>NC_141700.1:159771109-164571109 GCF_964263255.1 Lissotriton vulgaris
TCTTGTGCCTTGGTTTTACCGAGTCACAAGATGGCTGCCAACACTTCCTGGTTTGGAGTGTTGACAGACAGTGGCAGCCAATCAGCATGCCTTTCGCAGGAAAGCAGCATGCTCATTGGCTGTCAACACTTCTAACCAGGAAGTGTTGGCATTCATCTTGTGCTAGGTAGACCGAGGCACAAAAGAAGCAGAAAAACAAACGTGTAGAATGCAAAAAGGGGGCATGGTAGAAACAACCTGACCCCCGAGGGCTGCTCAGGTGGTCCCACAAGGATTTTAACATATTTAAACGGTATCCGCTAATAGAATTTGCATTTAAAAAAACTTGCGAATTCATGAAAAAACCATAGGTTTCAGGCCTTATATAGTTAGGAATTAGCATTAAAAAAAACTTGCAAATTCACTGAAAAAACCATAGGTTTCAGGCTTTATATAGTTAGGAATTAGCATATAAAAAACCTTTGAAATTCACTGAAAAAACCATAGGTTTCAGGCCTTATATAGTTAGGAATTACATTTAAAAACCTTTGAAATTCACTCAAAAAACTATGTCATTTGAGATGTCATCAGTGATGTCACTGACCATGTCATGAATGATCTAATATGTGACATCATCAGCAGTGGATTGCGGGTGCGCGAAATATAGTTAGTACAACTAACTATATAGGAGCAATTTCAATGGTTTTGTATGAGTGAAATGTCCAGCTAACTATAACACCCCTAAAACATATAGTTTTTTTAGGGAATTTCAAAGGTTTTTTAAATGCCAATTCCTAACTATATAAGGCCTGAAACCTATGGTCTTTTCAGTGAATTTCAAAGGTTTTTTATATGCTAATCCCTAACTATATAAGGCCTGAAACCTATGGTTTTTTCAGTGAATATATATATATATATATATATATATATATATATATATATATATATATATATATATATATAAGGTAGATAGACGTCAGCACTGCAAGTCCAGCCACAAAAAGACGAGATGAAACCCAAAGTTGGTGCGTGAATATTTATTTAGCTCAACACCATATATATATAGATACACATTTGAGTTTGGTGGGCTTTAACCTGTAAGATAGCTCTATTAAAAATAGTTGTGTTTGGAGAAATGTACCCTATAAGACATTTCTATCAACATATTTTGGTTTAGAGGGTTTTACTGTGTAGCATGCCTCTATCAACACATTTTTTGTTTGGAGAGTTCAACCCTGCAAGATATCCCTATTGAATATATCTGTTTGTTTGGAGAGTTCTACCCCATAACAGACTTCTACCAATACAATTTTTATTTGGAGAGCTCTACCTTATAATATACTGCTATCAATATATTTTTTGCTTGGAGAATTCTACTCTGTAAGATATCTCTATCAATATATTTTTTGTTTGTAGAATTCTACACTGTAAGATACCTTTATCAATAAATTTTTTGTTTGAAGAGTTCTATTGCCTCTACCAATATATGTTTTGTTTGTAAGATACTTCTATCAAGACATATTTTGTCTGAATACCTCTAACAATATATTTTTTTAGAAAAGTTCTCCCCAATAAAATACATTTAGCAGTATATTTTATGTTTGAAGAGGTCTTCTTTACAAGGCACATATATCAATAAATGTTTGTTTGGATAGTTGTAACCCGTAACATACCTTCGTCAATCCATTTTTTGTTGGAAAGTTCACCCTGTGAGATTTAGAGAGTTCTACTGTGTAAAATACCTCTATCAATATTAAGGTACTTATATCAATCTATATTTTGTTTGGAAATTTCTATACTACTGGATACCACTATCAATACATTCTTTGATTGGAAAGATCTACCTATCAACATATTTTATGTTTGCACAGGTCTACCCTATAAGATACATCCATCAAGACATTTTTTGGTTTGGGGAGTGTTAACCTGTAACATACGTCTATCAATAAATTTTTTGTATGGAGAGTTCAATCCTGTAAGATACTTCGATCAATACAGATTTTGTTTGGAGAATCTTTCCTGTGAGATACTGCTATCACTACATTTATCTGCTGAGAGCTAATACTATAATATTCACTGCACTGTAGAATCACGCTCCATAATGCTTTGCTCGACCTTTGCTTGGCATTAGTTTTTGCATGACTTCTGTGTGTTCAATGTAATGCCTAGTTAGCAAACCTCCACAACTTCCGCTGTTCATTGCACGCGGTTACTCACCACACTGTTAAATAAGGTTTTGCTTGACATTCTTTTGGTTAAATGATTGGCTCCAGATTGCTTAAAAAATGTCTATTGTCAGTGCTGGTTCTCCAATTGTTAGCAGTTCAGCGTTATGAGCATGTGAGGTATGGCTTGTTTTAAAAAATATTTGTGATTGTATCCTATGTTATATCTGACTAAACATTGATTTCTTCAGATATGACAAAGATAGATAACAGACTCAAGCATCAAAAATAAACAAGCATTGACAACGTCAAAAGGTTTGTCCTTGGCATCCTGATGCAATAGTTATTTTGCTTTTCTAAGCATATGTCATCCATTCCAACAAAAATGTGAAATAAAAAAAAAATAACAATCACTGAGGTGGCTATTTGATGAGTGATTTTTTTAAATATCAAGGCTCACAATTGTTCAATGCTCTTTATCATTATTCCTAATTCTTATTTTTAATAATAATAATAGTAGTTGGGGTAGTATTGTTATTAGTTGCATATGACAACAACAATAAAGATTTAACCAAGCACCTAAATTGTAGGCAGCCATATTATTACAAAGTCACTTTTACTCTCTATAACAGCAACTTTAACAAGCAATGGCAAAGCCAAGAGGTTTTGCCTATTGGATAGCTATTGGCATTGTAAATGTGGTTTAACCATGTTGAACGGCAGCACAGCTGCTGTGCAGCATGACTTAAAGGTAGGAAAAAAATGCGATATGATGCCGCAAGCACTGACCATGAGGGGTAGTCATCCATTTTCGTGGTAGTGGATTATTCTGTGCCTTTAAAAAAAACATTTCAGGAACAAATTATGATTAATTTCTTGCCAGCAAACATAAACCAATAAAAAATGTAAATACATATTTTTACATCAGTCTCTTTTAATAGGGGCAGGGAATGTGAGCAAAAGGCAGAGGGTGCTTGGTAAAACCCAAATGAAGCAATAATATCAAAAATAAATTAAAGCTGCAATCTACTTAAAGTGGTTTGAGGTTGTAAAAAGTGAGAAGAATCATGGCATGGCTGTGATGTCTGGAACTCTCAAATATATAAAAGACATTGAAGGAAAAAAACGAATTTGTTTAATTATCTTACTTCCGAGCTGTAATTTGCTGTGTTAGTCCTGCATAAAGACAGTGACAAAAAGGCCACGAAGAACAGGAAGTGCAGCACCGTCTACATTTTTGTAGCATCTTCAAAACATTGGTGTGAATTTGGGGGTTTTTTTCTGGTAGGGCGGGAGAATGCAAGCAACAAAGGGGAAGGGGGAGAAGGGGTTGCAGACAGGACAAGCAACAATGGGACAGGAGGCATGGTGGACCGGACAAGCAACAACTCACAAGCGGGTGGGGTAGCAGCAATACAGGGAGAAGGAAAGGGGTGCAAAGGTGAGCAGTGGAAGGACACTGGACAAGAGAAGCAGTACTTCGGCCATGGTCGCGTAGGGATAAACACACGAAGAGGAATGGAAGCCAGCACTTGCTGACCAAAGAGAAGCAAGGAAATGAGGGTGACGATGAAGCCAACCAATGGTAAGCAATGGGCAGGCTGTAAGCCCCCTGTAAGTAAACAAATGTTTTGCAAGTGACAGTGCATGCACTGTATTAAGTGAGACTTAAAAGATAGGGCATGGGAGGAGGGGGCGATCAGGCAAAAAGGTAAAGGTACCCACAAAAGATATAGAAGGGAACAGGACAAGGGGCGGTGCCCACAAAACATTTAGGGGCACTAAGGTGAAGACAGAAGAATGTTTAAGGAATAGGAGGGAATGTGTTCCTGAGTGAGGGGAAATGCCCTTTATCATGGAAACCATGCAGGATCTTTACCATCCAGTTAAGTACCACTCAGGTAAGAACCATTGTCATAAGTCCCGGGCAAGCCCAATGTTGTTTTCCCTATGTTAGCATGAGCACATTGCCGACTGTCCTCTGCTTTGCACACATTTTTATTTTTTGTGCTACAGTGTGCTTTCACATGAAACACGCTGTTGTTTTGCCCTCTGTTCTCTTCCTGGGATTTATTCTGAACATGCAGACAGGGTCAAACAGTAATGCCCCTTGTTATTCTTTTCTAGTCAGGCAAATGCAGCTGTTGTTTGGGAACACACACTTTTGTCATATATGTATGCACAGATAGGTTACAGACACTTGGAGAGGCACCTTTCCAGGGAAAAGATTGTGACAAGCATGTCAGATATAGAACTTTCATCTGTTTATACTGAGGTACAGGGCTGCTGCTAACACCTAGAGATCTTCTGACATATAATCATTTTGCTTCTATAGAAGGGGAGGAAGGTTAGGAAATACTGTCTATTATAATGACTGCTCCATTGTGATTTATGGATTACTCGCTATGCTAACCATATTTGTGTTAGGCGTTTTCCTACTTGTTGTGGCACGTGCACTGCATACCAGAACATGACAGATAAAATAAACATTTTAAACTTTCCACGTGTCTCTCTCAGAACTTATTGTGGACTGATACGAGGGTGGGAGCGGAAGGGTGTGCCCTACACCCGCGATTCCTGAGAGGGTCGGGAGTGTTGTGTTCTGGGGTGTCTAATCACTTGCTCTTTTGTGGGTGAGTAAAAGGGCAAGTGAGACACTTTAACTAGTCGGTCCTAGGCTCTTGAGTACTCAGGTGGTAGGATGACTCAGTCCCTGCCTACTAAGGTCCCATAATCCCAAGCATAGTTCTGTGTCTACGAAGAATCCCTGCAACACTATGCAGGTAAGTATGCGTACATTTACCACACAGCAAGTATTCTTTATGGGAAACAACCATTTCAACGCAGTCTTTACAACGCAATACATTTACAATGTAATCATTACAACACAACTGCCTTTACATCACATGCCATTACAACGCAGCCATTACAATGCATGTCACTAAAACGCATGACATTACAACGCATGTCACTACAACGCATGCCATTACAACGTACGATTAGGTAAGTAATGGGGAATAGTCATTTTTATTCCTACACTATCCAACACTTGCCCTACTGTTGCACTCACTGGAGTAGGAAAAGTCATTTTTACCCCTACACTATCCAACACTTACCCTACTGTTGCACTCACTGGAGTGGGAAAAGTACATTTTACCCCTACACTATCCAACACTTACCCTACTGTTGCACTCACTGGAGTGGGAATAGTAAATGTTCCCCCTACACTATCCAACACTTACCCTACTGTTGCACTCACTGGAGTGGGAATAGTAAATGTTCCCCCTACACTATCCAACACTTACCCTACTGTTGCACTCACTGGAGTGGGAAAAGTAAATTTTACCCCTACACTATCCAACACTTACCCTACTGTTGCACTCACTGGAGTGGGAATAGTAAATGTTCCCCCCTCACTATCCAACACTTACCCTACTGTTGCCCTAAAAGTATTATGCGTTGTAATGGTATGCGTTGTAATGGTATGCGTTGTAATGGAATGCGTTGTAAATGTAGTTTCTAAAAATGTGTTGCATGATGGCATGCGTTGTAATGGATGTTGCGATGTGAAAACCGTAATGTAAATGTGTTGTAACATGTCCTATTCCTTCTTTATGTTATTTTTAAAAAGTGATTTTAGAGTTTAGGAGTGGTTAGAGGTAAAGAGAGTTGAGGGTGATTTGGGGGCTTGGGGTGGGTAGAGAAACAGGGACGTACGGGTGATTGTAGAGTTGAGGGGTGGGTAGAGGTAAAGGGAGGTAAGGGTGAAATTAGGGGTCAGGGGTCAGGGTTGGGTATGGTAAAGGGAGGCCCTATTGGCAAAAAAACACATCACATTGGCCTTTTAGTTTAACCCAGATGTCACTGCCTTCATTCCAGGCAGGCCAGCACACACATGGAGACAGCAGTGCATTGCATGGGTATACCCTGCATCATGTGTGAGGTCCACAATCCGTCGGAAGGAAACCTACAAATATTAATTCCAAGCATGCTTTCCATACAGGCCGTGATGCAATGGTCCTGGAAGCAGTGAGGGGGGAGAGCTGCTTTTAGCAGGCAGCCACCATTTCATGACTCTGCATATTCGGAGGAGTGCTGCCAAAAACCAGCCAATCAGAAAAGAGCAAACTTGACAACCGCACCTTAAACAAAGCGCACGTTATCATGATCGATGCAGCCCTGGCAACAATCCCACAGCAAACACTGAGCAGGGGCGAGGGTTCACCGGGAGCTGGAGCCTGGAAGTGGCAGTCATTATGACGACGCACTTTTCCTCAGTGTCAGATAAGCTCTGCTTAGTGTACGTCAGCGACGTGGCTAGAATAACACCCATTAGTATGAGAACAAAATATGTGAGGTAGGAATAGACGTTTTAAGTCTGTCCAGACCATTACGGCTAACCTGACTTAAAGCTGGGAAATGTGCTTTAAAGTAATGGACGCCCGAGCACAGTTAAATTCAACATCTGTCAACCACCATGGGTGATGCGAGTGAGTCTGAAAGGCTGTTTCCCTCTAACGCCTGTCACCAGTCCAATACTGACAACAGCAAACAAACCTGCAGGTGGCGGTCCTGCACCATTCGGCTAATAAGATGCCACATTCTAAACCACCCCTGCCGGGAGGTTAAACCATCAAGAAAGCATCCAGTAACCCTTCCACAGGCCTACGATTGATACAATGGGTTCTCATGAGTAATAATAACAACATGATTAGGTTAGAAAAAAATCAGTTTGTCTTGTGTGCTATATGAAAGGTTATTGTTAAAGTACCTACACACACAGACAGATACATGACATCCGTACAGAGTACGCGTAAACCTACAAATCATACATAGCCTTAGAGCCGGAGAAATTAAAAAAAAATGTTGAACTCTCTATTGACACACTGTGTGACAACTGGGTGTGAGGTTTAGCAGAGATGCGTTTGACCTCCAGCTGCTGCAGCCACTGGATAAAAAGACTTAAAATAAAAGAAAATCATAATAATAAATAATATAAAATGATCTAATGATAATAAAAAGAATTGGATTGCTAGTGAAGTGAGGCATTTTATACTGTCTCCTGGAGGCTGCTGTTCCTCCAGCAAACGGTAGACTGAATGTGGCTGGTGCGTGTCTCCAGGGCTTTAAGTGGGCCGAGTCTCACCTGTGCTGAGCACCGACAGTTTATTAAAGGGGGCTTTGAAGGCTCTGTTTTGTGCCCTGGCACAGGCGGTCCGTTTTTTGCCAGACTGCAGTGACAGCAGGCCATGGACGTGCGCGTTCGCGTGCTCACTTCTCACTGTGGAGGAGTTACGTCATGCCAGGTGAGCGTTGTACGGGGAAGGGAAATCCTTTAAAGAGTCATTTTCTCTCTGGATTTCCCTTCTCTTTGAAACTCAGGAGCAGCAACATTGTCGTGGTGTCACCAGGGCTTTAAGTGGAAGCTTTTTTAGAATTATATTCAAGCCATAGTTGCTGCTTATTTATATTATGCAACTAACAACCATTGACAAAGCCAATAGTGCTGACTTGTTGTAGGTATGATGTTACTTATATCCTAGTTCTGGATGCAGTGACAGAAACAGCAAAATACAAGTCGGACGGCACACTATTCTAAACAAAACAGGTGATGGACAGAATGTGGATCAATGTCACACATTCACCCCAGTCCAAAGATCTGGGCCCAAATCCATCGTTTTTTTGCACTCCACACCACCCTGGGTTAGACAATGGCGATATGCAAATCAGCTCTGACCCTGTGCCCCATGGGAACAGTCCAGTCCGAACTACAAAAGCCATGTCCTTCCCAGAACGAAATCAAGCATCCGAGGACCGGACCGGTTTCGAGGTAACACCTCTCATCAGCCCGGCTAGCTTGACTCCAGTGGTGTGGAATGCCTGGGACCCACGTCTGAGCATCCCCAGCGCACTTATGGCGGCAATTGCAAACAAAACAGGTGATGGACAGAATGTGGATCAATGTCACACATTCACCCCAGTCCAAAGATCTGGGCCCAAATCCATCGTTTTTTTTGCACTCCACACCACCCTGGGTTAGACAATGGCGATATGCAAATCAGCTCTGACCCTGTGCCCCATGGGAACAGTCCAGTCCGAACTACAAAAGCCATGTCCTTCCCAGAACGAAATCAAGCATCCGAGGACCGGACCGGTTTCGAGGTAACACCTCTCATCAGCCCGGCTAGCTTGACTCCAGTGGTGTGGAATGCCTGGGACCCACGTCTGAGCATCCCCAGCGCACTTATGGCGGCAATTGCAAACAAAACAGGTGATGGACAGAATGTGGATCAATGTCACACATTCACCCCAGTCCAAAGATCTGGGCCCAAATCCATCGTTTTTTTGCACTCCACACCACCCTGGGTTAGACAATGGCGATATGCAAATCAGCTCTGACCCTGTGCCCCATGGGAACAGTCCAGTCCGAACTACAAAAGCCATGTCCTTCCCAGAACGAAATCAAGCATCCGAGGACCGGACCGGTTTCGAGGTAACACCTCTCATCAGCCCGGCTAGCTTGACTCCAGTGGTGTGGAATGCCTGGGACCCACGTCTGAGCATCCCCAGCGCACTTATGGCGGCAATTGCAAACAAAACAGGTGATGGACAGAATGTGGATCAATGTCACACATTCACCCCAGTCCAAAGATCTGGGCCCAAATCCATCGTTTTTTTGCACTCCACACCACCCTGGGTTAGACAATGGCGATATGCAAATCAGCTTTGACCCTGTGCCCCATGGGAACAGTCCAGTCCGAACTACAAAAGCCATGTCCTTCCCAGAACGAAATCAAGCATCCGAGGACCGGACCGGTTTCGAGGTAACACCTCTCATCAGCCCGGCTAGCTTGACTCCACACCACTGGAGTCAAGCTAGCCGGGCTGATGAGAGGTGTTACCTCGAAACCGGTCCGGTCCTCGGATGCTTGATTCCGTTCTGGGAAGGACATGGCTTCTGTAGTTCGGACTGGACTGTTCCCATGGGGCAACAGGGTCAGAGCTGATTTGCATATCGCCATTGTCTAACCCAGGGTGGTGTGGAGTGCAAAAAAACGATGGATTTGGGCCCAGATCTTTTGACTGGGGGAGTGTGTGACATTGATCCACATTCAGTCCATCACTTGTTGTTTTTGCAATTGCCGCCCTAAGTGCGCTGGGGATGCCCAGACGTGGGTCCCAGGCACTCCACACCACTGGAGTCAAGCTAGCCGGGCTGATGAGAGGTGTTACCTCGAAACCGGTCCGGTCCTCGGATGCTTGATTCCGTTCTGGGAAGGACATGGCTTCTGTAGTTCGGACTGGACTGTTCCCATGGGGCAACAGGGTCAGAGCTGATTTGCATATCGCCATTGTCTAACCCAGGGTGGTGTGGAGTGCAAAAAAACGATGGATTTGGGCCCAGATCTTTTGACTGGGGGAGTGTGTGACATTGATCCACATTCAGTCCATCACTTGTTGTTTTTGCAATTGCCGCCCTAAGTGCGCTGGGGATGCCCAGACGTGGGTCCCAGGCACTCCACACCACTGGAGTCAAGCTAGCCGGGCTGATGAGAGGTGTTACCTCGAAACCGGTCCGGTCCTCGGATGCTTGATTCCGTTCTGGGAAGGACATAGCTTCTGTAGTTCGGACTGGACTGTTCCCATGGGGCAACAGGGTCAGAGCTGATTTGCATATCGCCATTGTCTAACCCAGGGTGGTGTGCAGTGCAAAAAAACGATGGATTTGGGCCCAGATCTTTTGACTGGGGGAGTGTGTGACATTGATCCACATTCAGTCCATCACTTGTTGTTTTTGCAATTGCCGCCCTAAGTGCGCTGGGGATGCCCAGACGTGGGTCCCAGGCACTCCACACCACTGGAGTCAAGCTAGCCGGGCTGATGAGAGGTGTTACCTCGAAACCGGTCCGGTCCTCGGATGCTTGATTCCGTTCTGGGAAGGACATGGCTTCTGTAGTTCGGACTGGACTGTTCCCATGGGGCAACAGGGTCAGAGCTGATTTGCATATCGCCATTGTCTAACCCAGGGTGGTGTGGAGTGCAAAAAAACGATGGATTTGGGCCCAGATCTTTTGACTGGGGGAGTGTGTGACATTGATCCACATTCAGTCCATCACTTGTTGTTTTTGCAATTGCCGCCCTAAGTGCGCTGGGGATGCCCAGACGTGGGTCCCAGGCACTCCACACCACTGGAGTCAAGCTAGCCGGGCTGATGAGAGGTGTTACCTCGAAACCGGTCCGGTCCTCGGATGCTTGATTCCGTTCTGGGAAGGACATGGCTTCTGTAGTTCGGACTGGACTGTTCCCATGGGGCAACAGGGTCAGAGCTGATTTGCATATCGCCATTGTCTAACCCAGGGTGGTGTGGAGTGCAAAAAAACGATGGATTTGGGCCCAGATCTTTTGACTGGGGGAGTGTGTGACATTGATCCACATTCAGTCCATCACTTGTTGTTTTTGCAATTGCCGCCCTAAGTGCGCTGGGGATGCCCAGACGTGGGTCCCAGGCACTCCACACCACTGGAGTCAAGCTAGCCGGGCTGATGAGAGGTGTTACCTCGAAACCGGTCCGGTCCTCGGATGCTTGATTCCGTTCTGGGAAGGACATGGCTTCTGTAGTTCGGACTGGACTGTTCCCATGGGGCAACAGGGTCAGAGCTGATTTGCATATCGCCATTGTCTAACCCAGGGTGGTGTGCAGTGCAAAAAAACGATGGATTTGGGCCCAGATCTTTTGACTGGGGGAGTGTGTGACATTGATCCACATTCAGTCCATCACTTGTTGTTTTTGCAATTGCCGCCCTAAGTGCGCTGGGGATGCCCAGACGTGGGTCCCAGGCACTCCACACCACTGGAGTCAAGCTAGCCGGGCTGATGAGAGGTGTTACCTCGAAACCGGTCCGGTCCTCGGATGCTTGATTCCGTTCTGGGAAGGACATGGCTTCTGTAGTTCGGACTGGACTGTTCCCATGGGGCAACAGGGTCAGAGCTGATTTGCATATCGCCATTGTCTAACCCAGGGTGGTGTGGAGTGCAAAAAAACGATGGATTTGGGCCCAGATCTTTTGACTGGGGGAGTGTGTGACATTGATCCACATTCAGTCCATCACTTGTTGTTTTTGCAATTGCCGCCCTAAGTGCGCTGGGGATGCCCAGACGTGGGTCCCAGGCACTCCACACCACTGGAGTCAAGCTAGCCGGGCTGATGAGAGGTGTTACCTCGAAACCGGTCCGGTCCTCGGATGCTTGATTCCGTTCTGGGAAGGACATGGCTTCTGTAGTTCGGACTGGACTGTTCCCATGGGGCAACAGGGTTAGAGCTGATTTGCATATCGCCATTGTCTAACCCAGGGTGGTGTGGAGTGCAAAAAAACGATGGATTTGGGCCCAGATCTTTTGACTGGGGGAGTGTGTGACATTGATCCACATTCAGTCCATCACTTGTTGTTTTTGCAATTGGCACACTATTCTAAACACAGACTTTTAGCTTACGTGTTTTAAGCCACGCCCTTAATTACCCTGGCCACGCCCCCTTGAGAGACCCCCCCCCCACAGTTTTTTTCATCCCACTTAAAGCCCTGCGTGTCTCAGTCCTAGCCACTGCATTTGGGAAACTGTAGGCTGATTCCTTAGAGCCGGCCCCTAACCAGCTTCTGACTCCAGAATAGTTGATGGAATTGGAATATGGCGAGTTCCCACTCTAATCCAGTGCTGCTTCAGGACTGAGACCAACAGACACACAAAACAGACCTAAAAGCGTTATAATAATGGACACAGTACCACTGCCACACACCAAACATTTTTGTGAGTTGTATTAACACTGTGCACATTTTGAGTCATTTGCAGATTTCATTGGTTCTGGAGAATTGCGGTACCACCAGCTATTTAAGTAATAAACTCACATGGCATGAAAATGTGGTACAAATGGGCAAACAAGCATTTGTATTCTGGCAGTAAATGAGGTAGGTGTGCCACACAGGGATGGAACTGGTACTTACACATACCAGAGGCTAATGCCTGGAAGAATAAACGTCTAGTGACTTTTCAGGAACTGGCTCGATAAGAACTTCCAATGGTGCTGCTGTGCCCAGGTCCATGATGGTTTGTGCCAATCGGAGGGTTCACCTTTCCCTGAGAGTCAGTACATATTCTTGCCCACATTCTTGCCTAATTCTGAAACTCCTGATATGCAAACTCTGCACTTGCTGGATATAACGCACTCCATGTTGTTCTGCCTCAGCAAGTAATTGATTTCAGGTCATTTTGCTCTGTTTGTGCGTCCTCGTGGATTAAACTGCTGGTTTCTTTGAGCTATTCTCAAGGAGGGCGCTTTCTACTCAGAGAGATTAGGGGCTAGCTCAGGATCAGAACAGAAAGGGGTGTTTCTGACATTTAGAATGCTGCCACCAGGGCCTCCTCCCACACCTCCATACA
Organism: Lissotriton vulgaris; assembly: GCF_964263255.1. Lineage (NCBI taxonomy): Eukaryota > Metazoa > Chordata > Amphibia > Caudata > Salamandridae > Lissotriton > Lissotriton vulgaris. The sequence goes on from NC_141700.1 coordinate 159,783,688, forward strand.
CCTCTACGGTCTTTCCGTAGGAAGATGCTCACACTAGTGCTTTTGTTTAATTGAATTGCCTCTATTTTTGATCTTGGGTTTCATCTCAACACCAGCCTATTGGTTTCAATATCCTCACACTGGTGATGAGAAGTGGTGCCGTGGGTTCAGTTACAGTAATATTTGATGCAACACGTTCTCATAGTCCTCATTACTGTTAAATGCCTTCCTCCCACTTTGGCTAGGGGCCTGGCAGGCTCCTGCTTGGTAGCAAGGCACAGGTGTGTTGGGCAGAGCCCCCTTATGCATGCATGGGAGTAGCTTAATAATAAATAAACATTTTTATTTAGAAATTAAGTTGACAGAATGGGTTGGAAGGCTGCAAATCTCCTCACATTCTCTCATTTCAACAACACTTGATTGCCTCTGGTCTACTTGCGCTGTAATGAAGTTCACTGGTAAGTAATCTTTCGCCATTTCTTGAAATGCTTACGAATATTCGATTAGTGAGGTTACTTCGGCCATGAATTCACAATCTTAACCTTCCTCGATCAGGACTTTTGAGGGGATATTTTGGGAATACTTCTCTGATTGTCTGGAGCGCACTCAGGGGCTCATTTACAATAGAATGGCGCAGTGCGGCAAGTAGTTTTGCAGTGCCAACCTGCGTCATTCTAATACTGTGACGGTTCTTATTAACTTATAACAATAACATCGAATTGAAGTTGAATTGAAATTTAATGGGCCAAGACAGGTTGTGACAGAGAGGAATGCCAGCTGAGGCAGCGGGACGGGTAGTGGAATACTGTAATTGTAACCGGTATTTATATAGCGCTCACTACCCCTCATGAGGCGCCAATAGGTTAGTGGCGCAGGCAGTTTAATGGAGATGATAAGTTTAGTAATGAAAGGTGGTACTAAAGGCATGGCGGGTTGGTGGCGGCTGTGTGGGGGCGCTGAGGGTGTTGTTTGAAGCCAGGAGTGAGGGGGGCTGGAATGTATGAATTCAGAATTAGGCAAGGTGGCGGGGTGGGGGAGGGGTGGGGCAGGAGGTGGCCAGAGGCCAGCGTGTGCAGCAGTGATATTAGCCTGATCCCCGACAATTGCATGGGCAGGATATAGCAGCAGGCAAGCTGCAGGAGGAAGGGGAGGTCACGTCCACAGGAGCGCAGCGAGCACATAGACAGTACCCTTCACATCTATCAGCCCTGGGGGAAAGACAGGAGGGTCAGGGCTTTAAGTGGGCCGGGTCCTGCCGATGCTGAGCACCGGCGGTTTTTGAAAGGGGGGCTCGAAAAGGGTCTCTATCGGGCTCTGTTTTGTGCCCTGGCACAGGCGTTTTTCGACTGCAGTGACAGCAGGCACATCGATGTGCGTGTGTTCACACTGCTCACTTCTCACTAGTGGAGAAGTTACGGCATGACGTCATGCCAGGTGAGCGTTGTGGGGGAAGGGAAATCCTTTAAAGAGAATCATTTTCTCTCTTAGATGCAGCAACTTTGTCGTGGTGTCACCAGGACTTTAAGTGGAAGATTTTTCAGTATTATATACAAGCCATAGTTGCTGCTTATTTATCTTATGCAACTAACAACCATTGACAAAGTCAATAGTCCTGACTTGTAGGTATGATGTTACTTGTTGTGTCATAGATCTGGATGCAATGACAGAAACAGCAAAATACAAGTCAGACGGCACACTATCCTTAGCGCAGATTTTTAGCTTACGTGTTTTTAAGCCACGCCCTTAATTACATTGACCATGTCCCTTTGAGAGACCCCCCAGTTTTTTCAACCCAATAAAAGACCTGGGAAGGGCACAAAATCTGCAGTTACAGAGGAGGCTGGGGCAGCCACCATGTGGACGGGTGGAGCTCTGGTGTGGCCCACTGTATGCGGGCAGGAGGGAGGGGTCCCCGCAGTGGAGCTGAGTGATGTGGACATGCGGTCTGGAGAGAGGGACAACGAAGGCAGGAGTGTCCATTTGTCCTGGCATGGAGGAGGTACATGTGAACAGGGTTGAGGCTTCAGTGGGTGCAGAGATGTGGAGCTCATAGAGAAGGAACAGGAAGGAACAGTCCAAGAGCAGAGGAGAGCATAGCATGGGTAAGGAGGTGGTATTTAACCAGCAGGTGGTGCTACCAGGCTCTGATGGGTGCCTAAGGGGGCTGGTGCTACGTTCCGGGGAGACAGGAGAAACATGCGTGGGAAGGGGAGATTCTAGGTAGAAATCTGAGGATGGGAATGTCAGAGGCTAGGGGAGTTGATACAAAGCTAGGGAAAGGCCAAAAGCAAAAGTGATGAGGATAGAAGTGAGGAGGCGTTCAGAAGAGGCGGGAACTGGGCCAGACCGTGGACGCAATGGTAGGGATTATGGGGCTGAGAGTGAGGATCTAGGAGCAAGGAGAGATGCAGAATTATGCAGGTAGATGGGCATGGGGAAAGGGGGCAAGTTAGACTTTATAGGAGAGGAAATAGAGAGGGAGTAAAGTCTGGTGCAACCCAGTGTGCCCCTTGGTGTGCTGGTCTATTTGATCAGAAGAAGAAGACAATAGTAGGTGAATGTTTTGTTATGTTACCGAAGTTTATAACGCACACAGATACTCCAAGGAGTGTCCTGGCGTGAGCCCTGAGGTGCTAAGAATAAAAGCTTTATTAGAACAGGAACGTTTTGATCAGTTTCTTAAATTGCCCTAGATCCTGAATGCTACACAAAGAATAAGGCAGAGAGTTCCAGACTGTAGCTGCCCTAAAGGCAAGAGACCTGCCCCCCATTCTTTGCAGGCGCGAACGGGGTATCTGTGCAAGAAGCTGGTATGCCGACCTCAGGTGTCTGACAGGTGTGTAAAATGCAAAGCGCTTCCTAAGATATTCAGGCCCCCTGCATGAGGTGCACGGTACAAGATGACCGAGGCCCTGAACTTTACACGTTTAATGACAGGCAGCCAGTGCAGCATACGCAGATGTAGCTTAAGACTGTTTCTTATAGGAATGTTGAACACAAGCCTAGCTGCCGCATTCTGGACCACCTGCAGTTTTTTGAGAGTGTAATCTGGGAGGCCAATATACAATGCATTGGCGTAGTCAATGCGGGACAGGATCATTGTCCAGTTCATTGTTTCCTTCGCTGTTCTAGGAAGCAACGGAAGGAATTTCTTAAGGGGCTTCAGTATCCCAAAGCAGCCAGCAGCCAGTTTTTTTATTTGGGTCGAGAAGGACAACTGTTCGTCGAACCAAACACCCAAGTTCTTAGCTGGTTGGCCAGAGGAGGATAGCAGAGGATAGATAGACGGCCAAAGAGATTTTCTGAACCGCAGAGGAAAATTCCCATAAAGAAGGATTTCCGACTTAGCCTCGTTGCATTTGAGCTGAGCAGCAGAGAGCCACTGAAAAACAGCTGTCAGGCACTCTTTTGCCTCCAGAGTCGAGAACTCTGATTGACCCCAAGTAAAAAGAATTTGGGTATCGTCTGCGTATGCCACGATCTTGGTTCCCTGATCTTCCGCTAACTGGACCAGAGGAGTGACGTAGATATTAAAGAGCAGGGGACTCAAAGAGGACCCCTGCGGCACTCCCGTGGTCACTGATTGAGGCAGAGATGAAAATGGCGGCAGCCAGACCTGTTGCAAATGTCCCTCCAAGAAGGATTTCAACCACCTCCAAGCCAACCCTGAGATACCTATGTCCGCCAGCCGGGCCAGAAGCAGCGAATGGGGGACAGTATCAAATACTGCAGAGAGGTCCAGCATTATAAGGGCCGCACTTCCACCAGAGTCCAAGCAGTCCCGAATAGCTTCGGAGACTTCAAATAAAGCGGACTCAGTGCTGTGGGCAGCTCTAAACCAGATTACGCCGGATAGAGTAAGCTAGAGCCTTCAACAAAATCAGTAAGCTGTTTGTTAACCACCTTCTCACAGATTTTTGCCACACAAGGAAGCAGAGAGATAGGATGGTAGCTCCCGGGTCCCATGGATCCAACAATGTTTTTTTTAGCAGCAGCAGGATCTTTGCCTGTTTCCACTCTGCTGGGACGAGCGCCTCTTGAAAGGAAAGTGTGATAAGTGTATTGACAGACTCTGCAATGGAGGTCAAAAGCCTGGCCACGCAAGGGTCAGACGGAGACCCAGATGTCATGTACTTAAGAATTTTGAGGGACTCCGGCAAGTCAGTGGGAGAAAAAGCCTCAAGCATGACCGAAGGAGCTAGCACTCCAACAGGGGGCACAGCTTCTGACCTAGGCAAGCTTTGAACTGTAAACGTTGCCTGTATGGCGCAAATCTTATTAATAAAGAAATTGTAAAGCTTTTAGCACCAGGCATTTGACGTAGGGAGCTTAGTGGCCTCCACCATAGGAGCCAGAAAGCTCTGAACAATAGAAAAGATTTCCCTGGAATTATTGCTAGCTGACTCTATGCTCTTGTCATAATAGAGGCCTTTGACCTGACTGATGGCAGAGTAATACATTTTCTGGGCTTCTCTGAGTGTCTTCTTTGCCGAAGGCAATAGTCCTTACGCCATCAGCGTTCCAACTTTTTACATTGCTACTTATGTAATTTTAGATCAGATGAGAACCAGGGTTTAGAGGGAAATGCCCTGTAGCACCTGCGACACGAAGGCGGAAAGAAGACCATCTACCGGCCGCATAATCCAGTTGGTAAAACTGGCCAGCGCGCCTCTCAAGTCGGGGGGAAAGGGGGAGGCAGGTCTTGATACTGCCAGAGCAAGGCCAAAAGCCAACGGATCGATTTTAGCGGTGGCAAGGACAGATCTGGACTGCCTTCCACAGCCCAGGAAAAACAGGATAGAAAGTGGTCCGATCATGGCACCGGGAGCGGTCCTCAATTATGAAGGGAAAATTAGAACAGATGGGATTGAGGATATGGCCGCCACTATGAGTAGGCAGGCTGACTCACTGGGTTAGCTGAGGCAGGTTCAAAGAATCCAGAAATTCACGGGTATTCCTTAACTCCGTCTGATCCAAGTGGATATTAACGTCCCTGAGAAAGAGATACTGTGAAAAGCGCAAGGCCCGGGGGACAATAACATCTTCCACCTCTGAGAAAGGGCCCTGCAGATCCAAGGGCCTATAAACCAGGGTCCCCCCAACGTGGATTGCGGCGAAAAAGCAATGCTAAAGTCCAGAAATTCACCCTCCCTAGTGGAACGGTCTCCCCGTGGTTAAACTCCCACTTGTCCCAGTTCACAACGGCAACACCACCCCCTCTACCATTTTGGCGGTCTGTGCGGGAGATCTAAAAAACCTTCTGGAATAGCCATCTGCACTACTGGATTGGAGGATGCATTAAACCAAGTCTCGGTTATAAAAAGAAGATCAATATGATCATCCAAGAGAAGGTCGAATATGTCCTGGTGATGTTTCACCAGCGAGCGGGCATTTATCAGTGCAGCCCTAATGGTGGGCCTCTTTTTGACAGCATGGGGCGAGCCATTCGATTGTACTTGCCCCCCGAGCCTAAACCTAGATGGAACTTACACTGCTGACAAACTCTTGGCTGTTGAGAGAGCACATCCCACCTGGTAGCTGGTTGGCAAGGGCATGGCCGAAGCAGCAGAAGCTCGTCGCGGCAATAGTTTGTAGGGGTCACATGGTGGGAAATGGAAAGGGAAGCATGCCTGGCACTGGCCGCTTCTGGGACGCCTTCAGCGCACATTTTTATGTGTCTGCAGCCCGAACAACTAGAGAGCGCACTCGCAAAATGGCATCTCTAGGTGTCCGGTAGCCCTAAGATACTGTCGCACACTTGCAGTATCAAGAAAGGAAATGGCACGGATTTTAAACAAGGTGAGCACAGTGGAACATGAAGTAATATTTAAAATGTCATAAATTTCATAAAAAGATTTAAAAAAACAGCCGTAAACAAAATGCAAAAAGCAATTGTGGTATAGCAGCGGAGCAAACCTCTAAGGCTCCCTCGCAAGCGCATCGCACATTTTTATGCGTCTGCAGCCCGAACAACTAGAGAGCGCACTCACAAAATGGAGTCTCTAGATGTCCGGTAGCCCTAAGATACTGTCACACACTCGCAGTATCAGGAAAGGAAATAGAACAGATTTCAAACAAGGTGAGCACATTGGAATTGGATGACCTGTGTCATACAAACTATACTGACAGTCTAGGGTGCTTAGGGGGCACCGGGGCAGACAGAGGGATGGGTCAGTGCTGGTCTACATGAGGGTAACGCACTAAGAACAGTGGACAGAGCTGATAGGAGTGTAGGTGATGAAGAACAGCCTTGTATTTAAGACATGGGTGACATTGGTTGTGAGTGCCAGAAAAAGTACTTGGACTATGAGGTACAGTTCAGAGAAGATGGGTGTATAGGGACAAATAAGGGTAGGTTCAGGATGAGGGCAAGGAGTGTGTCAGAGCACCGAACAGAGCAGGAGCTGCTGGGCTCAACCGTGGGAGTGGATGCCTTTTACTCCTAATGTCATGGGGCCCTACCCACTATGGATCCTGAGTAAATGAACCAAGTACTCCTTCAGCAGTTGACCATCAGTTGTAGCATGGGTCGAGCAGTCCATGACTTCTCAAGGGGGAGTTAGATACAGGCGTTGAACACAGGCTCACAGCTCAAAATACGAGCAGGAGCCGCAATACATGATTGCCCAGTCAAATACTTGCTTTTGTGATTTTTTTTAATGTATTTCACAGATATCACCACAAAGGGAAATACAACATTTACAACCAACTTCCAGAGTCAGGGCTCTGGTGTTTTCTTTTTTTTTTTAGAGTTTCATATAGCGCTTCATGAAGCTGAAAGGAGCAGTATCGGGGAACCAGTGATAATTCCAACCCGGTCCTATTCAGGGTTTTAAGTTGCGAAAGGCCACCTAAGGCCAAAAACGTAACGAGTATTCAATGTGGGTAAACTGTCACGGAATGATGAGTGGGTTCTGCCGTCAAGAATTTCAAATGTACACGCTCCTTTGAGACTTTTTCAGCCCTGAAGAGTCATGGGTAACAACCCATCTGACGAAACACGTGTCTGGTTTTCTCTTTGGATCTCCTCTTGAAGGAGGACCACAATCACATATAAAACCAAAAACACCAACTATTGATTGTCGATCTTGTTTTTTTTACTTGTATTATTACATTTCAAAAGATTCTTTACGTGTGCTCTGGACCTTGTATGTATAATTCAGGTGAAGGTCCACTAGCAGTCCGAGTCTCAAGAGTCCCGCTCCCACCGTGTATAAAGGGCAAAAGTGTTCTAGCGCTAGCTGACAAGCAAGTTCCCTCGGGGATGACTGCGCCGAAATGATTACGGCTCACTTCACGCCGGCCCTTCCTGGCATGTGAGGGTCACCAACTTTCCCTGCACATGGGCAACTATGTGATTAGTGCAGCAGCTGTGTCCAGGCACCTAGCTAAGGGAATCCACTCAGCAGGATTTCCAACTGCATCACCCTCCCTCCATCGCTCTCCTCTTCCTCACAGGGCAAGCTGATTTTGGCAAGCAGGCAGGCACTAGTGCACCAAGCTCCAGGGAATGTGGTCTTGGATTGCCTGGGTGATGTCACCTCATCTCGCTGGGAGACTAGCAGGTCTTGGCCCCCAGTCAAGATCACAGGCAGACGTCTTGCAGAGCTTCTTCTCCTTGCACAGCCTGACATGCTTTTTGCCTGATGACGTATTTTTGGGGTCTCAAGCTCCCCTTATAGTCCATTTCCAGACACTAAATGTAATTTAGAGTCTATGTCTTTGAATTTTTTGTTAGGGGCCTGCTTCATTTTGAGGAGTTCCCTCCTCTGTCCTCTCTTCCAGTCTGTCAAAGCAGGAGAAACACCAAATCTGATAGCCCAACAACACAGGCCAGGAGAATGAGTAGAAGTTCACATCTGTATATCAGCCACAGTGATATGTGTATCAAAAGGTCAGTCCAGGGCCTCAGCTTTACTCCTTGTGATTCTGTTATCAGCCCCATTTCCTTCCCGAGATTAACCCAGGCCCCTTCCTTGGGACCCTCTCTGAATCAAAGAGCACCCGTTGAGGTGTACGGGGAGCCTGACTCTCCCTCTCTCCAGTGTGTCCCACCCAGCTTACAGGAACACAGCAATACACAAATCTGTATGTGGTGACTACCCTATCTCCTCTCCTTGTGCTTTACCATGCAGCCCAGGTTCTGCCAAAATGGAACCCAGGATCTGCCATGTATTGTAGCATTCACAATCACACATACACTCAGCACATGCATATAACATACACGCATTGCACAGCACTACATCCTTTCTGTACTGTACCACTCACAAGCACATACACCCAGAAAGTGCATATAACATGCACGTAGTGTACTGACTGGCATTATCCTTGTATGGTACCATTCAGAGGCACACTGTGAGGGATCCAAGGTGATTGGACAGGAGGAAGAGGCAGATGGTGACTTACCTGTTTTCCGCGATGGTCTGTGCCAGCTTCCGTTCCTATGATAGAGAAGGAAATAAAAACAGTTTAAACAAGGGAAAGACACAGGCAGGAAGTGACAAAATATACAGAAACAAAGGTCTCTATATCCAAAAGTAAGAAGACAGTGACAAAGAAGAAGGACTACAAAAGGAGGATTTAGAGGCCAAGGAGTGAGCGGAAACAGAAGGATTGTGGAGGCAAGCAAAAGAGGGTGAGAGGTTCAGCAGAAGGTGAAGTCGCAGCCCAAAGAGGAAGATGGGCAGAAGAACAGGAGCCCACTGTGATTGCCGAAGGGCCTCCTGAAAACAGAAACCTTCCACCCGCCCCCTGGTTCTGCCATGCTCCTGGAGGAGAGTGACTAACATAGGTAAGTGACAAGTTACAGGGGTGAGGGGAGAGAAAGACCACAAGATATTTAAATCCTAGGGGAAGCCAAAAGAGTGAATAGGATCTTAGTGGTATACCCCATAGGGATACTAGCGAGAGAAGAAGAAAATGCCAAAACCCTGTGACCAAACAGGAAGAAAGGATATGCTGAGGAAAGGACAGATTCAGGAACAGCAACACCTTGTTTTTGTGGCTCTTGCCCTTGCTCCTCGAAACTAAAAAATAGACCAGGATACAGGGTGGAAAAGGGAACCACAGAGTTGTCACAGGAAGAGAATAAAGACACATATAAAACCTCACTAGGACCAAGTACATATCTGTGGTTTTTTTTTACCGAGGGACTCCAGGTGGGAACATCCATTCTCAAAGCAAGACAAGACAAAAGGAATTGAGACCTTTTCAAGACGAATTTCAATAGAAACCTACTTAAAGGAAATGTTTAGACTGCTATGGCTATGAAAGACTCTCTTTCAGGAAAATAAAGATCCAACTTAATCTTCTCCTACAAAGTTGTGTTCTTCATTAATATCCAGTCCACACTGCTTACACACACATACATTCAGCACGTGTATATCACACATGCACTGCACAGCACTAGAAACCAAACCAATGTAGGCCAAGGGTGAGTTGAGCACACAGCAACAGAACTTTAAATAAGTGAACCTCTAGGTTTCATTCCACTGACACAGGTTCCGGACACCGGGCATAAGAACTGATAACACAAAGAACAACACAGTGACTGTAAACACCGATGATTTTTCAACTAGGTAATATTAATTGGATGAATTAGAGCACTGAGCTAATAATTAGGAGCGAAGAAAAATAACTTTACAAATATCCAGTAATGAATGTTGTATGTCTTTGTACAATGTGCTCGTAGTCATGCACTTAGCTGAAAAGAGTACATACAGCCTTCATGATAAATGAGTCATGTAGTCATCGCCATTAGTCACTAGACACAGAAGTGCGATTGCACAAAAACCTGAATAAGTAAATTTCAATAATGTAGTAATAATATATCCTGTTGTTAAGCATGGGCGAGTTTGCGGATCTGCAGTCCGCGAATTCACGCGAAATCGCAAAAAAATCCACAAATTCGCGGATTTTCCTGCGAAATCATGGATTTTTTTTTTGCAATTTGCACCATACTTAACTGGAGTACTTTCTACTTGCTAATCAGTAAGTGCTACCTCGATGGGTAAATGTATAGGGCTTTTCCTACACTGCTGCTGCATAAAGGGCCAGATGATTTGTCCCCAGTTGTTATCCTCTCCGTCCTCAGGATCAGCTTGTGGTGTAAGTAGGCCACCTCCAGATCTATCCAAGCCCCGAATGCTGTTATAGCCGTGGGCTAGAGAAGGATCAGGTGAGGGCAAAATAAAAACAGGAAGGAAAGGAAGGGGACTGCAGGGAGGGAGAGCTGTGAAGACAGAAAACAAACAAATGATTGATTGGTATCTATTCTCCTAAATGTATTATTACTACTATGGCTATCAATCAGGATATACTGTCCTGTACCTGTAACTGGACAACGAACAGCGTTAACTCAGGAGATGCTTCTCTTCCACTGAGAACACGTAAATGCAGCCTGTGTCTGTCTTCCCCTGTAAGCACAAACCTCACTATTGGACCAGCCCATAAGACCCCGGTAATACCAAACCTGTATTGATAAAGAAGGATACGACATACCCTGATATCTTTCCCTCAGAGCCCTGAAGAAACGTGGTCAGAGTTCCAAAAATACTGACAGTACACAGTATCTCCCTGCAGACTAGTCAAGGGTTACGTCACCCGAAAGTAATGAAAACAAAGGTCACCTGAATTGTTGAGTGTTCAGGTGAAATCAAACAAAACTCTTCGTCCCAGCCTGGGACCTAGAAATAGGAATCCTCCGCAATAGCCGGTGCAATAAGGCTTTCCAACGGAGGAATTAAAACGATATATAACGTGTATCAACAAACAAAATGTTTCCTCCGCAATAGCCGATGCAAAAAGGCTCGCCAACGGAGGAAACGGAATCAGAATTAACTCTCCTTAACTGGAGTATAGCAAACGTGTCCTCCGCAAGAGCCGAAGCAAAGAGGCTGGCCAACGGAGACACGCGAAAGGTAAACAATAGCAAACGTGTCCTCCGCAAGAGCCGAAGCAAAGAGGCTCGCCAACGGAGACACGCGAAAGGTAAACACTGCTACGGAAAGACCGTCCTCCGCAATAGCCGGTGAACAAGGCTCTCCAACGGAGGACAAGGAATGTGAAACAGTGCGGTTCCACTCACGATAAACACTCTCCAAACTTCACGGTCGACAGGAACAATGGCGGTCACGAACCAGAATATCCGACACCGGCTGCAGGAAGTGGTGTCTATTTTATACCCCGCCTCTTGGCCGCTGAGCATTCTGGGACATGTAGTTTTTACCCGGTCCGTACCCATTTGTTATCTCGAGGCGCGACAGATTCTGACAGTACATCCCCCCTCACCTAGAGCGCCGAAGGGGACCGGGGCGCTCAGGGAATTGGCGCTGATAAGCAGCCACCAGGCGTGGAGCATGAACACCAGATGCAGGCTCGCACGAGTTCTCCTCGGGACCGTAACCTTTCCAGGCCACCAGATACCTAAGGCCACGTCCACGCCACCTCGAGTCCAGAATCCCCTCCACCTCGTATTCCAGGCCTTCAGGGACCAGCAAGGGGGGAGGGAGGCGCCGTACCACCGCAGCTGCAGGCTTGAGCAGGGATACATGGAAAACGGGATGTATACGCAGATGTCTCGGTAACAGCAACTTCACCGCCACCGGGTTGATGCGTTGCACCACACGAAACGGACCTATGTAGCGAGGGTTAAACACGCTGTAGTGTCTGAACCTGAAGTTCCGGGTGGACAACCACACCCAATCCCCCACCTGATACAAAGGACCTGGACGACGTTTTTTGTCAGCCGTATTCTTATATGCCACCTTGGATGTTTTTAGGGAGTCCTGTACATGCTCCAATACCATCTTGAGTCGGGAAACCCTCCTGGCAGCTTCAGGCACCGTCTCCTCAGTGTAAGGCTGTACAAATGGAAGAAATCGGGGATGATGACCATAAGTACTATAGAAAGGCGATACTCTCGTGGCAGAATGTGTCGCATTGTTGTATGCCACCTCCGCAAGCCAAAGGTGCTCCACCCAATTCTTCTTACCCTGGGACACATAGCATCGCAAGAATTGTTTCAATGTCTGGTTGAGACGTTCCGTCTGTCCATCAGTCTGTGGATGGAAGCTTGTGGACAGAGCTGTTTCGATATGGAGAGAGGAGCACCATGCCTTCCAAAACCTTGCGGTAAATTGAGAGCCCCTATCTGACACTATGACAGTTGGTAGGCCATGCAGACGCACAACATGGATCATGAGAAGTTGTGCCAATTGACCTGCCGTCGGCACCTGAGGACAAGCAATGAAATGCCCCATCTTAGTCAAATAGTCAATTACTACCAACACAGCTGTACAACCCTGATCTCTGGGTAGACCTACCACAAAGTCCAATGAGATACCCTCCCACGGGGTAGAAGGGGTAGGCATGGGCTGCAGAAGCCCTGCAGGACGACAGTGATCTGACTTGGCGCGAGCACAAACATCACACTCAGTCACCCATCTCCTTACATCGTCCTTTATCGTTGGCCACCAACATCTACGCTGAATTAGGTCCATAGTCTTCTCTCCTCCTACGTGTCCAGCACTGGGAGACTTGTGACACCAAGAGAACATTTGTTTCGCAAGGATTCAGTGGGAACCAACAATCGCCCTTGATTAATCGGAAAGCCATGTTGTAAGTGCCATTCAGGATGTGTCTGCAACCATCTCTTCCAGAAATCCATCCTTATCCCATACCTTATGCCCTGCAAAAAGGCATCAGGTTGGATACCACAGACCACCTTGACAGGGTCCACTATAGGGGTCTCTACCACGGCCTCAGATGACTTTGTGGATGATTGACGGGACAAGGCATCCGCCTTTCTATTGTCCGCTCCAGGCCTGAAAGTAATAATGAAATGAAACTCTGAAAAGAAAAGCATCCACCTTAGTTGTCTAGGGGTGAGATGTCTAGCTGCTGACATAAACTGCAGATTGCGGTGATCGGTATAGACCGTCACCACGTGCTTGGCCCCCATGAGAAAATGTCTCCATTCTGTGAATGCATTCTTGATTGCCAAGAGTTCTTTTTCTGCTATGCAGTAGTTGAGTTCTGCTCCCGTAAGTTTACGTGACATGAAAGCCACTGGATGTAATTGTCCTGTGGTTTTATTTCTTTGTGAAAGAATGGCTCCTATAGCAACCTCTGAAGCGTCTGCCTCAACTATGAACGGGATATCGGAATTGGGATGTGTCAATATTGGAGCAGTAACAAACGCTTCTTTTAGCGTTACAAACGCTTCCTGAGCTTTCACATCCCACCCAAACCTTTGGTCTTTTTTCAGCAGTCTGGTTATGGGAGCCACCACTTTCGAAAACTGGTTGATAAAGCGCCTGTAGAAATTGGCGAACCCTAGGAAACATTGAACATCCTTGATGTTTCGAGGAATCGGCCAATCTCGTACTGCTTGAATCTTTCTCTCTGCCATCTCCTGTCCCTGAGGGGTGAGCATAACTCCCAAAAATTCTACGGTGGTAACGTGAAAGTCACACTTGGACAGTTTGCAATATAGATGGTGTTGTTGTAGGATACTCAGGACAGATTTGACATGCTGCACGTGCATGTCCTCCAACTCAGAATAGATGAGTATGTCATCAATATACACTATGACGTGTCTATCCAATATTTCTCTCAATACGTCGTTTAAGAAAAACTGGAACGCTGCAGGGGCATTACATAGCCCGAAAGGCATGACCAGGTATTCGAACAACCCATACCTGGTCTGGAAGGCCATTTTCCATTCATCCCCTGCTCTCATTCTCACGAGATGATATGCTCCTTTTAAGTCTAACTTGGTGAATACCTTGGCCTTTTTCACCTGTTCCAATAGGACGTTAATTAACGGCAAAGGGTATCTGTTCTTTACCGTTACCGCGTTGAGGGCTCGAAAGTCTACACAGGCTCTTAGGTCCCCATTGGCCTTGGGGATGAAAAACAAAGGAGATGCCGCTGGTGATCGTGAAGGGCGTATGAACCCCAATTCTAATAGTTTGTCTAGATATGTTCTTAAATAAGCGTTTTCTGGCTCCGTCAACGCATACAGCCTGCCCTTGGGAATCACTGCCCCAGGAACTAACTCAATCTGGCAATCGTATGGCCTATGTGGAGGCAGCTCTTCTGCCAGTACTTCATCGAATACCCCTTCATAGTCCTGATATACCTCTGGAAGGGTTACTGCCTTTTCTGCTGCCGTAGCTATCCGATCCCCACATGCCAAAGCAAACGAAGGACTCTGTGCGTATCTAAAACAATGCTCCTCGCAATGTTTGGAATTCATCATTATGGTGTCTGTTTCCCAATTGATGTCAGGGTTGTGTCTTTTCAGCCAAGGAATGCCTAGGATCACCCCATACTGCGGTGCCTCGATTATGCTGAAAGAAACTCTTTCTCTGTGATACCCAAACCTCATCTCTGTCGGAGCCGTCTGATAACTTATGGGCCCTGTATTCAGTTTCCTACCATCTACTGCAAACACATCGGTACCATCTTCTTTAGGGATCAGAGGAATGCCTAATCTTTCCGCTTCCTTCATGTCCATAAAAAAGCCCGTGGCCCCGGAATCCACCATGGCTTGTGTATGCACCTCCATCATGCCTATCATCAATATAATCTTGATGAACAAATGTTGCGCTCCCAATACCGTACTCAACATAGAAGGGATAATAACATGACTCCAGGGAACCCCTTCATCAACCCCAGAGCCCTTCAGTTTTCCGCCGGTTTCTCTGTGGTCGTTGACACCCCCCCTATTCAATCGGAATTTGGAAAACTTGGGTTTGACAGGGCATTCTCTAACAAAATGGCCCTTTTTGCCACAGTAAAGACAAAGACCAAACTTGCGCCTCTGTTCCTTTTCGGTAGCGGTTAAGGCCGCACGGACAGCTCCAATTTCCATAGGCTCAGGGGTGTGAGATAATGAACTGTCAGGGGTCTTTACCGGTACAGAAGAGGGAATTGTCCGATTCTTAGTTCCGCTACCGCCTTTACGATTCTTCATCCTATGATCTAATCGTAAGACCAAATTGATCAAATCCTCACATGACACTGGTTGGGGGTCTATTTGAGCTATGATGTCTTGCATTTCCTCAGTTAAACCCTGATGAAAGATTGATGCTTGTTTGGCTTCGGGCCATTTAGTTTCGGCAACCAGTCGTCTGAAATGATTCAAATAAGTTACCATATCTTGATTCCCCTGACGCAAGCCTAACAGCTCTTTATCCGCCGTATACGTATCTGCTCTTCTATCGAACACCTTTGTGAACTCGGCTTGGAACGCGTCCCAATCATGTAACATTGGGTCATTTCTCTGGACTATCGGAACAGCCCATTGAGCCGCGTCGCCTACTAAATACGAAATGACGAACGCAACCTTTGACTGGTTGGTGGGGAATGATCGGGGTTTGCATGAAAAATGCATCATTGCTTGCGTCAAAAACACTTGCACTGACCCTGCGTCTCCGTTAAATCGTTCTGGCTGTGCTAACGGAATGCTAGGGGGGATCTCCACCACTACTGAACCGGCTGTACCAGACCCTGAAGCCCCAGCACTAAAAGGGTTTTTCTGGATATTATCTAACCGGTTCCTTAATTCAGTGCTTTCTTGTCTGGATGCTATCAACTCAGATTGCACCACGACTAAAGCAGCCATCACCTCGTCCAGAGTAGCCATAACCCTCAACTGATCGGGAGGAATACAATTCTTGGGTCGGATATTCTGTTATCCTCTCCGTCCTCAGGATCAGCTTGTGGTGTAAGTAGGCCACCTCCAGATCTATCCAAGCCCCGAATGCTGTTATAGCTGTGGGCTAGAGAAGGATCAGGTAAGGGCAAAAATAAAAACAGGAAGGAAAGGAAGGGGACTGCAGGGAGGGAGAGCTGTGAAGACAGAAAACAAACAAAAGATTGATTGGTATCTATTCTCCTAAATGTATTATTACTACTATGTCTATCAATCAGGATATACTGTCCTGTACCTGTAACTGGACAACGAACAGCGTTAACTCAGGAGATGCTTCTCTTCCACTGAGAACACGTAAATGCAGCCTGTGTCTGTCTTCCCCTGTAAGCACAAACCTCACTATTGGACCAGCCCATAAGACCCCGGTAATAGCAAACCTGTATTGATAAAGAAGGATACTACATACCCTGATATCTTTCCCTCAGAGCCCTGAAGAAACGTGGTCAGAGTTCCAAAAATACTGACAGTACACAGTATCTCCCTGCAGACTAGTCAAGGGTTACGTCACCCGAAAGTAATGAAAACAAAGGTCACCTGAATTGTTGAGTGTTCAGGTGAAATCAAACAAAACTCTTCGTCCCAGCCTGGGACCTAGAAATAGGAATCCTCCGCAATAGCCGGTGCAATAAGGCTTTCCAACGGAGGAATTAAAACGATATATAACGTGTATCAACAAACAAAATGTTTCCTCCGCAATAGCCGAAGCAAAAAGGCTCGCCAACGGAGGAAACGGAATCAGAATTAACTCTCCTTAACTGGAGTATAGCAAACGTGTCCTCCGCAAGAGCCGAAGCAAAGAGGCTCGCCAACGGAGACACGCGAAAGGTAAACAATAGCAAACGTGTCCTCCGCAAGAGCCGAAGCAAAGAGGCTCGCCAACGGAGACACGCGAAAGGTAAACACTGCTACGGAAAGACCGTCCTCCGCAATAGCCGGTGAACAAGGCTCTCCAACGGAGGACAAGGAATGTGAAACAATGCGGTTCCACTCACGATAAACACTCTCCAAACTTCACGGTCGACAGGAACAATGGCGGTCACGAACCAGAATATCCGACACCGGCTGCAGGAAGTGGTGTCTATTTTATACCCCGCCTCTTGGCCGCTGAGCATTCTGGGACATGTAGTTTTTACCCGGTCCGTACCCATTTGTTATCTCGAGGCGCGACAGATTCTGACACCAGTGACCATGTGTGCCTGTAAGTTTGCCAACGCGCCAAAAGGCGCGGAGGTCCCTTGAGTGAGCTGTCCATCATAGTTGGGAAAGGGTGAGAAAAATGTTTGATACTGCTAGTGTGTGGTGCGGGGCTTCTATGCCCATGCCTCTTGTGTAAAGGGTCAGAGAGCAAGCAGGGCAGCAGGTGAGGAGAAAGCAGCCTCCTGGCCACAGGAACTACAAGGGGATCGCGCTCGAGAAACTCATGGATGCAAAGACCTCCCTCAAGTATTACAGCTAATTTTTGATGGCAGATATGGTGTTAAAGCACACTTGCCCAGCCTCGACCGTGCTCACTAATGTTTTGGGCTGATTAAAAACGTTACTGAATTTGAACTTCAACTCGGGCACCAGCTATATCTGTAAGTGCTTCCTGTTGAGGTTTAATTTTTGTGACAGGAGCCTCGTGCCAGAATGAATCCTGCCCTGCATAGTTATCCACGAAGATGCTACAGTTTTGTGCAATACCTCTACTCAAGTGGAGTAGTGGCTAATCAGTAAGTGCTACCTCGTTGTGTAAATGTATAGTGCTTTTCCTACACTGCAGCTTCGTAAAGGGCCAGAAGATTTGTCTCCACAGACCATGTGTGCCTGTAAGTTTGCCACCGCGCCAAAAGGCGCCGAGGTCCCTTGAGTGAGCTGTCCATCATAGTTGGGAAATGGTGGGAAAAACGTTTGATACTGCTAGTGTGTGGTGCGGGCTTCTATGCGTGTGCACATGCCTCTTGTGTAAAGGGTCAGAGAGCAAGCAGGGCAGCAAGTGAGGAGAAAGCAGCCTCCTGGCCACAGGAACTACAAGGGGATCGCGAAACTCATGGATGCAAAGACCTCCCTCGAGTATTACAGCTAATTTCCGACGGCAGGGATGGGGTTAAAGCACACTTGCCCAGCCTCGACCATGCTCACTAATGTTTTGGGCTGATTAAAACGTTACTGAATTTTTAGCTTCAACTCGGGCACCTGCTTTATTTACCTGTAAGTGCTTCCTGTTGAGGTTTAATTTTTGTGACAGGAACCTCATGCTATACTTGTAACTATTCTCTGACCCTGCTCCGAGGGTCAGAGGAGGGTCAGAGAATAGTTGCAAGTTGGAAACGAGGCGTCGCTCAGGAAGCATTAACAGCGTTACAGCAGGTGCCCAAGTTGAAGTTAATTTCTTTATAACCCTTTTGTAAATGGTTACAAAGAAATTAGCTTCAACTTGGGCACCTGCTGTAACCCTGTAAGTGCTTTCTGGAAAAAATGTGTCCCGCTCGGGGATTCGCAGATTTTTCTGCAATTTCGCGAGATTCGCGGATCGCAAAATTGCGGAAAATCCGCAAATTCCACGAGCGGAACGAATTTTCGGCCCATACTTACTGTTGATGTTTAGTAATGGGGGCTTCCAGAATTTACCATAAATGAGGAGTAACCATATGCAGATTGATCCTGCATCGTGGATCATATGCCATAAAATAACGGGAAAAAAAATTATAATGGCAACTTGAGTTTATCACATGTTTTTAACATCAAATAGTAACTACATGTCCCACAATGCCTCATTGTGGGCACAGCGGGCAGATATGTATAAATAGAAACTTGACTCACTAACCTTGATCAAGACCGAGTAGGCCGAAATGCGTTGGTTGCAAGAAAATAAAAACTTGCTGAAATTTTACAAAAAAAAAAACTTGCTGAAACATGAATCCTTGGAGTGCGACAAAATTATTCTTTATGATAAATATATATATATATATATATATATATATATATATATATATATATATATATATATATATATATAGTAGCATCAGCCCCTGATGCCATGTATCAAACAATATCATAATTAGGAGTTAGTTTGCATGTACATGTTATATATTGATTAAATAGAGTGAAGCAGTCACCAACACCATCTGTATAATGAACAGTAAATCCCCTTGAATATTAGTATCAAATAATCTGAAGGTTTCCAAATATAAATGGCATTCCTGCATGTGCCCAGTTAAATTATATTAAAGTATGCATCAACATATGAACCAGGACCACCTGAAATTTTCTATTTTTAACATTACAGAACAAAAGGAAGCGGAAAGTCTCTGTTTCAGTTTTAAATTGGACAGTTGCACAACGTTTGTGGGAGCTTTGATTTATAGGCCCCCCAGGATCTGCTCTTAACTTTCTAGATACCCCAGGGGAATGTATAAATCCCCTAGTGGTCAGATACTATATTTTCACAATCCTAGGTGACTTTACTCTACACCTTGAAGCAGCTGACACTCCTAATGCTAAAACTTTTACAGAAACCATAAATAGGCTAGGGCTAAAACAACGGATAGAGGGGCCCACACATTGTGCAGAACATACCCTTGATGGGATATGCACTAACACCGCCAGCCTAACTACCTACCCCCCAGCTACAATAACATGGTCAGACCATAAGCTAATTCCCTTCAAGTTCGGCTATAATAATGGTCAACTAGAAAAATATTGTAGTCAACTGGGACATGCACAAACACAGAAGTGGAATAGCATGCTCTCCAACCCCGACCTACGGAGCATAGCAGAAGCAGCAAAACATATCCTTACAGGAAATCCATCAATTGACAACGATCTTTTCAATGACTGGATGTTGTCTCTGGCAAACACTTTCGCACCTTTAGCACTTTAAGAAAAAATAATGCCAAGAAAGAGTCTGCCCATTGGTTCACCCCCATCTACAAAATCTACAAAGACAATGTAAAAAACTGGGAAAATAATGGAGAAAAGACTATAAGTCAGAAGTTCTGGGGTCCTTTAAACTGGCACTAAGATCATATCACCAGCAAATCAGAGTACAAAAGAGGGTATACTACTCCAATTTAATCAACAAGGCTGAAAATCAAAAACTATTTTAAATATTGTGAAATCTTTTACAAACCCAAAAAGCCTAGAACAAAAAATTCCTCCTTCACAGGGTCTATGTGATCAAATTGCTAAGTTCTTTGACAAAAAAAATCATAGACCTTAGGAAAGCCTTTACGGACATAATCCCCCTGGCCATCGATACTCCATCCCTAGGAAAAAAAGCAAACTCACCTGTTTCAAAGAGATCAATTTGGACCAATCTAGGCAAGCTATTCTTTTTTGCAAGTCAGGTTCACCCCTCAATCCCTGTCCTCCAAAAGTTCTACACGCGTTGGTAGACATCATAAATCCTACCATTAATCAGATAATTAATTCCACCTTTAGGCTAGCAAGAGTTCCTGAAATTTGGAAAATCACAGCTGTGAAGCCTCTTCAAACAAAGAAAATCACTGACCCTACCACTCTCTCCAATCTTAGACCTATTTCACTACTGCCTTGCCTGAGTAAAATTACGGAGAAATTAGTAAATATTCAATTGAATGATTTCTTGCAATAAGCTAACATATTACACCCTACGCAGTCGGGTTCGAGACCTGGCCATTCAACAGAATCAGTGCTACTCCACACATCTGAGACCTTAAAATTTGCCCTGGATCAGGGTAAGGATGCGGTACTGGTTCTGTGCGACCTGTCAGCCTCGTTCAATACTGTCTCTCATGACATTTTGAGAGACAGGCTTGCATATAGCGGAATTACGAGTAAGGCACTGGCCTGGATCACATCCTTTTTGGAAAACAGGCATCAGATAATAACACTGGGAAGTTATAAATCTGAAGAAAAACAGGTGTCATCAGGGGTACCCCAGGGTTCATCCCTGAGCCGAACTCTTTTTATTCTCTATATGACACCACTCCTCACCTTGTTATCCACATTTGATGTTGAATCCATAGCTCATGCAGATGATACAAAGCTGAATCTTACTCTCGACAAAAACGCTACTGTAGCGGATGAGAAGTTTCACCATTGCCTAACGGCAGTGATGGATTGGATGACATTGAATCATCTTAAATGCAACAGTTCAAAAACAGAAATTATGTTGTTTGGAAAATCCAACGTATTTTCAGCAAACCAGTGGTGGCCCTCAAATTCAGCCCCTCCTCCTAACACAGTGGACACAGTGAGAAACATAGGGATCAAATTTGATCCCACACTGTCCTTCTATAAGCCCTTGCGGCGGCTGGTACCTGCTTCCAAACAATAAAAACTCTTCGAAATTTTTTTACCCTTCTCTCATTATCTGCTAGGAAAACGGTTACAGGTGCCTTAATTTTATCACATCTGGACTATTGTAATAGTATGTATGCAGGGACAAAAAAGACGGTCCTGAAAAGACTGCAGATTGTCCAAAATGCTGCAGCGAGGTTGGTACTTAAATGGCCAAAAGGTTCCTCTTCAGCAGCAGCACTGAGAACACTACACTGGCTGCCTATTCACAAAAAGATTCTCTTTAAAATCCTAACTATCATTTACAGAGCTACTAGGGCTACAGGACCAGGATACCTAAGATCTAAAATCACACCGTACATTACCCTTTGTGTCCTGCGGTCATCCTCGGAGAACCTGTTAGCACCCCCTTCTTTCAAACCGAAATCTAGAGGGGGCAAGGCAATGGCGGTTTAAGGAACCAAAGCATGAAATTCCTTGCCCACCTAGGTTAGACATACACAAATGGAACTCACTTTCAAGAAGCTCCTAAAGACCTGGATGTTTACCACACCAGACCATACTGTTCTATCTCTCCTCTAATCTCTTGCTTCTAGTGTTTCAACATGGTTTTCTCCCCCACAACAGATCATCAGATGTTTTTTTCTGCTAGTGCCAAGATGCTCCTTGGAGTGAACTTTGCGCTCTATAAAAACCCTCATTCATTCAGTCATATAAACTCCAACCTGTATAATTCGTACCATATTATAAATCATAAAATATAGATATTAGTGGTGCACCCTTTCTGTCAGTATTTCAGATTTAAATTCTGTGTAGCAGTCCAATAAATATTATATCACCTATCACATTTCTTGGTTCTGTGCACATTAAATAGGAAAATCGTGCTATTCACAAATATATGATGATGGAACAATTAGGATCATATTCATGTATGTCACACAATAAGGCAAAAATATACATAATAGCAGCAATTTCTATCCATCTAAAATGTCTTGTGCAGATTAATCAGTATTAGCAGCAATAGCAACCCTTCCAAAGTGTCGTGTGCATGATGAAAATGGTCATGTTTGTATGAGGGTTAACCAGTCTCACCCATATTAAATCGGGCCATAGGTCAAATAAGTGAATGCACAGACCAAACAATTAGGCGATAGTAGGAACCCTGGTAATAGCTATAAATAGCAAATGTTTCAATTGATAGCACATTAAAGACAACATTCATGATGTTCACGGATAGAAAATGATGGAGCATTTTTGGCTCCTGTCAGTGTGCCCAGCAAAGTAAAGTAAAACTGTACATAGCAGCAATATCAATCCATCTAAAGTGCTGTGCAGGAAAATGTATAATAGCAGCAATATAAGGCAATTTAAAGTGTCATATGCACGATAAAGGTGCCATTGTTTGTATATGGGTAAACCAGCATCACAAATGTTCCGTTGGGACCGATGGTTAAGTAAATGAATGCTCAGCGAAAACAGGTAACAAAGTAGCTGTAGTGATACCTGTAAAGTGTCATGGTGCTTGGTTCAAGAACAAAGTAATTATAAAACTGTCGCCTAACTACTAGTGGTAAAACCCCACTTCCAAATCTATGTATCCTGAGTAATTACATTCCAACCGGTTGTAACACTTACACTGCCTATGCAAACTTAAAGGGATTGTACTGCTGTTGCTCCTGGGTCAAACATATCCAACAGTGAGGGTCTGGATAGTGACACACTGTATAAAATAAACAATCTAGTGTGGGCTTTTCGAATGCGATCTTCATTTCTAAATAATCCATAAAACTATATTGCTAGTTAATACTATCTTAGAGTCCTGGATTCTATAAGGGTGTTCCAAACGTAAAGGTTGCGGTTATGTAGTGGCAACTTGTATGCTCATGGATTATAAATCAATTCAAAACAAAAATTGCCCATGATCACAATTCAAATTATTTTAAAAGCTTATGTAGTATATGATAGTGTACACTATATTAAAAGGATTTTATGGCATTAGGTAGTAAAATGTTGTCACATACTAAGGCATGAACGGTTCATAAAGTGTCAGGGCTGTGCAATGAAAGACCCATCTAT
The DNA here is from genome assembly GCF_964263255.1 of Lissotriton vulgaris. Lineage (NCBI taxonomy): Eukaryota > Metazoa > Chordata > Amphibia > Caudata > Salamandridae > Lissotriton > Lissotriton vulgaris. The sequence goes on from NC_141700.1 coordinate 159,806,726, forward strand.
ACACAATGTGAAAATAGGTGATCATGAGAAGGTATAAAATGCAACACAATTCATCAAATACCAATCGACCAGTATGTAAGAACATAATTTAAATTCATAATCATTGTTGATTGAAACAAGTGATCAACAAAAATCAAGATTCATAAACAACACAGTTCTAAAAGTTCTTCTGGCGCGCATATCCACACAGCCACTGCTAGGTCTTTGTATTCCAATTCCAATTAATCTCATAGTTGTGAATCATCTCATCACATGTGGAAATGTAACTCAGCATCTAAATTGTGACCCCAGGGTTTCTCAGTGCCCGATAAGATGATCATTTTGGACTCGCATCTGTGTGATTCAAGTTCACAATCCATTCTCACAAACTATATATATATAGTTATGACCATGTATGTTTTGATTTACTAATAACTTTAGTGCTATTTGCTGAATTTCCACAGGACAATCTTTAAAAACAAAAGGGACATGTACAGATTGATCCGGGTCACCAAAGCAAAACCACACATGAAACTGAAACTGTGTTTTGTGATGGGAATTGAACAGGCTTACCTTCAGAATTACTCAGGTGCTGTGGAGCTGCTTCATCTAATTTGAATCAGTCTGTTTGTAATTCTCACTTTATAAATAATGAAAGTCTTCCTGTTACCTAAGTGAAACTTATTTCCCAATGGTGTGATGTGTTGAAGCTGCCCATTGGTCAATGAGCGTAGCTGTCCAAACTGGTTGTTAACTTCTTTCTCTAAAAGCTTCCACATGATTGTCTTTGGGAGGGAGGGCGAGGGGTGGGAGAAAAGTAGACCAAAATTGTTTGTGTGTGTAAAAGGCCGCTTTATTAGGAAACAGGTGCACATTACAAATACAAACCTTGGCAACGCCTTACAAAACTAAACCTCACTAAATAAATAAATAACTGCAAACTCAGCCCCCCAACCCCCACCCCTAAAATACTTGGGCCCTCCCCCTCCCAACAATACATCAATAAACATTATAACAGCATTATAACATTATGTCATCAATAAAACATTACGTCATCAATAAAACATTTCGTCATTGATCAAACATACGTCATCATTAAAACTTTATTCGTCAAACCCCAAATGAAATAACAACGGTCAGGTCCTCCATAACCATAAACCCTGCCTGACCCTGCACTCCTGCAGATACCCCCCTCACAAAACTGAACGGTCAAACCCTGACCAACATACCCCAGCACCTGTCAAAGAAATACTCGATCGAATATTCAACAAACAATCTGCCTAAAACCGTACTGATACACAAAAACACCGCACAGCACCTGTTCCTAGCGACGAATACAAATACAAGAAAAAACCCCTGCACACCGATAACCCACAAAACAGCCTTTTAAAAAGAAAAATGTAACAAAACCCAAAAAATGGGGAAAAACGGGGGAGCGAGGGGAAGAAAAATGCTAAGAAAAAACGGGAGGGAGGGTGGGACAAAAAAGCTAAAAGCCCTCCTAGCCACCAGGTCACCAAACCTAAAATGGTGGCGGGTAGGCGGGAATGGGAAATGTATACTTGGGCTGGCGGGTCCTACTAGACCAGCCCAAAAACTAGAACATTCTGGCAACTTCTGGAAAGAACCCCTCGCAGCCCTCCCAAACCGCCCGGGGGAGGAGACCTCCCGGCGGTCGTCTCCCTCCCCCAAGCCCCCCTTGGGAGGGAGGGCGAGGGGTGGGAGAAAAGTAGACCAAAATTGTTTGTGTGTGTAAAAGGCCGCTTTATTAGGAAACAGGTGCACATTACAAATACAAACCTTGGCAACGCCTTACAAAACTAAACCTCACTAAATAAATAAATAACTGCAAACTCAGCCCCCCAACCCCACCCCTAAAATACTTGGGCCCTCCCCCTCCCAACAATACATCAATAAACATTATAACAGCATTATAACATTACGTCATCAATAAAACGTTACATCATCAATAAAACATTTCGTCATTGATCAAACATACGTCATCATTAAAACTTTATTCGTCAAACCCCAAATGAAATAACAACGGTCAGGTCCTCCATAACCATAAACCCTGCCTGACCCTGCACTCCTGCAGATACCCCCCTCACAAAACTGAACGGTCAAACCCTGACCAACATACCCCAGCACCTGTCAAAGAAATACTCGATCGAATATTCAACAAACAATCTGCCTAAAACCGTACTGATACACAAAAACACCGCCACCCAGAAAGGTAGGTGGGGGAGACACTACACACCTCCCTTTCTGCCCCCCAACATGCGAAGCGAAAAAGGAACGAGAAAAATCAACGCTGCATAGCCAATGCACGCGCTAACACCTCGCGGAGCTCCAACAAGTAAAGATCCATGCCCACACGGGACAAATGAACCCCATCATCCCTAAAAAATTCAACGGACTCAAACTTAATGTCCCTGTGTGAAATCCTGCTGAAACCAAGGCTCCTACAGCAACGAGACACCTCTGAATTCACTTTCTTCCTAGCCCGGTCGACAGCCCTGGGGTTCACAGCTCCTCTCCATATCCTGCGCGGTATCAACTCCGTCCAAAAAACATGACACCCAGCCCAAAGATCCTTAATGAGGCCTAAATCCCGTTTCATAGCTCGCAGCAAAACCACACCTTTTGTAGCACAGAGATCGTTTTCTCCCAAATGAATAACTAAAATATCCGGGCATAAACCGCCCACCATGTTATTGTTCAGACAAGGGATTAACTCTCTCCAGAGCATCCCACCTTTACCCTTCCAAATAACGTTAGACATTCGATCATTAAAACCAAGTAGTTCTCCAAAGTAACTTCGTGCTGCCTGGACTCTGGCCCACTTCACGAAGGAATGCCCCACTATCCAGACCGTTACCACCGAGGAGCGAGGCCCAGCAACGGATCCTGAGAAAGAAAAGAGAATTAGAAATCATGTGAAGGAGGACGACGCATGCGCCTCCTCTGCCGAGCTCCTCACATATCGCTGGAAACAATTGGAAGACCAACGCCCCAATCGCATAATATCCCTTTCAGTCCAACCTCTGTTAAAGGCCTCAGTGGCTGCACCTATTCGGAAAGAGTGAGTCCCATAGAGATTGCCATCGAGACCAAGGTGCTGCAAAGCTTTGCGCAAAACCATTCGTAACTGATAGGTTGTTACAGGAGTGCCATTGATATGTTGAAAAACAAGAACCTCATCACCACCCCCACATAATGAACGCCAGCGCCGCGCTAGCAGTAAAGAGCAAGTAAGCTTTGGAGCACGCGCCTGTAACCACACAACTTTCCCCTTTCCCGTCTGATCAGTTTTGGAGCTGGCCAACCAGACATGGACTCCCTCATCATAACAAAAAACGTCCTTCCAATATAAACCACACTTATATTTCGACCCCAACAACTCCGAGACCCTGAAGGCTCCAAAAAACATGAACACCATCAGCATTGAGAACACACATGCCTCAAAATCATCCGAACAAACCAAAGGCAGAACAGTGATTAGTCTGGCCAGAACTTGCCAAGATAGGGGGGCCCTGGATCTACCAACGTGCCCTTGTTCCCTGGCCCAACCCTCAAGCATCCTCCTGCCAAGTTCTCCCGCTGACGGAGTATAACCCCACAATAACTTCCCCATGAAAGCAATCCCCGCCAGTTTCCCAGAAATGGTTACTTTGGTTAAACTCTTATCCATGAGGTCCAGTATAAAATTGACCACATCGTCCGACCGACGCGACAGATCCTCCCTTCTGACAGCACCAGATTCCAGGAATTCCCTCCAGGCCAGGGAATATGCAGAACGCGTAGACACAGACAAAGAACCTACCACCAATTGTACGACCCGACCTCGCCGACGTGCCACAGATGAATCGGCATCGGAGTCGGGAATCTGTCTGCGTCCCTCGCCAGTCCACGGAATCTCCCCCACTGTGAACGAGACAGAGCATCCGCAATGTCATTGTCCACGCCAGGGATGTGTAAGGCACGAAAATGAATGTCGTGTTTCAGACAACCCAGAACGAAAACTCTCATAAGTTTTAGCACCTGTTCGTCCCTGGCAGACTGTCGGTTCACTATCTCTACAACAGCCATGTTATCCACACGAAACAGCCCTTTCTTGTGTGCCAATTCCTCCCCCCACAGGGTCAAGGCGACCAATAAAGGGAACAGTTCCAAAAAAGTGATGCTGCGACCACCATTCAACCATTCATCAGGCCAACGTTCCGCACACCACTTGCCATTCCAAAAGAGCCCAAAACCATCACTGCCGGCAGCATCCGAAAACATTTGTACATCCCACTGAAAGTCAACATCTCGGACCAAGGGGACACCATTGAATGAATTCAGGAAAAACTTCCACATTCTCAAATCCTCCTTCACACCAGCAGACAGACGAACACGATGGTGGGGCAAGTGATGACCTGCCAAAGCCCTGCCCAGTCTTCTACAAAAAGTCCTGCCCGCTCTCACCACTCTGCAGGCAAAATTCAAATGGCCCAAAAGCACTTGAATCTCTTTCACCAACACTTTTCTTTTTGCCAACATTACCTCCAGCAGTTCCACCATGTTGACCCTTTTGTCCTAGGGCAGGCGAGCAGACATCAATCAATCAATCAATCAGTGACACTTATAGAGCGCGCTACATACCCGTAGGGTCTCAAGGCGCTGGGGGTGGGGGGGGGGGGGGGGGTTGCCGCTACTGCTCGAACAGCCAGGTCTTCAGCTTCTTCCTGAAGGAGAGGTGGTCTTGGGTCAGGGGCAGGTCGGTCGGGAGGGAGTTCCAGGTCTTGGCGGCCAGGTAGGAGAAGGACCTTCCTCCTGTAGTCGCTCTTCGGATGCGGGGGACGGCGGCGAGGGCGTGGTTGGCTGATCGGAGGTGGCGTTTGGGAGCGTAGAAGTTGATCCGGCTGTTGAGGTAGCTCGGGCCTTGGTCGTGTAGGGCTTTGTGTGCGTGGGTGAGGAGGCGGAAGGTGATTCTTTTGTTGACGGGGAGCCAGTGAAGGTCTCTCAGATGTCCGGTGATGTGGCTGGTTCGTGGGATGTCGAGGATGAGTCTGGCTGAGGCGTTCTGGATCCGCTGGAGTCTCTTCTGGAGCTTGGCGGTGGTACCGGCATAGAGGGCGTTGCCGTAGTCCAGTCGGCTGGTGACGAGGGCCTGGGTGACGGTCTTCCTGGTCTCGGTGGGGATCCACCGGAAGATCTTCCGTAGCATGCGTAGGATGTTGAAGCACAGAATCTATCTCAATACCCAAAAAGGAGAGGACAGTGGCAGGGCCCATTGTTTTCTCGGGAGCCAAAGGAACTCCCAGATCCTCCATGAGCCCTTGGAATGTGTCCAGAGCCGTCTGGCACTCCGCGGAGCCCGGGGATCCGACAAAGAAAAAGTCATCGAGGTAGTGCGTTACCAGTGAATGACCGGACTGATGGGAAAAATACCACTGCAGAAAAGTACTAAAACACTCAAAGAGAGCACATGATATGGAGCAGCCCATCGGCAGAGCCTTGTCCACGTACCATTTACCTGCAAATTGTATACCTAAAAGGCACCAATCGTCCGGGTGGACAGGCAACAGCCGGAAAGCAGACTTGATATCACACTTGGCCATCTCAGCGGCTGCGCCCGCGGTCACAACAAGTGACATGGCCACGTCAACCGAAGAGTAAGAGACCGACACTGCCTCTGGGTCAATGAAATCATTAACAGACGACCCTTCAGGCCACGACAAGTGCTGAATAAGTCTAAACTGTCCCGGCTCTTTCTTCGGGACCACTCCAACCGGTGAAACAATCAAATTAAGGATCGGCCAATCATGAAACGGGCCAGCCATCCTTCCTTCACGTACTTCTTTATTAAGTTTGTCTTGTACCACTGTGGCATGTTCCGAAGCTGATTTTAAATTGGCAGACCACCTCCTTTCCCGAGAGCCTAGGTAACCTAGCCTGAAACCAAACTGAAAACCCTCCAACAGCTTTAATTTTGTTGCCTCATCTTCGTAACCGTGTAAAGCAATGCGCAGCCTCTCTAACTTAACTGGTGTATGAGCCCTTGGACCCAGCACCCTTAGCACCTCTGGATCCCCTCCCCCCTGAAAACTGTGAGGGCGTGCTTGAATTTCCTGAACCTGTTGGCTTACCCTGTTGGCTCCCCGCTGGCTGGTTGTCCCAGCATTTGGACAACGGGTGCTTCCTTCCACAACCAGAGCATTCATGTTTAAATTTACAATACTCTCTTGTGCAGGAGCCCCTGTTAAATTCCCAACAGATTCCAGTCCCTGATTGCATGGTTGCAGTGACCCCCACCCCTCCCCGGGTGGGCTTCCCCTGAAAGGGCCGGTAAACTAACGGGAAACCACTGGCCGTTAAAATGGTTTTCCTCCCTGACCCCATGGTATGTTGCCATAAATCCAAGTCAAGCTCCCCCCACTTAGCCTCGGGATCCCAAGCCATCCTGGCCCTAAATTCCTCATCATATTGAGACCAGGCAAAACCATCCCCGGTGATCTGCGCCTTGCGAATGACGTCCATGTATTTAAAAAGAGACACGCTGCGCTCAGGGAACTTTTCGCAATACACACTAGCATAAATCAAGAACGCAGCTGTCCAGTTTTCAATATTCAAAGGCACTCTAGGGCGTTTAGCCAGCTCAAACTCCTCCTCCTTAGACCCTTCCTTAGACCGGACTTCCCGGTGCAGTAGCTTAAGGAGTTCCACATACACACCATTCCAAATACGTTCCTTGGTACTTAACATCAAATGAGCACCTAAAGGATTCGTAACCCCCATGTAAGGCATCTTTTTGATTTTTAACTCCTTACTGGCCACTGGCTCTTTAACATTGCTGGAAGCACCAGCCATAACACCACTTTCCACTTTATTCGTTACGTCTACCACATCATTGGTGCCAACTGCAGTGTCTCTTACGTAACGTCCTTTGAGCAGACGGCCATCACCAATAACCACATCGGTTTCACCACCTGTACCCACAGACACCATAATAGGTTTGGCCTGTGTGGCTGATTGCTCACCTGGCAACAGAGAGACCACTCTCGATGGCTCCGCCCGTGGCGCCGAGGTCAATGCATCCGGTCTGTGAGGCGCCCTACTCGATGGGCCGTGCTCTCTTCTCCCTTGCACTTGACTCTGGACCACTGGAGCCTGTAAAACACTACGAGAAGCATGAGAGGGCACCCCCCCTTCAGGATCCCGCAATTCACCTTCTTCAGGACTCTCCTCATCGTAGTCCAACACCACTGAATCGACACTGGTATGCAACAAATCACCACGGGTCTTACCCAACCCGGTATCAACAACCGTGCGTTTAAATGATTTTGAAACTCCAGGAGGGGGAGCAGACTGTACGCGCCTGTACCTCCCTGCGCGTTGACTCTGCAGCTTCATAGCCGCCGGCAAGGCCTGACACCTGTACCTGCTACTCGTTGGGGCCAGCGGGGTCACGCCAGACCCTCGTGTGCTGGCCGCGGCGGGATCCCTCGGTGGAACAGAGAGGGCCGCGCTAGGCACTCTCCTCACTTCCCCTTGGCGAAATGGGACTGGACCGCGCCCTGCCAAGTCTGGAACTCCGCGCCTAACCTCTTCCTGCAAAGAAAAAGTTTGGACTGGTGTGCTAGGATTCCTACCATCCACAATCCAACCAGACGCATTCCCCCTCCAATTTGAACCAACATCCATTCTCCGACCCCGTTCCAAAGAACGACCTCGTACATCTGACCTTAACGGCACCTCCCGCACCGGAGAGCCCCCTACAACCTCCTCGTCTCCACTGTGATCCAAATTATCAAGCGCCAATGCCGTAGAAGAAGATTGCCGATAGGACCTCGATAGTGACTCATGGCCTGAAACCTCCTTCTGAAAACTACGCTGTGCAAGCCCCGCTCCGCCAAAATGTTCCCACCCAGGGGAACCACACATAAAATAAGGACCCCCAGAAGCCCCAGACAAGCGAGGAGCTGTACTCCTGGGCCCTTGTGCTGGCCCGCCGCTCACCTGGCCGAAGCCCCTATCCGGACCCAACAACGTGCCCTGGAAGCCTACACCCCCCCCCCCACTCAATACCCCGGGAGCATGGAAACTTTCTGAACCCATAACTGAAGCGCCAAGGGCCGCAGAACCCAAACCAAAAACTGGCTGACGAACCTGCAAACCAGCCTGAAAAGTCCCGCCCCTCACCATAGAAACATCCCCACCTTCAGCCCGAAGTCCATCATCATGGTCCAGAGAAACACCACCTCCAAAACTCTCAGAGCGCGGAGCTTCAAAACCTGTATTCACGCCACAAAAAGAACCTCCTTCGCCCATTTGGGCCCATTCACCCTCGCCTCTAGAGCCACCTCCCACAGATACAACTTCACCCGCCGACGAGCCCGGCGTCGAAAACAGTAACGGGCTCCCCACATTACCCCCAACGTCACCCACACCCGCATCAGCATCCCGGCCAAAAACCTCCTGCCCACCCATCGGAAGGAAGCCAGAAGACAAACCAACCCGGGGCCTGACCACATTAACATCACGACCCTCCCCCGATTGAACATCGTAAGAAAACTGTCTCGAAGGGGTTAACAAAATCCTCTGAGCGGCCACAGGTACAAACTGAGATTCGTCAACGACAAACATGGCGTCATGAGCACCATGATCAACCTGTTCCCGCTCCGTACCTTGCAACACAAACTGAACAGATCCCCTACGCCCACCGCGCACAGGGGCCCCGTCCGAAGACTGCCCCCGCCGCTCAACCAGCGGGTCCGAAGCAGAGCGTTTCTTGCTTCCGCCCCGACCACCCCTACCCCTCTTCCCTGACACCGGTACCTGACTCACCATAACCGGAGGTCCCCCCGCCCCAGTACCAACTCCCAACTGAGGAGCCGGAGCTAGGGAGGACTCACCACCCCCCACACTCAAAGCCCTTTGATTGTCCGGCGCCTCCGCCGTACCGGGCTCCCCCCGAACCATCCTTTGAGAGGCCGGCTTCCTAGACCGGGAACGGCCCCTCTCGCTTACCTGACTCGGGCGTCTCTTCTTCGGCGACGAACATGCCATCACCGCGGCCACCACACCAGCTGAAGCCTGGCGTTGGGGCCTAGCCTGTCCACCTCCTGCGAGCAAATCCAAACGGCTGGCATCCGCCAACAGACGCATCGCCTCAATAACTCGTGCATCTTTCATCGTATATAAGCTCTAAGCAATAAGCACAACCACTAAAGACTGAAAAAGAGTCTCACAGCCACACAAGACACTCTCTCACAAAAAAGCTAAAAGCCCTCCTAGCCACCAGGTCACCAAACCTAAAATGGTGGCGGGTAGGCGGGAAATGGGAAATTTATACTTGGGCTGGCGGGTCCTACTAGACCAGCCCAAAAACTAGAACATTCTGGCAACTTCTGGAAAGAACCCCTTGTAGCCCTCCCAAACCGCCCGGGGGAGGAGACGTCCCGGCGGTCGGCTCCCTCCACCAAGCCCCCCTTGTATTTGTGCAATCTTGCATTTGAGGAGTTGCGTGTGAATTCTTATGATCGCAACCTCTTGATAATACAATTTTGAATGTACTTTCCCTGTCATTTTAAAGCTTAACCTCTTTGAATGGTCAAAATTTTGAAAAACAAGCAATAAATATTCACTCTTTAATCATTAAATTTTTTGCTGCATCCAAAGCCTTAATTTAGATTGTGGGATTTGTTTTCCTCACACATTTTTATTTGTGTGTTGTTCAACAAGACTATGACTTCTTGTACATAGAGGCAGAACAAGGCTTTTGTGAAATCGGCCACTCTCGCCTCCTGAACACAGTGCAAAAGAGGAGGCGACCGGAAAGCTAAAGATAGCTCTACTGGACTTAGATTCAAAGAGGCAAAGAAATAAAGAAAGGACGAACACGGGATTCAGAGGGGAGGAGATAGAAAGAGCGTGCAATGACAGAGGGGCAAGTAAGGAGGGGTCAAGCAAGGATGACTGAGGGGGTGGGGATATGGGTCAAGCATCGAAGAGGGAGGGGGAAGACACGGTCGCTCCACCCGCTCCTGGCCATCGCTTCCACAATCTCTGTGCCATTTTGTGCTCTGTGCCATATTGTGCTCTGTGCCATACTCGCCTGCGGTATCGTATTTGCTGCATGTGCATTTGCTGCTATTATTAATCTGTGTGCATAGCGTATTGGCTGCTGGGCGCATTTGCTGCCATTATTAATTTGGGGTGCCAGACTGTGCTTTACATTTGTGCTGGTATCGTATTTGCTGCCATCGTATTTGCTGCCTGTGCATTTGCTGCTATTATTAATTTGGGTGCCAGCCTCTGCTCTACATTTGTGCTGCTAATCGTATTTTGCTGCCTGATTCAGTGTCTGTGGCCCGATCTCGCCCTGCATCACCTTGTTGTTGTTGTTTGCTGCCATTTAATTGTTTCCAGCCCTCTCTCCTCCCCACTCCCAGGCGCTGTTCCCCCGCGGCCCCACCCCGCTCCCTACAGCACCTTCTATAGATCCCCTCCCCACTCTTCACCCCGCTCCCGCCTCCCAGCTGCTCCTCCCTCCCACGGAAACATTAGGGTAGACCGGAGCGACATAGAGCTGTGATCGTCCTGACTTCGTCAGACACGGTCGCTCCACCCACTCCTGGCCATCACTTCCACAATCTCTGTGCCATTTGTGCTCTGTGCCATACTCGCCTGCGGTATCGTATTTGCTGCCTGTGCATTTGCTGCTATTATTAATCTGTGTGCACAGCGTATTGGCTGCTGGGCGCATTTGCTGCCATTATTAATTTGGGGTGCCAGCCTGTGCTTTACATTTGTGCTGGTATCGTATTTGCTGCCATCGTATTTGCTGCCTGTGCATTTGCTGCTATTATTAATTTGGTTGCCAGCCTCTGCTCTACATTTGTGCTGCTAATCCTATTTTGCTGCCTGATTCAGTGTCTGTGGCCCGATGTCGCTCTGCATCACCTTGTTGTTGTTGTTTGCTGCCATTTTGTTGTTTCCAGCCCTCTCTCCTCCCCACTCCCAGCCGCTGCTCCCCCGCGGCCCCACCCCCGCTCCCTACAGCACCTTCTATAGATACCCTCCCCACTCTTCACCCCGCTCCCGCCTCCCAGCTGCTCCTCCCTCGCTTCACCCCCTCCACTCTCTACTTATGACAGAGCCACTTACGTGCAGCGTTCACGCGCAGCGGACGCGCACCATGCACGCCGAAGGCGCGCCAAAGGTAAGCCCGTCTACGCCCGTCCGCGCCTGGACAGTGCCCAGCGCAAGACCCCTGGCCCCCGCAAAATCCACTCCACCCACCTAACCTACGACGCCGCAACCCTCTCTGCACTTAACACCGGCCGACTCCCCGACTGCCACCAAGCCGCCCCAGGACGCACCCATGGACCCTTCACCTGCCAATCCTGCAAGTTCTGCTGCATCAGGACCCACACTGCAACCACTACCACCAAACAGAGCCCAAACAACAACCACCTGAAGTGCATCCTGCTCAACACGCGCTCGGTCCACAAACACGCCATTGAACTATGGAACCTACTCGACACCACATCACCGGACGTCGCCTTTCTTACAGAAACCTGGATGAACGCCTCATAAGTGCCCGACATCGCCGTAGCCATCCCGAACGTGTACGAGATCATCCGAAAGGACCGCATCAACCAAACAGGAGGAGGCATCGCCATCGTCCACAAGAACACCATCCGCATCACAACCAGCTCCGACGACACCCTCACAGTCGCCGAACACCTTCACTTCCACATACACACCGACCCCAAGACCACACTTAGAGGCACTCTCATATACAGACCACCAGGACCCCGCACACAATTCAGCGAAGACATCACCGACTTTATCAGTCCACACGCCCTCCCCTCCGAGGACTACATTCTTCTAGGGAACCTCAACTTCCACCTGGAGAAGAACAACGACAGCAACACCACCACCCTTCTGGACAACCTCGCTAATCTCGGACTCAAACAACTGGTAAACACCCCCACCCACGACGCCGGACACATGCCCGACCCAATCTTCTCCTCCAGCAAGCACGTTTCCTTCAATCACGCCACAGGAATCCACTGGACAGACCACAGCTGCGTCCACTTCAACTTTAGAAAGACCATGACCCACCACCACCCACAACAAGTCCCCCGCAGAAACTGGAACAAAATTACCACCAACCAACTCACCACATCTTTAAACGAAAACCCTCCCGCCAAATCATCGGACCCAAATCAAGCATCCATCAATCTCACACAATGGATCACCCACTCCGCTGACAAATTAGCACCCCTGAAAAACCATCACAACAACAAAGGTAGCAAAAAAGCCTCCTGGTTCAATGACGACCTCAAGAACTCCAAAAAGAACTGCCGCACCCTCGAGAAAATCTGGCGAAAAAACCCAACCACAGACAACATGTCCGCCCTCAAGGACGCCACCCGCAAACACCACCAGCTGATCCGATCCTCCAAGAAATCAGAGTTCAAGGATCGAATCGACAACAAAGCCCACAACAGTCAGGAACTCTTCAGCATCGTCAAAGAGTTTACCAATCCCAGCGCCGTCTCCAACGACATCACTCCCTCTCAAGACCTCAGCGACTCTCTAGCCTCATTCTTCCACTGCAAAATCGCTGACATACATAACAGCTTCGGCGACCAGACTACCCCCCTTACCACCGAACTAAAGCCCCCCACCACTACCCTTTGCGCCTGGAACCCGATCAGCACCGAAGACACCATCTGCCTGATGAACTCCATTCACTCCGGATCACCAACCGACCCATTCCCCCACCACATCTTCAACAAGGCCGACTCCATCATAGCACCCCATCTCTGAGATATCATCAACTGCTCCCTCAACACCGCTACCTTCCCGGAAAGCTGGAAACATGCCGAACTTAGTGCCCTCCTGAAGAAACCTACAGCAGACCCCACCGCACATAAGAACTACCGCCCCATCTCGCTCCTCCCTTTCCCTGCCAAAGTCATAGAGAAGGCCGTCAACAGTCAGCTCGCCGCCTTCCTCAAGTCCAACGGCTCCCTTGACCCCTCACAGTACGGATTCTGAGCCAAACACAGCACCGAGACCGCCCTCATAGCAGCCACAGACGACATCCAAACACTATTAGACAACGGGGAAACAGCTGCCCTCATCCTCCCGGACCTATCCGCAGCTTTTGACATGGTCTGTCATAGCACCCTAGTACAACGCCTCAGCAACGCCGGGATACAAGGAAAAGCATTGGATTGGATCATCTCGTTCCTCGCCGGAAGAACCCAGAGAGTCCGCCTCCCCTTTTCAGATCAGAGGCCTCCGAAGTCATATGCGGCGTTCCACAAGGATCTTCGCTCAGCCCCACCCTCTTCAACGTCTACATGAGCTCCCTCGCACCCATCGCACGCCAGCACAACCTCAACATCATCTCCTACGCTGACGACACACAGCTGATCCTCTCTCTCACCAAAGACCCAAACACTGCCAAAACCAACCTACACGAAGGGATGAAAGACGTAGCCGAATGGATGAAGAACAGCCGCTTAAAACTGAATTCTGACAAGACGGAAGTCCTCATCCTAGGATCATCCCCCTCCGCATGGGACGACTCGTAGTGGCCACCGGCACTGGGCAGCGCACCCAAACCAATGGACCATGCTCGCAACCTGGGATTCATCCTAGACTCCTCCCTCTCAATGACCAGACAAGTCAATGCCGTCTCATCATCATGCTTTAACATATTACGTATGCTCAGAAAGATCTTCCGCTGGATCCCCACCAAAACAAGAAAGACAGTCACCCAAGCACTCGTCACAAGCCGACTGGACTACGGAAACACCCTCTACGCCGGAACCACAGCCAAATTACAGAAAAAACTCCAACGCATTCAGTATGCCTCCGCCCGACTTATCCTAGACATACCCCGCCACAATCACATATCCGATCACCTTAGAGACCTCCACTGGCTCCCCGTAAACAAGAGAATAACATTACGTCTCCTCACCCAGGCACACAAAGCTCTCTACGACCTAGGACCCAAATACCTCAACACGCGCCTTACCTTCTACACCCCCACCCGCCAACTCCGATCGTCCAATCAAGCCCTCGCCGCGATTCCGTGCATCCAAAGAGCTACCATGGGAGGAAGATCTTTCTCCTACTTAGCGGCCAAGACCTGGAACTCTCTCCCCACCCACCTCCGCCTTATACAGAACCACCTCTCCTTCAGAAAACAACTAAAAACCTGGCTATTTGATAAGTAGCGAACACCAACCCCCCCTCAAGCGCCTTGAGACCCTCTGGGTGAGTAGTGCGCTATACAAATCTTGACTTGACTTGACTTGACTTGACACCCTTGGAAAATTCCAATGTGACGAGATAGGGACAAGATTTATAGGCAGTGTTGCCAGATTTTGAGATCTGTTCCAAACCCAAAGCAGTTCAAGTATAAGTCCAATTCTAGACCACCCCAGACCAGTATCAGCTCAAAAACCAGTCCAATGTTGCAACTCTCAAATTATGTAAACATTGTCTTAAAAAACAATTTAAGGATAAATCTAAATTCTATTTAATATACAGATAGTTGAAGGACGTTAACTGGGCAGCTGTGTAACTACTCATTTTCAAGGCCAGTCCCAGAGGTGACTTTTCAACTTACAGATCTGTCACTACAGTCCAAACCCGAACCTGGCATTCTTGAATTAAATCTACAAGATCAGATTATAACCTACCTTACGTTTATGATTGGAAATGTCAATGCTATTTCAGCAATGTGGCTTTAGAAATGAATGCTGAAAAAAGTATGTAACAACAAAGAGAGAGGTAGGGAGATTCCAAAGACACTCTCTTAGTCCCCGGTTATATGTCAAACAACAAAATAAGAGAGAGGTCTGAACTGGTCAAGCCGACGGCTACCAGAAACGTAGAGCAAAGAGATAAGCGAAATATTATTGATCACAGTCACTCTAGTTGAGTGGGATCACAGTCACTCTATTTGAGTAGGAAAGCCCTCACACACCGACCTAGTCAGTGTCATGCTTCATCATCGGGCCCCACCGAAGAGACCGAGTGTCTCTTCGGTGTGCTGCGACGCCAGAAAGACTGCGGAGCAGGTTGTGTGGGGAGGAAGTGTTGTGAAGGTTCTCAAATTAAAAGTGACTAACAGGGTATCAAAAAAACTTTAATAAGTGATCCCTAAGACACGTGTAAGTGGTATATGTGTCTGAATTTAATAGCCAAGGTTATTAGGATCTAGTTTAAATTCAGCTAAATACCACAAATTAATTAAAATCAGTCAACATGTTTCTGCCTTTAATGTGGTATATATTCACCATGGCATTCTTCAGGACTAAAACCCCGGCGGTATGGACACTCTAATAGTCCACCCTGACCTGGGGGCGTGAAAGTGAAAAGGAAAAGTGAAAAAAGTGCTTTAAAAATGGGAGAGCAATTTGCTCAATCCAAAAAGCCCCAAAATTAGGGGTGTATCAGCACCTGTAGGAAAAGATATACAAACAAACACATAAAGACATACATACAGTTAGTATATGCCAGCGTAGACTTATCGTAGTGCTCCTAAGATGGTGGCAAACCTTTGTGTGCACACAATAATAGATAACTTTAGCACCATCCAAGTAGCCCTTAGGGAATAATCGTATTTGCTAGGAGGTGAAGTGCTAGAAGTGGTTTAAAAACTACTATTGTAGTGAAGGAGATAAAAACGCGATGTGAACTCTCCATGAGAAGGGATCAATTTGACCAAATGGTCAGTGACCCCCACAAGATGGTGAAATATGGAGAACATCTCACTTTAAAAATGGGCGCTACTTGCACCATGGGTCTCGGGAGGGGGGTTGGAGCGCGATTGGCACATCCTAAGAAAAAGTACAGAGTCGAAATGTCAGCATAACCCATACAACACACAGGCACTTAGCTTTGTTAGTCGTGGCGATCGTTCCGCTGTGGATGTAAAACTCACGCCCTCAGCGCTCACAGCCCGCTTTTAAACCTGCTGCAACCCTCTAGACCGGACCCCGAAGATGAGAAGCGGGGCCGGTGAATGAGTATAAGAGCGCTTTGTTTACGCGCTCGATTCCGGGTTTGGGCGTGCCTCGCTGTTCTCGCGATGGGCGTGTCTAAGTGAAAGCGAGGCTTGGGGCGCACACGCCCACTAAGGAGGATGCGTGTTACTATTCGGATCGAGGCTTGAATCAAGGAGCCTATCCTTACGCTGAGCCTCAGGGGGGTGTGTGTGCTCGCTAATGGTTGTCATGGCGACCAAGAGAAAACATTGTCTCTCGGAAAAGCGAGCGAGGGATTAGTTATTTCGGTTGGCAGGATTTAATTTGCAATCAGGAACTTGGAACTATTATAAACCAATGGGTTTAAAAATAGGGAAGGACAGTATGAGAGCATATAATTGGCTAAGAAAGAATTATGATTTTGTGCACATTGATTGAACTGTGGACTGGGATGTTGAAGCACACAGAGTTTTTTGAAAATTAAATAGACTATTGTATGTTTTTCAACAGATCAGTTCTGTGTGGTATATGACAGCCAGCTGGAGTTAAAGAGTTCATGTTAGGACTGTGTTCCAGGGGATATCGTCGTTGAGCCCATTAACATTTGTCCCCAGACGGTAAACCCAACGTTGTTCCTTTTCGAACAGTCTGTTTTGTATATTCCTTGCACCATCAATTGCTTCAATGACAGTCCACGTCATGTCATTGGTGGTATGATTCTTTTCAAGGAAATGGCGGCTTAGCTTGGTGGTTACTTTCTTGCACCTTATGTTACTTCGGTGTTCGCAGATCCTTTGTTTCACTTTTCTAGTAGTCATGCCAACGTACCGAAGGTTACAGGAACATGTGATCAGATAGACCACATTGCATGAGTTGCAATTAGTGTGAACACGTTGTGTCCACACTTTACCTTCTTCCAATGTCAAGGTTTTTGTGGGTTGTGTTAAGTGACACACACTGCAGTCCGAGCAGGGATAGTGCCCGGTGATTTTAGGGAGTCCCCACGATGTTGTTACTGATGGTGTAATATTGAGTGGATTCTCTTTCGGGCGTGTGTGGACCAGCGTATCTTTTAGACTGCGTCCCTTTTTAAAGGAGAAAAGGGGTTTTTCCCAATCCTTTTTAAAGGTCTTTACAATGCTCCAGTGTTTATTTATACTCTTTTTCATGGTGTTGGAGAGGCTGCTGTATGTCGTAACACAGGTAAGTGGGATCTGATCTGAATTATTAGTTCTTTCTTCAAGGAGAGCTTCCCTTGGCTGATTTTTAGCTCTTTTAAATCCCTTGTTTAGTGTGGAGTTTGGATAGCCTCTGTTTTTCAATTTTTCGGTCAAATCAGCTGATTGAGTTTTGAAGTCTGTGGTTGTGCTGCAATTCCTCCGCAGCCTGAGAAATTGCCCGTAAGGTAGATTCTCTTTTAACGGGCGCGGGTGAAAGCTGTTAAATTGCAGTAGATTGTTTTTAGCAGTGGGTTTATTGTAGGTTTTTGTAGCCAGTGTCGTTCCGCTGATTGAAATAACCACATCTAAGAATACGATTTCTTTTCTGCTTGTGGTGTTAGTAAATCTTAGGTTAGGGTCTAAGGTATTGATCCATGTAAGGAAATCTTTTAAGTCATTATCACTACCATTCCAAATGAGTAGGATGTCGTCAATGTAGCGTTTCCACAAAAGCATTGACGAAGAAAAGTTAGCAGTTGGTGGTAGGATATGTTTAGCCTCAAAATCTGCCACATACAGCCCCGCCACGCTCGGCGCGAAGGTGCTGCCCATGGATGTCCCAGAGCATTGTAGGTACAGTTTGTTTTTAAATGAGAAAAAGTTTTCTTTTAGTGCTATGGTGGCACAGTCGATGATGAATTTTTTCGGGGTCCGGAATTCCCAGTCGGTTGAGTCTAGGGCCTTTTTAAGGACCTCGATTGTGTCATCCTGCGGAATGCTAGTATAGAGGCTTTCCACGTCTAGTGTTACAAGGGTAATAGAGTTTTCAGGAAAGTTTATTTCCGTC
Organism: Lissotriton vulgaris; assembly: GCF_964263255.1. Lineage (NCBI taxonomy): Eukaryota > Metazoa > Chordata > Amphibia > Caudata > Salamandridae > Lissotriton > Lissotriton vulgaris. The sequence continues at coordinate 159,824,716 of NC_141700.1, forward strand.
AGAAGTCGTAGCAGGCTCTTGGTGTCCTTCAGGTAAGTCGGTGTAGACTGGACTAATGGTTTTAGAAAATAATCACAAAATTGTGATAGCGGTTCCAGAAGTGACCCTATGCCAGAGACGATTGGGCGTCCAGGTGGAGGGAGTTTGTTTTTATGCATTTTCGGCAGAGTATAGAAGTAGGGTATTGTACTACTTGTTTTTAATCAAAAATGCAGCTTCATTCTTGGAAATCTGGTCTTGGTCCTCTGCTTGTTTCACCATAGAGCTAATTCTTTTAGCAAGATCTGGAGTTGGATCCACTGCCAGTGGCGTGTAATTTCTGATGTCACTGAGTAGATTTTTGCAGGTGGTCTCATACGTAGTTGTGTCTTGGATGACGATCCCTCCACCCTTGTCCGCGGGTTTTATGGTTATGGAGGTGTCGTTTTTTAATTGTTGCAATGCCTCAAATTCAGCAGTGCTGAAATTCCCGAATGTTTTCGGGTTCTGGCATTGTTCTAAGTCCTTAAATACCGCTTGCTCAAAAGCAGTTATGGCTGCCGGTATTGTGTGTGAGGGTGGAATGAAGGTGGAGTTAGGTCTTAAGCCTGTGTCACCTTTCCTGACTGATTCTAGTGGGTCTATTTTTCCATCAAAAAAAGCCTTCAGTTTCAATTTGCGAAAGAACCCTGCTAATTCGCAGTGCATTTTGAATTTATCGGGTTTGGCTGTGGGGACAAATCCCAGCCCCTTCTCCAGAACTTTGATCTCCACAGGAGTAAGTACTCTAGTGGATAGGTTTGTCACTAGACTTAGACTCCGCTCGGGCCCGGCTGCTGGTTGCTCCGGGTATGGTTCGCTACTGGGTCTTCTTCCTGCCAGGTTACTCTGGTGTTCCCTCTCCTCTTGCCTCGGCCTCTCCGGCCGCTCTCTAAAAAAGGCTGTCTATACTGTTGTTGGTAGTTGGCCGGGGGCATGAAGCCTGGGTTCCAACCCATAAAGGGGAAAGGTGGCTGTTGGAAAGCATATGGATGGGTACCCATCCCCATTTGTGGGGGGTACCAATGTTGGTGATTGCCTTGGTTTCCATGTCCACTTCTGTTCGTTCTATTACCACGATTACCCCTTCTTTTAGTTTGTTTGAAGGAGTTGTTGCTAGAGCCGCTGCTATTCGATGAGTCATCATCTGAATAGTCTGGGTTGCTGGCATTACGTGCTGGTGGAGTGAATGAGGCCGCAGAGTAGGGATATACTTTCTCAAACTCAAATTTCTTTTGGTCTTTTTGAAGTTTTGTCACCTTTGATTGCATTAGGTTGTCTTTGTATTCACTCATCTCCTTGTTAAGTTCGTCTAGTCGTTTTTTATAGCCGGTGATAGTGGCTTTAAAGTGAGTCTCGGTTTCCCTGATTTCTATCATGATGGATTCCGAGAGTCTTAAAGCTGTTTTGATTATCAGGACCATCCAATCGCGTGTGCAGTGCCATGCGATTGCGGCCCAGTCCTTCCTGAAGGCAGCATCATTCAGAAAGATGCGTGGGGCATTAGTCACCAAAAGTCCTTTCGGTGCTGTGTTGGTTGTTAAATAGCCTTTCATGATTGTACCATGAAGGACGGTACGAATGTGCTCTTTCTTTTTTTCTGACAAGCTGTCCCATTCAGCAGTGTTGGCTATCGTCTGTGATATGTGGGGGTCCGCAAAGACTGCGGCATCTGACATCAACTCCTCGATTTCTGCCTCAGAGTATGTCAAACCCAGGTTCGCCATAGTGAGATGTAGGTTAAAAGAACAAGCAACAAAGGAAGTTCTTGTTGTCTTGTTCACAGTAAAAGAAAGCTCTCACAGCTGTGCGCTGCTATGATATGTAACAACAAAGAGAGAGGTAGGGAGATTCCAAAGACACTCTCTTAGTCCCCGGTTATATGTCAAACAACAAAATAAGAGAGAGGTCTGAACTGGTCAAGCCGACGGCTACCAGAAACGTAGAGCAAAGAGATAAGCGAAATATTATTGATCACAGTCACTCTAGTTGAGTGGGATCACAGTCACTCTATTTGAGTAGGAAAGCCCTCACACACCGACCTAGTCAGTGTCATGCTTCATCATCGGGCCCCACCGAAGAGACCGAGTGTCTCTTCGGTGTGCTGCGACGCCAGAAAGACTGCGGAGCAGGTTGTGTGGGGAGGAAGTGTTGTGAAGGTTCTCAAATTAAAAGTGACTAACAGGGTATCAAAAAAACTTTAATAAGTGATCCCTAAGACACGTGTAAGTGGTATATGTGTCTGAATTTAATAGCCAAGGTTATTAGGATCTAGTTTAAATTCAGCTAAATACCACAAATTAATTAAAATCAGTCAACATGTTTCTGCCTTTAATGTGGTATATATTCACCATGGCATTCTTCAGGACTAAAACCCCGGCGGTATGGACACTCTAATAGTCCACCCTGACCTGGGGGCGTGAAAGTGAAAAGGAAAAGTGAAAAAAGTGCTTTAAAAATGGGAGAGCAATTTGCTCAATCCAAAAAGCCCCAAAATTAGGGGTGTATCAGCACCTGTAGGAAAAGATATACAAACAAACACATAAAGACATACATACAGTTAGTATATGCCAGCGTAGACTTATCGTAGTGCTCCTAAGATGGTGGCAAACCTTTGTGTGCACACAATAATAGATAACTTTAGCACCATCCAAGTAGCCCTTAGGGAATAATCGTATTTGCTAGGAGGTGAAGTGCTAGAAGTGGTTTAAAAACTACTATTGTAGTGAAGGAGATAAAAACGCGATGTGAACTCTCCATGAGAAGGGATCAATTTGACCAAATGGTCAGTGACCCCCACAAGATGGTGAAATATGGAGAACATCTCACTTTAAAAATGGGCGCTACTTGCACCATGGGTCTCGGGAGGGGGGTTGGAGCGCGATTGGCACATCCTAAGAAAAAGTACAGAGTCGAAATGTCAGCATAACCCATACAACACACAGGCACTTAGCTTTGTTAGTCGTGGCGATCGTTCCGCTGTGGATGTAAAACTCACGCCCTCAGCGCTCACAGCCCGCTTTTAAACCTGCTGCAACCCTCTAGACCGGACCCCGAAGATGAGAAGCGGGGCCGGTGAATGAGTATAAGAGCGCTTTGTTTACGCGCTCGATTCCGGGTTTGGGCGTGCCTCGCTGTTCTCGCGATGGGCGTGTCTAAGTGAAAGCGAGGCTTGGGGCGCACACGCCCACTAAGGAGGATGCGTGTTACTATTCGGATCGAGGCTTGAATCAAGGAGCCTATCCTTACGCTGAGCCTCAGGGGGGTGTGTGTGCTCGCTAATGGTTGTCATGGCGACCAAGAGAAAACATTGTCTCTCGGAAAAGCGAGCGAGGGATTAGTTATTTCGGTTGGCAGGATTTAATTTGCAATCAGGAACTTGGAACTATTATAAACCAATGGGTTTAAAAATAGGGAAGGACAGTATGAGAGCATATAATTGGCTAAGAAAGAATTATGATTTTGTGCACATTGATTGAACTGTGGACTGGGATGTTGAAGCACACAGAGTTTTTTGAAAATTAAATAGACTATTGTATGTTTTTCAACAGATCAGTTCTGTGTGGTATATGACAGCCAGCTGGAGTTAAAGAGTTCATGTTAGGACTGTGTTCCAGGGGATATCGTCGTTGAGCCCATTAACATTTGTCCCCAGACGGTAAACCCAACGTTGTTCCTTTTCGAACAGTCTGTTTTGTATATTCCTTGCACCATCAATTGCTTCAATGACAGTCCACGTCATGTCATTGGTGGTATGATTCTTTTCAAGGAAATGGCGGCTTAGCTTGGTGGTTACTTTCTTGCACCTTATGTTACTTCGGTGTTCGCAGATCCTTTGTTTCACTTTTCTAGTAGTCATGCCAACGTACCGAAGGTTACAGGAACATGTGATCAGATAGACCACATTGCATGAGTTGCAATTAGTGTGAACACGTTGTGTCCACACTTTACCTTCTTCCAATGTCAAGGGTTTTATGGTTTTCCATAACCATAAAACCCGCGGACAAGGGTGGAGGGATCGTCATCCAAGACACAACTACGTATGAGACCACCTGCAAAAATCTACTCAGTGACATCAGAAATTACACGCCACTGGCAGTGGATCCAACTCCAGATCTTGCTAAAAGAATTAGCTCTATGGTGAAACAAGCAGAGGACCAAGACCAGATTTCCAAGAATGAAGCTGCATTTTTGATTAAAAACAAGTAGTACAATACCCTACTTCTATACTCTGCCGAAAATGCATAAAAACAAACTCCCTCCACCTGGACGCCCAATCGTCTCTGGCATAGGGTCACTTCTGGAACCGCTATCACAATTTTGTGATTATTTTCTAAAACCATTAGTCCAGTCTACACCGACTTACCTGAAGGACACCAAGAGCCTGCTACGACTTCTGACGGAAATAAACTTTCCTGAAAACTCTATTACCCTTGTAACACTAGACGTGGAAAGCCTCTATACTAGCATTCCGCAGGATGACACAATCGAGGTCCTTAAAAAGGCCCTAGACTCAACCGACTGGGAATTCCGGACCCCGAAAAAATTCATCATCGACTGTGCCACCATAGCACTAAAAGAAAACTTTTTCTCATTTAAAAACAAACTGTACCTACAATGCTCTGGGACATCCATGGGCAGCACCTTCGCGCCGAGCGTGGCGGGGCTGTATGTGGCAGATTTTGAGGCTAAACATATCCTACCACCAACTGCTAACTTTTCTTCGTCAATGCTTTTGTGGAAACGCTACATTGACGACATCCTACTCATTTGGAATGGTAGTGATAATGACTTAAAAGATTTCCTTACATGGATCAATACCTTAGACCCTAACCTAAGATTTACTAACACCACAAGCAGAAAAGAAATCGTATTCTTAGATGTGGTTATTTCAATCAGCGGAACGACACTGGCTACAAAAACCTACAATAAACCCACTGCTAAAAACAATCTACTGCAATTTAACAGCTTTCACCCGCGCCCGTTAAAAGAGAATCTACCTTACGGGCAATTTCTCAGGCTGCGGAGGAATTGCAGCACAACCACAGACTTCAAAACTCAATCAGCTGATTTGACCGAAAAATTGAAAAACAGAGGCTATCCAAACTCCACACTAAACAAGGGATTTAAAAGAGCTAAAAATCAGCCAAGGGAAGCTCTCCTTGAAGAAAGAACTAATAATTCAGATCAGATCCCACTTACCTGTGTTACGACATACAGCAGCCTCTCCAACACCATGAAAAAGAGTATAAATAAACACTGGAGCATTGTAAAGACCTTTAAAAAGGATTGGGAAAAACCCCTTTTCTCCTTTAAAAAGGGACGCAGTCTAAAAGATACGCTGGTCCACACACGCCCGAAAGAGAATCCACTCAATATTACACCATCAGTAACAACATCGTGGGGACTCCCTAAAATCACCGGGCACTATCCCTGCTCGGACTGCAGTGTGTGTCACTTAACACAACCCACAAAAACCTTGACATTGGAAGAAGGTAAAGTGTGGACACAACGTGTTCACACTAATTGCAACTCATGCAATGTGGTCTATCTGATCACATGTTCCTGTAACCTTCGGTACGTTGGCATGACTACTAGAAAAGTGAAACAAAGGATCTGCGAACACCGAAGTAACATAAGGTGCAAGAAAGTAACCACCAAGCTAAGCCGCCATTTCCTTGAAAAGAATCATACCACCAATGACATGACGTGGACTGTCATTGAAGCAATTGATGGTGCAAGGAATATACAAAACAGACTGTTCGAAAAGGAACAACGTTGGGTTTACCGTCTGGGGACAAATGTTAATGGGCTCAACGACGATATCCCCTGGAACACAGTCCTAACATGAACTCTTTAACTCCAGCTGGCTGTCATATACCACACAGAACTGATCTGTTGAAAAACATACAATAGTCTATTTAATTTTCAAAAAACTCTGTGTGCTTCAACATCCCAGTCCACAGTTCAATCAATGTGCACAAAATCATAATTCTTTCTTAGCCAATTATATGCTCTCATACTGTCCTTCCCTATTTTTAAACCCATTGGTTTATAATAGTTCCAAGTTCCTGATTGCAAATTAAATCCTGCCAACCGAAATAACTAATCCCTCGCTCGCTTTTCCGAGAGACAATGTTTTCTCTTGGTCGCCATGACAACCATTAGCGAGCACACACACCCCCCTGAGGCTCAGCGTAAGGATAGGCTCCTTGATTCAAGCCTCGATCCGAATAGTAACACGCATCCTCCTTAGTGGGCGTGTGCGCCCCAAGCCTCGCTTTCACTTAGACACGCCCATCGCGAGAACAGCGAGGCACGCCCAAACCCGGAATCGAGCGCGTAAACAAAGCGCTCTTATACTCATTCACCGGCCCCGCTTCTCATCTTCGGGGTCCGGTCTAGAGGGTTGCAGCAGGTTTAAAAGCGGGCTGTGAGCGCTGAGGGCGTGAGTTTTACATCCACAGCGGAACGATCGCCACGACTAACAAAGCTAAGTGCCTGTGTGTTGTATGGGTTATGCTGACATTTCGACTCTGTACTTTTTCTTAGGATGTGCCAATCGCGCTCCAACCCCCCTCCCGAGACCCATGGTGCAAGTAGCGCCCATTTTTAAAGTGAGATGTTCTCCATATTTCACCATCTTGTGGGGGTCACTGACCATTTGGTCAAATTGATCCCTTCTCATGGAGAGTTCACATCGCGTTTTTATCTCCTTCACTACAATAGTAGTTTTTAAACCACTTCTAGCACTTCACCTCCTAGCAAATACGATTATTCCCTAAGGGCTACTTGGATGGTGCTAAAGTTATCTATTATTGTGTGCACACAAAGGTTTGCCACCATCTTAGGAGCACTACGATAAGTCTACGCTGGCATATACTAACTGTATGTATGTCTTTATGTGTTTGTTTGTATATCTTTTCCTACAGGTGCTGATACACCCCTAATTTTGGGGCTTTTTGGATTGAGCAAATTGCTCTCCCATTTTTAAAGCACTTTTTTCACTTTTCCTTTTCACTTTCACGCCCCCAGGTCAGGGTGGACTATTAGAGTGTCCATACCGCCGGGGTTTTAGTCCTGAAGAATGCCATGGTGAATATATACCACATTAAAGGCAGAAACATGTTGACTGATTTTAATTAATTTGTGGTATTTAGCTGAATTTAAACTAGATCCTAATAACCTTGGCTATTAAATTCAGACACATATACCACTTACACGTGTCTTAGGGATCACTTATTAAAGTTTTTTTGATACCCTGTTAGTCACTTTTAATTTGAGAACCTTCACAACACTTCCTCCCCACACAACCTGCTCCGCAGTCTTTCTGGCGTCGCAGCACACCGAAGAGACACTCGGTCTCTTCGGTGGGGCCCGATGATGAAGCATGACACTGACTAGGTCGGTGTGTGAGGGCTTTCCTACTCAAATAGAGTGACTGTGATCCCACTCAACTAGAGTGACTGTGATCAATAATATTTCGCTTATCTCTTTGCTCTACGTTTCTGGTAGCCGTCGGCTTGACCAGTTCAGACCTCTCTCTTATTTTGTTGTTTGCTGAAAAAAGTATGCAGAATTAACTCCACACAATGAAACATATTAAGAAACATACACTTGTATTAAAGTAATTGTAACACAACTTGTTTGGCACAGCTTACATTCTATCCACTTGCCTGAAGATATTCAACGAAAAAAAAACCTTTACAATGACAGTATGGAACAACAGCATTAATAACTATTGCAGCAGACAAAAATGAAAAGCAGTTTTCATTCAAAATAAGTGTACGTAAATGTGAAAGAACAGTGTGAAAACTGAGGGTTTCTTTAGGAAGACGAGCGTTCCGCATCTTTTCAGTTAAAATGTACTGAAGAGACCAGAAAAGAGACAGTCCTTCACCATGACCAAATACTCTGGCACAAAAACTTATAGAGAACATTGTTGTTTCCATTATGTTACAGCTAGCACTAGACTTAAGCTCCTCGTCTTGGTAAGCAGCAGATAGGTTTGTTTGGGGTATATGTTGGACAGGCCACATGAAGGGCTTGCTCCCTCCCCGCATGACAGGGCCCGAACACCGGCCCTCCAGGTGTTACCCACAGAAGCAACCCGCACCCCGTCCCCTACGGGACTCCTGCCCCCGGACATCTCTGTATCATTGGGCCGAGCCACTGTCAGCTCCATCGGCCGGCCCGGCCGCCATCTTGGACACTGCACCACGAGGCCGCGTGGCCTCAACTCGACCCTAACCCTGGGCCTGGCCAGGCCCCGACATCCCGGCACCACCATCCACCCAGGAGGTGAACGGACCACTTGGCAGGTCAATGGGAGAAAGAAGTGTCGATGGCTCTCCCCCGCCAGGTGCCGATCGCCCCCAGCTCCCCCGGGCGCTGGTTCCACCCCCCTGCTGGGTGTCTGGACTCCCTCATCCCGGACCTCCCGACCTCCAAGTGCGAGGGTCCGGACATCAAAGGGCGCCAGACCTATAACTGGGGCAGCTCCAGAGCAGGAAGGCAGTTGTATCCTGGAGTCGAGAGACACCGTGAAGAACTCATCCTTGACGGACTGCCGGCGCTGCCGCGGCCCTGCCTTGTGAACTATCGTCCTGCCTGCTGGTGCTGCCGCAACCTTCTGCATCCTTCAACCTCGTCGGGACCTGCTGGCGCTGCCGCGGACCGTTGTAACTACCACATTCATCGGAACATGCTGGCGCTGCCGCGGACCGTCGCTACCTACGATCATCTCGGGACCTGCTGGTGCTACTGCGGCCCGTCCTTCTAGAACGCCGAGCTCGAGGATTGTGAGCTACCCATCATATCATCGCATCTACCAGATTGGTAACAAGACTGTCCCGCTACCCCCTTTCCCATCCAAGAGACTAGAATCGAGGGGACCCCTGAGTCCTGACCTCCTTGTACCATTCTACCGTACCTAAAGATTGCTTATAAAGAACGTTAAACCTTATCTGTGTGTGGTGTACATCTGTGGGGGGGAAGTTACTCGTCTGTACGATCGCTGGAGACGGCTCTCCCCGGAGACCTCTCCCCTTGTCCTCGGCCGACCATCCAGGTCCGTCTAACATTGGTGGCAGCGGTGGGATCCGAATCAACGCGTACGTACAGAGAGTGACTCACCCCACGACTAAACCACAATGACAACCAGAGAGAGCGCAGAAAAATTCCAGATGGACAAATTGGAAGAGTACAACCATCGTGAGTTGAAACAATTTTGCATCGAACTAGGCATTGCTACCACCGGTCTGAGCACTAAAGACGATTTCAAGCACGCCATTGAGTCTTGGGCAGAAACCGGGGCCGTCGGACCCCCGGACCAAAACATTGCAGCATCAGAGAGGAACACCACTGCTCCCGAAGAGCGAAGAACGGGTCTCTCGCAGGAAGAGATCCAAGAGAGAGAAAGAAGCAGACTACATGAGTTAGAAATGGCACGGCTCAAGATGGACGGTGAACTAAAACTTGCCGAACAAAAACTGAACCTAGAACATCTGCGGCTCCGAGAAGAGCGCGGGAGATACCGCCGGAGCCCATTGGATCTATTGGGACAACGATATGTTGTATAGCGAACAGAGAATCGCGGAGTTAGGGGCCAGTCGAGTGTTGGTGGTGCCCCTCCATTTTAGAGACTTCCTGTTGAATTTGGCCCACAATGTCCCTCTGGCTGGACACTTGGGACAGGACAAAACCTACAGTCGCCTGGTGACCCACTTTTTCTGGCCAAAGATGAGAAATGGCGTCCTCAACCACTGCCGGTCCTGCCCCACGTGCCAGGCCAGCGGGAAGAGCGGCCGCAAACTCAAAGCACCCCTGCAACCCTTCCCGGTTGTTACCACCCCGTTCGAAAGGGTGGGAATAGACATTGTGGGGCCCCTGGACCCCCGAACAGCACAAGGACATCGGTTCATCCTGGTACTGGTGGACAACGCCACCCGCTACCCCGAGGCTGTTCCCCTGCGAACTGTAACAGCCCCGGTGGTCGGCCGGGCCTTAATGGGGATCTTCTCCCGGGTGGGCTTCCCCCGAGAAGTCGTCAGCGACAGAGGCACAAACTTTATTTCAAAATATATGAAATCCCTCTGGCAACAGTGCGGGGTCACCTACCGATTCACGACCCCCTATCACCCTCAAGGAAACGGACTAGTTGAGCGGTTCAACCGCACACTCAAGGGAATGATCGGGGGGTTGGAAGAGCCCCTCCGTCGCCAGTGGGATGTGCTACTCCCGTGCCTCCTCTTCGCCTATCGAGAAGTCCCCCAGAAGTCCCTCGGCTTCAGCCCTTTCGAACTCTTGTACGGACACCCTGTTCGAGGGCCCCTCAGCCTAGTCAAAGAAGGTTGGGAGATGGCCCCCCTGAAGACTCCTCCAGACGTCTTCAAGTACTTCCTGACCCTACGCAATCAGAACAGACGATTCAGAGAAATAGCAAAAGCGAATCTTGAGGCCAGTCAGGAGGACATGAAGAAATGGTACGATCAAAATGCCTCCTCCATCGAATTCGAACCTGGCCAACAAGTATGGGTGATGTCCCCCACCGAACCGTGTGCCTTGCAGGACAAGTGGACAGGGCCCTTCAAGGTAGTCGAGCGCAAGAGCCCCGTCACCTATCTCATCGATATGGAATCTCCCCGGAACCCCCTCCGGGTCCTCCACGCCAACAGACTCAAACCGGACTTTGTGCGCTCGGAGCTCAGCCTACTGATGGCTACAGACAGTGGAGCGGAAGAAGACTCCGAGCCCCTCCCTGACCTCCTAAGGACCCGTGAGAAAGATGGTTCAGTGGACGGGGTCCGACTCTCAGATGCCCTCACCCCGGAACAGCGCCAAGATTGCCGGGGCCTCCTGCTGCAATTTGCGACCCTGTTTTCCCTCACCCCAGGGGTCACCCCCTGGTGCTTGCACGACGTGGACACTGGGGACAGTCCCCCTATCAGACATCGGGCGTACCGCGTACCGCGTACCAGATCGGGTACGTGCCTGCATCCAAGAAGAAGTGTCAAAAATGCTCACGCTCGGGGTCATCGAGCCCTCGGACAGCCCCTGGGCCAGCCCGGTCGTGCTGGTCCCCAAAGCTGCTGCCCCAGGCACCACTCCTGAGCTCCGATTCTGCGTCGACTATCGGGGTCTGAACGCTGTCACCAGAACCGACGCTCATCCTATCCCCCGAGCAGATGAACTGATCGACCGCATGGGGGCTGCCCGCTACCTCAGCATCTTCGACCTGACAGCGGGCTACTGGCAGATCGGCCTCACCACCCGGGCTCAAGAACGATCCGCTTTCTCCACCCCCGATGGCCACTACCATTTCAAAGTCATGCCATTCGGCATGAAGAACGCTCCAGCTACTTTTCAGCGACTGGTGAACCAGGTATTGGCGGGACTCGAAGAGTTCAGCGCCGCCTACCTGGACGATATCGCTGTGTACAGCCGCCACTGGTCAGACCACCTCCGCCACCTCCGAGAGGTCCTGCAGGCCCTCCAACAGGCCGGCCTCACAATCAAGGCCAGCAAGTGCCAAATTGGTCAGGGGTCCGTGACCTATCTCGGACACCAAGTGGGAAGCGGTCTGGTGGCCCCTCTTCAACTCAAGATCGCTGCCATCCAGTCCTGGCAGCCCCCAGTCACGCAAACCGAGGTCCGAGCATTCTTGGGGCTCACCGTATACTACCGGCGGTTTGTGAAGGACTATGGCAGCATTGTGGGGCCCCTCACAGAACTCACATCCAAAAACCACCCGAAAAAGGTCAACTGGACTCCAGACTGTCAAGCGGCCTTCGAGAAGCTGAAGGCCGCCATGTGCACCGCCCCTGTGCTCCAGGCCCCCGACTACAGCCGGGAATTCATCGTACAAACTGATGCCTCCGACCATGGCATCGGGGCTGTCCTCTCCCAGCTGAACCCCGAGGGACTTGGCCAACCGGTGGCCTTCATCAGCAGACGCCTACTGGCCCGAGAACAGCGCTGGAGCACCATCGAGAGGGAGGCCTTTGCAGTAGTGTGGGCCCTCAAGAAGCTCCGGCCCTACCTCTTCGGTACCCACTTCCGGGTGCAAACAGATCATCGGCCCCTGCAATGGCTAATGCAGATGCGGGGGGAAAATCCCAAACTATTGCGTTGGTCCATCTCCCTGCAGGGGATGGACTTCACTGTGGAGCACCGACCTGGCCAGGACCACGCCAACGCGGATGGCCTGTCACGCTTTTTCCGCCTCGACGAGGAGAGTCCCCAAGAGGATGGGTGACTCTCCCCGCCTTCAGCTGGGGGGGACGCATGTTGGACAGGCCACATGAAGGGCTTGCTCCCTCCCCGCATGACAGGGCCCGAACACCGGCCCTCCAGGTGTTACCCACAGAAGCAACCCGCACCCCGTCCCCTACGGGACTCCTGCCCCCGGACATCTCTGTATCATTGGGCCGAGCCACTGTCAGCTCCATCGGCCGGCCCGGCCGCCATCTTGGACACTGCACCACGAGGCCGCGTGGCCTCAACTCGACCCTAACCCTGGGCCTGGCCAGGCCCCGACATCCCGGCACCACCATCCACCCAGGAGGTGAACGGACCACTTGGCAGGTCAATGGGAGAAAGAAGTGTCGATGGCTCTCCCCCGCCAGGTGCCGATCGCCCCCAGCTCCCCCGGGCGCTGGCTCCACCCCCCTGCTGGGTGTCTGGACTCCCTCATCCCGGACCTCCCGACCTCCAAGTGCGAGGGTCCGGACATCAAAGGGCGCCAGACCTATAACTGGGGCAGCTCCAGAGCAGGAAGGCAGTTGTATCCTGGAGTCGAGAGACACCGTGAAGAACTCATCCTTGACGGACTGCTGGCGCTGCCGCAGCCCTGCCTTGTGAACTATCGTCCTGCCTGCTGGCGCTGCCGCAACCTTCTGCATCCTTTAACCTCGTCGGGACCTGCTGGCGCTGCCACGGACCGTTGTAACTACCACCTTCATCGGAACCTGCTGGCGCTGCCGCGGACCGTCGCTACCTACGATCATCTCGGGACCTGCTGGCGCTACCGCGGCCCGTCCTCCTAGAACGCCGAGCTCGAGGATTGTGAGCTACCCATCATATCATCGCATCTACCAGATTGGTAACAAGACTGTCCCGCTACCCCCTTTCCCATCCAAGAGACTAGAATCGAGGGGACCCCTGAGTCCTGACCTCCTTGTACCATTCTACCGTACTTAAAGATTGCTTATAAAGAACGTTAAACCTTATCTTTGTGTGGTGTACATCTGTGGGGGGGGAAGTTACTCGTCTGTACGATCGCTGGAGACGGCCCTCCCCGGAGACCTCTCCCCTTGTCCTCTGCCGACCCTCCAGGTCCGTCTAACAGTATACATGAAGATAAGGCAGTTGGCGCAGAAAGGAAAATTATCAATTTTTCCAGAACTTTCGGCAACACCCTCAACACTGACACTCCCTCAACCCTGCTGATACTGTCAACACTCTTCCCGTTCCACCCCACTATATTCCCCTTCATCATTAGCGCTATCCCATCCATATACCACTGATGACCTGAGCTATCTCATGAAGCTCCTTTCCACCTATTAAACACCCAGAGCTTTAATTATTTATGTTCTTAACTTAGCACAACCAGCTCTTGCCTTGACACTCCTCCCTAAAAGTTCACAGTGCTCCGACAGCATGAGGCAATTGATATAATAGAAAACAAACATGATGACAGGCCTGCCCCTCGTAACACCATTGGTCCATTCTCTGTGGGCGCAGACCAACAACACAGCAACTGTGCTGGAGCATACACTTGAAGCAGGAATGAAAGACGAGGCTGTGGCTGGTAGAGAGTATACTGCTGTCAACAATTGGAGCACAACCAGTCACGACACTAGACAAGCTTTCTGTTTTTTGTACACCGCACATCCTGTGTTTGAGGTAGTTCATAATTCAGAATGGATACAGCTAGCAGAGAGTAAGACACTATATTATATGAAAATTACAGGATATTATATTTATGGAAAAGGTACATACACTTAAAATAATATGCATCTACATAATGATTTGTGCATTCACATTCCAGTTAGAAAACACAATACATTCTAAGCGCAGTTGCTTATTAAAATATGACAGCTTTCATGACTATAATTTACATTTAGAGAAGTTTCTCTCTACTCTATGTTGTCCAAGGAGATGACATCATTCAAGATGGCGCCCCGGTTTATATACAGGAAGTCTGTCATTTGCGTGGCCAGACCATTTTCTATTTCACTTTCTATTTCCATTCTGCTGTTTTCGAGTTTCACTCATCTATATTGCACAGCCGCCATAGGTAGCGCTATGAATGAAAGACGACCCTGATTTGTAACCGCGGTTGCTGCCAATTCGTCATATATTGTGCACAGAAGGACAAATGTCGCCTTAATGTACACAATCCAAAAGGGGGGGAACATAGCGCTAGTAGCGATCACTAGTGTAAAGTGCTCAAAAGCAATTAAAAAAGTAGTTTAGAAAACCGTTGCTTTAATGAGAACTGTGGATTGATAGTAGTAATTGGTCCCTGCTCTCTGGGAGGGCTAAATACAGGAAGAGGTATCACCCATGCAAGCTATGGACGAATTGGAAGAAAGAATAGGAGAGCGACAATGGAGCCAGCAAATGTTAAGCGTATGGGCGGGCTGAAGCCCACAAAGTGTATACAACACAGTGCATATGATGTCTAGAGCCGAGACCTCAAACACAGTTTTCCTTAGGAACATTTGACACAGCTACAGACAAAACAGCTGAGCGGATCTAAACCATATTTGTCAGAAACCTAGATCTTAGTCCAGAGAGCGTGCTTTTTGATGTAACTGTTCAGTAGTTTTTGAAAAATGAAGGTTCAAAATGTATGTACATATTAAGACTCAGAAGGTCAGTGGATCCAAAAGATCAAAAAGCTATGATCTGATTATCTGCGATCACATCATCAAAGATGTGGCGGCAATTTATGACTCAGGTAGGACCTGCTGTGCCATAAAATAAATACAGGCTCCTGACTTTTAGATTTTTAACCACCCCCAGGGTAGTCCAGGGCCGGAAAGGGGCAGTGCATTAAAATTTGTTAGAAGAATGGGGTGTGTGGTCCCTCCTCCGTGATCCTTATCAAGGTCCCTGTGACCCAGCGCCCTGAGTGATTACTTTACTGGGGGAGGGGGCATGTGCCCCACATCTCAGTTCTCTGTAATGCCCCAGGGAACCCATCCCCCACGACTGAAATAATATTTTCTGGTTGGGGCATTCGATCCCCCCTCTCTTAGCTGCAGATTATCACGAGGACTCCATTGAATGGGGCCAACTTTTTTTTATGAAGATGGGGCTTTGGGCCCCCTTTCCCAAACTGTACAAAGTCCCCAAAGACCCACTCTCCGAGACCCGAACAAAGCAGTGTGCCAGGGACCCCATGCCCCGGGACACTGCTGTTCCACACCCGGGAGAGTGCTGGTAGGGAATACAAATTTAGTTCCCGGCTCACACCCCTTATTACATCACTCATGACATGTTCCATGACATCATTGATAACATTACTGCAACCTCTGAAATTACACCATTGATGACAACACTGTACACAGCGGGTGTGCAAGGAAGTAGGCAGTTACAGTTAGAACCTAGAATCCATAGGAAGAGCATTTTTGTTTTGCCAATATCTTTGGCGCCATTTGATGAATCTATACGAAATGTTCCAACCAAATACAACACTCACTTCAGTTGGTGTCTATAAAGTTTAGGGGTGATCTGTGAAGTGGGGGCAGAGGAAAAGGGGGTGTCCCAAAGTACATTTTTCCTATGTTAATTCCCATAGGGTTTTTTAATACGACAATATCCAGAACCACTGATGGAATTACACCAAATTTTGCAGAAAGGTAGATATTAGTTCAAAGAAGTACCTTTTTATGATTTGGTGTAAATTCATTCAGTAGATTTAGAGTTATTAACCAAAATCCAAATTTGTATATCAATGGGGAACGGATCCTCTGTGAATCCGAAAGTTTCCATGCTGATATCTGATGTCTGCCAATATTCAACTAAGAAGTTAGCAGCCATCTTGACGAGTTCCACAAAAAATTGTAAAACATAGAAAAGGGTGCAGGGTAGGAATACCTTGACCCTCTTGGTGTTGAGGTGGGATCCCATTGGGACCCCGCTGGGGATTAACCCCTTTGGTGCTAGGAATACCTTGACCCGCTGGGTGTCGTGGTGGGGTCCCACAGGGACCCCGCTGGGGGTTAACCCTTTTGGTGCTCGTGACGGAATGGTTCCGTCATGAGCACCAGTGCTCCTTTGCTCATGATGGAACCATTCAGTAATGTGCACAGGCACACAAAATCCCTCTGCTGCAGACAGCAGAGGGATTTAATTTTTTTATTTTTGCCTCATGGAAGAGGTATTGTTGCGAAGGGGAGAATCTCAGCTTTCTAATGGTACCCTTCTCTAGTGGATCCCTGTTTGGGGAGATCCACCCACTAGGCACCAGGGAGTGGGGAGAGGCCCCTTGGGCAAGGGCATTTGGTCCTCCCATAAAAAAGTGTCATAATCAGTTTTTCTGCCCCCTCGGGGGACAGATGGCACTCTAGATGCCAGTTTTTCTTGATTTAAGTCAGGGGTGGGGGCTGCTCAGAATGGGCATGCCAATACCTCCACCCTTCCCCACCCAAAAAGGCAAAAATCGTTCTCCCCCCCCCCAGGAGGCAGATCCCACAGGGACCCCGCTGGGGCTTAACCCCTTTGGTGCTCATGACGGAATGGTTCCGTCATGAGCACCAGTGCTCCTGTGCTCATGATGGAACCATTCAGTCATGTGCACAGGTGCACAAAATCCCTCTGCTGCAGACAGCAGAGGGATTTCCTTTTTTTATTTTTGCCTCAGGAGGCGGAGAAGAACTTCCCCAACCTCTGAGGCTTGAGTACCGGATTACATGGAAGAGGTATTGTTGCAAAGGGGAGAATCTCAGCTTTCTAATGGTACCCTTCTCTAGTGGATCCCTGTTTGGGGAGATCCACCCACTAGGCACCAGGGAGTGGGGAGAGGCCCCTTGGGCAAGGGCATTTGCTCCTCTCATAAAAAAGTGGCATAATCAATTTTTCTACCTCCTCGAGGGACAGATGGCACCCTAGATGCCAGGGATTTTTTTTAGGTCAGGGGTTGGGGCTGCCAAGAATGGGCATGCCAATGCTTCCACACCCTCAAAAATGCTACAGTCATTTTGCGACTCCCAGGAGGCAGATGGGGCAATAGCCCCTGAAATGCCCCTCGGGGGCAGAAAGCCCACTAGGCACCAGGGATTTTTTTTATATGTTGGATGACGGCTGCCGAGAATGGGCATGCCAATTCCCCACCCCAACAAATATCGCTACAGTCTTTTTGCCCCCCCCGGAGGCATATGGGGACAGTAGTTCCTTATCTGCCCCCCCCCGGTGGCTGAACGCCCACAAGGTATCAGGAGAATTATTTTTCAAAGTGCAGGGGTGGGGGCTGCCCAGAATTGGCATGCCAATGCCCCCACCTCCCCCAAAAAATGCCACAGTGTAAATGCCCCTACCCCCAAACAAATTGCCAAAGCCTTTCTGCCCCCCCCAGGAGGCAGATGGGGGCAATTGCCCCTTATCTGCCCACGGGAGGGGGCAGGAAGCCCACTAGGCACAAGGGATTCTTTTTTTTCAAAGTTCAGGGGTGGGTTGTGCCTGGAATGTGCATGTCAAAACCCCCCCAAATAAATGCCACTGACTTTATGTCCCCCCAGGAGGCAGATGGGAGCAATGGCCCTGATCTGCCCCCCCTAGAGCACACTAGGTGCCATGGATTATGCTGGCTTTTTTATACTTTTGAGTGAGGGCTGCCCAGAATGGGCATACCAATGACCCCCCCCCCCCGAAAAAATAGCCACAGTCTTTCTGCACCCCTTGGGGGCATATCGGTGCAATAGCCTAGCTGTGGATTTTGGGCCCGAGCGCAGCCAGCACCTAAGGAAACCTAGCAAGTCTATACATTTTTGAAAAGTAGACATCCTGGGAAATTCAGGATGAGGTGACTTATGTGTCGCTCACCAGGTTCTGTAACCCAGAATCCCCAGTAAACCTTAAACATTGTAAAAAAACACATTTTACTCACATTTCTGTGATGGAAAGTTCTGGAATCTGGGTAGATCCACAAACTTCCACTCACCTATCATTCCCAAAAGTCTCTTCATAAAAATGGTGCCTCACTTGTGTGGGTAGGCCTAGTGCCCGTGACAGGAAACGGCCCAAAAAGCAATGTGGACGCATAACATTTTTCCAGTGAAAACTGACCCTTTTTAGGTCGAGCAGACGTACTCTCAATGCGTGAGCATTGAGAGTGTCGGCTACAGACCTAATGTGGCCCATATTTAGGAGAGTGGACACGAGTCAGACGCGCACTTTTGCAGTTTCAGTTTTGACCGCGGGAGCGCGCGTCTGAGCCGCGCCTGCGCCGAGTAAGACTGCTCACACACAGACACAGCCAGCCCCCACCCCTCTGCATGCACGCACACACAGGCGCGCGCGCGCGCACACACACACATACACACGCTGCCGCCCCCCACCCCCTGCATACATACAGACACGCAAGCACGGAGCCCCACTCACCGGGACACAGCCAGCCCCCACCCCTCTGCATGCACGCACACACAGGCGCGCGCACACACACACACACACACACGCTGCCGCCCCCCCTTCTCCCCTCCCCCCACCCCTGCATACACACAGACACGCAAGCACGGAGCCCCACTCACCGGGACTTCTACTCCGCAGGACTCCGGGCTGCTCACTCCGACGTCAACAAGGACACCGGCACTCCGCTCCTTGGCTTCCCAGGCGGACGCCGGCTGCACGCAGGGCTCTCCTCTCTCTGCACCGGAGCCATGCGCCAGCCACTGCAGCCTGCCTCCTGGGAAGCTCCGGTCGCGTGTCCGGCCCCGCCCCCGTCCCAACAAAGGTTGCCTGGCTTCCTGGTATCGTAACGCTGTTTAGATCTTTGACAGGTCACATGACCCAGCTAACCTATCCAATTCTGGGAGCATCCACGTGACTAAGATAATCTCAAGATAATTGTTACAATCATTGAGTTAGTTAATAGATATCGACCACTTGACGGGTTGCCTTCACAATAACTATTGTTTGTCGAAAACCAGATATGCTTAGAAATACCCAATCTTTGTCGACTTTTGTTTCGACGTTACACCCAAGATGACGCTACTCACATTCACTGGAAGGTCACATGACGTAGCCAACCAATCCGAAGATGTGACATTGTTTAAAATAGCACTTCGATGTAGGTTAATTTGAATGCATCTCCGTGACTTTGCCGGCTGAAGCATGCCTTTTTCGATTTTGACAAACAGACTAATTAGTAAGTACTTGTATCTAGCCATTACCGGCATTTTATCTTCATTCTCACCTGCCGACATAAATCTGTCTTTACATTTGGGCGACGGCTTGGATTTGCTGATATAGCAACCGCGCATCTGACATGCTCTGTGCTTACTAATGCTGGCGTTTTTATTCAACGCTATTATACTGACCTGCTCTCTGAAACCGAATAAACTCGCGAAAAATCTAGCTAGTTCCGGCATGGTATTTTCACTCTCGCCTGCCTGCAGAAGCTTGGTTTTACATTTGGGCTGCTGTTCAGATTTGCTGATAGAATAACCGCGTATCTGACATGCTCTGTGCTTACTAATGTTGCCGGTTTATTCTTAAGCTCAATGTCGTAAGAAACACTATTACACAGAGTAGCTCTTTGAAACTGTAAAATCTTGTGCAGTACCAGCGGTATTGTTTCGCACTGTTATGCATAATGTCAAATTAGCAGTGTGATTCATGTTCACTATATGTCCATGTTACTAGTCAACGAGTGGAGTTTATATGGCTTAAACAACCATTGATTCACTATGAAACAATGTGAACACTGAAGTCCGACCATTGTTCCTAAAAGGTTGGGTGCCTTAACGCATAACTTACTCTCAGTTGACACCGACTTTTTATATAGTATTTGTACTGACTGGTTGTTTAAATGTAAATCATTCCATATCAAGCCGTGCGCTTCCAGCCTGCAGGCGGCTGCACCGCTCTGCGACCAGACGTTTGAAGCCCATGTTTTGGGCCAAGCAGGACCCTGTCACATATAAACACAGCCACGTGTATTGGAAATAGATAAAACAACAGAATGCATCTTGTGTCCCTAGAACTGGATGTACAGAAGATTCAAGGGCTTCCAAGGGGTTTATAATCCTGCAGTGCCGGTCTAAATCTAGCTGCTATGAAGTGCAGGTGCGTCATTCATGCTGAAGTAACTAGGGCCTTCCACACATTGGACACGGCGCTGCCTCACACACACTGCGCTGCCTCACACACACACTGCGCTGCCGCACACACACACTGCGCTGCCTCACACACACACTGCGCTGCCTCACACACACACTGCGCTGCCTCACACACACACTGCGCTGCCTCACACACACACTGCGTTGCCTCACACACACACTGCGCTGCCTCACACACACACTGCGTTGCCTCACACACATACTGCACTGCCTCGCACACACACTACGCTGCCTCACACACACACACACTGCGCTGCCTCACAAACACAGTACGTAGTCACACACTGCTGTGTGTCACTCACACTGTCCTATCACACACACTGCGCTGTTACACACACTGCCCTGTGACACACACACTGCGCTGCCTCACACACACTGCGCTGCCTCACACACACACTGCGCTGCCGCACACACACACTGCGCTGCCTCACACACACACTGCGCTGCCTCACACACACACTGCGCTGCCTCACACACACACCGCGCTGCCTCACACACACACTGCGTTGCCTCACACACACACTGCGTTGCCTCACACACATACTGCACTGCCTCGCACACACACTACGCTGCCTCACACACACACACACACTGCGCTGCCTCACAAACACAGTACGTACTGTGTGTCACTCACACTGTCCTATCACACACACTGCGCTGTTACACACACTGCCCTGTGACACACACACTGCACTGCCTCACACACACTGCGCTGCATCACGCACACACTGCCCTGCTACACACTGCGCTGCCTCACACACACTGTGCTGCCTCACACACACTGTGCTGCCTCACACACACTGCGCTGCCTCACACACACTGCGCTGCCTCACACACACTGCGCTGCCTCACACACACTGCGCTGCCTCACTTACACTGCGCTGCCTCACACACTGCGCTGCCTCACACACACACACACAAACACTACGTAGTCACACACTGCTGTGTGTCACTCACACTGTCCTATCACACACACTGCACTGTTACACACAAACTGCACTGTGAGTCACACACTACACAGCCTCTTACACACACTGCCCTGCTACACACCACACTGCCCTGCTACACACTACACTGCCTCACACACACACTGTGCTGCCTCACACATGAACTGCACTGCCTCACGCACGCACTGCCTCACACACTGTGCTGCCACTCACACACTGCGCTGCCACACACAAGCTGCCTCACACACACACACAAGCTGCCTCACACACACACACACGCTGCCTCACACACACACACTGCGCTGCCTCACACACACACACTGCCTCACACACACACAATGTGCTGCCTCTCACACACACACACACTGCACTGCCTCACACACACACACTGCGCTGCCTCACACACTGCCCTGCCTCACACACACTGCACTGCCACATAATTACACAGCTCTCAATGCAACATACACTCCAAATACCACTCAGTGCCACATAATTACATGCCACATAATTACACTGCACTCAATGCAACATACACTCCAAACAATACGACTCAGTGCCACAAAATTACATGCTACATAATTACACTGCACTCAATGCAACATACACTCCAAATACCACTCAGTGCCACATAATTACACGCAGCATAATTACACTGCACTCAATGCAACATACACTCCAAACAATACGACTCAGTGCCACAAACTTACACACAACACAATTACACTCTACTGAATACACATTACAACATACACTCCACACAATACCACTCAATGCCACATAATTACATGCTACATAATTACACTGCACTCAATGCAACATACACTCCAAATACCACTCAGTGCCACATAATTACACGCCGCATAATTACACTGCACTCAATGCAACATACACTCCAAATACCACTCAGTGCCACATAATTACACAACACATATTTACACTGCAATCCATGCAACATACACTCCAAATACCACTGAGTGCCACATAATTACACACCACATAATTACACTGCACTCAATGCAACATTCACTCCAAATCCCACTCAGTGCCACATAAGCACACTCTACTAAATGCAACGCACACTCCACACAATACAACTCAGTGCCACATAATATGCTACATAATTACACTGCACTCAATGCAACATACACTCCAAATACCACTCAGTGCCACATAATTACTCTACTGAATACAACATACACTCCTGTGGGATTTCAGAGGGGGTCTCAAATAGATTCGCTGACACAGGTTGTTGGGGTAGTGCAGGTTTTATTATTTTATATAGTCTGCGTTTCTGTACAGGCACACGGTAAAACGGTAGGGGTTGTTCTGCCTCCTCCGTGGTGGATCTTCCCCCTCCAGAGCGTCGATCCCAAGGTCTCCTGGGAGTTGTAGGCCTTTTCCCCGCCGTCTCGATGTCCTCGTTGTGCCGGTATACCAAAAAGAAAGGAAAACCGCCTTTAGTTAAAGTGTTCTGTACGACACTTCTTGCAGGGAAAAGGGGTGAGGGAACACACGTGCAAACCCTTATCCCAGCTCTGTGACGTGACCCCTTGTGAAGAAATAATAACAAGGGTGTGCATAAAGGGGTTTCGTGCATTCAAGGGGGCTTGCCTCGTCTAATGCCCGCCCACCCTGTGAACTTGGACCGTACCTGGTCGAGCCACACTTCCGTGTTAGTGTGGCTGGGCGAAGCGCGATCCACAGAGCCTCCTGGCTTACAACGGTAGTCGCCCTCAGCGTCGTCCTCCGGTCCTGGCGCCGCCTTCTCCCCTGGGACCTCCTCGTAACTCCGCTCCGCCTGATGTTCTCTCCCCGTCCTCCTCCGAGGTCGCGCTCCGCTTCCCTCGTCTTTCCTGCGATGTTCGTCCACGTCCTCCGCCACCGTACTACGCTCTCCTTCCTCTTCGTCCTCTGTCCTCCGATCCTCGTCCTCTTCCGTCCTCCGATCCTCGTCCTCCTCCGTCCACTCCGCTCCGCCGTCTCTCCACTCACGCCACCAGTCTCCTACTCCGCCTCCGGGTGTCTCGCACACCTGGTTCGACTCCGGGATGGGTTTTACCTCTTCGGGGAGGGCGTGCCGCCATTCGAGATCCGCCCCCTTAAAGGTGTAAGCCTGCCGGTTCTCCACATCAGGCCGACGTCGGATGACATCCGGAGTGTTCCAGGCCTCTGTATGCTGCATAAAAAGAGTAGAGACATTAATAGGCATACCAGGGGGCCCCTCGTCCGGGTCCCCCATGTCACACACCTCCCCCCTAGGAATCTCCCGATCGGGGAGAGGGTACCGAGACAGGAAGTCAGCATTAACATTCTCGGACCCCTTCTGGTGCCGGACCTGGAACCTGAAGGGCTGCAAGGCCAGGAACCAGCGCATCACACGAGGGTTATTAGAAATGTTCCTCGCCATCCACAAAAGAGGGGCATGGTCAGTGTATAGCAGGAAGGGACGCCCCTCCAAATAGTAGCGCAGCTTGTCCACGGCCCACCGGATGGCAAGGCACTCCTTCTCTATTGTAGGATACCTGACCTCCCGCGGGAAGAGCTTCCTGCTGATGTATAGGATGGGCAAAATGCCCCCCTCCCCAGTGTCCTGGGACAACACCGCCCCGATGCCGAAGTCCGAAGCATCCGTATTCAGGATGAAGGGTTTGGTGAAATCTGGTGAAGTCAACACTGGACTGGTGGTGATAGCCTTCTTAAGGGTTTGGAAGGCTTTCCACATGGCCGGTGTAGGGTTGTGGAAGTCCGTGCCGGTCTTTGTTTTCCTGAGGGTATCGGTCAGGGGCGCCGCCACCTCCGAAAAAGCTGGTATGAATCTCCGGTAGTAGCCTACCAGGCCTAAAAAGGCACGCATATCCTTCACGTTTTTCGGGAAAGGGGTGTCCGCGATAGCCCTCACTTTTTCGATTTGCGGTTGGATGGCACCATGACCCAGAAGGTATCCCAAATATTTGACCTTTTGGTATCCTATCCTGGATTTCTTGGAGTTTACGTGTAGACCAGCAGTTTTAAGCAGTTGTAGTACAACATCGAGATGGTGTAGGTGGTCCTCCCATGAGGGACTAAAAATGATAATGTCATCTAGGTATGCAGAGCAATACCGGTGATGTCCCCGTAAGACCGTATTCATGAGCCTCTGAAAAGTGGCGGGGGCTCCGTGCAGGCCAAAGGGCAAGACTGTAAATTCGAACAGTCCCTCAGAGGTGGCGAACGCTGTTTTTTTCCTGTCTTCTTCCCGAAGGGGTACCTGCCAATACCCCTTGGTCAGGTCTAGCGTACTTATGTATTTTGCGTCCCCGAGTTTCTCGATGAGTTCATCGATCCTGGGAATCGGGTACGAATCGAACGCCGATACTGCGTTTAGAGCACGGAAGTCCATACAAAAACGGCTACTGCCATCAGGTTTGGGGACCATGACGATGGGTGACGACCACTCACTCCTGGATGGCCGTATTACGCCTAACCTGAGCATTTCCGCAACCTCTTTGGCTATGGCTTCCCTTTTGGCAGCGGGGATCCTGTATGGACGTTGTTTTACTGTGGTACCCGCGGGCGTATCGATCCGGTGCTCTGCTAAGTTGGTTCTTCCTGGAAGATCGGAAAATATAGGCGCATACTTCTTCAAAACTTGTCGGAGTCCTTCCTGTTCGTCTTTATACAACTCCTCGTTGACAACCAAATCATCCATGGTGGTTGAGTGTTCCGTCTTGGTGGTCGTTACTAGATGGGCTGCCACTGGATTCGTTCCCAGCCATTTCTTCAGCAAATTTATGTGGAATATCTGGGATTTCTTTGCTGTGAGGCGCAGTCGGTACGTCGTCTTGCCTATCGTCTCGATGACTTCATAGGGGCCCTGCCATTCATTATGGAACTTCTTAGCTGTCGATGGCAGTAGTACCAGGGCCCAGTCTCCAATCTGTAGTGTTCTCCATTTTTTCACCTTGTTATAGTGTATCTGTTGTTGTTTCTGACTTTCTTCCAAGTGGGTAAAGGCAAGTTCCCTGATTTTTCCAAACTTATTCCTTAAGTTCGTGCTGTATTCGAGAAGAGCTCTGGTCTCTCCTGCTTGCTCTGTTTCCCACATTTCCTTTGTCATGTCCAGCAGGCTTCTGGGTTGTCTTCCATAGAGCATCTCGAATGATGAACAACCAAGACTGCTTTGTCTCTGGCCCCTGATCACATACAGGGCCAGCGGTAACAGAGAGTCCCAATCTGCATGATTCACATCAACCATTTTCTTTAGGACCGTCTTTAATGTCCTGTTATACCGCTCCACTAATCCGTCTGTTTGCGGGTGGTACACGGAAGTCTTAATCTGGTGTAATCCTAGTAACTGGCACACTTCCTGCATAACCTTGGACATGAAGGGGGTCCCCTGGTCCGTGAGGATCTCTTTAGGGAACCCCACTCGAGAGAACAGTTCAAGAAATGTGTCGGCTATGTTCCGGGAGGTAGGGGCTTTTAGAGGAAACGCCTCGGGGAACCTGGTGGCGTAGTCCACAATGACGAGAGCGTATCTGAAGCCTTTTTTTGTAGGCGTTAATGGCCCTATCAGGTCCATCCCAACCCTCTCAAAGGGGGTTCCGATGACTGGAAGAGGTTGCAAAGGCACTGCAGGAGGTCTCTGGGTATTTTTCTTTTGGCAAAGATCACAGGTTTGGCAGTGCTTTTTTATATCACTATAGATACCCGGCCAATAGAAGTTCCTGAGTACGTTTTGCGTGGTTTTCTCACTCCCTATATGTCCAGCCAACAGGTGTGTATGCGCATAGAACATAATCTGCTCGCGAAAGCAGGAGTATTTACAACAAGGGGTGGTGAGGGACAGAGTCTCTGAATTAAGCAGAAAGCTCTCACCCAGTCAAGAGATCAGGGCTAGATCCAACACCGTTTTTTAGCTCACTGCACCATCCCAGTTTCAGAACCTGGCTGTATGCAAATTAGTCTGTTCCTGTCCCAGTGCATGATGGGAACAGGGCAAACCAAACTACAAAAGCCAATTCTTACACTGGGAAGGAAACAAGCTCCCGGGGACCGGTTTCTGGCATTACAGCCGTCTTCGGCCCGGTTTGCTTGAATCCTGATGGTGCAATGAGCAAGGGTCTCACATCTGAGAATACCCTTCCACGCTTAGGGTGGACAAAAATATTTACAACAAGGGGTGGTGAGGGACAGAGTCTCTGAATTAAGCAGAAAGCTCTCACCCAGTCAAGAGATCAGGGCTAGATCCAACACCGTTTTTTAGCTCACTGCACCATCCCAGTTTCAGAACCTGGCTGTATGCAAATTAGTCCTGTTCCAGACTGATTTGCATATAGCCAGGTTCTGAGCTGGGATGGGGCAGTGAGATAAATAACGGTGATGGATCAAGCCCTGATCTTTGGACTGGGTAAGAGTGGTCTGCTCATTTCAGACACTCTGTTCATCACCACCCCCTTTTGTAAATCGATTTTGGCCACTATAGGTGTGGCAGGGTATACTCAGACATGAGTCCCTTTCTCACTGCTCCATCAGGATTCAAGCAAGCCGGGCCGAAGACGGCTGAAATGCCAGAAACCGGTCCCCGGTAGCTTGTCTCCTTTCTGGTAAAGAATTGGCTTGGTAGTTTAGTCTGCCCTGTTCCCATGATGCACTGGGCCAGGGACAGACTGATTTGCATATAGCCAGGTTCTGAGCTGGGATGGGGCAGTGAGATAAATAACGGTGATGGATCAAGCCCTGATCTTTGGACTGGGTAAGAGTGGTCTGCTCAATTCAGACACTCTGTTCATCACCACCCCCTTTTGTAAATCGATTTTGGCCACTATAGGTGTGGCAGGGTATACTCAGACATGAGTCCCTTTCTCACTGCTCCATCAGGATTCAAGCAAGCCGGGCCGAAGACGGCTGAAATGCCAGAAACCGGTCCCCGGTAGCTTGTCTCCTTTCTGGTAAAGAATTGGCTTGGTAGTTTAGTCTGCCCTGTTCCCATGATGCACTGGGCCAGGGACAGACTGATTTGCATATAGCCAGGTTCTGAGCTGGGATGGGGCAGTGAGATAAATAACGGTGATGGATCAAGCCCTGATCTTTGGACTGGGTAAGAGTGGTCTGCTCCATTCAGACACTCTGTTCATCACCACCCCCTTTTGTAAATCGATTTTGGCCACTATAGGTGTGGCAGGGTATACTCAGACATGAGTCCCTTTCTCACTGCTCCATCAGGATTCAAGCAAGCCGGGCCGAAGACGGCTGAAATGCCAGAAACCGGTCCCCGGTAGCTTGTCTCCTTTCTGGTAAAGAATTGGCTTGGTAGTTTAGTCTGCCCTGTTCCCATGATGCACTGGGCCAGGGACAGACTGATTTGCATATAGCCAGGTTCTGAGCTGGGATGGGGCAGTGAGATAAATAACGGTGATGGATCAAGCCCTGATCTTTGGACTGGGTAAGAGTGGTCTGCTCAATTCAGACACTCTGTCCATCACCACCCCCTTTTGTAAATCGATTTTGGCCACTATAGGTGTGGCAGGGTATACTCAGACATGAGTCCCTTTCTCACTGCTCCATCAGGATTCAAGCAAGCCGGGCCGAAGACGGCTGAAATGCCAGAAACCGGTCCCCGGTAGCTTGTCTCCTTTCTGGTAAAGAATTGGCTTGGTAGTTTAGTCTGCCCTGTTCCCATGATGCACTGGGCCAGGGACAGACTGATTTGCATATAGCCAGGTTCTGAGCTGGGATGGGGCAGTGAGATAAATAACGGTGATGGATCAAGCCCTGATCTTTGGACTGGGTAAGAGTGGTCTGCTCAATTCAGACACTCTGTTCATCACCACCCCCTTTTGTAAATCGATTTTGGCCACTATAGGTGTGGCAGGGTATACTCAGACATGAGTCCCTTTCTCACTGCTCCATCAGGATTCAAGCAAGCCGGGCCGAAGACGGCTGAAATGCCAGAAACCGGTCCCCGGTAGCTTGTCTCTTTTCTGGTAAAGAATTGGCTTGGTAGTTTAGTCTGCCCTGTTCCCATG
Source organism: Lissotriton vulgaris (assembly GCF_964263255.1). Taxonomy (NCBI): domain Eukaryota; kingdom Metazoa; phylum Chordata; class Amphibia; order Caudata; family Salamandridae; genus Lissotriton; species Lissotriton vulgaris. The sequence continues at coordinate 159,853,033 of NC_141700.1, forward strand.
ATGCACTGGGCCAGGGACAGACTGATTTGCATATAGCCAGGTTCTGAGCTGGGATGGGGCAGTGAGATAAATAACGGTGATGGATCAAGCCCTGATCTTTGGACTGGGTAAGAGTGGTCTGCTCAATTCAGACACTCTGTTCATCACCACCCCCTTTTGTAAATCGATTTTGGCCACTATAGGTGTGGCAGGGTATACTCAGACATGAGTCCCTTTCTCACTGCTCCATCAGGATTCAAGCAAGCCGGGCCGAAGACGGCTGAAATGCCAGAAACCGGTCCCCGGTAGCTTGTCTCCTTTCTGGTAAAGAATTGGCTTGGTAGTTTAGTCTGCCCTGTTCCCATGATGCACTGGGCCAGGGACAGACTGATTTGCATATAGCCAGGTTCTGAGCTGGGATGGGGCAGTGAGATAAATAACGGTGATGGATCAAGCCCTGATCTTTGGACTGGGTAAGAGTGGTCTGCTCAATTCAGACACTCTGTTCATCACCACCCCCTTTTGTAAATCGATTTTGGCCACTATAGGTGTGGCAGGGTATACTCAGACATGAGTCCCTTTCTCACTGCTCCATCAGGATTCAAGCAAGCCGGGCCGAAGACGGCTGAAATGCCAGAAACCGGTCCCCGGTAGCTTGTCTCCTTTCTGGTAAAGAATTGGCTTGGTAGTTTAGTCTGCCCTGTTCCCATGATGCACTGGGCCAGGGACAGACTGATTTGCATATAGCCAGGTTCTGAGCTGGGATGGGGCAGTGAGATAAATAACGGTGATGGATCAAGCCCTGATCTTTGGACTGGGTAAGAGTGGTCTGCTCAATTCAGACACTCTGTTCATCACCACCCCCTTTTGTAAATCGATTTTGGCCACTATAGGTGTGGCAGGGTATACTCAGACATGAGTCCCTTTCTCACTGCTCCATCAGGATTCAAGCAAGCCGGGCCGAAGACGGCTGAAATGCCAGAAACCGGTCCCCGGTAGCTTGTCTCCTTTCTGGTAAAGAATTGGCTTGGTAGTTTAGTCTGCCCTGTTCCCATGATGCACTGGGCCAGGGACAGACTGATTTGCATATAGCCAGGTTCTGAGCTGGGATGGGGCAGTGAGATAAATAACGGTGATGGATCAAGCCCTGATCTTTGGACTGGGTAAGAGTGGTCTGCTCAATTCAGACACTCTGTTCATCACCACCCCCTTTTGTAAATCGCGAAAGCAGGAGGGCACCAACAATTGCATGGGGTCATCACGAGAGGCTTGTCGGTACAATAGATCTTCCTTGATCAGAAAACGGGGGTAACTGGGGGAAGTGTTGGATATTCCGATGTGTGCCTGTTCCCAAGCGTTGATGAGGGTGTCATCGTTGGCTTGAGTGAAGCGAAAAGACCTGTCTCCTTCCCAGGGACCCGTAGACAAGAGGTTAGGTACCGCTACCTCATTGTCACTGTCCAGGCGTAAGCGGCCTTTGAATAGGTTCAAGAAATGGGGATTATCCGTACCCAGGATCAATGGCTCAGGCAGGGCGTCCAGTACTCCCACTTTTACTACCATCCTTTCCATCCCCTCCAGCCCAAGGGGGAGGTGTGCGACCGGTTACTCCTTTACATCCCCGTGTACGCATTTTATAAACACACTGGTGTCAGGCACCAGTTGCAGAGGATTCACATAAGACCCTTGTATGACCGACTGTTTACAGCCTGAATCAAGGAGAGCCCTGACCACCACCCCATTGACAGCAACACTCACGTGGAAGGAGCCTCCTAGTTCCGCCGAATATAACACCGCCTTGGGAAGATAGTTGATGTCCATCGGTTCTTCCTGGGTTCGTTTCTGGGGGCATAAGCGAGCTATATGGCCCCACTGTCCACAGTCAAAGCACTGCGGACCCCGGAATGGGGAATGTTCCGCAGTCGATGGTCGTGGAGGGGGAGGGAGCGGTCCAGGTGGGGCCCTCACTCTGCGTTCGGGTCTGGTCGGTCCCTTTGCTGGTCTGTCTGGTTCCACATTGTGTAGACGTGGTTGGGCTCTGGCATAGGTGGAGGCCATCTCCATGGCCTGGGCTGTGGTCAAGTTGGAATGTTGGCGCAGCCACCATTGTGTTCCATAGGGGAGGGCTTCCAGGTATTGCTCCAGGTATATTTTATCCATGATCTGTTCTTTGGAGCTCGTGGTAGGGGTAAGCCATTTGTCCGCTGCGGTTTTCAGTCTAAAAAACAGTGTTTTGGGATTGTCGCCGGCTTGCCCCCTCTCTTTCCGGAACCGCACCCTGTAGGCTTCAGAGTCCAAACCTAGGTGATCTAGGATTATTGTCTTGATCTGGGCATAAGGTGTTGTGCCATTGCTGTTGGCTACCTGATACGCCGCCTGTGCCTCTCAGTTCAGTAAAGGTGCTAAGAAAAATGGCCACTTATCCAAAGGCCAGCCACATGCCAGAGCCACCCTTTCAAAGTTAGTCAGGAAGGCGTCTGGGTCCTCCCAACTGACGTATTTCTGTAGTGAAATACCTGCGGGGGTAGGGTGGGTCCGGTTCTCCCTGACTGGGAGACTGGCTGGGTCGCCGGTACCCCTCATTCCCTCTAGTTGCTTGACCACTGTGCTCCGAAACGTGTCTCTGTCCAGTTGGGCGGCGGCGAGTTGCTGCTCTACCGCCCATGCTAGTTGTTCTTGGCCCTTCACGAGGGCCTGCAGGATCGCATCCATCGTTGTGTCCTCGATGTCTACCACTGGCTGAATGCCCGCATTCTCCACCACTTGTGGGATTTCAGAGGGGGTCTCAAATAGATTCGCTGACACAGGTTGTTGGGGTAGTGCAGGTTTTATTATTTTATATAGTCTGCGTTTCTGTACAGGCACACGGTAAAACGGTAGGGGTTGTTCTGCCTCCTCCGTGGTGGATCTTCCCCCTCCAGAGCGTCGATCCCAAGGTCTCCTGGGAGTTGTAGGCCTTTTCCCCGCCGTCTCGATGTCCTCGTTGTGCCGGTATACCAAAAAGAAAGGAAAACCGCCTTTAGTTAAAGTGTTCTGTACGACACTTCTTGCAGGGAAAAGGGGTGAGGGAACACACGTGCAAACCCTTATCCCAGCTCCGTGACATGACCCCTTGTGAAGAAATAATAACAAGGGTGTGCATAAAGGGGTTTCGTGCATTCAAGGGGGCTTGCCTCGTCTAATGCCCGCCCACCCTGTGAACTTGGACCGTACCTGGTCGAGCCACACTTCCGTGTTAGTGTGGCTGGGCGAAGCGCGATCCACAGAGCCTCCTGGCTTACAACGGTAGTCGCCCTCAGCGTCGTCCTCCAGTCCTGGCACCGCCTTCTCCCCTGGGACCTCCTCGTAACTCAGCTCCACCTGATGTTCTCTCCCCGTCCTCCTCCGAGGTCGCGCTCCGCTTCCCTCGTCTTTCCTGCGATGTTCGTCCACGTCCTCCGCCTCCGTACTACGCTCTCCTTCCTCTTCGTCCTCCGTCCTCCGATCCTCGTCCTCTTCCGTCCTCCGATCCTCGTCCTCCTCCGTCCACTCCGCTCCGCCGTCTCTCCACTCACGCCACCAGTCTCCTACTCCGCCTCCGGGTGTCTCGCACGCCTGGTTCGACTCCGGGATGGGTTTTACCTCTTCGGGGAGGGCGTGCCGCCATTCGAGATCCGCCCCCTTAAAGGTGTAAGCCTGCCGGTTCTCCACATCGGGCCGACGTCGGATGACATCCGGAGTGTTCCAGGCCTCTGTATGCTGCATAAAAAGAGTAGAGACATTAATAGGCATACCAGGGGGCCCCTCGTCCGGGTCCCCCATGTCACAACTCCCCATATTACCACTCAGTGCCACATAATTACACCCCATATTATTACTCTTCTCAATGCAACGTAAATACACTCCACATATTACCACTCAGTGTCGTATAATTACACACCTCATACTTACACTACTCAATGCAACATAAATACACTCTATCTATCTATCACACTCACTCTATTACCCTCACTCTATCTATCTATTGCTTCGCCAGAACATCACTCAGCACCACCACAGCATCACTCATGGGAAATACAACTCACTAGGTGCTACCACAGCATCAATGAACGCTACAGCATCACTCGTCGCCACCACAGCATCACTCGTCGCCACCACAGCATCACTCGTCGCCACCACAACATCGCTCGTCGCCACCACAACATCACTCGTCGCCACCACAACATCACTCAGCACCACCACAGCATCAATCTATGCAACCATTCAACAACTGGTTCAAATATGTTCTCTCAATGTTTCAAGCTTTATTACAAATGTCACAAAAAGATGTTAATATTTCACTTCTGTTCTCGGATTTTCGTCACAATAAAATACAATTAACATATTATTCACAATTTGTTTTACAAAAGTTTAAGCTACTGCTATTATAAATTACAATAACTTTTATTTCAGTATTATTAAAAACTGTAAAAGCCATTGTTATTTGAAATATCAATACATCTAAGTCACATAAATACAACACATATTGCATTACAAATGCTATAGGTGTCACATTTGCAACAGTTAAAACTATTGGCATTGTAAATGACAAAGCAATTAAGTTTGCTATTTTCAAAACCAACACATAAATAAAAAATGTGTCATTTACAATACCAATAGCTCAAACTTTCCTAATGCGAGACCTATTGCATTACAAATGCTTGTTTCCTAATGTGCCTAACTGTGGATTATAGACCTTAGCACTGCCGGCATCTAAGGAAACCTAGCAAACCTGTACATCTTTTAAAACTAGACATTCAGCGAAATACAGGATGGGGTGACTTGTGTCGTTCTCACCAGGTTCTGTTACCAGGAATCCCTTGCAAACCTCAAACTTTGTAAAAAAATAAAAAACACAATTTCCTCACATTTCTGTGATGGAAATTTCTGGAATCTGCACGGATCCACGAACTTCCACCAACCAAGCATTCCCTACAAGTCTTCCGATAAAAATGGTACCTCCCTTGTGTGGGTAGACTTAGTACCTGTGACAGGAAATAGCCCAAAATGCAACATGGACACATCACATATTTTCACAGAAAACTGACCCTTTTTTTGCAATGTGCTTAGATTGTGGAGACATCAAATATTATCTATCACAAAATGACATGTTTTTGCAAGTGGGTTCCGGGCTCAGCAGCCATCTATGGAATCCTACAAACTCAGATATTTCTGAAAACTAGACAGGCAGGGGAGTCCAACGTTTTCCTACCCAGAATCCCTTTCAAACCTCAAATGTAGCTAAAAAAAAATCACATCTTCCTTAGATTCCTATGTGGGATCACCACACTGGCAAAAAAGTCCTATCACTTAGCATTCCCCTTGGCCTCTCAATAAAAATGATACTTCACGTGTGTGGGTGTCTAATGCAGAACCGCCTAATAACACATTTTAAAAAAAATATAGCGCTGCGCTATACCTTAACCCTCAATCCCTATGTTTTTGTCCCTTCCCAGTCGCAAGCCCTTGGCCCACTCACACAAGTGAGGTATCATTTACTCAGGAGACTAAGGGGAGCGCTTCGTGGTAGGACATTTGTGCTGGTGCTGTGATCCCAGGAACAAATGTGAGGAAAATGTAATTTCTTTTAGCTAAATTTGAGGTTAGCATGGGATTCTGGGTAGGGAAACATTGGGGGATCCATGCAAGCCATACCACGAAGAACTTTATCGGGAGTCTACTTTCCAGAAATATCTGGGTTTGGTAGATGTTGCTAGATGGCCGAGTCTGGGACCAAAAGCGCAGGTGGCCGCCTTGCAAAACCAGGTAGTTTTGTACTTGGTCCATCCACACAAGTGAGGTACCATTTTATCAGGAGACCTGGGGGAACCCTGTGTGGTAGGAAATTTGTATCAGCCAGTGATCCCACAACTTTCCCACACATAAATATGAGAATAATTTGATTTTTTCAGCTAGATTTGAGGTTTGCATGGAATTCTGGGTAGGAAAACATTGGGGGAATCTATGCAAGTCACACCTCCCTGGACTTTCCCAGGTGTCTAGTTATCAGAAATGTGTGGGTTTGGTAGGTTTCCTCAGATGACCGCTGAGCCTGGGACCAAAACGCAGGTGCCCCCCTTGCAAAACCAGGTCATTTTGTGAGAGATAATTCTGATGTCTCCACAATACGTTCTGGGCCCTTCTCTGCCGTTGATACTTGGCCCACTCAGAGAAGTGAAGCACCATTTTTATCGGACGACTTTGGGGAATGCTGGGTGGGTGGAAGTTTGTGGATCCACACAGAATCCAGACCCTTCCATCACAGAAATGTGAGTAAAATTTATTTTTTTCACAAAGAGGTTTGCAAGGGATCCAGGACAACAGAACCCGGTGAGAGCCTCACAAGTCACCTCATCCTGGTTTCCCCTTGATGTCTAGTATTTAAAAATGAATTGGTTTGCTAGGTTTCGTTAGGTGTGGGTAGAGCTAGGGTCCAAAATCCACAGCTAGGAGCATTGCAAAAATGGGTCAGTTTTCACTGTAATAATGTGATGTGTCCGTGTTGCGTTTTGGTCCATTTCATGTCGCGGGTACTTGGCCTACCCACACAAGTGAGATACCATTTTTATTGGGAGACTTTGGGGAATTCTGGGTGGGTGGAAGTTTTGTGGCTCTTCACTGGTTCCAGAACATGCCATCTTTGAAATGTGAGGAAAAGTAATTTTTTTTAACAAAGTTTGAGGTTTGATTTTTTTCCAACGTTGCTGCCAAATCGCGAGTGAACCTGTGAATTTGCAGCAAAATTGGAGAAAAAAAGAGAAGGTCTCCCATGCTTGTTTTTAATTAAGCCCCGTGGGTGGGCGAGGTCCCAGGGCGTGCCTCATTCGTTAAATTAAAAGGAGGAAGGCGCATGTGGCACCCCTCTTCGGGGATGTATTGCCCTGGGAAACACAAACTCCCTGGGCTTATGTTAATTTTAATGCTGGGGCTCAGCGCTTACCCCCTAGGCTCCAGTGACCAATATCTCCCTGGGACTATAAATAAAATGAACAGTGGGAGCCATGTGGACCCCCCCACCCCCTGGGACCACCACCATCCCGGGTGTACAATTAACATTAAAGAGAGGGGTAGCGCAGACCCCTGCCCCAGGGAACACCACCTCCCCTGGGCTGTAATTAACATTAAAGATAGCCAATTATGGCTCTGGTGCCCGCCACTCCCCAGGGTGCCCACCCTGGGACATAGCTGTTTGCTTTTGTTTGGCTGGAGCTCATAGCTCACGCCAAGCGAAAGCAACCACTTCGGTTCCAGCGGGCGGGAGCTGTCAAAGTGCTCCCACCTGCTGGAAGTGGAGGTTTCATCTCTTCCCTCCCTGCAGACATATGGGCAGGGAAAGAGATGAAACTATTGCTCTTGCACACAGGGAGCTGCATTCCAGCAGATCCCTGTGTGCAATCGAAATGCCGGCTCCCACAGGATGTGGGGCCCCCAGCTGGGACCTCGGGCCTTGGAGCTCTCCCTGCAGTCCCATAGCACACTGGGTGCCCAGGGTAGGCTCCAGGGCACCCAGGTTTCAACAATAATAATGTATGTCCATAATATGCAAATCAATATTGCACACAGAATTATTACAGAGTAAGCAGACTCGCTTGGCTTGACAGAAAATGGTTATGTATTAGGCTATTATAAAACTGCCTCTCGAGTAAATAATGTGCAAAGTAAAAATTGGATCCTTTAGAGTGACAGATAATGCACATTGAAATGGCTTCAATTAGAAATCACCACAAAAAGCAAAATAATGTAATCATAAGTGCAGACATTTAGGCCTACACACGTTAAGTGCTTATGTGTAACTTTGTCTTACCTGGAGAGTAATAAGAGTTTCTTCAAAGGACACAGGTGTAATTGTGTAGATTATGACCGTTTTTGCATTACCACTCAAGGAGTTTTGGAGAATTCTTGTCAGGTTACTGTCTCAGCAATTAATAACCCTCTGAAGAAAAAAAGATAGATCAATTTCAATAGTTAGGATGCATTCCATCATGGTTCAAGACAACCAATCATCTCACCAGTTCAAATGCAACTTCACTCCACTTACACAACCATACAGCCAGTCAAGTCAGTCAAGTCAAGTCAAAGAATTTGTATAGCGCACTACATACCCAGAGGGTTTCAAGGCGCTTAGGAAGGGGAGGAGGATTACTTGTCAAATATCCACGTTTTAAGTTGCTTTCTGAACGCTAGGTGGTTCTGGGTAAGGCGAAGGTAAGCGGGGAGTGAGTTCCAAGTTTTCGCAGCCAGGTATGAGAAGGATCTGCCTCCCATGGTGGTCTTGTTGATGCGAGGTACAATGGCGAGGGCTTGGCTGGAAGATCGTAGTTGGCGGGAGGGGGTGTAGAAGGATAGTCGTGAGTTGAGGCAGTCTGGTCCGATGTCGTAGAGTGATTTGTGTGCGTGGGTAAGTAGTCGGAAAGTGATCCTCTTATTGACGGGAAGCCAGTGGAGGTCTTTAAGGTGACCAGATATGTGTTCGTTGCGTGGGATGTCTAATATGAGTCTGGCTGAGGCGTTTTGGATTCGTTGGAGTTTCTTCTGGAGTTTGGCGGTAGTACCCGCGTAGAGGGTGTTTCCGTAGTCCATTCGGCTCGTGACCAGAGCGTGGGTGACTGTTTTCCTTGTTTCGGAGGGGATCCAGCGAATTGTTTTTCTGAGCATGCGAAGAATGTTGAAGCAGGAAGAGGATACGGCGCTGACTTGTCTGTTCATTGAGAGTGAAGAATCCAGGATGACGCCTAGGTTCCGTGCGTGGTCTGTCGGGATGGGTGCTTTTCCGAGGGCTTCCGGCCACCAGGAGTCGTCCCATGCAGAGGGGGATGAACCTAAGATGAGGACTTCTGTTTTGTCTGAGTTCAGTTTCAGACGGCTTTGTTTCATCCATTCGGCAACTTCTTTCATTCCTTCGTGTAGGTTAGTTTTGGCGGTGCTGGGGTCATTGGTGAGAGAGAGGATCAGTTGGGTGTCGTCCGCGTAAGAGATGATGTTGAGGTTGTGTTGGCGTGCGATGGCCGCGAGGGGGCTCATGTATACGTTGAAGAGGGTGGGACTGAGTGAGGATCCTTGTGGTACGCCGCAGATGACTTCAGAGGCTTTGGACTTGAATGGAGGAAGGCGGACTCTCTGGGTTCTTCCGGTGAGGAACGTGGTGATCCAAGTAAGTGCTTTTCCTTGGATTCCGATGTTATTGAGGCGTTGTAGAAGGGTGCTGTGGCAGACTGTGTCGAAGGCAGCGGAGAGGTCGAGGAGGATGAGGGCGACTGTGTCTCCATTGTCCAGTAGGGTTCGAATGTCGTCTGTTGCTGCGATGAGGGCGGTTTCAGTGCTGTGTTTTGCTCGGAAGCCAGATTGTGAGGGGTCGAGGGATTTGTTGGTTTCGAGGAAGGCGGCGAGCTGGTTGTTGACAGCTTTCTCAATGACTTTGGCCGGGAATGGAAGAAGCGAGATGGGGCGGTAATTTTTGAGTTCGGTGGGGTCCGCTGTTGGTTTTTTCAGAAGGGCGGTGAGTTCAGCGTGTTTCCAGTCTTCCGGGAAGGTGGCGGAGTTGAAGGAGCAGTTGATGACGTCTCGGAGGTGTGGTGCTATGACGGAGTCTGCTTTGTTGAAGATGTGGTGAGGGCAAGGGTCTGTGGGGGATCCTGAGTGGATGGAGTTCATCAGGCGGATGGTGTCCTCAGTGGAGATTGGGTTCCAGTCGTTAAGGGTGTTCACGGGGGGAAGATGAACAGCAGATGGTAGGGTGGGTTGGTTTCCGGGTTGGTTGTCAAAGCTGTTGTGGATGTCTGCAATCTTGTTGTGGAAAAATGAGGCTAGGGAGTCGCAGAGGGTTTGAGAGGGGGTGATGTCGTTGGAGTTGGCCGAGGGATTGGAAAATTCCTTGACGATGTTGAAAAGTTCCTTGCTGTTGTGGGCGTTGTTGTCAAGTCGATCTTTGAATGCTGTTTTCTTGGCTTTTCGGATCATTTGGTGGTGAGTGCGGGAGGCGTTTTTGAAGGCGTCCTTGGTGCTGGTGGTTGGGTCTTTTTTCCAGGCCTTTTCAAGGGAGCGGCAGAGTTTCTTGGACTTCTTGAGATCATCGTTGAACCATGAGGCTTTCTTGTTGCCGGGTTTGCTTTGACGTTTTTTCAGTGGTGCTAAGGTGTCGGCGGTGTTGGATAGCCATAGGGTGAGGTTGGCGGCGGCTTCGTTAGCGTTAGAAGAGAGGGCTGGGGAGTTTCGAAGGAGCGATGCGGAGATTTGGTCCGTGGTGATTTTGTTCCAGTTTCTTTGCAAGGTAGGTTGGAGGTGGATGTTGGGTTTTGGTTTGTTGTAGGTGAAGTGAACGCAGCTGTGGTCAGTCCAGAGGAGGTCCGTGGTGTGGCTGAAGGAGACATGGTTGCTGGATGTGAAGATGGGGTCGAGTGTGTGACCTGCGATGTGGGTGGGGGAGGTGACTAGTTGTTTAAGTCCGAGGTTGGCGAGGTTGTCCACGAGGGTGGCGGTGTTGTGGTCGCTGATCTTTTCAAGGTGAAAGTTGAGGTTTCCCAGAAGAATATAGTCTGTGGAGGGGAGCGCGTGTGGAGTGATGAAGTCCGTGATGTCCTCACTGAATTTTGCGCGGGGTCCTGGTGGTCTGTAGAGGAGAGTGCCTCTGAGTGTGGTTTTGGGGTCGATGTGGATCTGGAAGTGGAGGTGTTCGGAGTTGGCGAGGTTGGCGTCAGAACTGGTTGAGATGCGGATTGATTTCTTATGGACGATAGCGATTCCTCCTCCTGTGTGGCTGGTACGGTCTTTGCGAGTGATCTTATAGTCTTCAGGGATGGCAATGGTGATGTCTGGTGCGGAGGAAGCGTTCATCCATGTTTCCGTAAGGAAGGCGATGTCTGGAGAGATGGTGTCTAGTAGATTCCATAGGTCAATGGCGTGTCTGTGGACTGAGCGGGTGTTGAGAAGGATGCATTGTAGGTGGTTGGGGCCGGGAGTCAGTGGTGTGGTCGTGGTGGAGATGTTGTCGGTGCCGAAGAATTTGCAGAAGTGGCAGGAGAAAGGTCCATGAGTGTGTCCAGGAGCGGCTTGGACGCAGTTGGGGGCGCGACCGGGATTAAGGGCTAGGAGGGTGGCGGCATCGTAGGAAAGGCGGGAGGGCTGGGGATCGCGAGGGGCAGGGGGTCTGGCGCTGGGCGCGGTCCAGGCGCGGACGGGCGTAGACGGGCTTACCTTTGGCGCACCTTCGGCGCGGGTTGGGCGCGGTCGCTGCGCGTGGACGCTGCGCGCGGGAACTCCTGTCATATATGGAGAGAGGAGGGGGAGGGGCGAGGGCGTCTCAGCTGGGAGGCGGGGCGGGCACACGAGGACAACAACAACAACTCTTAAAATGGAGGCGGAGGGGGGAGCACAGCGGAGCGCTACACTTTAGACGCGCTAAACAGAATGAAATCACCAAAACAATGATAAAAACAGTGAAAACAGTGAAGTTATGCAAAGCGGCAGGCAGCAGGCAATTCTAATCGGCAGAGGCACAGGCAGAGCAGCGCTACGATACCAGAACCAGCAGGGGACGCTGGGAGCGACCACTCGGCTCGAAGAGTGGAGTGAGTCACAGCGCGCTGAGGGGGAGAAGCGCTATTTCAGTACAGTGGGAGGGCGTCTCAGCTGGGAGGCGGGGCGGGCACACGAGGACAACAACAACAACTCTTAAAATGGAGGCGGAGGGGGGAGCACAGCGGAGCGCTACACTTTAGACGCGCTAAACAGAATGAAATCACCAAAACAATGATAAAAACAGTGAAAACAGTGAAACAGTGAAAACAGACACCCACATACTCACTCATACACCAGTTACACACCCACATACACACTCATATAGCCTCTCACACCCACTCAGACACATCGAACCACTGGCACACCCTTCCTCTAAGGGTATAGGTTACAGTTAGAAAAACAAGCATTGGAAATGCAATAGGTCTCGCATTAGGAAAGTGTGAGCGATTGGTATTGTAAATGACACTTTTTTTATTTATGTGTTGGTTTTGAAAATATCAAATTTAATAGCTTTGTCAGTTACAATGTCAATAGTTTTAACTTTCGCAAATGTGACACCTATAGCATTTGTAATGCAATATGTGTTGTATTTACGTGACTTACATGTATTGATATTACAAATAACAATGGCTTTTAATTTTGTAAATAATTAATACTTAAATTAAAAAAATTGTAATTTATAATGGCAATAGCTTAACCGTTTGTCAATAAATTTTGTGAAGATTATGTTCAGTGTATTTTATTGTGACGAAAATCCAAGAAGATTGCATTTGCACCTACACACACACAGAGCCACACACACACACACACATAGATGTGGTGGTGGTGGATCTTGGGGATATGGTGGTGGTGGATGTGGTGGTGGTGGTGATGGTGGATGTGGTGGTGGTGGATGTGGGGGTGGATGTGGTGGTGGTGGATGTGGTGGTGGTGGATGTGGTGGTGGTGGATGTGGTGGAGGTGGTGGTGGATGTGGTGGATGTGGTGGAGGTGGTGATGGATGTGGTGGTGGTGGATGTGGTGGTGGTGGTGGATGTGGTGGTGGTAGTGATGGTGGTGGATGAGGTGGTGGATGTGGTGGTGGTGGTGGATGTGGTGGAAGTGGTGGTGGATGTGGTGGTGGTGGATGTGGTGGTGGATGAAAAGGTGGCGCATAATTTGTTTCATTCACAATGTACCATATAATTTGCTTTTCAAAGCCACATAATAGCGCTGTCGGATAATTCGGCCCGGAGTTGCAGCATTTTGTCAGTCTCCTCCCCACCCTGCGGGTCATCAATGACATCGTTCAGTACCGGGATCTGGCCGAAAACAACTGACAGTGATTGAGGGGAGACGGGGGGCGGCATGTGGCCAATTTGTTCAAAAGAGAAGAACGGGTAAGCTAGAGCAGTGCAGGGTGCGCAGAGTATACGTGCTGGAGAGAGACTCAGTGCTCAAGGTGCTGGTCGGGGTGTGGGGGGCTGGAGATGTGGTGACAGAGGGGAAGGGCGGGTGAAGGAGCGCGAGCTAGTGCTGGAGAGAGTGGCTGGAGGGGGAATAGAGGTGTTGGAGATGTGGAAGAGAGAAAAAACAGCAAGCTACTCCTGGATGGCGGGCGTGGGAGGGGGTGGTGCTGGAGGATGGGGGGAGGTAATCGAAGAACAGGGCGAGAGAAAAAAAACAAAGTAAGTGCAAAAAAATTGAGAGGAGAAAATACCATTACCGGAGAAAGGAAAGGCTACAGTCTGATCCCTTGCTCAAGGGGGGTGGGGAGGGGGTCAGTGGTGAAGGGGAAAGGGAGATTGGAGTCGGTGCCGGGGAGGGTGAAAGATAGGCGGGAGCAAGGATCCATGCATACTGAAATATAGGTGGCATGAACGAAGAAAAAAATTAACAACAATCTATCTTTTATTAAATTAAGCTGCTCGGAATGTTAAACCCTATTATCCACTACCACAAAGGCTGTACCGCTCCCTCCAGCTCCTGAGAAACATTTGAACACCAAAGATCCAGCATGCAGGCCAGCCACGCCCTTTACCCACCACAAGAGCAAAGAGAACTAGTACAATTGCACAACTCCACAGCTTCAGAAGTGGGAGAGCGGAGAGAACAGGAGCAGCTTTTTCGGAATTTACCTCGTGTTTTTATTTGTCCATTGTAGTTGCTTTGTGCGGCAAGAGCTACTTAATTTAAAAACAAACATTCCAATTATAGAAATATAAATGCCCCTTTTGGTTGCAACACTAGCATTGCGACATAAGTATAGTTTTTGGTAGAGATTTAAAAGTATGTACGCAGCGATGAAAAAGTTCCACATAAAGCAGGGCGGTATCACAGAGCACATGAGCGCTTGTCAGCATTTCCTGCAAAATCACAGCTGTTTTGGAGAGTGCTGGTTCAAAATGTTAAAGAAAATAGAAGAGCCTTTCCTCGTCCTTCCTGGCTAACACAGGACAAACAACAGTTATATGCCTCTTGCTCCACCCAACGCATGTTCCACTTTTAAGCCCCTGTAGTGAAATTTCAAACATGCAGTCGATTGAATTAAATCGCCACCTTCAATGAAGGAGAAATGCGAATCACGGCCGGAGGCCGGCCGTGAAAAAAATGCAGCGCTCCTGAAACTGAAAGCACGAAATCACAGCTGTTTTGGAGAGTGCTGGTTCAAAATGTTAAAGAAAATAGAAGAGCCTTTCCTCGTCCTTCCTGGCTAACACAGGACAAACAACAGTTATATGCCTCTTGCTCCACCCAACGCATGTTCCACTTTTAAGCCCCTGTAGTGAAATTTCAAACAAGCAGTCGATTGAATTAAATCGCCACCTTCAATGAAGGAGAAATGCGAGTCGGGGGGGGGGGAGGAGAAATGCGCCACGGTGGGCAGGGGAGGGGGCGGAGCGGGTAAAAAAAAAAACAAGACGGAGGGAAGGCAGAGAAGGGGAGGGGGGAGGAGAAATGCGACACGGCGGGCAGGGGAGGGGGCGGAGCGGGGAGAGGGTGTGAAAGCAGCAGGGGTCTGGAGTGCGGCTGAGGGAAGGGGCGGAGCAGGGAGAGGGTGTGAAAGCAGCAGGGGCCTGGAGTGCGGCTGAGGGAACTGAAGAAATGCGACACGGCAGGCAGGGGAGGGGGCGGAGCGGGGGTGTGGGAGGAGTGCGCCTGAGGGAAAATACATGCAACGCAGGCGGCTGGGGGCATGTGCACGCGCTTTTAAGATCAATGCGCATGCGCATTGAGCTTGAATTTCACGGGCACTGCAAGGAATCGCCACGATTCCTTGCAAGTTGGTTAAAGTCTGTTTAAGCCCCCATAGTCTCGCAAGCTCGATGCGCATGCGCATCGACAGGCGAGACCTAATAATATTGAAATGATCTTAGAAATTCACTAAAAAAATAAAGATTGGAGGAACATTATAGTTAGGTAATGGAATTTTTAAAAAACGGAGAAAGTCAATAATAAAGACAAAAGTTACAGGGACGTTTTGGTTAGGCTCAGATTTCTATAGTACAAATCCATACAAATTGAGCAGTTATAGTTACTTGAGCTAACGATAACATACGCCCCTGCAATGCACTGCTTATGATGTCACATATTACATTACTCATGACACGGTCAGTGACATCACTGATGACATCTTAAATGACATTACTGATGACAAGGGATGATGCAACAAATGTAGATGAGATCTTTTGGGACGCAGCTGGTGTTACTTGTTTAGAGGGTGCAGGTAGATATGTGGGGTAAAAGGAAAAGGAGATGGGGTGAGCTGTGCTTGCCATTTTTGAGTTTCAGAAAGTTAGGGTTGTTCTGAGTAGCTGGTCGTCCACCTAGGAAAGAATACTTAGGTTCACTATCCAGGCAGTGGCAGTCGCCACAAACAAAGGGTGGCGGGTGGAGGGAACACAGTAGGGGTTGCGGGGGTTAGTAAAAGTATATTTAAAAATTGAAAAAAATAACTTCCCTGAAGCCACTGGCCGCCTCCCACATCGCGCCTCTTCTCCTCTTCCTGGTCGCAGCAGCCCCTGGGACAGACTCCCATTCAATTCCTGTGCTACAGAGCAGTGTGGGGATTGGCCTGAACCAGCTGGAAAGATGCTCTGCTCAGACCAGGGAGCCTGTGGGGTTTCTCCAGCTTGGCGTTTCAATGCAGCTGGGCTGGAGAAACCTGTGTGTTTTGGGTGGCCTGAGATGGGGGGCCAAACACATATGCACACTTCCCCCCTTCATGCCTTGACCCGCCCCTCTCTCCAGTGGTGACTCTGAGACAGGCAGTGGGGCGATGCTCCTCCGCCATTCCGGAGGAGCCACCGCTTTTGCCAGGGCTAGAATTATGGAAAGAGATGAATAGGGTTTGTGCAAGATAAAAATCTGTTGGTCTGGTATGTGGGTTGTGTGTACAAAGTTTGTTGGAAGGAGAGTATGGTATGAATGTTAATGTCGGCAGCCATAGGCAAGGCCAAAAGGACAATTAATAGGGAAATGTAGGCTTTTTGAAGGGAAGTTTCACAATGCTGAGACAAGGCAGTATTAAGTTTGAGGATTATGAGCGTTTTATGGATAATGGGGTACATGTGTCCTTTATAGCAACTAGCAGCCCGTCCCGACGTTGTCCGGGCATAAAAACAGAATGTCTTTAATGGTTCGAGTAGGTAATACTAATTTATTTTAAAACCTTAACACAATCCAGCCGCGAACGTGTTTGTCCGCTGTAGCCGACGTTATTTTAAAACCTTAACACGCTCCAGCCGCGAACGTCTTTGTCCGCTGTAGCCAACGCCACTGCAATATGTACCTTAGCACGCTCCAGCCGCAAACGTGTTTGTCCGCTGTAGCCGAAGCCACTGCAATATGTACCTTAACACGCTCCAGCTGCGAACGTGTTTGTCCGCTGTAGCCATATATGCGAACTGTGTCCGCTCCAGCCGTGAACGTGTTTGTCTGTCCCAGCCGACGCCACTGCAATATGCGAACGTGTGTGTTCGCTCCATCCCCGAACGTGTTTGTACGCTCCAGCCTACGCCACTTAGACGCACAACATCGCGTCAACATCCAACGCCCACAACAATGCTAAAGAACACGCCCACTCGTATTGGAACGCTAGTCCCACACAGAACGCTTCTCGCAAGCGGTCTCATTCCCCATGCTTTTGCCGAATGCAGCGCCCATCGTTTTACAGCACAACGCACACACCCACAACGGACTACTTTGCAAAAAACGTTCTTTTCCCCTTCTAATGTATATGTTGGGCTGCTGTATAGCCTATGTCCATCTGCTGATACTGTGTTTTGCAATGCTGTATTGGGTGTCCCAATTGGTGCTGTGATTCCTGAGCTTACCCGTCTCAAAGGTTTGGGCTCTCTCATAATATTAGTATGGATAAGCTGCTTTTTGATTCTGAGGGAGATAGGGGTGAAGTTGCTCTGTAATAATTTAGGAGATAGTGGCGCAGGGCTGGAAGCACGAGGAGAAGTTGTGAGGGGTGGCAGGAAAACGCCTGGTAAAGGTTTTTAGGGCTCGCCTGCTGTGCGCTTGCGCATAGCTGGCGAGCTATATTGCAGCTTAAACAGAGTTAAACCAACTCGGCGATTTCTTTGAGTGCCCGAGAGCGCGTGCACATCAAAGCCACCAGCCTCCTCGGGCATCTCAAGCTTCCCTCAGCCGGCATTTCTCCTACCCTAATTAGTCATGCACGGCCGGCCGGTCAGCACATCAAAGGCTGCTGCTCCCGGCCCCTATTTTTCCCTTCTTGCCTCTCCCAGCCCCCCTTCCCACCACAGCAATGCAGAGGGCTTGTTTATGTTGCAGCCCCTAACCATCTCGCATGCTGCTCTTGAAACAATAACCATTGTTGGTCATGATATAATAAACGCTCTAATTATTTTATCAGGGCCACACAGAATTTTATAAAGTCTTTTGCTGGCATTTTCGTTTTATGCTGATTGCTATTAACGCTCTAATTATTTTATCAGGGCCACACAGAATTTTATAAAGTCTTTTGCTGGCATTTTCGTTTTATGCTGATTGCTATTTTACACCTTTCACATGCTGGCGATTTGCTTCAAAGATATACATTCATCCTGAATCCCGTTACTAGAGCTTTCTCCTCTTCTGCTATATATGGGTTTTAGTTGAATTCCATTGATCTCTTTTACTAATGATTTATAAAAAGTGCCACCCACCACACAGCTCCACCTACACAGCTCCACCGATGCACCCACCACACAGCTCCACCGATGCACCCACCACACAGTTCCACCGATGCACTCACCACACAGTTCCACAGATGCACCCACCACCCAGCTCCACAGATGCACCCACCACCCAGCTCCACAGATGCACCCACCACCCAGCTCCACAGATGCACCCACCACACAGCTCCACAGATGCACCCACCACACAGCTCCACAGATGCACCCAGCTCCATAGATGCACCCACCACCCAGCTCCACCGATGCACCCACCACACAGCTCCACAGATGCACCCACCACAAAGCTCCACAGATGCACCCACCACACAGCTCCACTGATGCACCCACCTCCACCGATGCACCCACCACACAGCTCCACCGACACAGCTCCACCGATGCACCCATCACACAGCTCCACTGATGCAACCACCACACAGCTCCACTGACACAGCTCCACCGATGCACCCACCACAGAGCTCCACAGATGACCCCACCACACAGCTCCACTGATGCACCCAAGACACAGCTCCACCGAGGCACCCACCACACAGCTCGACCGAGGCACCCACCACACAGCTCGACCGAGGCACCCACCACACAGCTCCACCGATGCACTCAGCACACAGCTCCACCTATGCACCCACCACACAGCTCCACCGAGGCACCCACCACACAGCTCCACAGAGCCACCCACCACACAGCTCCACCGATGCACCCACCACACAGCTCCACCGAGGCACCCACCACACAGCTCCACCGATGCTCCCACCACACAGCTCCACCGATGCACCCACCACACAGCTCCACCGATGCACCCACCACACAGCTCCACCGAGGCACCAACCACACAGCTCCACTGATGCACCCACCACACAGCTCCACCAAGGCACCCACCACACAGCTCCACCGATGCACCCACCACACAGCTCCACTGACACAGCTCCACCAATGCACCCACCACACAGCTCCACAGAGGCACCCACCACAATGCACCCACCACCCAGCTCCACAGATGCACCCACCACGCAGCTCCACAGATGCACCCACCACCCAGCTCCACAGATGCACCCACCACACAGCTCCACAGATGCACCCACCACACAGCTCCACAGATGCACCCACCACCCAGCTCCACAGATGCACCCACCACCCAGCTCCACTGATGCACCCACCACACAGCCCCACAGATGCACCCACCACACAGCTCCACAGATGCACCCACCACACAGCTCCACTGATGCACCCACCTCCACCGATGCACCCACCACACAGCTCCACCGACACAGCTCCACCGATGCACCCACCACACAGCTCCACTGATACAACCACCACACAGCTCCACCGACACAGCTCCACCGATGCACCCACCACAGAGCTCCACAGATGACCCCACCACACAGCTCCACTGATGCACCCAAGACACAGCTCCACCGAGGCACCCACCACACAGCTCGACCGAGGCACCCACCACACAGCTCCACCGATGCACTCACCACACAGCTCCACCTATGCACCCACCACACAGCTCCACCGAGGCACCCACCACACAGCTCCACAGAGCCACCCACCACACAGCTCCACCGATGCACCCACCACACAGCTCCACCGAGGCACCCACCACACAGCTCCACCGATGCACCCACCACACAGCTCCACCGATGCACCCACAACACAGCTCCACCGATGCACCCACCACACAGCTCCACAGAGCCACCCACCACCCAGCTCCACAGATGCACCCACCACCCAGCTCCACCGATGCACCCACCACACAGCTCCACCGATGCACCCACCACACAGCTCCACAGATGCACCCACCACACAGCTCCACTGATGCACCCACCTCCACCGATGCACCCACCACACAGCTCCACCGACACAGCTCCACCGATGCACCCACCACACAGCTCCACAGATGACCCCACCACACAGCTCCACTGATGCACCCAAGACACAGCTCCACCGAGGCACCCACCACACAGCTCGACCGAGGCACCCACCACACAGCTCCACCGATGCACCCACCACACAGCTCCACCTATGCACCCACCACACGGCTCCACCGAGGCACCCACCACACAGCTCCACCGAGGCACCCACCACACAGCTCCACAGAGCCACCCACCACACAGCTCCACCGATGCACCCACCACACAGCTCCACCGATGCCCCCACCACACAGCTCCACCGACACAGCTCCACCGATGCACCCACCACAGAGCTCCACAGATGACCCCACCACACAGCTCCACTGATGCACCCAAGACACAGCTCCACCGAGGCACCCACCACACAGCTCGACCGAGGCACCCACCACACAGCTCCACCGAGGCACCAACCACACAGCTCCACCGAGGCACCAACCACACAGCTCCACCGATGCACCCACCACACAGCTCCACCGAGGCACCCAACACACAGCTCCACCAATGCACCCACCACACAGCTCCACTGACACAGCTCCACCAATGCACCCACCACACAGCTCCACAGAGGCACCCACCACACAGCTCCACCGATGCACCCACCACACAGCTCCACCAAGGCACCCACCATACAGCTCCACCAAGGCACCCACCACACAGCTCCACCTACACAGGTCCACCGATGCACCCACCACACAGTTCCACCAATGCACCCACCACACAGCTCCACCGAGGCACCCACCACACAGCTCCACCAAGGCACCCACCACACAGCTCCACCGAGGCACCCACCACACAGCTCCACCGAGGCACCCACCACACAGCTCCACAAAGCCACCCACCACACAGCTCCACCGATGCACCCACCACACAGCTCCACCGAAGCACCCACCACACAGCTCCACCGAGGCACCCACCACACAGCTCCACAGATGCACCCACCACAAAGCTCCACAGATGCACCCACCACACAGCTCCACAGATGCACCCACCACACAGCTCCACAGATGCACCCACCACACAGCTCCACCGAGGCACCCACCACACAGCTCCACCGAGGCACCCACCACACAGCTCCACTGATGCACCCACCTCCACCGATGCACCCACCACACAGCTCCACTGACACAGCTCCACCGATGCACCCACCACACAGCTCCACTGATGCAACCACCACACAGCTCCACCGACACAGCTCCACCGATGCACCCACCACAGAGCTCCACAGATGACCCCACCACACAGCTCCACTGATGCACCCAAGGCACAGCTCCACCGAGGCACCCACCACACAGCTCCACCGAGGCACCCACCACACAGCTCCACCTATGCACCCACCACACAGCTCCACCGAGCCACCCACCACACAGCTCCACAGAGCCACCCACCACACAGCTCCACCGAGGCACCCACCACACAGCTCCACCGGGGCACCCACCACACAGCTCCACCGAGGCACCCACCACACAGCTCCACCGAGGCACCCACCACACAGCTCCACCGATGCACCCACCACACAGCTCCACCGATGCACCCACTACACAGCTCCACCGAGGCACCAACCACACAGCTCCACCGAGGCACCCACCACACAGCTCCACCGAGGCACCCACCACACAGCTCCACCCATGCACCCACCACACAGCTCCACTGACACAGCTCCACCAATGCACCCACCACACAGCTCCACAGAGGCAACCACCACACAGCTCCACAGAGGCACCCACCACACAGCTCCACCGATGCACCCACCACACAGCTCCACCAAGGCAACCACCATACAGCTCCACCAAGGCACCCACCACACAGCTCCACCAAGGCACCCACCATACAGCTCCACCGATGCACTCACCACAGAGCTCCACAGATGCCTCCACCACACAGCTCCACCGATGCACCCACCACACAGCTCCACCGATGCACCCACCACACAGCTCCACCTATGCACACACCACACAGCTCTACCGAGGCACCCACCACACAGCTCCACAGAGCCACCCACCACACAGCTCCACGGATGCACCCACCACACAGCTCCACTGAAGCACCCACCACACAGCTCCACCGAGGCACCCACCACACAGCTCCACAGATGCACCCACCACACAGCTCCACAGATGCACCCACCACACAGCTCCGCAGATGCACCCACCACACAGCTCCACCGAGGCACCCACCACACAGCTCCACCGAGGCACCCACCACACAGCTCCACCAAGGCACCCACCACACACCTCCACCGAGGCACCCACCGCACAGCTCCACCGAGGCACCCACCACACAGCTCCACAGATGCACCCACCACACAGCTCCACAGATGCACCCAGCTCCACAGATGCACCCACCACCCAGCTCCACAGATGCACCCACCACACAGCTCCACAGATGCACCCACCAAACAGCTCCACTGATGCAACCACCACACAGCTCCTCCGACACAGCTCCACCGATGCACCCACCACAGAGCTCCACAGATGACCCCACCACACAGCTCCACTGATGCACCCAAGACACAGCTCCACCGAGGCACCTACCACACAGCTCCACCGAGGCACCTACCACACAGCTCCACCGATGCACCCACCACACAGCTCCACCGATGCACCCACCACACAGCTCCACCGATGCACCCACCACACAGCTCCACCAATGCACCCACCACACATGCTCCACCTATGCACCCACCACACAGCTCCACCGAGGCACCCACCACACAGCTCAACAGATGCACCCACCACACAGCTCCACTGACACAGCTCCACCGATGCACTCACCACAGAGCTCCACAGATGCCTCCACCACACAGCTCCACCGATGCACCCACCACACAGCTCCACCGAGGCACCCACCACACAGCTCCACCGAGGCACCTACCACACAGCTCCACCTAAGCACCCACCACACAGCTCCACCTATGCACCCACCACACAGCTAAACCTATGCACCCACCACACAGCTCCACCGAGGCACCTACCACACAGCTCCACCGATGCACCCACCACACAGCTCCACTGAAGCACCCACCACACAGCTGCACCGAGGCACCACCACACAGCTCCACAGATGCACCCACCACACAGCTCCACAGATGCACCCACCACACAGCTCCACAGATGCACCCACCACACAGCTCCACAGATGCACCCACCACCCAGCTCCACAGATGCACCCACCACACAGCTCCACAGATGCACCCACCACACAGCTCCACAGATGCACCCACCACACAGCTCCACAGATGCACCCACCACCCAGCTCCACTGATGCACCCACCACACAACTCCACTGATGCACCCACCACCCAGCTCCACCGATGCACCCACCACACAGTTCCATCGACACAGCTCCACTGATGCAACCACCACACAGCTCCACCGACACAGCTCCCCTGATGCACCCACCACACAGCTCCCCTGATGCAACTACCACACAGCTCCACCGAGGCACCCACCACACAGCTCCACCGAGGCACCCACCACACAGCTCCACCGAGGCACCCACCACACTGCTCCACCGAGGCACCCACCACACAGCTCCACCGAGGCACCCACCAAACAGCTCCACCGAGGCACCCATCACACAGCTCCACTGACACAGCTCCACCAATGCACCCACCACACAGCTCCACCGAGGCACCCACCACACAGCTCCACTGACACAGCTCCACCAATGCACCCACCACACAGCTCCACCGAGGCACCCACCACACAGCTCCACCGAGGCACCCACCACACAGCTCCACCGATGCACCCACCACACAGCTCCACTGACACAGCTCCACCAATGCACCCACCACACAGCTCCACAGAGGCACCCACCACACAGCTCCACTGATGCACCCACCACACAGCTCCACCAAGGCACCCACCATACAGCTCCACCAAGGCACCCACCACACAGCTCCACCTACACAGCTCCACCGATGCACCCACCACACAGTTCCACCGATGCACCCACCACACAGCTCCACTGATGCACCCACCACAGAGCTCCACCGAGGCACCCACCACACAGCTCCACCGAGGCACCCACCACACAGCTCCACCGAGGCACCCACCACACAGCTCCACCGACACAGCTCCACCGATGCACTCACCACAGAGCTCCACTGATCCAACCACCACACAGCTCCACCGATGCACCCACCACACAGCTCCACTGATGCAACCACCATACAGCTCCACCGACACAGCTCCACAGATGCCCCCACCACAGAGTTCCACAGATGCCCCCACCACACAACTCCACCGATGCACCCACCACACAGCTCCGCCGATGCACCCACCACACAGCTCCACCGATAAAGCCACCACACAGCTCCACCGATGCACCCACCACCACCGATGCACCCACCACACAGCTCCACCGACACAGCTCCACCGATGCACCCACCACACAGCTCCACCGATGCACCCACCACACAGCTCCACCGAGGCACCCACCATACAGCTCCACCGAGGCACCCGCCACACAGCTCCACCGATGCACCCAGCACACAGCTCCACCGAGGCACCCACCACACAGCTACACCGAGGCACCCACCACACAGCTCCACAGATGCACCAACCACACAGCTCCACCGATGCACCCACCACACAGCTCCGCCGATGCACCCACCACACAGCTCCGCCGATGCACCCACCACACAGCTCCGCCGATGCACCCACCACACAGCTCCGCCGATGCACCCACCACACAGCTCCGCCGAGGCACCCAGCACACAGCTCCGCCGAGGCACCCACCACACAGCTCCACCGAGGCACCCACCACACAGCTCCACAGATGCACCCACCACATAGCTTCACGGATGCACCCACCACACAGCTCCACCGATGCACCCACCACACAGCTCCGCCGATGCACCCACCTCACAGCTCCGCCGATGCACCCACCACACAGCTCTGCCGATGCACCCACCACACAGCTCCGCCGATGCACCCACCACACAGCTCCGCCGAGGCACCCACCACACAGCTCCACCGATGCACCCACCACACAGCTCCACTGATGCAACCACCATACAGCTCCACCGACACAGCTCCACCGATGCACCCACCACAGAGTTCCACAGATGCCCCCACCACAGAGCTCCACAGATGCCCCCACCACAGAGCTCCACAGATGCCCCCACCACACAGCTCCACCGATGCACCCACCACACAGCTCCACGAATGCACCCACCACACAGCTTCACCGATGCACCCACCACACAACTCCAGCGATGCACCCACCACACAGCTCCACCGATGCAGCCACCACACAGCTCCACCGACACAGCTCCACTGATGCACCCACCACCACCGATGCACCCACCACACAGCTCCACCAATGCACCCACCACTCAGCTCCACCGATGCAGCCACCACACAGCTCCACTGACACAGCTCCACCAATGCACCCACCACCCAGCTCCACCGATGCACTCACCACAAAGCTCCACTGACACAGCTCCACCGATGCACCCACCACACAGCTCGACCGAGGCACCCACCACACAGCTCGACCGAGGCACCCACCACACAGCTCCACCGATGCACTCAGCACACAGCTCCACCGATGCACCCACCACACAGCTCCACTGACACAGCTCCACCAATGCACCCACCACACAGCTCCACAGAGGCACCCACCACAATGCACCCACTACCCAGCTCCACATATGCACCCACCACCCAGCTCCACAGATGCACCCACCACCCAGCTCCACAGATGCACCCACCACACAGCTCCACAGATGCACCCACCACACAGCTCCACAGATGCACCCACCACCCAGCTCCACAGATGCACCCACCACCCAGCTCCACTGATGCACCCACCACACAGCCCCACAGATGCACCCACCACACAGCTCCACAGATGCACCCACCACACAGCTCCACTGATGCACCCACCTCCACCGATGCACCCACCACACAGCTCCACCGACACAGCTCCACCGATGCACCCACCACACAGCTCCCCTGATACAACCACCACACAGCTCCACCGACACAGCTCCACCGATGCACCCACCACAGAGCTCCACAGATGACCCCACCACACAGCTCCACTGATGCACCCAAGACACAGCTTCACCGAGGCACCCAACACACAGCTCGACCGAGGCACCCACCACACAGCTCCACCGATGCACTCACCACACAGCTCCACCTATGCACCCACCACACAGCTCCACCGAGGCACCCACCACACAGCTCCACAGAGCCACCCACCACACAGCTCCACCGATGCACCCACCACACAGCTCCACCGATGCACCCACCACACAGCTCCACCGATGCACCCACCACACAGCTCCACCGATGCACCCACAACACAGCTCCACCGATGCACCCACCACACAGCTCCACTGAAGCACCCACCACACAGCTCCACCGAGGCACCCACCACACAGCTCCACAGATGCACCCACCACCCAGCTCCACAGATGCACCCACCACCCAGCTCCACAGATGCACCCACCACCCAGCTCCACAGATGCACCCACCACCCAGCTCCACAGATGCACCCACCACCCAGCTCCACCGATGCACCCACCACACAGCTCCACCGATGCACCCACACACAGCTCCACAGATGCACCCACCACACAGCTCCACTGATGCACCCACCTCCACCGATGCACCCACCACACAGCTCCACCGACACAGCTCCACCGATGCACCCACCACACAGCTCCACAGATGACCCCACCACACAGCTCCACTGATGCACCCAAGACACAGCTCCACCGAGGCACCCACCACACAGCTCGACCGAGGCACCCACCACACAGCTCCACCGATGCACCCACCACACAGCTCCACCTATGCACCCACCACACAGCTCCACCGAGGCACCCACCACACAGCTCCACCGAGGCACCCACCACACAGCTCCACAGAGCCACCCACCACACAGCTCCACCGATGCACCCACCACACAGCTCCACCGATGCCCCCACCACACAGCTCCACCGACACAGCTCCACCGATGCACCCACCACAGAGCTCCACAGATGACCCCACCACACAGCTCCACTGATGCACCCAAGACACAGCTCCACCGAGGCACCCACCACACAGCTCGACCGAGGCACCCACCACACAGCTCCACCGAGGCACCAACCACACAGCTCCACCGAGGCACCAACCACACAGCTCCACCGATGCACCCACCACACAGATCCACCGAGGCACCCACCACACAGCTCCACCAATGCACCCACCACACAGCTCCACTGACACAGCTCCACCAATGCACCCACCACACAGCTCCACAGAGGCACCCACCACACAGCTCCACCGATGCACCCACCACACAGCTCCACCAAGGCACCCACCATACAGCTCCACCAAGGCGACCACCACACAGCTCCACCTACACAGGTCCACCGATGCACCCACCACACAGTTCCACCGATGCACCCACCACACAGCTCCACCGAGGCACCCACCACACAGCTCCACAAAGGCACCCACCACACAGCTCCACCGAGGCACCCACCACACAGCTCCACCGAGGCACCCACCACACAGCTCCACAAAGCCACCCACCACACAGCTCCACCGATGCACCCACCACACAGCTCCACCGAAGCACCCACCACACAGCTCCGCCGAGGCACCCACCACACAGCTCCACAGATGCACCCACCACACAGCTCCACAGATGCACCCACCACACAGCTCCACAGATGCACCCACCACACAGCTCCACCGAGGCACCCACCACACAGCTCCACCGAGGCACCCACCACACAGCTCCACTGATGCACCCACCTCCACCGATGCACCCACCACACAGCTCCACTGACACAGCTCCACCGATGCACCCACCACACAGCTCCACTGATGCAACCACCACACAGCTCCACCAACACAGCTCCACCGATGCACCCACCACAGAGCTCCACAGATGACCCCACCACACAGCTCCACTGATGCACCCAAGGCACAGCTCCACCGAGGCACCCACCACACAGCTCCACCAAGGCACCCACCACACAGCTCCACCGAGGCACCCACCACACAGCTCCACCGATGCACCCACCACACAGCTCCACCTATGCACCCACCACACAGCTCCACCGAGCCACCCACCACACAGCTCCACAGAGCCACCCACCACACAGCTCCACCGAGGCACCCACCACACAGCTCCACCGGGGCACCCACCACACAGCTCCACCGAGGCACCCACCACACAGCTCCACCGAGGCACCCACCACACAGCTCCACCCATGCACCCACCACACAGCTCCACCGATGCACCCACCACACAGCTCCACCGAGGCACCAACCACACAGCTCCACCGAGGCACCCACCACACAGCTCCACCGAGGCACCCACCACACAGCTCCACCCATGCACCCACCACACAGCTCCACTGACACAGCTCCACCAATGCACCCACCACACAGCTCCACAGAGGCAACCACCACACAGCTCCACAGAGGCACCCACCACACAGCTCCACCGATGCACCCACCACACAGCTTCACCAAGGCAACCACCATACAGCTCCACCAAGGCACCCATCACACAGCTCCACCAAGGCACCCACCATACAGCTCCACCGATGCACTCACCACAGAGCTCCACTGATCCAACCACCACACAGCTCCACCGATGCACCCACCACACAGCTCCACTGATGCAACCACCATACAGCTCCACCGACACAGCTCCACAGATGCCCCCACCACAGAGCTCCACAGATGCCCCCACCACACAGCTCCACCGATGCACCCACCACACAGCTCCGCCGATGCACCCACCACACAGCTCCACCGATAAAGCCACCACACAGCTCCACCGATGCACCCACCACCACCGATGCACCCACCACACAGCTCCACCGACACAGCTCCACCGATGCACCCACCACACAGCACCACCGATGCACCCACCACACAGCTCCACCGAGGCACCCACCATACAGCTCCACCGAGGCACCCGCCACACAGCTCCACCGATGCACCCAGCACACAGCTCCACCGAGGCACCCACCACACAGCTACACCGAGGCACCCACCACACAGCTCCACAGATGCACCAACCACACAGCTCCACCGATGCACCCACCACACAGCTCCGCCGATGCACCCACCACACAGCTCCGCCGATGCACTAACCACACAGCTCCGCCGATGCACCCACCACACAGCTCCGCCGATGCACCCACCACACAGCTCCGCCGAGGCACCCAGCACACAGCTCCACCGAGGCACCCACCACACAGCTCCACCGAGGCACCCACCACACAGCTCCACAGATGCACCCACCACATAGCTTCACCGATGCACCCACCACACAGCTCCACCGATGCACCCACCACACAGCTCCGCCGATGCACCCACCACACAGCTCCGCTGATGCACCCACCACACAGCTCTGCCGATGCACCCACCACACAGCTCCGCCGATGCACCCACCACACAGCTCCGCCGAGGCACCCACCACACAGCTCCACCGATGCACCCACCACACAGCTCCACTGATGCAACCACCATACAGCTCCACCGACACAGCTCCACCGATGCACCCACCACAGAGTTCCACAGATGCCCCCACCACAGAGCTCCGCCGAGGCACCCACCACACAGCTCCGCCGATGCACCCACCACACAGCTCTGCCGATGCACCCACCACACAGCTCCACCGATGCACCCACCACACAGCTCCGCCGATGCACCCACCACACAGCTCCGCCGATGCACCCACCACACAGCTCTGCCGATGCACCCACCACACAGCTCCGCCGATGCACCCACCACACAGCTCCGCCGAGGCACCCACCACACAGCTCCACCGATGCACCCACCACACAGCTCCACTGATGCAACCACCATACAGCTCCACCGACACAGCTCCACCGATGCACCCACCACAGAGTTCCACAGATGCCCCCACCACACAGCTCCGCCGAGGCACCCACCACACAGCTCCGCCGATGCACCCACCACACAGCTCTGCCGATGCACCCACCACACAGCTCCACCGATGCACCCACCACACAGCTTCACCGATGCACCCACCACACAACTCCACCGATGCACCCACCACACAGCTCCACCGATGCAGCCACCACACAGCTCCACCGACACAGCTCCACTGATGCACCCACCACCACCGATGCACCCACCACACAGCTCCACCAATGCACCCACCACACAGCTCCACCGATGCAGCCACCACACAGCTCCACTGACACAGCTCTACCAATGCACCCACCACCCAGCTCCACCGATGCACTCACCACACAGCTCCACCGACACAGCTCCACCGATGCACCCACCACACAGCTCCACCGATGCACCCACCACACAACTCCACCGAGGCACCCACCATACAGCTCCACCAAGGCACCCACCACACAGCTCCACCGAGGCACCCACCACACAGCTCCACCGAGGCACCCAGCACACAGCTCCACCGATGCACCCACCACACAGCTCCACCGATGCACCCACCACACAGCTCCACTGATGCACCCACCACACAGCTCCGCCGATGCACCCACCACACAGCTCCGCCGATGCACCCACCACACAGCTCCGCGGATGCACCCACCACACAGCTCCGCCGAGGCACCCACCACAGCTCCACCGATGCACCCACCAAACAGCTCCGCCGATGCTCCAACTAAGCTCCACCAATGCACCCCCCCAAACAGCTCCACTGATGCACCTGCTAAGCTCCACCGATGCACACACCACTCAGCGCAACCACAGCATCTCTCAGCGCAACCACTGCATCACTCAGCGCAACCACAGCATCACTGGTTCAAATATGTTCTTTCAATGTTTCAAGCTGTTTTCAAGCTTTCACGTTTTATTACAAATCACAAAAAGATGTTAATATTTCACTTCTGTTCTTGAATTCTTGTCACAATAAAAAACACTGAACATAATCTTCACAAAAGTTATTTACAAAAGTTTAAGCTATTGCCATTACAAATTAAATAAATTATTTAAGTATTAATTATTTTTAAAAATTAAAAGCCATTGTTATTTGTAATATCAATACATCTAAGTCACGTAAATACAAAACATGTTGCATTACAAATGCTATAGGTGTCACATTTGCGAAAGTTATAACTATTGGCATTGTAAATGACAAAGCTATTAATTTAGCTATTTAAAAAAAAACACATAAATAAAAAAAGATTCATTTATAAGACCAACAGCTCAAACTTTCCTAATGCGAGCCCTATTGCATTTCCAATGCTTGTTTCTATGGTGGCTTGACAAGTCAAGTGAGATAGAAGGGTTGGCTGGGTTCCTGGAGCATCTTTTTACAGACTCAAATGACCTTTTATTGTGCTTGCTCCATCTCACCCGATGTTCAGCAGATAATGCTTAATGATTAAACTGCCGTTTTCCCTTGATCTAACTACCCTAACCTGCTCAATATTTTGACCCCCACTTTTTTCAGAGCCGCTTTGAAGGGAACGATTCTTCATGCTCCCTACCAGGTGCCAGTGCTTAATGGTTTAGCATTAGTAAGACAGATCCTGCGTTTTGAAATCCTGCCAATCAAGTTCAACTGAGGTATTGTTTCTTCTCCATCTGTAAATAAAGTGCTTTGTCACTGCCCATGTTTTCCGGCTAAAGTCCCAGTTCCCAACGCCGAGTCCTGTGGAGTCTCGCGGCGCTGCAGATGCCTTCGAATCAGACGTAAACCGTTACGGATCACTTCCGGAGTGCCTATTGCGGAGCCCATAGTTGATGGTTCGCGGCGCCTACAGCGCCCTGAAAGCCGCTATCATTTGGGCAGAATCTTCCGGTGGAGTTGGGATGTCGCCTTTTACCTCGACTTTAATTGGTCTAAAAACACGGCGATCAAGTTGCAGTGACGTCGGCTTGTCGTCAGTCAGAGGAAAGTAAGAACCGGCGAGGAGAAAAGAGATAGCATCCTTGATCTGAGGCGAGAGCGGCATCCACAGGTCCAAGACCAGTCAGCCTTGAAGAATGGCCGGTGAGAGGGTACCTGGGTCTCGGGAGAGGCAGTTATCAAATATGAACGGTGCAATTCATCCCTCTGATTCGCACGTGCCATGCTGTTGTATTGTAATGTGCATTCATAGGGCGCTTTCCACCAGTACACGTTTAATAATGTTGAACTTTATACTGAAAAGAGATTGCAGCGAGGTTGTTCTTCCTCTTAAAAACTCTGCCGTTGACATAATCAGTTTCAAAGTGTGCAGACTGCCTCTGCTCTTAAATCAATATGTACTTAATGTCTTATTATAATAATGCAGGTTTTTTGCTTAAACTTTTCCATCCCCTAATAATTTTTGCTGCTGAATTTTTTTTAAATGGAAATATTCTGTATCCATTCTTTGAAGGGTGATTACAAAAGATTAATATTTATTGCAAGTTATATAATATGTGAGTATGGATAAGATATGGTCTGTTTATCCGGTTATTTATCTGTAAATGGTTTAGCATTTATAAAATAGTTGATTTTTTTTTGTAACATCGTTTTTATTGCAGCACCAAAATAATTGTAC
Source organism: Lissotriton vulgaris (assembly GCF_964263255.1). Lineage (NCBI taxonomy): Eukaryota > Metazoa > Chordata > Amphibia > Caudata > Salamandridae > Lissotriton > Lissotriton vulgaris. Next base: position 159,885,135 of record NC_141700.1, read on the forward strand.
AGACAATATCTTCATGGCATAATTAATAAACATAGCAAGAGGACACCTTATCAATTCTCTCCCCCCATCATATCCGGCACGTCTCCAGAAAGAATACTAAACTGCCATCGTGCTGAGTCCGTTCCTCGCTGCATAGTTCAATGTCCGACATCACAGTCATAAGAAAAAGTGGACTGCTTTTGTGATTTTCGCCCGTCAACCACCCTCCCCCCACCTCCCGTCTGTCCCGACCCCCCCCTCCCCCGTGGCAGCGCTGTGTGAAAATCCTAGTCAGTGTAAGGTCTGGTGTGTGCAAGAAGGTCCTATACATGCACTAAGGTGTGTTCCTAGGTGTGTTAGTGGGGTCAGCTGCCACCAGGTTCTCCTCTTCTTCTTCCTCATCATCATTATCATCCCGGAGCGCCTGCACCATCATTTCCCATGCTGTTGCCCTCTCCATGGCATTCTCATCATCTGTTCTCCTAGCCATCTGGTACCTCAAAGTACTTTCACACGCTGCCCACCGCAGACATTCACCATACCACCGTTTATACGTGGGTCCCGCTTTCGACTTCCAATTCCTCGTAATTTCCCTCTTTGCAAGGATCAACCCCAAATCTATAAATCGGCTGGTATTTTTATTTTTAGACGTGTGTGGAAACCAATGTAGGACCCCCACTGCCTTGGTGTACTGTATGTCCCTATCCGTGGCATTATTCAGAGCCCTCCCTATTTCCTGCCAGTAATCCCCCAAGGCAGGGCAGTCCCACAGCATGTGACCCAGATCCGCCCCAACCGTGTTACACCTGGGACAGGCCGCCTGTTCCACCCCAAAGTATTGCCGTATTTTCCCAGGCGTGAGGTATGCCCGATGAATAATATAGAAGTGTATGAGCTGGAACCTGGTGTTCCTTGAGCTTTTCCACGCTCTCCGTAGCAACTGACCCCAAGTTGCATCAGGGATCTCCATTTGGAGGTCCAACTCCCATTTAGCCTTCAAAGCTGCGAGCGGCTGCAAGGCCTCCCGCAACATTCTGGAGTACAGGCAGGTTACTGCTTTAAAGGTCCCGGCCGCCATCATCGTATATTGGCATGCCATGGAGGTCGCCGGTTCCTGCAAACCCTCTCCCCAGTGATCTTGCATGGCGCCTGTTACCGCCGCATGTAACAAGTAATCACCTCGCGAGAGATCGAACCGCTCCTGTAATTCCTGAAACGGAAGCAACGCACCATCCTCATACAAGTCGCCCAGCATTTGAACCCCAGCCTCTTCCCAGCCTAGTAATCGCGACCAGTCCCCTCCATGAGGGAGGGCTGTAACCATCCCCAGCGGAATTTCCGGAGCATACATAAGGCGGACCCCGCTCGTTTGCGCGCCCGATTCCAGCAGAGTCGAAATGTCTGTTCCTCTACCGTCAAATCTCTAACCAAGAGCCTCTGATGCAGCGTGATGTATGCCAGCACATGCCGCGGGGTGCCCTCATCCCTATAATGCTCCGGGCCTCGATACACCCTCGCGACCTCCTGAGTGAAAGTCTGCAACTGAGCCGCCAGATAATAACCTTCGAAATCGGGCACCGCCATGCCTCCCTCATCCTTGGGCCGCAAGAGGGTATCCAGCGCGATTCGTCGCCTGCCCGTGCCCCAGAGAAACGCTATGGTCAATGATCTCAGGCGTCGGAAAACGGAGCCTGGAATCCATATCGGGAGAGTCCTAAAGTAGTACAACAGCCTGGGCAGAGCCACCATCTTAAGTAGGGAGACCCAACCAGCCAGTAAGAGTGGAAGGGTGGACCAGAAATCCATACACCCTCTCAGGGCAGTAATACAACGGTTAATATTGCCATCCAGCATATCCGTTGGGGTATGATAGATGTAAACGCCAAGATAGTGCAGACAATGCGGTTCCCACCGGAGTTCCTGCGCCGTGAGAGGGCACGGCTCTCCCTGTCTCAGAGGGTATAGACAAAATTTGGGCCAATTGACCCTCAGGCCCGACATTCGCCCAAACAGCTCCAACAGACGTCTCGCCCCCAGTAACTCTGCTTCCGCATCAGCCAAGAACATCAGTAGGTCATCTGCATACAATGAGATGACATGCGGCCTGTCCCTGTACATCAGCCCCGTATAATGGCGGCCAGATCTGGCCTCCACTGCAAATGGTTCCATTGCCAAAGTGAACAAGAGGGGAGAAAGGGAGCACCACTGCCTAGTGCCTCGTCGTACGGGGTATTGCTTCGACATCAGTGAGCCCACTCTGACTCTAGCTGTGGCTTCCGTATACAGGACTTTGGTCCAGTTGATATACCCATCCCCCAGCCCGAAACGCCTCATCACCTCGTACAGATAGTCCCACTCAAGGCTATCGAAGGCCTTCTCAATATCTATTGAGAGCATGAATGGAGTAATGGCGTCCGACCACTGGGCCCCCATCAACCTCGTAAGCCTGCGGATATTGTGGGTAGTGTTACGAGTCGGGATAAAGCCGCATTGATCCTTGTGAATTAGACGGGTCATGTGGGTCAATAATCTATTTGCCAGGATTTTGCTCAGGATCTTGTAATCCGTCGTGAGCATGGACAATGGACGGTAGGAGGAAAGGGCAGCGCCCTCCCTGCCAGGCTTTAACAATGGGATCATAAGGGCCTCGCACATGGAGCTGGGGAGCCTACCTCGCGATTGCGCTTCATTATAAACCAATTGCAGTTGCGGAGCTAGACACTCCAAATATTTACTATAAAACTCTATCGGGAGACCGTCAAGCCCCGGAGTCTTGTTCCTAGCCATCTGCTTCACTGCACTCCCTATCTCCCCGATCGTAATGGGCCGACCCAACTCCTCCGCTTCCGGGTCCTCCAATCGTGGTAGCTGCAGCCCTTCTAGAAAGGTGCCCAGCTCATCCGCCCGCCCGTCTGTCCGCTCTCATACAAACCCTCGTAGTACGTCCTGAACCTGTCCAGAATCCCGGCTTGGGTGTGGCAAAGCCCCTCCCCCTCCGCCCGAATCGCCATGATCGGCGCGCCCCGCCTGATCGGATTAGCAAGCCACGCCAACATTGACCCCGCCTTATCACCTTCTGCATGCGCCCTCGTCATATACGCCTTATGGTCGAAGCTACGCAGCCGCTCCAACTCCACCGCTAGCTCTTCCCTGGCACCACTAAGCCCCTCCTGGAGCTCAGGGTGATTCGGGCGTTCCCTCTCCTTCTCTCTCAATCGCTGCTCCGCCTTCTCAAGATCATCTTTTTTACAACAAGGGGTGGTGAGGGACAGAGTCTCTGAATTAAGCAGAAAGCTCTCACCCAGTCAAGAGATCAGGGCTAGATCCAACACTGTTTATTAGCTCACTGCACCATCCCAGTTTCAGAACCTGGCTGTATGCAAATTAGTCTGTTCCTGTCCCAGTGCATGATGGGAATAGGGCAAACCAAACTACAAAAGCCAATTCTTACACTGGGAAGGAAACAAGCTCCCGGGGACCGATTTCTGGCATTACAGCCATCTTCGGCCCGGTTTGCTTGAATCCTGATGGTGCAATGAGCAAGGGTCTCACATCTGAGAATACCCTTCCACGCTTAGGGTGGACAAAAATATTTACAACAAGGGGTGGTGAGGGACAGAGTCTCTGAATTAAGCAGAAAGCTCTCACCCAGTCAAGAGATCAGGGCTAGATCCAACATCGTTTTTTAGCTCACTGCACCATCCCAGTTTCAGAATCTCAAGATCATCTAGCAAAGTTTTACGGGCCCCTGCAGTTGTCCCAATACAGTGCCCCCTGACCACCACCTTAAACGCGTCCCACTCCACCGCTCTAGTGGAGGCGGAGCCACTATTCTCCTCAAAGTAGCGCGCTATGCGCTCCCCCAAGGCCTCCCTGAAGAGCAAGTCATCTAAGGTATCAGGTTGCAGTCGCCATGTTGGTACACAGTTAACTTCCACCATCCAGTTCAGGGATAACAATAAAGGGTTGTGGTCCGACATCGTGCGAACCAAATACTCCGCGCTACCCACTGTTGAGAGCATATGTGATGAGCACAGAAACGCATCTAGTCTAACATGCAGGTCATGTAAATGTGAATGAAAGGAATAGTCCCTAGTGGTGGGGTGTAATGTTCTCCAGGCGTCCCCCAGGGCCCAACTCTCCTGCCATTCCAGTCTGCGCATCGCTACCCTGTGTGCTGGGGATGCGCGCAGCGGGGGATGAGATCTATCCAAATCAACATCTACTACCGAGTTGAAACCCCCCCCCCCCATGAGCACCGGCCCTGGCAGATAACTCGCCAGTTTGCCCGAGAGTGTCGTTAGAAAAGCGGGCAAATCCACATTGGGGGCATACACGCTGCAGAGAGATACCACCCGGCCCCTCAGTCTCCCCTCCACCGCCACAAACCTACCCTCCGGGTCCATTTATAAAATAGTTGATGACAGAACATAAAACCGCTGGGGCTGATAGGCACTGAAAATTATCAGTGACTTCTGCCGCATTGATAAAGCCTGAAAACCTATTACCAGAATTTTCTTTCAGTGACAAACTTTGGAGCTTCTTATTGACTTCATAGTGAATGTGCATAGTGAAACTAATCTTGCACAAATCCAACACAAACAAGTCGATAATTGGAATATGCTATAGGAGGCCCAGTGCCATGTTGTGAATCCTCTATAGTTCATGTCAATGAACTAGTGAAAAGATCTCATCTACATTTGAAGCATCATCCCTTGACAAAGGATTAGCTGCAAATCCCACCCATCATCCCCGTCCTCCCCTTTATCAACACCCAGAACATGACAAGCCTGAAAGATAATATTTTGCGTTATACACTCGTAGGTAGCAGAGATTGCATGGTTCCTTCAGGAAAAAAACAACATGATTCTCGGAAAAGAGAAAGAGAAGTCATTTTTTTGAAAACTCGTATCCACTTCCGCAGGTTTGCAGGCATAACAACTCATTGGCGGGATTTAGCGACCTGGCTTAGTAGGACCACCTATACATTTAAACCAAAGTTTCCCAACAGGGAAGAGCTACAAAGCTGCTCTTCTATTTGTGTGAGAACAGCTTTGGCAAGCTCTCCATGTGAAAAACAATTCACATACACACACACACATATATATGCACCAAATTAAAAAGTGTCCCACACTTGTGGATAACGAATTTTCATAAAATGTTGCCTACTTAGTATCAGGGGAGTTGTTTTCCTCTCTCTTAATTTCCTTTTCTTTCCTTTTCTCTTCCCTTCTTTTTGTCATCCTTCTTCACTCTGCACGTCTCACTTTTCTTTTCGTCTCCACACTGCGCTCATTCCATTTTGTCACTCCCTTCCCTTTTGTCATTGTGTCCCAGGGTGAATGTGTTTCACAGTAATGTCATAATACAATTGTTTTGAGTTGTAAGAGCAAGTTTTCTTTTTGCTCAGTTTGATGGGTAGCCTCATTTTTTCTATTTTCTCTCAATGGAAAACGATGCCCCCTCACAGTTTTGAAGATGACAAGGTGGCAGCAAATACCTGAGGCTCATCTGTCTGCTGCTGGAGACAAAAGTAGAGCCTCTTAAAAGACCCCCATTTGTAATTTGTCTCCTTGCACGCACAATCTCCTTTCACTCCACAAGATCTTGGTCCAGAAAGTGTGCTTTTCGGGATTTGCTGTAAATCTGCTCAGTAATTAAAACATTTTTAGATTTTGAACACCATGGAGTATCTGCGAGTCAAGAGATCTCTGGATAAGATCTGATTGGCTCCCACCACTTCAAGAAAGATGTGGTGGAAGCCATCTTAGGACTCGGGGAAACAGTCTACTGTCCTATCAAACAGTTAAAAAAGCATATAGGGGGAAGGGTATGAATTCTCAACAGCCCTAAGGCTGGTGAGGGAGTCCCAGAAGGTCCACTCGGGGCCAAATATTTTTTTTAAAAGATCTGCACCACAGATCTTAGAAAGATGAACGGATTGTCAGCTCCGATTTAAAAAAAAAAAGAAGAACAGCTCCTGTCAGAATTTATTTTGAGCATTCCACCTCTCCGGTGAGGACCAGGCCCCGGGGGTCGTGTGTATTTATGTAAAATGTCAAGAGTGGCATGTGGTTCCCCTCCATGAGCCTTTTCCAGGCCCTGGAACCCCATCCCCTAGGGCCACTTTTTATTAAAAGGGAAAGGGAAGGGGTGTGCAGGCCCTCTTCTCCAAGGCTTTTTCAGGCCCTCCGGACTCCATCCACCAGGGCCATATTTTATTAAAAAAGTAGGGCGGGCATGCCCCCCCCCCCTCCCCAAGCCTCTTTGAGGCGTGAAGACTTCATCCCCTAGGTCTGAACTTTTTTGGGAGAAGGGTGTGAGGCCCCCCACCCTGAACCTAAGTTCGGCCCCAAGGACCCAATCACCCGAGGCCTGATACTGACACAGTGTACCATGGACCCTATCCCCGATACACTGTAGTTCCCTGCTTGGGAGAGTGTGGGCATACCCTGCCAATACTCTCCCAGGCAAGGAACAGAATTTTGCTCCTGCCCATACAGGAGCAGAAAAATAGTGCTCCCGCATGGGCGGGAGCAAAGTCACTGAGATGGCTCCCACCAGCACCATAGCTGTGGGTCCTATGTTCTCCAAGCTACTGGAGTCAATCTATCCTGGCTGATGAGGGATGATGCCCCGAAACCGGTCCTAGGATGCTTGTTTCCAGTCCAGCGAGGACCTGGCCTGGCAGTTTGGGCTGGACTGTTCCCAAGGGGAACAGGGTCAAGACTGATTTGCATATGGCTGGGTCTAAGCTGGAATGGCCTAGGGAGCAAAAAAGCGATGGATTTAGGCCCAGATCTCTGTACTGGGGTGAATGTATGACATTGTTCTGCATTCTGTCCCTCTTTTGTTCTTTTTGCATTTGTCATCCAGAGTGGGACGGGTATGCCCAGACGTGGGTCCTGTGCTCTCCACGTCACCTGAGTAAAACTAGCCTGGCTGATGAGGGATGATACCCCGAAACCGGTCCTAGGATGTTTCATTCCAGGCCAGGGAGGACCTGGCCTGGCAGTTCGGGCTGGACTGTTCCCATGGGGAAAAGTGTCAAGACTGACTTGCATTATAACTGGGTCTAAACTGGAATGGCATGGGAAGCAAAAAAAACAATGGACTTAGGATCATCTCTCTTTAAAGGGGTGAATGTATGACATTGTTCTGCATTCTGTCCATCTATTGTTCTTTTTGCGTTTACTTTAGATTTGCCAACCATTGCTCCTACATTTTGGACTAAAAAAAAAGTGCATGCCTTGAAAGATTCTGCGACAACCATTCCTTTACCACTGTCTTAAGCTGGTAAGATAGCAGTGTTCCAACTCTTCAACTACTTAAGACACCAGTCAGTCCAAATCTGGCAGAGACCGTGGCTTCACTTACAGCTCTCTGTATGTGAATCAGCCCTCAGAATTGACTAAATGTTAATTGCAGTTTTTGAAGTTTCCTTTTCCTCTGTCTCTCTTAATGATTTGTCAATAGATGTGAATTATTTGTTAATAGTTAATAGTGCAGTTTTTCAATCATTTGTGGCTTCTTGGTGCATCTCCACCACACCACTGATGGATACAAACCTATGACTTTCATGGCCATTCACATCAAGATCCAGATACATTACGGCAATGAGGTAGAAAGAGAACAGATCATGTTTATAACTGAATAGATGTGTACGAAGCTGCGATGGTATATAAAACAAAACAGTTCTAAAAAAGGATCTCTGAAGCAGACCATTTCCATTCCATAGCAACACTAAGCAGTCACTTGCGTAACCATCTGCAGTTGGGATCCAATTTAACCCTTAATGCTGAAGAAGGGGCCCATTTGCCAGGGCATTCAATATTTTGGCAAACAGTGTTGTAGAATCCCTCCTCTGAGCTAGAAGGCATGCATTACGCAGTGTGTGTTGGCCTTCAGTTGAGTTTATACGAAGTACTCCATTTTGTGATACGGTAAGTGACATATGCAGTCTATGATATGTAGTATAGACTTTCTATCACCTGTGATCAACACAATGAAGACATAGTTCCGGTCTTTTTAGATCATTATTGTTAGGTCATTTGTCCTTCAAAAACATTTTTGTGTTTGGATCTTCCACTCTTTGCAACCCATTTCCAATAAAAAACATCCCATCTAAGATGAATGGCTGCCTCTTTGTCTCCCTGATGTCGGTGGTTGGTTACATTGTATGATGACTGGGATCATCACTCCATGCACTCCTTCCAAATAATCAACAACACTTCTTGCAGAGACTTTGGCAGTTTAAAAACACTTAGGTGAAGTTGGTATTGCACACTGATCCATGTAGGTGAACTCAGAGCTGTGTCCATGTCAGTGGTCTCCTAGAAATGACAGTTGTATTATGGTCCATCTAGGTGTTGTTTTAGAGGGGGTGATTGCACACTATTCCATGCAGATGGTCTTGTAGTGGTGGTGATTGTACACTGGACCATATTGGTGGTATTCTAGAGATGGTGATTGTACACTAGTCTGTGTAGGTGATTTTGCAGAGCATTGATGAACCCAGATCAATTTAGAGCCTGTAGACTTGTAGACGTGTGTGATGGTACCGTTAGAGTTATGTGATAGCCACACCAAGGACACCAGAGGACAGAAGAGTGAATCAACTCCTAAGCGAAGTATATTGCCTCCGCAAATTGATAGTTCCCCTCGTTCTTTCATTATTCAACATCAAGTTCAAGTTAAAAAATTTCTATAGCGCACTACTCACCCAGAGGGTCTCAAGGCGCTTGAGGGAGGAGGGGGGAGTACTTCACTTATTGAATATCCAAGTTTTAAGTTGCTTTCTGAAGGAGAGGTGGTTCTGTGTAAGGCGGAGGTGGGTGGGGAGAGAATTCCAGGTTTTGGCCGCTAAGTAGGAGAAAGATCTTCCCCCCATGGTGGATCTGTTGATGCGCGGAATAGCGGCTAGGGCCTGATTGGACGAACGAAGTTGGCGGGTGGGGGTGTAAAAGGACAGGCGCCTGTTAAGGCATTCGGGTCCTAGGTTCATCGACATTGCCACATCAAAAGGGTTCCCTTCCTCTTTGAGAATCAGTTACCACCCCTTTCAGGTCTCAGTTACTGAGTGGTGGGTTGCAATCAAAACCACAGTAGCAAATTACGGATACATATCACACTAAATCACAATTTTGAAGGGATTCCCATTATACACCTATTCCACATTGACATTTGTAAAGGATTTCTAAGTTCGTTTTGTGATTTTGAATAATGTTTTTATATTGCAGAATACATTTTGGACAGAAGAAATAGTGATTTAGCGTTTGGAAAACCTGTAATTTAGAGCTGTGAGGGTTTGTGATTCCTAAATCATTTACTACATCTGCTCCATACATCTTTGCAGGAGTATTTGCTTTTCCCTCCCTCACTAAATATAAAATTTGCCTGCGGTCTCCTGTTTTTTACATCACTCCCTGCAAGGATAAATGTTGCTGTTTTATGCAGGAAAGCAAAAACCCACCAAACGAGCCCTCATCATCTTTGCTCATGAGGAGCGGACTTCATTCAACTATGCAATGAAGGAGGTGGCAGAGAATACGTTGAAGCAAAAAGGATGGGAGGTGACTGTGTCGGATCTGTACGCCATGAATTTTAACCCTGTGCTGTCACGTAAAGATATAAAAGGTAGTGCAAGCTGGTACTATTACGTGCAAGATTCTTGGATCCTCTATTTAACATTTCTCTCTGCTCCTATCATGATACATCTGCAATTTTCTCTATTAGGTTGTCCCAAGGACCCAACCAACTTCATATATTCATATGAGATGGGCGAAGCTTGGAAAGAGGGCTCACTCAGTGATGACATTGCAGCAGAACAGAAAAAGTTAGAAGCTGCTGATCTTATTATATTCCAGGTAAATGATAACCTTCAAAGATAATCCCATACAAGACAAAAGAGTCAAGAACTTAAAACATAGCAGACATTTGTTAGATGCGCCCACAACTAAATCAGGAAAATCCAGCATTGGTGGCCGGATCCATGTCAGATTTTCTTGATATTCACATGGAATGAGGTTGGATTAAATGAGACGAAATGGTAATATATTATATATTCAATAATTTTCCCAGAAATGTGGCATGGATTCACTCCTCATGAAGTATGTACATCACAGAATGATGCATAATGTTCTTTGGAATCTGTTTTTCAGTGACTGTAAGGTAAATGCTGCAGCGCAATTTAAATCATTAATGAAAGAATTTGATTAAATTATACAACCACTACAAAAGACTCAGAATGAATTCAAACAAGTGTCCACAAATATGCTAACAGTGGGATGCTTGATCAACGCTGGAATACTAGACATTGTAGAATCAACCAGTTTCAGAAAGAGTATGATTGTGTGCAGTGAAATGTGGTGGCCAATGACACCTTATGTCATGTTAGGTCTTTTGATTTTTTTTCAGTAAAGTGTATCATACAACAATTATGTCCTCCAGGCACTGTAGACAGTACAAGACCTCAATAACAAGATTAGCATCAATGAAGATGTTCTATAAATAGTGCATGTTTATAACTTCCCTAAAGCTAAAATTGTCTCAAATGGATTGGATTTAACAGAAGTCTGAGTGAGTTAATCTCATAAATCAGAGGGATTGATGCTGGCAGGAGGGCAAAAACTAGCCATGACCTTACAGACAGAGATCTCCACCGTATGGACATTAAAAGGGTTTACGCCCCTAGAGATTCTTATAACACCAGACTCCTATGAATACACCAGGAGCAATGTTGAGATTCTATTTAAGACCGCTAAAGCTCTCATGAACATGTGGCACAATCGTGCCCTAGCTTGTCTAGGCAGAGTAGCATCACTTAAAATGTCAATCTTTTCAAAGATATTGAACGTCTTTCAGGCCCTACTGCTTCCCATATTGAAGGGTGAGATCTCCCAGCTACAGGTTATCTGCAGCAACTTTGTTTAAGAAGGGAAAAAAGCAGAGACTGCTTACCCGAATTTGTATGACACCCTAAACAAGTGGGTTGGGTTTGCCTGACATACACAAGTATTATATCGCTGCACAAATAAGCTATGCGGTTGAATGGATACGAGGTGAAACAGAAAATATATAATGATTTATTGATCAAAATCCAACAGCTTGTAGCCTGGGGAGGTCCATTGGATTTCAAAGCGACAGAGGTGCTGAAACCTCTATGTGTCTCCCCGTAACAAGGGTGGCGTTAGATACCCGGGACTATCTCACCTGCTATAAGGGACTCACCTCTGGCCCATTTCCCATGAGTCCTATAGTGAGAAATGCGGACTTTCCCCAAGTCTTGAGAGAATCTGTTCCGGTTGTGGAAAATGCAGAGATGTTTCTGGCTTTGAGGCTTTTATTGTATTGACGATGGAGTAATAGCTTGGCTGTCGCATTCTGTGGCTGCTGATGGTGTCCTATAAATTACTGTGGTAACTCAAGGTAACCAATGTTAGCAGTGTTAATCTCATAAAATAGCTCTGCCATTCCTGCCTAAATGGCATGTTGGAACCATGGGAAGTGGAGAAAAGTGTGTTTAGTACAAAATGCACCTGCATCTACCTACTGTTCATGGGACAGCTTGCGTCAACTAAAAACACCAGTCCTTTGACTGCCAGTGCAGAGTGGGGGAAGAGTCCATGCTATGTGGGCCGGGTCTCTTATGGCCAGGCACTGGAGAAGCTTCTAAGGAAATCTCTGTTTGAATGGGATCAGCTTGAGTTTTCACAAGTACCCACTCGAGTATCAATTGTCAGTGATTGATTCGAAAAATTGCTGTACAGTGAGTATAATGCAATATTAGAATGTGATAACTTTTTTCACTCAAACTTTTCAAATGTATGCATTTTAAAGATGGCTAAACGTTAAGAGATAACCCTCCACATGACAAGTCAACAGGAAAGAAAAATCCTGCATCCTGGGTTATCGTCTTAGCGAGTACTCCCATAAACTGCTATCTATAAGCACATTCCTATGAAAACAATACATCAGGAACTATGTAGCCATTCACAATCGTTGACTTTGTCTCTGTCAGAGCTTTCCAGTTGTGCATCTGCACCCCTTGCTGGCTGCATGGGTATAGGCGTCTCATGACCCCGCAGGTCTGATTTATTCTGCTCATCGATATGCTCATCAGACGTGTGACACTCATGTGGGTTGGAAGAGCACACATTAAGTGATGGCACAACAAGTGGGTAATAGAGAACAAAAAAAACTGGCAATCCCACCAAATTATTGCAATTGATTCATAAAAAATGTGAAGATTCTCTTGTTGAATGAGAGCAGTCTGTGAGCTTCAGTTTCAATATATCATCACCAGTCTGCATCAGGCTCCATGTCCCTGCCTCGCAGGTTCAAGGTGCTCTTGAATTCTCTTCTGCTGGATTGTAGTAGGGTTTAAAAACAGCCAGGGCAGAATCATAAAGAGCTGCACTGACTCGTTGCAGGGCTAAGGGCCCCTTTTCTTGTATTTGAGGTGTCTAAAATTGACATATAGCTCAGAATTTCTCCACATGAAAGCATAAAAAGCAGACACGGCAGGTCCGAAACAATGAGCAGGGATTACCTCTCTGTTTTCGACTTGTGCTGTCTATAGTTTGTGCATTAACTCAAATAATGTCCAAATAATGTATAATTCCTTTATACAACTTATGCAAAAAACAGGCTCATGGCTCTGCACTGAGCTAGAAGTAGCTCTTCATGATATGGCCCCAGATGTGCCTTACCTAAATACATGTCAATATTGTTGTGTAATTGCTAAGTGTATATGGCGTCTTGGTCTTCCCCTTGTCTGGCAATATATGTAAGCTAGCTCCACTGCAGTTGTATTTGATTTTAGGAACCGGTCCGCCCATAGAATATTATTTTTGTTGTAAACCAGATACTTTTGCAACACAAGACACAAGCTACAGCAGTGCCTCAGATGGAGAGACTGGTGAAAGAGACTGATGGGACCCACCCACCACAGACTGATGGGACCCACCCCCTGCAGACTGACGGGACCCACCCACCCCATGCTACAACCTCAACCATCTCCTTTTGTGGATCTCAAAACCTTTGCTCTGGAATTCAATCAACCGTACACTGAGGCTAACCCACCACATATAGCAGCACTGGTTCAACCATCCTCTGGGACACATCGCTTCCCTTTTGGTAGACATGGGCAACAGTGCTGGGGCTTCAATGATACCCTGCCCGGTATACACTAATATTCTGCCCGGGTGTTAATGAAACCTTGCTGTGAGGATTACTTTGTGGGAGTCATTGATCCTGAAATTTTAATCTGAAGCTCACTGAATGCATCTGTGGGAACCACTGAACTCTTCTGAGCGATTTACTCATCGCTGCTAGTCTCGAAAAGTAATTCACCCAATTTTGTTTGATTACAGTTCCCGCTTTATTGGATGGGAATGCCTGCGATCATGAAGGGCTGGATCGAGCGAGTGTTTTCGCCTGGCTTCGCTTACAATTTACAAACCATGTACATGGATGGACCCTTGAAGGTAACGAAAGTTTCAACCTTTCGCAGTAGACTTACATTTCAGATCCATTTGCTCTATTATGCTCTTCTAACCCTACATTATTCTGACTTTTCTACAATCTCCCACTCTTTCACTACCCAAGTTTTTCTTATTTTAATGATCTTACATCACTCTGGCTTTTATATTCTAGTCCACCCTTATATTGCACAGGGTTTTGTCCTCAATTCCACAGGTACATTATAAATAATCCTCCAACCTTTCCACACTAATGCTACAAATCTTACTGCTACGTCTGGCCATCCCAATACCTAGTATCAATAATCAAAAAGAGGTGTATAGTCAGGAAAAAGTGTGCTGTTCTGAAATCACGTAACAGTCAAGATCGTGGATAAGAGGAATTACACTAGGCTGAAGAAACTCCCATCAGCCCACAATTGTGGTGGAATTTCATCAAGTGAGGAGATAGTTTGCTCCTTACACTCTGTGTGTTTTATGTCCTGTCCTCATTGTTACTCAGGGATCACAGTGGATACTGGTCTTGACGATACACATTTGTTTGTACTATCTTCCTTTCTTCTAGGAAAAGGACGATTTATCTTATCTCATCTTACTATCCACCAGCTAATATTGGGGCTCAAAGTTCCTGGTAGGAGTATGTATATTGTTTGAATTTACACTGAAAAATTGTTTACTTTGCAGTCGCTTTATTTCCATCACGGTCCTGAAGAAAGCTGGAGACTTTCACCCCTAACAGCTGAAACATGTTGACCACACTGCACAGCGCCAACATATAGTTATATTTTTAAACTGTCAGGCACCTTTTAATCTTAACACTAGCACAGTGCCAAATAAACATATTTTCTGTTCTAGTAGTTATTTTGAATCTCACTTATCTCTCACTGAGCACTGCACATCTATCAGCATCACTCGAAATACACTGTGGCTAGAAGGTTACCTCGGTCATCCATCTCTGCACCATCATTGGATGGGTTGGGCGAGATTTGGATCCACCATCCGTATCCCACATGATGACATTCCGCCACAATGGTGGGCTGATGGGAGTTTTTTCAGCCTAGTGTAATTCCTCTTATCCACAATCTTGACTGTTACGTGATTTCAGAACAGCACACTTTTTCCTGACTATACACCTCTTTTTGATTATTGATACTATGGATTGGGTTGTGAGGTGTGATGGTCAATAAACTAACCCATTTTGACCCCCCTAGTTTTCTATGTTTGTGCATCCCAATACCTATACTTTTATTCTCTTTGACACTTACTTTGCCTAGAATGTTCTACTCTCTCTCTCTATCTTAGCCTTAAATTATACAGACTTTTTTACTCTTCTCCTCTCTCACAGGTTGTCAATAGTCTGCTCCTGTTTCCCGCCCTCAAACTGTAGATATTTCTTCTCGTATTACCCAGACTCTTCTCGTCTCTTCCATCCGTACTTTTCCCAGACTTGTTTACTGTCTTGTACACAGACCTTGTATCACTCTTCCCCACTTACATTGGCTTTAGCATGCTCCTGTCTCCCAACACCATTGTATAGATATTTCTTCTCTCTTATTAACCAGACTGCTCTAGTCCCTTCCACCCTGAATCTACACAGACTCTTTCCTGTCTCCTCCTTCCGTAACCCAGGTTTGTTACCTTGTTAGAAGAGGCAGTCAGCTGTTTATTGTCCTCATACTAACACTGGAACCCACAGAGTCTCTATTGTCCCCAAATCTGCTCTGTGATAGGAATCATAGGATCAGGCACCTACAGGGCCAGAAATAGACACCTGTTCGTGTATATTTTTTCCCCTGTGTGAGGATATCTCATAATGCGAGGGGGATAAAGCAGGATGCAATTAGAAAAAAAGGCGAATACAAATATTCCTAAAGATAATGGTTAAAAAATCAGTTGCCACCTAATACCTGCACCATAACAGTAATGCTGTCCAAAGCAAGGTACTCATCCTCACTTAGCTTGAAAACTGCATGATGGTGAAACATGGGGATGTGGGGGTAAGATGGTTGAAAAAAACAACTGAATTCTAACATAAACTTGAAGGTCCACTGTGGTGATTAGATTGCTGAAGTAAATGTAGCTAGACAGAAATAACATTCTGTCTTCTGTATCAACTTCACATTTGCCTGTACTTGATTCCATGTTCAGTAGTATTTTTTTGTTGAGGGGTGTTAAAGTTCATACACTCAACAAATGACAGAATGCACACCCTACTTTAAACAGTGTTTGTGATCTTAAACCCTTTTTATAAACGTTCCAAGGCATTAATTGTGGCGTGAAGTTCCTAGTGCGAGCTCTACCCAACCCCATGAAAATGCTTAGTCCGAGCTGGTGTCAACATTTTATTGTTTTCACTTTTAATATCATCTCAAAGGTTCCAGTGTGCGTAAAACGCAGACAAAGTTGCTTGCAGCATAATTCCTCAAGATGTGACAATCCAAAATATACCTGTGAACATTAAAAACCCAAAACATTTTTAGACGAGACCCTTCATCAGGGGTCAGAATAAAACAGTAATAAAGAATCATCTGGACACCAGCCTACTGCCCCACCAACAGCCGAACCTTTGAGATATTATTAAAAGTGAAAACAAAAAAATGTGACATCATCGTTTCATCTTGTTTAAAACAGTGGAATAATACAGATTGAAAATTGATTAAAAATGGATAAAAATCATTAATGTAGAAGAATGTTGATGGAGTTCGAAGGGCAGATGGGCCCATCTAATCGGCGCTGGATCATGAGGCTGGTGGTCCACCCGGTCACCAGCTTGAACAAAGCTCATATACTAACATTCTTGCATGTAAATTCGATTTATAATGTGAACTCTATCCAGACCTCAGTTACTTGATGACTAAAAAGGATGCCTTATTAAGTTTGTGAAGACTGAAACCTTGTAATAAGAATTAACTAAAACAATCAACATCCTTTTAGGAGTCTATGCAGTTTTATCTTCAACAGGAGTTTGACATTTTATTCCACACCAGATTTTAAGGGTTACTTCTGCATTATTTTTTCGCAGAACAAGAAGGCTTTACTATCTTTTACCTTAGGAGGAGGAGCTTCCTCATATAGTCCATCGGGTATCCGTGGAGATATGAACCTGATTCTGTGGACGATACAGGTACGTTTTGAATAAATGTACAATGACATCATTTTTCACTCATCTATGAACATTGATGTTATGTTATGTTAATGGTTTCTTATATAGCGCGTCAATCACCCGGGGGCATCTTGGTGCTTAACGTGGGGGATAACATAGGGAGGGTCAGGAACATAATGTCTCAAGTGACACGTCAAGTTAAAACAGGAAGGTTTTTAATTGTTTTCTGAAGGTCAGAAGGGATGTTGATTTACGCAGAGCCTCAGGTAGCGAGTTCCAATATTTGGGGGCAATATTTGAAAATGCTCTACCTCCTGTACAGCTCAAGCGGATGCGTGGGACCTTCAAGAGGGCTAATGAATTAGATCTTAAATTACATTCAGACGTCTGCTTGTGCAGCTTGTTTTGTAGGTAGTGAGGGCCTTCCCCTTTGAGGGCTTTATAAGAGAGGCAGCAGATCTTGAAAAAAACTCTTTTTCACTGGGAGCCAGTAAAGTTCCCTCAGCAAGGGAAGAGATGGAGATCCTGAGGGGCAATTTAGAACCATCCTTGCTGCAGTATTTTGGATGACCTGTACTTTGGTTAGCGCTGTGTCCCCTACTTCGGCCAACAAAGCGTACCCGTAGTCAAGCCTACTTATAACCAAAGCCTGGACTACGGTTCTGCAATGTTCTAGTGGTAAATAGTGGAGTATTGTGCGTAGCAGAAGAAGGCTGTAATAGCATGACCCTGAAATGGACTTGATATTATCTTTCATGGTAAGTTTGTGGTCCAACTGGATTCCCGAGCTTTTAACTGAGGGAGAAGGGGAGGGGGCCTCGCCCAGCTCTGCTGGCCATCAGTGGGCTGACCAGGAGTGCGCGGCTCTACCCAGGAGCATAAGCTCAGTTTTCTCCGGATTGAGCTGGAACAATGTTCCCCCATCCACTCTGAGAAAGCTAACATTCCTCCTGAGAAACAAGATTTCTCATCCGTGGGATTGGAGCCAATTGAAAATAGCAGTTGAGTGTCATCGGCATATGAGACTATCTCGAAGCCGAAGGGTTGCACAATTTTAGCTAGGGGGGCCATATATACATTGAAGAGCGTGGGGCTCAGACACGAGCCCTGAGTCACACCCTTGTCTAGGAGGAACTTTTGAGATGCAAAGGAACCAAGGATAGTAGTTTGGCATCTACCCCTAAGAATATTCCTTAACCATTGCAGGCCCACACCCCGATGCCGCACTCCTGTAGTCATGTGGTCTTAATTCAAGAGAGCAAGGCTAATTTAATTGGTTTTATTTATTTACTTTCACTAACCCGTCATACGTCACTATCAATCCCTCCACACCCCCGCCCCGCAGCACCACCTCACCATGCTTACCTTCACAGGCTGCCACTGAATTTTTTAAACAATTGCCAAGGTAAGCACATGTAAATAAGTATTGATTTATTATTCTTAACTTCCCAACTGATTACCTTGATAATACAAATATCTTCAAGGCACATAAATGTGGAGTTAAGAATAATAACTCTATGCATATCTATATAATTTTAGATTGATGACATTTTGGTAGTAGATTTCCTGGAGTTGATATTTTGTCTCTCGATACTCTGACATACAACAAATAAAGAAACAGCCTCCTGACGAGTCACTCAAAAGCCAGAATTACTCCCTTAAAACCCCACGTAACATGCTGCTTTCAGGTAGATCTTGGTCACTTGCTGGTATAAGTACACCTCCTCTCTCACATCTTTCTTGACTGGCTTATCACCGTAGTCCTTTATGGCTGATAGAAGATCTTTCTGATGTACAAAACCATTCACACTAAAGCTAACAAGAGCATTCTTCAGAGTGACTGTTTAAATCTTTAACCCCTTCCATGCTCATGACGAGCTCAGCTCGTCATGCAGTACACTGCTCGTGTTCTCATGACGAGCTGAGCTCGTCATGAACAAGGGGATTTAAGGAAGTTCAGCAGCCAGGCAGAATTCCTGTAGCATTGAAGGTGTTAAAGCAAACATGGCATACATTAGCAAACCCCAACCTTTAAGAACTTTAAAAAACCTCTATTAGTCTTTCTTCGTTTCCACACCAAAGAAAGACAACTCTCTGTCTCATGTGAAATATACCTTATACTTTCCCTGAGCACCTTTAGAAACATATTGTAAAGATTTTTCATAAACTCTTCATGAGCAGTGACCCTTCTATTGTTTTGCAACTATAGTCATGTACTTAAGCTATCTTGTTCTGCCTTCTGAGCATGACCCAGTAGAACTTCGAAGTCCTCCACAGGTTTCTTCTTGACTTTCAATCGGGTAGCGTCCTTGGCTTCATCAGCTTCACAGCTACTCCCCTTTCACTGATTTTCAAGTTCGTACTAAGTGTTGTCCAACATACTGTCCTGTTCATCCTTTGAGTTCTCTATAAAACACCTATCATGAATTCTCACTTTAGCTTTTGTCATGCACATTCTACCCCTCTCAGACATGTGAAATGATATCTTGTATCCCTACTTCCTCCTTTCCTACTACATAACAGCGCCCATTTATTTTTTCTTAATATTGTCATATTCTTCTTTATGTGTTTTTTGCACATCTATCCATATACAGCAGTCTGGCATCTATTACAGCCTGATTCATGATTTACAGAACCCCAAATAGACCTATGCATACAAATCTTCCAGCCGATGATAACACTTGATGTCATAAAGGTTTTTTTATCTGAGATTAAACTAGGCAAAAAAATATTTTTAAAAATTGAGATATCTTTTCTTTGCTATAGTTTATAGCACACGTGTATGCTCATTATAATTTTTTTATATATGTTACCAAATAGGGGATGTTCTTTAAAACCATTTTAAGTTCAGTTCACACTGAACCCAACTGTAAACATATTAAAAGTATATATGACATTCCCCTTCAACCATTGAAGAATAGAGGATATTTCAACTTTTCAGATCTTCACATTTCTCTTGGTCTATCATTTTGATTCAAAAGCAGGTGTAGGATATGCAGTTCTTCAAAGGATCAGCTGCCTGCCAAAGTTGCAGACGGGCACCAATGTGCCTCACAAAGTATTAGCCCTGTGCTGAATGCGAGGGTGGCAAAAGGGAAATTTATATATTTGAAAAATTGCATTGTTATAACCCATTTTTTTCTGGAAAAACTCCAGGAAGATGAGAGCCAATAATTATGGTAAATTCCAAACATCTCGATGTCAGATTCCATCAGATTCAATAATTATTGTACCCAACAGTAGGGCAATTGCAATGAGGGCCTTAGCAGTAATCGGAGCTGTAGAATGTTTCAAAGCTTCACCTGCAAATGTTGTCTTCATTCGTGGTAATATGTTTGCATCTTCTGTGTGAATCTCCAGAACGGAATACTGAACTTCTGTTGTGTCCAAGTCCTGGCGCCCCAGATCTCCTACGCAATCTCTCTCATCTCCAACGAGGCACGCGTGGAACTCCTAGAGGCTTGGAAGACACGTTTGGAGAACATCTGGGAAGAGGACACCATAGGCTTTGTGCCCGGAAGTAACTTCGACCTTTCGGCTCCTTGTGGAAGCTACGCTCTCATTAAGGAAGTGGAGAATGCCACCGCCAACCAGAAATACGGCCTAACAGTAGGGCAACACCTGGGGAAACCTTTCCCCCCTGACAGTCAAGTTAAAGCTCTTAGTTGTAAAAAGTGAACCAAACTGTTGTACACCACAAATTTCAATTTTTACATTTGTGTGGAAGAGATGTACTTTAAAATAAAGAATTGACTAGAGAAAGTTGTGTTTCATTAAATATGCTGTGCACTTCATCGTTCCCCATTCCCAACTCATGAATATGCATACAAATATTTATGCAAAGAGTGTCAGTGAGCTGCTGAAGAGCCTCCCCACATCATAAATGAATGTCTGTAAAGTGGAGCCCAGAGCCAGTACTTGTTTCTCATCCTCATTATGAAGATCTGTTTTTTGTTTTTGTTTTACCTCCAATACGTTCTTATGTTGACCACCCATGTGTGCCACTGCACATGAAGTGGAAACTAACTCCACTAATTTACACAAACATACCAAAATTAGGTGTTCTAATTCTGAAGAATCTAACAAATAAGAGGATGTAGGTGGCAATATTGGCAGGCTGTCTTTGAGCGCATCTTTGAATGATATGGACAATCTCATCAACCTTTTTGTGTGTTTTAAAAACTAATCGGGCAGCTAGGAAGAAAACATAGCCACTCAAGTCGTTATATATTTTTTTTATGCACCCGAAACAGTATACCCCTACTATATTTCGATTGTTATAATGCATGACATAAATAGTGCGTCCATAATATTGCCCACACTACTATATTGCAATGTGAGTCTAGGTAGGTAGTTGGGATTGTAGGGGCGGAAATGATATACTTACTTTATTACTAAAATCATATTGCTTTATTTTGTTTTATTATTAAGGAAAGTATGTAGGTTGATCCTACATACAAGCCTGGGGATCAATTGGTAGAGAGCAAAGATTTCCTCCCATTCTGGAGTGGCTGGAAACTGAACTATTGATTTCTGACACCACAGTTTTGAAATGTCACATATGTTTTTATATAGGCTCCGTGCCCCACTTTTGCAGCTTCTCAATGTTATTCATTTTATTAGCCTTTGAAGGTTTGGAGGTTGAGCTGGACTTTTTGGAACTGAAACTTGAAAGCTTCCGCAGCTTGCGTTTTTGATCTTTCTTTCAGGGTGCCGGTGGGGTGGACAAACCTAGAAATGTTAGCCTGGTATCTCCGGAGTGCAGGGATTTTCTCAAATTGCAAAGAGGTGGCATAGTGGCCGAGATCCTTACATTTACCAATGCGGCTTTAATCATATGCCATGGGTACATCCGAAAGATTGGCGTGGGATAACCCTTGTTTACAATAAAAATGCCAGTATGGCAACAAAACTTGAAAACGCATTAGTTACGGAATGCCACTTGCTAAAGCATCTCTTAGTGATTTAACAAATTATATAATCAGATTCAGTCGTAAAGGGCTTTGCTATTGAAGACTCACAGGGATAAATTTGCATGATCTGAAAAAAGGAATGGCCAACTACAACTTGTTTTCCTAGCGAGTGATGTTAACTGAGAATCTGGTCCCAATGGGGTTGTTTTTGTTCACGGAGGACCTGACTTGGCAGTTCGAGCTGGGCTGTTCCCATGGGGAGCAGGGTCAAGACTGATTTGCATATGGCTGGGTCCAAACTAGGGTTACTTGGCGAACAAAATAACAATGGATTAAACCCAGATCTGTGTTTGGGGGTGAGTGTTTGAGGAGTTTCAACACTCAGTCCATCATTTTAGTTTGTGAAACTAAAAATAGTGATACATATGTTGGTGTTCCTGTTTGTCACTATGAATGTGGATATTACTGGGGGTCTGTTCCAGCTTACTGGAATGTCTGTAATTTTCGGTAAGTGTTGCTTTTGGGTCTGTCTGTCTCTGTCTGTCTGTCTCTGAGCTTAGGAGCTTGCCTCTCGTGTTGTGTCAGATCGGTGGTGTGTGTCTGAACGCTGCTCTTTTTCCCTCTACCATGCATGAGTTTAAGGCCAAGGATCAGCAAACGACCTAGGGTACAAGTGTGAGTTCACAGGAACAGAAGAGTAATGAGGCACTGTCAGGGTTTGACAAAATGAGAACTCGTCAACCTCCAAGTCATCACACGTTAAAAATCCTACAAGTACAATATTACAAATGATGCAGCAAATTCCACTTAGGGTGGAAACTCCTGTTTGCCCACATGATGTATAGTAGGCGAAACCAGGCACAAATCACAGGAGCAAAAAGTGTACATGCACTGTCTGCATGCCTTTGAAGAGGGTTATCATTGTACTGTTGACACATTACCTCCTCGTCCGTCTTCCCATTCCTGATGAGGTAAGGTCTGCCTCGTTCATGAGACAGAATTGTCTTAACCCCTTCCATGCTGCCGTCGGCCATTGGCCGACGGCAGCGCTACCTCGCTAGTGCTGCCGTCGGCCAATGGCCGACACTGCCCTGCCGTTTTTTAAAACGGCTGCACTGCTGTTTAATCGCGGAAGCAGACTAGCTTAAATCTAAAAATATTTAATTTTCATTTAATAGTTTTTATGTGTGGTTGCACCCCTTCCTGTTCCTCTACAGAAGGCTACTGTGCATCTCACTCTTATTGAATTATAAAGCTTCCCCTGTGATCAGATCAGTATGGGTTCAGGGAGGGATGGAATCCATGAATGTGGTGAGTAAGAGCTAGACTCAGAGTACCTAAGGTTTACCAGTAAGTTACCCAAGATCACAGTACCAGCCTTTTTGGCAGTTGCAAACTGGTCAATTTGCAGAATTGGCCCTTTTGTGAAAGCAAAAGGCTTTTGGCATGTACAAAGCCCAAATAGCGACTATGTAACTTGTTTGGGTTCTGCAAGTTGGTATTAGGGAGGGGTGTGTTAAGAGTGTCCCTTTCTAATAGTGACTCCCAGTGCCATGTACGAATGGTTTGCAACCAAAATACGATTTCAAAACATTTGCACTTTCTTGCCTACTTCAAGTAGGTGGTAATCCAGTCGCAAATTGTGACCTTTTCCCCTTGTGAATGGTTGCAAAATATTTTTTTTAGGAGCAAATAGTGGTCCCAATGACACCTGCCTACTCATAAAAAAATCAAACAATCAAACTGAAATGTTTCATATTTCTTTTTGAAACGCATCCTGTTTCCCTTTAAGGAAAACAAGATGCATTTAAAAAACAAAATGTTGCTTTATTGTAAAGCAGTCACATATGTGGTGGTCTGCTGTCACCAGCAGACAACCAGTCTTGTGTTTTTAGTTATTCCCAAAGGGTCGCAAATTTTGACGTGCCTCAGGAATATTATTGAAGTAGGTCAATTGCACCCCATTACGAATCAGTAAATGTGTCACGGACACATTTGTATGTAGGTGTTTGCGATTTCCTAATAGTGAATTGCAAACATTTGCTACTAGGAAATATAACCTAGGTACATGTGGCCCCAGGTCATTACCTTCAAATCTGTCTTCTTCATCCTAGCCCTAACGGAGCAAAGACATACACAAGCAAAACAGCACGCCAGTTACTATGGGACTAAAGAAAGGGAAACTGAAGTAGCCCTCAATAAAACAATCTACATAAAGAATGATGGGAATGTAGTGGCATAGCAAGAGTGTGGAGACGGTATGATATGCACAAGATTTTGGTCACGTCTTAATGCAGCCTTGTGTGGTTTTGCGCATCTGACTTTCACATGCTCTGCAGCCGTCTCGCTAATGCAACCTGCCACCCCTAGCATACAGCTTAATTTCATGGGATCCGAGATTTGAGGAGAACTTGCCTTCAGGGTCCTCTCACCTATGCAGGTGGCTTATCTTCACAGTAAAAGACACACAATTGATGGACGGAATGCCGAATAAATCAAAACATTCACCCCCATTCAAGAGATCTGGGTTAATTCCATCATTCTTTTGCTCACCATGCCACCCCAGTTTAGACCTGGCCATATGAAAATCATTCTTGACCCTGTGTCTTATGGGAACAGTCCAGCCCGAACTGCCAAGCCAGGTCCTTCTTGAACTGGAAACAAGCATCCTAGGACTGGTTTCGGGGTTTCACCCCTCATCAGCCAGGATAGCTTGAATCCAGTGGCACAGTGAGCCCAGATCCCACGTCTGGGCATACCCGGCGCACTTAGGGCGTGAAAGCAAAAGACACACAATTGATGGACGGAATGCAGAACAAATCAAAACATTCACCCCCAGTCAAGATATCTGGCTAAGTGGGATGGGTATGCCCAGACATGTGTCCCTTGCTCACTGTGCCACTTGATTCAAGCTAGCCTGGCTGAAGAAGGGGGACATACCCGGAAACCGGTTCCAGGATGCTTGTTTCCGGTCCAGGGAGGCCATGGCCTAGCAGTTCGGTCTGGACTGTTCCCATGGGGCACAGGGTCAAGACTGATTTGCATATGGCTGGGTCCTAACTCTGGTGGCATAGTGGGCAAAAGAACGATGGATTTAACCCAGATCTTTTGACTGGCGGAGAATGTTTGCATTGTCAGGATTCCGTCAATCATTTGTTTGCTGTAATACTTATCTTTACAGTGGGCAAGGGAGGCGCCATTCCCCTCCTCCGCTTCCTCTCCAACTGAGATGCTTTAAAGTATTTCTCAAGAGACCAGGAGGGGCGGTGTCCCTGCTCCCTTGCCAAGAAGAAATTCTGTTCAGTTCTGTTCAGATTAAAGTTTGAGAGAGGGAGATTTCTCCTGATGCACTAACATGCTATCTTGAGTGTTGAATTCATTGTATGGGCGCAGGAGTGCTGAAAAAAATAAGTAATCAAGGGTAAAAGAGATATTTTTAATTTTTATTGAAGCCACAAAGTGCATGATTGATAAAGGCACAGCCTGCAAATGCAAATATAACAATCTTATCCTTTTTAAGAGTGGAGGGAAGTTCAAGTTGTAGATTTCTGCCGGTACCTCAGCGACTATTACAACAAAACAGATCTTAGGACTGCTGACAGACCCTGCTCTGAAGACTGGGAAAGATTGTATAGAAACGTACTGAAAACAAAAGATCAGTTTTTCTGTGGGTTCACTTTGTAGCCTTCCAAGTCTGTGACCTTCTGAATGAAATCAAAACCTGCATAGAATTGTAATTTAATAGTTCTTCATATTTGGGGGATAGATACCGTCGGTGGCTGCAGGTGGGCTTTCATTTTTGGGGACCAACACTTATTTTTCCTCAAAATCTATGATCCAGAGCAAAAGAGAGATACATATGATGGAGTGAAAGAAGGAGGAAGAGAAAGTCGGAAAAACAGTGACAAAGGAAGAAAAGCAGGGATGAAAAAGAACCTGCAAGAGGGCGATAAAGAGTAAGAGAGAGTCTGGTTGTGAATTAAAGGGGTGTGAGGTGGAATCAAGATTACACAGGCTTAGTATTCGGCACCCCAAATCTCGATAGCACCAGCTGCAGGCTTCTAACAAACTGTGGGGACCAGCACTCATTCTTTCACACATTAACGCTGGATGGATATCATCTGCACAGGGGAGGAGGCAGTATTTTGAGCTAGGAGGAACAAAATGCCCATGAAGGGGCACCATGGTCAGACATGGCAGCTGCACTTTCAAAACGGGATGTCGTGTTCCCAAAATGATTGGGGCCTCACCAATAGATTTATTGATCTCGCCGGAAAAGAAAAATTACATCTTTTTTGGAGAAGAGGAAGACTGGCAGGTGTTTCTTACCTCACTATGAGGACCGGCCATTGACCGTAATGAAGTGTGTAATTACTATTCTAACTCCACGAGCGCCTTGATAGTAGGGAAGGTTATAAAGCGGACCGAAGCAAGTCAAACTGCACTTTTCGTTTTTTGATGCACTCACTCGAAAGTACCTAAACACACTACAGACAGGTCCTCATAAAGATAGTGTTTGTCCGGTTCAGTCAAGGTTAACCCACGCTATGAGGACCGAGTCAGTCCCCATGGTGTGGGTTATACATGCCCACTCACACGCGCACACACCCACTCAAACACACACAGTTAGTTCACAGCAAATTAATGTTTTTTATGAGCTATTCTCCCACAAATAATTCGGATTATAATTATTGCCATGTTTAGTAGTCACTGAGTGAAAAAGTTAATAAAATGGTAAACTCCTAATACACCTTGAAGGTATTTCTTTACACATCCCTAGCCAATTCGTCTAATGTGCTAACTAGCTGATGCACAGAGTAGTATATTTTTCAACATCCTTCTGAACCCGGTTCGTCTTCCTTGCTCTACCCCTATTGTCAGTATCTTTCAGATATTATTTTTTTCTTACATGCTGGTCTGGCTCTGCTCATGCCCGACCCTTGTTTCTGATACACCAATTGGGAAACAATGCTTTCTTTCCCATTTCAAGGAGCGCACGGATACTGTTGTATCACTCAGTCCAAGGGCTACAGAACTATGCAAGATTAATGAAAGTTGCAGAGAAGCTCCACGCTGGAAGACAAGCTGCGGCAGAGAGAGTGGAAAATCGGTTTGGGCTAATTGATGGGATCAGCAAAAAATACAAAATATGTGACCATTCAGCGCACACAATTTTAACAACTAAGGCCCAGTTTAATAATGAGCAGGGATGTTTTCTGGGGCCCTAAATCAGTGCATTGACTTCATTGCATTCTACACATAAGGGGGATTGCCTTGTTAATATGCCGCAAGGCCTGTGCTCTATATAACGCCACATAAACATATAGGGCTATAGCACACACATCGTGGGGGAGGAGGGGGGGCTGCACACAGTGAGCAAGCTGGAATAGCTTCACAGCAATTCACGCAGGGTGATATTGCACGTATGACAAATTAGTCACAAAAGTAACAAAAACTGCATTTTTGATCATAATCTGTACCTAAAAGGTCTAAATGGCCTTTTAGAGTAGAAGGTGCACCTAATAACCTAATGAAAGCATAGATTCAGAGAGGACACTCATGAAATAGTAATTTTGTTTCAAGAATACAAACCTGTGCCAGAGAACAATTGTAAAAACGGTGTCATTTTTCTGCACACTTCCCCTAGAATTGTTTAAAACCATACAAGTAATAAAGGCAGTTCTATGGCTATGCAATTTCACAGGACCCATTACTTTTTAACATGTATATATGTGTTTTTTCTCACATTCCACTTGCTTACATTTTTGCATCCTGCACGTTCCAAGCAAACTCAACCCGAAGGTATCAGAGGCTTCACATGAGCACTGGTTGCGGCGTTACAGACGGACACATTAATTTTTAGGCATGGGGAGATTAAGTGATTTGCCCAGAATCGCAGGATGTTTGAGCCTCCCTGCCGAGACTTGAACCCGGTTCCCCTGCTTAGGGGTCGACCGCTCTAGCCGTTAGGCCACATCCTCTATCCTATACCTCAAGGGATATGGTTTAAACTGAACCATGCACAGAACCCACGTTCTCAAGCGATAGACATCTGATGTAGACAAATACTAAGCTCATACAGCAGGACAACTGCTATGAAAGTTAACAGGCCCATGCTTCAAATAGCAGCAATTATAATGTCACAAGAAGCTTGATCAGTATAGCTGTTGAAATTCCTCCGCCAATCATGAATTGAGAACCCTAACAGGAAGGCCCTTTGGCACCAAAAAATATCAGCAATAGTGTTTTGTCATGTGCCATGGCTGCCATTGCTTCTAGATTCTTGGGGTGGTGACTGGAAATCCGTTGATGCCTGGATGCCATAGCAAATAGTTTTATGGTCTGATGCTGCAACCTGTTACTGACATAAAAGCTCAGACCCTTATACCTGGAGTTTCACTACTTCTTTCAGCCTGATCATAATAAGTACATGTTCCGAGTTCAACATGAAATTTACTAGTTTTTGATCAAACATAATCTTTCCGACAAATATGCACTCGTTGGTATCAAATCCACTGTTTTCATTTTGTAAATGTGAACTCAACTGTCCACAAAACTTGCAATATCATGGAAAAAAACGATTGTTTCCTTAAATACTTGCTTTTTCTTCTTCAGTAAATGCAAGTACCGAAATAACACACATGGACAGATTCTGCCTGATACTTATGTGTATTTTCCATCACAGGAAAGCAATTTGGAATATATGCAAAGATGTCAAGCCATCCGTATGTCAGGAGCTAGTACATTATATCATGTGTATGTATGATGTTACAATGCATACATTTACAATGCACAATGCATGGCTTTACAACACAGATTTTACATCGCAACATCCTTTACAACACATTCTTTTACATTGCATTGCGATTACATCGCATTTTCAGAAACTACCTTTACAACGCATTCCATTACATCACATTATACCTTTGCAATGCATACCATTACATAGCATTTAAGGTAAGTCTTGGGAAGTATAGGGGTAATAATTACTTAATAATTACTATTCTAACCCCCGTGAGTGCAACTGTTGGGTAAGTGTTGGATAGTTTAGGGGTAAAAAATACTATTCTAACTCCACTGAGTGCAACAGTAGGGTAAGTGTTGGATAGTGTAGAGGTAAAAAATACTATTCTAACTCCAGTGAGTGCAACAGTAGAATAAGTGTTGGATAGTGTAGGGGTTAAAATTACTATTCTAACTCCAGTGAGTGCAACAGTAGGGTAAGTGTTCGATAGCGAAGGGGTACTATGCATTGTAATGGTATGCATTGTAATGACTTGCGATGTAATGCCTGCATTGTAGTGACATGCATTGTGTGACATGCAATGTAATGGCTGTGTGGTAATGATATGCTATGTAAAGGATGTTGCGATGTAATGACTGCTATGTAAAGGTAGTGCGATGTAATGACTGCGTTGTAAAGGTTGTTTCCCGTTAGGTATATCCTTCTGCCAGCATTTGGCACCCTCATAGCATATGCCCGGAACTACTCAAATATGCCAATAATTACCATCACTTAAAAGGTTCCCCGAGTCTCCCATCATGATCACTTTGTCAACAGAGGGGATCCGGTTACAACTGAAAGAATGTATCCCACTGTAGTGTTTCAGTATTATTGCCGACACTCCACTACTTTCTTGTGCACTTTCTGAGAAGGAATGATGTGCTTCTACTGCATTGTGCACCTGTGATAGGTCAGCTCTGGCTCAGTGCCAAGACGAGGACGGACAAATGCATTGTGATGTGCTTCAAAATCTCCTGAATCATCTTACTTAGTCTGGAGAAGAGGTGTGCTGCATGCCTACCTGGAGGACTGTTTCCAGGCTGCCCAGGCCAGACTCTGTGCAAATATGTGTTTCATGACTCCAGACGGAGCCTGGTTCCTGGTGCCCATGCAGTTTCAATCTGGCCAGTGTACTTCCAGATGCCCTGTGATAATAATCTATGGCTGTGCCAGTGTTGAGCCCCTCGCTTATTTCCTTGATCCGCAAGGAACACTAAAGAGTCAAAGAGCTTTTGAAGGAATGAACCCCCTTACTTACTGGTAATCTTCATTACCCTTAGGATAGTCCTCCTCATCATAGTGCTGACGTATAAGACCACACCCACCTCCTAGTGGAACCACTAGCGATCTCACTTGTTATACCAAATCTGATTGGCGTATAAGGCAAGCTCCCACCACACCCACTTACTGTTAAGCAACCAAGCTTTAAAATTGTGTCCAGGAAATGAGAGGGTGGGAGGAAATCTACTATGAAGAAGAGGACTATCCAAAGGGTAATCAACATTTTTGTCTGCATATCTCCTCTAGAAATACTCCACCCATTTCTGCCCAAGATGTTGCTATGTCCCTGGTTGATCTAGCCAACACATTGGCGTCGATTCCGATCCGGTAAAATGCGCTCCGAATCGTCGTACGGAGCAATTTTCCCCGTACGAATCGTACCCGTACACGTCCCCGTACGTACGACGAAGTACGATCCGTACCAGGAGCCAAAGACCGTACGAGTCGTACAGGACTCCGTACGACTAAAATATCCGTATGAGTCTCACTCGGAACCCGCTGTACGTGACGTCGCAACGGTTCGCGGCTGGTTTTTACGACCCAGCAAGTACGATTTGTGTCGGGTACGCAACGTACGAGCCTTTTACGGGAGCTGGAAACAGCCGTAAACGCATAGTTCAGGCCGAAACAAGTACAGAAGGCCCCCCCCCCCCCCGGGGACGCCGCGTACCCCCCATGATCGCCGGGGTACGCGCCGTACCCCTGCGATCATGTGGGGTACGTGGCGTACACCCAGCGTACATGGGGTACGCACCGTACCCCATGTACGGTGGGTGTACGGTGCGCACCCCGTGTACGCTGGGTGTACGGCGCGTACCCCACATGATCGCAGGGGTACGGCGCGTACCCCGGCGATCATGGGGGGTACGCGGCGTACGGTGTGTATGTGATTGAGCGCTTTTCCGTACGAATCGCCCTTACCTGACGCGGACCGTACGAATAGCGTCCTGATCACCCGGTCCGGATCGTACTCGCCGGGTCGTACGGTGTGTTTACGAGTCGTACGGATTCGGCTACGAATACGATTCGTACGGGGGATTTTTTTTACCGGATCGGAATCGAGCCCAATTGTGTGGAAGAGTTTCCCCCTATAGTAATGTACGCCTGAGAAATGGCCTGTTTGATCCTTCTGCCTCTGTTGATGGTTGCCATTGCTGCTTTCTTTCCTTTGATTGCTAATTCAAAAGAGACAAAAAGAGATTGAGACATCCTCTAATCTCTTGATCTCTCCAAAAAAGTCAATAAAGCACTTTTGATATATAAAAATGAGGGAACATTATCTGAGTCTTGAAGCACTGGGAGTATTATTTATTGAGAGGATGGAAAGCAGTTTGTACTTTAGGCCTAAATCTGGGATTGGATTTTAGGACCACTCTATCAAGGGAAAACGTCAGGTGTGGATAAAAGATTAAAAGAGATGTTAACTCATCCAAAGGTCTTGCTGTGGCTGTTGGTATCAGAAAGGACACTTCAGCAGAAACCTGTGAAATGTGAGCTTCATCTAATGATTCAAAAGGTTCCCTTTGTAATCCTTACAGGACTACTGAAATATTGCAAGAAGTTATAGGGTTAGATACTCTTCGTTTATATAATCTGAAAGATCTCTGAAGCTTCTTAGCTAAAGGTTCGACATTAGAAAGATCTCTACCAGAAAGTGCCAACCTCCTTTCAAACCCATCTTGTAAGAAATCTAAACTCTTGAATGGATCAGTGGCACAGGATTACAGCCTGATTTGTCATACCCAGAGGAAAAGTGGATCCAATGTTTTGCATATGACTTAAGAGTCACTTTTTTTCTGTAAGCTTGAATATCATAGGCCACCTCTTTTGAACAACCAAAAAGTTTCAGCCGCGCCTTCTCAATCTCCAGGCCATCAGTTTTAGCTGACGTAACTGTTTGAATGTCAGCCCCGGCGAGCAGAGGGGCATGGAATGAAATTGAAGAAACAGATGGGCATCTGTAGGCATCTGGGTTAAGCGAGGAAACCATGGTCTCCTCAACCAAAAGGGAGCAATCAGTATTTAATTTGGCCTTCTCGCTCTGAATCCTCCTAAGCACCTTTGAGAGGTGGGGAATTGGAGAAAGAGCACACAAGAGACTCTGAGGCCAAGGAATTGAAAGAGCATTTTTCCCCCATGCCTACTTGCAGACTGACTCTATGCAAAAGGCAGGAAGAAGGGCATTCAAAGGGGATGAAAAGAAATCTAGAGTTGGTATGATCCATTTTGTACTGAAATGCCTCTTGACCTAGACGAAAATCCACAGAGAAAGGATAGTTCAAATTGAGGTTGTCTGCCTGGAAATTGTCCTTACCTGCGATGCACATTGCTTTGATAGAAGATTTACCTCTGCCCAAGCAAATATGTCCTTGGCTAATCTTGCCAGAACTAGGGATTTTCTTCCCTCCTGCCTATTTATCAACGACTTTAAGACCTGGTTGTCTGTCCTCCATATTACAGGCTTGGTCAAGAGGAGATCCTTGGAAGAGTGGAGAGCTTTGTGTATTGCTGCTATCTCTCACCAATTTAGGGTATTTTGGCTCTCTGCATTTGATCACCTGGCCTTCAGGTCTAAGGTTTGTAGAAAATCTCCTTCTAATACCAAGGGCATGATATTTTGAAGAGAAACAATTTTGAGCTTCAGATGTTTGACATATTTCTTCAGAGTCTTTAAGTATAGAACTAGAAGAAAGGAGCCGTCTTGTTTTACAATGAGGATTTGTTTTTAGTAAAATCATGATCCTTCCTCTGAGGATGGGACTCATTGCACCTTTTTGGAGAAGAGCCTGAATTTGTTTTGTCCTTGCATTTTTCTTCAGCATGTCCTTTGGACATGGGGTCCTTATGAAGTATGGTACTGGAGGAGGAGAAATTAACTATATTGAATATTCTTCATGGATGATTTCCAGGGCCTGCTTGTCTGTTATGAGTGCCTGCTGCTTTTCTAAAAATAGGTTTATTCTTCCTCCCACCATAGGAGATTGGTTATCATTGCTTTTGTTGTTTACTTTGAGACTGCAGCTGTGGTCAGGTTTTTTCAGCTGCTGCGGTCTTCAACCTCAAACCTGGACACAAAAGGCTCATTTGTTCTGGTAACCTTGTGAAGGTTTCTTATGGATAAAGATTTCTTAGGTTCTTCACTTCAGCTGCCCTTTTGACTAGATCATCTAGTTGAGGTGAAAACAATTTGCCACCTAAGAAAGGCTGATGTAGAATTCATTACTTCTGGGATTGACCCAATTTCCATAATTTCATAGATAGAAGGTGTCTTGCAGACATGGAAGCCACTGCAGCTGAAGCCCAAAGGGAGTCAAAGTAGATGTCTTTTTTATTTTTTTCAATTTTATTTATAGAATTTTTCCGACAAAAGAAAAACGAGGATCTACAGCAAGGGGAAAGAGGAACAAAGGAACATACAGGGGTGTCAAAAATGTCACAATAGAGCGTCAGCATTTGCACAATCAATAACCCAAGCTACATTATGTTCAGTAAAGGGCAATTTTACACATACTGAAAAAAAAGTCTGATAGTGCCAGTTGCATAAAAAAAAAAAAACCATAGGGGAAAATGAAGAAGGGCCGTGAGAATGGGCAAGTGTGCACCATAGTAAGGTTATTAAATCATAAACATAAGCGTAGCATTATACATATTGAAAAAGACTCATAGTTGTCGTATGTATCATATATAATCCAACGGACCCATGCTTATTCACCACTCTGTCTCCTCAGGAGAAAGTAATAAATAAGACCGCAGTGGCTGTCAAATACTTTTGGGTCTGGGGGTGGGTGGCTGCAGTGTAGCATGTGTCGCTAGTAGTGTCACAGTACATTAAGTCTTGCATCCAAGGGGGGCATGGCAATGCTCCAAGGAAGATGGAAGTGTGGCGAACGAGCTCCGCATTCCTTAGCTCCCATCATCACATAAATCCAACAAAAATTCATAAATGAGGCGGTAAGGTGAAGCCAAGACTGCAGAGGTGCTGTCGGCGTCTCTGTTTGCTAAAATTGTCGTCACCAGTAACTCTACGAGGCCGGAGGAGAAACAAAGCTTGTGCCCAATGGTGAGCTGTGATCGCAAGTGAGGGGAGGAGCCGCTCAGTGATCGAGAGCCGCGGTGACAGAAATCCAAAGTCCCGCTGTCTCCCGTGGATAAGAGGATTGGTAGAGGGAAGGTGAGGGGTGCCAGACCCTGAAGGACCGGGTTTTAGAACCCAGCGGCGTCAGGGAAAACGCCCGATGCCTTCGAGTTCCCCTCTCTTGGCAAACAGAGACACGGGCTACTTCTTGATGACGTCAAAGACCAAAAGTTTATTGGCTGCAACCAGGAACAGAGTTCTACGAAGCACACACGGGTGGTTCGCTAGAGACTGCACAAATTCAATTAGCAGAGCATGGTCTTTTATGCCAAAAATCAAGCCTCAGGCAACATTCCAAATTAGCATTGGGTTCATACAAACTGACCAATGACAATGTGACAATTCAAAAGTAGCGTATGACGACAATCCCACTTTCCGTTGTCCAGCCCACCAGAAATGACCAAGCACAATCCAATATTCTTGTTCGCTCAGGCCGGACAAACCCATCATAAAAACCCTCAACCCAAATCAGTGATTATGTTGTAAAGGAAGGAACAGAAACAGATTGGAAGCAAGACAGATAGGTGGGTGCAGTGTACTGTAAACGCTGGCATGTCCTGCTCTTTGATCTTTATCTGACCAGCTGCTTAACAAGGAACTAGCTCAACGAGGTCAGCCTCGGGCAAGGAGTCAGTTCGGCCAGGTCACCCAGAAGTCAACTAAGGTGTACGTGTCCCAAAGACTCGCTCGGCTGCAGTCATCGCCCCATGTGAGGGCAACCACACAAAATGGCTGCCGTACACAAAATGGAACCCGAAGGTTCAAACAAAATCCTTGAACACATAGTGTTCTCTTTGATCGATTCATGCGAAAACACTTGTACACACTACACTCGTGATTTGCGGTCTGCTGACATCAAAATCGTCTATTTCCGATGACCTTTATGGAACGGGTTCGGAACCACCGAACCAGACCCACAAACTCACGGAACTACAGACCCTCCTTTTGCCCTTACATAGGCAACAGACCCAAACCCATGTCAATCTGAATCTGGATCTATATTCATCAGATCATCGATATGTTGCTGTAGCATCATCCTATTACTTAGTACCTCTCTCTGGACAGGTCTCCTTGCACACGAAGTAGCACAGAGGCCACAAATAGCAGGAGCACACTGTACGCAGAGACAGAACATGAAAAGGATAGCTAAGACCATCCCAATGACCATCAAAATCTTCCATCCCCAAGTGGATATCAATCCCCATAACCATCCCATCAACAACTAATCTCCTTTGTCCAAATGGACAGAATCAGAGATCTTATGTAGCTTGGAAATGGCCTGGAAAACTGACGGAGCGTTGTCTGGAATGAAAACACAGCAGCTTGATTGAATCAGTTTACATACTCCACCTCGATCTGCTAGTATGACATCAAGGGCAGCAGCGGTGCGTCCATTGGGGCGTAGGGGCGTAGCCCTACCAGCCACATGGACCCGCATCGCTGCCGCTGCCGCAATCCTTTCAATAAATTACTCTGTACTAGTACAGAGTAATTTATTGTAAGGATTGCGAGTCAGCCGCCGGGACACATCCGGAGATTTTGGAATGCGCAAGGGGGGTGGTGGCCTGCTGCAGCTTGAGTGACAGTACACTCAGGCTGCAGTAGACAGACCGTAGTGCGCAAGTGCGAGTTAGTTTCCAACTTTCGCAAGCATGCGCACTACAGTACCCCAGTGGGACCCTGCGGGGACTTCTCTGCCTGCTGTAGCCCGGGTTTGGAAGGGGCGACAGGGCGAGCAGCAAATGTGCCCCCCCAGCGCCAGGATTGGCTACACCTGGCTCACGTCACGCCGCACCCGGATGCGACACCTCCATTTCTCCTCGTGGGTCTGCTTGCAGCTTTCTTCACCTTCAGTCTGGCATCCATCAATCCCCAGCGAGGAGGTGGCAGGAGAGAGAAGCGGTTCACGGAGGTTAGTCAGAAAGAGGCATGGGTGGAGGGAAAGCTGCCACACACACCCCACTGGCACTGGCAGCCCTCGAGCACGCCGGCCTCCACCACAAGTTGGTAAGCCACCGGTGCCACGCAGTAACAGAGGGGCCGGGCCAAACCAAATGTATGCAATGTTTTGATTAGAAAGTGCTAATCCATCTGGTTGATGGCCTTTTTTGCATCCGGTGACGCTAGTCTTGCAGGAATGTTCTTTATCTCCACATTTTCGACTGGGTGGATAATTCTCTGAATATTGGTGTGTGATTGACTCTTTCTTGTGAATATTGACTGGTCCTGGTGTATTAATAGGAAAGCTATGCATACAGTCAAGGGGCAAGCGGTTTGACATAAATCATAAAATCAAGCTAAGCAATGAGCCTAAAAGAGGAGCATTGTGTGTTATAATTGCCCGGTTTCAAAATGAAAGAGAGAGGTGCTTCTCCCATCGTGGGTGTCACTTTCTTGTCTTCAGCAATTGAGTTAAATAAATAAATAAGATAGTCATTTGTGGTGCCAATGTTGTGACATACGTTTTGTACTTGTTTATGTCTGTTTTTATTGGGGATTATGCTTGTTTTAGGTTTTAGACCTGGCATACGGCAGCGGAGGGTGGAAGCACGGGCTGGGGTTGAGAGCGGAGGACGGGCGGGGCAGGGTGTGTGAGTGTGAGCTGGAGACGTAGTTCCTATTCTAACCTGAAACTTTCTATGCCTCCCCATGTTACCCATGCAACAAAATATGTACATCTATGCCGGAGGGCCATTTATATTTCCGTTCTGCGGGAGACGCATGTTGCTATGGGGGAAACTCTGTAAACTTCGCCATCGGTGAGCGGCCAGCTGTTTAGCACTGCATAATCTGCCTTCACCTGTGAAGTGCTGATCTGGATCAAACCCAGCATCCCAATCTATTTAACTCGTCACTCCACAGATCTGGAGGGGCGATTCATCTTCCTCCTAGGTCACTTGGGCGGAGTGGAAGGCTCTTAGGCAGCATTTGTGCCCCAAATGTAGGACCGGGGGATTTTTACGATTCCTTATCAACTAAACTAGCCTGCTTTTCCTGACTTCCAACCCCCACCCCACACCACTAGAATGGACAGAGCTCTCACAACCTGGCAAAAGCACTGGGCTTTATCAGGCATATACACCATCGAAATGCAGCAGTAGTTGAATATTCTTTTGACCCCCCCCCCCATTCATAATGCACAATTACAGCTAGATAAAATATACTGCAGTGATTCCCTACTTTCCCAGATTCCTGGCACGGAGTACATGGAAGAGACATATTCTGACCACAATCCTATAACTATGCAGGTCAGAGACTATTGATTACCACTTGGAAATTACAACCTGCTGCATTGGAAAATTCAACATACAGTGATTACTACTTTGGGGAAAACAAGGGAACAGAGGCGATACCCACCAATGAATGCAATGCTTTCAAAGTAGTCATACGTGGAACATGCTTTCACATCACATATGGTATCAGATCAACTCTAGGGACTAAGCTAATGGCAACAGAGGCTTACTTACAACTCTTAGACCAAATGACCACTAAGAAAGCGAGAGAAATGGCTTGCAAGTGGCCTTGTGGCATGCCAAGCTTTCCCATCAACCTGGATGTCATGACTGCAAAGCGTAGTTGATCACCCGCCCTGTGGAAGGGGACAAGCCGGTAGGTTCCCCCCTACTAATCGGCTCAGAGCTAAGGGGAACCCCAATCATATCAATTAGAGGGGCAGATGGTCACTCCATCCTCACTCACCTAGATAAACCAGCTCAGGGCTTACCATGTGCACAGGTACTTCTAAATGAGTTTGGGAGGTTTTAAGGGCTTCACGTCAATTGAACGAAGTTCTACGCATTCATGTTCCAACCTGACATTGGTAGGTTCCAGTAGGAGTTGGGCAGCTTCGTTAGAAGTGTTCCTCCTTCAAATACTTCAACATCAGGAGGTTCCCACAGGATCTCAAAGTTGGCCAACTCCGTGGGCAGCCCTCCTACTTTAAGTACTTGGGCATCGAGGTCCTTCATGACCCACAGAACGTCATTGAGGCGAATATCAGTAAAGCAGTGCGGTCGCTATGGGGCAGCATGGAATTTAGGATGAGATTACTATTGGGGGTGAGTGAGAAAGATTCATGATGATCCTCCCCAGACTGCTCTACTATCTCAATTTCCACTGAAAAAGTCCCACCCAACATTTGTGAGAGCTTAACTCCTTTGCGTGTTTACTGATCTGGTACAGTAATGTTATTGATCCTTCAGCTACCCACACTCAGGGGATCTGGGGCTCCGAACTTAGTACCGCATGGCCACCAAATTACAATGGGTGGCTCATAGCTGGCTGCTGAAGTGTTGGAGGAGTCCAAAAGGGCATGCCTGAGCAAGCACTTTAAGGATTTACTCTGGCTTCTCTGCACACAAACCTATAGTACGCAGAATGACCTTCCAGTCCTTATAGCAGCTATGCAGTAGAGCTTGGGCGAAAGCTGTTCAGGTCGCAATCCCCACCAGAAATACTTTCCAAAGATACCCCTGCAAGCACTACTACGATGCCCAGCATACAGGGTCGGAAATTGGGGAAACTGTGGCCTCGAGCCACAGGGGACCTA
Source organism: Lissotriton vulgaris (assembly GCF_964263255.1). Classification (NCBI taxonomy): domain Eukaryota; kingdom Metazoa; phylum Chordata; class Amphibia; order Caudata; family Salamandridae; genus Lissotriton; species Lissotriton vulgaris. The sequence goes on from NC_141700.1 coordinate 159,923,360, forward strand.
TACGATAGTGAACACCTAATGTCCTATGAGGAAATAATGAACACTTATGGACCCAGAACCCTAGCCTCTTTTTAGTTATTGGCACGTTCATGGGAACCATTCATGATCTATGGAGTCCGAAGGCACTCGCCGATTCCCCCCAACTGTGCACCATTCATTATGGTATTCGCATTGGGATCTTGGCAGAAAGCTGTACCCTCCTGTGTCGAGCACTGCATGATGACCTCCAGTGAGGGTAACATAGAGAGGATGTAGGTTAGGATATCACTGACAAGGAATGGGTCTGCATTAGAATACTCTGCTCAATTCTCCAGGAACCCAAGACTCCACCTGCATCAATTTAACTTCTTAAACAGAGCCTATCTCTCCCCACAGATATTAGGACTAATTAACCACCAGTCTATTCCAGCATTGCCAATGATTATCAAAATACGTTAAGTACAACCGAAGATAATAGATCGTAACTTTTAAAGACAAAAAGTGACTATAAAACGTCAAGCACTATGGAAAAACAGTTTGCTGTGGACAGAGGTCAGATATACCAAATTGGCTGTGCTGGACAAAATATTTACCTACAGATTTAGCCTCTAAAGCTGCTTCTGGTTAGTCTTGCAGCCTTTAGCTCCTCATAGCAGGCTTCTGGAGAAAAGGTCTCTCTCCAGCCAGGTGCCCTGCAGGGGCTAGTTCTCTTTAGTTAGCTGGGCCCTCATGGAGTCAGCAGTCCTAATTTTGGTGTCCCTGAAGCAGATAAACAGAAGGCCAGCTACCTGATCCTTGGAGCGCAGTTCCAGTCCCTGGGTGCCACCAGGGCGTCCTGAGTCGCTGTGTGAGGCTTCTTCCTGCAGGAGTCAGAATTCTTCTTCTAGCAGGGTTGCCTTCTTCAGATGGAGTCTCAGGTTTGTTCTGAGGTGGTGGTGTGCCAGTTTTATCCTGTTTCTAACAATTTTTGGCATATCCAAATCAAAAGGTGGTAGTACTAGAGGTGCCCTTTCTTTTGCCAACTGTTCATGTCCACTCCCAGATGGCTAATCACTGCTACTTAGGCAATAGATAACACCCATTGGCCTTTCCTGGGCACAGAGGCAAGCCTCTGAGCCAGTCATCAACTCTCCTATCCAAGGATATATATTCCAGCTGTTAAGGTGAGATGAATGACATGACGTAACTGGTTTTAAGCCTGTTCTGGCTCAGGGGGCCTAAAGTACATTTTAATCAAGTTACTTTTCTGTTTAAGTTATCAAAAACACCCAAAACCAGATTTTAAAAACCAATGTCAGGAACGTTGCAGCCATGATCATTGTAACAAGGTTCAAAGCGAAAATAGTATGAGAGGGGCCCTATTGACCAAAGGGAGAGGGTTCCATATTAGATTTTCATATCTGCAAATGTTCCCTTAAGCAACCGGTTATTCACGTCACACTTACCACACACTTCACTTGCCATGACTTATCACATATACATACCTATGACCCCACCTACAGGAGTATATAATGCCACAAGATCATAAATCCTATCTAAAAAATATATTTAATAAAAACAGACTTATTATTAAAATCCAGTCCCAATATCACTATCAAAAATACATGAAAACAATTAATGACTAATATAAAAGTTCATACAGCACAATCCAAATATGGTTTCCGCCTTAAAGAAAGGGGAGGGAGAGAGAGAAAACACACAAGACAATACACTTCATTCACAAAAATAAGCTAATGAATTGATAACTGTTAGTACAGCCACATGATTCATATCTTTCGTCTATTGTGTAGTAGTTCTTCGCCGTTCACAATCTCCGTCCCAAACATGACGGCACAAACCCTGTAAAATTAATAACATGTAAATTAAAATGTGGTCTGGAACATTTAACCTTCCCGGCCCGGCACTTGCTGGCCTCGGCGCACAACCGTGTTGTTAGGGCGAGCATCGGGGCTGGGTCTGTGCAGCGAGGCCAGCAAGTGCCAAAGCCAGGAAAGTCAAGTGCTGCAGCCAGCATTTACTTTACATGTTATTGAGGAAGCGGGGTAGTGATTAGGGCCAGCTACTCGGTTCTGACAAGTGACAGATCTAAGAGGAGGGTTAGGGGCCTGCCCTACAACTACATAATCTGCTAAAAAGAGAGTCCGCATTACCATGATGTTAGCAACACGTTAGGTTCCCAGCAAGCATGCTCATTCCCAGCCAGGCCCAGGAGAGCTCACAGCAGCAGCAGCCTTTAGACACGGCCACTTCTGGGAGCTTCTATCTGCAATTTAGGATAATGTCTTTTTATCCCTTCGTCTCCCATGTCATTGTCTTTTATGTGAGTTTAACCACGTTAAATGTTTGGTTAGCTGCGCATGTGCAAGTGGTTACACATGGGTCATGATTATTAATGGTAGTGATCTGTAAAACACAAGAGGGCTTCAATTGTTTCATGTGTTCTGCGAATGGCTCTCCCAGTCTTACTTTTACGTTTACATCCTGGTATTTGTAAATCTGGTTTTGTTTTTCTGTGCTAGCCCTGTGTATGTAATGTAAAGCCATTTTTATCCATAACAAAGCATAGTATCTGGTGGCAGATTCTGGCACCAGAATGCAAATCAAACGTTTGTCTCTATGGCCTGCTCACTCACTCTAAGGTTGGATAGCTTGGGGTTGGGCCCTCTTCTCCTGAGTGCAAGGCACACTCAAATGTTTCAGTGCAACACAAAATCTGCAGGCATATATACGGCTGTCTGCAACCACAATCCCTATATAATGCATAGACACACAGTCCACGTGCAAATGGCAGGTTAGCTGGTTTTTAAGAGTGGACTTTTACTACATCATGATGGGGTGCTATTGAAAAAAACATGTCTCTTCAGCTTGTTCCTAAATTACTGGAGCAGGGTAGGGGAAGTCGTAATGGATATGGAAATATCACTCCTGATCCTGGATGCAGAAGGCCTGAATTCCATCAAGGCATGGCAACCTAAAGTTTTTATGAAAAAACGTATATTTTTATTTTGTTACAAATATGGTTATAATACCTTCATCGCATCCCAATTAATTTCAGGGAGACAACTGGAAGTGCTCCCGAGGTCGGGCTTGCATCCCTCACCGGTAAAAAACTGGTGGGGAGCCATGGCCAACTGCCAATTAGGTCAAGGGAGCCACAGGTCAAAAAAGTTTGGGAACCACTGTACTAAGGCAATAGTGGACTGCCTGCTCTGAGCAGGCAGCCTTATGCGCAAAGGGGACAGCTTGTGAGCTGGACGGGCAGGGAGCAGAGATGGCAGTGTTAAGAGGATGCAGGTAGTCGAGGTGTTAGTGTGGGGACACAAGGAGAATGGAATATGTGCAAAGGGGGCGGTTTGTGAGCTGGAGGGGCAGGTAAAAGGGTGCATTAATCGTTCAAAAGTTGTAGGCAGTGGAGGGGCTTGGCGTGAGAGCACAGGGAGGAAAGTGGATGAGCAGAGGCGAGTGAGTGTACATGTATATGTATAGGGGGGTCGAAGCAGAGATTTTGAAGTACAATTAAAGGGAAGTTCAATCTTAAAAATAGATCAAATTTCACAGATCACAATCCATAAGCCTGACACACATGCAGGGTTTCCCAATGTATACTCCATATTGGATAATGTGAACTGAGCTCCACCAATAAATGTGTGTACTTGGCTCCCAAGTCCACTTGTAACTGAGGTTGCCTACCAGAACATCATTGGTTCAATGCTCATTTCATTTCAGAGCTTTGTGCTCAATATTGTTATTAGGGATTAATCTAGAAAATATGGTTCAAATTAATTGACTACTTCTAAAATGAGAGATATAGTGTTTGCCTATGTTTCTAAGGTGCAATTAGATGATGGGTAATTAAATTATGGGCTATGTTCCGTATATTAACATCATGAATTCTGTCTGAGAAACCTACTGGAACGATATGGCATGGGAATGTCTGCAATGACTTTGTTCGCTCTTAAGGTAGCCTAGTCATTTGAATATTTCTTTATGTGCTACAATGTACCTCTTTAGGTGCTGACATGTGAGACACAGATACGCTTAAAAAAGAGGCTAAACATGTGGCCTCCCCGCCCCATTGGAGGCTCAAGAGAAGCTAGTGAGGAGGGGGAGAGGAAGAGGAAGGCAGAGGTTTTGGGCAAAACATTCCATGAATAACTAGAGACACCACAGTAGTAGATCTGTGGGGCAATTCAGGAGCTGTAATGGTACAACCCAGGGCACATTGGAGATACCGCAGAAGAGGGAATATAGGTCCACCCAGAGGTGGCAGAGGCTGATTCCAAATGAGTGCCACATGCACCACAGTACTGGAACATGGAGTGTGTGGAAGTAGTTCTGGGAAGGAAATGGTGCTTGGATTTAAGGTGGTGAAGGTGAGGCATGGTGGCAATATGGAGTAGGGCGGGGGGTTTGGACAAAGGTCCTTCCCATCCTATGCCCCTACAGCCGCAAACAGGAATGATGCTACAGGAAGACATCATTAACCTCTCCACCTGTTACCTGGATGGCCTGAAAGGAGGGATTAAGTGGAGTTGTTTTTCTTAATGAAGTCAATCAGTTTGACAGAGACCCCTCTCACATTCAGCTCATCCAGGAATAAGCCATTTAAAATTGCTCTATAGGCTGTAAAATGTTTGTAATCTGAGGGACAGCTATGCAGCCTGTACTTAGACTCTGCATAAACAGAATAGTAGTGGAATCTGAAGAATAGTCCGGCAGAGCTAGCCTATGTTTGTGGTCCCAGTAGTGAAATAGCAGCAGGCGGCAGCGCAGAAGGGTAATGTGCCTGCTGCAAAAAACATTTACCTGATGCAGATCACAAAATGCATATCATGTAAATAGGTCAGTGAGTCACTGCTTTTGTCACAGAGATCCCAACTGCTGTGCAACTTTTTCTACTCTTAGAGCTGAGATTTTCATGAAAGTCTTATAATCTGAATTCAGCACCTGAACGTAATAGGGCGGAATGTATGAAGCTCTATGGTTATACTGAGTAAGCAGCTACCTATGTTATGCCATCTATTAATGTAATAACTGCACTTTCACAATTGCTTTATTAACCTTCCTGCTTTCTCAAATTTGCTTGAAAATGCACGATTTTTCTTCAAAATTTTCTTGGGGGGGGTTATCCCCCCAAACCCCCCTTTTGGGGTTCGGGCTCGCTCGCTGCGCTCGCTTGCTAGGGTGCTGTATGCAAATCACTTTGCGACCCACCACTTTCAAATGTCACCCACCGCCCCTGATCAAGGGCAACTCTATTTTGAAGTGTCATAAGTCTATCCGACTGGAGCTCAGCAGTCAAGTTACTAAGGGCACCGGCAGTTTCAACTATGGTGGACTCAACCACTCTCGTCAACTGGCAAATATTCCTGCTGTTGGCCATCGGTCCCCAGAACGGCAGAAAACCATTAAAGAAATCTCCCAACTCTTGCCCTGCAGTGTCTTCTTGACTGAAGACACCTCTAGCAACTCTTGTCTTATGGTAATCTGCCGCAGCTGTAAAAGTGGGAGGCAACAGGAAAGAAACAAAACATGTGCCAGAAAAATCAGGGGGCAACCATGTATACGCTTTGTCATAGCAAACAAAGTAGGTACCCTTAGCAGCTAAAAATGCTGGGGAAGACTGGGACGTGAATACGTAAGTATCAGTACAAACGCTCTTCCCTAACTGAGGTCTCGGATTCTTGCCATTACCCTGCAGACAATAGCGACCCTGATGGGGCACTATCCAAATCGGTGAAGAACTTTTTGCTCGCTGGTTAACACTCAGACTAACTCCATACCCAGTAATATCCCAACCACTATATGGTTGCTTCTCATCCATCGGAATAGTTTCAACGGCATTAGTCCCTTTGACCATGTTGACTATGCCTCTAGCAACAGCACTATTCTTCGGATTGTCCTTCGGTGAACGTTGGGGATAGACACTATGGGCATAAATAAACATTGTTCTGTAAGCCCAAATCGAACCATTTAAACTGAAGGGCAAAACTAAATACGGAATACCCTTATCAGTCGTATGGGGCATTAGACCACAGATCCAACAGTTTGTCGTGTTCATCACTAACTGGTGTTGGTGCAAAAGTTGAATAAAGGAATTGTTGGCAAATTCCAGTTGTCTAACTACCTCATGCTCAGGCAAAGGATGAAAAGAATGAGAAGAAATAGTAGGTGGAGGTGTAGGTTGCACAGTGGGAACAAACGTTACTTCAAAAGAGAATGTCACATACCCAATTATGAATATCATCAAACTCAATAGCAAAAATACACACGGTATTAAAAAACTCTTCCTTGAGATCAATTTGCATATCTTCTTTCTAAAAATCATTGTCCGTGCAGGTCTCTCCAACTCGAAGAAATCCATCCTAAACTAAATATGCTGCTCGCGATGGTAGGGTGTTCTATGCTAAGGAATGCCTCTGTCAACCCAGGGCAACTCCCTTAGGCCAACCAGAACCTTTGACCTAGTGTCTCAGGCTTGCACTCCAAAGACTTAGGCACCGCGACCCTACAGCTGAGCCCGGATGGCGGTTCGAAAAACAAAAATGAGTAGATCCTCGGTGGAGAGTTAACCTGCAAACAGAAAAATCATAAAAACTTTATTTATTTTATTTGTCCATGACTCTCGGTCGCAAATATAGCGGCTTCTTCCAGGCAATTCTTGATCTTTAAACAACAAATCAGGCTCAGTAGGGTTCAATCGATTCAAAGGAGGCACAGAGTTTGTACCAATCAGACAAGCATTGCTGAATGGCAAAAATCATGGAACAGTTTCTGTTTCAGAGTCTGGAAGTCCCTCCTGGACCCACTGATTGTACGGTAAGGGCAATGGTGCTCGCTTACAGTGCACGCCGTGGATCCAGTTTCTCTTGCCTTGCACTCGAACTGCAGAACGTGTCGACAGTAGCACTTGAAAGGGTCCTGTCCAGCGGGGCTGATCGTTCTTGCTCCGCTGAAAATTCTTAATAAACACCCAGCTTCCAGGTTCAATAGCGTAGCCTGGATCCTCAGAAGCTTGTGGTAGGCTGTCATGCACCTGTTGGTGTAAAACACGCAATTAGTCGTCAGTTCGCGCAAGTAATCAAGCAACACGGGGTACTCAATCTCACTAAACCTGGTTGGTCTCGGCACACCCCAAATATTCGCTGGGCGGCCAAAGACCACCTCATATGGACTCAGGCCCATTCTCGAATGCACAGTCATTCTTGTGGACAAAAGCGCTAAAGGCAAAGCATCTGGCCACTGTAAACCAGTGCTCGCTTGGATTTTGGCTAACTTTAATTTCAAAGTGCCGTTATAGCACTCGACTAAACCAGCTGATTGGGGGTGATTTGCAGCGTGGAACTTCTGCCGGATTCCTAGTCCCTCACACACTTTCTTCATGACTTGACCCACAAATTCACTCCCATTGTCACTCCAGATAATTCTCGGCATTCCAAATCTAGGGAAAAACTCTTTTATCAAAACTTTCGCTGTGGACAAGGCAGTATTGTCCTTAAGGGGATAAGCTTCTACCCATCTAGAAAAAGAGCAAACAACCACTAAAACATATTTCAAGTTGTTGCATCTCTCCATGTGGATGAAATCTAGCTGCAAAGCCTCGAACGGATACGTAGGAGGAGCAAAATGACCAGCTGGTGTTGGAGATCCCTTACCAGGATTGTACATCAAGCACACCATGCAGTTCTTAACCAAGTTCTCTGCACATTTTGGAATTCCCGCATTCTGCCAAACCGGAGCCAACAACTTACAAATCCCTTTCACGCTAATATGTGCCATGCCATGAGCCATTGTAACAACTGGAAGCACATACGCGTCAGGCAACAACCATCTTTGATGCTTGGACAAATCAGTCCAACAACCATTCGAATCCAATCTACCCTTACTTTCTCTCCATTCATTCAACTCTTTCTCTGTAGCTTCAGCTTGAATGGATTTCACACTCTCAATCGTATCTTCAAACATACTCTTCTCTGGAACCCATCTCGCCGGACCAGCAACATATATTCAACTCATCACATTCCTCGCAGTTTCCTTCGCAACTTCATTCGCAAACGCATTTCCGCGGCCAACATCATCCGTGACTTTCTTATAGGCACTGCATTTGACAATCGCTACTTGCAACGGCAAAGTAAGAGATTCAAGAAATTTGTTCACCAACTGTCCATGCTGGATCTTCGTTCCATGCGAAGTCAAGAACCCACGTTCACGCCACATACGTCCAAAGCTATGAGCCACGCCAAAGGCATATTGGCTGTCAGTATACACATTCACTCGTTTTCCCTTCACCAACACACATGCTCTCGTTAATTGAATCAACTCTGCTGCTTGTGGTGAATTATGTGGGATACGTGCAGCTTCAACAATCGTATGCAAAGTCATAACAGCATATGCTGCAGTCGTATCACCATTCGGCAACTTAAAGCATGAACCATCAACCCACAAAGTACCATCACACTCTGGAAGAGGAGTGTCTCTAAGGTTTACTCTCCCTTTAGTTTCTTCTTCAGTTCTTAGACAACAATCATGTTGCTCTTCAATATCTGTCTCAACTGCAATTGGCAACAACGTGGCTGGATTCAACGTGTTGCATCGTTTAATGTGCACATGACTCGCTAACAAAGTCAACTCGTAACCCGACAACCGAGCACTAGTTAAATGCTGTGTCTTTGTACGGTTCAACAAGGTATCCACTGCATGTGGAACCATTACCACTAACGTGTTGTCCATATCTAAACCAGCAGACTTGACGTAAATATATAATTTACTCTCTTAATTTCTATGCAGGTAAGTACTTAATCAATAATAACTCAAATCGGAAAGAAAGAACCAGAGTCCGTGGTGTTAGAGTTCTTAGGGGTTTTATTCCTCAAAAAGGAATGGTCAGGACCATAATATCATGTTCTTCCCACCGCAGGGGTGGAAGAAGGGATAGAGCGCGCTACATTTTATTGACAGTACATAGCTTATATACTTAATTCAGGTCATAGGAAACAGTATAGTAGGCGTAACAGCTGAGAGAAGACAAGATAACAGTATACACGTGTTACTAGTACGTAATCAGAAGGCGTGGACTAGGCGTGAACTAGAGGTGTGTGCTAGAAACGTCACAGATGGGTGTCACAAAGGGGTGGCACTAACAGAAATGTTGCAATGTCAGCAGAAATCGGAAGCTTGGATGCGCGCGCAGCTGCATGACGTGTGATAGACGTGAAACTGGAGGGGTGCAGGGGACTTGACATTTACACTGACGGAAAGAGACAGAAGTCTGGCATGTCAGATCAACTTGTACTTCTATCATATCTGATATCTGATGTTTAGGAACCATATTATCTGGACGGAAAGGTCTCTAGGGCAGAAGCCATTCTATACTAACTGTGGATGCGTGTATAAGCGCCTGAGTGTCTGCATGAGAAGCGTGGGGGCACGGGGCCTTCCATGGAAGCATGGTAACAGAAGCTATGAATTACTTGCACTGAGACAGGTCGGCCCTTTGGCTCTACAGCTGGGGAGGATGTTTACTGAAGCTAGTAGGCAGGAATGCATTTTCGAAGAGCGGAACAGATAACTCGAAGGTTATAGTCAGTCTTGGCAGAAAGCAGGCTGAGCTGAGCGCGGTGGGCCGCGCTGGAAGTAAGTCAGAGTTCATGGGTACAGAGGCAGCCTGGGCTGAGGCTGTCAGAGTCAGAAGCCAGAAAAGAGGCTCGATGGCAGAAATTCAGGGCCTACTTTGCCAGAGCAGGAAAACATATAAAGTACACTACAAAAAGACGTTGGCATAGCATACTTGGGAACGGGCTATTTAATCCATTCAGGGTGGATCTGAAAGAGGACAAGTTAACGTTGGACGCAAATGTATTTGCGTCTTCATAGCTGGTACAGGAGGGAAGTTACATGCACTTTAAGCTGGTACATGGAGTCGGTGGGGTACGCGCTAGGGAACACAACATGACCAAAATTTATATTTCCTCATTCCCTCCTTGTTCCCTACGGACCCTTCATGAAATCTCGATCCTCATGAATCGATCAGTTTGTTCTTGCAGCATCATTTGTTCTTCTTTCTTTCTTTTACGTTTTGAGAGAAAACTGGAATGTTCAATACAAGATGTGGCACACAGTCCACAAATCGCTGGCCCGCACTGCAGGCACAGGCAGCAACTGAATACTAGGACTAGGCCAATGCCTAGGAAGGATAGGATCTTCCATCCCCAAGCGGTTAACGTTGTCCAGAACCAACCGGACCAAGTCCAGGTGCCTGGATTCTGATGTATCTGATTTGCAATTTTATGGAGACGTGTAATAGCTTGATATACAGATGGTGCGTTTTGTGGTATGAAAACACAGCAACTTGACCCAATGACCTTACAGGCTCCACCTCTATCTGCCAGGATGACGTCAATAACAAGACGATTCTGAAGGACAACAACCCGCATGGCGGACTGCTCTTCTGTTAAGTTACCTAAGGCGGAGGCAGTTTCATTCACTACTGCTTCAAGTGTTCTCGTTAATCTGCGTATTAGTTTACTATTTTGAACAGGTCCTAAAAAGAAAAAGAATCCTTTATTAAAATCGGTGTACTGTTCCCATGCCGTTTCTGTGTAGTCGACAAGTGGGATATCTCTTCTGGGTCTATTCTTTACTAGATTTGTATTTCTGTGATAATCAGGAGGAGCTAGGAAAACAGGTGGCAGAAGGAATGCAATATAACAGGTACCATCCCAATCTGGAGGTAGACGTATGTATGCGGTATGACCACAAACAAAATAGGAATGACTGATAGCTTTAAAGGACGATTTTCCATGATCACTGAATTCGACCACAGTAGTGCATTTACTATGACCTAAGTGTACTGAACCTTTCTTCCTGATACATAATTCGCCAGTGACTGGCAATACTGACATAGTGGGTATAACGGGTGCGGCTTCGGATTCAACAGTAAGAATCATAAGGCTAATTGTATAATTACCTAATCCATACACTTCATTTTCTAGATCAGTTCCTATTCTAGTGGGGAGTCCCTCCTTATCAGGGTAACAGACGTCGAGCAGGACCAAGTTCAGGTTTCCCCAAACCCAACCCCCGTCGAAAACAGCAATATCAGGATCTAAGGAATTAATTATTTTAAACCATGCACCACAGGAGCCATTGTGAGTGAACGGGTACGGAAAGAGGGGCAGAGCTCCCTTGTAATTCTGGTAGGGAGGGAGTCGGCCACATATCCAGCAGTTTGTAGCATTGTTAGTTTGATGGGAATGGTGTAGCATACTAATGAATGTGTTGTTGCGCAGCGCAAGTCTGTAGGAGAGTTCATGAGGAGGTAACTCGCTAAAAGTGTGTTCAGCAGAGGCATTGTAAACAGATTGTTCACGCCTGAAAATAGGGTAGTAGATAGGGAGAAGTATACTGGCAACTATGATCAGAAGACTTAGAAAAAACATTATTAACAATGTCACTATACAGTGACTACGCAGTGATTCACAGTATGTACGTTTCTTGAACTCTCTCTCTCTATCTCGATCTAGGGGATACATGTCAGAAACTATTTAACCGATTCACCTAGGGGAGGACTTAAACAATTAAACTGTCTGACTTGCTAGATCGGAGTTTCGATCGGTACTCCTCTTGGGGAGTTTTTTCTCGTTCAGTTTCTGTAAAGTCTTTTGGCTCAACACAGTCTTTGTTGGGGGTGGACGAGTCTCGGTCTGGTTTCAGTTCATGGAATTTTTTCACATGACTCGTATGAACCCACCCCTTTCTCCCTTCGATCTTCACGGCGGTCCTCGTGGTGAGAAGGACGGTCTTCGGTGATTTCCAGCGGGGCTCCAACGGACTCTTCCTATCAAAGTTTCGCACCAATACTAGGTCCCCAGGACGGACATCATGTGGCTTTACATCAGTGTTGTCAGGGAAGGCTGCGGCAACCTGTGAACAACATGATTGGAGTGCAGACATCAAGGAGGCAAGGTAATCTGTCAACATATTGCAATCAACATCAGTAATTTTTTTCGGAATGGGCGTCCCCCACATATTCGGTGGTCTGCCAAAAACCACTTCGTACGGGGATAGCCCTGATCTCGAATGGGCAACCATTCTCATATAGAATAGTGCCACTGGCAGGGCGACTATCCAGTCGACCCCTTTCTCTTTACATATTTTAGCAAGTCGTATTTTCAATGTCTGATTATGCCTCTCTACAAGGCCTGCGGCTTCGGGGTGTCGGACACAATGGAATTTCCACTGGTATCCTAGCAATAAAGAAACTTCTTTCATTAATGCGGATGAGAATGGCTGACCGTTATCTGAGTACACGACACGAGGCAAGCCGTACCGTGGGAAAAATTCACGAACCAACTGCCTGGCAGTGGTCGGAGCAGTGTAATCTGGGACTGGGTATGCTTCGGTCCAGCGGGACAGAGCACAAACAACTACGAGAACATATTTAAATCCTCGACAACGGTCCATCTGGATATAATCCATCTGGAGGACTTCAAAAGGGTGATCGGGAGGATGAAATCCACCTTGCTCTACAGGGACGCTTTTACCTGGATTGAACTGACAACAGATCATGCAAGTACGCACTTTCTGTTTTGCTGCTGCTCGTAAGTGTTTATTGTTCCAAAGATTTTGTAAACTGTCTAACATCGCTTTCTCTCCTAGATGTGCTGGACTATGTGCTGTATTAATCATGACTTGAACCATAGAGTCAGGGAGAAACCATGTAGATTTTCCCTTCGTCATCCAACCTTGATCTGTCTGGATCCCTCCTAGTTCAATCCATTTCTTTATTTCTTCTGGGGTAGCATGTGTCTGAATATCGATAACATCTAGTGCGGGATCCCTGACTGTCATGCAATTTGTCGGTCCTATTGTCTTTGTTGTGTCAGTTGTCTGAGTGTGAGTCAGTGCTGTACGTTTTGCTGTCTGGTCTGCCAGGTCGTTACCCTGGGAAACAGAATCTGTGACTTTAGTATGTACTTTACACTTCATGACGGATATGCCTGAAGGCAGATGTATTGCTTCTAACAGTGCTTGAATGAGGGGACCATGTTGGATCTTGGCACCATGAGAGGTCAGAAAACCTCGTTCTTGCCATAACATGCCGAAGTCGTGTACAACTCCGAACGCATAACGGGAATCAGTATATATGTTGACATTTCTGTTCTTGGCTAGTATACAGGCTCGGGTCAGAGCAATAAGCTCTGCCGCTTGAGCAGACAGTGTGTCGATACGATATGTTTCTTTTACTTCAGTTTCAGTGGTCACTGCATACGCGGCCACTAATTCTCCTGTACTTGTTCGCATACATGAACCATCCACATAAAGTGTCAGGTCTGGATTTGTCAATGGAACATCTGTTAAGTCTCGTCGAGGCTTTGTTACTGCATTAATGATCTCTATGCAATCATGCGGGGCTGGATCTGTCATAATTGTAGGTAACAGTGTTGCGGGGTTCAGAATGCTGCAGCGTCTTATTTCTATGTGTGGCTGGAATAGCGTTAATTCATAACCTGTCAGTCGTGCTATAGTCAAGTGTTGAGTCTGAGTTCTGTTTAAAAGAACCTCTACAGAGTGTGGAACTTGTACTGTTAACTGATGGCCTAAAACAATTGAATCGCTCTGTCTTATTGCTAACGCTGTTGCTGCTACTGACTTTAAGCACGCAGGGAGTGCCTGGGCTACTGAATCCAATGTACTTGAAAAATAAGCGCAAGGCTTATGTGAACCAGCTTAATCTTGAGTGAGGACAGACAATGCTGTACCATCACGTTCTGTAACAAAAAGTGTAAACGGTTTGCTGTAACATGGTGTCGCTAAAACTGGTGCTTGGCATAATGCTTTCTTTAATTCCTCAAAGGCTTGTGTATGTTCCTGAGTCCAAGGGAGGGCAGTCGAAGTCGCTGCCTCCTGCGTCGTTAACTGGATGAGTGGTTTAGCTAGAAATGCATATTGAGGAATCCATTGTCTGCAGTACGAGGTGAGGCCTATGAAGGCCCGCACTTCCTTTTGTGTCTGGGGTTGTGGCATATTTACAATTAACTGAATGCGATCGGGAGTGAGCTGTCTCCCCACTTTGGACAGCAAGTGACCCAAGTACACAACTTGCTGAACACAGAATTGCAGCTTCGAAGGAGACACCTTGTGTCCTTTGTCTGCCAGAAAATGTAGAACTGTCAGCGATGCTTGTTCACATTCGGGCTCACTTCGTGCGGTGATCAACAGATCATCGACGTATTGCAGTAAGGCTGTGTTAACTGGCATTTGAATACAATCTAGTTGCCTTTTCAGTGCTTGACTATAGATGCTGGGGCTTTCTGTGAATCCTTGAGGTGCGCGGGAAAATTTGAAACTTCGTCCATTTAAACTGAATCCGAAGAGATATTGGCTCTCCGGATCAATAGGTACACTGAAGAAAGCGTTCTTGAGATCAATTACAGTAAAGAACGTTGCTTCTGAATCAATAGCAGTCAATAGGGAAGAGATATCGGGGACCACAGGGTACTGTGGTACAATACATTTATTCAGCTCTCGAAGATCAATCACCAGCCGATATACTGGCGGTGCATTGGGATCAGTACGTTTAAGAATTGGAATGATGGGTGAATTACAGATATTGGAGTCAGTCTCGACGACCACTCCTTGTGCTATAAGCTCTTCAATGATTTCCAGTAAAGCCACTACAGCATCGGGTGGTAACTTGTATTGTCTAATTCGTGGTAGAACAACTCCTGTCTTGAGTGTAACACGGTATGGTGTGATATGCATACAACCTACATCAGTTGGGCCTTTTGCCCATAGGTGATCTGGTACATTTTTCAATCTGACATCGAATTCTCGCAACACATAATGACCCTTGAAATCCCGTAAAAAGAGTCTAACTCCCTCCGGGGAACAGCAGATTATAGCTCCTAGAGCTTTCAATGTTTTAATTCCTAACAGATTTTCTGGGCATGAGTTTGTAAGTAGCAAATCTGTAACTCGTGATAATGGACCCACAGCCAACGGTACTGGTTCCGATACTTCATTTACAATAGGCTGTCCTGAAAAACCAAGGGAAACATTCTGTGAGCCTGAGAGGGGTGCCCCTGGGACTTCATTATGGCTGATTGTGGTGCGACTTGCCCCCGTATCAATTAAAAACTTTCTGTCTTTTCCCAATACTTGACTGTGTACATAAGGACCTTCTTGATCTACAGGAATTTCAATAAGAGGCAAGCCAAATTCCCTCTCTAGGCTGTTTCATGTATATCGGGGGTAATCTGGATATGCAGATTGGGCATACTGGTACATCTGTTGTGAAACTTGCTGAGTCGCGGCAATGGGCTGTGGTACTGCTACTGTCTGTGCTGTATGAGATGGGGCGTGCATAGGCTGTGTATTCTGCATGTGCTGTACATTCTGTGAGGTCTGATGCTGAACCTGATCTTGTCTAGGTGGATGCGGTCTTTCTTTAGTTTTCCCTGTTGCTAGTTCCTATCTGCTTTAACTTGTTGAAAAACGGCATCTTGTTTACGTATTACTGAATACTCAATCCTTACTACTTAATACTGGATACAGCTAGTTTATACAAGAAACACAATAATGCACATAAAAACGGTCACATTCATACGACGACATTAATCACATGAAAAGACATTTGAGACATAGATGACTACCCCCTATACTGGATGTACTGCTAAACAGTACGGATACACTGGTGTAACAGTGCAGAAATTCAGAAATTCAGAGTACTAGATATACTGCTAAACAGTACAGATACACTGCCTAGAAACAGTGCAGACCGGACTTGTGTACCCAAACCCGTCTAGATACGTCCCAGCAATGGTACTCACCGGGAAGCACGGAAACAGAAGGCCTCGGAAAACTCGACTGGACTCGACTCGACTCGGCTCGACTTCGGAAAACTTCGGAAAACTTCGGAAAACTGGTGGGCCTCTTGACACCTCGGACCTTGCTTTCTTTCGGCTAGGCTCTGGTCGGGATCCTCCGCACTCCTCACCGCCTCGTCTGGGTACTGATCGCAGTCTTCGTCACCTCCGTGGGTCAGAGGGAGGTGCAGGAAATCCTGCCGGTACGCGTAGTTTCCATCTAACTGATGGCAGGGGACATAGCTTGCAACGCACCAACCGGCGCGTGAGGTGGGGGAGGGGTCCCTATTCGGGCGCCAAAATGACGTAAATATATAATTTACTCTCTTAATTTCTATGCAGGTAAGTACTTAATCAATAATAACTCAAATCGGAAAGAAAGAACCAGAGTCCGTGGTGTTAGAGTTCTTAGGGGTTTTATTCCTCAAAAAGGAATGGTCAGGACCATAATATCATGTTCTTCCCACCGCAGGGGTGGAAGAAGGGATAGAGCGCGCTACATTTTATTGACAGTACATAGCTTATATACTTAATTCAGGTCATAGGAAACAGTATAGTAGGCGTAACAGCTGAGAGAAGACAAGATAACAGTATACACGTGTTACTAGTACGTAATCAGAAGGCGTGGACTAGGCGTGAACTAGAGGTGTGTGCTAGAAACGTCACAGATGGGTGTCACAAAGGGGTGGCACTAACAGAAATGTTGCAATGTCAGCAGAAATCGGAAGCTTGGATGCGCGCGCAGCTGCATGACGTGTGATAGACGTGAAACTGGAGGGGTGCAGGGGACTTGACATTTACACTGACGGAAAGAGACAGAAGTCTGGCATGTCAGATCAACTTGTACTTCTATCATATCTGATATCTGATGTTTAGGAACCATATTATCTGGACGGAAAGGTCTCTAGGGCAGAAGCCATTCTATACTAACTGTGGATGCGTGTATAAGCGCCTGAGTGTCTGCATGAGAAGCGTGGGTGCACGGGGCCTTCCATGGAAGCATGGTAACAGAAGCTATGAATTACTTGCACTGAGACAGGTCGGCCCTTTGGCTCTGCAGCTGGGGAGGATGTTTACTGAAGCTAGTAGGCAGGAATGCATTTTCGAAGAGCGGAACAGATAACTCGAAGGTTATAGTCAGTCTTGGCAGAAAGCAGGCTGAGCTGAGCGCGGTGGGCCGCGCTGGAAGTAAGTCAGAGTTCACGGGTACAGAGGCAGCCTGGGCTGAGGCTGTCAGAGTCAGAAGCCAGAAAAGAGGCTCGATGGCAGAAATTCAGGGCCTACTTTGCCAGAGCAGGAAAACATATAAAGTACACTACAAAAAGACGTTGGCATAGCATACTTGGGAACGGGCTATTTAATCCATTCAGGGTGGATCTGAAAGAGGACAAGTTAACGTTGGACGCAAATGTATTTGCGTCTTCATAGCTGGTACAGGAGGGAAGTTACATGCACTTTAAGCTGGTACATGGAGTCGGTGGGGTACGCGCTAGGGAACACAACATGACCAAAATTTATATTTCCTCAGACTGTCGAATTGAAACAGCTGCTGCTGCCGTAGCTCTCAAGCAACTCGGCAACGCTCTAGCTACCGGATCTAAAGTCGACGAAAAGTACGCACATGGGCGTTGCTTATCGCCAAACTGCTGAGTCAAGACTGACAATGCACATCCCTCTCTCTCGTGGACATACAATGTGAAAGGCTTACTGAAGTCGGGAGTACCCAACACAGGAGCCGAACACAACGCATTGCGTAGTTCTGAAAAGCTCTTTTGACATTCATCAGTCCAAGCAATAGGATTTGGAGTATCCTTAACAGTAAGAGCTATCAAAGGCTTCGCTAACAAAGAAAAATTAGGAATCCACTGTCTACAGTACGACGTAATCCCCAAAAATGCACGTACTTCTCTCTGTGTTGTAGGCACACTCATTTTCGCAATAGCTTGAATTCTCTCTGGGGTCAATTTCCTTCCCTCCTTCGATAAGAGGTGACCTAAGTAGGTTTCTTCTTGTCGACAATATTGCAACTTGGAGAGAGAAACTTTGTGATGAAAATCAGACAAGTGGCGTAACAACGACAAAGTGGCTTCTCTACAAATCTCCTCAGTATCAGCGGCAACTAGCAAATCATCAACATATTGAATAAGGGCTGCACCATCAGGTAAAACCAACAGATCAAGTTGTCTCTTCAAAGCTTGACTATAGATCGATGGACTCACGTAATAGCCTTGAAGAGCACGCTTAAAGCGGAAACTTCGTCCTCCTAAAGAGAATCCAAAGATGTCCCTACTCTCCATGGCAATCGGGATACTGAAGAAAGCATTCTTCAAGTCCATCACCGAAAACCACGTGGCTGTAGCCGGAATCAGAGTCAACAAAGCGGTGATATCAGGCACGAAAGGAAACTGTGGAACAACAATCTTGTTCACTTCGCGAAGATCGATGACAAACCAATATACAGGAGGCTGTGAAGAATCAGTTCTCTTCAGAACAGGCAAAACAGGACTATTACACACATTACCTCTCGTTTCCTCAATAACACCCTTTTCGATCAGATCGTAAATGATCGCTAAAAGTGCACGCTCACCATCACTCGAGATACAATACTATGGAATGCGTGGTAACTTAGCATTCGCTTTCAGCGTCACAACATATGGAGGAATTTCCATTAGGCCCACATCGTTCGGACCAGTAGCCCACAATGAATCTGGTAAAGAAGACAATTCAGGTGGAAGTCTGTCTTTCGACAGGTACATCGGAGAGATCACTCTCTCACCCAAGGTAAGACGTACTCCTGACGGAGAACAATACAATGTCGCATACAATCTCTTCAATAAATCCAATCCCAACAGATTCTCATTACAACCTGTAGTCAAAAGAAGGGGTGCTTCGAACTTATGAGGACCAACAGAAAGAGACAATGGAGCAGAAATCAGATTTGTAACGGGGGCACCAGAAAAACCTACAGTAACATTATCAAAGCCAGACAAAGGTGCGCCAGGGAGTTTAGAGTGCATAATAGAACTCTTTGTAGCACCAGTATCTAGCAGAAAAGGTTCTGACACACCTGATGCAATCACTTCAACATAAGGTCCACTCTGATCTACTGGAACTAAAACAACTCCCTCTCTTTGTCCATGGCTGTCCTAACATTCATTACCATTCGCTTCATCACCTTCAACATAGTAATCATCCATATCGTACTGTGCTGTCCTACCAGACGAACCTTGCTGTTGATCAAAACTATTCATTGAATTCTGTGGAGGCAAAGAACGCACGTTCTGTCCGCGACCTCTACCTCTAGGCACTTGTTGAGCACCTCGACCTCGTACACCAGACGCACCATTCGTACGCTGTAAGAAAACCGGTCAACTATTCTTGTAATGACCCTCTTCTTTGCAATACGCACACTGATTAGGCCCATACGGGAAACGCTGTTGAGAAGACTTGTTCCTTTGCGAGTTTCTTGAATATTGCTGAGGTTGCTGATAATCGCGCTGACTATTAGTACGGGGTGGATAAGCTTGTTGTAGAAGAACTTTAGTCTTCAATTCCTTAGTCTTCTTATCCGCTTTCTCTAACTCATCTTTGCGCCTATTTTCATAGTACTGGGCCGTAGCTAAAATCTGCGCTGACGTGGAAACTGCCCAAGCACTCTCGGAATCCTTCAACTTAGTACACAACTCGGGAACCAAATTATGTACAAATTTATCAACGAACAATCTCTGACCACCCTCGGTAGCCATATCCTGACCACTATGATCTACAAAAGTCTCTTCAAACCGCGTGAAAAAGTCAGACATAATCTTGTCTTTCTTCTGCTTACATGCAGACAACTTGTCCCAATTAACACGCACTTCGGGCATCAAAGTCTTCATGAAGTTAATAATCCTACCAGGGAGTTGAGCAATCAAATCTTCAGGCTTAGCACCTCCAACTTGTCTATCATTCGCAGCAACAATATTAACCCAGGTATCACCCAATTCGTTATCATGATCCGTATGTCAAATCACATTCCAGATAGGCTGTGGAACAACATTGCCAAACAACATGCCTATGTCCGCTAAATTCATAATGCACGAACCCACAGTTTGAGTGAGCTCTTTATAATATCCCGCCGGATTTTTGCGCGGATCACGTAAAGACTGCTTAATCGCTAAAACTTCAACACGCTTCCAAGGAACATGTACCCATACTCGCTGAAAATGAGCAACAACAGGTGGATGAGTATTTGCATCAGCAGGTCTCCAAACTGGAGGAACCTCACGCATCGGATATTGACGCGCTTTTCTCCTAACTGACAAATCAGGCTCAAACAATCGCTCAAAAGGAGCATTATTACGAAACGACAACAACGTCTCAACTGCTCTCTCAATGTCGAGAAGACTCACAATGGTCCCTTTCGCAAACTCGGAACGCATACGATACAATTCTTCAGGAGCTTTACCCACTCTGTCAATCCATTGTTCATGGAGGAACACACACATCATTTCAAAGACGTACAGTTGCTTTGGTGCTTTCCATTGCCGGAAAACATCCATAATACCCTCAAGATCATACTGGGAGGTATACGTAACCCATCTACGTGCCATGTGATCCAAAACTGTACGCTCGTCTGTATCAGGCAATTGACTACGTGATTGTCACAGGAGACATACCCAATTGTCCCAACAAAGGAAAAAAGAAACCAGAAACGGCAGCAGTCATTCGCTGTCTAGTAGAAGGAGAAGATGGAAAAATAAGGGAAGACGGAACAATAGTAGAAGAATCCAAAATCTGAACAGAAGGAGTATTATAGACAGGCGTAGGAGTAGCAGACAAAGGGGGAGGCAAAGTTGGCGGCCCCTGAGGAGGCTGCGCCAAAGGAACAGTAGCCAACGGAAGAGGAGCTGGCTGTGGAGGAATCACTGGTGGCACAACAACTGGATGTTGCACAGCCACAACTGGTGGCGGTGGTGCTGTAGCACTCTGTGCATAAGGGGGTGGCGAACTCAATAGATGTGACATTAAAGGATCTTTCGCAAGATCTTTCTTCTCTTCCTGCTCTTTAGGCGGCAAAACTGGGATAGCATCTATCTACCGCTAACTTCTTCACCCTAAGCATCTGCTCGCTCTCTTGCTCTTCCTCATTATCCCTATACGCAATAGCAGCTTGTACCATTGACATACCTTATTCTCGTTTATTCTTCTTCGCTAATTTAATTTCTTTCTGTTTGTCTTCTTTGCGCCACATGCAGAGTCAAACATTGCCGGCCGGGCTTTCTTCTTGAACAATTTCACTTCGAGATTGTCTAAAATCTCAGTTTCAAAACTACCGTAACGGGGCCACTGTAGGACACCGTCTTTCCTCGTATACTTTACCCAAATCTCATTATAACTAATGGGGCCCACGTCATGTTTCACGTATAATTCATATGTAGGAGTTCCAATCGGAGGAACCGGACACGAATCCTCTAACCGGGAATCCTTAGAAACACCACAACCAAATATCTTTCCAAGTCTGCTAAGACCAGGCATCTTGCTCAATAGTCTAGCTTCAAACTACAAGGGAAAACTCAGAACGATAATCTCGCGAATACACGAGTCCCTTGGCTTTCGGGCCTGCAGGTACCAAATCAAAGCGATCCACTAAAGGGATACCAAAACAAACTAAGGACAAGGAGACGCTCCACTCATACTTAACTGAAATGTCGATGGCGTCACCAGAAGACCCGTCAATTGTCTCGCTCTACAAATGTCTAAGGCTCCAAGACAAGGCGACAGTCAGGGCAGCAGTCCTTCGTAGCCGTCGGAAGGCGGGGAACCTTGCAGCAAAGACTTTCGGACCACGACAACATACAGGGGTCGATGAAGTGGTTGGCCTTCCTCCAGAATTTTCACACGAAGCTCCTCACGATCTTCGGGCTTGGACCGGTACTGCTGAAGTCGCCCCACGCTGGGCGCCAACTGAAGGACCGGGTTTTAGAACCCAGCGGCGTCAGGGAAAACGCCCGATGCCTTCGAGTTCCCCTCTCTTGGCAAACAGAGACACGGGATACTTCTTGATGACGTCAAAGACCAAAAGTTTATTGGCTGCAACCAGGAACAGAGGTCTACGAAGCACACTCGGGTGGTTCGCTAGAGACTGGACAAATTCAATGAGCGGAGCATGGTCTTTTATGCCAAAAATCAAGCCTCAGGCAACATTCCAAATTAGCATTGGGTTCATACAAACTGACCAATGACAATGTGACAATTCAAAAGTAGCGCATGACAACAATCCCACTTTCCGTTGTCCAGCCCACCAGAAATGACCAAGCACATTCCAATATTCCTGTTCGCTCAGGCCGGACAAACCCATCATAAAAACCCTCAAACCAAATCAGTGATTATGTTGTAAAGGAAGGAACAGAAACAGATTGGAAGCAAGATAGATAGGTGGGTGCAGTGTACTGTAAGCACTGGCATGTCCTGCTCTTTGATCTTTATCTGACCAGCTGCTTAACAAGGAACTGGCTCAACGAGGTCAGCCTCGGGCAAGGAGTCAGTTCGGCCAGGTCACCCAGAAGTCAACTAAGGTGTACGTGTCCCAAAGACTCGCTCGGCCGCAGTCATCGGCCTATGTGAGGGCAACCACACAAAATGGCTGCCGTACACAAAATGGAACCCGAAGGTTCAAACGAAATCCTTGAACACATAGTGTTCTCTTTGATCGATTCATGCGAAAACACTCGTACACACTACACTCGTGATTTGCGGTCTGCTGACACCAAAATCGTCTATTTCCGACGACCTTTATTGATCGGGTTCGGAACCACCGAACCAGACCCACAAACTCACGGAACTACAGCCCGGGGTACACTGCAGCACTGTGCTAGTAAGAGAAGAGGCCCCCCTCAGCTGAGGTACGGCTGTGTAGGAGGAGCGGCCCAGTGCCCATGGGGAACCCCGGACTCAGTTGGCAGCTGATGCCGAAATCGAACTTCAGCTAAGAAAGGTGAGCGGTGGGACTCGAAATCCCCCCAGCTAATAAATGGGGCCCTGTGGCACTGGTAAGTTAGGATCTCCTGTTTGGGGCACGGCCAGTTCTCCTGGTCCTGTTGTGCTTTCCAGCCTGCCCCAGGTGCCCTCTCCTCACTACTGGTCTAAACGGAGTGTAGGGGCATAGTGCCAATATCGGCCCACTCACCAGCCCTCTTGCAGCAACATACATGAAGCATAAATAAACAGACAAGACAACTTTTTTGTTGGTGAAAAGTAGCTGCAGGTTTATTAGCATACACATATGCCAACATGGTGGGTTATCTTACAGGCGATCCAAAGGCAAGCCGCCCCTCGCGGCCTACCACCTGAAGGGCCAACTTGCATCGGGGCCTTAGCCAATCGTTGCTTAGCGGTTGTGGTGAGGGATAGCCACTCCCACTTCCGGTGAACCATTGGTCCACCCTCTTGCTCACGACCCCCCCCTACGAGGGGCGGAGCGTTCAAGCGACCCCCAGTTGTACAGGTTTCCAGCCGCCCGTAGAATAGCGGGGTGCCGTCGCACCCCAGGGTCCACCATACAGACTTCCTGGGGATATTAGGCCTCAGCACCCTTTGTGCTCCTGAAGAGGGTACCCCTGAGTACCTTTCCGCCTCTGGATCGCTCTGTAACTCCGTCTGCAACACAAATAAAAAGATTAGAAGACAGTTCCCCCCACACTGAAAGCGCCGGGTACGCGGTAGGGAGGAAGACGGCGACAGGGTGAGGGGACAAAGAGGCCGCCAGGTGGGCGGGGGAGTAATTTATACCTCTCCCCCGTCCCCCAACACGGCCGGAAGTGACGACGGGACCCGAAGGGGGTCGCGGAACACTGGGCTGCCCCGTGTGCCATCTTGTGGCACTAAGGGGGCCGCCCTCTTATGAGGTCCCTTGCGGGGACGTGTCGGTCGGCCCACAGAGTTGTGGACTACGGTTGCCCCCAATAAACTTGTTGCATTGTCTTCTTGATTCATGAGGGGTCCAATGCTCAAGCTCCTCACGTAAAGCACACCACTGAGGAGGTAGATGTATAAACTGACATAAACAGGAATCGGGTGACAAACAAAGGTAGGCGGCCTGAGCGGGGGTCTTGTGCACCGAAGAGGGGCCGCTCTGACAGCAACAAGCAGCACGGCTTATATGTCTCAGCAATCACCGGGAACAGTGTTCACAAGCGAAGCAGCAGGTGGAGGAGACTATGCCGTTGTAAAGCATTTCTTTTGCGTGTTGAGCTGCCCTCTCGGGGAAGCCCCGACAGGCCACGTGGGGCATGAGAAATCAGTGCTCCAGGGGCAGGCGGCGAGTAGTACCCCCAAGGGCAGGGAAGAAGCGGCACAGCGGGGACTCACCCCCACCATTGGTATACTTGAGAGATATCCAGAAACAAGGGAGTGAGAAACAAGCAACAAAGCAAAATTGACAAATATGCCTCCTCGAGGGCGACGCACGATGATGGAGTGGACAAGGCCGAGACGACAACCGCGCCCGGATGGGGTGTGGACGACCCCTCCCTGAAACATATCATGGAGGCCATCACTGGGGTAGGATGGACTCAATAACAGCATGAGTAACACTAATAAGGGCCGACCTCCAGAACATGCGAGACAAGGTAAAATCGATCCGACCACTGCTGCGATTCCAAGTCAATGCAGCATTAAATTAGAAACCTGCAGGCAGCGAGTAAAATGATGGAATATAAGCTGGATGACTATGAATGGACAGCACAAAGAAAACATTTGTATCCTTCGGGTACCGTAGAGGGCAGAGGGGCCGACACCTGACCTATTGAAGAACGAATCACTCAACATCTACAGCCCAAGAATCTTTCTACTTCCTTTTCGGGGGAAAGGGCACATCACGTCCCTGGTGGCAGGCCCAAGCCTGGGGGCCATCCACAACCTTTCTTGGCACGTCTCTTCAACTTTAGAGACCGGGACGTGATACTACAATCTGCCCGCACTGCCACACCGATCAAGATTGATAATAGTGTGGTGTCTTCCTTCCCTGGCTTCACGACACGGGTGCAAAAACAGAAAGGGGACTTAAGTACTCCATGTTGTTTCCCGCGAGGTTACAAGTAGAAGTGGAGGGAAGAGCCTGGTTTTTGACATCCCGGAGTCGGCGCAGGAGTGGCTTGAGGGATGGCGAATGGTCGGCGGTAACAGCAACAGGCAAAAAAAAGATCGATCACTGATGGAGTGCATGGCAGCTGCCTCTATAGGAGTAAGGAGTAAGGTATGGGTGATAACATGTTGATTGATACAGGGAGAGTGTGTAGTATGGTGAACAAAGGAGTAGAGACGTAGCCAGAAAAAGGAGGTATAAAGGAGGATGTCACCTTGAAAGAAAATAAGTAGACTGGGAGTAGCACTACAGAGAAAGTGGAAAAAGTGACAAAAGAAGCATGGACAGTGTTCAATTTTGTGAAATAATCATAAGTGCTGGTGCCCAACATTTTTCTTACAATGCCGCTGCCCCATGCCACCACTAGTACAGCCCATTTTCATCCATCGCTAATGAAGCCAAACCCATGTTTGCCCTTACAATGGATTTTCACAAAATCTGAATGTAAGTAATACTTTTGGAGCAAATTTAAGTGTAAATTACTCTGAGGTGTTGAGCACCCAGACCAGTCAATTTGATGGAGACATGCAAGTTATACTTTTGGAGTGAGTTTACATTCTGATTAAGTGACTAGTCAAGTAACAGTAAACTGACTCAAAAGTGTAAGTTACTCAAAAATGTAAGTTACTTTTTTTAATCAGATGCCCAGAATGCCTGAAAAGGCTACTTTCCATTCTCCTGCTTCCTCTATGTGTCTGTCTCCATCAGGGGTGGTGTTTCAGGCAATCACATTTAATATTTTAATTTGTTTTACTGTCTACCACATTTGGCTCTAGTGAGCACAGATTGAGTGCAGCAGCTTGAAATTGCTTCTCGCCATCTGTATGCCGGGCCCTGGGTGAGGAGCATGTGAAAAAAGAAACAACACTGCAGGAGCATTCTGATTTCCACTCAGAGCTGGTGCAGTGCGCACAAGAGGAAACAAGCATTGGCAAAGCCAAGAAGTCTCGCTTTTGGGATCTATTGGCTTTACCAATGGTTTTTATCCCTTTAGTAACTCATCACCAATGCTTGAATAATCACCACAATTGGGGGAATGGAACCGAGACATGGATTGGTGCACGCTGACCAAAAAAGTGGTGTATCAGGTCCCCAGAAATGTAACAACATATTGAGAAAATGGAATGAACATAAGGGAAATCCATGTACTCCGCTCCACGAAGTTGGTTCAGACGTCATGCCTGTTGAACACTCTGAATCAAATGTCATTGTTGGGGGGGGGGGGCGGTGAGGGTGGGAGCGAAGGGTCTGTTGGTGGTTGCTGAGATGTCTGCTTTTCTTAAATGCATTCTAAAATGACAGTGTGTTTCTAGCTCAAGTTTGTTGTGTTCTGTAATGCTCTTTGTAAATAGATTGATTTTAAAAAAGATTGTAGCTTTATCGCATTTGGAGGGCATTCAGATCTACCAATATCTTGACAATTGAGTAATCTTTGCTCATTCTTTCTCTAAAGGACACAGCAATGTGAATAGAGGGTTGCAATTGTCTCCAAAGCCTGGGTTTCATGAAGAACTGGAAGGAGTAGAAACTGGCTCCAGCAAAAAAAAGGCTAATCATATGTGACTTATTCAATACAGGGCAAGACAATGTATTCCTTCTTAATAGCAGGAGAATAACTCTGCAAGACAATGTTCAGGATATACTTTCTCTTCCCCAAGCCCCTGCCAGTTCAAGGGCTAATGGCGGCATCAACAAGAGTGGGCTCCCCAACAATAAAAACCTCTTGTTTTTCACTTACTACCTCTATGGGCCCCAAACACACAAGATTACAAGGTTCTTGTTTAAGTCTCATAATCAATAGTCCAAGATGTACAATGGTGGTTAATTCCAGGAAACCTGTAAAATGGGATTTCTTTGTTGCTTCCTACTCTCATAGTTGTAACTACAGATGCAAGTAATAAAGGGTGGGGGCGTCTTCTGTAAGGGAAAAAGACACAAGGAGCCTGGTCACAAGCATAAGGTTTCCAGACCTCAAACTGTAGAGCACAATCAGCTTTGTTTAAGGTCATTCATGGTTTTTCTACTCAGAAATATGGGAAGGCGATTATGATCAGGACAAACCATTGGATCACCAGAAGATACATACATCGACAAGGGGGGACAATGGTGAAATAGCTAGCCTTAATGACAAGGAACATCTTCATGTGGGCAGGGAATCACCAGCTTTCTATACCAGCATTGCATATTCAAGGATGGGACAATTTTCAGGCAGATTCCTTGAGTTGTAATTTGTAGTCCTCAATCAACTAGGCCATCCATGTCTAGATCTGTTTGCATCACTATCCAATGGTCTCCTTCCTCATTAATGCACAGAGACATGGGCCCAGGAAGCAGGGTTGTGGAGGTGCTGTCATTTCCCTAATGGACATGACTTCTTTATGCTTTTCCTTCCATTCCCGTTCTCCTGAGGGTGCTTTTGGGAAAATTCAGGAGGAGAGGGGATCGGTCATTCTGATCTGTCTATATTGGCCATGGAAACAATGGCTTACAACAATAGTTGAGAAGTAACTAGGACAGTGTCTACACCGTCTCTTGCCTTCATCCCCTCTGGCATTCCCTCAGTTAACATACAATTAACAAAAAATGCCTCAGCTCACAGCTTGGAGCCTGAGAGGGTAGGTTTACAAAACTTGGACTGTTGAACAGAAGTAGGAATTACCATCCTAGAATCCAGAAAACTATCTATTCCTGTACAATACGCATTGGAAAACATCTGTAAAATGCATCACCAAGAGAAAATGTTAACCTATCTTTTGTAATCAATTCAAAATTTGAGTTTTTTCTGAAATATGTTTCCAGATGACTTCATCAGCACACTGGGCAGCTATTAGGGCCTTTTAGAGAGTCCTGGATAATTTTTGTAACTAAACCTCTATGAGAAAAGATTTTTGAAGAGATTTAGGCTTGCAAGTCTAATTTCCTCCTCTAGTCCTCCTCCATGGTATCTTCCCACATTTTTAAAGGGATTGCTGTCATCACCTTTTGAACCTCTACGCTTGGCACCAATTCAATAGCTGGTGCCAAAGGTACTTTTTCTAGCAGTCATTCCATTGGTAACATGACTGGGGGAGATGGTAGCTATTTTGTAATGTTTTCTTTACATAAGAATTTTTCCAAACAGGGTGGTCTTGAGTCTGGATCCTATATTCTAACCAAAGATTCAGTCACAATGTCATTCTTGTTAAGAGTTTGACAGGGATTCTGATCCTCCCTGATAATTAAATGTAAAAAGAGCGCTTTTAATATATTTGAAGTGACAGAAATTTTTTGAGTTTCTGAATCTGATTTTGTTTCTTATAATCTGGGTAACAATAGAGAAAAACTGCTACCTTAATTTTGAGTAGGTGAGTGTGGCAAGCAATTGTTCAGGCTTATTTGTCCATAGGAGTGTCCATCCATAGTAACACACAGAACAGGTAAACAAGAGGATTTGCCGCTTAGGCAGAAGCAAATGGTGTCCACTATTGGAAATCCCCAGATGAATGCATGGTGTAATGTCAATACCTTTATAAAACATAAGTTACAATTAGGAAATGGGAAGTCTGTGAACTTTGCATCCGAAGTCTTCAAAACTGTTATGAAGTGAATAACATTGGACTGGATATTGAGTCATTCAATCAGTAGTAAGTATCTTTAAATGTGACTGCGTCTTTGTGTCTACGGAAGTTAAGATAATTGTGCAGTTCCTAAACTTCTTAGGACTGTGAAGGGGAGAATGGATAAAAGGTTAATGATTAAATTACTGTAAGAAATTGTGTTATTAGTTGAGAGGGGTGTGAGTCCCACTCAAGTAATAAACACAATCCTTGTCCGGGTGAATGACAAATGTCACTAAATAACAGCCATGGTCTGTGCAGGTAACAGCGGTGGGGCGGTGGGGCCGTGTAAGGGGGGATTAAGAGGGACGATGCAGAGGGAAAATTAATTGTTTATTTAATTTTCCCTCTGCATCGTCCCTAGAAATTCCCCCTTAGCCGGTCCCACTGCCCCACCGCTGCTCCCTTTTAAATAAACCCGTGCTTAACCATCTAGTCGCTTGGCACAAAAGAAGTCAGGCTTAGAGGCCATGTATAAAGCATTTATGCATTACTAAAAGAGTAATAAAGTGGAAACAATAAAAGAAAAATTACAAACCAATTTAGTCAAATAGAGAATATTTTAATAAATAAAATGACACCAAAATGACAAAAATACAATAAGTAAAACTGTGGTTCTGAATTTTTTAAGTTTCTGGTGAAGTAGCACCAAAAAGCACAAAGCTCCATCCGCAGTTACCTGGCTGTGCTGAACCTGGTCAAAGTCCCAAGTTCAGGCCAACTGTGATGAAGTGCAGGTCAGATATAGGGACCAGGTTTGACAAGGTGGAGAGCTTACCTTCTCATGCAGTCCGGTTCCACGCAAGCAGCCTCAGCCAGAGCTTTATAGTATTGGGAGCAGCAAGGATATCATCATTTGCGTGAAAAATAGGTCACTGTCAGAGTTTCACGTTGGCAGGGGAAGCAGGTGGGCATTTGCAGCTGTGAACAACCCCAAACATGCTGGTTTTTCATCAGGAGTTTAGTACTTGCAGTTTTCAGGGTGGGGCGTACATTCTGACCCAAGTCAAGGGCCCAGGAACTGTAGAGGCACCTCTTGGTGATCAGGACTCAGTCCAGCAGAAGCCAAAGTCAGGGCTCGGGCAAGGTCATGTTGGTGCTTATCAGCTGGGGAGATGCACGGCAGGCCTCTGGAAGCTTGCTGTGTCCCTATAGCTGAAACAGGTGGTCAACTAACTGACAATTCTTGCCACTTCTGGTTTCCAGGGTTCAAGGCACACAGATTAATTCTTCTTTCTTCAGACAGCAGGCCACACCTTCTTCTGAATCTTAGATAGGTCTAGGAGCTGATTAGAGGTTCCGTGGGTGCCTCTTGTATACCCAGTGCCAGCCTTTGATTGGGGGACAATCCCAGGCCCACTCCCAAATTAGTTCTGGCCAGTTCACCCCTCTACCCTAGATTTAGCTACAAATTGGCAGGGGTGGCAAGGGCAAGGGCAAGTCAGGTGTCAGGTTATTTTGTGTGTGCTGTAGGCAGAGTCCTTTGTAGCATAATCAGGGCAGAGCACAACTCATTTGCAGACATCCTGTCAAGAACACCAACTCCCTCCACACCCAGACCCCTTTTGTCATCATGTCTGGAAGGAATGCACATTACACCACAGGAGAGTCATTCACAGTCATGTGAACATGTAGACTGGCAGAAAAGCACATTTCGTTTAGGCAGAAAATTGCCAACTTTTCAAAAGTGGAATTTTCAGAATATTAACGGAAAATTCGACTCTTCCATTAAAGAGGATTTAAATTACAATTCAAATGAGTGAAAGAGGTATTACTTTATCTTCACCCAAACTGAAGTTATCACTCGTTAAGTGCAATTAAGATAACTCAGTGTTAATCTATGGAAGAGATAGCCTTGCCTCAGTGAAAAAAAGACTCTAGGAGTCGTTCACTGCCCAAACTTGTAAAACTTAGGTACGCATGTCCTATATTTTACATACCATGCACCCTACCCTATGAGCCTTTAGGGCATATCTTAGGGGGATTTATAAGTATTAAAAAGGAAGGTTTAGACCTGGCTAAAGGTTTCATTTGCCAGATTGAAATGGCAGTTTACAACTGCACACAGGCTGCAAAGGCAGGCCCGGAGACATGCTTTTGAGGGGTACATAGTGGGTGGCACAATGACTACTGTATTTCACTAGTAGTATTTAATTTACAGGCCCCGGGTACATGTAGTACCATTTACTAGGGACATAAA
The DNA here is from genome assembly GCF_964263255.1 of Lissotriton vulgaris. NCBI lineage: Eukaryota > Metazoa > Chordata > Amphibia > Caudata > Salamandridae > Lissotriton > Lissotriton vulgaris. The sequence goes on from NC_141700.1 coordinate 159,954,125, forward strand.
ATTAAATTAAAAGCACCAATAAGGTGTAGGTCAATGTTACCATTTTTAGGGGAGAAAGCACAAACACTTTACCCCTGGTTAGCAGGACAACATTTGCAGAGCCATAAAAGCCAACAAAAACTGGTTCAGCAAAGGAAGGCAAAAACCTGGGGTGACCGAGCAGAAAGGGCCCGGTCCAACAATTACTTATTGGTAAACTTCATTACCCTGATCATAGTTCTCCTGGTTACAGTCCTACCCCCCAACGTATTTGTACTATGCATGATGTTGATCTTGGATAATAACAGGAGGTGGCGGAAGGGGTTACCTTTTAAGGCATTCTGTATATTCTGGAATAAAAACGGAAATAAAGACTTGCATGCAACAAAGTCTTGAGAGGAGCGGGATCTCTCAACTTGTTAGTTCTGAAATGGGGAGGACTGTGGATCAGGTTATTGAAGATAACCAATAAGTAATTAAAACATTTCACTCTTCTATCCGCCCACACTCTAGTTCTCTTATCTACTCATAGGGTCTATTCTCACTCTGCCTTTCTCTAGCCATCTCTGTCTCTTCATCCTTTGTCCCACTTTCAGATTCCCTTGAGCTCTTGTCTTCTCTCTCCCACCAATACCTGTCAGTTCTCTCTATTACTATGCACCACTGCACTGTCCACCCCAGAATGTATGATTAACAGCAGCTGCAGCTCTGAACTGTTACTCACAGGCAGAGGTATGCAAATTCTGCATGCTGACAGCTTCAGTCTGCTTATAAAACTTACTGTCATCATAGGCTGCAGTTCACCATTCTTTCAGCCAGGTTCATGGCAAAGTTGAATTAAAAAATGCAAAGCAGCAGCCTGCTATGATGACACTGTTAATACAAGACATGACACACACATTCATGCTAACACATCAGTAATGCTTGGACCTTTACAGGCATTTTACAAGACACACACGGGCCGTGCCAAGTCTGGATAATAATTTCCAGTTTACTGAGGAGTTGAATAGGTCATGGGCCGACCTGGAAAGGTTCTTGAACTCCAGGTAAAAAGTGCGAGTGGTGTCCACCAACACCCACTGGTGCAAATTAAGTACTAAGTGATGGAGAAAAGCGGGACACAGTGAGGAGTGTAAATACAAGGACAAAGATGACAGAAAGTGGCAAAAGTGGCCATATGAGAAATACAAAACCACGGGAGCCAATTTAATGGTGGCCACAAAGGAGAATATATGGAAGGGAAAAATTCAGAACATTCTGCCACTCCCTTATTGACTTTTAGCTCCGGAGTTCCAATCACGAAGGGGTGGGAAGTGTTGCATAGGGTCACGTGATGTGAAGTGAGCTGGCAGACGCTTGAGTAGTTGGCCTAGCTGCAGATTACAGCATAATCCCTTCAAATGTGAGCATCTGAGGGGGCGTGGCCACGGAGGCAACCAAGATGGCTGCCTCCGCTTGAAGCTCCGCCGGTCGGGCTTCCCTAACTTCATTTTACCATGTTTTAGAGCTATCCGGCGCTCAGCAGACTTCATCCATCCTTTACAGTCCTCCGATGCAGCTGTCCGGTGCCCCGCTGGGCTTTCACGAGGCCAGGATGATCGAGTACGGCGGAGAGGATTAACCCTTTCGATGCTGATGACGAGCTCAGCTCGTCATCACCCACGGGTGTCGTGTGCTGATGACGAGCTGAGCTCGTCATGAACACTGGCATTCATAGACTGTCAGCACAGGAGGGGAAAATGGCCAGCAGTCATGTGGTTAAGGGCCCGCCCACCCTCTCCCTAGAAGAACCAAGCTGCGCCCAGCTCCGCGGTGAGTGCTGCATCTGTGGGGTCCACGCCGTCCGTTGCGCTGCCTCGCGGGTCCCTGGGCTTCTCCCCCCTCCCCCCTGCCCCTTGCGTTGCTGTGCCTATCTGGATCCCGATTATCGGGACACGCTCTCGGCCTTTCAGCCTTCTGCGCACCCCCGAGCCGGGGCCTGCAGTTTTGGACAGCGGCGTTCGGCGCGGGGCACCCTGCGCGGGGGCGAGGACCCTGCGCTTCGCGGTGGGGCTCGTCAGCGACGGCGGACCCTGCAGGGGTGCGCGTTTTCCCCTGCCGAACAGCGGCTCCGCCGGGCACTCGCTGCCCCCACCTCATACTGCACTACAGCCTGGTGCTTCGGGCCTGCAGAAAGGGATCCGGCTGCCTCCGCTCTGCTCTTATGATATCGACACCGCCCTGCCCGGCCGCCCAGAACACCTGTGCCCTCCACCTCATCACATAAACCTGACGACCTCCACTCACACAGAGGGGCACCAGTGCTTGGCTGGATTGAGACCTGAGGAAGCCCTGCAGTCATCTTCTTCGGCGCCACCATAGAGAACACAGCATTTGCCTTGTTAGCAGACAAGTCCATCTGCCATCACTCCTCGGCTCTGGGCGACGCAGCTCTGAGTCCCCGCCATTACTTTGCTGAACTGTGCCATCTACGAAAGCTTTGTTATTGGCGCCTACCTGTTACAACACGAGCGCTCCCATTGCGCCTGTCTTGTTGCTTGTGTTTGCCGCGCTCACTATGCCTGCCATCCTACTGTGCCCTTGGGTGTTCCTCTGCTGGGCCTTTTTCCCTGCCTCGTGTGAGCGGATTTTTATTTATTTTTTGACCGCCATTTTACCTCTCTGCCACCTGGTTTGCACTATGGGGAAGAGAGACCCGAACCAACAAAAGCTCAGCTTCGACAAAGCTTCATTTCCAACCTTGGATTCCCCCCCTGGTGCATCCTCTGGCGCTGTGGATTCCAATGACCGAGACAACGCAACTTCCTTAGTCATGGCTATGATGAGCGAGATGAAGGCCGGTTTTAAGTCGCTGGTCAGCCGCTTCGACAGCCTTGACCAAAAACTGGCGGAGATGGGGTTTAAGGTGCAGGCCCACGACAGGCTTTTAGATGTGGTGGAGTCTAGAGTCTCGGATATAGAAGATGGCGCTTCGACCTCGCTGAAATGTCTAGAACGAGTGGAGAAAATCCTCAAGGACGTGGCCATCAAGAATGAGGACCTGGAGGCCCGTAGCCGACGTAATAATATCTGTATCCTTGGCGTGGCAGAGACGACCTCCACTGGTTGCATGGATGTCTTTGTGGAAAAGTTACTCATTGATCTGTTTGGCAGAGAGGTGTTAACGCAGGGTTTTGTTGTAGAACAGGCCCACAGATCACTGGGTCCCTGCCCTCGTCCTGGCCTGCCTCCACGTCCCATCATTGCAAGACTCATGAATTTCCGTGATCGAGACGCTGCTTTCCGTGCAGCTCGCGAGATGCGTGAGATCCAGTGGCAAGGTAGCAAACAGTCCCTTTTTTCTGATTTCAAGTTCATGGTTCAGGAGGCACGGCGTAAGTACAATGGCGTCAAGGCCACCTTGAGAAATCTGGGACTCAAGTATGGAATGCTTTATCCAGCAAGATTGAAGGTAGAGGTTGCCGGTCGGTTTCGCATTTTTGATTCCCCCACGGAGGCACAGGAGTTCTGCCAAGGTTATAGGAAAAATGGCTCTGGTTCTGCTGTCGATCCTGGTTCGATTTCTCCAGTCCAGGGTGACTCCCAGAACAGCGCCAACCTCTTTTCGAATCCAGGGACTGGCTGATTGTTCTTTGTTTCTTGTCTTCTTAACTCTGCTGTGTTGCAAATTATCATACATTTATAATGCTCATCTACGACTTGTTTTACAGGTTTGCCTGACCTTCGTGTCGTTGCTGCACCCCATGGCGAATGCCCTTGATTCCTTGATTGTTATGGTTTGTTTTGGAACTGCTTATTTTTCTCCCACTTGGTCAGTGACATGTATATCTTATTGGTGCCTTAATTTGGTTATGTGGGTCTGCCTCTTGGGGGTTGGCAAGAGGTTGGGTGGCGGGTGGGGGGTGGATTTTTGTTTCATTTTTTTTGCTCACGATTGTTGCATTGTTTATTATGCTCTTTGGGTGCGATGTGGAAGCGTGCATTTCAGATTGCTTTTGATATTGATTCTCCAATGGTCGAGCTAGGCCTACAGCCCGGGCCTTCCGGGCTTTCACTGATGTCTTGGAACGTTCGTGGGCTGAATAATACTAAAAATGCAAACAGGTATTAAACTACATCATTAGACACAACATTGATATAGTCTTCCTGCAGGAGACGCACTTGTCCTCTACTGACTCCTCCCACATTGCCAGGAGCTGGGCTCTCACCGTTTTTTTTCTAATTACAGTAGGTATTCCAGAGGAGTGGCCTTATTAATACATAAACGGGTCCCGTTCACACTGTCCAAGATCATGACTGACGGGGAGGGCCGTACTCTGATTGTCACAGGGACTCTTATGGGACACAAAATCACGCTTTTCGGGGTCTATGGCCCTAATGTTGACTCCCCTCCTTTTTTCCATGACCTGCAGGTGCGTCTTCTCACACTCGAACCTGGGCTGTTACTTATCGGGGTGACTTTAATTTATTAATGAACCCTACTAGAGACAGTACATCCTCTTCCCCTGATGCAAAAGCCTCGATCGCACCTAGTTCTTCTCGACCTATGCGCTCACTTTTCATTAATTGACATCGAGGAGAGATTACACCCACACCTCCCTGACGTTACCCATCACGTAGGGTATCACAATACTTGAACCAGAATAGATTATTGGCTCCTTTCTCCTGGGGTCACTGGTTGGGTGGAAGGCCTCCTCACACTTCCACGTATGCTCTCGGACCACTCTCCCATTGTTCTTAAATTAAATATCCCCAGAATAGGTGGATATGAGAGGCAGTGGCGGTTTCCCGGGAAGGCACTACTAGACCCTGTTTTTGCTGAGGAGGTTAGACAAGCAATCGAGGACTATTTAGAACTCAACACCAGGACGGTGGATACCTGGGCGGTTCTGTGGGAAGTATTCAAGGCGTATAGTCGTGGAATTTGCATTGCCAAACACACTGTGGTGTTGAGGGATATTCGATCCACACTGGCCCGAGTCGAAAGACACATTGCCGATTTAGATCGAGAAATATTGCTGACTCCCTCCAGTGCGAAGGAAGTCAGTGGTTTGACACTGATGATGGAATTTAGAGATGAGGCAGACAGGGAACTGCAGTTCCTTAACAAGCAATCCGTAGCATGCCGATACGGCGAGGGTGAAAGACCCGATAGACTACTGGCTCAACTGCTTCGCCCCCCTTATAACACATCTTACATCACCAAAATTGAAGGACCACATGGCGATCTGCTTAATACCACTCCGTAAATTTGCAATACCTTCCTGTCCTACTACACAGCTCTATATATGACCAAATTGACGGGAAACCTGCAGGATCAGGCTACCTTGCCGAGATTGCAATGGTCTATCTGGAAAAACACATGCAAGATTTTCTAGCATTCCCCATTACGCAAGATAGCATAGTCGAGGCTATTGATGCGTTGAGGGGTTCTTCGGCGCCCGGACTAGACGTTTATTCCGCCGAGTTTTATAAGGCCTACAAGGAGATATTGTTCCCTCGGCTAGTAGACGTATACGCCGAGGCACTTGAGGCGGGCCGCTTGCCCCCCACATTTATAGAAGCGGTCATTATTCTGCTTCCCAAGCCGGGTAGGGACTCCAAATTATGCAACTCTTACAGACCTCTCTCTTTATTAAACCTCACAGTCTGGCTTTATGCCGCATCGTTCAACTTCTCGGAACTTGAGGACCCTGTTTACGGTTTTACATAGAATTGACCCTTCCACTCCGGCTGCCGCTGTCCTTCTTGACGCGGAGAAGGCATTTGACTCCCACGAGTGGCCCTCCTTCTTGTCCATCATGAGGCGCATGGGCATGCCGGAATGTTTTGTCTCTACAGTGGCTCTATTATACACTGCGCCTACGGCCAGATTACGTCTTAATGGCACCATCACCTAGCCTTTTTCCTTATCTTGCGGCACACGCCAGGGATGCCCTTTGTCCCCATTACTTTTCATTCTGGCCATGGATCCTCTGGTCCATCATTTCCAAGAAAATCATCTACACCGGGGGCTACAATTCCGCACTGGTCCCCTCCTGATTTCACTGTATGCGGACGATACGATTTTATATGTCAGGATGCCCCACATTAATCTTGAGCCTCTTATCTTGGAAATAACTTGCTTTGACAAATTCTCTGGCCTTCACATCAACTGGCATAAATCTTTTATTTTTACGCTTACCCCTAGCACGTCTGCTTGGAATTGCTCCTTCCCCCTTGAGTGGTGTCAAGAGTCGGTTAAATATATGGGTGTGCATATTCATCTAGATACCGCCACCATGATCAGATTGAACTATGGTAGTGCAATCAGTATGCTGGAGAGCCAGATAGAGAGGTGGATACACCTTCCATTATCTATGGCAGGGCGTATTGCTATAATTAAAATGATTGTCCTTCCAAGGTTTTTATACCTTTTTATTAATATCCCGATCCCGCTCACCAAAATCTTTTTTTTCTCAGCTACACTCTTTGTTATTGCGCCTAGTGTGGGGAGAAAAATCTCCACGTGTCAATTGACGAGTGCTGGCTCTTCCATATGAAAGAGGAGGATTCGGGGTCCCTGATTTTACCTCTATTTCTTAATAGCACAATGTTCCTACGCATATCCCTGGTTCCACCCAGACGCTCGCATCTTATATCTGAAACCTGAAGTGGATTTGGTTCTTCCTAGACTCCTCTCTGCTATCCTCCCCACGGGCTTCCCACGTGACCCTTGGGACATACAGACTGTCTCGACAACCTGCTGGGCCTGGGACAGACTGCGCAGACTACTGGGCCTTGCCCAGCTGTATTTACCGGCCCTTCCACTGCCTAATGCTACTTGGTTCCCGATTACGGGGGAATTAGTAGTCAAAAACACATTGGAGAAATTCCGCATTCATACCATCGGCGACCTCTTCCCTGAGAGTCACGCTTTTTCCATTTCAGAAGACTCCCGATTCACTGAACGCTCGTTCATGGACTCCTTCGTCTTGACCCGGTTGCGATCCATGCTACGTGCCTCGTTTACCACATTCCCACTGGCTCTGGACCCTATACCCCCACTTACGCTCCTTATCCAGCACCCTTCGGGAGCACCCATGGTCTCTAAATTATACAAACTGTGTATTGACTCAATTCCCTTTTTTGACTTCAGGGTTCGTGCCGCGTGGGAAGAAGATCTGGGTAAATCTATCACAGACGACCAATGGGAACAATGCTGTAGAGCTACGAAAGAAGTTTCCCTAAACAGTAGACATAAACTCCTCAATTTTAAGTTTCTCCGCAGATTGTACCATACCCCAGCATGGTCGCACAGAATTGACCCTAGTCGTCCCCACCACTATCCTAAGTGCAAGGCCCCCTATGCCGATTTTGCCCACCTCTCTTGGACTTGCCCCCTTCTTCATGACTACTGGTCTCAGATACACAGGACCCTCAGCGATATTTTGGCATGAACCTTATTCCCACTCCCGAAGTTGCGTTGCTGGGCTATGTTTCCAATTTCCCTTGTGCTGTTAGAAAGCTTGCTGCACTGGGTTTTTTGTTAGCCAAGAGGGAAGTCGCTTTGCTATGGGGTGGTAGATGACCTCCGAAGTTGAAATCATGGCTTGGAAACATGTCCTTTTGTAACACTAATTGTGAAGAATATTCTGCTCAGGTCCCTAGTGCGTCCAGACCGGTGGACATCTGGGGTCCATACCATACCTACATTACCAAGATTACTGCTGAATGCCAGTCTCAGCCAGAGAATGGCATAGTTCCCGAGGGAATTGGCTGATGAGTCTTGAAGCTACAAATGATTTGCGCACATTTTAATCTGATTGATGCTCTGTCCTCTGATGTCTTGATGTTTTTTTCTCATTGTCCCCTATGCAAATCTGATGGTTAGTTCTACTGTATATATGCCGCAGTGTCAGTGATTGATCCCCCCTTTTTTTTGGTATTTGATGCCTCACGCATTTCTCTGTGTGTTCAGTCTTCTGCCTTATGGTAGCCCCTACAATGCACAATGTGTTAGGCCGTATCTTGTATGCACGCTCTCCATGTTGCCATCGCCTATCTGCTATGCTATGTAACAAACATTATGTCATTGTATTTCTAAGTGAAAAGGATAAATAACGTTTTTGTAAAAAAAAAATGTTTCTAAATGTGAGCATCTGAGTACCTAACCTGCCACTTGCCTGTAGCCTCCAGTTCCTGTTTGTTCCAGCCTGATCCAGTGACACCTCCGCTGCCCAGGTTTTCCCACTCAATGTTCTCCCCATCCAACCCAGGACATACTTAATGCAGGCAGCAGTGCGATCAAAGAGCTGGCATGCCACTGGTACACCAAAGGCAAGCCTGTATGACAAAGTCTGTGCCTGGACTGCAACTAGCACCACAACCCCTTGCCTTCCCACCCCCTCCAGATACACCATTGCTGAGCTCTACACCTTCGACCATGGATGCTGCAACAAACACTGCCACAGTGCCGTTCCATGCTACAAAGTAAAACCTTTCACCTGCACCCACTGCCACTTCACAACACATACACCAGCCCACTGGCCAGCCCCACTCCGAACACACCACAGGCACCACCTGAACAAAAACACCTCTCATGCGCCCTTCTCAACACACGCTCACTATGCAACCACACCACAAAGATTTTGGACCACATCTCCACCCTCACACCTGATGACCTCTTTCTCACTGAGACCTTTCTCAACCTGACTCCTGCGCCTCACACCGCCACCACAATAGCCAAAGGATACAAGATCAACCACCACGACCGCAGCAACAAACCTGGTGGAGGGATCTCCTTTATACACAAGGAATGAATCCAATGCACCACCGCAAATGACGACATCCCCCCATCCATGGAACACCTTAAGTTCTGAATCCAAACAAATGGCAAAACCACCATAAGGGGCACCCTCCCCTACTGTCCTCTAGGAGCACTTCCAGCGTTCTGCAACTTTATCACCAACTTCATCTCCCCCCTCACCAAATACTCCAACAGCTACATTTTCCTCTGTGACCTCAACTCCCATCTTGACGACCACAATGACATCAACACTACCAACCTCTTTGACAGCATGGACATCAGACTTTCCCATGTCCGCACAGACACTCGAGGCACAAGCTAGATCAATCTTCACCTCCAGTGACCGCATCAGGTACAGTCACACCACTGAACTTACCTGGACCGACCACTCCATCATCCATTTTACCATCACCAGCTCATGGACCTCTATCTCCAGTATGCCCAATGCCCCCCGCCGCAGCTGGGACAAGATCTCAAAGGACACATGGGTCAACATCTTCAACATCATCCACTCCATCTCCTCCAACAGCCTAGACCAAAATGCCAGAAACTTCAACAAGTGGATCACCAACTGCCCCAACAGCCTCACTTCTGTTGGCTACAACACCCACAGAAGGTCCATCAAGCAGGCTAGCTGGTACACTGAAGATCTCAGAATTGGTAAACTACACTGTAAACAATTTGAATATAGATGGTGCACCAGCAAGGACACAACCAACAAGACCTCCTTCAAGACAGCCCTCAACCTCTACCACGGACAGTTGAGAGAATTGAAGAAGAGAGGAAAGGAGATGGCCTAACGGCAAGGGTGGTAGCCCTAAAATCTGGAAAACCGGGTTCGAGTCTCAGCAAAGACTTGCAACATCCTGTCATTCTGGGCCCTTCACTTAACCAAAAAATGAATGTGTCCTCGTATAACACAACTGGTGCTTGTGTATAGTGAATAAAGTTATTAGGTTGGTGCACAGGCTTCGGTGTGAAATTGTTGCGCTTTTGTGGCGTGCTCCTAAGGTATCACTCTCTACCTCTTAGAGTGTTAAGAATATAGATAAATTGAAGCATCCTCTGATTAGGGGATGACCCTCCGGGCACAGCTCTTAATCCGCTATGTAGCGTGTGTATCTTGAATAAAGTAATTCAATGAGAATCTTTCTTTAGATAAACTTGGTGTGTTTATTCAGAAGTAAATTGTATTAATTAACTTCTTATGTAGTATTTTATTCCATTAATCTTGAGTAGAATTTATACTTTTTCACATTTATCCACAAGGCGTTCCCAAAGCATTTTGTGCACTAGGTGCACTTTGTCAGGGGAATATCTAAACAAAAAAAGCAATGATCTCATTTAGAGGATATCTTCCTACGAAAAAGTAGGTACACAATATTATAGTCTGAATTAAGAAATCTGACACGAGAATAATCGCAAAAACCTAATGTGGTTCCCTCGATGTTAATAAAGAGAAAGTGATGAAAAAAGAGTGAAAACAATAAATAAACAAGTGAATTCTTGTGTAATTATCAAAAACGGGTTAGTCTCTCTGGTTGGTGGGTGAATAATACAAACAGTCTTATGCATCTAGATATAAATTTAGTGTTTTATAGAGAGCAGTGTATTGTTAGTCTCTGGTCATGTTAAAGTTAAAACATGCCAGTGTTTGCATGCAGAAGAATAATTAGTATATTGTGTGGGGGAACCAAAACTCACCTGTTTTTGCCGCCACCGCCACGAGAGTCAGAGGGCAGCCAGCAGCAGCCAGCCACCGCCAAGAGTCCCTGGACACCGGACTCCGCGCCGCCGCTCCGGGAGACCACAAATCCCGGCAGGCCTCGCGGCGGCGCGTCTGCAGTGACGCGGGTCGCGCTGCGTGGGGGCGCCAGAGCCCTTGAAAGGAAGGAGAGCCCCGGCAGAGCGGGGGGAACCAAAACTCACCTGTTTTTGCCGCCACCGCCACGAGAGTCAGAGGGCAGCCAGCAGCAGCAGCAGCCAGCCACCGCCAAGAGTCCCTGGACACCGGACTCCGCGCCGCCGCTCCCGGAGACCACAAATCCCGGCAGGCCTCGCGGCGGCGCGTCTGCAGTGACGCGGGTCGCGCTGCGTGGGGGCGCCAGAGCCCTTGAAAGGAAGGAGAGCCCCCGCATCGCGGGACGCGAGCGGGACGCCCGGGGCGAAGCCCGGGCAAAGGGCGGGCCCTCTGAGGCCCTCAGAGGTCAACAGTGGTCGGGCGGGCCACCCCACCAACATTTCTCTATAAGGTTAGTCCCCTAATAGGTTTTCTACAATGGCTGATTGTACCGCTACAAGTAATAATGTTGACATCCTTATCCAGGACGCAGAGTCCCCTGTAACACTGCTAACGTCGTTCGAGGCATTGATAGACACTGCATTCAACGAGATTGTTGAGACTGAAAGGAGATTCTCTATGGGTCCAATGAGCATTAATCAACCACATGCCACGAGCAGTCTCAATGGCAATACCCATATAAACCCTGAAATAACTGTTGTAAAACCCTCACATCCCGCTGTTGATGTACCAATTGTCTTAGACGATGATGATACTGTCACGTACATAGCACCAGTAGTGGCTCTTGGCCATGCCCCAGTAATAACATCTACAGAGGCTGCTAATAAGGTATCTGATAAAGTTGTAGCCAAGAGAAAGAGGGGCCCTGCTAAAATAACCCACAACAAACGGAAGCAGCCACCAAGGACTGTTAACCAACCTACTCCACAAAGTATGTGGAATAAGGGGAAGAGACAGAAGCTGGTCCAACATATAGTACCTACACAGGAACAACCGCATCTGGGTGACGTCGTTGTTATAAACAACGACGGGTCAAATTACATATCTATTTCCACCCAGACTGAATCCCCCTACGGAACTGACAAATCCAGTCATTATTCCAAGTCAGAGGGGAACCTTATTGAGACTATTGCAGATACCATTTTTAATAATTTGGAAGGTCAAATGATCAAACAATTTAATAATATTTTTAAAAGACTTGACAAATTGGAGAACTTAATTAAAAACGAGGATGCAAAGAGAAAAGGTATAGCGAACTTGGACAAAATGAGAGTAGAACGTCTGCTAAAAGACCTTGAATCCACTACTCGTGTCCCCACTACTGGTGACCATGGTAACATCAGGGCAGCGGAACAACAAGCCACTACTAACCCAACGCAGTCTGTTACACCTAAGGTGACTAAAAGTAAGGGCACAACAGGCAGTAATCCGCCTGACCATCTAACCAACACCCCCTTACTCCCACGCAATCCTACACATGGACATGTTACTTCGTCCAAACCCTCTGTCTCTGCTAACGCTGCAAGCGGATCATCAATTAATTCTATTAAAAAGAGTAACACAGCGATGCAGACCACCTTAGCACAGAAGGGTCCTGTTAACCCCAGCCAGCACGACAAAAAGACCATGCATGAGGACAACAGGCCTATCAAACATCAAGGCCCGGCCCTACATCTTCCACCTGAGGCTTGTCCGTATGTTCTAGTTCTGGCTGGTATCCCACCGCTTAGGGAAGGTCAAGGAGAATCATGGGTTCAATTGCACAATAAGTGTATAGACTGGTTAACAAAACACAAGGGGGTGGGCTATGATATTTCAAAAGAGATTATAACCACACGGCGAGTAACCTGGGTCGGTCCCCTTTACAACAAGCATTTGCAATGCAATAGGTCTCGCAGTTGTTAGAGTTTGAGCCATAGGCATTGTAAATGGCAATGCCTTTTATTTATGTGTTGGTTTATAAAACGTAAATAAAAGGCATTGTCAATTACAATGCCAATATGTTAAACTCTCGCAAATACTAGACCTATTGCATTGCAAATGCTTGTTTAGATGTGTTTTGCACTTTACAAACATTCTACGATTACAAATATAACCTAAGCCCTACATACACAATAGTTTCCTATCCAAGATCACTAAGGTCTAGGCCTACCAGAAAGGGGATGGTTTGCAGGCAGTGGGGCAGAAGAGTCATTCTTGCCCAGGTCCAGGGCTTTTTGAGGGGCTCTACACTCCTGCGGCTTCAAAAAAATATATATATATCCAGATGCTGATGTACCATTTTGTTTCTTTCTCTAATGCACATATTTATAAACTTTGAAAAAGATTCTATCAAAAAGGGAATGGAAGTCCTGGTTTTAACATAACATGCTCAACACTTTGCGAACCAAAGGTAGTAAATCAATCAATCAGTAATCTTATAAAGCGCGAATACTCACCCATAAGTAATTGCAGTCTTCTCAAACATTACGGTAAACTCTCTAAGTAGCTGCATTACTGCATGGAAAAATGCAGGAGAGCCGAGTATCTTGGCAATTCGGAGATAAATGTTTGCTATGCAAGGTGACTGGACAGGATGCCTTATTTCAAGAATGACCTGAGGAGGCCCGAAGTGACTCCAGGTAAATGAAAATATCCAACCTCACTGAAATTACAGTTTGAAAAGGTTTGATGCCACTTATGCACCCTGAGCCCAAATATACAGTTGTACATCCTGCAAGAGTTGTGTGTGTGTCTGGATGTGTGTTTGCATCTCGTATGAGAGTATATTTGTGTGCGTGTGGTTGTAACACCTATAACGGGGAAACACAGCACAGTTGTATGTGGTTGAAAATCCTATGAGTGTGTGTTTGGTTGTAACTCATACGAGAACATGGTTGTGTGGTTGGTTGTAACTCTTGTAAGAGAGAGACAGAGTGTGCGTGATTGTTACTCATATGATGGAGTTTTGCAGGTGTATATGGTAGTACCTCCTTGAGAGAGTGTCTGCATGTGGTTATACCACCTATGAGAGTGTGGGTTGTACCACCAAGGAGAGGGTGTTTGTGTGGTAGTACCTACTATAAGAGTGTGCATGTGTTTGTAACACATAAACCAGCGACATTGTTAATGTGTGCATGCTTGTAAATCCTATGTGTGTGTGTGTTGTACCATGAAAACGAGTGAGGGTGTCTTGTGGGGGTGATTGTAACTCCTCTAAGAAAGAGAAAGAGAGAGTTTGTGTGTGTTGTTGTAACTCATACAAGAGAGTTTTTGAGTGGTCCCTGCATGACTTCTGTGCCCTGCCTACTTGCCTCCGTAAAAGGAAGTAGGGCTTCTACACTGCACTGCGTGTCAGCGTCAGTACTCAGGCACCCTGTTCAAACAAATCCTTCTCCGCCACTCTCCAGACATGTCACAAACAGAGATAATGTCGTCTTCTGGGTGTTCATCGTTATTTGTGGCTTGAAGCCGGTTAGGTTATAAGAAAACAAAAGCAGCACACCAAATCCGATTGGAAACACTTTACATTTTACCCCACTGTTTCTTTCTTATATCTACTTGGACTAGATGCGGACTGTTTGTTGCCTCGCATGTACAACCATGGGACCAAATGACATCCAGCTAAAAAGGCCATCACAATTATTCGACTGTCGTTATTACTCTTAAACCTAAGAATGTTCATGCACTGCTATCCCTATCCAGAGTTTCTTTCCCAACAAGGGAAACCCAAAGCTGATGAACAAGGCCTTAACCCATTCTCTTCACCAGTCAAGATGCACGAGGCATCTCTAGTTTGCAAAAAGCGAGGGAAAATGGGAAAACGAAAATTATCAAACAAATAAGTCCTCCAATCTGCGTAAACAGTGGCGTGGGGAGTACCAACCATAAATTGATGACGCTGAAGGCAAAGGCGTAATCGCTGGAATATCAAAACAAGAAGGAATATATAATCAACAGCCTTCACACTGCAGCACTGAGTTAAACCCTGCCTGCCTGCCTACACCCTAGGGAGCCGTTTGTCAGGAGCTCAAAACCAGGAAATATCGATGCAGCCCCTCATCCTTCCGAGGTCGATAAATAATTATCCACAAATAGGGTAAATGTAACATCGATTGTTTATAGCGCTAAAAGACATTTTGGGCGGAAAAATACCATTTAGTTCAAGTTGCAACGAGTAGAAATTGTGATTTCTTCAACAGCTGGGAAACAGAACTACACAGGCGAGATCTCGATGGACTGTCCCAATGTATTTCTTTTTAATGCGGCATTGTGCCATCACACTCATTTTAGGACTGGCACCGGGCTTAAGTAGCTAGAGAAGCGTGGTAGGCGCACAAATGCTCAATTACCAACAGGCACACGAGCCGATGTTGCACAGTGAGCATGCTGCACCATATCGTTATGTATTCTCAGTCATCCAATAGATTTGGACAAGCGATTATTTCGTGCAATCTAGGCGCTACTTTTCTTATACGCTAAATTGAAAAAAATCCATATATTAAAGGGGGTCTTTGAGCGGGGGCTCGTGAATTCACAATAATAAATCCTTCAGTACATTGCATTCCATTAATCTCTTGCAGTACACTGCAAGCAGAAGATTTAAACAGCGGCAAGATGTTCTGCAATGAGGCTGCTACTAAATTACTTATTTCAGTGTACACAACACCTACATTCGAGGCCCTTTTAAGGGATTATGATTTATGAACAATCAGAGTTTAATGTGGGGCCTCTAGGCTCACGACTGAGAGCAGAGGAGAGCTGATAATGTGTGGAGATCTGGGTCGCAATCGTGTCCGATTAGGAGCTCAATCTTATGCTGCGTTGTCGAACAATTTGCTAAAGGAGAAAATAGATTAATTCACTGATATTTAAAACTTGGACCAGGTCTGTAAGCCTGTGCTGTCCTGATAACGGACAAGCCTCAACCGCTCTGAAGAGAGCAGAGCCTTTCATGCAGGATCCTGCCGATGGTATGCTGAAACAAGTTCAACAAGCGCTGTACAAGATGCCAAATACGGCCATAGTAACTCATTAAAAAACACAAACCTTCATGACATTTGACCTCAGAGGCATTTATGAGTTAAGGCCCCAGGCTTAAAGCATTAACAGTGAGCCAAGCTTCATACGATGAAAACAAGCATTTGCAATGCGGACATCGGGAGGAGGGCGAGAACTGATGTCAACACATGACGACAACTGAAAAGACGGGAGGGAAAGCAAAAGCCAGAGCAGCACTTACTTTGATGGCCCGAGCCGCTCCCAAAGCAGGTCAGTCTCCTCCATCACGGGGCTCGGCAGCAGGGCGCGCCGGGATGGTTCACAGCGACCTGAGGCTTGGGGTCCCTTGCCCGGCGATGAAGTTCAGTGCCACGTGGGCTTAGGCTCCCCGGACCGAGTGAGGAGGCAAGGAGCGAGTGCTGCGTCTGAGGGGCTCTGTATACGAAGGCACAGGAGCAGGCTGTGCTGAGGAGGCAGCAGGCACGCTGAGCGCTGGCACGGGTGACACGCCTTAGCAGAGAGGCGAGCCTCGCTCGCAAAAGTGAAGGCGTGGGGGAGCTCGCAAAAGTGCCGAGATCGCAAGAGAAGAGAAGCTGCGGGTGCACATCGGCTGTCTGAAAGACGCCGTGAGCGCGCACATGGGCTGTCCGAGCGCCATGTGCACACGCAATGCACCTGTCCTGTCCTGCACCATCGCGTATTATGTTTTTGGGGGGCAGTTTTATATACCGCAACCTCGACCCGAAGGTAACGGTGAGCAACAGTAATATTACACAAGGAAATATTTATTTTCTTGTAAGCACGGGGAGATTATGTGATGTGGTACATCCCTGCAGGCGCTGCCCGGGTGAGGAGCGAAGAAGCCCCTCCCGCCCGGCGTCGACGACACTTCCGTTGCCAGGCAACGGCCCCACCGGCACCAATCCCAGCGCGGCTCCTCGTCTGACGTCAGAGGAGCTGCGCTCGGGATTTGTGAGGCTAACGAAGTTCCCGGGCTGCGGCGGTGTTTACGGGGAGCCAACTTATAATTGACATACAATGCCGCTGTGGGAGGCGGCGGTGATTTCAGACAGGCACCTTCTAGCACAGTGCCTTCACATGCGTAAGGGGAGAGGAGCCCGGTGAGTGGGGTTGAGGGTGGGGGTGTACGCGCGTGTGTCTGTTTGAGTGTGTCTGTGCGTGCGTGCGTGTGTCTGTTTAAGGGGGGTGCGTGTGTGTATGCAGCATGTGTCTGTTTAAGGGGGGGTGCGTGTGTGTGTGTGTGTGTATGTATGCAGTGTGTGTATGTGCGCATGCGTGAGTGTGGCTTGGTTTGAGAATGGCAAAATGAGGCACGGCGACGTGCGCGGTCACGAGGTAGAATCTCCGGCAGGAGACGCTCGCTCGTGACAGTCTGCTGTCCACATTCCCCTGAAAGTGGCGACATAAGTGTCGAGCCTAGACAGCAAAGCTTCGCTTTGCTTTCGTCTAGGCTCGACCTAAAAACATCAATGGGGACTGTATTGTAATCAACTTCAGAAACCCGGGCACTGCAAAATTCTTGTTGAACTACAACCCTGGTCGACACGGCCCATCTACTGTGGTGACCCCTCTACCATTAAAATATTTTTACCGTCCTCTCCACAAGATGATGCAACCCCCTCCAGTTTTTCCATTACAGAATAGGTTTGGAATATTCCAGGACCTGGACACATTGGACTGACTGCCCTCTGAAAGCACCGAACTACTTCCCGTGTGCTTTGAGGCAGTTCAGTTAGTGGAATCACCCCCAGAGGCGGCCCCGTTAACACTGGAGATCTCCCCATCTAGTACACTATGCGTTCAACAGGGGCATGTTACAACTAAACCCGCCTCAAGAATTAACCAGGGTCCCTGCTTGAGGAATAATAACAACAATAACCTAATAATTCTCAGTTGGAACATTGTGGGCCTGAAGTCCAAGATGGGAATTCCTTCATGGAGGGACTGTGTCAATTGTTATGACATATTAATGTTTCAAGAAACCTGGTGTGTTGAGGACCTGTTGTTCGAGGGGTATAGTTGCCACAACAGGACTGTTCCGGTCCCTCTGGCTGGTCGTCCTAGTGGTGGATTGTCCATTTGGATAAAAATTTCTGCTGAAGCTAAAATTGACGAACTACAAACAAATTGTCCTAGTTTCATGGCACTCTCATATACCCAGAGGATAAAACTGTGTTTAATCAATTTCTATAACAATGATTTTTTGTCCCAACCTAACCCAAATTTTATTCTCTTATTTGATTTTATTAATGAAATTATGGATGGACAGGTACACGGGAAATTTGATGGCATTTGTTTAGGGGGGGATTTTAACGCACATGTACATCCAAGAAATCCCCCATGTAAAAGAGGTATAGAACTGTTACATTTTCTTGCTACTAGTGAACTTGTTAATTGCATGGAACATGCAGGTATGGAAAACCGCGCATCCCCATTTCCCACCTTCATTGGACATGGGGGTGGTACAACAATCGATTATGTTTTCGTTTCACACGCCGTTGCAAAGGCATTAATAAGGGCAGAAGTAGTGTGTGAAATTCACAGCGATCATTACCCAATTGCCATCCATTTATCATTGCCGAAGGGTAAGCGTCCAAGACATGAAATAGGCGCAAGGATTCTGGAAGTCTCGACAGACAAGTTGAGGGTAATCTGGAAGGGAGCAGACAATAAGGGAATCCTGGCAGGAATTTGTAAAAAATACCCAATTTTGATCAAAGATTGTCTTACTACTGAGGACCATGGGGCTAACGTGATTAAATCATTTTCTGAACTCTGTACCGTAATTAAAGGTGAGATTTCCAGACCAGCCTCTAGTAAGGCTGAGGAAACGCCTAGATGGTTTGATGCCCCATGCTCCAAAGCAAATAGGATGCTTAGAGCTGCCTTAAAAGCTGAACCGAGGGATATACCACGAGTAAGGTTGCTCAGAGCAGAGTACAAGCGTGCTTTACGCACCAGATCAAATGAATTACTTAAAACCCACTGGGATTCCCTGGCACGATCTGCTGACCTGAAAGATACCACTGGGTTCTGGAAGGAGGTAAAGGAAATAAGATCTATTGGTTCTAATTTGACCGAAATCAATTGTAACATTACTGGTCCTACCTGGGTTGCACATTTTGGTAAAATCTACGCAACACCAGATAATCCTCCTTTGTTGTTACCCCCTCTACACCCAATGTCTATTTCCACATCTGAGGTATTTGATGCTATTTTAGAAAGCGCCGGGAATAAAGCGCCCGGATCCGATGGGCTCTCTATAGACCAGTTAAAATGTGAGCCCGATTTTTGGTCCCCATTGCTATGCAATGTTTTTAACAACTTAACCGACGGGCAAATCCCGGAAACATGGTCACGTAGCATTATTGTTCCCATCTTTAAAAAGGGCGACAGGCTGGATCCTGGGTGTTACCGCCCAATTTCCTTAATAGATAACACCTTGAAAGTTTTGGGACGGATCATATTTAAAAGGATAAGAACTTGGACCGATGAGAATAACATCCTACACCCTAGCCAGCTTGGGTTCCGTAGTAGTGTCGGAACGGTGGAACAATGCTTGAATTTGAACCTGATCATGGCAAAATATAACATCGCTAAGAAATCCCCTTTATATTTTGGTTTTATGGATTTGAGCTCGGCTTTTGATTTCGTTAACCGCTCCCGCCTCTGGTCTACCCTTCTTGAATACGGCTTAGATGACCATCTGGTACATATTTTAGCTTTTTTACATCGTGACCTTAAAGCATGTGTACGTGTGAATCAAATGGGTGAAGTCTCTGATGATATTAGCATTGGTAGGGGGGTCAGACAAGGGTGTGTGCTGGCCCCTCTCCTGTTTATTTTGTATATCAATAAGCTAAGCGGCTCTCTGAGCACCCTAACTAGTGATGTGCCTCACATCAATGGAGTCCCTATACCCACCCTCCTTTATGCAGGCGATGCGGTCCTGATGGGCCGCACTCCCAAGGCACTCCGTATTTTAATCTCAGGTTTTGTCCTTTTTATGGCCGATTTAGGCCTAACAACTAATTTTAAAAAATCATTGATCATGAGTTGTGGTCCAAAAAATCATAAAATCCCCCAGATCATTTCAGGGTCAAATGTTTTAAAAAGCACCAGCACTTTTCCCTACCTAGGGCTGCTATTTTCAAACAGTGGTACGTGGCATGCACATGTATCTTATGCCAGGAATAAGTTGGGCAAGGCCATTAACTGTGTAACCTCCTTGAGACAACCCAACCAAGCTGATGTAATAACTCCCCTGGTTAAGATATATCAAACCCAATGTATGCCAGCCGGCACTTACGGCGCTGAAGTTTGGGGTTATACCAACTGTTCCCATATTCAAATAGAAGAAAATAGATTTTGTCGTAAGGTATTGGGGGGGGTTATCTGTTCTCCTAACTATGTATGTCATAACGAATTAAATATTCCTTACATAGAGGATTTTGTGAGATCCAGACCAGCATTATTCTGGATAAAGATATGGAACAACATGGCTGCTACCCTGACCCGTGAAATTATTTTGGACTGCCTAAAGTGTGATAGGGGACACCATATACCATGGCTGAAAGCAGTAAAAGAGTGCCTTGCAAGTGTGGGTTTGGGTTCTCTGTTTACATCACCAAACCTAATAAATTGCTCCCATAAGACCATCATTTTAAGGGCATTGTATGACTTATATAGCGAAGAGCGTGATAGAAAGAACCTGACTAAATGCACGGTTGTAAAATATTTGGCCTATTCTGAACCACACACTAAAAAACCTGGCCCACCGTACAGATATCTACGCTTGCATCTTGGTAGATGGGTAAGGGGTTTACTGTTTCGTTTCCGAGATGGGAGCATAGTTAATCTACTGAACTTCCCGCTGGGATATAACAAACACCTCGAAACTTTAAACTGCCCTTGTAACCCTGACATGAAGCAAAATCTTATGCATTTCTTGTTCTTTTGTGGTTTTTATAAAAAACTCACTGGACATTATCTTATGCCCTATTGTAGGAAAAACGGATTGACTAATTTTAAATTGGCACTTCGGTCCTTCCTGGTATTGGGATCAGATGAAGTCATTTTTAGGATGAGTTGTTTTCTCAAAGCTGCTGTTAGATCGAGAATCACTCTTAACATTGAGGTATAACTATCGCACACTGCACTTTCAATTTTGCATTTTTTAGAGAATTTTTTCATCTACCTGTTTTATCTTTTTGTGATACAAATATTTCATGTGTATATAGATAAAATTATGACAACGTGATGCCCATCCTTTTTAACAATGGTTTTAAAATTGTGTTCTTAACAGTGTTTTTAAACAGCGTCTTTTAAACAGTGCTGTAAAATATTCTCTTCTTTTAAAAATTTAAAAAATCTATCATTATGAAGGGACAAATTTTGTATAGTTGTGAAATTGTAAATGGATTTTGATCATGCTCGTTTGTCCTCGGACTATTCTCCAATTGTAATTACTGAATTGAATGTTTTTAAAATGTATTTTGTTTGTACTTTTATGGATGTTTTTTTTATTCCGAATAAAGATCTTTTGACTTGACTTGAGTATATTGTGTCCACCGGATATACAAATGTGGGCACTTAATGTGTCTTACCTGCCATCGTGTGGGTGAATCGTTTAGTATGGAATTCTCCAGCGCGGTCAAGTCGGAGTCGGAGACGAACCGGCTTTCACTCCGCTTAAAATGTTTGGAGATCAAAATAGGACTAGTTGGCATCAGGGTGTTAGTATAAGCACCATCTTGGAATGGTGAAAGGATTGATAGTATTAGTGAAAAGTTACCATTCTATGAAGATTATCTAGGATACAGTCAAGAATCTGAAGTATAATTCCAAACTTATTGTCATATCAAAAAGAATTAAAAGTGTTAAATTAACAATATAGTGAAAACAATCAAAATGAATCATTCTTTAGGCACGAAATGCATTGGGAACACCTTGTGGATAAATGTGAAAAAGTATAAATTCTACTCAAGGCTTGTGTAAAGTGCTCTGATACACGATACCTTCGGGTCAAGTTTGTACTATATAAAACTCTGTAAAAAAAAAAAAAAGAGACCTTAGCCTCATTCATTGAATCAAGCTCCAATAACAGCAAAGAACTCTTCAACATCGTCATAGAGTTCTCTAACCCCTCAGCTGCAACAAACATTACCCCCTCACAGGAGCTCTGCATCAACTTTGCAAACTTCTTCCACAACAAGATTGCCAACATCTACAGAAAATTTAAACCCCAGCCCAAGGCCACCAACTTCTTCAAGCACCACCATCAACATCCAAATAACTGAATGGAGCCAGCTCGCCCTACAGGACACCGCCTCCATCATGAACTCGGTCCATCCAGGGGCCCCAACCAACTCATGCCCTCACCACATCTTCAACTTAGACGAAGCCAACATCAGTCACGTACCCACCACCTTGTTGAGTACCTCATTTGCCACAGCAAACTTCCCTGAGGTCTGGAAACAGTCAGAAGTCAACGCCCTACTCATCTGGATCAGAGCCTCCTACTTATTCGGATTCTGCAGCAACCACAGAACTGAGACAGCCCTCATCATGACTACCAATGACATTGGAACCCTACTCAACCGAAGAGAGACTGCGGTTCTGCTCCTCGTAGAACTCTCTGCAGATTTTTATATGGTCTCCCACTACACACTCATCACAAGGCTGCAGAACATAGGTTTCCAAAGAGCCTTTTTCATCACCGAAAGAATGCAAAAAGTTCACCTTCACCTTCGAACTAAGGAAATCATCTTTGGAGTACCCCAAGGATCTTTGCCTAGCCTCACCTTCTTCAACATTTATTTGAGACCTCTGGCCAGAGTCGCTAAAAACCAAGGACTCAACATCATATCCTAAGCTGATGACACACAATTCATCCTCTCTCTCTCTGTAGACGCCATCGACACCAAGACCAACTTCCACAACTGCATGACAGACATCGCCAACTGAACGAAGGACAACTGCCTTAAGCTTAAGATGGATAAGCAGAGGTACTGATTTTTGGAAACAAAAGCTCCCCATAGGACACATCCTGGTGGCACTCAGAACTCGGACCTACTCCTACCCCCCTGACCATGCTAGGAACCTAGGCATCATTCTGGAAAACAATCAATATATATTTTTATATATATATATATATTACCTACTGGCGGTCGCCAGTAGGTATATATAGTTAGGACCTAGTTACCATAGGAAATCCCCAACATTCTATTGGGAATAACTTTGGCGCCGATTGAGGAATCTGCCTGTAATTTTCCTTAAAATTGCTTCGCTCCTCTCCGCTCCTTCCCTGAAAGTTTCGGGGGGATTCGTCAAGCGGGGGCCAAGAATAAAGGGGGTTCCCAAAACGTGTTAATTTCCATAGGGACTTTTAGACACGGCTACAGCCCGAACGGCTGAATGGAATTACACCAAACTTGGCAAAATGGTAGGGCCTGGTATGCAGATGTGCCTTTGCTATGTTTGGTGAAAATCCCTCCAGTAGTTCTTGAGAAAACTGAATTTGAAATTTTTCAAATGGCATTTTCTATGGGACCTTTACACATGGCTACAGCCCGAACGGCTGAACGGAATTACACCAAACTTGGCAAAATGGTAGGGACAGGTATGCAGTAGTGCCTTTTCTATATTTGGTGAAAATCCCTCCAGTAGTTGTTGAGAAAATTGAATTTGAGCAAATTATATACCTATATGCGCTCACCATAGGCGCACGTGCGCGTACCCATACGTGCGTGAGCGAGTTTCTAATTGGCTGGCAGTCGACTGTCAACATTCCAAACTGTCCAAACCAGAAAGTGTTGGCCACCATCTTATTTTTCAGGAGAACTGAGGCACAAGAGAGCCCAAAACAAGAGTGGAAAACACGAAAAGGGGGCAGGGCAGGGTAGAGACCCCCCAACCCTCTAGCCCTTCTCAGGGGGTCCCAGAAGGACCCCTAAGGGCAAAAAAAAAGTCTAAAAAAATGAAAAGAATCGCGGGGTACGCGCACCGTACGCATACCGTGCGCGTACCCCGCGATTTAAAAAAGAAATAATTTTTTTTTGCACTTGGTGGTCCTTCTGGGACCCCCTGAGAAGGGCTAGGGGGTCAGGGGGTCTCTACCCTGCCCCCTTTTCGCGTTTTCCACTCTTGTTTTGTGCTCTCTTGTGCCTCACTTCTCCTGAGAAACAAGATGGCTGCTCAGGTGGTCCCAGAAGGATAATAGCATATATAAACGTTATCAGCTAATAGAATTAGCATTTACAAAACCTTTGAAATTTATTGAAAAAAAATATAGGTTTCACGCCTGATATAGTTAGGAATTAGCATTTGAAAAACCTTGCAAATTCACTGAAAAAACCATAGGTTTCAGGCATTATATAGTTAGGAAATAGCATTTAAAAAACCTTGCAAATTCACTTAAAAAACCATAGGTTTCAGGCCTTATATAGTTAGGAATTTGAAATTGAAATTGCTCCTATATAGTTAGTTGTACTAACTATATTTCGTGCACCCGCAATCCACTGCTGATGATGTCATATATTACATCATTCATGACATGGTCAGTGACATCACTGATGACACACTGATGATATCTCAAATGACATCACTGATGACATCACTGATGACATCTCATTTGACATCACTGATCACATCACTGATGATATCATTCATGTGATAATACGATGTACCTCCTCACACTCTAATATGACCTTTGATACACCCAGTGGTAAATACAGACTACCATTCTTGAAACCATTGACACACCAATACCAGTTACTACATACGCACTCACTGATTCCTAGGTCTACACACACATTCACTCATTCACCCATAGAATCACTCATACATACAGTCACTCATCAATACAACACTATCATATGCACTCATACACCTATACAGACACTCACACACTGCCACTCATCCATGGAGTTACTCACACACCTAGTCAGTCATGCAAAGAATCAATCACACTTCCATCTCGTCAACTATACAGTTATACACACAACACCTTACTTATTCAAACATATACTAACACATACTTACTCTCTTATACAATCACTGATACAAGTACACAATGATCCATACAGCCACTCGCACATTCACTGGCTCTCATGTATAGTCATTTATATATGCCAACTCTCACATGCACTGTGTTCAGCGGCGGCTGGTGGAATTTGAAGCTGGTGGGCGTATGCATAACGAATGAACGTATGCGAGCATCAGCCCTGGCTGCATCCTCCATCAGACCAGCCCACGCTACGATCCTGCTGTCAACCAGCGCTTCGACTAATAACTTCAAGTTCTAACACGAGTACACACTAACACCAGTACACACTTCAATGCTGCACATTCCCTGGCAGCGAGAGGATGAAATGCTGCATCAGCCCTGCATCCATCAGACCAGCCCCGCCTACGAGCCTGCTGTCACCCAGCACTTTGAATAATCACTTCTAACACCAGTACACAGTGACCTCAGAACATTCTGGAAACACCTAAAGATTCACACATTTTGGCATACGTACGCTTAGTGGTCCGCTTACTGTTTCTAATTTCTTGCAACCTTCTCCCCTTTCCGTGCACCGTCCCCTGGCTGCCATAGAGCTTGGTAAAAACAAATACATAAAAAAATTGTTTCACGATTGATGTCACTCCTACGCTTCCGTTAGCTCTGGCAGAGGCTTTACAAAACACATCACTCAGCACACTCCAAGCCTGTGCTCTCCCACATCTCCACAGCAAACACCCGGGCCTGCAGGGAGTGCCAGCCCACTCTCCCCTGCAGCGCACTGCTTTCCAAAGCAGGCCCTCACCTTCCCTCCAAGCCTGTGCAATCCCATATACCCACGGCAAACACCCGAGGCTGCAAGATGTCCCAGCCCAGGCCATTCTCACCTGCAGGGCACACGCTTTCCTGGGCAGCCCCCCACCCTCTTTCCTCCAGGCCCCTCGCACTTCAAAACCTGTGCTCTCCCACACCTCCACAGCAAACACCCGGGCCTGTAGTATATGCCAGCCCGTTCCCGTCTGCAGGGCCCATGATCAGATCAGACCCTCCTCTTTGCCCCCAAACTCCCCAACCTGTGTAGTCCCACCAGGCACCATTCTGGGCAAAGATTTCACCTCGTTAACTAATGTCAGATTAATACCGAACTACAGCAAACAGCAATTGCTGTGTGTACACGATCTTCATTTAGTGTGAGCACCAGCTGAGCCGCAGGAGGTTCGGGATCGAAAGGCGCGCGAGTTGTGCATATTTGAACTAAAGGCAGCGACGGCAGAAATGCTCGAGGGAGGGGGGGGGGGGTCGTGACCCGAATACAAATTCACCAGAATTAAAAATTATAAGAGTAAACGTACCTGAGCCTGAGGGCTAGGAATCTAGTATACCACCTCCGCTCTGGCCTGTTCTAGTGGGTTCGCGAAGCTTGTTCCTGCTGCAGGAAGCAGCCAGCAGGCAGCTTCCCTCCCCTATGCAACGCAAGGGAAGCAGCGCCGGCCAATCACGGAGTTCATGGAGCAGGGCTAATACTGCCCATAATGAGACCAGGCTCCCCGGGTCTCTGCCTGTGCGAGTGCAAGGAGAGGAGGAGGAGGGAAGGGGCTACTGCGTGTGTGCGCATGCGTGGGCAAGTCAAACAAGCATTGGAAATGCAATAGGTCTCGCATTAGGAACGTTTGTGCGATTGGTATTGTAAATGACACTTTTTTTATTTATGTGTTGGTTTTGAAAATAGCAAAATTAATAGCTTTGTCAGTTACAATGTCAATAGTTTTAACTTTCGCAAATGTGACACCTATAGCATTTGTAATGCAATGTGTGTTGTATTTACGTGACTTAGATGTATTGATATTACAAATAACAATGGCTTTTAATTTTGTAAATAATTAATACTTAAATAAAATGTATTGTAATTTATAATGGCAATAGCTTAAACGTTTGTAAATAACTTTTGTAAAGATTATGTTCAGTGTATTTTATTGTGACGAAAATTGAAGAACATTGCATTTGCACCTACACACACACACACACGCACACACACACACACACACACACACACACACACACACACATATAGATGTGGTGGTGGATGTGGTGGTGGTGGTGATGGTGGATGTGGTGGTGATGGTGGTGGATGTGGGGGTGGATGTGGTGGTGGATGTGGTGGTGGATGTGGTGGTGGTGGTGGATGTGGTGGTGGATGTGGTGAAAGTGGTGGTGGATGTGGTGAAAGTGGTGGTGGATGTGGTGGTGGAAGTGATGGTGGGTGTGGTGGATGTGGTGGTGGATGCGGTGGTGGGTGAGGTGGTGGATGTGGGGGTGGTGGTGGACGTGGTGGTGGTGGATGCGGTGGTGGTGGTGGATGCGGTGGTGGTGGTGGATGCGGTGGTGGTGGATGCGGTGGTGGTGGTGCATGCGGTGGTGGTGGAAGTGGTGGTGGATGTGTTGGATGTGGTGGTGTATGTGGTGGTGGATGTGGTGGATGTGGTGGTGGTGGATGCGGTGGATGTGGTGGTGGATGTGGTGGTGGTGGGTGTGGTGGATGTGGTGGTGGATGCAGTGGTGGTGCATGTGGTGGATGTGGTGGTGGTGGATGTGGCGGTGGATGTCATGGTGGATGTGGATGTCATGGTGGATGTCATGGTGGTTGTGGAGGTGATGGATGTGGTGGTGGATGTGGTGGTGGATGCAGTGGATGTGGTGGTGGTGGATGCGGTGGATGTGGTGGTGGTGGATGTGGCGGTGGTGGATGCGGTGGTGGTGGTGGATGCGGTGGTGGTGGAAGTGGTGGTGGATGTGTTGGATGTGGTGGTGGATGTGGTGGTGGTGGATGCGGTGGATGTGGTGGTGGATGCGGTGGTGGATGTGGTGGTGGATGCGGTGGTGGATGTGGTGGTGGATGTGGAGGTGATGTTGGATGTGGTGGTGGATGTGGTGGTGGATGCAGTGGAGGTGGATGCGGTGGATGTGGTGGTGGTGGTAATTGCAGCACATTATGTTTTCCTTGCTTTTTTGCTTTCAATGCCTGTTCGACTTTAAAGGATTTTCCAAAGTGTTCCTTGTACAATATTTTAAAAATAGCTGTTTGTAGAAGCGGAATGCACAGAGATGTGCTTCTCATTTCATGCTTGTATAAACATGAGAACTGCAAAGTCTAGCTTTTAAAAAAATACATGAGTATGGGCGGAGAGGTAGGTTTTGCTGATTTACAAAACACTATTAAGCCTGTGAATGGGATGGATTTATTAACAGTATGAAATGTTGATCAATACAAAAACTGTAGTGTTAGTTAGTCTAAAGAAAATACATTCTGTAATACCAATAACCCTGTTGACAAATCTTCACGAATCTTTGTGGAAAAATTGCATCGGTACCAAAGTCCATTTCTTATATTTAGGGCATATTTAGTTAAGAAGGGCAAATGTGGGGCTGACAAAAATGTCAGTTCATTTTTAAGATTTAGCGATATAATATAGCTAGAATAGCTCTACAGATTAACATCAATCTTGGCATGATGTTGAACCTGGACCCAAACAGTTCCTTTTGATTTGGTGTACTCGTAATTTTTATATTTCGCTCCTCAATGTGATATGAGGGTCCGAGTGATTTTAAAGCCACTCACCATTGTGTGGAATCACGCTTTGCAGATGTCTTGGGCAGGTTAGAGTATGCACATTTTTATATTTCGCTCCCCAATGTGATATGAGGGTCCGAGTGATTTTAAAGCCACTCACCATTGTGTGGAATCACGGTTTGAAGATGTCTTGGGCAGGTTAGAGTATGCACCTCCTACTCAACCCCTCCCCCAAACCCCTCCAGTCTAGGCCCCTGTAAAACAGCCATCAGCTGCCCTGGTCCTTCACCGGCTGCGTGTAAAAGAGGGAGGAGGCAACCAGGCGCTATGCCAGTGTTCCTTTCAGAAACGAAAGGGCAACATCTATGTGGTGTTTCCTCTGCGCTAAACAAAAAAAAAACGAATCCGATTTCTTTATTTTTCTAATGCTACTGTGAGCTTTTTTTTTTAATGTGCTAAAGTAAGTTATTAATGCAATTTCGGATTAGGGGGGCATGACGACAGTGCATCTTTGCTTTGCACTTGGACATGCTGCAAAACATACTGTGTTGTATTCTTCTGTGAAATCCCCATGACATTTGGCAGTTAAAAGAATGTATTAAAAGAAATGTTCATCTAAATAAGATAATTAGTGTGCACTACATAATTCTGTAGAACTACACATTCAGTTTAGGTATGCAGCCCTGCGTTACAAAATCATTTAGAACTGAAATGCAAGAAAGTTGCAGTTTGGCTTTGAAACGGATCTGAGAGGTGTCTGCGTGATAAATGAATGATGCATAGGAATGGACAGAATGGAAATGTGTTTCGAAGGACGTGCTCGGGTGTGCATACTGGAAGCAGGGTGATGGATTCGAGGCTATGAGCTAGGGTGATGCCGAGCTCACCTCAAGGAGAGGGGGAGGGGCCAGGGCAGAAAGTAGGGAGGGGAGGTGTAAGTCGGCAAAGTCACACAGATCGAACAAACAATGAGTAAGGGAAGAATTGTTAAATAGGTTTAAAATGGAACAGGAAAAAAGAAACAAACTGGGGAAGGAAAGAAACGGAATCTGAAAGGAAAGAGAAAAAGAATAAAGGAAAGAGCAGAGGGAAAATAAAGAGCGAGGAAGAGAAATGGACGGAAAGGAAAGAAGGCTGAAACAGGCAGAGAAGGGGAGGGGGGAGGAGAAATGCAGAATAAAGGAAAGAGCAGAGGGAAAATAAAGAGCGAGGAAGCGAAATGGACGGAAAGGAAAGAAGGCTGAAACAGGCAGAGAAGGGGAGGGGGAGGAGAAATGCGACACGGCGGGCAGGGGAGGGGGCGGAGCGGGGAGAGGGTGTGAAAGCAGCAGGGGCCTGGAGTGCGGCTGAGGGAACAGAAGAAATGCGACACGGCAGGCAGGCGAGGGGGCGGAGCGGGGGTGTGGGAGGAGTGCGCCGGAGGGAAAATACATGCAAAGCAGGCGGCTGGGGGCATGTGCACGCGCTTTTAAGCTCAATGCGCATGCGCATTGAGCTTGAATTTCACGGGCACTGCAAGGAATCGCCACGATTCCTTGCAAGTTGGTTAAAGACTGTTTAAGCCCCCATAGTCTCGCAAGCTCGATGCGCATGCGCATCGACAGGCGAGACCTAAAAAAGGACTTGTCCTAAATGCGCACACACTTCTGCTTCCCCCTGCCCTCCCTGCCGCGCTGCTCTGCTGCTATCTGCTAGCCCAGCCTGCCGGCTGCCACTCACTGCCGCAGGCCCGCCCCCCACACACCCTTCCGCAATGACGTCACTATAGTTAGTGACTCCGACCAATGGCGACCTCAAGGCTCAATAATAATTATCATGACTCGTTAATTAAATTGGTATGTATTTATGCAGCGGTCGTCCATGGCTAGTGGGGCAACGCCCCAATGGACGAACCGCCACTGACTGTGTTTTACATATGTACTTACTTGGACATGTAGCACTGAGATATCCATTCATTCACCAACACACCCATGCACACAGTCAACCGCCCATATAGCTGTTCCCACATGCACTCTTGAACTCATACACCTAGTGAAGCAACTGCTCACACATCTATGCACAGAGTCACACACCTCCCAGCCACCCACACACACACTCAGTCTCCCATTCAAATACGTGGGCAACCAATCAATAACCCATATAGCCACTCATATAGCTACTGATCAACACATGCAGCAGCTTATACAACAACAGACATACTAATGCACACATTCAGACAGTTTAGTCACTAACACATGCATTTAGTAAGACACATTTAATCACTCACTCATACAGTCAGTCACGCACCTACTAAATCCTTCATCCAGGCACTTATACATCCACTCATTCTTCAATATGTAAAACATATTTAAACTTTACAGAAACACACAGTCACTGGATGATGTCATCAGTGATGTCATCAGTGATGACAAATGAGATGTCATCAGTGATGTCATCAGTGATGTCATTTGAGATGTCATCAGTGATGTCATCAGTGATGTCACTGACCATGTCATGAATGATGTAATATGCGACATCATCAGCAGTGGATTGTGGGTGCGCAAAATATAGTTAGTACAACTAACTATATAGGAGCAATTTCAATGTTTTTTTAAATGCTAATCCCTAACTATATAAGGCCTGAAACCTATGGTTTTTTAAGTGAATATATATTATATATATATATATATATATATATATATATATATATATATATATATATATATATATATATATATATATATATATAGATATATATATATATGTGTGTGTGTGTGTGTGTGTGTGAGTGAGTCGTGAGGCTCTGAGTGTGAAAGGAAGAGGATAATCAAAAGTGAATTTGGACGTAATAGAGGCATTAGCATATGAGACTGTTTCTTGTTAAAATGGGGAGGATTAAAGACGGTTAGAAATGCTGATGAACTAGCGTAAGTGTCAAGTTTTAAAAGTTGAAAGTGGAAGATTTAAAAAAAGAAACATACGGGGAACTATATTTTCCCCATTGGCATATATTGTAGCAGAAGAAACTTTAAGCGGCAGACTACTAAAATGAAGTTATTTTTAGGTCTCGGACCGGAAAAGCTGGCTTGCCAGCTTCCGGTCAGAGAATTAATGATTATGAGTACGGAGCTTGAACCCGCCTCTGTACTTGACCTCTCCTTAATTGGCTGGCTTCCTAAACGGAGGCCAGCCATTGGAGGAGAGATCAGTCACTCCAATGTAGCCCCGTCCTTTTCGGATTTGGGGGCGTGATTTTTTGCGTTCTTTAGACAGTGACGTTGTCCGTCACTCAGAACAGCAAAACATGCCCCCAAATGCGAAAATTACCATGCTTTCTCCGAGGCATTTCTGCTTTGCCTCGGAGAAAGACGGTGGTTGTTTCCAGAGCTGCTCTGAGCTGCTCTGCTCGTCCCCCCTTCCCTCCGCTTTCCTTCGTCCAGCTCTGTCCTTCCCTCCGCACGCAGCTCCGTCCCCCTCGCCCATCCCTCCGCCCGCAGCCCTTCTTCGTCCCGGTCCCGCTCCCCCCCTCCCTCCGCCCGCAGCTCCTTCGTCCTGCTCTGCCCCCCCCCTTCCCTCCGCCCGCAGCTCCGTCGTCCTGCTCTGCCCCCCCCCTTCCCTCCGCCCGCAGCTCCGTTGTCCTGCTCTGCCCCCCTTCCCTCCGCCCGCAGCTCCGTTGTCCTGCTCTGCCCCCCTTCCCTCCGCCCGCAGCTCCGTCGTCCTGCTCTGCCCCCCCTTCCCTCCGCAGCTCCGTCATCCTGCTCTGCCCCCCCCCCTTCCCTCCGCCCGCAGCTCCGTCGTCCTGCTCTGCCCTCCCCCCGCAGCTCCGTCGTCCTGCTCTGCCCCCCGTCGTCCTGCTCTGCGTAGTGATCTTTCAATGCAGTAACTCCAGCAGAAGGGCCGCCCCCACGGTTGATCACCCGGTAAGGACCCAATATCACATTGCACAAAAAACCAAAGCTGGAGTCCCTTACTTAGAGTGGGTTTCCATCTCGTATCACAAGGAGGCTCTTCCCAGCACTTCCTCTTCTGTTCCCAGTTTCTG
This sequence comes from Lissotriton vulgaris, assembly GCF_964263255.1. Classification (NCBI taxonomy): domain Eukaryota; kingdom Metazoa; phylum Chordata; class Amphibia; order Caudata; family Salamandridae; genus Lissotriton; species Lissotriton vulgaris. The sequence goes on from NC_141700.1 coordinate 159,986,287, forward strand.
TTAACTTGGAACGTTTTAACTGCGGGTCGATCTCTTTCTCTTCTGCAGCCCTCGCCGTCAGGTATGTTTTCGCCGCTCGTTTCTCCTAGTTTGCCCCCTGCTCTTTCCCTTTTATTTCGTTGCCCGTCTTCCCAGCACTTCCTCTTCTGTTCCCAGTTTCTGTTCCAGAGAAGAAGGAAAGGCCGGGTCAGCCCTGCTAAGCATACTCATTAACCCCCTCCCTCCGCCCGCAGCTCTCCTTCGTCCCCCGCTCTCATGCGACATTGTAAATGTATTTGAGCTGCTTCATAACCTCTGGTGCAAGTGTAATTGCTGCTGTGTGCGGTGGCCAGCTCGCACGTGACTGCACAGGCCCTGCTCCGGTTTATGGGACCAAAACTGAAATTCTTTACGAGTAGTCATACAAGAGACAAAAGTACGATATTTATTGCGAGGGTTGAGGAGCCTCCACACCTCCACTAAAGCATAGTCATGGAGCAGGTCTTTGATCATGCCGGAAAATATGCCACAGCTTCATCCTGCTAGATCGGTCTATCCGAGGCCCACATGACACTGTTCCCTTGCTGCTGCTCCCGACTTTTGATCCAGACGTCCCTGTTTCCATGCTGCTTCTCGCTGTTTCTTATCATGTGCATCCAGCCTGATCCCGAGTTTCTGTCTATCTCCCCCAACCCCCCTTCCCTCCTTCGTCTCTCGTCGCACACTACCCCCCCCTTCGTCTCTCCTCGCACCCCCGTTTCCGCTGCTCACCTCCCCCCACTCTCCCCCCACGGAGCTCCCATCTCTCTCACCTACTTAGTTCACTCCAGCAGTCACGACGCCGTGGAGTACACACCTCAGCCCCAGGACGCAGAGAAGCCCCCCCCCGAGCCCCCATTTTGAATTTGCGCAGAGTAGAGGACAGCACCTCATGCCCTCACGCGGCGTTGTCGCGGGCCGCAACTTTACCTCGCCAGCCTGGACTCTGACACTTAGACACAGTAAGTACTGAGGCAGCCTGCTTGCCATTTAGTGCGCTGTTGCTAATTGTCACACTCTGCTCCGGTGCCCGATAGCTGAATTCAGATATCCAAAAGATCAGGAGCCTTCCACGTGATATGTGTCTCAGTGTTCTGTTATTGTCAAACAAATTAATGCGACCTAGCAGACAGTGCGTGCCCAGCACCCCCTCGTGGATCCGCGCCCTGCCTGCTGTTTTTTCCGGAAAGGCCTTCGCCCTGCTGACCACGCGTGCGGTGCCTTTATTGGCCAGAGGCAGACAGATGGAAAACTAGCAGGCAGCTTTGATTTTCCTTCCCAATACACTCGCTGCCTGCCTAAGTTGCCGTTTTAGTCCACAGCACCCGGCCCACATGTGCAGCCCGGTATTACAGCCTGATCCCGAGTTTCTGTCTCTTCCCCCCCCCCCCCCCCCCTTCCCTCTGCCCGCAGCTCTCCGTCTCTCGTCGCACCCCCCGCCCCCCTTCGTCTCTCCTCTGCCCCCCTTCCTTCTGCCCGCAGCTCTACTGCTCTCAAAAGTTACATGCAGCGTTTTAAACTCTTTTGCTGGCTGCTGTATTCTGTGAACTGTACACCATGACGCCCAGTGCTTAATTTTAGCCGGTGGCTAGAGACGCTCATTTTTGTAGACCAGGGCATTTTTTATCGTCAGACTTTGGTTGGTCTAAGCTGGAAAGGCAGAAAAGGTGGAAGACAAGGATGAAGAGAAAGATAAGCAAAAGGTGACAAAGGGAGACACATTGGCGAAAATACTGCAAGATTAAGATAAAGAGACAGGGAGTGTAGGGTGGTGTAAAAAAAGGCTTGCTTGAAGTGGAATCAACTTAATCGGCAACCCCGGCATTTGGCAACAACACGCCTCTAAGAAAACTTTGAGCCTCTGCACTTTTCTTTAGACAAATTCCATGCTAATTTGTTCCTGCATTATTATTTACGTTTGAACTTTGAGCTTTTGTATAGCATTGCAAATAATGTGTGTTTTTGGCAGATTAAACAGACTCATGGCAGTTATCCAGCCAATAAATATTCATTAACTATCAGAGCTTTGTAGCTGGCTAGATGTGTGCCAGGTTGAGGTAATATGTGCTTACATAATAACAAAATAAGGTAAGACGTGGTAAAAGTGAATACAATTACTTAGATTGGCAGGTCTCCCACCCCAGCACTCTAACACTAATCCTAGGACTGTATGTGTAAAGTTAACGCTGCACCTGAGATCACCTATTATGCTGTGCAGGTGCAGAGCTGCGAGTGCAGGTGCAGAGTGGTGTGTGCTGTTGAGTGCAGAGTGCGAGTGTGTGAAGAGTGGTGTGTGCTGTTGAGTGCAAAGTGTGAGTGCAGGTGCAGAGTAGTGAGTGCAGGTGCAGAGTAGTGAGTGCAGGTGCAGAGTAGTGAGTGCAGGTGCAGAGTAGTGAATGCATGTGCAGAGTAGTGAGTGTGTGCAGAGTAGTGAGTGCAGGTGCAGAGTGCTGTGTGCTGTTGAGTGCAGTGTGGTAGTGTGTGCAGAGTGGTGTGTGCTGTTGAGTGCAAAGTGTGAGTGCAGGTGCAGAGTAGTGAGTGCAGGTGCAGAGTAGTGAGTGCAGGTGCAGAGTAGTGAGTGCAGGTGCAGAGTAGTGAGTGCAGGTGCAGAGTAGTGAGTGCAGGTGCAGAGTAGTGAGTGCAGGTGCAGAGTAGTGAATGCAGGTGCAGAGTAGTGAGTGCAGGTGCAGAGTAGTGAGTGCAGGTGCAGAGTAGTGAATGCATGTGCAGAGTAGTGAGTGTGTGCAGAGTAGTGAGTGCAGGTGCAGAGTGCTGTGTGCTGTTGAGTGCAGTGTGGTAGTGTGTGCAGAGTGGTGTGTGCTGTTGAGTGCAAAGTGTGAGTGCAGGTGCAGAGTAGTGAGTGCAGGTGCAGAGTAGTGAGTGCAGGTGCAGAGTAGTGAGTGCAGGTGCAGAGTAGTGAATGCATGTGCAGAGTAGTGAGTGTGTGCAGAGTAGTGAGTGTGTGCAGAGTAGTGAGTGTGTGCAGAGTAGTGAGTGCAGGTGCAGAGTGCTGTGTATTGGCAATGTAAATGACAATGACATTTATTTATGATTTAAAGAAAAAAAAAGAAATGTCATGAGCAATGCCAATAGCTCTACCTTTAATGATGCCGAGACCATTGCATTGTAAATGCTTGTTGTGCTTAAAATCAGGACACTCCTTACTAATCGGATCTGTTGACGTGTGTAATAGTCATGCCATGGTTAGTAGTCTGTTAGGTGGCATACTAGGGAATGCCTTTCAGCGCGCAGCTCTTGTGAATGAATCCGCTTTTTACACACTTTTTAATCACTGTTGTGTTTATTGTGTCTCACACTGTAGTTTTCTCTTCACCAACCTAAGATATTCCACCTACCCCACTGTTCTCTAAATATGTTGAAGGTCAACATTTTCATGCGTGTGACTTAGGGGCAGGGCACCTTGACACAAAGAAGGCTTTTTGAAGAAAAAAAATCAGTTACCTGTCAGTTACAGCGGTATTGTTTCTTATCTATCTTTCATAAAGTGCTTTGTCACTGCCCATGTTTTCCGACTAAAGTCCAGGTTCACTACGCCCGAGTCCTGGGGAGACCCGTGACGCTGCAGATTCCTTCTCAATACTTGTAACATTTAAGGACACTTCCGGAAGCCGCGTAGCCATCCATACAACCTCCTGGGGCTCTTTCACTGGGGCAGAGATTACAGGCGGAGGCGGGTGGCCACCTTTCACATCGCCTTGGTATAAAAGCCCGGCGGCCACAGACCACGGACACTGGCCTGACGCCAGTGAGCGGAGAGCTGCGATCCGGAAGCAGAAAGTTGGGCATCAAGTCCCAGATAGAAGGGGAGAGACCGGCGTCCAGGGACCACGAACCAGCCTGCCTTGAAGAATGGCCGGTGAGTACCCACCGGAGTCCAGGCCAGGAGACGCAAAAAAGTCATTTAAACGGGGGCCGCTTGTCCCTCAGAAAGTCACGCGCCATTCTATTGTATTGGCATCTGCATTTATCTAACGCTTTCCACTAGAACACGTTTAACCTGTCAAATTCTGCACTGAAAAGCGTGTATATTGATGTGTTTTTTTCCTTCAAGAAACTCAAACATCGAAATAATTTGTTGCCAGTTGCAGAAACAGAACAGCCCCTGCTCTGTAACTGTTCTGTCATTGAAAGGAATGTTTGCTCTTACACCCCTTGCTACAGTTCACCTCGACTGTTACACAGTGACCAATGCATGCTTCAACACAAATCTGTGTCCCCCAAGTTTATTCTGTCTTTCTGTTTTTTGTTAATATCAATCGAGCACTCAGAGTGTATGTCGTTTTTGTATCCCTTTACTTATTGCTAGTCTTTCATTAAATTATGTTTTATTATGTTGTATGTGCTTTTCTTTCATAAAAATCTCAGTAGTACTTGTTGAAAGCAAAAAATACTAATACAATGTGACACTAAAACACGGAAAAATGTATAGATTTATTTATTTATTTATGTATTTATTTATTTATTTATTTTTGCTAACAGTTTTTCACCTCTAGATCCTTCTCTGTGGTGATTTTTCTCTAAACAGAGTTGTTCACTCTTTGATGGATGATTATGGATTACAAAATATTCGTTTTTCTTGCCAGTGATAGTATTTAGGATATGGATACAATATGGTCTTTATATCCGGTTGCTTACCTTGAAAATGGTTTAAAACGTGTAAAAAATTGTTGATACCAAAACATAAAACTGTGCACAGTGCAGATGCGCTGGGGCTGGTGGACTCTGATAATCATGAGTGACGTCTGGTCCATTGACACAGCCTGACAACCAATAGCCAGTTTGTTCTTTTAGTAAGAGTCCCTGGTGCATCTTAATGACGTCATAGTGAGTGTGCATAGTGGGAATAATCCTGCACAAACCTACCACAGCTAAATCAATGCACAGAAGAATATTGTGTGGGAGACGTGGTGCCGCTTGTGAATCCTCCAAAAAGAACGCTTCTCGACTAGTGAAACCGGGCATCATGAACTCATATGTGTCAAAGATTTCTGGTTCCTTTTCAAAGATATACATGGTTCTCAGAAAGGCAAAAAAGGAGCCATTTTATGAAAATGCATCTCCGCCTTTCTATATATGTCACCCCCGTGGCCATTACTGCGGAACGCTATGGGGTGGAAGTAGTAACATACGCAGACGACACCCAGCTGGTGGTCGCTCTGACCCAACCCTCTGAACTAGCCGCTGCAAACTTCTCAGCATGTCTCCAGGAGATGGCTGAATGGATGGCGAAGAACTGCCTCCGTCTTAACGGTGATAAGACTGAGGTGTTGATTGTGGGAAAACCCCCCTCAGTCTGGTCATCTGCCTGGTGGCCGCAGACCTTGGGGCCCCTCCCTACCCCCAGTGATCAGGTGAAAAATCTTGGAGTATGGGTGGACTCAAAGCTTGACTACGACTACCACACCAGACGAGTAGCTGGTGCTTGCTTTTCGATTCTACGGAAACTCCGCAAAACCATCGACCTGCTCCCAGAATCCTCAAGGAAGACCCTGGTCCATGCTCTTGTCACGTCAAGATTGGACTACGGAAATGCCCTGTATCTAGGTGCCAACGTCTCTAGTCGGCGGCGACTGCAGACAATCCAGAATGCTGCAGCTCGCCTGGTCCTCCGGCTGCCTAGAAGAGCCTCCTCTAAAAAATCCCTACAAACATTACACTGGCTCCCGATTAACGAAAGGATCGACTTTAAGGCCCTGTGTATTGGCCACAGGATCGTACATGGTAAGGGTCCGGCCTTCCTTCAGAACCTGTTATGCCCCTATACGCCCACCCGTCAACTCCGCTCTTTAGGAGCAGGCCTTCTTGCTGTCCCCAGACACAAAAAAGCCAGAATGGGAGGCAGATCCTTTCGGACTCTGGTGGCACACAGATGGAACTCTCTCCCCCTGAGCTTAAGAGTGGAAACATCGGAGCTCATCTTTCGCAGGAAACTGAAAACATTCCTCTTTCCTAAAGATTAGCCCGTCCTGCTATGACTGTCGGAGCAACTGACTCTTCTGACAGCGCGGGGACACACTGACAGTGTAACCAGGCGCTATACAAAATCAGAAATAAATAAATAAATAAATAAATAGGTTTGTTGACCATGGAACTCACTGGTGGAATTTAGTGACATGTTTTGGTTTACTGTATCCTTTCAATAAAACTTGCCCACCATGGAACAGATACAAAGCTGCCCTTCTAATTTTCGGGGAACTACTTTTCTAAGTGCCTCATGTAAAAAAGACTGCTTAGGTCAGCTGTAAAGTTTCACCGTTTAATATGGCGGGTGAGCATCAATTGAATACGTATTGCATGCAGTCTTTTCTCTGTCTAAGGATCTGGAATGCCTCATGCTCCCACGGAATTCTAGCAGAACAGGGAGAGGGTGTGGCTTAACAAATAAAGCTGCTGACTTTAGAACTGGGGAACCCGGTTCGAGTTCCGGCATCTGCTAAATCTTCTGGTGCCTAAAAAAAAAAAAATATGTCCTTGTGTGATAAAACTGGTGCTTATATAAAGTATTCAATACCTTCGGGCAAAGATTGCATTATCTCAGCATTGCAAAAAAATAACAAGCATTTTCAATGAAGTTAGATGGAGCACTGGGAAGGCTGGGTATCATTATTTACATAAAAACAATAATGATAAAATGGGCGCCTTGCAACAACATCATGCATAATGCCTGTCCCTTTTAAATTAAGCCGACGCCGTGATCATGCACAGCGTCCGTGCTTGTAAAATGAAAGCGTGCATCACACGCTCAATGTTGCAGGAAAGCATGTTGTGCCTGCAGTAGTAAAAACACGTTAAAGAAAGTAGTGTTTAAAGACTTACAAAGACTTAGCGTGTCAACCGAAGTAAAGGGGCCAGTAGCCATGGGAGGTTACAAATGAAGAAAAGGCGGTACTAACAAACTAATTACTGAATCAGAACCCTGCATTTACAAAGGACAAAGACCGAAGCCAATGACAAATATGGGTTGAGAGTGGGCAGGGCTTCTCTTCCATACTCAACTACAGCAGCTCACCAGAGCAGCGCATGCACGCTGACTCAGGCTTGACCTAAAAATGGCCCCCACTCTGGCGGCCCACCAGGGAAAGGCTCAGTACCCGCTACAGCCCGTCCGGCCCTGCTCTATGGTGCAACATCCTGTAATTCTATGCAAATTATTGAATCTCTCGGGGTGATAAATTGCAATATAAATATGCTGCAAGAGCAAAAAAAGGCAAAACTTTATGAAGAAATTGTTCCAGATCGGGTGCTAACAGTATTTGGGGAACGGGAAACTGTTAAGAGAAGCAGACGAGGAACAAGTTTTGGTAAATGCAGGAAAATATGCTTTCTCCAATAGATATAGAGGAAAAGTAAGTGGCATGCACAGAAACTAATGAGATGCCAGGAAAGAGAGGAGGCAGGATGTAAGCCCCTTCTAAGTTTATATTAAAAACAAAAGATTTCTCAAGCACAACGCAAGAACTGTGCAGGCAAAACCTAAAAATAAGCAAAAACAGACAAGGGTGCCCGCAGCCTTCAGAAAAAGTGTTTCAACACACTTTTTGTTGGAAGTAAGTGGTAGAGAGACTGCTGCAGTGAGTTCCAGCTCCCCCTGGAGGTGTGCATTCTGGGTGTGGGGACAGTTTGCATATGCTTAAGGCCAGCCTGCATATATCATTTCCTATATGACATCAACAGTTTACTAAATGTTGTTCGCAGTGATCGAAGTAAATAAAGAAAATTATTGGAAGTTTGATCTTTAGTACAATAGGGGCTGGGTCAGCGAGTGTGAGCTGAGACGTGGCTAAAAAGAACAAAATACCCTGTCACCAGTGATTAATTTGTAAAAAGTAAATAAGTGCCAGGGCCCTTGTCAGTAGGCCACTTCAGGTTGCATCACCCACTGTCTCAGCCAGTGTGGCCAATTACAGTACCAACACAGCTACTAACCATCATGCTCCTACATGTGGGACGGTTAGACCATTCCAGGCCCCAAAGCCATAACAAGCATTTACAATGCAATGGTCTCGGCATCATTAAAGGTAGAGCTATTGGCATTGCTCATGACTTTTCTTTTTTTTTTAAAATCATTAATAAATGGCATTGACATTTACATTGCCAATAGCTTAATCGTTAAATAAATGGCATTGTCATTTACAATGCCAATAGCTACACCCTACACAGAGCCACCCTCACACAGACAGAGCCACCCACACAAAAAAAAAAAATGGCATTGTCATTTACATTGCCAATAGCACAATCAGGGGGGCAGAGGCAAGAAAAATGGCACAATTAGGGGAGCAGAGGCAAGAAAAACGAGTGCAATCAGGGGCAGAAGGCAAGAAAAACAAGTGCAATCAGGGGGCAGAAGGCAAGAAAACGAGCACAATCAGGGGGGCAGAGGCCAGAAAAATGGCAGAATTAGGGGAGCAGAGGCTAGAAAAATGGCACAATTTATTTATTTATTTTATTTAATTGCTTGTATCGCGCCAGGATCGACCCATGAGGTATCTCCGCGCTTTGCTCGCAAGATTTCTGGAATATGTTGTCTCTGTGGAATACCACAGGGAGGGTTATACTATCTGAAACAAAAGAGTTTTTAAGGCCTTCCTAAAACATAGATGGTTGTCGTTGTGTCTTAGGCAATCAGGGGAGCAGAGGCAAGAAAAACTAGTGCAATCAGGGGGCAGAAGGCAAGAAAAACGAGTGCAATCAGGGGGCAGAAGGCAAGAAAACGAGCACAATCAGGGGGGCAGAGGCAAGAAAAATGGCACAAACAGGGTGACAGAGGCAAGAAAAACGGCACAAACAGGGTGGCAGAGGCAAGAAAAACGGCACAAACAGGGGAGCAGAGGCAAGAAAAACGGCACAATCAGGGGAGCAGAGGTAAGGCAAGCATTGGAAATGCAATAGGTCTCGCATTAGGAAAGTTTGAGCGATTGGTATTGTAAATGACACTTTTTTTTATTTGTGTTGGTTTTAAAAATAGCAAAATTAATAGCTTTGTCAGTTACAATGTCAATAGTTTTAGCTTTCGCAAATGTGACACCTATAGCATTTGTAATGCAATGTGTGTTGTATTTACGTGACTTAGATGTATTGATATTACAAATAACAATGGCTTTTAATTTTGTAAATAATTAATACTTAAATAAAAGTTATTGTAATTTATAATGGCAATATCGTAAACGTTTGTAAATAACTTTTGTGAAGATTATGTCCAGTGTATTTTATTGTGACGAAAATCCAAGAACATTGCATTTGCACCTACACACACACAGAGCCACACATATAGATTTGGTGATGGTGGATCTGGGGGATGTGGTGGATGTGGTGGTGGTGGATGTGGTGGTGGATGTGGTGGTGATTGTGGATGTGGTGGTGATTGTGGATGTGGTGGTGATGGTGGTGGATGTGGAGATGGGGGTGGATGTGGATGTGGTGGTGGATGTGGATGTGGTGGTGGTGGATGTTGGTGTGGTGGTGGTGGATGTGGTGGTGGTGGTGGATGTGGATGTTGTGGTGGATGTGGAGGTGGTGGATTTGGAGGTGGTGGATGTGGAGGTGGTGGATGTGGAAGTGGTGGATGTGGAAGTGGTGGTGGTGGATGTGGTGGAGGTGGATGTGGTGGAGGTGGATGTGGTGGATGTGGTGGTGGTGGTGGTGGTGGATGTGGTGGTGGATATGGTGGTGGTGGTGGATGTGGTGGTGGTGGTGGTGGTGGATGTGGTGGATGGGATGTGGTGGTGGTGGTGGTGGTGGATGTGGTGGATGGGATGTGGTAGTGGTGGTGGTGGTGGAATTGGTGGTGGATGTGGTGGATGTGGTGGTGGTGGATGTGGTGGTGGTGGTGGATGTGGTGGTGGTGGATGTGGTGGATGTGGTGGTGGGGAGAGAGTGGGCAGGGCTTCAAGTCCATACTCCAATACAGCACACCTTGCATAGCAGTGCATGGGCTGACCAGGCTCGACCTATTAAATGAAATTAGAAGAGAGAAGTACGTTGGGAGTAGATAACAAAGGAGTAAAGGGAAGAAAAGTCGGGATAAAGAATGAGTTACGGAGAAGGAGGGCAACAATGATTCAAAATTAAAAGTACGGAGGATATGGAATGTGGAGGTGACAGCTGGCAGGAACGAGAGGAAAGTGAGAGATGTCTCTTTCTTTATAAATAACTTTTCGAGCTGTGGATAGAAGCATCACAGAATTTGAGTGAACGCAAACGTTGTCCCATTTTTTTAGCTCTTAGAGCGTGCACTCTTTCTCGACATTAAAGCCTTGCGGACCCTAGTGAGAGTTACTTGTTTTGAGTTTCGTTCAAAGCCACTTTGCCGCTGTCTGCATTGGCTTCACAGTACATATAGCTCAACTTTAACAACTCTGGCTAGTCCCCCAAAAATATGGCTGGTGTGCTGAAGAGTGAAGAAGGTGACGCTGTTCGTGTGCCAGCAGGAGAGGTCCGCAGTTGTGCGTCTCCTCCCTCATCAGCTGGCTCCTGGAGGAGGGTTAGCGGCTCTCGTGATGTCCTCGGGGCAAAGGGAGGAGGGTGGGAAGAAGCCGGGGGGAGGGAAGGAAGGGGGAGGAGAGGCGGGAGGTATTTTCAAGTTTACACAAGGGGCGGAGCGAGGGGGAGGTGTGCTGGGAGAGAGAGTGGGGAGGGGGGCGGAGCGGGAAGAGCGTCGTGAGGGGAGAGAGAGTAGGTAGAGGGCTGAGCGTGAAGAGCTGCTCTCGGCAGGCTGGGGAACTAGGGGTTAATGTAGGAGGAGTCTGTCCTAAATATCTCTTGACTCTTAATTAACCTCAGGGAACTGCAACCATTGTGAACTCCTCTAGATAGCATTCCATTCTGTCGTTTCTTTTTCAAAACAAATGTTATTGCATTTCTAGCCATCTTACAGGCCGAGGGGCCACATACATATGTACGTATTCTTGCATACAGTGGCATAACGTTGCATATTGGTGATGACAACAAAACGAGTACAACACGCTGAGCTATAACTAGTCTGCATCCCGCTGAACTGTCCCAGACAATGGCCGATGAACCTGAATGACATCCCACAACGTACATCACGCAACTGGACTATAGGACTGCACGGCCACTCTATGGGGTTAGCAATCGACAACTGAGTTCTGGGGTCAGGCCTCGGTAGTCAGCCCACCGCTGTCACATTCGGTCGTTTTTAGCTCATCTGTGAGATTACATAGGTAAACCGTCTTCTGTGAACCTGCATTGGTATCTCTGTCCCGTCCCTACAAGGGGCTGCTCAGCACAGCCTTCTGGCTGGTAAGCACTGCAAGAGGCAGAAGCTAGCCTGTACGGAAAGCACAGAGACACTGCGGCAGACAAGCTTAACAGTAGTATGAGCCATCTACATCATGATCGACTCTACAGCCTATTTCAAGCTCTGGGATGAAACGTAGCCCGAATCTTGCCTTGCACATACAACTGTTTCATACGCAGGCATGTGACTACATGGCACACGTGTGGCTGCACAGCTGCCGGATCAAATTCCATAAATGCGGTGGGTATATCGATGTAGGTCAGCATGGTCATGGCCAAATGGGTTTGAACCCTTTTGCAGTTAAATGCGTAAAAATATACACTTAGCGTGCCCTTTATTTTAACCAAATGTCGATTCACCGATAGCAGTAATCAAATGGCAAAGCCGTCTTTGTCATTTACAGTAACACTGCTGTGCCAAAAAAACATCCCGAGACCAGGAGTGTGCGACACAACTAACATCGCAAAGTTCAAGAACTGACCAATGTCCCTCGTGGTGAACGTTTTGTGATCTCCTACATGCATTCTGAAGAAATAAATCTAGGAAGATAGGAATCTCTTAAACTGTTTATTTTAAACCCCCAGCTGGAAGGTCGTCCACCAACCGACCCGTTAGCGTTCAAAACATAACCAGGCTCAGAGCACTAAGCACAGGCATGAAGCTGTGCAAACTCAAGCGATAGCAGTCTACCATTGAAAATTCGGAGAAAGGCACAGATAAGCAAGCCTCAGAGAAGAACACAATGAAAACAACTGAAGAAATATTAATACCAGTCGACAATGAGCACACGTTTTCCCTTTTTTGCAAAACAAAAGCGTGCGGCTTCCCCTAGGCGGTCAGACCCACCTTCTCCTCCACAGAGTGCGTAACGAGTGTTGCGTATTTGCGACTGAGCCAGCGGAAGAAGGCCGGGACTCCCATGGCGGCGCTGGCGGGGAACGAGGAGACTCAAGCGGTGGCGGCAAGGCTAGAGTTCCACCTTACCCGCGATGAGTTTTGAGAAGAAGGAGGAAGAAGGAAGCTGGATCCGGTTGGAGTAAAGCATACCGGAAGCAGAAGCGCGGCACGACCTTTCACCCATGTGTAGGGTGCGAGGGAAAGAAAGGAGGAGGTGCTGCACAAGGGAATTACCCAGTTCCCGTGAAGTCATAGTGGGATTCGAGTGCGACGTCACTTTTCTTTGTACCTTTGTTGCTACATTTGCTCTCACCTGAGGTTTGCTTTGTGCTGGGAGAGAGAGAGTGGGGAGGACAGTAGGAGGAGGAGGGGGGAGGAGAGTAGGGGAGGCATGGCCTAGCGGCCGTGCAACCAAGACGTGAGGGGCGGAGGTGGGGGGAGGCTGTGAGAGAGAGAGTGTTCAAGGCAGGCGGCTGGGGGCATGTGCACGCGCTTTTAAGCTCAATGCGCATGCGCATTGAGCTTAAATTTCACGGGCACTGCAAGGAATCGCCACGATTCCTTGCAAGTTGGTTAAAGAGTGTTTAAGCCCCCATAGTCTCGCAAGCGCATCGACAGGCGAGACCTAAAAATCACAGGGATGGTGGCCTGCTGGGGTCAGCAGACCACCATGTCTGTGATTGCTTATCAATAAAGCAATGTTTTTTTTTAATGCAAACTGTTTTCCTTAAGGAAAAACGGGATGTGTTTCAAAAACAAAAATGAAAAGTTTTCTTTCATTTTTTAAGAGCAGGCAGTGGTCCGTAGGACCACGGACCACTGCCTGACTGCCTGCTCTTAAAAAATGTTTTTACAAACATTCACAAAAGGTAAGGAGTCACATGGGGGCCCCATCTCATTTGCGAATGGGTTACTACCTGCTTGAAGTAGGTGGTAAATTTTGAATTTTTAGCTGCGAATGTTTAGCAACTGCATTTTTGTTGCAAAACATTTGCATATACCACTGCGATACGATGCCCTAAACATGCCCTTCTTAATACCGAATTGCAAACCCAATTCGTGATTCGGTAATAAGTTACCAAATTGCAGACTGGGCCTTTGTACATTGAAAATTGTCTTTTTTGTATGCAAACGGCTTGATTCACAACGAAAAAAAACTTTAAAAATCTGCCCCCTGGTTGGTATTTCCTTATTGGGGGGCATGGTGCCAGCGGGGACACCTCCGATTCCTGCGCTGGGACATTCCTAGGATGAGCTGTGCGCGCTACAAATATATTCATTCATTGACTCTGCCAAAGTATGCAGTGTACTCAGCCAGACTTAGCAGTAGAGAGCCCCGCCCAAGCACGGCTAACTAGTCCACCGCTATTTGTGGCAGAGTGTCCCTGAAAGACCGCTAAGGAAATTTTGACAGATTTTCAGGAAAAAATAGGTAGAGTGTTGCCTATATGCTTGGTGACACCCACAATGTCAAACGCAGACTACCATGCAAACACCGCCAGGCTACTCCAACTTCTGGTTGGTTGTCAGTGTACACATTCACTGGCAAACGGTTTACTAGCGTTGACGAACACTGGAGAACTTTTCATCAAAGTACTTCTCTACCAAGGTGGATATAGCAAATTTGCTGGAGAAACTTCTGCCGCTGTGGAGGACAGCCCAAAATATTGAGGCTCGTCAACTGCTTTCATTAAGGATGAAGTCCGCCAACATGGTTGATGGATTGTAGGGTCAGGGATAGGCTGTGTGCAAGATACACAAATACACAAAGTAGGTAATCCATAACTTACCTGGAGACTGCTTTCTATTTAGGGTTCTGCTACTTGCAAATGTATTTTGCTATTATACATGCAGGACTACAAGTCCCAGAATGCATAAAAACATGATATAAAAGTACTAAACGGGACATTCAGTTAACATTTCTACCATATGCCTAATGGACCACCTCAAATGTCAAAGTAGAAATGAGAAAGGGCAGATACAACTCAATGATTACAAGGGCAGAAGCAATTAGCATAGATCCAGCCCTCCTGGACCCAGGGTGGACATCACTGGCCTCGATGAAGAAGAAAAATCCATGGGGCGTTGAGATGTGAAACTTCACTCTGACATTTTTTTCTGGGCATAGTGGGGCCATTTGAAGTATGACAGCTGCCAAGGTGAACAGTAAGAGAGACTCACAGAGCGGGACCTCAGACTTCCAAGAGGCATCTTCCCCAGAAGGAGGGCAGCAGACATGCAGTGCCTAAATCACTAATCAGTGGCAGCAGCGGCAGCATCCGGGGGAGCCACAGAGGTGCTGTGTGTAGTACAGACCTACAAACTCACAACTCATTCAAACTGGCCCCACTGACGTAAGTTGATGGCACACTTTCCCCGAAACCAACTCAAGCTATGGCCTGCGACGAAAATGTTTGGAAAGCTACGCCCTGTTCAATCAAAAGGTGCTGCGATGCTATACTGCTGGAAGTTTGTGGCCTACATAAGTGCTAAATAACAATGCATACATTATTAATACGGCCTTACAGGTCAATATCTTTGGCAAGCCAGGGACATTTATTCTTGTCTTCAAGGTTAAAGATGCCCTGGGACGTGGAAGGTCAAAGGCAAGAGCAGCATTTTCTCACACAGAGGACCAGATGTCACTCAGCCCTGGAGCCTCCAACGTGCTCACTTGGGTTTGGATCAGGAACAGAGGCAGCGGGGTTTAATCCAAGAGAGACGCTGTAAATGTATCCGCCATGGGCTCGGCTGTCACTCACTTCCGCATCCGAGGCCAAGTCCCCGCCCATTCCATTTGGCTTCCACCGAAGGATGGAAACGCAAATATTAACAGACAGCAAGTAATGCAGCTGGGTTGTCAGACGTGCCCCACATTGGTTTGATTAAAAAAGTTACAGACTCCAGAAGCCAATCAGGATGTGCAGTAGTGCGGCCGCAGCAGGGGCCGGGAAAGGAAGGCCTGCGTGAAAGAGAAAATGACAACTTCCAACGGCGCATGCGCGACCTTGAGTTTATGAGTGCGCAATATACTCGAAATCACAGCTCTGGCGCACGGTGTTCTAAAGACCAATGCAGGCTTGCCACAGTTACACTGGCCCTTGCCACAGTCACACTGGCCCTTGCAGCCCGACTGTCGAGACAGCAATCATAGAAGAAGAGAGGTGGGTCTTCCACAAAAACCCTTAACAAACAGCCAAGAACAAATAAATGACCCCTGAACGTGCATTTTCATTAAATGCGTTCACTAACCCCTTCTCACTGTAGGCGCGCCCTGCCTTGCATGGTCAGCTTTAGTCTTGTGTACATCAGTCAGTCACTGGCTCTAGCATAGAAAACAAAGCAGGAGTATAGACAGTCCCACACGAGTCGGTGGACTGAGGTTCGAGTCCCGGCGTCGGCGGAACATCCTGTGATTCTGGGCAACACACTCAATGTCCATGGAAAAAACCTGACCTTGTGTAATGTCCAGAGCCCATGTAAACCGCTCTTGTGCCCTCTGGCTAACTACGCTCGGGCTACCTACAACTTAAACAACAAGCTGAGGATCAACGGCAGTGAAAACAGCGTGGTGGGCGCGCACGTGACGCAGCGTGGGCGTGCACATCAGCTGAAGGATCCCCGGGGAAGACACCGAGTCTGCCTGCTGCCATGACTGACCCACTGCAGAGGGAAAGAGCCCGGTGAGTGTGGGTAGAGGGGGGGCGGCAGAGAGGGAGTGGGCAGAGAGGGATGGGGTGTGTGTGTGTGTGTGCGTGCGTGTGTGCGTGTGTCTGTTTCTGTGTGTGTCTGAGTGTGCACGGCCATGCCTGCCTGCCTGTGTGTGTGCGCGTTCACGGACCCTGGTCGGCGTGTTCACAGCTCAAGGTCCCTTCAGAGCGAACTCCATAACAATAGGTCTCGATGCCGAGACCTAAAAATGGCTTGGGCAGCAGGCATCAGTATTTTTAATGTATATTCAATTAATAAAAACCTGTTCTTGTGCTCGTCTGTAAATTAGCCAAACTGTACCACCATGCGGCAGACTGCCATCTGTGCCAGTGCTTACAATTATGTGCTGGTGCCGAGCACCGGAGGCCACTGGGTAAAATTAAGCACTGCCTACAACTATATTGTTGCCTCTTCAGTTACTGGTAACAACATATATAATATATTGCACACACCTTAAATGAAAAATAAATGTAATTTAAATTTATTGTGGGAAATTCATTTTTCTGGCAGGACAGCTCACTTGGTTCATGCAAAGACTTCAGATTTCTGTGAATGAAACTGGACAGTTACTGATTTGGGTCCTAGTCAGTGCACTGCGTAAGTAGTGGCTTGTATTCATAATGCTAAGAGATTCAAGTCTGTGATAAAAAGCAGTACTACCCACGGTATAAGATAGGTTTCACACAGTATAAATAGGTGGTTGTAAAATGTGCAAAAAGATTGTGTTTAACTTTTTACAGAGCTTTCAAAAGTTAATTTTTAGAAATATGCTGACTGTGCCTAGTGCAGAACTTTTTATATAGGTTTCCATTAAAAGGACAAGTTCCATATTTTATCAATTAAAGTCTATACTGGCTCCCAAGCAAGATTTCGATTTCTGATTAGCTTTTCTTTGAGGAAGCAGGCACCCTGAAGAGAAGTCTTGTTTCATCTTTAGCTGCCTCTCGCGTCTCTCACTTCAAAGTAGAAGAAACTCTTCACCCCCTCCTTTCAACCTGCTGCAACTCAGAATTCAGAAACTGTTGGTCTTTTTTTAAATCAAGAGTAAGGGAACAGTTTTGATCAAATTAACAAAGCTTGGGAACTCAGTTCCCCCTTCCCTTGCCCACTTTGACCTCCGATTGCTTGCAGCCTTAGAACTTTATTTTTCCCTTGTTGATTCCAACATTTTGTCAATAGATATGAATTGTTTGTTTAAAGATAATCATTTAGTTTTTTCAATTATTTGTGGCTTCGTTATATACCTCAAGAATACCGGTCTATCAATTACTGAGTGGGCTGCAGAAAAGAACATTATAAACTCTCTGCAAATATGTTTTTCGTAACAGCATAGGCACCATAGAGAGATGTTTGCATTTAAACCTAATCCTAGGTAAATACACAGTGGAAAAGCAAACACCATTATACCTTGCCTTCATGGACTTGCCCATGGCTTTTGACTGTGTAAACCGCTCTAAGCTGTGGCTCTTATTAGAAATGGGTACAAAAGGGGGTGGTGATGGACGGAGCATCTGAACCAATCAAACACTCACACCCAGTCAGCAGATCTGGGTTTAATCCATCACCGTTCTTTAGCCCACTCTGCCACCCCAGTTCAGACATGGCCATATGCAAATCAGTCTGACTCATGGGAACAGTCCAGCCCGAACTGCCAAGCCATGCCTTCCCTGGACCGGAAACAAGCTTCCGAGGACCGGTTTCTGGCATTTCAGCCGTCTTCAGCCCGGCTTGCTTGAATCCAGTGGCAAAGTGAGCAAGGGACTCACGTCTGAGCATACCCTGCCAACCTATGGGTCAGACTGATTTGCATATGGCCATGTCTGAACTGGGGTGGCAGAGTGGGCTAAAGAACGGTGATGGATCAAACCCAGATCTGTTGACTGGGTGTGAGTGTTTGATTGGTTCAGATGCTCCGTCCATCACCACCCTCTTTTGTATCGCTTTGTTCACCATAAGGGTGGCAGGGTATGCTCAGACATGAGCCCCTTGCTCACTTTGCCACTGGATTCAAGCAAGCCGGGCTGAAGACGGCTGGAATGCCAGAAACCGGTCCTAGGAAGCTTGTTTCTGGTCCAGGGAAGGCATGGCTTGGCAGTTCGGGCTGGACTGTTCCCATGAGGCACAGGGTCAGACTGATTTGCATATGGCCATGTCTGAACTGGGGTGGCAGAGTGGGCTAAAGAACGGTGATGGATTAAACCCAGATCTGTTGACTGGGTGTGAGTGTTTGATTGTTTCAGATGCACCGTCCATCACTACCCCCTTTTGTACCGCTTATTAGAAATGGGGCTGTTTGCGACACTTGTGCATTTCTTAGCAACAATGCATGAGAACACAAATGCCAGGGTAAGATTTGGACAGGAAAGGGAAAGTATCCAAAGGAATTAACACTTGACGCGAGGGCGACAAGGGTGCGTGCTTGCCCCGCTGCTGTTTATCTTATACATAAACAATCTTAACCCTATTTCTTGTACCTCCGATGCAGGAGTCCCACTTCCAGTATTGCTATATGAGGACAATGCAGTTCTAAAAGCTCGTACCCCAAAAGCTCTGCATTTGTTAGTCCACTCGTTCATGTAATTTATGGCCACCCTGGATTTACAGACTAATTTCTCCAAATCATTTGTAAGATGTGTGCGGCTCCAAGAGTACCTGCCTCACAAACTTTGCAATTGGCTCTAATCAACTGCTAAGCACAAGCACTTTTTCTTACCAGGGGATTACTTTGAATGCACCTGGCTTGTGGGTACCAAATATAACCCAGCGCAGGGTGAAGTTTTCTAGAGTAGTAGGGTCACTCTTTAGTCCCTCATTTCCCCCGAGTGGCAGGGCACTTGCATTGCTATTGCAGATATATGCCTCTCGATGTGTTCCGCAGGGCGAACAACCTTTACAACGCGGTCATTACACAGCGATACATCGCGGTCATTACAACGCAAGTCGTTACAACGACTGCCGCTGGATGGCGCTATACACTAAGGAATAGTATGATTTACTATTCAAACACCTTCCCTACTGTTACGTAGGCTGGAGTTAGAATAGTAAATCATACTATTCCTAAATCCAGTGCCTCTAGCGCAAGTCGTTTTAACAACTTGCGTTATAATAACTGCGATGTAACATATCGGGATGTAAATTATCGCGTTATAGCATCACATATTTGTTCCGCAGGCATCCTATGGGGTGGAAATATAGGGTGTTGCAGACCCTATGGTAATATGGTTATACAGGCAATGGAAAATCGTTTCTGTAATAAGATTCCGTCCTCCTATCTTACTCCCATTCTATTTGCCACAAAGACCTGGGTTTAAGCTATATGAGTGACCGCATCAGAACACGTCCACCACTGTTACGGTTATCCATTTGGAAAAGTGAAGAGACTTCTCTCAATAGAGACATAATTACTGACTGCCTAGCTTGCGATAAAGGCCTCTCTATTCTATGGATAGCTTATGCAAAGAAATCTTTTGAAGAGATCGGTTTAACCCATGTTTTTTTCTGATACAGCATTGAGAGTCAACCTAGGGAGAAAGCATGTACAAGCATTACTATTAACCCACGACAAGTGAAGAGGCGAAGTGTGGAAACATTAGATCCCTCTATTGCAGCTTACTTGTATTTGGGCTCTGCAGATTCTCCCACTAAATATTTAACTCTAGAGGGCGATGGGAACGCTCCTTGCTGTGGGAAGATACAATTAAATACTTACTCTGCTTCCAGAGTGATCTTGAATCTGGATTGTGCCCATGTAGCGACATCGCTGCATAATCAATGTTACATTTTATCTTTTTTTGTGTTTTTTATAAAGATTTATCAAAATGTTTTTTACGTTTTTTATGATGTCCAGAAACCTTGGAAAATGTTTTCAAGTCTATCATTCTTACAACTGCTATCTGATGATGATGCCTATTTTTATGTAAGTTCTTTCTTGCGTGCTGCAGTGCGATCTCGGGTCACAATGCACTTTGATTACATTTGTTTTTATTGGTCTTTTTTTTAAGTTGTATGTGTGTTATCTGTATCTTTCTCTGCTGATTAAAGATTTTTTTAAAATTACATTTCTTTATTGCATTTCAATTGGAAGAACAACAATCTGCAATCACAGTCCCCCTCAAAAAAAACCCTCCCCCCATCTGACTCCGCCGACAACCGTTGTACACACAGTTTCGTAACGCCTGTTTGATAAAAGTATACATAGCCGTTTAGCCAACAACCCGTAACAGGGCAGGCGGCATTTCACCACATTCGCTTATCTCATTGGTAATAAAAGACTCTGTGACAGGTTCGGAACCGCGACTCTGCTGATTAAAGATGTCCTGGAGAAACTGGTTATGCAATGTTCGTATTTATTGCATTTATGCACTTTATGGCTGCTTTTGCAGCCGAATAAAGTTAGATTTGACTTTGACTTTGAACTCAAGAACACCATTGGTGGATAAAAGCCAAAATTCTTGCCTGGCTGTTCGCATCAGGTTCAAGGGACATTACACCAATGAGCCAGAAAGAGTAGAGCCGGTACAGGTGTACATGGGGCTGCGCCGGCTCATAAAACAAACACCTCCGAAGGAGGGCGGGTTGTATTCAATGGCAACACTAAGCAGCCACCTAGGTACCCACCTGCAGCGGGCACAAGATCAAAGCCATCAATGCTGAACATGTGCCCCTTCTGTCAGGGCAGTGGATCATCTGACACACATCTTTGTAGAATCCCTTCTCTGACCTAGAAAGGCATGCCCTGCTCAGTGTGTGTTGGCATGCAGTTGAGGTGACATGGAGCTCTCCATTTTTTTATATTTTAATTGGTGAACACATTGAAGAAAGAGAACAAGTTTGCTGATTTGCCTTCCTTGCAGATATCACCTTCGAGTTGAGCTATTTTAGGAGATTATTTCTAGCTCATCCGTCCTCCAAAACATTTTCCTACATTTTTTGAAGCTCTTTACCAATGAGAAACTTCCCATCTAAGATAAGATGGTTGCCTATTTGGCCCACTGATTTCATATATTCAAAAAATTTCATGTGGTTAATCAGCATCTTTGGGTGGAGAAGAGATTTGTCCATGATGACAATTATGAACAAACAAGAAAAAAGTTAGCAAGAGCCTTTGCAGTAATAAATATATACATGTGTATTAAAGCACACGTGAGAAAGTAATTCACACATTTTTCTCAGAAGTGCAATTGGAAGCTTGTACATGTTGCAGGTTGTCAGCTATATTCTGGAACCTTTTTTGAATTTAAGTCTACAAGTAGGTGTACTCCATGTGTGAATTGGGTCCCTTGCTTTTATGTGTTAGATTACAATACACCATCATTACATTTTTCTGCTGAGCAAACCCAATTATGAAAAGAGGCTTGCAGGCACTACTTTTACAGACTCAGCAACACTTGCTATAGCAGTGGTGTAGCAAGGGAGGGTGGGCGGAAAGTCGTCACAAGTTTTGTGGGCAGTAGCCTCCTTCCCGCTCTTACCCGTAGCTGTCGTGGGGCAGCAAAAGCAGGAATTGCCGGCAACCCTACTCCTACAAGTGGCCGGGCTGCCAAACGCAGGGACCACCATGGGCAGCCAAAGGACTAGCTACGCCACTGTGCTAGAGAGACGGTGAAAGGTTAAAAACAACTGAGTCGAGATGGGATTGCGTACTGGTCCATGCAGGTGGTCTTCTAGAGATGATAACTCGACACTGATCTATGTCAGTTGTCTTTTTGGAGATGGTGATCGTTCATTGGTTCATGGAGATGGTCTTCTAGATATGGTTATTGTGCATTGATCCAAGGCAGTTGTCGCCTGGAGATGGGGACTACACTGGTCCATGTAGATGGTCTTCTAGAGCATTAATGGACACAGATTACTTTTGAAACAGTAACAAGGGAGACTGTAAACACTTGTGAATTAACACCCAGAGTGATACACTATGGCCATACCAAGGGGCAGTGGTGGCTCTCCCGCTTTGGCGGAGGAGCGTCGCCCCCTCCCAAGAATGGCAGAAAAGGTTGATAAAAACAATAATAAACACTTGTTTTAATTTTCCTTTGCTGCCGAATCTTGGGGGTGGGACATGGGGGGGGGGGGGTGACAGGCATTGAGGGGAGTGGTAGGTGCACTGCCTTCACTGCGCATGCTGGTTTGGCAGGCCATCTGAGACTGGTCAAACCATAATGTGCAGCGAAGCCTCTCTCCAACCCATCACCGCTGCTGGGTTGGAGAGAGCAGGCACAGACTCCCAGTCTTTCCTGGAGCGCAAATCAAGGGAACACAGGCCAATCCTGAAACATCTCTCATGTGTGAGAGCAGCTTCAGGATTGTCTGCAGGGAATTCTTGGAGCCCGTGCTGCCTGGAGAAGAGGAGCAGAAGACTGCAACTTGGCCGGCTGCAGGTACATTTTCTAAAATTACTTTTTCAAATTTCCCCCATGACACCTATGCCCCCCTCTCCTCCGCCTGCCCCGCTGCTCATCCAGCACATCACCCGCTACCACCAAGGGGCCAGTGGACAGAATAGTTATCATGTCCCAAGCTAAATGCACTGTCTCACCAAGTCATTGGTTCCCCTACTTCTTTCACCACTCAACATTGGCACAGCTACATCGATTAAGCCGATGAGTTGAAATAAAACATTATCCTTACCCCTATGCCTATATATGCCAAAAGGAGGAATTTCTACAAAAGACTACAAAACACGATGGCATGTACCAACCACAACTAAATCAATCTAGGCACATTGGTGAACAGAACCTTAAAGCGTTTTACATGTCAATTTGCTGGTTTGTGTTTTACTACTGCAACTCAAGGGTGTAAGGCTCATTGGCGAAACATAGATCTATGCAAAAGATTTTGCCTTTTCTCTTGCTTACTATATATTGCATTCCGCTACTGGTTGCTACTGTTTACGTCTCTTCTGTTACTGTCTTTTGCAGGGAAGCGAGAAGTCATCAAGCGAGCCCTCATCATCTTTGCTCATGAGGAGCGGACTTCATTCAACTATGCTATGAAGGAGGTGGCAGAGAATACGTTGAAGCAAAAAGGATGGGAGGTGACTGTGTCGGATCTGTACGCCATGAATTTTAACCCTGTGCTGTCGCGTAAAGATATAAAAGGTAGTGCAAGCCGGTACTGTCACACACAAGATCCTTGTAACTTTGTTTCTTCAAAGTTTCTCTCTGCTACTATAATGTCAATCACATTATTTTCTCTCTCAGGTAGTCCCAAGGACCCAACCCACTTCAAATATGCTGTTGAGACGGGCCAAGCTTGGAAAGAGGGCTCTCTAAGTGATGATATTGTAGAAGAACAGAAAAAGTTAGAAGCCGCTGATCTTATTATATTCCAGGTAAAGGATGATCTTCAAACATACTCCCATCCAAGACAAACGTGTCTTGCTGTGGGCATTTTTTAGAAGAGCACACAACTAAATCAGGAAAATCCAACTTTTGTCAAAAAGAGCCATAATCATGCCAGAGTTTCATGACATCCACATGGAAAGAATTTGGAAACAATGAGATAATATCGGAATAAATTATGTATCCTATGGTTTTTCCGAAAATCTGACATGGATTCACTCCTCAATTATATATGTTCACCTCCAAATGTAAGATACTCTTCCTTGGAGTTTTTTTTCTCCAGTTTTGTTAATGTAAACACTTCAGTAAATTTTTTAGTATGTATTAAGGAATTTGACTGAATTTTAGAGCCACTACCAAAGACCCACATTGAATTTAAACAACTGTCCGCAAAAATGCAGGAGATGAGACACTGTACCAAAACTGGGATACCAGACCAGAACCAGAATAGACTACTCAGAGCTCAGGAGATAGGGTCTCGAAGATGGAAACACAACTTTGGGTGCTTCATTTTGCAGGTACTGGCTGTGTCCTATGCGGTACTGCAGTAACACAAGGTAACCATTGTTAGCACGGTCAATCTCATGCTAGAGCTAAGTCAGGACTGGTTAAACGTAGTGTTTGAAATTTGGGAAGTGGGGAAAAAAAGTGTTTTTAAGGGTGAAAATGTACTTTTTATGACTGCATCTTCCTGGGAACGGATCAAATAATTGAAGCACTGTCTCTGTTTGCACCATGGGGCACCTTCAAAAGGTGTGCTGTGCGCCTTATTAAAAGTAAAGCGTTACCTCGAGGGCAGCTGCCAACACGGGCTGCCCAGAGGCAGAGCATTACTGGAATATGGAGTGGCTGTTTGAATCAGCCTCTCGATCTTTTGCTGTGCCTGGAGTACACCGTTTCGCCTGCTTGCAGGTGCAATGAGTGACTTCACCTGCCTCTCATGTCGCTCAGGGGTCTCACTCAGGGGTGCACTGACTGACTGTTTTGCATATTAGGGTCCAGGTGCAGAGATAATGTATTCCCCTCATTAGCATGGGACCATGCCCCATGCTAATGAGGGAACACCCCCTGGAGGTAGCACTAGCCTCCTATGTGCACCAGTGCTATCTGTATTACATAAGAGGGTGCACAAGCGTCTGCAGCTTCTGTAACACTATAATGCCCCGGGGATGCAGAAAACTGATGTGGTTTGTCTCAAGAGCTACACGTATAGGGCTTGTAGGTCCTTCATAGTTCTGACAATTGAATCTACTGTAGTTCCACTGCAACTGTGTTTCAGCTCGAGAACTGGCACACCCCTAGAATATATTTGATTTTGTTGAAACTACTACTTTTGCCTCAAATTGCACAAGCTGCAGAGAGTGCGGCCATAACAGTCTCCTGTTGTGGACCTCAATGATTCTTTGCTGAGGCATTTCAATAACCCTACCTTGACGCTCACCCATCAGCTTTAGGACACTCATGCCACCATGCTGTGGGACTCATCGCTTCCCCTTTGGTGGACATGGCCAACAGTGCAATGGGCTTCGCTGATACCACATGGTGGGTTTTACAGATATTCTGCTGTGGAGTTTACTGATATCTCCTGCATTGCTTACTGTGTGTATCCTGACTCTTTACTGTGAGACTTACTGAATCTGTCTGTGGGACTCACTGAAACCCTCATTGGCACTTACATACCTCCTGCTAACTCTTAATAGTGATTTCACCACATTTGTCTGATTGCAGTTCCCGCTGTACTGGTTTGGAATGCCCGCCATCATGAAAGGCTGGATCGAGCGAGTGTTTACGCACGGCTTTGCTTATGCATTACAAACCATGTACCAGAACGGACCCTTTAAGGTAAGGCCAGCTCGAGTCTATATAAGTGCATTTTTAAATTCTGTACACCCAGTAGTCACTGAGATTTGAGTTTTCAGGAAAAATTATTAATTTAGTTTTTGGATCTATGTCTAATGTCAATACTAATACTCCCCATCACCTTTTTCTTGAAATTCATTGTGTTTTCTTTCTTAATGAACAGAGCCTTGAATCTGATTACATTCTCCCATTGTCCAGACTCATTTACTTCCAAGACAGACAACCTCATCTGTTCTCCCTTCCCTCTCCTCTCCTCCCCTCCCCTTCCCTTTCCCCGCCCCTCCTGCCACCACTCCCCTTTCCCCCACCCTCCCCTCCCCTGACCTCGCATTACCTTTCCCTTCCCCTCTCATCCTGCCTTCACTCCCCTTCCCTTCCCATCCCCTCCCTCCCCCTCCCTGACCTCCACTCCACTTCCCTTTCCTTCTCCTCCCCTCCTGCAGCCCCTCCCACCCCCTTCCCTATCTCTTCCCCTTCCCTCCCATTATCCTCCCCTTCCCACCCCTCCCTTTCCCCTCCCCTCTTCCCTGACCTGATCTCCCCTTCCATCCCTTCCATTACTTTCACTTCCCATCCCCTCCACTTCCCTGCCCTACCATTACCCTCCCTTTCCCTCCTGCCACCACTCCACTCCCCTTCCCTTTCTCTCCCCTCCCCTCATGCTCCTTTCCCTGACCTGACCTGACCTCCCCTCCCCTCCCCTTCCCTTCCGTCCCCCCTTCCTCTACTCCTCCCTCCCCTCCCATTCCCTTCTCCTCCCCCTCCCCTTCCCTGCCTCCTATTATCCTCCCCTTCCCCTCCTGCCCCCTTCCCTGACCTCCCCTCCCTTCCCCTGCCCTCTCCTCCTGCCACCTCTCCCCTTTCCTCTCCTCCCCTCTCCTCCTTTTCTCTTCCCTCCCCATCCTTTCCCCCCCTCTCCTCCTGCCGCACCTCCCCTCTCCTCCTGCCGCCCCTCCCATTCCCATTCCCATTCCCCTTCCCCTCCCTTCCCTTCCCTTCCCTTCCCTTCCCTTCCCTTCCCCTTCCCCTTCCCCTTCCCCTTCCCTTCTCCGTCCCTGCCCTCACCTTCCCTCCCCTCCCCTCCCCTTCCACTCCCCTTACCTCCCTTCATTTTCAGACTATTCTACTCTCATCTGTTGTTACATTACTAGTAGCCCCCAACCATACATTACAGGCTTCTTCGTTCTCTCTGACTTGCACATTACACTGACCCCTCCACTCTCTCCACCATTTAGATCTCTAGGCTCCTCTAGCATCTGCCAGCTCTGTGTGGCTCAGGCTCTTTTACTGTTTTTCCCCTCTCATCTTCTGTCTTCACTTTTCTGCTCTTCCGGGCTCACGGTTTATAAAGCCCTCTGCTCTCTCCCAAACATAAAGAGCACGGTTGCTCTCTCGAACCCCGACACTACCAATATCTTCTGTTTTCTCCTGCCCTCACATTCTCTTCTTCTCCCTCTTACACTTCCTCACCCAGAAGCCTCTTCTCTCTCCCAAAGTTAAATGATACCGACTCACCTATTGGCAGTCCTCAGTGACCTTCTAGATCACTTACCGTACAGTCTAGTGTGCCATGCTTTTTGTTGGATTCCTTTATTATTGTTGCTCACCAAAGGCTGACCTGGGTGGTATGACCAACCCAAGTGCTTCGATGACCTGGATGAAACCCCTGGTATATTCTTTGTCTGTGATTTAGAAATCAGTTTTGCCAGAAGCACTAAGTACTACTGCACATCCTGATGCTTTCCACATTAGCCAGTACTTCTTTGAAGCATTCAAATTTTTGCACCCAAAATTAATTTACTCATCTTTGATGTCAATGTGCTAGACTTGCGGTACAAAAGGGGGTGGTGATGGACGGAGCATCTGAACCAATCAAACACTCACACCCAGTCAACAGATCTGGGTTTAATCCATCACCGTTCTTTAGCCCACTCTGCCACCCCAGTTCAGACATGTCCATATGCAAATCAGTCTGACCCTGTGCCTCATGGGAACAGTCCAGCCCGAACTGCCAAGCCATGCCTTCCCTGGACAGGAAACAAGCTTCCGAGGACCGGTTTCTAGCATTTCAGCCGTCTTCAGCCAGGCTTGCTTGAATCCAGTGGCAAAGTGAGCAAGGGACTCGCGTCTGAGCATACCCTGCCAACTTATGGCTAACAAAGCGGTACAAAAGGGGGTGGTGATGGACGGAGCATCTGAACCAATCAAACACTCACACCCAGTTAACAGATCTGGGTTTAATCCATCACCGTTCTTTAGCCCACTCTGCCACCCCAGTTCAGACATGGCCATATGCAAATCAGTCTGACCCTGTGCCTCATGGGAACAGTCCAGCCCAAACTGCCAAGCCATGCCTTCCCTGGACCGGAAACAAGCTTCCGAGGACCGGTTTCTGGCATATCAGCCGTCTTCAGCCAGGCTTGCTTGAATCCAGTGGCAAAGTGAGCAAGGGACTCGGGTCTGAGCACACCCTGCCAACTTATGGCGAACAAAGCGGTACAAAAGGGGGTGGTGATGGACCACCCCCTTTTGTACCGCAATGTGCTAGACTTGAGCACCTGTGAGGACCCCTGTACTTCTCCTCTGCATTCTCCTAAACCCTGAATCTCAGGATTTTGTGATACAACGGGTATTATAAAAGCCTTAGATGATGATGCTAATGCCACTCAGGAGTCGCCATATTTCCTCTCGTAGGTGCCCCTTCTGTCTATTGGAAAATGTAGGACCACTGACCGTGTTTCCATCTGCCTCTGTCAAATAATGTTGCATATGTTGGGGGGGTTGCTAATGCCAGGGAGCAATCAACGCAGAATTAATTCTTAAATAATGTGACTTATTTAAAGCAGTGTCCACCAAAAACCTCTTTAGTTTTAACACCACCATGGAGCATTAAACACTTGAAAAAAAGTCAATTTGAGGGTGTGGGGTTAGGGAAAGCAAGAACTGTTTGTAAATCATTTTTAGTGAGGTCTCCCTCTTAACAATATATTGGGAAAAATATAAGTGGCATCAGAAACACATCCTTAATGTATTCTTTCATTGTCATGGTGCAGCTGACCAGCTTCACAATTTGGCACTGAGTCAGGCTTGGAAATGCCTGGTGGGGCTTAGGGAACACTTTTGAAAGACTGGGGTGTAAGTGGCTGCTTTTAGGGATGAGGATTCATCAGCTCTCCAGCCATCACTTAGCATATGTTGTAGAAATATATATTATTTGCCCTCAGATCCTCCTGGAGATGGTCGGACTCACTTGCTATACTAAAGTAAGTATGACCACATTTTCCAGGGCTGCTTTTAGTTCCCAGTCCATCCCTGAAAGGATTGCTATGTCAATTGCTGCAAAGATACACAGATGCTGGCTTGAACCTCATCCACATCAGCAGCAGTCAAAATGCCTTACTGCCTGTGTGTTCGCTCAACATGTAGCTCATTTCTAGTCTTGTGGGAAATGAGAGCCACAGGACAGGGCTCAGTTCCCTTTCCCACTAGGGCCACTAGGCGTGTGGCCCAAACTTAGGCGACAACCTGGAACCTTCGACCTTTGCTTCAGTGTTGATGTTGGCAGTAGGTAATGCTTAGGCACTATATTGTTGTCTCTGCCCAAAGATCACAAGGTGTGACAAACAACTTGATTGGAGGTTCACACAAGGGCATAAAGGGATCACTTATGGGGATATTTGATCCATCGAAGCTTTCATGAATTGGTATTTGGTCACACAACACCTGCAATCATCTTTCATTGATAACACTCTTTCAGGCTGTAGTGGGCTCTTCACATAATTCCCACCTATTGCCCCCATTTGCTGTCCAGGGTTCCATAACTATGACAGATCCAGTCCACTCTGTCCTCTGAAGTGGTGGTGAACCATTCCTAGACTTGGAAACTCCAAGTAATGGCTGAGATTGGGCCTAATCCCCACCTCCTGCTTTCAGGAATCCCTGCCTCAGATACTGGTTGTGTACCTTCCTGGAAGGGCCTCCCTTGGTAGCACCCTGAAGTCCTAAGCATTGAACTTCGCCGGATGCTTCCCTTTTTGCAAGCAGCCAATCACAGGTTCTCTTTCAACTTTTAGATCATTCCACCTCTTCAACCACACCACCTATGTTTCTGGCCAATCACACACTATCAGTTAGGCCCTACCCACACAGACCAACAAGCCTACCTCCTGTTACTAGTGAAAACCTAGAGTTACACCGTTTGCACCTAAGGGGAAGAACTACCGTACAAAGCAACCAATAGGAGCACGCACATAGTTCGTTTACCCTCTAAAAATGGCATTCACTACCGCATTCTAGACTATGTAGTTGCGAGAGCACTCCATTTGTAGCAAAGGGGCCCTATAATTTCCCTTTGTGAGATGGTTTTCTTTCAGGGTCCCTTTGGTCCTCATGTGCTGCTTACAGAAATCAATTAAAAGTCAGGGCTTTAAGTGGGCCGGGTCCTGCCAGTGCTCAGCCCCCACAGTACTAAAAAGCAGGTGCTGAGATGGCTCCCTATTGGGCTCTCCATTTTTGCCTTCACCCTGGGTGAAGAAATAAATCTTAACTCCGCAGCGGTGCCACCCTTCACTGCCTTTGATGTAACTTCAAAGAGACTCGTTACAGTTCTTTCAGTCTCATCATTTCAGAACTGAAGCATTTTCAATGTTCTATATAACGAAGCCATAGTTGTTGCTTATTTATCTTATGCAACTAGCAACCACTGACAAAGCCAATAGTCCTGGCTTGTTGTAGGTGTAATATTATTTGTTGTATTATATATCTGGATGCCATGACAGAAGCAGCAAAATACCTGTTGGGCGTCACACCATGCTAAACACAGATTTTCAGTTTACATGTTTTTAATCCAAGCCCTCAATTACATTGGCCATGCCCCTTTGGAAGACCGCCCTCCCCCCGTCTTGTCATCCTATTTAATCTAAAGCTCTGCGGCGGGTAGCACAAATTGGCAATGTCAGTTGGCAGAAAGGCCAAGGATCGAATGGGCAAGATTACTAGATTGTTTTCCTTCAGTGATTAATTTTGAAATCCTCTTACACCTGTGTATCTCATACGATCTGTCAGGTTTCATGTTTTCATAATGCTTCCTTTTTACCGCTGGTCAGGGAGTCTCGTCCGCTAAGATTTAGGAACGTCGCCCCACTGCCCTGCGAGCAGTAGTTAAAGGAAAACTAAAATGATAATAACCAGCATTATTATCATTTTAGTTTTCCGTTTCCTGATGTGGGCGGGGCAGGGGCCAGGAGGAGGAGTGGTTGGTCCACTCTAAAGTGTGCATAACTGTTTGGCCGGCACTCTCAGGCCGACCATAACAGTCATGCGCACTTTGTATGTTCTGCACCCAGGCTGCATTACAGCCTGGGTGTAGAATATGCCCAGGCCCCCATTCCCCGTCCGAGCGCCGAACCAGCGGTGGCTAGGGAAGTCAGGAGCCTGGGTGCTTCCTGGTTCCTGCTTCCAGGAGCAAGAGGTGGAGGCGGTGCCCTGCCGGGTGGCCAGCCTGAAGGTTTTTTTTTTTATTTTTCATTATTTTAATTTACACACCCACGCCTCCTCCTCCCCCTGCCCTGCCACCCCGGTAAATAGAGGCCACCACTGCCTCTGGTTATTCCACGGTTTTGCTGTGATACACCCGGTAATCTACAAATCGCATTTGAAGTCCACAAAGGACTCGATTAAAAAACACCAGGGCTCAAGTCCTAAAAAAAGAAGTGGGGGAACTCACCATGTTAGGCAGAATGGGTGTGACATCACTGTGTGTGACATCATAGGAAGGGACATCACTGGATGTGACATCACAGGAAGTGACATCAGAGAAAGTGACATCACAGCGTGTGACATCACATGTGGCATCACAACCCATGACCTCACAGGAAATAATATCAGATCCTAAGACCTCACACATGTTTAGGGCTATCATGAGTACATTTGAGTGCATTACAATATTTAACAAATTAGATTTTGCATTGGGTTGTGCCAAAAAATGTACTCAACCCAGACGCAAAATCTGGGCCTGACTTATACATTTAATTTTTAAACCCTGCCACAAAGAAATTGGCAACAAAGAGAAATGTGGGAGTAAATCTGCTCTTCCTAATTGGTTGCAATGTCTGTATTTTAAAATATCTTATGGGGTTAAGGCACCTGCTGCAGAGATCTTTGGGTGCCAGCTAAATCTCAGAGAATAATATCGGTAACATAGCTCTGGAGGTAGTGTATTTGCTGGAGAGATCCGTGTTTTGAATAGTCGAGTAAGTAAAGCACTCCGACACCCTGCATTGGGATGAGTACTGGCACTACTCATCCCAATGCAAGGTGTCAGAGCGCCTTACATCACACGTACACAAATAACAATTTAAATTCCTATATTTTGTATTATTTATTTTATAGCACCTTAGCAGCACAGTGGTGTTAATCCCTTACACGCGGGGCTAATTCCCCCGCGGCGCGGAGGAGCGGGTGCCGCAGCGCCGCGGTATTCATGACAAGTCCAGCTCGTCATGCTGCACAGTGGAGCTGTGCTCATGATGAGCTGGTTTCGTCATGACTCCGCCTACTCCTTCAGAACGCCCGCACAGGTGGGGAATTCACCAAGCGTGGGAGGGCCGCGGCAGTTATGACGAGCTCGGATCGTCATGAGCACAGCTCCACTGTGCCTCATGACGAGCTGAGCTCGTCATAAGCATCGAAGGGGTTAAGGTGCTATAAAAGAAATAAAACAAAATGTTGGTACTTACATTGTTATCAGGGTAAATACTGGGGCGACCAATACGTCTGACATTCTTACAGTGCATGCATTTATACACAGGACTGAACAAAGGCAAAAGCATTTGTCTCTTAAGTATCTGTGAAGTGATAAGATGTGAGCCTTTGTTTCCCTTCCAGTGCATCTAGGTGTGAGGCTCTCCATAGACCTAGCCAGGATACTTCAACAAAAAGAGGCCTAATGGCCCCTTAACTTTGGCCTTTGTTATGGGCCCAGCTTTCATCTGATAGGCCCCTGCCCCACCTGCACGTTGCTGCTCGGAACAAAAGCAGGCAACGTGCAGACGCTGCTGAAAGTGGGTCTGGTGGCTCAGTGGACTAAAGCAGCAACGGCAGGGGCTTGTGTTCAACCTCATGGTCACAGGTTCAAATCCTGGCGGGTCCACTCAGCCTTTCATGCATATGAGGTCGATAAAATGAGTACCATTGAGTTGGGTAACAATAAACATCTGTTATTCAGCGCCAGGACACCTTCGGGTAATCGTGCACGCTACAAATACACCTGTTCAGTGTCCTGTGTCAAAACATTACATCTGGACAAATTCAGCATGTTTCTGTCATTCCAAGAGAAGCAGGACAGGAATGTGGCACTCTGCTGAAAGTGGCCAGCTTTACCGCAGGGTAGACGGCGTCTTCTCTCTGAAAATAATGGGTAGAACGCGTCTCCCCCGTCTGCCCTCAACTCGAGCCCTGCAAGTCACTATTGACAAATATGAGTAGTACTGATATTTGCACTTAAGATCTATTCGTAAGGTGATGTTATATCTTAA
Organism: Lissotriton vulgaris; assembly: GCF_964263255.1. Taxonomy (NCBI): domain Eukaryota; kingdom Metazoa; phylum Chordata; class Amphibia; order Caudata; family Salamandridae; genus Lissotriton; species Lissotriton vulgaris. Next base: position 160,018,926 of record NC_141700.1, read on the forward strand.
CACCTCCTTGTATGTTTTACATTTTAGACTGTAATGTGTCTGAGAGTTCTATATAAGGAAACAACTGCAGTACAGGGGTGACAGACACTCTAACAAGTTGCATATAGAGCTTAGTTCATCCATGTGGAGAGGATATTCGCTTAACCGCATAAAATGCCGCAGCATCCTGTGGCGAAAGGGATCCAGTTTTCAATCAAGAAAGTGCATTCCAAGCCCACGATACCCAGCAGGGCTACCAACGTCATGCCAAGATTTGCTCTATAGAGCTTGGTAAACAAAGTGGGGATACTTAAGACACTTGAGCAGAAGCAAGCTTCATAGAGCAAGATCTCCTTTAGAGGTGCATGGGACATCGGTGCCTAGCCCTGGTGGAGCTAGGAGTGCATAGGTTTTGTACACTATGGATTACCTGATTTTACCTGATTTAATTTGACATTGCCTAAATATTTTGCATTGCTTAAACATTTATTTATATAATGCATTATGCATATTTTTTAATAAAATACTCAATTTACATCACAGCATCTAATTGAGGTTTGCCTTGAGAGAGGAGAAAGTCATCTGTTTAATGTCCTTGCTCTGACATGACTGCATGCCACTGAGACAAGAAAGCATGTATATGCCCTCAAATCTGCCCTGTGGTAGGCTCAGCCTTCACCATGGCCAGAAAAATACACCTGTTCAGGTGTATTCAGTCTATTCATGTGATGATATCACAATGTTGGGAGGCTCTATCCTCACGCCCAGTTAGCTTCTAAGAGATGTGTAATATGGGCTTTGTTGAGACATCAACATGTTAGTAAAACATGAGAGTGTAGAGATAGGATGAATGGAAAAAGCCAGCACAATTGTAGAATTGTGAAATTGTCTCGAATGATCATTGTGGTGATCAGATTCGAAGTGTTGAAGAGAAATGCTGTGACTGGATGGTAGTGAAATGATGTCTTCTACGAGGAATCTAAATTTACCTTTGCTTATGTTCAATAGTAAATTTGTGTCTTTTGCGGGTATGTTGAAGTACATATAATTAACATGTTAGCACATACATTCAACTAATATTATGAATTATAACCACAAATCAGCTACTTGATGACTAAAATTATGCCCTATTCTCAAAGAGCACTAAGGCTGAAAGTTTTTTTTACTAAATATTCGCTAAAACAAACAATATCCTTGCTGATTGGAGCTCAATGTCTTTTATTCACCAGCACTTGGGATACTGTGGGGTTTATTTTGAACAGAAGTCTGTACATTTTATTTCTCACCAGAAATTGCATTGTTTTTTTCTACAGAAAAAGAAGGCCTTATTGTCTTTCACCACTGGCGGGGTAGAGTCATCTTACGGTCCATCGGGTATCCATGGAGATATAAACCTGATTCTGTGGATGATACAGGTAAGATCTGAATGCATGTACCACGGCGGCTCTGTACACCTATATATGAAACAGATATGGTCCTCAACAAATTAACAGGGCAGGGTTAATTTTGAAACAGTCATCAAAGTACTTACATATATTATATACATATTATGTCTTCTAGAAGGTCACCCTCATGTACCAAACCATCCTTTGCAGCATCCTCTGTGCCTTTCTAGTAAGAGCATCCTTCTGAGTGACTCTTTCGAAACTCGCAGCAAACATGCCTTATATAAGGAAACAGAATTTTGAGAAATCGAAAAAAAACTATGGGACATATTTTCAAGAAAGGGCGTTACATTATCGCCGCTTTTATCGGCAGGAAACTGCCGATAAAGCGGCGATAAAGGGCTTGATAATATGCTCTATGGAATTCCAACCGAAGCCCATGTTAGATGTCTTCACATATAACATGGGCTTCGATTGGAATTCCATAGAGCATATTATCAAGCCCATTATCGCCGCTTTATCTGCAGTTTCCTGCCGATAAAAGTGGCGGTAATGTAATGCCCTTTCTTGATAATATGCCCCTTTGTCTTTCTTGGTTTCCACACCAAAGAAATACAACTCTTTCTCAGGAACGTGTTCGCTCACGCCTTGCCTGAGCCCCCTTAGGAACATATTGCTAAGCCTTTTATCAAAGAAATTCCTCATGAGCAGTGACCTTCCATTTTCTTGCGAGAGTGGTCCTGCATCTTCCCATGCCTTCTAAACATGACCCCTGGCTACTTGCGGGTCTCCAATGTACCGCCTTGAGTTTAGGCCGGTAACTGCCAGGAGTCCATCGACTTCACAACTATTCCCCTTTTACTGTATTTCATATTAGTTCTATTTGTTTTCCAAAATACTGTACTGTTTCCATCCTTTGTGTGGTCCAGAAACACTTTTTCTGAACTATATAATCAACTTTTGATATATCCATCCTACCCCTCTCAGAAATGTAAAATGTTTCCTTCCTTCCTGCAACGTTCCTGAACAGCTAAAAATTCCCATTTCCATTCTCGTGGGTTTGTCATATTCTTCTCTATATACATTTATGTTTGGTATGTATATATCTTCTAGTGCAGGATAACACTTGATATCGAAATGGTTCAATCTGAGATTAAACTTGGCAAACATTTTTCGAGAGATGTTTCCCTGCCTTTGCTTCATTAGAGCACAATAGCATTTTCATTTCTTTTTTATATAGCTTATCAACTGGGGGATGTTCTTTAAAGCCATTAGAAGTAGGGTACCTGACAGTAAGCAATTTAAAGGTATATGGGACATTCTCCACGAATAATGGATGAATAGGGGATGCTTCAACCGTTGGATTTCTCTTCGTATATCATTTTGATTCAAGACCAGCTCTAAAATAAGGCAATTTCAGGCATCAGCCTTTTGACCCAGGAGCAGAGGGGCACTAATTTGCCTCATGGGGTGAGGGTTGGGAAAAGGTACATTTGAATACTTGCATAGTGATATGTTATTTTTTAGTGGGAAGAGCCCCAGTGCCCGTATTGTACATAGGGCGTACTTTCCCTGTTTGCACCACCGCGCACCTTTTAAAAGTTGCGCTTGGCACAGACTGTAATGGTGCACCTCATTACCTTAAATGCACTGTCCTCAGGGCAGCAGCGGCCAGAAGCCTGCCCTGGGACAGCACATTCAGTGAGATACGGAGCAGCTGCTTCTAAGTGGATCCATGTTTCACAGTGCTGGCGACAACCCTCCTGCACTTTAAAGAGGTGACACCATTTTTGGATCATCCAAAGTAATCCTGCTGAAAAAATGTTTGCCTCTGTGCCCACGTCCATATTATAGTGCGGGTGCAAAGTGATTATCTCATTTGCATGTGGCCACGCCCTTATGCAAATGAGAGGATGCCCTCTGAAGATAGCACTGGTGCTACATGTGCCCCAGAGCTATCGGTATTACAGAAGGGGCTGCAAAAGCATCTGAGGCCCCTTCTGTAATCCATAGTGCCCGATGGAGCAACAAGCGTGTGCACACGCCTGTTCACCCCGGCTAAGAGGCGCTATGTGTAATATGGCCCCTGATAGGCAAAGTGATGGCAATCAATACATCCCAAAGACCGCGGTATCAGATTTTATCAGATGCAATTTTTATCGCACGAAAGATCAGGCAAATTATTATGAGGGACCTTAGTTGTAATCAGGCCTGTAGAATGTTTCAAAGCTCCACCTGCAAGGGCTGGGCACATTTCTCATTCACACTTTAATATATGTGCATCTCTTGTGTGATCTCCAGAATGGATTACTGAACTTCTGTTGTTTCCAAGTCCTGGCGCCCCAGCTGTCCTACGCGGTCTCACACATGCCTAATGCGGGACGCGCGCAGCTCCTAGAGGCCTGGAAGATTAGACTGGAGAACATCTGGGAAGAGAACGCCATCAGCTTTGTGCCCGGAAGTGACTTTGACATTTCCGTTCCTGGTGGGAGCTTTGCACTAAAGAAGGATGTGGAGGAAGCCAACGCCCACCGGAAATACGGCCTGACAGTAGGGCAACACCTGGGGAAACCTGTCCCTCCTGATGATCAAGTTAAAGCTCCAAGCAGTAAGAACTGAATCAAACGATTGTACACCACAAACGTCTCCTTGATTTGTAATTTTACACTCATGTCGAAGAGATCTATTTTAAAATAAAGTCTCGAAAATGAAAAGTTTTGTTTGTTTACAGTACTTCAACGTTCTCAATTAATGTCAAATAAATATGCATAGAAAAAAAGGATGGAAAGAGTCTAGCTGAGCTACTGAGGAACCACCCCACTTCAGCCCTTGGGGCCGATTAGGATGGCGGGCGGACACCCTAGCAGTGCTGGGACCAGCCGCTAGTGGTGCGGCGGTCCCGCACCTGCAATTAGGATGCCACAGTGGCGAGGCATCCTCCATTCCCAGCATTGTGGGGGGCGGTGCTCACAGCACCGCCCGCCACAATGCTGGGAATGCACAGTGTGCATTGTCATGCACAAGGTAACAGCCACTGCTCGGTGCCTGCCACCTTGTTCATGACAATGTAGGGGGGTACCATAGGTACCCCCATGTGCATCCCCATTAAACTGGGGGCCCACAACGGCCCAGACAGCAAAATCTGCATGCCTTTCCTTGGCGGCATGACCGCCACGAAAAGGCCGCTTCCCACACCCATGCTAATATGGATGGCCACCATATCTAGCCCCTTTTCCGCCCGGTTGACTGGTCAACCTGGTCAACCGGCGAAAAACAGGTCCCATACTAATATGGCAAGGGAAATGGGTCACGGGCGGAGGGAAATGTATGGTGGTGGCGATCCACCCTACATCGTAATCAGCCCCTTAATATTTAGAAAATGGAGCCCCGAGACAGTACTTGCTGCTCTTTCTCAGCATGAAGATTTTCTTTAGCTTATTTTTTCTGTTAGTTTTACTGTATATACGAAAGATCTAATGATGAATACACATGCACCTGTGGAGGGAACTAAGTGCTGTCATTTCCATAGACATACCAAAATCATGCATTTGAATTCTCAAAACTAACCAATAAAGAGGCAGTACCAACTCTCATGGGGTATTTTATTTTTCTAGGTTTGTTTCTAAAACAGGGGCATCTCTACTGTGTCTTCCTCACATAGAAGCATAGTAAATGAGCAGATGAACACAGAGATGTTTTGCATAAATATTATTTTATTATTAAAGTAAGCATATCATTACCTTCACAATGTAGTGGTAAGCAGTTAAGTGTCTGCAATATTTTTGTGGGTGGATATTATTGACCTCAATATATTTCATACAATGCTAAAATGATAGGAGAGATTTCCTACCTTTCTTGTCTGGATGGAGGAGCTTGCTGAAAATAGGACTATTGATTTTTGACACAGCAATTTTGAAATGTCACATTGTAAATACAATATGTTTCAATTTAATGGTAGCAAGATGTGCTTCTAATGACCCATTAGCTACATCCTCATGGACACTCTTAATCTGGGTCCTCCAAGAAAACTGAGGACTCCACGCAGTACAATGCAGTTATTCAATCTTTCTTTTATTCTTTCTCAAGGATTTCATACTTTGGTTAATGAAATTCATTTATCATTACATTCCCATGTTAATCTTCATTCTATTGTGACATTGTTGCTTTTTCCACTCCTATGCATTTCGGGCTGAAAAGCCCTTCCTCAGGAAGCATCACTATTAATTAAAAAAATAGCATCATAAACATATATCCATCATGTGTGAAAAACATCATCTGTACATCAACTGCTTAAGCAACCTTTGTGTAAAATGGCAAAATATGTTGTAATTTTCATGTGTCCTGGTGCAAAACAAAGTTTTAAAAAGTGCCTGTGCAATATGTGTAATGCCCGTGTGACCGGACAACCGATATGACCTGCAAAAACTCGTAAAATCAAACTTACATGTCCTTACAATGCTCTTGAGTCTGAAAATAAAGAAAAAGTAACATCCGTGACAATCCTTGACAGTCTACCAAATTGTGTCATAACGTTCTCAATTCCACTAAATCCACAAAATGCGGGCTAACCTTACTTGTAAAGCAAATCATCCGATCGTCTAAACAACTTTTTTTGACCTTCGCTGAACGCTCCCGGCGCTTCCGTGTTCATAAAGTGAAGAGTACGCGATTGGATGCTGCCCGTGTGATCACGTGTGCCATCTCCCGTAGTGAAACCTAACAACAGACTTTAACACGGCTGCTACAAGAAAACAGCCACAATCCCTATATTCTACAGTGCTTGCGATGCTCAATAAATACAATCTGTTAATCTATTTAATGCTTTCGCCTTGAACAGTGTAAAAAAACGAGGTGTTAGGAAATGAAGTGTAAAAACGAACTGTGTGAAATGTAAAAAAGCATATGAAAACGAAGCGTGTGAAATCCAAAATGTGTGCTGGTCATGTAATGCTAAAAACTAATGCATAAACTGCTCAGGTGCATGAAGATTACAATCCACACAATGAATTTAAATAATACAGTAAACACCAAACTGATGACCGAACATTGTAAGGGCACGTAAGTTTGGTTTTACGACTTCTTGCAGGTCATATCAGCTGTCGGGTCACACGCGCATTACACATATTGCACGGGCACTTTTCAAAAGTTTGTTTTGCAACAGGACACACGAAAATCACAACATATTTTGCCATGTTACACAAAGTTTGCTTAAGTAGTTGACTGTACAGATAATGTTTTTCACACATGATGGATATATGTTTATGAGGTTATTTTTTTTTATTAATAGTGATGCTCCCTGAGGAAGGGCTTTTCAGCCCGAAATGCATCGGAGTGGAAAAAGCAACAATGTCACAGTGGAATGATGATTAACATGGAAATGGTATGATAAATGAATTTCATTATCCAAAGTATGAAATAATTGAGAAAGAATAAAAGAACAAATGAATAATTGCATTGAACCGCGTGGAGTCCTCAGTTTTCTTGGAGGAACCAGAATTAGAGTTCCCATGGGGATGCAGCTAATAGGTCATTAGAAGCACATCTTGCTAGTGTTTAACAAGACGTCTAGGACGGAAGACGCCACTCGTGGAGCACCTGAAAACTGATTTATAAATTTCTAAATTTATTTTGAAGCATTTAAAAGAAACAAGGCTGTGCACCTGTACCAAACAGAGTTACCATCAATTTAATGGTACTCAGTTAAACAGCATCTGAAGGATTGGAGGTTGAGTTGGACTTACTAGAAGGAACTCAAACTTGCAAATGACCGTAGTTTTTTGAGTTTTCTTGTTCGCATGCTGGCGAGGTGAACAAACCAAGAAATGATAGTCTGGTGTCTAAGCAGTACATTTATTTCTCAAAATGCATACGGTTAACATGGTGGCTGAGGTCTTTGCATCTACCAATGAATGTTTTTTTAAATTACCTACCATGGATTCATCAAAATGTTTGGCATGGGACCACTCTTGTCTGCAATCTAAAAAAGAAGCAAGCATTGTAAAAAAACTTAGAAACACATTACTTACAGAATACCAATAGGTAAAGCACCTCTTAGCAAATATGATTTGTTTGAATGGGTGATCTAAAAACTTATATTATCAGATTCAGTCGTGAAGGATATTGCTCTTCAGAACTCCACTCCAACACAGAGGTGGGGTGATCTGAAAAATGCAAGGGTCAACAATTTTTTTTCCCACTAGTAGGTGTGCCAACTTAGAATGGAGATATATGTGTTTGTGTACCTCTGTTTGTCATTAAGATTGTGCATATCCCTGTGGTTGTGTCGGCCTGGGAGGTCTGTGTTTTTCTGGAGGTGTTGCTTGTAGCACTAGCTAGCTCTCTGCTCTGCGTTTAGGGGCATGACTCTTGTGTTGTTTGAGACCAGTGGTGTGCAAGGACCTGCATGCTCCCCTTTTTATTTCTAACTTCCATAAGTTCAAGAATGTGGATCATCAGTTGACCTAAGGAACACGAGGGAGTTCATAGGAACAGTAGAGTAATGGGACATCATGCAAGGTGTGCCAAAATTAGAACTCCTCAACCTCCCAGTCATCACAAGTTAAAAGTTGAACAACAAGTAAAGTATTTCACACGGGGCAGCAGCCTAGGGTGAAACTCCTGTTTGTCTCCACAATTTGTAGCAGGCAAAACCAGACACAATTCACAGGACCAAAAAGTGCACATTCACTGTTTCCATTACTTTGAAAGGGGTACATAATGTACTGTTAATACAATATCTCCTTGACCGTCTTCCTTGCCCTACCCTAATGAAGTGAGGTCTGCCTCATCCATGAGACAGAATTGCCTTAAACAAGCCTAAAATTAAAAATAATTTGTCTCCTTTTAACCACACCTCTGTGTGCTTTCTCACCTCCCTCTCATTTGTAAAAGGTCACTGAGTTCCTCACTCATTCCTGATACATATCAAAGCCCCCCTGTAGATCGGTTTGGGTTCAGGGAGGGAAGGAAGGAATCTATGACTGTGACGTGGAAGACCTGGACTCAGAGTAATGAAGATTACCGGTAAGTAATCCTGCTTGAAACCTATGTTTTTTTCAGTGAATTTAAAAGGGTTTTTAAATGATAATTCCCACTTATAATGTTGACCACTTCCCCATATTTTCAACAAGGAACTAAATCTGCAAAGCTACCTAAAAAATCAGGCAATAGTTCCACTTACCACTAACAAATTAACATCAACATTTAACTACTGTTAGAACGTCGAATATGTACTGCGTGAATTACGTTCAACTCACACCCATCTTTAAAGAGCAATATGTGGTAGAGGTTCTAATTATACACCTCCGACACCCAACAAAATCACAATACCCACCGCCACGACCACCACAACCACCTCCACGGACCCCACCCCTACTACCTCAGAGGCAGAGCAAAACAGGACAACAAACTTTTCCAAAATATTATATCCCCTCAACAGTACACTAGCTTAATCTACAGAGATGTGGCAACCAAGTATGTATAATGGAAAGAACTCGAACATCAACAATAATGTACACTAAGCTAAGACTACCGGTGAAATACTATACACAATTCACTATAAAAATCAAAAACCTTTAAGTGTGTATGTGTACCATTGATACGTGTAGTGTTCTGAAAAGTGGACGCAACCATATTATCTCAGACACTGGGGATTATTTCGGTCATGTAGCTGTGTTCACCCCCCCTCATTTGAAACAGAAGCGGAGTGGTCTAGTCCAACGTAAACAATGTCAACGTAAGACTATAAATAATTATGCTACGCCTTGGGCGTGATTCACTTCTGCAAAGACAAAAGACTCCGCAGCAGCGAAGTGCTCACCCTGCCATGTGGCTGCCGCCATGACCATGTGCCTCCTCGATATAGGCTCATTCCGAGTTCAACGCCACAGCACCGCAGACTTATGCCTTTATCGACTACAGCCTTCACTCTACTCTGCGGACAGCAGGATTCACAACTTGAATTCAGCTTTGCATCAACACTAAGGACAGCATTGAATCCAGTCTTGCTTTATTTAAGGTAGAGACAATTGTACTCTATGTCTTTCGATTTTGTAAAAAGATGTGACAAAAAGCATTCTTCTATAACTGTGCTGACGACAGCCTTCGATCTACACTGTGGACAGCAGAGTTCACAACTTGAATTCAGCTTTGCATCAACACTACGGACAGCATTGAAATTAGCCTTGATTTATGTAAGACAGAGACAATTTTTTTAAATGTTGCGACAAAAAACATGCCTCAATGTCTGTACCGAGTACTGCCTTGAAATTTACACTGCGATCAACAGAGTTTACTAATTGATACCAGAAGCGCATCAGCACTACAGACAACTTTAATTCAGTCTCGATTTATTTAAGGCAGAGACAATTGTACTGTGTCCTCAGATTCTGTTAACTGTGACAAAATAGCATTCATCAATGTTTGTGTCGACTACTGCCTTCAATCTACACTGCGTACAACAGGGTTCACAACTTGAATTCAGATTTCCATCTACACTATGGACAGCATTCAAGATAACCTTGATTTATGTAAGGCAACTACTATTTTGTTAAATGATGTCACAAAAAATATTACTCAATGACTGTAGTGAGTTCTGTTTTCAAATGTACACTGCAATCAAAAGAGTTTACGGCTTGATACCAGTGGCGCATAAGCACTACAGACAACATAAAATTCGGTCTCGATTTATTTAAGGCAGAAAAATACTACTGTGTTGTCAGGTTTTGTTAAAGTATGTGACAAATAAAAGCATTCCTCGATGTCTGTGTCAACTACAGCCTTCGATGTACTCTGCAGACAGCAGGGTTCACAATTTGAAGTCACCTTTGCATGTATACTACGGACAATAAGGAATTCAACCTTGATTAATTTAATGCAGAGACAATTGTACTGTATGTGTTCAGATTTTTTCAGATAGAATGACGATTGTACATGACGCATTCCAGTAGACAAGAGACATTATACCACTGCGACCCCCCCCCCCGAACCACTAATCATCACAGGGTACTCACATGCTGAGTTCTTTCGGTACCACTAAATCACTGCACCACAAGTCGTTTCCCCGTAGCCTTATTAAAGCAGAATTCACTAGGCAAAAAACATTGCTCCCAGTACAGCCCCCCTGCATTACGCATTATTGCAGAGTACGTACAAAGTCAGCACCAAAGATACTACTAACTCAGTGTGCCATAAATTATCATAAAAAAGAGTGAACAGTTTTATGTCAGCAATGAGGCATACTATCACTTTTAAGTGGAGTTCATGCAGAATCTAATCGACAAAACACATTACTCCAATTACTGACCCTCTCCCCCAGACCACGTATCATCGCAGAATATGTACACGCTAAGCACCAAAGATACTAGTAACTTAGTGCACCAAAAATGATTATCACGTGGCCTTTCTAAGGCACCACTCACAATACAAAAACATTACTATCAGTAGAGCCTCCCGGACCACGCATCATCGCAGGCTCCACAGAACCTTCTTGGTTTAGATACCACTAACTCAGTGTAAACCAAAGTAAGTATAACTCCTATCAAACCCTACACAATATCCCTTTATTATGCTTCCTTGAAAAACTTAATTTGGATCACTTATACACATAGTTCAATAATAAAATGCACACTGCATACATGTTCTATCTTCCACTTCAATCATAATTGCAGATGATGCACTCCACCCTAAGATGTACACTGCGGACAGCAGGGTTTAAAACTTGAATTCACCTTTGCAACTACACTGCAGACAGTAAGAAATTCAACTTTGATTTATTTAATGCAGAGATAATTATACTGTATGTATTCAGATTTTGTTAAAATAAGTGAAAAAAGCATTGTTCTATAACTGTACTGGCTACTAGCTTCCTTGTACACTGTGCACAGTAGGGTTCACAACTTGAATTTACCTTTTCATCTACACTACAGACAGCATTAAATTCAGTCTCAATTTATTTAAAGCAGAGAAAAAAATAGTGATGTTGCACTACTAGTATGCTCAAGCACCTTCAATCGTTGCATTCTGTGAACTATGATAACAAAGAATGCAGAAAATTGCCCCAAAATGTACCTCCACCACCGGCAATACCAAGTACCTCTGGGATATCACCTTCAACTTCGCCACCAGACATACGTCCCCATTTTGAGAAAGTTAAAATGCACTACGTGAAATGCAATTGTTTAATTTGTTATGGGGGGCAATCAGTAGACCTAGTTTACAGAGCAATTGATAACCATCAATGCTAGTTTCCCCCCCCCATAAAGTTCCTATAGTCCAGTATGCAACAGTGAATGATTTCAGTGCAACCCGCTCATACCACGCATCATCGCAGGGTGAGCACACAATAAACACCACACATACCACTAACTCAGTACACCGTAAATAATCGCCACGTGCCCCTGTTAAGTCAAAATTCAATAGTCAAAACACATTTTTACCAGTGCGGTCTGCCTGAACCAGGCATCATCGCAGGCTCCACACAAACCGCCCCTACCTCAGTGCACCACAACTCATGAACCCTTTATGATAGAATGTTCTGTGTATTATTTCTCATACAATGCTCCTACCTTTGTACAACAGAAGTCATAAACCGTTTATGATTAAATATCTGTATATGATATCATGATTACTATTCTACTTGTTACCAACAACAACGTAATAAAATGGAGTTGAGCACATGTGCTGATACCCACTTCAACTATCTATCTGTGTCTGTGTATTTATTGTGTTTGTAAAATGCTGCTCCTAAGCCCTACCACATTATATTAAGCTATAAATAGTGTATGCAACCATCTTACCCGTGACAGTAAGTGTGGGCTATTCCTCCTTTATTTTTTAAAAAGCATATTTATATAGCGCAATATCAACCCAAAACTATATCAGCTATTTACATGAGCACCGTATTTACAATACATTTTCAGGCACGCGTACATTACGTCATTACCCTACAATAACAGGATGTGGACGCAACTCCGAGACTCAAACACTGATTTCCAGCATAAAGTTCTACAGTCTACTGTTATGTATAGCCTATTGTGTGATCACATACATATATATATATTAGCTGCCCTTCATGTGCCAAAAACTACAACTTAAACCTTTCACCGCCCTGTATTACTACAGCTACAACACTCCACTGAATGTACAATAAACATTCATAATCGCAGAAATACGTCATGTCCACCATCTTTTATGTATACAACTATGAACGAATATATAGTCAGTGATACCCCGTACCTTCCATGTTGGCCAAGTTGTGGAACTTCACAGATATAATGACACATTTGCTTTTAAGTCCCGGGTGACGTCAGCACTACAAAACGGACACCCGAATCACTTGATTTCTCATATAGTTCACAACGGGACCATGCCCATAGCTCCGGAATCATGGTTCAGAGCCTCGCGCAGCACTGGCATACGTCGGGCCAACCCACTTCACTTACGATTCCAGGAAAAAATAAAAACCCAACATTGCCCAGATTTCCATTGTAGTGATTTCTTAGTTCCAGGTCTAGTTGTCAGAACGGCACACACACATTCCCTCATGGCTGGTATACACCCACACTACACCCATCCAGTGCATGCGTCACTACACTCATGACCGTACCTATAAAAAAAGACGGGCGCACGTGCTGTATGCCATTTTGAGTTGCTCCCATCGCAAGTGCTGTGATGGCCCATCCTGGTGATTCGGACGCCTCATGTAGGCCCGAACCACCGAACAGGGGGCCCACCACAACGTGCATGGCCTCTTTGGTTACTGAGTTAGTGGTACCGGAAGGACTGAGCGGGCGAAGAAACTGCAATGATGATGCTGGGAGCACGAGTATGTCGTTAGCCATAGCCATTGTAGTGTAGTTCCTATTTTCCCAATAGGCCCTGCGCATTGGAATAACATAAACAGTAGTATCGACGTAGAAGTGCGGATCTTCCAGGCCTCTACTGACTATGCTAAACTTAATTGGGTTTGTTACCAACTAGCTCAGAGGTCACTGGAAACTTTCTTGACTGAAATAGGAAGTGATCAGCTTCCCTGGCACAGACAAGAAGGGATTCAGTTTTCTAACAACCGTGCAACATGACAACTTTGCTCCTCAGATCAAGAGTCGATCTCTAGGGTCGTGTGAAACAATAGACAGTTATTTTACTCAGTCAGGTTAGTGCAGATTACTTTCACAATATGTAGAGAATAGAGAGACGGGCGTTTGTCAATAAAGGGTTAACATTTATTGAACAGTCTTTCTTCTCGTACAAGAGAAATGAATTGCCACAATTGCAAGACTTGTTATTATAAAAAGTACATACAGTAAGATAAGTATTGCGAGATAATACTGTAAAAGCATTGATATGGTTTCTTAGCCATACAATGGTTTAAAAGTAATAAAACATATATACAGTCATATATACATTAGGCTAAAATACTCAACTGGTGCTTCTAACTACGCCTACCCCAGTGTACCTGACCTAAGCCTAATACGTGGGAGGGGAGTAAGTAAGTAGCTTTAAGTTAAGTTGGTTTTGCCAAGGTTTGCTTCTAGAATTCTCACTAAGGGTTTAGTCAACACCATACCTCTGAATAGAATGATGGAGGTCAGGTATCTCCTTCAGGGAAACTCGGTATCCCAGTCACCCGCAAGGGTAGACCAGAAACGCTGGAGCTGGATTTCTCGGCAGGAGAAAGGCAGCGTCTCTCTTCAGCGCGTCGAGGAGGAGGAGGGGGGACAGCGTCCGCGGGCAGCTGGCATCTGCTGGGCTCTTGCAGAGGGACGGCTGTTCAGCTCCTAGGTTCACCACACCATCGTTCGCTAGTTAGCAGCGATAGCAGTAGCGATAGCAGCTATGATATCTTCAGCATAACAGCAGCTTCAGGCGACGGGCAACAGGACACTTGCTTAAGGCCACGTTGGTAGTATTTATACCTGAAAGGTGCCATGTTTGACGTAAGTTTGCTGGACATAAGACGTCAATAAAGATATCACTTAGGAAGTGATCGCTTATCAGTTGCTCATTAGAGTTCCATTACTAATCAAAACACAGCAAGGGGGATTTCCAGGTTTGCTGAGTTTTTATCTTGTTGAAGAACTCAGAGTGTTAATCTAGGAATCTCAGATAGTGACTTCTGCTCTGTCATTGCACTAATTGGTTGCAAAGGAAGTGACAGAGAAAGCTATTCTGGAATGTGGCTCTGTTAGTGGGAGGCCAGAGATGAGTTACTGAATATTGCACTTGAACGGTTATGCCAATATAGGGAATAAATGGATTTATAGCCGAAAAGGAGCATAAGGTCACAGTATCGATCAGGATCCTAGATAAGCACGCAACACCCACTCCACGAATTCATGTCCATCAAATTACTAAAACTAGAGCAATAGGATGCATGTGTAACATTGCCCACCCCAAAATACATAAATGCATTTGAAATAGGCGTTTTTCGTAATACGTGAAAATTTTAGGTACTGTACGTTTTTGAAGCATAGAAATCAATGAACGATTATGCAAAAGAATTACACATGAAATATCTCTGAAACAGAAGAAGGGCGAGATAAATCATCACATATAAATGCATTGCAATAACATGTGCTAGAGGCTGATGTAAAATTATTATGTCTCTAGATGTGTTTAGAAATAGAAGATGAAGCTTCTGTTCTCTAAGAATAGTTTTTACTTTAAGCAAAGAATTGTTCGTGCCAAAAAAGGGTCAATATTAAAAAGTGTTCAATTCAAAAGAATTATTGTTTGAACGGGGAAATAGAGTTCCAACGCTTTTAGCAGTTTTTTGTTGTTCAAAACTGAAGGCCGAATTCAGAGTTCATGGGAACTCTGTGTGTCGGAATGCTTCTCTAAAGTTATTGTTTCTGTTCGGGTGAGAACATCATATCAGACAGGCTCTCAAAGAATTGGTCTACAAAATCAGGTGACAGTTCGACCAAATCCGATAGTGCTGTAACTTGGCAGGTGTGAGAGTGATTGCTGTCATCAAAGGCAGGATCAGCAATGCTCACGGAACGTTGTACCTGGATGATGTTGCTTTTGTCACTCGCTCCACTGTTACCACTTGGTTGTAGTACAGGAGTCTCCACGAATGCCGTCATCAGGATTGGTAGCCGCTGGGAACAACACAATGCGTGAGCCTTGATCGGACTGAGCAAAGTATCGACGTCCATTGGTACTGCTGATGGAAGTGAAAGACAGATGTCCAACACGCATTCATCTCCGCACAGCATACATCGTAGCACAGGTAAGATGCAATTTTGCCATATAGGTCTGAATGAAAGGAACCAGGTCATGTTTAGATCTCTCAGCCTAGCCAATCCAAGGACTCTAGTTATTCTGTCCCGGTAGCGAAGTGCTAGGATTGTCTCTTCCATCCCCATAGGAGTCATGTCTGAGCTGTGGCTTGCCATAACGAAGCAGGAGGGTCAAAAATAAAATCCCTGCTACGAGTCCCAAAAATAAGGGTATGCCGCCAAAAACAGAGTGGACAAAATTTGGAACGATTCCCAGAATTGCTTGAAATGGTGTTAGCAGTCCCGTAAAAATCGTCTTAAATATGCCTGGGATGCCTGTGGCACTAGACATGTTAAGGAGTTGGCTCAACATTTCTACGAAATGCACGGGGCAATTTGTTGATAAAAGGTCATGAACTTCCGTAGCTGTCCTTGCAACTAGGGGATCATACGTCTCTTTTGATGACGTTATGGGCACTGTTGTCTGCAAAAGCACAGACTTCATTTTGCTTAAAGTATCAATTCGTATAGAATAGAGATTCAGACGAGGCCAGATGGGAGTCTCTGTGTCTACAGGCCCGCTCGGGAACAATGCCTGCATACAGCATTTGACCATGGATGTTACTCTTACAAGATAACTTTTCCCTGGAACAAGGCCACAACATCTGTGATCCGTTCTAAGAATGTAACTCCCGTTTGCAAGTTGCATAAAGAAGGGCTCTATCTGAGTTGCAGGTGTGACAAGCTGGTGGCATGAAAGGTTGTTAGAATTTCCATCACAAGCTCCCTGTAAATTAATACCCTGGCACAAAAGTATACCGCTTAGTGACCGTTTACAGTTTTCACCACTAAGAAATACATTTTTGTCGCTGTCACTGTAGCATGAATGTGTGTATGGTAATTTCCATGCTGACTTAACATAACCTTTACCCAATCGTTCATACTGGCCAGTAGGTATGTATTCAAGGCACTTTTTAAATCGGAAAGTTGTTATCGGAATAGTGATAATTCCGTGTATTATCCATTCAATGACAGGACTTTCTGACATTGTCAATGGTAATCTCTCAAGTTTTACGATGCTCAGGATTGTATAGTCTGCTCCTTTCTGTGCCAAACTGATTTGGTTATCAGTAAGGTTAAAAATGGAAAACAATGACGTTGTGTTGATTAAACGCCAAGGCACATAGCCTGAACAAAGATTTTGCAGCGTCCAGCCTAATTGTATAATAGAACGTAATTGTGACTGGCCATGTTGTAACATTAGCAAGTCTCTGTCAATTACATCAAAGGCAGAGGATACAATATTGTCCAACGAATAGTTTCTGGAGGACAGAGCCATTAACCCATTGTCCACTACAGAAAGTGATTTTTCCAAATTAATACGATCAATTTCTCGTATTTTTTCAGCTGTTTCAATTTGTGTGACTTTCCAAGCCTCGTTGTACGCAGCATAGATACTGGTCGCTATGAAACGCTTTTGACGCTGTTTGCGTGGTCCAAGAATGAAATCGCGCAAATCAGCACCATCTTTTAGTAAAGACAAGTGTTGCTTAATTTCAGCCAGTGTGGATGATGTTAGCCATTCAAGGCAGAGCTTCCCTACACTGTATGTTGTTACTATCCCTGGATGTTGTCTCTGGGAGTATCTAGGGTCTAGTCTGGTCATTTTCAACCCCTGTGTTTTATTCAGGAATCTATCTTGACAGTTGTTTGTGTCAGTAGGCCAGATTAACCACTTTTTCCAATCAGGATGTGTTCTGTTAAAATGTAAAATTTCAGTTACGTCTATCTCAATATCTGTTGTTGCATTATCAGGTATTGGCTTAGGAATAGACGGTGTGTTAAGGTCTTTGATCTTAGCTAAGCCAAGACAGGATGTTTGATGAATTGTGTCATTTAAAAACATCATTTGTTCTGGTATCATGCAGGTTCTGAATAGTGCTTCAAGGCCTTGTACCTGCCAATCTTTTGTACCCCAAATGGTTTTTGTTTCAATGTTATTTTTCCAATAATCAAAACCAAATGTCATCATTTTGTCATAAAATGCTTCTGAATATATCAATTTAGAATTTGTCAGCATTGTTTTCATTCCTGTTTTATCTAACATTTTATAATAAAACGTTTCTGCATCACTGGTGTTAAACCCTGAGAAGTACTTGAATTTCTCAAAGAATGTCTTAGAACTGCTTTTAGGTGGCGTTGCACAATGTTCCCATTGATTATACTTAAAAACATTTTTTAGTCTGTGCAGATTTATGCAAATAATGATCGCCATAATGTGTGTAGCAGAATAATTGCTCATAACTAGATGAACCTTGTAAATAATCATTATCTGTGAATCTAGCTGACATTACTAAATCAGACATCATATTATTAATACTTTCAAAGTCCCAATCATCAGAGAATGTACTAGGTTTTACAAAGTCACTTAAGGAAACCTTCAGCTGATGAGGATACTTCAGGGTCTCGACCGGACCATAGATCTCATAGTCAGTTTTCTCCCATACTACCCCACCGGGTATCGGAATGGCTGTGACATTTACTGTTGACAGTTCTCTTTTCTTCACGTGGGATGATCTGTGTGGTTTGAGGACTAAGTTAATGTTCTGACTTGCTGTGTCCATTGTACTATATTTTCCCTCAATGAATTTTCCCAAACAAAGTTCCATGATGAGCCAAAGCAGGAGGAAAAATACACCTAGACCGAACCAGAACTCTAACCAAGGGGAAATAAGGTAGATTTCCTTCAGTTGATGAAAGAGTTCCGTTGCTTTTTCTTTTAAAGTCTTTTTTATTTCTGGCATCACTTCGGGGTCGTTTTGATATTCAGAGAAGTTGTCGAAGTTGATGAAATAACCAGAGGCAGTTCTGTCAATTGTTGGAATTCGATTTTCAATTTGTCTCTCGGTAGCATTTTCTGATGCCACATTATTGTAGACTGGTGTTTCTTGACAAACTGTTTCAATCTGTGTCTCAAGAGGCACGAGTTCCATGGCATTATTGCATAGTCCTTCACTGTGCACTGCAGGCTGATCGAATGTGATGAGTCTTTCAGTTTGAACCTCTTGCATTGTTGCAAGTTTGGGTATTCTGTTGTTTCTTGGGAGTCCACTGGGCCTACTGTTGATTATAGGCCACATGCTTGTGATTTTACCAGGTCGATAGACACGACTCTGTTCTCCTTTTTACCAGCAAGGGGCGGTAGTACTACTGATCTTGTTCCGGTGACTGCCAAGACAGGTACTGCTTTTCTGTAAGAAGGCCCAAATTCCTTCTTCACCGCAATTTTTTCTCTGACTAGATCCCCAATCTTTGGAATCCAGACAGGCCTTGCTGGGGCTGTTGCTTGTGGTGCCTCGTCAGTGGTAGATGGCTGTTGCTTTAACTTTATGTTGCTTAAGGATTTTCTTGTTTCATTCAGTTCCTGTAAAACAGCCAAACGATCTTTGATGTCAAAGTCTGTTGTTTTTTCTTGTACCACTGACATCTGACTATCGAGGTCCTGAATTTTCATTCTAATTCCGAACAATAGTTCGTATGGGCTGAAACCTTTTAGAGAATTTCTTGGCAAATTGTTAAGACTGGACTGGACACTTATTAAATGTTTGACCCACCCAGCGCCTGAACCTAATACCTTCGCTGTTATAGATCGCTTTATGTCTCGGTTTTTTCTTTCTACCACACTATTCCCTTCGGGGTGCGATGGACAAGAATACCGCAACCCAATTCCCATGCTGGCCATGGCCTCCTTATAAGCTCGAGAGCTAAAAGCAGGACCCTGGTCAGAATGGAACGTGGTAATTGCGTATGTGCCGATAAAGACTCGCAGATCTTTTATAACCGTTCTAGCGTCAGCCGAGCGCTGGGGCCACATCCATATGAATCTCGTACAGGAATCCACTGCTACCATGATATATCTATAGTTGCCGTCCCTTTGTAGGGGACCACAGTGGTCCAGGTAAACACATGCAAATGGTTTATCCGAGATGAGAAGGGGTGTCTGCGCTGGTCGCTTTACTGTTGATACTTTTATCCTTTGGCATATATCGCATTCTAATACATACTTTTTAGTTTGTATTCTCAAGCGAGGCCACCAATATCTCTGTTTTAATAGTGATATTGTTGCGGAAACGCCAGCGTGTGCAGAAGAAAGCCCTTCGTGTGCCGCTTTGATTAGTCCTAACCTGTGTTCCATGTTTGGAATTACCCTATCCCCCACTCCAGGGATTCGAGCAAAAGGAACATTATTCGTATCTGTTGAATATAAGTACTTTTCTGGAAAGCCTTTTGGGAGTGTTTTCTTATCATTCTTTACTGACGCACTGACAGCTTGTAGAATATCGCTGTCTATTTTTGTTTGTGACCGAGTTATCGCAGCTACGGAAGCCGTTTGCACAGCTGCCTTCGCGGCTTCATCAGCCAATGAATTCCCTGCAACGTGAACGCCATCACGTTGATGACTCAGAGTGTGCATCACGTGAGTCTTTTGTAGTTCCTTTTGTAAAAGAACTACCTGTTCCCAAAGCATTTTATGCTTGATTGTACCACCTTTTGCATCTTTGAAACCATTTTCCACCCAATTCTGCAAGTATTCATTATAAGATTGTACGCAATAATAGGAATCGCACACTATTAGTGTGGGGAATTCGCGATCGGTATTTTCTAGCGCCTTCTTAAATGCTACCAATTCGGCTCGTTGAGCTGAGCAATCTCCTAGAGATTGTGTTTTAGTGACCAGTGGCCTAAATTTTCCTTTGTGCCAACGACCTTTAACAATCGCGCACGCAGCACTGTAAGCTTGTTTACCCCCAACTGCGGGTTGTGCTGATCCGTCAGTATATATAATACTTCCGTATTCTTCGAGAGGCAGGATTTCAATTGGCAGAGGACATTCATATTCATATTGTAAAAATTCCTGTGTCTTTAAATTAGGATCAAATTCGTAAACTACGTCTGTTGCAGCAAGAGGATTAACCCACTGGATCCATCTCGGATGCAAAGCTTTAGCATTAGGGATGCTTGCTTTAGTTACCGCTTCTAAAGCCGGTATAGGAGTTACGATTATTATTCGTTTACCTTGTGCTAGGGGCCTTTCTTTTGCTACAGCAGTCTGAACCGCAGTTAGAATTTTCTCAGTTGAACTGATTTTTATTTCAGCCTTTGTGTACAAATGTGATTTGTAAGCTATTGGTACCTTTTCTCCCTCATTAGAGGTCAGGTACGTGAATCCGCATCTTCCTGGGATGACTCGGATTACAAGATCGCGTGTGTTGTCACGTGTATCTAATTTTGTTTTTACTAACATATCTGTTTGCAGTGATCTCAAAATTTCTGTGTGTTTTTGAGTCCAATTGATTTGTTTAAAATCAGGTTTAATTAGTTCGTAGAGAGGTTTAACCCTCTCTGCGTAATTTAGAATGTAAGTTCTTCCGAAATTCAGAAAACCTAGTATGGATTGTAGATTTTTCAGCGTTTTTGGAGCTTGGAGTACTGCGCACTTCTCTAAGAAGTTGTCCGCTAGGCTTTTACCTTCACTTGATAATTCGTATCCTAAAAATAATACTGTCAGATGGGCAATTCGAGACTTTTTAAAGTTGAATTTGTAACCCTCTGCCGCAAACCCAAGTATAATGGTGTTCACTCTTTTCAAGTGAGTATCCAAGTCGTCGTCTGTGAGATAGATATCATCTACGTAAGATAATGCCTCATCATCACATATTTGTAGTAACTCTGTTACTCTAGCTGAGAATAGTCCTGGGCTGTTCTTGAACCCCTGTGGGAGTCGACAGAAATTTTTCTGCGACCCAAATGCTGAGAAAGCGGTCAAATACCTGCTTTCTGGAGCAATGTTTTGACAAAAGAAACCATTAGATATGTCTAATGTCGTTTTATATTTTTTCCTAACTATGTTATTCATTAGGGCTGCACTATGCGAGTTTTGTACTGCAAAAGTTTTGCAACATGCATTAAGGTGTCTGTAGTCCAAAACTAGACGATATGAATTGTCTGGCTTGGAGACAGGAAACAAAGGATTGTTCATTTGAGAGGTGCATGTTTCAATCACCCCCTGGTATTCAAGTTGATCTAAGATCTCCCTGACTTGTTTTTTTAGCTTCTTGCTTAATGGGATACTGCCGTTGGGCAGTTGGTTCACTTTTTAATTGGATTTTGTGAGGATGTGAGTCCTCATCCCATCCTACATGATTTTTATATAATGCCGGTGCCTGGGCTACTGCCCATTTCCTTGCATATGTATATTTTTTGTGAATCGAAATGTGATTCGAGAAGGCAGGCATAATCATTTCATCGCCACGAGGGCACTCCCTGACAAACTCTGGGGGCCAATCTTTTTCAGCTAACAGAATATCATAGCCTTTTGAGAGTTTATCCCAAAATAGACCCCTTATTTTCCAAGTCTTATCACCCTCTATACGCAATGTAATTTCGTATATCTTATGGGGCTCGCTAAGTCTGGTGTCGGCAGTTTCAACCTGAATGTATTCATTCGTGTCCACTGTCTTCAGATGACTCATCAAGATCTTGCGGGCTATACTGATTTCTGCTGCACTGTCTAACATTGTCTGTGCCCACTCCCCGTTTTTCAACTGTGTCCTCAGTATTCTCGGCATGTTCGATTACTCTAATACTGGCTACCTTCTTTTTCGGAAATTGAGATTTTTTACTCTGAGCAGGTTCCTTGTCTTTGGACTTGGTGTGCTCTCCTGGGTCTGACCGTCCTCTTCTTTCTGTTTTCTGCGAAAAAGATCGAGAGGGACGTGTATCAATACTTTGATATCTATCAGGTTTTTTCAAATTATCCCTATTTCTAAGGTTATATCTTTTCTCTGGGGGCTCCCTCTGGGGAGACTGGTGTTCTCGAGTCGGAGTTCTTTCCCTCCGTCGAGGAGACCTTCCTCTGGACTGGAAAACTTTTTCCTTGGGAGTGGATTGTTTATTTCCATCCCAGCTCTTTTTAGGAGTGTTTGAATTTTTAATAAATAATTTTTCAGGATTTTCGAGCAGTTGGGGCTTTACTGGTTTCCCACCCAAGCTGTCTCTACTTAGTTCTTCATAGCATTTCTCTATGATTCTGGCAAGCTCAACTGGCTGATCTGTTATATCTGTTTCCTTCAACTTCTGGCGGATCGCCACAGATGCTGCTTCTCCTTTTATATTGGCTAATAATATAGCCGAGACCTGCTTGAAGTCTTTCAGTAATTTCATACCAAGAGTTAAAGCGGGCTCTGGACCGTATTCATTCTGAATCTGTTTTAGCACTTCTGGTATTACCGCCATAGACGGAACACCATGGGTTTTTGTGTAAATGGAAGCAAAGACTGTACCCCAAGTGTCACAGTCCTCCACGTGTGGTGCGATTCCCATAGGAAGGCAGATTGTCAAGATTCTGTGTTTCTCTATAGGGGTAGTATCAGGAAATACTGCCTCTATTTGAGTGATTTTCTGTGCTAACCAGAAAGGAATTTGTTCCCGTTTTATGGGTGTTTTACCAAGACATGACTGTATGTTCTGTGGTGTAATTTTATTAGTGTTCCCCTGATGAGGGGTCAGCTGTGGTACATTAACAGCTGGTTGGACTGTTGCAGTCCGCATTACATATTGGACTAATTGCCTATGCATTTTTATAAGTGTTTTTAGCTGTACTAACAGCTCTTCTTTTGACATTTTTGCAATGTCAGGATGTGGTGTGTAGCTGGCTAGAACCGGCCACGTTGCTCCTGGTCTACCTAGTGGACCGAGCCTGGTAATATGATCATTGTGTTTTAGGGCGCCATTAAACCAGAGCAAGTGCTCTTGGAATTTTAGTGGGATTTCAGTCTCCTCGAAAGGAGCATACTCTTCCGGAGGTTTCTCTATTTTGTAATAGTGAAACTCTTTTGTTCTAGCGTTTGCCGCTGGAAAGTTTATCCATGAATAGAATACCTCTGTCTGCCGATATTCGTGTGCCTCTATCACGAAAATTACTGTACCACCTTGTGGTGTCAGTCCGTTTTCTATAAGTTTTAATGTTATAGATTTTCTTAAATGTGCCGGGATGATTATTGCACCCGGTACCGTTTCGTCAGGATCCTGCTGAGTCGCATTTACTGCACCCCCAGTGGTTTCGTTGTTTTCTAAGTCTGACATTTTATTAATGCAGGTTTTGCAGAGTTGGTCTCCAAGGAGACAAAGATTAGGTGCACAATATTTTGGAACACTGTATCCTTCAACGTTGAATAAACCAGAGCTTTACATAGGAATCTCTTCCTACTAAGGTCGGGCGGATTTTAACCTTTCACCCACTCCAGACGTCTATTGGAGTATTTACGGGAGAAAGGGGTCTGTGTGAACTATGCACGAATGAGTTACTCTAACGTCTTGCGTTAGTTTATCGCCTTACCAAACGTTGGGCGCCATGTAGTGTAGTTCCTATTTTCCCAATAGGCCCTGCGCATTGGAATAACATAAACAGTAGTATCGACGTAGAAGTGCGGATCTTCCAGGCCTCTACTGACTATGCTAAATTTAATTGGGTTTGTTACCAACTAGCTCAGAGGTCACTGGAAACTTTCTTGACTGAAATAGGAAGTGATCAGCTTCCCTGGCACAGACAAGAAGGGATTCAGTTTTCCAACAACCGTGCAACATGACAACTTTGCTCCTCAGATCAAGAGTCGATCTCTAGGGTCGTGTGAAACAATAGACAGTTATTTTACTCAGTCAGGTTAGTGCAGATTACTTTCACAATATGTAGAGAATAGAGAGACGGGCGTTTGTCAATAAAGGGTTAACATTTATTGAACAGTCTTTCTTCTCGTACAAGAGAAATGAATTGCCACAATTGCAAGACTTGTTATTATAAAAAGTACGTACAGTAAGATAAGTATTGCGAGATAATACTGTAAAAGCATTGATATGGTTTCTTAGCCATACAATGGTTTAAAAGTAATAAAACATATATACAGTCATATATACATTAGGCTAAAATACTCAACTGGTGCTTCTAACTACGCCTACCCCAGTGTACCTGACCTAAGCCTAATACGTGGGAGGGGAGTAAGTAAGTAGCTTTAAGTTAAGTTGGTTTTGCCAAGGTTTGCTTCTAGAATTCTCACTAAGGGTTTAGTCAACACCATACCTCTGAATAGAATGATGGAGGTCTGGTATCTCTTTCAGGGAAACTCGGTATCCCAGTCAACCGCAAGGGTAGACCAGAAACGCTGGAGCTGGATTTCTCGGCAGGAGAAAGGCAGCGTCTCTGTTCAGCGCGTCGAGGAGGAGGAGGGGGGACAGCGTCCGCGGGCAGCTGGCATCTGCTGGGCTCTTGCAGAGGGACGGCTGTTCAGCTCCTAGGTTCACCACACCATCATTCGCTAGTTAGCAGCGATAGCAGTAGCGATAGCAGCTATGATATCTTCAGCATAACAGCAGCTTCAGGCGACGGGCAACAGGACACTTGCTTAAGGCCACGTTGGTAGTATTTATACCTGAAAGGTGCCATGTTTGACGTAAGTTTGCTGGACATAAGACGTCAATAAAGATGTCACTTAGGAAGTGATCGCTTATCAGTTGCTCATTAGAGTTCCATTACTAATCAAAACACAGCAAGGGGGATTTCCAGGTTTGCTGAGTTTTTATCTTGTTGAAGAACTCAGAGTGTTAATCTAGGAATCTCAGATAGTGACTTCTGCTCTGTCATTGCACTAATTGGTTGCAAAGGAAGTGACAGAGAAAGCTATTCTGGAATGTGGCTCTGTTCGTGTGAGGCCAGAGATGAGTTACTGAATATTGCACTTGAACGGTTATGCCAATATAGGGAATAAATGGATTTATAGCCGAATAGGGGCATAAGGTCACAGCATCGATCAGGATCCTAGATAAGCACGCAACACCATATCAAGACTCCGCATCATATGTGAGACTTCTTGGTGGCAGAGCGGGACTGCATGATGTAGAAGGTGTCCTGTCTATAGCCAAGTGAAAGAAATTGAGTATTCAAAAAATATATATACAGAAACCAAAAATAGAATGTGTAATAATATCACCTAACAGTATGAAGACTCACCACCCAATTAATAAATCAATTGTTCATTTTATTATTCATAAATAGTATATATATTTTATCTTTTTATAACACTTTCTTTTTTTTTTTAGTCTTTTGTTCTTGTAAAGCTGATTTGCAATTCATATACAAAAACTGTTGAAATCACATAACAAACAACCAATTTGCATTAGTCAAGGCAGATGAAGGAGGCAATGCGGTAGGGTAGTTTACTACGCGCGTTTCGGCTAGGCAGCCTTCCTCAGGTGACGGTCTATTGCACTAAAATATTAAAAGCAATATGGGTGAGAGTCATACAATTATATACAGTGGGTACAAACAAGACAGCATATTATATACAATATACATCAGGGGCTAGATGTAGGTAGAAAAGATTTACCGAATTTAAATTACCGAATTTTACCGATTCGGTAATTTAAATTCGGTAAATCTATGGGTCCGATATGTAGGTATTCCAGATGTGCTGGAATACCGAATCGGATGAATTCGGTATTTACCGATTCGGTAAATACCGAATCGGTAATGCTCATTCATTCCTATGGGCTTTGAAGCCCATAGGAATGAATGGGCATTACCAATTCGGTATTTACCGAATCGGTAAATACCGAATTCACAAGGGTGCAGGGGGTGTCACTTTGACACCCCCTGGCACCCCCAAAACAGGCTTGGGTGCCATGTGGCAGGCATACCTGCCCTAAGGGCAGGTCTGCCTGTCACATGACATAGGTGTGCATGCACACATGTGCATGCACACCGGAATCGGTATTTTACCATGGATTTGTATTCCATGGTAAAATACCTATTCTGTAAGCCATGTGCAGAAGGTACATTGCCTACCTACATTGCATTTTCGGTAATTTTACCGAATCGGTAAATATTACCGAATCGGTAATTATTTTACCGATTCGGTACATATTACCGAATCGGTAAATTTACCGAATCGGTAATGATACCGATTCGGTAAAATTACCGAAAATGTGCCCCTACATCTCAATAGCCCTTTACCGATCGGAAACGGCCGAAAATCGGTATTTTCGGCCGATTCCGATCGGTAAAGGGCTACCTACATCTGGCCCTAGGAGTACTGCATCTAGATTCATAGTAGTGGTTGCTTCAGATAATAGGCAAACCTATGTCACATTTCATTCTATTCATTATCGGTAAGCATAAAGACAGCAGCGGATGTAATGGCGCAAACCTATGTCACATTTCCTTCAGTTCATTATTAATAAGTATAAAGACAGCAGAAGGGCATAGTGGAGCACTGCATCAAAATTTGTCTTGTATGTTTCATATAGTAGGCGACCCAAATTTACATTACATTCTGATCAATACTATTTAGCACAAAGACAATCAGATCTCAATTGCAGAATTTCACATAGAGAGAAATATAATGTTACTTCAATCATCTAGATCTTAATGGGTACGTTCATTCACATGTTATATATTTAAATTGCCATGGGTAAATCAGTTTTATATATGGGAACATTCACCATGCAGCAAAATTACTGTCAAAGAGACTGGACAGGTGGCTAACAATAATCAAACTGCAATGCACAGGGGAATCCAAATAGTGTAGGTAAGATGATACTTACAGAAAAAAGTTTGAGTCCAGACCGTACAACGAATTGGAGAGAACGTATAAAGGCCGCCAGTCATCAAAACGCTACCTATCCTGATTAAATTAATGAAGAAAAAAAATAGAAGAAATTCAAAGTGGGTGGTCTCAAACTGGAATGTAATAGAAGAGACAGTGTTCTGAGGTAATCATGAATTGCAAATCAGGAAGGTGGTATAGGTACAGCGTGCATGAATTACAGCTATCCCCGCTAGAACACGCGGAACACTGCCTGGCACAAATGATGCAGTTTGAAGGTCGAAGTCAATGATGTAAATACGTGCCCCTGCAAATATGCAATGAAAAATAATGCTGATGAGTTGCCTATACTAGAAACTTACCTAGTAGTGGAGGAGGATGGGCGTGGTAGTCAATGCCACAACGTCACGTGCTGATAATGGTAATTCCTAATAGATGGAAGGGACAAGGTTGGTTATAATATGTGCGGTATTACACGATATACGAGCATGAGTGCACTGAGTAAGGAAGATATATACCTCAAAAATGGGCACTTTGTGTGTAACATATATGCAGCCACAAGGGATGATATGGGCGTAAGACTTGATGAAAAGGGGATAGCGATAGCGGCTCCTGGTAGGTGAAGAGAACAAGACTTGTTATAATATCAGAAATATTGCACGATATACGAGCCTATTAATGTTGAGCAAAAGAATGATATACCTCAGAATGGGCTCTGTGTATATTGCGTATATGCACCCACCGATGATTATATGGGCGCAGAATTTGATAAGAGGAATAACGATATAGATGGGTGTGCAGTAAAAAGAGGTAGGAATTTCTAATCTGTAATCAAAAGGCGCAACTATAACCAAAAACCATATCCATACAACGTAAAATTAAAACACGAAAACAGGGAATAATGATGGTAGTACCTAAATGTGGCGGCTGACGGGAAACCGAGAGCCGGGAATATGTTGACACTTCATGATTTGTTTTCTGAAAATAAGGCAAAAGAATCGTAGATGCTGTTATTTCGCATAAAAGTGAAGATAATAATTACCTATTATAACAGGTAGAATACACATACTGTCCTAAAAAATACAGAAACGTCATGATGTAGGGAACGATATATAAACAGGGCTATGTCGAAGTGAAAGATCACTTCAGTGCGGCAATGGCTGTAATATAAATGCACCAAAGCGGATATGGTATACTCAGCCTTCTTAACCCGTAAGAAATTGAGAAACACCAGAGACGATAAATTTTTGCGGCAACTTACCCTAGATATGGATAGTAGTCTCGGGATACGGCTCTCGCTGAAAACAAGACACCATAAGAATGTCGATGTATGGTGGATGGCTGGCTACAAACAGCAGCACATCACCAATCGCCATCTTTATACAGGATAGTTTGGGGAGGCGATATATAGATTGGAAAAGGGACTACCGATGAGGGCGTGTCAAGAGCCAGACATAGAAACAGGACTGGAGCTAGTCGGCATATATCTGAGAGAGTGGTACAATATCCGGATTGGCAACCGATGTAGGACTACTCATGATAAATGAACGACGAGAATAAGAAAGGGAAATGGAAAAAGGCCACAATAACTGCAGCGGAATGTGTCCATGTATAAAAATAATACTAAGTCATGTTCTTGTGATGTATGATTTCAAAACGTCGACATATCTCCCATCAGTAACGTGTGTAATAAAACACAAGTGAATTGCTGCATATCAATAAGCAATAAAGCTGCTTAATCGCAAAAACAGGCTCACAGATGTGAGAATACTGTCCCAAGAAATAACTCACTGGTGTAAAAAATGCTGTCACCGTATAATAACAACAAAGGAGCTTATAAAGCGCCTGGTGACGCCATCACGGCGTGTCCCCGCGCTGTGGAGAGAAGTCAAGACCAGAGTAGGGTGTTACAGGGAAAACAGGTGGGTTTTTAAGCTTTTCCTGAAGGTGGATTATTCCTAAAGGAATAATATCGCTATGTGGATAATATAGCTAGGTGGATAATGAGCGAAAATAGCGAAGGATGTGTAACGACGCTCATAGGAGTTAGAAGAGCATTGCAGTCTAATTCAATTATTGCCCCAGAACATACATAATGTAGATAGATATCTTATTTACTTACAGTAAATCCAAATTGACTGACCATATAAATAGCCAGACGTATGATGTTCCCATATTAACAAACCGAAATAGAGTAGATGAAAAGTCAAGTGGAGCATCTTATACAGGCATGATTTTATAATGTAAGCGAAAGGACATAACAGTTTTAATCCACAACTTAAAAACAGACTAATCACTACATATACAAGTGACATATATGGAAGTTGTATATGCTCAGCAATGAGTTTAACATCTAGATATCATTTCTAGAAAGTGGACTTGTTAGATAATAGCTTGGTCCCATGGAATTTCTGAATTTAGTCCATTGTTAACAGTGTTTAACATGAAAATGTAGTAGACCTCACGTTTTTTTCTCACTTTATCGCAGCAGAGCCCTGCTGTGGAGATAATCTTTTCTAATATAAACCAGCGTATATCATCTGGATAGTGGTTGTTTTCCAAAAAGTGAGATACAATTGGCGCAGTCAGCTTCTGTGTACGAATAGCAGATCTATGTTCTTTTAATCGAATATTCATGGATCGAGAAGTTTCTCCAACATATTCTTTCTCACAAGGGCATAACAATAAATACACTAGATTTTTCGATTTGCAATTAGTGATGCCTTTACTTTCCACAGTCATGCCATTATGGCATATAGCATTTCTTTCAATACATTGGGTACATGACTTGCATCCACGACATTTGAAATTTCCATGGACAGGACGAGAGTCAACTATGCTGCGTTGTGTCACTTGTTTGGGAAGGGGCATACGAGATCTAACCACTAAGTCCTTGATGTTCTTATTCTTGCGATAGGCGAATATGGGCATTTGTATGTTATCCGTTCGCGACTTATTTGTATTAAGCAAGTACCAGTGTGAAAAAATGATTTGTCGAATTTGTTCATTAAGAACAGAATGTCTTGTAACAAAGACCAAGTTGTTGTCTGTGGATTTAGTATTGCCAGATAGAAGACACCGACGGTCAACAAATAGTGCCCGCTTGTATGCGTCATGAATTACACGATGAGGGTACCCACGATTTTTTAATTTGATTTTCATCTCATCAGCTCGACGGTCATAATCACCTAATTTGGTACAGTTACGACGTAGTCGTAAGAATTGACTAAACGGGATAGCATTTTTTTGCTTCAAAGGATGAAAGCTGGTGTGGTGTAGGATGGCATTACGAGCTGTGGGTTTGACATATAAGTCAACATAGAGGGAACTGTTTTCATGTTTAAGCATGATATCTAAAAATTCAATTTCAACATTACTGTGATGTGAAGTAAATTGAAGATTGTCATCGCATAAATTGAGCCATTGGATAAATTCGACAAGGTGTCCTGGTCATCGTCCCATATGAAGATGATATCATCTATGTAATTTGACCATTTACGGACTGCCTCAAAGAAAGGGGCCTCTTCTTTAAAAATGAATTGGTGCTCAAAGAAAGCAACAGAAATGTTTGCTATAGTTGGGGCACAAGATGTGTCCATGCTAACACCTTTTGTTTGTTTATACAATGAACCATGGAACTCAAAGATGTTTTCTTTCAGAATGATAGTTAAGCAATCAATAATAAATTTACTGTTGCAGTCTACTTGATATGTTTCAATAAACCATGTCACCGCTTTGAGGGCTCCGTCACATGGTATATTTTAGTAAAGACTTTCTACGTCTAGAGTAACCAGCCATTGTGTGTCTTGATTGTAGGGGATCCCTTCAAAGGAATTTATCACTTGGCAGGTGTCTTTGATGTAACCTGGTGTATCTTGAATATATGGGCGAAGAATAGCATCCAAATATTTTGATATGGGTTCAGTAACTGAGCCAATTGTACTTACAATAGGCCTGAGCCGTGGGTTAACAGCATCTTTATGGACTTTGGGAGTCCCGTAGATACAAGCTAATTTGGGAGTTTCTAAATTGAGGTAGTCGTATTATTTTTGGCAAATGATGTCATGATTAAGAGCCTGAGTTGTTAAGCGGGGTATTTTGGATTAGTCCTACATCGGTTGCCAATCCGGATATTGTACCACTCTCTCAGATATATGGCGACTAGCTCCAGTCCTGTTTCTATGTCTGGCACTTGACACGCCCTCATTGGTAGTCCCTTGTCCAATCTCTATATCGCCTCCACAAACTATCCTATATAAAGATGGCGATTGGTGATGTGCTGCTGTTTGTAGCCAGCCATCCACCATACATCGACATTCTTATGGTGTCTTGTTTTCAGCGAGAGCCGGATCCCGAGACTACTATCCATATCTAGGGTAAGTTGCCGCACAAATTTATCTGCTCTGGTGTTTCTCAATTTCTTACGGGTTAAGAAGGCTGAGCACACCGTATCCGCTTTGGTGCATTTATATTACAGCCATTGCCGCACTGAAGTGATCTTCTTTCACTTCGACATAGCCCTGTTTATATATCGTTCCCTACATCATGACGTTTCTGTATTTTTTAGGACAATATGTGTATTCTACCTGTTATAATAGATAATTATTATCTTCACTTTTATGCGTAATAACAACATCTACGATTCTTTTGCCTTATTTTCAGAAAACTAATCATGAAGTGTCAACATATTCCAGCTCTCGGTTTCCCGTCAGCCGCCACATTTAGGTACTACCATCATTATTCCCTGTTTTCGTGTTTTAAATTTACGTTGTATGAATATGGTTTTTGGTCATAGTTGCGCCTTTTGATTACAGATTAGAAGATCCTACCTCTTTTTACTGCACAACCATCTATATCGTTATTCCTCTTATCAAGTTCTGCGCCCATATAATCATCGGTGGGTGCACATACGCAATATACACAGAGCCCATTCTGAGGTATATCATTCTTTTGCTCAACATTAATAGGCTCGTATATCGTGCAATATTTCTGATATTATAACAAGTCTTGTTCTCTCCACCTACCAGGAACCACTATCGCTATCCCCTATTCATCAAGTCTTACGCCCATATCATCCCCTGTGGCTGTATATATGCTACACACAAAGAGCCCATTTTTGAGGTATATATCTTCCTTACTCAGTGCACACATGCTCGTATATCATGTAATACCGCACACATTATAACCAACCTTGTCCCTTCCATCTATTAGGAATTACCATTATCAGCACGTGATGTTGTGGCATTGACTACCACGCCCATCCTCCTCCACTACTAGGTAAGTTTCTAGTATAGGCAACTCACCAGCGTTATTTTTCATCGCATATTTGCATGAGCACGTATTTACATCATTGACCTCGACCTTCAAACTGCATCATTTGTGCCAGGCAGTGTTCCGCGTGTTTTAGCGGGGATAGCTGTAATTCATGCACTCTGTACCTATACCATCTTCCTGATTTGCAATTCATGATTACCACAGAACACTGTCTCTTCTATTACATTCCAGTTTGAGACCACCCACTTTGAATTTCTTCTATCTTTTTTCTTCATTAATTTATTCAGGATAGGTAGCCTTTTGATGACTGGCGAACTTTATACGTTCTCTCCAATTCGTTGTACGGTCTGGACTCAAACTTTTTTCTGTAAGTATCATCTTACCTACACTATTTGGATTCCCCTATGCATTGCAGTTTGATTATTGTTAGCCACCTGTCCAGTCTCTTTGACAGTAATTTTGCTGCATGGTGAATGTTCCCATATATAAAACTGGTTTACCCATGGCAATTTAAATATATAACATGTGAATGAACGTACCCATTAAGATCTAGATGATTGAAGTAACATTATATTTCTCTCTATGTGAAATTGTGCAATTGAGATCTGATTGTCTTTGTGTTAAATAGTATTGATCAGAATGTAATGTAAATTTGGGTCGCCTACTATATGAAACATACAACAAGATGAATTTTGATGCAGTGCTCCACTATGCCCTTCTGCTGTCTTTATACTTATTAATAATGAACTGAATGAAATGTGACATAGGTTTGCGCCATTATATCCGCGGCTGTCTTTATGCTTACCAATAATGAATAGAATGAAATGTGACATAGGTTTGCCTATTATCTGAAGCAACCACTACTATGAATCTAGATGCAGTACTCCTAATGTATATTGTATATAATATGCTGTCTTGTTTGTACCCACTGTATATAATTGTATGACTCTCACCCATATTTCTTTTAATATTTTAGTGCAATAGACGGTCACCTGAGGAAGGCTGCCTAGCCGAAACACGCGTAGTAAACTACCCTACTGCATTGCCTCCATCATCTGCCTTGTCTAATGTGAATTGGTTGTTTGTTATGTGATTTTAACAGTTTTTGTATGTGAATTGCAAATCAGCTTTACAAAAATAAAAGACTAAAAAAAGACAAGAAAATGTTATAAAAAGATAAAATATATATACTATTTATGAATAATAAAATGAATTATTGATTTATTAATTGGGTGGTGAGTCTTCATACTGTTAGGTGATATTATTACACATTCTATTTGTGGTTTCTGTATATATATTGTTTTGAATTCTCAATTTCTTTCACTTGGCTATAGACCGTTTTCAAATTAATTACGTTTCCCTATGTATAGCAAGTGCATTTTTAGTATATAGGGGTCCCCTTCTTCCTAAACTGTAGAAGGTGTCCTGTCCATGAAAAGGTGAGCAGTGAGGCCTGGGTGCGCATCGGAGGGAGTCAATGGGCTGCAGCAGACTGGATACAAAATAGCGACACAGTGAATTAGGTGTACACAGTCCTATATAGTGTATCTTATTGCATGTATATATATTTTTTCCAATAGCAGGAACATTTTTATAATCGGTCAAACGTCCGGAATATAAACTATACAAATAGTTGTTTTTAAATGCGAGAGGGAAGGTGTGTAAAAGGGCGATGCTATTCAACTCCACATTAAGATAGTAACAAATACCAATCATAACATCTTTCTACTACTATCTTTTAGATGTAAAGCTTCAGGGTGCATTATGTCCCGGCACGCAGTGAAAAACACACCGGTGACAGAAAGGTGAGCTGTGAATATTCTTTGCAGTCACTCTCTCACTTCCTCTCTCCTTTGATAAAGAAATGATGCACAATGTTAACTTCCTATGTATCTTACAGGTTGTGTCTCACAAATTGGTGTCTCCCCCAACACCTCTAAAACTCAATGTTCGAGTATTCTGCGATGATGCGTGGCCATTGTAACAACTTCTGAGAAGGCTGCTTCAACACTTGGTGCACCCTCTTTGAATCAGGCCAATGGCACAGGGTGATCAAAAAAGCTTGTTTTCGAAACAACGACAAGTCATCTGTGAAAGAAGAGAGTGAGTAGTGTGCAGCAGCTTGACTGTGTAGGAATGTACAATTACCTCCGGGCAGTGGGAATAGATAGGTTACAACAGTTTGAGGGGCAGATGTACGAGCCCCTTGCGTCATTTTTGTTTTACTTTTAACATGGGAAATGTAACACAAAAATGGTGCAAGGAGCTTCTAAATCTGCCTCTGACTTACCAATAAAAACACCCACCTCCAGACTCTGTGAGTCAATGGGGTGCAACAGTCTAGATACCCAATATTGAGAACTCACAGCTATGCAGTAGGAATGCATGGGATATACTACTTTGGGAAAAAAACAGCGCACAGACACCTCCTTACAGTGGTACTTGTTGCAAAATTGTATCCTGAGTGTACAAATAAATAAACCAAAATTATACATGTGCATTTGTATGTACTATGCTATTACTAACTCTATATACTATCTTTCAGATCACTAAACTGGAGGGTGCACTATGAACCAGCACGTGCTTGGACACACAACGGAGGCAAAAGGTGATCTCTGAGTATTTTCTCCAGTATTAACTGCTCCATCTATAACTTTCTCTCTCTCTCACACTTTAAATGTCTTTTAATGTCTTTCCCTCTCTCACTCTCTCTCACATCGTTTCTCTTTTAAAGTTAGGGACGCTGCTGTCCACTCTGACGTGTAGAACCAAAGCTAAGTTCAAGTTGTGAACTCTGTTGGTCACAGTGTTTACACAAGGTAAGCAGAGCGGCCTAGATATAAAATCCCTCCGATTAAATGCATTAGAATTAAAAGAGCTTATTTACAATCTCCTTGCACTACTTTTGCGTCACTTTCAACATGAGAAAAATAACACAAAAGTGGCGCAAGTCTTGTAAATAAGCTCTAAAGAATATTGTCCTGCATAATGACTTGACCTCTCACCTAATTCTGTCTCATCTCTGAATCATTTTAAAGACCTGTTGATCTATAGTGTAATTCTGACGCAGTGGGCACTTCCATACAGACACCTCTTGAACGCGGGCCTATAAGACAAGTGAAATGCATCAGGCAGACTGCAGACGTGAAAATAAGGAAATATTGCCAAGTGTTAATTTGACTTGTAATGTTTGACCTCATTTAGTCACATCGATCTAATTTTAAACACTAATTTTCATTTTTGTTTTGCAGATTACCTATTGTACTTCTATTGGAGTCCATATCACATTTTGTTTATTTTATTGTTTTGTTAAAGTTATGTTTCTAGTTATTTATTATATTGTTATCTTTAAGTTACGTTTCCAGTTATTTATTGTTGTTTCAATAAAAGTTAATTTTAAAAAAGTGTTTACGTCTTCTTTTTTTGGGGGGTGGCTGTCCCCAATAGAAATTATATTGATAATTTGAAGTATAATTCTGAGGCTAACTCTTTACCAGATCTTTACCAGAGTCTATAGCTATGACTAACGGTTCCTATGGAAAAGTTTTAAAGCTCCAGCACAGTAACTTTTTCCATTAGCAACATAGTGTGGTGAACTTCTAACCTCTGTGCTCACGCAAGTGTTTCCTGAACTGTTACTATAGTAACAGACAGAAAGCCGTTTGGGGGTAGGGTTGAAAGGTACTGGCTGTACAGAAACCGTTATATTTACCCTGGATCCTCTACATTACAGAAAGGAAAGCAAAGTAAAATAAAATACTGTGTACCAGATTTACAACTACCTTGCACCACTTTCGCGTCCAAGGCCCCCCTCTGCAAAATTAGAAGTGTGTGGGCCTCAAAGATGCCCCTCAAGGCCCGGGAACCACCACCCCCGGGGATTTGTGTATTGTGGGAGGCAGGCTGCGTGGCCCTCCGACTGGAGCCCTCGAGGGCCCTGGGGACCGCCACACCCAGGGCCGGGTCCTGCAGTGTCCCGGGGTACCTACCCCTGGGACACTGCTGTTTGCTATGAGAGGGCGGGAGTCTCACACATTCCGCCCTCCCATAGCAAACTTAGTTTGCATTTTGAAAGACACAGCAGTGAAATCTGTTCTCACTTTCAAAATCCAAACCAGATTGCATTTCCACATTCAAGTTAGCATCTCCCCATGCAGAAAAGCAATGCCGGCTCCCGAAGTATGTGGGATGCCGGCGGGACTGTGGGGGCATTGTGGCTCCCCCCACGGTCCCCAACATTTTTAATAAGACCTGGGGGATACATCCCCGGGAATATTAGAAATTACTGATAGGAACTATTTTTTTAAGGTAAAAGTAAAAGTCCCGCAGCCAGCGCAGCGCTCAGTGTGGCCCCCTGGTGTGAATACACTGGATGCACGACTGATAATCTGTAGGGTGCGCGACTCCAGCGCCTTTGGTGCACAACTTCTACGCATTTGGAAGCCGGCATTACTTTTCCACTTGGGGAGCTACTAACATGAAGCTCCCCATATGGAACAGCAATCTGATTTAGATTTTGAAAGAGAGAACAGATTTCCTTGCTATTGGAGGGCGGGATGGAAACCCCGGGATACTGCAGGAGCGGGCCCTCCCACAATACATAAAGCCCCGGGGAGTGGTGGTCCCCGGGGCTTTGGAGACCTTGCAGCCCCCCAGCCATGTTTTTTTTGTAGCCCCGGGGGGTAACGGGGCTCTCGTGTGCTCCAGGAGGGGGGCCATGCAGTTCCCCTCCCACAATAAATAAAGCCCTGGGGGTGGTGGTCCATGTGGCTTTGAGGACCTTCGACCCCACCATTTTTTCTTTTTAGCCCCAGGGGGTGACGATCCCTGAGGCTGGGGGACCCTCATAAAATGTAATAATTTTGCCCCCGGTATTTAACCGACGACAAATTAGAAAAAGAACCTCTGTTTTATTTTATTCATTTTACGGCACAGTCCTCGCACCCTACACGCACCTGCCAGGTTTAAAAATAAATAAATACATTGTGTGCCCTGGGGTTCCTTCTGGGACCCCCTAAGCAGGTCTAGAGGGTAAAACTATTTCTACCCTGCCCCCTTTCTCTGTTTTTCACACATATTCCACTGACTTCATCAGCCTCGCTTCTACCGAGGCACAAAATGGCTGCCAACAGTTCCTGGTTTCGAATGTTGACAAGCACTTGACAGCCAATTAGCATTCAGCACGTGATCGGAAGGGTGCGCTTATGGTACGATGACAATCCTCGCACACTCCACGGATCCACCGTGCCCATAGATATATAAATGCCTTTAACTGTAATTTTCTCAGAAACTACTGAACAGATTGACACCATATAAGCAAAAGGCAAAAGTCTAAACTGAGGACTACCTCTTTGCCAAATGTGGCGTAATTCCGTTCAGTCGTTTGAGCTGTAGCTGTGGCTAAAGGTCCTATGGGAAATTGCATGGGGGAAACACGTTTTGGGACCCCCCTTTTCTCTCGGCCCCCACTTGACAAATCACCCCGAAACTTTCAGGATAGGAGCGGACCAGAGCTGGCCAAAAGTTTGGAAAATTTCCAAATATTCATTAATCAGCGCCAAAGTTATTGGGAATAGAATGTTGTGTTCTAGAACTTGTGGCGGGAGGTGTGTCTAAAAGTGTATGTCGGTGCTGGCCATCAATGAGAGAGACCTGTGCATTTTTCAAATGGGTGGTTAAAAAATATGAGTATGTTGCTGGAGATGTGGGCCGCCGTGCCACCAATGTACTTACCGGGGGAGGGTAAACACCCATTATTCCGCAACTTTCTTTCCGCATACCATCACTCCGCATACTTTCATTACGAAAGTACCATGACTCCGCCATGCCATTATAACACATGGCAAAACATTTTATATGCTTTTACCACGCATACATTTACAACGAAATTCGTTGTAAATGCATGAATGGTAAAAGCATGTTTTTTTAAAATGTTTGGATAAGGTAAGTATGGGTATAGGGGTATATGTTTTGGGGTACTGAGGTATATGTTTTGGGGTGTTTGGGCATTTTAAGGGTTCAGATATAGTTTTGGGTTATGGCATACAGGGGTAGTTTTAGGGATAGGTATGGGTTTTAGGGGTACAGGGGTATTTTTAGGGTTCAGGGCTAGGTTTGGGTTTTGGGGTATAGGAGTATTTTTAGGGTTCAGGGGTAGGTTTGGGTTTTGGGGTACAGGGGTATTTTAAGGGTTCAGGGCTAGGTTTGGGGTTTGGGGTACAAGGATATTTTTAGGGTTCAGGGGTAGGTTTGGGTTTTGGGGTACAGGGATATTTTAAGGGTTCAGGGCTAGGTTTGAGTTTTGGGGTACAGGGGTATTTTTAGGTTCAGGGCTAGGTTTGGGTTTTGGGGTACAGTAGTAGTTCAGGGTTAGGTTTGGGTTTTGGGGTACAGGGGTATTTTTAGGGTTCAGGGGTAGGTTTGGGTTTTAGGGTACAGGGGTATTTTAAGGGTTCAGGGGTAGGTTTGGGTTTTGAGGTACAGGGGTATTTTTAGGGTTCACGGGTAGGTTTGGGGGTACAGTGGTATTTTTAGGGTTCAGGGCTAGGTTTAGGTTTTGGGGTACAGGGGTATTTATAGGGTTCAGGGCTAGGTTTGGGTTTTGGGGTACAGGGTATTTTTAGGGTTTAGGGATAGGTTTGGGTTTTGGGGTACAGGGTTTATTTATAGGGTTAATATGGGTTAGTGTTTAAGGGTGTTGGGGTATTTTAAGGAGTATGGGTGGGTTATGATTATAGGGTGCAGGGGTATTTAAAGGGAGCAGGGTGGGATTAGCACACGATATGAGACATGGCATTAAGGGCGGAATGTACCACACGCCCCCAGTGTTTGTAACGCCCCCAGTACACGTCCACAGCACAATGCAGACACGCCCACAAGGGACTACTTTGCTGGCACGGTTCTTTTACCTTTTAAATGTATATGGTGGGCGTCTGCATAGCCTATGTCCTTCTGCTGCAACTGCCCTTTCCAACACTGTATTGGGTGTTGTGATTGGTGCAGTGGTTCCTGAGATTACCCGCCTCAAAGGTTTGGGCTCTCTTTTTATTATATTAGTATGGATATATATATATATATATATATATATATATATATATATATATATATATATATATATATATATATATATATATACACTGAAAAAAACATAGGTTTTACAGATGTTATAGTTAGGAATTAGTGAGGAATTAGTGATGTCATGAGTGATGTCCTTTGAGATGTCATCAGTGATGTCATCAATGATGTCACTGACCATGTCTTGAGTGATGTAATATGTGACATCATCAGCAGTGCATTGCTGCTCTTTTCCGAGTGAGTTTCTGGCACAGATTTATTAACCTTTCCCAACTTTTTTTTCTGATAGTGGCAAATTTCCTGGCAAATGTATACATCTGGCCTCTGTCATAGTCTTGTTTGTCTCTCTAAAACTTTTGAGTTTTATTGACAAAATACAGAATAACAATCTCAATCTAAGTTTCACTAGAGAAATCAGCCGAGCAAGTGTAAATATTATTGGTGTAACTGTATATATTGATGAGGGAAAGGTGGAAACAAAACTGTATAGAAAGCCAACCTCTGGAAATACAATACTTCATGCTCAGAGCTTTCATCCAGTAAATTTAAAACAAAGTATTCCATATGGAGAAAGCCTGAGAATGAGACGCAATTGTAGTGAAACAGAAGAAACCAACAAAGAGCTAGGCATTCTAAGAAAGAGATTTAGGAGCAGAGGATACCCAGAGGATTGGATTGATAGTGGCATTAGCAAAGCCTCTAAGAAAAAGAGGGAAGAGTTACTTTTTGATGCCAAAAAAACTATCAAGGCAAGTGAGAATCAGCATAGGTTCATTATAACTTTTAGCAAACAAGGAGTTAAGGAGATTGCTGAATAGACACTGGCATGTAATCAGGAATGACCCACTGTTAGGCAAACATGTTGCCAGAAGACCCCACAAATCACATTTCGAAAGGTAAGGTCATTCAAGCAGGCACTAGTTAGAAATAATCTAAAGAAACCACAAGTGAAAACAACTTGGTTAAACAAAAAGCAAGGGTTTATCAAGTGCGCAAAGTGCAAGGCATTTGTACGTGGAATAAATACAGAGCAATATAGACTAGGCCTAACTAATAAAATGTGTAAGATCAGGGGCAATTATACATGCAAGACGGATTTTGCTGTCTACGTGCTACAGTGCACTTGTGGCCTGCGGTACGTGGGCAGCACAATCTTAGAAGTCCATAAACGAAATCTGCAACATCTGAGGGCTATAAAGAATGAAGATAGAACATACCCTGTAACCCGCCACTTCGAGAAGGCCCACAACGAAGGTATTCGAGGTTTATCAAAACCTACTAACAAAGGTGAGGAAATTAGATCAGTCCCGATCAATTAAAATAGAACATCTTGGCCAAAGAACAGGAAACCAAACCTCAACAACCTAAAATAAGTCCAGATAACCACCAATACTCAGGAGATAAACCCTAGTACCTCAGGGAAACCACTGCTATGGCTACTGCTCAACTGCCGGACCGCAGCAAAATATTCCTCAGACATCGCTACCCTCATCATTAGCCAGGAAATTGACATGACAATCTTAACAGAAACATGGCTTACGGAATCTTCTTCCCCAGTCATGGATCTACTGGTGCCTCCTCACTATAACATTGTGAGATTAGACAGACTAAAAAAGACTGGAGGGGGTATAGCCTGCATACACCGATCTGACAACGAGATTGGCCAAATACAATCGGACCCTCTTGAATCCTGTGAATACCTCAGTGTTGGTATAAGAACTGCAGATAATCAAAAGTGTAACTTGCAAAGTCTTGCATGCGCTCTACCATCCACCAGGCGATAATGCCACCTTCACAGACCAGTTAATGGAGATTATCAAGGCCAACTGTAACAGTCTCACGAACAACATATTCCTAGGAGACTTTAAATTACACTGGACAACAATAATGACAAACAGGTCAACGCACTTAAAGAATTTTTAAGAGATCTAAACCTCACACAATCCTGCACACAACCAACACATTCCAAAGGGGCAACCTTAGACTGGTAATCTCGATAAACAAGGATGTTACAATCCACTTGATTGTTCCGTGCGATTGGTCAGATCACCCTGCCATAACCTTCTGGATACCCAGCATAAAAAAGATCAGGACTACACAACAGGTCAAGTGGACTCAAGATACCAAAGACCCTGGTATTGAGCTACTAGTAGCAAAATTTGAAAAAGGCCTAAGTCCGCCCAGCAACTTGCTAAACGTCAACAAAGTCACTGATCACTACACTAGGTCAATGACGAATATAGTCAACTCCACCATGCCTCTAAAACTGAAATGAATCTCAGAGAAA
This sequence comes from Lissotriton vulgaris, assembly GCF_964263255.1. Taxonomy (NCBI): domain Eukaryota; kingdom Metazoa; phylum Chordata; class Amphibia; order Caudata; family Salamandridae; genus Lissotriton; species Lissotriton vulgaris. The sequence continues at coordinate 160,060,807 of NC_141700.1, forward strand.
GATTAAAATCCTTGGTTCAATAGGACACTGAATGAAGACAGGCGGAAACTTAGACTGGCAGAAAGAAAATGGAGACAGCATCCATCATGCCCCCAGCTGAAAACTCTCAGAAAATCGGAAACGAGTACAACAAAAGTGTTCTCAATTCCAAAAAGGAATTTTTTAGATCAGAACTGGATGACGCCAAAAACAGTCCTCGGAAACTATTCCAGATGTTAAAGCAACAATCCAATAGGCTGGCCAAATCTGCCCAAGAGACAGCTAAAACGCATCTGAGCTGTGAGGAATTCGCAACATTCTTCATGGACAAGGCCATCACTCTAGAAAGAGAGCTTAGATTGGCAGCCGACAACCTCGCTGGCCAACTACCACCACTGGACAATGCTAACACAAAAAACGATCTTGAGAGTTCGAAAAACAATGCGCAATGGGCAACCTTCAAGCTATATGACCAAAATACCATTGCCAAAATTATATCGGAGATCAAACCAAATTACCACTACAATGACCCCCTCCCCTAAAAATGCCTAAAAAGAATCAACCATGTCGTCGTCGTCCCTAGATGGACAATAATCATTGAATCACTATTTCAAGGGATCCTACCAGAATGCCTAAAAACAGGTCAAGTCCTCGCGAGCATCAATAAACTTACAGCAGACCTGGCAGATTCAAATAACTTTCACCCAGTAACCAATATTCCATTCCTTACCAAACTTATTGAGAAATGTGTGCAAAACCAACTGAGCGACCACATTGCTAATTTTAATCTGCTGGACGACTGCCAATTGGGATTCAGACCAGGCCACAGTACGGAAACAGCAATCTTACATATAGTGGATGATGAGCTACAGGCCCTAGATCACAATCAAACATGTTTATTAGTCCTTTTTGACCTGTCGTGAGCATTTGACACAGTAAATCATGAAAAATTGCTAGCCCGGCTTCAAGGCAGGATGGGAATATCTGGAATTGTTCTGAAATGGTTTGAATCCTTCCTCCAGCAAAAGAATACAAAGGTTCCTGGTCAACCAGATGCTGTCCCCTTCATACCCGAACTCGATTAGAGTCCCTCAAGGATCAACACTATCTCTGTCACTATTCAACCTATATGTTGAACCCTTACAGAAATTCTCTGAGACGCAAACATATCACATCAAATGTACGCAGATGACACTCAGATCTACATCAAGATCGCATCACTGGAAGACATCAAGACAATGAATGAGGCCTTAAAAGTGTCACTACAATGGTTAACTAGCAATCATCTGAAGCTAAATGCACAAAAAATGGAATTCCTATTAATATCACCTCCAAAGAACCCCACAAATGTGAAGGAATGGACCAAACTGATCACAGCGCTAAACTGCACCCCTACCTTAGTTGACTCGACTAAATCGCTGGGAATAACGCTGGATAAGAACCTATACCATGAAAGCCCACATCAAATCAATAGCAAAAAGTGCCGGGTTTCACCTGAACTATATCAGAAAAATGAAACATCTCATCACTACGACGGACCTCAAACTGGCAGTTCAGTCCTTAGTTATTTCAGGGATTGAATATGGATGTACAACACTAGCAGGTCTACCAAAAATTCTACAGCACCACTAAAAGCCTGTCTCAATGCAGCCGCAAGACTCGTTACTGAGTCTAGAAAATATGACCATTTCGCCCCACACTTGAAAGCATTAAACTGGCTACCATACGAAGCCAGAATCCAATTTAAGCTGGCATGTATTACCCACAAAGCGCTCCACTAAAAAACACCAAGCGTTCTCCGGAGCAGCCCCCAGGATCTGGAACTCACTTCCACCAAACATTAGAAAAATTCCAAACATGGCAATATTCAAGAGGGAAGCAAAGATTTTCCTAATGACCAAATTCCTCTCTAAAGCAAGACTTTCCTTCAGTACTACTCTGGGACCTTGATGTAGAACTTAATGGAAATACACATCGGGACCATTTGGAGAGGCTTAGAGGTACACCTTTGTACACTAAACAGATCCTAAATGTGTTATTGTTGAAACTGCTAAGAAAGACATATACCGGTATCTAATATATATTAACACTACTATACCGTTGTACTCTAACTGTAACACATGTAACTGTGAAGCGCTCTGATACCCTTGGGTCACGTTCGCGCTATACATAACTCTATAAATAAAAATAAAAAAATTAAAAAAATCATACTATGTAATTGACTCTGTAATGGCTAATATTAGAGGAGGAAACAGAGAAAAAGTTAAGGAGGCTGGAGTCCCGCTCCATTATAGAACTATACTCAAAGCAGCCAGAAGGCCTGAATATGGAAGAGGACCAACACATGCATCTATAGAAAATAGAGAGAATGCACCGCCCAGAGAATAGTTGTTCATGAAAAGTTTTTAAAGAGAGTAAACAATATATATTTTAACCGACTTAAAAGATGAAAAGAAAAATAAGTAAGATCTTTTATTACATCAGATGTCAATAATTATAACATTGAAGGTTTTCTAATGCACAGTATAAATGTAATAAGCCCACTAGGGCTTGATATAGAATTGCATATAAAGAACTGAATTAATGTTTGGTTGCAGAACATAATGAAGGGTGATGAAATTGAGGAGTAAAAAGCTTCATTTGCTCACTAGAGTTAAATAAGTAATACACATACATTCCTGTTAATAATTCTTGAGCATGTATGGCCCACTGGGGTTTGATATGAGGTATATATAATCAACAAGATAATTATACAACACAGGGTGTATGATCAATGACGTCACATACATTTAAAATGTTAAAATTAAATGTAACCAATTTTTAATACTTTATTAATTGAAATGTGCAACAGAAAATATTTAATATTTTGTAAAAAACTGCAATGATAGTAATATGAATTGAAATGTTGATGTAATGTGAAACTACAAGTCTGTTTTCCACAGTAGTCACGTTTGTAGTTCTCATGTGATATCACGTAATGCACTTTAAAAAATGGCCGTGCTTACAACTCTTTTACCAGTGAGCAGTCGAAACGCATTTGGTGGCGGCAGAAAATAAAATGTAAAAATCGCACACGGTGTCGTCATTTGTACAAAGGATTTATAGGACTCATTCTCGGGGAGTCCAAGCGACGACACAACTCTCGATCAGGAGTGGCAAAGAATGCTTGAGGAAAACAAGAGAATATATATATATTCACTGAAAAAACCATAGGTTTCTGCCAAAGTTATAGTTAGGAATTAGCATTTAAAAAACCTTAGAAATTCACTGAAAAAACCATAGGTTTCACACATGTTATAGTTAGCTGGACGTTTCACTCATACAAAACCATTGAAATTCCCCCGTTATAGTTAGTTCAGCTAACTATAACTCGCGCGCTTGCAATGCACTGCTGATGACGTCACATATTACATCACTCAAGAAATGGTCAGTGACATCACTCATGACATCACTGATGACATCTCAAATGACATCACTGATGACATCATCCTTGTGAAAGAGTGGCAGAACTCCTCTCAGCGTAATATAACCTTTGATACACACGTTCAAAAATAGAAACTAAAATGTTCAAAACAATGGAGATACCAATGCCAGTTACAACATCCTATTCAGTAATGGCCACTTCTGGCCCCGGGGACCCCAACCCCCGGGGCCTGGCCCTCCTCGTTGGGGGCCGTGGGGGGGTCCCCAAGCCCCAGATGGTCCCTGCCGGCTCCCGGCATCCTGCGGAAGCCGGCATTGCTTTTCTGCTTGGGTGAAAACCAACATGCTGCTCCCAACATGCTGCTCCCCATGCAGAAAAGCAATCCGCTTTGATTTTTGAAAGAGAGGGCAGGTTTCCTGCTCTCTCTTTCAAAAAGCAACGCAGTTTGCTATGGTAGGGCCGAGCCGCGAGGCTCCCGCCCTACCATAGCAAACAGCAGTGTCCCGGGGGTAGGCACCCTGGGACACTGCAGGAGCCGGCCCTGGGGGGTGGCGGTCCCCAGGGCCATCAAGGGCTCCAGGAGGGGGGCCGCACAGCCCCCCTCCCAACATTTAAAAGCCCTGGGGGGTGGTCCCTGGGGCTGGGGGGTCTATCATGGACCCTCCTATTTTGAATAATTTTGAAAATTGGTGCCCCGGGAAGGTGGCGGTCCCCCGGCGTGTGGGGGGGCTTGAGCCCCACAACACAGGTTTTTTTTAAAAGAAGCCCGGGGGGGGGGGTTCCGGGGCTGTGGGGGGCCGTGAGCCCCCCACATACATTTCATGGAAGCCCCAGGGGAGGCGGTCCCCAGGGCTGGGGGGCCCAGATGGGCCCCCCATTATTACAAATAAAAAAAGCCCCAGGGGTGGCGGTTCCCAGGGCTGGGAGTCCTCAGAGCCCCCCACCCTATTAAAATAAGCCCCTGGGGTGGCGGTCCCTGGGGTAGGGGGGACCCTCTGGGGCCCCCTTTACAAAGAGCCAAATGCTCCCGGGATTCGGCCCCCCCGGGGCTTAAAAAAAAGCTAATTGTTTTTTTTTATCGACAGGGTATACATATCCCGCGATTTTAAAAAATAAATAAAATTGTTTTTGGCCTTGGGGGTCCTTGTGGGACCCTCCAAGCAAGCCTAGGGGGTCAGGGTGTTTCTACCCTGCTCCCTTATTGCGTTTTTCGTGTTTCTTTTTATGTTTTCTTGTGCCTCGGTTCTACCGGGGCACAAGATGGCTGCCAACACTTCCTGGTTTGGAGTGTTGACAGACAGTTTATAGCCAATTAGCATGCAGCTCGTGCTCGTAATGGTACGCGTATAATCCTCGGACGGTACGCGTACAGTACAACTTCGCAAATATATCTATGATTTTACTTTTGATTTTCTCAAGAACTACTGAACGGATTTACACCATTTAACAAAAAGCACAATTTACGAACCAAACTCTACCTTTTTTCCAAATTTGGTGGAATTCCGGTCAGCAATTTGGGCTGTAGCTGTGTCTAAAGGTCCCTATGGAAAATTGCATGGGGAAAACACGTTTTGGGACCCCCTTTTTTCTCGGCCCCCGCTTCACGAATCCCCCCGAAACTTTCAAGGAAGGAGCAGAGCGGAGCGCCCCATCTTCTTTGAGAATTTCGTGAAGATTCGCCAACCGGCGCCAAAGTTATTCCAAATAGAATGTTGCAGATTTCCTATGGAAACTAGGTCCTAACTATAACTACCTACTGGCGACCGCCAGTAGGTAGTTATAGTACGTGCTGTTATTTACAGAAGAGTGGTGCTTTGATAAGGACTAGAGTGCTTAGACACAGTTGATTAATGGAAAATAATGGCAGTCGATAGAGGAAGGATGTTAAATTGTATGTAGGATGTTTAAAAGAAAGTTTTTTCATAAATGCATCCTAAGCTCTGTACTTACATTGCAATCAGTAATTTATTGCTAAAATGATGGCTGTACTGATCTATTTTTTATAGATACTCCTGACGAAGGTTTTATACCGAAATGCATTGTTTTTTTTTAAATAAAGTCGTATTGTGCGAAAACAACTCCTGTCTACGGATATTCTTGTATGGAAATGGGTATAATAAATCGATAAAAAATGGAAAAAGAGGAAGTTAATGGAGTTTAACATATGGAGAAAAATGAAGAATATAAATATACAATTGATTTATTGGATTCATTTGGCAGTAGAGATGGCTGTGCAGCTGGAGTGGGATCAGAATAGGTCCCCCATGTGTTCGTCTAAGTTTGCAAGCGCAAATGGGCGGAGCGGGGATCCAGCGTGCACACCTACATAGTCTGAAACAGTAAAGCATGGAATAAAATGGAAAACAAACGGAGTGCATCCCACCACCACTAAGTACATTTCATGAATTTTCTGCCCTATCGCTGGGATGCAGCCTTGATTAAAGAGAAGATATTATTGGTCTATTATTGGATAACATTTGAACAGTCAACATATACGAACAATGATTACAGGAGTTTTGCTTCCGAGTAACTATCAGAAACATTTTATAAGCACTAAATTGATTGTCATGTAATGCAAAGATAAAATACTGAATTCGAGTTGGTTTGTTTATGACAAACGGGGATGATAGAAACCGGCATGTTTAACATTATTTTATGATCTATTTGTGACAGTCATCAAATGCGATATATTTACATTCAGTTTACAGCGTTGGGTAGTGCAAAACGCTGGGAATGATGCAGGTACATAGCATTCTGGAAAATGTAGTAGCGTAAGCGAATCCATTTAAAATCGGAGGGCAAGTGTGCTTCCAATCTAATCCTATACCGAGTTTTTTTGTCCACTCTTGGACATGTGACCACACGCTAGAGAGGAGTGGGAGGGGCTGATAGATGATTAAGCAGGTTAAAACAAGTAGAAACAGATCCTCATGCAAAGATGGTTTGGGACACTTGATGAAATACAAACGCATTGAAAAATGGGAACCGAGCGAGTAGAGCTTTTTTAAAACATCATAGGCCCGTTTTTTTTTTTTTTTTTATAATTTTTATTGTAGTCATACCTGTACAGGCCCTTACATATATAAGCAGCTTCATAAAATTGAGCAGGTATACAATATGATTTGTTGATCAGTACACAGCCGTCGTGCCCACAACCCGGGGGTTGGGCGGCGATGATGTCTCTGCTCTTCCATGCCTGACGTTCAAGATAAAGGAGTAGTTGGTGTCCGGATTGTTTGCATGACTACTTTTACAGTTCTACTCAACTATGCGCTAAACCCCAACTCCCACCCCCTGTGCAAAACCTAAAACTCCCCCCCCTGTCCCGCCCCACTCACCACCACCTGTCTAAGGCTCTTATAGCGGTCATTCCTGAAGTAGTGGTGCCAGCCCCCCTGCATATCTGCTGCTCCTAGGGCCTCAGCTTGTCTCATCCGCCCTCCCTGCCTCGGGGGCCTCCTCCTCCTCGTCAGCTTAGCTATCCCTGAGTGCCTGTACCATTACTTCCCATGAGGTCGCAGTGTCAGCCGCTGTCTGGCTAGGGGTCCTGCGCGCAAGCTGGTACCTGTGTGTGCTGTCAGCCGTCGCCCATTTTAGAAATTCCTGCCGCCACCTCCGTGGAGTTGGCCCCACCCTCGCCTTCCAGTTCCTAGTGATCTCCCTCTTAGCCACCATCAACCCCATATCAATAAACTTGCTCGTGAGTTTGTTTTTGGGGGTATGGGGAAACCAGTGTAAGAGACATTCCGCTGGTCCATATTCTATGGCCCTTTCAGTCACCTCGTTCAACACATCCCCTATGTCCTGCCAATAATCCCGTAGGGCCGGGCACGCCCACAGCATGTGCACTAATTCGGCCCCCTCTTCCGGGCACCGGGGACAGGTCGCTGTTACCGCGCCAAAATACCGCCTGATACTTCCCGGGGTCATGTACGCCCTATGCAATACATAGTAGTGGATTAGTTGAAATCTAGCGTTTCTCGTGCTGTTGCGAGCCCTACAGATAAGCTGTGCCCACGTTGTATCAGGTATGTCTTTACCCAGGTCCGCCTCCCACTTGGCTTTCAGGGATGTAAGAGGAGGGATATTCTCTCTAACCATTCGATTGTAAAGGCACGTTACCGCCTTGAGCGTGCCCGCCGCCATCATAGTGTACTGGCACGCTGCTGCTGTCTCAGGTTCCTCAAGTCCCGTACCCCAGTGGGCCTGCACTGCCCTGGTTACTGCCGCATGAAGCAAAAATCCCCCTCTCGGGATGTCGAAGCGCTCCATCAACTCCTGGAACGGGAGCAGCACGCCATTTTCATAGAGGTCCCCAACCACCTGTACTCCCGCTTCTTCCCACCCTTGCAGATGCGACCAGTCGCCGCCATGCGGTAAGGCTGTTAAAACATCATAGGCCCGATGTAGGTAATTCCGATTTACCTACTCTTAAATACCAAATCATACTGATTCGGTATTTAAGAGTAGGTAAATTGGAAGCAGGCAGATGTAGGTAATTTTTATTTTCCAATTACCGATTCTGTAAGATTCGGTATTTACCAAATCGGTAAATACCGACTCGGTATTTCCCATTGATTCCTATGGGCCTTGAAGGCCATAGGAATCAATGGGAAATACCGAATCGGTATTTACCGATTCGGTAAATACCGAATCCTGGCAGGGGGAACGGGGTGTCACTTTGACACCCTGTAGCACCCCAATTGCAGGCTTGTGTGCCATGTGGCACACATACATGCCCTAAGGGCATGTCTGTGTGTCACATGGCATAGGTGTACATGCACAGATGTGCTTGTACACTGAAATTCGGTTTTTTACCACCCAATAGGATTGGGTGGTAAAATAAGAATTCCTAAGGGCCTGTGGCACTGCAAACTGTGCCACCTACATCTGGAATTACCGATTCGGTAAATATACCGAGTCTGTATTTTACCGAATCTGTAAATTTACCGAATCGGTAAATTTACAGATTCTGTAAAATTCGGGCCCGAAATCGACCGTTACCGACCGGTAATTGGTGACCTACATCTAGCCCTAAGACACGGTAAGCACGCAGGGAAGTATTGACGGAGTGAGTAGTTGAAGAAAGATCAAGGGACATCGTGGGGGTAAAAGGCTACTCTGCTAAAGTAACTTTGTGATAGTGAGGGTTTTTAGTGTTGTGGTACGTGCTGTTCTTTACAGAAGAGGGGTGGTTTGATAAGGACTAGAGTGCTTAGACACAGTTGATTGATGGAAAATAATGGCAGTCGATAGAGAAAGGATGTTAAATTGTATGTAGGATGTTTGAAAGAAAGTTTTTTCATAAATGCATTATAAGCTCTGTACTTACATTGCAATCAGTAATTTATTGCTAAACTGACGGCTGTAGTGATCTATTTTTTATAGATACCCCTGACGAAAGTTTTATACCAAAATGCATTGTTTTCTTTCAAATAAAGTCGTGTTGTGCGGAAACAACTCCTGTCTACCGATATTCTTGTATGGAAATGGGCATAATAAATCGATAAAAAATGGAAAAAGAGGAAGTTAATGGAGTTTAAAATATGGAGAAAAATGAAGAATATAAATATACAATTGATTTATTGGATTCATTTGGCAGTAGAGATGGCTGTACAGATGAAGTGGGATCAGAATAGGTCCCCCATGTGTTCGTCTGAGTTTGCAAGCGCAAGTGGGCGGAGCGCGGATCCAGCGTGCACGCCTACATAGTCTGAAACAGTAAAGCATGGAATAAAATGGAAAAACCGGAGTGCATCTCACCACCACTAAGTACAAATCCTAATTTTAGGACAGATTCCTCAAGTGGTGTTAATGTCCTGGGTGTGAGGTTGATGATGGTCAGATTATCATTCTGAGGTATATTATCCATTATCTGAATTCCAGAGTTCTTTTCGGTCAAGTGTAGGTGCTTGCTCTGCTTTTTGGCTGGGTGCCCCCCCAACTCTCCTTGTGCATCCATGGCTGATTCTTCTGGAGGTCTCCCTTTCCCTCCCTATAGCCATGTCTGCCAATGAGATTGAATTCCTCGTGAAAATGGGGAGGTGCCGCTCCACCTGCTCTTGCTCCCCCACCTTCCTCCTCGGATTTCTCTGCAGTTTAAACTTCTGACTCAGAGGTATCCTCTGTTGTAGTAATTTTCCTGGATTTGTCGTTCATCAGATCTATTCTTGGTGCATCATATTTACGGGAGAAGGTTAGAATCCTACCTTGTTCATAGTCATAACTTTCCAACTGTTTCTTCATTTGTGCACGTAACTCATCATGAGTAGATTTTTCACCTTCTTCACAAATTTTCTTTTCAATTTCTTCTAATGCCTTTTTTCGATTACTCCAGGCCAATTTAATGAGAATTCCCAGCATTCCCTTCGAGGAATCGGCCGTGTACTCAGCCCATTCATCCAAAAGCTTGGGGTCTGGGTTTTCATACACTGGGACAGTGTATATCCTTAATCCCCTCGGCACTCTGTTGATGCCAATGTAGTGTTGCAGGGAAGTGGCCTCCCACCACTTCCTTATCTCTCTCTCATAAAGTCTTTCCAATTGTAAATTTTTTGTACCATTAAATCCAGAGAAGGATTAACCCCCCGTGAGTGCTGGTATTTATTTGCTGGAGCTTTGGGATATATATATATATATATATATATATATATATATATATATATATATATATATATATATATATATATATTCACTAAAAAACAAAGTCATAGTTAGGCTCAGGTTTCACTTGTACAAAATCTGTGATATTCAGCAGTTATGGTTACCTGAGTTAACTGTAACTTACGCCCCTACAATGCACTGCTTATGACCTCACATATTACATTACTCATGATATGGTCAGTGACATCACTCATGACATCTTAAAGGACATCACTGCTAACATTCCATGAGTGTAAATGTTTTGTAAACACTTCTGAGACTTAAAGATATATACTAAGCTACAGCATAAGTTAAATTACTATTCGTTCTGTACTAGTAATTAGTCAAATTATTTCTAGCATATCTCATCTGAGAGATTGTGTGACTGTATCAGTATGTGAATGGCTGTATAGAAGTGCTAGTGGATATGTGAGTAGCTGTATGAGTGAGTGAGAGTGAGTGGCTGTATTGGAGAGAGCGGGTGAGTCAGTGGCCGTGTGAGTGGCTGCATAGTGTGTGAGTAGCCATATGGGTGAATTAATGGCTGTGTAAGTGGCTGTATGGGTGAGGGAGTGGGTGTGTGAGTGGCTGTATGGGTTAGTGATGAGCCATTTGAGTGTGTGTATAGGTAAACGAGTGGGTGTGAGTGCCTGTATTGGAGAATTAATGTCTATGTGAGTGGTTGTTAGAGTGAGTGGGAGTGGTTGTATGGATGTGTTAATGGGTATGTGAGTGGTTATGTGGTTGAGTGAGCAGATGCATGAGTGTTTGGGTGAGTGTGAGGGTACATGACTGTATGTATGGGTGCGTGAATGGGTATGTAAGTAGGTGTAGGGGTGAGTAAGTGGCTAAATGGGTGAGTGAGTGGGTGTGTGACTGGCTGTATGGGTGAGTAGGTAAGTGTGAGAGAGGCTCTATGGGAGAGTATGTGCTTGTCTTAGTGACTGATTATGTGACTGAGTATATGTATGTGTAAGTGGGTGGGTGTGTGAGTATCTGTATGGTTGATTAACTGGTTGTGTGAGTCCCTGTAAGAGTGAATGAGTGGATGTGTGTGAGTGGCTTTATGCATGAATGAGTGGGTGCATGTGTATTTCTATGGGTTTGTGTGAGTGTGGGTGTATGAAAGGTTGTATAGGGGTGTGAGTGGTTCTATGGATGATGTCATCAGTGATGTAATTTGGTATCTTATCAGTGATATCATTGACCATGTCAGGAGTCATGTAATATGTGAGGTCATAAGCAGTACATTTAGGGGTGTAAGTTATAGTTAGCTCAGGCAACCCTAACCATAACTGCTGATTTTTACTGGTTTTGTACAAGTGCAATATGAGCCTAACTATGATGTCCCTGTAAAGAAACAGAATGGAAGGTGCACTCAAATGAAGTCAATAGAGAAAGTCATTTTAAATATCTTCTTCTTTATTCAAAAAAGTGTTCATGAAGCAAAGGCACAGCCAACGCGTTTCGTTCCCATTTTTTGCCTTTTAGGAACTTCTTCAGGGCAAGTTAGTATTCAGAGGGGGCTCAACTCAGAAGCCAGACAGAATTAAGCCGGAAGTAGTGGCAAGTTCGGGGGATCAGGTTTAGTTGCCTTGAATCGTGAGAAATGCACCCTGGTGGGGATGACCTCGAGTAGTCCCAGTCGGTGCAGTACAATCAAGTGTGTTCTAGATGCTAATGGCAGCCCCAAGAAAGAGCAACATTCAATTTAGTAGGGTCGTGGCGTCTTCGACAGAAGTTCTCATGTTAGGGCGGCAGCGCATGTAATTGGTCCAATGTTTTAAAATTCCAAAGTGTAGTAGCCGCTAGCGTAGCCTAACCGCCAGGGGTCCAGTAGTGACCCGTGTCAAGAGCCAAAAAAGCGAAGCCGCACCTGTGATAAGGTCCCAGCTCCTGAAACATCAACGAAAGAGGCGTGCTCTTGACACGGGTCACTACTGGACCCCTGGCGGTTAGGCTACGCTAGCGGCTGCTAGCAGGTAGATGGGACCCCCTCAAAAGGTTAAATGTGGCCAAGGAACAGAGGGGAAGAGAAAAACATCACTGTGAGAGGATAGTTCCAGCACTGGCCATAATCTTCAAATACTAGTATGCATCCTATTATTAATCTGCACTAGGCAACAGCTATATATCAGGCATATTTTATTTTGTAACTTGTTTTATTTTCGATTTATCCATCATTTTATATTGTTCCTTATTTTCAGATTTGTAAAAAACATTTCATCACAAATTCAATTTTTATAAACATTTTTTCAAAATTCATAGTTCATAACAAATACAGAAGAATATCACAAGATAATAAATATATACAAAAAAATAACACAAAATACTTAAGAAAACACCACCTGATATCATACACACAAACTCAAAGTGCTACCACACTCACACCCATACTTCATTCAAACCACACCATCACAGGAAAAAGGAAGAACTGAGTCTAAGTTGGCAAGATCTCAACGCCAATTTATGGGTCTCAAAATCCAATATGAGACCCCTGCATCAGGTAAGTGAACAGTGCTAATTACAATGAATGGATTTATTGTCCAATGCCAGTAGGGTACTATACCCCTACTGGCATTGGACAATAAATCCTAGTTCCACGGTTAGTTATGGTGACTCTTTTGATTTTTGTGGGTTTACATCATTCATTGTAATTAGCACTGTTCATTTAATCCAGATTTACGTAGAGTTCTTCGCCGTTGTTCATCCCTCTAGGTGTCCTTTTTTTTTAGTCGGATGATGAACTGCAATTCTACTTGTCAAAGTTTTCTCATTCTGTTTCCTCCAAGACTATTTTGTTCTACCATATGAATCCCAAAATAACTCATTGCTCTCCAGTTACTTTTTTGGCATACTGCCATATGCTTGGCTGTTGCATATGACATATCCTTGTTCTTAACTTTTACCAAGGGCATCTTATTGTGGCGGCTTCAGCTCTTGTCTAAGAACTACGGAGTTGCAAGGGTGCCAATCTACACAGGCAGCTTGAAAGTGAACGTCAAACATTAAAAATGCGAAAATAATTGTTTCAGCCTGGTTTATTTTTACTTTGTTTGGCTGATAGTGTTCAGGGGCTAGGACAGGGATCAAAGCGATAATGGAACCGCCTGGCGAAACATTGCCATTGTGGTCGTTTTAACAACGCCATGAGCAAAAATGTACAGCATTGGCCCTCGGGGGTGCAGAATAGGCTCTCATTCCGAACGAGGGGAAAATAAAAATATGACAGCAACGCAGCAGGCACAGCGATTGAAGCCATCCCGTAAAACTTAAATGGGTTGATGAATCTGCCATTTATTGAGCTACTGATAATACCAATTTACTAATCCCATAATGTTGCTCAAAGTGCAAAATAAATATCTGGTGAAACATTTATGTGTTGTAAGAATATCTTTTATCATTACATATTACTGCACACCGTGTACAGGAAAGAAAATCCGGCGAATTACCTTATCTTGGGTGCAGGGTTTGTGTGCAAGAGAATGAAAGCATTACTGTTTATAAATAACCGGGCTCAGGTGCCTTTATAGAATTGTTAGTCTATCTATGGGTGGATGAAAATCGGAGCCGCCTGCCTGGCGGCTTATATTGCCCACGCTGCCTTCCGACAACACAATGGATAATAGGCAGAGTCAGTAGCAAAGAAAAATGTTAGTGTGCTGAAATGCTCTACATGAAATACATTGTGGTTCTTTCGCAGAACAATATCGTCGTTTACCTGGAGGGCTGCATGGTGAAATACCTACAACCCATGAGAGCTGTTACTTGTAGGAATGTTCGTGCCACGTAGATTCCCTGAATGCTCATAGGACAGAGGAAGACTTAAGAGCCATGTCCGCCGCTCCTTCCCTGCTCCTGACGTGAAATGTCCGCCGCTCCTTCCCTGCTCCTGACGTGACGACGCACGTCGCGGCCGGCGCTACTTTGGGGGGGACTACTTTTTTTTTTTAATAAAACTTTATAAATAACGTTTTTTTTCTAAATATTGGTAGCCTATAACCATCTACACACCCTGCCGATTTCAACGGTGTATCGGGCGTGTAGATTGGCGCTGTGGTTCGCGAGTTTACCCGCCTCAAAGCCTGAAAGTTACTACTTTATTATAGTAGTATATATATATATATATATATATATATATATATATATATATATATATATATATATATATATATATATATATATATATACATATATATATATATATATATATATATATATATATATATATATATATATATATATATATATATATATATATATATATATATATATATATATATATATATATACAACAAGTCCCCCGTTCTGGAGATGACGTTTATTTTCCAAGTTAAGCAGCACCACATTCCATAGTCTCTAACGTTTCGGCTCTACATATATATAGTATTTATATATGGTACCCTGAAGCACCAGCGACACCCTGAATTTGCTCATCTCAAATGTAAGCTTTTCTATCAAAGTCTTTAAGCATTAGATTAGCACATTGCTAACCACATTGAGACAGAAAGGGACAAAGTCTTTTGCCATTACTACAGCAAAGTCTTTGAGCACAGGATTAGCACTGTGCCATCCACACTGAGCTGGAAATTGACAAAAGTATTTTATCACTCCAGGCACAGTACTACAGCTTTGGATTGGTAAAATACCATCCAAGCCAAGCCAAGCTAAAATGAATAAAAGCAACCCTCACACATGTTTTGCTATCATTTTAGGACTTCAGAGAGGTTTAGCTTTGTTCAGACACAAGGGATCCCCCACTGTAAGTGAAAACAATAGTCTTTCAGGCTTCGAGTGACACAGTAACTACAGCGTCCATTTCACCTCTGTCCCATTGACCGCGTACAGGTCGACCTGCACTCGCGATGACCTAATCCTCACACCCATGCTAAAATGTTCCAGGAATGTTGAGATGGCAGATGACCTCGCCCGGGGGGTTCCATTCCTGTTCAAACTACACAGCAAGAGGCAGGTGATGTGCCTAAGGCTTAGACTGCCCCATTCCAGCATCAAGCTCCGTGACAAAGGGCATGTGATCCGTATCTCCATCCCGCAAGCTATATGAACTTTCTGCATTCCTTTCCTGAGAAGGAAGTGTCCAAGTCCTTTAAAGGATGCTGTGTGTGGTCTACTTCTAAGACCCATCCGGTTCTACAATTAGCGCATCAACGCGGGGCTCCATCAGAGACTCGGTGGTCTCAGCTGACGACCCGGAGAGGAAAGGAAGATCGATAACTGAGGAGTGCACCTGCGGAAAGCAGACTTGAATCCCCGCAGCCAACGTTGCCTGGATTTTCTTCCCTCGACTGTGTCCTTAACTACAGTGGCCCCAGTCCCTGACTGGAATCCTTTCTGGTCCGTCTAGCCTGTCTGGAGAATAGGGAGAACCACCCGGGAGCGGAGAAACACATCGGGTATTCTGGTAGGGTCACTTTAAGCGACATAAAATGATTTCTTATATACTGATTCAGTTACGCATGCATGTGTCTGTTTTTCTGTTTTATGGTTTCTGATTCGATCTTTGCAAAGACTGAAGGACAGGTAATGTGTTCCTGATTGGGAACTGTCTGGTTTCTGAGAGAAATATTATTTAAGTACAGTGAACATGCCTGTTTTTAGTAAGTTTTGTAAACTCTGTTGTTGTTGCTCGAAAGGTTAGGATGTGTTAGAAAAAAGTCAGCCAGCCCCTCCAGAGGGGACCCCTAATGAAGAGATGCACATCAAATATGGTATTTTCGGTATAATTTATATTAAATTATGGCGGAAATACACAAAAAATAATGCTGAGTTACAATGGCCAGAATTCGGTTCTTTTGAGGTATCTAAACTTTCATATTTGGAAGAGCATTTGCATAGACGAAAGGTGTGAATGAGTATGTTTGATTCCTTTGGTCTATGGCGGAAAGAAATTAATGAAAGAAAGAGAAGAGCTCAAGCTAGAGAGAATAAGACACTCAGGATAACTGCTCAACAAGAAATGGCAGCCCTTAGAGGGCGAGAAATAGAGAGAAATATAGAAGGATGTGATAGGGAGCACCAACTCAACACAACAGGACAGTACCCCTTACTGCCCCCAAAAATTGACAAAGACAATGCTATGTTGCTTTTTAGACATCCCGCTTATCATGAGACACTGCAATTAATACAGCCGCAGCCAGCACCTTCCTAGAACACTCCCATTTCTGACGCCCCAACACCACCGGCTCAGGTGGAGGTACCTGCCCCAGAGACTGAAACCCTTGCCCCTGTAGTTATTCCTAAAATTGTGAAGAAATATGACAGAAAGGGACTCCGAAAGAAGGTTAGAGATTCAGACAACAGTTGTGATTCCGGCCCGGGCGAGTATAAAAGGTCACATTCTCCTAGACTCAGGGACGAGGAAAAGAAAAAAATAGATCGCATAGCTTACAAAGTAATTACAGACTGTGCCTCCCCTTCAGACATCCATGCCCCAGCAGAGGGCGAGATACATTTGACGAGAAAGAGCTATTTTTCAGAAAGAATGGCTTACCATTATGGCCAAACAGGAGGACCAAAGGGTGGACGTACCGCTTGATTTCCGGAAAATATATAGGTGCTTGCACGATGGTGAATCTACAGAAAATGACAGAGATGCATTACTAGCAATGATAAAAAATAGTCTGCATTCCAATAGTCAGACAGAGAGTATTGTTCAGATGCCAGTCAAAGAGGCTGCCCCATCTATGTCCCTCCGCTGGGTACTGGAACAGTCCTGAATAACCCAGATGACCGAATGCCTGTTCCAGATTAATGTTTAGCTTTGTATATACGCCTTGGACAAAGGCTGAGATGTTACAGTTACGAAAAGATATACCTGACATCAGAAATAATCCTAAGGGATTCTATGAGAGTGTCCAGCAGATACTGAACACTTATACCTTGACCCTAATTGATATCACTCAATTTTTTGGCCTTATATTGCCAGCCGAGCTTTGGAAACCGCTCAGATATGTTAACGATCAGGCGGCTTTCCGTGGTAAATGGGAAGACCTAGAAACAAGGGAAAAAGAGAGAAAACCTGGTGAAAAGCCACATGAAGATATATTAGCGCTGCCAAAAAGACTGTTACCCAAACTAAAAACTATCGCTCCAGAGAGAAAGGTAGATTGGACCCTTCTCAATGCTTGCAAACAGAATACTGATGAATCAGTCTCTGATTATTTTACTAGACTAGGAAAGGCATATACAGATTTCAGTGGTCAGGATGTCACGACTGAAACTGGTCACCACCTGATTTTTCAGACTTTTGTTAAAGGGCTCTTAACAGCAGGGGGAACAGGCTTATGGCCAGTGAAAGTAGCTGGCCAGCCGCAATGCCTGCCACTATATTGACAATGGCACAATATTACGAGGCTCAGTACAAAAACGCAGAAGAAGAAAAGGAGACTAAAAAGAAGAAATTAAAAGAACAAGTGTTGCTTAGCCAGTTAGACACTCTTAATCGCCCTCGCGACACAAATAATGCCCGTCAGCAAAATGCCAGATTCACCCCGAAAACACAAAACACTCCAGTACAGAACCAGCAAACATATCGATCCGGTCCCCAGTCTACTAATATTTGTGCCTATTGCAAGAAATCGGGACATTGGAAGAAGGATTGCCCGGTATTAGCTAATAACATTGCCACAGGCAAAACGCAACCGAAACAGTTCAACACCCCCACCCGATCCCAATATCAATATAGAGGCAACAGGTTTGATAATAATTCAGAACGCCAGGCTACCCTTCAGGATTATGCCGAAGATGATACTGAGATGAGGCCAGTATATTGGTCAGCCTAGGGAGGTCAAGGAAGAGGGAAGGAACAAGTGGAGGTACCTGTAGATCAACAGGGATCCAATGTTACAGCGTCGGTGGCTGGCGCTAAAGGATGTTTCCTTGTGGAGACAGGAGCATCCCGCAGCAACTTGACCACCCCTCTGATTCCGAGGGCTCCTCCATCCGGAAAACTATTTACATCAACTGGGTTCAATGGTAAGCCCTCTGTGAACCCCCTTTCCAAACCTACACCAATCTCTATCAGTCTATCTGACACTTCTGCAACATTCTTCCTACCACAAGATTGTCCTGAGAATCTCATGGGATTGGATCTGTTAAAACATTACCGTGCCACTATCAGATGTTCCCCAGATAATGTTAGAGTCATTCTGTACGACAATGTTTCCCCGTACCAACTGTCTGTACAGCTACTCCAACTTCCCGACATTCAGGAAGATTTAGCTACCATCCCAAACACCTTATGGGCAACTTCTGATACTGATGTTGGTACTATCCAGATGCCACCAGTTCACATCACTGTCAGGGAAGATGCACACTTGCCTAAATTACCACAGTATGAAATATCTAAAGAGGCTTGCACTACAAAAAAATTGTAACAGACCTCATTCAGTCTGGCGTGGTGGAACAGGTTCCTTCCAACGTCTGTAACAGCCCCATTTTGCGGGTATTAAATCGATCGGCTACACACCAAAAGGTGTACAGATTAACCCTGGGCGGGCGGCTACGCTCCGTGCACGGAGTGTGCGTAGTGCCGGCTTCTACGCATTTTGCGTAGCAGGCGTAGAATCCGGCACTACGCACGCTCCGCAGACGGAGCGTAGCTGGCCGCCACCCGCCTCCCTCCCGCCCTCCCTAAATACTTTAAATTAATAGTATAAAAGAATTAAAAGGCACTTACCTTGCCCGCCGCTGCCCGCCGCGTCCCCGGGGTTCGCTATCTTCATTGCTTCCGTCTTGTGTACTAATGCGCATGCGCGGGCGGCCGCGCATGCGCATTTCTCACGAGACGGCAGCCATGAAGATAGCGAGCCCCGGGGACGCGGCGGGCAGCGGCGGGCAGCGGCGGGCAAGGTAAGTGCTTTTTAATTCTTTTACACTTTTAATTTAACGTATTTAGGGAGGGCGGGAGGGAGGCCTGCGGTGAGTAGTGGGGCTACGCGGAGTGCGGAGGTGGGCATAGTTTCTCGCCCACTTCACGTAGCTCCGCGAAGCCCCACTACGCCCACTACGCCCAGGGTTAGTACAGATTTGTGATTGACTTGCGGGCCATTAATAAGATAGTACCACAATTTCCGGTACTTTCAAACATAATTACTATCCTCACCATGATTCCACCTACAGCTACAGCCTTTACAGTAATCGATTAAAAAATGCATTCTTTTCCATCCCCATTCATGAAGACTCACGTTTTCTTCTTGGCTTCACCCTAATGAACAGATCATATAGATTCTGTCGCGCCGCTCAGGGCTATACAGAAAGTCCGAGCATTTACAGCCAAGCATTGAAAAAACAACTTGACCAGGTCCATCTCCCAGAGGGAGTGGCTCTCATTCAGTATGTAGATGACATTTTGTTAGCAGCAGATACTACCCAATTGGCTAGACAGGCATCATTACTGAACCTCAAATTCCTTGCTGAACATGGCCACAAGTTATCCAAAGACAAATTGCAGTATTGTAGAATACAGTTGACTTACGTAGGTCACCTGTTGTCTAAGGAGGGACGCACTCTTACACCAGACAGGATTCAGACTATTTTGAACTTCCCTACCCCCAACCACCCAAAGAGACGTGAGAGCACTAATAGGTCTCACCTCATTCTGTAGACAGTGGATCCCACATTTTTCACTCCTTATCAAGCCACTTCTTTCCCTGATGACTAAAGATGTTTCTGATCCTATACCTTGGAGATCACAGCATGCAGAAGCATTCATGACCCTACGACAGGCTCTGTGTTCAGCCCCAGTCTTAGGTACATCTAATTATCAAAAGCTATTTTTTGTTGTCGCGTTCTAATTTAGGACCCCGATCAATACTGTGACCTTATGCCCCTATACGGCTATAATCCATTTATTCCCCTATAATGGCATAAACGATCAAGAGCAATATTCAGAAACTCGTCTCTGGCCTCACACGATCAGAGCCACATTTCAGAATCTCTTCCTCTGCAGCTTCCTCTGCAGCTCATTAGAGCAAATGACACAGCAGAAGCCACTATCTAAGATTCCTAGATTACACTCCGAGTTCTTCAACAAGATAAAAACTCAGCAACCTGGGAAAGCCCCGCTTGCTATGTTTTGATTAGTAATAGAACTCTAATGAGCACTAAGAGACGATCACTTCCTAGTGACATCTTTATTGATGTCTTATTTCCAAAATCTTACGTCAAACCAGGCACCTTTCAGGTATAAATATTACCAACGTTGCTGATGCTGATGCTATCGCTGCCTCAACGACATCGATGATAGCGATGGTGTGGTGAACATAGGAGCAGAACAGCTGTCCCCCTGCAGAGCCCAGCAGATACAAGCTGCCCAAGGATGCTGCCCCTCCTCCTCTTCTTCGACGCGCTAAGAGAGACGCTGTCTTATCTCCTGCCGAGAAATCCAGCTCTCCTGCCGAGAAATCCAGCTCCAGCGTTTCCAGCCTACTCTTGCGAGTGACTGGGATATCGAGTCCTGGAAGGAGATACAAGACCTCCAACATTCTATTCCAGAGGTATGGTGTTGACTAAACCCTTGGAGAGAATTCTTGAAGCAAACCTTGGCAAAACCAACTTAACTAAAGCTACTTACTTACTCCCTCCCAAGTATTAGGCTTAGGTCAGGTACACTGGGGTAGGCGTAGTTAGAAGCACCAGTTGAGTACGTTAGCCTAATGTATATATGAATGTATATATGTTTTATTCATTTTAAACCATTGTATGGCTAAGAAACCATATCAAAGCTTTTACAGTATTATTTCGCAATACTCATTTTACTGTACGCACTTTTTATAATAACTAGTCTTGCAATTGTGGCAATTCATTTCTCTTGCATGAGAAGAAAGACTGTTCAATAAATAATACCTTTTTATTGAAAACGCTCGTCTCTCTATTCTCTGCATCTTGGTGAAAGTAATCTGCACAACTGACTGAGTAAAATAACGGTCTATTGTTTCACACGACTCTAGAGATTGACTCTTATTCTAAGGAGCAAAGTTGTCATGTTTATGCGGTTGTTGGAAAACTGAATCCCTTCTTGTCTGTACCAGGGAAGCTGATCACTTCCTATTCAGTCAAGAAAGTTTCCAGTGACCTCTGAGCTAGTTGGTAACAAACCCAATTAAGTTTAGCATAGTCAGTGGAGACCTGGAAGATCCGCACTTCTACGTCTATACTACTGTTTATGTTATTCGAATGCGCAGGGCCTATTGGGAAAATAGGAACTACACTACATGGCGCCCAACGTTTGGTAAGGCGATAAAACTAACGCAAGACGTTAGAGTAACTCAGTTGTGCATTTTTCACACAGACCCCTTTCTCCCGTAAATACTCCAATAGACGTCTGGAGTGGGTGAAAGGTTAAAATCCGCCCGACCTTAGTAGGAAGAGATTCCTATGTAAAGCTCTGGTTTATTCAACGTTGAAGGATACAGTGTTCCAAAATATTGTGCACCTAATCTTTGTCTCCTTGGAGACCTGCTCTGCAAAACCTGCATTTATAAAATGTCAGTAGAAAACAACGGAACTGATGCCGCAGTAGATGCGACTCAGCAGGGTCCCGACGGAACTACTGAACCAGGTGCAATAATCATCCCGGCACATTTAAGAAAATCTATAACGTCAAAAATAGAAAATGGACTGACCACACAAGGTGGCACAGTCGCCTTCGTGATAGAGGCACACGAATATCGGCAGACAGAGGTATTCTATTCTTGGATAAAATTTCCAGCAGCAAATGCTGCAACACACGAGTTCCACTACTATATAGTAGGGGATCCACCGGAAGAGTACGCTCCTTTCGAGGAGACTGAAATCCCATTAAAATTCCAAGAGCATTTGCTCTGGTTTAAAGGCACCCTAAAACATAATGATCATATTACCAGGCTCGGTCCACTAGGTAGACCAGGAGCAACGTGGCCGGTTCTAGCCAGCTACACACCACATCCGGACATTGCAGAAATGTCTAGAGAAGAACTTTTAGCACAGCTAAAAACATTAATTAAAATACATAGGCAACTAGTCCAATATGTAATGCGGACTGCTACAGTCCAATCAGCTGTTAATGTACCACAGCTGACCCCTCATCAGGGGAACACCAATAAAATTACACCACAGAACATACAGTCATGTCTTGGTAAAACACCCATAAAACAGTAACAAATTCCTTTCTGGTTTGCGCAGAAAATCACTCAAATAGAGGCAGTATTTCCGAATACTACCCCTATTGAGAAACATAGGATCCTGACCATCTGCCTTCCTACGGGGGTCGCACCACACGTGGAGGACTGTGACACTTGGGGTACAGTCTTTGCTTCCATTTACACAAAAACACATGGTGTTCCGTCTATGACGGTAATACCAGAAGTGCTAAAACAGATTCAGAATGAATACGGTCCAGAACCTGCTTTAACTCTTGGTATGAAATTACTGAAAGACTTCAAGCAGGTCTTGGCTATATTACTAGCCAATATAAAAGGAGAAGCAGCATCTGTGGTGATCCGCCAGAAGTTGAAGGAAACATATAACAGATCAATCAATTGAGCTTGCCAGAATCATAGAAAAATGCTATGAAGAACTAGGTAGAGACAGCTTGGGTGGAAAACCAGTAAAGCCCCAACTGCTCGAAAATCCTGAAAAATGATTTATTAAAAATATTTCAAACACTCCTAAAAAGAGCGGGGATGGAAATAAACAATCCACTCCCAAAGAAAAAGTTTTCCAGTCCAGAGGAAGGTCTCCTCGACGGAGGGAAAGAACTCCGACTCAAGAACACCAGTCTCCCCAGAGGGAGCCCTCTGAGAAAAGATATAACCTTAGAAATAGGGATAATTTGAAGAAGCCTGATAGATATCAAAGTATTGATACACGTCCCTCTCAATCTTTTTCGCAGAAATCGGAAAGAAGAGGACGTTCAGACCCAGGAGAGCACACCAAGTCCAAAGACAAGGAACCTGCTCAGAGTAAAAAATCTCAATTTCCAAGAAAGAAGGTAGCCAGTATTAGAGTAATCGAACATGCCGAGAATACTGAGGACACAGTTGAAAAACGGGGAGTGGGCACAGACAATGCTAGACAGTGCAGCAGAAATCAGTATAGCCCGCAAGATCCTGATGAGTCATCTGGGGACAGTGGACACGAATGAATACATTCAAGTAGAAACTGCCGACACCAGAGTTAGCGAGCCCCATAAGATATACAAAATAACATTGCGTATAGAGGGTGATAAGACTAGGAAAATAAGGGGTCTATTTTGGGATAAACTCTCAAAAGGCTATGATATTCTGTTAGCTGAAAAAGATTGGCCCCCAGAGTTTGTCAGGGAGTGCCCTCGTGGCGAAGAAATGATTATGCCTGCCTTCTCGAATCACATTCCGATTCACAAAAATATACTTATGCAAGGAAATGGGCAGTAGCCCAGGCACCAGCATTATATAAAAATCATGTAGGATGGGATGAGCATTCTCCTCCTCACAAAATCCAGTTAAAAAGTCAACCGACTGCACAAAGGCAGTATCCCATTAAGCAAGAAGCTAAAAAACAAGTCAGGGAGATTTTAGATCAACTTGAATACCAGGGGGTATTCAAGTTGATCAGGGGGAAACATGCACCTCTCAAATGAACAATCCTTTGTTTCCTGTCCCCAAGCCAGACAATTCATATCGTCTAGTTTTGGACTACAGACACCTTAAAGCATGTTGTAAAACATTTGCAGTACAAAATTCGCATAGTGCTGCACAAATGAACAACATAGTTAGGAAATAAAACGACATTAGACATATCTAATGGTTTCTTTTGTCAAAACATTGCACCAGAAAGCAGATACTTGACCGCTTTCTCAGTAATGGGTTCTCAGAAAAATTTCTGTAGGCTCCCACAGGGATTCAAGAACAGCCCAGGACTATTCTCAGCCAGAGTAACAGAGTTACTACAAATGTATGATGATGAGGCATTATCTTACATAGATGATATCTATCTCACACACGACGACTTGGAGACTCACTTGAAAAGAGTGAACACCATTATACTTGGGTTCGCAACAGAGGGTTACAAATTCAACTTTAAAAAGTCTCGAATTGCCCATCTGACAGTATTATTTTTAGGATACGAATTATCAAGTGAAGGAAAAAGCCTAGCGGACAACTTCTTAGAGAAGTGCGCTGTACTCCAAGCTCCAAAAACGCTGAAGAACTTACAATCGATTCTAGGCTTTCTGAATTTCGGAAGAACTTACATTCTAAATTACGCAGAGAGGGTTAAACCTCTCTACGAACGAATTAAACCTGATTTTAAACAAATCAACTGGACTCAAAAACACACAGAAATTTTGAGATCACTGCAAACAGACATGTTAGCAAAAACAAAATTAGATACACGTGACAACACACGCAATCTTGTAATCCTAGTCATCCCAGGAAGATGCGGATTCACGTACCTGACCTCTAATGAGGGAGAAAAGGTACCAATTTCAATTAAATCTCACTTGTACACACAAGCAGAAAAAACATTCAGTCCAACAGAAAATACAGTGAAAGCAGTAGAAACTGCATTAGCAAATGAACGAGAACTAGCACATGGTAGAAGGATTAATATCCTCACAGCGGAATCCGCCTTCGAGGCGCTATTCAGCCCAGTAAACCTGCCTACAATGTCACTGGATCCGAAATGGATACAGTGTATATATTCTCTTGGAGCGGAAGATGTGAAATACTATTTCGCCACGCAATTCGAAAAACTGAATGATTTAGAATATGAAGAAGAATATCCTCTGCCAATCGAACTTCTGCCTCTCCCACAGTACGCCTGTATAATCTAAACAGATAGATTCGTACAGCATTTCAACGTAGAGAACAAATCCTACGATGCAGCCTGTGCGATTGTTAAAGGTCGTTGGCTGTGCGGTAAATTCAGACCGAAAATAACAAAAACTGAATCAGTGAGGTACTGTTCGGCTCAGCGAGCTGAAATCAGATCTTTAAAATGGCGCTTGAAAATGCAGAACGTGAATTCCCGACACTAATCGTGTGCGATTCTCATTTTTGCGTCAACTCTTACAATAATAAGTTACAGAGCTGGATTGAAAATGATTACAAAGATGACACAGGTGCCACAATAAAGCATAAAATGCTTTGGAAACAGGTAGCTCTTTTACAGAAAGAACTACAAAAGACTCACGTGATACACACTCTGAGTCATCAACGTGATGGCGTTCACGTTGCAGAGAATTCATTGGCTAATACAGCCACAGCGGAAGCAACTAAACCGGCTTCCGTAGCCACAAAAAAGCGTTCAGAAAAATACATAGACGGGGAAACCATGCTGGCAGTAAGCATGAGCGGATTTTGCGGATTGGCAATCCGCGAATTTGCGGATTTGCGAACTCGCAATCCGCAAAATCCGCGAATTCCCGCGAATTTGCGGATTTTTTTTTTTTTTGTGTTCGCCCGTGTTTCTGCCAGTTCGCGAGGGTTTTTACAATTTCGCAATTTGCGAACTTACCTGTCGGGTCGCAAGTTTTGCGAACTTGTTGTTTCTACGTGTCCAACCTGTTTGGGACACTCTTCTTCATCACTGCCACTCTCTGTCACCACTGCCACTCTCTGACTACTCATGCCACCCTCTGGCCCACCCATGCCACCCTCTGTTTCATCACCACACCCTCTGGTTGTCCAGTGTACATTATTTTCGGCAAAGCAAAGCACACCTTCCCTGCCTCAAGTGACCTGAATTAATTTGGGGCTGATTAATGTGTCACAGAATATTTTTTTAGCTGGCACCTGCTTCCTTAGTGCGCCCTGATTAGTGATCTTTTGCACTTGCTAAGTGCTTTCATTGTTGCAAAATTAGTTACAACACCTGCCCTGCCCCAACTGACAATAATGAATTAGGGGCTGATTAATGGATTTTAACTTCCAGCCTGGCTCCTGCTTGTCTCCCTTAGCTGTAATTCATGACCTTTGTGGCATATGTGTAACTATTCTGAGGTTCAGAGCAGGGTCACATAATAGTTTCAACTGGCAACTGAACTCTGGAGGGGCCCCTCAGGAAGCACTACAGGAAATGGCTACTAATGATGTGCCTGAACTTTTGAACCTGGTAAGTAGTTACTTTCAGTTTTGCTTAGAACGTATTTCTGCAATTTCGCACTTATTCGCGGGGCGCGAACTCACGCGAACAGTGCGAGCAGTGCGAGCAAAATCCGCTGCTCGCGGATTTGCGGATTTTGCAGGAAATTCGCAAATCTCGCGGATTGCGGATTTCCCGAAAATCCGCAAAATCCGCGAGCGGAACGGATTTTCCGCCCATGCCTAGCTGGCAGTCAAAACGTCCGTAAAAGGCGACTGTGCAGCACTACCCGTGAACTATCCACTCAATTATGCATACGTAATTGATGCAAACTCCGTTCCTTTTGCTCGAATCCCTGGAGTGGGGGATAGGGTAATTCCAAACTTGAACCGGAGAAAGTTATTAATAGCAGACGCACACATGGGTGAAGGTCCTAGGCACAAAAAGATCAAGGAATCTCTGACTGAATTACAATCAGTATACTGGTGGCCAGGAATGAGCGTGCAACATCAAATATATGTAAAGAACTGTCCCAATTGTGACAGGGATCGCAGTAGTGAACTGGTCCAGTCTGTTGCCCGGCTACCAATTAGAAACAGCGTAATGCTGTCTACATGCCATCCAGCGTCCTATTAATCAATAAGGCTAAATCCACTTAAAAAATGTGGTCCCAGCGCTCGGCTGACGCCAGAACGGTTATAAAAGATCTGCGAGTCTTTATCGGCACATACGCAATTTCCATGTTCCATTCTGACCAGTGTCCTGCTTTCAGCTCTCGAGCTTATAAGGAGGCCATGGCCAGCATGGGCGTTGGCTTGCGGTATTCTTGTCCGTCACACCACGAAGGGAACAGTGTGGTAGAAAGAAAAAACCGGGACATAAAGCAATCTATAACAGCGAAGGTATTAGGTTCGGGTGCTGGGTGGGTCAAACATTTAATAAGTGTCCAGTTAAGCCTAAACAACTTGCCAAGAAATTCTCTAAAAGGTTTCAGCCCATACGAACTATTGTTCGGAACTAGAATGCGAATTCAGGACTTAGATAGTCAGGTATCAGTGGTAAAAGATAAGAAAACAGACTTTGACATCAAAGATCGTTTGGCTGTTTTACAGGACTTGAACGAAACAAGAAAATCCTTAAGCAACATAAAGTTAAAGCAACAGCCAGCTACCACTGACGAGGCACCACCAGCCCCAGCAAGGCCTGTCTGGATTCCAAAGATTGGGGATCTAGTCAGAGAAAAAATAGCGGTGAAGAAGGAATTTGGGCCTTCTTACAGAAAAGCAGTACCTGTCTTAGCAATCAACGGAACAAGATCAGTAGTACTACCGCCCCTTGCTGGTAAAAAGGAGAACAGAGTTGTATCAATCGACCTGGTAAAACCACAAGCATGTGGCCTATAATCAACAGTAGGCCCAGTGGACTCCCGAGAAACGACAGAATACCCAAACTTGCAACAATCCAAGAGGTTCAAACTGAAAGACTAATCACATTCGATCAGCCTGCAGTGCACAGAGAGGGACTACGGAATACTGCCATGGAACTTGTGCCTCTTGAGACACAGATTGAAACAGTTCGTCAAGAAACACCAGTCTACAATGATGTGGCATCAGAATGTGCTACCGAAAGACAAATTGAAAGAACAATTCCAACAATTGACAGAACTGCCTCTGGCTACTTCATCAACTTCCATAACTTTTCTGAGGATCAAAGCAACCCCGAAGTGATGCCAGAAACAAAAAAGACTTTTAAAGCAAATGCAACAGAACTCTTTCAACAAATCAAAGAAGTATATCTGGATGCACCATTGATTGAGCATTGAATTATTTCTGGGGTATTTATACTCCTACTGTGCCTAATTCTAGTTTTAATTTTAGGAAAGTTTATTACAGTTCAATAGACACAGCAAGTCAGAACATCAACTTAGTCCTCAAACCACACAGATCATCCCACGTGAAGAAAAGAGAACTGTCAACAGTAAATGTCACAGCCATTCCAAAACCCTGGGGGGTAGTATGGGACAAAACTGACTATGAAATATATGGTCCGGTCGAAATCCTGAAGTATCCTAATCAATTCAAGGTTTCCTTAAGTGACTTTGTAAAACCTAGTACATTCTCTGATGATTGGGACTTTGAAAGTATTAATAATATGATGTCTGATTTAGTAATGTCAGCTAGATTCACAGATCATGATTATTTACAAGGTTCGTCTAGTTATGAACAGATGTTCTGCTACACACACTATGGTGATCATTACTTGCATAAATCTGCACAACCTAGAAATGTTTTTAAGTATAACCAATGGGAACATTGTGCTACTCCACCTAAAAGCAGTTCTAAAACATTCTATGAAAAATGTCAGTACTTCTCAGGGTTTAACACCAGTGATGCAGAAACGTTTTATTATAAACTGTTAGATAAAACAGGATTGAAAACAATGCTGACAAATACTAAATTGATATATTCAGAAGCATTTTATGAAAAAATGATGACATTTGGTTTTGATTATTGGAAAAATAACATTGAAACAAAAACAATCTGGGGTACAAAAGATTGGCAGGTACAAGGCATAGAAGCATTATTTCGAGCCCGCATGATCCCAGAACAAATGCTGTTTTTAAATGACACAATTCACCAAACAACCTGTCTTGGCCTAGCTAAGATCAAAGACCTTAACAAAACGTCTATTCCAAAGCCAATACCTGATAATGCAACCACAGATATTGAAATAGACGTATCAAAAATTTTACATCTAAACAGAACACATCCTGATTGGAAAAAGTGGTTAATCTGGCCTACTGACACAAACAACTGTCAAGATAGATTCCTGAACAAAACACAGGGGTTAACAATGACCAGACAAGACCCAAGATACTCCCAGAGACAACATCCAGGGATAGTAACAACATACAGTGTAGGGAAGCTGTGCCTTGAATGGCTAGAATCATCCACACGGGCTGAAATTAAGCAACACTTATCTTTACTTAAAGATGGTGCTGATTTGCGCGATTTTATTATGGGACCACGCAAACAGCGTCAAAAATGCTTCATAGCGGCCAGCATCTATGCGGCATACAATGAGGCTTGGAAAGTCACACAAATTGAAACAGCTAAAAAAGTACGAGAAATTGATTGTATTAATTTGGAAAAATCACTTTCTGTAGTGGACAATGGGTTAATGACTCTGTCCTCCAGAATATATTCACTGGACAGTATTGTATCATCTGCCATAGATATAATAGACAAAGACTTGCTAATGTTACAGCATGGCCAGTCACAATTGCGTTCTATTGTACAGTTAGGCTGGACGCTGCAAAATCTTCGTTCAGGCTATGTGCCTTGGCGTTTAATCAACACAACGTCATTGTTTTCCATCTTTAACCTTACTGATAAACAAATCAGCTTGGCACAGAAAGGAGCAGAATATACAATCCTGAGCATCGAAAAACTTGAGAGATTACCTTTGACAATGTCAGAAAGTCCTGTCATTGAATGGATAATATACAGGATTATCACAATTCCGATAACAACTTTCCAATTTAATAAGTGCCTTGAATACATACCTACTGGCCAGTATGAACGATTGGGTAAAGGATACATTAAGTCAACATGGAAATTACCATATACACACACATGCTATAGTGACAGCAACAAAAATGTATTTCTTAGTGGTGAAAACTGTAAACATTCACTAAGCGGTATACTTTTGTGCCAGGGTATTAATTTACACGGAGCCTGTGAAGGTAATTCAAACAACCTTTCATGCCACCAATATGTCACACCTGCAACGCAGATAGAGCCTTTCTTAATGCAACTCGCAAATGGGAGTTACATTCTAATAACGGATCACAGCTGTTGTGGCCTTTTGCCAGGAAAAGCCTATCTCGTAAGCGTAACATCCATGGTCAAATGCTGTATGCAAGCATTGTTTCCAAACGGCCCTGGAGACACTGAGACTCCCATATGGCCTCGTCTGAATTTCTCTTCTATACGAATTGATACTTTAAGCAGAATGAAGTCTGTGCTTTTACAGACAACAGTGCCCATCACGTCATCAAAAGAGACGTATGAACTCCAAGTTGCAAGGACAACATCAGAGATTCATGACCTTTTATCAACAAATTGCCCCGTGCATTTCACAGAAATGCTTAGCCAACTCCTTAACATGTCTAGTGCCACAGGCATCCCAGGCATATTTAAGACGATTTTTACGGGACTGCTAACACCATTTCAAGCAATTCTGGGAATCATTCCCAATTTTGTCCATTCAGTCTTTGGCGGCATACCCCTATTTTTGGGACTTGTAGCAGGCATTTTATTTTTGATCCTCCTGCTCCGATATGGCAAGCCAAAACTCAGACATGACTCCTACAAGGATGGAAGAAACAATCCTAGCAATCCGCTACCGGGACAGAATAACTAGAGTCCTTGGATTGGCCAGGCTGAGAGATCTGAACATGACCTGGTTTCTTTCATTCAGACCGATATGGCAGACCTGCATCTTACCTGTCCTTCGATGTATGCTATGCGGAGAGGAGTGCGTGTTGGACATCTGTCTTGCACTTCCATCAGCAGTACCAATGGATATCGATACTTTGCTAAGTCCTATAACGGCTCACGCATTGTGTTGTCCCCAGCGGCTACCAATCCTGATGACGGCATTAGTTGAGACTCCTGTGCTACGACTAGGTGGTGACAGTGGAGCGAAAAATAAAGGCAACATCACCCAGGTACGACCTTCTGTGAGCATTGCTGATCCAGACTTTGATGATAGCAATCATTCTCACACCTGCCAAGTTACTGCACTATCAAACTTGGTCGAACTGTCACCTGATTTTGTAGACCAATTTTTTGAGAGCCTGTCTGATATGATGTTCTCCCGCGAACAGAACCAATAATTTGAAAAGCATTCCGACACACAGCGTTCCCATGAACTCTGAATTCGGCCTTCAGTTTTGATCAACAAAAACTGCTGAAAAGCGTTGGAACTCTATTCCCCCGTTCAACAAGAATTTTTTTTTTAATTGAACACTTTTAAAAAAAAATATTTACCTTTTTCTGGCACGAAATTCTTTGCTTAAAGTAGACCTATTCATAAAGAACAGAAGCTTCTATTTTTAGATAAATCTAGGGACATAATAACTTTACATCAGCCTCTAGCACATTTTACAGCAATGCATTTCTATGTGATGAAATTATCTCGCATTTCTTATCTGTATTAAGAGATATTTCATGTGTAATTTTTTCGCAAAATCGTTCATTGATTACATATGCTATAATTTTGAATGATTTCTATGCTTAAAGACGTACAGTACATTCCATGTATTTCAAATACGCCATTTCAAATGCATATATGTATTTTGGGGTGGGTAATGTTACACATGCAACTTTTGCTATAGTTTTAGTAAATTGATGGACATAAATTCGTGGAGTGGGTGTCTCGTTCTAATCTAGGACCCCGATCAATACTGTGACCTTATGCCCCTATACGGCTATAATCCATTTATTCCCCTATAATGGCATAAACGATCAAGAGCAATATATCAGAAACTCGTCTCTGGCCTCACACGATCAGAGCCACATTTCAGAATCTCTTCCTCTGCAGCTTCCTCTGCAGCTCATTAGAGCAAATGACACAGCAGAAGCCACTATCTAAGATTCCTAGATTACACTCCGAGTTCTTCAACAATATAAAAACTCAGCCACATGGGAAAGCCCCGCTTGCTATGTTTTGATTAGTAATAGAACTCTAATGAGCACTAAGAGACGATCACTTCCTCGTGACATCTTTATTGACGTCTTATGTCCAAAAACTTACGTCAAACCAGGCACCTTTCAGGTATAAATATTACCAATGTTGCCTTAAGCAAACGCTGATGCTGATGCTATCGCTGCCTCAACGACATCGTTGATAGCGATGGTGTGGTGAACATAGGAGCAGAACAGCTGTCCCCCTGCAGAGCCCAGCAGATACAAGCTGCCCAAGGACGCTGCCCCTCCTCCTCTTCCTCCACGCGCTGAGAGAGACGCTGTCTTTTCTCCTGCCGAGAAATCCAGCTCCGGCGTTTCCAGCCTACTCTTGCGAGTGACTGGGATATCGAGTCCTGGAAGGAGATACAAGACCTCCAACATTCTATTCCAGAGGTATGGTGTTGACTAAACCCTTGGAGAGAATTCTTGAAGCAAACCTTGGCAAAACCAACTTAACTAAAGCTACTTACTTACTCCCTCCCAAGTATAAGGCTTAGGTCAGGTACACTGGGGTAGGCGTAGTTAGAAGCACCAGTTGAGTATGTTAGCCTAATGTATATATGAATGTATATATGTTTTATTCATTTTAAACCATTGTATGGCTAAGAAACCATATCAATGCTTTTAAAGTATTATTTCGCAATACTCATTTTACTGTACGCACTTTTTATAATAACTAGTCTTGCAATTGTGGCAATTCATTTCTCTTGCATGAGAAGAAAGACTGTTCAATAAATAATACCTTTTTATTGAAAACGCCCGTCTCTCTATTCTCTGCTTCTTGGTGAAAGTAATCTGCACAACTGACTGAGTAAAAAAACGGTCTATTGTTTCACAGGACTCTAGAGATTGACTCTTATTCTAAGGAGCAAAGTTGTCATGTTTATGCGGTTGTTGGAAAGCTGAATCCCTTCTTGTCTGTACCAGGGAAGCTGATCACTTCCTATTCAGTCAAGAAAGTTTCCAGTGACCTCTGAGCTAGTTGGTAACAAACCCAATTAAGTTTAGCATAGTCAGTGGAGACCTGGAAGATCTGCACTTCTACGTCTATACTACTGTTTATGTTATTCCAATGCGCAGGGCCTATTGGGAAAATAGGAACTACACTACATTGTCTTTTTACACAAACGGTCAGGTTTGCCCTCTAACTTCTCTGTCAAATGCATGGTACACACAAATGACCATGTGCCTATTTTTCTGCTGTTTTGGATCCAGTTGCCCGAGCTTTGCCTACCTGTCTCCGCGCTGTAGTAGCGGCTGCAGTGGCAGTGCGCCAGACAGAGGGTATAGTTCTAGGGTACCCATTAACAGTTCTGGTACCACATGCCGTTAATATTCTGTTGAATAAAGCCAAAACCCAACACCTTACTAGTACCCGACTGTATGGATATGAACTCACCGTGTTAAATGCGCACATAACTATTCAACGCTGTACCACTCTGAATCCCGCTACACTCTTACCCCTAACTGATACCGACCCCGTTACTCAGCCACCCCATCATGATTGCGTATTCCGAACAGAAGCAGAAACCAAGGGAAGGGTGGACCTTAAAGACACAGCATTACCAGATGCAGAAGGCCACCTGTGGGTAGACGGTTCTTGCCTGAAATTCCCGAATGGCACCACATCTGCAGCCTATTCTGTCACAACAGCACTCACAGTAGTTGAGACTGCCCGATTATTACAGAAATCAGCCCAAGCGGCAGAGATAACAGCACTTACGCGTGCTTGCATCAACAGTACAGGCATGACTGTAAACATCTACACCGACAGTCAGTATGCCTTTGGGGTAGTACACAATTTTGCACTACTATGGAAAGAAAGAGGGTTTCTCACTTCTCATGGGACGCCTATATAACATGGTGAATTTGTTAATGCCCTTTTGGAAGCCATCACTCTCCCTGCTAAGTTAGCGATGATCAAATGCGCAGCACACAAGAAAGTTATTGATGAAGTAGGACAGGGGAACGCTCTGGCCGACAGCACAGCCAGGAACACAGCCTTAGGAATAATACCTGCACCATTGTACGCCCTAAAATCACAAGCTGGGAAATGGCATGATGCCAGACAACGGATTATTGACATCCAAGAATCCGCTGCCATAGAAGAAAAAGAACAGTGGAAAACAGATGGTATGCTAGATGAGGAGGGATGTTGGAGATCTCAGGATACTCTTAGGTGGAAACTACCAACAGCATATGTTATTCCCTTACTTACAATGACATACTTACCTGCACACATTGGGTCCCAAACCATGTATACTATGCTCAAGGAAGTATGGGACCATCCCAAATTGAGACCCCTCGTCGAGCGATTTGTCAAGCACTGTCTGACCTGTTTAAAAACAAAGGTTCCAACAGCAGGATTTGCACTGCCCTCTGCCCCTTTCGAAGTCCTTCGGATAGATTATATCCAATTGAACAGAGTTAACAGCTACAAGTATGTCTTGGTGGTGGTCTATGCATTCAGTAAATGGGTGGAAGCATACCCCACCAAGGATAATACTGCCATTACTACAGCTAAAGTATGTACTCCTGAAGGAATTCTTTCCCCGGTATGGCCTTTGTAGATTGATGCAAAATGATCGAGGATCACATTTTATCAGCCAGACAGTCAAACATATCTTAGAGGGACTGGGGGGCAAACAAAAATTCCACGCTGCATTTCACCCCCAGGCAGCAGGATTAGAGGAACATTATAATGGAATCTTGAAGGAGAAATTAGCTAAGATAACAACTGAGACAGGATTGAATTGGGTAAATGCTCTACCTCTAGCTCTGCTGTCTATACGATCAGTCCCACATTCTAAATCACACCTTAAGGCCTACGAGACAGTTTTTGGTAGACCTATGAATATTTGGAATGCCCCATCTCCGAAATCCATGACTGACCTTTCCCAGGAAGTGTTGACTGATTATCTGCATGAACTCACTAAAACAATGAACTCCATGAACAGGTCCGGGCCTCCGTCATAGACAGATCTCAGGGCCCTGGCCATGATATCAAACCCAGAGACTTCGTCCTGGTGAAGAACTTTGCACGCACCCAGTCTCTGCAGCCTCGCTAGAAAGGTTCCTTGCAGGTGTTGCTGGGGACCAGAACGGCCTTACGAGTAGAGGGGAAGAAATCCTGGGTGCATGCCTCCCACTGCAGAAAAGTGGATCCCATAACTGAAGACAACTTGAAAGTACACAAAGACGTTCTGACCCACAACAGATCGACCAATAGACTGTGACTCAGATTCTGAACCTGAACTACAACTTTGTGACGAGGGAACAGACGGATACTACCACCGATCCAAGGCTAAGCTGAAGAGCCAGCCCAGCTCCAATGGCCGTTAGTACTCCATTGTCCATTGCTGCAGGGCGGTAGTAAAACCTGAATGAGTGTCCTGGGTACCCCTAGTAGTGGGTTATCGGGGCAAATATTGGTCAGTGAAGCATTAACTATTGGTGGCTATTAGGGACATTGCAGTACTCTCGGGACGCTTGTAGAGCTATCATGGCTGGAGGTTATGATAATGTGCGACCAATGTTCCCAAAACCCGGATATGTCACGATACGTCCTATTAATGAGTACCAAAGCCTACACACCCCCTTGAACAATGATTACCAACTAGGGCCATCATCCAGGTCTGCCAATGCTCCCCCCGATGAAGAAAACAATCAACAACACGGGAACTGTATGAATCCAGAGGCCACATGCACCCGTGGTACTACCACCTCGCTGAAGAAAGCTAGAATGAGAGTTTACAGTACCCGGACAATAGTACTGGTTGTCCTGACTACATTAGCTGTTCTGTTCAGTGTAGCTTTCTGGATTATTGAAGAAACAGCTCCAGCCCATCACATTGTCCTGCCTCACACCCCATAACCATCTGAAGTTCCTGAACATTCGTATGTTCCGTAGCCTGATTCCCACTTCAACAGACATTCTGAATTCAGTAATAATACTTTCATCCAAATGATTCACCAGTGTAATCAAGTTGCAGGTGCAACTGGCTGTTATGTTTGTGGACTTCTACCTCATGCAACTCAACACACTGTACAGCTCATAGTGTTCCCTGCCTCGTCTGCCTATACTTGCACTCTGATGAACAACCTGACAAACATCTTTCCCTCACGTGGCGAGGCTGGCAGCCTTACCACATTCCAGCCCTTTCTTTGGACATTCCATGCCCACAACAATACCATCTGTAATGCCTCTGACTCAGCACCAATGCATACCATCATGTCCACCCCTATGCGAGGTACATGGGGTCACACTTTCGTTACCATTCAAGCTAAAACAGTTGCCATTTCTGTCAAGCCACGCCCTTGTACATTATGTCTGCAAGGCCGAGGAAAAACACCTGTAGGAGTCAGTCTATGCAATAATACAATGACTTATGACAATTTCACCCCATATCTCCGCCTTCCTACAGGTTTGCATTTTGTGTGTGGAAACAAAGCTTACACGTGCTTACCTCCCGACTGGAATGGTACATGCTACATTGATTTCCTCTTACCACCCGCTTTCAACAAAGACAATATGTACCACCGCCAAAGAAGACAATTGCCAGATGTGGACCAGACAGACACCACAGGTCAACAGTTCTATGATGCTATGAAAGGACTGCTGCTGTACTGGGGTCCTATGTCCAACAGCCTCCAAATCGGAAGACTAACCAGAGTCCTTGAAGCAACAATTAATGTGATTGCAGGAGTACTGACCAACTGCTCTGTCGAACTTGATGCCACCCGCATGGTTGCCCTCCAAAATCGTATGGTGCTAGACGTCATCTTAGCGGATAGGGGAGGAACCTGCCGTATCATTGGCGCAAGCTGTTGTGTGTATATTCCTGATTTGCCACTGTCAGTATATGATGCTATCTCCAAGCTTCACCGAATTGCCTCCGAAATCCATCAAGAAACTGAAACTCCCTGGTCTTGGAGCTCAGGATTCTGGCAACTGCTCGTCTCCTGGGGTTGGAAAATGATAATAATCTTACTGATTCTGCTAGCTTTCCTGTTCTTCTGCTGTCTGTGCATCTGCTGTGGACCCGCACTCTGTTCTATCTGTGCTATCGGATGTACACCACCTACCACGTTGCCTCAACGGACCAAAGACAGTAAAATACTGTATCAACAAGCTATAGACGAGCTTATGCAGATCGATATTGACTGAGGTGTTGCCCATGGCAAAAGGAGGGACTGTGAAACCTGAATCTGCTAATTTGCCATGTGCCCCACCATCTTCGTAACTACAGCGTCCATTTCACCTCTATCCCACTGACCACGTACAGGTTGACCTGCACTCAAACTGACCTTTTTCCCGCACCCATGCTAAAATGTTCCAGGAATGTTGAGATGGCAGATGTCCTCGCCCGGGGGGTTCCATTCCTGTTCAAACTACACAGCAAGAGGCAGGTGATGTGCCTAAGGCTTAGACTGCCCCTTTCCAGAATCAAGCTCCGTGACAAAGTGCAGGTGATCCGTATCTCCATCCCGCAAGCTATATGAACTTTCTGCATTCCTTTCCTGCGAAGGGAGTGTCCACGTCCTATAAATGATGCTGCGTGCTCCTTGCAAATTGAACAGTCTCCCATAACCTACCTCCAGTGGGTCACAGACACTTTTCCATCTGTAGAGATTCCTGTGCGAGATTAATAAACCTGTGTTTCTTCACTCCCAGTGGTGTGGTCTCCCATTTTTGTACGTACTTGGAGGAAGCTGTGGACTTGGGTGTTCCCTGCACCGCTGGGTGGTCTACTTCTAAGACCCCCCGGTTCTACAAAGGCTTTTGCCATTTCTACAGCAAAGTCTTTGAGCATAGGATTAGCACTGTGCCATCCACACTGAGCTGTAAAATGACAAAAGTATTTTATCACTCCAGGCACAGTACTACAGCTTTGGATTGGTAAAATACCACCCAAGCCAAGCTGAAATGAATAAAAGCAACCCCTCACACGTGTTTTGCTATCATTTTAGGACTTCAGAGAGGTTTCGCTTTGTTCAGACACAAGGGATTCCC
Organism: Lissotriton vulgaris; assembly: GCF_964263255.1. Classification (NCBI taxonomy): domain Eukaryota; kingdom Metazoa; phylum Chordata; class Amphibia; order Caudata; family Salamandridae; genus Lissotriton; species Lissotriton vulgaris. The sequence goes on from NC_141700.1 coordinate 160,098,683, forward strand.
CAGTATAAGTGAAAACAATAGTCTTTCAGGCTTAGAGTGCCGCAAACATCATTCAAAAAAGAAGTGGAGAACTCTGGGTAGTTGCCAAGTATAGGTGGAGAGTAGCTCCTGTATTGAGACTCAAAGAATTTGCTGTAGAAAAATACATTGCCCTTTCTATGTTAGCATGGATAGCAATTGCTAATCCTATGCTTAAAAACAGAAAAGCGGATTTTCTAGGTGAGCAAATTCAGTGTTGGTGTTATAGGGTACTCTACACAGGAGCTGCTCTCCACCCAAACTTTGGAACTACCCAGAGTTCTCTGCTTTTTTTCATAATTGATGCAGCACTCTATGCCTGAATGGGTACCGTTTTGATATACATGTGTTTGTGTGTATATATATATATATATATATATATATATATATATATATATATATATATATATATATATATATATATATATATATATATATATATATATATCGGCACATGCTCGCTTCGTTCCAAGAAAGCAGACGGCACTCCAAGCTAGAAGTTGTTTTCTTGATTTATTGGCATATATATATTTAAATATATATATATATATATATATATATATATATATATATATATATATATATATATATATATATATATATATATATATATATATATATATATATATATATATATATACTATGTACAGGATTTGATCTCAGCAAGGCACTTAATTTTCTCTCTTAGCTGATATGGCTGGTATTGTAAATAGGACAAGGCTTCTCTGATATGAGTGCCATGCACATAGTCCAGTGAAGACAGGCTTACCTGTAAATACCTTGCTGACAATATCTGCTGTCTCATTGATTTTCGCATGATAAAGCATGAAATGCACTACCCAGCGGTAAATATGAAAAATTGTATTTTCATCTGTATACCCTCTAAGATTGAATCAAATATTGTGCATAATTCAGAAACTAGAAAATCTTACATTTTTCTACGTTGATTGGCTTCTATTTTGAGATGGTCCTATCACCTAGAAACATAAAGAGAGTCCTGCATATTATAAAAATGATATTGTTGGTGAATGAAACTCTTGAAAACATATCTTCAGACTTTTAACTTGAAGAAAGTTTTAAATCCCTCTGATTTTTGGGTGTGAACGAGGTGTACAAAACATGGTAGATCTGAAATTACATCTTGTGCTAACAAAAACAGAAGGCAAACATCTTTGAGACAGAGAAATAAATCGAATAACGTTCTCATCTTGTAGAGCATAAAGACATTTGAAGATTTGGAAAAGCTACCCCTCCTCCTGTGTTGGAGGAGTTAATGAAATTTGTTGTCAATGACGTTTCCCTCCCCATATAAAATCCATATTTTTTTTATCTATCTTTAAAATTACCACTAAAATGAGCATAAGAGCGGTGAAAATAAAATAGTCGAGGCAAAATAGATTTTTAATTTCTATTAATACCACATGTTCCCATTATTGACAAAGGTAAAGCCTACCAACGTAAAAATAACAACCTCATCCTGTTTAAGAGTGGGGGCAGTTCAAGTTGTACATTTCCGGTGGGACCTCGGTAACCAATACACCAAAGGAGTTTAACTGAGGAAGAGCGTCTAGCTGGGCACTGTAAAGGAAAACTTCATTTTTCATTTTTCTGAACATCGTGATTCGCTACTTTTCAGGAAAAACAAGTTGTTAGTGGCAAATGTATGATTATAAAGAGACTTATTTAGCAGTAAAGAGTCGCACAGAATTTTGAAGAGTGTCAAACATCTCTTTTCAAGATCTAATATCTTATATCTTTGAGTGGCTCAACTGATGTACACATATAGCAAATATGGAATGTAGGACTCTGGGCTGCTGATCTGTAGGTCAGTTTCTTACTGGGAAGCTCTGCGTTTAGCATTATGGTAACAAATAATAAACCCAGCCTGTGATCCAGAACACCGAATATGAACATTGCTAGAGGAAGCAGAATAAACAGAATAAAAGAGATACGGATATCATTTAATAAGTCAGAACTTGTAGGATTTCATCATGTGCAATTGAACATTACGCTTGTTTTACACAAACTTAATAAGGCATAAAGGAGGTTATTTTCTTTTACGAAAAATGGCATAATTCAACACCACCATAGTGATTGGTCCTCCATTGCTGTTTAATTCATATTGTATGACATAAAAAATAATTAATCTTGCTTGTGAATTTTATTTCAAGTGAATTTTATTGAGAACAAAGTTTTTATATACAGAATACAGTATAAACTCTCCTAGTTAAAGCACCAGAAGAGAGTGAGAGAGCATTGAAGTTCCATGTTTAGGATTCTCGTCTGAGCTATTCTCAAATATACCAGCAGGTAGCGCTAAAACACAGCGTCTAGTGATTTTCAAGTAGCTGGACTATCAAGGATACTACATACTACACACCTTCCTTCTCACAGTATAAACACAGGGCGGCAGAAGGTGCAGTGACCCGGTACCCATAGCCCCGATGGGCCAAGCAACACTGATTATTAAACTGTTTGTTTTGTTACCAAACCAGTCTTATAGGGTCACTTTTCCGAAAATGCACTGAGGCCCAAGGCACCCTTGATACGCCCCAGCACAGCAATGCACACAGCCATATCAGTTGTGCTTCAGAAGCATGTGTACATGGAAGGGGAGTACAGGCAAGATAGAAAATGGGATGAAGTATTTTAATTACACATTTTTTAATGAAATGTTGGTTAAAGAGATACGCTTCACTATAGGAAATGGCAGTCTTCTTGCATGATGCTAAAATTAACACACTGCACTCTACAGCATGGAAAAGTGAACTTTAAAGCTCTGCACGTAATGCACTGTAATGGCGGAATTTTCCATCACGGTCTAACGCCTGGCACACGCTGCACTTTAACGCCTGGCACACGCTACACTTTAACGCCTGGCACACGCTACACTTTAACGCCTGGCACACGCTACACTTTAACGCCTGGCACACGGCACACGCTGCACTTTAACGCCTGGCACACGGCCACACGCTACACTTTAACGCCTGGCACACGCTACACTTTAACGCCTGGCACACGCTACACTTTAACGCCTGGCACACGCTACACTTTAACGCCTGGCACACGCTGCACTTTAACGCCTGGCACACGGCCACACGCTACACTTTAACGCCTGGCCACGCTGCGCTCTAATGCGTGCCGGGATATACACTGGGCCTTATTTATGAAGGCCTTGCGCCGCCGGTGCGTCACTTTTAAAATGGGAAAAAGTGACGCACCGGTGGCGCAAGGCCTTCATAAATAAGACCCACTGTACTCTAATAGCTGCCACACAACTCTCTCTAAATCTTGTAATGCCCTTTGGTACACATAGCGCTAGTGTCTGGCACACTCTAGTCTACACTCTATCACAGTGATACTCAAAGTACGGCCCAGGGGCCTCCTGCGGCTCTCCTGGCCTTTACATTATGCGGCCCCCCTGGGCAGCAGCAGCACTGGCCTGCTCTTCACTCTACTCATCACTGACAATAAAAACATGTTGAATACACAGGCATGCATATATTTAAAGGTTAATTGATGTTTATGAAAGGAAGTGGCTGGGGAGTCCTGCACCACTTAGGAACACTTTTATTTTTAAAGATTTCTTGCAGTAAAAGTATAAAAATATGACAAAGACTTCAAAATTAAAAAATGTATTTAATTAACATGCAAAACCACCTTTTGACCTTTGTGCATCACATTATATCAGTGCATTGAGAAGTATTAATTTAAAAGCCATAGTTGTCTAACATGAATTTAGAAACATGAATTCTCTACCCCACACTGATAATAATTCCAGTAGTGAAATAAAGAGGTAAGTCAATTTTTATGTGCACTCTTTGGTAACCCCGGGCAGAATTGCGGAGTGCAGCTATGTGGAGTTCCACAGAGTTGGGGAAAATCTGTGGAACTCCGCCTTGCCACCCGTCTCCACCACTCATAAATTAAATACTAGGACAACATAATTTAAAAAGAAATAAAAGTAACTTACCTTATTGCGGCGTCCCAGGGCAACCCAGGGATGCCGCAATAAGGTAAGTTACTTTTATTTCTTTTTAAATTATGTTGTCCTAGTATTTTAAATTATGCGGGGTGGAGGCGGGGTCTGGCTAACTCCGCTCTGCTGCGGAGTCAGAGTTTTTTTCCCTACTCCGCATTCTCAGCGGAGCACGGAGTAGGGAAATCTCTGCAGACTGTACAGCGCACATCCTGAGGTTGTGTATTTTGGTATCCTCTTTCATATGATAATGAAATAAAAGGAGGGAAAATGAAATGAAACAATTGTCTCGGATCACACAATTTGGTAAAGTGGGGAAGCCAGGATTGATCCCATGTTTTCTGGTTTCATATTGTTCAATTCAGCCACTAGGGGCCTCATTTATGCGAAATGTCGCCTCGCTGCGTGAAAGCAGCGATGCGTCACTTCTCAGTGCTTACTCCTTGCGACATTCCTGATGCGTCATATTTAATGTATGACGCATCATGTCGCAAGGAGTTACAGATACGTCAGTATTGCTGACGTATCTGTAAGCGCAAAAGTGACGCATTGCTGGAGTGTGTCACAAAAGTGACGCAACTCCGGAAATACGTCCTTTCACATGGGGCAAGCCCCATGTGAAAGGGCCTGCGTCAGTCTTATGCCTGCTGTGAGGCAGGCGCAAGATTTTGACGCAACGGCGTCCTAAAAGTGACACAGTGAAATCTCATAGATTTCACTGCGTCACTTCTACGACCCTTCCTTGCGTCAATACGCCCCCCTTGCATACATTAAACCTGGGGCAGGTATAATGTGGCGCAGGGGTTTACAAAGTGACGCATCTACCTAGATGCGTCACTTTGTAAATATGGCGCAAGAAGGCACATTTTTTACGACACTGGTGCGTCACAAAAAGTGACGCACCGGCGGCGTAAAAGTAACGCACAGCCTCATAAATGAGGCCCTAGATGTATATGTGTTCATTACCCAACACTCACCTTCCCACCAATCCTTCTCAAACCCCCTTCGCACGACCAGCACCCGCAAGCATCATTGCGGCCCTCGGACACATCACAGACCTAACTCTCTGGCCCCTGAGAAAATGTTTGCGAGTAACCATGCTCTAATACACGGTACAATGCACTCTAAAGCATGGCACACAATGCACTTTAACAATGGGAACAGTACCCTCTAATGTCTGGCATACAATGCACTCTAAAGAGTGTCACACACTGCCCTTTAATGCACGGCACAGAATGCTCAAATGCATGTCACACACTGACCTGTAATGCATGGCACAGTGCACTCTAATGCCTGAAAGATGTTGCACTCTAATGGCTGGCATATATAGTGCTCCTCTGCCAGGCACACACCGCACTTTAGTTCATGGCACAGTGCTCTCTAATGTCTGCATTCGATGCACCCTCTGTATTCTAATGCATGGCACAATGCACACAAGCACTGGTCCCACTGGACTTGTCAGCAGCATTCGATACCGTTGATCATGATATATTTGCAGATCGAATGGCTGCAGGGATTTAGGGGACAAAAGAGATGAAAGTTAGGAGACAGTAGATAAGTGGAAGTTCTCTAGAGTCAGAAGGCCAGTGTCAAAGTTAAGGAGAGACGAGACAACATGACAACCGAATCAAATAGATAACATGAACAATTCAGGGTGCTGCTAAAGGAAATCTAGGTTTAAAAATAAGCTTTATGGTTGTACTACATAGTTAGGGGATAGTTGTATATCCCTCATTTTACTGGCAGCCAGTCAATGTGGTAAATGCAGTAGGAGCTCAACGTGTGTGTGCAGAAAACGTATAGGTCTTCAGAAAGCAAAGTTTCAAACCTTGTCTAAAAGGTCAATCAAAAGTGTATGAGACCTTCTGGGGAGCTGTTACCGTAATCTAATGTTCTAAGTTTAAGAGTTCTTAGGTCTCAACTTTTTGGAACATACCAGACTTCACAGCCATGAAAAAAGGATATGGAGGCTGCAGAGACCCATAATGGGACCCTTGAGATGACGGCAATGTTTGCGTACTTCCCATTCCATCAGGGTACCTATTCCACCAGACCATGACATGACTTCCCAATTCAAGATGGCGGAGGAATAGTTCCAGGTCAAGTCGGAAAGAGATAGTATTTAACCTAGAACAACTGTAAACACCTTTCCTGGCTCCTGTGCATTTTGTTGGGGTTACTTTGCTTTCTTACCTGTTTCTTCCCTGCCTTCATAGCTTTCGCCTTCACTATTGTTGTGTAGTTGCTCTCCACGGTTCCCTTTCTTAATATCCTGCTTAACATCTACACCTACATTTACCACACTCTAAAAAGAAGGGACAAGAGGAAATAAGCCTTCCCTGGTCCTCCCTCAAACGATGAAGCATGCCACTATCTAGTGGGTGAGGGCAGTGTTAAAAACCCTAAGGATTCTCCCAGGTGCTTGAGTGTGTAAAAAGTAGTGTATTCTAAGGCCTCCCCTCCTTTATGTGGGTTGATACTACACCTACATACCTGTTCCTGGAACCCTGCTTCTACCATCTGCTCCTCACCTCTATATCTTCTACGAGGGTGAAATCCTTCATTTGCCTACATTGGTGAGTACTGTCAACTACTTGGCACAAAACTTATAATAAGCTTGCTGTCAACGTCCACACATAATGATAATAATAAAATACTGTGTTTCGTCATAGGCGGAGGACAACTGCAGTTTGGGGGTTGCAGTCCTGAGGACTCCGCAGGTCATTCCAGTGCTTCTCCTTTCCCTTATCCTCCTTCACCGTTCACCTCGGAGTCTCATACGTAGTGCTCGTTCTAGTGACTACTCGTAGTGAGACTCGCGGGGAGGCACAGCGTCAGCATCGACATCCATACCATATCATAGAGGCCTGACTCTAATGACCAGTACAGAGAGAAGTACCGTAACCATGTGGAAGAGGAATTTGTGGTGGATTTCGCGAATGTTGTCCACTTGGCATCTCACAGCGGCTGCTGTGCCATTGGTAAAGGAATCCACGCTCATGCTTGGGCTGGAGTTACACCAATGATCCTGGCAGATGGGGTTGGGGATGAGAGTGTCTGAGCGGAGAAGAAGAAGGAGGGCTCCCAAGATAACAGGAAATACATGGTTTCGGTCTCAGTTCTCTCCCAGTGGCACATTTCTGTCAGACAGTCGGAGACTTCAGCTTGAAGAGTAAGGCTAAAAGTTGGAAAGAGCAAGACGATTTGGATGTCATTGGAATATTGATTATAAGAGAAACCAGTGGCGGAGTAAATACCCCCGTCCCTAGGACGGGTGTAAATGGAGAAACGAAGAAAACCGAGGACTGAGACTTCCTGGGCTTTTTCAACCCCCATCAGGTTTGGAACAGAGAGCAGAACCACAAGACTCTGACAGACCGGGCTGAGATGCAGGTAGAGAGCTAGTAGAATGCCTGGTTAGTGACACCAAAAGCGGTAAATGTAGAAAAGGATGTAGAGTGCAATCAAATGCAGCAACACTTTTGAATTGTGTTAGCATTGATGAAAGTTTAATGCAGTGAGTAGACAGGGTGAAGGAGGCTTCCAATGCTCATTCTTTTCAGTAAAGAATTTAAAACTGACTGAATGCAATGGCTTGGTCTGCAGTGTTCTCTCTCTCTCTCCCTCTCCCCTTCCCTCTCCCTCTCTCTCTCACCCTCTCTCTCTCCCTCTCCCTCTCCCTCTCCCTCTATCTCTCTCTCTCTCCCCCTCCCTCTCCCTCTCTCCCTCACCTTCTTCCTCTCCCTCTCCCCCTCCCCCTCCCTCTCTCCCTCACCTTCTTCCTCTCCCTGTCCCCCTCCCTCTCCCCCCTCCCTGGGCTTGATAACAAACTGCATGTTGTAGTAAGTTTGGTAGTGTACTACCAAACTTTCCACAAACTGCTATTCGCAAACTGCACTGTTGTAGTCATTTGCACTTTTGGAGTAAGTTTTTACCTCTATTATTTCATTCAAAAGTGTAAGTTACCACAAAAATTCAGTACGTGAATACCAACAAGTAGTAAATTCACTCAAAGTGTAAACTTACTCAAAAGTGTCAGTTACCTTTGTAAACCAGGTCCCCTGTGTCCATCACTCCCATTGCTATTACCTTTGCATTTCTATTTCTCTACCATTACTTCCTCTCTCTCCTTTTTCTGTCTTCCTCTGTCTGTCTTTGTCTGCTTCGCCCCTCACATTTTCTACACATCTCAGGGCCTCATTTTCTTCTTTGCTTTGTTGATCGCTGTTTCTGGCTACTCAATTTCACTCTTACTACTACCTCCCCTCTCTTGTCCTTCCTCTCAGTCACCCCTCTCTCTTGCGCTCTCCTAAGTATCTATTCTCTCTTCCTCTTTATTTGCCTCTTCACTCTTATTCCATTCCTTCTCTGTTGTGTCTTTCTCTTTCATTCTCTGTCACTCTCTCTCCTAGCTCTCTTTCTTTCACACTCAACTTTCTCTCTAGTTTTCCTTGTCTCTTCTCTGCCTCCTTTGTATTTTTGTCTGTGTCGGCTCTCTCTTTCTCTATCTAAACTCATTCTTTTTTTCTCACCTAAATCTTTGTCCCTGTTTTTCTCTTCTTTGGCGCCTTCAAGATTGAGCTGCTGGTGAAGGACTCCAAGGGCCCCTTCCAAGGCCTGGGGCAAAGACTGAATCAAATATAGTTTCCAAGGCCTAATCTTTGCACATAAATGTGCTAATAATTTGGGAGAAACAGGAGTGCAGATTTACTGACACAGCAGGAAACACAGACCTTTCCAATAACCCTTCCCCCAATAGGCACGTTTCTACGTTTTTGTGTGAACACTGTCATAACATTATTAAGAGGGCAGACGCAATTGACTCAAAGCCTGGGAAAAGAATTAACGATATCTGTTTCATTTCTTGTGGCAGAAAATTTGTGATGTCTATGTAGAAGTGGAGAAGTGTGGCTCAACGATTAGAGCGGTAGACCCTGATGCAGAGGTCAGACCCGGGACCAGGGTTCAATTCCCCGCCTCGGCGGGTCTTGGGCTCAAAATTCCACGGACCTGATAATTCTTGCCTCGGTGCCTATTCCAATCATGGAGTCCCACTCTGCAACTCTGGGCAATAGCTTGCTTAATCTCCACAACGGCCCCTACAACGCTAAGGATGCCTGGACTCCACCTTGGGGGTGCCCAGGAGTGGACCCCTCACAGGGAAAGTCAGGATGGGTTCCACAGCGGTATTCGTACAAGCGCCTTGAGACCCTTGTGGGTGAGTAGTGCGCTATGGGTGAGTAGTGCGCTATATAAGTATCAATTTACTTTACTTACTAGAAGGACTTGTGTAGAAAAGTTTATGTTGATGAAATAATCTGCAACAAAAAAAGAGAACACCAGCATGCTACAGTGCACACCAGCATCGTCTGCCTCAGTTTCCATTTCTGTGGGTGATACCTAACACTCCACAAATGAGGTTGTTGCACCTTAAGAACAGAAAAACGGGGATGTTTTGGATCCAGGAATTGGATAGCACGAATGCATGCGGCTGAAATGAACCATTTGAACATCAATATTTTTGGAATAATGGATTAAGATAACAATGCAAGTGACAATTCACACCTGACTAGATGGACTTTGATTTCAAAATGAGGATGCTTTCACGTTAAAATGATTAGTAGTAGAACAGAAGTATGTATTTAAAACTTGGCTTGGTATTTCATATATTTAATGAAATCTTTGTGTGGATCGGCAGTTAGAATTTGTGGGCCACTGTCATAATATTGAAGCATACAGTATCGAAACACGAAAATATCAGAAATTGGATATTGATAACAAAAAAGTTGACTTCCTATACTTTAGTAAAACGTCAAATATTGAGAACCTAAATATTGCTGTTAAAAATATAACTTTTTTTTTTTTAATTTGTTTTTATTGCAGAATTAGGAACCATTGCATACAATTGCTCAACCAGTACACTCATGGTGTCCCCCCACATCAATCGTAAGAGCGTAGATCATACACAGCCATTCAGCCCGCATCCCGGAGGCCGGGCGGCACAGCGTCCCAGTTAGTAGCAAGACATCATGGTGAGCGTCCCTGAGGGACAATGGTCGAAATCTCTTTACGTATCCGCATTTTACCCCCCCAACCCCTAACCTATCCCCAACATCAGCCATCCTAGTTTAGCATTCCAGTGCTACGGAGCCGCTGCAATCCCGTACCCCGTTCCCTACGAGGGCCTCATCATGTCCGTCCCATGCGCCCCTACCGCCTCCCGCTATCCACCCACGCTCCACAGGCCCAGAGGCAGTCCCAGTCCAGAATCTCTGCCGTATCCAATCCGCCTCCCGGCTCCTAGCCCGCCCCTCAATAGCCCCTAAACAACCCCTAGTCCCACCCCCCCAGCAACCGCTAATGGTGTGTGCCATGTTCCTGACTCTTGCATGGGTCTCGCTACAGATCCGCTGTTACCTCCGTACCCGTATGCCTCGCGGTGTCCTCGAGTCCTATCCATTCAGTCCTCATCCTCCACGAATGAATCACGCAGAGCCTGCACTATCAATTCCCATGCACGCGCTGATTCTAAGTTCTTTTCATTATCAAGCTTGACAGCCTGCCTCATTCGGAGCACACTCTCGCACTCGGACCACCTCAGCAAGTCATTCGTCCACCTCCTCACAGACGGCCCCTCCCTGGACTTCCAGTGCCAGGTAATCTCTCTCTGCGCCAGTATCAGCCCTAGGTCAATAAACTTACTTGTCACCTTAGTGTGTTTGGTGTGTGGGAACCAGAGCAACAAGCACGCCGCCATATCAAACTCCACCTCCCTGTCGGTCACTGCATTGAGAAGTTCCCCCACCTCCGCCCAGTAAGCCTCCAATTTCGGACAGCCCCAGAACAGGTGATCCATATCCGCCTCCGACGCCAAGCACCTCGGACACCGCACTTCCTGCACCTGGAAGTACCGTTTGATCTTCTCCGGAGTCAAATAGGCCCTATGCAACACAAAGAAATGCACCTGCTGGAAGCGCGCGTTCCTCGTGCCCTTCCACGTACGCTTAAGAATATGGCTCCACACCGTGTCCGGAATGGGCCTACCTATGCTCGCCTCCCATTTCGCTTTCAGCCCCAGGAGCGGTTCCAGCCCCTCATGCAGCATCCTATTATGGAGGCAGGTCACCGCCTTAAAGGTGCCAGCGGCCATCACCACGTACTGGCATGCCATAGTCGTGTCCGGCTCCATGAGCCCCCCTCTCCAGTGCTTCTGAACGGCCGCCACCACGGCCGCATGCAAGAGGAAGCTCCCCTCCGGTAGCCCAAACTGTTCCTGCAGTACCCCGAAGGGCACCAAGGTCCCATCAACATACAGGTCCCCTACCACTTGCAGTCCCGACTCCTCCCATTCCGACAGGGGGGACCAATCGCCCCCATGCGGCAATGCTGTCAACATGCCTATCGGTATCTCCGGTGCATACGGTCGGGTCGCCTTCGCCCTCCTCAGACTCCTCAGCCAGCATAACCTGAGCGTCCGCTCCTCCAGAGTGAGGCCTCGCAACTCCAGTTTCTGCTGCATAATGATATAGGCCAGGACGTGGCGTTGTATCCCCAACTCCCGGTCGCACTCCGGCCCTCTGAACACCCTAGCCACATGCTGTGTAAGAATCAGAAGCTGCGCCGCCAAGTAATACAGCTCAAAGTCAGGGACGGCCATCCCCCCCTCAATCTTGGGGCGAAGCAACGTGTGCAGTGCCACTCTACGGCGGCCATGTCCCCAAAGGAAGTCAATGACCATCGTCCGCAAGTCCCTAAAGATCCTCTGAGGAATCCAAATGGGCAGCGTTCGAAAATAATACAGGAGTCGCGGAAGCGCTACCATTTTCAACAGAGCAATCCTACCTAACACCGTCAGGGGAAGGGATGCCCAAAAGGACATACAACCTCTCAGCGCCCGTACGCACCGTCCAATATTGCCCTCTAATAGGTCTGCGGCCTCGTGGTAGATACGGACTCCCAAATAAGTAAAGCAAGATGGCTCCCAGACCACCCCCATGTCACGTGCGGGGCAGGGCGCGTCCGCTCGAAGCGGGAAGACACAGGTCTTCGCCCAGTTAACCCTGAGGCCCGACAGCCGGCCAAACTCAGACAGCATTTCCACTGCCCCTTCCAGAGCCCGCTCCGTGTCTTCCATATACAGCAGCAGGTCATCCGCGTACAGTGAGATGTGGTGCAGCTGCCCACCGCTTACAATCCCTGCATACCCGTCTCCCGACCTGGCATGCACCGCCAAGGGTTCCATCGCCAGTGCGAACAAAAGGGGGGAAAGGGAGCACCCCTGTCGCGTTCCCCTACCAACTGGATAAGCCGCGGATACCAAATTGCCCAGGCGTACTCGCGCTGTTGCCGAGGAATACAGCACCTTCGTCCACCTGCGGAACCCTTCACCAATACCAAACCTCACCAGCACTTCATCCAGATAGACCCATTCCAAACTATCAAAAGCCTTCTCAATGTCCACAGACAACACCGCCTGGGCACCGTCCGTATCCACTGTGCCATCCAGTATCCCAACCAGGCGACAAATATTTAACGCCGTGCTCCTCGTGGGGATAAACCCCGCCTGGTCCCTATGCACCAGCCCAGTCATGTGTGGGGCCAACCTGGTGGCCAAGATCCGGCTCAATATCTTGTAGTCCACCGTCAGCATGGACAATGGCCTGTAGGACCTCACATCAGTCGCTTCCCTGCCGGGTTTTAGCAACTGCACTATCAGTGCTTCCCTCATTGATCCAGGCAGACCCCCCAACCTGTAAGCCTCCGTATACACCTCCAGCAGTCTGGGCGCCAAACTATCAACGTACTTCTGGTAGAACTCTATCGGTAGGCCATCCACACCGGGCGTTTTATTCCTCGCCATGTGTTTAAAGGCCGTCCTGATCTCGGCCAGCGTGATAGGCCCACCTAAGTCTTTTGCATCGTCATCGTCAAGGACCGGAAGCTGCCTTGACTCCAGATACGCCGCGATTACGTGGGCCTCTACTCCCAACTGACTCTCGTACAGCTCCGCATAATAGGCCCGAAAGCACTCCAGCACCGCCGATTGGGAATATACTGTTTCCCCCAGTGCATTTTTGATGCTTAGGACCGGGCAGCCTCTAAGTTCAGGATTAGCAAGCCTGGCCAGGAGCGTACCCACCTTATCCCTTTCGGCATGCGCTTTAATGGCGTATTGTCTGTAGTCATAGCTCCGTAACCGTTCCGTTTCGGTGGCTACCACCTCCTTTGCCTCCAGCAACCGGGCCTGCAATTCCGGTCGGTCCGGCCTACGCCGCTCCAGCTCCCTCAGTTTCTCCTCCGCACTGGCAAGCGCATTCAGCACCGACAATCGAGCATTCGAAAACCTACCCAAACATACACCTCTCACCACCACTTTCATTGCATCCCATTCAGTGGACCTGCATGTAGCTGTACCCTCATTCTCGCTAAAATACTGATCAATGCCCTGTTGGACTGCATCACTGAACACCGAGTCCTCCAGCGTGTCGGGCCGGAGCCGCCATGTTGGAATCGCGGTACGCTCCCACTGCCATTGGACATGCACCAGCAGAGGATTGTGATCCGAGATGGCAGATACTCCGTATGAGAGACCAATGGGGCCAGGGACCCGCCACACAGTACCGAATCAATTCTAACATGTAGATCATGGAGTGCCGAGAAAAAGGAGTAGTCCCTAACATCCCTGTGTTGTTCCCGCCATACATCCAACAGCCCCCACCTATCTTGCCAATCCTTCCTATGCATGGCCAGCTTACGTACCGGGGAGTCAACAAGGGGAGGGTGAGATCTGTCCAAGGCCACATCCGTGATCGAATTAAAGTCCCCCCCCAGTATCACAGGACCCGCTAGGAAGGAGGCTAAGGACCCAGATAAACCATCGAAAAAGCGGGCCTGATCAACATTTGGAGCATACACACAGCTGAGAACCACATCCCGACCATATTACCTCCCCTCCACCGCCACGTATCTACCCTCAGGATCCACCAATTGATTCAGCACCTGAAACGGTATCCCTGCTCTCACCCATATCAGTACCCCTCTAGCAAACGCTGAGTAAGTGGTGCCAAAAACCTGACCCCGCCATCTCTTCTGTAGTGCGGTGCATTCCTGTTTCGTTAAATGAGTTTCCTGCAACATGGCAACCTGAACCCCCCTCCTCACCAAATACGCATGCACTTTGTGACGTTTGACCATAGTTCGCAGCCCTCGGACATTCCACGTCAGGCATTTCAAGTTAGGTAACGTCCCCATACCAGCATAGAGCGATCCAGTTCAAATGTAGCCAGTCAATATCCACACCATAGCAGTTGCCCCCCCGAAACAAACTATTGAAAAGAAAACTCCCCGAACCCCACTCCCCAGGACAGAGCCCACAAACCCGGTGTCAGCCCCAATCCAAACCTTAAACCAAACACACATCCGACTAACCTGTGGTCGCCACCACAGAAGGCCTTAAGGGCCCTGGGGGGGTGAGTTATCGCCGACCCCGGCAAGCGGAGCCCGCGCCCCGCGCTCTCCATCCCGCCATGCCAACGCGGCACCCTGCCCGGCGACCCACCCAGCTCCAGCAGGATACCACCCTACCAAAAATCGTGTCCAAGTCCCAATGAAGAATCAGCCATGAAAAATCTCATCAGACGTCTGGGGGGTGACCACCGGCCCCTTCGAGCTCTCCGCCTCCAAAAGTTCCTCACCGGTCCTGCCGCCGTCGTCGCCAGAGTCTGTCGCTGCCAGTTCACTCTCCGGCTGCGATCTCGTAATGGCCGCCGTCGCCGCAAGCGCCTCTCTCTTGTCTGCAGCCATTTGGGCCTCCCTTTTCTCCCGCTGACGCCTATTGCGGGAGCAGATCCTTTGGGACTGCCGGACCTGAGGTGGTTTAGGCCGATCTCGCCGACTTTTGTGATTCCTGTCCGTGCCAGCTCGGTACGATTCCAACCACAGCCATGCTTCATCCGGGGTCTGAAAAAAGTGCGTGGCCCCATCCAGGATTATCCGCAGCTTGGCCGGGAAGAGCAAGGAGTACTGGATGCCCTCCTCCCTCAGTTCCTTTTTCACTGCCAGAAATGATGCCCTATTCCTCTGGACTGCCTGTGTGTAGTCCGGGAAGATCGTGACCCTGCTATTTTCCACCTCATATGGGCCCGAAGCCCGAGCTCTCTGGATGAGGAGGTCCCGGTCCTTATAATGAAGGAGCCTCACCACCATCGGTCGGGGGGGCGGCCAAGCGCTGGCGGGCGAGCTGGCACCCTGTGAGCCCGCTCCAATGTAAAGAAGGAAGTAAGTCCCACCGGTGCCACCAGAGTCCGGAACCATTCCTCCATATAGGCCACCGCATCCTCCCCCTCAATTCGTTCCGGCAGGCCTACGACCCGCACGTTGTTCCTTCTGTTGCGGCTTTCGGCATCCTCCGCCCGTCGTTCCAACATGTCCAGCCGGGTCAGGATGTCCGTTATCTTGTGTTCCGCGGTCACCACCCCCGGTTTCAGGTCCAATAATAGCTGTTCATGGTCCTTTACCTTGTCCGCCAACTTGGCATGATCCACTCGCAGGAGCCCCAGCCCCGTAGCGACCTGCGCAATGTCCTGCTGCAATGCCTCCTTGGTCGAGGTGATAGCGCCCAGTATGGCATCCAAGCGCCGATGTAGCCTCTGTTCCTGGTCCATCATCGGGGGGGCCTCGTCCTCCTGGCCCTGCTCCATGGTGGTCGCTCCCCCTGCAGCCACCATCTTAGGTTGCTCCGTCAACTTTACGCGGGCGGAGGGCCTCGCCAGGTCCCAACAACCACTGTCCAGTGGGACTTGTGTTTCAGCAATGATCGCGACAGAGTGCCACCACAATGCCCGCAACTCCAAGGATCAGAAGGACCAGCACCGTCCACCTCACTGCCACCAGATCCGGGGGGAGGGGGAGGGGGGAGAAGGAGTAGAGACGAGCGGTCGCCCCCAATACCCCGATCAGCTGCTGGGCACCAAACTCCTCGCCTTCAGGACCGCATCCACAGCTCCCACAACTCCGATCTCGTAGAAGCGGGCCGCCCTGCCAGTCGACGCCAATTCCGCTCAGTTTCGGTTTCCGAGGCCATCGATCCGCGCCGCCGCCATTTTCTTCACACTCCAGGCAACACCTCGGCCGTCGTCTTACGAGGTCCCCAAGGGGCCAGCGAACCCCAAAAGTGCCTTCCGCCGCTCCCCAGTGGCTCACCAACACTTCGTAGGCCAGTCACACCGACCAGGGGTCGCTCCGGGTGCTGATTTCAGAAGAATTAGCGGGACCCTGCGCGGAGCTGCAAGCTCACGCCGCCATCCCGATCGGCGTCCAAGCTACGCCCCCCCTGTTAAAAATATAACTTTTTACCGATATTGAAAACAAAAATATCATTCCCGTTAAATAAACATGTGAGATATTCCAAAAATATAGATTCACACAATAGTAACTACAATATTATCACAAACATAATGTAATAATCATTAATAAATATATAAAAGAACACTTTTTACATAAAACAATTACTTCAAATAAACCAAAAACATTTCATAAACATATTTAAATTACATAAAAATATATTACAACAGCAAAATGTTTAACATTTGCCTCAATAAATTATATAACTAACATATTACCAATACAACCACCCAAAAAATTGCATTAACTACAAACATTTAAACACCAACCTAAATATTAATAAATATATGTGTGTATATATATATATACACACACACACACACACATTTATATATCAAACTTGATATCTTACATCAAAAATGAAACCTTAATTAGCATTTACATTGAAGGACTCAACTGATATAAGAAATCCTTACTCCAATCGAAAGATACTAAGGGAAGGTGTTGGACACTCCAATCTAAACCAATTTGGGGAAGGCAATGGACACTAAAGGGTTGAATTTCATGTTTCA
Source organism: Lissotriton vulgaris (assembly GCF_964263255.1). NCBI lineage: Eukaryota > Metazoa > Chordata > Amphibia > Caudata > Salamandridae > Lissotriton > Lissotriton vulgaris. The sequence continues at coordinate 160,115,594 of NC_141700.1, forward strand.
CACTTGAATGTAAACCAATTTGGGGCGGCATTGGACACTAAAGGGGTGACATTTGTAATTCAAACTCCATTCTAAACCAATTTGGGGAAGGCATTGGACACTAAAGGGTTGACTTTCACTATTCCCACTCAAATGTAAACCAATTTGAGGATCACATTGGACACTAAAGTGGTGACATTTTATTATTCCCACTACCATCTAAACCAATTTGGGGAAGGCATTAGGCACTAAAAGGTTTACATTTATTATTCCAACTCCAATCTAAACCAATCTGGAGAAGGTATTGAACACTAAAGGGGTGACATTTACTCTTTCCACTCCAAACTAAACACATTTGGGGATGGTCTTGGACACTGAAAAGGTGACATTTACAATTCCCACTCCAATCTAAACCAAATTGGAGAAGGCATTGAACACTAAAGGGTTTACTATTCCCACTCCAATCTAAACCATTTTGAGGAAGGGGTTAGACACTGAATGACTGACATTTACCATTCTACCTCCAATCTGCACCTATTTGGATAAGGTGTAGGAGATTGAAGGAGTGACATTTACTATACCCACTTCAATTTAAACCAGTTTGAGGAAGTTATTGGACACCAAAGGGGTGACATTTACTATCCCCTCTTTAACCTAAAACAATTTGGGGAAGGAGCTGGACTGTAAAGATGTGACATTTAGCATTACCACTCCAATCTAAACCATAATTGGGGAAAGTGATGGACACTAAAGGGGTGACATTTATTATTACCACTCCAATCTAAGGCTATGTTAAGAAAGTTTTGGATGCTAAAGAGTTGAAATGTACCCAATCCACTTCAAAATATAAAATTTTACACAAGGTAATACAAATCAAACATTTTAAATACACAAAATGTTTGTTATATGTCAACAACTTGGTCAACTTGTTAGAACATTGCAAGCCTGACAACACATGTCTGGCAAACAGGAAAGTAATGGTCCTCCTATTTACGGATTGCACGTTACTTGTCTCGAGATCCCCAGTGGGTATCCAAAATCTTCTGGATCAGTTTGGAATCTTCTTCAGACAGAGAGGGCTGAAGATCAATACTAGCAAAACTAAATACATGCTATTGAACCTTTTCAAGATGGCTAGAATGCACCTGGTCCTCAATGGTACCCATTTAGAGAGGGTCCGCACCTTTAAATACCAGGAGCTTACTGTTAATGAGAAATTTGGCTGGACACCTCAGATTCCCAAGTTTAAACTCAGATTAGAACATTATAGTGGTGGCCTTCTTGGAGCCCTGAAGGGATCCAGCTTTTGTCCGATGACAGTGACACCCACATTGCAAACAACTTGCATGCATTGGGGGGATCCCTATATAGTGGGGAGCTCTGTGGCCATGCTAATGTCAACTATCTGGGGTTGACTGAAAATCCTTTCCTCCAGCTCCTCACAAACCTTCCCCTTAGCACTCCACTGGTACCACTTTGCTTAGATCTTGGCATTTGCTCACTTACCCACAAAGCAAAACGCTGAAGACCTGAAGGAGGATCTGGTCCTCAGTAGACTTATTACTCGATCAGCTAGGCTTGGAAGACATTACAAAACTTTCCAGAGCCACCAGAATTCCTTGGTTGGAGTATATTAAGAGCACACATGAGGAGATTGAGTGCGGCGACATGTGGGCTCGCCTCGAAACATCCAGTGGCACTTCTTGATCGGTATTGGAGACGTAGATGGCAGATTGCACCAGAATAGGGGAGCAGGTACTCTAACTTCTACCTTTTTGGAATTTAAAGACATATATCTTCTGGAAAGGTATATGGACATAATTGAGCCTTCGGATGCTAAGACACTTTATATCAAGTTCCAAATTTGGACTTTGCCACTTTGAACATTTACTACAAAGTGGCAGCACACCCTCGTTGAAGCTGAACCTGACCTAAGCTGCTCGTTTTGCCCAGAGATTAAGGAAACTGTATATCATGTTCTATACTTTTGCCCACAGTATCATGCTCACAGGAGGAAATGGATTTTGCTGTTATGCCGTAACTTGGGCATTAGAGACTACAAAATTGCAAGTAGGGTACTCAAAGCAGACACAGCTCAAGTAGTTGTTTGCTCCAGCTTTCTGCTATATATGTGGTGATACAGACAGAAAAAGACTGCCCCATTGCCACCCAGTAAATAACGCTTAATATCCATGAGTGCCCTAGTTATATTTTGCTGTCATTTATTGTTTTTCTTTTTATAGGCCATGCAGCAGAAGATAACCAGTATAAGAGTTGTTGGATGAAATCCACTTTTGCATCCTAAAATTGTTGTGATCTTCCCCCTACAAGCTACTAGTCTTAATTGTGGGTATAATAAATGTTTTTAACTGTGGGTAGTATAAACATTTCAATTATTCTACATTTTATGTATAGTTTAAATTAGTGTGTTTACTTTTAAGACAATTGCCAAAATAAAACTCATTATGATGATGATGATAATAATCTAGTGAAATGTAAGCGGAGCCTACATGCAGAGTGCACTGTTCCTAGGGAGAATATTTCTCACAATTTCTTACAATTATTTATTCTTAAAGGTATGTAATCAACATATTTTCTCTTTCAAAGAAACAAATTTTATTTGCAATAGAACATATTCTGGTTTGTTACTATTATTTTCTATTTAGTTGTAGTTAAATTACTACAATTTTTTGATACAAAACATAAATTGATTGAAATGCCTATATTAGACTGTACAATACTTTTCTAAAATGAATGCAACCACTCCTAGTGTTCGTATGTACATAATCATGAGAACACATTACATCATTTTCTTTTTCGGTCACTAGACTTGCGAAAAGATGTCGCCCAATGCATTTCGGGAGACCCTGTTCCCTTAGGGGCGAGTATCTGCGAAAAATAAATAAATTAAAGGAGCATGAGATGTCAATACCTCATGTTATATTCTCACAAAACATTTACCATGTTTATAGTTTCACCTAAGGGGGATACTTGCTTCTTGAATTAACAGTTCAACACACGCCTAGTGCATCATTCTGATGATATGCACCTGATTCTGGGCGGTAGTGAGATCTATGGGGTTATCTGTGGTAAATGAGCATTCAATTAAGAATGACTCTCAATCTCCACCCAAGATGATAACATACAAAATACAACACATGCTGGAGAAAATTAGTGTGTTTACTTTTATGGCAATTGCCAAAATAAAACTCATTATGATGATGATGATAATAATACACAACCAATACTCCATACTCACACACATTTCTTTACATAAAAAGTTAAATAAACTTTTATTTAAAAACACACTAAGCAAAACTACAAACCTATATATACATATTTAAATAAAAAAATATGAAATTATTTTCTAATTAATATTAATATTAAACATCTTTTGTGAATATTTACTTCCGCTTCATAAAGTTTAAACCACAAATTGACAAATAAAACCATAACACAAAATTAACAATCATAAAAAAGTAAACTCATTTTATAATTTAAAATAATTAAAACATATTTCTAAACTGTTTGAATGTAAAACTTGTTACAACATATTTAAAACTTTAAAATTTGACATATAAAGATTTTTAAATATTCAATTGTATTAAAAGTGTTGTTATATATTTTTAAATTGCATACTATTTCATTGTTTTTAATACTTTTAGTATACATCTTCATTAATAGAAAATTAAAATGTATTACACATACTAATACAACAAATTACATTTAAAAATATCCTCAGAATTATCCCCTAAAAACCCAATATCCTGCTACAAAAAATATTAAACAATTATTTATATACATTAATACAGCTAAAAAGTACAAATATCAACACGCTCATAAGAAAAAAATATTACTAAAACACAAAGAAATGAAAGTAATAAACATATATAATCAAACACACTACAATAAATTATATACTAATTAGCATTTACAAACCTTATTACATAAAACAATATTTTCTACATCAATATTTACTAAAACGATATTAAATACAAAACACTAAAAAATAATAGTTTTACCTTCGATATTCCTGTAGATGATATTTTTTAAATCCCTATATTCTTGACACAATATTTTTATATCATGATTTTTTAAAAATATTTTATATAAATGCCAACATTTGTAGGTGAGATTAACACCATATGGAATTTTTCAATACACAGTTGTAGGGTTGAAATACCCCGGCACTGTAGCCCTGTCCCTCTTTTATTCTTATTTTTTTTTTTATGGTCCTCATATCACCATAGCTTCTGCAAACTCAGGTTCTTGCATACTTGTTACCTGACCCACAACCTGCTGAATTTGCATTTTCCCCTACTGCAACGACCAAGCCAAATGACCAGTCATCTATAGCGGCACATCGGTGTAATCATAGGACCACTCTCTTCAAGATACCACATCACCAGTCTCTGCCTACCTCGACTCCTAAGAATAATAATATTCAAGGTTAAAAAAACATGTCTCCTTACCACCTCCCATTATCTCCAACAAAATATAACCCCCACTTCAAAGGGTTATCTGGGGCCTGCAAACAGAAAAACCAATGCTTGCTCGGAATGAGAAATTTATTTTTTGCCCACCCTGTGTTCATAAACAACACCCATCCCAGCACCCCACCTTGGAGAAGCCTCCTAATGCTTAAAGAAATAGTGGATCCCTAAAGAGCTTCCTCAGGAGAGACTACCAAATCACACTCAAAAATATTTTGGGCCTTATTACGATGGCAGTAGGACGAGCGTCCGACTGCCATCACGGCGGAATTGGATATGTAAGTCAAGTAGCCGGCGGTTCCATCCACCATATTATGATACGATGGCCGTGTAGGCGGTCTGAAACAGGAGTGTTTCTATTGCGGATTGTGCTGCAGACCGGAAAAGGGCTGCAGCACAAACTGCAGTAGAAAAAGGCATGACTTCAAACAGCCATGCATCCTGTGCCAGGCACCATAAGCCTGGATTTTTGGGGGGACAGCACATGTGCCCTCCTAGCCACATAGCTGTGGCCTGTGGGAGATGGGGGCCATGCTAGGGGCCCTCAAAGTCCCTTTCCTACAACCTTTCCATAGTGGTGAGACTGCTATGAAAAGGCTGTAGGAAATGGACATCGTAATCCCTATGGCGGTGCCTTTACAGGCACTACCTTCGTTGTAGGGATTACTGTCCAATTGCTGCCCTAAACAGCTCCATGAGCCTGTCAGAGGCAGCAGTCTTTTCCCTCACCCTCTGTGGTCCGACCACCTGTATTGTAATCCGGCAGTCAGATCACTGACCTGGATGTCAGGTGGACCGACACCAACAGCCTGTAGGTGGCATCCCGCGCGACATCTTGATGAGGTCCTTTGAGTGCTGCCCTCCACTTCCTAAACCCTGAAAACCTGGGATTCAAGAACTTCCAAAAATCAAGATTTTACCCCCTTTTTTATAGTATTAATCAATGCATCTACATCCTTCACAGCGCAGTAATTAAACATATTATTACACCTGAGGCGGAGCATTGCCGTAAACTTTAGTTGTACCTTTGCCCCTAGTTTATGCAGCTCCTTCATTCTCCTACCCAGCTCCCACTGCCACTGGTCTGTCCCTTTGCGCACATCTGATCAGATAGTGAAAGAGAACCCTCAAGGCAATACTCAATATTGCCCCCTTACTACATATAAAAGGACATTTACCAGGATCTTCCTTGGTTTCTGCCATTGAGGATTCCTCTTGAAAGGGTCTCTGTGTGCTCTCTGGAGTCACTGCTATATGCTGCTGCCTGGCCTATCTTTTAAGACCGCGTCCAGCTGCAGAGAGATTCTAAAGGGCTTCATGTCAGCACCTTCCTCATCTCGGGTACAATATGGAATCTGAGGTTATTCCTCAAGGAGTAATTTTCAATCCTCTCAAGATATTCACTTAAACCTTCATTTGCTTGGTCAACAAACGTATCCCAGTGGTGTTTTTTATATCATACTGTTTAATCAAGTCAACCTCCTCCTCTAATGCGCTAGTACATGTGGACACTATATCGAGCTTCTGGGACAGAGCAGAAAAGGAGGCTTGAAAGCCCACCTGATTAGCTTCTAAGAGCTCAAACCTGCCTTTAATCTCTTCTTTTAACCACATGGCTGCTGGGCGTTTTCCCCCCCCTGTGCTGGAAAATGCCATTTTAGTGGCACCATGACGAGCTCAGCTCGTCATCAGCACACGACACCCGTGGGTGATGACGAGCTGAGCTCGTCATCAGCATCGAAAGGGTTAAACCCAGGTGAATGGTTGCTAAGGACTTCTCTGCCTGAACCCTACCTATTTCACCTACAACCTTCTCTTGTTGTCTTCCCTGACAAGGCTTACCAACCTGTCCAGGCTCTTCTACTGAGGTAAGAGCTTAAACTACGGCAAAGGTCTTCATCCTCGTTTAACATTCTTTCCGCTTCGGGGACCTGATTGTACTGACAGAGGTATTGGGGACAAGAATAACAGTGTGTATATCCATTCTCAAGCCCCGCCTACCTGAACCCTTTTCAGAGCCCCCCTCAATGCTATGTAGGGCTGGTAAGGTCAGGACTTTAAAAAAGATTTGAGGAGCCAGCACCTTCCTACCCCTTCCACCGGAACTCTTTCTGATAGACTTAACAGGCTTCCTCAATGGATTTATTGCCTGAGGTTCCAGCTCCAATAACACTACCGGACATGCACCGTTGCCCCTTCAATGCATCTTTCATAATAGTGGGAGTAAATTCCAGCACAGGACTTACCAGCCACTGCAGCACGGGTGTGCAACATGTATCTCACGGTTTTACCGCCAGGCTTACCGACAGTTTGAACGCTTTTATCCATATAGGTGGAGCATTGAGCCATCCGGCCTACCTCTGCAGCCTCCCAATCCCCATGCTTCCACCTGCTACTCCCCAGAAGCTGGGAGCTACTGCATGCCTTTGTGCATGCCTCTATGGTAGATGGGGAGCTTTTATGGCTTGTGCTCCGACTTGTGCTGGCGCTGCCACTGCAGCTGTGAACCTGCACTCTGGCACCTCCTTACTGAGATGAAGCTCCTGCGTGGCTATCTCCCAGTGCGGGGTCCTTGCACTGGCCGCCGCAGCAGGAGAAGTTGCCTCTGTAATCGTCACAAAGGATTTGAAGCCCGATGGTATCAAACTCTGGTTCCCGGAGGTATACATCAACTTTTCACCAGGTATGCACTGAGGTTGGAAGTGGCAGGGACACACACCACGCAAAGCATTGCTCTTCCAGGGAGTTCGCAACCACTCAGTGCATGGCCGCCATATTACCCGCCCACTCCAGTAACTGTCCATAGTTATTATTTCAAGATTCCCAAAAGACTAAGGATGCTTTCCTACACAGGAGACATCCAAAGCGACCAGCAATGTTTGGTATAGTATTTTGAATAGCTCTTCATTAGCAAAGTACTTGACCAAAATGCTTTATTCTTTAGGGTGGATGGGGTGCATTTGCCCTTATAGTTAGTAAGTTGCATTTGGTGGACAAGAGGATGAGATCTGATGTATTAGTGTGAAGTGTAGATTCGTTTTGTAAGGTATTAAAGCCCACTGTTATAAAAAAAAAATTTATATGTACTTTTTATGTATTATATGATTACTGTATATCTTGCTGTTTGTATAATTGATTTATATTCATGCCTTTTTATTAACTGTTTTTAATATGAACACTTATATACTTATTAAATGAAATATAGTTTTTTATAATCACTTGGTTGTGTTTCCTTTATGCAGTTTCTCACTCCCAAGATGTTAATATTATGCCATATTGTTTACACTGATTAAAGCCCGGAGTAGCATTATTTTCTAACATTAGACCAATCATATTAAAGTGAATTTTGTGAGCTGTGTGATGTGGGTTGGTGATCATTTCAGTTCAACCAATAAGGGACCATTAGGCTTCCCACTATCCTCTTAATTTAAAGCGGGCTCCGTGCACACCGTCCTGGATTACTTTTTGTGGTTCAGTGTATAATACGGGAGGACGTACTCCTACATATAGTATCCTCTTAGCCCCTACGGCACAGGGGAAGTTTCTATTCCTGTGACCATAGTTGTAATTGTTTATTCAATGTCACATCAAAGTCGCCCCGATCAGAAGGAAGGCACTAAGGTCTGGGAAAGCTATATTTTGTAATACCGGCGGCTTGTTTGCTGATACTATATTAATCTTTTTCCCCTCCCACTTACCCGTCAGCCCAACAAATCTGCTCTTCTCGTCTTCCAATTTCCGTTCCGACATGAGGGGGAGATGACTCCTCATCAATACTCCAACTCCTCTCGCTCCTGTTGTAAAACCTGTGTGAGTGACCAAAGTGTATCTCCATCTGTCCACAGCCTTACAGGGGTTACTCACCAAGTGCGTTTCTTGCAAGAGTGCCGCGTCGGGAAGATGGCCCTTAATGTATTGAAGAACCAGGCCAATATTCTGTTTATTTCCAAGCCCAGTCACATTCCACGAGAGCAACATCAACTGGGGTGTATTAGTTCCGATGGTCAACCTTGGACTGTGTTTGCACTCTGTTCCCTGCTAATCTTAACGTTGGGCATGAGTTTTTGATTATCCTGGAGTGTCAAGCCCTGTTACATATCCTGTTGTGAATTTCACTGTATGCATCTACGGTGTCAATATATCCTCCCCAAGTGTTTCACCTGTAAAGTCTACTCGCCTAGTCCCATGGTTATTAACCTTCAATAAAACTACACTACAACTTTTATGTGGTCTAACTAAGCCTCCCCATCCTGCCTCCCTGCTTCCTGGGCCTTGAACTACCCATCTCCCCAACTCTGGAGAGTGCCTGTTGTCCCTTCCCAACCCTAACTTTGGAGACAGTGTCCCAGCATCTCTCCCTTCCCAACCCAACCCCATTCGAGTTCTTTGTATGCAAGGTACATCTTTACTTGAATAGTTTTATCGTCTCTTGTGAATTGTGTGGCTCCTAGTTCGGAGTGCCATCGAATTCCACCTTTGAGCCTTGGCATGTCCTGGATTCCGAGTTGTGTCTTCTCTGATGTATCACAAGTACTCTAAGGGTATCTCTTCTAGTCATATTATTGACTTGACTTTTCCTCTGGGATAACCGGGAGACAATCTGGGTCTTCCGCTGTTGCTGATGTATCTGCCAGTGGCTATCCCTTATTATGAATTGAGTGGGTCCTGGTGGCATCGCCCGTTTGTGGAGTCTTTATCTTTTCTCACTTTTGAATTGGGATCTCCGACTCGCATCCAGTGACTCCCAAGCATCCTCTGGATTAGTAAAGCACCAGACCTTCCCCTCCACCTCCACTCTATGCTTGGCGGGGAGAGCATTGTGTACTTTAAGTCTTTCTCAGAGCCTTCTTCACTTCCAAGAAGCTGTATCTTTGTTTCTGGACTTTGAGTGCGAAGTCCTGGAAGAACATGATTTTGTTATTTCCGTAGCTCACTGGCAGTGCACTGCAAGCTGTCTGGTCTATTGCATTTCAATCACAGAAGTTGAAAATGTGAGCTAGTCTTGGAGCCGCTCCCAGTATTGGTCTCCTTCATGGACCTCGGTTGGCGTGCTCTATTGAAAAATATTTGGAAAGGCCACGTGGCTGAAGAGAGTTTAGGATTAAGTCCTCGACAAATAGGTCTGTTGCTAGTCCTTCTGACTGTTCCGGCACACCAATAATTCTCACGTTATTACGTCTTGACCTCCCTTCATAGTCTTCAAGATTGGCCTCCAACACCTTAGTATTCTCCTATAATTCATTGACCTGCTGTTTGAGCATCGTAGCATCTTTTTGTAGGTCTGCTGTCTTCTCTTCTACCTCTGGTAGTCTCAAGCCCATTTTCCTAAGGTCTGCTCTAACTAGGGAGACCTCTGTGGTTACTGAATCAATTCTGGTTTCCAGGAAATTCTGTATTCTGTTCAGAGTCGCCATTATATCCTGTAGCGTCAGGTCTTCTGGCTTAGTGGGTCCAGGGATCTTTGTCGGGCTGCATCCCTTTGTCTCTCCTCTGCGTCTGGCTGTTTTGTCCCGGCGTACTTGTCTAATTTGGATTGGAGGGAGTTGCGCACTCCTTTTCTGCTCGTCGTGTTCCTAGCCATCGCCTGGTCTGCAGTTTTGAGTATTATAGTTGTTACTGTCCCCCTCAGGTTCGTCTGCTGCCTGACCGTATGTGTAGTTATACATTACGCGGTCTGTCTGGTGTCTCCCGATGGAGCGAGGCGTGGATCTTGTTGAGGGTGTCTCTGTTATTTCCTGAGGTCCTGTATTAGTGGAGGATCTCTCTGTTCTCGGGACGGGTCCACCTGTTTTACCTGGGTTTGCAACTTCGCCGCCAGCAACCTACTGGTCTTCGACTTTTTTGGTAGGGTTATGATTTGTTCCATGATTTACTGGTAGGGGAGGGAATGTGAAGAGCTGTTTCTAGTTCTTTCTTGACTTTATCAGGCTTTACTGTGTCTCTGGTGGTATAGCTGTTTGCAACGCTGTGTAGTTACTGTTTGCTTCCTAATTTTCTACCTCAGCTGTAGGCGGCCCCACAGGACTCCTTTCTTGCTGCAGTAGTGTACTCACCTCAGTGCCTTATGACCGGAGTGCTCGCGCTGCGTCCCACCGACAATCTCTCTGATTGGGTGCGGCCATGAGAATTTCTATAGCTGTCCTTTTCGTATTGCCCCTCAGAGGAAGGGCTCTGTCCCCAACTTCACCTCTGCTGTGGCTCCGGGTGCTGTCTCCTCCCTGCTCGGCCTGTTCCCCTCCAGCCTTCCAGGCTCTTCCACTAAGCCATTCCCTGCCTCAGTCACTTCGCTGCTCTCGCCCTAGCCCGTGGCATCATCACCTCCGCGGTCACTGCCAATCAGGACCCCACCCTCCGCTATCGGCTCTCGGGTCTACCGAGTCCTGGACTTGCCTCTGGTACATGATCTGTTCCTCGGAGTTTGCTACCACAGTTCCCCATACTGCATCGGACTGACCTGGGCGTGGGAGCTCCTCTACTCCAGTACCCGGCTACCGATTGTCTTTAGTTCACACCTCGTTTCTCGCTGCCAGGACCTCCACAGGGCTCGATACTTCACACCAGCTCTCCAGTGGGTTTCTGATTTGCGAGATATCGTTTACATCATGCCGTGTCGAATTTATGGGATATGGGTTTTGGGTGCCAGGAGCTCACTCAATTGTCATCCATCTTCGACCCACCCCTGTTCTTGACATGAGAATGCAGTCATCTGCGTACATTAACACAGAGATGGGTCTTGTCCCTGCCCTAGGTAGGTCAGCTGCAATCTCTCCTAGGTGTTTCTCCAGGCCATTAATATAGATACTAAATAGAAATGGGGTAAGGATGCAGCCTTGACGTACTCCCTTCCTGATGTTAATTTGAGGGGTGCTCTCCCTTCTTTGGGCGATACATCACACATCCACCCACATCCTCGTGTAATTTGTTTAGAATTTGCACCACCAAAGTCCACGCCCAAGTCCAGCAGTATGGCCCAGAGTTTCATCTGTCGATATTGTGAAACGCTGAGCTTAGGCCCATGAAGGCAAGGGATTTCTTCACCCGTACATATTTGCTATGAATAAGGAAGAGGTTTAGGCATTGGTCAATCGTTCCAAGCCCCTTACTAAAACCAGACTGGGGTCAAGATATCATTATCAGTTGCCCAGTTCTCCAAGTGCTCCAGAATTATCCTGGCCAGTATTTTCGCTTAGCTATCTATAAGCGATATTCGGTGATAACACCTGGAGTCCCCTCTGTCGCTCTTCTTAAACCAGAAGGTCACCAAGTATTGGACACTGGCTACATGTCTTCCATGAGAAGAAAATTATACTAGAATTGATACTTATCTGTCAAGACGTGGCACCTGTGTACCTTGAGATGGGAATTATTGCTTTCTGTTTGTACAATTATTTCATATTGATTAAATGCAAATAACAACAGGATTTAAAAAATCTATGTTCTCTGACTGACCTCCTAGTGTCTGTGGAAATCCACTAGGGGCATCCAGAAGTTTCTATTTTAGAACCCTCACCCAGCTAGGTGGCCTGCTTCGTTATCAGGTTCAGCTCCACACTAGCCAGGTGCAGCAATGCCTAGGGGGCCTTAAAACCCTCAGTGAGGGAAGGACACTGACAGTGGCAGATCATTTCACTGCCGTTACTGTGACTGGTGAATCAGTGATGTGGCAGGAGATTATGAATAGAGAAATATGTAAAAAGTGTATGTTACAATTGACTTAATAATCCCTCATGTACATGCTTATATTATGGGGATTCCTGTTAAGATTACAGTCAGTCAGTAGGACCAATAGTACATTAGTTGTTCGGTGGTCCCTCTGTGCTGGTCGACATATTTCACTTCTGTCTGCCCAAACAGGTCAATTGGGGCTTCATCAGGACCTACTCTAGTATTCCCTTAGGGGGTTATAAACTATCTAGAATCCTATCAATGTGAATGGACTACTTAAAAATAATAGAAAGTTGTTATCCTTTCCAGATGAGACTCTAGTTGGCAGAATGCATAGAGCAATGCTTTGCGAGCTACCTGCGGAAGGCTTCCTGTATTTGAGACCTCAAAGTAATTTAAGAAGGTCAGATTCAAATGCCTCCAAGCAGCGGCTAAAATTTGGTGTGAAGTCAGATCTATTGTGGTTATCACATATTATAGCAAGCTGGCATATATATGGGACTCTCCAGGCACTCCAGAATTTATGCTAGATTCCCTCACAGATCCTTTGAGATGGTGTGGTATAAGTAGATGGGGGCAGTTCATAACTTGACTTGGGAGTATTGGAACTACAGGACTGAAGGGAGAATCTCCAGATGTAAAATATTTCAAATAAATTCATGGATGAAAAATCAGTACTGGATAAGTGAAAGCCCAAATCAAATGGAAATGGATCTTCAAAACTCACAGGCCAGGAGGAAGGAAGTGGCATTATGGTATTCACATCTACTTACAGCGGTCAACAAAAAGACGAGAGCACCTTTTTCGGCATGGGAAGGATAGTTGCCGGATGCTGAGCTGGAAGAATTATGGCAAGCTTCTCTATCTACACTTTATATGATAGTTAAATCCGCTGCATTAAGGAAGAACCATTTTTTCACTCTCCACAGAATCTATTGGACTCTGAAAAAGTTGGCAAAACTTAAAGGAAATGGTGAATCCAAATGTAGGCGGTGTGGAAGCGCTGATGTTTATGACATGCATTTGTTTGCCACTTGTTCAAAGCTCGCAGAATTTGGGCTTGCTGTTTGTAAGACTATTTCTGACGCGATTGGTACCGAGGTGGAGGTAAGCATGGATTTAATTATGTTTGGGATAAGGCAACAAGAATTAAAGGGTTTGTGTCTTAATGTAAAACAAAGAAACTTGATGTTCTACCTAATTCTCATAGCGAGAAGGGAAATCTGTAAATGATGGATCCAAAGCTCCGCCCCTTCATGGCAGGAGTGGAGAAGCTCAGTGGCGTTCTTTGAAAAGGTGGACGAGAAAGAATCAAGAAGTGCTGCTGGGGGCGCTGTATGGGACCTACTGACAGGGCCGGACTGGGAACCACAACCGGCCCTGGCAAAGTGCTCGGCCGGCCCCCCCTCCCCACTGGGGGGGGGGGGGGGGGGAGTTGGAGGTGCCGCCGAGCTCTTTGCCGGGCCGGTTTTCGGCCGATTTTTGTGCAGGGCCGATTTTGCAGCTATGATGCAAAAACTTAGGTAAAAGGACTGGTGCAATGATTACATCTTCTCACAGCATCAGGCATAGGCAGCAAGCTGTACGAGAAGGGGCCCAATAAACAATGTTTTGTTGCTTGAAGAAGTTAGTCCAATCGGCTAAGCACCAGGGTCACCGCAGCACGCAAGGTGATTATTTTGACATTGGAGAAGGTATGAGGACTGACAAAAATAAAAAGGTGAATGGACTAGTGACTAGTTCACGGGGGCCCAGCCCTCAGATGTTAACCCCCATAGAGAAGGCAAATCCAACCCTATTTAAAGTAAGCCTAAGGACCCATGGGAATCCGGTGGAAAAGGCAAACCCTCTGATACTGCGTTATGAAGGATGCCGGTCTTGAAACCTATATGTGTTCCCTAGTCACGAAATGTGTGAGATTGCACCGTTCCACCTGCCAATCACTAGCAGAAAATAACAAACAGCTCTGCATCAATGCATCGTTAGGACATATTCGGCCCCAATATACAAATACAGATTTTAAGTATGTGAACGTCACATCATGACCTGTAAATACAATTACATTTACAAAACCTTCCGCCTGCTAACTACTAGCAGAAAAACATCTCTGCCTAAATGCATGCAAGCTATTTAGGACACAGTCGGCCCCAATGTATAAATACAAGGGCAGATTTACAAGCCCCTTGCGCCACTTTTGCGTCACTTTTCCCATGTTAAAAATTACGCAAAAGTGGCGCAAGGGGCTTGTAAATCTGCTCCTGTGAAGCAGATTTACAAGCCCCTTGTGCCACTTTTGCGTCACTTTTCCCATGTTAAAAATGACGCAAAAGTGGCGCAAGGGGCTTGTAAATCTGCTCCACAGTTTTTAAGTATGTGATCGACACATCATGACCTGTAAATACAATTACATTTACAAAACTCATCTTGCAGTAGTTTATGTTAATTACATTCAATGGAGAGGTTCATATTTTCTTCAGACAATCAACACTTTTTGCAGGGGAATATTTATTTAGTTGCATTTATTTAGCCAGTTGCAGGACATTTATGATGCAAATGCACTAACACTACCCCTGATGGGTTTTTTAAAGTCGATTAACGGGATAGAAATGAGTGAGCTCCCCTTTTCCTCCTTGCTGCTTATTCGTTCAAAGCTGCAGACCCGGTATCCTCTTGAAACGTGTTTCTTTTTTTGTCTCTTAAAGATGCCCTTGACGAGTTTCCACTGCAGGTCTTTCAGGTCTTTGAAATGTACAGCTCCATCTCCTGGGAATGACAGTAGGTACAGAAATGAATACAGATGAGATTCACAGTCCCAATATTATTGCAACCATGACAGTGCTTAATTTGTAAATTCACTCTGCCCAGCCTGGATTCCACCTCGGGCTTCTCTGTTTCACCACGTGTCACCTCCTGTCTCCCTATCTCACTCTTGTAGTTTCTTTTTCATCTCTGCTTTCTCTCTTTTTCATGGTTTTCCTATCTTTCTCTTCCTCTTTTTTTAACCTCTTGTTGTATTTCTCTTTTTTATGTAAGTCAGATGATGAAAAATAAGTCCTGGTTCTCAAAAATGAGCTCCGGTGCCCACAACCTAGAATCCACTGGCACAAATTAAGCTATGATGTTATGTTATGATATGTCATGTTATAAGGAACTTCTTAAGCGCTCGTTCACCCAAAGGTTTCATGGCGCTGGGAGCACTAGGAACAGGATAGCGCTGTGAAGTTCACTTCGGCACACATCATGCCATGTTTTTGTAGTTCAGTTTTATAAATCGGTCATAAACAGTCAAGTGTCAGAAGACACTGTAATCTTGAGTCAAGCGTTCACATGAGTGAGGGGATAAAGGCTTACATATAGGTTTAAATCTGTATAAACTTTAGTTTGCCACATATTGAGCACGCACACACCTTACTATAGATAATCATGACTAGAAAGGCTTCTGGGCCTCAGAAACAAAAATCACAAGAGACAGACAGTCAGGGCCATCTGGTATGTTGGTTGTCACTGGGCCCCACACTGCAAGGGAACAAAGGATATCATTATTATTTTTTTTTTTTTAGCAGAGCAATTTTTTTTATTTTTATATATTTTTATTGGAATTTACAAATTACATATAATAACAACAGACATGTAAAGTTTGACGTTCTTTGGATGGGTATGTAGCAGAGCAATTTTTCATTCTAGAAATCTCGCACCTGAGACATTTGCGAATGACGACTGAGAGCTTTGGTAGCTTCAGTCAGCTTTTCTCACTCATGAGACCTCCCACGTTCAAAGGAGAAACCACCTCTGTGACTTAGTTGCCTTTAGTTTGTTTGCTTTCTCACGTCATGCCGGTAGCCATCTTTAAGTTACAACACAATATACATTTCTCTGGGCAACTGCGGCCCTTGCGCTTGCCTCTATTAAATACCAGTAGGAAATGTGTGAAATGACTTCCCAAACACATGTGGGATTTCGGGAACCTAACTGAAATATATCCTGCGACCACCCACCCTCAACTGAAGGTAGAACACATGCAGATGTTACCTGTCTGAAGCCAATGTTCAGTATGACTGGAAACCGCTTGAAGATACAACACACACTTTCAGAACAGGATTTAAAATATATTTTTTCCATAGTAAAGACACTCAATATAATTGCTTATGTCACAGATAACTTATGCATTAAGCAATATTTAGTGTCTGCACTGTGAAGTCTGTTCTACTCTGCAAGCACAGTCAAAATTGGTAGGCCAAGACTGTTTTTCATCATAAAAAATATATGTACTTATAAGGGCTTTCAGTCATGCCTCTTTACCCACTGTTTAGGTGCAGCATCATTCACATTGGGCTTACGCCCACAACAGCAGTTACCATGTCAGTCATTTATTTATTTATTTATTTATTTATTTATTTATGAATTTTTATATAGCGCAGACTTTACCCGAAGGTGTCAGAGCGCTTCACAAAAGGAACAGAAATGAAACATAATGAGAAACATTACAAAAGAACAGATTATTGGCTTACCTGATTGTGAGTGGCAGCATTCTGATCTTGCACAATGAGCACATCCGCCAAACAAGAACTACTTTTCAGTGTCAGGGACTACTGGTAAAAATGTGTGCTTTTACTTGTGAGAGAGTGCCATGTTATTTGAAAATTTGTAGGGGTGCACCATATTCCTACGTAGTCAGCACCCACACATTTAGAGGATTTACCAATATAGTTTAGAAATGTAATTGTAGGCCGGGGATCAGTGCAATATGTAGTGGAGTGTTTAATAATCGTAGACAAACCATAAACCAGCTAACAAGACTCTGTAACGCCCTCATATCAAATGTGCAGGAATCGGAGTGGGCATCGTTTCTTGCTACAAAAATTTACAGATATCTCGACAAAAACTCTGAGTAACGCTCTTTGTCTAAACAGTCAAAATAAAATGTGCCCCGCAGAAGAACAAGGAAGACAACCTTTGACTAGTAATCCCTGTAACGTATCTAGCACTGCTCCTCAGAATAAACAATATACGGCGGAAGAAATCTTTAAACTGATCAAAAAAGCTAAACCCAATGGGGCGCCAGGCCCGAATGGCATCCCGCAAGCAGCCTACAAACATGCTCCGGAATTTTGGGGACCCTGTCTGGCGCAACTGTTTTTGGATGTGCAAAACTGGAACAGAATACCCGAAAGCTGGCAAGGATCCATATTTACGCCAATCTATAAAGGTGGTGAAAGATCAAACCCAAACAACTATCGCCTAATAGCATTGCAGGACGTTGAGGCAAAAAATTTTGCAACGCTTCTCTTAAATGATTTGGTCACTTGGTCAAGTGAAAAAGAGCTGATACCCATTAATCAGACAGGGTTCAGGAAGGGGATAGGTACAACAGCAAATATCCTATCCATCACTATGATCGCGGAGAAGTGTATTACTAGCAAACGGGACCTGAACCTGTGTTTTATTGATCTTCAGGCCGGATTTGACAGTGTGGACGGCAACTTATTGTGGTTGAAATTGAGAGCATGGGCAATACCGGAGAGTATTTTAAGGGGTTTGCTGTTATTTTATTCCAGTACTTGCTCGCAAGTAAAAATAGGGGATGGCCTACGGTTGTCGAGAAAAGTTTTTACATCAATTGGACTCAAACAGGGGTGTGTCCTTGCCCCTCATCTATTTAATCTCTTCATCTCGGATCTCACCGGGAAACTGAACAATTGTAATGCTCACCCACCTAAACTAGGCGACCTACAGGTCACCCACTTGGCCTACGCCGATGATATAGTACTCATGAGCCTAACGAAAGTGGGTTTAACCAGATTAGTAACTGAACTCTCAACATTCCTGTTGGCAAATAAGTTGGCTTTAAATGTTTCAAAAACCAAATCCATGTTGATAACCAATCGCCATGAATCTAATTGCAATATTTGGGTAAAAGGAAAACCACTAGAGAGAGTCTCAGCATATAAGTATTTGGATTTCTATCTGGATGATAAGCTTGATTTTAAAGAACAGAAGAAATACCTGACGCAAAGAGCGGGTGCCCTGATATTCGGACTAAGCACTTTGACAAAAAAACTTGAAGGTCCATCACTTAAACCTTTAATAATTGTGATGGCCAACAAAGTTCTTCCAACAGTGTCCTATGCAAGTGAGGCAATGCATGGAAAGGATATGGACCTACTTAACAGCTTAACAACAAAAATTTACAAGAAGGTCTTACGATTACCCAGGATGGCGTCGCCAGCCCAAATGCGACTAGAATCTGGCATAAAAAACGAAACTCTGGGCAGACTATACTCATATATCAAGGTATGGTATCAGATCAAGCAAAAAGCAACTAATAATAACCTTAATACACACCTATGGCAAGAGCTCAAATCCCCAAAAAAATCCAAAGCAAATCAATTCCTCATGCACGCTTTGGAGGTGACTTGTTCAAAAACCCTTTGGGACAAAAATCTGTCATTTGCAGCACTAAAACAGGCATTAAATAAAGTGGCCAAACTCCATTCATTGGTATTGGACAAAGAGATTTTTTCCCATCGCTCGCACTCCTGGGCTGTGATAAACTGCTACAAAACATTAACCCCAGCAGTGTACCTGGAAACAACATATTCAATTTTTATTAAAAGAAAGCTGATGCTATTAAGATTTGGCAAATTTCCGACATTAGCAGAGGAACCAGCTTGGAAACAACATGTAGCTGTAACATGTCGATTGTGTGGTAGCCCCAAAGAAGATCTAATACACATAATTTGCCATTGTAAGAAGCTTTCTAAGGAACAGTCATACCTTTTAAAGCATAGTTTTTGGATCAAGAAGCTACGAACATGTAGATCTGCTATTATTGGAAGCTTGGACATAACTGCCCCTCGAATGCATTGCAAGTTGGTGAAGTTCTTGCAAGCATTTGAGAAATATCTTAAACAATACGAAGATCCCAATTGTTAATAATCTGGAAATACATTGACTCTTAATTCTTGCTCTTATAAAATGTTTTTTAATCCTTTTTAAATGATCATTTATAAACTTTCATAATGCGTGTGTGAAATACATCAAATTGTTATGGTTTTAATTAACTAAACAATAAAGTTTAAATTTCTGTCGAAATTTCGTAGACAATTGTAGTGCGTTAGCCAGGAATTAATGTTTGCATAACGTTGAAATGTAATCACATGTGAATTGTCATATCAACAATGAAGTGCCTTAGTGGAGAATAAAAATGCTTATTAATGAGTGATTTAACATAGGTTTTATGTGAAGAGACGTTGCTTGCATTAAAAGTTGAATTAGGGTTAACCGATGAAATGTAATGCTCATGTAATGATAGAAACGCATTTAAGTTGCCAACGGCCCGAGTTATGCTGAAGCCAGTAGAGGCCTAACCGTATTTTTCCTTGGTTAGCTTTAATTGAAGAAAATAATTTCTTATTCTTGGGAAAGACTGTCCTCAGCTAAATGTTAATTGTAACTTTGAATGTTGCACGGTTTCTTCTCACATATTCCAGCTTGCAGGTTCAAGGACATGGGCCTCATTAGGTAGAAGGAGCCATTGTTTAGAAGTTATATTGGTAGAAGCGAGCGCAGAAGAGGTGCCAAGGAATTTGGGAATACAACATTCATCAGAGAAGGTGCCTGGGACCCAAGGACACTCCAACAGACGCTTGGTGGAGAGGTGCCATGCTGGAAAACTCCATGGATCAATACCTGCCAGAGGGGCGTGTCTGAAGGCGTGTTAACTGTTTTTGGGGTTTTGTATTAGGGACAGCTCACGTGGGTTGAGAGCAGTCTTGGACGGTTTGGAGTAGAGAGCAGACCTGAGAGGGTTTTAGACGAGAGACAGAGAGTGGGCTTTGGGAAAGGCAAAGATGTAGATAGTTGGGATTCGATGCAGAGTAGGGTGTAGGAAGGAACATCTTAGAACGAGCTCGGTAGCTGAGGCTGCTTAAGAAAAGTGAGTGTACTTCCTTGTAAGTCACCACTGCTGACACCTTTATTCTCGCCTGGGGAAGAATTGTTAAGTAGGGATGTCACCTTAGAGTTAGTTAGTGTAGGGACAGTCTAACCAAATTCTTCCTTTCTGTAAATGCAGTCCAGAACTCAAGTTGGGATTGTCATTCTTTGCCTAATGATCCTTGAATTGATTTTGCTTTTCATCTTGAGTCGCTTGAGACTCCTGAGTAGGATCAAGTATGTATTAGTTCCGGTTTATTTCCTGAATCTTTTGCTGAGATGTCTGTACATCCAATTATTTTTGGCTATGTAATAAACCCTTGAAATTTCAGTTCGTACTCAGTGGTTCTTTGAGGAAAACTGGATAGTGGTAAATAGTTTAAAGTGATGATTGAGAATTTTCCCCTCTACGCTCCAAGACTGGTAAAAAGGTCCGGTTGGCCTGTTCTGGGATTCTGGATATTGGTAAGAAAAATCTAGATGTGGATCCCAGCTTCCCCACTTGAAAAACTAAGTGTGTTTATATTGGCTTTTAGACAGCGCTTGATTTCCTACAGCACGTACCTTCATACAAAAACCATGCATAAACATAAAAAAGCATTGGCAAAGTCAAAAGGTCAACAGCCAATGCCAGACCTATTGGCTTTGTTAATGCTTGTTTACTTTATATATTAAATTCAGATAGAAAGCCTCTTGCAGATTGCTTTATTTTTAACTGCAAAACATCATTCCAAGGAGGTCAGAATTTTCCAGCTGTAAAATCTCCAATGGAAATCGTGCATTGTTATAAAATACTCCAGGTGGTTATTCCTATATCACCCAATTCTGAGTATAGTAGCTCGGAATGGGGACTAACATGGACCAGTTAAAGAGCATGAATCTCCTTTTTGAAATGTTTTTCTGATGCAAATTCCTCCAGGAAACACCTGGTGGATCTTGTGCAGAAGAGAAACGCAAGACTATTACAGCACTGGAATGTCAGTGCAAACAACGTTTGCGCTCGATTTTGGAAAAATCGCAGGATATTTAACGCTTACTGGAAGTAAACCAAAGCCCTGTTCTCATACTGACAGAAGACCTGATGAAATCCTTACAGAATGGCAAAACACCAGACACTAATTGCCTCCAGGTAAAATTCCTTAAGTAGCTGTCCAGGAAACTGACAGGAACGCTGTTCAAGATGTACTTACTGCCAGGAGAGAAGAAGGCCTGCCACAAGACCACAAATGGCCACTACTGTTGTTATTAAGAAGGCAGGATATCCCCACAAATTGTCTTTTTTATAGACCTGGCTCTCTTCTGATTGTTGAGATGAAGGTGCTGGCGGCCCGATTTGGAGGTTTAATCTGCAAGTTAGTGCAACAAGACCATTCAGGATTTATACCAGGACAGGGAAGCAGGATAACCCCTTGGCTGAAAAGCCTTTTCCCCTTAGAATGTGAAGTGTGTTTTGGCCTTTTGGGGTAGTTCGCACATAGGCATCCATAATCTTCTTTTCAACATTAGGTATCCATGTCAAATTTGCGTTTTCTTTTTCCAACAAAACGGTCACGCACGCCCTCCTCAGCAGCAAACTGGACTATGGCAACACTCTCTATGCCAGAATCAACAAGAAACTATTTTGCAAACTCCAGACCATCCAAAACGCCGCAACCAGACTGATCCTAAACATCCCCCGTCATAACCACCTCATGCAACACCTCCTCGATCTCCACTGGCTTGCCATTGAAAGAAGAATAACCTTCAAGCTCCTCTCTCAAGCATATAAGGCCCTTCACAATATCCGACCAGCATACCTGAACAACCACCTCTCCTTCTACGCACCCATGAGACACCTCTAATCAGCTGAACTGTCTCTGGCCACAATTCCACGCATCTACAAGTCCAGAACGGGAGGAAAGTCCTTCTCCTACCTCGCAGTCAAGGCCTAGAATGACCTCCCCCTCTGGCAAGTCCCTACACTGCTCCCGTTCAGAAAGGACCTCAAAACCTGGCTCTTCGGATAACTCCAGCACTCAAAGGAGCTGCCCCCTGCCCCCTAGTGCCTTGAGACCCACGCGAGTGAGTAGCTGCACTTCACCAACCCTGATTGATCTATTTCAACCAAACATGCTTTGCATTATTTGTCATTATTGTTTACCTACCTTCTTTGGGTTAAGAATGAGGTTTGAGGGTGCCACAAATCCTGCTGTAAAGTACTATGTAAGTCCGAAAAAGTGGCAATGTAAATTACAGAAACAAGGGCCAGATGTATCAACATTGAATTTTACGAGTCTATAATAGCTAATTTTACTGATTCGCTATTATGGAATCACAAAATGCAATGTATGTAGGTATCGCAAAAAAATGTGATTCCTACATATTCCTTAATAGCAAATCACGAATTGCGATTGGCTAGTTAGGAATGCCTTCCCATTCATTCCTATTGGCCTAAAGGCCCATAGGAATGAATGAGAAGACATTTGCAATTTGCAATTACCAAATTGGTCATTGCAAATTGCAAATGCAATTAAAAGGGTGATAAGGGGCCAAAAGGCCACTCTGACGCACGCCCAAAAAAGGTAAGTGTGCACATATTATGCACAAATATGCCGTAAGGGCATGTGTGTGCGCCACATGGCACTTAGAAAAATGCAAACATTTGCATTTTTCCAGGAATTTGCAAATTACCACCAACTTGAAGTTGTGGTAATTTGCTCTTTCTTAAAGATTCCTTAAAGCAAGGTCGCTTACTGCATTGCATTTAGAGGATCACAAATTGAAATTCCCTAAATACATTCACAAAATAGGTAATCGCAAAAATTGCGATTCCCTATTTTGCAAATGTTTTTTGGGATGATACATCCCAAAAGGCTTTTTACCGTTCACAAATGGGCCGATTCTGTGGATCGGCCCGTTTGCGACCAGTAAAAGGGTTGATACATCTGGCCCCAAGTGTTTTAAAATGTACCTTACTTAGTGAGAATCCAACCAATCTTTTAAATTCTAATTACATTTTACAACATTTTGACTAATGGTGGAGTCCCAGGACCTGATGTCCAACTGCATTTTGTGGTATGTAAAGTAGTATTATACTAGTACTACTTACATACTACTAAACACAGTTCACAAACCTGCAAGTCTAAATCTTTGCGTCCACCTCTCCTATATTTTCTAGGGTGAGTTCTCACAAATGTCAGATTCTGACCAACTGACTACGATGTATCCGGATGCTTCCAGATACGATTTGGTTGGATTCCCGTTGACTTCAATGGGAGCCTATGTTCTGACCGAATGCATAGGCTCCCATTGAAGAAAGGGGTGACTGGGGAAAATCGGGCACCCTGTTGCAGGCACCCCCTGGTGGGTAAGAATGGCTGGGGAGGCAGGTATTTGCAATTTTTTATGTAAATTGTATTCATAAACAACTGTTCTGCTCATCTCTAAATTAGATGAGCCGTACCACCGTGTGGCAGACTGTCCTGAGTGCGATGCTGAGTGTTGGTGCTGATTTCAAAGTGTTATTTTTTTAAAGCTAATCAGCAATGAAAGGTATGATTGCTAACTTCCAATCCTTTAATGATTTCTATCTATACATTTACATTTGCAATGCTTCAAAAAGCCTGTAAAAACAGTCAGAGCTGTACAAATTTATATCACTTGAAATGGGAGGGCAAAACAAATTTGTAAATCTATAAAATGCACCACAGATTTTGTCATATACATTCTGGAATGCCCTTGTGGCTTAAGATATGTCAGTAGCACCAAGTTACCGATGAAGATGAGCATATTTCAACACCTACGAGCTATAACCAATAAAGATTTTAAGTATCCAGTAGCTCAACACTTCCAAGTTATGCATGATAGCAACAGCCATCGGATGAAATTCTGTGGAATTGATCACGTCTTGAAGCATACAAGAGGTGGTGACAGAGAGAAACAATTGCGGATTTTGGAATCCAGGTTCATAATTGATCTGAATACCAGCATACCTAATGGTATGAATAGCAGTGAATAATTGACTACACATATTGGTAGATAAAAAAATTCCCCTCCTTTTCTCTTTCAGTATACACTTATTCTAACTTATGGATATCACTGATTTCACTTAGCTTTCACTCACAGTGGCACTTTTAGTATAGGCTGATACAGATCATCCTATGACATGGGCACCGGCTCTTGACTGTCACTATGTAAATATATCATTATATAAATCATTAGAATTGGGGTAATAATAGGTGGTTTCTCGTTTGATCTTGGACTTATTGTGGTGAATCCCAAAATGTGAACATTTTTCTAAGGGCATATTTATGCTATGAATTAGTTCAAGAGGCACAGTTTTTTGTTAAATAGTGGCAAATGATTTTTCACCTTCCAATACTACCATTAAGCCCACACAGGCCCTAAAAAGTATTTAGAAATAGGCTAATAACTTAGCAGGGAGCCCACATTTCACAATTGTTATCAGTGATATTTTTCACAGGCAGAATATTGGGTGACTGTTATCTCCATTGCATGCATGTATATATATTTGTATCTGAACTAAACAGAAACGATCTTAATCTAGAGTTCACTGTACAAGCCAGTAAAACAAGCATTGTATTTTTGGATGTGGTGATATATGTACAAAATAACAAGCTTGAATCCCGTCTAAATAGAAAGCCTACATCAGGCAACACAATTCTACATGCTTCCTGCCACAACCCCTCCCACCTGATCAACAGCATCCCCTATGGAGAGATGCTAAGGATCAAGAGAATATGTAGTTCTGAACACACAGGCCCAAAGAGAGAGCAGAGAGAGATTCCTGGCAAGGGGTTACTCTAGAAAAACTATCAATACAGCCATGAGTAAATCAAATGTTGCGGAAAGACAATCAATGTTGGCCAAAAAACCTATTCCTCAGTCCAGCAACTCAGATCCAATGTCAGAACCTACCAGATTGGTGCTTACATATAATCGACAGCACCAGTTGGTTCGAAAGATCATCAATAGGAACTGGCCACTGGTATTGCATGATCCAGTGTTGGGTAGTGGTTTAACTAAATACCCAAATATCACCTACAGGAAGGCACCCTCTATGGGTAATGCCTTAGTTAAAAATAGCCCTGAAATTGGGAATTCACCCAACTGGCTAGCCAGCAGAGAAGGCTTTTATAAATGCGCTAGCTGTAAAGCATGCAAACAAGGGGTTAATACAAAGGCATTCATTTGACCCTTTAAACCCAAACCAGTCCCTATCAGAAAATTCCTGAACTGCAAAACTGAATACGCCATATATGTGCTGGAGTGTCCATGTGGCCTGCAATATGTTGGGATATAATGACGGCGGTGGGGGCGTGGCCTGGAGCCGAAGATGGTGGACGTGTAGCCCGAGAGCTCCGTCCGTAATCCTTTA
Source organism: Lissotriton vulgaris (assembly GCF_964263255.1). Lineage (NCBI taxonomy): Eukaryota > Metazoa > Chordata > Amphibia > Caudata > Salamandridae > Lissotriton > Lissotriton vulgaris. Next base: position 160,141,043 of record NC_141700.1, read on the forward strand.
CACGAGCCTATTATCCTGCTTCCCCCTACTGCGATCCACCTGATTATTGCACCGGAGGTCCCCGGAGGTGTCCTTCTAAAAGCGGAGCGGTGCTTCTCCACTCCGCCCGCTCTGCTGACGCTCCGACACGGCTGCTTCGGCCGCGGCCTGCTGCACAGGGTGAAGCCTCGGGCTCGAGTGGGCATTCTCCCCGACCTCCCCATAGCCTCTGGCGCGGTCCGATCGGGACTCCGCACCGGACCACAGGGGCGGACACCAGCGGCTGACCTCACCACTGAAGAGGTGCTCTGATCCTACGGCGACCCTGCGGCCCCCGTCTCCGCTGCGGAGCCCTGCCCGGCCACCCTGCTGGGTGACCTGCGGAACGGGAGGAGGCTTTCTTTAACTGGCTGACCGGATTGATCCCAATCTACACGGTGGGCAAGCCACCCGTTACCTGCTGCACCGACCGGACTGTCGGGCGGACAGCGACAGGCACCTAACACCAGCACCGCTTGCTCCGGACCCCCCCGGGCACTGCAGGCCTCATAAGCAGTGTTATTGGCGCCATTTTGTCACTGGGACCCGGACGGGGAGAGTCCCCGGCCCTGCGCTGGAACGTTCCTCTGGCCCACACACTGGCCGATTGGCGGAACCGCGACTGGGTTTCCACGCGGAGCGACGAACTGCGGAAGGCGGTGTGCCCGGCGGTGAGCAGAGGGCGGTGAACAGCAGACCCTGGATATCCGGGCAGCCGGCCCCAGACAGCGGTAAAGGGGTGAGACACGCGCGCTGCGGGCCTACCGCCACGCACTGGCCCAGACTTCTTGCGTGCACCTGCGTGAGGCCGATTCACTGGACAATTGCAGCAGGCCGTCTTACTCCCTTCATCTGTACTATAGGGAGCCAAAGTCAATTCTGCACACGAGACCTCCCTGAGGAAGCCGCCTATACCGACACCGACGCCGAGGACAGAAATTCTATGCGATCCCTGCCAACCCTGGGCCTGCGCTACTCCCACCCTTGACCGCCACACCCTGATCCTGCGGCGGACGCAGTCCGGCGTCCGGAGTAGACACGAGAGTGAGCGGCGGCGATCTGCTGTGCCCTTTCCAGCGTCACCCTGCTAACGAGAGCCATGGGCAAGCAAAGGGGCAAGACTCATGGACAGGGCGCTGCGACGGACCTGCAGTCCACGGGCTCTGAGGACCCGCTGGCCTCCTCCAACATGGACATCATTCCGCCGACTGGGAAAAGGTCCCAGGACGCAAAGTTGGACCTTATCCTTAATGAGATAGGAGCGACTCGCGAAGCCCTGGAATCGTGTATAGACAATATGGCGACTGGCCTATCGCTACTAAGGGCGGACCATAACAAATTGGCGGAACGAGTGGCGGAGCAGAAGATAGCACTGAATGACCTAGTGCCACAGCAGACGGAGCATTCCACGAGGCTGGAGGGAGTGGAGAAACAGCTTAAACATCTCTGGGATAGGGTGGATGAGGCCGAAGGACGTGCGCGCCGCAACAACGTCCGCATCTTAGGCATTCCAGAGAGAAGTGAGGGGAGGAACCCCACCCAATTCGTGGAGGACTGGTTACGAAAACTGGTGGGCCAAGAAGATCTCACTGCCCTGTACAGCGTGGAGAGGGCACATCGGATGCCTCCTCGGCCCCCCAAACCAGGGGCGCCCCCTCGTCCCCTGATCGCGCGCCTCCTTCATTTCAGAGACCGGGACACTGTGTTGCGCGCGGCCAGGGAGAAAGCGCCGATACGATTTGAAGATAAAAACATTTCAGTCTATCCTGATTTCACGCCCACTGTACAGCGCGCCAGATCCACATTCATGGGTGTCAAACGCAAATTAAGAGACAGAAACGTGAAATATGCGCTGCTGTTCCCTGCTCGGCTCAAAATCCTGCACGACAACAAATCCCACTTCTTCGACTCACCAGAAGAGGCTGAGGAATGGATGGAGGTCACTCTGACGCCGCCGACCTCACAGGACCCATTCGGGGAGCACCAGGAAGGCGGGCGCAACGAGCGCGGAGACACACCGGACAGACAACGCAACGGGACACCACTCTTCCCATGGACCCTCTGCGACGACGCACCCTCCTGGTGCTCGGATGGCGAGCCACCCATCGTCAACTCATCGGCAGCAGCTCACGGAGGAGGCACTGGCAGCACACGACGCCCAAGCACTTAATGACAGGCACTCCGCCACCACTGACACTCATACAGAGGTGTCTGGCTCAATGGACAGCTTGCCGCTGTTCCCGAAAATTACAGCCCAAATGGCAGAGGAGTTCTGATTTGCTGAGAATATGATCCCCTCCAGGTGGTAATGTATACTTGAACTCCCCCCCCCCCCCCCCTCCTTTCGCATGTGGTGGGTTGCATGGGGGACCCACTTTGTTGAGGACTAACGAGCCCATGCAGACCGTTCAATGACAGTCGACAGAGGCCTGTCACCCCCCGGTATGCACACGGACTCCATTGACTTGTGCCCACGTTGGGCACCACAGTTTGGATCCCGGGCACGTTGGCTTGGGGACCTTTTTGTTAAGGGGTTATTTGTTTTCACGACACACTCACCTTATCTCAACGCAGAACTGACATGGGGCCCAGGGTGTTTCACTAGGTCGCACTACATAGATGGTTATGGGGCCACTTAATAATTACCAACTGTGCACCTGGAACGTGCGTGGCATGGGAGCGATCCAGAAACGCCATAGAATTTTGGCCCAGCTTAACCGCAGGGGGACCCAGATTGCATGCCTGCAAGAGACACATTTGAACGCTTCTGAAGCTGTGAAGCTGCGCAAGAAATGGAGGGGACAACTATTTGCTACCTCCTATTCTGCGTTTTCAAGGGGGGCAGCGATCTGGTTCCGTGGCTCTGTCCCCTTTCAGATGTTAGAGCATAGGATCGATAAAGAAGGCCGATATGTATTTGTGCGGGGGCTGTTAGACGGGGATGCTGTTGTATTTGGGTGTGTTTACTCGCCGAACTCTAATCAATCGGAGTTCTTGTTAACGGTGAACGGGGTGCTGACGGAGTGGGCTGATCATCGATGGTTTATTGGGGGTGATTTTAATGCTGTGCTTGATGTTACGCTGGATAGGTCCCATCCCCCTTTACAGGCGACTGAGAGTAGGAAACAAGCGGATGCTCTTACTAGGTGGGCTGAGGGCTGGGACCTGACTGATGCATGGCGCAGTACACACTCACAAGAGAGGGAATATACCTTTTTCTCCCCACCACACCAGCTTCATACCAGAATTGACCACATATTCTGTTCCCGCTCCGTAGCAGATACAATTGTTCAGGCCCAACACATGGGGAAAACTCTGTCCGATCACAGCTCTGTAGAACTCACATGGCAGTGGGGCAGACGACTAGCCCCCATCCCCACTTGGAGACTGTCCCCAGATCTCCTTGAAGACTCAGTATTCCGGGCCTCCCTGTCCGATGCTATAGTAACATATTTCTCCACAAACATGAACACGGCCAGCACCCGTCAGGTAGAGTGGGACGCATTTAAGGTCTGTCTTAGGGGGGCAGCCATGGCCGCTGGACTGGGCAGGAAACGGGAGATAATTAATCAACTGAAGGAGGTGGAGGGCTCCCTGGCTTCCCTGGAGAATGAGGCTGCCGGCACACATGCACCCTTCACGCCACTACAGGAGGCTCACATTCGACATGCGGAGCTACTAGAAGACCTGAGGCTCCTAGACTATAGAGAATATACGAACAGGCAGCATGCACAAGCGGATAGAGCTGGCCCCCTCCTAGCCCGCCTCTTACGGGACTCCCCAGTGAGCCACCCCATTCTGAGAATCCTGGACCAAGCAGGAAATCCAACCACCACCCAGGTCGGGATCAACACTGCGTTCAGGGAATACTACACAACACTGTACAGTCCCCCACAGCCCCTTCCCGAGGTTGCATTCGAGGCCTTCACGAGGGACTTAGCCCTGCCTCGACTTAAAGACGGGCAGGTCAAAGACCTTCAACGCACCATTACTATAGCTGAAATCAGACAGGCAATACGCGCCCTTCCCAAGGGCAAGACCCCTGGGACAGATGGCCTACCAGCCGACTTTTATGCAACGTACATAGACCTACTAGCCCCACGATTACACGCGATTTACTTGGAAGCTCTGCGGACAGCCACTCTACCGCAATCGTCTATGCAGGCATTAATCACGTCCCTTTTGAAGCCTAATAAAGAAGGGCTTCAGATGGCTGACTATAGACCCCTGTACCTTCTCAATACTGACTCCAAGATATTGAGCAAGGTGCTGGCATCGAGGCTCGTGCAATATGTACCTCAGCTGGTCCATTCGGACCAATGTGGTTTTGTCCCGGGCCGCAATACAGCCATGAACCTCAGGCGACTGGCTCAACTCATGCTCGGTGACCGGGAGGACACGAGCTCCGAAGGCTGCATCTCCCTGGACTTGAAACAAGCATTTGATTCCCTTAGATGGGATTACATGTTCGACACACTGTCGAAATTTGGGATACCCCCCGAATTCCTCGCTTGGGTCAGATTGCTGTATACAGCCCCCACAGCTAGAGTGCGCACCTCAGGTCATATATCAGTTCCTATAGCTATCGCACGGGGCACCAGACAGGGCTGCCCACTTTCCCCCCTCCTATTCATCCTTGCCCTTGAGCCGATGCTCTGTAGGCTCCGCCTCATGGCCCCCCGATTTGGCATTCTACGTCATGGGACGGCACATATAGTGTCCGCTTATGCGGATGATATTATCTTATATTTCCGGGACTTAAGGGGCGACTTGAGCCCTGTTGCCCAGGTATTTGAGGACTTTAGGTCGGTCTCAGGCCTGACCATAAGCGAATCCAAATCATATGGATTCACATTTGCAGCAACTGGTCTGGCTGCTCCGCTACCCTTCGCACCCCACGAGTTCCAGATAGCTGAAACCACCTTCAGATATCTGGGGATGCAGATTTACAGGGAAGCAGTCCAGATGCTCGACGGTAACCTTGGGAGGGCCATCAGAGCACTGAAGTCGCAGATACAATTTTGGCTAACACTACCACTCTCTATACCCGGCAGAGTGGCGATATCCAAGATGGTGATGCTCCCCCGCCTTCTCTACCACTTCACTAACTTGCCACACCTGATCCCGGCAGCAACCTTTAAGACCCTAGACACTTTACTCACCAAACTTGTGTGGGGGCACGGCCGCAGGCGTATAGGTCTGTCCAAGCTGCAGCTCCCCTCTGATGCCGGTGGCATGGGTTTGCCTGATTTTAGGGCCTACAACTATGCGTGTCAACTGCAATGGCTGGCCTTCTGGGTGGCGGGTCGCAATCTTCAGGAGATCAACATGACGGATAGGGAACATGCATTGGGGAGAATACACACGTTACTTTTGCCCAACTCGGCTATACCGAGGGATGTCCCGCCTCTCCTCAAACTGGCGATAACTTACTGGCGAAAGGCATTGAATTATACGTCCCCTGGGACGTCCTTTGCACCCACGATCCCGCTCTTGGGTATCCCGCTGGCCACGGGGACTCTGTCGGCGGACTCGCTGGAACAATGGCATGACGCGGGAGTGTCACATGTAGGTGACCTGTTCGCGGAAGAGCACCTACTGTCCTTTGCAGACTTTAGAACTACCCATGGAGTCCCTGGAGGCACCTTCCTCCTACACTCTGGCCTTCGCCACTATATCACACATAAGTGGTCCCCTAGGGGCATAGAGCCAGCTACAAATCCTCTCATCACCATGCACTACCTGATGGGCACGGGCGCCCACCTTACACGGTGGCTCACTGCTAGTATTAAGAAGGGGAGGGCTTTCGATCTGTCACCACTCCGGGCAGCATGGGAGGGGGACATTGGTAGGCCCCTGAGGGATAAGGAGTGGGAACGTATCCTTCAGTTTCCCAAAAAAGTAGCTAGGAACCCCAAGTTTAAGTTCATTCAATCGATGCTCCTACACAGAGCCTACCTGACCCCACGCCGCATACACATGATGTTTCCTGATGCGAAAAGTAATTGCCCCCGATGTGACACCGAGGACGCAACACTGATACACATGCTTTGGCAATGCCCCAAACTGGGATACTACTGGACCACGGTCCATGAATCGCTCCAGACAGCGGGTGCTTTGACCCGATCTCCTACACTGGAAGGCACGTTGCTGGGGTTGGGGCCCTCACAGCGCGCTAGAACCGTGGCGGCACGTTTCTCGGACCTGGCCCTGTTGCTGGCGAAGCGTGCCATCACGATGAGGTGGAAGTCACCCAGACCTCCCAACCCGGAATTGTGGAGGGCGGAGGTGGTGCGATGGGGTAAGGCAGAGGGAGTTGCACTGCTAGGGAGGAATACAGAGGCCTGAGGAAAACGCCAATTTCACTGGACTGGTATACCATATTAGGTATGTTTGAAACTGGGGGAGACGGGGAAGACGAAGGTACAGGTGCCTCTTCGAATGCACGATAAATGTGTCCTTGGCCGGACTGACATGCACTGCCACTAACCGTGCTGCGCTACGGGGAGGTGCGAGGGGTCTCCAATCCCAACTCACAATCTCTGCACTAGTATCGTTCCACCTATGTGTACAGTCGAATGGAACCATATGTTGTAATTCCGTAATTGCCCCAGTCTAATGATTGCTCAATCATATGTTTTTGTGAGAGTGTCGGGTGGGTTTGTTGAGGGTGGGGGGAGGGATAGTTTTGACCGGGGTTTGTATGAACTGTGACGGTTCCTGTCACCAACAAAATGTAAAATCGAGACAACTATGCAATTATATGTTCTAAGCAACCTTATGTATGTATTACCCTGTCTCCCTCCGGGACTGGAAATTTCTGTGACTGCTTTACCTACTATGCTAATAAACAGATTTCCAAAAAAAAAAAAAAAAAAAATGACGGCGGTTGGATTTGAAACTGGACGGTTAATCCAACTGGCTTCTGACACGCTGAAGGAGCCCGTTGGCCAGTCAGAACTGCCACATCATACCTTATAGATGGCGTATCCGCTGTCGGGTTTATGATGTCGGTTTCTGACAGTCTTTCGGTGTTGGGCTTTGCGGCATGGAAAGCCTGCAGGAAAGTGACTTTGGGGGCCATAGCAGAGACCCCTCCTTCCGCGGCCTCCGTTTGGGGGCCAAGGGGCACCTGTGATGCCCCCCTGTAAATCCCTGCACCGTGTGGCAGATACCATGAGGTGCCTGCCACAGATTACAGGAATTAACAGTAGTGGAGAAGTGTGGCTCAATGGTTAGAGTGGCAGACCTTGATGCAGAGCTCTGGCCCAGGACCAAGGTTCGATTCCCACCTCGGCGGGTCTCGGGCTCAAAAATTCCTCGGGCCTGATATTCTCGCCTCAGTGCCTATTCCAATCATGGGTCCCACGCTGCAACTCTGGGCAATAGCTTGCTTAATCTCCACAATGGCCCCAACAGCGCTAGGATGCCTGGCTTCACCCTGGGGGTGCCCAGGAGTGGACACTTCACAGGGAAAGCCAGGAAGGGTTCCACAGCGATATGAGTAATAGCGCCACGAAACCGCTTGGTAGCAGTGCGCTCTACAAATACTTTACATTTACATTTACTCCCATTTCTCAATGGGAGATTGTGCTGCGGGCAGTTTCCAACTGCTGCACAAACTCCCACAGGGAAATGAAAGCATGCTCCTGCCCTATGTGGGGGTCACATCATAATTGCGGTTTCAAAACTTCGACCCGAGGTCAGTCTGTTCCAAAACCGCTGAGATGTCCGTAGGAGGCAACTCCGACCGACATCATAATCAGGCCCTTTGTTTGTAGGCTATAATATACCTGGTACCTGGATTCCAATTGAATAAGTGTCAAGACCCTGTTGCCTCCCCTTTTCCCTGGAGGTACTCAGACAAGGCAAATTCATTTCTGCTGGTCTCTGTTACTCACATGAAATATCTCAAAATGCCTGTCACTGGATAGGTTGTATCTTTATTGATAGTCGCTCGCATATGCTCAATTATCTTTTTCTTTAGTGGATGTGTTGTGCTACCTATGTATGTTTTATTTCAGGGGCAGACCAGACAATAAACCATGTAATCCGAATTAAGTTAAGTAAATACTTAATCTTGACTGGTTTGATCTATCCTGACACTTCAGAATCCTTCACCTTGTTACTAATATACAGGCTTTACATTTGATACACAGGTTAAAACCCCATACACTTTTGTTTGGTTGTAGGTTAATATGTGTACAGAAATGACTATGAACTAAATAGTCCTTAAAAGAGGCGCTTGTCCTGTACGGTATTTGTGGATGATTGGATATACTCTCTCCTATGATATTTTCTGTGCGCCGTATCTGCCAATATTTCCTAAAAATAGTAAAAGTCTGTGATTCATTTGAGAAATCCGTAATCATCCTGACATGAGTCACCCCATCTACCTTTCTCCTATCATGTAAGAGTTCTTGATGTGTTTATTGTTGGGCTTTATTTCTTGTCATTCTAAGGACTGCTATGGGATACCCCCTGGCCTTGAACCTGGTCATCATGTCTGCCTCAGCTTTAGTGAAGTCTCCCTCAGTGGAACAATTTTGCTTTACGCAAAGGAGTTCCCCATAGGGGATACACCATTTAAGACTGCATGTGTGACTACTCCTGGCACGTAACAGGGAAGTCTCCACTGTGGGTTTTCTATATAGTGAGGTCAATAATAAATGGTCTTTGACATATACTGCCAGATCCAAAACGTTGACCTCACTTTGGTTAATGTGACTGGGAGTTTTGATTCAAAATGGATATGTATTATTCTGCTAACTCTTTTGTTCCTTTCCATATTATAAAGAGGTCATCTATATATCGGACCCCTAGAAACAATTTGTCTACCTATAGTTGGTGTTCATCTGCCCAGGCCACCTGCTCCTCCCACCAGGTTACGAATATTCTATCTTTCGAAGGCAGTCCTAAGTATATCAAATCTTTAACAAAAAGAAACAGATAATAATCAACATAAATAGATGCATTCTCCAGCAAACCAGATTTAGATGAAATTATGGGGTGTCCCGGGGGGCATCTGGTGTTTGAGGCTCCATAGGGATATGATAGAAAGTAGGAACTTGTGGATATTCACATTTTAAAAATTGATATTATTTATACTACAGCACCCCCTTATCCCTCCAATTGTTTAATAGTTCATAAAATGCTTGAACACTGTCAACATAATCATTTTTCTGAATAGGTTCACAGCAATAATGGTCAGCCAATTGTTGTAATACTTCATGTTCATAATACTTCTTGGTCAACCGCACCACATTGCTCCCTTTGTCCGATGGTTTAATGACTATATCTCTGTCAGTCTTTAGTCAAAAGAGTTTGCCACTGTTCTTTTGTAATATTATTCTTTCCTCCCGGTTTCCAGTTATATCTGAACTTCACACATTCTTTGGTTACCACCTCAATTAGAGTGTCTACTGCATTATTCAGGTTTAAAATGGCTTTTTCCACTACTTTGTTGTTTCTCAGTATGTTCCAGGTAGTACAATATCACCATATTCATTTTGTGGGCCGAACGGCAATTGCAGTTGAAAATTTTCCAGGGTAATCAACGTTTCCAAATCTTCCCTTCTTAGAATATCAGTTGGTGAGTGTTCAAGTGTTGACTCTGAAGGAGTTACATTTACTATTCCCACTCCAGTCTATGCAACAGTAGGTAAAGTGTTGGACTCCGGAGAGGTTAGAATTACTATTGCCACTCCTGTCTAAGCAGGAACTGGGAAAATGTTGGACTTTGGGAGGACTACAAGTAACATACCACTTCCTAATCATTTTTACAAAACATGTAAATATCTAAAATCAGAATTAAATAAAATCAGATTATAAATGAAAAATACATATTATATATTGCTAAGTGTAAGAAATACATAGTAAAATAAATACATCTAAAAAAAACTCAATACAATGTACTTCCCTACCAAAAAACGGTAAACACCAAAAAAACTTACTTAATAAATACAAAAAAGTTGAATTTAAAATATCACTTAAATAAAAAAACTTTCAAATACAGTAAATAAAAAGTTTGAAAAACATTATTATTAAAGCCACTTAAAGACAAATTAATAAAATAAATAATATACATAAATCTCCACAATCAAAAAGCATACATATATAATTACCAAGTAATCAATTAAAAATAATTAACAATTATTTTTTTTAAATAAATTACTAATTAAAAATATAAAGATTTCTATATATATTTAAAATACATTTACAATAAATGTAAAGTATTTATAAGATAATTCAGTTCCCACCCAATAAAATTATATTATTTAAATCAATATGTGTACTACAAAAATCAATATTCCCGACCACAATATTCTGTGACATAATATTTTTATACCAACAATATTCTTGACACAATATTTAGGTATCAAGATATTACAAACGTGATATTTTGTGTAATTACCCTTTGAGTTTTTCCATAATTAAGAATGTGAGCGTTGTATGATTTCTTCAAAGTGCTGGCTTTGCAGTGATCAAGGACGTTGTAGTGAGCGAGTGTTGGTGGTCCAGTGTATTTCAAATAATCAATAATTTGCCTTAAGAATCTAAACAAGTTGAGTGACTTACACCTTTTCCCTCTGATTTTTCTCTCTTTCTGAAGCTTTGGAGGTCCACTACTGCATTAGATTTGGCCCACTACTGCACCTGTTTTCATACATGGATTCTGGAACCACCTCATTAAGTTTTGGCGTCTTCTAGCTTGGCTGATGGTTGCCAAAATGTGTTGTGAGGGAACCTCCAGAATATCCAAAATATTTCAATACTGGTTTTTTAAAGGCAGAACTCAATCATGGTCACCCCAGTCCAGCCAGGAACCAACTATCTGAATCTGGAATGTCCACATGCAAAAAAGAAAACAGAACATAAAGAACTTTCTGAAATGAAATGAAATGAAATGAAAATGTGACTTGTAGAGCGCTACAGTTGCCCTGAGGCGTCCAGGCGCTAAAAACAGATGGAGCCCTCTTGAGGTTACTTTATTAGGCATTAAACAGCAAGGTTTTTAGCTGTTTTCGAAAAGTAGTCAGATTGGGGTTGCTTCTCAGCTGCAGAGGGAGAGAGTTCCAAAGTTTGGAAACATTATACGAGAAGGAACGTCCTCCCGCTCTGGCTCTACGAATTCTGGGGATCTCAGCCAGGAATGCTGTAGAAGAGCGGAGGGATTTGTTAGGCCTGTAGGGAGAAATCAAGGGCTGGTTGATGTCTGGGCCTGTTTCCCAGAAGGTCTGGTGGGCAATGCAGAGCGACTTGAATTTTACTCTGTCCCTGACAGGTAACCAGTGTAGGGTCTTTAGACTGGCTCTCACTGAGGTCCTCCGGGGAATGCCCAGCAGCGCTCTGGCAGCACTGTTCTGGGTGCGTTGGAGCTTTTGTAGGGTGTAATCCGGGGCTCCCAGATATAGGGCGTTATTAAAGTCCAAACGGGATTGGATAAGGCCCTGTATAATTATCTGTTTAGCCTCAAAGCAGAGGAGGGGAAGGACTTTCTTGATCACTCTAAGGAGGCCAAAACAAGTGGCTGATATCTTAGTGGCCTGTGTGTTGAAGCTCAGAGACTTGTCAAGCCAGACCCCTAAGCTTTTGATGTTGTCTCTGGGGGGTGGTGCCACTCCCATACTTGATGGCCAAATCGGCTCTAAGGAAACAGGGGAGGCTGTGCCCAGGATCATCAGCTCGGTTTTGTCGTCATTCAGCTTTAAGCATGAGCTCATCATCCTAAAGAACTTTCTAACACTCCTTAAGCTACACAGTTATAACAGGTTACACAAAAAAAAGCTTGATAGTGCTAAAAGTAAGGCTATCCTCAAGAGTAGGAATGAACTCCTGTTTGGCGCTAAAAACAGAAAAAACGACATTAGTGGAGTACACTTTATTACAGCTTACAACAGGGAACATAATGAGGTTAATAAAATGCTTATAGGAAATTAGAGGATACTCAAGTTGGACCAATTAAGAGATAGTAAAGTCAACAACAGACCTAGTATTACTTTATATATATATAGAAGAAGGGTGCATTGCGCAACCAGTTCCTGAGAGACCAGATGGCCGTCGCTGAAGGGCAGTTATATTGCAGGAAAACTACTAGGATCTATCTGCTGGGTTAAGAATGGCAGGGTGCCAAGCCTGTGAGTTGCTACTTGTCTGGTGGGTGAGATACAACAACACATCCAATCGATTCCATTTATATAGGTTCTTAACTCGGATGTATCAATGTATTTGAGCTGCCCTTGAGATTCTAGTATAGACAACCAGGGAAAGGTAGAGTTTGAGCCCTTTCTTGAACAGTTCTACAACCAGAATTTGTCTCAAAGCAACAGGTTGATCATTCTGGAGCCTGTATTCAATAGAAGACAAGAGCATTTCCACCCATCTTTTGTCAAGCGGATCACCTAACATAGGTTAGACTGCCTCCAGCTGACCTCATATCTCCATAAGGGGCATACCAGCCAGTAAACAGGACCCATTGGTGTGTTCATTCCTTGTAAAGTGGAGTGGTGTAAAGTGGAGGGGCATAGAGTATGGTACGTAGAGTGGAGTGCTATAGAATGGAGTGGAGTGATGCAGAGTGGCGTATAGCAGAGTGGGGTTGGGTGACATGGAGCTGAGTGGAGTGGCATAGAATGGTATAGAGTAGAGTGGCATAGAGTGGAGTAGGGAAGAGTGGAGTGAAGTAGGTTGGAGTTTCATAGAGTAGAGTAGCATAGGGTAGAGTGGAATAGAGTGACATAGGGTGGTGCTGTGCAGAATGGCCTAGAGTAGAGGGGGTGGAGCAGAGGTGCATAAAGTGGCATAGAGTGGATTGGAATGGCGTAGATTAGAGAGGCATAGAGTGGAGTGTCAGAGAGAGGAGTGGAGTTTCATACAGTAGAGTTGCACAGAGTAGAGTGGCATAGACTGGAGTGGCATAGAGTGCCATGGAGGAGCATAGAGTGGAGTGGCCATAGAATGCTGAAGAAGAGGATTGTGTGGAGTGGTGCAGTGTGCAGTGTAGTGGTGTAGAGTAGAATAGCATAGAATAAAGTGGCATAGAGTAGAATAGCACAGAGTAATGTGGCATAGAGTGCTGTAGAGTGGCATTGGGTGGAATAGAGTGTCGTGGAATAGAGTGTCGTAGAGTGGCATGGCATACAGTGGAGTGGCATAGAGTAGTGTTGCAAAGACTGGTGTAGAGTGAGATGGAGTAGAGTGGCATGGAATATAGTAGAATGGCATAGATTGGAGTGGGATAGAGTAGAGGGGGTAGAGCGGCATAGAGTAGAGTGACATAGATTGGGGTGAAGTAATTTAGAGGGGCTTTGCGTAATGTGGAGAGGCTTGGAATAGAGTAGAGTAGTGAAGAGTGTCATAGAGTAGAGTGGCATGGGGTGGGGTGGAGTGGCGTAGCGTGCTGTGTAGTAGAGTGCCTTGAGGTAGAGTGGAATGGCATAGAGTAGAGTGGCATGGAGTGGCATAGGGTGTAGGAGGAGTAGACATTTGACCCAGACGAATGTCGGATTAGATGTTGATCTATGTAATTAAATCGAAGAACTTAACAATATCACACTTCCTGGAAAGGTATGGTCTGGTGACATCTGTGTTTAAAGGCAGACAGACAATGAGTCTGTAAAATCAGGGAATATGGCAACTTCCATTGTCTAAATTAAGGAAGATGGTGGCCTCCATGAACTAAAATGGAGTTTGGGCCTACATAAGATGAGGTCGGACCTTAGGAACTTTACGTCAGAATGGAGTACAATGGCATAAAGTGGAATGGAGCAGAGTGGCGTGGTGGTTAGTAGAGTGGCATAGAGTGGTGTGGTGTAGAGTAGAGTGGCATAGAGTGGAGTGGGGTAGGGCAGAGTGGCATAGAGTAGATTTGAAAGGAGTAGAGTGATGTAGCACAGTGGCATAGAGTGGCATGTTGTGGAGTGGTGTAGAGTAGAGTGACGTAAAGTGGGGTGAAGTTGTACAGAGTGGTGAAGCATGGGGTGGAGTAGTGCGGCATGGAGTGGTATAAAGCAGAGTAGCATAGAGTAGTGTGGAGTGGCATAGAATAGAATGGAGTGGCAGAGAGTAGAATGGAGTTGCAAGTTCCTGTCGACTCTCCAAGCTATGGGGAGTCAGGGCACGTCTGGAGCAACCAGGAAAGCCCAACAGAAGTTAAAGTTACCTTCACAGGGACCCACAGGCCAACGGACCAGAGATCGCAAAGGGACCTCAAGCTGAATCACGAAATACCGGCCCACGGAACACTTGTGTAGTGTAGGCCGGAAATCTTCAGTGCAATTACTGCTCGGGGTCAGGACTACAAGTAGCCCAAAGCACAGCCTCACAAATTGCCAAAAAGCATATGCTGCTGCAAAAGTACATGGTGCACAGGGGTTCGGGTTACACGGTCCCCATGAGGGATACTGGTCTCAGAATTGCTGAGAGGTCAGATCAACCTCGCGGATACTCGGGAACCCACTTCTTGTGTTGCAGAAATCCTCAGAGTCCTCAGGAGCTTGGGAGATGCACACCAGTCAGATGCATTAAAGGTGCCTGCCTTGCAGAGGAGTAACTCCTTTACCCCAAAGTAGATTCTTCAGACATCCAGCGTAGTGTAGTTTGTCAAAGTACTTGGTTTCTGCTTGCATGCAGAGTTTAGTCCAGGTAAAATCTAATGTCCTGTAGTCAGGGTTCCTACTTTATACCCAAGGAAAGGGTGGGACAAACTCTGGGAACCCACCTATGGGAGGGTCAGGATAGAGGGGTGGTTACACCCATGTCCTTTGTCCAGTTTTGCGCCAGAGCAGGAGAAAATGGTTCCTGCAACTACTTTGAATTGGACTATGCACAAGGACACCAAATGGGCCCCCAGTGCAGACTGTCAGGCACTCTCAGAGTGTACCCACCCAGCCCCAATACACTAAATGATATCTGGGAGGTGGTCACATCTCCCTGTGACAGGAAATCTATTGTCAAACCTTCCCCTGCTCAAGCTTGGCTCAGCAGCAGGAGGGCAGACCTGCCTCTGTGGCTGGCAGCATCCATTTTGTGGTGCCCAGGTCGAGAAAGCTGGTACCTGGTGTACAGGTGTGTCGCATATGTCCCTTTAAGAGGGTGGAGTCATACCTCCTCCGCCAGTTATTGGCGGTAGGTATGATTCCAAGGTGTTTGACACCAAACACAACATGTTTCCAAGCAGCCGTTTTAAAGTTAGCATTTACCGCGAGGTTATATTGCACTTAAATATATATGGTTGGCTGCATCTCAAACAACTCCAGAAAAAAGGCTCTGAAGGCTGCAGAGGGGCTCGGCTCGTGCATGGGTACCCTCTCACATAAAACCCAGCACCCTGCCTTCAGGATTGATAAGGCCTGCCATGGGGGTGACTGATAGGTTTATATGTGCAGTGATTTAGTATAGATATAGTGAACCTATATCTAAGTAAGGGGTGCACGCACCACCTTACATAGTATGCCATAGCAGGCCAGTGGTGTCAGTTTGAATGGTGTGTCATGGGTGGCAAAATGCATGCTGCAGCCCCTGGGAGGCCTCTGGGGTACCTATGCCCTGGCTGCATAGTATACCATATACTATGGACTGATAAGGGTACCCCAGAATCCAATCTGGAGTGTACCTAAAGTACATGCAATCAATTTAGAGGAGAATTCAGCTTGACTGGGGACCTGGATAACAGGATCCCAGTCAGTCTAAGTTGAAAACAGTTAAGTATCAGGAAAAAGTGGGGGTAACTATAAGAAACAGATCCTACTCTCCCACATAACCCCCCCCCCCAAATATAAGGACATTAAACTAACCTTGACCAGTTGAATCTTTATGTTTTAAGTGGAAATATCTGGAGAGTCCATCTGCATTGGCATGGTTACTCCCAGGTCTATGTTCCACTGTATATTCCATCCCCTGTAGAGAAATGGACTACCTCAAACGTTTGGGGTTTTCACCCTTCATCTTTTTTAGCCATAAGAGGGGCTTGTGGTCTGTCTGAACAATGAAGTGAGTGCCAAACCAGTATGGCCTCAATGTCTTCAGAACCCAACCCACAGGAAAGGCTTCCCTCTCAATAGCTGACCAACGTTTCTCTCTGGGGGTCAACCGTCTGCTAATAAAGGATATTGGCTGATCCTGACCCTCTCCATTCAGTTGTGATAACACAGCCCCTACCCCCAACTCAGATGCATCGGTTTGAAAAATAAATTGTTTGGAATAGTCAGAACTTTGCAGAATGGGAGCAGTGCACATGGCCTGCTTCAGGTCATTAAATGCCTTTTGACAGATAACTGACAACTGAACGTTCTAAGGTATTATTTTGGAAGTCATATCATTCAAAGGGGTCACTATGGATCCATATCCTTTGACAAACCTCCTATAGTGCTCAGTCAGGCCTAAGAAAGCTCTGACCTGAGTTTGGGTGGTTGGAGCAGCTTAGACCATGATGGTCTGGATTTTGCTCTGCAACGGTTGAGCGTGACTTCTACCTAAAAGGTGGCCTAGGTATACCACCTGACTCTGCCCTATCTTGCACTTGGTTGCCTTTAAAGTGAGGCCTGCATTCTGCAGGGCCTACAAAACATTTCTCAGGTTGACCGGGTGATCCTCCCAGGTGGAGCTAAAGACAGCAATATCATCTAGATAGGCTGTACTATAGGCTTCCAGACATGTAAGGACTTTATTCACCAACCTTTGAAAAGTGGCAGGTGCATTCTTTAAGCCAAAGGGCATCCCCATGAATTGGTAGTGCCCACTAGGGGTTGAGAATGCTGTTATTAGCTTTACATCCTCAGCTAATCTGTTTGCCAGTAGCCAGCTGTCAGGTCAAATGTGCTCAGAAACTTGGCTAAGGTCAAAGTATCTATAAGCTCATCTGCCCTGGGTATTGTATGGCCATCAGTCCTATTGACTGCATTGAGTCCCCTGTAGTCAACACTGAACCTCATCTCTCTCTTTCCATTCTGGGTGTGAGGTTTTGATACCAAGACTACCGGGCTAGCCCAAGGGCTATCTGAGGGCTCAATTAAGCCAAAATCCAACATTTTCTGGACTTCAGTCCTGATGCAGACCCTGATATGGTCAGGTTGCCTGTAAATCTTATTTTTAACAGGCAGATTGTCACCTGTGTCCACTTTATGAGTGCACCAGGTAGTCTGACTTGGAGTCAGTGAGAACATATGTCTGAACTGATTCAGGACTTGCCTACAATCACTTTGCTGCTGGCCAGTGAAGTTGCCTGCCAAGGCTACACCATCTACTGAACCATCTTCAGGGTTCTGTGAGAGCAGGTCAGGGAGTGAATCACTCTCTTCCTCCTGTCCCACATCAGTAGCCATGAGCAAGCCCATGTCTGCCCTGTCAACATATGATTTGAGCCTGTTCACATGGAGCACCCTATGGTGAGGGAAATTTCACATGAAAACTTTTGCGAAGTTTGCAAGCATCACACTTTGCGAAGGTTGCAATGTGTTCACAAAACTTTGTTTGCAGGTTAATTTTCCTTCAAAAAGTATTTTTTGAATATTTGCTGAGATTTCTTATTGCAAAAGAATGTTGTGGATTTTTTTCCTTCCAATATAAACCTTGCAACCTTCTCAAAGATTGATAGGCCCATGAATCGGCAGAATTATTATATTTTAGTGCCGTGCAGTGCAGCAAAGCTGCTGCACTGTGTTTCACTAAGGGGAGAGAGCATCGTAGAGCCATATCTACTAGATAAGGAGCTGCTGCTCTCTCCATAAGTGCCTGTGCACAAACAGGCACATAGCCCCATGCACTTACCTTTGTACCAGGAAACATCATTTGCCATGCAGTTTTTACAACAACCAACCTTTACAATGAAGTTGGTACCCCGAATGCGGCATTACCATGCAATACTTTAGCACGCAAGTCATTACAACGACTTGCTGTAGGGGTTGCGTTGCTGGACTGGTGTTGGTTTCATATAGCCATGTCTGAACTGGGGTGGCAGAGTGGGCTAAAGAACGGTGATGGATTAAACCCAGATCTTTTGACTGGGTGTGAGTGTTTGATTGATTCAGATGCTCCGTCCATCACCACCCCCTTTTGTACAGGATTTGTAAGTCCAGCACCTTCCCTACTGTTGCGTAGACTAGAGTTGGAATAGTATTTTATACTGTTCCAAAGTCCAGCGCTTCCTACAGCAAGTCGTTTGCTCAAGTAACGTGTGGTAACGTTGCCCGCAGGATACTGACTGTGTGATAAAGGTGTGCAGGGTAAATGCCTGCGCGGTTCTGTCACACATCCCTTTGTACCACAGTGCAAATGTGTGTTTGTGATGTCAAGCATGGGTTTTGTACTGGAAGGCTAATATTCCGGTACAAAATACTCTTCTTAGATTTACTTTAAAACCTTTCACAGATTGGATGTGTGCTGTTCAGTGCAGCGCATATCAATTTGCGAAAGTTTAGAAGGAATGAAAACATTTCTCCTTGTTAATGTTTGTCCCTTGGATGCATTTTTTGGAGCAATGCCCTCTCTGCAAATTTTAGCAGACGGGGCTTTGATTCAGAACTCATGGTTGGTAGAGTGGGAACACCCATGTGACAACCATAGGATGCCCCCTTGATGCATGGTAACGCAAAGCACCATTTGTATTACTTTTAAGAGTACTTTCCAACACATAAAAGCCCCAAATCTGCTGAAAAGTAAATACTTCATCAAGACTTTGTGTTACTTTGCACACATTTGTGACTATAAGTGCTACAGTGAGTTGTGGGACTTTTGATCAGAGTGCTCCTAGGGATAGCTTTTTGGTCAGTCCATCACCGACTCAGATTGGAAATACAGTCCCAAAGCAAAGGGCTTCACTTCTCTTCATTGAACAAAAGTGACTGTCAGTATTTATAACCAGACTGGTGATTCCGGGCACCGGGCAATCCCCCGGTAAGCCGGATAGGGTGGGGGCCAGTTTTCTCATACGGGGCCTGTTTTGCTGGGACCGATGTACAACTGCCATTATGGGCCATTACTCCTCATATAGCTGTTGCATCCTTCGGCCATTGGCTGGGTGGGTATCAGAGGACCTCTATCACTCACTTCGCATGGCGTCTATCGGAATCACCTTTCTTTAGAGGCCGCCCTGTACCTGCGCTCTTGAAATGTGAAGCTCCCGGCACCGTTGTTACCTCGTCATTTTCTTCTAATGTGCACAGTACTCCGCTTTTAAAGTCCAGTAGGTCTAGGTTCACCTATTGGCTGTAGGCTTTCTGCAGCTGCTCACATCTGGAACGTGCAAGGCAGTGGCAATGGTTTTCAGTGGCTGCGCACACTTTTATCTTCAGCTAATTTCTCTGCCGCCTTTTAATGTCTTTTCCTTTTGCACCATAATACAGCCCTTTCCTATTCATCTGTTCTCTTTGTTCGCTGTTACTTCTTCCCTTCTCTCAGTCATGGTCCCTCTCAGTCCCTTTCCCTCCAGAGCTCAAGGTTCAGTAAAACTGTTGTCTCCATGGTGGTGGTGGTGGTTGGGGGTGGATTTAACTGGCTCTCAAATCGGCTGAAGCACAGGTACAATAATTTACATGAAAGAGCACCAATTACCAGCTAAAAATATGGATGAATGAATGATCCTATTGCTGAAAGAAAATTACGCATGGGTGCAGATTTACCTAAATGCCAAGTTTAAAGGAAATTACATCACAAACCCTTTGACCACTGGTGTCATCACTGAGCGACGGCTCCACTGCAGGTCTCTCAACAGCCCCTTAATTGCTACGGGAGGGCTACGGTAAGGCAGGGAGTGTACATACAGGTACTTTCCCTCCGGTTCACTAGCTATTCCTGGCACTGCCTTTATGTCCTCAGAGTGCAGGACAGGGTCACAATGGGTATCAAAGTATATCCATAGGTAATACCTGGGAGCCACTCGCTTCGCCGAAAGGATGTCCATGCAAGTACAGTGACAGTGATAGTCCTCGACCCGGTTCTGCGCAGTGGATTATTTGCTCCAGTCAGGCATGGCTCCAGTTTTGGGAGCGATGGAGCGAGGTGGCTTGCGCACCGTCGTGGGCCGTTGCTGGTTGTGTCTGCAATAAATACAGAAATGTAATCATGATGATTGTCATTGTGACTGTCACAATCATCGTGATTAAAATGTATAATTTATTGTAGCCACGCGTGACGCGACGGTGCAAGGAGAGCAGGGCAACTGCATGGGGTGGTTCCTGTGTCCAGCCCACGATTAAAGTAGAAAGAGCCTCAGGCCCTCAGCCGAGGTAAATTAATTCAGGCCTCGGCCCGGGCCCGGTTCTACTTCTACGTTGCACAGTGGAGACGACTGTGAAGAGAAGATTGCCAGCACCCGACCGCCCCCAATCTGCCCCCGGGTCCAATTCTGATTCACTTTCAAAGCTGTAAACTGTTTGATATTAGGGCGGGTGCTCAGTGAGCACCCGCCCTTCTAGGTGAGCACCCGCCCTAATATCAAACGGTTTACGGCTTTGAAAGTGAATCAGAGTCGGACCCAGGGGCAGATTGGGGGCGGTGGGGTGCTGGCAATCATCTCCTCACTGCCGCAGGTATGTTAAGGCAAAGGGGCAGTGGAGACACCAGCAATAAGGGCAGGGAGGGAGGAGAAGATGGAGGGGATGAAGAGATGAAGGTGGGAGGAATGGATAAGAAAAGAAGGAGGGAGAGAGAGAAAGCGAGGAAAGACTTCTAGAACAGAAAGATAAATGAAGCATGAGAGTGAACGGCAAGGGGTCATCCGGAGGGATGACAGGAGAATGTCTATGGGTACATATGACTGGGTGGGTAACCTGGTGCTCTTTAAGGTCATCATCTACTATTTACTGGGCTTTGAAAGTTGATACAATTAAATATGTAATGAAAAATGTGCTGTAAAATGCATCATTTTGGTCTGTCTTTTTCCAAAATTTGCGTGGGGGGAAGTAACCCCCCAAACCCCTCTAGTAGTGCTTGTGCTCGTTCGCTGCGCTCGCTTGCTACGTGCTGGACGGGGCTGGTCTGGCAAAACTTGCCAGGGCTGCTTTCAACTCCCAGTCCGGCCCTGCCTATATCAATGTTTTGCTGCAGTGCTTGCAGCTTAAAACATATATGTCAACTTGTAGCATGGCCTGCGGGTGGTTTGTTTTAAATCGTGATAAACTTCAGGGTTTACACTTGCCAGCAAAAAGTTTGTAACAACCCACAAACCTGAGAGCTTGTGAGAGTAAACTACATTTTGCACGTGTTCCCATTCTCATAAATAAGTCCTGTGTATAGATTTAGCGCATTTTAGAAATCATAAACGTGAATCTGCATTCTTAGAAATTGTAAATAGGTGCGCAAATACTTTTGTGAATTGGTCGCTAGTGGGCATGTTAGATATGTCGAAAATCAGTCATTCTGGAGCCCAGTTTTCCAGCAAGGGCAGTGTTTTTTGGACATAGGTTCTCTCTTGATTAGTAGAAATTTGGTGTCTTGGTCCAGCAATGTGATTATCGGCATCTCTGAAAGACAGAATGCAGATCTGAGAAAAACTTCTGTTTTTATTTTCAGACTGTCTTGACAGCCGATTCTTGCATAGTTCTGTGGTTTGGCTGGACACATGACCTTGAAGGCAGAAAGCAGTTCCACGAAAGAAATGAAATACTAGCTGTATGCGGTGTTTTAATTTCATATTTATCTCAGTGTTGTTGGACAGCCGAAGGCCAGAAAACACACAGTGTGGGTTTTTCCTAATTATTGCAGGCATTCGGATGAAAGATGTTTACAAGCCAGATTTTGGGCTAAACTTGCATGCGTGCAGTTTCAGACATCAATACAGACTCGCCAAGAATGGAAACTAGCATTGTCAAAGCTGGTAGGTTTGACATTGTCAGCCTGGTGTGATGATTAATAAAAAAAAAGAAATTGCAAGCAGATGACACAAAAATTAAACAGGAAAAAAAAATAAGGCTTGCAATAAAAATGTGAAACATTAAAATAATATAGCCATTGCTCATAACTTTAATAGACCAACATGAACGCTTCCTCGTAGGCCGGGTACTAATATGGGTATGGACACCCTTTGTAATTTTAAAGCACATCACAGGAAAATAAGATTCTTATTGGCACAAAGAAAAAGATTAAAATAAATGTACTAGTGGCTTTGAATTTCTGTAACCAGAGTACATAGATTAACCATTCAAGGAAGGCAAAAATAAAGAATGGAAAGAAAAACGCATTTGGCAAAGAAAAGACACCCCCAGGCACTGAAGAGTTCTTTTTAGGCAGAATATGCACAAGTGATCACTCATACATTGCCACAGGGCAAGAGAACCAGTCACTAAAATGGTGTGACCTATTGCTCCATGCTGTAATATGGTATGCACAAACAACCTGTGATGGATCTCCTACATATACTTCTGTTCTTATTGGATTTTGTTTGATTATTTGAGGCAGGTGAAAGAGTATGTGCTGTCTGTAAGCCAGACGTAAAACACATCAACCGCGCTTTCTTGGCTAATGCAGTACTTTTCCCACAAGTCTCTTTTTAGAAGCTCTGCGTTCAGGTACCTTGCCTGCTGCTATTTCATTGCTACTCTCATTAACAACTGAGCTGGATAGCCACAGATTGTAAGGGTCCACGTGTTGTTAGTGAAGAGGACTGTTTACACACAATTGTGATCCAATTCAGTCTTCCCATTTCTTTACTTGATGTAGCTGCAGAGGTCTCTAATTTTACCTGTTTCTTTTTCATTCTGTGCCAGGTCTTTTAAAAAAATATATATTTACAGTTTTTGTCTATAAAAAAGGTTGAGGGTGTAACAATTTAGAATAGCCTTTCTCTTAAAAATGTTTCCTTAATATTGCTCTTTTCGTTCTGTCTCAGGAGATGGTCTCTTGGTTTAACTGTACAGTAATGCAGCTTCTACTTGTAAAGGCTAAGTTGAACACACTCCTGTTTGATCAGGAGTCATGAACAAACTCCTGTTTGATCAGGAGTCATGAACACACTCCTGTTTGATCAGGAGTCATGAACAAACTGCTGTTTGATCAGGAGTCATGAACACACACCTGTTTGATCAGGAGTCATGAACAAACTCCTGCTTGATCAGGAGTCATGAACACACACCTGTTTGATCAGGAGTCATGAACAAACTCCTGTTTGATCAGGAGTCATGAACACACTCCTGTTTGATCAGGAGTCATGAACAAACTCCTGTTTGATCAGGAGTCATGAACCAACTCCTGTTTGATCAGGAGTCATGAACACACTCCTGTTTGATCAGGAGTCATGAACACACTCCTGTTTGATCAGGAGTCATGAACACACTCCTGTTTGATCAGGAGTCATGAACACACTCCTGTTTGATCAGGAGTCATGAACACACTCCTGTTTGATCAGGAGTCATGAACACACTCCTGTTTGATCAGGAGTCATGAACAAACTCCTGTTTGATCAGGAGTCATGAACACACACCTGTTTGATCAGGGGTCATGAACACACTCCTGTTTGATCAGGAGTCATTAACACACTCCTGTTTGATCAGGAGTCATGAACACACTCCTGTTTGATCAGGAGTCATGAACACACTCCTGTTTGATCAGGAGTCATGAACAAACTCCTGTTTGATCAGGAGTCATGAACAAACTCCTGTTTGATCAGGAGTCATGAACAAACTCCTGTTTGATCAGGAGTCATGAACACACTCCTGTTTGATCAGGAGTCATGAACACACTCCCGTTTGATCAGGAGTCATGAACACACTCCTGTTTGATCAGGAGTCATGAACAAACTCCTGTTTGATCAGGAGTCATGAACACACTCCTGTTTGATCAGGAGTCATGAACACACTCCTGTTTGATCAGGAGTCATGAACAAACTCCTGTTTGATCAGGAGTCATGAGCAAACTCCTGTTTGATCAGGAGTCATGAACACACTCCTGTTTGATCAGGAGTCATGAACACACTCCTGTTTGATCAGGAGTCATGAACACACTCCTATTTGATCAGGAGTCATGAACCAACTCCTGTTTGATCAGGAGTCATGAACAAACTACTGTTTGATCAGGAGTCATGAACAAACTCCTGTTTAAGCAAGATTCAGAATTCCGAGCTGTGCAGTGTTTATAGCACCCAGTAATTACCAAGTGCAATAAAGTCCAGATGAGCCGTCCGGGAATTTAATGGGGGTAAACCCCCATATTTACAGGGACCTACAAACTTTGGTGCAGTAAGCACCAAAATCCACCTGTTATTCTCCAGGGGTATTGCATTTTATCTTATGGAATAAATTCTAACTATCCTTCCAAGCCGCTTGTATTAAGGTCCTATGAGTGTAGTCTCATAGGGTGGCCAGTAGCTCTACATGTACAATATCACATTGTGATCGCTAGTTGTAGGAGCACAGCTTCATATGATGGCCTCTACCATGGGCTTTAGGTCTAGATGTACACTTCCATACTCATATCATGCCCACGAGCTCTTAGGTATAGTCTTCTGCACTGATCTCTACTTTTAAGTGTACAATTTCATACCATCTCTAGAAGTACAGTCTTATATGGTGGCCTCTAGCTCTCAGAGTACAGTTGTATTAAGAATGTCTGAAGCCAGAAGACTAGAACGTCATCTATCTCTAAGAGCAGAACCTTATACCATGACCTTTTTCCTCTGTAAGTGCAGTTTAGAAGCTAAGAGTACTTCTTCTTACCATAGCCTACAGCTTTAAATGTACAGTCATTGGCCAGGGTGTTTAGCTCTATGACTACAGCCCCATACTGTGTCCTCCAGCTCTAAGAGTACAGTCCTGTGTGATGGTCTTCACGGTGTTGATGGGGATCCATCTGAAGATTCTGTGGAGAACGTGTAGGGTGTAGGCAATTGTGTTGTCTTGTTGTTTCATTGTTAGTTGGATGTTGAGGACGATGCTGAGGTTACGTGTGTGCTCTGTCAGTATGGGTGTTGGTCCAAGTTCAGCTGAATTCTTCCTGAAGATCACTACTTCTGTTTTGTCAGAGCTGAGCATGAGGCAGGTGACTCTCATCTGTTTGGTTACGTCTGTCATGGTGCTGCGGAGTCGGTTTTGTCATTCGTAGGGCCTTCGGTGAGTGAAAGAATGAGTTGAGTATTGTGGCTTAGGAGATTATGTTGAGGCCAAGGGATCTGACGACGTCTGTGAGGGAGGTCGTGTAGATGTTGAATAGGGTAGAGCTGAGGGATGTTACTTGGTGTACTCCTCAGGTGATGTCCTTGGGTGCAGAGGAGAATGGAGTAAGTCAGATGATCTGTGTGCATCCTGAGACGAAGGAAGTGATCCATTTGAGGGTGTTTTTCTGTATGCCGGTGGTGTGGAGTCTATCGATGAGGGTGTGGTGGGTGGCGGAGTCAAATGCAGCAGAGAGGTCGAGGAAGATCAGGGTCACAGTTTCTTCGCAGTCGAGGAGAGATCTGATGACATCTGTGGAGGTGATCAGCGCATTCTCTGTGCTGTGGTTGGCGTGGAATCCTGATTGTGAGGCATCAAGGAGTTGGTTGAGTTTAAGAATTCGGTGAGCTGTTGGTTGATGGCTTTCTCGAGTACTTTGGCTGGGAAGGGGAGCACAGAGATTGGTAGGTCGTTTTTGAGGTCATTGGGGTTGGCTAAGGGCTTTTTAAGGAGGGGTCTGACCTCTGCGTGTTTTTTTTGTATTATTCTGGAAAGGTTGCTGTGGCGATGGAGGTGTTGAGGGTGCTGTTGAGCTCCAGGCTGATAGGGTCAGCTATGGTGGCCTCTAGCTCTAAGAGTAGAGTCCCATACAGTGACTCTATCTTTTAGAGTGCAGTTCCACACTGTGGCCTCCAGCACTAAGCGTAGAGTACCATGCTGTGGCCTTTAGCTCTAAGAGCACAGCCCCATACTGTGGCCTTTAGCTCTCAGAGTACAGTCCTATACTGTGGCCTCTACTTCAAAGAAGTACAGTACCATACTGTGGCCTCTAGCTTTAAGGGTACTGTCCAATACTATGCTCTTCAGCTCCCAGAGTACAGTCCCATACTGTGGTCTCTAGCTCTCAGAGTGCAGTCTCACATTGTGGCCTCTAGCTCTAATAGTATAGTCCCATACTGTGTCCTCCAGTTCTAAGAGTACAGTCTACACTGTGGCCTCTAGGTCTAAGAGTACAGTCTTATATTCTAGCCTCTGGCCTCTAGCTCTCAGAGTACAGCCCCATTCTGTGGCCTTTAGCTCTAAGAGTACAATGTCTTTCAGCAGCCTTTACCTCTATTATTACACTCCTATACTGTGGCCTCTAGCTCTAAGAGTACAGTCCCATACTGTGGCCTCTAGCTCTAAGAGTACAGTCCCATACTGTGTCCTCTAGTTCTAAGAGTATGGTCCCATACTGTGGCCTTTAGCTCTAAGAACAATGTCTTTTTGCAGCCTCTAGCTCTAATAGTACAGTCTCATGCAGAATACCCGAGCGCAGGGGGACACTTTTATACTGCAGCCTATAGCTCTACATGTACCTCCTCCTATCAATGTCACTGACCTGCTGAAAAATGCCTTTAGTTCTGGATATTTTCCCTTTAAGATACACATCATGGAACTTTCAACTAGACAACGGGTGGTGGTGTAGCAGGGCCATGGCAGGGGTGAGTTCTACCTGCAGTGAATTCCAACAGACAGAGCACACAGCTCTGGTAGGTGAAGCTCATTTGCATCTAGGTCTGCCGCATGCAAATAAATCATGATCCATAACTAATATGACCCTGTGACTTTTCTCAATATTACAAAGCAGAGAGAGTGCAAAAATGCAGAAAACAGCTCTTAACTGGTCTAACCAGAGCAAATTTCACAGCGACCTGGTAGGGCGTAAGGGGATCCAGACCACACTGTCAACTCTGCTTCCCCATGACTGTCACTACGAAGCAGACCACAAAATATAAGACAATTGCTCCATATCCACCCAAAATGACTAACTGCACCTGAAATGCATTTTGTGTTTATGGTCCAAACCTGAACTACTTACCCTAATAGCGCCTGCATTTAATCGTAATTGCCAGGGTCTAATTATTGACCCATCTTTTTTAATCAAGCCCCCTTGCTTTTAACCCTCTTTGGCAGGGGTCATCACCATTACTTATAGACTGACATACTTCATATCAATGCAACTCTTTCTGGGTGACTTGAACATACTGCCACCTTTGCAATATTGATCACATCAGGAAATATTAGAGAAATGATCTCTCTATCAAAGGTTAACAATAAAGAGAGCCTCAGGAAATCAGGCTGTGTTACCAACAGTAACATTAGTGCTTTGTGGGCCACTAGTGCCTTGCTGATAGGCAGATCCCCATCTTATTTCTTTCATCCTCAAAATCCCATGTCTGCTCATCCTTCTTCCATTATCATAACCTTCAAGAGTTTTGGCTCCCAAGCTTCAGAGAATTGAAACTTTTTTTCAGGTGCTCTCAAGATAGGTTTGTGCTCTACAAATGCCAACACATACATACATAAAAACTTTTACACCTCACCTGGAGACACTGAGCGGGCTTCGTTCACGTCTGCAAATGCTGGTGTTGTAGGATTGAATATGAACCAGTACTGTGGCGTATAATTTAGCAGCCTGCACAATATTTCCCCGTTGAGACATTTCTCTTCTATTAAAGGGAATGTCAAAACAGGGCTGGTGGATAGAGTCAGCAGGGCATATGGGATTAAACTCAGGTTCCTCACTGTTTTTAGGTCATATTCCAGACTGCTTTCCTCTTCCTTCTTCAATTGACAGCTTGTGTCACTGGCAGGGAGGAGCCGTTTAGGGTACCGCACGGGTAGGTGTGGCTGAGCAAGTCTTCTTGTCGTCGAAGAAGCTTTGGTCTCTTTCTTGTGCTTCCTACTCTCAGCCAAAGGCTCACAAAAAGGCTTGAACTCAGACTTGCTACTTTTAATCTCGACCCTTGCAGCTGCCCAGCTGTGTTGTTGTATTTCTGCCCTCAAAATGTGGAAGAGGATAGCAGGCACTTTCGTCAAACACATTTGATTCTGCTCTGACTTATGTTTTTTTTGCTGGCTGTTCTTGAGGTGATCAAGAGAAGACAACACCTCTGACATCTGTATCAAAAAAGAGGTGAGGGGCCATTAATTGAGTTATGCAAAATCATTCTTTGGTGTTCTCTTCATAGAGACAACACAGACACCTAACACAAACCGAGAGCAAGCACTTACTTGGTCTGCAAAATCTGTAACAAATATAAAACAATGGTGCTACAAACTCAGGATTAGAGGTTTACCCAAAGTGTATAACGTATGTCGTGAGTACCTCAATTTTGAAAAGACAAGATTTAGACTGCAACAAGTGTTGGCTGGAGCTAGCCAGTTAATACAACAAAGTTGGGGAAAGGTGTTGTTTGTGATTCTAATCTATGTTTAGGCATAGATTTTAAACATGTGTTAACAGCGGTCCGTATCTAGATCTAACAAGAGATTGCGAATGGAGCAGAACTCACCATACTAAAGGGTAACCTGGAAAGACTGAAATCTGCACGTGACCAGCAGCACGTTGACTGCGCAATTCAGCAATTAGAGCACATATGTACATTGGTGCTACGGTGCTAACCCGCATCTTTTGACACACCAGGGGCAGAGTGATTGCACAATTACTACTACTTACACAGATCACTTGTACATGGATGGCAGAGGCCACAGGTACTGCAGTCTGCATGATGTGTAGTTAAACAAAAATATGCATGGGAGTGTTAATGTGTTGTGTGTGCTACTGTCAATTCGTCTAATTTCCTGTCAAATCGTTCACTCACAATGAGTCCCAACATGAACGCTGGTGGTGCGGAGATTCTGCAATGTATCCCTCTCCTAGCCACTTCCCCCACTTGCGGTGTCACCTATCACCATCTAGAATATATGATTGTCATAAGTGGGAGGTCCAGTGGTGGAATTCACAGCACTCCTAAAAGGTATTGACCTAGATGTTTTAAACTGCTACTTGAAAGTAGACCTCATACCATTCTGTGTTTTTTGCTACTTCCTTGGTTGAAACTTCATAAGCCCTGTCCAATTCTCCATATTCATCCAGGTCCTTCACTTGGAGAAGATACATCTTGGAGCAACTACTGCTGCTGGTAACACCAATATAATATCCACATGTAACCACGTTGTTATACGTTTGGGGTTTAATTAAGTGTAAGCTAGAGCTGGAATGTGTTTACTCAGTACAATATGCCTGCAGACACTGCTCTACTGTCCCCTCTCTTGTTATGCTTTAGAATGTGTACTTACAGAAATGAATGAGGTGGAGAAATAGTACTTCAGTGAGCTGATGATGTGACTCAGCTACACAGACCAAGGTACTTGAAAAGACATAGTAGAATATATAGGGTGAATAGACGTAGTTCTCTTAGGGGAGAGCAAGATGTGATGTTCAAGGTTGGACTTAGAGGAACAGGATGGCCTATCCTGTCGGGATTCCCCGAGGTCTCACTTCCCTGAAACCTCTCTCAGGGTTATCATGGGAGGGGTCCCAGGTTGCTCGTGTTATTCCCAATCCTATTGAGCCTCACGCTGAGGTGGTGAAATGCTGCTGATGAGAGGTTGACTCTGGTTTCACACATTTAAACTGACATTGTCACTGAACAGGTTTATAAGGGGCAAACTCAATGCATTTTTATTTTGGGTAATAAAATATGTGCATATGGGTGGCTGTATTCTGGCTCTACTTGGCTTTCTAGTGATCCTTAGTGGTTCCCAGCATGTGAAACAGAATTTGGTTAAAGAGTCTGAATAAAGAGTTTGAAATTACGCCAGCTCACAGAGTACCAGCCCTTGTCCCCCAAGATTCTGATGCCCCTAGGGCCCTCCTCTTCAGACCCCTGTGTTATTCACACACTGAGGCTATCCTCCCCCGGATAAAGAAACTTTAGAGAATCAAATGGCAAGGCTCCTCCATTGGGATCTCACAAGACTATTCAAAAGACACTGTCAAAAGAAGGAAAGCACTTCTGTACCAACGCCAGACTCTAAAGGATTTAAAAATACTGTTCTCCTTCATTGGAACAGCGCGTCTAAAGGCAGCCTACAATGGAAATACCACCCTCTTTCAAGACCCAAGGGACTTGGACTCTTTTATCGCCAATATCCAAGATTCGATGATGAGCTGCTAAAGTCTCACTGAGAATTTAGAACTTACTTTCTCAGCTTCGCTAACTAGCTAATCTGCTCTAATCACTACTAACCAACAACTACCAGCCTTGAACAGAAGGACTCCCCTCCGAATCCACAATACGTGAATAATGGGAAAAACAGTGCACTTAGACATCCTAATATATAGACAAACTAACACATCAATAGTATCACTAATGAGGTCTATAATAGTGTATTTAAAATGCATTAGTAGTCTGCTTACATTTCTGTATCCCTATGTGCTGTTATATGTTACAGTCAGTTAACCTGCTCTGCTAACTGGCACTAACCACGGCTAATCAACGCTTATATGTCTCTAAACCCCTTTAACACGCAACTCATGGCCACTCAGTTCTCTATAATTTTTTTAGGCATCTCATCCACTACCATCCACCCATACCACTAACCCTTACATTTTGCTAGACCCATGTCAGAGGTTCCCAGAGTGGCATTTTGCTAGAACATAAAGCTATGTAACGGCTAAAACAGCATGACTAGACATCTTACAAGCCTACTTAACAACCAAATTAATAACTCTTGATCTCCGGTTTCGCTATTATACTCCACTGTCAGGTTGTCCAAGCATTGAATTACCTTGTATAATGACACCACTGGGACCTCTTGGCTATTTTCTGATACATGATTAGGTGGTGTAAGTTACAGTCTTATATTTGCACCTCAATTACAAAGGCATGTTTCCATATTTACTAATATAAAGCTATGCAACTCCCAATTATTGCATAGTGGTAAGAACAGTATCACTAGACATCTAAATAGCCTACTTAATAACCTGCTTAACCACTTTGGTCTCCGGTTTCGCTATTATATCCCAATTTCAGTTGGTCAGGCATTAAGCTACCTCATACAATGAGACAACTGGGACCTCTTGGGTATATTCTGATATATGTCTAGGTGGATTAAGTTCTAGACTTATGTTTGCTATCTCAGTTACAAATGCATGTTTTTATATTTACAGAGTTAATATTTACAGCTTTGGATATCAACAATTGCTGTATTGGTGTATTGGTACCCGGTTTATCTACCCTACTTCACTCACTTCTACCTGATATCCACCAAACAACACTATTACACTAAAAGTCAATCGGCTCTCGGCACTACACACTCACCTAAAACCATCTTGGTTGACCCAACACCTCACTTTGAGCCTTCTTTACACAACTCTCCTTTGCTTAAATAACATACAATATATAATATGCTAATATTACAAGCTTAATGCCCCCTGGGTATACCATATTATCTCAAATCCTTCTTTCACTTACACTCTGTCAAAGGGCGTGACCCTCATCTCCTTGACTCTAGACCCTGCCATTAGTGGTCACCACTGCCCACAATCTATTTTTAAGTCAGATTGTGACCTCCTTAGGTTACTCAGCAATAACTTACATCTTCTGACACTACTTATATAATATATTCCCCTTTTTAGGTCGAGCATTTGAGACCTCTTGTATATACTTATATGTGTATGTACTTTGTGGGCTGTGGAGATCAGCCTTAGGACTTGTCTGCTTCCGCTTAGGGAGTTTTTTCTGTACAACTGCCTCTATTCAACTGTCTTGATAGAAAATGACAAGTAGAGGTCAGTAAAGGATCAGAATTGCTTTCTGCTTGTTCAACTGCCTTGAGCAAGTAGACCAGTAGAGGTCAGTAAAATACCATAGTAGCCATAAAAGAAGCTACCTTACTGAAGAAAGCTTGGGTGCGTGATCTATCCTGTGCCCCAGTACTCAACAAAAAAAGGCCTAATCACTCTCATTTTCATCTCCTTAAGGCTCACCAATATTTCATCTGAAGCCTACTCGGAAGACAGATGGCTTATTACTAAACTAAGATAATAATGACATTGGTCATAAGAAAACCGAGGTGCTCATTGTGGGAAAACAAATTCATCTGTGGGGCGATAGCTGGTGGCCTCAAGAGCTCGGCTCTACTCCTACCCCCGCTACCGAAGTAAAATATCTCGGGGTGTGGTTTGACTCCCAGTTGAGATTTTCCACCCATACTAAAAAGACTGCTGCATCTTGCTTTGGGATTTTGCGTCAGCTTCGGTCCACTTTTAAATTTTTTGACGCTCCCACCCGCCAACTTATCGTGCAAGCCATGATCTTGTCCAAATTGGACTACGCCAGCTCTCTTTTTCTTGGAGTCAACCAGGCTGAGCTCTCCCGCCTCCAACGCGTTCAGAACGCTGCCGCCAGGGCTCTGGTTGGCTTGCCCAAATTTTGCTCAGCCAGGAGAACTATTTATAACCTCCATTGGCTCCCAGTGGCACAGAGAATTAAATTCAAAACTTTGATTTTGACTTTTAAAATCCTTAAATTCTCTTCCCCTCCTATTCTCCAGCAACTTATCTCTCCCTATGTGCCTATTCGCACTCTGAGGTCCTCTGCTCTCCATCTTGCCACAATTCCCCGTTTTAAGAGATCCAGGGCTGGCGGACGTTCCTTCCAAGTCCTTGCTGCTAAGCTATGGAATTCCTTGCCTGTCCATATCCGGGCCATCGAGGGGCTCCTCGCTTTTAGGAAGGCGGTAAAAACCTTCCTTTTCCCCTTGGCGCCTTAGTTCTGTTGTTTGTTGTGTTTTCTTCTGTCCGGTCCCCTGGCTTTTGTCCTCGCGCCAGGACGCCCCTTTGCTGGGGCAGCTGCGCGCGTAATAAATCCAGTTAACATAACATAACATAACATAACGTATAGTGAACATCTACGTTCCCAGTAGTGATACCCTAGATTCTGGACCAACCTTAGCAAAACACTATCAACCATACCTGCCCAATGCAGACTCATTATGGGTGGTGACTTCAACCTCCCATGGTAGGGCGTATTAGACAGAAACTCTGCTTGCCCTTTTAGAATCAATAAGTCCCACACACAAATGCTAAACCTTTGTAAAACAAATACATTAAATGATGTTTGGAGACTATTTAACCGTACAGGCAAGGACTACTCATTCTTCTCCCACCCCCATAACTCATTCTACAACTACATGACGCAGCTACTTCTAACCCCACCATTGAACCAATCTTGGTATCCGATCATCGGAAGACCCCATTTTTAAAAGCCAATCAAAAAAAAAATTAACAATACATAGAATTCAAAAAAAGATTTGGTCTCTAATCCATAAATAATGTGGAATGTGCTTAAGGCCACAAGCTGAGGCCATATAATTAAAATAATTAAAATAATTAAAATAATGTCTAAGAAGAACACGCAAGTTGCCAAGGCTTTAGACCAATTTGAACTTCAAATAAAATCACTAGAAAAATCACTTAACCTCTCCAGAGACAAATCACAACTAAACCAACTGACCAAACTAAAGAATAAAATTAACAAAATCCTAAGTAAGAGACCCGACCTTTTAATTCAAAGAATCAAAGGCATCAAAAACTGCGGCCAAAACAAGGGCTGATAAAATACTAACCTCCTATTTAAAGAAAAACTACTGTAAACGTAGGATAACCTCCATAACAAATGAACATGGCATACCTTCCACCAAAGAGAAAGACATTCTAAGCAGTTTTGAGGACTTCTTTTGCAAACTCAATTAATAAAGTAATTACTCTTCATATGAGCCTTGCTTAGACCATTTGAAAGATATTACCATAACAAAAATAGATCAGGATGTCAAACTTTGCTTGGAAACCCCAATTTCTCACAACAAAATCCTGCACGCAATCAAAAAATAAAAAACTTAAACCTAGGAAAGCCCTAGGCCCAGACGGCTTCCCACCCTCCTTCTACCAAACGTGCATATCCTCTTTAGTCGCCCCTCTAGAGGACCTTTATACCCACTTCTCCTCCTCTGGCGCCATTAAAGGGACTTCAGTAGAAGCAACAATAATAGTCATTCCCAAAAAAGGGAAAGATCCTTCCAAACCCTAAAAACTACCGGCCTTTATCCCTAATAAACTGTGAGTGCAAAATATACGCTAAAATCCTTGCACTAAGATTAGAACCCATACTTAACTCAATAAAATTATACATCCCTCCCAAACCGGCTTCATCAAAGGTAAATTTAGAGTGGACAACGCTCAGAATATTCAGCCATGTGACAGTGAAAGCTTATGACCTTGGCCAACCTGCTTGTGCAATAGCTTTAGATGCAGAAAAGGCTTTCGATATGACACTCTCACTGCCTTCAACTTAAGTCCTTCCTTTATCAAAATTATCCTCGCTTTGCATAGAGAACCTAAAGCCAGAATAAACATTAAAGGTGGCCTTTCAAAAAACATTCAACCTCCAACAAGGTACCGGACAAGGCTGCCCTTTTACCCACTTTTATTTCTCCTATCATTGAAACCAATTCAGCCCAAATTAGAGAAGGCGCCTCCATTCCAGCCATCCCCTTTAAAGCAGGAACGCAGAAAGTGACAGCCTATGCCACGACATTCTCCTATTTATCTCCCAAGCAGATATTGCCCTATCCAACATCATATCCACTATAAACAAATACGCCCAGACCTCAGAATACTCTCCCAATAAAGACAAAACCAAGGTGTTACCTCTTAATATACACTGTAACCGCAGCATTTTAAAAAACCACAGCCTTAAGTGGGCCCCCGACAAAATAAAATATCTAGCCCTATGGTTTACCCAAAATGTAAAAGAATCCATAGATTACAATGAGATGATCCTATCCAAAATCAAAAACATCGCTGACAATTGGTCCTCTAGATACACCACTTGGTGGGGACAGACTGAGTCGTTCAAAATGATGATCACCCCACTCATTAACTTCCTAAGCAGCATGTCACTTATCAATCTTTCTGATTCCTTCTTTAGCAAAATAGAAAAAAATATCACTGAATTCATATGGCATTACAAAAAAAACTGAATTATCTTAAAGACACAAAGACTGCGTAAATCACTGGGTAGCCTAAACTTGCCAGACTACAGGAGATACAAGCATGCATTCCTAACTAAACAAGTTAGTCTCTGGTTCTCTCCCTCGACCACCACTTCCCCCTCATGGCTCAAGATTGAAAAGCAACAAGCGGAACCCTTGTCTCTTATCTCTCTTATCACTACAAAAGAACAATAGTGAAACACTCTACAGGCATACTCGAATGTACAGCACGTACTCTCCGTAAAATTGACAACAAAGTTCTAAATAAAATGTGATATTCCACGCTGGCCTCGCTACTACCTACGAACATGTGAAAATAGATGGGAAAATGTTACTCTTTGAGAACTGGGCATTTAAGGGCATACTATACATAGGAGACCTGGTTTCCCCCGCAATCCTATACCCTTCTCTCAAATCAAAGCTAAGTTTAACTGAAATTACTTAGATTTAAAAAAAAAAAAATCAAATTGGAGTCATTATCGCCTGGCATAAAACCTCAATGATTGCTGACCTGCCTACTAGGCTTCACTCATATTCCAAAGGGGGCTCTTAGCCTCTAACCTTTACCTATTATAACCTACCAGCTGGCTATTAAGCCGTTCCCTCACTTTGAGGAGTTTTTACATTTTATTTCCTCATCTTTAGCCAAGAGTCTATACATCTGTTTTCATCTTGGCACCTTGCCTCTACAATCTGCAACGAGTGTGGTGTCAGCGCTCTAGTCGCGCTGATGTGCGTGTGACGTAACACGCATTGGGCGGAGAGCACACGCCAGTGCGCATGCGCGAACGGTGGTACGCACCTCGGGAGAGCGATTCAGAGCGCGATCGGAGTAAGACGCCCGGCGCTCTTCCCCGTGTGATATAGATAAATAAATACTTGTACTGCAACCCACAACCTGTGTATTGGTGGTTATTAGGGAAGCCTGGGACTCCACAGTGGCGACGAGGAGTGGGATCTGTCCCCACACACAAAATAAAAAGAAAAAAAAGAGGAACAATAGTGGAGTGGAGAAAAAGAAGGACCCGGGACGCACCAACTGATACCGCCCGCCAACAGAAGAGAGAGTGAGGCATAAAACCGCCGCAGGACGCACGGGAAGAGCGCTGGAGAGGCGCAGTGACCTGGGCAAACACACTACGTGGCCAAGAGTCCAGCGACCCAGCAACCTGCACAGAAGCACGGTAGGGGTAAGCAAGCGTCCCCATCAAGGCCCTGGCGGAAAAGGGTGACCACGAGGAAGGGGGAAGAAGAGAACCAAGCCCCAACACGTCGCAAGCAGTGAGCGTCAGCACACCAGGCAGCCCCAGGAATCGGGGAGGGAACGACAGCGCGCCCGGCAGCCCCAGGAATCAGGAAGGTGAGCCAGAGAGACAAGCCAGAATGAGTAACCAGGGGTCCTCACTCACGGCACCAATCCCGTTCCTACCCAGGCCAGGGGAACCCCAGATGAAGTGGGAGGACTGGAGGGAATACTTTAAGAACTACCTAGAAGCCCTAGAAGACGAATCCAGTGACAAATTCACCCCCGCAAGAAGGAAACGTATACTACTGCACAACCTGGGCCCGGAAGGTATAAGGGTGTTCACGAATTTAGCGACGACACCTCGACAAGCAGCCGATGGAGACGTCTTCAAACAAGCTCTAGAAGATCTAGACGTCCACTACCGCCCAGCGGTGTGTGTCTCCATTGATCGGTACAATTTTCAACAGAGGAAGCAAGAAGAAGGAGAGTCGGTTGACGACTACGTAGCAGCCCTGAGGAGGTTAGCAGTCACGTGCAAGTATGGAGCGTCGGAAGAAGACTTTATCAAGGACCAGATCGTAATGCACACCACAAACAGGAATGTACAGGACAAGCTGTGGGCTCACGGTGAGGCAACGCTAAAGGAAGTAATTGCGATGGTGAAGAAGGCCGAACTTTCTAAGCGTTGTGCTGAAGCCGCAAAAAAGGAGAGTGCGCAAAGAATCATGGTCAACAAACTAGATGACGCGGAGCCATCGGGAAGACACAAGATGGCGCCCGGAGACAGCAGAGGAACCAACAAATGGGCGGGAAGACCCGGGCAAGCAGGAAAACAGTTCTCGCACACCAAGTCCACGTGCTATAGATGTGGGAGCACGAACCACACAGCCCAGGACAAACGCTGCCCAGCTTTTCGCGCGAAGTGCACATTCTGCGGCCTGGTAGGCCATTACGAGAAGGTGTGTCCAAGGTAAGAGAAGAGATCAGTAGTGAAATACATAGCGCAACTGCAGCACGAAGAAGGAGCTGACGAGGAATCAGATGAAGACGACAGAGTGCTGTGCATTGAAGAGCAAGTGCTAGGTATTGACACCAAGTGCTCTGACAAACCGCAAGCGGACATGCTAATAGAGGGAGTCAAAATTAGAATCGCGATTGACTCAGGATCCCCATACACCATTGTGCAGAGGTCAGTATGGGATGAGGAATTCAAACCCAGCCTAGGTCCCAAACTAGAACCACCGGACATACGACCAGTGTCATACACGAGCAACCTGATCCCAATGGTAGGATACCGGAGCATGAAAATCGAGTTCAGAGGGAGGACAGCGACATGCAAGTTGTATGTGGCAGAGAAAGGTCCATCGGTTCTAGGATGGAGAGACCAGGGAGACCTCGGAATCAAACTGGACCCAGGGGGCAAGGAACAAGTGCTGCTCACGGACATTGAAAGCTGGCCGGAACTGGAGAGTGAGGAGAGAGTTTCCAAAAGTTTTCGGAGGAGAGGTAGGGAAACTTGAGAAGTTCATGCACAAGATCATTCTCAAAGAAGACTCCCACCCAGTGTCCCACAAAGTCCGGAATGTGCCCATAGCGGTGAGGGAAGCGGTGCAACTAGAACTGCGCCGATTGAAGAACAAGGGATCATAGAGCCTATTGATAACTCGGAGTGGTTGGCCCCCTTGGTGGTCGCCAGAAAACCCAATGGCAAAGTGCGCCTGTGTGTGGACCTGCGCGAGTTAAACAAATGCTTGGTGGTGGAGAAATTTCCGCTCCCCAGAATCGAGGAAATGGTTCTCCACAGTGGATATCACGTCTGCATACCATCAGATTGATCTGCACCGGCAAGCAGGAAACTCATGTCCTTCATCACACCATATGGATGCTACCAGTTTCGCAGGATGCCCTTCGGGCTAGCATCCGCCGCCGCGGTGTTCCAAAAACTGATGCACCGCCTGTTCAAAGATGTCAAAGGCATCCAGTACTTTCAGGACGACATCCTAATAATGGGGAAGGATCGTAAGGACCACGACGACAAACTGAACAAGATGCTAGGCGTGCTGCAGGAGAAAGGACTAACCGCAGAATGGGAAAAGTGCAGATTTGGGATGACATCCGTCACCTATCTGGGTCACGAGATAAGCGGACAAGGGATCACTCCCAAGAGGGAGAATGTGAGAGCAATCTGCGAGGCCAGAGCCCCATCCAACAAAGACGAGGTGCGGTCATTCCTTGGAATGGCCGAGTACAACAGCAAATTCGGCCAACACTTTGACACAAAAACGCACAAGTTGAGGCAACTTATAAGAGATAAAACAACGTTCCACTGGGACGACGAGGCTCAGAAGGAGTTCGAGGAGCTTAAAGGGAACATCAGCCAGGCCGTGCCCCTACACAGACATGATCCCGCGGGAAAAACCATTCTCACCACGGACGCCAGTGAAAAAAGTTTAGGTGCAGTCCTTGCACAAGAGAGAGATGACAACACCGTGGAAACACTCAGCTTTGCGTCCAGAGCATTTTGACACACCGAACAAAAGTTCAGCGTGATAGAAAAAGAGATGCTAGCTGTCACATGGGCCATGGGGAAGTTCAGACAGTTCTTATGGGGTACAAGGTTCCGCTTACAGACTGACCACAAGCCTTTAGTTAAAGTGCTTACCTCATGCGGGCACGACACAGCCACCTCGCGGATAGCAAAGATGACTCTCAAGCTCCTACAATACACGTATGATGTGGAATACATCCCGGGGACACGCAACAAGGTGGCGGACTACCTCAGCAGAGCCTTAGCCATGGAGGAAGCGCCCACGCCGGTAGCGGAGAACGAAGAAATGGTAGCGGTGATGGAAGACATGGAAAGGGCTATCAGCTTACAGGAGTGGGAGCAAGCGTACGAGGAAGATGAGAACCTGGAAAAGGTTAAGAAGAACCTCGTAAAAGTATGGCCGGAAAAGAAAAGATTGAAAGAGGTGCCTAGGAAACTGTATGAAGTTAGGGAAGAATTATCCATGAGTGATTCAGGAACCTTCCTGTATCGCGGTGACAAGGTGGTGCCGCCAGAAAAGTTGAGCCCGACCCTGCTGAACCTGCTACATGAGGGTCACCTGGGCATAGTGAAGACCAAGTCACGGGTGAAACAGATGTACTGGTGGCCAGGAATGGACATCCAGATTGAGAGACATGTTAGAGACTGTGATCAATGCCAGGGGTTAGACAAAGTACTCAAGCCATTGAGGCCTGTGCTGGGGAGATTTGAACAACCCTGCAATCCCTGGGAGGACCTTGCGGTTGACATACTAGGACCAATATTAGACGGCCAAGGGACAGCTAAATACATATGTGTTATAGTTGACAAGTACTCCAAATGGCCAGAAGTGCATGTGCAGGAGGAGATGGACTCGGAGGTGGTGATCAGGTTTCTCACCTCGGTGTTCCTAAGGGAAGGCATACCGAGGACAATATTGACAGACAATGGCCCCCAATTTACATCCGATAAGTGGCACCGATACACCAAGAGGAAAGGGATCAAATCTAAACACACCTCAGTGTGCCATCCGGCAAGCAACGGACAGGTGGAGAGATTTAACCGAATCCTCATGGGGTCCATCCAAGCGGCCATCATGCAGGGCAGGGACTGGGAAGCAGAGATTCAGAGGATGATGTGGGCGTACAGAATCACCTCCACCGCAACAGGGTATAGTCCCTTCCAGATCCTAAGGGGCAGGCATCCGTTCACGAAAGACAATGTGGTATGGAGAGAAAAGACTAACACCAGTAAATGGTCGCCTGCCGTGGTCCAACACAATTTGGAGAAAGCCCAGAAAGTGTACACGGAACACTACAACCAGAGAAGAAAGGTGAAGGATTCGGTTCTGGAGAAGGGAGAGTGGGTGAGAGTCAAGCAGGCAGTACTGAGAAAGAAGGGAGAGAGCAAGTACAGCCCACCCCTACAAGTGGAAGAAGTGTACAGCAGAGCAGCACTTCTTAGCGATGGCAAAGTGTGGTTCCAGGATCGCATGGCGAAGATAGATAAAATCGTGCAGTGGCCGGAGGAGAAGGGTAATAGCACTCCTGTCCAGAGACAAGAAGGTGAAGCAGAAGAAAGAGCGTCAGGCGGTGAAAGCCATGGAGAAGAAGGTGCGTGTATGGAAAGTGGAGAGCTAAGCGAGCCGAGTGTGAGGGAGTCATCAGCTAACGAAGAAGCGACGCCCAGGAAGAATGAACATGGTCAGGGGGGAGAAAAGGTGGGAAGCCCAGCGACCAAGGGTGTCCACGAAGTCTCCACTCCGGTAACAGTATAAGCTAAATGTCCAGGAAGGAATCATTCAGGAATTAATTTATCAATTTCTTAGTGTCACGTCCGTGAACACTTAATTCAATAAGGTGACCAGAGGGTTTCACAAGAAACACTAGCAGTTGTATCAAAAAATAGAATCTTTTTAATATTTTCTTTTGGTATATAGATAACTAGTTTTTAGGACAATCAAAGTCTGGCAACAAGGTACTACCAATCGGTACAACAAAGTAATTTTGTAGTACAACAACACCTTCAGCAAAATAATGTGGATACAAACAAAAGACCACATATAAATCAAGTATACAAAGTACAATTCACACATTAAGGGGTCGATTAGGATCGCGGACGGACTTGAGTCCGTCCGCGACCCCAGAGTATGAGGGAACGTCCGCATGGGCTGCGGCGTTCCCTCATGTGCGATTAGGATGTGACCGCCACCCTGGCGGTCACATCCTGGATATTTAACATTGCGGCGGGTGCTGCTTCAAGCAGCACCGGCCGCAATGTTAAAAGTGCATGTGTAACATTTACATGCACAAAGCGGCAGGCACCGCGCGGTGCCTGCCGCATTGTGCATGTAAATGCTGGGGGGTACCATAGGTACCCCCCATGTGCACCCCCCACCCGCCAACACCCTGGGGGCCCGCAACGGGCCCCCCAAATCAAAAGTACACATGCTTTTCCACGGCGGAAAAACCGCCGCGGAAAAGCATGTTTTCAAATGCTTCCTAATTTGGCCGGCGGTGTCTGATAGACACTGCCAGCCAAATGAGAGCTTTTCCACCGCGGTTGTAATCCGACCGCGGCGGAAAAGCAGCGGACAGAAACCAAGACCCACCAGCCATCGTAATGCGGCGGTGGGTCTTTGGTGAGTCCGCAGAGGATTTTCCGCCTCCTCCGGGCCGGAGGTGGCTTCCGCCGGCCCGGAGGAGGCGGAAAATCCTCCATCCTAATCGGCCCCTTAGTTTTAAATGAATTGAACGTTATATTGCGTGACAGGTGTTAGGCGTCGACGTTTCGGTCCTTGTCGGTCACAAAGATCCATAGGACCATCTTCCACTCCGGTAAGGCGCACGCGTGCGGGGAGAGTGATAGTCAGACCTGCACACCTCAGACACTTTGAGTGATGGAACATTAGACATTGAAGTATAACTTTTCCTTTGTGTAAAAGGAGGAGATATGTGGTGTCAGCGCTCTAGTCGCGCTGATGTGCGTGTGACATAACACGCATTGGGCGGAGAGCGCATGCCAGTGCGCATGCGCGAACGGCGGAGAGCGCCTCGGGAGAGCGATTCGGAGCGGGATCGGAGTAAGATGCCCGGCGCTCTTCCCCGTGTGATATAGATAAATAAATACTTGTCGTGCAACCCACAACCTGTGTATTGGTGGTTATTAGGGAAGCCTGGGACTCCACAACGAGCAAATGGCGGAAGTCTCTTGATGCTAGCACTTGTCCGGCATGCGGCCTGGCAGATGAAGATGAAGTGCATATATTCTTCTTCTGCCCAAGCTATCATAGCCCACGCTGGAAATGGATTATTCCTGTATGCAAAAATTTGAAGGTCACAAAATATATAGTGGCCCTTTGAAAACTTAGGAGTGACACAACATCGGTAATAGCTATTCCTACGAGCAAAATTCTACAGGTGCTGTGTTACAAATGTGGTAGATTATTGTCTGTGCCCCCAAGTGATTAGGTCTTTTTAATGTTTTTCTCATATTTTAACATTGATTTCATACATATATTGCTGAAGATAGTTTTTAAGCTCTTTTTATGTATTTTTTAAGTATCCATTGCTCATTTTTGCACATAGTTATGTCTGATTTTTTGCTCCATCTGGCATATGAGCAATGCTTAAACAAAATGGAATTCTGAATGGTGCTGACTCTTTTACGAGGGTTGACGAACAGACACGGAGGACGAGGGTTGCCCGTCGGTCCGTTTTTCAAAGGAATACTTTCATAAGCAAGTTTCCAAAGGCGATTAACATGCCTTGGAAGACGTCAGGAGGGTCGTGTGAGGAGGCGTAAGGCCCTGTGGAGCCACCCTCCCCCTTTTTGATTGAGAATCCCCATGTAGCCCCGTGCGCCAAACGCCGGAGGAATGGCATGCAAGCTTTATCCTTTTTTAAATGACCTGACCATTACTGGCAGGTGACTAGGACTACCGTGCCATGACCAATAGATAGGGTGGAAGCCCTACTAAGGCTACACACAGATCTTCTAGTCAGTCCCGAGGAAGACCCCACCAAGACGGTTCAAATATCGCACATTTTACAGGGGTCGAAACGTTGACGCTTTATTGCCAAGTATTGATAATCGCCCAGGATAACAAAGAAATATTTTGACCATTCGCTCACTGGGCTGATATATCTTCTTCTCCAAACTTCACACTGTTTCAGATATAATTTTTCTTTGTAGTATGTGTCCATGTATTTTGTGTAATGTGTTGTGACACGTAAATATTTAAATGTTTGTGCTCACTCAAGTCTTAAATGTTATTGCAGAAGAACTGTTTTGTGTGTATATAAATGTACCCAAAAGAAATGACACTCACATTTCAAAATACTGATATATAAATATATTGTGCAAAATAATACAAGAATTTTGAGTTTTGGTTTGGACATAAGTCGTAATTTGCTTTTGCATTTGGTGACTGTTATCATCCGGTTGGAGAGACATAATTGTATAAAGATCATTTTTGATTTCTTAGAGAGGCACAACCACTTTTCGCGTACACTACTACCAGCTCAGCACTAACGAAACCAATACAAAACCCA
Source organism: Lissotriton vulgaris (assembly GCF_964263255.1). Classification (NCBI taxonomy): domain Eukaryota; kingdom Metazoa; phylum Chordata; class Amphibia; order Caudata; family Salamandridae; genus Lissotriton; species Lissotriton vulgaris. Next base: position 160,184,351 of record NC_141700.1, read on the forward strand.
GGGGAAGAACTCTTTTATGACACTAACAACCCTACTCCATTGAACTGGACCCACAGCTGGGCGAACCTTACATATAACAAAATCAAACCTGCCCCTGGGTGGCACATATGACTCACTGGATCGCAGCTAAACTATTTAACTATGTAACTCTGACACATGCTGGAGCTGTGAGAAAGGACTAGGAGACCTTGCACACATGCTTCTAGATTGCACCTACTCTAAAAACCTGTTGCCTGAAACAAGTAAAACCATATCACAAATTCTGAAACTGTCATGGACAACAACTCTAGCCTCTATTTCACTAGGTATCCTTCCCCTTGACATGCAATATAAGTTAAGTAAAGAAGGCCACCTTGTTTGGGATATTCTGGGATCAACCGGTCTCAAAGTCATCCTTTCCAAATGGAAAGATGTCTCCAAAGTAAGCCCATACACCTGGTAGAAAGGGGTACAATTCACCAAAGGAACTGACTACTCTTTGAACACATTTCTAAAACACAACACAAGGAAACAAATCTGGTCCAAGTTAGACACTTTTGTGCAAAATACACACCCATAGGTCATGCCAAACCTCCCCCCTTGCCCCTACCCACTTCATACCCATACCCCTAATGCCTCCCTGTCACTCCACCAACATCCCTAAACATCCCTGTCTGCACCTCTCACAGTTATTCTCTCCCTGCCTGGGCTATCATCTCTTTATCCTCCCATCTTTCACGTCCTCGCCTTTCTACGATAAACCATATGATCAACAGGGGTAACCTTCTTTGTATAGCCACCATCTAGTCAGTTCCTTGTAATACTCTGTATACACTTCAGTAAAAACCCACATCTCCACAATATACTGAATGCAAATATACACACCATACACAGTACAATCTGTTCCTTCCGCCCGCATGCTATATTACTGTAATGAATTCTACGATATTTTACCCTCAAGTGAACTTTTTTTTCATTCCTCTGTATATCTTTACTTTAGTTGTTAGGGGATAATGGAAGAGTTGGAATTATTTCTGTGTAAGTGTAATCATTGAGAAACAGGTCATGGTCGTAGGAGACCTGAGTGAAACAAGCAGTGTGTGATATTCTGTATGACATGGTACTTTGTCTGCCTTTGTGAAGCTATTTCTACCTTTCTCACTTCAGAGTTTTGGAACTCTGTTTACCAAGCTTAAGCTTGGAATGTATATCTTTAATCCTGTGAAGCCGTTATTCTGTTCAAGTTGTTCAACTTGAGTGCTTATTCAACCTGCTTTGCCGTCCAATCCCATCCTCGTCGCCATTGTAAAGATCCTCCAGACAGTCAAAGGTGAAGTAAAGGTTGATTATTTAAGTAAAGGTTAACACCTCAGCCAACTAGTTCCACCTTCAGAGACGACAACAGAATAACTGTTGCACAGGATTAAAGATACACATTCCAAGTTTAAGCTTGGTAATCAGATTTCCAGAACTCTGAAGTAAGAAAGGTAGAAATATAATTACAATGGCAGACAAAGTAACATGTAATACAGAATATCACACAGTGGCTGACCTTTTATTCAAAATTTGGATTCTCAATAAGTACCATTTTAAGGTGCTAAATTTTGAATAATATCCCATAAAAACATCTGGAGTTGAGTGCTATTTGCTGAAAAACGTTTGAATTGATATCATATGTAACATTGAGCGAATGGTCTCTTCCAGTAAGGCACTATGGCACCCCGACTGGTAAAAAAAAAAGAGAAGAAAGAGAAGCAGATGACTAAATAGATAGACAGCTCTCTGCCAAAAGGAGACCCAACCATCTCGAATAGGAGTTGGCTGGGTGGAGTTCCTCGACTGAGGCTCATCCTGTGCACTTACCAGAAGCAAACTGTGTTGAAGCCAACTTCACGTGGCATATATTGAACCACCACATATAAAGTGAGAAAAGTATAGAACTACTACATGAAAATGAAATAAATATGTTCACAAAGCAATAAATAATGTAAATCAGACAGCAGCCTCCAACAGTCTCGAACTGCAATTGGCAGTGCAGGCTCCAGGGCTAATGAACAACAAGCAATACAACCCGGAGGACAAGGCAAGAAGGAGACACAAAGGGCGAGTGAGGCAAGAACTGCCACATGTATGTTCGTGACAAGACAGCAGAAGTGACATCAAGCATGCCTTCCCCTTACTCCCAGAGCATTTTGACACACCGAACAAAAGTTCAGCGTGATAGAAAAAGAGATGCTAGCTGTCACATGGGCCATGGGGAAGTTCAGACAGTTCTTATGGGGTACAAGGTTCCGCTTACAGACTGACCACAAGCCTTTAGTTAAAGTGCTTACCTCATGCGGGCACGACACAGCCACCTCGCGGATAGCAAAGATGACTCTCAAGCTCCTACAATACACGTATGATGTGGAGGACATCCCGGGGACACGCAACAAGGTGGCGGACTACCTCAGCAGAGCCTCAGCCATGGAGGAAGCGCCCACGCCGGTAGCGGAGAACGAAGAAATGGTAGCGGTGATGGAAGACATGGAAAGGGCTATCAGCTTACAGGAGTGGGAGCAAGCGTACGAGGAAGATGAGAACCTGGAAGAGGTTAAGAAGAACCTCGTAAAAGTATGGCCGGAAAAGAAAAGATTGAAAGAGGTGCCTAGGAAACTGTATGAAGTTAGGGAAGAATTATCCATGAGTGATTCAGGAACCTTCCTTACTCCCATAAACTCCCAATAACATCTATCTATCTCTTTGCCCTTGCTCCATTTTTGGTCCTCTGACCGATTCCTATTTGCTGATGACATGCTCGGCTAAGGGCAATGAGTGAAACCTACACAAAGTAAACAGGGTCCATAGAGCCCGGATTAATTTATATTTCTGTCATTTTGTCAAGGGCTGTTCCAGGAGTAGCAAAGGGTAATCCGAAGGAAGAATCTCATTCTCCTTAATCAATTTAAATCCATGCCCCAACACTAGTTTATGAAGAAAGGGCAAAATCAAAATTTGGTTCAAACAACAAAGTTATCATTCTAAATTAGATGGCTGCCGCAATAAATGTCTAATTACCTCATATCTTGAATTTGCTGCCACCTCATTCTTCAAAGAAGGTTGATGTTCACAAGGGCTCAGCATTGTGCAGCCTTATAATTCCTGGCTGAAGAAACAAAGTTGAGTTAATAGGAATCATTTATCGTGTGAAGAAGTGCATAAGAGAGGATCATAAAGTGGGAAAGTATTTCCTTTCCATTTAATGAATTAAAGTTAAAAGTAGTCCAGTCAATGATTTTTACTGAAACTGTATTGAATTGTTTTCATGCTTTGCAAAACGCCTATTGTTCTGGTCACTTCCTGTAAATTTTACAGGGGCAAATGAACTATTATCACTCTAAGCAAATGTCAGGTAAAGGCTTACAGAGACTGGTGTAAGAAGATACTAATGGTTCAATGGCATGTAAGAAGGACAAAAGCACCAGTTGATTGAAGGTATCTTTATTTCCTCAAGTAAAGTCTATCATAAAAGCTCCGCCGGCATTGAAAAAACAGATGAAAAGTGTAAGTTGTTGACAAAGGGGATGCTATCTTGGGATAGCCACACCAGGAGGGGATGGGAATTAGACTAGACCCCCGCCTGTTTATGTAATAAACTCAAAGTTGATGATGAACAATGATAGATAGGTGTGAAATTGGAGCAATACAAGCAGATTCTAAGAATGGATTTCAAGAATGTATTTAAAAATTAATTGGGGCGGAATCAAGGATTCGTGCACAAAATAATTCTGAAGGAAGATGATGTTCTCATAAGACACTAAGCGAAACATGTTGCACTATTGTAAAAAGGAAGATTGGAAGACATTCTGGATGAATTAGTTATTAAAAATGTTATTGAACCCATTGAATCCTCTCCTTGAGTTGCTTCGATTGTGGTTTTACTCAAAAGTTCTGGGGAATGCAGACTCTGTGTAGATCCCCACAGTTTCAATAGTGCGAAATAGACTGACTGACATCCTTTGCGCATCATGCATGAACTAATTTTTACTCTGGAAAAGGCAGGGGTGTTTCCAACCCTTTATCTTGCAGTGCCTACCATCAAGTGGTCTTGGAGGAGACATCTCACAGCTTTTATAGCACTTGAAGTGTACTATTTTAAAAGGATGCTCATTGGCCAGGCAAGCACAGTTTCTGTGTTCCAACGTGTTATAAAAGACACTCCGAGTGGCTTAGAAGGAGAAATAGCAATCCAATATGACATTTTGGTACTCGGAAAGGACAATTACCACTATGCAATGAAGTTGCGCAGGGGACAGGCACGGTCAGATAGAGAATTGACACTCAAATAAAAAAAAGAAATTCAGATATGATAGGGTAGAATATCTGGGACGCACAATATACAAACAGGGAATTTAACAGAAGAATTCTCATATGAAAGCTATTATGGATGCTCTCATCCTAAAACAACAGAACAATTAGTGTCTTGCCTTGAATTGACAGAGTTTTACACACAATTCAAGAAAATCTAGGGGCATATTATCAAGGGGGTTTATCTCCGCTTTTTTGGCTTTAAAAGCCAAGAAAGCGGAGATAAAATTATCTTCCTATTACCTAGCTGTCGCTAACACCAGTTAGCGACAGCTAGTAGGAAATAGCGACCATCTTGGGCCCCACTTTGCATGTCAGTGATATTTATCACTAATGACATGCAAAGTGGGCGTGCCAAGATGTTAGAGACTGAAAACAGTCGCTAACATCGCTATCTCCTATTACCAACTTTTGGAGATATTCGCGCTAAGCGCGAATATCTCCAAAAGCTAACACCTGCCCTGAGCAGTTCTTAGCCATGTTATCCAATGGGAGGTGGATAACATGGCTAAGAGCATTAGCTCTGTAATGCATGAATATCGCTGACTTTTCAGCGATATTCATGCATTGCGGCTGTTTTTTATCGCATTTGCGATAAACCTTGGTAATACCAAGGTTTATTTGCGATAAAAATCGCCGCAGGTCAGCTGTAATTTTTTGTCTCTAACCAAGCAATAGCGATAATTCTCGTTATTGCTTGGTAATATGCCCCCTATTTCTCCAAGGCTGAACCTATGAAGAAGTTGTCAAATAAAGAATGATGACTTTGTAGGGGGAGATTCCCAGAGAAAAGAGCTTTCGAAATGAAATAGGACTGTGGTTCAAGCCCCCTAGCTTAAGCCATTGGTCATGGGAAAACATTTTATTGTGGCGGTGGTTGCTAGTAATCATGGCTTGGGAGCAGTTTTGCAGGAAAAACAGACCCCCCCCCCCTCCCCCACCGGTTACAGATTGGTCTGGGTGGCAACGAAACTTCACAGTTACCAGTTTGAGATTGACACACGTTTGGCAAAATAAATGTCCAAACTGATTGTAAACCTTATTTACCTCTGTCCATTTCTGAGCTTGTAGCAGAGGTGGGATACAAAGAAGTGTTTTTGGTATTTAGGACATTTCTCGTTTTGTTTTATAAATTGGAATGGTTTGTGATGAAAAACAATGGGTGGAGGTGTCTGATTGTGAAGTATTCTCAAAGAGAGCCGCCATAATTTGGAGCATGGTTTGCCTGATGTAGGGAAATTGCATCTAGAGATTTAGGGCCCGATGTAGGTGCCCTAATACCGGTCGGAAACGGCCGAATTCGGCCGTTTCCGACCGGTATTACGGTTTTCAGATGTAGGGCATCCATTTACAGAATCGGTATTTTACCGATTCTGTATTTACTGATTCGGTAAAATTACCGAATCGGTAAATACAGACTCGGTAAAATACCGATTCTGTAAATGCAGATGTAGCTGGCACATGTCAGAGTGCCTCATGGCTTTAAGATTCGGTATTTTACCACCCAATCCAATTGGGTGGTAAAATACCGAATACAGGTGTGCATGCACATCTGTGCATGCACACCTGTGCAATGTGAGACACAGACATGCCCTTAGGGCATGTCTGTGTGCACATGGCACACAAGTCCGGAATTGGGGTGCTAGAGGGTGTCAAAGTGACACCCCCTGCACCCTTGCATAAATCGGTAATTACCGAATCAGTAAATACCGATTCGGTAATGACCATTGATTCCTATGGGCTTCAATGCTCATAGGAATCAATGGGCTTTACCGATTCGGTATTTACAGAATCGGTAAATACCGAATCTTAACGATTCGGTATTTACCGAATCTGAAATACCTACATCCCCCCCCCTCCATTTTACCACTTCTTAAATACCGAATCGGTATGATTCGGTATTTAAGAAGTGGTAAAATGAACTTACCTACATCGGGCCCTAAATCCTTTGCTACGATTAAAAGTGAAGTCTCTTGGAACACTGGAATTCTTCTGAGAGGGAAGCAAAAAATGTTGCTACATTTTGATAACTGCCCTGAGCCATTTAGGACATGTAGGCATGTTGGCTATCAAGAGGAGAATTCCAGAGTATTTTTAGTGGCCTGCTGCAAAATGATATGGAGGACGAAGTACTGTACAAATGTGAATTGTGTAATAAGAGCAGCAAAGTAGTAAGGCCTTTGTGGAGTAAAAGCTACTCGAGTAACATTACCAGATAGTACTTGAGGAAGGTTAGGGATAGATATTGTAGGTCCTTTCAACACACCGAGTAGTAGAAGTTCGTATGTCATCGTGATAGCAGAATATTACATGAAGTGGCCTAAAGTAAGAATTGTTGATAGCATGACTTCAGACACAATAATCAATATTCTTGAGGATGTTTTTTACGAAGAAGGTCTTTCAGAGAGTATAGCTACTGATAATGGCCCATGGTTTACCTAGTACTAAGTATTTGGGGGCTTATTTATGAGCCCTTGCGTCACTTTTACACCGCTGGTGCGTCACTTTTTGTGACGCAGCAGCGGAGTAAAAAATGTGCCTTGTTGCACCATATTTACAAAGTGACGTATCTAGGTAGATGCGTCAAAGCATCACTTTAGCGCCTATAGATATGTCAGAAATACTGACGTATCTGTAACTCCTTGCGACATGATGCGTCATACTGTAAATATGACGCATTGTTAGTGTTGCAGGGCGAGCGCAGTGAAAAGTGACGCATTGCTGTTTTCACGCAGCAATGTGTCACTCTTCATAAATGAGGCCCTTGGTGTATTTAGAAAGGTGTGGGATCCAAGGGGAAACAATAGCTGTAGAACATGCTGAAGCCAATGGGCAAGTAGAACGATTTAATTGAGTGATCAAGGAGTCCATACAATTGCTAGTTGCAGGAGGTTTAAATTGGAGAAATGTTTCACAGCCAACACTGTTATTATTTAGAAACACTCCTAATTAAGTGACTGGGTTTCCACCCTTTGACCTAGTTCGAGCAAACAAACCAGGTTCTTATTTGCTCTGTGGTGGCTTAAGAAAGATGTGTGGATCTGTACCAGAGAATAAGGAGAATGTATCCATTCACGAAGATATCCAATGAAGTACGGATGATTAATGAAGTAAATTGGCGACAGTTACCACCCAGCATAGAGTGAGGCTTACTTCTAAGTAATTCCAAATCGGTCAATGGAGTCACATTGGTCCACCCAGAAAAAGAGATGGGTATATGGAGAAGTGGTCCGAATCAGTTGGGGTGATTGGAGTGTTGAATGGTGCTGTAAAGTGTAATGTGCTACAGTGCAGAATTTGGTAGGCATCATAATGTGTTGAACTACATGAACATTGTTTCTCAGATGAGGAGAGCTTCTCCGATGCCCATTTCTCTAATTTGAGAACAATGAGGCAGTTGAGAAGTGATAGGGTCACCAGACGTCTTGAATTTGCCCGGACAGTTTTTCGCCAGCTGTCCCGGCAGATTTTAGGAAATTAAGCTAATTTTCCTGTTTTTAGAAAGGGCCAGCTGAAAATGGTGGGAGGTATCATTTTATGTTGTACAAAGCAGGGATAGTTAGCAGCTGTTATTAAAAAGTAATTTAATTAATAGGCATGCCATTGACTTTGAAAATGGAAATTTATGTATGTTCTTACTGCCTCTTCTGTAATTCTCTGCTAAGGCGCACTGTCATTCTGTGCACTGGGTTGAAGTAAAATTGTAGTCCTTCTTCTCTTAATTGCCCTGTTTTTTGCTTTAAATTTCTAGTCACCCTAAGAAGTGATGACCAATGTTTCCTCTAATTTTTTTCCTGTGTGTGCAGCAGTGTAAGGTCTCTGTGCGCTGCAGCGGGGCTATGTGCGTCAAGAACCGGACCACACGTGGGGGTACAGCGACAGGGTTCTGACATGGGGATTCCTGCTTGATTATGAGTAGCACGCTACTCCGGAACCCAAACAGGATTAGTGGGGAATTAGTATAGGGAAATATGAAATTAATTTGAGTGGTGGACAAAGCGCAAAGAGTCTGACACCGAAAAGCACTCAGTCAACATTAGGGTAGAAACTGATCGTGGAAAAGAAGCTGCCAGTTCTGCCCCTGAGAACAATTTGGGCCAGTCTCAGACTGGAAGAGTAAAATGCAAGCCAGGGAGAGGGGCTGAGAATCACCCTTGTTATGGAGACATGACGTTGGTACAGACGTGGAGGGGAATGGCCCAGTTAACACCTGGGAAGGTGGAGGCATGAGCATACCTTCCACAATTCCCAGCTGCTTGTGTCACGGATAGTGCTGATAGATGTTTCCCCTGCATTCTGGGATTTGTGCTCCTGGTTTTACAATACTACTAGTCCCAGAATGCTAAGTAAGCCCTGTACTGGATAAATGTGGCCATAATTATTTACAATGTTTGTCTGCACACAGTACTTTTGACATAATCAAAAGGAGCACTATATATCAATAAAGAACTGGCTTTAATAGTGCATAAACTGAATTACGTGCTAATGTAGGAAACGTCTCTCCTGCTATAGTAGTACTTTTTTAGGTCTTGCGTAGCATTGCCGAGCAATGCTCTGCGAGACCTCTTGTGAGCAAGAAGATTTCAGAAGGGGACTTGAAGCCTCGCCCCTCAATTGCATTGGCCGGCTTCACTGTTTATGTAAAACAGTGGCCGCCGATTGAAAGTGAGGCTTTTTGGTTGGAGCCCTTTCACCTTTTTGTCCGGCACATCGGACTGGGTTGTCTGCTTCACGGCTGTCATGAAGCAATTCCTTATCTTTATTGGGGCCTTCTGTGGTTGTAATAGAGGCTTGTTTACTCCTGGCAGGCAACATGGAAGGGCAGAAACGCTGTATCTGTAAGGTGGCCTGGAGTGAGAAGCGCCAAGGGAATCGATGCCAGCCAGGAGGAGAAGTGGTTTTTAAAGCTCTGGGCAGCCTCTGGCATTCTGCAGATGAAAATATATGACTCACAAGCAGAAGAGATGACAAGACATTCACAACTTCGTGCCAAAACTCTCTGGGCGCATTGGCGCTTCCAGACGCTCTGGAGATATTTGCAGGACCCAGATCCAGGCTCTGGTCTCGTATTTCTTTACTATAAACCTGGAGCCAGCAACACCCCGTCGATCCTTAAAGCATGGCCACCGCACTACACCAACTGGTCGTAAACACCAGCGAGAAATGTCTGTGATTGCTGAGCCGTTTTGAGTGTTGTACAACAGCACACGTTTAACACAACAGTTTGTTTAGATTATGGAATAGCAGAGAGTGTTATCTTATCTCACTGTTTCTGTTAGACGAAATGAATTCTTCTCCTTTAGAAATCTGCATGCCGGCAGTGCTTAGAAACTTCAGAGATGCGGTATGAAGAGCTATATAAAACGCGGCCGCACCAGTCGCACTGCCCTAAAGCCGGCCCTGATAGGGCGCATCTTAGTAGCTTCACGTACTCGGAACATGACAGAGGCGTGCCATAAAAAACAGGTGACTGTGAGAAGTTGGCCTGGCATATGATGTCCACTAGTTCTAGTGGGCACCTTGCACCAGTCTAATCGACCCTTATTGATGGTGGTTGTAAAGTCAACCTTATAGAAAGCTATCCTAGTGGTAGCATGGACCAGCAGTCATCAGGCTAAGACTTCAGAGAGCGTATTAAGCAAGTTGTTTTACCAATTATAATCCCTTGAGTACCAAATGAAAGGACACCACACAAGGTATATATCAAATATATATGTATTTATTCTTAACACAACCCCTCTGCACTCTTTATAAGGTCAGAGGTAAGAGTGCAATACAAGTTACTTCATTAGCATACGATAAGTTGCACAGTATACGTTTTGCCCTAGGGACCTCACAAACCATATACCAAAATAGTGGTATAAGAACCACATGAGAATTAGAAAGCAGGCCTGAGGCCTGTGGAATCGCTGGGGCTACTCTAAACAACCAAAGGTTAGGAAGTAGGAGGCCCACGGGAGACGCGTGCAGTGTCTAAACACAGACGCGGGTTACCATTGACTTTCTATGGGAAACAAACAAGTTACAAATTTACAATTTAAGGATACTTCCGAAAGCACTACGATGGAACCCTTTTAGACTTAGACACTAGGAGGGCCAATACCCTTGAGATTACCAGAGTACTCGTGTTACCTCACCCACGGAAGCCGGGTGCATAAGTGTCTTTTGGTGTCGGGTTTCATCGTCGATTTCAATGGAGATCTGCAAAGAAGTACTGCAGGTAAGCATGGGCGGAAAATCCGTTACGCTCGCGGATTTTGCGGATTTTTGGGAAATTCGCAATCCGCGAGATTCGCGAATTTCCCGCAAAATCCGCAAATTCGCACGCAGCGGATTTTTTGGGCGGCGCGCGGCGTTGGTGATACAATTTTTGCGGCGCGCGGCGTTTATCATCGTTTGCCGAGTTGTTTTTCTCGATATTTTGCGAGTGCTGCGCCATTTTGGATATTGCTGTGTGATCCCGCGGGAATTTGGCGAGCGCGATTACGTCATCGCGGCTTGCCAACTTGCACAGCGAGAGTTTGTCAACGCGAGTACGGCGAGATTACGTCTCGCGGTACTTCGCAATTGCGAGATTTGAGATGCGGCGAGCAAAAATAGAAATTTGCAATTCTGCACAAGAAATCCACCAGGAAGCAGCATAAACCTTCTAGAAATGATGATTTTTATCTGAATAACTCCTTAGTTTGACATTTGCCTGCACTTTTTTAGCGAGGAGTCCATTTTGGGGAGGGGGGCAGGGGGGTGGGAGGAAGGAAGTGCCCCACAGTCTTCAACTTCCTGTTCCTGTTCAGCAGGCTCCTCCCAGTGCTTTGTCCATCTCCTGGTCACTTTTCATTTGGGTCTGGAGCTGGAAGGATTACTTTTTGTGGATGCTGCTGGATATTTGGATTTGAGGCCTTTTTGACTTTCTTTGGATCACTGTTGGATTAGAAATTTTACAAGTAAGTTTGTTTGGGGCATTACAGTTGCTGCAATTAAAATTTTGGAATTTTCGATTTTTGGGCTGTTTTGGGGCCTTTTGCCCAGGGGTACTCAGTGGTGGGTGGACTGAGTCTTTCTGTGGGTTGTCTTGAACTTAAACATCATGGAGGCCATGGATGAATTGGGATTGTGCTGATTTTTCTGTGTTTTTCGATTTTTGACCTGTTGTTGGGGCCTTGACCAGGGGTAGTGAGTGGTGCATGGGCCTAGTCTTTCTGTGGGCTGTCTTGAACTTAAACATCATGGAGGGCATGGATGGAATGGGATTGTGCTGATTTTTCTGTGTTTTTCGATTTTTGACCTGTTGTTGGGGCCTTGACCAGGGGTAGTGAGTGGTGCATGGGCCTAGTCTTTCTGTGGGGTGTCTTGAATTTAAACATCATGGAGGGCATGGATGCCATGAGGATTGTGCAGATTTTTCTGTGTTTTTCGAATTTTTGGATTGCTCATGGGGACAGGCCATGTGGGTGGGGGCCATTTTGAGTGCTGGTACAGGCAGGCCCTGGCCATGTGCTAGGAGGCAAGTGGCCATTTTGAATGTAGGCTTTGTTGTTAGGCCTCCAACCATTTTGCCTACTTTTCAACCTTTATTTATGCCCAGGGGTAGTGAGTCTTGCATGGGCCTAGTCTTTCTGTGGGTTGTCTTGAATTTAAACATCATGGAGGCCATGGATGGAATGGGATTGTGCTGATTTTGCAGTGTTTTTCGATTTTTGGGGGTGTTCATGGGGAGGGACATGCCATGTGGCTGGTGGCCATTTTGAGTGCAGCTACAGGCACTGGCCATGTGCTGGCAGGCAAGTGGCCATTTTGAATGCAGGCTTTGTTGTTAGGCCTCCAACCATTTTGCCTACTTTTCAACCTTTATTTATGCCCAGGGGTAGTGAGTCTTGCATGGGCCTAGTCTTTCTGTGGGTTGTCTTGAATTTAAACATCATGGAGGCCATGGATGGAATGGGATTGTGCTGATTTTTCAGTGATTTTCGTTTTTTGGGCCTGTACTTGTGGCCTTTTCACCAGGGGTATTTGAGTCTAGCATGGGCCTAGTCTTTCTTTGGGCTGTCTTGAACTTAAACATCATGGAGGGCATGGATGGAATGGGATTGTGCTGATTTTTCTGTGTTTTTCGATTTTTGACCTGTTGTTGGGGCCTTGACCAGGGGTAGTGAGTGGTGCATGGGCCTAGTCTTTCTGTGGGGTGTCTTGAATTTAAACATCATGGAGGGCATGGATGGAATGGGATTGTGCTGATTTTGCAGTGTTTTTCGATTTTTGGGGGTGTTCATGGGGACAGGCCATGTGGGTGGGGGCCATTTTGAGTGCTGGTACAGGCAGGCCCTGGCCATGTGCTAGGAGGCAAGTGGCCATTTTGAATGCAGGCTTTGTTGTTATGCCTCCAACCATTTTGCCTACTTTTCAACCTTTATTTATGCCCAGGGGTAGTGAGTCTTGCATGGGCCTAGTCTTTCTGTGGGTTGTCTTGAATTTAAACATCATGGAGGCCATGGATGGAATGGGATTGTGCTGATTTTGAAGTGTTTTTCGATTTTTGGGGGTGTTCATGGGGAGGGACATGCCATGTGGCTGGTGGCCATTTTGAGTGCAGCTACAGGCACTGGCCATGTGCTGGCAGGCAAGTGGCCATTTTGAATGCAGGCTTTGTTGTTAGGCCTCCAACCATTTTGCCTACTTTTCAACCTTTATTTATGCCCAGGGGTAGTGAGTCTTGCATGGGCCTAGTCTTTCTGTGGGTTGTCTTGAATTTAAACATCATGGAGGCCATGGATGGAATGGGATTGTGCTGATTTTTCAGTGATTTTCGTTTTTTGGGCCTGTACTTGTGGCCTTTTCACCAGGGGTATTTGAGTCTAGCATGGGCCTAGTCTTTCTGTGGGCTGTCTTGAACTTAAACATCATGGAGGGCATGGATGGAATGGGATTGTGCTGATTTTTCTGTGTTTTTCGATTTTTGACCTGTTGTTGGGGCCTTTTGACCAGGGGTAGTGAGTGGTGCATGGGCCTAGTCTTTCTGTGGGTTGTCTTGAATTTAAACATCATGGAGGGCATGGATGGCATGGGGATTGTGCTGATTTTTCTGTGTTTTTCGATTTTTTGGATTGTTCATGGGGACAGGCCATGTGGGTGGGGGCCATTTTGAGTGCTGGTACAGGCAGGCCCTGGCCATGTGCTAGGAGGCAAGTGGCCATTTTGAATGCAGGCTTTGTTGTTAGGCCTCCAACCATTTTGCCTACTTTTCTACCTTTATTTATGCCCAGGGGTAGTGAGTCTTGCATGGGCCTAGTCTTTCTGTGGGTTGTCTTGAATTTAAACATTATGGAGGGCATGGATGGATTGGGATTGTGCTGATTTTGCAGTGTTTTTCGATTTTTTTGTGCTCTATAACTGAACTGATGTTCCTCTGTCTTCCATTTTTTTTAGGTGCACAAGACTCAAGAGAACCACCAGTGCCAGGAAGAAGTCCTGCAGCGGTGTAAGTGTGCAGCATAACGTCACGCGACGTCACGTCTGGCCTCAGACAACTCTACAATTCGTGCAACTGCGGCCTGCTGTCTGACCTGCTCTGAAGAAGATGGCCCCAAAGAAAGGTCTCCGTAGCTCCTCTAGCAAGAAAGTTGCTAGTAAGGAGCAGAAGAAGCAAGTTACCAAGGAGGCTGGTGTGCCACCCGCCACGTTTTTTGGGAGAAAAAAAAAAGTACGCCTGCAGCAGCAGGATCTGCTGGGGACCAAGCTGGGAGCAGCACCCCTGCTCCATTGGGTTCAGTGCCTCCACCACCACGCCAACTTAAGTCAAAGCCCTTGAGTGCTTCAGAGGCAGTCAGTGTACTTCTCCAATCACCATCGACCAGTGATGTTGGCTCATCGCAAGAAAGTAGCAGCAATGTCCCTGAATCAACACAGGTTGTTGTAACTCATCTGACAAGTGTTGAACAACCACAGCCGCAACAACAACACCATGTGCAAGTACACGCCCAAGTACATGTGGAAGGAGAGGCAGCAAAAGGAGATGCGCAAGCAAAGGTGCATGGAGGTTCACAAGTGCCCACAATAGTTGTTCCTCCCATAGTAGGGGCACATCAGGAAATCGACAATGAAGCCGAGGTATCATTCGAAGCCACTCCTCCTGATGATCATTCACTGTCTTCCATATCCCCAGCAAGGAAAAGATCAAGGGGGGTGTCTACATCTTCTTCAAGCCCACCTCCTACTGATGATCTGGATGACGAATGGGTACCACCACGGCAGCCTGAGAGTGAGGCACACCATGATCTGACAAAGGTACCTAAGCGTAAAAGGAAGGTCGTCGAAAAACTCATAGCTATGGAGTGTGATGAGGCTCAACAAGAAGTGACAGATACTGCTGGTGATGAAGCCTCTCACGATGACGACGAGCCAGTCATCACAAAGGTCACTGCAGCCCCACCGGGCATGCAGCAAAGAGACATTTTGACCCTATCCCGAGAAGCTGCTGAGCGTGATGATGATGTCGGCGAGGAGGCAATGGAAATGGAATCATTAGATTTGGAGTTAAGTAGTACACCAAAACCTACCGCTTCCATATTTCTTCCTCGCAAGAAGGTACCCACCTCGTCCTCGACCTCAATTCGTGGTGGTGAAAGTGCAAAACGTACTGAAGTTCGGCAATCCACATCCTCCACTTCATCTGGCATTAGCAGCAGGACCACCACCACCAGTATCGCCGCCTCCTCCGGCCCCCGAAGACATTTCAAGTCTCCAGTTTGGGACTTCTTTAGTGTTTGCCCAAAAAAGGAAAACGTAGCCATTTGTAGCATTTGTAAGCTTCGAGTTAGTCGTGGTAAGTTGGGTTCCAACTATGGTACCGGAGGCCAGAGAGGTCATCTTAGGAGAACGCACGATGTCCAATGGTTTGCGCACCTACACTCGATCAAGGAAGCCCGAATTGCACGCAATGAAAACGTTGATTTTTCATCTGATGATGACGAGGAGGAAGAAGACGATTCGAACACTTCACTTACACCCAGTTCCCCTGTCAGCAGCACACCCCATGGGAGCCACACTAAGAGTGTGGGAGAGAGTGAGACATCAATGCGGAAAAGTTCATCAGCGAGCGTAACTGGGTCGAAGAGATCATCATCATCCCGTAAATCCTTGGTCCAGGGCAACATTAAAAAGATGTTGTTTACAGAAGCGCAATATGAACGCAACCACCCAATGACCCGTCTGTATAACACTAAGCTGGCTAAAATGCTAGCTCTGGACCTTCTCCCTTTTTCTTTTGTAGAAGGGGTTGGTTTTCTAGAATTAGTGGCAGCGCTCTGCCCTAAATGGAAGGTTCCTAGCCGGTTCTATTTTGCCCGAGTTGCGGTTCCAGCACTACATGAAGATGTTCTGAAGGTGATTGGGGCAGCTTTGCAGAAGAGTGCTGTTCACACTATACATCTGACAACAGACATGTGGACCAGTGGCGCAGGCGCTGATTACATGTGCATCACTGCACACTGGGTCTCTTTTTCAGGGGCTAAAGCAAAGCTAAACGCAGGTGTTGACACGAACATTGTTTTTAAAGGTGCTCGGAAACATGCAACACTAGCCATGTTTGGTTTGGAGAAACGTCACACAGCAGAAAACATTTTGGATGTCTTTAACACAAAGGTCCTTAACTGGCTGTCCCCACTAAAACGCAAGGTTGGTTATGTTTCCACGGACAATGGCGCCAATATAGTTAAGGCCATGAGGGACGGTTACTATTTCAGAGTGCCGTGTTTGGCGCACTGTATAAACCTGGTTGTCCAAAAATTCTTGGGTAATAAAGGCAGTGCAGCGTACAGTGTATTGGAGACCTGCCGAAAAATGTGCAAGCATTTCAGCCATTCTTTTAAGGCCCGGAAGCAGCTGAGGAGCCTGCTATATCAACGTCAAATGCCAGTGAAAGCACTCATCCAGGAGGTGGTAACACGTTGGAACTCAACCTTCTACATGCTTGAGCGTCTGTATGAGCAGTATACGGAACTCGATCAATATTTCCTTAAAGAGGGTACAGAGGAGCTGAGGATGGGTGGGCCGCAATGGAACATAGTTGAAAGCCTGACACGCATGCTTCGTCCTTTTGAGTTCTTCACGCGTGCAGTCAGCAAGGAGGACTCTAATTTGGGAAAAGCTATCCCATTGTTGTACATGCTGGAGGACCAACTGAAGGAGGTGTGTTCTGTATTTGGAAAAGATGACAAAAACCAAGACTCTTTGCTTCTGGCTGAGCAATTATTAGAGCTCCTACAAGGTGATGAACGTCTTAAAAAGATCCACTCAGAACAGCATTACATTTGTGCTACTATTCTGGATCCACGCTACAAAAAGGCGCTGGCAGGCCAAGCATTCTTTCCTTTTGATGATGAACATGTTCCAAAGTACAAACGTTGGCTAGCCTTGTCAGCCAAGAGGTTTGAAACAGAACGGCTGGAAATTGAAGGAAATGGCAGTACATCAGCAGGCCATCCCCAGTCAAAACAATCCACTTCTGCACCTGTGGCTGTGGCACAAGTGACCTCTCAGCCGTTAAAGACACCGGCAACCGGATCATCTGCACGAAACACAACAGAAACATTGGAGGCTGAAGAGGATTGGCTAGCTCTGCGTGGGTTTGGTTCTCAAAAGGTCAGAGGCACAGCAAGAGCTAAGCAAAGTGGAGGAACCTTGGATGAGGACCTTGAGTCGATGGTGAAGGACTATCTGAATGACTCAACAGAGGTCTATGTTAATTCTGACCCATTGGCGTATTGGCATGGGAAAAAAGAATTGTGGCCACAGCTCACCAACCTGGCTTTAAACTACTTGTCTTGCCCACTCGCAAGCGTGTCTTCTGAACGGGTTTTCAGTGCGGCTGGTGGGATTGTAACTCCCAAACGGAGCCGCCTCTCGCCCAAAAATGTGGAGAGGTTAACAATGATCAAGATGAATCAGCACCTCATACCACCAGATTTCAGAGTACGAGAGAGCGTGCCGGATGAAGAGGAGGCGGCCAGCAGCATAGATGAGGGAATTTCTACTCTGTCAGGTGACACTAAGCTCACCCTGCCTGAATTCGCAGAGTATGATGACGAAGCCTTATTCTCATTCCTGGACCGTGATACCGAGCCCTGAAAATGAGACAACGAATCAATAACTTTCTTTTTCGTCCCTATTCACTTTTATTCCTGTGTGTCTGTCTTTCTTTGTTGTGCACAGTTAATATATTTCAAACTTTAATCAGATAATCACAAAATCAAGCCCATCAGCAGAACTGTCTTCGCTGGTTTGCTAATTGATTTGAAGTTGCCGCAGTCTGCATTCCTCAGGTTCACAAGTTCAGAAGAACATGCTCCTCTATCCTCCTCCTCCAGACTCCTATTTCCATCAAACCAGAGGGCTGGTTTACGCCCAATGAAGAAAGACTCAGCACTTGTGGGGGTGTTGTTGTACCTCTTTGCAGGTGAGTTGACGGCTCTGGGACCATTGTTGGGAAGCTCTAATACCGGATAAAAGTGGTTTGGACCAAATCCCAGGAAGAAATTTTTTTGTGTTTTTGATGACTTGCTTGCCTTTTAGGTGCTCTTAGGGGGGGTTCCGTCTGTTTGTGGGTGAGTTTCGTGGTCTGGGAGCATTGCTGGGACACTCTAATCTTGATTGCATTTGCTTTTCAGGAAATCCGTCGTGCCAACCCCGACTTATGGCCTAGCTACGCAGCGCGTTTGGACCGAAGGCCCAGAAATATTGCAAGTATGAGATTTTGCTTTTGGCCTGTTTGGGGGTGTTATGCTTCTTGGCGGGTGGTTTGGCGGGTCTTG
This sequence comes from Lissotriton vulgaris, assembly GCF_964263255.1. Taxonomy (NCBI): domain Eukaryota; kingdom Metazoa; phylum Chordata; class Amphibia; order Caudata; family Salamandridae; genus Lissotriton; species Lissotriton vulgaris. The sequence continues at coordinate 160,202,482 of NC_141700.1, forward strand.
GGGCATTCCTGGGAAGGTCTAATACCGGGTAGAAGTGGTTGGGACAAAATCCAGGCCGATTTGTTTTTGGCTATTTCTGACATTTTGCTCTATGTAGCGTTTTCGGGGGCCTGTTTGGGGGGCTTCCTGGTGTTTGTGGGTGAGTTTTGTGGTCTGGGAGCATTGCTGGGACACTCTAATCTTGATTGCATTTGCTTTTCAGGAAATCCGTCGTGCCAACCCCGACTTATGGCCTAGCTACGCAGCGCGTTTGGACCGAAGGCCCAGAAATATTGCAAGTATGAGATTTTGCTTTTGGCCTGTTTGGGGGTGTTATGCTTCTTGGCGGGTGGTTTGGCGGGTCTTGGGGCATTCCTGGGAAGGTCGAATACCGGGTAGAAGTGGTTGGGACAAAATCCAGGCCGATTTTTTTTTGGCTATTTCTGACATTTTGCTCTATGTAGCGTTTTCCGGGGCCTGTTTGGGGGGCTTCCTGGTGTTTGTGGGTGAGTTTCGTGGTCTGGGAGCATTGCTGGGACACTCTAATCTTGATTGCATTTGCTTTTCAGGAAATCCGTCGTGCCAACCCCGACTTATGGCCTAGCTACGCAGCGCGTTTGGACCGAAGGCCCAGAAATATTGCAAGTATGAGATTTTGCTTTTGGCCTGTTTGGGGGTGTTATCCTTCTTGGCGGGTGGTTTGGCGGGTCTTGGGGCATTCCTGGGAAGGTCTAATACCGGGTAGAAGTGGTTGGGACAAAATCCAGGCCGATTTTTTTTTGGCTATTTCTGACATTTTGCTCTATGTAGCGTTTTCGGGGGCCTGTTTGGGGGGCTTCCTGGTGTTTGTGGGTGAGTTTCGTGGTCTGGGAGCACTGCTGGCTATATATACTTTACTTTGCAAGAGGTTTCAAGCAAATCCATGGTGGCAGAGGGGAGTTAGGGCCTAGCTGCAGAGCGCGCGCGGAGTGATTTGGGAAATTTGTGAAAAATTGACTAAGTCCCCATTTTTGTACTTTTGCTCTTTGGCTGTTTGGGGGTCTTCTACTCGTTTTCTCCTGGGTTGACGGCTCTGGGGCCATTGCTGGGAAGCTCTAATAACGGATAAAAGTGTTTTGGACCAAATCCCAGGCGGAAATTTTTTTGTGTTTTTGATGACTTGCTTGCCTTTGAGGTGCTCTTAGGGGGGGTTCCGTCTGTTTGTGGGTGAGTTTCGTGGTCTGGGAGCACTGCTGGGACACTCTAATCTTGATTGCATTTGCTTTTCAGGAAATCCGTCGTGGCAACCCCGACTTATGGCCTAGCTACGCAGCGCGTTTGGACCGAAGGCCCAGAAATATTGCAAGTATGAGATTTTGCTTTTGGCCTGTTTGGGGGTGTTATGCTTCTTGGCGGGTGGTTTGGCGGGTCTTGGGGCATTCCTGGGAAGGTCTAATACCGGGTAGAAGTGGTTGGGACAAAATCCAGGCCGATTTTTTTTTGGCTATTTCTGACATTTTGCTCTATGTAGCGTTTTCGGGGGCCTGTTTGGGGGGCTTCCTGGTGTTTCTGGGTGAGTTTCGTGGTCTGGGAGCATTGCTGGGACACTCTAATCTTGATTGCATTTGCTTTTCAGGAAATCCGTCGTGCCAACCCCGACTTATGGCCTAGCTACGCAGCGCGTTTGGACCGAAGGCCCAGAAATATTGCAAGTATGAGATTTTGCTTTTGGCCTGTTTGGGGGTGTTATGCTTCTTGGCGGGTGGTTTGGCGGGTCTTGGGGCATTCCTGGGAAGGTCTAATACCGGGTAGAAGTGGTTGGGACAAAATCCAGGCCGATTTTTTTTGGGCTATTTCTGACATTTTGCTCTATGTAGCGTTTTCGGGGGCCTGTTTGGGGGGCTTCCTGGTGTTTGTGGGTGAGTTTCGTGGTCTGGGAGCATTGCTGGGACACTCTAATCTTGATTGCATTTGCTTTTCAGGAAATCCGTCGTGCCAACCCCGACTTATGGCCTAGCTACGCAGCGCGTTTGGACCGAAGGCCCAGAAATATTGCAAGTATGAGATTTTGCTTTTGGCCTGTTTGGAGGTGTTATGCTTCTTGGCGGGTGGTTTGGCGGGTCTTGGGGCATTCCTGGGAAGGTCTAATACCGGGTAGAAGTGGTTGGGACAAAATCCTCGCGGAAAAGCCTTTTGGCACTTTTTGTAACTTAGGGTTCGTTAGGGTTAGCCCTAGCAGCAGGATTGCATGTGTTTCGGGGTGTTCTAGATTTTTCCAACTGAGTTCTGGGGTCTTAGAGCACTCGTGAGAATGTGTAATTTTGGTTGCAAGTCATTTGAAGAAAATCCATGGTGGGAAAGGGGGGATTTGGCATAGTTAAAGAAAGCCTTTGCCACTATTCTTAACTTAGGGTTCGTTAGGGTTAGCAGTATTTCTATTGCATGTGTTTGAGTGGGGGGGGATTTCGAGTCTTGGAGCGATGCTGGCTATGGCTACTTTTGCTTGGTTGCTTGCAAGTGGTTTGAATGCAATCCACGGTGGGTAATGGGTAATTAGGAAGGGGGTACTTCGGCCTACTTTTACTTTCAAAGTAAGTTTTGTCACCAGTTTTCTGCTAGGCCTCATTTTTTGAGATTTGATTGGGGGTCTTCTACATTTTTGCGACTGGCTTTAGTAAGGGTCTGGGTGGGAGCACTGCTAGGAAGATCTAATTTTGTTCTAAAACACAGTTTACAGTACACCTAGCTTGAGGGGCAAGATCCCCTACATTAATTTGCCCATACTTATTTATCCTTCAAAAGGTGACTCAGAGTACGCACTTTCAAAAATATTGTACTGTCTACTAGGAAAATCAAATTGTGACTTTTTGCACTCCACAGCCTACATACCTTATATTTATTTATCAGTGGTGTTGTAATATTATATCACTTCCTGTTTTTCGTTGAATAATTACAGGCCGGGTTTCAGTCTCTGCAATGGGGAAAAAAGGATGGAGTCAGGCTTCACAGTAGCGAGCCACAATTCAGCATCAGGCAGGCAGTGGACAGGGTGTCTTCTGGTGACCAACATCGATGGACGAAGCGTCGGCTGCAATGGAGGAGTGCCGCTAATAGGAGGATTTTTTTTCTGCAGGCAACTTACTTACCACTTCCAACAGGACCACTACAACCACATAGATACAGTATCCCTTGCCTTTTTCTCTGACTGTGACTGCATTTCTTGGATCTCTCTCTGCTTCTAAATTGATCCCTTAACACATCACTTAGTCCACTCCACTATCACATCTGCACCACACATAGTCATTTGTAAGTGCTCCTACGTAATTCGCAAGTCGCAGCACGCCCCAGGCCGTAGAGGACTGGGATGGCCCCAATGATGAAGCATGTCACCAAGGGGCAACCCTGGTGAGTGAGGGGACACCTAGAAAACAAGCAATTTCTCCTTTTCTATCTACTATACCTTCCAGACCAACCCCACTGAGTGTTGTTGTGAATGGATTTATAGTGACCAGCAAGGCTCTCGGGTATCTGGCTAAGTACAGAGACCTTATGTTGAATATCGTTATCAATAATTCCACACAGGCCCTGTACTGTCGCATTCTTTCTTCCACAGTTGTCGAATGTACTACTTACTTTTCACTGACATGCATGCAGTAGTGCATACACTTTCAAAGATTGATGGATAGGTTTGTACCCAAAGAATTGTTTATGTTCCATTGTTTGTCTATGCTGTGCTTTTTTTTACAGGGTGTCTTCTGGTGACCAACATCGATGGACGAAGCGGCGGCTGCAATGGAGGAGTGCCGCTAAAAGGAGGATTTTTTTTCTGCAGGCAACTTACTTACCACTTCCAACAGGACCACTACAACCACATAGATACAGTATCCCTTGCCTTTTTCTCTGACTGTGACTGCATTTCTTGGATCTCTCTCTGCTTCTAAATTGATCCCTTAACACATCACTTAGTCCACTCCACTATCACATCTGCACCACACATAGTCATTTGTAAGTGCTCCTACGTAATTCGCAAGTCGCAGCACGCCCCAGGCCGTAGAGGACTGGGATGGACCCAATGATGAAGCATGTCACCAAGGGGCAACCCTGGTGAGTGAGGGGACACCTAGAAAACAAGCAATTTCTCCTTTTCTATCTACTATACCTTCCAGACCAACCCCACTGAGTGTTGTTGTGAATGGATTTATAGTGACCAGCAAGGCATTCGGGTATCTGGCTAAGTACAGAGACCTTATGTTGAATATCGTTATCAATAATTCCACACAGGCCCTGTACTGTCGCATTCTTTCTTCCACAGTTGTCGAATGTACTACTTACTTTTCACTGACATGCATGCAGTAGTGCATGCACTTTCAAAGATTGATGGATAGGTTTGTACCCAAAGAATTGTTTATGTTCCATTGTTTGTCTATGCTGTGCTTTTTTTTACAGGGTGTCTTCTGGTGACCAACATCGATGGACGAAGCGGCGGCTGCAATGGAGGAGTGCCGCTAAAAGGAGGATTTTTTTTCTGCAGGCAACTTACTTACCACTTCCAACAGGACCACTACAACCACATAGATACAGTATCCCTTGCCTTTTTCTCTGACTGTGACTGCATTTCTTGGATCTCTCTCTGCTTCTAAATTGATCCCTTAACACATCACTTAGTCCACTCCACTATCACATCTGCACCACACATAGTCATTTGTAAGTGCTCCTACGTAATTCGCAAGTCGCAGCACGCCCCAGCCCTTAGAGGACTGGGATGGCCCCAATGATGAAGCATGTCACCAAGGGGCAACCCTGGTGAGTGAGGGGACACCTAGAAAAAAAGCAATTTCTCCTTTTCTATCTACTATACCTTCCAGACCAACCCCATTGAGTGTTGTTGTGAATGGATTTATAGTGACCAGCAAGGCTCTCAGGTATCTGGCTACAGAGACCTTATGTTGAATATAGTTATCAATATTTCCACCCACGCCCTGTACTGTCGCATTCTTTCTTCCACAGTTGTCGAAAGTACTACTTACTTTTAACTGACATGCATGCAGTAGTGTATGCACTTTCAAAGATTGATGGATAGGTTTGTACCCAAAGATTTGTTTATGTTCACATGTGTTTGTCCATGCTGTGCTACTTTTTCTTGTCTCCCAAAACCTTTCCCAAAAACCCCCGTACCCATCCATTTTTCAAACCCTAACCCTCTTCCCCCGGGCTGTGTGGTTTTGATTGATGTGTGACTAAATTACAGCAATAAATCCACACACTTGCTGGGGAGGATAAGGTGATAGCAACAGGCTGGTGAAGAAATCCGAGGATATATTCTTACTCTGCTTGACAAAGACCCATGGCTAATGTCAAAGAACTTCAACCGAATTAATTATACTTTAACATTTGTTAGGCTACAATGTGGCACTGTTCTAGTGTACTTCTGTCACCTGCTATATTCTGTATTGTACCTTTGTATTGCTCAGGAGGACAAACCAGATTTCATTTTCTTTTTTTTCATAGGCAAGCAACTGCCACTGTGTCACACCACTAGTACCACCGCTATGAGGAAATTTTATCCGCCCAGGATTGCCAACCTTATTTGCTGTTTCCCGTGGAGCCAGCCCTGGGCCTAGCCCTACTTGCAAACAGAAATTACAGGTAAGATAGGCGTTTGGTTGGAGGTAGTATAATGGAGTATTAGGAGAGACGAGAGATTTGATTGACGGTAGTACTACTAAAGTCCTAGGACTATTCAGGAAAACAAACTTACTGTTATGTTAAACCCCCACCCACCAGACTCAAAAGCAGTAAAAAACAGGTATGGTCAGATAAAGTTTCAAAAAGTATATTTTTATAGCCCTAACAAAAGAATCTCCCGCAAGACCCTCCCTAACCCCAACGATTGTCCTTCAAAAGTCCCCAAAAATCACAACTCCCAATTCCCACCCCCCAAAAGTCTCTAAAAAAGGGGCAAGGGACACTATGGCAGGGTGCTGTTGGAATTAGCAGCCAGGGCATCATGCTCCTTGCGGAGGGTGGCAAGTTCGAAGCGGAGGCCCTCCACCACGTTCTTATAATTATGGACCTCCTGCTCCAGGTAGGACAGTCTGAGGGATAAGCGGCGCCGGTGTGCCTTGCAAATCCTGTGAGGGGCAGCTGCTTTCTTTGCTGCTGGGCGGTGGCGTTTGGCTTTGGTAGCCCGGCTCCGTACCGCTGGAGCACTGCGCTGGCTGGCAGCACGCACGGAGGAGGATGCAGCTGTCCCAGTGGACGTTGTTGTTGTACCAGACTGCGTCTCCTCCTCCTCCAGGGCCACCAGCCGCCGATATTCAGCAACAGTGGCATCCAGCCTCCGTTGCCGGGCCATTCGAGCCAGCTCCTTCCTCCTTGATGGTGTCTTGGATTTGGAAGGAGCAACTACATGAAAAAAGAAAGACATAGTCTGTAACCAATGCTCCTTAAGATTAACACAAAATGATTGAGCAGAAAGTTGTCACAGTACAAGTAGCAAATTGAAAGCACAGTGCATAACTATTTAGGACAGTATCTATGTAACCTCCGACTTCTTCATCCTTGCTCTAACATTAGTGGGAGTTTAAGGAACAAATTCTACGAGCACTATGGACTTCTATTACAGTTGACTATGACAGTACACCACTCTTATTCTTCTTCTTCTCTCTTGTTTAGGAAAATTGGTACGTTATCTTATGCAAGCCGGCATAATGCCAGCGCAGTGAACTTGCACCCGAGAAAAACAGACGCACACCATGGTGAGTGAGACAGACTTGCGTTACTGTACCGGTCCAGTACATGCAGGTGGTGAAGCTCTTACTTTTCTATTACGGGTGGCACTGAGAATACTCTGTTAAAAGGGCTACTGCTTTATTAATTTAGCTTTCACCCTACAGTGCAAATGAGTATTAGAAAAGGAAAATGAAGAAGCTAAATTATCGGATTATCTATCACTTCACATGGGATGTATTTGATGACATATGGGATGACTTTAGGTGCTTTGCTTATTATTGAGTGAACAGTGATACCCCCACACATGAATGACGTACTACTACTAAACTAAAGTTATTAAGGGAGGTAGGGAGTGTCCACCGTAATAACTGGATATATGCTGTGCTTGCAGTTGCAATACAAACTACTGCTACTATTCATGGTAGTCTTTGGACAACGTTACAACTTCTTTTCCTTCCCTTTCCTACACTGGAACGGACGTGCGGGTGCGGTGTTACATGCTCTTCAAAGTAACACTTAGTTCATCCAGTGACCGTCTACTCTCTCTAGATTCACATATGCTATCTAAGAGTCAGATAGTACCATGAATGATCCAGGCATCCATCCATTCAAAGTATATTGCACACATACAGTTTCTGTCTCACCCACCCAGGCTGTTCTCCTTCCACCCATCCTTGCTTCATCATTCACCCAGCCATGCACCATACCATTTTCTTACCTTCCCAGCCACCTCGGGGACCAAGCAAACACATATCATTCTTCTTTGCCAGTCATCATTACATTTCTCGTGCTTCCACACTTACACCCTTCTTTCGCTTTTCGTTCATCCCATCCATCAAGTTCACCTCAGATCTGATTGGGATTCTTCTCGCCAAAAACTTCACAGCTAAGTCGAAGTACATTTAGAGGAGGCTACTACCTGCTTTTTTTATAATACACCCGTGCAGAAAGCACACTCTGCAGTCTTCAATCCCAATGACTAAGGAATGTATAGCTTACCTCTGCCCGCCACCACCGTGTGAACCCTCACAGGCATGTCCTTGTCCGGCACTTGCACCGCCTCCTCCCCAGAGTTGTCCTCCTCGTCCAATGCCACCACCACCTCCGCGCTGGCCCCGTCTCCAGATGTTCCACCTACAAAGTACATTTAATAATGTTAGAATACACCACTCACCACTATATAATATTTGGTCTAGGAGGAAGAAAGAAATGTGAAAAAAAGTGTACAATTTAATAATTATTGACTGTGTACTCTAGAGTAAAAATGTCCCTTTTTCCAGGGAAGGCTGTTGTCTTGCTGCACTTTTTGGCACAACTAATGAATGTTTGCTTTTTACTTTTTAACACGCACCACTTTTTCTCCTAACAGACAGAACCTTGACTTCTAAGAACACGAGCAGGATCAAGTTCAAACCAGGTGAGAGCTCGGCTCGACCACAAGAAATGTGTCCAATTAATCGTCAGCACTAAGCACTTTTCCATTTTCAGTTACACGTTCACTTTTATGACAAACTTGAATTTAATAAATGTGTTTACTTTTAATAAAGCTTTTAAACTTAAATAGACTCTGTGGTTTTTGGTCCTCCAGACTAGAGTGGATGAGCTAAAGGTTTTCGAATTTTTGCAAGCATGAGTCCGTGCCTCTGCCATCGGTGACTTTGGGAGCTAAATGACTCTGCCACACTATCTAGTCAGTAAGGAGATTGGGGGTTCAACTACAAAGTCTGTTATCACTGAGGTATGTGGAAAGTCTAACAGTTACAGCACCTATTATAATTGATAAGCTAAGCGATGCATTATTTAGTGTCCATAGTTCTGTTTGTGCAGATTTGTCCCTGCAACAGTAGTAGAATGGATTGTCCTCCTATCGAAACCAAAAGTAAAGTAGTATCTTATTATTTCTTGGTGGTGGTCATTCACCTTTTTATTGTTGGCAATGGTCAAAGCATAAACATTTAGAATACTTGAAAAGACATTATGGACAATCCCAGAGGACTACACTCAGTGCATAGAGCTATTGCTGACTAGAATGGGAGTCCAATGGAAATGCCAAATGTGCAATCTTAGTTAGCTACACAGACAGACTAATAAGAATAATCTAGTAATACCACACGGAGTCATAGTCGAGGCAGGATAAGAATTTAGATCCTGTCTACAAGAAGATCAAAGACGATTTAGAAAAAATCGAATGAGGAACGCTAGAAAAAAATAAGTACTCTATATTAAAATTAAAACTTACTGGGGCCAGCAAAGGAGCCCTCGACTGCCCGGTCCTGGCCTGCATCGACAACAGCACCCTCCTCCTCCTCCTCCTGTGTCCTCCTCTTGCCCCTGGGGGAAGCTGATGTACAACATGAAAGAAAGAAAAACAGAAAACATGGATGATATTTCTCAACCAAATCAAACATTTAAAAAAGAACTAACAAAGTAACAAAATATTTTTGCGAAATAGCAAATAGGGAACGACTCCACGGGATATATTATTGACCAATCTCATGTGGTCGACTACGTCATTACTTTAGTATTGCTTGATTTGAGGACCGTCGAATTGGAAACTACCCTATGTAACTCACTAAACAAAGTACTAAAAAGGTTTGCCTAGGATTGGCAGGCAGCAGTCCGCAGCACGCAAAGTGACAGCCAAAGTCCATCGTGATTGAAGATCAGCGACAACACTAAAGTTTCCTACTACATTCACCAGTCATTAAAATACTCAAACTATTAATCCACCACCACTATTTCTTCTTATCGCCATGTGTACAAAGGAAGGACTGGACTTGAGTCTGTAGGGGCTGATTTAGAAGGCCCTTCCGGCTCTTTTGCTCCATTGTTGCGTGACTTTTGTGACGCAGCGACAGCACAAAAGAGGCGCAATGGTGCGGCGTATATTAACAACGTGACGCATCTGGGAGATGCATCACGTTGTAAAGCCCTGCGCCAATAGGGGTGTTCCGGCGCAAGGGAGGGCGTTCCTGCGCAGGAACGCATCCTAAAACTGGCTGAGGGAAATCTACAAGATTTCAATCAGTCACTTTGAGGACAATGATGCGTGACTCAAACCCTGCGCCTGCTTGAAGCAGACGTACGGCTTGACGCAGCATTGGGGAGATAGGGCACCCCAGAGCATTGATGGAGCTGCACCATCGTTGCGACGCAACTCCAGCAATGCGCCGCCTTTACGGCACAGATGCGTAACGCTTTGGTGACGTTTTGGGCCCATGGCGCGCCGCATTGTAAATACGGCGCACCATGGGTGATGGTGGCGTGACGCACAATTACTGGCGCATCCCTGCAACTTTGCAGGGATGCGCCGGTAATTAAAAATCTGAACCTTAGTGTGTAGCATTACGCAGTTCTTTCAACTACACTCATACATAATTTCACAGGCCAATGAAATGAACACAAAATCTAAAACAAATAAGCATAGTAGCAACACTACTGAGAAGAAGGAGAGCAGTGTACCTGAAATGCACAGAAGATTTTGAAATAAAATTTACCTACAATGTAATGAGCAGCATTATTGCTCTTGGTAAAAAACAAAAATTTGCAATATAATAACACAGCAGGAGAAAACATAGTAGTAAAGACATAGCTACTACTACTCACCAAGCCCGGGGATCTCAAGGCCAAGGAGGTCGAGCAGATCTCGCTCACGGGTCAGGACATCCGTCCAGCGGTGGGTGGCCTGGTTGTAGGTGCGCCAGACCCGAGAGTGGTGGTAAATGGCCTGGCACACCTTCTCCCACCGCTTCCGGCGCTCCCGGGCCCCGTACCCGGCACTGATCTTGCCGCCTCCCATGATGGTCCTGGGGAGGCGGCGCTGAACATAAAAAATGAGTTGGGCCACCTCCTCCGGGGTAAAGATCTCCCTGGGTACGACCTCCTCCCCCCTCAAACGCCCGCACGGGAGCCGGACACGGGGTGCGGGACCCTTCCCCTTCTTGGGATGCTTCCCGGCTCCCTTCACCATGGTCTGGGCGGAAAGGAATAAAGAAAATAGAATAGGGAAGAGAAGAAAAGAAAAGAGTTTAAAAAAGTAGTTTAAAATTAACCAAAAGTAGCAGCAAACACAAAAATATAGGGCTAGAAAAATAGAGGGATAGATAATAAGTAAAATAGATCAAAAAAAACTTCAAACAAGCAAAGGATGGCAGAGATTGACAGAGGATACAAAGACCATGCCCAGAACCATAGCAATGAATGAGAAACAAGATGGCCGCGCCCGTTCACGACCGCGCGGGTAAGTTCGCGCGAGATTTTCCTTGCGAACACGCGCGAGACTGTACTGGCAAGCCGCGGACTTTGCGAGATTACACTTCGCGCCCGGAAACGGAAATACGTCAGGCAAACAAGATGGCAGCGCCCTTGAACGACCGCGAGGGTAACTTCGCGTCTTGCGCTACGAGCGGCTCGCAAAAACGCACAAAACCTTGCCAACTAACACGCTGCAAAAAAAACAAATTGCATATTCGCACGACTTTGCGGCTTCCGAATCCGATCTCGCGCGTGTTCGCACCCCGCGAACCCCGCGAAATTGCAGAAAAACGAGTTTCTCAAAACTGAAAGCACTCTGCAGGGGCAAGAGTTCAAACTCATCATTAGTAACAATTCCCGGTAGTGCTTCCTGACTGGGGCCCCTCCAGAATTCAGTTGCTAGTTGCAACAATTGTATGACCCTGCTCTGACCCTCACAGCAGGCTCATACAATAGCTACAAGTAGGCCACAAAGAAGGTCCTGGGGAAAAAAAATGCACTGCAACAGAAAGCAAAATTACAGATAAGGAAGCAGGTGCCAGACTGGAATTTTAAAACAGTGACACATTAATAAACTAACCCCAAATTAATTCATCTCAGTTGAAGCAGGGCTGGTGTGCTTGCTTTTCCCCCCCATAATCTACAGTAATGATGAACCAGAGGGTGGCATTGATGTAACAGAGGGTTGCAGTGGTGAAACAGAGGGTGCTGGGAACCTGTGATGATGAACCAGACGTAGAAACAACATAATTTGCGACCGTTGCGCGACGAAATGTAAGTTCGCAATTGCGAACTGGTACGAACCCCTCGCGAACTGGCAGAAATCCTTGCGAACACAAAAAAAAAAAAATTCCGCAAATTCGCAAGAATTCGCGAATTTTGCGGATTGCGAGTTCGCAAATCCGCAAAATTCGCGAAAGCGAGATTCGCAAAATTCGCCCATGCTTAACTGCAGGCGACCAGAGGAAAAGTGTCCGGGTGGATCCAAGGCTGGATCAAAGATCTGTAGAACCTGAAAGCAGAAGGGACAGAGTCTGGGTCACTTGCCAGTGACCAGGATGCCGATGGAAAGCTGCCAGCCAATTTCGGGTGATTTCAGGTGAAAAGGTGAAGTTTATCTCTTCAGCCACGAGGACCAGGAGGCGTCGACGACAACCAGAATCTGGATTCGAGCTGTCCCACAAAGGATCTACTTGACTGCAGTGTTGCTATCCGGAGTGAACCCAACAAGCCTTGGCAAATGCAACCCACGCAGGATGTCAAGATTGGCTTTGGTGCAGACCAGCAAGGTCTGAGGAACTTCTCCTTTGTATGAAAGTTGGAGCAAGCCTTAAGAAACCAGGAAAGCAAGTTAGATTCAAAAGAAAGTCTTCGGGGGGCTTACTAGCCAATGCACTAGGAACTGCAAAGACCCATCAAGCTGAAATGCAAAAGCGGGGCCCACGGAACACTCGTGGAGTGGGGGCCTCTGAGCTTCAGTACAAATAGTGCTTGGGTCTGGGGCTTCAAGCACCCCAATGCACGACTTCGAGTTACCTCGTGAAATGAGTGCAGCTTCCAAAATGCAGGGTGTCCAGGAGTTCTGGTTCCACATCTCTTGTGTCCTCCATGGGTCTCAGCTTTGCTGTGAGCAAAGGTCGGGATCAGAGATGTCTGGAAGTCTGTGTCCTGTGTCACAGATTCTTCGGGATCCGGCGAGAGCCTAAAAAATGCAGACCAGCAAAGTTGCTGTTGGTGCCTGTTTGAACAGGGTGGTCACTTCTTGACCACAAGGGAGATGTCTTCCATCTTCCAGTCGAAATGGAATGTCAAAGGTCCAGGATATATGTTTCAGAGTTTCATCCAGGGTAATCTAAAGTCCTAGGGACTGGGTTCCTATACTTATACTAAGTTTAGGGGCTGGACTACCTAGGTCCCTCCTATGGGTGGACCTTGGAAGGGGGTGGTTACACCCCTTTCCCTTTGTCCAGTTTCGAGCCAGAGTGGGGCAGAGTGCCCCAGCAACCGGTTTGAACTGGTAAATGCATGGAGCGCCTTGTGTGCCCCAGGCAGTGTCTGGAAAGCATTCACTGAATGCAGCCCTCCCTGCCCCAATACAGACCAGTCTATCTGGGGAGGTGCCAGCACCTCCTTGGACAGGAAACCTATTGTCCAGGCCTCCGCCAGTTGGAGTGTTGTCCAGCACCAGGAGGTCAGACTTGTGTCTGTGGCAGCAGCATCCATTTTGTGATGCTTAGGCTCTGTTTAAATTTAACCGGGTAAACCAGTAACTACATGTCTTCTCCCTCTAGAAGGGTGGAATGCTACCCCCCACCAGAACTGGTGGGGGGGGGGGGGTAGTATTCCAAAGTGTTTGACACCTTACACGACATGTTTTGATAAAGCCAAAACAAAGTTAGCACTAACCGCAAGGATTATAATGCACTTAAGAGTGTATGGTATGGCTATATCATAGAACAGCTATAAGGAGATGGTTACGGAAACTGCAGAGGGGCTCTCATGCTAGGGCACCCTCTCACATAAAACCAAGCACTCTACCACCAGGATTGTCGAGGTCTACCTTAGGAGTGGCTTATAGGTGTATATGTGTCTATATAGGTATACTATATCTAAGTAAGGGGGGATTACACCACCTTACCCAGGTTGTGTGAACAGACCTGTGGTGTCAGTTTGGAAGGCAAATCAGGGGTGGCACAATATATGCTGCAGCCCCTGGTAGGCCTAGGGTGCACCTATGTCCTGGGTACCTATGGTACACTATACAGGGGCTCACAAGGGTGACCCAGTCACCAATCTGGTATGTACCTAAAGTACATGGTATCAATTTAGAGAGAGAACAGCTGGGCTGTGGGCCTGATTAGCAGGTCCACAGCCACACTAAAGTCGAAAAACCAGAGAATCACAGCAAAATGTGGGGGTAACCATAGGAAGCAGACCCTACTCTCCTACAGTGACGTTACATTATTACATGGTTTATAATGTTGAAATTAATAATGAATAAAAATGAATTGCAACCTTTGTTTGCCTCTGCAAGTATAGCTACAGTATATCCTTCCACCAACTGCGCTTGTTCTAAAAGGAAGGAGGACAAAAAGTACTGATTAGTGACTAGCAACCAGAATGAGCACATGAAAAATAAAGGTTAAAAGACACACATATATGCTGGTTCAGAAATTCATATCAGTAAATGTGCCTATCCTAATGTAACTCACATCCTCCCTGGTTGTTGTTCTACCAAAATATCCTAGCCCATGAACATTGTTCCTCCTCCTCTCCCTCGGACATTCACACAACAGGAGTTTTTTCAAAGCAGCTTTGCTTTTCACAAAAAGTAGCTCAATTTCTTGCCTACAGGGCATCTAAGACAATATTTTCATATCCCTGCAGCCTTTAGTACCGTGGTGGGACATTGGGCTGAGTAAATTGTTTTCCATGCTGTCACCGAGGGCTGCCCATGGCTCCCAGTGTAGTATGGGTGAAATAAATGTGCCACTAAGAGTGTGCAACGAGCAGCACACTCCCCATCTCTCACCACCTGCGTCTAGGAAGCCGCAGTGAAAGTGGAAGGCATCATGCAAGCCACAGGCAAGGAGTCTCTAGGCTGTGGTTGGCGGTATGAGCAACATTTATTTAAACTTTGACAACTGTGCAACTCTGCAAAGCTGGCAAAAGTTGGAACAAAATTTGTGAAGTTGTAAAGCATGTTGTTTTTACCAGTTTCACACATTAGCAATGATTGCAGAGTCATGCTGCGAAAAAAATGAAGGTCACATTTGCAACAGGTTGAACAATGTATTTAACTAAGTTTAACAAATTCAAATTAACAAACAGTATAAATGACTTACCAGCTGACTCATCGGCCTCACTTTGTGATGTTGGATACGGCGCATGGAGCGTGAAATGCTGGTGCACAATGTCCCAGAGTACTTTCCCTGCCTGCCACTAACAAGTAGGGGAGGTGATAAGAAAAAATATAACGACATAAAAGTAAAAACACAAACTTGAAAGCTAAAAAAACCACAGAAACAAAAGACAAAAAGAGGGGGTAGGAAATTATTTTTTTTTAAGAAGTACAGCAGCAGACAGAGGGAGGAAAGGAACGAAAATTAAGTGGGGCAAAAGACAAAGAACAAATACAAACTGCAGGAGATTGCTGAAAATTCTGTGCACACAGCAATCACAGTGTAGCCACAGCACCAGCCATTCCATAATACAGGAAATGTCTGACTTGTGTGTCACTCATACATGCATCAAGCCAATATTTTACACGATTTCCTACCCAAGGGATATTTTTTCCACAACGCGTTCAACTCAAGCAAATTGTGAAATATACATAATTCTCCAAGAATTATGCTTATTTCATGTGAAAGAATTGTGTATTTTCGCCTGGACATTGGTTTGTGTGAAATGTGGCCAGTCCTACTGCAGGCAGAGCATTTGATTGATGTTCTAAAGCAAAATTTGCTAAAGACTTAAAAATGAATTCATAACTTCACAGCCGGCTACAACGAATCATTAGGTTCAATTGCTTGATGGACCAGTGGAAGGTCAGCCGTACAACAGGAAGCGGTACTGAGCCTATCATCATGTCAATTGTAGATGATCCGCAAACTGAAGCAGACCAGGGCAGTGCCACCCCCGGATCCTCCCACACTTGTCTACTACGTTCAACAACATTGGCCACTTGGTGCTCATTCAATGCCGGAGTTTGGCAGAAAAGTATTAAATCGGGAATGCTTTTTTAAAATGTTTTCACAAATAGATCTTTACCATAAAGCTGCCTCTGTGCAGATCATTATGTGTCCACCTACAATCCAGTCTTCCCCAAGGATCAAGCTTTTGACCCCCTTTTTTCAATGTACATCTTCAGCCGCTATTCCTCGTTATTAGGTTTTCTGGGATATTTCCTGGTAACCATGCTGGTAACACCTAATTTACCATGGATCTCTCTACCAGGTGTGAATCTTAACAGATCTTTAACAATAGACCCCCAACATTGCTGGGTCCAAGGGAGCGGGAAAGGAGGGCCTTTTAGGCGAGCAGCAGTCGTTTATTTTCTCCCTTAAGAATGCAACCATCACAAAGAACAAACGGGCCCCTATATCCCTAGCCCAACCTCTGGGCTTTCACACCTTGTTGTGTAGGTATCCCCTCACCAAAAATGTGTAATGACTAAGTGGCCACTATACTCATCCGATATTATGGATTTACACAGGCGTGCAAAAGAATGATCGGGAAGGCCGCACACACACCCCGGGTGTCAGCCTTCATTATTGGCCATCCCGCGTTCACCGAAGAATCCTCTAATGTCAAACAAGCCCTTATTTAGGGCTATAGCTCAGTCATTAGTAGGAAACTAAGGGAAAAGAAGGGTAAGAACTGCTTTCGTGAGGGATTAACTACACGAAAAGGTGTGAAAGCCCAGAGGTGTGGCTAGTGATATAGGGGCCCGTTTGTTCTTTGTGATGGGTGAATCTTAACAGACCAATCTCAGTTACATCACCTCGCTAAGGGTCAAAAGCAGAATACAGAAGAAATACACAGGAGGGCTTGGTGGTGGTGAAATCTTGGGTACCCGAGCATCTGGATAACTGAACTTTGACCTCTTCCCTACTCTGGCTAACATGTTAAAAGTCTAGATGTCATCATTGACTGTGAAATGTCCATGGAACCACAAATTGCTGTTGTGCTGTAGACAGATGTTTCATGTCTTGTAGACTCCTAAGAGACTGGTTCCTTTTCTTGGCTTGCAAACAAAGGGTGAGTGCATTACTTGCTCTTATTCTTTGAGAATTGATTATACTAATGAAGTATATTGTGGTCATCCACATTATATTACTGAGCGATTACAAAGTCTGTAGGATGCACCCACCAGACAATTACCCATGTCTCATCATGGTGAACACGTTAATTACAGTAAGAAAATTGTCTGGCTCCCAGTATACCAATGTCAAGACGTCAAAATCCTCACTCTGCACTCATTAACACGTGTGCACTCAAAGAGGAGTATTCCAGCTTATGCTCTGCATCAGGAACTTTGCTCAACACTATGAGGTTTAGGAAGAAGCACAGGGGATGGTTCATTTAAAACACCATCAATGGAATAGTCGCCCATGCCTATTACGCTGGGATATCCGTTAGAGATATACAGGGTAGCGTCTGATAACCCGGACTTGCTCCGTCATATCCTTTGCACTGGCCCTACTGCAAAAGGCCTGTAAGATCTTAAAGTGCAAAGGTAGAAACAGAAAGCCCTACTGATTTTAAGTGCTAATTATTCTTTAATCTTTAGCTATCCCTTTATCAAGAAGTAGTCGCCATTTGTGAGTTTAACGATGGAACGAGATATCAATCCTGTGATGTTATCAGATGGTCAAAGTATTTGTGATGCCTCTTTCGCGACCGCCAGAACTTTCGAGAATTGGTACCAATTACATTAAAGTCTTCTTCCAATAATGTCCATTTAAAAATCTGCTGAAAGTAAACCTTTTCCTCGTAATAGGTTCACTTGCCCATTCTCATTTCACCCGACTTGTATTCATTCTTACTCCAGTGCCAAGAATCCATTGGGTGTACGATCACTCATAGCATAACATATACAGATTGAGGATTACCGCAGAAATTAGTTACACGTACAACCCACATCTTAATCGTCCACACATACTGTTTCCCCCTCGTTTTCATTAATCCTGTTCAATGACAGGTCTTCAGAATTTCACAGACGGGTCACCACTACCCCACTCCCTGATATCTGGGGTGTTAGACCAAATTTTGGCTTCTGCTGCAATAACCAATAAGC
Source organism: Lissotriton vulgaris (assembly GCF_964263255.1). Lineage (NCBI taxonomy): Eukaryota > Metazoa > Chordata > Amphibia > Caudata > Salamandridae > Lissotriton > Lissotriton vulgaris. Next base: position 160,220,225 of record NC_141700.1, read on the forward strand.
CTAATTGTATAAGTCCTTCCCTCAACGTTGGAAAACAGAAAGCACATGCCCAAGGACCACAACTATTTATTGTGGCAAGCAGAAGGCCCTCACTTCTTCCACAGCGCCACTGGAATAGCCCTTGGTAGCACTGTAGCAGCAATCGTGATACATTCCTCTTTGTGCTCCCAGACAGCAACATTCCAACCACATAAAAAGCAGGACTTTAAAAAAATTTTCTTTTAAGCAACCATTATCAACATAACAATAACAAAAGAACTGCTGATTTTGAGATTCTGGGGGCTGGCGGCGGTGGTGGTCTGTGGATACCCCACAATGGAGTCTGTTTCATATTTAGGACCAAGCCTCATTTCTACCCCCACCCCAAACACATCAATGGTGAGGGGCGAAAGTACTTCCAAATGCCAAGCTAAGGCGCGCCCACAGGAAGATGGCGCGCTGAAGCCAAGGCCAGGCGCGGAATATCCCACCCTCCTGGCTGGTTTAAGCCACCCGGGCAGCGGGCCAGCGAGAAGACAGGAATCTAAGAGAGGAAAACATTTCCAGGCAGTAAATCATAAAGTAATAAAACATTTCTGGGCGTGGCCCCCAACCGCAAAATAACAGTTCCCTTAAACGTCTGCTGATGTCCAGACTTCCTGTGCAGTAGCTGCGCGCGCGCGCGGCCGTTACACGGGGGCACTGAGGAAACTTGGCTGCGGCAGATATACTTAGAGCCCTGAATCATGGCTCAATGTGTACATTTCATTAAAAACAGATGTGCTGTTTAAAACACATAAATAAAGATGGCGCATCCAATACATAGGTAGTCTTGGGCACAGAGGGTTTATTTATGTGGCGCGTTCCTGATTTAGTGTTCCCCTCGCGCTCCTTCTCTGCCCCCTCACCCACCCTTCTTCTTCCCGCCCAAAGGATAGGTCAAGTCAGGCCGCGAGCTGATCCCGGGCCGCCGGTAGTAAAAGCTTCTGTCAGATGGCTAAACACTCGTCACTTAGCGCCTTTCGGATTACACTCTACAGAAAAGTTCCCCAAAAATTGTTACGAAATTTAAAGCGCGTTTTTTCCCATTCTCGTGTTGGTAGTCTTCTACTGTGTCCTGGTTTCACTAATCCCGGTTGACGTCGTGCATATATAGAATGTGTTCCTTTTTTTATTTTAAGTAAAAGCATGCAGTTTATTCTGCGCACCCCCTACTATGCGTAAAGGACTCTAACTGCTGGTGACGGTTTAGCTTTGTTCAGATTCAGCACTTTTGTACAATATAGAGGGTTTGCAGACTTATAGGGTCTATTGATTCTTTGAGTGTGTGAAGTTTATATAAAACAAGCAGTCTCGCATAGATCTCAGTTGTTTACTGAGGACTTTTTTCAGTGCTTAATTTGAGCAGGGGCTTTCAGGTGCTCAGCACCGGCACATAACCCTCAGTACCGAGAGGGGCGCTAGAGGGCGCCGGGCAAGATGGCCGCACGTATGTGAGGCTCCGCCGGGACCGTAATTAATATGCGCTAAAATCCTTCACATCCTGCTGCTTTAACCCCCCAGCTTGAAGGCGACATTCATCTAAAGTGCCTGTGACTCGAGAGCGGTGGTCTCCCTTGAGCACGAGGGTCGACTGGTCCCAGATACCGGAGGAGCCGAGCGCCGCGTCCTAGGCGGCCGGAGGAGGGCGATTCAGCAGTGTATGCCGCGCAGCGGCTTGGAACTTTTTGACTGCTCTTCCTGCCCGGATGTCCGGACTGGCGCCCTGAATTTTGAGCTGCGGAAGGTGGCGGAGACCTGAGGACGGCGAGAAGGAGCCTGCGACTCGAGCGGCTGCAGTCCGATCCCGCCGGTGGTGGTGAGTGGGGCGAGGGTCTACGCGAGACCGGGGCTGCGGAGGCGGCGCTGGGCCGCACTGGGCCTCGTCGCGCAAGCTTCGGCTGGCTGGGGTGCGGGACGGTGATCCGCTGCTCCGGAAGGGTGCTGTGGGAGAGCTGCGGCCCGCGTGCTTGGAGGGACATTCACTATCATTATAGTCCCGCGTGGGTGGTCTACTCTGCTGCGCTGGCCGGTGTCCTTGGCATACCGCCTTAACCACGCTGCTGCTCCCAGATCTGCTGCTGCTGGTGAGAGGGCCGGCTGGGGCCTTGGTGCTACAGTGCAGGCCCGTCTGTTTCAACTTGAAGATCGCCTGGGCCTGGGTTGCGGGGGAACCTTACCGACCCCACGGGATACTACCTCTGGGCAGAGACTAATCTAGAGACGGCGCCATGGGCAGGCCGGAGCGTAATCAGCCAAAGATCAATTTTGAGGCGAAAAAAACTGCGCAATCCTCCTCGCAATCACCGCCGGACACTGAAAATGCGGGGGCGGCTGGCGGCGGCCCGACCTTGGAGAACACGCTGGTGGCGATGCAAAAAACGTTGCAGTCCATTGAATGCACCATGGAGGCAGTCAATCATAGGCTCGACCATATGGCGACGCAGTTCGATCGGCAGAACGAGAGGATGGGCGAGGTGGAACAAAGGGTGTCCGCCACGGAGGATGGGCTGGCCACAGTGACCACTAAGGTATTCAATATGGAGAGGGTGCTGGCGGTGATTCAGGCGAAGAACGAGGAGTTGGAAGGGAGGTCCAGACGCAATAACATTCGCGTCACGGGCCTGCCGGAATCCACGAATGTGGGGCGGATGGAGGACTTCATGAAGCGAATGCTGGTGGACATTTTTGGCCAGGAACAGTTGTCGAGGGTCTTCATCGTGGAAAGGGCACACCGCACGCTGGCGAAGCGACCAGTACCTGGGGCAAATCCGCGCCCAATTGTCGCTCGCATACTTAACTACAAAGACCGTGATGTGATACTTCGGCTCGCCAGGGAGAAGGGCTCCATTGAATACCAAGGGAATAAACTGGAGTTCTTCCCGGACTTCACTGTGGCCGTACAAACAGCGCGAAAGGAGTTCACTGCGGTAAAACAACTGCTTCGAGAGGAGAGCATTCCATATGCCATGCTGTACCCTGCGCGGCTTCGGATAGGGCCCCCTTCTGACAATAAAATCTTCGCTACCCCTAAGGCTGCTATGGACTATGTGAAAAAACAACGGAAGCGCAAAAGAGACTCCAATGGGCAGCAGGAGGGGGAAGGGGACCTGATGGATGATGTGGAATAGGCGTCTGACGCCTTGCAAATAACTCTTGGTTGCTGGAGCTGCTCCTACGAGAGACGTTTTTGCGTTGTATGCTCTGCCTTACTCTGCGGAACGCAGTTTCAAAAAGTATTTTGTACTTTCTCCTGTACTGCAATGAGTGTCACTTGAGGGACAGATGGTGATTGCATCACTTTTTGCGTGGGGCAACTGCGCCTAGAACGTTACTTGAGATGTGCACAAACGCGCCCATAGGGCTGGGGTTGCGGAACTGGTGTGTAATTGCTTGCTTGCCTTTTAATAATGGCGTACTACTGCATTATGCTTCATTTGTGGGGCGGATATCGCTTGATTCCCTACTCACTTGGGGCTCCTACGCCAAGATTGCTGAGCGGGAGGTGCACTATTGGCACCTGCACATATGGAGTTGTGTGATTGATGTGTAGCTGCATGATAGCTCCTAGTTATTGGCGTACCGTTGGATCAGATGTGCTTGTGTTGGGAGAGCCATTTCCTTCACTGACTACGTCAGGCGGCTGTGATCTGCAAGGATCCTTGAGGCTCTGATGGTTGGGGGGGAGGGGTGGGATGTTCTAACTGTTTGCGCGGTCCGCTCTCTCGTCAGATTTCTGGCGGGGGTGGTGCGCCACTGCATCCCCACACATGGGAGATCCCCACACACTTATGTATGCATGGTTAGGGTGGATAGGGGTGGGGGGCAGGGGGCAGCTTTGGCAGGTTGGGGTTGCTGAAGTGGGTGGTGGGAGGTTGGGGGGTTTCTGGTTTTCCTGGGTGCGGTCGCAGTGGTTTCTTGAGTATGATGGAAGATGTGTGTGGGCTAGGCAGGGGTTGGGTGGCTGCTGGGTGCTGCTGTGCTTGGGAAGGGTGACTCTACTTACTAGACTTCGAGGAAAGCGTGGTTGTGTGCGTTGTGCTCAATGTGGCCTGATGGGATGGTTGGACAGCCTATGGGACAAATGTTTGATTTGGATGGATGACCAGGGGGGGTAAAATTACATGTGTTACTTGGAATGTGAGAGGGTTGAATCGCCCTCAAAAGACTAGGCAAATGTTGGCATTTCTAGACAGACATGGTGCACAAGTTGCTTTCCTTCAAGAGACGCATTTGGGGGGTAAAGCTGCAGAGACTGTGGGTCGTAGATGGGCGGGAATTAGATTGGCATCAAATTACTCCTCATACGCACGTGGTGTGATGATTCTAATTAAAAAATCTGTCCCGTTTGTTAAACTGCATGAGGATATTGACAAGGAGGGTCGCTATATAATAGTACATGGTAACTTGTGTGGAACACCTGTCACGCTTCTTAATGTTTATGGACCAAATGTGGATGACCCTGATTTTTATGTTGAACTATGGAATAAGATCTACATGTTACCACAGTCGGCTGTGCTCTGCGGGGGGGATTTTAATATTGTACTGGATGGGGAGATGGACAGGAAACAAGACAAGCCCTACGTGAGAAAGAGAGCGGCTGCTGAGGTTCATGAGGGAATGAATGGACTTGGACTGGTTGATGTGTGGCGTCTGAGGCACCCGGGTAGAAGAGAAGGTACTTGCTATACGTCAGCTCACGACACGTGGTCGAGATTGGATTACTGGTTGGTGACTCGGGATGTATGTGGTTGGGTTATGGATGTCGATCATTTGCCGCGCACACTTTCAGATCATGCGCCGGTCCGCTTGGTGTTGAGGATACCGACGTGCACGCCTGCTCCATTCACTTGGCGCCTGTCGCCGGGAACCTTGACTGATCAGGTGCTGCGCGAGCGGCTCCGAACTCTTATTGAGGAATTTTTTGACAAAAATGTTGGCACGGTTGATAGTGCATGCACGGTGTGGGAGGCCTTTAAGGTAACTATCCGCGGGGCGTGCATTGGTCTTCAATCTGGGGTCCTGACATCGCTCAGAGATTCCATGTCTAGGTTGGAAAGAGACCTGCTGACACTTGAGCGCCAATTGGAGGACTGCCCTGGTGAAGCCTTGTTAGCGGACATTAGGTCAAAAGTCTCTGAGTACAATGAATTGGCTGACCAAGAGGTGAAGTTCTTATCCAAGCATACCAGGGCGCGTTATTATGGTGAGGGGGGCAGGCCTGGGAAAGGCCTGGCGGATCGCATACGAGAGCCATGGGCCAAACATTGCACGGTGCAGGAAATAGTAGACGGGGCGGAGGTTGTGACAGACACGCCGGGCATTCTGAGCTGCTTCGCGAAATATTATGAAAGAATGTACGAGCATCGGGAGACGGCAACGGAGGAGGAAATAGATTGTTACTTTGAGGATATAGCTTTGGTTTGGCTTTCGAAAGGACAGCAGGAATTCTTAATGCACCACATCACGGAGGAGGAGTTTCGGGAGGCGATAGCTGCGCTTCCTAATGGGAAAGCTGCTGGCACAGATGGTTTGCCGTCTGAATTTTATAAAGAGTATGTCGATCTTCTTCTCCCGCACCTGGCAATGGTGCTGGAGGAAGCGGTAGAGCAGGGCCAGTTTCCAACTACAATGAGAGAGGCGCTACTAGTTGCATTGCCAAAGCCCGGGAAACCTCCTAACCAATGTGACTCGTACCGGCCTCTCTCCCTCATGAACACGGACGTTAAGATCATAGCCAAGGTGCTCGCTACTAGGCTGAAGCTGCTTCTCCCGGTAATGATACTACCTGATCAGTCGGGGTTTGTACCGTGTCGGTCTACCACCCACAATCTAAGGGCTCTTTTTGCTGTATTACATTTGCTCAAACCGGAGCTGGCGGCGGTGGCTGTCATGCTTGACGCCGCGAAGGCCTTCGACTCAGTCGCATGGCGGTATATGATAGCCATTTTGCACCGGATGGGGGTTCCATTCTTTTTCACATCGTTGGTGACTCTTCTCTATACTAACCCTATAGCGCGGGTGAGGGTTAACGGACACGTCTCGAACTCGTTCTCGGTACAGAGAGGCACTCGGCAGGGGTGCCCCCTCTCACCTTTGCTGTTCGCCATTGTGATGGAGCCCCTGGCCTGTGTTTTAAGGCAGCGGTATGCTGACGCAGCTCTAAAATTCCCCCTTCGCTCGCTGGCTGTATCCATGTATGCCGATGACATGGTACTTTATGTGCGCGAGCCTGCTCGCCATTTAGAACCTATCCTTAGAGAATTCATACGGTTTGGCCGCCACTCGGGTCTGACCATAAACTGGGATAAGTCTGTTATACTGCCTCTCACTGATGTTACCCTTCCGTTTCCCTTGGAATTTCCACTAGAATGGGCGGAGGACTCGGTGCGCTACCTTGGGATCTGGATGCATCGAGATAGTCAAGAAGTCATTAGAGCAAATTATGGCGTGGCAATATCCAAGCTGGAGGATCAGGTAGCTCGATGGACTAAGCTCCCTCTCACCCTCGCGGATCGGGTGTCTTTAATTAAAATGGTCGTGCTACCGAAATTTTTGTACCTTTTTGTTAACATACCGCTTCCACTGACGTCGCACTTCTTTGCCAGGCTGAGATCCTTGCTGACCATGTTAACCTGGGCTGGGAAAAAGCCGCGAGTGTCGTGGGATGTGCTGACTAAACCATACACTCTAGGAGGTTACTCTATACCGGATATGAAGTTATATTATCTGTGTGCACAAGCGCATTTTGCTGCATATTGGGTGTCTGCGCCCCCGTATACTCCGCATGTGGCGCTTGAAGCCAGTTCTGTTCTCCCGTACCCACTGCGGGCTATGATGGGTAACAATCACTCGGTATTCGAAAAGGGCGAGGTGGACACTGTGCGCTCCACGGCAAATGCATGGCGGGAGCTTGGTAGGAGGGCGGGCAGGTTGCCGTTGTATGCCCCAAGCATGCCGCTATTATACCGTTCCGAAATATCGGTATCAGGTGAAATCGGTGGTCTACAGATCCTTCAGGGAGCTGGACTGCACAATATGGGTGATCTTTTCCCAGGGGCCAAGTTCCTCTCGTTGCAGACTGTGACGGAGCGATCCACGAATGTGGTAATGGCTACTTTCCTTTATGTCAGACTTCGGGCGGCTATACACTCCTTATACCCCACATATCCGGAGGAGCCTTTAGCATTGGGGGCCTTGCAGTTACTCTATACCGCGACTGACAGAGTTAAATTGCTTTCCAGATTATACCGCGCTGCTCAGGAGGACGAAGGAAGGGGAGCTGAACTAGCTAGGGCCAGATGGGATAAATGTCTGCCAGAGCCATTAACGGATGATGAATGGACGGAATGCTGCTCCATGACTGGGGGGTATGTAGCCAACGGCAATTTTCGCCTCTTGCATTTTAAATTTCTGCATCAATGGTATTATACACCTACGCAGCTAGCTAGGTACGGGCTACGCAACTCTGCTCAATGTGTCCGGTGTGGAGAAGATGATGCGGATTTCGTGCATTTGGCATGGGGGTGTGCACGAGTGTATGACTTCTGGGTGGCTGTGACTGAGGCACTGACTAAGATGGTGACTACGGAGGTTGCGTTGGATATACGCCTATGCTTGCTGGGGCTCGCCTCCGGTGTGCCTAGTGGGGAGCGGAGGTTGGTTGTTCTGGCGTTACAACTTGCCAAGCGGAGGGTGGCTATGGTGTGGGGTGGAAGACGGGCGCCTGATGTCCAGTTGTGGCTTAGAGATATGGCCTACTGCAGGGACCAATTGACTTGCTATGCAGAAACTCTGCCGGTGAGGTCGCATCCGCGCGACATTTGGGCTCCATACACTGCGTATATGCTATCCCTGGCGGATGATGATGCTTCCGACGCTGAGGGAGAGGGTCTGTTGCCGGGGGATGGAGAGCCTGAGTGCTTACCTGCCTGAATGGATGTGCTGTGACACTGCCGGGGATGAGTTGTCCTACCCGTTTGATGTATGTGAACCGTGCAGAAGGGCTGTCTTATTCTGTAGGCTTGAGGGTGCTCACCCGCTGACTGACTCATGCGGGTTTTGAGTCCAAGATTGCACAGCTTGTTTGACCACTGTGGTTGTCTTAAGTACCTTCTGTATTAATCTACCATTCTGTACTCCTATGCTGGCCTTTTACTGTGACTGGGACCGGGAATGTTTGGGATGGGGGGTTGGGGGTTGTTCAAGTTGGGTTTAAAAAAAAAAAGTGAAATAAGACTATATGTGAAGAGCGAGATGCGGCCGCGGAGGACGGCCTGGGTTTGCATTGTGACATATTATGGCCTTCTGCGATCTTTGTATGCACTCGCACGATGTCATTTGATATGTGCTTCTAATTGCTAACTGTTGATTTGGTAGCGGCCGGCCCTATATAGGGTTGTGGGCACACTGCTGTGTATAAGCACGTATTTGCAATAAAGGTCTTGCAAAAAAAAAAAAAAAAAAAACCCTCAGTACCGGTGCTTATAGCACCAATTAAGAACCCACTCATTTGGAAGGAAGGCAATTTTCCCCATAATCACAGGGTTTTGAGCCACGCCAAGACTCTAACCCGGTTTCCCAGCTCCGGAATCGGCCGCTCTAGCTATTAAGCCTAGTGTTCTCCAGAATGATAAGTGCCGGGGCTGTTCTCAGGAGGCAGTTTGCACCAGCACATTTCTCCTGTTAGCGCTGCCTCCTGAGGAGAGCCCTGGCACTTTACTTTACAAATTAACCACTGACTTTTTTATTTCTTACGTTTATGTCCACAGTTACTTTTTCCCTGCAAACTAGCCATATTTATCTCGACTGCTGGTTGATGCTAAAATAATGGTGCTTTAATCTCACTAGTTAGCTTTAAAATAATAATAGGTGAGGGACACATGCCCTGGGTGCCTTGTAGGGAAAATGGACACATCATAGCGTAGCTGATATATGGGGCAAATTGTCACATTAGGGCACGGCTGGTGTAGCCAAGCTATTAATTACCTGTATTATCTGGAGTACGTCACAGCATGACATGGCTGTCATTAAGGGAAAGTGGCACAGCATTCAAGACTGGCATGCGGGATCATCATGACTCAACTACCATGCAGGAGCTTAACACAGGACACTGCAGTCCCAGCAGTGAAGGGGTGCCCCCAACCAGAAGCCCATCAGTCCCTCAGGGTGGCCCCATTTAGCCCAAGACCCTTGACTATCTATGAGAAATAGGAGCTGAAGGGGCCCTCTTCACGTCCTGCAGGAGGGCCCATCATTTTGGGTTACACCCATTTTGAGTTACACCACTGCTGCCAAGTGAAGGAATGAGTAAAGACACACCATTGATGGAAGGAATGCAGAACAAATCAAAACATTCACCCCAGTCAAGAGATCTGGGTTAAATCCATCATTCTTTTGCTCACCATGCCACCCCAGTTTAGACCTGGCCACATGCAAATCAGTCTTTACCCTGTGCCTCATGGGAACAGTCCAGCCCGAACTGCCAAGCCAGGAATAGGGACATATTATGATGTGGGTATTGACAAGTATGGTTTGTGGAGACGAGGGCCACTCCACGGCAACAGGCATATATATGTAGGACTGCCATATCATAGTAAGGCTGGAATATGGGGAAAACGAGCTCATTGTAGCATGACTGTAAAAAGACAGAAATTGCAACTCCATAGCTTGGCTGCCACTTGATGGCAAATTTTGCGCACCAAGGCATTGCTGGTGTTTGGGCGGGCAAGGGGCAAATCACAACATGGCTGGCATAGGTGGAAGATGGACACCTCACAGCACGGCTGATGGAGGCATCGGAGCACATCACAATGGCTGGTATATGGTTGATACTTGGCGTATACAATGGCACGACTCTCATATGAGAGATACCTAGGGCATATTAAGGCAGTGACCAGAATAATAAAACAAAACAAGCTGATATTTGGGAACAAAGTAGTTTATTTACTCATCAGAAGGAAAAAATTATATTTATCGTAAATGAAAACTGGTATTTGGGGGGCAATGGGATTAGGTGGATTTTCAGAAAACACAGAGCTAATGGGCTTACCCGGCTATTTAGTCAGAGCCTCTACTTATCCTCGGAAAGTTAGTGGCTCCTACTGATCCCTAGAGGGCCAATGGTTCCCCTCTATTATTAAATTTCACTTTCGTGCACTACACCATCACCACTTTCATTGTTGGTCCTGATGATACGCCACCGATCCTTCGGACATATACAGGCGTGAAACATGTCGACCTGATTAGCTACCTGGGCACATTGCGCCTTCGTTAGCAACTCCCAACCTATGGGTTGTTTTATTGTACCAAGGGTATCTTTTCATTAAAATTTCTTTAGGTATATCCGTAGCCAGTTTTAACCTCACCACACGCACGATAGCACTGTATCTTAGGACTCTACCCACACACCCACATGCACCTTACGGCATTTGTCTAAAAGATCTCCGTCAAAGTGACCCGTAGGGCATTGCACCGCCGGCCCGACGAGGAGCAACTGCCCAAATGATGAAGCATGACATCCTTCGGGGTGTGTGAGGGCAACATGAGACAAGCTTTGTCTTTTCTGGGCACTTCTTCACATTCCTCATACTGAGTCCTCGACCTAGCACTTCTCATAGCTCTCTTGCACTACTCTACCTGGAACAGTGCCCCCCCTTTTGTATTGACTCTACGGTTAGTTAGGAGCACGGGCACTAGACCATTAACAAGCTCCTGGTCCCCCCCTCTCTTCTCTTTGATTACGCATGTTATGTTATATGCCTTTTATATAGCGCAATATCACCTTCAGGTCTCTAAGCGCTTATAGAGAAAAGTGACCAAGTCACTAAAGCAGATGGAAACATGAGCAGCGAACCAGAAATTACACTGTAGCTGGGGCCTCTCTAAATAGGAACGTTTTTAGTTGATTCCTAAAAGTGAGGAGGACCGGTTCCCTGTGGAGGTACTCAGGTAAGTTATTCCAAATTTGCGAAGCAGGACAGAGAATGCTCTACCCCCTTTGAATTTATTAATATAACGGGGGAGAGCTAGACGGCAGGCCTCAGATGATCGCAGTGTCAGGCTGGGAACATATTTCTCTAGGCGTTCTTTTATATACACTGGTGCTTGGCCATAGATTGACTTGTGGGCAATGCAAAAGTGTTAGACCTGGCACCATTGGCGTGGGTCTCTCTTCCATTTTTACTGTTGCCTCATGTATTTTTGCTGGTATTATATGCTTTGGGCACTGTGGCACTGCTATCCAGTGCCACAGTGGCTCCTTTCCATCGGATATTAGAGAGAGGTTTTGGCCTCTGGGTTTCCCTCGTCCCTCTGAAAGAATAGGAGCCGTAAAAAACCTCGGCGTCTGGTTCGATGAAAATCTGAACTTTGTGACGCAAGTGAAGAAATTGTCCGGCACCTGCTTTGGCATGCTTAAGAGCTTGAGGAAGCTTCTCCCCTTTTTGCCTAGCACTTCTAGAGAAACAGTGGTCCGTGCGTTAATTCTGTCTCGCTTGGACTACGCCAATGCCCTCTTGGTCGACTGTATGGGGTTCCTTGTAAAAAAATTGCAAGTGTTGCAAAACTCTGCGGCTAGACTTCTCGTGGGTTTGTCTCCCAGGGACAGTGTACGGACACATTTGCGTGCCCTGCACTGGCTCCCAGTTGAATCACGCCTGAAATTTAAAATGCTGACAATTGCTCATCGGGCCCTGTATGGCATCGGCCATATCTATCGTGTGAGAAAGAGTTCTCCCGAGTAATTTTAGGTCCAGAGGGGGGAGAGACAAACCAAGCAAAAAAGTACAGAACCTCAGTAGGGACCTATATTTCTTTTAACATTGAATAAATCTAATAATTTTTTATAAAAGATGCCAAAGAGAGAAACTGTAAAGTATTATTCAAACATGTAAATTTATTAATCTTTTTTCATTTTTTTAAAGGAATTTTTGAGACACATTTGTACAACTATACAAATCATTTTGTTGTCGAAGGAAAATTAATCAAACAATTTTACATACATAATTTCATAAAAAGCAGAACATTAGGAGTGCCCTCTAGTAATAACTAACCTTAACAATCAAACACACATACACACATACCAGTCATACTATTACCTATTTTAAAAGGAGCATATCTATCATCATAAACACAGAAGACTAAATTTTACAAGACAAAGGACTAACACAATTGGCAACTCTAAGGTGTACTTAGTTGAATACACATGGGAACCGAGATGGTATGATTCTACTAGTTGTGTTGGAATTAACCAGTTCGTATCCAAGGTAATAGATGTTGGGCCGACGTACGTTTCGGTGAGAACCACCTTCCTCAGGGCCAAGGACAACGTATACTACAAATTAACAGAATAGTCTAAAAGATTGAGGGCATGGTGCAATTTTCTATGATGTGATCTATGTAGTCATTGAAAAAGTTGTGGGACAAATGCTGATCAGTCTTTATTAAGGCAAGAACTCCGGTTTTTGCACAGAATCTCTGAGGTAGGAAGTCTGTGTTTTCATGAGACGAGAGGCTTCTATGGATCGAGGGAAATTTTCCTGGTCGTCTGTAATCATCGATGTTTAAGACTCGGGTAACACGGTTCAAAGCGCATCTAGTTATTTACTTGAATTTAGCGGTCTGCCGTCGCAGGGATTAGTCCCAAGAACCCCCGATCGCGGAAACATCTTTACACGGAAGAGGCTCTGTGACGAATGTCCGCGTAACTCTTCACATTGGGCGATAAATCATGGAACCCCCGGCTGCGACGGCAGACCGCTAAATTCAAGTAAATAACTAGATGCGCTTTGAACCGTGTTACCCGAGTCTTAAACATCGATGATTACAGACGACCAGGAAAATTTCCCTCGATCCATAGAAGCCTCTCGTCTCATGAAAACACAGACTTCCTACCTCAGAGATTCTGTGCAAAAAACTGAGTTCTTGCCTTAATAAAGACTGATCAGCATTTGTCCCACAACTTTTTCAATGACTACATAGATCACATCATAGAAAATTGCACCATGCCCTCAATCTTTTAGACTATTCTGTTAATTTGTAGTATACGTTGTCCTTGGCCCTGAGGAAGGTGGTTCTCACCGAAACGTACGTCGGCCCAACATCTATTACCTTGGATACGAACTGGTTAATTCCATCACAACTAGTAGAATCATACCATCTCGGTTCCCATGTGTTTTCAACTAAGTACACCTTAGAGTTGCCAATTGTGTTAGTCCTTTGTCTTGTAAAATTTAGTCTTCTGTGTTTATGATGATAGATATGCTCCTTTTAAAATAGGTAATAGTATGACTGGTATGTGTGTATGTGTGTTTGATTGTTAAGGTTAGTTATTACTAGAGGGCACTCCTAATGTTCTGCTTTTTATGAAATTATGTATGTAAAATTGTTTGATTAATTTTCCTTCGACAACAAAATGATTTGTATAGTTGTACAAATGTGTCTCAAAAATTCCTTTAAAAAAATGAAAAAAGATTAATAAATTTACATGTTTGAATAATACTTTACAGTTTCTCTCTTTGGCATCTTTTATAAAAAATTATTAGATTTATTCAATGTTAAAAGAAATATAGGTCCCTACTGAGGTTCTGTACTTTTTTGATCGGCCATATCTATCTGCAAAAGAGATTCGCCTTCTATGTACCAGGGGGACAGCTTCGGTCCTCTGCTCAATTGCTGATGCAGACCCCGAAGTTCAAGCGCCAGCATCTGGGTGGCAATTCCTTTGTGCGCAGGGCCGGTTTGGCCTGGAATCTGTTGCCCTTAGCCCTGCGGAGCATTCATGACTCATTGCTGTTCAAGAAGAAACTCAAAACTTTGCTTTTTTAATCAGTTGAGCGGGCATTTCTTTCTTTCGGAAGCGAGCGCCAGGACACTTCCAAGTAGCCGTGCGCTTTACAAATTAAATATAACATAACATAACATAACAGTGCAAGTGCTCTCTATTGTAAATTGATGTATTAATCAGTGGTTCCATGTTTGGCTATTTGGTTTACTTGTCAGACCCTAGTCTAGTGCACTGAGTGTGCAAGGGCGTGTACATCCAAATGCTGCTGGTGGGCCTGCAGCACTGGTTGTGCCACCCACAGAAGCAGCCTTGTAAAATGTGTTTAGGGTCTGTCATTGCAGAGCCTGCGTGGAGTCTGGTACTGTCATGCTGACTGGGCAAGCGTACCCACTTGCCAGTCCCTAAACCTTCCCTTTTCTTCATATCAGTCACCCCTATGGTAGGCTCAAGGGCAGGGTGCATTGTAAGTATAACGTAGGACAAGCCCTAATGTGTGTGGCATGTCCTAATAGTGAATTACATCCCTTTTCGTTTTTCACTATTGCAAGGCTACCTGTTCTCCATAGGCCAGAATGGGCTGTCAGAGTTATTACATTTTATAATCCTAACTGTCTCAGAGAACACAGTAGAAATTCAAGTTTAGTATGCCTGAACTCAGAATAATAAAATACATCTTTTAGTGGAGTTGGTTTTAATATTCTGTATTTGCAAATACAAATTTTAGAAAGCAGGGGGCAGATGTATCAAAATACCTATTTGCGATTCTCAAATAGCGATTTTTTGAGAATCGCTATTCTGAATTGCAAAATGGTATGTATATAAAAAAATCTCAATTTTTCAGCGATTTCTTAAAATTCCTTAATTGCGATTAGCAAATTGCTAATTGCAATTAAGGAATAATTTCCGATTCATTTCTATGGGCAAGGAGGCCCATAGGAATAAATGTGAAGTTATTCTCAATTTGCAATTCGCTATTTGAGAATCGCAAATTGAGAATATTTTCAAGGGTGCAAGGGTGTCATAAGGACACCCTGATGCACCCCTGAAATTTACATGTGTGCGCATATGGCACACACACATGCCCTAAGGGCATGTATGTGCACCATATGGCACCTTCACAAATGCCAAAAAGTGCATTTGTGAAAGAAATCGCAAATTACCACCAACTTGAAGTTGGTGGTAATTTGCGATTTCTTAAGGAGAAATCGCAATAATTGAATGCTTGATGCATAGCATTTAAGGAATCGCAATTTGTGATTCCTTAAATACCTATGCAAAATAAGGAATCGCAAATTTTGCGATTCCTTAATTTTGCTATGCAATTTCCTTCATACATACCGTTTAGCGAATTTTTAGTCGCAAAAGCTGCTTTTTTACGAATTGCAGCGTTTGTGACTAAAAATTGCTTTGATACATCTGCCCCTAGGTATTTGCTTTTCTAACCATTCAAACCTGCCCCTTCTAGGTTGTGTATTCCTATGTCTGGTTTTGAGAGTGACAGGGCTGGGGAATTCCAGGAGACAGGCTGAGTCACCCGGTGGTAAATAGAGAGATCTGCATCTAGATGGGAGGGAGGAGTTGCACCTGAACCTTGAATAGGGCTCTGCCTGCCTTCCACAATGCTGGCTCCACCCCCCTGGGGAGCGGCTGATGTCTCTGCCCTGCACACTGAGGAAGAGAAGGAGTCCTGTAAACAAAGTGCTCCAGGACTCTACTTGCCTTCCACAATGCTGGTTCCACCTCCTGTTGGGCGTCTGATGTGCATGCCCTGCACTGTGAAAGGAAAGGAGAAGTCTGGTAAACAGAGTGCTTCAGAACTGGTTTGGACTGGGCAAAGGCCCTTCTCCCCTCAGAGCACAAAGGATTTTGGGGTATAAATATTGGGACCCTGATCCCATGAAATTAGATCACTTTTGGACTACAAGAAGAAACCTTTACTGAGGAGAGGAACCTGAAGAAACTGAGGAGAGACTATTCCCAAGCTGAAGTGCTGCTTGGGGGGATTGGCCTGCCTTGGTTGCCTTACTGCCAAAGGGAGGAGAAAGGAACTTTGTGATCTTTGCTTTCAACTTGTGAGGGATCTCCAAGGGCTTGGAAAAGAGCTTGCCTCCTGCTGAAGTCTCAGGGACAACAGACTTCACCCCCAGCTCCCCAGAGTTCTTGTGGAATTGCCTGCTGCTGCTTTGGGCCTTCTGAGGAACTGCGTGTCTAAAGGAGCTGGGCCTGCCGTCGTAACTCCGAAGGAGGGTGTCGCCACTGGAACTATCGCACAGCACCGCATCGGAGAGAAGCGCGCCGCAACGAAGAGGAAGCGTGTCGCCATCGCTGCTGCTGCTGTAGCAACTCTGAAGGAGGGTGTCGCCGCTGTAGTTGTCGCACTGCACTGCATCAGGAGAAGAATCTCACAACGAGGTTGGAGTGTATCGCAGTCGCTGTGCCTGCCGTCGCAACTCCGAAGGAGGGTGTCGCCGCTGGAACTGTCGCATTGCACCGCATCGACCAAGAGCACCTCGCATCCCCGAGGAGCGCGCCGCCGTCAGAGCTGCTCCAGTCACATCTTGGATGTCGCAACTGTAGTTGTCGCATCGAGCGGAAGCTTCACGCATAGTGGGAGAAGAGCGTCGCCGCTGGAGCTGTTGTCGTAGCATCGTAAGGGTGTCGCCACTGCAGTCCACGCATCGAACCGAGAACTTCTCGCATCCCCGAGAAGCGTGCCGCATCTGGAAGATCTTCACGTCTTTATTTCTTTGTATCTGAGCTTTGCCGCATTTCCCATCGCAGCGACATTGCTTGTAGTGGAAGCGCAATGCAACTTAAGGTACATTGACGCAGATTGTCGCATCTAAGAACTGAACTGAACTAAGCTTAAATCTACCATCTTAAAGTAATCATAGTGTGTATTTTTGTCGTTGATGGTCTTGTGGTAATTATATATAAAGTCTACCTATCTATACTAATATAATAAAGAGAGAACCCAAACCTTTGAGGTGGGTAAGCTCAGGAACCACAGCACCAATCACAACACCCAATACAGCATTGGAAAGGACAATTGCAGCAGAAAGACATTGGCTATACAGATGCCCACCATATACATTAGAAACGTAAAAGAAACTTACCGGCAAAGTAGTCCCTTGTGGGCGTGGGTGGGGCGCAGCATTCCGACAAAAAGAAGCGTTCCTTGTGGGCCTGGGGAAACAAAACGTGTGCGTTGTGTTGGGGGCGTGGCAAATGTGGCATTCCGACAAAGAGAAGCATTCCTTGTGGGCGTGGGGAAACACAACGTGTGCGTTGTGCTGGGGGCGTGGCCAATGGGCACGGCAATCACGCGCCAGCAATCGCGCGGCATTCGTAAATCCTGGAGCGGACAAGTCCTGCAAAAAGTGGAGGTATGCGTTCAGCTGGGGGCGCGGACACACACGTTACAGGGTCACACACAAAAAGTGGCCGTATGCGTTCAGCTGGGGGCGCGGACAGACATGTTACAGGGTCACACACTTCGCATTTTCATTTGTGCTGGAGGCGTGTCAGACGTACTGTGCGCATGTGCGTTGTGCTGGGGCCGTGTCAGACGTACTGGGGGCGAAAGCCTTTACAATAACACTGGGTGGTGCGTTAAGAAAATTCTGGTGCGTTCGCCGTTCACGCCATGTGGGTTGTCTAAATGGCAAAAAAGCGGATGGCAAAATACCGAACATATACGTTACAGGGTCACACACTTCGCATTTTCATTGGGGCTAGGGGCGTGTCAGACGTACTGGGGGCGAATGCCGTTACCATAACTAACGGACTACACAGCGCACACACTGCACGACAATTGTTACAGAAGGCATCTCACTCATTTTATCTGTTCTGATACTTACCGAGTGCTGCATACGACCTTTTGTCAAACTTGCCGAATGCTGCATACGTAACGACTTACATTTCTGGACACAGTGTAACTAACAGGCTTTCATCTCTAGGTCCGGCAATGTCCATAACCTATTTATTCTCCGTCCAGATTCAAATAAAACAAAAAATGTTGTATACCGGGAGATTTAAAAATTAATTTTTAATTGCCTATTACACACATTGCACTGATTCTATTTCATACCCGTAAAACCTGTGTGGTGTCCATTTGTAGTGTTGTCAATGGGTTACTGTATGTGGTCACAACTGCTTAACTTACAGCGCCTCTGAAGTAAAGCCCTTCTGCTCGTGCCAAGCTACCAAGGGGGTGAGCAGGGGTTATTTTAGGAGTGTAATCCCCTAGTCCTGACTAGAGGAGAGGGTCCCTATTTGTCAAAAGCACCTACCTGTGCTAACTAGAGACCCCCAAATCTAACAATAAGCCTTTGAATTAAGCTCTCTGTTTAATGGGAAGCCCGTGCAATTTGTGTAGCAAGGGGGTAGCGCAGGTCTTTCTGGGAAGTCTGAGAATAAGCCTGGCCGCATCACTCTGCACCACCTGTAGTCTCTTGATAAGTTTCTGGGGGAGGCCGATGTAAAGGGCATTCCCATAGTCTAACCTAGAGATGACAGTGGCAGAAACAATTGTCTGTAATGAGGACATTGATAAAAGAGGTGCGAGTTTCCATAGCTGCCTCAGCAGTCCTATACAGGTTCCTACCACCGCAGTGACCTGGCTGGACATAGACAGCTCAGAGTCAATTTTCAAACCCAGGCTTTTTACAGCCGGGACTGGTACTGAGGCAGCGCCTAATTCCGGTGGCCAAAAAGGTCATACCAAGGGCTATTATTTGTTGGAATTACGAGCACTTCGGTCTTATCAGGGTTTATTTTTAGTGAATTGGCCGTCATACAGTTTACTGTGAATCTGAGCAACTTTTTGGCCGACTCATGGGCCTGACAGGAGTTGCTAATCCGGATGAGGAGTTGGGTATCATCAGCGTAATTGAAAACACGGCAATCCATGTTAGCCAGCGTGTCCACTAGGGGTTGCAAGTAAACATTAAAAAGGAGTGGGGATAACGTGGAACCCTGGGGTACACCGCAGGCAAGAGTACCCAAATAATATGAGGGATCTATTGCTTGTTATTGTGCTGTCTTTTATGTGGCAGTATAAGCCATTTTTGGGGGATTTAATCATTGACCATAGGATGTATTTCATGGGCTATATTGTGGTATATTTTATTTTATATTGTATATTGTTTGGCCAAATTATCACTCCGTATAATATTATATGATGGTTGAATCTGACGAATCAGTGTATTCAGTCTTCTCTAACGAGTAGCTTGTGAGTTGCTGGTAGCTCACTTGATACCTTTAAGTAGCTCTCTAGTATGTACCCCTGCCTACTAAATTAGACGATTTTACTTGGTTTAATTGATTCCTCATTCCACATTGACAAAATATTTTTTTTCATTGCTGCTGACTACCATGCCTGATACACTGACGTGATCACTGCTGGTAATCTTGCATGTGCTGGCCACTAATTCAATCTTGTGTGAAGTTGTCACTATTAAAGCGCTAGTGATATTAGTAGCTCTGGATGATATTTGTTGAACATAAATAGTTCTTATTACATACAGAAAAGGTTGGAAACCCCTATCACTGAAGCCAAAATCTGCTATCTGAGTCTGTACAATCAGTCAGACACTGAGGGACAGTTCTTCTGTCTAAAGTGTAAGAATGTGAGCTGTGCAGTTTTTCATTTCCCCCTACAAATAAAGTCACTGTGATCTCATTTTTCAGATAATGGACTTAGACCCTGATTCTGAGTGGGTGTGAGTTTTCTGCACTCCTGTACAAACCCCTTTCTACAAGGGTAAAAAATCCAATTTGTATGGAATTTACCGAACCTGGTGAAATGTTCAACCTTTATTGAAATTCTATATCGGTGTAGGGTTTTTAGTAAAGACAGGAAGATTGGCGCTCAGACTAGTTCGCGTGGTGTCTACTATGTTCAGAGTATGCACGGTGCTGCCAGGTTGGGGGAAAAACCCTGTAATCCCCGTAAATGTGTGAGTCGAAAACTCACACAAATAATGAAAGCACAGTCTTGGGCACACATAATAAGGTTATAACAATGCTTGAAATGTTGCCGTAAACCGATAGGGAATCAGTGTCTCCTCCTGTGCCACTAGATCAAATTGAGACAACCTCGTTAGAACGGTGTACCCGCCCGCTAACTTCCTAAAGACACTGGACTAATCAGGACACATTCTCAACGGGTCATAAATCCCCAAATCTTTTACCTTCACTTCTACATGTCACATCAGGCCGTGTAACACTCCCATTGAGGACTTCACGTAATAAGTCTCCAACCTACCCTTTTTACACCTGCCTCGCAGGGGATTGCCACTTTTGGCCTCCTTCCCCTCCCACCAGGAACTTAACGTGGACCTCTGGTCCCCATTTGACCCCGTTTGCCGAGTTGGAATTATCACTGGCCTCACGACACCGCAATGAATTTCTGCACCGCCACACAGCCCTGAAGAAGTCACAGGTTACTTCCCTTATGTGACGAAACACGTGTTGGCTGGTTGTTTTTCTTTGTTGCATTATTAAATACATTTGCATATTATACTGGTGTCGACCACAGATATTCGTACAAAACAAGACATTTCAACCATTGTTATAACCTTATTACATGTGCTCAGGACTGTGCTTTCTTTATTGAAATTCAGCAGGTCAAACCTGTAGAGAATTAAAAGGGAAAAAAAAGTGTGGCAAGTACTAAAATCTCTATGTTGTTCCCCAAAAAGTTACCTGATAAATTCCAATCCCCCGGGAGTCTGATTTTATTTGGTGTGATGAACTAAACCTTTCCTCCACCCTACTCATAATGAGACCTCACAAGGGACAGAAAGGCAAAGAACTGGAAGTTAGAAGAGGCAGTCTGTAATTTCTACTTTTTGAAAATGTATAGGATGCCCAATCAAATAGCATATTAACATTTGAAAGTGAGCGTCCGTAACGCGCCTGAAGAAAAACATTAGCGGACACAGACGGCGGAGCTCTGATGGCTGGCAAGCCGCTCACAAAGTCACTGCATGCACAGGACTTGTAAGCAGAGGCGCATCATGAGCCAAATTTCGGGGGGTGGGGGGCTAAGAAAAAATTTCATGGGGGCCTGACTCTTCCAGCAATAGTTGAGTGGAGATGCAGGGGCTCTAGAAGGGGTGAAAAAACAACAAATCCTCATTTACAAGTGAATGGTCTTTTAAAGATCTGTGAAGTACTCTGGTGCGGCTGCGTGTGTGCCTGGGAAGCTGTCTCAGCCCGGGCTGCCACACACAACAGGTGGGGGCGGGTTGAAGCCCTTTGATCCCAATGGGCGTTGCACGCCTGGTTGTATGTCCCAACGTGTTGGGGGCCTCGAATGGGGACAGAAATCAGGGATCAGACTTGCCTCAACTAACTGGGACAGGCCAGATTCCAACAGGAGCAGAGAGGTTTTAAGGCATGGGCAAAGTGGGCTCTGGCCCAGGGCCCCAGCTTTTCAATGGTCCCCCCTCCTGATTGAGCCAGCTCTCTTCTGGAGAGACTTTTGCCCCGATGACCTGTATAATTATTATATAACAACAGGAGAGGAAGGGAACAGAAAGTACACCCCTACTCCCCTCGAGCATAGTCAGGAAAACAACAAAGGAGTGTGTCAATAATACAAGAAAAGCAAGCATGTACCCACATTCACTGTAACATTAACTCATGAATGAAACCACTTTTGGTTTTTCAGAAGGCCCTCACTCACCACCCTAGTTGGTGACATGCTTCATCATCGGGCCCCACCAGGAGTGGCCGAATGCCACCCTAGTGTGCTGCGATACCAGTTTACTGCGGAGCTGGTTCAGTGATTGGGGAAGAGTGAGATAAGTGAATTTAAAAATGTCCAATTGTGTCAAAAATTATGACACAAAAAAGTGTTTTATTAGTTTTGCAAATTAGACATGGGTAAAAGCAAAAGTGTAGGATAAAGGACCAAATTAAAAGTCTGTTTTTATCCCCAAGTTGTTGGTTAACATGTTTCTGCCTTTAAATGAGCAATTTGTCAGGCTTTCGTCAGGACCAGTGTAGTGTAATGGAGACCCCGGCGGTATGGGCGCGCTAAGGCCCACCCTAACCTGGGGTTACTAGTGTAAAAATTGGCAAAAAAACAATAGCAAGATTCCCTCCAATTAGGAGAGGAACTGAGTTTATTCTGCAAAAATGGACAAACAAACATGTAAAAAGACAAAGAAAAAACAAAGAAGTTATTTCAGTATGCCCTGAATGAATGTCCATGTAAAGGTTACATGCTCTGATAACCATAACAAGGACACAAGTGTTAAGACTGGTGTACTTGAGCTCCTACTCGAATAACATGTACCCCTTGAGAAGTCAAAGGACCGCAGTCCCTCATCAAGCCTGGTGGCGTGAACTCTAAAAGTATCAAATCTGAATTGTGGGCAGAAGAAGTGTTTAAATGCCCATCTAAAATTATTGACTTATTCGTGGTCTATAACGAACCGGTCCAATTGACAGGCTGATGCTTATAGGGCAAAAGGATGGGATTAACAATAACTAACAAAAGGTTCTTACAAAAGGTGCTACACTTCGTGCACCATTGGTCTCGGGAGGGGGGTGATGGCGACTTGGCACACCCTAAGAGACAGAATGATAAGGGAAATAAACATTACAAAACAAAACAATCATCGCACCAAAAATGGTACTTATCTGCTTATAATGATTATTTGGCAATGATCAGAGTCACTACAGGCTTTTCTCCTCTGGATCAACACTCTTGACTTGAATCTAAAGTTTACTCACACAATTGGTAGACAAGAAGTTATCTTCTTGGATGTGGTGATTTTTAAACTTAACGGACAGTTCTCCACTAAAACACACCATAAATCAACAGCCAGGAATAATCTCTTGGAGTTTATTAGCTTTCACCTAGGGGGTCTGCGGGAAAACCTCCCTTATGCACAATTTCTGCGTTTAATGCGAAATTGTAGTCAGCTAGGAGACTTCCAACAACAGGCTACTGACCCAACTACCAAACTTAAGAAGTGTGGTTATCCTGATATGATACTCAACAAGGGTTACAAAAGAGCAAGGATCCAACCTAGGGAAGTGCTTCAGGAGGAAAGTCAAAGATAACCTAGTGCAATACCTTTAACATGTGTCACTACTTTCAGTTCAGCATCCAATGCTGTGAAGAAAACTATCAACAAACACTGCCGCATAATTAACCGCAACAACAAGAGTTTGAAAAAACAGTGTTTTCCTTTAACCACATCGCTGCTGTGCATTTTCCCCTCCGGTGCTGAAGGCTTCAGATTTACATAGTTTCATGACGAGCAGATCTCGTCATCAGCACAGCTCCACTGTGCCTCATGACGAGCTGAGCTCGTCATGAGCATGGAAGGGGTTAAGAGAGGCCGCAGACTTAAGGACACATTGGTCAATACGGTACACAGTCAAAATATCGAGTATTAAATATCGACCTACCAAAATATCGTGTTTGAAATTTCGAAGGTGCAGAATATCGATGTCAAGAATATCGTTGGACAGAATATCGACCCTAAGGTAAGTAATATCGAAATTCTTTATATCGATGTGAGTAATATCGAAGTTAGTAAAATCGATAGCGTATATATCGATGTCACTAATTTCGATGACACTAATATCGATATTTGTATTATTTTTTTGTTTTTTTTATTATGTATGTGCTATATGTTTAACTTAAGTATTTAAAATAATTAATTTTATATATTAATACATTTATTTATAAGCAAATTATATGTTTTAGTACCGGAGCAGGTTGTGGGTTTATAGGGGAATAGGGTGGGAAGTAATTTAATTATGTTAAATTGATTATTAATTAGTAGGATTTATTAATAAATTGTAATTAATTGGTAATTATTTTTAATTAATTGGAAATTAATTTTAATTAATTGATTAATTGATAAATATGTTCTGTAGCGGGTTATGGGTTTATAGGGAAATAGGGTGGGAAGTAATATAATTAGGTTAAATTAATTAATAATTAGTAGTTATTATTAATTAATTTTAAATCATTGGTAATTACATTTAATTAATTGGTAATTCGTTTTAATTAATTGATTAATTGATAAATATGTTCTGTAACAGGTTGTAGGTTTAATGGGGAATAGGGTGGGAAGTAATTTAATTATGTTAAATTAATTATTATTAGTAGCTATTATTAAATAATTTTAAATAATTGGTAAATACATTTAATTAATTGGTATTTCATTTTAATTAATTGATTAATTGATATATATGTTCTGTAGCGGGTTGTGGGTTTAATGGGGAATAGGGTGGGAAGTAATTTAACTATGTTTAATTAATTATTAATTAGTAGGAATTATAAATTAATTTTAATTAATTGGTAATTAATTTTAATTAATTGGTAATTAATTTTAATTAATTGGTAAATATTTTAATTAATTGGTAAATAATTGTAATTAATTCATAAATAGATAAATGTGTTCTGTTGCGGGTAGTGGGTTTATAGGGGAATATGGTGGGAAGTAATTTAAATGTAATTAAGTAATAATGTTTTTAAAATAATTGTTTTGTTAATTAATTATTAATTGGTAATTAAATATTATAAAATGGTATTTTTTAATATTTATTTTTGTTTGGTTAAATATATTTAGCTAATCATGTTTTTTATAATTATGTATAGGTATTGTATATGGTTTATATTTATTTAATAGTTTATATTTTTATTATTAAAAAAAGCTTTTATTTATAAGTATGTTATTTTAACCCCTACGCTATCCAACACTTTCCCTACTGTTGCACTCTCTGGAGTGGGAATAGTAATTTTTACTCCTACGCTATCCAACGCTTTCCCTACTGTTGCACTCTCTGGAGTGGGAATAGTAATTTTTACTCCTACGCTATCCAACGCTTTCCCTACTGTTGCACTCTCTGGAGTGGGAATAGTAATTTTTACCCCTACGCTATCCAACGCTTTCCCTACTGTTGCACTCTCTGGAGTGGGAATAGTAATTTTTACCCCTACGCTATCCAACGCTTTCCCTACTGTTGCACTCTCTGGAGTGGGAATAGTAATTTTAACCCCTTCGCTATCCAAAGCTTTCCCTACTGTTGCACTCTCTGGAGTGGGAATAGTAATTTTTACTCCTACGCTATCCAACGCTTTCCCTACTGTTGCACTCTTTGGAGTGGGAATAGTAATTTTTACCCCTACGCTATCCAACGCTTTCCCTACTGTTGCACTCTCTGGAGTGGGAATAGTAATTTTTACTCCTACGCTATCCAACGCTTTCCCTACTGTTGCACTCTCTGGAGTGGGAATAGTAATTTTTACCCCTACTGTAGGGAAGCCAATAATAACGCAAGTGGTAACAGTTACACAGTCTAAACACTGCCACATTCCACATATTCAAAAGCAAACATGGTAACCCACTACACGAGCTTGCCACGAGCTACAGGCCACTGTGGGCGCTCGTGACAGCTCCCATAAACATATGTACATACCCAACACCTACGCTATCCAACGCTTTCCCTACTGTTGCACTCTCTGGAGTGGGAATAATAATTTTTACTCCTATGCTATCCAACGCTTTCCCTACTGTTGCACTCTCTGGAGTGGGAATAGTAATTTTTACTCCTACGCTATCCAACGCTTTCCCTACTGTTGCCCTCTCTGGAGTGGGAATAGTAATTTTTACCCCTACGCTATCCAACGCTTTCCCTACTGTTGCACTCTCTGGAGTGGGAATAGTAATTTTTACTCCTACGCTATCCAACGCTTTCCCTACTGTTGCACTCTGTGGAGTGGGAATAGTAATTTATACTCTTACGCTATCCATCGCTTTCCCTACTGTTGCACTCTCTGGAGTGGGAATAGTAATTTTAACCCCTTCGCTATCCAAAGCTTTCCCTACTGTTGCACTCTCTGGAGTGGGAATAGTAATTTTTACTCCTATGCTAGCCAACGTTTTCCCTACTGTTGCACTCTGTGGAGTGGGAATAGTAATTTTTACTCTTACGCTATCCAACGCTTTCCCTACTGTTGCACTCTCTGGAGTGGGAATATTAATTTATACTCCTACGCTAGCCAACGTTTTCCCTACTGTTGCACTCTGTGGAGTGGGAATAGTAATTTTTACTCCTACGCTATCCAACGCTTTCCCTACTGTTGCACTCTCTGGAGTGGGAATAGTAATTTTTACTCCTACGCTATCCAACGCTTTCCCTACTGTTGCACTCTCTGGAGTGGGAATAGTAATTTTTACCCCTACGCTATCCAACGCTTTCCCTACTGTTGCACTCTCTGGAGTGGGAATAGTAATTTTTACTCCTACGCTATCCAACGCTTTCCCTACTGTTGCACTCTGTGGAGTGGGAATAGTAATTTTTACTCTTACGCTATCCATCGCTTTCCCTACTGTTGCACTCTCTGGAGTGGGAATAGTAATTTTTACTCCTACGCTATCCAACGTTTCCCTACTGTTGCACTCTCTGGAGTGGGAATAGTAATTTTTACTCCTACGCTATCCAACGCTTTCCCTACTGTTGCACTCTCTGGAGTGGGAATTGTAATTTTTACTCCTACGCTAGCCAACGTTTTCCCTACTGTTGCACTCTGTGGAGTGGGAATAGTAATTTTTACTCTTACGCTATCCAACGCTTTCCCTACTGTTGCACTCTCTGGATTGGGAATAGTAATTTATACTCCTACGCTATCCAACGCTTTCCCTACTGTTGCACTCTCTGGAGTGGGAATAGTAATTTTTACCCTTACGCTATCCAACGTTTTATATAATTAATTTTAAAAATATTAAAAGTATATTGAATTTTTTATATTTTTTACATTTTATTTATGTTATTGTTTTATGTTTGTAAATGGATTTGTAATTTAGAATATATTTTATTAATTTATAAATTAGTAAAATAATTATTACAACTTATTGTTCAGTACATATATATTATATATTTACTGTATATATATTTAATAATGTAATATTATTATATATGTATTATTTATTAATTTTAAACATTATTAGATACTTTTAACTATGTAGATTTTATTTATTAGTGTTATTTACTTTATTTTACATTTATATTTTAAAAGAAAAAAAACGATATTTTTAACATCGATATTTTTAACATCTATATTAATTTTTCGATATTTTTGTACTTACCATGTTGTAGATAGGATCTCGATATTCTTGCCCTCAATATTTTTGACTCGATATTCCTGTAGGTTGATATTTTGTAGGTCGATATTTTGTTAGTGATCCGGTCAATACACGCCCAAGAGAGATTACAGTGAGAGACTTTCCATCTGTTAATGAAGCTTGGAGCCTACCGAAAGTAACAGGTCATTATCCATGCTCCAACTGCAGCATTTGCCACCGTACATTGCACACAAAAACTTTAGACCTCGAACCAAACATGGTGTGGACACAAAGAGCACATACGAACTGCAATTCCACTAACGTGGTATATCTAATAACTTGCCCGTGTGGATTGCGGTACTTTGGTATGACTACGCGCAAAGTAAAATTACGCATATGCGAACATCGTAGCAACATTAGGTGTGGCCGTTTGACAACAAAACTGAGCGAACACTTCCTACAACACAATCACACTACAAATGACATGAGGTGGACTGTGATAGAGCAGGTTAACGGCAAGAGG
This sequence comes from Lissotriton vulgaris, assembly GCF_964263255.1. Lineage (NCBI taxonomy): Eukaryota > Metazoa > Chordata > Amphibia > Caudata > Salamandridae > Lissotriton > Lissotriton vulgaris. Next base: position 160,247,652 of record NC_141700.1, read on the forward strand.
AATACCCAGAAATCTCTGTTTGAAAAAGAGCAAATGTGGGTCTATCGCCTAGGGACAAACATACATGGCTTAAATGACAATATCCCCTGGGCAACGGTCATGCAGGATTAATCCCTGGTGGGTCCCCACCTTGATCACGTGAATAGGGGTTTATCAAGAACATCTGAGCTTCATGACTGAGCTTTGTGACCTTATTTTCAGTAACGCCGCCCCCCCCCCCCCCCCCTTTCTTCATGTTGAGCTATGGGTCCATTGATCTCCCTCCCCCTCTGGGAGGCCGTGTATGGTATTATCCCACCCTACATGACCCCTGGGGACCCTTTACATATTGTCTCCCCCATTCTCAGGGAGATCGCCTACTGTACGGTTCCATCCTACATGGTCCCCCCCTGGGGGCTCGCACCCCTCGACCATGAAAAAGACACACTAACTCTTTGGTTGGATCACACTAAAACCAGAATTGATCGCTGTTTCTTCCACTTATCCAGCAGTTCGTGTTTACTGTCTGTCTAGCCCTCCCTTTTTATACATCCTTGGGAGCGTTAAAGCGGCTAAATAATACGTTGCTGGCTCTCTCTTAGCGTTAACTGTGCTAACTTTACTGTTTTCTTGTTATTATTTCTGTTATTGTGGCGTGTTACCATAAAACCATCACCTAGGTAACGCCTGTGAGGCTTTGGGCACATGTTTGTCAATCTCTACTTTGGTTGGCGAACTGCAGGTACATTCCGTCTATAGAGATTGCTGATTGGCTCACACTAACACGTCTCTTTAGACGTTCTTGAATTCCTTCTAACTCGTGAGGTTGATCGTGGCTGATGGGTTCACAGTAACCTCTCAACCTACTCAGTGACGTTGGTTGCGGTGGATTGATGCACCACGCCCTCTCAGCAGCAACCACGTCTACCTGTAGCCTCGCGCTTGGTTTACAATGGGCGTCTTTTTTAGGTCTCGCCTTTTCCATTCAGAAGGAATGGAAAATGGAGAGAATTCAAGTGCTCAAAATACTCGTCAAACCAAGGGTTTTTTGGTGCGTTTTTTTTCGAGTTCATGTGGCCACAGGCACGCGCATAAACTTTCACGGCCATCTGTTCTCCAGCTCCAGCACCTCCCCTCTCTCTCCCCGCACACAGCCTTACTTGGATTTCTCCTCCCCCTCCCCAGCCAGCTTCCCCCAGGCCGTGTTCCCTCCCACCTTTCCTCCTCTCTGTCCCTTCTTTCATTCACAACTTGTTTTTGCTTGTTAGTACAACTCTCTGCTTGCCCACAACAATACAAAGCGAATCCCTCAGAAGTGTTGCATAACATCACGAAAGAGCACTTTATTTGCTTAATTACTGTGCACGGGCGCCACGCTTTCTTTTAGCATGCCACCCTCTTCTATATTTACAACACAGGCGCTGTACTTTATGTTTAAGCAGGCCACCCATTTTTATGTTTAAAAAATAAACAATACCTTTAAATCTTGTTATTAAATATTTGGGAGAAACGTTAACTGCTAACGAGGTGTTCGTGAACATACTTTAATCGCGGCTGCCGTTTCAGGAGTGATTTGCTTAGTTGAACCATCATCTAAGTTGGCGAAGGTTGTTTATGTAAGTAAGTGTAAAATGCTTCACGCGCTCCGCAGAATCAGCCCTCCTCCCAGCGCTGCCTGTCCTTCAAAAGCAATGCACGGCAACTTGGTTTGATGTCCGTTGATTGCCGTCTACAATCACACAGGCTCCTTTTTCAGCCTCAAAATGGGGTATTCTGAGTCACTCCTTCCGGTTTGTGCAGAGGTGGAAAATGATCCTTGTCACAGAGAGCTAATGTCAGCGAGTGGGCACATTTTACAAGTACAAGAGAAAACACATGACTGGTCTTTTAGTTCTATCTTTTTTTTTAGTTCTATCTTTTATCCAACAGTTAATTCATTCCCACAGTCCTCTTTTATCGGAATCTCATTTCATAGGCTGCTTGCATTACACCTTTATTTGCTCTCCCCCGCCCCCCCACCAGGCTCTTGAAGCGCGGTGCTCCGCAGGTCATAAACAGGACCATCTGCTTGTGAATGCTGGCATGGTTGCCCAGGCCCCTCCCAGCGCTCGTGGCACATGCATTCTCTACTTTCTGTTCTACTTTCAAGACTGTGAATTGCCTGAAGAAATTGCTTTGAGTAAGCATTATTTGCTCTTTGATTCTCGCAGCTTGCCAGTCCGTGGTGTAGGATTGTGCACATTGTGAGGTGCCCCGTGTCACTTTTTCCTCCTATAATGCACCGTTTGCTATCTCTTGTATTCTTGTTTGCTCACAATTGTCACTTTTGCCTCCTGTAACTTAACCTTTGCTTTTGTAATTTGTTCACTTGTAATGTTGTCCTCGTGTATCCCTACTGTTCCTATTGTGAAGCGCACTGACACCTTCGGGTAAATTCCGCGCTGTGGTCTGCTTATCCATGGGGCTACATTGCCCCAGGGACTCTTTGCATCGACTAACAGGGTGCTCGAGATGTACGTTGTAACGCCAATGCAGTAATATTGTCTTTGGATAACACTTAAATTAATGATCGTTTCTCTCAGTTACATTACAGTTCCCTTGAGATAGATATTTTAGGCTTGGAGCATGTCTTTCAAAATAGAACACAAAGCTACGGATTGCGGCAGTGGACACATTTACTTTAACAGAGGACTCACGCTAAGCCTACCCTGTCACCCGCATAGTTCCGATTCATCTTCAACGCTGTGTTCATAATAACACATTTACAAATGGAAAATGAACAAAGCCTACATGTTACATAGAGGCAACACTTAAGGGTACATATTTAAGGCGTTACTTTATCACGTGCCAACACAAAGGGAAGGTGACGCTGTGATTCGTGTGTGAGGCATGACTCTGCAATGAGTCCGCATGTACCTCTTCTAAAGATTGTTTACCTCGAGGGCTTTGGTAAATATAAACCCTCAAGGACACTTTCGGATAACCCATTTTCTGTCCATCTATGGAGGCAAGCATGTGTTTTATCTGTCTGCCCATTTATGTCTGTTTAAATACAGCAACTATCACGTGTCACGACCCTAAGGTCAGAGATCACGTCCACTGATATGTAGTCATGGTTGTAGGTGGGTTCGTCTATGTAAGCAGCACATCTACAACTTCAAGGGAAGCACATTAAGCATTTCCCACCTCACTGGGAGGTGTGAAGTTGTCAGAGTCTTCCAACAGGGGAGACCACCAATTACAAGGGCCAGAAACGTCTGCGTTATTCTATGGTCATCATTTCCCTTGTGAGCTGTGGTTGCATATGTCACGATGAAGCTTTTTGGCTCCTGTGCAGGCATGCAGGTCTTTGCCAATGCATGTCAATCCGTGGTGGGCACGTTTTGGGAATGCTGATTTTTATTCGGAGATAGAACCACACAGCTGTTTGGTTATCAAGGGATTCTGCTTACTTCGCCAGGTGCTAATTGTGTGACTCCAACTTAAACTTTACTCTCTTTCTCCGAACAAAAATGTCCCCCAACTATTCAAACCCACCTCTTATCCTTCCATGCCAGGATCACCATTAGATGTACACATGACATCGGAAATGTCTTTTATATTCAGTGATCTGATGGAAAAAGTAAGACATTCCACCTTGATGCTCATTAGGTGATTAGGTTGCAGAAGGACAATCACATCAAGGCAGCCCAAGGGCTGGCTGCATTTGGTGGTCAGTTGTTGAGGCACATGCCAGTGTAGCTGCAGGGACGTGATTGTTCACTGAGATGACTTCACCTTGCCATACACGCTGATGGTACCAGCAGGATACACAGGTCACATCTCATAAACATCTCAAGGCTCACATGCAGTGTTTTACTATGTAATAATTGTCATTAGTTGAAATTAGAGTGGGATAAGTAGTTAAGAAGTTTAAATGTTGGATTTGTTACTTCGTAGAGTCCAGTATAGACATAAGGAAATGACCATTCACTATTTTTCACAATTCACATACATTTATTGTAGCGCTCAGCATAAGTTTCACATCATATATTTGCACGCACAGAAGTATGAGATTAACGAAGACAACCGGCATGCCCATTTTCCCTTCACTGATGTTCCCTAACCCTACACCTTTGAATATATCGCATGGTATGCTTTATACATGCCTAGGATTAGGTAATATTATCGGCTTCCAAAAACGCACACAGTTGGGCCACATTGCCTTCCGTACTAACTCTACAGACATATGGTAAATATTAGATACAAAGGCTCACTTTAGCACCTTTTTTACACGCTTACACCAAATCCATGCTCAAACATGCTTAAATACGGACTATTACGGTTTGTTTTCCGCATCCTCTCCGGCCTAAGGTTAATTTGCAGTCTAGAGCGGTCGCGCTCCCTCACGCGCTTCCTTGATGATCAATTGATCTATCACAGTAGTGTCCTCCTTCTTATTAATTTTTTTTCTTGATATGCCTTGTATATTAAGTTAGATTATGTAAACATACAGTAGGTTGATCCTTCTAAATGAATAGGTGATAACTGTCATGTTAAAACCAGTTGTTTATTTATATCTATTGCGTAAAATATATGCACCCTATTTTTTTAAAGTTACAGTTCCCCATATATGTATAAATTAACAAATGTATTGCTTCTGACTTCACTGCAATATTCATTGGAAAGAGAATTACATCGCTATGGATACTGTTTTGGGGGGACCACATAATAACACCCCACATAATTACACTGCACACAATGCAACATACACTCCAAATCCCACTCAGTGCCACATAATTACCTAGCACTCAATGCAACATACACTCCAAATACCACTCAGTGCCACATAATTACACCCCACATAATTACACTGAGCTCAATGCAACATACACTCCAAATCCCACTCAGTGCCACATAATTACAGGCCACATAGTTACACAGCACTCAATGCAACATACACACCAAATCCCACTCAGTGTCACATAATTACACGCCACATAATTAGACAGCGCTCAATGCAACATACACTCCAAATACCACTCAGTGCCACATAATTACACACCACATAATTACACAGCGCTCAATGCAACATACACTCCAAATACCACTCAGTGCCACATAATTAGACAGCGCTCAATGCAACATACACTCCAAATACCACTCAGTGCCACATAATTACACGCCACATAATTACACAGCGCTCAATGCAACATACACTCCAAATACCACTCAGTGCCACATAATTACACACCACATAGTTACACAGCGCTCAATGCAACATACACTCCAAATACCACTCAGTGCCAAATAATTACACACCACATAATTACACTGCACTCAAAGCAACATACACTCCAAATCCCACTCAGTACCACATAATTACACGCCACATAATTACACAGCACTCAATGCAACATACACTCCAAATCCCACTCAGTGCCACATAATTACACGCCACATAATTGCACTGCGCTCAATGCAACATACACTCCAAATACCACTCAGTGCCACATAATTACACGCCACATAATTGCACTGCGCTCAATGCAACATACACTCCAAATACCACTCAGTGCCACATAAGTATATGCCACATAATTACACTGCACTCAGTGCAACATACACTCCAAATACCACTCAGTGCCACATAGTTACACTCCACATAATTACACTCTATCTATCGCATCACCACAGCATCACTCAGCACCACCACAGTATTACTCAGGGGCACCACAACATCACTATGCGCTACCACAGCATCACTGAACGCCACCGTATCACTTGTCGCCACCACAACATCACTCAGCGCCACAACAGCATCAATCTGTGCAACCATTCAACAACAACTGGTTCAAATATGTTCTCTCAATGTATCAAGCTTTATTACAAATGTCACAAAAAGATGTTAATATTTCAGTTCTGTTCTTGGATTTTCGTCACAATAAAATACTCTGAACATAATCTTAACAAAAGTTATTTACAAAAGTTTAAGCTATTGCCATTATAAATTACAATAACTTTTATTTAAGTATTAATTATTAAAAAAAATTAAAAGCAATTGTTATTTGTAATATCAATACATCTAAGTCACGTAAATACAACACATATTGCATTATAAATGCTATAGGTGTCACATTTGCGAAAGTTAAAAGTATTGGCATTGTAAATGACAAAGCTATTAATTTCGCTATTTTCAAAACCAACACATAAATTAAAAAAATTGTCATTTACAATACCAATAGCTCAAAGTATCCTAATGCGAGACCTATTGCATTGCAAATGCTTGTTCTTATTTGGGCTTTATCAATACCTCTCGCCTCGCACTGGACGTACTTCGGGGTCCGGACAGTGAGGTCACCTTCAGGTTCCAAACGGGTGCCTGGCAGATAGGGTATGAGTTGAGCAGCCAGCAAATAAGTACCATTTTTGGTGCGATGATTGTTTTGTAATGTTTATTTCCCTTATCATTCTGTCTCTTAGGGTGTGCCAAGTCGCCATCACCCCCCTCCCGAGACCCATGGTGCATGTAGTGTTAGCACCTTTTGTAAGAACCGTTTGTTATTTATTGTTAATCCCATCCTTTTCCCTATAAGTACCAGCCTGTCAATTGGACCGGTTCGTTATAGACCACGCATAAGTCAGTAATTTTAGACGGGCATTTAAACCCTTCTTCTGCCCACGATTCAGATTTGATACTTTTAGAGTTCACGCCACCAGGCTTGATGAGGGACTGCGGTCCTTTGACTTCTCAAGGGGTACATGTTATTCGAGTAGGAGCTCAAGTACACCAGTCTTAACACTCGTGTCCTTGTTATGGTTATCAGAGCATGTAACCTTTACATGGACATTCATTCAGGGCATACTGAAATAACTTCTTTGTCTTTTTACATGTTTGTTTTCCATTTTTGCAGAATAAACTCAGTTCTTCCCGTAATTGGAGGGAATCTTGCTAGTGTTTTTTACCATTTTGTTGTGATCTTCTATTTCCATGATAGAGTATAGAGCTCTGTGTTGTTATGTTCCATGTTCTACTTGTGTGTAGATGTTCTCTACCCTGGCAGTTGCTGTCAGACTGGCCAGGGGAGAACCACGCTTTTCCTTACTCAGGATCTACTCATACCATATGTTTAGATTTCATAGGACCCATGAATAGTTTAAAAGAGAATTTTCGGTTTGGTATAGTGGTTGTTGATGTGCACACAAGATGGATGATTGTTAAATTCACCAAAGATATTACCACGTCCACCACTATTCGTGCTTTAAAATGCATTTGGAGGGAAGAGGGCATACCATTAGTTCTATTAACGGACAATGGTACACAGCTAACATCAGACGAAATGCAGAAATTTCTTTCAAATTGTGGTATCAGACACAGCCATACCTCTTTATATAACCCACAAGGCAATGGCATTGTTGAAAGGGCCAACCGTGTAATTAAAGGTGCCATACAGATGGCAATTTCTAGTGGGCAAAAAGTAGAATCTGTGGTATCGGAGATGTTGTGGGCTCATCGTTCAAGTGTGCACAGTGTCACAGGTAAAACACCATTTGAAATGATGCGTGGGAGGTTACCCAATACTAAACTTGTACCAACTTGGATGAGAGACATTATTTCTGGTAAGAGTGTCTCTGTGGATCTACCTTCAGTTGTCTCCCAAGATCGCACTATTTGTAAAAAAAATTATAATAGAAGAATTTGTCCAGGAGATTTAGTTAAAATACGTTCTGGCAGGCCCAGTTCTTCAACCAAGTTTCTTGGACCCTTTAGGGTTAAGATCACTTTGCCATATGGAGTAATCTTAGATAATGGTGAGAAGTGGAATTATAGGAGGGTTGCCTTGTACCAGAAAAAAAATGACACTCCTGTCAGTAACACCAATTCCTTATGTCTTGATACTCCTGTCAGTAACACCTTTTTATCCATGTCAGATGGTGATTTTCTTCAAAATCCTCAGGCTATGAATACTTCTTGTTATAGTGTGCAAGGAGGAGGTGATGCTCCCGCTTCTCTTCCTCCTGTTCCTTCTGATCCTCCTTGCCCTCGTCAGGGAAGATTGTATAGGAACTGTCATCCACTGAGCTATCTGAAAGATTACATTTGTAAATAGAATGTGTATTTTCTTTTCTTTTGTTTTCTTTTGTTCTTTTCCTTTTGTTCTTTCTTTTTGTTCATTTATATAAGAGAAGAGGATATGTTGTGATCTTCTATTTCCATGATAGAGTATAGAGCTCTGTGTTGTTGACAATGGAGAAACAGCGGCCCTCATCCTCCTAGACCTCTCCGCGGCATTCGACACGGTCTGCCACCGCACCCTGGTACGGCGCCTCAGCAACATCGGAATCCAGGACAAGGCGCTGGAATGGATCATCTCCTTCCTCGACGGAAGAACACAGCGAGTCCGCCTACCACCGTACAAGTCAGAGGCCTCCGAAGTCATCTGCGGCGTCCCCCAAGGATCATCCCTGAGCCCCACCCTCTTCAACGTCTACATGAGCCCCCTCGCGGCCATCGTACGCAAACACCACCTCAGCATCATCTCCTACGCCGACGACACCCAGCTGATCCTCTCCCTGACCAACAACCCCGCCGCCGCCAGAGCCAACCTACACGAAGGGATGAAAGAGGTAGCCGAGTGGATGACGACCAGCCGCCTGAAACTGAACTCGGACAAGACGGAGGTCCTCATCCTGGGCTCCTCTCCCTCCGCCTGGGACGACTCCTGGTGGCCTCCCGCCCTGGGCACCGCACCCAAACCGACAGACCATGCACGAAACCTGGGCTTCATCCTGGACTCCTCCCTCTCCATGACCAGGCAAGTCAGCAGCGTCTCCTCGGCGTGCTTCAACATCCTACGCATGCTACGGAAGATCTTCTGGTGGATCCCCACAGAGACCAGGAAGACCGTCACCCAGGCCCTCGTCACCAGCCGACTGGACTACGGCAACGCCCTCTACGCCGGGACCACCGCCAAGCTCCAGAAGAGACTCCAGCGGATCCAAAACGCCTCAGCCAGACTCATCCTCGACATCCCACGATCCAGCCACATCTCCGGACATCTGAGAGACCTTCACTGGCTCCCCATCAACAAGAGAATCACCTTCCGCCTCCTCACCCACGCACACAAAGCCCTACACGACCAAGGCCCGAGCCACCTCAACAGCCGAGTCAACTTCTACGCTCCCAAACGCCACCTCCGATCAGCCAACCACGCCCTCGCCGCCGTCCCCCGCATCCGAAGAGCGACTACAGGAGGAAGGTCCTTCTCCTACCTGGCCGCCAAGACCTGGAACTCCCTCCCGTCCGACCTGCGCTTGACCCAAGACCACCTCTCCTTCAGGAAGAAGCTGAAGACCTGGCTGTTCGAGCAGTAGCGGCACCCCCCCCCCCCAGCGCCTTGAGACCCTATGGGTATGTAGCGCGCTTTATAAGTGTCACTGATTGATTGATTGATTGTTGTTATGTTCCATGTTCTACTTGTGTGTAGATGTTCTCTACCCTGGCAGTTGCTGTCGGACTGGCCAGGGGAGAACCACACTTTTCCTTACTCAGGATCTACTCATAAAATAAACCTTTCTGCAACTCGTATTTTATTGATATTGTCTTCCTTCAATATCACAACACATTTCTTACACTAGTAACCCCAGGTTAGGGTGGGCCTTAGCGCGCCCATACCGCCGGGGTCTCCATTACACTACACTGGTCCTGACGAAAGCCTGACGAATTGCTCATTTAAAGGCAGAAACATGTTGACCAACACCTCGGGGATAAAAACGGACTTTTAATTTGGTCCTTTATCCTACACTTTTGTTTTTACCCATGTCTAATTGGCAAAACTAAGAAATCACTTTTTTGACAGAATTGGACATTTTTAAATTCACTTATCTCACTCTTCACCAATCACTGAACCAGTTCCACAGTAAACTGGCATCGCAGCACACTAGGTTGGCATTCGGCCACTCCTTGTGGGGCCCTATGATGAAGCATGTCACCAACTAGGGTGGTGAGAGAGGGCCTTCTGAAAAAACAAAAGTGGTTTCATTCATGAGGTAATGTTACAGTGAATGCGGGTACATGCTTGCTTTTCTTGTATTATTGACACACTCCTTTGTTGTTTTCCTGTATAAATGTTAAACAGATTGTTTTTCAATAGCGTTTTCCTTTAATTTACTTTTAATGTGGGTGATGCATGAAAGTCTATTGCAGACATTTTGCAGACAAATGTGTTTCTGTTTCATGCAACACCCTTAAAACAGTTTGTTTTAGATAAAAACAGGACTTCACATATGAAAAATGGGAGGGTGTCAAAAATTATTTGCAGTAATAATAGTGAGATGCTTCTGTGCTACAATATTGAAAACGCACATCACTATCCCTGAGTGATAGATATAAGTACAATTAGAATTTGAACTAGTGCGCTTGCACACTGTCAGTGACCTGGTCAAAGAGGGCATGAAAGAGCTGATACTGGAGCATAAATTCAAAGCTGTTCCGAATAAGGGCCCCATAATGCATTTGGCCCGGGGCCCCCAAAATCCTTAAGATGTCCCTGTACAAGTGGCAGTGGCTAAGCGGGGGGTGGTTTGGGGGGGTGACTGCTGAGCACAACTGACATAAACAGAATTCTTGTGGGCATGGAGACTCAGTTTTTTTAGCATGGCGCCTTAATCAGTGATCTCTGAGGACCGGTCTATACTGACGGTGAGGAGGGTGAACTGGACCCTTGGTGGGCCAAATATGTGCTCCAGTGGTCTTGGCAGTTGGCAAAAGGCAGAGGACTGGTGCTCAGGGTGGAGATATAGGACCAGGCTGCAGTGTCTGGGATACCAGCGTCGCTGTGGTTCCCCTCCTGACAGCCACGGCTTAGTGCATACTCCCCACATTGCCGCATGCCACAATGGTGAAAGATAAACTCTAGAGGGGGAGGGGTGCAATCCAACAAAATAGTGAATTATATGGTGCCGTGATAGGGGCTCTCCGAGGCAGACTATGGAGCACCACCCCATTCAGAGCACAGGGAGCAAGCGCAGGGAACAGCTGAAATACTGGAGGCCATACCGGGGTCCAGAGTGGCGCTGTAAACAAAAATTGACTCAATGGCCATTGACATTGATCATCTGCATAAAGTGGAGGTTCATGTCTACGGAGAAAGAAATAGCCACCCTGTGCTACAGTACAGGACCTACATACAACAGTAGCAGGACTCAAATGTGGTATGACTCAAATGCACCTGCGTCAGAAGGACACAGAGGGAAGGTCCCCGCAGAATAATTTGCACTTTCTCTGCTTTCCTGAACACACACAGGGGCCCTTGATAGATCTGTTCCTGGAGGACTGGATCACCACGGCGCCCAGGCCGATACGGCTGTCCAAATTTTTCACAATTGAACGTGCTCATAGGGCTCTAGAGCCTGAGCCGCGTTGGGGAGCATAGATCCGAGCAATTATAGCCCATTGGTTCAATTACTGAGATAGGCACATAATACCGCAGAATGCATGTGTCCTTGCCCCACCAACCCCCTTAATGGAGATACCCCAACCCAAATTTATCCTGAATACACCTGGAAAGTTCACAAACTCCTAAGAATTTTCTGCCAATTAACAAGCGGCTGAGAGAGCACAATAGAAAATACAGTTTGATGTGCCCTGCAAGGCTTGAGTCCAACACAAGGGCAAAGTGTTCTTTATGAGACTCCCAAGGAGGCTCTTGAATAGATGGACTCAGTGGACTTTCTGCAAAAGGGACAGAGCCCTAAGTGGCGACAACGCATTTGTAGGGGACCGAGGTGTTCCAAGCGTCAGCGTGAGGCCTCCTCACAGAAGGGAGGTGCATCTATAGATCGAGTAGGGGAACAAATCCTGGTCAATACTGGTAGTACACTGCAAGCTAAATGTGAGCCCATTGAGACGCAAACCCCCTACTCACCATTAGACACCGTTCAAGAGACTCAGAGTAATGTTGCACCCATGGGATGAAAGGTTGGAAAGAATATCTTGCCAAATCTGGAGGCACAGGTACTAGATACTAATGGAACTAGACTTTGAAGGATGATGATACTAGATACCACTTGTTCTTTATGATTGGAGCTACTTTTTCAGTTTAATGCACAGAGGAACTAAAGATGTGGCTTCAAGACTTTTGGGTTGGGGAGGTCTGGGGCCCAAATCAACGTGAATCGCTGAGCTCCAAGTTGGGGCTTGCAATTTGCGGCCCCAGTCAGTGGATACGCACTCTGATTTATCTTAGGAACTACAAGGTTTGATTGGGATAGGGAGAGCAATTGGGGCGGGGTTTACGACCCCCTTGACCGCAAGTTGGACCAGCAGGATTTAGTGGTTACTGCCCTAGGGAGGGGGGTAAGTTGGGAAATGTTTGCTGTTTCATTTAACTGACATGTCTTTCTTACTAGTTCTACAGTATGATGGGGATGGTGGGAGAGGGGGCTTCCATAGATGAGCGAAGGTCTAGGCAGAAATGAGGGTCTGTGTAGTATGTTGAATCATACCTTCCTTGTTATGTGATGCTCAGCATAGAGACTGTAGTCTAGAATGTTTGTATTAGAATGTTAGGAGTGAGTTTAGACAGTTGCTGAAGGGCTGAGCATGTTACAAGCTGCTCCTGGTGGGGTTCGTACTTTTATACCTATTTACTGAATAAACTACTTGGAAATATCATCTTCTGGATTCTACTCGTTTATCCTCCTTACTACATTTGGTACCAGGAGTGGGGTAAACTTCCCCGTGAATTTCAAAGACTTTAAGAAAGGAGAAAAAACGAAACAGAACTATAATTTAAAAGATAAGTATTTATTTAGACAAAAAGACTTCTTATTAAGCATTCAAACTTACTGGCACAAGAACCTCACCAGTGACGACCATCGATCGCCTTCTACTTCCAAGTGCCAGGACCTGTTTGATTTATTTCTGCCTTTGACTGCTGCTGACTGACCCGTGAGTGTGAAATCAGTTCATGGATTTAAAGCCGATTGTAATTGAAAATATCTGTGAGCAGTTTTACTTGTGAACTATGTGACCTGTCATTGTTCGTCACTCTGCACTGCGGATCTGTTAGTTGCATCGTACAACAGCCGCTTTTCCTGCTCATCAAAATAAACAAACTTTCATTTTCAAATTACCGGCAGCCTGGCAACTTTTTGCTTAACTCTCTACGTGAGCAAAAGAGATAATTTTGCTTTCTTCCCGTTTTAACATTTTGACAAGGGACTTTCTCTGTCTCATGTGTGGGGGAGCTTTTCAGTCAAATCTGCAGTCACCTCAACGGTACGTTTAATGTGAGCATTTTCTTAATTTTAATGTACACTTTACTATATTTACATTATTAAGTCTTGAGCATATAAATACTGCTCGTGCTCTTACCGTTACGGATTTGAATCTTTCAAAAATCAGCGCGAGGTATCTTCTTGCATCAAGCCTTCCTGTCTTCTCACTATGACGACGTTCTACAGCGTCACTACAGTCCAGTGATTTGAGGAGCATCGTACAGCCATGAGCCACCCAGTTTAACGTGAGAGACGTGCCTCCATTTTTAATGTGTATTATTTCTTCACTTCAATGATTTCCCTGCAAGCTACGTTTTGTATCATTTGCTATGTTTTTTTGGAAAGTTTTGTGAAGTCGATCTTCTTTCACTCATTGTTGTGACATCTTTGGATTCATCGACTCGTTTCAGGGACTTTGGAACGTATTTACCAACTGCAGGTACTGTTTCTATACATCCTTTGTAACCGGTTGACATCATACACTGGACGCTTCGTTTTTTTTAAAAATGAATTTCAACGTTTTCATCAAAGGACTCTTTATTTTCAGCTGTTTATTTTATTACAGTTCTCCAACAGCGATGGGCACGCTTTTCTTTACATTTGCCTATCACAGTTCAGTTTTTTCAATGATAAGCACATTTTACAGACCTTGCTGTCCTTCTCTGTGCCTATATTTTCATTTTCCTCAAGAACCTTCCATTGGTGTGTTGAATCTTTTGCAAGTACTTAATTACAAGCTGCTCCTGGTGAGGTTCGTAGTTTTATACCTATTTACTGAATAAACTACTTGGAAATATCATCTTCTGGATTCTACTCGTTTATCCTCCTTACTACAGTCTGCGTTCTGTAAACAGTGGAAAAGGACTGCGACCTAACATGTGTATGGACAGAGTGGAACCAGGTATAAGTTAATGAAGTGGAATGTATGGGGGTTGAATAGTCCAGCGAAGAGCAATAGGGTGCAGCAGTATTTTAAGAGGTATGGGGTGGCAACAGCATTCCTACAGAGGACCCACACATGTGGGTATTGTATTATCCATTTGAAGAAACTGTGGCGAGGCCAGATATTCACCACCTCCTACTTGGGCTGTGCTAGAGAGGCCCTGATCTGGGTGGCTCCGGGGATCCCATTTGAGCCCTCCCGGGTTCTCTGAGACAAGGAGGGGCGATATGTCTTCCTCGATGTACATGACCACTGTTTGCTCAATGTGTAGGCTCCCAACACTGATGATGGTGAGTTCTTGGGTTTGGTTGTGAAAGCTATGCAAATATCAGCGGATGAAGAAGTAATACTGGTGAACGACCTCCATTGCACACTAGAGGGTGACTTAGATAGATCTCCCCACCATGAGGGAGTCAACCCACGCGCAATGGCAGCCCTACCACAAGCACAGAAAAGTCTTTTGATAATTGACATATGGCGTCAATACCATCCCAATGCACACACATATTCTTGTTACATCCCAGCTACAGCCACACACAGCTGCCTTGACTACTTTTTTGTCCAGGTGTTTGCTGCACATAGAGTGTTAGATATCCAATATCTGGCCAAGGATAAATTGGACCACTCACCACTTGTCCTTACCTATTTATTAAATGTGCACCCTCCAAGGATCTCATTGTGGGGGCTTAATGGCGAAACTTTGATGGATCCGGTTTTCTGTGGTACATGATCAAGCACACTGACTCAATATTATAAGGAAAATTGTGAATCTGCGAGTGGAAGAGCAGTGGAATGGAAAGCCGTGAAGGTGGTGATATGAGTGATGTGTCTGACCACTACTGTGGGGATGAAATGTGCATTAGAGACTGACATTAACCAACAGGAAAAGGAACTTGAGAGACTGGGTAACATACTGCCAATGAGCCCATCCACATTGAAAAACTGGGATAGTCAGAAACAGAAGGTGTGTGAGCTCTGGGATCAACTGGAGAAGCACACTAGAAATATAGCAAGGAGAAGAAGGTATCTTGAGGGAGATAAGAGGGGAGAATGCTATCGCTCTTGATTAGGGAAGACACCGTGCCATATCCATTAGGGACCCAAAAGGTATCTAACACCATACGCAACAGACCATCAACATCACATATGCAGCACATTTCCAAAAGGTGTATGAGGCACCCCAACGTGTGGTGCAGCTACAGGAACTGTCTGATCATTTAGGGACACTCCCACTGCAGTGCCTGGACTCTAACGAGAGGGACACACTGGAGGCAGAATTTTATAAATGTTTCCCCCAGACCCTGCTAGATAGATTACTGGCAGTGTTTGTCGAGGTCCTCGATAAGGGAGAGCTTCCACAATTGATGAGCACATGTGCAGTCCTCCCAAGACGTACAGTGTAGGGGGTTTGCTTTTGCACCGAGGACGGTGAGGAGACCAGAACAGGAGGAGAGCAGCCTGGCATGTCATAGAACGCCAGACCCAGGTAAGACCTGGTCCTCCTCGCCCCTCCATGGAGCGGGCGGCAGGGGCCAACGGAATTGGAGTTTTTGCCTGAACTCGCATTCCCAGTAGAGCGAGGAGTTGGCAAAACTCTGCAAACTCCGCTGGTGGAGCAGAATTCACCACCCACCCCTATTCATGATGAGTGGGGTCTACCTGGAGACCTCCCACACTTAATTCACCTGATGGGCGGTGTTTGGTAGAGTGAGGTGAGACAGGTTGTGAAGAGAGAACCATATGCCCTGACCTCAACCTATGGCTGAATTTTATAAATGTTTCCCCCAGACCCTGCTAGATATATTACTGGCAGTGTTTGTCGAGGCCCTCGATAAGGGAGAGCTTCCTCAATTGATGAGCACATGTGCAGTCCTCCCAAGACGTACGGGGTAGGGGGTTTGCTTTTGCACCGAGGATGGCGAGGAAGACAGAACAGGAGGAGAGCAGCCTGGCATGTCATAGAACGCCAGACCCAGGTAAGACCTGGTCCTCCTCGCCCCTCCATGGAGTGGGCGGCAGGGGCCAACGGAATTTGAGTTTTTGCCTGAACTCCGCATTCCCAGCAGAGCGAGGAGTTGACAAAACTCTTCAAACTCCACTGGCGGAACAGAATTCACCACCCACCACTATTCTTGATGAGTGGGGTCTACCTGGAGACCTCCCACACTTAATGCACCTGATGGGCGGGATTTGGTAGAGAACGGTGAGACAAGTTGTGAAGAGAGAACCACATGCCCTGACCCTAACCTATGGCTGATGTACCCATTTAAACAGATGGCCAGAGGATTGTCCATTATCAAATGCCAGGAAGGGGAATGTATTATGTAATCAGATCTAGATCCCAAAGGACGCTTTGTTTCCCTCCAGGATGCCATAAGAGTGTTTAATTTAGGCCATGGACAGTTCCTGTAGTACACTACGATAGCAGCAACAGCTCTGCAATAGTGGCCCACATTTCCGAAGGCTCGCAAGCTCAAGCAAATCCGGTTAACGCTCTTATCCATGGCAGGGGACGCAGGCTTCATACTCATTTATAGCGAGTTCTGCGCTCTGATATGCAGCTCCGGCTGCTATGAATAGGACAACAGGGCAACAGTTCACTGATGAGCCAATTACCCTCAAGGACTGGTCTAAAATAAATGCAGGGCTTTGCAAGGTGGCGGGAAGTGCTAGGTTCAAGCAGGTACAATATAACATAGTCCATATGACAAACTTATCCTCAAAAAGGCTTAATTCTGCTTACCCCTTGACAGGACCAAGATGCCCTAAATGCAGACAGGAGAGGCAGATTTTCTACATATGGTATGCCACTGCTCTTGTCTGGTCTTATTTTGGGTACAGTTTTTAGCCCAGCTAAAAAGAGGGATGAACTGGGATATTCCCGGCACAGTTGATAAATGTTTATTGGGGCTCTTCTCGGAGAACCCAAAAAAGAAGCTCAGCATTCGCTATGCCGGTCTAGGCCTCACAGTGGCAAAGAGACATATTGCCATACATTGGACGGGTTTGCATCCCCCAACGCAAAAAGCATGGGAGACAAATATGGCAGATTGGACAGGTGCAGGGGAGGCTCATTTGAAGAAGATGAGGAGTGGTGAGAAAGCACAAGATGTTCTGATGGCCTGGGCTGCAATGACAAAGACCTTGCTAGAATCATCAGATTCTGATCCACATGCTAGTACCCCTGTGCAAGGGTGTTTGGGGGGCATCGAGGTGATGTAGAGGCCTCTGACCTTTGCTCCAAACACTTGCACAAACCAGAAAATAAATAGGATCAGCACAATGGAATATTTCATTACATTTGTGGAAGTCAAAGGGGAGGGATCGGGAAAGGAAGGGGGAGATGGGCAGTTCCTGGTCTGTTGTTGGTGGGTTGATGGCTACAAACAGCAGGTAAGTTGAGAATTACAGCCTCCTTTATGTCTCCCATGTACAAGCTGAAGTGCTAACTGTTATACAATATCCAGTTTGTATTGTTCTTGAAAATGTCAATAAAGAATGTATTTATTTTTAAAGTATATAGCAAGGATGTGGTTTATGGAGTCAGAAGAGCTTAACTTTCCATCAAGGGTGCATCAAAACTAAGCTGCACCCTTCTGTGATATGCACCAGGAGTCAGTAGGAGAGGATGGAATGTCCGGGGTGTGTGGAATGAATGTTTGGATGCATACACTGAATGTCCCAGTGGAATGTATATATGTGGTGGTTGAGTATCTGTTTGAACTTGGCACTGTGGTGAAAAATACTCTTATCTGCTGCTCCTGGTTATTCTGTGCATGTTCAATACATTGTGGTGTAAGGTTACTGCACACAGGGAGAGCAATACTTTTCTTCCCCCCTCTTTCTCTTCCAGAGTGCACTTCCAGGTACTAAAGATACGCATATGTGCACATGTAAACAAGTCAAACGCAACACCTGCTGAGGAGGATTGTAGAAAGATTTAAACATTCACAGTTCATTTCATTTATGTTTTTTTGAATTTCTGCTCCTTATGGCTGTTCAGACAGAGACCGTCTCAAGACCCTGTTCCACTTCTCAAGACGCCAGTTCTCTTTGCCCCCTCCTCTTACTGTAGCTCACACAGTGAAAATGGTTTCAAGATTGGCAGCTCTGGGCATGCCATATTGTGCTTGAGAGTGTGGAAACAGTGCAACACATAGTTGTGTCTGCACAGTTCTGGCAACTTTTTGTGGCCTGCCTCCTGCCCTGAGAATTACTCCTTGAAGTTCCAGGAAGTTGTTGATACAGTACAAGCTGCCCCTCCTTTTATTTAGCCACAACACTTTGTACTTTGTACAAGTTCCAACATACTGCCACTTTTTATCAATAGTTGACTTTTTGGGTACTCCCTCAAGCAACCTCTCATCACAGGGTACTACTCTATCTCAGTTTTGCACACTAAAGGGTTCTCCTCCATGCAAAATCTCACAATTAGGTACTACTCTTCCTCAAATTAGCAGATTATGGAACTTCTCAATTGAGAGTATTACTCTTTAGAAGTTCACATCAACAGAGACTTGTGTACTTCACTTATATCTCCTGTTGTAGGGTACTATTCTTCCCCGCATCCATGACACTTGGAAATGCACAACCAGCATATATCTACACCACAACACACAGATGAAGTAAGATATGTTTCACTGAGATGAATTTTACCTCAATTTAATTGTTTCCTTCCATAACCAGCGTCCATTTCACAACCTTTATCGTGGTATTGTCCAAACCAGACCACATGGCAAATGCCACTTGCTTTCTATCATTGGTTCTGGGTATCTCTTATCCTATGATGTCATAGAGATTGGTATTGTGATATCTTCAGCAAAGGATTCCAACAGAACATTCCTTTCTGGACAGTTCCAGCTCTCAGGTTCACCATAGCACTCTAAAACCTTTCCAACCTGCATATATCTTTTTGTTTAGCTGCCAGTCTTTGAAAGGGAGCTTTCTTTTTCCAGGGTTTATTCAGTAGTTTAGCTCAGTTTGGCCCATTGATCTTCAAGGTGGCCAATTTTTAAATAATGGGAGCAGGCAATGAGCGTTTTTGGGCTCACTTTTCCCCCTGCTTCCTCACTGTTTATGTAGTGCCTTTTGCCTGGTCCTCCGTCTAAAGAGTTACTGATGAACCAGGAGTGGTGTTAATCCCCTAATGATTTTATTGCTCCTCAATGATCGTGGTCAACATTTAAATCAAATATAAATGTTGGGTTTCACAATAAAGACTGCCAAGTTTCATAATGAAAACCATGAAGGTTTATTAAAAGTTTCAATGCATTACAGTACTCAGCCAGTAGTCATTTGCCATATAAAAGCATGAAGCTCAGAATAAAATGCAAATCATGAAATAGCAGAACAGAGTATCATGCAACTCAGTAAGTAAGTCAAAAATCAGAGATCAGACTGATCCAGCGGGCCAAAGGAAATTCAGTCTCATATGTATAACTCTACACCATAATACTCACCATAATTCATAAATCTAATACTAGGCCCATAGATGACTGAGATATGAACTGACCAACTGAATCATATGACCTAATTAATCATAACACTTTATAAACATTTAATTAAGTCAGAATCATAGGCAATGGATTAACTAATGGTAACTCAAAGAAACAATCAAGACCAGCTTGTCATTTCAAAATCTATTTTATTAACTTTATTATTAAGCAACATGCATTTTAAGATTTAAATTCTTTTATTAGCATTTTATTAAGCAAAATTATTTATTAGAAAGGCACATTTGACTATCAGCTCAAATCAAAATCAGCATGAGAAGTGCTCAAGCATTTAGGAAATCCTTCCCTAAACCCTATTTCCCTAACTTAACTAAAGAAAAACCTAACGGGATAAGATAAAGTTCGGTGAATCTTACGTGAGTCAATAGTCCGACAGCATCTCTGGAGCACAGGAACAAGCCAACAGTGCTCTTTCCAAGGGGGCACTTTTTATACCTTTTTCCTATCTAAAACTAACTAAAAGAATACAAATATCCGAGCGACACAAAGCATGATTGGTCGAGAAATGTCACTCAATGAAGTCATTTGCCTTTCACATAGCAAAAATCACGTTCCTCAAAAGCAGCATTGTTCATTGACTACGTGTGTCACAGGCTCTTCTGAAGCTTGCAACATTTAACAGAAATCGTCCGTTGCTTCCTCCGTCCAAACCTTTCCGCCGCTACACATCCTGTCCTTGGCAATGAAAGTTTTATAAATGACCATTTCAATGCTCCGCACAGCCTTGCTTTAACGAGCGTCTTTCAAAGAATCATTGAAGAAAATATGTTTCTTTTCATACGCTGCTGTGCAAGGCCCAACTTGACAGGATTTCGGACATCCATTTTAGAAATAGGCCACAGGCCTCTTTTAGCATGACTCTAGTATGCAAGGAAACACAAGACATCAATTAATTCGAGAAATGATAATTATTCTGTTACCCACCCCCTTTGCTAATGTTAACCCGTTAGTCTATGTTACCTAGCTTTGCATACAAAAGACAAACATAGAACAGTCACATAAAATGACACGACATAAACAAAAGCACATTTAAAAGAATGCACATGCTATTATTTGAAACAGCCGCAATTAATATTTGACAAAACGACAGACAAGGTAAATATATTATTTAAAACGAAATGACAAGCATGACAAGAGCACATATAATTAAACCCAAATGTTCGTGCAGGTGCACATTATTCTAGGTTGAGTCAGTATAAAAACATGCAACACTCATTAGTGAATGAAAAATCATGGGAATTTTAAATCAGCGTACTGATTCTTAACTTATCTCAAAAGTCCGCTTCATCAACTCCCTCATCTGGTGATTTATAAATCACCAAACAAAACCCAAAAATGTATTCAAAAATGTTACTTTTAGTAATATCATATAATGATCTCTCTCTGTGTTAGTAAATCTAAACTCCTGTTTCATCAGTCTGTCTAGAACTCTCATATTGAGCCCTGCGAAATTCATCCATTTCTATCTCCTTCTCCTCAGCCTTTCTGAGCTTATAAATACGTTTCTTTTCCCTCACATGCTTCTTTCTCTTGTGAATCATGCAACTGATTTTTAACAAAAGTGTCACTATAACAATGATTATTACAGGAAAAAGCACTTTGCCAATGATTGAACTGCCAATTTCATCAAACCATTCCTTAATTGCCCCAAATCTTTTAGCCAAACGTTCAGAAAAACTGTCACTTTCCATGGGTTCTATTTCAGAGTGAAATTCAGTGATATTCTTAATCAACAATTCTATGTTCTGACTTTTGTCTGGGATAAATGTGCAGCAGTGCTGAACATGCAAAATCCCACAGACTCCTCCCTCTTTTGCTAGGACAATGTCTAACGCAAGCCGGTTCTGCATAACCATGCTTCTGGTAGCAATGAGCTCAGTATTAACCAACTGGAAACCACTTGCAGTATCAGTGGACAACCTGTCAACAATTGTGGAAACCTTTCTGATTTTGATTGCATTCAGAGTGATTCCTACCATAGGAATTATCGCGCCAAATATATCTCCCATGATCTCAGAAAAGCTTTCTCTTTTATATCTATTCAGGATTTTGCCAATTTCAAATGAACCTTCCCCATTTCTGTCAACATGGAAAATTTTAGGAAAGACAAGACCAAGGTAACATGTACCATACCAATGGTCAGGGAGACTGAAATATGCTTTGTTCCCACAGACAAAATAAATTCCTGGGAAAATTGGGTCTTTACCACCCTTAAATCCCCAACCCCCTACAATTCGATAAGTGTCATCACAATGGCTTGCACCGACAAAATAATTGTCGTAAAGCGTGTTATCTCTTCTAATGCAGAACTTTCCACTAACTGGATCATCTATATGAATAGCAGCATTATTTATTTTCACCATTAAGCTTCTCGTCCTCAAGCTGCCAGAACTTGGATTTAGTCTGTTTCAGAATCTCATTCCTTTTGTAAATCGCCCTCCTCTCCTCAACCAGATTGAGAAAAGATCTTTCTTCATCTCTCATTTTGCAAGTTAAATTATTTTTGTAAGCATATTCGTAAGTGATTTCATTAGTTACCAAGAAAAATTCCCTCATCTGTTTGGCAGGCCTAACTTTGTTAAGACTATGCACAACCTTTAAGTTAGCAAATATCTCATCGAAGTCTGAGTAATAAAACTCCAATCGACCTATTTGATAAAACAAGCTAGATATAACACTGCATGTTATTCCATAAGTAAGAGGAAGCATATTATACTTGACCCCTTCAGAAACCGAAGTAGGAAGCTTAACGCACACATAACAATCTTTAACATCCATGACTCTAACATACTCTGATAAGAGTCTTGAAAAAGAATTAGTAGAAAAATCTCCAACAGATCTGTCCTGATGGATCTCTGGTTTATGCTCAATAACCCTGTTAGTTTTGCCTGCAACATCATGAACAGCTTGTTTAGATTCAGCTTTGCTTGTCATGTTCACCTTGTAATCCTCTTTGTCTATGCCAAGAGGAAAGATGACTGCCAAAATTAACCAAACTAGAATGATTAGAATCACACAAATGGAAGACATTTTACAACATCTTCTAAGGATTGCACCCCTTGAATGGTCAGTATTAGGCATTTTAACTCAGCTTTACTAAACAAAATTTAAAAATGTTAAATTAATAATTAGTATCTAATTAATTAAAATACACCCTCCCCTTTTTAATTTTTTTTTTAGTAACCCTCTAACAGTTTTTCTTTGACCTTGCCTCCATAAAGTGTATCCAGCTAACACAATTTCTCCGACCTTGTGTCACCTAACACAATTTCTTCAGCCTTATGCCAAAAACAAACCTCAACCTAAAAGGAAGCTAAACCTAATCGTTGTCACTATTTTCTTCCAAATCTTCCTGACTGCTACTGCTAACCTCAACTACTGGTGGGATTATTATATAGGCCCACTCTGGAGACTTATACTTCTGATTTGGTTTCAATGGTCTCTTGCTTTTTCTGCTGATTACTTCAATCTTCTTTCCAACTTGCTCTTCTTTGTCTGAATCACTTTTCTGACTTGATATGTCATTAATCTGCTCTTTAGATTTTTTCACTAATTTGCACTTCAAGTCTTCTTTTGGCCAGACATCACCTTTTCTCAAGAGTTTCTTTTTAGGCTCGATTTCATTACATTCAGCTTTCCAAGCACTTTTTCTGAATTTTCTTATTTTAGACTCTTCATCACTGTCATCCGAGTCAGTTTCAGAGATTTCAATACTGTATTTAGGAACTTCTTTACTCTGCAGCTTCGTTAGGAACAACATCTCTGTAGCTGGTACTTGGCAATTCGTCTTCTTCTTCTGGAATTACTTCTAACTTCTCAGTTCCAGATTTTCCGTTCCTGCCTTCAGAGCTTCCAATCTGCTTTTCAATACTCTACCGATTTTGAATCGCTTCTGACACAATAACGATGTCTAGATCTTTTTCATTTGATGCTTGATCTGCTTCTGAATTTTCCAGATGTCGACTTCCCTGTCGATCTTCAGAATCTCGATCTTCAGGTTCTTCTTCTGAATCTGAATCAGCTGTAGTGTCGTCACTATCTTCATCAGGGTTATCAGGAGCTGGTACACGAATGGTGTGGCTTGCATGCACCCACCTTTTCAAACCCTTACACTGAACAGCATTTGTTGTGACTAGTATCACCTGTCTTGCTTTTTGCCACCTGGGTACCAAACAGTTCCTCCTCCGATGAACCTTTGTCCTGACCCAGTCTCCTGGCAATAGATCATGAGCCTGCTCCTTTTCTTTTGTAATCACATCTGTTCCCACCTGATGGAATACAGAAGTTACGACATCAGAGAGCTGCTTGCAATAGTCTAAAATTGCACTATCATTTATTGCTAACAATTTTCCAACTGGAACAAAAGCCTGTCTCATTACCCTTCCCATGAGTATGTCATGAGGGCTAAGACCTGTTCTTTTATCTGGAGTGCTTCTCAAAGACATCAAAACAAGTGGAAGTGCATCAGTCCACTTTATTCCTGTAGCTAGACACATTTTTGAAATTCTGTTTTTAATTGTGCCATTAATCTGTTCAACGACACCTGATGCTTCTGGTCTATAAGCACAGTGCAATTTTTGTTTAATGCCAAAGCCTCACAAATTAATTCAATCAGTCTGTTTTCAAAGTGTGTGCCACGATCACTTTCAATAGTTACTGGAAATCCATATCTAGGTATGATCTCCCTTAAAAGCAGTTTTGCCACAGTAATTGAATCATTGTGACGTGTTGGGAACGCTTCCACCCATCTTGAAAACAGACAGACAATGACAAGAACGTACCTAAGCTTGTTATGTTGTGGCATGTCAATGGAATTCATTTGCAACCTAGTAAAAGGACCACCCTCCCGTCCGATGGTTCCCATGCTTACAACTGTTTTCCTGTTTGGATTGATTTGTTGGCAGATCAAACAACGCTGGCAAAGTGACTCTGCAATAACCCTAAATTTTGTCCATGGTACATCCTTGCCATGTCAGCAATCATGCAATTGGGCATAACAGGTCTGCCATCTTTGTAAACCCAAATTCCATCTTCCTCTTGCTGTCTGCAACCTTCTTTAAGCCATGTGTTTTTCTCCTCATCATTTGCCTCATCTTGTAAGTCTTTTACTCCCTGCCATGTTTCTACCACAGATATTAGCATGATAGAGTTCATTATATGGTCATTATCCTTTTCCCGATTAAGTGAAAGATTGTTTTTCGCACAGTAACGTGCAGTTTCTTCTGCAAAGGTATTTCCTTTAGTTATGTAATCTTGTCCTTTTTCGTGCGCTCCGCATTTGACAATAGCAATTTTTTCTGGTAACTGAATGCCATCAATCAGTTTTTTGATCAATTTTGCATTCCTGATTGGAGTTCCTGCAGAGGGCAAATAACCTCTTTGAGACCAGAGCTGGCCATAGTCGTGAACTACGCCATATCCATACTGACTATCAGTCACTATGGTAACCTTTTTCCCTGCTGCTTTTTCGCAGGCATGAATTAAACCAACTAATTCTGCCACTTGTGCTGAAAGAATTCCTTCAAGAGTTGAACCCTCAAATATTTCAGAAACTGTGCAGACTGAATATGCTGCTCTCAGAATGCCTTCATCTGCTCTTAAACAGGAGCCATCAACAAAGTAAACAATGTCTGACTCTGGTAAAGGCACATCTTTGATGTCTTTTCTGGGTTTAGTACAGTATTCCAAAACATCCAAACACTCATGATCAACGTCATCAGCTTCATTGTCAATTTCAGAAACCACACTATATGGTAAAAGTGTAGCTGGATTGAGATTAACACATCTCGCAATTGATACATTATCTGATCCCAGAATAACCTTTTCATATTTGGTCAACCTGTTACTCGACAGATGCTGTGTTTTACTTCTGGTAAGAAGTGTCTCAACTGAATGAGGTACATATACCTTTACTGGAAACCCCATTATGATTCCTTCACTTTGCTCAAGGCTTACACTTGTTGCAGCCACTGCTTTTAAGCATCCTGGCAACGCTTTTGCAACAGGATCAAGAACAGCTGAAAAGTATGCTATAGGTTTTCTCATCTTTCCATGTTTCTGAATAAGAACTGACAATGCACAACCATCCCTTTCACTGCAGTACAGCTCAAATTCTTTGTCGTAATCAGGCATTCCCAATGCTGGTGCTTCACACAGACTTTTCTTTAGCTTTTCAAAAGCCTCCAATTCGGTTTTTGTCAAAACAATCGGGTCTTTTATGTCTGCCTTTGTTAGTCTTTGCAAAGGTTTCGCAATTACTGAAAACCCACAAATCCATTGGCGACAATAACCAACCATTCCTAGAAACATTCTGATTTGTCTCTGTGTTGTTGGTGGTTGTATTGCTCGAATCATTTTTATTCTCTCAATTGTCACTTGTCTGATTCCCTTTGCAATTCTGTGACCAAGGTATTTAACCTCTTGTTTGCAAAACTGTAGTTTTGCAGGTGACACTTTATGTCCCTCATCTGCTAATCGATTCAAAAGTGTAATGGTGTCAGTAACACAATTTTCTCTTGTTTTTCCTGCAATAAGGAGGTCATCTATGTACTAGACCAATGTTGACTCTCCAGGTAATTTTAGATCTTCCAGGGATTTCTTTAACCACTGATTAAAGATAGATGGACTCTCAGTATACCCTTGAGGAATACGACACCATGCTAATATGCGATCCTGGAACCGGAACGCAAACATTTGTTGGCTATCTGGATGCAGTGGAACTGTAAAGAAGGCATTACATAGGTCAATGACCGTGTACCATTCTGCATCATGTGGAATCTGATATAAAATTACTGCTGGGTTTGGTACAACTGGACAACAAGGAACAACTATCTTATTAACCTTTCTCAGGTCCTGAACTATTCTGTACGTTCCGTTTGGCTTTTTAATTCCCATAATCGGTGAATTACATGGGCTGCTTTCAATCTCTCTCAAAACACCTTGCTTAATGAATTTTTCAATCACAGGAATGACACCCTCAATAGTTTCAGGTTTTAGTTTGTACTGGGGAATGTTTGGAAAGTCTATTCCCTGTCTCACAGTAATTTTTACTGGGTCCACATGTTTCATTAAACCCATT
The DNA here is from genome assembly GCF_964263255.1 of Lissotriton vulgaris. Classification (NCBI taxonomy): domain Eukaryota; kingdom Metazoa; phylum Chordata; class Amphibia; order Caudata; family Salamandridae; genus Lissotriton; species Lissotriton vulgaris. The sequence continues at coordinate 160,274,425 of NC_141700.1, forward strand.
TCATCACCAGTTAAATCCCAAATTTTCGGATTTACTGTCTCTTTCAATTCTTCTGGTAAGTTATTTTTATCAAAAGCAGGGAACATTTTATTTTCTTCATCAACCATTAGCAGTGGCAATTTATACAGACCATCTTCTTCTAAAGTCTGAAGCTCAATACCTTCCAGTGAGCAATACGTTTTGCAATTCATCTTGCATAACAGATCACGTCCTAAAAGATTAACAGGACTGCTGTTACAGACAACAAATCTGTGCTTGTCTTTGTAATTTCCAATTTCTACATCAACTGACTTTGTCAAGTCCGTTTTAATCTGCTGATTAGCTACGCCAACTACCTGGATGGTTTCACCCAAGAGAGGAAGATTTTCAATTTCCACTGATCTAACAGTAGAACGGGTAGCACCAGTGTCCACAAGAAAAGTGATATCTTTATCATTCACTTTACCATTTACAAATGGACCTGACTGATCTACCTCAAGAGTGGCTCCAAGCACACACTCTTCTTCCTCTCTCAGGCACCGTCATGAGTAATCCTCTGAGTCACTGCTCTCATTTTCTTTTAACCAAAATTGTTGAGAGACATTTGACACATTTACTTTCTGTGATCTTTTTACCTGTTCAGCTCCGCAGAAACCCGTCTCTGGACTGTATCTCTGTGTATTCATGCAATTTGGCAAGGGTGGCTGTGGAATTTGGTTCTGCTGATTCAATTGGTTCTGCTGATTCACTAACTGTCGCTGTAGCTGTTGCTGCTGACTTATTTCATTTAACTGTCGCTGTAGCTGTTGCTGCTGATTTATCTCACCCTGCATCTGTGGATTTAATGATGAATTTTTAAAATTTCTGGGCGATTTTTACACTCACGCTTCCAGTGTCCAATTTTGCCGCAATTAAAACAAGGTAGCTTTTGTTTTAGCTCTTCAATATTTATATTAAATTTTGGCTTATTTGTAAAGTTCCCTTTGAACTTTCCTGGATTCTGCTGAATTTTTTTTATTTTCTAAGGTTGCTATCTGCTGTTCAGCTACCTTCACTTGTGCCCACATTGCCTTTTCCTTGAGTTTCTTCTGTTTTGCATCTAACTCATCACTGCAGTATTTTGCCTTTCTCAGGATATCATCAACTGAAAGTGATTGCCAACCGACAATCCCGTTTCTAATCATTTCTCCAATCTCAGGTCTCAGGCCATAAACAAATCTGTAAATGAAGTGGCTCATGTCATTTTCACTTAATTTTTCATAGCCACTATATTGTTTAAATACCAGGAGTAACCTTTCATAAAAGGAATGAACTGATTCTTTTGGTTCTTGGGTCGTCCTGTCTATTTTAACCCAATCTACTTATTTTGCAGGAATCTTGTCTTTCAGCCAGACAATTACTTTGTCATAGAAATCCATGACAATGTCTGAAGGAGCACCTGTTACTTTATGTCGAGGCGGTTCCTCTTTGGGCCAACTAACAGAAATTTTACATTCTGTCCAAAGATCTGATGGGACAACAATGTCAAAGAAACCATCAAGATCAATCCACAGAACTTTTGAGACCTTAATAAATCTGTCAACCTGACGGTACCATTCTACCGGCTTTTCTCTCAGCCGAGGGAAACCATTTGTAAAGAGCAGAATGTCCTGTCTTGTCCATAGAACATGAACATAACCCCCACCAGCTATTTCCCTCATAGGAAATTCACCAAAGACTTCTCCTCTTTCTCTCTTTTCTTCTTCTCTTTTCTTTGTCCATTTAACTCTCCATTTACTCAAATCACCTAATCTTTTTAGAAACACAATTAATTATTTTACATGGGTTATCCTGCCTGTGGTGTTTAGGTTCTCAATATCCTTCTCAGAAAAATCCACTCTGTAATGTTTTTGCAATTGTTTCTGACGACTCAAATCTATTTCTAATTCAGCAGCCACTTCTTCAAAATTGTTCATATTTATTTTTAGTTTTCCACTGAATGCTCTTGCAAATGAACAACAATTCATCATCCTGATATTGCTTTAAACAGTCAGTACCAATTGTGCCAATTATTAATTCTTCTAAATCTGCTTTTAATTTTGCAACATCAAGTTGTTTAGACTCAGGAACTTGTTGAGGAATTTGTGTTAAATCTGTTTTGCTTATGGAACCAGAATCTGATTCTGCAACTGATGGTGTGACACCATTTGACAAACTTTGATTTAAAGTTAAATTTGGCATTGTTTTATCTTTGTGCATTTCTGTTAACTCAGAATAAAATGTTTCAGCCACTTTTTGAATTTCTGCATTTAAAGGATTTGTTACAACAGAATGTCTATTTTCATTCTGCTCAAAAACTGGTACAACAGGACCAATTGTAACTGGAACTGTCACTGCTTCCATGCCTTTTGTTAACTGTTGAATTAATTATCCCTTTGCTTTTAAATAATCTGAAATATTTGGTATATCTCCAGGTAACTCTGTCTTTCTATCATTTTTCGGGAAATTATTTCTCGAATTCGAACTTTCTCTTGGAGTATTTGTTTTACTTCTCGATCTCGCTCTTTCAGGTAGTCTCATAAATCTGGGTGAATCATCAATCTCCCTAGAAGGTGCACTAGGAGAAATTCCTGAAAGACTCCTTGGGGTAGAATGTGAACAACCTGGCTGATAAGGTAGAGGACTATTTAAAATATCCTCTAAAACTGCATCATCTAATTCTTGATCAAGATGACCTTTTTTCTGGGAATTCTTTTGACCAGATGTTTCTACAACCATTTCTAAAACCGGATACAATCCTTCATACATGTCTCCTTTCCTCCAACAACGCACTTTATCTTGGTGGGTTTCCCTATTTATGCCTCTCGGTGTTCCCCAATTTTCTCGCTCAAGCTCCATCATTTCTACTTCCCATTCAACTAAAACTTCAAATTGAGTGGGTCTGGGTCTTGGTGAAAGAGCCATCATTTTATCTCTCAAGTTTCTCAAAACTTTAACATTAAACGATCCATCTTCTGGCCATGCTAAAACACCATCATTTTTAGTATATTGCATCCAATTTTCAAACCAGAGAACAGTATGATAACCATATTCTCCTTCCATATATGCTGCAGGTGTTTTGTACTTATGAACTAATTTTCCACCACGCGCTTCAATTTTCTTGTCAGGATTGAATACATTTTTAATTTTCTGAAACCATGAAGGCTTCTTTTCTTCTTTATACCAATAACTCATGTTTTTAAACTATTCCGTTCAATTTAGAAAAGATCGTAAATATTTTCCTGTTGTTCCGTTATTCTAACCAATCCGACCGCGAAACTCACCAACAAGCTAATCAGGTTAAGCCGCGTCACTACCTTGCTCAACCAATGGGAATACTGTTTTCAGAAAGGACCAATCAGCTAACAGCTCGTTTTGGTCACGTGAGCCAATCAGCACGCTCGCTGTGACGTATGTTGACCTATCGCAGCGCGAACCCTGTGACGTATACTGCCGCTGCAGCGAAGCTGCACGTGTCAGTGTCACTCCGTAAACTCACCCCTCCTTTACAAAATATTTTCACAGCAACATTTTAAAACAATCCTTTTCAATAAATTTCATTTAATAACTACAGAAAAACAAACCATTTGTCCGTTCCGCTAAACAAAGTGATAGTTTTACCAGACATTCAAATTCCACTCTCGTGAAATAGACGACGCTATTTTCACAAAAACAGTTTTACACATTCATACGGAAAACCTATTCATGTATACATGAAATCTTCGGCAGGTCTTTAACCAACCAATAGAAATCCACAAACGTCAGTAAGAATAGACAACGCTACCTCACCCTTCACACAACCTCGGAAAAATCCTACTACTCTTTTCGCAATAAGTTTTAAAACGGGCTCCTAGTCCCTATACTCAGAGCTACAATTTCATAGGCAAACCTCACTATTCATGCAACGTGTCATACCTAAAAATCCCTAAACTTGTGTTGTACGTCCACAACACTTAGTGATATTTCAGTATCACTAATTTGAAACAGAACAAATGAACTGTGTAACTTCACCTGTCACACTACTCTGCCGGCACATAAGATTTTTCTCACTGCTGGAAAAAACCTTTCAACAACATATAACAACTAGACAAAACTTAACATGTGTTAAACATGTATCCTATGTAATTACCATGTAACATGTCAGTTACCATAGTAACCATCCTCTGCTACCAAAGATTTGATCCAGCGGGCCAAAGGAAATTCAGTCTCATATATATAACTCTACACCATAATACTCACCATAATTTATAAATCTAATACTAGGCCCATAGATGACTGAGACATGAACTGACCAACTGAATCATATGACCTAATTAATCATAACACTTTATAAACATTTAATTAAGTCAGAATCATAGGCAATGGATTAACTAATGGCAACTCAAAGAAACAATCAAGACCAGCTTGTCATTTCAAAATCTATTTTATTAACTTTATTATTAAGCAACGTGTATTTTAAGATTTAAATTCTTTTATTAGCATTTTATTAAGCAAAATTATTTATTAGAAAGGCACATTTGACTATCAGCTCAAATCAAAATCAGCATGAGAAGTGCTCAAGCATTTAGGAAATCCTTCCCTAAACCCTATTTCCCTAACATAACTAAAGAAAAACCTAACGGGATAAGATAAAGTTTGGTGAATCTTACGTGAGTCAATAGTCCGACAGCATCTCTGGAACACAGGAACAAGCCAACAGTGCTCTTTCCAAGGGGGCAATTTTTATACCTTTTTCCTATCTAAAACTAACTAAAAGAATACAAATATCCGAGCGACACAAAGCATGATTGGTCGAGAAATGTCACTCAATGAAGTCATTTGCCTTTCACATAGCAAAAATCACGTTCCTCAAAAGCAGCATTGTTCATTGACTACGTGTGCCACAGGCTCTTCCGAAGCTTGCAACATTTAACAGAAATCGTCCGTTGCTTCCTCCGTCCAAGCCTTTTCGCCGCTACACATCCTGTCCTTGGCAATGAAAGTTTTATCAATTACCATTTCAATGCTCCGCACAGCCTTGCTTTAACAAGCGTCTTTCAAAGAATCATTGAAGAAAATATTTTTCTTTTCATACGCTGCTGTGCAAGGCCCAACTTGACAGGACTTCGGACATCCATTTTAGAAATAGGCCACAGGCCTCTTTTAGCATGACTCTAGTATGCAAGGAAACACAAGACATCAATTAATTCGAGAAATTATAATTATTCTGTTACCCACCCCCTTTGCTAATGTTAACCCATTAGTCTATGTTACCTAGCTTTGCATACAAAAGACAAACATAGAACAGTCACATAAAAGGACACGACATAAACAAAAGCACATTTAAAAGATTGCACATGCTATTATTTGAAACAGCCGCAATTAATATTTGACAAAACGAAAGACAAGGTAAATATATTATTTAAAACGAAATGACAAACATGACAAGAGCACATATAATTAAACCCAAATGTTCGTGTAGGTGCACATTATTCTAGGTTGAGTCAGTACAAAAACATGCAACACTCATTAGTGAATTAAAAAGTATGGGAATTTTAAATCAGCGTACTGATTCTTAACTTATCTCAAAAGTCCGCTTCATCAAGACCAACAGAGTATCACCTTCTAAAATCACAGGAGGGTGAACCCAACTCCCTCTGGGTAAAGCCCCTTTTAAAGGATGAAAAAAAATAAGGTTAGTAAATGTGGTGTGAAAGGGCTAAGTCTCAGAAATCCTACCCAATGAGGATAAAGAAAGAATGATACATTTTAAAATCATTTTTGTCAACTCTGTCCCACAGATTCATATAATGTAGTTACCCTTCCCAGTGCTCCTGTGACACCTTACCGTTAGTGCAAATTTAGTTACAGTCAAAGTTAAGTTCATGGCGGTCCCAAAATAGAACTTAGGAAAGCACTCCCTTTGCTAACACAGGATGGGAATAAAGCTTGAGAAGGAAGCATCTTGCTGAATATAAGAGAATTACGTTGTGTTTCAAAACATAGTTTCTATTGTGTGCCAAGTGAATGGTGTGGAAGCATAGAGAATCGACTATGTGCAAAAAAAGATAGCAGCTGAATGCTACACCTATTTTTAAATTGAAGCCTACATTATCAATGTTAAATAAACATAATGTCTCAGTAAAAAATCACAATTCATCAAGTTGATCACACTGTGTGAATACAATTATGCATTTTCATTAAAACCACTTTACCACTGGCAAGATACATAATGTAACTCTGCCATTTTTTTTTAAATAAGAGACTGTGTTTTGTGGTGTAAGCCAGCACAGTGGTTGGCAGGGCAGCAGGTGCAGCAGTGGTGAAGTGCTCACCCCTCATGGTCCCATGTTGAGAGAAATTAGTGTTTGGAAAAATGGATTCACTCATTCTTGACAACTGCAGGCACTGGTGCACCATATCACCATCAAAGGTATTAAGCGTGCGCAGGAAGTATGGTGCGCCCAACCGCCAACTGTCATGGAATGAGGGCTGCCATGGAGCATGTGTAAGTGTGCAGATGAGGTTGGGGTGGTGGTCAGTACTAGAGTATTTCATCCAGACCCCGGTGACAAGCGGCATAAGGGAGTACCTGGCTTCAGGCCACTTCATGGCAGTTACATTCCTACTCTGAGAGGACCAGGATTGACAGCCTCAGCAACAATCTGCAAGGAGTCATGCTGGAATGGAAGGCCACAGCTTGAAGTGGTGACTTGCTTTCCAAACCTTGGTTTTAGAGAGGTAGCTATTTTGAAGTTGTGCCGAACTTGTATTTGTGTCAGCAACACACTACAAAGCACTTGCATCCTACTGTCTCCATGCGCATCTGTAATAAGTCCACGTAGTCGATGTGTTGTATTAAGAAGAATGGTTTATTGATACAATTCTTAGTTGTAGGTAAGTATCAAGCATTAGGTAGTACAGGATAACGAATCACAGAGTGAGCCCCACCAGGAGCAGCTTCCTTGCTGCTCAGCCCATCCTCTCAACTCACACTCCACACACAGGCATACCAGCATTCTATTCCCTCACCACACATAACAACATTCCACAGAACATCCACACTGGCTGAGCAGCAAGGCAGAGAAGCAGGAAGGTTGCATTACATTAAAGATCAGTATACTACACACCTTCCCCCTCTAATGAACAGCGACATAAGAATTATGAAAGGAGTAAACATAGTAAATGCATAAATAGTATAAAAATGCTGCAAAGCATTTAGAGAAAAGACATACAATAGTCCACAAGAGAAAAGACATTGCATTAATAAACAAAAGTGACATAACACGCCTCTTCCCCTTTTTACGGAGAAACTGAAGAAAAGTAAACGTAAATACAAGATGCTAAACAATAATTTCAATAAAAAATAGATCTTGCAACAAAACAAGCGTATGAAGAAGAAACAGAATAGATCAAGTAATTCAAAAAAATAAAGAATAGAATGTGAGAAAAAGGATATTTACAACTATACTTGCAGCAGGACTAAAACAAACCAAGAAAAAAACCAAGAACTTGGCATCAGGGTTACCAGCAAGACGCACCAGTTGGCCAGACTAGCAAGAAGATGATAAACAGTGAACGTCAACCAATGAGAAGAATTAGCGCAAAATGAGTAAGACAAGAAAAAATACTCCCAAATGAGAGACAGTAAGACAGACTCTCATACTCACACACACGATGAAGAGGTTGGTTGCGATCCAAAACATAATCCCTGGAGAAGGAAACTAGAGAGAAGTAGAAGAGGGGTAAAAACTACACCCTGTTGGATTTTGAAAATAAGTCCAACATGACAGTAAAAAGGTGTGAAATCACGCACAGGTACCATGTGAAAAATGAGATATAAGTTCCTTTACCTTGAAGTTTCCAAAGATTCTTTCCAGATCGTCACCATATGTAATAAGTCCATGTAGTTGAGATTTTGTATTAAGAAGAATGCTTTATTTATGCAATTCTTAGTTGTAGGTAAGTATCAAGCATTAGGTAGTACAGGATAAAGAATCACAGAGTGAGCCCCACCAGGAGCAGCTTCCTTGCTGCTCAGCCCATCCTCTCAACTCACACTCCACACACAGGCATACCAGCATTCTATTACCCTCACCACACATACAAACATTCCACAGAACATCCACACTGGCTGAGCAGCAAGGCAGAAAAGCAGCAAGGTTGCATTACATTAAAGATCAGTATACTACAGCATCACTTGTACAGCAGGATTTGTGAAGGAGCAACATTTTGTCTTCAACATACAAGGTACTGTACAGAACATCCTTGTGATGCATATGAACAATTTCAACATGTTTGTCCTTTTCACATGCTGCAATGAGTAGACATGAAAACTCCATAGCGGGATGTCGCTTGTTTTTCTGCAATATTCATGTGTTAATATCTTTCTGATGCTCACACATTTTTTCTAGAGTATATGGACGCACATTGCGATGCACATATATGTATTTATTTATTTTGTGAGTATTATAAAGTGTGAAAATGACCCACTGGGTAGCAGAGGGCTGTGTGCACAGAACCCATAGCCTGTTACAAGAACAACATAAATAATTATTAACAGCTTAAACACATACCTTGTGCTTCCATTGTCCGCTCTCCTGATGAAACAAGGCTGATGGTAACTGTGTCTTAGTGGGAAAACTTTGGGTGTTTCGCAGTACCGTAGTCTCCCTGGTCCTGAACATTATGTTAGGAATCTGTCCGGTAGAATCCTATTGACCTCTTTCTTGAAAGTGCGGATCGAAGGGTTAGATCGAATCTCTGCCGGGAGAGACTTCCATATCCTTGAGGCAGATCCGATGAAAGTCTGGGCGTAGAGTTTCTTTTTATTGAATCTCGGACGTTCCTGCAGGAGGGAGCTGGTGCTTTGTAGAGAGTGGATACTTTTCAAGATCATAAGTTTTCATGCAAGGCACCTAGGTTCACCCTAGTAGATGGCTTTGCGTGTCATGCTACTTTTAGCTGGATCCTTGCTTTGAATGGAAGCCAGGGGAGAGTCACAAGGGACAGTGCGAAGTAGTAAAACCTTCTCTTTCCTGTTGCCTGTTATTAGTCTTGCCGCAGCATTGAGTGATGACATGGGTGGTGCCATTTGTGATTTTGGTATTCCTGTTAAGGTTGCAATACTATAGTCCAGTCTAGATACTACTAGTGATTGCACTGCGGTCCTGAAGTCTGGTGGTGGGATGAAGGGTTTCACCTTCTTAAGGAGGTTGAGATGGAAACAAGCACTGTGTTTGGATGATGTGTGCGTGCATGTTAAGGTCCTTATCCAGGGTTATCCAAAGGGATTTTGTTGATTTGAACATGACTTTTGAAACTGAGGTAGTTTAGGTGGTTGAGCCATTTCTGTATGGGGAGGGAGCTGTGCGGTGGGGAGATGATTAGGAACTTTGCCTTTGTGGAGGTCAGTTTGAGAGTTTGAGGTGCTCACTTGACAACCAGGTTTGGGTTTTCAGTAGGGGTGGGCAGAAGTTGCGTAGTCGCACTACGCAAAGCTCCGCGAAATGGAAAAAATCTCCGCGAGCATGCAGAAATTCCGCGAGCACCCAGAATTGCGTGTTATGCCTGTTCGCAGTGCATTTTTTTCCGGTTCGCGAACGCTGTTTGCGTTCTCAGGGGGAAATATCTTGTGAACACGCATTTAGAAAGAGCGAACAGGCAAAAATTCCACAAAGCAGCAGATCGCGGAACTTTTGGCAGTTCTGTATTCTCCAAGGAACGCACAATTATCCAAATTCCACAAATTCCGTGAACGGAACGGAATTTATCGCCCAGGCACAATTTTCAGCAGTGTATCATAGAGCCGGAGGATATGACATACATGTAAATTCCATGACTACTGTTTGATTTTCAGCGATGTGCAGGAGTAGGATCTTCAAAGTTCATACTCCGGTATATTGTGTAATATGCATGGGTGTTCACCCTTGCACATGAAGCCATTTGTAGGTTATTTATGTCTGGGAAATTGTGGATACTATTAGCATATAGTAGAATACTGTTGTATAGTGTGCACTAGTTACATGGTGATAGTTATGGTTTGTGGGATACATTTATTTATTAACTTCTCTACTAGTTTAGTCATGTAGATACAAGTGTCTGTACATTAAGTAGTGATGGTTTTTTTGGCTCGATATGGAAATATAGCAACTCTCCACTGCTTCCTGGAGTCACTAGGAAAACCAAAGTAGAAATGGGAGAGTTGGTTCAACACACTTAACAATGAAATCACTGCCATAGAAGGGTAGAAGTTCACAGCTGAAAGGAAGCTTGCCATTCTGTTTCAGTGTCCTTCGTAGTGAAGGCCAACATATTTTTAGGTCGAAGGCCTAAAGGCTGCGCTTGCGCAGTCTTAGGCCGGAGATTTAATGAGTCTGAGTAGCGCCGAAGGTCCCGCCTCCGTGCCCCATCTCTCCTTCATTGGCTGGCTTCCTAAACGGAGGCCAGCCATTGGAGGAGAGATCAGTCACTCCAATGTAGCCCCGTCCTTTTCGGATTTGGGGGCGTGATTTTTTGCGTTCTTCAGACAGTGACGTTGTCCGTCACTCAGAACCACAAAACCACGCCCCCAAATCCGAAAAAATCTCGGGGCTTTTTTCAGCCATTTTGAAGCTCGCTTCGAGCCCTCCGGAGGTCGGTTTGGGTCGTGTGCTTCTGTTTTCCTGCGTGCCCCGATGTCCGTGTGTGCCTTCTTTCCCCTGTCTGTTTCGGTGGGCGTCTCTGCGTCTCCCCCGGTCTGTTTCCCACCCCCCTCCCGTGTATTTTCGCTGTCCCTCCCGCTCTCCGTGTATTTGCGCTGTCCCTCCCGCTCTCCGTGTATTTTCGCTGTCCCTCCAGCTCTCCGTGTATTTTCGCTGTTCCTCCCGCTCTCCGTGTATTTGCGCTGTCCCTCCCGCTCTCTGCACATTCGTGGAGATGACCGCATGTGCCCTTTTGGAGCCAACTTTGATCATTCTTTAATTAGGAAAGAAGAGAGAACTTTATTTTTCCATTTAAATGATTAAAAAATCATCAGCTTGTAAGGTGCCAAAACTGGGAAGCAGATGGTCTGAACTCCCACGAGTAGTAGAAATAAAATATGTTTTTATGGTGAACCCGACCATTTAATTAGTCATGAAAATGTAATCGGGTGTCACGGAACATTTATTTTTCTTTCGCAACAGATGAATTGACATGTTTGTTTCCCAGATTTTTTGGCACATCCCCGTCGTCCATATAACAGGCACACGCTGCTACTGCATGAGGAACCAAAGTGCCATATTAGAACGTATTACCCAACAAGTACTAACTCAGGACACTCCTTATCCAACAGAATCAGGGAAAATCGTGAAAGCCTTGACCCAAGAGCAGGACCCACAGCCAGCACCATCACACATTTCTTCGGAAATGCGGTAACGAGGCCAGAATTTAGTTTCACTGCATTTCACTTGTCACTTGTTGTTGCTGCTGCGTGGAGTGCCCGGAGCGGGGGAGACGACGAGGGTTTCAGAGCGTGGCAGAATGAGGGGCCGGAACCGCCGAAGGAATTTCTCCCCTACCCTCCCGCTCGCCACACGAAAGTGGGCCGTGACGGGCGGTGGCAGGCACACACGGTCTTGCGCTGCGGTCCCTGGAACTTCGGCTGGGGTCCGACTGCATTCGACGGCAGAGGAGCTGCAAGGTGGTGCCCGGAGGTTGGTGAAAGATGCGGCGGTCTTGCAGAGTTGTGGATTCCAAACCTGTGAGCTGTGGCATGCGAGAGGGACCCCTACAGAGACATGGGCAGTATGGTAGGAGTGCAAAAATAGAGTGGCGCACAGACTTGCATAAGCGCCGTGTAGTGTGATCTGCGCCCTTCCCCCATGGCTCTGTTGAGACCCTGGAGGTGTGCGGACTGGGCTACGCTGCTGGCATCAAGGCGCAGACTGAGGGGCCAACTGCAGAGAGTCCGGGACTCGTAGACACCTATCGGAAGCTGCGCATATGAGGGGGCACAGCGAGGCATCGACCAATCAGTTTATTAGAGTGTTTGTATGCATGTGTGGGAGGGAGAGGGGGGGAGGGAGTGACAACGTGGACGTACAAACTCTTAACGAGGGGGCTGTACATGCCCGAGTGTTTCTCAGGCATGTACAGCCCCCTCGTTAAGAGTTTGTACGTCTACGTTGTGTCACTCCCTACCCCCCCTCCCGCCCACACACACGCATACAAACACTCTAATAAACTGATTGGTCGATGCCTCGCCTAGGTGATCTAATCATAGCCCGCTCAGCGTGAATGACATCATTTCCCCATGTCCTCCTCTCTTATTCCCTTGTTCCATCATTCCCACTTACGCCCCCACCCTTCCTTCTTCTGTTTCCCCTCAGCACTTTGAAGAAAAAAACGCAGTCGAGTTATCCAGCATGACGTGACTCACAATCTGCGGTTCTGCATCCCTTACTACACCAGTGCTCTCCAAAAGCTGGGGTCTACCAAATAGGCGTGGTTTAATAAATGTAACTACGGTACTTTATAAGCCCCCTCTGTGCCTGACAGGGTAGTTTGTGACTATGTCCCTAACAGAGTGACATGTATCTCTACAATCCGTTGCTTTATAAAGAAGGTTCCTGGTCATGTGGCATTTATATTTTAATGGGCTGGGCAGACTAGCGCTGCATCTGAATCGGGCAGCTTCAGTGCCGTGGTTCCCCAGCGGCCTACGGGAGCTGGGCAGACATTGCGGAGCACGTCTGAGGTAAGATGTGGGCCACTGGCGGGTCGGGCCTGTGTGTGTGTGTGTGTGTGTGTGATGAGTGCGTGCGGCCTGCAGTGGTGTCTGCCCCCATGTGTGTGCATAATGGGTGTTTGTGGCCTGCAGCGGTGTCTGCCCCCGATGTGTGTGCATGATGGGTGTTTGTGGCCTGCAGCGGTGTCTGCCCCCGATGTATGTGCATGATGGGTGTTTGTGGCCTGCAGTGGTGTCTGCCCTCGATGTGTGTGCATTTGTTGGCTCACGATTGTCATTTTGTAATGCACCCTTGCTGCCTCTTGTAGTTTGTTGACTCACGATTGGCAGAGCGAGGAGGCAGCGGTTTTCTTGCTGCTCGTGTTGGTGACCCCCTCCTGGCTTCCCCCTCCCCTTGCCTCCGTTTTCTCTACCCCCCCCTTGCTCTCCTCACGCAGTGCCATTTATTTATTTATGCCATGTTATATAGCGTGAAGTTTACCCGAAGGTGTCAGAGCGCTTCACAATACGGACAGGGCTGACACATGAGACCAATCAAGTCCAAAACAAACGTTACATTAAAGAAGCAAAATTACAATCGTGAGTCAACAAACTACAAGAGGCAGCAAGGGTGCATTACAAAAGTGACAATCGTGAGCCAACAAATACAAGAGGTAGGAAACGGTGCATTACAAAAGTGACAATCGAAAGACCTGACCACCGCATAGTGTGCCGGAGTGCGGCCCACGTCCTGCCTAGCTGCCGCACGCCCCGCGTGGTCCCCGTGCCCACCCCACACGCACGGGCTCCCACTCCGCACCCCGAGCATCCCCACGCCCCTAACCCAGGACTCAGTTGGCACCTCTGCACCAAGTGGTGCTAACACGCGACCATCGCCCGCCTTTCCCGTACTTCGGAAACAAAATGCTCTCCCCCGACAGCCTCCGACAGCACCTCACATCCCCTGCCATCTTCCGAGCCTCGCCTTCCCCGCAACAGTTCTTTTAGGCTGCCAATGATGCCCTGTACCCCCCAAGACCACCACCAGTCCCCATCCACCAGACCGGCAACCTCCCATCAATGCATCGTGTACGTGTGTTTTGTCCTAAGCCAATTTAAACTGCTGGCCCTGCATAACGAAAGTCATTTTGAGATAAGGAGCCACAAATAGCGTATTTAGAAAAACCATGGTGTTAACCCCAGTGGAGCGAAAACTTTCATCGGCTCGGCGCACCATAAGCACACCTCCAAAAGTAATTCACGTCCTCTTGTTATTTGGAGGAAGACTTCCCACTACTGATAATTTCCACGACCATGGAAGTGCCCTCCCAGGGTATTCCTGGGGTTGGAGTGTCTGCCTCTTTGGAGTATTTTCCATGTACTTGTGTTTGGTGCCCTTGTGTAACATGCACACACCACTTTGCCCTTGTAACACACGGTTTGCTACCTCTCACATGTTTTTGGGTCGAGAGCTGTGTGCTCCGCTGTGAACGAAGTGGTTCAGACAGGTATGTATGCTGCTGTTTTGCTGTTAGAGGTAAGCCATTTTGTTTATTTTGCTAATCTTATGTTTATTTCTTTGTTTTTCAGGTTCAATAAGGCCCGTGGCGTCTCCGTGCAGCTGTGTGTACTGCTGTGCACAAACTGGTCCCGATATGCTGCTCTTTTGCTGTTTGAGGTAATCTATCTTTTTGATTTTGCTAATCTTAGTTTTTTTTCTCTCTTTTCTAGGTACAACATGGCCCGTGGCGTCTCCGTGCAGCTGTGTGCACTGCTGTGCACGAAGTGGTTTAGACAAGTATGTATGCTGCTGTTTTTCAGTTAAGGTAAGGCATTTTGTTTATTTTGCTAATCTTATGTTTATTTCTATCACTCACTGCTGCACTCTCTCCTCAGCCTCTTACTGCACCATCCCTTCACTCTCTCCTCAGCTCCACTATACCGTCTCTTCACTGTTGCATTCTCCTCAGTCTCTCACTGCACCATCCTTTCACTGACGCACTCTCTCCTCAGCCTCTCCCTCCACTGTCCCTTCACTGATGCACTCTCCTCAGCCTCTCCCTGCACCGTCCCTTCACTGATGCACTCTCTGCTCAGCCCCCCATTGCATCGTCCCTTCACTGCTGCACTTTCCTCAGCCTCTCACTGCACCATCGCTTCACTGCAGCACTCTCTGCTCAGCCCCCCATTGCATCGTCCCTTCACTGCTGCACTCTCCTCAGCCTCTCCCTGCACCATCCCTCCACTGACGCACTCTCTGCTCAGCCCCCCATTGCATTGTCCCTTCATTGCTGCACTCTCTGCTCAGCCCCCCATTGCATCGTCCCTTCACTGCTGCACTTTCCTCAGCCTCTCACTGCACCATCGGTTCACTGCAGCACTCTCTCCTCAGCCTCTCCCTGCACCGTCCCTTCACTGATGCACTCTCTGCTCAGCCCCCCATCCAGACTGCAGCCCTCACTCCTCCACTGCACCATCCCTTCACTGCTGCACTCTCTTCAGTCTCTCACTGCACCATCCCTTCACTGCTGCACTCTCTTCAGTCTCTCACTGCACCATCCCTTCACTGCTGCACTCTCTTCAGTCTCTCACTGCACCATCCCTTCAATGCTGCACTCTCTCCACAGCCCCTCCCTGCACCGTCCCTTCACCGCTGCACTCTCTGCTCTGCCTCTCCCTGCACCGTCCATTCACTGATGCACTCTCTGCTCAGCCTCCCATTGCATCGTCCCTTCACTGCTGCACTCTCTTCAGCCTCTCCCTGCACCGTCTCTTCACTGGTGCACTCTCCTCAGCCTCTCCCTGCACCATCCCTCCACTGACGCACTCTCTGCTCAGCCCCCCATTGCATTGTCCCTTCATTGCTGCACTCTCTGCTCAGCCCCGCCCCCCATCCAGGCTGCAGCCCTCACTCCTCCACTGCACCATCCCTCCACTGACGCACTCTCTGCTCAGCCCCCCATTGAATCGTCCCTTCACTGCTGCACTTTCCTCAGCCTCTCACTGCACCATCGCTTCACTGCAGCACTCTCTCCTCAGCCTCTCCCTGCACCGTCCCTTCACTGATGCACTCTCTGCTCAGCCCCCCATCCAGACTGCAGCCCTCACTCCTCCACTGCACCATCACTCACTGCTGCACTCTCTTCAGTCTCTCACTGCACCATCCCTTCACTGCTGCACTCTCTTCAGTCTCTCACTGCACCATCCCTTCACTGCTGCACTCTCTTCAGTCTCTCACTGCACCATACCTTCAATGCTGCACTCTCTCCACAGCCCCTCCCTGCACCGTCCCTTCACTGCTGCACTCTCTTCAGCCTCTCCCTGCACCGTCTCTTCACTGGTGCACTCTCCTCAGTCTCTCACTGCACCATCCCTTCACTGCAGCCTCTCCCTGCGCCATCGCTTCACTCTCTGCTCAGCCCCCCCATCCAGGCTGCAGCCCTCACTCCTCCACTGCACCATCACTCACTGCTGCACTCTCTCTCAGCCTCACGGTACTGTCCCTTCACTGCTGCACTCTCCTCAGCTCCACTATACTGTCTCTTCACTGCTGCACTCTCCTCTGTCTCTCACTGCACCATCCTTTCACTGCTACACTCTCTCCTCAGCCTCTCCCTGCACCATCCCTTCACTGATGCACTCTCTCCTTAGGCTCTCCCTGCACCGGCCCTTCACTGATGCACTCTCTCCTCAGCCTCTCCCTGCACCGTCCCTTTATTGCTGCACTCTCTCCTTAGCCTCTCCTTGCACCGTCCCTTCACTGCTGCACTCTCCTCAGCCTCTCCTTGCACCGTCCCTTCACTGATGCACTCTCTGCTCAGCCCCCCATTGCATCGTCCCTTCACTGCTGCACTCTCCTCAGCCTCTCCCTGCACCATCCCTCCACTGACGCACTCTCTGCTCAGCCCCCCATTGCATTGTCCCTTCATTGCTGCACTCTCTGCTCAGCCCCGCCCCCCATCCAGGCTGCAGCCCTCACTCCTCCACTGCACCATCACTCACTGCTGCACTCTCTCCTCAGCCCCTTACGGTACCGTCCCTTCACTCTCTCCTCAGCTCCACTATACCGTCCCTTTCAAACTATCTCTCTCACTACCTCACTATCTCTCACACTACTACACTATCTCTCATTCACTCTCTCTCTACCTCAATCTCTACCTCACTACTCAACTCTCTCTTTCTCACAGCATCACAATATCACTACCACAGTAACTATCTCTCTAACACACTACTTCACAACTTCACTCTCTCTATCTCACTACCTCACCCTCTCTACATCACTACCTCACTCTATCTATTACTATCTCACTATCTCACTGCCTCACTATCTCATGACACTCTCAAAAATTCACTACAACACTCTCTCACTACCTCACAACTTCACTCTCTCTCTCTCTAACTCACTGCTTCACTCTCTCTCTATCTCACTACCTCACACTCTCTCTATATACTACCTCACTCTATTTCTATCTCACTATCTCTCTCTCACTATATCACAACACTCTCTCTAAAGTTCACTACATCACTCTCTCACTACCACACAACTTCACTCTCTCTTTAACTCACTACTTCACTCTCTCTCTCTCACTACGTCACTCTCTATCTCACTACGTCACTCTCTCTTTCTATCTCACTAAGTCACTTTCACTCTCTCTTACACTACCTCAGGCCTTCTCTATCTCACTATGTCACAACATCACTCATTGTTTCTATCTCACTACCACTAAAAAACACTCTCCATCACTAACTCACTCTTTCAATACCTCACTCTCTGTCTCACTCTATCTACCTCACTCTCTCACTACCTCACTCTCTCTATTTCTATCTCACTAAGTCACTTTCACTCTCTTTCACTACCTCACTCTCTGTCTCTGTTTTCGTTCAGAGGTAAGCCATTTTGTTTTTTTTTTGCTAATCTTATGTTTATTCTCTCTTTTCTAGGTTCAACATGGCCCGTGGCGATTCCCTTCAGCGATGTGGACCGCTGTGCACGGAGTTGTTCAGACAGGTATGTATGTTGATTTTAGTTTGTTAGAGGTAAGGCATATTTTTATTTTTACACTGCACTGTCCTTTTACTGCTGCACTCTCTCCTCAGCCTCTCCCTGCGCCATCGCTTCACTGCTGCACTCTCTGCTCAGCCCCCCCCCATCCAGGCTGCAGCCCTCACTCCTCCACTGCACCATCACTCACTGCTGCACTCTCTCCACAGCCTCTCACGTTACCATCGCTTCACTGATGCACTCTCCTCAGCCTCTTACTGCACCATCCCTTCACTCTCTCCTCAGCTCCACTATACCGTCTCTTCCCTGTTGCACTCTCCTCAGTCTCTCACTGCACCATCCTTTCACTGCTGCACTCTCTCCTCAGCCTCTCCCTGCACTGTCCCTTCACTGATGCACTCTCCTCAGCCTCTCCCTGCACCGTCCCTTCACTGATGCACTCTCTCCTCAGCCTCTCCCTGCACTGTCCCTTCACTGCTGCACTCTCCTCAGCCTCTCCCTGCACCGTCCCTTCACTGATGCACTCTCTGTTCAGCCCCCCATTGCATCGTCCCTTCACTGCTGCACTTTCCTCAGCCTCTCACTGCACCATCGCTTCACTGCAGCACTCTCTCCTCAGCCTCTCCCTGCGCCATCGCTTCACTCTCTGCTCAGCCCCCCCATCCAGGCTGCAGCCCTCACTCCTCCACTGCACCATCACTCACTGCTGCACTCTCTCTCAGCCTCTCACAGTACTGTCCCTTCACTGCTGCACTCTCCTCAGCCTCTCACTGCACCATCCCTTCACTGCTGCACTCTCTTCAGTCTCTCACTGCAACATTCCCTTCACTGCTGCACTCTCTCCTCAGCCTCTCCCTGCACCGTCCCTTCACTGATGCACTCTCTCCACAGCCCCTCCCTGCACCGTCCCTTCACTGCTGCACTCTCTGCTCAGCCTCTCCCTGCACCGTCCATTCACTGATGCACTCTCTGCTCAGCCTCCCATTGCATCGTCCCTTCACTGTTGCACTCTCTTCAGCCTCTCCCTGCACCGTCCCTTCACTTGTACACTCCTCAGTCTGTCACTGCACCATCCCTTCACTGCTGCACTCTCTTCAGCCTCTCCCTGCACCATCCCTTTACTAATGCACTCTCTCCTTAGCCTCTCCTTGCACCGTCCCTTCACTGCTGCACTCTCCTCAGCCTCTCACTGCACCGTCACTTCATTGCTGCACTCACTCCTCCTCCCCACTGCACCGTCCCTTCACTGCTGTACTCTCCTCAGCCTCTCACTGCATTATCCCTTCACTGCTACACTCTCTCCTCAGTCCCACTGCACCGTCCCTTCACTGCTGCACTCTATGCTCAGCCCCCACTGCACCGTCCTTTTACTGCTGCACTCTCCTCAGCTTCTCCCTGCACCGTCCCTTCACTGCTGCACTCTCTGCTCAGCCTCTCCCTGCACTGTCCCTTCACTGATGCACTCTCCTCAGCCTCTCCCTGCACTGTCCCTTCACTGCTGCACTCTCCTCAGCCTCTCCTTGCACCGTCCCTTCACTGATGCACTCTGCTCAGCCCCCCATTGCATCGTCCCTTCATTGCTGCACTTTCTGCTCAGCCCCGCCCCCCATCCAGGCTGCAGCCCTCACTCCTCCACTGCACCATCACTCACTGCTGCACTTTCTCCTCAGCCTCTTATGGTACCGTCCCTTCACTGATGCACTCTCCTCAGCCTCTCACTGCACCATCCCTTCACTCTCTCCTCAGCTCCACTATACCGTCCCTACTACCTCACTCTCTCTATCACTACCTCACTCTCTCTTTCACTAACTCACTATCTCTCACACTACTACACTATCTCTCATTCACTCTCTCTCTACCTCAATCTCTACCTCACTACTCAACTCTCTTTCTCACAGCATCACAATATCACTACCACAGGAACTATATCTCTCTAACACACTACTTCACAACGTAACTCTCTCGATCTCACTACCTCACTCTCTCTACATCACTACCTAACTCTATCTATTACTATCTCACTATCTCATTCTCACTGCCTCACTATATCACGACACACTCTCTCAAAAATTCACAACTCTCTCACTACCTCACAACTTCACTCTCTCTCTCTAACTCATTGCTTCTCTCTCTCTATCTCACTACCTCACACTCTCTCTATATACTACCTCACTATTTCTATCTCACTATCTCTCTCTCACTATATCACGACACACTCTCTGTAAAGTTCACTACATCACTCTCTCACTACCCCACAACTTCACTCTCTCTATCTCACTACCGCACTCTCTCTCTCTCTCAAATACACTAACTCACTTTTACTCTCTCATACACTACCTCACTCTAGCTCACTACTTCACAACATCGCTCTGTTTCTATCTCGATACAGCACAACAACTCTCACCCTCACTACCTCATTCTTTCACGACCTCTTTATCTCACTACCTCACAAACTCACTCACTACCTCAATCACTCTCTCTCACTACCTCACTCCTTCTATCTCACTAACTCACTTTCACTCTCTCTTCCACTACCTCTTTCTCACTACAGCACAACATCACTCTATGCTTATATCTCACTACCTCACAACATCCCTCTCACTACCTCACTCTCTCTCACTACCTCACTCTCTCTCTATTTCAATACCTCACTCGCTCTCTCTATCTCACTCTCTCTCTGCTAATGCAATAGGTATCACATATGCAAAAAACAAAGCTAATGCCAATACAAATGACAATGCCATTTATTTAGGGATACAAAAAAGATAAAAAAATAATGAGCAATTCTAATAGCTCTACCTATAATATTGCCGAGACCATTGCATTGTAAATGCTTGTTTACCATTGTTTTCAATATGTCCCAAGATATTTATGATGAGGCAGTCATATGCCGGTAGAACCACTTTGCATCTTTACCGAGTATTGTTCTAGAGCAAATAATATTTTTGACATTAACAACATGCTTCTGCTTTCTGATTCTTGGATGTGAATTGTCAGATCACAAACTTTGTGCACTTAGGGCCAGATGTATAAACACATTTAACCATGGACACAGAATGGGTAAAACTGTTTGAGACATCTGGCCCTAAATGATTTAGAAACGAAGTGGTCTGCCACTGCTATTCTGAGAAAGAGCAAGAAAGACTTTTGACATGCAGAGGCTTTACTTTGGCACAGGCAATTGCCATAGCCCAAAGCATTGAACATTCAAAGCACCTCTCAAGTGTTCTAAATCAACAGGATTTTAAAAGAAGCAAATGCACCAATGACAGTCAATGTAGACTAAGGAAAAAGTAAACGTTGCTGTCTTTAGGAAAGGTTATGACAGATGTAGTGATCCAGCGAAAGGCCAGGATGAACATTTCACAATCAACAGATTACTCAAAATGGGCCCAAATACACATTTAAGTTTCGTGACTGTTTCGCTGTGGGTCAAGTTTTATTTTCACCTTGATCTGAATTAGTCAATGTCTAATTAACCTTCACAGATCAACACTCTTCTTTTGGTCAATGGACCATTAGTTGAGTAGTTGATGGAGTTATTAACAAATTCATTAATCTATCCTATAACTCTCAATAAAATCACAGACTTTGGGTAAGATTCAATGAATGTTATCTAATAACTCATTCAAAATGAACGCTCATTTGTACAGATTCAATGTGCAAACTCCATCAACTTTCATGGGAGAAAAAAAATTATTTATCAAATTACATTCAAATGATAGACTCATTCAACAATTTAATGCATTAGGAGTGAAAGGTGAAGAGACAAAATACATAATAAATCATACATTTGCAAAAGGTATGCAAATTTAAGACAGAATATTATTTAACAAATCATGAAAGGAGGAAACCCAACCCTCTGGCCAAAGGACTGGTGGGGTCTCTTGACTTAAGAATCAGGTGACAAAGACTATAGGACAGGTGCAGGATAGGATGATACTTACTACACTTCTCCATAACTCCGACGCACCGGAGAGCATCCCTCTCTTACACTCTCTCCCTCCTCGATTTTCTTCAGCAAAATCTTCACTCTAATCAGGCAGTTTTTCAGGATTGAATATTCCCCGTCTGTTCTCAACCTTCCAGCAGCAGCTCTCGCCCACACCTCACTCAGCATCGACGTCAACTCCTTTCTTAACTTAAATCTCTAGTTTATGTCTTTATTTCTGCATGTCCCACCCTCAAAAGTTGCAAGTCTCAGTGGATCATGGGTTGTGATTGGGCAGGGGCAGGGGAGTTGTCATCACCTCATGCTGTAATTCTCGATTTCTTAATGATCATTTTGTCTAGCAAACCCATCCCATTTAATGTATTCATTTTTTGGTGCCATTTCCGTTCACACACATCTAAAGTAACAGATTAGATACAAATTCATATGTAGTTCTACAGTTGAAGAGAGTTCCCAGGCGTCTGTCCTTGGCTCTTGTCAGCCTGTCAATGGTCCGATCAGCAGGTGACTTCAAAACTTCAGTGCGCAGACTCAGCTTGTGTTATGTTTCAACCGCCATCTTTTCCCTTGGCTTAGCACATCAGGCCAAAACGCACACTATGTAGTAAAGGAATCATAAACAGATGTTAATTTCTCGAATATGTTATTATCACTGTTTACCACCCACTTCTACTCTATCCCATGTTATTTTCTTCTTTGTTAAGAAAAAGCATTCGCAGTGACAGCTCTCTTTAGGTTCAGGCAAGCAAATGCCCATCACGCAGTGCCTCGAAACCTACAGTTAGTAACTCTTTGAGCATGCGTGAGAGTTTCACTCTCACATGGGTTAGTCAAATGGTTATTTGTGCAGTTCTGATTCGCCCATGCGCAAAACAATTTTCGGTTTTAAGCGGGATTTCAGTTACGTAGCAATTGTTCTTTGTTATTTAAGCATGCATAAAAGATCTTTTCCCCATATGTCAATGTCATGTGTATGTTAGTTTTCTTTTATCTACTATTTCTTATTATTAGTACCTGGTAATGAGAGGTTGATCCGAACAAGTTTCTTTTCCTCAAATCCTTGCTCCATCAATCCCCTCTCTGATGGCATTTTAGAGCCATCATAAAATTCCCATCATTACCAATTGCCAACTTTATCATTTATTCTAGTACCTATGTTGTTTTTTACACATTCTTTATTTTTTCTTTTATGTCCATTTCTTTCATCTTACCATATAAATTGCCTGTCATTTCATCCAACTCTATTTCTTCCCCTTTTCTCTTTCTTCCCATCCTTCTATTCTTCATTTCAATCATTGACCCAGTTATCATTTTTCCCTTACACTTATACGTCATTACTATAATTAATATCACTAATGCTATTAAAATCACAGGGATTCATATTTTCCCTAATAAACTACTTTCAAAAGTGGGAATCCAGTTACTTATTTTGGAAAGACTTTTACTACATTTTTCCCTATACGCCATCAACCTTCAGTTGGGTCAAATCTTTATGAATCTATGTAATATTCTTGATATATCCCTCAATACCTTTACTTTTGTCTGGGATATATGTACAGCAGTGTTGAACTTGCAACATACCATAGACGACTCCTTCTTTTGCCAATAAGATATCAAGGGCAAATCTATTTTGCAAAACCATAGATCTGATCGCAACCATTTCAGTATTGATCATTAAGAACCCTCCAGCAGTATCTGTTGATAAACTGTCAGCTACACTGGACAATTGCCGTATCTTGTGTGAATTCAATATGACTCCAACTGATGGTATCAATGCACCAAATATATCACCGACTATTTCTGAAAAGCTTGCTCTCTTATTTCTTGTTAGTCCTTTACTTATGTCATACATTTCATTGCTCTTAGTGATGTGGTATACCTTCGGAAATACATTGCCAATGTAACAAGTGCCATACCATTGTGCAGGTAACCTATAATAGGCATTTTTACCGCACCCATAATAAATTCCCGGAATACAGGATCAGTTCCCCCTTTTACTCTGTATCCCCCCATTATTAGGAAGATATGTTCACATTTGCTAGTACCAATGAAAATATTAATATATTCAGTTTTTAATCTATGTAGACAGAATTTCCCCAGTTTTGACAAGTCCAGGGACATTGCAGCATGAGTCTCGTCTTTCTTATAATCCCCTCCTAAAGCAGCCCATGGCGACATATGGTACTTTTGCTCAACCGCCTTCTTTTGGAAATCTGCCTTCTTTCTTCTACTAAATTAATCATCCCACAAAAGTCATGTTAAATTATTTCTATGTGCATGTGTTATGTTTATGGGATCGTTGTTAGGAAGAATTCTCCCTTGAACTCTGCATTTTTACCACTAAGTACTAGATTCATATTTCTTCTAATAGAGATTTCTGAAAATATTAGATCCATGTTACTATAATAATATTGTAACTTACCAGTAACTTAAAACAAACTAGTTACAACACTACAAGACACACCATAATTTATTGGAAGATGGTGATATGTCACACCCTCTGAGCCAGAAGTAGGTAGTTTCATGCAAACACAACAGTCACTCACATCCATTGTATTAACATACTGGTAAAGGAGTTTAGTAAATACATTTAATGACAAATCATTATTTGATGTATCATGATAATACATGCTTTTATCTATTTGAACTAAATCTGTAGTAGTTGTTTTCTTAGTAACCACACTCACTTTTTCACTAGTATTTGTGTTATTCTGATTATAAGTTACCATTAGGACAGGTATCATAATAATAACCACATCAAATTTTATATTGTAATACTACATAGACAACATTTAAAACATCATTGTTTTAAGTTAGAATTTGGATGCTCAGTCACTTTTACTTCCGCCATTTTAGTATCTAAAATGTATTCCTAAAATGTAACATAAAAAGTAAAAACTTTGTGATCCCACACTTCAAAGGGTTTCCGCTTTTGGTCAGTCCTTCTTCCCTCTTGATCTTTTCTTCTTTTGATAATTTCTCAATGGATCCACCCTTTGTACAAAAGTCTTTTCTTTCATCCGATCCTTCAACAATGTTATTTTCTGGTTCACCGTTTAGATCACGATTTTCAAAATCTTCCAATATAATGTAGGTCCACTTCTGGAGCCATATATTTTCTATTTGGTACCCTTGCTCTTTTTGACAATCTTAATGATCTTCTTCTTGATTGTTCTTGTTCAACCTGACTTGATACCTTGTTTACTTGCTCTAGTTCTTTCCCTGTTTTTCTTCTTAGAAAGTATCTCAGTCTTTTGACTCCACTCGGCCAGTGATCTCCCTTTTTAACTCCTTTTGTCTGTACTGCCTTTTCTCCATCTTCACCTATTGCAACTGTCCTTTTATTTTCTCTTTCCTTTGGTTGGACTTGTTTTGATTTTTCAGCTTCTTTTTCTTCCATTGTTTGTATTTGCTCTGAACCCTCTGGTCTTTCTTTTCCTTCTTCTGCCTGGGCTTGATCTGGATTTTCTATAAAAGATTCTTCTATTCTTTGTTCACTTTGTTCTGGTCCTTCAAGCTGTAACTCTTTCTCAGTCTCTACAGCAGTCTCTTCAGTCCCAGTAACTGGTGCTCACACTACTTTACTTGTACTTGGTTGCTCCACTTAAATGCGTTCTTCAGGGTCTGTTTCTCTGAAATCTGCAACTTTGCAACTCTCTGCTTTTCGTTCTTTTCTTTGTTCTACCAGTTGCTGCTCTTGTCGTTCAGTTGGACTTTGAGTATGACTGGCATGGATCCAATCCGGTAAGCCAGCACACTTCACTGCTGTTGTTGTGACCAATATGACTTGATGGGGTCATTTTCACCAGGGTTCCAAATACGACTTCTTTGTGTGCATCTTTATCACGACCCAGTCTCAAGGACGCCAATCATGAGCTTGATTTGGCTGCGCTGCATTTGCATCTTCTTCAACCTGGTGAGACGCAGAATGTACCAGATCAGCCAGTCCTTTACAATAGTACAAAACTAGATCATCAGTTATATTCATCAATTTGTTTCCATGTTCAAATGCCTGTCTCATTGCTCTTCCCATGAGAATTTCATGCTGTCTTAATCCTTTTCTTCGGTCAGAAATGCTTTTAAGGCTCATCAATGCTATGGGCAAAGCATCAGGCCATTTCAGTGAAGTGGATGCACACACCTTTCCTAATCTGGATTTTATTGTACCCTTGAGCTGCTCAACCACTCCAGAGGCTTCTGGTCGGTAGGCACAATGTAACTTCTGTTCAATTTTGAAAGCTTTATAAATTAGTTTAATTATCTTATTATTAAAATGAGGTCCTCTATCTGATTCCGAAGTGACTGGAAATCCAAATCGCGGAATGAGCTCCCTCAACAGTAGTTTGGCTACTGTGAGACTGTCATTCCTCCTTGTGGAATAGGTTTCCACCCATTGAGAAAACAGACACACAATAACAAGGACATACTTCAAACCATTGCAAGTGGCAACTTAATGAAGTCTAGTTGCAATCTTGTGAATGGTCCTTCTGACTTTCCAATTTTTCCCCAACTGACCACTGTTTTCCTCCCTGGATTTTGCAGTTGGCAGGTCAAACATCTTTGGCAGAGACTTTCTGCAACAACCCTGTTCCTGGGATTAAACCACATCTGTCTGAAATGTCTAATCATGGCATCCCTCCCAACGTGTGTAGTTCCATGATATACCCTAACCATGTGTGACAACAAGCTATCTGGCATTATTGGTCTACCATCTGGACACCCACACTTCACTGTCAGCCCTTCTGGTGCAATCTGTTTTGATCCAAAGTTCCTTTTCTTTCATTTCTGCTTCATCCTGTAATTGCCTAGCTTCATCCCATGTTTCAAAGGCAGAGCAAAACATTTGTTGGTAATTGGTAACTTCCTTTTCCATCCCTCTGTTCTAAAGCATTTTATTTCTTGCACAAAAGTGTGCCACTTGGTCTGCATATCGATTACCCAGTGTCACATAATAATTTCCTGACTTATGTGCGGTATATTTGACCACTGCAATTTCTTTTGGCAATTGTAATGCTTCCAACAGTTCTTTAACATCTTTGCTATTTCTTATGGGAGATCGTGAAAAAGTCAGAAATTCCCTCTATAGTCACAATTGGCCAAAGTCATGCACAACCCCAAAACCATATTGACTGTCTGTAAATATGGTTACTCTCAATTTGTTCCCAAATTTACAAACCTTCGTCAATGCAAACAATTCGGCTATCTATGCAGACTTGACTCCTCTTAAACAGGAAGCTTCTATGATACCTGATGCAGTACATACAGCATAACCATAAATCAATTCTCCATTCTCCCTTCTCAAACATGACCGATCAACAAACAGTACAAAATCTGACTATTCCAGTGGAATGTCAAGGAGGTCAAGTCTTGGCTTTGTACACATTTCGGTCACATCCAAACAATCATGATCACCTTCCTCCTTCACTTCCTCTCAATAGGAATCGGGCAACAATGTTTCTGGATTCAACATGGTGCACCTTGTCACACTTACATTTTCAGCACCCAAGACTACTCTTTCACACAAAGGGGGTCATTAGGATGGCGGACAGACCTGCGTCCGTCCGCCACCCCCGAGGAAGAGGGACCGTCCGCATGGGCAGCGGCGGTCCCTCCATGCAAATTAGGATGTGACCGCCACCCTGGCGGTCACATCCTGTTCCTTTAACCTTGCAGCGGGTGCTGCTTGAAGCAACACCCGCCGCAAGGTTAAAAATGCATGTTGAACATTTACATGCACATAGCGGCAGGCACCGAGCGGTGCCTGCCGCTTTGTGCATGTAAATGGTACCCCCCATGTGCACCCCCGACACCCTGGGGGCCCGCAACGGGCCCCCAAACACCAAGACCACATGCTTTTCCACAGCAGAAAACCCGCCGTGGAACAGCATGTTTCCGCATCAATCCTAATATGGCTGGCGGTGTCTGATAGACACCGCCACCATATTAGAGCTTTTCCGCGGCAGTCCTGCGGCGGAAAAGCGGCGAACGGTCTTCACGTCCGCAGATGACCCCCCTGCCATCCTAATGTGGCGGGGGGTCTTTGCAATCACCGCAGCGGTGAATCCGCATCCTCCGGGCCGGAGGTGGCTTCCGCCGGCCCGGAGGATGCGGATTCACCGCAATCCTAATCGGCCCCTTAGTCAGCTGACTAGGGGTCAAATGTTGAGTATGAGTTCTTGTTAAAAGGATCTCAACTGAATGCGGAACATATACTTTTACAGGATGTCCCATCACAATTGATTCACTCTGCTCCAGACTCACACAAGTAGCAGCTACTGCTTTTAGGCAGCCAGGTAATGCTGCAGCCACTGGATCAAGAGTAGCAGAAAAGTATGCTACTGGACATCAAGACAATCCATGTCTCTGGGTTAACACCGAAAGTGCACACCCTTCTCTTTCACAACAGAACAAGACAAATTCTTTCATATAGTCTGGCATTCCTAATGCTGGTGCTTGACACAAACAACTTTTCAGTTTAATGAATGCTTCTTCACTTTCATCATCCCACTCAATCGGATCATTCATATCTTTTCGTATCAACCTTATTAAAGGTTTTGTAAGTAGTGAAAATCCACTTATCCATTGATGACAGTATCCAACCACTCCCAAAAACATTCGCACTTCCTTTTTAGTTTTAGGCATGCTCATTTGTTGAATCACTTTTATTCTTTCCGGTGTCACCTTTTGGATTCTTCTCTCTATCTTATGTCCAAGATATTGAACTTCTTGTTTACAAAACTGTAATTTCTCTGGGGACACCTTGTGTCCTACTTCTGCCAAATGGTTCAGTAAAGCTATTGTGTCTGTGACACAAGCTTCTCTTGTCTTTGATGCCACCAATAGGTCATCAATTTACTGAACTAAGACTGAGTTTCCTGGCATAACCAAGGTCTCTAAACATTTTTTCAAAATGTGATTGAATATCAAAATACTTTTTGTGTACCCTTGAGGAACGCGGCACCATGCCAAAACATGGTCTCCGAACCGGAAAGCAAAAAGATATTGGCTAACCGAATGCAATGGAATTGAAAAGAATGCTTGGCACAAATCAACCACAGTATACCAATGTGCATCCCATGGTATATGATAAAGAATCACTGCAGGATTTGTAACTACAGGACAACAGGGTACTACTATTTTATACATTTTCCTCAAATCTTGCACTATTTTCCTCAAATCTTGCACTATTCTATATTATCCACTAGGCTTTTTAAGTCCCATGATTGGCAAATTACAAGGACTGCTCAATATTTCTTTTACAATTCCCTGTTCAATAATTTGGTCAATTACTGGGGGATCTCCTGCTTTTGCTTCAGGGCTCATTCTGTATTGTGGTGTATTTGGGTACTCCACAGCGTTCTCCTTAGTGTCCCAAGTAAAAAGATACCACACTTGTGTGGCTGTCCAATGCAGAATTGGCTAAAAAGGTATTTTAAAAAAGAATTTGTGCTTAGAATTCTCAGCGCTATACCCTTATTCCCTATGTTTTGGGCTCTTCCCAATCACAGGCCCTTGCCCCACCCACACAAGTGAGGTATCATTTTACTCGGGAGACTCTGTGGGGTAGGACATTTGTGCCAGCACGGTGATTCCACACAAAAATATGTGGAACATGTTGTTTTTTCAGCTAAATTTGAAGGTTTGCCTGGTATTCTGGGTAGGAAAACGTTGGTGGATCCACGTAAGCCATACCTCATTGGACTCCCTCGGGTGTCTAGTTTTCAGAAATGTTTGGGTTTGGCATTTTCCCAAGATGGCCGCCGAGCCCGGGCCAAAATCTCAGGTGCCCCGCCCCCCCAAAACCAGGTAGTTTTCTTATAGGTAATTTTGAAGTCTCCACAGTACGATTTGGGCCATTTCCTATTGCAGCCACTATGCCTACCCTTACAAGTGAGGTACCATTTTTATCAGGAAACCTGGGGGAACGCTTTATGGGAGGAAATTTGTGGATTCATGCAGATACCAGAACTTTCCCACACAGAAATTTTAGAACAAAGTGATTTTTTCAGCGAAATTTGAAGTTTGCAGGGGATTCTGGGTAGGAGAATGTTGGCGGACTCACGCAAGCCATACCTCGCTGGACTCCCACATGGTGTCTAGTTTCCAGAAATGTGCGGGTTTGGTAGGTTTCCCTAGAGGGCTGTCAAGCCCAGGGCCAAAAACTCCAGGGACCCCCCCATGCAAAACTAGGTTGGTTTGTGATAGGTAATTTTGATGCCACCTCAATAGGTTTTGGGCCCTTGCCTGTCGCGGATCCTTGACCCAACCACGCAAGTGAGGTACCATTTTTTTCAGGAGACCTGGGGGAATTCTGGGTGGGAGGAAATGTGTGCATCCACATAGATTCCAGAACTTTCCCACACAGACATTTGAGAAAAAAGTGATTTTTTCAGCAAAATTTGAGGTTTGCTGTGGATTCTGGGTATGAGAATGTTAGGGGACCCACGCAAGCGAAACTTCGCTGGACTCCCCCGGGTGTCTAGTTTCCAGAAATGTGTGGGTTTGGTAGGTTTCCCTAGATGGCCGCCGAGCCCAGGGCCAAAAACTCATGGGACCATCCTTGCAAAACCAGGTTGGTTTGTGATTGGTAATTTTGATGTCTCTTCAATAGGTTTTGGGCCCTCGCCTGTTGCGGGTTCTTTACTCACCCATGCAAGTGAGGTACCATTTTTATCGAGAGACCTGGGGGAACGCTGGGTGGGAGGAAATTTGTGGATCCACCCAGATTCCAGAACTTTCCACCACACAAATGTGTGGAAAATTTGTTTTTTGTCAATTTTTTAGGTTTGTAAGGAATTCTGGTTATTAGAACCTGGTGGGAGCCAGTCAAGTCACCCCATACTGAATTTCCCTGGGTGTCTCGTTTTCAGAAATATGTAGGTTTGCTAGGTTTCCTTAGGTGCCGGCAGAGCTAGGGTTCAAAAACTACAGCTAGGCACTTTGCCAAAAAAGGGTAAATTTTCACTGTGAAATTGTGGTGTGTCCATATTGCGTTTTGCGCCGTTTTCTGTCATGGGCACTAGGCCTACACATGCAAGTGAGGTACCATTTTTCTCAAAAGACTTTGGGGAACCGGGGGAAGGTGGAAATGTGTGAGTCCACGCAGATTCTAGAACTTTCCACTACAGAAATGTGAGGAAAATGTGTTTTGTTTGACAATTTTTATGTTTGCAAGGGATTCTGGATATTAGAACCTGGTGAGAGCCAGTCAAGTCACCCCATCCTGGATTACCCCGGGTGTCTAGTTTTCAGAAATGTATAGGTTTGCTTGGTTTCCCTAGGTGCCGGTAGAGCCAGAGTTAAAAAACTACAGCTAGGCACTTTGCCAAAAAAGGGTCAATTTTCACTGTGAAATTGTGTTGTGTCCACGTTGCGTTTTGCGCTGTTTCCTGTCTCGGGAACTAGGCCTACCCACACAAGTGAGGTACCATTTTTCTCTGAAGACTTTGGGGAACACGGCGTGGATGGAAATTTTTGGATCCACGCAGATTCCAGAACTTTCCACCACAGAAATGTGAGGAAAATGTGTTTTTTTGACAATTTTTTAGGTTTGCGAAGGGATTCTGGGTAACAGAAACTGGTGGGAGCCAGCCAAGTCACCCCATCATGGATTCCCCTGGGTGTCTAGTTTTTAAAAACTGTACAGGTTTGCTAGGTTCGCCTAGGTGCCGGCAGAGCTAGAGTTACAAAAACCACAGCTAGGCACTTTGCCAAAAAAGAGTCATTTTTCGCTGTGAAATTGTGTTGTGTACACATTGCGTTTTTCTCCCTTTCATGTGACGGGCACTAGGCCTACCCATGCAAGTCAGGTACCATTTTTCTCATAAGACTT
This sequence comes from Lissotriton vulgaris, assembly GCF_964263255.1. Classification (NCBI taxonomy): domain Eukaryota; kingdom Metazoa; phylum Chordata; class Amphibia; order Caudata; family Salamandridae; genus Lissotriton; species Lissotriton vulgaris. The sequence continues at coordinate 160,305,875 of NC_141700.1, forward strand.
TGGGGAACGTGTGGACGGGGGGAATTTGTGGATCCACGCAGATTACAGAACTTTCCACCACAGAAATGTGAGGAAAATGTGGTTTTGTTTTACAATTTTTTAGGTTTGCAAGGGATTCTGGATAACAGAACCTGGTAGGAGCCAGTCAATTCACCCCATCCTGGATTACCCTGGGTGTCTTGTTTTCAAAAATGTATAGTTTTGCTTAGGTGCCGGCAGAGCTAGGGTTCAAAAACTTCAGCTAGGCACTTTGCCAAAAAGGGTCATTTTTTACTGTGAAATTGAGGTGTGTCCATGTTGCGTTTTGCGCCGTTTCATGTTGCTGGCACTAGGCCTACCCATGCAAGTGAGGTACCATTTTTCCTGGAAGACTTTGGGGAATGTGGGGTGGGTGGAAATTTGTGGATCCACACAGATTCCAGAACATTCCACCACAGAAATATGAGGAAATTGGTTTTTTGACATTTTTGTAGGTTTGCAAGGGATTCTGGGTAACAGAACCTGGTGAGAGCCAGTCAAGTCACCCCATCCTGGATTCCCCTGGGTGTTGAGTTTTTAAAAATGTATAGGTTTGCTAGGTTTCCCTAGGTGCCGGCAGAGCTAGAGTTACAAAAACCACAGCCAGGCACTGCAAAAAAAGGGTAATTTTTCATTGTGAAAATGTGGTGTTTTCACGTTGCGTTTTGAGCCATTTCCTGTCGTGGGCACTATGCCTACCCACACAAGTGAGGTACCATTTTTATCAGGAGACTGAGGGTAATTCAGATTTGAAAATCAACTGTTATTTCCTATTGACTTTCAATGCATTTCTGCCTTCCAAATGAAAGACATTGTGTAAAAAAGAAGTCATTTTGAAAAATGACCGATAATTCTCATGCTAGTATGAGTATTTCCAATTTTGTAAATGTGCAAATATCTACGGTTTATAAACTCTATATTTTGTTCCCATTTCAGAAATATATAGATGTCTTTCATACCGATTGTTCCATATATACATTTTCCCAGAATAATTGCTATATACCCAGTACATAATAAAAAACCATTGCAAGTCGCTGCTCAGTTTTTGGCTCTGGGTTCGTCGGGTTCTTGGTGAACCTACAAGTCCTATATATCCCCACAACCAATAAAGTCCCACGGATGTAACAGTATATTGCTTTTAAAGAGCTGTCATAATTAGAAGAAGTTACATGTGAAAACGTTGGCACAAAGGGCTGTTTTTTTCAAATAATTTTCAATTTTTCCTATATTTAACTGTTAGTTTCTATAAAGAAACCTTGAAGGATCTACACAAATAACCCCTTGCGGAATTCAGAATTTTGTCTACTTTACTAAAATGTATATTTCCTGGATACATTAGTGCTTTCATACCCGTTAATACCATTAACTGGAAGGAGGATGAAAGGACAAAAAATAGCAAAAATAGGCTATGACCTGGAAAAATGCCAAAACTGTAAAAGACTTTGGTTTTCTGGCCAAAGTCTATCATTCTCTAAAGGCTGGGAAAATTGTGATTTCAGCCCCACAAACCCTTTTCTGATACTGTTTGCAGGGAAACACCCAGACACTTTTATTTGCAGCACTTTTTTCCCCCAAAAACAAAATGTACCTGTATTTTGGCTAATTGCTGGGTCCCCTCCAGGGGAATCCACAAACCCTGGGTACCTTGAGAATCCCCATGATGTTGAAAGAAAAGGACTCAAATTTGGTGTGGGTACCCAATGTGGTTCAAAAGTTACAGGGGCCTAAGCGTGAATGCCCCAATTAGCCAAAAAAAGGTTAAGCACAGGAGGGGGAAAAAGGCCTAGCAGCGAAGGCGTTAAAGGCCTGCCCAATTCTAATGGTCTGATTTCTCATCCTGGCCAATGCATGTCACATGGAAGACGGCCAACGAAACGACTGAGCTGAATCTGCTGCTGCACTGACAGGATTGTTGGCTAGCAATAAACCTAGGGTTACAAGATGACTCCATGTCAGCTAGGATATAGTCTTTCTCTCATACGGTTTAGGTGAACAACCTAAGGCATTGTTGGAATTGTATTCCTTGCTCGCTTCTGTTGAGACAATTGAATTAATGCACCTGAAAACAATAATGTGTTAAAGAAAACACTGTGTGTGGGGCATTGAATCCATATTGACTCATTAAAGTATTCCACCTTGAAACAGTCTGCAATCTGCCTTTGAGCTTGTACTGATGAACGTGGTGGGTCTGGGAAGGCTGCCAATGCAGGGAAGACTGCCTCTGTGGATCAGTACTGCGGATTACGTACGGACCTAAGAGGAAGAGACCTAGGCCCTCATTAAGGGTGTCCCAGTAATCGGTGAAATATTTATCGCACCTGATAAACTCCGACTTTGCTGAGTCGAGATTTATTGGGTGCGACAATAGCATCCAATTATGAGTTTCTGCGGAATAACATGCAGGTCTTTGTGCCGTATTTTGGAGCTTGTTGTTAATGTTAATGTTAATGTTATGGGGATTTGTATAGCCCCAGCCAAGGGGCGTCCCGGCGCTGTATGGAAGACTGGAGGCAGAAGGGAAGGACACAGAAGAGGGAAAAGAGAAGGTCATTGAAAGAGGTGAGTTTTGATGGCTTTCCTGAAGGCCAGAAGGTCCTGCATGCCACGGATGGTTTCAGGTAGGCTGTTCCAGAGTTTGGCGGCCAGCAGGCTGAAGGCTCGGCCGCCCATCCTGGCTAGTTTAGTGCGGGGAATGACCGCAAGATGTTGTCCTTCTGAACGAAGTGACCTCCTGGGAATGTACTCTGTCAGGAGGGGGCATAGCATAGGGGGGGAAGCGGTTTTAAGGATTTTGAAGGCCAGACAGAGTGCCTTGAACTGAATCCTCTTGCCCACCGGGAGCCAATGTAGCTTCTTCAGGACTCCAGCCACTGAGGAGTGGCGGGGAAGGCCAACCAAAGCCCTGGCGGCAGCATTCTGCACTCTCTGAAGTCTAGTAATCTCTGCTAGGTTGGCACCTAGCAAGAGGGAACTCGCGTAATCCAGCCTAGAAAGGATGGTAGCTTTGACAATTAGCTGGCGTGTGTGGCAATCAAAAAACTTCAGGATGGGTCTTAGGTTGCGCAGGATGCCAAAACAGGTGGCTGCCACTTTTTTGGTGTGGTGGGTGTATTTCAGTGTCGAGTCCACCCAAACTCCCAGATTTTTGACACATTCTTTGGGCTTAGGGGGTTGGCCTAAAGTTTCAGGCCACCAGCTGTCACCCCAGGATTCTGTGTTTTTACCCAGGAGCAGTATTTCTGTTTTCCCGGCATTGAGTTGGAGGAAGTTGGTCGTCATCCAGTTGGTGATCTCAGTGAGGGTCTGTTTGAAATGATGGGCCTTCAGACCGTTGTTATCATTGAGAGCTACCACCAACTGGGTGTCGTCTGCGTAGGATACTAGTGTCAGCCCATTCTTTTTGGCCACCTCTGCTAGCGGCCGAACATAAACATTGAACAGGGTGGGGCTCAGTGCTGACCCCTGGGGCACCCCCTGTCCAATATTATGTTCTTTAGAGAGGTAAGGAGGGGTGGAGACTTTAAAGGATCTGTTGGAGAGAAAGTCTCTGAACCATCCCAGGGCATTTCCCGAGATTCCAATTTCCTCCAATCTAGTCAGAAGGACCTCGTGTGACACCGTGTCGAAGGCAGCACTGAGATCCAGCAGGATCAGTGCTGCCGTTCCGCCGGTGTCAAGAATAGCACGGAGGTCCTCTGTAACACTGAGCAGAGCTGTCTCAGTGCTGTGTCCAGCTCTAAACCCGTGTTGGAAGTTGTCCAAGATGGTGTTAGTTAAAAGGAAATTGGTAAGTATGGTATTGACAAAATCAGCTTCTACTGTTAAAATATGGACATCTCTACCCCCTCCCCCACCAATAAATATCAGCAGGTTTCACCTTACAATACCTATCACAAATCTCATGATTGCCATATGTGCCCTGACAGCATTTTCTACTTACCTTGTGAGGACCCTCCATAATCGTGTTTCTGTTACAGCCATTGTTTTAAGGGTGCCAGATTTCTCCATTTCACCAATAAAGCAGTGCTCCTTACCACCGGGGTTCAGTTTTAATAACATTAGGGCTTTAAGTGGGATGAAAAAACTGGAGGTCTCTCAAAAGGGCGTGGCCAATGTAATTAAGGGAGAGGCTTAAAAACACATAAGCAAAAATCTGTGCTTAGCATAGTCTGCCGCCCGACTTTCATTTTTGCTGTTTCTGTCATTGCATCCAGATATATGATACAACAAGTAACATCATACCTACAAGTCAGGACTATTGGCTTTGTCAATGGTTGTTAGTTGCATAACATAAATAAGCAGCAACTATGGCTTGAATCAGAGGCGCAACTAGAGCCAAATTTCGGGAGGGGCTGATAAAAATTTCGGAGGGGGCTAATTCTTCCAGCTATATGCAGAGTGGAGATGCAGGGACTCTAAAAAAGGGGGAGAAAAAAACAACAAAGCCTTGTTAACAAGTGAATGGTCTTTTAAAAGACCTGTGAAGTACTCGGTTTCGGCTGTGTGTGTGCCCGGGAAGCTGACACACACGACGGCGGGGGTGGGGGTTGTGTGCCTGGCTTGTATATAATATTGAAAAAGCTTCCACTTAAAGCACTTAAAGCCCTGGTGGCACCACCACAATAACTAACACAAAACCTGTGCACACTCTAATAAGTACACAATGATGCCAGTGTAGACATATGAGACAAATGGAGACAAAGCGTTTCATTTACAAACAAATTAATTGCTTTCTTGGAGTCGGTTGTTAGAGAAGGAGTCTTAAATGTTCCTAAGAACCAACTGACACGTGTTTCGTCGCGTGTGGGACAGTCTTCCCGCGACTCCTCAGGGCTGGGGGGGGATACAAAGGGATGTGATGGGGTACATGGTGACATCATACAATAGCCAAATTGTATGTGACATTTCTCCTAACAATGGACCACAGCCAAAGGAAACCACTGTACGCGTGATTAAAAAAACGGCGACGTGAGAGTGGGTGACATCTTATGCATTGGTGACTGAAAGGTCTTGTTGGTGAGCTGTCAAGATAAAATGGCCTATGTCATGCGTGATATAAGATAGAGAACGTAGTGGGGGGAACAAGAGAATGTGAGATTGCAAATGCAATCTGTGGAACACGCAGGGCGGGGGACAAGCACGAGCAATAAAAAATAAAATATAAAAAAATATTAAAAACACACATACAACGAAAGGAGTGTAATAATATAAAAACATGCATGTGTTGAGGAACAATGACGAACTAGTTGAGTAGATCCTACCTAAAGATACTTGAAGTGTCGTTGGGAGAGTCAAAAGTGAATGTGCACAATGAAGACCCAACCGTCCTCCGTTAGGCTGGATATCATGCCAATGTTAGCAGGGAATTTGAAAAAAGAGGAAAGGATGCTCACCGCTCCGTCGGTGATACTTCCGACCCGACAGGGCCCTGGTCTGTTGGCCTATTACGGCGGTGGTTGGAGAATTCTAATGATAAAAGACAAGCAGAGAAAGCCACAGTGAGCATCTCTGTGTGCTAACAAGTTTCCAAATATTAAAGCACTGGTGAGGTCATAGATCATAAGGTAAGTAGCCTGCTCACCTAACAAGTGTTATATCCGTAGTGTAGAATTTCTCCTCCACTTATGTTACCCTCTCCCCCAGATTCTCCACTACTATACATCCAACGCGCTTTGGGGTGTCCAGCATTATTCACTCACCTTGATATACCGTGCACTACGGATATAACACTTGTTAGGTGAGCAGGCTGCTCCTTATGACACTCCTTTAGTTGTTTGTGTGTTTTTTATATTTTTTTATATTTTATTTTTTATTGCTCGTGCTTGTCCCCCGCCCTGCGTGTTCCACAGATTTCATTTGCAATCTCACATTCTCTTGTCCCCCCCCACTACTTTCTCTATCTTATATCACGCATGACATAGGCCATTTTATCTTGACAGCTCACCAACGACACCTTGCAGTCACCAATGCATAAGATGTCACCCACTCTCACGTCGCCGTTTTTTTTGATCACGCGTACAGTGGTTTCCTTGGGCTGTGGTCCATTGTTAGGAGAAATGTCACATATTATTTGGCTATTGTATGATGTTACCATGTACCCCATCACATCCCTTTGTATCCCCCCCAGCCCTGAGGAGTCACTGGAAGACTGTCCCACACACGACGAAACACGTGTCGGCTGGTTATCTTGAACATTAAAGACACCTTTTCTAACAACTGATTCCAAGAAAGCAATTAATTTGTTTGTAAATTAAACACTTTGTCTCCATTTGTCTCAAATGTCTACACTGACATCATTGTTTACTTTTTAGAGTGTGCATAGGTTTTGTGTTAGTTACTGTACGCAGTGTTAGCCTAGGCTAACACTACATGGAGGGGTTATAGGGCTTATCCTCTCAACCTTCTTGCACCTCACAGCTTACTAAGAATCGCCACAAATTATTGCGCTAATACTTAGCTGAGCGCCCCTTTCTCAAACCTGACTAAAAACCCTTTCTCAGACCCTTGACACCACCACAATGTTGCTGCTCCTGAGTTTCAAAAAGAAAAAGGAAATCCAGAGATAAATGGACTCTCTTTAAAGGATTTCCCTTCCCCTACAACGCTCACCTGGCATTACTGCATGCATAACTTCTCCACTAGTGAGAAGTGAGCAGTTGTGAGCACCCGCACATCGATTTGCCTGCTGGCACTGCAGTCCAGAAAAAAACAGACCGCCTGTGCCAGGGCACAAAACAGAGCCCGAAAGAGACCTGTTTCGACGCCTCCTTTAAAAAAAACTGCCAGTGCTCAGCACTGGTGAGACCCGGCCCACTTAAAGCCCGGAATAACATAATGATTTGTGGGGGTTGTTGTCCTGGTGCACTTCATTTCTTCCATTAACGGGCACAGCTAAAAAAAGACTTGTAAACAAAAAGTTTCAAAGAAGAAAGGCCCAGACTCGGGGCGCTGTTTTATTTGCAAATTACATAAGGAGGAAATAGAGTGTGGGAGCAGGTGGAACACATGACACCATTACTTAGCCGAATGCCCGCCTATGGCACCAGTTAAAACACTGCAGACACACCTGTCCCGGAGAGTACAATGAGGTTAAACATGTAGAAAATCTTTTTTTTTTTAAATCAACAAAGTCCGCTTTTGTAAGCTGGCGCAGGTGATTCCAGACAATAGCAGGCCCCGGAAGACAACATGGCTGACACTTCTCCACGTTGCATCGGTAGCTTTGAGCCAGGGCTGTTTCAACAGCCTTTAGAATGATGGAACTTGTAGATTGTATGCCCTCGATGATGTAAGGTCTACAACTTTCAGCAGGCACATAAGTTGACTGAAAAACCAGGACTTGTTGAAAATTGCTCTCATGACGAGCAGGATTTGACAGCTATGCACCACCCTAGGGAGATAACACCTGGGGTAGGTGCTAGATGGGCACAAGGGGAGGCAGATACGCCTACAATTTTAATTTTCTCCTCCACCCATCCAGCGGCCGAAGCCTGTGCACGCGGGCAGGGTTCTTTCCACAGTCTTTCCTCAAAGCACTTAAGATTGTGTCACGTTCCAACGAGGGCCTTCCTTCCCTGTCACACCTCTTTTTTTAGCGGTGCGCCATCTTTTCCCTCTGTTCTGCTGTAGATCTGTGATTTATTGGCTGGCTATGGACATTTCGTAACAAACAAAAGGGTGGGAAAGTAATTAGCACCGAAAAGCAATGAACTGAATGCTCGTATAGGATTAGGTGTCTTATTTCCGCCTCTTGGGAGCCTATCCAATTGCGGGATTGGCCTGACGTGCCCTGAGAGGAAAGCAGGCCGCGACAAATCTGTCGCCGAGGCTGACGCACCTGCTCCTTTCTTGCCATGTGTTCTTTGCCAAGCTCCGTGAGAAGAACGGAGAATCAAAGGAAAATGCAGTCCAAAAAGGCTGGCGAAGATTTTTTTTAATCAAATATTTCTGTTGGCTCATATCCTATCTGCAGAGAATGAGCGACCGAGAAGCGAGGTATGCCACTGAAACATGCCCATCATGTACCGGTGCCACTTGACCAGTATGAAATACGCAAAAAATGGCCTGTCTGTTTCTTTGAGAATGTGGCAACCCTACCTTCGTCGCGGTTTACAAATTCAAATTGAGTCAGTCGCCTAAACTCAACTCACCACCGTCTCAGCTCTAAATTTGAGAACATGCATTGAGCAATTTTTATTGGGGGAGGGCGCGGTGCAAATCCCCTCAGGGATACTAGAGTCAGGGGTAAGCCAGTGTCTGACCGCGAAATCAGCCCCCACCCCCGCAGAATGTGATGAGGACCCCAGAGTCTCACTTATTGGTCCTGGGTTGGTGGGTGCTTTAAGAAGGTGTATCCCCCCTCCCCCCTCCGAAGAGCTGGGCACTCCGTGCGCCCCAGGGGCCTACGTTGCACCTCTGGTATAAGTCTTCACCCTGGACACAAGAGGGGACATGGATTCCGTGACCCTCCATGTTCTGGTGCGAGAGAATGCAGGGCTGCCCCGGGCCCACGCAGGGGGCCCTCCTAAGAGGGCGGCCCCCCTTAGTGCCACAGGATGGCACACAACAGGTCAGACCTCCAGTGTTTGGGACCCTCGTGGGTCCCCCATTCCCATGTCAATTCCGGGCAGGAGGGGGTGGGGAAGAGGTATTTATACCTTTCCCGCCAACTGGTCGCCCTCTTTGTTTTCTATTCTGCCTGGACGCCGTTTGGATTGTCCTGGTCTTGCGTCGGGTTTTCGTGACCCCCGGTATCCCGGTGAGTGATTGTTGTTCTCAGATTCGTGGGTTCGAGCCCTATTACTTAGACAATATACTTAAAGCAATACATTGAAAGAAGCGCTGTTTCTGATGGAGGCGAGATTTGTGGAGCGGCGGGGCAAGGTTCATAGGGCGGTGTGTGTTGGTGTGAGGCCGGGAGAGTTTGTGGCCTGTAGGCGAGAGCTGCAGCCTTTAGGAGGGAGGGGTAGGGGGGTTGGGGGGGGGGGTAAATGCAGACCAAGAACATTTCTGAGTGTGGAAAAGGCCGCTTTATTAGGAACAGGTGTGCATCACATAATAAATAACCTTGGCAAAAGCCTTCCAAAACGAAACCTCACTAAATAATTAATTAACCCTGACCCCGCCCCCCACCCCCTCTCCTAAAATTTCAATAGCCCCTCCCCCACCTATATAATACAACATTTCAAACATTACAACAACATTATAAAACATTACATCATCAATATAAACATTACGTCATCATATCAACCCCAATAACTTATAAATACCATGCCCTCCATTAACCAATCACATGCCTGCCCCTTCACCTGTCAAACCCCCAAAACGTATAAACGGTCAACCAATGACCAACTTATCCTTTCCTTGTCAATAACACCAACCTGACCATAATCACTAAAATCTGACACAAACTGCCCCGAAACAACTAGACCCCGCCACCCAGGAAGGTGGGGGGGGGAGAAACACTACCCCCCTCCTTTCTGCCCCCCAGTAGGAAAAAGGAAGGAGCCTGAATATTACTCACCGCCGGACGGTCAAAGACCTAGCCAAGACTTCTCTCAATTCCAACAAATACAGGTCCATACCTACTCTGGATAAGTGAACTCCATCGTCCCTAAAGAATTCAACTGACTCAAATCGTATCTCTCTATGAGACACTCTTCCAAAACCCAGCTGACGGCAGATTCTGGAAACCTCAGCATTCACCTTGTTCCTGGCCCTATCAATCGCTCGAGGATTCACTGCGTCTCTCCAAATCCTACGCGGAATCAATTCCGTCCAAAACACATGGCAACCAGCCCAGCGCTCTTTAATAACAGCGAAGTCCCTCTTAATTGCTCGCAACAAAACCACTCCCTTAGTAGCGCAAAGATCATTTTCTCCTAAGTGGATGACTAAAATATCCGGACAGCAACCCCCAACCACTCCTGTATTAAGACATGGAACCACCTCCCTCCAAAGCATCCCTCCTTTACCTTTCCAAACAATATTGAACATTTTGTCATTTCCCCAAAATAACTTTGAGCAGCCTGAACCCGTGCCCATTTGACGAACGAATGCCCCACTATCCAAATCGTCACCACTTCACAACGGGGCCCAGCAACCGAACATGCAAAAGAAAAAACAATGAATACTCAAGAAAGGAGGATGACGCATGCGCCTCCCCCGCATTGCTCCGCACATATCGCTGAAAGCAGTTAGACGACCAGCGCCCCAACCTCATGATGTCCCCTTGAGACCAACCCCTATTAAACGCTTCCGTCGCAGCACCGATCCTAAAAGAGTGTGTACTAACCCTGGGCGAAGAACTACGCTCCGTTCGCGGAGTTTGCGGAGTTTCGGCAACTCCGCGCTCCGCGGAGAACGCGAAGTTGTCGATTACTCCGCAAACTGCTGCGTAGCGTAGTTCTCGCGCGCTCAATAGCATTTTCGCGTGCGCGAGGATGCTTGTCGGTAAGATCGAGTTGCCGAACACGCAGAAACTGCAATCTGGCACAGAATAACTCGCGAACACGTTAGTAGTGACCGGAAATAAGGGGACGCGAGCGGGCGGGACAAACCTCATGGGTAACTTCGCGCGCTACACAGCCCGAGCATGCAGGCAATCAATCAATCAATCAATCAGGATATTTGTATAGCACGCTACTCACCCAGAGGGTCTCAAGGCGCTTGGGGGAGGGGGGTCCGCTACTGCTCGAACAGCCATGTCTTGAGTTGCTTCCTGAAGCAGAGGTGGTCTTGGGTCAGGCGGAGGTGGATGGGGAGGGAGTTCCAAGTCTTGGCTGCCAGGTAGGAGAAGGATCTTCCTCCCATGGTGGATCTTCGGATGCGTGGCACGGCGGCGAGGGCGTGGCTGGTCGATCGTAGCTGGCGGGTGGGAGTGTAGAAGGTCAGGCGGTTGTTGAGGTACCTGGGGCCCAGGTCGTGGAGGGCCTTGTGTGCGTGGGTGAGGAGTTGGAACGTGATTTTCTTGCTGACGGGGAGCTAGTGAAGGTCTCTCAGGTGTCCGGAGATGTGGCTGTGTCGGGGGATGTCCAAGATGAGTCATGCGGAGGCGTTCTGGATGTGTTAGAGTCTTTTCTGGAGTTTGGCTGTGGTTCCGGTATAGAGGGTGTTTCCGTAGTCCAGTCGGCTGGTGACGAGTGCCTGTGTGACCGTCTTCCTGGTTTCGGTGGCGAGCCATCGGAAGATCTTTCGGAGCATGCGTAGGATGTTGAAGCATGATGATGAGCCGGCGTTGACTTGTCTGGTCATCAAGAGGGAGGAGTCCAGGATGAAGCCCAGGTTGCGTGCGTGGTCCGTTGGTTTGGGTGCGCTGCCCAGGGCAGGGGGCCACCAGGAATCGTCCCAGGCGGAGGGTGATGATCCAAGGATGAGGACTTCCTTCTTGTCTGAGTTCAGTTTCAGGCGGCTGTTCCTCATCCACTCGACTACGTCTTTCATCCCTTCGTGTAGGTTGGTTCTGGCGGTTCCTGGGTCGTTGGTGAGGGAGAGGTTCAGCTGGGTGTCGTCGGCGTAGGAGATGATGTTGAGGTTGTGTTGGCGTACGATGGCTGCGAGGGGGCTCATGTAGACGTTGAAGAGGGTGGGGCTGAGTGATCATCCTTGTGGTACGCCGCATATGACTTCGGTGGCCTTGGATCTGTACGCGGGGAGGCGGACTCTCTGGGTTCTTCCGGTGAGGAACGAGATGATCCACTCCAGTGCTTTCTCTTGGATTCCGATGTTGCTGGGGCGCTGCACTAGGGTGCGGTGGCAGACCGTATCGAATGCTGCGGAGAGGTCCAGGAGGATGAGGGCCGCTGTTTCCCAGTTGTCGAGCAGGGCTCGGATGTCGTCAGTGGCTGCGATGAGGGCGGTCTCGGTGCTGTGGTTGGCGCGGAAGCCGGACTGCGAGTGGTCGAGGCTGGTTGGGCGAGCGCAATTGGTGATCCACTGTGTGAGGTTGTTGGCTGCTTGGTTGGGGTCCGTTGAGCTGGCGGGAGGGTTCTGGCTCAGTGAAGTGGTGAGCTGGTCGGTGGTGATCTTGTTCCAGTTCCTGCGGGGAACCTGTTGCGGGTGGTGGTGAGTCGTGGTCTTTCTGAAGCTGAAGTGGACGCAGCTGTGGTCTGTCCAGTGGAGTCCGGTGGAGTGGCTGAAGGAGATGTACTTGCTGGAGGAGAAGACTGGGTCAAGCGTGTGTCCGGCGTAGTGGGTGGGGGTGTTCACCAGTTGCATGAGTCCGAGGTTGGCGAGGTTGTCCAGCAGGGTGGTGGTGGTGTTGTCGTTGTTGTTCTCCAGGTGGAAGTTGAGGTCCCCTAGGAGGATGTAGTCAGCGGAGGCGAGGGCGTGCGGGCTGATGAAGTCTGCGATGTCTTCGCTGAATTGTGTGCGAGGTCCTGGGGGTCTGTAGATGAGGGTGCCTCTGAGTGTGGTCTTGGGGTCGGTGTGTATCTGGAAGTGAAGATGTTAAGCGGCTGTGAGGGTGTCGTCTGAGTTGGTCGTGATGCGGATTGTGTTCTTGTGGACGATGGCGATGCCTCCTCCTGTCTCGTTGACGCGGTCTCTCCGGGTGATCTTGTATCCGTCCGGGATGGCGACGGCGATGTCGGGCGCTGAGGAGGCGTTCATCCATGTTTCCGTGAGGAAGGCGACGTCTGGAGATGTGGTGTCGAGCAGGTTCCAGAGTTCCACGGCGCTCCCGAAGACGAAAAATGGCTCGCGAACGGGTCAAGCAAGCTACTACGCATGCTCGCGGAGCTATGCGTAGTTCGCGGAGTGCAAGTGCATCTTCGCGTAGCTCCGCGGAGCGCGGCTACGCGAACTACGCCCAGGCTTAGTGTGTACCTTATTGATCCCCATCCAAACCAATCTGCTGCAAAGCTTTACGCAAAACCATGCGCAGTTGATATGCTGTCACAGGCGCTTTATCAATATGCTGAAAAACCAGATCACAATCGCAACCCCCCGAGAGCATGCGCCAACGGCGAGCCAACAGCAATGGACATGTAATTCTTGGTGAACGCGCCTCCAACCACACCCCTTTACCCAACTGCCTTTGATCAGTCTTAGAGCTGGAAAGCCACACATGCACCCCCTCCTCTGAACAGAGAACATCACGCCAACAAATTCCTCCCTTAGATTTAGAACTCAACAATTCCGAAACTCGAAAAGCCCCAAAGAATATGAAGGCCATCAGCATGGCGAACAAACAAACTTCAAAATCGTCTCTACAAACTGAGGGCAGAATCACCAATAGACGAACCAGTGTCTGCCAAGATAACGGAGCTCTAGACCCCCTTGCACCCCCCTGCTCCCTGTCCCAACCCTCAAGCATTCGTTTGCCAATCTCGTCAGCCGAAGGAGAATAGCCCCAAAAAAGCTTACCCGTGAAGGATATCCCTGCCAACTTTCCTGCAATAGTCACTCTAGAAAGACCCTTATCCATGAGGTCTAGGATGAACTGAATGACATCCTCGGAACGGCTCCAAACCTCTTCACGCCTGCACGCGCCTGATTCCAAAAATTCCTTCCATGCCAAAGAATAAGATGAACGTGTGGACATAGACAAAGAACCTACCCCCCGTTGTAATACCTGACGTTGCCTACGTGCCACAGATGTGTCGACATTGGGGTTGGTGATCGGTCCGCCTCCCTGGCCAGTCCATGGAATCTCCCCCACTGCGAACAAGACAAAGCATCCGCTATGTCATTGTCCACCCAGGGAATGTGCAAGGCTCGAAAAGTGATGTCATGCTTCAAGCAATCCAACACAAAGACTCTCATCAATTTCAATACCTGCTCATCTCTAGCCGACTGCCGATTAACAATCTCAACCACTGCCGAATTGTCAACACGGAAAAGGACTTTTTTGTGTGCTAGATCGTTTCCCCAAAGTGTCAAGGCCACCAGTAAAGGAAAAAGCTCAAGAAATGTGATACTCCTCCCACCATCCAACCAATCTGCAGGCCATTGCTCCGCACACCACCTCCCATTCCAGTACAGGCCAAAACCTGCGCTGCCTGCAGCATCTGAAAACATCTGCACATCCCACTGAAAATCCACATCTCTGACCAATGGCACACCATTAAAGGAAGTGAGGAAAAATGCCCACATCCGCAAGTCTTCTTTGACACCTGCAGACAGTCTTACACGATGGTGAGGCAAATGCTGCCCAGAAAGAGCCCTGCCCAATCTTCTACAAAAAGTTCTTCCTGCTCTCACCACTCTGCACGCAAAGTTAAGGTGCCCCAGTAAAACTTGAATCTCTTTCACTTTCACCTACGGTTTTGACAACATACCACTCAACAACTCCAGCATCTTCAGTTTCTTATCCTCCGGCAAGCGAGCCTGCATTGCCCCTGAATCAATTTCAATGCCCAAGAATGATAACACTGTGGCAGGACCCATTGTTTTCTCAGGAGCCAAAGGCACACCCAAATCCTCCATGAGCCCATGGAAAGTGTCCAGAGCTGCCTGGCACTCCGCGGAGCCCTGGGGACCAACAAAAAAGAAATCATCTAAATAGTGCGTTACCAGTACATGACCAGAGTGGTGGGTGAAATGCCACTGTAAAAAAGTGCTGAAACATTCAAATAGAGCACATGAAATGGAGCAACCCATCGGCAATGCTTTGTCCACGTACTGTTTCCCTTCAAAATGGATACCCAGAAGACTCCAATCATCTGGATGGACTGGAAGCAGCCTAAAAGCAGACTTAATGTCACACTTAGCCATCTCTGCAGTTGCGCCCGCGGTCACAACAAGTGACATGGCCACGTCAACCGAGGAATATGATACCGAAGCAGCCTCTCCATCAATGAAATCATTTACAGAAGACCCCTCCGGCCATGACAAATGTTGAATAAGTCTGAACTGCCCTTGCTCTTTTTTAGGCACCACTCCAATGGTTGAAATTATCAAATCATGGATCGGCCAGTCATGAAAAGAGCCTGCCATCCGTCCTTCACGCACTTCTTTACTCAATTTCTCTCTCACCACTGCACTATGTTCAGATGCAGACTTCAGGTTGTTCGCCCAACGCCTTTGCCTTGGCCCCAAATAGCCCAAACGGAATCCGAATTGAAAACCCTCCAAAGGTTTTTGTTTCACACCTTCATCCTCATAATCCTGGAGGGCCTGTTGTAATTGTGGTAGCTTAACCACCGTTGTATGAGCCCTTAGGCCGAGAACGTTGCGCTCCTCTACCTCCCCGACCCCCTTGAAACTGTGGAGCTGATCCTGAAACACCTGTACCTGTCTGACTCCCTTCTTGTCCACCTGGTGGTTTGGGATCCCAACATTTAAACATAGGGTGTCGCCTACCGCAGTTTGAGCATTCATGCCTATATCTACAGTATTCCCTAACGCACGACCCCTTATTAAAGTCCCAGCAGGCACCATTTCCTGGCTGTGCATTTGAACTATTTCCCACCCCGCCAAGGGTGGGCTTACCCTGAAAGGGGCGATAGATTAAAAGCAAACCACTAGCTGTAAAAATAGTTTTGCCCCCCGAGGCTGCCCCCAACGTATGCTGCCAGAGATCAGTATCCAACTCCCCCCACTTTGCCTCTGGATCCCATGCCATCCGAGCCCTAAATTCTTCGTCATATTGGGCCCAAGCATACCCCCCTCCAGTAAGCTGCGCCTTCCTGATCACATCCATATATTTAAATATGGAAACGCTGCGCTCTGGGAATTTCTCACAGTAAACGCTTGCATAAATAAAGAAAGCTGCCGTCCAATTCTCAATAGTCAGTGGAACTTTTGGGCGTTTTGCCAACTCATATTTCTCCTCCTTAGAACCTTCCTTGGACCTGACCTCGCGGTGAAGGAGCTTCAGTATCTCCACATACTCACCCTTCCAAATGCGCTCCTTTGTCGCCAACATTAAATGAGCTCCCAAAGGTTTAGTAACACCCATATAAGGTAGCTTTTTAATCTTTAACTCTTTGCTGGCCAGAGGCTCCTTAACCTCCCCAGTAACATCAGTGTTTGTACCACTTTCAACTTTACTCCCCGCCGACCCAATACTGACATCAGTTCCCACACCTGTGTCTTTCACATACCTTCCTTTCAACAACCTCCCCTCGTCAACCCCTCCAACCCCTTCCACCGCTATCCCCACAGACACCATTTTAGACCTGGCCCGTGAAACTGCCTTCTCACCTGAGTCTAAGGACACTGCCCTAGGAGACTCTGCCCGTGGCGCCGAAAAATCCAACATGGTCCGTCCTCGAGGAGCCCTGACTGGTGGGCCGCGCTCCCGTCTATCTCTTGACGGCCTTGCCATTGTCGGAACCTGAAAAACACTATGAGACACATGAGAGGGCTCCCCCCTTCCCCCTCTTGCAATTCTCCTTCTTCCGGACTTTCCTCGTCATAATCCAACTCTACAGGCTCCACCACCTGAAGCCCGACATTACCAGAGACCACAGCTCGGGTCTCACTCAACCTTTCAGCAGCCGCATTACGCTTTAATTGATTAGAATGTCCTCTTGTAGGGGAAGCAGACTGTACCCGCCTGTATACCCCCACTCGCTGACTCTGAAGCTCCATAGCCGACGGCACGGTAGACCACCTAGACCTGCTATTCGTTGGGGCCAGCGAAGTCGCGCCAGACTTTCATACGCTGACCGCGATGGGCTCCCTCGGTGGAACAGAGAGGGCTGCGCTAGGTTCTCTCCTCACTTCACCTCGGCGAAACTGGGATGAACCACGCCCTATCGAGTCCTGACCGCCGCACCGATCCCCCACCTGAAAAGAAAAAGTTTGGACTGGTGTGCTGGGGCTCCTGCGAAAAACACCCAACCCAGACCCTGGCCGCTGGGACACAACCGGGCCCACAGACCTTCCCTGCAACTTATCCAAAGACAAACATCTACCTGTACCCCTCAAAGGTGCACCCCTCACAGGAGAATCACCCACCATGTCTTCCTCATCACTCCAATCCAACCTTGCCGACACTACCTCAGAAGAAACACCCATGCCCAAAGCCCTCCCTACCAAACCTCGCCCCTCCCCTTGCACCTCACCCTTGTCCATACACACTCTCCCAAAACACTCCCACCCAGGCTGCCTGGACTCCAAAAACCTGCCACCAACACCCTCTGAACAATAAGGAACAATATCCGAGGACCCCCCCCCACAGGAACAGCAGCTATGTGTCCCACAGTCCTAACACCACGTGATGAAACCCCGGGAACGAAATTCCCCAGACCACCCTCTGGTGCATTATACCAGAAATCGGCTGGCATACCCACTGCTGACCCCTCAGCCCCCTCCATTCCCCACCCACATCAAGAAGAACACCTTTGCTGGCACTCCCTTCCCCATCTGAGCCCATTCCCCCTCACCTCTGGAGCTGCCTAAGACAGACAACACTTATTCATGCTCAGAAGGGGCACCGGAAAACGGCTACCAACAAGCTCGTCACCCCCATAAGCACCCCTTACAATTCAACATCCTCAACTGCCGGGGGAATGCTGCCCAACAAAAGATGCAGCCACACCACCTTCCACTGCATCTAAAATACCCCTTCCAGACACCCCCCCAATCTGATGCTCCGTAGTTGAAAGCCCCTGAGCCTCCATGGAAAAGGAAAAAACTTCCCCGCCCGCTACCCAGCCGCCCCTCCCCTCTCCCAGAGCAATTGAGCCCCTGCGCTGTACCCGCGAGGAAGCACTGTCTCCTGACACCTCCCGCCGCTCGAGCTCGGAAAGGGAAACCGAGCGCTTCTTTGAAGCTTTCTTGCCTCCGCGACCCACAGCGGCCGCAGGGGCACCCTCAAAACCCGCTGGGCGCTCAATGACAAGGACGTCTTCAGACACGCGCCCGGCTGCAGGAAACACCATTGCGGACCCCCCTGTGGCAGCAGAAAGATTGCCCAGCACACAGAAGCAACCCCACCCCCAACACGCCCTTTTTGAGATGGGGCCGACTTCCTCGTACACTTACCCCCTGTCCACGCCGCTTCTTCAGGGAAGAACGCGCTGCCGCAGCCACGCCCGCAGAGGCCTGGCGTGAAGGACGCGCCGAGCCTCCTCCAATCACCAAATCCATTCGACCAGCCTCCGACAGCAAACGAAGAGCCTCTAGCACCCTATGATTTTCCATGGCCACAGTAAGTTAACCAATTAAAGACAACGCTACCTTAAATGAATCTAAATGAACCACAAAGTACTCCACAGAATACCACAAAAATCGCTATCTAACCTCCCAGCCACCAGGTCACCAAACCTAAAATGGTGGCTGGGAGGAGGGGACAAGGGACTTTATAAGTTGGGCTGCCAAAAACTACTAGAAAGCAGCCCAACAAAAATTCTAGAATGTTCTTCCTGCACAATAACCCAGACCCCTCCCCCGCAGCCCTCCCAAATCGCTACGGTCGGCTGCCCCCCCCACCCCCACCAAGCCCCGCTTGGAGCTCGAGATGCAGGTTCAACGCGTTTCCTTAACTTTCAGGGTAAACTGAAGTTAGCTTTCTTGAGTTGTTAGTTTATTCATTGTAACAACACTTCCCGATGTCTGACTCCTGTTCCTGTTGCTTGCCATAGTTACAAGGTTACCTGATCAAGTATCACGTACTCCGTGATGCAGCACTTTTAACAACCTATTGCATTTTGGGATTTGTAATCTTTGTTTGTAGTCACTAACCCAATTTGTCCTTCTGAGGGCCCTGTTCGGTGCTGGGCATTCGTGGAAGGGAGGAGACACCCATGTCCTGGGTCCCACCATGCAGGCCATGCCCGGGTGGGAACGCCACCTAGTTAAAAATCTTGGCCCGTAGCATGAGGGGTGGTTTCACTCCTCTCCCTAGCACCCAGCTGGCCCTCCCCCTTTCCCACAGCTGCGCCTGTGGGGCCCCAGTGGAGTGGCTGTAGGGGATAGATGCCTCGCATCTTATGAGGTACCGTGGTTGGGGGTTTTCATTTGGCCGGTGAGAGGTTTGCGGGCGCTGGACTAGGCGACACCATAAGGGATAGAAGCCTCATCGGGCCTAGCAGAGAGCAAGCACCCCCGCCACCAGTTCAGGGTGGAGGCATCAGAGGTGCACCCCCCCCCCTTGCATGGGAAGGGGGGAGGAGGTAGGGCCACCTAGCTCCTAGGTGGGGGAGCCAAACTGCAGGTTACGGAAGTTTCGTCCCCTGGGCCCCCACAAGGGGGGGATGACGGTGCTCTGCCAGCCACAGTTTGCATGCAGATACTATATAATAAACAGGGGTTCTGCCCAAATTACCCTCCCATACCTGGGCAAGGAGCATCATAGAGATGAAAAAGTAGAAAAAATGGTACTGAGGAATCAATAAAGCATGGGCTACTTCAAAACAAGATACAATTTATTATCCTGTTTTTTACAGTGATTTCTGTTGTCATTAAATGATATGATTTAAGAAGGACAATATTATGAGTCATAAGACAAGGAGGTCAAAATATATACAATATACAAAAGGACAAAAAGACCTATAAATGCAATATATACATATTATATATACAACAGTGTGTACCCTAAACAAACAAAGAAAAAAGAAAACACAATCAATTTTCTGTAAATACCCACTCCTCAATTTGAGTGGAGTATCACAACCAATGTAGTCCTTATAGCGCGTAAGTTATTATTTCTTCTAATCACAAACGAAGTAATGATTATAAAGAGCGCCTGATGTTAATCACAAAATATACAATGTGGTAGGACTCCTTAAGCAGATGTCTTTGCATGCAGAGCAGGTTGGGTTAGGTGAGCATTAGGGAAAATGGAGGCAGGAATTAAACGATAGAGCGGTACATACGTAAAAATAGTATATTTCCGGTGTGTCACAGATGTGTTTTATATGTGCTGGGTAACAACCTTTTGAGTCCTTGTGGCCTAATGGTTTAGGTGTTAGACTCTTACTCTCAACGTTAAGTGTTTTATTCCTGGTGTTTCAAGGTATTTGTTTCCTCGAATAAAGGTGAAGGCAAAACTAATTTCTTCGCAAGGTGCCTTAGAATGTTTGAGTTTTCTAGCGCCTTCACAGGAGGTGCAGCACTAGGCAAGCAGGAAGGGGCTGTGCTGCTGCCTTTACGTCCTTTCAAACTGTTCACTGATTCATGAGGTTTTACAGAGGGGCGCCTGCCCCCCCAGGGGCTCAGAGCGCTTTACAAATATTCATAAGCATGTACTAGGCGCAGCATGCCTAAGCGCTTAGTGACAGGAGCAGAGGGGGGGGGGGGGGGGGGGGTAAATCCAGGCTCAGTTTGGGCCGGTGGTTTCCGGTGCTCGGCACCAGTACTTATCCGTAGCCCCGGTGCCTCTGACAGCCTGCCACTCGTAGCCCTGTCTGCAAATTTAGGAAATGAGCACAACAGCTGTATTAAGTTAATTCATTACAACCACTCATACCTGCCACCCAAGCTAATTTGGTGCGGTGGTGTCTGGAATAGTATGAATTGTCACACTGTAAAGAGTGTGACAGTTAGTAGTTATGTTGTTACTAGGGGTCAGTATCACTGGCAGCGCTCGCAGGGGGCAAGGGAGGGTGCACGCTGCCTTGTCCGCTTGACGAGAGCCCTGACACGCATAGTTTACTAATTATCCACTGTGTACACCGCGTCCCCTCGGCTGGTAGTGACCTCAGGTTTGCGAACGGAATGAATCCGGCCACCTGGTGGCTTCGGCAGGCACAGGTGTTTTCTTTGATCACTTTTTACGGTGGGGGGGGGAGGCTCCAGGTTTGCTTCACCTTGGTCGTATTTCCCATTTTAGGGAGGGGAACGAACAGTGACATGCGAGACGTGCGTGTGTAGGATTGCCGATCCGGGTAGCGCGTGTCTCATGTGTAAAGCAGTGCTGGCGAATGCGGATTCGAATTTGGTGTAAAAGTTGACGGTGGGGTCGCTTTTAACTTGTGTTTTACACTCCTTTCAGTTTGCGTGGCAGTGCGTCTGCCTTGGCTGGAACCGGACTGGGTGCCCATCAGCGTGGGAATAAGGGTGCGAAACTAATTTTACTGCCAGGGCGCCATAAAGTGTATAGGCTACCCGGGGGCAGTGTTTCTCACTTTGGCTGAACATGTTGGAATACTGTTTTCATTCACCATGAACGAGGAGGGGTATTCCACAACATAACCACGGAATCACATCGGGAATGGTTTCTCATACACCCTACATTGCGGTGCGACGAGGCAATTGTGACTGAAGCGGTGGTATGCAGAGTCAATTCAATGTAAGCGTGTTACCTGGCGCCTAACCCTACACCCAGTATGTGCACGTGGCATTCAGCACGGTGGGACAGCGGTGTCATCTTGATTGCAAGGGACCTGTTGGTCAGCGAGTGAAGGGTATAGGCACAGTTAAGTCAAGCATATCTGATCCTGTGGGGGGATCCTGGTAGCAGGGTCAGAACCTGGCAGGTCCACGCAGCATTTCATACTTCATAAGTCGCCAAACCTAGTGCTGTTCAGTTGGGTGGCAACGTTACTCTGCGCCAAGTAGCCACGGGGTGAACATATCTATGGTCAGTCCGAAATGGAAAGTTGTAGGAACCTTGCGAATGTTGGGGGGCGGGTGGCATGCCCTTACTTCTCTGAGGCAATAGTGAGGGCGGATGGGCATGCAGGCAAGAAGGCTAGGGTAATCCTCCCCTTGCTGTCTTTATCATGGGCGTAGGATGAACCCAGGTTCGCGCAACATGGGCCGTCGCTTTGCAGGTGTCGCAGTGTACAGTTTTAGGTCAGAGCTTGTGTTTCACTCTTCCTTCAGTGTGCCTTGCGGGGCGTCTGCCTGGGCGGTAACCAGACAGGGTGCCCTGGGTGGGGCTAAACAATATATCAAGTTGGGGTTGATTACTGGGCATTCAAACTAGTGGTACTGCCAGGGTGCCATAAAGTGGGGAGGCCACTTGGGGGGAAGTGTTCTGTCTTTGGGAGCATGAATGAATACTGTCTTCATTTACTAATACCGAGAGGGGCATGGCTCCATCCTTCTTAGCGAGGTGACCTAAGCGGTTTGATATGTCCTCTGAATTTGAGAAGCGATTCATTCAGTGCTGTTAGTTAAAAATTTATACATCTCCTGATCAGGAGGAAATAACATTTATGGACAAGCTTGCATCAATTCAGCAACCCAGCGTTGCAATGGTTCACAGGCGGGCCTGTTGTGGTGTGTCAGTCAATTTTAATAGAGAGGCGGTCATAACTGGCACTGCATATGTCATTTCAGTTCGGAGACAGTTGCTCATAGCCAGGCGTAAGATTGGGATAACGTGACAGGTGCTCAGGTAAGGCGCCACGATACCTTCAGTTCTGGTATGTGCGAGATAGAACGGGGAGGGAACTCCAATGGCACTTTGCACTTATTATATCAATGGGAGTGTTATGCAAACAGTTTGGGCATCAGGAGGTTGGGGGAGCGCGCCTGTTCCCGGCGTACTGTCTCCTCGAGTCCATAGTCCTGCTGGCGGTAGACGAGGGCATGATTATTATGGCAGGCACAGGGGGTCCTGACAGGTGCTTTTGCACTCATTCCTTTAGCAGCAGACACAGCCTCCTATGTAGGCTAGGTAGCAGAGCGCACTATCCAGGTGGGAGGATGGGTATCCCATGATTTTATAGGTACAGCTGTCAGTGGCCACCCAGGGGAGTGGCCGGATTGAGAGGTTAAGTGCATCATGTACAGTCAAACTGTAAGTTGTCCGAAGGCACCCGGTTGGCACATGTGTGACGGTGAGCAGTGTTATTGTGCAAGCAGTGCATATATGGTGTGCAGCGCTCCAGTAGGATGCTAGCAACGGAGCATGTCTTTATTTTGCCAGGATCTAGGTCTGGGCTAGGGCCGTCCTTGAGTCCTGAGTGTGGCGTGATGGGCGGAATCCAATATATGGAGGCAAGGGTTCTCCACCTCAGAATTCCTGGGGGGGCATGCTCTCCCCGCCCATCATTTTGGTCATACTCTAGGGGAGGCATGAGTGTCTTTCCTGGGTAGGAAGGCACTGCTGTAAGATTTGAAGTCCTCCATGCGTAAGATGAACAGCTAATTGGGGAGCGTAAGAGTTATAGGGGTCAGGGATAACCCCACGTCCAGTATGGCGAGGAGCCCGGCCAGGGGAGGCCAGGAATCCTTGCGCAGGAAGGTTGACATGCAGTGCGTAAAATTCTCTAAACTATGTCGTGTAGCATTATCAGGCATGGTTTAGCAGACCTAGTACTCAGGGCATTGGGATTATGAGGGGTTCACCTGTCCTGAGTGAACTGGGACCTTGTACCGGGAAGAGGCCTGGGAATCAGAAGAATATAGGTAAAGATGCCTACATTAGTGGGGGGCCCTGGGGTGACGGGGCCACACCCAGTGCTGTGGCGGAGTTACAGGGCGATCCAGAGGCTGGAAGGTACAGAAGGGTACCCTCTGCAGGAGCACAGTAAGGGTGCTAAAACCAAATATCCCCAGGGAGGTCTTTGCGTTGGACCCTGGAGGAGCGACGGCGCCCCGTTAGTCCTTTAGAAGGTTGTGGACCTGAGCAATTGGGGGTTGCCTGCATGCTCCGCCCCTCGTAGGGGGTGGCGTGAGTAAAGGGGTGGTCTGGTGGGAGGGGCTATCCCCTCCCCCAAATCTAACAAACACCGGTTGGCTAGGGCCACAGTGAATTTTGGCTCATCAGGTGGGATGGCAGCGAGGAGAGGAGCTGCTTGCCCTGGGATCGCCCGTAAGATAACCCACCATGTTGGCATATTTGTTATGCAAATAAACCTGCAGCAATTTTCTCCACTCAGATTGTGTCTTGTCTGTTTATTTCTCTAAGTTATTGCTGTGGGAGGTATGGAGAGTGTGCCAATATTGGCACTATGCAGGGCTGCCCGAGCCCATGCAGGGGGCCCTCCTAAGAGGGCGGCCCCCCTTAGTGCCACAGGATGGCACACAACGGGTCAGCCCTCCAGTGTTTGAGACCCTCGTGGGTCCCCCATTCCCACGTCATTTCCAGGCAGGAGGGGGTGGAGGAGAGAGGTACTTATACCTTTCCCGCCCACTGGTCGCCTTCTTTCTTTTCTATTCTGCCTGGACGCCGTCTCCCTCCCCACCGCTTACCCCGCATACAGGCGGGGGGGCCTATCTAACTTAATATTTTGTGTTGCAGGCGGAGTTACAGGGCGATCCAGAGGCTGGAAGGTACAGAAGGGTACCCTCTGCAGGATCACAGTAAGGATGCTAAAGCCAAATATCCCCAGGGAGGTCCTCGCGTTGGACCCTGGAGGAGCGACGGCGCCCCGTTAGTCATTCGGGTGGTTGTGAACCTGAGCAACCGGGGGTTGCCTGCACGCTCCGCCTCTCATAGGGGGGGGGGGCGTGAGTAAGAGGTGGACTGGTGGTCCACCGGTGGGGGGGCTATCCCCTCCGCCAAATCTAACAAACACCGGTTGGCTAGGGCCACGTTGAATTTTGGCTCATCAGGTGGGCAGGCGGCGAGGGGCTGCTTGCCCTGGGATCGCCCGTAAGATAACCCACCATGTTGGCATATTTGTTATGCAAATAAACCTGCTGCAATTTTCTCCACTAAGAATGTGTTTTGTCTGTTTGTCTGTGAGATCAAGAGCTTGGGAGTCTGGCTGGAGCAAGATCTTTCCCTTAGAACTCACGCCAAAAGAACTGCGGGAGTCTGTTTTGCCCTGCTGCGGGCTGCGCGGAAAATTCTTCCGCTTCTTCCTTTTCCATCAAGGAAGTTGTTGATTCAGGGTTTGATAACATCTCGCCTTGATTACAGCAACAGTCTGTTTCTGGGCGCCCCTGAATCGACTTTTAACAAGCTTCAGCAGGTGCAAAACGCGGCAGCTAGACTCCTTATGGGTATCCCCCGAACAGAACCCGCCAGACCCGCTCTCAAGGCACTGCACTGGTTACCGGTGCGGGAGAGAGTACAGTTCAAGGCACTGTCCATCGCCCATAAAACATTCCAGGGCGGCGGGCCTCCTCTTTTGGGGAGCTTGGTAGTACCTTATAAAGCGAATAGAGCACTGAGGTCTGACCAGAGGTGTCTGCTCCAGGTCCCGAGAGTAAAAAGATCACGCACGGGAGGGAGGCGATTCTCGGTGCATACAGCAATGCTCTGGAACTCCCTCCCATTAAAACTCCGCGCTGAGACCTGCACCCTGCGTTTTCGCAGAGGCTTGAAAACACATCTGTTTCCCCTGTGAGTCGCTATCTTTTTTCCATGGTCCCACGGTTGATGTACTGTTCATAGCGCCGGGATGCCCCAGGGTAGCTGCGCGCTATATAAGTTTTAATAATAATAATAATAATAATAATAATTTCTCTAAGTTATTGCTGTGGGAGGGATGGAGAGTGTGTCGATATTGGCACTAAGGATCCTGGGCGAAGCCGCCATCTTGTCTGGACACAGAATAAACGACCTGGGGTCAGAAAACAAACAGCCAGCTCAACTCTGCAGTAGCTGCGAAGGGAAGCTTTACGTCTGCACACAGGCAGTGGTGCTGAAAGTAATTGTAGAATGATTGTTCAGGTGTGTGATGCCCTCAATATTTTTTTTTATGCTTGTGCTCTTTTGACAATCTATTTTATATATTCAGGCAAACAGTGGTTGAGGACGTCACTGACTGACAACAGTGAGAGTAGGATGCATGCCCAGTAACCGCACGCCAGAGTGTTTGACAGTCAGTAACATGTTTAGTAGCCGGTTATCACAGTTTCTTGTGAAATAAATGCTATGGTACTGGAAACATTACCATAAGATTTCTAGTGTAAGGCGTGGCATCAACAGGGGTCAAATGATTTGTTGGCTGTTCGAAATAACCAGTGTTTTAAGTGGAAATTACATTATGTAGGACGTGTTAGGGAATCAAACCTGTCACTCCTAGGAGGGCCAAAAAGTATGGGTAGAATGATTGAAAAAATAAGCCTTGGCAAAGCCAATAGGTCTTCCCTCTGCAAGAGCTATTGGTTTTGCCTGTGGTTTTAGCAATGTTGTACATCAGCCTGGCTGCTGTTCAGCATGGCTAAAAGTTAGTGGTGTAGAGGAGAGTGACGTGGAGTGCCGTAAAGTGGAATGGCGAAGAGTGGCGTAGAGTAGAATGGCATAAAGTGTTGTGTTTTGAAGTGGCATAGAGTGGAGTTGGGTACAGCAGTGTGCAGTAGCGTACAGTGCAGTGGCATAGATTAGAGAGGACTGGTGCAGAGTGCATTGGTTTTAAGGGTTGCAGAGTATAGTGGCATAGAGTACAGTATTATAGAGTGCAGCCTCCCAGAATTGAGCAGCATACAATGCAGCGTCGTAGAATGCAGTTGCATAGATTAGAGTGTTTCATAGTAGAATGCAGAGGTGAAGAGTGCAGAGTAGAGTAGAGTGCAAAAGAGTAATGTGGCGTAGAGTGAAGTGGTGTAAAGTAGAGTAGAGTGGCATAGAGTGCAGTGGTGTAGAGTGTAACAGAATGACCATGGAATGCAATGGCGTAGAGTGGAGTGCTGCAGAGTGCAGTGTCGTAGAGCAGAGTGATGCTGAGTAGAGTGGTGTAGAGTGCAGTGGCATAGAGTGCATTGGTATAGATGCAGTAGTGCAGAGTAGTGGCATCGAGTTCAGACGCATAGAGTTTAGTGATGCAGAATAGAGTGTTGTAGAGTGTATTGGCATAGAGTGTGGAATGGCGTAGAGTAATGTTGAGTAGAATGGCATAGAGTGCTGTGGAGTTGAGTACAGTGTTGAGGCATAGAGTACAGTGACGTAGAATGCAGTGGCATAGAGTAGAGTGTTGTAGAATGCAGTCACGCTGAGTGGCACTGACTATAGTGGACTGTTGCAGAGTGTATTGGCATAGAGTGTTGCAGAGTATAGTGACGTCGAGAAATGGGGTGCAGTGCAGTTGAGTAGAATAGAGTGGCACAGAGTAGAGTGGACTAGTGTAGAGTGCATTGGCATAAAGTGTTGCAGAGTATAGTGATGTACAGTGCAGTGGCATTGAGTGGAGCAGCATAGAATTCAGCAGTGTACAATCCCACGTTGTAGAATGCAGTACTGCAGATTAGAGTGGTGCATAGGAGAGTGCAGTGGTGCAGAGCATAGTGGCATATAGTGTAGTTGCACAGAGTTCAATAACATAGAATGTAGCGGTACAGAGTGGAATGGCGTAGAGTGCAGTGGTGTAGAGTGGAGTGATGTAGAGTGCAGTGGCCTAGAGTGCAGTGATGTAGAGTACAGTAGCATAAGGTGCATTGGCATAGAGTGCAGTATACTGTGCACCACTCTACTCTGCACTGCTCTATATACCTCAATTAATCACTTTAAATTGCTTAGTCTCATGAAATTTAACAGTTAAATTTAATGTGGCTAAAATGATGGAAACTTTAGGGCCCCATTAGGATGTCGGGTGGATCGCCACCGCCATGCGGGCGGTGGTGATCCGCCCCACATCCTTCCCTGCGCGCCACCCATTTCCCCCCGCCATATTACTATGGCAGGGAGGACCATGGCGGATGGAAAGACCGTCCGCCGCTTTTCTGCCCGGTCACCGGGTGGAAAAGGTTTTCATATGGTGGCGGTGTCTGTTAGACACCACCATCCATATTAGGGTGAAGGCGGGGAAATGCTTTTCCATGGCGGCAACGCTTCCACGGAAAGACATGCGGGAATGTCTTGTGGGGTCCTGTTGCAGGCCCCAGGGACTCCGGGGTGGGTGAGGGTACACATGGTGGTGTACCTAGGGTACCCCCTACAGCTAACTGTACAACATGACAAGCACCGCACGGTGCCTGTCACGTTGTGCATTGAAGTGCACAATGTGCATTTTCAGCATTGTGGCGGGCGGTGCTGAATGTTAAAAATGCGGGATGCGCCCACCAGTGTGGCGGGCACATCCTAATGGCCCCCACCGGACCGCCGCCCTTATGGTGGGTGGTCCCGTTTTATGTCGGGATGGCGGGCGGGCTTTGCCCCAAAGTGTGTAATCTGGAATTTTGGTTACAGTAATTTGCAAACGAGCTTTGATTATTACACGAGAAAGAGTTCTGCTTTCAGATTCCTATCCAGAGAAAGGCTTATAAATTATTCTGTAAGATACTTGCAGCTTTTACTATTCAATGCTGAGGTCACACTAATAGGGCCATTAAAGAAGTGTCTATTTTCATGTGCCTGCAGTCATATTTGCACGGTGTATTTGGTGTGTAAAACAATGTGCTCATGCCCCTTCTGCCAGTGACCATATAGCATCCAAAGTGGGCAGAGAGGTCAACATTATTTTCATTAACATGTCGAGAGATGGTTGTCCTAAATTAGGCCAAAATGGACAACTTTTCATTTGGAGCCCTGCATCTATTTTTTTCTACCTATTTGAGAAATTTGGGTATATGGTTCCCAGTGGTGGTGCAGTTCTTAAGGCACTGCATTCTAAAATCTGAAAACAGTTAATTTGTATCAGTGCATGAATAACTTCTTCATATAGTTTATCGGACAATAATATATGGAAGGTATAAAGGATATTGCATGTCGCAGAGAAGCTCATTGATCATATAGAAGGTTCAGGCCCCAAGCCAGGTTCCTTTATAGAGTCACAGAACTCTGAGGAGAATTGCAATATCGTGTGAATGTAAAGTCGATTCTCTTTCCTGCCATGGAAGTGGGTTTCTCCACCCACTGACAGAGCTGTCAAGATGCCACAGGTCAGTAATTTATCCTGTTGAGTTCTTTTTTAGCATCCTGGCACTTGCAGTTTTATCTGTTTACAAAAGCAGGCCTACAGGTCCCATAATGCGATCAAACAAGAAGGACCTGGGGGCATATTACCAAGCAATAGCGATAATTATCGCTATTGCTTGGTTAGCGAGAAAAAAATATCGCTGAGCTGCGACGATTTTTATCGCAGATAAACTTTGGTATTACCAAGGTTTATCGCAAATGCGATAAAAATCGGAAATAATGCATGAATATCGCTGAAAAGTTAGCGATATTCAGGCATTACCGAGCTAATGCTCTTAGCCATGTCATCCACCTCCCATTGGATAACATGGCTAAGAACTGCTCATGGGCAGGTGTTAGCTTTTGGAGATATTCGCGCTTAGTGCGAATATCTCCAAGAGTTGGTAATAGGAGATAGCGATGTTAGCGACTGTTTCCAGTCGCTAACATCTTGGCACGCCCACTTTGCATGTCATTAGTGATAAATATCACTGACATGCAAAGCGGGGTCCAAGATGGTCGCTATCTCCGTCTAGCTGTCGCTAACTGAACTGGTGTTAGCGACAGCTAGGTAATAGGGAGATAATTTTATCTCCGCTTTCTTGGCTTTTAAAGCCAAAAAAGCGGAGATAAAGCCCCTTGATAATATGCCCCAAGATGCTCTGCTCACTTACGATCAAGGGCAAATGCTTTGCTTCCATCAAAGATTATTAGTATGCCAGATCATGAAGCACCATAAAAATCTTTGTGAGTACCACCTTTCAGGAGAGACTCATTCCGTGCATTGTGTAGAGACTTGTGGAAAGAAACTCTGAGTTTGGCACGTTTTTTTAGTAACTGACAGTGCACCACTTTTTGAAGCCATCACGGTTTGTGTATTTCCTCATCGAGTACAACAATGGTAGCGATCGGGCACCACATTATTAGCAATCACGCTTAGCTATCTCATAGTCTTCGATTTATTTTGATAGAGGTTGTGTCATATTGAATTAGCACGTCCTGATGAAGACTATGGTTAACTGAGAACTACATGGGTCAAAACGTCGACTATAATTATATTCTGAACTCTTTGGGTTGAGTTTTGAGCCTCGTTTAAGACTTTCATTTATGTTAGCTCATATGTTTTGAAATAGCCAACATTTTATATAAATTGTGTGGTCTTTTATGCACGTTTTTTGATGTATTACATGTGCTGCACCGCGTTATTCTATATGTGGAAATGTAAAAAAAAATTGATAATTTTATAAAAATATTTTCTTATGAATGCCCAGTGTCTTGATATTCAATTATAAGATTTAACCCAAGTATCATTGACACCTGTGGTTTATTGATTGTAACAATTTTTAAGCTGATGCCACACATACAAAGGTATAATAATGCCCTGATACCTTAATATCAGTGAAGTGACTTAACATATATATGATCCTGATGGAAACTCTGTTTCTTCTTTAACTTATCATTACCAAGGTTCCCTAGGAGTATTGGGATTCCTTTTTTTTGGCGTATACATGTCACAACGGGGGAAAGTAGCTATGGCAATAATAGAGGGGAGTTAGTAGATCCAGGGACTCTTGCGACTTTAGGAGTGCCAAGCCATAAAGGAGAAAAAAAGCCATAAAGGCAACATCCTCTTGTTGAAGGTCCCCCAGTTCGGCAAGTTGTATCAGTACCAAAGAATGCCGGTTAATGCTGGCAGGGGCGCGAGGCCTCGCACCCACCATCCATGTCAAGCATAGCAGTCTGCCACAATGACTTCTTGACTTTATACTATACCTAAGTCAGCTAGTTGCAATCTTTACTATCTTAGGTCAGGAGATCCTGGATGATTTATGGCAGATTCTCTTCAAGTCAGGAGGCCTGTCCCCTTGTGCTTGAGATGATACTGGTCTTTCACATCTTGGACAGGTCAGCTCACATGATGTGGGGGATCCACAGACAGCCCTTCATCTTTGAGTCTAGGAGCCCTCATGAGCCATGCCCTTGGATCAGATGTTTCATCTCTTGGACCACAGGTGCACCTGCGGAAAATCGTTTGATCGAAGAATAGTGAACACAAAGAGTTCTCTTTGTTCTTCATTGAAAGGTATGCGAATCCAAACCAGAGGCATGAACTTGGCTCTACAACAGCTGAAGCACCACCAGGGGCATGCACAGAATGAGAACGGCATACTTCTGACTACTAATAAACCTATGAAGCACCCTACAACCTTTAGGGGCTTCTTACCTATATAGGGACCCCAACAGAGGGTACTGAACCCCTCAAGTATCCAAGCATTCACACCTCATGCAGTCAGGTTAATATGGGGCCAATCATGATAGACTACACAGATGTTTCTGGGAGTGCCAGTAGGCAATCTACTCGCTCAGCTACAGGTAAAAAGGCACGTGCCACACAACTTTGGACCAGCTATCATGGGGACAATAGTCACCCATAATAAAAGAATACCCCTTGGGTGTATGCCAAAGAAAATCTAACACACTGTCAGCAGCATCTAAAATTGTGTCACACAAGTTGCTTGAAAGGGTAAACATACAGAGTTGAGTAGAATGATGAAATGTAGAATGAGGTGGTACACCGCAAGTGCCTTGGGGCCTTCCAACCATATAGTGCATTTGTCCATCTGATGTAGGGCTCTCAAGTGAGAGTCTAGCGAGAGCTAAATGGTAAGTTACAGGCTCCAGGTAACCAGAATCCAACCTCTCCAGAGTCTTTGAGTATACTACTGCATGCCCTGTATTTTGCTTCTTTAGCAGGCCTGATGTGTGTATATCTGGGGTTGCCAGGTTAAGTCACTGCATGTTGATTTAATTGAATTCCTGCAACATCTAAGAGGTACAAATGACTCATGCCTTGAGGAGAGTGAAGGGAGCATCTGCACTTACTGCAAATGCTGCTATTGGTGCCAACTGGACCTGGGAGGCATGGACTATAATGTACCAATATATATGCATGGGCCACAAAGAGCATGCATGGGTTTACTATCAACAAGTGCTTCCAACCACAGAAGACTCATCAGAGCCAGAAATCATGCAGGAACAACAAGCCCATCTGCTCCCTGTGTCTCTAAATTGTTGGAGAGTGGATTGAGCATCACATCATTGGAAAGTGTTCCATGTGTATCCAGAGGCAGAACCCGGCCAACACGGATGGGAGCCTGGGCATTCATGAAACAGCTCAGTATGAGCACCCAAGTGACATGTCTTACTAGATTGAAAGACACTAGTAATTCTCCTGGCTGGGAACCACCTGAAGAAGACTATCCGGTTGCATTGTGGCCTACAGAAGAAACTGATGCCATGTCTGCGCTTTAGAGCCTCACACTGATGATGCACCGCAGGAAAGACTTTGTTTTGAAAACTGTGAGCGCTGAAGGAGCTAAGCAGAACCAGTAGCCCGGGCACGTTGCTCTAAGAAGCCGCTAGCTTTTAGGACCTAGTTCTGAAGAAACCTGTAAAATGCAAAGTGGGTTTTGCTCCAGATACTTTTAAAATGTGACTCCTGAAGCCACAGTGAACCTGTTTGCAGAGCTAGCATTCAAGTTATGCCCCAACACCCAAGCCTGCACCAGGTCGCAGCCTCAAGAGAAGTGCAGAATTTGTGCCAGTGGTTGCTGGTACTTACCACTTGCCCTTTATGTTTGAAAGTCCACCACATGGTGGTGCTGTCTGTCTAGTTTTTAACATCCGCAGGTGATTTAACAGTGCAAAATACATCAACATAATAATACCAGCTCCTCCAGGCCATTCTTATATCTGAAGTTGGCCAGGAATGGCCCATATTGTCACCTGATGATAGACTTCCTTATTCTAGAGGCCACTGAGCACAGCATGGCTTAGAAGTGTGGTTTTGGTGCAGTTTACAGAGCATGAGTTTTACGAGACAGAAATCCTCCAAGAACATGCAACATTCTGGGGTTCTAGACCACAGACATTTAGTCTAGTGCCAAAACTGGTGACCTTGTGATCTGGACTTTTGGTTTTAATGCCAGCTCTGGCACTTAACTTTAAAATGTGTGATTCTGGGCAAATGACTTGACCTCACTGTGCATAAAATTGTAAATATATGTGGAATATAACGTGATTGTAAATATATAAAATGTAATATCACAAATGTGCAAATCTCCCGTTCATGCTCTGTTACCAACCATGTGGGTTTTCTTCAGATCCATACGAAACATACGTACATTATCTGCCGGATGCCTTCTATCTGATGATTTTGGGTAGAAGAATAAATTCAGATGTCGGGGAAATTGCCGGAGTCTAACATAAAAGTGGTTGTGCGACTCTTAAATTTAACTTAGGGAGCATTCAGCAGCCAATTGACTTTCTAGCAAATAGGAGTGATATACAAAGTCTTTGGCAAATGGTCAGACTGCTGCAATATGTCAGGCTTGTAGTTTACCTAGGTTGTTCTTAGATTTGCCAACATGTGACGAGTCCCCGTCATCAGTTTTAGCAGTGATAATGACTCTAGCAACAATATCCCTAGGTGCCACAGACAAGACTTGCCCATTGATTTGGGTTAGTATTTGGGAGACAATATCACTGACCTTACTCTCCATAGACATCTGAGAGCAGGGCCCACAATATCCTTACATTATCTTTGAGTGTGATCTAAACATTTTCAACTTTGGATGAGACTTAAGTGGATCAATGTTTTCCCATCCTAACCTTTGTTCTAATTAAAAATGAATGTATTTGGTCTTGATCGTATTGAGGCTGAGCTAGTTGTTGTTCATTCCACTAAAGATGTTAGCTGAAACTCTTGTTGTCCTTGATCTCACCTTGAATAAGTGAAAAACGATTTGTGTATCCGTCTCACAATTTTGAAATTCGCTTTGCAGCTCTGATGAGTTGATGTAGTGGTCGTACAAATATGTTAAAGAACACTGGGAAAGGCAGGATCCCTGCGGAGCCCCGCACTCGACAACTATAGTTTTACCACTCACAGCCTCTTCCGTTAGGTCACACACTCTAGATATTGATGAAAATTCTAGATTATTCTGGATTATTTTGGTTTCTTTTTTATTGTTAATTATTTCTGATACTATACTTATGCACCATTTGTGTTCATTTTCCTCGTTGAGTGATCTCACTTGTTTTATTTATTTGCTATCTTTTCAACTAATTTAGTTTGGACCTTTAAGTTTTGTATATCATTAATGTGCTGTGTTTGACTAGCTGTCGAACAAGTACTACACATGATTTTTCTTAGGAAACCCTTACTGCTTGAGCCAAGGTAGCAGGGGTAAGTTAAAGATCCATTTCAGCCAGGTTAACCAGTGCTTAATTTGAGCCGGTGGTTTCCAGTGCTCAGCACTGGCACCTAATCATCAACACTGGTGCCCTTAAGGACACATTCATTTATGGTAGGCATGGGGAGATTAAGTGATTTGCCGAGAATCAAAGTATATTGAGCTGATGCCGATACTTGAACCTGGTTCATCTGCTCTGAAGTTGACTGCTCTGGCCATTACGCCACATCCTCTCCCCACTTTCATGGTTAGTAGTTAGTTCTGTTTTAGGATGCACTAACAGGAGGAATGGGATGGTGCAAGCTGCCTCCTGACGAGGGCCCTGGTACTTATTTTTTCACAAATTAACCACTGAGGTTAACAGTCGGACAGATTGTTTCGCCTTGCTTGAAAATAGCAACAGTCCACCCCAGGACTGTGACCTCTCTCTCTCCCACAGCTCAACATTTCAATTCCCCACAGGATCATATTGTCACTGGCTGTCGGATCCTAGTTCCCGGTGTCTTGGAATAAACCCCACCTATACCAAATTGCAATCTTAATGATTCAATAGAGAAAAACATAGTTTGATGCAGAAGATTCTTCCAGAATTATCTCTTCAATTAGTCAAGGCACTCCAGTTTTAACACATGCAGACTTTTACTACCATAGAGAGTGAAGGGAAGCATTTTCTCTTCATACATCATCAAAAATGATTCAATGTTAGTGGTTATCCTATAAATCAGTCATGCCTCTGGTGATCTTGATGCAAGGTTATACACCAGTATTTTCCTAACATTTCATACTGGCAAATATGCTGATATCAGTATCATGACATTGACAGTCAGTATATGCCATATAAAATCATGATGGTGAGCCTGACTTTACAATATAGTTGTATAAGATGTTAGCATCTTTGATATCCTCTTGAGGGAGGAGTTGACTTGATAGGTCAGGTGCTTCTTTCAATACTTCCTGTGTCAGTATTTTATTAATAAGACCCATTTTCTTTATTGCTGCTTCATTTTTTAATTGAAACTGCTGGACCCTCAGTTACAATAATCCAAACACAGAGTCTGAAAAAAGCGTAAGAGTCATACTTTAACTACACAGAAGTTTATTATGCCGGATATTTTACAGCACATTACAAGTAACAGTAACAGGGGTAGCCAAAGCACGTGTATACCTTAAAGCAACTCTCAGGAGTAAAAGGAACTCAATACTTAGGAAGAAACTTCTGTTTAAATAGAAAGTACGGATATGAAAAATACCAAATTGCAACAATAATTTAGGACAAGGACTTAAAAAATATTGTTTGCACACAAAAGTAAAAGATAAAGGGCTCCTGATCTTAACGCCGGCATTAAGATTAATGGTGAGCAGCACTGAGCTGTAGGATAAGAGAAGCAGGGACATTAACAATGACTGAACTAATCAGCATAGAGCATCATTTCCTGGATTCTTTGGTTAGAAACCACTCTCCACAATGGTCACAATGAAGACTTAGAATGCGTTATAACACAGCGGTGCAGATCGGGTGCAGACTGCAAAAGAAACTGAGCATATAGAAGACAGTCTCATTATGCGATGTTTAAGGAAGGCTGTACAACTGAAGGCATGCATTCTAAGACTTCACAGCTACTTAACCCTTTTTATATTACAAATGTCTTTTCATTGTTGAAATTTTAGTTAGTTTTAAGGGTTTTCATGTACCTGTTTGGGTATGCGGGCTTCTGGACATTGGACAATGTACAACAGCCAGTTTAAAACACAAGAAAAATTCTAGATAAAAAAAAAAACAACTGAAAGGACAAGTAGACACTAGCTGC
The DNA here is from genome assembly GCF_964263255.1 of Lissotriton vulgaris. Taxonomy (NCBI): domain Eukaryota; kingdom Metazoa; phylum Chordata; class Amphibia; order Caudata; family Salamandridae; genus Lissotriton; species Lissotriton vulgaris. The sequence continues at coordinate 160,341,583 of NC_141700.1, forward strand.
AGGTTTTAAGATGCAACAACTTGAATCAACATTTTTTTTATACTAAAGAAGTAGATATCCAAAAACACATTTCTCATAGGAAACCGTTTGTAAATGGCCAACTGGAAACCAAATATACACAAACTATGCAAGACAGTTAAAGGATGGCATCACTCGCTGCTTGTTTTATTTCAAGAGTGTTTGGGTTGGGGAGGGTTAATGTTGAGGCTTTTTATGTGTACCATCCTCTGCATTGCTTGTGGTACCATCTTTTTTTATGGTGTCAACATCTTCAAACACCTGCATCTTCATAGATTGTTGCAATGTTCACTCCCATTATCACTTGTAACCACTGAGCATTTCCAGACCTGCCAACTTCTACACATTTTTCACCCTGTCAGAGGAGCAGATCAGGGCCTTAGGCGGGCGGGGCTTGATGCTGGGTCCTGGGGTGTTTCCACACCCAGTACTGGACATCGACGGTGCGACCTTGATATCCACTCCATGAAGGGGTGTCAAGTCCACATTTTGATCCACCGTGTGATGTCTGCTCTTCACCGGGTGTCGCTGTGAAGGGAGCAGATACTGTGGATACACTGTGATACCGCGTGTGTGGTAGGTCTGTGTTTGGTGGCATCTGACTGGAGTCAGTGGAAGAAGGGGAACAGCAATTTAAAGGTTGTCATTGAGATTTTAAGGGTGATCAACAAATTCTGTATTGTTGCTGGATATAACCAACACATAGTGAATGTCCTGTACCATATACGCTGGAGTTTTAAAAACTGATCTCTTTAAATACAACAAGATATGACTGTACCAGCTTCATATGAACACCTGAATGAGTTGCAAACACAATATATACAATAGGATATGAAAAATTCAGAATAAATGCACTCTCAATATTATGAATCGTGTAGTGAGGTCACAGAGGTGCCGTTTAAGCCTTTGGTCAGCAGCTATAACAGTAAATGTAAAACTTTGGTACCGACTAGGGATCTGGAGACGGGAATAAAAGGCCATTTATTCAGAGAGAGTGGTGTGTCTTCCAGGCAGGAGACAGTTAAAGCTGTCTGCTCAATAGAGCACGAAATGTGTATTTTCACTGTAAAATTCAGTAACAGTATTGACCAACCATAGAGATATAGGTTGCACCAAAAACAATCAATGTGCTATATGCTTTTAAAGCCTTGCAGAAACACAGCAGACAATGCAATATGTGTAATATATGATGATGCAGAAATGTATCCATTCATACTGACAGACTCAAAAACATTTATTTTTCTGTCATAACTGATTTGCAAAAAATAAAAATGAACTCGCAGAAACAACTATGACATACTGCAGTCATTCACTTAAGCATGCATCAATGTGCACGGAAAAGAATACATTTTATAAATTCATGAGTAAGAGTGATGAAAACTTTACACAAAGTACGCTCATCTCCTTTTCCAGTTTCTTTTGAGAAATCATACGTGCAGAGCACATGCACACACCGTCCTGGTTTTAAAAAAATCTAAAAGTGAAGCTGAGGAATTGTACAGAGCCACCCAGGAATGAGTTGTGTGTGCATGGCCCCCTGAATACTGAAGACAGACTATTGTGGTATTGACATATCCAGGGCAGACTATTGAAATCGAAGTATGGAAAGATAAGTATAGATTTTCTATACCCAACTCCACATACATGTACCTAGATGAAACATATAGCTTAAAAGCACATAGATATAGAGTTAAGAATTGTAAAATCTATTCTTCCTCTATATACCGTTACCTTTCGATATTTTCTTCTTCGATATTTTGTCAATGATATTCTTGTATCATGGCATTCCTATTGTCGATATTCAGTAGTACAATCGGAGGTGGCATTACCAGAGACCTTTTAAGGCATGGGCAAAGTGGGCTCTGGCCTAGAGCCCCAGGCTTTCGGGGGGCCCCATGATAGAGCAAACTCTGTTCTCCACACACTGGTGCCCTGATGACCTTGAATGGTTTTTAAACACAGATTGTTTTAAATACCATTTACGTGTAATTTATTTTTTATTTAAAATTAGATCGGATTTCACATATGAGAAGTGGGAGGGTGTCACAGATATTATTTGCAGTAATATTAGTGAGCTGTTGCTGTGTTACAATGTTAAAAACACAAATCACTATCCCTCAATATTAGATGTAAACAAATTTTGAATATGGACAAGTGTGCCTGTGCATTGTCAGTGACCTGGCCACAGAGGGCATGAAAGAGCTGACACTGCATCCTAAATTCAAAGCTATTCTGAACAGGGGTCCCCAAAATATGTTTGGCCCAGGGCCCCCAAAATCCTTAAGATGTCCCTGGGCATTACTGCAAGTCGTACACCAAAGGGCCTTTCTGACTGCCAATTCCTATTAAAAAACCACGCCCTTGTGTATCATGACCTGTGATGGGAAGCAAACATTTATATCCACAGAAGCATCATGCCTTGACAGAAAGCCCTGAACTGCTGCTGTGTTACAGTTCCATTGAATAGAGAAAACTTGCTGTGAGAAGGCCTTCAGGCGAAAACGCTGTGCAGTGTGGCTGACGCGCCATGTTACACAGATTTCTCTTTGGTTTAATTTGTGGAGAATAAAAAGTAGCTGACACAATTTCCTGCAACTTCAGATGTGCCGTCTAAACTTCTTATTTACTTGCTGCGGTGGGCTCAGACCAGAGCTGGGCGGATTGCTGGTATTACGCAGAAGGCCTCACAGTCTCGTGGTAAGAGAGAGCACGCTCGCGCATAGCAGTGGGTAGTAATGGAAAGGAAGGAAGGACACCCAACAACGACTCAGAATGCATGTTTGAAATGTGTCAGCAAAGGGCTCTCCATCCGTCTGATGCTCCGTGGGGTAAGTCAGAACCTCCAGCTCAAATTAGTCCATCTCTTCAGAGTGCTTAATTTGTAAATAAACAAGTGCCAGGGCCCAAGGTATTGCACAGGAAGTCCCTGCAGGTTACACTATGGACTGGAACTGCTGTTACAGCCACATGCCAGTATAAACACTCCCTAGTAAATATCACAATCTCGTAAATGTGACTGTTTGGACAATTCCAGGCCACCCAAAGCAGTTAAGAATGGAGGGATGTTCTAGAATTATTTTTTATATGTCTATTTAATTGTTAAACTGATGTGCTCAGTACAGAAGTAGGTAAACAGCGCCACCATGTAGCAGAATGTCATAAGTACAGGTGTTAACAATTAAGTACCGGTGCTGAGCACTGGAAAACAACAGCACAAATTAAGCACTGATTCGGAGCTTGCTTTTGCTGAGATTTGAGGAGTGGAAAAACTCCCCATTCACTAATGGGTGCAGGCTGCCACCATAGAATCTTTTGGACTACCAGCTAAACGTAGAAGTCAGTGGCGAACAAGAAAAGCCACAGGGTCTGTGAGAGCAAGGAAAATACAACCACCGCCTGTGGTTAGCTAGTAAAAGACGTCATTGTGTCTAGGTGCCATTGTGCACACTGCACTATTGATAGTTCCGTAGAAGTGCCGGCCTCCCACCTTACATTAAAGGTAACATTTGCACATCTAGGGCCCATGAAATAATGCAGATATTTTCTTAAGTCTCCCTTCGTTTAGAAATGACCCCTTGGAAGTTTAAGCTGTGACTCTGCATCTCCTGATAAGTGGCAGAAGGAAACAGAATACAAATTATGTGGTAATAAGAGGGCAGTGCATGAGAACCTGTGAGCACACAATGCAAAAACCATCAGATTGAGTAAAAAACAAAAAGAAAGAACCTGATATTAGCAACCCTAATTTTTGAGACAGTTCTGGGCGTCAGTATTGAAATTTGTACCTGCCATAAAAAGCTCTCGGCTTTTAAAATCAATATATATTAGCAATAATTACCTGAGCTGAAATACTCGATTGTAACCTTTCCCTCTTATCAGTAATAAACAAGGGTGTGCAAAGCTAGGCAAGTTTGCTTCTGCACACTTCGTATTTTTTTAAACTTCAGCCAATTGATTACCTTCACAAACGTAGTGATTTTTTTAAAGCAGGTTGAAAATCCCACAAAGGGTTGTTTTTTTTTGGGGGGGTGGGGGGGGGGGGGAAGTCAAACTACATCTGCAGAAAAGGTCTGAGTGGTGATAAAATGTCCTGCAAAAGGTCTTCTTCCTGTGGAAATGTTTGTCAGCCAGAAAAAGTTTGAGAAGTTGTGATCTTTGCTCAACTTAATTTGAGGAGTTAAACTTTCGACTATATATACGCTTTTAAAGATAATTTTTATCGAAATAAAGCCAATTGACTGACTGTATATATCAGACAGCATGAAGTGGGGGCACGTTATAGCCCTACACACGGTGCTGTCTACGGGAGAACGAGGAAGAAAAAACAACTAGAGGAGCATAGCAGAGCAAAATCAAGTTCAGTACTTTAAGAGCAAATTGTAGGATAACTGTTGTAATCAAAAGGAGAGCCACAAACAGGAAATAATCCAGGACAGAGGGATTTTCTTTCAGCTTCCAATTCTGATCCAGAGAGCCATATTTGAAATCAGTCTTTAAAACAGTTCACACATAACATTTCTGCTTTGTAATAGAGTTGAGTCTTTTTACAGCATTTATAAACTTGAACATATCTGTCCAGCAAAGGTGCATGATGAGATTTCCCCTGAGTAACACAATGTAGTCAAGTGGGAACGCCGGGAACTTGGAAATATTGGTATTTTGATCATAAATTGGCCACCAGACTATATCTGAAAAACAGACTGAGATTACTCCCAGATTTGGTTTACTACCAGAATATTGAGTTTAAACATTGTGCTATAAAAACATTGTACCTAGAACATCAAGTACCGCAACAATTGTGAAGGTAAGTATATACAGACAAGTATGGATCCACTATTCTTAACTCCAGATTTTAGTACCTTAGATTACATATTTCATGAGGATATGTGGAGGAATTTCCTTGAGGAAGGGCCCCTCTTGAGATGGAACCTAATTCCCTGAGACTCAGCCGAACGCTGAGAGCTTCCAAGTATCTATACTAATTCTTGTGTTTACCGTGCATCAATGCCACGCTGGGGGACAAGAAAGAGATTATTGCTGCCATCATGAGGGCATCAGTTCTAATTACGATGGTGATTCTTAGGAAGTGGGTCACTGGTTTTTGGGAACTTTACTGTATCTACAAACTAAAATATCACTACATGGATCACTAAAAAAGAAATTGTGTTTAACCGTTCTATACTCTATGACGCTTTCAAGGCCCTGCAGCTTAAGATTACTTTGCAGTCACTAGGTTATAATGCTGTCATTCCATGAGATGTCTCATTTTTCATAAACCACAATCAAAGCATAACCTAGAATTCTGCTTGCTTGTAACTACTCCATTTGTGCAGATCTTTATACTTTGCCCATTTTTAATCACTCAATCGCATCAGATGTGGAACTCAGTTACCGGTGGGGGGCAAAAATTACAGAAGCATCTTACTTTCAGGTTCTTCGGGTTGGATGATTGAATGTGGAAGATCCAGTCAATGCTAGATTTTTCTGAAAACATCTGGAAAATCCATTTTTAACATCTGAGTGAAGTCACAAATAAGATATATGCTCCATTCGCAGTAAACCGGATCCAACAACATTAAAGCAGCTATCGGAAGAGGAATCCCTTAGCTGGGTAAACACATGAATATTGGCATCACACAGTGTCTGATTTTGCTGTTAGGCCTGTTCAAGATGAAGCCAACATACAGCAAAGGTGCAGACATTATTGATCAGGAGCAGGACAGGAATGTCAGATAAAAGTGTACCCATGGCACTGTGCTGCTGAACTCGGCCTGGACATGTACTCCAGTTGTATATCAGCGTGTACATACATAGCAGATTTGGAACTCCTAAGGAGGCATACAGTATCTAAAATAAGGCAAAATAACATGAATAGCAAACATTTTAAAAAACCTAATACAAACAAATTACAAACATAAGAACATTGTAACTCCATGGCTTCCAAGCAGTTGAAGGAAACTTTCTGCTTCATATGAGAAGTTTTGACCTGTGTTGTCTTTCTTGTCAGACAATCACATATTATTTCCATCTGATAGTGCCATCAAAATAAGCTTGCATAGAAAAAAATATATAAAAATTCACACAGATTGACTATTGTCTACATGCTTAAAATTGCAAACGTGAGTATCGGAACATGAACATAGTGCAAACTGTGGCAGTTCGTGGTGAGGTTGTGTCTGCCGCATGTCGAGGAAGAGATATACACCCAGTAATCACAGTTTCTGGTCTTTGATATCATTGTCTTCACCCGTGTACACATGATAAATCTTCACAGATCCATGGTACATTTGTGCCTCATGTGGATCAACGTAGCTTGAGGTCATCCCCACTTCCAAGGTTTGAGCCAGGGCTAGGGTCTTGTTGTCTTCTTGCCTGCATCATCAAAAGGACTGTTTAGGATTAGAACATGAGATTTCAAAGTCAAAGTTAGCAGTGACAAAGACAGAAGATTATTTATTTATTTTTGTTCTGAAGTCAACTCTAAGATACATAAACATTCTAAACATGCACAATATGGAGGTATAGAGAGTCACCATTTATTGTAACTAACACAAAGAACACAGAGGCTGAGAACTTTTTTCTTGACACAGTATACAATCAGGAAGTTATGACAAATGTGAATAATTACGATTTGTTAAAATGGTGGTTTTCCTACTAAGCAATATCAAAGAGACAGAAGATATTGGTCGAAGGCATTTATCAACTGGAAAAATTCTGACATGATCCAACAGATACTAATACATCTTTTAGGGTAATGGGTGTAAACCCATGGAGGATATATAAACAATGCATGCCCAACATGTCAAGAGCTTATTCATGTAACAATTGTGAAATGGAAAAGTGCAGTGCCACACTCTACGCAATGTAAAGTTCCTCTTTAGAACTTACACACCAGTCACTGGGACACATTATGTAAGTACTCAGCTCTTCAAAGTATGTCTTTATTGCTTATATGAGAAAACCTCAATAATATGGAACTACCTTCAAAACTATAGGACAGTCCATATGTGTTTCACAACTTAAGTCTTTGTTGCTTGCTCAGGCCATAGAAAACTGTACATTCAATGAACTTCAGGCAGTTTATATCGAGGCACTCCATCTGACCGATATCCATTCTAAAGCCTCAAATAATTTAGCTTAGTCATGAAAGATCTCTATTATTTCATTGTTTTTGTACCGGAATATATATTACATATATTGCATAAATTGCACTGTGACAATGGACATAGTAAACCTTTGCATCCAAACAGATTCAAGGGTTTACTATGCCCCGAAGACGCAACAAAGGACTAAGTCATGAAACATGTGAAGCAGTGCAGACATACTTTGTTGTTCTGGGAACTTATATAGAGCCTCCCATTGACTATGTACTGACATGTCTAGAACTATTGGATGGAAAGAGATTCCTACTGCCAGTGTAAACCAGTCTATTGGCATGATTAATTAATTCTATAACTTCTTTTAGGCTAATGTATTACTTTGCCAAAGTTGGATACTGGGACATCTTCATGGCCAAGGAGTAAGAGCCAAATAATGCTGTTATAAATTTATGCCAATGATTTCGGCACTTCTGAAAGACCAATTGTAGGGAGCTGGCTCTGTATATACTATACCAAAGTAAGGTATAGTGTGCACAGAGTCCAGTGGAACCCCAAAGGTAGGCATACGTGAAAGTAGATAATACTTTACTCTCTATTTGTGGTAGTGTGGGCGAGCAGCAAGGCTTTATCAGAGGGTAGTGCTAAACATTTATCTACACACTCAGGCAAGAAATTATGTCACACACTCAAAGACTGAACTCAACCAATATATTTGTATAAAAATATTATTTAGGTATATTTATTTTCTAGAACCAAGCAAGCATGGCAGAGGTAGGTTGAACAATACAAGCAAGCAGAATGGAAATGACTTTGTGATAGGTTTGTAAGTACTTTGAATACAGTTGAAATTACATTTGAATTACTTTTGATTACTTTTTAGAGTACTTTTTCTACTCAGTGTGATATGCCTAGATATCACTCTAGGACATTTCCTAGAGAAAAGGTAAGTAATGCAGATTTTGTATATTTGCAGTTCTTCAAGTTTTCATACAAACCAACTCATCGCTTAAAAGATTTTTCACAGAAAATCAGTCAATGCAATCCTATGGGAGGAAATGAAGTTATCAGTTTACAGGTAAGTACTGTGTTGTGGGAGTTGGTATTCTGGGGTTAGCACCAGGGTTCACCCAGGGTCAAGGATGCGCTCTTCAAGCACCCTCAGCGTCACTAGGGGGGCCGGGTGCTGAGGCCCAATGTTATCCAATGGGGGATAGAGGTCTCCGCTTGGTGGCTGCCAACGAGCAGGCCACAAGATTGTGGGAGCAAAGCTCCTGGTGTTAGGCTCAGGGCAAAGGGGGATCAGAGTTAGCACACAAGCTGCACTTGCAGCGGCACAGGAATGGCTGGGTGCAGGGTGCTGTTTTGGTGTCGGGAGCCCTGTTGTTTTCAATAGGGATTCTCTGGTTGCAACAAATACTGCAGGCTTGGGGATGAAGATCTTCTGGAGGTGATCATCAGTTGGAGAGGTGAGCTGGGATGCACGGGGATGCTGGGACCCTGTTGGTTTGTCCACCAAAGGCTGTGGGACGTTGGGTGCAGGGGTGTCTTTAGGCGTCAGGTTTTTCTTACCAGCTTTGGTCACGGTCGGAGGGATCATTCAGAAAGGGACTGCAGGCATTGATTGGAGATTTGAGGCAGGTCAGAGATCACCAGATCTCAGGTCAGGATCACCGGGGAGACCTCCTCGTGGATGTGGGCCACTCGAACTCAGGCTATCGGCGTCGGGTGCAGAGTGGTGCAGACTCGCTGATTTGGCCTAAGCCAGAGCCTGTGGGTGAGGAAATCCGGTGCTCACGGGAGACAAAGTCTTAGTTTTGGAAGGCAGGGCAGGTCCTCCGGGTTCTTGGGGGCTGCTGGCTGTAGAACACACCGGGATTTCACTGGAGCAGGTTCGAGGTGGGGACTGGCCGGTAGGGCTGGGGCCAAGTCAGTGGGCGTCCTCCTCTTCTTAATTCAGCACAGCTTCTCATGTCCTTTTTTAGGTCTCGGCTAGCCGCGCGGAAGCGCGTCTCCGCCGAGAACCTTTTGTTGGCGAGTGTGCTTCCCAGGAGACACTCCTGGCCGCGCGCAGGCGATTCTAAAGTGGCACGCGCACAAGTACGAGCGCTGCGCGAAGCTCCCACACAACACACGCATGCGCATACATAGAAGCGCACACGCACGCACATACATACAGAACCCCCCCACTCATACACACACGCGCGCACACACACACACACACACACACACAAGTGCACCCCCTATTATGCAACCCTCAAGTGGGAGGGGCAAATCCCTCTCTCTGGTTCGCTGGGTCCCCCATCTGCAAGATGGCAGGGACTGAAAGTTGTGCATCACCTCACTTCCCCCACCTGAGTTGGGCCCACCTGCCTCCTCACTTGGTTTTCCCACCGATTCTCCCACCCAAAGTGGGGGTCAGAACCGGTGGTTGCAGTTGCTGGAAGCAGTGAATGGCTGGGGTAGCTCACAAAGGCGGCAGGCTTTTCAAGCTTCCCCCTTCATGGACCCTGCACATCCTGGGGGAGAAGGCTTAGCATCTCGTCCCAAGATGTGCATTGTTTCAGACCCCCGATAGCAGCAGGCTCTCAACCCACAACAGTTTGGTAAAATGTGGGGACAGCCATGCAAAAAGAGGGCACTTTCTTACACAAATGGATTCTGATAAATTTGTAGGGCAAATAAGCTTCAGTATATTTTCAGGATCAACTAATACAATTAATACAGCACAACAAAAATGAGTGGTACATGTTTAGAGCCACAGGGATTTTGATTATTAGCACCAAAACGATAAGACTTCTTTATCAGTAAATATTAACATATCCTTTGTTTTAACCTCTTCCATGGGGCGGACGGCCCCCGTCCATCTGACGTCACGGTGGACGTGTGCGTCGGACAGCTGTGGGCCGTCCGATTCGCGCAACCGTAAAATACACCCGCACAGCGAAGAAATGTGCACCGCATCGAAGCGGTTAATGAGTGCTGGCCGACTCCGAGACAAAAGCAAGTAGCAAATCTATAGATACTGGCACATTTCTACAGCCAAGTGTTAGAAGTAGATTTCAAGGTCCAATGGGAATTGTGTTGCTGCAAGACTTATAAATACTGGTATATCTCCAGAGTCAATGGATGCATACAGACTAAAATTAAATATCAGAGCCACTGTATGAACTCAGTCTCATCCATGAAATTAATGGATGCCAGCCAATGGCAACCAGAGCACTTGTTAAACATGTTGACACTTGTATGAGCCTTTGAATGAGGAATGCAGTTGTAGGGTTATTAAACACACCCACTCTAAAAGTTAAAGATAATATATATATATGTATGTATATATATATATATATATATATATATATATATATATATATATATATATATATATATATATATATATATAAATATATATATATATATATTAGACATATCAAAAAACTTCATCTGCAGGACACATAGCTAATTTCATAACTATATCCATAATTGCTCCCACCACCCGTAGTACAAAATGAGGTTATTCTTCAGTCAACAAGCTTCTCTCATCCAGATGGCTGCAAAATGTTTACTCACCTTAACAAAGATGGTTTCTTATCGATCAGCAGAGAATAGTCTAATGCAGCTCCACCTCAAAAAATATCTAAAAGGAAACATGCTGGGTTTGAAGTGCTAGGTACTGGCCACAGCCTACCTTTTAAAAAGGTCAATGTATGTATGCACTGCTGTGCTGAAAAACCTGTTGATTAACATTATGTCAGTGACCTCAGAGGAGGAGCATTTCTATTGCTATATTTTCGACTGGTGCATATTTTGGAAAGGTTTCAGAATTAGAAAAAAAAGAGTTTTCTGTTAATAAAAAAAGGCAATGCCACAGGGCCCAAATATTGAATCAATATCACTGTATGTGCTTGTAAATTAGGAATAGGAAACAAACTCAGTTGTCGGATGTTGTGATTCAGGTTTAACACCATCTAGGCAATGATTTTAAAAGAAGTTAAAATGTGCCAAATTTTTTTTTTCTCAGTGGATATCCTGTTTGATCGTTAATTCTGCAAGAGGTTGCTAGCTTTTTCACATAAGTATTATAGATTTAATTTTTCTAGGAAAGCATTATGTAAAAAAACGTATTGTATGCTTCATAAATGCTTCTGGCCTTAAGAGAAACGTAAATATTCAATAAAGTCAATTTATTCACTTTTTACGTTAAAGTAGTTCTTCGAAGGGACTCACATTTGCATAGGAATAACGCTGCTGCCATTATGAGTTTCAGATATTTACATTCCACACAATAAATAATTGGATATTGCTATTCTACCACACTGATGTGAGCTAGATTGAATATGTTCTGCCTAGGAAGGCATTCAATATCTTAGCCACTGATGCATTTTAAGGTCAGTTTCCCCATGACGTTGAATCAATGGAGATTTTGATTAATGCGTCTAACAATTATCGTATTTTAATGCTGGTCGGATGAAATATGGCTCTGTCTGTCACTTATTTGCATACGGTTGGTTCTACTGCACTTAGGAAGGGATTGGAGAGATTGCGTTTTCAATTGAAACAGGGGGCTCTAGAAGTACATGAAAGAATGATGCTTTTAGCCAAAGTATGAATTATGTAATAACTCAAATCTAAAAACAGAGACCTTGAGTCAGTTTCAATTTTTCTCTAACCCACAACCATTTTTTTTTAACCACAAAGTTCATCTTCAGATCCTTTTTTGGATTTGGGTGTTTTCCTATTACACATTTTAATATTCCTGTTTGACATCAATAACAAGCTGCCGTTAAGATGAAAAGAGAAAGCTTGTTACTAAATGACTAGCACTTTTTGCTTCCAGTTTAAAAACGCCCAGTCAAGCAGCCAAAAGCATTTTTAAAAATCTACATCCATTTTCTCCCTATGTCTCATGCGCTGAACAGGATTTCTGGATGACATTTTCTGTTTATTTCATTTTTCCACTCATAGTAAGCCACACCCCGCAAAGCCATGCAAACCGCAGCCCGGTAAATGGCAGACAGATGGATACCACACCCTGTCCTTCCGATGGGAGGAGCAACAGTTACTGCTTCAGAGATTGAAAGTGAAACCATATACATTTGTGGAGAAATTCCTAGTTGGATCTCACTCCCTGTAATTAGGTGGTAACAATGAACATACCCAAAAGAGACCTCAAAGTCCCTGCACTCACACCAAACCTCACTTGTCCAGGAACTCACATCCGAGCCACCTGCCTATTTACAAGGTTATTTCTCTAAGTAGTTAGATATTCCACACGCCTTTTTAGAGAAAGGTTGAAGACCATCGAGAAGCAATATAAATAACTAAATGTGTCGGAGGAAAATGCATCATAGAAAGAGTGGTGGGCACAAAGCGTTGCCCAATGTAGTCCACATTTCTCACAGCCTGAAGCTATAGACTCAAAAGGAAAGGACATAAGTGGATGTTAATGTGAGGATGCAGGTCTTTTCTCAGGGTGAGACTCTACAGCTAAAATGACACCCTGGAAATACATTCAGACACCATAGAAGAGGCAATTTCAATAATGTGCTCATCCATGCCTGCCATAAAAGAGCGAAACTGCATCCATGCTTGATGTGGGCCAGGAGTTTCCCACCATGCATCTCTACACCTATGAGAAATTGGTGGCATTTTATTGGTTTCTGATAAAGGGTAAGCAGTAGCTCGATTCAATTCCAAAGACAGGTTACAGAAATGAGGTTGTACTCATGATGGAAGCGTCGAACGGCTTTACCACTCTGTTAATGTAGGCCAAGATACAGGGATGCACAACCATGTATTCAGGTGCCCCACAGGGAGGTTTTTTAAGTCGATTGCAGCAAGCTTTATATGAATTTATGGAGGGACTGCACTGAAGGCCAACTCAAGAGCAGTTATCCTGGGTGGCCGGTTCCAACGCTAAAATGAAACAGTGACTCAAGCCATACAGACTCTGTGGCTGTGGTCCTTTCTGAAGGGATGCAGATCCTTTTCAATGGCTTTGTTCTGGAGGGAGGTGAAATAATGGAATCCCCAATCAGACTCAGCCAAGTTTGTTGTTTCACAATAAATATAAACGGAATGTCGCATTGATCTCAAACGTAAAGGGAGCGCTCTGCAATGTAATGCGTTAAAGCTAACATAAAACATTCCAGGCAGCTGCAGCCATTTCAAGATGTTTACTAGCCTGAAGCCATCAACAATGGGATGATTTTCTGTTTTTATCTAAGCTCGCCTAAATTCAGTTTTCTTAAGACCAACTTGTGCACTCTTTTGTGGAAAAGTTTATTTTAAGGAAAGAGCAGAAAGTGGTGAAGAGCTAAAACCGTTGCACAAAATGGCTCCTAAATGAACACTCAGTTTTTGGGCTCTTGACTGACGAATTGTTATTTTTTTCAAAAATTTGGGATAAGTGATAAAAGCCACTTAAACCTGATCAATCTCTTGGCTTTTACATTGTTTACACTGGGTTTGTCAAGTTGTGTACCATTCAGCTGTATCCAGAGAATGGATACACAGGTCACCACATCTCCTGAGGTTCTCGTGACTCTGCGGAACAAGTCTATTCCAACGTGGGTGTAGACGAGAAGCGCCAAAGGTAAACTATGCCGGTGTTCGACCGAGTTTCATTATTTGACAACTTACATTGTTAAACAATGTTGTTTGTGTTACAGAGGCTTCACAGACTCATCATTAACACAGTTACAATTCAAACATCCTTCCATGAGTAGGTGAGACTTGGGGCCAAATGTATCAAGATACCCTTTTGCGATTCTCAAATAGCGATTTTTTTAGAATCGCTATTTGAGAATTGCAAAATAGTATGCATCTAGAAATTCTCTATTTTTTTAGCGATTTCTTAAAATTCCTTAATTGCGATTAGCAAATTGCTAATCACAAATAAGGAATAATTTCCCATTCATTTCTATGGGCCAAGAGGCCCGTAGGAATGAATGGAAAGTTATTCTCAATTTGCGATTCGCAATTTGCAAATCGCAAATTGAGAATAATTTCAAGGGTGCAAGGGTGTCTTAAGGACACGCTGCTGCACCCCTGAAATTTACATGTGTGCGCATATGGCGCACATACGTGCCCTAAGGGCAAGTATGAGCGTCACATGGCACCTTTACAAATTGCAAAAAGTGCATTTGTAAAAGAATTCGCAAATTATCACCAACTACAATCCGTCCCTTCCTCCCGGAGTCACCTATCAAAACATTGGTTAGTTCCCTAGTGCTATCAACTCTGGATTACTGCAATGGTCTTTTCCTCAACGCACAATCCAGAGTTATAACTAAACTACAAACTATTCAGAACGCAGCAGCACGTCTGCTCTCTGGCAAAACAAAATATGAACCAATATCAAAAAGCATAAAGGAATACCACTGGCTCACTATCCGCAACAGAATTCATTTCAAGTCCTTATGCATTGTATACAAAGCGCTCAAAAACCAAGGACCACATTTTCTGAAAGAGCAGCTGCAACTGTACAAACCAAGCAGACTATTACGCTCAGCCACCCTCAACCAATTGGTTATTCCTCGCACCAAGACGGTGTCTTGGGGAGATCGACGTTTTTTGGTAGCAGCCCCGAAGCTTTGGAACACTTTACCCCTAAACATCAGGCAGAGCCCCTCCCTCCTTCACTTCCGCAAACTCCTGAAAACATGGCTGTTTGATCAGTGATTCCCCTTCCGCCCCTACTCTCCTCCTCACAAGTTTTTGTCAGCGCCAAGACGCCTGAGGGTATTTGCTGCGCTTTAGAAATGTCAAAAATAAATAAATAAATAAATAAATAAATAAATAAATACAAGTTGGTGGTAATTTGCGATTTCTTAGCCTAAATTTGCAAAACTTAAATGCTTCATACATAGCATTCAAGGAATCGCAATTTGCGATTCCTTAAATGCTTACGCAATATTAAGGAATCGCAAAATTTGCGATTCCTTAATATTGCGAGGCTTTTTAGTTGATACATTCCATTTTCCTAATTTTTTGTCGCAAAAAAAAATGGTTTGATACATCTGCCCCATACTCCTGGACATTCACGAGTAAGTCAGCGGTAAGTCACGCAAACTCACTTAAAATCAATTGTGAACTGTGCCAAAACGGGGATAAAAGGTTCTACAGCAACAACTTACAGAGAGGCACCTTCTTCTAACTGACTGGCAACACATCATTCAGTGCCAGGGGTAAGTCAAGGTCATGCAGATGAGCAACAAACGGTCTGACCTTCAGGCTATTACTCTTGAACACAATGTCGAATTTTCGCAAAACGTTGCCATGGTGATTCCTCTTTTGTTATCACATTTTCTTCCATCTATAAAAAGGTGACAATGAAGATGAGACATGGGACAGACTTCAGAAAGTGACTATGAACAAAGGAAGAACGCCCACACTGCTAAACATGTTCCTGTGTGCTTCCTTGACAATTCCACTCATTGAAAGGATACGCTCTGTTGTTGCTAGGACTCTCTACAGAACAACACGACACACTCTACACAAACTGTGAAAGGGGAAATATATTCCATGTACCCTAAGAAGTCAAGATTTTGTCACCTACTGCTAATGTGTTGGAGAGCCTTTTTTAAAAAAAAATGTCAAACAAATGTGTATGTGTGATTAACCGTTCAATGTCACACAATGTAAATCAGCTGTTTTTCAGGTCTCGCCTTTTCCATTCTGAAGGAATGGGAAATGGTGAGAATTCAAGTGCTCAAAATACTCGTGAAACCACGGGTTTTTTCGTGCGGTTTTCTTCGAGTTCACGTGGTCACAGGCACGCGCTTTTGGGCCATAAACTTTCACGGCCATCTGTTCCCCGATGTCCCTCCCACCCTTCCTTTGATCTTGCCACAAGTTCTTACAGGCTAATGGCCCTCCCCCTCCCCCTCCCCCAGCACAGAGTGCGCATCGCTTGTTTTTTTAGAGCGCTGTGCTCTCACAAGCACTACTTCCTACTTGTCTTTTTTTTAACATTAAATAATGGCAGCCGCGCATCTTGTCTTCCTAGCTATGATGCTCTAATACCATACCCTGATGGGGTATTCTGACACTTTGAATTAATGAATTTGTTCCGAGATTATTTTTTTCAGTTAATTTGTGGGCTTCTAAGCACTCCTTTTCCATCACTCCGCTGCTCTCTAGCTATGCTTGCGCCATAAAACTATCTCCCCTAGGCACTGCAGTAGCATCGGATTGGTCTATGCCGCCTCGCGAGACAGGCTGTGACCGTGGGTAAACCAGTCTATAAATGATGCATGCAGCGACTGGTGGCTGCTGATGATTCTCTTGGAAAGATCAGTGTACAGCAAAATGCAAACATTTAATGTACGTGAATCACACAGCTTACCTGAAGCCGGAGTTCCACGCTGCATACTGTCAATTGTGTATTCCCTTTGTGCACATGAAGGGACATGGCAATGGGGCGCCACGGAGGAGGGGAGGTGGGGAGTGCGCTGCTCGTGAGATACACAATCAGCCCAGTGCAGCCTAACGCACATCAGATGCCACAGGCCTGCGTTACCTTGCGGAATACTTGCTGCCAGCCACGGGTAGATGCGTATTTTCTTTTAGTTTGTACTGCATGTGTGAGGTTTTCAAACACGCTCTCCATCGTATTAAAGATAACCATTGCACTATTTTGCAGGTACGCATGTTATGTACATGCATTCGATACCCCCAATAGCCACCCCGCCCCAATGACAAAGCTGACTTATGTAGATGTAATGCAGAAACCTCTGCGCGGTCCCGGCTTTGTCACCCCTGATCGGCCTGTGAGCTCCTAGGCAATTATTTTATTTTACTGTGCCTCCATTTCGAGATCACTTAATTTGACGGCACCTTTAGTACATCAGATCAGCATATGTGGGGATTGAACCGCGAGCCTTGCGCTCCGGACTCAGCAACTCTGGGCATGCGCCACACCTCTCCCACGCTCTTGTCATTTAACTCTATCCTGTCGCACTCAGGACATGGTAAAAGTATTTGAGGCTCCCTTCTGCCTATCAAATCCCCCTCACCGGGAGATTAAGTGGTTATACCCGACACTCAGGAGATTAGCATGAATCTTTACACTCCTTTTCTTATTTTTTTTTTTTTGCATTGTAGTCATACCTCCAATGCGTAGGAGTGCACAGCTATATCTGGTGTGGACTCAGCCCGCGGGTATGAAAGCATTTTTTTTTAACGCGCACAGCAGCGTTATAGAACGGGGGCACCTTCCTTAGTGTTAGTCCCGTGGGTGATTACGTGATTTGCTCCTAATCACTGGGTGCCTAGCCAAACATGGTGGATCAAGCCTGGTTCCCCTGCTCCAAATGCATACCGAAGGGGGCGCACGTTGCATCACCGACATCGTCTATCCTGTGCTACCTTATATGGAAGCTGAGTTGAAGTCTTTGAAAGAGGCGACTGGAGCCCAATCTCGGCTCCATCGCCTGACCGATCGTCTGGGAACCTAGGCACATCTTGTATGGCTGTTCCTAAATCTAATTTTCCCTTACTTGCTCATTATCCTGCCAGTATTTCTTGCAGGGGTGGGGACGCTTTCCTCTATTTGCAAATACCGTAAACATATATATCTAACACTCTACGGTCCATTTCTTATCCTCATTATGTTTAACATATACCAACCATATCTAACTTGTCACACCCTCACCCACCCTCACCCTCCCTCACACCCCCTCACCCTCACACCCTCACTCACCCCCTCATCCTCACCCCCCTCACAACCCTCTCACCCTCACTCAGCCTCACACCCTCACCCTCACACACTCTCACCCTCACCCTCACACACACACACCCCCTCACCCTCACCCTCACACCCCTCACCCTCACACCCTCACAACACTCAGTGCTACAACACATATGTGTGTGTAGGTGCAAATGCAATGTTCTTGGATTTTCGTCACAATAAAATACACTGAACATAATCTTCACAAAATGTATTTACAAACGTTTAAGCTATT
The DNA here is from genome assembly GCF_964263255.1 of Lissotriton vulgaris. Classification (NCBI taxonomy): domain Eukaryota; kingdom Metazoa; phylum Chordata; class Amphibia; order Caudata; family Salamandridae; genus Lissotriton; species Lissotriton vulgaris. The sequence goes on from NC_141700.1 coordinate 160,359,662, forward strand.
GCCATTATAAATTACAATAACTTTTATTTAAGTATTAATTATTTACAAAATTAAAAGCCATTGTTATTTGTAATATCAATACATCTAAGTCACGTAAATACAACACACATTGCATTACAAATGCTATAGTTGTCACATTTGCGAAAGTTAAAACTATTGACATTGTAACTGACAAAGCTATTAATTTTGCTATTTTCAAAACCAACACGTAAATTAAAAAAGTGTCATTTACAATACCAATCGCTCAAACTTTCCTAATGCGAAAAGTTAAAAGTATGGGCATTGTAAATCACAAAACAAAAAAATAAAATGTCATTTAGAAAACCAATAGCTCAAACTTTCCTACTGCGAGACCTATTGGCAATGCCAGTGCTTGTTTTACAGGCTAACCCTTAAGGATAAGGCGGTGAAGTGACTGGACAGTTTCTATGCTCATTAGTTGAAGCCGGTGCAACCAAGTTGCTGTTGTTGCCCTCAAAATTCGATTGTTTACCAATAAAATATAGACTTTGTGCCCCAAAAAACAGTGCGACGGGCTATTCTAAGCTGGCTCTGCTGCTGCCTGCAGTGCACAGGTATGAGTAACGCTTGCTCTTCTGCTGCCTGCATTGCACAGGTGTGAGTCACACTTGCTCTTCTGCTGCCTGCAGTGCACAGGTGTGAGTCACACTTGCTCTGCTGCTGCCTGCAGTGCACATGTATGAGTCAAGCTTGCTCTGCTGCTGCCTGCAGTGCACAGGTGTGAGTCACTCTTGCTCTTCTGCTGCCTGCAGTGCACAGGTATGGGTCAAGCTTGCTCTGCTGCTGCCTGCAGTGCACAGGTGTGAGTAACACTTGCTCTTCTGCTGCCTGCAGTGCACAGGTATGAGTCACGCTTGCTCTGCTCCTGTCTGCAGTGCACAGGTATGAGTCACACTTGCTCTGCTGCTGCCTGCAGTACACAGGTATGAGTAACGCCTGCTCTTCTGTTGCCAGAAGGGCACATGCATGAGTCAAGCTTGCTCTGCTGCTGCCTGCAGTACACAGGCATGAGTTACGCTTGCTCTTCTGCTGCCTGCAGTGCACAAGTATGAGTCACGCTTGCTCTTCTGCTGCCCGAAGTGCACATGTATGAGTCAAGCTTGCCTTCTGCTGCCTGCAGTGCACAGGTGTGAGTAGTGCTTGCCTTCTGCTGCCTGCATTGCACAGGTATGAGTAACGCTTGCTCTTCTGATGCCTGCAGTGCATAGGTGTGAGCCAAGCTTGCTGTGCTGCTGCCTGCAGTGCACAGGTGTGAGTCACGCTTGCTATGCTGCTACCTGCAGTACACAGGGATGAGTCAAGCCTGCTCTCCTGCTGCCTGAAGGGCATAGATATGAGGCAAGCCTGCTCTGCCAGAAGTGCACAGGCATTATTCACGCTTCCTCTGCTGCTGCCTGAAGTGCTCAGGTATAATTCACACTTGCTCTTCTGATGCCTGCAGTGCACAGGTATTAGTCATGCTTGATCTTCTGCTGCCTGAAGTGCACAGCTATCAGTCATGCTTGCTCTGCTGCAGCCTGCAGTGCACAGATTTGAGTAACGCTTGTTCTGCTGCTGCCTGAAGTGCACAGGTATGAGGCAAGCTTGATCTGCCAGAAGTGCACAGGCATGAGTCACGCTTCCTCTGCTGCTGCTGAAGTGCACAGGTATGAGTCAAGCCTGCTCTGCCAGAAGTGCACAGGTATGAGTCACGCTTCCTCTGCTGCTGCCTGAAGTGCACATGTATGAGTCACGCTTGCTCTGCTGCTGCCTGCGGTGCACAGGTTTGAGTCACAGTTGTTCTTCTGCTGCCTGCAGTGCACAGGTATGAGGCATGCTTGCTCTGCTGCTGTCTGCAGTGCACGGGTAAGAGTCACGCTTGCTATGCTGCTGCATGCATTGCACAGGTATGAGGCAAGCCTGCTCTGCCAGAAGTGCACAGGCATGGGTCATGCTTCCTCTACTGCTGCCTGAAGTGCACAGGTATGAGGCAAGCCTGCTCTGCCAGAATTGCACAGGCACGAGTCACGCTTCCTCTGCTGCTGCCGGAAGTGCACAGGTGTGAGTCAAGCTTGCTCTGCTGCTACCGGAAGTGCACAGGTATCAGTCATGCTTACTCTGCTGCTGCCTGCAGTGCAGAGGTTTGAGTCACACTGCTTGTTTGATGCTGCCTGCAGTGGACAGGTATGAGTCATGCTTGCTCTGCTGCTGTCTGCAGTGCACAGGTATGAATCACCCTTGCTCTGCTGCTGCCTGCTGTGCACAGGTATGAGGCAAGCCTGCTCTGCCAGAAGTGCACAGGTATGAGTCAAGCCTGCTCTGCCAGAAGTGCACAGGTATGAGTCACGCTTCCTCTGCTGCTGCCTGAAGGGCACAGGTATGAGTCACGCTCCCTCTGCTGCTGCCTGAAGTGCACAGGTATGAGTCACGCTCCCTCTGCTGCTGCCTGAAGTGCACAGGTATGAGTCACGTTCCCTCTGCTGCTGCCTGAAGTGCACAAGTATGAGTCAAGCCTGCTCTGACAGAAGTGCACAGGTATGAGTCAAGCCTGCTCTGCCAGAAGTGCACAGGTATGAGTCACGCTTCCTCTGCTGCTGCCTGAAGTGCACAGGTATGAGTCACGCTTCCTCTGCTGCTGCCTGAAGTGCATATGCATGAGTCACGCTCCCTCTGCTGCTGCCTGAAGTGCACAAGTATGAGTCAAGCATGCTCTGCCAGAAGCGCACAGGTATGAGGCAAGCCTGCTCTGCCAGAAGTGCACAGGTATGAGTCACGCTTCCTCTGCTGCTGCCTGAAGTGCACAGGTATGAGTCACGCTTCCTCTGCTGCTGCCTGAAGTGCACATGCATGAGTCACGCTCCCTCTGCTGCTGCCTGAAGTGCACAAGTATGAGTCAAGCCTGCTCTGCCAGAAGTGCACAGGTATGGGTCAAGCCTGCTCTGCCAGAAGTGCACAGGTATGAGTCACACTTCCTCTGCTGCTGCCTGAAGTGCACAGGTATGAGTCACGCTGCCTCTTCTGCTGCCTGAAGTGCACAAGTATGAGTCAAGCCTGCTCTGCCAGAAGTGCACAAGTATGAGTCAAGCCTGCTCTGCCAGAAGTGCACAGGTATGAGTCACGCTTCCTCTGCTGCTGCATGAAGTGCACAGGTATGAGTCACACTGCCTCTGCTGCTGCCTGAAGTGCACAAGTATGAGTCAAGCCTGCTCTGCCAGAAGTGCACAGGTATGAGTCAAGCCTGCTCTGCCAGAAGTGCACAGGTATGAGTCACGCTTCCTCTGCTGCTGCCTGAAGTGCACAGGTATGAGTCACGCTCCCTCTGCTGCTGCCTGAAGTGCACAGGTCTGAGTCACGCTCCCTCTGCTGCTGCCTGAAGTGCACAGGTATGAGTCAAGCCTGCTCTGCTGCTGCCTGAAGTGCACAGGTATGAGTCACGCTTCCTCTGCTGCGGCCTGAAGTGCACAGGCATGAGTCACGCTTCCTCTGCTGCTGCCTGAAGTGCACAAGTATGAGTCACACTTCTTCTGCTGCTGCCTGAAGTGCACAAGTATGAGTCAAGCCTGCTCTGCCAGAAGTGCACAGGCATGAGTCAAGCCTGCTCTGCCAGAAGTGCACAGGTATGAGTCACGCTTCCTCTGCTGCTGCCTGAAGTGCATAGGTATGAGTCACGCTTCCTCTGCTGCTGCCTGAAGTGCACAGGCATGAGTCACGCTTCCTCTGCTGCTGCCTGAAGTGCACAAGTATGAGTCACGCTTCTTCTGCTGCTGCCTGCAGTGCACAGGTATGAGTCAAACCTGCTCTGCCAGAAGTGCACAGGTATGAGTCAAGCCTGCTCTGCCAGAAGTGCACAGGTATGAGTCACGCTTCCTCTGCTGCTGCCTGAAGTGCACAGGCATGAGTCACGCTTCCTCTGCTGCTGCCTGAAGTGCACAAGTATGAGTCACGCTTCTTCTGCTGCTGCCTGAAGTGCACAGGTCTGAGTCACGCTCCCTCTGCTGCTGCCTGAAGTGCACAGGTATGAGTCAAGCCTGCTCTGCTGCTGCCTGAAGTGCACAAGTATGAGTCAAGCCTGCTCTGCCTGAAGTGCACAGGTATGAGTCAAGCCTGCTCTGCTGCTGCCTGAAGTGCACAGGTATGAGTCACGCTTTCTCTGCTGCGGCCTGAAGTGCACAGGCATGAGTCAAGCCTGCTCTGCCAGAAGTGCACAGGCATGAGTCAAGCCTGCTCTGCCAGAAGTGCACAGGTATGAGTCACGCTTCCTCTGCTGCTGCCTGAAGTGCATAGGTATGAGTCACGCTTCCTCTGCTGCTGCCTGAAGTGCACAGGCATGAGTCACGCTTCCTCTGCTGCTGCCTGAAGTGCACAAGTATGAGTCACGCTTCTTCTGCTGCTGCCTGAAGTGCACAAGTATGAGTCAAGCCTGCTCTGCCAGAAGTGCACAGGTATGAGTCACGCTTCCTCTGCTGCTGCCTGAAGTGCATAGGTATGAGTCACGCTTCCTCTGCTGCTGCCTGAAGTGCACAGGTATGAGTCACGCTTCCTCTGCTGCTGCCTGAAGTGCATAGGTATGAGTCACGCTTCCTCTGCTGCTGCCTGAAGTGCACAGGTATGAGTCACGCTTCCTCTGCTGCTGCCTGAAGTGCACAAGTATGAGTCAAGCCTGCTCTGCTGTTGGCCATTTTCTTTTTCATTCTGAGAGGGAACTTCGTACCCATCTCTCTTCTGTTGACTAAATGCCCACCTTCACACCCTTGCCACTGCCCTTTCTTATTATTGCTCATCACACCCAAGTCACAACCCCCTCTATAATCACAGTTCTCAAGCTTAATTTTGAAAAAAATATGTACCATGACTCACATTGCCCCTGCCATTCTGCCAATGACAGTACCCACACAACTACTAACCATCACTCTCTCACAAGTGTGACAATTCAGACTGTTCCAGGCCCCCAAAGCTATAAGAATGACTTTTGCTGAAGGTAATAGTCATTTTTAATGTATACTGAATTAATAATTAACGGTGGTCATCTCTAAATTAGCCAGACAACGCTTGGGGAGAGGTTGTGGCCTTGAGGCTAGAGCGGTCGACCTCGACACTGGGGAACCAGGTTTGAGTCTTGGCAGGGACGCGCTACATCCTGTGATTCTGGGCGAATCACATAATCTCCCCGTGCCTAACAAAAAATGAAGGTGTCCGTCTGCAAAGCAACTGGTGCTCATGTAATGTGTCCGTTTTGTAAGGAAACTGGTGCTCATGTAAAGCGCTCTGATAACTTCGGGTCAAGTTGGCGGTATATAAAACAAAACAAAAAACAACAACAAAACGCCACCTTGTGGCACACTCACAAGCTCCGGTGGTGACACTACCTGCTCAAATTAAGCACTGCAAGCAAGGGATTCTGAAAGAATAGTATTGTTTGGGCAGAGCTAGCCTGCCATGTTACTAACTCTTGTATAGTATTTCAGGATGTTTGAGGTGAAATCAAGTTTATTGTTGGGCCCCTTGGCCATGTGGTGTTCTCTTTAAACAGACCTAAGTTTAGCTAACAGAGGCAATAAAGCTTGTATCCTGCTACCTAGGGCATAAACTGCACATGAAAAGAAGAACAAAGCTAGATTAACCCACGCATTGATGGTGGCAAAGTTATCGTCATCATTGTGTGAGGTAAGCTTCTTTTGTTCTCTTTTCATATGTGCATTAAGCTTGTTCTGCCCTTCCCTTCACATGCAGTTGTTCCGGCTTGCACGCAGCAACTGAAAACAGACTGTGAATTTAATTTTTGGACTCGCATCCCCCTTCTGCCCGCCCCCAACCCCCGCAACCCTCCCAGACATGCTACCTCGACCACCCAGTAATGTACACTTCAGCGTTATAGGACCTCAGAAATATTTGCTAACACACTTCGAATTTATGAAATAGCCTACCACACTGCTTAGCACAATGGACTTATAATAACCAATTTGGGTTTATTCTGGCATTTTGTAGAGAATTAAAATGTAGGTTTGCTGCCACTCCACATTAACTTTGCACTTTAACATAAGCATTTCATAATTTTGAGTATCACAAAAAAATGTTTAAACCTTGATGCAAGTATTTCGCTGTTTTGTCAGCACCACTGAACCTTTTTTGTCAGTTAAACACAAGGACCCTCATGCACGTGGGTGTGTATGTATCTATGTTTACTTAAAAGTAGACGAGAACACTGCTGTGCTTTGGGGCGTTATTCCTTTTGTTCTTCCAGGCATTAAATTGGATTCTGTGGAACTAGTTTTTCCAGTAAATCAAACTGCATTTCCTGTATGCTTAGTTCAAAAGTGTCGTCGGGCCTTTTCAAATGTGCCACCTGGCCACAGGGCAGCATCTGCGCATGTCCACTGGTGATGCCTTGTGTTAGGAGGTACATTGCACTACCTGAAGTTTGCTGTGTGTGGTTGGTACTTCAGCAATACATCATTTTGGTTAGAAATCCACTTGGTCAGGCCTACGACCTCAATTCTGTGAGTTAAAAGCTGTTTTTTTAGGGGGAGACAGAAGGCTGAATACAGAAGAAATGAACATGCTGCAAGAAATCGCATCAATGGTGCTGTTCAGTAGTTATTGTCTCACTACATGTTAAATGGTAGGTGTAATATTTTAGGGGAATTGTTAAAATCTTCTAATAAGGTGGATTGGTGGCCTGCTGGGGCCTTCCTGCTGATGGAGCGAGGTGAAGAATCAAAATGTTGTATACCCCTCGTGAAGTCATTTCCTCATAACTGTAACCTTTATTAATTGTGTGGTTTGGTAAACTAATGAACGTAGTATAGATTGCACACATAAATACACGTGGGAATATTAATCTGCTTGCATGGAAAAATATAACTGACTAAGTTAGTAATGTTGTCATGATGTTGTCACTAATGCAAAAGCTTTAAATTAATCGAAAACGGCATAAATGTGCTTTCTGTTTATGTATTTCGTGGCAAAAACATGAAGACAGGTAAGCATACCATGCATATGTGTTGCTTGTTTGCTAGGTAACAACTAACAGGGAAAATCTTAGTATGGGGGGGGGGTAAACAGAAGGGTTATATTTCAATATTTAACATTTATTTGTGTTTGTTTCTATGATAGTTCCCGTTCTGGCCTGTGAGGCTTAAATTAAAATGGAAGTTTTCTGTAAACTCCGAAAGAAGGATGTATTGCGCATGTGCAGCCGGACCAAGAGTGAATGTGAGCTGCCTGTGCCTGAACAGAGAGGTTCAAGGACAACATGCCCCGAAAGTTCAGATGACTGCCAACATATATGGACGTCTCTATTGTAAATCGTGGGAAAGGAACTCAATATTGCCAGTTGAGGACGTGACTATCCCGGACATTCTTAAAACAAAGAACTCTTTAATTTCAGCTGATGCTACAGAAAATGAATATTAGAATGATGAGGTGATGCTCATCCACCCTCAAATTGTCCAATCAGGACATGAGTTTGTACTGACAGTTACTTTTGTAGATAGATAAAGTTAGTGAAATAGGGTATGAAAAGACGTGACTTTTCTTAAGAAAAAACTCTCTTTCGATTTCCTCCTGAGATGCTGTCGGAATGCTGATTTTCCTGAGATGTAAGACTTGGAATACATTTTCTATTTTTCTTTGAATGAGAACTGAGTTGTAGTTGAGGTTATTAGTTAGGGAAGTTAGGAGAAATGAACTTTGGGAACTATCTGTCCTTTTCTAATACTCGTGTCTTATAACCTAAAAAGGATAACGTCTATTTCTGAATCTTTGAAATAAATGGATATAACTGTTTGGGATAAAACTTTTACTCTTGGAAGGTTACTTTCGAATAAAGAAATAAATAAAGTGAATTAACTGTTAGACATGCTAAACTCTGCTTTGAATAAAAATTGGATAAATGGAGAATTAAGCTGGTCTTGTATTTTCCTTAGCCTAATTTTACTAGCAGATCCATTGACCGTAATGGTGGTGTGTCAGAATAAATATCTCATTGATAAACCATGATAACATTCATTAAACTGCAGGTGTAAATAGTATAAATATTTAGTTTTGATTTAGACACTCCGCTATGATCCAGCAGCTCTCCTTTGAGTCTCACCAATCCATGAAGTAGAATGAAAGTGTGTATGAGTGACTCGCAGTGTCATGGGCCCCACTGATGAGTAATGTATGATTTGGTACTTCAGGGAAATGATATGGTTTAAGAAAACATTTCCGGAGTAGCGCTGCATCACTGCCCACGGTCTCTGTAGGGTGACTGGTAAGTTTTGTAATTCAATCAGGGTACCGTAATATTTTGTCAACATTGGTATGCAAGTCAAGTAGTCCCAGTTAGCTGCTTAGAGGGACAGTGTTACGTGCATAATTCTTGTAGGCGCTACATCAGAGCGGCAAAATAGATCTCACTCACATTGCCTCCTGTAGACAGCTCAGACTACATATTGACAAAATAGAAGTGTTTCAATATTTCTATTAAATATTGATAACTGGCCATTAGTTTTGACTGCTTCATAAAGAGATCCTTTGGCCCCAAACTTTTTCTCTGGGGAATTTTACTTTCAGCTCCTCTTGACATAAACCTAGCCCTGAGACTGACCCCTGGATTTGTCACACATGGGCTGAAACATCTACTAACATGAAGTGGAACTAAAGAGGATTTGGGAGCTATGTTAGCCTTTAATGTTTACCTCGAATTTGTCGAGCTCCAAGACATGAAGGTTGTACTCATTGCTTCAAAGCCATCTTTAGGCAAACTGGCCTGACTGATTCTAGAGTGCCAGGCACCAATTGCATCAATGTGCTCTGAGGACTGTGCCATACTCACGAATGCAAAGTTAAGCACTCTTACGTGTTTTGATACTGTAGTAAATGTTTAATTGCTATCTAAGAGGTTGGAAGTAATGCATTTTGTCCAGCACATACAAAAATCAAGCTGTTTCCAGATTATAAATACAAGGTAGAAAGTGAATACAAAAGAACCACTGTTTTGTCAAAAATGGAATGTACACAGTTTCCCCGTAGCAACATAGGGTCGCCCTTTATCTGATCACATGGTGCACACTGAGGGTCGTGCCCTCTAGTAACAAAGCAGACTGTCTCCTGCGCATGCGCTATCTGGATTAATTATTCAGGGGAAAGGGCAGCACAGAAACACAGGGGTTACGGACACCGTCGGATTGGTAATGCAGGCATTCGGGCAATGCCCGAGGGGCCGGTGTCCGAGTTCTGCTGTGGGCTGCTTTTTTGAGCAGTCTGAGGGACCATTTGGGGGCTGTCTCTATTGTTCGAACACAGCCAGCGGCCCAGTGGGTGTCTGAGTGGCCTTTCTAGGAGCAAATGGGCGCTCATTACCTCAGTTTTGCAACAGGCAGAGGTATCACTCCCTTTGTCGAGCTGGCCGGCCCATTAATGTGTGCACATACTGAGCGGGGGCAGGGGGCCTGAGTAGAAGTAGCCTCACTTGTTTCACCATTGTAAACTAATGTGTGCATTTTTTTACCCCCTCCCCTCCTAAAGTTGTTTTATAATATTACGCCAAAGCAGTGTTTTGACTGAGGAGTGATTATGCAAATGTGGGCCGATTTTTTTTTTGCGTGCCCGGGCCGATTTTCAATCCCAATCCAACCCTGGTTACGGATCACCTGGCACTCCATGTCTGAGTGTAAATGCCATCTGGGCCTTGATGTACAGCCTTTGAGGTCCCGTGCCCGCTGTGGCCAGTCCGGGCCTGACTGCAACTATTTATTTATAGATATTAAAGCACATTGGCCCTCTTTATAGCGGCGGTTACTCCATAAGAGCACCCCCTACCCACACACACTGCTACATAAAGAGTGAAAAATAAAATTGCAATAAATGATTTTATTACAATTTCATGATTTACTCTCTGCTGAACGGAGTGAATGGGGGGCGGGGCGAGATCGTCATTGCTGCTGATAGAAAGCAATGAGGAGTGGTCCCCTTTGTTTGAAGTGCACATGTAGGTTTGGCCAGCTATCTTCCCAGTGCCAGCCTCACATGTGCAATTCAGACATGTCTTAGACATCTGGGTTGGAGAGCAGGCACCGGCCTCCAGTGCTTTTTGGAGCCCTGAGGCAACCTGCTCCATCCAATCGAGACTCTTCACTCATGCTTCATGCTGCTTCACAGCATGAGAGCTGCGTCTCGATTGGATAAGGTAGTTGGCCGTGTGACCTCACCTCGTGCTCGGACAAGTCTGGAGCCTGGAACTGAGAGCATCGAGCACGTGCTGCGGGATAAGGTAAGTAACTTTAATTTTTTTCTTTCATAGATGTTTATTTGAATGTGTTTTATTATAATTTTTTATGCATGTGTGAGCCGTCATGCATCACAGTGGGCGTGTGCACAGGACGGCCCCCGGCCTTCCGAATCCCTGCTCACTAATGAAAACCAGCACAGCGCGGGAATTTTGCGCGCATGGTGTATGTAGCACCCCACCCCACTGTATTTTGATGTCACTGCCTAAAAGGTTTATGAATCACTTGAAAGCGTTCACACTCCCAAAACTGTTTTTTCTTCATTCACTTTCAACGGTCCCCCTCCTACTCATCTGACCTCACCCTCCTTTGAGAGCCGCCTGATTGACAGGTGTCATTGTCCTATGAAGGGCCAGCTTCAGTTTGATGGCCCAGGCTCCACAGAAGCTTCTGGCACACCTGGAAGGAAGTCTGTTGCCTTTGGAGACACTCGGCAGGATCATTGTACTAGTTGCATCTGCAGGAAGCAGCACACCCTTTAACACACTTCACAACCTTTTAAATCGTCACGGGCGTGGTGTTTTTGGGCGATGATCGTCTTGAAATTAATAGAGTAAAAAATATTTTGGAGGGTGAGAAAGGTGTTTGGGATAAGTGTTCCCTTGAAATCCGAGTTGCTTGAAGTGTGAATATCAGTACAAGGAGGGAGAACCCCTCCAAATGAAGGGAAGTTGAGGGACATAAGGCTAGTGGACTGTGTGTGCAGTTGCAGTGTGAGGCACTAGACTTGAATCTTTTCAAAGCAGTATTGAACATGATACTAAATTCTCGTCCCTCACGACGCATGAGTTGGGACGTTTTTTCAAGAAGGAGATGTTAAAAAATGTCTAGTAATATTAAGGTTTGAACTGCAGGGACAGCAATATGCATTTCAAACTTCCAGCGGCAGAGGGCAGAGTTTCCTGCACCAGAAACCAGAGCCTGAAAACGTTAAGCATTTCTAGTGCATACTATTGCTAGCAGGCAACCAAGCACCTTACACAGATCTTGGAACATTAATTAATAAAGGTACGTGATTGTAAATATATTTAATTTGGAGTGCAACAACATATCCATTGCAAACATGCAAAAAACAAGTGCGATGAAGCCACCCCTGCATGCAGAAATGAAAGTTGACGTACAAAGCCAGTTTTCCTATCATCAATATCAGGTAGGTCTTAGGAGGGTCTGCTACACCTGCTAATCTTCCATAATTTGTAAAAAAAAAATCACACGACATTAAATGCCCTTCACTCGTTAACCTAACAGTATGTAATGTTACCAGCAGTGGCGGCTACCTTGAACAAGAAATCGTAGGGCATGAAGGCACACAGCTCATCATAAATTCGGGAGCACCAATAGAGCAGCAACGGTGCAGCACTTGTTTTTGCTGTCCATGAGCAGGAAAAGGAAATATGTACTTTCTGGTTGTAGAACACAACTCCAACCCATCCTGGAGCTGCTCTCATGTTGTAAAAACAGCTTCAGGATTGGTGGGAGCAGGCTCACCCAGCGCTCATTTAGAGGCATGTAACAGCAATCCCCAGGCTGCTTCACAGCCTTTGGATTCAGTGGCGGCTGCCACCTATCTAAAGTGGTAGGGCGTCCGCGGGGCTGGTGAGAAATAAAATAATAAGAGTTGACAAAAAATTAACAATTTTAATTTAAATAATAAATAGCACAACCTCCCAATCTGCAGGATTCCCTATATTCATTAACATGTGCTCCAAAACAGGCCACTGGACTACGTTTTACTGACCACCATCCCACTCAATGGGTCCGGGCCGACATCTTTGGCACACCCACTCTGTAAATGGCAGCGGTGGTTGAATTGATCACAGCCCATTTACTAGTGAATTGAGATTCATGTCGAGTACCATTCACATCTCAGTCTAATGGTGAAGAGGGAACATGATTCTCTCGTAAAAGAACTGAGCTGGGACTGTGCAGTGCGGAACTAAACGTTAAAAGCTGCGCTTTAAGGGGAAGGAGTGTCTCTGTGTGGGAGAGTCGGGGATAATAAGATGAACAGCAAAAGAGCATTTAATTAAAAAACTTAACGTTGTATTTGAAAACATTGACACATAGAAATAGAACACAAATGTTACCGTCGATGAAAAGCAACCACGACATACTAAACTTTTCAAACATATAGGCCCAAAAAACAAATCAACATTATTTCTTTATTTTTGTCCTACCAAGCAGCCGCGGGTGGTTGTGTCGCACAGGGGTTCGCGGGTTTATATAAATCAAAAATAAAACGTACCTTACCTGGTCCCACGCCACCTCCGCTCCTGGCCGGGTCCCGCGTTTTCCTGCTCTCCTGCCTTCAGCAGTAACAGGAATCAGGCAGCCTCCCTCCCCAAGCCAAGCACAATGCTGCAATGGCAGCATTGTGATTGGTGGGGACGACGCCCAGCCGGGCTCCTATGGGGAGGCCATTTTCTCTATGTAGGCTGCATGCAGCCTACATAGAAAAAAGGAAAAGGGCACATGACCGCTTTGGTCGGGCCCAGAGGGCCGACCAAACAGTTAGGGCTCACAACACTGGGAAGCCACTCCTCCCCGACACGCCCAAACGCCCGCCCCCAACCAGGCACACCCTTCTGCTTTCTCGCAGTGCAAGGAGCAGAAACATAAAATGGTAGTTTTACCATTTTATGTTTCTGCTTCTCACACTGCGAGAAAGCAGTGGGGCGACGCTCCTCCACCCAAATGGAGGAGCCACCCCTGTTTGGATTGCTGGGTCTACAGTGCGCATGGCAGGCTGGCCGTCGCAAGACGGCCTGCATAAATCGCGCGGTATACACCTGTTACAACGCATTCGTTACTCCGCACTACCATTACAACGCGACTTTTACAACGCATACCATTACAACGCATTGCGCTGGGGGGCGCTCTAGGATAGGGAATAAGTATAATTTACTATCCAACACCTTCCCTAGGGTCCACGGGGACTGGAGTTAGAATAGTAAATTATACTTACCACTATCCAGCACCTCAAAGCGCTATGCGTTGTAATGGTATGCGTTGTAATGGTCGCGTTGTAACGGTAGGTAGTTGTAATAGTATGCGTTGTAACATGGTACATCCAAATCGCGCATGCACACTGTAGATTAGTGCTGTCATCCTGCATTTGCAGGATTCACCCCAGCTCCTACCCTCATTCTGAACACAGCGTAAGCCGGTGCGGTGGCAAATAAATAAAGTGGCATTGTCATGCCATTATATTTATTTTTGTTTGCCTGCTGCGCTTGCAGCAGGCGGGGCACCACTCCTCCGCTCCTGAGGAGGAGCAGCCCCTGGTTATCAGCTGCATTCTTGCTTGCAGGGGCCGAAAGTTTTATTTAGGAGAAAGCCGCTGGGACTGCCAATTCCTGGGGTTGCTCAGTTTTGACTCCTCGTCATATCTCTTCTCTCCACCACCCTATACATCCTACACCAGTATCCCATGCTTGCAAGTTCTCTTTCATCCTTGTATTGTCTCTTTGTCACTGTTTTACTGTCGTTCTCTTACTCCTTCATTCACCATTTTCTGTTTTTCTCTCCTTTGCTCTGGATCAAAATCTAATCATGAGCAAGCATTGGCAAAGCCAAAACGTCTGGTTTAAATTCTGAACCATGGCCAAAGCATTAAAAAATCTGCGATATTGAAAAAACTTGATGTTTGCTTTCTGAACACAGTGCAACTATGAGATAAATAATCTAATGTGTGATGCCCCAGGGCAATTTGGAGATGCAACACAATCCCTCCTTGGTATCAATTCAAGCACTTCATAGGAGGCGGAATGATCCACTGCACAGCCAATTACATGCAGGAGGGGGAAAAAGCTGCTCTAGGTGCAGCCACAGAGAACCATGAGTATTTTAGATAGCTGATAATAATACATCTTGCAGACAGCTGCGCTCCCAAGTCAGACATAAACATAAGTTGCCAACCCCCAAAATCACTGACAATGCCAACCAGCTGCACAAATTAAGCACTGGCAGGATGATCAAAGAGGCAAGCTAGTTGCCTAAAATGGTACTCATCTTAAATTCACCATTTCCACCCTACTAGCTTCTCTGCAAACCCCCGTCAGGGGCGGCCTTAGGCATGTGCAAGCTGTGCACCTGCACAGGGCCATCAAACCCCAGGGGCCTGAACGCCAATATATATCCTTAATATAATAATACTCTGAGGATGGATGCACATTTGCGTGGCGGCCCCTGGCAGGGATTTGGCGGCCTCCAGCTCTGTTCCACTTCCAAACACCCTGAACTCCCCTCTTCACTGGCCTCCGCGCTCCGCCCCGCCCGGACACCCTCTTCCCGGGCCCCCTACCTACATTCCCTGCCCAGGGCCACCATGGGCCTAGAGCCGCCCCTGCCCCCGTTTATCATAACCAAAGAACCATCTATTCTCCCTCATAGAGAGCAAGAAAACTCCTCTGCAAAGAATCAATCCTTAATATAGGAGAAAAAACAATCGATTCTGCAAGGCCCAAGTGTTGTAGGAGCATCTCCTTTCAGTCAATGAGGGTTAGAAAGGGGCTGAGCGAAGCAGCTCGGTGCCAATCAATACTGATTACATATTTATAACCTCTCTGCCAGCCCAGTCCCAATGCACTCGCAGAGGCTTTGTCTCAGGTTTCTAGTACTGTGAATATGGAAAATATGTATGTTTATTCCTTTTGAGTCCATACAAGCTCTTGACGTGAGGTAGAGGTACAGAGGTATTGAGGTAAGGGTGTGGAGGTGCTGAAAGGGAGGTGGAGGGGGAAATAGGAAAGACATCAAGCAAGAAGACATGGTACAGAACATATTTGACTGCATGTGCATCATGTTTTTTTTCCGAGGTGCAGAATTGAATTACTTGGTTATCTAGAAATAATGCTTGCTTTTAATTGGGCTTTAGGTAAGTTTAACAAGCATTTACAATGCAATAGGTCTCGCAGCATTAAAGTTTGAGTTATTGGCATTGTGTATGACAATGCGTTGCATACATTTTTTTGCAAACTTTGAATTGGTGAGCAGTGAGAGTGTGTGCAACAGTATGCTGTTGCTCACAGCTGTTATTCACACTGCTCTGATGATGCACCTCAGGCATGGGGCTGACGCAGTTATTATTCACACAGCTCTGATGATGCACCTCACGCACGGGGCTGACGCAGTTATTATTCAAACAGCTCTGATGATGCACCTCAGATACGGGCTCACAGCTGTTATTATTCACACAGCTCTAATGATGCACCTGAGCACGGGGCTGATGCAATTATTCACACAGCTCTGATAATGCACCTCAGCACGGGGCTCACAGCTGTTATTATTCACACAGCTCTGATGATGCACCTCAGGCACGGGGCTGGCAGTTATTATTCACACAGCTCTGATGATGCACCTCACGCAGGGGCTCAAAGCTGTTTCACACAGCTCTGATGATGCACCTCACACAGGGGTTCACAGCTGGTATTATTCACACAGCTCTGATGATGCACCTCACGCACGGGGCAGAAAATATAGAAAGTTTGCGGAATCACCAAGAGAAATTAGAAAAGGCGTCTATTGACAGTCCTTACTTATAGCTAAAGCCCATGATTTTTCGGGGTGTGCTAAGTGTATGTCTCACACAGATCCTTGTATACGCCTACCCTGATTCAGAGTTTCATGACCACACTATGTTTCAGCTCATGCCTAGTTTCATTCAAACTAGCATTGAGTTTTTTCACACATACCATTTGAAACTTGCTGGCACACATGAATACTCACTTCGACTATAAAAGCATCTCATTTCTTCTCTCAGCCCAGGGCAACAGACACATAATTAACTGGACATACAATTAGCTACCAACATCCATAAAAGAAAAAGCATTCGAGCGACAAGCTCTACTAGCCCCAGGCCAAACATAAAGGACAAACAGCATGGCAGCTCCCAAGAGATCGAAATCAGAAAAAAACTCCTGCCGACCTTTTTATGAGCTATGGAGCAGAACTATATAATGCACAGAAAACCGTAGACATCACTAAGCTATCACCAGAAACCGAGAGGCACGTGCCACATTCGAGCTACAAGGTAGTTTTTCCATGCACGCAAATATCTTACCGTTCATCAAATCCGAATAGTAGTCTGATATCACACACTTTAAATAGGAACTACAAACTACATGCTGAAGCAAACGATATTCTGGAAAACTCTGTGAAAAACAGACCATTTAAATTTCTTGGGGACTATGCTAATAATACGCCAAGATGATCGACTCAACTGATGAGAGCCGTACAGGGAGAGACAAGAGCGAGCTGAGACGAGCATGCAGAATTGTCTCCTTTCTCTTTGCACGCGGTGAAGGCAAAGCATGGACCATAGTGTAGCAGCCAATTAATACATGAAAGGCCGGCGTCTAAAAATGGAAGCGCTTGATCCTTTTTTAATAGAATATGCAGCTAGGCGGAGGGAATAAGATTATGATGACCACGAGCAGTTTGGTGGATGAACGAAGGAGAAATAATACGATGAAAAGTCTCTCCGTGCTTGTGTATGTGTGTGCGCATGCATGCAGGGGGGGTGTGCCTGTATATGTTTGCGCTTCCCAGGAGACAGCCGCGCGCGTGGCCTGCGCCGATCGCCTTTTGCGAGATGCGCGCGCCAGGTGCTGTCTCCTGGAAAGCAGTGTCAGTAACAAAAGATCTCAGGCGAGACACAGTGCTTATGCGCTGTGTTTTCGCTACGAGACCTAAAAACCACCTGGTGTGTGGTACCACTTTTAAAGTGGGATATGATCACAAACCCTTGAGAGAGGTGTCCTGAAGAAAGGACTTGACTCTATTTCTTCTAGAATATAAAGATGAGTAATCGCCAGTGCTTAATTTGTAAAAAGTGAAGTGCCGTCGCTTAAAATGCTGCCAAGGAGGCTACAGCCCACGTCTACTCAGGTGTGCCCAACATTCAACACCCGCTCTGCCTCAGTCGCTATCCTGTAACCATGCTCTGCTGTCTGTCCCCTAAGACATGTGTTTTACTTCTTTACCTACACCGACAGATGAGTGCGAAAACAAAATGTACACCAAATGAAAATGCTTTTTTTTTTAACATATTAATCATTGCGGTGTGACTGGGTTTGTTGCAGGTCAGGAGGCTGCTTGACCACAGCAGGTCATGTCACTGCTAGTGCTGCCTGTAATTAGATTGGTCCAGTTATGACGACGGCATAGGTATCCACTGCTCAGATTGCGGTGACCCTGCCTGCTACAGCACAAGCACTGTCGCCAGCCGCAATGCTGCAATGCCTGTGAGATGTGAGTATGGTGGTTGCAACTACTGGGCTCAAGCACACTCGGCAATTAGCATGCTTGGAGGCAGCGCACGGAAACTGCAGGTGACTCCTTAGTGCACAAAAGTTGCGATCGGCCACAGCCGCATCAAACACATTGAGGATAGTACCAATGCAGGGCTGCAGACCCCCACTACAATTATCCAATGGGAAGTTTAGGCTCAGGCTGTGGCAGGGTGCAGCAGACTCTGGGAATAGAATGCAAGACATTCGTAAATGATGACTTCTTTGATTCATGACAGGCGTGACGACATCATCACTAAAGTGATGATACACAATCATGCCTGCCTGAATAGATGTATGCCTGAATATGAAAACGTACCAGCCTGTCACCATGCAAGGTATGTGGTTCTTTTTATTTTAAATTGGGCAATTAATATTGAGACCACCACCTGCAGGACCAGAAATCATAGCCCCGGCCCTGTGAAAGAAGTGCCGGTGCTGAGCACCTGAAAGCACCTGCTCAAATTAAGCACTGGATTGCTCTTCAAGAGTTTGATTTTTACTGTGGAGTACATTCCAGGGGTACAATATATCTCAGCAGATTGTCTTGTTTTTGTCTTCTGATAAAACTAAGGTAGCGGTAAGATAGATTTTGGATAACTTTCTCTTTTAAATATCTCCTCCAGAAATCTGATGACACTCACTGTAAAAATGTCCTGTACGCAAGCTACTTCTTGAATACAAATCCATCAAGACTATGAGGTAGGGTGTAAGATGTTCTCCATATAACAGCCCCATGACGTCTACAGCTACCTCATCCTATGGAAACATCAAAAGTTCTCCACAAGCCATTGAAATATGCTTTGTCCGCAACACTTTACCACTGCTATTGCATTCTATACAATCTCTTACCATACGTACTCAAGACCTGGCCACCAAAAATGTAAACATAACCTCTCCTTCCTTTTGGCTACACCCATATGTTCTTCGTGAGTGGAAGTAAGCAGCTTACGACGTAAACCTTCAAGAGGTACTTATCTTGTGCCTCTCCGTAAAATACCTTTGTCCACTGACAGCTCCCCTCAGACCGTGGACCATGGCTTATCCAAATTGGTGTAATCACCTAATTGAAGTGTCTTTGTCACTCTTGACGTTATGAGATCCTTGGCACCCTCAACCTTCCAATCATCTTCTGCAATAGCACCCATCGTGACTTCACATACACAACTCTTAAGTCACAATAAGTGTCTGATACAAAATGCTTGAGTGTTGTATAGATTCCAATAAAAACAGGATGTTGAGGTGTGGACTTGTAGTAATAAGTATACAAATACAATGTTTGTGAGTAGTTCTCTGGAGATTTATTTATTAACACCTCAGCCACTCACAAGCTCAGAGCAACTGGATTCTCTTTGAATTCTAACATTCTCTCAGCACGCTCGCAGAGAGTCCTTTTATAGAACACTTGCATCTCACACAAGCCACACTCATGAAATTTTCAAATTTCCCATTATTCAGCACAGTACTCAGCAGCATTATTTATCGGCAACAGCAAAGCATGTGTGTGCCTATGCAAACAATGGGTGCTGCTTATCACCATACTATAAAGCATTTAGAAAGATGATCATGTTTAAGGCTCCCTGTTTTCCGTTTTTACTGATTTTTACAGATAAATACAGACAGAAAACATTCATTTTCTTATCAGTATTTATTTTTAAATGTGGATAAAAATGGAAATTAGGTTGCTTTTTGAGAAATTCTAAATACTGTTTACCATGACTGCCAAGCCAATAGATGTGTGGATTGATAGATAAGGGGGTTAAAAAAGAAATGAATTTCATTAAAGAGGCTTTAGCAGCAGTAAATATACACAATGTTGATACTGAAATTTGCATATTTTCATATAAGTGCACTGATTTATCTTCTGTAGGTGTTCACAGCGCTGAAACCTGGCAGACATAGAAGCATAAGGGCATATTTATCGGTTAAAAAAATGTGGAAATATACTAATTTCACTTCAATTTTTCCCAAAAAAAACCAAAATAAATATGGATACCTACAGATAAAACTAGCAAAAAATAAATATGAATAAATACAGACGGAAATGGCAAAAAATAAATACCATAGAACCGGGAGCCCTAATCATGTTTCACAACTGTGTCCCGCATGCACTCATGAACCAGACTGTCCACTACAGATAATAATTTGTTTTCTACTGTGCGTATTTATTTATTTTATTTATTTATAAAGTTTTATATAGCGCGAACTTGTTCCGATATCAGCATCACATAAATACACACAGACCATAAATCAAGGACATGGATTAAGACCAACTTCGAATGGATATAGAAAACCATGTGAAGGTATCTTCTGTTTTACCAGGCAATGTCCCGCACTAGCCTAGACCGTGCAAATGGAAACGCAAACATACTTCACAACAAAATGCACAAATTTGCCCGTAATAAGTTTGCCAGAACAGCAGATTTTCAGCAAATGAAAGATTAGGGTAAAGCTCATAACATGAGTGCCCGAGAGGAAAGCTAAGCGCTGGACCATTTGGAAAGTGAACAACACCCACAAAAACTGTAACTTTCATAAACTTTCCAACAGTACTTATCTTCAAATGTGCGCACCCACACATTGTTCTCAAAAAAGGCAGATGTAAATGTGCAAATTAGCTGCCAACACCCTGTCATTTAAATAGATGTAGCGTTTCTCCACCTGTACCAATAATTTTCACGTGGACAAAAAAAATAAGTTATGGTGTATTTGCTTATGAATGCTAATGGGGAATTGGAAACTGTGAGTGGCATCGACCGGAAAGGTGAAATAAATCCCATTGTACAGCGGGGTCCCCAGATGCTGCCTGGTCCTACACTATACCACTCCCTCATAATTGTGCTCCTTCTCCAAATTTCCCAAAGCTGAACATAAAATATGAGTGGCGGCTGGTGTCATTTAAAAGTGGTGAGCCGCATGCTTCTTTTGTGTCACTCCAAGAATGAAAGGAATGCAAACTATTATCACCTCTTTGCATTCCGTTAATTCTTGGAGTGACACAACACAAAGGAACACATACCTAAATTCAGCACTGTGGCTTAATGTTACCTACCTATCCTATCATCAAGATTCCGATCCAGAACACAGCTGCTCTGCTCACCCGGGTCCTCCTGTGATTCCATTGCCCAGTGGACTTTGCCTATGTCAGACCTGCGCAGCCCAGCCAATCCCAACGCTGCTCTTTAAAATCCAAAGTATTAGACTTTCATTGAAGGAGAGGAGCGTTGGGATTGGCTTGAGCAGGGCAACCCAGCGCTCTATCAGAGACCAAAGAACTACTGTCTCTGACCCTCAGGCTCTCTAACAGTGCCCTATCAGAGACCTTTAAAGTGCTCATGTCAGATTAGACTCACTCGAGCTTTTGTCCATCCTGACATGCGCACATTCATTTCTGGCAGGTCTTTGACCTGTAGCTGCATTAGCAGAGGAGGACCACGCCCAGGGGCGGCTCCTCCACTAGGGTGGAGGAGCGTTGCCTCACTGCTTTCTCGCAGTGCAAGAAAGCCATAACATAAAATGGTAATAACTAAAAGTTATAACCATTTTTTGTTTCCTTTGTGCATTGTGAGCGGGGGTGGGCGGGGCTGCTCTGCTCTTTGAGCAGAGCAGGAGAGGAGTGGTTTGCCCACTCCTGAGTGTCAACAGACTGTATGCTCTGCCCTCTCAGGCCACCCAAACCAGTCATGCGCACTCTGCCCTTCTCCATGCAGGCTGCATGGAAAACATGGTCACCCCATTAGCACCTGGCTGGGCGGCGTCCCGACCAACGCCGCCCATGAGCAATGCCAGCTGCTACTGACCACGCCTTCTCCTCCTGCACTACGCAACTCCTGCACATAACTTATAAATGTTTGTTTGGCCCTTGAGTGGCAGGGCAATGCTCATTTGCCACTATGGATGAGCCGCTGTAAAATATAGATGAAGCAAGCCAGACAATTTGAGGCTCAAGCTATACACATCTGACTGGCATACCCAAAGCATTCTAATTAAGAAGGCCAACCTTGCTGCAGTTTGCGAACTGCCTCACTCCTGGAAGGATGAGGGTGGCATGCCTGGCTCTCTTGCTCTCTCTCCCTCCCCTCCACCCCCCTCTTGCACAGCCAGTAAATCAAGCTATCAAATAGAAACGATATGAATGCTCTTGCATCACCAACCTGTGGGCCAAAAGAGCAGGATGTACTGTGCTGCGGCATCTTTGTGCAAGGACAGAAAACAAGCTGCAACTTCCATCCACCACATGACGTTATTGTTATTATTTTCAGGACTAAAGACTATTGGACTCACTTTATGATCATGTGCAAAAAGAAAACATTACCTCAGAGGGAAAGCACGTTAGCAGATAGAAAAAAGAAAACAGGCACAAATCACCGGGGAAGGAATGAAAAATGTGGGGATATATTTATTTGTGATAAAGTTGTTTTGATGCAGCGCATCATCATTTAACACATGTTCAGTTTTAGAAGCAGATTCTTATTTAAAAAAATGTATTACTATAGTTATACTATGGCTGGACCTGCATACCATGGAAATAATGTGTGGTGAATGAGATTTCAGATCAATTCATATCTTTGTCAAGCAGTATCTCTTAATCTGTTTAAAAAAGTCCAATATGTGTCCAACAAAAGCTAAGCTCCTCAATACAAACTACACTGTTTATAGGGTCTAGTTTACACCGTAGGCATCATCTGGCGAGCAAGCACAGGCTTAAACTGAAATAATAAGTGCATTCAAACTCCAATGAGTATCATTACACACAAATGCTAATTTCAAAACATGGGTCAAAAGGTTGGAAAAATTAGTGGCGAATCTCGGTATTGTGTGGAATTTCTTTTAGAGATCCCGATACAGTAGTGATAAACTTTACAGAAGCTGGAAAAAAATCCAGATATAGGAAAATTAATTGATAGAAAAACGGGTTACATTTCCAGCACTCTTTCTTGGTAATTTTTAAATTTTGCAAGCAAAATCCTCTATCTTCGAATATTGTTATTGAACAACAACTATGGGGTCCATTATGATGTCGGGTGGATCGCCACCGCCATGGTGGCGGTGGCGATCCTCCCGACATAAATGCCCGCCCGCCATCCATTTCCCCCCCTCCACATTACAAAGGCGGGGGGACCGCAGCGGAGGCAAACACCGCCCGCCACTTTTCCGCCCCGGTCGCCTTGCGCCCGGGGCGGAAAAGGGTTCATATGGTGGCGGTGTCTATCAGACACCGCCAGCCATATTTGGATGGGCGTCTGCAGTTGCTTTTCCGCGGCGGCAATGCCGCCACGGAAAGGCAGGCGGACTTCACTCTGGGGGCCCGTGCGGGCCCCCAGAGTGAAGAAGAGTACAGGGGTGCACACGGGGGGTACCTGTGGTACCTCCCTGCATTAGCATAATCAAAGCGGCAGGCACCGCACGGTGCCTGCTGCTTTGATTATGCAAATGCTGAAATGCTTTTTCAGCATTGTGGCGGGCGGTGCAGAGAGCACTGCCCGCCACAATGCTAGACAATACAGGATGTGCCCGCCGCTGTGGAGGGCACATCCTAATACTCCCCACGGGACCCCCGCCCTTATGGCGGGCGGTCCCGATTACCACGAGGATGGCGGACGGGCAAAGTCCACCCGCCATCCTAATGACGCCCTAAGAGTTGATTTAAAACCTAGGAGCATATTAGCAACAACTTGCGATAATTATCACAGACCGCGCTTAACGTGATTTGTTTTTATCGCCTCCTAACGCTGGATTTTATTGTGGAGCCAACGTAGTATTACCAATGTATATCTCCACGGTGATAACAAATTCAGCGATAGCGGCGAATCCCATCTTTAACGTGAGATTTCCAGCGATAAAA
The DNA here is from genome assembly GCF_964263255.1 of Lissotriton vulgaris. Classification (NCBI taxonomy): domain Eukaryota; kingdom Metazoa; phylum Chordata; class Amphibia; order Caudata; family Salamandridae; genus Lissotriton; species Lissotriton vulgaris. Next base: position 160,383,067 of record NC_141700.1, read on the forward strand.
ATCCTATTGCTAAGGAAAATCTCACTAATAGGCAGGTGGGGACTTAGCCGTAGAATCCATCTCCGATTGACTATTATGGTGGAGAAGTGTGGCTCAGGGTTTAGAGGCGGCAGACCCGGAAGCTGAGATCGGCCCTGGACCAGGGTTCAATTCCCCGCCTCGGCGGGTCTTGGGCTCAAAAATTCCACGGACTTGATAATTCTCCCTCTGGTGCCTTCTCGACTCATGGGTTCACACTCTGCGACTCTGGGCAATAGCTTGCTTAATCTCCACAATAGCCCCTCGCGGTGGGATGCCTGGCTTTCACCTTGTGGATACCCTGCCGGGGTTATCTCACAGGGGAATACCAGGACGGGTTCCCTAAGCAAGCGCTTAGATACCGACCTCGGTCAGTGATTTGCGCTATATAAATGCATGTACATTTACATTTACATGGTTAAGTCAGGTTTTTACCAGGTGTTGCGGGTATTGCTAATAGGCGATAGCTGTGTTAGCGACTGCTTTCAGTCGCTACCAATTTGGGTACGCCCACTTTGCATGTCATGCAAAGTGGGCTTAAACCGGTCGCTATCGCCTGGAAGCTGCCGCTAACTGCTGTTAGTGACAGCTTGGTAATTGGGCGGAAAACAAATTATCGCTTTATCAGCAAAAGTGCTGATAAAGCAGCGATCTGCCCCATGCTAATATGCTTCATAGTTGTCTTAGTTAAAATGTAGTTGGTTCTGTACATGGAAAAGCTCATCCCATATCTGTTTTGCTCAAAGCTGGTAAGCCAGTAAACCATAAACTTTTACCTAGGCTGTATTGTTTTTCTGTTGCTTTGAGTTCAACAGTCCCTTTCAGACTTTAAAGCCTTTTCGGTCCTTGGGTTCGTCTGCAAATCGTGGAAAAATAAAAAAAATCCTCTGTGACTTCAATTACTGTTATTCATGTAAAAATATATGCCCCCCCAAAGTGATCTTAATCAGATTGCAAGCCAACCCGTTTCGCTCATTGATAAGGCTTACCGCCTCGGTGCCACCCAGTACAATCAGTGCTTAATTTGTGCCAGTGTTTGCCGGTACACAGCACGGGCACTTATTTGTCATCACAATACTTGCTTCTGAGAGTTACCACATGGTAGCACTGGTGGTCTTTTTTACAGAGTAGCAGATCATTTTGATCTTCAATACACTCTGCATTTTGCAGCATTAGCAGGGTTGACACTCTGCAGTTACCTCCCATGAAATAACTTAGTCCCTGGCACTTCCTTTATTTTTACAGATTAAGCACTGAAAAGGCGTGCTTAAAAACTCAGCTAAACCCGGGCAATGCAAGGGTGTAAACCGCAGATACCCACATTTGTCTATCAACATATATTCATGGGGGTAAAAAACTTTTCATATATTGTGGAAATGCTACACACAAGGAATCCACCAAATGAAATTCCTACACCACCGGGTTAGTATACAAGGCGAATTTCAACCAATTGATTTTCCCTGCATATCTATAATTTTCCTCCAGACATTGAAAGATTCTTTATTACCACCAAACTAAAATTGAGGTAAAGTTCTCAAATAGTGTTTATTTGACTCATTATGCATCTAATCCTTGAATTCAATCCTTATTTTTCCTCCATTCTTGAAGTCGCTTGTATGAGTCTGGGGTGCAACAGAGCATTAGGAAATGTGTCTGGCTCCTCTTTAAAGGTGAGTTTTCTTTAAAAGTTTGATGGGCAGTGTTAACACTGGGGAAAGAGCATTCAGTTGTGCTGTCACTGGAAAGGAACATTTCTATGTTAACCTCTTTTCTAGCTCCTGCATGTAATGTTAAGCTTGTTCGCAGCGCTAAGCCTGGTTGCTCAACACTCAATAATTTCAAGATTAGCAGCAACTGAAGTCTTTGGAAATGCTTGTTTGCTTTGCAGCTTGTGGTCAAGTCGTCGGTTGCTCTCAATGTGGATTATATGTTGGTGCATGCCACTAATCTTGTGCTCACCAAAAAATGACTGTAGAATGCGGTGGAGGCGGGCATTACACGGAGCCGGGTTGCAGCCAATCACCTTTTTGATGCTCTCTGTGTCGTACTGCACCTTGGTAACAAGGTGGCAGGTGTTCGACTGCACAGTGCCTTTACCCTTTCAATTATGGTGTCGCGAAAGGGGCGAGGAAAAATTTAGAAGGTAGCAGAAGCTGTGTAATTTTATGTTGTGGTCTTTTAGGCATCTCTATTGTCATACCATTAAATACAAGACCCTAATTTTAAAGTCAATATGTTATTTAGCTATTTGTTGTCCTGTCTGGATTTCTCAGGGGGAGGTGTACAATTTGCAACGTGATCTAGTTCTAATTTTCCGATTTCCGGTATCAAAAGAAGCTTAAAACAACAATCATTGTTGACTGTGACTGTCAATAATTCTGATGCATGTCTACGGGTCGCCAGTAACCTACTTTTTTCATAATTTCATCTCTTTTGCCCATAAGAGCAAGTTACAGATTGTATTGTGTACATGAAACTGCACGGTTTATAAAAAGTGCAGTTCGAAAACTCTCAGGTTCTACTTGTCGCCAGCTTTTCCTTGCGGTCGCAAAAGTATGGTTTCCATGGGTATGTTGCGGAACTTCTTATCATAAATGGATGCCTTCAATTTTGCTAGGTTATTTCATTAATGCCCACATTTCATGCTGCTCCTGTGAACTGTATGATTGCATCAGAGCAGGTGGTGTATTCATCTTTAGATCTTTGCACCTGACAGGATCTGAGGTTTGCACCATTTTGGTTCATCATCTCTAGACCATCACCAATCTCTTGTTCTACAAATGTGCCCCAGAAATGGGTGTTACCCCATGTGAAGCCTTGCTATGGATGTGCCCTGTGATCGAACATAGTCTGTCTTCTTGTCCCACCTCCTCGCTTATCCCCTCTAACTGTCCTCTTACTTACCCCACAATCGCATCACTCCGTCTCATCACCTCAAGGTCACCCGACACGATAACCACAAGATCACTTTCCAAGATGGTTTAATTCATCTCTCAACATACACTGTGTCTGGCTCAATAGGTGGCCTCGCTGCCATTTCATGCACTTATTGAGTTAAAGTGGTATCCCTGGGAGAAACTGTGACAACAGGAGCACAAGGGACCGTCCCTACTCTGCAGGTGCATGACCATTCAGAACACTTCGATTTCATCAACTGCACGGTAACTCGCAATCAATTCTGATGGACATGACCATGCTCAGGAGAGGAGAAGAAAATGGGAAATAGAGTGGAGGGAAAGAGAAGGATGGGGAAAATGGGGCTTTTTTCTTAGTGCACAGTCATTTCAAATCCTGTGGCTGCAGTTCTCAAAAGCAGATATACAAGACAAAAATACATTCTCTTCAAGTCTCAAAAAAGACCTTTTCAGGAAACATGAAAATGACTATTTTTCATGACTGATGCACCAATGGACAGCAAAGATCCTCTTAGGATCATTGAAAGAACCTAGAAGTCACTACTAACATTTCCCAAACTGTACAATGAATGCTCTCCTTCCCCCCAAAATAATTAATAGTCAAGAGGTGTGTGTGTGTGAGAGAGAGAGAGAGAGAGAGAGAGAGAGAGAGAGAGAGAGAGAGAGAGAGTCCACAGTTGCCACCTAATTTCCCTAAGAACGTTGCGTGACCTTCAGCAAACATAAAGGTTTCGGATTTGTAGAGTGATTAAGAATTATAGATGGTCCACTGGCTGTCAGGAACAGGCCCTCTCAGCCCTTATCCATGGCGAATGACTTAACCCCATAGTCTACTCTCCCATCTGCAGAGCACAATTCCCAATGGGGAGTAGGGCATAAAACCAGAAAACCAGCTTGCAGAAAAAAAGACAACTGATCATATCTTTACCAGGAGATGGCTTTTGGCGATGACCATGTACGGAACTGGCGTTCAAGATTTTGGCAGATGGAAAAAGTTGAAAGAAAGAGGGTTTAAGTGTCAAAATAAAAAATATGTAAGAGTTGGACAGCAAACACAAATAAAAATAAATAGCGAAAAGCAAGCAATTATCCAACTGTATACTTAGTTATGGCCTGACATTGTCACCTACATCCCTATTTCTAGCCTATTATATTTTAGAGCCATCAACTTGGAAAAAATCACAACTACTCTGCTTTGTCAATTTCTGAAGAATTAATGTAGTCAAGATTTAGGCCACATCAGGGGACCAACAACATCAGCCTTTCCATCGAAGCAGAATCCTTGGATGGGGCTCAATGCCAGTCACTAGCGGAGTTCTTCATCTCAAAGGTCGAGCGCATCTATGATTCACTGAGTGCTACTCCTTCAGCAGAGGAATCCCAGACTGGATTTCCGCTGTCGCCTGAAATTTCCGTCACCTCAGTGAAGCTCACAGAATGGCAACCGTTTGATGAAGCCTCTTTCCTTTCATGCCTGAGTAGTGTGAAATCAGGGTCTCCTCGATCCTTTACCTGCCAAAATCCTGAAGATGTTAGATCCGAACATATATCAGGTATTTACTATATTGTTAAATGCCCCTTTAAAGGAATCTCATGTACCCCAGGCATGGAAACATGCAATGGTGGTGCCCCTTTTAAAAAAAGACTGGTGCGGATGTTTCTAATCCTTCTAACTTCAGGCCCATATCCCTGCTGCCCATCTTTTCGAAAATCTTGGAAAGGCACGTCAACACTCAATTGGACCATCTAGTGGAGAGTTCTGTTTTTTTACACTCATCCCAGTCCAGCTTCCGAGCTCACTACTCCACAGAGACAGCACTTCTCGGAGTTACGGAGAGTCTACGACACGGTATCGACCAAGGTGAAACATCTGCACTCATCCTGCTGGATTTGAGTGCCGCGTTCAATACCGTGTCCCATTCCATCCTTTTGAGATCTCTCCGCTCCTTGGGAGTGGCAGGCCCGGCTTTAACCTGGATTGCCTCCTTACTTAGTGGACGTACATTCCAGGTTTTTTCGGCCAAAGCTACATCTTCAATCTGCTCATTGGCTCATGGTGTCCCCCAGGGGTCCATACTCAGCCCTTTACTGTTTAACATCTACGTAAGACCCCTGGCCACCATTGTGGAGGAAGCGGGGCTGACGCTATTCTCCTACGCCAATGACACCCAAATTGTCTTCTCTCTATCAGGCAAAGATGAGAACAGCCCCTCTGCTCTAAATCTCGGCCTGGTACGCGTGGCCGAGTGGATGCAGAAGAACTGCCTGAAATTAAATGGGGAGAAGACAGAGGTGGTGATACTGGGCAAAAACAAAAATCTATGGGGCCCCCAACATTGGCCTAGCGATATGGGACCTCTTCCACAACCAGCCACAGTGGTTCGCAACCTTGGTTTCCTTGTTGATGACAGGTTATCCATGAGGCAGCAGGCTACAAAGGTTGCTTCGACCTGTTTTTCCACCTTAAGATGGCTCCAGAAAATTCTATGGATGCTGCCCCAATCTACTCAGAGAACTGTTGTCCAGGCGTTGGTTGTTTCCCGCCTGGACTACGGCAATGTTCTCTACTTGGAGCTGATGCTGCGACTATTAAGATTCTTCAGGTAGTCCAAAATGCGGCTGCCCGCCTGCTGCGGAAGGTCCCTAGGAGAACTTCAGCATCTCCTGCTCTGCGTGACTTACACTGGCTTAAAATCTCAAGCCGGACCAAATTTAAAGCCTTATGTTATCTGTTCAAGATCAGGCAGGGCATAGCCCCTAAATACCTAAAGAACTTAGTTCAACCATATAGGACTCATCGAACCATTAGATCTTCTGGGAATAGAGACTATGTTATCCCAAGATTCAAACTTGCTAGAATGTGTGGGCGGTCTTTCGCTCACCTAGGTCCCAAGCTCTGGAACACTTTACCAGTTGCTCTAAAATTGGAGAATAATTTGCTGCAGTTCCGGAAGGGACTTAAGACCTTGCTCTTTGAGTGATCTACCCCCGTTTCCCTGGTCTGCTGGTTATTACCTGATATTTCTTTCTTCTGAGTCTATCCCTAGCGCCGGGAAAACCCACTGCGGGTAGCTGTTGCGCGTTACAAGTTAAATAAAATAAATAAATAAATAAAATAAATTAATGACAACTTAGAGACCAGGAGATCCATCCTGCCACCTGTTATTATTTATTTCTGAACAACTTTGAAACATTAGATCACTGTACCTATATTAAATGACTAGAGGAATTTGTTGTTACTGAGAGCTTGGTATTAGTGTAATATGCTTCATTTCTATGTCAAAGGTCTTGCATGGTCAGGATTTCTCTGAAAGGCAATTCTCATTGGGTGTGGTGCACTCTTGGGGTCAACACTGTCACACAGCTATTCAATTTCTAAAGGACAATTTTTCTGACCAATATTCTATCCTCATTACTGCTTGGATATCACACTTATGCCAACTGCACACAAACGTATCTGGTTTAGCATGAATCTAGAGGCTGGGAGGCAGAGGATCAGTGTCTGGGTAGTGTCAAAGAGTGGAAGAGTGGACGCCTACTGTCCCATCATGGACGAAACGGACAAAAATTATATTTTGTTGCCCACTGGTGTAACAAAACTTGAGGGGGCCTCCCAGCAAGGTACGTGGAAGTCCCCACTCCAGACTCTAGCTGGGTCAGGTGGTGCAGTGGACTAATGTGTCACTGTAGGGGCCTGTGTTTGATCTCATGGTCACAGATTCTATTCCCGGCGGGTCCACTCAGCCTTTCATCCATCTGAGGTTGATAAAATGAGTACCATTGAGTTGGGTAACAATATACATTTGATATTCAGCGCCTTGAGACCCTCGGGTGATACGTGTGCTTTACAACTACACATATTATGTTAATAAGGAGCTCTCTGATCAGTGTACTGTGCTGAGGGTGCCCCCTGAAGCTTGCCCCTCCCCCCGATCTGCGGGGGCCTCTGTTACGCCACTGTTATTGGTGGCTCTGCTGATTCTTCACTGGCTCCCAGTACCGACCTTCATCTGAAGACAACAAATCCTGGCATTGTTTTTATATACTTTGTCCTCGCATAGGAGGGCATAAACAAGCAATCAATTTACTAGCAGAGAGTAACGAAATAAGATTTGACCGTGTTATATGTAGCTGGTTGTAACGCTCTGATATTGGCCACTGAGACTTCTATCAGGGACTACTGTGGTGGAGTGCGGATCTAAAGGCGAGAATTATACCGCTAGACTTGTCACCCCATGTAGCAGTCATGCAATGTCAAGTTCATGGTCAATGTTCTGGCTCCTAATAGAGCAAAGATGAAAATGTAAAGATGTTTCTGATTCGTTCTCCATTTCCAACGGCTGCGGGACGCCAGCAGATATCCCTAGCTTGGTTCCCGTAGGTTGACGCAACCGTCCGTGACTTCACATTGACGTATCAAAGTCCGACGCGCATTTACTCGTCTATCTAGTTTACATATTTAAAGAAGGGCACATCGAGTAACCTTACTTCCCTAACGGCTGTGGGATGCCAACAGATATCATCAACGCGGCTCCCATAGGTTGTTGCACACGCTCTCGTTTTTATATTTACGAAGTACAGCGCGACGTGTAGTTACTCTTTTATCCTGTTGATATACTTAAAGAGGGGCCCATTTCGCACATTGAGGTATTCTCTTCCTCCAACGGCTGTGGGACGCCAACAGATATTGTTAGCACGGCTCCCGCAAGTTGTTATACACGTGCTCGACCCTAAATTTAACGAAATCAAGTCCTGACGTGGAGTTACACTTCCACCCATTTTTTATAAACACAAAGGGATCGCGAGTTGCCCCGTTCGGATGCACTTTCAGAGAAAAGTATTGAACACGCCACCTGTGCTCCTTCGCCTTGAGACATGCAAGCTATCCGTTCTAACTAAGCAAGATAACCTCTACCATACCCGAAGAGTTCTATGCAACATAATTTGCTATTAGCATTAAGATTTTATTGTGGCTCCTGAAGAAGGCGTTTCCAAAAACGCCGAAACGCGCGTCGACTAATATTGTCTGCCACTGTTTTATGACTTTCTCATGTAATTGTGTTATAAGTATATGAATATTGTCCTATTGAGTTGTTTATGTAATTATTGGTTTATTATGCCTTTTTATCAAATGTTTTTAATGTGAATAAGTTTACACATAAATAAATGCAACTTTGTTTTTTAATTATTTGGTTGGGTGCTTTTCATACAATTCCTCCCCTGTCGTATGGATATTTGGTTACTTCTTTTGCATTGTTTATTTCCCTGTATTACGAATTGACTTTCTTAACAGGGGGTCCTTGTTGTTTACATTATCTGATTCGTTCATAAACACTTAGATGATGTGCAGCGTTTATGCTCCAGAAATTTAGAAAACTAAGTAGTCATTATTTTTTCCAAGATTGTGGATCCAAATAAAAGACCAGAAATAGGGCTACAGTTGACAAATTAATATTGAACTAGACCCTTAGTTAGATAGTAGGACATTTGAAACCATGCTCGTAAAATACTGACCAACTAAGAATGTCCTTTGTGCTTCTTCCATCACAATGTAGGTCCCTCCTTTTAAATATCAGTTTTAGATGAAAAGGCGGTGTGGCAACCTCTGTCTGAACATCAGGATAGAAATGTACTATTTTCAGTTTCAGAAAATTCCTAAAACAGCCTAAAAGGTTTTTGTTCCGTTTGATTGATTTAAAAAACTAAGGGGCATATTACCAAGGTCCTTATCGCCGCTTTAGGGGGAATTTTTCCCGCTAAAGCGGCGATAATTTTATCGCCCTAATACCTAGCTGTCGCTAACACCAGTTAGCGACAGCTAGTAGGCGATAGCGATCATCTTGGGGCCCACTTTGCATGTCAGCGATAATTATCGCTAATGACATGCAAAGTGGGCGTGCCAAGATGTTAGCGACTGGAAACAGTCGCTAACATCGCCATCTCCTATTATCTACTTTTGGAAATATTCGCGCTAAGCGCGAATATCTCCAAAAGCTAATGTCTGCCCAGAGCAGTTCTTAGCCATGTTATCCAATGGTAGGTGGATAACATGGCTAAGAGCATTAGCTCAGTAATGCATGAATATCGCTGACTTTTCAGAGATATTCATGCATTTCGGTCGATTTTTATCGCTTTTGAGATAAACCTTGATAATACCAAGGTTTATCTGCGATCAAAATCGGCGAAGCTCAGCGATAATAATATTGCAGCTAAGCCAACATAGCGATAATTATCGCTAGTTGTTGGTAATATGCCTCTAAATGCATTGGTTGCACTGCGATTTGCTCCCAACTAGCTACAGTACATGTGAAGGGGCCTGAAACCGCTACTAGAGGTGGTGCATTAAAGAAAGTATTGGAAAAGTCAACAGGACAGCTTTGTCGAGCTGGTGTCATGGTTGATTCCCTGAGCAGCTTTTGGCTGCTCAACCCGCTTCCCTGAGATTAAAGAGTGCAAAGGGTGTACTTGGCCCAGTTTGCAGAGCCATTGTAAGGCGGCCACCAAGACACCATAGTCAAGCAACCCCAACCACCATGGTTATGGCCTAATAGGTCCTGCCTCCTGAACCCTGAACAAGGTCTGAAAGGCTCCATCACAGCTGTGTGATCTCCTGCTGTGCAGGTTTCAGAACTAGGCCCCTGTGTGCATGGTAAGAGGTCTCAGGACCTAGAAATATCATAATGTTTCAATCAAAACGTTGATATGTCTAATCAAAACTGCTCCATTTTCCCTACAGTTATTAGAGAAATATAAGTCTCTAAATCAGAAGTGGTGGGGTGCCTATTATTTGTTTCTTCCACCATATAATATTCTCCTAAGGCACTAACTACCCTAAAATCAGGGCAAACTGCAATTTTCGCATGCATTTCCTGTTGGCTCTAATTTACGAGTCGTAAGTCCCTTTGTGAGTCGGGCCCTCAATATACAATAAATCACATTTCAATGCAAAATGTTTTTTACGTTTTGAAAAATGCAAGTCTGCAGCCTTGAAAAGGGTACTTTTTTCTCAGATCCTTGGCAGACATTGCATGGATTTTAGAGGCCACGTGACTTTCTTTTTGCTGGCAGGAGGCATAAGCATGTCTGTCTTCAGTCCTCTATCACAGCCCCTTTCAAGAATAATGGTACGCCTGCCATGAACAACACTATAACTTAAACTCTCACTCCACAGACCGACTGCTAGGAAGTCTAAAAACAGGATGGACAAGTGCCAAAAAAATACGCACAAATTAAAACCATTGGAGTGCAAAAAACACAACAGCTTGGGAAACGTTTTTAAAGAGGAAGCCAGCATTTGTTCTATAAGCAGACAACTGCAAGTTGGCCCCCTGGTCTCAGAGCATGTTATAATCTTCATTTAGTGATGGAAGCCTATGGAAAAATTCAAACTTGCAAAAAAGAAACTTTTGCAAAGAGTAACACAATTGTGTGCGATTAAACTGCATGGCAATCCCATGCATATACGTATGTGCTTGCTAAGAGCTAGAGGCTTCTTGTCGGCAGCCTCATAGCGCTTTATTAGCAAACGGAAAGGGCTGTGTTCGTGAAGCTTGTGGTTCCAAGAAGTATAAAGCCGTGCATTGAGGCAGTCTGGTCTGTAGACCTATTCCGCGAGTGTCTCCTAGTAGGGAGGACAATAGTAAACCAGTGTAACGCGGTGGAGCCAGCTGGATCCCGCCGCTCACCCTAATATGGAGAGTCTTGTTGCATTACTAAATCTCCCTCATGCTGGACACACAATGATCAAGGTATAGAGTAATTCACAAATAGACAAATGTGAAGAACCTGAAAAGAGGCTAAAGGGTAATTTACGTCAATAGTTATGTTAAGATACGGCAAACTGAAAAGCGGCTAAAGAGTAACATACGCCAACCATTAGGTCCAAATAATATGGCAGCTTTGGAAGTTAATGTGAAACAGATTGAGCCCTTTAAATGCTTCCTTGTGCTAGAGTTAAGCCCGGGACATGCGCGGTGTGGTCGGCAGCATGGTCCGTCCGCCTGCACAACTAATTGCTCCAATATTTGGTAACTGAGACCTGGAATTTGCTAGAGTCCCTGACAGATCCTATGTCTGTATTTGCATTCTTTGCCACTGAGCGGCACGTCTTGAAAGGCTTGGGGGGAAACCTACGCAAATTATTCATATTGTGTTCAATGCAGACTCACTATGACCTAGCAACTGAAGCAAACTAAGGACAAGGGAAGGTTCTGAATATCTTCTCGTGGGAAATGGGAGTAGAGAGAGTTGAACAGTGAGTGCCAGCTAGTTCAGCCACCGAGGGGGCTGGACAAACTCATAGCTATGTCATTGAACACAAATCGAGACACACCGATGAGCTAACCACTGAATACTAGGCGCACAGTGAACGATGTTACTATGCAAGTTGGGTGGAGGAGAGCCAGGAAAGAACTAATAAGTTATACAAATTATCTGAAAGTTTATCTTGACTCCAACAGGGAGCCAGTCCAAAAGAATTAAGAGCTGAAATAAGCTCACCCACAAGGCATTATGAGTGGGATCAAGTTGTTAACCTAAAAAGTCATAAAGAGAGCCGTACAGTGCGGTGACCATCATCTTATTTGGACTTCACCAAGGATCCAATTATGATGGTTACCCGAGTGAGCTTGGGTAACATAATCCCCAAATAAATGACAGAATAAATGCCCCGATACAGTCAGAATGCCTAGTGAGGATCTTCGACATGCACTAGGAATTTTCCCTCATCCCTAATGACACCTTTCATCGTCACAGCGCCCCATGTCAACACTACATGTTTTAACCCATTATAACCAGCCATATCTGATTGTCAAATTCAATGCACCCGGGAACAGTTAAATAAAACTTCTAGAGATCCCTGGTTAGAATCTTATGGGGCATAATATGACTTAAAAATGATACGCTTCGGAAAAACATTTGCAAAAAGGATCGTCCTGCTTGAATGAGCAAATAAATATTACACAGTCACCTAGTTGGGACTCCATAGATTAGGTTAATCACCAGACTAAACCATTTGCACTCAAACCATATAGAAACTAATCAACCCTCCACAAGCTTCTGTTGAGACTTTTCATTATATAACGACAATGGGACTGTGAAAAATATAATGAACGGCGAGCTGCCATTTTTGATGAAAACAGACCAGTCGCACAAGTGTTATGTATATATATCGATTTAGGACCTGAAAACTGGACCGGAGTTCAGTCTGGGCGGTAAAGAAAGCCCACGTTGCCAAGAGCAAAAGTTTGCCAAGCATGATGCAGGTGCACTGGCGAGACTACTGCTTCTTCAGGAAACGGAAATCAATTTTCAGTCCATAAGAATGAAGACCAATTATGCCTTGTATTATGGAGCGTATGCAATACTTTAAACTGGACAAAACTTGAATTCTCCTTCCCGCACTAGGCTACACCTTCCCATAAACCCCCTCCCACGTCTCTTTCCCTGACAAAAACATTAATTATCAGCCTCATTATGTCTAATCTCTGTCTGCCTCGTCAAGACACATCTGTGGACAGTAGACTCGTTCAGAGAGCCATAAGCAACTTCTTGTGAAATGCTGAAATACCAGGAACAGGGAGCTGTATGGGAGGATCTTAAATCATTTGCTATGGTGAAGAAGAAAGAAAGATAATCCTAGCAGATTTAGGGGATATGAATGTCACCCTTGCAGGAACTAGAAAGCTGTATAAATAAAGCACTAAATAGATGATTATTTTCATATGCTGCCAAGCTGTGGCGGACGGTTTCCAGAGAGTGGGGCTGGCGCCTTCCATTGTGCGGGGAGGGTGGGGGATTACACATTTTTTCCTTCAATTGAACTGCAATCTGGTCTGAATTAGAAGTCACTCCTGCTGCCACATTGTCCCCTGTTCTTTTCAATTTCATGAACTCAAAATAGAAGGGCCAGGAAAGTGCTTCGTGGAAGATTTGCGTTCCAAAGATGGAAAGTCACAGTGTCGCTGGTCCACATCATTCCACGAGACTTGCACGTCATCATTTTCATTCAATCTGACACAAAACTTTTTCTAGTCCATCAGGCGGGCTTTCAGAGTGCGGGTCCACTTGAGTATTTCACTATTGTGCAATGTAAACGAAATATTGCACTTTGTGATATATGCAAAAAAAACATCCCCGTGCCAACAAATTATCAACGCAATTCAGCCCAAAATCATATCACGAGAAGAAACCGTGAGAATGCACATTTTCACAGAGGAACGTTCAATCAAAGCAAAATCTACTAACAACGCCTTCATTTAAAGCAGAATTTCTCAAATCTAAGGATCAATGCCTCAGGGATGGACATAAGAAGAACATGACGGGAAAAGGATTAACAATTAGAATTCATAACCAATTTAATAATTTTAGAAATTGAGGTTGTAGGAAGCAGAGCCTATATTTTTAGTTACAGGGAAACAATTACTGAAAACTCACCCTACTATTTTCCCTCACAAACTTCATGTAGAAAAGCAAAGCCAGATGATATACCAGCAAGGTCAAGGACTTTAAGGGCTGTGTTTTCAATGATGTGTGACAAGTCTAGAGGCAAACAGGGAAATAACTACGCTTCATAAACATCAGTGCTGCAGCCTGTGCAAACCGAAGCAATCTGAGTTGAGTCAATGGGGTTCGGACAGGACTACCGGCAAAATGTCGGTATTAGCTAGTGGGATTCCACGAATAATTGAGAGTACTTGTGAACCGTTACTGCAAGCCCACTCCGGGCACTCTCCTCTGTGGCAGATCACTATTATACCATACCCGTCACCTTTCTACCTGATGCAACACTTCAAGATTAGAGGAGCTCTACCCATTGTTTATTGACAGATTTTAAAGTGGTCCTACATCCCAAATATGTAACGGTTGCACTGACATAGTTTAGCCAAGCATACAATCAGCCTTATCAAGCCGCACGCAATCCTTCAATATTTCTTTATTCAGCTCCAATACTGGATTTAGGCATATCGCAACCCATCTAAGTAAGGGTTGCAAGGTTAACAAGCTGAGTAATGTATCCCAACCCTAGCTCATCATGTGCAACAAAAGAGGCCAAGATAGTAGGCACCTACTATTAACTCAGAAGCCTCTTTATAGCCCCAGGTGTCACTGCCGTAAGACCCCATAGAAATGCATTTGGAGCGATAAATATTGATCAATGCTTTGATAGGCTTGTCCCCGCAAACTGCGATAAAATTCAAACATGGAGGCCACTGCCCTGGCTATGGAGTTCCTTTTAGCTCTCAATAAGGGGCCCCATGAACCCTTCACACCAAATTGGACTGCCATGTAGGGGAAGGCTTTTAATTTGAATATCTCTTCCCCCTCCAGAGTATATTTCCTAAATTCCTTTCCTCCTGGCCCCAAAATCATGGTATGAGATTTACTGTAGTTCGTACACAAATTCAACGTATTCATAAAACTAACAAAGGAATTGAGCAACTGATGCAGACCTACAGCGGTCCTTGCTAGCAGCACCACAACGTCAGCATATACAAGAGTAGGAATAAGAAGTAGTCCCACTCGAGGAATGTCTTTACAGGCTGCACACAAAGTCGTCCCTAATCATTTATATATAATGTAAATAAGAGAGGGGCCAATATGCATCCATCGCTTACTCCCTGGGAGACCTAAAATAGTGCAGCGATGTGCCCAGCCTGATTATATCTGTCTACTGCGGACAGATCTTTATGCAATTTCTGTAAAAAGTCCACTACATTTTTATCGACACCCTTGTTAAGAATAATGACATTTCTATTAACGTTGTTGAAGGCTGACGTAAGGTCCATATGGGCCAGATGTCACAAGCCCCCTTTAGCAATTGTGAACTTCTCTATAATCAACTGCAAGTTCAAACCTTTATCCAGGGTACTTCTGCCTGTTCTAAAACCATACTACAAATTGGACTGACCATTATTTATGTCTAACCAGTATGACAACCTGGAAGAGATAACGCGTCCCATGACCTTGACTATTGAGTCGAGTGATGCCGGTCTGTAGCAACACAGATCATTTCCTTCCCCTTTTTAGAGCATCGGAACAATGAAAGACATAGACCATGATTGTGGGATGCCCTCTGTTACTGTAGCATTTAGACAACTGGTTAGAAGTTTTCCCCATTTTGCAGGCTCTGTTTTGTAGAGTTCGGTAGGTACACCATCTGGACAGGAGCTATATTTTTGGACATATAAGTGATGCCCTCTTCTAGCTCTTCATCGCAAAAAACTAAATTAGATTTATCATATGTGTCGACCTAATCAGGGGCTGACACTTCAACAGTATCATAACCATATATCCTCTGGGAATACTACACCCAGGCCTCGAGGGGGTATAAGGCATTCCAACAAACCCTTTGCAGCACCTGTAAAATATGGGTAATTTATTAACTCTCAAAATCTGGCACTGTTTTTTCAAATATTGACCTGAAAAAGTTGGTCCCATGCTTATTTGCTAGGAGCCTTTTTTCAGGCAGCAAGTGTCATCTTGTAGATCTAGCGACATGAGGCAACTTACTTGCTATTTCTTTAAATTTTCTTAAGCGCTCAGAGCAAGCTTTGAGGAGACTTTGAGCAGTTGTGATCAAACCTTCTGCATTTAGGGGCCTTCGATTTCCCTCCCATGATGGCTAGGCTTACAAACCCTGTGGAAAGCTATTAACAGTCTATCAAGATGTGTGGTAACCTCCAGACAGACACGAATAACCTGACCATAGGTAAGGTATACATTCCCCAATGGAGTCTGTGGGGTACCTTAATCCACTTCAGTCTACGCCTCTGATCTACAGGTTTGATGTCCAAACCTTCAGGACCTGCTTAACTCCTCGCGTCCTTTCCCTGTCTCCAATCAATGAATAACTGCACGGGGTTATGGTCACTAAACTGACTCCAAGTGACCCTATGTTGTTGAATGAGGTGAGTCAAACAACATAAGATCAATATTTAATGAATGATCAAGTTTGAACTTCTCCCAATAAATGTTGGGATACCTTCCACAGGATCTTCACTCCCTATGTTATAGTTAAGAAGTACTAGGTTATTATCAGCCATGATGTTACTTAGTAGGTTACCGTGTATCGTATGCTCAAAATGGGAACTACCACCTAAAGGAGTCTCCTCTGCGACTAAGCAGGTCAGGGAACACAAATGGATATTACAATAGGCAAGTAGAATCACCCAGTTGGGGTACATTATTTTTCTAAGTATCTGTCAAATAACATTTTTAAAGCTGGTATATCATCAATGGAGGTGTTCTGCATATACAAATTGTAAAACTTTATCACTAACTAACTAGGTGATGTTTTAAATATACAGTTGACCACCAATAAGAACTATGAGCTGTATTAACTTGGAACGAACACTTTACAGGGAATATCAAGGGAAACCATTGTAAGTTAGCCACCTTTAGCTCTGTCCCTGGGGAGGGGATGGCCGGAGAAAAAAAGGAAGTATATCCATCTAAATAAAAAGTATTTCCTGTGTCCCAAGTCTCCTGTAACGTCACAATATGATTCCCTGGTGTCATCTTTGAGATGCACGGTCCTCCTGTGGTACCCACCAGACCGGATTTCACGATAATGACACCTACATACATGCTAATTTTAGATTAGGAAAGTGGGAAATTTTGAAAAAAAATTGCGGGTATGCATTTTCCCATTGACCACTGGCAATTTAAGGTGGGAGAAAGCTAAAATAAAGCCATTTTTGGCTCCATAAATCGGGAATTTACCAGAGGCTCGAGCCCCGAAGCTGGCGACCTATGCTGCTGCATTACCGTGGGTGGAAAATTGAGGCCTTTGTTAAAGAATTGTTGTGAGTTCTGGAATATGCTGTAGGCCTGTAGGTGCACGCTCATTTAAGGCCATTGACATATTGTCGTCTGCACAACTCATTGTAAACATACAGCCAAGAGGGCAACCAAGATGGCATATGTAGCAGAATCAGTTTGTGCAAATCCTCAAAAGTGGCAGAAGCCAGGCAGCTAAGAGTCGAATTACAGCCTCCCAGTCCTTGACTGCTAACCACGTATGCCAGCAGCATTGATGATGCAGTGTTGGCACGCATGTCGGTCCAGAGCAGCTGGATAAGAATTGAAAATTACTATTTCTCAAACAGAATGCAATTGGAGGCAATGCAGCTGGCATTGTTGACATCCCAGCTGATCATCGGGGAAGTACCTAAAACTCCCAAGAAGCTGTGGATCGAATGAGCCAGATCTTTGTTTACAGGATTCCAAGATTAATCAAGGGGGGTTTCAAGAATTCTGCAGATGATTCTCCCAGCCTAGATTTCAGAAAATGTCAGAAAAATGGGGCAACCCAGTAACCCTTGCTCCATTTCCGCTTCTCCCCTACTTCACACTTGGGATCCTATCTCCCCTACGCTTCTAAAAAAGTATCTGCAAGACATAAAATCTGGCTCCCCTCTTGACCCAATGCCTCCTCAAGTTCTAAGCTCGTTGGACCCTGACCCACTCCATATTATTTTGAAGGTTCTGAATGCATCACTAACTGAAGCTATCGTTCCTAATGAATGCAAGCATGCTATGGTGGTCCCATTATTAAAAAAGGCCAACGCAGACCCCAACAACCCATCTAATTTCCGCCCCATTTCTTTGCTTTCATGTTTCTCTAAAATTCTAGAGAAACACGTCAATTCTTTGCTCAATTCCCACGTCGAAACCTTTAATCTTCTCCATGGTTCTCAATCTGGGTTCAGGGCTGGTTTCTCTACTGAAACCACCCTCCTTGGTGTGTCGGAATCCATCAGACAAAAGGTGGACAATGGGGAGACAGTGGCACTCATATTACTTGATTTGAGTGCCGCGTTTGACACCGTCTCCCACTCCATCTTGTTGTCCACCTTGAAATCTGTGGGTGTCGATGGCTCCGCCCTGGCCTGGATTGCTAATTTTCTTTCTGACCGCACGTTTCAAGTTTTTTCTTCTACATCTGTGTCATCAATATTCCCCTCTAATCACGGTGTTCCACAAGGGTCTATCCCCAGCCCTCTTTTTTTTTATTTGTATGTGAGACCTCTTGCTTTTTTGGCGGAACAGGCAGGTCTTACAATTTATTCCTATGCCGATGACACTCAAGTCATCTACTCACTCTCCACTAACAAAAATCTCCCCTCTTCCTCCCTTCAAGTTGGACTACAACAAATATCCGCATGGATGCTTGAGCACAAATTAAAACTGAATGGGGACAAAACAGAACTGATTTTGTTTGGTTCTGACACCTCGCTCTGGGGCCCACAACATTGGCCACCGGAGATGGGTCCTCTACCTACCCCAACTACGACCGCTCGCAATCTTGGGGTCCTCCTTGATAACCAATTGTCCTTCAGGCAACAAGTCGGTAAAGTCTCCGCCACCTGTACCACCATCATCAGGTGGCTGAGGAAAATCACGTGGATGCTGCCTGCTGACACCCTGAGGACTGTAGTCCAGGCTCTTGTCACCTCACGCCTGGACTATGGGAATATCTTACTCCTGGGTGCCTGCAAGGAGGTTACTAGGAAGTACCAGGTGGTACAGAATATGGCTGTTCGCTTTATTTGCAACCTACCCGCCAGAACCCCGGTCACGTCTCATTTGCGGAAACTGCATTGGCTGCGAATTGAGAGTAGAGTCAAATTCAAGGCACTATGTCTCATGCACAAGATCATGACTGGAAGAGCTCCACACTACCTATCGGTTCTAGTGCAGCAGTATATCCCCCCCCGCACACTTAGGTCATCCACCCAGAATAAGTTTAGGATACCTCGTGTCAAGAAAGCCAAAATGGGAGGCCGTTCATTCTCCCTATTGGCACCTTCTCTTTGGAACTCTTTACCCCCACCTCTGCGTTCAGAAATGTGCTTCCTGACTTTCCGTAAAGGAATCAAGACCTGGCTCTTTAATACCTAAACTGCTGGTCTGACGCTCCTCTCTTCCTGTATATCGCTCTGTTTGCCTTAGCGCCGGGAAACCTTCGGGTAGCTGCGCGCTTAATAAATGTAATTATAATAATAATAATAACCCAGGGACCTGGGCTGGAAAATGTTATCAAAAAAGGTGGTACCTAATGGAGAAGTGTAGCCTTGGACTTCCACAGCAATAGTGTCATAAAAAACTCCTCTGTGAGTTAGTTATATGTCGCGGTCTCACCTCCGCGAGGGATCCCCGAGAAAACAGGGGCAAGGTGGGAGGACTCTCACCAAATGAGTCCCTTTCTGTTTCTCCAGCCAGAAGAATGCAGCAATTCCGGAAACAACCTGCAAGAGGACGACACAGAGTATAATGAACACGGTCCCTTTACGTGGGAGCGAGAGTCCGGAGACAAGAGACGTCAGGATGACGTCGACGGGAGCTGGCCATTAGAGGGAGGCTCGCCTGAGGACGAGGAGGAATCTGGAAGCATTGGAGTGTGTTGGAGAGTTGAGGAGCCAAAGGAGCCGAGAAGTACGAGAGGGAGAGACCGAGCCGTGCTGTGTACATCCAAAGCGAAGGTAGTACGGACGAAAGAGCCAGGTGCTGAGCCGAGCCACACTCCAGGAGGAGTGTGGCTTCAACAGGTACGGGAGCGCATTACCAGGCGGGTGAGGAGGAAGCCTGCTTAACGTCCTTCTCGACATCCCGCATCACCCCTGGACTCCCTGCACTATCACCCGTCTGGTTTGTGCGGCACTGCACCGGTGGTCCCTCACTCCTTTCCCCCTTCACTTATAACTATTCCCGGAACCTCACTGACACCATACTTTTTGTCTCTCTCTTTTTCCCTACCGCGAGCCTACGAAGAGGACTTGACCCACGGGAGAGAGGATGCGCTAGGAGGCACTGATGCTGGCTCAATAAGGAAACGACCACCAACCCAGTTCCGAACATGGAGGAGGATAAGAAGTGATATCCCCACTAATACAGACTGGAGTACTACACAAAAAGAACCTATAGAAAAATAAAACCTGCATTAAAACGTCCTTCTGTCTCCTCCGCTCATTGCCCTTCCCTACATTATAGTTATGCAATAAGTGCATTAATTTTGCCAATCCATTCATATAATGCATAAACTGTTCACAATGGTATGACACAACAGTTACATTTCTCAAAAAACACAGTGCTTCTAACAAGAGACGGCACATTGGAAGTCATATAGAGTGAATAAAAAGTGCACTTGTGTTATATACAAAAATATGCACAAGTTACTGATTGGTTGTAGCAAAGTGCCCCTTTTGACATGGTCCGTCCCCACTTTTTGCCTGGTATTTTATGTAATTTCGACTGGAAGTGCGCTGGGTTCCTGCTGACCAAGTCCCCAGTGCTAGATCTCTTTCCCAAAACTATACAATTGTTTTCCCCAATTAGCAATACTTTTAGTACCCTCTGTAAGTCCCTAGTAAATGGTACACCTGGTACCTAGGGCCTGACACTAAAGAGGGTGCTCAAGGGCTGCAGCACAAATTGCGCCACCGAAAAAGACCTCACACTAAGCTCATGCACACTGCCACTGCAGGCTGCTTGTCTTGGTGCAGACAAAATTGAAAACACAACATGACACACATCCCTGGGTGTCATGACACCTAACACTGCATGTAATATTTGTAAGCAACCCCTAGAGCAGGCCTTACAGCCCTAATCAGAGGCGCAACTGGAGCCAAATTTCGGGGGTGGGGGCTAAGAAAAAATTTCGGGGGGGGGGGGGCTGAACCTTTAATCAGTAGGCAGCGTGGAGCTGGAGGGGCTCTTAGGAGGGGTGAAACAACTGCAAGGCCTAATTAACATTCAAATGGTCTTTTAAAGACCTGTGAAACGTTAGGGTGCGGCTCTGTGTGTGCCCGGGATCTGTCTCATCCCGAGCTGCCCGGATGGTGCACCATCTTGTGCATCCAGGTTTACTTGGATATTCACATGGCTCCCTGATGAAGGCCCTCAGCCGAAACGCGCGTAGATGTCATACTTAGCCATGTTTTCATGTACAGTGTGTTAAAACAAGCTTCCACATAGCTTTCAAATCAAATTATTATCTGAAATGCAGTGATATGCAATGATATGTATATATATGTAGATTAGTAATCACATGTATAGTGGAGGCAACACACGACAAAAAATTTGTAATAAAGTAATGATGTTTTTTACTATAATGATAAACTAATAAAATGAAATCCTTAATTTTGTACCATGCACTTCGTTTCACCATAGTTTTTGCCGTCTCTTGTCCGTCCATGTCCTTCATTTAAATCCAGTTCCTAATTTCTTTTCTTCCAAATAGTATACCTATCCCGAATTAGGAACTCTAGTCGGGGATACCCCTTCCTTTTTACATATATCATCCCGAGCTGCCACACACGACGGGGGGGGGGGCTGAAGCCCGGTGAGTCCAATTGGTGTTGCGCGTCTGGTGCCTTGTATTACATGTGAGGACATAGCTGCATGAGCAGATTTGCCCTCGTGCTGCTCAGCTCCATTGCTGCCAGTAATAGTGATCAGGAAAGTCATTTTAAAACATGTACTGGATGCTGGTGAAAACGAGTTCCCCAGCTATATGATGACTCCACTGAAAATAGGGATGTTTGGTATCAAACCTCTCATATTAATAAAGCCACACTGATGCTGGTCTTGGATTTAATAATACATGTAGACAGAGGGCACCTCAGAGGTGCTCCCTGAAAACCTTCCAGCCCCTGGTGCTGACTGACTGCTTTTCATCAGACTGCCACCAGAGATGAATGTCTGACCCCCCAAGGTTGAGGGCCTCTGCTCTCCGGGGACCATAAACTGAGCCTGCTTGGGAAGGGGTGCTTTCACCTCCTCCCAAAGGATGTCCTGCAGACTAACACTCCAAGGCAGGGGACCTTCAAAGGGCCTACCGCCTTTGGTAGTGAATCTGGTTTCTCTCTCAGGAGAAGAAACCGATCCCCTGTGTCCAGAGCCAATTTGGTACCTGGACAGGCAGAAAAAGTATCTAGTCCGATAGGTGTGCTCACCCCCAGACTAGTACCACCCCTAAGGTGGTCTAACCTGAAGTGTACACGACTTTTCAAAAGTAGCCATATTGGTGATGGCAAAATTAGGAATTCTGGGACAGAGTTATGACCACCTCTCCTGGAAGTGGTCATATAAGGGTCTAGTGACCAAAAGGGTAGTTAGGCCACTAGCTACTACCCTACTCTACACTGATTGCCCTAAATGCAGTATTTAGGGCAACCCTGGCACCAGCTTTTCAGATACTGATGACCTACGAGGAAGAAGGACACTGAAGAGCTGCAAAAGCAAAGACTAAGGAAGAGCAACTTGCTTGGCCCCAACCCTGCCTCCCTGTCTGCAGTTTCCCCATCGAATTGTGCCAAAATTGTCCCATCCTGCAAGCTGTCATGCATCCGAAGCCTGGGAGAACTGACTGCCTCCAATAAAACCCAGGCACTCCCGTGGAGCAGTGGCTCTGCTCCCCTGCATCCTGCAGACACCCCAAAGAAGACCGAGAGGCTCCAGAACCGCAAAGGTCTAATGCTGCAAAGCGCCACTGCATCCGCGCTTCCTAGCCAGAGCTGTAGTGGGACAATGGGGTCAGAAACCCCCTAATAGAGCACCATGGGACTGCTAGAGCAAGCCCCTGTCCGCTCGTAAGGGAATACCTGGACTCTTTGCACAGTATACCTCTTTTTGGTATACCGTATAATGAGACATCTTCCTACATCTGTGGTGCAGCGGCGAGGTACAAGACTTGACATCTGCTGCTCCACTTGGCTAATAGGTGATTCCACTAACGGAACCAAAAATTGCACTTTAGTTAAAAAGCATTTTTTTCAATATCGTTTTTTTTTCTTCACTGGTTAAAGTACCTGCTACCATACCGCCCCATCCCCCCCACCCCCACAGATAAAAAAAAATTAACTCACTGAAAACATTTCCAAAACATATAAGTAAAAAGTGAATTGCCTTCTACAAGCAGCAGAACTTCAAACTATCTTTGGGAAAAATCCAGGCGGAATGAAAAAAATGTGAGCTGCTTCTGATGGTTTTAGTTTGGACATAAATCTGGCTTTTCTCCTCACACAACACCGATTTCATAGCGCGCCGCGCGCTCGGTCTGAACTGCATTTTACTGGAAGGCCCTGGCACGCGGCCGCCTCCGACAGCCTTGACTGGGTAACATGATCCCCTGAAGCCTGCACTGATTTATGCATCCCAGACGCATGACAGTCATTATCCCAATTATACGTTTGTATTTGACTATGCAAGCAGAAAGAAAGTCGAGGGGTGAGGCGCGCAACACCCATTGGGCTCACGGGGCTTCAGCCCCCCCCCGTCGTGTGTGTCAGCCCGGGCTGACACAGCTTCGCGGGCTGGGGCTGGCGAGCATCTAATTGCCGCCGCACCCGAGTAGTTAACAGGTCTTAAGAAGACCATTTACTTTTAAATTAGGCTTTTGAGAAGAAAAAAAACGACGCAGACCTGCTTACATATTGCAGCTCTCTTACAATTAGGAAATGACGTGGGTTAGAAAAGTGCACTTGTACATTTGGTGAGCTAAACGCACAGTGAAGATTTCCTCCTTAATTAAGCAGCACATCTTGGTAAACATTTGATGGCGCTTTGGTTTCACTATAGTAGAAGGGCTGGCATAGTTTCCTTCGGTAACTGTTTTGTCTTTGGGGCATTTTAATTGAAAGACGCGGGGGATAGGACCATAGATATAAGGTGTAAATAAATGACAGTGTAATCTGTGCTTTGCCTGCCAAAACATCACATGAGCGCAGGAATGTATAAATTGAAATCTTGGTGGCTGTACTGGATGAGGCAAAGCCTTTGCATTCATATTATATGTGAAGTGTTTGGAGTCTTAACCCGTGACATAATATTGGGTGTAAGAATAGCTCTTGTTTGCAGTCAGGGTGCTTCCACGTGGGAATTATGGAATGCATTTTCTGTATTTATTTTTCAATTTACTGCAGCATGAACCAGGCCCTGTTAGGCATCAGAGCTCTACTACCATTTACACACGATGACATCATTGTGCCTTGGGGCCCTGTTTCTTGCCGTTGTTGTGCCCAGGCAGTTAAGTGTTCCAAAATAAAACTGCAACATCAAGGCCACTATTAGGTGTCTGGATACAGAACGTCACAGGCAGGAGTGGGTGAATTACCACCAGCGTCACCAGAAGTGACACAGCATATCCGAGGAGTGTCTGTAGCAGTAAGACATTATTCACTGAGATGATGGGGGTCCATTTCCTGTACCTCAGTCGTGCACATCCAGTTCACGAGGAGTGGACACGGTAGCACTGGATAGTAACATTTCTGAGTCTTCAGAAATCTGGACAGTCCCTGTTGGATTCATTCAAGTGGATAGTAATATCCACTGTATGTAACCATAGCTCAAGAAATCCTACCATATAGGCCCACTTTGATAAGTTGTATACACAAATATGAAAACAATTTTAGTAAAAATACAAAGCAATTTATTAAAAATATACACAATTTTATACATCAATTACTGTGCCACAATGTACAATGTAAAAAAACAGTGTAAGCACCCTCTAATTAATTCAATGGTGCACATATGATAAACACACACAAAATTTAAAAACAAACAAATGGTTAAAAACAAGTTGATATTACTATCCACTTGAATGAATCCAACAGGGACTGTCCAGATTTCTGTCTTTCCTCTTACTCCTCGTCCCGTTATTGGATCGTTGAGGAGACCTCCCTTCTTGTTTTGTATTTCTGAGTCTTCCACGCAGTGCTCAAACATTTTGCGCTCTGACAACACGGATGGAATTCTCCTCTGTAGCACACACTGCATATAAAGTCACATCTCGGCCATTCTTATTTGTATAATAAAAATACTTAAGAAAACATTGGCTGAGAGAAGCGACGTATTGATCTTTTAAAGGTTTTCTAGTGCGCCCTGATGAGTTCGGCCTGGCTCGCTGACTGGTCGCTGTGATGTATTCACAAGGCCCCGTGGCAGCAGAAGGAGCCTCGTATGCCACCTGAACATAATATAAGGACATTGCCATTGAAAGAGATCTCTCCCTGTAGGAGAAATTGACAAGTTAGCAGGGCTCATACTTTGCCCTGCTTCTTCTCCCTATTGCTACAACTATCTACAGCACTCCAATGCCTTACTAAATAAATGAACAAAACAGAAGAGCTTTAAAATGAACTAAACAAGGATTTCATGATATGATGTTCTCCTTTCTCATAAGGGGTCAGGTCAATCCATATTGTGATTGAATGTGGTATCTCTCGCTGCTTGAATCCTGCCTACCTTTCAGGCCACTTCTCACACATGCACTTCTACAAAGGGGACTCTTTGTGCGGGTCTTATGTGGGTCCGTAACACCAAAATATGTGTTTTTAGTGCCTTCTTAAAGCAAGTCAAGTTGGACGGATATCTCAGCAATTCTCGGAGAGAGTCCAGATCTTACTGACCGAGTTGATTGGCACTGTCACTCTCCTCAGAGCATCGCAACACTTCTTACTGAAGTAGCTGTGAGCACTTTATATATGGTCTCTATCAATCAATCAGATAGATGGGCCTGGGGCAGAAAAAGCTCTGAAGCCTTAATTTTAAAGTTGACTTGTGGGACTTTCAAAAACAATTTATCTTGAGTTCTTAGGTTTTTTATGTTACAGTAGACTGAGATTCTGCTGGATAGATAGAGGAGGACCAAGTACATATATTCATCCTACAGCAGTGTATACATGTATACATCCAGCAGTCAAGTTTGAATAGGATTCCATCTTATAACTGGTAACCAGTGAAGGGATTTAAAGCTGCTACTGTACCATGATCGCTTCTACCCAACGCTGAGACAGGTGAGACATTCTGGGCCATCTGCAACCGATTGAGCCGTGAAGCTGGAGGGCCATTGTAGATGCAGTTATATTAATGCAGTCTCAAGTTAATAACAGCCCCACAACTTCAAGGCAGAAGAGAGTGAGTGCGTGACGTGTCTCACCTTTGCTTGTTGGTGGCAGCAACTCTTAATTACAAGCCCTTGCTTACCTAGAGGCATGATCTGCGTCACATTTTGGCCTTAGATACTGTCTCTGTCTTTTGCACTCTGACTGTTTGGAGAAGTTGCGAGGAGGGTGGCTCTCTCCTTGGTTCCAATTAGGATTATAAATGTCTTGGGATAGATGGAGTTCACAAAGAATTCACAGCTTTAATGTTCCTTAGTACTAATATACTACATATTTAGGTGATTTTATTACATGGAATGCAGTAGTATACGAACCCATATTTCACAGGGATTGCCATTGAATATATATGTCATCATCAAAATGATATCCCCCAAACCACTGCGGAGCTTTACATTGTGAAGAATATTGAGAGTATGTGGCTTGGAGGACTACATTATGCAGCAAGGTTATCTAATTTGTGCCTAAAAAATTCCAATTTAGGTGGCACCTTATATATATATTTTTTAATTTTTAGAGTTTTATATAGTACAAACTAGACCCGAGACATCGAGTCGCAGAGCGCTTTACATGAGCACCAGTTTTGTTACAGATGTACACATTCATTTTTGTTAGGCACTGAGAGATTAAGTGATTTGCCCGAATCACATGATGTTGAGCATCGTTGCTGAGACTTGAACCCGGTTCCCCAGGTCCAAGGTCCACCACTCTAGCCTTAAGGCTACATCAACATTAGCTAGAAGCAACATTCTTTGTTAATTCTAAAGAATAGGTAGTAAAATGATGACAACTGTGGTAAATCTATAATTATGTGGTAAACCCTGCAGCCATTGTATCACATAAATCCGAAGTCCCTCACCATTGCCCACTGTTATATCAACAATTTATTCATGCAAGTATATAAAACCTAAACATTTTAAACAGGGTTTTCAAGCTAACTACCCAACACAAAGATGTAATATGAAACTACATAACACTAATGTGTAATATGTAGCCATCTCTGGGGTCTCTCCAGGCGTGCAACGCCCATTGGTCTCAAAGGGCTTCAGCCCCTCCCCCCTGTCGTGTGTGTCAGCCCCGCTGAGACAGCGTCCCGGGCACAAACACAGCCACACCAGAGTACTTCACAGGTCTTTAAAAGACCATTTGCTTGTTAATGAGGCTTTGTTGTTTTTTCACCCCTTTTTAGAGAGCCCCTGCATCTCCACTCTGCATACGGCTGGAAGAATTAGACCCACCTGAAATTTTTTCTTAGCCCCCCCCGAAATTTGTCTCTAGTTGCGCCTCTGGGTGAGGGGAGCCTGCTCTTGGTCCCGTATGCGCGCCCAGCACCGTGGACTTCTGCAAAAGGGGATATTTAGATTCCACTGAACCGAAAAGCAAACTCGAAGCACGGATTCCAGTGACATTTGACGTTGGAAACGAAATCTTTCACCTCAGAGCAAAACGGGGAAATGAATTTATCTTAGACTTTCAGGCAAATGTTATTGAATCGCCCCTTGCGCTGAGCAGGTGGTTAAGGCACGAAAAGGGGCGGCCCCCACCAAACCGCTCTTGCGAGAGATAAGCCAAAGGTGTAAAAAGTAGACCTGCTTCGAATTTCAAACTGTAAACCGAACTTCAGAGCGACAACAAAATGTCCACCAAAAGAGAGATCGATAGAGAGAGAGAGAGAGTGTGTGTGTGAGAGAGAGAGTGAGTGTGTGGGTGAGAGCAAGTGTGTGTGTGCGAGAGACAGTGCGTGCGAGTGTGTGAGAGAGGGAGAAATAAACAGAAAAGGAGAATTCGAGAGAGAGAATAAAGAGTGGAAGGATAAAAAGACACGGAAAAAGATTTGATGAGGAAACAAAGAGAGGTTCAGAAGGGACCAGTTAAGGTGAGACGGACAAAGAAAACGGAAAAAGTTAGGATGAGGTCAAATTTTAGAGACAAAATGAAGGGAGGCAGTGCTTAATTTGAGCCAGTGCTTTCCGGTATTCAGCACCAACACTTAATAGTCGGAGCCTGCCCTTATGACAGCTGCCACATGGAGGCACTATTTGTATAATTTAAAGATGAGCAAAAAAAACTGTTATTTGTTAATTCAATAAACATTTAAAACAACTAAAAAGAGGATAAGGTGAGAGTCACAGGGACAACAACAGAAAGAGAGTGTGATGCCAGTATGCCCGGTCCTGGGCTGGGGCTTTGGAGTGGCGCTTAGAGGCACAGGGAAACCTTGTTTGTGGCAAGCATTGCCATTTGCCTCTTGACCCCACAGCTAGGTGCTTCTGCACAGGTCACTGAAATGCCAAGATTTGGAAGCTAGGATCTTAATTAGGCCCTACTTATTTTAAGTTTTTGTTACACTGCAAACGGAACTGGAATGGACAGCAGGATGCACTTAATTGAAGAGAATGTATACATATAGCAATCTTGGGTGTGTGAAGTTTGGATAAAATTAGATTCTAGAAGCCAGGATGTGACGTTGCAGCAGATGGGCGGCGGAATAATTCAATGGGACAGCGAGTTATGTTGTACCTAAAATGAATCATATTACACATATTTAAAAGGTGTTGCACGTGGAGATAAAGAGATTAACCCACATCATACACGTTTTCGTCAGTGGTTGAAGTGTGGGTGTGAATGCCTGTCTGTGGAGTGTCAGGTAAGGCACTAAGCCAGTAAACCACATTAACAGTTTCTCATGTCGCAGCCAAGTGGCTAGCATTACTGCAAAAGGAAAAACATGCAGCTCAGAAATATGTTTGTTGAGGGTATTTGGTAATCTAATTGCAAAAACACAACTTCCCCTCCTTGGTGAAAGGCAGGGTTTATTTTTCATTATATTAGTTAATTCTAGTCTCAGCACAGGCTTGGTGGAGTCCCTCCTGGAATTTAAGGCAAAAAGAACAGATGATGGACAGAATGCTGCACAAATCAAACATTCACCCCCAGTCACAGATCTGAGTTAAATCTATTGCTTTTTTGCACGCCACACCATTCCTGGTTAGACCCAACCAGTGTTTTATGCGGGATGAAAAAACTAGGGAATCTCTCAAAGGGGCGTGACGATGTAATTAAGGGCGTGGCTTAAAAACACATAAACTAAAAATCTGTGTTTAGCATAGTGCGCTGCACAACTGGAATTTCTGTCATTGCATCCAGATATATAATACAACAAGTAACATAACACCTACAACAAGCCAGGACTATTGGCTTAGCCAATGGTTCTTAGTTACTTAAGATAAATAAGCAATAACTATGGCTTACTTGTATAGAACATTGAAAATGCTTCCGTTCAGAAATGATGAGACTGTGAAAGAACTATAACGAGTCTCTTCGAAGTGAAATCAAAGGCAGGGAGGAGTGGTACTGCTGCAAAGTTTAGATTTTGTTTTCACCGTGAGGGTGACGACAAAACACGGAGAGCCCAATAGGGACCCATCTTACCACTCACTTTTTAGGTCGAGCCTGGGCAGCGCATGTGCTGCTGCGAGGCATGCAGTACTGGAGTTTGGGTTTGAAGCTTCGCCCACTCTCCACCCATATTCGTCATTGACTTGTGTCATTTTTCTTCATAAATGCTGGCTTGCGAGTCGTTATTAGGCTTGTTAGTCCCTCCTTGGTACAGCCTTGTCTGCATTTGTGACCTTCCATGGCGATTGACCCTTTTATTTCTGTTGCGACACAGTATGTCTTATTTAGTCTGTCAGCTCTCCTTTCATTAATGAGTTTCTCCTACTGTAGGCACGACGTGCTTTCCTCACCATGCGCCTTTCAAGTGGCCCCGGACAATGGCAGCCGCTTCTTTGAAGTGAAATAGGTATTGCAATTATAAGAGTTTGTGCAATGCCATTGTAAACGACAATAGCTTAAACTCTCATAAATGCGAGACCTATTGCATTGCAAATGCTTGTTCGAACTGCTGGTGCTCTGCACTGGCAGGGCCCGGCCCACTTAAAGCCCTGGACTCAGCCTTATGCAAATCAGACTTGAGCATGCTCCCCATGGGAAACGTCCAACCCGAATTGCCAAGTCAAGCCCTCCTTGAAGCGGAAACAAGCATCCTGGTTTAGGAGTTTCACCCCTCATCAGCCAGGCTAGCCTGAAGCTGGTGGCATAGCAAACACAGGACACGCGTCTGGGCATACCCTTCCCACTGAGGGCAACAAATGCCCTGGCAGAAGAAAAAAAACATTTCAAGAAATGGGATGTTGTCTTTTGGGGAAACACTCAATCTTATCCAACCTTCTATGTCCCTGGTCCCAAGCTGGTCCCAACCTGGTCCCAAGCTGTGGAACAAATTACCCCTGGCTTTAAGACAATGCAAAGAGCACCTAACATTCCGTAAACTCCTAAAAACTGTTCTATTCAAAAATGAAATCTAATTCCATCTCCATATCATGTTTGCTGATTTACCGGTCAAAAAGCGCAGAGATACGCCTGTTGGAGTGATTCAAGCGCTATACAAACCTACAAATAAATAAATGTATTCTGAACCCCTGGAGGAAATTATTTTGGTTGGCCGGAGCTCTGAGAAGTCTTTGGAGTGGGAGCAGAACTTGATTTCTGCAAGTGGTTGGTTGTTGCAGGTGGTGGCACCAGCCCTTACTTTTTATCATCAGACTTTGACCCAAAGCATGACAGAGAAACGCAGAAAAAGAAGACAGGAGTAGGAAGAGAAACACAAGAAAACTGACAACGAGAGATGCCAGAGATGAAAAAGAACCTGTAGTTGTGAGATAAAAGAAGCGTGGGGAGCTGCAAGAAAGAAACTCGGTGGAATTGACATTATTTTAAATGAAGCACTGAAGAGAGTCTTGTATTATGTGGTCTGGCAAGAACTCCCATAAAAGTGGGCAGGGAATCGCTCTTACGGCACCACCTAGTGTTGGTGCACATTTGCTGTAAATGGCCTGAATTCACCTGTCGTTTTTCTAAGGGGGGACGAGAGCACGCCAGAAGTAAAATGTTAACTCACTTGGAGCTCAAAACATTCCTAAGGAGGCCCTAATTGGGGCCATCCATTCATGAAAAACATATCCATGCAGTACCGATCACGGGGAATCCCTGACAGACCCACAGGCCCTCTAGACTGACGTTATTCAAACACACAGGCCCTCTGGGCTGACAGGCTTCAAACACACAGGCCCTCTAGATTGACAGGCTTCAAACACACAGGCCCTCTAGACTGCCCTCCAGACTGACAGGCTTCAAACACACAGGCCCTCTAGATTGACAGGCTTCAAACACACAGGCCCTCTAGACTGCCCTCCAGACTGACAGGCTTCAAACACCCAGGCCCTCTAGACTGGCAGGCTTCAAACACACAGGCCCTCTAGATTGACAGGCTTCAAACACACAGGCCCTCTAGACTGCCCTCCAGACTGACAGGCTTCAAACACCCAGGCCCTCTAGACTGGCAGGCTTCAAACACACAGGCCCTCCAGACTGACAGGCTTCAAACACACAGGCCCTCTAGACTGGCAGGCTTCAAACACACAGGCCCTCTAGATTGACAGGCTTCAAACACACAGGCCCTCTAGACTGCCCTCCAGACTGACAGGCTTCAAACACCCAGGCCCTCTAGACTGGCAGGCTTCAAACACACAGGCCCTCTATGCTGACAGGCTCTAAACCCACAGGCCCTCTAGACTGACAGGCTTCAAACACACAGGCCCTCTAGACTGACAGGCGTACAACACACAGGCCCTCTGGGCTGACAGGCTTCAAACACACAGGCCCTAGAGACTGACAGGCTTCAAACACACAGGCCCTCTAGATTGACAGGCGTCGAACACCCAGGCCCCTAGACTGACATTCTTCAAACCCACAGGCCCTCTAGACTAACAAGCTTCAAACTCACAAGCCCTCTAGACTGACAGGTTTCAAACCCACAGGCCCTCTAGGCTAACAGGCTTACGACACACATGCCTTCTAGGCTGACAGGCTTCAAAGCCACAGGCCCTCTAGACTGACAGGTTTACAACACACAGGCCCTCTAGACTGACAGGTTTACAACACACAGGCCCTCTAGACTGACAGGTTTACAACACACAGGCCCTCTAGACTGACAGGCGTCGAACACCTCGGCCCTCTAGACTGACATTCTTCAAAGACAAAGGCCCTCTAGACTGACAGGCTTCAAACCCACAGGCCCTCTAGACTGACAGGCTTCAAACCCACAGGCACTCTAGGCTGACAGGCTTCAAACACACGGGCCCTCTAGGCTGACAGACTTACAACACACAGGCCTTCTAGGCTGACAGGCTTCAAACTCACCAACCCTCTAGACTGACAGGCTTCAAACCCACAGGCCCTCTAGACTGACAGGCTTCAAACCCACAGGCCCTCTAGACTGACAGACTTCAAACACAGGCCCTCTAGACTGACAGGCTTCAAACACCCAGGCCTTTAGACTGACATGCTTACAACAATTTTCACTGGTCCATTTTAGTAGATGCTGGTTTTCGAAAGCTCGCACAGGCATCCAATGTGTTCTACATAAACCCATCGCCAAGTAGGATATATCTCCACGTGGCCTATAAATGGGTGCTCTTACACCAGTCTTCTGCCGCCCAGAGAAAGGCGAACCCCCATTTCTCAAAAACCGGGTTAATTGCCGTCCTCCTTGAATCTCCCGTTGTGTGTACAACGTTGAGAGGTTCTGAGGGGGAGGTAAGTGCCACTTGCCAACTCGTGCGTGCCCCGACACGACACACTCACACACCATCCCTTTCAGGATTAAAACTGACGAGCCGGTGACACGCGCCCATATTAGCATGGAGCGCGTCCAAATCACCTCACTTCCGTTCCCGCTCATTCCAGTCAGATGGAATTGCACGCGGGGCATTTTAACACTAGTAAAAAGACTCCGTCTGGGTCGGTTTACAGAGTGCCTTTTGTTCACGGGGGCTGCGAGAACAGTTTGGAGGCAGAACGTGCATTCTCACGCTCCCGTGTAACGCACGCGGAACAAAAGGCGCGTTATTGCACAACTCAGGCTGCGAGCCGCCCAGGGCGAAGACCGGGTCAATGAGGGGGTAAGGGCCAGAGAAACTTGGGGGCCCTGCTCGCAAGCTTATTACCAACTGAACACGCCTGTAATAATAAATAACGGAGCAAGTAGCTTCCAAAAAAATAAAAACGTAAATGAAAGCAGTGAGAAAAGGGAGTGGCGCAGCGGGACGGTTTACACACCCAGCTGTTTATTATATGAACCTTCAGCATAGGGCTTGCCAGAAGCCGTCACCATCGGCCACTGATGTACCAGAAGCCATGCAGAGAGAGGCCTCTTCAGGTGGGCTAACTACAAACGGAACCAGCTTGAGTGCGAGATAAGCTATGGGAGTCTTTCACTGGAGGCTGAGGACATGAGTCGACGTACCTAGGAAGAAATAGCCTCCTTCCTTCATCCAATCAATTTTGGCCTCTCAGCTGGGACTACCAGCAGCAACCATGGAAATCACTGCCACTTGTCATGTTGTGGCTCGTGATAGAAGAGAATTGGGCCTGGCTCTACCTGGAAATTAAGCAGAGACCTCCAAATCTTTTCATGGGCCACTGAACGCCGGAAGATAGTATTTCTTACAACAAGGAACAACTGGCAAGGGAGGACGGTTGACCAATTATTGAATCTGCAGACCCAACATGGTCACCATGACTCATGTTCTATGGCAATACTACAAATCTAGCAGCGTACTACTATTAGGAAACACCTTGAGAAACCACTCATGCGTACTATGTGACTGAGCAAAACATGTGTCGGCACCTACAATGAAAAAAATGCAATCATCAACGTATTTACTTATTAATCTGTCAACTTCAATTGAAAGACAACTGATCAACACACTCCAAAGAAGAGTGCTAGGTCTCTAGAACTATTATTAAATGTCTAAAGCTATCATGTTAGAGTCTCGACTGATGAGCAGAAGCGGAAAAGACACAAATGCGCCAAATCGGTGTTTGGTAAATGGAAGTTATGCAGCCATTTGAACCAATAGCACGAAAGGCAGCAAACAGTAACCATAACAAGAGAGAGAAACCCCATAGACACATGAACGACAACTACTGGAAACAAAAGAGTATTTACAGGAAGGTACTAACCAGTTACTGGCAGAGTGGCCGTAAAACCCTCACCTCCATTTCCTCACGATGAGAGCGGTCTCGGTCCTCGAACTCGCGGGTTCTTCTGCGAGCATCTTCGAAGGCCTGCTGGGCCAGAGCGTCCTCGTGCTAGAAAATACCAGAGAGAGACCAGTGAAGCGGCCACCGCACACTTAAATGGCAGAAAGACATGAGGTTTGACTGAAGGGGACACAGGGCAAGCAGATGTTTACCAGGCATGCACTTTGTACGTCAGGCCACATCTTTTTCTCTACTTCCAGACACATTTTTGCTAGTGTGGCTGACCAGGACATTTGGTAAGCCACACTGATCCTGGCCTGGAGCTTATGGCCACAGGAACCACAATTTACATTGTCCACTCCAGACAACAAAAATGAAAAAAATACTTACTGCCTCTGATACAAGGGTTCTCCAGCAATGACATCCAGAATGCAGTTGAATCTTTATCACTATCACAAACTATATCCTTAACCACAAATGAAGATAGTAAAAAAAATGGTTTTTCTTTTAGAAAATTATTTTTGCACCAAATTATGTTGGTTGCTAGGGCATTCTTACTGTCGTGAAGTCTATTGAAACCACTAGTTCTCAAACCTGAACTATCTTTTTCAATTTCAGTATAGTATAATGAAACTAGGAACTTATTTATATATAACATTTGTTGATACCGTTTAGCCAATTTATAGGGCTGTAAATAGCTGGCCTTACTATGACTCAATTTAAATGTACTCAATGTATCGAACTCAATAGGATGACTGAGTTAACTGGCCCTGCCAATACCCAAGTCAGACACAGAGCCACTAGCGTTTAACTCACTGAGCAATCTTGGCTATCATGAGTGTTTATTGTGAGGAGTTGGGATGTGGGGTTCCTGACACTTGAAGTTGGGGAGGCACTGCAGATAAGTTTACTCGGGATTATCATGTACTATCGCATTTATACTGTTACAAGTTGTTGCAACAGAAAATGGACTCTGAGAGGATAGTAACAAATTAAAGATCTGTCCCTGTACTGTTCTTGATTATACACGAATCAGGTTTGGACTCTGGGTTAAGTAATTAGTTTGTATCAGAAGGATTCTTTCTTATGGCTGTGTGTCAGAATTTCAAGGTCAGGAATATCGACCTGCACTCCTGTCAACTGCACAATATCGACTTTCAATATATCTTCAAGGAAGCACACGTTGGAGAGGGTAGGTTTACTATTCTAACTCAACCTAAACTTACCTTGACAATATATCGATTTCCTATACTATACAGACAAAGTATGTGCAAGTCGATAGAAAAAACTTAGCGGAGATTGCAGAAAAATGTAACGGTTCCAATGTACTAACACTGTTTGTAGTTTGCGGACAGTATTTTTGCAACTTGTAAAGAAATGTAAAAATTGATACTTTTTTCCAAAAGGTCGGCTCATAAAATTCCAATTCGGAATGGGTTCAATTTGAACAATCTCATGATTATTAATTAGGTGGGTCACAAATTGATACTGACTCCAATTGGTGGCAGTCAAAGGGATGGCGGCTTCCTACGGTGAGCAGACCACCATGTCTGCGATCGCCTTTTAAAAAAGAAAACTTTTCTGTTTTTTAATGCAGCTTGTTTTTCCTAAGGAAGAGGGGCTGTGGTTACAAATAACAGTTTATCTTTTTTTTAAATTGTGTTTTAGATGTGGTAGCAGTCCACTGGATGTACTCCTACACAAACCTCTTCACTTCGGCAAAAGACGTACTAGCCCAACTTGGAAGTCTTTAACTTTTCAATATTTTGAAATAAGATTTTGGTCACAAAACATTGATGCATCTCATACCGAATTGTTATTTAGAAGAGATGCCTACAACACACCCCTACCTAACAAGGATTCGGTGTGGAGTCGCAAACGTATTTCAGGAGTCAGAAAATACTTTCTGGCTCCTAAAATGTCATCAGTACATGCAAAAAGAGCAACTGATGGACGGAATGCTGAACAATGTCAAACATTCACCCCTAGTACATAGATCTGGGCCTAAATCTATTGTTTTTTTGCTCACCACACCATTCTAGTTTGGACCCAGCCATATGCAAAGCAGTCTTGACCCATGGGAACAGTCCAGCCCGAACTGCCAGGCCAGGTCAATCAACCAGCTTTTGCAAAGTGCAGCACTGTCACCACTAGGGGTATCTGGCTGCGGTGTCTCAGTCGAAGAGCCAGGTCTCTTTCTGAAGTCTGACAACGTAGAGGCTGTACGGAGATGGAGGGGCCGGTCGTTCCAGGTCCTGGCAGTGATGTAGGAGAAGGAACAGCTACTGCTGTGACTGCGACAAATGCAGGGGAGGTGTGTGCGATGGAGCACAGGTTTCTGGAGCTGCGATAGAAGTTGAGTTGATGGTTGATGTAGGAAGGTCCTAGGTCATGGAGGGCTTTGTATGTGTGCATGAGGATCTTGAACTGGAATTTCTTCTGGATCTGGAGCAAATGGAAGTTTTTCAGGTGGGGGGCGATGTGTGTCCATTTGGGGAGGTTCAGGATGAGTCTAGCTGCAGCGTTCTGTAAGGTCTGGAGCCTTCGGAGGAGCTGGGTGGAGATGTCAGTGCAGAGAGCATTGCTGCAGTCAAGGCGGCTGGTGACGAGGGCCTGAGTGACAGTCTTTCTGGTGTTGGTTGGGCTCCATCTGAAGATTCAGTGGAGCTGGCAAAGTGTGTGGAAGCAAGAGGAGGCAACTGTGTTGACTTGTCGTTTCATGGTCAGTTGACTGTCAAGTATGATCCCTAAGTTTTGTGCATGGTCTGAAAGTGTTGGGGTTTGCTCAAGTTGAACTGGCCACCAGCATTGGTCGCAGCCGTAGGTGTTGTTCTCGAGGATCAGTAGTTCTGTTTTGTCGGAGTTGAGTACGAGGCAGTTGTTTCTCATCCAGTTGGCAACGTCTGTCATGGTATTGGAGAGGTTGGTTTTGGTGTAGCCGGGTCCTCTGTGAGTGTGGAAATTTGGTGAGTGTCATCTGTGTAGGAGATTATGATGAGATGTGGGATCTGGCGATGCATGCGAGGGAGGGCAGGTGGGTGTTGAACAGGGTGGGGCTGAGGGACGATCCTTGGGGTATGCAGCAAATTATGTTTTTGGGTGCGGAGATGAAGGGGGCAGCCTGATGCCCTGTATGCATCCTGTGAGGAAGGAGGCCATCCACTTGAGGAGGTTGTGAAGTCTGTTGATGAGGGTGTTGTGGGGGACGGTGCCACAAAGAGGTTGAGGAGGATGAGAGTCGCAGTTTCTCTGCAGTCGTGGAGTGTTTGGATGTCATAGGTGGAGACAATCAGCTCAGTCTTGGTGCTGTGTTTGGCCCTGAATCCTGATTCGGAGTCATCCAGCAGTTGGTTTTGTTCCAGGAATTTGACACGCTGACGGTTTATGGCTTTCTCCGGTACTTTGGCTGGGTATGGGAGCAAGGAGATCAGATGGTAATTTTTGAGATTACGGGGATCGGTTGAGGAGTCTGATGTCTGTGTGTTTCCATCTGTCCGGAAAGGTTGCTGTGGAGATGGAGGTGTTGAGGATGCTGGTGAGTTGAGTGCTGATAGGGTTCGTCCTGAGGTTGAAGAGGTGGTGAAGGCAGGGGTTGGTAGGTGCTCCAGAGTGGATGGAGGACATGATGTCTGAGGTGGTCAGGGTGGTGAGCTGAAACCAGTTGGTGATGGTTTGACTTTTTGCAGGTTGGTTGATGTCACAGGGGTTGAGGGTGGAGGATTGGAAATTGAAATTATAGATGTTGGTGATTTTGCTGTGGAAGTAGTGTGAGAGAGAGTCACAGAGTCCTTAGGAAGGGTGGATGGTGTTCTCTCTGGCTGTCGGGTTAGAGATTTCTTTGACTATTTGAAGAGTTCCTTTGTGTGGATGGCCACCAATTGGATGTGGGTGGTGATGGGTGCTTTCTTGG
The DNA here is from genome assembly GCF_964263255.1 of Lissotriton vulgaris. Lineage (NCBI taxonomy): Eukaryota > Metazoa > Chordata > Amphibia > Caudata > Salamandridae > Lissotriton > Lissotriton vulgaris. Next base: position 160,420,920 of record NC_141700.1, read on the forward strand.
CTTCCTTGATGTGTTGTTGATAGTTGCAAGGGCTGTTTTGTGAGCAGCTTTGTAAGCAGGGTTCTTAGTGGCGTGCCATGGTTTTCCAGTTGTTGGCATTTGAGCTTGGTGGTTTGAACTCTGGGGTTAACCAGCGGGCATGTTTTGAAGTCTTGTTGGATGTTGTTGGTTTCAGTGGGGTGACTCTTTCAGTGCAGCTGTTAATCTATGCAGCATAGCTCTGGTCAGCCCGGTTGAGGTCTGCTGAGGTCTCGGGTTGGGAGGTGGTGATGGCCTGTGACCACTGGGTCTCGATGTCCTTGCTCCAGCTGCGGCGGGACAAGATCTGGTGCTTGGTGATGGTGTGCTGGGTGTCTGTAGTGGTGAAGTTTATGATGGTGTGGCCAGTCCAGATCAATTCTGTGGTGTGGCTGAATTTTATTCTGTTGTTGAAGATGAAATGGGATTGACTGTGTGTCAGGCTTTGTGCTTGGGTTTGGTGACCAGTTGGGTGAGACCGAAGTTGTTCAGGTTTCCAGATGGGTGATGGAGTTGGCGTTGTTGGGGTCATCAATGAGAAAGTTGAGGTCGCCAAGTAGAATATACTTGAAAGTGTTGATTGCTGGGGAGGGGGCGATGAGGTTGGGGATAGCATTGCAGAAAGTTACTCGGGATAACAGGGGTCTATAGGCAAGGGTGCCTCTTATTGTGGTCTTCATGTCAGTTTGCAGTAGGAAGTTGAGGTGTTTTATGAGGCGCATGTGGTCTGATGGTGATGGTGTATTGGATGTTGAAGATGATGGCAGTACCTCTGCATTCTTTGTTGGCGCGGTCTCTGTGTATCATATTGTAGCCTTCGGGAATGGGTGTTGTGATGTCGGGGTTCGAGGGGAGGTTGAGCCACGTTTCGGTGATGAAGACGATATCCACGGAGAGGGTGGTGATGGTGTCCCAGCTTTCCATGACATGGTTGCAGATGGAGCGAGTGTTGAGTAGTATACATTGAGTGGTTGCGGGGAGTTTGTGGTCTTCTGGGTGGGAGTGTCCTCCCCAGATCAGAAAAAAGCATCCTAGGACTGGTTCCGGGGCATCACCCCTCATCAGCCAGGATAGCTTGACTCCAGTGGCATGGTGTGCACGGGACCCACGTCTGGGCGTACCTGTCCCATGTAGAGCGACAAATGCAAAAAGAACAATTGATGGATGGAATACGGAACACTGTCAAACACTCACCCCCTGTACAGAGATCTAGGCCTAAATCCATATTTTTTTGCTTACCACACCATTCCCGTTTGGACCATGCCATATGCAAATCAGTCTTGACCCTGCTCCCCATGGGAACAGTCAAGCTCAAAAGGCCAGGCAAGGCACTTCTCAGACCAGAAACAAGCATCCCAGGACCGGTTTCGGGGTATCACCCCTCATGAGTCAGGATAGCTTGACTCTGTTGGCTCGTCGGTCAGGGTAGCCCGAACTGCAAGGCCAGGTCCTCCCTGAACTGAAAATTAGCATCCTAGAACCAGTTCGGGCTGGGCTGTTACCATGGGGAGCAGGGCCAAGACTGATTTGCATAAACGTAACTGTTCGTGTTGAAGAGGAAACTGGCGCAAAGCATCACAAATAGTTCAGGGCAAGGAGGATGAGCAATGTTACAGGGAGGGACAGAAGTTAGGTGACCACCTCACTCCAGTCAGTACTTTTCAATTACAAATCATTGATTTCTGGTGTGGTTGTCTAATTAGTTCAGTAGAAGTAAAACAACACGAAAAAGCCCAGAATGTATTAGGCTATCAATCAAAAGTCCAGGAGTGGAAGCAGTATTCATAATGACCTGGAAGGAGGTGGACCCTCCACGGTCACAGGAGTAAGGGAGAGTAAAGTTGCTTTTTCAAGAGTGGTGTGCTTGCAGGGGAAAGCAATTAATCACTGGACTGCTGAAGTGCTGCTGCCTGCTCCTACGCTGATGTATTGATTTGCATACATTAGATTAGCTGCACCAAACTGAGACAAATATGTACTGTATGTTCATGCATGTCAGTTAAGGAGGAAACACTCTTTTGCTGAGGGCAGAGAATCATGACAGGGTATATGTGTGTAGATAAGAAACGTTTTAAGGCATTGGAAAAGTGGGCAACTGCCAACGCCTGCCACCTTACAAGGGGCCCCTGGGAAAGTGATTTGTCTTGCTTCGTCACCTCTCTATATCTATCTCAACCTCTTCCCTCTGCCTACCTACCTCTAACTTAGACTCTATCTTTACCATGTTTCATTTTAAGGACTTTGGGCCTCCGCCAAGACGCATTTTGGCTATGTTTGTGGCACTAAATTTCTGATCATTTAACATACAATCAGCGGCGGCTCCTCTGTTAAGGTGAAGGAGCGTCGCCCCACTACTTTTCAGCAGTGCAAAAAAAATAAAAATAAAATGATAATAAGACAATGCTATTATCATATTATTTTTTCCTGCTCAGGTAGTTTTGCTGGGCGGGGCTGGGCTGCCCACAGAGCAGGGGGATAAGTGGTTGGGGCACTTTCTAAGTGTGCATGATGGTTTGGCACGCCGTCTTGGGCTGGCCAAACGGTCATGCACACTTTGCATGTTTTCCACCAGGCTGTATTACAGCCTGGTTGGACAACAGGCACAGGCTCGTAGTCCCCGTCTGAGCGCCGAACCCCTTCACTCAGACCAATCACGACGCTGCTGTCATGGTGACAGCAGCGTTGTGATTGGCTTAGGGGAGCCAGTGTGCTTCCTGCTTCCAATCCAGGACTCGTCTGGAAGAGACGTGGCCGTGAAGAGGTAATTGTGTTTTTTTACTCCTCCCAAATCCCCTTTGCCCACCACCTTCAATCCGTGTCAGCTGCCACTGCATACCATTCAATATTATTTGGTATCTTGCAGGCTTGAAATAGGAGAAAATGGGTAATACAATTCCAAGTTGTTCTAAAAAATGGCTCCCAAAAGACATCTTGCTGGAAGCCCCAAAAATCTTTAAGATGACACAGCAGATTGTCCCTTCCAGCTCAGAGCTTGCTCGAATCTTCAGTCTCCAAGCCAACACTTTAGACCTTAAAGTCAAAACTGAGAAAGGCCCAGCCCATTGAGAGACATACATTTGCATATTTGGCAATTCTTGTGTTCTGCCATTGGAAAAGATTTCAGTCTGCATTATCCCAGTCTGTAGCGATATACGACGTGCAAGGCAACCGAAGTCATAGTTACCATTGGAATAGGGTGACCGGGCGGCCTGGATTTGCTGGGAAAGTCCCGGATTTGCGCCACCATCTGTCCTGGCAGATTTCAGCAATTTTGGTTCATGTCCCTGTTTTTAGAGGGGGTAGACTGAAACCAGTGAGAAGCACTTTTTGGGTGTTCTGAAGCAGTGCTTTTAAGCAGCTGTTATAAGTAAGCAATTAATGGGTAGGATACTGGTTGTAGAAATTACATTTCGCTTATTTTCTTAGTGCCTCTTCTGTGCGGAAAATTGTAGTCCTTCTATTTTTGCAAAATGTCCCAGTTTTTGGTTCCCAAGATCTGTTCACCTTACCATTATAATGAAGACCATTTTTTTCGGAAACACCGAGAGGAAAAGCTTAACAGCTTTGTTTTTAGTCATCCAGACATATGCAATACATTGAATTTCTGTTGTGTAATCCTGGCTGTACTATCACATGACAACAAATCAAACTTATCATATAACCTTGAGCCTAAAACAACTCAGCTGCTTTCAAGCCGTAGCATTTCCGGTAACAAGGGATTTGCGCTTTTAAATTTTTATTAGAGCTAAAACGTCTGATGCCACTTAAAGGACGAAATTGCTCTTTTTGCCCGAGGCGGCCGTCCTGCCGCCTTAGGGTACAATCGAAATGACGCAAGAGAGCGCCAGCGCGCGCACCATATGGCGGCATCTGCCAGCCACAGATTCGTCACAAATTGACCTCCAGGCGGAAGCGCGGGAGAAGGCCTGGACCTGCTACCAGGAAGACTGCACTAAAACGATAAACATCTTTCAACTGCGCCATGCATCTTCAAACCACATCCATGTGACCTCCTCAGTTCAACCAATGAATATTTAAATACTTTCCATTTAAATTCGCTACATGTTAATTTATTTAAGCCGAAAATTCAAGCACCGACCTGGACCTATACTGGACACCCCTGCAGTAGACAATTATGTCAAAAATATATTTCCAAACCCTGGTTTCTTACATCGGTCGCACACATTGTCCTGACCTCGTTACAGCTCTTGAATCTCATCCTTGCAGGTGGGGCAAATTCAATCAATCAATCAATCAGGCGCCTTGATACCTTCGGGTTTAGTCTGCGCGTTATAAGTTGCATAATAAATAAATAATAATAAATAATCAATCATAGACATTTATAGAGCGCTCTACTTACCCGGAGGGTCTCAAGGTGCTAGGGGGGGGTGGGGGGGGGGGGGGGGGGGGGGTGCTGCTACTACCCGAACAGCCAGGTCTTGCAGGTGGGGCAAATTCACCCCAACTACCCCCTGAACTTTCAGAAGAAAAGAATGCCTGGGTGAATAAATGTTACATTTTTAAAGTGAATTAGAATTGAATGCTTTCTCCTACATCTAGTTTTTTTTACTCCTGGCCATGAGGCTGGCCCATGTTACAGGCTGCTGCAGATGTCTGTGCGGCCACGCTTGTCAGCTCTACGCACATATACAGCAGTCATGGTGGGCCTGTGTGGTGAGGGAGGGTGCAAATGTTCTCACTGTACCTGCGGGAGAGCTGCAGGGGGGTTCTGTGGAGTGATACATTCTCCCCCCCCCCTCCACCCCCCACCAATAAATTTATTCTTCGGTTGGTAGCTGGGTCTGGGGTCAAGAATGGGGTCTATTGTACCTATGTTGGTTTTCCCTCTTGCTTAGTTGGGAAACCTGAGATTTTATGTCAGGACCGGAGGCTTCGGATTATGCCATTCTTTCATCGCTTTATTCTCTACAGCAGCAAGAAAAAATATAACACAACAACTTTTCCCATGAACATTTGGGGAAAGAATAAAGTCAAACATGAGTCCTATTACAGTGTCCATGTACAGGTGTCTCCCATCATGCTCCACTGTCCTTGTCTCCTCCTCTTTCTTCGCTGCTCGCAGCAAGTTAAGTTGTTTTTTTCCTTCTCTCCTGGGTTTTGGGTTTCTGTGTGGTGCCTTTGGCCTTTGGGCCGGGTGTCGGGTTTCTGGTTTTCTCCACAGATTCCCTTGATGGTCGCGGGACGCCTAGTGCGCTCCTTACGCGATCTTTGCCCAGTAGTGTGCAGTGTAGTGGCGCGGCCACCAGGGGCCGGTGTCTCGTTTGCTGAAGGGGCGCTCCCAGAAGGTTCTAGAGGGTTCTGGCGCGCTCCTGTCACCAGCGGACCCGTGCCTCGCCTCCCGGCTCTGACACCCTGCGGGGTCGCAATTAGGTTTTCCCTTACTTCTGAACGCCCTTTGGGTTGTACTTTTGGCGAACACCCTACGGGGTCGTAAGTGTGCTGTGGGACCGCTTTGCCGGGAGGCGCCCCGAGACTCTGTGGGCTGCAGCGTTCCCAGGGCCTTGCCCGTTCATTGTGTGCCTCTGGCCACCCATATCGCTGGGACTCCCCAGACTATAGAGCGCCCTGAGGAGGGTCATTGTTCTTGCCTGCCGTTCCCGTTGCTAGAGCCTAATTTAACTCGCTATGCAGGGGAACGCAGACAATTATCCGGAGGAGGACCCCCTGAACTATGTCCCGTTGGACGATGACTTTTACCAGGCGGTCGACGACTCCATCTACCGCGCGGTCGACCAGGCTATGGTCCCCCTGGAACAACGTATTTCGGCACGCCTGGACGAGGCCTATGCTAAGTTTGCCGCCTTGCTTCCGGCGCCGGTCCCGGCCTTCGGGCCCGATTCATCCCCTACCCCGCCTCCACCCAAGAAGCCTTGCATTGAGGGGGTTGATTCGGTGGCTTTCACCAAGGTAAAGTGTGCCTTCAAGGCCCTGGAGGACGCACAAGCTCCTGCTCCTCTTCCTTCGGAGGCTCTACCGCTTTCTCCACCTGCGATGTCTCCGGACCCGCAGCGCGACGACGACGACTCCCCGGATTCGGAGGAGGAGGCCTGTTCTTCCAGGTCGTGGCTCCCTTCTCAGCCCTCATGCTCCGCAGGTCCGTCGGACATGCTGGACCCGGACGATATCGTCCATCCCCGCTCCTCTGGGTGGGTTCCGTGCGACAAGGTGGCCCAGTACGTCGCTAATAGGCTACGGAAGCCGGTGGACAAGGATGCTAGGAGCCGCCTGCGCGCGGAGTGTCCCCGGCCATCGTTGGATGGCAAGGTGGCCATGACCCCGGACATCGATCCGAAGATGGCGACCTTCCTACAGAAATTTGTCAAGGACCCGCGGAAGGGTATCGACAGGTCTTGGCGCACTTGCCAGGACAAGCTTCTGGATGCTGTCGGGCCTCTTACCAAGATCCTGGATATGGCGGAGGAGGCCAAGGTGTCGGGTGACGCGATTTCCCCTGAGGTCCTTTCCAACTGGGCCCCGAGGGCCATTATTTTCCTTGGCAACGCCAACTGCACCCTCTCGACGGAGCGGAGGCGCTCCCTGCTGATCAAGGTGGATCCCAAGCTGGGCGACCTCGCCTCGTCGGAGGCGGGTGCTGTAGCCCAGGGGGGCTTGTTTGGTGACCCGTTCATCAAGGAACTGGGGAAGTTTGTGGCGACCTTCACGTCCCTGGATCGTGCCCAGTCCAATATCAAAAAGGTTTTCGCGCCCCGGGTTTTCGACAAGGCCGGACGAGGCAGGGGCCGCTCGTTCGGCCGGGGCGCCAGCTCGGATCGAGGTCAAGGCTCCGGACGTGGCCAATACCAGGACAGGGCCAAGTTCAATAATTTCTACCCCACGAGAGGGCAGAAGTTCGGAGGTAGTGGTGGTCAGCGTGGCCAACAGCAAGGCGGTGGCCGAGGTGAGTGTTCTGCCTTCCGCGAGTGTGAAAGTGGGGGGGAGCTTGGCGCAGTTTCTTCCTGCATGGGCCTCCCTTACCAGCGATGCTTGGGTGCTGCAGACGGTTCAGGGCTTCCAAATGGAGTTCCATGGCCGTCCGTGTCAGCTACAGCGTCCTCGCCCCATTACCTTTTCCCAGCGCGATGCAGCTTTGGTGAGCGAAGAGGTCGCTGCCCTCCTCCAAAAAGGGGCGATTTGTTGCGCTTGCGAGCACCCCTCAGGTTTTATAAGCAATCTTTTCTTGGTAGACAAGGTAGATGGGGGCAGTCGCCCCGTGATCAATCTGAAGGAGTTCAACGAGTGGTTGGTGTATCGGCACTTCAAAATGGAAGGGATACATCTGCTGCGCGACGTCTTGCGGCAGTCCGACTGGATGGTCAGGCTGGACTTGAAAGACGCTTATCTAACGATCCCCATTTTTCCGCCTCATCAGCGTTTCCTCCAATTCAGGTGGGACGGCCAGGTTTACGAGTTTACTACTCTTCCTTTCGGGCTCTCCTCAGCACTGTGGTGCTTCACAAAGGTGTTGCGGCCGGTGGTGTAGGCCTTACGAGCTCAGGGGTCAGGATGATAGTCTACCTAGACGACATGCTGCTCATGGATCAGTGCCCCGAGAGGCTGCGGTCACAGTTGCAGTCTGCGGTCAACCTTTTGCAAGGCCTGGGGCTCGTGATCAACGAGAAGAAGTCTCTCTTGGTTCCCATGCAATGCGCTACATTCCTCGGTTTCACCATAGACTCGGTGGCGGCCACCTTGAGCCTGCCGGCCAGGAAGATGGCGCGGATCAGACACGAGTTGCGGCAAACCCTAGCGAAGCGGATGATTTCCTTGCGCCACCTGGCGAGGCTAGTGGGCCTGTTGTCCTCTTCGATCCAGGCTATCTTCCCGGGGCCCCTTCATTATCGCGCCATGCAGCGTTTGAAGGCATACCACCTGCGGAGGGGCCTGACGTACTCTCAACTGATTCCTTTGTCGGAGGACGTGAGGTACGAAATGCAGTGGTGGCTTACGCACATGGAAGCCTGGAATGGCCGTGCGATTTTCGGTTCCGCCCCGGATATCGTGATAGAGTCGGACGCCAGCCGTTCCAGCTGGGGAGCGCGGTGCGGAGACTTCTCCACGGGCGGCGCCTGGTCTGCTCTCGAACAGTCCTTGCCTATCAACTGCTTAGAGTTGCTGGCGGGCTCCTTCGCAGTGCAATGTTGGACCAAGGACAGAGTGCAGTCCTGCGTCCTGCTGCGGATGGACAACGTGTCGGCAGTCCGCTATATCAACCATCTGGGCGGTACCAGGTCCAAGATGTTGGCGGACCTGGCCAGGGATTTCTGGCACTTTTGTCTGGACCGCCAGGTGTCGGTTACGGCAGAATATCTGCCGGGTCGTCAGAACGAGGTGGCCGATTGGCACTCGAGGAACGTTCTGGACGCCAGCATTTGGAAGCTGGATCCTACCCTGTTTGCGGAGCTCTCGGACCTTTGGGGCCCGTTTTCGGTGGACCTGTTCGCGTCGCGCTTGGACCACCAGCTCCCGCGGTATTTCAGCTGGCGCCCCGACCCTCTGGCGGAGGCGACGGATGCGTTCCTCCAAGACTGGTCGGGAATACAGGGCTATGCGTTTCCACCGTTCTCAATGATAACGCGAGTGTCAGCGCTGTTACGCCGCCAGTCGGCACAGGTAGTGCTGATCACTCCATGGTGGAGGTCGCAAGTTTGGTTTCCAGTTCTTCTGGAACTTTCTTGGGATTTTCCGATCCGACTCCGCCAGTCTCCTCACATTCTACTGAATCCGGAGGGAGCGCCCCACAGGTTAGTCCTGGAGGGCTCGTTGCGCCTGATGGCGTGGAGGCTGTCTGGCGACGCTGGACGTTGCCTGGCCTTTCGAGAACGGCAGAGGACTTGCTCTCCAAGGCTTGGGCCGACAGCACGACCAAACGCTACAGATCGGCTTGGCTCCGGTGGAGCCGTTGGTGTGTGCGACGGGGTTTGGATCCCGTGGGGGCACCTGTAGTGCGTGTCTTGAATTTCCTGGCGGAACTGTCTGATCAGGGCCTGGCCTATCGATCGATCAATACGTTCCGGTCGGCGGTGTCTGCGGGGCACGACCTGGTTCAAGGGTCCCCGGTTGGCGAACACCCCTTAGTCTGTAGGCTCTTGCGGGGTATACGGCTTGCCTTGCCGCCGGAGCCTCGGTATTCCGTCCTGTGGGATGTGAACAGAGTGCTGAATTTGTTCCTTTCCTGGCAACCGAACAGGTTTTTAACGCGTAAGGAGTTGGTGGCTAAGTTGGCCATGTTGTTGCGCCTGGTGTCCTGCAGGCGTGTCTCGGATGTGCGAGCGTTGGATATAACGGCCAGGGTTTTTTCTCCTGAAGATGTTTCCTTTACCGTCAGCAGACGGACCGAAACGCATACTAGGGTCATTTCGTACCCGGCTTTTCAGGACTCCCCTAAGCTGTGCGTAGTGCAGTGCCTCCGTGCTTATGAGGATATGACAGAGGATACTCGCCCTCCGGGTGAGCGACAGTTGCTTATTGCCCTGCGTAAACCGTATAAGGCAGTTACTTCACCGACGATCGCCCGTTGGGTGCGTTGGATCATGCAGGAGGCGGGGATTGATACTAAACAGTTTGGGGCTCACTCTACGCGAGGTGCCATGGCCTCTAAAGCTTTTGCCCTTGGGGCTCGGTTGGAGGATCTGATGAGAGCGGCCGATTGGTCCTCGGACTCCACGTTTAAGAGGTTCTATTTCAAGCCAGTTATTGATGTGGCCAGATTGGTGGTCGATAAGCTTTGAACTGGCATAATCCGAAGCCTCCGGTCCTGACATAGAACCCGAATTTGCCTAGCCTTGGTGCTGGTAAGTTCCAATTCTATTAAGGACTCAGAGGCGAGGATTATCCCCCCCAGTGACTTCACGGAAGTGTGCCCTCCCCGTATGCAATGTAAGTAAAGCGTTTTATGTTCCTTTTCGAATGTGCGCTTATGGCTCTGCGATGTACTGCTCTTCCTATTTTACAGCTGACGTTCAATTGGTATAGAATGGTTCTGATGGTGTGTTCTTTTGCAGGAGCAGATAATTCTAAACAAGATGCGTGAGTGGACGGATGTTCTGGCTTCGCGCGAAGAAAGAGGAGGAGACAAGTACAGTGGAGCATGATGGGAGACACCTGTACATGGACACTGTAATAGGACTCATGTTTGACTTTATTCTTTCCCCTAATGTTCATGGGAAAAGTAGTTGTGTTATATTTTTTCTTGCTGCTGTAGAGAATAAAGCGATGAAAGAATGGCATAATCCTCGCCTCCGAGTCCTTAATAGAATTGGAACTTACCAGCACCAAGGCTAGGCAAATTCGCATTCTCTCCCCTCTGCATCTCACCGAATAACCTGTGCCCCTGTATACCTCTTTTACATGTTATTTCTGCTTAGATTTTCTACTGTGGTATTACCCATCTAAAGGTGGAACGCGCTGTTTAAATTGCAATTTTTTTCTCATGCTTTTGTGAGGGATCGTGAGCAAAAAGAGGCAGAACCAAAAAAATAAAGTAAAAAGAAGACCACATGTAAATTTGTCATGGGACACTTTCCAAAGCTTTTTGAGCACATGTGTGACAGAATAGCACAGTGTTTCCCAACCAGTGGTGTTCGGGAGCCAATTTTTGGATGTCAGACTATGTCTCCTTATAAATTGCTGCTTATTTTTTTAACGTGGGGATTGGCGTTTCCAAACTCCTCTCACTTTGCAGTTGTTACCTTTTGGTAACACATAACAAAATGTAAATGCCTGTAATTGAATTGTACACATGCAGCAATTAGTAAAGCAAAAATGAATCACTTTTTTGTGTAATTCTGAGGTGTGATGGAAACAAAAGATTTTAATAGGATCAAATCAAGACACTTTTCTTGGTGATGCACAAATGATAAATAGTCACTGAAACCCGATTTCCACAAACTATCACTTTTGTGCAATATAGTTTCATCAGTAAAGCTGTATGTCTGTGCAACCTACTGGCTATTTCAATGGAAAATGTGCTGTCTGTAAATCACAGGGTGCTACTACACAATGATTTGGTTACATTAAAAAATCCTCCTCCTCATGTACAGTAAAGGTAGGTGAGGCCCAAAGGTTTGTTGTTCGAAAAATGGGGTCATTGTTCTAAAGCAATTGGAAGCACTAGAATAGCACTTGTAATGCTGGTTTATACAAGTGGTACCTAAACAAACTAAACAACACTCAAACAAGCTTCTTGATATCACCGCAGCACGTCGCTTCGTAGGCACAGTAGCCGAAAATATGTCAACCAGGTACCGAATATGAAGGATAGAAGCAGAAGTCTGTGTGTATCAAGACACAGACAGCACGCCCTGACGAAGATCTTTTGAACGAAACGCGTTGGCTGCCCGATGAAATTTGAATAAAGAAGAATAAAAGCAAACAGATTCTGGATGGACATTTTTCTTTAAATCCTTTGACATTTGTGGTACTGTTGGATGGTGGTGCAACCCACAGTGGGTGGAATCTCAGTTTCGGATCAAAAAACGATCACCCCTTGGGGACAACGGGGACAACGGGGACAGTGGAAGTGCACACCACAAGAGCGAGCAGCTCACTATTTTGTATATAATTTGGACGGGTTGGCCTCTGGCTGCTTGAGAGGTGCAGCACGCACATTCCTTTTGTGCGTAGCGTTGAGTTGTTCTGATTGTGGGTATTTAAAGTGTGTGTCCCTTTCACATGTACAAGACCATCTAGATGAGTTGCAGGGGGAATTCCTATGCAGTTACGGTCATGATATGCAGACAGTGCAGGCAATAATTGGTTTGTTATATAGTGCTTCCTACCACACATCTGCCATTACTAAGCACTGTAACAGTTGTGACTATTTCCAAATGTAATGCTCCTTGCACTCTCATCTGCACTGCTAAATGTACACCTAAGACTAGTGCTGCAAAAATTGTGAGAAAGCGCATGAATACTGCTGATTTTCAAAGGGCGGGTGCACTTCTCCCTAGAAAACTGCAATAAATGTATTGATTTGTGACATAACGGACCTATTGGGGATCAGTACTCATTAATTCTCGGATTGCTAAACTGAATTTGATTACAACATTGTAATGCACAGCTTTGTGCAGCAAAGAAACACCCAGAATCAGCTCTGTTGTGATGCTAACATCAATATATTTTTTTGTCAAATCTTGGTGTTTTTTGACGTCCAAGTCCTAATCTCTGGCCCTAGGCAAAAGTAACAAAAACTCATTCTTGTGAAAACAATTACCTGTTAAGGCAAGGTTTCATATTTGTGGATACTGATGACAGACAAACAGAGAAACCCCACCCCCACCAAACAGGTTTATCAAAGGCAAAAAGTAAACCATGTCTGAGGCACCAGTGACGTAGTAAGGGTGCTATGAGCAAGAATGCAAGCGCCGGATTTGGGATTTCTGTCCCCGTGTGTTGTAGTAAACACAGCCACAAACTGCAGTGAACTGGGTCGATAACTCTCCTGTGCCCTGGCGTCACTGCACCAGGTGCACCATTGTTAGTTGCGCCCCTGTGAGGCACATGGCTAATGGCTGTCCTGACCCACACTATGGGGGACAGCGCCTAGAAGGAGAGATGAAATAAAACACAGCACCTGTTTGAACGATAAATCAGACGCCCCAATCCCCATGCTTCAGCACGTGCTCAGCCTCACAGCTGAGCCCTCATCTGAAGCCCGCAGCTCGCGCGCACAAGGACACCCTGGCAGCTCGAACGGTGCCTGCGGGCATCAAAAGAGGCATTCCAGGCGCATGTCTTCCCATCACTGCCCGCCTAAGCCGCGAAGGGCAGCTGGATTTTTAGAGCTAAATCCAGACTGTTCTCTCATGCTCTTCGGTGCTGAGTGCGGAGGTATTGTATGCTGTATATGTTTTTATTTATTCAGCGCACGTGCACCCCGCGGGGCGGTCCTGGCACTGGGAACTCTGGAGACATGGAAGAAAGGAAGAAAAAGTCCAGCAGGGCAATAGACGGGACATTAGCAACACAAGTGCGTTTTAGAGCTTGCTTTAAGAGAACAAAAATAGAAAGCCAAGACACCTATGGTGGGGGCGGGGCAGATCTGGGGCCTATAGCCCAGGTTTTTCCCCTGCTGAGACACCTATGGTGGGGGAGGGGCAGATCTGGGGGCTTATTGTGCCAGGCTCTGCCTCAGCTAAGACACCTATGGTGGGGGAAGGTGTAATAAATCATGAACATCGACAGGAGGCTACCACCGATGACGAGTATAAAACAATACTCTTCATTCCTGACTAGAGATTTAAAGGCCGTGATGATGTTCTAAACCGAAGCAATATCCTTCAAGTGTTGAACTCGATTGCATCCTTAAGCATGCTCACTACCCAAAACTTGGAAACTGTTGAATTTACCACCATCAAACATCTATCTGAGCAGGAAATAACAAAAACAACCTGGAACACAGGAGAACTGGGGAAGAAAATCCTAAAGGAAGAAAACCAACTAAAAGTATGGGGGATTCGAATTAAACCATACCTCACCCGGGATATCCGGTTCCACTACTCCGCAACCTTCAAGAAAAGGTTAATTCAACCACGAGCAAACACCAGCCAGACATACTCAAAAAATCTATACTGAGAGGAGCACGCGGAAGCTCAGCTGAACGAAAGACCAGAGTACCCCCTCAGGAAAAAAACAGGATCCCGTATCAAGAATGGGACTGGATTGCAAAAACAATCAACATCAGACCGTCTGGCCAATGACAATTTGACAAGAGAAACAGTAATATCCCAAACACAAAGCCGTTACTAAAACTGTGTTCCTGGAACAAACGGATTAGGATCAAAAACGCCAAATAAAGATCTACTGTCATACTTCCAGCAGTATGATCTAATTTTGTTACAGGAAACCTGGTTAGCAGAACCATTTCATCTTCAAGGCTTTAAAACATTTCACCTCCCAGCAAGGAGAATTTCAAAATTTGGCCACGAGAAAGGTAGCTTAATGATATTCACCTCGATACAAACAATAAATAATGCAAAAGAACTTCTCAATAAAAACACTTCGGGGATTGAAAACGGGATCATTGCAGTCCAGCTGGAAATAAAAATATCGGGAACCATTAGGCAGGAACTAACCCTGGTTAAGATCTACCTGCACCCAAAAGGCAAAAAAAGTGGGGCTAAACACCTGGTGACAGAATTGACTAAACTAATAACTGAAGCGGAAAACTCGAACCTTATTGTCTCAGGCGACTTTAATATGTTCCTTTCAAAGTCATCCGGTAAGAATCCGCCAATGGAAGAACATCTGCTGACCAGGGGGATTACCACGCTGGAAGTGTGTCCTTGGGGCAGTTTGACAAATCTATCAAAAAGATTAATGGAAGACTTATCAAACCTGGGCCTGATTTCGATAAACGGCCGATCGCCGGGGGACAGACCACAAGCGGCTACTTTTCACAACACTTCCACCAGTTCGGCGATCGACTACACCTTCCTATCTTTTTCAATGTTTACATTAGTTCAAGCCTTTAAAATAGGCACACTCGACTGCAGTGACCATCTCCCACAAGAACTGACACTAAGGGCTCAAGGGACAGCTCTAACATTTCCCACCAATGGCCCAAAGTTACTGACCACAACAAAATGTAAAAGAATCAAGTGCAATATCAATGACCCGGAGCGACTAGCAAAAGAAGCGAAGCTGTGCTGGGAAAGTGTTGCAGACTTGAATGTTGGTCACATTACTGCCTGGGAGTCCTTCTTGAAAACCTACGGATGTTTGAATGCCAAGTCCAATTTCTCTCGAGAAAATGACGCACGGCCAGGAAAAAAAACAACCACCCGTACCAGTAGCGACTCAAAAACTCAATCTCAGACTCTTCCATGTTCTAATTTAAGGGTAATAAAAACGGCCATAAACAGAACACTCCGCGAGCTGCGGAAAGCTAGGAGTGATACCAACCTATTGACCACCCTGAGATCATTAAAGTGTCAAAAGAACAAAATCCTGTGGCGAATCAAGCAGGAGTCCACTGAACAAACTTGGGCCAAACTGCTGTATGATTCAAAAAACAACAGCGCAAGATTCTGGAAAACTATCAACAAAATAGAGAATCCGAACGCCCACGGCGTGAACTCCTACATCACTGAGGACGGATCACTGAAATAATATCGACTGACAAAATATCGACTTGCCAAAATATCGTGGACAAAATATCGACAGTCAAAATATCGAGTTTGTATCTACAAACAGGTAAGTACAAAAATATCGAGTACAAAATATCGTTAACAAAAATATAGATGTAAAAAATATCGACTTTATTAAAAACAGTGTTAAATTAAATTAATATTACATTTTAATTACTAAAATATACTTAAAACGACTTAAATTAAATTATAATAATAAAATAATAAATGAAAATAATAAAAATAATTTTTTTAAATCTTATTTGTTGACCCTGAACCCTAAAAATACCCCTTTACCCAAAAACCCCAAACTGACCCTGAACCCTAAAAATACCCCTTTACCCAAAAACCCAAAACTGACCCTGAACCCTAAAAATACCCCTTTACCCATGACCTGAAAACTGACCCTGAACCCTAAAAATACCCCTTTACCCATGACCTGAAAACTGACCCTGAACCCTAAAAATACCCCTTTACCCATGAACTGAAAACTGACCCTGAACCCTAAAAATACCCCTTTACCCATGACCTGAAAACTGACCCTGAACCCTAAAAATACCCCTTTACCCATGACCTGAAAACTGACCCTGAACCCTAAAAATACCCCTTTACCCATGAACTGAAAACTGACCCTGAACCCTAAAAATACCCCTTTACCCATGACCTGAAAACTGACCCTGAACCCTAAAAATACCCCTTTACCCATGAACTGAAAACTGACCCTGAACCCTAAAAATACCCCTTTACCCATGAACTGAAAACTGACCCTGAACCCTAAAAATGCTCCTTTACCCAAAATGTATCAATATTATTTAATTACCAATTAATTAACAATAACAATAAAGTAAATATATTAGAACATTAGGTGTAATTATTTTAATAATTAATATTATTTTTTCAAAATTAATTACTTAAAAATAACACAAAATTATATATATAAAAAATGTACTCTAATTAATGTAATTAACTAATTACAATTAATTAATTAACAATTATTTACTAATACAAAATATATTCAAAATTATATTAATTAATTAATTAACTAATTAATATTAATTAATTATCAATTAATTATTATTAAAAATATTAACAAACATATATTAATTAATTAATTATTATTAAATTACTTCCCACCCTATTCCCCTATAAACCCACAACCCGCTACAGAATTACATTACGCAATTATTATCAAAACAAAATTCATGTAATAAAATATTTTATAACATTAATACACACTATTCACACATATTATTACATAAAAATACACTATAAAATATTATATATTATTAAAAAATCGATATTTTTGCTATCTATATTTTATACAGTCGATATTACTTCACTTACCTGAAAAACGATATTTTTGTAGTCGATATTATGTCCAGTCGATATTTTGTCCAGTCTATATTTAAAACTCAATATTATGTCCAGTCGATATTTTGGAGTCGATATTTTGTCTCTATACCCACTGAGGACACGTGGGCAGATTTTCTGTTCAAACACTTCAATGACGAAGGTCAATGCAAAAACCAACAAAGCCCTAAATTTTGCCAAGCAAACCTGATGGCTTCAAAGCCTCTAGTCGAAGAGTCCAACTTCCCAGGCTCAACCGCCCAGTTAAAGGGTCAAATCGCGAAAGGTCGGAAGGAGGGAGCTCCAGGTCCAAATGGAATTCCTCCCATCCTCTATAAGCAAGATCCAATTTACTGGGCCGAACAATTGCTCCCCCTTTTTGTGGAAACCTGGAGGACCGAACAACTCCCATCCTCCTGGAGGGGTTCAATAATTGCCCCAATCTACAAAAAGGGCAACAAGAACGAGGCAAAGAATTATAGGCTCATAGCCCTTATAGATATAGACGCTAAATACTTCTCAGGGCTTCTCTTGGAAGAACTAACAGCATGGACGTCACGCAAAAAATTGATCCCCATCAATCAGACCGGCTTTCAAAAAAATCTGGGGACCACGACAAACATCTTAGCCCTTTCCTTGCTGACAGATGCCACTATCAAACAGAAAAAGCCACTATATGGGTGTTACATCGACTTTTCAGCCGCATTTGACAGCATTGACAGAGGAAAACTATGGGCAAAACTCTCAAGGTGGGGAGTGGACCCCAAATTGCTGAAACTACGGATGTTACTACATACAGATACCTGGATCCAAGTAAAACTGGGGGCCGGCAACCGTTTGTCCAAAGAAATACCAACTACTAAAGGGTTGAAACAGGGGTGCGTTCTCGCACCGACCCTGTTCAACCTTTTTATGTCCGACCTCTCCAAAGATCTGGATAACTGTAACCACCATGCCCCAAAGCTAGGGGGTCTTACACTGTCCAACCTGCTATACGCAGACGACTTGATACTAATCAGTCAAACACCAGTAGGCCTGCAACACCTCATCAACACCACAAGCAAATTTGCCAGAATGAACGGGTTATGCGTAAACACAGAAAAATCGAAGGTGATGGCACTAAATCAAAATCAAAAAAGCAAGTATTCCAATGGTCTCTTCAGGACAACAAAATGGAAATGGTTCAAGAATACAAGTACTTGGGCATAATTTTTGATTCAAACGGCTCCTTCAAGCGACAAGAAACAGCAATAAGGAACAGAGGGATTTCACTGGCCATTGCGTTAAAAAGCATCAAAAACAAAATAATGGGTCCTAACTTAACCCCCTTGCTAGACTTATTTTGTGCGAAATTGCTGCCGTCAATAACATATGGTAGTGAATGTATGAGAGGGAAGGATGAGATCATCTTAGACAACGTGGTCAGCAAAACACTGCAAATACTATTCTCGCTCCCTCCATACACCTCCCCAGCACAGCTAAGGCTTGAGTTTGGCCTACAGAAGCAGCAAATTGCACGTAAAGGCGCATACGTAAAATGCTGGTACAAAGTAAAGAACGCTGAAACAGACTCCCTGAATGCTCATCTCTGGAAAGAGATGGAAACAAACAAGGACTCCCCCGCAATGGTGTACCTCCAAGCAGCCATTAACTCCCTTGTGATAAAAGATCTTTGGGTCTCGAGTTGTACACACAACTGCTTCAAGCGCCTTGTCAACAAATCTGTGAAAACAATCTTGTTGGAAGAGGACAAAGCAGCACTAACCAAGAGGTCCCATGGGTGGTTTGTGATTCAAGGCTACGCCAGCGCCTCACCACAGCCATATCTCAGCACCGGCTTTTCAAGGAAGGCGAAGGAAGACTTTTTACGGTTGAGGATGGGGGTAACACCATCCAAAGTACATCTCCCCCCCCTGGATGCGATTGGACTGTAATCTCAAGTGTAGGCTCTGTGATACCGCAAAGGAGGACGTCCTGCACCTGCTGTGTAGCTGTAAAGCTCTAGATAGTGCCCGAAAAAGCCTACTAACACAGCTCTGGAATCAAAGACGTGTGTGCACTTGCAGACAAGCTTTGCTGATGAGCTTCAAGGGAGAAGACATTCAACTAGCCTGTAGGCTAGTGCGCTTTATGAAAACAGTCAACACGGCCCTAAACCCAGAGGCCAGTAACTAAACTTGAATTATTGTGATTTGTTTCCGTATTCTAAGACCATTTTCTTTTGATAACTAAAGTCACTACTGATCGCAAAGGAACTTTTCTATTAACGGACAGTACTGTACTAGCTGCACGGCTTCTTTTTTAAATTTTTTAATTTTTCTAAAAGTGTTTTTAATTGCTTTGCAAAATCGTTACATTTATACTCCTGCTTCCTTCTTGTTTTTATTGAGTAATTGCAAAGATTTTAATTAATCACGCAATAAAGAAAGATTAAAGACCTATGGTGGGGGAGGGGCAGATCTGGGGGCCTGTCGCCCAGGCTCTGCCTCTGCTGAGACACCTATGGTGGGGGAGGGGCAGATCTGGGGGCCTATAGCCCAGGCTTTGCCTCTGCTGAGAAACCTATGGTGGGGAGGAGTAGATCTGGGGGCCTATAGCCCAGGCTTTGCCTCTGCTGAGACACCTATGGTGGGGGAGGGGTAGATCTGGGGGCCTATCGCCCAGGCTTTGCCTCTGCTGAGACACCTATGGTGGGGGAGGGGCAGATCTGGGGGCCTATAACCCAGGCTTTGCCTCTGCTGAGAAACCTATGGTGGGGGAGGAGTAGATCTGGGGGCCTATAGCCCAGGCTTTGCCTCTGCTAAGACACCTATGGTGGGGGAGGGGCAGATCTGGACCCATCTTGGAGAGCTTACTAGATGGGTCCAGCTTCTAGGAAAACCCCTCGCTCCACATGGAGGCCTCACCTGGAGCTGGACATGAACAGAGAAGAGGGACTGGCTGCTTGTTCTGGATTTATTTCTGAAATCTGGTGGAATTTTTGCAGATAATAATAATACTAATACTAATCACCAGGTAGGGAGGAGGAATATCTGTCCATTCAGTTTCCCCGTATACACATTTCGAAAATCAGAGTGAGAATGGACACTTGTAACTGCGTTACCTAGGTTTCACTTTAAAAAACTTTCATAAACGCAATAGTGAGATCGTTAGCGGTATATCTTGATTCTCCGCTGTTACACATGCATTATTGCATTATCATTGGGTTTATTAATTGTGCTGTATGCAAGCCTCAAGCCCGAGGCAACCTCTGGTTAACACAATAGTGTCCAGAGATAGGTAATCGCCCTCAAAAATATTAAAAAACAAGCCTACTACCTGGAGTAACTTTTAATTAAGATTGGGTGAGGGTTGTTACTAAAACGTATACATGGGTATACTGGTAGATCGTGTTACTGGATCCTATTATACCACTTAAAGAACGGTCGACATGTTTCTGCCCCACCATGCCCAGCCGGGTCTATGGGGCATTCATCAGGACATAAACAATGATACTCACACGATTTGTGCAGTAATTTAAGTGATTTTTCTGTAGCCACTATGTTTCTTTTGGAGGTAATGATGCACCTCTGTTAACTTGTATGCATGTTTCTTCAGGGGTTAAGGATACACTGATCCCAGGCGGCTTCCAGCGTTTCTGCGTCTAGTGATGACTCTGCCCCCGGACGTGGAATACACTTGCCGGGCGTCCTTCACCTTTACAACAAGGGAACATGGAATTTTTGCAGAACCGAGGAGAATCACACCACCCTGGAGCCAGGTTAATTTGGCCCCAGCTACCTCATCCCAGTACAGGATCTTTATCTTTGGTGGTTGGTACACTCTCCTTGTGCATTGAATGCCAAGACGAGGGCCAGGTAGAAACTCCATTCAAAGCACGACTCTTACTGTTCTTTTTCTGTTGCCTGTGCCTTGACCGGCCCAAGCTTTCCACATGAAGACGATGTAGCGGAGACTGCTGTTTCCTCCTCAGATTGTACCGTAAGCCATACCCTGGTGCCCATAGGTATACATAGTTTAAAAAACATATCTTGCATGAATCATCAACCAAACACTTCAAGAGGATCTAATGCAAACCAACCTACCTGTGCCCTTTCTTCATCAAACTCCAAGCAGCCCATTCCGTCAAGTCTCTGCAGATCAATCCAGCCTTTCCAGATAACGCAGACTCCGTTTAATATCATGGGCGCCTTCAAGTACACCTGAAAAACAGAGAAGAACCAGAACTCAGCAAAGCAAGGTGGATCATTATTTGATCTGAGCGCTTGATCATCTAAATAATGAGTACCAATTTACATTCCTTTATTAAAAAACCCTTCAATAATGATGAAAATACACAAATAGAGCATTTCAACCAGAAACCCCAGGCAAAGTGGAACCTGTGAACAGCCAACACAATTTCCCTAATGAAATGGGCTTGGGCGAGAAACCGGGTACGTGGACACTTATGGTATTGTACTGCCCGAAGACCAGTGGGCTGGCCGTCCTCTTGCCCAACACTATCAATGAATACGACTGAACTCAAAAACTCATTAATAATTTTCATGTGTCTCAGTGTTGACAAAATATCCACTTTTTTGATATTTTACTGCACCAGCACCAAGATATCCAACAGGTCATGACTTAGAGGGTCAAGTAGAGTTTGGTGGAGCGTGCTCACTGGCATGCATTGGCACTGGTTCCACCCTGCCAAACCCAAGGTACCCACCACCCATTCTTTGAGAGGACTGGGAACCACTGGGGTCCGATTAGTGGCGCCTCAGCCGGCTCTGCTGACGGAAACCCTGGATCTACATCAGCGCGAGATTTTGTCCGGTATTCCTGCATCTTCCAGTTTATGCAGCAGATTATAATTATTTTTAATCCGACGCAGGCACATTAAACAGATGTTGAATAAAACCAGAGACTAAATCAATCTTGAGCTTACTTCACTTAACGGTTTGGATAGAAATCAATATGCGTTGGCTCTTCTTGCGACTTAAAAAAACATCAATGGGATTCCCTTAAGACCCTGCACTGATTGAGGGACATTCTGGCACAGTCCCCTCAAAGATGTGGCAGGCTTCCTGACGCCAGTTGCTGCCTGGCTTCATTTTCATGTCTGAAGCACAGTGAACTATTTAACTATTTGTTAATGTCAAGCAATATTCCTACAATCAGATGCCTCATTTATGTAACCAGGCACTCAATGAGGTGAATAATACATGCAACAACACCCCTCCATCGACAAATGCTGCCTACGAGTCATGTGGCCCCAACAAATCACAAAATGCGCAACAAATAACTCCAGCAAGCATAACCACAGCAAACCCCCACAAGCATTCACCCTCTGGATACTCCAATACATAAGCCAAATACAATCTAAACACAACACATTCCTCATCCCATGTACTTGCATAGTGTTCCCCTGATTCTCTTCTTAACTCCCATTTCTTCACTCCCTGACAATGAACTACCCAACATTTCAGTTGAACATACAACACCCTCCCTATCATACCCCCTGCTTCCTCGTGGTTTCTTCTTTCAGGATCTCTCAAAAGGAGACACACACCCAAATGCACATTCACGCAAACAGGCACCACACACTACCCACCTCCTGTTTGCCACAAATAAATAGATGAGCTTCCTATACTCCAGCCATATGCAAATCACTCTTGACCCTACTCCTCATTAGAACAGTCTGGTCCAAACTGCCCAGGCTCACTGTGCCACTGGATTCAAGCTAGCCTGGCTGATGATGAGTGATACCCCAAAACCGGTCCCAGGATGCTTGGTAGTTCAGGCTGGACTGTTCCCATAAGGAACAGGGTCAAGACTGATTTTCATATGGCTGGGTCCAAACTGGGGTGGCGTAGTGAGCAGGGGTGGGCCCTCCGCTAAGGCAGAGGAGAATCGCCCCACTGCTCTATGAGCAGGAAAAACAAAATGACAATAACATAGTTATTATCAATGTATTTTTCACAGGTTTGGAGCTGGTATAAGGCGGGCATGGCTGGAGGCACAGGGGGAGGAGTGGTTTAGGCACTCCAAGTGAGCATAACTGCTTGGCCGGCCATCTTGGACCGGCCAAACAATCATGCATACTTTGCATGTCCCCCACCAGGCTGCATTACACAGCCTGGTGGGGAACATGCCCAGCCCCCAGTCCCCATTTGAGTGCCGATCCACGGCTCTCAGAGCAATCACAGCGCTGCATTGCAACGTTGTGATTAGCTATGGGAAGCCTGGGTGCTTCCTGGTTCTGGGACTCACCGAACAGGCGGAGTAGAGATGCGGCCGGCACAACAAGTAAGTGGCATTCCCCCCCTCACAAACCCCTTACCCCCTGCCCCTCCACAATCATTCCATGCAAGCAAAAGAATGACAGGTTTAACCCAGATCTCTTGACTAGGGGTGAATGTTTGATTTAATTTATTCAGCATTCCATCCATCATTTGTTGCTGCAGCATTTTTCGCCTTAAGTAGGGAGAGTATGCCCAAACCTGGGTCCTTTGCTCAATGCTCCACTGGATTAAAGCTAGCCTGGCTGATGAGGGGTGATATACCCCAAAACCAGTCCCAGGATGCTGGTTTCTGGTCCAGGGAGGACCCGGCTTGCAGTTCGGGCTGGACTGTTCCTATGAGGAGCAGGATCAAGACAGATTTGCATATAGCTGGGCCCAAACTGGGGTGGTGTAGTGAGCAAGAGAATGATGGACTTAACCCAGATCTCTTGACTGGGGGAGAATGTTCGATATATTCAGCATTCCATCCATCCTTTGTTGCTGCAGCATTGATTGCCCTATAAGCCAGTCTGACCCTGTGCCCCAAAAAAACAAAACAGTAATGGTCAGAGTGCTTGATTTAATCATGAATTAATCCAGGCTACCGCATTTCTGTCCACTGTGATAACGGAGGCAGAGGCCACCCTTATGTACATCAGGCTAGTCCTGCCCCAAAAACAGCCCAACCCAAGCTGCTAGGCCAGGTCCTCCTTTGCATATAGCAGCACAAACAATTCCAGATTCTGGGTCAGTGGCGCAAGCACTCCCTTATTTCTTTCCTCCAGTTGACCAGCCACCAGGTACTTTGACCCAGTGTAGGGAGAAAAGACAAAAATAGAAAAATAAATCATTAAAAGAGAGAGATTGTGATATGACGGATTGTGAATGTCACCTTGGACTGGTTAATGAAAGGAGAGGCACAGACATGCAAATAAAATGGACTGTTCATTTAATAGAGATGGGCAAGCTACTGGAGGCTTGAGCGGATCTCAAACCACATATGCCGGGGTCTGGCTCAGCTCAAGGTCCTCTTGGGATCTTGAGCCTTCATGAAGCCCCGCCATTGGCGAAGGATCTTCCTCCCCAACCTGTCCTGAGGCAGAAGGGCTGTCCAGAGCTGTGCCGCGACCGTAGGGAATATGCTGAAGACCAATGTAGTGTTGTGAAGTGCTTGCACTGCTACAGATTTGTTCACTTTGTTGTGAAAGTGGACGAATCTTACAGCTGAGTTATGTAATAATGGGGTTAACCAATAGAGCACTGGACCCGGGTACAATGTGGTACATAAAACATGATTTACCAAATCTTACCGCTGAGCAGTTTCACTGCACTATAGAAGGTCTAAAAAATCTGTCCCGCCTGAAAAATGTAAAAGCTAATAAGGTATGAGCTCTTCATGAGTCTGTCCGCAGCTGGGCTCTGAGATTCACCTATGTAGATGTAAAGACACGCGTCTCTGTTGCTTCGCTCCAACCTTTCCTTTTGCTAACAGGTGAGGTGTTTAGCTCTATTCAAATTGGTCTCGCTCTTAAGTTAGGGATATCAACATTAAACTAACATACCCAGCTTCCCTTAACTTAATATTATTTTCCAGCAAGAGTTCTTGTGTCAGTCTTATTTAACATTTAATATCTGTATGTATTTTTACCACAATGCTCTGATTTAGTGCCTCAAAGAATTAAACACAAAGCCTTATGCTTTGTTCTAAAATGAGAAAGAGATAACCATGTAGTGGCTCCGTTGCACAACGCAAAACCAGTACACCTGCCCTCAATCCTGGCGTCCACTTGACTACATTGTGTGATTCTAGGCAATTACTGTTTTTCACATGTTCCTTCGTCATCACATGAGAGCAAACACATCAGTTCATGGTGTGCACCCTACAAAAACTTCTTTCTACACAGTTTGAAAAGATTATAATGTTGTTCGATGTATAAGAACACCCTATGTTACGCAAAGCGGGCATAAAACAAATGGCGTGCTTCTTGATTCATGGGGGCATGAGTGTTTCTAAGTTCGTGTTTAGACTCTATCACTTCTAATCAGTCAATGCAATGATATAATCTGATACACAAAAAATGGAATGTGTTGCATTATAATTAACCCTGGGCGAAGCACTACGTTACACTCGCGTAGTTTGCGAAGTTTGCGCAACTTCGCACTACGCGAGCTGCACATAGCACAGTGCAAAAACGCGTAGTGCAGCGGTCATTTTTTGCTTGTTCGCGGTCCTCAATATCATGTTAGCGACCGCGAGCAAGCAAAATGACATCCCCGCGAGATTCTCAACGCGGGGAGGTCAGGTTTCTCATTGCGAGTGGTTACGCATGCTCCCGTCCGCTCGCAATGAGAATCTACCAGTTTGCGTTGAGAAAGCTGCCGCCTGAGTAAAAATCTACTCAAGCAGCAGAAAACTACAGCTCGCACTGTGCAAGATGCCGTTTTCAATGATTGCACAGTGCCGGATGCTTGTCCGCACTGTGCAATAATTGAAAACGCATCTTGCACAGTGCGAACATGCTACTACGCAGCTCCCGTAGTGCTACATGAAGTTTGCGTAGTGCGAAGTGCACTTCGTGTAGCTTCGCGTAGCGCTACTTCGCGAACTACGCCCACCCTTATAATTATAAACAAGTACAATATTTTGAATTTTCAAGATTCTTTATCATATGTACTGAACGTGCATTGCACAATTTAGATTTCACATTTATTAGTGGCTCGGCTCGTGCTCTTAGAGCCACGCCAGACCCTTGGCTCGGCTCTGGCCTGATTCTCGCAATTAATTTGCTGACTCGCCTACCTCTACCATCCATTAAAATAATGTAATAGCGTTCGGCTCGTATGACTCGAGGCGTTTGCATAAGGTATCTTTGCCAGCATCAACAGCACGTGTTCTTCAGCAAGACCTAAAGTGTGCTCTTCAAGAAATATGCTAGGAAGTGAGGCTGCCTCTGAGGGCCCCCAAGACCTCACAGACAGGACAGGCCTGTGCATTTACTGGCAGCTTTCTTCTTTGCTGGCAGCTTTCTTCTTTGCTGGCAGCTTTCTTCTTTACAGGCAGCTTTATTCTTTACAGGCAGCTTTCTTCTTTACTGGCAGCTTTCTTCTTTACAGGCAGCTTTCTTCTTTCCTGGCAGCTTTCTAGTTTCTCTCACAGCAGGCAAAGAGAGGGACGTTTCCAGGTATCCCAGCAGTTGTAATACAACACGTTTTTATCCACAAAAACACGTGCACTAGTCAGTCGAAGTAATGTAAAAAGACAGGCAGGTGTAATTGAGCGAAACATGTATGTGCACGGTTTGCTCCACACGCTCGGCCTACAGGGCCAAAGTTGTTTTGAGGGCATCAGCCGGTTCTACCATTTGCATGAACAACAATTTCCTGCTGCCAGTTTCCCTGAGAGCTTAAGTAAGGAAATGACCAGCAGCTGAGATGGATCAGATAACCTAGGCGAGCAATGCATTTTCACACAAGATCCATAAGATTAGGCAGGCAGCGTGGGGCCAGGTCCCTGCACAGGGCGCCAGCCAGTGCGTCACTTCCTGCTTTGAAAGGAGCAGCCAGAGGACTTTTATTGTTGGATTCAGGCAGGTAACACATTGGAAGTGCCTTTTATTACACTGCACAACAGAACTTCACACAGAAATAAAACATGTTACTTTATATGGGCAATGGAAGGGGTATGAACTGCAGTTTAAGGAATTCCACAAAACCCAAAGGAAAAAAGAAATAAACATGAGCCATATTGAAAGGCAGCCCCAGATACAACATTTCATATGTGAGCAAAATCGGATTTGAATATTTCCTGACGGTGCTCAGTACCACAGTGTTGCCTTCCAAAGACTTTTACCTTTACTCAACCTGATGGTACTGGGTTCAAATACCTCCGAAGGGTAACAAGGTGAGTTTGTGCAGCCGGGTGGGGGGACATTTCTTAAACCCTGGACCGAAAAAGGCTGCCTAGAGCCCGCGCAGGCACCCTTGCGCCATGTTGCAAGAGTGCCGGTGCTGCAGGGGGACACCTTCCTGCACATAAACAATCTATAAGCGCAGATTGTTGTTTCTAGGTGTGCTGCAGAATGCAGCACACACAGAAAGAGCAAAATTCAAGGAGAAAATAATAATTTCTCCTCGTATCGCCATCTGAAGACCAGGTTTTACCCGGTCTTAGTTTTCGGCCCTGCCCCATCCTTGTAAATATGTAGCAGCGTCAAAAAGCAATGGGTGTTGTGGCGGAACGCCCACAGCAACACCCATTGCCCGCCCATTTGTGCGTGGACTGCTGCAGAAAGGGGCATATTTACATGCTTGTGTTAAGTGTCTTAACGCCACCTCATAAATATAGGGTAGAGAGCAACGGCCCCCGGAGCGTCAGAAAAAGTGACGCTTCGGTGGCTTTAGGGGTTTGTAACTATGCCCCCGCGTTTGTACTCATAATGTTCTGGTCACACCAATGCATGCTGGGCTGGAAGTAAATTCGCTAGTAGGAATAACTGCACACGCTATTCACAGACAGTGGCGTATGAAGGGGGGTGCGGTGGATGCGGGCCACCCCAGGTGTCATCCCTGAGGGGGGTGACAAAATGGCAAAATTCCGTTTCCCCAGCTCTCACCTGCCGTCTTCAGTGTGGCACCGTCGCGGGGCGGAGATCCGTGGATTCGCCAGCAGCCCCTCCCTTTCGTGTCTCACCGCAGGGCGGCAAACGCAGGTACCGCCCCAGGCTGTCTCAGGTCCAGCTACGCGACTGTTCACAGACTCCTGTCACCAAGTTGTACACATTCTGTGCAGTGATTCCAGGCGGTCAAGTAAGAGGATCCTACGTTTGTTGTGCATGTTTGGTGCCGTCTAGGGTTTGTAGAGTGGCCTATGTGGGAAGCATAGGGTGTCTTGCGTGAGCTTCAGAAGGGTGCTCCAGTTGTGATGTGGCAATCTTCTACTTGTACTTATGCATGGAGTGAAGCAGAAAGATGTACGTGAAACACTGGTTCTTGCAGACCTTTACCAGTCGAGTATGGGTTTGTGGTCTTGCCTATGTGGGAAGCATTGGATGTCGCGCGCGAGGCTTCGAGGGGTGCTCCAATCGCTGGAAAGCCGCAGAGGATTGTAAGATGGACAAAGTATGACATGATGCAATGTACCTTCATTTCACCTGTGCTTAATGAAAGTCATCTGTGTAGTAACATTAAGGTCTTTACATGCTGGATAATGTTTGTCCTTGCCAGGACTGGGTTCCAGAGCTTACGCCTCTTTACTAAGCACAATATATACACGTTTTTTGGAATGGGGGAATGATCAGATGGGAGTCCAGTCTGGAAAACGTGTTCTTCTTTGGAAGTACGGACTTAGTTTTACTTTAAAGAAAGTTGGGTCAACGCCATTAAAGGCAAAGTGGGCACAGTCGGGACAACTGTCTCAGACAACGGACAGTTGCAGGGCTGGAGAGGTCGGATCGAAGAAGCAAGGATGGGGAGGTCATCTGATGGTTGACTTCTGGTTCCTTTATAGACTTTGCAGTAAATAGAGAAGTACAGGCCACTGGCATAAAGTAGGCAAGACAAGACTAAGGCAATGGTAGAATGAACCCTGTGGGGGAAATCTAGGTGAGATAAGATATGGTGTAGAGTTTGCACGGGTAAGAAGGCACTTTTAGTCACCAAATTTACTTTTGGTGCAAGCAACAAATATTGGCAGGGCTCCAAACTCGTGACCGGGGCTCTTCACTCGTGGCCGGGACTCCACACTTGTGACCGGGGCTCTGCACTGGTGGCCGGGGCTCCGCACTTGTGGCAGGGGCTTGGCACTCATGGCCGGGGCTCCACACTCGTGGCAGGGGCTTGGCACTCATGGAAAGGGCTACACACTCGTGGCCGGGGCTCCGCACTCGTGGCCGGGGCTCTGCACTCGTGGCAGGGGCTTGGCACTCATGGCCGGAGCTCCACACTCGTGACAGGGGCTTGGCACTCATGGCCTGGGCTCCACACTCGTGGCCGGGGCTCCGCACTGGTGGCCAGAGCTCTGCACTTGTGGCAGGGGCTTCGCACTTGTGGCAGGGGCTTTGCACTCGAGGCAGGGGCTCGGCACTCGTGGCCGGGGCTCAGCAATCATGGCAGGGGCTCCGCAATCATGGCAGGGGCTCCGCAATCATGGCAGGGGCTCCGCACTCGTGGTCGGGGCTCCACACTCGAGGCAGGGGCTCGGCACTTGAGGCAGGGGCTCGGCACTCGTGGCAGGGGCTCCGCACTCGTGGCCGGGGCTCCATACTCGTGGCCGAGGCTCTCGACTCATGACAGGGGCTTCGCACTCATGACAGGGGCTTCGCACTCGTGGAAGGGGCTCTGCACTCGTGGCCAGGGCTCTGCACTCGTGGCCGGGGCTCGGCACTCGTGGCCGGGGCTCGGCCCTCGTGGCAGGGGCTCGGCACTCGTAGCAGGGGGCTCGGCACTCGTGGTAGGGGCTCGGCACTCGTGGTAGGGCTCGGCACTCATGGCAGGGGCTTCACACTCGTGGCAGGGGCTCCACACTCGTGGCAGGGGCTCCACACTCGTGGCAGGGGCTCGGAACTCGTGGCCGGGGCTCTCCACTCATGGCAGGGACTCCGCACTCATGGCAGGGGCTCCGCAATCATGGCAGGGGCTTGGCACTCGTGGTCGGGGTTCGGCACTCGTGGCAGGGGCTCGGAACTCATGGCCGGGGCTCAGCACTCGTGGCAGGGGCTTCACCCTCGTGACTGGGGCTGCACACTCGTGGCAGCGGCTCTGCACTGGTGGCCGGGGCTCCACACTCGTGGCCGCGGCTCTGGACTCATGACAGGGACTTCGCACTCATGACAGGGGATTCTCACACGTGACAGGGGCTTTGCACTCGTGGCCGGGGCTCGGCACTCATGGCAGGGGCTTCGCATCCATGGCAGGGGCTCCGCAATCATGGCAGGGGCTCGGCACTCGTGGTCGGGGCTCGGCACTCGTGGCAGGGGCTGCACACTCGTGACAGGGGCTTCGCATTCGTGGCCGGGCCTCCACACTCGTGGCCGAGGCTCTGGACTCATGACAGGGGCTTCGCACTAATGACAGGGGCTTCGCAATCGTGACAGGGGCTCTGCACTCGTGGCAGGGGCTCGGCACTCGTGGCAGGGGCTCGGCACTCGTGGCAGGGGCTCGGCACTCGTGGCAGGGGCTCAGCACTCGTGGCAGGGGCTCCGCACTCGTGGCAGGGGCTCCGCAATCATGGCAGGGGCTCCGCACTGGTGGACGGGGCTCCGCACTTGTGACAGGAGTGCACACTCGTGGCAGGGGCTCTGCACTCGTGGCCGGGGCTCCCCACATCCACTCATGGTGGGATCCCCGCCATAAGAAACTGCAGTGCGGAGATCCCGCCACGACTGCGAAGCCTCGGCCACAAGTGCAGAGGACCTTTGTGTATCAGGCCTTGTGTGAGCTGGGTGTGAAATAAATTAGGCCTTTTTTATTTCTACTAATTACTGTAATTAATCTCCAATAACTAGAAAGCAGTGGTCGCTTAGGATAATCCACCAACAGTTCACGCTGGCTAACGCACGGCTTCCGAATGCTTGGTTCAACTTCTTTCACATGGGAATGATCTCTGATCTCTGAGAGGTCTATCAACACTCCAGCAGAGCAGACCA
Source organism: Lissotriton vulgaris (assembly GCF_964263255.1). Taxonomy (NCBI): domain Eukaryota; kingdom Metazoa; phylum Chordata; class Amphibia; order Caudata; family Salamandridae; genus Lissotriton; species Lissotriton vulgaris. The sequence goes on from NC_141700.1 coordinate 160,451,340, forward strand.
GGGGTGTGAAATGCAGGGCCAGACCCAGGCCATATTTTCAGGAGATCCAAGCTCAGTTGGGGGTACATTACATCTGTCTGAATCCTTTTCAAGCACATTATTAGATTTCTCTGACAAGCCTCCTGTTAATGTGACAGGCAGTGACTACAGGTAAACCACCTACAACCATTGGCCTCTCCAGACACCTTCAACGTGAACCACTCAAGCAGGCTGACTTGGAGCCGTGTGCATAGAGGCCAACAGACGGTGCTCTACAACCCTTACTACTCTGTGTACAAAAACTCGTGGAAAGCAACTCCCCAGATTACTAACACCAACCCCTCCTCATCGAATGGTTTACTTTGGAGGAAGATGGCTGGCATGAAGGGCTGCCCTGATGGCTGGCATGAAGTGCTGCCCTGTATTCTTAATCAAACTGACAAACTGATGTAGGGTGGAGGTAAGGAGTGTCTTGGGGTTAAACACCGTCAAACATCCGGGCACCGAACAAACAAAAGCACTAAAGATGAAAGCAAATCACAAAAACAATCTCTTTGCAGAATCGAATTAAACAACAGATCAAGGTGATGAAAAGGAAAGTAGTTTATTTTGTTCACTTGCCAAGAGTATGTAAACAGGTGGAGGAGATCTGACAGCAGAGAGCAAAGAGCAAAGCATTATAACATGATCCTTACAGATCAGTGTCAGAGCTGCTGCTCAGCTTCGACACCATTGGGAGGGGTGCCAGTCTTGTGGGGGCTTCCATTTTGTCAGGGTCTGCTTTCAGAACATACAATAACCTTATGTGCAAGGTTGTGCCTCACAGGGACACCAGCACGCCACACATAAATACAGGTATTTGCATAGCTCGTCCTTCAAAGTGCATATCAATGTACACTGGTTTGGACGCAGGATGAATACTCTAAAAAGGCCTCATAATTCTAATGTCTATAGTTGCTACCTGCCACTCCTCAGTGAACCTGCAGTGAGGCTTCCAAAACAAGCATTGACCAAGCCCATTTGATCTTATGTGCTCAGTGTACTTTGTTGTCATGGGCTTAATGATGAGACATAGATCAGAGTGGCCTTAGGGACTGGGATGGGGATGAAAAGGTACAGAGGGAAGAGTGGTGCCTTGGTGGAAGAAAAGCACAGTGTCAGTGTCCCCTACGCTGACCAGTGTTAAACAAATGCCTATCTGTGCCATTGATGCAACCAAACCATCGACATTAAGTTCATTGTCAACAGTCATCCAAATTAACCGTTTGTTCAAATTGATTGGTACACTTTGTTTTAAAAGCAAGTAAAAAGAAAAAGCAAATACAAAAATATAAAATGAAATAAATGCACTTTTCTTACAAAATTTTCAGACTGAATCAGTGGTCTTTGGGTTGAGTAAAATTCTGCTCAATACCGTGTTAAAAGCACAAATTATTGCACAGTACTGGCAATTTCTTTGTTCATTGATGCAACCAAGCACATCTGCATACAGTGCCATTAAAGAAAGCAAAATTCTGAATACTGTGCTATCACAAAAAGCAGCTAATGCTGTGCGAAACCGTCAATGGTTTTCACAACATTTTGTAAACATTTTCAGAAATGATGTGAAATTGTGCGAAATTCCACAAAATCATTTTGTGGTATGTCACATGAAAATTGAACACAAAGGCACAAGTACATACAAATGTTGTGTGACGTACTGTAAAAATGGACCTGTTCCAAGAGAAAGTGTTTCTCCCGACATCTTTCAGCCTGAATCTGCCCTTCACGCCCAAGCATATGTATGAAATGTCACACCTGTGAAATTTTCTGTCTTTCGCAAATTAAACATATTGCGAAATAAACAAATGTCGTGAATTTTGCTGGAGTAGTTACAATCACGCACAGGCCTAAAACGGCACAAAATACTACGTGTGAGCACCCCCTCCTTACAGATTGAGGTCTCTATCGAGTGTTGTGACTAGATCACAGGAGCGAATGGCATTGCTTGGAAGGCGAGTGACCTGTATCCATGTTCCTCTTGCCCCCTTAAGGTGGCTTGGTGAAGCATAGTTACTGTGAGTTTTCCGTAGCAAGAGAAGGGTGGTCTGATGGTCCATCTGGTGGCCTGATGGACCGCCTGTTATGGCCTCGCTGCGATTGTCTACAGAGTGAGAGCTTGATTGGCCAGCTGGATAGATGGCGTGCCGGCAGCCTGTCTCACTCAGAATGACTGGTTGGATGACAGGGGGGGTTGTGGAGGCGGAAGCCTTATAGGGGGCTAGTACGAACTCGCGACTAGGACAGGTGGTTCGTAGATGTGCCCTGGACCACTGGTGGATGTTCCTCTCTAGAGGATGCTGTGGTCCAGAACCATTGGCACAAGGCACCTTGGACTCTTAGGACACTCAGGGCACGTTCAATAAGTGACCACTGCAGAACTACCAACCCAGTGGATGTGTCTGGGCAGCAGGTAGCTGTAGGTCAAATCCAAGGTAGTGGCTGGTGCCAAGTAGAGACATCAATGCTGAGGGATGCCCAGACAGCTCCATTTACATTGTTTTGGCAACCCAATCATGTATCAAGCCTATTGAAAGGGATCTAGATGGAGTGCCCCCTGGAGGTAGACCCACAAGCCCTTTGCTATTCAGCCAATAAAAGGTCTCCTCAAGAAGTGGGGGGCTCCTGCTTAGGGAAATCATGGGGTCCAAAAGGAATGCTTGCCTGGGTGGCGTGACAAATAAACCAATGATGTCAGGTGCCACAGTGTACTAAATTTATGAAATGCTGAAGAAATGCAGAAGTTATTAGACTTGAGACAGGTGTTGTGCCATGGCTGAATGAGACATAGTGTGACCAGAGGCCTGGTAGAAATACAAGATATGTGTACATGTGCCACTCTGAAGGGCAGCCATTCATGCCCGCAGACCCACTGCTAACACCACAGGCTGCCCCACCTCAGAACTCACTCATGGGGTCAAGGGCCCAGACCCCATCACATTCCACTCTGATGCTTACTAATGGTACCTCTTGGTTTGATGGAAGATTCCTGTGTGTGGATAGTGTGCGGGGCTTGCACACGTTTGTGGGGTGTGCTTAGCCTTAGAACTCTCATCCGTATGAAACGAGAGAATTGGCAAAGGGTCCCCATTGCCTGGTAGGTTGTGGTTAGTTGTGCTTTCTGGTGGCACACTTGGACATCTGTATTGTTTTGGTGCTTTTTTGTACATACATTAATATACAGCTGTCTTCAAGCAAACTTTCTGTCTAGCAGAAATGATACTGAAAACCCTTCACTGAAGAGCTGAGTGATTATTCTCCCAGCAGCATCACACTAGTGTGTTATCAGAATATAATGTTCACACTATCGCCTGACATACATATTGGTATCAAAATATAATCTGCAAAACTTTTGCCCAATTTGAGTTAATAATAGAAACTCTAAGCACAAGGGGATGGTATTTGTGTAAACGAACACAATATTTATGGAAGACAATATTCACACATACAACAGCCTAAAAAGCCCCTTGGCTGGGACTGCAGCTGCTCTGCACAGCCAGTGAAGAACTGGAGGAATAATGTGAAAGGGAAGTTTCAAACTGAGAAGAATAATACTGCAGAAACATGCAAATATATCCAGCGCTCTGAAGTCTCCAGGGACTGGGGCCAGGAGTTAGGGAGCCCCCTGGCTTTAATGAGTGACTATCAAGTGTCAGTCTCACAGCACAAGGAGCCTGCCTGGAGCTGACTCATCTCACAGCAACCACACACATCCTCACCCCCTTGTATCAATGCAACCGGTGGCAGACCAGGACCACCCGACTACCCAATCTGGACATTGACCTGCCCCCACCTATGCCATGAGCACACTTTGCTGCAGCTTTTCCTACCTCTTACTATCCTAGATTGTCTGTGCCTTCACTAGGACTTCTTGACTTATTGCTGCTTGTTTACAAACCCATCTCACTCTGTTTAAGAGTTTTCAAGGTTTGCATTTCTGTGTCTTTGAAGAAACACTCATTTTTTACCCCATGAATCTCTTTCCATCAACTTCAAGTCAAGATCTCTTTCCCACCGGAGACAAAGTTCTCTAATACGTTTTCAGGATATCTTTTTTTCTTCATTAAAGGGACCTTCTGGTGAATGATTTCAAAATAGATCCCAGGACCACAACTAACATCATTAAACAGACACTCCAGAAGACCTATTATTGCTGGTTGTTAAAGATGCAGAACTGGGCAAAAAGAACTGGGTTTTTAAACATTCTTTACAGTGTGTTGCCCCTTTAAATTATTCAGACACCCGACCAAGTCCTTCCGACAGTCCCCAAATGCCCGATGGAGTCTATGCTATTTTTGCCCAACTTGGCGTCATCCAATAATACAATGCAATCACCCCTTGAATATTTCCACACCCTAGGTCCTCCACGGGATACTACGATGCTGAATAATCAGAAAAGCGCTCACCGGGCATCTGTAGGGTTAAAGAGGAAGACAAGGGGCAGACACTCTTCAGTGCTTTTCACGCTGCCCCATAATCACAGACACACACTTGTGTGATTCTTGGAATGGGTGCCAGATACATCCCACTTCCAACCCCACATAAGGTACCAACTCCGGCTCGCCATCTTTCCACCACCTGAAAATCCACAGGATTTGGTCATTCTGGAGATGTTTTCCTTGGACCTGCTGGGTCTCTTTTGGCAGAGAAGGTTGCTAGGCAGCGTGACGTTATTTTGAAAGATATCTCAGCAAAATATCATAACACTCTAACCTGCTTCCCAAAGACCCCAACTCCATCCTCATTGGTCTGCACCCCATTGGCTTTTCAAAAACTTCATGAACTCTGTTCCCACAGAACACCCCATCTGCTCACTAGGAAGTATCCCGGTGGATTTTTGACTTTGGCGAGAGTGTCTCACTTGCACGAAGGAGGCAGTTCCATTGTCAGTATGTGGTTTGTGCTATTCTGATTTTTGTGAGTTATCATTGCACTTGGCCACTTGGAACCTCTGTGGTTGGTTACCATGACAATGACAGGGACTGTGAAGTTCACTGCTTTCTTTTCTTCCTTCAGCATGAGGTGGTGAGACTAGAAAAACAGAAGTCAAAGGACAGGAGTTGTTGCATTGGCTTTAGGCGCCTACTTGGGACTGACAGCAGTTTGTTGTACGAGGCACACTGTCTGTGATGCGCATTAAGTTGCTCAGGCCTCTGGTTCTTGACTTAAGTATCCTCAGAAAAGCAAGTTGGCATGTAGCATATTCTCTCTACTGAATGGGACAACTTGTTTTTAATCAAAAAAGTATCACGAAGCATGACTGAGATTCTTGGCACATGCCAGCCATCCTCTGGTCCAAGAGTATGCTTTTTCATCCACTGTCACGTCAGCATAGAGGTAGGAGGAACCTGCACCTCACTTCCGACTGACTGCGCAGCTTTGCACGAAGTTGCAGGCAAACAGTTAGCTGCAACGGAGATGACCTGATGGTTAGAGCGGTGGACCTTGAAGCTGGGATACCGAATTCGGATCTCGGCAGGAACGCTTAACATCCTGTGATTCTGGGCAAGCCACTTACCCCCAGATGCATCAAGAACCCATTTTGCTATTCCTTAATAGCAAAAAATTACGATTCGTTATTAAGGAATAGCAAAATGCAATGCATGAAGAAATCACTAAAAAAATCACGATTTCTTAAAATTCCTTCATTGCGATTCGCAAATTGCGAGTCGCAATTAAGGAATACTTCCTCATTTATTCCTATGGGCCTAGAGGCCTATAGGAATGAATTTTGAAGACATTCTCAATTTGCGAATCGCAATTAGCGAATCGCAAATTGAGAATGCGATTTCAAGGGTGCAGGGGCGTCCAAAGAACACCCTGGTGCACCCCTGAAAATGATCTGTGCACATATGTTGCGCACACACATGCCCTTAGGGCATGTGTGTGCGCAACATGAAACTTTGAAAAATGCACTTTAGTGCATTTTCTCAAAGTTTTTGCAAATTACCATGAAGTTTAACTTCATGGTAGTTTGCAAGCCCTATTAGCGAAATCGCTATTTTTTAACTTTAATGCATTGCATTTAAGGAATCTCAATTTCAGATTCCTTAAATGCAAGTAATCGCAATTTTGCGATTTCTTAATTTGCGATTTTTGCATTTGGGATGATGCATCCCAAATGCAAAAATACCGGTCGCAAAGGGTCAGATTCTCAGAATCTGCCCCTTTGCCAGCGGATTTTACCTTGATGCATCTATGCCTTAATCTCCCCATGCCTATCAAAAATGAATGTGTCCATCTGCAACGTAATTGGTGCTCATGTAAAATGCTCCAATGCCTTCGGGTTGAGTTTGCGCTATAAAAGACTCAACAAAAAAAATCTGATGTCGATTGGAGGCAAGAGAAAATAGTAGAGCCTTTCTGCGGGTTATTTGACATTTGTGTCTGAGATAATTCTATGTGGGTGTGGCTGTGCTATGGTTTGAGCAGGCTAGAAATCTCCAAGCAGCATAATATGACAACAGGGACAAGGTCCTGGAATACTCCACTGTAGACACTGATCTCAGACAGGCTATAACTTCAGTGCAGATTATTAGGACCCGACAAGCCAGAAGAGACGCTTTCTGGGTCCTACCATAAAATCATTAATGCTCCTATGTGCAACCAATGTGACTTACCCCCAGATTTATCATTGTCATGCTTTGCAAGTCCTTAATAGCAATTATTAAGGAATCGCTATTAAAGACTCGCAAAACGGGATACATGTAGAAATCGCAATATTTATTGCGATTTCTACAGCTTCCTTATTTGCGATTCGCTAATTGCTAATCGGAAATAAGGAATCACTCCCCATTCATTCCTATGGGCCTTTAGGCCCATAGGAATGAATGGGGAGTCATTCCTTATTTGCGATTAGCAAATAGCAATTCGCAAATAAGGATGCGATTTCAAGGGTGCCAGGGTGTCCAAAGGACACTCTGTAGCACCCCTGAAATGGTAATGTACACAGGTGTTGCGCACACACATGTCCAAAGGACATGTGTATGTGTAACATACAACTTAGAAAAATGCACTAAAGTGCATTTTTCCAAGTTTTCGCTATTTACCACGTAGTTACACTTCGCGGTAAATAGCGGCCGCAGATTGTGAATTCGCAATTTTCAAATGGTTCATAAATTGCATTTAAGGAATCTCAAATTGAGATTCCTTAAATGCAATTATTCGCAATTTAGCGACTTTTAGAATTGCGATGTTTGCATTTGGGATGATGAATCCCAAATGCAAAAATAGCGCTCGCAAAGGGCCAGATTCTCAGAATCTGGCCCTTTGCGAGCCGATTTCGGCTTCATGAATCTGGCTGTTAGTCCTGATGTGCCCTTTGCATTTCTTCTGAATTAATCCGCAACATGGCTTTACTTCCAGCCTGATGTCTTCATTGGAATATATTACCCTCGAAATATCACAATTTATTTCCAACAGAAATTTGCTGGGTAGTTCTCTGCTCTTTACTAGAAGAGCCCAATACTCAGCCACGTGCTCCTGCTCTTAATAGGGCAAATCAGTTTCCAAACAATAAACCAGTCTGTCTAAAACATCTGTGGTTAACATGAGCTCTTCTTTCGATACAGGGTTCTATGTAAAACACCAAACTGAAAGTGAGCCTCTGAAATTTGAGTTGTTGGCTTTTTAGAAAACAGATGAAAAACCCCCCACAAAAACAGGTTTTACAAAGGATAAAAAACCAAACTCTTTTTTTTGTCGAGGAATTTTATCCACAAATATAATTTAGCACAAAATGTCACCTTGACACAAAATGTTGTGACAATAACATACAAAGCTGCAAAGTCCAGCACCTTCATACTTAATACAGACCAGGGGCTTTGTGTCCTCTTTCTGGGACATAAAAACTCACATTGATCCCAACAGGTACCACTAATCAGAATTGTCCTGAGATTATTCGGGTGCCCTACTGGAACTCTAACCTCACAAAACAATGGATCGATTAACCAATTTAAATTGATCACTCAGTCCAGGTAATTGGCATTATGATTCCAAGTCAGCAAATGTTGATAGTAAGGGAATCCCAATCGGTAAAGTTGCCTTTGGATTAGCAGGCGCATTCCGTCCATGGACCGCCATCAACGACGAAGGGAGCGGTGATTTTTCAAGTTCAAACGGAATCTCTTTCTTAAAGCTCCTCACAAGACAAACATCTCTGTGAGTCAAGCTCTCCGTGACTCTAGAAGGTTGCGGCAATTCCACATGGGCTGCGTGCCAAGGTTTATAGGATCAGAGCGGAATTTAAAGCGGAAGAAAAAAAAAATAAGGCAGGACTATGCGAGATAGAATTTCACTGCAGGAAAGCTGCCTTGGATTAAGGCCTAGTTCCTTGCCAAAGCTGCAAGCGTGCGCGCTAACTTTGGGGGTCTGTGGAAGAACCACATTTTACATGAATGGCATCATTTCTGAGTCGAATTGCAGAGCCGGCTCCTTTTCAAACAGTTCCAACTCTTTTATTTATTTTTGGATTCGAGATGGTGCTATGGGGTTACAGCTCCCCTCTGAATGTAAGGCAGGATACTTGCTTCTCTGAGAAATATTTTCAGACACGTCCACCTAAGCAATCGGTTCATCCAATCAGAAGGAAGGGTTGACCTCCTGGAGAACAGCCAGGAATCAACTACTTCCGGGGTATGACTCGGCAGCTTCCTGTGACTGGACAAGTGCTTGCAACTCCGAGTGTAAACACAGTACTGTGACAGAGGGGAAGCACAGGGAAACTCGAGGAGTGCTAATTTCAGATTATTGCATCACTGCAGGGATTTGAATGATGTGGTTCAGCCTTCCACAGTCCAAGACGTCACTTGTCCTTTCACAAAGTTTAATCGAGCACATCCGTGCAATTTCCTCTCAGTGAAAAAAAATGGCGCGCTGAACTTATTCATCATGCTCTTTTGCCTGTAGGAGGGAAATTGCTTGTCTGAGGAGTTCAAGGGGTTTAACCACACACTTGATTCTGTTGAGATTAATTTACCCTAAAGTGCAACCTCACTGCATTACCCAATAGCATCAGTCTTTGAATATTTCTGCAGGTGGCGTAGGGTTCCCCGGTAATTCCTTATGTGAGAGGGCTGCACTTCCCATGTGTGTAAATGAAACCATTGGAAAATGTGCGCCTATGGGCCACATGTACAAAACGTTGTTGTGTTCACAAAGGGGCTGATTCACAGAATCAGCCCATTTGCGGAAGCAAAAAGCCCTTTTCAAATGTACAAATTTCTATTTACGATTCGGTAACCTATTACTGAATCGCAAATTGGGTTTACGATTCGGTATTAGGAAGGAGCGGCTTTAGGGCGTCCCTTCCTAATACCAAATCGCAGTGGTATGTAAGAATGTTTTGCGACCGAAATGCAGTCGCAAACATATTCGCATTTTCCACTATTCGCAAATGACCTCTTCCCCTTTATGAATATTTGTAGAAACATTTTTAAGAGCAGGCAGTGGTCCCACGGACCAGTGCCTATTCTTAAAAAATTAAAACAAACCTTTCCATTTTTCTCTATGAACCGCATCCCGTTTTCCTTTAAGGAAAATTGGCATTTAAAAAAAAAAAAGATTGCTTTATTGAAAAGCAATCACAGATATGGTGGTCTGCTGACTGCAGCAGGCCACCATTCCTGTGATTTTTGTGATTCCTAAAGGGTCACAAACCGAGACCTACCTCATTAATATTCATGAGGTAGGTCTTTTTGCGACCCACTGGGAATCGCAAAATGTGTAAAACACACATTCATACATGGGACTTTGCGACTACCAAATAGCGAATCGCAAACATTTGTAATTTGATAATCACAGACACTTATCTTTCTACATGTGTCCGTATATCACTAAAACGCAGCAAATCATTACACACGGTCACAAGAACACCATGTGTAAGGGTTGATTAGCTACCAAAACCCACTTCTTCATTTGTCAGAAAACTCTATATAAGCTTGAATACAGTAGACACAGACTTTAGCTTTTATTTAAGACATCAGTGCATTGTGGGAGCTGTAGTCATTGTTTGTTTATATGGCTCTAATAGGTGCTACATGCCTGATAACAATGATTCATAAAAGGAAAGTCCAAAGCGGACATAGTGTTCAGCATTCGTGAAGTAGTGTAACAACCCTACTTGTAGATATTCATTTATAAATAATGGCTGAATCAAAATTGTGTGTTCCACAATGAAATAAAGTAAACCGGAATGGATGCTTCCCTCACACTTAACATACACAAACGTGATATCTCCATAAACCACAATACATTATGAAAGTATGAAGCGTTATCAATGGCGCATTTAAGTCAACACGAAGGGGTAATAGAGATTCCACGAGTCCTCTCCACATCTTAATGCAGTAATTTCTTGGTGAACGTTTCTCCAGTCACAGTTGGTTGTGTCTGGATCCAGATGCTGACATCTGGGTTTTTGGGCTGGTAATGAACTGCGACAGAGAAACTGTAACACGTTCCACCTCCATCTTGGAACAGGTTGGCGTTGACTAATGGAGTCTATCACGGCTAAGCATGGGCGAATTTTGCGAATCTCGCGTTCGCGAATTTTGCGGATTTGCGAACTCGCAATCCGCAAAATCTGCGAATTCCCGCGAATTTGCGGATTTTTTTTTTTTGTGTTCGCCCGTGTTTCTGCCAGTTCGCGAGGGTTTTTACAATTTCGCAATTTGCGAACTTACCTGTCGGGTCGCAAGTTTTGCGAACTTGTTGTTTCTACGTGTCCAGCCTGTTTGGGACACTCTTCTTCATCACTGCCACTCTCTGTCACCACTGCCACTCTCTGACTACTCATGCCACCCTCTGGCCCACCCATGCCACCCTCTGTTTCATCACCACACCCTCTGGTTGTCCAGTGTACATTATTTTCGGCAAAGCAAAGCACACCTTCCCTGCCTCAAGTGACCTGAATTAATTTGGGGCTGATTAATGTGTCACAGAATATTTTTTTAGCTGGCACCTGCTTCCTTAGTGCGCCCTGATTAGTGATCTTTTGCACTTGCTAAGTGCTTTCATTGTTGCAAAATTAGTTACAACACCTGCCCTGCCCCAACTGACAATAATGAATTAGGGGCTGATTAATGGATTTTAACTTCCAGCCTGGCTCCTGCTTGTCTCCCTTAGCTGTAATTCAGGACCTTTGTGGCATATGTGTAACTATTCTGAGGTTCAGAGCAGGGTCACATAATAGTTGCAACTGGCAGCTGAACTCTGGAGGGGCCCCTCAGGAAGCACTACAGGAAATGGCTACTAATGATGAGCCTGAACTTTTGAACCTGGTAAGTAGTTTCAGTTTTGCTAAGATCGTATTTCTGCAATTTAGCACTTATTCGCGGGGCGCGAAGTTGTACTGGGAAGCCGCGAACTCACGCGAACAGTGCGAGCAGTGCGAGCAAAATCCGCTGCTCGCGGATTTGCGGATTTTGCGGGAGATTCGCGAATCTCGCGGATTGCGAATTTCCCGAAAATCCGCAAAATCCGCGAGCGAAACGGATTTTCCGCCCATGCTTAATCACGGCCAGCTGCTACTTTTATTTAACAAGTAGAATTCCTCTTGTATTTTCTGCCAAACATACATTTTCAGGTGTACAAAAGACACCCAAAAAGTGAAAAGAGGAATGTTTGCATTAAGTCTAACTAATGGCAATCACTCTGGTACCACTTGGCAATTCAGGCCAGACTGTTCCTATTTGAGCAGGACCAAAACTGATTTGCATATAGCTGGGTCTAATCTGAGGTGGCATTCTGGGCACAAAAACGATGGGTTGGAATGCTGGTCCCAGTGATTGCCAGTGGTTAGACAAATTGCAAGCATTGCTCCCATCACCTTATGTGTGTCTGATATACTGCCCTGGGTAGCAAGTGTATGCCCAGGTGTGGGTCCCTTGGTCACTGTGCAACTGGAACCAAGCTACTCATGACTGATGAACCCTCGTCAGGGCGAAACCTGTTCTGGGTTGCTTGTGTTTCGCTGCACAGTGTTCCTATTGGAACAGGGTCAAGGCTGATTTGTATATGGCTGGGTCCAAACTGAGGTGGCATGATGGGCAAAGGAACAATGGGTTGGAATGTTACCGGAGTGAATGCCACTGGTTAGACTTATTGCGAGCATTCCTCCCATCCTCTTGTTTGTGGCTCAATCTTGCCCACTCTTGAACAACACTGCCTCTGCTCCAAATTTCGAAGGGGGGGTGCATAATTGCCAGCAACATTTCAAGACACTTCCTGTGTCCAATTCATTTCAAAAGGATTCATTCAACATTTCCAAATGACATTAAAACACTTAAAGATGTCTTCCCCTGTGTGTGACACTTGATCCCCTGGCCTCTCGTCTAGACACGTTTGACCTTCAAAACTTCAGCCGAGTCCCATTACCTTCTTTAAATAGTTTTCATACAACAAAAAAGGTAAGCTGGACAAAAGTGTTTTTAAGAGTCCATGAAAGAGATGAATACAGTAGCAAGCAGCAAACACAGAGGTGAAGCCAACTGGCCCCTTCCCTCAGGCGGTCTGGGTCGGTCAGGGCCTGGTCTGTCCTGTACTGACCCCATGACCTCTGATGCACGGGTGACGTGAATGAGTCAATGAGAGACATTGAAAAAATGGCAGCCTTCGGTATTTAGGCACCTGCAATAAAGGGTTGACATCATGCCGAGAATGACATGCCACTGCACAATGACCACACAGACTACAGAAGCAATGTCAGTGGTGGGAAGAGGGTTTGAGACCCACTTCTGTCACCTGTGCTCCTTTGTGATTGTGTGTAAAAAAAAAGTCCTATAAAAAATATTGTGGTAAAAAATGTATACCAAAAAGTTGTGAAAAAATTGTCTTGGTTCACATGCATCTCAGTGTGAAATAGTAAAATGTAGTGGTAAAAAAGTTTAATTTGACCACCTGTGGCCCTGGACCACAATTTAGCCAATCCTCTGCACGCTCATGTGCAATGCTGTGTTTGCTCTCGTCGGAGACAGTAAAAAAGGCCTAGACTCGGGAAGTACATGACTATAAAATATTACCAACTTGGAGAAGGTAGCGGGTAGGTGCTATTGTTCCCTAACACGACCAGTAGAGCTGGAAATTGAGGTAGAGTGGGTGCAGCAGCACCGTATCCCGTGCAACCCTTAAGGGCTACGATGGCTGCTGTGCTTAATTTGTAAAATAAGTGCCAGGGTTCTCATCAGATGGCCACTACAGCTTGCACCACACACTGCCCCTGCCGTGCTGCCAATGATAGTAACAACACAACTACTAATCATCACACTCCTACAAGTGTGACAATCCGATCTATTTCAGACCTCCAAAGCTATAAAAATGGCTTGGGTGTCAGTTAAAAGTCATTTTTATTGTATATTGAATTACTAATTTAATGTTGTTGTGGTCATCTCTAAATTAGCCCGACAGTGCCACCTTGTGGCAGACTGTCACAAGCGCAGATGTTGACCATTAAGTGCCGGTGCTGAGCACCGGAAACCACCAGCTCAAATTAAGCACTGGTGGGTGATTTACAGTGTACAGTCATGATTTCAGCACTGCCGCACTTTATGGTTAGAGCCCTCACAATGCGGCCTACGTCACACGGAAGCAGCTAGGTACAATGTGCTGGCTCTGTCATAGCAACCACACTTAAGCTAAATACAGACACAGGTTCAAACCCTAAACTCAAATATGAAATAGAATACACTGAATCTTAATTGAGCCACTTTAGTCTTTATCCTTTATACATAAGAGGACTTGAGGGGATTTGAAATATCCTCAAAAACACACACACTGAAAACAGATTGGAAGTCTTGGAAGCTGCTACAGATTTGTATTTCCTTTGGTTGCTTGCTATATTTGTGGCTAGTCTATATTCCTAACTCAGTCACAGGAAGTAAGACTACATAGGCCAACTGGCGGGACGGAGGGCGTGATCTGCAGGCAATAATCATTTTACCAAGTTACGCTTCCTCTAAAAAGAAAAAAAAGTAAAGAAGTCATATTTTCTGCGATAATAATATAACTTACCCACAGTTTTGTGTATATGGATGAGTAGTAAAACCAACAAGTACAAGCCAAGTAGATCCGCAAAGTCCTACAGTACCCATTCTAAGCAGCCAAAAACCACTTTTGATGTTGGTGAAACCATACAAGCATTTCCAGCCTTTGATATGGTTCATAACGTTGAGGAATAGGGGGCACTTTATAGGCATGAACATGCCTTGTGTTTAGATCTACAGGGCCACACTCAATGCAAGAGTAAACTATTCCAAGGGGTAGAGTTACTTCTCTTCCCACCTCAGGCTACCCTTTTCGTGGGATGCTGTGTCAACAGACCCTTAAAATGTGTCTGTTTCAAAACAGGTGCAGCTGCCATTTAAACACATATTCAGTGTAGGAGAGTAGGGTCTGCAATCCTATGATCACCCAGATTTTTTGCTTTTGTTTCACTGGTTTACGACTTTCTCTGGCTGTGGGCCTGCCAATCAGACCCACAGCCTGGCTGTTCTCTTTCTAAATTACCTCATGTACCCTAGGTGCATCTACCAATTGGTACTGGGCCACCTTATCAGACCCTGTAACTCAGGGCATAGGTGTACCCAGGGCTGCCAGGGGCTGCAGCATGTATTATGCCACCCCTGGCTGGCCTCCTAAATTTGACACAACTGGCTGCACGACAGCTGGGGCAAAGTCGTGTAATCACCCTTTGCTGTAGGTGTAGTATACCTATACCTAACCCTAAAATGGACACACAGATTCCTATCAGTCACTCCTATGGCAGGCCTTGACAATCCTGAAGGCAGAGTGCTTGGAATCGTGTGAGATGGTGCTCTGGCATGAGCTGAGCCTGTCTGCAGCTTGCGGAATCAAGTCCTAATAGCTGTTCCATGATATCGCATACCATATACTCTTAAGTGCATTATAATCCTCGCGGTTAAATGCTATCTTTGGTATTGCTTTATCAAAACATGTCGAGTAAGGTGTCATACGAATTGGAATACTAACCCCTCGCCAATTCTGGCGACGGGGTTAGCATTCCACCCTTCTAGAGGGACACGACATGTATGTAACTGTGAACCCCGGTTAAAGTTAACTGAAGCCTCAGCTCCACAAAATGGACGCTGCCACCACAGACACGAGTCTGAGCCCCTGCAGCTGGGAGTCCTTCCAGCGAGGGGAGCCTGGACAAAGGGTTTCCTGTCAGGGGCGGTGCTAGCACCGTCCCAGACATGGTTTTGTGTATCCTGGGTAGGCAGGGCTTTACAGGAAGGTGACTGCTGAGTGGCACCCCGGTGCTCACTACGCATAGGCCGGTCTGAACCAGTTCCAGGGGCACACCAGCCCCTGGCCTGGGGAAGTCCGGCATGGCTGAGGGGTGTAACCACCCCCCACCTAGTCCCACCCATGGGCAGGACCTAGTCACCGGGTCAGCCCCCTTTTTTAGTATAAAGATGGGAGCGGGCCCCCTGTTAAAATTAGATCATCTTTGGAATCAAGATACCACTTTCTTCGAAAGGACTTCACGATTTCTTCTTCAAGATTCTCCCTTGTGGCTAAGGAGTAGTCACCCTGCATCAAGCGGGCACCATCCTAAAGAACACTGCGGTCTGCTGCAAGTCCTTCATCACGAATCCGACGACCCAGCTCGACGAGACCCGGCTTCCCTGGCACCTCCGACCTCTACTCACCTCTACAGCCAAGCTGAGAACCGTGAGTGCGACGAGACCTCAAGGGACCGACGATCGCCAAGACTGCACGACATCTTTACTGCAAGCCCACCGTGTCCTCCACTGGTGAGTGCTTTGGGGTCCGAGAAGCCCCGACCCTGCGCAGCTCCAGCACCCAAGGTCAGCCCCCCTGCATCTCCACGATCTGCGTGGGGCCCTTCTGCTGTTTGCTGTGCACCGCGTTGTTTGGCTACTAGCCGGCTGGCTTGTGGCCCTCTGAACGACGCCCAACGACTTCACGACTGCTGGTCTGGTTGCTCCAGGCTGGCCCTTGCTTCCTTCTTCAAGAGAGGCACCCCGGACCCTCCTGGTCCACTCCAGACGCCATTTTAGGTCCACCGCGTGGGCTTGAATTTGCCAAGGCTTTGTTGCCCAATCCTGGGTCCAGCGACGCCGACAGCTTCTATCTTCGTGGGACAGCTCGATCCTCCATCCTGGTCGCCGACAACGCCTCCTGGTCCGTGAGATCTTCGAGTCAAGCGTCACCCACTCACCTTGTCGAGGTGGCTACCATCCGGTGCCCTCCTGGTGCCCACTGACTACTGGCTAGTAGTCTCGAACTTGGTCCCCTCTGCTTTCAGGTGTCATCTATCTTCGAGATCCAGGCTTGGATCCAACTGAACTTTCTTCACTGGTCACCGGCCAGCATCTTTTCTTCCGGCTCCTGGTCCGTCTACGAGGATTCCCGACGTCTTTTCAGACCTATGCAGCTGCAGCCCCTGGGCTAGGTAACTTCGGCATTTCGGTGCCCCAGCATAGCCTCACTATCCAAGGGTCAGAATCTACTTTCGTTTTCTCCCTACCAGGTCGGGTTCGCCCGAGAACACTAACTTTCTAATTCCTAGCTACCATAGACTTTTGTCCCGCATCTCGCGTGAGAGTGCACACACTGCACCCGAGTCCCCTAGGCCTCCTAGAAGTAATCTAACGATTCCCTAGTCAAGTCCTAGCGATTCCAAAAGCTATTAGTACTGTACTTACCTGCTAGGAATTTCGCATTCCACTTTCAGAGTATATGGTTTTCCGTGTCCCTCGGGCATTTGTATATACTGTGCTAACTTAAGTATTTTTGTAAGAGTTTTGGTTTGTGCTTAGTACCCTGTCCTCATAAAGAGTACAGGGCTGTTGTGATCTTTAAATAAATAACTGTTTATTTTCATAACACTTGTGTGGTGTCCTTTCACTTGGTATTCAAGGGGTATATGTGTGGTAAACAGCTGGCTTAACACGCCCTCTCGAGTCTTTAGCCTTAGACTGCTCGTATCCACGCTACTAGGATAGCTGGTCTATAAGGTTGACTTACAACCAATCATCAATAAGGGTTGCTGGACTGATACATAGTGTTCACTAGAATAGTGAGCACTGCATATCAGGCCACCTTCTCACATTCAGAATGGGGAAAATCTTTTACTAGTCAAGTGCCTGGCAAGCCCCTCAGCAGAAAGGGAGCTCTTGGCTGAACTGAGAAAGGAAACAGTGGCATAGCTAGGCGCTGTGCACCCACTGCTAAGCTACTACCTCACTGAGCCACCCCGATGCAAATGTCACGCGTGACACTTAAGACAAAAATGACTTTTTAATCAACCACAAATTTATGTCTGGGTCTTGTAGTTCTTCTTTTCACTCTGTTATCTATACTACTATTATAAAGAGAGAACACAAACCTTTTGGCAAGGTAAACTCTGGAACCACAGCGCCAATCCACACACCCAATACATTGTTGTAATCCTCAGGGTGTGCAGATGGACATAGGCTATAGAAAGAAAAAAAAAACCTAAATTTAAAAATATAACCTAAAAAAAAAGTAGTGCCCTGAAAGCAGTGCCGGCTGCGACGCTGCGACGTAGCGCTGGCCGCAACCTACGTGATGACGAGAAGGAGCGGCGGTGAAGTGAGGAGCGCGGGGAGGAGCGGCAGCTCAGGTGCGTCACGACGAGGAGGAGCGGCGGTGAAGTGAGGAGCGCGGGGAGGAGCGGTGGCTCAGGTAAGGCTCTGGGACACGGGAAATGTCTGGGCGGGAGGGAGCCGGTGCGGGAGGTTGGCCCTGAACAAATGCGGCTGAGGTAAGGCTCAGGCTCTGTGGGCAGCATTTCAGGCTTGCGTGCACTCCCACCCCAGCCCCCGCCCGACACAACATTGTCCGGGACACAATGTCGTGGCGGGCGGGGGCCGGGGCGGGAATGCACGCAAGCCTGAAATGCTGCCCCCAGCCCCCTTCTGCCCCAGGCAACGCTGGGGCGGGCTGCTAGTATACATATATATATCTATACTACTATTATAAAGAGAGAACTTGCACCTTTTGGCCAGGTAAACTCGGGAACCACAGCGCCAATCTACACACACGATACATCTATGAAAATGTCAGGGTGTGCAGATGGACATAGGCTATATACATTTTTTTTAAAAAGTAAATTAAAAAAATTAAGTTTGAAAACAAAGTAGTGCCCTGAAAGTAGCGCCGGCCGGGACCTAGCGCTGGCCGCGACGCGACGTGCCTGATGACCACGACGAGACGTGCGTGATGACGACGAAGGAGGAGCGGCGGTGCAGTGACGAGCGGCTGTGCAGTGAGGAGCGGCGGCACAAGTAAGGAAAGGGAAAGTTTTCGGGCTTTTCATAAACTCTCAGTGCGAGACTGTGTGATGCAGGGGGAGGCGAATGTCGGAGCGGGAGTGAGTCGGGGCGGGAGGGGGGCAGGAGGGAATCGGGGCGGGAGGGGGGCCTGGTCCGTGTCCGTGCATGGGCATGCACGGACAATGTCGGGGCGGGCGGGGGCCTGGGCGGGCGGTTGGCCCTGAAGCCTCATTGCCCCCAGGCAACGCTGGGGCGGGCTGCTAGTATATATATATCTCTATACTACTATTATAAAGAGAGAACTGTGTCCTTTGAGCCAGGTAAACTCGAAAAGTGCACAACCAATCGCAACACCCAATACAGCGTTGGAAAGGGGGGTCCTGTAGATGGACACAGGCTATAAAAAAAAAAAACGTTATTTAAAATAATAAACAATAAAAAAAAAGTAGTCCCTAAGAAGTAGCGCCGGCCGTGTGAGCAAACAACGTGGACGTGCATGCTGACATCATCTAGCGTGGGGAGGAGCGGCGGACAGCAGCGGTGAAGTCGGGCTGAGATAGATGAAGCGCGGGGAGGAGCGGAACTTGTGCGGCTGACTGAAGCAATGGGAGGAGGCGGAACGAGGAGCGGTGAAGTCGGGCTGAGGTAAGTGCGGAACTTGTGCGGCTGACTGAAGCAATGGGAGGAGGGGGAACGAGGAGCGGTGAAGTCGGGCTGAGGTAGGTGAAGCGCGGGAGCGCTGGGAGGAGGCGGAACATGTGCGGCTCAGTGAAGTGCTGGGAGTAGGCGGAACGTGTGCGGCTAAGTGAAGTGCGGGGATGAGTGGCCCGTTAGCGCGGGGAGGAGCGGTGAACTGTGTGCGGATGATTGGGGGCCATGAAGGTGGCGGTTCGGCTGATTGGGGGCCCTGATGTGGTGGTTGCGCTCCAGGGGACCCCCGGACAACGTCGGGACGGGCTGCGGCCCTGAAGCAGCCTTTTGCTCCCGGACAACGTCGGGACGGGTTGCTAGTTGTGAGATAAAAAATGTATGTCTGGATCTTGTAGCTCTGCTTCTCACTCTGTTATTGTGAGATGAAAAATCCAACATGCAAAATGTTGTTTGCTAAAAGCCAGGACTGGTCAAACATTACATGAATCCGATTGACACTATGACTGTACCGCCGCTACCCTGTGGCAACCATCACCTCATTGGTCCCAGTCAGATTTCCTTTCTTTCTGATACTTCTGTACACTTTCTCCCTGGCTGGAGATTTAGGCAACAAAATAAATTATGTGGATGGTTTCCAATATCTGCAGGAAATTTCGAAATCTGGTTTCCACAGAAAATTGTGTTCCACCGATTAGGCCTGTCCCTGGTCATAAAGCTGAATTTACTGTGCACATAACCTATTGCAAAGAAAACAACTGGCCTGAAATATGACTTCGGAGACCGGGTAGGAAGGTTTTTTCGAATCAGGTATTACTTTTCAACTTAGTAAGAAAATGCCAAGGAAATCTCATATCATGGTATGAAATGGTTTACCAACTCACCCTGTGGTTTAACATTTATGGTTTTGTTTATTTCAAAGAAAAGTCATAATAAAAAAAGACCATAATCTAACTAAGAAAGGAATAAAGTGCAAAGAGTGTGGCCAACACGCAGCCCAAAAAAATATACAAGTAAAAGGCATTCAGTAGGAAGGTGGAGGCACCAGAAGCAGAGAAGTTACTTGGAGACTATTTATTTAAGAGACTAAAGTTTAAAAGACTGTGGGTGTATTTTCTTTTTGAGATCGACATGGTCTAACCCCAAAATGGTAAGTAGCCTAAAGTATTGGAAGACTGGAGCATTGCTGTTGATCTTGCAAGACTTGGTGTGGCCATCTTGGGGCCAGGCTGTCCATATCTGCAAAAGCAAAATCCAATATGACTGCCATCATTGAGGTAGGTTTGCCTTTGAGTCTTCTCAAATGATATAAAAACGCTGCTCAAGTGAAAAAACACAAAAAATAGTCATTTCTGTGTAGAATGCATGTATGAGATAAATTGAAGGTCATTAACCCCTCCCCTGCTGGTGACGGAACCACTCCGTCATCAGCCGCAGTCGCGCTGTGCTGATGACGGAGCGGTTCCGTCACGGCCCGCTCGGCACTCCTGCGCGGATTCCGCGCGTGCGCTGAGCGTTCCATTGAGCGGGCGGGGCCGTGACGGAACCGCGGCTGGTGACGGAGCGGTTCCGTCACCAGCATGGGCGCGCCGCGCGGCCCCCCGCCCCCTTAGCACTGCGGCGGAATAGCCGCCGCAGTGAAGGGGTTAAAAGTGTGATGGTTGATGTACTTTTGCTTTGTTAAATAGTCTCTCGTGCATTTTAATGGAAGCACTTCCTTGGAGGTGTAGCAATACATTAAAGAGTCAATAGTATTAGGCGAGGGATGTTTATTCCTCTGAAGGCCACTGTAAGTATATGTTTTAGAAGAGTAGTGACAACAAGTATGGCCGGCAGTTGTGCTGTCAAGCCAAACCTAAAAAATAAAAGACCTACTATATAATCAAGCTCTATGACTTACCAAGATCAAGGCTTGCAACTAAAACAATGAGAGTATGTAAACTTTAATCTACACATGATATTGTGGTAGGTGTATCTGGTTATTACACCTGTAGTTCATTAACAGAACATGGATTGCCTGAATGTGCATTCCTTGGCAGAGAAGATTGTCATCTAAAATATAAGACAAAGTTTGGTTTATTCATAGCAAATAAATTTACTGAAATGAGACATCTGAGAAAATCAGACAACTGCACCAATATTTTGAAAACAGAAACACAAGGTATTTACATGGGATAGAGACTAATAGTGAATAGTGATTTGCAGATAGAATGAATCTCAGCTGTTTAGTGCAAGTTTACAATGACTCCGTGTTTTATCTGCTACGCAAACAAATATTGGACGGAATTCTGAATAAATCATACATTCACCCCCAGTCAAGCAATCTGCATTTAATCCATTGTTATTTTGCTCACCATGCCACCCCAGTTTAGACCCAGCCATATGCAATTCAGTCTTTACCCTGTGCCTCAAGGGAACAGTCCAGCCCAAACTGCCAAGCCAGGTCCTCCCTGGACCGGAAACAAGCATCCTGGGACCGGTTTCTGGGTATTACTCTTCATCAGCCAGGCTAGCTTGAATCCAGTGGACTGTGAGCAAGGGACCCACGTCTGGGCTTACCCATCCCACTTAGGGTGAAAAGTGCTACGCAAACAAATGATGGACGGAATGCTGAATAAATCATACATTCACCCCCAGTCAAGAGATCTGGGTTATCCATGGCACCGGATGCTTCCTGGTGAAGGACAGTGCTCTACCAGTTTGCCATCGAAATACCTATTGTGCACAATACCAATAATTATAATGGGCTTTGGGTCAGCATATAGCTTATCATTAGTTGGCTTTCTTGTCTCTTCTTTGCTTGCTTCTTAACTTCCTATTCTCATGTATGTCCCTCCCCTAGTGCATAGCTTCTTTACCATTCTCCTGATTGGATGACTTGTATCCTTCTAGAGCTTTCATTCAGGGAACTACTTTTTCACTTGTTTTCAACCCTGCATAGGAGTGCATGTGTTTTCTGGCTCTCTCCCCTGAGTGCTGCTTTCTCGTTCAGATCCACTGCACTCAGTATTCCTCTCCTATCTTCCTCCTGGCCCATTGCTTCCTCTCCCCATCCAGCTCGGGTATTTTTTGTATTACTCACCCATCTCCATCACTCCCATGTCCCTCCTCGCGGCTTGTTAGACACATTGACTTGCTACCCTCAACCCCCTTCTTCTCCGGGTGGCTTTCCCTCCTTTCCCCTGTATTGGATCTCTGCGCCTTGTACTCAACCCCGACCCCCGCTGAGTAGCTGCACATCAAAATAGCAATGTTGTGAAGGCAGCAAATTACTCTGAACTACTTCTGGCCTCTGCCCCACCAATTCCACATCAGCGTAAGTGTTGTTTAATGGTCCCTCACAGTTAGGATTTGGCCATAAGAGAATTGGCGGCTGTGGTATTCACCACTAAATGAGTGGTGCAAAGTCCATGCAAATATTATCATGATCAGGTGATTATTTTCTGTGGATGCTTAAACGGAAGGAACACTGTGTGGTGGCGCGGTTCATTAGGAAGCCTGACCCTATACCACACCACAACTAAAAGGGTCCAGTCTGCAAAGATTGGACTTTGGCACTTCTTCTGGCCCTGGATGCCACTTAGGGCCAGTGTTGCTGAGAGTCCAGAGCTGGAATGTTAACCCCTCCCACGCTCATGACGAGCTCAACTCGTCATGGTCTCGGTTCCTGTGTGCTCATGATGAGCTGAGCTCGTCATGACCGTTAGAACGCTCGCACGCTGGGCAAATTCCCCTGCTGTGCGAGCATTCTAATTAAACGGGTGTGGTCATGAGGAGCTCAGCTCGTCATGAGCACACGACCACCGTGGCTCATGATGAGCTGAGCTCGTCATGAGCACCGGGGCGCTGTGCCTGCCCCCCCTCCCCCAGCACGGCTGGGAATGACCCCAGCAGCCAAGGGGTTAAAATGCAGGAATAGGCGTTATTCGTGTTTGTGTCTGAGCGGGTCATCTCAGACTTACACTGACAGTGCACACCGGTACATTAGTATCATTTTTCAAATTGCTTTCTTCTCTTTCTTTTTCCACCTATTTCTGTGTGGGCTTCCTCTTTTTATCACTGGTCAGCAGTGTATATTCTCACTTGACTTGCGTCAACCTTTTTAAAATATATTGGAGCAAAAAAATGCTATAGAACAACCAGTGCAGGTCTATTACAAACAATAGACATGAAATGGGAGGTGCAGGCTACATTGTCAGGCCTGGATCATACATGGGTGTGTTAATCCCAGCTTCTCCTCTTAGTCACATCTTGTGACCCTGGAACAGTCCATCAATCCCTCTTGCCTCCATTTTGTACAAGCCAACAGAGTGGACAGGTGATATGCACAAAAGGAAAAACTAAACATTTAATGGATAGCAGGGAGGCTTTTTTATCTGTACATTCACCTGTTAGAAGCCATCTGCTTAATGATGAATTTCCTCATGTGATTATTCAGATAAATTACTTGAATTCAGGATTCAGCATTTTGTAAAGTGACATTAAATTGTTCGTATTATTGGTTATATCTGGCTTTGGTGCTTTAGTTACAGGAGCTATGCTGACGAAAATGAAAGCTAGGGATATACAGGAGCGTTTTGTTGCTTTCAGAAATTATATCAGTTCTCAACTTTAGTTACCAAAAACAAATATATGGATCTGCATTTGAGTACTAATACTAAAGTAGGTTCGTTGCAAACCCATTGGCCATGAGGGTGTTGTTATTGTTTGCATTGGGGCCTATGGAACAATTGCTACGCCACTGCTACACAAGATTGTCTACACCAGAATTAAAGAAACGTGTGCCACTAAACAGGAGTTATTGGTGAAAGTTAAAACACGTTTGAGAATCGAAATCAGTAAAAGGTGGCACTACTAGTCACAAGTAGCGCAGCATGGGTACCACGACGTGTAATGCCAGGTAAGAAAATGTAAAATCAGCTAGAAGTTGGCTGGAGTAGGCCTCTTGGACACCCGGTGCCATTGCACCTGCTGCACTATTGATAGCTACGCAACTGGTGTCACGGGACGCTTCAGGGGTGATTATAACACGCTTAATCTGCTAATGAATAGAATGAATGAGAGTGTCCCAGGCAGCTGCGCCACTTCCGGTCTCCCAGACTACGAGCAGTGTTGGACGCCCACGGGCCAATGAATGACTCAGCAGCCTCCGGAAGTGAGGCCCATTGAAGTGGTGGGTGCTCACTCCTTATTCCCAGCACGCTGCAAGGGGGGGCATTCCTCGTGAGGGCACTCATCTCTGACTCACAGCCCCCGAGCCCATCACATGCGGCTCCCCCATTCACAGGCGCACACTCAGCAGCTGTCTGTCTGTCTGCAAAGGAGCACAAGCACCCACCTGACCCTGAATCATCCCAATCATCCCGCCAAACACAAGAACACGCAAGACTCATGTCCAGCGACCGAGCCCCACTGTCCTACACTGGCCCAACACTCGCTCAAAGAGGCGTACTGACCAGAAAAAGAACACAGCCCAGCCCCCTTCTTAGTCAATGAATCACGTTTCCCGGTTTGCTTTTACAATGAGGCAACTTTAACATCTTTCCAAAAACGATCATTTTCAATCGTGTGCTTTATGGAAATAAATATCGTGCAAACTTTACCCTGCCCAGGTGCCCGCGGTTTCCCGCGTAAATTTCCCTGGTGCGAAGCTGTAAGCAATTAATACCGAGGCGCTGAGGAAAAGTTGTACAATTCCGCAGAATAATAATTCATGTGCGCAGAATGAGGGACGGTTGAGGTAGTCGTGCGGTGGGTGGCGCCAAGGACTCTAGTCTAGACGTGCAAAATGCCATATATAAATCTACGTTCCTATCCAATCTACAGCGAAAACAGGGTGTCCGTTCCCATGAGAAAGGTTTCCAGAACGTACTATAGGCTATGTGGATTTTTAATTTTATTTAATACAAATAGGAGTATAGCAAAACTCCCCAGCTGTGAAACAGAATCAATAGGTCCTGCGTTTCCGCTAGCAGTACAGTGCACTCTGGGACTTGTAGTTTCTCTTTTCTGGCAGTATGTATGGGCCCCCAAGTGCCACCATGCAAAGACTTTAGACAAAAAGCCAAGACAGTCCTGTTTTGAGTATTTCCAGCAATATCAAAAGCCACACCAATTAATTAGGTCTGGCGGTAGCCAAGACCAGGACTTGAGTCGGTGGTACCACGCGGGTGGACGGCGTCCCCCTACTTATTTTACCTGGAGCTCGAATACTGGAGCAAATGGAGCAGCACATTCACTCTTTGGCCACTCTGGGGCGAGATTGGAGCTCATTCAGAACGCTGCTCACGCGCTGGCTTCTCTGATGCATTCGCATCTAAGGGGTGAGCGAGGCGAGGCAATGAATCTGATGGTGCAAGCCACCTTTCGTAACGTCACTTCCTGTTGTGACATCAGCGTCCCCGCACTTCTTTTTTTAGGACTTGTGCCCTGGCTAAGACCTTTTGATTTTACTAAAATTATATCAGTAATATACTTTTAAGGGCTTTCAGCCAGTCCTCTTCACCTATGTTTCTGTTGTGGTGTCATTCACATGCTTCTTCTGCTCACTAAAGCATACAGTATGGGACTGTGGGTCAGGCCACTTCAGTCATTGGCTAGATTCTGTTAGTGACGACAACATTCCATTCTTTCACACAGAGCACATCCGCACAAAGTAGTTCCTTTCCCTACCAGCAACTGCTATGGTCCAAAAAATATTTTTGCTTTTAACCAATGTTTATTTTTTATATTAGCGAGGGCCTGACCGGTCTACAAAAAGCATGACATAACAAGCACTGACGAAGTCAAACGACTGGCAGTAACAACAGACTTATTGGCTTTGCCAGTTCTTGTTTTATTAATGATAATTTACAGTAGCTTCTCCCTCTCCGACACAGGTGCATGTGTATGTACCTTGCTACGAGATTGGTGTTTCAACATCTTTAGAATTTACAGGAAGCATTTTTGAAACCTCCATTTAGATTATGAAATATTACACAAGAGACCAAAAACACCCCGAAAATGTTACACTGCATACATTCTTTCATATTATTGAAATTAATTTTCTCCCCCTGCCAAGGACTAGGGCACTGGAAGGAACTAGTAATCTTTTGAAACCTAAACTCAGGCCCAAACTGCTTAATATAGTCATCGCAGCCAATTACGGTTACCACGCCACAGAGCTTGTGGTACCAGGGCCAAGCTAAAGGCTTTCTTCACATGGGGATACGCAACATGTGGTACTCAGTTCAAAAGAGTACATAAAAGTAAACGATTGAAAATAAAACAACAAAAGATTCAGAAATACACCAGATTCACTAAAGTAAAAAAACAGTAAAAGCAAAAAGGTGCAGGAAAAAGTGAAAATGAGCAGACGGCTTTTAAACAGTGTAACTAGTGCGGTCGAACAATATGATTAAGTGGCATAAGATTTTCTAGGTACCGCTTTCCAGAAAATAAATGTTCTAAGGGGACAAACATCTCTCTGGATGAGTTTGGAACATGGACATCAATTAGGGTTAGGTAGCGATAGCAACTACTATTCCTGGCATCGGTCTTGCAGACCCTGGTCTGAGTGGTCCTGAAGGAAGCACTGGAACAGGAAGTAAATAGGACTAAAGAAGCCATCTTTGCACTCTGTAATCCCTCAGCTGCACATAAAGTCCTACCGGGGGCTGAGGGTGGTACAATGGTTCAACCTTGTGATGCAACGCACTCTACGCAGGACGGCGACACAGTCAACGCAGGACGGCAACGCACTCTACGCAGGAATCCCAGCCAAACACCTATGACGACTACAACGCATCCAAAACGCCTCCGCCCGACTGATCGTCAACGTCCCCCCGCAGCCACATCACCCCCCACCTGAGAGTCCTACACTGGCTCCCTGTCGACAAGAGGATCCCCTTCAAGCTCCTCACCCACGCACACAAAGCACTCCACAACGCCAGACCAGCCTACCTGAACAGCAGACTCAGCTTCTACACCCCCACCCGCCAGCTCCGCTCCGCCAGCCTTGCCCTCGCCGCTGTCCCCCGCATCCAACGAACAACCTCCGGCGGCAGATCCTTCTCCTACCTCGCCTCCAAGACCTGGAACACCCTCCCTACCCACCTACGGCAGACCCAAGACCTACTCGCCCTCAGAAGACTCCTCAAGACCTGGCTCTTCGAGCAGTAGCAGCACCCCCTTCCCCTCAGCGCCTTGAGACCCTCACGGATAAGTAGCGCGCTTTACAAGTACTCTGATTGATTGATTTGTGTGTGAAAGCATGAGTGATGTAGCTTTCACTCTCTCTGGCATTATGGGACATCAATGTCTATGGGTTGAAGAGCAGAGCATGTGACAATCAAACTGGATTTATCTATAATAATTCACTCTGCACAAGAAGATGCCAGCGTCACAGCCATCCATGCCAGTCTTGGGCAACATCCCTTTCCAGCAGCTTCTGGAGCTGAAAGTGTGATGTGCTATGTGACAGCAGGGAGGTTCTTGTAAACTGAAATGCAAGTATTATCACTGCTCGGGGTGTATCAACAGAAAGCCAACACTTGTTGTAGTACTCCATTTAAAACTTAACATCAAACACCTAAAATGTAGGATATCCCAGTACTAGGATGTTTCACCCTCAGTCTCAAGTTAGGAGGGACAACTATTTTCCACAGTCATACTTCGTTGAAGAAAATTCCCTGACCTCCAAGTAAGCTAAGAGTAGGTCCAAAGAGGATTTTTTCAAAGATATTCTGAATCAGCCACAGGTACAAAATCACGGTGAGTAAATATGAACAGAACTTTGGGGCACATTTAGTAACTTTTCATGTAATACAGTGCAACACACAAAGTTGATGCACTATGTGAAAGGGAGAGAGGAGAACAGTGCCCTGTCTATTACGATATGGCGATGTCTTCCTCTGTCCCTGCCCTGGCACGCTTTAGGCTGCCAAGCACACCATAGTGTATAGATGTGTGCATTCTATCATCAAACATATCTTTTGTACTGGAAGGAGACATTTCCAGTACAAAAACAATGCTTTATTACTTTTCCCACTGTGTGTGTGTATTGGGCAGTGCATCACACAAGCATAGGTTAGCCCGGTTAGCTGTTACGCTGTGACTAACTTTTTCAGGTCCACTGTGCTGGGCCTTATCAAGGAGGCCCTCACTCCACTGTGAAGCGACATGACAGAGTACTTTTGACCACTTTACTGGAACAGGGTGCGGACCAGATTTTGGGGTCCGTTGAACCCACGTTCTCCATGCAACAGTCGCTCATCAATCCTTCCACGACTTTTGCCCTGACGAACTTCAATCCTTGAACGAAAAGCGCTGGGTGATGTGTTTTACTTACCGTGTGGATTATTATAAATAAAGATTGATGCAACGAAGATACTGATCAAGCTTCCTTATTGACGCAAAACTGACTGGGTAGTGTACCGCACCATTGTTCTTACGGTTCTGTTTTCCTGCCTGGCAGGTGGCATCCCACAATGGCGGGTGCAGGAGCTGAACGTGCACACCGATTATCAACTCATACATGAAGTAGTACCTGAGGATCATATAGAGGAAAGTGCAACAATTGGAGTCCGCCGTTGATTCTTTGTTTACAAATGTGCATTTGTTTACAACTTTCTCCACAGATAACCCTTTAACCCGTTCAGCGCGGCAAATTCTTGCGCTGTGCTGAACGTTCCATTGGGCCTATGGAACCATGACGGAACGGTTCCGTCATGAGCACAGGCCAACCGACGCTCATGACGGAACCGTTCCGTCAAGAGCATGGAAGGGGTTAAGTGCTGCCGTCGGCCAACGGTCGTCGCGAGCACTACCTTGCCAGTGCTGCGCACGACCATTGGCCGATGGGGCCGCACCCGTTATTCGAAAGTTCAGCACTGGGCGCTGAACGTTCGACGCTCTAAACGGAGGCATATGTTTTTGGTACAGATCCCGGTCTATCAATGTTAGTATATAGGGATTTGCCTCAAACCCCATGGCTGGCTGCATCCATGTAGAACTGACGGAACTCCTCCTTGATACACTTTGGGCCTGATTTAGATCTTGGCGGACAGGTTACTCCGTCACAACAGTGATCCTGTCCGTTAAAATATAAATCCTTCTATATGCCATGGGATTTATATTTCGGCGGACGGGACATCCGTCACCCTTGTGATGAAGTAACTCGTCCGCAAAGATCTAAATCAGGCCCTTTGTATTAAAGTGGCCATCTTTTGAACGCAAATCCAAATTTATATTTAGAAAATAAATACAACTTCATGGGAATTTTAAACTACAAGTCAGTTCAGAAAAGTTATCAGACTTCACAAACTTTATGAATTTTAAAGTTTGTTAGCTTCGCAAAGTGGCAGGTGAAATTTAAATTTTGTATATCCTTAGTGACGGAGTTCTCAAAACTGTCAAGCGGTCAGCCTTTAAATATGACACTATGGTATTCCCAAGACCACTTTGCTCATAATAATTTTTTCTACTTTATATTAATGACTTTTGTCTGAAGCACTACATGATGACAGGAGCTGGCACAGAATGTGTAGGAGGGTATATAACTAGCATATGTGTGGTAGTATGAGTGACACAGCCATCTCAAAATCCTGAGGAGGATAGGGTTTTTAAGAAAGTTTAAAAAAAACAAGAAGAGTATGTTAACTTCAACTAACTCAGAATGATTGCAAAGGGTGTGTTTTAGGATTCTACGTAATTGCAGGAAATTGCTCTCTAGTCTTAAGTGAACAGACATACTACTCTATGATGAAAATCCTTGTATGCAGAGTCATATGTCCCCAAAAAGTTTGTAACTAGATGTTTGTCTGAGGAGGTCATGGAAACCATGGTCATGTCTTGAACAACTTAAATCCTTGAAAGTTTCTGGGAGGTGTCCAGGAGTTATTCCATGCAAGGTTTGCCAAAATCGTTTTGTAGGGGACTCCATAGGTCTTCATTATAGGGCTGGGTGGAACTCACGGAGTTGCACTCTGCGGAATTCCACAGAGTTGCCAAAAATCTCCGTCAAATAAATTCCACGGAGTTCCGCAAGCGTGCGGAGCATTACAAGCTGCTCTCACGCATCTCCAATAATTTTGAAAAGGCCCAAGCTAAGGAATAAAGTATTATTGGAAGTGCATATTGTCTTACAGTTTAAGTCTGCACCAACATTCACAAGCAATCAAACTTGCTGTTCTGGTGGAACATTTAGAAAAATACCAGGACAGAGGTACACACACGAAGTCGAAGCAAAAGTGTACACATGCATCACACCCAAAACCAAGCAAGCACAAACAGTCAACTGACTGAGACAATAAGGGAGCAATATACAGCATATCGTATGGGGCAAAAACATTACTGTGCATACTCAGTGGTCACTCATTCACGATGATCTTCTCGGCCCAGCTCTGCCCTGCAGCCCTCACTGAGCGCATTGGTCGCCAGTCCGAGGACAGCTGCATTCGCGGTCAGAGGGCATGCCAAAGAGCACCAACAACGTGGGGAACATGCCTGAGCTAGGAATAGTGGAGAACACCATGGGTCGGAGCTTGGGTAGACAGCAGGGTCATTTTATTATACGTAATACATACAATGATGTTGTCGCAATGCATAAGTGCACTAGCTGTGCCAGTAGCAGGGGAGTGTCATCTCGGCCGGAGTGCTAGGCACAGGCCAGGGTGGGGAAGCGATTGTGTGTCTCGTGCCATGGACACAAAGAACTGAAAAAAGAAGGACAACAAACTTAAAGCGCCATGCATGATTGTAAACATGGCGGCCATCTTAACTTTGACCATCAGCCAGGCCCGCCTCTCCCCACCTGTACCCTGACTGCCCTCACCTCCATGGTCCTGGCAGCATCAGTCAATGCGGGGCTGGGATAAAAAAAAAGCCCATTGGCGTAGTGAGAGACTGGCAGTGCCTCCATGAGTGCCCAATGGTTCTGGGAAGCGACCACAAGGATGTTTCCATGTTGCTTCACTTTGGAGAAGTTTGATTGGGTCAGGAAAGTTTACATAAGGTCTGTTTTGATGTTACAAAGATGCAAGAACGTTCTAGTGCATGGAAAGCTCTAGGGAGGGGGGAGTGCTAGAAGTGGGAGTCAGAAGTGCTAGAACCACATAGTGTTGAGGACGTTTCTCTCCGGACTCCATTGTGAACATGAGCATTTCCGAGCTTCGCTGCGTTTCGAGGAAATGAGCTCTCACAGCTCCAAAATTTCTGTAGAGCCATCACCTTTAGGTCAGGTAGAGGAGCCAATGACATCTCAAATAGAGCAACGCACTAAAAAATATAAAATTAGCAGTAGTGGGTGCCAGCAAACTCCTTCACGCCTCAATTTGCGTAGTATTTGCAGAACTCAGCGCTCCAAGTGGAGCACAGTTTACCACCCACCCCTACGTTATTTACAAAGGTGTCCATAAACTCAACAACACTCTTTGGTTGGTTTTCAGTCCTGACTAAGAACCAGTGTAAAGAAACAGCAACACGGCTAAAACATGTTGACCAACAGAAAAAGGAAGCTATACAGGGCTTTAAGTGGGATGAAAAAACTAGGGCGGTCTCTCAAAGGGGCGTGGTCAATCAAATTAGGGGCGTGGCTTAAAACCCCAAAGCTAAAAATCTGTGTTTAGCACAGTGTGCCGCCCGACTTGTATTTTGCTGTTCCCAGCATTGCGTCCAGACATATGATACAACAAGTCACATCATACCTAAAAGTTAGGACTATTGGCTTTGTGAATGGTTGCTAGTAAGCATGGGCGGAAAATCCGTTTCGCTCGCGGATTTTGCGGATTTTCGGTAAATTCGCAATCCGCGAGATCCGCGAATCTCCCGCAAAATCCGCAAGCAGTGGATTTTATGGCTTGCTCGCACTGTTCGCGAGAGTTCGCGGCTTGCCAGTACAACTTCGCACCCCGCGAGTAAGTGCTAAATTGCAGAAATACGATCTTAGCAAAACTGAAACTACTTACCAGGTTCAAAAGTTCAGGCTCATCATTAGTAGCCATTTCCTGTAGTGCTTCCTGAGGGGCCCCTCCAGAGTTCAGTTGCCAGTTGCAACTATTATGTGACCCTGCTCTGAACCTCAGAATAGTTACACATATGCCACAAAGGTCCTGAATTACAGCTAAGGGAGACAAGCAGGAGCCAGGCTGGGAGTTAAAATCCATTAATCAGCCCCTAATTCATTATTGTCAGTTGGGGCAGGGCAGGTGTTGTAACTAATTTTGCAACAATGAAAGCACTTAGCAAGTGCAAAAGATCACTAATCAGGAAGCACTAAGGAAGCAGGTGCCAGCTAAAAAAATATTCTGTGACACATTAATCAGCCCCAAATTAATTCAGGTCACTTGAGGCAGGGAAGGTGTGCTTTGCCGAAAATAATGTACACTGGACAACCAGAGGGTGTGGTGATGAAACAGAGGGTGGCATGGGTGGGCCAGAGGGTGGCATGAGTAGTCAGAGAGTGGCAGTGGTGACAGAGAGTGGCAGTGATGAAGAAGAGTGTCCCAAACAGGCTGGACACGTAGAAACAACAAGTTCGCAAAACTTGCGACCCGACAGGTAAGTTCGCAAATTGCGAAATTGTAAAAACCCTCGCGAACTGGCAGAAACACGCGCGAACACAAAAAAAAAATTCGCGGGAATTCGCGGATTTTGCGGATTGCGAGTTCGCAAATCCGCAAAATTCGCGAACGCGAGATTCGCAAAATTCACCCATGCTTAGTTGCTAGGTGCATAAGATAAATAAGCAGCAACTATGGCTTGTATATAATATTGAAAAAACGTCCGCTTAAAGCCCTGGTGGTGACACCACGACAATGTTGCTGCTCCTGAGTTTCAAAATGAGAAGGAACATCCAGAGTGAACATTAAGAAAACAATCACCTTCCCAGTCAGTATACCTCTTTTTGGCTTAAATAAAAACTTAAGGGGCACTGTTTGAAAGACATTCAATTACACTACAATAACCCCTTAAGCAGAACAGAAGGACCAAATATGGTGATTTCAATTCCAAAAATCTTCTTTTAATTAAAACATTCAAATCGGCTTATAGTTTGCTTTTGGAACACCGATAATTCCGTTCAGTACATAGGCGAAGGTTTGCATACACTACATCTCACTATTAAGATAAGAACTAAACTAAATGTTATGGTATGTTATGTTATTGGTGTTTCAATAGTGCACTAATCACCTTTGAGGGTATCCAGGCTCTGTAGCAGGTGTGTGAGGCCAGTTCTGAGGGCTTACTGGAAAAGCTGGGTCTTTAGCTTCTTGCAAAAGTCAAGAAAAAAAGAGGAGGCTCTGATGTGTTTTAGTAGGTTACTCCAGGCATTAATGGCCTGGTACGAGAAGGGACCAGCTTTACTTTTGTGTATGCATGGGGTGTGTGCTATTGAGATACCAGCAGAGCGGAGGCGTTTTGCAGGTTGGTTGAAGTGAATGCGGCTGTTCAGGTAGGCAGGTGAGGTGTTTAAAGTGTGCAGGCTTGTGTATCGGGAGCCAGTGGAGTTCCATAAGGTGATGTGGGCTTAGCATGGGAAGTTGAGGACTAGTCTGGCTGTTGTGGTTTTGGATAGTCTGCAGTCATCTTGTGAACTGGTTGGTAATCCCTGGGTACAGGGTGTTTTCATAATTTAGTCTGCTAATGATGAGGACTTGGGTGCTCCATTCCCTGGTATTGTCTGGTAGCCACTTGTATATTTTATTCAGCATTCTTGGTGTGTTGCAGCACGCCAAGACCACTACGCTGACTTGGATGGTCATTTTCAGTTTGTTGTCTATTATGATTCAGAGGTTTCTCACTTGCGAGCAGGGCGTAAGCGTAGCGCCAAGGCTTGTGGGTCTCCGGGTGAAATCCCAAGGCAAGGCATTCTTCTCAAAGACTACCACCTCGATCTTGTCCTAGATCAATTTGAGGCAATTGGATTTCAACTAGATGGCTACTTCTGTCATACATGTGGTGAACTTGTTCCTGGTGCTGGGTGTTTTGTCAGAGAGGGACAGTATCTGTTGCATGTCGTCGTCATAAGAGAGGATGTTTATGTTGTGTGCTCGTATGACGTCAGCCAGCAGGTTCACGTAGATGCTGAATGTGAGAAGTTGGCCTGATAGGTAGTGTTTCCAATTCTGGAACCACTGGTTATCAGTCCAAACAAACCCCAAAGATGTCAGGTTGTAAGTCAACCTTGTAGACAAGCTATCCTAGTGGTAGCATGGACTAAGCAGCCTTAAAGGCTTAACTTAAGAGGTCGTGTTAAGCGAGCTGTTTTACCACATACAATCCTGTAATCAAATGAAAGGACACCACACAAGTATATATTATAAAAATATATGTATTTATTTCTAAATTACTCCCCAGTACTCTTTATGAGGAAAGGGGCACAAGCGTTAAATCAAAAGCACTGTTACACATATAAAGTTGCACGTTTATGGATGAGGGCGGGTGGCCACTCAGACCATATATCAAAAAAGTGGTATAAGTAACACTTTACGAACAATGGTTAGGCCTAGGGCCTAGAGATTCGCTGGGAGCAGTCAGGACAAGCAATGAAGAAGTCGGGAGTAGCCCACAGGAGACGGGTGCAGCACGGAAAGTGCGGCGCGCACCAATGCACTGTCAATGGTGCGTAAAAGTCAGTTAAAGTGAATAAAAAGATACTTCCGCTGAACCTAGGAACACAAAACTTTAGACACAGACCCTAGAGGTGTGTACCAGTGTAAAGACACCGGCGTTGCAAAGTTACCTCACCCACAGGCCGTGGGTGCACAGGGTCGAAGTGGCGTCGGGTTCTGTCACGCAGGTTCTGGGTGCTTGGAGCTGTTGCAGCTGCAGGCGCTGTGAAGCAGAAGGGTCCGGTGCGATCCAAGGGTGGATCGATGTAGAAAAGTACCTGAAAGCAGAGGGGACAGAGTCTGGGTCACTCAGCAGTGACCAGGGTGGAACCAGGACGGAACCAGGCAATGTCGGGCGCAATCAGGCGGTTGTCGATAGGCTTCTCTCCGCTGTCACGTGGGCTCTGGGGCACCTGCGACGTCCAGGAGCAGGTCACGATCTGTCCCACGTAGGCTCTCGCCGTCAGCACCGTCGGCTTGAAGATTGTAGCAAACAGCACTTGGCAAAAGCAATCCACGCGGAACCAGGAGATTGCTTATCACTCGAACCAGGAGGGTCAGAGTGGGTGCTCCTTTTCACAGGAGCTGGTGCAGATCTGGAGCAACCAGAAAAGCAAGTCGGATTTCAAAGTTCGTCGGCACAGGGGCCACAAGCCAGCTGGCAAGTGACCGGGCCAACGCGTCGAGCGCACACAAGCAGAAGGGCCCCACGCAGCACTCAGCGAGTGTGGAGGGGTGAGCTTTGGTGCAAGTGGAGCTCGGGGCTGGGGCTTCTCAAACCCCGGTGTACAGCTTCGAGGGTCACTCGTGGGCCGCACGGTCAGCGTCTCGTGGCCTTTTCAAGATGGCATGCCCCACGCTTCCGGTCGCCTCCACGGGTCTCAGCTCTGCAGGGACTGTGGATCGGGCAGGTAGAAGGCAGGCAAGCTTGATCTCGTCGATCTCTGTCGCTCGAGTTCCGGCGGGAACTGCAACAAAGCAAGGGTCGAGGGCTGGATGGTGCCTGTTTGCACAGGGTGGTCACTCCTTGACCACAAGGGAGATTCTTCAGTCTTCTCACGTCGTGTAGAAAGTCGAAGGGTCCAGATTTCGTTTCTTATGTTTCTTCAGGATGATCTGAGGTCCGTTGGGACTGCTCCCCCTCTTATTCGAATCTAGGGGGTTGGACATCCTGCTAGGTCCCCTCCTATGGGTGGGACCCAGGAGGGGGGTGGTTACACCCCTCTCCTTTGATCCTGGCCGCGCTGGGACAGGGGCTGGGAGGCCCCAGAACCGGTTTGGCCGGATCCTGCAAGGGGCAGCCTTGTGCTCCCCAGGCAGTGTCTGGTTTCATTGAAACCTCCCTACTCCAATCCACTATCTCCTGTCTGGGGTGGTTTGACACCGCCCTGTGACAGGAAACTCTTTGTCCAGGCCTCCTCTGCCGGGTTTCGGTCAGCAGCAGGAGGTCAGACCCGTGTCTGTGGCAGGGGCATCCATTTTGTGGATCTGAGGCTCATTTTAAATCAACCGCGTTTCAGTAAAGTAACATGTCTTCTCCCTCTAAGAAGGGTGGAATGCTATCCCCGTCGCCAGAACTGGCGAGGGGATAGTATTCCAATTCGTATGACACCTTACACGACATGTTTTGATAAAGCCAAACCAAAGTTGCTATATAACCGCGAGGATTATAATGCGCTTAAGAGTATATGGTATGGCATTATCCCGGATCAGCTTAGGGAGTTGTTCCCGACAGCTGCAGACAGGCTCAGCTCACGCCAGAGCACCATCTCACATAAAACCACGCACTCTGCCTCCAGGATTGATGAGGCCTTCCATAGGAGTGGCTTACAGGCTATATATGTGTCCAGATATAGGTTTAGATATAGGTATACTATATCTAAGCAAGGGGTGATTACACCCACTTGCCCCAGCTGAGTGATCAGCCAGTTGTGTCAATTTAGATAGCCAGCCAGGGGTGGCAAAAGATATGCTGCAGCCCCTGGTAGGCCTTGGATGCACCTATGCCCTGGGCACCTATAGTGCTCTGTACAGGGGCTGATAAGGTGACCCAAGCCAATCTAGTTATGCACCTAGGGTACATGGAATCCATTTTACAGAGAGAGCAGATAGCCTGGGGCCCTGATTAGCAGGGAACCAGGCCAACTAAGTCGAAAACCAGCTAAACACAGGGCAAAAAATCTGGGGTAACCATAGTCAGGTAGCCACCTTCCTACATAACCCCCCCCCAAACGAAAGGAGATAAGGCTATCCTTGGCCAGGTAAGCCTTTATTGCCTGAGTGGCCATATAAGGAAGTACCTGCACTAGCATGGGTACCCCCTGTCTCATGGTCCACTAAGCAGTCCCTCACCCTAGGGGTATTAGAGGGTCTCCACCATAGGGAATCACTACCTTGGGTGTGTTTATGCAAAGTTAAAGGCTGGTTTGGATATGGAGTATTGAAGTGTGGCTCCACTAATTTTGGGCTCAACTTCCTCCAATTATCTTCCACCATATGTGCCTTTCTTTCTTCAACTGAGTTGCACTGAGCTCTCAGGGTCAACCTCTGGCTACCTAAAGCTGGAGGCTGGGTCCCTCTGTTTGGCTTGCTGGAGGGACAGTTCAGGTTTGGGCCCTTTGGGTCCCAGGTTTGGCTGTGCCCAACAGAATCCATCTGTGGAAGGTCCCTAACTGTTTTTAAGGGGGCTCCCTCAGGAGTTTTTAAAGTTTTCACCTTACTAGGCCTACTAGTTTTGGTGCCCCTAATCTGTTGATGGGGGTGCTTTATTTGACAGGGGGCCCTCTGGGTCTCACTGTCCTTCTTGTCCTCTGCAGCCCTGGGCTGACTAAGGCAAGGTAGAGAGGGGCAGGTTACCTGCTCCAGACTGGATCCCACCTGAGAAGGGTCCACTGCCATCAGAGGCTCTGTCAGGCCAGGCCTAACAACCTCTGGGGCAGTTCCTTCATCAGGGGTAAGATCAGTTCCCTGAGGAGGCTGATCTTGTCCTACTGTCTGGTGAGGGGGAGATTTCTCTTCCTCCTCCATGCTCTCAGTTTGGGTGGAGTGATCCATCATTTCAGGCTTCACAACACACATATCTGTTTGAGTTTGGGCTGTGGCCATCACAGCCCCATCAACCTTTTCAGGAGGAGACTCAGTTTGGGTTTCTGCTGTTATCATAACAGCTTTGCTATTCTGGTTTGGAAGAGCTTCTGGTAAAGATGGGGCAGAGAGTTGCTCAGCCCTACCAACCTTGTCAGGAAGGACATCTTGAATTGGGGCTATAGCCAGTACAGCCCCACTAACCTTTCCATTGGAATTTACCATTCTAGAATGGATTTCCTGTTCAACCTCAGCCCAGGCTGAGATTTCCAAATCATTACCCAGTAGACAGTCTACAGGCAAGTTTGGTGACACTGCCACTCTCTTTGGGCCAATGACACCTCCCCAGCTGAGACTTACTACTGCCATGGGATGATTGGTTTGGATGCCATCAATGTTTGTTACCTGGTATGTGGCGCCTGGTAAAAGTTGCTTAGAGGGGACTATACAGTCAGCCACCATGGTGATGCTAGCCCCTGTGTCTCTAAAAGCTTCAACTTTCAAACCATTGATGATTGGTTCTTGTCTATATTTGCTCAAGGTATTTGGGCAAACAGAGAAGTTGGCAAACCCCATGCCAGTCTCATAGACAAGATCATTTGGGGATGGGGACCTGGCTAGGCCAGGGTCCCCTTGGGCTCCAAAAGTAAACCCACCCAGATTCCTGGGTGTGCTCCCACTTCCTGGGGGATTACTGCTGACAGTAACAGGAGGTGTTGGAGCTGGCTTTGGAGGTATGTTTTCTTTATTGCCATTCTTGGGACAACAGCTGTCTGTTTTGTAATGCCCAACCTGTTTACAGGCATGGCAATAAGGCTTTTTCTCTGTTGAAGAAGTGTCTTGGGACCCACCCCCCTTCTTGGAGTTTTGGGGCCCTGGGGAAGTGTTTTCTTTACTTTTATCCCCACCCTTATCTTGAGGCTTGGTAGACTCCTTCTTCTGGTTATTGTCCTGATTCTTAGGCCTAATCCTGGTTCTGACCCACTTATCTGCCCTCTTTCCCAATTCTTGGGGAGAGGTCAAATCTGAGTCCACCAGGTGCTGGTGTAAGAGCTGGTTCTGACAATTACTAAGGATCTGCTCCCTCATAATCAAATTATACAATCCTGTGAAGTCATGTACTTTGCTGCCATTCAGCCAACCCTCCAGAGCCTTAGTTGCACAATCAACAAAATCAGTCCAGTCCTGAGTCTGTGTCTTCTGGGTATCTCTGAACTTTAACCTGTACTGTTCAGTGGTTAAGCCAAACCCATCTATCAGAACACTCTTCGGGACTTTGTAATTGCTGGCATCCTCATGTCTGACAGTGAGGAGCCTATCCCTCCCTTTCTCTGAAAAGGAGTACCATAAGATTGCTGCCCACTGTTCCTCAGGAACCTGCTGTACCATGC
The DNA here is from genome assembly GCF_964263255.1 of Lissotriton vulgaris. Taxonomy (NCBI): domain Eukaryota; kingdom Metazoa; phylum Chordata; class Amphibia; order Caudata; family Salamandridae; genus Lissotriton; species Lissotriton vulgaris. Next base: position 160,490,346 of record NC_141700.1, read on the forward strand.
AGGCTCTCTCCAGAGCAGTCATCCATTTGTGGATGTCATCCCCTTCCTGATAGGGGGGCACAATCTTTGTCAGGTTTCTACTATCATAGGACCTGGGTTTCTCTTTAGGAATTTTGCTGCCACCAGTGGCATCTAAGCCACACAATTTTCTCTCTCTTGCTAAAGCAAGTTTAGCTTGAGCCAAGGCTACCTCTTCCCTTTCTATTTGGAGTTGGACAGCCCTCATCCTGGCCCTATGCTCTTTTCTCTGGGAGGAAGTCATTCCTCTTTGAGATTCTCTTGAGGCACTAGAAAGGTGAGAGTCCCTTGACAGAGATCTCTCCCTTCTATTACCTGGGAGAATTTGGTTATGAGATCTGGAGTGGTGCTGGCCCCCTCCATTCCCATGTAGGTCCAAGTTGGCCTGGTTAAGCCTGGCAACCTGTACCTGGTTTCCCACCTGATCCTGATCTTCAGGCTCTTCTACATCAGAGCCTTCCTCTTCTTCTTCCTCCTCCACTACATCATCTTGAAGATCCTCATTCTCAGGGGAGTTTATCCCTTCCTCTGTTTCTAAGGGAGTCTGACTCACCTTATCTAGATCATCCTTTTCTAGGAGAGCTATTAGGGAAGGAATGGTAGGGCCTCTGCCCTTTTTTAGCCCCCTGGCTGTGCACAAGGCACTCAGGTCTTTGTGGCTAAGGTTGTCATATCTGGATGTTGTCCCTATAGGATCAACTTCTACAGGAGCAGAGCCTGAGGCTCTACCTGTATCAGACATGACTGCTAGTGAGGTGTAAGTGGTGCACTTACCTACACTAAGTGGTTTCCTACTGTACCTTGCTAGTGAGTTGTAGTCAGGGTGTGCTAATACCTTTAATCTACAACTACTAAGTTCAGTAGAACTTAATATGCTAAGCTTTTGATTTATATGTACCTAGAGGTACTTGATGTGATCTTTCAATTTGATAAAGATTGCAATGGTAAAACAAACAGCAAGCTCAAATCCGCACCGCTGCACACCAATGTGAGAAGTTGGCCTGATAGGTAGTGTTTCCAATTCTGGAACCACTGGTTATCAGTCCAAACAAACCCCAAAGATGTCAGGTTGTAAGTCAACCTTGTAGACAAGCTATCCTAGTGGTAGCATGGACTAAGCAGCCTTAAAGGCTTAACTTAAGAGGTCGTGTTAAGCGAGCTGTTTTACCACATACAATCCTGTAATCAAATGAAAGGACACCACACAAGTATATATTATAAAAATATATGTATTTATTTCTAAATTACTCCCCAGTACTCTTTATGAGGAAAGGGGCACAAGCGTTAAATCAAAAGCACTGTTACACATATAAAGTTGCACGTTTATGGATGAGGGCGGGTGGCCACTCAGACCATATATCAAAAAAGTGGTATAAGTAACACTTTACGAACAATGGTTAGGCCTAGGGCCTAGAGATTCGCTGGGAGCAGTCAGGACAAGCAATGAAGAAGTCGGGAGTAGCCCACAGGAGACGGGTGCAGCACGGAAAGTGCGGCGCGCACCAATGCACTGTCAATGGTGCGTAAAAGTCAGTTAAAGTGAATAAAAAGATACTTCCGCTGAACCTAGGAACACAAAACTTTAGACACAGACCCTAGAGGTGTGTACCAGTGTAAAGACACCGGCGTTGCAAAGTTACCTCACCCACAGGCCGTGGGTGCACAGGGTCGAAGTGGCGTCGGGTTCTGTCACGCAGGTTCTGGGTGCTTGGAGCTGTTGCAGCTGCAGGCGCTGTGAAGCAGAAGGGTCCGGTGCGATCCAAGGGTGGATCGATGTAGAAAAGTACCTGAAAGCAGAGGGGACAGAGTCTGGGTCACTCAGCAGTGACCAGGGTGGAACCAGGACGGAACCAGGCAATGTCGGGCGCAATCAGGCGGTTGTCGATAGGCTTCTCTCCGCTGTCACGTGGGCTCTGGGGCATCTGCGACGTCCAGGAGCAGGTCACGATCTGTCCCACGTAGGCTCTCGCCGTCAGCACCGTCGGCTTGAAGATTGTAGCAAACAGCACTTGGCAAAAGCAATCCACGCGGAACCGGGAGATTGCTTATCACTCGAACCAGGAGGGTCAGAGTGGGTGCTCCTTTTCACAGGAGCTGGTGCAGATCTGGAGCAACCAGAAAAGCAAGTCGGATTTCAAAGTTCGTCGGCACAGGGGCCACAAGCCAGCTGGCAAGTGACCGGGCCAACGCGTCGAGCGCACACAAGCAGAAGGGCCCCACGCAGCACTCAGCGAGTGTGGAGGGGTGAGCTTTGGTGCAAGTGGAGCTCGGGGCTGGGGCTTCTCAAACCCCGGTGTACAGCTTCGAGGGTCACTCGTGGGCCGCACGGTCAGCGTCTCGTGGCCTTTTCAAGATGGCGTGCCCCACGCTTCCGGTCGCCTCCACGGGTCTCAGCTCTGCAGGGACTGTGGATCGGGCAGGTAGAAGGCAGGCAAGCTTGATCTCGTCGATCTCTGTCGCTCGAGTTCCGGCGGGAACTGCAACAAAGCAAGGGTCGAGGGCTGGATGGTGCCTGTTTGCACAGGGTGGTCACTCCTTGACCACAAGGGAGATTCTTCAGTCTTCTCACGTCGTGTAGAAAGTCGAAGGGTCCAGATTTCGTTTCTTATGTTTCTTCAGGATGATCTGAGGTCCGTTGGGACTGCTCCCCCTCTTATTCGAATCTAGGGGGTTGGACATCCTGCTAGGTCCCCTCCTATGGGTGGGACCCAGGAGGGGGGTGGTTACACCCCTCTCCTTTGATCCTGGCCGCGCTGGGACAGGGGCTGGGAGGCCCCAGAACCGGTTTGGCCGGATCCTGCAAGGGGCAGCCTTGTGCTCCCCAGGCAGTGTCTGGTTTCATTGAAACCTCCCTACTCCAATCCACTATCTCCTGTCTGGGGTGGTTTGACACCGCCCTGTGACAGGAAACTCTTTGTCCAGGCCTCCTCTGCCGGGTTTCGGTCAGCAGCAGGAGGTCAGACCCGTGTCTGTGGCAGGGGCATCCATTTTGTGGATCTGAGGCTCATTTTAAATCAACCGCGTTTCAGTAAAGTAACATGTCTTCTCCCTCTAAGAAGGGTGGAATGCTATCCCCGTCGCCAGAACTGGCGAGGGGATAGTATTCCAATTCGTATGACACCTTACACGACATGTTTTGATAAAGCCAAACCAAAGTTGCTATATAACCGCGAGGATTATAATGCGCTTAAGAGTATATGGTATGGCATTATCCCGGATCAGCTTAGGGAGTTGTTCCCGACAGCTGCAGACAGGCTCAGCTCACGCCAGAGCACCATCTCACATAAAACCACGCACTCTGCCTCCAGGATTGATGAGGCCTTCCATAGGAGTGGCTTACAGGCTATATATGTGTCCAGATATAGGTTTAGATATAGGTATACTATATCTAAGCAAGGGGTGATTACACCCACTTGCCCCAGCTGAGTGATCAGCCAGTTGTGTCAATTTAGATAGCCAGCCAGGGGTGGCAAAAGATATGCTGCAGCCCCTGGTAGGCCTTGGATGCACCTATGCCCTGGGCACCTATATTGCTCTGTACAGGGGCTGATAAGGTGACCCAAGCCAATCTAGTTATGCACCTAGGGTACATGGAATCCATTTTACAGAGAGAGCAGATAGCCTGGGGCCCTGATTAGCAGGGAACCAGGCCAACTAAGTCGAAAACCAGCTAAACACAGGGCAAAAAATCTGGGGTAACCATAGTCAGGTAGCCACCTTCCTACACTGAAGAGCACTGGGCTGAGCAAAGAGCCTTGAGGGACTCCACAAATGTTGAACTATAAGATGTTTTATGTATATAAAAAAGAAAATAAATGGTAAGCAAAAAGATCAAATTTGTGTGTATGGTCAAGGCCATAAACAATGCAATTGACATGCATAGCTGTGGGTTCATCTTATATGGGATCACTCTCAATTGCAAGTAGCAAGTGTTCACAGAATAGGCTTCACAGGCTCCACTCCAATCACCCTCAGGTGTGAGAGACCAAGGCCTTCAAACCACCACCTGAATACATTATATTATTTTATAGTGTTTTGAACAAAATGAATTTAGAAATCAAGTTCTTCACTTCCATCTCTCATGAGAGTCTGTAAAACATATTTTGCTTTTAAGAAGATCAAAAAGCTTTGTTTGAAGAGCTCTCAAGGTGCCCCATGTCATTGGTGAGTGCTCATATAATCCTATTTTTTTTTCTTTGCATTTTGGTCCACGTAAACTTTACCAGTAGTAAGAGAAAGACAACAAGTACCACGATGCAAAAAAGAAAAAAAACAAGAAAGTATGACCTGCTCATATTTAGACAATGGACATTTTGAACGCTTTCTGAGATAAGCCCAAAAGATGGGAGGTAGATTGGAGATATTAGGCAGTAAGACATGAGAGGATGCGGAAAAATGGAAGAGAAGGAGAATGTGAGGGAAGATGGGATGAGAAAAGAGGAGGGGAGTTGTGAAAAAGGAGTGCCTCGGGAAAGAAAAGGAGGCGAAGAGAAGAGAAGATAGGGTAATAAAATACAAGAAGAAAAAAGTCATTTAGACAAATACATTTTACCGGCAGGAAAGATGTAAGAGGATGAGAATGTGAGGGAAGATGTAATAAGAGGAGAGGTGAGGTAAAGAAGTAGTGCATTAGGAAAGAAAAGGAGGAGAAGAGAAGAGAAGAGAAGAGAAGAGAAGAGAAGAGAAGAGAAGAGAAGAAGAGAAGAGAAGAGAAGAGAAGAGAAGGGAAGAGAAGAGAAGAGAAGTAAGGGAAAAACAAGAAGAAAAAAGACATTTACGAAGGGAAAGAAGATAAAAAGAGACGCAAAGATAAGAAAAGGAAAGAGGTAAAGAGTTGGACAAACGAGGTAGAGACACAGCAATATACTGAAAAGAGAACACATATAGAAAGGAAAAACTATGAATGAAAGAATAGAAAATAGGACAAAGAGCAAGAAAGGGAAAACATGAGAACAATGAGAGGGAAACAGGGGAAGATGTGACAGAGGACAAAGTGTATGGTAGCCGCTGCAAAAACAATATATTGGCCACTCCATGCTAATGCAAGGTTTAATTTCTGCAACTAAAGATGGTTTTTACACAGAATAACACACCAGGAGAGTGAAAAGGAGAGTGAAGTCAAGAGGGAGATGGGAAAAGCGATTAATTTGTCAGACTTACAAACTTAAACCTGGCAATACCACGAAGGCTCGAAAGTGTTGACCACATTGCTAAATAGCCACAGTTTGTTTAAGAGCTGAGGCCATTCAAGAACTGGTAGACTTATAGTGAAGGACGAAGGACTGTAGCCTAGGCAGGACTTAACACATTAACAGGCGGGTTGAACTTCCAAAGCTGAAGCACCGTCTACAAAGAATTTGAAAAGTCAAAACAGGAAGTGGTGAAACTCAGAACAGGAAGTGCGCATTTAAAGATACTGCACAGCGCTGGCACTCTAGGCGTTCTCACGCAACGGATGTCACTTATGTGTGGTACTACCGCACAACAGGAACAGGCACGAGGCTACAAGACTAGCCTGTGGTACTGCTGATGATTAAGAGAGAGACAGTGTGGTAAAGAGCCTGACAACTGTATGGGTAAAACAGAGACATAAGCATCATGGGGGGCTGCAGGTAAGGAAACACATGGCGCAAGAGAGCATGCGTCAGGCCAGGAGCGATAGAACAAAATCCTCACTTTCTTTACAATACATTTTGGGGCAAAGCAGAGAAGTACTAAGAGAAAACAAAATTATCTGAAGTGAATAGATACATATGCAGTCAGAGGTAATCTTGGTTCTCTCCTAAACACCAAGGGCCCGATTCACAGAAAGAATTTAAGACTCAATCCTAATCTTAATACTATGTTGGTATTCACAGAATGCACTTACTACTTTTGGCATTCACAGAATGAACTTACTACTTTTGGTATTCACAGAAGCTAGGATTTTGTCTTAAGTCTGTCTTAAGTTTGTCTTAAGACAAACTTAAGACAAAATCCTAACTTCTGTGAATACCAAAAGTAGTAAATTAATTCTGTGAATGCCAAAAGTAGTAAGTGCATTCTGTGAATACCAACATAGTAGTAAGTTTAGGATTGAGTCTTAAGTTCATTCTGTGAATCGGGCCCCAACAGTCCTCTTTCCAAAATGGCACCAGGTCGCTCAAACTCCACCGAGCTCCCATCCAATCCCCATCAAGCCCTGCCCAAAACACCATCCAATATTCTGGTGTATCACCATTAAACCAATATTAAGACTTGGCTTGGACGGTGAGCTTCGCTCCGTTCGCAGAGTTTGCAGAGTTTTCTGCACCCCGCACTCTGTGGAGCTCTCGGAGTGCAGAAAACTCTGCTCTGCGATGTGCAGCAGAGTTTTTTCCCTGATTGCGATCACAAACAGTAAGTTTGCGATTGCGAACTATAAGTTCGCGAACCATAAGTTCGCGAGCGCGAGCTGTTGCTCGGGTAAAATTTCTACACGAGCGGCAGAAATACCAGCACAAACTGCAGTTTGCACTGCACTCTGCCACTTACAAAACTTTGCAGAGTTTCTTTGTAACTTCGCGGAGTTCCACGAAGCAAAACTCTGCAAACTATGCCCAGGCCTAGGACGCTGCACAAATACCAAAGGTCCGTCAAACATTATGAACTCCTCTCAAATATTGCAAACGCATCAAAACATCAAGGGCCCACCTCCAAATTCATGAATCCTCTTTTACAGATACAAGGTCTGTCACACATATCAAAGATAGTTCAAAGAAACTCACACTTATATTGATTGATGGTACTGAAAGCTCAATGTTTATTGATTCTCTGTCTTTTCTCAGGTGCCTTCTCTCCTTCCTCTGCACGGACAGACTAGAGCAACCACTAGAGCTGGGCCTGGCACTGCTGCTCCCTCTTTGCCACCCGGCACCTCCTGAACTTGTCCCAGAGTTGATGCTCTATAGTTTTCGCAGCCTCCTGCAGCAGGGCACTAAGCTTCCATCTCCACAGCTCCATCATGTAGCGTCTTGCGCTTTCTCTAGACCCAGAACTCTCAAGAAAAGGGAGCTCTGTGATCTGGCTCACCCTCTGTGCCAGCCTGCCCAGCCTTGTGGCAGCCTGGCACTGCTGCACAGCCTGGGACTCTCCCTTCCCTTTATGCACCAAACGCTTCTGACATGTCAGGACCCTTGCATTATAACATCACACATACATCTACATTCCAAAGCTAATGGTGTAGCCTTGGCTGCACTCAACAAGGGGATTAAAAATGGACAATAAAAGAGCAGGAAAACGGTTACCAGATAAGTGTGGTGCTTGCCTCATGATCACAAGAATAAAGATGACCATGTACGCAAAAAAGTATGTCTTAATGTGATGCTTGGGAAGTTGTCAGTCTAGGCAATCATGGCCTCTTAGCAGAACAGTGTATTTATTACCATATTCAGAACCAGTCTTTTTGTACTGTCACTTAGGGTAGTGGAAGTGTCTTCATTAGAATAACCTATTTATTATTCAAGGAGAAGTTGCAATACACCCATCCAGGGGCCTTTCTTTACCATCTTTCATAATCTCATTGCACCCAATGGAACTATAAAGAGCTAGGACTGTAGCCAAAAATGTGTTCATTTATGGGGCTGGTTCCACTTAAACCGTTGAACCAAGCATCGCATCTACAGTTCACTTAATCACAATGCACCGTCCCTTGATTTCTGGCTGTACACATCTCCATCTGTATCTGCATTTCTAGGTCTGGTTGTTGACAGAGCAGCTATTGGACTGGCCTATTGCTAACAATATCCATAGAGAGGGTGTTGGTTCCACCTCTATCAACCATTGGCTTCCCCAACAAGGCTCTTGGCTTGATACTTTGTCAATTGCCCCTTGGATCAGTCCAGTGGAGCATTCCTGTCTCACCTACAGCTTTAGACTATTGAGAGTTTCCTTCAGCCTCCACTCCATTGCTTGCATTAAATGGTATGAAGGACTACTTCACAAAAGTAGCAAAAAAGCTCTTACTGATCCCGCTGGCTCTTTCCTGTCTGGATGTCTGGCTCTTATGTGTTAACATAGTATGGGTTAGCACATTAAAACCAGACCTATTGACTATGCCATTGCTTGTTATCAGTTCTAAGCTTCACTATATCAGCAAAACCTATTTTAGCTGCTTTAGTTAGACTGAGTACAAACTGTGCAATGTTCATTCTGTGCAGCTATAATGCGAGTAGATACAAAGAATGAGCTCAGAAAGCCCAGAGAGCTGGCAGACACAAAGAATATAGAGAGGGGGCAGACACAAAGAATATAGACACAAAGAATATAGAGAGGGGGCAGATACAAAGAATATAGAGAGAGGGCAGACACAAAGAATATAGAGAGAGGGCAGACACAAAGAATATAGAGAGAGGGCAGACACAAAGAATATAGAGAGGGGGCAGATACAAAGAATATAGAGAGAGGGCAGACACAAAGAATATAGAGAGAGGGCAGACACAAAGAATATAGAGAGGGGGCAGACACAAAGAATATAGAGAGGGGGCAGACACAAAGAATATAGAGAGAGGGCAGACACAAAGAATATAGAGAGAGGGCAGACACAAAGAATATAGAGAGGGGGCAGATACAAAGAATATAGAGAGAGGGCAGACACAAAGAATATAGAGAGAGGGCAGACACAAAGAATATAGAGAGGGGGCAGACACAAAGAATATAGAGAGAGGGCAGACACAAAGAATATAGAGAGGGGGCAGATACAAAGAATATAGAGAGAGGGCAGACACAAAGAATATAGAGAGAGGGCAGACACAAAGAATATAGAGAGGGGGCAGACACAAAGAATATAGAGAGGGGGCAGACACAAAGAATATAGAGAGGGGGCAGACACAAAGAATATAGAGAGGGGGCAGACACAAAGAATATAGAGAGGGGGCAGACACAAAGAATATAGAGAGGGGGCAGACACAAATAATATAGAGAGAGGGCAGACACAAAGAATATAGAGAGGGGGCAGACACAAAGAATATAGAGAGAGGGCAGACACAAAGAATATAGAGAGGGGGCAGACACAAAGAATATAGAGAGAGGGCAGACACAAAGAATATAGAGAGAGGGCAGACACAAAGAATATAGAGAGAGGGCAGACACAAAGAATATAGAGAGAGGGCAGACACAAAGAATATAGAGAGGGGGCAGACACAAAGAATATAGAGAGAGGGCAGACACAAAGAATATAGAGAGGGGGCAGACACAAAGAATATAGAGAGGGGGCAGACACAAAGAATATAGAGAGGGGGCAGACACAAAGAATATAGAGAGAGGGCAGACACAAAGAATATAGAGAGGGGGCAGACACAAAGAATATAGAGAGGGGGCAGACACAAAGAATATAGAGAGGGGGCAGACACAAAGAATATAGAGAGGGGGCAGCCACAAAGAATATAGAGAGGGGGCAGATACAAAGAATATAGAGAGAGGGCAGACACAAAGAATATAGAGAGAGGGCAGACACAAAGAATATAGAGAGGGGGCAGACACAAAGAATATAGAGAGGGGGCAGACACAAAGAATATAGAGAGGGGGCAGACACAAAGAATATAGAGAGGGGGCAGACACAAAGAATATAGAGAGAGGGCAGACAAAAAGAATATAGAAAGAGGGCAAACACAAAGCTTAGAGAGTGTCAGACACAAAGCTTAGAGAGTTGTCAGACACAAATCTTAGAGAGTTGTCAGACACAAAGCTTAGAGAGTTGTCAGACACAAAGCTTAGAGAGTTGTCAGACACAAAGCTTAGAGAGTGTCAGACACAAAGCTTAGAGAGGGTCAGACACAAATCTTAGAGAGTTGTCAGACACAAAGCTTAGAGAGTTGTCAGACACAAATCTTAGAGAGTTGTCAGACACAAAGCTTAGAGAGTGTCAGACACAAATCTTAGAGAGTTGTCAGACACAAAGCTTAGGGAGTGTCAGACACAAAGCCTAGAGAGTTTTGGGCACAAAGAATATAAAGAGAGGGCAGACACAAAGCTTAAAGAGTGTCAGACACAAAGCTTAGAGAGTGTCAGACACAAAGCTTAGAGAGTGTCAGACACAAAGCTTAGAGAGTGTCAGACACAAAGCTTAGAGAGTTTCGGGCACAAAGAATATAGAGAGAGGGCAGACACAAAGCTTAAAGAGTGTCAGACCCAAAGCTTAGAGAGTGTCAGACACAAAGCTTAGAGAGTGTCAGACACAAAGCTTAGAGAGTTTCAGGCACAAAGAATATAGAGAGAGGGCAGACACAAAGCTTAGAGAGTGTCAGACACAAAGCTTAGAGAGTGTCAGACACAAAGCCTAGAGAGTTTCGGGCACAAAGAATATAGAGAGAGGGCAGACACACAGCTTAAAGAGTGTCAGACACAAAGCTTAGAGAGTGTCAGACACAAAGCTTAGAGAGTGTCAGACACAAAGCTTAGAGAGTGTCAGACACAAAGCTTAGAGAGTGTCAGACACAAAGCTTAGAGGGTTTCAGGCACAAAGAATATAGAGAGAGGGCAGACACAAAGCTTAGAGAGTGTCAGACACAAAGCTTAGAGAGTGTCAGACACAAATCTTTGAGAGTTGTCAGACACAAAGCTTAGAGAGTTGTCAGACACAAAGCTTAGAGAGTGTCAGACACAAAGCCTAGAGAGTTTCAGGCACAAAGAATATAGAGAGAGGGCAGACACAAAGCTTAGAGAGCGTCAGACACAAAGCCTAGAGAGTTTCAGGCACAAAGAATATAGAGAGAGGGCAGACACAAAGCTTAGAGAGTGTCAGACACAAAGCTTAGAGAGTGTCAGACACAAAGAGTATAGAGAGAGGGCAGACACAAAGCTTAAAGAGTGTCAGACACAAAGCTTAGAGAGTGTCAGACACAAAGCTTAGAGAGTTTCGGGCACAAAGAATATAGAGAGAGGGCAGACACAAAGCTTAAAGAGTGTCAGACACAAAGCTTAGAGAGTGTCAGACACAAAGCTTAGAGAGTGTCAGACACAAAGCTTAGAGAGTGTCAGACACAAAGCTTAGAGAGTTTCGGGCACAAAGAATATAGAGAGAGGGCAGACACAAAGCTTAAAGAGTGTCAGACACAAAGCTTAGAGAGTGTCAGACACAAAGCTTAGAGAGTGTCAGACACAAAGCTTAGAGAGTGTCAGACACAAAGCTTAGAGAGTGTCAGACACAAAGCTTAAAGAGTGTCAGACACAAAGCTTAAAGAGTGTCAGACACAAAGCTTAAAGAGTGTCAGACACAAAGCTTAGAGAGTGTCAGACACAACGCTTAGAGAGTGTCAGACACAAAGCTTAGAGAGTGTCAGACACAAAGCTTAGAGAGTTTCAGGCACAAAGAATATAGAGAGAGGGCAGACACAAAGCTTAGAGAGTGTCAGACACAAAGCTTAGAGAGTGTCAGACACAAATCTTAGAGAGTTGTCAGACACAAAGCTTAGAGAGTGTCAGACACAAAGCCTAGAGAGTTTCAGGCACAAAGAATATAGAGAGAGGGCAGACACAAAGCTTAGAGAGTGTCAGGCACAAAGCTTAGAGAGTGTCAGACACAAAGCCTAGAGAGTTTCAGGCACAAAGAATATAGAGAGAGGGCAGACACAAAGCTTAGAGAGTGTCAGACACAAAGAGTATAGAGAGAGGGCAGACACACAGCTTAGAGATTGTCAGACACAAAGCCTAGAGAGTGGGCAGACACAAAGCCTAGAAATTGGACAGACACAAATCCTAGAAAGGGGACATGCACAATGCCTAAGTAGCTTGCAGGCACACAGCCTTGAACCCCGCACATAGGAAGCCTAGAGAGCAGGTTGACTACAGACTGGTAGAGACAAAGACTACAGAGTGGCAGAGACAAAGTACACAGACAAAAAGCCTAGAGAGGTAAGCACAGAGCTTAGAGAGTGTTAGACACAAAGCCTAGAGAGTGGTCAGATACAAAGCTTAGAGACTGTCAGACACAAAGCCTAGAGAGTGGGCAGACACACAGCTTAGAGAGTGTCAGGCACAAAGTCTAGAGAGTGGGGAAACACAAAGTCTAGAGAGTGGGGAAACACAAAGTCTAGAGAGTGGGCAGATACACAGCTTAGAGAGTGTCAGGCACAAAGTCTAGAGAGTGGGGAAACACAAAGTCTAGAGAGTGGGCAGACACAAATTCTAGAAAGGGACGCGCTTAACGTCGAAGAAGTTTGCAGACACAAAGCCTTGTAAAGTGCACAAACGATGCCAAGAGAGCAGGCAGAATTCAGAGTTTGCAGATACAAAGCCTAGAGTGGCAGACACAAAGCTTTCAGTTATAAAAAGCATAGACAACAGCAGACACAAAGGTTAGCTAGCGGCCAGACACAAAACTTAGAGATATAGCAGAAGCTAGACATATTATCATTATTAATATTATTATTATTATTATTAATATTATCATTTTTATCATCAATAATAGCAATAATAATAACAGCTGATTCTATTTTGGGATTTCTGAAAAATGTCAATTTTAAAAACATTATTTGAACTAGACTATGATTATCTTATGGCTTTTAGTTGATACAATAAACTAATAACAACAACACATTGTCTTAGCTAAAAGATATAGGATAATCACTAATTTGGAAGAAGACATGGTGTGTGTAAACACATTAGTGTTGGGGCCTCGTGTAATATTGAGACCAAGAACTACATCCGAAGACATTCTTCCATGGCTTACTTTAGTGGTCTGTTCGAAAAAAATGGGAGCCATCTTGTCTTCATTTCACCCACTGCCACCTCCATTGGAGACATCCCAGGAAGGCAACATGAACCAGACCTTTACACGAACTTGCAGCTTAGATTTGCACAGGGAGGAGGCTGCTTACCCACCTCCAGTGCTTAATTTGAGCCAGTGGTTTCTGGTGCTATGCACCAACACTTAATTGTCAACACCGGGGCTTGTAACAGTCTGCCAGTTGTCTATCTAATTTAAAGATGAGCATAACAACAGTTGTTTATTAATTCAATATGAGTAAAAAATGACTTGACTGCTGCACAAGCCATTCTTATAGCGTTGGGAGCCTGGAATAGGCTGAATTGTCACACTATGGGAGTGCGATGGTTAGCAGTTGTGTGGGGACCACCATTGGCAGCGCCAACAGAGGCAATAAACGGTGCAAGCTGCAGTGGCCTCCTGACGAAAGCCCTGGCACTTATTATTTTACAAATTAAGCATGCTTAATTTGTGAAAAAAATATAAGTGCACGGGCCAAAAGTTATTTAGGAGACCACCACCAGCACTGCCAAACAAGTGCAGCAAAATACCAAGGCTGCCTATTTTTAATTCCACAGCAAGCTGCCACCCTTCACTTCCTGTCTCTTTATTTCACTCTTGAGGGTTTTTTCATCCCTGCTTTTTAGGTCTCGCCTGAGCCAGGGCATGTGCTGTTCTGGCGAGACTTTTAGTAAGTGGGCTTCAAAAATCCGACCACATGCTTTTTGTGTGACCTAAAGCGTGCGGTTAAGCACACGGTTATGCGCACAGGCGCCATCTGGCTTTCCTCTGTCTTCCTCATAGTGTGCGCGCTTGTTTCCTCTTTATTGTTAAACCAACACGAACAACAGACTGAAGATAGCTTGTGCTCCTCGCAGACTTCTTCTCACCTTCCACTATAGCAGGTTAGGGTGCTATTTAAACATTCGGTGTGCTGCCCCACATAAATGTTTCTTCACAACCTGCTGAACATTTGCCGCTTCGCAGCTTGATTCCATAAGCGCGTTGAGGAACTGACTGGGAGACTGCGTTCTGCTTAACGCTGTATCGCTTGAGGAACCCGCGACCCACGTCAGCACTGCTCGGTGCTGATAGCGCAAGCCACAGGGTGCATATCAATAAATAAGGTCCGGTAATGACACACACTCGACCGACCACAGTTGAAGTGGGGAAAAAAACAGTATCTGCTGCATTAACGCTCCAACATAACGCCCACTCTTCAATAGCAGACAACAAGCATTGGCAGCACCAGCGCCTCCATTAAAATTTAATGGGCTGCTACTCACTACCAAAATGTCTACACCTCGCCGGCTCTATTGATACAGGGTCCGCCAAGCGAGTATCGTGACTGCCAACAAGAACATGCCCTGTGCTCTTCTACGCTGTAAACCTCCTTAATCAGCGCGCCATGTGAATCGGGCTGGCAGCAGGAGATTTTTTACATCCCATCGATCGTCGCCACTAAAAAGTCCTCCCTAAAGAAGACAAAGCACCAAGATGTTGATTGAGGGAAGAAATTTATTGGATAAGATGTAGAAAACCAGCCCAGAGACCGGCAGCCACCAACTGACCCCGTTCACATGAACAGGAGACCACATTCCAACCCTTCTTTATTACATCACAGCCCCCACTACATTTCAACCACATACATGGATGCAGCAGTGCCAGCTCAACATCCTGTGATCCTGGGCATATCATTTAATCTCCTACTGCCTAAAACAAAATTAAAAAAAGTCTGACGTGGTGTAATGTAGTTGCGCTGATTTAAAGAGCTCCAATCCTTTAGGGAACCTGCGTCATTAGTGGTTAGCTTGGTGAAGCTGGTGTTGATTTTCTCATTACACGTGTGTTCTTACTAAATGATGTAGGCGTCATGAGGCGTATGTACTATGCAAGCGTCATGACACATTTTTTTCTTTTTATGCGTTTAACTGATGCTCTAATGCATGGGTACTCCTAGTACGGCCCGCGGCCCGTGGCAGCCCGGCAAGCCTTCCTTGGCGGCCCGCGGACCTTGCAAACATCGTACCCATGTATTTTTTTTTTTTTAAAGAGTGTCTGCTGCAGCGCGACTCTGAGAGTCTCTGCTGCTCTGTGGGGGCCGGGTGATTCTTGCATAGCCAGAGTGGAGCTGCAGGGGCCTAAGATGAGGTTAAATACAACCAAGCCTCATTAGCATGCAAATGGCCTTTAATGACCTGTGAAGTGCTTGGGTGCGGCGCCTGGAAGCTGTCTCAGCCCAGGCTGACACACAGGCAGGGTGAGATGACACAGGGTGAAAGAGGGAGGTAGAGAGAGGAAGGGAGCCAGAGAGGGAGTGAGGGAGGGGGAGAGCGAGGGAGAGAGGGAGGAAGACGGGGAGTGAGATGGGGAGTGAGAGAGGGAGGGAGATGGAGAGGGGAAAGTGAGTGGGGGAGTGAGAGAGGGGGAGAGTAAGAGAGGGAGGGAGTGAGAGAGGGAGGGAGTGAGAGAGGGAGGGAGTGAGTGAGAGAGGGAGTGAGAGAGGGGGAGGGAGGGAGGGAGTGAGAGAGAGACAGACAGAGGGAAGGAGACAGAGAGAGACAGACAGACAGAGGGAGAGAGACAGAGGGAGGGATGGAGAGAGGGAGCGAGGGAGAGAGGGAGCGAGTGAGTGAGGGAGGGGGCGAGAGAGGGAGAGGAAGTGAGAGAGGGAGTGAGAGAAGGAGAGAGGGAGAGAACGGGGGAGAGAGGGAGAGAGAGAGAGAGGGAGTGAGGGAGAGAGAGAGAGGGAGTGAGGGAGTGAGAGAGAGAGAGGAGAGAGAGGGAGTGAGAGAGAGAGGGAGTGAGAGAGAGAGGGAGTGAGAGAGAGAGGGAGAGAGAGAGGGAGTGAGAGAGACAGACAGAGGGAGGGAGAGGGAAGGAGCGAGGGAGGGAGGGAGAGAGGGAGGGAGCGAGGGAGAGAGGGAGGAAGAGAGGGAACAAGGGAGGGAGTGAGAGAGAGGGAGTGAGAGAGAGGGAGTGAGGGAGGGAGAGAGAGAGGGAGTGAGGGAGAGAGAGAGGGAGTGAGGGAGAGAAGGAGTGAGGGAGAGAGGAGAGGGAGAGAGAGAGGAGTGAGAGACAGAAGAAGTGAGAGAGAGCGGGAATGAGAGAGACAGACAGAGGGAGGGAGCGAGGGTGGGTGGGAGCGAGGGAGAGAGAGGGATTGAGGGAGGGAGAGAGAGGGAGCAAGAGGGAGCGAAACAGGGAGCGAGAGAGGGAGGGCGAGAGGGAGGGAGAAAGGGAGCGAGAGAGGGAGGGAGGGAGGGAGAGAGGGAGAGAGTGAGGGAGTGAGTGAGGGAGTGAGAGAGAGAGTGAGAGGGAGTGAGAGAGACAGACAGACAGAGGGAGGGAGGGAGGGAGCGAGGGAGGGTGGGAGCGAGGGAGGGAGAGAGAGAGAGGGAGTGAGGGAGGGAGAGAGAGGGAGAGAGGGAGCGAGACAGGGAGCGAGGGAGGGAGAGAGGGAGCGAGATAGGGAGGGAGAGAGAGAGAGAGCGAGAGAGGGAGTGAGTGAGGGAGGGAGAGAGATGTGTGTATGCCGGGTCCGGTGGCTCAGTGGACGAAGGCATCCGCTGCAGGGACCTGTGATCAACCTCATGGTCATAGTTTTTTTTGTTGATCTAGCCCGCACCCTCCCCCACTGACCCCGCCCCCACCGGTGCAGCCCTCGGATGCAAACCACACTGTAAACTTGGCCCCCGAGAGAAAGTTTGTGAGTACCCATGCTCTAATGCATCACCAGAAAGCACTGGCACTGCCAATAGCTCCCTAAGGCAAGACCTATTGTCTTTGTCAATGCGTGTTTTAACTATATTTCAGTACTATTCACACTTTCTTCTAAGTGTAATAGTTATTTATCATTGTAGCTTCCTTCAGAAGTTTTTTTTAGTGTCTATATATGTTCGTAATTCATTAACCCCTTGAATGCTGGGGCTATTCCCCTGCTGTGCTGGGGGCGGGGGGCGCGCACAGCGCCCCCATGCTCATGACGTGCTCAGCTCGTCATGAGCCACCCACCGTGCTCCGGTGCTCATGACGAGCTCAGCTCGTCACGACCGCGCCCGTTTAATGGAACGCTCAGCACAGCAGGGGAATTAGCCCAGCATGCGGGCGTTCCACGGGCCATGACGAGCTGATCTCGTCATGAGCATGGGAGGGGTTAAACCAAATGTACATTTCAAATGTATTCAAGGTTTATTCAGTGTAAAAGTTATTTGACATTGATTAGAGTAATGTAAAATAATTTCGGCAAAGTTCTATGCTCTTCAAATAGCTAAGGGTACTCAGTTGAGTACTGCATAGATATATTTATGTCCTAGAATAATCTGAGCATACCTTCATACTGGCTTTGGAAGTACGTGCCTAATGTTAAACAAGCATTGGCATAGCCAATAGGTATCGCCTTTGGGACCTTATAAGTATTTAGTTATGCAGCACAATATCCTTGATGCAATAACATTAACTGTTGCATGGCTAAACACTTATAAGGTCCTAAAGGCGAGACTTATTGGCTATGCCAATGCTTGTTTCCTGTCCCCATTTTCCTATCCTTCCCTTCCCCCTCCGTTCTCCCACTTCGGCCTTTCTCTCTCTTGTTCAGTGTCAAAGGTCAATGAAGATCAAATGAGCCCCATTGCTCGCCACCTGCATTTTTTCCTACTTTTGAGTAGTCCAGAAGACAACTCACAGTAGTGACAGACAGGTAGTAGTAGAATTTTCAATGGCTCTGTAACCACTAATTCCACGAGTTTTATTAGGAAAGACAATGGGACCGGTTCCTAAGGTATTCGAGAAGAAAGACTGCAGGAGTCAGTTGAAGCATTTGGACACTAAGGTAATGCAGTGCTTTAAATGGTCCGTGACGGAGTACCAGCACTTTTTTATTTTGAGAGTGAGAGTACCAGCACTTCTTAAGAGAGACGTAATACTTTAAATTGGAGAGTACCAGCACTTCTCAGGAACAAGCAGGTTCTCTGGTGCAGAGTACCTGCCACTTCTATTTTTTCATTTCAAGCACTGGTGCTATGCAAATGTTTCAAGGTCAATTTCATGTGAATTCAACTGCAGAGCAAGAACGCAAATTGTGAAAAGCCCGTTCATCCTCTAATGTAAAATTACTGCAAAGATGCAAGCACAGGCCTCTGATTCCACAATATATTTAGCACACTTATATCCTAATGTTAGGGTGCACATGATATCCCTTTGGCTTTTGCGTAACCTACGCAAGTGCTGCGCGACTAACTCTTCGGTAAAAGATTAGGCAACCACTTCCCCATAAAAAGCAGACAGTAGAAGATCGCGTTTACGCAAATGGCAAAGGGTGCAAACAGCGCTCAGGAGTGCATCTAATTGAGCAACCTGAAGACTCTCAAAGAGCAATCGACAATTTTAGCATATATTTAAAGATCTCCCCTGAATTTAGAGCTATTGAATCTGCAGTGATTGTCATCAAAATAAGGGTCTCAGTGGTTCACCAGCATTAGCTACATGAATTAGGGATACAAGATTAAAGGTACTAGAAGACCTGATGGGCTCCACAGATCAGATTTCGCCATCTTGAAATGCACATTTCTGCTATTTCACAAGGAGCTTTCAGAAGGTAAATGATACAGACTGCCCGCTGTGCCTGACACCGCCGCCGTTGGCCAACATACACACGCGGGCCTTGCCAGCGTATCCACCATGAGCGATGCTAGCGTAAATTGTTGGCCAGGCGCTGCCCGTACAATGTAGACTCTGTGTCCTACTGGGCTCATCTGCCAACCTGTTTGGCGACCTCACAACTATGCATAGCTGGCCTGCCAAGCGCTTGGTTTACCCCGCAGCTACGCGGAGCTGAAAATTCCATCAAGCATTTATCTATCCAGTCATCCCACAGAACTGTCTGGGCGTTATTTACCCAGGGCCTTCTAAATTTAGCTGCAGCGCGACAGTGCTTTTAGATAAACAACCTTCATAAATCCTGCACACATAAATAGTCCTGCAGCCTCCCCTTCTTTCTTCATCCATGAAAAACGCTCGGAAGGCAAAAGGACTTTGTATTCGCTCCCCTACCACCTTTCGCGTAACATGCACAGAAAGCTCACTTCTGAGAAGTAGCACATGGTGTCAAAATAAATGTATTCCAGTGCACAATTTGCTAAAACTTTTTTTTTAATCACAATATTTTCCTTTTACTTAGTCCTGGATACAAGCTAAATTATCTCTGGACACTTGGATAATAAGTAGTGCTTGCAATATCCTCAGAAGACAGAAATCAGAGTTGGCCAGGATTAAAAATTATAATTAGCAGGCCCCACACAAAACATGGCAGCCAGCTCCCAACCTAGTGAGCTAGCTACCACACTTGCTGATGGCGGGATTGATTTTCATTGGTGTGACTCAATGTGGAACACGGCCCGGGAATCAATCCTCAAGCTCGACAGCCTTCAGAATATGTTCTCACGCAGAAAGAGGCAATCTCACCCAAATTTTACTAGCCGTCTTCTCTTTCTTACAAATATAACTTGGGCCTCCACAAGCACAACTTGAGGAGAGCCCAGGGCCATGAACATTTCAACTAGCCACATAGAGCTCAGTTTTGTGCCTTCCACTTTCTACCACCCAATCTTCCTCTATCTGTGCTTTTGTTATGCCGCTAAGAGTATCATTTCATATTGTGATATTTTTATTGCACTGCACTTTGCCTGTATGCCTCTTTTGGCTTGTGTTATGTAAGATGCACTTACAGTAGTAGGGCGTGAGCACCAGTAGATATACATAAATCAGTTTAACCACATTGCTGCTGGCCATTTCCCCCCCCTGTGCCGGAAAATGCCATTTTAGTGGCACCATGACGAGCTCAGCTCGTCATCAGCACACAACACCCGTGGGTGATGACGAGCTGAGCTCGTCATCAGCATCGAAAGAGTTAATGTGCCAGGCACCTATTTTGGGTGGGGAGGTTGATACTAAATGGGCAATTTAATTTGTGCATCTGTTGTTCTGTCCTACTTGTTTATTGATTGCAGCAGGCACTCATCATCGTTATGTGGTCTCTGTTGTGCTCGGGAAGATTTGTCACTGAACCACAGACAACTCTTAAGTCCTGGTTTTATCCCTAAATCATCATATAAGGCCCAGTTACTGGTATTCATGAAAATATCATCAATCCAGATGTGCCTTCCTAGTAATCTAAAGATAAGTTCTGGGGGAAGGGGGGACTCAGATCTTACGTTTCAACCCTAAGGCGGTACAGACACCTACTAACAGCCACTATATTTGCCCTAAGCAGGCCCTGAATACAATTTGTGCAGACAATTGTGGCATATAATTTGCTGGAATCTGTCAGAAGGAAACTGCACAGTTGTTAGAATTATTACACAACTCTGGATTTGATCCCTGCACAAAAAGACCTGAATGTAATCTTAAACTTATCATCAGGGCCAATAAAGATGCACATGGAGCTGGGAAAACCAAGCACGCATCTTCACCTAATTTTTCCTCAGAATTCCATTTTTTGGGGTGAAGATAAGGTTTGAAACCAGCAGAGACAACTAGCATGGATCACCAGCTACAATAAACATCGATTCACCGCCATCTTTCCTAATCTTCAGATTGACAATTTTGGTCCTATTTAAAAGGTCAGCTATACATATGTTTTGAAAAATAGAGTAAAAAATAATTAAACATATGCAATTGCAGAATTTTAATGCCAGGATTCCAACTACGACTTGCCTTTGAAGCTGGTTGAACTCTAGGTGAGGTCACTGCTTGAAGCCCTGGCAGGAAGGACCTTCTTTTTGTCTATATGAAATGTATAGTGCTCATATTTAGAGTGGGCTCTAACAACCAGGGTCCTTGGAACAAACAAATGGTGTGCAAGGAAATACATTTTTACTGCTGCAAGATATCCAGCTTCGGCCCCCATCACAGTCGGCCCAAATAATTACGGTCTGTGCAATATCTCCTGTTATCACACGTACCGCATTTACGATTTGGGCGATAAGCACTGCACTTTCTGCATTTTTCCCTGGTAACATCTGCCATAGCTTACCATGGGGAAAAACCCAGTAAATAATAAAACATGTGGATTTAGGTGCATTAAGTACCAACATTTACATGTTATGCCCTATTTTTCTGTCAAAAATTGCAGTTGGGCGCTATTGTTCACACGCAAGAAATTTCGATCCCGCTGTACTGAAATATATCTGATGTGATAAATATCCCATGTTTTCAAGGCCAGCCATAATCAGGGCTATAATGTTTAATATTAGAATTTGTGACAAAAAATGAGCCAGGAAGGAATCAACAAATGTTATGTAATTTTTTTCTTCTTTAAATAGGTTTTTGGATAAGGAGGCGGGCCCTGGTCAGTGACTGTATGTTGGGCAGCTAGTACAGGATTGGTAGGGATAGCTGGGGAGGATATGAGCTGTGCCTCCAACCAGGAGCTCTTTCGCTTTGAGGGCACACGTGCTTCCGTTTTCCCAAATGGGTTTATGGGACACAAGACCAGCCTGAGAGGCTCTTGTTCTCTGTCCCTGTGGACCTCAGATCCACTCACACAGCCGCAAGAAGCGCTTTTCTTTATCCCGCGTGGGAAAAGCTCGCAGGTAAATAACGAATGGAGCCATTCAATAATGGCAGAAGCATGAGCAATAATGCAGTGCTTGTACTGGACGACACATGCCATCTTCTTTGAAAGATGAATGATTTTTTAAAATTCTCTTTATCGTTAAACCAGCCAATATAGACTTTTCTTCCCAGCACCATCGACACTCACTCCATCTCTGCTCACCCCTATATTTTCTTTCCACCATCTTTGATCACCTCGCCACTACCATGTGTGACCCTGGCCTGGACTTTGAGTCCTTCTCTACTTTTCTGTTTACATCCCACACTGTAGAATAGATGCACTTGCCAGTTACTAAAATACATGGTCCAACCCTAATCCTCCCACAAATTAAATGGACTATTAGTCAACTCCCCACATGTTAAAAATATCGATTTTGTATTAATGTAATTATGTTTGTATTTATTTTGTATGTGTGTGAGGCATGTATTTTTGTATAAGATTTGTTTTTGTTTTTATTATCTGTGTACAAATTTTAGTAGTTATTACACTTTTTTGTTCTAATTGTGCATTTTTAGTTCCATAGTGTGATGTGGGTTTATAGGGGAATAGAGTGGGAAGTTATTTAATTGCCTCAAATTGTAAAGCGCTCTGATATCCTTCGGGATCAAATTTGCACATAAATAAAAATAAAATAAAGAAATCTCCTTACTATGAAATCAAAGCTCTGCTATCAGTTTCCTTTCTCAGCCGCCCTGTGCTCTTCTTGGCCCCCATGACTGCATATTTCAGAAACGTTCATTTTGGGTTTTTTGCAGTCTAGATCTTATTACTCTCATTTCCAGGGGTAGCAAAAGTGAGATCACATGCTTTTCTACCTCCCATTCCATTACAGGAAGTGACATCACACAACCTCTGACAGCGAAGCATGTTATCCAAAACAGTAATTGACAACGGGTGTAAACAGGATGCTGTTGCTAAGGAAGCCACACTTGTAAAAGCTCAGCAGTCAGCTTGGCTCAGTTTGGGTCTGCAAGACAGTAGCAAAATGAAGACATTATCCTGTTGCACTCCCTATTTCAATCATGTGTCTGAAAGTTTTATTCAATTGTGCGTGCTATCAAGGTACAATCTCCGTTCCAGGGTCTGTCTGAAAAATCGAATAAGCTCCCTATCTGAAAGTAGGTGTGTCCCTTGATGCACAGCATTAACACAGAAGTTGTCGTTTACAATTACCAATCTGAAGTGAAGTGTTGACAAAGTTCAATACTTTTATTTAGAATCACTATCAGAGTCCATGAAAAATCAACGAGTGGTATTTGAAAATGTTATCTTTGTACCTTATAGAGCTTCATTCGAAGCAAGAAATGTTGTGCTCCATTTAAAGTAATCATCTGTCCATTCTGCTGTGTATGCAGTCCCACTGCATGTTGGACACAGTCCTTCATTAGGGGGGGGGGGGGCATATCCATTAAGTCACATTTTCATCTGTGTGAGTCTAAGAAATCTTGTATCCATCCCGCTGACATGGGGTGGCCGAACTCCGCCGGACTGGCGTGGACCCTCAGGGGGGTATGTGAAGGATAGAGAGGGTGAGATAGTGGGAAAAGGGTGTGATAGGGGCATGTATAATAGATTAAATGGGGATAGAAACGGCGAGAGAGAGCCAGGTGTTGATGAGGAATGTGAGGGAAGTGAAGTAAGATAAAAGTAGAAAAAGGTAAATGAAGGTGAAACAAGAGATTAGAAAAGACTCCGAAGAGACAAAAGCATAAACCAAAGAGGTAAACATGATAGGAAAAGGTAGGAAATTAGTGAATGGGTAGAGGCTGGATAGAGAGAGAGAGAGAGAGCAAGGGATATCTAATAGAGGGGGATTATAGAAACAGAAGGCGTAATGGTGGGGGGTGGGTACAAAAGATCAGCACAGAAGCATTTGCTTTTTGTTGTTGTCAAATTTTCTTTATATGGGGCATAATATGGATTGTAATGCGGATTTGTAGAGCACACTATTACCCAGGAGGATAGCCTGGTGCTGCCTTCTGGGCACGTGCCACTCCATTTCATTCCCTTTGGCCCCATGAGGAGGGAAAGCCCTAGAATTAGTGTAGCAAGGTTTCAGCTTTGAGGTCTAAGGTTCACTGACAAATGTGCACGTGAATGGTAAGAGCTGGAGCTAAAGGAAATGACAACAGCAAGACTTCAGGATATGACACTAGGGGGCCCATTAGGATGGGTCCTGCACCGCCGCAGTGGCATCCTCCATTCCCAGCATTGTGGCCGGCGGTGCTCACAGCACCGACTGCCATAATGCTGGGAATGCACTGTGTGCATTGTCCTGCACAAGGTGACAGACACCGCGAGGTGCCTGTCACCATGTCCATGACAATGCAGGTGAGTACCATAGGTACCCCCCATGTGCACCCCTCACCCCCCCAATACCCTGGGGGCCCGCAACGGGCCCCCAAAAGCAAAATCTGCATGCCTGTCCGTGGCGGAAAGGCATGTTTCTGCCCCCCTGCTAATATGGATGACCGCCACCATATTAAACCCTTTTCTGCCCGATCGACTTGTCGACCGGGTGGAAAAGCGGTGGACGGTCTTCCCATCTGCTGCGGTACCCCTGCCATACTAATATTGTGGGAGATAAATGGGTGGTGGGTGGGGAAGCATGTAGGGCGGATCGCCACCGCCATGCGGGCGGTGGCGATCCACCCTACATCTTAATGGGCCCCTAGGTGTTACAGCAGTGACAGCGAGACTCCGAATGACAGCAGCAGCACTTTCAGCTGCTCCAGTTGTATCTGTCCTCTGCTGTACTCAAGGGTACACTGTTTCCGCCTGGGATGTACTTGCTATATGAAGAGAGATTGTTTCCACTCCTCTTGCCCCATCATATGATAACACAAAGAACATATCGAATGCAAATGCATAACATGCCTTAAGAATCAGGGACTATTTCACAATATTCAATGCGAGATACCAAGACCTGTAGGCGGTACCAGACCCAACAGCCGCAATATTCGAGAACCGAAACATGGTGATGAAAAAGATGAGCATTGTTTGTTGCTCAACCCTCCTCTTTTTAACCTTGTAGCAGTGAACACCAGTGAAAATCATTTTAAATTCACCTACATAGAATTTTAAAATAAGACGGAGTGAGAACATAAATATCGACTTGAGGGACATAACCTCACCCAAAGTAGGTCACTCGTAAATAGGGGATTGTTCAGCCAATGAACAGTAGTACTCAAAGATGCTTCCCAGTGTTAGGTATGTAACCCATTGATGAAGCATACCACACTAGGTAGGTGTGAGCGTTCATCACCATCTGTAAGTACACAAATTTATGGTTAATCCATAAGAGATTTGTCTGTTTCTTCAGGACTGTTGCACTTCTTGTATGCTTACGTCTGTTTATGAAGAAGGTACAACAGACCTTTAACTCCTCCCATTCCCTGTTTAGTGAGTTAGCTACTTGTATTGTACCTATTCTGTATGTATGAGAGAACTGTGTGATGTCCCTCCTGTTTCTGCAAGGTTGAGCTGCTGCTGTCAATATAGTACCCATTTTGCGTTGCGAAGCTCGGTATTCAATTTTCCACTACAGAAAAAGACAAACTGATTCACATTGCCAATGCTTGTTTTAATGGATGATGTAAATAAGAGTGTGAGCTCTTGCAAAATATGTGAGCAAGATTTACTTTTAGTTCTAGTTGTGAGGCAACCAGTTATTTTAAAAGGACTACATGACTTTGCAAAAATTGTATTCGTAGATGGCATGTGACTTAATGTTATACATTACCCCTTAGGCAAATTCTAGCGTTGTAGCCAACAGCAATTTGCATGCTTGGATCTGGAACCAATAAAGGCAGTGTTGAAAGCACAACAAGCCCAGAGTGCAACATGCTGTCAGATGAAAAGTCAGGAACGGTGAATTGTATTATATGAAGGGCCACTGGAATTATATGGCAATGGTTGACAAAATGATGTAGCTAGGAAAGGTAAATTATGCGGCATAATGCAGCACAATCTGTAGCAGTATAATTTCTTTAATTTGTCAATTTAGCAACTGTCTGGCTGAGTTGCATGCAATACATTAGAGTCAGTTTAACACCTGAAAACAGGTATCAGAAACTGAAAAGTGACTGGTTAATCTTTGAAAAGGATCCGTCACTGTTCAAACTACGTGTAGAGCGTTTTGTTTAATAATTTTTGATGTGTTTGCGCTTTAAACAGAATTTCTTTTTTGTGTAATATTCAAGTTACACAGCAGAATGTGCATTATGTGGCAAAATGAGGAAAAACCATGACCATGCAGAAACTGCTGTGGCTGCAGAAACGCATAATTCCAGTGGCCCTGATTATATGTCACAGTGCCAACTGGCAAACTTGTGCAAAGTAACATTTAGTTCCAGACTTCTTCTTTTTTTCTTGTAGACAGTCATGGGGAAACAGCCCAGTGGGTAAGAGAGCAGAAATAGCTTTTCAAATGCAGGTGTGAACATCTCACTGCTAATGGGCTAACATAAAAACTCCTTAGATAAACACATGGGCCTGGTAAAAATGTATTCACCAGAACAATGGGAGCAGCAGCAGGTTAAGTGTCTGAGGAGACAAGCAGAAGAGAAACATAATGTGCTGGCACCCCTGTCGAGGAGCCAATGCTCGGCCTCGGGTTTGGTACGAAATAGGAAGAGTGACCTGCCCTGCCCCGAACAAGTGAAGCACGTGCAGCTCCGCAAGGGCCCCAGTGGGACAGCTTCTGGGTCTGACAAGCCTTCTTGAATCTGTGATCAGCATCCTAACTGTGGTGGTCCAACAAGAAAAAACAAGCATTAGAAATGCAATAGGTCTCACATTTTTAGGTCGAGGACTGCGTCGCACTGCGTAGCAGTGTGGGCCGAGCTCCGAGATTTAATGTTTCTTAGTAGGGGCTTGAACCCGCCCCTCTTCTCCATTGGCTGGCTTCTTAAACGGAGGCCAGCCATTGGAGGAGAGGGGCATCACTCCGTTCAAGTCCCGTCTTTTTCGGATTGAGGGGTGTGTTTTTTCGTTTCTTTCTATTTACTTTCTCTCCTCTTCCCATTGGCTGAAATTTTACCTTCCAGCCAATGGGAAGAGGAGAGAACAAAAACACGCCCCTCAATCCGAAAAATGACCCTGCTTTCTCCAAGGCATTTCTGCCTCGCTTCGGAGAAACGTGGTCGTGGTCCTGTTGGCTCGGCTCTGGTGGAATTCTGCTTTCATCGCACTCCGGATTCTCATGTTTCACTACTGTTCCTATTGTGAAGCGCTCTGACACCTTCGGCTAAAGTCCGCGCTATATAAAAACGCATTAAATAAATAAATAAAAAAGTAAAAGAAATAAGTGTTTATGTGCGATTCAGATTATGGTTGTGCGCTTATTCCCCGGTATGATCGCATCTGTACACCCGGCTGCCGCCCTCTCCAGCACACGCAATATCAATCTCATGACCGAGGCTCCTATAGGCACTGTCTGTCCGCAACGAGTTTACGGGCCGCTTCCGACCCAGCCCGGTCCAAAGATGCTCTTTCGGCCGGTCAGTCCCCGCCGGTGGATTTTGAGCACTTCGCTTGTTATTGCCCCCGCTCCACGAACTCGCCCATCCTCAAGTCATGGTCTTGCAGCTGATTGGGTGTCCCAGATGCAGTCTCTGCCAATGCCAGCCTCTGTTACCGAGAAGGCGGGATAATCCACCCTACAGCCGCCGCCTTACCAACAACATCTGGCGGCTCTGTTGCGGGAACAACTGAGCTCCCGAGTCCGGCCATAGTCTGAAGTTCGAGCTCCGCAGCCGCTGCCTGCCCCTACCGCGCCCAGATATCCGTTCCCTCTCGCAGGTAAATCTCAACACCATTGCCACTAGTTGGGGAACCCCTGGTGCACCACCACGCCTGCACCCCGAGACTTATCTGTAGCTCTGGCACAGTGTACGGCAGGCACAATATGCAGCCTTCTGCAGCGCGAACACCCCTCTTCCGGCCTGAGCACCCCCATGTCCGCAGTCCGCTCCGAAAGACCCCCCTCACCCCAGTGTATACTCTGCACCCCAATAGAGCCTTTGCCCCTTATCCCCTTATCACATCAGAGTGGCCCTGAGACACCCCCAGTCTCTCGGCTGTGAGAGCCCCGGACGCAAGATAGACACGAGTCGCAGTCGCTCATCCCCTCTCCATGATAACACCACACTTCGAACTCTCTGATATAGCACCTCAATTGAGCCCTATTGTATCCGAACAACCAACATTTCCCCCAGTTCCCTCCCACCTGCTGTCGCTTGATCGCCACTCCTGTTCACTGAGCCACCCCTTAATCTCCCCCGCCCCCGCCGCTCTTACATCCACTTCCCCTCACCCCCCCTCAAGGCTTCCCTCCCCCTCCTTGTGCCCGAGGAGAAGAGGTGCTTCTGCTGTTGAGCTATGATGCATCTGCCTGGCTGAGAATGAAAGTGCCCCAGCACAGCAGGCCTATTAAAGGAGATGGCACTGTCTATTTAACAGCAGAGCAGCCTGCCTGCTCAGTCCCGTTGAAAGAAAGGAAACTCCGCTGAGAGGGCAGCAAATGGTTAATTTAAAGGACATCAGTCAAGGTAAAGTCTGAAAAGTTCAGCTGCCTGCTCGGATGCGCTGGTCCTGTCCAACTGAAAGCACAGTGCCATCGAAGTACACCCACCCTGTGGAAAAGTGCTTGTACTGTCCAACTGGAAGTACAGCAGTCTTTCTGAAAAGTGCAGGCACCGTAAAAAATGAAAGCACAGCAGAAACATTCTGGTACTCTCCAACTGAAGGCATAGACCCGCACATGAGAATTGCATGTGGTGTTCAGTTTAAGATACACGTGCCCTGCTGAGAATGTCTATGCTGTAGAACATAAACTTTTCTGAGGCATGCTTGTGCTCTCTATTGAAAACAGGCAATGGCAATGCCACTGTTTGAATAATCTTATGATGGGCAATGTCAAATGCTACTGATGAATCCACAAATATCTTGAGCACTGACACCAATGAGATATATGATATGTGTGGCTGTGTGTGTGTGTGTGTGTGTGGCTCTGTGTGGATAGCTTTTTTTGTAGGTGGCTCTATGTGTGGGTGGCTCTGTCTGTGTGAGGGTGGCTCTGTGTAGGTGGCTCTATGTGAATAACTCTGTGTGGGTGGCTCTGTGTGGGTGGCTCTGTGTGTGTGGGTGGCTTT
Source organism: Lissotriton vulgaris (assembly GCF_964263255.1). NCBI lineage: Eukaryota > Metazoa > Chordata > Amphibia > Caudata > Salamandridae > Lissotriton > Lissotriton vulgaris. Next base: position 160,518,853 of record NC_141700.1, read on the forward strand.
GTGTGTGTGGCTCTGTGTGGGTGTAAATGCAATAGGTCATGCATTTGCAAGCAATTAAGCTTTTGGCATTGTAAATGACAATGCCATTTATTTATGATTTAAAAAAAAAATGTCATGGGCAATGCCAATAGCTCTACCTTTAATAATGCCGTTACCTTTGCATTGTAAATGCTCGTTTTTAGGTCTCGCCTGTCGATGCGCATGCGCATCAAGCAAGCGAGAGTATTGGGACTTATCCACTCTTTACCCAACTTGCAAGGAATCGTGGCGATTCCTTGCAGTGCACGTGACTTTTAAGCTCAATGCGCATGCGCATTGAGCTTAAAAGCGCGTGCACATGGCCCCAGCCGCCTGCCTTGCCTACTCTCCCGCCCCCTCACTTCTTGATTGCACGGCCGCTAGGCCGTGCCTCCCCTACTCCTCCTCCTACTCTCCTCCCCTTCCGTCTGTTCCCGCACTCCTCCCACACCCCCGCTCCGCCCCCTCACTCTCTCTGCCCGCCCGCTCTCCACTCTATCAGGCAGCCAGCCGCACTCCTCCCACACCCCCGCTCCGCCCCCTCACTCTCTCTGCCCGCCCGCTCTCCACTCCATCAGGCAGCCAGCTTCAGGAGAGCAATCTGGAAAGCAATCTGCGGGGTGCCGCCATTTTAGCAGCACGGGCTTTCCCGATCACTGGACACTTACAAATTGGGCAGCAGCATTGAAGGCTTTGCTGCCTTACAAAACCGGCTCAGCGTGGCTGTCGCAACGCAAGTTTCCGTGTCTCCTGGAAGGCATCAAGTGCAATACTCTATTCCTTGTGGAACAGATCCAGCAGGACAGACGAGTAAAATCTTTCATCGCTCGCAGAACCTGCCCTGCTTTCATGGTCAATATAGTTCTGTGGGTTGGCAAGTCACTAAGAGACGTTATTTGTATGACGTATGCCACTCACAGGTATAAAAACGCTCTGGGCCCAGGTCGGCCTTGCATTCCGCCAGTGTAAGTTAAAGTGAGTTCCTGTGAGATGAATAAACCTAACTTTAGTTAGTTGTGCTCCAGGAAAAATTAAGTTCCCGCCGTGTCGCATTTCTCCTCCCCCCTCCCCTCTCTTCCCTCCGTCTTGTTTGTTATTTTACCCGCTCCGCCCCCTCCCCTTCCCGCCGTGTCGCATTTCTCCTCCCCCCTCCCCTCTCTTCCCTCCGTCTTGTTTGTTTATTTTACCCGCTCCGCCCCCTCCCCTGCCCGCCGTGTCGCATTTTTTTTTAAACCCCCACTTCCCCCCTTTTTGGTTTGGTGTGGGGAATTGTGGCTTGATCTTGTGGTAAAAAAAAAAAAACTGTCACAAGCAATCAACATAGAAACAGAATACATACCACCAACGCAGCAAAAGACGTGGGTGTGCAAACGTCATTCAGCAGTATGAATTTTAGCTTCAATGGTTTTAAACAACAGCACAGAAAATTATAGCTTCGACGTGACTCAGTCATTTTAGTGCGTTCAACTGATGACTCCCACAGAGAGCAAAAGCTGGCTGTGATTGTTGATATATTTGAGAGATGCCCTTGTTACAGCTTATTTCTCATTTACTTGCTGGGTGTTTTAATTTCAACACTATTCCAAAATTACACACCAAGGTGACTCCTTATGGCTGGTTCTTCTGCGAAGCCATGAGTGACGCAGCAGAGAATATTCGCTCTGCTCTTTCACGCCCAATATGCGCACACTAATGGGCGCGGTGAGAAGCCAGAGGCGCTGTGCTTAAACCCTCTGACACCAGGACCAGGGGCCTGTGTCTGCAGGCGACCCCCCCCCGTGTCTGCAGGCGACCCCCCCCAGAGTTTATACGCACTATTTCTCCGAGTGTAAGTGCATTATCTTAGTTAGCCCAGCTCAGAACCAATAAGAGGCGAATAGTGTTCAACACTTCTGAGCTGTCCTGCCAAAGAATGCTGTTCTAAATCAAAGAAATGTCGAGATAAGTGAATTCCGTTTACGCACTGCCGCCGAGAAAAAAGAAAACAGGCGTCCGTCTCTGAGCTGAGGCAGCGGAGCCCATCATGATCATTTTGCCCCACAACCATAATTTAAATTAGCCAAGGCCGATGCAATTCAACGTGCGGTGTGTTATGACCCTTCAGGTCGAGTTCGCACTATATGAAAATTCTAAGAAAAAATCCACATTTTCTTACAGTGACTTATTCCTGATCTTTGGACTAAACTCCCACAAAACAAGGAACGCAAAAACGCCAGTCTCACCAACCATCCCTCCAGTAAGATACATAAACAGAGCACAAAGTTTGCGAACTTACTATTTTGGGGGGTGCTCCCGGGTGCTAATTTTGCTCAAAACTTGACAGAGGATAGGTGACTGCTCCCAAAACTTGAAGTTGCACCTTGTCGTGAATCACTCACCCTCAACCCCTCCCCCTCAACCCCTCACCCTCACCCTCACTCACCCTCACTCACTCACCCTCAACCCCTCACCCTCGCCCTCAACCCCTCACCCTCAACCCCTCACCCTCACTCGCCCTCACCCTCACTCACCCTCAACCCCTCACCCTCACTCACCCTCAACCCCTCACCCTCACTCACCCTCAACCCCTCACCCTCAACCCCTCACCCTCACTCACCCTCAACCCCTCACCCTCACTCACCCTCAACCCCTCACCCTCACCCTCACTCACCCTCACCCTCAACCCCTCAAACTCACCCTCACTCACCCTCACCCTCACTCACCCTCAACCCCTCACCCTCAACCCCTCACCCTCAACCCCTCACTCACCCTCACTCTCACTCATCCTCACTCAACTCCTCACCCTCACTCACCCTCACTCACCCTCACCCTCACTCACCCTCAACCCCTCACCCTCACTCACCCTCACTCACCCTCAACCCCTCACCCTCAACCCCTCACTCACCCTCACTCTCACTCATCCTCACTCAACCACCCTCAACCTCACTCACCCTCAACCCCTCACCCTCACTCACCCTCAACCCCTCACCCTCACTCACTCACCCTCAACCCCTCACCCTCACTCACCCACCCTCAACCCCTCACCCTCACTCACCCTCACTCACTCACCCTCACTCACCCTCAACCCCTCCCCCTCGACCCCTCCCCCTCAACCCCTCACCCTCACTCACACTCCCTCACCCTCAACCCCTCACTCACCCTCAACCCCTCACCCTCAACCCCTCACTCACCCTCAACCCCTCACCCTCACCCTCACTCACCCTCAACCCCTCACCCTCACTCACTCACCCTCAACCCCTCACCCTCAACCCCTCACTCACCCTCACTCTCACTCACCCTCACTCAGCCTCAACTACTCCCCCTCACCCTCACTCACCCAAAACCCCTCACCCTCACTCACCCTCAACACCTCACTCACCCTCACCCTCACCCTCACTCACCCTCAACCCCTCACCCTCACTCACCCTCACTCACCCTCAACCCCTCACCCTCAACCCCTCACCCTCACTCACCCTCACTCACCCTCACTCACCCTCACTCACCCTCACTCACCCTCACCCTCACACAGTGCAATAGTTCTCAGACCATTTCAGTTAGAGCTTTTAGAAATGTTTATGGCTTTTTTTTATTTGTAATACTTTACCATTGGCTACAGGAAACAAAAATGCTAAACATTTACAAAAAAAAAACCATAAACAATTCTAAAAGCACTAACTCTAATGGTGCGAGACCTATTGCATTTCCAATGCTTGTTTGAGTTAGAGCTATGAGCATAGCTAATTGCAAGTCGCATAGATAATTGCGAGTCGCAATCAAGGAATGCTGCCCCATTCATTCCTTTGGGCCTACAGGCCCATAGGAATGAATTGGAGATTGCATGAGCAATTTGCGAGTACAAGTAGGTACTCGCAAATTGCTCATGCAATTTCAAGGGTACAAGGGTGTCAGAATGACACCCTGTTGCACCCCTGAAATTGATCAGTGCACATATGTTGCACACACACATGCCCTAAGGGCATGTGTGTGTGCTACATGAAACTTTGAAAAATGCACAAAAGTGCATTCTTCAAAGTTTTTTGCAAATTACCATGAAGTTCAACTTCATTGTAATTTGCTACTCCTATTAGCGAAATCCCAATTTTTTTTAGCTTTGATGCGTTGCATTTAAGGAATCTCAATTTGGGATTCCTTAAATGCAATTGCAACTTAAGGAATCTCAATTTAGAGATTCCTTAAATTGCGATTTTTGCATTTGAGATGATGCATCCCAAAAGCAAAAATACCGGTCGCAAAGGGGCAGATTCTGAGAATCTGCCCGTTTGCGACCGGTTTTTAGCTTGATGCATGTGGCTGATAGTTAGGGCTGGCCATATGTGCAATTTCACATAAACACTTGTTTAACTGACACGTTTATTTATGCAAAATGTTTGCTATAGTAGTTGGCATTATAAGACAAAACCAGAATTACCAGTTTTCTAATACAAAGATTATGCTTCTTTCAGCTATTCAATATTTGAACATCTCAAATAACAGGGGCTGCTTTATTTACCCAGTGCAAATATCAGAACTGTGGTAACCAATCACTTCCTTGCACCCAATGGATTTGAATACCGCCATTTGCATTTATGGCCAAAGGGCTTTAAACAGAGCAAGCAAACTCACACGCACACAACTACAATTCACTATCCAAAAATGTTTAGACATTTTGTGCTGGCAAAATCTAAAGGATGCATTTTGAGAGAGATGTAGATCAATCTCCCCTCAACCCCTCTCCTCACAGGCCATGGACATATGTCTGAACACATTTAGCGGCTATTAATCAGTAGCTGTGCTCTTTGACAATTCTAGAAACTACACAAAAATAGTTTGCCATTTATCAAATGCCACATCATGACAAACATCAAACTTGTGGATGCTACTACTCCACTTACCACTCACAGTGAGGTATACAAGTGCTTGCAGACTTTGACGCGGTTAAGAAACATTTATCCACTGTTGGAACATGGCCATTGATGGAATACTTACTAATGGTGGAAGAGAATGCCGGGTGTGGATGTGGTACATGCTGTTCTCCTAGGACATTCCTTTGTGCACCCACACCCAGCCACCAAAAGTACAAAGAGAAAAAGGAAAAGGAAAACAAGGCAACAGGACTCTGTCCATCAGGACCGCTCCAGAGCTGCTCCAATTTAGGAGAGAGTTGAATAGACACCTCTTTAAAGAATCCAACATGATGATGCAGTAAGAGTCCACCAACCAGATATCTCTCAAACCGCTGGGTGCCTGTGTCTATGCCTTTGACTCTGCACAGCTCTGTACTTACTTTGCCTAGGTTTGCAGCCTACAAATACCAAATATATACATAAAAAGCGACTCAGTTGTGGGCAGTAGGGGCTAAACTACACTTTTTTTTTTTAGAGTTTTATATAGCGTGAACTAGACCTGAGAAATCGGGTATCGGAACGCTTTTACATGAGCACAAGTTTATTTACAGATGGACACATTCATTTGTGTTAGGCACGGGAAATTAAGTGATTAGCCCAGAATCAAAGAATGTTGAGTGTCGTTGCCGAGACTCGAACCCCGTTCTCCAACCTCGATGTCGACCGCTCTAGCCGAAAGGCTACATCCTATCCTCTACATCCAATCCTCTTAGAATCCTTTATGGACCTTTGTAGGACCAGAGGCATGCTGCCTTTACCGACAGCAGTAGGGGCAATTTTCACTATCCCATTGATATTCCCAACAACTCCTCCGCACATATGGCTTGACACTGACCACCCACAGCTCAAGTCACTAATGTCCATGAAATAGACTTCTTTGCATTGGCCATGGCCAAACAGCAAAGTCATATCTAGAGCAAATGATCCCCTCAGAATTTGCTGCCCACTCAGTTCCTCAAGAAGGGATATCCAGCCTGATAGTATTATTGCCATACAGTTGTCCTCACTGTGCTGCTTGCAATCCTCTCTACTTTTGTTCTCAGATTTGGAACCTTGTCGATCTAATGGCTGATCCTCATTGTGTTTTTTCTATGACCAGAAGAAGAAAAGTGAGCAGAATTTGGTGTCGGGCACGTCGCGGGTATGTATTGACTTCTATTTTTTCTTGTTAGAAGATTCACTCAGCACAACAAACTGTAAGTACGGTCGTGTTTATAGGGCTTCCAGAAAACGGAATGGCGTCCAAAATATTATGAATAGCCTTTTTTTGACTTCCCAAAACAGTATAAAGTCTTGAAATATTTTAATCACACCAGTTTGTTAACTTCCAAAATAAGAGTAATGACTGCCTCTACCAAAATGTTAAATTAAGTTGTGTTTGTAACAATTACAAAGATTTTCTCCCAAGGCGGAGTCGCAAATAGCAAGTGTGTGTTTGTACATTTTTAGAGAAATGGCCATGGGTTTACTTCAAGAATTCTAAACAGCGGCTCAGAAAAATAACTTCTAGTACAGAGGCAATGGCTTGGAGAAAATGCCAAGTGCATCCAACCCACCCGGGACTTATCCTCCCGGAGGATCCTCAAGCAGGAGTTCATTATCAAACTCTGAGCCATAAAAAGACTCGATCCAATCCTACACATTTAGCATCCCTACGCTTTGTTGCCATGGCAATAGAGAGCGCTTGTCAACTAGAATTCTTAACGTGGAATTCTTAATGACTGCCCGAACACTAAGGTCCTGATTATGACTTTGGCAGTGCGGAGCTGGGTCTGCAAAAGGCAAAGCTGCGGTCAGACCGCCCACCAGATTAGGAGTTCCCTCCTGTCTAACACGCTTTGTTTTTGACATTCCCGTGGAGGTGCACTGAGAATGGGCTCGGCAATGGGAAAACGAAAAACAGGGGACCCTACAGGGCCCCCTGGTGCCTCCACGATGTGAATGCACACAGGGGGGCAGAACATGTGCCCCCAGTGTGCATGCACATAAGTTCTTGCACGGCATGGACTTTACAGTCCATGCCATGCATCAACTGTTTTTGGAACCACCATGAAAACCGTGGAGGAGTGGAAACTTGTATTGTGCTTGGTGGGACCGCAGTGGTCCTGCCAAGCATATCCCTGTCTCCTGATCTCCGCAACACCACCAGGTATTGGCGGTTCTCTGGCAACTGTGGCGGGCAGGGGCTGTCCGGCCGCCCAGATCATAGTAGGGCGGTTGTGAGACACCGCCGCACCCCCATGAGTCTGGAGGTCCAAGTGTGATATTCGCGTCCCTTTGTTCTACAGTAGACATTCTCCTTATGATTAGAAACCTACATCTACTGGTTAAAAGTCTTCTTTGGAGAAACACATTTTCATTTCAGATTCTGAAACTCATACTTCGGTCTGAAAACAGCATCTATTACACCTTCCCTGTCATTACTGCCATAGAAATGTCTTTTCTTTTGGACATCGAAATGATTTTAGTATGCTGAATATCAAGCGTGGTGGTTGTTTGCTGTGAGCCAAGAGTAAACTTTAACCCGTTGCGTGCTCGTGGCGGAACCGCTCCGTCACGAGCCTCGGGTGGGCTGTGCTGGTGATGGAACGGTTCCGTCATGACCCGCTCGCTGCGCCTGCGCGGATTTCACGCCTGTGGGGCGCGTTCTATTAAGCGGGCGTGTCTGTGACGGAACCGTTCCGTCGCAAGCACAGCCCACCCGAGGTTCGTGACAGAGCGGTTCCGTCACGAGCACGGGAGCGCCTCGCGGCCCCCTCTCCCCCTTAGCATTGTGGCGGAATAGCCGCCGCAGCTAAGGGGTTAATACTTCAAAGCCTGTCAGCTATATCAGAATGACTCAAGGAGGTCTCTGCAGACGATAGGCAGGAACCTGAGGGTTCAGGATATACCGGCAGCCATGAGGAAGGGTGCACATGCTTTGGAGAGAAGGATTAACAGACGATTATTCCTGCTGTGAAGTTCTGCACACACCAGTCCCTTTGTACGGAATTACTACTGTTTTACGACATGTCTGGGATGACGGACCCACTGTTTGAATTTGTTAATGGTTACAGTGTCTATAAGACAGACAGACAGACAGACAGACAGACAGACAGACAGATAGATAATTGTATTGCACAATTAATTAAACTCATTGTAATCTTCCTGGGTAAGGTAAGTAATGTGTGAAATCGTCATGGTGCATCATGATGTTAGTGTCCAGGGACATCTGAGCATGCACCACTTACCAAAATCGAAGCAATGTTGCTAATGTCCAAAGTTGTGAGCGTGCACACAGTCAGCAGCGGCCCGTACAGGTAAGAGCGGTGGGGTCAAGGGGGATTTCGACTGATGCCGACGATGGAAATTAATTATTCAATTAATTTTCCCTCAAGGTCGTCTGTCAAATCTGAATGTATGTTATTATCCCACTGTATTTCTCCCCGCAGGGAATCACAACGCGGTATTTCCAACGACTGCGTTGTGATTCCGCATACCATACTCCACAAGTCGGAACAACGACTTGCGGAGGGGGGGCGCTGGATGTTGGAATAGTATAATTTACTATTCCAACTTCAGTCTATGCGGACAATAGGGAAGGTGTTGGATTTTACATCCAACACCTTCCGCTCCCTCCGCAAGTCGTTGTTCCGACTTGCAGAGTAATGGTATGCGGAATCACAACGCGGTCGTTGCAACAACCGCGTTGTGATTGCCGGCAGGGAGAAAGATTCATGGTAAACGTTGCTTACCGTCAGATACCCCCCTAACCCGGCCCCACCGCTCCACTGCTTGTACCTGCATGGGCTCTCCTGCACAGAGTACCCGGATCAGTGTTATAGTACTAACGCCCAAATTACAGTCCAAGCACACCTATGAGAGTGCACACCCCTTGTCCAGCTTGACGTATTGCTGTCTGTTATACTGCCTAAGAACAGGAGTGAGGGGGCACCATGACCCAGTTTGAAGTGATGGCGACAGCGCACAAGGAAATGTTTGGAAATGCACACTGCTTAGCAAAATGGAACCCTGAATGTGGTCGTGCACAGTGACATTCGAAAGGACGCACTGCATATCCAGAGGAAAGCCAAAGTGTTTATACCCAAGGACACATATCAGGGTTTATACCACATACAAAGCTCAAAGCCATCATGTTCACTCACTTGCCCACTTCACAAGGTTGTTTGAGGGTTCACCCTGGTACCCAGCACGAGCTCAGGGTTCTTGCCCCAATGGAAGCTCAGAAGTCACTTCACAGCCCCTTTTGACGATGCACCTAATTTACCCAGACTGCACAGCGCCACTTGAAGGGGCATCCACATTGCATAGAGCCATTTTAGGTTTCATACAGTTTACCTAGATCCGTGCAGCTCTATTTAGGCTGCACAGCGTTCACCGCAGTTCACAGCGCCATTTTGAGGTCATAACAGCTTTCCCAGACTGCACAGCGACATTTGAGAGTGTGCACCACTTACCTTGCCCGTCTCCCTTTCCAAGTCCACATACTCCCGCGTCGGTGCCTGCCGCTGCTCAGCCTGCCAGCTGGCCGGAAAAAACTGGAGAGACAGATTGGTTCCCGTGGCCACAAAAGCCTTTTAGAGAAATCAATACAAACAGGATCAGGGAGCCAGGCATTTTATAAATTATGCAAGCAGCCATTTATTTTTACATCAGTTTATGTCTTCAGCCAGACAGTAAAGACAATACTTCTTAAAAGTCAAAAAAGCACACACTCATCATTTCTCTTCCGCATCGAGTTACAAACATCTGATTCCATTTTAACGTCATTTTCCATTGCCCGTTCAGATATAAATTATAGCTTTGAATCAAGGCTATTTTTGCTGACATTACAGTCTGGTATTTTAGATTTCAGCTAAAATCGCTGTTGGTACCGATGCTTGTGTTTTTTCTTTGCCAAATAAAATAGGCTCCTTTATGCAAAATGTTTTTTCCATATCCTGTTTTGGCTTCAGAGTCAAATGGTTAGTTAGAGGTTTGCATTGTAGGACTGAACGTATGCCACTGAATCATTTATTGTACATTTTAGGTGTGGTGCTCAATGCTAAACGAATTGCCTGTTCTAGGTTCTCCCAATCTTTGGTAGATAATAGAACTAAAGCTAAGGGAGAGGAATAGTTTGCCCAAGATCACACAGTTTGGAGGGGAAAGCCGAGATTCAACAAGAGTAAACATTAAGACCACAATAATTTCAACATAAGAGGCAAACAGAGAAGCTGTTAGATTAGGAACTGTTCGATTTTAAAAGCACAAAGCACTCACTCAAAATATGTAACAGCATACTAGGGCGTCCTATTTTACATGTTGTGCTCCATGTAAATATATCTTTTTTTTTTTCAATAAAAAATTACAGAAATAAAAAAAATAAAAAAATTTTAAAAAGTGCCTCCACCCAGTAAACAAAATAAAACAAACCAGGACTGCATAAAGATGCTATGTTTATGAAGAAAACATCACCAGGATGACGATACCTTAGATTGTGTTGGCTCTGCCGTAACTTCCAAACACAATGGGCCCTATTCACAAGCTGCATTTTGTCCTAGGTTTACCAGTTTTACAGTGGTACCGCTCATGTACTACAAAATGCTACTCACACACCTAAATGGGGAGGTCTTCGCCTCTCCCTCTATCTTTTCTGTGCGGACATCTCCTACCTGTGATCTCTAGATACATACGCCTATGATTTAGTAGTAAATGTGGGAGGCAGCGGCATAGCGTTGGTTGCCAGCGCCCTTGGCAAGGCAAGTATTGCACCCACTAACCCATGCATCGTTAGCGCTTCCTGAGTCCGTTCCACGTTTTTTTAAACATTTTGCACCCCTGAGAATTTTGCGCCCGGGGCAGTCACCCCTGTGGCCCCATCCACGCTACGCCACCGGTGGGAGGGGTGGGGGAGTGGTTGGAGAATAGGGTTGCCTTACCGCTAAAAGGAGGAGGGGTTTTGGGAGGAGTGGGAAGGGGTTAAGGGAGAGTTAAGGAGAGGTTTAGGGTGCAACATGCCCCACCCACCAAAGAGTAAGACCATTGCTATTCACAAGCTCCACTTCTAAAGTTAGTACAGACAAAAAAGACCCCAAAACAGTAGCAAATGCACTCCAACTCAGACCTGGAGTAAGTGAAGCGCCACACAAGGCCAACCACTGGTACTGCAATACCCTTCCATGGAAAATAATGGAGGTAGGATTTATAAAAGGTTTTTATTTTATATTAGCAGCCTCAATTTCAAAACCTGGTCTCAATTAAAATTATATAGGGACACACAATTTAGACAAAGAGTAAAATTGAATTTTATTGACTCAGGACAACTGTAAACACATGGATGAAGGGAGCTGGACTGCACACAGGATAATCATCCTATATGTCATCTAAGACTCCCTGATTGACACATGGCCTCCTTGAAATGGATAAGATAGGCAAAGTCCCACCGACCCAGATTTTGATCCAACTTCCATCGCATGTTGTCCTGAACAAAAATTAATTTATGAAAACATTTACCGGAATACCCTCCACAACTCCTTTGTCATGAAATAGAGGCCATTTTTAAAGTGTAATATCTAGCCCTGTAGAAATTGTTCCTATAGTGTCCTTGTTCATCACATATCCTTAAATTCCCCTAGCACATCTCTCCACAATCCTTGACCACCACTCCTGCGGCTAATCCTCTATACCTGTTTTCCTCAACCCAGTCCAGTGTCTTTCCCAGCTTTCTCTGTCTGTATGAGTTGCAGTAGACATAGAAAATACACTAAAGTAACATATTTAAAGATTATACACCCTTTTTCTGCAAAAACATTCAGCATACTCAGAATTCCTTATTATTTACAAAAACATAAACAATTAAGAAATGTGGGTTATTCATTTTTTCATACTAGGTCCGACGACTTTTTTGACAACAATCATCAACTTTTCATAAGAAAGATTTTACATGTATTGGGGATTCACCAATCTTGAGATTCACCAGCCTTGAGATATCAGCCTGGTATTCTGTTTTTAGCTGTATAGCACACAATTCATCTTAAACTGGATACAATTGCATAGAATCTCCCTGAAAAAATACAATAACCTTAAAATTGCATCAATCTCCCAAATATGCCTAAAATTAATAGAATTGCACTGCGGAAAACACAATCTCATCAGTGAGGAACAGCTTGAGTCTTGTGGCACAGTGAGCAAAGGACCCAAGTCTGGGCAAATCCGTTGGCCTTAAGAGGAGAAAAACAAAACGGTGAAGGATAGAAGGCTTGAAGCAACCTCAGCCACTGCCTTCCATTCCATCATTTTTCTAAGCAGTGTTTTAAATGAGCAGGTACAGTCAGGTACTGAGTACCTGTACTTATGTTTTATAAGAGGGTCAGTACTAGAACTTCTCATCAGAGGTGTAATACCTTTAACCCGTTGGACGCTCATGACGAGCTAAGCTGGTCATGAGCCACGGTGGCTGTGTGCTCATGACGAGCTGAACTCGTCATAACGGTTCGAACGCTCGCACGCGGGGCTAATTCCCCCGCTGTGCTCAACGGTCTGAAGAAACGGGTGTGGCCGTGACGAGCTCAGCTCGTCATGGGCACATGGCCACCCTGGCTCATGACGAGCTGAGCTCGTCACGAGCTCCTGGGTGCTGTGCGCGCCCCTCGCCCCCCAGCACATCGGGGAATTACCCCCGCGGCCAACTGGTTAACTGGAGAGTACCAGGACATCTCCAAAGCATCAGGTGCTTTGGGATAGGGCACATGCACTTCGACTGACCCATTTCAAGCACTGGTGTAATGTGCCCCTCGAGGAAAGGAGGGTCCTAATTTCATCTAGTGCCACAAGAAGACAAAGGAGAGCAGTGGCACTGCGGCTCGCCTGTCCTCTCACAGCCTGGAGCACTGCCTGGGCTCACACTTCACTTTTATTCTTTTTGAGTTTATTTCCATATGCATATATTCAAAAGCACTTCCTAATTGTGAGGAAATTATCTTTTCGCTTGGGTTCCAATTAAAATTCAGTGAGGACCAGTTTTGCCCGGAAACATCCATTTTAGTAATACAAGTTCCACTCCTAATAGTCATCAGTCACTAGTTAGGCGCACTTATAGTTGGTCACCTGGAAGAAGTTGTCCTCGGAAGCTTCCTGTCTCCACCTGAGAGTGGGATATGAAAATAGTTGAAACTCAACTTAGTAGCTAGTAAGTTGTCTTCGACCTACATTGCTTACAGGTCATTCTGTTGCCATGGACGGTGAGAACTGAAGTAGAATTTGCCTTGTTCCTGTTTTGGCAGTTTGAGTTAAGGCTGCAAGAACTGAAGTGTAAAAGAGCCACAACAGGGGCTGCTGGAATAGCTTACAGGTCACTCATAAACACTGGAAGATTCATACATTTATCAGTTTTGAGCACCTCTCCTCCTTACAACCTAAAAGTAAGTATCACATGTTCTAAATTTCTTACACACCGGCTCTCAGCTCTGCATTTTAACTTTAATACCGAGACAATGTGACTTAATGGGATTGCCACAAAGCAATGTTAAGATTCAAGGTTCCTAGTGTCAGAGCCGATGATAAGCATTTCAGTATCTCTCTGTGACTAAACTACAATTCTTCCACCTCATCAGATCTCTGCTAGACCACAATATACCAAATACCATCAAAGATCCTCTGCTACAAAACAATCTCTTGTGCACAACAGTTCCACAAAAACACCATATCCCACCTACAAAATACCTCCTGTGTTACATTACATACATCTTCACTAGACATCAGCTTCACTAGACCCAGTGCTTAATTTGAGCCAGTGTTTTCCTTTGCTTAGCACCAGCACCTAATTGCCAGCACTGGGGCTTGTGACAGTCTGCACATGGTGGCGCTGTCTGGCTAATTTAGGTTTTATCTCAAGAGCTGTGTGTGATGGTTAGTAGCTGTGTTTGTACTGTCATTTCCAACTGGCAGGGGCAATGTGTGGTCCAACCTGCATTGGCCTCCCGACGAGAGCCCCGGCACTTATTGGTTTACAAATTAGGCACTGACTAACCACATCATGTTATCACAAGATCCCTATGCCACATCTTCCCCCGAACGATGGCACAGCCACACCTCTCCCTACACCACATCTTCCCTAAAGAATACTTTTTCAAATACATCCCATATCCACTAAGTAACACTTCCCTCCACCACACCAAATCACTCCTATACAACAATGGCTCACCTAGACCACATCTTGTATATATAAACTTCTTTGCTATATCACATCTCTCATAGTCAGCACATACTAAACTGTACCACATCTCTCCTATGCAACACTAACTACCAGATTTTTTGCTGATCCCTATTTAGATAAATGTAGCTATCTGAAAAATCTGGCATGGATCCAACAGATTTATCTGCAGGCTCAACTCCCCTCCAAATCGTATGTGAAGATCAGTAACAGACGTCTTCAACACATACAACGCGGAACTGCAGCAATTTGTATTATCCTCTTCCACCTTATTTTGTGGTATCTTCTGAAATTTTCTATATTAGCCTTGAGGAAGACCAGTGGGAAGAAACAAGTGTTGACTGTGTTGAAGTTTGTTTCTCATCTATTTATCAAGACAATATAAAAATATTTCACTAGAAAACTTCTGTGAACTATTGTTTTTTTGTACAAGTTAATTTGACTGCTCCTGTACAAAACCTTTTTAGCACCTTCTATACCACATCACATCTCTCACAGACAGCACCTCCAAAACTATGCATCTTTGCAACACCTACTACATCAGTTCACATCTCGCACCTCCGAAACGACACCATATATCTCTTATGCAGGGCTTATGCTACTGCACTATACCTCTCCTCTACATCACCTCCCACACTTCGCTCCACTAAACATATGCTTCACTAGACCATACAATATTTTACTAACTTACACACCATTAATTCTACCACTTCTCCCCTTTAAGCCCAGAGAGGTAACCGTTCCCTACATCACATCCCCTTTATCTCTAGGGAACACGTTTCCAACAACAGTACATCATTCCAGATGAACACCTACTGAACTACACCACATCTACACTAGACAAACTTAGTGAACTATCCACTATATCCTATCTCGCACATGAAAATATAGGTCACAACTCTGTCACTGAACCACACCGTCTCAAACTGGATCTACAACTATATCTCAATGTCTTTCATATACTTTGTTTACATATTGTCATTATGTATTTTTATCTACTCCAAATGTATCTCATGAACTGGCTGAAATGCAAACTGTGTGAAGTGCTCTGATACTTGCTAGTGGACCACTCTTCTTTCAAACTGGAAGCCAAAAGAGTCCTAATGAATACATTTTTACCATAGTTGGGTTAGGTTTCTCCTGCTCGAAGCTAGTGATCCTACATTCACTGTACAAGCATTTGATGCTGGTCTTCCTTACCGCATAGTGTGCCTTCCTGGGTAGCCTGCTATATACCTGTTTATTGTATTACTCATCCTGTCTTATTTGCCTTGTAGTTATATGATTATTCCTTGTCTTTATTTTTTATTCTTACTCGATGTCGTCATTTCTCTTGTGCCCTTCCTTTCATCATTTTTGTAATTCTGGTATCCTTCGGGATCTTGTTCGCGCTATATTAAACTTTATAAATAAATAAATGTGGAAATATTTCGGGCGGATAATTTCCTTTTGCTGTAAATATTCTTCAACAAAGCAATCAAAATGCTACATATTACAGCACGTGCTGCCTGGAATGGGCAAATCCATGACCTACACCAGTTCTCAATATCCTCACACAGGTCAGACTTTACTATGACTTTTGACATATCCTGGGACCACTGGAGTTTCACTGAAGCATGGCTTGATCACTTCAGATCTCTGTGATGCTCTGACCATCTGAAGTCATTCCTGGGTCGAAATTCCTCAAGGCGTTTAATTGCGAAGAGTGATCTGCCTAATGCTGATCTTATTTCGAGTTCCCTTTTCTGCCGCTATATACCTGAACCGAATTGTTCATGGCCTGAAGAAATTCACTCTTTCTTAAAGAAAATCTTGCATATGTAGAACATAAATTCTAATCCGTCAATTTCACAAACCTACCTATCAGTCTATTAACCAAGGCACAACCCAAGAGCCTCTCCACAAAGCTACAATGTGATCCATGTATTTATTATAATAATTTAGTTGCAGGTCGACAGAGTGAGGCTCTAGGAAAGAGGCTAGCAAATCAATTCACATATAACAAGCATTGGAAATGCAATAGGTCTCGCACCATTAGAGTTAGTGCTTTTAGAATTGTTTATGGGTTTTTTTTGTAAATGTTTAGCATTTTTGTTTCCTGTAGCCAATGCTAAAGAATTACAAATAAAAAAAGCCATAAACATTTCTTAAAGCTGTAACTGAAATGGTCTGAGACCTATTGCACTGTGTGAGGGTGAGGGGTTGAGGGTGAGTGAGGGTGAGGGTGAGGGTGGGTGAGGGTGAGTGAGGGTGAGGGGTTGAGGGTGAGTGAGGGTGAGTGAGGGTGAGGGGTTGAGGGTGAGTGAGAGTGAGGGTGAGTGAGGGTGAGTGAGGGTGAGTGAGGGTGAGGGGTTGAGAGTGAGTGAGGGTGAGGGTGAGTGAGGGCGAGGGTGAGTGAGGGTGAGGGGTTGAGGTTGAGGGTGAGGTGTTGAGGGTGAGTGAGGTGTTGAGGGTGAGTGAGGGTGAGGGTGAGTGAGGTGTTGAGGGTGAGTGAGGGTGAGGGTGAGTTAGGGTGAGGGGTTGAGGGTGAGTGAGAGTAGTTGAGGCTGAGTGAGGGTGAGTGAGAGTGAGGGTGAGTGAGGGGTTGAGGGTGAAGGTTTGAGGGTGAGGGTGAGGGGTTGAGGGTGAGTGAGGGTGAGGGGTTGAGGGAGGGTGAGTGTGAGTGAGGGTGAGGGTGAGGGTGAGTGAGGGTGAGTGAGGGTGAGGAGTTGAGGGTGAGTGAGGGTGAGGGTGAGTGAGGGTGAGGGGTTGAGGGTGAGTGAGGGTGAGGCTGAGGTGTTGAGGGTGAGTGAGAGGTTGAGGGCGAAGGGTTGAGGGTGTGAGGGTGAGGGGTTGAGGGTGAGTGAGGGTGGAGGGTGAGGGGGTGAGGGTGAGGGGGTGAGGGGGTGAGGGGTGAGGGTGAGGGGGTGAGGGGGTGGGGTGAGAGTGAGGGGGTGAGGGTTAGGGGGTGAGGGTTAGGGGGTGAGGGTTAGGGGGTGTGAACGTTAGGGGGTGTGAGCGTTAGGGGGTGTGAGCGTTAGGGGGTGTGAGCGTTAGGGGGTGTGAGGGTGAGTGTGAGTGAGGGGGTGTGAGGCTTCGGGTGTGTGACGTTGCGTGAGTGTGTGTGAGGGTGAGTGAGGGTATGAGAAATAATAATAATAATAATAATAATATGTATTGCTATGGAGGGCACATTTGGAGATGCTTTCTGTTTACAGAGTGTCCTTTGCAGATAAGAAATGCACCAAACAGAAAAAAAATACAATGTATGTGTATATCTGATATTTTGGAAGGAGGGCAGCTAAGTGCCTTGCATTTTAGTACAGGTGTGATTTGAATTGCCAAGCTCTTTCAAGACAATTGGACATTATTGCAATCCGAGAAGCCAACCACACCCTTCAAGTGCAAACACTTGTTCTGCCTCCAGGAATTTCCAAAGACTGCTGAATAACCATTTCATATTTTAGTTAATGGCGGGGGCAGTGGGAAGTGTTTTCATATATTGTCCGAAATCACATTCTCACCCCCCCCCCTCAGTCCCAGCTAAATAAAAAAAAAGTAACAAAGTAACGATCCCATGTATGTTTCTGTTCTTAAAATATTAAAAAAACAACCTGTCCATATTAAAATGTTGCACTAAAAGCGTCGAAAAGCATTGGTGTGAGACCCATTTGTGCCTCGAAGCCTCGAAAAGTTGTAAGATAGGCGCTTGGGCTCCTCTGTAGGATGGAAGAGAGAATATGTGTCTAGGGTCCTCTTTTAAATTTAACATTTAACCCCTGATGTGCTTTTGAGAAGCTTTACCGCGTGTTATGTCATAGGTCACGTGTAGAGCGCCTGCGCCGCCTCAATGCGCTGCTGTACAAAAAACACTTCAAAGAGAGGGGCAGGCATGCTTCCCAATGAGGCTGCCAGCTTACCCTGGATGCTATAAACAAAGAGGGCGTTCGATTAAACCGCTGCTCCAGCACGATTAATCTACATTTTTTCAGCGCCATTAAATCTGATTTTCCAGCACTAATCGTGAAACCCCTGATACAGTGGAGGCGGATTTAATAAAAAACAAGTAAAAAAAATCAGGAAACCACACTAGAGGATTAAGAAGTTCTTCACAAAATATATATTTTATTGTATGTGGCTGGAGAAAAATGTAAATAATTAAAGGGTATGGTCTTTTGAGTAAAATTATGCAAGTACAAATGCTACAGGACAGTTTCCTCTGCTCCCGGCTCCCTTTCTAGTGTCGCCTTTATCGCTCAAACTCATTTGGCGCTGCGTAGGCATTTGAATTTGGTGAAACCCGCATTTACCAAAAATAATATGCATTTGCTTATGCATACGATAAGTAAGGATCGTGTGTAATCGCCTATCCTTTAATTATTAATAATGACCTGGCGATAATAAAGTGTCACAATAAAAGTGGTGAAAAGCATTACTGTGAGACCCTTTGTGCCTCGAAACGTTATTCGATAGGCGCTGGAATGCCTATGCTTACTTGGCAAAACAAAAACAAAACAAAGATGGAAAAGGGGCTTATATTTAAAAACACATTATCAATTGCGTTCTGATATAATACAGGGAGCGATTTGATTAAGCACAGGGTGGCTTGGTGTGATAAATAGAATATCAATTCTGGATGTCATTTCACAATTGGAACACACGTATATTACTGAAATGAGCCTAGTCGCAATGCACGTGTCATAAGTCTATGTACTGAAATATTTTCCAAGTACTAATTCAAGAGCTTATTTTATTGCATGAGCTTAAAATAGTATAGAGTGCATTGCATGCGTGTTACTTCAATGAGACGGCCAAACAAAATGTGTACATGCTATAATGCCTCTTATAACACACTTTACCTTCACCCCTTCCATTCAACTGTGAAAAGTCTCTTCCGCGTTTTCCACAGGAAATGACGCACCTCCCTATCTTCAAATGATCCCTACGAACAATTGTCACGCTCTCCCACTAAAGCACTCCCATTTGTATGCAAGTTAAATATTTATTATATAAGAAATCTCATTTTCTATGGCTGTTCAAACGTAAAGCGCACTAACAACCATTAGATGGGCGGAGAAGCACAAGATACAATAAAGAAATCATAAGCATGAGCGTGAAAAAAAAGCGAAAGAGAAAGCAGGGTAACCTGACCCAGGAGGGGGGGAGGAGGGAGGAGAAATGCGTCTCGGCCGGAGCAGGGGGCGGAGCAGGGAGAGCGGGCTTTGAAATGTACTTCACACGGCCGGCCGGTCGTGAAACTGAAAGCATGGCCGGCCGGCCGTGAAAGCCTTTGATGCCGCAGGGGGTGGAGCGGCACCAGCTGGGAGAGTAGGCAAGGCAGGCGGCTGGGGGCATGTGCACGCGCTTTTAAGCTCAATGCGCATGCGCATTGAGCTTAAATTTCTCGTGCACTGCAAGGAATCGCCACGATTCCTTGCAAGTTGGATAAAGAGTGGATAAGCCACCATAGTCTCGCTTGCTCGATGCGCATGCGCATCGACAGGCGAGACCTAAAAAGAGGTGTACGGGTTACAACATGACAAAAGGGTCATTCCGTGAAGAAGGAGTTAGGTAAATAGAGATTAGGCCAGGTGAAAGAAGAATGGCACATGTGCCCAAGAACATCTGATGAGCAAAAGACACTTTAAGGAGAGGTACCAGGTCTGGGACACAGTTGTCTTGCCATGTTTCTTAAAAGGAACCCTTAGACCTCTAGCTAAGGCAGTAGTGTTGTAGTCAAATCAGCTCTTTCTACCACATTCTACTTAGATGAACCGGCACAAATGAAAAAAGAATACTGTGGGTGAAATTGTGGCTATATAAGGCCAGGGTACCAAGCATCACAAACAACCATTAGCAAAGTAAATAGTACAAAAGTGAATCCTGATATACTGGTTTTGACAATGCTTATTTGTGTTAGCATTGGTGCTCCAAGGTCCATTAATTTTCTTTTATAATTTGCCATTTTAAAATGTTGTTGGTCATTTAGGAAAAATAAATGGAAATCCTAAATTGCTACAAGTGAGTCACGAGACATGCGCACTTCACAGTCATCTTGGATTGCTTTTTAAGTTTGAGAAAAAAACGTTCCACGTCGGCCTCTGTGCGTGCACATGTGTACATGTATAGTGATGCACGGCTGGCAGTTTTGGAATGATAAATATATTTTTTTTAAAGACTGCACAGGAGTTCCAAAAAAAGAAGAGGGTGCCCGGGTACTGCTTTGCAGCTGCTGGGTCCTTGGAAAAAACACATAAAGAAAAAATAAAAGAAATTAATTAAAAAAAGAGGACGGGTAGCATCTCGGCACCTGGGGGCAACTAATGGAGAGGGTACAGGGGAGGTGCCCTACAAAGAAATGCCATCTTATAAAAGTAAATAAATGAAGAAAAAAATGGGTAGTAGAGCAATAAGTGAGCAGTGATGCTGCAAGCAGAGAGATGAAGGGAACAAGGGGATGAGGTAGAGAAGAAGGAAAGACACACACTCCCATAGAGTGCTGAAAAACAAAGAAACATTGGCAAAGCTAAGAGATCTTGCTTTAACATGTTGGTGCATTGGTTATGTATTTCAGGTGGGGGAGGGGTGCATGTTCAATTGCAAACATTTGCCATGAAAAGAGAAGCAAAACGCCACATATTATTGCAATAAAAATGTTATTTAAAAAAATCCACCGTGTTTTTTATTATTGACGTTTTTTTTTATAAAGGCCAAGCCTTTTGGTGCCATGTACTTTACCAACGCTTTTTATAACGCAACAAAAATAAATGATCACCTAACTAACAGCCTGATTCATCAAAGACCCGTTTTGCGAGCCTATAATAGCGATTCATAAGGAATCGCTATTACAGACTCACAAAACGGTATTCATGTAGGAATCGCAAAAAGAATTGCGATTCCTACACATTCCTTATTTGCGATTAGCAAATTGCCAATCGCAAATAAGGAATAACTCCCCATTCATTCCTATGGGCCGAAAGGCCCATAGGAATGAATGGGGAGTATTCCTTATTTGCGATTAGCAATTAGCTAATCGCAAATAAGATAGCGATTTTAAGGGTGCCAGGGTTGTCCAAAGGACACCCTGTAGCACCCCTTAAATGCAAATTGAAACAGGTGTTGCGCACACATATGTCCAAAGGACATGTGTGTGTGCAACATGCAACTTAGAAAAATGCTTTCAAAAGCATTTTTCTAAGTTTTCGCTATTTACCACGAGGTTTGACCTTGCGGTAAATAGCGGGCCGAAATTGCGAATTCGCAATTTTTAAATGGATGATGAATTGCATTTAAGGAATCTCAAATAGAGATTCCTTAAATGTAATTCCTCGCAAAATTGCGAAATCGCTATTACCGATTTTTGCATTTGGGATGATGAATCCCAAATGCAAAAATAGCGCTCGCAAAGGGACAGATTCTCAGAATCTGGCCCTTTGCGAGCCGATTTCGGCTTGATGAATCAGGCTGTACGACCTCAAATTGCAGGCACCTACAAAGTTGCAATGTCCCATAAACATTTTAAAAACTAACTCAAAATGGATTCAGGAAATAGATCACCATCTAACTGGACATTTTAACAGCAAGCAGAATTTTTTTTTAAAGAAAATACAAAAATAACATTTAAGAAGTGCACTTTGAAAGAGTTGTTTAACTGAAACAAGCACTGGCGTTGTCAATAGGTCTCGCAGTAGGAAAGTTGGAGCTATTACAATTGCAAATAACAATGCCTTTTATTTTTGTTTTCATTTTAAAAACATAAAGGGCTTTGTCATTTACAAAATCAATAGCTCCAACTTTCCTACTGCGAACAGGTCTTGCCTTTAAGTTAAAGCCATTTGCTTTGCTAATGGTATTGTATTATAGCTATGTATTACTGAGTGTATGTATGTGATATGTTGTTATTTTATGTTGTCAGAATTGTATGTGTTACCTATGTGTTTTGATTTGTAGTGGCCTTTGGGACCTTATACGTGTTTAGCAATGCACTTTCCAGCATAAGTAACTAAATAAATACATACAAAAGATACGCAGGATCTGACCTTGTGTAATGTAATAGGTGCTTATGCAAAACACTCCAATGCGTTTAGCCACATTTGCTGTTGAGGACACTGCATAAATAAGAAACATGGCAAAAGAAAGATGCTGCAATAGAGGAACACATCCAAAGGGCAGCTTAGCATAAAGCCCCACTACTTCCAGACCACAAAATTAACAACAGACTGCGAAAGGGCGTAGACAGTGATAGACATATCGGGGAAAAAAATAGTCAAGGCTGGATGCTTGTTTAAAGGGCATTGATAAGTGAAATCCTGCAGCCACAGGTGTTTTTATTTTACTGCCCTTTTAGCCATTGTAAGATTACCTAAACACGGGATGCAGAAACATCCTATCTTTAAAAGTTGAACTGTTGCATACAGCCATGCATTATAGATGTACAATCGAGAGTGCTGCTTGTTGCAACCTACACTTGGCTCTGGAGTCACTACAATTTAGATTACTATAAATTCAGAGGCTCAACATAAAGGCAGTTACTTATAAAGTGGCAGTCAACGATCTCCCTTAAACCGGTTCAACAATCTTAATAACACTGAAGAGCCGATGATGGTAGGGCTTAGTTCTTATGTAGGTTTTAAAATAACTTGGTCTCTGTGGCTACAAAATACCAAACAAGATCAACCAAGAGGGTCGAAATCAAGTGGGGCATAGGGCTTTAGAAAACATACAACCCACAGTGTTTACGAATGACCACATTTTGCAGTGAGGCCCCTCATTTTGTGTAACTCACTGCACTTCCACATTATTACAGCATTACAACAAAGCCATTAAGTGAGCTAGTAATAATTTGGTGCACAAACCTGTACAAAAATTACACTTTCAATTTATCAGAAGGCACCCTGCTCATCTACTTAACTCTGGAAAATGTAACAATTAAGGGACCTCAACCCAAGATGATCCTGAATGAAATTGATAGCCCAAGCGATTGGCAACTGTTTTAGTTGCCCCTGTGCCAGACGTACACCCTTCGGTTATAAGCAGAACAGCGGCCTGCGTGCTGGGCTCGCTCTGGAACACAGGAGGAATTGTGACTGAATGAGCAGCCTCTGACAATCTGCCTCAGTGTAAAAGGGGCTAAACTTGAAAACAAATGCAATTCAATGTTTCACTCATTGTGCTTAATTTCAGCTTTTGTAAAATAAAAGCCAGCATGAACCAGTCATCACATCGGCCGTGGACGATATACGCTACTAAAGAGGCAGTGCCGCTCAGTGGAGGCACTGGTGGTAACAGCCCGCTGGGGCATCTCTCTTCCGCCTCACTCGCCTGTTAAAGGCATGGGCTGAAGACGGAGCTCTGTGTGTTTAAGAGATCAAGTGAGTGCCGATAGAGGGAGGCTGAAAGAGAGAGAGGGAGAGAAAAGAGGAGGAGAGAGAGAGAGGGAAGAGCTAAAATGAAAGAGAAGAGCGAGAATGAAAGAGAAGAAAAGCGAGAATGAAAGAGAAGAGCGAGAATGAAAGAGAAGAGCGAGAATGAAAGAGAAGAGCAAGAATAAAAAAGTGCGAGAATAAAAGTGAGAAGAGTGAGAATGACAGAGAGGAGAGCAAGAGAGAGAACAGCAAGAGAGAGAGAACAGCAAGCGAGAGAGAGACAAAACGGCAAGACTGGAAGAGAGACTGAAAGAAGCGAGAAAGAGAGGAGGGAGCAAGACTTAAGAACCACGAGAGAGAGAGAGCAGAAAAGAGACACAAGAGCGAAGCGGACTGCGCTTGTGCAACTAAGTCATTAAATAAATAAACAAGCACTGTCGAAGCGGACCACGCTTGTGCAACTAAGTAAATAAATAAACAAGGTGGCCCAAGCGGACCGCCCTCGTGCGAGCTGGCTCAATATCCTGTGACTCAAATGTGTGCTTACACGAGATGAATGCGTCCTTCTGTAAACCGATGAAATATCTTCCACCTGCAACCATACTCAAGCAGACCGCCAGTACATGTACACACATGGGGCATGCAAAATAAGACGAAAACAACAAGCATTGAATAAAAAAAATTAATAAAAACAAGCGTTGGCAAAGCAGGCAAGTCTTCCGTGCTGAAAGTGAAACCAGCCCTCGGCATTGCTGTGGTGGGGGAGGGGAGGGCGGGGGAGAGGCAAGCAGGGAACAAGTTAAACGAGGTCTGGCAGGGAACAGATGGCCTGGGCGTGAAGCAGGGGGCGGGGCAGCGCTGGGGAAGCCTGTGGGAGGGTGAGTGATGACTTTGATGTGGGGAGGGAGGAGAGCCTTTTGCGAGCCTGCAGAAGAAATGCTGCCGATGCACGTGCATGTTTAATCACGTGGTTCACGTGAACTGCATGAAAACCGCGGGGCAGAAAGCCCGTGGTTTGAAGAAGATTTTCGCCACTTGAATTCTCGCTCCGCTCGATGCGCTTGCGCACATCGATAGGTCGCGAGACCTAAAAAGGGGAACTATTCAAGCAGAAGTGACCAATGTGCCCAACCGTTGTGCAGTAGCTCGAAGTGAAAGCATCCAGTGGTTGAAGTGGGCTGGCCCATCGCCCTATGGGGTGGTGGGTTGAAGCAAACTGTGAATGAAAATTAAACGTACTAATGAATGAAGTCTACTGACCAAACGCCCCTTTCTGTATGCATATTATCCTTACATTTCTTGAAAACCAACAGTCTGGCGAGACTGTCTCAATTGTAAGATCTGAAAAGAGTCCCTTAAATCAGCAGCGGAAGTCTAGAACTCATCCAATCAGAAGCAGTGCAAAGGAGCAACGCCCCCTAGGTGTAAGAAACAAGAATGCGAAGGAAAGCCATTGGATAAGGAACAAAGAATTGAGGCAGACAGGTATGCCATCCAGTCATGAGGAAAGGGATGACCCATAGCCCCCTTTATACATTGTATTGTTCCAAACAGGTATTAAACAAAATATTCCTAAAGCTGCCTCTAGGCAAAACCTAGGAAAACCTCCCCTTCCTGCTAGTGTCGCTACTGGAAAGCTCTCCGCTAGCCTGAGGATTGGGAGACCAATGTTCATCAATGTATTTCAAATACACAACCAGAGTGTGAGATCAGACAGCAATAAGGTCTTGTTTTCAGGATCTCACAGAAAACTACAATTTAAGAGATAAAAACTGTATTTTTCTCCTAAAGCGAAAACGCACACAATAAAGAAATGGACAACCCTGCTTTTAGAGGATTTAAAAAGTATGTCGATGTTTTTGTAAAATCAACCATGGGCCACTGCACATGCCGAGATAACCAACAATTATGGCCATGTTCCGGTGGCATGGTATTACAGGGGACGCGAGCGCTTCAAGGCCACAGCACTGCGCCTGCACGGCTATCGAGCAAGAGGATCAGTCCAAGAGCTACATGAACCGCAGGATCCATGAAAGGCAATGTGCTGGTCACCGTGTCGCGACAACGTGGTATTACTACACCTTGATCATGTCTTACATTGTTTCTTAAATACTAGGCAGGCTTTTTGAATTACTTTGTGGAGGAACAGGTCCAAGACAGGTTTATTGAATTTCTTTGTGGAGGAACAGGCCCAAGACAGGTGTATTGAATTACTTTGTGGAGAAGCAGGTCCTAGGTAGGATTATTGGAATACTTTGTGGAGGAACAGGTCCTATATAGGTTTATTGACTTACTTTGTGGAGGAACAGGTCCTATATAGGTTTATTGACTTACTTTGTGGAGGAACAGGTCCTATATAGATTTATTGACTTACTTTGTGGAAGAACAGGCCCAAGACAGGTTTATTGTAGTGCTTTATGGGGGAACACGTCCAAGACAGGTGACTAAATTACGTTATGGAGAAACAGGTCCAACACAGTTATATTGGATTACTTTGTGGGAGGAACAGGTCCAAGACAGGTTTATTGAATTACTTTGTGGAAAAACAGGTCCAAGACAGGTGTATTGTATTGCTTTATCGGGGAACAGGTCCAAGACAAGTGCACTGAATTACGTTATGGAGAAACAGGTCCAAGACAGGTATATTGGATTACTTTGTGGGAGGAACAGGTCCAAGACAGGTTTATTGGATTACTTACTGGAGGAACAGGTCCAAGACAGGTTTATTGGATTACTTTCTGGAGGTACAGGTCCAAGACAGGTTTATTGGATTACTTTGTGGAAAAACAGGCCAAAGACAGGTTTATTGTATTGCTTTATGGGGGAACACGTCCAAGACAGGTGACTAAATTACGTTAGGGAGAAACAGGTCCAACGCAGTTATATTGGATTACTTTGTGGGAGGCACAGGTCCAAGACAGGTTTATTGGATTACTTTCTGGAGGAACAGGTCCAAGACAGGTTTATTGAATTACTTTGTGGAAAAACAGGTCCAAGACAGGTGTATTGTATTGCTTTATGTGCGAACAGGTCCAAGACAAGTGCACTGAATTACGTTATGGAGAAACAGGTCCAAGACAGTTATATTGGATTACTTTCTGTAGGAACAGGTCCAAGACAGGTTTATTAGATTACTTTCTGGAGGAACAGGTCCAAGACATGTTTATTGGATTACTTTGTGGAAAAACAGGTCCAAGACAGGTGTATTGTATTGCTTTATGTGCGAACAGGTCCAAGACAAGTGCACTGAATTACGTTATGGAGAAACAGGTCCAAGACAGTTATATTGGATTACTTTCTGGAGGAACAGGTCCAAGACAGGTTTATTAGATTACTTTCTGGAGGAACAGGTCCAAGACAGGTTTATTGGATTACTTTCTGGAGGAACAGGTCCAAGACAGGTTTATTGGATTACTTTCTGGAGAAACAGGTCCAAGACAGATTTATTGGATTACTTTGTGGAGGAACAGGTCCAAGACAGGTTTATTGGATTACTTTCTGGAGGAACAGGTCCAAGACAGGTTTATTGGATTACTTTCTGGAGGAACAGGTCCAAGACAGGTTTATTGGATTACTTTCTGGAGGAACAGGTCCAAGACAGGTTTATTGGATTACTTTCTGGAGGAACAGGTCCAGGACAGGTTTATTGGATTACTTTCTGGAGGAACAGGTCCAAGACAGGTTTATTGGATTACTTTCTGGAGGAACAGGTCCAAGACAGGTTTATTGGATTACTTTCTGGCGGAACAGGTCCAAGACAGGTTTATTGGATTACATTGTGGAGGAGCAGATCTTAGACAGATTTATTGGATTACTTTGAAGACGGACAGGTCCAAGGCAAGTTTATTTATTTACTTTGTGAAGCAACTGTGGTGGAGGAGTGTCGCCCCACTGCTCTCAGAGCAGTGGAAAGGGAAAAATAAAATGATAATAAATAAAATGGTAATAACAATGTTAATATTTTATTTTTCGTTGCCGCAAAGCTGGGTTAGGGTGGGACGGAGCTGGTGGCTTAGAGAGGAGAAGTGGACTGTGCACACTAAGTGCGCATGACTGCTTGGCCGACCTTCTTGGCCCGGCCAAACCTTCAAGCTTACTTTGCATGTTCCCCACTAGGCTGCATTACAAAGCCTGGTGGAGAACATGCCCAGGTCCCCAGTCCCCATCTGAGCCCCGAACCTTGCCGCTCAGACCAATTACAGCACTGCAGTGCAGCATTGTGATTGGCTTAGGGGAGCCTGTGTGCTTCCTGAGTCTTCAGCAACGACGGAGGAGAGTAGGAGGCGGCCGCGGCACAAGGAAGTAAATGTTTATTTTGTTTGTAATATTTTGCAGGCCACTAATCAGAGCTCACCGTAAGAAATGTGTAATGAACATTATTACTGTTTCCTGTACTTATTGGTTGGTACCAGCAGCAAAGAAGGAAGATGCCGCTTTCACTGCACGCAAGGTAGACCAGACGTCCGCATTAACTTATGCTTCAGGAATGAAGGCTAAGAGGTACGACAGGGCGAAGGAAGCATACAAGCAATAGAGCAGGGATATGAGTTAGGAAGTTAATGGAAACAAGGAACACCTGAGGTACGCCTGAAACATACTGGGTTGAAACAGGAGTAGAAGCTGACAAAAAGCCAAGTAGGCGCCAAAGACAGGGATGCAATCCAGGAGCATGAGCCGTGTCAGGAACTCGACGAGGAATCTGAATGGACAGAGAAACTAAGATACAAGAAGGAGCCATCTTGTAAAACTAAGGTGCTTTGAGACAAAGCACCACTTCTATGGAGTACCTTCATCATGGCAGAGCTCTGCACCACCTCGCGAGTGCACGGTGAAAGCCAGAGAGAATACATCTGAGGTTGCTGACAAGGTGAGGTTCTTACTCTCTGATGTTACACCAGTCTTCTTGCAGTGCCTTATATATGCAGTTCAGTGTCCTCCCATTTCAGTCAGGTTTGCTGTAAAAGCTCACTCTACCATACAGGAGATAACTGGACACGTGTTTCATGGTCTTCAATATTCTTCAGAGCAGAATATTCCTTCCATTTGGGGGTGGCCATGTGGCGCTTATATATTAATTTCGTAGTTCATAAGAGGGTAGCTCATGAATTCACCCAACATCCCCAGATTTTATCCCAGAAACATTTCTCTGAAGCCAGAAATATGGGCGTGCTCCCACAGAGACATTCTGGACTGGTGAAAGATCTGATGCGTTGAGTAGGGCTGATGGCCACACTGCACAACTGTCTCCCATCGTAAACGAAGTGTCGATAAGGTTCTCCTACTGTATTTGTATGTCAATAGTAAGGTCACCAATGATGAGTACAGTAACAGGAGAAACGACACTACGGAAGTGGCAACCAGCTTATGGGCACTGCAAGGAGACATGAAACCCGTCAACTAATGCCCTAGAAGAAATCCTGCCCTTTGAAGCAATGTGCATGGTGAATTATGTTATTCGCGTGGTGCCCGGTAAAGTATCAACTGTTCTGTGCCAGCCAAAATGACACCCATCTGATACAGCTGGATAATAAGTAGTGTTTAAGGCATTATCTAAGTGTATATGCAAGACCCATAGAGATATCAATTTATACACCCTTGATTGGCAGTCTGCTTCATTCCCATATAATCAAGTGGTTTCATGTCCTAAAGATTATACCTACCCCTCAGCAAACTACCACTGCCTTAACATCCTTTACCCAAAGGCGATGTTCCCAGCTTTATAACAGTGCCAGGTTGCCTGGCATCAGGAACCTATAGCCCCTCCTCTGTCCATAAATCATGTCACAAAAATAATAACTATGGTTTCCATATTTAGACAGTAGCTTAGGCTACTCAATAATCCTCCCAGTAATAATTTGATACCAAGTAGAAATCTTTAATGAGATACGATAAGAGGCATTTGAAAAACGTTATTATTAGGGAAGCTGTTGGACCCTGATCAATCAAATAAAAATAGATAAATGACATTTGCTTATAGCCAAAATGTTGTTTAGGTCTCAACAGCACAGCTAGTCACTGTAGTCATCTGAATGTCTGTGTTTGTGTATCTGCTCCTTGTGAAAAAGCAGAATCCCTGGCAATGGCTGAAGTGGGCTGACACATTGCCCCACGGTGTATGCTGTAGTGAGCCGAAGAAAATGTGATTGACACAATAACAGATCAGTGGACGAAGAGAACTGACTGAAAGCCCCTATTGGAAGGTAAATTATACCTTTAATAGTAGTAAAATCAAAATGTCTATGCCATCAATAGACCAAACAATGTTTAAAGGGACCACTAATTTTGGCCAATCCAAACTGTAATTCAAGACACTGTATTAGCAAAATTCACTACGAAAGAACCATTCTCATCGCAACATACCATTTGCAGGGAACATGCCATTTGTTAGCATCCATTCATTGACATGCCAATTCTTTGCAGGCATTTCCCCATGGAATCACCTTTTCCCATTCCGATAAACCACTGAACACGCAAACCAACTTCTCCAGTTACATGTCTGAAGTCGCCAGATGGATGAAAAACAACTTTTTCAAGCTCAATACAAACAAGACAGAAGTAGTCATCTTCGGTAAACACACCTCACTATGGGGCTCTACCTGATGACCTTCTGACCTTGGATCCACACCCAACACATCCACCCATGGAAAGAACCTCAGTGTAATAGTCATCAACCACCTCGTTATGACAGGTCAAGTGAACACAGTCTCCCCCTCCTGTTTCCACACATTCAAGAAGCTCAAGGAGATTTTCACATGGCTTTCTGTCAGCGCCTGCAGAACCGTCACCCAGGCCTTCATCACCAGTAAGTTGGACCTCAGCAACGCACTCTACGTAGGAATCAATGCACATCTAACCAAAAGACTCCAAAATACACAGAATTCTAAGGCGAGGCTCGCATTCAGACCCCCCGCACCCACATCACCACGCACCTCAAAGACCTCCACTGGCTCCCCATCCACAAACAGGCACCCTTCACACTCCTCATGCACACATACAAAGCCTTGCACAGCATCGGCCCTACCAACCTCAACAATTGTGTTAGCTACCACATACCTACCTGACACCGCCACTTAGACACACTCCTACTCACATTCATTTCCAGTGCACACAGAAGCAGATCTGGTGGCCGGGCCTCCTACCTCACTCCCAAATTCTGGAACGGCCTACTCCTGCACATTAGAGCCGCCTCCTTAGGTCTTGAATTTTACTAGAAACTAAAGACATGGCCCCTTCATTTAGTATCGACCCTGACTTAGCCTACACCACTCCTGCTCTTCAGGGCCAGAATACCCTACCGGGTGAGACGTGCACTCTACAAATACTCCTAACATGGACCACAACTTCACCCTAGAAGACCATCTTGTCATTTGTCACTTCATTGTAATTAATATAAATTTTTTTAAAGTAACAATATGTGAATAATAGTTTTAGGATAACAGTGTGAACGAAAAGGGGTAACTGCAATGGATTATGGGTAAGGGTATCGGGATAAGTGTAAGGGGTTAATGGTGAAGTGTAAAGGGTAAGGGGTAAACAGGTTAATGGTAGGGGACAAAATGGAAGAAGTTAAAAGCATCAACAACCTGCATATCTCTAAACATATTGAGAGGTATTGATTCACTCTTTAGCAAAGAAATTCTACAGCTAAAATCAAAGGCAAAATATATTTCTGGTTCTGCTCCATCATTGTGGAACTCACTCTAAGACCATGAGATACCAAAATAATATCTTTACTTTTCAAGAAAACGGAAAACGATCAAATCCAGTACACACCTTTAATTCTAATGTCCTCCTTCTCATCAATAGATGAAGAACAGTTGGTCTCTACCTGGGATGCTGTGTCTTACCTCCTGCTCTCTCACCCACCCCTCTTCCCTCGCTCTCTTACCCATGCTCTTTATATTATTTGAATTCCAAATTCAACCAATGCTGCTTTCATGGTCTACATGTAGTTTAGAAACCTTGATCTTTTGGTGTGTGTAAAAAATGCAAAGGGCACTGACACCTTCTAGGGTCGCTTTAACGCTAAAATATCATAAATAAATTCTGATAAATAAATCTAGGTGGTGCGAATGGTTATATGAATAATAAAATGTGATTAATTGCACAGTATTCCTTGAAAATAATTTAAAGTCGCTAAAGAAACTTGGATTCAGGCTGATTAACATTAAATGTAAAAAAAATTGAGTTATCTGCAGTTGGTGAGAAGTTAGATATCATTTGAGTATGTTGTTTATAATTTTTACAACTTTAATAGTGTAGTTAAAGATAAGTCCAGGTCTGGAAACTGGTGTCCCTGGTGAAATGGAATCATCTGGTAACCTTGGCAAGACCCTTGAACCAGAAAATAAAAAGTACGTAATTTTGTTTACCACAATCTTGCAATTCTAAATCTACTGGTGACTGAGAATGGAATCTTCATTTTAAGATGAACTTGAACACCTAGTGGGCTCTTTAAACAGTCCTTGTGTGAGATTTGCCTACGGTGCACCAAAGCACCTTTCGCCACTGGTGAGGCTTTATGGTGGGTGGACTGTTAAAGCTCTCAAGATCACAGCCGACCAGCTCGCCGCTTCCCTGAGCCAGCACCCTCCCGCCAGCTCAGCGAACCCCAGCCAGGCCGCCGACAACCTCACGAAGTGGATCGGCAACTGCGCGGACGAACTCGCCCCACTGAGGACCCCGCCCAGCAGACCCGGCAGCAAGAAGGCCCCATGGTTCACCGACGAACTCAAGAGCTCCAAGAAGAACTGCCGAGCCCTCGAGAAAGCCTGGAGAAGGGAGCCAACACCGGACAACATGACCGCCCTCAAGAACGCCACCCACAAACACCACCAACTGATCCGCGCCACCAAGAAAACAGCATTCAAGGACCGGCTGGACAACAACGCACACAACTGCAAGGAACTCTTCAACATCGTGAAAGAGCTCTCCAACCCCAACGCCGGAAACAACGACATCACCCCATCGCAAGACCTCTGCAACTCCCTCGCCTCCTACTTCCACAACAAGATCGCGGACATACACAACAGCTTCAGCACTCAACCGACGCACACCACGACTGAACCACCGCCCCCCACCACCACCATCCGCGCCTGGACTCCGATCAGCACCGAAGACACCGTCCGCACGATGAACTCCATCCACTCCGGATCTCCGACCGACCCCTGCCCTCACCACGTCTTCAACAAGGCCGACGCTGTCATCGCACCCCACCTGCGGGACATCATCAACACCTCCTTCAACACCGCCACCTTCCCTGAGAGCTGGAAGCACGCCGAACTCAGAGCTCTACTAAAGAAACCAACAGCGGACCCCACCGAACTCAAGAATTACCGCCCCATCTCGCTCCTCCCGTTTCCAGCCAAAGTCATCGAGAAGACCGTCAACAAACAGCTGGCCGCCTTCCTCGAGACGAATGGATCCCTCGACCCCTCACAGTCTGGCTTCCGAGCCAACCACAGCACCGAGACCGCCCTCATCGCTGCCACCGATGACATCCGAGCCCTGATGGACAACGGAGAAACAGCGGCCCTCATCCTCCTAGACCTCTCCGCGGCATTCAACACTGTCTGCCACCGCACCCTAGTGCAGCGCCTCAGCAACGTCGGAATCCAGGAGAAGGCACTGGAATGGATCATCTCCTTCCTCAACGGAAGAACACAGAGAGTCCGCCTACCACCGTACAAGTCAGAGGCCACCGAAGTCATCTGCGGCATCCCTCAAGGATCCTCGCTGAGCCCCACCCTCTTCAACGTCTACATGAGCCCCCTCGCGGCCATCGCACGCCAACACAACCTCAACATCATCTCCTACGCTGACGACACCCAGCTGATCCTCTGCCTGACCAACGACCCCGCCGCCGCCAGAGCCAACCTTCACGAAGGGATGAAAGACGTAGCCGAGTGGATGACGACCAGCCGCCTGAAACTGAACTCAGACAAGACGGAAGTCCTCATCCTGGGCTCCTCGCCCTCCGCCTGGGACGACTCCTGGTGGCCCCCCGCCCTGGGCACTGCACCCAAACCGACAGACCACGCACGCAACCTGGGCTTCATCCTGGACTCCTCCCTCTCCATGACCAGACAAGTCAACGCCGTCTCCTCGTCGTGCTTCAACATCCTGCGCATGCTACGGAAGATCTTCCGGTGGATCCCCACCGAGACCAGGAAGACGGTCACCCAGGCCCTCGTCACCAGCCGACTGGACTTCGGCAACGCCCTCTACGCCGGAACCACCGCCAAGCTCCAGAAGAGACTCCAGCGGATCCAGAACACCTCAGCCAGACTCATCCTCGACATCCCACGACACAGCCACATCTCCGGACATCTGAGAGACCTGCATTGGCTCCCCGTCAACAAGAGAATCACCTTCCGTCTCCTCACCCACGCACACAAAGCCCTACACGATCAAGGCCCGAGCTACCTCAACAACCGCATCAACTTCTACGCTCCCAAACGCCATCTCCGATCAACCAGTCACGCCCTCGCCGCCGTCCCCCGCATCCGAAGAACGACAACAGGAGGAAGGTCCTTCTGCTACCTGGCCGCCAAGACCTGGAACTCCCTCCCTCCCGACCTGCGCCTGACCCAAGACCACCTCTCCTTCAGGAAGAAGCTCAAGACCTGGCTGTTCGAGCAGTAGCAGCACACCCCCCCCCCCCCCCCGCCCCATCCCAAGCGCCTTGAGACCCTCCGGGTAAGTAGTGCGCTCTATAAATGTCTTTGATTGAATGATTGATTGATCAAGCTGCCCCTGTATATGCATGAGTAGGTTGTCCAGTTCAGATTTGTGCTTAGCATTCTGGGAATTGTAGTTTTATCTCTCATTATAAAATCAGGACTACAAGTCTCTGAATAAAAAGCTAAATCTGTTCTGGATGAGCTGCTCAGAAATGGTCCAGGACTGAGAGTACTGGAACCTGAAGTCAATACAGTAAGTGTCGAAAGACCACCTCAGGTACATCAGGTTTTTAATACTTCATGCCCACTGATAGCTACCAGCAGGACTTGAGTCGGGGTACCACGCGGGTGGACGGCGTCCGCCCACTTATTCATACGGGAGCTCAATAACTGGGGCAAATGGAGCTACACATTCACTCTTTGGCCTCTCTGGGGCGAGATCGGAGCTCATTTAGAACGCTGCTCACGCCAGGGCCGGACTGGCTACCGGGCAGTTTGGAAAAGAAACAAGCATATGTACATTACAACAGAATGCTGCCAAGCTGGGGGCTGATTTAATGGCAGTGGGGGCTGATTTCGTTCGTGGAGACCTGCGTGTGCTTCGAAATAATGAAAGCGAAACGAATTTCGTTTAGCACACGCAGGTCCCCATGAACGAAATCAGCCCCCAGCTCAGCAGCACTCCAAACTGCCCGGTAGGCAATGAGTCTGATGGTGCAAGCCACCTTTCGTGACGTCACTTCCTGTTGTGACGTTAACGTCTCCGCACTTCTTTTTTAGGACTTGTACTCTGGCTACCAGCTATCCCCTGTCATGAGACGGAGTTTAAGGCAGTATTGGTATTTGAGGCAACAACATTAAGCGTGCTAAGACTAGAAAGACACTTATTACGCTTATATAATGGGAAGGTAAAAAAGACACAAGACTAGGTTGAATAGAGCCAGACGATATCTATGCCCATTCAATCATTGGTCTCTTTACAGAGACTGCAAAAGAGAGAGGAAGATTCTGCCAATTTCCATTTTCCAAGCATTGGTGATCGTTAGAACACCAATGCTTTGCTCAAGCTCGCGCATAGCAAGCATCTACTGATGTTGTGATGTTTGGCGGAGCGTAAAACGAAGGCCAAGGCGCACTCCAAGGAGAGGGAAAGATCTGCAATTAAGAGCATCCAATTAAAATAATATTGAAATGCACTTTTAAAAAAAAAGAAAGACAAGAGGCAGGGAGGAGAGAGAATTCATGTGATCACTGATCAGCAATGGGGGAGGAAGCAGCAATCATACTGTATTTTATAAAGGCTTAAAGATGAATCGTTATGTAAAATAGCCACCAAGCTCAGAAGCACCAGAGAAGTCATAAATTGGCTTACCGCTGGACTCCGCGTCATCATATTTACTGCCCTGATTATCATGTTGCAATAAAATCCATTTAGGAGTTGTAGCCTAGGTTCACTTCAATTAAGTCAATTGAACTAAAGGACATTATTAAAGCCACAGGGACGGCAGAGATACGAGAAATTCCATATTTATATACAAATTACAATAGTAAAGACTGTGGGCCTTATATATAACCTGCCAGAAGGGATACTCTGTCAAAAATGTGACAGAGATCGCTTTCGACTTACTACAAGTGCATTATATCCTATGGTCCTTGTAATACCCGGGCGGAATATGTGTCACGTTTGTGATGGAGCCTCCCACTCGCAACACTCTAAATCAGGTGCGCATGGCTCAACTCATTGTACATTTTTGCCCGTCTGTGTTAACATGTGTCCATCTAATAGGGTATCCTGTGTCTTTAAACTAGGTCTTCAGGTTACAGAAATTCAAAGTCAATGCTACCTTTTTTGCACCAGCAAGAATCGTGATTTCCTATGATATGTTTCAAAGCGAAAAAGGGTTTTGTATACCTGTTCCAAGCATATCTGCTTCTTAGGAAGCTCTTGCACTATTGTGTTAAAATGATATACAAACGTGAATTTCAATTTTTTATTGCAAGCATATGGCTACCGCATTTAGGCAGCAGTGGGTTTTTCTTCCATTTCTTTTTTGTGATAAGCTTGTGATTTTTTTAAATTAATTTCATAATCAAAAGAACTTGCTAAGGTCACAAGTTTTGGCTTTGCCGACGCCAGTATATATAGAACTCTAGCCACTAGTATATGTAGTAGGCTTTTGCACTTACTACCATTCCTATGTGATTTTAGAGTTGTATCTGTTTGTATCTCTTCCTTGAGTGACTTTCAACTTGTACATGTGCAGTTTTTTCCAGTTTTTATCTCTTCCTTGAGTGACTTTACACCTTGTACATTTGCAATGTCTTTCTGTTTGTATCTCTTATGTAACTCATGTAATCCAAAGTCCTTATGTAACGCAACTAGTTCATTTGTACAACGCTCTGACACCTTCGGGTAATGTTCGCGCTATATAAAATCGCAATAAATAAATAAATAAATAAAATAAATGCCTTTGACAAAGCTACACATTTGATTCCCGGGAACCCTCTTCGGAGTCCATTGTTACTAGGGGCCAGTTGCAGCTAGGCTTGTAAGGGGACTGTTGGATGTGTCTTAGAGGCCACATAACTTGCAAAGAAAGGTTGTTGGTGGATGTGGGAGCCAGAGGCAACATTATCTTAGGACACGAGTGATAACCCCTCTCAACCAAAAACTGGGACCAGAAAACAACTAGAAGCGCTCTGAAGATGTGGTAAGATAAAAGGAGGTATCTGTTCACAATGGTAATGTATTAGACATGGAAAATCTCAAAATAAAAAGACAAAAAAAGGAAAAGGGCACAACAATAAAGCAAATCTTCCACAAAAAAAAAAGAATTTTAAGCCACTATAACATTAGAGAAGCAAAGAAGATTTTAGGAACCGGTATTGGAGTTGTCTCAAAGTATATGAGAGATAGAAAGAAGAGGAAGAATGCAGAGTGGTGGATCAGAGGATGAAAAGCTCTAAGCAAAACTTGTTTAATAAAATAC
Source organism: Lissotriton vulgaris (assembly GCF_964263255.1). Taxonomy (NCBI): domain Eukaryota; kingdom Metazoa; phylum Chordata; class Amphibia; order Caudata; family Salamandridae; genus Lissotriton; species Lissotriton vulgaris. Next base: position 160,555,963 of record NC_141700.1, read on the forward strand.
TAAAATCAAAGTAGGATTTGAAATATCAGAAGTGTGTTGTAATTTCTATGTAGTTAACTTGTTACTTGTGAAATCAAGAGAACCAAGTTCAAATTCTGGCTTAAATATTTGACCAAACTGTGTGATCCAGGGCAACCCACTTTCCCTCGTTGTGCCTCAATTCCTTTATCTGAATAAAGTGGGAGCTCTTGTAAGCATGCAAACCTATAGTACTAGGGCCAGATCAAATCATATTTGTTGTATAATCAATTTAAAGCCCTAGGAAATCGCCCTTATAAAGGAATATCCTAGTTTAGCTGGGCTGCTCTTTTTCCCTTCCTGTTGAAGCCCCAGTGTTTGTTTGTGTGTTATAGTTAAATTAAAATACAAAATCACAAAATAAATCTATGGTATTTCACATAATTCTGAATAAAGGTATTGGACACTTACGATTTCCGAGCGGCCATCGCGGCACGCGTTCTGGAAGCGGGCCTGCCTCTCCTCGTGCGGTCGGTCCCTGAAGCCGGTGTACTTAATCTGCAGAGAAGAGGACATCAGGAGTCAAGCCTTTTACTCTGATCAGATGTCAGGCTCAAGAGAGATGGCCTGAGAGGGTATCCAATTCAGGCCTACGTGCCTGCAAAGTTTAGGCCGCAGGAAATGAGATTGGCCTTTATAAAAAATGCTTATTGCTGTCATTAATCCTTGGAGCAGTAGGGCCCTCTGCCCTTGTTCAATCCAAACAACATTTAACATTGATCCATAGAAGAAGGAAAATAAAGCAGGCAAGAAGTACACCATGCCTCCAAACACACTAACCACTATTTTTTCTTTAAAAGTTAGAACATTGGTATTTGGTTTAAAGAAGAAAAATACACTATATCCAATTAATATAGTGACAGAACTAAAGTTGTTACAATGATACATTTTTTACTGATTTAAAATAATTACATTATAAAAAATAATGCCACTATCTTTTTTTTAAAGATTTCTGTAAGAAAAAGTGCAGAGTTCTATCTACAATATAGATAAGTGTATTTAATAGTTTGAATGCAATTAATATAATAGAAGTTTACAGTAATAAACTATCATGGCTAATTGGATCACTAATGTAAACTAAGAAGGCAAAGAGAAGAAATATATCTGGAAATACATGTTAACACACCGAGTAAAGTTGCTATTGCATAAATACTAAATATTATAAAGTAATAGGACAAAAGTGTTAGGTTAAATAGCCATTGATTCTTAAAGGAACCTCTACCCCACCGTGAACAAATCTTTTGCACGTTCTCTATATTTGGACTTCTCGCAAAGTGCTCCTGCTCCACCAATTAGTGACTAGCGCTTGTTTCACCATCATGGTCTGCTGCTCCCCACATGCACCACTGTCGCTTTGTAGTTATGCTTGCACTAGGCCATTACACCTTCAGACATACAGGCAGACATGAGGCTCATCGAGTAAGGAGAGCAAAGGCCAACCCCATGCGGCAGCTTGCATCACCCATGGGCCGTTATGTAAGTCCTTGGATTTAACTTGAAGTCAGGGCTTCTGGAGTTAAGTTATTCTGCAATTGCAGAATTTCCTGCATAAGTATAGATTTGCCGCATTTACCACAAAATCCATCATCTGTTGCATAAACTGCAGATTTAAACAAAAATATTAATTTCTAGCTCAAATGGAGCAAACGTTGATAAAAACGTGACGTAGCCCCGCACAGTAGAAGGCCATTCGCAAAGGATGACTGTTTATCCCTCAGTTGCTTATTGTTGCTGTATTTGGTTGTTAAACTACTACTAATGAGTTAAAATATTTTCACAGTGTTACCATTTGTAAAAATCACAAAATATTGAAGTAATACTATCAGAAAATGTGCCATATAATCACATCATTTGCCCTATCGTGTCGCATAATTTAGTCAACCCTGCCACATAATTTGGTCCTTCCATGAGGCATAATTTCCATGGCCCTGATGTTATAATATTGTTTTTTAAGCTTAATTACTTTTAGTGGCTGGTTGTTTTTGCCTGTTGACTGCAACCTGGATTTTAGAACAGAGGTTTCAAAAACGACAATAGCTGGTGGAAGAAGCTCAAAGCGACCAAAGATCAGGCCCTGTCAATTACCGTGACGCCATCACCAGGTGTCATAGAGTGTGGGGTGTTACTTCCGCTAACCCACCATCTTGCGAAGAATACAACACAGCAACAGACTATGTGGAAAGATAGATTCGGCTCAGCCTCGCTAAAAATGATTTCAGACACAATCGTAGAACAAAAACGGTATCTATGTTTGTTCGTAACTTACTCAGCTCAGGATGTACTTCTCATCTTAAAGTCAACATTTTATATTATTTCTGCTATTTTATTTTATTTCAACCAATATGATAAGGTGCAAAAAACAAAAAAAAAGTTAAAGAACAGCAACGTGGAGTCTGCCTGTACTTGATACACTGCAGGGATACATTTTTAAGCGGGGAAAGATAGAACCGCGAAACATGCATTTACCGAGTTGTAAACACGTGCAGAGCCTTCCTCGTATCTGACGCTCCCGCACAAATAAAGCTGCCACAGATACTCTACTTGTGACGAGACGGAGTCACGAGCCGCAGGGATCTGATAATGCGGCCTCTGCAGACATCCTGAGAACTCGTGACAGGGGCCGCCCCGGGGGCTCGGTAACATCTGGGCTCCGAGTCAGACGGGGGATGTGCCCTGTTACACAGCATTGCTTCCGTTAGAGGGCCTCTGCTCGGAGTGCAAGCAGCCAGTGGGCGTGGCTCCTGCTTGGAGTGCACATGTATGTGCTTCCACGCGAAGGCCCCTGCTAGGAGTGCGGAGCAAGCATGTATGTGCAAGCAGCCAGTGGGCGTGGCCTGCTTGGAGTGCACATGTATGGGCTTCCACGCGAAGGCCCCTGCTAGGAGTGCAGAGCACACATGTATGTGCTAGCAGCCAGTAGCTCCTGCTTGGAGTGCACATGTATGTGGTCCCAGGAGAGGGATCCTTCTCGGAATGCAACGCACACAGGTATGTGCAAGCAGCCAGTGGGCTTGGCTCCCTTTTGGAGTGCACATGTATGTGCTTCCACGCGAAGGCCCCTGCTAGGAGTGCAGAGCACGCGTGTATGTGCTAGCAGCAAGAGTAGCTCCTGCTTGGAGTCCACATGTATGTGGTCCCACGAGAGGGATCCTTCTCGGAATGCAACGCACACAGGTGTGTGCAAGCAGCCAGTGGGCTTGGCTCCCGCTTGGAGTGCACATGTATGTGCTTCCACGCGAAGGCCCCTGCTAGGAGTGCAGAGCACGCATGTATGTGCTAGCAGCAAGAGTAGCTCCTGCTTGGAGTCCACATGTATGTGGTCCCACGAGAGGGACCCTTCTCGGAATGCAACGCACACAGGTGTGTGCAAGCAGCCAGTGGGCTTGGGTCCCGCTTGGAGTGCACATGTATGTGCTTCCATGCGAGGGATCCTGCTCGGAGTGCAGCGCACACATGTATGTACTAGCAGCAGCCAGTGGCTCCAGCTGGGAGTGCCCTGCAGCATGAACAGGTATTCACTTGCACGAGAGGGCCCCTGCTCGGAGTGTTGAGCACGCATGTATGTGCTAGCTGCCAGAAGCTTCAGCTGGGAGTGCCGAGCAGCATCCAGGCGAGGGATCCTGCTCGGACTGCAGCGCACACACGTGTGTGCGAGCAGCCAGTGAGTGGCTCCTGCAAGGAGTGCACGTGTATGTGCTTCCAGGCGAAGGCCCGTGCTTGGAATGCAGCGCACGCATGTAGGTGCTAGCAGCCAGTGGCTCCTGCTTGGAGTGCACATGTATGTGCTTCAAGGCGAGGGCCCCAGCTCGGAGTGCAGCGCACAAATGTTTGTGTGAGAAGCCAGTGGCTCCTGCTGGGAGTGCAGTGCACCATGTATGTGCTAGCAGCCAGAGGCTCCTGCTGGGAGCGAGGAACAGCATGCCCATGTATGTGCTTCCAGGCTAGGGATCCTGCTCGGAGTGCATCGCACACATGTATATGCCAGTACCCGGTAAGGGGGCAGATAACACATGTATGTGCCTCCAGGCATGAGCTCCTGCCCTGAGTGCAGTGCAGAAATGTTTGCGCCTCCAGGCATGGGCTCTTGTCCACATGGCAGTGCACACATGTGTGCACTGCCTCCAGGCATGGGCTCCTGGCCGGAGTGCAGTGCACACATGTATGTGCCTCCAGGCATGGGGTTCTGCCAGTACGATATGTATGCGCCTCCAGTCAAGGTCTCGTGTAATGTGTTTCGCACCGCACATGGACTCCTGCTGCTAGTGGAGATCACACATGTTATGTACCTACAACCTGGGGCCTGCTGGGAGTGCTGCTCACATATGTCTGTCCCTGCTGCTGCCTGACTTGTCATGCCTGTCTGCGCGCGACAGGAAGTTTAAATTTAGAGCGCGAGAGAGGAAGTTTGCAAAGTAGAAAAAACACGCTTTAGTCTCAGACTGACTCACTCCAGGCGTCCGCTTGTAAGCGGCGGTGGGTGGGGGCGCAGAGGGGCAGGGTAACTCAAAGGGAAAGAACGCGCTGGTGAAGGAGGGGGCACTGTGTGCTACCCTGGAACCGCGAACCCTGTATTCGGCGCGCCCATCCAGCAGGGCGGCTGTGAAAGGGGCGGAGACGAAAGTAGTGCAGCTAAAAGGTGTGGGGTGGCGAACTGCGAGGGGGGGTTCATTCATGCTGCTAATTGGGGCGTGAAGTAAACAAGTGATGGAGGCTCCAGCTACCTGCGTCGGCCCCATTGGCTCTCTGTGAGTAAACGGATTATTATAAAACAGCTTGCCTTTCACAAAAAAGGTGCTATGAAATCGGACCTAACTTTCCTGTAAAGAATTTCAAGAAATTAAATGTCTTCGAGGAATCAGATTACAAACTAAACGATGTGTATAATCCCTTCAGGAAACATAAAACGAGGGGGTAGGGGCGAAAGCGTTGTGGGTACAAGGCGCTCAATTATGGAATTCCCCGTCCCTTGAAAAGCGCCTCGAACCTTCCTTCTTCACATGAATTTGTAAAGGCTATTAAGACCTTGCTCTACTCCAAGTAGTGTGATCCACTGGAATTGCAAATCACCACAACTGCCTGCCCCGTAGCGCCAAGAGGCTCGCTCTTCTTAAAGTGACCGTTGTGCTTTAAAAGTCCCATTAAAAAAGTAGGGGGCGACTGACTGTAGGGAAAGAAGTAGGGGCACTATTAGTCCCGCTCTTGGTAGAGCGAAGGCATGAGAAATTGTGGTATAGTAGTGGAGAAGGCAAGGCATAAGTCTTGTGTGCGAGAAGCAGGTGCGCTTTGTTATGGGGGCTTAAACAAGCAGGGAGGTAGCTCTCATTGGTGCGGCAGGGGCAGTGGCACCAGGGCCAAGAGTCCAGAGGGGCCCAGTGAGCCCTAGTTACCAGGAATCGGGGGTCCATGACCTTGCTTGCGGTATGGCCCATGATGCTCTTGGCACGGCACTGTAGGCAAGCACCGATGGGGAGAGCACACTTAGGGGTTGAGGTTAAAAGGGTGCAGGGCTCGAGTCGGGGTACCACGCGGGTGAACGGCGTCCCCCCACTTATTTTACCGGGCGGACGCCGTCCCCCCTGCCAAACAGGGGGACTTCACTCTTTGGCCTCTCTGGGCAGAGGAGCTCGGCACCTTCCGTGACGTCAATTCCGGTGACAGCGTCCCCCCCACTTCTTTTTTTAGGACTTGTGCCCTGAGAGGGTGGGTGATGAAGCAGACAGGTGTGTGACAGGACGCGGTAGAGTGGTGCGGGTGCCGTAAGTAGGCACGCAAAGGATGGGAAGCAGGCAGAGACTGTTGAGGGGGTCAGGCACAGGAGTCAGACAAACTTTCAGAGTGAGAGCATTAGGAAGAGGCCTACACCCTGTTGCGTGGTCAGGGGAGGGAATGGGAGAGAGGACAGGCGCGTGCCATGCGTAGGACGGCATGATGTCATCTGACCCTGGCTCTAAGCAACAATTTGTCCAGTGACGTGTGAGATATCCTCTGCCTCAAACGACTTCTTTTACTCCCCTGTGGACCACCACCTCCCCTCTTCCCAACAATAACATTAGGTCTACCACAACAGTCTATATTTGCCCCCCATACCTCCATTTGTGTTCCAAAATCCCAATCTCTGATTCTTCAGTGGCCCAATCGCAACTCCTGGAACAGCCGATAGATACCCTACCCCGAGAGTCAAACCCCCATCTATCCCAATAGACCCATCTCTGCTTCAGCAACATTAACACCTCTGCCCCTAGAGACCCCCTCTTAGCTCCATCGGAAGCCTCCTCTCAGCTCCGTCAGTGCTTCTGCCTCTGCTCTGTTACTGTACCAATGCAACTTCCTCGGCAGATCCTCCCTGCCACCCCCACAGCCCAACCCTGCCCCTTCCATAGTATCAGCTTTCCTCAAGAACACTTTATTTTCTTCCTAAGGACCCCCAGAATCTGCTCCAATATCCTCTTGTTAGTTCCTCACCTCCACCAGCCCGGTTTCTGCAATAACCAACCCGTGCACCCTCAATAGTCAAACCTTGGCTCCCACTAACCCTACTTGTAGCCCCCGATCGCCTCATCTCAGCTCCACGAGCTGACCCAACTGCAGCTTGAGGCCCCTCCTCTTCTGCCCATGTCCCCCCCCTACCCCCCCCCCCCCCAGGGAGCTCCCCCAGTAACTGCATCTCTATTCCCAAACAGCCCCAGCTTTGCTCAAGTGAAAGTTCAACTTATGACCCACCGGAGACCCCATCTCAGCTCCCAACAGACCATTCCCTGCTTCAAAAAAATCAAAGGGGGGAGTGAAAAGGAAAAAGGTACAATCGTCCTCCTCTTGATACTGTTATTCAACACAGAGATTCTACCATTTTTACATGGATCTATATGTGCATCTGTGTGTGCTACTCTTATTTAAGGTGTTAATCATACGAAAATGATGGTATCATAAAAAGATCTCAGCACCTTCTCTTAATTTCAGGAAGGGCAATATTAAAAAAATTGTAAAATACCCCTCACATACTGAAACCTGATTCAGTGTCATGCTTCATCATTGGGGTCTTCCCGCCCCACTACGGGACGGGGCGTGCTACGACCTACGTAGATGCTGAAGCACTTTATTTAGTGATTAGGGAATATGTGTACTGCGTGGAATCGTGAAAAAAAGTGTGCAATGATTACAAATTCCCTAGCTAGTGAAAAAAATATATTTTATTACCTTCCCTAGCTGAGAATAGTAAAAATGGGGAGGTGTAGGTGGTGTACAATGATGAGTCACCTTCTACAAGGTCGACATGTTTCAGAAGCCTCCCCCTTGGCTTTCTTCTTCAGGACCAAAATACGATCCCTGTTACACCTCACTGGGTGATATAATAATGAATATGCATATGCCTGCTGGTCACAAGTACTGTCCACTGTACCCTATTTGGGCAGTTAACAAAATATACCAGTAGTATATCCTGAAAAAAAATCTGTGTGTAATCGTTACCGCTCCACGAGCTGTCACAAGAGGTGTAAGGGCGCCTTCAATTTAGAAAATGCTGAAAGGAGCGCAGTCACCAAGGAATGACCTTCTCGTGGCTCGCCGGAACCTGCTTCACCAGAGTCCCATGCTGCTCCCGATACATCAATTGCTGCACCCCAAGAATCCTACCTCTGGCCCATGAGTAGCACCACCTCTGCTCCCCTACCTTCCCAATATCCCACAAAGGTCCCCGCAGCTCTCGCCTACTCCCCAAAAAACCCACCTCACACCACCAACCTGCCCACCTATACTCCATACATGTCCTGATCTCAATAGCTCGACTGCTCTAGCAGCCCATATCTACCCCATCCCAGCTCCTCATCTTGTCTCTCTCAAATGCACCCCCTTTTTATCTAAATCCCCCCTTTCCTTGAAGCGTTCGTCTTATTTACCGAATGCTGGTGGCTTTTCCTTGTTACAACCCTGTCTGCCTTTTCTCCTCATATACTAATGTCTGCTCCCCCAGTACTAGACCCCGGCCCCAAAGACCCCTCTTCTTTTTCAATAAATGACTTAATCTTCCCCTATAATCCGATCTCTTCTCACAGCCAATCAAGTTACTGAACAGCATGAACGAGCGTCACTTACTGCGCCCAAAAATAAATGCCTGATCTCTTTCATCGCTTACCCCAGCATTTCCACTCCAGTGGCCCCCAGCACATTCGGCCGAAAATCCCCCAGCACTATCACCTAAATACACCAGGCACTTTTTAATAAAATATCCCACACTTTCACATACCTCCAAACACTTTCAACCAAATACAGCACATACCTCAGCACTTCCATCGAGATACACTTACCCAATGTACTTCCACCCAAATTCCCCACACATCTTCAGTCAAGAACCTCAGCACTTCCATATACATACCCAGAGCACTCCCACCAAAATACCCCACGCACCTTCAATCTAATATCCCAGCACTTCCATGGAAATACCCAGAGCACTTCCGCCCCAATACCCTTACGCACCTTTAATCAAATCGCCAAGCACTTCCATGCAAATACCCACAGTACTCCCACCCAAATACCCCATGCACCTTCAAATACCCCAGCCCTTCCATACAAAAACCCACAGCGCCTCCACCCAATTACCCAGAGCACTTCTACCCAACTACCCCTTACACCTTCTATCAAATACCCCAGAACTCCCATACACATACCCAAAGCACGTCCACCCAAACACCACATGCACCTTCAATCAGATACCCCAGCACTTTAATACAAATACCCATACCACTTCCACCATAATATCCCACTCAACTCCAATCAAGTACATCAGCACTTCCATCACATACCTATGGCACTTTCACCCAAATACCCTCGGCACTTTGCCCTAAAACCCACATCCAGGCACTTTTAAGTAATCCAGCATTTTCATCTGAATACGACAACACTTGCAAGAACATACTCCGACACTTGGACCATTGTGATGTCTAGAACCCTCCTTGCCCCACAGTCCCACCTGCAGCCACGACTGCCCCTCAGTCCCACCTGCAGCTAGGATTGCCCCACACTCCCACCTGAAGCTACGAATGCTCAACAACCCCACCTGCAGCCACAACTGCCCCACAGTCCCATCCACTGCCTTGACTGCCCCACAGTCCTACCCACAGCCACGACTGCCCCAAAGTCCCACCTGCACCCACAACTGCCTCGCAGCCCCACCTGCAGCCACGACTGCCCCACAGCCCTACCTGCAGCTATAACTGTCCCACAGTCCCATCCGCAGCCTCAACTGCCCCACAGTCCTACCTGCAGCCACAACTGCCTCGCAGCCCCACCTGCAGCCTCGACTGCCCACTGTCCCACCCACAGCCACGACTGCCCCGCAGCACTACCTGCGGCCTCGACTGCCCCACAGTCCTACTCACAGCCATGACTGCCCCGCAGCACCACCTACAGCCATGACTGCCTCGCAGCACCACCTACAGCCATGACTGCCCCACAGTACCACCTACAACCATGACTGCCCCGCAGCACCACCTACAGCCATGATTGCCCCGCAGCACCACCTACAGCCATGACTGCCCCGCAGCACCACTTACAACCATGACTGCCCCACAGTACCACCTGCAGCCTCGACTGCCCCACAGTACCACCTGCAGCCTCGACTGCCCCACAGTACCACCTGCAGCCTCGACTGTCCCACAGTCCTACCCACAGCCACGACTGCCCCACAGTCCAACCTGCAGCCACGACTGCCCCACAGTACCACCTGCATCCTCGACTGCCCCGCAGCACCACCTGCGGCCTCGACTGCCCGCAGAACCACCTGCAGCCTCGACTGCCCCGCAGCACCACCTGCGGCCTCGACTGCCCGCAGAACCACCTGCGGCCTCGACTGCCCCGCAGCACCACCTGCGGCCTCGACTGCCCCACAGTCCCACCTGCAGCCTCGACTGCCCCACAGTACCACCTAAAGCCATGACTGCCCCAGTCCCACCTGCAGCCACGACTGTCCCACAGTCCCATCCGCAGCCTCGACTGCCCCACAGTCCCACCTGCAGCCACAACTGCCCCCACATTCCAACAATGCAGCTACAACTGCCCCCACATTTCCACCTGCAGCCACGACAGCCCTGCAGCCCCACCTGCAGCCATGACTGCCCCACAGTCCCACCTGCAGCCTCGACTGCCCCACAGTCCCACCTGCAGCCTCGACTGCCCCACAGTACCACCTGCATCCTCGACTGCCCCACAGTCCCACCTGCAGCCTCGACTGCCCCACAGTCCCACCTGCAGCCTCGACTGCCCCACAGTCCCACCTGCAGCCTCGACTGCCCCACAGTACCACCTGCATCCTCGACTGCCCCGCAGCACCACCTGCGGCCTCGACTGCCCGCAGAACCACCTGCGGCCTCGACTGCCCCGCAGCACCACCTGCGGCCTCGACTGCCCCACAGTCCCACCTGCAGCCTCGACTGCCCCGCAGAATCACCTGCAGCCTCGACTGCCCCACAGTCCCACCTGCAGCCTCGACTGCCCCACAGTCCCACCTGCAGCCTCGACTGCCCCACAGCACCACCTGCGGCCTCGACTGCCCGCAGAACCACCTGCGGCCTCGACTGCCCCGCAGCACCACCTGCGGCCTCGACTGCCCCACAGTCCCACCTGCGGCCTCGACTGCCCCGCAGCACCACCTGCGGCCTCGACTGCCCGCAGAACCACCTGCAGCCACGACTGCCCCACAGCCCCACCTGCAGCCTCGACTGCCCCACAGTCCCACCTGCAGCCTCGACTGTCCCACAGTCCCACCTGCAGCCTCGACTGTCCCACAGTCCCACCTGCGGCCTCGACTGCCCCGCAGCACCACCTAAAGCCATGACTGCCCCAGTCCCACCTGCGGCCTCGACTGCCCCGCAGCACCACCTAAAGCCATGACTGCCCCAGTCCCACCTGCAGCTGCAACTGTCCCACAGTCCCATCCGCAGCCTCGACTGCCCCACAGATCCACCTGCAGCCTCGACTGCCCCCACATTCCCACAATGCAGCTACAACTGCCCCGCAGCACTACCTGCGGCCTCGACTGCCCCTAGGGTGACCAACTGGCATTGGTGCAAATTCAGGACGGTGAGTGTAAAAATTCAGGACAAAGGGTCAAAATTCAGGACACAAATTCAGGACAGGAGGTCAAAATTCAGGACAAAATATCAGGACAATTGGATAAGTTTTACAGACGCGTCAGAGGTCGCGCAATAGTATATAAGTAAGCCCAGCCATATCCAAACATATTCAACCATTTGCAAACCTATCCATCATGTATCCTTCCATCTATCCTTTCACTCATCCATCCCTTCATCCAACCTTTATCCGTCCATCCACCCTTTCACCCTAGCCATCTGTACACTCATACATCCACTCTTCTACCCATCCATCCATCCATTCACTCATCCATCCCTCCATCCACCCTTTCACTCATCCAACCATTATCCATCCATCCACCCTTTCACCCTATCCATCTGTACACTCCTTCATCCACTCTTCTACCCATCATCCATTCACTCATCCATCCATCCAGCCATTTACCCTTTCATCCAGCCATCCTTTCACTTACTCATCCATCCACTCAGTCACTCATCCTCCCTCCCATCCACCCTTTCAGTCATCCATCCATCCTCCCTTTCTCTCTCCATCGACCCTTTCACTTAGCCATCCATCCATCCACCCACCCATCCATCCACCCACCCATCCATCTACTCATCCACTCATGAATCCATCCATGGACCCCATCACTCATCCATCCTTTCTCTCATCCATTTATCCTTTCACTCCTTCACTCATTTATTCATCCTTTAGTCCATCTACCATCCCTTTCACTCACTCGTCCATCCTTACATCCACCCTTTCACTCATCCATCCATCCATTCACCCTTGCACTTATCAATTCACAATCCATCCATCTTTTCACTCATCCATCCACCCATCCACTCACTTATCCACCTTTTTACTCATCCATCCTTTCCCTCATCCATCCACCCTTTTACCCGTCCAGCTACCTTCCACCCATACATCCAGCTATTTACCCTTTCTCCCTTCCATCCTTCCACCACTCACTCATCAATCCACCCATCCTCTTTTATTATCCATCTATTCAATCTTTCATTCATCCATTCACCCTTTTACTAATTCATCCATTCACTTACTCACTCGCCCACCTTTTCATATTAATTTTGAGCTGAGCGTTTTTGAGCTGCAGGAGCCATTCTTGGACTGAGACAGAAGCCACCCAGGGCAGAGACAGGATCCACCACAGGTGGGGGGAAGGGGGAGGGACAGGGGCCATCACTGGGGGAGGGTAGGCAGGAGGGGGGCCAGGATCCACCAGGGTGGGCACAGGGGTGGGCATGCGGTATTCTAGTATCATCTTGGTCTCTTCCAGGGTGGGATAGGGCTCCTCACCCCCTCCTGGACAAGACAATGAGAAGTCAGTCTCTCTTTCCAAAGTGTTACTTTTGTCATCCCCCACTGTGATGTACAGCACTTAAAGGAGATACTCCAAGAGAACTAATATATCCGTTTGTCCTCCATACTTTGTTAGTGTGGGTGCGATTGTGCCATTTCTTTATTTTATTATATTAAAGACTGCATGTTTGAAGAATCGAGGTTTGTTTACAATTTAGTGACAGTAATTAAGCTCTGTGCTGTGAAGAGCGTGCTGCCTCGGTGTAATCCAGACCGGTTGTAGGATGTTTGGGGCCCTGGGCAGAAAGGGAATGTCTCACACAAATTGCAGAGCCATGACGCATTCAGGGCTGTTTGCATCTGAATAGATGCCCCCTGCTCCTGAAGCTGCAGCCCCCCACCCCCTCCCCTCAGTCACCTCACCTCTTAACAGCTCATCAAGGGCTGGAGGTGTGAGGTGGGGGCTGCAGCTTCAAGAGCAGGGACATCTATTCAGATGCAAACAGCCCTGAATGCGTCATGTCACGTCAAGAAGGAAGGTGAGTGGAAGCTGTGCCGGCTTTAAGGAGGTGCGACCTGTGCCCGGTTAAAATTACGGACAAATGGCGTCCGTTAAAGAATCCTTCACGGACAACGGACAGACGGCCGATATTACGGACTGTCCGTGAAATTTACGGACGGTTGGTCACCCTAACTGCCCCACCTGCAGCCACCCAGTCCTACCTGGGGGCCGCTCGTGTTGGCGGCCTCTGTCCACCGCCGCCAGTGAGGGTCGCGCTTTCACCTGTCTAGCCACCTCCAGAGTGACCAGCATCCTTCCATTTAACAATAAGTATGTTACACCCTTAGAAACGGCAGCACTGGGGCATGTAGCGCTATAAAAACACTGTGTGCTAATCATCTCTAGGCACTACTGTCGGTGCGAGGGTCCATGTGTGTACGGACGGCTCTCTAGTCCCATGCATCCCTCATCCCTTTAAGAGGGTCCGTTCTGGGCCCCCGGAGGCTCCCCTCACAACACGCCATGCTGCTGCCAGCCCCCCAGCCTCCCTCAAGATGCCGGTCCCTGGGGTCCGGGAGCAGACTATCGGGTCTCACCTCGCACTCTCGGCTCAGTTTCCTGAAGAACTCCTCGTTTTCGAACTTGCTGCGCTGATCCGGCACCACCCGCGGCATGCTTGGATCCGGGAGGGGGGGTGGGGGCCCGGCCCGGGTCCCCGGCCCCGCTGCGCTCGGCCCGAGCTCTGTCAGACCCTCCGGACGCGATGTGTCACCGAGGCTCAGAGCCGGAGCCCGGGGCGGACTGACAGACTCAGCCCCTGCGACGGGTCCTGCTGTCTCAGGGGTCCCTGCGGACGGCGGCTGCTCACTGAGGGCTCAGCACCTCAGGTCAGGACAGGGCGGATTCTCACTGAGGGTTCAGGTTCCAGACAGGGCAAATATTTACTGAGGGTCCGTCCAGGTCCCAGGCAGGGCAGATTCTCACTGAGGGTTCCGGTTCCAGACAGGGCAGCTTCTCACTGTGGGTTCAGGTCCCAGGCAGGGCAGCTTCTCAATGCGGGTTCAGGTCCCTGGCAGGGCAGACTCTCACTGAGGGTTCAGGTACCCGGCAGGGCAGACTCTCACTGCGGATTCAGGTCTCAGGCAGGGCAGCTTCTCACTGCGGGTTCAGGTCCCAGGCAGGGCAGATTCTCACTGCGGGTTCAGGTCCCAGGCAGGGCAGCTTCTCACTGCGGGTTCAGGTCCCAGGCAGGGCAGCTTCTCACTGCGGGTTCAGGTCCCAGGCAGGGCAGATTATCAGTGCGGTTTCAGGCCCCAGGAAGGGCAGACTTCTCACTGCGGATTCAGGTACCAGACAGGGCAGCTACTCACTGCGGGTTCAGGTCCCAGGCAGGGCAGCTTCTCACTGAGGGTTCGGGTCCCAGGCAGGGGAGCTTCTCACTGCGGGTTCAGGTCCCAGGCAGGGCAGCTTCTCACTGCGCTCTGACCAGAAGATCTCACTCGACCTCCGCTCCAGGGCAGACTCTCCCTGCGGATTCTATACCCAGGCTGGCCCCAAGCTCTCACTGCGGTCTCCGGTCATCACACTCAGCGCTCGCTTCAGACCCTGTCAGGCTGCTGCTGCTGGGCTCGCACACTCCCTCGGACTCACTTCCTCCTCCTGGCAAACTCCAGCAGCGTAGACATGCACAGTAAGTGTGTGCTGGGGCTGCTGGACGGCAGCCACCGCCTCCGCCCCTCCCCTGCCTTCCCTCACCTTTCCCCACCCCTTCCTCTCCCCCCCCTGCCACACTCCCCGCTCCTTACCTCCTCTCCGCCCTTCCACCCGCCCCCTTCCTTCTATGTAAAGCGATTAACTCGCTCCGCGTTTGCGCCACACCGCTCGAAAAGACACCACTTCTGGCAGTGCAGGGCCGGGGGCATTCTTTCCACACCCTGCCCTCTGCCACGAGCCACTTCTAATGGGGTTTTAAGTACATGCCCCCCGGGACGTCCTGGCAATACAGCTGGCACCGGCTCAATGCAAATGCACCCTTTGTCCTGGAACAGAGACCCGGCTCCTGAGCTGGCGCACGTGCCCACCCGGGATCCAAGCAGCCGTCGCGTGCGCCCCGGATGAAAACAGAGTTCGGGAATGTTGTACTTTTAAACTAGCAGCAGGGCTTGAATGGAAACATCGAAGTGCGGGCAATCATTGTCCCAGGGTACCTGTTTGCTGATGAGAAGTGCCAGTACTCTGCCATTAAAAAGTTTCGTAGCAGTGCCGAGAAGTGCTGGTACTAACTAACCCCTTGCAAATGAAAGAAGTGCAGGTACAAGTCTGTGATAGGCAATATTTGCAGAGGATACAGCAAATTGTGTAGTTAGCAAACGTGAAATACCCCCGATTATGTCTAAGGTTGACTGTGTGTGGACTCGCCTTGTAACCTGTCATCTCGCATTGCGTTATCTCAGCACATTTATTTATTTATTTATTTAAAAGTTTTTATATAGCGCTGGCTAGACCCGAGGGTGTCAGAGCGCTTTACAAGTGATTGGGTGATATAACATTTGTACAAAAAAGTAACATGCAAAGAACAAATAGAGCAATATAAACAGTACCGTTATAACATGTGAATATAAATATGGACTACCTATAGGCTATGGCAAGTGTGTAAACTAGTGACGCTAGAGAGGATGGCCAGGGCAGAGGGGTGGGTTGAGTATGGAAGAAGAGGGGAACTAAGGCGGGAGAAGGGATAGGGGATCACATGCTGGAGTAGAACGATAATTACAAGATAACAAGAAGGGTGGAGGGTGGGAGTAAATGTAACAAGCATCAAAGAATTATATAATAGTCAAGTCTGTTTTTAATGACTACCGGGTCTGACAATCGGACTACTTAAAGCCCTGGCTGTCTGAATGCACACAAAGAACCAGTACCAAGTCAGGCGATGCAACAGTGCCGACATGGTAAAGGTTCGCTCCTGGAATTTACAAAGCAAACGATGCACTGAGACGTGCCGATAAAATGGAGTGATTTGGCACTTCGAGAAAGAGCGCATTTCCATCTTCTGTCCCGAGTTCTGCCAGAGGAGTGGATATGTCGTCTTCTACACTGCCAGTGTCCTACACCACGAGGGTATGCCATGCACCCTGTCACCGTCAGAACACACTATCCATTAGCCACTGCAAGAACACTGGCCACCTTCGTTAACCTGCACAAAACTACATTTCAGCGAGTGGCTCTAAGCAAGGCGCAGTGTCAGTGTGACTCGCACCCTGTCTGATGCACTATATAAAAATAAAAGAAGGTTTGTAAGCTATAACTCCACTGACCTTGGCAATCGATCGTAAGTTAAAGCGGCCAGCAGCCATAGTAGTGCTTGGGGTGGGGGTTGAGGGTGGGAGGGGGGGTCACCGAGGAACTTCCTGTGTATTGGCAGGGCACAAGAACGTTCGTCACCGTCTGGTATGATAAGTGATTGAAAACAACTTCAGCTTTAAAACAAGCGCTGGCAAAGTTCCTTGCCGAAAACGTGCAGGCGAGGTGCGACACGGCAGGACGGAAGGAAGAGAGGGGAGGGGGAGGAGAAATGCGACACGGCGGGAGGGGGCGGGCAGGGGAGGGGGCGGAGAGGGGAGAGGTGCGACACGACGGAAGGAAGAGAGGGGAGGGGGAGGAGAAATGCGACACGGCGGGAGGGGGCGGAGGGGTAAACAAAGACGGACGTGCACGCGCCCGTGAGTTTTAAGGTCAATGCGCATGCGCATAAGCTTAATGCGCATGCGCATTGACCTTAAAACTCACGGGCACTGCAAGGAATCGCCACGATTCCTTGCAGTGTGTCTAAAGAGTGGATAACTCGTAATAGTCTCGCTTTGCTCGATGCGCATGCGCATCGGCAACAGGCGAGACCTAAAAATGGGAAGAGGGAAGGGGTGAAGGCCAGGAAAAAAGTAGCGGGAACCTAATACAGTCAGGAACAACTTGTGAAACCGAGTAAGGAGCAAAGGATTAAGGGCCCCAGTATTTGTTGAGAAAGTGCAGCTTGAGGTCTTTCTTGATGCTGAGGTAGGAGGGGTTGCAACGTAGATCTTTAGGGAGAGAATTCCAGATAATAGGCGCGTTACCGGAGAAGGAATGTGATTGTGTAAATTTCTTGTTTAACCCCTTGCCTGCGGTCGGAATTCCGCTCCTGTGCGACACATTCCGATCGCGGGCGTGGTCGTGACGGCTCCCGGCCGTCATCAGCACACGAGCACTGTGTGCCATGACGGACGGGAGCCGTCACCAGCATGCAAGGGGTTAACAAGGGGGGACTAGCATGAGAGCATTGGTGCTCCTCATTACTTTGGAGCAGCCCGCTCCAAGTGGCGTCAGTATGTATGACTAATATTGCATAGGAGAGTAAAAACCCATCAAATGCATACTGACTGCCTAGTGACACTCTGTTCTCCTAACATTCAATTATATCTTATTGTCACCATCCCTTATTTACTTAAACACTGTGGGCCAGATGTAGGTAAATTAGATTTACCGATTTTTAATTACCGAATTTTACCGATTCGGTAATTAAAAATCAGTAAATCTAAAGGGTGGATATGTAGGTATTTCCAGATGTGGAAATACCGAATAATCTGTAACAATCGGTATTTACCGATTCTGTAAATACAGAATCGGTATTTCCCATTGATTCCTATGGGCTTTGAAGCCCATAGGAATCAATGGGAAATACCGATTCTGTATTTACAGAATCGGTAAATACCGAATTTTGCAAGGGTGCAGGGGGTGTCACTTTGACACCCTCTGGCACCCCACAAATAGGCATGTGCGCCAAGGGCATGTCTGTCTGTCACATGGCTAGGTGTGCATGCACACATGTGCATGCACACCTGAATTCGGTATTTTACCACACAATAGGATTGTGTGGTAAAATACCGATTTTGTAGGGCCTTTGGGACTCAGAAGAGTCCCACCTACATCTGAGATTTACCGAATCGGTAAAAATACCGATTCAGTATTTTACAGAATCGGTAAATTTACCGATTCGGTAAATTTACCGATTCTGTAAAATTGTGCCCCTACATGCCAATTCTTGCATACCGGTCGGTAACGGCCGAAAATACCGATTTTCGGCCGTTACCGACCGACCTACATCGGGCCCTGTGTCTCTTATAAGAAACCTTTGACCTCTCTATACATGGAAATCATGCTGGTGCCATTACTCAAGAGATTTTGCCTCCTTGCATTTACCCTTTAAGTCATTAAGCGGCTACTTCTATGGCCACGTAACCCAATACAGTATGTCCCTCTGAACATTAATGACACTTCCATTATAGGACTATTTTCAGTGATCTTCTCACAGGAACAACCAGTATGTAGGAAACCTCTGTATATTATCTATAGAAGAAATCGTTATTTAGTCAACTCCCAGGTAATCATTAAAAGTCAACATAACGTGTGAAAACTCACTTACCTTGTGTCCATGGTATGTGCCACATGCTCGAAATCCATTATTCCTTCGATTAGAATTGTCGTTCCACTGTATAAGTTCCTACTCGGGCACAAAACATGAATTTTTATTTGGTATTTTAGTTCCATGGTTACTGTTGCTTAGGGTTATACAACTCATATTAGTAAAACAGTGCTCTTATGTTTTAGAACTAGTTGCACCTGTCCTCCTGAGTAACTGTCTCCAAGGGCCATCTATACAGTGAACTGGTATATATATCTAAAAGTGGAAAATAAAATACGAACATAAGTCACAGCTTTGGACCAAAAGGTTCTTGAGTATAATTATTCATCATGGACCAAGAATAAGTATTTCAGTACTCGCGTCTCAAGAGTGGGTCATGCCCCTGCACTGGTCATACATCTTACGCCCTTGGCATCTTTGTTGGCCTCCATCTTTTAAATATTCACAAAGTAGGGGAACTAGAAAAGTACCATTAGACCTTAAGTCACAACTTGCAGTCACCTTTAAAGTCTTAAATTCTAATCCTCTTTTGTTCAAAATATCGGTGTCTAGTTAGTTGGTTTAGATTGTCCCCATCAATATTACTTAAACAGTCAGAACCCAAAGCTGCATGAGTAGCTTTCAGGGAGGGAGATGGTAGTGTGTCTATCAAGTGTATTGTCTCATTGTAGAACCAAGTTTCAGTCGAGTGCCATTTTGGAATGGGAAACTGTAGATCCCCATATATCAAATGGAATATAAAATATCAATTGGGTGTTTCTACAAAACTCAAACTTTAAATACCATGATTGATCTATTAAATTCAGTAAAATGAAAGCAAAGGTGGTGCAATTGTACATTATATGCACAAAATCCACTCGACCCTCCAAGCAGGTCTTTTTCTTATCCCTTTGGCACATAAATTCAGTCTTGTGTGATTGTTTGGATATAATCCACTTAGTGTCTGTTCCCAAATGTGAAATCACAGCCATGAGTTTATCAAGATATAGACTGCAAAATTCCCATCAGTTTCTCATAGAACAAGGTGGTTATCTCAACTCTCTGCAAATACTCAACATCTTGACAAGGTATTCATCACATTCAAAATCATGTAGAAAGAGTCCATGGTGGTATTCATATATCCAAAAAACAATATTGGTAATGCTGAATGTAATGCTAATTGACAGTAACACCTCGTCCACCAGTTTGTTTTTGATTGCTAAGTTTTTAGATGGTGTTTGGTCAATCTGGAGCAAAGTTATCTCGCTCTCACCCATTACTGGCTGTGCATGATCTTGCCGATCTGGGTATTGTTCCTTGCTCCATGCATAGTGTCTACATTTTAGTAATTATGAAAATCTAATGTAAATCTAATGTGTCATTTTTAACATAGATAATATTTTTATATCTATCATATGATTATTTCAGTTATTATATTGACCGATAGTTTTATGATTTTATGTCATTTTTATCTTGTCACTCAAAGCCCACATTGTATTTTTAACGTTGTGTCTCGTTATTAATTGTACTCTTAATTGGGCTTATGTTCTGCACTTTTGACTTGTGACTTTTATGGTCTATGACCAAATACAGTTTTACATCGAAATCAACAGTAACATTTCTGACTATACTTCCCTATATACACTCTTATATAATGTAATGACTAAAAGGAACAAACTCCTCCACAACTCTTTAGTTTTTAACAGAAAATTAAACTTTATCACAAATTTCTTTCAAAATTTAGTATCCCAGAAGTATTAAAATTCCTGGTCTATATTTAGGCCCTTTTCAATGGCTCTCAATTTCAATATCCACATAGCTTGAACCCTTCATAATATAATCTCCATATTCCCTTTTCTTGGTTCTATAGGGATATGTTTCATACCATGGAACCTAATCCTGATAGCACATTCTTTAATTTGACATGCTGAATAATGTGATGATATTGGATATCTAACATCACTTTGGATAATTGTTCTTAGAAGCTCCATAAGTCGATTTTTCAATATTCTGATCATGCTTCCAATATTTATTCTACCATATTTGCATATACTTACATAGACAGCACATTTATTTAGACATGATATCTATATATTTCAACTATATATTTTCTATTGGTATTATATTGAAAAGCATATTTTTGTCATCTGCATATATGTAAACACGACAATTACCGCACTAATGATAGCCTTTGCTAGATCTAGTTAACCAATTTTAATTTTTGGGTGCTCATGGATAGCTAGGGCTCATAACATTTCTTATTGTTAATCCTCTTCTAAAGGTAATACTAGGGTTCTTAGTAGCCCACTTTGCTGTTTGTACCTCGTTTGTAAGAATGCCCCAATAACTATTGACTTCCCTACTCAGCCGTTCCGTGTATTGTCCTTATGATGTTTTTAATCTTATTGTAGCAAATGTTTTCTTTCCACTCTTTTTCATGTATTTCAGTTTGATTCCCTTCTGAGTTCTAGTGCTCTTTTAGACTCAGCCATGATTATTTGCCCATCATACACCCTCTTGAAGAATCTATAGTGTATAGCCCTCATGTTGCTTAAACAATCATCTACCTTAATACAATTTCTTCATACTCTAGCCATCCCTCCAAACGGTATAGCTTTCAAATGGGATTTGTGTTGTGATCTCCTAGCATGAAGCACTGCATCACACAATGTTTCTTTCCTGTATGTTATACCCTCAATCCTGTTCATTTTGTTATGCAGTATCATACCTGTCATCTCAAGTAACATACCTGTAAGATGAAAAAAGATTACAGGTCTCTTTCTAAAGTAAAGTGCCATGGCCTGGATACCCTTTTCATGTTAACTGTTTTTATATAATGAAATGAACTCAAGTGTAGCTAATAGCATACCAGATTACCAAAGGACATCACCTAAGATATTGAGTATATGCTGTGTGTCTCTAATATGAGAAGGTACATTATTAACAAATGGACTCAGGAAGATATCTACCTATTTTGAGAAGTGTTTGGTTGGTGAATTCATTCCTGAGATAATAGACCGTCCAGCTGGGAACTCAGTTTTTTAATGGATTTTGTGTATATGCACAGATATCTAAGATTATCTACTTTTTAATTGGCATAGTTATTGGCATTCATTAATTATTCTCCCAGCTATGCTTTCAATTTTGCATTAATGTCCCTAGTAACGGGCGGCATAGGATAACGTCTGATAATTTGTGGTGTAGTTTAATAGACGCAAAATTTAATTATCATATTGTACCCTCTTCATTACAATATTTCCCCCTTATCTGCTTTTTTTTAATAATAATCTCTGAATCTTCTTTTAGATTTTGCAAAACCAATCTGTCTGGTTTGCTAAGGTTGTCTGTAACCTGACAATCATATCTGTTATTTCATGTTTCAGCTCATTTGTCAAGATCCTGTAAAACCACCTAACAGAAAAGATGCACGTTGTTTCCGCTAGATAGTTGTGGCGTCAATCTCGTGTGATGACTTTGGGATTCATGGGACCTCTCCCCTCGGGTGCGCATTAACTGTTTGCCACCTCAATGTCGGGCACAGTCAGTGTGCCCACTGACAGCTTCTTTTCCCTCTGCCCATGTGTCTATAATATGGCTCAGGTGCAGAAGCAAATTGATTCTTCAGTTGCATGGGCCCACTCCCCCATGGAAATGAGGGATCGCCCCTTTGATACTGCCCTGGTCCGTTCAATAGTATAGTAGGGGACATACTAGTGTCTTTAGAACCTTCTGTAATAACATAGAGTGCCCTTGGGTGCAGAAAATGGGCACCTCACCCTTGTGCCGTCGGTCACTTAGTATAATACGGACCCAGTATGATGGGTATTGGGTTTGTGATGTAAAGTTGGGTCGAAAAAGCCGGCTTGATTTTTCTGAGTAGTTTGGTCCAGCGGTCAAAACATATCTAATTAGAGGTAGTGTAAAAGTTCACTCAAATGCAGTACAGCACAAGTCTGGTAATCACAATGAACACAAAAGTCTACTCAAGATTATTTGTTATAAAGAAATAATTCTTTAATGAAAAACATGAAATTGTATAACAATAACATTTGAACGAAAGATGCTAGCTTTGTTGTTTCTAGTGCTAACTGGTGCAGTTAATTTAAATGTTTAAGCAGGGTCCATGTCAGTGGTGTATTGCAAAATTTGCTACACCTTTATATGCCACAATTACATGACCTAAACGTGCACTTAGCATGTTTCTCGTGTGGTCTAACAACATTAAAATAAGAGTTGCACTGGACATTATTACTAAAGTGCATTCACTGTAGGATTAGTGAATTTACTCATACAGTGTGCATTAACCGTATTAAATGAGAATATTAATAAACCACACTTACTTAGTAGCCATGTACTCACTACAAGAATGAAATCGACTTAAATAAGGTGTGCCTCAATATATCAGATTACATGTATTGTTAGATGTTTGAGTAGAAATCATCCTCACTTTATGACATTTCATTTATATTAGAAACAACATGGATTAATTTAATGTGTGCTCAAATGTTCCATATATTGCATTGAAATGTAGTTCATATACATATATATTTAATATTTTACTGTATTTTCACATGTAATGTGACTCTAATGTACAGACAATCTACATTCATGTGTGTGTTTAAATGTGCCCAAGCATATCAAAGGTGCTCCATTGAGTGAATAGTTTAATTTGACATTAGACAACCTGTTTTTTCGGATGTATGACGTCACAACGCATACTTTCACAACGCATGCTTTTACAACACAACTTTTACAACGCAAGTGCCATTACTACGCATGTTTTTACAACGAATACCATTATAACGCAAAATAGTATTAGTAAAGGAAAAGTGCTATTACAACGAAAACAAATACAGCGCATACCATTATAACGCATATAATACGAATTCCCTAAATATTATTTAAAATATGAAAAATAACTCCTGCACGGGATACAGGGAAAATAGGGGTTTTGGGTGGGGAAGTGTATTAAAAATCTAAAAAGAAACTAAACGTAAGTATAAACATTTTCCATGTAATTTAACCAAATTAATACTCGAGTATTAAAATCAGTATCGGGTATTAAAATAAGTACTCGCATAATAAAAAATTGTGCAAAAATTAAAAGTAAAAATAATGATTTAGTATGTTATTTATCAAAATGAATATTCGAGTTTTAATAAAAGTACTCAGGTAATAAAATAAGTACTCGTATACTAAATAATTGTGCAAAAATGTTAGATAAAATGCATTTCGATGGATTTTAAACGTAAAAAAATAAAAATGAAATGATAATAAACACGTAAAGGTAACTATTCTAGATGGAAATGCGCAACAAGTACAGAAACGCCACTTTAGAAACTAAGGCAAAACTGAGTCCTACAACACTTTCAATTAAACTAACACCAAGGAACACAAACCAAAATGGAGGGCGAAACACAAATCAAAGTGCCGAAAAAAACACACATTTAAAGACGTAATTTAAATTATACATTCTCACAGCAAATAAATCCTTAAAAAAATCAAATTGAAACGATACTTTTACCAAAAATTAAGGTGACATACGTAAAAAGCTATAAATACCCGTAGGACACTATTTTGAACTCAGTAGAGATTCTACTACCAGAGAGAGCAGTCTCAAACGATTAACCCTCTGACCTTTTGAGTTTCTTGAATACTGATACCAAACAGAGATAAGTCCTAACAATCAAACAAGTAAGTAATAATGAAAGCAAATGATGATAATGCTTTAAAATGAACGAAAAATATATTTAGTAAGTTTTGTCAAACATTATTATATTTCAGATTAAAACATTTTTTTCCATCACTTATAAACAACGTTTGAAGTACTTTAAGAGTAGGAAAAGTATATAAGTAAAATTTTGATACATACATATCTTTAAAAAAAATCATATTGAACATGTTATTTTAAAAACGTGTTTTCTCAACGTTATAAAAAGAAACATGAAAGTCTCTCTATGAAAAAGAGGATTTATTGAATAATAACGTAATAAATAAAAGCAGATTAGTAAATATACTTTCGATATGTTTTTAACAGCTAACTGAATAATCGATCAAATCGAAACATCACATCTTTAAAGCATTTTGCAAGAACGACCAGCAGAGTAAATAATCAAGGAAAATAAGGTAAATAAACCATAGTAGAATAACTTTGATTTTTTTAAAATAAGCAAAACTGTAGCTTGACTTTCAAATTTACAAAGCCATTTTATATATGAAAAGCAATGGAAGAAATGTATTTCATTAAAAAAAACACAGGTTAAAATACGACAAAATTTTGAAATTAACAAAAATTTTATCCCTCAACTAAATAATAGGGATTTCTGAAATAGTAAATAATATGTAATTTATATTTCGTACCCTCTACAGATAAAATTTCAAAGGCAAATAAAGAACCAAGCAACAAGACCATCAGAAATCCAGCAACAAAAAACTGAAAAAACCAAGCAAGTGATATAGAAAAGGTAATTAAAATGTAAATGAAAAAGTATCTTTATTTAAAGGAACTATTTTTAAACCAACAAACCCTATTAATTTTTGTAAAAAAGAATTAATAAGTGAAACAAATTTACGCTATATTTTTTAACAGATAAAAACCCTTGAATAAGTCCACTGAAAAATAACCAGAAGCCAAAGACATCGAGCCAAAAAATCATTTCTAAAAGGTACGTCACAATAAGTATTTGTAAAAAGCAAGAAAACCTTACACATCTGTCAGAAAATGTATGCAAACATTTGTAAGAAAAACAAAACATATTATAAAAAACTTAAAAAAGAGTTTTTATTTTTTTCAACTACTACAGATTAACATTTGAAAATACAAAGACAGCAAAGAACATCAAACGAAAAATATCTTGTACCACAGAGAAAACCGAAACAAACAAATAAGGTAAAATTATAAGATGTAAACATAAACCTAAAAAGTGTGTAATTTACTATTTCATCTCCAGGAAGGTGCAGCAGTAATGTAAGTGTTAATTAATGTAAGGTGTAATGTACTATTCGAACTCCTGTAAGGTGCAACAGTAAGTAAGTGTTGGATAGTGTAAAAGATTAATTTACTATTCAAACTCCAGGAAGGTGCAGCAGTAGGGTAAGTGTTGAATAGTGTAAGGGTGTAATTTACTATTCCAACTCCAGGAAGGTGCAGCAGTAGGGTAAGTGTTGTATAGTGTAAGGGAATAATTTACTATTCCAACTCCAGGAAGGTGCATCAGAAAGGAAAATAATGGATAGTGTAAGGGTGTAATTTACTATTCCAACTCCAGGTAGGTGCAGCAGTAGGGTAAGTGTTGAATAGTGTAAGGGTGTAATTTACTATTCCAACTCCAAGAAGGTGCAGCAGTAGGGTAAGTGTTGGATAGTGTAAGGGTGTAATTTACTATTCCAACTCCAGGAAGGTGCAGCAGTAGGGTAAGTGTTGGATAGTGTAAGGGTGTAATTTACTATTCCAACTCCAGTAAGGTGCAGCAGTAGGGAAAGTGTTGGATAGTTTAAGGGTGTAATTTACTATTCCAACTCCAGGAAGGTGCAGCAGTAGGGTAAGTGTTGGATACTATAAGGGTGTCATTTACTATTCCAACGCCAGGAAGGTGCAGCAGTAGGGAAAGTGTTGGATAGTTTAAGGGTGAAATTTACTATTCAAACTCCAGGAAGGTGCAGCAGTAGCGAAAGTGTTGGATACTGTAAGGGTGTAATTTACTATTCCAACGCCAGGAAGGTGCAGCAGTAGAGAAAGTGTTGGATAGTGTAAGGGTGTAATTTACTATTCAAACTCCAGGAAGGTGCAGCAGTAGGGTAAATGTTGGATAGTGTAAGGGAATCATTTACTATTCCAACTTCAGGAAGGTGCAGCAGTAGGGAAAGTGTTGGATAGTGTAAGGGTGTAATTTACTATTCCAACTCCAGGAAGGTGCAGCAGTAGGGTAAGTGTTGGATACTATAAGGGTGTAAATTACTATTCCAACTCCAGGAAGGTGCATCAGAAAGGAAAGTAATGGATAGTGTAAGGGTGTAATTTACTATTCCAACTCCAGGAAGGCGCAGCAGTAGGGTAAGTGTTGGATAGTATAAGGGAATAATTTACTATTCCAACTTCAGGAAGGTGCAGCAGTAGGGAAAGTGTTGGATAGTGTAAGGGTGTAATTTACTATTCCAACTCCAGGAAGGTGCAGCAGTAGGGTAAGTGTTGGATACTATAAGGGTGTAATTTACTATTCCAACACCAGGAAGGTGCAGCAGTAGGGAAAGTGTTGGATAGTGTAAGGGTGTAATTTACTATTCAAACTCCAGGAAGGTGCAGCAGTAGGGTAAGTGTTGGATAGTGTAAGGGAATAATTAACAATTCCAACTTTAGGAAGGTGCAGCAGTAAGGTAAGTGTTGGATAGTGTAAGAAAGTAATTTACTATTCCAACCCCAGGAAGGTGCAGCCGTAAAGTAAATGTTGGATAGTGTAAGGCTGTAAATTACTATTCCAACTTCAGGAAGGTGCATCAGAAGGGAAAGTGTTGGATAGTGTAAGGTTGTAATTTACTCTTCCAACTCCAGGAAGGTGCAGCTATAGGGTAAGTGTTGGATAGTGTAAGGGAATAATTTACTATTCCAACTCCAGGAAGGTGCAGCAGCAGGGTAAGTGTTGGATAGTGTAAGGGTGTAATTTGCTATTCCAACACCAGGAAGGTGCATAAGAAGGGAAAGTAATGGATAGTGTAAGGTTGTAATTTACTCTTCCAACTCCAGGAAGATGCAGCTGTAGGGTAAGTGTTGGATAGTGTAAGGGAATAATTTACTATTCCAACTCCAGGAAGGTGTAGTAGTAGGGAAAGAGTTGGACAGAGTAAGGGTGTAATTTTCTATTCCAACTCCAGGAAGGTGCAGAAGTACGAAAGGGAAATTAAAGCATTACAAATGTGTATAGAATGAGACACTTAAAATTTATTTTCTAAAGCAAATTAATTTGAATAGCTTTTTAAAAAAAATTTTCATTACAGAACATGTCCCCTGACCAAGCAGCAAAATACATTAAAAGCAGCAAAGGAAACCGTCTTCTGAGTTACAAAGGTTACATTTATTGCAAGGAAAGAATTTCAGAACCAAGGAGACATTGGAGGTGCGTGCAATATCACTCATCCCATTGCTTAGGCAGAGCGGTTACTCTCGGTGATACAGTTGTGAAAACATCTGAGCATAACCACTCTGCCTCAGCAATGGAGATTGAAGTAAGAGAAACCATCAACGAAATGAAAGATATTGCAAGTACCTCCAATGTCTCCACTGGTTCAATTTTAAGGGAAGTAGCACAACATGTACCTGATCACATTGCTAGCAGTATGCCCATAATTCCAAATCTGAGACGAATAATTTAACGTCAAAAACAGGCAAGTAACCCACAAGCACTCACACCACACACTTTCTCTGACATTGTCATTCCTCGTGAACTATCTCTTACTATTTCTAATGAACCATTTATCATGCATGACAACCAAAACCCTCTGAAACGAATAATTATCTTTAGCACACCCCGTAACCTTTTTAAGTTAGAAAATAGTGATATTTAGATGATGGATGGTACGTTTAAAAGTTCGCCCCATCCATTCACCCAAATATACACTATCCATGCTAACATTAACCATACAGTAGTGCCCCTAGTATACAGTTTGCTGCCTGATAAGCAATCCACAACATACACTGAACTTTTAACAGGGTTAAAATCTAAAACAGCTAACAAAAGTCCTAGGAAGATAATAATTGATTTTGAATTCGCAATGATTAATGTTATAACCAAAACGTACATGGATACCCAAATTCAGGGATGTTTTTTTCATTTTTCCCAGGCAATTTCGCGTAAGATACAAAAAACATCCCTAGTTGAGGATTACATTTCAGACAGCAAACTACAATTTGAACAAAAAAAACTAACAGCACTTTGCTTTGTACCTCCTGAAAGTGTAGACGAGTACTACACTGCAATTACTGAATCTGACTATTTTACTACAAATGAAGAATAATTGGCACCTCTGTTAAATTATTTCGAAGACACATGGATTGGACATCTAAGCAGGTCGGGTCGCAGGAGGAAGCCACGTTTCCATGTGGAGTGGTGGAATTGCTACACGTCCTGTTTAGAAGGAGAAGCAAAGACAAATAATGCCATAGAGGGATGGCACAACTCCTTCAGCCAAACAATCGGAAAACCACACCCTAATTTCTATCATTTCTTGAAAACTTTGAGGAAGGATCAAAGTTTTCAAGAAATGAGAATTTCACAAGCATTAACAGGTAGTTTGAACCCAGGCATCTCTAAAAGATCTAAGGAAATGTCTGAACGACTATTGGCTATTTTACAACAGTTTACGCTGTGTGTGGCTTCTGACTACCTAGATAATGTTGCACACATACTACACTACTAACTCCCCCTACAGTATTACTTTCCTGTTTTGCCCTAAATTAAATTTTCTAATTACAATTGGCATTTTCTAAAACATTTTTAAACTAAATTTAAAGTGGGATCACCTTACCTTAGAAGTCTTCTTGTTTTCAATCATTTTCTTCTATAATCCAAACGAAAACCATGCTTGTTTTGTATTCCAATTTATAGATCGATTTACAACCATAAAAATCGCCATAAAAAATCTTCTCCAATTCGAAACATACTTCAACTCATAAAAAAAACAAATTTGGTTCCTTCTTCCCGTTTTCAAAATCAGAAATTCAGAAAAATAGACAATTCGATCCATCTTCTTCAATTGCTCGTAATCAGCAGTCCATCAAAATACAACTCCAAAAAAGACTGAACCATCCCAAAAACAAAATCAAAAAAGCAATCCAAAAGAATTTTACCACGATTCCACAGCACCCCATGAAAAACGATGAATTTTCTCCGTACCAAAACCCATGTTTGTAAATCGATCTTTTTTCTTCTTCCGATGTATACCATATTTAACGATTTCTCCTAAATACAGCCAAAAATATATATTTTACTATTATTTTACATACTTACTGTAAACATTACTATATTGTTTTACAAACACGTGATCCGACGAGGACATACACTAACAATGTGATTTGAGACATTCTGTATATAATAAGAAACGTAAAATATTACTATTCTTATACTCCCTTTTCTTTCCTTGCAATAAATTTCTAGCAAAACATTGTTTATAATTGTAAAAAAGCTATTATAAGTTTCCTACCTGAGCGCAGATCTCCATGCTTCTTCTCTATCCAGCGACGTTCAACAATATAGCTGCTTACGCATTTGACGTTGACGCGAATACGTGATCAAAAGCTGCAAAAAAAGAAAAAGGACAATTACTTTTCTTTTCATTATGTGTATAAAATATTTATTATTATTTATTTTATATATTGTAAAACAAGTTTCAACAAATTTGAAAAAAATCTAAAATTATTAAAAATTTATTGATAAATATAATTTATATATAAATAATAAAAAATGTGTCATGTTACTTATTAATCAAAATGTATTTTTTAATAACAATGACTAACTAATGTTTTATAAAAATTAGAAAATTTGTTTTTAATCTTACCTTTATTGCAAACTCCCATTTGTATGATTTATATGCCCCTTACGTACCAACTAGCTTCTTCTTTCCTTACCGCGGGATTCACATAGAGAGCAATAGAAATAAATCTAGGACAAACCTTTACATTGAAATTAATGTTAAAGCGCGGGAACTTTTTTTAGGTAGACAAAAACATTTTTATTTAAATATTTATAATTATATTAAAACTTTTTCCTTAATTCCTAAAACAATACTAAATTAATATTATTACTCAAAAAATATTTCCATAAAAAAATAAACTTAAAAAAAAAATAATTATTAAATCTTACTACAGATTGAAATAAAAAGTAATTTAAATATTAAAACCAGGTGGGATAGTAAAAAGGAGGATCAAAAACTATTTTCTTTATTAAATAGTAGAAAAATAAAGAAAGTATTGTTACTCAAGATGATTTGGTTCAAATACTATATTTAATCAATATAATAAATTTATACTAGGGTATTAAAAAAATGCTCTAGTATGAATAATTTATCAATTTTATTAAAACATAAAAAATAAAACAAACAACAACATTTTTAATAATTTATTAAAATTTATTTACTATTACTTTTAAAATATTAACAAAAACTTAAATCAAATAAATTAAAAGTTAAATGAAAAAATAAACTTACCCATAAATGCGTTGTAATAACATGTGTTGTAATATCTGCGTTGTAATAACATGCGTTGTAATAACATGCGTTGTAATGGATATTGCGTTGTAAAAGTTGCGTTGTAATGGTAGTGCGTTGTAAAAGTTGCGTTGTAAAGGATGTTTCCCGTTTTTTCAAAGCTGCATAAAATACTGTTTTCCATTTACTGCTAACCTGGTGTTTCTTGCAGAGATTCACACATATTGTTAGTTTGAGAATAGTTACATTACTGTACTAGTGATCGAGAAAGAACCTGTGAACAAGACCTTGACAAAAGAACTTGGAGAGCCAGAGTGCTCACTGAAAGGTCTATTTAGCAATGTTACAATCTAACCTGAGTGTGAAGATGATTTTGTTCTTATGTATAGTGTAAGATGGTTTGCTAATGTTGCATTCTACAAAGTAAGAACAGAGAAGGAAAATGGTACCCCTGGTGATGCATTCAAAGAGGTGTTCTCTTAGAGACTCTAGCATTATAACCTAGTGTTCAGACAGATTTTTTTTCAGAAGGACCAGAAATCTCTTCAGAACACCTCTAGAACCTGTCTAGACCCCATAGTGCACTTTCCTTTGGACTGTGAGAGGTTAGACCTCTATGCTTCCCTTTGATTCTTTCTTAAGTGTGGCTTAGGTTAACACTTATTCCCCTGACACAAGAATACTCTTGGCCGAGCTTCTGCAATGCTGACACCTGCCTATTTATTTTTCCTGCCCGATCTATTCTTTCTTTATTGACGTTCCCTGATTTTTGAGATCCTCTAGAGTTTAGAATCACCCTCTTAGCCTGTAATCTAATTTAGTTAATTTAGATGTACTTATGTATAGACAAGAAGATCTGAGACTCTTCTCTAAGCATCAGATACTAATGTTAATCTTTTGTATTGCTGTGACTGAACTTCTTGCCTGCTTGATACTGGTACACATAAACTTCTGTAGGGAGGTGGGTTTCCCAGTTGTTATTCTGTATCTTTACAGCATGGTGTTGAGAAGTTGTGTACCTTAATTTGATTGCTAAGTTGTAATAAACCTTCTGAATATAGTTACTGATTCCTGGTCCTCAATGTGTAGCCAAATGGGTTACACTATCAATTGATATTGTTTAATGAAATTTAACTCTCCTCACCTTTCAGTCGGATAAGAAAGGTCCATCGGAGGACAAATGGTAAGAGTGTAGGCACAACATGCTGCATCATTAGCAAGCCATTTGGGGTAATAGTCTGTGGTGTGGAGATCGCCTCTTATCAAATCTAACAGGCCACTATTATCCCATGGAGTTTCACCTCATTGGAGCTGTCCTGAGTGCTGAAATATTTTATGAGGCACCCCTGCGGTACTGTTTGGACATTTAGATGCTGGTACTGGTAAGTACAGACCTCGGACATCTTTGGCTAGAACCCCATTTTATGAAAATAGAAATATATAAAATGACCCCGAAACTCTTTAAACTTAGTCTCTGCTTGGAATTAGATGTTTGAGACCTGCCTACATAGTTTGTATGGCAGTATGATGCAAGCCACTTATCTTGCAGTCAAACTTTTTTTACAGTAACCAGGTGTTCGTTTACACAATACATCCTCTTTCCTTAAAATCACTTTATGTCTGGTTTCCACTTGGGCTCTTACTCCTTGGCACAGGATAAAGATTTTTAAACTGCAGGCCCGCTGTTGGTTAAAAGCTCTAGCAATGGCAGGCGTTACTATGACATAATGTAATGGCACCTGATTGATCGCCCTCAGAAGGATAGGAGGCTGAGCTGCGTCCATGGGATTCAAACGTGTAAGCTGCAGATCACGACAGATGCCAGCATCGAGCGTTTAAGTCCTGGGGTCCTTGGATTTCTGGAACCATTGTCTGGAAATGAAAATATTTTAGTAAAAAAATTCTGGTCCTCGTGGCCTATAGTGATTTTGAGCAATTTTAAAGGCTTCTCTGGTAGTCAAAACATGCCATGCTAGTAGATAGAAGGCAACCTGGCACGAATTTAGGGATAGGGTCTCTCTGGAGCAATGCAACGGCGACATAGAGCTAACAGCTATGAGCCCCTGGGGACTCCTTTTTGCGTATAAGGCTAGGAGGCCTCTACCCATGATGCAAAGTGTAATGCATGACTGGGCAGACACAAAGATGATCCTCAGCTTGGGCACAGACGCCTGCCAGGTACTGGACCTGCATGCATCTCCTCAGTGTCTTTGAACATTCATATGTACCCCAGTAACACTTGTTCTGGTCCCAGGCCAGAACCCGGTCATGATCCCTTTCCCAGGCTGAAATGAAACAGGGAATGCTGCAGGATGGTCCCTCAAAGTGCATATGTTGGAGCATAGGAGTGAGCTCAGCAGCCAGATTCACCCCACTGGGTAGAGTTCACATGCATCTGTGGACAGGTTAATGTTGCTCGTCATCTTCTAAGGTGAGGTGTTGTATGACTTCTTGTCACAGTGGGTTATTTCCTCCAGGGGAAGCTAGAGAGGTACCCTCGAAGGTAGGGCAGAGTAGCTGCACTTAGGACTGTATTTCAATCTTAGTCAAAGCCTTCAGAGAAGGGCTGCATGCAGATCCAGACATTTAGAAAACCACCAGGCGGTGGTGAGGGTTTTCAGCTTGCAGGACAGGAGCTTTCAGTATTTCTAGTTGTCCAATGCATGTAGGTGAGCAAATAATTTGCACGGTTCAAAGTTCTGGCCAGCTTCTTCGCCTTCCTCCTACTCTGGGACGAGGAGACGTAGGATCCAGGCTGCCTCCCTGACAGTGGAGTTGTAGTTGTAAGGCAGAGCAGACTTGAGGGGCCTCCTGTATGCACTGTGGTTGTGGTTGCTATATGTCACCAGGCAGGTGAGTCTTGATGGAATCTTCTACTGTCTGGCTGTAAGAAGCATCGAGTCCTCAGTACTGTTTTCTTTTGTCCTCATCCTTGGGTGAGCAATGATGCCCCTCACAAATCTATAAATACTGCCAGTCTAGCCATCTCCCTTTGGATATGAATTTCAAGAAGTCCAGAAAAGTGTTTTTTGTCTGGATTTAAACTTCCACCTCAAAAGACCAGGCGCTTAGCAGTTTTTGGCCTTTGTGAGAACTTCTGGTCAAATTTTCCATTTGTTCTTGCCAATCTCCTTGTATGTTCACTAGGGAAGGCTATTCTGCTTTGCTTTCTTCGATTTAAAGATTGCCTTTGATGCAGAAGACCTCTTAAAGCTGTCAGATATCGTTCTGTGTGAAGGTCTTTGATCTGATTTGGTTGGATTCATTTGACTTCTGTTGTGTGGGCTATTTCTGGATTTGGTGAGTGTTTAACAGAAGTTGTAGAAAAAAAGAAAGGGATCCAACTAGTGCTTAAATTGTGAAATTGGATGCTTGTGGCAAGCCCCGCCACTCCTTTTTGGGCCCGGAACTTTTTTCTTTCATCATCAGAATTTGATCCAGAATAAGAAAGAGGCAAACAAAGAGAAAGAAGTTGGAAGAGAAGGACAGGAAAAGAGTTACAAAGGGAGAATACAGTGATGAAAAAGAAGCTGCAAGAGACACGACGTGGAGGGTGGTGGGAGAAAGAGACATGAGCTAGAATCAAGGCTGGGCAGCTTCGGTATTTGCAAGCCTGGCTTTCAGCAGCATGTGTCTCGTGCTCCTAAGAAAGACTCTTAACACCTCCACTTATTATTTTTTTTACAACCTAAGTACTACTCATGGCCTAAGAGCATGACCATAAGAGGGGGACGTTGGATAAAGTGACTTTAGGTAAGGAGGCCATGGAGAGAGCACCATCGGCGGCGAACATCAGGCTGGTTCAGTCAGCTTGTCGAGGCTTCGAGTTCCGGACTGTCTTGAACTCGGGAAGCACAGCACTCCTTGAATATTGAATATGCCGAACCCACAACGCAGCCTACTCAAGGTACATAAAAGACAATGCATTACTACTGTTAATACACTCGACCTTACTTAAAGGGTTCAAACAAACGATTAACATCTTTACGGACCACAAGTCCCAGGATTCTCAGTTGGACTTTGCCCTTAGCATACGCCCTCCTGGGGGCTTGTTCTAATACAAGGTCACGAAGTGGTAAAGGTGTGCCAAGAGTGTTTATTAACAGAAGCCCATGAGGAAGGGGGAGTGTCCCCTGAAACGCGTCGGGCAGATATTTTAATGTGGAAGGGGCAAGGCGTATGTTACCTGAAGCCCAGAGGGCGGATGTTGTGTATGCACTTGCTCTTTCACGCGCTCTTTCGCGTGCTGTTCTCGCGTGCTGTTCTCTCGCGCATTGTGTATCTTTAAAATGTACATTATGATTCAAATGTGTGTGTCTCGCTTCATGGCACGATCTGCGATCGTGCCGTTCCACAGTTGAGTTATAGTTTATTCAGTTGCTGTAAGCTGACCGGTGCCTTTGGATGTGTCGCTGGGGGTGCTTCCTTACCTACGAATAAACTACTTCTTTCAACAACTATACTCGTGATTATTGATCCTACAATTTGGCGACGAGGGACGGAGCATTTAGGAAGCATTTCCTGGCTTTATTTTTTTTAAAAAATATTTTTTTTTAATAACGAACACTGAAGGATTTATTTTCCAGACGAAGGATTTATTTTCCCGACTTTCAGTCACTGAGACGTAATTAAGATCTACAAAGTTGATTCTCGGGTATTTCTTTCCCTTACTTTGTTCAGATCTATTAAAACTGTGGGAGCTTTTGCATTTACCTACTTTTGATCTTCTATACGCCTCTACCTCAAGTCTTTGCTGCCTGCACTGAAAGCGCGAAGGTTGTCTACGTTTCCTTCCTGTGCGCCGCACAGCGTTTGCGTGTGAGGAGCCTTGATTGGTTTGTCTTCAAGCTTAAGAGGTGATTGGATCATTTGGTTTGGGACGCTACTCCCCTGCAATTGTCTCAGAAAGAAAGGAGGTGACTTCTTGCTTACTAATCGGAGCACAAATAACATTCGTGACACGAATGAGGATTCATTAACGTTTCTTTTTCAAGGCTCCCTTCTACAAAAATGACAAGAATTCATCTCTTCATCGACTAAATATATCAAGAAGTTTGTGACTTTTGATGACACATCGTATTTACTTATTTGAAATTAATTATTTACCCTTATTTAATTTTCTGTGATAATTTAGTGGTTAAATCTTCATTTAACTTTAAAAACGAAATTATAGGGTTGTGTATATTTCTTTTAAATTATTTAATTGCACATTTTTACCACTATGTGTGCACAGGGTTACACTCTTTCCCCACCCCAGAGCTATTGGGCGGCAGGTAGTTCTCCTTGCATGCCTTGGATTGAATGGAAAGCCTATTTTTTAAATTATATTGAAACTTTAGACGCTAATGGCAAAATGAAACCTCCAGAAAAAAAGGTATTTTTTTACATTGCTTAGGACCGGAGGGTTTAAAAGCTTTTAATCAATTGCCTGTATCACAAGCTATTGGGGATGTGAATGTTTTTGAAAAAGCATTATTTGATTTTGATAAATATTGTTCTCCTAAAGTGTGTATAGGAATTTCTAGATACAAGTTCTTTGAGAGGAAACAATTAAGTGAAGAATCTGTAGACAATTTTGTTTCTTCTCTTAAAACTCTAGCCTTAGACTGCAAGTTTGGAAATTTACAAGAAGATCAGATTAGAGATCAGGTTGTTATGCATTCAAGTAATGAAACTATACAAGAAAGATTGTGGATTAATGGTGATGAAAATTTGGATTTTGTTGTAGCTATTATGAGAAAGGCAGAACTTTCCTGTAGGAGTGCACAACAAGTCAAGGGAAAAGATGTTTCTATCAGTAAGGATATTGTTTAAAAGATTAATTCTAAATATGACAATAAGAGTAAGGATTTTTCTAAAAAGAAACAAAATTTCAGCTCAAACAATAATTCTGAAGAGTTTAAGAGTAATTTAAAGTGTTACAGATGTAATAGCAAATCACATCTGGCTAATAACAAAACATGTCCTGGTCTGAAGCAGAAGTGTTCTAATTGTGGACTAGTTGGTCATTTTACTTCTGCATGTAGAAGGAGTAAGACCAACCAAAAAGGCAAGTGTATTGAACAAAGTGACAACAGCGAAGATGATACTTTCTCGAATGATTCTAACAACTGTTCTTTTGTTTTAAATGTTAAAGAGTCTGTAGTTCTAAATGTTAACGGTGCCATGATTAAGAAAAAAACATTATGTGATATGGTTATTGGAGGTTGTTGGACCCGGCCCGTTGGGCAGGTTCACCCCTAGACTTTTTGCTTTTTCCTAGCCTGTTTATGGAACCTGGTGTTGGTGATTTTAGGCCTCTGCGCACTTTTTTACTGTGGTACAGTGTAAAGTGCTTGAGCTCTCTGTGAATGAGTGGTGAGTGACCTGCCCTCCCATAGGAATGAATGGGGAATATGTATGCCCATGG
This sequence comes from Lissotriton vulgaris, assembly GCF_964263255.1. Lineage (NCBI taxonomy): Eukaryota > Metazoa > Chordata > Amphibia > Caudata > Salamandridae > Lissotriton > Lissotriton vulgaris. The sequence continues at coordinate 160,592,926 of NC_141700.1, forward strand.
TAGTTCCTGATGTGTGGGGAGTGCAGGGGCGAGTTTGGTATGTATGAACTCTTGAGAATGAATGCTGCAAAATGATATATGCGGCATGACTGTGTCTAGTCTAGAAGTACTACTTTTGGAAGTTGGCATATTTGTGTAAGTTGTTGCTGGCGTGTGATTGGCTGGTGAGCCTGGCCCAGAGTGCCTGGGCCTGCTTGTGGATTGACTGTCTGGTTTGAGGATGACAGGGGATGGAGAGCCCAAATGGTTGTCTGAGTCAGCCCATGGATGAAAGGCAGCATCTGCTGCCAGGGAAGTGGGAGGAGATGGCACCTGATAGTGAAGGGCTGTGCCTGCCTAACTACAAAGCTGGCTCCACCTCCCGCTGGGCGACTGTCACCTCTGTCCCTGATACTGAAGGGACTTCCCTGTAACCAGTTGTGGCTGGTTCTCACACTGCCTGCTTCAAAGGACTTCCAAGGACTTCAAAGACTTTTCTGGGTATAAGAAGGGGCTGTGTTCCCTTCCAATTTGTTCTTGTTTCTGACTTGAATCTACCAGGGGCGGGCGCTGCCCAGCCCCTGGATGCCTGAAGGACTTTTCCTGCTGGGGGCTATGCTGCTCCCTCTCCTGGACTGCTGAGGTCCAGGACTGCTAAAGACTTTGCTGGACTTGTTCCTGTAGCGCTGAGAGAGCGCTTTGCTGTCCTTCTAGCGCTAGGAGCGCTTTATTTTACTGTGGTAGCACTTGGAAGCGCTTGACTTGCTATTTGTAGCACAGGGAGCGCTTACAATTTCCTTTAGCGCTAGGGGAGCGCTTTATTTGTTGAAGCCGGTGCCCACCCGGCATTTGCCCCGCGGCCATGCCGCTAATCTTAATTTTTACTCGAGGGAGCCCACTCCTCGGTAAACTCAGCCCCCGCCTGCCTGCCTAAGGAGAAGGGCCGCTGCGCTGCCCGCAGCGACCCGGAAGTGGATGGCCGGCCGGCCAATCCCAGCGCGGCCGGCCGGAAGCCCCGCCCCGCAGCCCGAGGGAAGGAGAGAGGCTGCCCGGGTGACGAGAGGAGGAAGCATGGCGGCCGGATCGCAGGGCTCCCGTGATGCGAGGGAGCCCTGCTGCAGCTGGGAGACCGCCATGAGGAGAGAGTGGAGGGGGCGCGGGGCACATTGTCGGTGCCCGCCCCCACCGCACGTCGAGGAAGGAGAGAAGATGGCGGCCGCTGCTGGGGCTCCCGTGTGCAGAGGGAGCCCGGAGTGAGGAAGCTGAGCGGCGCGACGATGGAGCCTCCCCGCAGCAGAGCCGGTGAGTGAAGGGCTGCGGGGGGGGAAGCTCCGTGCGGTGCCGGTCGAGGCACCGAGTAAGGGCGGCCCCGAATGGCAGTGGGTCGCCTCACCGTAATTACAGAGCCCGCGAGGGGCTCTTGAGGGCCCGCATTGCTGCATGTTGGTGCCGCTTCGAGGCACAGAATCAGGGCGGCCCTGGTTGGCAGCGGGTCGCCCCAATGTTGCCCAGAGCCATGAGAAGGCTCCGGGGGCCATTTGTTGTTAGAGGGGGCGTCGGGGCACATTGCCGGTGCCCGCCCCCTCCTGCCAGCAAGATTTGTGTTTAGGGCCATGGAGGCTCTAAGGGGCCCATCGTTATTTAGAGCCATGAGGGGCCCTTGGGGGCCATGTTAGTTAAGTGGGGGTGTCGGGGCACATTGCCGGTGCCCGCCCCCTCCTGCCTGCGAGAAGCTTGTGTCCAGAGCCATGAGAAGGCTCGAGGGGACATGGTTTCCAGAGCCTGAGGGCTCCAACGGCCAAATATAGTTTAAGAGCCTGTGTGGCTCCAACGTTGGGCATGTTTGGCTCCAGCGTGGGCGCAGTTTGCTCCTGAGGGCTAGTGAGAGCCCTGCCGCAGTTCTGGTTCCCCGGCTGCCCAGCACTTTGTGGGCAGCTGCCACGTTTAGGCTTTTGGTACTTTGTGACTGGCGCTGCATGGCAGCGCGCTCTGACATTGGACTCAGGGCTTCTTTGCCCCACAAGGCCAGTTGGCCTAGGGACTGCCACAGGTGGTGGCTTATGTAAGTTATGCGCAATGTGATTCCTATGTTTTTAATAGTAATTGCCTACTGTGTGTTTTTGCGCTATTGACTTATGTTCTGGCACCTCTGAATGTGTAGGTTTATGCATCATGTGTCTTTCTTTCCATGCGCTGCACCTCTGAATGTTTTAGGCATCATGTGTCTTCTTGCGCTGCACCCCTGAATGTATTTTATTGCATCATGTGCTTTATTCTTAACACCTCTGAATGTTTTGGGCATCATGTGTTTCTCTTTATTACTCCTCTGAATGTGGTTCATGCATCACAGGGTAATGTGTTCTGGTACATCCCTAAATGTATTTTATTCTTAGGTGGTTGTCCTTTTTAGTACAGGTGGTCCTAGTAAGGTCTTGGTTCCTGTTACCAGTGGATACTGGTTATGATCTTTGTGATTACCATTTTATGTTTTTTATTTCTTATTCTAGAAGTGCTATATCGGAATCTGATAGTGGCCCATGTGGCCCTGTCTTGTAAATAATCCCTTTTGAATGTTGCCCGTGCCAGTTGGCACAATGTACATGTGTGATTTTTATCTGATATGTGTTTTTACAATACAAAAGTTATTTTTATAATAACCTTGTGTGGAGTCTCTTTTGTGGTGTGCCTAGTATGTTGTTGCTGTTGTGCGCTGACGCAAATGCTTTACACATTGCCTCCGAGTTTAGCCTTACTGCTTGTGCCAAGCTACCAAGGGGGTGAGCAGGGGTCATCTTGGCGTGTGACTTCCTTGCCCTGACTAGAATGGTGGTTTCTGCCTGGCTTTGGCGTCAGCCTTAGCCTACCCGAAATAGCCAGTTCTAACATTGTTGGTCAGCGGTGCGGATTTGGACTTGTGTTTGCGCAGTACCATAGCGACAATTGGCTACATTACAAAACTCTACAATTGTTTTTTTCAGATAGTCACATGTTTGGGATTATTGTTTTTGATTTTTTTCCTCAAGAGTGTCATTTTCAAATGTGTTTCTGCGCTTTATGTTTAGTGGCAGATGAGAGAAATTGACAGGGCGGGACGCCAGTAGAGGGGGAGGTTCCCATAGCTTAGGAATTCCTTGCTGGGTCCAGTGTCCAATCCCAAATCCTGTCCCTGTGTGGGTAGATGGAAGAGAGGGAGTGTGAGGAGAAATGACTAGCTCAGGAGGGTGGTTGTTCCCTGAGTGTAGTGTGTGTGTCTGGATTCCCCAGTGTGGTAGGATCCAGTGGTGGCAGCTTTAATGTGTCCAGTATGTTAATTCCCATTCCCCGCTCCCAGAGTTTGGTACCTGTGTCACGTGTGGTCAGGTTGAGTGATCAGGGGTGGTAGAAACTGCCTTACCAGTCCGAGGGGGGGGAGTGTGCGAATGAGTGATGTGCTGAACTAGAGGAACTGGACAAGAAGGTGGATGTCTGGCGGTGTGCTAGATGTCTTGCAGAGGCATTAGGGAGTGGTTCCAAAAGGAGTGGCTTGTGTATCTGATGATCCTGTAAAGGGGAAGAGGTTCATGTGTAACCCAGCTACGTCCCAGTAGTATGGTAGCCCAGTAGTATGGTAGGGGTGTAGGGGCTCACGCCCTGTCTCAGTGGAGGTGGAGTGAGTGTGGGACGTGTGTCCCACGTTGGCCTGAAACCCTATCTCAGGGCCTGGAGGGTTCCCTAAGGGAGCGCCAGGTCAGTGGCCTAAGCTGTACATAGGTCATTTGAGGAGGATCCTCCTGTGTCTAGAGGACGGGGAGTGTCTGTAACCAGAACTCTGGCGGTCCTGGTGTTGGGCAGCACCACTCCTAAGTGGAGGGTGCAGAAGTCCTGGCTCGCTGAGCATTTGACCGTCTAGAGTGCTTGACCATTTGTGGGGCCTCTGGAGGTCGTTCCCCGAGGAGGGGGGAAAGCCAGGTTGGGGTGTGGCCTGACCTGGAAGGAGTACTGGAGGAAAGTGTGTCACTGATACGCCGCTGGCGTGTGCTCTGTCTAGCCTGGGACATACTGAGAATCACCCTGTGATAGGGAGTACTGGAGGAGAGTGTGTCGCTGATACGCCGCTGGCGTGTGCTCTGTCTAGCCTGAGACATACTAATACTGGAAGGGGGTGCAGAGGGACGGTGTCCTTACTTCTGACCCCGGTGTAACCTCAGGGTTTAGATCTTAGGTTGGGAGATTAGGAAACTTCTAGGTCAAGAGGAATCTCTACCAAAGTGGATCAGCTGAAGAGACTAAGGGGGCTGCCCTTGCTGTGTGTTCTGGGGCTCACCTGCAGTTTGTTGTTTCCACCAAGGTAGAGGAAAGGGGGCTTTGCTGTGTGCTGTGTCCCCGCACCTGCTTGAAGAGGGACTGTGCTGTGTGCTTTGTACCTCAGAAGTGGAATAGTTTCCAGGTGGTAGACCAGTGATGGAGTGAGGTCCTGATCTGGTAGGAGAATTGTGTTCTGGTGAAGTGCTTTTCTGTGAGGGTGCGGAAACCCAGAAGTAGAGGTAGGGTGGGGCATTCTTGCCCGTGACCTCTGGTCAGCCTGAGGGTATGGTCCCTAGGTTGTCGGATCAGTGGTAGTTGTAGCTACACTGAGAAAGAGAGTGGAGAATGGCTATTGTGTGCCAGGGGTTACTACCCCCCACTCTGTGGATTAGTTAGGACCTGTGATTTGGATGGCCTATGGCCTGGTCTTGGCTGTGGATGACTAGGGAGTACCAGTGGGGTATCCTAGTTGTGTCAGAGAGTTATTGTTTGGAGGTAACCAGGTGGGTTCAGAGTGGCGTAAAACCGGAAGGTGTCCCTGCTGTGCGGGTCCGTGTCCGTGTTTTGTCGCCCAAAGCAAGGAAGCCCATCAGTGGAGTGATTGGTCTACCCTGCGTTTTGGCTGGAAGGGGGTTGTGTTGGACCCGGCCCGTTGGGCAGGTTCACCCCTAGACTTTTTGCTTTGTCCTAGCCTGTTTATGGAACCTGGTGTTGGTGATTTTAGGCCTCTGCGCACTCTTTCACTGTGGTACAGTGTAAAGTGCTTGAGCTCTCTGTGAATGAGTGGTGAGTGACCTGCCCTCCCATAGGAATGAATGGGGAATATGTATGCCCATGGTAGTTCCTGATGTGTGGGGAGTGCAGGGGCGAGTTTGGTATGTATGAACTCGTGAGAATGAATGCTGCAAAATGATTTATGCGGCATGACTGTGTCTAGTCTAGAAGTACTACTTTTGGAAGTTGGCATATTTGTGTAAGTTGTTGCTGGCGTGTGATTGGCTGGTGAGCCTGGCCCAGAGTGCCTGGGCCTGCTTGTGGATTGACTGTCTGGTTTGAGGATGACAGGGGATGGAGAGCCCAAATGGTTGTCTGAGTCAGCCCATGGATGAAAGGCAGCATCTGCTGCCAGGGAAGTGGGAGGAGATGGCACCTGATAGTGAAGGGCTGTGCCTGCCTAACTACAAAGCTGGCTCCACCTCCCGCTGGGCGACTGTCACCTCTGTCCCTGATACTGAAGGGACTTCCCTGTAACCAGTTCTGGCTGGTTCTCACACTGCCTGCTTCAAAGGACTTCCAAGGACTTCAAAGACTTTTCTGGGTATAAGAAGGGGCTGTGTTCCCTTCCAATTTGTTCTTGTTTCTGACTTGAATCTACCAGGGGCGGGCGCTGCCCAGCCCCTGGATGCCTAAAGGACTTTTCCTGCTGGGGGCTATGCTGCTCCCTCTCCTGGACTGCTGAGGTCCAGGACTGCTAAGGACTTTGCTGGACTTGTTCCTGTAGCGCTGAGAGAGCGCTTTGCTGTCCTTCTAGCGCTAGGAGCGCTTTATTTTACTGTGGTAGCGCTTGGAAGCGCTTGACTTGCTATTTGTAGCGCATGGAGCGCTTACAATTTCCTTTAGCGCTAGGGGAGCGCTTTATTTGTTGAAGCCGGTGCCCACCCAGCATTTGCCCCGCGGCCATGCCGCTAATCTTAATTTTTACTCGAGGGAGCCCACTCCTCGGTAAACTCAGCCCCCGCCTGCCTGCCTAAGGAGAAGGGCCGCTGCGCTGCCCGCAGCGACCCGGAAGTGGATGGCCGGCTCGCCAATCCCAGCGCGGCCGTCCGGAAGCCCCGCCCCGCAGCCCGAGGGAAGGAGAGAGGCTGCCCGGGTGACGAGAGGAGGAAGAATGGCGGCCGGATCGCAGGGCTCCCGTGATGCGAGGGAGCCCTGCTGCAGCTGGGAGACCGCCATGAGGAGAGAGTGGATGGGGCGCGGGGCACATTGTCGGTGCCCGCCCCCACCGCACGTCGAGGAAGGAGAGAAGATGGCGGCCGCTGCTGGGGCTCCCGTGTGCAGAGGGAGCCCAGAGTGAGGAAGCTGAGCGGCGCGACGATGGAGCCTCCCCGCAGCAGAGCCGGTGAGTGAAGGGCTGCGGGGGGGGGAGCTCCGTGCGGTGCCGGTCGAGGCACCGAGTAAGGGCGGCCCCGAATGGCAGTGGGTCGCCCCACCGTGATTACAGAGCCCGCGAGGGGCTCTTGAGGGCCCGCATTGCTGCATGTTGGTGCCGCTTCGAGGCACAGAGTCAGGGCGGCCCCGGTTGGCAGCGGGTCGCCCCAATGTTGCCCAGAGCCATGAGAAGGCTCCGGGGGCCATTTGTTGTTAGAGGGGGCGTCGGGGCACATTGCCGGTGCCCGCCCCCTCCTGCCAGCAAGATTTTTGTTTAGAGCCATGGAGGCTCTAAGGGGCCCATCGTTATTTAGAGCCATGAGGGGCCCTTGGGGGCCATGTTAGTTAAGCGGGGGCGTCGGGGCACATTGCCGGTGCCCGCCCCCTCCTGCCTGCGAGAAGCTTGTGTCCAGAGCCATGAGAAGGCTCGAGGGGACATGGTTTCCAGAGCCTGAGGGCTCCAACGGCCAAATATAGTTTAAGAGCCTGTGTGGCTCCAACGTTGGGCATGTTAGGCTCCAGCGTGGGCGCAGTTTGCTCCTGAGGGCTAGTGAGAGCCCTGCCGCAGTTCTGGTTCCCCAGCTGCCCAGCACTTTGTGGGCAGCTGCCACGTTCAGGCTTTTGGTACTTTGTGACTGGCGCTGCATGGCAGCGCGCTCTGACATTGGACTCAGGGCATCTTTGCCCCACAAGGCCAGTTGGCCTAGGGACTGCCACAGGTGGTGGCTTATGTAAGTTATGCGCAATGTGATTCCTATGTTTTTAATAGTAATTGCCTACTGTGTGTTTTTGCGCTATTGACTTATGTTCTGGCACCTCTGAATGTGTAGGTTTATGCATCATGTGTCTTTCTTTCCATGCGCTGCACCTCTGAATGTTTTAGGCATCATGTGTCTTCTTGCGCTGCACCCCTGAATGTATTTTATTGCATCATGTGCTTTATTCTTAACACCTCTGAATGTTTTGGGCATCATGTGTTTCTCTTTATTACTCCTCTGAATGTGGTTCATGCATCATGGGTAATGTGTTCTGGTACATCCCTAAATGTATTTTATTCTTAGGTGGTTGTCCTTTTTAGTACAGGTGGTCCTAGTAAGGTCTTGGTTCCTGTTACCAGTGGATACTGGTTGTGATCTTTGTGTTTACCATTTTATGTTTATTATTTCTTATTCTAGAAGTGCTATATTGGAATCTGACAGTGGCCCATGTGGCCCTGTCTTGTAAATAATCCCTTTTGAATGTTGCCCGTGCCAGTTGGCACAATGTACATGTGTGATTTTTATCTGATATGTGTTTTTACAATACAAAAGTTATTTTTATAATAACCTTGTGTGGAGTCTCTTTTGTGGTGTGCCTAGTATGTTGTTGCTGTTGTGCGCAGACGCAAATGCTTTACACATTGCCTCCGAGTTTAGCCTTACTGCTTGTGCCAAGCTACCAAGGGGGTGAGCAGGGGTCATCTTGGCGTGTGACTTCCTTGCCCTGACTAGAATGGTGGTTTCTGCCTAGCTTTGGCGTCAGCCTTAGCCTACCCGAAATAGCCAGTTCTAACAGAGGTGTAAAAATCAACATGTATGCTGATTCTTTTTCACCATGTTCTATTGTATGTGAATCTGTGTCGAAAAAGTTGTTTGTAGACAGATTAGGTAGCTATTTAGAAAAGAGTGATATTAGCCCTGAAGGGTATTCAGGGGGAAGAATAGACATTTTAGGTTTTAGAACATTGGTTTTTAGGTTCAAAAATAGAGAATGCATTGCAAAGCTTTATATTTCTAAGAAAGGTCCTTCAGTGCTTAGCTGGTTTGATCAAGGTAAACTTGATATCATTTTGAACCCTAACAGTCCTAATCCTGTGATGTTGGTGGATGAGCAAAATGAGATTTCTACTTTGTTGTTAAGCAAATTTCCTAACGTTTTTCAGAAAAACATTGGGAGGTTAACCAGTTTCAAACATGAAATTCGTTTAAAGGAAAATGCGTGTCCTAAAGTGCACAAAGCTCGGAATATTCCTTTTGCTGTTCGAGAGGAAGTAAAAAATGAATTGGATGCCTTAGTCAAAGAGGGCATAATAGAAAGAATTGAGTCATCTGAATGGGTTTCTCCCATAGTGGTTGCCAGACGGGCCAATGGCAAGGTCAGACTTTGCATTGACCTTCGCCATCTTAACAACAACATTGTAGTGGATCAATTTCCTCTTCCCCGTATTTCTGAGTTGTTATCTTCTGTTGGTGGTTCTAAATTTTTCTCAACCATAGACTTATCTGCTGCCTACCACCAGATAGAGCTTAGTGAAAAGAGCAAGGATTTAACAGCATTTATCACTCCATTTGGGTGTTTCAGATTTAACAGGATGCCTTTTGGTTTGGCGTCAGCAGCTGCCATTTTTCAGAGAGTGATGCAAGACATTTTAAAAGATTGCAAAAATGCTGTCTGTTTTCAAGATGACATTTTAGTTTTTAATGACAACAGAGAACAACATATCTCCGCTTTAGAAGATGTTTTGGGTGCTCTAAATCTGCATGGTCTTACCATTAAGTACGAAAAAAGTAAATTTGGTGTTCATTCTTTAAATTATTTAGGCCATGAACTATGTGAGGAAGGAATGAAGCCTAAATCTAATCTTTTGGAAGCTATTAAGTCTGCACCACATCCTCAGTCTAAGGATGATGTAAGGTCATTTTTAGGATTAGTGGAGTTCTATGCTAGGTATGTACCTGATTTTTCTTGTAGGACATTCAATATCAGACAGTTAATTAAGAACAGGATTTTATCTATGACATACAATATGTACCTGGGAAGAAAAATGTTTCTGCTGATTTTTTGTCCAGGATGCCCTTACCCATTCAGGAAGATTTGCATAATGAGTGGGATGATTTTCAGATTGCTATGATTCATGATGAAGGCCCTATTTCTATTGATCAGACTTTGTGGCGGGAAAAATTTGAGGATGATAAGATTTTGAAAAGTGTTGCAAATTACATTACTAGTGCTTGGCCGGATAAGAAATACATTAGTTCAGAGCTTAAGAGTTTCTGGGAAGTAAGATCAGAACTTTCATATAGTGAAAGTGTTGTTAGAAGAGGTGAACGTATTATTCCACCAGTTGGTGTGAGAAAGATCATAGTTTTACAAGGTCATGAAGGTCATAGTGGCATGGTCAGAACTAAACAGCAAGTTAAAAATTTGTTTTGGTGGCCAGGCATGGACTTATTTGTTGAACGTTTTGTCAGAGATTGTGTTACTTGTGCAAATTCTGACAAGTCTTTAGCTACTCTTAAACCCAATATGAGTGAGCATGTTATTCCTGATAATCCATGGAAAACTATTGCTATGGACATTATGGGTCCCATTGGTTGTGATTTTAAGTACATCATTGCGGCCATTGATGTGTTTTCAAAATGGCCTATTATTAAGATTGTTGAGAGGATAGATACTGAGTCTGTTTTGTGTTTTTAGATAAGGTTTTTACTGAAGAAGGTTTACCTGTTAGACTTATAACGGACAATGGGGTTCAATTCAATTCCAATAGGGCTAAGGATTATTTTACAAGGTTAGGTATAGTGCATTCCACGACTTCTCTTTATAATCCTAGCGGTAATGGAGTGATCGAGAGGTTCAATAGAGTTTTAAAAAGTGCTATACAGTCAGTTGGAAATGAAGGCAAAAAATGGGAGGTGGAAGTTTTTAAGAAGGTATGGATGTTCAGAACTACTGTGAATTCCATGACTGGATATTCTCCTTTTGAGATCATGAGGGGAAGACTCCCTAGGACTAAAGTGAATCCGTCATGGTTGGTTAGATCAACTTCTTCAAGTGTAGATTTGGGAAAAGTTAAAGAAAATCTGGCTCGTACCCACTGTAACAATAAAAAGTATTTTGATGAGAAGTTTGGTTCTAAAGTTGATCTGAAAGTAGAAGTTGGTATGATGGTAAAAGTTAAAAAACCTTGGAAGGTCAGAAAAGGGGAAAGTTCTTTCATGGGTCCTTTTGAAGTCATTGAGGTTCTGAAAAATTCAGTAAGATTGTCAGATAATAAAGTATGGAATCTCAGCAGGATTGCTGTTCTCAAATCTGACAAGACAATTTATAAAAAGTCTTCTACCCTGAACCATTCTGATTATTCTTATTTGGATGAAGATTTAAATGGAAGTGCAATTTGTAATGATGATGGGGCAACACCCAGTTGTTCCAGTGTGGAGAACAATTCTAGTCAAAATATGGACTTTCAACCTGCCAATAGCAATGATGTGATTTTGCAGAAAAGAACTACAAGAAAGCCGAAATGGATGTCAGATTTCATTGTTTTTGTGAAGGGTAAATTTGAAAGCTAGTTTTTTTTTGTGTGTTCTTTTATTGTTTTTTTATTTATTTGTTTTGTTTTATAAGGGAGGAAGGTGTGTTGTGTATGCACTTGCTCTTTCACGCGCTCTTTCGCGTGCTGTTCTCGCGTGCTGTTCTCTCGCGCATTGTGTATCTTTAAAATGTACATTATGATTCAAATGTGTGTGTCTCGCTTCATGGCACGATCTGCGATCGTGCCGTTCCACAGTTGAGTTATAGTTTATTCAGTTGCTGTAAGCTGACCGGTGCCTTTGGATGTGTCGCTGGGGGTGCTTCCTTACCTACGAATAAACTACTTCTTTCAACAACTATACTCGTGATTTTTGATCCTACAGCGGAGGACTGTCGTGTGCCTCTCAAAGTGCATAGGGCATTTTGGTGGTTTAAATATATATATATAAATGTCTCTCAAGCAAGAAATGCCTTGCCCGGAAGATTGGCGCCACCTGATGACCGGGCACTGCTGACGCCGATGCTGACGCAGTGAGGGTGTTTTGGCAGTATCACTTTGTCCATGGGTCACCCTCAACCCTGAGTTTTGTGCCATATTTTGACTTCATTCAATAAATGCTGACTTTCACTATTAGATATATTGACATTTGCCCTTGCCCTGGCCATACGTGATGCGGACATTGATCATGCGACAGTACAATCAGTGACATTGACCTAGCAGTAAGAACTTACAGTGCAGATTGTCTGCTATTCAAGTGGCTATTTTGTGGCATTGTGGGAATGGTAGTTCCGTGGAGTTATATAGCACATGCTTGCAATTTGGCTTTGAGTGAATACATCGCTCTCTGCATGTATTGGACCTCATGGTGAAGTTCAGTCATCCGCTCCCGGTGCGGCATGAAGCTTGAATACAACAACGGTGTTATCATGAGTACGGCAGTAACACAACAGGTTTTTGCAATTACGGTCAGAGGTCACACTTTGGAAGCCGGGATATCAGCTCGGGAGAGCTGGAAACGGGACAATGGCAGTCATCATTTTTATTGTATAATTAGTGACATTTAGCAGCACCATTTTAAAGTATGTTTTATTTAATTTTGTAAATATGGCAATACAGTTTGATTAATTTGGCAGTGCAAAGTTTAAAAGCCAATCTTTTACCATGGTGGATGTTTTCATAATTTACATGTGCATTTAATTACTGATACTTCTTGCCATAACGATTTTTCCAGCTAAAACTCAATATTGTATTATGCAATGTATTGTATCAATGTAAATCTTACCTGAAACAACGCTCGTTTTTAGCTATAGTATAATATGTTATGGAGCATTCTGAGTTGCACGGTGACTGCATACATAAGAGTATGCTTTATATGTTTACTAAGTGATCCAATGGGAAGGGCTACTTAATTTGTTAGTATTCTGGTTCCAAACTAGATTGATGAAGACTTCCTGAAAGCCGAAACGCGTATCTCTTTGCCTCTGCGATTGAGGGCAGCCTGGCTGAATAAATGAATGCTGAATTTTAACACCTCGAGTCCTTGCCTTCTGCCATAGAGTTTCTGTGGGATCTGGATCTTGTTGTTCATAAATATATCTATCTATCTATACTACTATAATAAAGGATAAACTTTCAGGCTTTGAGGCGGGTAAACTCCGGAACCACTGCGCCAATCTACACATCCGATACACCGTAGAAATCGTCAGGCTGTGTAGATGGTTATAGGCTATATAAAGTTTATAAATAAACCTTATTTAAAATATTTATTTTAAAAACAAAGTAGTCCCCCCAAAGTAGCGCCGGCCGCGACGTGCGTGCTCATGTCGAGGAGCGGCGTCAGAGCGGTGTCAGAGGAGCGGCGAACATGGCGCGGGGAGGAGCGGTCACGCGAGGAGCAGCGGACAGGCCAGCGGCGGTGTGAGCAGCGGAGAGGCGGACATGGCGCGGGGGAGGAGCGGCGGACAGGCGGTGAGGAGAAGAGCGGCGAGGACCGGTGATCTGAGGAGCGGCGGCTGAGGTAAGGCTCCGGGGACAATGTCAGGGCAGGCGGGTGTCGGGCCAGGCGGGGGACAGGGAGTATCCCTGCAGTCTCGAACTGTGGAGTAAGTCTCGAACTGAGGAGTAAAACGTATTAGAAAGGAGAGGCAGACTGGAGGTATGTTTGAAGGGCTGGTGGCGGGCCAAAGGTGGACTGGAGTTAGACTGGAAGCGGGAGGTGACTGAAGGTGGGCTACAGGCTGCTCTGGGCAAGGCTATTCGCCAGTGAACGCTGTCGGACACGCAGAAGTAAGTGCACTTGAGGAGAAAGACGATTCCTCTCATCAGCATGGTAACGAGGCAGGCCACGCTGAGGGGAAATAAACGGGCGCAAACCAGCGGTCGGCTTTACTAAAGCTGGAAAGGTATTTGAAAGTAGGTGCTGGGCAGAAAGGAATAGACCTCCGGGGGACAATGTCGGGGCAGGCGGGGGTCGGGGCGGCCGGGGCCCGGGCTGCTGGGCAATGTCGGGGCAGGCAGGGGTCGGGTAAGCCTGATTGCTCCCGGACAAGGTCAGGACGGGCTGCTAGTGTGTATATATATATATATATATATATATATATATATGTCAGGGACGTTCTACAGAGGCCTCCACTTCCCCAAAAGACTCGGAGAAAAACTGACACGGCTGTGCCTTCGTCTTACTTCCATGGTAATGGAATTTCCGAGTCTGCCTTGAAGCACGGAACTAAAGAGGGCAGTAGTGCTGAGGTATTCAGACCTCAACCAGGACGGTGCGCAACGGCAAGCTGTCCCCTCTACACATGTCCGGACTGAAAGGTTGAAGTGGCAAACGGGGACCGGAGGAAGCGCATTCCAAAAGAATTTGGTAGCGGGACATTGGTTCTTATGTGCGGATATTGAGACCGTGCACCTCCGTGCAATACCAAGATTCAAATTGCAAAATACCCCTCACGTCACCTACCTGGTAACAAGATGTTGGATTCTGGGTAATGCAGTCCACAAGGATACCGGAATCACACCAGGTGAGCTGACACACAAAGGGGCGGAGTGAACCTGAGACTATAACTAAGGAGGCAGGACTTACCAGCAGCTTGCCAAGAACCTCCTGCTATTGGGCGCTGAGGAAGGCTGTTTCAGCAGCCGAAATGCATTCGCCATTTGAAAAGAATATAAGAAAATAAAGCTGCTTCCAAAGGTTTTCCCTGTTGTGGCCTCTGCTCTCTGCTCAGGAGGGGTTCTGTTCATAAATTCAGCGTTTGTCAGGGACGCTCTACAGAGGCCTCCACTTCCCCAAAAGACTCGGAGAAAAACTGACACGGCTGTGCCTTCGTCTTACTTCCATGGTAATGGAATTTCCGAGTCTGCCTTGAAGCACGGAACTAAAGAGGGCAGTAGTGCTGAGGTATTCAGACCTCAACCAGGACGGTGCGCAACGGCAAGCTGTCCCCTCTACACATGTCCGGACTGAAAGGTTGAAGTGGCAAACGGGGACCGGAGGAAGCGCATTCCAAAAGAATTTGGTAGCTGGACATTGGTTCTTATGTGCGGATATTGAGACCGTGCACCTCCGTGCAATACCAAGATTCAAATTGCAAAATACCCCTCACGTCACCTACCTGGTAACAAGATGTTGGATTCTGGGTAATGCAGTCCACAAGGATACCGGAATCACACCAGGTGAGCTGACACACAAAGGGGCGGAGTGAACCTGAGACTATAACTAAGGAGGCAGGACTTACCAGCAGCTTGCCAAGAACCTCCTGCTATTGGGCGCTGAGGAAGGCTGTTTCAGCAGCCGAAATGCATTCGCCATTTGAAAAGAATATAAGAAAATAAAGCTGCTTCCAAAGGTTTTCCCTGTTGTGGCCTCTGCTCTCTGCTCAGGAGGGGTTCTGTTCATAAATTCAGCGTTTGTCAGGGACGCTCTACAGAGGCCTCCACTTCCCCAAAAGACTCGGAGAAAAACTGACACGGCTGTGCCTTCGTCTTACTTCCATGGTAATGGAATTTCCGAGTCTGCCTTGAAGCACGGAACTAAAGATGGCAGTAGTGCTGAGGTATTCAGACCTCAACCAGGACGGTGCGCAACGGCAAGCTGTCCCCTCTACACATGTCCGGACTGAAAGGTTGAAGTGGCAAACGGGGACCGGAGGAAGCGCATTCCAAAAGAATTTGGTAGCGGGACATTGGTTCTTATGTGCGGATATTGAGACCGTGCACCTCCGTGCAATACCAAGATTCAAATTGCAAAATACCCCTCACGTCACCTACCTGGTAACAAGATGTTGGATTCTGGGTAATGCAGTCCACAAGGATACCGGAATCACACCAGGTGAGCTGACACACAAAGGGGCGGAGTGAACCTGAGACTATAACTAAGGAGGCAGGACTTACCAGCAGCTTGCCAAGAACCTCCTGCTATTGGGCGCTGAGGAAGGCTGTTTCAGCAGCCGAAATGCATTCGCCATTTGAAAAGAATATAAGAAAATAAAGCTGCTTCCAAAGGTTTTCCCTGTTGTGGCCTCTGCTCTCTGCTCAGGAGGGGTTCTGTTCATATATATATATATATATATATATATTTATTTATTTTTTTCGCTGAAAAAACATAGGTTTCAGGGATGTTATAGTTAGTTGGACATTTCACTTGTACAAAACCATAGAAATTCCACCATTATAGTTAGTTCAGCTAATTATATCTTTCACCCCTGCAATGCACTGCTGATGACATCACATATTACATCATTCATGACATGGTCAGTGACATCACTGATGACATCACTGATGACATCTCAAATGACATCACTGATGACATCATCCAGTGACAGTGTGTTTTATAAAGTTTAAATACGTTTTATATATATGCCAAATTGTATTGAAGAATGAGTGGGTGTATAAGTGTCTGGATGGAGGATTTAGTAGGTGCGTGACTGACTGTATAAGTGAGTTATTAAATGTGTCTTACTGAATGCATGGGTTAGAGACTAAACTGTGTAAATGTCTGTATCAGTCTGTCATTTGGTGTGTAAGCGGCTGCATGGGTTGGTGAGTAGCTACATGAGTGTCTATATGGTTTATTGATTGGTTGCATGAGTATTTGTATGGGTGCCTGAGTGTGTGTGTGGGTGGGAGGTGTGTGACTCTGTGCATAGATGTGTGAGTGGTTGATTTACTGGGTGTATGGGTTCAAGACTACATGTGGAAACAGCTGTATGGGTGGGTGAGTGTGTGTATGGGTGTGTTGTTGAGTGAATGGATGTCTCAGTGGTACATGTGCGAGTAACTACATATGTAAAAGGCAGTATATGTAAGTGATGGTGTATATAAATAACTATATGTAAGAGTGAGTGATTGTGAGAGTGGCTGCATGGATGAGTGTGTACTTGGATCAATGATTGTATAATAGAGTAAGTATGCGTTAATATCTGTATGAATAAGTAAGGTGGTGTATGTATAACTGTATAGGTGAGTAAATGGAAGTGTGATTGAATCTTTGCATGACTGAAAAGGTGTGTGAGTAACTCTGGATAAGTGGTGGTTTGTGAGTGTCTGTATAGGTGTATGAGTGCATATGACAGTGTTGTATTGATGAGTGACTGCATGTATGAGTGACTGTATGGGTGAATGAGTGGATGTGTGTGTGTAGACCTAGGAATCAGTGAGTGCGTATGTAGTAACTAGTATTCGTGTGTCTATGGTTTCGAAAATGGTAGTCTCTATTTTAGAGTGGGTGTATGAAAGGTTATATTAGGGTAGGATGAGGTGCATCAGATTATCACGTGGATGATGTCATCAGTGATGTCATTTGAGATGTCATCAGTGGTGTCATCAGTGATGTCACTGACCATGTCATGAGTGATGTAATATGTGATGTCATCAGCAGTGCATTGCGGGAGCGCGAGTTATAGTTAGCTCTACTAACTATAACGTTCGAATTTCTCTGGTTTTGTACGAGTGAAATGTCAAACTAACTATAACGTCCCTGAAACCTATAGCTTTTTCAGTGAATTTAAATGGTCTTTTAAATACAAATTTTTAACTATAATGTACCTGAAACCTATGTTTTTTTCAGTGAATTTCAATGGTTTTTTAAATGCTAATTTCTAACTATGACATCCCTGACAGCCAAGTAGCCCACCACTTACATTCAGTAAGCGCCACAGTCCTGCGTTTTAGAGAGGTGTTCTTAAGCCACGCCCCTTTTTACACCAAGCTGCAAATCGGCTTCTGGCACACTGCTGCTCAGAGGTTGAAGTCCACTTGTGTCTTGAGGTCCTCAGAACACAAGAGGACCTCATCGCCCCACCAGCAAGGCACCAGAAACTGCGTTTGCAGAGTGATGTAAAAAGGGGCGTGGCCTCGGAGCACCTCTCTGCAACGCACCCCTGTGGCGTTTACAAGAGGTGCCTGGTTAAGAAGGTGGCCCCCAAGGCCCCTCAGGATTGAAGGGGAATTAATCCCCCAACTTAAAATGCGCCACAGGGTGCGTTTGCACTGTGTTGCAGGTAGGGGGCGGGGCCTGATGTTACAAGTGTGCAGACGTGCCCTGTGGTGCGTTTTAAGTTGGGTGATTAAGCCTCCTTGAATCCTGAGGGCTAACTAGCCCACCAGCTACCTCCAGTAAGCGCCACAGAGCTGCGTTGTAGTGGTGTAAAAAGGGGGCATGGCCTTGGACCACCACTCTGTAACACAGCTCCCTGGCGCTTACTGGAGGTACCTGGTGGGCTAGTTGGCCCCCAAGGACCCTTAGGATTGAAGGGTACTTAATACTCCAACTTAAAACAGGCTACAGGGCACGTTTGCACACTTGTTAAATTGGGCCGCGCCCCCTCCAAGCACCACTGTGCAAAGCGACCCCTGGTGCATTGTAAAGTGGGAGATTAAATCCCCTTGGGTCCTGAGGGTCCCTGGGGTCCAACTAGCCCAGCAGGTACCTCCAGTAAGGGCAACAGAGCTGCGTTGCAGAGAGGTGCATAAAGGGGCGTGGCCTCTGACCACCTCTCTGCAAGGCAGCCCTGCGGTGCATACTTGAGGTACCTGGTGGGCTAGTTGGCCGCCAGGGACCCCCAGTATTGAAGGGGAATTAACCCCTTTGCTGCTAGGTCTCCCCCCCCCCCCCCTGTGCTAAGCCTTTTTTGGCTATTTGGAGTAGTGCTTGTTTAGGCCCCTGTAACTTTTTGACCACATAATGTATCCACGCCAAATTTGCGTCCTTTTCTTCCAACATCATGGGGACTTTAAAGGTACCTGGGGTTTGTGGATTCCCCTGGAGGGGTCCCAGAAATTAGCCAAAATACAGCAAAATGTTTTTTTTGGGGGGGGGAAATGGGAAAAACGGGTTGCAAATGAAAGCGTCTGGGTTTTTCCCTGCAAATGTTATCATAAAAGGGTTTGTGGGGCTGACATCACAATTTTCCCAGATTTTAGGGAATGATAGACTTTTGTCAGAAAATCAACATTTTTTACACAGTTTTGGCATTTTTCTGGGACATAGCCTATTTTTCTATATTTTGTGCTTTCAACCTCCTTCCAGTTAATGGCAGAAATGGGTGTAAAAGCTATACTGGATCCTGTAAAGCTATACATTTGAAAAAAGTAGACAACATTCTGAATTCAGCAAAGGGTCATTTGTGTAGATCCATCAAGGTTTATTTATAGAAACTAACAGTTAAATATAGGAAAAATTGAAAATTAGTTTTAAAAAACAGCCTTTTGTGTCAATGTTTTCACCTTTAACTTCTTCTAATGATGTCAGATTTTTGAAAGCAATATATACTGTTACATCCGCTGGACCTTCCTGGTCGTGGGGATATGTAAGATTTGTAGGTTCACCAAGAACCCGACGAACCCAGAGTCAAAAACTGAGCAGCGATTTGCAATGGCTTTTTATTATGTACCGGGTATATAGCAATATTTGTGGGAAAATGTATACATGGAAAAATCGGTATGAAAGACACCTATGTATTTCTGAAATGGGAACAAATTACAGAGTTTAGAAACAGTACATAGTTGCACATTTTCAAAATTGGGAATACTCATACTAGCATGAGAGTTATAGGTCATTTTTCAGAATGACTTCTTTTTTACACAATGACTTTCATTTGGAAGGCAGAAATGCATAAAAAATTAAAAGGTAATAACAGTTGCTTTACAAGACTAAATTACCCTAAGTCTCCTGATAAAAATGGTACCTCACTTGTGTGGGTAGGCATAGTGCCCACGACAGGAAATGGCTCAAAACCCAACGTGAACACACCACCCTTTTTTAGCAAAGTGTCTAGCTGTAGTTTAGGAACACTAGCTCTGCCGGCACCTAGAGAAACCTAGCAACCCTATACATTTTTTAAAACTAAACACCCAGCGGAATCCAGAATGTGGTGTCTTGACTGACTCCCACCAGGTTCTGTTACCCAGAATCCGTTGCAAACCTAAAAAATTGTCAAAAAAACCATTTTCCCCACATTTCAGTGGTGGAAAGTTCTGTAATCTGCGTGGGTCCACAAATTTCCAGCCACCCCGCATTACCCAAAGTCTTCTAAGAAAAATGGTACATACACTTGTGTGGGCCGGCCTAGTGCCAGCGAGAGGAAACGGCACAAAACACTATGTGGACACACCTCAATGTTGCAGTGTAAAATTACCCTTTTTTGGCAAAGTGCCTAGCTGTAGTTTTTGAACCATAGCTCTGCCGGCGCCTAGGGAAACCTAGCAAACCTATACATTTTTGAAAATATACACCCAGGGGAATCCAGGATGGGTTGACTTAACTGCCTCCCACCAGGTTGTGTTACCCAGAATCCCTTGAAAACCTATAAATTGTCCAAAAAAACACATTTTACCCACATTTCTGTGGTGGAAAGTTCTGGAATCTTCGAGAATCCACAAATTTCTGCCCACCCGTGTTCCCTAAAGTCTTCTGAGAAAAATGGTACCTCACTTGTGTGGGTCGGCCTAGTGTCCGCGACAGGAAACGGTGCAAAATACAACGTGGACACACCTCAATTTCGCAGTGAAAAATGACCCTTTTTGGCAAAGTGCATAGCTGTAGTTTTTGGCACAGTGCTCAGCGGCCATCTAGGGAAACCTACCAAACCCACACATTACTAGACACCCGGGGGCTTCCAAGAAGGTAAAAAATCACTTTTTTCAGACATTTTTGTGTGGGAAAGTGTGGCATCACTGGGCTCACACAAATTTCCTACCACCCAGCATTCCCCCAGGTCTCCCAATAAAAATGGTGCCTCACTTGTGCGGGAGACCCAAGTACCCGTGGCAGGCAAGGGCCTAAAACATAGTGAGGCGACATAAAAATTGCCTATCTGAAAACCACTTGGTTTTCCAAGGGAGGGTCACCTGGGTTTTTTGCCCCGTGCTCGCGGCCATCTAGGGAAACCTACCAAACTCACACATTTCTGAAATCTAGACACCGGGGGGCTTCCAGGAAGGTATGGCTTGCGTGGATCACCCCAACGTTTCCTTACCCAGAATATGTATATATATATATTATTCCATGTGTAACATGTTTATAGGTCTGCATAATTTTCATATAGGTTATTTGATTAGATGCTTATGGGTCCCAGTTTTATTCATCTATCACAATATGTAAATATTATCATAACTATTGTATCTGCCAGTGCTTCACTATTGAAATATTGAGTAAAAAAAGATAGATTTTTTTTAATAAAGAAACAAAAACATATAAATTAGCTTCAAGTACAGCAACACTTGCCTGAATTTGCACAATACATCTTAACATCTTGATATATCACCTTCCTTATACATGTATACCCTTTTTATGCAGTTATGCATCTATATATTTATTAATTTACTCTTAATGTGGAAAAAGAAAAAACAAAAAGACAAAAAGGAAAAAAAAAGAAAAATAGCTTTGACTCTCTCCAATGCAATGCACTACTCTGTCTCGCCCTTGCTTCTCTCAATATCTCATCTACCTCCATTCTGACTCATCCCAGACCTCAGTCTACTACTATGATCTCCAAAACAAACCATTCTAGACTGTCCCCCACTCTATCCCTCCTTGGCTCACTCAAAACCTCATTTTACTACTATGATGTCCCAAGCAACCTGTAGTCTTGTGACGGAGTGCCCCGGGAATTCCAATATGGTGCAGAAGATGGACCTGACAAGGAACACTCTAGCACTCTACCAGTCTGCAAAGGCTGTAATGTGGTACCAAGGAGTGAGGGGACGTCTTCAGAGACTGGACCAATCCTGAGAAAGAAGTCCATGTTTTAAGGGGAAGTATCGGGACCATTGGGAGCAGAACAGCAGAGAGCCCTGATCATGTATGCCTAGAGGGAGAAGACGAAGACTGGAATAATGCAGAGACAGTGGCTGGTGGGGAAGAAAGAGAACCTGCTTTGGGTAAGGAAGCCACAAGGAGTGACAAGATTACTGCACTAAAGTCCATTCGTCCGAAGGAGCAGACGGACGCTGTGGCACCATATGCTGCGTCCCAGGACGGGCATGGCCTCAGGCAAGTCCTGTGGGCTGATGCATGCTCCATACGGATGTGGGGGGAGGGACTTGTGGTCACCAATAAGCAAGTAGGAGTGATCCTCACTAGAGACAAACTGCATGGATGTGTATGTTTTTCCACATATACAGAGTGACAGCAATTTGGTCACCATACTGCGCACGACTGGTGATGGCACGATGGAAGAGGGACCAGCTAAAGTCTCATCTTCCCACTGATCCCTATCCTGTACTTTATTTATGAGAGCAACTGTACGCCTACTCTCTGAAGCAGAAAAAGATGGGGAGGGCCAGAGCCGAACTCCGACTGTCTAAATATCGGGAAGAAGAGGAAGGGTAGCATTGAAAGCAAAAACATTCCTTGGCAACAGGGATCTACCTTAACCATTGAAGCACTTATTGAAAAAAGAAATAAGAAAGAACCCTGATCCAGACTCTGGTGTGTCTGTGGTGGCAAGGGGTGAGATTACACAACCTTTTCTAAATTCTTCCCTCGTGCACCCCTCCTTTGACTCACTCCGAACCTCATTTTTGCTACTATGATTGACCTAATCCCTTTCTAGAGACTCTTCCCTCCTCCATTTCTCCTTTACTCATCCCGAGCCTCATCTTTCTACTATGATCTCCCAAAAAGCACTTTCTCGACTCTTTCCTCTTCTGTCCTTCCATTATCCTATTCAATCCAACTAACAGACTTTCACATACACCACTCAAATCATCACATATGTCCCTATAATACTCCACCACTAATCATTTTTGGGTTCCGGAGTAGCATGCTACTTGCTGAAAAGTGCTTTGAAGGCTCGTCAGGGTTAGTAAGCGCTATATAAATACAATTACAAGACAAGTACACCCTCTTGCCTGTACAAACTACCTGAGTATAAAGTAATATGTCCACAAACATTGGTAAGTACATACTCCTGTCTACATTAGCTGAAAGTAGGCGGGGATATTACTAACAAAGTTAACAGACATTTCATGCAGTGTCACAAATAAAAAAAATATATTTTTAAATCAAATTGGCAGCCCATTAGGAATGTACTATGAGGAACAGACTCGAAAATGTCTTCCTTACTTACTATCGCTAGTCATGGGATATAACTGATGACGGATGAAAATAATATTATCCCACTGATCATCAGCCCTCACACCAAAGCAAATTTGTTTTTCAAAATGTTTTAAATGTAAATAATCTCTGGCATTATTATAATCCTTAAAAAAATGTTTAAGTAAGTAAAACATCACATTAATATTCATGAACATTAAAGTTCTTTTTTTATAGGATAGCAATTATAGAACAGCTTTTTAGAAGAGCATTTTGGTTATGTATTAGTAGAGAAAGGTAAGTCTGACTGCGCTTTGTAGATTGTGCACAAAGACAGCATCACCTGTGGCAGTAAGATGGACACCATCTTGGCACATGGTTGCTAAATGTTATGTGGCCATGGAAATTGCTGACAAACTGATAAACTACGAAATGTGCGGTCATGGCGCTGTTCATATTCTGATAGGCATACTTCATCTTTGTTTTTACTCAGTAGTAAAGAAGTACTTTTCACATTAGGAAGTATGGGGGAAAATAACATGCATGGTTGGATACATGGCATGAAAAAAGGCAAGGTTCTCTATAATTGCAAAGCAAAGGGGAGAAATGGGGATTTGTCCAAGACTAGTCCATTCAACAAGTGAGATAATGACTGGTAAATGGACCGGGAGAAATTTAAATTACAGCACAGTAATTTGTGTACGAAAACTTCTTACGCAAAAATCCGGAAAATATGCCTCTGTGCCACTTTGTGTATTTATACGCCATTGTGTTTAAAATTCACCGTGAATATTCCATTCGATGTAAAAAAGTTCCAGCAAAGAGAACAGAAAGCGGGTGGGTATTTTTGTGTTTATTTGCACTATTTAGCTGGGAAAGCATCCATTTTGCACTAAAATATAGTGCTAAATGACGGATATGCATTTACGTAATTATAAGATTTTTTTGCCAAAGTTTCACATAATAATGCGAAAGCAAATGTTGTGAATTTTATACATCCCTGGTGGCAGTGACTGGGCATAGCCTGTAATGTAGGAAGCACTGCTCTCAATTTCATACCACACAATCCTAATCATTTTACTTTCATCCCTGTGTAACGTAAACCCATTGCCAAGTCATGCCGTCACACATACTGCTCTCTGCCCACTACACCCACCTGTCTCCTAGGAATCACACTTCAAGAACTGCGAAAAGCCATCTTCCCAGTTTCAAAATAAATAGGAATTCTAATTCAAATCTAACACACATAAAAATCCAGAGGAAAAAGACTAGTTTCATTGGTTAAAAATTGCTGCGCAATTTCCTAAACCGATTAAATTACCGAACCTTCAACATGGTGTTCTAATATTTTGCTAGTTTATTGAAAACATATGCTGCATGGCATCATAAAAAGAGGTTTGTTAGCATTCCACACAATATTGTCGATAATTTCCAATAAAATGGTCAATCAAAAATATTACAAAGAACAAGTAATTAAACAGCATGTTATAAAAAGAACACATAAGGAATTGCAATGCATTATTGTTTGTAAATTAGGAAAATTAATCTGTCTCCTTTCAGAAATAACCAGGAAATAAAATCCACAGTTATCCACATACTCTCTTTTTGTTAGTCTTACATAGTGATTTGCAATGCACAACTTTCATCCGGTCTGACCAATTTTCTTAGGCTGACACAATAATTTTCTTACACCATGAATAAGGACAGCTTACACATATAAGGGCAGTGAATATACATTTATATTTCATTTTATTTGTGTATTTAGTAAGTACATTACACAATAAAAACCCTAAAAGACACATACAAACACAGGTAATACTACAAACACCCAATAAACAGTAGATAAAAACACACACAAAAATATGCACATCTACAACAGTACAGTCGCAACTACATACACAAAGTCCACTATAAATATGATCAAATATTGCCAAATAAACCAACTCCTGATTACTCATCCCCAAGTACACACCACTTGTACACACCCAAACTACACATAATACCGACTTCACATTTCAGAATAAACACTCTTCCAACCACACATGTGAACTAGACTCTCAACTATACAGACTCGTGAGTACACACTGTGAACTGCACATTCTAAATAACACACTTTTGACTACATACACTCCAGAAAAAAACACAACACACTACACATACACACACTTCAATACACTCCTTGAATACATACTCTCTGAACTTCCCAGAATCAAGTACCAATCCCCTACTATTCAGAGTTAGATTACACCCTTCAGACTACACACTCTTAACTACAGACTCTTACTTTTCCAATTATACACATTGTAAGAAATTGGATCATATTTGCTGTGGTTGACTACCCACCTCAAGGAATAATCACAACCCTTGTGAATGTGAACTCTGCAAGTCACTAAATTAATCTGAGCTCAACCCACTGGTAGCCATTGCACAGAGCAGACACGCTTAACTTAGTAACATTTGTAAAGTATTTATATAGAATGGAAACAGTATTTATGTGAAAATGCCAAGCAATTAAAATGTATAACTCAATTAGGCAAATAGAACAAAATGTAATAAACAAAATTACATCAAAATGACAAAAATCCAATAAGGGGAACTGGAGATATACATTTTTTCGTTTTTATGCAAAAATAGCTCTAAAAAGCTCAAAGTGCCAATGACAATCAATAGTTGTGGTAGACTGGAACCTAAGTGTGATTTGAAGTCAACTGTGATGGAGCGCGGATCAGGGAAACCTACCAGTTCGTGCTGGTCAACCAATTTACCTTCTGCCGTAGAGAGGGATTTATTCTTGGAGGACAGCTTGTATTCCGTCATGGTGATGGAGTAAATAACTGCCAAATTTAAAAATGACCATTAGCCAGACGGGCAAACATGACGGAGCAATGTTGTAACTTTACTGAACTTTTTTATTTTCAAAAACAATACTCCAAATATGGGTTTTGTTTATGAAAAAAACACTGTTTCCCTCTCACCTACAGTAAACCCAGAGGCAGAAGTCTGGTAGGACAAAAGAAGGACCATTCAGCAAGCTGACACGGCGTACATAAGAAATGACTTTGTATCCTGTTCTCTCCATTTCAAGTGTCCCCCTAGTGTTACATTGGCTTAACATGCCTATCAAGCAGGAATTGACACTGTAGTGTCATAATGAATGCTTACAACCTCCATCCTGCATATTCTGTTGAGGCAGCCTATTGAGTGCTCCTGGGAGACATATCACACCTCATTCATTCCCTTTTACAAGTCTGAGCACAGGCTCAAATCTAGCAGAGGTTTATGCTAATTAGCTCAGTGGCAGTTCAAGTAGGCAAACAGTGACATTCTAAAAGTTACTTTTCTTTAATATTTATTAGAAATTCAACTTTTCCATTGAATTTAAAATATGCGAATGTGAGTGACTGTTTTGTTGTGTGAGTGGCTGTATGGGTGAATAAATGGGTGTGTGAGTAGCTGTGTGGGTAAGAGAGTGGCTGTATTGGTGAGTGAGTGGGTATGTCAGTAGCTCTATGGGTGAGTGAGTGGCTGTGTGAGTGGGTGTATGTGTGGATTTGTGAATGACTGTATGACTGAGTGAGTGGGTGTCTGACTGGCTGTATGAGTGATTGACTGGGTGTGTAAGTGGCTGTACTACTAATGAATAATAGTACTTTTAATATATATCATGTGAGTGGCTGTGTTACTGTATCCTTGTGCGTATGGGTGTCTAAGTGCCTGTGTGGATTTGT
Organism: Lissotriton vulgaris; assembly: GCF_964263255.1. Lineage (NCBI taxonomy): Eukaryota > Metazoa > Chordata > Amphibia > Caudata > Salamandridae > Lissotriton > Lissotriton vulgaris. Next base: position 160,618,898 of record NC_141700.1, read on the forward strand.
GAATGACTGTATGACTGAGTTAGTGGGTGTCTGACTGGCTGTATGAGTGATTGACTGGGTGTGTAAGTGGCTGTACTACTAATGAATAATAGTACTTTTAATATATATCATGTGAGTGGCTGTGTTTCTGTATCCTTGTGCGTATGGGTGTCTAAGTGCCTGTATGGGTATATAAGTGAGTGTGTGAGTAGTTTTTTAAGTGAGTGAGATGCTGTGTGAGTTGCTCTAATGGTGACTGAGTGGGTATGGCAGTGGCTGTATGGGTGAGTGAGTGGCGGTGTGAGTGGCTCTATGGGCGGGTAAGTGGGTGTGTAATGATTGTATGGGTGAATGAGTCGGTATCTGAATGGCTGTATGAGTGAGTGACTCAATATATAAGTGGCTATATGGGTGAGTGAGTGACTGTTTGAGTAGGTGTATGGTTAAGTGAGTTTGTGTGTGAGTGGCTGTATTGGAGAGTAAGTGTCTGTGTGAATGGATGTATGGGTGAGTGAGCAGATATGTGAGTGCTTGTATGGATGTGTAAAGGTATGTAAGTGGTTGTGTTGGTGTATGAGTAGCTGTATTGGCGATTAAGTGTCTGTGTGAATGGCTGTATGGGTGAGTGAGCCGATGTGTGAGTGCTTGTATGGATGTGTGAAAGGGTATGTAAGTGGTTGTGTTGGTGCGTGAGTGCTTATATGGGTGAGTGAGTGGCTGTGTTGAGAGGCAGTATGGGTGAGTCAGTGGGTGTGTGCGTGACTGTGTAGGTAATTAAGTGGGTCTGTGAGTAACCTTATGGGTGAGTATGTGGCTGGCTATATGAGTGGCTCTACAGGCAAGTGACTGGTTATATGAGTGGCTGTATGTGTGAGTGAATGGATGTGTGAGTGGCTGTACGAGTGATTGGGTTGAATGCCTCAATGGGCAAGTAAGTGGGTGTGTGAGTACTGGTATGGGTCTGTGAATGGGTATGTGAGTGGTTGTGTGGGTATGTGAGTGGGTGCATGAGAGGTTGTATGGGGTGTGAGTGGGTGTGTGAACGGTTCTGTAGATGATATCATATGTGATGTCATGAGTGATGTCATTTGAGATATCATCAATGATGTCATGACCTTGTCATGAGTGACTTAATATGTGAGGTCATAATCAGTGCATTGCGGGGTATAAGTTATAGTTAGCTCAGGTAAGTTTAATGGCTGAATTTCACTGGTTTTGTTTCAGTGAAATCTTAGCCTAACTATAACATACCAGTAACCTTTGGTTTTTTTAGGGAATTTCTAAGGGTATTAAAAAATCTATTTTCTAACTATAATATCCCTGCAACCTTTGTTTTTTTAAGTGAACTTCTATAGTTTTTTAGCGAGTTATCACATTTGCAGAGAGGTGAAGAAAGGGGCGGGCCTCTGACCAGCTCTCAGGAATCACGCTGTATGAGACTTACTGGAGGTAACAGGAGGGCTTCTTTGCCCCAAGGTCCCTCAGCATCCAAAAGGGCATCATTCCCCAACCAGTAGTGCACAAGGTGGCATGTTTGCAGAGTGGTGGAGATGGGGGGCGTGGGCTCCAGTCCAAAGACCTCTCAGCAATCCCACTGTGTGGGACTTACTAGAGGTAACTGGAGGTGTAGTTGGCCCCCAAGGACCCTCAAAGCTAGGGATTTCATCTCCCAACTTGTTGTGCACCCGGACAAGCGTTTGCAGAGTGGTGTGGAAAAGGGGGCATGGCCCCCGATAACCTCTCAGCAATCCCTCTGTGTGGGACTTATTGGAGGTAACAGGAGGGGTAGTTGGTCCCCAAGGACCCTCAGGAGTAAAGTGGACTTCATCCCCCAACCAGTAGTGCATCAGGAGGCACATTTGGAGAGTGGTGGAAAAATGGGGCGTGGCCTCCAAGGGCCTCTCAGCAATCCCATTGTGTGGGACTTACTGGAGGTAAGCAAAGGTGTTCCTGCCCCCAACTACTCTCCGCATTGAAGGGGACTTCATCCCCCAACCAGTAGTGTGATAGGTGGTGCATTTGCAGAGTAGTGGAGAAAGAGAGCAGGGCCCCGGGGTCCTCATCCTACGGGGCTCTGCCTTTTTCTTTCTTTTTTTTAAAATTAGAGGTGGGGAGGCTGAACGGCCCCCCTCCTAGGCCTATTTCGGCCCGAGGACCCCATCCCCTGGGATCCGGCCTTTTTATTTTATTTTTTGTTTAAAAAACAAATAGGGGGGGCGAGCTTCTAATCACCTCTCAGCAATTCCCCTATGTGAGACTTAAGGACTTACTGGAGGTAACAGAAGGGGTTATTGGCCCCAAGGATCCTCTGCAGCCACAGGGACTTCATTCCCCAACCAGATGTGTACCAGGAGCCACGTTTGCAGAGTGTTGCTAAAGAGGGCGGGCCTCTGGTGACTTGCCGGTCCGACTTTTTTTATTTATTTAATAGGGGACAGGGCCATGTGGCCCCCCCTACCTGAGCCAATTTCGGCCCCAGGGTCCTTATCCCATGGGGCCCTGTTTTTTTCCTATTTCTTTTTATTAAAGGAGAGGGGGCTGAACGACCCCCTCCCAGCCCAATTTTGGCCCAGGGGACCCCATCCCCTGGGACCCGGCCTTTTAATTTGGGGCATCAGGCGGATTGCTGGTCTGGCTTTTTTTTATTTATCAGAGGAGAGTGCCACGTTGCCCCCATACCTGGGCCAATTTCAGCCCCAGGGTCCCCATACCCGGGGCCCAGACTTTTTTTTTAAAAAAAAGGTTTTTAATTAAAGGGAGGGATGCTGAATGGCCCCTTTCCTGGGCCAATTTTCTCCCCGAGGACTCCATCCCCCGGGTGCCGGCCTCTAATGTGGGTGTCCTGGGCACCCACTTAGGGGAGAGGAGTTGGCCTAGTGGCTAAGGTGGTCAACTTCAAATCTGGGGAACTAGGTTTGAGCCTCAGCAATGATGCTGAACATCCTGTGATTCTGGGCAGATCACTTAATCTCCTGTGCCTAACAAAAATGAATGTTTCCACATGTAATGCAACTGGTGCTATGTAAAGCGCTATGATACCCTATTCAGGTCAAGTTCGTAATATATCAAACTCTGTAAAATGACAATTAAAATTACATCTGTTGGGGACTGCAGGGGGAGCCTGAAGGCCCCCACAGTCTCTGCCAGTTCCCAGCCTCGTGCGGGAGCAGACACTGCTTTCACAGAGAGGGAGCTGCAGAACATGCAGCTCCCTCTCTGTGAAAGCAAGTTTGCTGTGCTTCCAGCAAGCAAGAGCATTTTTACTGCTCTTGCTTGATGAAAGCAGCGTATTTGCTGTGGCTTAGCGGGAGTGTGAAAGCTCCCGCCAAACTACAGCTAACAGCTATGTTGGAATGAGAAATGTTTTTGGTCGACTTCCCTATGCATTGTACCATTTAAGTTAGCATTTGCGGCACCATTTTGTATTCAGCCGCAATTTTGTATTTTGATCAAAACTGACTTCTGTCTCACTCAGTCTGCCTCAGCAGAAAGCAGGATCGATACTTTTTTCTTATTTCTCCAAGATTGAGCTTCGCTGCACTAATGAATAGACTGTTTTGTCAGTGCATACCTTTCTCCTTAGATAGGCCTACTCCTACCCTTAAAGAGATGGGCACAGGCAGAGTAACCATGAAAATTGTATTCATGAATTAATAGTTTTGGGCTATACTACTTGTCTTAATTATGGCTCGCAATCTGAAAATAAACCTTTAAGGTTTAATCATTCCCAGTCTGTATTTCTCATTAGGACCAAGTGGGTTCTATGTAGGACGTGAAGGAGCAGCCTCCGGTGTGAGTGAGGCGTTTGCGTGGGGTGTGCGAGGTTGAGTGAAGAGGAGTATAGGTGTCTAGCGGGTTGGTGGACGTTCAGTCGATGGTTGAGGTAGGCAAGTCCTAGGTCATGGAGGACTTTGCAGACATTGGTGAGGATCTTGAACTGGCATTTTTCCTGGATGGGGAGCCAGTGTAGGTCTCTGAGGTGAGGGTTGATGTGGGTTCATTTGCGGAGGTCGAGGATGAGTCTGGATGCAGCATTTTGCCTGGTCTGGAGTTTTCTGAGGAGCTGGATAGGGATGCTGGCGTAACGGCCGTTGCAGTAGTTGGTGCAGCTGGTGACAAGGGCCTGAGTGACGGTCTTTCTGGTATTGGTTGGGATCCATCTGAAGACTCTGCGGAGCATGCAAAGTGTGCCGGAAGCAGGAGCAGGTGACTGCGTTAACTTGCCATTTCACTGTCAGTTGACTGTCGACGATGATGCATAGGTTGCGTGTGTGGTCAGTCAGTGTAGGTCCAAGTTCCGCAGGTCAAGAGCTGTAGTCTCATGAGAGGTGTTATTCCCGAAGATCAGTACTTCAGTTTTGTCGAAGTTGATTTGGAGACAGTTGTCTTTCATCTATTTGGCTACATTGATCATGGCATTGCAGAAGTTGATTTTGTCGTTGGCTGGGTCCTTGGTGAGCGAGAGGATCAGTTGAGTGTCGTCTGTATAGGAGATTATGTTGAGTTCATGGGATCTGACAATGTCTACGAGGGATGATCCATGTGGTATGCCTCATATGATGTCTTTGGGTGCTGAGGAGAAGGGAGGCAGTCGGGTGCCCTGTTTGCATCCTGTAGGGAAAGAGGTGATCCACTTGAGGGCGTCTTGCAATATGCCTATGTTGTAGAGTCTGTTGATGAGGGTATTGTGGGAGACTGTGTTGAAAGCCGTTGAAAGTTCGAGGAGGATCAGGGCTGCCGTTTCTCTACAGTCGATTACTGTTTTAATTTAATCTGTTGCGGCAATCAGCGCAGTCTCAGGGCTGTGGTTTGCATAGAATCCTGATTGAAAGGTGTTCAGTATGTGGTTTTGTTCCAGGAATACATTGATCTGCTTGTAGTTGGTTTTCTCAAGAACTTTGGCCGGGTAGGGGAGCAGAGAGATCGGATGATAACTTTAGAGATCATTGGGGTCAGCAGAAGCTTTCTCTAGGAAGGGACTGACATCTACAGGTTTCCATCTGTCTGGAATGGTTGCTGTGGAGACGGAGGTGTTGAGGATGCTGGCGAATTACGTTTTGATTAGGTTTGTTGCAAGGCTGTAGAGGTGGTGAGGGCAGGGGTCGGAGGGTGCCTCGGAGTGGATGGAAGACATGATGGCTGAGGTGGTCAGGATAGTGAGCGGTGACAGGTGGTGATGGTTTGGCTGGTGTTTGCCGGTTGGTTGAAGTTGTTGGGGTTGATGGTGGGGGTTGGATGTTGAAATTGTTGTAGATGTTGGTGATCTTGCTGTGGAAGTAGTCTGAGAGGGTGTCACAGAGTTCTTGGGAGGTGTGGATGGAGTTCTCTATAACTGTCGTGTTGGAGAGTTTTTTTACTATTTTGAAGAGTTCCTGTGTGTGGTTGGCAGCGGAGTCGATACGTGTGGTGATTACAGCTTTTTTGGCTTCTTTGATGTGCCGATGTTAGTTGCTGAGAGCAGTTTTGTGAGCTGCTCTGTCAGGGGGTTACTGGGTGGCGCCCTATCGTTTCTTCAGTTGTAGGCACTTGTGGTGAGTGGTCCTGAGTTCTGGGGTGTACCAGCAGGCGACTCCGCCGGCACAGTTGGAGATCCAGGCGATCCAGGCGGTGAAGTTTTGGACGCATGATTGAGGTCTGTTGAGGCCTCAGGTTGGGAGGTGGTGAGGGTCTGTGACCACTGAGCTTCAGTGACCTTGCTCCAGCTGCGGTGTGAGGAGATCTGCTGCCCGGTGGTGGTGTGCTGGACGTCGGTGATGGTGAAGTGTACGATGGTGTGGTCGGTCGGTCCACCTGTTACGTATGGCTTTGTCCACATTAAACTGCATTGTGTGATGTTTGCTTTTTTGTACATTACACCGAACATAGAACCTTATTCAGAGTTTGGTGGATGCGATACTACGTCCGCCGCCGTCCGCCGTATTTACACGTGGATGGCACCTGTAGTAGGGCAGACGGGATTTGAGCTACAGTATCCTGTATCTCAAACTCTAAACAAAGACCGATTCTAGTAAATATACTTTTGCACTTCATTAATATCGTGCAGCAACATAACTTGAATAAATATAAGTAATGCAGTCATATGAAATCGAAATAAAAAAGAATTCAAATAGAAATATCATCGTCCGTTAAATAGTTAAATGCTTCGTCATAGCTCATCTTTAAGATAGTTATCTTTCCATCCTCTGTCAGCAGTAGTAATGCGAGTTCCTATCGTGGTCATCACGTGACCGCCTAATCATTTCAATACCTGGACTTCTGGTTCGCTGATGTAAAACAATGATTGAAAACCACATTGGGTTTTATAAATCATTTTTAAGGCACAAGTTCAAAAGCGGAAAGGTATTCGAAATTGGCTGTGTTTTGATTCTCTTTGAAGGGAAACAGTTGCCACGATTTGTTGGATTTACAGGTGATGAACGGAAGTTCGTGAGGTCTCGCGATACCATAGGGCGAGACACCTATCCCAGGCTGGCAGTCGGGGCCCAGTGCCAGCGCGCACCGCCCACAGGGACCAGTGGTGTCAGATTTTCCTCTGAAAGAGCAGTAACTCGGATTGTTTTCATTTTTTTTCAAAGTCTAGCAAAGACGATGCGGCCACAGAAAGCCCCGAAGTGCCTTAATCCACCCATATTCATTTCACAAAGCGCTGCTCTGTACCCTCTCCTCCCGGCTCCCAGATCAAAGCGGCAGTTTACTCGACTGGCCTCTGTTTACTCGAGCTGTGGCTTTGATCAGTCAGTTTAAAGGCCCCGTTATTGGTGGGAAAAAGCAAGCTGCATTGAAGTAAGAGCCGTTGTAGTCGGCTGGCAAAGTGAAAACAGACACTGGCATTCACACTAGAAAAAGAAACGCAAGCAACATGCCACAAACATTTAAAAAAAACGAAAATAGTTCCGAGCACATTGGCAGATATATGATGTTGGAACCACAAAGAGCGATCCCTCGTGCCCCAAAGCCTGAAGTACACTTTGTGCAAAGTGGACGAAGTGGGAAGGAACTAAAGGGAACCGAGTTTCTGCTTTTATTTTTATCAATAAACGGCTGCACTACTTTCTGGAACCATTTTCTCATTCCTGTTCTTTCTTTCTTTTTATATATTGTATTTGACACACTTTTTGAAGTCAATATCCCCCCTTGTGTTCGATAGAGCCGTGATGTATTGTGGTGATGTAAGGTGCAGAACGTGGCATGTCATGGAATGCCAGCTGACGTCATGGGATTCCATGCATGGAGGTTGTTCTCTCGGCCCATGTTAGAAGAGACATGTCTTTACTCTCTCAATACATTTCTTGGACAATTTATTACATGTGCGTGTAGTCACCTCAAGTATCTGAACTGTTATCTGTAAAAACACACCAGTTTACCATTAGCACTGTCCCCTGCCCCCCCCCCCCACCCAACCAGTCATAGTTTCAAAACTTTTTGTTACACTTTGACCTCTACTGATGCAACTTTTCAAAAAGTTTGAGCTCGGTGGTGGAATGCCATTTGGCTGTTTTTTGGGATCCTTAATATTGCTTTAAGGAAGAACCGATTATGAGTACTGAACGGATGTGATGATTAGGGGCCAGATGTAGGTAAATCTTATTTACCGACTCTAAAATACCGAATTTACCGATTCGGTATTTTAGATTCGGTAAATAAGATGTAGGTAATTATTCGGTAACTTTTACAGAATCGGAATGATTCGGTAATTACCGAATCAGTACTTACCGATTCGGTAATTGCCATTGATTCCTATGGGCCTTGAGGCCCATAGGAATCAATGCCAATTACCGAATCGGTAAATACAGATTCAGTAAAATTACCGAATTGTCAAGAGGGACAGGGTGTCACTTTGACACCCTATTGCACCCCTGATTCTGGCTTGTGTCCTAAGGGCATGTATGTGTGTCACATGGCATAGGTGTACATGCACAGATGTGCATGTACACAGGAATTCGTTATTTACCACCAAATAGTATTTGGTGGTAAATAACGAATTCTTAAGGGCCTGTGGCACTGTTTTAAGTGCCACCTACATCTTGATTTACAGAATCGGTAAATTTACTGATTCAGGGCCCAATGTAGGTAAATCTACATTTACCACTTCATAAATACCGAATCATACCGAATCGGTATTTATGAAGTGGTAAATTAGAGGGGGGGAGATGTAGGTATTTCAGATTCGGTAAATACCGAATCTGTAAGATTCGGTATTTACCGATTCTGTAAATACCGATTCGGTATCCCCCATTGCTTCCAATGGGCCTTGACCCATAGGAATCAATGGGCATTACCGAATTGGTAATTACCGATTCGGTAATTACCGATTTGTGCAAGGGTGCAGGGGGTGTCACTTTGACACCCTCCAGCACCCCAAAAAAAGGCATGTGAGCCATGTGGCACACAGACATGCCCTAAGGGCATGTCTGTCTGTCACATGGCATAGGTGTGCATGCACAAATGTGCATGCACACCTGGATTCGGTATTTTAACACCCAATTGGATTGGGTGTTAAAATACCGAATCTGAAGGGCCTGTGGGACTGAAAGTAGTCCCACCTACATCCCAAATTAAAAAAATCGGCAAAATTACCGATTCGGTATTTTTGCGATTCGGTAATTTTACCAGATCGGTAAAATACCGAATCGGACAAAAAAAGTCTCCTACATCTCAGTAGGCCAAATACCGGTCGGAAACGGCCGAAATCGGCCGTTTCCGACCGGTATTTGGTACCTACATCGGGCCCTCAGTATTTTACTGATTCGGTAAATTTACTGAAGCGGTAAATTTACCAATTCTGTAGAATTTAGGCCCCCTGCATGTCAAACACCAAATACTGGTCTGTAACGGCCGAAATCGACCGTTACCGACCGGTATTTGGTGTCCTACATCTGGCCCTTAGTGTTTCAGTTTTGGGTAGAAAGGGCATGCATGCAGAACACCCTGGACCGTACCACATTTTAAGCCTGACTAGAATTCATTGGTTTACCCTGCCGAGGTCTCACAAGGAGCCATGAGGTGAATGATGTGACAATAGGTCTCAAAACTGGATGAGCATCATAAAGCATAGGGACATCCTGCCTATGGTTGGTGGTTGCTAGTGACGCATGACTCCGTAAAGAGAACTGATTTTCATCTCTACACTGGATGTTCCCTTTGAGGGTGAGGAAGTGTAAAAGCTAATCTTGCCTCTACACAACACACACATACAATTTCAGAAATGAAAATGAATCTGTACATTGCACACGTTTAGAAAAAGAACAAAGAAACTTAGAAAAAAGGGATAAGCCAGCACTGTAAAAGCGTGCTTGACTAGGTAGAGACAGTAAGATGAATACATTAGTTAAGATAAGATGTTTAAGTTACCAATTAGCTTATATTATTAACAAGGAATGTTAGGAGAGTTATTGATAACTTAGCATTGCTATTTGTACTCCATTGCAGAGTGTCTTAACAAACTCTACTTTGGTACAAATCCTAATAGAAAAACCATAGATGTCTGAAATGTTCTGTATAAGTACTTAAAACAGTACAAAGATCATTTGTATTCAGAAACAATTTTATTTTAATGATTTTTGCAATTAATTTGCATGTTGCTACTTTCCGGAATAAGTGGTAGTAGTCCATACTTGAAATTGAACATTTATATGTAATTTTTCTGACAACATGGCAAAAAGCTTATATATGACGTGTGTGTGACTTGTTTTTTGTATGCATAGACTTAATAAGGACTGTATAGTACTAAAAGATGAAATGTTGAATTTAAGAACGTTAAACACGTTAAGATGTCTTTTCTCTTTAGGCTGCATTATTTAGCACCCTTGTGCAGAGGACTTGATATGTTCTCAAATGTTGCTTTATTTGTTCTTGGGTCATGCAACATTCTTTATGAAAACAAAGACAGTTCTTATCCCTTGTGTTTGAGCCAACTTTTCCTCCATATCCATAAAGTGTAACAAGCTGACCAAACCTTTTGTCTATGAACCTGTGAGGATGCAAGTACGTTAGTTTCTCATGATTTATGCAGGAAATTATGCTGGACTAACAATTTGTACTTGAAAAGACGGAAAGGACGATCGCATGATGATCAGACCATTGTGGACCGACCCTTGATGTCATGATGACAAATATGAACTATTTAACCACGATATACAGGAAGAGGAGTGCTTTCTCTCATGCAGAGCGCATTCACCTTTTGATGCCCCTTTTTGAGCCTTTTGAGGAGAGCTTACGTTTAAGTTCAGGCTGCCCTTTGACATGCTTGCTGATAAACTTGCTCCCTGGACGATTTGGAGCAGTTTGGTGACATACCAGACTTGAACTTTCCTGATTTATGCTCCATTACCCTTGCCTCTTATTTATTTATTTAGGCGTTTTGTATAGCGCTAGCTGGACCCAGGGGTATCAGAGCGCTTCACAGCATATACAATAATGTCAAATAGATGATACAGGAGAATGGTAGAACATGGGGTTTAGAGCAGGGAAGGGAACAAGCATATGAGCGAAGGGGCAGAGGAGAGGGGGGTGCAAGCCAAACCTGACGATCATCCGAGCGTATTCTTCATTCAATCCGTTTATACACAAAAAGTTTTCTTGATCCGAGTCGGTGTCATCAGTCTCGAAATTTAAGGTAAGATGGAGTGTCGGCTAGGGAGCAACCTGGGCTCTATTGGTTCGCTCGAGAGCGGTCGAGGAAGAGGTCTTTGAGTAGGTTCTTGAATTTTGGAAACAAGGGGGTTATTCTGATGTGGGGGGGAGTTTCAGATTTTTGGAGCGTTTCTGGCAAAAGATGTGGCTGTGGTTTTATGCTCGAGAGTTTTCGGAGGGATGAGTAGTAGAGAGTTGGAGCTCCTAAGGTTTCTGGACTGGCCTGCCCTGTTGAGTTTGGCAGCCAGGTATTCCGGTTTGCCTGTGTGCAGGGCTTTGTGTGTGAAGCAGGCTGTTCTGAAGCTGGCTCGCAACTCAACTGGGAGCCATCTAAGTTCTCTGAGAGCGGGAGAGATGTGTTCGAATTTCTTAATTCCAGTGACCATTCTGGCTGCTGCATTGAGGGTTGTCTTCAGGGGGGTGAGGTGAGAATTTGCTGTCCCAGTCAGGGTAGCAATCCCATAGTCTATTCTGGAGAGGACCAGTGCTTGGGTCGCTTGTTGAAGGTACTTGGGTGGGAGGAAGGGTTTTATTTTGTACAGTAGTTTTAGGTTGAGAAAGGCACTTTTAGCAGATCTTGTGATGTGCTTCTTCATGTCCAGTTTCGGGTCTAGGGTGATCCCTAGAGATTTTACTGAATCCACCAAGGTGAGTTTACCATTGAGGGCGTCAATGGCTTTGAGCCATTCTTCGATTTGTGGGTTTTCGTCTTTGTTGGAGATGAAGAGTATTTCCGTATTTTCTTGGTTGAGTTTCAGGTGATTGTTTGTGAGCCAATGTTGAACCTCCTTGAGCGTGGTGTTAAGTCTCTGGATGTCATCAATTGAGGTGGTTTCCAGATAAAGCTGATTGTCGTCTGCATATAAGTGAAAGGGGATGTTGGATTTCCTGAGTAGAGAAGTTAGGGGTTCAATGTAAATGTTGAAGAGCTGAGGGGAGAGCACTGACCCTTGTGGAACACCTCTGATGACGGGGTAGAGGTCGGACTCAAAGTTTTTTATTTTTATTCTGTGTGATCGGTTGTAGAGAAAGGAAGAGAACCAGTGGAGGCTGAAAAAAGTGAGAGTTTTCCCTATTTAACCCAGAAAGGACCGGGAAATATCACAACCAAAAAAGATTTCCTTTCTGTGTAATACCGTTTTAAAGCATTAATGTAATTTGTAGATAGTGACACTTATTTGAATCTATTATATCCCCAACTCACCATACATTGCATTTACACCAAATCATAACATTAAATGAATTCAAGTAATATTTATTAAAAAAGTTTTTTCCATATGCTTAATATAAACACTTTATCACAAATAAAAACAAAATCATATAGTTCTTTTCAGAACAACAATTTACATATATTCATTAGACACAGTACATAATAAAAAGTAACCAATTAAAAACAGTTTGTAGACGCGTTTCGGTGCTTCGATGTTTGGAACACCTTCCTCAGGACTATATTAAAAACATCTTCTTTATTTATTGCAATTTTATTTTGCGGTACCAGTTTTGATCCGGGAGTTGGGGTAATAACTAGTACTCCCCTTCAACTCAGCTGTATCGTCAAAGGATTTTATATTTTGTGCAGGACCACACGAGTCAATAGATAGACTCCGATGAACCATATATTTATTGTTTCCGTTTCTTAATTTGGTCAATCCTAATCCCTTGTTCCTTAAGGATTCGTACGATGATCCTCCCTCTTTATTGATTTGAGGTGATCAGTAACGTCTTTCAAGAAAGAAGAACGCACCGCCTGCCCGGTCTCCCTGGTTGCCCGTGTCACGGATGGACTGAGCGGATCCATACTCGGCATACAAGATAATGAGGAGACCAGCGATGGAGGGGAATAGCGCAGTAGCAAAGTAAAACAAGACGCACCGAACGTATAGCGCGGGATCGCGCTATGAAAGAAAGCAGGAACACGTAGGATCAACCCTTCTATTGCATAAACCATAACACCGAGACGTTCAGCAACCCGCACATGAAGGCGCCAAAGTGAGACGAGTATTTGAATACATCACGAAACATAAAAACGATAAGGGTGCAAACACGAAGATAAAGATCATAAAAGATAACGAAACATATGAGCTAGAAAGTGAATACTAAAGTAGACGACCGGCAAGCTGGAATTCAGATAAATAAAAGAGACAGAGCCCTGATGAGAACCCATAAAGTGACAAGAATGGGTTTGAAACGCGTCGGCTTTTGAATCAGGAATGCATTAATTTGCAGTACATTTAATGACTTTGACAGATTGAAATGCATTAATTTGCTGCTTGTGGAATAATAGTATCTAAATGTTTACTTTGTCCTTTGTTTAGTTAGAGATCATTTTTGTGAGTCTAATTGTTGATCAAAACTAATACGGTGTTTATATATGTAATGTCGACTTATGTGGTGTCTATATATGTAAAGTGGAATGTAATTTGTTTTGAGAATTTATGTTGAAATTGTTGAATGTATTTTAGTGTCTTTTTGTACCTAAACTATTTGAATACAATGAAATAAAAAGTAAAAGGTATTAAGTGAATATACCAAACAGACCATATAGTAATTCTGGTTTGTTTTCCTCAACTGGGAGGCGTAAAGTAACGTGAAGTTGGCAATTATTTTTGTATGCAAGCAGGATTGTTGCAACATCTGAAGTTGACACCTCCCCAATCTTACTGACCAAGCTGTGCCCCTGCAGTGAATCAATGATAATTCAAAAGAGATTAAAAGTGTGGTAGAAAGGGAATTTATAGTACAAGTCAGGAGAATTTTAAATTACCTGCTGAAAAATAAAGACGTTTGGACCTGCTATGGCCTTACAGAAGATAATAAGGCCATGTTTTGACAAAATAGCCAAGAAAAAGTCCAGAAATCATCAGGTTCAACATTGAGAATGAGTCAAAGATTAACTGCAGTCTTTAAAGTTGAACGTCCATGGTGAAGCCAAAAGACCACCTTTTTTATGGGGGAGGGAGTTCTGTTGGTATTGAAAACATGAAAAAGGTCATTTGATAGATCTTGAAGCAGGTAAGTACTTTATCGATTTCAAATTTCTACTATCTCATCTACACCTCAATTCTTTTCCCATCTGCTTTCTGAACCTTACTACTCCCTCATCCTTCAGAGAGTCTACTTCCAGATCCATCCACCTCAGTACCCCAGTAACCTAAATGCCCCTATATTGATGACCCCCCCAGCATCCGTACCCATCTAAGCATATGGGAGTGACAAACTAGGTAATAGTCATCTCCGACTCTGCACCGCTCAACGTCGCTCTCTCTCCTCCTTAACTTGGAGGACACACTAGACAGCATAGTCATGGAAATTAAACATATCTCTGCTAATCTAACGCCCAACCGCTTTGCCACTCAAACCATTGGTAAGCCAGTGCCCTCCTCCGGGACTCTGAGCCTATTGAGCGCAACACTGGGCTGTCTGTGGACCCCAAACCCCACGGGTAATCAATACCATGACCGAACGACTACTACAGTCATACAAGCCGAATAGACCAATGCTTTCTCACACAAACTCACGCAAAATCCTGGTGATTAAAGGATCTTACAATCGCTATGTGTCTGCACAAAAAAGGCCTAACTTTAACTACCTCATCACTATCCCAACCATCACAGAACAATCTAGGTTTGCTACCAACGTCCGTCTCAAACGTATGTTGGACAACTCAGAGTTAGCTGAGTCGGTCAATGCGCATAGCATTGACATCATTTTTTCACAAACACATGGCAGAGTCCATTCTCTATCCCTTTCATTGACACTCTGGTACCCTTTAATTTCTCCAATAAATTGTTAGGCAACGAAGGTATTGCTTTTATTCACATTAATTCATTTCAATGAGTTTCTTCAATGGAGAGAAACTCACCACCAGAAGCACCAGGTTTTAAATATTAACTCTGTGAAAGGTGGAGCGGGTCAAGGGGTGGTGTTTGTGAATAATCAGGCTAAATTGTTCACTTCTGTAGAAGGAAGAAATTGATGCAGCCACCTAGACAAAGGAGAGCTGTATAAATGAGGGGGGATTCTCAAAGGAATATACTCAGGCTTACATTTTGTCAGTAGTTGGAGTTTCTGGCATCTAGGGTGGATGTCAATAATAAGTGAAGGTGGTTTTCTGTCTTATTTTTTAATTTTTTATTTAAGCTCACTGCCATCCTGTCAGAACCAGTCCTCACAATGCATTTATGGTAGATGCGATCCTCATTGATATTTATACTGCCAGTCTCTCAAACTTGGACGCCTGTTTCCTGCTAATTGGCGCTCGTCAGCATGGAGTTCTCAGTATGTCATATTCTCTTCCACTCCAAGCCACAGGTGCATCCCCAGGTCTCCTTAACCCGATAACCTTCACAAAATGCAAAATTAGAGAGGGGAGAACACTGCCTGCCTGTCAGTGTCAGTTCTCCCAATGCATTCTGATAGATGCAGCCCTCAGTAATAGTTGCACTCACAGTCAATCAAGTGTTAGCCACATTTATTTTAAATGTTGGTTCAGTGTGTTAGATGGCTTAAGTATATGTTGCAACGTGCTTTATTAGATGGGTAACTTGGTATCTGACACATCATAGGGCCTTAGGGCGGATGGTCATATAGACCTAGGTCTAGTGCTTCAAAAAGAGCAGTATTTGTGTGCAATATTGTGCAATTTACAAAGCTTTTTCTCCAAAACTCATTTATGGAGTTTTGGAGAAATCGGTATGGTGAGGTTTGTAGTTGTAGCAAAATTGTTTGGCAAAACCTAAATTTAGAATCTGGTGGTTCTATCACCAATTTTGTGGCATAGTGTGTGAGGTCCATGCATCATATTCCGCTGTGTTTGGGCTAATGCACCTTGTGCAGTTTTGAGATAGGTGTGTGGGACCTGTGTTAGAGAATGGTCCAAAACAAGTGGGTGCTGACTCCAGTCTTATGAGTTGTTTGGAGCAATGTGTGGACTCCGTTCTCATAAGTAATGTACAGCAAGGGTGCGTGGACACAGTGCTTGGGCTGTTTTTAAGGCTGTGTGGACCCAGAGCTTGTTATTGATTTTGGGGCAAAGGTTTGTGAACCCTGTACTTGTGAATGGTTGAGGGGAAGGATATAAAGACCCACAGTTTCTAAATTATGTGGCAAGTGTGTGTGTAGACCCATTGTTCATTAATGTCTCTAGGGTTAGATTGTGTAGAAGTGAGTGGCAGAGAGTGCTAATATTCTGCATAATGATGCAGAATAACAGGGGTTCACAAAAACTCATGTATGTGGTTGTTAGAACACCACATCAATTCCTAACTGTGTGCTTTGTAGAAGGGAAGTGAGTGGTGTCCTGTTTTTCCCTTGGTATGAATAGTTGTTTGTTTACATTTTCCTACTCCACCAATAGTGGTGATGTAACATACATTTAACCACTGTTATGCTGTGTAGGTCTGAAATGCAGCCAGCCAGAAGATGTAACTTACATTGCACCAATGTTATGCTGTGTAAGTCTGAAAGGTAGCCATAAAAGAAAGTGACACATACTTCCTAACCAAACATAACTGCGATGTACATTGGCATGTGTGAGATGATCATACAACACATTTATTTTCATTTGTGAGTCAGCTCCTTGGGTTATTATAGTCCTAGAAAACAACAAATAATTGTCAGATTTCAAGAGAAAAAGAAAAACATATATATATCACAACTGAAATAAAAGACAAGCACAAAGACTTGAAATATAAAAAAACAAATTCAGAAAAAAGCTATATGCGTGACAATCGCGACAAGGCATGGTGCTCTGTAGAGATGAAAGATGTGCCAAAACAATCTTGCAGAAAGAATATTGTGATGAAAATATCCTGGATCAGATTGCTGCCACAAAGATTGTTTTTCTTTTAAATATTGTTTAATAGCTTTAAAAATAGCTGTGCATTCCAATGTTGTAATTTATATAAATCTTTAACTGTATTTTGTTTTGTCTTTATATTCTTTTTCTTTTTGAATAGTTTAATTTTTTGTATAATCACTTAAAAGATCAGGAACTTAGGTTCATAGGGGAAAAGGATGTGGAGTCATTTGTAAAATATAATATGTTTAACATTGTAAATGTTTCGGGGCATGGCCTAGGACGTCAAGATGGCGGCCGCACTCTAAGAGTGCTCTGGACCCCCTATCCATCATCCGTCCTGCATCCACCTACAGCAGCACTTACCGACGGACATTTCTGATATCCCCCGACTCCCCTAACCGCCGTGCATCCCCTGGTGTCACTGGGGCTCCCACAAAGGTCTGCCGGCACCTCTACCGACCCGATCCCTCCTGGTCGCGGGCTCCACAAAATGGCGGCCTCCAGTTAAACAGCGAGGGACCCTGTCCTGTGTGCGGCGGCGGGCGCTCCCTGCCTGCCCAGCGGACTCTCCGCCCCAGGCGGACGAAGGGGCTGCTGTGGTGCCTCGCCCCCTGCCCTGCTGGACTCAGAGCCCTCCCGGGGCCACTACACCGCACTGCCAGGCCCTGAGGCGCATCGTGGACCCCGGGAGCTGTGGAGACGGAGGAGATCCTGCGGGCGTTCTGCCGGGCTGACGAGTCGGGATAGGGCTCCCGGTGACGGCGGCCCCTGACCTCTTCGCTGCCGGGCTGTCCGCCCCTGCCCTGCGGCCTGCTGACTCCCAGAGCCGCTGCGGGCTTGGCGGCTGAGTGGAGGGCGTTCCTGGGGACGCGAGGCTCCCCTTGGCCCTACCGAGTGCTGGGTGGAGAGGCTGTGGGACCTGGAGGCCCAGACGTGCCGTCTGCAACTGCGGCCCCCCTGGGGGCACCCCACCTGAGCCCCGGACACCCTAAGAGGCCCTGTAGGACCGGCCCTGACAGCCACTGCGGTGATGCCACATCGGGGGTCCCTGCCTGAGACCCGGAGCGAGGAGGTGAGGAGGGGTCTGGGGCAGGGTGGGAGCCCCCCAAGGGTGTCGCCCGCGAACTGCTAGCCCGGGCTGGGATACCGGGAGCTCTGGCACCCTGTGAGCGGACATAGCCCCCCCGCCCGACCATGGCTTGGCCCCTCCGTCTCCTTGGTGGTCGGCCCTGGCCCCGCCCCCCTGCCGCACTAGCCCCTGGGGGCGCTGAACTGATAGACACAACGACCTGGCTGACACCTGCCTCCCTGAGCCACCGCCCCACGGGCCTGACGGTCCGAAGAGCCTGGTCCTCATCGATCCACTCCTAAGGCCGCAGCGGTGGGGGGGCAGTGGCGGTACCGGAGCCGGGGATTGTACCGTCCTGCCTAACCCTGCTCCGCTCCACTTGAAACCACGCCAGTCGCCTGCCCTCTGCCTCTGCCCGCCACAGGCCGGGAGGCCCAAGAACGCCTCGCCCGACCACCGCTGCTACCCTGGCGCTGTCACTGCTCTGCCTCCGAGGCTCAGGCGGCGTGGGTGCCTGTGACGGGCACTGGAGCCCAGGTGCCGTATTGTTGAGGCCTGCTCTGCCTTACTAGAATCCGGTTGGGCCCACCGCTGACCGACACAACGACTGGGATGGTTGCTTGGGAGTCCCCCACTTGCTTTGTTTCCTGTCGCAAGAGGAGCGCAGCTCCCTCTTCTTCCCCCGTCTTTCGGCTCCCTGCGCCTCTCCACCCGCATTGCGAGGGAGGCCCGGAGGCCTGAAATTGGCGGCGGATCCACCTGCGCCACCGTCAGAATCCGGACACCCGATTCCTCTGGGAGGCCCAGCCCGCCGGACCGAGCCCCTACAGCTGCGGCATTCCTCACGCGCCCACATCTGACCCATTGCAACCATGGGCAGGGGAAAGACCACGCAGACCCAGGTCCCCCCCATCCCAGATGCGTATGGACCAATTCACCGAATCGGACCACGAATCCCGCGCTGGGCCCTCGCCTCCGCCTGCGGCTGAGGGAGGGGACTTATCTACAATCCTCCAGGCGGTCAGCCCTCCCAGGCATCAGTTGAGAATAAAATTGGGGAAGTAAGAGTAGATGTGGCCCTCATCTGGCAAGACCTTAGGAAACGCCACGGCACGTATTACCGAAGCCGAGTCCCGTATCTCCACGGCGGAGGACGACCTGACCACCCTAAAGACCCAGGTGGCTCGACTCCAGACGCTGACGTCGGACTTCCATCACAGGGTGGAGGACGAAGAAAACCGAGTCCGCAGGAATAACTTACGCCTCCTGGGATTTCCGGAGGGGGTGTAGAAGGGCCCTGTCGCCGTCTTCCTCGAAACCTGGATCCGCTCCTGGATGCCTGTGGAGAAACTGTCCCCCTGGTTCGCCATAGAATGAGCCCACCGATCCCTGGCGCCCAGGCCGCCCCCTGGAGCCCCTGCCCGGCCCTTCATCCTCCGCATCTTCAACTTTCGGGACCGCGGGACCTTGGGGGCTGCCAGAAACCTGGGCCCTCTGCTTTTCCAGAACTACAAAATAATGATCTTCCCGGACTATTCTAGAGAGGTCCAGTCCCAACGTAGGTCCTACGACGAGGTCAAGCAAAAGCTCAGGGTGCTGGGGCTGCGCTATGGTCTCCTTTTCCCGGCCCGCCTCAAGGTCCTGTTTCAGGACAAGTCCTTTTTCTTTGACACCCCACAAGCTGCCTGGACCTGGCTCACAGAGGGACGTCCCCTTCTGCCTGGGCGGGTGCCGTCCCCTATCCGAGGGCCCACTCTCCGCCCTACCCATGAGATGCCCAAGCCGCGGTGACACCGGACGACGCCGGACCGGATCCCGCACAGGAGACCTCTCACTCACCAGAGGGGAGACCCCAGGGGTCTCCTCTGCCCCCGGATCGGGGGTCCCCCCACTGCTGCGTCACCATCCTTGGTCATCATTGCCCGGTCCTCGGAGTCGAGTGTGAACCTGCGTAAGACAAGGTCAGATTAGGACTTGTCCGACAGCCCTGTGGTCTGGGACACCCCACACGAGGCAGAGGCCTGAGCCGGGGCCACGGGATATCTGACTGGGGATGACTGAACCCGAACAGCCGGGCCGCCCCTGACGGGCCTATTGAGCCTTGTTCGGTGCCCGGAGGGCTGGATGCCTGGAGGGGCTCTCCTCTGGAACAGGAGTCCAAACTGCTCATGTCTTCCTTCCTTTCTGGGCTCTAGTTCTGTCTTCCTCTTCCTCCTGCTATTATATCCTTTCTGTCCCTTGTGAGACTGCTGCAACTTTCCTGAAACGTATTTCCCTTGAAGCTGTACTGTCTATAGCTGCTGGCATTTATCCGGCAATATGTAGGGGGGTCCTCCTTAGTTGACTCTAGATTGGTGCTATTGCTCCCAACTAACCGTTTAAGTTTAGTGTCATTCCCCTAGCAGGGGGTTTCTTCTTTGGGTGTTTGAAATTAAGGGCAACAGATGCTTCCTGTTTTGAAGTGTAGGGTGGGGTGAGTTGGGGGTACCTGGGAGGGGGGAGTCCGTTGGCTCCCATTGGTTTGTTGTTTTTAGCCGCCTACAGGCCACTTTTTAGTTTAGCTCTGTTCAGCCGCTTCTCGGCCTCCGTTGTTGCTGCCTGCGGGCGGCTGGTTGCAGCTCCTCTTTTTGATGAAATACAGGGCCGGACTGAGAACCAAAACCGGCCCTGGCAAAGTGCTCGGCTGGCCCCCTGGGGGTGTGACCGGCGACGGACTGCCATCTGGTCTCAGGAGCGAGTATCTCGCCTAGGGGATTATCTGATCACTCCCCCGTCTCCCTCCGAATTGGCTCTGCCTCGACGGGACCGCGAGCGGTATGGCGTCTCAACGCGTGGTTCCTGCAAGACAAGGCGCTAGTGGACGTGCTAGCGCAGGAGGTAACCCACTCTTTTTCTGCCAACAAGGGTTCAGTTCCCTCGCAAGGGACCCTATGGGAGGCCGGCAAGGCGGTGATTCGCGGGGTGGCGGGGGGGCTTGTCTACGCCAAACGAATGGACCGGCTGGCCAGGCTTGCAGAGTTGGAATCCCAAGCCAGCCGGCTGGAGGCTGAGCAAGCCACCGTTGGTCGAGAGGACCTCACCCGGCAATTGGCGATGATCCAAAAAGAGCTCCGCCAGATCTCACTGGACTCGGCTCAACAGATGTGGCGGTCGTGGGTGGCGCGGATATTCGGCTGGGATGATAAAAATGGTAAACTCCTCCATAACTTGGTCTCCTACCCCAAGATCCACCACATTATTCCGGAGGTCCGCGCACCGGATGGCACCCTCCAGGTAACCTCTGAGGCTATAGCCGGAACCTTTGAGGACTTTTACGCTCGCGTCTATGCGGCGCGACCGGCTGACGTGCCTCTAACTACCCTCCTATGTAGTGCCGGTGCTCGACTCCCCGCTCTTGCCTCTGCAACTGCGGAGGCTCTGGAGAAGCCATTCACTCCGGGATATCCTGGCTCCCCAACTGCTGGGCCTCTTTCATCACGTGGTGGAAAATGGCTCCTTCCCCCCCGAATCGGACCTGGCCACGATTGTGGTCATCCCCAAGACCCAACCGCCCTCCACGAACTGTGCAGACTTCCGTCCGATCTCCCTTATTAATACCGAGATTAAGCTCTTCGCCATGATACTAGCCCAGAGGCTTAAACCCCTTCTACAAGACCTGGTCCTCCCGGACCAATGTGGTTTCATGCCGGCCAGAGGTACCCGTCATTGCATCCACCGCTTCCACTTGGCCTTGGCCCACCGCTCCCGCTTGTCCCCATATTTGGCCCTCCTCTTTCTCGACTTTGAGAAAGCCTTTGATACGGTGGATTGGGCGTATCTACAAGATGTGCTGGAGGCGATGGGCTTTGGCCCACTCTTCCGCCAATACGTGGGATTCTTTACGCGAATCCCAAGGCCCGGGTGCTGATCAACGGGTCGCTCTCGGAGGCATTCCCGATATGCAGAGGCACGCGCCAGGGGTGTCCCCTCTCCCCACTTCTGTTCGCGTTAGCGATGGAGCCCCTGGCGACGCTCATCTGGTAGGACCCCCTTGTCCAAGGGTGGGCCTGGAATTAGAGCCATGTAGACAAAATAGCCCTCTACGCCGATGACGTGCTCCTGTACTTGGCATCCCGGCGACTTCGGTCCCCAAATGTCTGCAGATCCTTGTCGAATTTGAGAGAGTCTCCGGCCTTCGGCTTAATGGGGCCAAATCCACCCTGGTCCCGCTGCATCCCTCCCGGGAATGTTTTGACTGGCAGTCGTCCGTCCCCCTTAGACGCCACTCGGTTAAATACCTGGATATGGGTAACCCTCCTGCCGGAATTGGAATGGGCATTGAACATCACACCCCTGGTAGCCCGAATGTGATCAGACCTTAAAAAATTGCAAACCCTCCCCCTTAATCCCTTGGGACGAAGCGCGCTGTTCAAAATGATGGTCCTCCCCTGCTTCCTCTACACCTTACTAAACATTTCCACCCCCCTCTCACGCACCTGGTTCCGCGAGCTCGACGGAACCTTATCCAGATTCCTTTGGGGTGGCGGAAGACCAGGGATCTCCCTAGCACACAGCCGCATCCCCTCCTTTGATGGAGGCCTAGGGGTGACTCACCTCTACCTCTACTATCTTGCCACTAAACTGATTGTCGTCCATGATTGGTACACGGGCAGCTGGTCCGATCCAGCGTACCGAGTGGAACTGGAGGAGACGGACTTCTCACTGATCCAGCCGTTCCTCTATGGATGCCCGGTGCCACTAACCATGGCGCCAATTACAAGAACGGTCCTTCTGGCCTGGCGCGCCGCCATGTGCCACACAGGATGGGACCGCGAACGTACTCGCCAGACACCACTCTGGCATGGCAACTGGCTCCGGGAGGTATCGTCCTTGAGCGGATTCCGTCATTGGGACCTTATCGGTGTGTCGGTCCTTGAAGATGTCTGGGTGGGGGACCACATCCGTGCCTTTGCTGACTTTCAACAGCGCCACGCCCTTCCCCACGCCCAGCATTTTAAATACCTGCAGCTGCGCCACGCCATTCATGCACACCTCCCCTCACCAATCACCCTCCCTTAGTTCAGCCCGCTAGAAGCTCAAGTGATGATGGGGAATCTGGGTAGGGGAGGAGTATCCCGAATCTGCCGCTCCCTCTTAAATACCAGCCCCTCGTCCCTAGACCGGCTGCGCACCCGTTGGGAGGGATGGGTGGGACCCCTAGAAGAGGCCCATTGGAGGGATGCCTTAATGGCCCTGTGTACCCTGACCACATCATCCAAGCTGCGCCTGGTGCAGATATACTATTTACATACGGCTTACCTCACCACAGAGAGGCTTTTCCGAGCCCGATTGCGACCCTCCCCAGACTGCCCTAGATGTGGCCAATCCCCGGCCAATTTCTACCACTTGGTGTGGCTATGCCTGGTGCTGGAGAGGTTTTTGAAAGGAGTGGAGCAGGAGCTTTCATAGGCCCTGGGTTGGGAGGTTCCTCATGACCCACTGCGAATGCTGTTAGGGATCTTTGATGGTCTGGATGGCTCCAGGTTGGATAAACGCCTACTAGGAACGGCCGTGGCCGTGGCCAAGAGGGACATAGTGCGATACTGGTCACGAACTATGGCACCCACTGTGGGGGGATGGAGGAGGGGGGTGGACTGGTGTGGCGCCCAAGAAGAGGTTCTATTTGAATCCCGGGGTTCTCCTGAACTGTTTCCTAAAATATGGGGGAAGTGGTTCAACATGATCCCGCCATGAACCCAGGTACACAAACTGTTTTAAGAGTTGATATTATTGCCACACAAGCTGTAATGTTGGACTGGAGTGGATTGACCCTACCCATATGCACTGCTGATTTTGACCCATTGTACATGTTGATTTGTGACCTGCTGCCAATTAATTTTCTTTGCTGTTTTAAAATACTGAATAAAGTTGATTATCTTTTTTTTTTTTTTTTTTTTAACCTTTTATTGTAAACAGGCTGACAACAAAAAAAAAAAAAACAATACATATAAATGTCCAAAACATGGAAAAATATCAAGAGAAAATTATTATAATATACAAATCAAATACATAGGAAATAAGAAGTACTAGAGTTATCATTAGTAAAACACCAAATTTTACATATAAATTCATAAAAACAGCAGGGGGAAAGTAACTTATACATGTCATAATGAGTCAGATAAAGATAAGGCTTGATATAGTCATATCAAGTCAAGCAATAAAGTTGATTATCAAAAAAAAAAACATTGTTAATGTTTCTTTTTAATTTTTGAAATAGTATAATACATTATTTGTTAAGAAATGTTATATTTAAATTTTTTCATTTAGTTTTGCTTTTTAATTATGTAATATTCACATTTCTATATTATGTTTCAAACTGGCGTTAATATTTCTTTTTCATTTTTCAATATTTATAATAAATATTTTGAATGAAGTTGTTTATTTACTTTATATTTTAGTGTGTAATATACCATTTTATATGTAATGTTTTTAATTGTTTTAATTTCATTTTAATATCGTTCTATTTTGTACAATTCCTTATTATTTTTGGTAAATTATCTAATCAAAAGCTTTTGCTTCTTTGATGATTTTTTGTTTTAAATCATTTAAATTTAATTAAATTAATTTTAATGTACTTAGTGGTTTAAAATCAAGGTGTTTTTGTAATTTGTTTATTTTTGTACAGTGGGAGTTTTATATTTATGATATTTAAATATATATGCTCGAAAATAGTTCATGTATGCAATTTATTTTAGTTTTATTTGATGTATTATAGTTATTAATTTGAAAGTTATAGTAAATAATTCTTATTTATTTTGTTAGTAGTTGTCTCGATGTATTTTTGGGGGGATAAATTAAATGTATTTCTGTAATGCATTTTTCATGTAATGTGTTATATATTTGTGGTATTATTTTAAATTTTAAAAGCACTGCATTTATTGTCTTTAGGTTTGGAGTGGGGAATCGTACATTTGACCTCATTTGACAATTGACAATTGTGGTTAAGTTTGGAGTGGGATTAGGAAATTTGATCCCCTTACCCTAAGTCCAATATTATTCTCAAGATAGTGGCTTTTACAGTTGGAATAGTAAATCTGAACCTACCAAAGTCCATCACTTTCCCAATGTGGTAAAGTTTGGACTGAAATTCTGATCCCCGCTAATGTCCAATACTTTCCTCAATGTGGCTATGTTTGGAGTGAAAAGAGTGAATCTGAACTGACCCGAAATTCAACACTTTCACTCACGTGGTTAAGTCCGGAGTGGGAAAATTAAGCCCAAACCCCTTAAAGCCCATTACTTTCCGAAATGTGGTTAAGTTAGTAGTGGGGATGGTAAATTTTACCCCCTAAAGTCCAAGGGGCATATTACCAACAACTAGCGATAATTATCGCTATGTTGGTTTAGCGGCGATTTTTATCGCTTGGGAACCTTGCTATTATCAAGGTTTATCTCCTAAGCGATAAAAATCGGCCGAAATGCATGAATATTGCTGAAAAGTCAGCGATATTCAGGCATTACCGAGCTAATGCTCTTAGCCATGTTATCCACCTACCATTGGATAACATGGCTAAGAACTGCTCAGGGGCAGGTGTTAGCTTTTGGAGATATTCGCGCTTAGCGTGAATATCTCCAAAAGTTGGTAATAGGAGATAGCGATGTTAGCGACTGTTTCCAGTCGCTAACATCTTGGCACGCCCACTTTGCATGTCATTAGTGATAAATATCACTGACATGCAAAGTGGGGCCCAAGATGGTCGCTTCTCCTAGTAGCTGTCGCTAACTGGTGTAAGCGACAGCTAGGTAATAGGAAGATAATTTTATCTCCGCTTTCTTGGCTTTTAAAGCCAAAAAGCGGAGATAAACCCCCTTGATAATATGCCCCCAACTCTTTCTGCAATGTGGTGAAATTTGGAGCTGGAATAGTACATTTAAAGCCACTCCACCCAAAGTCAAATATTTTCCCCAAAGTGGTAGGGTTCGAGTTTTTGCTTGCTTTTTAATGTAGTCTTTAGAAAGTAGTTTACATCAATGCGAATGGTCTTATTGTGAATTTTAAAGTTTAATTGTATTTTCGATGTGTGCTCATTTACTGTGCTTTGGTCTGTATTTGGGTTTGTATGGTGTTTACATTATCAATTTTCTATGCACGTTTTTATTAATATGTTTTGGGTGTTGTATTTTGCGTATTGTCATTTCACCGACCAGGATTTCAGCTGCAAAATAATAAGTGTTATCATATTTTATTTATTTAAGTTACTGGGTGAACAGTGTTTGTTTCTTGGAGCTTCTGATCTTTACTTATTGTGCATTTATAGGAATTTTATAGTACTAGCAAGTTTTTATTTGTTGTAAAAAATGTTTGTTTAGTTAAGATAATATCTTTTTAGGGATTGCACATTTAAATATTTCTTACAGCAAGTTTTAATTACCAATCTAAATGTGTCTTTTGTTTCTTTTATTCATATTGGTATTTTTTATCTGCTTTAATAATGTTTAGAAATATTATTCATACTAAGCGCCTTACTGTGACGTCGGTCGGAGTTCCCTCTGACAGACACCATCTCGGTCTCTTGAGCGACCAACCTCCAATTGGCGTTCCCAACACTGCAATTACAATGCAACTGCACATAGTGCAGTCACATACTCCCCTTTCTTAATGGGAGCTTGTGCTACTGCCATAAACCAGTCATAGTGCAAGCTCCCGTAGGGAGATTGTGTTCATTCCTGCACCATGTGGCAGGGACCTCAAGGTGGCAAACAAAAAAGTATCCCACCTTGTTGTTTGAAATGTCGGGCACTACTCTCATCAGGTGGTACATCATCCGCTCGTGGGTGGGGAAGGTAGCAATTCCTTTTTATTATATAACCCTCACACACTCTAGTAGTGTCATGCTTCATTATCGGGTTCACCCTGACTCCTGAAGGTCAGGGTGGGGTCGACCATATTCCAGGGAGCACTTAGGAGAAATAGGCCAGGGGGTTTAAAGATTAAAAATCCTCCGTTAACTCCAGGTATCCCTTTATTAGCGGAGTTACAGGGGATTTTAAAAATAATAATGAAGTAGGGTCGTGAGGATGTGATGGTCCTATGACCCTAGTATCAACATGTTTCAGCACTTTTTATGTATGGCCCGAGTGGGTCCTCGGCTTTCTTCAGGGCAACTTAGATTCCCTCCCTGGATTGCAGTAAGATACTACATTGTGTCTGATAAAATGTGCAGAGAGTTGCACCTAAAGGCCGGTCTGGTAAATACTTATCCTTGATCCGGTACTTGAATTTATTGTGTCCAACCTGTGAAAAAAATTGTTTTAACTGTTAGCTCATGTGTCCAACTCACTCTGCGTTCACAGAATCAATGTGACCAGTCTATGTGGAAAACTCAGCGTGAGTTCATTCATTTTGCATAGTATACTCAAACCTTTAGAGCACTTAGTGGGTGACTGGACCCCCCCGACCGTCATGTGGGTGGTAGTGTCATTTGCACATTACCACGCAATCCTTGAAAATAGACTTACAAGTGTAGAATCTCTAGAACTCCCTCTATACCATCATGTACAGTTAAAATGTCACTCATAGCCATATCGCCGATCATAGGTGATAGATTATTATCAGTATAACGTTCCATGCGTCCTTACCCTTCTGTGGTGGACGTATCGCTTCTCAAAGAACTGCGGAGTGAGGGGTAGCCCTATAGTCATACACTAGTAGTGCGTGACCAGGAGAGAATAGCATAGAGTAGTGTTTTTTCACCGGTCTCTGAAGGACCAAAGTACCCCTGAATATGTTGAGCACGTTCACAACCACACCCGCTCCACTTACTTCATCAAGGATCCGGCCTGATCATTCACCTTCTTGAGGCCGCGTATCCCTGCTTTCTCGAAACCTGTATGCTGGAAACGCGTCTTTATGTGTGTGTTTGTCCCAGCGAGTCCGGCTTGGTTGCAGGTGGTGCCCCACCCCTTTTGCGCCGTATGAAGTCATCCATGCGGTCAGGGGTGCTGGACTACAAAATCCTGAGGATGCATGGGAAATGTAGTGTGAAATTTTAGTTTCGTCTGTATATCTTCATGTCATATTGGTAGCGATCTTGTACAGATGCTTCAGACCTTATGTATATCTCGGGTCAATCAGACTAGTATTTGCTAGATAAACCCGACCCATATTACCACATTAGCTATGTGCATTTTCACAACTACTGTGTCTCATGTATATATTGTGTCAGTCAGACAAATGCTTGCTAAGTATACTTGGCCCATGTTGCACATTAGCAATGCTTATGCACACATTTTTAAAACTAATGTTTCTCAAAAGTAGGCTTGATACAGATATCTGCGCATGATTCTTATGTATCCACAGTGGTTCATCACACACATAATCCAATCCAAAAAGCTTTATTCAACAGTTATGTCATAAAAGCACAATACATAAAAGAAAGATATTTCATAACATACTACACAACAAATAGGCGAAGTTTAAAACATTATTAAATATACTTATGAACTGTCGTAGCGAGTGATAAAACATCATTCATATGGATTATAAGACTAAGACAGATAACATAAGCATGGCAGTTACAGTACAAAGGATTGAATAGGGACAATAATACATGTATTTCTTCCAGGGTCCATACACATTAATAAAGTATCAGGCATTGGTTCATTACAAGTAAAAACAATAGCCAACTTCGTATGTTCAGTCGCCAAGATGACACTATACATTCCACAGTTTGCGGGGAATTAACGTAATCTAATGACACACGACCAGCTCAAGAATTCAGCAATTGCAATAGCAATACACAGTGATGTGTCTGTGCGCAGTATTCTTAGTGCATCAGTGCACCTTCTAGTGCCCAGTGACCTACAAGTTGGGTTGAGCCACACGCGACGGGGAACGGCATATGCTGAAGAATAGATGTGCCAGTGCCTCCAGCTGGTCCAGAAACAGGGGACAGTTGCTGTTGCCAGTTTGGGCACATTTTGCTATATAGGATTGAGAGAGCGCAAACTGACCAAAATGTAGAAATACATCACACTTACACGTAGTAAGCACAAATCATGAAGAGAAATGCCATGAGTGCTGATAGTATCCAAAGTTATATTCTGAAATATGTAGTTAATATAGAAGTTTAAATAGAAGTGGAACTAATACAGAGTTGTGTGAAGTAATGCGATTTTATTAAACGTGATTATTCCTGAATCCATGTTGTGTAGCTGCTAAAATGTACGATGGCATACGGAAACGTTGAAATGTGGTAGGCCTCAGGGCCAGAGCAAGGCGGGAGGGGGAAGGTGATTAAAATGCACAATTTGGATTGCACTAATGTTTAGTATTAATGAGTAGGCTTTTTGATTTATAGATGTGTTTACCGAAATCAGTAGAATATGAGTACTAACATGCTAAATAATTAAAGAAGAAGTTGAATGCTATAAAATGTAGTAGAGCTGGAAAGCTTTAATGTTGATTTATACGTATTAATCTGGGTTGGGGAATGTTGCAAGGCGGTTGGAAAACCATGAGAATTGGGAACAGGCTGCAGATGTCTGTCTGGAAGAGAAAAGGGGGTATTCAATTATTAATAAAATGAATAGAAGCTTGTTCAAGAAATGGACCAGACATGGAGGAGGGTTCCGGAATGTTTAAGGGGTATCAGCGGGCCGGAGACGAGTCTGAGAAGCAAGGTCGACTCTAACCGCAAGGCCTCATCATGGAAACAGCCAGAAGTTACACCACGTGAGGGGCGTCTCACGAGGGGCGTCCTAAATGTTGTTGTATTTTTGTATTAGGGACAGCACCCCTGGGGGGAGTTAGAGCAGACGCCTGAGGACCCTTTAGAGAGCGGATGGGTAGGCAGAGAGGGGTCATGATTGGAGATCTATAGGTTTTCACCAAGAGTTCGAGAGTGGGTGGCTTCCTTTGGGAGTCATTCACTGCTGACACCTTTGATAGGTTGAGACCTGGTTAAGTAGGGATACCATCTAGAACAGGGTAGGGAAAGCCTAACCTGTAATTTCCTTCCGCCTGTAAATGAGCGATAGATTTCAATATGTGTCTATGCTAACGGCACTATTGTTTTTAGAACTGGTATTGATAGTTTCCGTTGTTCGTCTGAGGGCTTTCAGAGAACACATGTACGTAATTGGGCCCGTGTATTTAGTGAATCTCATCTTGAGATGCTTGTACCTGCAACTTATAATAAATCTTTGAAAGCTAGAAGTTGTTTGTGATCCTTCGAAGCAGAGTCCTTTATTGGGGAAACTAACTTGGTAAGAGATGCACTTTCTTTCCTCAAAGACAGGCAATAAAGATTCAGTCGGCCAGACCGGGGTTTTAGATCGATAGTGATAAGGTATTGATCAAAATCTCAACCCTTCCAGTTGGTAGCTATAGAGAATGGTTGCCTTCTTGAGGAAGGTGATCTAGGCCAGGTTAGATTACCCCAAGCCCCCTAGAGACCGATGAACGGAAGAACCGCCCGTGGAAGAAGGACCGGATGACGTGAAGCAGAAAAGCAGCAGTATCGGTCGAGAGTGAGTATAAAGGGTCATGCGTGTTAAGATTGCGGTGTTTTGTATTGTATCTACGTGTAATGTTTGGCGGAGTTGAATGACTGTAGAGAGACTGTGGAACAGGTTGTGAGCGCGCGCAACCGGTGAAAATCTTAGGCTCAAGGAGAGCTTAAGTGGTTCGGGTGTATCGGACACCCAGAGTAATTGTTAACCAGGGTGAAGGGGGTCATGAGGTACCAGTGACCACCCGAAGGACCAGATAGGGGGAGTGAGTGCGCGAGTAACAGACGCTGGTCGGAAGTTACTGTGTGCGTAAAGAACCTATCAGAGTGACGACAGACATCTCGTCAGTTGTGTTGATAATTACAGATAGACTGTGGACGTACAGTCGAGGGAAGTGACCGCTTGGTCGGAAGTAGTCATTTTTCAGAGTATGAATGGGACGCATGCATGACCGCGAGGAGAGCTGAGAAAGGAGGGGTGCTGCTGCGAAGCGGAGACTAGTGACGTCAGAAAGTGCCGCGCTGGGATTGGCCGGCCGGTGAAAGACCGCGCTGCGATAGGCCAGCTAGCAAAGCCGCGCTAGGATTGGTGGATTGTCATCAGGAAGTAAACAGAGTATTCAAGCTGGAAATCTTGCGCATAATTATGAAGTGTTTTAAATGGTTAAAAGCGCTGTTTAAAAGAGAACGTAGGGGATCGTATGAAGGGGAGGAAGCCCCGCCGGAGGGTACGCCAGCTCATTACATGGGGGTAAATGTTGGGCTGCACACGATTCTGTGGATCTCAGAGTGGAGTAAGATGACAGATGGAAATGAGGAACTTACGTTCCCGAAGTACGGGACGTATAGATTAGAGGTGCTACACAGATTAAAAGCAATTATGACCTCTACGAGACCCTTGCCTAGACCAACACAGTTTGAAGCCCTTAATGCATGGATTAGGGCAGCGCATGAAAAGAACATGAACAGACGGCAGGAAAGAGTGAGACGCTCGGTAAGAGCAGTGCAGGATGCCAAGTGGGATGAGGATGCTAAAAGATGGAGGGCGCATAACATGGAAGTAAACAAATTGTATCCAGTGTTAGAGATGCCCGGAAATAAAAGCCCCCTAGAAGAGGATGACGAGAGCGAGACAGAGGATAGCCTGATAAACAGATTATTGCCTCCATATAACAGAGCAGAAGGAGATGCCGAGAAAGGTGGGGGCAATGCAGGAGAGCATGGGCCGCTTCCCAGTTCCGAATGGGATCCTGCCGCAAAGAAAGAACTGTCCCAGCCTAGCCAAGTGCAACAGGTGGTCGGGAGGTTTGTGGTGCAAAGAGCGCCAGAAATGGAGTGTGCCACATCCTACGCGTTACCTGATGCACTACAGGTACCTGTTACCATAGGTCCTATAGTATCGATATATGACCCAGAGAGAGCAAGGGGGGAGGAACGGGTACGGAGGGACAGAGAAAGAGCAGAGATGGCAAGGAGGAATGATACGATCAACTCCCCAAGCCAGTTGCCGATACCAAGAGAGTGGAGTACCCCAGTACCCACGGCAGGGGATCTGGGGAACATCAGATACCCAGAGGATATGAGGGGACCAGGACGGAAATCCTTTCAAGAGTTAAACGAGTACATGAAGCAATGGGACGAGGCCGTTGAGGCTCACAAGAGCATCAGAGCGGCGGAAGCTGAAAGGGAAAGGCAGGACAGCAGAGCCTGGACTCACTGCGGGGCTGAAGAGAGCAGTCCGGAGTGGGACGGGAGGGAGAAAGACAGTAGGAGAGGCACCCATTGGGCCCGGAGTGGAGGTAGATCAGACCTGGAAGACGGGGGGGTGTCTCGCCCACTATGTAGTGATGAAGATAGAAGGGCTCGGGAGTACAGGGACAGCTTTAAGTGTATCCACTGCGTGCCAGACAATAGGGAGCAGAGTGGGAGTTGCGAAAGGCCGCACCATAGTCCCTGTGATGACGGACATGAGCGCAGCCCAGGGAATATGGGAAACCAAGAAGGATCGTATCAGATACTGAGTGATACGAGGCCAAGAGAGAATGGTGATCGAAGGGAGAATATCAGGGAGTCCTACTGTGAGAAAAGAGGAGAGAACGGACAGAGTAAGGTAGGGGGTAACAGGCCTGTGTTCCATCACCTTCCAAGATCAGATGGCCGAGCATGGGATCTGGAGAGATGGGAACAAGAGAGAGCACTCCCCAACTCCCCCAAACCCAAACGAAGGGCCCGGAGTTGGGATGGGAGAGACACCTGTGAACCTCCCTCGAAGGAGATATTACGAGCAGAAATAAAAGCCAAAAGGCTCGATGTCTCTAGCTTAAAGTCAGACTTGGATGACATGGTGGATGGTACCCTGCCCTTAGAAAGAATAGAGATGTATGAGCAGGGTGAAATTCTGTTCATAGCAAAGGACGTAACTCGAAAGGCGAGAGCAACCCATGAGAAATTAGTGGAACTAGCAGGCAAGTACATGGTAGACCTGTCAAGAACCAAAGCCTTACAGGGCAACCACAGGCTACATTACACAGACCGAGACCTAGATGAGAGGCGAACCATCGGATTGAAAACACACATAAGGGAACTGATCACTGGAATAAGGACATGGAGGGCCCTAGATAAGTGGGAAGAGAGGTGGTCCAAGAGAGGGACCGTCAGGAGAAGCATACTTGGGATGACACCAGGAGGACAGCAGGGAGTAGAGACATACCCTTTGAGGGAAGTCGCAAATGGGACCTATGTCCACGTCCCTTGGAGTAGGGGGGATTTGGCTGCGTTTACCACCTCTTTCCCCAAATTGCGGGAAAACCCAGTGGAGTGGTATAAGCAGGTTGAGAGATTCGTAAAAATCTCAAAGGTCCTATGGATAGATTTGAACACGCTGTTTGACATAGTAGTGCCAGGAGATTTGTGGACCGCTTGCAAGGTTAGCGCTGAGTGGCCCACCATAGAGCCCGAGAGAGATGCTAAGACTAATGGGCCGTCGAGAGTGTGATGGCAAAGTTCGAGAGAGTAATGACTTGGCTGAAAGATAAAGTGCCAATGCAAGACATAGATTGGGTAAAAATTGACCGAACAAGACAGGAACCCAAAGAGACAGTTCACGAATATTATGAGAGATTGCTGAAGGCGTTCAAACAGTATAGCGGTCTGGATGTAATGGATCCAAAGGACATAGGGCAATTTGTGTCCAAGTTCGTCTTGGGTCTGAGACCGGATATTAGTTTAATGATACAGCAACACTTGATCTGTTGGCAAAATAAACCCCTAGACGAAATACTGAGGTATGCTAGGTACTGCTGTGATGAGATAGACTCCAAGGCTAAGAAACTAAAGGAGAAACTGATGGTGGTACAGATGCAGGCAGCTGGGAAGGGGGGACAGCAGCAACAGCAACCGGGAACAGGTACTGGAGGAAAGAAACAGTACAGTCAGAACAAGGACAATGGGGAGAACTCCACCTTTAGACCCAGGATAGATATAACTGCCTTAAAGAAAACAACTAGGTGCCACCAGTGTAACGAGGTGGGACATTGGAAACGCGAGTGTCCCTATAATGTTGAGATAGGAGACCAAGAGGTAGAGGAGGACGAGACCCAGAGTGAACCTGCAAGAGGGGTAACGCAGTACCAGGGGAAGGTGCTCAAAGGGGGGGGGCCACCTCCCCGAGCTCAGTTCCCGCAGCCCCCCAGGGTAGGGACTATGGGTAAGACCTATAGACAGATGCCCCTGTTTGTCGGGGGAGAGGAATGCTATTATGTGGACCCACTAACGGGACAGAGGGTGGAAAGGGATGACTGCACCCTCGGGGCAGCTCTGGAGGTGGATCAGAGGGGACCCTATGTTGAGGCCGAAGTGGCAGGGTTCCCCACGACATTTCTAGTGGACACAGGAGCCACCAGATCCACGATCAGGTCAGCCGCCGTGCCAGGCCTGCCTATGTCTGGAGAGACCATACAAGTGGTGGGGGTCGCTAACAGGAGAATGACCAGTCCTCTGACGGAACCCGTACAGGTGAAAATAGGGAAGTACAGTGATGAGCACCAGTTTGTGGTTTGCGATTCTAGTCCTGTATGTCTGCTAGGAAGAGACCTTTTGTGCAAGTTAAATTGCACCATATATTGCACACCACAGGGCGTGGAGGTATTGACTAATGATGATGATGCTGACTTTAAAGTCGCCAATTCCAGAATATGTGTGGAACTGTATCCCACTTTGACAGTAGACGAGCTACCCTGGGATCTGAGAGAGACCGTTGCCCCGGAAGTATGGGATTTCACTGGGGAAGAGATTGGGTTGGTGAAAGGAGTGGACCCAGTGAAAATCGTAGTGAAACCTCATGCTGAGTTCCCAAGAACACCTCAGTATAAATTGACACCAGAAACGATTGCAGGTATACAACCCGTGATTGAGTCCATGATTAAGCAGGGAATACTGAAGGAAATCGTGGGTAGTCCATGTAACTCCCCGATTATGGGTCTGCAGAAACCAAATGTGAAATTTCGGATAGTGCAGGACCTCAGAAAGATTAATAATATAGTCGTTTCGTGTTGTCCAGTGGTACCGAATCCATCAGTGATACTGTTTCAGATACCGTTCCAAGCAGAATGGTTCACTGTAATTGATCTTTGCCAGGCTTTCTTTTCGATCCCTTTGGACGAAGAAAGCCATTTTCTTTTCGCATTTAAGCTGGAAGGTCGCGTCCTAACATGGTGTCGTATTCCTCAGGGGTATACAGAAAGCCCATCGATCTTCAACCAGCTCCTGAAGAGAAATCTTGAAAGTCTAGTACTGCCCCAGAGGTCAGTTCTGGTCCAGTACATAGACGACCTCCTTGTGGCGTCAGAGACAGAGGAAGCTTGCAGGGAAGACTCTATTGCTTTGTTAAACCATCTAGCCGAAAATGGGCATAAGGTGTCCCCGGGAAAATTGCAGTACTGCCTGACAGAGGTACAGTACTTGGGACACAGAATTGAAAAAGGGAAACGGAAGGTGTCACCAGACAGGATAGAGGCCATCATGAAGATGAATGCGCCTAAAACGCAGAGAGAAGTCAGGATGTTTCTAGGAATGGTGGGATATTGCCGACAGTGGATTGCAAACTTTTCACTGAAAGCAAAGCCCTTACAAAAACTGACGCACAAGGAGGTGAGTGATCCGGTACCATGGGACAAAGACTGTTTGATGGCGTTCCTGCAGCTGAGAGAGGACTTGTGTCGTGCTCCGGCTCTGGGAATGCCAGATTACGATAAACCATTCTTGCTCTACTGTTGTGAGAGAGAGGGATGCGCGCTGTCTGTGTTAGTCCAAATCCATGGGAATGCCCGTAGACCAGTCGCGTATTTCTCGGCTACTTTAGACCCAGTAGCCGCAGCGTTGCCCGGATGTCTCAAATCCGTTGCTGCAACAGGTGTCAGCATTGAGAGATGTGAGAATATTGTAATGGGGCATCCGTTAGAGGTGCATGTGCCCCACTCTGTTGAATTGTTGATGACCAGGACTAAAACTCAGCATCTGACGAATAGAAGGCTCACGCGCTATGAGCAAGTCATTCTTGCTGCAGAGAACGTGACCCTCAGGAGATGCTCTGTTTTAAATCCTGCTACCTTAATGCCACTTCCAAATGATATTGAGGATGATGAAGAATGTACAGACCATGACTGCCTCGATGTGACTGAACTATGCACCAAACCAAGACCCGACATCGTAGATGAGCCACTGACTGACCCAGATGAAATTTTCTTTGTCGATGGCTCATGTGTAAGAGACGAAGTTGGGCAGTTAAGAGCAGCTTACGCTGTTTGTACAATTACTGGAGTAGTGGAAGCTGGATGCCTGGAAGGAGTACACTCCGCTCAGGTAGCCGAGATTATTGCCCTGACGCGTGCCTGCCTGGCAAGCAATCAAATCCGAGTCACCATATACACTGACAGTCAATATGGTTACGGGGTAGTTCATGATTACGGGCAGTTATGGTCTCAAAGAGGTTTCATGACCTCTTCAGGCTCTCCCATTCGCAATGGAGAGTTTGTGCGCCTGTTGTTAGAGGCATTGCAATGTCCAGCAGGTATCGCAGTTGTGAAATGTACCGCACATACCAGAAACATGGACTTCGTGTCACAAGGCAATAGATATGCCGACGAAGTCGCACGGTATTGCGCGGAAACAGGGTACTCTTTCACCGAGGTGGAAGTGGGTGGAATAAATGTAAGGACTGAATTAGCTATGATATTGGAAACTGTTGATACTTGGGACGAACTGAAGGAGATGCAAGAAAATGCCCCTGACTGTGAAAAAGAAACATGGCAAAAGGCAGGATGTGTAGTGGGGGAGGCCCATTTCTGGGTTTCAGCAGATGGCAGAGCAGTGTTGCCCAATGAGATGGTGAGCCCAATGGCCCGACAAATACATGGTCCTGTCCACTTAGGAAGAGACGCAATGCTGAGAGTGTTTAGACAGACCTGGTATAACCCCAAGTTCAGAGTAGCAGCCGAAGCAGTGTGCCAGCGTTGTGTGACGTGCCAGCAGTTGAATGTAGGGAAGAAGACACCAGTTGCACTGAGCCACATAGGGAGGTCAGGAGGTCCATTCAATCGAATGCAGATAGATTTCATTGAAATGCCAAGGTGCAGCCGCCTCCGTTATATCCTGGTGGTTGTTTGCGTTTTCTCTAGATGGGTTGAGGCATATCCTACACGCAGGTGCGACACCCTCACAGTAGCTAAGATATTGCTCAGGGAGCTTATCCCGCGCTTCGGGGTGCCGGCCTCTTTGGAATCAGATAGGGGAACGCATTTCAACAGCTCGCTTGTGAAAATGATTTGTGCAGCTTTGAATATAGACCAAAAACTGCATTGCAGTTATCGACCAGAGGCTTCAGGAATTGTGGAGCAAATAAATGGCACCATCAAGGCCAGAATTGCGAAAGTATGTTCATCAACATCCTTGAGTTGGCCTGATGCGCTGCCATTGGTCCTTATGAGCCTCCGTAGTACCCCGGATAGGAGAACGGGTTTGTCTCCTCACGAGGTGTTGATGGGAAGAGCTATGAGGTTACCTTCTGTTCCAACTGCTGCATTGATTAGCATCACAGATGATATGATCCTGGACTATTGTAAGGGGCTGTCTGACGCCATTCATTCTGTGTCCCTTCAGGTGCAGGCTGCCGAGGTACCATCGTGCCAGGACCCTTGTCATGACTTGCTTCCTGGGGACTGGGTCCTGGTGAAGAAACACGTGAGAAGCAGCTGCTTGGATGTTCGTTGGCGTGGGCCCTTCCAGATCATCCTGACCACAAACACAGCCGTGAAAGTGGGGAGCCTGCCCAATTGGATCCACGCGTCGCATACGCGGAGGGTTCCAGCACCTCTGATAGAAACAGCTCCTCTCTCGGATAGACGTCCCGCAGCGGACCGAGAAGCCATAGAGGGGGCTAGCCAAGCTGTAGAGGTGCCAGCGGAAGCAGGGAACGAGTCTGACCAAGCTGAGGACGGTCAGTACAACAGCGAAACAGACAACGCTACTGAAGGAGAAAGTAGCTGGGAGTACGAGTCAGACACTGACAGGTCTGACAGAGAGCGTGAACCAACAAGAAGAAGACGGAGTAGAAGGGTACGCGGAGAAGCTGATTGGCCGCAGAGAAGGAGCTCTAGCCTAAGGTCAACGCTGGAGAGAACCCTTCCTCCGATATCAGAAGACTCAGACCCAGAAGACGGTGTTCAGGGCGCTGAAGCACCGGAGTTGAGGAGGTCAAGAAGAGTGCGGGTGCCTAACAGAAGATACTCCACCCCTGAGTGGACATATCTGGCGACAGATGGCTTCGAAACCAGTGACGGGGAGGATCAGAGCGGTGGTGGTGTCCAGTTCTGAGCCCATCGTGACAGTGGAGATAAGATTGTTAGTGCCCGGTGTCGAACAAGAAGGGTCACTGACATTCATGCTCCCCCGTCCTCCCCGCCTCAGCAAGATAAAGGACATGTTTCTCACAGAATTACAATTCCCTGATTTTGGTTCAAAGATATCAGCCGCAGAAGAGCACAATCTTCGTCTGGAAATATTGAATTTTGCTGTCGAAGCTGCAGGCGAGCGCCTGATAGTGGATGCTTAAAAAGACTTTGTAAATAAGCGTGAAGAAAAGAAGATTACCTAGCGCCTAGGAAGCAGAGAATCTTAGGGACTTTCCCTGAGTTGATGGAGAAGGGCTAGGGTTGTCTGTATTGAACTGTAAAGAACTTTGGCGGAAAAGGTTGTCAACTTCCAGTTGCGTGGTTCTCAAGACGAAAGGAGTAAAGAGACTGTAAAGGAAAGAAAGAAAGAAAGGAACTTTGTGCTGAGTTACGAGAGAACCACACTATCTGACGAAATGGAGGCTGGTACCCAGAACCGCAGAGCAAAATGTATAATAGGTACGCTAATAGTAGGAGTGATAATACTAATAGCTTTAGTAGTGACAGTCTCCTATGTAAAGGGACGAGAGGAAGAGGCAAAGGTAACTGATGTGAAATCTGTAGAGGCGCTTACACCCACCGTTGCTGGTGGGAAAGGGGAAAACACACAAGAGAAAGCGTTATTAGCTGCAGAAGCCCGCAGGTTACATGTAGATGAGTCCCAAGGTGACTTTAGGTCAAATGCTTATGCAAAATTATTGTATGAATATGTGGATGCCATGGAGGTCAAGGACTGCTATGTCTGCATGCAGTTGCCGGCGTCTGTAGATGAAGGCATTCGTTATCATCACCTCCCGCTGACATATGGCATTACATGTAGCTTGTTGCTTAGTATATTTTATGGGAGAGATAGTTTTGAATACTATTTTTCCAACTATGACGCAGTGTTACCAGAAGTCCCAAATTATAAACAGATGAACAAATGGGACTACTGGAAGAGTGAAGACAGATTGGCAAAGTTTTTCATTCCTTGGATTACCTTAGATACTTCACATGCCCGCAGAAATAATCTGACATGCAAGGTGTCGGAAGTTGAGAAAAAGTTCATAGGGCAGGTGGATGATCGAAACAGGAGGCAAAGGATTTTGAAAAAATCAGGTCAAGGGAAAACAGATTGGACCGATGAAGAAAAGGTACACAAAAGAAAGGGTAGTAGTGGTCCAATAGCTTTAGATAGAACGCAGAGAGGAAAGTTATGTCTTCACAGAGCCAAAACGTATTATGAAAATGTATACGTGGGAGAAGTTAGCTGTGAACATGCTTTCAATTTAGAGTACTACACCAAGGACTTCCTGAAGGGAATGCAAGTGATTCCAAATGTATATTTCGTATGTGGAAGAAATGCTTACGTGAAGCTACCTGATAATTGGTATGGCTCATGTTACTTGGCAATTATCTTCCCTAAAATATACCATGCCCAAGACTTAGAGATCATCGAGGGTAAGACAGCATCAAGGGGAAGGAGAGATGTAGGAGGTGTAGAAATGGTTGGAGATGTCTTTGGAGCTGTGTTCCCTTTTCTAGGATTAATCCTTAATGATGTTAAAATTAGACGACTAGCAACAGTCGTAGACAGGTTGTCTGCCAGTACTGCTCAGTCCTTAATGCTGGTAGAAGGAGAGATGCAATCGATAAGGGCTATGGTTCTTCAGAACCGTCTTGCCTTAGATGTCCTATTAGCAAAAGAGGGCGGAGTCTGTAAGGCTTTGAAGGTCCAAGAATGTTGTACTTACATTCCAGACAATTCGAAGCCCCTTGAAAAGGTTATTAGGAACATAACTGATATTCATAAGGAGATCGAAGACTTGAGCAGAGAAAATGTCTGGGAAAAGGTGGGCCAGGGGATAAGTGACGCAGGAGGTTGGCTCACCACCTTAGGCAAAAGTTTTGTGTGGAAAATACTAAAACCTATCATCATAATATTGATCTGTGGGATCGTGTTGTGGGGATTGGTGAGGGTATTCAAATGGTACAGATCAAGAAGGTCAGAGAGGGCTCGGAGCAAACAGCTGCAGAGATTGGCTGCCATACAAGATAGTCAGTACCGGAGTCTGAGGGCTTTGGAAACACAGAAACGAGTTATGCTAGCAATCACTGCAGTTTAAATGTTAATGATGACCCCGAGAGGTCATCAAAGGGGGGAACTGAGAGAGCGCAAACTGACCAAAATGTAGAAATACATCACACTTACACGTAGTAAGCACAAATCATGAAGAGAAATGCCATGAGTGCTGATAGTATCCAAAGTTATATTCTGAAATATGTAGTTAATATAGAAGTTTAAATAGAAGTGGAACTAATACAGAGTTGTGTGAAGTAATGCGATTTTATTAAACGTGATTATTCCTGAATCCATGTTGTGTAGCTGCTAAAATGTACGATGGCATACGGAAACGTTGAAATGTGGTAGGCCTCAGGGCCAGAGCAAGGCGGGAGGGGGAAGGTGATTAAAATGCACAATTTGGATTGCACTAATGTTTAGTATTAATGAGTAGGCTTTTTGATTTATAGATGTGTTTACCGAAATCAGTAGAATATGAGTACTAACATGCTAAATAATTAAAGAAGAAGTTGAATGCTATAAAATGTAGTAGAGCTGGAAAGCTTTAATGTTGATTAGTACGTATTAATCTGGGTTGGGGAATGTTGCAAGGCGGTTGGAAAACCATGAGAATTGGGAACAGGCTGCAGATGTCTGTCTGGAAGAGAAAAGGGGGTATTCAATTATTAATAAAATGAATAGAAGCTTGTTCAAGAAATGGACCAGACATGGAGGAGGGTTCCGGAATGTTTAAGGGGTATCAGCGGGCCGGAGACGAGTCTGAGAAGCAAGGTCGACTCTAACCGCAAGGCCTCATCATGGAAACAGCCAGAAGTTACACCACGTGAGGGGCGTCTCACGAGGGGCGTCCTAAATGTTGTTGTATTTTTGTATTAGGGACAGCACCCCTGGGGGGAGTTAGAGCAGACGCCTGAGGACCCTTTAGAGAGCGGATGGGTAGGCAGAGAGGGGTCATGATTGGAGATCTATAGGTTTTCACCAAGAGTTCGAGAGTGGGTGGCTTCCTTTGGGAGTCATTCACTGCTGACACCTTTGATAGGTTGAGACCTGGTTAAGTAGGGATACCATCTAGAACAGGGTAGGGAAAGCCTAACCTGTAATTTCCTTCCGCCTGTAAATGAGCGATAGATTTCAATATGTGTCTATGCTAACGGCACTATTGTTTTTAGAACTGGTATTGATAGTTTCCGTTGTTCGTCTGAGGGCTTTCAGAGAACACATGTACGTAATTGGGCCCGTGTATTTAGTGAATCTCATCTTGAGATGCTTGTACCTGCAACTTATAATAAATCTTTGAAAGCTAGAAGTTGTTTGTGATCCTTCGAAGCAGAGTCCTTTATTGGGGAAACTAACTTGGTAAGAGATGCACTTTCTTTCCTCAAAGACAGGCAATAAAGATTCAGTCGGCCAGACCGGGGTTTTAGATCGATAGTGATAAGGTATTGATCAAAATCTCAACCCTTCCAGGATCTTATTGGCAGTGTACCTACCCTAAATTGGAAATACAGCTCCCGATCATGCAGTTTGGTTACTAAATCCCAATACTGCTCTAGATTTGGCCGGAATTTTACTTCCAAGAATCCTCCCATTAAAGAAGACGTGTCACTGTTTCTGTGGATATAAGAAAACACAGATTCCCAGTATATTTCTTTCAGGAACTCCTATGGAGGGAATGATATGTTTGACGGATTTTCCCACAAGGTGGCCATGCCGATACTGACTAGTGAGGCTCTAACCTCCCGTAACCATCTAATTTTGTGATAACAATCTGCCTGGATTAGATCATTGAGGCCCGACGCGTAGGATGCCAGTTATGGCCTGCACCAAATTCTTCGCCAGTATAATGTTGGACGTAGTCTGGCAATAACAACCAGTGCTTTTCTGCCTAACTCATATAGCATTGGGCACACTAGGGTGCTTTGCGGGAGACTGGTAATCCTACGTAAAAACCCGTTTTCAGCAAGGGCTAACTGGGAAAGGTTCTCATACCCCCAGAGCTCTGCCCAATATAGGACAGAGCTCACAACTTTCATACTACAAATCTGGAGCACCGGGCTATCTGGCTTTGTGAGGGAGGTATTAAACTCAGTGTGTAGGGCCCCTGATAGCTGCCGATGTTTTAATGTGACTGTATCCAGTTGGCGATTCCACCTCAAGTCGTTTTGCAAGATGACCCCCAAATAGGTAAAAGCTCTAACTTGTTCCAGGGGACGGCTGTTCACGAGTATGCCTCCTCTAAATGTTTTGTGCAGGTTAAAGGTCATAAATTTCGTTTTGGATACGTTGATTTCCAGGCCCCGAAGATGGCAGAACTCCTCAAAAAGTAACAGAGCACGCTGGAGACCTCTGGGAGTTTTTGAGATAATCAGCGTGTCATTCGCGAACATTAAAATAGGGGTATGTATTCCCGCTAATACAGGGGAATACATGTGAACAGACAATAAAAACTTGGTAATCCCATTGATAAAGAGTGAGAATAGTGTAGGAGCCATGACACAGCCTTGACGCACTCCTTTATCTATGAGAAACAGTTTGGTGACGTTGCCCTGTGAGCCCCACTGTATTTGGGTGAAGTTATCCTCATGCAAATGAGCAATGAGAGATAGCATTCTGGTGACATCCACAGCTCCTCCAACACTGCCCAATGTTTACTATGGGAGACAAGAGCAAATGCTGACTTAAGTTCAGCGAAGGCAGCGTACAAGCAACCCTTACCTAGGACCACGGTCCGCCAATATATTAATATGAACCGGAACACCTGATGGATGGTACTGGTATGGGCCCGAAAGCCTGCCTGTAATGGTGAAAGAATTCCATGCTATCCAATCTTGGACCTTATTTAATACTAACCGCCCCTTTTGCAAGGAATCTAAGAGGCTTATGGGCCTGTAGTTACCTGGGTGGGATTTATCCCCTTTTTTATACACCGGGATGATCTCGGCCCCTTTCCAAGAATAAGGCACTGAGGCACCTTGGGCAATGGCATTAGCCAATAATATAATGTACCGGCACCATTTGGGTTTATCATACAGGAATATGTCTGCCAGGATGCCATCTAAACCCGGAGCTCTACACCCTGTTACAGCTCCAAGGGCTATATTGACATCAGCCAATGTGAATGCCGCATCTTGATAAAACATGTGCAAAGGCTCAACAGGGTCCCTCTCGTCGGAACTATGAGCATATTGGGGTTTAAAATGGTTGACTCACCGGTCCTGGGCTACGTGGTTTTGTAGTGGTAGTCGCTGTCCTCCCCTGTCCCATTTTACAATGTTCCAAAACTGTTTGGAACTATTGCTGGCGCATGCCAGTCTAAGGTCCTGCCACCTGCTTTCATGCCATTGCTTCTTAGCCTTTTCCTGGGTTTTCCTATAATTACTCCTGGCAGCCCGTACTTTCCTTGGTGCCCCTGCTTTAAGTGCATCACCCAGGGTTCTATGTGCCATCCTACAATCCTCATTAAACCATAGACTTGATTTATTTCTTTGGGTACTCTCAGCTATATGATGTTGACGAAGTAGGATCTTAATTACATATATAAGTAATGGATGTAACTAACAGCTTCTACATTATGGGTGCTGCTTCTGGATGTTGACTCAACCAATCCTTAAGAGGACTGTAACGGTTCCCTGAATAGTACTGCCTTCCATTGGGGGTATAGTTTATTTGTGAGTAAATTGGCCCAATGGGATGGAGTCATTAAGTCATTGTAGATGAGTCTTGAGTCTGTACACCCACCGTTGTTCATTCTCTAGTAACTTTTGGGACACACCAATACCCCCTTTAAGTTTCTCAATCACCGTCCATTTGGGATAATGGTCCGAGTGTCTCATTTCAAGATAATGGGACGTGAGTTTGGTTTCTGTTACAGTCCTACATATAGTGCTTCTATGCTCACTTATGCATGTCTTGACTTTCCTGGTAGTCATTCCGATATATCGGCTCTTGCAGGGACATGTAATCATATAGATGACATTTTCAGTGTTACAGTTTGTGTGATGTCATTGTTCCCAAGTCTGGGGGAGACCTAGGTCAATATGGGTGGTCTGGGCCGTGAATTGGCATACAATATACAAGCCACATGGATAGTGCCCCCTCACTTATGGTTGATTCCACAGTGTCATTTGAGTGTTTTGTTGGAGTTTCCAACTATCAGTATTGACCAAGGTATTCCTAAGGCTTCTATTGCGTTTAAAAGAGAACAGGGGTTTCTCAAACTTTGTTAGCTTAAAGTCAGTATGTGCCACTTGTTATTTATAATCTTCTTGATTATATTTGATGATGAGTTAAAGGTGGTAACGCATATCAGTGAATTGGTTTCTTTTTTCATGGTGGTCTCAAGTAAGGGAGAATGGGGAGTGTTGCTAGATCTTTTTTGAGCTTGTTCTATTATCCTTTTGGGATAGGCCTTCTCCTGCAGTTTTGTGGTTAGCTTGTCCACTTCTTCTTTGTAGCTTTCCAAGTCCAAATAATTTCTATGGATTCCTAGGTAACTGTCCCACTGGGAGCGTGGATGTGCACTATTGAAGTGG
The DNA here is from genome assembly GCF_964263255.1 of Lissotriton vulgaris. NCBI lineage: Eukaryota > Metazoa > Chordata > Amphibia > Caudata > Salamandridae > Lissotriton > Lissotriton vulgaris. Next base: position 160,663,409 of record NC_141700.1, read on the forward strand.
AGCAGGCTGTTTCGGTCTGTTGGTTTGGTATAGAGAGTGCTCTCCAGTTTACCCCCTCTGGCTATGATGTTGATATCAAGGAATGATACTTTTGTATTTTGGGTGGACATGGTGAAGCGGAGGAAGGGGATCAGCTGGTTCATCAAATCTTCAAATGCCTCAGAGCTCTTTTGATCTCTGTGCCATATTATCCGGATATCATCTATGTATCTCATCATATCATAAACAGGCATGCAGCACTGGCGGAAAAGTGCTGCCCATGGAAGTCCTATGCTTCTGTATGTAAAGTTGGTCTTCGCATCTGAAGAAGTTCTCAGTCAAGGCCATGTGCATAAGTGTCATAATCCATTCAATCGGTGCTTGCCAGGGCTAGTCCTGTGTCCGTAGCTTGTTTTCAATCACACGTAGACTCTCCTCCTGTGGAATACTGGTGTACAAGGCTTCCACATTCAGACATATCATCATCTCTTGTGTGGTATCATACTCCAAATCAGGTAGGATATTGAGAAGGTGTTTGGTGTCTCTCACGTATGATCTGATCTGTGTGACCAGTGGTCGTAAAAAACAATCAGTGTATTGGGAAAGAGGATCTAGGATCAATCCTATCCCAGATACGATAGGTCTTCCTGGAGGAAAAATTCTACCCTTATGGATCTTGGGAATGGTGTAAAACAGTGGTGTTCTGGGTTCAGCTGTATTGAGGAATTCCTTTTCAATTTTAGATATCCAGTTCCATTCCAGTGCTTCTCCTGTGATTTCAGCAATCTTCTTCTGTAGACGTGGCGTAGGGTCTCTTTGAAGTTTTTTGTAGTGTAATTTGTCCGAAAGTAAAGTTAGGCATGCACCCCTCTAGCTGTCTTGGTCTTGGTCTTGAATCACAGTGGCTCCACCTTTATCCACCGGTTTAATCACAATATTTTTCCTTTTGCTCAGTGATCTCAATGCCTCTTGTTCTCTTTTGTTGAGGCTAGTAAAGGCTTCTCTCCTGGGTTGTAGTTTTTCTACCTCATTAATGACCGCTTCTTCAAAAGCGATTACTTCTGGTGTCATCAGAGATGGTGGGGAGTTGAAGGTGGATTTCTTCCTCAAAGTGGTGTGGCCGGTGTCTGCTTCCAGCTGTGGCTTCCCCTCAAAATATGTATTTACTCGGATTTTCCTGAAAAATTCACTCTATTCACATTGTATCTTAAATTTGTAAATCTGGGTTGTTGGGACAAACTAGAGTCCATTTTTAAGAACAGCCAATCCATCTGGAGTGAGGATCTCATGCGTAAGATTGAACACAAGCCTACAGGGAGCTTGGGCCTGCTTGTTTGTTCTCATCTGCCTGCTTGTGTTCCTCCCTTCTCTTGTTGTGTCATCCCATTGGACTCTTCTGTTGTTCAATCTGCCACGTCTTCCTCGTCTTCCACCCCGTCCTAAAAAATACTGTTGGTTCTGATTGGGATCAAGCTATCCTAGCTGAAGACGGCTGATACGATTCAGAAAAGGGGGTGGTGATGAACAGAGTGTCTGAATTAAGCAGACCACTCTTACCCAGTCCAAAGATCAGGGCTTGATCCATCACCGTTATTTATCTCACTGCACCAACCCAGCTCAGAACCTGGCTATATGCAAATCAGTCTGTCCCTGGCCCAGTGCATCATGGGAACAGGGCAGACTAAACTACCAAGCCAATTCTTCACCAGAAAGGAGACAAGCTACCGGGGACCGGTTTCTGGCATTTCAGCCGTCTTCGGCCCGGCTTGCTTGAATCCTGATGGTGCAGTGAGAAAGGGACTCATGTCTGAGTATACCCTGCCACACCTATAGTGGCCAAAAACGATTCAGAAAAGGGGGTGGTGATGAACAGAGTGTCTGAATTAAGCAGACCACTCTTACCCAGTCCAAAGATCAGGGCTTGATCCATCACCGTTATTTATCTCACTGCACCAACCCAGCTCAGAACCTGGCTATATGCAAATCAGTCTGTCCCTGGCCCAGTGCATCATGGGAACAGGGCAGACTAAACTACCAAGCCAATTCTTCACCAGAAAGGAGACAAGCTACCGGGGACCGGTTTCTGGCATTTCAGCCGTCTTCGGCCCGGCTTGCTTGAATCCTGATGGTGCAGTGAGAAAGGGACTCATGTCTGAGTATACCCTGCCACACCTATAGTGGCCAAAAACGATTCAGAAAAGGGGGTGGTGCTGAACAGAGTGTCTGAATTAAGCAGACCACTCTTACCCAGTCCAAAGATCAGGGCTTGATCCATCACCGTTATTTATCTCACTGCACCAACCCAGCTCAGAACCTGGCTATATGCAAATCAGTCTGTCCCTGGCCCAGTGCATCATGGGAACAGGGCAGACTAAACTACCAAGCCAATTCTTCACCAGAAAGGAGACAAGCTACCGGGGACCGGTTTCTGGCATTTCAGCCGTCTTCGGCCCGGCTTGCTTGAATCCTGATGGTGCAGTGAGAAAGGGACTCATGTCTGAGTATACCCTGCCACACCTATAGTGGCCAAAAACGATTCAGAAAAGGGGGTGGTGATGAACAGAGTGTCTGAATTAAGCAGACCACTCTTACCCAGTCCAAAGATCAGGGCTTGATCCATCACCGTTATTTATCTCACTGCACCAACCCAGCTCAGAACCTGGATATATGCAAATCAGTCTGTCCCTGGCCCAGTGCATCATGGGAACAGGGCAGACTAAACTACCAAGCCAATTCTCACCAGAAAGGAGACAAGCTACCGGGGACCGGTTTCTGGCATTTCAGCCGTCTTCGGCCCGGCTTGCTTGAATCCTGATGGTGCAGTGAGAAAGGGACTCATGCCCTCACCACCCCTTGTTGTAAATATTTTTGTCCACCCTAAGCGTGGAAGGGTATTCTCAGATGTGAGACCCTTGCTCATTGCACCATCAGGATTCAAGCAAACCGGGCCGAAGACGGCTGTAATGCCAGAAACCGGTCCCCGGGAGCTTGTTTCCTTCCCAGTGTAAGAATTGGCTTTTGTAGTTTGGTTTGCCCTGTTCCCATCATGCACTGGGACAGGAACAGACTAATTTGCATACAGCCAGGTTCTGAAACTGGGATGGTGCAGTGAGCTAAAAAACGGTGTTGGATCTAGCCCTGATCTCTTGACTGGGTGAGAGCTTTCTGCTTAATTCAGAGACTCTGTCCCTCACCACCCCTTGTTGTAAATATTTTTGTCCACCCTAAGCGTGGAAGGGTATTCTCAGATGTGAGACCCTTGCTCATTGCACCATCAGGATTCAAGCAAACCGGGCCGAAGACGGCTGTAATGCCAGAAACCGGTCCCCGGGAGCTTGTTTCCTTCCCAGTGTAAGAATTGGCTTTTGTAGTTTGGTTTGCCCTGTTCCCATCATGCACTGGGACAGGAACAGACTAATTTGCATACAGCCAGGTTCTGAAACTGGGATGGTGCAGTGAGCTAAAAAACGGTGTTGGATCTAGCCCTGATCTCTTGACTGGGTGAGAGCTTTCTGCTTAATTCAGAGACTCTGTCCCTCACCACCCCTTGTTGTAAATATTGAAGACGGCTGATAGCCAGAAACCGGTCCCAGGATGCTTGATTCCGGTCCAGGAAAGACATGGCTTGGCAGTTCGGGCTGGACTGTTCCCATGAGGCACAGGGTCAAGGCTGATTTGCATATGGCCATGTCTGAACTGCGGTGGTGTGGAGTGCAAAAAAACAATGGATTTAGGCCCAGATCTCTGTACTGGGGTGAATGTATGACATTGTTCTGCATTCTGTCCATCAACTGTTGTTTTTGCATTTGTCACCCCAAGTGGTATGGGTATGCTCAGACGTGAGTCCCATGCTCTCCACACCACTGGAATCAAGCTATCCTAGCTGAAGACGGCTGATAGCCAGAAACCGGTCCTAGGATGCTTGATTCCGGTCTAGGAAAGACATGGCTTGGCAGTTGGAGCTGGACTGTTCCCATGAGGCACAGGGTCAAGGCTGATTTGCATATGGCCATGTCTGAACTGGGGTGGTGTGGAGTGCAAAAAAACGATGGATTTAGGCCCAGATCTCTGTACTGGGGTGAATGTAAGACATTGTTCTGCATTCTGTCCATCAACTTGTGTTTGGGTTGGAAATATGGCATGTTCTGGAATTGAGGGGGTCCATGGAACTGTTGTGGTCCATACGGTCTGGGACATTCGAACATCTCAGAAGGGGGATATGCAGGATTAAACCCCATCCCCCTTGGACGTCTCGGTTTCCCTATCCTGCTTTTGGATGAATTATCACTGGTCAATCCTCCTGGTCTGAGTGGGAGGAGTTTAAGTTGCTCCTGTATGAGGATCTTGTATCTGAGTTTTGTTGTTTCCTATAGTCATCTCTAATATATGGGTACACTTTTTCATGTGAGAATTTCCTCTTCTCAAGGTGCCTACCATGTGGTTCAGGGATCAACAGGGAGGCACCATAGGTGCCCCCAGCCCCCCAACAGGAGGCAGCAAAAAGAAGGGGGCCCTGCTAGGGCCCCCAAACTCATTTTCCGTCAGGCTGTCCATGTCAGAAAGCCCAGCATGGAAAGCCTGTCGGAAACCGAGCATCATAATCCAATTGCGGAAACGCTGTCCATTGTGATTACGGGCCGGTCTCCGACTGGCGACGTGCTCCTTGAGCCTGTGGGAATACAGCCGGAAGGACATACGGGTTTCATTTCCGACTGTCTAGATAGTAATTAGGTGGTCGGAAGTGAAACCGATGATGAGTGTCGGAAAGCCTCCAACCTTAGGTCAGAGGTTTTCCAAAACTCATCGTAATCGGCCCCTTTGTGTGTTAGTGAGGTTAAATGTTGTTGTTATTTAGTGTGTTTTTTCAGGTACGGTCTTGCTATTGAACGTAGGTGTGGAAGGCCTAGGTTGTCTCACTGTGAAGGCTAGGAGTTCATGCATGTGTTCAGTTAGTTTGGGGAAATTTGGTTTGAGTTGAGTTAAGAATTGTTCAATTCTTAGCTCCTGGTCTTTTAAAGTATTTTCACAGAATTGGTTGAGCGTAGCATGGCTTCTTCCAAGTGTTCTTTGGAAGGAATTGTGCCACCTTTCCAATTTGTTATTTGTCTTTGCTTCCTAGGACATTGTGCTGTCATGGACGTTCCACCATGTAATGTGAAACTTGGGTTAGCGTTTGTGGCCTGATTGGTGAAGGAGACCACCCCCAGTATACTCAAGATAAATCATCAGTGGGTCTACTTTTGTAGTGAATAGGGGGATTCAAGTCACATATTATAATATTGTATTGTTTAGTGACTTCTTTTACCAGGACATATTCTGAAGGTACTAACTTTTTTTTAATTTTGGGTGTAAATTCGATGTTAGTTGCATATTCTATGGTCAGGGTTGATTTTGTAGGGCCTCTCCACATGATGTGGTTAAGGTGATAGTAGACCCCTTGAAATGCAGTGTGTGGGTAGATTTTAAGTATGGTCGAAATCATTGCCTTTTTTAAAGTCTGATTGTTTTTTGGGTGGTATAGTTATAGTTGTTAGTTTGTTGTTTTATATATGTTAGCATTTAATTGTTAGTTGCACTTTGTTTGATAAGTAATGTGCACACACCATTGGGACGTCTGTATTTTAATATTAACCATGTTTTGTGTACATTTGACGGAATGGTAGAAGGCATGGCTCACATGTGCCTTCCATCATCCATTTTTTGCATGGAGTTAAGGTTAGTAAATTGTTATTGGCACCATAAACGCTTATTTTTCAATTAGTATTCTGGTTGTCACTTAGTAAAAAGGTGCATTTTTCATGTGTGTTTAGTAAGTATTGGAGTATGTCTATGTGCCTGATTACAAGTTTGGTGGCCCTCCTGTCAGCCCGTCACTGACACGCTGGCAGGAGGACCATCAAGCCCATAATGCGCCCGCCCGCCAGATTGCAAGTATAATCCATGGCGGGTGGACGGCGGTGGGGTGGCCTTACTGTGGAGGTTTGTTAGGCTCAAAGGAGAGTCTAACATGCAGACTGCCGTTGTGAGAGTACCGACTGCACATTCCTCCACGGTGTGGCATGCACCATGTCATGCATGTCACACCATGCAGGAACAGGGGTGTAATTCCAGGGAAGCACAACATGTGCCCCCCTGCATGCACCCCCAGAGCCAGGAGTGGCAGGGGGTCCTGTTAGGGCTCACTTAGTTGCCTTTCCCCACCCTTTGTATGTCGGGCTCACCACCATAAAATGTGCTGTGGACAGGCACCTATAATATGCTCTGTGGTGCCGCAGCAGCACCATCAGCATTTTACTGTTCTTGACCACTGTGTCACCGCCTTGGGATCCTGGACCCAAGATGCAACGATCCTGTAGACTGCTGTACTCGTAATAAGGGATTTTGTTTATCTCTTAATTTTGGAGATACTATCTCAAACGTATTTGTCGAGGTTACACCCTTATTAGTGGTGAACAATAGATTTAATCAAACAATCAATGAATAATTATACTTTCAAGAATACTGTCTCAAAGAAACATGCAATCTTAAAAAACACTTGAAATGTAACACACAGGGCGAAATTCTACTTCAAAATAAACATATATTTAATAAATGATAAATGTATAAATCAAAAGAGATTTGAAACAACCAAACATAGCTCATGAGGTAGCGTGAGACAACCTGCAAAACAACTATGTTGACATCTTTTCACAAAATAATAGAAGGATATGATTAGATATATCAATAAACAGTTCCTTCAAAACAGTCAATGTAGGCAAACCTTTAATCTTTCAAATCTTTATCGCCCAAGCCTCCAAGGGTATATTGGGTTTCCCACTTCTTATGAAACTGTAATCGTAATAAGGCCCTAAATCTTCAGATTTGTTTAGGTCCTACTGGTATTTCTATGGCTGTTCTATGTGTTATGGCAATGAATCATTTAGAGTTGGGGTGCTAGGAAGTTGGCCTGTTGCTTGTTCAGTTATAATAGTTTTGAGTATCAGTCGTGTTGGCTTTTGTGGGCACAAACTGGCTCTTGTTAGGTCTTGTGAGATATTTCTGACTTATATTTCAGACATATTAGGGGGAAGGTTATGTTGTCTAATTCTTCCAACTATTTCATTTTTAGTGATAGCCTTACAGCATACATAGCATACATTTGAATAATATTTGGTACATTTCCAGTGTGTTTGTTTCTGATGGCGCTCCTCTTACTTTATTGTAATGCATCAAATCCCTTATTGGGTGTTGATGCATTTTGTTGTTCTGACATTTTATCTGTAGATTTTCAAATATAGAAAATATGCATTAAAAAGTAAGTGATGTTTTATTAATTTAAAATATTTTACATTGCAAGTGCACATTCTAACGTGCATTCTGGGTGTTGTCTTTACTTCTTTTTAGTTATAGAATTTTGGTTTGCAGTTCTGTTCAGCGCTGTTTTTGCAGTTTTCTTTTGTTTTAGTCAGAGAAGAAAAAATTTGCCATGCACAACTAATTACCTCACATATTACATCACTCGTAACAAATTCTATGACAACATTAATACCATTACTGCACCATATGAAATGGCATGACAGCACTGTGCATGGAAGGGGCGCAAGTTATAGCTACTTTAGGGCATGAGTTATAGTTGCTTGAGATAACTGGTGAACCTCAGTGGGTTCGTTAAAATGGTATGTTTTTGCTGACCTTCTCACCTAACTATAATGTCCCTTTACCTGGTGTGTGTGTGTGTGTGTATATATATATATATACCAGCCTATATACCAGGCTGCGTCTGACCTACTGGGAGCTCGCGGTCGGAGAATCACGGAAACCCGGTAAGGCGGCGCAGCGTCATAACTCTTTGTTAATCGGTGGTTACCATGCGGCGAAGGGAGCTGGGTCGTATCACTCGGTCACACTTTCGTCATTGTGCGTAACCGTCCCGCTTTGGAGTAAGTGCGGGCCGAACTGTATAACAAATACGAACTTGGTAGATAAATCCTAAAACAGAAGGATGAGCAATGAGGAATGTGCAGTTAGGGAATTAGAAGCCCATAAACTCTTCGAAGAGACAAGGTAACCTGTGCCTAAGGAAAGAGGGGCGGCTGCCCCAACAGGCAACACTGACTTGATACAACAACTGCAAAGTTATGAAAAACGAAAAAGAGGGAGATCTCACAATGGTGGGAAGTCGCTTCCCTACGTAAATATTTGGAAGTAAACCGTGTCCCGAGAGGATTGAGAATTATGATCACCCCCTCATATGAAAACCCCGATGTGGAAATGCTCGGAGAATGGGCAGAGAATAGCGCAGCCAGTTCCATCAATATGGTGCGCATTCTATTAAAGTATGCAGAAAAAGAACACATTGAAGTAGTGGCAAAAATTAAAGAACTAAATGAGATCCTTGAGAAGAATGAAGTTAAGGTGCGCATTAATAAATTCAAAACTGACCTAAAAGGGAAATTGGAGAAATATGAAAGACGCATCAAGGAGAGAAAAGCCACAAAATTCACCAGGGATCGTATTGATTACGAATCCGGATGGATTTATACTTTTGCAAAAAAATTAGACTTGGCAAGACGACAAAAAAAATTCAAAGTGGCCAAGTTGATCTGCGCCCTGCCTACCAAAGTGAAGCAAGCTCAGACACTTGTTCAGAACAAGAACAGGAGGAACCAGGGAGAAGAGGTTCCCGAGATATAAGATTAGCTGTTACGGAGGAATTCCGTTTTATGTTGATGGAACAACAGTCAGATAATCGTTCCAGAATGGAGAAGAGGCTGGGTGGGAAAAGGCAGAGGAAAAGGAAACAAAGTCGAGGAGGTGAAGGATACAGGAGGAGCGCAAGGATGGCAAACAAAGAGTATATTGCGCTCGAACACACGGAAATGATTGATGCATCAAAAGATAATGCAACTATTATTAACTTAAGTTCTGTGGAGATAACAGAGGATGAAAAAGCAATATTGAGTTTGGGACTATCCTATTGTGACAGCAATGATTTTAATGATCCAAACAGTAGAATGGACCTATATCAATACATCCGCAAACTCAAGTTATCGAAAATGCATTCAAGAAAGCATACCAATGTCCTTCAACCAGGAGAACAAACAACAGCCTCGGAGATCGATACACTACAAGACATGATAATCTTACTCGATGACACTGCCTCAACGAATAATGAGGAAATATTGGGACTGGAATCTAGACTAGAAGCAAGTGATCATACACCTTTCAGAGCACCATCCAGGTTTTTCCCACAAACTTTTAAGGATAACCTGGATATCTTTGGAGAAAATGTAACTAGGGATCTAAAAAAATTGTACATGGTGGAAAGTCTGAAAAAACATAAAATGGATCCTAGGAAAGCTTCATTTCATAAGACAGTGAAGAAACTACAGGATGAAGATGGTCTCCTTATTAAACCCTCCAACAAAGGGGGAAATATTGTTTTGTGGGGGGGGGGCAGTATAAAAAGGAAGTTCTGAGTCAATTGCAGGATTTTAATTGTTATAGTAAAACCAACCCCAAACAGTATGATAAAGTTATAATAGACTTCTTTGGAAGGCTAGATACGTGGAGGGATGAGGGACTTTTAAGCTGGGATGAGCACAAGTTTATTAAAAGGAGAAAAACCAACCATCCCAGTATTTTACATGCTCCCCAAAATCCATAAGAACCCCACTAGTCCACCAGGGAGACCCATTATTTCATCATGTGGTAGTCTATTTGAGAATGCTTCCTGCTACATAAATTACTTCCTTAACCCAATAGCTAGATCCCTTCCCTCATACATCAAGGATTCAACCGATGTTTTTTTTGACACTAGACATCTCTACGTTGTATACTAGTATCAGACACGTAGATGGTCTGAGGGCGAGACCAACTCGCTTTGCTGCCCAGAATAGAATGATCTTGGAACTAATGGAATGGTGCCTCACAAAAAACATATTCCTATTTGGTAACAACTACTTCCTGCAGGAAAGGGGGACCGCAATGGGCACCTGTTTTGCCCCGAGTTATGCCAATCTACTTTTCGGCTGGTGGGAGGAACGGGTGCTCGGGGCGGTCCCCTGGACCATTGCAATGAACATGTCCTATTGTGGGTTAGATTTATCGATGACGTCTTCGTGCTGTGGCCGGGCACGGAGGCGGAAATCGAATTATTTATTGGTGACCTCAATCAAAATTCCATTAATATGGAATTTGTGGGTCAATATAGCAAAACCACATTAGACTTCCTAGACGTTAGAATAAGTCCAAGGAATGATAAACTAGAAACAACAGTTTTTCGAAAAAGTACTGCGGGCAATTCCGTCCTCCATGCGGACAGTACTCACCCTGCCGCATTAATTAGGAGTACATGCAGTAGTGAGGAGGAATTCGATAAAATTGAAAAAGAGATGACTTGTAGGTTCATCCAAAGAGGGTACAAACCAGGCATTCTGAAAGGAGCTGCTAGGAAAGCCAGGAACCTAAAACGGAAGAAAATTCTGTTTGAACCATCAAGAACTAAAAAACAACAGGAATAAAATAAAATCCAGGGAAATGAGATCAACTCTAGATTTATTACTACATTTAATACAAAACACAATGAAGTAAGATCCATTTTAAAGAAACATTGGTATTTGGTAAAAAACGATCCAGTGATAGGTTCCAGAGTCCAAAAAATCCCGAGATCACCTATAGAAAATCTAAATCATTAAAAGATTTAATTGTGAGTAGTGAATTTGTACTCTAAAAAGTGTACAAAGTGTAAGGCATGCAATCATGGCATTAATCGAACTAGCCTTAAAACACCTTTTAATAAAACCATTACCATCAGGAGCCCAATAACTTGAAAAAGCAGTTTTGTTGTCTATTTGCTACAGTGTTCATGTCCAAAAATGTATATAGGTAGCATGACTCTACCTGTTCATCACAGAATCCTCCAACACAGGCGAGCAATTGTCAATCAAGACAGAACATATCCTGTCGCGACACACTTTGAGTCACATCACCAGTCATACAAAGGGTACATCGGGACCCGTTTGGGAGGAATAAAGAGAGAAGAACACCAAGGAAGATCTTAATCAACTTTAAAACATATACACTAAAAGAAAAACTATTAAGTGAAGGTCTAAAGAGTAGCTCCCTAATAAAAGACAATTGGACCTTCAGGATACGCTCCGATATGCCAAAAGCCACCCAAGACAGACAGTGGAAACTGGGCCAATTCATGCAAGAATTAAAATCCCTCAGAGCCACAGTTCAGATGAGATTCCCAGCGGCACTGAGAATCATGTGGCAGAATAAAATGTATAATATCAGGGAACCCAGCGAAGTAGAGACTTTCCTAGAACAAATGAAAGAACAGCTGCGGACGGCGACAGAAAAATAAAACAGGATAAATTATGTAAACTACATGTAAATAAGGCGATGCGTGGAGCTCAAATGGGCGAAAAATACCGCCCAAAAAAGAAGAATGGAGGCTTCCTCGGGGTGGGAAACAAAGCACACAACAAAATATAAAAACAATTAAAAAAGAATGCACAGGTGGGGAGCAAACTAGGGAAAAAAAGAAAAAATATCCTCAGTATTCAAAGTTAAAACTAAAGTACAAGTACAAGGAGTGCCCGGGAAATGTAAAAAAATAAAATAAAAAAAATAACAAACAATGGTAAAAATTAAAGAATTCAAAATATTATCATGGGACGTCAATGGGCTTAGAACAGTCAGTAGACGGAGAAGGATATTCGAATATCTAAAAGGAGTGGAGAATGAAGTGATTATTCTACAGGAAACGCACCTCCTGAAATCAAAATGGGAGCAAATAGTGAAAAGCCTTAGATGGGTAGACTCCTATGTATGTTCCAATCAAGACTGCAACATTAAGGGCATTGCAATAATCTTTAAAACATCCCTTAATGCAAAAATTTAACATAGGGTAGTGGACAGCAAAGGAAGATGGGCCCTTGTCAGGGTAAGAATTCATAACAACATCCTTACCATAGCAGGATACTACGGGCCAAACACCGATGACCCAAATCCCCCCCAAGGCTTATACGCAGAACTATTAGAATCAACCGCCCGATAATATTGGGGGGTGATTACAATATCATCCTGGACCCTAAAGTGGACAGATCACCTCTTGGGAGACTTCTCAATCTACCCAGAATGAGAGAATGGTTAAATATCTATACAAAAGACCTGGGTTTGATAGACATGTGGAGGGAGAAAAGAAACAAGGCGCCCACCTTCACTCTCTATAAAAACAAATTGGGACTCCAAGATACGAGAGGAGTTAGGCATAACCTCAGCTAATTTTTTTGAAGACAATCGCGTAGGCACAACAAACCAAATTACTTGGGACACCTATAAGGAAGTAATTAGAGGGAAACTAATTAGTATGAGTGCCTACAGAGCAAAACTTGCTAAACTTGAGATTGGAGATCTGGAAAACAACATAAATTTATTAGACGCAAAGATAATTGCAGAAAATGATACTGAAAAAAAAATTACAATGGAGGAAGACAGGTGAAAATTACGAGAAAAGCTGAAGGACTACCTAGAAAACAAAGTAAAGATGAAGTGGGAAGCCAGTAGCCTTGCAATTCACGAGTATGGAGAGGGCTACGGAAAACTAGTGGCGTAGAAAGCAAAAACTGAACAAACCAGAAATAAAATTGCGAGTATTCAGCTTAACAACCAGAGTGGCTTAACCTCAGATGAATCGATAATAATGAAAGAATTCGAGAATTTCTTCTCCAATTTATATAAAGAAGACTCTAACCTTCTAGAAGAACAAATTGATTTGTATCTGGATCCCCTAATACTCCCCAAATTATCGGAAGAAGAAAAAGAAGAGCTAAATGCGGAAATATCAATTGAAGAAGTGAAAACAGCACTAAAGGGGTTGAAAAGAGGGAAGGAGGCTGGCCCTGATGCTATACCCTATGAACTTTACTCCGCTTTGAGTGATATCCTGGCTCCACCATTAACAAGGCTTTTAAATACAATTTTCAAGGAACAGAGTAAGACTCCCGACTCATGGAACGACGCAACAGTTAGTATCATCTTAAAACCAGGGAAAAACCCCGCTGTCTGTGAATCTTACAGACCTATCTCATTGCTAAACTGCGACTATAAAATTTGTATGCAGATTATTGCAGGGAGACTGGCGAGGGTAATGCCAAATCTAATTCATCTGGACCAAAAGGGTTTTATAAAGGGTAGGCAAATATATGAGATAACGCATGAACTATTTGCTGCAATAGACTTGGCAATTTGTGAAAAGATCCCCCCTGACCATAATCACCTATGATGCGGCTAAAGCATTCGACAGAGTTAACTGGTCCTTTCTAAATAAAACCATTTCCAAATACAATCTCGGGCAATGCTTCAGCCACTTAGTCTGTGAGATATACAAAAAACCAGCAGCAAAGATTTTAATCAACGGTGCTCTCACTAACAATATTGATATACAGAGAGGAATGAGGCAGAGTTGCCCCTTGTCACCGTTGCTGTTCAATCTGTATATTGAACCACTGGCAAATACACTTAGGAGCAACGGGTCAATAACTCCTTTCAGATATCGCGATTGGGCCAAAAAGGTAGCGTTATATGCGGACGATCTAATGATCTTTACTGATAATTACCAAAATTCATCCGCGGCAATTAACAACACAATTGCGGAATTTGGCAAAGTATCTGGATATTTGACAAAGGAATCCAAAACAGAATCAATGAGCTGGAACGTATATCAGAATACCCCATACTCCAAGGATAAAATAAAATACCTGGGCATAACGCTGACAGAGGATCTGGAAAAAATAACTCAGATAAATCTTAGTAGAATTGCCACTGAGACCAAAAAAATTCTAAAAGTTTGGGATGGACTACCTTTAAGCTTTCTGGGAAGGACGAATATGATAAAAATGGCAATACTTCCTAAATTTACTTACCTGTTCAATGCCATACCATTGGAATTTAAGAGAGATTCTTCGAAAAAGATCCAGGGAGAACTCGCAAGTTTCATTTGGGCATCTAAAGGGTCAAGTATTGCCTGGCACAAGCTAATAAGGAAAAAATAACAAGGGGGTATAGCAAGCCCGGATCTGATAGAATATTATAGGGCTTTTCAGTTCAAAAACACGAGATCTCGATTAAAAAGACACGAGTTTTATCCCGATTTCCTTCAAACAATGATTAACAAAACTGACCATTTCTTATTTAAATTTGGTCACCCGAAATTTTTTAAGAAAATAAAATTAAAGATCCTAAATAACATAGCAAAACTATGGTATTAAATCAGAAGTACTCTAAACATTCCCTCCTATAGCTCCATGGCCCCATATGGGATTCTCCGGGGACACCAGAATGCCTAAAAGACTCCTTGGCATTACCAATAAAAGCGGGTGGAATCAAAGAATGCGGCCAATTGATGACAGAAAATGCAATAGAATCATGGGAGTACTTAACAGAAATTACCAATGCTACGGTGTCAAAATTCAAATATTATCAACTCACCAGTTGGGCAAGTACACTAATGGATAAAAAAACGGGCAGAATAGAGTTGGAGAAAGAAATGATGAAGTCAACCCCAGTTAAGAAGGAAATATCAAAGTGGTACTGGGCTCTAATAGCTGCAGAGGAAGAGAACTTCCTGATCCCAGAAACAATATGGAAGAATGATATAGTAGAGACGGACATTCAAGGCTTATGCAGAGGTCATCAGAAAAATGCTGGTCAACCATCAAACCAGATCGCCTAAAAAGAAATCACCTACTCACAATACATCGGGCATATTGGACCCCCAAAAGGCTATCAAAGTTTAAAGGAACCAGTGTAAAGCACTGCCCCAAATGTGGACTCGAAAATGCGGACAATTTGCACATGTTCCAAGGTTGCCCTCACCTGGATTCCTTCTGGCAAGAAGTGGGTAAGATGATATGCCGGGTTCTAGGAAGACACCTAGAAGTAAGTACATCTTTAATTATTTTTGGGATTTATACCAAAGCAGAGTTAAGTAAAGTGAAGTTGACAAGAAAACAGGAACATTTGTTGTTTGTATTAATATTACTTGCAAGAAGGGAGATATGTCTAAACTGGGTTAAACCAGTACCACCAACACACGGAAAATGGCTAAACTCTATAATAAAAACACATAAAACCCTCTAAAAAAATCTAACTTTTGGGAAATCTGGGAAAATTACGTTTTACTTAATATGCAAGGCAGGTAATAAATCCATGTAAACACAACAAATCCTATGATTAAAGCGGTGACAATAATTCAGACGGGAATCATTCCCGTCGAGTAGCCAGGAAGGCTAGCTCCCTCCCTCGTATCCAAAGAATTATTGAATTTGGTAAAGGAGGCAGGAGTGCTAAGCCTGACTTAATTCCAACGAAGGGAAACTCTCCGTTGCCGGACCAGTAAAGATATGAGAGTGAAGGTACAAATTATGGAAGTTGCGGCCTCCCGTCACACTCCTTATACAATTTCATCCGCAAAATGAGGAAAAAAAAAATACAATAGTACATTGATATGGAGTGAAATGTTTACTATGAGGAGAGAGTTGATTATAGTTTACAAAAGCACTTGCACTTTATTTCTATAGTACTGTATTAGATAAGAGTGAGATGTTTATATTGAGAAAGTTATCAAGGTGTACATAAGCACTAGCACTTTTTCAGCACTTTTTTGCATAAGGTGAGCCTTCCATTTTAAGAAATTTTAGGGTTTTATTATGTAAGAAGTCGTTGTTTTATCTATACCAATCTCTTACCTTTTAGAAATGCAAATTAGCAAATGAAACACTGGCACTCTTTTTCTTTTAAAGAAACGGCAAAGTAGTATGTGCAAGAATTGATGAAACACTAGAAACGGCACTTGCCAAAGAAATTGTGAGAAAAAACGAACTGTTATGAATTCTAGGAAGTAGGCACTAGCACTTTAATTATGCAATACATGCACATGGGAGTTAATGAAATGAATTTCCCAAAGTACACAGTTAAAATGTGAAAATGTTGGTTGAAAAGGAAAATATATTTTTATAACATTTGTGCGTTGATGACATTTGCAAAAGGGATTTGTGTCTAATAACTTTGGGGAAGTAACACATTATAATATGGCCGCAGTATTATTCAGAAATGAAACGTATCTGTGGAAGTTAAGTTCACTGTCTGTTTTTACTACCCCTGTGAAGTGTATTTTAATCAGGAAATAATGGTGGTGAGACATCGTGAGCAAGGGAGCTTGACTCCCGAAACGCGTAGATGTATTTCGTCATTTTTTATAAATAAAAGGACTTTCGTAATCCACCTTGGAGTGCTGGATGATTTGTTATCCAAGAAAAATTAATCCAATATATATATCTATATATATATATATAGATATATATATAGATATATAGATATATATATTGGATTAATTTTTCTTATATATATATATATATAGATATATATATTGGATTAATTTTTCTTGGATAACAAATCATCCAGCACTCCATATATATATATATATATATATATATATATATATATATATATATATATATATATATATATATATATATATATATATATATATATATAGATATATAGATATATAGATATATATATATATAGATAGATATATAGATATATATATATGCATTCCATCCAGCTCCCACAGAATCATCCACGGAAGAAGGAATATATGAATCACTGACAAAATATCGACCTAGAAAATATCGACCTACAGAAATATTGATGCTGAAATATAGAACGCAAGAATATCGACATCCTATCTACAACATGGTAAGTACAAAAATATCAAAATAAAAATATAGATGTTAAAAATATCGATGTTAAAAATATCGTTTATTTTTCGGTAAAAAAATAAATATAAAATAAAGTACATAACACTAATAAATAAAATAAACATAGTTAAAAATATCTAATAATGTTTTAAAATAATAAATAATACATATATAATATTAATACATTAATTAAACACATACAGAAAATATATAATATATACTTAACAATACGTTTTATTAATTATTTGAATAATTTATAAATTAATAAAAAATATTATAAATTACAAATACATTTACAAACATAAAAGAAAAACATACATAAAAAGTAAATGATTATGTTTAATACATTAAAAAACATTAAATATACTTTTAATATTTTTTAAATTAATTATACACTATATTATCTAAAATTTTACAAAAAATATTAAATAGATAAATAAATAAAAATACTATTCAAAATACATAAGTAAAAAAAAAACAGTAATAAAAACGTTAGATAGCATAGAAATTAAAATTACCATTCCCACTCCAGAGAGTGCAACAGTAGGGAAAGCGTTGGATGGCGTAGGGATAAAAATTACTATTCCAACTCCAGAGAGTGCAACAGTAGGGAAAGCGTTGGATAGTGTAGGGGTAAAAATTACTATTCCAACTCCAGAGAGTGCAACAGTAGGGAAAGCGTTGGATAGCATAGGGGTAAAAATCACTATTCCCACTCCAGAGAGTGCAACCGTAGGGAAAGGGTTGGATAGCATAGGGGAAACAATTACTATTCCCACTCCAGAGAGTGCAACAGTAGGGAAAGCGTTGGATAGCGTAGGGGTAATAATTACTATTTCAACTCCAGAGAGTGCAACAGTAGGGAAAGCATTGGATGGCGTAGGGATAACAATTACTATTCCAACTCCAGAGAGTGAAACAGTAGGGAAAGCGTTGGATAGTGTAGGGGTAAAAATTACTATTCCAACTTCAGAGAGTGCAACAGTAGGGAAAGCGTTGGATAGCGTAGAAGTTAAATATAACATATTATAAATGATTGTTGTAAATAAAATAATTAATAATTTAATTTTTAAATAACCCTACATTATTTGCAAATACCCATTAATAACTATTAAACACATAATTACAATTGAATAAATAATTAACAATAAATACCAATAAATATTAAATAATAAATATGAGTTACCAGATAAATATTGAACACTAAAATATTTTTCAAAACAAAAAACATAATAATAATTAAAAATTGAGTAACAATTAAAAAATGGTAAACAATAAATGTGTTTTTTTAATCAATTTGTTTTAATGAAACAATAATTACCAAATAATAAAAACAATTTCCAATTAATAAAAAGTAATTAACAATTAAAAATATGAATTCCCAATTAAAAAAAAGTAATTACCAATCAATAAATGAATTGCCAATTACAAAATGTAATTACCAATTACAAACATTAATTAGCAATTACAAAAACGAATTACCAATAAAAATAATTAATTACCAATTAATAATTAATTAAAAATAAAATGAATATCAATACCCATAAAAAAATCATTACTTAATTACAATTAAATTACTTCCCACCCTATTCCTCTATAAACCCACAACCCGCTACAGAACTTAAATGCAAAAATTAATTAAAATTAATTTACAATTACTAAAAATTAAGAATTAATTTACTATAATTAAATTACTTCCCACCCTATTCCCCTATAAACCCACAACCCGCTCCAGTACTAAAACATAAAATTAACTTAAAAATAACATTATTAATATATAAAAAATAGTACACATATAATTTAAGACAAATAAAATACTTAACAAAAAACATATAACACATACATATAAAATACATAATAAAATACATAACAATAAACACATATCGATATTAGTAAGATTGAAATTAGTAACATCGATATATTTGATATCGATATTACTACTTCGTTATTACTTACATCGATATAAAAAAATCGATATTACTTACCTTAGTAAGTAAGTAAATAAATTCTTTATTGCTTGATTAATAACAATCTTTGCAATTGTTCATAAAAATACTTATTGAGCACCATTCAAAGTACATAAAAGCTAGATATAAAAATTAGACATTTCATACAATCACATCAGTATAAAAACATTTCTTAATTTGCAATATTAATAAATATGAAATAGAATCAGTGTGTGTAAAAGTGCATCTTGTGCTGGCCTTAAATGAGAAAAAGTTAAAAACCCAATGAAACCTGTGAGGCACTGTCCGTGGGTAGCTTTGTAGTTGCAGAGGCAAGGAAGTCAAAAACTCAGACAAACACTCACTAGTGCAAAGTTCTTTACTTGTCGGAGTTTTTCGCTGGTCATAGTTTTCTCAGTTCATAGAGTAACCGTTGGGTCCAGTGCAATGTTTGCTGACTTCATGAAGTGAACCAGTCTGCAAGCTAATTGAATGTCCTCCCCGTTAAAGCAGGCCAGCAATGCTTGTCGACGGGTTCGCAGGCGTTTTTGGTTCCACAGCTGTGTTAGATGTCTCCTTC
Organism: Lissotriton vulgaris; assembly: GCF_964263255.1. Lineage (NCBI taxonomy): Eukaryota > Metazoa > Chordata > Amphibia > Caudata > Salamandridae > Lissotriton > Lissotriton vulgaris. Next base: position 160,682,665 of record NC_141700.1, read on the forward strand.
GTTCAGTATCTAGGGCTTTACAGCTGCATAGCAAATGCAATACATCCTCCTTAGTTTCTTTGCAGAGTCTGCACTTTATATTGAAATCCGAGCGTTTCCATGGGGGTAGATGTTCTTTTGATGGTATTACCCCCACCCTCAACTGCAAGAAGGTTTCCTTCATCGCCCGAGAGAAGCCAGTGCCTAGGTAGGCCTGTGGTTGCAGCCTGGTGTAACTCTGAATCACAAACCATCCATGCGTCCTCCCGGTTAATACAGCTTTGTCTTCTTCTATGGATAAGATCCTAACAGTTTTATTAACAAGCCGATTGAAGCATTTTTTCGTGCAGCTTGCATCCCAAAGGTCTTTTAGCGCAAGAGTATTTATTGCTGCCTGGAGATAGACCATTGCAGGGCTGTTCTTATCTCTTTCCAGCTCCTTCCATAGATAAGTATTCAGGGTGCCCAGCTCATCACTCTTTACTTTGTGCCAGCATTTTACATAGGCACCTTTACGTGCTAGTTGTTGTTGCTGTAGGCCAAACTCAAGCCTTAATTGTGCTTGGGAGGTGTACGGTGGTAGACTGAATAATATTCGCATTGATTTTGCTATTACTTTATCTAAGGTGGACTCATCTCTCCCTCTCATACATTCGCTACCGTAGGTTATCGATGGCAGTAATCTTGCTTGTAGTACATCTAGCAGGGGGATTAAATTTGGACCAGCTATTTTGCTCTTGATGCTCTTTAGTGCAATGGCCAGCGATACCCCTCTGTTCTTAATTGCCTTTTTTTGTTGTTTAAAAGAGCTTTTGAGTCAAAAATTACACCCAGATGTTTATATTCTTTAACAGTTTCCATCTTCTGGTCTCGCTGAAACCGCTGTGGGTGTCGCTTTTTCATTTTTTGGTTTAATATCATCACCTTTAATTTCCCTTGATTTATGCTTAGTCCGTTTTTGTCTGAGAAATTAATTGTTGTATCAATGAGGTTTTGAAGACCAACAGGAGTTTGACTTATCAGTATCAAGTCGTTCGCGTACAATAGATTCGATAAAATAAGGCCCCCTAATTTTGGAGAGTGATAGTTGCAATTGTCAAGGTCTTTGGAAAGGTCGGACATGAAGAGGTTAAACAGGGTCAGTGCGAGAACGCACCCCTGCTTCAAACCTTTTGTTGTTTTTATTTTCCTTAATAGACAATCGCCTGCCCCCAATTTTATTTGGATCCAGGTTTCTGTGTGCAATAAGATTAGTAGGTTCAGGAGTTTGGGATCTGCGTCCCAACTTGAGAGCTTGGCCCAGAGTTTTCCTCTATCTATACTGTCAAATGCTGCTGAATAATCGATAAAGCACACATATAGCATTTTTTTGTATTTGATTGTAGAATCTATTAGCAGGGAGAGGGCCGAAAGGTTTGTTACAGTCCCTATATTTTTTTGGAAACCGGTCTGATTAATGGGGATTATATTTTTCTTTGATGCCCAGGCTGTTAGCTCTTCTAGTAGGAGCCCCAAAAAATATTTAGCATCTATATCACTAAGAGCAATAAGTCTATAATTCTTGGCTTCATTCCTGGGGCCTTTTTTATAGATTGGGGCAATAATTGAACCCATCCAAGAACTCGGAATTTGCTCCGCCACCCATATTTTTTCAAAGAGTGGGAGCAATTGCTCGGCCCAGTAATTTGGATCTTGTTTGTAAAGGGCAGGTGGAGTTCCGTTCGGCCCAGAGGCTCGCTCTTTCGGACCTTTCACAATTCTTCCCTTGATCTGTGTTGTTGTGCCTGGGAAGTAGGTCTCCTCGGGTGGCAACTTTTGGCTTCTCTTATTTTCCTCCCCAACTTCTAGGTCTTGTATTACTTTGCCGGATACATTGTTGATGTGGTTGGTTAGAGGGTTTACCCAGCACTCCTCCGTTATATGTGAATTTATTCCGGGTGCTTTAGGATTCTCAATTTTATTGACAGTGCTCCAGAATCTCGTGCTGTTTTTACTCCTTGCATCATAAAGCAATTGTGCCCATATTTTTTCTGTGGAGTCCTGATTTATTCGCCACACAAGCTTATTCTTATTGATGTTTAGTGACCGCAGATCGGTCAATAGGTGTTTGTCACTCACGTTTTTCCTTATTCGACGGAGTGTTCTATTGATTGCAGATTTTATTTGCGATAGTTCCAGAGATAGGGGTGTCTGAGGGTGAATTTTTTAAATTACTTAGCCGCCAGGTTTGTTGTTCATATTTTTGCCTCGTTGAAGCATAAGTTTCTTGTGAGGAATTGCACTTTGAGTTAGCTAAGCCAAAGAATTTAAAAAAGATTTCCCAGGCGGTAATGTTATTGTCATGTAGTGGCTTAACACTTTCCCAGCAAGTCTTGGCTTCTCTAGAGAGTTTTTCTGGATCGCTTATTTTGCATTTGATTCTTTTGCATTTTGACATAGTCGTTAAATTTTGCATACCAGTTGGAAATGTTAATGCTGTCCCCTGTGCCATCAATGTCAATTCTTGCGGCAGATGATCACTACAATCGGATGTGCCAATTTTAAAATCTAATACTAGTGGAAAAAGCGAAAAAGATAGAAAAGTATAATCTATCGCAGTACTAGAATTGAAGTTGTGAAAGGTGGCGGCTTGGGGACAATCCCCCGGTGATCGGCCGTTTATCGAAACAAGGCCCAGATTTGTTAAGTCAATTAATAGATTTGTGGATAAAGTTGTTTGTTTACCCCATAAGCATTCTTCCAGTACAGGGATCCCCCTTTCATATAATTTGTCTTCTATTGGATGGTTGTATCCTTTGCTCTTTGAAAGAAACATGTTAAAATCGCCAGTTTCAATAAGGTTCGGGGTTTCACCTTCTGTTATTAATTTCATCAATTCTGATACCAAAGATTTTGCGCCATTTTTTTTGCCTTTCGGGTGCAAGTAAGTATTGACCAGGATCAACTGTTGTTTATTTTTCCCCGCGGTTGAAAATTCCAGTTGTACTGCATTTATTCCATTGTCTATTCCTGATGTGTTCTTGCTCAGTAGTTCTTTTGGCGTGTTTATTGTTTTTATCGAGATATATGTAGTTATTCCTCCTTTCTGGTGACCGAATTTTGAGGTTCTCTTGGCTGGAAGATGGTATGTTTTAAAGCCGTGGAGGTGAAATGGCTCTACCAGCCACGTCTCTTGTAGTACAATTAGGTCAAACTGCTGGAGGTATAACATAAGGTCTTTATTTGTGGTTTTTGGACCTAGTCCATTTATATTCCAAGAACACCGTTTTAGAGATGACTTTATTTTTGATGCTTTAATAAGTCGGTCTTCGGACTGTCATGGGCCGCTATGTCTTGAGTTTTTGCTACCCAATCCCAGTCTTGTATTTGGGCCATTTCACCTTTGTTTCTGTGCCATGGAAAATCTCGGGTTTTACGGTCAGCTGAGCTTCCTCGAGCTCCTCTTAATATTGATATTTTGGATTCACCAGGATAATTATTTTCCTTTGTTGAATTGTTATAATCCTGAAAGTGTCGGAGTAGAGGTTCGGGGTAGCCGGGATTATGACATGGTTTTATTCGTATCCCCCATGCCTCGAGTTGCCTTTCCTCTTTAAAGAGTTTTCCCGCCAAGTCTCTTGTAGTCCAGGTAGTTTTAGTAATTTCCTGTTCTGACAGATGCTTGTGACTGACAAATTCTACTGCCTCCAAATCTTAGGTGTTTACTCTCCCTAAATTTGTAATAGAATTTAGTAACCGAAGAATGTTACTTACCTTAGGGTCGATATTCTGTCTAACGATATTCTTGACCTCGATATTCTTCACCTTTGATATTTCCAACTCGATATTCCTGTAGGTAGATATTTCGGAATCGATATTTAGACTGTGCACCGGAATATATATGTATATATATATATTCACTAAAAATCTAAGGTTACAGAAACGTTATAGTTAGGTTCAGAATTTACACACATAGAAATTCAGCAGTTAGAGTTACAGTTATCTCAAAAAACTATAACTCGTGCCCTAAAGTAACTATAACTTGAATAATTTTATTGCAAATGTTGGAGTGATATTATCAATGATGTCATAGAAGATGCCATGACTGATGTAATAAGTGGGGTAATTAGCAGTGCATGGCAAGGGCGCGGATCAACCATGGTGGAGCCACATCTTTAGATATACATACATCTTTTTTCTTTAATAACTCCAACACTACTGGACAAATTCACACCAAATTACAAAAAAGACAGTCTTTCTGGACCAAGATCTAGCTTTCTGCCAAGTTTGTTTTAATTCTGTTCAGCGGTTCGGGCGGTAGTTGTTAAAAATCCCTATGAGAAATTGCATGACCACAATATGTTTTGGGACTACCCCTTCTTCTTGGCTACCACTTGATGAATCACCCCAACACTTTCTGGACAGCAGCTAAAAGGAGTGCCTAACTAGTTTTGAATAGTTTGTGAAGATTCGTCAAACATCACCAAAGTTATTTGCAAAACAAAAAAAGCTTTTCCTATGGAAACTAGGTCCTAACTATAACCACTTACTGGCGAACATCAGCAGGTAATATACATATGTATATATATCCATAAAAACGCTGTAATGATTGAAAACAGCAGCCACAGAAACGTTAGTAGACTCTTCAGCAACACAATTTATTGAAACAAGCCTGGCAGGGTGTCAGGAACACTCTACGCATTTCGGGATAACTCCCTTGATCACGAGTGCTAGAGTGTGTCTTCCGCCATGATTTAAAGAGGACATGTGAATTTCCACAGCATGGTCAGTAAAAACAGACTATACATAAACACAAATACATCGTGTGATCTCAATAAAGGTGAAAATGAATAAAGTATAAACATAAATAAAGTGCTAATCATTATTACACTTGCAGACACAAAAATAGATTATTAATTGAATCCTGCCACGTAATAGAAGGTGTAAAACAAATGTTAAGGACACATTGTAGCTTAATGTCCTTACACGCCTGGAATTCATTGAATAATGAGGTGCTATTAAAAGAACAGTTTGGAAAGAATAGTATCTAATGCCTGCAACAATCCCATATTTGCAATGCGGTTATAAAGCTTTATCAATAACGTCCTTTAACACATAGCTAAAAAGGACAAAAATAATAAAGACAATATCCTGAGACTCAAATGAATCTCTGTCAAAAGCTCTCCGCCACTTAATTATTCATGCAAATATAAACTGCCTATATTAAAACATTGCCCAAAAAATTAAAAGGGAATGAATAAAGAAAGAAGAAAGAAATACTGCCCAAGTGGGCTTACAAATCATGCGGCCAATATTAACCAATCAGTACCTTCGAGATTCTTTTAACCCTTTCGATGCTGATGACGAGCTCAGCTCGTCATCACCCACGGGTGTCGTGTGCTGATGACGAGCTGAGCTCGTCATGGTGCCACTAAAATGGCATTTTCCAGCACACAGCGGGAAAACGCCTAGCAGCCAAGAGGTTAAGGTATGCACACACAAAGAAAACTTATTCATGTTCTGCATGATATTAAACCAGTGAAAAAAACAAAACACAGAAATGTACATATTTACAAATTACTTTCACCACAATCATGCCCATGTGGGCTAGTGATGAGAAGACACTTTTGCTCTTTAACGAATCTTCATACAAAGCCATCTGTAGAAAAATAAGATAAAACTAAATTTTAGAATTGAAAACATACACATGATATATATCATAGAAAATTTCTACAATGTATCAAATACTCAGAAGCAGGAAGGGTAAAATTAAACTATCCTAAGACCAATATAATGAAAAAAGGGTTTAACAAACTACTCAAACTAAACCTAATGGTACAGGGAAGAACTCAAGGAAGGCAGTAAACTCATTATAATATTCAACCAAGATGGACTGCTAATTCTTCATCATAATTATGTCCAGTAGGTGTAGGTGTCCTATATTGAATGATTAATCTGGACTCTAATCTCCGCAGTTCTTTCATCCCGTTGCCTCCTCTTACATTAAGTTTGATTGTATCTAGTACAACAAAATTTAACAGATTGGTATTCTGATTATGGCAACTTTGAAAATGGCGTGCAATCGGGTACTGTCTATCCCCGTTTTTAATTGCACGTAGATGTTCCAGTACACGCAGTTTTGCTTTCTTGATCGTGCTACCAATATAGGCTTTTTTGCATGGACAAAAGAAAGTGAAAACATCATACTCAGTGTTGCACATAGTGTGTTTTGTGATCAAATATGGTTTACAATCTACTGAAAGTTTACACTCTTTTATGTTCCTACTATTTTTACAGGCTTTGCATCTGTGGCAGCTATAAAAACCCTGTATTCCCGATATTTTAGATACCACAGGTTCTACCGCATTGCACAGAGTATCTTTCAAAGATTTTGCCCTCTTGTATGTGATCTGAGGATATGTTCCTACACACTCAGCCAGATCTTTATCTGTATTTAGAACAGGCCAGAATTTATTGAGACTTTTACATACCTCATGAGCCTGTCTATTATATGTGGTTATGAAACGGATGACCGGTGTTTCATCTTGTTTGTGCTGTGTACTACTCTCAGTAGAAAGTGCCTCTCTTGTTCCCTTCGATACCTCATTAAGTCGACTGGCAGTCCATCAGATCCAGGCGCCTTACCTGACTTCATGGACATAATGGCATCTTTGATTTCATCCACTTCGAGTATATGGTGGAGAAATTTTTGTTGGGACGGGCCGAGCCAGGCAATGGCAGTGTCGTCCAGGTAGGAGCCTAGGTTAATAGGGACCGACTTGTGAGAGGTGTAGAGAGCGGAATAGTGATCGGTAAGGATGCGTAGTTGGGCGGGCAGATCTCGCTGTGGGACTTGGTGCTCATCCAGCAGAGTGGTGACATAGCCATTGTACCTAGGGGGCCGCACCGCGGAGGCAAGCGCTCTTCCGGGCCTGTCCCCTTCACCAAAGACACGCGCTGTGTGGTGCTTGCCGAGGAATTTACTCTCCCTTTCCGCCGCCTCGGTGTATTCGTTCAGTTTTTCACGAAGGAGAGCATTAGAGGCATGGTCTCGGGGCCCACGCGCGGCAATGCGCTCCAGCTCCCTCAGTTCGGATTCGAGTTTGCGAAGCTCACCCCGCAGGGATTTAAGGACCCCACCCCCCTTAGAAATACACCACCCACGGACAGTGACTTTGAAAGCCTCCCAGACCACGGTGAGGTCCGATACCGACCCCATATTTCGGTAAAAAAAATCTTGGATGTCCTGTTCAAGGTCAGCTCGAAAGGCGGAATCAGCAAGGTGGGAGGGATTGAGGCGCCAGCTAAGATACGGGGAGGTCTCAATGGGGATGCAAAGTGATATGAGGACCGGGGAATGGTCGGAGAAGGTCCTGGGTAGGAGAATAGCTTTAATCAACCAGGGAGAGAGGCCCACCGATAAGAACGTGTAGTCTATTCTCGCCCATGTGGAATGTACAGCAGAATAGTGAGTGCCCTGTTTGAGGGACGGGTGCAAGTGCCTCCAGGAATCGATGAGGGAGTGGTCCGTGATAAAGGAAGAGAGGACGCGCTGGGTACGAGAGTAGTGTACCGCCTGAGGGTGAGAGCGGTCCATGCACGGCGAGATGACGGCATTGAAATCGCCACCGAGGATCACATGGCTCACGCCCAGGGTTTGAATTTTCCCCCATAATGTAAGCAGCGACGAAGTGTCATCAATATTGGGGCCATAATAGCATGCAAGGAGAATCGAATGAGAGTGTAGCGTCCCCCAGACCATACAGTATCGCCCCCCCGGGTCCACTTCCGTACCCACAGGCACAAACCTTACGCCCCGCCGTACCAAGATCGTGACTCTCCTGGCATAATTAGAGTAGGAGGAGAAGACCCTGCAAGAAGCCCATCTAGATGCAAAGAGGGGCGAGCTATCCGACCGTAAATGTGTTTCTTGGAGCAAAGCAATGGAAATATAATGCCTATCAAGGTACCCTAAGATTTGCCTCTTCTTCCGTGGGTCATTCAGCCCCCTTATATTCCACGACACCGGCTGGAGTTGGTGCGCCGGTGACACATTCTCTACGTCACCCATTCACACAAAAGTAGCATCCTGTAGCATGAAAACACATCGTTGAAGACCAGAGCACAATAAGTTCCAAACGCAGTAAGCTTGTCTCGCAGATCCCATCCAGATACAACACAACACGTACGGCTAGGTCGTCAGTAAGGAAACAAAAAACATTCCCACCCACACCGGCAACCCCAACTGGCCGGGAAGTCAACCCCCACCCAGTACCCCGAAACCCTAACCAGTGACTCTCGAAACAGAGTAGAACAACAAAACCACTTCCCAGGAGGGAAGAAGTGCTCAGGGGTTCGCCCATTGGGGGGACCGAAACTAGGGGCCCCAGACGCGCCAAAACCGCCTCCTTACTTACACCCACTGACCACAGGTGAACCTGTCGTCTGACGTGGGACGGAGGCGGGTGACCGAGCGCAGGCATGTGACATTAGAAAGTGAGACCCTGCATCAAACTAGTAACCAATACAAATCACACCAGCCCAAGTGTGTCCAAGGTGATTTACATCGCGCTGTCTGCCAGCTCCATCTCAGTCTTGCTGCGACAATGGTGATTGCGATCTTGATCTGCGCCGAGCCGCATCAGCGCCACCCCCTACCCTCTGCAGCTCTTAAGGAAGTCCTCCACCTGATGAGGATTTTGAAAGAGGTGATGTTTACCCTGAAACGTGACTTTCAGTCTGGCAGGGTAGAGCATAGCATATGACATCTCCCTCGCCTGGAGCCTCTTCTTGACCGCCGTGAATTTGCGCCTGGCCTCCTGTACGGTGGAGGTGAAATCGGGAAAGAAGGAGAGAGTGGTGTTACAGTAATGCACAGTCCCCACCTCCCTTGCCCGTCTCAACACCGAGTCTCTGTCTCTATAATTCAGAAAGCGAACAATTACTGGGCGAGGTTGCACTCCGGGAGGTGGGCGCGCCGCAAGTGATCTGTGGGCTCTCTCAACAATGAAGTGCGACGAGAAGGATTCTTTCCCAAACAGTTCGACAAGGAGGTTCTCCATAAAGGTCTCCATTTTACCAGTGTTGGTGGTCTCCGCAAGGCCCAGGACGCGTACATTATTCCGCCGAGACCTCGCTTCCAAGTCCTCGTTCTTATCTGCGATGAGCTTAAGCAGTCTGTCCATCTAGGTGACTTGGTTGCTTGTCGAGGTGGCGCCATCTTCCAGGACAGAGATCCTATCTTCCGTGTCCTTAAGACGAGTGTCATGCTGTTCAAGCCTAGTGACCACACTGTCCATGCGCATGTTGATGTTATCAATCTTGGTGTCAATAGTAACAAGGCTTTGCTTCAGGCCCAGCAACAATGCCCTCCAGTCCTCATCCGGAGGCGCCTGGGAGGCCAGGCCTCCATCAGGCTCCGGCGTCGATTTTGGAGTTTTTTTAGTCTCAAAAGGGATCTTGGACTGCCTGGCGTCACCGCGGCCCATGACTCCCCTGGGCGCCCGAGACGACGGAGGAGAAACAGTCGCCAGGACGCAAAGGAGTGGATGGTGGAGGCCGAGACAATGTCCTTCAGGCCGTGCACTCGCAGGCAGTAGTGAGAAGCCCAGCTAGGAGGCCCAGGCTCCAAATGGTACCCCCGCAGGGGGCCAGCGAGGATGTTAGCCCTGCAGGAGCGGCAGCAGCGCCACCGACTGTGCAGGCCTCACAACAGGTCGAGTCTGTGCCTCTCGCACAGGGGTGGAGGACGCAGATCTAGCAGCAGTGGCAATGAGAAGGGGGCGAGGGGGAGGCCAGCTGAGAGGACCGGCAGAAAGCCAAGGCAGACATCAGGTGCGGCAGGGAAGACGAGCCAGGCAGAGATGGGGGGGGGGGGTCCAAAGTGGGGAGAAAATATGTCCCAGGAAGGGTCCAGGACCATGCAGCAACCCCACAAGGCAAGGCCCGGTGCGACCCAGTCTCAGCCCGGGATCGGGCGTCTGCAGCACAGGCAGCGAGAGTACTCCAGCACCAAAGGAGGAACCCAGGCGGATGGTGCAGTCAATGCCTCAGGTGTATGGGGGGGGTTGGTCAAAGCACGGAGGGCAAGTCCAGCGTTGGTACCGCTCCCAGCCGCCACAGCCCAGCAGCAGTCAGCCCAAGATGGCGGGAGGTCCGAGCGCCAAGGACACAGCTCGGCGCAGTCGGGCCCAGCAGCGGTGGCGGGGGGAGGGAGGGCGGGCCGGGCAGCAGCAGGAGAGACAAGGAGAAATCGGGCAGCTCTCACCTGGGAAGTCGTGGCCCCCCCCCCGGGGTATCGGATGTAGTCCTCAGGTGCCCCGCAAGCCGGATCCCCGCCGTGGGCCGACCTCCAGACCACCACAGCAAGGCCGCAAAGCACCGGACTGTCCTGAGGGAGAGGAGCCGGACAGGAGGAACACCGCAGCAGCACCTCGGGCCGCCCCAGCACAAACAGGCAGCCGGTCCCGGCAGAAAGCAGGCAAACAGGGCGAGTCTGGGATCGCCGTGAGCAGCGCGATGAGAGGCAGGCGTAGGTGCGATGCAAACGCAGATTTATCAGGGCAGGATCACTGAAGGAGAGGTTGGAGCGCTCGGTCCGGCGGGAGCCTCACATCGGTGCGGCCATCTCGGTCTGGCGCCACCTAGCGCCCCGACGACGAACAGACTTCTCGTGGTGAACAAGGCCACTTGCAACATCCACCCACATGAATCTCCAGCGACGCCTGCTCTTCTTGTCATCCATGACAGCCTGTGTCAGCAACGACAGTCCATGTCGACCACCAACATGAAATTCCAATGAAGACTGGCTTTTCACATCACAACAGCAACCGTCCACAACGCCCGACTGTCTTCTCAGGCCGAAAATGATCTTCTCGTGGCCCCCAGCAATGCAAAAGTCCACCTGCACCTCTTTGCGCGGACTTGCACTTGAGAAGGCACACTCTTCAGCAGGGCGAACCTGGTCCCTGTATCCAACACCCGCTCTATTGGGATCGGCCTGAACTTGTGACATTGCCCCGGCACAGTGCAAACAGATAACAGCGAGTGGTGCTTTGTGCTTTTTGAGACTATTATTACCTAAAACTTTAAAACCTCATAATTTTTCTTCTACTGATTGGATTTTTGTTGTTTTAGTGCCATTTCATTCATTAAAATGTACTCTATTTTCTTAATTGGTTTAGGATTTTTCTTGTATTGTGTTTTACTGTATTTTATTTTCAGTGCTGCATAAACATTTTACACATTGCCCCTAAGTTAAGGCTGCCCGCTTTTTGTTTATTTAGTGACTTTTGTGATTCATCCGACTGGAGTGGGGCTCTCATTCCTCTCAACTAATAACCCAGTTTCTTACAAGGTAGAAAGAGCGTTTTTAAGAAATTGTAACCCTGGTGCATTTTGTGAGCATGCTCACTCAATGAAATTTAAGTCCAGCTGAGGAAAGTCCAGTAAGCGAGAAGAAAGTAAGGTAACCAGTAGGCCTGGCAGGGAATCAGAATTTCTAGCACTTGGCTGGTAGATCAAGAGAATGATAAACAGATGAGGCAGAGAATTCAGTCAAAAGGCAAGGGAGAATGAATTAAAGTCAAAATGGGTGTGTTTTTGTTCATAGTGAAGCCAAGATCTAAAGCAAATGCACATTAATTTTAAATGTAGAGTTTGTTGAGGGGCACAGTGGATGAATATGTGCTACTCTGAGTATAGTCATGCCCTGTACTGTATGTATGTATTGCCATTTATAGAGAGCAAACCTAGCTAGGGAGCACAGGAGCGCTGTAAATTGACATGTACATAGACATATAATACACCAAAAGGGGTAGGGGGTTATAAAATGTATTGCGTGATGGCACGTGGTATATATGTGCTAATACTGCCCTCACTCACACAAATGTGTGACATGTTTCATCAGTGGGCTGCTCACAAAAACACCCCAGCGTAGCCACACATGGGGTGGAGCAATAGGGAAGGGGAAGAAAATACAACACAAAGAGACACTAAACAATTATACAGTGACAGTATTCCAGGGCGCCGAGGGAAGAGTGAGCACAAGTCGCCGCCACCCTGCTAAGCAGAAGGTACAGAGTGCCCGCCGGCCCCCTGATGAAGCCCGCAATGCCGAGCTTAAAGAAATAAACTACTCTCCACACAGAAAGGAACCAGCTTAGTTCCTAATAGGTACTTGTGCAATACGCAGGATACCCTCACATTTCCCTTAGAGGTCCTGAAGAAAACCCCACCAACCGTCTAGGCGTATACACAGGGCTGAAACATGTCGACCTACCCATTGGACACTAGTATTGCGTAGGACTAGTAACTCGTCCACACACGCACCACTTTGTTTTCATTAGTACTTGATTCCTGACTCATTAAAATGTTTCTGGTCTAGGACATACAAGTTTTTAATTATTCCACTTCACTTGAGCACTTTCACCGTATCCTCAATCACTACTGCAATATCCAGTGGTATTCCTCCTGGTGGAGGTAAGCCAACTACAAAAGGGAGCCCAATGATGACGCTAACACGTTTTTAGATTCAGCGGAGAATCAAGATATACCGCTTTACGACCTTACTAAACGTGTTTGAGGGCTTCTAATTACAAAGTTGCTAGCCCTGTTTACTCAGGTCGAGTGATTCATTCCCCATTGATTTCAGATATTATGATAAGGAAGCTGAATGAATCGCAACTTCTTTCTTCTCCCCCCCATTGATTAATGCTACTCTGAGTATAGTCATGCCCTGTACTGTATGTATGTATAGCCATTTATAGAGAGCAAACCTAGCTAGGGAGCACAGGAGCGCTGTAAGTTGACATGTACATAGACATATAATACACCAAAAGGGGTAGGGGGTTATAAAATGTATTGCGTGATGGCACGTGCTATATGTGCTAATACTGCCCTCACTCACACAAATGTGTGACATGTTTCATCAGTGGGCTGCTCACAAAAACACCCCAGCGTAGCCACACATGGGGTGGAGCAATAGGCAAGGGGAAGAAAATACAACACAAAGAGACACTAAACAATTATACAGTGACTGGGAACGACGGTAGTGAAAGTGCAGTGTAGTGTGGTTTAAAACTAGCTCGGAAGTGTCGCTGTGCCTAACACTTTATTCCTGGAGAGTCCGGCCAGGGGTTAAACGGCCGATGAAGGCGAACATTGTCAACAATGGACCACCCCTGGAGTAAGTGTGACTCCAGAGAGTGCAAAAGTAGGGAAAGTGTTGGATACCGTCGGGGTAAAAAGTACTATTCCAACTCCAGAGAGTGCAACAGTAGGGAAAGTGTTGGATAGCGTGAGGTAAAAATTACTATTCTAACTCCAAAGACTGCAACAGTAGGGAAAGTGTTGGATAGCATAGGGGTAAAAATTACTATTCCCACTCCAGAGAATGCAACAGTAGGGAAAGTGTTGGATAGCGTAGGGGTAAAAATTATTGAAATCATTTTTTAAAATAAATAATGATTTAATTATTAAATAACAATACATTAATTAAAAATACTAATAAATGATTAATAAAAATAATTACCAATTAATAATTAAATAACATTTAAATTAATGATTATTACAAATAAATAATAATTATTAAAAACTAATTACCAAATAATAATTAAACAACACATAATTAATTTTCAAAACTAAAAAACAAGAATTATTAAAAAAGATTTAGCAATTAATAAATAATTGGAAATAAATTACTGATAAATACCAACAAATAATAAAGAATACAAATTAATTATCAATTGTTAATTAATGAACCATAAATTACTTTTCAAAATAAAAATATTAATTTATAAAAATGTATTACCAACTAATAATTATTTAACAGTAAATTAATTATCAATACTCAATAAAAAATAAATAATTACTTATTTAAAATTAAATTACTTCCCACCCTATTCCCTTATAAACACAACACACTTCAATAATAAATGATTACACTTAATATAATTACCAATGAGACAGTTAATAAAAATTAATTACCAATTAATAAAAATGTATTACCAATTAATAATTATTTAACATAAAATTAATTACAATTAAATTAGTTCCCACTCTATTCCCCTATAAACCCACAACCCGCTACAGAAATAAATGCAAAATGTACTTAAAAATAATTACCAAGTCATAATTTATTTCAATTAATTTACTGGATTTAAATTACTTCCCACCCTATTCCCCTATACATACACAACCCACTACGGTACTAAAATACATAATTTACTTACAAATAAATTACTAACTTCTAAAATTTGTATACATATATTCTAAAACGAGTACAATAATTAACGAAAAATATAAACACAAACATATAAAATACGTAATAAAATACATAACACTAATATAAATATCGATATTAGTATCACCAATATTTTTGCTATCGATATTACTAACTTCAATTTTAACAAAACAATATTTCTTACCTTCAGGTCGATATTCTGGTCATCAATATTCTTAATTTTGATATTTTCAACTCGATATTATTGTAGTTCGAAATTAAAAACTCGATATTTAGACTCTGCACCATTTACGGATGCATTCTGGAAAAACTGTTCTTTAAAGTTATCCAAAAACGCATTGTTCATATGTAAGCAACATCCGCCATCAGGATGCATCTATGCGATCATTGTTTTTTCGTCATCCATAGTTTCCTGCAAAAAAGTAAGTGAATAATATATGAACACATGAAACTGAGAGGGTGTTTTTTTTAATATGCAAGCATTTAAAATTGGCTTTCAAAGTGACTGCTTCTTACAATCATCTTCTTTTATGGAGACTAAAGAAGAATCTCTTCTCAGGATCGCCACCTCGAAGCTTGAATGGTTAAATGACACAACAGCGACTCAGCATAGAAGTCAACTTGGGCAGCCAGGAAAAGAAGCTGCTTTCTGTGAAAGGGCACCCAGCACACATGCATGACAGTCCAGTAGCGAAGCTACAGGCTTAGGTACAGCCCAACTCCAGAGGTGCAGCAAGACTACAGTGGGCCTTAATGCAAGCATGTAAAGCGGGGCCTCAACTCCCTGGATTGATTGTAACAGACAGATCTATGGTTACTAAGAGCCCTTGACACCCTTGGCCCTGGTGTCAATGCACCTGAATCACCATTGATAGCTGTGCACCTACCCAGGTCCCTTCCTGACCAGGGCCGGACTGGCTACCGTTTTGCTTTAATTATTTCGAAGCACACGCAGGCCTCCATGAACTAAATCAGCCCCCACTGCAGTAAAATCAGCCCCCAGCTCGGCAGCATTCCAAACTGCCCGGTAGTCAGTCCGGCCCTGTTCCTGACCCCTCCCTTCACCAAGAGGTGTAGTACGGAATGCTCCTATTGCCATGCACACCCAGGCACAGGGCCGGACTGACTACCGGGCAGTTTGGAATGCTGCCGAGCTGGGGGCTGATTTTACTGCAGTGGGGGCTGATTTTGTTCGTGGAGACCTGCGTGTGCTTCGAAATGATTAAAGCAAAACAAATTTCGTTCAGCACACGCAGGTCTCCATGAACGAAATCAGGCCCCAGCTCAGCAGCATTCCAAACTGCCCGGTAGCCAGTCAGGCCCTGCCCAGACACCCTCCCAATTACAGCCTCTTAGACCGTACTGGCTGTCATTCGCCACCTGGATAAAGCCGGTGGTAAATGGGGGCATAAAAGTACTTGGAATCGGCGATAACCATGTGGAAAAGGATCTGGGCCTGGGGCTGTGTTGCTATTTTTCTTACCAGAGACCGACACTCATATTTCCATGTGTGCAGTTACAACTGGAACCCGTGATTCTGGCCCTAGTAATTCCAGCAGCAATGCACCATACAACTCTTAACCCCTTTGATGCTCAGGTACACCTCTCGTGTGCTCATGACGAGCTTAGCTCGTCATGAAAAATGGGAATCAATGATTGTCAGCATAGAGGGAGAATACCATCAGGAGCGAAGGTGTTAATTGGCCCCTATGAGTTCCTAGAAAAATTGGACATATTGGCGACTGCCAAGCCACGCCCCAGTGAAATTTCTCTGAAAGATCTAGGGCCAGATCGATCATAGGATTTGCTGCCCTTGCAACATGCAAGTCAGATTCACCAAGCCACGCACAGTCACCTTGAACGAGCCTGCATTGGTTGGTAAATCCGGAGTAATGCAAGGCAGAGCAAGTCGCTACTTTTCATTACTCTGCGCTGGGAAGGCGCTGCGTGGGTGGAGCGTGGTTGGAACCTCAGTGTTCACGCGTATCCACCCGTGCTTTTGGGCGCATTACCAGATCTACCAAGACTGGCAAGCCTGGGAATGTGTCAAAATCACACACCTTTCCAATAGAGTCACAACAAGGAAATATGTGTTTATTTTTCCTTGTTGTTTCCTCTCTGTAAGTGTGCTACATCCTGCGGCAACTTAGAAAGAGGAAAAAAACTCTAATGCTTGTTTTTGTGCAAGAAGATGTCCCTTCCTGAAGAAAAACAATCATGCTTGCAACACAGACACTCTTGCACCATGTCACCATCGTGCTTGCAGCACACCATGTGCCAGTGCAGGGAGAGACCTGGGATGCACCATATCTTGATAGATATGGAACAGATAAGGTGCATTCCTGCCCTCTCCATTTGACACAGCACAGCAAGTTGTCTTGCTGTGTTTTGCTGCATCAAATAATACCTCTGGGCCCGAGGCTATAATGATCTCACAACTATACACAGTGCAAATCTATGGCCTATTTTTGACTGTAATTGGCACTAATGCAGGACACTGAATAAAGTGAATCCTAAAAGTCTTACATTTGATCCCTGCTGAAGCATGAATGGAGCGGCCCTGGTTGGTGGCCTTGAGTGGATATCAGCTGTGATTTGGGCAACATCTCTTTCTGCTCATTTCAAGGAAACCACAGCACCCTTCATTGTCTGCAAGGACATTTCAGCCACTAATCACCAACAAATGCAGCATATGAGGTTATCAAGAGCCAGCAGGGAAAGGACACAGTGTGGTGATGAAGCACAGTGACCCTCTCAGCACTTAAGACACCTTGTCCCGGATCTCTTTGTCCATAACAACAACCTAAATATGACAAAAAGGGAAAACAAGCACTGGCAATGCCAAAAAATCTGACTTTAATTGCTGCACCCTGCTCTCTCACAGGCACATACAGGGGCAGACTGGCATACCAGGCACTGGGAGTTTGGGCCGGCTGGCAGGGTGAAGGCCAGTTTCGGTGCCAGCGGAGGTCGATTTAGTTGCTGCGGATCTGCCAGCCACATTCCTACTTTCAGTGCTTCTAAATTAACAATGCAAAACAAATGGTTTTAAAGTTTGCTGTAAGTGAGCTTTAAAACTATTTGTTTTTGCATTGATTATCTTGTGCCAAGTCTTTACTCCTGGTGTACTAGGAATAGGAGAGAGAACCAAAAAAGATCATGTGCCTGCAATGGTGGGATGGAACATGGTCCTAACCAAGCATGCACCAGACGATGCATGAACCATGTAAGAGGGCACTTAGGCCTGAAGCCAAGAGCTGAGATACTCAGGACAAGTGCAAGCAAGTGCCTCATGCACCATGCAGAGTTTCGTTAACAAGATCCATTTGTTTACCTGTGTAGGAAATGCAAGTGGGATTTAACAGAAGCATTCTGAGATAAATTAAGCAACAGACATGGCAGCTGGATTTTGCACAACCTGCAGGTGGTAGATAAGATATTTAGGTAAGCCAAGTAGGATTCCATTTCTATCATCTTAATTGGGTGAGATAGCTGCGTGGATCACCAGCCCTCTCTCTTCAAATAAGAGGAATTAAATAATTTTTCTTAAGGTCTTCACAAAGGAGTAGCATGCCAGAGACCTTTTTGACAGATGACCAGGAGTTATCAGCATTGATAATAACACCAACATGTTTAGTTGTAGTAGCAAGGTCTGGCATGGGTAAAGAGCCAGTGACGATGAAACCGAGGTCCAGTTCTAAGGATGATTGCATCAAACCAACCCCTCAGTTTTATCTGCATTCAACCTTAAAGGTTTTTTGGTCATCAAACATGGGACTGAAACAAGACAATCCAGAAGTTTAAGGGTAAAGTCAGTGCTACGAACACTTTATTTTATTTGGATTTAATATCCACAGCACAATTTTAAAAAAGTGGAAAACCAAAAGAACTAATTAAAGCAACTAAAGATGCTAAATAAGCATTAAAGAAATCCACAAAGTGCACGACAATTCTTAGCCTATCAATGTTCAACTTTTTTTCCTTTTAATAATTCTTTAATTCATACACAACTAAATAGTATACATAGATTTAGGAAATTAGACAATGAAACCAAGACCTCTATAGTGCCACCTGATCGAGAGATCTGTATCCACAGGGAAGTTCTTCCAACTGCAGTTGTCACAGAGTTCTCAATGTAAAACACTTTCTTTTTGCATTGTCAGAGAGTTCACAATATAGTGCCTTTTTCTAGTGCATGTAAGAAAGAGTTCATCGGGTAAAACGTGGCTCCTGGTATATTGAGGCAGAACAGTCCATGGTTGACTGAAGGAGGTGTTGTGGGCTAGCAACTCATAACTGGGAAGCGCAATAATAAGAAATAGTAAATCAATGTCCATTCAACGTATTTTCTGCAGAAAGTAAAGGCACTTTAATGCACACACACACATTAATAATACAATAATAAAAAAATAAAAAAATACTTGCACTATTTCATAGGGAATCACAAACTGAAATCTATTATTTAGGGGGCTCAATAATGAACAGTGAGCAAAACATATATCCAAAAGAACTATCATAGAGGGTAAGCTAACCCTGAAAATGTAGTCAATTGCTGTTATCTGTGAGATACCATCTGGAACTTTATTTAGATTTTATCAAAAAGCTAGCAACGCTCTGATATGAACCAATTGGAAAGCATGAGGCTTTTCACAGTCAAAAGTTTAAATCTACAGACTTTGTCAACTTGTTCACAATGTAAACTTTGAAGGCTACTGCCTTTGTCACTACATTTAATCATCAATAAAGCATTATCACATTATGCTCTATATGGTAGGCCTGAATTGTTTCTAGCGACAAGCCTATGATAAAGGCTGGAGGCCTGACTAATTAATTGGGAAATGTTACGTCAAATGCCACAGGTCAGGCCTGTTTATTACAAAAAGGTATGACAAGGACAGCAGGCCTGACCATTTATAGTGAAGAGGACATGTCCAAGCCAATAGGTCTTCATGGTTTGTTTATTCCTTTGAATTAAAGGCTAAGAACCATTGATTTGTTACAAGGAAGCTCACAGATTACCAGTCAATGGTTTTGGTGCTGGTTAACCCAACTGACAAACCCTGAGGGTAGAAGACCTTTAGGGCCCCATTAGAATGGCGGGCGGATCGCCACCGCCGGGCCGGTGGTAGCCACCGCTGGCCCGGTGGGGGCGATCCGCCCGCCATCCTCCCATTAAAGACCCCCCGCCATATTACCATGGCGGGGTTCCGCGGCGGACGGAAAGACCATCCAATGCTTTTCCGCCCGGTCGAGAAGTCAACCGGGCGGAAAAGGGTTTAATATGGTGGTGGTGTCTGAAAGACACCGCCAGCCATATTACAATGTGGCCTTTCACATGCCTTTCTGTGGCAGCATTGCCGCCACGGAAAGGCATGCGGACTCTGCTTGGGGGGCCCGTTGCGGGCCCCCATGGACTCCGGGGAGGTGGGTGTGCACATGGGGGGTACCTATGGTACCCCCCTGCCTTTCAATGAAGAACATGGCAGGCACCGCACGGTGCCTGGTACATTGTGCATTGGAAAGCACAACATGCATTGTTCGCATTGCGGCGGGCGGTGCTTTTAGCACTGCCCGCCGCAATGTTAAAAATGCGGGATGCTCCCGCCAGTGTGGCGGGCGCATCCTAATGGGATGTGCGAGACCGCCACTAGCATTGCGGGCGGTCCTGCCCACCATACTAATGTGCCCCCAAATGTGAGAATGATTGTTAGGCTCTCATAGGAGAGTCTGAACATTTTTTTGACAAATATCATGTTGTACATATTTGTAATTGCATTACTGTATGCCTGACTGCTTCCTTGGAGGAAACCTTATGCTCAATAGAATATGCTTCACCTGGCACGAGGACAAGCCAATTATACAGGCTACACTAATTTGCTAATTGGGGAAAGTTATGTCAGATGTCATTTCATTATTTAGAAATGTTTGGACAAGAAAAGTTAGCTTTACATATTATCGTGCAAAACATCTGTTAAAGTGAATAGGCATTTAAGGGGGGATTATTATTACACCTTGATAAACCCTGCAGGCAGGTTTTTTGTTGCATGGCAGCTTGCAGATCACCGTAGCAGGTGAGAGTTTTGGTGTTGCTACCCCCTTTAATAAACACGGCTGTTAAAGGATTTGCATTGTTAGAATCCTTACCAGGCCCTTGTAGGAAGAGATGTATATTGTTTTGCAGCTGTAATTGTGTATATATTTATGATATTTGACTGAATGCCTGATAGTGCCTTATGGAAAAGCTTATTCTGTATATAGTAGGCTTGAGTTGGTAAGGATCACAAGCCTATGATGAAGTCTATAGGACTTTGTGGTTCACTGAGAAAAGTTGTATTTGATGTCTGAGGTCTGAACTAATTATTATGAAAGGTTGTGGCAAATGCACTAGGGCTGATATATTTATTGTGAAAAGCCGTTGTTGACCTCTAAGCTGCTAAGGAGTCCCCTTGAGTTGAGCCCTTTTTTGATGTTTTAAGTACGTTGTAATTATGCTTTCTTAACATTTTGTCCACAACATTTGCATTATTTTTTTCTCATATTTGAGGATCCTGAAGGTATCCAAGGTTTGTGGATTATACTGGAGTGAACTGAGGAAATAGCTAAACTTTAGCATTCTGTTGAAAAATACAAAATGTGCTATTTAGGAATGAGTATCGTTTTCCCTAATAAGGGCACCAATAAAAGATTTGCTTTGCTAAAATCACCATTGTCCCAGATTTCAGAAGCAAGTATAACTGTCAAAAAAGAATTTGTTTTAACTGCAGCTTTTGCTTTTTTATAAGTGGTAGCCTGTTTTATTTTTATTTTATGTGGCTCTACCTACTTGCAGTGTATGGTGTAAACAGGTGTGAAAATCATGAGTGAACATTTCTGAAAAGCAAACACAATTCTGAATTCAGTTGAAGGTCAGGTATGTGCAGCACTCATGGGTTTCTCACAGAAACTAACCATTTAAATAAAAAAAAAAGAAAATATGTAAGATTAAAAAGCAATAGGTGATAACATTCTCATCTGTAAGTTAGTGCCCAATGGTTGATTTATTTTACATAATTAACTGTGACATCTGTCAGATATGTCTGGGCCCGTATTATGCACATTGAGCATTTTCATTGTTTGAGCTGGACCCACCTTTTAAAAAGTGTGCCCAGAACAAACAATGAATATGCACCGCATTATGGTGAATGCGCTGCCCCCAGGGCAGCCACAAACTCGCACTGCCCCCAGGGCAGCGCATTCCTGTGAAAAATGGAGCAGCTGCTTTAAAGCCGTTCTGTGTTTTCACAGTCCAGGTGGCAATCCGCCTGCACTTTGAAGTGGAAATAGAGATCCCTGTGCAGGCAGGTGAAGTGACTGTGCAGCAAGGTGAAGTGAGTGACTGCGTCCACCTGCAAGTGGATGTCTGGGGCAGTCCATGGAAACCCCTTCCCCCCGTCCAGAGGGCTGCCATCAGGGGGCGCACTGACAGTGCACCACCTTTTAGGTGACGCTTTGTCAGTGCGGCTCCTGATTGCTTTTTAGGTTTTGCCTAGCCATGCGTACGAAGTACGCATGTGCTAGGAAAAATCCTAATGAGTATGGTATGGGGGCTGGGAATCCGCCCCGTCTTTCATTGGCTAGCTCCATAAATGGAGGCTAGCCATTGAAAGACTTCTCTGTCCGTCAATCCCGGACCAGATTCGGGGGCGTTCCCGAGAATTTTTGGCTTTTGGCGACGTCAGCCGAAAGGCTGTTCTCGGGAACGCCCCCGAATCTGGGCCGGCATTGGAAACACCAGTCCAAAATGATACTTGAGAAACGAAGATGCGGAGGGAAAGGAAATACTGTGACTATAATATATATGAAAATACATCCATAATAACAATTGAGTGGAATCTAATTTGAGAAGTCCACACAACATGAATCCGTCGGTTTCTTCGAGTCTGTACAGTAACAATGCCTTGCGGAAGGGGGTGGGGGTGACAAGTCGGGAGACAGGAGCGCAGGAGATAATGCTCAGAGTGGGGCAGGGGACCCCTGTGTGAGAAGGAGGGGAGGGACGGGACGGGCGAGGGGTGGCGGAGTGCAGGCTGGAGTGTGGAAGAAATAAATGAGAGAGACTCGAGGGAGAGTAAAGTACACTTAGACGGACTGGAGCGGCGTAAGAGAGAACGAAGAGAGCCAACGGTACAAGAAGAGAGACAGGGTCGAGGGAGAGGCGGGGCGAACAAAGAGAGTGAGACCCGCTACAGAGAGAAGGGTGGGAGGGAGGCTGGCTGGAGAGACATCATTAAAGCCGCGCAGATTCCACAGTGCATCTCTAGCTGTCCGCTGGCTACCCGTCTCTCTCAATCTCAGCAGCAGGGACCAGCACCAGGCTCTGGGGTCTGCTGTGTGGAGCTGAGCTGCTGTGAGCTGCTAGCCCCGCACTGCCCTGCCAGTCTCAGCACCGCCCAGCAGCAGGAGGAAAGGAGGGGGCAGCAGCCCCTGGCATCACCCGGAGGGAGCAGCCCCAGTGCCCTGCTGGTTGGGGGGGGGGGGGGGGGCTGGGGCGGAGAGGGGATCCAGAGCACCATCGCCAGCGCATGGGCTTTAAGGGGGATACATACCAAAGGGGTCTTAACATGCCTTGATTGATATAAGAAGCCCATGGCAGCTAACAAGGCAACCATCACTCCATACTTCTGGGTCACTTTCTTCGAGTCTGTATAGTAACAATGCATTGCTGAAGGGGGTGGGGGTGACAAGTCGGGAGACAGGAGCGCGGGAGATAATGCTCAGAGTGCAGCAGGGGACCCCTGTGTGAGAAGGAGGGGAGGGACGGGACGGGCGAGGGGTGGCGGAGTGCAGGCTGGAGTGTGGAAGAAATAAATGAGAGAGACTCGAGGGAGAGTAAAGTACACTTAGACGGACTGGAGCGACGTAAGAGAGAACGAAGAGAGCCAACGGTACAAGAAGGGAGAGAGGGTCGAGGGAGAGGCGGGGCGAACAAAGCGAGGGAAAGAGAGTGAGACACGCTACAGAGAGAAGGGTGGGAGGGAGGCTGGCTGGAGAGACATCATTAAAGCCGCGCAGATTCCACAGTGCATCTCTAGCTGTCCGCTGGCTGCCTGTCTCTCTCACTCTCAGCAGCAGGGACCAGCACCAGGCTCTGGGGTCTGCTGTGTGGAGCTGAGCTGCTGTGAGCTGCTAGCCCCGCGCTGCCCTGCCAGTCTCAGCACCGCCCGGCAGCAGGAGGAAAGGAGGGGGCAGCAGCCCCTGGCATCACCCGGAGGGAGCAGCCCCAGTGCCCTGCTGGTTGGGGGGGGGGCTGGGGCGGAGAGGGGTGACTACCACTAGAGCATCCTAGCAGCAGGCAGCCTTTGACGGCCGCAGGACAGCCTGCCTCTGCGGGAGCCCCGGAGCTGAGATGTGATGCCGCCAGCTCTCTCCCGCCCCCGGCCATCAGCACCGTGAGTGGCCGCACTCCCCTGGATGTGACAGCACACCGTGGCCGACTCCTGTTCTGCCGTCCCTCAAACTGCACGAAGTGCCCTCGCTCCAGGCAACGACCTGCAGCATGTAGGGGGCGGCTAACGCTTGTTTGGTGAACGCGGAGCTCGCCCGTTGCCTGCTCCCGTCCACCCTGGATCCAGAGCACCATCGCCAGCGCATGGGCTTTAAGGGGGATACATACCAAAGGGGTCTTAACGTGTCAAAAAACAATATTTACTTGCAAGTGTGACCCCGAAGAGTGTATGGCACAGCTTAGGAAACGTATGTAACTAAGGGTCCTTTACAGGTGTAGCCTATGTACCACCGTAGTCACATGGTTTTACTTGAAATGTCCTAATTAAATAAAACTTTTTTGTATAGGTTATACCTTAATGATAAAAGCAAACTAAAGCCATTTGTCAAGATATATGGAGAATGCCTTGATTGATATAAGAAGCCCATGGCAGCTAACAAGGCAACCATCACTCCATACTTCTGGGTCACTCACTCTACCAACATCACATTAGGGCAACAAATCAGAACCATCATTTGCTAGATGTGTAGCGACCATACAAAGTTGTAAAGAAGTGCCTCTCATCTGACACTAAAGGACTCGTCCTACTTGAAAATTCCAATAAAATATAATAAACGAACAAAAAATGTTTGGCAAGTAACAGAAACAAAATACTCACTTTTTATTAAAATGCATCAAATCTTTGGTGAAACCCACCATTTTGGACTCAGTTTCTTCAAAAGTTGTCTGCTTTTCAGATGTGATCCTGGAACTAAACCCTTCTCCTGAAACTAATCCTTTGGCCTAAGAATGTCAGTGTCTGTCAGCTGCTTGGGGTACCTTCCAAAAGAGGCCCCTCCAGGGAGATATACTGGGCAGACTGATTTGAATTAAAGTCGGACGGGTGACTTAGTCACTTGGTAGGTTGAGATCCCTCTACTAGCCCGTCCCCAAAATTCGCCTTCTCCTCTACCTTGACCTTTACCTTTCCAGGGCTAGGTTGAGGTTGAGATTTTTAGGGGGTGGGTCTGGTGGTTTGGAACTTGGTAGGTTTACCATATTTATTTTAAAAAAAAATTAAAACATTTTAGGCCCCATCCCTGTGAAAAAGTGGCACACCCCTTTCCATCTGTCTTTCACAACACACGCTAGATAAAGACATAACTGTACGCACACATACATTTGTGCTTGTTTTGTGCATGTCACACTGTACCACACTGTTGCTGTTTTGTAGTACTGTGGCTAACAGAGAAGTAGTACTGTGATGAATAGGTGTAGGTATTATCCAGCTCATTAGAACTTGCAAAGGATGAACGACCCAGTCGAACATAATAATATTTGAAGCTAGTGCCGTGAGAAAGCTGCAGGGCACAGGAACCCTGAGTAAACACGAGTCGGCGGGACATGGTAGAAATTAATTCATGTGATAAAGTGCAGAATTCAATATTGTTCAAATGCAAGCTAAGACTGAACTTTTTTTGTGCAAACTTACAGCTGCCCTGTTGTCCAATCCTTAACCAGTTGAAAATAAAGTCCAGTTAAGAGGGTAAGATCCAGCCAAAACCATGCACCTGAAACAAATTAAGAATGGTTGACCCGTGGGTAGTTCTACTGTCCAGACGCCTACTTCTTTTTAGGTTTTGCCTAGCAAATGCGTACGAAGTACGCATGTGCTAGGAAAAAGCTAATGAGTATAGTATGGGGGCTGGGAATCCGCCCCCGTCTTTCATTGGCTAGCTCCATAAATGGAGGCTAGCCATTGGAAGACACGTTTGTCCGTCAATGCAGGACCAGATTCGGGGGCGTTCCCGAGAATTTTTGGCTTTTGGCGACGTCAGCCGAAAGCCTGTTCTCGGGAACGCCCCCGAATCTGGGCCGGCATTGGAAACACCGGAAGAAGATGTCCGGCCCGCATTCTGCTGGTCATGCCAGCTCGACTTGCATGTTTCTGTTGTAAAGAAACAAACCCCAAAATAAGTGGTTTGTGTTGAAAAATAGGATAGCAATGGTCGAGACACAATGGAAACTTTTGACAGGAATTTGGGGTAATTGTACATTTTTCCTATTTTGACTGCCCTTCCTTAAACAAAAGTGTGGTGGGCAGAACAACCGTCGATGGTTGACGGATTGAGGAGTGCAGAATACACTGACCCCCTGCTTCTTGGTCTAACTCAGTCATTGCCCTATTTTCATGTTGATCCCCAGTGTGTGTGGGGGGTCTCGCAGTGTGTGGGGGGGGCTCGCAGTGTGTGGGGTTCGCAGTGTGTGGGGGGGCTCGCAGTGTGTGTGGGGGGCTCTGTGTGGGTGTGTGTGGGGGGCTCTGTGTGGGTGTGTGTGGGGGGGCTCTGTGAGGGGGGCTCTGTGTGGCTGTGTGTGTGTGGGTCTCTGTGTGTGTGTGGGGGGGCTCTGTGTGGGTGTATGCCAGGAAGCATAAATAGTAGTGATTCCCCAAAATTACCCTGAAGGGAGGTATCAAAGTGCTGGGCCTAAATGGGGTCCCTATTGACTTATTCAAAAACAATAGATTGGTGAGCCCCACTATTATTCAACGTATTGAGGAGTGCAGAATACACTGACCCCCTGCTTCTTGGTCTAACTCAGTCATTGCCCTATTTTCATGTTGATCCCCAGTGTGTGTGGGGGGTCTCGCAGTGTGTGGGGGGGCTCGCAGTGGGTGGGGCTCGCAGTGTGTGGGGAGGGCTTGCAGTGTGTGGGGGGGCTCTGTGTGGGTGTGTGGGGGCTCTGTGTGAGGGGGGCTCTGTGTGGCTGTGTGTGTGTGAGGCTCTGTGTGTGTGTGGGGGGCTCTGTGTGGGTGTGTGTGTGGGGGGGGGCTCTGTGTGTGTGTGGGGGGGCTCTCTGTGGGTGTTTGTGTGTGGCATTTGCGAGAGATTAAGCTATTGACATTGTAAATGACAATGCCATTTATTTATGTTAGAAAAAAACATAAATAAAAATAATGTCAAGAGCAATGCCAATAGCTCTAACTTTAACAAAGGCAAAACCATTGCATTGTAAATGCTTGTTTGTCTCTGCAGCCGGGTCTGAAATACGGCGCAGGTGCAAAGGCAAGGGATTCCCTCATTTGCATGGGGCCAAAATGCAAATGAGGGAACACCCTCTGAAGATTTTGCGGGGGCTTTATGTGCGCCAACGCTATCTGTATTACAGAAGGGGACGCACAAGTGTCTGTGGCCCCTTCTGTAATAACAAAGTGCCCAGGGTGCACACAAAGGGGGCGCAAATGCCTGTTGCTCCCCCTTGGCACTTGTATAATACGGCCCCTTGTTGCAGGAATATTGAGTGTTTGTTGGTTGTCAAACACAAACGATAACCAGAGGCACCAACTGAGCTGCTGCTTGAAATGATATTTCACAATACAACACAACACAACACATGCCCTAGATATTGAGTTTAGGAATATTCATTATGTGTACAATTCTGAATTTGGGGTTACCCATACCACCATGTGATTCAGACGGGTTTTTGCAAAAAAAATCACTTTTAGAGGCAAATTATGGAGAGAAATACATTGATAATAACAAATGTTCTACTATTATTTGTTCCCATTCTTTTCCTAATAAAAATGATACCCCAACTGTGTGGGTGGGCTTATGACTGCAGCAGGAGACCCCCTAAAATGTAAAGCAGGAATATCAAGTTTTCAGCTTGAAATTGGACTCCATTTTTGTGATGTTCATAGCTGTGGTAATGAGCTCACCAGTCATACAGGAAAACCTACTAAACCCAGACATTTCTGAAAACTAGACATGCAGGGAAGTTCGGGTGGTGTGACTTGTATATATCCCTCTACGTTTTCTTCCTCAGAATGTTTGACCAAAGTCAAAATTTGGCTCAAATCACACATTTTACTATCATTTTTGTGAAGTAAATTTCAGGAATCTCTGGGGATCCACAAAAATGTCTCCCATTTAGCATTACAACGCTTTTCCTGATAACATCAGTACCAGACCTGCGTGGCTGGGTTTATTGCCCAGCACATGATAGAACCAATAACACAATGTAAAAATATATTTTTTTCATCAAGAAAATGGAAACGTTTTGATGATATGGGTAGCTGCAGTATTTGGACCTGGGCTTAACTGCCCAGGCTGGGCATAATGCCCATAACATGAATGGATGAAGACTGTGACCATATATGAAGTCAATATGCTCTTCGTATGGTCTCTGATTTGGTTCCTTCTTGTCTCAGGCAATCAGTTCACCTACACAAGTAGGGTACCACTTTTATCATGAGCAGTATGGGGATGCTGAGTGGTGGATTTGTGTATCTCAGGAGATGCTGTGCCCTGGCGCTTGCTCAAAAGAACAGAAACAGAACCAAAAAAACCCTTGTTGCTAGAAAGCCAGGTTTTCAAATCCTTTCTGAATGAAAGCAGGCCAGGGGCAGCACGAATGAAGGGGGTAACTCATTACTCATTCCATGCCTTGACTGTGCCAATGTGCTTCTTCCCCCCAGTTAGCTTTTTTAAAGCTGGGGACAACCAAGGATCTTGCGCCTGAAGACCAAAGTTTTTTTTTAGATAGATACCATATGAACTTCTAGCTGAGATGAATGGGGCCAATGTTGTGAAAAGCCTTGTAGGCAATACACAAGGATTTGAACATGATCCTGTTACAAGCCGGTAACCAATGGGGTTCCTGAATTACTAATTCACAGAACAACGTTTGGGAGTACCAGAGAGGAGACTGGCAGCTGCATTTTGCAGCACCTGCCGCTTTTTCAATTGTTACAGCTGCATGTTAATATACAAACAGTTGCAATAATCCAACCTTGACTGACTAAGGGAGGACATGACTGTTTTTGGGGGGATTCTAGAGGAATAAATTGTAAGATCTGTTAGATCATCCTTAGAATGAAGAAAGTCAAAGTCTTCAAAGAATTGACCTGGTTACCGAAGGAGAGCTTATTGTCTATGATAACCCACAGAGTTTTAGATTTTCTGACAGGAGTAGGTAGTGACCCCAGTTCCTCTGGCCACCAAGCTGGGGACTAAAAGGAAGAGTTGTTGCCAAAAAAGATGACCTCCGTCGTAGTACCAAAGCACACAGGAGAAGTCCAATGGTTAAGACGAAGGACCAGTAATAAAGTATTACAAAGGTCAAGGTTCTATTTGTCGTTGACTGATGGAATGATATCACCTTCGACAACTCGATCTTATATTGCGCACACCGTGCTTGGATAGTCCATACTTTTCACACGCGGTTATATATGTTGGCCATTTACCTGGACAATACCGGTCTTTGTTCATTGCTCATCTGGTGAAGGTTACCAAATAGATACACATGTCATCCCCATGCCATCGTAACAACTGTATATCGACCTTTGTATTACTTCATTACTGGTCATTCATCTTAACCATTGGGCTTCACCTGTGTGCTTCAATACTATTTCATCCATTATTTTATTTAAATATCCCTGGCATACAATGGGCTTTCTGCCCCCTCCCAGGAACGGCTGCGGAAATTACCCCAATCATCCTTGGGGGAGGGGGTGGTAGAGAGAGTGTTGGAACTTTAGCGGTGGTGGTACGATGCAACGTGAGATGACCCCCACCCTAATTCTGTTTTTTTTTTAACATCCAGAAATGTTGTCGTCATTCTGTCCACCTGGAGGAGGCGGCAGAGGATGATAAACCCAATAATCCGCCTCTTGCATCTCCACGCAAGGACATTGCCTCAGCAAATGCAGCCCGATGATAAACCCAATAATCCGCCTCTTGCATCTCCACGCAAGGACATTGCCTCAGCAAATGCAGCCCATCTGCACAGCTGCTGTGCGACACATCTCCACACAAGGACATCACATTGCATTTCACAGCTCCCCAGGAACCACAGCTGTGTGATGCATCTCCTCACCTGGACCTCAAATCGCAACCATGGCACGATGCATCCTCAACACTCAACCAAACATCTCTTTGCCCTCAGGATTAAGGCACTGTGTTCAGCGGACCTAAGTAGGTCCCTGTAGCCAGCACACGCTCCATTGTGGTTGGCCTAAACATTTAACTTGGCCCTGGTCCAGAACGATGAGATAACCACAGTTGGCGCTATGCATTTTCTGGCGCTATTTTCAGTGAACTCTTTAAAGTTGCGTATCTCAGGTTCTTCTTAATGTATTTTAGTCATTTTGGTTTATTTAATAAAGGTTACTCTGTTTTTTCTAATCAAGTGTTCCCTGCTTGAATCTGGAAGTTCCAGAACCTTCTTCCACTGACCCGCTGACCGCTGACCCTAGGAACAGATGCTCGCCGTCTGCTGTAAGGGGCCTGATGAGACAGACCGCAAAAAACTCAGATGACAACCAATGGAACAACGCTACAGGGACAGAAAATACACTTTTATGTGTATGGTGCCAGGGAACAACACTTGTCTTCTCACACCAGTACACCGAGTAGCTCGTGAAATAACTACGCGGGGGGGGGCTCCAAATAGCAAAATAAGCGACCCACTACAGATACCTCAGGCACTGGTACTGTTCATGTAAAAAAAAACATAAATCTCGAGGAACTATAATAAAATACTGCTTTTGAATTTCACATCAGTGTGGGGGGAACCAAGCACAGAAAACCTCCACCATACATAAATATGAAAATAACACGTGGCATGGTAACAAAGTTTAGATTTCACAAGAATGTAAGCCCAAATAATGCAAATACAAGCCAGTCTTAGGCCGCTTTTCAGGCTCTGTGTTAATCACCTGGAAATCATTCAGTCACGAAAGCTCAGTGGAAGTGTTAAACCACTATCAGTGCTCAATGTGTGTCTCTGATTGCAACACAACGGGCAGCGATACTCAGTTTTGAGGACCGAGGCTTATCTTTAAACCTCAGAACTTGGCCCAGAGCAATGAGAGAAATGCAGACAAGGGAGAAAGAAGAAAGAAGCTAAAGATAAAGACAGGAAAACAGTGACAGATGTCAAGAAACGAACCTGCAAGAGTGAGATAAAGAAGCAGGAAGTGTCGGCTGGGGGAAGTAAGAGGCATGAGATGGAATCACGTCCAGACAGACTTGATATTCAGAAACCTCAACATTTGACAGCGCTGGCAACAGCCTTCTATGAAAGAAGTTGGCTACTGAGCTTTTTTTCTCACCAAATTAAGCACAGATAGCCACTACCTATCTTTAACACGCATTTGTGCGAAAACTGCTTACTTGTAAAGTTTTATTGTGCAACAAACACAACAAGCCCAACAGCTTCCAGCTGTTCCCAGTAAGACAAGAGGATAAAGACCCATGCATATCCAGCGTTTTGCCCTTGCTCCAACAATTTGGTCAAGTGAGGAAGCTGGGTTTAAATAAAAGTATCTGAATACTGAAAGGCTGAAACCTGCCATTAAGACACTAGACAAGATTTATTCTCTCTCTCTCTCTCTCTCTCTCTCTCTCTCTCTCTCTCTCTCTCTCTCTCTCTCCCTCTCTCTTTCTTTCTTTCTCTCTCTCTCTCGCTCTCTCTCTCTCTCTCTCTCTCTCTCTCTCTCCCTCTCTCTCTCTCTCTCTCTCCCCCTCTCTCTTTCGTTCTTTCTTTCTCTCTCTCTCTCTCCCTCTCTCTTTCTTTCTTTCTTTCTCTTTCTCTCTCTCTCTCTCTCTCTCTCGCTCTCTCTCTCTCCCCTATATGTTTGGTCAAATAAACAGCTATGACTTGGTAACCCATGATGATTGACCCTAGATGGGGCACACCAAATAATTATTCTGGGGTTCTGTGAGCTGTTACTTTAGAACATTATAAACCCTATCTTTAGACTCAACAAAATAGCTGGTAAATGTGCTTTAAAATCTATCATTTGGTCCTTCCAACATAGAAGGATACCATGGCTAGCAGGAGAAGGCTGGGCTAGAAATGAACTCAATAGAATCACACACAAGCAGTAATGAAATCCATGAAGCGTCCTTAGACAATAAACCGTCTAATGTCCATTATTCACGGGGAATTCATTGATCATGATCACACTTTGATAAATGGCCGAGTGATGCCGAGAACAATTGATTTCTGACTCTTGCTCATTATAGAAAAAAATTGGCACTTTCTGAAGAACTATGGTAAAGACCCTTCCAGTTTAAGTGAGTTGCATAGAATTTGAAAATCAAAATAGAGTCACTTAAAAATAAAAAAAATTGCAGATTCACTCTTTTAAACATTGCTGTGGTATTCCTAAGGGTTCACATCTTGTGTATTTAATGATGAAGGTTCCATGCCTAGTCTACCTGCAAGTAAAAAGATACTAGGTTTTGAATCTCACTATTGACACTTGACCTTGAATGGCAAATATTTTAGGAGTGCCCAGAAACATGAAAGAGCATACATAATGGCCAACACAACACGTTTCTGTAAGTATTACAGTACAATTTACAACAAATTGCCCAAGCTAGTAGTAACAGTCCTGCCAGAGAGAGGTGGCGCAGTGGCAATAGTATGTTAGTAAGTCAGAGCCATCACTAAACGTGAGTGTATGCTTCTGGTGGATGAGGAGCCCCCTCCTTGCCTGCAGCAGCGGTGGGCAGAGTTTTCATACCTATTGTTGCCCGGTCAACCCCGCTGCTCCCTGTGCACTTGTCCTCAACATCAGGTGAGCCCCCAGCTCTCCATGTTGCAGCACCTGCCCATTGTCCCCCAGTTGCGACATATCCTGCATTATTTGATTCCAGGCCTCAATCCAATCCCCAGATCTCCTTCCTCTGTGAACCTCCCTCTGTAGCAACGCTCCCTCGCAACTGGCCCACTTGCTGAGCTCCGATTGCGCGTCCCTCACCCGAGGGCCCACAGGGGCTTCCAGGCCAATGCAAGCTGCTGCCTAGCCAGTATTAGAGCCAGGTCCGCAAACCTAGATGCCACGGTGTTGGTTTTTGTTTTAGGTATCATCCTAGCAGGCAACATTTGGTGTTGTGGCCGGAGACCTGCCCGTCGCCACTGTGATTATTTCCATCGCCTGGTTCCAGTAAGAGGCAATGGCTTGTCATAACCAGACTGTGTGGTAGAACCCTGCATCATCCTCCCTAGAGCCTGTGCAGTCAGGAATATCACACATTTGGGCATAACATATGCTCTATGAAGAAAGTAGTACTGTTTGAGCTCAAATCTTGCATTGCGTGACACCTTGGGTGTGTGTGCCAATATCTTAGTCCAATCCGGATCACTGATGTGAGATTCAAAGTGTAGCGCCCATCTCTCCCAGAGCTGTTCCAAGTTGCTTTTTGACTGGTCCAGGAGTGCACAGTAAAGCAGTGCGGTAGAGTGCCAGTGTCTGCTGATCTCGCAGATCTGCTGCACTCCCGTAAGAGACAGGGGCTCCGCCACCCCATTGAACCACCAGAGGCACATCACTGAAATGAGCGCCCCATTTAGCAAAAAATGACACTGGCAGCTCATTTCATTCTCATAAGTCTGAGAAATCTGCCAGTGTGCCATTGACATAAAGCTCGCCCACCTTGGTGATCCGCATCACCACCCAGTCGCTGAGACCGTGCCACTTTTCCCCAAGCAGCAGGGCAAAAAGAGCTGTGAGTGGAAGCTCCCACGCAAAAGGGGCCTGCGTATGCATGTGTGTCCATACATTGCAGAGAGTTGCTATTGGAATCACCGAATCCCAAGTGTAATGCGGACCCGCCGGGGGACAGCAGCAGGCACGCCAAGAGAGCCCCAGGTGGGCAATCAGGATAGTCCCTGCAGAGGTCTCACCAACAGTGGCCTCCCAATGCGTGACCCACTGCAACTGCGGCTCCAGATAATAAAGCTCAAAGTCTGGGACTGCCATCACCCCCACCGAGGCAGGAAATTTGAGTTTTGGTAGTGATATTCTCTTTCGGTTGGAGCCCCAGAGAAGTTGCAGTATCAGAGGATCTATATGCTGGAACATTTTCCTGGTCACCAGTATTGGAAGGGCCTTGAAATTGCACAGCAGTCTCGGGAGGAAGAAAATCTTTGTCAGGGCCACCCTGTCCAATATTGACAGTGGCAGCATCTGCCAGAATCAGACAGACTGCTGCAGGAAGGCGACTGTCATCAAAATAGTGCCATGTTGTAGCTGATCCCCCTTTCAATAGATTCAAACCCTTAGGCTTTTGATTGTGACTGTTTCCCACTGCAGGGAATCTCCTAGTGCAGTCAGCTTGCTTCCCTCCTCAGGATCTACAATAGAGTAGCAGGCACTTTCAGCAGTTAAGCCGCAGTCCAGAGAGTGTGCCATAGATTTCATGGGCTTCATACACCCCTTATATCTCCAGCCATGCCCCTCAGATAGAGCAACATGTCAACTGCATATAGTGATAGATACAGGTGGACCTCGCAGACCATGAGCCCCTGGAAATGTTCGCCTTGATGCATTATGTTGACCAGCAGCTCCAGGTCCACTGCAAACAGTACTGGTAAGAAAGAGCAACCCTCCCAGGGCCTTTGCCAACTGCATAACTGTCAGATATAACTCTGACAATCTTCACGTGGACCGTAGGGATCGTATATTGTAGCATGGTCCAGTTGAGGAACCCGCTGCCCAGGCCCATACCTACCATAGTGACATAGAGGAAGTTCCATGGCAAAGTCCCATAACGATCCCAGGGCAACAGCTGGGTATACTCCAGGGCAGCCATTCAGTCCCCCTCTGTCCCTTACCATGGGCTGTGCAGCTCTGCACCACGTCTCACAGTGGCCGAACCCTGCATGCAATTGCACGCCCCTCCCTCGTCTGACTGCATCCAGCCCAAGGCCCTCCCTTCGGTGGGGGGCAGCATACCACAATGCAGGCCGACTGCAGCTACCCCAGGACTGCCAAGTTGGCCCGTGGGTGGGGCTTTCTCTGCTCTGACCCCTCTCTCACCTTGTGAGGGGGGCACCGATCAGGGGACCCAGTGCAGCGGTGACAACCAGAAGCTCGCTCGGTCCAAAAGTTCTCTTGCCCAAGTCTGCAATCTCGGCTGCATCCCAGCTACTCTGGAGGTCCTTGCTCCGCGGTGGCCCAACACGCCTTGGTGTAGGTTGCAGCACTCTAAGGGCCGCTCAGAAGCTCTGAGGGCAGGCCTCCATCTCCCTGGTTCACTTGCACTTCTCTACCACTTCGGGAGGGTGTCCAACTGGAGATCAAGCTGTTCAGTTCAGCAGGGCCCCGCCCTCCAAGAGTTGGTGACACCCTACAATGCATTCCACTTCCCAGCCCGTCTGCTTACTCTGCCATCTTGGATTGCGGCCACGGCCTATCACCTCCGTCCCCAGCCATCATGCAGGCAAGTGCAGCAGCTCTGGCGACACACCCACACAGCCTGGAGTGTTCTCTCGACACAGGGGGCTCTCTGGGGGGCCCAAATATAATTAACTATATGCTACTTGTGGGGTCTGGGCGAACTGTGGCCTAGGAGCTCCATGATGCACATCTCACTCCATTGCCAACTGGGTCTGTCCCCACTGGTGTAACAAAAATTGAGAGAGCCTCCCTGCAAGGTACATAGAGGGGCCCTTCCGGGCTCAATCAGGAGCTCTCCGGCCAGAGTGCAGAGCCGAGGGGGCCCCCTGGAACTTTGAGCCCCTCTACACCGCGGGGGCTGCGGGTGCCTGTGTTACCCCCCTGTTGGCCCCCCTAGGTTCACCCTGTTAAGGCAGTTTTCTCCCTCCCTACATGAGCCCCTCAGCTACCAAATTCTCAAATGTTTGGCCATGGTCTCAGTGTATGGAAAGCCTCCTGAAGGAAGAGTCTTTAATTGAAATGCCCTGTAACAGATATGAAAGTTTAGTCAACATGTGCAAAATCGGTCATTAAAATATAGCATTTTGATCCATTTTTTTCAAACATTAGTTGGGGAAGAAACCTCAAACATAAGTTTTGCTTGGTAAGCTTCAATCACTGTCTTCGATGCCTCTGCCCCATACTGGAACAGGTGTGATACACTTGACAAGGGCTGCTTTTGGCTAGGTCGGTCACCAGTAGGTAGTTTTAGTTAGGACCTAGTTTCCATTGGAATTGCGTTTTTGTTTTGCCAATAACTTTGACACCATCTGATGAATCGTCACAAAATTTTCAAAACGTGTACCCTAATTTGTTTTACTGTTGTCTCGAAAGTTTCAGGGTGACTCATCAAGCATGGGCTGAGAAAAAGGGGGGAGGGGTCTCAAAACGCGTTTTAAGCTGGCAATTTATCATAAGGATTTTGAACACGACTACAGCCTGAACCGCTGGATGGGATTACACCAAAGTTGGCAAAAAGCGAACTCTTGGTCCAGTAAGTGTGCTTTTTGTGATATGGTGTAAATTTGTTCAGTAGTTTTTGAGATATTAACTGCAAACCAAATGTGTATATCTAGGGACACATAATCTCCACGTATCGACATGCAGTGAATCTTTGGCTCCACCAGCCAAATTGGCTGGCTGCAACTTGAAAGAAAAGTTGCACCTGCCATTTTATATCTCAGGAAATAGTCCCTGGGGCCGAAAATTAGCATGTAAATTAAATGAAGAGGTTAGGTTATAGCTTTCCAGACCCCATGCGTGTGTTATAGATGTGGGGAAAGCATATGCATTGGACAGAAAAATACCAGAAAATGTTTTTTGTTTTTGCCACATGCGAGATCGCAGAGCCGTTGTAGGGCTCAGTTGAACACCATGTAAATGTAAATCTGTGATAGATCCGTAAATCTCACTGCAAATCAAAAGAATAAAAGAATATTTATATTCTCACACACCCACTCTGACACTCATACAGACACTCTTTTAACCACTATGACACCCACACAGACTTTCACACCCACTCACAGACAAACTCACCCCACTCACACATCCAGACAGATGCTCTCACACCCACTCTGATGTCTATGCAAACTTTCTCACATTCACTCACACACACAGACAGACAGTCTGGCACCACCTCACACACACATTCAGTCATACATCCTCTCACATTCTGACAGAGAGAGTCAGATATACATTCACAGACCCACTCAGATTCTCACACACACACCCAGTCACAGACCCAGACACACACTTACACACCTACTCACACACACATATTCACTTACACATCTACTGTTAGAGTAATGTACCACTCACATATCCAATAAGACATTTTGTAGAGTCACTGGTGTGTATTGGGGGAATACTTTTCGTTTATGAATCCACAATGGATCTGATGATCTACATGATATTTAAGGAATTGGAATTGAAAAACAAAAACTGTCTTTAGTTAAAGGGTTGGCTCTGAAAAGATCCTTTGTGTTTATGGTGAGTAGATGATGACTACACATAATACAGGATGTAGTCTTTGACGTTCTTGAGGAACTCTCTGTTTCCTTTCTCTGTCAAGTGAATGCCATCCTTTCTGTTCATGTCAAAGCGTAAATTGTTGTTGTAGATGGAGCCCATGTTGTGGTTTCTGAGGAAGGCAAAAAAATAATAGGAAAAATACAACCTATCCCTCATATGCAAACCTTTTTATGGGTTTGTATGAGAGGGAGCATGCCTGGAGTACATCTGAAAGTTTGGACAAGGTGGTCTTTTTGTGCCGCTACATAGATTACCTGTTTTTGGCATGGAACTGAATTGGAGCTACCATAAGTACCTCAATACCAATCATTTTAACGTGACATTAAGTTTGAAATACAGTAAAGAAAAATTATATTTCTTGGGCCTAGAACTATATATTAAAGAGGGAAAGTTAGTGTTTAAACTTTTCAGAAAACCAACTTCCAAGAACTCTTTTTTACATGCAGTTTCAGGTCATTCCAGTAAACAAATACAGAACATTCCATATGGGAAATACCTACGTACAAGAAGAACCTGCACCTTGCAATGTGATTATGAAATCAAAGAAAAAGACATCACAGAGAGATTTTTGCAAAGACGTTATCAGAATAAAGATGTAAAAGGAGCAAAAATAAGAGCTAGAACAGTCCCCAGGGATGATTGTTTCAAACCTAGTATTAAGAAAACTAGGAATATGGATATCGCTAAAAATGATGTGAGATTTATCACAATATATTGCGAAAGGAACAAAGACATTTACAACAGTTTACACAGACACTGGAGTATTTTACAATGCAATGATGACCTATAAAAGACATTATCTTCTAAACCTCTAATTGTATATAGAAAAACACTAACCTTGAGAAATATCCTAAGTTCCAGTCACACGATTAAATTTATACCAAGTACTCAGAAACCTACTGCTTCATCTTGGCTAAGTGACTTACCTGTTGGCTGCTTTAAGTGTTCGAAATGCATATGCTGTAAATATATAGCTAATAACATAACTACCTTTTCTGACTTTCAGGGGATCAGTTAATACAAGATCAATACGTTTATTAATTGCAGCACAACACACTGTATCTATATAATGTAGTGTATTTGCAAAAAACAATATGTGGGCTCTACAACCCACATTCTGAAAGAAAGGCGAAAGGAACATATTAGAACAATCAAACACATAGATTCCAAATATACTTTGGCAGTACACATTAAAATAGAACATACATGAAATATTAGGTCTCTGCACTAGGCTGGTTAGCCCTGGAACATCAAGAAAAAGTGAATCCCTATAAGGACTGCTGTAATAGTGTTAATTATCAGGTAGGAGGTTCCTAGGGCTTAGGATTGAATGTGAACATTCAGTCACACAGCCACTGACATGATACATATTAGAAGTAGTATCACTCATTAGTAGTACACCTAGTATACTACTTTAACTTTTGTAGTACTTTAGTATATATGTTAAGCAATCATAAACTCTTACAAAATACATACACCCACTGGATGGTGTCATCAGTGATGCCATTTTGAGATGTCATTAGCGATGTCATCAGTGATGTCACTGACCATGTCATGAGTGATGTAATTTGTGTGGTCTTGAGCAGTGCAATGCGGGGGCGTAAGTTAGCTCAAGTTTCTATAACTGCCGAATTTCACTGGTTTTGTACGAGTGAAATCTGCCCCTGACTATAATGTCCCTGTAACCTTTGTTTTTTTCAATGAATATATATATTACCTACTGGCAGTCACCAGTAGGTAGTTATAGTTAGGACCCAGTTTCTAAAGGAAAAGTTTTTTTTCATTTGCCAATATCTTTAGTGCCATTTGAGGAATCTTCACGAAATTTTCAAAACTAATGGGGCGGTCAGGTCAGCTGCTGTGTTCAAAATCTCTGGGTGATTCGTCAAGCGGAGGCCGAGAAAAAACTGGGCCCAAATGCCTTTTCTCCATGTTAATTTCCATAGAAAACTTTAGAAATGGCTCCAGCCAAAACTGCTGAACGGAATTACACCAAATTTGGCAAAAAGGTAGCTCTTGTTTCAGAAAGCACTCTTTTTGTGAAATGGTATAAATCTGTGCAGTAGTTCCTGTGAAATTGAAATGTTTATCAGATATACAAATCTGGCCGTGGAGGATCCATGAACGCTCCCCATCTCGAGCCTGCGATCTGATTGTCAGGAAGTGTTGGCAGCCATCTTGTGACTTGGTTGAACTGAGTCACAAGAAAAAAAGGTCAAAAGCCATAAAAAAGTAAGAAAGGGGGCAGGGTAGAAACACCCTGACCCCCTAGGCCTGCTCAGCGACCTCCAGGGCCCACAAAAGCATTTAAAAAAAATGTTGGAGCGGGATTTACATTGGATCCACAAATTTCTTTTTAAAAGTGAAGCACTTTATTTTCCTTAAGCTCCCAGGTGGGCCATGTCCTGGGGGCAATCATTAAAATTGATGCAGGCCCCCAGC
This sequence comes from Lissotriton vulgaris, assembly GCF_964263255.1. Taxonomy (NCBI): domain Eukaryota; kingdom Metazoa; phylum Chordata; class Amphibia; order Caudata; family Salamandridae; genus Lissotriton; species Lissotriton vulgaris. Next base: position 160,722,031 of record NC_141700.1, read on the forward strand.
CCCGGGGACTGCCCCCTCCCTGGAGCTATGTTTATTAAATGTGGGAACCACTTGGGCTCCCCACAGCCCTGGGAGCCGCCACCTACCCGGGGCTTTGTTTTTAAAATGAATGCGTGTGGGGGCTCTTGCCCCCCATGAAGTTCCAGGGATCGCCACCCCCCCAGGGCTAATTATGTTAAATGTGGGGGCCATGTGGCCCCCGCAGCCCCGGGGACCGCCAACTCCCAGGGCTAATATAGTGTAATGTGGGGAGACACGCAGCCCCCGAAGCCCTCCCGGGGGCACAAATTCAAAAGATGTGTTACCTCCAGTAAGTCCCACACAGTGGGATTGTTAAGAGGACTTCAGAGGCCATGTTCCCCTTTCTCTACCGCTCTACAAACGTGCCTCCTGGCGCACTTTACACCAGAGGGACCTTGGGGCCAAGAAGCCCTCCTGGTAGCTCCTGTAAGTCCTACGCAACGGAATTCCTGAGAACTGGTCAGAGGCCCAGACTTATTTTTCCACCACTCTGCAAACGTGACTGCTAGTTAAAAAAACCTTAGAAATTCACTGAAAAAAACACAGGTTTCAGGGATATTATAGTTAGAAATTAGCATTTAATAAACCTTAGAACCTTAGAAATTCACTGTAAAAAAAACAAAGGTTATAGGTACGTCATAGTTAGGTGACATTTCACTCGTACAAGACCAGAGAAATTTAGAAGGTATAGTTAGCTGAACTAACTATAACTTGCGCCTCTGCAATGCTCTGCTTATGACCTCACATCTTACATCCCTCATGACATGGTCAGTGACATCACTGATGACATCTCAAATGACATCACTGATGACATCAGTGATGAAATCATCCACAGCATCTCTGACACTCACTCATACCCCTATAGAATCTTTTATACATCCACTGCCGTCCCACACAACCATTCACAAACCCATTCACAGAGCCATCAGTGATGTCATTGGGGATGTAATCAGTGATGAGATGTCAGCCTAACTATAACGTCTCTATAACCTTTGCTTTTTTCCATGAATTTCTAAGGTTTTTTTAACTGCTAATTTATAACTATAACGTCCCTGAAACCTGTTTTTTTATAGTGAACTAGCAGCCCGTCCCGACGTTGTCCGGGAGCAATTAGGCTTCAGGGCCCCCACCCACCCCGACATTGTCCGGGGGTCCCCCGGAGCCTTCCTCCATATATTGCAGTATTATACCTCTATGTTTACTTTGTACGCTTTTGTAACCTGCACACGTCACTTTTTCCTCCTGTAATACAGTATTATACCTCTATGTTTACTTTGTATGCTTTTGTAACATGCACACGTAACTTTTTCCTCCTGTAATGCACCGTTTGGCTCACTTTTGTAATGCTCCATTTGCTTCCTCTTGCTCACGATGTACGCTTTTGTAACCTGCACACGTAACTTTTTCCTCCTGTAATGCACCGTTTGGCTCACTTTTGTAATGCTCCGTTTGCTTCCTCTTGCTCACGATTGTCATTTTTGCTTCATTTTTCCGCCGCTCAACGCTCCTAAATAAACAAATAAATATCCTACCTCATCCGCCGCTCACCGCTCCTCCCCGTACCTCTATGTTTACTTTGTATGCTTTTGTAACATGCACACGTAACTTTTTCCTCCTGTAATGCACCGTTTGGCTCACTTTTGTAATGCTCAGTTTGCTTCCTTTTGCTCAGAATGTACGCTTTTGTAACCTGCACACGTAACTTTTTCCTCCTGTAATGCACCGTTTTGCTCACTTTTGTAATGCTCCCTTTGCTTCCTCTTGCTCACGATTGTCATTTTTGCTTCATTTTTCCGCTGCTCACCGCTCCTAAATAAATAAATAAATAACCTACCTCATCCACCGCTCACCGCTCCTCCCCGCCTGTCCGCCGCTCCTCCCCGCCTGTCCACCGCTCCTCACCGCCTGTCCGCTGCTCCTCACTACCTGTCCGCCGCTCCTCACCGCTCCTACCCGCGCCATTTCAGCCGGTCCTCCTCGCGCTCCTGGATGCCGTTCCTCCCTGCGCTCCTCACATCAGCACGCACGTCGCGGCCGGCGCTTCTTCCAAGGGACTACTTTTTTTTCGGTACATTTTTTAAATAACGTATATTTATTACGTTTAAATAGCCTATGTCCATCTGCACACCCTCTCGATTACAACAATGTATCGGGTGTGTGGATTGGTGCTGTGGTTCCCGAGTTTACCCGCCTCAAAGGTTCAAAGTTCTTCCTTTATAATAGTAGTATAGATATATATATATTCACTGAAAAAAAACATAGGTTTCAGGGGCGTTATAGTTAGCTGAACATTTCACTCGTACAAAACCATTGAAATTTCCCTGTTATAGTTAGTTCAGCTAACTATAACTTGCGCGCCCGCAATGCACTGCTGATGACGTCACATATTACATCATTCATGACATGGTCAGGGACTTCACTCATGACATTACTGATGTCATGCTAATTCATAACTATAACCTGACTGAAACCTATGTTTTTTTCAGTGAATTTCAAAGGTTTTTTAAATGCTAGTTCCTAACTATGCCTACAGAGGTAGGCCATGTGAAGAAAGAAGAAAAACACACAGAAATAAAAAAAAGAAATGCAGAAAAAAGCAAAAAAAGTCTTCAAAGACGAAGAAAAGTTCAGGAAGAAGGAAGTTGTGCAGAAAGAACAAACAGAGGAGCAGAAAGAAGCCTTGTTGCAAAATCATCCTGTACCCTCAACTTTTTCAGAGGGTTACTGGTGGTAACTGACTCTGACTAACCAGTCCTAGAGCCAGTCCTATGCCAAAAGACACTTAGAATACAGTTAAAACATCTACATACACTAGGGAACACTATGAGTTGAGCTACCCCTGTTATAAGCATGACCTCCTCTGTAAGCTCCTAGTATATAATAGGGCAGGGGAATTAAAACTACCTCTTAAAACGCACCACAGGATGCGTTTGCACACTGGTGAAGGGTTGGGGGCCTGAGATGACATGTGTGCAAACACGACCTGTGGGCATTTTAAGTTGGGGATAAAGTCCCCTTGAATCTTGAGGGTCCCTGGAGGCTAACTAACCCACCAGGTATGTCCAATAAGTGCCACAGAGTTGCATTGCAGAGAGGTGTAAAATGGGGCATGGCCTTGGATCACCTCTCCGCAACGCAACTCTCTGGTGCTTACTGGAGCTACATGATAGACTAGTTGGACTCAGGTACTCTCAAGATTAAAAAAGTCTTAATTCCCCATCTTAAAACGCGCCACAGGTCGTGTTTACACTCATCACCTCAGGCCCTGTCCCCTCCCTTCACCACTGAGCAAGCACACTCTGTGGCCGTTTTAATTTGGGAGATTAACTCCCCTTGAATCCTGAGGGTCCCTAGGGTCCAACTAGCACACTACATACCTCCAGTAAGCACCACAGAGCTGCGTTGCAGAGAGGTGTAAAAAGGACCACAGCCAAGACCACCTCTCTGCAAGGCAGCGCAGTGGCACTTACTGGAAGCACTTGGTGGGCTAGTTAGACCCCATGGGCCCTCAGGATTGAAGGGGAATTATTTCCCCAACTTAAAACGTCCCACAGGGCGTGTTTGCACACGTCACCTCAAGCCCCATCCCCTCCCTTCCCCACTGTGCAAACTCGCCCGTGGCGTGTTTTAAATTGGTGGATTATTTCCCCTTCATTCCTGAGGGTCCCTAGAGTTAAACTAGCCCACTAGGTACCTCCAGTAAGTGCCCCACAGCTGTGTTGCAGGGAGGTGTAAAAAGGGGCGTGGTCTCTGAACACCTGTCTGCAACGCAGCTCCCTGGCGCATACTGGAGATACCTGGTGGGCTAGTTAGCCTTCTGGGACCCTCAGTATTGAAGGGGAATTAATTCCCCAACTTACAACATGCCAGGGGCGCCTTTGCACAATGGTGAAGGGAGGGGGCGGGGCCTGAGCTGACATGTGTGCAAACACACCTTGTGGCGCATTTTAAGTTGGGGAATTAATTCCTCTTTAATCCTGAGGGTCCCTGGGGCCAACTAGCCCACCAAGTACCTCCAGTATGCGCCAGGGAGCTGCGTTGCAGAGAGGTGTTCAGAGGCCACACCCCTTTTTAGAACACTCTGCAACGGGGCTCTGTGGCACTTACTGGAGGTACCTGGTGGGCTAGTTGGCCCCTAGGGGACCTCAGGATTGAAGAGGAATTAATTCTGCAACTTAAAATGTGCCACAGGCGTGTTTAAAGTTGGGGAATTGATTCCTCTTCAATCATAATGGTCCCTGGGGGCCAACTAGCCCACCATGTACCTCCAGTAAGCACCACAGAGCTGCGTTGCAGAGAGGTGTAAAAAGGGGTGTGGCCTCAGACCACCTCTCTGCAACTTAGCCCTGTGGTGCTAACTGAAGTTACCTGGTGGGCTAGTTAGCCCCCAGGGACCCTCAGGATTGTAGGGGAAAAAATTCCTCATCTTAAAATGCGCCACAGGGTGCGTTTGCATAGTGTTGGTGGTAGGGGTGGGGCCTCCAGCGCAATGCCGTTTTTTTTTCTTTTCTTTTTTAGAAGGGGGGCTTTCTGGCCCCCCTTCCTTTACTGTTTTTTGGGCCCTGGGAACCCCATCCCCGTAGAGCCTGACTCCTAATTATTTAATTTTTAAATTTTTAATAGGGAAGGGGGCCACGTGGGGCCCACTCCCGAGGCTATTTTCGGTCCCGGGGACCCCATCCCTGGGGCATGGGCAATTAATTTGTTATATTCTTACCAAGGAGGGGGGCTGCATGGCCCCCCTCCTGAGGCTTCTTTTAGCCCTGGGGTCCCCATCCCCTGGGGCTCTGCCTTGTCTGTTTTTATATATTTTTGGGGGAGGGCCACTTATGGCCCCGGGGACCCCATCCCGCAGGGCATAGCCACTTAATTTTAAATATTTGTCCAAGGAGGGGGGCTGCGTGGCCCCCCCTCCTGAGGCTTCTTTTAGCCCCGGGGACCCCATCCCTCAGGGCTCTGCCTCGTTTTTTCTATATTTTTTGGGGGGGCGGGCCACGTAACCACCCTCCCGGGCCACTATGGCCCCAGGGACCCTATCTCCGGGGCCTGGCCTCTTGTTGGGGTCCGTGGGGGGGTCCCAATACCCCACGGTCCAGCTGGCTCTCCGCCTCCTGCGGGAGCCGGCATTGCTTTTCCACATGGGGGATAGCTAACGTGCTGCTCCCCATGTGGAAAAGCAATCTGCTTTGCTTCATTGAAGGGAGAGCAGGTTTCCCTGCTCTCGCTTCAATGAAGCAAAGCAGTTTGCAATGCCAGGGTGGGAGCCGCGAGGCTACCGCCCTGTCATTGCAAACTACAGTGTTCCGAGGGTGGGCACCCCGGGACACTGCAGGAACCAGCCCTGGGGGTGGCGCCCCCCGGGCCTTGACAGGCTCCAGGAGGGGGCCTCGCAGCCCCCCTCCCACCACTTACAAAACCCTGGGGGGTGGTGGTCCCCGGGGCTCAGGGATCCGTAACACACCCTAATTACAATACTTATTGCCCCGGGGAGGTGGCGGTCAACGGTGTGTGTGGTGGGGGCTCAAGCCCCCCCACACAGGTTTATTTTATTTTTAAAAGCCCCAGGTCTGGCAGTCTAAAGAAGCCCCGGGGTGGTGGTCCCCGGGGCTTTGGGGGGCCTTTGAGACCCCCACCCATGAATATAGAGGCACAGGTTTATTATTTTCTTTAAAAGCCCTGGAGCATGGCCACTTAATTTTAAATATTTTTCCAAGGAGGGGGGCTGTGTGCCCCCCTTTTGAGGCTTTTTTTAGCCTTGGGGACCCCATCTCCTGGGGCTCTGCCTCGTTTTTTTTCTGTTTTTTTTGGGAAGTCGGCCGCGTAAACCCCTTCCCAGGCCACCCTGGCCCTGGAGCCCCATCCCTGGGGCCTGGCCTCTTGTTGGGGACCTTGGGGGGTCCCCAATCCCCCACGGTCCCAGCCAGCTCCCCGCCTCCTGTGGGAGCCTGCATTGCTTTTCCACATGGGGAGCAGCTAACATGCTGCTCCCCATGTGGAAAAGCAATCTGCTTTGCTTCATTGAAGCGAGAGCAGGTTTCCCTGCTCTCGCTTCAATGAAGCAAAGCAGTTTGCAATGACAGGGTGGGAGTAGCAAGGCTCCCGCCCTGTCATTGCAAACTACAGTGTCCCGAGGGTGGGCACCCCAGGACACAGCAGGAACCAGCCCTGGGGGTCTCCAAGGCCATGACAGGCTCCAGGAGGGGGGCCGCATGGCCGTTCTCCCACCACTTACAAAGCCCTGGGGGATGGTGGTCCCCGGGGCTCGGTGGTCCGTAACGCACCCTAATTACAATTCTTAGTGCCCAGGGGAGGTGGCGGTCCCCAGGGCTGGGGAGGGCTGTGAGCCCCCCTAGATAATTTTATAAAGCCCTGGGGGTGGCAGTCCCTGGGGGGCTCCTCTGGGCCCCCATTCACATAAGAATATTTCCCCCGGACTTGGCCCCCCGGGGGCTAATTACCAAGGAAGCGTGGAAGCCCACACTTCCTTTTTTTTATCAGCAGGATTCACGCACCCTGCATGGATTTTGCTGATTTTTTAAAAAATATATATGTTTTGGCCTTAGGGGTCTTCCTTGTGGGACCGTCTGAGCAGGCCTAGGGGGTCAGGGTGTTTCTACCCTGCCCCCTTTTTGCGTTTTGTGAGGTTTTATTCTGCTTTCCTGTGCCTCGGTTCTACCGAGGCACAAGATGGCTGCCAACACTTCCTGGTTTGGAGTGTTGACAGCCAATTAGCATACAGCTCGTGCTCGGCAGGGTGCGCTTAGGGTGCGCGGATCCACCTCGGCCATAGATATCACTATGATTTTACTTCTGATTTTCTCAGCAACTACTGAACAGATTTACACCATTTAACCAAAAGGCATGACTCTGAACCAAGGGCTACCTCTTTGCCAAATTTGGTGTAATTCCGTTCAGCAGTTCGGGCTGTAGCTGCGACTAACGGTTCCTATGGGAAACTGCATGGAGAAAACACGTTTTGGGACCCCCCTTTTTACTCAGCCCTCGCTTGACAAATCACCCCGAGACTTTCAGGATAGGAGCGGATATATATGTATTAGCTACTGGCTACTGGCTAATATATATATATATATATATATATATATATATATGATACACTCCTCCGTTTTTGGCGAAAGAAATGGGCGCACACTCACTGCCTTCCACAATTGATTTATTCACAGCTTTTACTCAGCTTGGAAACAACAAAGATCAACGCGTTTCAGTGCTCCTGGCACCTTGCTCACGATCACTTGTTTTCATTTTTTTACTTCTTTTAAAGTAGCCAATGACATGGATGTTACCTCACATCCTGCTTTACTCTAGGCATTGTGGTTATGGTAGTTTTTCATAAAAAGAGTCTATTTGGTGAAATTAAGACTGCTAGTTCCGATTGAGAATATTCATTGCGTCATGAATATTGTTCGTTTTGAGTTTACATCCCTCCAGTGGGAATACTTGGCTAGCAGTCAATTTTTCAGAGGTCCTTTGAAGGGTTGTTTGCATATTTTCACCCTCATTAGATTCTTCTTCTTTCATGTATCCTTGGTCGCTCATCTCTCTTTGATTTTCACCAACTCATTGTGGTTCCTTATGCGAGGTGGATGTACAGCTCCTCCGATTGGTTCAGGCCGTGTGGATGTAAGGTTCTGAAGTTTAGGATGTGTCGCGATTCTTTTTGGCGCATAATTTTTTCACGATCTCCTCCCCGTATGTTCTTTGGTATGGTCTCTATCCCAAAGAATTTGAGTTTTTGCCAATCAGCATTGTGCTTGTGCTCCATGTGTTTTGCCACCGCATTTGTTCTGTCCTTATGGGTTGTAGCTCTTGCGTGTTCCATTATCCGCTTTTTCAGCTCTCCCTTGGTGCTTCCCACATACATTAGGGGGCATGGACATTCAACACCATAGACTGTGAATTCTGTTGTGCAAGTAATTAGTTGTTTTATCTGCCATTTTTTGTTGTCAGGTAGCGGTATTACTTTGGTGGGTTTGGCAATTTGACACATTTTGCAGTTATAGCATTTTGCAAAGCCTGTGGTTTTCAACCAGTCTTTCTTTTTGCTTGTGCTGCAATGGCTGTGGATTAGTCTGTCTTTCAGATTTGGAGCTCTTCTATAGGACACCTCCGGATGTTGGCCCACTATTTTTCCTACCGTGTCATCCAGATGGAGTATTTTCCAGTTTTTCCTCATTATTTTTACCAGTTCTTTGCTATTCTCTGAATAGTCCATGATTAGTCGGATTGGTTCCCGTGTGCATTTTTCTTTTTCCTTTGGCTCTGTTAGACACTCCTGTCTTGTTTTGGCATTTGCCCTTGTCCAGCACTTTTCAATGTTGCCCCAATTATATTTACGATTTTTGAATCTTTGTTTCGCCTTGGTGCTTTGTTCCTTCCATTCTGTCTCTTCACTGCATATCCTCCTGATTCGGAGGAACTCTCCATAGGGTATGCTGGAGATCAGGGATGCTTGGTGGCAACTCGTCGCTTCCAATGTTGCATTGGTGGCTGTTGTTTTTCTGTAGAGTGTCGTGTGGATATGGTTTTCCTTGACATAGATGCGGGTGTCCAGGAAGGTGATTTCAGTGTTGCTGATCTCATAAGTGAAGGATAATCCCGCCGTTCTTGTATTGATGATGTTGAAGTACTCTTGAAATTCATCTTTAGTTCCTTCCCAAATGATCAACAGGTCGTCTATGAACCTAATCCAACACATGACCTTGCTTGTGAATTGGTCAAATTCTGGTGCCCAAGCTATTTCCTTTTCCCAGTACCCCATCGTGAGACAGGCGTAATTGGGACTAAATGAAAAACCCATTGCGGTTCCACTGCATTGTCTATATATTTCTTCACCGAACAGGAAGATGTTTTGTGATAGGCATAATTCCATCATGTCTAGCAACATTTGGTTGTGATTTTTGTACATGATATCTCTTTGTTGCAAGAAATAATTGCAGGCTTTAAGACCTAAATTATTTTGTATGTTTGTGTATAATGATACAACATCCATGGATATTAACTGGTAGCTTTCTTGCCATGGGATGTTTTCCAATCGTCTCAACAAGTCGTTGGTGTCCTGTATATATGAGCTCAATTCTGTTACATGGGGTTTGAGAAAATGGTCTATATAGTTTGAGATTGGTTCTAGCAAAGAGCCCTTTGCCGATAATATCGGTCTGCCAGGTGATTTGTTACGGTCCTTATGTACCTTAGGGAGGAAGTATATTGTTGCCGTGATTGGGTGGCTGGTTGTGAGATATTTTTCTTCATCACTGTCAATGAGATTGTTTAATTTCCATTGTCTCAGTTTTTCATCTACCTTGATCTTTATTTCTTTTGTTGGGTTTGTTCTGAGTCTTTCATAATATCTCGTGTCTTTTAATTGACGGTGTGCCTCGGTGATGTATGAGCTTTTGTCCCAAATCACATATATATATATATGTATTAGCTACTGGCGGTCGCCAGTAGGTAGTTATAGGTAGGACCTATTATCCATTGGAAATCCGCAACATTCTATTTGGGACAACTTTAGCGCCGGTTGACGAATCTTCGCGAAATTTTCAAAACTTGTGGGGAGCTCCGCTCCGCTCCTATCCTGAAAGTATATATATATATATATATATATATATATATATATATATATATATATATATATATACACACACATACATACATACATATCTTCAAGGTACACAGATGTGGAATTAAGAATAGCAAATCTATACTTACCTATTTGCGCTTACCTTCTCAATATTTTGATTCTCGAAATTTTTGACATGATATTCTGTCCACACAATACTTTTGTGATCGATATTCTGTCAGACAACCACTGCATCCTTCGAGTGTATCTTTGTGGCATGAAAAGGGACAATGCCAGAGATCTGGCTAAGATTGTTGCAGTGATGTTTGCAACAATGACACTTTTCATCACTAAATAAATAAATAATAAATACATAAATAAAATAATAAATAAATAAAGAGACCCTTGATGGTGTGTTTAGATCAAAACGTATGGGCATTCCTAATGTGCGTGTTGCGCCTGCAGGACTGCATTCACAACACCGTGAATTTAGTGATGGATGTCCCCCTCCTCCATACTGCAAGTACATTATAGCCTACAGCACTTGTAATATATAGAATGGAATATCTGCCACATTTTGCCAGTCTCCCATCCACCTAACTATCAATATGACACATAGGGGGAGATTTACTAAGATTTTACACTGTTTTTGTATCTCAAAAGTGTTACAAATCGGCGCAATATCTTTTATTTCTGAATAACTTTCCGGCTGGAAATAGTGTGAAAGTAACACAAAGCAGCACATATCACTGCTTTGCATTACTGAGGGCAAGGCGGCGTGCCATAGGCGGAGCATGGCCGCTCCCATGTAACCATCCAAGGTGTCTGACGTTAAAGCCAATTTACTAAATAAAGCAGACAGGGTTTAGTGTCAGAAAACCACGTCGATTTGAAGTAGGCATAAGGAAGAAGAAATGCTTTCATTTCTCCTTTCTTTTCCAACGTTGTACGTGTGCTGCACTGTCCAGCACACATACAAAGAGGAAAAATGGTTTAAGTTAGTCTAAGCATACTATTTTGTACATCCTTCCAGTACAAAATATATGCTAGAATCAAAGAGAAACCCTTGCACCATGGTGGAAAAGTGAATCTGTAGCGCACAGCAGCTGATTTCAGCACCGGCGCTAAGGAAAAGCCATATTTCAGTCAATTTGGTGCTCTCCTCCTCTCTCCTTCTCACGCAGCACAGCATTTGCGGCTGTTGCACTGCCCTGTGTGGTAAATCTGCCCCTTCATTTTTAGATTTACACCTCGAACCAGTGGTTGGACACACACCCCTGGTATTTCATTCCTACCATTAGAGCTCACTTGCAAGACGTCAGTATAATTGGAGCAAAACCGGCCGTCGCTTGGAGCAAAACCGGCCGTCGCCTGTTAGCGTATTAATCAGTAGAAATGTGTCTCTACTGTCTGGGCCTGTTTCAAGTGCTATAATAAAGCCATTGTTTCTAGATGGGGTTTCTCCCGTGAGACAGACTGCAGGCTCGCCTTGCTCCTCTTCAGTGTCATGGCAAGCGTCTGGAAGACTTTGAGCGCCGAGTTGTGGTCGGTACTTTCCCACAGAGCCTAAAGGATGCTTTCTGCTGTAAGACAGGCCGCCTCCAGGCAAGATGGTGCAGGTTTGCAGACACTTGGGGCCTTCTTGTCTGAGCAGCGGTTTTACAGAGAACAATGCTAGGGCTGAAGATTGTTAACACGCCGGAATATTGCACAAACATAGAATTTGCGATTGCTTTTACTGACATCCACGTACTGAGCAGATTGCCCGATGCCTCGCTGTGTCTGTGACACTGTAATTTCCATGCTTTTCAGCACTTTTCTTCCCTGTTTCTGCGTGATTTTGTCACTTGAACTCTGATCATAGCAGCTTGTCACGTGTTGAGGGTGGGGTGGTTCATATACATCTAGAAGGGACCATAGTTTTACCTTAGTGTCCTAGCCAACGTTTCGAGGACAAAGATATGGACAGGTAAGCAGTGCTTTAAATGGGCCGGCACTGTCCTGTACTAAGTATCAATCAGCACTTTTTTTTCGAGAGGGAGAGTACATGCACTTCTCAGGAAAAATGTACTACTTTTAATTGGAGAGTACCTGCACTTCTCAAGAAAAATGTAATACTTTTAATTGGAGAGTACCTGCACTCCTCAGGAAAAATGTAATACTTTTAATTGGAGAGTACCTGCACTCCTCAAGAAAAATGTACTACTTTTAATTGGAGAGTACCTGCACTTCTCAAGAAAAATGTAATACTTTTAATTGGAGAGTACCTGCACTCCTCAGGAAAAATGTAATACTTTTAATTGGAGAGTACCTGCACTTCTCAAGAAAAATGTAATACTTTTAATTGGAGAGTACCTGCACTCCTCAGGAAAAATGTAATACTTTTAATTGGAGAGTACCTGCACTTCTCAAGAAAAATGTACTACTTTTAATTGGAGAGTACCGGCACTTCTCAGAAACAAGCAGGCACTCTGGTACAGAGTACCTGCACTTCTATTTTTCCATTTCTAGCACTGCACGTAAGCATGTATATCTTCTATACCAAACTCCACAGCTTTATAGTTTGACTATATAACCGTAGATGGATTGATTGCGAATAGGGGAGAATAGCTTTAATCAAGAATGCACAATGATATCTGTAGGAGTCTGTGTATCCAGCATCTGACGGGAGGAGTGCAGCAAAGTGCAGCACAGCAGTCGTCCATGAGCATTTCTCCTTGGTGTAAGGTTTCGTGGTGGAGGGCCCTAGGCCCGCATGTGAGGAGCCGCAATGACTGACGCAGACACCAGATGAGGGTAGTGGGAATCGCCTCGAGCCCGTGCGCTCGGCACCATTTATTTGCAGCGTCATGTGACGCCATGACGTCTGTGGTGGGTGGGTGTCAAGTACGTTACATCACACTGGAACACTAGAACGTGTCCATGCTAGGACACTACATCCCTCCCATTTTTTAATTGCAAAAACCCACATTCAGAAATCAACCTGTGGGGAAAACAACATGTATCAGGACGCAGTCAAGTGTTCAGCTTCCGCAGTGTCTTTCGATCCGCCGCTGCTTGGAATTACAGATGATGTTCAATCTGTTGCGGGGAACATCAGTTCACAGTGGCACCGGTTTGTGGTGCTCGATGGAAACAGTCTGTTGACGACTCTGCAACTAAATTTTCCTCACAGTCCTTCTTTTGCTCACTTCCATGGCAACGGGTGCAGTTAGAGTTCTTGTGGTTCGCCGGGGAATGATGCACGATTTCCGGCCTTGGCCTTAGTTTTATTTGTAGTCTGTGTCCTACTTGGCAAAAGGCAGATCCATTGCAAGGCATCCCTCTCACTAGGATGACCCCTCTCGTCGGTGTTCCCCTGCCACGGGATATCCTTGAGGTCCTCTTCTCGGATTCGCGCTGGGCTGGATGTGTCCACATCAGTTGTTCCTGCGCCGCCGTCAGTGGGGGTATGGAAGAGACGATGTGTCTCACCTCAGATTCCGCAGCCTCGTCCCAAGGTAGCTGTTGGTTTCTGTCTTTGCTTGCGATGTCTTCGCCCTCCCCGGACCTTCCGGATGGGCGTCGGAGGACCGTCTCTCGTCGCGGGGACTGCGTCCCGGAGGCCTCTGCCCCTGAGTCACCACGGCTGGCATGTGTCCAGTGTCCGTGTGACCCCAAAGGTGGATGTCACTAACGGTCTCGCTTGCTCCTCTCCGCAGATCCTGGGTGTGCGGAAACATCGTCTGTCAGCTGGTCTTCTTTGCCACTGGTGTTCTTCCGGCCTTCGTGTTCCTCGCACCGTTGTCCTGGCACTTGTCACCTACTTCTCTTCGGGAGTGAGTGGTCTTCGTCTTCCTGCACTCCTCTCTGTCTTTCCTTAGTTGTTTCCCTGTGAGGACGTTGCTTCGCACTGACTTCTCCTTCTACTCTTAATTGTGGCAACAGGCCACATGGATATGCTTCCTTCCTTTTCACGGTGGCAAACGTGCCACTCAGACCTCTCCTTTTCTTCCTTCCTTTTCACGGTGGCAAACGTGCCACTCAGATCCTTCCATTTCACGGTGGCAAACGTGCCACTCAGATCCTTCCTTTTCACGGTGGCAAACGTGCCACTCAGGTCTCTCCTTTTCCTCCTTCCTTTTCACGGTGGCAAACGTGCCACTCAGATCTCTCCTTTTCTTCCTTCCTTTTCACGGTGGCAAACGTGCCACTCAGATCCTTCCTTTTTGCGGTGGCAAACGTGCCACTCAGATCTCTCCTTTTCTTCGTTCCTTTTCGCGGTGGCAGACGTGCCACTCGGGTCTCTCCTTTCCTTCCTTCTGCATCGCGACATCACTTGGACCGATCTTGGTGTCTTCTCTTCTGACCTGGGTCCTCCATGCAGTGCGCGCACCCCGCATGTGTACCCCTGGTCTTGTCCCCGTCGGGGACACTTTCTCCTTCTTCCTCAGCAGCCAGAGTTGGTGTCACGAACCTTCTTGTCTTGATGCTTTCTTTTCTTGATGCTTGTTGGTGACGTTCAGGGGTCCATGTTTGTAGACCTGTTCATGGTTGAACGTCCTGGACCGATTGGTGGTCCACTTCTGCCGATGCCGGGCAGGTTGCTTTCGGTCGTCCTGTCGGACTTTGCGCTACAACAGTTCCTGGGGGACCCGTTGTGGGTCAGCACTTGATGGGCGATCATCCTGCGGATCGGCCCCTGGGAGGCGCCATGGATCTGTCGCGGGTCGGCACTTGATGGGCGATCGTTCGCGAAGATTGTTCTGTGCGATGGCGCTGCATGCATTCTTCTTTCTGCTTGCGGTGGCTGTGCGTCGCCACGTGGCGCGTTGTTTGCGCACTTACTGTTCAGGGTTCTGGGACGCCTGTTGCAGGACGTTGGGTACTTGCTGCTTTGGCTGTCGTCAGGTACTTGATGCTTTGGACCGTTGGCGGGAGTAGTTGATGCTGCGGTGAGCGCCTGTGGCCACCAGGCGTCGCTGCTCTCTCCGTCCTTTGATCGCGGCAGTCGTTTCCCCGGACGTTCTTCTGGTGCTTGGCAGTCGTTTCCTCCAGACGTCAGGGCTTGGATGCTTTGTGAGGCATTGGTGCCTTTTTCCCACGTCGCGTTGGAAGTGGCAGCCGCCGACTCCTTGCTGGTGTGGGTGGGTGTCATTTGCGCTGTTGCGCAGTTACTTGCTGCGTGAGGTTGGATGCTTGCTTGCTGCGGGAGTTTAGATGCTTTCCTTGGGGGCGCTACTCAGTCTGTTGCCCCTTGATGCTGATGACCCATCGTGGGTTTGTGCAATGCTTGTTTCTTTTTTTTTTTTTTTTTTTTAAATGCAGGTGCGCTTTGTCTTTTGGCCACTGGGTGGCAGTGTTCACTTTGGCAGCAGCCTGCCTTGCTCAATACTTTCTTCGCTGGTTGAGCACTCTATTGTCTGTCCCTCAGTGTACACAGGGGCTGGAGCTGCTGCAGTGACCTGGTGAGTCTCTTTTGTTTGCATTGCGCTTTTGGGGGCAGACAAGCACAGGCGCCCATAGTTGGAAGATTGCTGCGTCCGTGTGTGGGCCATTGCTGTGTTTGCTCACAGGGACCCATTTGCAGGTTCTTGCCGGGTGCACCGGCACTTTCCATTTAGTGGTGGGGGCACATAGGAGTGCCTGTGCGTGTAAGTGAGGCAGTGCTGGGGTTTTGCCGGCGATGTGTGGTGTGCTGAGCGGGTAGGCTCCGCTTCAGCAGTTCACAGTTGGCGGGTGCGTGGTGCCCGTTTCAGGGCACAGAAAAGCGGCTGTCTCTCCCGCCGCAGCAGCTTTTCCTTGCACGCGCTGCGCGGCGGAGACTTGCCATACACGTCGCAGGCCGCGGGTAGGCTCCGCTGGCTCTGCAGTCTTTGCTGGGGCGCTACCGGCGGGCCACGGGTGGGCTCCGCTGGCCTGTGGACGGTCCAGACCACGTTGCGAGGGGGGGTCAGGAGACGGGTAGCTACTCCGCTCCCTTCCCCCTCGTTGGTTTTGGTGATTGCGGGTCCGGCCGCACTTCTTCCACGCCGTCTTTAGTCTCTGTGCCCCGCCGCTTCCACTCACACACGCGGCGGGGGCAGGGGACGACTCGGGCAGGCCGCGGGTAGGCTCCGCTGGCGCTGCTTATTGATCACCACAGTTTATGGCGGGCACTTCGCCCGTGGGGCTCACCTTCGGCCGGCGGGCCAGATGCTCCGTCGCGGTCGCGGCGGGTGGGCTCCGCCCGGCCCGTGTACCTCTCCGATGGGGGTTTTCAGCCTCGCGGCCGTCGCAGGTGGGCTCTGGGCGGTCCGCAGTTGCTTGGTGGCGGTCGACGCGGGTAGGCTCCGGTCGGCTTGCTGTGGGGCGCCGACGTGCCTACCGGCTTCACGGCGCGTCGCGCCTCACCACAGGGGATGCCCTCTATGCGGGCAGCTCTCATCCCCTCTTTTTATTCTCGATCAGCCGAGGGTAGTGGCACGCATGGGCAACACTACCGGCCTCGTCGCCATTGTAAGGTTTCGTGGTGGAGGGCCCTAGGCCCGCATGTGAGGAGCCGCAATGACTGACGCAGACACCAGATGAGGGTAGTGGGAATCGCCTCGAGCCCGTGCGCTCGGAACCATTTATTTGCAGCGTCATGTGACGCCATGACGTCTGTGGTGGGTGGGTGTCAAGTACGTTACATCACACTGGAACACTAGAACGTGTCCATGCTAGGACACTACACTTGGTACTGAAAGGCACAAATGAAGGATTTGCTGTGAGAAGTGCAGAGTTGTACTCACCAGAAAGCCTGAAGGATGAAATTATTGGAGCATTTCCTTTACTGAGTTCAGAATGACAGACCTCGTTGATCTGTGTAATCTTTGCAACATGATACTGAAAAATAATAATAATCATTCCAGATTTGGAAAGTGCAAATTTACCACCCCTAAGGGTATCTAGGTACTGGGGCCGTCGGGGAGGTGAAGGGAGCTGTTGTCCAGAGTCACTTGATGCTGAACGGAGCTGCCTGGGATCAAACCGTGAGCCTCACGCTCCAGAGTCAGCCACTCTGACTGCTGCGCCACACCTCACCCTCAAGAGACAAGGGGCCATATGTAACATCATCACCATTTGCGATTTCTAAATAGCGAATTTTAAGGAATCGCTATTTAGAAATCGCTAAATGTTATGTATGTACAAAATCGCTATTTTTTTGCGATTTCCAATTATTCCCTATTTGCGAATTCGCAATTTGCAAATTCGCAAATAAGGAATAATTTCCCATTCATTTCTATGGGCCAGAGGCCCATAGAAATGACAGTGAAATAATTCTCAATTTGCGAATTCGCAATTTGCTAATCGCAATTTGAGAATTGTTTCAAGAGTGCAGGGGTGTCTCAAGGACACCCTGCTGCACCCCAGTAAATTACATGTGTGTGCATATGGCGCACATACATGCCCAATGGGCATGTATGTGCGTCATATGCCACCCTCACAAATGCACAATTGTGCATATTTACAAGAAATCGCAAATTACCACCAACTACAAGTTGGTGGTAATTTGCGAATTCCAAACCTGAATTCGCTATTTTGAAAAGCTTCATATATAGCATTGAAGGAATCGCAAAATTGCGATTCCTTAAATGCTTAAGCAAAATAAGGAATCACAATTTTTTGCAATTCCTTATTTTGCTAATTTTTCATACATTTCAAAATCGGTAAAAAGGCCGTTTTCGATTCGCTAAGGCCGAAATTCTGCGAATTTCGGCCTTAACGAATCGCAAAAGGCTTGATACATATGGCCCAAGAATCGGCTAACCCGTGCCAAAAGTCACTCCTTCTCAATCAGCTAAAATGTTACTCATTGAAAACAGATTATCATTTGTGCAGAATGGCATTCAATTGAGAATTGCCTAAAATGTTTGCAGCATCCAACTTATCAAGAAACTACTAAGATTTGTGCAGAAAGTTATTCATTGAGAATGGGCTAAGATTTGTGCAGAATGGCACTCATTAGAATCCACCGAGGTCAGTGCAGAATGCAACGCTGCTAAAATGGTCTATGATTTGCTTAGAATGGCAACCATCAGTAAATGGACAACACTTGCGCACAATGTTACTCTTCAAGAAATGGTGGGGGGGGGAGATAAGTGCAAATTTTCACTCGATGAGAATAGGTTTAGATTTGTACAAAGAGGCATCCAGTGGGAATAATCTAAAATGAGTAGAGAATTGTATTTCTGGTTGATGTGTTGGCAGTCATTTAAGTCTGCTGTGACCATCAGATGTTGGCTCAACATAGTATTTGAGTTAAAGTTGACAAATGTTTAACAAGACCAGAAAATATACGAATGGTGTTCACCCTGGCAAGTTCGAATGAATAAGCATCATTTGAAGCAATCCAATGTGAAACATATTTTTCAGATTTTAGTTTGTTATTATAAAATTTTGAACATTGTGTACAAGTGGCTTTGGTACCACAGTTCCTTACGTTAAAAAAAATGGTAGCGTTTGATAAAGCACACCGTATAATGGTCAAACGCTGGGGTCAAACGGCAGTCAGAGGTTACTGGACATGCACTGTAACAACTCATGTAATTTACTCCTGGTGTTCTGGACTACAGTACTGCATCACTCAAACTGGAGGACCAAGAACTCCGCTTTAGAACTTGACTTTGACTGAGTGAGTGAGGTAATTAGCATTGCATTTGCTGTGCAAGTCATGGTTTGCATTTCTGTTGTGTGAGTTATGGATTCTGATCCTAAACATAACTTCTGAATTTCAGTGGTTTTTCGGTTTCAATGTGTAGTAGCCCTTATTGCACTTTAACTGTGTTTTTAGGTGAATTTCAGAGTTTTTGTTAATGTATTTCCATAGGAATGGCCAATATTGTGTTATCAGATTTCATTTCCTCTGATGGTTGAAATTGCTGTCAGAGTGCAGTACAGAGGCCTGGTGCATTGAAGAGAAAACTGTGGCATGTGTCCCAGGAAACAAAGTACCTGATAGACATTTGGAATCCCTCCTTATTCCTGCTTTAGACCTAAATGCATATGTTCTCTGCACTTCCTCTCTCTCTCTGTAGACTAGAGAGCGCAAATCATGGCTTTGTGAAACTGTGGCCCGCTGCGCACCGTCACTTATGTCCGGGGTACTGCTCTGAGGTGGCTGCGCCATCTTACTTCATAACCTGTTGCCTGTTGCCATGTTACTCCTTAGGCAGTAGTGTGGCTATAAATACACAGTAAACAGAGGCCATGACACTGCTAGTAAGCTTACAAGATAATGCAGCAGCTGTTCTAGTACTTGCAGTGCTGTGTACTGCCCGGATCTGCTGAGGATGTATGTCAGTACAATGCGATCTTTTAGATCGCGGTACTTTACAACGCTGTTATTACAACGCAAGTCGTTACAACGGCTTGCGTTGGAGGGCGCGGATTGAGGAATATTATAATTTTATATTCCAACACCAGTCCACGTAACAGTAGGGAAGGTGTTGCAATATAGAATTACAATATTCCTTAACCAACAGCGCCATCCAGCGCAAGTCATAGTAACGACTTGCGTTGTAATGGCAGCGTGGTAAAGGTCGTCTTTGGAGTTATCAGTATCCCCAGTATCCACAATTCTGGGGTAGAGGTGCTGGGAACAAATCTGGAGCACTCCCAATGAGACTCATAATTACAGGAATCCTCCTGAGCCAGGATCTGAGGTGGCTTCAGATGATCCATGACGTCCGCATGTTATTAGATATCCTCTTCCGTAGAGACACCTGCTTGCCTCCCCAGTGGTGTATAGGATTACAGGCAAAATGCTGGTCGGAGTCAATGCTTGATGAGGCCTCTCGGAACCGTTGCCTCTGCTTTCCTTAACGAGAGAGTATTAGAGCTCCCAGTAAATCAACTGCAGCTGTGAAGCCCAATCAATCATGCACAGAAGCCACTTATTTCAGGATCTGTTCATAAAGTAGGATCCTAGTGCATTAATAAATCACTGGATGCATTTTTCATAATCTCTCACCTATCAAAGCGTTTTATGTTAATGAAGAGCAGATCTTATCAACTAATTGGCCTTTCTAATTAAAGAAAACGGCACTGAAAAGAACAAAGGGAAGGTGATCTGGAAGGCCCCTGCCTGCCTCTGTGTAAGGATGCTGTGCGGTCTGTGCACTGCCCACACCCTGAGCCCATGGCACAGAACATGGCCGCTTCAAGACTCGGCTGCAGCGTTCCCTTGTTCCATCAGGTCTGCGTTTCTGCACACTGCATCCTGCCACGGCGCCATGGACGCCATTTACTGGTCGCCAGGGGCAGCGGCTGCGACCCCTGGCTCGTGCCTTTCAACCCATTACACTGCCTTTGCGACACCTGGCCTGACAGATCACAAAGGCAGTGGCAGGAACAGAAGGAAAACGGGGCCAACATGAGCCCTGTTCATATGTTGGTGTTTATTAAAAACTGAGACGTTTTAATTCATTTATATGTACCCTAATCGTCTCTAGAAGGGATTTTTAAGTGGCACGCAAGTGGTGCACAGATAAAACTGGTGGGGTCACCTAAAGCCGACAGTCATGAGTATTGCATTCATGTGTGTAATATATATATATATATATATATATATATATATATATATATATATATATATATATATATATATATATATATATATATATATATATTAATTTCTAGTTTTATGCAAACCTTTCTAAAGCAGGTACAAGATACAAGTCTATTTTGTACTGTGTGTGTGTGTGTATGTGTGTGTGTGTCACAATAATAGATGTGTATCTGCTTTAGAAACCTGTTGCATTAGTTTATTAATCTAACATTTAATGTTTTATCTTTCGTTTATTGTTACTTGAGCGAACCAATGTCTCAAAGCTTGGAGCAACACCCTCTCCAACATCACCAGGGCCAAAATGGAATGTGATGTCACTTCCTGTAATGTCATCAGTGGCCGAATGTATGTTTGATGTCTCTTCCACTTATCCCTGGCATTTTGGTGAATCCACGCTAATGCACAGCAGAGTTCCTCCTTTGCTCTAACCCACCACCGGTTCCGGGGTTTGAAACCCATCCTGAGAGAACTGGAAGGATCTGATCGGGAAGCCAGTGAGTTAGGGATTCTGCTGGAGAGCCATGGGTGTAGCTCCAGGAGAAGTTATACAGCCAGATTCATGAAGAACACATTTTGCGATTCCTTAATAGCGAAATTTACCGATTCGCTATTAAGGAATAGCAAAATGCTATTCATCAAGAAATCACTCAAGAAATAGCGATTTCTAATTATTCCTTAATTGCGACTCGCAAATTGCGAGTTGCAATTAAGGAATATCTCCCAATTCATTCCTATGGGCCTAGAGGCCCATAGGATTGGATGGGAAGACACTCGCAATTTGCTAATCGCAAATAGCGATTCGCAAAATGAAATTGCGATTTCAAGGGTGCAGGGGTGTCCAAAGGACACCCTGTAGCACCCCTGAAATGTGATTTTACACTGATGTTGTGCACACACATGTCCAAAGGACATGTGTGTGTGTAACATGCAACTTAGAAAAATGCATTTAAATGCATTTTTCTACGTTTTCGCTATTTACCACGAGGTTTGACTTCGTGGTAAATAGCGGTCCTAAATCGCGAATTCTCAATTTTTAAATGTTTCATGAATAGCATTTAAGGAACCTCTAATAGAGATTCCTTAAATGCTAATCCTCGCAAATTTGCAAATTCTTTATTAGCGATTTTTGCATTTGGGATGATGAATCCCAAATGCAAAAATTGCACTTGCAAAGGGCCAGATTCTCAGAATCTGGCCCTTTGCGAGCGCATTTTGCTTGATGAATCTTGCTGATATTCTGTAGTAAATAGTTGGGTACAAGTTCTTTCACTCAGGTAATGTGAAGTGTCTGTCGGATTTCACCTGGGATTTTTACATTCCCATACTGACAAAGGCACACACACTCCCTCTCCTCTCTGTTTTGAAGGCCGTAAAAATGTTGATTAGTATGAAAATATTGCATTTAGAGTACCCCTAACCATTCGCCCTCCTCTCTCTTTCTGCTGCCCCTTAAGCCCCGTCATGTCCTGCTTCTCATATGATGTGTTTTAACAAGATGTCTCAGCGTGATTGTTGGGAAGTCTGAAGCTCACACCCCCCCAGTCATACTTACCAAGCTACGCCCCTGTGGAGTAATTGTGTGACTCACCTGCACGTGTGATGGAGGGGTTTAAATTTGCGTCACTCATCTTCACGGAGATACCAGCATCGTAGCGGGGTTTTTTGTGCCTTCAGAAGACTCTGCAGCATGTTTCTTCCAGAAGGCTTGGCGTACTGGGATTCCCGATACAAAAGGAGATGATAGACGGAGCGTTTGAGCAAATCAAACACTAACCCCCAGTCAACTGATCTGGGTTTAATCCATCGCCATTCTTTAGCTCATTCAGCCACCCCAGTTCAGACAGGGCCATATGCAAATCAGTCTGACAATGTGCCTCATGGGAACAGTCCAGCCCGAACTGCCAAGCCATGTCTTCACTGGACCGGAAACAAGCACCCTGGGACCTGTTTCGGATTCATAATCCTCATCAGCTAGGCTATCTTGAATCCACTGGCAAAGTGAGCAAGGGACTCACGTCTGAGCATACCCTGCCAATTTATGGCAAACAAAGCAGGTTTGCTGCGTCTCACTGGAGGAAGGTATTCCCATCAAGTGTGCCACTGATCATGATGCCCACTACAACACCATATTATGGCATTGCCAATACTATATTGGCAATATATTTGTTTTTTTTTAGTGCATTTTTTCATCTCTCTTGTGGAATCTCGATAGCAATGCGATTCCAGGAGGCTGGCTACATTGCCTCTGCCATGGGGAGCCGCACTATCCTATAAGCATTAATTATGCCACGATTGCTAGGTGAAGGGTAGCAGAATGTCTCCTTACCCAGGAACCAAAAACATCCTCCAACCTTCTCTGAGGTTAATTTATGTTTTTCCAATTCATTGCTTTTCCATTAGTTTAAAGGTACATTAATACAGTGTATCTTTTTTCATGATAGAGGTCTGATATGGTTTATTCTGATGTGATGGATTAATCTTTAAATGTTATAACTGCTCCTGGTTCAGCAGGTTGTACATATCAGCAAATAGAGGGAATTCTTTTGCATCAGCGAACAAATATAACCTTTGTTGAAGAGAGGCACAATA
This sequence comes from Lissotriton vulgaris, assembly GCF_964263255.1. NCBI lineage: Eukaryota > Metazoa > Chordata > Amphibia > Caudata > Salamandridae > Lissotriton > Lissotriton vulgaris. Next base: position 160,744,788 of record NC_141700.1, read on the forward strand.
GGCAAGTGGTATTAGACCCTTCAGAAAATAGAACATTTACGACAGTACTGAAATATGGGCGAGGATGACATCTATAGACAGATATAGACTTTGCATGTGACCATCACAGTGTCACTAAACACAAAGGTTGATAAAAACGTTTGTAATGGTCACCAAACCATTTCAAGAACCTCAGAAGTCTTACTTAAGGCATATTCATGATTCTCTGAGGGACATGCATACTCTGACCTCATGATACACCAAGAAGGTTTTCTCCATGGCTTCGGCTCTCTATTCTAAACGTCTTTGAAATGGCCACAAGTTTAAAATAGCTGGATGGGCTCAACATTTGGCCCTTTGGCCCATCAATGTTGACAAAGTGAATTTTATTGGGTTAGATATTGGTCACATCTCTTATCAGTGTCAAGAAACAATTCCTTGTAGTGTGTACTGCATATATGTCAGTAGCATTGTTTCATAATGACCGTTATGAGTCTTCGTCTTGAGACTTTAACACTGGAGCGGGCCTTTAATGGCCGGTAGAGCCCGCCCGCTACATCTGGCTCTAAGGCTATATGAGAACATTGGAATGCTGAGAGCTCCATTTAAGACAATGGAGTAGCTCCAGGCTTATAATGGCTGATATAATCCCAGAGCTCCAACATTCCAATGTTTGTCTTTGTGTTTCAACTTTTTAAATTTAGAACATTCTACCCTTAATGGGTGGGATCTTCTAATACCCTTATAGCCCCTCTGGCTTTACTGGTTGTCAAAGGCACTCTCCCTTGTAATTGGAACTCGCCTGCAGCTCAGGCCTATCACTCAGGTTCAGGGCCTTTAACAACCAGTATAGCCCGAGGCAGAAGGGCTATCTGGCTACATAATATCTTGGCTAACACCCCTCTCCTCATCAATAAATGGAGTATGCTGCTTCTTATGCAAGATATGTTAACTATTAATGTGTGTAGAACATTTTTGAACGCTTACATGGGAAATAAAACCAGTGAATAAGCATCTATTGATTTTGTGATAAACACATAATTTTAACAGTTTTTGGTTGATCACTTTCATATATAACTGGTAGCTACTTTTAAACTGTTTAATAAAAGCAAAGTCATTCCTAAACTACCCTAGTGATTTCCACTAGTCCGTCAATGCAATGCGACAATAAATGTTGAAAGTTGTGAACTCTGTGGCGGAACGGCCAGAGCTGTCGACTTTGGAGAAGGGGAACCAGGTTCGAGTCTTGGCGTCTGCTCAATACCTGTGATTCTGGGCAAATCACTTAATCTCCCCATGCCTACAAAAACATTTACGTGTTCTTGTGTAATTTAACTGGTGCTCATGTGCTTCAAATCCTTCAGGTCGACTTCAGGCTATATAAAACTGCAACAAAAAAAAAGAAAAAATCCGACAAACAAGGTTCAGATCAAGGGGTTGTGGAATAGGCAACTACTTAATTAAGAATTTAAGTTTCTGTTGTAGTGCAAGGAGCTGTTTTAACATTGTGCTGCTTCTGGCTGTAGGGCCTGTGAAGTCAGAAAGTAAATGTAAAGTAATATTCATTTATATGTTGTTTTGATTATTTGTAAAATACTTCATGTATACCACTTTGTAAATAAACAATGACGCGCCAGGGCCCAAAGTATTTTTGATAGTCTACTACAGTTGGTATTGCTTACACCTCCTTCTTCTACTGCTAAATGGCAGTAACAGCATTATCGCCCAGCTAGTTTTATTCGTTTTTAAAAAGTATATTACATCGTTAAACGCTCCATTGCTTAATTCTGCTAAAGAAAACAGAAACACACAGTGCCAACATGTTGTTGAAAATTACCTGTCTGTGTTTAGAAATAAGTGCTGGAGCTGAGAACTGACAAGCACCAGCACAAATTAAGCATTATATTCTGAGAGTTATGTGCCTTAGGTTTCAGGCTCGTCAGTTGGGGGAGGTTGCTTCTGTCTGTGGCTGTCTGCAGAACTCTGCTCCTGGTTAAATCAATTTTTAACCACTTGCATAAAGCATTCACCAGGGAAAGAACGGACAAAGACCCGGACCAACCTAAGGACAGTTGCCATGTTTGACTGCTCAAGTGCAGTTAGACTGAGCCTGTGCTCTTTCTTCAGCCAATTAGTAGATCTAGTTCTGAAAGGATGAGGAACAATTGGCATCACAGCCTAGTTGGCCATTGTGGTGGTTGCTACTTTACAGGGTAACTTTGTGGACATACTGGAGTTTTCTTTCTCTTGGGCGGGGTCCTTAGCTAAGGCACAAGGTCTCCACTGCATAGGTTTAGAGATAGCGATAGGGCTGGTACAACATTCAAAGAACTGCTAAGTGGCAAGTCAAATAGGGTCCACTGTCTATGTTAATGTTATGTTAATGGGGGTACTTTTATAGCACGAGCTACTCCGAAGAGTGTCCCGGCGCTGGGGATCATCACCATTTAAAGATTTCATCTGGTTTCCGTCTATGGAGGGCCTGTTCAGGAAATCCATTATTTTAGTGTGTTACAGTTGTGTTTTGTTTTGTACTCTGGACAGCATCCGTTTGGCCTCTGGAGTAGCTTGTGCCCACTAATCAGACAACAATTACACGTGATGTGGCCTAAAATGACAAACGTTTTTATATTTGATTTGCCATATTTGACTATGGTTAGCTATAATTATGTGAAGACGTTTTGCATAGTTGCACAAAGTCAAAAAAGAAATGGGATGTAAGCTTGAATTAAATCTGTTGCCTACCTGAAGAAGTAGATGCAACAAGTTGCAGGGCCTTGTATTTTAAAGTGTGGCAAATAGCAAAACCCGATTTTCCTAAAAAAATATTTTTTAGGAAAATATTACAAACTTGCAGCATGTGGATCAGTAAGTAAGGCAATGGCAATGAAAGATTATTTTTTTGTTTATATACTTTATTTGCCCTTGTTTTATGCATTGTCATACTGCCTGCCTGAATATCCTCAATAGTGTTAGGAAAAGGCCAATCTCGCTTCTCTTGCAGAGCTTCCTGTGCTCACATCTAAATGCCCCACACTAGCCTAATAACTGTTTGGCCTCCATGCTGGCTTTAAGGGCATTCCCTGGCAATAGGCTGCAGGAATGGCCACCATTCATTTGACATCTTCCTCTAAGAAGAGGATCCACTGGTTACTCCTTCCACTGCTGGTCTAGATTGCACTGCTGGAGAATTTATATTTAAAGACAAGAAGAGACTTTTATTATTTGCATTATACTGCGGCTCCTAACTTCTGATATTGCATAGACACCTTGAGACCCTCACGGGTAAGTAGTGCGCTTCACAAATGCTATGATTGATTGATTGATAGACCCACCTTTTGACAATCTCTGTATTTCAATCTCTCTATGCTTTAATGAAGCTCTGTGACTACCTAGAGCTGAAACACAATTAGAATCTATGAAACATCGACAAATTATAATCTGTGATATTATGTATTCCTTGCTAAAGATAACTTCTTTGAAGTTTAACCTATAAATTTCTGTGATTTGAATTATTTCAGCGTGACTGCTTCATAAATTGTAATATAATAAATGCACATTAATATCATACAGTTCTCCTAACAATCCGCAATTGCTATCCCAACAAAGCAATATCTGAATACCATATGTGTCTCTAAGCTAGGTAATCAAAGTCTGTGCAAAATAAAAATCCCTTTTGCTCTTCTCGTAGATTAAAAAAGAAGTCCAAGCGTTCGTAATCTCTAAAGGAGGACTACTGAAAGTAGTGTTGAACTGAAAAGTCTATGTCCTCGAACAGTGATGGTGTGGCAGAAAAGGATCAAATCTCCGTATCTAAAGACCATGGCATATGTCTGGTATCATTTAAAATCCCGCTATATTGGGCCTAATTTCACCAAATCTTCAGGTGTTTGAAGGGGCATCCCCGTGCCATGTAAACCGGGCCTTCCACGCTCATGTAGTGATCAGGTCCTTTCCTTCAGCCCTCAAGCAATGGAGGTTCTGTGTTTTTCCAATTCTGAGCAGTGATCTTCTTTGCAACTAGGAGAGCAACCCAGGGCACTGTCGTCTCATACCTGTTGCTGTCAAGCTCTCCGTGGATATGCAGGGGGATCCTTTCCGGGTCTCATGGAAGCCGCCAACCCAGAACTTCACCTATATTTTAAGAGAACCCCCTCCTAAAAGGTGGACAGAACCCCACAGCTCCACACACTAGGCAGCAGGTTCCCCCATCCACCAGGCAGCAAAGGCAGTGTGAGAATTCCACTAACCCTCTTTTCTATATTCTGTGTCTTGTAAAACATACAGTGTAAGCACTGCAACTGTATAAGTTGAAACTGGGCCGTGACTGCGGCTTCTTTCGGGAAGGAAAGGGCCTCCCTCCATTCATCCTCCGTTATGGGTCCTAAGTCAGTCTTCCAGGCATCCCACAGCTGCAGAAGTTAGTTAAGTGTATTAAGCACCAGTAATTTATACATTTGGGAAGTGTATCATTCTTGCAGTTTGTCAATCAATTTTTTTGCCTTGAGGGAAGTGAAGTCCGGCAGCTCAGAGAGTTCCCTGATATAAGGTGTGAGGACTTGACGAAGCTGGAGATATCTAGAAAATTGGCTGAGCTGAAGCCCAAATTTAGCCTCTAACATGGTAAATGACTTCATGGTCATTACCTACATCACATCCTCTAACATAGGTATCAAAATTGTATCCCATTGTTGAATTCCTATTAGCTGAGTCATCTAGGGGAGCCTATTCCCAAACCTCAGAAGATTCCTCTGGGTAATTCTGTCCCTCCACCCCAGGGACCTAGTTTTGTCATGCCAAATCTTTAATACCATTCTCATGGCTGGAGGGAGAGCTAGGTTGGTAGTTCCCACGTAGAGGATATAGAGTAGCTGTACTCCCTGCATTGCCCATTGTTCTGAAACGAAAGTGGGGTCTCCTAAATCATACCACCTTTCCTTAAGGATCGTTAGGTGGGCTGCTATATATCAGAAGTCTATATCAGCTGTAGCACTGCGCTTGTCATAAGTAGATTTGTAACATTTGTGTAACACAATTCTGGTCACCTCCTCTTGTCAAAGGAAGCTTCTGTGGATTGTTCTGATTTTAACGAGAAGCGCAGAGGAATCACATATGAGTCATTTTTAAGTGAGAGAGAACTTGGGTTAGAGACATCATTTTAAAAATTGCAGCACAGCCAGGTAAAGACTAGGGAAGCACCGACCAAAACTTCACATCTGCCTAAAGTCTGTTGAGCACGGGTTGGATATTGGTCACTCAGGCACTCTGGGGGTCGTGTGTCACAAATACTCTTAGATATGTGAATCTCCAGCTGCCATCTGGGTGCCCTGTGCCCACACCATGCCTGGGGATGGTCTCCTATGAGGACCAGGGCAGGTTTGGCCTTGTTCATACATAGGCCTGAAAAAGTGCCAAACGTGAGAATGATCTACATCAAATGAGGGACTGACGTTTGCAGGTCACTCATGAACACCACGACATCATCCGCACATAACCCGACCATGGCCACAATATATGGTGCCCAGTCAATCAATCTGATCCGACCCTAATCCACTGCACCAGGGATTCTATCACTATCACAAAGATTGGGGGAGAAAGTGGGCACCCTTGCCTGGTGCCTCGCTGCACCAGAAAAGTCTCTCAAGTGGCCCTCCCAATCCTGACCCATGCAGCTAAATCTGTGTATAATAATCTCACCACACACCGACAGAACTGGAGGCAGAAGTTGAGCTTTTCCGGGCAAAGGAAGAGATAGTCCCATCCCACTGAATCAAAGGTTTTCTCAACAAGGACATGGAAAAGTGCCAATGGGCCATAACCTTTTCCGCCAGTGCCAATATATTGCAAGCCCTGCTATTGTTGTGTCTAGCCTCCAACTCCAGCATAAAGCCGAACTAATCTCCCATCACCATCGGACCGATCACTGTAGTCAAGATGCTTTGCAAGGGCTTTGGTGATAACCTTCACTTCATCATTCAATAACAAAATCATGTGGTAAGATAAGCATCCATCGGCATCCCGGCTTATGAATTACCACGATCATTGCTAAACGGAGAGCGGACCACTCAGCTGCTTCCAGCAGTATTGTTATCATTGGGTAAGAGAGTTCAGACATATGCAACTTAAAGAATTTCACAAGGAATTTATTGGGGTCCAGGGCCTTTTCAGGTTGGAGCTCACTGAAGGCCTCCATGACTTCTTCCTGCAAGATTAACACCTCCAGATATTCTTACTCCATGGGGTCTATGCCTCTAGGCGGGAGGTCTCCTATAAAGTTCTTTAACCCCTCCCCTGCTGATGACGGAACCGCTCCGTCATCAGCTGCGGTGGCGCTGTGCTGTTGACGGAGCGGTTCCGTCATGGCCCGGCCGCCGCGCCAGCGCGTTCTATTAGGCGGGCGGGGCCATGACGGAATTGCTCCGTCACGAGCACAGCTCAACCGCGGCCTGGTGACGGAGCGGTTCTGTCACCAGCATGCGGCCGCCGCGCGGCCCCCCCGCCCTGTTAGCGCTGCGGCGGAATAGCCTCTGCAGCGAAAGGGATAAAGCCCTTCTTCCAGCACGTTGTCTGTGCAATATAATTAGGCATAGTGTGACACAAATTCCCAAGGTATGGCCCAGACTCTCCCAATTATTTCGCCATCATCGGCCACGAGAAGAGCTATTGAGGTTTATCTTCTATTATTAGAGCCTAACCAGTGTAGTGTATGCCGGCTTTGCTTCCCCATTAGTATATGTGACTCTGAAAGGGCATATTTACAAGGAAATGGTGGAGTGCGGAGCTGCGGCATATTGTGCAGCGCCGTGCTCCATTTCCAAAAACGTAGGGATGTGCCGTATTTAGAACAATGCGGCGCACCCCAGCGTTTTTCCCTAGCACTGTCGCTAAATATAGCTGCCTATCTGCATCCCAGACACCCTTTGCCATATTGGAAGGGCGCCTCAATTGCAGGGAACTGATTGTTTATGTGCAGGGGCCATTCTAGCTTCCTCCATAAGGAGTATTGTGGTGCCAATGTAAGTATTACAAACTTTTTCAATCCTTACTTCTAAAATGGCCAGGTAGGTTACGTAAACCAGCAATGCTCTTTTAAATATCCATTGGCATAACAGTTAGTTAGTTCGACCTTTGTTGGGGCAGTATATCTGATAAGCCCTCTATAGGATGAAAGCAAACTTCAGTATAGCTAAAACAATTAGAAGTTCTAAAACAAAATTGTGAGTATTGATTGTCTGGGCATGAGCAAAATGTATATACCCATTACACGGGATGCCTCCGCTGCCATACATCTGCCAATTATAATATATGTACCAGAGAAGTAATAGCCCTTCTTACTGACCCCTGCTTTCCTGTGCTGGTAATGACCATTGCAGTGTCTACTTTAGAGTGGAGAATATAGTTGTAATCCACCATTATGATATGGGATGAGTGAAGAACTCGAGACTGCAATTCAGCTCTTAAAACTCTCTAGAGCCTCCTGATTTGAGGAATAGAGTGAGAATATGGTAAACCCACAAATGCATTGAATGATAATGTGAGTGTCACTCACCTCCCTTTCCAGTCAACCTGCTGATTTTCTTTACTAGCAGGTCAGTTGTCTACTAAACCTGCTAAAGCAGCTACATCTTGTTTTGATGGTCCTTGGAAAGTAAAAGATGCTGTTTTAAATCCCATGTTTGAGACCAGGGCCGGCTATAGCGCTGGTGGCGCTCAGTGCAACAATCCTTTTTAGCACCCCCACACCCTAAGACCCCTTCCTCGGATTCTCTTACTACCACCAGGCAAAAGTGCCCCTCATCTCTCCAATCATACCTTATTACTAAATACAGCGCCCCTCCTGAGATCAGCTCCCCCCTCCACAGGCCAGAGCCCGGTGTGGCTGCACCAGTCGCACTGCCCTAAAGCCGGCCCTGTTTGAGACTTTCTTCTTATCTCTGCAGGCTAAACGAATCTCTTGAAGACATACCACACTTCATGTAACTTAAAATACATGATCTCGACCCAAACCAGTTTCTATTTCAACTTCAGTTCCTTTACATTTAATATAAGTAACGACAACTGTCTAGCCTTAGCTAAATTGCGCCAATCCCCTCCCACCCCAAGTCCCATTCAACAGCATCAGCCATCAACCCTGAGCAAGCCACCACCACTGCCATGAGAAGATAGATAGCCCCATCTGGCTGAGTTAACACAGCCCCACAGCTCCAAAGGAGACCCACCGCCACCAGCTACCACACAACCATAAACATTGTTTTCAACTAGACAACAGCCAGTTGCCTCAAATTACTATTTATTTATTTATTTATTATGCAATTTGTATCGCGCAAACTAAACCCGAAGGTGTCAAGGCACCTATCAAAAACAGATCAGAAAGTTTGCAGAGCACCACTATAGGTATGCGCGTGTAAAGAGGTGAGTCTTTAAAGCAGATCTAAAGGCTTGTAGAGTGGGGCGGGACCTTACTTCCAGAGGGAGAGCGTTCCACCATTTTGGGGCCAGATTGGAAAAGGCCTTGCCTTCCCATCTTGTCTTCCTGACACGAGGCACAGAAAGAGGAAGTTTATGTGAGGAACGAAGATTCCTGCCGGGGTTGTACTGAGACAGGATAGATCCAATGCCCGTAGGGCTGGTTTTAGCTAAGGCTTTGTACACCATACACATGGATTTAAAGAGGATACGATCCCCGACGGGAAGCCAGTGGAGCTGCTTCCGGGCATCAGTGGCAGAGGCACGTTTAGGTAAGTCGAGAACAAATCTCGCTGCCGCGTTCTGGACCACCTGCAAGCGCTGTAACTGACTCTTATTCAGTCCAGCATACAGCGCTTTGCAATAGTCCAGACGGGAGCCCAGAAGTGCGACGGCTAGTTGTTTTCTTGCCTGAAGGGACAGATAGTGCCTGATTTTTCTTAGTATATGGATGATCCCCCAACAGGTCGATACAGTCCTGTTGACCTGTTGGCACATACTAAGGGTGGGATCGATCATAACCCCCAGATTTTTTGCAGAGGAGGTAGGATAGGGGCAGGCACCCAGTGAGTTCGGCCACCACTCAGCAGACCAGATCTCTTCCTTTCCTCCAAATACCATCACCTCCGTCTTCTCCCCATTCAGTTTCAATGAATTGTGAATCATCCATTGGCCGACTGCCTCCATACAAGATCTAAAATTGGCGGCAGTCGACGTAACTGACTGGGAGAGAGAGACGAGGATCTGGGTGTCATCTGCGTAGGAGACTACCTCCATCCCGAAAGATCTAATAAGTCTGGCAAGGGGGGTCACATAAATCTTAAAAAGGGTAGGACTAAGCGCTGACCCTTGTGGGACCCCACATTGCACAGACAGGGATGGAGATAGGAACGGGCCCAGCATCACCCTTTGCTCTCTGTGATCGAGAAAAGAGGAAAGGAGTCCCAGGGCCGACCCCCGGACTCCAATCTCCCTCAGTCGAGATGTTAGCACCGAGGGGGATAGGGTGTTGAAGGCAGCTGTGAGATCTAAAAGGATCAGGAGGGAGGTCTGTCCCTCATCAACCCTTGTGCGGATGTTATCGAGCACTATGGTGAGGGCAGACTCGGTGCTATGTTCCCTCCTGAATCCATGCTGGGAAAGATCCAAACAGCCTGAGCTCTCCACGAATGCAGCCAGATGTTTATTAGGATGGGCTTCTTCGCGGGAGCCGGGAGCAGTGAGATGGGGCGAAAGTTTTTTAATACCCCAGGGTCAAGAGAGGGCTTCTTGAGCAGAGGTTTAACCACAGCATTTTTCCACTGCTGGGGAAAAATGCCCTCCTTCATCGCCCTGTTCATGATGTCAACCAATGGGGGAAGGAGGGATTCTCTGCACTGCTTAAGGATCTTTAGCGGACAGACATCTAGCGGAGAGCCAGATTTAGTTTTGTTGAGCAGGATCTCAAGATCCTGACAAGAGAGAGGAGGAAAGGATTCCAGATCCAGAAGTCGAGATGGTTCAGCATCATCAGGCTCCAAGAGAGCGGGCACCGACGGCACAGCGGTAGAGGATCTTTGAGCCTCCAGGGCAATGTAAATGTCCGCAATTTTGGACTGAAAGAAGGAAGCTATCTTGTTGCACAGTTCCTGAGAGGCAACCACAGGGTCTGGGATCTGGAGGGAGGTAAGAGAGTCAACGATCCTGAAAAGCTCTCTAGGAGACGAAAGTGAGGAGGTGAGGGCCGTGAAGTATTCTTGCTTGGTCTTAATCACTTCCAATTTGTAGTTTTTAAGCAGGACCTTATGAGCTTCTCTATCCTTAGGGTCCCAGCTAGAGTGCCATAGGCGTTCCTGTCTCCTTACTTCCTGTCTACGAAGCCTTAGTTGTTCTGAGAACCAGGGAGCTGAGGGTCTTTTCCTGGCTGAATAGCAAGACCTAGCTGGGGCCAGTTCATCCAGGGCCTCCGAGATGGTCTTTTCATATTTAAGGACCGCTGAGGAAGCGTCCGTCTCCTGAGTAGTGGACAAGCTAGATGTCCACGGATGGAAAGAATCTTCCCTGATGTTTTTGAAATTCCTTCGCACTTCCATAGTACTCGGGACCCTTCTGACAGAGTCCTGAGTCAGATGGGCCATATTAAAGGGAACGGCCAGATGGTCTGACCAAGAAAGATGGAAAGGGTTGGTGACTGTCAGCCTTTGATCATTCGAAAAGATTCCATCGAGCGTGTGTCCCGCTCGGTGGGTGGGACCATTCACCAGTTGGGTGAGTCCACAGGCTGACATTACTTCCAGTAAGGAAATAGTGTCATGGGCCTCCAGTAACTCTAGGTGAAAATTGAAGTCACCTAGAAAAGTGAGATTTTGTCGGCCGAAATAGGGTTCCAGGACCTGCATCAGTTTCAGCCCAAATCCTGCTCTAGGGCCGGGGGGGCGTTAGAGCAGAATCCCATTGAACGCGGGGTTGGAAGAGTCAGACAGGGAAAAGTATAAAACTTGGAACACATCCTTAGGGTCAGAGAGAGGTATACTAAATGTGTATGTTAGAAATCCAGGCACCTTAAAAAAGTGAGCATAAACCAATCATACAGGAAAAGCAACCAAAAGCCCTTCACCAATATGGATCATTGTTAGCGTGGCCAGCCCTTAAGATATATCAGCCGGCAAAATGTTGTTTTTCTGTGCCTGCACCTCCATTAGACAAAAACAAGCATTTGCAATGCGATAGGTCTCGCATTTAGGAGAGTTTGAGCTATTGGTATTGTAAATAATAATGCCTTTCATTTATGTGTTGTTTTAAAAACAGATAAATAAAAGGCAAAGTCATTTACAATGCCAATAGCTTAAAGTCGCGTAAATGCAAGACCTATTGCACATCTGAGCTTAAAAGTGCAGCAGGAGCTCACACACTGGTGCAAGAGTCATCAGACATGGAGAAGGCGATAACCCCTGTCCACAATCACCGCTTACACTATGTAACAAGCATTTACAATGCAATGGTTTTGCCTTTGTTAAAGTTAGAGCTATTGGCATTGCTCTTGACATTATTTATTTCTTTATTTTTTTTAACATAAATAAATGGCATTGTCATTTACAATGTCACTAGCTTTATCTCTCGCAAATGACACACACAAACACACACAGAGCCCCCCACACACACAGCCACACAGAGCCTCCCACACACACAGCCACACAGAGCCCCCACACACACAGCCACACAAAGCCCCCCACACACACAGCCACACAGAGCCCTCCACACACCCACACAGAGCCTTCCACACACACCCACACAGCACAAGCAGGCAACAGGGGCACACGGAGGCACAAGCAGGCAACAGGGGCACACGGAGGCACAAGCAGGCAACAGGGGCACATGGAGGCACAAGCAGGCAACAGGGGCACACGGAGGCACAAGCAGGCAACAGGGGCACACGGAGGCACAAGCAGGCAACAGGGGCACGAAAACGGAGGCACAAGCAGGCAACAGGGGCACACGGAGGCAAACTGCTGCTTTTTGCTAACAATTGCCAGACGTAATATTGTGATACATCGCCATGCCTTTACCCTCAATGTGCACCACACGTCTCAGTGGAGCAATTGCCTTTTGCCAACGTTTTCTGATATTATAGTTACAGCGCCCCTAAGTGTTCCATAAACTGGCTTAGATATCTGTATTTTCGTACACCCTCAGTTGTGTTGTTTTTGCATGTGTGTCATTTCAAGAAGTGAATGTGAATCAGATGCGTGCTATACAAAACACCGACTTGGGCAAGTAAACCTACCTAAGCATATATAAATGTACTAGATGCATACATAATACATTGATACAGTCTGAAGATTTAGGAAGATTTGCGTTTAAAATGTCTATTTATCCCTGTCATTTGATTGGGTGCCAGAAAGCCTTACAACTACTTGAATTGTGACGCCATCCTACACGTGTACGTTTATTTATCCCCATCAATCTCCCCGCAAGAGCCGCTTTTTGACGACAAGGTACACGAAAGTAATACTGCGAGCTTCAATGACCCCAACACGATCACAAAGTGGGGTGTCCCATAACATGCCGAGCTCTTCAGCGTCCATGTATGAAACTTCCCGAGGGCCATCACGTGAAGCAAAAGTAGGCGGTTACACGCATCTAGTATCCCAACTACCAAGTGCATTGTTACACTGTGCAAGCACTTCACAAATACATCACCGCAATGATCAAAACAGCACTTACTGTCCGAAAAAAAGGATGGCGTTCAACTGGGGCCGCGGCGGGACTTGCTCTTTCCCCGGGGCTCCTCCTTCGCTCGGGAGCCTCGGGACAGACGCAGGCTGCTTCCTGCTCTCCACTCCTCCTCCGGATGACGTGGCGGAGGCTCGGCCGGCTGGGCCAATCCCAGCGCGGCCCTGGCTGGAGGCACACGGCTGCTTGCCTATACAAAACGGTGGCGGAGTTCGCTAAATGCCCCCGCACACGCGCACATATTACCATCTACCTGAAGGTAAGCGGCGCGAGGATGTTACTGGGACGAGAGACACGTTTAACCGGAGTCAACTTCATTTGCGATACATTTACCCGCGCGCATGCTCAGAAGTCTTTTTCCTCTCCGATAGCGTCGTCACAGCAGTTTATCAGTGAGGTTAGGAGGAGACCGAAGAGCCCACGTCTGAACGTTTGCATTGCGTAGGGTAGCTTTATAGATACATCGTCATTAATTCATGGCAACATTTAGAGTGCCGTCAATGGCGGACCAGATTCGGAGGCGTTCTCGGCTTTTGGCTGACGTAGCGTGACGTCGCCAAAAGCCAAAAATTCTCGGGAACGCCCCCGAATCTGGTCCGAGATTGACGGACAGAGCCCTCTCCCAATGGCTAGCCTCCATTTATGGAGCTAGCCAATGGGAGGAGGGGAATGGAGGGGGCGTATACCCGACCCCACACACAAAACATCAGGTTTTTTGGCGCATGCGCACTACGTGCGCATCGCCAGTCAAAACCTAAAAAAGGCACGTCTCTGTAATCATGCATGTGACGCAATGAAATTGCTTACCTTGCATCACCCACCAGTCTGCATACACCACCACAGCCCCTTTATGTGATGCACACACTCTCTAATCCATGATTAGGGAGTAACTATGATCCTTCACTAAACACAAGAAATTAAAACAAAAAGATACTTGGAGGGAGGGTGCCACAGCAATCAGGGAGGCTGTGCTATGGAAACTGTGCTTTACCCCTCCAGGGGTGTCCAGCATTGCTCTAAGAGGACATGGTCGGTTCCAGATTTTCAGGGCAATCACTCAGTAAAAGACTCTCCTTCCGAGGCTTGTATTCAAGTGTACCCCATATGGATACCCTAAAGTAAGCATTAACTGAGCCTTCAGAAACACCTCTGCCCTGTGCTGAAACTGACCATGAAGTGAGACCTTCTGGTGGAGGAGGGTGCTGCATGAGGGAGATTTTAGCCAAGATAGGTGTTGCTATCGCAGCGATATGTAAAGTGTGCAAGTAGTTTGCTAGCATAGATGTCATTATTTTTTTTTCAATTTTTCGAAAAAATGTTGTAGCCAAAAGTAAGACAAGACAAACATTATATAAATGACATTAGAAGAGTTGACAAAACAAAAATCTCTTTTGCGACCAAATAGTAGCCAAAAAACAACAATAGGATCAATTAAAAGAAGAAGGAGAACCAATCATAACCACATTTTTTGAAAAAAGAAAAGGAGAAGGATCGGAAGGAACTTGTGTCATAGAGCTATGAGAGAAAACATCATAAGTAGACAACACCTTATCACTCCCATAGCCGATCAGCCCAGATTCGATTAAATTTAAGCCAAGATCGCTCCTTCCTCCCTTCCCACCCCCTTGCATAGATGTTATTTCTATTGCACTGTGATGATGCCTGGAGTGAGGTAGGGTTCTAGGAAAATGAAAGTGTAGGATTTAAGATTATGGAAATGAACTCAGATGATGTCGTCAATCTGGACATATGTAAGAGTCATCTTCCTAAACAGACTGCATCTCACTCAACAGCGTTTAATCCTTGTCAGCTACCAGGACAGGTGAGTGGCATAGTTCAAGATCTCAAGGGGCCCAGGTGAAGTGTGATTAGGCCACCCAGCTTCCAGTGTAAACCCAGAACTACGAGTCCCAGAAGTATAAGTATAAGTATAAACCATTTTATAGCACGCTCTATTACTTGGGAGTATCCTGGCGCGATGGAGAAAGGCAGAAAAGACAGAGCAGAGACCAGCTTATGCCACACTGGTGAATGAATGGGTTTTCAGACATTTCTTAAACTGGCCTACGCACTGAATGAAGTGCATTCCAGGCCCGGGCAGCAACCACGGCTATAGACTGACCCCCTAGTCTGGTTCGCTTGAAGCGAGGAAGAGTCATCTTGAACAGGGAGGACGATCTGAGAGCTCGTGGAGGGGCATAGAAGGTAAACCGTTTCTTCAAATAGGCAGGCCCTTGATCGTGAATTGCTCTAAACGAGAGCACTAGGGATTTAAACAAGATGCGCTGAGACACTGGCAGCCAATGAAGGCTGCGCATGTGAGAGCGAACGCTCTTCCATCTTGGAACATTGAACAAGAGGCGGACCGCGGCGTTCTGGATAACCTGCAAGCGTTTGACCAGATAAGCAGGGATACCGCTAAACAGAGCGTTCGCATAGTCCAGTCTTGCTAAGATGAGAGCTCGGGCAACAGTCTCTTTTGCTTCTCTGGGGAGCAATGGGAAAATCTTCGTAGTGTTCTCAGAGTAGCAAAGCATGTCCCTGATAGTTTCTTTATGTGGTCCTCGAATCTTAGGTCCTCCCCAAACCATATACCAAGATTTTTTGCGGGGCCACCCATCACCTTGGGACTGGGAATGTTCGGGGCCACAGTGAATTTTTAAAGCTGGAAGGGAAAGAACCGTAGAAGAGGACCTCAGATTTGTCCTCATTACATTTCAGCTGGGCCATAGTCAACCAGCGAAAGACTGAGGACAAACAGAGCTGGACTGCTGTGGTATCCAGATTGTCGTCTGGCCAGGTGAACAACAATTGTGTGTCATCGGCATACCCCAATAATCTTAGCACCGTACTGTTCCACCAGGTAAACCAGGGGATTGATCTAAACATTGAACAGTAGGAGACTAAGAGTGGAGCCCTGAGGGACCCCCGTGAGAAGTGGTTTAGGCTCAGAGGCATGGGGCGGCATCCAGACCTGTTGTGTCCTATCTGTTAAGAATGATGACAGCCAGGCCAGGGCGCAACCACCAATGCCAATCGCAGACAGCCTGGCGAGGAGGAGCTCGTAAGGAACGGTGTCAAACGCCGCAGAGAGGTCCAGAAGAATCAGGACCGCTCTGCCGCCACCGTCCAAACACTCCCGGATTGCCTCCGCCATTTCAACCAGAGCTGTCTCCGTGCTGTAGGCCGCCCTGAAACCTGATTGAGCTGGATGCAGGGCATTAGAGGTCTCAACAAAGTTCTCGAGTTGGCGAAAAACCACTTTCTCACAGATTTTGGCCAATGCTGGCAAAAGGGATATAGGACGATAGTTCCCTGGAACAGCAGCATCCAGCCCTGGTTTTTTTAAGAGCGGCAAAAGCTTTGCCTGCTTCCAACCTGTGAGAACTGTTGCTGAGGATAGAGAAAGATTCACTATCTAGGTGACCTCACTGCAAACTGTACTGGCTACTTCAGAGAGTACCCGGGCAGGGCAAGGGTCTGAAGGTGAGCCCGATTTGAGGGACTGAAGAAGTGGCAATATGTCACATTCAGCAGCTACAGAAAAGTCTGTAAACTGCTGAATATCGCAGTGACATGGCATAAGGGAGGAGCCAGCCAGAATGCAAAAGGTAGGGGGCTCCTGGCCTTTGAGGTGGAATACCTAGAGATGTATGGACAGGTGAGTGTGGGATTGAGCATGGAGGGCAGCTGGCAGGTGCAGGTGCAAAGGCCTAGGATAGGGATATGGAGAGAGGCATAGCTGCCAAGGTTTCAGATTGCTTGTGTGAGATTTTCATAATTTTAGTGGAATTATGAGTGACATTCAGAGACTATGAGTGCCACTTTCTCGCGAGCAAAATCAAGCAGCAAAGATGGGGAAAACACAGATATCAGAAGTTTGTGCAATGAGAAACTGAGATCTTACTGCTGCAAAGCACCAGAAATGGAAGGGCTCTCACAGGCGAATACCAGGACGGGTTCCCTAAGCAAGCGCTTAGAAACCGCTCGGTGATTTGCGCTATATAAATTCCTGTACATTTACATTTACATGGTGGACCCTGCTCCGCCGGTGGAGTTCGCCCTCTTTTGCTTACTCCGCACTCCGCTTGTAACGCGAAGTTCGGCAAAAAAACTGCTGACCTCTGGCAGGCAGAGTTTACCGCGCGCTGCCGCTCACCCCTAGACTTCCACCTGCCAGAACCGTAGTTTTCACTGGCATTGTGAAGTGCCTTGCATACTGACGGCTGTACCAATATTTAGCAGTGTTGTCCGCCATATGGATTGCTGGTTCTTAGTGAATAGTCCTTTGAGAGTACTTCGTGAACCAGGACCTAGAGACATCTGGACCAGTACACAGGCCTAACTGTGCAGCCATGGTACTCTGTTCAAGCCATCGTTCCCTCTTCCATCAGAAGACAGAGCTGCAGTCTGAGGAGCGGTGGCACACGGTACCCTGAGCAGGCGTCTGGCTTTGTCATTTACACCAGAGCTTAATTTGAGAAGTGGTTTCCGGTGCCCAGCACCGGCACTTAATCAACAACACTGGTGCTTTTCATGAGCACCAGTTAAAGACACAGCAGAGACTCAAACCTGATTCCCCAGCTCCGAATTCGGCAGCTCTGGCCATTACGCCCCAACCTCTCCCCACTTTCATGGTTAGTAGTTGGTTCTGTGTTAGGCTGCACTAACAGGAGAAATGGGTTATTGCAAGCTGCCTCCTGACGAGAGCCCCAGCACTTTGTTTTTTTACAAATGAACCACTGTTTTACACCCACCCCCCAATAGAAGAGCACCTGTTTCGTTTTCTCCATTCCCTATCATGCAAGGGAAAAACACTTTTTTAGGTCTCGCCTAGCGTGGCTGCGCACATGCGCAGCTCGCTCAGTGAGATTTATAGCAGATAAGTACTTTTTGAAAAGGGCTTGAAGCCCCGCCCCTTCTACCCATTGGCTAAAACGGTGCGCTGCCATTGGAAATAAGGATTCCAGGGTGCGTCCTTTCCCCGTTTTTGGCCGGCCCACCCAGACTGGCTCACCTGCATTACGGCTGTAGTGACGAAGTTTCTTATCTTCTCTGATTGGGCCGGACAAAAAAGGAGACATGGCACCACATGTTTATTTTTGCATTTCGCTTTCACCTTAAAGTGAAAGCGTGATGCAAAAATAAACAGCGGGAATGGCAAGCGCTTGACAACATGCTCGGGAGTAAAGCTGACGTCAATCGCATTAACCCCACTCTTCAGAAGTCATGCATTATAACATTCCGCAATATACCTCAACGTGCAGAACAATGGAAACAGAAAGGTACTAAAATGCTGTGCGAGATTTGCAGGGCTAAAAAACTTGTAAACGCCAAAATTCTGCCTTTTCGCTATGGGGCCAAGCAGAAACCCCTCCGAAGAAATATCTGACTGAGAAGCGCTTGACAACATGCTCTGGAGTAAAGCTGTCAATTGCATTAACCCTGCTCTTCAGAAGTCATGCATTATAACATTCCGCAATATCAATGTGCAGCACAATGGAAACAGAAAGATACTACAATGCTGTGCGAGATTTGCAGGGCTAAAAAACATGTAGAAGCCAAAATTATGCCTTTTCCCTATGGAGCCAAGCAGGCACACCTCCTTGGAACCATCGGACTGAGAAGTGCATATGAGTCGCAACGTACTTAACTGAGCGCGACTGATACCGTGACTGACACACCGGAAGCTGGACATGCCGTCAGAACGGATGGTGCCCATTGGAAGTGCCCCCCGCGTTGTTCACTTTAAAAACACGAAGAAAGGGGCTGCAGGGCTGTCCGGCGCAAAGGCGGCCTCCCCCAGTCTAGTGGATCTTGTCAGAGGCACTGGGAGATTTAGTATTGATGTGGAGAGTGGCCCCTAGTACAATATACTGAAAGACTCGAAAACGGACTACGAAAGGTAACAGGACCATCTACGAATCAGCGCATACAAAGGCGAAGTACCTTACTACACCAGCCACATAATGCTTGGTAGTCACGATTTCTCACCCGACAGCAATCTCTGATCGAGGTGAGTCGACGTGAAATGTCGCCATACATTACCGTACTGCAACGCTTTTTTTCCCGTATTTTCTTTGGGTGCTGTAAAGCTGTTTGTCGTTTTTTTTTTAGGACGGAGCATATTTTTAATTTCCATCAGCTGGAGAAAACATGCATCTCTGATACCTACTCTTCGGATAGGGCAGGAGAAATGGATAGGACGCCCCAACAGAGAATTCACATATTAGCTTCGCTAGTTTTCCACAACTGTTTGTTTCATCAGACATTTATGGTCACTAAGCCTGTTTCAGGTAGTTGTTTGTGCACATGTATGTCACACCTATTTACAGTTTAATGTTGGGTTGTGGTTTCTGTTCAAGCAACAGTCAAGTATCCCCCCCAAATATCTTTTTTAGTCTTGCATCACACAGCAAACTTTGTATCAGAACATTTGGTACATTATGATCTGCAATGCAACTTGTTGCAACATTTTACTTACGGTGTTCACGCCTGGTTACTTATCAGTGGTATTGCAACTGGTTTATATTCCTCAGTAACAGTTATAATTATCATTTAGGAATGCGGGGGCTCTATATCTAACATATTTCGTGATTTAGTCAAACAGAAGAAATGCTTGATTTCATATTCCTCAAACATCTGGCTTATAAAATAATTTTATAACACAGTATTTTTTGGAGGAACGTTTTGAAAAAGAGAATATGAATGTGCAAAATTTGTAAGTTGATATTGTTTCACACCTGGCAAGGGTTAATCTCCTCCCTTTGTTGGTCTATACAGTATGTTAAGTGCCAACCATGGTGCTTTATTGGCCCACATAAATGTAGGAAACTGTACCCCAATATTTTGTTTCAAAAAAATATTGTGTGCAAAAAACAAGGAAGTGCAGAATATATATCTTTAAAAAATGGAATAGTGATAAAATCGACATTCTAATCGGAGCTGCTTTACTTCAACTATGCATAATCTCCGCTAGTCCAAGAATTTGTCACCCAAAACCTAATATCTGTTCGGTTCTCACTCCTTTTCTGATACTAGTAAAGAAGTTGGGAGAGGGTTAGGTGGATCAGCCCCTCCCCTCCACCCGTTTTATTTCTGATGAGAAAAATGAGAATGGTATTCCACCTTCTCAGCAAATTAGTTTTTTGATTTTTTTATCTGTTTTGGTATCCATATGCAGTATGGTGCTTTCACACACTGCCCATTTTAGATCTTCTGACTTCCAGGTAGTCAGCCTAAGGCCTCAGGTGCTTTCCAACTCATTGCAATTAGTTGTTTCGCTAAGACTAGTGCCAGATCAAACAAGCGTTGAAAATGCAATAGGTCTCGCCTTTGATTACGTTGAATCCATTTGCTTTGCTAATGGTATTGTATAGCAAAGCAAATGGCTTTAACTTAATGAAAGGCGAGACCTATTGCATTTTTAATGCCTGTTCCCCTTTAGGCCGGGCAGTGCAGCAGAGCCCGGCTCACTCCAGCCTACGTCACCCTCGAGAGCCGCGCACCACCCAACCCAGCCCCACTTTCATCTGTCATTCCCCCTTTTACCACTGTCACAAGGCGATGCTGACTAGCGACAGACCATATTTCAGAAGAGCTGTGTGCACTGACTGCAGTCGTTCGAGATGCTCATCCAGGCGGCCTCAAAGTGTGATACTCGAATGAGTCTGCTATCTCTTTCTTTCTTGGGTGGGCATGGACACCAGCGCCCTGGGTATTTCTTACAACTCCACTGCCCCTTTTAGGACTTGCAAACATCCAATTAGTATAAAGAGACAGCAACGACTGGGTCTGCTAATGAGGATCGTATAAAAAAGGGGCCAATCAAAGACACATTAAGCACTTTGGGCCTCTCAAGGGTATGTAAAGCGCTATATAAATAAACATACTAATACAATACAATGGCAGCCTAGGCAATAAGCTGAAGGCCTGAATTCCCAGTGGCTATTGTGGCCACTAAATGGGCCTCTTTTTCAAAGTAGATTTTCTTGCAATGTGTTTTGCAATCTTTTCTTCATTAAATGTTAATTAGCCCCCCACTGCCTCACTGGAAGCTGCTAAACCTTCGAGACTTCAGGCACGCTTTCTTTCAGTTCCTGCCCTTCCTTCTTGTACAGGAATTTATATAGCGCAAATCACCGAGCGGTTTCTAAGCCCTTGCTTAGGGAACCCATCCTGGTATTCCCCTGTGAGATACCCCGGCAGGGTATCCACAAGGTGAAAGCCAGGCATCCCGCCGCGACAGGCCGTTGTGGAGATTAAGCAAGCTATTACCCAGAGTCGCAGAGTGTGAACCCATGAATCGAGTAGGCACCGGAGCGAGAATTGTTGAGTCCATGGACATTTTTAGGACTCAAGACCTCGCCGAGCCGGGAATTGAACCCGGGTCCCAGGCTGATCTCTGCTTCCAGGTCTGCCTCCTCTAACCAGTGAGCCACACTTCTCTACGTGACTACAGTAATAACATAATAGCCATGTGTTATGCAACAAAATGAACTGAATGGTTTATTTATTGGCCACATCCTTCATACAGCCCTTGTTAACCATACCAAGAGGAAAGGAGGCATTTTTGTTTGATTGAGATACAATTTATGCCTGTCTCAGAGATTCCTAGCGGAAGGCGTCTGCTCCAAGACCGCTGTCAGATCAGTTTCTCAAACTTACTGTACCCAAGCACCAGCGCGAGATCTAAGTTACTGACCGATGCTTGTTTACTCTGGCCTGCCGGCCTCAGCTTCTTTTCCTTGACTCAGCCTGCTCATAGCTGCTGCTTTTGTTTGTTGTTGAAGCTCTCAGTTATGGCTTCCGGGTCAGGTCAGGTAACTACCGGCAGAGTCAGTCAGCAATTACCAGAAGTAGCCACGGGACATTGCCTAAGCGATTACATTGAAATCATTGTGAAAAGCAGACCAGGTTCCTGTATGTTTTTTCACAAGTTTAAATACCGTAGTTTGTGGAATGGGACAGAGGGGTCTCCCTCTCGAAGTGACGGCTCCCCCGCTGAGGCAAAGGAGCTTCACCTCACTGCTCAAAAGGAAAAATAAAATGATAATAACGTAACATTATTATAATGTTATTTTTCCTATTGCCGTCATTGGTGGGGCGGGTCTGGCCAGAGCAGGGAGAGGAGTGGTTTGCACTCCCTGAGTGCTCATGACTATTGCAGACATGCCAACCCTCCCGATTCAGGCGTGAGATTACCGATTTCAAGGCTAGTCTCCCGCCTCCCGATTCCTGCAAGCAAAAACCAGATTCCTCGGGGTTTCAGCTGACAGGGCTTGGTATTGTGTAAAGTGCTAATTCTTCCAGCAATAGTCAGAGTGGAGATGCAGGGGCTCTCGAAGGGGTGAAAATCCAACAAAGCGTCATTAACAAGGGAATGGTCTTTTAAAGACCTGTGAAGTATTGGGGGGGGGGCTGTGTGTGTGCACAGGAAGCTGTTTCAGCCTGGCCTGTCACACAGGATGGGGGGTGCATGCACTGCCAGCAACCTGCCAGGCTAGTGCACAAGACTTGCATCACCCTCTCTCTGCCTGCCATTGCGCTCCATGCTTCTGAAAGGTAAGAAAAAAACTTGCATTTGTGTTTTAAATATCAAATCCTGCAGCAGCCACTTCCAAAGCCCATACATGACAGTAACCCTATTCAAGGCCCCATTCTCACGATTATTTTTTTTAATCTCCCTCTTTGCTCTTCTGAAATGTTGGCATGTATGCCATTGGGCCGGCCAAACAGTCATACACAATTTGCATGTTCCCCGTCAGGCTGTAATACACAGCATGTTGAGGAACATGCAAATGCTCCCTGTTCCAATCTAAGCGCCGAACCATGGCGCTTAGACCAATCACAGCGCTGCATTGTAGCATTGTGAATGGGTCAGGAGAGTCTGTGTGCCCCGCTACTTCCTGCTGCCGGCGGAACTGGAGGCAGGAAGAAGATGGGAATGGAGCAGAGGCGGCCGCAGGCTGTTCCAGGTCCATTTATTTATTCACCCCCATATCGCCCCACTACCCAGTCTACTAGTAGCTGCTACTGGCTGTTATTACTTCCTTCAGATAACACAGTGAAAAGAACAGCCATCACCCCTCTTGTCCTGCACACAGGGCACGTAGTTGGCTGTCTAAGAGCAATGGCACTTATCAATTTTGATGTGTGTGCTGCGCATGTTCACTTTTGTGGAGGTTCTAAGTTTGGGAAAAACATGCCCCAGGCCATAATAAAGAATGCACATCAATGTGGTAGAAATACTCTTCCCTCTCACAGAACGACACAGAATTGCGAAGAGCTTTTCAGTCATTCTGCAGAATTCCGCTGAGTGAAATTCCACAAATTCTGCCAACCCCTACTTATAATGGCGAGTTCCTTTCCTGGGTGCAGTGATTGTGCTTGAGAGACAGTGATTATATGGAGAGAGGCAGGAGCATTTGTCTCTGCAGAGGTCATTGCCCTCGATGTCACAGGCACTAGGGCTGAAACTAAAGGTGTGAGAGGTTCTAGGGCACCCTAGAACATCCTGGACTAGGTAATCAGTCTGTCTTTGATCACACAAAAAATGCTGCCAGAAAGAAACAAACACTAGATAGGGTCTACTTTTGGATAATGAACCATGAAGAGACACTACAAAGGCCCTCATTATGAGTTTGGGTGTTATTTTTTGCACTAATAAATAACGATACCACAGGGTAGGTTATTTATCATGTGAGATAAATAGTACCTATCATGAGTTTGTGAAGAATAACATGCAGATTTGGGTGTTTGACACCAAAATCTAAAAGGTATGGTAAATACCATACAATTTCTGCTATTAAAATTCTGCTGGTTTAACCTGCCGAAATTTTACAACAGCTGAGGTATTTCACACATCTGATAATTATCATATGTGTTAGATACAGCCAAACTCGTAATTCCGACTCTTGAATTAACAGGGGTTTACACAACAAGGGTTGGAATTTACCGCCCCCTTGTAATCTGGGGCGTAGCCTTTTTGCTTTCTTCTGGCAGTGTCTGCTCTGTGTTCAAATACTGTCAAATTTTAGGCTACTTTTTTCTAAAAACCATCTGCTAATGATCTTAACACGAAGATCTACTTACTACCTTTTATTTGGCCTACTTCGACCGAAAAGCTCAACTTTGCAAGTACTTCCAAATAATCAGGTAGCAGGCTAAACATTGAATCATCATAGTCTTGATGTGTGATGGAAACAAAGATTTCAATAGAATTAAAATAAACCAAGGCACGTTAAGGGCCTGATTATGATATCAGGCGGACCTCTGTCCTGGAACCGACCAACCTCCGGTCGGCGGTCCCGACCGGCCCATTACAATACGCCTGAACACTGTTTGGTCGCATGCTCCCTTTTCACAATGGGAGCTCTTGATACAGCCGTAAAGCTTCCGTAACACAAGCTCTCATTGAGAAAAGGGAGGTGAAGTTCATCCCTGCACCCCATGGCAGGGACCCAAAGGTGCCTGCCATGGGGTGCAAAGATAAAGAGGGTAGCACCACAGGTACCCCCTCGGCCCCCAACCAGAGGCCGCAAGCACAAGGGGGCCCTGCTGGGGGACCCAAAGCACGCTCTCAGACATGGTTACCATGTCGGAAAGCGTGCATTTTAATCTCAAGGGCCGAAGGCCCGCCCTTGAGATTACTGGCTGGTTTATGGGCTCCTGGAGCTGATCAGAAACCAGCTGGAATGACCGGCCAGTTTACTTTCCGACCACCTAGATCATAATTAGGGGGTTGGAAAGTAAAACACAGAGCCAATTACGATGCGACCCTGAAGGCTCCGACCGTATCAAAATCCGCCCCTAAATGTTTTTTTTATGCATAGAAGGTTAATCTGACCTAATTCTCTCTTTTACCTTTTGTCCTACTTTCCTTGACTATGAACAGAGATAAGAACCCAAACATTCCTCTGCTTTTCATATAATAGGCACATCCAGCCTTTCACTGGAATACTTTTTCGTTTGCCCTGCATCAAGCAGGTTTGTTCTTACCTAGAATGCCCCATACAGAGTGCAAATAACCGCACATGTATCACTTTGTAACATTTATGAATTTATTTGTAAACTACTTAAATGATGAATTTCTAAGGGCATCTGTAGGAAGGTTAAACTGAGTCACAACTTGCACACACTGCAGCCTCATTATCACCTACAAATACCTATGATAAATGTGGAGGTTAAGATGTGCCAAAAATATTAAATTGGAAGGTAAAGCCAAAGGAAATGATTATTCCATTCTCAGGTTTTACATCCTAGTTCAGCGCTGCCCCCTACTTGAGCACCACCTTTGTTTTTGATCTTTCTAAATATGAATGATCCATATTGTCTGAGCTTATCAGGTTTGTTATTGTTGACCTCTGGTGCCTGAGTTTGTCCTCTGTGGTATCGTTCAGTCTGAGCATAAGGTGCATTAACCGACTGAACTAAGAGACATTTAATTGGTCATCACACAAAGATTCTGGTCCTTTAACCCTTTAAGTGCTGCCGTCGGCCAACGGTCGTCGAGAGCACTACCTTGCCAGTGCTGTGCACGACTGTTGGCCAACGGGTCCGCACCCGTTATTCGAACGTTCAGCACTGGGCGCTGAAGGTTCAACGCTGCTAAGGAGTTAATCGTGTTTTAGAAGGGCTTAATTCTTTGTTGGTGCTTACCAACCGCTGTACACTGTTAGATGCTACAAAAATAAAAAATAAAAATAATTAGTACTGCTATCTGAATTGATGGTTATTGCAATGTAAATAAATACCCCTTTAACTAAACTATACTCTCTTAAGTACCACAAACATACGGAACAATGTTCGGTCAATTTTTTATTATAAATAAATACAAAATATATAGCGTCAAATGATGTTTAGATACTGCAACATACAAAGCAGGACCAACCAACTAATAGACATTTGTCAAAACTCACACAGGAGATGGAACGCCTCAATAAGTGGGCTCAGCTCACTTTAGCAGCTCACTGTAACAGAGCAAGAGTCTGCATCCTTCTATAATCTCACACTGACATTTGTAAGAGCCAACAAGGCACCCTGAGGTAGCCATCATAAGATGGTAGGAGATGCTGAAATCGGCTCAGCTGGAACCTGCCTCCGGCACAATATTTGTGATGCTTCGCCTTGGTCCAATTTTCTGAGAAGCGGAAGTT
This sequence comes from Lissotriton vulgaris, assembly GCF_964263255.1. NCBI lineage: Eukaryota > Metazoa > Chordata > Amphibia > Caudata > Salamandridae > Lissotriton > Lissotriton vulgaris. The sequence continues at coordinate 160,770,602 of NC_141700.1, forward strand.
CTTGGCAAGGAGCTGAAGGCTGTTATCCAATTGCACAGCAGCACCAGGGGACACTACTGAGCAGCTGATACTTCCAATGGCAGCATTTTCTGGCTCAAAGGAGTTTTAGGGTTTTTCTTTACAATAACACATTTTTGATGACCACTATTTCTCCTGGCAGTATTTGTGTGGTAGCTCAGTGTTTCAGACTAAGATGATGTCTCAAATTACACATGCTGGGCACAAAATGTTTCTATTGGAAATATAGATGTTTTAGGAACTACAGAGGGGTAAAATGTCCTGGGCATTGCCAGAATTGTGAGATGTTAAGTGAGTCCTTGAAATCAATATGTGTGTGTGTAAACACAAGTCCTTATCATCTGGTCTGCACTGTGGCACTTCTTTCACCAGGTGCACCAGGCGCAGACTGGATCAGTGTACCCTATCACAATCAATGCACTGTTTTGTGAGAGCGAACTTGTACCTGCCTTGGAGCAGTGCATTAGTGAAAAACAGACTTTATGTCTCCCTTTTACTGTGCAGGTGCAACTAGTCTGAATTTAATAGGAGCAGCATCCCCCTGTAAATGGCTATAGTGAGTGAGTGACTGCACCTACATGTGGGGGGAGGGGTCATATCGGGGAGGTACCTTTCAATGGAGTGCATCCAGGGGTGGTGCGCAAACTGTGCATCATTTCTTTGTGGTGCACAGTAGGTGCACCATAGGTGCACTCTCCCCTGCAAAGAAGGGAACATCTTCTTGAGATTGTGCAGATGCACAGGAGTCATACATGCATCTGCGATCCGTTCTGTAATACCAAACTGCCCTGGGGGTGCAGAAAGCAGAATATACCCTTTGCACCTATGAGGCACATAGTGTAGGATAGCACCTGGGCAGTAAAGAGTAAGGACTATTATTCCTCAATCAAGGGATTTAAATGCTTTTTTTGCAAACCACTGAGGCAATAGCATGTGACTTTCCAGCTTTTTTACTCACAATCTTTGCTTCAAACAGGAAGGAAAGAAGAAAAGGAGAAAGGAAGAAAGGAGTTCCCTGGCATCTCCTCTGAGACACGATCAAATATTTTCTGAATGTTTAATTCATACCTATACTTGGAGGTGGAAGGCTCGTAGCAAAATGCCCATTTGTGGTGAGACATTATAGTTTCCTAGGTTTGTCTATAAAACAGAGCCTTATCAAAAGCTTTAAAAGAGATTAAGGCCTCTCTAAGACTAAACTAAGCTGCTGGCCCTATGGATGCTTCTCGCGATTTAGTTTGGCAAGGAGGCCATGGTAATGGAGTATGAGCTGTCTGTAACTTGTGTTATTTTACCACACTAAATATAGCTATATGTTTGTTGAAAGGTGCAGCAAAATGCACATTGTCCTCTATTTTTTTGCATTCTGCAGCTATATTAGTTTAGTAACTTTAGTTCAACTGTATACTTGCTTGTTACAAAGCTGTTGGATTTCTCACAATCCCTATCGCTTTAGTGGGGTAATCTTGGTGGTCAGGAGCCCCCACTCTGAAAGCTGTTCCACACCGTTAGACTCACCTGACACACCCCACCTTCTTCAGATGGGTCAAATGCAAATGTACAGCAACAGTGACGGAAGTGGGGGTCGAGATGAATGCATAGGAAGGTTTGAAAGACCCTCCATTACAGTGAGTAGGCGCTCCGATATACATACAATACCTATCTGAAGTTTAGTCAGCCCCGTGTCCTCTGTGCCGTCACAAACTTCTTGAGCCACCTCAGAATAGTTCTGAAGTTCAGTCTTACAGTCCTTGCACGGTGCCAACCAGGGAAGTATGTCAACTCCCACTGGCGGAGAGTTTCTTCTGGGCCGATCCTTACTGGAAATCTTCTTGCCATCTATAGGTTCTGTACTGAAGCAAGAGTTGGAAGCAGTGCGTTGTGAAGGAAGAAGACTCGAACAGCAGGTAAGTTTCTTAAGTTGCTTTATTGAAGAGCCAACAGCATAACGGACACTCCCCAGCTGACCAGGGAGCTAACTGACTCCAAACGAACTAGAATGCACCATGGAAACAAGGGAATGCGGGGAAAGGAACGTGGAGGTTCGAAGGGAATGTCGGGGGAGAGCTGATACAATTAGAACACAGTGCTTGGGACCATCCCTCCTTTACTAAAGGAAACCAAGAAACGCCAGGGCAGCATCAATCCAGAGCAGCTGTAAAGCTCCTCCCACTTGGTCTGATGTGGCTCTGCCACTTTCTATGATCAGAGGCCACCACCGCAAGTTTCAATATTTTGTGTCTTGCCGACAGGCAGTGAGTAAAAGAAACAAAGCCAGACTGCTACCCACAATGAGCTTTCGAAATGTGGACCTTATGTCATGCCTTCACAGCAGGAAGCAGGAAGTGAGCAGGAAGGGGATGAGTAGTCAAAAAGCTTGTCTGCCATCTTTTCCACAGACTACATTTGTAACATATCTAGAAGCATCTGTCTTTCTCTCTCTCTGTCGAGGAGTCTCTCGCAATACAGGTCACTTTGTCTCTTTATGCAAAGGTGTTTGTGTCTTTGCAGAGTACCCACGGTTTATCTTATGTGAACGTGGACATATCCCCCTGAAATTGGCTAACATTTGACACTGCACAGGTGTGTGATTTACAATCTCTCATCTGATGGATCTTTTTAAGTCGATGAGATGCCAAGGCAATTAGCAATAATAAAACAATTCGACTTTCGTGAAGCCCATTTCGCTCCACAATAGGAACCAGAAATCGAAGTTAAGTCATTTTATTGCCAGTTAATAATCATACCAGAATAGATGCATATCAAGAATATATTAAAAGATACTGGATTACAGCTGGCAAACTGAAATATCGCAATAGGTTCAGTCTCAGTAGAATAAGATATGAAATTATCACAGCCACAGCAATACAAAAACTGAGAAATGGAAATAGGTGTTTCTTAAAGAAATTCTCTTTCCTAAACATGAATAAGTTCTGAAGTCATCTAATCAAGGCTCTAAGTTTAGAATAAGAATGGATCATAGAATAGGGTCTTAAGGAAATTTGGAAGTGCAAGAAGGTATCAGCCTAGGAAAGACTCCAGTAGAATTCTTCCAGAATTGGAATAAGTGTTTAGCATTAAGCTTAACACTTGAAAGAATAAAGGAAGCGGAGAGGTCTGTACCCCTCAAAGTCTAAGGGAATCTGCTCTCTTCTAACAGTGTGAACACTACTTAAAATCAAAAAAACTTTAACAATCATGTCTCTTCCCACACCACCAACAAACAATCATTTCACTTCTCATGTTGTGCTTTTGCAACATTACCAGACTTTAACATCCCACAGAACTTGGACAGTTACTGCAACCTTGAGCATTTCTCGTTCCTGATACGCAATGATTAGGAGGCTTCATCTGTTCATTAGGGCTTCCCGTTTCCAACCAAGATATGTCTTTTCAGACCTTAATCTCAAGAAACTAATACAGACAACAATACTCCTTTCTCTAGCTAATGAAACCTACAAAAGAAAGAACTTGCTAACCAAGCAAAATACATTTCAGAATGAAGGCCTTTAGTTGAGCTAACTTTATCTAAACATGTAATGTGTATTTCAAATGCATGGTTATTCTTGTGCACATTTAACTTAAGAAAAAATGCAAACAAGATGAAAGCATACATGATTACACTTTCAAATCGAACTTTCATAATATATGCAAATTCAACTTAAAGTATACCTGCAAACCTGGCTATAGAATACATGTCTTTATGTTAAACTGAAGATTAGCGCACACATTTATAAAACTCTAGTTTCTACAGTAAATACATTTCATTGATGCATTTAAATGTTCGCACATGTTAATAAAGTTATGAAACATAGTAAATATAGTGTCACATAAGGACATTTCTGTGACGTGTAAGGGTGGAGTCTAAATTGCGCTTCTCCACATTTGAATTGTGTTTATCTCTGCATTTTATTTATCCTTGTTTTGTATTTGTTACTCTTTTTTTCTATACATTTTCTGCCAAATAATTGATTTAAAGTAGTAAGCCTAGTCTCACTTTATTAAGAGTTCCACAAAAGCACAAACAAGAAGAGCACTTATAAAGCCAATAGGACACACAGTTTTCATTCTCACATTGACATTGAGATTGACATAGATGACAAAAATGCAAACAGAGCAGCACTCCTGCAGACATCCATGTACACACAAATCAATTTCACTTCAACCACCAACAGGCATAGACAAGCAGACAAACAGTTAACAAAGTGCACACGCCTAAATGCACCGACACACTTGGCGCCTGACATGCAGTCACCCACACAGACAGCTGGAGAGATATGTGTTATAAGTTATGTTAGTTGCAGGGATTGATGAAGGGACATTGTTCAGTGGATGATCCATGCCATAAAAGAGTGGTAGTTGCTTGCCGAACGTAGGCATCTGATTGAAGGAAGCTAGAAAGAAGAATTGACTTCAGAAGAGGCAAGGAAGGAGCAGCAGAGGTAAATGGACTACATCAAGAGGTGATAAGTAAGCAGTATGAGGTATGAGTCTGATAGAGAAGAAACAAACTGTTAGAGATAGCACAAAAAAAGGTACCGCAGTAGCGGCTCCTCCGCTAAGGCGGAAAAGTGTCGCCCTTCTGCTTTAGAGCAGTGCAATGCTTTAAACAGAAGTTATATCATTTTAGTTTTTGTATTCCGGTTGCACCAGGTTAGGGCAGGGCGGGCTTGGGCTCCCTGATGTTGTGGAGGAAGATGGGTTGATGCTGCACCTAAAGTGCACATGACTGTTTGGCTGGCCGTCTCAAGCTTTACAGCCTGGGTGGAGAACATGCCCAGGCTCCCTTTCCCTCTCTGAGCACCACTGAGAACAATCACCACTGTATTGGATGAAATAAGGATTTTGTTGGACAAGGTTCATCGTGCCACACTAGTCCTATTGGATCTTAGTGCTGCATTTTACACAGTTTCTCAACCAACTTTATTAACTAAATTAAAAGCTTCTGGAATAAATTTGTGGAAATGCCTTGGCTAGGTTGTTCTCATATCTAACGGTACTCAGGTTGTTATGATGGGCTCCCATTGCTCTAAACAGAGAGCTTTAATGTATGGAGGGCTACAAGGCTTGATCCTCAGCCTTACTTTGTTTAATATTTACATTACTCCTCTGGCAAAACGGATTTGAAACGTTGGGATAATATTAATATCCTATGCGAAAGAATCAAATATTGTTGTATTAATTACTGATGAATTACCTTTGAACAAGAACTTTTGCAATTGTGTCAGGAAGTCACAAAAATCGATGTGCAGAAATGCACTAAAATTAAACAGTGACAAAACCAAATTATTGTGTTTTGGTCTCTTATCCATTGTTGAGTCTCCAAATTAGTGGCCGCTGGATTTGGAAGAAGCTCATCACAGCAATAAAAACTGGGATTTACAATAGTCTCTGAATGAAATATGAAAGAGCAGGGCACTTAAGTGTCAGTGACCTGCTTTCTTTCTTCATCTAAAATTATTATGAAAAGCAATCTAATTTCTACCTAAGTGACCCACAAACCAGTAGCGGCTGCTCACACACCCACACACAGACCCACACAGCCAGTCACACATGCCCTCACTCACACACTCACACACCCACACAACCACAAACTAGTAGCAGCTAGTGTTGACAAGGAGTAGGTGGCGGGGTTGCTAGGGGTCAGGGAACGACAAAAAACAGCTTTCCTGCAGCCGGCCGAGTCGCGCTCTTTTGCTCCTCTCCTCCAGGCACAGGTTCCTAGACTCCACTGCAGCCAAACCTGATGCTTCTCTCACCTCACGACACACAGACACAACCACACATACATCCAGTTTACAGGGATGTTAGAGTTAGGAAATAGCATTTAAAAAACTATAGAAATAAAAACAAAGGTTACAGGGACGTTATAGTTAGCTTCAGATTTTACGCTCACAACATCATAGAAGTTCAGCAATGATAGTTAGCTCAAGTAACTATAAAATGTCCCCCTAGGTAACTTTAATTTACACCCTCAACATGCACTGCTAATTACCCCACTTATTATGTGACTCATGGCATCTTCTATGACATCATTGATAACATCGCTGTAACATTATCAGTAAAATTATTGATGAGAAAACTGCATGACAGGGGTGCGAGCTATAGTTACCTTAGGGCATGAGTTATAGTTACTTGAGATAACTAGAACTGCTGTATTTCTATAGTTTTGTGTGTGTGAAATCTGAACATAACTATAACTTCCCGGTTAACTTTGTTTTTTCAGTGAATATATATATATGTCTTAAGAATTATATTTATTAGCATAACACATTTATTTGAATTTCAAATATATTAATTTTTTTGTATATTGCTTTAGATTTGTTTTTAAGTAACATTCATTTGTATGAAGTAATTTTTTTAAGCTATTTAATTCATTTACTGTATTTTAATAATATATATATTTGCAAAAATGATTACTTCTTAAAAAATAATGTAACGGTTTCAATTATATTTAAATATTTTGGTCTGGAATAATTTTCTAGTCGATATTCTGATAATTTATGGTATATGTATGCAAAGTTGATTTTTTGCTCCTCAATACTTTTTCTGTAATATTTTGTATGTTACGATACTTTGGTAGTCACCATAGAGTCATACAACTAGCTAGAAGTGAATGGAATTTGTCCTTCAGCCTCTCAGACCTTCTGGCTCCATCTCTAATTTGTAATTTGTAATTTGTAGGGGTATTTATAGAGCGCAACGTTCGCTCCGGAAGGAGCATCTTGGCGCTGATTTCCTGGTAGGATATCCAATTACATCCTGAAGGCTGAAGAATTAGATGGCTGCCATGGTGTAGTCATCAGGAAGGTTAGAAATCCAGGTTTTTAATAATTTCCTGAAGTGTTTCTCTTGGGTTTGGGACCTCAGGATTTTGGGCATGAGGTTCCAAGCTTTAGTGGCTAGGTAATTTAGGGTTTTGCCACCTTTGGTTTTCAGATTGAACCTAGCAGGAAGAATTAGATTGTCATTGGAGGAGCGCAGGGATCTGCTAGGGTTGTAGTGAGGGAAACGCTTAATGAGATATTTCGGGCCGGAGTTATTAAATGCCCTGAAAGCAACAATAAGAATCTTGAGGAAAATTCTTTTGTGAAGTGGGAGCGAGTGTAAGGATTTTAAAGCAGCGGATATTGAAGATTTTCTGGGTAGCTTCAAAACTAATCTGGCTGCAGAGTGGAGTACACTTTGGAGTTTTTTAAGTGTAGCTTTCTTGGCGCCAGCAAGAAGACCGTTGCAGTAATCCAGACGTGCGAGAACTAGAGCCACTGCTATGGTTTTTCTAGAGTCTATCGGTAAGAAGTAAAAATTTTTTTTTAGAGATTTTATGATTCCGAAACATCAGCCAGCTACAGTCCTCACGTGATGGTCGAAAGACAAATCGGTGTCGAACAGGACTCCCAGATTCCTTGCAGTTGTTACAGTCTGGGGTGGAGCAACTGAATCTTCAGGCCACCATAGGCCTGGACAGAAGATGGTATTTTTACCCATTGGGAGGATCTCAGCCTTGCTGGAATTGCATTTTAGATGGTTTATATCCATCCAATGAAAAACAGCCTTCAGACAGCTTTTGAGGTTTTGCTCCGCCTCAGTCGAGTGTTCCTCTAGGGGCACAATGAGTTGCGTATCGGCGTACGATGTTACGAGTATGCCGAATGACTCAATCAGAGATATGAGTGGAATTAGGTAAATATTAAAAAGGAGAGGGCTCAGGATGGAGCCCTGAGGGACTCCAGATGAGACCCTCTTCTCTTTGGAGAGGAAAGGACCTAGGGCGATCGTTTGCGATCTGCCAGTTAAAAAGGACGTTATCCATGCCAAAACCACACCTGAGATACCAATATCTTTCAGTCTGCTAATCAGGATGGCATGCGAGATGGTATCGAACGCCGCTGTGAGGTCTAGGAGAATGAGGACGGCATTCTTCTTCTGATCCTGCAGCAGCTTTATAGAGTCTGTTAATTCAATCAGTGCAGTCTCCGTAGAGTGATGGGAGCGAAAGCCTGATTGTTGGGGGTGGAGTACGTTGTGTACTTCGAGATGCCTTTTAAGTTCTCTATAAACCATTTGTTCGGTAATCTTTCCTAGAGCCGGAAGGAGCGATATTGGGCGGAGATTAGTAAGCTCAGAAGGGGATTTGTTGGATTTTTCATAAGCGAGGCACAGTTCCAGTGCTAAGGGAAGAATTAACAATCTTGTTAATGATTGGGTTCATCACGTCAATGAGTTGATGGAGAATTCTGGGGGGGCAGGGGTCAGAGGGTGATCCAGATTTGCATGCCAAGATAACTTCTCTAGTTTGGTCTAGATTGACTGGTGTGAAGTTTTTAAGACTTCCAACAGGAATTACTTTCTGGGCGGATTTGCTTGAAGTGTGGGTTACTTGGGGTGGAGGAAATTTTTTTTGGATGACATCGATTTTCTCCTCAAAGAAGTCGGCAATTTGGTTACAAAACTCTTCAGATGGGGAAATTTCAGGTTGTAACGCTCTGGGCTGGGTGAACGTCTTCACTATCGAAAACAATGTTTTTTGTTTCTGTTTGGACTCCTTAATGGCGTTCGTATAAAAGACTTTTTTAGCTGTTTTAATGTTGGCATGATATATTTTCCTCAGCTGAATATATGAAAGTCTATCTGCCGTGCAGTACGTTCTGCACCACTTGCGTTCTGCTTTTCTGCAAGATAGATGGGCTATTGCTAGATCTGAGGTGAACCAGGGGGCATTGGTCTTAGGTTTTTTCTCTGTTCTTCGGGGGCGATTGGGAGGTTCACGTGCTCTAATTGCCTGACAAATCCAGCTATGGAAGAGATTAGCGTCATGTTCGGCATCACCAGTGAGATTAGGGGTCTGAGATTGGGTAATAGGATTTAACTTGAAGTTTTCCTGTATCTCTTTCCAGTTGACGAGGTTATCCAGGTGTGAGCTGGGTTTACTGGTAGTCTGCGGGCGTGAGGTTTTAATATGGAACAGGATCAGACTATGATCAGTCCATATTTGAGGGACAGGAGGTAGGGTTGTTAGAAGGGGAAGGTTAGTGCAAACCCCATCAAGTGTATGCCCTAGTAAGTGAGTGGGCTGAGTAACTCTTTGATGAAGGTTGAAAATTTCTAGGGTCTGTAGAAAGTTGAATGTACGTCGGTTTTGGACTCAAGATGTAATTTAAAATCCCCAATAAGAGTGAAGTGTGGGTATCTAAGGAGGAGGTGACCCAAGGAGTCACTCAGCGTGTCCAGGAATCTGGTTCTCTGATCATTAACTACCCGAATGTGTCCCTCCAGCTCCTTAGATAATGCTGCTAATGGGTAGCTTTTGCTCATTTTACTGCATGATTTTTTTGTGTCAGTAAAATTCTGAGGTTAATTTATTTGTTTCCACTTGATGGAGAATTGTTCCATCTTTTCCCTTATCAATTGTTAGCACTTCCTGTGATGTCATCTGTCACAGGCCATGTTCATTTCATGTTAAATCTGTACATTTTTCTTTGCTGAGAAACTGAAGTTAATCCGTAGATGATGTCTGTGCGCGTCGGGCCTGTTGACTGTAAAGAACAAGAGAGCACACGTGCTGATGTTTCTGCTTTGTGAGCACGAGGACTCAGGCGACAGAGTTCAAACCCAGTGATTTCTTTGTTCATCTGGAGTTTGGCAACAGCTGGCGCCGGCACGGTTTACAGGATTCCTTACGAAAGAGGTATTTGTCTCCAAGTCCTTTGTTTATCCGGCCAAGTGGATTCTATGGGCGGGAACAACAGCGCCATCACCGCAAAGTGGAAATTGGCAAGGCAGCGGTGAAGAATGCGCACGTGGGGCACACAATAGGCCTTTCAGCGTGGAAACTCTGGTAACTGAGCAGCGCATGGACACAGTCCTTGTCACTCGACTTCTTCCTGGACTTTTTGTTTCTCTCTGTAAAACAAGAGCGCCCAAAAATCCCCATCATTCAGACTTGGATGAGTGCTTCTTCCAAGGCAGATGTGGTCCGGTTGCCTAATTTACAGACCTTGGAACAAGGACACTCGTGGTTTAATCCCAGCTCAGCACCCTGGCTCACAAATTGCGTGATCCTGGACAAATACTTTCATGTCCTCCCACATCTAGATGTGTGGTGTTAAAAATAGCTACAAAGTAAGGAACTGTACATCACTATAATAAATGCACAAATTGTAGGAAATGGACATACCTATATTTAAAGTATATTGTGTAAATGAGGACTTATATACAAAATTCTGTTCCAGTCCAATACTGGTCTTCTGATTACGTATCTTTATTTAATGTTTCTCAGAAATGCAATTACCATCTGAACCCAATGCATTCCCTCTTTTGTATATCAACAAGGGGTGGAACCTGGGGTGGACAATTTTTAACGGGGTCCAGTGTATGTGTCCGAATCACTAGTAGCAAAAAGAAGTATAAAGTTCCCCGGTAGGATTATACAAATGGAGTGTGTGTATGTATATATAGCGTAGAGAGAAAGAAAGAAAGATATTCAAGAGGGAAGAAGGGGGAAAATTCCCTCTTGGGAACTAAAACCCTCACACACCCAGCAAGCTAGGTGTCATGCTTCATCATATGGGTTCTGCTCCTCGTCAGACTGGCGCTGCAATGTCTGACGGGCTCCCACGAAGGGGCTCTTTATCGGAGATCTTTTGTTCCAGCCATATGGTGCATGCGTGTAAGAGGGCAGGTGAATGTGTAGTCGTGAAAAAGTGATAGTGAATTAAAAAAGGTGGGTTAGTCCACAAAGAACTTTAATGGTGTGGCTAGCTCCCTTGGTTAAAATGGTGGGAGGGGAGATATACGCCACATGTATTGGTGGCGAAATACCTACAACCCTCTATTAGGTCGACATGTTTCTTGCAATTCTAGCAATTCCTCAGGACCTCGGTGCTCAGTACTACACAGTGAATTAAAAATTAGTTGATACAACCTTTAGTCTTAAGGTCAGTAGTGGAGCAGACCAACTGGTCCTGCCTATAACGATGCAACCTAGGGTATCTGCTCCACATGCTAATGGAATTATGTAGGGCGCTAAAAACAGAGGACCTGAATACGATCTTGGTGGGCGGGTTACTCCGTCACAAACATGACGGATATGTCGTATTACAATTTTTTTATATCCTATGGAGCTTATAATAAGGCGTATGGATATCCGTCACGTTTGTGATGGAGTATCCCATCTGCCAAGATTGTATTTAGGCCCAGAGTCTGTGCTATACAAAACTATAAATAAATAGACAAGCTATTACTATCCTGGTTTCATGTTCCTCTCGCTCCTATTACTTGCTGGTTAGGTCTTGCCTCGACAGCATATGCAATGTCTCTTCGGGACATATTGCTTTCCAAAAGTGGGGTTTCAGGCTGCCCATTACTTAGCATCATTTGGCTTCAATGTCACTTTCATTCCCTTGGTTCTTATTGGTCAGCTGTTGTAGGCTTCCTTCCTCTTTGTGTATTTGTTCCTTCCCAGGAGCAAGGGTGCATTATTTGTGTCATTCCACTTCTTATTTTCTAGGGGCTACTTTTTTATTTGTGTTTAAGCTACTCTGCCAGAGTGCATCTTTCTGTGCTGTGTCCTGTGGTGTCATGCTTATGACGCAACAGGCACGCTGCGTCAGGGTCATGTGACCCCAGTTTAATAAAGAGGGTACGCAGCGACGTACGCCAGTCAGGCTACGCCAATGAGACCCGAGTAACGCACCCATCCGTGTCCTGTAATTATTCAATATTGTAAGGCCCCTAACACTACCCCCGCAAGTGTCGATGCTGGCTTGTGACCCAGCCTTGCACACGACACAACAGTTGGCCACGCGGGCGGGCAACCCCTTGCATCGCACGGTGAGGCGGTCGCGAGCTGCCCCATCTGCTCGCGGTGCTCGTGCCCCGGTGGACGGCATGCTGCACACTGCTGCATTGCCGCTCAGTCAGAGCCTTAGAGGTCTCCTGCGGCGGCGAATACGGCCCGGACTTTCGGTGGAGGCCGCAGAGGTGAGCGATCCCCGCACTGCACCCTACAGTGCTGCCGGCCATGTGCGGTCTTTCCGGCGGCTTTGCACAGCCTATTGAGGCGCATCCCCACATGAGCGCACGAGTGCAGGCCACAGCGGGACTCTAGCGATGAGCGTGCCTGGCTGTTCTTGATGCTCGGCAGGCTGGAGGACTCGACTCCCCCCTCCCATCTCCCCATCGTCAGCGGCGCTGCAGGAAGAGGGGGCAGGGAGCGAGGAAGCATTCTCCCAGAACACGTGGAGGGGAGAAGGCCTACGGGCAGGTCCACACACAAGGACACGTGGGGAACAGGGCGAAGGCCTGTGTTCAGGCCCCACAAGGCTCAGCAACGTGGTGAACAAGGGGAAGGCCCACTCTCAGGCCCCCATAGTGGTTCAGCAGTGTGGTGGCCAGAGTTGCCAGAAGAAAAGGGTGCAAGCACCACTTCCCCCACGACACATAGTGCAGTAGCCTGCTGGGGAGTGAGGGAACTGGTGGCAACATTCACCAGGCTCCGGTGACTGGAAGCGCAGGTGCAGGAGATAGGAGGAGTCCCACAGGCAGTCCACGCGCTCACACAGCTCAGCTCAACTGCGTCCAGGAGGAACAGCAGAGACAAGAGGGAACCTGCAGAAGCACCACGGACAGGGTCAAAGACAGGTGACATGTCTACAATACCCCAAATAGAGCCGTTCATAGTGGAAGGGTCGCCCTCATCACTTGCACTAAAATGGAAAGATTGGGTGGACCGCCTACTAATTGTCTTCAAAGCGACCAAGGTTCATAAGGACCAGAAACGAGCGATGTTGCTACACCTTGGAGGCAAAGACATCCATAACATCACCAAGATGGTTGTGGGAGCCAAGCCCAAGAATCACCACACATTGATAAATGCCCTCAATGGACACTTCGAGCTGATGGCCAATCAGGACTATGAAAGGTTCATATTCAGGCAAGCGCGTCAACTCCCAGAAGAGTCGCTGGACACGTACCACGCAAGACTAAAAAACCTAGAGTCCATGTGCGGGTTCCAGCACGAGATGGAAGAGATAAGGGGACAAGTGATCCAGGGCTGTGCCTCCGCCAAGCTCAGTGAACGAATACTGGAGGAGTCCGGCAAGTCCCTCACTGACATACTGACCTTGGGCCGCACCAAGGAGTTGTCCAAGGCCCGCGCAGCACATATGGAGGCGGCCCTCCAATCCCCGGTGAAGGCAGAACCGGTGAACGCGGTGATGACCAAACCCACGACGAGGTGGAACAAGAAGGGACCCTGAACAGGGACCTCAGGACAAGCGAAGACGTGTGGAAACTGTGGTGGGCCTCCCCACCAAGCAGCAGACTGCCCGGCCAAAGGAAAGAGATGCTCGGGATGCGGACGATTCAACCATTTCGAGAAGGTATGCAGATCCAAACGGTATCGCAAGCCTCGGCAGGTAGTCAATGCAATACCCGCAATTGAGAGAACACCCAGCGACATGGACGATGATGAGAAGGAAGAGCGGGTGGTCCACACAGTACACATGATTGGAGCCGCTGCCTGGAAAGTGCGTCGATTGCCTCAGTGCAACATTTGCGTCGGACCACAGGACGTCATGGCTGTAGTGCATACGGGGGCCACCATCATCATAATGGCCTCAGCTCTTCACCGAACCATGAATCCAGCACCCAAACTGTACCCTTCAGCGATTACTTTGTTTGCTTATGGCCAGGACACACCTCTGAAAATACGGGGTCATTCCAAAACGTCTATCTCTCATGGCAACAACTCCATCACCACCAACGTGTACGTCACCGAAGATGGGCAAGGTATGCTGCTAGGGTGCCCTGCTGCAGAAGACTTGGGAGTGGTGACGTTCGCCTTCAGCTTGCATCACAAGTCGATCTAAAACCTACTAGATTAGTTCTAGGAGGTCTTCGAGGGAATCGGCAGGTTCAAGGGCAAAGAGATTTATCTACACATCGATCCAAAAGTTCAGCCCGTAGCACTTTGGCATCGGCAGATAGCATTTCACCTATAACCCCAGGTAGAGGAAGAACTCAAGAAACTGGAGGCAGCAGGAATCATTGTGAAAGTGACGGGCCCACCCTCTGGTTTTCTCCGATCGTTGTCACAAGGAAACTAAAACAGCCTGGTGCGGTGAGGATCTGTGTAGACATGCGACTACCCAATGCCGCAATCAAACGGGAACGCCACATCACCCCAACCATAGATGATCTCATTGGGGAAATGCCTGGGGCCTGCTGGTTCTCCAAGCTCGACTTTAGGTCTGGATACCATCAACTGGTGCTAGACGAGGCATCTCGAAACATCACCACTTTCTCGACTCACGTGGGGCTCCGGCGATACACAGGGTTGAGCTTTGGTGTGTCTAGTGCGGCTGAGGTTTTTCAAAACATCATACATGAGTTGATCATGGACATCCCTGGTGTTATCAACATCAGTGACGACATCATGGTCCATGCGAAGACTCTTCCAGAACACAATCTCTGCCTCACCCAAGTGCTTCGCTTGCTGAGGGACGCTGGACTCATCCTACACCGGGAAAAGTGCGAATTCCTGAAGAAGAAGCTGCAGTTTTTTGGCTACACGTTTTCCACAGGAGTCAAACCAGAGCCGAAAAGGTCAGAGACATCAAAGATGCTGCCGCTCCAGCTAACGTGACAGAGATCCGTAGCTTCCTCGGTATGGTGAACTATTGCAGCAGGTTTATTCGTGACCTTACCACTCTGACCCTCCCGCTGAGGGAGCTCACCAAGGACTCTACCCTGTGGAAGTTGGGCCCGGATCAAGCCAAGGTATTCAAGGAGATCAAGAATGCACTTTCAGAGGCGACCACCCTGGCTTTCCTTGACCCGGTAAATATGACACAGATAGCGGTGGATGCGGGTCCCATGGGCTTAGGGGCAGTCCTGCTGCAAAGACAACGTCTGGATGATGACTGGGCCCCTATAGCCTTTGCAAGCCGGTCCCTTACCGAGACTGAACAGAGATATTCTCAAATAGAGAAGGAAGCCATTGCCATTCATTGGGGATGTCATCATTTCCACCTGTACGTTTACGGCAAGCCGTTCGTGGTGGCAACAGACCAAAAGCCCCTCGTGGCCCTGTTTTCAGGAACATCTACCAAACCACCTCCCCGGATTGAGAAGTGGATGTTGCATCTCCAAAATTACAACTGTAAGGTAGAATACCAACCAGGGTCCCAAAATCCAGCCGATTACTTGTTCCGGCATCCCACAGCGGTCACGGCCAAGGAGTTGGAAGAAGCCGCCGACAACGAAGACAGTGGCGGCTGGTGACATTTGAAAGTGGTGAGGCGTAAAATGATTGGCATACTGCACCGTTGCGAGCGAGCGCAGCGAGCGAGCCCGAACCATCATAAGGGTGGTTTTGAAAAAAGAGAAGAAAAATTGTGCATTTTCAAGCAAATTTGAGAAAGCAGGAAGGTTAATAAAGCAATTGTGAAAGTGCTGTTATTACATTAATATATGTCATAACATATGTAGCTGCTTATTCAGTATAACCACAGAGCATCATACATTCTGTCCTATTACACTGCTGAATTCAGACTATAGGACTTTAACCTCATAGCTGCTATTACACATTCCTCCCCAGTGCTGCGCTGTCCATTAGAACTAGTGCTGAATGGACGTTCAATGGTCGTGCGCAGCACTGGGGAGGTAGTGCTGCCGTCGGCCAATGCACCGAGGCAGCACTTAAGGGGTTAATAAAAATCTCAGCTTCAAGAGTAGCAGAAGTTGCACAGCAGTTGGGAAACAGCCTTTACAAAGCATCGGGAACAACGCATTACCTTTACCACGTTTCCATTACAACGCATGTGACTTTACCACGCATGTCTTACTTTCCACACAGTTTATAGTGTTTAGGTGCTACAGAATGTTCTTAATATGCCATTTGATCAGTAAAATCTGTTTAGTCCCCAAGAGACAAAGAAGGCCTGCATATTAGGGGCTGGAAACTTTTTCGCCTTAAAAAAAACCTCAAGATTGCTCAATAAGCCAAATGTGCCATGCTGACATCTGCTGTGCCATTCGTTTTTTGTACCCGTCTACCCTCTGTGCCACTTGTTTTTACCTTGTTTTTGTGCCCCTTTTGCCTTCTGTTCCACTCCTTTTTCCCTCGTTTTTTGTGCCCTTCTGCCCTCTGTTCCACTCGTTTTTTGTGCCTTTCTGCCCTCTGTTCCATTTCGTTTTCCCCTCATTTTTTGTGCCCTTCTGCCCTCTGTCCCACTCGCTTTTTGTGCCTTTCTGCCCTTGGTTGCACTCGTTTCCCCCTCATTTTTGGTGCCCTTCTGCCCTCTGTTCCACTCGTTATTTTGTGCCTTTCTGCCCTCTGTTCCACTAGTTTCCCCTCATTTTTGTGCCCTTCTGACCTCAGTACCACTCGTTTTTTGTGGCTTTCTGCCCTCTGTTTTACTCGTTTCCCCCTCATTTTTGGTGCCCTTCTGTCCTCTGAGCCACTAGTTTTCCCTTGTTTTTTGTGCCCTTCTGACCTCTGTCCCACTCGTTTTTTGGCCCTTCTGCCCTCTGTTCCACTTCGTTTCCCCCTCGTTTCTTGTGCCCTTCTGCCCTCTGTCCCACTCGTTTTCCATCGAGTCGGCTGAGGACGAGAAAAACTGAGAGATAGCAGACCCGACTGAAAGCCCCCCGACAAAACTACAAAGCCAAAAATAAATATATTTGGGGGCTGTCCTGCCCCGAGCTCTGCCCCTAAAACTATGCCCCAGCTTAGGGGAGAAAGCCACATCAGAGCATCCAGAGATGGTCACACACGTAGCCCAGGGGAAGGTAAAGTTCATGAAAGCGAAGCCCAGGCGAGCCTTTGTGTGATAGCCCCGCACGAGGTCTTGGAGCAAGGGACGAGAGAGGGGAAATAAAAAGGAAGTGTGGGAGGGGTCTACAACCTTATCAAAAAAAAGGTCCTTAATACCAAAACATCCACTAGTGCTGTGCCTGGCGGTAATAGAGGTCTGTATCATTGAACTCAAAACATTCTTACTGATTTACAAAACAGCAGAGAAGACGCTTGTGGAAAATGCTATAATATTCAGGTGTATTAATTGAGGATAAAAATACATGTGGGGGCCATTTTGACTTTAGACACTGTCGTTTTGTGTGCCCTTCTGCTTCTGCCCTCTGTGTCCCACTCGTTTTTTGGCCTTTCAACGCGAACATGCAGGACAGCCAGCTGCAGCTCGGAAGCAGCAAGCATCCGTCCCGCAGGCGACAGAGGGTACCATCGATCCAATGCATCTAATTTCACACACGCATACACACAAACGCATCCATTCACGACAACACTCTCCACCAAACATTCATGCATACACGCACGATCGCACAAAACACTTTAAAATAAAAGAAAAACACACACACACTCTTTATTTTATTTATTTTATCAATTTATAGGGCGCAACAGCTACCCAAGAAGGGTTTCCCGGCACTCTTACCTTACCTTGCTGCCGGTTCCGGTCCGCGCCACCTCTGGGCTCTGCTCTGCTCCCCTCACGTCACAGGCTCACAGCCCCTCTCGGCCAATCCTGGCACCAGGGGGGCACAGGCCTTCTCGCCCGCAGCACGCCCATTAGGAGGCCGAAGGGCTCCTAATGGGCATGCGCAACCAAGCAAAAACACAAGTGAGCATGAGTGGACACGGTGCGAAAATTCACCCTCCGTCCCCACTCATGCGCACTTGTGGTGCTGCATGCCCCCTGGCCTGGTGACGTCTGACAAATGACCGCAGACCGCCCACCCCCTTCAGGGTGGTCTGGCGTCATGCAGACAGTTGAGTTCTTCTCCGAGCCCTCTTCAAAGACGCTGGGGGGGCAACGCCCCAACGCCCATAATGGACGGACCGCCACTGATGGAAGAATATGTCAGGTGCGTGGCGGCCCACTCCTGACCTCTTCCATGCTCCATGGATGATCTCAAAGAAGCGACATCCAAGTGACTGTCTGCAAAGGGCCAAGGTGGCTCCGCAACATGGCAATTGGCGCAAGGCCAAAGAGGAGTGGAAAATCCTAACAACCCATGCCCAGCGGATCATGGACAGGTTGTACCATGTCAGGGACGATCTCACCGAGGACAGTACAGGGTGTTTGCTGGGAAGGCACTGGCTGGTAATCCCCACGTCTCTAACGGATAGATGCGTCCAGCTTGCTCACATCGGGCATCAAGGCATGGTAAAGTCTAAATCCCGACTTAGAACCAAAGTGTGGTTCCCGCTAATGGACGAACTGGTAGAAGCCACGGTACGCTCGTGCCCTTCTTGTCAAGTGACTGGAGAAGCTCCACGCCCAGCTCCTGTTCTTGCGGAACCGAGGCCAAGATCTCCGTGGTTCTGTGTCAGCCTGGATTTTGGCAGTCTTCCTGACGGCCGTCACACGTTTGTAGCGATTGATGATCATTCAAAGTACCCGGAGGTCGAAATCATAACAGCCCCAAGTGCTATGGAGGTGAACCCGAAGCTTGAAAAAATTATGGTCGCTCATGGATTCATACGGGAGCTGCGGACAGACAACGGCCCTCCCTTTCAAAGGCAGGAGCTAGCCACCTATCTCAATGCTCTCGGCATACAACACTGACAAATCACGCCTCAATGGCCCCAAGCAAATGGGGAGGTCGAGAGGTTCATGCAAACCCTAAATAAGGTCATCCGAATTGCTCATGATAAAGGTTAATCAGTAGAGCTCACAATCTTCACTTTTCTACAAAGCTATCGACAGACTCCCCATACCACCACAGGGGTGGCGCCTGCTCATCTTCTCATGGGGCAAGTGGTCACTGACTCGATTCCTCATCACCCCCAGTGGAGGCCGGATGCTCCCAATGATGACCGAATTGATACTCGACGTCAGAAGGCTCACGCTCAAGTCAGTTGCCCGCGGAGGGCCAAACCCGCTCATTTGAAAAGAGGGGACTTAATACTACTCAGAAATTGCATCACCAGCGGCAAGTTTAGGCTGCCCTATGACTTTGGTCAATGTTAAAGGAACTCTGATCATTGCAACCCGCAGCAGGGAATCTGTGACACGTAATGTGTCACACTTCAAGAGGTATCAGACGG
Organism: Lissotriton vulgaris; assembly: GCF_964263255.1. Taxonomy (NCBI): domain Eukaryota; kingdom Metazoa; phylum Chordata; class Amphibia; order Caudata; family Salamandridae; genus Lissotriton; species Lissotriton vulgaris. The sequence goes on from NC_141700.1 coordinate 160,789,689, forward strand.
AGGCGTTGGTTTCTGTGCCGGTCGAGCCAGAGTGGTTCCTGTGAGGGGGCGTCGGCTGGTGTCGACCCTGAAATAACTGTGCAGCTGATCCCCATGGAGGACTGCAGTGAGCCCCGTGAGCACCACCTGGCTCGGCACAACGGATCTGTGAGTGAGCTGTTGGAGAGCAGCCATGGTCCATCTGAGACTGGTGGTGGCGAAACAACATCTGATGCCGGAGCCGGAGAAGTCCGGAGCCGGGGCCAGTCCCAACACTGTCTGCGAGGGAATCCAGAACCCTCATGCCACTTGAGAGACTATTTCACGTAAGACTGTTCCTCGTTTACCTGTTAAATGCACTGATTTAGAGTGTGCTTACCGTTAGTGATCTAATGTTCGTGGCCAGATGCCTTATCTGCTATTGACATTGTTTTGATGTTTGTTGGGGAGGAATGTGGTGTTGCGTCACAGGCACACTGCATCAGGGTCATGTGACCCCAGTTTAATAAAGAGGGTACGCAGGGATGTACACCAGTCAGGCTATGCCTACGAGACCCGAGTAACGCACCCATCCGTGTACTGTAATTATTCAATAGTGTAAGGCCCCTAACACTACCCCCGCAAGTGTCGGTGCTGGCTTGTGACCCAGCCTTCCACACGACACAACATGTCCCTCGTGTACTTGCTCCCTTTTGTGTTGCTTTCGCCCACTGATACTCCCCGCTGTCCGTCTTTTGGCAAACAGCCCCTCCCTCCCGCCATTGTATGCTTGCTTGCTACAACCCCTTCCTCTCACCGTCCATTGTTGTCAGCTTGCACCCGGCCGCTTCCTCCCGTCCTCTTGTGTTGTTAGTTTGCCCTTAGGCCCTACCTCTCACCCTCTGTAGTCAGGGCCGGATTGGCCGTAGCGGGAGCTTTGCACGTAAAAGGATATATTTATTTAGATCCACTTTGTCTGGCAACCAGAGAGCTGTCTCCTTCAGCGTTAGAATCCATTGCAGATTGCATTACTCCATTGTTATCCTTCCGGTGTCTCGCATTAATTTGCTGATGCTTAGGTTACGTGCTTCTAGGATCTAGCTAAGAAGCGTAAACACAACAAATGCTTGACCGTCCTGCAGGCGTAATAAACAATACCGTTAGTGAGTGGACTGAATCAGTTACATCAACGTTGTTATAACGGTTGAAAGGAAGAAATCCATTCTTACCAAACACCCACCCAGCTTCACATCCTCGGAAGAGTAACACATGGATGCCCTTTTTATAGAAGTAATAGAGCGCATGTCACGATGTTCGTTTACACTGACTTTACTAGGGCGGTTGAACAATATGGGCACATTTAAATGGATGCCAGAGGAATGCGATTTTCAAAAACACTAGGGATTGAAACCCCCACCTGTGGTTGTAATAGGAAAGCTAGAGAGCTGTGAAGCCCTAAGCTCTCCTGGGCCGTCACTGCAGTAGCTTGTGAAGCTTGCCATCCCTGGGTTCTACCTTCAACAGCGCCATGTACCCATACGATAACAGCCGGGCCACTAAGGCTGGGCCTCAAATGATTGATTGATTGATTGATTATGGGTTTCTAACGCGCTAGAATCAACTCCCGAAGGAGTATCTCTGTGCAATAGACCGCTGGGGAACCCGTCCTGGCTTTCCCTGTGAGATGGTCCCTACTGGGTATCTCCAAGGTGAAACCAGGCATCCCGATAGGGCACCTTGATCTTCACCAAACTTCATTATTCTACCTTTTGGGGGAAATCTAACTTCTTTAGGCCAAGGCATCCCAAAGACCCTATGCAGCAACGCCCAGGTTCTGGACTTATGCAGCCCGAAGTATTAACCTTCAAGCTTATTTGGGTCATACAAGCTTTTTTCTTTTTTTTTTTACAGTTTTGTGCATTTTTAAATACATTGAAGTTCGCTAAGCTGTGGTTCACCGCTGCAGGGCATCTTGACCCTGCACTGACACAGGCCACCCCCAACCACTCTGAGTTCATTTAAATGGGCCTTTACTCATGCATTCAGCAATTCATCCGCTGCTAATGCTGTGTCTGTGCCACACACACACACCCTTAGTGCAATAATCAGGCCCACTGATGTTTAAAGCGTAAAAGGCCATTTATTAGGACCAGGCTGCACGAACATAAACAACCAAATACACAATAATCAACGACAACCCCCCCCCCAACATCTACTCAACCTTCATACACTCCGGACTCACTTTCCATTCCACTCCATAACCCATTCCGTTCTATATCGGACAAGACGGAGGTACTCTTCCTCGGACCCACCCCCTCAGCCTGGGATGACTCCTGGTGGCCGACTACACTGGGAACAGCACCGACACCCACCGACCATGCACGCAACCTAGGATTCATCCTCGACTCCTCCCTCTCCATGTCTAAACAGGTCAACGCCGTCTCCTCCTCCTGCTACCGCACCCTCTGCAAGCTCCGCAAGATCTACAAGTGGATCCCGACCGCAACAAGAAGAACGGTGACACAGGCCCTCGTCAGCAGCAGACTGGACTACGGCAATGCACTCTACACAGGAATCCCAGCCAAACACCTATGACGACTACAATGCATCCAAAACACCTCCGACCAGCTGACCGTCAACGTCCCCCGCCACAGCCACATCACCCCCCACCTGAGAGACCTACATTGGTTCCCGTCGACAAGAGGATCACTTTCAAGCTCCTCACCCACGCACACAAAGCACTCCATAACGCCGGACCAGCCTACCTGAACAGCAGACTCAACTTCCACACCCCGACCTACCAGCTCCGCTCCACCAGCCTCACCCCCGCCAATGTCCCCCGCATCCAAAGAACAACCTTGGGCGGCAGATCCTTCTCCTACCTCGCCGCCAAGACCTGGAAAACCCCCCCTACCCACCTACGGCAGATCCAAGACCTACTCGCCTTCGGAAGACTCCTCAAGACCTGGCTCTTCGAGCAGTAGCGGCACCACCTCCCCTCAGCGCCTTGAGACCCTCACGGGTAAGTAGCTCGCTTTAGAAGTACTCTGATTGATATTCCTTTCTTCTGATCTCTCTTAGCATCCGGGCATTACTCTCATGCCTCCAGTACCCCCCATCATTTACTCCTCCCCCCCACGAGAGGTGGGTGCGCCCGCTAGTGACTCCCCCACCCCTCCCAAATACTGCCTACCCTGCACCTCCAATGCCACCAACAGGGGAAAGAAATCCAGAATTGCACTGCTCCTCCCCTGCTTCACCCAATGGGCTGGCCAATCCTCAGTGCACCATCTGCCATCCCAAAAGATGCCAAAACCTGCTGCCCCAGCTGCCTCAGAGTAAATTAGGATTTGCCAGACCATCCTTTCCTCCACAAAGTCGAGAGACACTCCGTTGAAATCAGTGAGGAACGTCAGCCATGTCCTTAAGTCAGCCCGCACCCCCATGGAAATCCGGACCCTGTGATGTGGTAAGATTGCCATCGACATGACCATGCCGAGCCGCCTGCAGAATGTCCGTCCAGCCCTCACTACCCGACAAGCAAAGTTCAGGAAGCCCAACAGTTGCTGCACTGCCCTTAACACAATCCTCTTTTCTCCAATCGCCCACAACAGACATGCCTGAATCTCCTCCACCTTTGTCTGCGAGAGGCGAGCCATACAGTGAATGGAATCCAGCTCAATCCCCAAGAAAATCAAACAGCAACTGGGCCCAGCTGCTTTTTCAGGAGCCAAGGGGACATCAAACCGCTGCGCCATCTCCTGAAACTGTGACAGGGCCCTGCCACAGTCCCCTGATTGATCCTTCCCAAGGACAAGGAAATCGTCCAGCTAGTGAGTCAAGGCCCTATGCCCGCTAATCTGTGTAAAAGCCCTTTGCAAAAATGTGCTAAACATCTCGAAAAGCGCAAAGGAAATGGCACACCCCATGGGCAAGACCTTGTCCACGTAGATGGCCCCTGCAAACTACATCCCCAACAGAGAGAAATCTGCAGGGTGTATTGGCAAGAGGCGGAAAGCAGATTTGATATCACACTTCGCTAGTTCCGCCCTTGGCCTACACACCCGCACAAGGCGGATGACATCATCTACTGATGCATAGAGCACCCGGGAGTCTACCTCTTCGATGAAACCATTCACGGACTGTCCCTCCGGCCATGAGAGGTGATGGATCATACAAAACTCACCCTCCTCCTTCTTTGGCATGACTCCCAATGGGGAAATGAACAAATGTTCAAGGGGCCAATCCACAAACGGCCCGCCACCTTGCCTTCCAACACCTCCTTTTGCAATTTAGCCGCCACCACCCCTGGCAATTCTTTAGCCAATTTAAGATTGTCCGCCCATCTCCGCACCCTCGGTCCCTGGTAGCCCACCTGAAAACCCTCCGTGAAACCCCATTGCAACTTCAAAGCCGCCTCCCTGAAACACGAGAGCCACAAGGCCATCGCCTCCACCTTAACCGGAGTAGGCACCCTTCTGTCCAGGCTGCCCCGTAACATTTGCATTTGTGTTTCGCCACTGCTCAAAAGGCGTGATAAAAGGTAAAACATTGAGTGACAGCATGCCGGCCTCCACATTTGAAGCACTCATGTTTGAACTTAAAAGGGTACCGCAAGCAGTATCCCTTGTTGTAGCTCCAGCATGCACCGGTAGTGCTGGTGCCTGGCTTAGCTGATTGACTGGTGTGTCCTGCGGGTGCAGCAGCCCGCCACGCCCCAGACTGGGCGGGCTGTGGCGGAAAGGACTGGTAAGGGACCGGCAAACCACTGGCTGTGTGTGTGGACGCTGACGAGTGCGTCGATGCCATCCACTGCATCCACAGCTCCTGATCAATTTCTCCCAAAGGCTTGTTGGGGTTCACACTAACCCAGGCCCGGAACTCCTCATCATAACTCAACCAGGCAAACCCCCCGAATTGCAACTGGGCCTTCCTTATAATATCCATGTACTTCAAAAGGGGGATAGCCCTATCTAAGTGTTTTCCGCAATATATACTTACGTAGATGACAAAATTTTCCATGCTCAGTGGCACCCTGTGTCGCCTAGTTAGCTCCCATTCCTCCCCCTTAGAGCCTTCCTTCGCCTGCACCTTCCTGTGCAATAGCTTGGACACGTCTACGTATTCATGCTTCCAAATCCTACTCTTAATCTTATCCGATAAGTGGGAGCCCAGGGGCATGGCCAAACCCATATATGGCAGTTTCTTCTGATGCTTGTCCTCCCCCTTCCCATCCTTGTCCTCCTTCCCGTCAGGTTTGTCCTCCCTCCCTACAGGTTTGACAGTCTGGACCCCTGCCGTCACCACCACCTTACCTGTCTCCGTCGTGGGTGCCCCCACCCCGGACACACCGGCTGCTGACCCCCCCATGTCCCGCACAGACCCGTCCCCTACACCCACCGACCTGCAGGCCTTCTTCCGGCCCCCTCTGGCCCTCCTCCCAAGCCGACCACCAAAACCCCTCACCTGACAAAGGTGTCTGCATCACTCCCGACCATCCTTTCGAGCTGCTGGCTTTAGTGATGGATGCTTTCGCCTTGCCTGTCTTCCTCTGTGAGGCCTGCAAAACACCAAGACCACTGTTGCTCTGCACCCTCCCCGTCCTGTCAACGTCATCCCTGACCTCTCCTTTTTCCAGCTCATCACTCTCAGAACCATAGTCCAACTCCAAAACAGGCTCATCTTCCACAGGCTTCCACATAACCTCACGTGCAGCTCTCTTCACTCCTTTCTGCACCTTCACACCACCACCTCTCTCACGCTCAGCACAACGCCGTTGCCAGCTCTGCTCTGGAGGGAAGGCCGCTGCAGACCCCCCTGCTGCTTCAAGGCGGTGTCCAGAGGCCGTCTTGCGCCCCGCCGAACCTGCCACCCCTTTGCTGACCTCCGCCAGCTGGGATCCCCCCTACCCCCAGGTCGCTCCAACTTGGGTGGGCTCTGGCATCGTCGGGCCTCGCCGCCATCCTGGCCGTCCCTGACTGCCCCTGCTGTACCCCTCTGCCCCCCACTGGCTCCCGCCTGGCCCTCTCAGCTCTCTCCCTATCCTCCTTCTCCGCCCATTGTCCCTCCTCTGAGGTGGGCGTAGGGGGCCCCTCAGCCTACTCATCCCAAACTGCCCCTGCCATGAGCGCTTCCAGTTCAGCCCACCGAGCCACAGACTCCTGTACCAACTGACGCTGTTCCCTAATCCTGGCTTCAAGATTCATGACCTCCCATCTGGGCAACAAGGGTGGGCAATGCCCCCTAGGCCCCACGCCCGGCATGTGTCCCCAAGGGGTAACTGCACCGGAGAGCCCACTGCCCCAGACCTCCCAGTCTCCAGGCACACCCTATTGCCCCTCTCCTCATTCCCCTTCAGGGCCGGGGTGCGAGATCGCAGGCCCCCAGAAAGATCCATGGGCATGTCCCCCACCAAGAAACCCAGCCTCCTCACATGCTGCCTCCTCACCCTCTCTGTCCACCCCCTGCTCTGCCTCTTCATGAAAAAACTAAGCTGCCCCCACCACCCTCAGCCCCCCTATTGGAAAGACATCATGGCAAGCGTGTCCCCTTAAATATGTGGGCCCGCCCCTGAACCCCCAAACCCCTCTGCCAGGACTCCTTCCATCTACCGCGGGTGGGGGCCTTCCACACCCCCCTTGCCCAAGATTCCATTCAGGCGCTTGCTTTGCCACATCCAAGCACGGAGGCAGGCTCTTACGCCGACCTCCATGCGGCGCTCCTCTTACCCCTACACCGCGCCCCTTCCCGACGCAGCTCGGCCCGGCGGTAGTGGCTCCTCCATACACGCCACCACCGCTGTAGATACTCCCACGGAGGCCGGCCACGGGACCCGCTTAAGCCCCACCCACGCCTCACTTAAACACCCGGGCCTCAGCAAATCCTCCCGCCCGGCCCGCCCCAGAACCCTCAAGGCCTCCCTTACCTCTGCATCCGAAACGTTGGCCACATTCACCCGCAAACCACCACCGCAACACCGGACGCCACAGGCACGCTCCACCAACCAATGGGCCACGCCTTATTCCACCGCCGCTAGTAAAACAAAAACGTCCACACTTCACCTTCCGTAAACCCCTTAACAAAAACGTCCCCATCCGACAATGCCAGAATGCAGGAAGAGGAAGTCGCCTTCCTCTCCTGCATTCTTATAACCACCCCCCAAACCACACCCCTACCCACAGCCTGGCCCTCCCCACGCGAACGACCACAAGGGAAGAGTAGACTGCATCTTCACTTCCCCTGGGCCCTGCATTACTCTGGCATGCTTGTCAGTGGCAAAGGAGCAGTGCCTTCTCAATGCACATACCAGAGCCAACCCTGCCACCTCTGTGCAAGGCCAGCTCCAGGGCGGTGCCACTGGTGCCACCGCATCGGGTGCTCACTTCAGGGGGCCCGTGTTTGCAGGTTTATTTTTGGTTTTAAAAGCTCCTGCTGCCCCGTTTCTTGTCTTCAGCAATTTCCAGGCAACAATAAAAATGTCGAGATAACTCTGATGATTAATGTTCTTCCTGGAGAGAGATTGAAGGTTAGTCTAGTTGAGGTTTTGACTGATCATAAAATAGTACAAAGGATTAATATGAATCCTGAAAAGAACATGCATCATGCAGACCATAAATCAATCAATCATCGGTGCTCCCTATAGCACAGTTTGTCACCCCGGGGAGAAGGGGTCTCCAGGTGCTGTGTGGTTTGAGCGATCCTCGGTCGGAAAGAGATGGTAGTTGAAAAGCCAGGTCTTCAGCTGCTTCCTGAACTCCCTCAGAGAGGGGGTGGGGGAGGTCCTTCCAGGATGTGGCGGCGGGGTAGGAGAAGGCGCAGCCACTGCATCGACTGCAACCGATTTGTGGGACGTGGGCTAAGGTGAGGGTAGAGAGAGGAGCTCTCTGGTCAGTGGGTAGAAGTTCAGGCGGTTGTTGACATAGGTGGGGCTGGTTTTGTGGAAGGCTTTGTAGGCGTGGGTGAGGAGCTTGAAGAGGCATCTCTTCTAGGCGGGGAGCCAGTGGAGGTCTCTGAGGTGAGGGGTGATGCTGGCTCTTCTGGGAAGGTTCAGGATGAGTCTTGCCGCTGAGTTTTGGATGTTTGGAGGCGGTTGGGGAGCGGTTTGGTGGTTCCGGGGTAGAGGGTTTTGACATAGACAAGTTACTGGAGATGAGGGCCTGGGTTACTGTCTTCCTAGTCGAGGTGGGGATCCACCGGAAGATCTTGCGGAGCATGCGGAAGGTGTGAAAGCAGGCAGAGGAGACGGCATTGATCAGTTGTTTCATGTTGAGCTGGGTGTCCAGGATGATGCAGAGGTTCCGTGCATAATCCGACAGGGAGGGTGGTGGGCCGAGTGCAAAGGGCCACCAGGCGTCGTCCCAAGGGGAGGGCTTGTGTCCGAAAATGAAGATCTCTGTCTTGTGAATTGAGTCTTAGGCAGTTGGTTTTCATCCAGGTGGAGATGTTGGTCATGGCGGTTTGGAAGATTAGTCTTGATGTGTCTCGGTCTTCTGAGTATAATCAGCGTAGGAGACGATGTTGAGTCCGTGGTTGCAGGCGAAGTTGGACAGAGGGGTCATGTATGTGTTAAAGAGGGGGGGCTGAGGGAGGAGCACTGGAGGACGCCACATATGATGTCCTTGGGTGCGGAGGCGATAGGTGGTAGGTGATGCTCGGCGTGTATCTGGAGAGGAAGGAGGCGATCCAGTTGAGAGCCTTTCCCTGGATGCTTATGTGGGGGAGTCTGGTGATGAGGGTGTGATGGGAGATCATGTCGAAGGCTGCCAAGAGTTTGAAGAGGATGAGGGCAGCAGAGCTACCTTGGTCGAGGAGACGTCTGATGTCGTCTGTGGCTGCGATCAGAACAGTCTCAGTACTGTGGTTATGTTGGAATCCTAACTGGGAGGGGTTGAGCAAGTTGCTCTCTTTGAGGAAATTGGTAAGCTGGAGGTTGATGGCCTTCTCCGAAACTTTGGCAGGGAAGTGGAGGCGAAAGGTGGGTCGGTAGTTTTGGAGTTTGTTGGGGTTGGCTGAGGGTCAGTAGGAGTTTGACCTTGGCCTGCTTTCATGCGTCGGGCACAGAGACTGTAGTGATGGAGGTGTTGAGGGTACCAGCGAGGGGGGCTCCAATGGCTTCACTTCCTAGGTTGAAGATGTGATGAGGGCAGGAGTCTGAGGGGGATCCGGAGTGGATAGAGTTCATGATTGGCATTATGTCTTCCGGTGGGAGAGTCTTACATTCATTGATTCGGTGGAGGATGACGTCGCTGGGGGTGCGGTGTGGTTGGTAGGTTGAGGGTAATAGTCGCTGTAGATATTTGCGATCATGCGGTGAAAGAAGTCTACCAGTGTGTCGCAGAGAGCTTGGAAGGGCAGACATATTCTCAGTGGCATAGGGACAGGCAAGCTCTTGGACAAAGGTGACGAGCAGCTGCGGTTCTTGCAGGTAACAGCGGTGGGGCCGGGTTGGCGGGGGGCGGGTTTGGAGGAACGATGCAGAGGGAAAATTTAAAAAATAATTAATTTTTCCTCTGCATTGTCCCTCGAAATACCCCCCAACCATTTTTACTGCCTCATCGATGTTACCTGCATGGACCGCAGCTGGTGAAGAGCTACTTGGTGTGGTTGGTGCTCCCCTCAAGGTGGGAGGTGTGGGATTCTTTCTTGGAATCTTTGAGCCGTCTGTGGTAGCTGTAAAGGGCAGCCTTGAAGGAGTTGCAGTTTGCTGGGGTCTTGTCAGACCGCCAGAGCCGTTCCAGTTTCTTGCAGTGGCATTTGAAAGTTAGAAGTTCGGACGTGAGCCAGTTGGCTTGCTTGGTGGTTATTCCCCTGGGAGTATTCTTCAGGATGGCAATGGTATCAGCGGTTGAGTTGTTCCAGTTGGAGGAATCTGGATGTAGAGTTTGAGGGAGTCAGCGGCTGGTGGTCTGGTTTCGGTCAGGGCGGTGGTCCAAAGGGATTTGGTGACTTCTCCCCAGTTACAACGGGGAGGGAGGGGGGTATTGTGTGGGCTTCCGAAGGGCTGTAGATGGTGAAGTGAATGATGCTGTGGTCTATCCAGGACAGCTCAGTGGTGTGCAAGAACTTGACACAGTCCTTGGTGGAGAAATGGGGTACAGGTTGTATCCTGCACTGTGTGTGGGGGCAGTGACCATCAAAGTGAGGCCGATGACGCTCATGTTTTCAAGAAGCGTGGTGGTGTTGGGGTCAACTTGGTCTTCGAGGTGGAAGTTAAGATCTCCAAGGAATATGTAGTGATTGGAATCTACCGCTAGGAGAACGATGAAGTCCGGGACGGCATCGCAGAAGCTGGCATGGGGGCTTAGTGGGCTGTAGTTGAGGGTTCCTCTAATGGTAGTTCTGGCATTGGGCTTGATCTGGTAGTTGGGGTGTTCCATGATAGGTTTGGTGTTGTCCTCTAAAGCTGCACAGTCGAGGGAATCTGTGGAAGATAATGATGCCTCCGCCGGGTCTGTTAGGGCAGTTGCGATGGATCAACTTGTAGCCTTGGGGATGTTGAGTGCGGATGAGGGGGTGAGTCAGGTTTCAGTGATGAACATCACGTCGGGATCGAGTGTGCTTACGGTATCCCAGACCTCCAAAGGCGTGTTTGACGAGGGACCTGAGGTTGAGGAGAGCGCAGTGGAGCTGTAGTCTTTGGAGGGTTGTTGGAGTCTGATTGGAGGTTGCGTTGGTTCTGACGTTGCAGGAGTGGCGGCAGGTGAAAGGTCCTTTCTTGTAGTGGGGCGAGGCAGTACTGCAGTTGTTGTCTCGTGGTTTTGGAGCATGATTCCAGAGTTAGTTGGCGGAGTACCAATGGTGGGTTGTGAGACCAGGGGTCCTGGCGCTGTGCACGGTCCAGGCGTGGACAGGAGCAGACGGGCTTGCCTTTCGCACGGCTGCACAGCGGCTTCCATTAAGTACTCCTGGGGAGTAGGGAGGGGCAGAGAGAGGTGCGAAGAACTGGCACAAGCCGGTTGGGTGGGGGCAGCGAGAGTCTGGGCAGAACATTAGGGGAGAGCTAAAGTAAATACAAGCAATACAAAGTGAGCAAGGAGTGAATCGAAGCAATAAACTGAAAATACAAAATAGCACAAAATACAATACAACAGAAATTGAAGCCCAAGACAAGCCACATGAGCACAACCGGTGCTCGTCAGGAGCGGGAGGCAGCATCTGGGAAGATCTGGGAAGTGGAGACCTTGACCCAGAGGTCTTGGACTACTCAATGGAGTCATGCAGCAGCCTCCATTAAGTAGTCCTGGGGAGGAGGGAGGGGAGGAGAGGGGCGCGAAGAACCGGTGTAAGCCGTTTGGGCGGATGTGGCGAGAGTCTGGGCAGAACACGGGCAGAGAACCAAAATACATACAAGCAATACAAAAGTCGTTAAGAAGTGAATCAAAGAAATAAACTAAAAATACTAAATGGCCTAGAATACAACCGAAAATGAAGCACAAGAGGAGTGACCAAGGCACGATCCATTGCTCGGCAGGAGGTGGCAGCAGTGCCCAGAGGACTTTGGCTACTCCAAAGTGCATATAATGTAAATAGGTCAGTGGGTTGCTGCTTTTCTCTGAGACATCCTTTTGTTACTTGCAGTTTATAAGTTAAAATCCCAATGTAGAACAGTGAATTATTAACTGTCATCAAAGAGCTGCATGTACAATGCAAAGTATAGTTTAGAGCATAGATTAATGTCGCAAAAAGGGTTCATTGGGATAGAAATCGATTCTTATTATTAAAGAGAACCCCAAAATATGGTGTTCGTTACTATTAAATTACACTGTCTACCAGTATGGAAGTCATGTGACTCCTACACCTTGTAGTCCCCTGGCTTATGTAACATTTCCTATATACTGATTTGCACACGTATGATTGATTGTCTCTGTTTAAAGTGTGTGTGATGCAAAGTGCTCTGACACCCTACATTGGTATAAGTGGCGCTATATGAATGATTAAATGTATCATCATCAACATCTTTATTTCGGCTTCGTTTGCCATAAAAGGTAAAACACAACAATTTACAAAGATAAAACAATTCATGGACATCATGGACAATCAATCAGAAATCCTTAAAAAACTGCATCATGATTCCTTCAAGCATAGCAACATACGGGAAGCTATAAATAATCCATAAAAGCAGTAAGAGTGTTAAGTTGATATTTACATGTTCATAATTTTTAAAATTAGGCAATTATTCAGCAACCCTGGATAATAAACGTCTTCTCTTCTGCCAGAAGGTTTCTAGGTATTTAGCTACCGCGTACACTATCATACCAGAGAGGTCCGTTTTAAAAACCCTACATGCCTGCAGGCAGTGAGTAAAACCCAGATTTTTACAGGCTGGGAGAATCCAATACCTTCTAGCTTGCGCATAAGTTCGACAGAAGAACAATATGTGCAGCTCATTTTTCTGTTCATAGTTACACCCGGGGCAGTGACTCAGGGAGGGCTCAGTCCATTTGCTAGTGAAGGCTCGGATTGGTAGACTTCCGTACCTCCACTGTAGGTACAATTTCCTGGTATTAGTTGGAAATATAACATCTACGATTCCCTCCAGCTTGTAAGTATCCTTGATCTTTAGGAAGGAGTCAGTCAGAGTACTAGACTGTATGCCCTGTCTGTGTGCCACAATTTTACTTTCGTGGTACAACGAGAGCAACTGCTTCCGAGAAACCATGGGGCAAGCAGTCGCAGGATCAGACCACAATTTGTCTAGTCCCATGCGCACAAACTCGTTTTTTATGTACTGAAACCAGGGAATATTCCCTACAATCGAGTAGTTCAAAATTTCCTGCAGCTCGGACCTGTAGTTTACCAGCTCTGGTGTGGTCCATACTCTGCGCCAGAAGGTCAAGGGCCTAGCAGCCAAATCTTCATCAAGCGGCCTTAATCCCAAATCAAGCCTCATCAGCAACAAGGGGGTACTAGGGGGAAGAGATAAAAGCTGCCTGGTGAATTTATTCTCCGTTGCCACCAACTCACGTTTACACATATGGCCCCAGAGTTCACTACCATACATAACTGCTCCCCTGGCCTGCGCTCTGTATATCTCTAATGGGGGACCGATTGCCTTGATAGTAGATTTGTTTTTGTTTACAAGGCTAACAACTCCTCCCGCCAGTTGTGCCAGTTTAAGTTCTGATTTTGTTTGATGATGTCCCCAAGACATATTCTCAGTTAGGGTCACCCCTAGGTATTCAAAGGTTCTAACCCTCTCCAGCCTATTTGCACCGATGCATGGATTAGGACGTGTTTTTGATGGGGGGATTAAAAATCATGTATTTGGTCTTGAGAGTATTAATCTCAAGGCCATGGTTTCCACAGAATGCCTCGAAACCATTAAGCACTCGTTGGATCCTCATAGGTGATTTAGACAGCAGCAGGGTGTCGTCCGCGAACATAATCGCCGGAACCCTGCTGCCGGCAAGTCTGGGAGCATCACCATCCTCTACCGCATTTAAATGGGCGATTACGCCGTTGACATAGAGGCAAAACAGGGTCGGTGCCAGCACACAGCCCTGTCTTACCCCCCTGCCAACGGGGAATCTATTAGATAGAGAGCCATCCCGACCACATCTAACCTGCGCATAGTTATCCGTATGTAAACGGACAATGATATTTAAGAGGTGTTGCGGTACCCCCATGTTGGATAGGACAGACCAAAGTTTTCTACGGGGTACAAGATCAAAGGCCGCCCGTAGATCTACAAAAACGGTATAGAGGCTGCCACCCTCCAATTTTACCGTTTTCCAATACAAAAGGGCCAAGCGGAAAATTTGATCTATGGTAGAGACTTTCTTCCTGAACCCTGCTTGATAAGGGCTCAGGACTGAATGATCAAGCATCCACTCTCGTAGGCGGTCCAGGATTAGCCTTGCAAAGACCTTTTGTGGGACGTCTATGAGGCTGATAGGCCTGTAGTTGGCTGGGAGTAGAGGAGAGCCCTTCTTGAAGATGGGTACAATCTCTGCCCCCAGCCAAGTACTGGGAACCTCCATCCCACCCAAAATTGAATTAAAAAGGACCTGTAGGTATGGGGCCCAGACCGTTGGTTCATGTTTGAACAAGTCTCCCGGGAGCCTGTCCAAACCCGGGGCTTTCTCCGCTCTTAATTTAGCAATTGCGGCACCAACCTCCACCACAGTGAATTCTGCCTGGGCCACAACGGAACTAAGGCCCATCACTGGGTTACCTATGTCTTCTGCCTGATCTATGCTAGCCTGTGAATATAGGGTACGGAAGTGAGCCTCCCAGACACTAGAAGCAATATTGGCTTCTACTGCTGGTGTTGGATCCACAGAGCCGTTTTTAACGATCTGCCAGAATTTCCGGGCATCTCTAGGGTTAAGGGCGCCCACCATTTCAGACCAGTTTTCGTTGTCCCATTCAGTCTTGGCAATTTGGATTAGGTGTTTATATGCAATCCTCTTTGCCCTAATCAACACAGTACTAGCCCTTTGCTTTATGGCTTCAAGAAGTTCGGCTTTGGCCTTCCTGCAGGCTGTGTTGTACCATGAGACTTTTGATGGTGTGCTATTCTTTTTCATTACCCGCGGGTTCAGTACCTCTTCTAATACACTGGTGAGCTCCAAATGGAGATCACCAAGTGTATTGTATTTCTCCGCAGATGGGCATAATGAATTAAGTTCTTCTACTCTTTGTAGGACCGATACTATTGTGGCATAGAGCCGGGAGATGGATTCTGGGTTCCCTATAACTTTAGCCCATCTTATTCTGCGTCTGTCGCTAGATAGGATCGCTCTTGGGTCCGGTGAGGTATTAGGCATTTGTTTTTCAGTGGTAGTAACGGGCACCTGGAATTTCAGGATTAGCGGATTGTGATCACTTTCGTCAGGTGGGGTTACCTGAAAGCTCCTTACCATGGCCCAATCACGGATCTCCACAAAGATATAATCTAAGCGTGACTCATGCCCCAGTTTGTTAAAGGTGGGTTTCGGGGGAATATCCCCACTGATCCGCCCATTACAGGCCCTTATAGAGGTATTAAGAGTCAGGGCCATGATTTGGGTAGCAAGTGGAGTCCAGGGCTTCACTGTTGGGCCCCCAACAGGTGGTATATCCCATTGATCGTCCTCCTCCAACGTGGCGCCCTCTAGAAAGGCTGGCAGTGGCTCGAATTGACAGTTAAAATCACCCCCAACCAAGTATGGGGTGCCTTGGGGAATGGTACCAAGAAAGAGGGATAAATCCTCAATTGTTCCTGAAACGTTAGTCACGCCCGTTGGTCTTGAATATATATTGACTAAAACTAGCTTAGCGGCGTTTGGCCATTCCATTGCCACACTTTGGATATCTGCAGAGTTTGTCTCAAGTGTCCTTACGGAACATCCTAAGTGTGAACCCACCCAGATGAGTAGTCCGCCAGACGGGCGTCCCTTCCCACCCCATTTTGCCTGGATTGAAAATGAGGCAAAAACAATGCGTTGGTGGTCCTCCCTGGCCCAGGTTTCCTGGAATAGGCACACGTCTAGCGAGTCAATAAATGACCCCCATTCAGGCAGGTCAAGTTTATTTGATATCCCTGCCAAATTCCAGGAAACAATTGACAGGGAACCTTGTTCTCCAATTGTTTTTAGGCTATTATTCATTGCCCTGTTTGCAACCTGAGATGGTAATGCCTGAGTTGTAATTGGGCTTCTGGGTCCACTTAGAAGTTTCCTATCCTCACTGTTACTATCAGAAACACAGTCCGGGACACCTATTTGGCTCTCATCTTCATTAGCCTCACCATCTAGTTTGGGGAGTCAATCTACACCCTCCAAATCTGCTAGGGGATCAAACCTATTGTAAACTGGGAAAGGGTGCGCTAACCTGTGAGATGGATTTGCTCCCAAAAATCCTCTCTGTCGAAAGATGGGATAGGAATTATGGCGTCCATTGTTCATAGTCCCTGGGTAAAAATAATCAAGGCCCAGGGATTGGATATCACCCTCTCGGCCAAATCTAGGTTCTCTCCGTATATGTATATGGTCGACCACCCATGTATCCCTAAAATTCACTAGAATACAATCCCCTTCCAGATCTTTAGGGTTGTTGCCCACCCAGTACACCCTTCTAACACCCAAGATTTCTGTTTTCCAAGATGGAGGGAGAGTGGTAATGGAGTCTTGAGGGGCACTGTTAAAGGGTGGTGGGGAGGGAATCCGTGGTGGACACCGACAAATATTGTCGCACCGGGCGCCAACAGCGCTAAAGCCGGACCCCCGGTACTCTCTATGGGAAGTTCTGGTACTCAAGAGGAGAACATTTAGAAGTGCAGGTTCTCTGTACCTGTGCGTGTCAGCCCATTTAAAAGACAAGTTAACAAAAAGATCACACTCATAGTGTTAGCTGCAAGACACAGTTTGATTTCTCTTGAATTAAACGATGTAGACATGATAGTTCTTAAACCAACTGGCATGAGCATTTTCATGAAATGGTTCACTTTTGGCGCCAGTCCCCACTGACCTTGCTGTCTCTGTCTTTGCCTGCTTTTCTGACCCACCCTCTACTGTTTACCGCCCTCTCTGAATAATGTAAAATGAAAAAAATGTCTAATTGGTACCCGGCAGGGCACATGTCCTAAAAAAGAAGTGGAGGGATGCTGACGTCACAACAGGAAGTGACATCACAAAAGGTGGCTTACACCATCAGACTCATTGCCTCCCCTCGCTCACCCCTTAGATGCGATTGCATCAGAGAAGCCAGCGCGTGAGCAGCGTTCTGAATGAGCTCCTATCTCGCCCCAGAGAGGCCAAAGAGTGAATGTGTGGCTCCATTTGCTCCAGTATTCAAGCTCCTGGTAAAAAAAATGTGGGGGGATGCCGTCCACCCGCGTGGTACCCCGACTCGAGCCCTGGTACCCGGCAACGTGTTGCCCTGACCATTAAAACGGAAATTTTGAAGACTTTCTAGTGGTCTACTCTGTGCCGTGGGCAAGTGTATTCCCTTTTAAAAATATTGCATGCCACACTAAGCCATTGTTACTTTCCCTTCTCTGCCTGCGGCACCTGAACATTTTGTGACGCACCCCTTCTACGTGCGAGGCCCTTAAGGCCCAGACCACAGATGCACTCCTTAGCCCTTGTGTCTGAGACTCTGAGCCATTCTCATCATTCATGAACGTCATGGCGACCCCTCGGCGTGCCTCGTGATGAAGAGAAGCCCCGGAAATGCTGGGGATCTTAACAGGAAGTAGGGCCCAGGCGGTCTTGATTGGTTATCCGCAGGAAATACGTTACGAGATATCAAGGCGTTGATCTAAATGACTCCAAACATTTATAGCCTACCCTTGCAGGCCGTTACCCAGGACACGAACATCTGCCTTCACATACTTCCTGTTTCCGCTGCTGGCGCAGTGTGATCTTGGAACCCAGGGTGAGCGTGCTGGGCGTCCAATCAGCCAAAAACTCATCAAAACTGTTAAGCGTTTCAAACAGTAAGCACCCCGACCACGGAGCAAGGTAACACTGTCAGAAGGGGGGGGGGGGGGGGGTAATTAAGAGGCAGGAATTCATTTGGGTTTTAGAACCATATTAGAGTGTTCTGAAACACCTTTCTATGATGCAGTAATTTCTTTTATGGGCCCGTCACTTTTTTTTGTGTCCGATGAAAATAATGGAAATTAAGTACTGAAATGCTGATGCATAAGAAATAGTGCCAATTTGAAGAAACGTGAATAATAAAACCCATTATGATTACCTGCGTTGAAAAAGTAAACATTACTATGCCTCTATTTCTATTTCTATATCTAAATCTGTAGTTAGGAAATACATAAGAGGTAACAGTGTAATGTGTCCCCATTGCCTCGAGGGGTTCTGGTAACAAAAAAATCACAAGGCTGAAGACAAATGGGTTGTAAATATCACCAGAACCCAGAGATGGCAATATTGGACCATATGATACACGTTACTCGTTATGGATTTTGTATATTGCATGTTTATTTTATGGTAGCTTGAAGGAACGGTTTGCTTCAAAGTATAGCTAAAATAGGAATTAATATATTCAGGGTTAGCTTTCGTTTACCTTTCCTGAATAAATTGACGCTAAAACAATGAGATAGTGAGATCCAGTATATGTATTAAATTCTGTGGCTGCTGCTTCTACTGCATAGTTAGGAATCTACTGCGTTTGCCACACAAATTGCAGATTTCACAAACAATATTGTTTTACGCTTAATATTGTGAGAGAATGTGCAACATCATTAGATTTATCTGCCACATACTTTAGATAACCGTGTCACATTATTTGGTTATCTATGATGCTCAATCCTAATAGCCCTAACAGTGGTAAGGCTCTGCTTAGTGGTGTGGGAGTTGTTCTGATGATCAAGTGTATATTTCACCGGGTACTGTATATTTTTCATATCCATGATTCACAGCATTATCCATCCATCCATCCATCCATCCATCCATCCATCCATCCATCCATCCATCCATCCATCCATCCATCCATCCATCCATCCATCCATCCATCCATCCATCCATCCATCCATCCATCCATCCATCCATCCATCCATCCATCCATCCATCCATCCATCTATCTATCTATCTATCTATCTATCTATCTATCTATCTATCTATCTATCTATCTATCTATCTATCTATCTATCTATCTATCTATCTATCTATCTTCCCACCTAATTTTTAGGTCGAGCATTCAAGACCTCTTGTATATACTTTAGTATATACTTATATGTGTATGTACTTTGTGGGCTCTGGGGATCAGCCCTAGGACTTGTGTGCTTCCGCTTAGGGACTTTTTTTTTCTGTTCCACTGCCTCTATTTAACTGTCTCGATAGAAAACGACCAGTAGAGGTCAGTAAAATACCAGAACTGCTTTCTGCTGAGGGACTTTTTAAAAAAAAATTCTGGCAACTGCCTCTATTTAACTTTCTTGATAAAAACGACCAGTAAAATACCAGAATCACTTTAGCATTCTCTCGATTCCAGTCCATACAAATTGCCTTCCATGAGCACCCATAGACAATATTATTTTTTTCAAATCTTGTATTTTCTGTACATGAACACCGAAGGCCCTGATTTTATATTAAAAACAGAGCTTTGGACCATACCATTTCCTGCTGAAAGGCAATATTTCTCTCCACATGTTCCCATACCTGCTGTAACACGCCGTTTGGTGCTTACTTTCCCTATATGTTAAAGAACAGTAGATGTTTTAGCACCCAGGCTAATGTGTTGCATAGCTAAATACATATAAGGTCCCAGAGGATTGGGGAGAGGAGTTGGCCTAACTGCTAGGGCGGACGACCTCGAATCTGGGGAACCGGGTTCGAGTCTCGGCAATTGCGCTGAACATCCAGTGATTCTGGGCAAATCACTTAATCTCCCTGTGCCTAACAAAAATGAATGTGTCCTCATAAGTTCTGTGTTTATTTCAATATCAGCATTACAGGACCTCTTTCCCTCACCATTTACATTGTAGCTCTTAACTCCATATCTGCATTACTGTGCCTCTTTAGATTGTATAAAAGCATTTGTGTTCCTGACATCTCTGCTTCGCCTTGGTTGTGGGATATAATGGAATGGTGGGAAGTCAGTGCGCAGACAAACAATGTTTACCACTTAGGTTGCACTAAAAACATGCACTATGCCAACCATACACAACAATGCAAGCAGCCTCTGACTCAGCACCACAGCACTGTCCTTTGGGGTCTCATGAGTGGTTCCAAACACCATACAAATGTGACCACACAAATATGTCCATAGGAAGGTAAAGCAGGGGTACACCATGACAGATGTAAAGCAAGACTGAAAACCTTGGCACTGATGCACAAAGCCATTTTGTGATCACAAAGCCTATGATCACTCACATGAAAGGATCTGGGAATGTAAAGAGGCTTTTATAATGTATTAGATCCATTTTATGATTCAGTAACAGGTTTCGTTTTAATGCAGCTCGTTTCCTTTAAGGAAAAAGGGCTACATTAAAAAAAAAAGTTTATTCAGAAAGCGATCACAGACATGTGGATCTGTTGACCTCCAGCAAACCAGAGTCCCAGTGATGGAATCCAAACGCAGTGAGTCGCTATTTGTACCTACCTCATGACTATTGATGAGGTAGGTTGGATTGCGAAACACTATGATTTGGAATTTTGTCAACCTACTTTCTAGTACATTGGCAGGGTCTCAAAATTCTTCTCCATTTACAAAAGTTGGTGCGCGATTGGTGGCCACTTTTTCCAAATGTACATTTTATACATCAGGCTCCTGGTGCTAGATTTAATTCCAAAAGAGTATTTTGAAGAAATCCCTAATATTTCTATGAACATCTATGCAATTAAAAAAAAACCTTTAAAGGCTTCATTTCAAACAAATAGCTCTTTCTGACGAGTGAGCATCTTCCAAAAACATATGTTTTTATACAGAATGGTAAAATAAGGAGCTATATCTCACACACCAGTCCACAAAGGTAAACAGTGTTGGCCCTAAGGTTTCCCCATGGGTAGCAAGACTATTCTCTAGGGGAAGTGCTTCTGGTGCACGTTTCTCACTTTCACAGCACTTCGTGAAAAAATAAAATCAATGTAAGGACACACACAAAATCTATCTTTTATGACTGTTAAGCTATTAATTAGTAGATAAAGAATTTAAAAGAGGAAGAGGTGTGGCGCCGTGGCTAGGGCGACTGACTCCGGAATCTGGGGATCACGGTTCGATCCCTGGCACCAGCGGCAGATTAGCCCAGCTCCATGTGACTCTGGGCAATAGGCTGCTGATCTTTGAAAGGAAATGGAGTGAGAAGACACAAATGTCTCAAAGGCCAGAAATGACCATGCAAGACTTCTTTGAGCTCTGGATCTCACAAGCAAGCAAGGCAAGTGGGTGCTGGGCGTGTACCCAGGCAACCCAAATGCCTGGCTCTAGAGCACATTTTCAGTAGCCAATGCACAATGGCAGGCAAGGGGAGAGGAGTTGGCCTAACGGCTAGGGCGGTCGACCTCGAGTCTGGGGAACTGGGTTCCAGTCTCAGCAATGACGCTGAACATCCTGTGGTTCTGGGCAAATCACATAATCTCCCCGTGCCAAACCAAAATGAATGTGTCCTCATGTAACGCAACTGGCGCTATGTAAAGCGCTCTGATACCCGATACCTTTGGGTCAAGTTTGCGCTATATAAAACTCCAAAAAAAAAGGTGGGGGGGCAGTGTTTCCAACTTGTAATTTGAAGTGTAGTGATTACCATGAATTGGGTAAGAAGGCATGTTCTCACAAAGATTAAAGATAGCACATTTTGACTTGGCTGGTGTGTTCTCACCAGGCAGATTTCTCTCAGCTCAGCTGTGATGGTAAGGGTGGTTTTTAGGTAGCTCCCATCATGTCTTTAATGAGGGTCTAAGATAGGTTATTGGCACTATAAGACTGTTCCCCTGGACTCCGTGGGTTGGCAGTGGATATCCTTTCAAGGTGGGCCATCAATAGCTGGACAGGTCAGTGAACCTTCAGCAGGACATCCGGCTAAGTCCCAACTTGGAGAAAACAAACAGCACTTAGTGGAGCATTCAGGAAGTCAACAGGGAAGGACCCAATCAAGTCTGGTCAAGGGGAAGATAGTGTGTGGCTTCAGCTTTTATTTCCATTTCTTGGTACTTGAGAAGGAGCCCGCCGCCAAGGTGCATTTTTACAATTTGAAATTCCCGTCATTCAGGTGGAATCAGCCTTTCATTCTCCGCAAGAGATGCATTTGTCACTGGGAAGAGAAAGCGTTGCCCTGCCCCTACCCAACACTGCATGCAACCAGGGGCGGCTCTAGGCTCATGGTGGCCCTGGGCAGGAAGCGTAGGTAGGGGGCCCCGGAAGAGGGGGTCCGGGCGGGGCGGAGCGTGGATGCCAGTGAAGAGGGGGGGTCAGGGTGTTTGAAAGTGGAACAGAGCCGGAGGCCGCCAAATCCCTGCCAGGGGCCGCCACGCAAATATGTATCCAATCTCAGAGGATTATTATATTAAGGATGTATATTGGCGTGGTGGCCCCTGGGGTTTGGTGGCCCTGTGCAGGTGCACAGCTGCACATGCCTAAGGCCGCCCCTGATGCAACAGTGGCTTCATTGGTTAGCGGTGAAGGACTGCTCTTTCAGGAACTCTTGTGTTTCCCATCTGGACTCTCTCTTGAGAAAAGCGGGGATTGGCTGGCTTTGGCCTTTGTGTTGGCAGGATTCCTCTTCATCTTACACCAAGACATTTACACAAAAAAGATGTATGAGATCAGCTACAGGTAACCTTAAATAACATTAATTTAAAAGTAAACACAAAAGTGGTCCCTAGTAACAGAGGTCAATGGACATTGTTTACACAAAGGGTAGGGCAAAAGACACCACTTATTGGGTGAAGTTTTGATAACTCGAAACTAAAGATATACTATGACCCGCAAACTCGAATGGTGGGGGACCAATGGCATATGTCCTCTAAATTAGAAGGCAAGGATACCATTTAATGGTTTCTCATGTCCCAGGGGCCACCTATAATGGTCCTGAAAATAACTAGATTAGCAAGTTGGTGTCCAGATGCAAACAATAATTGAAAAACGTCGAGGTTCCTCTGGGGAAAAGGGATGTAGCTGTTTGAACATAGAGCTGTGACATTTGCCCCTAAAACACACACATTTGTGGAACTAGTTTAGCAGCCACCAGAGGCAACAGCTAAAATGCAAGAAACCAGGTGGCCAGAAAAGCAACAAACTAAACACAAAGGCAAAGTGTATTTCCTCACAGTTAATTTGAATGAAAACTTTAAACTGAGGTCCTCATTTACAAGCCTATTGCGCTGCCGGTGCGTCACCTTTTTAACGCACAGACAGCGCAATGGGCTAGCCCATATTTACAAGGCCAGGTGACAGTCACCCAGGGTGACTTTTTCATGGTCTGTTAAGTATGGACCCCTTTCATGTACTACTCTCCTTGAAAGGGGCATCCCATGGGTGTTGCTGTGGGTTTTCCCACGCAACATCCATGGAACTTGACACATTCCCAGATTTACAATATTTGGAAATTTGCGAATGTGTCCGAATCCTACGCCTCCCCAGGGTAGGCATAAGGAGAGGCAACAAGGAGAAATACTTTTATTTCTCCTTGTTTTTAACTCTTTCTATGCATGCTGCATAGAAAGAGAAAAATTCCATCAATTTATGTTTTTGTGCAGGAAGGTGTGCCTTCCTGCACGAAAACAATCATCCCTGCAATGCGTGAACCCCTGCAACATGCTCCAAGGGTGCCTGCGCTGGAGCATGACAGCCAATTGTGCGCCAGAGTAGGGGAAAGCACACAGATGCGTTGTATTGTTGTTAATACTACTTATCCCTGTGCTTTTAAAATGACAGTCTGGGGGCGGGTCCAGGGCATTAAAATCAAACGATAATAAAACAGGTTTAAAACCCATTTTATTATCGTTTTATTTGCTGGTGGTGGTGGCGGGCGGGCACTCCTCTGCTCTAAGGGAGCATCCGCCACTGGTGCCAGTTACTCCATGTAGGTGATCCTGTTTTGCTTCCTCATTATTTGTGATCATATGATTGATTACCCATAAAGAACTCACTATTAACAGGTTCTCCCTCAAGCCTTGTTAGATCCAAGAATGAAGTTACTTACGAATGAGAGTGGGTCAGAAACAAACCACTAACGTTGTTCTAATTGCCTGTTAGAGCCCTCCTTTCCCTCAAGGCTCCAAGCCTAGCTGAGTGCTGGCAGGAACGGGGACCCCGCCAATGCCACCACTAACCCTACACCACCAAGCTATCCACAACCAGACACTTTTAATACCACAACCATGCCATCATCACTACCATAATACTATCACTACCACCTCTGTTACCCCACCAGAAACTCAAATACCATTACCACTACAATACCAGTACAATCATCAGTATAGCCAATAATACCACCACTAATGCCACCAAAACCAGTACCACTACCACAATACTACACCACCACTAGTTTTACCAATACCACATCTACTAAAACCACCACCACAATACCAGTTGCCACACCAAAACGGCCATCAGTGCCACTACCAATACCTCATCACCACCACCACTGATACCTCAAACTAAAATCCATTACCACCATCTCCATGAATTGACAAAG
The DNA here is from genome assembly GCF_964263255.1 of Lissotriton vulgaris. Lineage (NCBI taxonomy): Eukaryota > Metazoa > Chordata > Amphibia > Caudata > Salamandridae > Lissotriton > Lissotriton vulgaris. Next base: position 160,813,723 of record NC_141700.1, read on the forward strand.
TCGAAAGGTCTAGCTTTAATGTACTACTGTGTGTTAATACAATTTCCTAATGTCTTTGTTTGCTTATTGGCTTTGCCAATGCTTACTTCCCTCTCTTTCAGTTTTCTAACATGTACATACATATTTGAGATCAGACGCCACAGGGAGCAGAGCCCGGAGCCGATAGAGCTGTAGCTGGCTCAGCACAGGGTAAAAGGGAGCAGAGGTGGAGAATTCAGATTTAGCATTGGTGATAACAATGCAAGCTGGGGTTATCCGCGAATCACTGGCATGATGATTGCCCTTATATATGGGTGGTATTACTGACCTGGTGCATACATTACATTGGGGGCACTTGTGGATTAATAGCATGGCAATGGTACTCTGTGTGCTGGGGCAATATGAATTACTGACACAGTGGTGGTAATTTGCATTTTGTGCTAGTATGGAGCTTACTTGCATAGCAATTGTACTTTACGTGTTGTAGCAGCTGTTATAAATGAATGGGATGTCAGCATTACTTAAAATATGCAGGGCAATCGTGGACCGCTGGCAATGAAATTTTACTTTACATGGTGGGTTCTACTAGATTACTTCAACCCTTTGTGTATTTTACAAAATTAGGCATTATACCGGTATCTATAAATGTTTGTATACCTTTGTTGTTTGACCTGGGGCTTTAGAGTGTTTTGTCAGCAAACCAATGGCATTGGTAATTTCCTGTCCCACCCTCATGACAGATAGTCTTAGCACCTGGAGAATTGACCCAATCACCGTTTGAAGCCCTATGGAATGATGAAGAGCTCTGATCTATTTTAACATTGGTGGTCGCCCATGATAGACTTGTGCATTAGGCATCAAATTATAAACTCAACACCCTTGAATTATTTAGCAATAGTCAAGTATTCATTTTAAACATAGGGATATAGAATGGGATCACTTTGAAATATATTTGTATCACATCTGATTGAATCATATTTTGATTTATGGCTATTGTGTGGTGTGGGAAATGTCAAATGCATTGTGCTCTGGCAGTTTATTTAAAATTGGAGTAATTTCTTCTAGCCGAGGATAGTCAGCACATGCTATTTTTAGGTCTCACCTCAGACAGCGCATGTGCTGTCTTTAGCAAGAAATTATGTTACCATATAGTGGGCTTAGAGCCCGCCCACGACTTACCAATGCTTGGCATAATTGTCGCTCTTATTTGCTTGCTTCTAATTCACCAGCTTCTGTAGGCTTTCCTTGCTCTTCTTGTATTTGTTCCTCCCCTGGAGCAAGGACATATTACTGTGTCCTTCAAATGCTTGCTTTTCAGGTAATGCTTTTTTCTTTTTGGTTAAGCACTCTGCAAGAGTACGTTTGTTTTCCAGTAGTCTCCCTCATGTACTTGTCCTCCCTCAATATTCCTCCCATTTTCCTCCTGCCCTCACTCCATTGTCCTTGTGCTTCCCAAACCCCTCTCAACCACTCTCCATTGTCCATGTACTTTCCCCAACCCCAGTTCACCCTCCCTTTTCTCTGTGCTTCTTGATTTGCTTCCCCAGCCACCATTCACCCTCCGTTGTATGTGTGCTTGCCACAGCCCCTCCCATGCATCCTCTGTTGTCTGTGCGCTTGACCCTCCCGTCCACCCTCCGTTGTCTGTGTGCTTGTTCCACCCCCTCCTGGCCATCTTCCATTGTCCATGTGCTTGCTTCTTCCACCCTCCATTGTTTGTGTGCTTTCCTCAGTCTTCCTGCCCATCCTCTGTCTGTGTGCTTACCCGTGTACATGCCTCAACCCCTTTGTCTGTGTCCTCCCCCTAGCCTCTACCACTCACCCACCCTCTGTTGTGCATGTGCTCATTCAGCTCCTCCCCCCACCTTCCATTGTTCATGTGCTCCACCATACCCACTTGCCTGTCCTCTCCCCTCATCCACATCCCTCTTTCCCATTGTCCCTTTCTCTGTTTCCACATTCCCCAACCTGCCAGAGTGGATTGGGGAAGAGGTAATACTAATAATGGGTAATAATAAAAAAGAAAATGCAATTACGTGGCCAGTGCTAATGCGCTTAAAAAAAGAAAAAGTTCATTAGTACTGGCCGCATCATAGTGCATTAAATTTTTTTATTTTAGCCATGTGTTCTGACCGATTTTTTCGGCCCTCCTTGGAAGGAGAATGATTGAAGGTGACTCCAGCCTATTACCCTCCTAGTGCAGGGATTAGAACTATAAACAGGGCCTACTCACAAGGCACAGTAGTGCATTTTCGTACCCTTTTCCTTAGATCAGGGCTTATAAACTTAAGTTAGGGGATAGATTCATTAGTATTAGTGATAATCCGTCCTTTTGCAAGAGTGTTAGTATACCTTCTATGGAGTTATGCTTATTTCGGGCCTTGTAGGCCTCAAACGGGAGAGACTCCATCTTGCCTTCTGCCCCGGCAGCTTGAGAGGCTTCTAGGTCAAGTGTAATGTTTTAGTTTCGAAGTGTTGTTCGCTTGGAGAGAACCGGCTCAGGCTGGCCCTTATCGAAAGACTGTATTTTTCTCCGCTCCGAAGACACAACTTCAGGCCGGCCGGCTGGGAACGTGTCCTTGGTACGGGGAGGTACAAGAATTTGGTGGGCGGCAGGTTACTGGCCGTAACTTTCCATGAAAGGACAAGCTTCCATATTAGCGAAAGTGTTAGGCAATGAGTCAGTCAGTCTGTAAGCGGCAGCTAGCCGTTAGCATCAATGCCATTAATTATTTCCATTTGCAAAAAAACGGAGTTTGGTCCTGGGACAGGGGTTCAACTGGACCGTAATATAGTAGAACAAAAAGCAATGTTGTCCCCCAGGGTAATTTTCTCTCACAACTTTTGAGAAATACAAACAAGGGAAAGAAACCTATTGTTTGTATGGGTTGTTTTATTTAAACCCTTTTAGCAATTACTTTTTGAGTCATTTTGAAAGACATTTTAAGGTAGAGAAAAAAGACACTACTTACAAACATTTACACTATTTACACTATCATACAAGCAATTCTATACACAAGACAATATATACAAATGAATTCACAATTATAGGCAAGCTTCTTTTACAATAAGAAAAACAACGCGTTTCAAATCTGGAAATGATCACAGATTCTCTTCAGGGCTCTGTCAATGTGGAGTTCTATAAAGATAAAGGAAGCTTGTTTTAGCCACTATTTTCAAGGATTGGAAGCCTTCCCCTCCAAAAACACAGGGGCAGAAGTCACAGAATTTTACCTTTTCATGAGGGTAACGCGGTCCCGCGTTCCAGTGATTCAAATGAAAGGGGCCTTTTGTAATGCAGGGGTTCTGTTAAAAAGATTGCAACATGGGATTTAGTACCAAGCTTCTCAGAGACAAAAAGGTAGGCGGTCTCATGATTAAAAGCACACGATCCGTACCTTAGAATGTGAAAACGGGGACACCACTATTTATTTTCTTCAGAAGTGTTTCATCCGCTGTATGCCTATTTGCACAGCCGCCTGCAAAGCAACAGACAATGTGCTTACTAGACGCCATTCGCTTAAGCTAGTTCGATCTAAAGCGGTTTGCCTAACTGTTAGCGTACCTGGGTATCTTTGTGGAGGGCAGTGGGGGATTTCACAATTATATTTGACTCTCGCCGGTGGGCCGGGGAGCCTCCACGGTATCTCGCTGCGTACTTCAATCACACTTGGATCTGAAAAAGTTATTTTTAAATTGTAAAAGCACGGAGGGGCTACTTGTATGCCATACTACAAGAGACACGCTGACACTCACCTCTCTTTTCAACCACAAACCAGGAAATGCGAACTCATTGGTGGAAAACCACCATGTGAGGCTGTTACTTCATAGCTAATCCGCCGCTAAGCATTATGGACCTTGTGGTCAACCAGATACTTCATGTTTATAGGCGTGAAATCTCTGATAAAGAATTAAGCCCCGTTTGGGTACTATTAAATTTTAATATCAGATACGCTTCTTTTCGCAAAAGCATTTGATCACTGCTTCCACTCAAATTTGTCTGGGTCAAATTGAACAGCACAGTCCACTTGAACTCATTTTCCCCGTGATTTTGATCCATAAAATGTTGGACAAGGGGCGCTGTGAGTACTTTGTTTTTAATGCGTGACCTATGTTGCGTCATGCGTGTGTTGGCCTGTTGGTTTGTTTTACCTATGTAAATTTTTGAACAAGGGCAAATGATCGCGTAAACCACATTTTTGGTTCTACAGTTCGTGAAGTTTGAATGGGTCCACGTTGTAGTGGTGTGGCAAAAAGTTTTCCCTTCAATCGTTGTATCGCAAGCGATACAATTCCCACATCTGTGGTGGCCCTCAATTGGTTTGAGTCCCCATTTAGACAATAAGTCGCTTTTTGGTTTAGGTATTCTTATATCTGCGCGAACTAATTGTTGGCCAATGTTCTGGTTCTTTTTAAAGGCAAATATGGGACGGGGGAATGGCATTTCCAGTTCTTCTAACAAATGCCAATGTTTCAAAACCATCTGTCGAATTTTGTGAGTTTCCGCACAAAACGTGGTCACGCAAACTAAGCTTTCAAGTTCACGCTTCTGTTTTATCTCAAAGAGACATTCTCGTGGTGTGTAACGGGCCCTCTTAAACGAATGTTTTAGTAATTTACCTGGGTAACCTCGTTTTACCAATTCATCACAAAACTGTTGGCCATGTTCCTCAAATTGGTCAATATCTGAACAATTTCGCCGAATTCTCAGGAGTTGTCCATAAGGCAAGTTCGCCCTCAAATTTCTTGGATGCGAACTGCCATAATGAAGGATGGTATTTTTATCCGTTTTCTTCCTGTATAAGGATGATTTCAGAACGCCTTCCACATTACTCATTTCCACATCAAGAAAAGTCATTTTGACATTACTTGAGTCTAGTGAGAACTGTATGTCACGGTGTCTCGAATTTATCCATTGGTGAAAGGTACTCAAGTCGGCGGGGCTCCCCTGCCACAGGAGCCACACGTCGTCGATGTACCGATACCAATGTATTATATTCTGTGAGTAGGGGTTGTTTGTCTCTATGAATCTTTTTTCATATTCCGCCATGTAAAGGACGGCCATTTCGGGAGCATAAGGGCACCCCATCGCGGTGCCCTTAATCTGCATGTAGAAATCGTCATTAAAACGAAAATAGTTCTTTTTCAGAGTGATCTCTGCCAATCGCAGTATGAAGGATGTGGGAACTTTGTGGGGTCTCTCTCTGGATTCCAAATAGAGTTCAATCACTTCAAGTGCCTCCTCTTGAGGTATTTGAGTGTAAAGGGACGTAACGTCCATTGTCACCATTAATTGTACTGTATCATTAAACACAGTTCCCTCTACTTTTGACAGAAAATCCGTTGTGTCCCGTAGATATGCCTTCACCTCAGTCACAAAGGGCTTCAAAAAGAAATCCACGAATTTGGATAAAGGCTCAAGGCACGAATCGCACCCCGAAACAATTGGTCGTCCGGGGGGATTTGACGAATTTTTATGAATTTTGGGCAGAAAATATGCCACTGGGGTTCTGGGAAACTTTTTGATTAAAAATTCAGTTTCCTTGGGGCCTAAGAAACCACTATCTTTACCGTTTTGCACAACATCAGCAATCAAAGATTGGATTTGCTGTAAAGGATCTTCCGACAATTTACGATACCAATCTTGGTTGTTTACATGCGAACAGCCTTCAGCTAAATATTTATCTCTAGGCCAGATGACAACGGCACCGCCCTTGTCAGCCTGCTTGATCACCAATGTGGGATCTTCCTTAAGATTTTTTAATGCTGTGCGTTGTCCCTTTGTGATATTGGGTTTCACAAATTTCTGCTGGTGTTCCAATTTATTAATTGATGACAAAAGAATTTGTTCAAATGCAAGTACTTGCTTAGGCACATTCTGAGTGGGTATGAAAGTGGATTTATTCCTAAGTCCCGTTGTCTCCATGTTACTACTTGGAGGTTGGTTGGCAAAATACGCTTTGAGGCGGATTTTGCGGCAAAATTCTAATGTCTCGAGTTTTATTTTGGTGAAGTCTGTGCGTCTAGTTGGAACGAATTTAAGCCCCAAGTTCAACACAGACTCTTCATCTTTTGACAATGCCCGAGTTGATAAGTTGACTACGGTGGACGGGTTTTCTACGACTTGTAGTAATTCCTCCGGGTTCGCATTTCCCATTGTGGTTTGAACCTTACCTTTGACTGCTGGCCTTTGTCTAAAAAAGGAGTTTGTTTCTTCCCTCCTCTTGAGTCTGAACTAGATGACTCAGAGGACGAGGTTTCTGAAAAAGTTTTATATCTATTTCGCGATCTACCTTGAAAATTTGAAAGTGCTCCTCTAGATTCTGGTTGGGAGTAGAAATCGTCTTTTAGGAAGGGATATGCTCTTTCTAATGTAAAGGATTTAGAGTCCCTTTCGTACTGTGCTGTCTTATTGTTAATTGTATTGTCCTTGAACGATTGGATCTCTTTATCGATTTTTTCTAAAAGAGCTTTAGAATCTGAGACCACCTGATTATCTCTGATCACTGTGGTAAGTTCCTCAATCTCTTGCAGTTCTTTCGCGCATATTCTTTGGGCGGTTTCGATGGTGTGGACCATGAGGTCCCTGCTGCACTTAGTATTTATGCAGCTGAAGCCCTTTTTATAGTCTGCATCCTCAGTAAAAATGACTGGGACATTTTTCACCTGGAGCCCCCACGGGATGGTCCCACCCCTTAGGTGCTTCAGGAGAAAGTGGCCATGAAGTTCCGTTCGAATCTGTTTCTTTCGGAGCCTAGTTAGTTTTTCGGTTTCGTTCTGTTGCTGAGCTGAAGAGCTCAGAGTGACTTCTGCAAAGGGGGATGTGGCTAGTAAATTCTTAATATGATTTTCCGAAAAAGACAAAGTGTCCTTCTCGCCCATTACTTAGGAAAGACGGGGTAGTCCTTCCCGGCAGCGAGCCAAACAATCACTCAAGAAACATAAAAGATTTAATGCCCTTAAAACTCTCGCGAGTATGCACTCGCTCTAGAATTTGCAAAAAAACGGAGTTTGTCCTGGGACAGGGGTTCAACTGGACCGTAATATAGTAGAACAAAAAGCAATGTTGTCCCCCAGGGTAATTTTCTCTCACAACTTTTGAGAAATACAAACAAGGGAAAGAAACCTATTGTTTGTATGGGTTGTTTTATTTAAACCCTTTTAGCAATTACTTTTTGAGTCATTTTGAAAGACATTTTAAGGTAGAGAAAAAAGACACTACTTACAAACATTTACACTATTTACACTATCATACAAGCAATTCTATACACAAGACAATATATACAAATGAATTCACAATTATAGGCAAGCTTCTTTTACAATAAGAAAAACGACGCGTTTCAAATCTGGAAATGATCACAGATTCTCTTCAGGGCTCTGTCAATGTGGAGTTCTATAAAGATAAAGGAAGCTTGTTTTAGCCACTATTTTCTTATTGTAAAAGAAGCTTGCCTATAATTGTGAATTCATTTGTATATATTGTCTTGTGTATAGAATTGCTTGTATGATAGTGTAAATAGTGTAAATGTTTGTAAGTAGTGTCTTTTTTCTCTACCTTAAAATGTCTTTCAAATTGACTCAAAAAGTAATTGCTAAAAGGGTTTAAATAAAACAACCCATACAAACAATAGGTTTCTTTCCCTTGTTTGTATTTCTCAAAAGTTGTGAGAGAAAATTACCCTGGGGGACAACATTGCTTTTTGTTCTACTATATTACGGTCCAGTTGAACCCCTGTCCCAGGACCAAACTCCGTTTTTTTGCAAATTCTAGAGCGAGTGCATACTCGCGAGAGTTTTAAGGGCATTAAATCTTTTATGTTTCTTGAGTGATTGTTTGGCTCGCTGCCGGGAAGGACTACCCCGTCTTTCCTAAGTAATGGGCGAGAAGGACACTTTGTCTTTTTCGGAAAATCATATTAAGAATTTACTAGCCACATCCCCCTTTGCAGAAGTCACTCTGAGCTCTTCAGCTCAGCAACAGAACGAAACCGAAAAACTAACTAGGCTCCGAAAGAAACAGATTCGAACGGAACTTCATGGCCACTTTCTCCTGAAGCACCTAAGGGGTGGGACCATCCCGTGGGGGCTCCAGGTGAAAAATGTCCCAGTCATTTTTACTGAGGATGCAGACTATAAAAAGGGCTTCAGCTGCATAAATACTAAGTGCAGCAGGGACCTCATGGTCCACACCATCGAAACCGCCCAAAGAATATGCGCGAAAGAACTGCAAGAGATTGAGGAACTTACCACAGCGATCAGAGATAATCAGGTGGTCTCAGATTCTAAAGCTCTTTTAGAAAAAATCGATAAAGAGATCCAATCGTTCAAGGACAATACAATTAACAATAAGACAGCACAGTACGAAAGGGACTCTAAATCCTTTACATTAGAAAGAGCATATCCCTTCCTAAAAGACGATTTCTACTCCCAACCAGAATCTAGAGGAGCACTTTCAAATTTTCAAGGTAGATCGCGAAATAGATATAAAACTTTTTCAGAAACCTCGTCCTCTGAGTCATCTAGTTCAGACTCAAGAGGAGGGAAGAAACAAACTCCTTTTTTAGACAAAGGCCAGCAGTCAAAGGTAAGGTTCAAACCACAATGGGAAATGCGAACCCGGAGGAATTACTACAAGTCGTAGAAAACCCGTCCACCGTAGTCAACTTATCAACTCGGGCATTGTCAAAAGATGAAGAGTCTGTGTTGAACTTGGGGCTTAAATTCGTTCCAACTAGACGCACAGACTTCACCAAAATAAAACTCGAGACATTAGAATTTTGCCGCAAAATCCGCCTCAAAGCGTATTTTGCCAACCAACCTCCAAGTAGTAACATGGAGACAACGGGACTTAGGAATAAATCCACTTTCATACCCACTCAGAATGTGCCTAAGCAAGTACTTGCATTTGAACAAATTCTTTTGTCATCAATTAATAAATTGGAACACCAGCAGAAATTTGTGAAACCCAATATCACAAAGGGACAACGCACAGCATTAAAAAATCTTAAGGAAGATCCCACATTGGTGATCAAGCAGGCTGACAAGGGCGGTGCCGTTGTCATCTGGCCTAGAGATAAATATTTAGCTGAAGGCTGTTCGCATGTAAACAACCAAGATTGGTATCGTAAATTGTCGGAAGATCCTTTACAGCAAATCCAATCTTTGATTGCTGATGTTGTGCAAAACGGTAAAGATAGTGGTTTCTTAGGCCCCAAGGAAACTGAATTTTTAATCAAAAAGTTTCCCAGAACCCCAGTGGCATATTTTCTGCCCAAAATTCATAAAAATTCGTCGAATCCCCCCGGACGACCAATTGTTTCGGGGTGCGATTCGTGCCTTGAGCCTTTATCCAAATTCGTGGATTTCTTTTTGAAGCCCTTTGTGACTGAGGTGAAGGCATATCTACGGGACACAACGGATTTTCTGTCAAAAGTAGAGGGAACTGTGTTTAATGATACAGTACAATTAATGGTGACAATGGACGTTACGTCCCTTTACACTCAAATACCTCAAGAGGAGGCACTTGAAGTGATTGAACTCTATTTGGAATCCAGAGAGAGACCCCACAAAGTTCCCACATCCTTCATACTGCGATTGGCAGAGATCACTCTGAAAAAGAACTATTTTCGTTTTAATGACGATTTCTACATGCAGATTAAGGGCACCGCGATGGGGTGCCCTTATGCTCCCGAAATGGCCGTCCTTTACATGGCGGAATATGAAAAAAGATTCATAGAGACAAACAACCCCTACTCACAGAATATAATACATTGGTATCGGTACATCGACGACGTGTGGCTCCTGTGGCAGGGGAGCCCCGCCGACTTGAGTACCTTTCACCAATGGATAAATTCGAGACACCGTGACATACAGTTCTCACTAGACTCAAGTAATGTCAAAATGACTTTTCTTGATGTGGAAATGAGTAATGTGGAAGGCGTTCTGAAATCATCCTTATACAGGAAGAAAACGGATAAAAATACCATCCTTCATTATGGCAGTTCGCATCCAAGAAATTTGAGGGCGAACTTGCCTTATGGACAACTCCTGAGAATTCGGCGAAATTGTTCAGATATTGACCAATTTGAGGAACATGGCCAACAGTTTTGTGATGAATTGGTAAAACGAGGTTACCCAGGTAAATTACTAAAACATTCGTTTAAGAGGGCCCGTTACACACCACGAGAATGTCTCTTTGAGATAAAACAGAAGCGTGAACTTGAAAGCTTAGTTTGCGTGACCACGTTTTGTGCGGAAACTCACAAAATTCGACAGATGGTTTTGAAACATTGGCATTTGTTAGAAGAACTGGAAATGCCATTCCCCCGTCCCATATTTGCCTTTAAAAAGAACCAGAACATTGGCCAACAATTAGTTCGCGCAGATATAAGAATACCTAAACCAAAAAGCGACTTATTGTCTAAATGGGGACTCAAACCAATTGAGGGCCACCACAGATGTGGGAATTGTATCGCTTGCGATACAACGATTGAAGGGAAAACTTTTTGCCACACCACTACAACGTGGACCCATTCAAACTTCACGAACTGTAGAACCAAAAACGTGGTTTACGCGATCATTTGCCCTTGTTCAAAAATTTACATAGGTAAAACAAACCAACAGGCCAACACACGCATGACGCAACATAGGTCACGCATTAAAAACAAAGTACTCACAGCGCCCCTTGTCCAACATTTTATGGATCAAAATCACGGGGAAAATGAGTTCAAGTGGACTGTGCTGTTCAATTTGACCCAGACAAATTTGAGTGGAAGCAGTGATCAAATGCTTTTGCGAAAAGAAGCGTATCTGATATTAAAATTTAATAGTACCCAAACGGGGCTTAATTCTTTATCAGAGATTTCACGCCTATAAACATGAAGTATCTGGTTGACCACAAGGTCCATAATGCTTAGCGGCGGATTAGCTATGAAGTAACAGCCTCACATGGTGGTTTTCCACCAATGAGTTCGCATTTCCTGGTTTGTGGTTGAAAAGAGAGGTGAGTGTCAGCGTGTCTCTTGTAGTATGGCATACAAGTAGCCCCTCCGTGCTTTTACAATTTAAAAATAACTTTTTCAGATCCAAGTGTGATTGAAGCACGCAGCGAGATACCGTGGAGGCTCCCCGGCCCACCGGCGAGAGTCAAATATAATTGTGAAATCCCCCACTGCCCTCCACAAAGATACCCAGGTACGCTAACAGTTAGGCAAACCGCTTTAGATCGAACTAGCTTAAGCGAATGGCGTCTAGTAAGCACATTGTCTGTTGCTTTGCAGGCGGCTGTGCAAATAGGCATACAGCGGATGAAACACTTCTGAAGAAAATAAATAGTGGTGTCCCCGTTTTCACATTCTAAGGTACGGATCGTGTGCTTTTAATCATGAGACCGCCTACCTTTTTGTCTCTGAGAAGCTTGGTACTAAATCCCATGTTGCAATCTTTTTAACAGAAACCCTGCATTACAAAAGGCCCCTTTCATTTGAATCACTGGAACGCGGGACCGCGTTACCCTCATGAAAAGGTAAAATTCTGTGACTTCTGCCCCTGTGTTTTTGGAGGGGAAGGCTTCCAATCCTTGAAAATAGTGGCTAAAACAAGCTTCCTTTATCTTTATAGAACTCCACATTGACAGAGCCCTGAAGAGAATCTGTGATCATTTCCAGATTTGAAACGCGTCGTTTTTCTTATTGTAAAAGAAGCTTGCCTATAATTGTGAATTCATTTGTATATATTGTCTTGTGTATAGAATTGCTTGTATGATAGTGTAAATAGTGTAAATGTTTGTAAGTAGTGTCTTTTTTCTCTACCTTAAAATGTCTTTCAAAATGACTCAAAAAGTAATTGCTAAAAGGGTTTAAATAAAACAACCCATACAAACAATAGGTTTCTTTCCCTTGTTTGTATTTCTCAAAAGTTGTGAGAGAAAATTACCCTGGGGGACAACATTGCTTTTTGTTCTACAACATTAATTATTTCCAGGCAGACAGTCGCCATCTTGAAGTCTGAGAAAGATTATGAAACTGATACTCTCTGAGAAAGATTGAAGGAGAAGGAGAAGTAGCGCAGAGCGATCAGAGACAGAGAGAGACAGCAGCTATTAAAGAGGAAGGTTCCAGTGACTTGGAAGGAAGCAGAGGAGACAGAGCATAGCGGTGCAGACGTGTACTCGTGACTGCTGAGGTGTGATTCCGAGACGAGCCAAGGCACAGAGAGAAGGGAACCTAGATGACTGCTGAACCCAGACTCCACATTACTAAGGTGACGTCGACCTTTTTCCCATAGTATGCACATTCTAACCTTTCACTTTTCTTTGCAGGATATATGTCATAGTATAGTACTGTGTTTATAATCATTGTAATAAAATACCCCAGTTCTTAGTGAACCAACATGTGCCTTGTATTCTTGTTCAATCAGGGTAACCTGGTCTTCTAGTCAGACATAGTTTTCATGAACGGATGTAAATCTCGGTCAGGTAAGAGGTGACTGAATAATGAGGGAGAGAGGGACCATTTGATGCCAAGAGCAGAAGGTACATACTCCAATTTGGAAAGCCGTACTAATTTATGTTATTGCAGTATCATCCCGAGTAGCCAATGAGAGATTTCTTCCAAAGGTATTCATAGGAGAGTGATCGTCGTTGGTAAGCGGCGTTAATGAGAACACCAGGTAGGAGACTGGTGTGTAGATCCGCCGGATTGCGGATCGGGTTGTAAGTGAGTGAGCACTGGGAGGGAGACCGGTGTTTAGGTCCGCCGGATTGTGGACCGGATAAAAAGAGAGCACTGGGACTGCAGCCCAGTGTAAATGGCACGCCGGATTGCGTGTCGAGTGAGCACTGAGGGTGATCAGTGTGTATGGCTCGCCAGATTGCGTGTCGAGTGAGCACTGAGGGTGATCAGTGTGTAATGGTACATAATCAGAACTGCCCCAGGGTAGATTAGTCTGGGCCTAGGTGGCCGTGAGACTAGCTGGTATGAATGGGATATTGTTGAAAACCTATGCACGTGTATTGCTATTTTCCCCACCCTTAGGTACGAAATGTACATACATATACATATACCTATTGTAAATACGTTCCAAGGAGGGAGGTGATTACGTTCCGACTGGGTTGGAGGGGCTCTCAGGAGCTGATCCCATCTGGTTTGAGAATCCGGTCGTTACACCATGCTATGCCGAAGCTGCCGTGCTGTATTGCTTGCCTACAAATGAGTGACAAAAGCTGTCATAGACGTGGCCACTTGGCTTTGCCAATGCTGGTTTCCTGATAGCCACACTGTATCAGACAGGCGCTGCTTCTTTCAGACGGATATGTACCCACTGTACATCCATTGTCTACAATCAAGTATACAGATTTCTTATTGACAAATACATTGATTGCTTCCATGGGGAATTTTTGCTCCTGTGTACTGTGGCAGCCTCTGAAGCAGAGGAGTGTTTAGTTAGTTCATTTTATGCAATCACCTACAAAAACATAAGCATTATGAAACTTAATATTTGGAAAATGTTGGTACGAAATTCACTGTAGCCCCATCTTTTACAAACCTTGCTTGGGATAGGGGGAAAATGAACACTCCACAACCCATGTACAGTGTCCAGCCAGATTGCTACTCACTAGCTGGGTGGACTGCTGGATTTACTCAATGAGTCACTCAACTCAGGATACTTGCCTGTGAATCTGAAGGAAGCTAGGTTTATCCCCCTCCTGAAAAAAAGCAGGGGCGGATATTAAAGTTTAAAAAAAACTATAGGCCCATCTCTCAGATACCTTTCCTGGAGAAAATCCTGGAAAAACAGGTCCTGAACACCTTGGCCAGCTATTTGGAAGATCATGAACTACTCCATCCCAGACAGGCAGGCTTCAGATCACATCATAGCACTGAGCTGGTGATGACCTCTGTTGTTGACGACTTGAGAATCAGGGCTGACATTAAACAGCCATGCACCCTGATTCTCCTAGATCTGTCAGCAGCATTCGATACGGTCAGTCATTCCATTCTGCTGAACCGGGTGTCGAATCTGGGGATAAAGGGGCTAGCATTCAAATGGCTAAACTCCATTTTAATTGGTCGGACCCAGAGAGTGCAAATGGGAGATCAACTATCATCAGCCAGCCCAGTAACTTGCGGTGTGCCCCAGGGCTCTGCATTATTCCCCCTTTTATTTAATATCTATCTGCAGCCCTTAGTGGAAGAGCTGACACGAAGAAATTGCCAAGTCTTCAATTACGCGGACGACACTCAACTGTTGGTCCAACTCGATAACACCAGTCAGGCCCAAGACTTGGTAAAAAATCTTTTTAGATTTACGGTTAACTGGATGGCAAAGAACCTCTTGAAGGTTAACCCGGATAAAACCGAGGTGCTTATCATCGGAACCCAAAATAGCCCCTGGTGTGAGTTTTTTTGGCCCCCTGAACTGGGGGAGGTTCCTACCCAAGGGAGAGTAGTAAAAAGCCTAGGACTGAAAATTGATTTAGACCTGTCCATGGCCCCTCAAGTCTCTGCAGTAGTAGGCACCTGTATTGGCCTACTTAGGCAACTGCAGAAACTTGTTCCCATTCTGTCTGTCTCAGCATTACAATCCATTGTGTCCGCCACAGTTATTTCCCGGCTGGACTATGGCAATGCTCTTTATTTAGGCCTCCCTCGGAAACTGCTTAGGAGATTGCAGGTAGTTCAAAATGATGCAGCCAGGCTCATTTTTTCCCTACTGAGGAGAACACGAGCTACTCCCCTTTTATATAAACTGCATTGGTTGCCCATTGAATACTAAGTGCAATTTAAGTGCCTATGTATATCCCACAAAGCTATTTATGGAAAGGCTCCTAAATACATTAAAGATCGTCTGGTAAAATATACCCCTGGCAGAGCCTTGCGCTCTTCCAAGGCCTGCAGGCTTGCCCCATCGAGATTTAAAGTTAAATACAAGGGTGGTAGGGCTCTGTCGGTCCTCCTTCCTCAAATCTGGAACGAGCTACCTGAAACTTTACAAGGGGTACCGGGGCTGTTGCCCTTCAGGAGGGCTTTGAAGTCCTACCTGTTTAAAAGGGTAACAGCTTCAATCTAAACTGTCAGTTCGGTAGCAGGTGGACCACCGGTGGCTTCTGTTGTGTTCCTTTCTTTAAAAAGCGCTTAGAGACCAGTGGTGATTTACGCTATACAAAAATAAAGTAACATAACATACCATAACATAACTGTGGTGATCTACCAACATTTTACAAGGCAGCTGGAGGTACCCATTCGTCTGAAGAGGGAGAGTGTATCAAGCTGATGGCAGGAAATGTTGGGGGTAAGGAAAACTGCATAGCATTGACCAGGAGGAAACAGTGATAAACTCCCACCTCAATAAAACCCTACAATGTCAAGGGATTGATTATGGATGCCTATTTTTAGAGTTAGAAAACAAAAAACACACAATTGATGGACGAAACACAGAACAAATCAAAACATTCTCCCCCAGTCAAGAGATCTGGGTTAAATCCATCATTCTTTTGCTCACCATGCCACCCCAGTTTAGTCCTGGCCATATGCAAATCAGTCTTGACCCTGTACCTCATGGGAACAGTCCAGCCAAACTGCCAAGCCAGGTCCTCCCTAGACCCGAAATAAGCATCCTAGGACCGGTTTCGGGGTTTCACGCCTCTTCAGCCAGGATAGCTTGAATCCAGTGGCACAGTGAGCCCGGGACCTAAGTCTAGCATACCCGGCGCACTTAGGGCGAGAAAGCAAAAGACACACAATTGATGGATGGAATGCAGAACAAATCAAAACATTCTCCCCCAGTCAAGAGAGCTGGGTTAAATCCATCATTCTTTTGCTCACCATCCCACCCCAGTTTAGATCTGGCCATATGTAAATCATTCTTGAACCTGTGCCCCATGAGAACAGTCCAGCCCGAACTGCCAAGCCAGGTCCTCCCTAGACCGGAAACAAGCATCCTAGGACAAGTTTCGGGGTTTCACCACTCTTCAGCCAGGATAGCTTGAATCCAGTGTCACAGTGAGCCCAGGACCTACGTCAAGGCATACCTGGCGCACATAAGGAGAGAAAGCAAAAGACACACAATTGATGGACGGAATGCAGAACAAATCAAAACATTCTCCCCCAGTCAAGAGAACTAGGTTTAATCCATCATTCTTTTGCTCACGATGCCACCCATGTTTAGACCTGGCCATGTCGCATATGCTGCATATCGAACACGTAGGCAACGTGCCGTGTGCTGCTTTTGCCTTTGGTACTTTGACCACTCCACGGACGGACCCCAGTGAACTGCTACATGTCAGGAGTTGCGCGGTGTTTGCCCTTGATACAATCCTTGAGCTCACCAATGTCGGGAACGAGATTGAATATTTAAAGACGTTTTCATTCTAATTTCCCGGGGCACATTCACCGTTTTACCGTTTCCTTTCTTTTCGAAAAAAGTTTGGAAGAACTCTTCTTGACAGAGTCCTGTGGCAATTATCAGAAGAAACATTGTTGCTGTGTCAGTTCATTGAAATGAAGAACTGATCATTAACTTACCCGCGTGGATAATCTAGTTACATATCTGATACATAAGGAAAGATAAATACGCAACACTATCACAGCGGTAGTTACGTCAGAATTTATTTCCTCCTTGGGACAGTCAACTTAGAGGATTGCCTCACTTCAAACTAAAGGTTTTTAGTTGAAACTTTAATCATGGCTACCTGATGAAGGCTGATAGCCGAAACGCGCGTAGGATCTACTCATTTGTCTATCCATTCCATTATTGTTTATTGTCTTTGATTTGTAACAATGTTTGGTGATTATATGAACTCTCTAAATCAACTTTTGAATTTGTGATTATATGAACACTTTAAGTCAAATTGAAGAAATATAAATATCAGACAAACGGTATACTTCTCAAAACAATTATTTATATAAAAAAATAAAAAAATGTAAAAACATATATGAGACATTTCGAACTTTGTTCTTTGACTCATTGGTTGATTATTGACTATCATAAAACTTGTATATTGTTTTAGATTATGTGTTATTGTGCTTAGGTCCAAAAAGTAATTGTTATTCCTAAATATATTTTCACAATAAACCTGGCCATGTGCAAATGAGTCTTGACCCTGTGCCTCATGGGAACAGTACAGCCCGAACAGTATAGCCAGGTCCTCCCTAGACCGGAAACAAGCATCCTAGGACCGGGGTGGTGGAGTGAGCTAAAGAATGATGATGGATTAGTTAGATCACTTGACTGGGGGGGAGTGCTTGCATTGTTCAACACTCCGTCCATCATCCCCTTTTTAAGTTCAAGAAAAGTTTATTAAATGTAAATAAGATAGAAGCATATAAAATACAACAGCAATACGGATGAGAATACATACAGCGTAGCGTTTAAAATTGGTATTGAAATAATCAATAAAAGAAAATAGTACAACATGCAAAAATATCTGGTAAATCAAAGTCATAAAACAGTTGATTAAATAGTGTCAAACTACAGGAAGTTATGGAGGTTTAGCGACTTCTTGTTGAATAGGAGTTTGAGACAAAGAACACCTAGCACCTTGATCAATAAACATTGTAACTGGATCCCAAATTTCTTTTCGATTTGGAACTAAATGTAGTGGGTAAACAAATGTTGTATCTAACCTATGATTTTAACAAACAGCATACCATCATCTCCTTTTGTTTTGCTTTGTTCGCCCTAAATTGGCAGGATATGCCCAGCGTGGGTCCTTTGCTCACTTTGCCACTGGATTCAAGCTAGCCTGGCTGATGACGGCTGATTAGCCAGAAACCGGTTCCAGGATGCTTGTTTCCGGTCCAGGGAAGACATGGCTTGGCAGTTCGGACTGGACTGTTCCCTGAGGCACAGGGTCAAACTGATTTGCCTATGGCCATGTCTGAACTGGGGTGGCGGAGTGCGCTAAAGAATGATGATGGATTAAACCCAGATCAGTTGAATGGGGGTGGGTGCTTGCATTGTTCAACACTCCGCCCATCATCCCCTTTGGTTTTGCCTTGTTCGCTCTAAGTTTGCAGAGTATGCCCCGACGTGGGTCCCTTGCTCACTTTGCCACTGGATTCAAACTAGCCTGGCTGATGACGGCTGATTAGCCAGAAACAGGTCCCAGGATGCTTGTATCCGGTCCAGGGAAGACATGGCTTGGCAATTTAGGCTGGACTGTTCCCCTGAGGCACAGGGTCAGACTTATTTGCATATGGCCATGTCTGAACTGGGGTGGTGGAGTGCGCTAAAGAATGATGATGGATTAAACTCAGATCAGATGACTGGGGGTGGGTGCTTGCATTGTTCAACATCCCCTTTGGTTTTGCATTGTTCGCTCTAAGTTTGAGGGTATGCCCCGACGTGGGTCCTTTGCTCACTTTGCCACTGGATTTAAGCTAGCCTGGCTGATGACGGCTGATTAGCCAGAAACTGGTCCCAGGATGCTTGTATCCAGTCCAGGGAAGACATGGCTTGGCAGTTTGGGCTGGACTGCTCCCATGAGGCACACAGTCAGACTGATTTGCATAAGGCCATGTCTGAACTGGGGTGGCGGAGTGAGCTAAAGAATGATGATGGATTAAACCCAGATCCGTTGACTGGGGGTGAGTGCTTGCAGTGTTCAACACTCCGTTCATCATCCCCTTTGGTTTTGCTTTATTGTTAGGGTTTGCCTACAGCATGCATCCATTGTCAATAAAAGCTATTGTAGATTGAGAAAAGCTTAAAAATGGGGTTAGCACCTGACCCATACCTACCATTACTTACCATTGGTTGGCTCCCACATTGGTCTCATTTCCTTGCTTCTCATTCGTCAGGGCCTCCTGCTCCTTCCATTTTCTCTTCAGTTCTGCCGTCGTCTGTGGAGCTAGGACCAAGTACATTCTCCTGTATCTGCAGCCAGTGTCCTTCCACTGGCCGTCGCTTGTCAGGATGCTTCTTTTTATTTTTAATTGGCCACATTCTTGTTGTTGGCCCTGTCCTTCCCACGCATTCCCACTACGGTGTTGCTATTCCCCACATCCTGTCTTATATCCTTTTTGGCCCCCCCAACCCCCACCCCTGCCTTGGGACAACATGGCCCAAAGTAAATAAAAACAAAGCGCTACGGCTCGGCATAATATTTGGCCAGAATTTTAGTGAGCAAACAAAGCGAGTAAGCCAGACCTCTTCTAGAGAGTTTCTCCCATGAGAAAATGTTTAAAAGAATGGTGATGGGGAGATTGTGCTTTTTAAAAAAAAAAAACTTTTTTCACATACATTTGCTAAAATGCCCCAATGTAGCCTGACTTTCTCCAGGAATTGACTCCATTTATTAAAATATTTGGTCTGGGTACCCCCATATGTCCCACATTACCTCCATTGTGCCAGACCAGCATTTTGTCCTGGGTAGGCCCCCTTTCCATGGGTGACTCAGTATATCAAAAATGGCATAAAACATGCCAGTGCAAGAATGTTCAATGTATGCCGTCGGTGACCCGTATGTCAAAAAGTACCTCAGTATGTCAGGTATGTCATAATTGTCACCCTCCCATATGCCAGACTGTCCACCTTTAAGCCAGGAATTACCTTCATTGTGCAAGTTCCAGCATTCTACTACTGGTGTCCACATGCCAAGAATTTCCACAGTATACCAGTATTTTTCCACAGGTGCCCTATAAGCCATGAATTGCCTCTAGTATGCCAATGGCAGCATTTTGTCACCGGGGTCTGTCATGCTTAGAAAAGCTGCAAGGATGCCAGCACCAGCATGTTGCCCATGGTATCTCTATAAGACAATAATTACCTTCAGTTCAGCAAGGCCAACGACAAACATCACATCTTGATCACACTCACGTTCACTCACTCACACTCATTCTCACCCACATACCCCTCCAGTCTCTCACAATCATTCATATTCATTCTCACACACTCACTTGCATGCACTCTTAATGTCAATCATTCTTGCCCACTCACTGACACGGAGGCCCAGGTTTACTAACACTTTGCACTGTTTGCACCACTTTTGTGCAAAGTGTTAGGGCGGGATTTACTATCCAACATAAATCTGAATTTCCCTTAGATAGTATCCCTAAGTAACGCAAAGTTCCGCTATGCTCTGCTTGCCTTATTTTGCATCGAGGGGACAGTCCAGTCCATTGGTAATGCATGGGTGTTCCCATACAACCACCTAGGGCTTTTGATACAAATCCCTGTCTACAAACATTGATAAAACAACATCAAAAATGGGGATTGAAGAGGTGGTGCTCATCGGCACCAAGGTGAGCGCATCCTCCTCTACTGAAAGTACAAATTATCAAAAAGGTCCACCTGAGACTGAATTCCTGTGTGTCCAGATGTTCCAGGCATACACAGTATTTGTTAAAATACCCCTCACACACCAAAAGGGCCCTTGGTGTCATGCTTCATCATCGGGGTCTTCCCGCCCCGCTGCGGGACGGGGCTTGCTGCGACAAGCGACTACGCTGGAGCACCTTGTTTTGTGGGCGCTATGTGAGTGTATTGGAGTGAGTGTCAGTAGGGTCAGGGGTGATAGAAAAAGTGAAGTTAAAATAATACCTGGCCTCGTGATAGAAAAAATTATTTAATAGTCACTGGCTGGTATTGTTAAAAGGGGTGGTGCGGAGAGGTAAAGCTAATTAATGGGCTTGCTCTCCTGTTCGGGTTGACATGTTTTGGGGCGCAGTGCCCCTTCGTCAGGACCGGGGTAGGATCCCCTTGTCACTCACTGATGTCGTACCAACGAAATTCGTTATAGTGTATGTACAAATGTGTATGATATTTCTATCAATGTGAGGCGATATATAGTTTATATCTACATTTACTCTAGCTCTCTCAGAATTTCTGATGTAGTAAGCTGAGAAGTAATGAAGGCAATGCCCCATGAGCCAAACTGGACAAAGTGTAATTAAAGGGTCCACTCAATCCCATGCAGGCTTCGCATCCTCCCTCGTCCATGGCTTCCGTGATATGGCATATTAACTAGCTTTAGCTCTCCACACCACTCACACAGCGCCCACAAAACAAGGTGCTCCAGCGTAGTCGCTTGTCGCAGCACGCCCCGTCCCGCAGCGGGCGGGAAGACCCCGATGATGAAGCATGACACCAAGGGCCCTTTTGGTGTGTGAGGGGTATTTTAACAAATACTGTGTATGCCTGGAACATCTGGACACACAGAAATTCAGTCTCAGGTGGACCTTTTTGATAATTTGTACAAACATTGATAGACAGGAATTTGCACCAAAATCATATGCCTCCTCAAATCAGGCGTAACGAGAAGACATGTTTTCATTTCTCCTTATTTTTCTAACTTGGCATGCATGTTGCATTGTACAGCACACGTACAAAGTAGAAGCTAAAGAGCGTAGTTTTTGTACTGGAAGGTACCCCTTCGAGTACAAAACCCGTGCTTCAGCAAATGAACACACCCTAGCACTATGGCAAAAGGATGTGGGAGTTGTGGCATTGCTGCCAAAAGTATGCCAGCACAAAGGGAGAGGAAACATGCCCCATCCTAGTAAATATTGCACATTTTTGTTTCTCTTTCCATGTGATGCAAGACAGCACATCAACTTTGGTGAGGGCTGCCTTGCATCAAGAAATAGTACATCTGGCCACAATCTCAATCAACTTCCATCACTTTCACTTCAACACACACATACAAGCACACTTGCTCACACAAACAGATGCTGGCTCTCACTTAAAACACTCACACCCTAAAGCACACACACAGCATTCATTTAAAACCATGTTTAGCTACCACATCTACCAACAAATGTCCTGTTCCAGATATGTGCTCCATTTTCTACTACTCTTTTAGTGAATAACACAATATGTATTCACTAATAGTTTTTATTTAAAGGGCAGAAAATATAGAATGCTAAGCCACCCTCTTGTTCTGTGCACTGATTTTGCCACCGCTGAGGCGAAGGGTCACAAAGGTATTGTCTGGGGTCACAAGAGGCAAGCCAGGGATTTCAGCTGTGTCCCCAGGCAACCCCTAAATGATGTTCATGGGGACACTGCATGCGTTTATCCTTGCTGCAAGCAATGTTTGTGGTAACATCCGGGAAATCAACAGTAACAAAAAAGCCCCAGCAGACCATAAAACAGGCCCACAAAAATAGACAAAAAAATGGCCAACACATTGAATTGTCAGACCAACACTCTGGCACTGGCAGCTTGCCCTGTAGGCCAGTCCGCCCCTACCCACAGAGGGCAGTGTTCATATTTAGCCAGCCTGGTTAACACTGCACTTTTAGTTTTTATTTAAATGGTGAGTACCAGCACTTCACCCTAGATTTACATTATGGGAGCACTTGTCCCTAAAACACTCATGGCACTGTACCCACACTTTTTAAAAACACAAAACTGCCAATCTATATATTAGAACAGCACTTCCGACAATAGCTTCAACTTTCATGGAACTGTACCGTTACTTATTAATCTTGCACTATGATTTATAGGATAATGCCAGCACTGATGCAAAGTGTGGTGTAGGTTATTCAGGCAAATCAAGCAGACATGACAGCTCTCCTAGCCCCAAGAGTTGGGTGGAACAAGGTGGTAAATACCGTTACTACGTGCTGTAAATACCTCCTTTCAGTGTTTTAGACTTCAGAAAAGAGGTATAACATGTAGATTCGGTCTTTAATACACCAAATTCTGCATTTTTGTCTCTTTTACTTGGATGATTTTTGGCTGGTTTGACCTACCGGTATCTATAAGGGGAAATCTGTGACGGTGCATAAGATAGTTATCACACAACTCGTAATGCCAATCCTTTAGTAAACAATTGCTTGCATAGGGATAGGAATTTAGCCCTTAGCAGGCCTTGCACCCCAATACATTTTGTCTACATTGACCTAATGGAATCTATCAATGGAAAACTGCGAAGATGTGATAATTATAAGACAGCTCGTACTTACGATACTTTTGCAAACTCTTGCTTGGAGACGGGTCAGAATTTAGGGGCCGATTACGATGGCAGAAAGTCTGCCACCGCCAGCTGTGCGGTATTGAGCCCTCCGCCATCGAACGGCGATTCCCCACCAGCCAAATTAGGATGGTGGGGGAAATCGATCCACGACCGTGATGGGCGCAAAGACCGCCTGCCCCGGATCCACCACAGGCAATCATACCGATTGCCTGGCCGAGTGGTCTGCATCTCTAAAATGGTGGGGGTGCTTAGGAGGCACCGTTCGCCAAATTACGATGCAGGCTGTATTCAGCCTTTCCATAGCGGCAAAACCTCCATTAAAAGGCTGGTGGGGATTGGTTTTGGGGGCCCGTTGCAGGCCTGCCTTGTGTTGGGTGGGGTGTTGGTGCATTGGTGGTGCCTGCCACGTAGTGCAGTGAAATGCAGGACATACATGTTTAGCATTGTGGCAGGTGCTGCAGCCAGCAGCACCTGCCTCATTGTTAAAATGCACAATGCGACTGTCATGGTGGCGGTCGCATCGTAATTTGGAGTGCGGAACCGCTGCAAGACTGGCGGGCGGTCCCAATCCCCGCTATGATGGCGGGCGGACTCAAGTCTGCCCGCCATCGTAATTGTCCCTATAGCCCTACCTTGTAATGAGAGCCTTGGATATACGCGAGAAGTATCAGTATGTAACACCAAAGTTGCCATTTATTTAAAGGGACAGTGCTAATAATTATAATTATGAAAGCTAACAAATATTATTTTAGACAGTGAAAGTACGCATAAAAAGTGGCAAAGGTGTTGTGAGACCATCTCACTCCTTTTGAAATCAGACATCAATCTATCAATCAGGATTCTTAAAAAACGCGACTACTCACCCGTGAGGGTCTGAAGGCTTTAACATATATTTGATGTTGTCAAGACATCTGCTGACTAAAATACACATTATCGGCACTTTTCAACTGAACTGCTATGTATTTAATACTTCAGCACGAGCCCTTATCATCCGAATCGTCATAGATTTAATAACACAGGCCCAGCACTTGTCACTACAATTCACTTAAATATAGCAGTTTAGTATCGGCACTTTTTAAGCTCCCGTAGACTTAATGTAACACTACTAACCACATGTAAAGTGCAATAGATTCATTATATTTAATGGGACAGTACAAAGACTTATAAAAAGCATTAGATGTAAAATGCACAACCATCACTTGCCATACAATATCAAAGTTCCAGTCCAAATAAGAATTACAAAGGACTGGATTAGAGATTACCTGCACTTTTTAAAGTGCCATTCTAAGAGTGCCATAACTGTCAAAGAGGTATTCAAATACATCACTGGGCCTACATCAAGAGCCCTTGTAGATTAATTGGCACAGTAACAGCGCATGCTGCAAAACCAATATATTGATATGGATAGCGCTAGCACTTTTTATGAACCCCGCCCTGTACAAAGGGGCTTTAAGGCTTGTCTCTGGAATACTATCATGCATTTAGTGGGGCACTGGAGCTCTTTTCTGTGGGAGAAGGTACCTCGACATGGGAATGACTGAGCACACCTTCACTGCTTTTCTATTAAGGGACGATTCTTGTAAAAAACAAAAAAACAAAAAAAACTGCTTTTTCAATATTTCTTATTAAATTTGACTTTTGCCTCCGAGTTAATTTTTCCCTAGTAGTTCTAGGATTTACCAGGTTTATCCCAACCACGTATGGTAGGAGCGCTCTGTTCCTCTCTGCCCTGACCTAGTAGTTTTGAGAAGACAGTTATCACTGTAGTCTGTTTTTTATTTTTGTTGCACAATTATTTGTGTTGTGGTAATGGGGCAGAAAAGGACCGAAACAGATTAGGTAAGGCAGAACTAGTCGTGTGGAGTGGGTAAAAGTGTGATTTTAGATTGTCATTTTAATTTGAAGGTTATAGCATCAGCCATATAGTGTGGTGCAGAGGATGGGAGAAAGGGGTGGTGGAGAATGGGAAAAGAGTGGGGGATGATGAGGGAATTGTGGAAATAAATATTTTCTTTAAAGGGCAGAAAAAAGTCATTGAGGTACGATCAAAAATCTATTTCCTCTACATTCACTTTAGCATAAAACATTTTGTCGGGTTAGATTTTAATAAGAGCATTTTGCACCGAGAGTATTATATAGAGAAGGATTTTCTCAGAAAAGCATACAACCAGTTTGTACAAGTGGGGCTGCCAGTGTATCCTTGGGGTTGCGAGCTTTAAAGTGTGCGTACATTTAATGGAATAAAGAAGTGATTCTGACATTTAATGCTGAAGACGAAATACCTTGCAGCCATCATTAGTTGACTACAATTCAAACTCCTCTCTTCGGTTAAAGTTTTATTTTCTGTGAGTGAACTATTATTTGCAGCGCTGGTTGAATTTGAAGCCTATTATTTTTGAAAGAGATGGGCCCTTATTTATGAGGCCTTGCGTCAGTTTTGCGCCGCCGGTGCGTCACTTTTTGTGACGCACCAGCGGCGTAAAATATGCGCCTTGTTGCGCCATATTTAAAAAGTGACGCATCTAGGTAGATGCGTCACTTTTTAAACCCCTGCGCCACATTATACCTGCGTCAGGTATAATGTATGCAGAGGGGGCGTTCCCCCGCAAAAAGCCTTGTAATAGCGACGCAGTGAAATCTGTGAGATTTCACTGCATCACTTTTAGGACGCCGTTGCGTCAAAATCTTGCGCCTGCCTCACAGCAGGCGTAAGACTGACGCAAGCCCTTTCACATGGGGCTTTCCCCATGTGAAAGGACGCATTGCTGGAGTTGCGTCACTTTTGAGACACACTCCAGCAATGCGTCACTTTTGCGCTTACAGATACTTCAGAAATACTGACGTATCTGTAAGTCCTTGCGACATGATGCATCATACATTAAATATGACGCATCATTGGTGTCGCAAGGAGTGCGCAGTGAAAAGTGACGCATCGCTGTTTTCACGCAGCGATGCGTCACTTTTCATAAATGAGGCCCCTAGTACTTTGAGCCTCACCACTTGTGGTTGGTAGAAAAACTCGGGTAAACTGAACTATATGCTTTCTGCCCGTTGGATTGACTAAAGCCTGCATCTTATATCTAGGGTTGCCTCTGCACCAGTTTTTTATCGACCTGGCCAAGACAAGTAAAAAAAAATAGAAAGAAAAATAATCTAAATCCTATCTTTTCCCCCTATGAAATAAAGAGACTACTAGAATTTGCCTAAATATGTTTTTAAGCAAATTGAGATAATTGATTTAAAAAAAAGAATAAGGATTTTTTGTACACACTTCTTTTTTTTTTAAGTACCGTCTCTTGACCGTTCCAAAACCTCAAAACCTACATAAACGAGCAGAATGTTTTCTGAGAAAGGTGGCAACCCTCCTTATATCTGAGATCTGACTGAAAGAAAAGAAGAGCGCGTGGGAAGCCTAGGTGAGTGTATTGTCTTCAGGAAGTGTGTGGGTGTGGGAAAGACAATGAGCTGGTTGCGGGAAACCGCACACAGCCTACAGAGAAGATGAGAAATGACGTTAAGGTTCAACTACACTGAGAACAATTGAGCTTTTGTAAAAAGCTATAAAAAAGCATGCGTTAAAGTAAAGCAGAGCCTCCAGTTTCCAAAAGTTGTCCAAATACAAAGGAAACAATAACGACGATTAAGGAAACTGTTGGCATATTAGTTTAGGGAATTACTCTCCCGTTTTAATATTATTTATGAGAGTTGGAAAAGTTTTTTGTGCAGAAAATTGAAAATCACTTATCAAAAATATAATGTTTATTAATGCACCAGTATTTAGCAGATGGATCAAAGTAGGGTTAGAGAAGATATTTCTCTAGCATTCATTGTACAACTGACAATGCACTCTAACTGTGATTACTGATATGATATGAAAATATCATAGTTAGACAGTAGCGGCCCGGGGTGGAAGTGCTGCCGGGCGCTGCAAGCAGTGTTGTGATTGGTCGGGACACCGCCCAGCCAGCAGCTTATGGGGAGGCCATTTTCTCCATGCAGGCTGCATTGCAGCCTGCATGGAGAAGGGCAGAGTGCGCATGACTGGTTTGGGTGCCCTCAGGGGGCCGACTAGACAGTCTTTGCACACTTGTGAGTGGGCAGGCACACCACTTATCCCCCTGCCCTTCTTGCAGAGCAGCCCCGCCCATCCGCCTGCAACCAAACATTAAATGGTAATAAGGGAAAATTATCACCATTTTATGTTTGTGCTTCTCGCACTGTGAGAAAGAAGTGGGGCGACGCTCCACCACCCTAGTGGAGGAGCCGCCCCTGTGCTCAATGTAGCAGTTGCAGACCTCTCACCATTCCTGGCTGATCCAAACATCACAAACTAGGACTCCACTCTACAAAAGGGCTGAGCTCTTTGTAAGTAGACCAGAAGTGCCTGCCTGACATCCATGCAATGCAAGCTCTCTTCCTCCAAAGACCCAGGGGAAGGTAATCATGTTCAGAAGCATCACTTCCTGCTGCAATTGAAAAAAGAGTCAACCTTTGGGGAAAAACCCCGGAACAGGCATCAACACCACTCTGCCAGGAAATACATGCAAAATTGAAACTTAAAGGACAATGCCCCCAATTCCCCTAACCTCCTGACTGAAGAAAAAGGCATAAGAAAAAGCATTTTAAGTAAGGAATTGCAAATCAATTTCCTCCAATGGCTCAAATGGAGCAGACATCAAGGCCTCCAATACCTCTGACAAATCCCAAGCAGGGACAGACCGGTTATAAGAGCACCAAGTAGACCACTTCCTAGATGCCCGCAAAGTAGCTAACTGGGTATCTGAAATCCTGTGTTCTTTCAACCCCCTCTTTTCAACCTCCAGGCTGTCACACAGAGCCTGTGCGCTCTTCACCCTCAAAATGTGAAACTCCAGACGGGACAGAACCATTGCGAGACGCCACTCCTATTCATTCAGCATCTTCAACAACCTATTGGCCTTCCGCCACCAGAATCATCTCATCTCTCATCTCTCAACCTCTACACTTCACCAACAAATGCCTGATGAGAGTAAATGAAGGAAAGGCATACAATAGACCCACTGGCCACTGACATGACAGAGGGTCAATAGCCCACACACCACCCTCCCTGTCCTTGGTAAAGAATCTCCAAACTTTGGCATTCCTCCAGGAGGCAAATAGATCACCACCGGAATCCTCCACTGGTAAATAAACTGAGAAAACACCCTCTGGTCCAGAGAGAATTCCTCTGACCAGGGAATCTCCCTGCTGAGCAAATCCACTGTCACATTAGCTGACCTCAGAATGTGAATTGCCCGTAGAGATAGAACAGCCTCCTGAACCCATGAAAACATCTTGCCAGAGACCTTATCCAGACTCCTGAACCGAGTCCCTCTCTGCTTGTTCCTATACGCCTTTGCGGTAACATTGTCGGTCCTCACAAGGACCGCCATTTCCCGCAACTGGGAACTGAACACAAGAAGAGCCCTTCTTACGGCCTCGAGCTGTCTCCAGTTTGTGGAATGACCTACCTCGGAATGGGTCCAACAACCTTGAGCCTGCACATTGAGCCCCCATCAGTGGCAGCTCCTCTGCTAAAGCAGAGGAGCATTGCCCCACTGCTTCACAGCAGGAAAGAAAAGGAAACATCAAATGATAATAAATTGAGGTATTATAATTTTATGTTTTCTTTTGCTGCAGCTTTGCGTTTGGGACTGGGTGGGGCTGCTCTGACGAGGAGTGGGGGAGGAGTGGCTTGCCCACTGTTGAGTGCGCTTGCCTGTTTGACAGGACCCTTCGGGCCAGCCAAACATTCCTGTACTATTTGCTATTTCTCCATGCAGGTTGCATTACAGCCTGCATGCAGAACATGCCCAGGCGCCGATTTCCTGGCTGAGTGCCGGTCCACGGCAAGCAGACCAATCACAACGTTGCATTGCAGTGTTGTGATTAGCAATTGGGAGGTTGGGAGCTGGGTGCTTCCTGCTGCTTCCTGCATCCTGCTGCAGGTCTGGAGTCAGGAAAAAGAGAATGTTGTTTTTAAAAAAACTTTTTTCATCCCTCGCACCCCCTTCCCCCGCCCCGCCTACCACCCGAGTCTGGTAACAGCCGCTACTGCCGCCATGCACCCCAACCTGACAAACTGGCATCTATGGTACGGACAACGGGATCGGGTGGATCTAGCAGGACAGATCAACAAAAAGAGAGGTAGGGAGAGTAGTAAACATTCTTAGTCCCCAAGGTAACTAGAAAACAACAACAAAAGAGTGTTCCTGTATTAATTAGGTACAGATATAAACGGAGCACAAGAAACCAACAAAGCCCATTAGGTTTGTTATGAAAGCCCTCACTCACCGACCTGGTCGGTGACTTGCTTCATCATCGGGCCCCACTGGGTGTGACCGAATGTCACCCCAGTGTGCTGCAACGCCAGATTTGCTGCGGAGCTGGTAATGTGAAGAGGTGAGGGCTATGTGGTGAGTTATGTGAACAGAGTGAGGTGGTGAGTTAAAATTGCCTTGTATGTATCAAAAATTGTTTTAATATATGATCATCAAGGGCAAGGTTAAAAATGTGTTGGTAAGCAAGGCCAACTAATTGGATGGTCTGCTTCCAATAACATTAGGTGAAAAAGTGATTGGTCAACATGTTTCAGCCGGTATGGTGTAATTAACCTGGCATTCGTCAGGACCTAGAGTGAATAAACCCCCGCGGTATGGGCACGCAAAGGCCCACCCTACCAAAGGACTTGAAAGTAAAAAAGTGTCTGTGAAGTGCAAAAAAAAAAACGAGGGGGCTTCACCAACCATAAAAGGGCGGGACACACACAGCCTCTTGGTCTCTGATTAAGAGACAAAAATTAAAAGCACTTCACAAGGGATGAACTTTCACCCCATAGACCGCGGGAGGGAGGGGACGGCGTATTTGGCACATCGCCCAAGACGCCAGTCACCCGAATGTACACCTGATCAGCCCTCAGAACCGGGTCTCGCCGAGGGCTTTCATAACAAACCTAATGGGCTTTGTTGGTTTCTTGTGCTCCGTTTATATCTGGATCTAGCAGGACCCCATGCAACTGGTTTGCTGACTCAACCACCATGCTAGATCTTCCACACCCTGTAACAGTGGAATGGAGCTCCCCAAATCATGAGACCCTGGATCCCAATTGCGTAGAATGCAAGTGAGATACATGTGAAGATGAAAGCGCCTCCAAGGGACCAGGAAGATCGCAGATGCCATGTCTACCTGGACCCTGAGCCAAGCCTCCACCTCCGCACTGTCTTATGCCAATAGACTCTAATTGTGTCTCTGCAGTATGGTAATTTGTCCCTCTTGCAAACCCACTCTTCCCTGCAGCGTTCAAAACTGTGCCCAAATGAAAACCAGTGCTTCAGCAACAAAAAATAGATGAAATGCTGAATGAATCAAACATTCACCACCAGTCAAGATATCTGGGTTAAATCCATTGTGCTTTAGCTCCCTATGACCCCCCCCAGTTTGGACCCAGCCATATGCAAATCCGTCTTGTGCATGTTCCTCTTAGGAACAGTCCAGCCCGAACTGCCAAGACATTTGCTCCCTAGACCAGAAACAAGCATCCTGAGTCCGGTTTTGGGGTAACACCCCTCATTAGCTAGGCTAGTTTGAATCCAGTGGCACAGCAAGCAAGAGACCCACGTCTTAGCATACCCATCCCATTTAGGGTGAAAAGTGCTGCA
Source organism: Lissotriton vulgaris (assembly GCF_964263255.1). NCBI lineage: Eukaryota > Metazoa > Chordata > Amphibia > Caudata > Salamandridae > Lissotriton > Lissotriton vulgaris. The sequence goes on from NC_141700.1 coordinate 160,844,299, forward strand.
GCAACAAATGGAAAGAATGCTGAATGAATCGAACATTCACCCCAAGTCAAGAGATCTGGGCTAAAATTTGCACAGCATTCCGTCCATCATCCGTTCTCTTTGCATTTGTCACCCTAAATGGGAAGGGTATGCCCAGAAGTGGGTCCCGTGCTCGCTACGCCACCAGATTCAAGCTAGCCTGGCTGATGAGGGGTGAAACCTCAAAACTGGTCCCAGGATGCTTGTTTCTGGTCCAGGGAGGGCCTGTTAGACAGTTGGGGCTGTACTGTTCCCATGGGGAGGAGGAGGGAGACTGATTTGCATATGGCTGGGTGTAAGCTTTAATGGCATGGTGTGCAAAAAAACAATCGATTTAACTCAGATCTGTGACTTGGGATGAATGTTTGATTGGCTCAGCCTCCCGTCCATCATCTATTCTTTTTGCCAGTGAAAACCAGATCTTGGGACGATGTTAAGACAGACTTTTTCCAGTTGATGAGGAACCCATGGGGATGTAGAACTGCTACACCCTTTCTCTATGGGACAACGCCACCTCTGCTGAGGAAGCCTGCACCAACCAGTTGTCTAGATATGGGTGAACAAAGATGCCTTCCGGATGTAACAGTGCAACCAGAGAAGCCACCACTTCGGTGAAAACCCTCGAGGAAGATTTGAGCTTGAAGGGAAGGACTTGAAACTGATAATGGGCATCCTGCATGGCAACTCGCAGGTACCTTTGATGCGACGGTTAGACAGGAACATGAAGACAAGCTGTTCAAGTTGTAATGGAGAAAGATAAGGACAGCAAACCAACTTTAACAGCTTGTCAAGCAAGCACTATCTCCTTGCATCAAAAGTACCTGCGATTTGCCATAGAGGATGCCCATCCCCACACAAGCATCCTCCAAGTCTAAGGATGCCAACCAATCTCCTGATCATATCAGTTGACCCACTTTAGATCCAACATCGGTCTGTATGCTCCAAACACATTCTGGACTAGAAAAAACGTTGAATAAGCAACCATGCCTTTTTCTCCCGAGGAACCTGAATGATCGCCCTCTTCGGAAGCAGCAGCTCTACACCCTGGAGCAGCGCCAAACGTTTCGGGCCACGGACTGGAAGATAAGTCACCATGAGCCCCGTACAAGGAGGAGGGCTCACAAATTAGTCAGGAGCGCTTGAAATCCTTCTTCGGGGTAAAGCATTTTGGCTGGTGCTTCTGCTTATGAGCTGAGTACCCTTTGAACTCCCTGCGAGGAGAAGGTCTGGATTTCTTATTATAGAACTTATTATAGTCAGAACAACCCTTATGAGGTCCTCCTGCCCTTGAAGGCCTTCGAAATCATTGAATCCAGCTGCTCACCAAACAGCATATTCCCCTGAAATGGTATTTTCACCACATTTGATTTCTCTACCAGCTCCCTCATCCTATCCCTCATCCAGGGGTGCCGTCTGGCTGCCACCAACGCCCCTGAAGACACAGCTGTGTCCTTAACGATATCTGATGAAATATCCACCCACAAACTGGACTTCTGTTCTATGCCTGCAAACTGCTCTGAACACTTGTAATCCTCCTGGATCCCCAACTGATCAAAATCCTTAATCACAGATTGCGCTGTATACATACCATACAGGCTAGCCTTCAAAGTCAGATTTTCTGCCTCAAAACCCTTCTTCAATCCCTATCAATCTTTTTATCTCAAGGGTCACTTGGAGTACAGTCTTCAGGGTTAATGTAAATTTTGCCAATCAGAGCGGCCAACATAGAATCAACCTTCACAACATGAGGAAGGACCTCATCCCCCTTCAACATGTAAAGGTTATCGCATGAATCGTGGAACAGAAACCTTATACACCTCCTTCCATTCAGACAGCACTATCTCCTTGATTGCACCATGAAAAGGCATCACCGTGGCATAAGGTTTAGAGTGCTGAGCAAATAAAGCCTTCTCCTCATTAACCACACAATAAGGAGGAAAACCAAGATTCTGGTGCACCCGAGACAAAGTGTGCCATATCTCCTCTCTCCATATATAGTTGCCTGAAGACGTAGAAGATCGCTCTGAGTCTGAAGAAGAAGACCACCAAGGCTCATGCGTATGAGAGGTTCTGCCCCTCTTCCTCATATTGGACGTAGCCAAAGTCTTGGCCACAACAGCCGTAATCATGTCCAGCACCTCAGAGTGAAATAGTAGCGGAGGTAAGGGGCCTGCTGCAACACCGCTAGCAGAAGGCACCTTTGCTGGAATTTGGCCTTCCCCATCCGAGGAAGAAGAAGAGTAAATGATGTGATTTCTCTTAACAGCTTGCTTACCAGACATCATTCAGCCATGTAATGGAGTCAAGAATAACACAATTCCCCCAAAAGCAGCCTTAAATACTCCCATGACCTTATTCCTCGAGTGACAACCTTAGTACAGCAAACCAACCAAGGTTGACCTGTAGAACAGCATCACCTAGCCACCAATCATCAGCTGCCACGACTCCTCAAACTTAATACAAATGTCCCAAACGGAACCTTGCCGGTCTTTTTGCAGAGAAGCCTCGCTCCCCCAGCTGTCCGCAATGCCAGTGATGCACCCGGGCTAGGATTTCTCACCTCGTTCAACCAGAAGCAGTGCCCCAGCCGCAACAGGACCACCCGCCTCCATCTAGGCGTCCCATGCTGCCACCATACTCTGCTGCCCTCTGGCAACACTGCCCATGATACTGAAGAGCCCATGCTCTCCCCACAAGTATGATGTATAAAAAACACCCATCCCAGTGTAAGTTCCATATCGGCATAAATTCTTGAATCTCCCTTGACACGAACTCTGAGCAAGATAGTCAGCGAGGCAACACCACCGCCCACCAGGACTGACGTAAGGAGACATGAAAAAACACAGGAGGTGCGGTGGGGGAAGGCATTTAATTAGTGGGAATATGTGGGATTGGTGTCTGTGTGGGCGGGAGGCCTCACATGTAGTAGAGGCAAGTAAGGGAATTGATGAGGAGGCAACAAGGCATTTATTTATTCATCCTGATCTAACCCACACCTGGACCACAGTAACATTAATTATATCTGGTGCAATTGTTTCTCATTCAAGTCATCGCATAACAACTCACACTCCAAGAAATATTCATGCATCAGTGCTTCGTTGGGTAGTTTAGGGAATTGGTGGAAAAGCCACAGATTATGGCATTCAATCTATGTGGGTGGGGATTTCATTTGCAGCATGGTCTCTGGAGTTTCTGTTTTGTGGGTCGTGCATGTTTCATACATAATGACTGTGACTAGGAAGTGGGTCACAGAGGCAATACATTACCAATTCATCTGTCTTCGTTTGTCACAGCCCTTACTAATACAGGTGTGGTTACACCCTGGAGAGATGGACTCTGATATATTTTTATTAAAAACACTCCAATCTCCCCTCTCACCTCCTTTTTACTTAGGATTGCAAAGGAAGTGTTTGCCTCTCCTTTGCTGTGTGGTGATTTCTTTCTGATTACATTCTAGGTGGCCTTTGCTGGGGAAACAGGGCCTGATTCACAGAACTAACTTAAGACAAAATCCTAAACTTACTACTTTTGGTATTCATAGAAGTTAGGATTTTGTCTTAAGACAAACTTAAGACAGACTTAAGACAAACTTAAGACAAAATCCTAACTTGAGTCTGTCTTAAGTCTGTTTTAAGACAAACTTAAGACAAAATCCTAACTTCTGTGAATACCAAAAGTAGTAAGTTTAGGATTTTGTCTTAAGTTAGTTCTGTGAATCGAGCCCTCCGTCTTTGTGGTATTAAGGGGCTTATTACGATGGGGGTCGGACGTTTTCCGACCACCATCGCCGGTTTCAATTCCGACCTGCTGATTATGAACCAGCCTGTCGGAATTGAAACCGGCCATTCATTCTGGCCGGTTTCTGTGCCCTTCGGATTACGATGCACGGTTTCCAGCAGGGTTTACATGCCGGCCTTTCTGGCATGGAAACCCTGTCAGAAAGTGTGTTTGGGGACCCCTAGCAGGGTTCCCTTGTGTGCGCAGCCTCCGGTTGGGGGCCGAGGGTGCCCTTATGGGCTCCCCTGTAAATCCCAGCACCCCGTGACAGGCACCCCCTGAGGTGCCTGCCATGGGGTGCAGGGATTTACACCACGTCCCATTTACCTATGGGAGTATGTACTACGGCCGGTTTACACCCATAACACATGCTCCCATAGGGAAATGTCAGAATGCGATCGAACTGTGTTCGGTCGCATTCAAATCAGACGGTCGGGACCGCCGACCAGAGGTCAGTCGTTCCCATTCATGAGACGGTGTCGAGCAGACGCATCGTAATCGACCACATAATATGGAGGGACCTTGATGCTAAGATGCGGCCAAGGTGGAACATAAAGTTAAAACTCCAGAGGTAGAAAACCTGTCCTTTCAGTTTTGAAGTTGCTTTCACTGCCTGAGACGATTGTCACCCAGGTTGAGCTAACCCATTGACCGTCATGTTCAACTTTGCAGGCAGTGAAGGATATTTAACTCTACCCCTTGGTTATCTGAACTACCCCAAGATGCATTAGGAACTTATTTGCTGGCCACAGAGGCTATGTCACTCAGTCACTATTGTTAGGGGGCGAGAATACTGTACCTCTTGGGCATTAATGGCTCCAAAGATTTACTCTGTGGCAAAATTCAGTACTGCTTGTTGAAGTAGGAGGGCAGGATCTTTATACAAGAGTCTGGAGCCATTCAAGTAGGAGGTACGTTCTTTATTTCATATTAGGCCCTTATTTTGCAGGGGGTATGTACTTTACAACTTTCATCCTCCCTCCAACTGTCCATATTACCTAGTTTCCGAACACACACACACAGGAGCACACACTCACACACTCTCTATCACATCATTCACTCTCAGCATTCCAGACACCAGCTCCAAAATAGAGTATAGGAAAGCACACGATTCTATACATCTTACTTTCATACAAACAACAGAACAAAGAACAGCCATTTTCTTGCACTTGAAGTACAGGAATGGGCAGTCACAATCCTTCAGTTCAAACTCTGACACAGGAGGCCCATCACACCTCATGTCAAATAAAGACACAAAGGAACCACTATGTTGTGACTGCTATTGCAAACCAGTTCAAGACCTGCAAGTATTGTGACCTCCTTGGACATGAGGCCCTATCACCAAATGTCTGCCCACTCACAATGATGTCTCACCACATTTATGCATGTAGGACACATAGTCAAGGACACCCGTTCATGCAACAGCCAAGGCAAGAAACCCACGACCTCCTTCAATAAAGGCTTTCCCTATCATCCCTAAGTCTACATATTCAAGGGACAAAACAAAATACAAACTGTTAGAGTAAACATACATCAGCTCAACTCTCACATTTTTTTTCACTAGACTTCAACACAAAACCTGTCATCACAACGACATTCAAACTGTATTCAGAAAAAAGATTGAGTTGAAAATATCAACGTACAAGATTATCGGGTCTAATATTTAGTGACATGAAAATATTGATGTCAAGAATATCGATGTCAAGAATATCAATTGGAAGGTAAGTAACATCGATTTCTAATATATAGAAGTCATTCATATTGTTTGCATAAATATAGTTTAAAATATCTTTTTTTAATTATTATGTATTTTAGTTTATATTTTACATGTATACAATGTAATTTTTTGTATAATTATGATCTATGTTTTTTAATGCATTTGTTAAATTTTTAGTAGTTATTATATTTAATTGAATTCCATTTTGTGTTGTTTAGTTCTGTAGCAGGTTGTGGCTTTCATAGGGGTATTGGGTAGGAAGCAATTTAATGCTAACGAATTTATGACTTTTTATATAAAATGTATTTTATTGATATTTAATTATGTTAATTGTGTTATTGTTTTTAAGTACATTCTATGTGCGGGTTGTTGGGTTTATAGCGGTGAAGGGTGGGAAGTAATTTATTTTGTATTGATTATTAATGATTGTTGATTATTACTAATTAATTGAAAACTAAATATTCTAATTGTGTATTTTTTGGGGGTGCAGGTTGTGGGGTTATACGGGTAAAGAGTGGGAAGTAATTTATTTTTAATTAAAAAAAAAATTAAATTATTATTATTCGATTAATAATTATGTTCATTGTTTAATTAGATTTTTGTTTGTGGGTTGTGGGGTTATGGGGTAAAGGGTGGGAAGTAATTTACTTCTAATTATTAATAATTATTTAGTGATTAGAATTAATGTTTTGATAATAAGTTATATTTAATTGTTTCATGAAGTTTTTATAGGTGATTTCTGGGTTTATAGGGTAAAGGGTGGGGAGTAAATAATTTTTAATACATTAATAATTAGTTATTGAATACTATAAATTATTTAATTGACAATTATTTGTTTTAATTATCTAATTGTTTACTTTATTTGATTTTAGGTGTGGGTTATGGGGTTTATGGGGTAGAGCGTGGGATTTTTTAATTTTAATGAATTTATATTCAGTTTTTATTGCATACTATTTGTTTAATTGATAATTTATTATGCTTATTGTGTTATTAAATTATTTGTTTTAGATTGTATATGTGGGTGCAGATTTTGTAGGGGTATAGATGGGAAGTAAATTAATCTAAAGTAATTATTAATTTCTTTTAAATTAGTAATGAATAATTTGACAATTATTTATGTTAATTGTGTACAGTATGTTTGATACATTTTAAGTGTGTTATGTGTTTTGTGGGGGTATATTGTTGGAAGTACATTAATTATAATGAATTAATAATTAATATTTAATTAATGATAATTGGTTTGTATTAATAGTGTCTATATATATCTATAACTATATATATATTTTTTAAGTACATTTTAGGTTGAGGGTTCTGTGAGCTTATATGGTGGTAAGTAAATTAAATACATGTGATAATTATTTGTTTTGTTAAAATTATTTTTCAATAAAATGTTTCTTTGTATGAAAATAATTTTTGATTTTTATTTATACTATTTATAGGAATTTATGTTATGTGTTTAACATTGTAATATGCTCTTCTTTTCAAATCTTTTTTAAATTAAAGACATTTATATATTTTTTCAATATATTTACATATTTTTAAATGTAATTAGTTTTTTAAAATAATTTTATTATAACATATTTTGTTGCTTTTTGTTGTTGTGCTATTAGGAGTGGAATATTCAATTTTACTCCTCTGCTTTCCAACACTTGCCCTACTATTGTACTGACTAGAGTGGGAATAGTAAATGTTATCCCTCTGCTATCCAACACTTTCCCTACTGTTGCATTTATTGGAAGGGGAATACAAAATGTAACCCCTCCGCAATCTAACTCTTTTCCTACTAGGTACTTGCTGGAGTGGGAATAGTACCTTTTACCTCTCCACTATCCAATACTTTCTCTACTGTTGCACAAAATGGAGTAGGAATAGTACATTTAACCCCTCTACAATCTAGCACTTTCCCTACTGTTGCAATACACTTATTGGAGTGGAAATAGTAAATTTAACCCATCCGCAATCCAACATTTTCCCTTCAGTGTACTTGCTGGAGTGGGCATAGTAAATTTAACCCCTCCGTAATCCAAAACTTTCTCTACTGTTGTAGTGGCTGGAATCGGATTAGTAAATTTTACCCCTCCGCTAGCTAACACTTTCTCTACAGTTTTAGTGGCTGGAGTGGGAATAGTAAAATGTACCCCTCTGCTATCCAACACATTCCCTACTGTTGTACTTAGTGGAGTGGGAATAGTAAATGTAACCCCTCCGTAATCCAACACTTTATCTACTGTTGTAGTGACTGGAATGGGATTAGAAAATGTTACCCCTCTGCTAGCCAACCCTTTCCCTACTGTTGTACTTAGTGGAGTGGGAGGAGTAAATTTTACAGTTCCGCAATCCAACACTTTCCGTACTGTTGTTTTGATTGGAGTGGGAGCAGTACATTTTACCCTTCTGTACTGCAACATTTTCCCTTATATGGTAGTGGCTCAAATGGTTATAGTAAATACAACCTATCTGTAATTAAATATTCTTACTACTATTGTATTTATTGGAGGGAGATTTGTAAATGTTACCAATTTTTTTTTATTTTTCGATGCATGAAGTGGGAATTGTATGTTTTTTAATATATTTATTATAATACTTTAGGTAGTTTTAAATAAATTGTAGTGGGAATAGCATGTGTATTACATTTTATATTTTATTTTTTATTTAATATTGTTATAATTTATATTATTGTCTTTTTGTTTATTTAAAATGAATATATTTTTAATTGTTAATGTTTTTATATGTGAAATTATTTACTACATTTGAAGAACTTAAAGTTGTTTCTTTTTTTAAGTTAATTAGAATGGTGTGTTTTTAATAATTCAAATTTATTCGTATATATATATATATATAAACACACACGGAAATGGCGTGCTTAAGCCACTTGAACGGCGGGCTCACGACGGGGTACGCCAACCCCTACCTTATAAACACACTCCTGGTCAAAATTCATCCATGAAAAACCAGAGTCGGAGCCCAATTGTAGTACGGTGCTGTCAGTTTATTCAGCAGAGAAAAACCCAACGCGTTTCGAGATCAGCCGATCTCTTGCTCACGGGTGGAGCTCACCAGTACCAGCATTCATTTAAAGTGACATACTATTTTAAAAATGCAACACGTGTTCATCGACATAAAGAAAATAAACAAGTTGAGGCTATGTCTGCCGAATAGAAACAGTGTTTCATGTAAACAATTGTATCAATTCCAAAACAGAAATAAAACTTGGAAACAATCGGAAGCCACCGTTCAATGTAATGTCCGATATAGACTTACGTAAGTATTTAAACAATGTTCATAATTGTAGAACTTAAATGGTTATATTTACTGTCCAATATTAAAGCGCGCCCGTATTGACCGGGCATCAAATTGCGATACTGTGTTGAATTCACACCAGTACCCGTGATTATTTGTCCATAAGTTGTGCTGCCCGAGTGGGCGAAAGTCAATCAGTTACTCAATTATGGTGACCTCCAATATTGCCCATGTGGGCGGTGGGTTAATCCATATTCCTGTAAAGGAGAGAAAAGACATAGCTATACGTGACAATATTTACATTTTGGATCAGTGCATAATTAAAACCAATTAAAATTTGAATTCAGTTACCAAAGAAGCAGTAGCATATTTCACATCAGTAGAACTATATATCAGGTTTGGAGATGAATGGCTAGCTCTTCCCCCAAATTGTGTCCTGTAGGTTGCAAAGCATTGTACATTATAATATATTTGGATTCGAGTTTCCTTAACTCTAGCCACCTATTGCCTCCCCTCTCATTGCTCTCGATACTTTCCAGAACACAGAATTTCATTAAATTTGGATTTTTATTGTGTACCTCAGCAAAATGCCTGGCTACAGGATACTGCTGTTCTCGTTCCTTATTGCTCTCTGGTGTTCTAAAATCCTGAGTTTCGCCTGTTTTGTTGTGCACCCTATATAAAATTTATTACAGGGGCATTCAAGGGCATAAATAACATACTCAGTCGTACAGCTGAGATGTCTGGTGATTTTGTGAGCACATCTTTCTTTGGACAATTGTATTGATTTACAGTTGTTGCTGTATTTACAGGCTTTACACCTGCGACATGGGTAAAAGCCTTGAATGGAATTGGTTTTCATAGATTCTTTTATCAGTGTATTGCTCAGTGTGTCCCTGAGTGATTTCGCCTTTCTGAATGTCAGCGACGGAATCTCATGGATTGCATCTTTGACATCTTTGTCGAGCTTTAATGTATCCCAATACTTGGTTAAACATTTACGTAGTTTCCAGGATTGACTATTATAGGTAGTGATAACGCTTACCTTGTCATCAATTTTGTGTTGTTTAGGGACTAACAGATCGTTCCTATCCATGGCATTGACCTTGGTGAGGGCCTGCTGTATCACTTTTTCACTGTATCCCCTATCAGAGAATCGCTGTGCCATAATTTGGCTCTCTTTGGAGAAACCCTCTGCCGAGCTGCAGTTTCTTTTGGCCCTAATTAGTTCACCTATAGGAATACTACGTATAAGGCTATGGGGATGACCGCTCCCTGCGTGAAGCAGGCTATTTCCAGCTGTGGATTTGCGGAATAAAGTGCTTTTCAGATTCCCATCCTCAATTTCAAGCTTAATATCCAAGAATTCCAATTGTTCTTTACTGATTGCACTGGTGAATTTTAGATTGAGAGAGTTATTGTTCAGGATAGATTCAAATTCGTGTATCTGGTCAAGGGTGCCATTCCAAATACCTATATAGCATTGTCTCACACCAACATGCTGCTTGACATGATATGGGAATGCATGACTAATAACTATTTCATTTTCAATAAATTACTGTATAAACAAACCCGGGGGTGGCGATGGGTACTTGCTTTGCCCCCAGCCTAGCCTGTTTATATCTGGGCTGGTGGGAGGAGCTAGTGGTGAACAAGATCTCCCACTACAGTACCCACGTCATCCTCTGGAAAAGGTATATTGACGATATTTTCTGTATTTGGAATGGCACCCTTGACCAGATACACGTAGTATTCCTATAGGTGAACTAATTAGGGCCAAAAGAAACTGCAGCTCGGCAGAGGGTTTCTCCAAAGAGAGCCAAATTATGGCACAGCGATTTTCTGAGAGGGGATACAGTGAAAAAGTAATACAGCAGGCCCTCACCAAGGTCAATGCCATGGATAGGAACGATCTGTTAGTCCCTAAACAACACAAAATTGATGACAAGGTAAGCTTTATCACTACCTATAATAGTCAATCCTGGAAACTACGTAAATGTTTAACCAAGTATTGGGATACATTAAAGCTCGACAAAGATGTCAAAGATGCAATCCATGAGATTCCGTCGCTGACATTCAGAAAGGCGAAATCACTCAAGGACACACTGAGCAATACACTGATAAAAGAAAGTAAGAAAACCAATTCCATTCAAGGCTTTTACCCATGTCGCAGGTGTAAAGCCTGTAAATACAGCAACAACTGTAAATCAAAACAATTGTCCAAAGAAAGATGTGCTCACAAAATCACCAGACATCTCAGCTGTACGACTGAGTATGTTATTTATGCCCTTGAATGCCCCTGTAATAAATTTTATATAGGGTGCACAACAAAACAGGCGAAACTCAGGATTTTAGAACACCAGAGAGCAATAAGGAACGAGAACCAGCAGTATCCTGTAGCCAGGCATTTTGCTGAGGTACACAATAAAAATCCAAATGTAATGAAATTCTGTGTTCTGGACAGTATCGAGAGCAATGAGAGGGGAGGCAATAGGTGGCTAGAGTTAAGGAAACTCGAATCCAAATATATTATAATGTACAATACTTTGCAACCTACAGGACACAATTTGGGGGAAGAGCTAGCCATTCATCTCCAAACCTGATATATAGTTCTACTGATGTGAAATATGCTGCTGCTTCTTTGGTAACTGAATTCAAATTTTAATTGGTTTTAATCATGCACTGATCCAAAATGTAAATATTGTCACGTATAGCTATGTCTTTTCTCTCCTTTACAGGAATATGGATTAACCCACCGCCCACATGGGCAATATTGGAGGTCGTGTAAATATCAAAAAAGGACTAGCTAGGTTGTGTTTTACCAATGGAGACTCAGTACGTATGACGGCAAACCATTTGGTTTGGTTGTTAAGCCCTCACCCACCGACCTAGTCGGTGGCATGCTTCATCATCGGGCCCACCACAGTAACGCCGAATGCGTCCCGGGTGTGCTTCGACTCCAGATTACTGAGGAGCTGGTATACTTCTCTGAGTGTGCTGTGAGGGGGTGTATAAGAAAGTGAATTAAAAGCTATGCTGTAGGTCCCAGTGCCCGAGGGTATACAGAACTTTAATAGCTGGGCCCACGCTAGCGTATAAAAAGGCAAGCGGACGCGATGGAGCAGGTTATGAACTCCCGCGTCCTATGTGGTCGACATGTTTCAGCCAGGCCTTTTCTTGTTATAAAACTGGCTTTCCTCAGGACCAATGAGAGTGTGGGTGGTTAATCCGCCATGAAAAGGCTAGCGGAAAGGGACTTTGGGGGCCCGTAGCAGGCCCCCGTCTCCCATGTACCTATGACATGGCTCCTGAGAGGCACCTATGGTGCCCCCATACATATCCCTGCACCATGCAGAAGGCACCGCATAGTGCAGGGATATGCAAAATGTGCATTTTTTGTACTGCGGCGTGTGTTGCAGCACACGCCACAATACAAACAATTCATTTTGCCATCAACTTGAAGGCAGTCGCATTGTAATTATCATGGCGGGACTGTTGACAGCAAGTCGGGCAGTCCAGTTTCCGAAGGGATGTCCAGTGCCACCCCCATTGAAAACTCCACCTGGAAAAGGTGGGACATCTCACAGAATTATTGACAGCCTCTAGTAGACGCCTACAGTGAAATTATTGACAGAACACAACAATCAAACACTAGAGCTGTCTTACAATACAACCATTGACACCGGCCACATCAGCAGGTGAAGAAGTATTCACCCACAATACAATACAGCTACAACAAACACTACCATTTAAACACAACTCTGACCAACTTTATTACATGCACCACAAAGCAATCCCACACGTTCTCTGCTTCTGTACCACGATGCGAAAAAATATTCCTATTTTTACAGAAAGACATCTTGTCCCAGAGCACACTCGGGCAAAACTTCTGGCAATCACCCACAACTTCAGAGTTACACTTCCCCACAATTTCAATCCACTGAATAATTTCTCTTGCAACCTCTCTCAACATGAAACTTCTGTTAGTAGTTGTGTGGGTATTGTCGCTGGTAGCGCTGGCACGGACAATGGGTTGTGCACGCTGCTGTGGCACCCTGATGAGCACCCTGGCACATATTGTTTCACAAGTTAAGCACTGATTTGCTGACAAAACGTCATCACCAAATGCAATTCCTGAACCTTAGAGAGCTGTCAAGGTACTTGCTGTTCACATCTGTGATCTACGCTTCTCGTTTACACATACAATATCGGCTCCTTTTTAACAGTAACCTTTTATTGCTATTACTTAATGTGCACATGTGACTGACAATCAGACCAATTAGGCAACCTTGGAGAAAACCTATGGGGAATAGTCACACTCCAATTACTTGGAAAATCCAAACGCAGCCACATGTCAGAGCCGCTTCTTACCATTGGTTTGAAGGGCTGCCCCTCAGGGAGCGCTCGGAGCATGCAACGGCGACTACAGCCTGCACTAATTGAGAACCGGCTCAAGAAAAGCCAGAATGCTAACAAGGTATTTTATTTTTTTATTTGTTTGTTTATTTGCAAAGTTTTATATAGCGCTGGCTAGACCCGGAGGTATCAGAGCGCTTTACATGCGGATCAAGGTACAGCATTTGTACAGCACACTGGTGTGGAGGACTGCAGGGTATCCGAGGGCCTCTTAGTTTGATGTCTCCTGGCCACATACGGTTACCACCTGGCCAGTATTTTACTTTCAAGGCCAATATTTTTAAGACTAGGGCCCTGGTTATGAGTGGGCCATTACATTCAAATATGTGCTAACAGGAGTTATGAGATTTTTTTCTGAAAAGGCCTCTCCACCTTCTTTCACTGCGAACTCCTTGCGACATTCCTGATGCGTCAAATTTAATGTATGACACATCATGTCGCAAGGAGTTACAGATACGTCAGTATTTCTGACGTATCTGTAAGCGCAAAAGTGACGCATTGCTGGAGTGTGTCACAAAAGTGACGCAACTCCAGCAATGCGTCCTTTCACATGGGGAAAGCCCCATGTGAAAGGGCTTGCGTCAGTCTTACGCCTGCTGTGAGACAGGCGCAAGATTTTGACGCAACAGCGTCCTAAAAGTGACGCAGTGAAATCTCATAGATTTTACTGCGTCACTATTACGAGGCTTTTTGCAGGGGAACGCCCCCTCTGCATGCATTATACCTGACGCAGGTATAATGTGGTGCAGGGGTTTAAAAAGTGACGCATCTACCTAGATGCGTCACTTTTTAAATATGGCGCAACAAGGCGCATTTGTTACACCGCTGGTGCGTCACAAAAAGTGACGCACCGGCGGCGCAAAACATACGCAAAGCTTTCATAAATAAGGCCCCTGGTATTTTTGCTTCTTTTAAATTCATAAGTGTTCTCTTGCTACACAAACTATTACTAAATTATTATTAAAGCAGAGGCGAAATCATAATGTTCGACATCAATATGATGTGTTTTACATACATTGTTATTCGTGAACCATCATCGAGATTATCCAGAATCTCATAAAAATAAACAACAAATTAGTTTTTAATATTAAAAAGGTGGTTTCTAGCAACAGATTATAAACATCACGGAAGGACATTACAGCCCAACTAACACACCCTTTTGGGTACCCAAGATCAATATTTTATTACGTTATATTTTGGTAAACCAGCTGTGGCTAAAATTGACAATTCTTGATTTAACAAAATAAAATTGCCTGTGTCCTTGATTTTCTCAAGGGCTGGTGGTCAAATGATGGGTAAGGATTCTGGCATTCTAGTTCTCCCTGGTGGAGTGCCCCAACCAGCATATATCTTGTTATCCTGATACCAACCAAGCTGTCCCTTGTGTCACCCAGGACACAAATAAGTATGTAAGGAAAATCTATTTTATTGTCCACTGTGGCCCTCATTTTAACGATTGCTTAAAATTCACGAACAATTTCACGAATTCAAGTTCAGCAAAAATGTACAACACAGTGAACAAGAAGCTATTGATAACATTTCTGTAATACCACTAAGCAAATTGCAAAAGAGTAAATCTAGTGTAAATCAATACATTTACAAAAATTGGACTGTAGAATTTGCAGCATGGAGTTTGCAGCATGTAAGGAGTTAACAGACTTTTAACCACTGAAAGATTCAAGACACAATGACATCATCTGAAAGCAGGAGTTAAATCAATACAGAGCACCTAGAACAGGTATTAATTGTTTCTCAAGACTGCAAGTGTCACTAATGCTGAGGAGAGGTCACTTAGCATGAATGTTGCTGCTGCATACGTTGTTGCCTGCTAGTGATGCTCAATGCAAGGCAGCAGGAAGTTGAAGAGCAAAAACTGACAAATGGGAACAGAGGCAGGAGGGCTGCGAGGATGCACCAGACAATAATCAATCTACAAGGAATGAGTGCAGCACACATACTTGTGGTAGATACATTTGATAGTGACAGTATCAAATCCCCTATAGAAGAACAACTACAGAAAAAGCATGCCACCACTTGTGAAGCTGCTGGTAGCCTTGCATCTCTGTATACTTGTGTCTATCAAGGTGATGTTGCCCAGTAGACTGCTGATATGGACAACTGAACGAGTACTTCTACGGTTGGCGGTGCACTGAAATCTATCGAAAAGGCGACATAGTTGGACCCTTGAGAACATTACCACAGGTTCCCTCTTTACAACGGATACCATTCACCCGAATTAACATTGGGATACATATTGATTTAATTTGGGGAAATCTACACCACCAAGTTAAACAGTTTGTGATTCCACTACATTCCGTGCATCCAATCTGGAGAATTGCAAGAAGACTCGCTAAGAGATGATAGATTGACCTTTGAAGACCAAAATATTTACTAGCCCTAGTCCTGATGAGGCCAAAATGACGATGGCTGAAACGCGTCGACATTTATTTTGAAGAAGATCCCAGCCAAACTATTTGAATGAATGAAAAAAATATATTTCACAAGGAGTAAAAAGTTTTGAAGATAGTCTAAGGAGACATGGACTATGTATACTGCTTGTGTTAGGTCTGGTGAGCTTACTTTGAGAGGAATGCAGAGTCTGTACACTTAGCTAGCATCCTCTATTTATATAAAAAAAATCGGGCTATTATAATTTTCCTTCTGATTTATGTTTGTATGTATATATATATATGTGTTATATATGTTTCTGTAGAAAACAATGTGTAAATATATATACGTGTGTGTTTGTTTGTTTAAAGTGGGCATATAAATGACACTAGCCCCAATTCAAATTGAAACTCTTTTCAATCAAAATAAAAAATCAATAAGAGAACTACATATAGTGTGCTCGTTCTGTGGAAATGGGAAATTTTAGTAATACAAAATAGTGTTTCCAGACAATTTATTTTGTGGGGGTAGATAATTAAACTTTCTCACCCCTTTGCATTAATTCTATTAATAGTGTCCAAGGCATCAGTTTGTTTGTTGCAGTTGCCCTGGCAACTGGCATGGCATAACCAGCCCTTGACTCAGTTGTTCTCTGCAACAGTGGGATCCCACACATCACACACTTGCAACATGCCGAAGGACGATAAATCTCGCAATTTGTAACATGAGTATGTAATAACATATGGCATATGGACACTTTTAGAATCTTGCACACATTTCTAACAAGATATGGCAAATGTACGTGGCAACCCTAAATACATGCGGCAATCTCAACACACAACACTCATGGTCTTCCATCGGAGATACATCCATTACCGCATTTCTTAACGCACAGTGATGTCTGTACACATGTTGCAATGGTACACGTTTAAGCCATACATACTGTTACATCCTCACAGGTGTCTCTGAATAATTGTTTACAACTATGCTGTTGTGGTGATTCCTGTCCGAGATACATCAAGACCAGATACTGTAAATCCCATATACAAGCCCGAAACACCCTTAAGCTAACTTTGGATGTTTGAAATCAAGGTCTGGTTGTTTTAACGTCCGTGGTGGAGCACTGAAGCATCATTCAGAGCGCACTAGATTGCGGTCTTCTGTTCTACCTTACACAGCATTGCCACCAGGTGCAATGTCCTAACCATAGAAAGAGCTATGACAGTGATGATGATGATGATGATATTTTCACTACTCCATCAGGAGTTAATGCAATAGCTCAAGGAATTATAACACTGAGGGCCTGATTCTTATGCAGTTAGGAAATCTTCCCGATCTAATCGGTTTGGAAATGGTTCCCAACCGACTCGGATTGGGACAGTCTGACCGGCGGAGTATGATGCATCCGGATGCTTCCAGATACGATTTGGTTGGACTCCCATTGACTTCTATGGCAGCCTATGTTCCTAACTGCATCGTATCTGGCCCTCGGTCAGGAAGACACGTTCCCGATCCGATTTGGAAGGATCAAATGCTGTTAGGAGGCCTACCTAACCGCATCATAATCGGCCTTTAGGTGGGAATGCTTTCTTAACCGGATCGGAATCGGGTCCAAAGCGGTGTAATTTTGAATTCCATTAATGCTAGAACATTTATAAGCATTTAAGTCATAGGCTACACCCACTCAAATCCCCAGTGGTCCATACACAAATTTTCCTCTACCTGCTTAAAAAGCCAAGTGACTGATCAAGCCAACTTCTTGTTCTGATCCCATTCCTTACAACGAGTTACCTATAAACATAACCACATTTCCTACTCCCACCCTGACTCAAGTAACACCATGAACATGCCCTCTTTTACTTCCCACTCTTACCCTAATTTTCAAACAGATCTTGCATTGAAACCACTTCTCTTGGTTTCAAAGGGTTGTGGTTGTGTCACTGGTGGATGAGACATGAATGTTGTTGGGACAGAAAAGTCTGCTACATGGAAATAGACTTGTACCCCTGCCCCGAGGGCCCAATTGTAATGATGTCTGAATTCCTAATGCTGATTTTTGATGTCATAGGCAAACACAGATCCTGCGTGTGTACAATGACAGATGCCTGTCTCACGGATTGCGGCCTTGTTGGCCTGAGGAGGGTGAGCCCAAAGCGCTTTCCTCATAGTGGTGGAAGGCTACTGCCTTCACCAGTAGTTAAGCAGCATGAGCGCAGTGGTGTCAGCATACTGTTTAGTGATTAGTAGGAGTGAATAGGTTGTTTGTTTCCTGTGTCACTGGAGTGAGGCCTACAGGCTCACAGATTTTTAAAGTTCCACTGTTATTTGAGTAACGCACCCTTGGCCTACATCAGTTTGGTGTGAAATGCTCCATAGCACAGAAGTGGTGTATCTGCGTTGGATGTATGTGAGCCTCAGAAGCGTACAATACAGGAACAATGCAGTAATGAGCAGTGCATGCATAGTGAATACATGTGCTAGGTGTGTATGTGCCTAGGAATGGTACAGTACCCAAATGATGTAGTGCTGCGCAGTGTGTGCAGAATAAATGCATGTGCTAGGTGTAGGGATGACTGTGAGCGGCACAATACATCGAGGCCCTAGGTTCTATTTTGAGAGACTCAGGTATTCAAGGTGCAATTTCATCGTGCTAATTGGGGCAGGATCCTATGTGCTCAGAGATGTGGTGTACTAGACGGGATCATCGGGAGCATCAAGTACTGCAACCTGATCAGCCATCACCCGCTGGAGAAGTGAGGAAGGAGTAGAAGCACTTGCACACCATCACCAATGTAAGGACCCAAGAAAGGATCATCACAGCCACCTCCCACCAGGAGAGGAAGGGGGCCTTACCCCACAGGAGAAGCCGCCGGGAGCCTCTGGTCACTGTGGGAGCTTGACCACAAGCGAGAGACTGCACACACTGAGTGCAGCTGCATGGGCGTGTGCGGCCAACTCACCTGAACTGTAGTCTCTGTGAGTGCCCACGAATAGGGAGCACTCAGGAACTCTAGACTCTTCACACCTGCCAGTGTGGTTAAGACTGGTTTCACGTCTTTAGGCCCCAGGGGAGTTTGCAGCTAGTAGCTCTGCAGCTTTAGAACATTGTTGAATTTAACTTAGAGTCAAAGTGGACTCTTGAGACTTGGACTGCTAGTGGCGCATACGCTGGATGTTACCAAAAGTGAATGGAGAATAACTACTATCGCTAACGCAAGAAAGGAGTAGGACAGGGAATCACCATTGATACTCTAAAGCCCCTATCTCAAGATGGGCTTTGTAATGGTTTGTGAATGTCATATTTTTCCTTTGTCTGGTATGCAGTGGAAATAAAATACTTCTATTTTTTCATAAAAGTGATTATTTGGGTGGTCAACGCTTTATTGTGGGAGCTGCGGAAATTTTGAGTTGTGAGCCCATGTTCACTAATTTGGATCCAAACTTCCCCTGAGGGAACCTTGGATTGCTCAGACCATGCTATCTTGAGAGTTGTGTTCTGAAGGGGTTCTTGGTCCAATTATTCAGAATGCATAGCAGGTCGGGCCACGGAACATCAGGAGTATAAGGCCTCAACCACCACTGTTGGGCCCAGGAGCCTCTGCATTCCCTGTGGGCCTCCGAAAGGGGTTCTGACAAACATTCAATGAAAAACCACCCAAGGTGGGTTTGTTGAGGAGGAGTGCAACTAAATCCGGTGCTGTGGTTTTAAGGCCTTCAGGGCCAGACAGACCTTTAATTCCAACAAGTATTTCCCCGGTGGGCTGGAGCCCTTGGAGGTCGGTTTGAGGGCTGCTCTTTGTACCTCATTGACATATGATATCAATGAAAACAGGACAATAAAGGATGTTATTTATTAATCCCATGTGGTCATCCAGCTGTATACAATAACTTTTATTCACCTTAACCTGCAACAACATAGTCCAAAAACTTTGACTAGAGACTCTTACAGCAAAGCTTTACAAATTGCCCTCACTGAACTCACATTATTCCTCCCAATAACTATTTGAAGTAGGGACTGGTGCTCATTCTGAAAGTATCAAACACATGTATGCTGTATTGTTTTACCATTTATAAAGTTGCAAAACTGATTTTAAGTATTAACATTTTCACCTGCTTTGGTCACCCCCACTAGGATATGACACTCCTTTCAGTCTTTTTCTTTTTGCATTAATGAAGATTATCATTGTTGACAATTGTTTGATTTACATTCTTCAAATAGCTTTAGATTGGAGTGAGAATAGTAAATGCCACCCCATTAGTGTCCTTCCCCTTCCCCAAATTGGTTTAGATTGGAGTGGGAATAGTAAGCTTTACCCCTTTAGAGTCCAATGCTGTCCCTACATTGGTTTGGATTGGAGTGGGAATAGTAAATTTCCCCTCTTTAGTATCCAACTCCTTCCCCCAATATGGTTAGTTTAGAATGGGAATAGTAAATGTCACCCCTTTTGTGTCCGAGACCTTCCCCAAATTGGTTTAGATGAGAGTGGGAATAGTAAATGTCACACCTATAGTGTCCAACACCTTTACATTGGTTTAGATTGGAGTGGGATTAGTAAATGTCACCCCTTTAGTGGCCAACACCTTCCCCCAATATGGTTAGATCGGAGTGGGAATAGTAAATGCCACCCTTTTAGTGTCCAACACCATCCCCAAAATTGTTTCGATTGGAGTGGCAATAGTAAGTTTCACCCCTTTAGTAGCTAACACCTTCCCTCAATATGATTAGATTCAGGTCCTTCCCTCAATATGGTTACATTGAGGTGGAAATAGTAAATGTCACCCCTTTAGTGTCCAACACCTTCCCTAAATTGGTTTGTAAAATAAAGACGTCACACATTTTTCTATTTTTATTTGTTTTCAATTTCGATTTATTATATATTTTTAATTTTTTTTATCATATATACTTCAAGTAAAAAAACAATGTTATAAAAATTAAGTGAATAATAATTGTTTTATTAATGAAAATCATGTAAATTATATTTACATACATTTGTATGTTGTACATTTTTAACTTTTTTTTCCTTTGTTTAATACATTTTTTACATTTCACATCTTTTTGAGTATATATTTTAAACATTATTTTTCCACATGTTTTATTAGTATATATTAAGTAATTTGATCTATTTTATACTATTACTTAATTTATACTTTACAATGTTTTCATATTTAATATGGTATATCAATAAGGACTAGCTAGAAGTACGAGACTCAGTTATGTACGTTTTAACTGGAAAACCATTGGGTTTATTAATAAAGGCCTATTAATAAACCCAATGGTTTTCCAGTTAAAACATACTTAACTGAGTCTCGTACTTCTAGCTAGTCCTTATTGATATACCATATATAAACTGGGGATCCGGACTAGCTTACCTAGTCCTCACTCTCTCCTTTGATCAGGCATATTCATATTTAATATAACATTGTTTGATATATTTTACTTGTTTAATTATTTCTTTGCATTTTTTCAGTTTAAATCTTTTTATTGAGATTAGTCAAAACACAGTCAGCAGTTCAAGGGCAGCACTGTAGCCGTTGACACACGGTCAAAGTATGCTATGTCAAAATAGCGGAACAGATGAGGCGCCCAATGCAATTAGGAAGGTGCGACAATACTCATAAAGGAAACTTACTCTAACCCCCTCTCCCCCTCTCCTCCCCCCGTCTCGTGTCCACCAAGAGAGAAAAGAGAAAAACAGGAGGAAAAAGACATAACGTGTGTAATCCTGCACCGCTAGGGGTCATGGATCTGGTTGCCGTTGGTCAGAGAGTCGCAAAAGGCGGAGATACCTGGGGCATGTGACTTCCCGGAATTCAGAGGAAAGGAGGGACAGGTGTGGCTGCCATAATTTGTTAAATGTGGATCCTTCCCCATCATGGTTAGAGTGGGCTTCGCCATACCCAACACGTGCCATAGTTGATATAATCAGCCCGTATAGGTAGGAATTTGAGGGGTGCGCCTGTGTGTCAGGATGTTTTCAACCGCTGATCCCAGCACTATGGCAATCAGCCGGCCTCTGCGAGATTTTAGTGGGTATGTCAATGGATTCAGAAGGCCCAGGAGGATGTATGCAGGGAAGCGTGGGATTTGTGTGACAAAATGTGTATCTACTTCCACGAGGACTTGGCCCCAATAAGACTGGAGATGGCTGCAGTCCCATAACAAATGTACAAGAGTGCCCCGCTTCCTACAGCCCCACCAGCAGTCTGCATCTCGGGAGGGATACATAGAGTGTAGACCAGGGGTCTCCAACCTTTTCAGTAGTGAGAGCTAATTCTGCTCAAGGAAAGTCCTGCTGAGCTACTAGCAAATTGTATCACTGTAAAATGCTGATGATATGTATTAACATTACACTATGACCACCCTAAGCACAATTATCAGTAGTAACCACCCAAAAAATTCCAGGTGAAGTTATCAGCAGAATGCTAGGAAAAGGTTTATCAATATTAAAGGCTTGTAATCAAGTAAAATTCAAATGATCACATGCTGTGCGCCACAATGGGTATTACCACAGCAGTAAGTCTCCGAATTATCATTCAGCTAACAACTTTAAATGTGTTTTAGAATTGCAATATTTTGTCATCATCAGCATATTAGTTTTTGAAAATACACACATTTATCTATCAAAATCCCTTTCCACTTTGAGCAATCAAACTCAATTTTCCAGAAGAAAAACCTTTTCTGAAAAAGCATAATTGCTTCCTTTAAAAATCAAATCAGTTTTCATCGTTAGAAAATACACAGTCCCTAAACATCAGCTTTTTGTTTTCATTGAGTACCACTATGTAAAAATACCTCTCATGGACAAATTATGCTTTAAATACCCAGATATTGAAATCATAGTACATGCTTCCACACCATAACACTAAGAATGCCTCTGTTATGCCAATAATGCCCACCGTTAAACCAGGTATACCACTGTGCCACAGCTGGATGCCCAACATACATCAGTTATGGCCATTGTTATGGGAGAAACAGTTGCCACTCTGTCAGGAATGGCTAAAAGCAGGCCAGTCATGTTCTTAATACGTCAGTGATGGCAGCAAGTACGTAATTACTAGACTTGTATGCCCAAAATAGTCAAGGACGAAAATATTATGGCTATGGCAGAATTATACCATGAATGGGCACAATTGCGTCAGAGATAATAATCTTATGATGGAGACCAGCATACATAATTGGCAGTCCTTGATGCTAGGAGTAGCTTTAAGGAATCAACACTATTTATTTGAGAAGGACACGATGTCACACACCTACACAAAAATGAATGTGATGCCTTTAATTTTCTCTGCCCTGGATGCATACTCTTTTCTCATCAGCTCTTTTGTTGATCATGCTCCCACATAACATATTTTCACTCTAGTTCTTGCAGTCACACCCTTTGGTGGGTCAGCCCTGGTTACTGCTGCTACTATTCATTGATATCACATATAACATGGCCAATCTCCTTCTTAAGTAGATTTAAAGTGGATAAAGATAGTTCATGTGGCAGACCCATAGGCCAACGCTGCAGCTTCCACATGCTTCAACACCCTCTGCATACTCAGCAAGACCTTCAAACGGAGCCACACCCCCGAATCTAGGAAGACCGTCACCCATGCACTCACCACCAGCAGGCTGGACTACGGAAACACCCTCTATGCTGGAATCAACAAATCTCTACTCCACGAACTTCAGACTATCCAGAACGCCGCAGCCAGACTCATCGTCAGCATCCCTCGACAAGACCACATTACCCAGCATTTACGAGCACTCCACTGGCTCCCTGTCGAAAAAAAAAATGACCTTCAAGCTGCTCACACACACCTATAAAGCCCAACACAACACCGGACTGCAATACCTCAACAATAGGACAGATACAGACATACAGAGACAGATAGGAAAAAGGTTAGGAAAAGACTGGAACTTTAGTGTGTGTTCATCAAACGCGTGAACGCAGCGTGAGTAATATGTGCGCAGGCAGAAATGGGTGCACGTCGATTTCGGCTCACACAAACCTGTTGGTGTTCCATTTTATCGCGAGAAGCCAGGTCACTCTGACGTCAGAGCTACAACACATCTGCGCCATTTCATTTGTTAAGAGGGTGCCAGGTGTGCGCACCATTTTAATTAATGATGAAGAGGGCAGAGCCTTGCTGAGTGAGGGGGCCCCTGGAGCGCGGGGCCTGTGTTACGCGCGGGGCCTGTGTTACGCCCCTGATGAAATGTGAGATGATGTAAGAGAGGCTTGCAGCTCTGCTGTGCTCTTCACAGCCGAGAGGGTTGTGTGAATTTAGTGAGCAGCCTATAGCGTGGTGTAGACCCGGCCCTGAAAATTAAGTGCCGGTGCTGAGCACCGGAAAGCACCAGCATAAATTAAGCACTGGGCCCAAGGCCCCCCTAAATCCCTAAGATGTCCCTGGTGGTTACGCCATTTTTTCCCTAAAAACATTTTGAAATTGCAGCTGCCCGCGGCCCACGCAGGGGCCATCCTAAGTGGGCGGCCCCTTTAGTGCCATTTGGGCACCAACTCACCCCCTCTGAGGCTGGGACTGGAGGAGGAGTCCCTCTTTGCCTGTGGCACACTAGGCGCGTCACTTCTTGTGTGACATAGGGACAGCGGAAGGGTATATATGCCTTCCCGGCCATCCTGTCGTCCTGTTAAGCCAGGCATGCCGTCTCCCACCCTACCTCTTACCCGGCACTGGGTGGTAAGCACATTTCATGGAATGTTGTAATATTTTTCTTTTATGTTGCAGGGGGATTTACAGGGTGATCTGGAAGCAGATGGGTACAGAAGGGTACCTCTGCGCGGCACAATAGGGGTACCAGAGCCAAATGCCAGGAGCCTCATGGCAGGTTCCTGGGAAACCGCGTTGGTGCTCCGTTAGTCCTTCGGGCGGTTGTGGGCCTGAACAACCGGGGGCTTGCCTTGCTACACTCTGCCCTGAAAGGGGCCTGAATAAATGGGGCCAATGTGTCACGTGATCCGGAAAGAAAATCGCCCTATAAGGTGTAGCACTGATTGGGTTCTCCTATAGTGCTTTGCTCATCAGGCAGGCTTGGGAGCATAGGCTGGTTACAGCTGCCTGCCCTTGGATCAACCATAAGATAAACCACCAGATTGCATACTTTTGTATGGAATAAACCTACAGTGATATTTTTCCAAACAGAAGTTGTGTTGTGTTTTTATTTATCCAGCATGCATGCTCAGGTATTGTCTGGGTGGGGTGTGTTGCCAATATTGGCACTATGGAGTCACATCGTCGCACACTGGCTCATCGTGAACCCTAATATGCATATTTTTGATATTCTTTTTTTACAGTAAGGGTGTCATGAAACCATTGGTGATGAGAAAAGAATAAAGCGGAGGGAACAGCACAAAGCATCACCACTGATCCACCTCACCCTCTTTCGTGGCCCTTTTCCTCAACTCAGTTATAATTAGAATGATAAAAGGTAAAGTTCAGACCCTGGTGTAATACAGGTCCTTGCAGGCAGTACGTAATTTGTAAGAAAAAAAAAAGAGGAGAGGGCACAAGGTTTGCTCAGAAGCCCACGGCTGGCGCTATGGAATTTCGGGGATGCCAACTACCTTATCTTGCTTCCACAGAGGAAGGCGGGTCGAAGGCGTCAGGATCGCGTCAGC
This sequence comes from Lissotriton vulgaris, assembly GCF_964263255.1. Lineage (NCBI taxonomy): Eukaryota > Metazoa > Chordata > Amphibia > Caudata > Salamandridae > Lissotriton > Lissotriton vulgaris. The sequence continues at coordinate 160,869,481 of NC_141700.1, forward strand.
GGTGCAGCTTGGTTTCCATTTCTTTACCATCTGCAGGTTCGGTTGGAGAAGAAAGTGTGGCAGCGGATAACAGAAGAGCAGCAGCCGGCGATTCCGTGTTTTTGTTAGGGAGGCAGTGAGAGCGGGAGAATTCCTTGCGGAGCCGGTCCCGCCAACACTTCTTTGCAGACGCTTGGTGTAGTAAGGCGCACACGCGCTCTTTAAAGGTACCGCGAGGGGGGGTTGTGGGGACAGGGTCTCGAATCTGGTCGAAGCGGTGAGAGTCTGCCTGGGTTTGGAGAGTCTTTGAAAGAAAAGCGGTGCCGAAATTTTGGGGGAAACGAGCGTGGTGGCATTTCAGGCGTACAGTGCAAATTAATTTGTTGCACAATAAATTGACGTTTTGAAACTGTTTTTGGTCACAGTGAAACGAGGTTATTTGGGGCACATAAAGCAGCCTGCTTTACCGCTTTGGGTGGGGCAGTCATTTAGGGCTTGTATACTGTTTAAGGCGCACAGTTCATTGCCAGATTACATGTGGCAAGTAACATAAAACTGCAATCGTGCTTGGTGGGCAATTATTGTGTCACCTGCGATGTCCACAAAGGTGGGATACTTGACTGCATAATTTCTGGTAGTGTTGGACGGCGTTCGCGCTTTCACCAGAATTAATTGTGGTTGTCTTGCATAGAATATTAGCTTTTTAAGGGATTCGTGGTGGCATTTCTTCTTACAGAGTGTGGGGCGTGCATTTATTGAGCGACATTAATTGGATAATAATATTTCCCTTATCACGATTACAGAGTCGAAAGTTCAAAAGAACCACCGACGTGGTGTAGCAGAGGGGGCACAAGGACATCACTCAAAAGAGGACACAGACAGGCCTGCATTTCACTGCTTCTGTGGGCTGCCGGGCTTGAGATTACTCGCCCAACGCCCAGGTTAGCTGGTGTGGTGTGGCTCCAGTTGCGTGGTACTTACGGCCGGTTTGTGTACCCCCATCGGTGCTCAGGTAAGGACCTGGACAGGTTTCCAGGCCAGGCAAATATTGTGGGGAGGCTCTCAGTGAGAGAAATCACTTAAGTACAGATAACATTGTGTCCGTGGTGTTATTGCCTATCAGTTCATAAGTGACCTTGCAATTTTGGCTTAGGAGCTATGGCCAGTAAGATTGGATGCTTCCTAGTGAATGGCGCAGTGAACTGTTGAAATTCAGGGTAGAGGAGAATTTGAGCAACTAGATTAGGGCCTTTTCAGTATTCATGGCAATATTAGCTGAGTGTTCACCTAACTTACAAGCGGAGATACCTTGTTACCAGTGCAGGATTACTATGTCTCATGACAAATATGGGGGCGTAGGGTGGAAGGATTATGATATGAATTTCAGGAAGGCCAAGGAAGTTGACCCATCACTTTCCTGGGACCGAGTCGACACGATCCCATGGTTGGATCAGTTTGGGCCAGGGCAGCCGGGTAACGCAGTGCAAAACTTGAACAAGGCTCATACATTTCACGCGCCTCAGCCCTTTACGCCACCCCAAACCACGGGCACTGCCCCTAGTCCAGGGAGCGGGGGGGGCGGAAAGGGACATGTTAGATTTTGATAGACGTACATGCACCGGGGCCCAAGGCACTTGTAAGTTCAGGCACGCATGCTCTATCTGCAATAACCCTTCTCACCCAGAATCAAAATGCCTCAAAAAATCAGGGTATAAGGGAAAGAAGAAACAGGAGTAAGGAGAGGACACAACTTGTAACACTCTCACCCATTGACGTTATGGCTATGACTCCTCGGTTAAACAAGTACCCAGAGCATGCCACGGCTAGGACTTTACAAGAAGGTTTTTTGTATGGCTTCAGGATTCCTGCATTTGATTACACAGGGAGACCTGAGCGTAAAAATCAGCTTTCTGTAAGGACCAACCCTGGGGTGGCAGCAACAAAAATTGCAAAAGAATTACGCTTGGGAGGAATAGCTGGTCCTTTTGATCAAATTCCTGTGCACAATTTTGTTTGTTCACCCCTTGGAGTGGTCCCTAAGAAGGAGGAGGGGAAGTTCAGGTTGATTCATAACCTGTCAGCACCTAGAGGCAATTCATTCAATGACGCCATCAATGAGGAAACCTGTAGCGTGAAATATGCTTCCTTTGACCAGGCAGTGGATATGCTAAGGGTTCTGGGCCCCGGTGCCTTGCTAGCCAAATCAGATATGGAGTCTGCCTTTCATCTGCTGCCTGTACATCCTCTTGATTACCACCTTCTGGGCTTTACATTTCAGGACAAATTCTACATGGATAGGTACATGCCCATGGGTTGCTCTGTTTCCTGTGCTTACTTTGAAAAATTCAGTTCATTTTTGGAATGGGTTTTTAGCCAGGTGACGGGGCACCAATATGTCATGCATTATCTGTATGATTTTCTCTTTCTGGGGTCGGCGGGCTCCCGGGAGTGCGCTTGGGCATTCCAGGAATTTTGCTTGCTCATGTGTGCCTTCAGGGTTCCTCTGGCGCCAGGGAAGACGGTGGGTCCAGCAACCACAATAGAATTTTTAGGCATTGAGTTGGACTCAGTACAGGGGTGTTTCTGATTACCTAAGGAAAAAAATGTGAAATTTAGAGCAGCACTGCAACAATGCTTGGCAAAAGATAAAGTAACCTTACATCAGCTTCAACAGACAGTGGGTCAGTTGAAGTTTGCACTAAGAGTCATACCTATGGCACGGCCATTCTCCCGCTCCATGACAGGTCTCCAGGAAAAACACCATCACACAAGACTGTTGTCGGAGGTTCGCCAGGACATGCTTATTTGGATGGCATTTCTAGAGGGTTTAAACGGCAGGGTAGTGTGGCCCGGTCCTCCCAGTACTTCTGCAAAGTTGGGTTTATGGACGGACGCTGGGGGAAGTTTGGGATTTGGTGCCATACTTGGGAACGACTAGGTGGCACAACATTGGCCGGCTTGGTGGGTGGAGAATGGTGTGACAGCCAACATTGGTTTCCTGGAACTCTTTCCCATCTGGGTGGCACTGACTGTTTGGCCTCATCATCTGCGTAATCAATCTGTGATTTTCTGGTCAGATACTATGACGGTGGTAGAATGCATCAGCCAACAGGCTGCGCAATGTAAAATGATCCTCCGCCTTTTGAAAGAGATAGTGCTGTTGTGTATGAAGCTGAACATACAGTTTAAGGCTAAACAAGTCCCGGGGGTGTTGAATAATGCTGCTTACGCACTCTCTCTCTTCAAGATACAGGTTTTCAGGGAACACCTACCCTCTGTAGAGGCAACACCAACACTTCCCGGAAGTACTCTGGTAGATTGGTGCCCCCAGCTACAGAACCTTGTGGCAGCTAGCCTAGCTCCCAAGACCAGGAGAACATAGGAAGGGGCGTTTTGGGCTTACTGCGCTTTTTTGGGGCAGGATTAGGTAGACAGCTGGCACAAGACAGGGGCATTCCTGCGGTATTTAGATACTTTGAATAAAGAAGGGTGCTCTGCGGCAACATGTAGCAGCAATCTCTTTCTTCGCACAAATCAAGGACAGCAGGGATCTCACTAATAGTTTCATTGTTTGAAAGGCACTGAAGGGGGGCGACGCCTCCAGGGGTCAGCACCAGACACAAGACGCCCAATTGGGATAGAAATGCTGACATCGCTGCTAGCAGCTCTTGGTGGTATTTGCAGCTCAACAGGGAAAGCGTTGCTATTCAGAGCCGCTTTTTCACTAGCTTTTTATGGAGCCTTTAGGATGGGGGAGCTGGTGGCGCGGAATAAGCAGGACGTGCAAGGAGGGCTGCAGCTTGAACATGCAAGGGTACAGGGCGACACTTTACTAATATCCATTAGAAAATCCAAAACAGACCAAGAAGCCCGTGGCAAAAAGATATTACTTCACAGCGCACAGGATAATCCCTGCTGCCCCGTGACTCAGCTAGAAACATTCCTACGGCAGAGGAATAGTGCAATTGGGAGAGCGCTACTTATACATGCTGACTGTACCCACTCACCAGGTTCCAGTTTAAAAGGGTCATGGACATGGCAATAAACAGGACAGGTTTGGATCCAAAGTGCTTTGGAACACATTCATTCAGAATAGGGGCTGCTACAGAAGCAACAGCTAGAGGTTTGCACATCAACAGTGTGAAAAGGATTGGGAGGTGGTCTTCCAATTGTTATAAGCGCTATGTGCGGCTACACATGCTGTGAGTGTGGCATTTCTCACTTGTACACTGATGCATGTCTCATCTCTACTTACATTTCAGTTTCTCAAACCTGTCACGCAAGGGGGAAACTGGTGTCGGCGCACCCGCAGCAAGATACAACACAACACATCCACAGAACGCAGGAGCACATGTTGTTTTGGTCATTCGTATTTGAAACGTTTGAATTCAATTTTTCTTTCAGGAAATTACAGACACAGAGCTGAGCAGGACGGTTTTAGGTTATCTTTCCATGGGAAAGGGGTCTCTGCCTTAGTCAGTTCAGGGGTTTCGTTACAGATCTTTTGAGTAGACATGGGGCTCACCAAGGATAGTTATCCTACACTTAGGTGGGAATGACCTGGTGAATCTGGGTAGAAGAGGCCTGATGGAAGACATAATCTCGGAAGTGGGGTGGTTATCTAAGACATGCCAGGGCTGCACCATAGTATGGTCTCAGATGGTACCCAGATTTAAATGGAGGGGGGAGATTCTGTGAAAGCGTTGAATCACTCAGTAAGGAGGATCAACAATAAAATAGGGAAATTGTTCAGGTCTCCTCAGCTACAAACAATCGCACACAGGTGTATGAGGGGAGCCGAGCTTCTTACAAGGCGGGGTCCACCTGACGAGGGTAGGTAATGAAATCCTGTTAGAAAATATAATGGCTTGGCTAGTGAGTTTTAAGGGGGGGCATGACATTTCAGTGTAGGAGGATGGGGGGGCCAGATAGTCGGTTAACTACGCTGACCCGTTGTGGTAAGGTCATGCTGGGTGAGCAGTTCATTTAAGGTCCTTAGAGGGCAGCGCCATTCTTGAATGGGGTCGCCCAAAGGGAGGGACAAGTGGTCTCTCCTAGAACTCCAGGGGCAGTACAGCCTGTTGGCTGGATGGGTGTGGGGGAGGGGGAGTCACACTTTCTCTAGGCTGGTTGGCCACCCGCACGTGCACAATGACACCAGTAAACGGCGCAGAGATGCAAGGGCCCCCTTTAATGGAGTTAATAGAGCGTGCGGGGTAACCAGGGCTAGGGGGGGGGTAGTGAAAGTACCCTCAGGGTAAATGGGCGCACTGCGCATGTGCACTCCGGCTGGAGGGCGCGGTTAATTGATAAGGATCTGACACCAGTTAGTGACCTTGCCCTAGGCCCAAATAGGATACGCAGAAAAGTAATTACTAGATGATTATGGTTCATATGTTAGATTCGGATAGGAAATACCTTGTACTAGAATTATGTTAAGGTTAGCTATCTGATATCTGTATATATCAATTGTAATCAAATGTCAAGGAACGTTTTTCTGCGTACTTGTGTAAATATTGTTTATTTCAATTTTCGTTTTATTTTATGTTTTAATAAATACGGCTGGGGGTTGTACGACTCCGGCCTCCAAAGAAATCCCTCTCATGTCAATTTTAATAATGTTGGTTAACGAAAGGGGGGGTTTCCGGTAGTCCTCGGCCATACCAGCTTTCCCCCTTTTGCGTTTTTCTCTCTCGTACTCTGGGACAAAGTCCGATGAGGAAAATTAAGTGATAGTGCCCCTCACCGGCTCAAATTAAGCACTTCTTTCAGGGGACTATTTGCACCGAAACCTGTCTTACAGACCATCTACTGTAGATACCTTGAATTATATGCACCCTCCAGCTTGTGTTTCCTCGGTTTTTGGACGTAAAAGGGGCCGTAGGCGTCCGATTTCAGAACTCTTAAAAAATAAATGATTCGTTAGCAGCCACATAATGATTATGTCCTGATTCTGGGACGTCATTAAAGTGTGCGCCCACTGAGCCTCATGACGGGTTTACAAATTCTCATGAAAAGCATCTTTTCAATACCCCTTCCTTCTCACACTCCTTCGCTCGCTCACTGTTGATATGCTGGCAGGGAGGATGCGCTCTTTGTGAAGGCTGATACTGCCCACAAAGAGAATGAAGAATTGCATATATCCTCAAAATGCTTTCATTCCTTTATAGTCTATGGCCAAAATGTAAAATTTGGATGAAATGCTGCCACCTGGTGGACTTTGAATACATATTTAGTAAGAAACCAATAGTTGCAAATAGCAACAATACTTGCAGTAGTTAAATTATTTAAAACTAATTTTATTCTGGATAGGGAGGCGAACCGCTATAGGAGTAGCAGGACGCAGGAAATGCTAGAGTACCTTTCAAGAAAGTCCTACAACACGAAGGACTCACTTTTACCCTTTACGAGTGGGAGGCTGTGGGCCTTAATAAACACCATGAGATAGCGTTTTTTGAGCCTGTCCCTTGGATGCATGCAGGATTGAAAGGTAGCTCTAAAAGGGAAGCCATATTCCAGCCTCATGGTACCCAGCCATGCACCCCCCTCCACACGGATAATGAGAGGTTCATCAACACCAGCCAACCCCCACTGCATTTTTGAGAAACATTTCAGTGTCCAATGCTTTCAAAGAAATACATTTTATGCAAGATGCCTCTATAATCTTACTTCACTCCTCCTCTCTTGCAGTTTAATTCCCATCCTGCCCCTTATAAATATATTACAAACTAAAAAACGAAGTATATTCCCAGCACTACGTGTGATAACTATATCACCCATTGGTGCTGGAACAATGTTCAGAGGTGTGGTAGGGGGGCTGCCATTAATGTTACATCACTGAACTCGCAGGGATTCTGACAAATCCAAGCGTTACACAAAGAACAAGTGTTGCAAATGAGCCCAGCCCATTCAGCAGAAGAGTGAAAGGGTGTGGTGTGCAGCTGGTGTCGTATTTGAGAGCAGGCTGTCACTAATATATTAGTAAAGCATGGTGGGGTATCACACTGACATTTACAGGCACTCCTGTTTCCAATGAAGTGACCACTAAATTTCCACATACTAATCTATACTACTATTATAAAGGAAGAACTTTGAGGCTTTGAGGCGGGTAAACTCAGGAACCACAGCGCCAATCCACACACCCGATACATCTTTGTAATCCTCAGGGTGTGCAGATGGACATAGGCTATATAAATTAAAAATAAATATATAATTTAAAAAATATAAGTTAAAAAAAGTAGTCCCTTCAAAGTAGCGCCGGCCGCGACGTGTGTGCTGACATCAGGAGCGGCGTACACGAGCGGGCGGAGATCAGCGCGGGTAGGAGCAGTGACAGCGGACATGAGCGGGGGACAGGCGGTGAGGGTCGGCGGGCAGGCAGTGAGGAGCGGCGGCAGGGAGGAGCGGTGACCGGCGCTAAAATGACAATCGTGAGAGGTGCGTTATAAAGCTAAAATGACAATCGTGAGGGGTGCGTTACAAAAGTGACAATCGTCAGCCAGAGGTAGAAGACAGGGCATTATAGGAGTAAAAAGTGCCGTGTGCAGGTTACAAAAGCGTACAAAGTAACTGCAATATAGAGAAAAGCAAACGTGAGCGCCACAAGTGAGCAAAATACCAAAGCAAACGTGAGGGAGGAGCGGCGGCGGGGAGGAGCGGTGACAATACAGGAGTAGAAAGCATACAAAGTAACTGCAATATAGAGAAAAGCAAACGTGAGCGCCACAAGTGAGCAAATTACCAAAGTAAACGTGAGGGAGGAGCGGCGGCGGGGAGGAGCGGTGACCGGCGCTAAAATGACAATTGTGAGAGGTGCGTTATAAAGCTAAGATAACAATCGTGAGAGGTGCGTTATAAAGCTAAAATGACAATCGTGAGAGGTGCGTTCAAAAGTCACAATCATCAGCCAGAGGTAGCAGACGGGGCATTACAGGAGGAAAAAGTGACGTGTGCAGGTTACAAAAGCATACAAAGTAACTGCAATATATGGAGGAAGGCTCCGGGGGCCCACAGACAACGTCAGGGCGGGCGGGGGCCCTGAAGCATAATTGCTCCTGGACAAGGTCGGGACGGGCTGCTAGTTAACTGATAAAACTATATGGTGCACAAATGATATTGGGCCGCATGTATAAAACAATTTTGCATTCGCAAACAGTGCGAATTGCAAAATTCTGCTGTTTGCAAATACAAAATAGCCTTTCATGATGTATGGAAAGCTTTGTAGTTGCAATTTTAGGCAATTGCAAAAACTGCGATTTCCTACAATTGCGACTACAAATAGGGAATCACAAATTGCGATTCTCTTAGTACATGAGCAAAGCATTTTCAAAATGAAAACTGGGCATTTAGGAAAATGCTATTATCATTGACTTCATGTCGATGGTAACAATGTGAAAATTTTGAAAAATGCACAGAAATGCATTTTTTAAAGTGCCATGTACGGCACACATGCCTCTAGGGCATGTGTGCGCTTTACATGTGCATATTACATTTTTTGGGGGTGGTTCAGGGGGGGCTTTAGGAGCACGGGCACCCTTGGCTTTGCATTAGTTAATTTGTGATTACCAATTAGGTAATTGCAGATTAGCTAATGCAAAACCATTCGCACCTATGGGCCTTTAGTGCCATAGGATTGAATGAAGAAATATTCCCTAATAGCGATTACCTATTTACCGAATCGCTGTTTGGTAATATTAAGGAATCGCTAAATCTTTGGCGATTCCTTACATAAATAGCATTTTGTGATTACCAAATAGCGATTCTGTACAAATTGGTATTTGGTAATCGCAAAATGCTTTCTTTAAACATGTGGCTCCAAGTAAGGAAATTAGGTTTCTGGGAATATTTGTAATTTGTGCATGCATGAGAGCAGCATCAGAACTGGAGGGAGCAGCCTCTCTTGGGCTGGGCTAGAAAGAGGTTTAAAATGCACATGTTTGGCTGGCCTTTACAAAACTGCCGGCCAAATAGAAATGCGCACTTTATATTTAAAGTGTCCTACGTATCACTGCTTTCTGCTGCTACCTGACTGGCTGCAGCTGAAAGCCCTGCCCTCCGTACTGATGTTCGGCTCGGGGCGGAGTTTGAAATATGAAATGGTGATAAATTAACTTTATTTCAATTTTATGTCTGCTTTAACGGAGGTGCCACCCCTGCATTCACGTCTGCAAGGTCACCTGCAGCTGCATGAGATCGCTTGTACAATATCTGCAAATCTCAGGGACCGGTGTACCTCCGGCCCCACTGCGACTCATGTAGTCACAGTCATATGTGATTGGTTTTGTGCTTGGCAAGTGCTTAAATCTGTGAAACAATACGTGCTGGGTCCCGAAGTGTTGCTCACAATACCATGGCTGGTGCTACACATATTGGGGGGGGGGGGGGGTGAATACATCGGCTGAATAGCCTTATTCCACCTTATGCTTCTTTCAACCACTACCAGACACACCCTGCACCTTTATCTTAATTTCACAGCCTCTTTATCATCCCTGCTTTCTTCCTTTGGCATTATTTTCAATCTTTCTCTTCCTCATTCTTTCCACTTTTGAGTTTTTCTCTCTTGCTCTGGTTGAAAGTCTGATGATTGTAGAAAAATAATTACTGGTCCCCAAAATCAGGGCTGGTGGGTCCCACCTGCAAGCAGGGGCTCAAAGTAAGCATTGGTGCTTTGAGCCTGCCTAGGGGCTGTGGTTGGTGTGTCCCATGCACCTTCAGGTTGCCTTTGCACTGGCTTCTTGGTCCCGCTTCCTTCAGAAAGACTCCCATATTCTGCTATAGGTCCAGCACTTCCATATGTGTCATCAGTAACATGTAATGTATCATGATGGCTTGTACTACTACTACACTCATCGATGTGTGTTGGTACTTATGTGACTGCCTCCATTAGACTTCACTGTATATGTAATCTTGCCTCCTCCATCTGTTCTTGATGTACACATCTCTACATCGTGGAGTAGCACCTCTGAAGCAAAGAGTATCATGCACTAAACTCTGTCCTTCCACCAGGGACGCATACCTGCCAACTTACAAATTAATGCCACTGCCTGAGGAGGGGGTGGGGCCTTTCATTGGGTGGGGCCGCATGTTCAGAGCTTCCTAGGAGGCACCCTGCCCCTCACCAAGCTCCCGAAGCCCCTGCTCAAAAAATAAAATCAAAGGGCCACTGAGGCTGTCGACGATGTCCTAGTGTATTTTCACACCTCTTAACATGGATTGACTGGTTACTGCCTCTGCAAAAGAGGTGAAACTCCAATGTTTGCAGTGGTTTTCAGCTCGTCTCCCCTGCCACTGTGTGATTTTGGGTCCTCACCAGGTGACGGCTCAATGATTAGAGCGGCAGACCCTGATGCAGAGGTCTAGCCCGGGGCCAGGGTTCAATTCCCCGCCTCGGCGGGTCTTGGGCTCAAAAATTCCACAGACCTGATAATTCTCGCCTCGGTGCCTATTCCAATCGTGGAGTCCCACTCTGCAACTCTGGGCAATAGCTTGCTTAATCTCCACAACGGCCCCTACAATGCTAAAGATGCCTGGCCTCCACCTTGGGGGTGCCCAGGGGTGGACGCCTCACAGGGAAAGCCAGGATGGGTTCCACAGCGGTATTCGTACAAGCACCTTGAGACCCTTGCGGGTGAGTAGTGCGCTATACAAGTATCAATTTACAATTTACATTTACGGTCGGAAGAGAGCTGAAATCGTGTGTGACACAGTGGCACCAATTGGCAGGCCTGAGAATGGCTGGTGTTGACTAACTTGATGGGCGTCGACCTGCCACCCTGAAGGAACAGTAAAGAAGAGTAAAATAAACACTAAGCAGCTGAAAGAAATGTCTTCATGGCAACTCGCTGCTCAATGATAAAGTGTGTTGAATATGTGTTTTTCTTGGTGGGAGGGGGCGGTATTGGACGTGGCCTGCTATGCATGCGCCAGCAGAGCAAGGTTTCCCTCGACCTGAATGCACAAACTACAACAGTGACATCATACTGGAAGGCTTGTGTGAGTTACAAAAGCACACATAAGACTGCCTTTCGGGTGCCTATTTAATGGCCCTGGGAGCCATTAAATAGGGGTGGAGCAGGCAGATGGGAAAAAAGACAGTAGTGGGCGGCAACACTTTTCTGGTGATCAGGAGAGGGGTTGGCTGAAAGAGGAGTCAAGCTGCTGTTTGAGTAAGCTCCCTGCCAGTACCTTTGGTTTCTGTTTTTTTACACAGTTGCTTTCAAATGTAAAAGTTATAGAGCTGCCACTTCACCAGTAGCTGCTCCTGGTAGAAGTGCTGCGGGGCAGTGAGGCGGGCGGGGGAGGGGCAGGGTGGGGGGTAGTAAACCACAGAATATGGCCGAACGGAGGTAAGTACATAAATAAATGAACAAAACGAATTACATTGCGCACGCTGCATCGCCTCACCACCCTGTAGCACTCCTACCAGAAGCCACTACAGCACTTCACAGTGCTTCCGCCTCTCTCTCCTCATTTCTTGCAGTACTGGGCAATTGGCATGCAGAAGACTGGTGCACACCAGACAGAAATTAATTAGACAAACTCAGGGGCAGACTGGGAACTGAAACCGCCCCTGATAAACTGCTCGTCCGGCCCCCCTGTGGGGCAGGGGTGTGTGCTGCCGAGCTGTTTGCTAGGGCCGGTCTCGGACGATTTTGTTACAGGGGGCCAATATTGCTGGCCCCCAGTAACAAAAACTGCCCCCCAGGGGCCAAAAACTGGCCCCTACCCAGGCAGCACCCCGGGAAATGCCGGTGCCCACTACAGCCAGTCGGGCCCTGAACACACTCGAGCCAGATACCTGGCCCTGGAAAAGGGCCTCTTGGAACCTCAAGCAAACAAGTCAAGTTGTCACTGATGTGGCCTAGTGGCCGCAGCTGCCAGTCATGTAAAAGGGGAGACTCAATTAGAATCGAAGCAATGGCTCTGAATCTTGCCTGTGAATGCCACCAAATCTTCGTGTGCCTATAAATAACACTTGTAAAGAAGTCGGTATCTAATGTGAAGTGCTTCATGCCCTTGGGTAAGCTTTGTGGGATGTAGCTCTGCCCAAAATAAAGCATTGATTCTGTCACCCACCCTTACAATATCACCCTCCAGGCATTAAGGAAATAGCAATAGCCTTCAATGTCAGGCATCTGGTGCATTAATTTTATAGTGTGAAACACAAAAATCTGTGATTGATCCATTTTCATTGATAGACCAAATTGTGTGAACCAATGCAAATACTTTATCTGAGCCTCCTTTTCGTTCATTAGCACATATGGGAGCGCCATCAAATATGTGAGGTCAGGATCTGCACTTTGCATAAACCTCACTTGTGTTTGAATTAATAACCTATAATCAATCTCCAGGTATAACAAACATCTAGACAACATTTAGAGGATACAGGATGTCTGACCTGCCTCTTAGTTCACTAATTGTATTGTCATCAGGGTGGAGGAAGCAATGTTTCTCAGTTCCTGTTTAAAAAATCTCTGTTTTAATAAACACTTTTCAAAGATCTTATGTACTAAGGTGAAACACTTTTGTGTATTGAAGAGGTACAGTATATGGATTGTAAAGACACCTTAACATATTCTAATATGATGTTTGTTGCATGATTTGCACGGCAATTATTTGCAAGGCTTGTCTCATGCACAGGCTCTAAGCGCCTGAGCAGACCCTTGGCTCGGCTCTGGCTCGGCTCTCCCTGTTAATTTGCTGGCTGGTCCACCAGTTTAATGCACCCACAACTAGAGAAGCCTTTACACTCAAGGAACCCAGGTCAGCAGCAACATCAAGGATCCCTCCTGGATATGGACTGAGACTCCAGCTTCGAGATTGAAACCTACCCGGGCATCAGTCAAGCCGGCTCTTCTTATCGCCCATCCAACAGTTTGAAAATGACAACAAGACACAGGCATGCCTCTATTTTGTACGCTTTGGCACTGCACCTGGTTTAAGTAAACTGCACCAACCAGGGTCGCTGTGGGCATTTGTCTTCTCCTTCAGCCTCCATTGGTCATTAGTCCTCCAATGAGCTTTGCCCACACACTTCCTACAGTAGGCAGAACTAGCTGTAGAGGACCTCATAGACCCCACCGTGACCCACTTGCTGGAGTGCATGAGCCTGGCATGCAGGTGAGGGTCCCCATGCATACATTGACGATGAAGGGACAGGTCAAGAGAGCAGAAGACACACAGAGAGGAGCATGTGCCTCTAGAATCATCCCTCTGCGAGTGCCTGTGCTGTGTGCATCTCCTTTGCAATTGTTCCAAGCCAATGAGTGAATCCAGAGGTCTCTCTTTATTTCCATTTAGAAGGTGCCACATCACTCCCTCAATCAACAGTTCCAAGTGTAGTGTGTAAGATGCCTGATGAGTGTAGTATGTTATGTTATGTTATAGATGATTTGTAGCGCGCACGAATACTCTAGAGTGTCCTGGCGCGTAGGCAGACTGTGGCCTAGAGAGTAAAGATTCATTAGATGGGTTGATTGAAAAGGTGAGTTTTAAGTAATTTCTTAATATGTGTGAGGCAAATGTTTTCTTAGCTTTTGGGTAGCAGAAGTGCATATGTATGCACTCCAGGAAGCAGAAGTGCAAGGAACAAAGGTGTTTGAAACGTGTGTTTGGGGCACATGCATGCCAAGCGTGGGTTTTCACATCCCATGGGTGTAGCAGAGGTGTGTGAGTGATCCATGAGACCTAGGATTCTCTGCAGGGCTGAAAGGCCAAATGAGGACCAGCATGCAGCACTCGTAGGATGTATCCAAGAAGTGAGAACCTTCTATAGTTCCCTGTGTGCACCTTCTTTTACCATCCCTTCAGATTCTTGTGTGGGTGTCTCCACCTCTCCTGTGATCCATGTTTGGATTTCTGTGCTCTGCTGCTCTATCCTGAGATCTCTCTGTGGGTGGCTACACTTTCCCTGCTCTCTCTTGGGACTGTGAGGATGGTTACACTGGCTTAAATATCAGCACATAACTATTTGCAGTGTATGTTGCAGTGTACCCGCTGCACGCCCATGTACCATGTTATTGTACTGAACTGTAGGTTTGTATAATGCTAATAAGGTTGACAAGGCATTGAAGAGCTTTTACTTCTAATATATTAAGAGCATGTTCCTTCTGCTTAAACATGCCACATTACATGCATTGCAGAGAAGACTTGATGAAAACACCCCTAACTTGTATGCTAATCATCTTATTGTGCTACTCTTCTCCACCTTCTCCAACTCCATGCTGATAATCCATTCTTTATTGTTGATCTGAACAGGTGTGACCAGTTGTTATGCCCTTTCATTATCATGGAAATAAAGGCAAAGTTTAGTCGCAGCCTGCAGTGGAGGGGGGAGACATTAACCATTCGCTCTAATGCTCTTTGGGACAGAAGGTGCTCCAGCTTTCTTCATTTTATAGCTTAAAGACCACACTGGAAAAATTAGAACCTTCAGAACAAAAAAAGGATGTGAGAATGTTTCCCTATCCTCAGGTAATTGATGGGTAGGCAGCTCCAGTGTCATCATTAGGCCAATCTTTTTATAGCTTGCTCTACCCACCATCTTGATGCTAAGGTAAGGAAGAGCACATATCGTACTGCGTCTGTATTGTCGCAGGGTTTCCGTTCTCTCACAGAACTGTGCATAGAGATCTAGAACCTCAGTGAGTTAGGATGACCCAAAACTCACCTTTGTTTCAGAAATCCCCTTACCTAGCTAGCTACAGTGTCGCATTGGTAATAAATACTTCCCAATGTCTTAGACAATCCAGAACATGAACTTAGAATACCTCAGGTATCGTGGAACACATGAACACTCTTTCGTTATATTATCATTCCAAACCGAAAGTGGGAGGCAATGAAAACACGTGCAAGTTTGAAATGTTTATTTTTCAATGCAGCATTCTCAAACGCAGTATCTTGTATAATATCAACTTACATATTATAAAAATCAGAGTCAGCAGCATAGTCACTAATCCATAGTAAGCAAAAGGTGATAACATGTTATGATGCAAAATCTATAGAATTATGTATCACCTATATTTCGCGCACCCTAATTAGCATATTATATTATATCTAAGAAGGTCTCATCTGGGCTTTTAGCAGGGCGACCCCATACCTCTAATTCTCAGTAGTAGGAGATCACATCAACAGCTACCAGCTCTCAGCATGCTCAGCATCAAGTGTGTTGATTCATTCCTTGTAACTCTATCTAGAACCCACGTAGAGCCAAATGTTGGCACAAACATTATTTGTGTTATGACTAACGTGGTGCGAGGATCAGGCCTACAGCAACCTTGTGTTAGGTTATTCTGAGAGTGTGCAGTTCTCAGTGTGCAGACATTTGTACCAAGTGTACCAAGCACGACTGATATCAGTACAATAACATATTATTCTCAAATAAATCACATCTTTCGTCTAGGTTAAAAGTTGTAATAACAATTAGGTGTCGTGTGCAAACCGAAGCCAAAAGAAAATATGGCGTTTAAACATTTAATAAGCACATGCTAACTTAACACAATATATAGAAATATAGTAACCATATGACACCCCCCAATGATCCGAGGACCGTTAAAAAAGAAAAAATATAAGCCAATACCCTATGAGAGGCAAGACATGAAAGCAGAGTTCAATGATATTGAGCCAAGCTAAATGTATGTAAATGTATGTGAAATTTAAAAACACAAAAATGTAAGTATGAATGCCTATAGTGGCCACACAAAACATAAAAAGTCGAACTTAAGGCCTAATTTCAATTAATCAGGCCTAGAACATATGAAAAATCTAATGTTCATATTAAAAAAGGCACCATTCAGAATTACTAAAAAGTCACGTGCCAGATGGAAGTATTCAGAGTCATTCCTCGTTGAAATAATATGCAAAATAGGTAGCTACAGCTTCCAACATGAAATCACTGCCATCATCCGAAAACAGTTCAGCCATCCAATTGAGCAATGGGAAAGAACATACGTGCTCCTCCAACACTGATTCCTCTAGCATCATCAGAGGACAACTCAGTGGGTTCTCGAGAACGCTCTGTGCCAGTAAGTCATGCGCCGCTGCGAATATGTCCCACTGACCCATTAGTCCATGCATCGCTGCTACAGCCATAACCCTTTCGCCAGAACAGACCAGCTCGTGAGCCACTACGGGGTACATCAGCTGATCAAAGTTGACGTCAGGAGAAGTCGGTGAACAGAGACACAAATCAATGGCCCAGTCGAAATCACAGCTCAGGCAATGAAACACAGGCTGGACACATGTGAAATAGGAAAATCTGAAGGATAATCCAAAAGCCGTGCTTAAGGTCGCAAGCGGCAAGGAGCCATAGTATTCAAACATCCGGTTGCGAAACTGCATCAGTAGGTGCTGAGCGTTTCCTTGCGCAGGATGGGCATCCATGTTTTATAAAATAAAATATCACCAGAACGCCTGCAGCCAAAGCCAGCAAAACAGGAAATCCGCCAAACAAGCTAGCAAATATAGAATGAAAGAACGCAGGGATTATACCAAATACTTTTTCAAATGTAGTCACGAGACCACTGCTAACCATTTTAAAAAAATGAGCCAGGCTTGTTGTGGAGGAGGCATTGAAGATCTGATGAACCAGCTCGCAAAAATGAAACGGCAAATCAGTACTTAAAAGTGCCTGTGCTTCTGTGCGTGTGTTTGCTATGTGAAGGACATAAGTTTCACGGGCAGAGCTCAGGGCCACCTGTTTTTGAGACAAAAGGGCTCTTATACGGCCTAAACCATTGAACTTAGCTTTCAAGGTTGGTATTCTTGGCCAAATTAAAACTTCTGAATTCCCATGCGTGGGTGGATACAAGACATTCTTGCAGCAAACGACTCTTTCTGACACGGTAACCACATAAGCGATACCAGCCTCTAACCCACAACAAAACTCGTTATTCAAAAGTAAATAACTACCGTTGGACAACAACGTGAACGTGGGAACAATTGCAGGAACTGGTGTCCCTTTCAAAACACAGGCCAAATTAGGTTTGTCCTGATTACAAGAACCATGCAACTGGATGTGTCTGCATATTAGTGAGCGATCAGGCGACTGTGTGCATTCTTCACCATTCAGATTCACTTCATTTCCCTCCTTAAGGCATCTGTAAGTGTATGGTAAAGACCATGTCTCATGGAGGAAAGCACTGCCTAATGGTTCATATCGCCCGATGGCTATATATTTCATACAATTTGTAAATTTATACAAGGCAAAAGGTAATGTTATAACACCATGAATAAGCCACGTTGCAGCAGTCACTTCAGCCACAGAAAATGGCAAGGATTCTAATTTTTCAATATGTAACATAGAAAATGTTGCATCTCTCATTGACAGCATACGCTGCTTTTCAGTCAAATTAAATGGGGCAAATAAAGTTGAGACGTTCATAAAAGTCCATGGCACTCGACCAGACTTAAGAGTCTGTAGTGTCCACGCAAATTGCATCACAGAACGCAATTGATTCTGACCATGATATAACACGGACACTTCATCATGTACAATGTCAACAACAGAAGACACAATATTGTTTAACGTGTAAATTCGGGAAGAAAGCGTGTTAATGCTGTTATCAACAACTGCAAGCACCTTTTCTAAATTTGCTTGATCAATAGCTCTCAGGCGTTTAGCAGCCTCAACCTGGGTAACTTTCCAAATTTCATTGTAAATCGCATACAGCCATCGTTTAGATCTACCTTTTGCTGGGCCTTTTATAAAATCATTCAGATCAACATTATCATTTAATAAAGACAGATGTATTTTAACTGCAGCTAAAGTGGAATGTTGTAACCAAGTCTGACACAGCTTTCCAACAGAATAAGTTGTGACAGTATAGTCTTCTTCAAAACGGGGATCAAGTCTGACTTTTGTGAACCCCTTAGCCAAACCCAGAAAACGGCGTTGGCAAGAATCAGCACTCCTATGCCACATTAGCCAACCCTTTGAATCCAAACTGGATAAGTTAAAGGACGAATTGTGTATAAGAGTTTGCAACTCATGAATGGACAAATCAGTAAAATTACCCCAACCTGTATATTCCTCTAAGTCTGGGATGGTCGGTGCATTCAATTTTTTAAAAGTAGCCAATCCAAAGCATGTTGTTTGGAAAATGGATGAATTTAAAAACAACATGTGATTCGGGATGAGACATGCACGGTGCAAAGCCTCAGTGCCTTGTACCTGCCAATCTTTGGTACCCCAAATCGATTTAAGGTCAATTGTTCCTTTCCAAAACTCGTAGCCATCTACAGCTAACCTGTCTAGAAAGGACTTCGAATACAGCAACTTTGTATCGGTAAGTCTAACTTTGGACACGGATTTTTGTGTCATTTTAAAATAAAATGACTCAGGATTAGATTGATTAAAGTCTGTAAAATAGGTGTATTTTTTCAGAAATGTACTGGAACTACCCCCAAATGGAGTAGGGCAATGTTCCCATTGTGTATAATTAACAGCAACCCTCCTGGAATTTGTCTTATGTAAAAAATGATTACCATAATGTTGAAAACAAAACAAATCACCATAATTAATAGAATCTGTGTACAGATCCTCAGCATCGAAGGCAGCATAATACTTTAAATCAGAGAATAATGCTTCTACGGCCTGAATATCCCAATCATCAGAGCGTATATTCTGTTTAATTACATCTCCCATGTTTACTCTAAGCACATTTGGAACATTAATCACTTCAGTAGGCCCATGTATCTGAAACTTAACCGCATCCCACACAATCCCATCAAGGACAGGCCAAGCAGTAATGTTAACTGTATTTAAGTTTCGTTTCAGTCTGTGCGCTGAATGTGAAGAGGAAAGAGGGGCCAATGTTCCATTAAGGTACCGAATTCCTGTTCTTTCTTTAACGTAGTGACCATCAATCAGGCGGAAAAAATAAAACACAAAACCAATTGACATAAAAAGATAGAATGAAAAAAGGATTAACCAAATGTATGTCCAAGGCGGAATTAAAAAATTTTTTTTGAATAATGTGGCATATCTGGCAATGTTTGTGGGTTTCTTTGAAGTTTCCGAAACAGAGTCAAAAGAGAATCTGGACTGGCCTGCCAAACGGGTCTGTAAATCAGGCATCGATAAATCAGCAGGATAAGTGTAGTTTAGCTCATCAATGTTAGTATCAGGAATAGTATTTAATAAAGGACTGGATATGGCAGGCATCTCGAGGGACACCTCCTGTTCTGCACCAGATGTAATAGCCAGCACAGAATGCCTCACCATGGAAGGACAGAATACAGCCGGTGTCATGCTATGAAGAATCGGCCACCCTGTGTGTCTTGACATTGTCAATAGAAATAAATCTGTTTTCCTTACGACCTGGAAGTGGTGGTAAAATGACTGTTCTTGTGCCCTTCACTCCAAGAACTCGAACTGGTGCTCGATATGAGGGACCAAACTCTTTCTTGTTATCGATCTTCTCTCGAACCAGTTCTCCAACTTGGGGTAGCCAGCCAACTACCGGGATCTGCAGCGCATCATCCGATGTGGAGGGCAAATGTTCCTTTGCAAGACTGTCTCTGGTCTTTTGTAGATTCTGTAAAACATTGCAATGTTCATCTACGTCAAAGGACGTGGCCTGGGCCTTGCTGTCTAGCCCATCGAGGTCAGGTACATACATCTTGATACCAAAGAGCATTTCGTATGGGGTCCGCCCACCCAGAGACCTTCTAGGGAGATTATTAAGCACACGCTGCACGCCTATAAGGTGGGCTAACCAGTCTCTACCAGTGCCTATAACTCGAGCTGTCAAAGATTGCTTTAAGGCGCGGATCATTCGTTCAACTACACTATTACCCTCAGGTCTGTAGGGACTCGAAAATTTGACTTGGACCCCCATCGAAACCATAGCATCCTTATACACCTTAGAGGCAAATGCCGGACCCTGATCCAAATGGAAGGTACCACAGGCAAAAATTCCCACAAAGACTCGCAAATCCTTAATGACAGTACGTGAATCAGCGCTCCGATGCGGCCATACCCACACAAAGCGTGTGCATGAATCAACTGCTACTAAGATGTATTTATATGCAGTATCAGATGAAAATGGACCGCAGTGATCCAAATAAACACATCCAAGTGGTTTATTCGAGATGTACAACTGTGTCTGAGGCGGACGCGCAGCAGTGGAAGGCTTGATCTGCTGGCAAATGTCACATTGAAGAACATATTCACGCGTCTGTTTGTACAGTCCCCGCCACCAGAATCTCTGTTGTAGCTGAGTTACAGTGGCCGAGACGCCCGCATGCGCAGACGCCACGCCTTCATGAGCCGCTGTAATCAAAGCAGCTCTGCGATCCGAGTTGGGAACTAGACGTTCGCCAACTTCAGGGATTTTCACATAAGGAACCTTATCGGGACTTAAGTGGTATGTGTATTTAGAAGGAAACCCCGCAGGATATTTACTTCCCTTCTGTGTTGCAGCAACAGCTGCCAAGATGTCATCATCTATTTTGCTTTTGGACCTCGTAACTGCTGCAACCAAGTATTTTGATACTGCTGACTTCGCTGCTTCATCAGCAAGCGAGTTGCCAACAGCGTGGACCCCCACGCGCTGATGACCGAGAGTATGAATCACAAAGACGAGTGGCAACTTTTCTTTAAGTTCCGCCACTCGGACCCAGATCGTTTTATGTTTTATTGTGCTACCTTTGGAGTCACGAAAATCATTCTGAATCCAAAAGAACAAGTTTTCATTGTAAGACTGTACACAGTAGTAAGAG
The DNA here is from genome assembly GCF_964263255.1 of Lissotriton vulgaris. Lineage (NCBI taxonomy): Eukaryota > Metazoa > Chordata > Amphibia > Caudata > Salamandridae > Lissotriton > Lissotriton vulgaris. The sequence goes on from NC_141700.1 coordinate 160,890,181, forward strand.
TCACTTACGATTAAAGTCGTCACACTAGGATCTGCGTACTCTAATGCAAGCATCAGCGCACGAAGCTCTGCTAATTGTGCGGAGCAGTCCCCAAGCGTCTGCGTGTGCACAACACTGGACTTGAACTCATCGTTCACCATGGCACCGACCACAATGGCGCAAGCGGAAACGTAGGCGTGTTTAGAGCCATGCGCAACCTGCGCCGAACCATCAGTGTAAATGATGCAATGGAAATCCTCCAACGGCCGCATTGCTAGAGGAGCAGGATGAACAAATTCATACTGTAAAAACTCCTGCGACCGTAACGTGGCGTCAAAAATAAACGTGACATCCTGGGACGTCAAGGATGCAGCCCATTGAATCCACCGAGGGTGCAAACCTTTGGAATTAGGTACACTGGCTTTCGTAACCGCCTCTAAGGCAGGACACGGGGTAACAACCAACATGCGTTTTCCTTGTGACAGGGCACGTTCTTTAAGGATAGCCATCTGTACAGCCGTTAAAACTTTTTCTACAGTGGAAAATCGCAGTTCAGCCGAAGTGTACAGGTGTGACTTGTAAGCAATAGGTACTGTGTCTCCTTCATTAAAAGTCAGGTACGTGAAACCCACCGCCCCAGGGATTATTCTTATCACCAGGTTGGTTTGGTTATCACAAGTCTGTAAGTATTCAGAAGCGAGCAAATCAGCCTGCAAAGACTGCAGAACGGCCGAATGCTCAGGCAGCCAGCATGATTTGGAAAAAGATGGTTGTATCAAAGCATACAAAGGCTTGATACGCTGGGCATATTCCGGAATGTATGTCCTCCCGAAATTCAAAAAGCCCAGTAGAGATTGTAATTTTTTCAGTGTTGTCGGAGAGCACAATTGTGCACATTTCTCCAGGAAATGGGGTGCTAAACCCTTCCCTTCGTTGTTAAGCTCGTAACCTAGAAACAACACTGTGTACTCTGCAATGTGCGACTTTGCAAAGTTAAACTTGTAACCCACGTCAGCAAAGTTACAAATTATGCTATTTACTCGACACAGATGCTCCCAAAGATCGTCGTCTGTGAGATAAATGTCATCCACATACGAACAAGCAACTGGGTCGAAGCTCTCCAGCAGAGAGACTATGCGTGCGGAAAACACTCCAGGACTATTCTTGTAGCCCATTGGGAGTCGTTTAAACTTTTTTTGTACACCGCCGCATGTAAAACTGGTCCATTGGGAACTTAGACCATCTAATCTATGGGCATAAAAACCATTGGAAATGTCAAGCGTGGTTCTGTACTGCGCAGTTACGGCAATGCGAGTTCAAATGCCTATAATCCAAAAGCAAACGATATGAGCCGTCCGGCTTGTTCACAGTAAAAAGGGGGTTATTCATTGGTGACACACACGTTTCAATTACACCTTGATATTCCAATTGTTCAAGGATAGCTGCGACTGAAGCTTTCGCTTCACGCCGTATGGGATATTGAGGTTGAGGCTGTGGTTGAGACCGTAAAGGAATCTCGTGGCAAGGTGACAATTTATCCCAGCCACACTGGTTACGGTACACAGCCGGCGCAAGCGCCAGAGCCCACTCTTCTGCAAAATGCAGCGCCTCCACCCTCGGCACAGTGTGCGCGAAGCTGGGTACGATTACCTCCTCCCCTCGCGGAGCTGCGAGAACAAAAGGTGGGGGCCAGTCAGCCTCCGAAAGCAAAATGTCATACGTAGACGAGAGATTTTCCCAAAATACCCCTTTTACAGTTCGCTGCATGTCACCTTCAATTAACAGGACAATTTCAAAAAGTCGTTCAGGGGGAGCAACATGCGTATCAGCAGTTTCAATCACAACATAAGAATCAGTCGCTGTCACCTTCAACAGTGGACGGAGGGCCTCTCTCACTATGGTAATCTCGGCTGCGCTGTCCAGCAAGGTCAGAGCCCACATCAGATTCCGAAGCCGCGTTCTCACTATCTGGGGCATAACGATGCTCAGGGCGGCGACTTTCTTCGTAGCAAACTGTGGTCTCTTGGGCGTAGAGCCTTCCTGCTGCTCTCCACCGTTGCGCGGGCGGGGCTGACCACGTCCTTGCTGGCCACCCCGGCCCCTGCCGCCCCCTCCACCACCGGTTGACGGTGCCGATGAGTCCTGAAAGGAACGAGGAGAGCGTTGGTCAGAAGCCTGAAACCTCTCAGGCGATTTAATCATCGCGCGGTCGCGCAAATCATAAACACGATCCGACTGCGCAGGCAACGGAGACGCAGGAGCAGAAACCTGTGTTTGTTGTTGTTGTTGCTTACCCTGATTCTGTTTTTTAGGCCAATTTTGCTTTTTGGACTTTTGTTGACCACTAGTTTCCGATGTCTGACCCTGGGGCTGTTTCTTCTCCTTATCCGGAGAAACTTTAACCCCTTTCGCATTGCGGCCAACCATTTTGTAAGCAGTCACAATGATCTTTGCCAACTGTCGGGGTCGGTCGGCCTCTTGAACCAACGCCAACGCGTTAGCCACCTGAAAGTTCACTGCATCTCCCTTGACATTCGCAAGGATCAGACCGCAAACTACTTCAAAGGAGCCACACAGGCGCATGCCCAATTCAACAGCCGCTTCTGGTCCGTGTCCGTCTTGAACACGTTTAAGGACCCCACCTAGATTGGTCACAGTCGGGGAGCCATAGCACCTCGAATAGACCGCTGCAAAAGTTTTTCCCCAGGTCTCACAGTCAGCAAGGTCAGGAGCCAGATCTTTCGGCAAACTTAGTGTAAGAATCCGGTGTTTATCACCCGGACTTGTATTGGGAAACACAGCTTCCAGCTGGCCGAATTTCTCAGCAAGCCAGAAAGGAAAATCATCCTTTTCTTGGGCCTTCTTACCCATCACGGAATTGACCATGACCGGATTGATTTTCAGACCAGCATGTTCTGCACGAAGCTGTGCGCCTCTAGGGGCCGCGTCCTGAACATTATGGCTAGTGTAATGAACAAGTGCTCTAATCACTTCCACAGCGACTTCATGAAGCCGCCGCAGATCTGCCACGTTACAAGTGGTACGTCGGGGGTGAGGAGTAAATCCAGCCAAAGCGGGCCACGGAGTGCCCGGAATGGACAATGGACCTAACCTCGAAGCGGTCAAAGCGTGCGGTAGGGCGCCACCAAACCAAACTCCATGCTGCCAAGCGTCTACAGGAACTTCCAGTGCTCTGTACGGAGCGTACGCAGCCGGTACATCTGAAGCAGTGTATGAATGGAACACTCCAGAATTAGCGTCCACCGCCGGAAATGTCACCCACGAATAAAACAGTTCGTACGGGTAAGCATGCTCCGCACTCACCACCAGAACCACAGCCAAGCCTTCAAGAGGAACATCATACATCCGCAAATGGTCACGCACCGCAATGCGACTATGCTGCGGGATGTCCACTGGTTGAGCCATGTCAGCACAGGAAAGAGAATATACAAATATTACTTTGTAGCACAACTGGGTAGTAATTCAAAGAAACCGTTTTAGTTTGAATCAAGCTTGAAAAAGACCTATTTCAAAAATAGGTAGGTTTTTCCGACACTGCCGTTTTCCGGAAACGGGAATGTAGGCGTCAAGGTTTGAATGATATACTACTCGAGTGTCATGAAATAAGGCCAATCAACGTATGGGCGCCATGTCGCAGGGTTTCCGTTCTCTCACAGAACTGTGCACAGAGACCTAGAACCTGGGTGAGTTAGGGTGACCCAAAACTCACCTTTGTTTCAGAAATCCCCTTACCTAGCTAGCTACAGTGTCGCATTGGTAATAAATACTTCCCAATGTCTTAGACAATCCAGAACATGAACTTAGAATACCTCAGGTATCGTGGAACACATGAACACTCTTTCGTTATATTATCATTCCAAACCGAAACTGGGAGGCAATGAAAACACGTGCAAGTTTGAAATGTTTATTTTTCAATGCAGCATTCTCAAACGCAGTATCTTGTATAATATCAACTTACATATTATAAAAATCAGAGTCAGCAGCATAGTCACTAATCCATAGTAAGCAAAAGGTGATAACATGTTATGATGCAAAATCTATAGAATTATGTATCACCTATATTTCGCGCACCCTAATTAGCATATTATATTATATCTAAGAAGGTCTCATCTGGGCTTTTAGCAGGGCGACCCCATACCTCTAATTCTCAGTAGTAGGAGATCACATCAACAGCTACCAGCTCTCAGCATGCTCAGCATCAAGTGTGTTGATTCATTCCTTGTAACTCTATCTAGAACCCACGTAGAGCCAAATGTTGGCACAAACATTATTTGTGTTATGACTAACGTGGTGCGAGGATCAGGCCTACAGCAACCTTGTGTTAGGTTATTCTGAGAGTGTGCAGTTCTCAGTGTGCAGACATTTGTACCAAGTGTACCAAGCACGACTGATATCAGTACAATAACATATTATTCTCAAATAAATCACATCTTTCGTCTAGGTTAAAAGTTGTAATAACAATTAGGTGTCGTGTGCAAACCGAAGCCAAAAGAAAATATGGCGTTTAAACATTTAATAAGCACATGCTAACTTAACACAATATATAGAAATATAGTAACCATATGACACCCCCCCAATGATCCGAGGACCGTTAAAAAAGAAAAAATATAAGCCAATACCCTATGAGAGGCAAGACATGAAAGCAGAGTTCAATGATATTGAGCCAAGCTAAATGTATGTAAATGTATGTGAAATTTAAAAACACAAAAATGTAAGTATGAATGCCTATAGTGGCCACACAAAACATAAAAAGTCGAACTTAAGGCCTAATTTCAATTAATCAGGCCTAGAACATATGAAAAATCTAATGTTCATATTAAAAAAGGCACCATTCAGAATTACTAAAAAGTCACGTGCCAGATGGAAGTATTCAGAGTCATTCCTCGTTGAATTAATATGCAAAATAGGTAGCTACAGCTTCCAACATGAAATCACTGCCATCATCCGAAAACAGTTCAGCCATCCAATTGAGCAATGGGAAAGAACATACGTGCTCCTCCAACACTGATTCCTCTAGCATCATCAGAGGACAACTCAGTGGGTTCTCGAGAACGCTCTGTGCCAGTAAGTCATGCGCCGCTGCGAATATGTCCCACTGACCCATTAGTCCATGCATCGCTGCTACAGCCATAACCCTTTCGCCAGAACAGACCAGCTCGTGAGCCACTACGGGGTACATCAGCTGATCAAAGTTGACGTCAGGAGAAGTCGGTGAACAGAGACACAAATCAATGGCCCAGTCGAAATCACAGCTCAGGCAATGAAACACAGGCTGGACACATGTGAAATAGGAAAATCTGAAGGATAATCCAAAAGCCGTGCTTAAGGTCGCAAGCGGCAAGGAGCCATAGTATTCAAACATCCGGTTGCGAAACTGCATCAGTAGGTGCTGAGCGTTTCCTTGCGCAGGATGGGCATCCATGTTTTATAAAATAAAATATTACCAGAACGCCTGCAGCCAAAGCCAGCAAAACAGGAAATCCACCAAACAAGCTAGCGAATATAGAATGAAAGAACGCAGGGATTATACCAAATACTTTTTCAAATGTAGTCACGAGACCACTGCTAACCATTTTAAAAAAATGAGCCAGGCTTGTTGTGGAGGAGGCATTGAAGATCTGATGAACCAGCTCGCAAAAATGAAACGGCAAATCAGTACTTAAAAGTGCCTGTGCTTCTGTGCGTGTGTTTGCTATGTGAAGGACATAAGTTTCACGGGCAGAGCTCAGGGCCACCTGTTTTTGAGACAAAAGGGCTCTTATACGGCCTAAACCATTGAACTTAGCTTTCAAGGTTGGTATTCTTGGCCAAATTAAAACTTCTGAATTCCCATGCGTGGGTGGATACAAGACATTCTTGCAGCAAACGACTCTTTCTGACACGGTAACCACATAAGCGATACCAGCCTCTAACCCACAACAAAACTCGTTATTCAAAAGTAAATAACTACCGTTGGACAACAACGTGAACGTGGGAACAATTGCAGGAACTGGTGTCCCTTTCAAAACACAGGCCAAATTAGGTTTGTCCTGATTACAAGAACCATGCAACTGGATGTGTCTGCATATTAGTGAGCGATCAGGCGACTGTGTGCATTCTTCACCATTCAGATTCACTTCATTTCCCTCCTTAAGGCATCTGTAAGTGTATGGTAAAGACCATGTCTCATGGAGGAAAGCACTGCCTAATGGTTCATATCGCCCGATGGCTATATATTTCATACAATTTGTAAATTTATACAAGGCAAAAGGTAATGTTATAACACCATGAATAAGCCACGTTGCAGCAGTCACTTCAGCCACAGAAAATGGCAAGGATTCTAATTTTTCAATATGTAACATAGAAAATGTTGCATCTCTCATTGACAGCATACGCTGCTTTTCAGTCAAATTAAATGGGGCAAATAAAGTTGAGACGTTCATAAAAGTCCATGGCACTCGACCAGACTTAAGAGTCTGTAGTGTCCACGCAAATTGCATCACAGAACGCAATTGATTCTGACCATGATATAACACGGACACTTCATCATGTACAATGTCAACAACAGAAGACACAATATTGTTTAACGTGTAAATTCGGGAAGAAAGCGTGTTAATGCTGTTATCAACAACTGCAAGCACCTTTTCTAAATTTGCTTGATCAATAGCTCTCAGGCGTTTAGCAGCCTCAACCTGGGTAACTTTCCAAATTTCATTGTAAATCGCATACAGCCATCGTTTAGATCTACCTTTTGCTGGGCCTTTTATAAAATCATTCAGATCAACATTATCATTTAATAAAGACAGATGTATTTTAACTGCAGCTAAAGTGGAATGTTGTAACCAAGTCTGACACAGCTTTCCAACAGAATAAGTTGTGACAGTATAGTCTTCTTCAAAACGGGGATCAAGTCTGACTTTTGTTAACCCCTTAGCCAAACCCAGAAAACGGCGTTGGCAAGAATCAGCACTCCTATGCCACATTAGCCAACCCTTTGAATCCAAACTGGATAAGTTAAAGGACGAATTGTGTATAAGAGTTTGCAACTCATGAATGGACAAATCAGTAAAATTACCCCAACCTGTATATTCCTCTAAGTCTGGGATGGTCGGTGCATTCAATTTTTTAGAAGTAGCCAATCCAAAGCATGTTGTTTGGAAAATGGATGAATTTAAAAACAACATGTGATTCGGGATGAGACATGCACGGTGCAAAGCCTCAGTGCCTTGTACCTGCCAATCTTTGGTACCCCAAATCGATTTAAGGTCAATTGTTCCTTTCCAAAACTCGTAGCCATCTACAGCTAACCTGTCTAGAAAGGACTTCGAATACAGCAACTTTGTATCGGTAAGTCTAACTTTGGACACGGATTTTTGTGTCATTTTAAAATAAAATGACTCAGGATTAGATTGATTAAAGTCTGTAAAATAGGTGTATTTTTTCAGAAATGTACTGGAACTACCCCCAAATGGAGTAGGGCAATGTTCCCATTGTGTATAATTAACAGCAACCCTCCTGGAATTTGTCTTATGTAAAAAATGATTACCATAATGTTGAAAACAAAACAAATCACCATAATTAATAGAATCTGTGTACAGATCCTCAGCATCGAAGGCAGCATAATACTTTAAATCAGAGAATAATGCTTCTACGGCCTGAATATCCCAATCATCAGAGCGTATATTCTGTTTAATTACATCTCCCATGTTTACTCTAAGCACATTTGGAACATTAATCACTTCAGTAGGCCCATGTATCTGAAACTTAACCGCATCCCACACAATCCCATCAAGGACAGGCCAAGCAGTAATGTTAACTGTATTTAAGTTTCGTTTCAGTCTGTGCGCTGAATGTGAAGAGGAAAGAGGGGCCAATGTTCCATTAAGGTACCGAATTCCTGTTCTTTCTTTAACGTAGTGACCATCAATCAGGCGGAAAAAATAAAACACAAAACCAATTGACATAAAAAGATAGAATGAAAAAAGGATTAACCAAATGTATGTCCAAGGCGGAATTAAAAATTTTTTTTTGAATAATGTGGCATATCTGGCAATGTTTGTGGGTTTCTTTGAAGTTTCCGAAACAGAGTCAAAAGAGAATCTGGACTGGCCTGCCAAACGGGTCTGTAAGTCAGGCATCGATAAATCAGCAGGATAAGTGTAGTTTAGCTCATCAATGTTAGTATCAGGAATAGTATTTAATAAAGGACTGGATATGGCAGGCATCTCGAGGGACACCTCCTGTTCTGCACCAGATGTAATAGCCAGCACAGAATGCCTCACCATGGAAGGACAGAATACAGCCGGTGTCATGCTATGAAGAATCGGCCACCCTGTGTGTCTTGACATTGTCAATAGAAATAAATCTGTTTTCCTTACGACCTGGAAGTGGTGGTAAAATGACTGTTCTTGTGCCCTTCACTCCAAGAACTCGAACTGGTGCTCGATATGAGGGACCAAACTCTTTCTTGTTATCGATCTTCTCTCGAACCAGTTCTCCAACTTGGGGTAGCCAGCCAACTACCGGGATCTGCAGCGCATCATCCGATGTGGAGGGCAAATGTTCCTTTGCAAGACTGTCTCTGGTCTTTTGTAGATTCTGTAAAACATTGCAATGTTCATCTACGTCAAAGGACGTGGCCTGGGCCTTGCTGTCTAGCCCATCGAGGTCAGGTACATACATCTTGATACCAAAGAGCATTTCGTATGGGGTCCGCCCACCCAGAGACCTTCTAGGGAGATTATTAAGCACACGCTGCACGCCTATAAGGTGGGCTAACCAGTCTCTACCAGTGCCTATAACTCGAGCTGTCAAAGATTGCTTTAAGGCGCGGATCATTCGTTCAACTACACTATTACCCTCAGGTCTGTAGGGACTCGAAAATTTGACTTGGACCCCCATCGAAACCATAGCATCCTTATACACCTTAGAGGCAAATGCCGGACCCTGATCCAAATGGAAGGTACCACAGGCAAAAATTCCCACAAAGACTCGCAAATCCTTAATGACAGTACGTGAATCAGCGCTCCGATGCGGCCATACCCACACAAAGCGTGTGCATGAATCAACTGCTACTAAGATGTATTTATATGCAGTATCAGATGAAAATGGACCGCAGTGATCCAAATAAACACATCCAAGTGGTTTATTCGAGATGTACAACTGTGTCTGAGGCGGACGCGCAGCAGTGGAAGGCTTGATCTGCTGGCAAATGTCACATTGAAGAACATATTCACGCGTCTGTTTGTACAGTCCCCGCCACCAGAATCTCTGTTGTAGCTGAGTTACAGTGGCCGAGACGCCCGCATGCGCAGACGCCACGCCTTCATGAGCCGCTGTAATCAAAGCAGCTCTGCGATCCGAGTTGGGAACTAGACGTTCGCCAACTTCAGGGATTTTCACATAAGGAACCTTATCGGGACTTAAGTGGTATGTGTATTTAGAAGGAAACCCCGCAGGATATTTACTTCCCTTCTGTGTTGCAGCAACAGCTGCCAAGATGTCATCATCTATTTTGCTTTTGGACCTCGTAACTGCTGCAACCAAGTATTTTGATACTGCTGACTTCGCTGCTTCATCAGCAAGCGAGTTGCCAACAGCGTGGACCCCCACGCGCTGATGACCGAGAGTATGAATCACAAAGACGAGTGGCAACTTTTCTTTAAGTTCCGCCACTCGGACCCAGATCGTTTTATGTTTTATTGTGCTACCTTTGGAGTCACGAAAATCATTCTGAATCCAAAAGAACAAGTTTTCATTGTAAGACTGTACACAGTAGTAAGAGTCACTTACGATTAAAGTCGTCACACTAGGATCTGCGTACTCTAATGCAAGCATCAGCGCACGAAGCTCTGCTAATTGTGCGGAGCAGTCCCCAAGCGTCTGCGTGTGCACAACACTGGACTTGAACTCATCGTTCACCATGGCACCGACCACAATGGCGCAAGCGGAAACGTAGGCGTGTTTAGAGCCATGCGCAACCTGCGCCGAACCATCAGTGTAAATGATGCAATGGAAATCCTCCAACGGCCGCATTGCTAGAGGAGCAGGATGAACAAATTCATACTGTAAAAACTCCTGCGACCGTAACGTGGCGTCAAAAATAAACGTGACATCCTGGGACGTCAAGGATGCAGCCCATTGAATCCACCGAGGGTGCAAACCTTTGGAATTAGGTACACTGGCTTTCGTAACTGCCTCTAAGGCAGGACACGGGGTAACAACCAACATGCGTTTTCCTTGTGACAGGGCACGTTCTTTAAGGATAGCCATCTGTACAGCCGTTAAAACTTTTTCTACAGTGGAAAATCGCAGTTCAGCCGAAGTGTACAGGTGTGACTTGTAAGCAATAGGTACTGTGTCTCCTTCATTAAAAGTCAGGTACGTGAAACCCACCGCCCCAGGGATTATTCTTATCACCAGGTTGGTTTGGTTATCACAAGTCTGTAAGTATTCAGAAGCGAGCAAATCAGCCTGCAAAGACTGCAGAACGGCCGAATGCTCAGGCAGCCAGCATGATTTGGAAAAAGATGGTTGTATCAAAGCATACAAAGGCTTGATACGCTGGGCATATTCCGGAATGTATGTCCTCCCGAAATTCAAAAAGCCCAGTAGAGATTGTAATTTTTTCAGTTTTGTCGGAGAGCACAATTGTGCACATTTCTCCAGGAAATGGGGTGCTAAACCCTTCCCTTCGTTGTTAAGCTCGTAACCTAGAAACAACACTGTGTACTCTGCAATGTGCGACTTTGCAAAGTTAAACTTGTAACCCACGTCAGCAAAGTTACAAATTATGCTATTTACTCGACACAGATGCTCCCAAAGATCGTCGTCTGTGAGATAAATGTCATCCACATACGAACAAGCAACTGGGTCGAAGCTCTCCAGCAGAGAGACTATGCGTGCGGAAAACACTCCAGGACTATTCTTGTAGCCCATTGGGAGTCGTTTAAACTTTTTTTGTACACCGCCGCATGTAAAACTGGTCCATTGGGAACTTAGACCATCTAATCTATGGGCATAAAAACCATTGGAAATGTCAAGCGTGGTTCTGTACTGCGCAGTTACGGCAATGCGAGTTCAAATGCCTATAATCCAAAACCAAACGATATGAGCCGTCCGGCTTGTTCACAGTAAAAAGGGGGTTATTCATCGGTGACACACACGTTTCAATTACACCTTGATATTCCAATTGTTCAAGGATAGCTGCGACTGAAGCTTTCGCTTCACGCCGTATGGGATATTGAGGTTGAGGCTGTGGTTGAGACCGTAAAGGAATCTCGTGGCAAGGTGACAATTTATCCCAGCCACACTGGTTACGGTACACAGCCGGCGCAAGCGCCAGAGCCCACTCTTCTGCAAAATGCAGCGCCTCCACCCTCGGCACAGTGTGCGCGAAGCTGGGTACGATTACCTCCTCCCCTCGCGGAGCTGCGAGAACAAAAGGTGGGGGCCAGTCAGCCTCCGAAAGCAAAATGTCATACGTAGACGAGAGATTTTCCCAAAATACCCCTTTTACAGTTCGCTGCATGTCACCTTCAATTAACAGGACAATTTCAAAAAGTCGTTCAGGGGGAGCAACATGCGTATCAGCAGTTTCAATCACAACATAAGAATCAGTCGCTGTCACCTTCAACAGTGGACGGAGGGCCTCTCTCACTATGGTAATCTCGGCTGCGCTGTCCAGCAAGGTCAGAGCCCACGTCAGATTCTGAAGCCGCGTTCTCACTATCTGGGGCATAACGATGCTCAGGGCGGCGACTTTCTTCGTAGCAAACTGTGGTCTCTTGGGCGTAGAGCCTTCCTGCTGCTCTCCACCGTTGCGCGGGCGGGGCTGACCACGTCCTTGCTGGCCACCCCGGCCCCTGCCGCCCCCTCCACCACCGGTTGACGGTGCCGATGAGTCCTGAAAGGAACGAGGAGAGCGTTGGTCAGAAGCCTGAAACCTCTCAGGCGATTTAATCATCGCGCGGTCGCGCAAATCATAAACACGATCCGACTGCGCAGGCAACGGAGACGCAGGAGCAGAAACCTGTGTTTGTTGTTGTTGTTGCTTACCCTGATTCTGTTTTTTAGGCCAATTTTGCTTTTTGGACTTTTGTTGACCACTAGTTTCCGATGTCTGACCCTGGGGCTGTTTCTTCTCCTTATCCGGAGAAACTTTAACCCCTTTCGCATTGCGGCCAACCATTTTGTAAGCAGTCACAATGATCTTTGCCAACTGTCGGGGTCGGTCGGCCTCTTGAACCAACGCCAACGCGTTAGCCACCTGAAAGTTCACTGCATCTCCCTTGACATTCGCAAGGATCAGACCGCAAACTACTTCAAAGGAGCCACACAGGCGCATGCCCAATTCAACAGCCGCCTCTGGTCCGTGTCCGTCTTGAACACGTTTAAGGACCCCACCTAGATTGGTCACAGACGGGGAGCCATAGCACCTCGAATAGACCGCTGCAAAAGTTTTTCCCCAGGTCTCACAGTCAGCAAGGTCAGGAGCCAGATCTTTCGGCAAACTTAGTGTAAGAATCCGGTGTTTATCACCCGGACTTGTATTGGGAAACACAGCTTCCAGCTGGCCGAATTTCTCAGCAAGCCAGAAAGGAAAATCATCCTTTTCTTGGGCCTTCTTACCCATCACGGAATTGACCATGACCGGATTGATTTTCAGACCAGCATGTTCTGCACGAAGCTGTGCGCCTCTAGGGGCCGCGTCCTGAACATTATGGCTAGTGTAATGAACAAGTGCTCTAATCACTTCCACAGCGACTTCATGAAGCCGCCGCAGATCTGCCACGTTACAAGTGGTACGTCGGGGGTGAGGAGTAAATCCAGCCAAAGCGGGCCACGGAGTGCCCGGAATGGACAATGGACCTAACCTCGAAGCGGTCAAAGCGTGCGGTAGGGCGCCACCAAACCAAACTCCATGCTGCCAAGCGTCTACAGGAACTTCCAGTGCTCTGTACGGAGCGTACGCAGCCGGTACATCTGAAGCAGTGTATGAATGGAACACTCCAGAATTAGCGTCCACCGCCGGAAATGTCACCCACAAATAAAACAGTTCGTACGGGTAAGCATGCTCCGCACTCACCACCAGAACCACAGCCAAGCCTTCAAGAGGAACATCATACATCCGCAAATGGTCACGCACCGCAATGCGACTATGCTGCGGGATGTCCACTGGTTGAGCCATGTCAGCACAGGAAAGAGAATATACAAATATTACTTTGTAGCACAACTGGGTAGTAATTCAAAGAAACCGTTTTAGTTTGAATCAAGCTTGAAAAAGACCTATTTCAAAAATAGGTAGGTTTTTCCGACACTGCCGTTTTCCGGAAACGGGAATGTAGGCGTCAAGGTTTGAATGATATACTACTCGAGTGTCATGAAATAAGGCCAATCAACGTATGGGCGCCATGTCGCAGGGTTTCCGTTCTCTCACAGAACTGTGCACAGAGACCTAGAACCTGGGTGAGTTAGGGTGACCCAAAACTCACCTTTGTTTCAGAAATCCCCTTACCTAGCTAGCTACAGTGTCGCATTGGTAATAAATACTTCCCAATGTCTTAGACAATCCAGAACATGAACTTAGAATACCTCAGGTATCGTGGAACACATGAACACTCTTTCGTTATATTATCATTCCAAACCGAAACTGGGAGGCAATGAAAACACGTGCAAGTTTGAAATGTTTATTTTTCAATGCAGCATTCTCAAACGCAGTATCTTGTATAATATCAACTTACATATTATAAAAATCAGAGTCAGCAGCATAGTCACTAATCCATAGTAAGCAAAAGGTGATAACATGTTATGATGCAAAATCTATAGAATTATGTATCACCTATATTTCGCGCACCCTAATTAGCATATTATATTATATCTAAGAAGGTCTCATCTGGGCTTTTAGCAGGGCGACCCCATACCTCTAATTCTCAGTAGTAGGAGATCACATCAACAGCTACCAGCTCTCAGCATGCTCAGCATCAAGTGTGTTGATTCATTCCTTGTAACTCTATCTAGAACCCACGTAGAGCCAAATGTTGGCACAAACATTATTTGTGTTATGACTAACGTGGTGCGAGGATCAGGCCTACAGCAACCTTGTGTTAGGTTATTCTGAGAGTGTGCAGTTCTCAGTGTGCAGACATTTGTACCAAGTGTACCAAGCACGACTGATATCAGTACAATAACATATTATTCTCAAATAAATCACATCTTTCGTCTAGGTTAAAAGTTGTAATAACAATTAGGTGTCGTGTGCAAACCGAAGCCAAAAGAAAATATGGCGTTTAAACATTTAATAAGCACATGCTAACTTAACACAATATATAGAAACATAATAACCATATGACAGTATCAAATGTTCTTACTGCCAAATATGACATCCTGGACAGGTAATTCAAAAAGCAATGTCAGTCTAAATAGCATGTCGGCTTGCAGGTAGAATGTATACACGTCTTTTCAGCTTGGTTATTGCTAAAACACTAATAGATATTGGTGCACCACTTCTTTATCTCATCTATAGCTATCACTGTAATTTCCAAAGAAAGTCTCATAATATAAGTTAAAAATGTGCACAAGCAGTGTTTGGACAAGTGTAGAGTAAGTACATTGACACTGTTCTATTAGACATCATAAAATGCTATCAATTAGGTATTATACCGGAGATACTTTTATGGCTTACTTCTACTTACTTTATTTAGATCCCGTTTTTCAATTTTTTTAGATAATGGGTGCTGAAAATACCACAGTTTTAATCAATTTTATTTCCAGATTTTCTTGTGGGGTGGTGGAATCTCCCCACACCCACATTTTTAGGTTTGAGCTCGCTCGCACTTTATACTCGGGGATAAAATTTCCACCTCACCACTTTTAAAATCCACCAGCCGCCACTGCCTTTCACTTGTTAGAGTTCAGGAGCGCCGACTCTCTTTCATGTACAAAGATTGGTCCGACACTCATTGGTAGAACTGTGTAGTATGTTCCATGACATGAACAGCAGCCAGGTGACACGTCCATGTCCCACTCTGTCTGCCATGGATCCCCACTCACACTCCATCACATCAGTGTTATGATGGTTTGTAGAATGCAGGATTATACTATGTGTTGGTGTGGGTGGTGACACGGTGAGAATTCAAAGGGCGTTGGTTGACAGAGAGATTCATGTCGTTGGGTGTCGTGTTGTTGCCATGAGACACCTAAACAGCGTATTATAATCTTTGAATATTTTTTTGTATTGAAGAGAATCTCTTGATATTGAAGAGAATCTCTTGTTCACAGTTGTTTAATGTATATTTTCATTTCCATTCAGTTATGTCTGTGCTCAAGTTGTATGTTGGAGTAGGCTCCAAAGTATCCCACAGTGTACCTGTAGCGGGGAGGAACAGTGCAAGCAGGGGCGGTCTCTCAATGCAGGCATCATTGGGGGCACAACTGCAACAGATGTGAAGTAAGAATAAAGAAATAGGCAGGCCGAACTGCTTTTCTCACACTACCAATCTTTACTGTTGAAAAGCAGCAGAACAGTCATTATACAGACAAACACCGGGCATGAAAAGTTGGGTGGTTTCAATGCAGAACAAATCCTAATGCTTGTTGTGTGGTTGTAAAGAAGAGGGTGTGGCAGACATGTGCTGTAGAAACAATATTTTTTCTCTCATTTAGGATGATCAATTGTCTCATCCTAAGTGGTTATTCATGCTGAGTCCACTCTTCAAGATTTGCATAGTCATTACATTAGGCGTCCCTTCGGATGGTAAGCTGATACAAATAGGAAGCAGTTCTGGGGTGGACAGCGCCTGAGACAAACGTTACTTCCTAAGCACAGTAGGTCTATTAATTAATATTGCCAGCCTACTCCATTCTCTCCATCAGATTAGCTGCCTCCTACCCTAGTCTGTCACTCCCCGGCCTCATCCATGTGCCTGGGTTTTATCCTTGTCACCGCTTGGCCGCCACTGAGCAGGAGGCAGACAGCTGTAACCCACAAACTGGCACCCAGCAGAATGATCAGAAAAAGAAGGGCCAGGACGAGAAGAAAGAGGACCAAAGAACCCGACCACCAAAATGACAAGGACCAACAGCTCCAACCCAAGGAAAATTAATAGCAAAACTGGTAACAGAAGAACTAATCCCACTCCATTGTAAGGAAAAGCACAGAATGTGTTGGATTTTGAGGTGGTTACAGTTACTATTCCCACTCTAATCCAAGAAAAAGTAGGAAAAGTGTTGGACTTTCAACCCAGAGTTCTGGCCAAATTCTGCCAAGTGTGGGGAGCTCCAAATAACAGGAGAGAGGTCTCCCTTAACCAAAGGAACAGGGCGCCAAATTGACAACCAGTCAAAAGTAAGCAATTTCCATTTGGATATGTTCAAAGAAAACCTGATTGCACATCATAAACTATTCATCCCAAATTCAACCAATATCACCAAGAAATACTGATAAACATAAGCCACTATATATTTTATTTCTTTAAAAAACTGTTAAAATATAATTTTTTAAAAATACACTCAATGTTACAATAAATATGTGCAAAGCTAATTGTTCTATATGCAAATTCAAAATCCACACCAGAATTATTCTAAAATAAAATAAGTCATTCTGAAAGCCAACAGTGAAAATTCATATCATTACAATGAGAGAATACCATAGACATTAATTTTTTTCATTAAGGTCCGCTAATTAAACAAAAAAATCATTGGTCAAACCACCACTGTAAAAAAGTCTCTTGTTTAACCAAGGCTAAGTCGATTTAGTGTTTTAGCAAATCAGCGACGCGTTTCGGTGAGTTTGTGTGATCCAATCACCTGCTTCAGGAAAAGACTTAGGGGCATATTATCAAGAACCGGTGTTAAAATTATCGCCGTTTTATCTGCAGGAAACTGCCCTTGTTAATTCCCATAGAAGACCATGTTCTGATGTTAACATGGGCTTCTATGGGAATTATTAACAAGGGCGTTTTATCAAGCCCATTTTCGCCGTTTTATCGGCAGTTTCCTGCCGGTAAAACGGCGATAATTTTACCACCGGTCCTTGATAATATGCCCCTCGATGTCTCCCACAACTTGGAAATCTATCATAAAAACATTTTGCAAACATAAAACCAAAACCAATTTCAGAATTAATACAATCTTAACATCTGTAATGCACATTGCAGATATACATTTGGTGTTTGTACAGCCAATTGCAGATATACATTAAATATTGCTTCGTACATCCATGTCAAAACATATTTATTAGAAACAAAACAGTGTGAGACTTAGCACTTATGCTAACTCCTATTGTTTATAGTGCAAATAAAACTATTTAGAAAGAAACTTGGTGATATTGGAGAAAAACAAACTTACGATAACACATGCACTTCTCATTAACCTACAACAAACATAATTGGCTTTTTCTTTTAAAATTTGTTCTATCAAATCCCCCTTCTACAAATTACAGATATGGAGATTGACCCACCAGCAAGAGAGGTGTCATGTCTATAAATATAGCTCCTTATTGGCTGGCTCCTGAACTTCATATGCCACCCACGAGTTACTTCAATATTCCCATCAGTATACGGATCTCAATTTTGGGATGAGGGAAAGCAATGTATACAAATGTATTATTACTAAACTCTTTTTGCATATAGAACAATTTGCTTTGCACATATTAATTGGGACATTGTGTGTATTTTAAAAAAATGATATTTTTAACTGTTTTTTAACAAATAAAACTATATACTGGCTTGTGTAAATGTATCAGTATTTCTCTGTGATATTGGTTGAATTTGTGATGAATGGTGTATGAATTGCAATCAGGTTTTCTTTGAACATATCCAAAGGGAAATTATTTACTTTTGACTCAGTGCGGGGAGCGAACTTGATTCATCTCCAACTAAATATCATGCAGCAAAGCGTCATGTTTCTGGCAATGACCGTGTGTCAGAAATGTATTAAATGACTTTGGTAAAGTTGACCCGGACCTACACACTCCCTTGTAGCCCACTTTCAAGCTATGGCATCAACCAGAGACAAGGTGAAGATTTTGTCCCATGGAAGCATTTTCCTCAGGGCTTGATTTAGAAATGGATGTGATTGAGACAACCGTCAAATGTTGCCAGCTGTCTTATAGCTGCCAAGTTTTCAGATTGCTTTTATGTGACATTTCCATGGTTTCAGCAGTGAACCTATGAGTGAAGTTCGTTGACCAAATGTGTGATACTTAAAGAGTGACACTCTTTTGCAAGTAAAATCAAGTAATGAAGTTCATGGAAAAAGAGAAACATTAGAAATTACACTATTTGAGCAATGAAAAGCTCTAAAAGATGCAAATCACCTGAAAAGGAAGATCACTAATCGAAAGCCCCTATCTAAGACGGCCATACTGTAAAATAATTATGTGTCTCCAATCAGTCAATTGCCAGCTACTAGTAGCTCACAGACACCTTCGGAGTAGCTCACAGCCATGAGTTCGTTTTAAAATAAACACAGGGACACATTTTCCTTTTTAAGTTAAGGAGAGGCTATGCATATTTTACATTATTATCAGGCTGCAGATAGTAAAACCTCATAATGAGCGGTGCTCCACTCAGATTTATGACCCAGGTGGGTCATAGAGGTTCAGAATAAAGTATTGAGGTATTTAACTCTTAAATAAAAGTGCTTCTCAACCCAATATTAGAGCATGAGAACAAAACCATGTTTCTGAATGCTTTTAAATGAGAGAAAATTAAAATGAAGAGTTAACTTAATGATAGAGTTAGCTTTCAATTCAATATAACTTTATTCGATCTAAAAGCAATAGACCATAAAAGTACATAGAAAATATTTCAGATAGCTGTAAGCACTCAAAAAGTTAAAATCATTTTACAATAAAGTCGGATCAAGAAAATATAAGTGTATAAAAATTGCAAATTTAAAAAATACATCGAGAAATAGGCCAGATATGCATACTTTGGATGAGCAGGAAGATAGAAATAAAAGTCAAGTTTCAATGTGTGGTATAATATTGTTGGCAGAACCTGCATTTAAAGCATGTAAAGGGGAGATGGAAAGAGTACAAAAACCTCAAAATAGGGTCCGCCATTCACTCCCAATATCCCCCAATGACAAGCAGTATCTTTGCCTAGTCTTTATGGTAAACCACACTATTCATAACCACTCTAATAAACTAGCCCAGCATAGTGTGTCTCGCCCAAAGTGCTGCTTTCAAAAAAGCGCAGACAGTCGTAATAATTTCCGGAGAGCGCAGAGACTGTAAATGGAGATGGGCTGGTCTGCAGCAACAGAGGCCAAGCCAAATTACAGAAAAACATAAAGTGCATTAATGATTGCACTGAATGATTGTTGCAAGGGCGAGAGGGAACTCAGTTCCCATCAGAGTCAAGAAAAAGTTGAAGGAAAAAAGAACAATAAATCGCCCCTGCTCTAAAGCGGAAGAGAAGAGACCGCTCCCATCTTGACAGTTTCATCGACAAGTATAGTGGGGAAAAATCTGTATATAAGAGGCTATAAAAGTGCAACACCGAGGGTTTGTATAATTCGTGTTTCATCCTGATGTTCGCATGGTGGTCTTTAAACAATTTATTCACCTCCTTCCTATCTAACAGTACCGTGTCGTCAGCATATAGTAAGGCAGGAAGGGGAAAACCTGCTATTCTAGGTATGTCTGTGTGAGAAGAACACAAGCATGATGTTAGTTAGTTGATATATGAAATGAATAATAGGGGTGCCAGTATACATCCCTCTTTCACTCCAGTCTTTAGAGAGAAATTAGAAGAAAGCTCCCCAAGAGAATTTATACGGGCCCGGGCTGCAAGCTCAGAATACAGGCAATAAAGAAAATTCACCAGAGGGGGGTCCATTCCTAGATTCAGCAGCATTAACCAGAGTTTGGTTCTGTTCACTGAATCAAAGGCGGTGGAAAGGTCCATAAAAGCTCAATAAATAGGGGAACACTTGGCCTTGGTATATTTGGAAATAGTCAGATTCAGACACTGTTCGGTGGTTCCAAATTTTGTCCAGAATTCAAATTGAAAAGGGGGAAAGAATGTCCTTATCAGCTGCCCATTCGACCAAATGGTCATAAATGGCTCTGCCAATGGTTTTAATTGTGCTATCAAGCAGGAAAATAGGTTGATAGCAATTGGGTGACATACAATCGCCCATTTTAAATATGGAGACTATTATTGCGTTGGACGATGAAGGAGGGATAATGGTAGATAGTGAGAAGTTAAATGTATTCGTAATTAGAGGACCCCAGATCTCGGGCGGGGATTTCAACAAGTCCATCAGTACCCTGTCTGGGCCTTGAGCTTTCTCACCCTTGCTATAGTGAATGGTCGACTCAACCTCCTCCAAAGTTACAAAAAAGGGGAGGAATTCCACAGTCTACTAAGGAGAGTAGGGGACAGATTAGACTCATCTTCAGCATGATAAATGGAAGCAAAGTGGGTAACCCAGTCCGTGCCCAAAATATTATTTTTCAATTGGGGATTGTGGGACTTGGCCCTTTTTGGCTAAAGTTCCCGAAACTTTTAGCTTTTCCCTTAGACCTTTCTTCTGACAAGTTTTGCCAACTTAGATGTTTTCGACACTTTGCAACTACAAAACAGTGTCAAAGTGCAAGTGCTCCCTGTGTACAGTGTAATGGTAATTGGTTGTCCATAATTGGTATGTTGTATTACTAGGGAAGTCAACTAGTAAAATGCACCATGTGTGCCAGGGCTAGTAATGCAAACGCTACTTGTGGGCCTGCAGCACTTATTGTGCCACCCACTCAAGTATCCTTGAAAAGGGAACTCAGGCCTGCCATGGCAGGGCCTGCACGCAGTTTGTGAAACTGCCATGTTGTTCTGGCAAGCGCACTCACTTGCCAGACCTTACCCTTCCCTTTCTGTGCAACTAAGACACCGCTATGGTAGTTTTAGGGTCCCCCCTGGACAGGGTGTAATGCACGTGAAAGGTAGGACATGTACTAAGTAAGGTGTGTGTCATGTCCTGACAGTGAAATAATCACCATTTTGTTTTCCCTGTTGAAAGGCCATCTTACCCATTAGAATAGAATGGGAAGGCTGTGTAATATGTTTTCCAGCCTATCTTCCCAAAAGGTTTAAGATGGAACGGTGAAGTTTAGTAGGCCTGAACTCACCCTGCAATAACATCTTTTTATGAAGATGGTTTTTGCAGTATGTGTTTGTAAGCCACTCTTTTAGAAGTGGCTGGGTTTTTGTGCTTTAAACATCTCTGTGTGTCTCTGCCTGGCTGTGGATTGACTGGTTGGATTTGAAAGTGATTGGATATGGGGAATGTCTTGACCCAGGGGAGGAGGTGAGACAGCACAGGCTGACCTGCATCTGAAGTGTAGGGGGAGGAGAAGCCACTAGAGGTGAAGAGGCCTGGGCTGGTGCTATAAAACAATTGTCCCTTCTCCTGCTGAGTGATTGAGAATCCAGACCCCCACTAATCAAAGGAAGAAGGTGTCACTGGTAGGGAGGCACCCAGAACTTGCTTGAGCAGGGGTCAGTGCCCCCTGTAACGCAAAGACTTCAAATCCATTGAGGGGAATAACTATGCAAGCTGAAGCCCCTGAACTTTGGAGAATGGCTTGATCAAGTGTGAACAAGACTGGAGCTACTTCGCTGTCAAGAGGACCTATGCCAAGGAAGAAACAACAGCAGAGACTGATGAATAGGACTGCTCTTGCTGTGTGATCTGAGGCTAGCCTGCAGTTTGCTGTTTCAACCAAGGAAAAGCTAAAGGGATTTTGCTGTGTGCTGTGTCTCCCTGCTTGAAGGACTTTCCGGTGTGCTGTGTCCTGAAGTAACTGTCCCAAAGGGCCTGAGGTGAGCTAGCTAGCTCCCTGTTCGGAAACACAGGAACACAAACGTTTCCAGAGAAGACTCTCAGAGACACTGTGTGTGTGTGCTCTGTCTAGCCTTCGTAAGTTGTGCCCTGTGATCTTGGGCACATGGAGTTCCAAACGAGACTCAGTGATGCAGTGTGCATGTGCTTGGTGCGGCCTGAGACTTTCGTGTGGATTGGCCCATGATTATGCACACCAGAAGGGCAAGTGTGTCTCAGCGACGCTGTATGCATGTGCTGTTTGCAGCCTGGGACCCTCGCCAGAGGTGCCCTGTGATCGGGGGCACCCGAAGATCAAGAGTGTCTCGAGCATCACTGTGTGCGTGTGATTTCTACAGCCTGAGACCTGCGCAAGCTGTGCCCTGTGATTGGGGGCACCAGTAGATAAAGTGTGTCTCCGCGACGCAGAGTGCGCGTGCTTTCCACCGCCGGAGACCTGAGCAAGTTGTGCCCTGTGATCGTGGGCACCAGAAGATCAAGTGGGTCTCAGCGATGCAGCGGGCATGTGTCATGTGCAGTCTGAGACCCTCATGAGGAGTTGTCTGGTTATTGTACACCCGGAGTCCAATGAGTCTCATTGACTCTGAGTGCTGGTGTAGTGTTCAGCCTGGGATCTTCCCATTGCCCGGAAATTCAGAGAGATTGCATCGGAAGCCCAAGTCGCTGGACGAGGATAGGATAGTGATTTTGCGCCCCCTAGGTAACGTGTGTCGACTCCTGGGGCGGGACACGGGCTCGGAGGGAGACGCTCTTGGCCTCTTTCTCTGTCCTGCAGTGCGGGCCTCTGCATCAGCTCAGATCGTGGCGGTGTGCCAAGGGAGTGGGAGAACTGGGGCCGGAGTGCGAAGCTGCATTCACAGTGTTTTATCTTACCCGTGTGGGGGTGCAACTGTGGTCGGAGACTAACCGCAAGCCAGCACGATTGGCGGAGAGACCGCAGGAGGCACCGTGAAAGTTGCTTGAGTAAATCACATATTGCATTATTCCTGCATAACGGAGTATCTGATGATTGTGTGAAGCATTGTCTTCTTTCTGCACAATGAACTGCTTGTCTGTCGTATTGCCCATTGCATTAGTTTTGCCTAATGAACTGTCTGATAGGTGTGTTAGGCATTGCACTAGGTTTGCATAACGAACTGCCTGATATATGTGTTCCACAATGCATTAGATTTGCATAATGAACTGCCTGGTAACTGTATTACACATTGCATTGCTTTTTCCTAACAGAGTATCTGAAGGGGACTGTACGCATTCCATTATGGGGCATAACAGTTTACAACGTTGTTGCATTACGCACTGCATTACAGTAACAGTACAATTCGACAGATAGCCGTATTACGATCTGCATTATTTTTATGTTGTGAAGTACCTGATTGTTGCATAATGAACTGCATATTACGACATTAGGATTACGTAGGATTGTTTAGTTTAGCTCAATAGTAATAAGTCAGGGGGAGCTTTACACTGACGCATATGTTGGTTTAGTATTGTGTGGTTGCATTGTATATCTTTTTATAAACAAATACTTGTTTTTCTATGAAACTCGTGTGAAGTGTATTTGTGGCGTCATCATTGGGTTGCTGTGAGCGTAACTGCAAATACTTTAAACTTCGGCCATGAAGTTAAGCTTGGCTGCTCGTGCCAAGCTACCAAGAGGGTGGGGCGAGGGCTATCTCTAGAGGTGACCTGTCTTTCCCTAACATTGGGGGCTCGTGGGTCCCTGTTTGGCCTACGGTACCTACCTCAGCCACCCAGGGATCCGGGGATTCCAACAGGGATTACTAGGGGAATTTCTTGAACGGATTAATTGTATTGTGTCCTAAAAGGTTTTGTTATCCTTTTCGCGTGACACATGCTCCAAAAGTTTCCAGTCTTGTTAGTATACTTCCCTACTCCTATTGGTAAGTGCAATTTTATATTCAGTGCAAGCCAAGGAAATATTGGCCTTTATCCTGGGAAAGAAATGTAAGGCTTTCCTCAGATTCCTGTTTGCCAGAGAACAGACCCCATTGAACCATCTTGGTTCTAGATTTGAGCTGCGAATTGGTTTGAGCATGGAGTCCCTGATTGTGAGGATTAGCCTATAATAGTGGGAGCCCATAGGTCCATCCACACTATCTGATAGGCAGTAATGACATTAGTTAAAATGTGTGACTTAAGCAGAATAGCTAGTGACTCTTTTGGGTTTTTAATATGCCAAACTAATCAAAGGCTATCCGAGGAATGATGCGTGATAGTAGCCATATTACTGCTATAGGCAAAATGCTTGAGCGGCAAAACATTTGAGCGCTCAAACCATTATGATTGCCCCCATCTGTGGGCAAAATCTCACATATGGAAAACCCCTGTAACAAAATCGTGGGTAACAAACATATAATCAATGAGGGAGATTTTCACCCCTCCTCTAAATTACGTCAGCATTTTACAGGCTGCCCCTAAAATTTCAAATAAGTCAACAAAGCCGTTGGCCAAAAGGTGCTTAGAGAGTTCTGCGCACCCTGCGACTTGTGTAAAACAAAGCCTATTTGTGTCAAAGTCTTGCGGCCTGTGACTCACTCTAATCTTGGCATTAAAATCACCGCTAAGAAAAAAGAAAACTGGTGCTGCTCAATTATTAGCCCTGGATTGGAGTAGGGATATGAAATGAAATAGACTGTTATAATGTGTACAGCTAACATTAATGAAATCATTATTATAAAAATGTATCAGATTAAAGGCCATATTAGTCCTTGGTATTCGAAATATTAATGCTAAAAAGCAGAAGAACTTGATTTAATCTGTAAAACCTCGAGCTGAAGGCTCAAGCTGATCCTAGTGGATACGCCTCCAGCTGCATGGCCATGGGTGGAGGGAATAGAGGACTTGAATAACAAGGGTATGCCTCTTAAGTTAACCTTTAATTTTAACTTTTTTCCTTTCAAAGTTTGACATTTACACACAGCAGGCATCTTGCTCCAGTGGCTAGTAGACACAGTATTATATTTGAAACTGAAAAACACAGCCAGTTTTTTAAGTGGGAGAAATTTAAAGTGCAGAAAAATGTTCCATATTGTGAACATTTTTGCAGAACATTTTTCTGCACTTTAAATTTCTCCATTAAAAAAAAATGGCTGTATGTTTGTCTTATACATGTAACAGTGTCACACATGGCAAAAGGTATGTCCTATTTCACA
This sequence comes from Lissotriton vulgaris, assembly GCF_964263255.1. Lineage (NCBI taxonomy): Eukaryota > Metazoa > Chordata > Amphibia > Caudata > Salamandridae > Lissotriton > Lissotriton vulgaris. The sequence continues at coordinate 160,915,176 of NC_141700.1, forward strand.
AGCACATACAACACAGACACTCATTCACAGATACACATATATCCCATTCATGAGCACACATGCTCATACACACCCTAAAGAGCACGCTCCCACTAACCCACATGGCAGACCTGTCATAGGGTCCCTAGTCCATTTTTATGTCCATTTTTTTGTTCAAACAGTAGAGTCTTTAGTTCTATGGACAACAGACTTACATTTGATGAAACTGGGAAAGGGGGAGTCTGGTAACATTGCACGAGTGGCTTGGCCTCCAGTAGATCACAATAATTTTCTCTGTTCCAAGGTAACTCTCACTACGGAAATGGTTGGAGACCCCTTAACAATAAGCACTTCTTCCAGAGGCTGTACTTTATTAAAGTTAACTAAAAGAAATCACTAACTAGATGCAACAGATTGTCTCTTTCATTATACAATAAGCAATTGACTATTAAAATCCATATTGCATTAAATACATATAGTCTAGACTGAGTGGGACATCTGCCCCACTCACTGGAGAAAACAGCAAATAGGAAAACACACTAAGACCAGGGGCTAACAGCCCATCCAGATTATTCCCAGTGTTGAGGTAAAAGTACCAGAGGCTGGCAGTGCCATGTTGCCTATACCACTCTATAAAAGGGTGATAGATTGGTTGGTAGATTTTAGGTAAGCCACAAACCTTTCCACCAAGTACAGCACATTATCGAAACTATATTTTTGCTCCTCAAAAAGATTGAAGACCCTGCAATTTGGAGGACGTTATTTTGAACTGTAAGGACTTCTAAAGCACAATTTACTGCACTCTTGTGAAAGCAGAACACTACTTCAAAGTAAGCTTTCTGGCTTCCTGAATCAATATCCCCTCTTTCAAGCATGTTTCTCAACTTTCCATTCACAATGATGCCAACATACTCACTTGGATCGAGGATCCGGCATGCTTCTGATGTAAGAGCAGGTAAACTAGCATTTGGATTCCTCTCAAACACTCTTCTCAATAGCATCACAATAAATTAAATCATGGGATCGGGCATGAGGTGATTAACTAGGTATATCCGTTGCAGCTAAAAGTTAAAAATAACAAAAGCAGGTAACAGAGCCTGAAAAAGTAGATCACAGTCGTAGGGTTTTTATAGCACTGAAAAAGTCTCCTTAACCTGGCCTTACTAGTTCTGTCACTACTAGGTGTTGACAGAAGGTGCGTATGCAGAGCGTCAAACTGACAAATCAGTCTATTCAAACATGTGTACATTCCAAGCTACCTTTCAGAAATTAAATCAGTGATGGCATAACTAGAATCAGCAATTTGGCAGAATTGAAGAATAGTCATACCAGAAGTAGACATCCAACAGCACTTCTTTTACATAAAATTATTTACAAGTGGAGCAGAAATCAGAACCAGCATGGAATGCTGCATTGTAGGACTGGTGACATGGACAAACTTTTAAATAAGCATAAGTATTCAGAGACCGTACTTTAGTTTTGATGGAGTTATGTCTTTCCACATTCACTAAGGAAAATATACATCAAAGCCAACACAATTTTCCCTTGCAATGGAATAACTGTCCATAACATTAAACACCACAGTGAATATACCTTTTGCTGCGCTTTCCTTGCTTTAACATGTCTAGAAATGTGCAGCATGCCAAGCTCTGCTTTGAATCAAAAATACATAGTTATTAGGTAGGTCGGGCCGAGATTGCTACGTATTTTGCAGATCTTTGGTCAGACCTCCGGGCTCTATATGAATCCGGGCAAATCTACACTGTGGGTCCTGGGCGGTGGACTGCAGGTGGGAGACTGGGCCTCGGCCCTCCAACTGGCGTCAGGGGGGGATGAAGTACCTAGGGGTATACCTGTCGGATAGTCTTATCTAGAGACCGTAATCTGGCCCCGGTGTGGGAGCATACACGCAAGGATTTGAAGGTGTGGTCCCGCATGTCCCTGGCGATTTATGGCAGGTCGGCAATTTTCAAAATGGTAGCACTTCCTCGTCTTCTATATCAATTGCAAAATCACCCCTACCAGATTTCGCCCCACTGGTTCCAGAAGGTTAATTTGGCGCTGGGTGGCTTCTATGGGAGGGGGGGCAGTTTGTGTGGCCCTGCGCACATGCTTCCTTTCCACATACACTGGGGGGCTTGCTACGTCGGATGTCCTCTCCTATTATCAGGCTGCACAGTTACTTGTTCTTAATGAGTGGTGGTACAGGGACAGAGGGGACCCGGCTTAAGCGGTCGAGCTGCAGCTGATGGGTACTAGGTCTCTACACACGCTGCTGTATTCTGCGCCATTACGAAAGTGCCTTCCCTCGGCTACACAGGTGGTGTTTCATGTCTGGAGGCGGGCTCAGAGTAGGATGGGGTGGTGGAATGTTTTGACCCGGGAGACTCTACTTTGGGGGAATGGGCGGTTGCACCGTCTGGCAGCGCTACAGGGCTTTCAGGGTTGGGACTCTATAGGAGTCTCGTCCCTGGGAGGCGTGATGACAGACCTGACACTCAAATCCTTCCAAGATCTTCAAGACGAATATGTGATGCCGCGGTCCCAGTTCTTCAAATACTTGCAGTTTAGGCATGCACTGACACCTCACCTGGAAGGTCTGGAGTCCCTTCCCGACTTTAGTCCAATAGAGGCTAAGGTGTTTATGGGGGAACTACCTGATCGCAAGATCTCTCGCATCTATCAGACGTTGGTTCATCATTGCTCCACTGACTTACAGAGGCTCAGGACTGCATGGGAAGGGGATGTGGGTGACCTCCAGGAAGAGGACTGGGTGGAAGCACTGGCGAGCCCGTGGGGGGCAGCAATATCTACACGCCTATGTCTAATACAGTTCAAATACTTGCATCGTACATACTTCATCAGAGTGCACCTATGGAGGGCAGGAATGATTGGCTCCCCTGAGTGTCTCTGCTGTGGGACGGATGAGGGCACGCTTCTACATACAGTCTGGGGGTGCCTTGCGCTACATCGAAATTAGAGGGGGGTGTTTTCCTGCCTGTCTGAGGTGTTGGCATGGGAGCTTCCCCGCACGCCGCGATTGACCTTGCTGCATGTAATGGAGGGTATTGGGGGCAATAGATATAAACGTCATTTGTTGCTGCTGGGTCGCACTCGGGCGAAGAGGGACATAGCCAGGGCATGGAAGGCGCCCCGGGCTCCACCGTTGGCTGCATGGAGGAACGGGATGGACCTTTGTATGGGGCTCGCGCTGCCAATCTTTATTGCCAGGGGATGCCCCCGTAAACATTTTAAGATTTGGAAAAGATGGGCGGATTACCGTGGGCTGACCCTCCGCCGGAGGGGGTCGCTCCTTGCCAGTCTGATAGGTGGGTGGAGGGTGGGTTTTGCAGGGTGTTTGATCAATCAATCAATCAATCAATCAAATCATTTGTAAAGCGCACTTCTCACCCGTGAGGGTCTCAAGACGCTGGGGTGGGGAATGCTGCTACTGCTCGAAAAGCCAGGTCATGAGGAGTTTTCTGAAGGTCAGCAGTTCTTGGGTCTGCCGCAGGTGGATGGGGAGGGTGTTCCAGGTCTTTGCGGCGAGGTGGGAGAAGGATCTGCTGCCTGAGGTCGCTCTTCGGAAGCGGGGGACTGTAGCGAGGGGGAGGTCGGAAGCGGAGCTGGCGGGTGGGGGTGTAGAAGCTGAGTCGTCTGTTGAGGTACGTTGGTCCGGTGTTGTGGCGTGCCTTGTATGCATGGTTGAGGAGCTAAGAGGTTATCCTCTTGTTGACCGGGAGCCAGTGCAGGTCTCTCAGGTGGGGTGTGATGTGGCTGCAGCGAGGGATGTCGAGGATCAGGCGTGCAGAGGCGTTCTGGATGTGTTGGAGCCGTCTCATGAGTTTGGCCGAGGCTCCTGCGTAGAGGGCGCTTCCATAGTCCAACCTACTGCTGACAAGGGCCTGGGTGACTGTTCTTCTAGTTTCAGTGGGGATCCACTTGTAGATCCTATGGAGCATGCGGAGGGTGTTGAAGCAGGAGGAGGAGACTGCGTTGACCTGTTTAGTCATGGAGAGGGTGGAGTCGAGGATGACCCCTAGGTTGCGTGCGTGGTCGGTGGGTGTTGGAGCGATTCCCAGTGCGGTCAGCCACCAGGAGTTGTCCCAGGCCGAAGGGTTGGATCCGAGGATGAGGACCTCCGTCTTGTCCGAGTTCAGCTTCAGTCGGCTGTTCCTCATCCATTCAGCAATGGCCTTCATTCCTTCGTGAAGGTTGGTTTTGGCGGTGTGGGGGTCCTTGGTGTGGGAGAGTATTAGCTGGGCGTCATCGGCGTAGGAAAGGATGTTGAGGTTGTGCCGATGGGCGACGTGGGCGAGCGGTGCCATGAAGATGTTAAACAGAGTTGGGCTGAGGGATGAGCCCTGGGGTACGCCGCAGATGATCTCGGTGGCTTCGGAGCGGAAGGGGGGAAGGCGGACGCTCTGTATTCTGCCGGAGAGGAAGGAGTTGGTCCAGCCCAGGGCCTTCTCTTGGACCCCAGCGCTGTGGAGGCGTGTTCGTAGTGTGTGGTGACAGACCATGTCGAAGGCGGCTGACAGGTCCAGGAGGATGAGGGCCGCCGTTTCTCTGTTGTCCAGCAGGGACTTGATGTCATCCGTGGCGGTGATGAGGGCAGTCTCGGTGCTGTGGTTGCTGCGGAACCCGGACTGGGAAGGTTCCAGGATGTTGTTCTCCTCGAGGTAGCGGGTCAGTTGTTTGTTGACGGTCTTCTCGATGACCTTTGCCAGGAACGGAAACAGGGAGATGGGCCGGAAGTTCTTAAGGTCCTTGGGGTCCGCCTTGGGTTTCTTGAGTAAGGCGTTTATCTCGGCGTGCTTCGGGCTCTCGGGAAGGTTGCTGTCTCGAAGGAGGTGTTGATGACTTTCCGGAGATGGGGTACAATGGATGTGCTGGCTTTGTTGAAGATGTGCTGTGAGCATGGATCTAACGGAGATCCAGAGTGGATGGTGTTCATGATTTTGATGGTGTCATCGTCCTTGATGTTGGTACAGTAGAGCAGGCAGTTGGTGCGGATGGTGGTCGTGGGGGCGGAGGTCTCAGTGGTTGTCGGGGCGGTTGTGGCATTGAAACTGTCGTGGATCGCTGTGATCTTGCAGTGGAAGAAGGTAGCCAGCGTGTCGCACAGGTCTTGCGAGGGCGGGACGTCGTTGGTGTTGGAGCTGAGGTTGGAGAGTTCCTTCACGATGTTGAAGAGCTCTTTGCTGTTGTGCGCGTTGTTGTCTAGGCGGTCTTTGAAGGAGGCCCTTTTGGCAGATCTGATGAGGTGATGGTGTCTGCAGGTGGCATTCTTGTGGGCGGCGTGGCTGTCCGGTGTTCGTTCACGGAGCCAGATCTTCTCCAGCTTTCGGCAGGTTTGCTTGGAGGACAGGAGGTCTTCAGTGGACCAGCTGGCTTTCTTGTTGGTATGATTGTTGGAGGGTTTCTTGATCGGGGCGAGGGTGTTGGCGCAGTCGTTGATCCACTGTCTGAGGTTGCGGGCGGCGGTGTTGGGGTCTGTATAGTTGGCGGGTGGGCTCTGGGCGAGGGTGGTGGTTAGCTGGTCTTCAGTGACTTTGCTCCAGCAGCCTTGAGGCATATGTTGGGTGCGGTGGTGAGTGGTGGCTTTCTTGAAGGTGAAGTGGATGCAGCGGTGGTCGGTCCAGTGGAGTTTGGTGGTACAGTTGAAGGTGTCCAGGGTCCTGGCGCTGGGCGCGGTCCAGGCACGGACGGGCACAGACGGGCTTGCCTTAGGCGCACCAGTGGCGCGCCCGCTGAGCGCGCCCTTGTAGCTGCTTCCATATGAGGGGATGTGGGAGGGAGGAGCAGCTGGGAGGCGCGAGCGGGCGGCGAATGGGATTGCAGGTTGGCGAGCCGCAGGGACTCAGCGGTGGGAAAAATGGGCGGGCCGCGGGAGGACTGGGCACAGGAAGGAAAAACAAGTTTAGGCAAGAAAACAAGTACAGGCACAGAGGAATAGAAACAAGGGTTCCACTTGTCTGGCGAAGGATGTGGCTACTTAGGAAAAAAAACAAAGCTGCCTGCTCCTCCTGCAATTATCTGCTGCTGGTTTGAGAGGTAACCAGTCTCTGGGCCATGCCAGAATTAACAAACAAACAAATGGGAAGGCCCCACCAAATCAACATGAGGGACAGTGCACCATCTGTGTGAAATGCAGGCAACCTTGTTGAGCACCTTATACCTGCTGGTCCTGAGGAGCTATTATGAGTGACTGCTGCATGTTTTGGCGGTGATGCCCACACCAGAAATAAGATGGGTTAGTCTAACCTCTGATGCATTATACTTGGTACGGCCGCTGATTTGTCTGCCCCTCTTTCTTATACTTATTTAGAGGTCAGGGGAAGGCTTTGTTCCTGATGGTGGAGCTGCCCTGTTTACTGGACATCTGTCAGACCGATGACATGGCATCGGAAGGAGGGGGTGTCTATATAGAAAGGGTCTTCAAGAGTCATCATGTCCGCTGGCTGTTTTTCTGTCCTGCTGATCCATGTATGCCATGGAGGAAAAATGCACACATATCCCTGATGAGCTGACAGAAAAAAACCAGTGGAGACATTGCTTTGTTATTTAAAAACAATAGATCCCATCTTTGGTGGCTGTCTTCAGAAAAAAATTGAAGACTGTAACTAGTAATTCCATTGAACTGTTCTATAGTATTTTACCAAGGTGAGTGATATTGAATACTGCCCTTTATATGAGACGGTTACAGAGTATAGTCTGTGACTATACAGCGTTTCACAAAAACCTCTGAGTAAATACGGGGAGAAACACCGGTTGCAGATTGATTGATGCCCATCAAGCCAGAGGTCTTCAAACTGGGGGCAGGCACTCTTTTTTTTATTGGGGGGGGGGGGGGGCATAACTGATCCCAGGGGGAAACATCATGCTGGTAGCAGTGCTTTGTTTTATGGTGAAAACAAATGATCAGTAGTAAGTCACTGTGCAATTCTCTAAATATTCTTCAAGCTTTCCTGCCTTCCCCCATTTCGGAAAATAACACTGAGGATACTTTTACGCATTAGTAAGGCCTGACTAACGTAACTGTAATGTTTAAACGTTAATAGAATACATGGGAACAATTCCAGGGGACTCGAATCATTTTTCTGTTTTATACAGGAAGGGCACGGCATTAAAACGTTTGAAGGCCACTGCATGAAATCATTTTATCAGATCGCAAGGTAGCAGATGAGGTCAATGCACCTGTGCAGAGGGCTCACTACCGCCCCGAAACACCTAAGATCCTTGTTTACAATTCAAAATCAGCAGATGGAAAGCCAGAATGCTTCATTACTTGGAGAATGAGCAAGGAATGGATATTCCTTAAAATCTGTGGCGCTTGTATTATAGGCATGACGGTAAAAGGAGTGTGATCCGGAGGATGCTCTCTGAAGTGATAGACATTATTTCTATTACGCATCCCGTGGTAAGACTATAGAAAGCTATAACACCATTATGGTTGCCATGAACACGACGGGCTAATATTCCTTTTAAGAATCGTACTGCTGGGGCAATATTTCCAAATGAATCCGGCAGGGGCTCCATTACAACCCATTAGGTCACCAGCAGTCAATTAGTCTCAGTTTGGCTGCGCCGCTCAGACAGCAGAGAAGCACTTTAGCCGAAGGGAGGCTAAGAAACATGGCTCGCGCCCCGCAGGTTTGTTTTCTAGTGGCCCATGCTGGAGCCACTGTTTACTCTGATGATCCCCCGGGTCCAATAACTGAGGCTGGTTGAGGGACCCGGCTCGCTGATTAGATAGAACGGAGGTCAGATGGAAATGCGGAACGGGACAGTCGTTTTTATGCAGTTTTTCTGTGCACCTATCTCTTATCTCCAGGGTGATTTTGTAAGCCTTTGTGACATCAGAGGCGAGCATTTGTGACGTCAGAGTCGCAATTACCGGGGTGGGGGGGGCTACTAAAAATTTCAGGTGGGGCTGATTCTTTCAGCAATATGCAGAGTGGAGATGCAGGGGATCTAAGAATGGGCGAAAACACAACAAAGCCTCGTTAGCAAGTAAGTGGTCTTTTAACCACATCGCTGCGGCGGCTATTCGGCCGCAGCGCTAAGTGGGCGGGGCGGCCGCTCGGCGGCCGCATGCTGATGCCGGAACCGCTCCGTCATCAGCCGCGGTTGGGCTGTGCTCATGACGGAGCGGTTCCGTCATGGCCCCGCCGGCTCAATAGAACGCGCCGCGCAGGCTCGGCGGCAGGGCCATGACGGAACCGCTCCGCCATCAGCACAGCGCCACCGCAGCTGATGACGAAGCGGTTCCGTCATCAGCATAGAAAGGGTTAAAGACCTTTGAAGTACTAGGGTGCGGCTGTGTGTGTGCCCGGGAAGCTGTCTCAGCCCGGCTGACCCACAAGACGGGTGGGGGCTGAAGCCGTTTGAGCCCAATGGGCATTGCACGCCGGTGCGACGTACAATATCAAATTTAGACTTAGACACAGCAGCTCTTTGCACCAGTATGGCAGTTAAAACAGGCCTAATCCTTGCGCGATAGGGAAGGAGCAGTAGAACGAAATATCTTCAGAGATGTGGCTCTCTCCTCTCCTTTCCCTTTTGCCGTCGCTGATTTTTTTAGCTGCCATGTGCCATGAACACACCTTAGCGCCGCAGCGCTCGGTTGTGTGCATAATTGTAGCATAGGTTTTGTACAGGAAGGGTACCCTTCCTGTACAAAATACTATGCTAGGCACGATGCAAAGCTTTTGCTACTTTGCATATGTGCTGCGCAGTCCAGCACGCATGCAAAGTCGGAAAAGCACAGAGAAATAACAGCATTTCTCCTGTGAGCTCCTCCTCTGAAGGGGCGTTAACTTTTGGCGCAAAACCATGTTCACAAATCATTGTAAATCTGTTTCTGCATCAAAAGTCATGGGTGTTTACATGGGAACGCCCATGTACCGCCCATATAACGCACCCTCGGCTCAAAGTAATGCAAAGCAGTGCTTTGCGCTACTGTAAACTACTTAAAGGGTGCTTTTCAGCAAAAATAATATTTGCGCTGGTTAGCGTCACTTTTGTGACATTAAACCAGCGCAAAATGTTTGAGAATCTCCCCCTTGGAATCTCATGCACGAAACTTTTTTGTTGCAGCAAATCCCCTTTCATTTTGAAACAACTGGTTTATTATCTACATTAGCATCTCAAGGCCGGGAGAGTGCACTGGGACGATGGTTCGCTTACTTGAAGCTTCTCCACAGGAAAGTCTTTACCCTCATCAGCTCCTATTCACCAACTTGGCATCCATTTTGTGATCGGTCTAGAATGTTGGCACTCTAATTGTTCATTAGAACTCTGGGTGAAGCTACAGTAGAACATGGACTCGACCGACAACCTGCTGCAGCCATTAAAAGCATGTTTCAGTCAGCATGCTAGTCTTTTTTCTGACATGCATGGGGAAGATATTTGAATTGAAAGAAAAAGGGTCACCATTTTAGTGTTCTAGAGAACTAACCATAGAGTCTATAACAAAATTAAATCCATCTTTCTGTTTATTTACTTCTGTGTCCTCTCTAGGAAATGATTTAAATTCTACAGCTCTTATTCAAGCAACATGGCGTCAGGTGTGTCTCACTTTTGGGATGAATATATAGTGTTAGCCCTTTAGTTGTTCATAGAACTTTGTAGTGAAGCTGCAGTATAACACTGAACAAATCTACAGCCTACTGCTGCTGTTGGAAGTAGATTTTTCTACTCACCATTTAACAGTTTCTCACCTCGCAGAGGAAGAGATTTGTGAATTTATAGAAAACGTATCCTCATTTTAGCTGCTGGAGCATTTACCATAAGTAAATCATAAGAGAAAAACTTTTTCTCTCAAACATGGTTCATCAAATCCTAGCAAAGGGTCTACATTTTTCTCCTGGTGAAATCAATTTAGAACTCAGCACATTTCCTGAAATTAGTATGACACCCTCAACAAATAATTTGAATACAATTTGGGATCACCCCTTTTATATGTACTGTTTTGTAACCTCTCATGCCTTTGATGAGAGGATAAAAGCAGATTTGTCATGAAACAACAGCAGCGGTGTGGTTTGTAACCTGCCTCCTAGTGATATGTTCTCTAGGGTCCCCCTATAGTCACAGCAGTCACATTTATAGTCCCCTGGCACTAAAGACTTAGCGGCATATTAGCAAGAACCTCGTTAAAATGATCGCCGTTTTAGTGGCAGGAAACTGCCGATAAAACGCCGATAATGGGCTTGCTAATATGCGTTATAGAATTCCAATAGAAGCCCACGTTAGTTGTGCAGGACATCTAACCTGGGCTTCTATTGGAATTCTATAACGCATATTAGCAAGCCCATTATCGCCGTTTTAGCGTCAGTTTCCTGCCACTAAAATGGCGATAATTTTAACGCGGTTCTTGCTAATATGCCCCTTGGTCGATATTTCAACCTGTTGGACAGGCCACATGAAGGGCCGCTCTCCCCCGGCCCAACCAGGCCTGAGTCCAGTCACGCAAGTACCACACACCACCATTGCACGTCCTCCGTCCCCTCAGGGACCCCTGCCCTCGAGCATGTTGACCTCGTGGGTCCGATCCACTGCCGGCCCACGCGCCCAGCCTGGGGCGCCATCTTGGACACTCCGCCACGAGGCCGCCTGGCCCCCGATCGACCTCAACCCTGGGCCTGGCCCGGCCTCAGACATTCCGGCACCACCCTCCACCCAGGAGGTGAGCGGGCTACTTGGCAAGTCAATGGGAGAAAGAGGTGCCGATGGCTCTCCCCCGCCAAGTGCCGCTCGCCCATCGCCTCCCCGGGCGCTGGCTCCACCCCCCTGCTGGGTGTCTGGACTCCCTCATCCCGGACCTCCCGACCTCCAAGTGCGAGGGTCCGGACATCAAAGCACGCCAGCCCTATAACTGGGGCCGCTCCAGAGCAGGAAGGCAGTTGTATCTTGGAGTCGAGAGACGTAAAGAGGAACTCATCCTAGACGGACTACTGGCGCTGCCGTAGCTCTGTCTTGTGCACCATCGTCCTGCCTGTTGGCGCTGCCACAGCCTTCGCAACCTTCAAATCCTTCATCGTCGTCGGGACCTGCTGGCGTGGCCGCGGACCGTTGTAACCGTCATCTTCACCGGGACCTGCAGGCTCCGCCGCGGACCGTCGTCTTTCATTCGTCCATCTCGGGACCTGCCTGGCTCCGCCGCGGCCCGATCATCTAGAACGCCGAGCTCGAGGATTGAGAGCTAATTTCCACTCATTGGTAACAAAGACTGTCCCGCTACCCCTTTCCTAAGCCAGAGACTAGAACCGAGGGGACCCCTGAGTCCAGACCTCCTTGTATCATATCATCGTAACCTAAGAATTGCATATAAAGTCTCGTTAACCTTCAATCTTGTGTGGTGTCCGTCTGTGGGGGGGAAGTTACTTGTCTGTACAGTCGTTGGAGACGGCTCTCCCCGGAGACCTCTCCCCGTAGTCTCGGCCGACCCTCCCGGTCCGTCTAACATTGGTGGCCAGCGGCGCGATTCGAATCACCGCATAACGTACAGAGAGTAGCTCACCCCACGACGAAATCACAATGACAACTAAAGAAAGCGGATCAACCGAGAAATTCCAAATGGAGAAACTAGAGGAGTACAGCCATCGTGAACTAAAACAATTCTGCATCGAACTGGGTATCGCTACCACCGGACTAAGCACCAAAGACGATTTCAAGCATGCCCTAGAATCTTGGGCAGAGACCGGGGCTGCCGGAACCCCCGATCAAAGCACCGCAGAAAAAACCACCACGGCCCCTGAAGGGCAAAGAACGGGTCTCTCGCAAGACGAGATCCAGGAAAGAGAAAGAACCCGACTACACGAGCTGGAAATGGCCCGACTCAAGATGGACATTGAACTCAAGCTGGCCGAACAAAAAATCAACTTAGAGCACCTGCGTCTCCGAGAAGAAAGAGAGGAGAAACAGAGACAAAGGGAGCTCGAGGAAAAGAAACTGGCGTACGAACACGAACGAAACCTAGCCGAGATCAACCTGCGCAAGCAGAATAAAGAAGCAGGGTTGCCCGAGCGACCCCACACCTCAGGGGCCACAGAGAAAAAGGTACACATCCCCAAGGATGTTGTCCGAGAATATTTCCGAGAGGACGACATCCAGCAATGGTTTAAGGCCTATGAAATCGCTATGACTGCACACCGGATCGATAGAAGCGATTGGGGAGCCGGTCTATGGGGGAGATTCCTCAATGAGGGCCGCGATACCCTGCTACAACTCCCGGACCACCAGATGACCTCATATGACCATATGAAAGCGGCCCTCCTCACCCGCTATGGCCTCACACCCGAGATGTACCGTCAGAGGTTCCGAGACTGCACCCGCATCCCGGGTACAACTTGGGTGGACTACGTAACCTACTTTAGCCGAGCCTTCGAGGGCTGGATCAGAGGAAGCAACGTCACAACCTACGAACAACTGTTCAATCTGATGGTATGGGAGCATCTGTCGAACAATTGCTTCATTGAACTCCGCCAGCACCTCCTCGACAGCAAGTTAACAGATCCCCGGCAGCTCGCAGCGGAAGCTGACCGGTGGGAGAGGGCCGGAATGGGTTCTACGAACAGAACCGGAACAACAATGGTCAGCACCGACCCAGAGGAGGAGGAGGGGGCCAAGGACAAGGAAGAGACAACGCTCCGGCCGCCCCCGCAACCAGCAACACCCCCGCTACCAGCACCACCCCCCGGCCAACCGGGGCAGCACCCCGGCGCGACCGGGATACCGAGCCAACGTTACGTGCCATCGATGCCAACGAGTCGGCCATTATGCAAACGACCCAAACTGCCCCCAGTACCAGAGCCCAAGACCCCGCCAAGTAGCCGCTGCTGCTCTGGGGGAGGAACAGATCTCAGAGGAACAAGAGGAATATGAACAGGAGCATCAAGAATGGGAGCCAGCCGCCATGGCTCTAGCCTGCTTAGGGGGGAAAGACATGGTCCCGCGTGTCCCCCTACCCGCTAACACCCAGAAGTACAGCCAATGGGTGAGCATCAATGGACGCCGGGCCGAAGCCCTTCGTGACACCGGGGCCAGTGTAACAGCCGTCCGCTGTCACCTGGTGGCCCCAGAACAGTATCTACCGAACATTCTCTGCCCTGTACGATCAGCCGATAACTCGGAAAGTTTGTGTCGGATGGCCTGCGTCCCTTTCGAATGGGGAGGGGTCTCCGGCATGTTGAAAGTAACGGTCCGAGACGACGCCCCCGTAGACTGCCTCCTTGGAAATGACCTTGAAAGCTCTCCGTGGGCAGCCGTGGAGCGAAGAGAACACCTGGGGATGTTAGGCGTCCCAGACTGGGCGTGCGTCACCACCCGGTCCATGGCCGCCCGTGCCAACCACCGCCCAGAAGAACCCGAATGGCCGGCGCCACCGCCTCCGGTCGCCCCAGCCGAAACCACCGACCATGACATCCCCCCCGAACCAGCTCAAACATCCGACCTCGCTAACCTCGACCAGTGGCCTCAAGAGGGAGGGCCCACGCAAGAACAATTTCGCCAAGAACAGAAGACCTGTCCCTCCCTCGAGGGACTCCGCCAGCAAGCGCTCGCCCAAAGCGCAGGGGATACCTCCGGAACTCATTGGGTCTACTGGGACAATGATCTGCTGTACAGCGAGCAAAGAATCGCCGAGCTGGGGGCCAACAGAGTATTAGTGGTGCCCCTCCGTTTTAGAGACTTTCTGCTAAACCTGGCCCACGATGTCCCCCTGGCAGGGCACCTGGGACAGGATAAAACCTACAGTCGCCTAGTGACCCACTTCTTCTGGCCCAAAATGAGGAACGATGTGCACCAGCATTGCCGATCTTGCCCCACGTGCCAAGCCAGTGGAAAGAGCGGCCGCAAACTAAAGGCCCCCCTGCAACCTTTCCCTGTGGTCACTACCCCATTTGAGAGGGTCGGAATAGACATTGTGGGGCCCCTGGACCCGCGCACAAAACAAGGCCATCGATTCATCTTGGTGCTAGTGGACCACGCCACCCGCTACCCTGAGGCTGTCCCGCTGCGGACTGTGACAGCCCCGGTAGTCGGCCGGGCTCTGATGGGGATCTTCTCCCGTGTGGGCTTCCCCCGAGAAGTCGTCAGCGACAGAGGCACGAACTTTATCTCTAAATACATGAAATCCCTCTGGCAACAGTGCGGGGTCACCTACCGATTCACGACCCCCTATCACCCCCAAGGGAACGGACTTGTTGAGCGGTTCAACCGCACACTAAAGGGGATGATCGGGGGGTTGGAAGAGCCCCTCCGTCGCCAGTGGGATGTGCTGCTGCCGTGCCTCCTCTTCGCCTACCGAGAGGTCCCTCAGAAATCCCTAGGCTTCAGCCCATTTGAACTGCTATATGGACACCCAGTGCGGGGGCCGCTCAGCCTAGTCAAAGAGGGCTGGGAGATGCCTCCGTTAAAGAACCCTCCAGATGTCTTCCGGTACCTCCTCACCCTCCGCAACCAGACCCGGCGGTTCAGAGAACTAGCGAAAGCCAACCTAGAGGCCAGTCAAGAGGACATGAAAAAATGGTATGACCAGAATGCCTCATCCATTGAATTCGAACCTGGCCAACAGGTATGGGTGATGTCCCCCACTGAGCCATGCGCCCTACAAGACAAATGGACGGGGCCCTTCAAAGTAATCGAGCGCAAGGGTCCTGCCACCTATCTCATCGACATGGAATCCTCCCGGAACCCTCTCCGGGTCCTCCACGCTAACAGACTAAAGCCCCACTTTGTGCGAACAGAGCTCAGCCTCCTGATGGCCACAGACAATGGGGTTGAAGAAGACTCCGAGCCTCTCCCTGACCTCCTACGGACTCAGGAGCAAGACGGCTCCGTGGATGGGGTCCGGCTCTCGGAGACCCTCACCAGAGAACAACGCCAAGAGTGTCAAGCCCTCCTGTCACAGTTCGCCAGCCTGTTCTCCCTCACCCCAGGTGTCACTTCCTGGTGTGTGCACGATGTGGACACCGGGGACAGCCCCCCTATCCGCCACCGGGCCTACCGCGTGCCAGATCGGGTACGGGCCTGCATCCAGGAAGAAGTAGCCAAGATGCTCACGCTCGGGGTCATCGAGCCCTCAGACAGTCCCTGGGCCAGCCCTGTCGTACTGGTCCCCAAAGCAGCTGCCCCCGGCACCACACCAGAACTCCGGTTCTGCGTCGACTACCGGGGCTTGAATGCGGTCACCCGAACAGACGCACATCCCATCCCCCGGGCAGATGAACTAGTCGACCGAATGGGAGCTGCCCGCTACCTCAGCATCTTCGACCTGACAGCAGGCTATTGGCAGATCGGCCTCACACCCCGAGCGCAAGAACGTTCTGCCTTCTCCACTCCCGATGGCCATTACCATTTCACGGTCATGCCCTTCGGCATGAAGAATGCCCCAGCAACATTCCAACGGCTCGTCAATCAGGTCCTGGCGGGGCTCGAAGGATTCAGCGCCGCCTACCTAGACGACATCGCCGTATACAGCCACCAGTGGACCGAGCACCTCCACCACCTCCGAGCAGTGCTGCAAGCCCTTCAGCGAGCTGGCCTCACGATCAAGGCCAGCAAGTGTCAAATTGGGCAAGGGTCTGTAACCTACCTCGGACACCAGGTGGGAAGCGGCCTAGTGGCCCCTCTACAGCTGAAAATTGCCGCCATCCAGGACTGGCAGCCCCCCATCACCCAAACTGAGGTACGAGCCTTCCTGGGCCTCACGGGCTATTACCGAAGGTTCGTGAAAGACTATGGTACCATAGTGGGGCCCCTCACAGAACTCACGTCAAAGAATCAGCCCAAGAAAGTCAACTGGACCCCAGAGTGTCAAACTGCATTTGAACAATTGAAGGCCGCCATGTGTTCCGCTCCTGTGCTCCAGGCCCCAGACTACAGCCAGGAGTTCGTCGTCCAGACGGACGCCTCCGACCAGGGCATTGGGGCAGTCCTGTCTCAAGTGAACACCGAAGGCCTTGATCAACCGGTGGCCTTCATCAGCCGGAGACTCCTACCACGGGAGCAACGCTGGAGCACCATAGAGAGGGAAGCCTTCGCTGTGGTATGGGCCCTCAAGAAGCTCCGGCCCTACCTTTTTGGCACCCACTTTCGGGTGCAGACCGACCACCGACCCCTGCAGTGGCTGATGCATATGCGGGGGGAAAACCCAAAGTTGCTACGCTGGTCCATCTCCTTACAAGGTATGGACTTCACAGTCGAACACCGGCCTGGGCCAGATCACGCCAACGCGGATGGCCTGTCCCGGTTTTTCCGCCTCGACGAGGAGAGTCCCCAAGAGGATGGGTAACTCTCCCCGCCTTCAGCTGGGGGGGACGCATGTTGGACAGGCCACATGAAGGGCCGCTCTCCCCCGGCCCAACCAGGCCTGAGTCCAGTCACGCAAGTACCACACACCACCATTGCACGTCCTCCGTCCCCTCAGGGACCCCTGCCCTCGAGCATGTTGACCTCGTGGGTCCGATCCACTGCCGGCCCACGCGCCCAGCCTGGGGCGCCATCTTGGACACTCTGCCACGAGGCCGCCTGGCCCCCGATCGACCTCAACCCTGGGCCTGGCCCGGCCTCAGACATTCCGGCACCACCCTCCACCCAGGAGGTGAGCGGGCTACTTGGCAAGTCAATGGGAGAAAGAGGTGCCGATGGCTCTCCCCCGCCAAGTGCCGCTCGCCCATCGCCTCCCCGGGCGCTGGCTCCACCCCCCTGCTGGGTGTCTGGACTCCCTCATCCCGGACCTCCCGACCTCCAAGTGCGAGGGTCCGGACATCAAAGCACGCCAGCCCTATAACTGGGGCCGCTCCAGAGCAGGAAGGCAGTTGTATCTTGGAGTCGAGAGACGTAAAGAGGAACTCATCCTAGACGGACTACTGGCGCTGCCGTAGCTCTGTCTTGTGCACCATCGTCCTGCCTGTTGGCGCTGCCACAGCCTTCGCAACCTTCAAATCCTTCATCGTCGTCGGGACCTGCTGGCGTGGCCGCGGACCGTTGTAACCGTCATCTTCACCGGGACCTGCAGGCTCCGCCGCGGACCGTCGTCTTTCATTCGTCCATCTCGGGACCTGCCTGGCTCCGCCGCGGCCCGATCATCTAGAACGCCGAGCTCGAGGATTGAGAGCTAATTTCCACTCATTGGTAACAAAGACTGTCCCGCTACCCCTTTCCTAAGCCAGAGACTAGAACCGAGGGGACCCCTGAGTCCAGACCTCCTTGTATCATATCATCGTAACCTAAGAATTGCATATAAAGTCTCGTTAACCTTCAATCTTGTGTGGTGTCCGTCTGTGGGGGGGAAGTTACTTGTCTGTACAGTCGTTGGAGACGGCTCTCCCCGGAGACCTCTCCCCGTAGTCTCGGCCGACCCTCCCGGTCCGTCTAACACAACCCATATTAGAAATCCAGTTCTACTGCAATCCAGCCGTAACCCTCTGAGCAATATTGAGTAGGAAGTATTTCCTTGTAACGATCAGTCCCATAAATCTGAGATCTTATGTCTGTTTGTTTCTCGCGCCTTGATGCCCTTTTGGGGCATCAAGGCGCGTCAAGTTTGCGCGTTATAAAAAAAATATATATTTTCATTCATTCATAAGTGAGTTCAGAGACAACAGTAGAACTCTCAACTCTCTTTTGCTGATGGATCACAAACTCGAGGATTACTAGAAACAGAACATGCATTTTAAAATGTTTATTTAAAAAAAAAAACTAGCACCAACGATATGAATGGTAGCATTGCATAATACAACATTGAAGCAGTGAAGCTATTCCTGAACAGTGAAAACAACAGGACGGATTCTAAGATGGTTATTGCATTTTACAGCCCTAACACCCTCATGGATTTTAAAATCATTGTTCTTGCTTTTTACCATATTTAGTAACATTGCCCATTTACAAAAGAAACGTTATTGGTGATGTTAGAGAGTCACCAAATAACTGGATTAACTATTTAATTATGACACAATTCAATAAAACAATATATCATGGGATCATATATTTATGTTCCACTGCAACTATTAACTAAGAACACTAATCCTTCCTGTAGGAACAATTAGGGTAAGAGGGCCCACTACCAAAAAAACCCTCATTGTGCTATTTCTAGGAACTATGCTAGTTCTATAAGATTAGTAAATAGTAAGCCTGAGTTCCAAAGGTGGTCAGCATACCTGGTCTGAGTCAGCAGGGTCTGCTGTTCCATCTGGAATAGCAATCCTACTATTCCTATCTCAAGGGCAAGGGCAGCCGTGTCTGTCCAATACCAATCGTAGCCCTGGCAAAGGCCAATGAAGCTTAAGGTAGATGCTGATGCTGTGCCCAATCTTGATCTTGCTCACCTGCATGAAATCCTCTCTCCCCCTAGAGTCTAATACATGGGGTTTTATAGGACCTGATCAGAAGATTAGTTGAAAAAAGTATGTTTTATAATATTTATTTCCTATGGTGAAAATAATGATAAAGCTTGTGGGCATCCATGGTATGAATAACTTAGCGAGGAGACAAACAGTCACGGAGAGCATGTATACTTGATGAAAACATTTTTGTAACTGAGAGAGCGCAATTTGAATAGAATGTATATCGTAGCCACATTTAGACGCATATGTTATAAACGTAGGAATGAAATGCATATCGTAATGTGAAGTTGACGACTATAGCATAAAGTCAACTAAAGTGACAACGTGGTATAGGAAATGTAAATGTATTTACATGTTAAACATGCATTAGATTTAGAAGGCCCGTATACATGATGGGTAAGTGTAGAAATGTGTAGAAATGCTTACGAAACGTAGAACGTGCAAAGTAGAATTCATGTACGTGTGTAACTTTTAAATGGAGAAACGGCGAGAAATGTAACGTGGAGAAATGTGCAGAGAACACATATGACGATGTAACGAACAAGCATATAACCTCGTACTCTATGTACTATATATATTCTATGTAAAATTGTATTCATATAGAAGAAAGGGATTTACTAAAAGCGAATATATGAATGTGTGTTAAAGGTTATACTGTGTAGAAGGCTTTTTGTAGGAATGCTAGAAGAGTTTAGGTCATTTGTGATTGTAACCTGACTGACCAAGAGTTCGCAGGAGCGTAGTCAAATGTATGTAATTTAGTGGGCTTGTAAGAGTCGTAAATAGCTTGATGTGAACGTGAGAGCCAAGAAGTCTAGCACTTGTTAGATTTAAGGTGACAACGCCGGACGGAGCTTATTGCTCGAACGTGAGGAGAGACACTTAGAATTTGAACTGTGTTTTGACAAGACCATTCACAGGACCTAGAAGGGTCAAGTTAAGCGATATGGAGTTAAAGTCTTGTCTAAGGTCATTTGACTTTTGCACTGAAAGTGTCAATGGAAGTAGCCAACGAAATGATGAAGATGACATCTAAGGAGAAGGGTCAACTTAACGAACGACGCAAGGAAGTGAAGCAATGGAAGAAGCCAGAAGCTGACATCATCGGGGAAAGTCCGTGGTGGGCGTCAAGGGGCGTTTCACCCACACTGTGATTGTGTATTTTAGGGACAGCACCCCGGGGAGGAGTGAGCAATTAGAGAGAAGAGCAATGTGAGGAAAGAGCAATTAGCATTAGGCTAAGGCGAGAGCGAAGATAAGGGTAGATGCCTTGAGCAGATGCGCTGAGAGATCAGAGCGCAAGGGAGCAGTAGGCCGAGGACCCTTAGAGAGCGGATGGGTAGGCAGAGAGGGTACTGCTTCTGAAACTTAAGAATTCCTTTAGAGGCTAAGAGAGTTTGAACTTCTTTGGGAGTCAAACTGCTGACACCTTTTTAGGGAAGAAACTTGCGAAGTAGGGATGTCACATAGTATAGAGTAGGGACAGTTTTAACTTGATTAATTTTCTCTTTCTGTAGATGACGCCAAGGAACCACTTCACATCGAAAGCTTTAATTGGAAATATTGTAACTGATTTTGTATTTTGTATACTTTGAGGTTTATCCTGAGAGGATTGTATTTACATTCATAATAACTTTATATAAAACTTTTAAACTTTATCAGTTGTAAGTGGTTCTTCAGAGTGGCGTCACTTAATGGGGTTTGTCTAATCTATGCGGGGGTTGTCTTTTACTCAATGACAGATACTATCGGTCCAAAAATTGTTGAATGAGATAAGTTATTAAATTGATCATAAATTGATATCAAAATCTCATTCCCCGCAGTTGGTAGCAGAGGATGGTTATCTTCTTGAGGAAGACGACCTAGGCCAGGTTAGTTTACCCCAAGGTCCCTAGTCATCGTCGACCAGAAGAAGAATTGCAGCCGAAGACGGTGCTGACGGTGCGGCGAGAGAAAAGCAGCAGAGTCGGTCGAGAGTGAGTATAAGGGTCATGCGTTGTAAGATTGCGGTGTTTTATGTTGTTCCTGTGTTGTAATGTCAAGCGGAGTTGAATGCCTGTAGTGTGATTGAGGGAAGGTTGTGAGCGCGCGCAACCGGATGAAATCTTATGTCCAGAGGACTTAAGTGGTTCGGGTGTATCGAACACCCAGAGTAATTTGTCTACCATTTGAAAGGGGGTCATGAGGTACCATTGATTTCCCGACAGACCGATGATAGGGGGAGCGTATGAGCGAGTGTATGAGTAACGGACGCTGGTCGTACGTTTACTGTGTGTAAGTAACCTATCAGTTGAGGCAAGTGTCCGACCGTAAGAGGAAAGACGCTGTGCCAGTTGAGGTAGCAATTACAGTTAGACTGTGGCCGTACAGTCAGAGAAAAGTGATCGCTTGGACGGAAGTAGTCATTTTTCAGTGTATGAATGAAACGCATGTAAGATCGTGAGACGAGTTGAGAAACGAGGGAAGCTGCTGAGGAAGAGACAAGTGACATCAGCGTAGAGCCGCGCTGAGATTGGTCGGTTGGTGTAGAACCACGCTGGGATAGGCTGATTAGTGAGAGTCGCACAGGGATCGGTGGTTACCATCAAGACGTAAACAAGGAAGAGAATTAGTAAGGAACATCGTACGTTATCAAAAAATGAAGTGTTTCAAGGGTTTAGGAAAAATCTTTAAGAGAAAAAGGAGAAATTTATATGCAGGAGAAGAAGCTCCACCAGAAGGCACACCAGCTTTTCATATGGCAGAAAATGTAGGCTTACATTCGATACTATGGATCTCCGAGTGGCACAGGCTAACCGAAGGGGAAAAAGAACTGGCGTTTCCGAGATTTGGAACGTTTAAACTAGACGTGTTGAACCAACTGAAAGCGACGATGCTTTCAACGAGACCTCTACCGAGGCCAACACAATTTGAAGCCCTTGGTGCGTGGTTTAGAACAGCACACGAAAAGAGCGTAAAGAGGCGCCAAGAGAGAGTGAGACGATCAGTAAAGACAGTACAGGATGCCAAATGGGATGAAGAAACTAAGAAGTGGAGAGTACAAAAGATAGAGGTCGACAAACTGTTCACCATGATAGAGGCCACAGGAGAAAGAAAACCTCTAGAACAGGAAGATGAGGAAAGCGAGTTGGAGGAGGATCTGATAGATAGGCTATTAACAGATAGACCACCTCCATACAGCGGGGAACTTGCGAGTCCCATATTACCGCAAGAGGACGGAGCTAGGAGGGGGGAATATAAATCAATCCCAGTAACAGAGTGGGATGCTAACAAGACCGAGGAAATACCCCAGACTAGTTCTGAACAGAGAGTAGTGGGAAGATTCGTGGTCCAAAAGGTGCCAGAGACGCAATGTGCAAGGTCGTACCAAATGCCAGACGCTTTACAAGTTCCGGTTACCATAGGCCCTATTGTGTCAATCTACAACCCAGAAGGGGTCCAGCAGGAGGAACAGGCACGATGGGACAGTGGAAGAGCAGAAGTGGAGAATAGGAATGCCACAATGAATCCCCAAAGGCAAATACTAGCACCGATGAGTCGGAGTACCCCATTAGATTCTGCAACGGGTCCCAGGATAGAACAGGGAGGTCAAAGAGGGCCAATGGATTTGAGGGGTCCTAAACCGAAGTCCTTTAAGGAATTAAGAGAATACTTGAAAGATTGGGAAACTGCCGAAGAGGCTCGGAATAGAAGTTTAGAAATGGGACCTGAGTGGAGAGAACAGGATAACAGGATTCTCTCTCATTGTGGAGCTGGCGAAAGCAGCCCCGAGTGGGAGAAAGGGAGTCAAGAAAGCAGAAGAGATACTTGTCCTACTGTTAGCGATAACAAGCAAATGTGCGATGACAGGAGTGCAGGGTGTGGCGAAGTGCCTCGCGTCACCTTCAGTGAAGGGGAACGTAGGACACAGGAGTACCGGAATACTTTTAGGTGCACACACCATGCCCCAGGTGAGGATGTGAGACACTGGAATCACGGAAACATGGAGAGTCGCGAATCATCTCGACATGCATCCGGGGATAGTGGACGGAGTCATGAGAACATAGGGAGTCGCGAAACGTCTCGCCATTCATCCGGTGATCACGAAAGAGATCACGGGAACATGGAGGGCCGTGAAGGACCTTATCGTTTATTAAGCGACACCAGACAACAAGCGAGTTACAGTGGATTAGAACAGAACGGTGGGTCCTATCTCATATCTGGAGACACCGAGCCTAAAAGACGGAATGTAGGGTTGGGGGATGGAGCATTATTCCACCATACCCCACGGGAAGATGGAAAGGCTTGGGATCTAGAGAGGTGGGAACAAAGAGATGGAAGGAAGACTCCTCATAACTCACCTGTGCTCAGGCGTAGGGCGCATAGTGGAGGTGAGAGGGATATGAGAGAACAACCTAGGACTGAGGTACTGAAGGCTGAAATAAAGGCAAAACGTCTTGACGTAATGAGTTTGAAGTCAGACTTGGATGAAATGATTGATGGCACAGTGGCACTAGAGAGATTAGAGTTGTACACACCAGACGAAATATTGTTCTTATCTAAGGATATTACTCAAAGAGCGAGGTCAGCTCATGAAAATCTATCTAATTTGGCAAACAGGTATATGGTAGACCTGTCACGAACTAAGGCTTTACAGAGTAACCATAGGCTAACTTGCACGGATCAGGATCTGGATGAGCGTAGAACGATCGCGCTGAAGGTACACATAAGGGAATTGATCATATGTATCAGAATATGGAAAGATCTGGATAGATGGGAGGAAAGGTGGTCCAAGAAGGGCTCTGTCAGACGGAGTGCACTTGGGAAGTCCCAGGACGCAGATTTAATGCGAATGGAAGCCTTCCCTTTGCGAGAAATCGCGAATGGAAGCTACGTTCACGTGCCCTGGAGTAGGGGGGATTTGGCGGCATTTACCAATTCCTTCCCAAAGCTTAGAGATAATCCCGTCGAGTGGTACAAACAGGTAGAAAGATTCGTGAAGATCTCGAAGGTACTGTGGATCGATTTGAACACACTGTTCGATATCGTAGTACCCGGAGACTTGTGGACGGCATGCAAGCTTAGTGTTGAATGGCCTACTTGTGAGCCACCGAGAGATACTCGGACGAATGGTCCATCACTAAGAGTCATGGAAAAATACGAGAGAGTAATAACATGGCTAAAAGAGAAAGTGCCGGTGCAAGACATAGACTGGGTTAAGATAGATCGAACTACTCAGGAGCCGAAAGAGACAGTTCATGAGTTCTATGAGAGATTGCTGAAAGCATTTAAGCAGTACAGCGGGTTAGATGTAATGGATCCTAAGGACATAGGACAGTTTGTATCGAAGTTTGTCCTCGGATTGAGACCAGACATATGTCTAATGATCCAACAGCATCTGATCTGTTGGCAGAACAAACCTTTAGATGAAATTCTGAGGTATGCAAGGTACTGTAGCGACGAGATAGATTCTAAGACAAAGAAGCTCAAGGAAAAGTTAATGCTAGTGCAAATGCAAGCTGCTGGGAAGGGCGGACAGCGGCAACAGGGAACCGGAACGCAAGCGAAGAAACAGAATAATCAGAGCAGAGATGAGGAAGAAAGACCGAGACCAAGAATGGATATCGCGACACTGAAAAAGACAACAAGATGCCATCAGTGTAACGAGGTGGGACACTGGCGACGCGAGTGTCCTTACAATGTTGAGACAGGGGAATTAGAACAGGAGGAGGAAGAGGTTCAGAACAACGTGGTTAAGGGAGCCACAGTCCCGAAGGGCAAGTTTGTCAAAGGGGGGACTCAGACTCCTCGAGCCCCGTTTCCTCAACCACCTCGCATTTCAAACGGAGGGAAAACCTACAGACAAATGCCATTGTTTGTAGGAGGAGAGGAATGCTACTACGTTGATCCACTTACAGGGCAGCGGGCGAATAGGGAGGAAGATTGTACTCTAGGAGCCGCCTTGGAAGTAGATCAGAGGGGACCATACGTAGAGGCTGAAGTAGCTGGATGTCCTACAACCTTTTTGGTGGATACGGGGGCCACTCGATCCACGTTGAGATCTGCGGTAGTCCCAGGTCTGCCAATATCAGGAGAGATGGTTCAGGTGGTAGGAGTCGCAAACAAAAGGATGACGAATCCCCTGACCGAACCAGTGTCAGTAAGGATAGGGAATTACAGTGACGAACATCAGTTTGTGATCTGCGATTCTAGTCCTGTGTGCTTACTAGGGAGAGATTTGCTGTGTAAACTGAATTGCACGATACATTGCACACCAGAAGGAGTAGAAGTGCAGACCAATGACGAGGATGCTGATTTTAAAGTTGTGAACTCGCAGGAGTGTGTGGAACTATATCCTACCTTAACAGTGGAGGAGCTTCCACAGGACTTGAGGGAGAAAGTCTCAGCTGAGGTATGGGATTTTACTGGGGAAGAAATAGGATTGATCAAGGGAGTAGAACCGGTAAAGATCTTGGTAAAACCCCATGCTGAGTATCCAAGAACACCACAGTATAAGCTAACGCCAGAGACGATTGCAGGAATAAAGCCTGTGATCGAATCCATGATCAAACAGGGAATACTGAAGGAGATCGTGGGTAGTCCATGTAACTCCCCGATCATGGGTTTGCAGAAGCCTAGTGGAAAATACAGAATAGTGCAGGATCTTCGAAAGATTAATAACATCGTTGTCTCATGTTGTCCAGTGGTACCGAATCCATCAGTGATATTATTTCAGATACCGTTCCAAGCTGAATGGTTTACCGTGATAGATTTGTGCCAGGCTTTCTTTTCGATACCGTTAGACGAAGAGAGTCAGTATCTTTTCGCTTTTAAGCTGGAAGATCGCGTTTTAACATGGTGTCGTATCCCTCAGGGGTATACAGAAAGCCCATCGATTTTTAACCAGCTATTGAAGAAAAATCTTGAAAGTCTAGTACTGCCCAAGAATTCAGTTCTGGTCCAGTACATAGACGACCTCCTAGTTGCGTCAGAAACTGAGGAAGCTTGCAGAGAAGACACCATAACCTTGTTAAATCACTTGGCCGAGAACGGGCACAAGGTGTCTCCAGGTAAATTGCAATATTGTAAGACTGAAGTGCAATACTTGGGCCATAGGATTGAAAAGGGAAAGCGGAAGGTGTCTCCAGACAGAATAGAGGCGATTATGAAGATGAACGCGCCTACAACACAAAGAGAAGTCAGGATGTTTCTAGGCATGGTCGGTTATTGTCGACAGTGGATAGCAAACTTTTCACTGAAGGCCAAACCGTTATTACAACTGACGCACAAAGGAGTAAGTGATCCGGTACCATGGGACAAAGATTGTTTGATGGCATTTTTGCAGCTGAGGGAGGACTTATGTCGCGCCCCGGCTTTGGGAATGCCAGATTACACTAAACCTTTTTTGCTTTACTGCTGCGAGAGAGAGGGATGCGCTTTAGCGGTTTTAGCTCAGATCCACGGAGATGCGCGCAGGCCAGTGGCGTATTTTTCGGCTACACTAGATCCAGTAGCCGCAGCGTTGCCCGGATGTCTCAAATCCGTAGCTGCAACGGGTGTCAGTATTGAGAGATCGGAAAGCGTGGTGATGGGACACCATTTAGTGGTGTATGTGCCGCATTCTGTGGAATTGTTAATGACCAGGACAAAGACTCAGCATCTGACGAATAGCAGGCTCACACGCTACGAGCAAGTCATACTGGCTGCTGAGAATGTGACCCTAAAAAGATGCTCTGTCTTGAATCCTGCAACTTTGATGCCACTTCCGAATGAAGTGGATGATGAAAATTGTACAGATCATGACTGCCTCGATGTGACTGAACTATGTACCAAACCAAGACCTGATATCGTAGATGAGCCATTGACAGACCCAGACGAAATTTTCTTCGTTGATGGTTCATGTGTAAGAAACGATGTCGGTCAGCTGAGAGCAGCTTATGCAGTTTGCACGATTACCAGAGTTATAGAAGCCGCTTGCCTGGAAGGAGTACACTCCGCACAGGTAGCTGAAATTGTTGCTTTGACTCGTGCTTGCTTAGCAGGCGACAAACTTCGAGTCACCATATACACCGATAGCCAGTATGGTACGGGGTAGTTCACGATTACGGGCAGTTGTGGTCTCAAAGAGGTTACATGACCTCCTCGGGTTCTCCCATTAGGAATGGAGAATTCGTGAGACTTTTGTTAGAGGCTTTGCAAAAACCTATGGCCATAGCAGTGGTCAAATGTGCTGCGCATACAAAGAACATTGACTTTGTGTCACAAGGAAACCGCTACGCGGATGAAGTAGCGCGCTATTGCGCAGAGCAGGGATATTCTCACACGGATGTAAAAGTGGGGGGAGTCCAGGAAAGAACTGAATTGACAATGTTGTTAGATACTGTAGATACGTGGGATGAATTAAGAGGCGTACAGGAAAATGCACCAGATGACGAGAAAAAGAGCTGGGAAACAGCAGGTTGTGTAAAAAGCCAGATGAATTTTTGGGTCTCTGCCGACGGAAGGGCAGTTTTACCAAATGAACTTGTTAGTCCAATGGCAAGGAAATTACATGGATCAGCACACATAGGAAGAGATGCTATGGTGAGAGTATTCAGACAGACATGGTTTAATCCAAAGTTTAGGGTAGCGGCAGAAGCAGTGTGTCAGCGATGTGCGATCTGTCAGCAACTAAACGTGGGAAAGAGAACACCAGTTACCTTGAGTCACATAGGAAGGTCTGGGGGGCCTTTCAATAGGATGCAGATTGACTTTATAGAAATGCCTCCATGCAACAGACTTAGATACGTTTTAGTGATTGTCTGCATATTCTCTAGATGGGTTGAGGCTTACCCTACACGTAGGTGCGATACACTTACAGTAGCAAAATTATTGCTTAGGGAGTTAATACCGAGGTTTGGGGTGCCATCCTCTTTGGAATCGGACAGAGGAACTCATTTTAATAGCGAAGTGGTGAAGATGCTATGTTCAGCTTTGAATATTGATCAAAAGTTACACTGCAGCTATCGACCAGAAGCTTCAGGGATTGTAGAACAAATTAACAGTACCATCAAGTCCAGACTGGCTAAAGTTTGTTCATCGACATCCCTGAGTTGGCCAGACGCACTTCCAGTAGTTCTTATGAGCATACGTAGCACACCTGATAGAAGAACAGGCCTCTCTCCACACGAAGTGCTAATGGGGAGAGCTATGAGATTGCCATCGGTTCCGACTGCAGCGCTGGTGAACATCACAGACGACTTGATCTTGGACTACTGCAAGGGACTATCCGATGCCGTTAATTCTGTGTCCCTCCAGGTCCAGGCTGCAGAGGTTCCATCAGCACAAGACTTGTGCCATGACCTGAGTCCGGGAGACTGGGTCCTGGTGAAGAAGCATGTCAGGAAGAACTGCTTAGACGTGCGTTGGCGAGGACCGTTTCAAGTTATACTTGTAACAAACACTGCGGTGAAGTGTGGAGGTCTGCCAAACTGGATACATGCCTCACACACCCGAAGAGTGCCAACACCTCCAGAAGAAACAGCTCCTCTCTCGGATGAAAATCCGGCGGGAAGCGGAGAAGCCATAGAGGGGGAAAGCCAAGCTGTGGAGGTGATCGAAGAAACTGAAACTGTGTTGGAACAGGACGACGAAGGTCAAGATACTAGTGGGACCGAAGTCGCCTCAGGAGAAGAAAGTAATTGGGAGTCCGACACAGATATCGAGCAGACTGAGAGTGACCAAGAGACAGGTCCTAGAACAAGGAGCGGAAAGACAAGGAGTGACAAAGCCAGTTGGCCGGAGGGAAGGAAAAGGCCAAGCTCGGAAGGAAAGAAAGAAAGAACACTTGTCCCGATCGCTGAAGAATCGGATCAGGAGGAAGAAACGACAGACTCAGGAACTGAGAGTCCACGAAGATCGAGAAGGGTACGTGTGCCCTGCAGAAGGTACGCCACCCCAGAGTGGACTTATCTAGCAGATGTCTTGGGGACAGAAATCTGGGAGAGTGAAGAGCGTGAAAGTAATCGATCTCGATCCATATGTGGCAGTGGAGATATGGATGTTGACGCCTGGACTCGAGACTGAGGGGTTACTGACTTTCACACTTCCCATACCCCCATACTTGAGTCGGATTAAACATTTAGTGTTAAACAGATTACAATTTCCAACATTTGGTCATCAAATATCGGAGGAAGAAGATAAAGTCATTCGTTTTGAGTTGTTGGAACTTGTTGCAAGAGCTGCAGGTACGAGAATAATTGTTGATACTTAAAGACTTTGTATATAAGTTATAAAGAAGAAGATAACCTAGCGCCGAGTGGAAAGAAGAATAAAATTAGGGATTACATTTAGAGGACGGAGAAGGGCTAGGGTTGTCTGCTGCTAAAAAGAGAAAAGACATTATTGTGAAAAAGAGACTTGTTGATAAAAAGCACTTTAAAAACTGAGAAGGGAAAAGCAACCAAAGACTGGAAAAGGAAAATTTTCGCTAGAGAACGAGGTACGCTGTTTGATAACATGGAGAACGGCAACCCAAACAGAAAAGCTAGATGTATAGTAGGTACACTTATAGCAGTAGGGATATTTCTCATAATTACAGTAGTAACCATATCTTACATAATAGGACATGAGAACGATAAAGAAATAGCAAATGTAAAAACTGTAACGACTTTGAAACCTGCTCTTGTAGGAAAGAAGGAGGAGAGCAATGTTATACGTGAAAAGGCGTTACTTGCAGATGAAGCTCGTAGATTGCACGTAGACGAGTCACAGGGAAATTTTAGGTCAAACGCATACGCTAAACTGTTATACGAATATATCGATGCCATGGAGGCCAAAGATTGCTACGTTTGTATGCAATTGCCGGCTTCTGTAGACGAAGGCATTAGATATCATCATCTCCCATTAACTTATGGGATAACATGTAGTTTACTGCTTAGTATATTTTATGGTAGAGAAGGATTTGAGTACTACTTTTCAAATTATGATTCGGTACTGCCTGAAGTTCCGAATTATAAGCAAATGAATAAGTGGGACTATTACAAAAAGGAGGATAGACTGGCTAAATTCTTTCTTCCTTGGGATACATTAGATACATCATATGCACGTAGAAATAATCTGACTTGCAAAGTGTCAGAGGTAGAGAAAAAGTTTATTGGACAAGTAGATGACCGATACAGAAGGCAGAAGATTCTAAAAATGTCAGGACAATGGAAAACAGATTGGACAGAAGAAGAGAAGGCACATAAAAAGAAAGGTAGCAATGGTCCAATAGCATTGGATAGAACGCAGAAGGGAAAGTTATGTTTAGCTCGAAGCAAGACATATTATGAGAGTGAATTTGTAGGTGAAGTTAGTTGCGAGCATGCTTTTAAGTTGGAGTATTACACGAAAGATTTTATGAAAGGGATGCAAGCTATTCCGAATGTGTATTTTGTATGCGGGAGAAATGCCTATGTAAAACTACCTGACAATTGGTATGGTTCGTGTTACTTGGCAATTGTCTTCCCCAAAATATATCATGCAAAGGATTTAGCGATAATAGAAGGAAAGGCTTCGACGAGAACGAAAAGGGAAGTAGGAGATGCAGAGGTAGTAGGAGATGTATTTGGAGCGATGTTTCCATTGTTAGGTTTGATTCTTAACGATGTTAAGATTAGGAGGTTAGCGACAGTCGTAGATAGATTGTCTGCCAGTACTGCAAGGTCATTAATACTAGTAGAAGGGGAGATGCAGTCGATTAGAGCAATGGTTCTTCAGAACAGACTTGCTCTAGATGTGATATTAGCAAAAGAAGGCGGAGTTTGCAAGGCTTTGAAGGTCCAGGAATGTTGTACTTATATTCCTGATAATTCAAAACCACTTGAGAAGGTCATAAGCAACATAACACAGATTCATCAGGAAATCGAAGATTTGTCAAAAATAAATGTTTGGGAAAAAGTAGGAAATGGAGTGGGAAAGGTTGGAAGTTGGTTTGCTAATCTTGGCAAAAGTACAATATGGTACATATTAAAACCTGTATTAATAGTATTAATTTGCATAATTACATTATTAGGATTAGTAAAATTATATAAATGGTATAGGTCGAACCAGTTACAAAGATCGATGAGAGATCAAGAAAGGAGACTAGCTGTGTTACAAGATCAACAGTATAAAAGTCTGAGAGCACTCGAATCGATAAAAAGAGGAAACGATGTAACTAGTTCTGTATAAAGGGATGTATTCAAATTGCTTTTAGTGATGACTCCTAAAAGTCATCAAAGGGGGGAACTGAGAGAGCGCAATTTGAATAGAATGTATATCGTAGCCACATTTAGACGCATATGTTATAAACGTAGGAATGAAATGCATATCGTAATGTGAAGTTGACGACTATAGCATAAAGTCAACTAAAGTGACAACGTGGTATAGGAAATGTAAATGTATTTACATGTTAAACATGCATTAGATTTAGAAGGCCCGTATACATGATGGGTAAGTGTAGAAATGTGTAGAAATGCTTACGAAACGTAGAACGTGCAAAGTAGAATTCATGTACGTGTGTAACTTTTAAATGGAGAAACGGCGAGAAATGTAACGTGGAGAAATGTGCAGAGAACACATATGACGATGTAACGAACAAGCATATAACCTCGTACTCTATGTACTATATATATTCTATGTAAAATTGTATTCATATAGAAGAAAGGGATTTACTAAAAGCGAATATATGAATGTGTGTTAAAGGTTATACTGTGTAGAAGGCTTTTTGTAGGAATGCTAGAAGAGTTTAGGTCATTTGTGATTGTAACCTGACTGACCAAGAGTTCGCAGGAGCGTAGTCAAATGTATGTAATTTAGTGGGCTTGTAAGAGTCGTAAATAGCTTGATGTGAACGTGAGAGCCAAGAAGTCTAGCACTTGTTAGATTTAAGGTGACAACGCCGGACGGAGCTTATTGCTCGAACGTGAGGAGAGACACTTAGAATTTGAACTGTGTTTTGACAAGACCATTCACAGGACCTAGAAGGGTCAAGTTAAGCGATATGGAGTTAAAGTCTTGTCTAAGGTCATTTGACTTTTGCACTGAAAGTGTCAATGGAAGTAGCCAACGAAATGATGAAGATGACATCTAAGGAGAAGGGTCAGCTTAACGAACGACGCAAGGAAGTGAAGCAATGGAAGAAGCCAGAAGCTGACATCATCGGGGAAAGTCCGTGGTGGGCGTCAAGGGGCGTTTCACCCACACTGTGATTGTGTATTTTAGGGACAGCACCCCGGGGAGGAGTGAGCAATTAGAGAGAAGAGCAATGTGAGGAAAGAGCAATTAGCATTAGGCTAGGGCGAGAGCGAAGACAAGGGTAGATGCCTTGAGCAGATGCGCTGAGAGATCAGAGCGCAAGGGAGCAGTAGGCCGAGGACCCTTAGAGAGCGGATGGGTAGGCAGAGAGGGTACTGCTTCTGAAACTTAAGAATTCCTTTAGAGGCTAAGAGAGTTTGAACTTCTTTGGGAGTCAAACTGCTGACACCTTTTTAGGGAAGAAACTTGCGAAGTAGGGATGTCACATAGTATAGAGTAGGGACAGTTTTCACTTGATTAATTTTCTCTTTCTGTAGATGACGCCAAGGAACCACTTCACATCGAAAGCTTTATTTGGAAATATTGTAACTGATTTTGTATTTTGTATACTTTGAGGTTTATCCTGAGAGGATTGTATTTACATTCATAATAACTTTATATAAAACTTTTAAACTTTATCAGTTGTAAGTGGTTCTTCAGAGTGGCGTCAGTTAATGGGGTTTGTCTAATCTATGCGGGGGTTGTCTTTTACTCAATGACAGATACTATCGGTCCAAAAATTGTTGAATGAGATAAGTTATTAAATTGATCATAAATTGATATCAAAATCTCATTCCCCGCATGCACCTCTAACTATTCACACTTTCTATACAGGAAATAGAAGAGTTTAAACTATAGAAATAGAAGAGTTTTAGCACATATTATGAAGGAAATAAAAGAGTCTGAACTCATAGCGTTAAGGTAATAAAAGAGTTTGAAAAGATAAAGTCATAGGGCCCGATGTAGGTAATTCCTATTTACCTACTCTTAAATACCGAATCATACCGATTCGGTATTTAAGAGTAGGTAAATAGGAAGGGGGCATTTGTAGGTAATTCTTGTTTTAGAATTACCGAATGGTAATTCTTGTTTTAGAATTACCGAATCTGTAAGATTCGGTATTTACCGATTCGGTAAATACCGAATCGGTATTTCCTATTGATTCCTATGGGCCTTGAAGCCCATGAGAATCAATGGGAAATACCGATTCGGTATTTACCCAATCGGTAAATACCGAATCCTGCAAGGGTGAGCGGGGTGTCACTTTGACACCCTGTAGCACTAGCACCCCAATTCCAGGCTTGTGTTCCATGTGGCACACATACATGCCCTAAGGGCATGTCTGTGTGTCACATGGCACAGGTGTACATGCACAGATGTGCATGTACACCTGAATTCGGTGTTTTACCACCCAATTGTATTGGGTGATAAAATACCGAATTCTGAAGGCCTGTAGCACTGTAAACAGTGCTACCTACATCTGGGATTTACCGAATCGGAAAATTTTCTGATTCGGTATTTTACAGAATCGGTAAATTTACCGATTCGGTAAATTTACTGATTCTGTAAAATAATGGCCCCTACATCTCAATCACCAAATACCGGTCAGTAACGGCCGAATTCGGCTGTTACCGACCTGTATTTGGTGACCTACATCGGGCCCATAGTGTTTTCGACAGCCCCGAAATTACTCCTATACCAAACAATAAATATAGGATGGTGCAGTGTTCCTGTAGTGACTAATCTAAACAACCACAC
Organism: Lissotriton vulgaris; assembly: GCF_964263255.1. Taxonomy (NCBI): domain Eukaryota; kingdom Metazoa; phylum Chordata; class Amphibia; order Caudata; family Salamandridae; genus Lissotriton; species Lissotriton vulgaris. The sequence continues at coordinate 160,948,319 of NC_141700.1, forward strand.
AACTAATTAACATTTATGAATGTGTTTTGCATAAGCTTGATTAGCACAATTTCATGGCACATTGGCATAACAGAAGAGTATGCTATAAACGTGCATTCAGTGGAATCACAGTTACTCACTTGTTGCATAACAATACACATTTTTATACTGTAATGAAAGGTTTTCGACAATGAAAAAACACAATATTCACAACACTAGCAACATGAAAAACACAATCTAAGAAACACATTTGTGAACTTTCCCCCAAATTTTAAGTGCCTATTTTACAAAAGCAATATTATTCAGGGTGAGAGAACTTTCAGGTAGTTCTTGATTGAGGGCCCTCAGCTTTGCCGCTGGCCCCATTAGTTCACTCCCCCATTACCAACTTTGGGGTACATCCAATGATAATATTGCTTAAATGTAGTTCAGAGCCTTGGGCTCCCCCATGCACGGCTTTTGTACTAGACAGAGGATTTTATAGTCAATCCTTTGTTTGACAGGCAACCAGCAGAGTGATTTTAATGTCTTGGTGATGTGGAACTAGCCTTGGAAGCAACAAATAAGTTACATGGTTACGTTTTGTGGTCTTTGAAGGATACTCAAGGTTTTGGTTGTGGGTTCCCCATTGCAATAGTCGATGTGTGAGACGGTCACTGCTATGATGTAGGTTGTATGATCTTGAGTTTACAGTAGGCGGAGTACCCTGCAGAGACGGGGGAATTCCTGGTCACAGAGCTAACCTTAGTGGTGGAAGGTACTTCAGTGTTGAAAAAGATGCCTAGATTTTTGCAAAGGTACAGGGGGTGGACTAGTAGCCCAGAGAGGCACATTGTGGTAAAAGTGCCGGGAATCTTTAGGAGCAACGAGTAAGACATTGGTTTTTGCTCCGGTCAAGCAAAACCAGTTGCCTATCATCCTTTTTGTTATGTGTTGCAAGCAAATGTGCACTTCATTTCTATTTCCATGTACTCTCACTCATTAGCATAGATATGATAACCAGCATTTTGGTTTTTGAGGTTTACTGCTAAAGAATTGCTGTAGGTGCTGAAAAGAGACAGTGAACGTGTTGATCTTTGAGGCGCACCAGAGATTGCTTGATTGATTTTTGATAATGAATGGGGCAGTTGAGAGGAATAAACTGATCTATCGGAGTAAAACACCCCCACCCGAAAGTCCTCTCCAATTGGGCAGCATGGGGCAACCAAGTCAATGCTTAATTTGTTAAAGAATAAATGCTGGGCCCAAACTTTAGCTTCACCTCATGCCTCTTTAAACCACCACCAAACCCTCTGTGCTTCTTTAGCCCACTTGTGCTGGTTCTTTTTTATCCCTGTGTTTTCCTTGTGTCTCTGTTTTTTCATTTCTCTCTTCCTGGATCTTTCCACCTTTTGCACTTTTCTCTCTCTTGCTTTGGATCAGAGTCTTTTAAGGAAAAATAAGTGCTGGTTTTTAAAAATGAGTGCTGGTGGCCCCACCAGCTCAAAATAAGCACTGGTCTGAGGCAGCTGACACATCTGTGGGAGGCTATATTTACTTGCTCTTTCTGGGCAGGGACGGTTAGTGCATAGGAGCATGAGGGCAATGGCCCCCTTGCTTCTCCACTGTGACCCACTAAACACACAGACACACATGACCCTGTCACCCTTCCCACTCTCCCCTTCTTAGGGTGCGGGTCATGATAGATCTCTCTCTCTCTCTTCAGGCGTGACAGAAGCAGTTCAGGAGGTGTTAACTGAACTGCGCTTGTCAGATTGGCCGGTGTTTTCACTCTGGCCAGCCTGACATGCAGAGTTCAGGCTTCTCCTTCAACAGCTGAAAGGCAGCTGGGAAGCAGAAGCACAGCCCCGAGGTCTTCGGCGGAGCGTTGTGATTGCCTGCTCCAGCCAATCCTAGCATCACTCCTATGCGGTTTAGGATTATAAGCAGTATGGGAGCAGTGCTTGGATTGGCTCTATGCTTTTATTCAGCAGGCAGCACGAGGCAGGAGTCAAACATGTGCTGCAGCCTGCAGAGAGGTATGTTTATTTTTCATTTTAATCGTTCGAAAGTAATTTATGTGCCCACCACTGTCTGAAGGAAGCAGCCGCCGCTGTTCCTGGACATGATAGTTCGAATGGCTTTTACATATAATGTCCAGTTTTTATACAATTGAACCAATGTATCATGAGTAAGAGCCCGGACGTCTTCCAAGTGCTATTTCAGCTGTGATCTCCTAAACATTAATGAGCCGGTAACATACCCTGCCACTCATTTAATGCTTTATTGTAAGTGAATTGACTGGTATATCCTGTCGACACAGTGTATGTTAGGACTGTATTGTTTGCAGTGCTCCTTAGGATGGCTCAACAACCAACAAATCGCTCTAGACAGAACACATAACACTTATCCAACATAATACAGACATTCTGCCTAACATAGCCATGATGGTGCCCCAACAGCACTTAACTACCATCCAAGATCCTAAAGGCAATTAGAGAGGACACTGCAAGAGCATCCAACACTAGGATATAATGTATATTTGGGTTTCAATGTGCCTACTTGAACAATGTCCCCTGAAAAACATGAAAACGTGGACACTGGATGGCACATCCGACAATCACATCTAATGCTGAACAGATATTCAATACAGTTGGCTATCATGATTGATGATCACAACAGCACTTGGCCAGTCCTTAGAAGTAAGAGCTGGGTGGCGGGCTCATCACAAGATGTAAAGTGATGGGGATTCCAGGCAGAAACGAGTATGTCACAGGAATGCTCTGCAGCAGAGCTCAGATTGAAACTATTTCATATATCACAACAACTATAAGGCCATTTGGTAACCAGAATTATAATTTTTTTACCACAGGTTACCATTATGCTGTGAATCTGGCGTTGTTAGCATTTTCCAATCAACAGCTACAATTTATATGTAACATTACAGTTTTGTAGCAATATATTTATGTTCTGGTGCAGACATTCAGGAAACCATAAAATGTAGAATGTCATGTTTTAGAAGCAAGGGCTCCAAATATAACACCAAATATATCCATCATTCCCGCTTCCCATTTCTGAAGTCTATGCAGGTGAGCAGGAGGCATGCACACAGAGAGGGGTCTTACTAGAACGACAGTTATGATAATCTATATATATAAAAACGAATGTATGTCTGTCTGTCTGTTTGTCCTTTATGCATTACTACACCATTCATCCAATCGGCATGAAACTTTTGGAAGTTGTTGAGTACACTCCCGCGAAGGTTTCTGGCAAAAAAAATAATAATAAATTGGTAAATATCGGCCCCCCGGCCCCCCCAGGGCCCTCATAATCTTTCCAATACTGAACGTTTACAGTTTCCGGTGCGACTCGCTTTTGCAAGGACAATCAATGCAAGTGTGTAGACTAGATTTGGAGAATCCGTGCTTCTCACATGGACAACTGTATGTGGACAGCTCACGCGTCAGAAAACCTTCTGATTTATACGTGTACACACCAGACGGAAAAACAAAAAATACCATGTATCCACAAGCACTCAAATAAATAAACAGAATTAAAACAACACTTTAAAATGTTTTCCATATTAAAATGAATAAGTTTCAATAAAAATGACACAATGTAAATTGAATGTTATCATAACAAGTTTCCTTAAATTTCCTTTCTTCTGAGATCGCAGCAACGCGCGACGGGTAAGCTAGTTTGTAAATAAAAATGCCCACGTTTTAAAGAGATCAGATAAGGTTAATTTGACTGGCAAACTGAAAACTTTGCAAAAGTAAAACTACCAGATATCCGGGGGATACAACTGAAACAATGGATTTCAAAACAAACTATCTCCCAAATGTAGGGATGCTCATTATGCTTTTATGGAGGAATTACACATAGATAGTAAAAACAACAGCCCACTTGCCTACCTCATTTCTAATACTGTCCGTGTGTATTCCACCTGGTTCTTATTTACAGGACCTGGTTTAGTCAGCCACAAAGAAGATCTTTCATTTACAACCAGGTGATGCCAAAAGTCAAAGTCAAAAAGTTTTATTTTTGTTACGGTACTCTTTCGAGGACCACAAAATAAAATAAAATATACATTATACATTCCATTTAATACATTTTCAATGAGATTTTCAAAAACTTAAAAATTCTGTAACAGACGAATTCATTAGGAGGGCTTTTGCATAATGATAAAAAGTCTTTTGAGCTAGTGATCCTACAGGACCGGTAGATGGGCTTAAGACATGTTAACCTTGCGTTTACAATTTCTGCATTTGGGCATATAAAAAATAAGTGTTCCAAATTCTGGTTGCCCCCTTGACAAAGGGTACAAAAGGCAGAACTGTCAGGCCTCCAGGAGGAAGTAAAGGTTTGTATAGGAAGTGTTCCCAGGCGCAACATCATAATTGCACGCCTTGCACCGTGTTGAAGTGTATACTCTAAATAAGGCTGACATTGTTTGTATTCCTGCGAGGCTGCATAGTATTTATATGACGATAGTCTATTACAATGTAAGTGGTCGATCTCGTAGCTCAGTTTGGGAGTGAAGTTTTTTAGAAAAAGTTTAAGTTGAGCTGGTGACCACGTAGACAAAATTTCCACATTGACTTTTGCAAGCTGTAGGGCCTCTCGCATATTTTTTAAAAAGGTAATATGGGTAGAGCTGGTCTCGAATGTCTCTACTTTTAGTAATCTTCTTAGAGTGCCTTCTTTTGAATGAAGAAGGTTATAGGCCCACCTTATAATACTAGCTATGGCTGTAGCATATGCACTTGTGATGGTACATTCCAGTCTCAATGCCTGTACTGGGGTAGATGTAGAAATCTTCAGTAGTTTTTTCAATATTCTACCTTCTACTAAGTCCATATAGGTCCATTGTTTAAAAGGGATATATTCCGAGGCATAAGACAGGACCGGTGTGATTTTGGCTCGATAGACTTGAATTAGTGCAGAGAAATGTCTTTGTCCTGTGGCCGAGTATAAGCGGGACAAGGCCCCAGCATGTAGATCACTTTTCCTTTTCAGGTGGTTGATTTGGTTGATGTTACTCATGTTTTGTGAGAAAATTCTGCCCAGATATGTATACTCCTTTACTTGTTCTAGTTTCTCACCTCCCAACTTCCATTCGTACCTTACCCTTTTCTTCTGGTTTGAAAAAGCAACCACTTTGGTTTTGTTCGTATTTGGGATTAAATAATTTTTTATTGAATACTTGTATAAAATATCTAAGAGATTTTGTAGTCCGAAAGGTGTTAGGTCAAACATGACTATATCGTCTGCGTACAGCAGGGAATGAATATATTCAGTGGCTATCTTAGGAGGAGTGCATATCCCTTGCTGCAGTTGGGAAGGTAGGTCACTTAAATACAGTGAGAATAAAATTGGAGCCAAGAGGCACCCTTGTTTCAGGCCATTTGATGTTCGTATTATCTTCGATAGGCCCTTGTCACTTCCCATTTGGACACGGCACCAGGTGTCACTGTGTAGATTCACTATCAGATGTAATAGCTGCTCCGGAATGCCCATTCTTCTCAACTTTGACCACAGGGTCGGTCTGTCCACTCGATCGAAAGCTGTCAAGTAATCGATGAACGCTGCGTAAATAGTTTGTTTTTTCCCTGATGCGTACTTGTCTAAAATGGTTTGGAAGATTGCTACATTGTCAGTGACAGAGTGGTTTGAGCGAAATCCAGACTGAAACTTAGGAATTAGACCTAATGAGAAGGCCCAATTTTTCAGCCTATCCAGGATTTCTGCTGCAAAAATCTTCCCAGCAGCATCCATGAGGGCAATTTGCCTATAATTTCCCGGTATGTTTCTTTTTCCTTTTTTGTAAATCGGGATTATAATACTTCCTTTCCAGGAGTTTGGCATTTGACCACTGTCGAATACATAGTTAAATAGCGGCGAGAGCACCAATCCCCACTCTTTATGGTCAGTTTGGTAGACCTTGACAGGTATCTGATTGGGGCCAGATGCACCCGTGCTCCTTGCCTTCCTGATATTCATAGAGACTGACACTGCCGACGTTTTATTGATCTTAGTATCTTTAGTTTCCACAATTTGTTCTCCCGCCTCTTCATTTTTAATATACTTATTCTGTTTGTATAGCTCACGAAGGTAAATATCCCAGTTTTCTTCTGAAACAGGAGTTGCCTCCAGCTTTTTTTTGGATCCCGTCATTATTGCAATCAGTGTCCAATATTTGCGCTGATTGTTTTGTTTAGCTGCTTGTTGGATTTCAGTCCAATTGAAGTCCTGCTTCAGTTTTTTCTGTTTAGTTTTTTCTCGTCGTATTTGATTCTTTAATCTATTGATTTCCTTTTTGTTTGCTGACGAGAATTTCAGATACTGGGCGCGTATCAGTCTATTGAGTTGTTTTACGACTTGCTGATTCCAGTTTTTATTCTTATTTTTCCATTTACTTTTTACTGATCTGTTGTGTTCTAACTTACTTTGCAGAGCTTGTTTGAGATTATTCGTTAATTGTTCAAAATTCTTTACAGGGTCATCTGAATATATGTTGGTCAATATATTGGTTTCGGAAATTAATAGCCTCAGATAGTCCAGATTTTCTGTCCCCCAATAAATGCGACGCCTTGTTATGTTTACTTCAGTTTTTGTTGTAAGAAATATTGGCTGGTTATAAGAAGAGGACTGTGCAATCCAATGGGTTGAAAGGTTTAGAAGAGCGTGATCACTTTCTTCACTGAATATTATCGAAAGTTGAATCATTTGTTCTTTTCCTTCGATCCCGCATGTAAAGTAATCAATGGTAGAGGGAGATCCATTTCCTTGCCGTGTGTATGTTGCTGGTATGTCACCGTTGATGTTACCGTTTAATATAGTCCCATTAATGCTGGAGAGAAAAGATAGCAGTGCGCGTCCTCTCTTATCTGATTTAGATCCTTTTGGGAATTCAGGGAGTGATGTTTCCAAAGATTCCTCTTTGAAGAGACGAGCCCATTTCTTTATCTCACAGTTTGAAATTTTAGCGTTCAAATCCCCCATTATGAGGTATGGCAAGTGAGATTGGTCTTCAATAATATGAGTGATAATCTCCATTAGGCGGTCGAACAGCAAATCATTATTATTACTGGGAGGTGCATAGATATTGAAAAGTAATATTTTTTCAAGTTTGGCTGACGCTTGAGTTCTAAGGGATACTTTTAAACATTGTAGATTGTCTATGTATGTGTCGATTATTTCCTGTGACCAAGAGTGATCTTCTTTTAATAATATTGCCAGACCACCCTTGGCGTGTCCCCTTCTAGATCTTTTTGCCAACGTTTCGTATACATAGTATCCTTTTTGAGTAAAGGTATTAATGAACCATGTTTCCTGGAGGGCAATGATATCAGGGGAGTTTTTGATTGCATGTTTCATTTTTATATCAGTTTTCCCTGCCAAGTTCCAGGACAATAACGTCAGACCTTTGCTAAACTTGGTGTTGTTGTGAATTTACCATTTTTTTGCTGTTTAAGGTTTCTGATAACCATGCCCACGATTTTATTGAGTTCTCAGAGTTACTAGAGCTTGAATTCCGGGACCATACTGACCTCTCTCCTTGAATTACTTGTATTTTAAGTGAATCTTTCCTCATAATATTTAATGCTGAATCTCCCTAATTAGAGCTATTGTTTTCTTTTCTTCTATTAGTTTGTCCTAATGTACCTTTGTTTAGGTTGTTGATTTTAAGATCTTCCACCGAGATTACATCATAGCCATTTTTGTGAAGAATTTCCTTCTCTCTGATTATTATTCCAGACAAAACTGGTGAATAAAAGGATACCTGTACTAGTTTGTTATTTTCTTTTATTGGAAAGAGTACTAGGTCGATTTCTTTACTTGTCAGAGATTTCAGGGATGGTATTTCTTGTAGTAGATTGATGATTTTACCACGATTAAACGGCTCCTTATCTGAGGGAAATAGCTCTTCGATAGTTATGTGTTTGGATGGAATTACTTCCCATGATTGAAAATTATTATCATGTAGTTCTTTTATAGCCATGTTATTTTGCGTTGTTGATCTATTTTCTATCGGAGGACAAAATTTGTCTGCTTTTGGGTTTAAGGGTTTTTCTGATGATATTTTTTGAGTTTCTGGAGAGTTCACCAAGTTTACGGGATAAAATTTTTGGAATTTAAGCTTATTCCCTTTTTTTCTCTGTATTCTCCTCAAGGGTTTTCTCTTCTTCTTCCCCCTTACTTTTTCCCTAGTGTTACTTTTTTCAGACTGTCCTCCTTGGCTGAAATCCTGTTCGGCAGTAACTCCCAATAACTCAGCTTTATTTTCCCCGATAATCTGATCGCGATTGTTATCGGATACTTTATTCGAAAAGATCGGATAGTGTTTAGCTTTGTTTTCAGTGATGGTTTCCAATTCTTCTTTGAACAGTTTTTTAAGTGAATATGTGATAGGAGGTTTTTCCTTGTTTCTTAATCCCTTAGTTTTATTGTTAATTATTAGTACGTCGTTCGTTTGCGTGCTTGCTTCCTGTTGTTTTGGGGTCGCACTTCCCTTTTTATGAAAGTCATCTATTTGTTGTGATTCGACTACTCCGGCTTGTTTTGATGAGACTTTAGTTAGAACTTTTTTCTTTTTTTCTTCAACCAGGAATTTAAGTATTCCTATTTGTACGTCTAAAGTATCGTCCGAGTTAGCTAAAATTTGACCAAGATGCGTTAGTACTGATTCCAGAATTTCTTGCAGTGAAAAAAGTGCTTTTGACAGGGGAGAGGCAGTATTTCCAGAGTTTGGATTTATAAAATTAGGGTCTGATAGGTTGGCCAGATTTGAAAAAAGGTTAGGTGATTTTTCTGGTGAACTGGTTAGAGGATGTTTTTGACTTAGCAATATTTCTGTTTTTTCTTCTTCGGTCTTTGTGTTATGATTTACAAATACATCAAAGAATAAGTCGTTGTCCTGGTTTTTTATAGGTGTTATAGATGTTATTTGAGACGTAACTGGGTGTGATTTTTGACATTCTTCCGAGAGAGAGAAATTTGCCAAATTACTTTCAATTGTTATTTGACCTTGTTTATTGGGTTTCTGATCAGAGAAATGTAACGAGTCAGGTTCAACCTTATTTATTGATAGATCCAGCTTATTTTGATCCTCAGTTGAATATGGAGAAAGAAACTTTTTCTTGGAGAGGGTAGAGAAGTATTCACTTATAGCAGGAGTGCTTGATATTTGACCAGGTTTTAGTGACTTGTCAACAGATTTTCTTACAGCTGCGTCTGTCCCCATACGCCTCATGTAGATTGTCCGTGAGCGTAGTTTTTTTAGAGCCCTCATACTTGGGGACAGAAATCTGTTTTATAGATTATAGTACTCACCGCAGGTTTTGTGTATTTGTGATGACTTTATCTTTATCGCACAATCTCAGTTGATCTGTACAGAATGGGGGGTTTTATCACATCGGAATCAGAATTTGGTTGAGTAGTGTCCTCATGTGCTGAACGTTAGTGGGGTGGCCCGTCCCGTCCTCGGTCATCCCCGGACGGCCACAGACGGCCCGCCCTTTGCCCGGGCTTAGCCCGGCGTCCCGCACGCGTCCCGCTATGCGTCAGCTGGGTGTATTTATAGAAGGAGCAAGGGGCGGGAAGAGACTCCAGGTGCGCTCTGGTGGTCCTGCGCTGCAGCCTGGGTCTCGCAGTCCCAGCCCTTGCTATCGAACAGCCTCACACGTGCTACCAATCTCCTCTTGATCCCTTAGGTCGGCAAACAAGCTGGGAAGCAGTAAATGCACAAATGTCACGGAGGCAAAGTACAGCTACGAGCGGCACCCGCGAAGCGGGGGCCGCGAGCAGTTGAGGAGGTGGGCAGCCAATCACAGGCCGCTCTGGAACAAACAGCCAATCAGAGAGGAGCAGGGGCGGGAAGAGACTCCAGGTGCGCTCTGGTGGTCCTGAGCTGCAGCCTGGGTCTCGCAGTCCCAGCCCTTGCTATCGAACAGCCTCACACGCGCTTCCAATCTCCTCTTGATCCCTTAGGTCGGCAAACAAGCTGGGAAGCAGTAAATGCACAAATGTCACGGAGGCAAAGTACAGCTACGAGCGGCACTCGCGAAGCGGGGGCCGCGAGCAGTTGAGGAGGTGGGCAGCCAATCACAGGCCGCTCTGGAACAAACAGCCAATCAGAGAGGAGCAGGGGCGGGAAGAGACTCCAGGTGCGCTCTGGTGGTCCTGCGCTGCAGCCTGGGTCTCGCAGTCCCAGCCCCTGCTATCGAACAGCCTCACACGCGCTACCAATCTCCTCTTGATCCCTTAGGTCAGCAAACAAGCTGGGAAGCAGTAAATGCACAAATGTCACGGAGGCAAAGTACAGCTACGAGCGGCACCCGCGAAGCGGGGGCCGTGAGCAGTTGAGGAGGTGGGCAGCCAATCACAGGCCGCTCTGGAACAAACAGCCAATCAGAGAGGGGCGGGAAGAGACTCCAGGTGCGCTCTGGTGGTCCTGCGCTGCAGCCTGGGTCTCGCAGTCCCAGCCCTTGCTATCGAACAGCCTCACACGCGCTTCCAATCTCCTCTTGATCCCTTAGGTCGGCAAACAAGCTGGGAAGCAGTAAATGCACAAATGTCACGGAGGCAAAGTACAGCTACGAGCGGCTCCCGCGAAGCGGGGGCCGCGAGCAGTTGAGGAGGTGGGCAGCCAATCACAGGCCGCTCTGGAACAAACAGCCAATCAGAGAGGAGCAGGGGCGGGAAGAGACTCCAGGTGCGCTCTGGTGGTCCTGCGCTGCAGCCTGGGTCTCGCAGTCCCAGCCCTTGCTATCGAACAGCCTCACACGCGCTTCCAATCTCCTCTTGATCCCTTAGGTCGGCAAACAAGCTGGGAAGCAGTAAATGCACAAATGTCACGGAGGCAAAGTACAGCTACGATGCCATTTAGTTATGTCGTTTTATATACCACAAACTAGGCCCAAGGGCCTTAAAGCCCTTGAAAGGAGAACCAAACCATACTACACATTTTAAGCACAGGGAGAAGAAGTGAATTGCCGAGATCACAGGATGTTGAGCCGAGGCTGGGATTCAAACCTGATTCAAGAGGTCGAAAAACAGCAGCTCTGGCCACTACGCCACATTACCTGAGCAATATTGTGACAAAAGGTGTTTGGCTCTAAAAAGATATCACTTGCTACTTTGGCCCTGACACTGGATCTAAATGCTACCCAGATGTACTTAATGGGCAATTGTTACCACTCATTGACTTTGTGGAGTTGTTCAGTGCAATAAAAATAGGGTTACTGGTATAATAATAGTTTCAGCTTCTGTCTCAAAGAGTAACACTCATAGTTGCCAAATAGCCATATGGAACACGTGGCATTTTTAGCCAGTCCTTTTTAGCCAACAGCACTTTGCTTTACATGCAGGGATTTTGAGCCCATACTGTCAATACTAAAAGTGAAACTACAAGACCCAGAATGCAATATACTGCAGGCGTAAAAGGCAGGAGTGAGAAAAGATATCTATGGCTACTTTACAGCTAAGAACAACATTTCCCTACAAAAGTATAGGACTAAGGGCCAGATGTGCAATTTTTTTTAAGGCCGCTATCAACCCGATTCTTAGCATATTTTTTAATGCACAAATGCCTAATATGCGATTCGGTAACCTATGACGGAATCACAAATTGGGTTTGCGATTCAGTATTAGGAAGGAGCGTGTTTAGGACATCCCTTCCTAATAGTGACTCGCAGTGGTATGTGTGAATGTTTTGCGGCTGAAATGCAGTCGCAAAACATTTGCATTTTACCACCAACTCCGAGTAGGTGGTAACCCAGTCACAAATGAGAAGGGGTCCCTAAGGGACCCCTTCCCTGCTGTAAATGTTGGTGAAAACAGGCACTGGTCCCACAGCCAGCTTTAAAAAAATGAAAAGTAAACTTTTAATTTTTCATTTGAAACTCATCGCATTTTCCTTTAACCTCTTCGCAGTGGCAGACATTCCGCCGTGGTGCTGAAAAAATTGACGCATACGCAGTTTGGACGGCCCCCAACCGTCCTACGTACACGCCCACTGTGATGTCCGACGCCTCAAAGAGGTTAAGGAAAACGGGCTGCATTTCAAACAAAGAAATGGCTTTCTTTAAAAACAATCACAGACTTGGTGGTCTGCTGACCGCAGCAGGCCACCATCCGTGTGATTTTTGTGATTTCCAATCTGTTGCAAACCGAGACCTACCTCATGGGTATGACCCACTGGGAATCACTAAATGTATTAAACATACATTTGTACATCGCGGTTTGCGATTACCAAATAGCGAATCACAAAAATTCCCTATTAGGTAATTGCAAACCCATAAACTATGTACCTGTGGCCCCTTGCCCACTAGTTCAAGGTTTATCAGATCACTCCATGTCACCTAGGAGATGGTGGTCAAGGCCTGTGTTATGGTTTAAAAACCTTATGGATTCTGAGGGTTATATTCCTGGTTCAATTCAAATGTCCCAAGAGCGCTACCCAACCTGAGTACAATGATGTCCAAAGAAAACCCCAGCACTGGAGCAAATTTGTTTACTTGACTACATTAAGTCATCAATTAACAAATGGTGTAGGTGTAACTGTAGCTTTGCCATTGGTGTGTAACTATTTCAGACCCCTTTATTGCTTGTTGAACAAACAGAGCTGCTGTTCTCTGGGTCAAATGTGCCCCGATGTGCTGTTCTCTTGGGCCAAATGCAAAGCTAGTTCTCATATCCAATAGGAAAGGTTAGATAGGACACCTCCAAAGCCTGGAACAAGTACAGATATATCCATGGTAAAAACAGCATTCCCCTCCGTGCAATAAGAAACAGACACTAATCACAGCAGGCTAGGCAGAAATAAACCCATTCATCCAACAAGCTCAGAAATTCCATACAGTTCGGTATCAGCAAGCTCACACAACAGCATGGATGCGACCCACCGATGCACACACACTACACAGGGTACACTGGAAGCAGACACATTAGTTTGGAGCAAGTCAGATGAGACTGAAATTTGGATGTTATGTACTCAATCTTCCCTTTGGAAACACCAGACTCCCAGGTTCATCTTAATGGGTTTGGGGGTCCCAGGCAAGACTTTTTGTAGGCGCACTGTAGAGGAACAAATTTGAATTTTACTATCCAGTTCGTTCTCATTCAAGCCTGCAGGATTCCAAGCAATGCTGAATTATATGTACATTTTAAGAGGATCACAAAAAAACACTTTAAATCGTTCTGCGTGGACCTCAAACATCCTTAGATGACTCTGGGTAGAAAGGCAAAGGTCAAATATAAAATAAAGTTCACTTTCCCACTTTGCCCATGCCTTAAATATTCTATGCACATACTATTACTACCTAAAAAGACGCACCAGTAACTACATACCCCCATCAACAGCACACGTTGAAACATGACGGTACACTGACTACACACTCAGCACAGCCCAGAAGTGCAATTAATGATCTCTTAGTGCCCCCAACAGCATCCGTGCTTTCTGGGAGTACCCTGTGAGGCTTTCCCAGGCATATTTCTCACCGACTGACACAGGAACAGGCACCATCAGCGACCAATGAACAAGACTTGGAGGATTAAACCTTCTGCGCGCGCACCTCCTCCTATTATGCAAATTGGCATTTGTTCTTTAAGGCTGATTGTTTCTCGTAGTTCTGGTAAACGCTCCTTCTATTTACCTCACACAATAAAGGCGGCCGGCCTTCCAGTAATGGCTGCGAAATCACCCGTTTACGCATAAGTCTAAGGGCCATATGTATCAAAGGGTTTTACCCATTCTGTGTCTATGGGAAAATGTGTTCATACATATGGCCCTAAGATCTCAAAATTCCCTTTGCATCGATTGGTGCCGCTCTTAACATGTTTTTGCAAGTGGCCATTAGGTCGTGATTGAATTATCTTGTACTTGTTTCTGCCTTTCAAGGCGGTGGCTAGTAATTCGTCTTAAAGGACGATGGGAATTTACAACTCAAATGGGCGTAATTTGACAACGCTCCTTTATGTGTCAGTACAATAAATAATGCGAGGAAAACACAGAGAAATGTCTCATCTATCTTTTCTGTGTTTCATAAAAAAGGACTGTGGACTTGTTAAAGAAGTATTGATTTCGTGCCAAGAGCCTTCAAGCATTCTGAACAAGCATTGGCATAGCCAATAGGTCTCGCCTTTGGGACCTTATAAGTATTTAGTTATGTAGCACAATATCCTTGGTGCAACAACATCAACTGTTGCATGGCTAAACACTTATAAGGTCCTAAAGGCGAGACCTATTGGCTATGCCAATGCTTGTTCTTTTTGACACACAATCCTACATTGTTTGCATCGACCTGCCCTGTCTCTGGACATTTAAATAAATGGAGCTCCAATAATTGTGCCCTGGGCTACAGAAAGAAACACCCCAATTTCAACCCTCTGCATGCCATTTTAATTTAACAAAGTATGATATATAAATAAAACAAAGTGTTATGACTTGTTCACTGAGAGAGGCAATATATTGCGTGGTAACTGATGGTATTCTAAAGGGGGTGGGTAAAACAAAGAGCAGGGAGAAGTACATGGTGGGTTAAAAGCTCGGTGAGGACTGATGGGTTAACATGCAGTGCCTGTAACTTACAAATGCCTGTAAAGGCAAAAAAAAAAAGCCACCTCCGAAAGAAAGAAAACCCAGCAAGGGAGCGACCTCTGTAACCTGACCAGATGAGGTAACCCAAGACACCCAGTTAAGAACGCTGTGTCCCAGCACCAGAATTAATGCCATAGCATAGAAAGGCTCAATACCTACATTAAGACCATTAGCACCAAGCCTCATGAGAGCTTAGAAACCTCAGCAGCGCATTGTTTACCGGGGTCAAGCCTGGCTGCAAGAACAGAGTAGTACCAAGCGGAAGAATCAATGCAAGGCAGTGCTCCCTTGGCAAGAAAGAGCATCCTGAGCATATATGGCTAGCGTGCAAGCACTATAATGTTCAGGGAAAATTCTAACATTCTTTTAAAATTACAATCCTGGGAAGTCAGTTCATTTAGATGGAAATATAAGAACGTACTAAAATATTGAATTTTCACACGCAATTACAAACGTGGAGTTTTATAAATAGATTCTCGAGAAATATTTTAAAAGATATGTAAAAAATAAGTTTAGTGTTGTTAATACAAACAACAGGACGGATGACAGCTCCTGTTATGAGTCGCTTCAGTCCTTCCTTTATGCAGACGGCGTTACTGTGCCAAGTCGAGTTTGAAAGGTTCTGCGGGGCGGAGGAGGTAGGGCAGATGCGGGAGTCTGGAGATTCTGCAGCTGAGAGCTGACATGGCTTCCAAGATCAGTAAGCTGTGAACAAGGGTGGAGAAAATCAAGGTAAAGAGCGCTGTCTGTGAGGTTTCTCAAAGGGGCGTTGGCGATGTAACTAAGGGCATGGCTGGCGGGGCGACAAAAATGGCAGCCGGGAGGGAGAGAGAGAGAGAGAGAGAAAGGGAAAGAGTGAGAAAGAGAGATAAGGGGAGAGATAGAGCAAGAGAGAGAAAGAGAGAGTGGAAGATACAGAGAGAAAGCAAGAGAAGATAGAGCGAGCTCGGAAGTGCTGCTTGCGCACGCGCGCAGTCTGCTTTTTTCAAAAAGCACATACTCGTGCTTGTGGTGCTCTCCTGCGTGCACCCGGAAGGTGGATGCTGCCATAAGCACAAGTATGTGCTTCCAAAAAGAGCTGAACGAGGGCTAACGGTCTCCTATGCAGCGCATGCGTGCTGTGTAGGCGAGACCTAAAAAGGGAGATGTTATGGAACCAACGGAGCAAGACCTCTGACCTCCCGGTCAGGGAAACTGTTCTCCCCATGCACAGCTCCGTCATTGAGGCACTGCCCCAGCGTCTTTCTGAGTTCAAAGGTAGGAGTTTGCCTGCGTCTCATCCCTGGTGGTCCAGTGGAAGAGCCTGCTCTTCTCCTGGTCTGCTCTTGTCTGCCTCTTCTGTCCTTTTTGTACTGTTACTTTCTGTCTTTTTGCCTTTATGACGATTTGTCTGTTTTCCTCCGTTCTGCCCTTTTTCCCACCGCTGCTGCCCTCAGGGCCCCTCCCCCCCTGGGTGTTCGAGCTCACGCCTTCCAGCTGCTCTCCCTCGCCCTACTTAATGCTGGCTGTTGCATGGCCACGCTGCTGGCGCACCAAAGGCAAGCCCATCAGCCCTGTCCATGACCCAAAATGCCCAGCGCCATGGGACGCTGCTCCTCCAACCCCCAGTCGCTAAGACTCCAGCACTCTCCACGCTCTCAACCCTGGATGCAAAATCAACTGCCAACTCTCAATGCCGAGCAACTCCCAAGGCTCATTCTCCTGCCGACACTACTGTTGCACTTTCCCCCACCTCCGGACCCAGACAGCAACCGCTAATCCACCTGACGCCAGTGCACCCAAACCCCTGAGCTGCATCCTCCATAACTTACGCTCCCTGCACAGACACGCAGTAGAAATCTGGGACCTCCTCAACACCCTCCTGCGAAACGTTGCCTTCCTCAAAGAGACCTGACCAATGTCAGCTCCGCTCTCGACATCGCAACCGCCATCCCTGATGGGTACAAAATCCTGAGAAAAGACCACCCCAACCACCCTGGAGGTGGCCTCACCATCATCCACAAAGGCTCCCTCCAACTGACTACCTCCATCTCGAACTAAGCCTCGCCCCTCATGGAACATATACATTTCCAGATCCAGAAAGACTCTACACAGGTGTCACGAATTACCCATATGCAGCAAAACGATAGAGGAGAGGGAAGAGGAAACCCACATACTTCCCCCTTAGGTTTCTCCTTTCCTCTCCTTGTAGCTCGCAACATTTCTCAACACCACCAGCACCAATAAGAATGAAGAAAATAACTGCGCCTTAACGAAGTCGATGTGTTAGGAACCAGACCTGCTGACGTGAAGACATTGCGGGAACACACTGAATTGGATACAGGCCCTTTAAAAACACAGCTGGAGACGGAAGTGGCAGCGCGCGTCCCAAACGCCAGAGCAGAGCAGAACTCAGAAGACCGAGAGGAAAGAGGAACGGATGGAGACTACGGGGCAGATTGACTGCCAGCAGTCTTTTGTGTTGCTGAGCAGCCCTCAAAAGGACAATGAGGACCGATGATTTGAGCAAAATAGAGAAGTGCCCAGCCACGTTCCCGGAGAGACGTGGCTTTCTCAGGTGAGTGGCCGTTTTCGGGGTTTATTGAAAAAAGCAAAACCAGACGCTAGAAATGTCTGACAATGTGGGAGTCTGGAGAGTGGGGTGGGGGAGCGGGTGAATGGGTTTTTGTGGACAAACAGAACAAGAACTGGGGATTCACAGGTGATGTTTGGGTGTCTAGAGTCATGCCCCTCACTCCCATTCCTTTAGGTCATTAAAGAAAAAGGAAGAATAAGAAAGGAACTTACCTGAGCCATCTCTTCTTCTCCGAGTAACTTTGGTGGTGACCAAATCTATGAGAGACCACTCTGAAGACCCTAGAACAAGAGAGAAGAGAACCTTTACTCCAAGTTTACTACTGCTTTAAGAAAAATAAAAGAAAGCTTAAAGAAAAGAAAACTTCTCAGTTTCATTGTATTGCTTTGCTTACACCTTTCCTTCAGTGCCACAAGTGGTGCCCAAACCATTAGATGGCTAAAATGTAGAACCTTATACAACAGCTAATCAGAGGACAGGATAAAATGGAATGGGAATTGGAGTGACAAATGACTGCTGCGCAGGCAGACTGAAACTTGTTTAAAGCCTCAATGACTCAAAAGGTGGGGTGTATTCAAAAGGTCGTGGAAAAGCAAGTACACTTAAGCACACGTTTGCATGTTCCTCAAGGTGCTCAAGCAGGATACCCTAATATTGCTCCTCAAAAATACATTCCTGGAGAGGATCCAGATGCATTTCTGTGGAACTTTGAAAGAGCAGCAAAAGCTTGTTGCTGGCCTGAGGCCAATTGGTAATTTTTTCTAGCCCCCCTTTTTATTAGTCGAAGCCCAGGTGGCATCCCAGGTCATTAACCCCACTGGAAGTATATCCTATAAAGAGATTAAGGAGATTTATTCTAGACCATCTGAGCATGGACCCATAAGCATAAAGGGTCAAATTCAGGAAAGAATGAGGTTCTCGGCGACATAACACTAAAACCCTGTTTTTCAAATAGAAAGCCACAGCAGACAAATGGCTCAGGCCACAAGAGAACAGTAAAGAATACATAATGCATTTTATCTATCTAGAACAATATTTGGAAGCTCTACCATATGCTACACAACGCTGGTTGAGGCAACAATCTCACCTCACAGTTGAGCAGGCAGTAGACTTGGCCACCAATTTTGCCCAGGCTCAACCCAGATCACTCATAGGGGAACCAGAGAGGCAGTCTTGTCCCACATGGACCTGGGAAAGGAGAAAAAAAGAACTCCAAAACCCTTACAGAACCACCCTGAGTTCGACTATTTAAAACGGAGCTTCTACCCTCAGGAGGACCACCACAATGTTTCGATTGTGGCGAGTGGGGGCACATAGCGAGACCCTGCCCACACAAGAAACATACGAAGGAACCAATGGATATCAGCTATTAACCCCAGTCCCTTCTATAAACAGAAGAGATATGTTCCTGTTTCTAGGTAAGTTTCTCAATGGGAAGGAGGTCTCTGCCTTATTAGATTCAGACTGTGGACAGTCGGACATAAAAAGATCCTTGGTAAAAAACACAAATACACCCTAACGCCCATATACCCATACACTGTATTCACTATGATATTAAAGTATATCCCCTAGCAAGCATTCCAGTTCAAACACCTAGGGCTAGATGTAGGTAAATCTTATTTACCGATTCATAAATACCGAATTTTACCGATTCGGTATTTATGAATCGGTAAATAAGATGTAGGTAAAAATTCGGTAAGTTTTTACCGAATCGGTAGGATTCGGTATTTACCGATTCGGTAATTACCGATTCGGTATTTGCCATTGATTCCTATGGGCCTTGAAGCCCATAGGAATCAATAGCAAATATTGATTCGGTAATTACTGAATCTGTAAAAATACCGAATTGCCAGGGGGGACAGGGTGTCACTTTGACACCCTGTTACACCCCTGTTTCTGGCTTGTGTGCCATGTGACACACATATATGCCCTTAGGGCATGTATGTGTGCCACATGGCAGAGGTGTGCATGCACAGATGTGCATGTACACAGGAATTCGTTATTTACCACCCAATGGTATTAGGTGGTAAATAACGAATTCTAAAGGCCCTGTAGCACTGTTTAAAGTGCTACCTACATAAGAAATTACAGATTCGGTAATTTTACCGATCGGTAATGAGAGAGCGCAATTTGAATATAAAGTATATCGTAGCCATATTTAGACGTATATGTTATAAACGTAGGAATGAAACGCATATCGTAATGTAAAGTTGTCGATGATAGCATAAAGTCAACTAAAGTGATGACTTGGTATAGGAAATGTAAATGTATTTACACGTTAACATGCATTAGATTTAGAAGGCCCGTATACATAATGGGTAAACATAGAAATGTGTAGAAATACTTAGGAAATGTAGAACGTGCACAGTAGAATTCGTGTACGTGTGTAACTTTAAATGGAAAAGACATTAACGTGGAGAAATGTAACGTGGATAAATGTATGAGAGAACTTACATAACGATGTAACCAATGCGAATGCATAAGTTATACTCTACGCAGTTGTATTCTATGTATTATATATTCTATGTAAAATGTATTCAAGTATAACTAAGACTTTTGCTAAAAGTACGAATATATAAATGTATGCCAAAGGTTATACTGTGTAGAGGGTTTTGTAGGAATGCTGGAAGAGTTTAGGTCATTTGTGATTGTAACCTGACTGACCAAGAGTTCGAAGGAGCATAGTCAAATGTATGTAATTTAGTGGGCTTGTAAAAGTCGTAAATAGCTTGATGCGGACGTGAGAGCCAAGAAGTCTAGCACTTGTTAGATTTAAGGTGACAATGCCGGACGGAGCTTATTGCTCGAACGTGAGGAGAGACACTTTTGAGGTGAACTATGTTTTGACAAGATCATTCACAGGATCTAGAAGGTTAAAGAATTGTAGGTATAAGTTAAAGCCTTGTCTAAGTTCATATGACATTGGATCTGAAAAGAGTCAGTAAAAGTCGCCAACGAGATGATGAAGATGACATCTAAGGAGAAGGGTCAACTTAACGGACGACGCAAGGAATGGACCAATGGAAGAAGCAGGAAGTTGACATCATCGGGGAAGGTCCGTGGTGGGCGTCAAGGGGCGTTCCACCCACACTGTGATTGTGTATTTTAGGGACAGCACCCCGGGGAGGAGGTAGCAATTGGCAATCAAGAGAGGGCAATCAGAGAAGGGCGAATTGCTCAGAGCGAAGACAAGGGTAGATGCCTTGAGCAGATGCGCTGAGAGATCAGAGCGCAAGGGAGCAGTAGGCCGATGACCCTTAGAGAGAGCGGATGGGTAGGCAGATAGGGTACTGCTTCTGAAACTTAAGATTTCCTTTAGAGGCTAAGAGAGTTTGAACTTCTTTGGAAGTCAAACTGCTGACACCTTTTTAGGGAAGAAACTTGCAAAGTAGGGATGTCACATAGCACAGAGTAGGGACAGTTTTAACTTGATTATTTTATCTTACTGCAGATGACGCAGAAGGAACCACTTCACATCGAAGCTTAAATTTCTGATATTGTAACTGATTTTGTATTTTGTATACTTTGAAGTTATCCCGAGTGGATTGTATTGCATTCAAATTAACTTTATATAAACTCTTAAACTTTATCAGTTGTAAGTGGTTCTTCAGAGTGGCGTCAGTTAATGGGGTTTGTCTAACCTATGTGGGGGTTGTCTTTTACTCAATGACAGATACAAATCGGTCCGAAATTGACGAATGAGATAAATTATTAAATTGATCATAATCATAAATTGATATCAAAATCTCATTCCCCGCAGTTGGTAGCAGAGTATGATGGTTATCTTCTTGAGGAAGACGACCTAGGCCAGGTTAGTTTACCCCAAGGTCCCTAGTCATCGTCGACCAGAAGAAGAATTGCAGCCGAAGACGGTGCTGACGGTGCGTCGAGAGAAAAGCAGCAGAGTCGGTCGAGAGTGAGTATAAGGGTCATGCGTTGTAAGATTGCGGTGTTTTATGTTGTTCCTGTGTTGTAATGTCAAGCGGAGTTGAATGCCTGTAGTGTGATTGGGGGAAGGTTGTGAGCGCGCGCAACCGGATGAAATCTTATGTCCAGAGGACTTAAGTGGTTCGGGTGTATCGAACACCCAGAGTAATTTGTCTACCATTGAAAGGGGGTCATGAGGTACCATTGATTTCCCGACAGACCGATGATAGGGGGAACGTATGTGTGAGTGAATGAGTAGCGGACGCTGGTCGTACGTTTACTGTGTGTAAGTAACCTATCAGTTGAGGCAAGTGTCCGACCGTAAGAGGAAAGACGCTGTGCCAGTTGAGGTAGCAATTACAGTTAGACTGTGGCCGTACAGTCAGAGAAAAGTGATCGCTTGGACGAAAGTAGTCATTTTTCAGTGTGTGAATGAAAACGCATGTGAGATCGAGAGACGAGTTGAGAAACGAGGGAAGCTGCTGAAGAAGAGAAGTGACGTCAGCGTAGAGCCGCGCTGAGATTGGCCGGTTGGTGTAGAACCGTGCTGGGATAGGCGGTTAAGCGAGAGTCGCACAGGGATTGGTGGTAGTCATCAAGACGTAAATAAGTAAGGGAATTAGTAAGGAATATCGTACGTTATAGAAAATGAAGTGTTTCAAGGGTTTAGGAAAAATCTTTAAAAGAAAAAGGAGAAATTTATATGCCGGAGAAGAAGCTCCACCAGAAGGCACACCAGCATACCATATGGCAGTCAACGTAGGCTTACATTCGATATTATGGATTTCCGAGTGGCATAGGCTAACTGAAGGGCATAAAGAACTGGCGTTTCCAAGATTCGGAACATTTAAATTAGATGTGTTGAACCAACTGAAGGCGACGATGCTTTCAATGAGACCTCTACCGAGGCCAACACAATTTGAAGCTCTTGGTGTGTGGTTTAGAACAGCACACGAAAGGGGCGTAAAAAGGCGCCAAGAAAGAGTAAGAAGATCGGTAAAGGCAGTGCAGGATGCTAAATGGGACGAAGAAGCTAAAAAATGGAGAGTACAAAAGATAGAAGCGGACAAACTGTTCACCATGATGGAGGCCACGGGAGAAAGGAAACCTCTAGAACAAGAAGATGAGGAAAGCGAGTCGGAGGAGGATCTAATAGAAAGGTTATTAACAGATAGACCACCTCCATACAGCGGTGAACTTGCGAGTCCCATATTACCGCAAGCAGACGGAGCTAGGTGGGGGGAATATAAATCGATCCCAGTAACCGAGTGGGACGCTAACAAGACTGAGGAAATACCCCAAACTAGTTCTGAACAGAGAGTAGTGGGAAGATTTGTGGTCCAGAAGGTGCCAGAGACGCAATGCGCAAGGTCGTACCAAATGCCGGACGCTTTGCAGGTTCCGGTTACCATAGGCCCTATTGTGTCAATCTACAACCCAGAAGGGGTCCAGCAGGAGGAACAGGCACGATGGGACAGCGAAAGAGCAGAAGTGGAGAATAGGAATGCCACAATGAATCCCCACAGGCAAATACGAACACCGATGAGTCGGAGTACCCCATTAGATTCTGCAACGGGTCTTAGGGTAGAACAGGGAGATCGAAGAGGGCCAATGGATCTGAGGGGTCCTAAACCGAAGACTTTTAAGGATTTAAGAGAATATTTGAAGGATTGGGACACTGTCGAAGAGGCTCGGAATAGAAGTTTAGAAACGGGATCCGAGTGGAGAGAGCAGGATAACAGGATTCTCTCTCATTGTGGAGCTGGCGAAAGCAGCCCCGAGTGGGAGAGAGGGAGTCAGGAAAGCAGAAGAGATACTTGTCCTACCAATAGCGGCAATAGGCCAATGTGCGAAGACAGAAGTGCAGGGTGTGGCGAAGTGCCTCGCGTCACCTTCAGTGAAGGGGAACGTAGGACACAGGAGTACCGGAATACCTTTAGGTGCACACACCATGCCCCAGGTGAAGATGTGAGACACTGGAGTCACGGAAACATGGAGAGTCGCGAAGCGTCTCGACATGCATCCGGCGATAGTGGACGGAGTCAGGAGGATATAGGTAGTCGCGAAACGTCTCGCCATCCATCCGGTGATCGCGAAAGAGATCACGGGAACATGGAGGGCCGTGAAGGACCCTATCGTTTATTAAGCGACACTAGACAACAAGCGAGTTACGGTGGGTTAGAACAGAACGGTGGATCCTATCTCACATCTGGAGAAACCGAGCCGGAAAGTCGGAACGTAGGGTTGGGGGACGGAGCATTATTCCACCATACCCCACGTGAAGATGGAAAGGCTTGGGATCTAGAGGGGTGGGAACGAAGAGAAGGAAGGAAGACTCCTCATAACTCACCTGTGCTCAGGCGTAGGGCGCATAGTGGAGGTGAGAGGGGCATGAGAGAAGAACATAGAACTGAAATGCTGAAAGCTGAAATAAAAGCAAAACGACTTGACCTAATGAGTTTGAAGTCAGACTTGGATGAAATAATTGATGGTACAGTGTCACTAGAGAGATTAGACTTGTATACACCAGATGAAATATTGTTCTTATCCAAGGATATTACTCGAAGAGCGAGGTCAGCTCATGAGAACCTATCTAACTTGGCAAACAGGTACATGGTAGACCTGTCGCGAACTAAGGCTTTACAGAGTAACCATAGGCTGACTTGCACAGATCGGGATCTGGATGAGCGTAGAACGATCGCGCTGAAGGTACACATAAGGGAATTGATCTTAAGTATCAGAATATGGAAAGATCTGGATAGATGGGAGGAAAGATGGTCCAAGAAGGGCTCCGTTAGACGGAGTGTGCTTGGGAAGTCCCAGGACGCAGACTTGATGCGAATGGAAGCCTTCCCTTTGCGAGAAATCGCGAATGGAAGCTACGTTCACGTGCCCTGGAGTAGGGGGGATTTGGCGGCATTTACCAATTCCTTCCCAAAGCTTAGGGATAATCCTGTCGAGTGGTACAAACAGGTAGAAAGATTCGTGAAGATCTCGAAGGTACTGTGGGTCGATTTGAACACACTGTTCGATATCGTAGTACCCGGAGACTTGTGGACGGCATGCAAGCTTAGTGTTGAATGGCCTACTTGTGAGCCACCGAGAGATACTCGGACGAATGGTCCATCAGCTAGAGTCATGGAAAAATACGAGAGGGTAATAACATGGCTAAAAGAGAAAGTGCCGGTGCAAGACATAGACTGGGTAAAGATAGATCGAACTACTCAGGAGCCGAAGGAGACAGTTCATGAGTTCTATGAGCGATTGCTGAAAGCATTTAAGCAGTACAGCGGGTTAGATGTGATGGATCCCAAGGACATAGGACAGTTTGTTTCAAAGTTTGTCCTCGGATTGAGACCAGAAATATGTCTAATGATCCAACAGCATCTGATCTGTTGGCAGAACAAACCTTTAGATGAAATTCTGAGGTATGCAAGGTACTGTAGTGACGAGATAGACTCTAAGGCAAAGAAGCTCAAAGAAAAGTTAATGCTAGTGCAAATGCAAGCTGCTGGAAAGGATAAACAGCGGCAACAAGGAACAGGAACGCAGGCGAAGAAACAGAATAATCAGAGCAGAGATGAGGAAGAAAGACCGAGACCGAGAATGGATATCGCGACACTGAAAAAGACGACGAGATGCCATCAGTGTAATGAGGTGGGACACTGGCGACGAGAGTGTCCTTACAATGTTGAGTCAGGGGAATTAGAGCAGGAGGAGGAAGAGGTTCAGAACAACGTGGTTAAGGGAGCCACAGTCCCGAAGGGCAAGTTTGTCAAAGGGGGGACTCAGACTCCTCGAGCCCCGTTTCCTCAACCACCTCGCATCTCAAACGGAGGGAAAACCTACAGACAGATGCCATTGTTTGTAGGAGGAGAGGAATGCTACTACGTTGATCCACTTACAGGGCAGCGGGCGAATAGGGGGGAAGATTGTACTCTAGGAGCCGCCTTGGAAGTAGATCAGAGAGGACCATACGTAGAGGCGGAGATAGCGGGATGTCCTACAACCTTTTTGGTGGATACGGGGGCCACTCGATCCACATTGAGATCCGCGGTAGTCCCAGGTCTGCCAATCTCAGGAGAAATGGTTCAGGTGGTAGGAGTCGCGAACAAAAGGATGACGAATCCCCTGACCGAACCAGTGTCAGTAAGGATAGGGAATTACAGTGACGAACATCAGTTTGTGATCTGCGATTCTAGTCCTGTGTGCTTACTAGGGAGAGATTTGCTGTGCAAACTGAATTGCACGATACATTGCACGCCAGAAGGAGTAGAAGTGCAGACCAATGACGAGGATGCTGATTTTAAAGTCGTAAATTCAAAAGAGTGTGTGGAACTATATCCTACCTTAACAGTGGAGGAGCTTCCGCAGGACTTGAGGGAGAAAGTCTCAGCTGAGGTATGGGATTTTACTGGGGAAGAAATAGGATTGATCAAGGGAGTGGAACCGGTAAAAATCTTGGTAAGACCCCATGCTGAGTATCCAAGAACACCACAGTATAAGCTAACACCAGAGACGATTGCAGGAATAAAGCCTGTGATCGAAGTCATGATTAAGCAGGGAATACTGAAGGAGATCGTGGGTAGTCCATGTAACTCCCCGATTATGGGTTTGTAGAAGCCTAGTGGAAAATACAGAATAGTGCAGGACCTTCGAAAGATTAATAACATTGTTGTCTCATGTTGTCCAGTGGTACCGAATCCATCAGTGATATTATTTCAGATACCGTTCCAAGCTGAATGGTTTACCGTGATAGATTTGTGCCAGGCTTTCTTTTCGATACCGTTAGACGAAGAGAGCCAGTATCTTTTCGCTTTCAAGCTGGAAGATCGCGTCTTAACATGGTGTCGTATCCCTCAGGGGTATACAGAAAGCCCGTCGATCTTTAACCAGTTATTGAAACGAAATCTTGAGAGTCTAGTACTGCCCAAGAAGTCGGTTCTAGTCCAGTACATAGACGACCTCCTGGTTGCGTCAGAAACTGAGGAAGCTTGCAGAGAAGACACCATCACTTTGTTAAATCACTTGGCCGAGAACGGACACAAGGTGTCTCCAAGTAAATTGCAATATTGTAAGACTGAGGTGCAATACTTGGGCCATAGGATTGAAAAGGGAAAGCGGAAGGTGTCTCCAGACAGAATAGAGGCGATTATGAAAATGAATGCGCCTACGACACAAAGAGAAGTCAGGATGTTTCTAGGCATGGTCGGTTATTGTCGACAGTGGATAGCAAACTTTTCACTGAAGGCTAAACCGTTGTTACAACTGACGCACAAAGGAGTAAGTGATCCGGTACCATGGGACAAAGATTGTTTGATGGCATTTTTGCAGCTGAGGGAGGACTTGTGTCGCGCCCCGGCTTTAGGAATGCCAGATTACACTAAACCTTTTTTGCTTTACTGCTGCGAGAGAGAGGGATGCGCTTTAGCGGTTTTAGCTCAGATCCACGGAAATGCGCGCAGGCCAGTGGCGTATTTTTTGGCTACATTAGATCCAGTAGCCGCAGCGTTGCCCGGATGTCTCAAATCCGTAGCTGCAACGGGTGTCAGCATTGAGAGATCGGAGAGTGTAGTAATGGGACACCAGTTAGTGGTGTATGTGCCGCATTCTGTGGAATTGTTAATGACCAGGACGAAGACTCAGCATCTGACGAATAGCAGGCTCACACGCTACGAGCAAGTCATACTGGCTGCCGAGAATGTGACCCTAAAGAGATGCTCCGTCTTGAATCCTGCAACTTTGATGCCACTTCCGAATGAAGTGGACGATGAAAATTGTACAGATCATGACTGCCTCGATGTGACTGAACTATGTACCAAACCGAGACCTGATATCGTAGATGAGCCATTGACAGACCCAGACGAAATTTTCTTCGTTGATGGTTCATGCGTAAGGAACGATGTCGGTCAGCTGAGAGCAGCTTATGCAGTATGCACGATTACCAGAGTTATAGAAGCCGCTTGCCTGGAAGGAGTACACTCCGCACAGGTAGCCGAAATTGTGGCTTTGACTCGTGCTTGCTTAGCAGGCGACAAACTTCGAGTCACCATATACACCGATAGCCAGTATGGTTTCGGGGTAGTTCATGATTACGGGCAGTTATGGTCTCAAAGAGGTTACATGACCTCCTCGGGTTCTCCCATTAGGAATGGAGAATTCGTGAGACTTCTGTTAGAGGCTTTGCAAAAACCTATGGCCATAGCTGTGGTCAAATGTGTTGCGCATACAAAAAATGTTGATTTTGTATCGCTAGGAAACAGATATGCTGATGAAGTAGCGCGTTACTGCGCAGAGCAGGGATATTCTCACACTGATGTAAAAGTGGGAGGAATCCAGGAAAGAACTGAATTGACGATGTTACTAGATACTGTAGATACATGGGATGAATTGAGAGCAGTACAGGAAAATGCACCAGATGATGAGAAAAGGAGCTGGGAAATAGCAGGTTGCGGAAAAAGTGAGATGAATTTTTGGGTTTCTGCCGACGGGAGGGCAGTTTTACCAAATGAACTTGTTAGTCCAATGGCAAGGAAATTGCATGGATCAGCACACATAGGAAGAGATGCTATGGTAAGAGTATTCAGACAGACGTGGTTCAATCCTAAGTTTAGAGTAGCGGCAGAAGCAGTGTGTCAGCGATGTGCGATCTGTCAGCAACTAAATGTGGGTAAGAGAACACCAGTTACATTGAGTCACATTGGGAGGTCTGGGGGGCCTTTCAATAGGATGCAGATTGACTTCATAGAAATGCCTCCATGCAACAGACTCAGATACGTTTTAGTGATTGTCTGCATATTTTCTAGATGGGTTGAGGCTTACCCTACACGTAGGTGCGATACACTTACAGTAGCAAAATTGTTACTTAGAGAGTTGATACCGAGGTTTGGGGTGCCGTCCTCTTTGGAATCGGACAGAGGAACTCATTTTAATAGCGAAGTGGTGAAGATGCTATGTTCAGCTTTGAATATCGATCAGAAGTTACACTGCAGCTATCGACCAGAAGCTTCAGGGATTGTAGAACAAATTAACAGCACCATCAAGTCCAGATTGGCTAAAGTTTGTTCATCGACATCCCTGAGTTGGCCAGACGCACTTCCAGTGGTTCTTATGAGCATACGTAGCACACCTGATAGAAGAACAGGCCTCTCTCCACACGAAGTGCTAATGGGGAGAGCTATGAGGTTGCCATCGGTTCCGACTGCAGCGCTAGTGAACATCACAGACGATTTGATCTTGGACTACTGCAAGGGACTATCTGATGCCGTTAATTCTGTGTCCCTCCAGGTCCAGGCTGCAGAGGTTCCATCAGTACAAGACTTGTGCCATGACCTGAGTCCAGGAGACTGGGTCCTGGTGAAGAAGCACGTCAGGAAGAACTGCTTAGACGTGCGTTGGCGAGGACCGTTTCAAGTCATACTTGTAACGAACACTGCGGTGAAGTGTGGAGGTCTGCCAAACTGGATACATGCCTCACACACCCGAAGAGTGCCAACACCTCCAGAAGAAACAGCTCCTCTCTCGGATGAGAATCCGGCGGGAAGCGGAGAAGCCATAGAGGGGGAAAGCCAAGCTGTGGAGGTGATCGAAGAAACTGAAACTGTGTTGGAACAGGACGACGAAGGTCAGGACACTAGTGGGACCGAAGTCGCCTCAGGAGAAGAAAGTAATTGGGAGTCCGACACAGATATCGAGCAGACTGAGAGTGACCAAGAGACAGGTCCTAGAACATGGAGCGGAAGGACAAAGAGTGAAGAAGCCAGTTGGCCGGAGAGAAGGAAAAGGCCAAGTTCGGAAGGAAAGAAAGAAAGAACTCTTGCCCCGATCACTGAAGAATCGGATCAGGAGGAAGAAACGACAGACTCAGGAACTGAGAGTCCACGAAGATCGAGAAGGGTACGTGTGCCCTGCAGGAGGTACGCCACCCCAGAGTGGACTTATCTAGCAGATGTATTGGGGACAGTGGAGATATGGATGTTGGCGCCTGGACTCGAGACTGAGGGGTTACTGACTTTCACACTTCCCATACCCCCGCGTTTGAGTAAAATTCAAGATTTAGTGCTAAAAAGATTACAATTTCCAACATTTGGTCAGCAAATGTCAGAAGAAGAAGAAAAAGTTATTCGCTTTGAATTATTAATAATTGTTGTGAAAGCTGCAGGTCCGAAAATAATTGTTGATGCATAAAAGACTTTTGTTTGTATGATTATAAAGAAGAAGATAACCTAGCGCCGAGTGGAAAGAAGAATAAAATTAGGGATCACATTTAGAGGACGGAGAAGGGCTAGGGTTGTCTGCTGCTAAAAAGAGAAAATGACATGTTGTGAAAGAGATACCTGTTGATAAAAAAAGCACTTTAAAGACTGAGAAAGCAACCAAGGACTGGAAAGGAAACCATTTGCTAGAGAACGAGGTACGCTGTTTGATAACATGGAGAACGGAAACCCAAACAGAAAAGCTAGATGTATAGTAGGTACACTTATAGCAATAGTGATATTTCTCATAATTATAGTAGTGACGATATCTTACATGATAGGACATGAGAATGATAAAGAAATAGCGAGTGTAAAAACTGTAACGACCTTGAAACCTGCTCTTGTGGGAAAGAAGGAGGAGAGCACTGTTATACGTGAAAAGGCGTTACTTACAGACGAAGCTCGTAGATTACACGTAGACGAGTCACAGGGAAATTTTAGGTCAAATGCATATGCCAAACTGCTATACGAATATATCGATGCCATGGAGGCCAAAGATTGCTACGTTTGTATGCAATTGCCGGCTTCTGTAGACGAAGGCATTAGATATCACCATCTCCCATTGACTTATGGGATAACATGTAGTTTACTGCTTAGCATATTTTATGGTAGGGAAGGATTTGAGTACTACTTTTCAAATTATGATTCGGTACTGCCTGAAGTTCCGAATTATAAGCAAATGAATAAGTGGGACTATTACAAAAAGGAGGATAGACTGGCTAAATTCTTTCTTCCTTGGGATACATAAGATACATCATATGCACGTAGAAATAATCTGACTTGCAAAATATCAGAGGTGGAGAAGAAGTTTATTGGACAGGTAGATGACCGATACAGAAGGCAGAAGATTCTAAAAATGTCAGGACAATGGAAAACAGATTGGACAGAAGAAGAGAAGGCACATAAAAAGAAAGGTAGCAATGGTCCAATAGCATTGGATAGAACGCAGAAAGGAAAGTTATGTTTAGCTCGAAGCAAGACATATTATGAAAGTGAATTTGTAGGTGAAGTAAGTTGCGAGCACTCCTTTAAACTGGAGTACTACACGAAAGATTTTATGAAAGGGATGCAAGCTATTCCGAATGTGTATTTTGTATGTGGGAGAAATGCCTATGTAAAACTACCTGACAATTGGTATGGTTCGTGTTACTTGGCAATTGTCTTCCCCAAAATATATCATGCAAAGGATTTAGCGATCATAGAAGGAAGGGCTTCGACAAGAACGAAAAGGGAAGTAGGAGAGGCAGAGGTAGTAGGAGATGTATTTGGAGCGATGTTTCCATTGTTAGGTTTGATTCTTAACGATGTTAAGATTAGAAGGTTAGCGACAGTCGTAGATAGATTGTCTGCCAGTACTGCAAGGTCATTAATGTTAGTAGAAGGTGAGATGCAGTCGATTAGAGCTATGGTTTTACAGAACAGACTTGCTTTAGATGTGATATTAGCAAAGGAAGGCGGAGTTTGTAAGGCTTTGAAAGTTCAGGAATGTTGTACTTATATTCCTGATAATTCAAAACCACTTGAGAAAGTCATACGGAATATTACACAGATTCATCAAGAAATCGAAGATTTATCAAAAATAAATGTTTGGGAAAAAGTAGGAAATGGAGTGGGAAAGGTTGGAAGTTGGTTTGCTAATCTTGGCAAAAGTATAGTTTGGTATATTTTGAAGCCTGTATTAATAGTATTAATTTGCATAATTACATTATTAGGATTAGTAAAATTATATAAATGGCATAGGTCGAACCAGTTACAAAGATCGATGAGAGACCAAGAGAGGAGACTAGCTGTTCTACAAGATCAACAGTATAAAAGTCTGAGAGCACTCGAATCGATAAAAAGAGGAACTGATGTAACTAGTTCTGTATAAAAGATGTATTCAAATTGCTTTTAGTGATGACTCCTAAAAGTCATCAAAGGGGGGAACTGAGAGAGCGCAATTTGAATATAAAGTATATCGTAGCCATATTTAGACGTATATGTTATAAACGTAGGAATGAAACGCATATCGTAATGTAAAGTTGTCGATGATAGCATAAAGTCAACTAAAGTGATGACTTGGTATAGGAAATGTAAATGTATTTACACGTTAACATGCATTAGATTTAGAAGGCCCGTATACATAATGGGTAAACATAGAAATGTGTAGAAATACTTAGGAAATGTAGAACGTGCACAGTAGAATTCGTGTACGTGTGTAACTTTAAATGGAAAAGACATTAACGTGGAGAAATGTAACGTGGATAAATGTATGAGAGAACTTACATAACGATGTAACCAATGCGAATGCATAAGTTATACTCTACGCAGTTGTATTCTATGTATTATATATTCTATGTAAAATGTATTCAAGTATAACTAAGACTTTTGCTAAAAGTACGAATATATAAATGTATGCCAAAGGTTATACTGTGTAGAGGGTTTTGTAGGAATGCTGGAAGAGTTTAGGTCATTTGTGATTGTAACCTGACTGACCAAGAGTTCGAAGGAGCATAGTCAAATGTATGTAATTTAGTGGGCTTGTAAAAGTCGTAAATAGCTTGATGCGGACGTGAGAGCCAAGAAGTCTAGCACTTGTTAGATTTAAGGTGACAATGCCGGACGGAGCTTATTGCTCGAACGTGAGGAGAGACACTTTTGAGGTGAACTATGTTTTGACAAGATCATTCACAGGATCTAGAAGGTTAAAGAATTGTAGGTATAAGTTAAAGCCTTGTCTAAGTTCATATGACATTGGATCTGAAAAGAGTCAGTAAAAGTCGCCAACGAGATGATGAAGATGACATCTAAGGAGAAGGGTCAACTTAACGGACGACGCAAGGAATGGACCAATGGAAGAAGCAGGAAGTTGACATCATCGGGGAAGGTCCGTGGTGGGCGTCAAGGGGCGTTCCACCCACACTGTGATTGTGTATTTTAGGAACAGCACCCCGGGGAGGAGGTAGCAATTGGCAATCAAGAGAGGGCAATCAGAGAAGGGCGAATTGCTCAGAGCGAAGACAAGGGTAGATGCCTTGAGCAGATGCGCTGAGAGATCAGAGCGCAAGGGAGCAGTAGGCCGATGACCCTTAGAGAGAGCGGATGGGTAGGCAGATAGGGTACTGCTTCTGAAACTTAAGATTTCCTTTAGAGGCTAAGAGAGTTTGAACTTCTTTGGAAGTCAAACTGCTGACACCTTTTTAGGGAAGAAACTTGCAAAGTAGTGATGTCACATAGCACAGAGTAGGGACAGTTTTAACTTGATTATTTTATCTTACTGCAGATGACGCAGAAGGAACCACTTCACATCGAAGCTTAAATTTCTGATATTGTAACTGATTTTGTATTTTGTATACTTTGAAGTTATCCCGAGTGGATTGTATTGCATTCAAATTAACTTTATATAAACTCTTAAACTTTATCAGTTGTAAGTGGTTCTTCAGAGTGGCGTCAGTTAATGGGGTTTGTCTAACCTATGTGGGGGTTGTCTTTTACTCAATGACAGATACAAATCGGTCCGAAATTGACGAATGAGATAAATTATTAAATTGATCATAATCATAAATTGATATCAAAATCTCATTCCCCGCAGTAATTTTACCGAATCTGTAAAGTTACCGATTCGGTAAAATTACAGAATCTGTATGATTTTGCAACCCCTACATGCCAATGTCCAAATACCGATCGGAAACGGCCGAAAATCGGTATTTTCGGCCATTTCCGACCGGAATTTGGGCACCTACATCTGGCCCTAAGTGGGATACCGATGCAGGTTAAAGTAGGGGTGATGGTTAGCCTTCCTGAAAAAATTATCCTGGGAACAGATAACTCTAAATTCCGTAACCTTATCGCAGATAAAGTCAAAGATCGAGGGACTAATTAATCTCCTACCCCAAACCTACTTACACAAGCCCCATGGGTCTCTGACAGAAATTTCCAGTATGCTCAGGTCCAGGATACTACCGTTAGGGTGGCCTGGCAACAAGCGAAAACCCCCACATCTCCCTCTAAAGCCTGCTATCCCCACTTTAAAAAAAATGATTTGTTATACCGAGTGGGAAAGCAAGATAACTCACCCCAGTTAGTGGTACCTCAACCATTCTGTGAGCAAGTACTTTTGTTTTGCTCATTCCCACCTCCTCGCTGAACATTCTGGAGCCCTGAAAATCACTCAAAATATTTTAAGACATTTTTATTGGCCGGGTATATTTTCTAATATAGCTAAATATTGTCAGGAGTTTGAGGTCTGTCAGAGGAAGAACCCTTAAAGACCTCCTTCAGTACCCCTGCAATCCCTTCTGATAATAGGAAAACCATTTGCGACAGTGGGTATGGACCTTATAGCTCTCCTACCTAGGTCCAAAAAAGGAAATCTATACGCACTGGTAGTAGTACATTTTGCAACTAGGTACCCGTAGGCTTTTCCCCTAGGGGCTCTTACTACCACTAACATAAGTGATAAGTTATTAGATCTCTTTTCCACAGTGGGGTTTCCCCAAGAAATCCTAACAGATCTGGCATCTCCCATTGTATCCCGTCTCATGGGACAAATCTGTAAAACGCTTAATAGCTCGCACATAAAGACTTTCGTATTCCATCCACAGACGGACAGTTTGTCTAAGAGATATAACACCATGCTTAAATTAACCCTTAAGAAGATGCTGACGACAGAGGTAAAAGAATGGGACCTTCTCCTACCCCTCGCTCCCTCTTTGTCATCAGGAGCCAGGTAAAAAGCAGTCTTGGAACCTCTCCCTTTGAGCTTTTCTATGGGAGACAGCCCCAGACTTTACTAGAGATGACGAAAGAGGGTTGGGAACAAGAGAAACCAGAAGATAAACAAAATCTCCTAGATTATACTCAGGAATTAAGAACTTGTGTATACAAACTGCGAGACTTTGCTCATGCTAATCTAGAGAAGGCCCAAAAACACCAACAAACCTTCTATAACTGGGGAAAAAATGGAGACACCTAAAATTCCATGACTGGGTGTTAGTACTATTGCCCCCCTCCATAACAAAAAAACAACCAGAGTGGAAGGACCCTAATAAAGTTATAGACAAGATCGGTCTTACAACCTATAAAGTACGAATCTCTTCAAGGAAAACACAAACTTACCACATTCATATTTTTTGAAAATGGTTAGGACCTCCTCTTAAATACAACAGTCTTCTAAGTCCGGATTCAACTCCTTCTTCCCTTAGCCATCTCGTTATCACTGAAACCATGACAGAAGCCCAAAAGACTTCCCTTCGGGAAGTCCTAGCCTCTTTTTCTCAAAACTTTTCTGACCTCCCAGGTAAAACAACACTGGTTGAACAGTTTATAATCACTCCTCCAGGGAAGGTAGTAAGACAACGGCCTTACCGAATCACAGCAGCTAGACAAGGTGCCATATCTACAGAAGTGGAAAATATGTTGAAAATGGGTGTAAAAAGACCAACACAAAGCAACTGGTGTTCTCCTATTATAATCGTACCAAAACCGGATGGCTCGATTCGTTTTTGCATTGATTTTAGAGCAGTTAATGCCATCTCGAAATGTGACTCCTACCCTCTTCCCAGAATTGATAAGCTGATTGAAAAACTCGGAGAGGCTCAATATATTTCTACCCTTGACCTTGCCAAAGAATATTGGCAGGTGCCCTTAAGGGTTTAAGACCAATAAGAAACTGCTTTTAGTAACCCTGCTGGCCTGTTTGAATTCACAGTTCTACCCTTTGGCTTACACGGAGCACTGGCTACCTTCCAAAGGCTCATGAATAAAGTTCCCTACACTCATCAATCCTATTCATCAGCCTATCTACACGATATCGTGATATTTAGTCCCAATTGGGAACAACATCTTTTACACTGCCAAAAGATATTCCAAACCTTACAATCCATGGGACTTCAACTTAATGCAAAAAAAATCCAAATTAGGGCTCAACAAAATCTGGTACCTGCAGTATCTTCTAGGAAATGGTGTTGTTGAACCACAACAAGAAAAGGTCAAGGCAATCCTAAACACTCCCTTCCTGACAACCAAGAGAGGCATAAAAGCCTTTTTAGGTTTGCTAGGGTATTACCGAAGATTCATAGTCAGATACTCCAAGATCGCAGCCCCTTTGACAGACCTTTTAAAAAAACATATACAGTCAAAAGAGCTATAAACACCCCTCCCCATCTGCCCAAAGAGCCTTTCAAGAACTCAAATCAGCCATACCTTCTAGTCCCGTCTTAATATCCCCGACTTTAAAGAACCCTTTATATTGCAAACAGATGAGCCTGACAAAGGGCTTGGTGCTGTCTTTTCCCAGAAAACTAAGGACGGTATTGATCTCCCGGTGTTGTTCATTAACAACACATTGTATCCCTGAGAACAGAAATACTAAGTGATCCAAAAGGAATGCCTCACCATTAGGTGGGCTGTAGATAAACTACGATATTATTAGGAGGGATCTCCCTTTACCCTATTTACAGACCATGCACCCTTACCATGGATGAGCCACAACAAAGGAAACAATCCCCACATATTACGTTGATTTTTATCCCTGCAACCTTTTGTTTTTTAAATTAAGCACTGAAAAGGGTATGACAATGTAAATGTGGATTTTCGCTCCCATTTTCCTAATTTCCCCAAATGGGAAAAGACTGGGGGTGGGGTAGGTCACTAAGTACAGATATGTAGCGAAACGGTGGAGGAGAGGGAAGAGGAAACCGGCACACTTCCCCCTTAAGTTTCTCCTTTCCCTTATTTGCAACCTCAACTTTCCCCAACACCGCCGATGCCAACAAGAATGAAGAAAATAACAGCCCCCTTAATGAAGACGATGTGTTAGGAACTAGACCTGCTGACGTGAAGATAGCGGGGGAACACACTGAACTGGATGCAGGCCCTAAAAAAACACATCCGGAGACTGAAGTGGGGGCGCGCGTCAGCTACTCCGGAGCAGAGCGTAACTCAGATGACTAAGAGGAACTGAGGAAGACTACAGGCAAATCAAGTGCAAGTAGTCTTCTGTGTTGCTGAGCAGTCCTCCCAGGACAAGGAGCCTGAATAAGTGAGCAACATCGAGAAGTGCCCGACCACGTTC
The DNA here is from genome assembly GCF_964263255.1 of Lissotriton vulgaris. NCBI lineage: Eukaryota > Metazoa > Chordata > Amphibia > Caudata > Salamandridae > Lissotriton > Lissotriton vulgaris. Next base: position 160,984,690 of record NC_141700.1, read on the forward strand.
CCGGAGGGGCATGGCTCTCTCAGGTGAGTGGCCGTTTTAGGGGCTTATTGAATAAAGCAAAACCAGATGCTAGAAAGTCTGACAATGTGGGAGAGTGGGGTGGGGAGGGGCTGGGTGGGTATTTGGGGTCAAATGGAACAAGAACTGGGGATGTACTGGTGATGGCTGGGTGTCTAGAGTCTTCCCCTTCACTCCCAGTCCTTTAGGTCATTAAAGAAAAAGGAAGAATAAGAAAGGAACTTACCTGAGCCATCTCAGTCAGTCAGTCAGTCAGTCAAAAACACTTTATTCGATTACTTTAAATCATAAAAGACAGTATAAGAACATTCATATTGATATATACAATCAATCAATCAATGGTAACAAACATTGTACAAAATTCTATTTAAAATCAGATAAAAGGACGGATAAAAAATCAGATAAAAATCAGCCAGGGTTTTTCTGTGCAATTAATCTTTTGCTATTAATTCGTACAGCAGCCACCAAAAAGCTAGCAACAGAGAAAATACCTCGGGTACTGCTTAGCATCTGGAGAAAAGTAAGTGCGGGCCTGACTTGTATGAAGCCCGCCTCTCTAAGAATTGGCATTAGAAACATTTTACGAATCTCCGCATAATAGTCACAGAACATGATAAAGTGCATTGTGTTCGTGTTTGAAAAACTATCACAACTACAAGGATTGCTATTTTCAGGCTTACACCAAATGGGTAAAACACCAAGGGACAAATGGATTAGGTTGAACCGGAATCTAATTAGAAGCTGGCGGTGAAAAGGTCTGGTGACAATTTTTAAGTATGGCTCAAGTGAGGGTGAAGTTAACAGTACATAATTGCCTTTAACACATGGTTTCTGTAACTCCATCTCCTCACGTTCCAGTGTCAACATAGTAAGGAAGTTTTTCTTAGTCCAGCTTATGTCCTCCCTGGTAATAGAGGCCGGTGAGATATAAAGCTCGGCACGCCCTAGTTTAGTAAACATTGCTTTAATATACATTAACCAGGGCACCCTACTAGCCCTATCCAGGGAAAGACAATCACTTATAATCTGATGATTCAATGTAATTTCTTGGTTCAACCATGTCTTTAACCAACATGTCAACGGGGCAGCTTTCAGCTGATCTGTAACATAGCCCAATCCCCATTCCATATGCAGCGAGTAAGTAGGGGTGGATTGGGGTACTGCCAAAAGGGATCTCAGGAATTTATTTTCCGCCACTTGGATCTTCTCATGGGATGTATAACCCCATACCGCAGCGCCTTATGTAGCTATGCCCAGACATTTCGCTTTATAGACATTCAAGAGTGCCTCCATCGGTCTAGCCCCCAACCGCTTTGCAAAGCCCATCAATGCTGCAGAAGACCTCTCTACAGCATTCCTTTTTGTATTCTGTTGGGGTCCCCAGGTACCCTTATCATCAAAAAGTACCCCAAGATAAGTAAAAACAGGGACCTTGGTTACCTCAGCCCCATTACAAACAAGCATTTACAATGCAACGGTTTCGCCTTTGACAAAGTTAGAGCTATGCAAGCTCGGTATGATAGTGAGAAAAAAAAGAGAAAAAATCATAAACATATATGCTTTAAAATACACACGTTTCCTCTGGTGAATTAAAAGGCACCAGCGCACATCAGTTTTGTTTTTATTTGCTAGACGGTGTGCCCTCAAGCCTCAATGTAATTCTTCAGCTCGCTTACAGTATTTAACATTTTATGGAATAAAGGTGAGCATATAGGTTGGTCTTTTTAGGGGACCCGAGTGAACCTAATATACACAGTATTAAGAAGTTTGAAGACCACTGTTCAAGCGAATGTATAAGGGTCTACTTTGGAACGCACTTTATAAATGTCACCACATAAATATATAGACACATTCATTCCCTAGGAAAAGATATACATAGTTAGATATACATAGTTGTAGACATTTAACGGCCATGTCGTGCATGGAAAATAAGAACTACCTACCTAGAAAACACACAATATCACAACCAACAGACTGTAAAGACAGTGTACAAAAACTGTTAATAGTACAACATGTTTGTACCCAGCTTTGGAGTCTATAATTCTTACACTGGTTAGGTATGAAATATATTGTAACAACGTGTGTGCGAGCAAGAAATATACTAAACGCGTTCACTGAGCACTGCATGAGCTGAAAAATTCAACCCCCTGCATTCAAAGGAGGTGACAGGAAAAGCTATTTTCTAGCCTTCCTACAAAATGGACAGGTCAGTCACAATACGTAGAAAAAGCCTCCGTCCACAACTGCGACAGGACACTATATATGCAAGGTAAGATCCGTCCTTTTAGTTCGTGTGGCACAGCAAAATCTGTGTCTGTGAACACCACCCCGGTTCACCCAGAACACATTGATTCAAAAAAGGGGGTGGTGATGAACAGAGTGTCTGAATTAAGCAGACCACTCTTACCCAGTCCAAAGATCAGGGCTTGATCTATCACCGTTTTTTAGCTCACTGCACCATCCCAGCTCAGAACCTGGCTACATGCAAATTAGTCTGTTCCTGTCCCAGTGCATGATGGGAACAGGGCAAACCAAACTACCAAGCCAATTCTTATACTGGGAAGGAAACAAGCTTCCGGGGACCGGTTTCTGGCATTTCAGCCGTCTTCGGCCCCGCTTGCTTGAATCCTGATGGTGCAATGAGCAAGGGACTCACATCTGAGTATACCCTTCCACGCTTATGGTGGACAAAATGATTAAAAAAAGGGGGTGGTGATGAACAGAGTGTCTGAATTAAGCAGACCACTCTTACCCAGTCCAAAGATCAGGGCTTGATCCATCACCGTTTTTTAGCTCACTGCACCATCCCAGCTCAGAACCTGGCTACATGCAAATTAGTCTGTTCCTGTCCCAGTGCATGATGGGAACAGGGCAAACCAAACTACCAAGCCAATTCTTATACTGGGAAGGAAACAAGCTTCCGGGGACCGGTTTCTGGCATTTCAGCCGTCTTCGGCCCGGCTTGCTTGAATCCTGATGGTGCAATGAGCAAGGGACTCACATCTGAGTATACCCTTCCACACTTATGGTGGACAAAATGATTCAAAAAAGGGGGTGGTGATGAACAGAGTGTCTGAATTAAGCAGACCACTCTTACCCAGTCCAAAGATCAGGGCTTGATCCATCACCGTTTTTTAGCTCACTGCAACATCCCAGCTCAGAACCTGGCTACATGCAAATTAGTCTGTTCCTGTCCCAGTGCATGATGGGAACAGGGCAAACCAAACTACCAAGCCAATTCTTATACTGGGAAGGAAACAAGCTTCCGGGGACCGGTTTCTGGCATTTCAGCCGTCTTCGGCCCGGCTTGCTTGAATCCTGATGGTGCAATGAGCAAGGGACTCACATCTGAGTATACCCTTCCACGCTTATGGTGGACAAAATGATTCAAAAAAGGGGGTGGTGATGAACAGAGTGTCTGAATTAAGCAGACCACTCTTACCCAGTCCAAAGATCAGGGCTTGATCCATCACCGTTTTTTAGCTCACTGCACCATCCCAGCTCAGAACCTGGCTACATGCAAATTAGTCTGTTCCTGTCCCAGTGCATGATGGGAACAGGGCAAACCAAACTACCAAGCCAATTCTTATACTGGGAAGGAAACAAGCTTCCGGGGACCGGTTTCTGGCATTTCAGCCGTCTTCGGCCCGGCTTGCTTGAATCCTGATGGTGCAATGAGCAAGGGACTCACATCTGAGTATACCCTTCCACACTTATGGTGGACAAAATGATTCAAAAAAGGGGGTGGTGATGAACAGAGTGTCTGAATTAAGCAGACGACTCTTACCCAGTCCAAAGATCAGGGCTTGATCCATCACCGTTTTTTAGCTTACTGCACCATCCCAGCTCAGAACCTGGCTACATGCAAATTAGTCTGTTCCTGTCCCAGTGCATGGTGGGAACAGGGCAAACCAAACTACCAAGCCAATTTTTATACTGGGAAGGAAACAAGCTTCCGGGGACCGGTTTCTGGCATTTCAGCCGTCTTTGACCCGGCTTGCTTGAATCCTGATGGTGCAATGAGCAAGGGACTCACATCTGAGTATACCCTTCCACGCTTATGGTGGACAAAATGATTCAAAAAAGGGGGTGGTGATGAACAGAGTGTCTGAATTAAGCAGACCACTCTTACCCAGTCCAAAGATCAGGGCTTGATCCATCACCGTTTTTTAGCTCACTGCACCATCCCAGCTCAGAACCTGGCTACATGCAAATTAGTCTGTTCCTGTCCCAGTGCATGATGGGAACAGGGCAAACCAAACTACCAAGCCAATTCTTATATTGGGAAGGAAACAAGCTTCCGGGGACCGGTTTCTGGCATTTCAGCCGTCTTCGGCCCGGCTTGCTTGAATCCTGATGGTGCAATGAGCAAGGGACTCACATCTGAGTATACCCTTCCACGCTTATGGTGGACAAAATGATTAAAAAAAGGGGGTGGTGATGAACAGAGTGTCTGAATTAAGCAGACCACTCTTACCCAGTCCAAAGATCAGGGCTTGATCCATCACCGTTTTTTAGCTCACTGCACCATCCCAGCTCAGAACCTGGCTACATGCAAATTAGTCTGTTCCTGTCCCAGTGCATGATGGGAACAGGGCAAACCAAACTACCAAGCAAATTCTTATACTGGGAAGGAAACAAGCTTCCGGGGACCGGTTTCTGGCATTTCAGCCGTCTTCGGCCCGGCTTGCTTGAATCCTGATGGTGCAATGAGCAAGGGACTCACATCTGAGTATACCCTTCCACGCTTATGGTGGACAAAATGATTCAAAAAAGGGGGTGGTGATGAACAGAGTGTCTGAATTAAGCAGACCACTCTTACCCAGTCCAAAGATCAGGGCTTGATCCATCACCGTTTTTTAGCTCACTGCACCATCCCAGCTCAGAACCTGGCTACATGCAAATTAGTCTGTTCCTGTCCCAGTGCATGATGGGAACAGGGCAAACCAAACTACCAAGCCAATTCTTATACTGGGAAGGAAACAAGCTTCCGGGGACCGGTTTCTGGCATTTCAGCCGTCTTCGGCCCGGCTTGCTTGAATCCTGATGGTGCAATGAGCAAGGGACTCACATCTGAGTATACCCTTCCACGCTTATGGTGGACAAAATGATTCAAAAAAGGGGGTGGTGATGAACAGAGTGTCTGAATTAAGCAGACCACTCTTACCCAGTCCAAAGATCAGGGCTTGATCCATCACCGTTTTTTAGCTCACTGCACCATCCCAGCTCAGAACCTGGCTACATGCAAATTAGTCTGTTCCTGTCCCAGTGCATGATGGGAACAGGGCAAACCAAACTACCAAGCCAATTCTTATACTGGGAAGGAAACAAGCTTCCGGGGACCGGTTTCTGGCATTTCAGCCGTCTTCGGCCCGGCTTGCTTGAATCCTGAGGGTGCAATGAGCAAGGGACTCACACCTGAGTATACCCTTCCACGCTTATGGTGGACAAAATGATTCAAAAAAGGGGGTGGTGATGAACAGAGTGTCTGAATTAAGCAGACCACTCTTACCCAGTCCAAAGATCAGGGCTTGATCCATCACCGTTTTTTAGCTCACTGCACCATCCCAGCTCAGAACCTGGCTACATGCAAATTAGTCTGTTCCTGTCCCAGTGCATGATGGGAACAGGGCAAACCAAACTACCAAGCCAATTCTTATACTGGGAAGGAAACAAGCTTCCGGGGACCGGTTTCTGGCATTTCAGCCGTCTTCGGCCCGGCTTGCTTGAATCCTGATGGTGCAATGAGCAAGGGACAGGGACAGACTGATTTGCATATAGCCAGGTTCTGAACTGGGATGGTGCAGTGAGATAAATAACGGTGATGGATCAAGCCCTGATCTTTGGACTGGGTAAGAGTGGTCTGCTTAATTCAGACACTCTGTTCATCACCACCCCCTTTTCTGAATCGTTTTTGGCCACTATAGGTGTGGCAGGGTATACTCAGACATGAGTCCCTTTCTCACTGCTCCATCAGGATTCAAGCAAGCCGGGCCGAAGACGGCTGAAATGCCAGAAACCGGTCCCCGGTAGCTTGTCTCCTTTCTGGTGAAGAATTGGCTTGGTAGTTTAGTCTGCCCTGTTCCCATGATGCACTGGGCCAGGGACAGACTGATTTGCATATAGCCAGGTTCTGAGTTGGGATGGGGCAGTGAGATAAATAATGGTGATGGATCAAGCCCTGATCTTTGGACTGGGTAAGAGTGGTCTGCTTAATTCAGACACTCTGTTCATCACCACCCCCTTTTCTGAATCACCCAGAACACATGACGCATGTGGATAAAATAATGCATCTGTAGGAAAAGTCTCTCTGGCGCCCTAAAATCACTCGTGGGAAAAAGGCACTATTCAAATCTGCAGCAAAACTTTAATTTACACACTTGGAGCCGGGTGGCCAACATAAAAGAAGGGCAAGGCACTATTATACGGAGGAAAAACGCCCCTATACAGGGCACTGTGTGCAGGACAAGCCCCCGGGCTGCATGATATGGAGAAAAGGCCCGTCTATCTCTATTATGGTCATACATCTGCAGGACGAGCCCCCACGATCTGCATATAGGACAAAGCATTGTCTGTGCTCAAAAGGACTCTCACGGGTTCAAGACATCTGAAACATGACACACTGTGGATGAAAGACACTCGCCTTTGTAGCAGGAGCCTATGGCTGTTAAAACAAGTCAGGTCCTGGGCCGTGCTGTGATTGGCTGACGTCACGGGGTGTCTCGGGCCGGCAGCCAATCACAGCGCGGCCCGGGAAATGACGTCACGGGGGTGTCCCGGGCCTGCAGCCAATCACAGCGCGGCCCGGGACACACGGCAAAAGGGGCGGGCTTAAAAAAAGACCCAGAAACGCCCCCGAATCGCGTTTTCCGAGAAAACGTGATTGACAGCCTCTGTCTCCCAATGGCTAGCCTCCATTTATGGAGCTAGCCAATGGGAAACAGAGGCGGTCCGAACATCCATACTGTTGACAAAAGTTTTCGATCTGGGAGGGGCACTGCGTGCCCTCGCCAGGTCGAAACCTAAAAAAGGGGCGTAGCTTTAAGCTCCTGTGACGTTTACCAGCCACCATAACATGTGACTTTTTACTGTTGACCATCAGATCCAGAGATCCCATAAAATCCCCAAAGGAATCCAACAACCTCTGGAGGCCAAGGCCAGTACGGGACAATAGAACGGCGTCATCCGCGTAGAGGAGAACTGAAATTATAGAATCTCCTACCCGCTCTACGTCCAGAGAGTCCCCCTCTAGAGATTTCTCCAGTGCATTTATGATGTATAAGGTAAAAAGGAGGGGTGGCCAAAATACAGCGCTGCCTAACTCCTCGCATTGAACTAAAGTTACTGATGCATCTACCATCCTGTGTAACCCTGACTGAAGCTAAAAGACCCTGATGTAGGACAGCTAAAAAATTAACCAAGGGTGGGTCAATACCTAGATTCAGCAAGATTATCCAAAGTTTTTCCCGATTGACCAGATCAAAGGCCAAGGAGAGGTCCATACAACCCATATAAAGGGACCCCTCTTTGGCCAATGTATATTTATTTATCAGGAGATGCAAGTTTAAGCAGTGATCCAAAGTGCTTCTCTTCTCCCTGAAGCCATATTGAAGATTGGAGAGGACCCCTCTGTCATCTAGCCAATCTCTAGGTTTATGTAAAATGACTCTGCCCAGGATTTTAACAGCAGAGTCTATAGCAAGAGGGGTCCACTCTCTGCCCATTTTTAAACACCGGGATTATATTAGAGGTGGCCCAGGATGGCGGGAAGCCCTTTTCACTAGAGGCATTGTATACATTAATAAGGATCTTTGCCCAGAAATTAGGGTAGGTACTATACAGTTCCGCAGGGACACCATCCAGGCCCGGGGCTTTTTTTTGGACATTTCTTTTATTGCCCCTTGTACCTCCTCCACTTCAAATGTTAAAGGGGGTGATGACGGTTAAAACACCATAGGATTTTCTACATTTACATGGCCCACAATACCATAGATCTCACTAAAGTGTGACAGCCAATGTTCATCTGGGATAACACAATCCAGAATGGGGTTCTCCAGCCCCGAAAAAAAAGGATGGTTGATAGTTGCCCAAAACTTACTGCTGTCCCGTAGAACATCCGTTGATAAAAGGTTGCTCCACGCCTCATCTTTGATCTCTTGCTTCCGAGTAATGATAGCCAATTTGTATGTTTTCCTCAGCCTGCGAACAGAGTCCTTATCTCTACGTTTCTTCTTCAAGGCTAGAAGGAGGACACCATGGGCTTTGGTGCAACTGGTACCAAACCATCTGTGAGTCCGCACAGGCACGTTGCGTTTATCCTTTAAATCATTTGCAATCTGGGCGCATATGGAGACATAAGCATCAATAATTTCCCCACTGGGGGCAGTACTATCTAGACATGAGGCAAGGTTTGCCTCAGCCTTAGTAAAGAGATCCTCACAGAAAGCTTCAGGGACCACTCTGTCCCATTTTAGCCTTCTACCCTGGTCCTTTGTGGTAACATCACACCACTCTACATATTCCCTAGCTCTTGGGTCAATAGCTTCGCCCATAACCAGCTCCAGAATAACCGGGTTATGGTCACTGTACACAGAGGGTACTACCTTGTAGGAAAAGACCCTAGTTATCATACCAAGAGATAAAAAATATAGTCAATGACAGTTTCAGGATCTCTGCCTTTAAATGTGGAGACCCTCTCCTACCCTTCGCTAATACCTGGTTCAAAGAGATTACTGCAAGCTAGGAGGTCCTCCAGGGCCTCTCCTTGCCTACTGTGTTCAAAATGTGGAACCTCAGTGCCTGAGTGCCCTTGGTAATTATCTAAAACACAGTCCCATTTACACGGGTGAATATTAAAATTCCCCATGATAATAATATCAAATAAAGTGTTATGTTGTGACTTATAATCTTCTAATATACCATCCAGGGAGCCTAAATGTTGGTTAATGATCTTGCTCTCACTGGCATTGTAAAAATGAATTAATACAATATTAGGCAGATTTGGGATAACCCACTCGACAATTAAAATATTACTTGAGCCTGACTCCAGCATTTTCAGGGAACCTTTCAATTTTAATGAAACAAGGAGGATTAAACCTCCTTTTGATCTACCCCCTAGTCCCGCGATTGCTGGGATGACAAAGCTCATAAAGCCATCCATAGTGAAAGACTTAGATGTATCCCATGTTTCCTGGAGGCCAATGATATGGTGTTGTTTAATAAAATCCACCCAAATGTCATCACTACAGTTTTGTCTGATACCAGCCACATTCCAGCTTATACATTTACATATAGTTGCATTAGTTGATACCTTATGTTGACCATTCAACTGTAGGGCTGGGACATGTAGTCAGTCATTATCCTCCAAATTAGCTAACGCGGAGAAATGGTTTAACAGAGCTATATCAGTTTCACAATGATTCGAGGAATTACCAGTAGGTTGTGAGAGAACAGATACGATTCTCTCCTCTTTCGATGGGGACCCTCGAATCGGTTTGCACTGAGAAATATATTTGGAACCACATAGTGTACTCATCTGGGGAGGCAGTAATGGTTGTGTGGGGTGAGATTTTATATGTGCAATACGTGGGGGATAGAAATAACCCAGTGCTAGTGGCCTAATTTCAGGGGTTCCTATTGCTAAGGCATCTCAAAACAACCTGTCCGCCACGTTACGCCTATTAAAGTTAACTACCACGCAATCCCCCCCAATGCTTTTAGTGCAGCGCCCAACCCAGCCCACCCGTCTAGCCATGATAATGCTAGGCGAGATATGTGGGCCACCACTGCTAAGTTGGTTACACCAATTTATAGACTTCCTAGGAGGTCTTGGGTAGTTTCAACCGCACCAACGTTCAGGGGGGGAACCCTGGTGAGTACAGCCACCAAAGGAGAGCTTTGGAGGAAGATCCAGGGTAAAGCTGCGTAAATGTGTAGATCTTTTATTACTAGAAGCGGTCCCAGCGGGCATATCGCTGAATGTGTCAGTAATTTTTACCCATTGGGATTCTCTTCGCGGTGAGTTTCCATTTGTTAAATGTTGTGTATTACCAGTTATCCCAGTGAACTGAGTACTAGTGCAACTGACATGTGGTGATTTATTATAACCGTGTTGACCCTTCTTGGCCTTAGAATTAAGGATATAAACCTCCTGGGACTCTCTATCCAAAGCCTTCTGTCTTCTGAACTCTTTAATAAATTGATCAATATATTCACATTTTTTCAATAGGACAGCTACACAAGTATTAAGAGAGTCCACAATGTCCTTGGCTATGCCAACAAGCACTGGCTCCAAACGTGTGTTAAATATTCCTTCCACTAATACAGCCAATTGATCGGAAATACTTAGATCAGCACCTTTTGTCGAAAGTACAGTTTTTGTTAGTTTAATAACCTTCTTAGGGCATCTACGTTTCCCCAAAATATTTTGTGGCAGGGGGGCTGATATATTTCCTCCGTTGGGATAGACTATAACATTGCTTGATACTGAGCCCCTTATGGTCTCAACTATGGACGTAGGATGGGGCGTAGGCTGCGTGATCACAACTACCCGTTCCAGGGGAACATTGGGCACAGGCATGGCCGACAAGATATCAAAGTCATCAACTACTATGGTGGGGAGATCGAAGCCCAGTTCCTTCTCGGCATTTGCAATCTCCTTCCTTAAGACCCCCACTGCCGACATTAAATAGGAGATAATGTCACCTTTGCCTTCTTACCCTACTGATCCCCGTTACTCAGCTGCTTCCGCTTACCCATTGTGTTGGGTAGACCGGGGCCCGGCCCGTCCTCCTTCGGCCTCTGACAGCCACAGACGGCCCGCCCTTTGCCCGGGCTTAGCCTGGCGCCGCCCGCGCGCATCCCACAGGGCAGGAGGTGTTCCGCTGTTTTGTGGCACCTCCGGGCGCAGGCTGTGTCGTCATTGTGCACCGGTGGTCCCTGGGGCCCCTAGGAATTGAAGTTTCTAGCCTTTGCCCTCACGGCGGTGGAAGAAGAAGCTATGAGCCCCCGCAGCCGTTTCCCTCACGTCCGGAGCTTTCTGATGCGTAAAATTCTGCATGCTTCGCCCCCCAGAGCGCTCGGCGCTCCGCTGTTTTGTGGCGCCTCTGGGCACAGGCTCTGTCGTCACTGGTGCACCGGTGGTCCCTGAGTCACCTGGGAATTGAAGTTTCTAGCCGTTGCCCTCACGGCGGTGGAAGAAGAAGCTATGAGCCCCCGCAGCTGTTTCCCTCATTGCCGGAGCTTTCTGATGCTCAAAATTGAGCGTGCTTCGCCCCCCAGAGCGCTCGCGCTCCGCTGTTTTGTGGCGCCTCCGGGTGCAGGCTGTGTCATCCCCGGTGCGCCGGTGGTCCCTAGGGCATCTGGGAATTGAAGTTTCTAGCCGTTGCCCTCACAGTGGTGGAAGAAGAAGCTATGAGCCCCCGCAGCCATTTCCCTCACGGCGGGAGCATTCTGATGCGCAAAATTCAGCGTGCTTCGCACCCCCTTCAGCGTGCTTCGCCCCCCTAGCCATCTCTTCTTCTCCAAGGGGAATTGGTGGTGACCAAACCTATGAGACATCGCTCTGAAGACCCTAGAACAAGAGAGAAGAGAACCTATACTCCTCGTATACTACTGCTTTAAGAAAAATAAAAAAAGCTTAAAGAAAAGAAAACTTTTCAGTTTCATTGTATTGCTTTGCTTACACCTTTGCTTCAGTGCAACAGCAGGACTCTCACTTACAGACCTCCTGGACCCCTCTTACCATTCACAAACACCATTGCAGACTACATCACACCCTCGCGTCCATGGACTACTTACTGCTCGGGTACCTGAATTTCCACCTTGTCAACCTCAGCGACCCTAATTCCACGGCCCTCCTAGAGAACCTCGCAAACATCGGACTGAAGCAACTCGTCACCACCCTCACCCACACGGCGGCTAATACTCTCGACCCCATCTTCGCTGGAGGAAACAACATTCACTTCAGTTACACCATGCAACCTCCCTGGAAAAATCACCACTCCCTGGAAAAATCACCAAAATGGAAGTCCTCATCTTCGGATCCACCCCCATCGCTTGGGACGACACCGGGTGGCCCCCCGCCCTCAGACACCTTCCCACCCCCACGGACCACAACCGCAACCTAAGCATCATACTCTACTCCTCTCCCACCATGAACCGACAGAACAATGCTGTATCCTCAGCTTGATTCAACACCCTTAAGAACGGTGATGGATTAAACCCAGATCAGTTGACTGGGGGTGAGTGTTTGATTTGTTCAAGCGCTCCGTCCATCATCCCCCTTTTGTATCGCACTCCCCCGACCATGACTGACGTCAAACACTCGCCCCCCTCCGGAACTCCAACTGACGCCACAACACGAAAGCCACCTGGTTCACCATGGACCTCAAAGAATCCTAGCGCTCATGCGACGATTTGAGAAAGCATGGAGAAACAGAAAAACGCCAGAAGCATGCACCACCTACAGGCCCGCCAATACGGCATGCCACCAACTCATCATATCAACGAAGAGAAACTTAATTCAGGACAGAATCCTCTCCAATTCCCACAACTCCAAGGAACTCTTCACCCTTATACAAGTATTCACCAGACCCCACAGCGAAAACTCCAATGTTCCTCCCTCTCAGGACCTCTGTAACAAACTCAGCTCCTTCTTCCACCACAAGATCAGGGCACTCTATGACAATTTCGATAAGGCACCTAACTAACACCATCCACCAGCAACGCCAACCAGCTGACCCAGCCAACCCATCTCACTTGGGCCCCTGACACCACAGAAGACACCACAAAGACTGTGATGAGCATCCACTCTGGAGCACCCACTGACCCCTGCCTGCCTGCCGTATATCTTCCACCTAGCCGCCTCCGCCATCGCACCTACACTACGACAACTGTCAACGCCACCCTCGAATAAGGTACATTCCCCGATGACTTGAAATGGGCCGAAGTCAAACCCCTCCTCAAGGAGCTCACTGCAGATCCGATGGACCTCAAGAACTACAGGCCCATCTCTGTCAATGTCACTGAGAAAATCGCCAACACCCAGCTAACGCACTTCAAAGATTCCAACAACATCCTCAACTCATCTCAATCCGGGTTCCGCAGCAACTACAGCACTGAGACTGCCCTCCTAACCTCCACAGATGACATTCGGGCACTCCTTGATTGAAGCCACACTGCAGCCCTCATCCTACTAGACCTCTCAGCTGCCTTCAACACTGTCTCCCACTGATCAAAAGCCGCCAGACTCCACAACGCCAGCATACAGGAAATTGCCCTGAACTGGATCCGCTCCTTCCTCTCCGGCAGAGCTTAAAGAATAAGTCTCCCGCCCTTCCTCTCCAAACCCACACAGATCAGATGCGGAGTCCCCCAAGGATCCTCCCACAGCTCCAAGCTCTTCAATATCTACATGGCCCCCCTCGCAACCATCGTCAGAAAACCTAGACTCAGCATGGTATCCTACTGTGACGACACCCAGCTCATCCTCTCTCTCACCAAGGAACCCGATATCACCAGGCACAGCTTCCAGGAAGGAATGAAGGATGTTGCATCCTGGATGAGCAGCAGCTGCCTAAAGCTCAACTCAGACAAAATGGACGTCCTCATCTTTGGATCCACCCCCATCGCTTGGGACGACACCTGGTGGCCCCCCGCCCTCAGACACCCTCCCACCCCCACGGACCACGCCTGCAACCTAAGCATCATACGCTACTCCTCTCCCACCATGAACCGACAGAACAATGCTGTATCCTCAGCTTGATTCAACACCCTTAAGAACGGTGATGGATTAAACCCAGATCAGTTGACTGGGGGTGAGTGTTTGATTTGTTCAAGCGCTCCGCCATCATCCCCCTTTTGTATCGCTTGATTCAACACCCTCAGCATACTCTGCAGGACCTTCAAATGGATCCTCGCCGAATCCAGGAGGACCGTCACCCAGGCACACATCACCAGCAGACTGGACTACAGAAATGCCCTCTATGCCGGAATCAACAAATCTCTCCTCCACAAACTCCAGACTGTCCAGAGTGCCGCAGCCAGACTCATCCTCAGCATCCCACAACACAACCACATCACCCAGCACCTCTGAGACCACCACTGGCTCCCTGTCGAAAAAAGAGTGACTTTCAAACTGCTCACACATGCCTACAAAGCCCTCCAAATCACCGGACCCCAATACCTCAACAAAATAATTTCCTTCCACACCCACAAGAGAAACCAGCGCTCTGCTGACCTAAACCTGGCCAAAATCCCCTGCATCCCCAGAGCCAGAAAGGGAGGCCGATCCTTCTACATCGCAGCTAAGACTTAGAACGAACTCCCCCTCAGCATCAGACGAAGCCCTACACTGCAATTCTTCAGAAAAGACCTCAAGACCTGGCTTTTCGGATGACTCCGTAGCTGTCCAAACCCCCTCCCCCCAGTGCCTTGAGACCCTTATGGGTGAGTGGCGTGCTCTAAAAATCCTCTCATTGATTGATTGACCACCTGCCAAATGAAGTTGAGAGCCAACAAGTGCTCAGAAGTCACTGCTTACTTCAAGAGCACCACAGTATAGAGTTTTTGCATTGTAAAGGGCTTGCTAGTGCTTGGATTACTTACCAGTAATCTTCATTACCTTGAGTTGTAGTCTCCAACGCCACAATCCTTACTAATGAGGCTTCTGCCTCAGATGGAGACCATTTTAACTCTCTAAAAAAGACAAGAATCCTGCGCCAGTCTATGGATTTCAGAGCCCCATCCTCTGATACATTAATACAAATGAGGGACTAAGCTCTCTTCCAAATCCTGTAACACTAAAGCAAACAATGATATAAACCCTATAGGGAACAATGGAGGGAGGAGGGTACGTAGGTCTGTGATGAGGAAGACTATCACTCGGAGCAATGAAGATCATTACCTCTTCATCTGTCTTCCTCCTATAGTCCTTACTGTTGAGGTTGTACCTAAGCAGTCCTCCTTTTTTACAGCAAAAAAATTTGTAAAAAATACAAATACATACAAAGTATTCTACACCCTGTCCTTAATTTACAGTCCTGATACTTAATCCAGGAATGCCAAAAGAACCCCCAAACCAGATTTGGTGGATTTGGACCCTCCTAACTGGTCTGTAATGGGAGCCAAAAGTCATTAGGGAAGTCCAGGTGGCAGCCTGACAAATATCTTTAAGATAAACTCTTTTGGCCACTGCCCAGGAGGAGGATACTCCTCTTATTAATTTAGCCTTAACTGGTTCCTGTAGCACTTAACCTCCTAAATCATAAACTAAAAATACTCTTTGTCTCACCCATCCACTCAAAGGTAAAAGAGGATGGACAAAAACCTTTGTTTTTGGCACCAAATGTTACAAGTAGGAATTGAACCTGTCTAAATTATTAAGTGAGAGTCTTATAGATGGATAACACCTTATGAATATCCCATGGATGTAATACGCATACCTCCTCTGAAGAAGAAGAAAAACAGGCGACACAATATACTCATTTAAATGAAAAGTAAAGCTATATTTAATAGAAATGACTGTTCAGTTTTCAAAACTACATTTTCGGTATGATTCATGAATCAAAAAAGCTCCAATCTTCCCTAATCAGCTTCCGGGTGCACTAGAAAGTAGGAAAAGAAAACTTAACAGCTAACACCTTTAGGGAATAGACTCTAATGGTTCAAAAGAAGAACTCTGTAGAGATTTGAGAACCAATTGTAAATCCAAAACAGGAATGGGTGAATGAATAACCGTGTAAAATGGAAACATCCAACCCTAATAAAAGCCACCTCTTAGAAAATCTAAGGTCAAAGTAGGGAAACGGGAGGAAGCTCCTAACCCCTTTTATCCACATACATTCTCAACGTTTTCCCAATTTCTAGAATAAGTCCTATGGGTGGAAAGTTTCCTATACTACTGTATTGAACAGGCTACATCCATGTTTCATGCTAACTCCTCTGTGTATCTGTTCTAACAAACAAAATCTCATGAGATTTGAAAAGATTTATATACAGCCCCCACTCCTCTTTTGAGAGGAGTATGTCCTGAGGTGGAGCAGAATGGTAAGTAAGTGCAGAATGCAAATATCAATATTAAAAAAGCTGCATAGGCTTAATGTAGGTGTGGAATCCTGTTTGGTATTGTCCGGGATCCATTTTGTTTGTCCTATCCTGAAATGCTCAATGATGACAGGGTCTGCAAAATGTGCACAGCAGTCTAATAACCGCGGATAAACTAATGTACCCTGCTGAAGAGCTTGTAATGCAAGGCTTTCTCAAAGACACCTCATGTGACATGCATTTCCTTTTCATCCTAGGAACTGCTACCCAGATTGATGGGCAGGACCAAGTGGCTGCATTTGACCAGGCAAGTATTGTGCAAATACTGTCTTCTAACACACAGCCAGTTGGCATGTGGAAATCAAACCAGCGGCCATATTGTATCACGCTTATGGCTTGAGATGTTACTCTGCTCTGATTGGTCATAGGCTTAATTCTTGTGCAATTACTACATCTTTCGATCAGCAACAGGTCATCTATTTGTTCATAATAGTTAAGAAATTACCATTTACTGTAACATGATTGGATATTGGGCATGTGTTTACCATACCTTCTTGTGGTTTTTGACTATAAAAAGACCCAATGAAAATTCCTCAAATGGGACATAAAGCTGTTCAGCCCATGCTTCCCGTGATCACGTATAGTAAATGCCTATGATATCTTGACAATGTCTGCCAGTTTCTTTATTCAGCTTTTACATAGGCACTCCCTACACTACAGAGCTAACTATAACTTGCCCCCCTGCCATGCACAGCTTATGACCTCACATCTTACATCATTCATGGCATGTTCTATGACATAACTAACGATGGCATGGATGACATCATCAAAGCTTCTTTTGCATACATTGCTCTATAAACTAGTATGGAATTAGAGGCCTTAGAGTAAGTACAAAATAGCTTCTAATAATATGAAGCATCATTAATGCCATCACAGATACGACTCCCTTGGGTAAAGCAAGCATGGGTTATGCGTGACATTGACCCTATACCATACACTTCACGGGAAGCCTAGTTCACATTAGCAATCTACCACAGGGTAGGCAAGATGGCGGCGGCTCACTAGTCCGCTGTGAGACACTCTCCTGTGCCGTGCCTAACTAATAGGCTAGGAGAAGGGTCAGGACCTTGTAGCACCCATGGGAGCACAGTGAAAGCGATACTAGCAGATACAGCGAAAGACGACATCAGCAAATAATCGCTTAAGACTACTGTGGCATCACAAGGTTTAAAAGAATGAATAATGAGCGGCACCTACCTTGAAGCATCAGGAGACTTGTCATTTTCACCGGTGCAGTCACGTTCATTACTCCATTGCATCGCATCAGCTCTCGGCTTTACGGTGTTAAGGCTCTTCATCCAGCTCCGTGACAACTCAGAACACTTTGGCGTTCAAGATAAGCCCAGAAGTGCCCCTGGTAACGACAGCACACAAGAGAATACACCGATGGCTCCGAAAAATGCCGCAGCGGTGGCAGCAGCCTCAAAGACCCGGGCAGCCAAGCAAGCACTCCGCGATCAAAAATTAGCAGCAATACGCGCTGGCTCTTTGACGGATGAAGCTGTCGGATCTGATGGGGGACAGGCTCAGGTTCAACCAAAACAACTAAAAGCAGCAAGAAACATCAACACCCCGGGCCCGGGTCCCTCCGTTGTGGACTTGCTTCGGAAGACGCCGGCCGGAGCTGCTCCCTCCCCCTCCTTACAACACGCATCAAGCGGACCGCTGATTGCAGCGCCGCCCGTGACCCCGGCCGCACCTTCCAACACGGATTCGTCAGTGGCAGCGGCAGCAGCATCCCGCTCTGAGCCACTCGAAGGAGTAAGCCCCACAGTAAGTTTCTCAGCTTCAGATACAGCTGCAGCTACAGCTGGCCTGTCCATACCGCCGCAATGCTCAACAGCCATAACAGAAGGGCCAGGGAGCTACACTGCAGAGGCAGCAGCAGTGGAAAATACCATGGCAATACCGGCGCAGATACAAACGCAAGCTTCAGTAACTTTAGCGGGGACAAATATATCGATTCACGCACCAGGCTCAATAATAGATGAGCTTTCAATACTCACACCTACTACAATCGCCCCTACAATTGGCACAAATAACACAGCAAATATGCCCGCCCAGCCACGGCCTGAAACGCACTCTGTATTACCTAACCTGGCTAACGTGGAGGGCAAATTAACATCGCCCCTTCTAGTACAAACACTTGCTCATACACAAGGCACTTCTGCATCAACCACACTAATGGAGAAGGAAAATGAAGAAGAGTCAACACTGCCAATGCCAGACTATACTGGTGGAGCCGGAATAGCTTCTGACACGGATTTGGAACCACTAGAATTCTATACTATCTCTGAAGGTCGTGAGGATCTAGGCTGGCACCATGACTTAGATTCTGATTTAGACCCTCTATCCGATCTGCACACAGGTTCCAGCACCAGCACACAGGATAGTGATGCGGATGAACTATTGGGGGAAGCTACAGTGGGAAGGCACACAGTGATTAAAAAAAAAAGAAGCCATCATGGCACAGCAGGCTCTCACCGGGAGTGTATTCCTGCAACAACCCCCAGCTCTCAGGGGGCTTCTTCATCGAAGGAGCAAGATACTACCTTAACTGCGGTAATGGACACGGTGCTGCAGGCAATCGCATCCCATAGGGAACAAACTTCCAAAGATGGCCGGAAAGCTCAGCAAGCCCTACAAAAGGTACAAGGAGTGGTGCGTAAGCTTTCTAAAACAGTGGCGGCCTCCAATGCAAGAATGACTGATATGAAAGATCGAATTGTGGTTAACGAGGCTGAAGCACCCGTGGTGAAAGAGCAGGTTGATGCCCATGACGCTGAACTGACTGATGTAAGATGGAAGCTTGAGGAGATGGAAAATCGTATGCGTTGCAACAACCTCCGAATACTGGGAGTTCCGGTGAAAAGTGAAGGAGACAACATACGCGTTTTTGTGATTCAACTCTTTAAAGATACTTTTCCCGAGTTATCCTCATGGAATTGGGAGCTAGAAGTTCAGCGTGTCCACAGAACCCCAGCTACATTACGGGCTATCAATACGCAAAACAAATATCCTAGGGCAGTGGTTCCCAAACTTTTGACTCCTGAGGACCCCCACTGAATCACTACTGGAAGCCGGGGACCCCCAAACAATTTGTACAATTTCAATTTAAAAAAAATAAAATAGTAATTCACAAAAAATGCACAAACAAGTACACACGAAACAAATACTTGCATTACTAAAGCTTTTATTATTTTATATTGAAAAACATGCAAAAATCAAAACATTTTAATGGAAAGGATGGTGCTGCATTTCGGCTACTAACTTTTCAAAGTTTGGTTTTATTTCGGAAAGTTGAATCCTTAGGTCACCCCGAGTGGGATGGGTATGCTCAGACGTGAGTCCCATGCTCTCCACACCACTGGAGTCAAGTTATCCTGGCTGAAGACAGCTGATAGCCAGAAACCGGTCCAAGGATGCTTGATTCCAGTCCAGGAAAGACATGGCTTGGTAGTTCGGGCTGGACTGTTCCCATGAGGCACAGAGTCAAGGCTGATTTGCATATGGCCATGTCTGAACTGGGATGGTGTGGAGTGCAAAAAAAACGATGGATTTAGGCCCAGATCTCTGTACTGGGGTGAATGTATGACATTGTTCTGCATTCTGTCCATCAATTGTTGTTTTTGTACAGAAGTCTGCAGCATGCTGGAAAGTTATAACAAAGGAGTGGCAGAAGCAAACTCCACCCAGGCTTAATTGTGGAGCAGGCGAAGTGCCCGTCTGACCAAAGGCTGTGCACAAATGGAGAAGGGAACACTTTCAGAAGTTGAGTTTACTTGTTAGTATAGTTTGACTAGGGCAATTTTTTTATTCTAAAACGAAGAACTCTTTCAATTACAAAAATATTTTATTGAATTGAGAAGAAAAGATGTAAAAGTGCAACAACTACAATCCAACGATAACTATAATAAAACAATAAACGAACCCTTGTGAACACAAAAATAAATGGAGAAGCACGATGTTAACGGAGGTGAGAGA
Organism: Lissotriton vulgaris; assembly: GCF_964263255.1. Classification (NCBI taxonomy): domain Eukaryota; kingdom Metazoa; phylum Chordata; class Amphibia; order Caudata; family Salamandridae; genus Lissotriton; species Lissotriton vulgaris. The sequence continues at coordinate 161,004,796 of NC_141700.1, forward strand.
GCGCTGACTGACAAATGAAAGACCGTGGTACAAATATGGGAAATTTCAAATTACACATTTGCGACCTGGGTCTTGGATGCGTAATATGAGAAACACAGATTCTTTTATTGTTGCAGCTTCTTTTTGTCCCTTGTGCTCGTGTGCTTAAAGACGATTATAATAAACACAAACTCTCTCCGCACCATTTTTCCACAAACTGTATTGGAAAACACAAAGTTCACAATTTGTCAATGAGACCTTACTTAGAAATAAAATGTAGGTCCTTCTAATTGCAATGTTTGACTATTTTTGCAAGGTCTGACTGTAGAAATCTTTCTGTCTACGAGCCACAATATTGCACATATTCATATGTAGCAACAACCTACTAACATGACCCATGCTCAGTCCCCATCACAGGCGTAACACAAGCCACTGAAGCCCTTGTGGGCAAGGGTGTCCCAAACCTTCCGAAGCTCCATTCATCCCCTGCTCAAGGCCAGGCACAGCAGCCAAGTATCACGCATCAGACGTGTACCATTGCAGTGGTGCGGGGACTCGCAAGTGAGTGCTGCAGCCAGCCAAGTGCGTACAGTGTGTGTTAATTTGGTAATGCGAAGATCTGACCGTCGACACATTGGTTTTGCACTCTCTTCAGTGCTCTTTGGGCAAGATAATCCACAAGTTCATGCATATAAACTGACTGCCAAAGTATTTGTTTTAAAAAAAATGGGTGGCACTCTGGGACACCACTACTTCACTCTGGGACACCACCACATCACTCGGGGGCACCACCACATCACTCTAGGACACCACCACATCACTCATTCGGGGACACCACCACATTACTCGGGGGCACCACCACATCACTCGGGGACACCACCACATTACTCAGGGACACCACCACATCACTCAGGAACACCACCACATCACTCGGGGACACCACCACATCACTCGGGGACACCACCACATCACTCGGGGACACCACCACATCACTCGGGGACACCACCACATCACTCAGGAACACCACCACATCACTCAGGGGCACCACCAGATCACTCAGGGACACCACCACCACATCACTCGGGGACACCACCACATCACTCAGGAACACCACCACATCACTCAGGGGCACCACCAGATCACTCAGGGACACCACCACATCACTCGGGGACACCACCACATCACTCAGGGACACCACCACATCACTCGGGGACACCACCACATCACTCAGCCCAACCACATCATCACTCAGCACCACAACAGCACTGTCCTTTCTTGCTACCAACAAGCATTGCCATAGCCATTAGGACTCGCATTAGGAAAGCGTAAGCTATTGGCTTTGTGAATAACAATGCTAACAATTTATATATTTTCAAAGCCAACACATATTAAAAAAAATGTGTCATTTACAATACCAATAGCTCACACTTTCCTAATGTGAGACCTATTGCATTGCAAATGCTTGTTTAAATGATTCTCATGCTGCGTGTGTCAGACAGGCCTGTAGGGAAACCCGCAGATAGAGAGACAGAACTGTGCTCATAGTTGTTGAATGTCACTCCTAATTACAGACTTGATGCTTCTCACCGCACTCGTGTATTTTCTTCATGATAAACCCACGTGTAAATGTGCAATAATCATTAACTCATAATCTGTGGGCACGTTTAGTGTCGCTCCCGGGTACTGCACCAGGGACACTTGGGAGATGTCACGCTTTCCCACGTGTGGTGTGAGCATCTTGTTCCACAGGCTTGCTCTCAGTCCTATTACTGACTGTTGCACTTTTTAAAGTGAGAGAGAAGGTATGTAAAGCGCTCTAATACCTACGGGTAAAGCTAGCGCTATATAACACTTTTAAAATAAAAATAAAATTAGGGCACAGGGAAGTCCCCACCACAACGTTTTACAAAAGTGCTATTCTTAACCTCTGACTCGCAGCTGGATCAAATTGAGCAATGTGAAGAAAGTGGTTGTCTGTGGAAACTGCTACAGCGCATCAATCCTGAAGCCATGAAATCCTAGGCCTTCATTATATTAATTTATAGTCAAGTGTGCAGCAGATGAAAAGGCAAGAAGTAAAGGGGAAGGGTCATCAGTAAAGAAGATTGTACCTGGAAATATACAGTCACCACTGGGTATGGTTTAAGAAGCTTTTGCAGTCAGCAAAAGGAAAGGAAAAGATTAAAATGCATGACTTTAACTTTAACTTCAGGGAAGTTGTGAAAAGCGCACATATTTACAAATCTAACTACTCATCTGGTATGCTGTAGTCCTGAATGGATGCGTCACAGATTTTGGGCTGCTTTCAAATATACCCACACAAACATGCACACAGAAACACGCACACACGAATGACACACTTACATGCAGTTCCAGCCTCCAATGCTCTTCTATCTCGCCACGCAGCTGCTTTCAGGGCAAATGGGGACAGATAGTAAAATGCCCTGGGCAGGGTCACAGAGAGAACAGGAAACGCACGCACTCCTGTGCGAGCTCGACGTCGGGTGATGGGCAGAAGTAAATAGCCCACTATAAGGGCAATCACCCTTCAGCTTGCACCTAGTTGAAGGGTGATTGGCCAGATTTCACTGCAGTCTTGCCGCCCAGGCCCCAGGCGCCAGCAACATTCACACCTACATGTACTGTGCGCCTGGGGGCCAGATTGTATTGCTCTTGCTGCCCGGCGCCAAGTACATTCACACCTCATAAGCGTTTCGTTTTTATACTGACGTTAGGCACTCAAGTCCTGCGGACCCCCAGGGAATGTGTCACGGACCCCTAGGGGTCCGCGGACCACACTTTGGGAAACGCTGTCCTAGGGCAATACTGGTCTATTTCGGCAACTTTTTGTTACGTCAAGCTATTGCAGAGAAAGCGAGACCTGAGGCCCACCGGTCTCGAGGTGACATTTCATACTTTGTTAGGCCGGATTTTTGCCACACAACTGTGGAGCGGAGATGGCGACTCCGACAGTTAATCAAACCCTTTTTGGACAAAAAAGCCAAGGTCTATTTGAATAACCCTGCTACACTCAAAGTGTTGTATAATGGTCAGGTAAAAAATTTTTCTTCCGAAATCAAAGCGAAGGCCTTTTTAGATAGCCTGACCTAAATATGTATTAATAGTACTTTTTTTCAAGAACTCTAAATACAGTGTCTATTAAGATTACTATATAACCCCCGGACGGTGGGTTTTGCTTAAACGACATAGGAGGAATAAGTACATTTATTAGAATTTTGAAGTCCTAAGCTTGATACTAACTCCTATTTTTAGGTCTCGCCTGTCGATGCGCATGCGCATCGAGCAAGGCGAGAGTATTGGGACTTACCCACTCTTTATCCAAACTGCAAGGAATCGTGGCGATTCCTTGCAGTGCCCGTGACTTTTAAGCTCAATGCGCATGCGCATTGAGCTTAAAAGCGCGTGCACGTCCGTCTTTGTTTACCCGCTCCGCCCCCTCCCCGCCGTCTCGCATTTCCCCTGTCGCATTTCTCCTCCCCCCTCCCCTCTCTTCCCTCCGTCTTGTTTATTGTACCCGCTCGGCCCCCTCCCCTTCCCGCCGTGTCGCATTTCTCCTCCCCCCTCCCCTCTCTTCCCTCCGTCTTGTATGCCACTCGCAACGCTCCCTGTTGCTGTCTCACACAGGTATGCGTCTCTCTCTCTCTCTCATGTCCTTCTCCCCCGCCCCTCTGCGCTGCTCTCTCCCTTGTGCTTCTCCCCCGCCCCTCTGCGCTGTTCTCTCCCCCTTGTGCTTCTCCCCCTACCCGTGTTGCTCTTACTCGCTTTTCTTGTGCATCTCCACAGCCTCTCTCTCGTGTGTTCTCCATTGTGTGCTTCTTGCCCTTCCCGCACGTGTTGCGGTCTCCCCCGTGCACGGTTTTCCCCTCACCCATTAGTGTCTCCATTGTGTACTTTAATGCTGAAACAAATCTTCATTTTTAGCTCTGACCTGCTACGCAGCATTTGCACCGTCCACTACGAGACGTATTGTTAGATTGGACTCCGCCCATTGCTTACCACTGGCTGGCGTTATTGCCACTCATTAGCTTGCTTCTTATTCTAAGACTTGCGTGGCTTTGCTTCCTGTTCATCTGCAGCATGGACACAATACTAGTATGCTTCCACTGTACATTTTTCATGCGCTGCTATAGTTTGGTTTGTTTACGCACTCCACTAGTGCATGTGTTTTCCAGCTGTCTCCCATGTGTGCTCATTCTCCTCCGCTCTCACGTGTTGTACCCTCATGCTGGTGTGCCTCTCCTCTGCCTGCTCCAGTTTCAGTCTCACTCAACGTGCACGTTGCTCTTTCTGTCCATTAGATTGCTCCCCCACTCGTGTTGCTTCCCCCACACCCTCCTGTTGCTTCACCATACCTCCTGTCCTCTACGACCCTCTGCGTTCTTTCACTGAAGTGCACCTCTCCGCCCTCTGACACGTCACACCAGCTGTACTCCTGCCCTTCCCAGAAACCCTGCAGAGTATTGCTCAGGAGTAAAGCAGCCGCTTGTTCTATCTGCTCCAAAGGCTTTGCATTAAACTCCAGGGAGTTCACGGTTTTACTTCTGCACAATTTTCAGTCTCAAGTACGAAGCGGCTTTAGTTTTAGCTGTTGTAGGGAGCATGGCTACGGTCGTGGCGCTATGTGCAAAAGCCTGGATCTCTCGGCCCCACAAGACAATTGCCCCCGAATGCTGGTTCTAATGTTTGCAAAGCTCCAGCGGGTCTGCGACTGACTCGAGAGCCCCACCCGTCTATGAAGGAACACGGCTGATCCACGTCAGTGTGTTTATTTCAAGGGTATTCATTCATTCGTCACTTTACAATCGAAGGTGAGCACTACACACGCATGACGTCAGCACACGGATGGCGCCTCCACACGATGATCACGCAACAATATTTCCAGCACGAATCGGGTCCATTTTAAAAGGGAGGTATGACGGGTTACCTCCTCAGGGCATCACGTGATATGGTGTTTAGACACATTATATAGTGCGCATATACACCAAGATGAGTGGCATTTGAATCACACTGACGTCATTGTATGCAAGAATTCTCACTCATATCCATAACAGTACTCTTAGGGTCATAATGAAGTGATTCTGTAATGAATTATGAGCTATGCGCTTGCCCATTGTTTAATACAGACCTTTTGCTTTCATTGCAGCAACTGTTTTTGATATAAAGTGCCTTTCCCAGTACAGGACCTATTAGTCCTAAATATTTTTTCCTGAGAATCGTAGGTAGAAACTGCTGTCCTATTTCAGAATACTCTGTCCGATGATCGACTGTGTCAAGTGAGCGCGGGAAAACTCGATGTGCCTTTTGTTAATTTACCCAAGCAGTCTATAGTTACGTTTGTTGTTATGACATGAGCTACATTTTTTAACAGCTTTAAAGTAGGCTACATTTTCGAAAGAAAGAGCTTAACTTCCGTATTGTAATAAGCCTCATTACAGATGATTTTACACACGCCACTCCATAATCTAAGCTTTTGCTTGACAATTGTTAGGGTGGAATTCTGTACGAATGTAATGTGGAATAATCGTTTCCATTGTTACAGCACTGCAAAAAAACACAAGCGCTTTTTACTTATATACTGGCTTGTTAGCCAACGCCGTGGTTCTTGTTTGTCTACTTCAAAAGGATGGAATGCTAGGCAGGCCCTGTATGGATTTATACCTTTCACCTACAAATATTTGGAGAGAGCGTTTAAACAAACTATCTTGCATGCTATTACCATATGTTTTGGTAAACACACCACTGCAGCAAATTCTTTCAGTTCACTGCTGTGCTTGAAAAAAACCTTATCATCACCGGAATGCACATAATAAAAGAGGGGCACCTTTTATTATAAGTGTGCACATAGACTTTTTTGTGCTAAGTGCAAATTGCAACTTTTCAATAAATATTTTACTCTGAGTGATAGAAGGGGCTCTGTTAGTAAAAAGCTGTTACGTACTTTAGGATGCAATTTAATCACTTGTTGAGTAACATTTTAAACCCCTCACCCTCCCTCACCCTCACCCACCCTCACCCTCACTCACCTTCAACACCTCACCCTCACTCACCCTCACCCACACTCACCCTCACTCACCCTCAACGCCTCACCCTCACTCACCCTCAACACCTCACACTCACTCACCCTCACCCTCTCTCACCCTCTACCCTCACTCACCCTCAATACCTCACCCTCACTCACCCTCACTCTCACTCACCCTCACCCTCACTCACCCTCACTCACCCTCACTCACCCTCACCCTCACTCACCCTCACTCACCCTCACTCACTCTCACTCACCCTCAACCCCTCACCCTCACTCACCCTCAACCCCTCACTCACCCTCACCCACCCTCACCCTCACTCACCCTCACTCACCCTCAACCCCTCACCCTCACACAGTGCAATAGGTCTCGGAACATTTGAGTTAGAGCTTTTAGAAATGTTTATGGCTTTTTTTTTTTTTTATTCTTTAGCATTGGCTACAGGAAACAAAAATGCTAAAGATTTACAAAAAAACCCATAAACAATTCTAAAAGCACTAACTCTAATGCTGCGAGACCTATTGCATTTCCAATGCTTGTTTCAGATAGTCACTTAGAATGTGAATAAGAAGATGTTGTTTCTATCACCGTTTCAATGAATTATTGGTTAGCATTTATGGGTTCTCTTTTTGGCTCAGTGGGAACCATAGGGTCCTAGTTTGATTATTTTATTTTAGCTTTATCTGTCTCCTGTTTTATACCTTTCTGTTAGCCCGCACATATGTTATTAGGTGAACACGGAGGTACTAATATGGCACGGCTCAGGGGTGTCTCTCCATCACTACAGACTCTAGTTAGAGTCTTCATGCCTCAAAGGGTGGTGTGTGGGGGGAGGAGGGTGGGGAAGGCCTTGGGGAAGGCCTTGGGGAGGGGCTTGAGGAGGAGGGTGGGGAAGGGGGAAAAAAAAATTGTCAAATTCAGTCACAAGTTACGAAGCACAAAAAGATCATTGTACATTGTGAATCAATATAGCTTAATCAAAAAACGAAACTGTAAAAAGCAAAACTGTATTATGCACTGTAAGAAAAATGGAGGATTTCGGTTCCATTACATTAAACCTGGGTTAGATTTTCATGCTAATAAATGGGGAGAATAAGTTTATGTACGTGGAATGTGGCAGGCCTCAATCATAAAGATAAAAGGGCCCAGTTATTTCAATTAACACGTCAAAATCCAGTTGATATAATATGTCTCCAAGAGACACATATAGCATATACTGATAGAGATTTACTCAAACTACCTGGTTATAATCTAATGGCAGTTACATCCCAAACATCCAAAACCAGAGGGGTAGCCATTTTAGCCAAAAATATAATAGGCTCCCCAATTCGTAAATTAGCCGATAAACATGGTAGATGGGTCATAATTCAGCTACAGGTGGGTATTACTATCTGTGCAATCTATGGCTCAAATCTAGATGATCCTGATATTTTTCAGGAGCTCGAAATCGAATTGGCCTCTTGGTCTGGCTCTTTGATTCTTTGCGGGGACTTTAATATTGATATAGGGCTGCCCACAGGGAACTACCTATCTCAAAATTATAAAGGGCGTAAACCAAAGGTATACAGCGCACTAGGTCGGATGATGAAAAGTCATAATCTGGTGGACGTCTGGGGATTACTCCAGGGGCCAAATGCAGATGGTTTTACTTATTTCTCCTTTCCCCACAATAAGTACGTCAGAATTGATTATATTATGTCAACTATAGAGGAGAAGGACATCATAGAAATAACTAAATCCCCAAAAACAATATCCGACCATAATGCGCTGACCTTTATTTTCGATACTGCCAATTTGGTCAAACCAATAACCCAATGGACTTTTGACAGGAGGTTACTGGTTAATCAGGAATACATAACGTATATTAAATCATGGGCCCAGTCCTTTTTTGATTGTAACCAGTTTAGTGCATCCCGTGTAATAGTTTGGGACTGTTTTAAAGCAGCATTGAGGGGAGAGACTATTTCATTTGTAGCTAGTAAACGAAAGAAGGAAAAGCAGACTAATATACAACTGATGCAAGAACTCTCTAATCTCGAGGCCCTCCATGCCTCCCAGATAAATCAGTCTCGAAGTGGGCAAGTCGATTCTACCTTAGATCCTGGGAAAATTTTAAATAAAATAATGATCCTAAAAAATGAGATCAATAGTACGCTAATCCAAAAAGCTGCTGAAACCTACCAGGCTACTAAGGCTAGACTGTATGAATCAGGGGAAAATGTGGGGAAGCAGCTAGCATTACGTACTCGACAAAAACAATCACTAGGTAGTATTAAGAAGATAGAATTCGAGGGCAATGTGCATACAACTTCGAAAGAGATTGTTAAAGTATTCCAAAAGTATTATCAAAAACTCTATGGTAGTGATATATCATATCCTAATAACGAAATAACAACATTCTTAAATAATTGGCTTCCAGATCAGACTTTACATAAAATTATTGATGATGAGACAAAGACTAATCTGGATAGAGAGATTACGATCACTGAAGTGGAGATTGCACTAGCCGAGATGGCCAATGGTAAAGCGGCGGGTCCGGATAAAATCCCACTGGATCTTTATAAAATCCTTGGTAATCAAATAACCCCTTTCCTGCTTGATTTGTTTCTTGGAGTGCAATATCACACAACTCCTCCAGAGTCATGGAAGCAAACAAATATAATATCTTTTCATAAAAAGGGTAAACCACGTCATCTTCCTTCCTCATATAGGCCCATATCCCTGATTAACTCCGACTCAAAACTATACGCTAAAATACTTGCAAATCGACTGAGCGGGGTCATCGAACATCTTGTATTCCCGTGGCAACATGGCTTTATCCCAGGCAAGGGCACTACAGACCATACTCGGAGAGCCATAACCCTGTTTGACATCATGGGCGCCACGGGGGGCGAGATGTCGATGATCCTCCTCTATGCCGAAAAGGCATTCGATCGAGTATCATGGCAGTTTCTTTGGAATATCTTGGAAAGTAAAAATTTTGGAAACAACTTTATTAAAGCCATTAAAGCCATTTACATCAATCCCACGGCTAAAATCTCTATAGCTGGTAATGAGTCGGAGGTCATTAAGGTTCAAAGAGGTACAAGGCAGGGCTGTCCATGTTCCCCGGTCCTATTTGCCCTATATATCGATCCCCTTATTCAGAAATTATTAACCTCACCCGCAATTCAACCAGTTATTACTGGATCTTTCTCCACTAAAGTCATGGCATATGCTGACGATGTTGCTGTTATGACCACTAATCCGTCTGAAGCAGTTTCTGAAATTGAGACAATCACTCAGGCTTTTGGGATGTATTCAGGGTACTCTTTGAATAGAGATAAAACGGTGGTATTAGCCACTAATAATACCCAATATGTAAGTACACTTAGGGTTAAACAGGCTACATATCTAGGAGTAGGTCTCTCTGCGGAGATAAACAAGATTAGTGAAATAAACTATTCTCCCCTCATTGATAAAATTAAAAGTGATCTTAGAAGGATAGACAGCTTACACCTTTCTATAATAGGTAGGGCCAACTATGTTAAAATGAACATATTCCCACGGGTTTTATATTTTTTCAGAGCAATTCCTTTACTACCTGGAGAACATTTTATTAAGACCATAGATTCCCTTATTGCAAAGTTTATATGGAGCTATGGTAAAATAAGACGGGCCCTTCCCCTGTTAGCGCTCCCTCAAGATAGAGGTGGCTTAGCTCTACCAAATTTGAGATTATATTTTTGGGCAACATTAGTACAACATATGGACCCTCTTTTGACTGCTAAACCTGGAGTCCTAACCCCTATGACTCCATATATTCCATCAATATATGAGCTTAGTCTAGGTGAAAAACATAAGGGACTGCTCTTAAGGCAGACAGAACCATCATATTACAAAAAAATTAAATTAAAGACAGTTCTAGACGCTCGAGCAGTATGGAAAGCTATCGGTAAACATCTGGGTATTCCTACATTTACGAAATATACACCATTATGGCAATGCAAAATCTTTTCCTCCATTCCTAACGACAGTAGATTTCAGAGGTGGGAGCTCCTAGGCATTAAAACAATAGGTGATTTTTTTGGTAATAGTCTTCCACTATCCTTTGAGTCTTTTCAAGAAAGATACAATATTCCCGCTTGTGATTTTCTACAATTCTATCAAATATCATCTAGTATCTATAATACTATACCAAAAATTCTACTAGATAATATACCCTTATTGGATATTATAGGGAAAAAATCCACAAGAATCGGGGTCCTATATCAGTTACTGATGGTCAATACCCCTGATGACCTAGAGCGCACAGAACAATCTTGGGCCTCAAAATTAGCTAACCCCAATGTAGATATAGATCTCTCATTAACCCTCTCAGCAAAATATTTTATAGCCTCTAACTTAAAGGCTCAATATTACAGAACCATTTATAATCTATACTATACGCCAGCTAAATTGTTTGCTTGGGGGCTCAGGACTGATGATAATTGTCCTAGATGTAATCAGCCACTTGCAAATCTCCTGCATATGTTTTCTGAATGCCCCGCATTGGCAACAGTTAAAGCTATGATACTGGAATATTGGACCCAAATCTTTGGGCATCGAATAAAAGATTCTATAACATTGCTCCTATTAGGCCAAGACGACTCCTTGAAGCCCAACAGCGAAGAACAGGCGGTACTTTTTCTGGGATACGCCGTGCTTCGGATAATTTTGGCAGCCAGATGGAAAGATGCAGAGCCTCCTACCTTTAATATGTGGCTTAGTCGTTTTATAGCTATCTATAAACAAGAAATTGCAATATACGCCACAAGAGGTAGGAAAATCAGGGCAATAGGGAAACAGATATGGGAACCTATCACTAGGTGGTATAATACTGAAAGGGGAAACCAAATGTTGGACATTTGATGTATTTTGATACTATGTTTCTTTTCGCTTCATGTCTTAGTTTTGTTTAAAAAAGTATATATCTTTAATTTATTAATGTTATATATTCTCTAGGTATAATATTGGTTTTTCACTTTAACATATGACATGTTCCTATACTGTATTCCATGCATATCGTATTAATCTACATTGTTTATTTCTGTGTACGTGTTTTGTTGTCTGAATTTGCCAAACGAAAAAAAAAAAAAAAAAGCAATCTACCACAGATATATGAGAAACCCTTATTGCACATGGTGTTCAATGTGTATACATGTGTTCGGAGAAAGTTGAGTCGCTAAAGATCCTCAACATTGGGTTTTTTCAGTGAATTTCCAAGTTAAAAAAAAAGAAAATAAACACAGATCTTTTTTTATCACACCTATCTATAAAGTTACTTTTATCTTTGTTTGTTTGTGTGAAATTCTACTTAAAAAAAATATACATAAAGTAATATTTTATTACCATACGTAAAGCCATCCCCTGACGTGAACGATGGCAGGTGGTTGGCCGCTGGGCCTGGTGTGCTTCCAAATCCCCTGTAGGCAGCCAACCCCACGCCGTGCACTGCCTTTGTTGAGTGCAGCATAAGGTTGTTCTTTGGGCCCCCGGTGTGGCCTCCTCTCTGTGCCTTCAAAAAGGCCCTGGGAACTCCAAACATCAGGACAATGTTTTTTTTTTAAAGGAGAGAGTTGCCACGTGGCCCCCTCCCTGAGCCTCATTGGGCCCTGGGGACCCCATCCCCAGGGCCATATATATTTAAAGGGGCGGGGGCATGTAGCCACCCTCCATGAGCCCCTTTTAGACCCTTTTATGTCATTTTTAATTTTTATGGGGAGAGGGGGCCACGTGGCTCCCCTCCGCAAGACTATTATGGCCCTGGGGACCCCATCCCCCAGGGCCATATAAGTGTATTAAAAGGGAACTATGCGGCCCCCTCGAGCCTATTTGGCTCTGGGGACCTCATCCCTGGGCCTTTTTTTTAAAGAGGAAGGTGTCTTGGTGCTGGGTCCCATAGCCATCATAGACCCCAGGGAGGCTGAAACTTACAAAAAAGGGGAGAGGCTGCATGCCCCCCTCCCCAAGTCTCTTTAGGCCCAGGGTCCTCAGGGCCTTTTTTATTAAAGGGGAGAGGGACATTGTCTGGCCCCCCTCTGGTATCCTCTAAAAGGCCCTGGAGACTCCATCCCCCAGGGCCACAACTTCTCTTAAAGGGGACGGGGCTGTTGGCATCCCTTCTCGAGCAGATTTCAGTCCTGGGGACTCCAGTGCCTGCATTAATTAACGGTGGGTGCCCTGGTGCCCACCCAGGGCACCCACCATACACTCATTGGGAGCCACAGGGGGAGCCCCAGGGCCCCCGTGGGCCCAGCCGGCTCCCTGCATGCTGCGTGAGCCAGCATTGCTCCCACCCGCAGGGAGCTATTTATGCTGCATCCTCTGGGCGGGAGCAATCGCTTGATCTGTTTCCTTGTTCGCATCAGTGCCAGGGCAATCACTGTCATCACGATTCACACTTTTCCACCATAATCTTGGGAGGGATATGGTAGGGGTAAAGGTGAAGCATGATCAAACTAACGGGCTGCCCTCAGGGCTAGCCTTTGAGTTTATAATTGAGATCCATTAATGGGGAATGGTGCTAATTCTCGGCAACCTTTAGGTTGCACAACAGTGGGCGCTGGGGCCCTCGGCGCCACACTCGGACCTGGTGTGCTTTCCCGGTGGCCAGGGCTGGGGGCGGGGATCCACACGGTGTTGCGCACCCTGCAGCCTGCCACACGGCCAGTTGAGCAGGAGCGGGGGTTGGACTGCCCTTAGACGGACCTGGAGGTAGCTCCCCCCTACAGCATGTTACCCTGGAGGAGACGGGCCTGAGGGGCCTTGGGACCAGTGGCCAACGAGAGCCGACCTAGCACATAGGGGGACTCGGCAACGAGGCCGGTCCGAGCACTCGACTGAGGTGAGCCCATCCCCACAAAGAGATACAGCTACCGGAACGCCTGACATATCGACATCAGGCCAGGCCCTGTGACCCGGTCCGGGTAGACAGAGGTCCGCTGGCCTGTGATTTGGGCTGTCGTGTGGCCCGCGCACTTTTGTGGAGAGGCACCCTAGCTTTCCCCACCTTGAGGGCGGTGAACAGAGTACAGCGGAGACAGCAGAAATGTGAGCCCGGTCTGGGGGTTGGGATCCGGCGGCAGACACCGGGAGGGGAGTTGCTCCTTGCTCCACGCTACATCACACACGGCGTGACCGAGCCAAGCGGCGGTCTACCAGGCGCCGCGCTGAGGGGCCTGGTCGTGGCTGTCGGCTGAGGAATTACAGGGCGGATCGCCTAGGCCCGGAGTTCGTGGACCTGCACCTCACCCATCCTTCCTGACGCAGCCCCAGAGGCGGCAGGGTCCTCCTGTTGGTGGGAGGTTGGAGGCCTGTCCTGCAGCGTGGCCCCGGTTGGCTTGGTGACCTGCCTTCTCACACGAAGTATCGCTCACTGATTGCCACTACCAAGTCCCGGAAGGACAGGTCTGGTAAGGACTTACTACTCGAGGCCTGGACTGGAGGCACTGAAGCGATGCCATAACACGGCGGTGCGGCAGGCCAGCAAGGATCAGAGGACCTGGAGGGACCTGTCACACGCAGCGTCCTGGAGTCCCTCTTCCCAGACCTTACAAGAGAATTTCATAACATGAAGAAGGACCCCACGGCAGAAATTCGAGAGATGCGTAAAGACATCGACTCAGTAGGGGAGCGAGTGGACGACCTGCAGAATCAGACAACCGTCAGGGATGAGGAAGTATCCTAGCTCCAGCAGGAGGTCTTACGACTTAGGGACCAGCACTTAGATCTCGAAGCCCATGTGCAAGATCTTGAGAACAGTTCCCGCCGAAACAACATACAGATCCAAGCGGTGCCTCAGGGAGCTGAGGAACAGGACATTGAGGGATTTGTTCCGTCACATTCTGGGGGGATTCCCGGACCGGGAGATCAGGCTCGACCGGACACAGCGTGTGGGTCTCAAGAGATCGCCGACCACCCCCACCTGATATTTTGACGTGTGTCCATGACTTTAAACTTAAGGAGCGCATACTACGAGAGGCGCAGGCTAATCACCCCATCGAGTTCCGCTCCTGCATGCCCTTTCTCTTTCAAGATCTTTCAAGGAAACTCTACACTGCAAAAACGATGTGATTTCCACCCTATCACAGCATTCCTACGCTCCAAGGATGTCACATACTCCTGGGGTCACCCGTTTAGACTCATCTTCAAATGGGAGGGCAAACTCCGCCTGCTTCATTCTCTCGAGGAGGCAGCGTCTCTTGTTCATCTTTCGGAGGTGGATTGCATCAGGCCAGAGAAATCTACCTCCACCGGTCACTGAGCTGACACCAGACGATTGCAGCGAGTGGGGAATTCACCACTGAGTCTACGCCCGGACCAGGACGCTTTTGCTAAAGAACGCTCATCAGTCCTTCAATCTCTATCAGAAGACTTGAATGCAGCAGACTGATACGCATTGATTAAGGAGCCAATCCTTGCTCTCTTGATGGGTCTTACCAAGCTTTCCTAGGCCGGGCCTGGTGCGGGAGGGGGTGGCGGGAGTTACTGCTATCCATCTCATGCCTCACCACAGGGCAGACTGCCCGGGACATTTGTGGACTACACACGTCAATGTTTATTATTCATTGTTCTCAGTTTTGGGGTTTTCTCCTCCTCCTTCGAATTCTGACAGCGGAATGCTATTTGCTACTCCACCTCCCTTCCTACTCCAACGGGACTGGGGGCACTTTCCTGTAGCACACATGGGGTCTCCTTCTTATGTCTTCTGACATTAACACTGTGTCCCCTAACGTGAAGGGGCTCAATCACTCTACCAAACGGCGAGACCTACAGTCCTATCTTGAGCGGTCGGACGCTCATATTTGTCGACTTCTGGAGACACACTTGCTATCTACTGATACATACAGATTGAGATCCATGGTGTTCCCCCATCAGATGTTCTCCTCCGCTACCTCCAAGACAGCAGGAGTAGCTATTCTGGTCTCCTCCAGTTTCCCTGGCCATATCAGCAGCAAGCATGCCGAGATCAGAGGGAGGCCCCGGGCACACACCTTCACCATAGACTCACACACGTTCACAATCGCTATGGTGTATGTTCCCAATAGTGGGCAAGAGAGCTTTATTAAGGTCGTAATACAGGAGCTCACAGGCCTTCCCGACAGAACGATACTACTGGGGGGAGATTTCAATCTGGCATTTGATGGAGATATGGACTGCCTGGGACAGAGATGGGGGCAGTCAGGGTCCGTTTCTGGTGCAGGGAAACATTTGCTAGCGGAGGCCGGACTTACAGATATTTGGAGGCTTCGACACCCAAGTGCTAGGGCATACACCTTCTATTCACACCCTGACAAGACTTATGCTAGAATTCATTATGTCCTTACTTCTGACCCCCTAATACGACAGACAAGGGACGAAGAGATCCTCTCTTGCCCTCTATCGGACCACTCAGCGATAAGGATATCTATGTCCTTACACTCCTGGCACTCCACACGTCACTTCTGGCGCCTTCGCAAGACCATGCTCCAATGTCCCACGGTGGTCCAAAAAATTCAGAAATGCATAACGGATTACCTAGACATCAACGACACACCTAATATCCCCATTACAACCTTATGGGGGCAATGAAAGCAGTGTGCCAGGGGGAATTCCTAGGCATAGGAGCGGCCGACAACAAAGATAGACGGGAGAAACAGGAGCGTTTGATAGGGGAGGGAACCGAGCTGGAGTGTATACACCAGAGAATCGGGGCCCCCAGGGTCTGGAAACTTCTCAAAGCCACCCGCGCTCAGCTATCGGGTTTAGATGTTGATCGGGCTGAATACGCAGCTCTTCGCCTGAAACCTGCCTTTTATGTGGGGGGAGACCGATGCAGGCACCATCTTGCAAATCAACTTCGGGCACAACAGGAGGCCCATAGGGTCACTGAGGTACGGGATCCTCGGGGGAGAGACTGTGGAGATGACCCAGAGATTGTGGAGGCTTTCAGACAATTCTACAAGACATTTTACGCAACCCAATCCCTGCTCACGAATGAACCAACTCATTATCTCCGGGATGTGGCCACGGCTAAATTATCACCAAACCATGCAGCCGAGCTAGAGGCCCCCATTCAGCTAGAGGAGGTTATTTCGTCGATCTCCCGCTTGAAACTTAACAAGTCGCCGGTCCGGATGGGTTCACCTCTGTTTTTTTATAAAAAGTTTTGCGCTATACTGGCGCCGCTTCTGGTGCGCGCTTTTAACTCGATCGGGTCGACCCCAGCTTCCTCCTTCCTACCCTCTATGTTGGAGGTTTTAATAACAGTGATTCCCAAACCAGGCAAGGATAAACGCTTTTGCTGCTGTTACCGCCCTATATCCCTTCTCAATGTAGTAGACCTAAAGATCTTCATGGGAATCCTGGCAGCCAGACTCTCTCCAGAAAACTCGAGAGTGGCCCTACTTGCCAAAGGGACAGGACACCAATTGACGCTATGTCTAAAAAGAATTCCCTTTGGGAAACCACAATAGCATACTTGATCAATCACTTCTCACTCAAACACCTATTCACACAGGAAGTATGCCAGTAGCCAAAAGTCAAATATATGAATGGTTTATTCATCAAATAAATGCAAAAAGTTAAAAATGATTAAAAGACAGAGTTATTTAACTTGTGGGTAAAAATACAATTTCATCAAACATTATTGCACAATATGCAGCAAAAATATTTTTCTTACACAATACCAAACAATTTTAAGGTCAACATAAATAATTCAAGCAGACTCTCTAGCTATCTTCACGGGTTAATAGATACGGACCAGTCTGGATTTGTCCCCGGAAGACAATGCTCCGAAAACACCAAACGGCACCTCCACCTGGTAGATCGCTCAGAACGATTCCCGGCAGAGCGCATGATTCGGTTGACGCCGAAAAGGCGTTCAATAGGGTCCACTGGCCGTATCTCCGAGCGATCCTGGTTCATTTTAGCCTACCGGATTGCTTCATTGATTGGATCTTTCGGAGCTACGTGAACCCTATTGCTACAGTGCGTGTGAATGGTATGGCTTCATCGGCCTTCCCTATCCATAAGGGGACCAGACAGGGGTGCCTGTTGTCACTGCTCCTATTCGCTCTCTATATGGAGCCTCTGGCCCAAAGGGTCCGAGATGATCCTGATATTAAAGGAGCATGCTTCGGAGGCTCGGAGCATAAACTTTGCTTGTATGCGGATGACGTTGTGGTGACATCGGAACATCCTAGGGAATCTCTACCAGCTTTTCTAGCGGAATTAGATCGGTTCACACTTGCCTCGGGCTTCCAGATCAATGTGCACAAGTTACAAGCCCTTAATTTGTCATTGGGGCCTGAGACACTGGTGCTCCTACAGCACACTTTCCCGCTTCAGTGGGCCCATGATTCTATCTCCTACTTAGGTCTACCATCACTGTCGCCAGACAGTCAAATTATACGGCGCTTCTGAAGCTTGTCCGTGATTCCCTCTGGAAATGAAGGCCCCACTCTCTTTCATGGCTGGGCCGTATAGCGGCAGTGAAAATGGTACTTCTACCCCAGATTCTATACCTATTCCATACCCTTCTGCTGATGCCACCAACTGGAGTCATACGGGCACTGCTGCTTGACATTGAGCAATTTGTCTGGCAAGATCAGAGGGCTCTGCTGCGCCAAAACTCACCTATAGAGACCCGGTGGAGGAGGTATTGGGTATCCCCAACCTCTTGGCTTACTGGCGGGTGGCTCAGATGAGGGTGCTAGTGTAGTGGTCGCACCCCGAATCTGAGAAGCACTTGTTGTTCATGGATAGGTCCCTTGCTGGCCAGCCTTTATGGGGGGTTCCTTTTCTCTCACGCGTGGGACGACCTCGCAATCTGTACCTCTCGGAGGTGACCCATCCCGCACTGTTAGCATGGGAGAAGACTGTGACATCTAGGGGGCTCACAACGTTCCCATTCCCTATCACGCCTATCCCACCAAATCCTGACTTTACTCCTGGCCTCGACCCCTGGGAATTCCACCACTGGATGACAGAGGTCTGCCGCTCCATTGGCCATTTGTTTGACCTCTCGGGATTGCGTCCTTTCTATGTGTTCCGCACTGATCATGGCATCCCCGAAACTGAACGATATCGATACTTACAGATTAGACACTTTATTTACTCGCTTCACCTCAGACACTGGGAAGTCCCCTGGCAACTACGCTGGGAAGGGGAGCTGGGCAGGGCACTAACACAGAAGGAATGGAAGGATATTTATTACTGGGCCCGCCGCACAGCACGCAATGTTGCCTCTATTGAAACTGCCACTAAATTGGCCACCTATTGGTACTTAACCCCGGTGCGGCTTAACAGGGGTAATCCTTCACTTAGCCCACTGTGCTGGCGAGCCTGCGGTTCACTGGGCACCCTCACCCACCTGCTATGGGAATGCCCCTCTCTGGGGGCATACTGGCAACAAATCCTAGACAATGTAGACTCTCATTTTGATACCCAGATTCCTAGATTCCCGGACTACGTCCTTCTGAGCCTTCCCAACGCCATCACCTTCCCCCTTACATCCAGGAGGGGTAGACAGATGGCACTGGTCTTAGGCGCAGAGGTCCAAAACGGCCAGACGCACTAGGGTACCAAAACAGTCCCTACGCGGCTAGGCTGGCTTCATAGGCTATGGACAATTTTGGGGATGGAGAAGATTTCTCTTTCCTTGACTAACCCAGGGGCTTCTTTTGATGATTTGTGGGCGCCCTTCCTCGCACTACTGACAGGGGCGTAGCTAGAGCTTCTGGCGCCCGGGGCTATCCCTCAGATTGCCGCCCATGGCAGGCAGCGGCGGGAAGGGTTGATCTGGGGAAAAAATGTCGGCGAGCAGCAGGGGTGGATTGGCAGGGTTTAAGTTATGACGCCACTCTCTACTCCAATGCATAAGAATGGGTGTGAAACTGCGGCGTAAGGATAGAGTAAACCTCGAAGGTCAAGTCTCAGTTGATGAAGGCCCACCAGCACTAAAATGGCAGATAAAGGCATAAGTAAATGTATCCCTTCCTCCTCTTACACCACTCCATACTGAACTGCTGCTACAAGACCACAGCAGTAAAATCACCCGCTAGACATCAAGCACACCACCAAAACAACTCCCACAGAGGTCACACTCTACACCCACACTCTACCAAACAACGACAGTATTTAGAAACATGGGCAAAGCTATAGCAATAGAACAGCTTCATTATCTCTTCCATCCATGCATCTATTCATTCTTTCACCCTTCCATCCACCTACTGGCATCCACTATTTCACCTTTAGATTCTGTCATCCATTCATTCTTTCATCCATCATTCAATATTTCCCCATTCTAACCATTTATCTATCTAGCCATCTATCCAATTTGCCATCTATCTATTATGCCATCCTTCTGCCCATCCATAGTCTAAAAACCAACCATCCACTCTGCCACCCATTGATCTATTCACTCTGCCATCCATTCTCTTTGCATCCATCCTCCACTCTGTTATCTTACCATCACCTCTGCCATTCATTGATCAATTGACATCCTTTCTTCAAATTCATTAACTCTTCCATTCATCCACTCAGCCATCCATCAGCCTACCCTGCCATCCATCCTCCTATCCTCTCTTCCATCCATCCATCAATCCACTCTTTCATTCACCCGCTCTGTCATCCACTCTGCCACTCATTCACCAGCCATCCACTCTGTCACCCATCCATTCATCAACTCTTCTATCTATCCATTCAACCACCCATTCACTCTGCCATTCATTCATTCACCCATCAATCCACCCACTCTGCTATTCAACCACCCATTCATCCACTCTGCCATGCATCAATCCCCTCTGCCATCCATCCATCCATTCTGCCAACCATCCGCTCATCCATTCATCCATTTATCCACTCTGCCATCCATCCTGCCATTCATTCATCAATCCATCCACTCTGCTATCCAATCATGGATTCAGTCACTTTGCCTTTAATCCATTCACTCTGCCACGCATCCATCCATTTACTTTGCCATCCATCCATACAATCATTCACTTTGCCACCCATCTATTCACCCTGCCATCCATTCATCATCCATCCACTACGACTTCCATTCACAGATCTTTCGCCCACTCATCCATTCCTTTACTCTATTCTCCTTTCAGCTGTCCCTCCATCTATTCATTCACTCAACGATTCATCCATTTGTTCTGCCATCCTTTCACTTGCCCATCCACCTATCCATTCATGCACTCACCCATCCCTTTACTTTACTATACTTTCATGTGTCCATCCATCATCATTCACTTCTTTAACCCACTCATTCATCCACATATCCATTCATCCTCCTACTCTCTTTTTTTTCTCCCTTTTCTTCCAACATTCCTTCTTTCTTTCCCTGTTCTATTTTTCCAGCTATCGGTTTTCGTCTGTGGCTGTGGGAGTGCTTTCGGTTTCCACTGAGACACGTTTGGTGTCCTTCTTGCTGGTCCACAAAATGTAATTAACTGAATGTTTGCTTATTGTGGCGCTGGGAGTGAGATAACAGAGCACACGAGGACGGAGACGAGAGCAGAGAGACGGGCGGGGCGGCGAACATAGGAGGATATATGACTTTTTGGGAGCAATGCATTCAATGTCGGGCATCGGAACGCCTAAGAGAAACCGAATGAACAAGTGCAATCCAATCCTAACTAAAGCTTACCTAGGAGGACCTCCTTATGTAGGCGGCTTGGAGCGGTGGTGGTCGGTCTCAAACTAAGTGAGACTGGTGTTCTTAATGTAGCTGGACTGTCTGCAGAAAATACCCGGCACTCCAAGAGTGCGTAGTGGTGGCGCGCGAGCGTGCGCCTGCGCATTACTTCTGCATTTCAAAAGCACAGTGCGGGGGCTGGCCCAAAATGCCCAGGGCCTTCAATGCAGGGCCGGCGCTAGGCATGGGCAGCGTGGGCAGCTGCCCAGGGCCTCGCAGCCAGGGGGCCTCGCGCTTTCAAATACTTTAGAGTTTGGAGGCCCAGGAGGCCCAAGGGGTTTAATCAATGTCTGCCTGCCAGTCCGTCTCTCTTGGCCTAATCGCTGCATCTGCATGAGGATAGCAGCGATTAGACAGGTCATTCAAGAGCCCTCCCCTGTGAAGTGCGCCCTGCCCCTGGTTGAATAAGAAGCAGGATAACCTGCAGGGCGCAAAAGAATAGATAGAATGATGGCGCCTCACACTGAAAACAGCCCAGCTCACCCAGGACTAGGGAAAGGGAGCACAGAGTAAATGAAAGGGGTGCGAAATACGTAATCAAGTGAGAGGGGTGGGGGGGGGGGGCAGATAGGTGTGATAGCAGCCAGACAAGAGGTGCAGGAAGAGGAGCACAATCAGAATGTAAAATTGGCTGGACTAGGGCTTTCAGTGTGCTCGGTCCCTCGAGTCTTTACCTGGTGGTAAATTAAAATCGACATTGAAACAGGCCCCTACCGGACCCTATATTCATGTCCTTAACTTTACCTACAAAAACAATTATCCTGTATCAGCACAATAATTGTATAACCCGGTGGCCGGGTTGGACATTAGGGCAATCAGGCAGTGTTTAATGGTCCAATCCGCCAGGTTAGTATTTGACCTGTTTTTTGGGCTGTTTGTTTGCTGCTTTATGGTCAGATGAACATATTTTTAATGTTGATTTTCATGATATTAAAACAAACATTGCCTGCAGCAAAATCAAATCTATGCAATCTCCCATACCTTAAAAAAAACGTAAACAGCATGTCTTTACAAGTTAAAAACTGCCCTAATGTTGACACTTTTCTAGCTAACTAATTCACTAATGGGGGCCCCCTTTTATTTTTGTGCTGGGCCTATTTCCTGACCCATTTTACTTATATCAAAACTAGGTAAGTTGCTTCTTGCAAAGCGGCTTCAAACAATGCCATATCATTAATGTCCAATTGATATTACCTCCTATGATGTCACTTCCTGTCACGTTAAATCTTATGCAAATTATAGGGGCCTCGCATGTTTCTATTCTGCCCGGGGCCCCACAAATCCTAGGACCGGCCCTGCTTCAATGGTAGCACTTTTGCGTGCTACAATATTGACGGTCTGGCTCCTGGGACCAGGTGCGCGTGCACTTAGATACACGTGAGGTGTGCAGTGCACTGTGCTGCTCGACAATGTGCCTAAGTGAATCCTGGGCTGGCCACTAGTATAACGCAGCTGCCGCCCCCAAAATAGTGCCGCCTGGGGCGGACCGCCCCCCTCGCCCCCCCCTAGCTACGCCAGTGACTACTGACATCCGAATTTACGGAGCTCACCTGCCCCAAATACCTCAGCCGTTTGAGACTCGCAGATCCTCCTACACCGTCTGCCCTCACCACGCCCGCCATTTAGTCAAGGTCAAGGGGTCAGCCAGGAGGCCCATAGGAAGGAATGGGAAATTATTCTCAATTTGCGATTCGCAATTTGCTAATCGCAAATTGAGAATAATTTCAAGGGTGTCTTAAGGACACCCTGCTGCACCCCCTGAAAGGGCATGTATGAGCGCCACATGGCACCTTTAAAAATGTCAAAAAGTGCATTTATAAAAGAATTAGCAAATTAACACCAACAGCAAGTTGGTGGTAATTTGCGATTTCTTAGTGTAAATTTGCAAAACCTGAATGCTTCATACATAGCATTTAAGGAATCGCAATTTGCGATTCCTTAAATGCTGACGCAATCTTAAGGAAGTGAGAATTTTGCGATTCCTTAAGTTTGCGATGCGATTTCAATGATACATCGCATTTTCCGATATTTTTTGTCGCAAATGATGCTATTTTGCGATTCGCAGCGTTTGAGACAAAAAAAACATTTGATACATCTGCCCCCAAGTCAAAGTCCCTTGGTGCAACGTAAGCTAGAATGGACCTTAAGGCTCTGAAGGGGAAAAGATTGGAGTCAAAACAATCTTGCCTCATTTTCTATGCTGAGAGAAGCAAAGAAAAAAAGAGGCTGAAACATGATCTGGTGGAACGAGGAGCTAGGTTTGGTAGTTTCAGAACTGTCCTGATTACTTTCTAGGAAGAGTGGGCCACTCAAGCACCTCCCACTGAGACCCAGCCCAGACTCGGGGCGTCGCTGAGGCCAGGGAGGAATAGTCGCGAAAGAGTGTTCAAGTTCAGCTGGAATTCTGCTAGAACTCCAGTGACCACTGCTGAGACACTGCAATCATTGAAGAGACAGGGACTCTGCTTCCTTAAGAATGCCATTTCAGTCAAGTTTTTTTTCTTGAAGGATTTAAGTACTTACCCTGTAGTTGCATGTTTATGCTGGAGTGTCTGCTACTGCTTACTGCATTTTTACAGTCATTTTTTGCTGGTAAAGATGAACAGAATTTTCTTTTCAGACTGATCTATCCAATATGCTCATGTGCAGGCGAACTAATGTGTATTGGTGAACAGTTTACGGAATACAAATGAATGGATGAATAAAACTTTAAGTGTTGTTCGATTAATTAAAATCATGAATGTAGATAGTAAAATAAATACAACAACTAGAGAGAGAGGGAAGAGACAGGACACTCTCAGTCCCCCAGGTAATTATAATAAACAACAAAAGAGTGTCGTCAGAGGAGGTTTGCGCAAAGCACAGTGAATGAGAAGAGATATAGAAATCAACCTCTAAGAGAGTCACTTAAAACAGTAAGCTTTAAAACAATCAGCCAAATTAAAATACAGAAACTGCTCCACGCCTTAAAATGATACTACACATTGTTTTGTTCTTGTCTTGTTTAGTAACCTGGCTTAAACATAATCCCCACACTTACAAATTTCGTCCGGTTTCTAAAACATCTGTCTCCTCACTCTTTCTTAAGCATTTGGTGGCTCGGGCTGCTGTTTGGGGGGTTGCACCCATGAGACTTCTGTTCTCCATCCTATCGTTTCTATTGAAAATATTCGACGAAGGAACTTCGAGAATACAAGTCTCACCGCCTAACCCTTTTCATTTCTTATACCAGAAATTCGTCAACACAACCTGAGAGGCAGGGACAGGAGCCATATTTGATTTTTGTATGAATGTCTACATTGCTGCCATGTTTATTATGCTAAATTTGGAAATGCAACAATGTATGGGTGAATAAGCTGGTAATGTGGATGTTGGAAAGTATCCATCTAGAAAGCAGAATGGAGACAGAAAATATCAAGAGAATTGTATGAGACTGTGGCAAGAAAACCTCTGGCACGATACCACACTGAAGAGACCATTCACACGGATGCAAAGCGCCCTAAGTCCAACGTCCCTGTGGACGCACATGCAGCGCTATCTGGCCCCAGGGAACTGAATGAACGAATGGGGGACAAAGGTGGGATTTCCGCCTTTACAGGAAGCTGTAATTGGTGCCGACAGAGGTCCCTTGTGTTTTGCACATGGTCCCACCAGGTCTTTGTGGGTTTCCATCTGCCTGCCTGAACGGTGTTCATGCGTCTAGTTCCATTTTGTGCTGTGCATATGTGAACTCTCGCGTGGTATCGTGGGATTTGGGAATGCACTGTTTGTATACCACCGTCATGATAATATCCCTCCCTCCACTAAACCGATTTTGAGAAAACCCATGCCAGTTGCTGCATATACTTGACCCAAATACAGCTCACCTGCTGTAGAAAGACAAATGTAGATCTAGGCACTTAATACATACGTCCTTCAGGGTTGGGGGGAGGTGGGAGAGCCCAGGGTAGCAGAAAGGAGGGCCAACATCTATGCGGCAGTGTGGGGCTGGCAGAAGTAATGAGCCTCTTTGAGGTCTGATATCAAACACTAATTAAACTGGACGAGATTTCTCTCACCTTGTTTTCCTCGGTGGAACTTGACACCCCGCCCCCCACCCAGGAAGAGAGAACTTTTCAAGCTGTACCAATTAAATGCACATCTGCATTAAAACTAGCTATACATGTCTGAGCTGAGATTTTAGAAACCAGTTTATTAGAAGAGAACCTGCTGCCCACACTCTTAATACACATTTATCAGGTCCTCTTGAAGACCTGAAATTATTTCATTCCTAAAAATGACAGAATTCGTGAGTTAAATAAAATCCCCCCTCCTGATATGGTGCATATGGTCTATGTATATCCGGGTTTGATTACTGGTGGAAGACATTTAAGGTGTGTGTGTCTGGGAAGAAGCTATCGATAGCCTCAGCAGCCCTACAAATGCTGTTTAATTTAGAAAGTATTCATGTTGTTTTTAGGCTATAGTTATTTGAAGATGTCTAATATCTCGACAGATGTCAATAGGTTTCTTTAGAAGTCATAATTTTGCTAAATAAATAATAAAAAATGAAAGTGTGAGATGACCCATACTACTGCAGTGATGCGCATCTATAGCGCTTTCCTCTCTCTTGACTGCGCTTGAAAGCGCGCTCTGATTTGGTGGTATAAGTTACTATTCTGGTTGCATCGCATGGTCATAAATGATCATTATTGTTCGGAGATCGTGTTCCAGGGCTTGCATGTCTCAACAGGGATGGAGCACCACCTGATGCTGGTTTGGTGATGGTAGAAACAGGTCCACCCAGGAGAGACCGAAGTCCAGGGCCTAGAGGCACTGTTAGGCTCCCAGTAAAAGACTGGGAGCCTGATTCACAAACTGCATTTTGTAGAACGTAACGTAGTATTACATACTACTGTAGTACTTCTCAGGTACTTCACAATGCAGTTCACAAATCTACGTCCAAAGACCTCGCCACTCCTCTATCTTGTCTGTGGGACATCTACGCCATGGTGGCAGAGAGCTCTGCACACATAAGTATACTACTTGTAGTACATGTGCGAGCAGTGGCAAGATGGGGAATAATTACTCAAAATTAGGTGGGGTTTATGGAAGTTTAAGGAGGAGTTTGAGAGGAACATGTTAATGCAAAACACAGTCCCACAAAAGAGTATGACCATATATGTAAATTCAGTGATACTTATTGATTATTCTTTATTTTTTAATTTGATAGTAACTTAATTCAATCAAAATAATACATTTGACACTATTTAATAGCAGTAAAAAAAGTTATAATTATTAAATACTTACCATTTAACCAAGTTTATTAAAACTTACATAAAATAAAAATATTAGTTATAGTACGAAATTGGTTTTAATTATAGTTCAAGTATGAATATACATAAATTAAAAGAACATATATTTAAAATATTTTATTAATCAATACGCATTAAATTTGATTAATCAATATGCTGTAAAAATTTAGTTTATCATTTCCAGGTTCATAATAAATATTTGAAATGAACTAACACTTTTGTAATACATCAGAATATTTTAAAATATTTTTTAAAATACGAATTATTTTTTGGCAAAAAAGGTTAACAGGCAGTTGGGTACAACTGCGCAACCTGACACACTTAAGTCCCTTGGTCATACACATTCATAGATGAGAAATGCTCACAATGGCATAGAACAATGATCACCCAGCATTGTTAAATGACTGTAGATAAATCAACACCCATAAGACGAACAAACTCAATGTCCTGAGCAAAACTCATATATTACCGCAAAAAAATAATTTTTTAGGCCACGCAGTGATCTTCTTTGGTGATTTTCTTGTTGATTATTTGTGTCCAGACTTTTCTTTTCAAGTATATGCTTTTCGTTCTTATTTTCTTAGTCTTTTCCAACACACAAAAGCCACCGAGCCAACACGTGTTTCGTCTTATATGGGCATTCACCCAAGATTTCCTCAGGGCATCCACAAAAATAGCCAAGAGAATCAAACTCGCGATATCTAAAAGTTCCAGTATTTACGAAGTAGTATTAAAAACCAGTAAATACCCAAATCGGTTGCTGGTCGTGCAGCAAAAGGCGGAGTCAAATAGTTTTCACAAAGCTTATGTTTTCGTAAAGTATAAAACAATCCAGCTGCACGTGGAATTACTCAGAAACAAGGACAGTACGCCATATCTTCATATCTCCAAATCGGCGTCTACAACATTTCCCTCTATTTTTCCATACAGAGATATCCACCCTAGTGGCGGTTACCTCCACCAACAAAAAAAATGAATAGTGGTAACTTTACACTTGTAACTTCGTTGTAAGAAGCTCCTTCCCCTCATTTGGGGGTGGATAGAGATGTACGTCTACACCTAGGTAGAAATCTCAACTCCAAAATGGTGAATAGCAAAAACGTGGAGCGTTATACCTAGGTACACATAGGTAAATCTACACAAATATATATATTTACCTTTGTGTAATGGGCCCAAAGTTTAATCCACCCAGGTGACACAGGGTCCCAATCCCTGGAAGCTATGTTTAAACACCAGGAAAACACCATTGAGAGTCCAACAAGGAGTAGTATAAGCCCAAACGTCACCCAAAAAACACTACATACAGTCCACATAGGCATGATAGAAGTCAAACCACTGGAAGCATGGTTAGGTCACCAGTACTTGGGCACAGAAGAAGCCTAACTACTGGAGGCATAGTTAATCTACTAGTATAAAGACCACTAAAACCCAAGAAGAATCTAGTTCAATTATAATGAATCACGTCTCACCTAGTACATGTTCAGGTGAAGTTTTCACCTTCCTTTTCATGCTCCCAAAGCCATCGATCTATTACTTTCTGATAGTTTCTGAAAGATTCTCATGAACCCTCAGATGTCCTTTGGGCATTGCTAATTTTAATTGTTTATTGGAAACAATTACAAAGCATAATATGTAAAGAAAGCTCACTTCTAAGCACTGAACAGGAATCATTCAGATAACTTGCAGATGGTTCGCTTTTTTATATCTTGTTACCGCCCACTGGACCTAAAAATGGCCCACACACTATATCTTTCAAGCAGGCACATCTGGCGGTGCTAGACTGCCCAAACCAGCACCGTCTAGCAGCTGCACATGACTGGTGTGTCAGAACCAACCTATTTCCCAGTATTATGTGCAGAATTTCATTTAGATTTAGTTGGTAAATGAAATGTTTCAGGTTTCTGGAGGAACTCCTAAATTCCCTACTGCAATCCCTTCCACCATAATAATGCAATGCCTCTGGTGGTTTCACCTCTGGGTTTAAAACTTTCTCAAGAAATTAGAGGATGTTTAGGTGCCACATACGTCTTAATCAGGCCTGTAGCCTCCTCTGTCAAAATCCAGAGTGCACGTTCCACAAGCCGAGCTGGTGATGGATTTAACTCATCCGTGAAATAACGATGCTGGTTCCTTATTCGCCAAACTCTAAATGCTGGCCTCTGAAATCTCCATTTAAACTTGTGACCTGGTCGCAGGTCTTTGTTCTTACAACTGTGCTGTTGCTGACTTTGTGTGTATAAACATCCATTACAACGCAGGCCTTACAATGCAATGCCTTTACAACGCAGCCATACAATGCAAGTTCCATTATAACGCATGCTGTTACAACGCATGTCACTACAATGCATGTGCCCCACTGACCAGTACCTTCCATGAGGTAACCACCCGGCGGTGTTAGAATAATAAATTATGTTGTAATGATGCCTGCGTAGTAATGGCTTGCATTGTAATGGATGCATTGTAATGGAAGTTGCGTTGTGAAAACCACATTGTAAAAGTGTGCGTTGTAATAGCTTGCGTTGTAACATCATTGATCGATCTGAACCATCTCTGCCCATTTTCTTCTTTACAAACAATGCGTGTAACCTGTTTCTGCACTGCATATTAATCATCAATCCTACATAATGTCAAACTTCCATTAACTACCCATTCTTGAGTTTCTCCATCCCTACCCCACTTGGTCTTCAATTGTTTCTGCTTATTTTGGGGGATCTTTTCTGCCAGGGTAATACTGTTGTGTCTGAAGTTAGGGAACTATCTCTGCTATCTCTCAGGTTATGTGATTTTGCTTTTATCCTCACAGAGCAATCTCGCTCCCTTGGTGCCTGCCTTTTGTGACATTTGTCCTTTGCTTTCAGCTAGTATAAAGTGTAATTGGGCTCACAACACTCACCTCCTTTTGATTTTCTTCCCTCTGAATGATCTAGATAGATAGCATCTGATACCAGGTGCCAACATTAAAGTCAAGATCCATTCCATTCTGTTTGCCACAGCCCTTCGCAGTGCACTTCTAACTTAAACATTTTTTGTTCCAATTTTAGCATACATTCTACCTGGTTTTCCTCCCCCTTTGTTGTTGTGGCTGCCAAAAGCGCAGAGAGACTCCTCCGGGAGTCGAATCTAGCGCGATACAAACCCGCAAATAAATAAATAAATAAGTAAGTAAATAAATACATAAATAATATCTTATACTTTTGTATTTTGCTTTGGGTCTGGACTGCTGTTTCTGACCTGTAGGACGTCGGGCTGCTGTTCAATCAACGACAGGAAGGTAGAGTGGCGTTCTTAAGACTGGTTTCTCTAATACCCTTGAGTGGTTTGGCACCAATTTCTTGATACACCCTTGAAATACTTGTTGACTGGGATTGTATCCGGGATATATTACTGCCTATTATTTCTTCCTTGTATAATGCATCTACCTGTTCCTGCCCCAATTGTATACACCTGTCCTTAGATTGTTTTACCACTTGTCAACCCTGTAAAGCGCTCTGATACCCTCACTTGTCTGGTTCGCGCTTTATAAAACTCTAAAATAAATACACAGAAATTTTAATAGAGACTGCACTGCAGTTTATTTGCAGGTAGAGAATATGGTATGGTGTGAATTAGCTACTCTCCCAAATTAGCAATGTCTCTAGAAATAACAGGGGTTACAAATTTACATAATTTAGGTCCCCAGTAAGTTTCAAATGCATTGGTAGGAGAATAAGCCTGGGGTATTCCTGGAAGGGAAAGGGCTTCAAGGGATTTGGCATCCTTAATTGACTAACCTTTTGCCATTCAATAGTTTGTCATGGTGCTTAACCTCTTAAGTGCTGCGTCGGGGCATTGGCCGACGGCAGCACTACCTCCCCAGTGCTGCGCACGACCATTGGACGTCCATTCAGCACTAGTTCCAATGGACTGCGCAGCACTGGGGAGGGATATTTGGGCCGCATCTAAGGTGTTAAGGAGGCCTTGTTTCTAGGTGGCATCAAGATCGATCCTATCATACTATATACTTCTTAGTATATTTTGCCTTTATTAACTGAGCGCATAAAGGATGCTGTTGTAGGACGGAAAATATACAAAAGAGTTATTTCTCTGTATGGCCAGAGAGCACCAGAGCAGTGTGAGCATTCCCTATTTTTAGATCTATCCAGTTCATGAAGACAACTCAACTGCTGATGAGAACCAGACCTTTAATGAGCTCACCTGATGCAAGGCATGGTGCAATTCAAGAGCAAAACTGAGTAGAAAGTGCCCCAAAAACCAGGTACCTCTCCACCCCCTCCACCCTCCCCAAGTTGAATGAAGAAGTAATGCCGCTTAGATGGGCCGGTTTGGGATAAATACATCCCTACAGAAATGGTTGGTTGGGCAATAATAGGGGTATCATGTTGAGAATCAGAAAGCTTAATTAGAGACATCTTTTTTAGTTTAGAAGGTATATGACCATCTGAAAGAACTTGTGATTGAAAACTCTATTTTCAGAGTGTCAAGATAAGTTTCTTTGAAAAGCAGCAGACAATGCCAGAGAAAATGCCGGGATATAGGGCTTCCTATGAGGTCAAAGTAAATGATTTAAAAAATGTGTGTAGTCTCTGATCTGTAGTTACATGTCAATGGGCTGATGAATTCAATTATGTTTCCACCATTACCGACATTGGCCCCGTAAGGTTTGGAAGACCATTCTGATCTTAAAAACTCAAGAGTACTTGGCCCAGACTCTTGGTCAGGTACAGAGTAGAATTTTGGTTCTCCTTATTGATGGGTTAATTTTGTGCATTTTTGGAAATGGGAACAGTGGCAGGGATATGAATGGCATTTTAAAGATACCGATATATAAAAACATGTTATCCTTCCATTTTATAATCCAGTCCTGTTGATGCTCTGCTGCCAATGTTTATCCCAAATCCTTGGGGTCACCTGTTACAATGGGTGGAACATTGTGCAATCGTTCCTAAGGTCCACAGAAGATTCTGTCCTATTATGTCCACAATGCACAAGGCATTGGCTTTGGGCATGATGGCCAGTCATGCCATTTATTGGGTTATCTGGAAGCTACTTTGTGCATTTGTGGTTTATGGCCCTGTGAACAGAGAAATATTCTGCCTGTAAAGTGTTTTTTTGTGCACTGAGCTAGCAGGCTAACTTCACAATTGATCAGCCTGGTGAGCTATGGTCCATTCTGTAGTTTGCTTGAAGGACCATCTTAATCTCCAAACACTAAGGGCCTGATTTCGATGTCTGCAGTCGATACTGGCGGTCGGACCCACAGCTGTCAGACACAAAACCGCCCCCTCTGCCAGGATCATGCATCCTGACATGTGGCTGTCAGAGCATATATACGTTTAGAAATATACATTTATCTGTACTTTAAAAGTTATATTAATTTAAAGGTGGTGTGTAAATGATAAATTTAGGTATAACTATAACTTCGGAATTTTTAAAGTTTGCGAATTTTAAGTTTGGTTTGTATAGAAAGAATAAATCAAAGTTTTCCCAACTATAACAAAGGTGAAATAGTGTAGAGTGGAGTGTTGTGGAGTGGAATACAGTAGAATATCATATTTTTCAAAAACACAATGTGGACAGTGGACCACTTTTAACACCCTACAAGCACCAATCCAACTATTTCCAATATTTGCATTTAAATTGTCTTTCAGATCGTGTGCAATGTTCAGAATACTCCCTGTCCAGAGAGTATAACCCAACAGCTTTGGGTAAACACAAGATTTACAACAAGCTCCGAAATGCACCACTTTGACATTCAAAATTACACCATATGCCAACGCGTTTCGTTCCTTCGAGTGGAACTTCTTCAGGGCTGTGAATCGTGAATAAACATACAAAAAACACGTGTGAGTACCTACAACAAACCGATATTGTGCTTAATACATAAATAAACAATCAATGTTAGTAATGCTAAGAAGTTCCACTCGAAGGAACGAAACGCGTTGGCTGGCTTTTCAATTTGAAAATTAAAAGAATCCTGAACACTTGCTTGCAATTTTGGACTCAGCGTTCTCTTATTTGGACTATTTCCTTTCGAACATAGACTCCTTCACTGACATATGGTGTAATTTTGAATGTCAAAGTGGTGCATTTCGGAGCTTGTTGTAAATCCAGTAGAATATCATACTAAGGGAGTGGTGAAGAATGGAGTGGCGTAGAATGTAGAGTGTGATAGCATACAGTGGATTACTGTAGAATGCAGTGGCATAGAGCGGAGCAGCATACAGTGGATTGAGGTGCAGTGTAGTAACATACAGTACAATAGCACAGAGTGGAGTGGTGCATAGTGGAATATTGTATAGTGGAGTGTAGTACAGTGGAGTGTCATAAAGTGGAAAGGCGTACAGTTGAGTGGCGTACAGTGGAATAGCATAGAGTATGGTGGGGAAAGTGGAGTTGCATACAGTGAAATATCGTAGAATGGAGTAGCATAAAGTGGAGTGGCGTAGAGAGGGGTGAAATAGAGTGCAAAAGCCTACAGTGGAACAGTGTACAGTCTAATACTGTATATTAGAGTGGCACATGGTGGAGTGATGTACAGAGGAGTGGCATAGAGTAGAATAGCATTGCGTGTAGTGCCATACAGTGGAGTTGCATAGAGTGGCATATTATAGAGAGTATTGGTGTACAGTGTAGTACCGTACAGTGGAGTAGCATATACTGGAGTGTCGTAGAATTGAGCAGTATACTGTGGAATGGTATACAGTGCAGTGGCGTACAGTGGAGTGTGTTAGAGTGGAGTGGCGTACAGTGAAATAGAGTAAAGTGGCATACAGTGGAGTATTGTAGATGGACTGGCATAGAGTAGAGTAACATACAGAGTAATGGCATACATTGGAATAGTATAAACTGTAGAGGGGTAGAGTGGAGTGGCGTAGAGTGGAGAGATGTAGAGTGTAATAGCGTAGAGTAGAGTGGGGCACAGTGGAGTAATGTAAAAGGGAGTGAGATACAGTGTAGTGGCGTACATTGGAAAAACATTGATTGGAGTGATGTAGATTGGTGTGACGTACAATGCAGTGTTATAGAATGAAATATTGTAGAGTGGAGTGTCATAGAGTGGAGTGGGGTTGAGTGGAGTGTTGTAGAGTAGAGCAGGGTAGGGTGGAGTGGGGTAGACTGTAGTGGGGTACAGTGTAATAGCGTGCTGTGGAGTGGAATAGAGAGGAATGGCATATAGAGGAATGGTAAAGAGTGGAATAACGTACAGAGCTAGTGGTGTATAGTATAGTGACTTAGAGTGTAGTGGAATCGCTGATAGTAGAATGGCATAGCGTGGAGTGTCACACAGTGGTATAGCATAGAATGTAGTACAGTCAATAGAGTGGAGTGTCATAGAATGGAGTGATGTGCAGTGTAATAGCATACAGAGGATTGTTGTAGAGTATAATGGCGTACAATGGAGTGGCGTAAAATGCAGTGGTGTAGTGTAGTGTACAGTGAAATAGCAAACAGTACAGTGGTGTACATTGAAGTGGCATACAGTGGAGTGGCACAGAGTGGAATAACGTGGAGTGCATAGTCGTAGAGTGGAGTTGTGTACAGTGGAATAGCGTACAGTGGAGTAGCATTGAGTGAAAGGGCATACAGTGTACACTGGAGTGTCTTAAAATGGAGTAGCGTAGAGTGTAATAGCATGGAGCAGCATAGAGTGGAGTGGTGTACAGCAGGTTAGCAAAGAGTGGAGTGGCGAGGAGTGGCATAAAGGGTAGTGATGTACAGTGGTGTATGGTAATTGAAACAAAATGTAGGATTAAAGTGTGTTAATGGATGTAGATGTAATGTGGCAGGAAAATACATTATTTGGTGTAAATGTACATTTTTTGGTAGTATGTGTAAATATTGTAAGTAGTGTTAAAGTTATCATTTAAAAAATATTTAGTTATATATTGTGTCACAGTATACAGCGGTAAGTTTGCGTCCTGAAAGATTGTTTTTTGTGATTTAGTGTAAATCCTTTCAGTATTTTTTGTACAAATAGTGCTAAAATATTTGTATATATTACATCGCAGAGCATCCGTTGACCTGACAGATCTCTTGGAGAGATCTGATTGGCTGCCACCACACCAACAAGGATGTGGAAGCAGCCACTTTAGGACTATGAGGCCTGAATAAACATGAAAAAAGACATAAGGGAGCAGGGTAGAGATACCATGACCCCCTAGGACTGGTGGTGGTGATGGCGCGCGGGATTTCCAGCTCAATGAATCATACTCACCTGGGCCCATAAACATTCACACTTTTGAACCGACAATCCTGCTTCTATTTTTCTGCCTATCAGAATTTTGTATTTTCAGGACTTATACCTATACACCATGACTTATCAATCCTTGTCACCTATTTTATAAGTCCTAGGGTTCGAAAAAGGTAGTTAGAATACGGGTAGTTAGTCTAATAATAACTTTTCCTGAAAAGAACCACAGACACGGCAGAAGTTTAAACACTTTATCAATGCAAGGTTTTCTGAGTCAAAGGCCACAATACGGTGACCATAAATTTTACAAGCAAGAACATAATCAATAGGACATATAGTTTGCACGAAATCACATTAACACCTTTAGACATTGGTACCTGGAAAGGGTGAAAAAGGGAAATAGCACAAGGACATACCACATGGATTATATTTACCTAGAATGGTGCAATGACCGATCCTGGCCACGGGCTGGGGCAAAGATAGGGCTCCCGACTAATCAGGTGCCATGAGGACAGGACAGGTGCATTTCAGGACAGGTAACCTCCACTAGTGCAACGCCAGCGTTGCACCCCTCTCGCTAGGCCAAATTCAGATACCCCGATTGGGTATTTGATAACTCTCCCTCAGCAATTCTCAATTCTTCTGGCAGAGTGCTCCACCAGCACCTTTGCTCTCGATCTCCTATAGAATGCGGTGGGTCAGTGACAGGTCAGTTAATCGGACAAGTTGGACAATTTCTCTAGCTAAGTCTACCTTAGTTATACCATTTCCAGAGCAATGTACCACCCCTAAATGTTGCAAATCTGTGTGTTCCCCTTCAGTGATTGGTCAAAAAGACGAGGAGAGGTCATCACCATACTAAGATGAGGTAATTTCGCATTGAATTATATTGATCAAGTTCCCGCCCATAATTTATTTTCCCATGCATTTTTATTCCACCCAGCAATATTAGTTTCAATTTGAATACATTGGGGCAGATTTGTGAGGCCGTTGCGCCTCTTTGCGCCGCAATTGCGTCACTTTATTTGACGCAACTGCGGCGCAAACAATGCACCCTATTTACAACGTGACGCATCTAGGAGATGCGTCACGTTGTAAAGCACTGCGCCATAAGGAGGCGTTCCTGCGCAGGGGGGGGGCGTTCCTGCGCAGGAACGCCTCCTGAAAGTGGCTGAGTGAAATCTATGAGATTTCACTCAGTCACTTTCAGGGCAATGCTGCGTCAAAACCCTGCGCCTGCTTGAAGCAGGCGTAGGTCTTGACGCAGCATTGTGCACATGGTGTACCCCCGAGCCTTGCTGGAGCTGCGTCGCGCTTGCGACGCAACTCCAGCAATACGCCACATTTTTCGGCACAGATGCGTCACGCATCTGTGCCGTTTTTGCACCATGGTGCGCCGCATTATAAATGCGGCGCACCATGGGTGGCGGAGCTGTGGCGCACTGTGGCGCACGTTAACTGGCGCATCCCTGGGGATGCGCCAGTTAACATAAATCTGCCCCATTGTATTTAATACAGTTCTTTTTCCTTCCATTCTTGAGGTCAAATGTGCAAGTTCCCAGGAACATTGTGGGTAAGATGGGTGTTGGCAGGCGTTCAATGACAGTGACTTCAAGATTTTCAGGGATTCTCTGCGCAGGCGCAGTCTTTGCGATATGGATTTTGTGTCACTTTTGGGCCCAAATATGAGCTAATAACAAAGTCAAAGAAAAGCATGTTAGAATACAAAAATAAATTAATGCACTGTATACCACTTATCTCTACTCTAACCCCATTACTTTATTCATACTATAGCATTAACAGTTAAGCAGAACAAACAAAGTTTAGTACAAGCAGCAGCATGTGCGTTAGTATGAATAAACGTGAAGCAGCCATCTTGGCACTAGTGCGCAGTTGCAAGAAATTTCCCACCAAAGCTAAAGACGTCACACCACGTAGATGTGGTGGACGCATGCTCAGTAAAGTTCCTGCGCTCTCAGTGGCCATTTTAGGACATTCGGGTTACTTATGGTAAAGCACATAGGAAAGCTTCCCCTAGATACTAAATATGTAGTGTAATGCAAATATCAGGCTGAGTCCAAGCAAGTTTCTGTACGTATGAAACCTTGCGCCATCAGTGGGTTCCACCAATCTGCAGTAATTAAAAAGAAAAATACCTCCTAGGGTAGACCAGGGCCTGAGGTGGTGGCACATACATCATTGAGGGAAAGCGCATGCTCCCCCTCCCAAAGCCTTCTAGAGTCCCCGGCAAACCCATAACCTGGGACTGAAAAAAACCTAAAAGAAAATGGGGGCCATGTGGCCCCTGCCGGATCCTGCTAAGGCCCCGGGGATCACATCCCCTAGTGCCAGTTCAATTGCTCTGTCCCGGAGTGCCGACCCCCGGGATAGAAGTTTCCCTGCCCGCATCAATGTGGGCAGGGAAACAAATGTTTGCTCCCGCCTGGTAGGTGCATTTTTAAATTGCATGCTGCCAGGCTGGAAGCAAGCATGCCTTCCCTGCCTGCCACAGTGTGGGCAGGAAAAGCATGTCAGCCCCCAGCCTGGCAGTAGATTTAGAAATGCCCCTGCTGGGTGGGAGCAGACGTCTGCACAGATAATTCTCCCATTCGGAGGAAGCATGCAAAGACAGCTGCTGTCTCCAGACTGGAGCAATGCTGGCTCCTGCACCATGCATGGTGGCATATGGGCTCCCACCGTAGCCCCCAACTATTGTTTTGTGGGTGGCCTGCAGCATGGGGCTGGCTGCCTGCAGGGGGATGTGAAAGCAGGACCTGGTTTTGTGCAGTAGGGGGGTTGGCTTTCCATAAGCAAACAAAATATTACTTAACTTTAAGAAAAACCTAGAAATCCACTGAAAAAAATAGGTAAAGTAACGTTAGAGTTAGCTCACGAGTTATAGTTACAGTTACCAGAGATAAAGAAATGGTAAATTTCTGTGGTTAAAACATCACACTGTCACTGATATTCTTCTCTAACAATAACATTACTTTAAGCTTTAGTTTTTTCAGTAAAAAAAATATATATATTTATTTATATATTTATATTACCTAGTGGTGGCCGTCACTGGGAAGTAATTTTTAGGTCTGCTTTTCCATAGACAGAGTGCTTTTTGGTTTGCTAATAACTTTGGGGCTGTTTGACGAATCTTCACAAAGTTTTCCAAAAAGAAGTTCTCTTCCTTTAAAGTTAAGTGGGGCCCTGGCGGATTGGCTTTTTGTAGCGTACAAATTCCACGCTAGTCCCTCCCCTTTATATTGGAATTTGGTCCTGGGAGTGGGGTCCCTGGGGTGCAGGGGAGGGGACTTAACAGCCTACTCTCCTTTTAAAGTGTTTTTCGTTCCGGGTATGGGGTCCCTGGAGCCTAATAAGGCCCAGGGAGGGGAGACACACCTTACCCTTCCATATTTGGTACAATTCAGCATGGGGCTGGGGTACTGTGGGTCTAATGTGACTTGGGGAGGGGAGCTGCATGCCCCCTCACCTTAATATATATGTTTTCTCTCTGGAGGATGAAGTCCCCTGGCCACTATTGGCTTGGAGAGAGGGGACCATGGCTTGGGGTTGGCTGGATGCGGTGGGGGGGGGGGGGGGGTGGGTTGGAAGTAGGGCCTGGCTGCAAGCCAGGCCTAGCCAGGCCCTACTGCCAACCCCACACTGCACACGACCAAAGGTTATGCTTGGCGTGGGCTTGGCTGCCCCTGGGTGAGTTAGCCATAGACCAGGCTCTGCACACGACATGGCATTCACCATTGGGCAGTTATAGTTAGGACTATGTTTCCATAGGAAAAGCATTTTTTGTTTTGTTAATAACCTTGGTGCAATTTGAAGAATCATCACGAGCCGTTCCAAAACAAGTATCACCCACATCAGCTGCTTCCTGGAATGTTTCCGGTGATCCATCAAGCAGGGACCGAGAACAAGGAGGGGGGTCCAAAAATGTGTTTTCCCCATGCAAAGAACTTTACACACAGCTACAGGCAGACCGGCTGAATTGAATTAGAACACATTTGACAGAAAGCTACTACTTGATGCATAAAGCATGCTTTTTGTGATTTGGTG
This sequence comes from Lissotriton vulgaris, assembly GCF_964263255.1. NCBI lineage: Eukaryota > Metazoa > Chordata > Amphibia > Caudata > Salamandridae > Lissotriton > Lissotriton vulgaris. The sequence continues at coordinate 161,043,064 of NC_141700.1, forward strand.
TGAATCGGTTCATTAATTTATGAGAAATCAAGGCTCAAAACGTATGTATATTTCATGCCATTGTGGATCTGTGGAGAATCTGTATGGATGCACAAGCTCAACCACACATTTCGATTGGCTGACCACAACCTGAAGGGAAAGTTGCGACCCCCTTTCTTAGGACTCAGGGGCTCGGTCCCTGAGTCCCAAAAAATAAAGTGAGATATGGGGGTAGGGGTACTCTGACCCCCTGATCCTTCTGTGAGTGAAGATGGGGCGGGGTTCCCACCGAGGCACAATTAAAAAAAGTTTTTTTCAGAGTTCTGTAGATGCATAGAATCACTGCAACGCTCAGCTTGACACCCCTGGAGCTCAAAAATAAAAATTAAAAAAAGAGATTTGTCACTGATGGGGCCTGGGTGCAGGGCCTGTGGATGGGAACCCACTGAGACCAAATCTGAAGTAACTGTAGCTCATGCTCTAAAGTAACTATAATGTGATACCTCGCCATGAACTGCTTCTACACTCGCATATTACATTACTCATGACTTGCTCAATGACTGTATTGGAAACATCCCTAATGATAGCTGAAATTACATCATTTATAACAACAATGTACATGATGAGGGCAAGAGCTATAGTTACTTTATGGCACAACCTATAGTTACATAAGATAACTATAAGTTGTGAATTTCAGTGCTTTTGTTAGTTTAAACTATAACGTCACTTTAACCTTCGGTTTACTTGCTGAATATATATATATATATATATATATATATATATATATATATATATTTACAGCAAAGTTTTCTTCAAAGGAAGACACCGCACACCACCTCAGATATAAGACTTGATGTTTATTTCTTGTAGGTTCCCCACCTACGCGTTTCAGACAGGTAAACTGTCCTTGATCACGGTTACAAAAACCGTGATCAAGGACAGTTTACCTGTCTGAAACGCGTAGGTGGGGAACCTACAAGAAATAAACATCAAGTCTTATATCTGAGGTGGTGTGCGGTGTCTTCCTTTGAAGAAAACTTTGCTGTAAACAAATTTGCGAGGGTGTCCCGAACCTCGCCGCCTGCACCAGCTTTTGGCCGCTCCTCTCATATTGGGACGTTTGCTGCAAAAAAAAAAAAAATATATATATATATATATATATATATATATATATATATATATTACCATAGGTATATATAGTTAGGATTAGCTACCATAGGAAATCCGCAACATTCTATTGGGAATAACTTTGGCGCCGGTTGAGGAATTTGCATGTAATTTTCCAAAATTTTGGCCAGCTCCGCTCCGCTCCTTCCCTGAAAGTTTCGGGGGGATTCGTGAAGTGGGGGCTAAGAAAAAAAGGGGGTCCCAAAACATGTTTTCCCCATGGTAATTACCATAGGACGGTCTGACAAGTCTACAGCCCGAACCGCTGAACGGAATAACGCCAAACTTTGCAAAATTGTAGGGACTGGTATGCAGATGTGCCTTTGCTTTGTTTGGTGAAAATTGCTCCAGTGGTTTTTATGAAAATTAACTTCAAAAACACATATATATCTGGGCGGAGCCTAACCACACATCTCATCGTGAGATCTGATTGGCTGTCAGCACTTCATCCAAGAAGTGTTGGCAGCCATCTTGGGACCAATATACATGATAGCACCTCATTAAAAAGCATTGTAGTTAATAGAGGGTTTTAGGACTTTAGTTACATTATAAATCATTTGTTGATGGTACCATACTCATTTTAGGAATTGTGGTGTGTTCTAAGGTGATTTTACCATGTGAAAAAGCCTTCTGCTGGGATATCATGAATCATGTTTGAAAGAAAACTATTATCTCATGCTTTTCCCACAGTGGTTTGGAAGGGGATCTATAAGCTAAACTGAAAGCATATTTTCTGTAAATTCACATTATCTTTCTCAGTCATGTGAGAATGAAGTCTGACATTCACAGTAAAACATGTACATCCAACAAGGACAGAGACGCTAACATTCCTACTTATTACAATGGTATGGCACACCTGAAGCCATCTTGATTGGAATAAAGTGGCAACTCTTAAAACATTTAATTTAAAAAGGAACAACATGAGGGGGTATATTTTGCCATAGAAAGTATGATTAGTGCTTCAGAAAGAAAAATTAGGGCACATTTTGAGTGACTTCTCAAATCCTCTTCAATTTCATTAAAAAATTCTGACATGCAGACTGAAACATGCACTTTGAATACCAGCATCAGACTTCCCTGGTGAGCAGTAGCTTTACTACAGTGATCTAATGAGCAACTAGAGTGCTAAAATTCAGAATTTATGGCAAATGTGTGACACATCTGAATGGAACCAAAGTAAACATGCATTGAAAATGCAATAGCTCTCGCCCTCGTTTAAGTTAAAGCCATTCTGTTTGTATTGAGGTGGCTTTTTAGCTTTGCTTTTTTTAGTGTTTTTAAAACTTTCATGTAAATAACATGCATATGTATAAATATATGTATGCATGCATTTATATTTGTATTTATATAGATATGCAGATTATATATGTTTATATATGTATGTATATATATATATATATATATATATATACACATACATATATATAAATGCATGGAAAGAAAAGGTTGCCGCTAGGTGGGGATGCACTTATTTTATTTTTATTTTATTTATGGGTTTTGTAAACTTACAGGTAGGAATTGATGCCAGCGCAAGGGCTTGAGCTGCGAACAGAGTCCCTTTCCGGCCAGACGCGTTTCGGCCCAACGCCCTCTTCAGTGGCAGCACATGTGACATGACGGCCGGCTGCAGGCACCAGTAAATACCCTCAGTAATTATGCACAGGTGTAAAACCTGAAGCAATGCTTTCTGGGACTGGTGGTTCGGTAAAACCCAAGTGGGTAGCCGCCGCCATTCGCATGCAAAAAAAAGTGTTGAAGGGATTGCCAATGTCCCTGCAAGCACCCCGCAAGTAATGGCACCTCCTGTACCACAGAAAGCTGCCCAAGTAAGGCAGCTGTGGACCCGCAGTTGTGAGCGGTAGTGCAACCCTGCGACTGGGAAGGCCGCAAAAAATGGAAAGAAAAGGTTGCCGCTAGGTGGGGATGCACTTACAGGTAGGAATTGATGCCAGCCCAAGGGCGCGAGCTGCGAACAGAGTCCCTTTCCTGCCAGACGCGTTTCGGGCCAACCCCCTCTTCAGTGGCAGCACATGTGACATGACGGCCGGCTGCAGGCACCAGTAAATACCCTCAGTAATTATGCACAGGTGTAAAACCTGAAGCAATGCTTTCTGGGACTGGTGGTTCGGTAAAACCCAAGTGGGTAGCCGCCGCCATTCGCATGCAAAAAAAAGTGTTGAAGGGATTGCCAATGTCCCTGCAAGCACCCCGCAAGTAATGGCACCTCCTGTACCACAGAAAGCTGCCCAAGTAAGGCAGCTGTGGACCCGCAGTTGTGAGCGGTAGTGCAACCCTGCGACTGGGAAGGCCGCAAAAAATGGAAAGAAAAGGTTGCCGCTAGGTGGGGATGCACTTACAGGTAGGAATTGATGCCAGCGCAAGGGCGCGAGCTGCGAACAGAGTCCCTTTCCTGCCAGACGCGTTTCGGGCCAACACCCTCTTCAGTGGCAGCACATGTGACATGACGGCAGGCTGCAGGCACCAGTAAATACCCTCAGTAATTATGCACAGGTGTAAAACCTGAAGCAATGCTTTCTGGGACTGGTGGTTCGGTAAAACCCAAGTGGGTAGCCGCCGCCATTCGCATGCAAAAAAAGTGTTAAAGGGATTGCCAATGTCCCCGCAAGCACCCCGCAAGTAATGGCACCTCCTGTACCACAGAAAGCTGCCCAAGTAAGGCAGCTGTGGACCCGCAGCTGTAAGCGGTAGTGCAACCCCGTGACCGGGCAGGCCGCAAAAAATGGAAAGAAAAGGTTGCCGCTAGGTGGGGATGCACTTACAGGTAGGAATTGATGCCAGCCCAAGGGCGCGAGCTGCGAACAGAGTCCCTTTCCTGCCAGACGCGTTTCGGGCCAACCCCCTCTTCAGTGGCAGCACATGTGACATGACGGCAGGCTGCAGGCACCAGCAAATACCCTCAGTAATTATGCACAGGTGTAAAACCTGAAGCAATGCTTTCTGGGACTGGTGGTTTATATATGTATGTATATATATATATATATATATATATATATATATACACATACATATATATAAATGCATGGAAAGAAAAGGTTGCCGCTAGGTGGGGATGCACTTATTTTATTTTTATTTTATTTATGGGTTTTGTAAACTTACAGGTAGGAATTGATGCCAGCGCAAGGGCTTGAGCTGCGAACAGAGTCCCTTTCCTGCCAGACGCGTTTCGGCCCAACGCCCTCTTCAGTGGCAGCACATGTGACATGACGGCCGGCTGCAGGCACCAGTAAATACCCTCAGTAATTATGCACAGGTGTAAAACCTGAAGCAATGCTTTCTGGGACTGGTGGTTCGGTAAAACCCAAGTGGGTAGCCGCCGCCATTCGCATGCAAAAAAAAGTGTTGAAGGGATTGCCAATGTCCCTGCAAGCACCCCGCAAGTAATGGCACCTCCTGTACCACAGAAAGCTGCCCAAGTAAGGCAGCTGTGGACCCGCAGTTGTAAACGGTAGTGCAACCCTGCGACTGGGAAGGCCGCAAAAAATGGAAAGAAAAGGTTGCCGCTAGGTGGGGATGCACTTACAGGTAGGAATTGATGCCAGCGCAAGGGCGCGAGCTGCGAACAGAGTCCCTTTCCTGCCAGACGCGTTTCGGGCCAACACCCTCTTCAGTGGCAGCACATGTGACATGACGGCAGGCTGCAGGCACCAGTAAATACCCTCAGTAATTATGCACAGGTGTAAAACCTGAAGCAATGCTTTCTGGGACTGGTGGTTCGGTAAAACCCAAGTGGGTAGCCGCCGCCATTCGCATGCAAAAAAAGTGTTAAAGGGATTGCCAATGTCCCCGCAAGCACCCCGCAAGTAATGGCACCTCCTGTACCACAGAAAGCTGCCCAAGTAAGGCAGCTGTGGACCCGCAGCTGTAAGCGGTAGTGCAACCCCGTGACCGGGCAGGCCGCAAAAAATGGAAAGAAAAGGTTGCCGCTAGGTGGGGATGCACTTACAGGTAGGAATTGATGCCAGCCCAAGGGCGCGAGCTGCGAACAGAGTCCCTTTCCTGCCAGACACGTTTCGGGCCAACCCCCTCTTCAGTGGCAGCACATGTGACATGACGGCAGGCTGCAGGCACCAGCAAATACCCTCAGTAATTATGCACAGGTGTAAAACCTGAAGCAATGCTTTCTGGGACTGGTGGTTTATATATGTATGTATATATATATATATATATATATATATACACATACATATATATAAATGCATGGAAAGAAAAGGTTGCCGCTAGGTGGGGATGCACTTATTTTATTTTTATTTTATTTATGGGTTTTGTAAACTTACAGGTAGGAATTGATGCCAGCGCAAGGGCTCGAGCTGCGAACAGAGTCCCTTTCCTGCCAGACGCGTTTCGGGCCAACGCCCTCTTCAGTGGCAGCACATGTGACATGACGGCCGGCTGCAGGCACCAGTAAATACCCTCTGTAATTATGCACAGGTGTAAAACCTGAAGCAATGCTTTCTGGGACTGGTGGTTCGGTAAAACCCAAGTGGGTAGCCGCCGCCATTCGCATGCAAAAAAAAGTGTTGAAGGGATTGCCAATGTCCCTGCAAGCACCCCGCAAGTAATGGCACCTCCTGTACCACAGAAAGCTGCCCAAGTAAGGCAGCTGTGGACCCGCAGTTGTAAGCGGTAGTGCAACCCCGCGACTGGGAAGGCCGCAAAAAATGGAAAGAAAAGGTTGCCGCTAGGTGGGGATGCACTTACAGGTAGGAATTGATGCCAGCGCAAGGGCGCGAGCTGCGAACAGAGTCCCTTTCCTGCCAGACGCGTTTCGGGCCAACACCCTCTTCAGTGGCAGCACATGTGACATGACGGCAGGCTGCAGGCACCAGTAAATACCCTCAGTAATTATGCACAGGTGTAAAACCTGAAGCAATGCTTTCTGGGACTGGTGGTTCGGTAAAACCCAAGTGGGTAGCCGCCGCCATTCGCATGCAAAAAAAGTGTTAAAGGGATTGCCAATGTCCCCGCAAGCACCCCGCAAGTAATGGCACCTCCTGTACCACAGAAAGCTGCCCAAGTAAGGCAGCTGTGGACCCGCAGCTGTAAGCGGTAGTGCAACCCCGGGACCGGGCAGGCCGCAAAAAATGGAAAGAAAAGGTTGCCGCTAGGTGGGGATGCACTTACAGGTAGGAATTGATGCCAGCCCAAGGGCGCGAGCTGCGAACAGAGTCCCTTTCCTGCCAGACGCGTTTCGGGCCAACCCCCTCTTCAGTGGCAGCACATGTGACATGACGGCAGGCTGCAGGCACCAGCAAATACCCTCAGTAATTATGCACAGGTGTAAAACCTGAAGCAATGCTTTCTGGGACTGGTGGTTTGGTAAAACCCATGTGTATATGTGTGTGTGTATAGAGAGGTAGAGAGGTAGAGAGGTAGAGGTAGAGTGTGAGAGGTAGAGAGGTAGAGACTAGTAGAGAGAGAAGTAGAGAGAGGTAGAGAGTAGAGAGTGAGTAATAGAGAGTTGAGAGTGAGTAGTAGAGAGCAGTAGAGAAAGTAGCAGAGAGTGCGTAGTAGAGAGTAGTAGAGTGAATAGTAGAGTGAGTAGTAGAGAGTGAGTAGTAGAGAGTGAGTAGTAGAGAGTAGTAGAGAGTAAGTAGTAGAGTGAGTAGTAGAGAGCAGTAGAGAGTGAGTAGTAGAGAGTAGTAAAGAGTGAGTAGTAGAGAGTGGTAGAGAGTGAGTAGTAGAGAGTGAGTAGTAGAGCGTGAGTAGCAGAGAGAGAGAATAGTAGAGAGTAGTAGAGAGTGAGTAGTAGAGAGTAGTAGAGAGAGAGTAGTAGAGAGTGAGTAGTAGAGAGTGAGTAGTAGAGTGGGTAGTAGAGAGTGAGTAGTAGAGAGTAGTAGAGAGTGAGAAGTAGAGAGTGAGTAGTAGAGAGTAGTAGAGAGTGAGTAGTAAGGAGTGAGTAGTAGAGAGAGAGTAGTAGAGAGTGAGTAGTAGAGAGTAGAGAGTAGTAGAGAGTGAGTAGTAGAGAGTAGTAGATAGTGAGTAGTAGGGAGTGAGTAGTAGACAGAGAGTAGTAGAGAGTAGTAGAGTAGTAGAGAGTAGTAGAGTAGTAGAGAGTAGTGGAGTAGTAGAGAGTAAGTAGTAGAGAGTAGTGGAGAATATTCCAAAGTTTGGCACAGCACCACTTGCACAATAAGTCCAATCAAATCATATCACTTAGAGTCCTTATTGAAGTGCTGAATCTTGGTGTATATTCAAATACTTTTATTTTCCTTAAGTTTATGTACCACAGCCAGCCTGACGCGTTTCGTTCTGTACAACAGAACTTCTTCAGGGCGTTCTTATTTCCTTCAAGGTATGTCGGTATCCTGTTGTCATATAACTAGATATTTCTTCCAAATGTTAGACGAGACGTACGTAAATTCTTATTCAAAGTGACTAGGTATCAATTTTACCCACACAATTCGGGAAGACTTGAGTAATTCATAGCATCCTCAAAGTCAGTCTTGCAAAAATTCCTAAGTATAGGACATGATAATCCAAATCCAAATGTTTCTCAAGAAAAGTCATTTTCAATCGTTCGGAATATCGGCGTTTGGGCAGATATGACCCAGGGACCCCCAGTATGCAAGGGGAATTAGTCCCCCTCTGCAAATGCTCCAGAGGCCTGCGTTGCAGAGAGGTGTAAAAAGGGGCATAGCCTCATTACACCTCTGTGCAATGCAGCCCCCTGGAGCATACTGGAGGTTCCAGGTGGGCTAGTTGGCCCCCAGGGACCCCTAGTATGCAAGGGGAATTAGTTCCCCTCTTCAAACATGCACGGGGGCTGCGTTGCAGAGAGGTGTAAAAAAGGGTGGTGGCCTCATTATACCTCTCTGCAATGCAGCCCCCTGGCGCATACTGGAGGCTCCTGGTGGGCTAGTTGCCCCCCAGGGACCCCCAGTATGCAAGGGGAATTAGTTCCCCCTCTGCAAACGCGCCAGGGGGCTGCGTTGCAGATAGGTGTAACAAGGGGCATAGCCTCATTACACCTCTGCAATGTAGTCCCCTGGCGCATACTGGAGGTTCCAGGTGGGCTAGTTGATCCCCAGGGGCCCCGAGTATGCAAGGGGAATTAGTTCCCCCTCTTCAAACATGCACGGGGGCTGCGTTGCACAGAGATGTAAAAAGGGGCATGGCTTCATTACACCTCTCTGCAATGCAGTTCCCTGAGGCATACTGGAGATTCCTGGTGGGCTTTCAGGTCTTATATAGTTAGGAATTAGCATTAAAAAAAACTTTTGAAATTCACTGAAAAAAACATAGGTTTCGGGCCTTATATAGTTAGGAATTAGCATTTAAAAAACCTTGCAAATTCACTGAAAAAACCATAGGTTTCAGGCCTTATATAGTTAGGAATTAGCATTTAAAAAACCTTTAAAATTCACTCAAAAAAACTATAAGTTTTAGGGGTATTAGAGTTAGCTGGACATTTCACTCATACAAAACCATTTAAATTGCTCCTATATAGTTAGTTGTACTAACTATATTTCGCGCACCCGCAATCCTCTGCTGATGATGTCACATATTACATCATTCATGACATGGTCAGTGACATCACTGATGACATCTCAAATGACATCACTGATGACATCACTGATGACATCATCCACGTGACAATCACATACACCTTTTCGTACACTAGTAAAATCTTTCATCACTCTTTGTAAAATACAGATTATCATATTTGAATCCATTGTTACAGCAATACAAGTATCTAAAAACCCACTCAGTGATTCATAGATGTATACACACATCTAATCACTTACCTGTAGATTCACTCATACATGCTGTCAATGAACAATAGAACACTATCAAAAATACTTATACACCTAAATTGACATTACACACCAGCACACATCCTATTCACATATGAAGTCATCCTACTCACTTATGCAAACAATGGATCATACTTACATATATACTTAGCTACACACTTATACAAACACAACTTCATCTATTCATTTAGATAGTAAGTCATACTTAGTGAATTATAAAATCATTATTACAAGTATAATGTTATCAATACAGTCACTCACACAACCATTGAGTCTTAAGTATACGTATTTATATACAACAACTGACACATACACTGCCTTTTATTTTTCTAGTTTGTTGGACATGTACCATTGAGAAATATATATTTGCTCATCACCACACCCATAAAGATATTCACTCACCCAAACAACTGTTAGAACATGAAGTTTTAACTTCATATATCTAGTGAATCAACTATTCACACATCTTTGGGCAGTCACACACCCCCCACCGAACCACACACACATTCACTCTCCCATACAAATACTCAGTTAACTAATCAATAACTAATATAGACTTTCACATAGCTAGTAACCAACTGGAGAACCAGTTTACACAACAACTGACAAAGTGATACAGATATTCAAACAGTTTAGTCACTATCCACTATATTTAGTGAGACACTATAAATTGGTCAAGTAAACAGTCAATTACACTGCTACTAAATCCTCCATCCAAATATTTATTTTTATATATCCACTCATTCTTCAATGCAAATTGCTATATATAAAATGCATATTTAAATAACGAGGCAAACCACATTCACTGGATGATGTCATCAGTGAGGTCATCAGTGATGTCATTTGAGATGTCATCAGTGATGTCACTGACCATGTCATGAATGATGTAATATGTGACATCATCAGCAGTGAATTGCGGGTGCGCGAAATATAGTTAGTACAACTAACTATATAGGAGCAATTTCAATGGTTTGTATGAGTGAAATGTCCAGCTAACTCTAATACCCATAAAACTTATAGTTTTTTGAGTGAATTTTAAAGGTTTTTTAAATGCTAATTCCTAACTATATAAGGCCTGAAACCTATGTTTTTTTCAGTGAATATATATATATATATATATATCTTCTCAACAATGCCCATGCATTTAGAGGCGCCACTCCTCCAGCCGGTGATTTACAAAACCTTTATTTCAAGGGAACAGCCATTTCAACTCTGATTCAATTATGTCCGTGTGCCTGACGCGTTTCAGAGCCTGTGTGCTCTTTCTTCAGAGGCAGTTTTTGAACACGTCGGATTATTCAGCTCCCATGGTTCCCTGCATGCTCAATCAATTTAAAGGCCTCCGGTGTGCCATTGTTAGTCCATTTCATTACGATGCATGCTGGAACTTATGGTACTGCTCTTAATAATTTTTTACCTACAGTGGTATGCGTGCCCTTCAAACCTTTTCCCGGAACGATAACAGCCCTCCAGTGGGCCTCAGAATCTCCATTCTGCTCCGCAATTATAGAACCAGCTGCGCCATGACTGAAAACCTGAATAATTCAGGTAAGATGATCCCTTTCCAATTTTTCCAAAGGGCATTGCGCACTCTTTACGGCTGGACCCACTGTGCTTTAAATCTTCTCAGCAATACCCATGCATTTAGAGGCGCCACTCCTCCAGCCAGTGATTTACAAAACCTTTATTTCGAGGGAACAGCCATTTCAACTCTGATTCAATTATGTCCGTGTGCCTGACGCATTTCAGAGCCTGTGTGCTCTTTCTTCAGAGGCAGTTTGTGAACAGGTCCGATTATTTAGCTTCCAAAGTTCCCTACATGCTCAATCAATTTAAAGGCCTCCGGTGTGCCATTATAAGTTCATTTCATTACGATGCATGCCGGAACTTGTGGTTCTGCTCCTAATAATTTGACTGATGTGATCAGTGATGTCACTGATCATGTCATGAATGATGTAATATGTGGCATCATCAGCAATGGATTGCGGGCGCGCGACATATAGTTAGTACAACTAACTATATCGGAGGAATTTCAATGGTTTTGTACGAGTGAAATGGCCAGCTAACTATAACACCCCTAAAACCTACGTTTTTTTCAGTGAATTTCTAAGTTTTTTAAATGCTAATTCCTAACTATATCAGGCCTGAAACCTATGGTTTTTTCAGTGAATATATATATATATATATATATATATATATATATATATATATATATATATATATATATATATATATATATATACTAGCAGCCCGCCCCAGCATTGCCTGGGGCAGAAAGTAGCTGGGGGCAGCATTTTATTTTAGCCGCCGTTGTTCTAGGCCAACCTCCCGCCCACTTCCCCCTCCTGCCCCGGCCCGGCCTCCTCCCGCCCGTGTCCCGGAGAGCCTGATCTTTACCTGAGCCACCGGTCCCGATCCAGGCGCTCCGCCCGCACAGGCCGCCACTTCGCCCAGCAGCAAGCAGGGCCGCGGCAGTCCTCCCAGCAGGTCGCGATCTTCGCCGCCATTTCAGGAAGTGTTCAGGAAGTGTTGGGAGCGCAAATGATGTCATCACGCAGACGTCACGGCCGGCGCTACTTTCAAGGGACTACTTTATTTTTATTTCAAAATTTTTTAAACAACGTATATTTTTTATTTTTAATAGCCCATGTCCTTCTGCTTGCCCTGAGGTTTTCAAAGATGTCTTGGGTGTTTTGATTGATTGAAAAAGGCTTACGCCGAAACGCGTCGTCCTTGGTTAAAGAGTGCGCAATAAAGGATTTGTGCAAGATCTCCTGGTGTGCCGTCTTTGTGTCCTCCCAATTGGTGGGATCCAGTACCTGTTGATATTCGAGGTAGCGGCTGCTACTACCGACGGCATCAGCGTTGTCCTGGTCGAGGATCGCTCGAGCAGCATTGTGGACGCCATATATATATATATATATATATATATATATATATATATATATATATATATATATATATATATATATATATATATTTAATTTTTTTTTATCGCATAGTTCTCCTCTGATTCACAATTCCGTTTCGCTGGGTGGAATGAAGAGCACGGACCACAATGGTAGAAATACCTTCAGGGTTTTATTTTCTTGCAAGTACAAACAACGATGGGGCAGCCATGACGCATTTCGTCCCTGCCTTGGGACTTGATCACATATATGTATGTATATATATATATATATATATATATATATATATATATATATATATATATATATATATATATATATATATATATATATATATATATATATATATATATATATACACAATTCTCCCTTGGCAGGGAGAAAAACGGGACTAACTTGCGTGCTTAAGGGTATTTTGCTTTTTTTTATTGGATTTTTAAACCTACAGATAGAATTATGCAGAACAAGACAAACACTGATCAATTCTATCTGTAGCCTTAAAAATCCAATAAAAAAAGCAAAATACCCTTAAGCACGCGAGTTCGTCCCGTTTTTCTCCCTGTCAAGGGAGAATTGTGTTCATATTGGAAGCGGCGTGGTTCTGCCGCAGGGACTACGAACCGAACATTGAGTGCTGCAGGTCCCGGGAAAGAGAACTGAAGGAATATATATATATATATACACTGGGAAGATGGTAAACCACCAAAAGGGTAAACACCTGGCAGATGGGTTTCGGCGTGTGCCTTCCTCATTGCCAGCTTCGTGTTTGTCCTGTTCGTGTTTCGTAGGCTATAACATACTGTGTCCTCACATCCTATTGGACCGTGGATGTCCAATCAGGAGAGTCGATTTGAATATCTGTCCAGTACGAGCTGTCTCATTGCTGGTATTATAATGCCCCATTGTACTTTGGTCTCCACAAGTTCCCAAAAGCAGACTCGCATGCAGCTCCATACAGTGAACGTTCGGTTCAGTAACCCGCTCATGCACATAGTGTTGCCCTGACTTCATCAGCTGTCGGGCCGCACACCCGCTGCCTTGAAATCTTCTGTGCCAATAACTTGTCACCTGGAGGAGTCCCATTCGGCAGAGGTCTGCCGCTCTCTACCCAATGCCTCAATCCTCTCTCGGCTGGTGGTGCGCCGCCATGTGCTTTCCGCAATTTCACCAAAAGTTTTTGCCGGGCTTTGGCGGAGCTCCAAACCGAGAGGCGTGTCAGATAGCAACGCCGACTGTTGCCACCTGTAGAACACCAATCCCGCCTCACAGTAGAAATGGGTCTGACACATGCACGGGTCACCTCCAGGTAAGATTTATTGTCAACACTGGGAAGATGGTACACCACCAAAAGGGAAAACACCTGGCAGACATGTTTCGGCGTGTGCCTTCCTCATTGCCAGCTTCGTGTTGGTCCTGTTCGTGTTTCGTGGGCTATAGCATACTGTGTCCTCACATCCTATTGGACCGTGGATGTCCAATCAGGAGAGTCGATTTGAATATCTGTCCAGTACGAGCTGTCACATTGCTGATATTATAATGCCCCATTGTACTTTGGTCTCCACAAGTTCCCAAAAGCAGACTCGCATGCAGCTCCATACAGTGAACGTTCGGTTCAGTTACCTGCTCATGCACACAGTGTTGCCCTGACTTCGTCAGCTGTCAGGCTGCACACCCGCTGCCTTGAAATCTTCGGTGCCGATAACTTGTCACCTGGAGGAGTCCCGTTTGACAGAGGTCTGCCGCTCTCTCCCCAATGCCTCAATCCTCTCTCGGCTGGTGGTGCGCCGCCATGTGCTTTCCGCACTTTCACCAAAAGTTTTTGCCGGGCTTTGGCGGAGCTCCAAACCGAGAGGCGTGTCAGATAGCAACGCTGACTCTTGCCACATGTAGAACACCAATCCCGCCTCACAGTAGAAATGGGTCTGACACATGCAGGGGTCACCTCTCGGTAAGATTTATTGTCAACACTGGGAAGATGGTACACCACCAAAAGGGAAAACACCTTGGCACGTTGAAACAATCCCTGGTCTCAAACAAATGACGGCACACACAGGTATTATTTTCTGAAATTTATTAAGAGTGCAGAAAAACCCCTCTCCCCTGCCAACAAAATATTTATATACAGCTCCACAGTCCACCTTCGAGCACATGATGCACTCTTGCGGACGGGTGCAGCAAAAGGGAGGTGGGTCCGTATAAATTTTGACGCTTCAGTTTCACAAAAGAAACACGCTGCACTCACGAGGCCTCCTTAAGATGCTTTATTACAAGGACGCTTTTCGGCGTTCTGCCTTCCTCAGCTTGTTTCAAAGTACAGCGCAACCTGTCCTGATTGCATTTTGAACAGGTAGATGTACTCCTATTTGATGTCGCAGCTTGGCATCAAAAGAGGACTGATAAACTCAGAACAAATGTTCTCTCCCTTTCGGTGTATTCTGGGATATTGAATTCGAGAGTGTCCGTAGGGGCTGAAGCTGTTCAACCATCCCTCTCCACATATAGCCTCTGTATGACGTCCCCCCAGATAAACAATGATATCGCTCCTCGCCGTAGATGTTATCCTCTTTGAAGTGCGCTGCTAGTTTGAAGTAAATCCCGGATTGCGTTGTTGATCGCACCTTTGGGGGGCTCCTCGTCCAGCCACGAGGCCTCACAACACTCGCGGGAGCCGGTCGAATGGCCAGGTCTCCATCAACAATGATGGCTGTCGACATCGGTCGGCGGCGGTGCTGAGAATCCTCATTGACGGTGCAATTGCCGCTGACTGATGTCGATATATATATATACTAGCAGCCCGTCCCGACGTTGTCCGGGTATGAATTGCTGCCGGCCAGTAGTATTGTTTTGTAGGATTTCGTTTTGATAGCATTTCTTATCTGTGACAGGCCTGTGAAACGCTCCGATTCACAGTGCACTGCTGATGCACTTAAGAGTGCGCGTTCAGTAGTGTGTGAACTCGAGTTTCCCTACTTTATTTTTCCTTGCAATATTATATAGCCCGAACTCGACAACATGGCATGAGCACAATTTACATTACAGAAGAACACATTCATTTGAGGTAGGCACAGGGAGACACGCGATTTGCCTGGAATCACAGGATGTTGAGCTGATGCCGAGATTCGAACGTAGCTCCCCAGCTCTAAAGTTCGCAATTCTAGAACTTGTGGCGGGAGGTGTGTCTAAAAGTGTATGTCGGTGATGGCCATCAATGAGAGAGACCTGTGCATTTTTCAAATGGGTGGTGAAAAAATATGAGTATGTTGCTGAAGATGTGGACCGCCGTGCCACCAATGTACTTACCGGGGCAGGGTAAACACCCATTATTCCACAACTTTCTTCCCGCATACCATCACTCCGCATACTTTCACTACGAAAGTACCATGACTCCGCAATGCCATTATAACGCATGGCATTACATTTTATATGCTTTTACCACGCATACATTTACAACGAAATTCGCTGTAAATGCATGAATGGTAAAAGCATGTTTTTTTTAAATGTTTGGCTATGGTAAGTATGGGTATAGGGGTATATGTTTTGGGGTACTAAGGTATATGTTTTGGGGTTTTTGGGTATTTTAAGGTCTCAGATATAGTTTTGGGTTATGGGGTACAGGGGTAGTTTTAGGTTTTAGGGATAGGTATGGGTTTTGGGGTACAGGGGTATTTTTAGGGTTCAGGGCTAGGTTTGGGTTTTGGGGTATAGGGGTATTTTTAGGGTTCAGGGGTAGGTTTGGGTTTTGAGGTACAGGGGTATTTATAGGGTTCAGGGCTAGGTTTGGATTATGGGGTACAGGGGTATTTTTAGGGTTTAGGGATATGTTTAGGTTTTGGGGTACAGGGTATATTTATAGGATTAAGATGGGTTAGTGTTTAAGGGTGTTGGGGTATTTTAAGGAGTAAGGGTGGGTTATGATTATGGGGTGCAGGGGTATTTAAAGGGAGCAGGGTGGGATTAGCACACGATATGAGACATGGCATTAAGGGCGGAACGTACCACACGCCCCCAGCGTTTGTCACGCCCCCAGCACACGCCCACAGCACAACGCAGACACGCCCACAAGGGACTACTTTGCTGGCACGGTTCTTTTACCTTTTAAATGTATATGGTAGGTGTCTGCATAGCCTATGTCCTTCTGCTACAACTGCCCTTTCCAACGCTGTATTGGGTGTTGTGATTGGTGCTGTGGTTCCTGAGATTACCCGCCTCAAAGGTTTGGGCTCTCTCTTTATTATATTAGTATGGATATATATATGGACTCGTTGTTCTCCCAAACTCTCTCTCTTGCGCTCCAGCCAGACATGCTAAGAAACGGGAAACTGACACCTGTATATATATGTACATATGTTACCTACTGGCGTTCGCCAGTAGGAAGTTATAGTTAAAACCTATTTTCCATAGTAAATCTGCAACATTCTATTTGGAATAACGTTGGCGCCAATTGTTGAAACTTCGCGAAATTATTCAAAACTGGTGGAGCGCTCCGGTCCGCTCCTTTCCTGAAAGTCTTGGGGTGATTCGTGAAGCGGGGGCTGAAAAAAAAGGGGGTCCTAAAACATGTTTTCCCCATGCTATTTTGCATAGGTACCGTTCATCGCGGCTACAGTTCGAACAGCTGAACGGAATGACACGAAATTTGGCAAAGTTGTAGTCCTTGGTTCAGACTCATGCCTTTTGTTTATATGGTGTAAATCTGTTCAGTAGTTCCTGAGAAAATTGCAAATAAAAGTACGTATATATATCTATGGCCTTGGTGGATCCGCGCATCTTTCGCAGATTATAAGCGCACTGTCCCGATCACGCGCAGAATGCTGATTAACTGTGAAGTGGTTGTCAGCATTCGAAACCAGGAAGTGCTGGCAGCCATTTTGTGCCTCAGTAGAAGCGAGGATCTAGAAATTAGTGGAACAAGTGTTTAAAACTTATAAAGGGGGAAGGTGAGAAATATTTTGACTCTCTAGACCTGCTAAGGTCGTCCCACAAGGACCCCTAGGGCTGAAAAAAGAAATGTGCGCTAGGTGCATGGTTCCGCCGTAAAAAAAATAAAAACGAAGCGGGGGCTCCTGTGCTTGTTTAAGCATTAACTACCTGGGAGGGCCGAATCCTGGGGTCTAAAATATTACATTTGATGGGGTCCAGAGGGGCACCGTAGCCCTGGGACCGCCATTCCTCGGTGCTACAAAATAAATGGGTGAGGGAGCTCAAAGGTCTGGATTACCACCCTCGGGTTTTTTTATATTTTGGGAGGGTGGCCGCTTGGTCTCCATTCTGAAGCAGTCAAA
Source organism: Lissotriton vulgaris (assembly GCF_964263255.1). Classification (NCBI taxonomy): domain Eukaryota; kingdom Metazoa; phylum Chordata; class Amphibia; order Caudata; family Salamandridae; genus Lissotriton; species Lissotriton vulgaris. The sequence goes on from NC_141700.1 coordinate 161,060,176, forward strand.
AGCCTTGGGGAACACCACCTCCCATGAGCGGCTCCTGCTGTATCTCGGGGTGTCTACCCCCGGGACACTGCTTTTTGCTATGGCAGAGCGGGAGTCAAGGTTCCCGCTGTGTCATAGTAAACTTGAGGGCATATTAACAAGTGCCATCTCGCCGCAATTTTTGTAAAAAAGCCAAAAATGTGCTGAAAATGATATCGCCCTATTTACTAGGTGACGCTAAGATGCATTAATGCATGTTAGCAGCCAGTTTGCTAAGGGGTCGCCTCGTATCTCCGATGAGTTGCAATGAAGGTGTTCTCAGTGGGAAGGTAGGTGTTTCTATGAGAATATAAAAAGGAAGAGGGAGGTATGACAATACCGTTGCATTTACAAGGTGGCTATGGATTTGAGGACCGATAGAAAAACTCTCGCTAATTGCGGTTATGTCGGATCCTAACATCTGTTCTGAAGTAGACTTAAGCATGTTTAATATGCGAGGTGGATTGATATGTTAAGTCTACAGTCTTATATTAATAAGCTTTTCACTTACGAACATAAATGTATTTCTCACGATATTGAGGGCATATTTACAAGGACAGCGTTAAAATTATCGTCGCTTTAGCATTAGGAAAGTGTCGTTAAAGCGGCCATAATGGCTTAATAATAGGCTTTTGAGAATTTGTGAGAATTCCAATAGAAGCTCAGGTTTACACCAGAACATGTTAACGGTGTCCTTGATAATATGCTCCCAAGTTTGCTATGGCAGGGGAAAAGCTTCGGCTCTCACTCTTGCATAGCAAACAGCAATGTTGAAAAAATCTTCCCGTAAGTTAAGAAAGGATTTTGAAGCCCATTATCGCCGTTTTCGTTGTAGTTTGCTGCCATTAAAGCGGCGACAATTTTAACGCAGTCCTTGTAAATATGCCCTTAAGTTTTGTAATGTCGACAATCCCGTCTCTCATTTAAATAGGCAGGAAGTATTTCATGAAGTGCATTATGAATCGTGAAGCAACACTGTCTAATTGTGATCGATAAAGAATTCAAAGAGTTATGTACTTCTTTTGTTCGTAATGTGCACAGGGACAGATTTACAAGTTCATTGCGTCACTATTGCATCAGTTTTAACATGGGAAAAGTGACGCGAAAGTGGTGCAAAGGGCTTGTAAATCTGCTACACAGTGTTCTGTCTTAGTTTGCTTTCCTTTCTGTCAAGTAGAGGATCATGGGTAAATATAACAGTTTCTGTACAGCCAGTACCTTTCAACCCTGCTTACTGCCTGTTACCATAGTAACAGTTCATGGAACACTTAAGTGAGCACACAGGTTACAAGTTCACCACACAATGTCGCTAATCCAAACAGTTACTGTGCTGGACTTTTTAAATTTTTCCATAGGAACCGTTAATCGCAGCTAGAGATTCTGGTAAAGAGCTGGTAAAGAGTTAGCCTCATTATACTTCTAGTTATAAACATCATTTCTATTTAATTGTTTAATGTTTTCTAAGCATATGATTATCACAGTAAATAATAGTGAAATGTTGTCAAAAAAAGAAGACGTATTCTTTTTTTAATTAACTTTTATTAAAATAACAATAAATAACTAGAAACGTAACTTTAAAATAACATTATAATAAATAACTAGAAACATAACTTTAACATAACAATATAATAAACAAAATGTTCGATGGACTTCAATGGAAGGAGGGTAGGTAACCTGCAAAATAAAAATGAAAATAAGCGCCAGATGTAGGAGCCGAAATACCGGTCGGTAACGGCCGATTTCGGCCGTTACCGACCGGTATTTACAATTTTGCATGTAGGGGCCCAATTTTACCGATTCGGTAAATTTACTGAATCAGTAAATTTACCAAATCGGTAAAATACCGAATCGGTATTTTTACTGATTCTGTAATATTGAGATGTAGGTGGCACTCTTTTGAGTCCCACAGGCCTTACCGAATCGGTATTTTACCACCCAATCCAATTGGGTGGTAAAATACCGATTCCAGGTGTGCATTCACATGTGTGCATGCACACCTATGGCATGTGACAGACGGACATGCCCTTAGGGCATGTCTGTGTGCCACATGTCACACATGCCTTCAATTGGGGTGCTAGAGGGTGTCAAAGTGACACCCCCTGCACCGTTGCAAAATTCGGTATTTACCGAATCGGTAAATACCGATTCGGTAATGCCCATTGATTCCTATGGGCTTCAATGCCCATAGGAATCAATGGGCATTACCGAATCGGTATTTACCGATTCGGTAAATACCGATTCTTACAGAATCGGTAATTCAATTACCGATTCTCTCTACATCTCCCCCCTTCTATTTCACTGATTCATAAATACCGAATCGGTAAAATTCGGTATTTATGAATCGGTAAAATATACTTACCTACATCTGGCCCTAAGTGTTTAAAATTAGATTGATGTGACTGAATAAGGTAAAAGATCATAAATTAAGGTAACACTTGGCAATATTTGTTAATTTGTAGTGTGCCTGATACATTCCACCTCTCTTATAGGCCCACGTTCAAGAGGTGTCTGTATGGAAGTGCCTACTGCGTCAGATTTACAGTATGGACCAACAGGTCTTTAAAATAATTCAGAGATGAGACAGAATTAGGTGAGAGATCACGTCATTATGCAGGACAATATTCTTTATTTCGAACGCATTTAATCGAAGGCATTGTGTATCTAGGCCACTTTGCTTACCTTGTGTAAACACTGTGGCGAACAGAGTTCACAACTTGAACTCAGCTTTGGTTCTACACTGCAGACTGTATTAAATTCAGCCTTGATTTTTTTATCGGCAGAGTGGACAGCAGCGTCCATAACTTTAAAAGAGAAAGAGAAACAATGTGAGAGAGAGTGAGAGAGAGAACGAGAGAAAGAATGACATTAAAAGTGTGAGAGAGAGAAAGTAGTAGATAAAGCAGTTAATACTGGAGAAAATCTTTGAAGCTCACCTTTCTGCCTCCGTTGTGTGTTCAAGCACGTGCCGGTTCATAGTGCACCCTCAAGTTTAGTGATCTGAAAGATAGTATAGAGTTAGTAATAGCATAGTACATACAACTGCACAAGTATATTTTGCTTTATGTCTTTGTACCCTCAGGATACTGTATTTCATCAACTTCCACTGCAAGGAGGTGTCTGTGCGCTGTTTTTCTTCCAAAGTATCATACCCCATGCACTCCCACTGCATAACGGTGAGTTTTCATTACTGCGTACCCAGACTGTTGCACCCCATTGACTCCCAGAGTCCGGAGGTGAGTGCTTTTTCTTGCGCACTCAGGGGCAGATTTATAAGCTCCTTGTGCCACTTTTGTATCATTTTTCCCATGTTAAAAGTGACGCAAAAGTGACGCAAAGGGCTTGTAAATCTATCCCTCAGACTGTTGCAACCTATCCACTCCCACTGCCCGGAGGTAATTTTACATTCATACGCAGTCAAGCTGCTGCACACTATCCACTCTCTCCGCCCACAGGGGACTTCTCGTTACTTCGGAAACTAATGTCAGGACTCACAGGAGGTTTCCTCCTTTTAACCCAGTTCTGGCAGCCATCTCCCCTCCACAATATTACCTAAAGTCAGTTAATCCTTTAAGCTGGGGTGCATGTTGGCACCACTGGAATTCCAAGATGGCCGCCAACATGCACATACTGCGACAGGACTCTGCTGTCAGCAGTCTAGTCTTTTAGGCCTCAGGACATTGGGTGAAGAGTGCTCCAACATTCTACTGCGCACTTCACTGAAGAGACTAGGAGAAGACCATCTGAAATCCCTGCGTCGAGTTAGCCAGATAGGGTAGTTTGCGGAATTTGCGGGGTTAGCTTCGCCGGTAACCACATATTCCCTTCTGGTTCAGGTTAGTGTATTTTAGGATAATTATCGAATAATTCTCTGAGGGCTTAAAAATAGGTTGTCACAGTTTTAAGTACCCAAGTCTTTCCATGTAATTTTGAAGCAGCAAGAAATAACCACATTTAAAATAAACTCTGAGGAATACTGTGAACTGAAGTGAGGAGATGATTTCTTCAGCTTCACAGTAATCATTAATAGTTAGTCAGACGCGGGCGCATTCACTCAAGCGTCGCGTCTGTCAGGAAAACATTAAAAAATAATTTATCGAGGCAAAGCTCAGTGAAGACACAGAGATTAACGCAGGCATATTTCTTCCCCTGTTGTACCTTTAATAAACGAGCATTTAATCTTTTGAAAAGCTCTGAATCTAACTAGACACGGACGTGACCTTTTCACACGTCGTGTCTATTAAATCATTCCGGTTGTCAGTTGAGAAGGAGTTTAGACGCAAGAGAGGTTTCTAAAAAGGTTCGTGTCTAAACAAAGTATTTCACCAGTAATATTAGAGCAAATTAGCCAGAACGAAAGCATTCACGAAAGAACAAATAGGCATCCAAGGTTTCATTATTAATTGACCCCCAAATATAAAGTGGAGAAATACATTACTTGATTATAAGAACGCTTTAAGGTCATTTAGCTGCAGAAACCTTTTAATGGGCATGAATAAAACTCCTATTTCTAAAAACACAATAAAGGATGCAACTGAATACCAAGACAGATCCAGAACCCCAATATAAATCCTCACTCATCTCTCTAAAAAGTAAGTCACTAGGAATAATAAAGCAAACACAACACTTACCTGTTTTCTCTCTTGCATAAAGGTTTTAGAAGGAATCCAGTGTTGAACGAACCTAGAAATGAAAGAAGAGAGTAGAGTGAAGACTTCTCATTCTTACTTGCTGGTAAAAGTATGAGAAGTAAGAAGAGGAGCGAGTCTCCAAAGACATTCTGGTAAGATACGAATTATAGTTAAAGTAAAAGAAAGAACAGTAAGTTAAAGGCTACAGTGAATTTATTTGTAATGTAACTTGTCTGCATACCTGTCAGAAGAAGAAGTCAACAACACAGAACAGGCAGATTTTTGGAGCAGTCTCTTCTCTGTCCATTCCCCTTTCCCCACCTTAGAACTTACCTGTGACGGAACATAGAGACCTAACAGGAAAAGTTCTGGGAGGGGCATTGGGATCTAGCGCCATACTGCTCCTGTGTAGTTTTAAAAGTTACAAGAACTTGTCCTGACAACAAGCTTCTTTGCTCACCTTGTGCCATTGGCTTGATTCAAAGAGGGTGCACCACATGTCGAAGCAGCCTTCTCAGACATTGTTACGATGGCCACGCATCATCGCAGAATCCTCAAACGTTGAGCTTTGGAGCTGTTGGGGGGGACGCCAATTTGTGAAACACAACCTGTAAGATAAAAAGGAAGTTAACATTGTGCATCATTTATTTATCAAAGGAGAGAGGAAGTGAAAGAGTGACTGAAAAAAATATGCACAGCTCACCTTTCTGTCACCGGTGTGTCTATTACCATGTGCCGTGAGATAATGCACCCTGAAGCTTTACATCTAAAAGATAGTAAAAGAAAGATGTTATGATTGGTAATTGCTACTATCTAAGGGGCCCATTAGGATCGCGGACGTCCGCGACCCCAGAGTAGGAGGGAACCTCCGCATGGCCTGCGGAGTTCCCTCCTGTGCAATTAGGATGTGACCGCCACCATGGCGGTCACATCCTCTGTATTTACCATTGCGGTGGGTGCGGCTTCAAGCTGCACCTGCCGCAATGATAAAAACGCATACATTGCATTTGTATGCAGAAAGCGGCAGGCACTGTGAGGTGCCTGCCGATTACTGCATACAAATGCAGGGGGGTACCATAGGTACCCCCCATGTGCACCCCCCACCCCCCCTTCACCCAGGGGCCCGCAACGGGCCCCTGCAGTGAAGTTCCACATGCTTTTCCACGGCGGAAAACCTGCTGCGGAAAAGCATGTTTTGACACCCATCCTAATATGGCTGGCGGTGTCTGAGAGACACCGCCACCATATTAGAGCTTTTCCGCCACGGTTGTAAGCCAACCACGTCAGAAAAGCAGCGGACTGAAACCAGGACCCACCAGCCATCCTAATGTGTCGGTGGGTCTTTGGTGGGTCCGCAGCGGATTTTCCCCATCCTCCGGGCCGGCGGTGGCTTCCGCCGGCCCAGAGGATGCGGAAAATCCGCTATCCTAATAGGCCCCTTAATGTGGAGTAGAATTACATCGCCCTTTCACACACCTTCTCTCCTGCATTTAAAAAACAAATATTTGTACAGTTCCAACATGTTTAATAGGCTTCGATTTTTGTAAAATTACTATAGTAGTAATGTTTTTATCCGGTTGTGAAAGCAAGTGGTGCGCAGTGATACACGCAGATTCGATCATCACAAGCGACGGACATTTGACTGATTATAAATTTTTTCCTGCTATTGGAAAAATACGAATGCAATAAGATACGGTATATACGACTACGTTCGCCTAAATTGCTGCGTAGCCTTTTTGTATCCATTCTTGTGCACCCCATCCACTCCCACCGCTGAGCACACAGGTCTGCCTGCTCACCTTTTCTTGGACAGGGCACCTTCTACATCATGCAGTCCCGCTCTGACACCAAGAAGTCTCAAATATGGTGCTGAGTCTTGATATCGCTATGGCTAAGGACATACTTGTGGTCATCATCATCACAGGTTGCTCACACGCTCAGTCCTTGCGGTACCACTAATTCAGTGACCAAAGAGGCCACGCACGTAGTGGTGGGCCCCCTGCTCTGTGGTTTGGGCCTACATGAGGCGTCCAAACAACTAGGACGGGCCATCACAGCGCTTGCGATGGAAAAAACTCTAAAATGGTGTAGAGCACGTGTGCCCCGTCTTTTTTATTGGTAGGGTCACATGTGTAGTGACGTATGTGCTGGATCGGTGTGGTGTGGGTGTATACCAGCCATGAGGGAGTGTGTGTGTGCCGTTCTGACAACTAGACCTGGAAGTAAGAAATCACTACAATGGAAATCTGGCCCATGTACGTACGGTTGTTGTGTTTTCCTGGAAGCGTAAGCGGAGTGGACTTGACAGAAGTATGCCAGTGCTGCACGAGGCTGTGAACGATGACTCCGGAGCTATGGGCGCTGTTCCGTCTTTAGCTATATGAAATATCTACTGCTTTGGGTGTCCGTGTTGTAGTGCTGACGTCACCCGGGTCTTACACGCAAATGTGTCATTATGTCTATAAAGTCCCACAATATGGCTAACATGGAAGGTACGGGGTATGACTGACCCTATATTCATCCATAGATGCACACATAAAAGATGGTGGACATGACGCATTTCTGCGAATAGGAATGTTTGTTGAACATTCAGTGGAGTGTTGTAGCTGTATTAATACAGGGCTGTGAGAGGTTTAGGTTGCAGTTTTTAGCACATGAAGGACAGATAATACATATACGTATGTGGTCATTCAGGTATACTGTCGAACTTGGTGTTGGAAATCATTGTTCGAGGCTCGGAGTTGCGTCCCCATCCTGTTATTGTAGAGTATTGACGTAATCAACGCCTGCCTGAAAATGTACTGTAAATATGGTGCTAATGTAAATTGTTGATATAGTTTTAAGATGACTTAGCGGCATATAAATATGCTAAAAAAAAACAATAAATAGTACACATTTATAAATTGACTATACATTTTCTTTGCAGTATTGTAATGATCCACTTTGTACGTTCGTATTTGTAGAATGAGCGAGAAACAGTTATATAATCGAGGTTTTTGTTATTCGCAGAGGTAAGATGGTTGCATACAGAAGAATATAATGTGGTAGGGCGCAGGAGCAGCATTTTACAAACATAATTACTACACAGACACAAATATATAGTTGAAGTGGGTACGGGCATGTGTGCTCAACTCCATTTTATTTTGTTGCTGTTGGTACCAAGTAAAATTGTAATCATGATATCCTACACGGATAGTAAAACATAAACGGTTTATGATTTCTGCTGTACAAAGGTAGGAGCACTGTATATGAAATTATACACAGAAGATTCTATCGTAAAGGGTTAATGAGTTGTGGTACACTGAGATAGGGGCGGTTTGTGTAGAGCCTGCGATGATGCGTGGTTCAGGCAGAACTCACTGGTAAGAATGTCTTTTGGCAACTGAATTTTGCCTTAATAAAGCCACGTGGCGATTATTTATGGTGCACTGAGTTAGTGGTACGTCTGGTGCTTAGTGTGTGCTCACCCTGCGATGATGCGTGGTTCTATTGACTGTACTCAAAGCATTGACTGTTGCATACTAAACTTCATGAACTTTGAGGGGGAAAAAACTACCATCAATGGTTATCAATTGTTCTTCAAACTAGGTCTAGTGATTGCTCCCCATAACAAATTAAACGATTGCATTTCACGCAGTGCATTCTAACTTTCTCAAAATGAGGACATATGTCTGATAACGATATTGAAGGTGATGCCCCAGAGGTACTTGGTATTGCCGGTGGTGGAGGTACATTTTGGTGCTGTGTTCTACATTCTTTGTGAATATAGTTCACAGGTTGCAGTGCTTGTGCATACTAGCAGTGCCACAGGAGTATTTTTTGTCTGTGCCTTAAAAAATCAAGGCTAAATTCCCTACTGTCTGTAGTGTAGATACAAAGCTGAATTCAAGTTATGAATCCTACTGTCCGCAGTTTACATCGAAGCCACTAGTCAGCACAGTTATAGAAGAATGCTTTTTTTCACTTATTTTAACAAAATCTGAATACATACAGTATAATTGTCTCTGCATTAGGTAAATCAAGACTGAATTCCCTACTGTCTATAGAGTAGAAGCAAAGCTGAATTCAAGTTGTAAACTCTGCTGTCCGTAGTGTAGATCTTAAGGTGGACTGCATCATCTGTAATCATGATTGAAATGCAAGATAGAACATGTATAGAATACATTATTGAAATATGTATGTTTCAGGGACATTTAAAAGGGACAGTATGTCTCACTGTGACATAAAACTGTTCTCTCTTCTTTGCAATTATTGATGGTGCACTGAGTTCGTACTATCTTTGGCGCTGAACTTGTACGTATCCTGCGATAATGTGTAGTGCAGGGAGGCTGCACTTGGAGCAATGTTTTTTGCCTAGTGAATTCTACCTTAATAAGGCTACGGGGAGATGACTTGTGGTGCAGTGAGTTAGTGGTACCGAAAGAGCTCAGCATGTGCACACCCTGCGATGATTCGTGGTTCGGGGGGGTCGCAATGGTATAATGTCTCTTGTCTACTGGAATGCGTCATGTACAATCGCCATTCTACCTGAATCGTGAGCCCTCACAATGTAGATCGAAGGCAGTAGTCATCACTGACATCAAGAAATTCTTTTTGTCGTATCTTTTAACAAAATCTGAGGACATAAAGTACAACTATCTCTACCTTAAAAAAATCAAGGCTAAATTTTATGCTGTTCGTAGTATAGATTCAAAGCTGAATTCAAGATGTGAACCCTGCTGTCCGCACTGTAGATTGAAGGCAGAAGTCAGCAGAGATATCGATTAATGATTTTTGTCATTTATTTTAACAAAATCAGAACACAAACAGTAACATTTTCTCTGCATTAAATAAATCAAGGTTGAATTCCCTACTGTCCGTAGTGTACATGCAAAGTTGACTTCAAGTTGTGAACCCTACTGTCCGCAGTGTAGATCGAAGGCAGTTGTTGACACAGACATCGAGGAATGCTTTTTTTGTCACATACTTTAACAAAATCTGAGGACACAATACAATTGTCTCTGCCTTAAATAAATCGAGACTGAATTCAATGTTGTTTGTAGTGCTGATGTGCCACTGGTATCAAGTGGTAAACTCTGTTGATCGCAGTGTACATTTGAAGGCAGTAGTCAGTATAGCTATTGAGGAATGTGTTTTTGTGGCATCCTTTAACAAAATTGTCCCTGCCTTACATAAATCAAGGATAACTTAAATGCTGTCCATAGTGTAGATGGAAAGCTGAATTCAAGTTGTGAACCCTCTGTTTGCAGTGTAGATCTTAGGATGTACTGCATTATCTGTAATGTACTCCATACATTGACTGTTGCATATGGCACTGATGAACTGGTATCAAGTGGTGAACTCTGTTGATCGCAGTGTACATTTGAAGGCAGTACTCAGTACAGACATTGAGGAATGTTTTTTGTCGCATCATTTAGCAAAATTGTCTCTGCCTTATATAAATCAAGGCTAACTTGAATGCTGTCCGTAGTGTAGATTGAAAGCTGAATTCAAGTTGTGAACCCTGCTGTCCGCAGTGTAGATCGAAGGCAGTAGTTGACACAGACATTGAGGAATGCTTTTTGTCACTTATTTAAACAAAATCTAAAGACATACAGTACAATTGTCTCTGCATTAAATAAATCGAGACTGAATTCAATGTTGTTTGTAGTGCTGATGTGCCACTGGTATCAAGTGGTAAACTCTGTTGATCGCAGTGCACATTTGAAGGCAGTAGTCAGTATAGCTATTGAGGAATGTGTGTTTGTGGCATCTTTTAACAAAATTGTCCCTGCCTTACATAAATTAAGGATAACTTGAATGCTGTCCATAGTGTAGATGGAAAGCTGAATTCAAGTTGTGAACCCTGCTGTTCGCAGCGTAGATCTTAGGCTGCACTGCATTATCTGTAATGTACTCCATACATTGACTGTTGCATATGGTACTGATGAACTGGTATCAAGTGGTGAACTCTGTTGATCGCAGTGTACATTTGAAGGCAGTACTCAGTACAGACATTGAGGAATGTTTTTTGTCGCATCATTTAGCAAAATTATCTCTGCCTTATATAAATCAAGGCTAACTTGAATGCTATCCGTAGTGTAGATTGAAAGCTGAATTCAAGTTGTGAACCCTGCTGTCCGCAGTGTAGATAGAAGGCAGTAGTTGACACAGACATTGAGGAATGCTTTTTGTCACTTATTTAAACAAAATCTAAAGACATACAGTACAATTGTCTCTGTATTAAATAAATCAAGGCTGAATTTCCTACTGTCCATACTTTAACAAAATCTGAGGACATAGTAGAATTGTCTCTGCCTTAAATAAATCGAGACTGAATTCAATGTTTTCCGTACTGCTGATGCGCCACTGGTATCAAGTTGTAAACTCTACTGACCACACGGTAGATCGAAGGCAGTAGTCAGCACAGATACCGACGAAGGATTTTTATCACTTATTTTAACAAAGTCTGAAGAGATATAGTAGAATTGTCTCTGTCTTACATAAATCAAGGATAACTTCAATGCTCTGTGTAGTGTAGATCCACAGTGTACATCGAAGGCAGTAGTCGATACAGACATAAGTCAATGGGCCTTTATTGAAGAGGCATGTGGTCATGGCGGCAGCCATGTGGCAGGGTGAGGACCTTCGCTGTGGCAGAGTCTTTTCTCTTTGTAGAAGTGAACCACGCCCAAGGCGTAGGCTAATTATTTATTCTCTTACGCTGGAGTTTCATACTTTGGATCAGCCCACTCCGCTTCTGCTTCAAGGGAGGGAGACAACACAGCTACATGACCGAGATATTCCCCAGAGTCTGAGATACTATGGTTGCGTCCACTGTGCAGTACACACGTATCAATTGTATATCTACACACAGAAAAGTTTTTTGTTTGTATAGTGAGTTGTGTATAGCATATCACTGGTAGTATTAGCAGTGTGTACATTATTGTTGATGTGCGAGTTCCTTCCCTTATACATAGTTGATTGCCACATCTCTGAACATTGAGCTAGTGTGCTGTTGAGGGGATATATTATTTTGGGAAGGTCCGTTGTCCTGATTTGCGCTGCCCCTGAGGTAGAAGGGGTCCGGGGGGGGGGGTGTTGTGGTGGTGGCGCTGGGTGTTGTGATTTGGTTGGGTGTCGGAGGTCCATGATTAGTACCTCTATCACATATTCCTCTTTAAATATGGGTGTGAGTTGGGTGTAATTCACGCAGTATATAGTCGACCTCCTTACACCATTTAAATGTTGATGTTAATTTGTTACTGGTAAGTGGAGCTATCGCTTCTTTTTTTAGTGGTTGTGGCGATTTTGTTGGCGGAAGGAATCGTTTGAAGAGTGGTGATATTTGCAGTTTTTACTAGGTTGAGATTGGGATGATAATTTAAAAAGATAGGAAAAAACAGATATGCTTAATGAACATTATAATCAGGAATTATCATTTAAAAAAACCTTTGAAATTCACTGAAAAAACCATAGGTTTCAGGCAGGTTATAGTTAGGAATTATCATTTAAAAACCTTAGAAATTAATTGAGAAAAACAATAAGTTTTAGGAGTGTTATAGTTAGCTGGACATTTCACGCATACAAAACCATTGAAATTCCTCCGTTATAGTTAGTTTTACTAACTGCAACTCTTGCGCCCGCAATCCACTGGTGATGATGTCACATATTACATCATTCATGACATGGTCAGTGACATCACTGATGACATCGCTGATGACATCTCAAATGACATCACTGATGACATCACTGATGACATCATCCATGTGACAATCAGACTCACCTCATCATACGCTAGTATAACCTTTCATCACTCACTGTAAAATACTGCTTTTTATTTTTTCCACTTTGTTGGACATGTACCATTGAGAAATATATTTGCTCATCACCTCGCTCATAAAGATATTCACTCGCCCAAACAACTAATATAACATGTAGTCTTAATGTCATATACCTACTGAATTAACTATTCACATATCTTTGGGCAGTCACAGATCCCCTACCGAACCACACAGATTCACTCTCCTATACAAATGGTCAGTTAACTAATCAATAACTAATATAGACTTTCACGTAGCGAGTAATCAACTGGTGCAGCAGTTTACACAACAACTGACCAAGTAATATAGATATTCACACAGTTTAGTCACTATCCAAAATATTTAGTGAGACACTATAAATTACTCAAGTAAACAATCAATCACAATCCTACTAAATCCTCTATCCAGATATTTATATATCCATTGATTCTTTATTGCAGATTGGTGTATATATAATACATATTTAAATAACTCATGATATGAAAAACAAATCTCTTTTAATATTGTTTTATAACCTTCCTCTCTGTCATATACAAACATTCTACCAGTGGTAGCCAACTCAATAAAATCCAAGGGAGGTGGGTGAAGGGGGAGAGGAGGCCAGCGGGAAGCACACAGAGGGGTGTGGGTGGGGGTAGATGGGGTAAATGATAAAAATAAAGACACTTACCTTCTTCTGTCATCCGGCTTGCGCTCCTCTTCTGCAGTTCCTGGAGTCCCTGGGAAAGCATCAGACTCCCATCAAAAACCCGCGCTGCTCTCATATGAGAGCAGCGTGGGTATTGGCCTGAGCGGCCTGAGAAGATGCTCCGCTCAGGTCAGGGTGTCTGTGCAACCCAGAACCCTCTATTCCACCACTTTTAAAAATGGCAGATACCTCCCTTAGCGGTACAGACCAGATAGACCACCCTAGGAGTATGGCTAGCCTTCTGACTACATAATTCTCCAGCCGGCCCGGGTGCAAATGTGCTTGGGGGAAGGGGGAGGGCTTTTTACTACTTTGAGAGGCAGCCTTGATGAATATCAGAGGCAGTGTATGCTTTGAAGCTCATCGCCTTGATGTGCCACTTTACTAACCATCCTATTAGGGAGGAAGGTGTAATCTCCTTCCCATCCAGGCCTTTGTTTATGAATTCTCAGAGTGTTCACACCTCCTAGCAGGATATCCGATTCCAGTCTTGGTGGCAGCACCTTCAGGCTGCCAGCCAGAGAACAGGAAGGGCTAGGTAAATCAGGGAGGCAACCTCTAAGGTAGCCACCTGGGTGCATGTCATATCGACTCTGTCATGAGAATTTATGTCAGGTTTTATGAGAAAAGTTGTTTCATACCAAACATGACATATTTCAGCTGTACCATAATGGTGCTGGCAACCTCGGGGTGCCAGCACATGTTATCCTATGTCCTGCTGATCACTTATAGTAGCCTTTAAAGGAATGTCGCTACTATAGCGACATATAAGCTTGCAGTTATATATCCACACCTTTATTATAATGCACCTTGCCTCGTGAGCTCAGGGGGCCTTTCAATAGGGATGACCGGCATATATTAAAAATAGCGCTTTGACCTTTTCACACATGGTGAAGACAAAGTCAATTTCAAGCAGTTTGCACTGCTTCTGCAGTCTGCAAGAGCAGGCTTGCTCTCATATGATTACGTGGATCACTCAGGGTGGCACAAACAGCGCTTCATGCCCAGGTGACCCCTTTAACTCCTATGCCCTGGTCACCCTTGATACCACTTACCAGGGACTTATTAGGGGGTTAAAGTTCTTGCCAATTGGGGTTACCAATTCACATATATCATTTTTCGGGAAAGAGAACTGGCACTGCGGCCTCATTAGCAGGATTCAGCGCACTTTCAACGTCATAAACCAGCAGCTAGTAGTCCAAATAGGCACAAAAAGTGGGGGAACACCTGCAAAAATTCTGTTTTCTTACATTTATTGATAGGCTTCTGAAGCACTAATGTTACACAAAGGTGTCATAGTGCTGTACAATGTAATCAATTGGTTAACATACAGTAGTACTGTACAATAGGGTTGACAGTAGTATGCTTAACCTCCAAGAGTGTGGCTCTGATTGGGGCATAAACGTACAGCAAACATCCCTGTGGGGCTAGAGATATCTATCTCAAGCATCAAAAACATTCCATTTGGCAATGAGGATTTGTATGGACTATTCCTGCCTGGAATAGTCTCTTTCTCTGGTTTCCAAGTGAGTCCTGGGTCTCCAGGTGATGGTCTCATTGAACAGGGAGGTTGCTGTGGGAATAATCTGTTCATCTGTTTTTGGGTGTTCCTGGTGGCCAACAGTGATGGTGTCATGGGGTAAGGTGGGTAGAGCAAGGAGAATCTATTCATCTGTTTTGGGTATACAGCTGACCAACCAACTGGGATGGTCTCATAAGTAGTGAGGTTTATACTGGAAAGAATATGTTCATCAAAATAGTTTTCACCTCCCTCTTGAAAATGGCAGCCGAAGGCTTGGTGCGATTTCCTGGTGGAAGGGAGTACCATATTCTGGGATCTACTCAGAAAAAGGATCAAGCACAGGTGCCACTTTTCTTGAATCTTGGTCGTTCCAGTAGCAGGGAGCTGGTACTGTGTAGGGAGCGTTTGCCTCCTGATCTGGTGAGACTTCGTGCTGTGTATTTTAGGTGTGCCAAAATGTACAATTTGGTTCATCAGACAGGTTATCTTTAGCACGCTTCTAGCTTCGATGGGTAGCCATTGGACCGATACAAGAGAGAAAGTAATTTGACAACAGTGTCTTGTAACAGTTACTAGCCTCACTGCTGTATTGAGGACTACCTTGAGTGAAGCCAGATCAGATTTCGGTGTACCAGTGAGTGTAGAAATACCATAGTTTACTCTTGGTAGTACCAAGGCTTGCACTGCACTTTTGAAATCTGGTACAGGAATGAATGGTTTGATCTCCTTGAGGAGTCTGAGTTGGATGAGAGCCTTGAGTGTGGCTGCATTGATATGAGCTTTCATGTTCAAGTGTCTGTCCTGGTGATTCCTAAGGATTTAGTGGAGTTGATGATTACGGGCATGCAATTGAGGACGTCCAGTTGGTTTTACTATTCTTGTATTGGTGTGAAGCTTTGGGCAGGGGAGGGAGATGATGAGGAAATCCATCTTCAGGGATTTCAGATTGAGGTGGTTTAAGGGTAGACAGGTTTGGACTTTATCCAGATCATTATTCATGTGTAAGATATCATCTAGGGAGAATGTTTCAAATATAGCTGTGTTAAAATCTTGGTCAACAGTATGCATGAAGGAGCAAAATTCTGCCATGTATTTTGTATCTGTTAAGTAAACCTGGGTGGGGAACTCCGCTCTGCTCGCGGAGTTTGCTGAATTTTCTGCACTCCGTGTTACGTGGAACAAGCAGAGTTCCTAAAAACTCTGCTCTGCTATGCGGGCAGAATTTTTCCCCTGGCTCGTCAACTTCAAGTTGGCGAGCATGAGTGAGGAAAATGCGCCTCCCGGTAAGATTTCTTAACACGGGTGGTCTGGTTTCTCAATGTGAGTGGCTGCGTATGCTCGTGACCCCTCGCATTGAGAAACCATTAGTTTGCTTTGCCAAAGCTGCCGCTCGAGTAGAAAATCTACACGAGTGGCATAAAGGAAACAGCGCTCGCTTGCGCTGTGCATAGTGATGTTCGCGACAATTTCACAGAGTGTACAAATACCTGCCGCTGAAAAAACAGCAAACTGCATTTCTCTAACGCACTCCACCACTTGCGGAGCTCCGTGTAGCATGCCAGGTACGCGGAACTTCGCGAACTCCACCCAGGCTTACTGTTAAGTCCTCAATTTTCTTCAAGTGTGACATTTTGAGCAATCTCATAGGAAAGACAGCAACATGGATGGCAGTATCATGCTTCAATAGAACAGACCACAAGAGGGCCTTGGCTCTCGTTCTCATCACAGAACTGTACTGGTTTCCTCCTCCAATGTCTGAAGTGCACAGCTCACATCAACCCTGGACTGACTGCTTACTGGCTCCTGGTCAAGTATAATATTCAGGAGCTTATGCCTTGTGCACAAGGCACTTCATGAGTTAGCTCCATCATATTTCTTTGGAGTGTTTTGCCTCATCACCCAACAAGTTGCCTAAGGTTAGCTGGTAACAACTATTTTGTTTTGTACACTGAAAGGTACAAATGTTTTGGTTCAGATCGTGACTAAACTCTTTGCAGTGTGCTTCTTTCTTACTTCTGTTTTGTCTGTGCTCCTTTCTTAATTCTGTATTGAATATAGCTTTCTCAAATCAAGGATATCCCTGAATACTTGCCTATTTCCTCCACCTCTCTCTTGCACATACACAATGATACACCCCACCCTGTAATTTTACTTTCCCCCTCTCTGATTACCCTCCACCGTCTCCCTTATCCTTTGCTCTAAGAAGTCTGAAGTGTCTGTGGGGCTGCCCCAGTACTATACAAATATAATTAGTAATTTAAATTAATAAAGTAAAAAATAAAATAACAATTAAAAATAAATTCCAGCATAGCTTTAATTACCAGTAGACAATCTTGTTGCGGAGTGCCATAGTTTCAGTCCCCTTAAAGAACAAGCAGGTTTTGTTCCAGCCTCGGAGATTTGAGTGACAAAGTCTCTGCTGCTTCACTCTTTCTCAACAGGTTTATAAAGAAAGTCAGAGAGAACACAAAATGGCGGTCCCAGTCCTTGGAGGAAAGAAGAGAGGCAATCAATTGTCATGCATTGTTCAAAATTCAAACCTTTAACCTACCAGATCATCAGTGATTACTTACTTTCATATGCTTTTTGCCAGGTGCTCTGCTCTGGATTTGAAGAGCAGGTGGGGTGAAAGTGACCATGAGCAATACATTGGCAAAACACAAGAGTGTCTCCTGAGAAAGCTATGAGATACTTTCTGCTGAGGAGTTTCTCATCAACAGGTACAGACCCTCATATTTATTAGACCAACTTTGTTCAAATACCAATAGCACACAAATTCGTGCAATGTTCCACTGTAGATTAATTGAGGAAAGGGCAGCATCGTTCCTTTGCTCACTATACCACCTCAGTTTTGACACAGCCATATGCAAATCAGGCTTAACCCTGCTCATCATGGGAGCAGTCAAGCCCGAACTGTCAGGCTTGCTCCACCCTGGACTGAAACACAAACAACCCAGGACCGGGTGAATGTTTGATTTATTCAGCATACCGTCCATCAGTAGTTGCCGTAGCACTTTTTACCCTAAGTGGGATGTGTATGCCCAGACACGGGTTCCTTGCTTGCTGTGCCACTGGATTCAAGTTAGTCTGGCTGATGAGGGGTGCTGCCCCGAAACCGGTCCCAGGATGCTTGTGTCCGGTCCAGGGAGTTCTGGCTGGACTGTTCCCATGAGGAGTAGGGTCAAGACTGATTTGCAAATGGGTGGGTACAAACAGGGATGGTGTAGAGAGCAACCAAATGATCGATTTAACCCAGATCTCTTGACTGGGAGTGAATGTTTGATTTATTTAGCATTCCATGTGTCATTTGTTGCTGCAGCACTATCTCTGAAGGAAAGCACAGTACAAGTAAAACAGCCAGACTTGAGATGGTTAAATATAGAATGTATAAAAAATTAGCATGCAGCCCGGCGTGTGCCAGATATAAATTCCCAACAGGGACCTTTCATGTCTGAGCACAGCATTTTGTGGAGACGTTTTTAATGAGACCTGCATATGTTAAGAAGGAGAAATTAGGTTAGTTTAGGATTTAGTAGGCTATTTAGCTATTCTGTTTAAATCTACTTGAACATAGCTCAAATACAAAACTGAAGCATACGCCGTTTTAAATATATAACAAGTTATTTTTTGTGAGAAAACCCAAACATATGCGCACACATACACAGATACCTCCCTTCTTTGGGGGTGGCAGGCATGCCTTGGTGTCCACTGGGGTGTCTTTTGGATTCACGTGGCCTCCATCCAACTAGGGCTGTTGCCAGGCTCAGGGGCAGCCTTAGGCATGTGCAAGCTGTGCACCTGCACAGGGCCACCAAACCCCAGGGGCCACCACACCAATATATATCCTTAATATAATAATCCTCTGAGGATGGATACATATTTGCGTGGCGGCCCCTGGCAGGGATTTGGTGGCCTCCAGCTCTGTTCCACTTCAAAACACCCTGAACCCCCCTCTTCACTGGCCTCCGCGCTCTGCCCCGCCCTGACCCCCTCTTCCGAGGCCCCCTATGTACACTCCCTGCCCAGGGCCACCCTGAGCCTAGAGCCGCCCCTGCCAGGCTCTTGTTTCTTTGACATATCAGAAAACAGGGTGTAGAGCTTAGGCAGTAGAATGACCTTGGGCACAGTGCTTTGTGCAATTGTCTCATCTCACAAACCACAGGATTACCTGCTAGATCTAGCTTGATCCAGGGAAGGTAGACCCAAAACACTTTCTACTCCATTGGTGGCATTGTGATACCGAACAAGCCACATGCAGTTGACATAGCATGGCTTCAGATGGCAGCATGGGAGCAGTACAAGGAGGCAGACAGGATCACTCTGTAGGTTGACTTCTAAATATTAGTCAACTTAAGATTGTTTTTTTTTGCAATCTTGGGTTTTCTAAAAACTACTACACACACCTATTACACTTATTAGGGTTATAGGGTGCAAGTCATGACAGTCTACATGGGTATGACCAGTGAGAGCCTTTAGGCAGCTTCCCCAGTCTGCGATGCAAGTAGAAATTCCTTACCATAACAAATAGTGGTTCCCACATGCATACCTGATCTTGGCTCTTTAATATAAGGGAGGACACTCCTTGAAAAGGGAAGTAGAGAGTTTGGAAACGGCCACTTGTGGGTAAAAAGAACTGTAATGTGTAGAACGTATAACCGGAATTTTAAACTCGTGAGTGGGAAATGGTTTTCGAACAACAAGTTAATGTTGGAGATAAATGAGTGATGAGACGAAAATGCATTGAGCGTTCAACAATGTAAACAGGATGGGCAGCTGATTGACCTTCTGCAACACAATGTATTGATGTATCAGTTATGAATAAATGCAAAATACTGACGATAATTACATTTCCGTCCAAAGATACATATATCAATAAAATTGTCTACTGAATAGTTTCATGCATGGCTGTCATAACCCCCTTTCCTCTACCATTTTTCAAATTTCCATTCATTAATACTGTTACTGTTCCCTAATTTTAGCTTCCTTCTCCATAATCCCACTCTAATTTTCCAAGCCATCTACTCCAATCGATCTCTTACTTATTTAGGTTTAAAGTATTTTATTCATTCAGTGTGACACATCCAAACTTATATACAGCAGTATAAGATCAGCAAATGAAAAGGAGCAAAAGTCCGGCATGTCACAACATTTTAGTACAAACGTCCCCCGCCACCCCAACGTCCCAATGCCCCACCAAACTCCCCCCCACCACTCTCCCCCCACTGTCCAGTGCGCTACTAACATGCAGCCTATCTCCCAAGGCTATAGGTAATTGGGGAGGAGGGTCTCATCCCTCTCACTGATCTGGTGCTGGCGGGCTCGTAAGCCGTAGGAGGCAGAGGTACCTCGGACAGGTGAGCTCCCTGAACTCTGTGAGCAGCAAAGAGTGGAATGGTTGCCACAGTTCATTAAATTGCGTTACATCCCCAGCCACCACCAAAGACAATTTCTCCATACCCAGCACGTGCCAAAGTCTGTGGAGCCAGCCCGTTATCGTGGGTACTGTGTCTGTACGCCAGTATATCAAGATATTCTGAACTGCAGAGCCGAGTGCAATGGCGATCTGCCTGCCTCTTCTGGACTTAAGGGGATACATTAGATCATTTGGGAGTCCTAGCAGGGTATATGCCGGGAAGCGAGGGAGCTCTATGCCGAAATGAGAATCAATTTCATCCAGCACTTCCTTCCAGTAGTCAGTTAAGAGAGGACAGTCCCAGAGTCTGTCTTACTATGGTCGAACTCATGGATCCGCTCAGGCGTATAATACCAGTAAGTGGACACTTTAGTAAAAGTATCTGTGAGGCCCATATGATAGGCTGAGTGGCGCGCCCTATTAGATATGTGGTCCCATTCCTTGGGGCTCAGTGTCCTCCCAAGCTCCCGTTCCCATCTAACCCTCCCTGGATTGTGGAAGTGTGTTTAGGGTAGTTGCAAAAACTTATACAGGTCCGAGATTAGTTTCGAGTCCGATGTACGGGACAACAGCCATCTCTCACACGGTGAGAGCATCCTATCCGCCACCTCCCGCACCTGTGGCTGAAGGGCCCAATGCCGAATCTGCATATAACGGTGTCTCTCCGTTTCAGGGAGTGAGAATTCCAGCCGAAATTGTGTGAACGGGATGACACCCTTTGGGCCATACAGGTGACATAATGCTCTGCATCCTGCCTGCCGCCAATGTGTGAAAGCTCCTTTCTCCATTCCAGGGGTGAAGGCAGGATTATCCACTAGCGGCGAAAGCGGCGAAGGAAATGTGGTGAGGTCATGCCTAAGGTAGGTCGCATCCCAGACCCGCAAAGGTACCCTAGTAATGAAGGAGGCGTAGAGATTCCTAGGCCGATGAGTCCGGTGTAGGAACGGTATCTCCTGCAGAGGCCGCCCCGCCACCGCTTGGTCCTGGAAAAGCCAATGCTTATCCGACTCCCACCTGCACCATTTGACCAAGTACCTCAATTGCGTCGCCTGAAAGTATTTACGGAAGTCGGGAATGCCTAGGCCTCCAGCGTCAGGAGACAAAAGGGAAAGGGTCCTGCGTAACCTAGGCTTTTTCCCCTGCCAAATGAAATGGGCTACGTCTGATTGCAATTGCTGTATCCACCCCTTCGGTGGCAGCAGCAGCAGGGCCCTGAATAAGTAGAGCACTTGTGGCAAAATCGTCATCTTGACGGCAGCAATCCTACCCAACCAGGAGAGGATGCCGCGATTCCAGCGGCCTAGCTCGGTCTTGATCTTGGCACCCAAGGCCAAGTAGTTGGCTGAGACCATGGCTGGCAACGTAGGGGCAATCTGAATCCCTAAATATGGTATCGCCTCTGAGGACCAAAGTAACGGGAACCTGTTCTGCAAATATGCCTTGGTATCAGGTGCCAGGGAGATATCCAAAGCCACCGACTTCCCCATATTTACTTTAAAGCCCGAGACTGTGCCAAACGCTGCCAGTTCTTCCATACAGGCCGGAAGTGATGTCCGGGGTGTAGCCAATGTGAAGATGACATCATCAGCGTAGAGACTAACCGCATGGGTAAATCCACCCATCCGTATCCCCTCCACCGCCCGTCGCGTCCGCACCCTTTGAGCGAGCGGCTCCATGTAGAGAGCGAAGAGCAAGGGTGAAAGTGGACAGCCCTGCCTGGTGCCTCTCTCGATGGGGAAGGCTGCGGAGGTGTGGCCGTTAACCCGGACCACTGCTGAGAGCTCCTTATAGCATTTGAGGATCATAGTGCGAAACCGCTCTCCAATACCCGCCTTCACCAGCACTTGTTCCAGGAAGGGCCAATGCACGCGATCAAACGCCTTTTCTGCGTCAATCGCGAGCATCATCCTCTCACCCGGAATCCGGGAAGCCTTTTCCAGCAGGTGGACCACCCGTTTTGTATTATCCACTGTCTGCCGTCCCGGAACAAAACCCGCCTGATCCGGGTCGACAAGTCCGGGTAGATGGAGCGCCAGGCGGCTTGCCAAAATCCCAGTATAGAGTTTCAGGTCGACATTCAGGAGAGATATCGGCCTATAAGGTCCACAGTGTTTAGGATCTTTCCCCGGTTTGGGGATGACCGTGACGGAAGCACTCAGGAGGTCAGGCGGGATGGCTCCAGGTTCCGCGAAGGAGTTGAAAAGGCGGGTGAGGATTGGGGCTAACGACCCGCAGAACGTCTTATAGAAGAGGGCCGAGTAGCCATCTGGGCCTGGTGCTTTGCCGTGCTTGAGTCTGGCAATGGCTGTCACTACTTCCTCTATGCTAATGTCCCTGTTTAGGTGATCCGCCTGTAGTGGGTCCAAGGAGGGCAGAGTGACCGAGTCCAGGTAGGAGGTCAAAGCCGGCACATCCGGCGGGTCACCCGCGTAGAGGTTTCCGTAGAACCATCGGAACGCGGCCGAGATGCAGGCATCGTCTGTCACTGCACCGCCCGTGGGGTCAGAGAGTTCTTTCACCAACTGGCTCTGCCTAGTGGCCCGGAGTCTATTGGCCAAAAGTTTGCCACAGCGATACCCCCAGTATAAAAAGCATGGCGTAGTCGAAGGGCCGCATATTCCGCCCGGTCCACATCTAAGGCGGCAAGAAGTTTCCTTGCTTCTTTAAGCTGCCGCCAAATCCTCGGAGCCCCAGTTCTGCTGTGGATCAACTCCAGTTCCCGGACCCTGTCAGTAAGCTCATCCCTCTTTATCCTGCGCTCCCTTTTCGGCCGCGGAGATTGACAAGAACTCTCCCCGGAGGACCGCCTTCAAAGCTGCCCACTGGGTGGCTCTGGTGGTATCTGTGTTGTCATTGTGCGCTAAATATTCACGAAGTACCTGCTCAATACGGTCCGTTACCGTTTTCCTGTGGAGCAGAGTATCCCGGAGGCGCCAGACCCTCGCCGGGGCGGCAGACGGTGACAAGCAGAAGGATGCCTCAACAGGGGCATGATCCGACAAGGAAATAACCCCCATGTCTACGGCAGACGCTAGGGCCTGCACCGGTGAGGTGACCAGGAGGTGATCAAGCCTCGCGTAGGTCTTGTGCGCGTGGGAGTAGTACGAGTAAACCCTGTCCACGGGGTGCTTATGACGCTAGAGGTCCTGGAGGTCCACCTCCGCAAGTCTCGCCTTGCAACCAGCTGAGAATTCCCCGACTTGCGGGGAGCGCTGCGCCGATCTGTCGACTACCGAATCAAAGACCATGTTAAGGTCGCCCACGAGGATAACATGCCTATCCGGCGAGGCTGAAATCTCTTCCACCGCAGACTGCAAGAACCGCTCCTGTTTATCATTGGGACTATAAAGGGAGCCTAACGTGAATGTAATGCCCCCCACCCGAAACCTATGTGCCAACATCCTCCCTTTAATTTCTGCGAATTTGTGGATGTGCTCCCCCCTGAAGTGTCGATCCACTAGAATCGCTACCCTTGTCTTGGTAGTACCGGAAGAAAAGAACTGCGTCGGAAATTTACAAGAGCGTAGCCTATGTGTGTCCTGTGGTAACAGGTGGGTTTCCTGAAGGAGGCAAATGTCCGCTTGGGCGTTTTCTAACAGGGAAAGCACCGCTCGCCGCTTAACGGGATTGTTCAGACCCCTGACATTCAAGATCACGATTTTAAAGGTATGAGGAGGCATAGGAGGAAATGTATGTAAAGGCGCAAGTGTCCTGCGTGGTGAACACAGTGGGTGAGCATACTCCCCCCAACTCAAACAGCAATTCAGTCTCCCACCAACAGTATGCAATGCCTCTCCCCCCTGCGCAGCGCGGCCTAGTACCAACCACCAGCCCCAATGTGACCAGGTCACCCACCACACACGCGCCAACCCCACAATCCACCTCCCCATGCTCCTCCCCATCGTCACAAAGCAAAACAAGGTGGAGAAACTCAGGCAAAGCAACAATTCTTAGCACAGCGCACTGGACAACTTCTTCCCCCACACCCAACTCCCACGACCCCTCCCGGTACCCCAACACCCCAAAACAACCCCTTCCAAACCCAAAACACTGTCCCCGTCCCCCCAAAAAAGGAGTCAAGGAAACCATTGTCCAAGGCCGGCCCAAAAAGGCAAGTCTATGGGAAAGTCTTGAAAGTGGACGTCCAGCCACAACACCACCCCCGCTACCAATGGCCCCCAAACCTGCAGCTCAAAAATGAAGAAGCGATGTCGATCACCCCCCGGAGAATTTCTAGGCGGTCAAAGCAACCTCTCCTGTCGCCGTTTCTCTAGCGACCTCTCGCACAGCATTATCCATCTCAGCCCGGATAGTAGGCGAGTCCGGTCTCACCGAAGAAGTCGAAGACCTGCGGCCAGGGACCGATTGCCAGCCATCCCTGGTGATCCGGCGACGACGTGGAGTGGGGGCATCTTCGTCAGTCGCCGTGATGCCCAATACAGTACAGGTGTCCTGAAGGGAGCACAGCTGATGCAATATTCCGTTCCAGCGGAAGATAATACGAAAAGGGTGGCCCCAAGAATATTAAATGTCATGCTCCCGCAAGAAGTCAGTCACAATTTTAAAGGACTTGCGTTTCTGTAGGGTGACCGCTGAGAGATCTTGAAAGAGGGCCACCCTATGGCCTCTGAACTCCAAGGAGGGCTTAGTGCGAGCTACCCTTAGAATCCTTTCCTTCAGGGGACAGTCCGGCAGGAAGGACAGAAGATCGGGGGGAGGCGCCGGGGCTCTACGTCGTGGGCCCACTCTATGTGCCCTATCGATCCTGAGAGTAAAGTCTGCCGGCTCACCCTGGACTTCCCGGAACAGATCCTGCAGGTAGGCGGCCGCATCTTCCCCCTCTTCTCCGAGCGGAACGCCCCGGACCCTGATGTTGTTCCTCCGGGAACGGTTCTCGAGGTCCTCCACATGGGATTGTAGATCAATCTGCTGGTCCCGGAGCCTGATCACTTCCTGCTGAAGCTGTGTGAGTTCCTCGTCCCGGACATGTCCCGCTTCTTCCACGGATGAGACCCTTTCTCCTAGGCCATCAACCTCTCTCCGGACCTCTCGCACCTCCCCCGCCACTTCCTGCTTGAGAGTCTGGAAGTCCTCTCGTAGGGAGCTAAAAAGCGACTCAAGGAATGACCTAGTAACTGGTGGCTCCCCTCCGCTCGCTCCCTGTGAACTGCTAGACTGACTTGGGGAGGGCTGTCCGCGGTCTTGCCGAGCATTGCTCCTGTTCAGCATCTCCGGTAGGGTGCGGTCACCCTTCCTGTTCCCCCTGTTGCCGGCCATCTTGGG
Organism: Lissotriton vulgaris; assembly: GCF_964263255.1. NCBI lineage: Eukaryota > Metazoa > Chordata > Amphibia > Caudata > Salamandridae > Lissotriton > Lissotriton vulgaris. The sequence goes on from NC_141700.1 coordinate 161,085,530, forward strand.
CGCCGAATAAAAGTGTTCAATCCTCACCAGCGACAGTAGCGTTCACTATACCGCCTAGCTACCCGCTGGGTGACCGCCCTGACCGGATAGGCCGTACGTCGCTCCTGTGGTGCAGTTCAACACCCGTTCTCCACCTCCTCGTGCTCTTCGGGCGTCAACTCCTGCCCATTCCACCTCAGTGCTAGGCCGGTGGGACGTAGCTTCCAGTCCAAAATGGCGTCTGCGCTCCGTAGCACGCTGCCTCGCAAGTAGCTCCCGAGCGGACCCCAATCTGTTCACAATAAGGGAGCCAACAAGTCCCCGCGGCCAGCCGCTTCAAAGGCTTCTGAGACCCCACAGGGCCCGAGTTGCACCGCCAGGCACCCATCACCTCCTGTTTGGCTTCAGCGGGTGGGACGATCTCGTGCCCCGAGCCAGGCCAGGCTGGGCCTCCAAAATCCTTGGCACCGCTCCGGTCCCACCCACGGCTGTAAATCGGCCGTTCTTCTTGGCGGGGCACCAACTTCTCGCCGCCTCGGTCGCTTTCGCTCAGCGCCACAATCAGCGGCTCCGCACTGCAGTAGGGGGCAGACCCGAGCTGGTCCCCGCTCCCCTCTAGGCCGCGCCGGCGGCCTCCGCACAGCGCCTCAGGCTCGAGTTTACTCACAGGGCAGACCCAACGGCACTTCCGGTCGGGCCGCAGCTTTCGAAGGTCGCGGCTCGGCTTCCACAGTCCGCTAACAGTGCCTTCTGGCGCGCAGATTTTCCTCCCAGCAAGGTCCGCTAGTTCTCCACTGCACCCGCCGTCGCCGGTCAGCGACGATGGGGGGAGATCAGCAGTGAATAAGGTGCTCAGGGGCCTGGGCCGGAGGAGCTCGCCGAGGTCGCGTCCTTCTACTCCGCCATCTTGGCCACGCCCCTCCTCTTACTTATTTAAATCCTCTTTCGATACTTCAGCAACTGTTCATAGTCCAACAATCCTCCTCCCATACACTAAGCCTCCTACCACACCTATACTCATAAGACAACCCCCCTTTCTCCTCCAAAGCTTCAAATAATCTCCTCTTTATTTTTCCTCCGAAAACCATTTTGGCTAAAGGCCTTTGGAGAGTCAGTATTAAAAAATACATAAAAACAGATTATTAAATACAATTGGTGAAAGCAACTCCAGACATGCACCATTTTGTCTTGTTACAAGAAGGAGAGAGAATTGAAAGGGAAGAAAACTGTCTCTGCACATATATAGTTTTTAGGTTTTAGGGGTGCATAGAATTAGGGTGCTGGGGGGTCTTAGGTTTATGAATGAGTGGAGTTTAGGGTGGTGACGGGTTTTAAGGATTCAGGAATGGGTGCAGTATAGCCGTACAAGGGTTTTTTTTAGGGTTCAAGGATGAATAGTTTAGAATCATGAAGAGTTCTTATGGGTCATGGATAGCTGGGGGCGTGGCTAGCAGCCGATGAGAGCGGACGTAGCCTAGTGAGGCTCCCGACCCTCAGCCCGCTTATCCGCCTTGCATCCGGAACCAGACGTGGGATCCCCGTGAATCTCGGGTCAATCCCACGTATACCGTTTGTGTCTGCACTGGTCGCGTGGCGAGCCGGCAGGTCGCCCACAGCGAGCGCTACTGGTCACGGAGTGCCCGAGGAGACGGAGCACAAGATGGCGACATGGAAGTGTTCGGAGGCTGCGAACTGTAGTCGGCTCTGATCCGGAGCCCAGCTGTGTGAGGTCTGCGGGCCGGCGAGAGTGGGCTTAGACCCGATTGGCACCCCGGCAGTTCCGGTCCTTGGGGACGCCGGTGCAGGTCCCGAGCGGCTTGGTAGGACTCCGGCCTGGAGAGATCGAAAATTTACCCCCCGGCTTGAAGGCCTACGGCCCCCTAGAGGTGGCGCCTCAGCGCCTGGAGGTGCGGCGAGAGCATTGCCGCGAGTGAGTGGACAGCTGGCAGGAGAACCTGTGACGCCTGCGGGGGTTTTGCCGCTGGACTACTGGGACGCTGGGACGCTGGCGGCCGGCGGCTGCTGGGAGCTCCGACCCTGAGGCCCTGAGGCCTGGAGGTGAGGGAACAGTGGAGGGAGCAAGTGGGGGTTGCCCGGGGATCCGACCGACCCGACTCTGGAGCGGCTGGTGGGGGACCTGGATTCCCTCGGCGAGGCACTACCCACCCGGGGGCGGAACTATATGCCCCGGATTTAGACCCAGCTGCCCTACAAGTGCACTTTTATCCCGGGGATTGCCGGAGCGGGTGTCGGGGCCCCACGGCGGTTCGGAGGGACGCCCTGTCTCACCCAGGAACATTACACCCGGCCCCGGGCCTCGGGGCCTCCAACCAACGGGGGTGTGACCTCCGGCTAGACGCCCAGCGGAGTAACGAGGGGGGAACTGTGGAGCTCCGAACGGGGGGATCCAGGCCAACTGGGACACTGCAAGCTTTGACTGGCCATTGTAGAGCCTTGGTGATAGGCGGTAATGAGGTGAAGCTGCTCCGGTCCCGGAGCGACAACTGGACTCCCCGGCTTTGGGGCCTGCCCCCCCCTCCCCTGCACGCGCGGGGGGAGATCGGAGGCCCAGCACAGCAGCCAGTGAGGCCGACGACCACGACGTGAAGCCTTCTTGAGGTACGGTGACCCAAACAACAAATCGGGTGCCCGGGCCGAGCAAGGAAAAGACCCGACCACAGCTGGGCTTTATCACTGGGGTGAGCGGCCGCGGATACCCCTTCAGCTCCCCTGAGAGGTGAACGCGCTGCCGTAGCGGCGAGGCCCCTGGAACCCGACAGGCGCCGCCAACAGGGGAGTTCGACCCCGCAGAACAAGGGACACCACCGCCTGGCCGGCACCCGCTACTATCAGGAGGTATGCATCAGCCATCTGCTGAGTGAACTGACTGCCACCGACTGCCCTGACAGGACCAGCTGGTGCCGCAGAGGCGAGATGGGGAAACCACGGGGACCAAAAGGAGAAGGGGGTCCGACCACTGAGGCCTCGGGGGACACCCAGCAGCCCCCTTCGGAGTTGCAGCTGATGCAGGACAGGATCCTTGATGCTATCGCAGCCACGAAGGACGCCTTGCACCGGGACATTGCTCAGGTGTCGACGGGCCTGGGGCTCCTGCGGGCTGACCATGGGAAACTAGCCGACAGGGTCAAGGAAGCGGAAGGCACTCTGAAAGACATCGTGCCGGGACATAAAGCAATGGAAGGGAGGCTCACGGACGCATTAGACCGCATACAGGCGCTGGAGAGACGGGCGGAGGATGCCGAAAATCGCAGTCGGCGGAACAATGTGCGCTTGGTGGGCCTTCCGGAGAAAAAAGAAGGGGTGGACATCGTGGGCTACTTAGACGACTGGCTGAGGACGGTGGTGGCCCCGGAGGGCCTATCCCCCTTCTTCACATTGGAGCGAGCACACCGTGTGCCAGCCAGACCCCCGAAGCCGGGTCTACCCCCACGACCGGTGGTGATCAAACTGCTCCACTACAAGGACAGAGACTGGCTGTTGCAACGAGCGAGAGAGGCGGGTCCCTTCCAAGTAGATAATAGTAAATCACGCTGTTCCCGGATTACACCTTTGAAACTCAAAAACAGCGTGCCTCGTTCCTGTCCATTAAAAAAGAACTGCGCACCGAGGGACTGCAGTACTCGATTTTATTCCCAGCCAGGCTCCGAGTACTAGTAGACGGGAAAGCTTTATTCTTCACGACATCGGCGGAGGCATGGACCTGGTGGGACACTTACAAGGCTGGGACGGATGGGGCCCGCTTCAGAGCTGAGGAGGGGCTCCAACAGCGCTCAGTGCGGCAGTCCAAGAGACTCCGGAAACGTAGACAGTACTCGAGAAAACCGACGGAATCTCAGACAGGGGAGGAACGGAAGGCAGCGCTGCAAGCGGTGAAGGAGGTTTCTGGAATAGCATCGACGCCGCAGGAGGAAGAACCGGTATCGGAGGAATTAAGAACGGGCTCGGAAACTGAGCTGTCAGAAGTAGACAGCACGAGGGGTCCGAAGGTCACGCCACAAACCGCGGAAGAAGTCTTCGGCAGCTGAAATTGGGACATGAGAGCCTAGCTGCGACAGTTGGGCTAATATGGCTCGCACGAACGCTTGAGCAGGCAGCCGTGAGACTGGACTAACGTAAGCCTGGATGCATATTGAGGGGCGGGGGGGAATAGGGAAGGCAACTGAACGTAGCAGAAGCTAGTACGCGCGCCCAGAGGCCCATAAGGCCACCGCAGTATAGACTGCAGAGTAAGACGTTTTGAGAGCACGTTGCTCACTTGTTTGGATGGGGGTAACTCTTTTGCAGTTAGGTCCTGTTCTGGGGGAGGGGGAGGCCGGAGTAGTTGGGGTGACTCAGGGCATGCTGTGGGTAGAGGGGGGAGGGACTGAGCTGGGGGGGTACGGTGCTCAGAGAGGGGTGGGGGTAGGGTTGTTGGGGGTAGGCGGGGCTGGTGACCTACCTAGCGTCTGGTTACTACTGGAAATGGACCCCACCGAGATAATGGAAAATGTGGGGTCATTAAAATGTGTGTCCTGGAATGTGCGGGACTGAATTCAATGATGAAGAGGCACAAGATACATTCCTACCTTGTCCGCAGAGGGGTGCACGTTGCCTTTCTGCAAGAGACCCATTTAACTAAAAAAGAGGGTGTTGCACTGCAAAGGAGATGGAGGGGTCACCTGTTCTACACCACATATTCAGCGTTTGCCAGGGGAGTACTGATTTGGATTCATGCGGGGGTTCCCTTCCAGGTCACTAGGCACACTGTAGGCCCAGATGGGAGATTTGTAGCAGTCGAGGGATTGCTCAGAGGTCGCCATATAGCACTCTGCAGCACTTATGCGCCGAATGTGGAGCAGGCATCATATTTCACTAGGCTAGCCAGGCTGTTAGCTACTTATCTTACTGGACCAGTACTGATGGGGGGGGGACTTCAACTCTATCGAGGACACTACCTTAGATAGATCACACCCACCACTGCATGCATCCCCAGTACACAGATTAGCGAGACACAGATCAAACTGGCAGGGGAAGTGGGACCTGAAGGACGTATGGCGAGCGCAACACCCTACTGAGAGGGATTATTCCTTCTACTCCAGCATACACCACCTCCACGTTCGCATAGATGCTTTCCTATGCTCCCAGCCGGTATTACCAATGGTTGCCCGACTGAATATCTAGCATGCACGGTATCAGATCATAACCCCTTACTCCTCACACTGGCTTGGATGAACGAAGTTCCGCTGGTCCCGACGTGGCGGTTTCGTCCGGATATGTTGGATGACCCGCCGTTCAGCGCAGCATTGGAAGACAGAATCTCCCGATACTTTGCGGAGAATGAGGGGACTGCCTCCTCCAGGGCTACGGAATGGAATGCGCTCAAGGTAGTAGTGAGGGGGCACTGTATAGGGAAATTTGCGGGTGCACGGCGGACACTAGTGGACGATTTAGACAAGGCTGAACGGAAATGGAGAGAGGCAGAGAAAAACTGACCCAACCACCCCGAACTGCAGGAAAGGGTATGCGCAGCGCGAGAGGCGGTGGCAGTGGAGGTGGAGCGCCTACGTAGCTTCGATTATAGAACATATTTGACTAAAGCGCTCGCTGAGGGGGATAAGACAGGGACAATTCTAGCCTGGCTGGCCAACCCCAGTAGGGGCAGCACCCCGATACTGTCACTGAAAGGAGCGGGTGGCGATATCTACAACACCCAGCCGGACATATTGAATTGCTTTAGAGCATATTATGAAAGGCTGTATAGGGGGGACCCGGAGAATCGGAGCGGGCGATAGAGGCCTTATTAACCGAGGTCCAGCTGCCTCATCTCGAGCAGGAACAAGCTGAAGCCATCGGGGGCCCGATCGACTTAGCAGAAATTAGAGGGGCCATAAAGAGAATGGCGCGCAATAAAACACCAGGAATGGACGGACTGCCCGTTGAGTTTTATGGGAAATACATAGATTTACTAGCCCCAAGACTTCAAATAATATATAATGAAGCCAAAGAGAAAGGAGAGTTACCCCATTCGATGCGCGAGGCGATCATGATTCCCCTGATAGAACCAAGTAGAGACAGCACTGATCCCGCTTCGTACCGACCGTTGTCAATGCTGACGACGGATTATACAATTTTAAGCACAATCCTAGCCACTAGACTGGTAGCCCATATGCAGGGTCTGATCCATGGGGACCAATCGGGCTTCATCCCTACCAGAAATACGTCACACAATATTCGCAGGCTGCTTAGGCTAATCGCAGACCCCCCGCCGTCCGCAAGAACCCCTATGGTGTTGGCGATCGACATAGAAAAGGCTTTCGATAGCCTGGAGTGGGGTTACTTGTACATGGTGATGCATAGTTTTGGCCTCGGCGAAGGTTACGTGCAATGGACGAAGGTGCTCTATGCATCGGCAGGCGCTAGGGTGAGAGTGGGGGCTTTGATATCGGATCGATATGAGGTGCATAGGGGAACTAGACAAGGGTGTGCACTTTCTCCCCTGTTATTTGCTCTTGCGATGGAGCCGTTAGCGACACTGGCTAGAAGAGGTGATTCTTACCGCGGGTTGGAGGTTGGAGGGGCCCGCCACTATATATCATTATACGCGGACAACCTCCTGCTATTCTTGGATAATGCTGAAGAGGCAGTGGAAGGTGCGGAGGACCTACTGGCGCGATTCGGGGGAGTCTCTGGCTTAAAAGTGAACTGGGCGAAAACTTGCCTCTTTCCGCTCCGTAAGGCGGAGAGATACCCCTCGGCCCGCCCCGAGCTATGCTGGGAGCCCGACTGCCTACACTATCTCGGGGTGTATATCTACCACGAGCCCGCGGACCTGTTAGATGGCAATGTAGGCCGCTGTATCCGGGCGCTGCAAGGCAACATGGCCTTCTGGGCCACCCTCCCTTTGTCAGTGACAGGCCGGGTATCCCTACTCAAAATGATTGCCCTGCCACGATTATTGTACATTTTTAGGACCCTCCCTATATGGATACCAGGAGAAATCTTCAAACGCCTAAAATCCCAGATAGTGTCCTTCCTGTGGGGGACAGGCAGGCGGAGAATAGCATTGGCGACCCTAACCCGCCCGAAGAACGAGGGAGGACTCGCGGTCCCTGATTTCGAGCTCTATTACCTGGCAGCCCAGCTACAGTTTTTTACGCAGGAGGTGGCAAGGGTGTATCGGGGCCCGGAACAAGAAAGGGACACTGGCACCCCCCGCCATGTGCTAGCGTATATCACCCTACAACAGAGGCTAACACTCAGAGGGCTGTCCCATGAGGAACGGACGCTGAGACTATGTTGGAACCGCGTGCAAAAACGAGCCTGCCCTGAGCACCCGTATGCGCCCGAAATTCCAATAGGTATGATAACAGCGCTACCACATGGTGGAGACTGGTCGAACCTTCAAACTTGGGAGGAGGCTGGTCTACAGATGGTGGGAGACCTCTATACCGACGGGGTGCTAACACCGTACCAGACCCTGCAGGAGCAATACGACCTCCCGAGAGGAGACTATTTACTGCACGCGGCTGTGGTGAGGGCCATACAGGCACACTGGGGGGAGGGGCTAGTTGAACCCAAAACATCGCCAGCATGCCAATACACGATGATGTCAGCAGGGACTTTCAAGGCAGTTACGTGTCTTTACAACAGATTGCACACGAGAATCTACAGCCTCTTACGTGCCTTAAAACCCAGTGGGAGGCTGACCTACAGAGAGAAATCCCGGATACAACGTGGTCCCAATTAGTTCAGAGAACCAGAAAGGGCACCAGAAACGCCCGCTTCCAATTGATACATCTTTACATTCTCCATAGGGCCTACCTTACCCCGAATAAAATAGCGCAATACTTTGGCGCAATGGACGCAGCATGCCCCAGATGTGCGCAGCTAGGCGCGGACTTATTACACATGCTGAGGGGCTGTCCACATTTGCAAGACTACTGGAGGGAAGTGGGCGACACCCTAAACGAGGTGACTGACAGGGAACTGCAATATGACGGTGCGGTTGCACTCTTACACTGGTTTCCGCACACACGCAAAAACAAACTATCCAGCAAATTTATAGACATGGGCCTACTTATTGCAAAGAGGGAGCTTACCAGGGGGTGGAAATCGAAGGTAGCGCCGACACACCGGAAATGGCTGAACGAATTTCTGAAATGGGCTGCGGCAGAGAGCACAGTTAGGTACCAGCTGGCCCGACGTAGATCGGATGAGAAAGCTCAGGAAACAGCACTAGCGTGGGAAATCCTGGTTCAGGCTCTCAGGGACAGTGCAGTGGAGAGTGAGGAGGAGGGGGAAGCTATTGATCCAGGGGCCCCAGGGGAGGCGGTTCCGATCCCACCACTAACCCCAGATACACACACCCAAAGATTGACTTCAGACTCCTGAGACTACCCACATAACTGAATGTACTGATACCAGACGCAGGTATAGGACGCCAGGGGGGGTGGGGGGAGGGGAAAGCGTCCCAGTTGTAACGGAGGACACAGCAAACATTTGTCGGATGCTGGGGGGGAGAATGTTGATAAAAGTAAAAAGCAGAAAGCGGTAGACCACTGGGGACGACTGCACTTAGTGGTTAGAAGGATGTTATCAATGTAAGAGACGCCGCCCGGCCTCCGGGATGCGGGTTGTAAGGCTGTGTCCGTGATAACCAGAAGGAGCAAAGGAATCTACGGTCCCGCACAAACCTACTTGCACATCTCTTGTATTACTTGCATTGAACTCTGCAATAAAAATTGTTTTACAAAAAAAAATGGGTCATGGATAGCTGGAGTTGAAGGGGAATGAGGGATTTTAGGGTTGAGGGATGGGTGGAGTTTTGGTGTGCTGAGGTGTTTTAACCCCTTCCATGCTGGTGACGAACCCCAGCCGTCATGCACTACGGTGCTCGTGTGCTGATGACGGCTGGGGTTCGTCATGGCCCGCCCGTGTTCGTCCGGCGGCCGCACATGGGAAAAATCGCGGCCGCACGGAAGGGGTTAAGGAAAATGGGATGGATGGGGTTTAGGCATAGAGAGGGGCTTTAGTGTTCCGAAATGGGTTGAGTTAGAGATAGTGAGTGATTTTTATGGTTCAGGGATGGTGGATATTTGGGGTTGAGTGTAGTTTAGGTGTGGTGAGGGGTTGATGGTGTTTAGGGGTCGTGAGGGGTCATTAATAGCTGGTGTTTACGAGTGGAATTTACGAGCAAATTAAAAGCGTATAGTATTGTTTGACAATGTAAAAGATGTAAATATGAAATAATGTCCCCTGAAATAAATATCTTCCACAAAACTGTTTCTGAAAGGAAGACCTGTAACCACTTAAAAATAACAGTTTAAACCCAATTGCAACAAAAAAGATATTCTATGAATTGGTTTCTATGAAAAGGTAAATGCCATTCATTCTAAAAATTCCTTTGCACAGATGTGAGGGAAGACAGTGTAACCCAGATGAGAACCCTTCTTACTTACCTCCCTCATTGCTGCCTCTTCCGACCCACCAGTGGACCTGGAACAAATAAAAAAAACAAATGACAAAAGTTATATACAGGTGGAGGGCGGAGCCGAAAAGGTAGGGAACCAATCGAGACACCCAGAAGGAGGAGAAAAGGAGACCAAACGGGCAGAGAGGAAGGAAGACAGAGATCAGAGGTGTGGCCAGAGGAACCCAGAAGACGCAGAGAGCGAGGAGTCTGCAAGTGAGTTGCTGGAGAATGACAAGAATGCTGAGGAATCCTGACAGGATGAACCCAGGATCGAAAACAGCAAACCCGGCGAGACTCCTGAGGAGTGGAGCGAGGAATGGTGGTCGCCCACGGAGGACACGCACAAGCCGCCGCCAACTCAGGAGAGTTGCGGCAGTCGCAGTACGTGACTCAGAGGGGGGGAACACACCCGGAGTGGGTCGGGCTGGGTCTGTTGATACTGGGAGCCCGGGTGGAAGGACGAGGAATTTTTTCTTCGTTTTCTTTCTTTCTATCTTTAATTTCCCTCCACGTATGGATTTTAAGTTTTTCAACCAGCATAAGGTGACATGGACTTCTGATTAGTCCAAACCGGGTGCATACATTTTCCTTGTTGTGGTAGTTAATGATACCTAGAAAAGGGGCATTACTAAAAAGTGGTAATCAACTATGCCCAGAAAAGGGGTGTCACTGAAAAAGGGCAAAAGAGTGCGATAATAAAGCTACTGGAGTCAGTTATAAGTGAACAAAGGTAATCCACTCGAACTCAGTAAAGGTTTTTTTCCCTTCTGTCCAATAAAATGGAGATACATACAGGAAGAGTGTAAGACTAAAAGGGTCGTTAATCTGGAAGAGTCCTATCGATTTCTATTTTATTTTCTCACTTTATGACAAATAGTCAGAGTTCACACTGTCACACGGTGTGGTGAAGGTATCTATGCTGGCCAAATCTAAAAAAACGTATATATATTTACCACCACTTTCTTCTTCTTTTTTTGCTTTTGAGCCTCCGGGTGGCCCCCTCCTGGATAAAGTAAATGATCTAGAAGAAGAGAGAAGGAAGAAGTGAACAGAATCTTATTTCCAGAACTATACCAACATATAAGAAATTAAGAAACACATTCAGCCTCCTTTCTTCTTTTTCCACCCATCCCTCCCACAACAGATTAGGTTAAATTGTTTCTCAGTAATAGGATTCCATGAAATTGTTTTTCTATGAGATCACATACACCCTTGCAAATCAGAATTTGCACCTAATAATAAACAAATGAACCCTGAATCTAAGTTGTTGAACTTGTTTAAATTGTTGTTGTGAATCGCCAAATTAGTACTACTCTTTCATTTGTTACTGCGCTGTCCTATTCCACTATACTCACTGCAGTCATTGACCACGCTCCCTAACTGCTTGATCTTAAATGTTGAAATACTGTTTTTCCTATATTAACACTGTGAATAATAATAAAAACTCCTTTACTTAAGAGCACAAAAGAAGATTAATTAATTACTACTCTCTAAACTACACCCTGCTCCAGTTCCTGTCTTCTCTGCATCAGCTCTTCACAGATTTCTTGCCTACTCCTCTCACTAGATCACTCTTCTCTCTTATCAGTCGGTCAAAACCACTTTATTCGATTAATTAAAATCATAAAAGTGCAAATAGAAAACACAAAACATTACAATTTATATAGACGATATAAAACTGTAGACCATTACTACACAGATATATATAAATGATTTAAAACTAAGAAGATATATCAGTTAAAACAAATTCATGGTATTTAAAATTCAAGAGGAATACAAGGTTCAGTCATCAATGGGAATCTATGTTTCCTAAGACTGAAAGCAGCAACAAGAAAACTAGCAATGTTAAAAATGTTCCAGGTGTTATCTAGCAATTGGAAGTACATAAGGGCTGGTCTGACCTGAAGAAAGCCCTTGCCCCTCAAGAGCCGAATTCAAAACTTCTTCCTAATTTCAGTATAAAAATCACAGAATATTATAAAGTGCATAGTGTCTTGATTTGAGAAGTTATCACAATTACACGGGGCTGAATCTTCATGTTTGCACCATCCTGACAAATTTCCCAACAATAGATGAATCAGGTTAAAGCGAAACCTGGTCAGAAGCCAACGATGGAGGGGCATTGTCACGATTCTTAGATAGAGCTCTAGTGATGGTGATAAAATTAATAAGTAATGGGCCCTCACCAGTGTTTTTTTTATTTCCTCCACCTCCCGTTCTAGCCCCAGTAAGCTCAAAAACTGTGATTTAATCCATTTCAGGTCAGTTTTCTTGATCCCATCCGGCGCTAGATAAATATCTGTGCGCCTGAGTTTAAAAAACATATTCTTCATATTCTTAACATATGACAACCACTCAATTTTGGTAGCTTTGTCTAAGGCAAGACAATCCCTTAGGATCTGATGGTTGAGTGTGAGTTCAGGGTTAAGCCAAGTTTTTATCCAACAAACCAAAGGATCCAAACTCACCAGATCAGTCACATATCCCATCCCTAATTCCTGGTGGACTGCAAAAGTTGGTGTGGATTGGGGGATGGACAGAAGGGAGCGGAAAAATTTATTTTCTGCCATCTGAAACCCTACCACTTGTTTGTAACCCCAATAGCTGCGCCATAAGTGGCAATAGCCAGGCACCTATAAATTCCGAAAATAGCCTCACAGGGCTTAGCTCCCAGTCGCCGTGCAAAGCTAAGTAGTGCTGATGACGATCTTACCACAGCACTCTTCCCTCTTAATATCCATCAGTATATACCTCTAAAACACGCAACACCCTGTTCCTATCATACACCTGCCTCTCTGCCCAAACTTGTCTCCAACATTAAAAAACTAAGCAATCTGGATATTTTCATTCATCATGACATCATGGCTTAATAATCACAAGCAGTACTTGACTTACTAGCTGCAAAAGGTCATGCCATCATTTGTGAAGGTGAACCTGGGGCGTGGTTCTGCTGTCACCTAAAAGGACTCTCTGGACAGCAAGACCTTCCTCTCTATCACATCCACTACGTTTGAGTCTATTACAATACCATTAGCTCTGTTACCCCACAATAACATCTACCCTCACATCAAATATCTCAAATTACATCATTGATGACATAATCCACAGAACAACTCAAATACCTACTCACACCCCTACACAATTTCCCATACACCCACTCACACACCCACACAAGCACTCACATACCCATTCACAGACCCATGCAAGTACTCATATAACCACTCACTCATCCATAGAGCCACTCACACACTTGCTCACTCACTCATACAGCCTCTCACATAACCACTCACTCACCCATACAGTTACTCATGCAACCAGTCACTCACCCATGCAGCCACTCATGCAGCCACACACTCACCCATAAAGCTACTCACATGCCCACTTATTCACCTATACAGCCACTCTCACATCCACTCACTCACCCCGTCAGCCTCTCAACACAGCTACTCTCACCCATACATCAGTCACACACTCACTCACACACCGACACAATCAGTTATATACCCATTCACACATCAATACAAGCACTCGCACATCTGCTCACTTGTCCACTTAAACAGCCACTCATTCACCCATACAGCCACTTACATACTCAGTCACGCACTCATACATCCATTCAGACACCTACTCGCTTACCATTACAATCACTCACACACCCATACAGCCACCCACATGCCCACTCACACACCCATACAAGCACTCACATATGTACTCACTCACCCATACAGTCACTTATACAAACAGTCACACACCATACATCCACTCACACAGCCACTTAGTCACCCATATAGCCGCTCACAGACCCATACATTCACTCACACAGCCACTCACACACCCATATAGCCACTCATACACCTACTCACTCAACAATATAGACACTCACACACCCACTCACTCATCCATAGAGCCAATCACTCACCCATTCACTAACCTACACATCCAGTCAAACTGCCACTCCCACACCCATACAGTTACTTGCACACACACCTATTCACCCATAAAGGTACTCACACACCCGTGTATTATTTTGAACCCACCCCTGGTGGTCCCCTCTCTGAGGTAACATTTCGTATACACTGATTTCTCCTTCCATGATTAATAAGCTATGGAAAACTTGGAATGCCTTGTTACAAAGCATTGGTATGCTGCAGTTTTGCAGGCTGTTGGTTTTTGCGGAATATACCCAGCAGATTTTTGGTACACGGCCAGGCGTTTAAATTCCTGCTGCAGCACATCCAATTTAATCCCAACGCTTCAGTCCCAGGCATAGCTTCATGACTCCTAGCAGCGCCGAAATATGCTGGCGAAATTGCGAAGGAGTGCTCTCTAAGGCACTAACACCTAGTGTGATGATGTCATTTTAATTTCTGGGGAACTGAGGGGCTGCGTCCAAAAATCTAATAGCAGGCCCTAATTTAGCACGATTCGTGTTAATCATGTGTCCTGTTGACAGGATGTATGGGTTCAAGGACCAGGGTCATTACTGGGAAGTATTTTGTCTGGTGCATTACAGCACGAGCGAAAGACAAGGCGCAGCATGTTCAGCGCAGACATTAACTGCACGGACACTCAAAATACACAACCACTTTGGAGTGGGGAACTAATTAGTATATGTAATTGATAAGTACATCACAAGGTCAATGGCACAATGGGTAAGAAAGCGGGGCAAGATGACAGGAAGCAATACATAAAAGGCCCCAATGAGTTGTATGCTGGATTTTTTTTTTTTAATAATTTTTTTTGCAAAAGACACTTCCAAGAGTGTTGCAAGGAAAATATTCCTAAAAGAGTACATTGCATGGGGGGGGGGGCAGGGTGCTTACGAAGCTTAAGCCTGCAAATTACAAAGGAGAATTTTTGATAGATGGGAAGGATTCACAGTAACCCTAATAGGAATATGCAAAGGTAATGTACTCAGCCCTAAACACCAAAACAACGGTAAAGGAGGGTCCCAGGGATGTATATTTTAGAGACCCACACCTGTATTAATCCCCAGCTACTATTGAATTAACAACACACAGAACACAGGGGGTCTACCAGCTAAACTCTAAAGCTACGCTGTCACTGAGTCCACAGGATCCCGTGTTTGTACATATCAACTAAAGAGAGCTTATTTCAAAAGAAAGAAGGAAAAGGGCGAACACTCAATACACAGTTTAGACCGGCACATCATGGGTTATTCGTGCCAGGCTGACCAATCCAAAGCAATTTGAAAAAGGTTTTCCATCAAATCGACTCAATGATCAGTCATATCATTTGACCAAACCCGGGTGCATAATAGGCTGGTCCCCTGATCATTGGGACATCAAACACCGCACCTAGTTGCTGTGGGGGAAGATTGCCGTCAGAGCTTACCAGACGTCAGCCTCCCTGAGAGCAGACAGTGCGAAAGAACGATGTAAGGTAAGGGGATCCGCAGGAAGACGGAGGCCTCCCTGGCGGCATGGCAGAAACAAAAGGTGTATTTGCTTGGTTATGGAAACACACCGACAGGGCGCTGTGTAGAAGGAGGGCCACTCACTCTGGGATGCCTCACGGCTGGGTGAGTATGCCTGACAAAAAATCGGGTTAGCAAACGGAGACGGCACTCGCAGCCCAGCCCCCGCCAGACAGCAGGACACAGAAGAGACTAGCAAGGTAGCGAGTTAAGGCCTGGCTCCGGGAAAAGGCTACCCTCCACATGCAAAGGGGCGTGGAAAACAACAAAAAAACAATCTACAAGCTGTCAGGGTGAATTACGACCCTAGGATTTGCAAATTAGCAAAAAGACAAACCAGTGATTTATGTCCGATGAGTTATGGCTGATGATTTATGATGCACATGCAGAATGATTTATCACAACAGAATGATGACAGATTTGGGACAGAATGATTTATGACATCCCCATGATTTATGACCATGATTTATGACAATGATTTATGATGCTCTGGCAGAGCGATTTATGACAACAAGACGATGACAGATTGGTGACTGAATGATTTATGATATCCGATGATTTATGACCCATGAGTTATGATGTCCAAATGACACTGAGTGACAACCCATTGTGATAATGTATAATAATGATTTATGACCCGGGCACGAGAAGGTGTCCGGGGGAGTTGTACAAATATGACGTATGTAATGAGTAATAAAACTGCGGCCAACAACCACCACAAAAACAATGACTGTTGGTTGTGTGTAGTAATACGGATACACAGGTAAGGTACGGTTCCTGGAATGGGCACAGTGTGGCTGTTAATCTCCTTGAGAGTCATCTCAGTGAGGGGGCAGCGATTTTCACATTGTGAGTGAAATATTAGAGGAAGCTGCTTTAGTGTTGAAACTTGGTTTGGGAGAAGAACAATCAGGAAATTGTCACAGCCATCCTGATTTCCTGCCTGCTGTTCATACCGGTCAAAAGGTAAGCCCGCAAGAGCTGTTGGATGGCGTGCAGTGTGGGACTGTGCGGGGGTAGCAGAGTTACATTGAGGGACCAGGGTGGTGGAGAGAAGAGCAGCAGCTGGAGTTTGAAAGTCACGGGTGGGAGAATGATGAGAGCTGGACATTTGCTGGGGGTGTTTGCTTCACTACTATCTTGCTTTGTAGGGGTGGTGGGGAAAGGATGCGACAGGGGTATCAGAACTCAAGTTCAAGGGAAGAATGTTGCCCATAGCTTCACCTTGCTTTTCAGCGGTGGGAGCGAAGATGGTGACACCTGGACTTTTTATTTTTCGGGGTGCTCATAGGATAGGATGGTATCTGCAATACTGTGCCATTGTCCTGAGTGATGCTCGAGGCAGCAGGAACCCTGACAAAGGGTCACTGAAACTGTCCCTCTTTTTGACAAAGTTGCCAGATGCAAAACCTAAATAACTCTCCTTCTCCGAGCAGCAGGGGCCTCTTAACCATCCATGAATGGTGGCAAGGATAAAAAAGAAGTAAAGATACACCAGTTCTGACAAAATCTCTCTGACTTAGTGTCAGGCTGGGATGGGACCTGGAATTCTGATCTCTCCCTTTAGAGATGATGGAAGGTCCCTGTCACCCAACCATGGCATGTCTGGAAAGAGACCCAACGCATCTTTGTGACTTGCTTTCTTACCCAACTTTGAAATGAATTGAAAGCTACTGAGAAGTTACACTCCTTTGCTCCTATGCAACATGATCATCTTATGAGACAGCTGATCTCCCCCTATGTCAGATACCACAATTACTTGAACAGAGAGTGCCTAATCTGTGACGACCAGCGCGGCAGGAGTGATGCACGATTCTTGTCCATACACACCACCTTGATGCTCAACCAAGCGAGTTGTACACAGCACTCATTCTGGTGGAACCCAAGGGGAGTGGGACAAAATAGGAAAATATCCAACAGCTGACTGTATGACAGCTTCCTTGTATGATCCTTCAGGCTCATCTGTCATCTGCTTCTCAGTGTGTGAGAGCCTAAACAACAAGAACAAACATTTAGTTTTTTCTAAAACAAAAACCTGTGATAATGTGTCCTTTCTATTTTATATTTATTGCCTTTAAGGTTGTAGAACCTATGTTCTGTATTCTTATTTGGAATGACATGATTTGACTTGGTCAGTTGACCAAGTGTCCGTTTGTGGATGAGGTAAATAAACCCACCTACTTACTTCATGATCTCCAGTTCTTTTAATTAGTGTGGAAGATATCAGATTTATTTGGCGACGATTGGAAACAACCTCAACACGACGACAAAGAACCGAACTTCATCTCTCCTCCAGCGGCTGTACGGAAAAGAAGAGATGCGTTGACTTCACTGCGGCAGTAAAAGAAAGGAGATATGTTTTCTCATTGTAAAAGTTACGGTGAGGAGAGCGGAGGGAGGTTAAACTTTTACTTTTAAGAAATTACGGAAGTTATTTCAAAAAAGAAAATAATTAAAAGCTTTGCGCTTAAACTGTGTGCATGAAAGGAGTTTGATGACGAAAGCGAATGTTCTGCTTTGCAGCCTTACGTATCTGACGTTGCATTTCAGCTGTCTCTCTAACGTTGCGTTCCAGCTGAAAGACATACGTGTGAGGCAATAAGAGAACTCAGACGTTCCGACTCAAAAGAGTGTCTACGTTCTATTCTACCATTGTTACGCGCTTTATTGATTAAAGACTCGCTGACAAAGATCTTGTGCATTAAGGAACAAAGACTTCCTTTCTTTTCTGTGACGTATTCACTTGCTGTAAAAAAAAAAATACACGCTTTATCTCATATTGATATATTCTAAAAAGGAAAACTCTTTGGAAATTAAAATCTGCATTGTGGCTCCCCACATTAATTCAAGACAGAAGAGTTTACACTTAAAAGTTTCTATATTGGTCTATATATAAGAAATAAATTCAGAGAAATAAAAAAGAAGCTTAAGGAAGTTATTTCTCTATAAAAAAAAAGTGAAAATATAAATAGTATTGCATTAAAAATGCAGAATGTAACGCAACCAGCTTTTTTCCTAACTAGCCCAGGTGAACCGAATGTTAAGTGGAAAAAATGGAAAAAAATATTTGCAAACTATGCAAGAGTATGTGGGACAAATTTAAGCGCAGAAAGGAAGCATTCACTACTTCTACATTGTCTTGGTGGAGAAGGACAAGATGTTTTGGAACATTTGCCAGATTTAACTGCGGCAGAACAAAGAAATTTAAATGAGTATGAGATTGCAATTCTTCAACTGGATCGACATTATTTACCAAGACTCAGCTCTATAATGGAGAGGTATCACTTCGGGTTAAGGGAACAAAAAAAAGATGAAACGGTAGAAGAATATGTATCATCTCTCAGGAAGTTAGCATCATCGTGCAATTTTGGTCAGACTTTGGATGAAAGAATTTGTGATCAGTTTGTTTTAAGATGTGCGCATGATGACATTAGGAAAGAACTTTGGCTGAAAGATGAGCCTCCTCTGGAAGAAGTGTTGGTTATTGCAAAACAAGTTGAACACATGACTAAGTGTGTTGGAGAATTAAAGAAAGAGAAAGAGAAACCACCTTGTCCTGATTCTAAAGAAGAAACTAAAGTAGAGGAGATCGTATATCAGATTAAGAAACAAGAGGGTACATGAGTACAAAAGAAGCAAAATGTTTTTCCTAATACCTCTAATCCCAGTCAGGGTAACACATTTTCATGTTTTAGGTGTGGACAATTTAGTAATTTAGCTAATTCACCAATATGTCTTGCTCTAAAAGTTTTATGTAACTTGTGTGGTAAAATAGGACATTATGCTAAGTTTTGTAGAACAAAAATGTATAAAGGGGATGTTTCTAAAAAAAAATGGTCACAACCTCAAGTAAGATCCGTGTGTTTTGAGGTCAGTTGTAAAAAGACAGATCATCCCTCTCATCTAGTTAGTGTAGAAAATGTGATGATAAATTTTAAATTTGACTCTTGTTCTAAAATAACGATGATTGATGAGAAGTTATTTAACGAAATGCTTTATAAAAATGTGAAGTTGATGAGATGTGATATCTCCCCTTTGGGATATGGAGAGAAACCAATTAGAATGTTAGGCTATTTTATGGCTGTAATAGAATTGGGAAGTTGTATTATTGTAGGAAAAATATATGTTGTTAAGAAAGGTGATGCATTGTTGGGCTGGCAACATCAACGTCAACTTGGAGTAAAACTTGATCCTAATGCTTCACCACAAGGGCAGATTCAAGAAGTGAGTGATTCTGTTCAAGTCAAGAGTAATGATGATTTGTTTATTTATTGTGGAAGATACCACAAAACCCTTTACAGCTTTTGATTTACAGTTTCAATCCTTAACATTGTCTTTAAATCTAGACTCAATGTACCTGTTAATTTGTGTGCAAATTTTTTAATTCATTAGTTATTTCTCTTCTAGTTGTTTCTTCACTAGAATTAAACTAGTCTCTAGATCTGGCACATGCTGCGTGGTTTCCTTATATACATTGTAAATAATCAAGTATTTTGCTTTTTGTCTGCCTTATTCTTTTACTGATGCTCAATTATGATTCCATTGTCTCAAATTCCTTACTTGCTTGCACACATGAAGAAGGTGGACATCAAATGTACTTTGCTTTCTCTTGTCTCTTTTATTTCCAGGAAGCACAAGGTTCTCAGAATAAGATTTCCTGGATGCGCATGTAAGTTCGGTCGGTTTGAGAAACACGGGTAATGGCTTCGCTGGAACTCCATTTGCCTAGCAAAGGGTGTGGTCCAAAGGAGTGGTATTTATACCCTCCTGAAATCAAAATGGCTGCCACCATCACATGGCTGTTTTCCGAACCTCCTGGCTTTTTCCAGATACATTGCCATGTGCTGTCAATGTTTATTTTCTGGCTTGTTCCAGAACCTTCTGGTTTGTTCGTGAGCCGTCTGGATTGTTCCAAATTGATTACAATCTGCTTTCAAAGTCGATGTATTGGTGATTAGCTGGCAACCATTTGTTTATCCCAACAGTCTTAAATTATGTTTCTTTGTTACAGTTTAAGACTTGTGACTCCACCTCCTACCCTCAAAGCTTTGGCAACCCTCTTTTTGCAGCACCATGAACGTACCCAAAAAGACCATCCCCCTAGGATATTCAGTGAGACACCTGACTGTGACGCCATGACACCCTAGCCCTCTAAGAACGTATTACATCATCATCTCTTGTATCATTCATCGATTCTGGGGGAGATATAGAGCATCAGTTCAGGATTCCAAAGACAGAGCTAGCCTAATGCCGAGCAAACATGGCACATGAAACAGCACACAAGCTCCCACACACATACTTACATATACCAGGAGGGTAGTCAGCCCCAGACTCTTCCTACCTCGAACACTTGCCCCAACCCACTGGACCAGACACTGAGTTTGCATTCTCCAATGTGGGCACCATTCTGTACCTGATGCAGACCTCCTGTATATGCACAAGTCTCAGCAGTCTCCTTCAGTCCCCAAGTAATACATCCGTCTCTCTATGTACATGCTCTATAGACATTCTATTCATACCCCTAGCCTGTCCAGGCCTAACAAACTGCTAGCATACCTACCTACAGTCAGTTATGTACAACTCAAAAGTGCCTATATCTAACTCATAACCTGTTCAAGTCATTAAACTAAACTCAGTGGCGTTTGCAAAATCAGACAAGAACCAAAGTAAAACACAATAACTAAGCAATGCATTCATAGCCATTAACTCTGATGGTGCAGTAATTAAAATATGTTTTCCAAAAACATAATTATAATGGAATGAAATAGCAAACAGTTAACTAGTTGGACTGAGCCAATGCATCTTTATGGAATCAGCCAGGCCATTCACGGGGTAAGGCATCAGAGGAGAGCTCGGTTAATGGCTGCAAGAGGCCAGAGTCACAATTCGTGTGTAACCCTTCTGCCAGACCTGACTTTTTAGACACTGCACCTTGTACGTGGGCCTTGAAGCTTTTTTTTGCCATTATTAAGTTGAGGATTGTTGGCTATGAAAACCGTAAGTTGACACTGTAGCCTTAGACAGAGCAAGACACAGGTAACCGAGAAATGCCCACTGACCTTAGGTTAAATTATGAGTGAAGCAGTGCAGATAGTTCTCTGTTAGACTGCAATTTGTGTAATAGAGCAATTACATTAAATCTGTGCTGGAAGCAGATGTTTATTGGCAAAGTAACTGCATCTATTTCCCAAATTGTTGCACTTGGAAAACATACATACACACACATTCGCTCTCTCTCTCACTTTTATGCATACAAGGACCAGCTATTGACCTTAACTCCAAGCACAACTTCATACTGGAGGACATTGACCATAGTAACCATTTCTACACTTTTTTTGATAGAGGACCGGTATGTTCTTCACGGTATGAGTATGTTTGCTTTGAGAAACCATTTATATACAAATATTTTAGATGATAAATTATTAATCAACCCATCATTTTTTAGATCTGGCGTTAGCAAATACTTTTTGTTTTCGATCAACAAATAGGCACATATACTTACCGACAGGGGCCTTCAGTCAACCCTCTTCATCCAATGGTCTATTTTAACGTTATTCACATTTTGCTTCTGCCCGTCACAGCAAAGAGCATGGGGCACTGGGTCAGCCCACTTCAGCAATTGGCTTACCACACTGTGAGTGATAGCATTCTGCTCTTGCGCAATGTGCACATCGACACAATAAGTAGCCTGCTTTAGTCCAGTTCAATGTTTTCTTTTACACAAGAACATATATATTATGACTTTTAGACAATGCTTATGTTCGTACAGTTCCTCCCTTTGCTAAAAAATCATTGACAAAGCCAATAGTTTACACTTAAGAGAGCAATTAGCTTTGGCAATGATTTGTAACCATGCAGCAGCTGCTGTGTAGCATGGTTAAAACAGATTTTAGTGCTATAATGTGGCCAGCAATAATGTACTTTTTAAAAATGCATTAATGGTGGCGGACCATAGTGCTTTTTAGGTCTCGCCTGATCCAGCGCATATTCTGGATGGCTGAGACTTTTAGTAGATGAGTTTTCAAAGTGCTACTGGCTGGCTACTCGCTTGCGTTCATGCGTGCCGCCGCCATCTGTCTCGGGTCATTAAGTTGCTTGTTTTTATTTCCCGTGCTTTCCCCTCTGCCTCCGTCCATTCACTTTCACTTTCATTTAAATACAAATGTAAATTACCATGGTGTGCACATTTTCTCGAGTTGCATAAAAATAGTCTTATTATTATTAGTCTGATGAATAAACGTATTGGTCTCAAGCTTTGTAGTCTCTTCCGTGCAGGACCACGTATTTACTGTGCTCGTCAATGCCTACCAACTATACAAATCGGTATGGGCCTGATTTAATTGCTCCCAAAATGCAACTTTCATGGATTACAGTACGCACACACACACAACCACACACACACACAACCACACACACACACAACCACACCCACACCTATACACACAACCACAGCCACAAACACAACCACACAAAACCACACACACAACCACACCCACAACCCCACCCATACACACAACCACACCCACAACCACACACAACAACCACAACCATCACAACCACACACAACCACACACACAACCACACACACACAACCACACACTCAACCACACACACACAACCACACACACACAAACACAACAACAACAACACCCACAACCACACACACACACACACAACCACACACACAACCACACACACACACAACCACACCCACACCTACACACACAACCGCAGCCACAAACACAACCACACACAACCACACAAAACCACACACACAACCACACCCACAACCACACCCACACACACAACCACACACACATGATCACACACACACCCACAACCACACACACACACAACAACACACACAACCACACCCTCAACCACACACACAACCAAACACACACACAACACACACAACTACACACAGAACCACACACAGAACCACACAACCACACACACACAACCACACACACAACCACACACACAACCACACACACAACAAACACACACAACCAAACACACATACAACCACACATACAACACCCTTAACCACACACACACCCACACACAACACCACACACACAACCACACACATACACAACCACACACACACACAACGACAACCACACACACAAACACAAACAACTACACACAGAACCACACACACAACCACACAGACACAACCACACACGCACACTCCCACAACCTCACCACACCCAACCACACCCACAACCACACACACAACCACACACAAACAACCACACACACAACCACACACAAAACCACACACACATGCACCCACACACACACACACAATCACAAACACACCCACAACCACACACACAACCACGCACACAACCACACACACACACACATGACCACACACAGAACCACACACACACAACACACACACACAACTACACACAGAACCACACACACAACCACACACACAACCACACACACATCCACAACAACATGCACACAACGACACACACCACACACACAACCAACACCACACACACACAACCACACACACACATCCACACACAACCACAAACACACAACCACACACACTAACACAACCACAACCACACACAAAAACACCCACAACCACCCAACCACACCCACAACCACACACAACCACAACCACACCCACTACCACATCCACGCACAACCTCACACAACTACACACAGACACAACCACACCCACATCCACACCCACATCTACACACACAACCACACACACAACCACACTCACTAACACAACCACACACAACCAAAACCCCACACACAAACACCCAAAACCATACATACACACACAACCACACCCACAACCACACACACACACAACCACACACACAAACAAATGCACACACAATCACACACAACCACACACACACACAACCACACACAAGCACAAACACACAATCACACACACACAACCACACACACAACTACATGCACAAGCACACACAACCACACACACAACCACACACACAACCACACACACAGCCACACACACAACCACACACACACACAACCATGCACACACCCACACAAAACCACACCCACACAACCACACACAACCACACACAGCCAAACACTCAACCACACACACACACTATCACACACACACACAACCTCACACACAACCACACACGCACACAACCACACACACAAACCTACACACACAACCACAACCACACACACAACCACACACACACTACACATATTCCACCACACACACAACCACTACCACACATCCACAACCACACACACACACACAACCACAACAACACCCACAACCACAACCACACACACACACAACCACACAAACACAACCACACACACACACAACCACACACACACCTACACACACAACCACAGCTACAAACACAACCACACCCAACCACACAAAACCACACACACAACCACACCCACAACCACACCCACACACACAACCACACCCACAACCACACACACAACCACAACCATCACAACCACACACAACCACACACACAACCACACCCACAACCACACGCACAACCACACATACAACCACACACACAACCACACACACATGATCACACACACACCCACAACCACACACACACAACCACACACACAACCACACCCTCAACCACACACAGAACCAAACACACACACAACACACACAACACATACACAACACACACAACTACACAACCACACACACAACCACACACACACCACACACAACCACACACACAACAAACACACACAACCACACACACATACAACCACACACACAACACACTTAACCACACACACACCCACACACACAAACACAAACAACTACACACAGAACCACACACACACACTCCCACAACCTCACCACACCCACAACCACACATACAACCACACACAAACAACCACACACACAACCACACACAAAACCACACACACATGCACCCACACACACACACAATCACAAACACACCCACAACCACACACACAACCACACCCAAACACACAACCACACACAAAACCACACACACAACCACACACACAACCACGCACACAACCACACACACACAACCACACACACGACCACACACAGAACCACACACACACAACACACACACACACAACTACACACAGAACCACACACACAACCACACACACAACCACACACACCACACACAACCAAACACACAGAAACACAAACAACTACACACAGAACCACACACACAACCACATACACAACCACACACACAACCACAACCACACACACAACCACACACACAACCACACACACGCAACCACACACACACACACAACCCCACACGCAACCACACACAACCACACCCACAATCACACATACACAACCACACACACAACAAACACACACAACCACACACACATACAACCACACATACAACACCCTTAACCCCACACACACCCACACACAACACCACACACACAACCACACACATACACAACCACACACACACAACGACAACCACACACACACAACCACACACACAAACACAAACAACTACACACAGAACCACACACACAACCACACAGACACAACCACACACGCACACTCCCACAACCTCACCACACCCAACCACACCCACAACCACACACACAACCACACACAAACAACCACACACACAACCACACACACATGCACCCACACACATGCACCCACACAAACACACAATCACAAACACACCCACAACCACGCACACAACCACACCCACACACACAACCACACACAAAACCACACACACAACCACAACCACACACACAACCACGCACACAACCACACACACACAACCACACACACGACCACACACAGAACCACACACACACAACACACACACACCCAACTACACACAGAACCACACACACAACCACACACACAACCACACACACCACATACAACCACACACACAGAAACACAAACAACTACACACAGAACCACACACACAACCACATACACAACCACACACACAACCACAACCACACACACAACCACACACACGCAACAACACACACACAACCACACACACAACCACCCACACACAACCCCACACGCAACCACACACAACCACACCCACAACCACACAAAAACAACCACACACACAACCACACCCACACAATCACAACCACACACACAACCACACACAACCAAACACACACAACCACACACACAACCAAAATAATACATACTCCCACAACCACACCCACAACCACACCACACCCAACCACACCCATGACCACACCCACAACCACAACCACACACACACAACCACAACCACACACACAACCACACACACACAACCACACACACACAACCACATCCTCAACCACACACAACCACACACACAACCACACACAACACCACACACACAACCACAGACACACAACCACACACACACAACCATACACAACCACACACTCCACCACACCCACACAACTACACACACAACTACACACACAACCACACACACAGAACCCCACACACAACCACACCCACAACCACACACACACATCCACACACACACACACCCACACACACACAACCACACACAAAACCACACACACAACCACAACCACACACACAACCACGCACACAACCACACACACACAACCACACACACGACCACACACAGAACCACACACACACAACACACACACACACAACTACACACAGAACCACACACACAACCACACACACAACCACACACACCACATACAACCACACACACAGAAACACAAACAACTACACACAGAACCACACACACAACCACATACACAACCACACACACAACCACAACCACACACACAACCACACACACGCAACAACACACACACAACCACACACACAACCACCCACACACAACCCCACACGCAACCACACACAACCACACCCACAACCACACAAAAACAACCACACACACAACCACACCCACACAATCACAACCACACACACGACCACACACAACCAAACACACACAACCACACACACAACCAAAATAATACATACTCCCACAACCACACCCACAACCACACCCACACCCAACCACACCCATGACCACACCCACAACCACAACCACACACACACAACCACAACCACACACACAACCACACACACACAACCACACACACAACCACATCCTCAACCACACACAACCACACACAACACCACACACACAACCACACACACACAACCACACACACACAACCATACACAACCACACACACCACCACACCCACACAACTACACACACAACTACACACACAACCACACACACAGAACCCCACACACAACCACACCCACAACCACACACACACATCCACACACACACACACCCACACACACACAACCACACACATATCCACAACAACATGCACACAACGACACACACCACACACACAACCAACACCACACACACATAACCACACACACACAACCACACACACACATCCACACACAACCACAAACACACAACCACACACACTAACACAACCACAACCACACACAAAAACACCCACAACCACCCAACCACACCCACAACCACACACAACCACAACCACACCCACTACCACAACCACGCACAACCTCACACAACTACACACAGACACAACCACACCCACATCCACACCCACATCTACACACACAACCACACACACAACCACACTCACTAACACAACCACACACAACCAAAACCCCACACACAAACACCCAAAACCATACATACACACACAACCACACCCACAACCACACACACACACACAACCACACACACAAACAAATGCACACACAATCACACACAACCACACACACACACAACCACACACAAGCACACACACACAATCACACACACACAACCACACACACAACTACATGCACAAGCACACACAACCACACACACAACCACACACACAACCACACACACAGCCACACACACAACCACACACACACACAACCATGCACACACCCACACACAACCACACCCACACAACCACACACAACCACACACAGCCAAACACTCAACCACACACACACACACTATCACACACACACAACCTCACACACAACCACACACGCACACAACCACACACACAAACCTACACACACAACCACAACCACACACACAACCAC
Source organism: Lissotriton vulgaris (assembly GCF_964263255.1). Lineage (NCBI taxonomy): Eukaryota > Metazoa > Chordata > Amphibia > Caudata > Salamandridae > Lissotriton > Lissotriton vulgaris. The sequence continues at coordinate 161,113,574 of NC_141700.1, forward strand.
ACACACACTACACATATTCCACCACACACACAACCACTACCACACATCCACAACCACACACACACACACAACCACAACAACACCCACAACCACAACCACACACACATACAACCACACAAACACAACCACACACACACACAACCACACACACACCTACACACACAACCACAGCTACAAACACAACCACACCCAACCACACAAAACCACACACACAACCACACCCACAACCACACCCACACACACAACCACACCCACAACCACACACACAACCATCACAACCACACACAACCACACACACAACCACACCCACAACCACATGCACAACCACACATACAACCACACACACAACCACACACACATGATCACACACACACCCACAACCACACACACACAACCACACACACAACCACACACAAAACCACACACACAACCACAACCACACACACAACCACGCACACAACCACACACACACAACCACACACACAACCACACACAGAACCACACACACACAACACACACACACACAACTACACACAGAACCACACACACAACCACACACACAACCACACACACCACATACAACCACACACACAGAAACACAAACAACTACACACAGAACCACACACACAACCACATACACAACCACACACACAACCACAACCACACACACAACCACACACACGCAACAACACACACACAACCACACACACAACCACCCACACACAACCCCACACGCAACCACACACAACCACACACACAACCACACAAAAACAACCACACACACAACCACACCCACACAATCACAACCACACACACAACCACACACAACCAAACACACACAACCACACACACAACCAAAATAATACATACTCCCACAACCACACCCACAACCACACCACACCCAACCACACCCATGACCACACCCACAACCACAACCACACACACACAACCACAACCACACACACAACCACACACACACAACCACACACACACAACCACATCCTCAACCACACACACCACACACACAACCACACACAACACCACACACACAACCACAGACACACAACCACACACACACAACCATACACAACCACACACACCACCACACCCACACAACTACACACACAACTACACACACAACCACACACACAGAACCCCACACACAACCACACCCACAACGACACACACACATCCACACACACACACCCACACACACACAACCACACACATATCCACAACAACATGCACACAACGACACACACCACACACACAACCAACACCACACACACACAACCACACACACACATCCACACACAACCACAAACACACAACCACACACACTAACACAACCACAACCACACACAAAAACACCCACAACCACCCAACCACACCCACAACCACACACAACCACAACCACACCCACTACCACATCCACGCACAACCTCACACAACTACACACAGACACAACCACACCCACATCCACACCCACATCTACACACACAACCACACACACAACCACACTCACTAACACAACCACACACAACCAAAACCCCACACACAAACACCCAAAACCATACATACACACACAACCACACCCACAACCACACACACACACACAACCACACACACAAACAAATGCACACACAATCACACACAACCACACACACACACAACCACACACAAGCACAAACACACAATCACACACACACAACCACACACACAACTACATGCACAAGCACACACAACCACACACACAACCACACACACAACCACACACACAGCCACACACACAACCACACACACACACAACCATGCACACACCCACACAAAACCACACCCACACAACCACACACAACCACACACAGCCAAACACTCAACCACACACACACACTATCACACACACACACAACCTCACACACAACCACACACGCACACAACCACACACACAAACCTACACACACAACCACAACCACACACACAACCACACACACACTACACATATTCCACCACACACACAACCACTACCACACATCCACAACCACACACACACACACAACCACAACAACACCCACAACCACAACCACACACACACACAACCACACAAACACAACCACACACACACACAACCACACACACACCTACACACACAACCACAGCTACAAACACAACCACACCCAACCACACAAAACCACACACACAACCACACCCACAACCACACCCACACACACAACCACACCCACAACCACACACACAACCACAACCATCACAACCACATACAACCACACACACAACCACACCCACAACCACACGCACAACCACACATACAACCACACACACAACCACACACACATGATCACACACACACCCACAACCACACACACACAACCACACACACAACCACACCCTCAACCACACACAGAACCAAACACACACACAACACACACAACACATACACAACACACACAACTACACAACCACACACACAACCACACACACACCACACACAACCACACACACAACAAACACACACAACCACACACACATACAACCACACACACAACACACTTAACCACACACACACCCACACACACAAACACAAACAACTACACACAGAACCACACACACACACTCCCACAACCTCACCACACCCACAACCACACATACAACCACACACAAACAACCACACACACAACCACACACAAAACCACACACACATGCACCCACACACACACACAATCACAAACACACCCACAACCACACACACAACCACACCCAAACACACAACCACACACAAAACCACACACACAACCACACACACAACCACGCACACAACCACACACACACAACCACACACACGACCACACACAGAACCACACACACACAACACACACACACACAACTACACACAGAACCACACACACAACCACACACACAACCACACACACCACACACAACCAAACACACAGAAACACAAACAACTACACACAGAACCACACACACAACCACATACACAACCACACACACAACCACAACCACACACACAACCACACACACAACCACACACACGCAACCACACACACACACACAACCCCACACGCAACCACACACAACCACACCCACAATCACACATACACAACCACACACACAACAAACACACACAACCACACACACATACAACCACACATACAACACCCTTAACCCCACACACACCCACACACAACACCACACACACAACCACACACATACACAACCACACACACACAACGACAACCACACACACACAACCACACACACAAACACAAACAACTACACACAGAACCACACACACAACCACACAGACACAACCACACACGCACACTCCCACAACCTCACCACACCCAACCACACCCACAACCACACACACAACCACACACAAACAACCACACACACAACCACACACACATGCACCCACACACATGCACCCACACAAACACACAATCACAAACACACCCACAACCACGCACACAACCACACCCACACACACAACCACACACAAAACCACACACACAACCACAACCACACACACAACCACGCACACAACCACACACACACAACCACACACACGACCACACACAGAACCACACACACACAACACACACACACCCAACTACACACAGAACCACACACACAACCACACACACAACCACACACACCACATACAACCACACACACAGAAACACAAACAACTACACACAGAACCACACACACAAAAACATACACAACCACACACACAACCACAACCACACACACAACCACACACACGCAACAACACACACACAACCACACACACAACCACCCACACACAACCCCACACGCAACCACACACAACCACACCCACAACCACACAAAAACAACCACACACACAACCACACCCACACAATCACAACCACACACACAACCACACACAACCAAACACACACAACCACACACACAACCAAAATAATACATACTCCCACAACCACACCCACAACCACACCACACCCAACCACACCCATGACCACACCCACAACCACAACCACACACACACAACCACAACCACACACACAACCACACACACACAACCACACACACACAACCACATCCTCAACCACACACAACCACACACACAACCACACACAACACCACACACACAACCACAGACACACAACCACACACACACAACCATACACAACCACACACTCCACCACACCCACACAACTACACACACAACTACACACACAACCACACACACAGAACCCCACACACAACCACACCCACAACCACACACACACATCCACACACACACACACCCACACACACACAACCACACACATATCCACAACAACATGCACACAACGACACACACCACACACACAACCAACACCACACACACATAACCACACACACACAACCACACACACACATCCACACACAACCACAAACACACAACCACACACTAACACAACCACAACCACACACAAAAACACCCACAACCACCCAACCACACCCACAACCACACACAACCACAACCACACCCACTACCACAACCACGCACAACCTCACACAACTACACACAGACACAACCACACCCACATCCACACCCACATCTACACACACAACCACACACACAACCACACTCACTAACACAACCACACACAACCAAAACCCCACACACAAACACCCAAAACCATACATACACACACAACCACACCCACAACCACACACACACACACAACCACACACACAAACAAATGCACACACAATCACACACAACCACACACACACACAACCACACACAAGCACACACACACAATCACACACACACAACCACACACACAACTACATGCACAAGCACACACAACCACACACACAACCACACACACAACCACACACACAACCACACACACACACAACCATGCACACACCCACACACAACCACACCCACACAACCACACACAACCACACACAGCCAAACACTCAACCACACACACACACTATCACACACACACAACCTCACACACAACCACACACGCACACAACCACACACACAAACCTACACACACAACCACAACCACACACACAACCACACACACACTACACATATTCCACCACACACACAACCACTACCACACATCCACAACCACACACACACACACAACCACAACAACACCCACAACCACACACACACACACAACCACACAAACACAACCACACACACACACAACCACACACACACCTACACACACAACCACAGCTACAAACACAACCACATCCAACCACACAAAACCACACACACAACAACACCCACAACCACACCCACACACACAACCACACCCACAACCACACACACAACCACAACCATCACAACCACACACAACCACACACACAACCACACCCACAACCACACGCACAACCACACATACAACCACACACACAACCACACACACATGATCACACACACACCCACAACCACACACACACAACCACACACACAACCACACCCTCAACCACACACAGAACCAAACACACACACAACACACACAACACATACACAACACACACAACTACACAACCACACACACAACCACACACACACCACACACAACCACACACACAACAAACACACACAACCACACACACATACAACCACACACACAACACACTTAACCACACACACACCCACACACACAAACACAAACAACTACACACAGAACCACACACACACACTCCCACAACCTCACCACACCCAACCACACCCACAACCACACATACAACCACACACAAACAACCACACACACAACCACACACAAAACCACACACACATGCACCCACACACACACACAATCACAAACACACCCACAACCACACACACAACCACACACAAAACCACACACACAACCACACACACAACCACGCACACAACCACACACACACAACCACACACACGACCACACACAGAACCACACACACACAACACACACACACACACACAACTACACACAGAACCACACACACAACCACACACACAACCACACACACCACACACAACCAAACACACAGAAACACAAACAACTACACACAGAACCACACACACAACCACATACACAACCACACACACAACCACAACCACACACACAACCACACACACAACCACACACACGCAACCACACACACACACACAACCCCACACGCAACCACACACAACCACACCCACAATCACACAAACACAACCACACCCACACAATCACAACCACACACACAACCAAACACACACAACCACACACACTCACACACACACACAACCACAATAATACATACTCCCACCATCACACCCACAACCACACCACACCCAAGCACACCCAGGACCACACCCACAACCGCACACAACCACATGCACAACCACACACACACACACAACCACACACACAATCACACAAACACAACCACATCCTCAACCACACACAACCACACCCACAACCACACACAACACCACACACACAACCACAGACACACAACCACACACACACAACCATACACAACCACACACACCTCCAGACACACACAACCACACACGCAACTACACACACAACCACACACACAACCACACACACAGAACCCCACACACAACCACACCCACAACCACACACACACACATCCACACACACACCCACCCGCACACACACAACCACACACATACCCACAACAACTTGCACACGACGACACACAACCACACACACAACCAACACCACACACACATAACCACACACACACAACCACACACACACATCCACACACAACCACAAACACACAGCCACACACACAAACACAACCACACACAACCACAACCACACACACAAACACCCACAACCACACAACCACACCCACAACCACGCACAACCTCACACAACTACACACAGACACAACCACACCCACAACCACACCCACATCTACACACACAACCACACAACCACACAAACAACCACACTCACTAACACAACCACACACAACCACAACTGCACACATAAACACCCACAACCATACACACAACCACACACACAACCACACACAACTACACATACACACACAACCACACCCACAACCACAACCACACACACACACACAAACACACACACAAGCACACACCCAATCACACACACACAACCACACACAACTACATGCACAAGCACACACAACCACACACACAGCCACACACACAACCACACACACACACAACCATACACACACCCACACACAACCACACCCACAAGGACACCCACACCCACACAACCACACACAACCACACACTCAACCACACACACACTATCACACACACACACAACCTCACTGTTGGACAGGCCTCGTGAAAGGCTCGCTCCCTCCTCGCATGACAGGGCCCGGACACCGGCTCTACCGGGGTTACCAGAAGAACTACCCCGGCAACCCGCAGAAGCCACCCGCAACCCGTCCCCCACGGGACGCCTGCTCCCGAACATCCCAGCATCGGCTGACCCGGGCCTCCGTCAGCACCATTGCCTGGGCCCAGCCGCCATCTTGGACACTGCACCACGAGGCCGCGTGGCCTCAGCTCGACCCCAACCCTGGGCCTGGCCAGGCCCCGACATCGAGGCACCACCATCCACCCAGGAGGTGAACGGACCACTTGGCAGGTCAATGAGAGAGAGGAGCGTCGATGGCTCTCCCCCGCCAGGTGCCGATCGCCCCCAGCCTCCCCGGGCGCTGGCTCCACCCCCCTGCTGGGTGTCTGGACTTCCTCATCCCGGACCTCCTGACCTCCAAGAGCGAGGGTCCGGACATCAAAGGAGGCCAGACCTATAACTGGGGCAGCTCCAGAGCAGGAAGGCAGTTGTATCCTGGAGTCGAGAGACGCCTAGAAGAACTCATCCTTGACGGACTGCTGGCGCTGCCGCAGCCCTGCCTTGTGAACCAACGTCCTGCCTGCTGGCGCTGCCGCGGCTCTCTGCAACCTACATCCTCATCGGGACCTGCTGGCGCTGCCGCGGCCCTCTGCAACCTACATCCTCGTCGGGACCTGCTGGCGCTGCCGCGGCCCTCTGTAACCTACATCCTCGTCGGGACCTGCTGGCGCTGCCGCGGCCCTCTGCAACCTACATCCTCGTCGGGACCTGCTGGCGCTGCCGCGGCCCATCCTTGTGTGAACTATCATCCGAGCCTGCTGGCGCTGCCGCGGCCCGACCTTCCAGAACTCCGAGGATTGTGAGCTATCCATCTTACCACCTCAGTACCAGATCGGTACCAAGACTGTCCCGCTACCCCTTTCCCCGCCAGAGACTAGAATTGAGAGGACCCTCGTGTCCCGATCTCACTGTATCGTTGATATCCTTGCTTCAAGAATCGTATATAAAGAGTGTTGACCTTATCCTCGTGTGGTGTCCATCTTTGGGGGGGAAGTTACTTGTCTGTACGATCGCTGGAGACGGCCCTCACCGGAGGCCTCTCCTCTTGTCCTCGGCCGACCCTCCAGGTCCCTGTCTAACACTCACACACAACCACACACACACACAACCACACACACAAACCTACACACACAACCACAACCACACACACAACCACACACACACAACTACACATATTCCACCACACACACAACCACTACCACACATCCACAACCACACACACACACACACACAACCACACACACACAAAACCACACACACAACCACACACACACAATCACACACACACAATCACACACACAACCACACACACAGCCACACACACACAGCCACACAAACAACCACAGACAACCACACACACAAACAACCACACACAACCACACACAAAACTACAACCACACACACAACCTCACACCCAACCACACACACAACCACACACACACACAACCACATACTACCACACACACAACCACACACACACAACCACAAACACACAATCACAACCACAACCACACACACAACCACACACACAGCAACAACCACACACACCCACAACCACACCCACAACCACATCCACAACCACAACTAACCACACCCACAACCACACACCACAACCACACCCACAACCACACACAAAACCACACCCACAACCACACCCACAACCACACACGAACACACACACACACAACCACACACACAGACAAGCACCCACAAACACACACAACCACACCCACACACACAACCGCAACAAAAAGTTTTAGGAAAAATTGACTCTTTTAAAAATTCTGGTTCTACCAGAATCCAAGTCCTCCAAAACACCCTGTTTTTTGGCTGTGAAAAGAAGAGCAATATTGCCCCCATTTTTATTATTCTGTATCCTCGGTTCAATTCTGGGGTGCTTTCTTAACTTGTCTCTAGTTCATTGCGAATCTTACCGTTACTAATTCAAATTGTGTTAGCTTTTGTTTATTCGCAATGCAAACTTTATCTCAAAAAGTTGCTCTAACAAGCTGCAAGTCCGCTACGGAAGCCCATTCATTTGCTAATTATTTTCCACATAAGGTTGCAAGACCATAAAGTGGAGCATTCAGGATTTTGAATAGTTTCTTGTTTGAAGATGTTACTCTCTCCTGCGCACCCCACTCCTGTACTAAGGTTACGAGTGACCTTGCACCCGCCTTTCAGAGGTTCTTGCATCCACCCAAGTCTGGCCTGGCACTGGTGCATCCCAACCTGACTCACACCGGGGGATGATCTCTGCACCCCCTTCGAGACGCCAGCTCACTACTCTTTGCAGTCTGTCACTCACCCCTCACCTCCCTGGCACTCACCCTTCACCCCTCAGACCTGGCAGTCACTCCTCACACCTTGCACTCACCCTTCTCCCTCTCTAGCACTCATGATTGACTCTGCGTGACACTCAACTGTCACCTCGATGACACACCCATGTCCCTCCTGGCATTCACTACTCACCCCCTTGGCACTCACCCTTCACCTCCATGGCACAAGCCCTTCATCCCCCTGGCATGGCACCTACCCGTCACCCCTTGCACTCACCTTTCGCCTCCTTGGCACTCACCCTTGACCCTCCTGACTTTTACGTCTCACCTCCATGGCACTCAAATTTATCTCCCTGGCACTCACCCTTCATCCCCCTGACCTGGCACTCAACCTTCACCTCTGTGGCACTAGCCCTTCACCCCCCTGGCCTGGCAGCTACCCCTCACCCCTGGCACTCATACTTCCCCCTTCTGGACACTCACTCTTCCCCTCCCTGGCACTCACCCCTGACCCTCCTGACTCTTTCCTCTCATCTCCCCAGCACTCACTCCTCACCTCCTTGTCACTTACCCTTCACCTTTGTCAAGTAAGCTGTGATGACGGGGGATGCTGGTACCCACACATAGACAAAGGACCTATGTAAGGTAGAGGCAACATTTTCTCTGCTTATGGAGACTAGACCAGACGGAAGGTGGTTCAGATAGAATTCACATAAGTATAGTTTTTGTTTATCACAATTTACAGCAGTGACATGACAATGGTCCTGACGAATGCCACACAACTTTTTATCTGGCAGAAACATGTTGACCTAGTCTGATAAGGAACATCTATATCCTTATCGTTGTGTTTCTTTTCAGTACTCTTCTCTTTGCCAAAGCGCCGGGACACCCCTCGGGGTAGCTGTGCGCTTTAAAAGAGTCCCAACATAACATAACATAACATATCGTTACACTGACTTTTATTTTATCCATTGGGGATACTGATTAAAGAGAATTTTCCCTAGATGAGATGATTTAAAAAAAAGATTTGTTATATTTTTTGCACTCTGCCCCTCACTTACATATGACATTGGAGTGAAAAACACCTCACGCTCCTCTCCTGAGGGAGAGTTGTAGCCCACACAGTGCACCTTGTGGGCACTGTGTGCAAGAGGGATCCCAACGATGAAGCATGTCACCCAAGTGGTGAGTGAGGGTTCTCGTTTTAAGAAGCAAATGCCCAAGTCCTTATACTATAATTCAGTTACTCTGTACACACTGATTCATATTTCAGCACCGTACCATTAGGTTACCTTTTTTTGAGAATCAAATGTGGAGTGGTACCATGAATGGTTATAATTTCTCCAATTGAGACCCTGTTGTGAGTTACTACTACTCACCCTTCACTCCCATGGCATGATAGTCACCCTTGTCCCTCCTGGCATTCACTCCTCACTTCCCTGCCACTCACCCTTGACCCTCCTGGCACTAGCCCGGTTTCCCCCAAGAACAAAAAATAACAAGCATTGGCATAGCCAATAGGTCTCGCCTTTGGGACCTTATAAGTGTTTAGTCCACGCAATAGTTGATGTTGTTGCACCAAGGATATTGTGCTGGATAACTAAATACTTAGAAGGCCCCAAAAGCGAGACCTATTGGCTATGCCAATGCTTGTTTAAAAATGTGTTTTAGCCTTGTTCTCCTCATCCCCTCTTACCTGTTCTCTCCCTCTACTTGTGTCCTTCGGGATGAGGTAACACAGGGGGAGGGTGGGTGGGAGACAAACATGTGGGTGAGGGAGAGGACCAGTGAGAAAGGATGGGGAGCACCCGACCATGGAGGGTTGGCGGGAAGGGCTGTGGAAAGCATACAGAGAATAGGGGAGGCTAGAATATTCTGGGGCAAGTACACAGACAACAGACGGAGAGTGGGAGGGTTGGGCAGGGGCAGAACATTCACAATAGTGGTGGGTGGTATTCAAGTCGGAGAGGAACATGGAGGGAGGAGAAGTACTGGAGGAGACAGACAGAAAACACACGCTCTTGTAGAGTGCTTAAACAAAAAGACAAAAGTAGCACTTGAAAAAGCGAGCAGTTGAAGGACAAAGTAATGCATTCATACTCCATGTGAGTGACAAACACAAAAGGAGCAATGAAAGCCTAAAAAAACAGATGAATAAGAAGCAAGCAAATGAGAGTGACAGAAAAGCCACTGGTAAGCAAAGGGCAGCCTAAAAGCCCACTGTCAGGTAAAAACAGGTCTTAAAAAAAACAGCACATGCGTTGGCTTAGGCAAGACTTAAAAACCACCAACAAAGAATAAAAGCATTTTCAAAGCTAAAATGTAAGCAGCATGTGCCAGCTCTATTGGCTTTGACAATGTTTGTTTCAATTTAACCTATTGTCTGAAGAGGGAAGTGAATGCAGGGTTTTAAGGAAAGTCTCACTAAACTGTATACACTAAATTATTATTTAAATTAGCCAACTATCATGCAGGATTCTTTCGTGTGCATTATTATCTGGCTACCTTATTTCTGTCGCAAATAACAGTGAACTAAAGTGACCCTTTCGAGGTTTTATGATTTATGAAGTGAGTGTGGTAGAGGCTGCGAGTGACCGACTTCAGACTACAGGCTTGTGGAGAACTGAGGGTCTATTCAGGCTGCTGTATGAAGGGTCAGAGCTGCTTCATGGACTTGGAAAATGCAGAGTCGGATGCGACTGCTGTGGATTCTTATCCATCCAATGATATGCTCTTACTAATTAGAGGACGGTTGCTTGTGGGTTTTCTTCCGGAATTAGCGTAGATTTCTTGCATTCTTTTTATTCTTGTCAGTGGCTTGATGAAACTTATGAGGGCCCCCTTATAAAGTACAAGGAGGGGGCTACCCATGCTCCGGACCCAGTCAGGAGCTCTCGGACCAGGGCCCTGCTGCGCAGAGCCATAGGGGACCCTCTGGAGCTCGGGGCCCCTCACACTACGGGGACTGCTGGGGCTAATGTTATGCCACTGGTCCTTGTAGATTTCCCTCAAACCAAGCACGGCAGGGGCCTGTGCTACGGCCTGTGTTATTCCCCTGCAGAGCCCCCTGGTTCATCTTGCCTTGCCCCTCCCCCCCTTTAAATCCCCGAGAGCCTAAGCAGGCCACGCACAGGAAGGGGCGGCTTTAATTTTAGCTGGGCAGGAAAAGCACACATAAGGTTATTTTAGGAAATGCACACAAATACTCTCGGACATTAATCAAAGCATTAATGTCAGGAGTATTTGACATATAATGAAAATATAGCACCGAATTTGTTTTTCACTGCCAATGAACATAGGGATGTGTTTTCACACAAAATATACGGCCACCTCTCAGCTGGGAAAAAATGAGTTTATTCTCTTTAAAGTTTAAACTCTGGACTTTTCCTTTTTAGAGTGTTAAACGTGCTTAACCTAGCTACAAATGAGTTAACCACTTGTGCCCATATCTTTTTAAGTACATTATTAAATGCCTAAAAGCGGGGTACATCTTTACATCAAACCATATATTAGGGGTAGTGTGTGACCATACGTGCCTTTTGACCCCGTTATATGGCAAGAAGCCACATTTCACAATTTATCAATGCACTTGCATCATGAGAATTAGCATCACACAATCTTTGGAGGATGCGACAAATTTTAGTGAACACAATATCGTCACAGTTTGTTGCATCAATTGATCTTTGTACTTTATAATCCCACAGGAACAGTGCTTAATTTGTAAAAAGATTAATGCCAGGGCCCTCGTCAGGAGGTCACTACTGCTTGCCCCTGCCCCCTGCCAGCACTGCCAATGACAGTACCACCACAACAACTAACCATCACCCTCTTACAAGTAAAACAATTCATACTATTCCAGGCCCTCAAAGCTATACAAATGGCTTAGGAGGCAGGTATTAGTCATTGTAAATGTAAATTGAATTAATAAACAGCTGTTGTTGTGCTCATAAATAAATTAGTCAGACAGCGCCACCATGTGGCAGAATATCATAAGCGCTGGTGCTGGCAATTAAGAAGTGCCTGTGCTGTGCATAGAAACCACCGGCTCATATTAAGCTCTGCACAGGAAGTAACATCATAGAAGTGGATATCACATACAACTGTAAACTAAAGAAATTTGGTCTCGACTCACCAAAGTTTTTATTTTGGCTGCTGAGCTGAGAAGGTGCAGTGACCATATAGAGAAAGGTTCTCTATTTCTATGTGGCGCAAGTGGGAAATCTAAACTCGAATCCAAGGGATTGCGTTGGAAGACCAGTGAAATGCCATTTTCATGTTCTCTTTCAAAGTATCCTATGATAACAGGAGAATCCTGAGAAATTAATTTTCATTGTACTGGGATGTCCGCCTCCCCCCTTTACGCTCTGAAGACACCAAGATCATCTGCGGCGTGCCCCAAGGATCATCTATCAGCCCTACCCTGTTCAACGTCTACATGGCTCCACTCGCCAACGTCGTCCGCTCGCACAACCTCAACATCGTTTCCTACGCCGACGACACCCAGCTGATCCTCTTACTCACCAAGGACCCCTCCACCGCCAAAACGAACCTCCACAAAGGACTGAAGGCCATCACCGACTGGATGGAGAACAGTCGCCTGAAACTGAACTCAGACAAGACGAAGGTCCTTATCCTCTGCTCCTCCCCCTCAGCCTGGGACGACTCCTGGTGCCCGGCCGCTCTGGGAGCCGCACTGACGTCCACTGACGACGTACGCAACCTGGGGTTCATCCTGGACTCTTCACTCTCAATGACCCAACAAGTCAACGCCGTCTCCTCCTCCTGCTTCAGCACCCTCTGCATGCTTCGCATGATCTACAGATGGATCCCCACCGGAACCAGAAAGACGGTCACCCACGCCCTCGTCAGCAGCAGACTGGACTACGACAACGCCCTCTATGCTGGAACCAGGCCAAACTCCAGAAAAAACTTCAGCGTATACAAAACGCCTCCGCACGCCTCGTCCTGGGCATCTCCCGCCACTCCTTCATCACGGGCCACCTGAGGGACCTGCACTGGATCCCCGTCAACAAGAGGATCACCTTCAAGCTCCTCACCCATTCTCACAAAGCACTCCACAACGCCGGACCAGCATGCCTCAACAAGCGTCTTGCCTTCTACACCAGAATCGCCAGCTTCACTCCGCCAACTTCGCCCTCGCCACAGTCCCACGCATTCACAGAACCACCACCTGTGGCAGATCCTTCTCCTACATGGCCGCCAAACCGTGGAACACCCTCCCCACCAATCTGCGTCAGACCCACGACCTGCTGACCTTGAGGAGACTTCGCAAGACCTGGCTGTTCGAGCAGTAGCTGTTTCCCCTCCCTCCTCAGTGCCTTGAGACTCTCACGGGTGAGTAGTGCGCTGTGCAAGTTGTTTGATTGATTGATGTTTACATAGTACGGTCCAAGCAGCAAGGACATCATCTCACCCAGATTCCACCACTGCAGTGAGCAAGATGGATTGAAATGGATCACAGTCCAGGATGAGGCTGGCTTTGCATATTTCTGCTCATGCCATAGTGATGTGGTAATGGAACCTCTGGGCATCCATTTCTGGCTCTGGATACGAATAGACTTTGGAAAGTAACAACTGGAACTTTCAGTCCCAGCTCAAGGTCAAAAGTAGATTTTGTTGTGCTAGTCTGTGGGACAGTGAGTGGATTTGTTTAGGGGTAGAGGGGCTTGTTAAATCCTGTCTCAATCAGATGGCCTCCTTATTCATCATGGACCCGCGGGGTTTTGTTTGTACCCTTCATGTGGGTTTAGAGCTGTCTGCCAGTAGAGGAACGTGCCAATACAAGAGTGTTTCTTCCATATTCTGCTTAGTTTTATTCTCACCTTACAAAGTTGAATTTGGAACTTTTTTACTCTGTGGTCAGGACACGTGTGTGACTGCTGCGTTTTGTGTCGTGGTAAAATCACACTGTGGAAAATGACATGTGGAAGACTAAAGCTGGGCTAAAGTTGCAAAAAAGAAAAGAAAAAGTAGGGGGTTCTTACTAAATAGGTGTCACTGCAGAATACACGATTTGCCGAATACCAAGTATGCCTTGTCTTGATTACACCTTATGGCTTTTGCTTCCACCATACTATAATATGCGTCTCTTTACCTTACACTTGCAAGTTCTTGTTCATCCCAGCTTTCTCCCTGCATGAATGACTTTCGGTTATTCTATTCTACGATATTATCTCTCTTGCTCTAGGTCAAGGTCTAATTATGTAAAATATGTCTGTTCCTCAAAAATGAGGGCTGAAGCCCACAACATGAACCCACCAGCACTAACAAAGGACTGTTCACAAGAACATCTCATCTCCAAGAGAGGCATCAGTGTTTCCTCTCGCCCAGAAGAGCATTTCTCTGTCTGCAGGATCTCACACCAAGGAGTTCTTGACCATTACCTCAGAATTCCTTGACCCAGACTGAAACACAAAGTGTACAAACCACTATCAGGATTTCTGACACAGCAATGCAAGGCAGTGCCCTTCTTTAGCCTTGCATGGCTTCCTGAGAGGTATACATGCCCGGCTGTTAAGATTGACTATTCCCGATATTTCTTTCGGGCGATGCTTGAGCCCATACTGGCCCTTAAGAGAAGGACGTGATTAGCCCTGATACCCTCAATAACAATATACATATGGCCTGAGCACTTTGGATTGACGCCTACCATATGGACGGAATGATTCTTTCCACAACCTAAAGAGCATTTATTGTCAAACGAGGTTGATCCTCAATGAATTAGTGAATAAAATTAATTATTGGATGCTCTGCCAATATGCACTCTTCGTCCTGCTGAAGACCATTCCAATTTAGCTTAGTCGAAACGCCGTCAACGCTTATGTGTGGCCTTTGTTGAAGAAGAAGCAATCCTTGCGACTTCTGTTTTTGTGTTTTTTCCAGTCTGTGTATAAAACTTTTTTCCTCAGCCACTGTCTTTGTTCACAATGTCAAATAGTTTTATATTGTTTGTAGTGTAACTGTGTGAGCACCACTGTCTCATGATCGTATTGTCTTTTATATTATTGTCTTATAAGATTTTGTATATATTGTAATCTGTGTAGGGGTATAATTGTGTAATATTATCTTGCAGATCCGTAAGAGTTTGTCTTATATAATGCAGTTTTCATAATTTTTTTATTTTGGGATTATTTTTAATGTTACTTGCATTTATGTTATATGTAATGTATTCTTAAACCTTTGTTAGGATTCTAGTCTTCTTTGGACTAAGGCCAACCTGGTCGACAGCCCAAATCCTCCCACTTCCTCATTTCTCCTCACCATCTTTCACCCTCAGTTAGGTTTCCCTCAAGGCTCAAAATTCACCCCCTTCTTATCACTGTATACCTATACCCCTTCCAATACTTCAAAGCAGGGAAAACCGGGTTCGAGTTTCAACATGGACGCTCAACATCCTGTGATTCTGGGCAAATCACTTAATCTCCCCGTGCCTAACAAAATTAATGTGTCTGTCTGTAATGCAACTGGTGCTCATGTACAGCACTCTGATACCTTCAGGTCAATTTTGCGCTATATAAAACTCCCCCCCCAAAAAAGATCCTGGAGACACAAATATAATTCTAAAGCTGGATAGGTCTTCACATCTGGCATGGCAGGACTCGTGAATGCTACTAAAGCATCATGACGCTCAAGTCCTCACTTATATAGCAGAGCAGTGAAATGACTCCACCAACATCTGACCTAAGAAATTGGACTCCCATCAGATGTCTCTACAGAGGAACAGGACCTGGGCATGACTATAGACTCCTACTTCAATCTCAGGTAATCCAAGAGGGCAAAAGCACCTTCTTTATAATGAGAATCCAGTGCCGGGTTTTCCTTGACTTGATGCTCTCCCTCAGTGCCTAAGCCTTACTAGCTCGAGTTCTTTAACTCCTCAGCTATGGCAATGAGCTCTATATTTTGCTTCCGAGACGTGTAATCAGTGAACTACAACAAATTCAGAATGCCTTTGCTGAAGAAACACTAAACCCGAGCTGATGCAACCATATCACCCTAACCCTGCACTGCAATGGCTACTCTGGCTGAAATAATCTCATTGAAAGTTCTCTCCCTCAGTCAAAGGGCAATCCCTGTGGCAGGACCATTTGTTCTATAATCCAGTCTCAGGCTGTACTGTCAAAGAAGAGACCTCAGACTGAGAACGGCTCCACTCTTGATCATCCTTCCCTTTTTTATATGTAACTCAGTTAGGTGGGAGATTCTTCTCTATGCATATTCTCTAGAATATGGGGCACATGCATCAAGCCTTTTCCCGTCCCAAACCGGCAGGTTGGCGAATGGAAAAAGTGCCCTTTTTCTATGCATGTAGGTTTTGGTATTTGCAATTTAGCTAATTGCAATTATTTACGATTACCTAAATTGCAAATGCATTTAGGGAATCGTAATTTGCGATTCCCTAATGCTAATGCATGTAGCCTTTACTAAATGCAAACTGTGCATTTAGGAAACGCTAATTACCATCAACTTCAAGTTGATGGTAATACGTACATGCTTTGAAAAATGCACAAAAATGCATTTTTCAAAGTGCCATTGATGCAGCGGGTCTAACATAAAACCCTTTCTTGATATAACCAATCCGGAAGTAACCTCTTCTATTTACTCACCGGTGGGGCCCACAGCACCACGAGTCACACACTCTCTTAATCACACAGCCCCAGAATCAATGATATGTAGTTGAGCTGCAAGACATGCAGGGTACCCTATTAACCTATACAGTAACTTTATGAATTATATACATCAGAAATTTTAAATGCCTACCAGTTATAAAAACAATATCAAGGTATTCAGCTATTTGGTTGATGGACCAACTAGTAGGAATCAGTTGATGGTGATTAAGTCCAGCTCAATCATTAGTTCTTAAAACCTTCAACATTTATTCGTCATGACTTTATTCTAATAACCACAGACTCGAGTTTATATTTTATCTGGATTCATTAAAAGAGAATTTTTTTAAATGGCAAGAAATGTATTAGTCAAACACATTCAAAACATCATCCAATACATTTCAAGCAAAAGAAAATGAAAAGTACTCATTACCCCTTGGCCAAAAGGGCGATGATAGAACTGCAGAACACAGAATAGGATCCCAAGCGGACTGTCTGTCCCTCCAACCTCCAAGATGTCTCCCTCCCGACATAGAATTTCCGCGATGGATTTATTTCCCCCTTCAAAGTTCAAAGTCCAAAATTTTCAAAGTCTCTAGCACCATAAAAAATCGTCCCGACTGACAGCATGTCGTGCTGAGTAAAGGAACGAAAAAATAACAGCCAAGAACCAACTTATCATGAACACTAGCTCTTTTATACCCTCTCACTAACTTTCTAAACCCAACATTGAAACTTTTAGGGGCTACATTCAATACTCATTGGTCCATTGTAGAGGTGGGGATGATCACCTCATGTCCTCCTTCCTCAAAGCAGTTCGAAAAGTGCATATTCATACCATGGGTTCTCATGACTTCCTAAAATGTTCACATTAGTACTTGTATAGTTCTTTTGCAACAGTTTGTCACATCCACGTTTCAAAGCTCATCCGTTCCCAGGCTTTTTAATACAGACAATTTTGGCATAACTCCCGTTGCAGGCCAGGCTGGCCTTGACATCTCTCGCTCTAGGCATAGGCCATACACTTGTGACTGAGCATCCATTCTTTGAGCATGTGCGGGGGCCATCTTTAATTTCAATTGCACCATCGCGTTTTAGCAGCAGCCACTTTTCAGACTAGGCCGATCAGGCCGTAATGGGAACTGATATGAAAACAAACATAACAGAAATTTGAAATAGTAAGTAAGCCCTTCTGTGTACCTCCCACCTTTCTAGTTACCCGTGTTAGTTAGGTGTTACCTAGCGAAGCAAAATGTAAAGCATGTTTTACTTACCATCTGCACTCTTTTGCCACGATACAATTCTACTACATGCACAAATATATGCATTTACTCTGTTATATCTAAGCTATCACAGTTCTATGTTAGTTCGACTCATGCCTTATTAATAAATTAAATTTTTGCAAATAGCAGTTAGTTTTCCCACAAATAGTGTCTAATATAATATGCATTTTGTTGATTAGTTTATATGCTTCACACAATTAATATTAATAAAGTTATGAGAGAATAAACTTTACAAGGGGTACAAAAATGTTCATTTTCCCCTGCTCCATTACCATGTAGAGCACACATGCCCTTAAGGCATGTGTGTGCTTTACATGTGCACACAATTTTTTTTTGTGGGGTCCTTCATGGGTGCCTTAGGCCCCCGAGCACCTTTGCATTTACATTCACCATTTGCGCTTACCAATTTGGTAATCGCAATTAGCGAATACAATGCCATTAATTCTTAAGGACCTGTAGGCCCATAGGAATGAATGGGTCACATTACCTAATACTGATTCGCAATTTCCGAATTGCTATTAGGTAATGTTAAGGAATCACAAATTATTTTGCGATTCCTACATGCATAGGCATTTGCAATTTCCAAATAGCAATTCCTTAAAAATTGATATTTGGTAATCACAAAATAGAAGTTTGATGCATGTGCCGCTATGTCCCTGAAGAAACGGGTAAGAAGACTTTAGAAAGCCAATAAATACTTGATTTTTTCCTAAGGCTAAATATCAACTTGAGGTTCCGTGACGATTTGAACCCGTGTTTTCAATATTGTCGGAAATACATAATATTGGTATCAGCGAACCGCAAATGATCCATTTAGCATATCCTGGTGTTTTCGCTATGCTACGAGCAAGAGTACTCCTGTTACAAGCACATTTCTGATCTACCCATGGCATCCATCTTAGATCATGGCAGCCATTTTGTGTTTCTTGCCCTCACATATGCAATAACCTCTGATCACTTCATTTCGATTAAGGACACGTAGGTTTAGCCGGCAATTCACCTCTTTAGTGACACGTACACCTTGGAACAGAACACGCTGTAGCTGCATGACTCGACAAAGGCTGCCTCCTCTGCCCGAGGCCAGTCCTACTGAACTGGTTCTCATGTCCATTGTCCCGATCATGATTAGGCGGCCGAAGCCGGTAGCCTTGCCCATTTACAACCCACAAACATCCCTTATCCCACTTTCCTATCTTCCACACCTGGCTCCGTTCCTTTCTTTCTGAATCTTTATTAGGGGGAGGTAACGAAATTTACGATGAGGCGGTTCGGCTCTTGAATGCAATATTGACAAGGGATTGTGATGAACTAGTGGGAACCCCTCTTCGTAATGTTTGGCCTCAGATATTATCGACGGTTCCTGTGTAACGCCAAATATTTATTGTTTAGGACACAAAGGTTTGGGAATGTACTAACATGTGAAGTATTTGCCTGGAGCACAATTTTTAGTATATAAGGAGCAACCCTCTATGTACAAATCGAACAGGCTCCTAGGCACTGCCCATGCGTGGTTTCTGTGACTTCTGTGTCCCTGCAGTAATAAACCTTTGGTCTTTGACGCCACCATCGAGAAGCCCGTGTTTCTGTTTATTTGTGCACCAAGGCAGGTGGAACTCCGGGGTCTTCGGGTGTTGTTCCCTGACACCTCTGGACGGAACCAAAAAGTCCAGAACTCCAATTGGCGCCCATTGTGGGGCGACGTCATTCGGTACCGGTCCAAAAGCCTGAAGAGTTCGAGAAGCTTCGTGTGAAGATTCCTGAGGGAGGCGCCCCACTTCATCGATCCCGGCATATCGCAAAAGTGGCCCGAAGTTCTCTTCCACGAGGGTTCCCGTTCAGGACGGCTGCAGTGGGCCGTTGCCTTGACCGTCGCCCTGTCTTGGACCCGAGGTGCAGTCCTTAGTACGGCGAAACGTGACGGGTTTCTCCTTGGTGACGTCTTCAGTGCCTCAGTTAAGTATTTAGTGGTTGCTAGCTGGTTATTTCGTGAGGGTTGTTAAAATCCTTTTTGGTTCTTAGTTTGGTTTGGTTTCGTAAGATTATCACTGGTTGTTCTGGTTACGATAATCTATTTGGTTTAGTTTGGGTATCGATACATCAGTTCGCTTTTGGTAGGCCTAAGTTCTTGGTTCAGGTGCACATATCTGTTTCGTGTTTTGTTTGTTCTGTGTTCCGGATTGCAAAATGGTAAGTCGGAGAAATTGTATGTTGTCGTGTTTTGGTTGCAACAGTGATTCACGATTGGAGGACTCATGTCTGGTTCCTCCGATTGGGACTCCCTTATATGACTTGTACTGTAAACATGGTGTGGGTCCTATATCTTACAATGAGGTGTGGGTCCGCTATACGAAAAAGGATGGTGTCCTTAGTTGGCCACTGCATGGTAGTTTTGAACCCGAAATCCTTGATAATTTAGAAGCTAAATTGTTTAGGAAGAAAGCCCGGCCGGCAATGTTTGATTCTTTCCGTTACTGGCGAAAAGAATCTAAACAGAGAGAGATTAAAAGGTTAAAGAAAGAACAGAAAGAGCAAGAAGAATTGACTCTAGAGCAAGCGGCTAAACAGCTGCAAGTTAACGAGTCTGAGAAGGCCATAGAGGTGGCTATTAGAGAGCATAATTTAGCGATTGACAAGTGCTATCCTGCCTTGCCATCGAAAACAACTAAGATACTGGAGGACCCCGAAAACGATCCTCTGTTGTCTTATCTGTTAAGGTCACCTCCACCGTATGCACAAGGTGCTACGGCTCCACCTTTACCGAATGTTCAATTGCCGGTTGCTGGACAACCCGGTATTCCTGCTCCTGCTCCTCAGAATCAAGCTCCTGTACCTCCTGTGGTCAATGTGAATATTCCTACGGCACCTCCTCCTCCTGGATTGCCGACTTCTCTACCTATACCTGTATCTGTCTCGCTCACACCTACTGTTCCACAAACTATTTTCCTCGATACTCCTACTGTCCCGCTATCTGTTCCTACTTCTACTGTGTTCTCTGCGTCTGCTAGTGTGTTGACTCCACTTTCTGTTCGTCGAAGAATCACTGATTCTGTTTCTAGCATTCTGTCTCCTTTCTATAAAACTTTAATCAAGACTCCTACCTCTGACTCTGTTCAAAGACGTAGCCAGCTTCCGAGTACTGAAGAACGGGGAATTTTAGATTCCACGGCTCTCAGATGGATTTCAAAGAGTAGGAGATATAGTACGAGAGATGTGCTAGATACATTTATGCAATGGAAGGAACCAACGCAACGGTATGTCTTTGATGAGATGTGCTCGCTGTTACGTGAGGAAGTAGAAGAAGATGATGTTGAATCAAATTTAGAAGACTTAATTAAGGTTCAGAAAGAGTTTGCTGCAGGAATGATAGTAGGTCAAAATATAGAAGAAGCGATGGAACTGATTTTAAGTTATAGGAGTGATCCATCACTTCGTTCACCAAGAGATTTAGAGAAAAGTAAGATGAAGCAGACTCGCCAATATCCAATGAGGGAGGTTCCTCCAATTTGGCGCGAAGCTGTGCAAGCTGACGCACCGAATGGTATTGTAGCAGCTCCGGCCCAATTCCAAAGAGTGTGGATACACATTCCATGGAAACGAGCCGAAGTGCTAGCAGTGAAGCAGGCCTTGCCAGACCCGCGTAAGAATCCTGCCGGATACTATAAAGAACTAACACAGACAGTTGAGGCTTGTGTAATGAAT
This sequence comes from Lissotriton vulgaris, assembly GCF_964263255.1. Lineage (NCBI taxonomy): Eukaryota > Metazoa > Chordata > Amphibia > Caudata > Salamandridae > Lissotriton > Lissotriton vulgaris. The sequence goes on from NC_141700.1 coordinate 161,136,916, forward strand.
CTGGCGGACATTGATATGTTATTTGGTAATGTAGTTCCGCAACCAATTTCGGCTAAAATTCGTAAAGAGAATCATCCAGTTGCCCTAGGTGGTGATTGGGCAGCTATCATTGCAGCGGATGGTCAGCAAATAGGTGGTTCAAAACCCGAACCCCTAATTGCTAATCTTCCAGGTAGAATAATCGACTTAATGAAGACTCTGATGCCCGCATTGCGTGTTAATTGGGACAAGTTGTCCGTATGCAGGCAAAAGAAAGACGAAAGTGTCTCCGACTTTTTCACGAGGTTCGAAGAGACTTTTGTAGATCATAGTGGTCAGGATATGAGCACAGAAGGAGGACAGAGACTGTTTGTCGATAAATTCGTACATAATTTGTTACCTGAGCTATGCAACAAATTAAAAGATTCCGAGAGTGCGTGGGCTGTTTCTACAACTGCGCAAATACTTGCAACTGCACAGTATTATGAAAATAGGGATAAAGAGGAGAAAGAGAAATCAGATAAGAAAACGAAAGACTTAAAGACTAAAGTTCTCTTGCAACAGGCGTATCCGCCTCGCACGAATCAGACTAATACGCAACAGAGCTCGTATCAAAGAACAGATTATAGTTCACCGAGACCTCAATATCAGTGGAATCAGTGTGCGTACTGTAAGAAAGAGGGTCACTACAAGAATGAGTGTCCAATCTTAGCGCAAAATAATGCAGCAGCAGCTCAGAGAGGTCGTGGTGGTTTTGTGCAGAATTCTAGAGGTCGAGGGCGAGGTGCTATGCCTCCACAAACGAATGATCGCCCTTCCAATCACTTTGATCAACGAAATGGACAGTCTGCTCAGCAAAATAGATCTCAACAGTATCTTGTTGAAGACTATTGTGAAGTGGATGAGGGATTTCAGCAAAATGGGTACTTGGACAGCCATGGACAGAGAGAGGGAGTAGTATCAGTACCAGTGGATCAGAGTGGGCCTTATGTCGCAGTAGCAACATCAGGTGTAGTCGAACCGTTTCTGTTGGATACTGGTGCAGCAAAAAGTTCTATCATTCATGCGAAACTCCCTGGCGCACCTTTGTCCGGCTCAACAAATGTTTCTGTAGGTTTTTCAGGCGCCCCTGTTTACAACCCCATATCTGGTCCTTTGTCTATTTCTGTTGGACCGTGTCAATTGAAAGCACCCCTAATTTTAACGACGGGTTGTAATGAAAATCTGCTTGGTTTAGACTTGTTGAAACGACTATATGCGACATTGTACTGTTCTCCGGAAGGAGTACAGCTTACATTGGGCAAAAGAATCACCTCTCCGATGTACTTGTCAATGGATGCACTCCCGCCAGAGCTGCGTTCACTCCCTGATACTCTTTGGGCGACTGGTCCTAACGATGTAGGCCTTTTAGAAATACCACCATATGTAGTCACTTTGAAAGCGAATGTGAAATTTCCAAGAATTCCTCAATACAAAATATCTAGTGAAGGTAAACGTGCACTTCTGTTGATTGTACAAGATTTGATTAAAAAAGGTGTGGTTGAAGAAACTAGAGGAAATGTCTGTAACAGTCCTGTATTACCGATTTTGAAACGAACTGATCCTACAAAGCCTCCAGTGTATAGGTTTGTCATCGACCTCAGAGAAGTTAATAAGATTGTGGTCCCGCAGTTTCCTGTAGTTCCAGACATTACTGCCTTGTTAACATTGATTCCTGCTACAGCCACCTGGTTTTCAGTCATCGACTTGAAGAATGCCTTTTTCAGCATTCCGATAGCCGAAGAAAGCAGAGATATTTTCGGCTTCTGTCTGGGAGGTCGAACTTTCAGATTTAAACGCGCTCCACAAGGCTATTGTGAGAGCCCATCTATTTACAGTCAAGCACTAAAAAGTCAGTTAGATTCCTTTGTACTTCCTCCAGGTTCTGCTCTAGTGCAGTATGTAGATGATCTTCTAGTGGCTGCCGATGACAAGGAAACTTGCAAAGCAGCTACGATTTCGTTATTGCATCATTTGTCTAATTTGAATCATAAGGTATCACCTTCGAAAATGCAATACTGCTGCCAAGAAGTGACCTACCTAGGTCATCTCTTGTCAAAGGAGGGAAGGAAGTTGACCCCAGAGAGAATAAAAGCAATTACGCAGATGAGTGTTCCTTGCACGCAGAGAGAAGTGCGTGCCTTTTTAGGTATTACCTCTTACTGTAGGCAGTGGATCCCAAATTTTTCTCTTTTAGCAAAACCGTTGGTAGCTTTGACTGGGAAAAATGTTCCGAGTCCGGTGCCATGGTCTGATGAATGTCAGGAGAGTTTTTCTGAGTTACGAAAAGCATTGTGTTCAGCTCCTGTATTGGGTACACCTGATTACAGCAAGCCATTCACGCTCTACGTTCATGAGAGAGAAGGTTGCGCGTTGAGTGTTCTGACACAGACATTTGGTGATAAACAACGCCCTTGTGCGTATTTTTCATCAACATTAGATCCGGTAGCTAGAGCGTTACCTAGTTGTTTGAGAGCTACAGCGGCAGCTGCGGCTTCCATTCGACAATCTGCTGGTTTAGTGATGAACAACATGCTAGTGGTTATGGTCCCTCATGCTGTTGACACACTCATGAATCGAACCAAGACACAACACCTTACCAGTGCGAGATTATCTGGTTACGAGCTGACATTATTAGCAAGTCATATTCAGATCAAAAGATGTAATGTATTGAATCCAGCAACGCTGTTGCCGGCTAATCAAGAGTCGAGTGATTCCGAGCCCCATGATTGTTGTTTTAGAACGGAGGAAGAGACAAAAGGACGAATTGATTTAAAATGGCACGCTGTATGTGGATGGGTCATGTTTTAAATTGGAGAATGGTGATGTGACTGCTGCCTATGCGGTAACGACTCTAAAAACGATTGTGGAGACTGCAAGAGTGAGTCAGAATTCTGCCCAAGCTGCAGAATTAATAGCTCTAACAAGAGCGTGTGTTTTAGCTAAGGGAAAGAGAGTGAATGTGTTTACAGATAGTCAGTACGCATTTGGCGTGGCCCATAGTTTTGGCCGTTTGTGGAAAGAAAGAGGTTTCATTACGTCCCATGGGACTAAGATTCAACATGGTCAGCTAGTTAACGATCTGTTGGAATCTCTAACCTTGCCTACTGAAGTTGCGATTGTAAAGTGCAGTGCTCATAAAGCAATCACGGATGATGTTGGTCGTGGGAATGCTTTTGCTGATGAGACCGCTAAACAGACAGCTAGAGACATGATGAGTAGAATGTATGTTGCTACGTCTGCAAGATGGATTGCTGAGTCTGGAATGTGTGAGGATACAATGGAAAGTGTGAAAGAGATTCAGAAAGAGGCAACTGAGGAGGAAAAACGTGTATGGAGAGAAAGTACGGGCAAGTTGGATTCGAGTGGGTGTTGGATTGATTTGTCAGAACAACAGCGTTGGATGTTGCCTGATGCGTATGTGCTTGCAGTGGTGACAATGGCGCATGGAGTAGCGCATATAAGTTCTAAAGGAATCTGTAAGATGTTGGCTCCAGTCTGGAAGAATGATGGGATCAGTAAATGTGCAGAGAGAGTGGTGAAAAATTGTATGGTATGCCTGATGCATAATCCTGGCAAGGGAACTCCCACTCCTGCTGGTCACTTCGCTCCACCTTCCTGCCCCTTTGAAGTGATTCAGTTAGACTTCATTCACATGGATCGGTGTAATAATTTGAAATACGTCCTGGTGGTAGTCTGTGCTTTTTCCAGATGGATCGAAGCATATCCGCTAAAGGACAATACTGCCCTATCAACTGCCAAAATTCTTCTCAAAGAATATTTCCCTAGGTTCGGAATGCCACGGATTGTATGGTCAGATAACGGAAGTGAGTTTATAGGGAAAGTTATGCAGAGTGTGTGTGCCGGTTTGGGCATCAAACAGAAGTTCCACAGTGCAAACCATCCCCAGTCTGCTGGTTTGGTTGAGGGGTACAATGGCACCCTCAAACTAAAACTAGCTAAAATACAAGCATCCACAGGTTTATCCTGGCCAGACGCACTACCCTTGGCTTTGTTATCAACGAGAGCAACTGTACATTCTAGAGTAGGGCTTAGTCCCTATGAGATTGTCTTTGGCCGCCCGGCAAATGTGTGGGGTGTGCCTAGGCCAAAGGAGTTTTGTTCTCTAGAATATCCTATGTTGATCGACTACCTTTACGACTTGACTGCTAAATTGAGTCTTATTCACCAACAGGTTTTCGATGCATTGCCAAAGCCTCCGGAGAGTCCAGGGCATCAGCTGAAACCCGGCGATCAAGTTGTGATCAGAAACTTCGCGAGGACGAAGAACCTTCAGCCAAGATACGTCGGCCCCTTCCAAGTTCTGCTTGTGACAAGAACCGCTGTTCGCGTAGCTGGTCGCAAGCACTGGGTACATGCGTCCCATGTTAAACGTGTGCCTCTACCACTTCCTTACGACGACTGGGTGAAGAAGGGAATTGGTGCCTCCGAATTTGAACACACGCCAAAGTTCATCCCTTTCAGCGATACCAAATTGATTACCGACACTCCGAACTCTGACTCTCCTCCTGAAAAGACTCCTTTGAACTCTGAACATTTGTCCCCTGCATCAGAAAAAACTCTGTCATCTGCGAACTTGAACACTGCAACAGCTACTAGTGATACGCTATTTGCCGATTAAACAGTACCTGCAAAGCAAAGATACAATTTACGACCTCGTAATATGGACAAATAAAGCAGGCAACTGCCCATTGTGATATTTTGAAATTTTGAACTTTTGCCTTCAGCCAGGAAGTTTGCTATTGTTTTATTGTTTTTAAAATTGCCTTGCCGTCTGGGTAGCCGTAGGGTCGTGGCTGTGTGCCTAGTTGAATCTGCGGGGGTCTGACACAAGGTCGATCTTTCTGTTGGTTCTGGGAACTCCCAGGGCTAATAGAGGCATTTTCATCTACGTACACATCATCAGTGGTCGCGAGCGGATTGTAGAAGATGGAGCTTCCTGCGCTGCAACGAGAAAATGTGATTTATGTTCACAGAAATAGACTGTACAGAATTCTTCACAGCAGATGCTTTTTGATACAATGTGCCATTACATTTTTGATTGTTTTTATAACGTTGGTGGGTGGAATCGTCTTTGGTATGGGTTTGATTTTTATGCCAGTAACCACAGTACCTCCCCTTGATCCTGCTACTTCTACTGTTTCTTCTATACACTCTTTTCACTCGTTTCCTGAACATGAGCAAGCTCGACGCTCAGAATTCATTAATAACACTTTTGTACAGCTCTTGCACCAACACCAACTGGTAGTTAACACTACAGACTGCTGGGTGTGTGGCTTGATACCCCACACTATGGATAAAGGCATTCCCTATCTGGTTTTGCCTTTCAGCTATAATGGATCATTTCAGGCCCTTCAAACCATCTTTGCTTATGCCCTTGAAACCTATCCTCCGCGTCCACCACGTTCCACTAAATATAACTCTGCCAACAAAGCTTTAGTCCAGGGAATTATTGACATGATCAAGGACGTCAATAATACTCCATCTTACCCTAGAGACGAATTGCGAGTATATTTGAGTTGGAATTCTTCAGAGTATCGCCTTAGTTTGGGAGAAAGCAAGCGTAAAAGCTCAACTCCAATCTGGGTCGTACCTCACCGAGGTCAGGTCTGTTTGCAAGGTAATGGGAGAAATCCGAGAGCTCAGCTAGGGAGGAGTGAGTGCGTAGAGACTTACGTGTTTCCGGCTAACTCTTCCCCTGCTTTTCTTACTGCTAGGGGTACCTACTTCATCTGTCGAGACAGAGCGTATACATGGTTGCCTGCTGACTTCTCAGGATCATGTTATATTGCTCGATTGTTACCTCCAACATACACTGCATCATCTGACTACCACAAGACCAGAGTAGCAAGAGGTGTCTTCAGCAAGGAAGATACCGCTGGTCAGGAAGCTGGAGACTTCTTCAAAGGCTTCCTTCCGTTCTGGGGGCCTATGGCCAATAGTAGAAACATACGTCAGCTAACACGGGTAGTTGAATCTACTATCACCGAAACTGCTGGTGCCCTTAGCAATTTGACAGCTGAGCTTCAGGCGGATAGACTCATGACATTGCAGAACCGTATGGTTCTAGATGTAATACTTGCAGATCGAGGTGGGGTATGCAGAATGATCCAATCGAGCTGCTGTGTCTTTATTCCTAATAATGCTCCAACAGTCTATGAGGCGATCTCGAAGCTACACAAGATTTCCGACTCTATTGTAGCGATCGCTACCATCAGCAAGACACAAGGTAGAGGATTTCGAATATCCTGTCCATGGCGGAAAAACTACAAGTCCCAGAAGGCCATCCGGCGCTGGGGGTTGGCTCAGTGGGAGGACGTGATATAAGCGCCATCTCCGGAACGTAACGGGGCTTGTCAATCGGATTCTGTATTCGCTCATTGTGGATGAGCCTTCCTTGCTTCAAGTCAAGATTCCAGAGAAACATCGCCGATCAAAAGCCTGCGTGGCCAGATTTCCTAGTCTGCACGACGCCGATCAACAGCCAGCGTGGTCAGATTCCGTAGATTGCCCGACGCCGATCAACAGCCAGCGTGGTCAGAATTCTGGTGGAGAACCGTTGGTCCTGTAACCATTCCAGTCGTGCAAGTACCAAGAGGAAGCGGGCTCGCCTCCTCTTTAATTGTTGTGTCTTGTTACTATTACAAACGGCGTCTTTTCAGCCGCCATTTCTTGTTTACATTCCGGGGAAAACCTTGGTGCCTGTTGTCAGTGGCTACTGACACAGTTTGGTAAATGTTCTTATCATAACCACCAAGATACCGTTGGTTTATTACGTGGAGGTTCCACGTTTTTGTTAGTGTGTAATTCAAAGGCTTATTTGAGATTACTAACTAAGTAACAGCGGAGTGACGTTAACTCCTCTGTACTTCTGGTCGCCTACTTGTTGGGTTCTGTATTTTGAGGATTCCTTTAAGGATACATGGGGTGGAGAAACTGAGTCCCAGTACCAGTCACCTCATGGTAACAGACCAGACGATACCTGACGTGCCATTCCCCGATTCCAATCTACCTCCCGGCCCCTATTCGTACAGGTCCAAACAGTGGGTTTATTCCATTGTGGGGGTTTGTGCGGAGCGGAGTCGGAAGGACTATCATCTATCGTCTCTGCGGGCCATCGGTAGAAGGTTAGTGGCGCTTGCGTACTCTTGCGCTACCCTCAATCCTGACAGATTGACAAGCCCAAGAATACAGCCCTGCCTAGACGATGGATACAAATGCCACTCTTACCGCCCTGTTGGAGAGTTTTACAGGCCTTCAACAGGAAGTCCAGAATTCCCGGTTAGAAAACCAGGCGTTATATAAAGAGATATCTGAACTACGTAAAGACGTATCAGATCTAGCCATGAGAGAGCCGGTGGCGAAACCATTGATTCGGCCGGCCACTCTGCAGCCTCCCCCTTCCTTCCAAACAGGGGGTTCGCTCGCAGCCCCTTCCACTTCTGCGGAGGCCACACCGACTGTACATATCATCCAAAATCATGGTATACCCCTGGCTCCACCCGAAAGGTTTTATGGGGACCCCAGAAAATTTGAAAACTTTTTGAATCAATGCCGTTTGCATTTTCTATGCAAACCTATGGTCTTCCAGGACGAAGCATCCAAAACGGCTTTTCTAATGTCCTATATGGGAGGGAACGCGTCCAGCTGGACTATTCCCTTGCTCGAAAGAGACGATCCCGTTCTACATGATTTTGCTGCCTTTTGCATCGAACTCAGGAAATTGTTTGATCGGAAGTCTCACATGTTGTCCTTGGATCATGAATTAATGACCTTGAGACAAGGGTCCCAAGATCTGTTGTCTTACATCACGACATTCAACCGTCTCATTGTAGAAACAGACTGGCCGGCCCAGAAACGGATCTCCTTATTCTACCAAGGACTCCGGGGGGAACTAAAGGATGTCTTGGCTCAGGTGGTGCAATTACCAACTACCTGTGCGGAGTTAATAGACCTGACTGTCCAACTAGATCACCGGCTATTGGAAAGAAAGGGAGATAGAAGAGGGGGAGATTACCGAACCTCTTATCCTTTATTTAAATCCCGACAGGGGGTAGATGACAAAGCTAAGACACCCGAAGGACCAGAACCCATGCAAATAGGGGGAATACGTGGGCCCCTTTCCCGGGAGGAAAGAGACAGGCGAAGGAGGCTGAAACTCTGTCTCTACTGTGGTAAAGGGGGGCATTTCATCAATGACTGCCGGGCAAGGAATTATGTCCCTGGAAAAAATCCCCTTCCCCGAGGGCAGGCAGTTCTTAGTTCTGATGAACCGGCGGAAAACTGTCGGTCTTAAATCAGGTAGAGACCTCTGGTTTGAGACGACCTCATGATCCGGTCTCTCCTTTTGTAGCTAATACCTTACACCCTGCAGTCGCCCATATGAATGTAAACGTCGCTCTATGGGTTGCCAACCAAAAACCTGTACAGGTAGATGCCTTGTTAGATTCGGGTGCGACAGGTAATTACATAGACCAGACCTATGCCTTTCGTATGGGTATTCCATGTGAGAAGAAAGCTATACCTGAAACGGTTAAAACTGTGGATGGTACCATACTAACGTCAGGCCCAGTAACATACCATACGTTGGCCCTCGTAATGAGGTTTGGGGAGGATCACTGTGAATATATACAGTTTGACTTGATCGATGCCCCTCAGTTCCGGCTCATTTTAGGCATGCCCTGGTTGACACTACATGATCCGGTGGTGAGTTGGGCTTCCCGTACTGTGAGCATGACCTCTGAATATTGTAAGGAACATTGTCGAGAAGGAATGCATCACGATTTTCCCCTTGTTCCTTCGATCGCAACCTTCTTGGCTCATGAATGTGTGGTGGATGCTTATTGTTGTGCCAGCACTCTTCCTGAAGAGTACATATCCTTTCAGGCCTTGTTCGATAAACAAACCGCTACCCACTTACCTCCACATCGTACCTACGATTGTCGGATTGATCTCGTTCCAGGCGCTGATATCCCCTGTAGTAGGGTGTATGCTCTAACAGAAAAAGAAACGTTGTACCTCAAAACCTATCTGGAGGACAATCTCGCATCTGGGTTCATCAGACACTCTACTTCCCCGGCCTCGTCACCCATGTTCTTCATACCAAAGAAGGATTGCGATGAATTAAGACCATGTATAGACTACCGCGCCATTAACAGGGTGACCATCAAGAATCGCTATCCTCTCCCCCTCATTCCGGTATTGATGGATCAGCTGAAAGGGGCGCGGTACTTTACAAAACTTGATCTCCGTGGGGCTTATCATCTAGTCCGTGTGATGAAAGGCGACGAGTGGAAAACTGCATTCCGAACAAAGTTTGGTCTCTACGAATACCGCGTGATGCCCTTTGGCCTCTGCAATGCCCCCGCCGCCTTCCAGTTTTTTATGGATGAAGTGTTGAGGGGGTGCTTGGAGACATTTTGTGTGGTCTATATTGATGACATTTTGATCTATTCTGTGTCTCTGGCCGATCACATCTCCCATGTGAAAATCGTACTGGAAAGGCTACAGCAGAACTCCCTGTACGCCAAACTCGAGAAATGCCTTTTCCATGTCCAACAAGTAGCCTTCTTGGGGTACGTGATTGACCTCACGGATTTCGTATGGACATGAGTAAGGTGGATGCCATCATTACATGGAAAACGCCACGGAACGTTAAATCGGTGCAAAGCTTTCTCGGATTTGCCAATTACTATCGGCGTTTCATACAAGATTTCTCCAGAATCATCCATCCCATCACAGCCCTCTTGCGAAAGAATGTTCCCTTCAAATGGGGAGTGGACGCCGATTCCTCCTTCCAACTCCTCAAAGAGAAGTTCACACAGGCCCCCATCCTTCGACATCCAGACCCCACGATTCCGTTTGTCCTGGAAACTGATGCTTCTCAGTTTGCTCTAGGGGGAGTCCTTTCTCAACGCCATCCTACCTCTGGTCAACTCCACCCGGTGGCTTACTACTCCAAGAAACTCTCTCCGTGTGAAATCAACTACTCAATCACCGACAAAGAGCTTTTGGCCATCAAAAGAGCATGCGAAGAATGGAGGCATTACCTTTTGGGAGCGTTGCATACGGTGGAAATCATCACAGACCACCGCAATCTCCTGTTCCTAAAGACGGCGAAGGCCTTGACTCCTCGACAATTGAGGTGGACCCTCTTCTTTTCTGACTTTGATTTTGTGATCAAATATAGACCAGGAACTCGCAACGGGAAAGCAGATGCGCTATCCAGGTTGGGTGAAGGAGAAACTACTACCTGTACGGAACCCCCTTTTATCTTGCCAGGAGCTGATTCCACGGATAGAGCTATCGCCTTGATCACCTCCGAAGATTTCCTGGACGACGTTCGGGTTGCCCTAACAGACTTCGATATTGCTGACTGGGTACAGAAAGAGCCCGAACATCGATGTGAGAAAGATCACTTGGCCTATAATTTCCATGCCTTATATATCCCCAACCCTGCATTACAACGCAAAGTCCTAGAATGGTCTCACGATTCTGCTTTAGGGGGACACATGGGCATCTTTAAGACTATCGCCATTGTGGAACGTTCTTTCTGGTGGCCTGGGGTCAGAAAGGATACCAAGGAATACGTGCAGAACTGTGCTATCTGTGCACAGGGGAAAGCCAGTCACATCAAACCTCCAGGACTGCTACAACCGTTGCCCATTCCACCCAAACCTTGGCACACCTTGTCTATGGACTTTATCGTAGAGATGCCCCCGTGTGAAAAACAAACTGTGATCCTGGTAGTGGTGGATCATCTCACGAAAATGGGACATTTCATTCCCTTGCCAGGCCTACCTTCCTCCAGTGAATTAGCCAAAGTCTTCCTCCAACACATCGTCCGTCCACATGGATTACCGAAAGTGCTGATCACTGATAGGGGGACGCAATTCACTTCCCGTTTCTGGAAGGCTCTCTGTGCCATATTACAGATTGATGCGAGACTCTCGACGAGCTTCCATCCGCAAACAGATGGAAAAACGGAACGTCTAAATCAGACTTTGGAGCAATACCTGCGGTGTTTCTCGCTACAGAACGCCACAGATTGGACCATTCTTTTGTGGTTGGCAGAGTTCGCCTACAATAACGCGGTACATACCACCTTGGGATGTTCCCCATTCTTTTGCCTCTATGGATTCCATCCTAACATGTTCCCTTTTGAATGGCCTGCTGAATCCTTGGTCCCTGCCATTCATGAACACCATGCTCATCTTCGAGCTATACTGATTGAGGCACGAAACAATCTCGAACATGCCCAAGAATCCCAGAAAGCCTACGCAGATAGGAGGCGTACTCCTGAGCCTGAATATAAGGTGGGGGACAAGGTATGGCTTTCTACGCGTAATCTACATATCAAAGGTCTGACGAAACTGAAACCGAAGTATGTAGGTCCCTATGGCATCTGCGAGAGGATAAACGCTGTGGCCATGAAGCTCTCATTGCCTGTATCATGGACTATACATCCTGTCTTTCATGTGTCACTCCTGCGTCCGTGCCTCCCGAGCGTGAGATTGCCTGATCGTCCCCATCCGGTGGATGTCGAGGGCCACGAGGAGTATGAGGTGAGTTCTGTTCTGGACTCCCGTTTGGTAAGAGGTCGCGTCCAGTACTTGGTGGATTGGAAAGGGTTTGGTCCCGAGGATCGGACCTGGGAACCCTTGGACCATCTGCATTGTCCCGACTTGGTGGAACAATTCCATGAAAGGTTTCCGGGGAAGCCGGGACGTCCGCCGGGACGGCGGTCCACGAGAGGGGGTTCTGTAGCGATCGCTACCATCAGCAAGACACAAGGTAGAGGATTTTGAATATCCTGTCCATGGCGGAAAAACTACAAGTCCCAGAAGGCCATCCGGCGCTGGGGGTTGGCTCAGTGGGAGGACGTGATATAAGCGCCATCTCCGGAACGTAACGGGGCTTGTCAATCGGATTCCGTATTCGCTCATTGTGGATGAGCCTTCCTTGCTTCAAGTCAAGATTCCAGAGAAACATCGCCGATCAAAAGCCTGCGTGGCCAGATTTCCTAGTCTGCACGACGCCGATCAACAGCCAGCGTGGTCAGATTCCGTAGATTGCCCGACGCCGATCAACAGCCAGCGTGGTCAGAATTCTGGTGGAGAACCGTTGGTCCTGTAACCATTCCAGTCGTGCAAGTACCAAGAGGAAGCGGGCTCGCCTCCTCTTTAATTGTTGTGTCTTGTTACTATTACAAACGGCGTCTTTTCAGCCGCCATTTCTTGTTTACATTCCGGGGAAAACCTTGGTGCCTGTTGTCAGTGGCTACTGACACAGTTTGGTAAATGTTCTTATCATAACCACCAAGATACCGTTGGTTTATTATGTGGAGGTTCCACGTTTTTGTTAGTGTGTAATTCAAAGGCTTATTTGAGATTACTAACTAAGTAACAGCGGAGTGACGTTAACTCCTCTGTACTTCTGGTCGCCTACTTGTTGGGTTCTGTATTTTGAGGATTCCTTTAAGGATACATGGGGTGGAGAAACTGAGTCCCAGTACCAGTCACCTCATGGTAACAGACCAGACGATACCTGACGTGCCATTCCCCGATGCCAATCTACCTCCCGGCCCCTATTCGTACAGGTCCAAACAGTGGGTTTATTCCATTGTGGGGGTTTGTGCGGAGCGGAGTCGGAAGGACTATCATCTATCGTCTCTGCGGGCCATCGGTAGAAGGTTAGTGGCGCTTGCGTACTCTTGCGCTACCCTCAATCCTGACACTATTCATGTAGACAAGGGAAACTGGTCCTTCATGGAGTGGTTTTGGACTCTGATATCAGCGTGGGGATGGAAGGTTCTGATGGTCATTGGTGTCATCTTAGTATTCCTATTCTCATGCTGCCTGATTATCCAGTGTGGTCTTGCTTTGTGTAGTCTCTGTGCTGCAACCTGTTTTCGGAAACCACCTGCGTTTGGAGAAAAGGCGCGAGAAAGGATGATGATACAACAGCATGTCACTGACCTGATGAGCATAGAATTAGACTCTGACATAGACTGAGTAATTGCCTATGTAAGGGCAAAAGGAGGGTCTGAGGTTCCGTGACGATTTGAACCCGTGTTTTCAATATTGTCGGAAATACATAATATTGGTATCAGCGAACCGCAAATGATCCATTTAGCATATCCTGGTGTTTTCGCTATGCTACGAGCAAGAGTACTCCTGTTACAAGCACATTTCTGATCTACTCATGGCATCCATCTTAGATCATGGCAGCCATTTTGTGTTTCTTGCCCTCACATATGCAATAACCTCTGATCACTTCATTTCGATTAAGGACACGTAGGTTTAGCCGGCAATTCACCTCTTTAGTGACACGTACACCTTGGAACAGAACACGCTGTAGCTGCATGACTCGACAAAGGCTGCCTCCTCTGCCCGAGGCCAGTCCTACTGAACTGGTTCTCATGTCCATTGTCCCGATCATGATTAGGCGGCCGAAGCCGGTAGCCTTGCCCATTTACAACCCACAAACATCCCTTATCCCACTTTCCTATCTTCCACACCTGGCTCCGTTCCTTTCTTTCTGAATCTTTATTAGGGGGAGGTAACAAAATTTACGATGAGGCGGTTCGGCTCTTGAATGCAATATTGACAAGGGATTGTGATGAACTAGTGGGAACCCCTCTTCGTAATGTTTGGCCTCAGATATTATCGACGGTTCCTGTGTAACGCCAAATATTTATTGTTTAGGACACAAAGGTTTGGGAATGTACTAACATGTGAAGTATTTGCCTGGAGCACAATTTTTAGTATATAAGGAGCAACCCTCTATGTACAAATCGAACAGGCTCCTAGACACTGCCCATGCTTAGTTTCTGTGACTTCTGTGTCCCTGCAGTAATAAACCTTTGGTCTTTGACGCCACCATCGAGAAGCCCGTGTTTCTGTTTATTTGTGCACCAAGGCAGGTGGAACTCCGGGGTCTTCGGGTGTTGTTCCCTGACACCTCTGGACGGAACCAAAAAGTCCAGAACTCCAAACTGGGTGCAAGCTAGAGGAGCAGCAGGCCATCCCATGCAATCTGTTCTGTGGTCTCTCACATGCTTTCATTGCATACCTCATGCAGTAAGGTGCTGTACAATGCCTGTAGTGGTATGACTGTAGCACTCTTCCAGACTTCAATCACAATACCAATACATGCCTCTCATAGGCAACACCAAAACCAACAATTTGTACCCATGTTTAACAAATGGACAAGAAACTAATTTGTCCACCCTCTAAATACTTTGGGCCTTGTACGGCATAGGACCGTGCTTAATACAAATGGCAATAAAATGCAATTTAAGAGATGCCTCTCATTTACATTATGCAAATACATAAGTATGCCAGTTCACAGTTTTACGATTTATACCATTGATCCTTCTCTATTACGTCCGTGGTATTTCTCAGTTAGGTCAGCAATGTTACTTAATTATGCAAAGAATCGGCTTACTTTTGTTAGTGGTGATTTTCAATTTTGGCAGAGATATTTTTAGTTATGCTATGTTATGTGTGTATGTGGTATTTATATGGCGCAAATCTAGCTGAAAGGCAAAGATGCATAGCGCGCCATCAAAGGCAAAGACACAGTCCACATGTGATAGCAAGGGTAACTGGCCTGTGGACTGTTACTGCATCATGGTGTAATATCCTTTAAAGAGGTCCATGATCAGCTTGTTTGTAAATTGAAGCACTGTTGGGGCATCCGGATCGATATGGTGATACTGTTACTGATCCAAGGTGCATAGCTGGAGAAGGCTGTTGAATTTATTTATTTTTCTTTTCTTTTTTGAACTTCTTCGTCTCCAGCCTGATGCTGTCCTGACTGTGGGTGTGCCAAGAGCTACCGGAAAGAATGATCTTGTGAGGAGGTAGGCATATGCTCCTTATGTTTGTTGTTATTTTATGTGGCTTTAATATGGGTAGACTTTATACCAATGAGGATGCTCACGTACCAGTGGTACTGCTTAGTGCCAGTCATGCTGATCATTTATGTCCTTAGACAGTTCGACAAACTAGAGGGCTGCTCAGTTCTGCCATGGGAATGCCTAGCACAATGGTGCTATCTAATTATACCTAGTGGCGGTATATTACTAGTATAGTGCTCATTTAAGCTGGATATGGTGTGGCTATTGTTGTTGGAATGCTGCTAAGTCTTGCAAGTGGCAGGGTAACTTGGTGCCAAAATGGTGGCTGATTATAGCCTTAAGGCTCCACTGGCCATTATAGGCCCACTCCAGCGTTAAAGGCCAGAGACAAAGGAGAGGGCCTCTAACAAGCGAGCAGGCCTTTATGGACTGGTAGAGCCCACTATGGAGGTCTCCAAGGCTATTAGAACATTCCGCCCATAGAGGGCAAAATGTTCTAATTTGTAAAACAAAGGCCTCACGGAGTCCGAGGGGGTTGGAAATCCCCTTGGTCTCCCTGAAGCCGTCGTTCACAGCAACAGCTGTGAACGAACATTGGAATGTTGATACTCCAGGCTTCTACCAGCCATTAGAAGCCATGAGCACTCCATTGTCTTCAATGGATGACTCAACATTCCAATTTTCTAATTAGACAATGGGGCAGCCTATTGCCAATATACAGATTAATTTTAATGTGGTGGGAGGCTGCCCAGTGCTAGTGCGCTGCTCAGATATACTGGAGGAACTTTCCATCCTCATGGTTCAGTGGTGAGGACTCTGACAGTCTCTATGTAAATTCTAGAGAAGCCAATCAGAGCCTGTACTTTGTCCTGGGGAAGTGTCAAAGGACAGAAAGAGTGTACAAAGAGCAAGACTCTTGAAAGGCTCCGCCCCTGCCCTAGCAGCTCTAGACCAAGCAGGCCAGGGGACAGTGGATGTCCTTTTTAGGTCTCGGACCTAAAGGCTGCGCTTGCGCAGTCTGGGGTCGGAAATTTAATGACCCTTAGTAGCGCTTTGGAACCCGACTCCCTGCCCTGTCTCTCCTCCATTGGCTGGCATCCTAAATGGAGGCCAGCCATTGGAGGAGAGGGCCGTCCCTTTAAAGAAGATCCGTCTTTTTCGGATTTGGGGGCGTAAGTTTTGCTGTTCTTTAGCTCGTGACGACGTCCGTCACTCAGGACAGCAAAACACGCCCCCGAATCCCAAAAATTTCTGAAGCTTGAGGCCGCCATTTTCCTGCTGGTAAAGTTGAGGTAGGCTGCTCTTTCCTCGTTCCCGCCGTCTTTTTTCCCGCCCTCTCCCGCTGTCCGTGTCTTTGTTCCCGTTGTATCCCGCTCCCCTCCCGCTGTCCGTGTCTTGGTTCCCGTTGTAATCCGCCCCCCTCCCGCTGTCCGTGTTTTTGTATATCGCCCCCCTCCTGCTGTACCCGGATGGCCACCTGCGCCGCCATGACCCGCTGCCGCTCCACTGGGTGGCTCCTCCCAGAGCTCGCTGTTGTGCTAAAAGTGTTAAGACTACGGCTTGTTCATGAGGCTGGTGGTTAATGCTTGTCTTTTACTTTTTGTTTTGTTTACCCGATTGACATCGTTTTGCTGGGCAAGGCCTATTTTGGTTTTGTTTTGACGTCGAGTAGTGCTTGGCAGCTGATTAGTTTCTGGGGGCAGTAGTGGGATTTCACCCCTCCTCCTTCGGCCGCCGGTACCAGCTCACAGCAGCCGCACCAGCAGCACAGGGCTTCATGGCGTACAGTCAAGGGGGCACCAAGAAGAAGGTCTGCTACTACTATGACGGTGAGTTGTGTCGGTGGATGGCGCTGCTCAGGGGAGTGGATCTGGTGCTGGCTGGTTGTTGAGGCTTTGGGGCACCAGATTTCGCCTCTTGTTTGCCGCTGCTTCTGTGTGATGTTCACAGTGTACAAGAAGTGTGCCCACCATAGGATCCGGTGGCAACAGTCTCACACCTGCCGGCCCGCGGTGTGAGGCAGCGGCCTACAGCCCTCTGAGCGGCGTGTCCTCATCCCTGCCCACCCGCCGTGCACCCCTGTCTGCCCAGCTGCCTGCAGGCCGCGACCCCAACTCTGCCAAGGCTTTGTTAGAAACCGTGTGGATTTTCTATATACTTTGGGGAACCAAACTGGGTGAACCTGGGGACCTGCTCTCCATCCATGGAAGACCGTATGGCACGGTCCAAGATGCAGGACGCGGTGCACTGTGTGGTGTGCACGGCATGATGTGTCACAATGCTGGGCACAACTTGGTGTGCAGGGCATGCTGTAGTTTAATCTAGGATGTTGCACCCTTTTTGATTGGCCATGGTAAGTTATGCATGATGTGCCACATATTTCATGGTGCTCGACATGTGGCACAGCCTAGATCATGGCACGGAGCCGAATGTATTCTCTCTGGTATGACGTGTAGTGCATATGGGGCAGTGCAGATTATTTCTTTATTTATTTTTACACTGCGTGGTGTTGTATGGTGATTTGTAGAGCACGGTAGCAATGCATGGTGCCCATGCAGACTTGCACCGAGCACTGATTGATAACTAACATACTCTGCTATTGTAGTACCACTGTGCCCCACACTGAACCCGACTTAGCAGAAGGGTAGTTGGGGCGGAATGGAATAGGCCTTGATGTGCCCACAATTATTTGATTACTAAAATGTCCTCATTTAGAGAAAAGGCATACAAAGCCGCTTTCTCGCTGACTTGGTCTCTTGGCATGCAACTATACTGACAAAGAAGGATGTGAAATAAAGGATTTCCCGCTGACGCCCCGTTGATTGCAAGGAGTGCTGGTCACCCTCTTAGTCCTAACGCCCCTTGGTGCAGTGGAACATTAATTGAAGTGGGCGTATTTGCTTGTTGGCCGTTGGATCCAACAGGCTGAAACTTTCAGGAGATGGGAAGGAAGCATGGTTCTGTTTGTGGGGTTTTGCTAAAATACTTTTTTTTCGATTTTAGGCCAGATGTAGTTTTAAATATATTGAATGGCTGCAGTTAGATATGAATTGAAATTTAACGTGCACAGTGAACTCCCTAATCCACTCTATAAACCGAGCCGTAAAAATACACACCATGCTAATTGTCACATTTCAGACCTATTATGATTTCACCTAGGAGGTGACCGAACTTTTTATCCATCGCAATATGGCTGCGAGCTCATGGAATCCCAATAAATAAGAGACATGCCTTCATGTGTCCATTTTGTCTGTGGGCTCTTTTAGATAGCATGTGCCCTTGAGGTACAAACTTAGTTTGCTTGAGTTTCCGAGTGACGAGATAAGGTCATACATGTATGTGTTGAAGCTTAGCTAAGGAGCAACATACACTTACATAACTGAGGGGGGATGTTTTAAAATCATATACAAAATTGGAATTGGGGAGTTGAAGGAACAAGGAAGTTCTGTTCATGATGTGGCCACTGTGGAAAAAGTCTCTGGGAGTTTTGTTATTGGCTGGGAATGTAATGGTGTCTGAAAAGTTTAGGTTTTAGCTCTTTTCATAAGTGGAGGAGTGATAAGCAAGTTCTATGTTATTGGACGTTATTATAGATGCAGGGTGCATATTTTGAGAAGAATTCACACAGCTCTGATGATGCACCTCGGGCACAGGGCAGACGCAGTTATTCACACAGCTCTGATGATGCACCTCGGGCACGGGGCTGACGCAGTTATTCACACAGCTCTGATGATGCACCTCGGGCACGGGGCTGACGCAGTTATTCACACAGCTCTGATGATGCACCGCAGTTATTCACACAGCTCTGATAATGCACCTCAGGCAGGTGCTCACAGCTGTTATTATTCACACAACTCTGATGATGCACCTCGGGCACGGGACTGACGCAGTTATTCACACAACTCTGATGATGCACCTCGGGCACGGGACTGACGCAGTTATTCACACAGCTCAAATGATGCACCTCAGGCACGGGCTAACAGCTGTTATTATTCACACAGCCCTATTGCGCTCTCTAATAATCTTTACTAATAACTCTCTCCTACTCACTATCGACTTCTCACTCTACTACTTACTGTGTGTGTGGGTGCTAATGCAATAGGTCTCGCATATGTACGTGATGAAGCTATTGGCAATGTAAATGACAATGCCATTTATTTATGATTTAAAAAAATAAAAAATAATGAGCAATGCCAATAGCTCTACCTTTAATGCTACCGAGACCATTGCATTGTAAATGCTTGTTATTAAATACATCTACATTAATAGATGGACACAGATACTTAAATACAATTAATGCAAACTTCTCACAGTGACACAAATGTCCCTCTGCCCAATGAGGCTTATATATCCCAGTCTGTAAGGCAAGTATGTGGCAATGTGTGCAGATTTATGGCTTTGAAACTTTGCAAGTTAAACAATTATTTAATGATTTCGCAATTTCTCTCAAGATGCAAAGGACAGCAAAGGCATTACTTTCCTCAGGAGCCATTCTGCTCTAGATGGCCACATCCTGCCATGTGGTCACCGGGTGCTGCTTCACTCCACAAACAATATTTACATTGAAACTGAAGTGGCCTCTCTGTTTCTCTGTAGATTTGCAAGTGGTTTTTCCAGGTGATCGCTTGTGGTGCACCTTAACACTTGAAGTCTGTTTCCTATAAATAAGATTTGGTCCACCCACAGTGTCAGCGACTTTCTTGGACTGCTGTGTGAGGGGGAGTAAAGACAATATTGACCTTCCAGTTTCTACCCAGCAGCCACAAATGGGGATACTGCAGCCAAGCACCAGAGGGGCTGTACAATAGGAATGTAATCTCTTCCACTTGAAGGGAACCTAGAGAGACTTATTTCACTTAAATGGCATTAACCAAAAGCTGAAATGTGACATACATTTTCTGGTTTGTGATTTTACTTGTCTATAGGCATACTGTGTGCAATTTGTCCGTTTAGGTTTTTTTTTAAAGCATAGCAGCATTACCTTCTACAAACAGTTTTTAAAGACAGAGAAATGCAGTCAATAATTGTATTTATTTTATGTAGCTCCGAGCCTGCAGCCACTTGAGAGAACTATTGTTACTAATTGAACTTTGGGTGACAATAGATTGAAGGGTCATATCTATTGTCAGGTCACATTGTTTAGGTTTGGTACAGTTTATTTAATTAGTACAATTGCAGAGAGAAACTATTTGATTTATTTAATTTTACATATTTTAAGCATTACGTTGGCCATAGCTTTCAGCATACTTGCACACATTTTATAGCTAGACCTTGGGGTCCTATTATGCCTTTTAACCTCTAATTTAATTTATAAGCAACAAAGTTAAGAAAATAAATTTTCCACAAATTCCCAGAAACAAAGCAACCAAAAAAATGAAGTTACAAACAGTCAGATTTTTTTTGCAATTTATAGTTACTGTATTTTGTCAATGAAAAACGGAGCACGTTTCCTAATCCATCTTTATATCCGGACATGGGCTACTAGAAATTAGATTAAATTAATTCATGAGAGCCTACTGTCCTTAAAACCTAATAGCCTTGCCAATACTTGTTAATAGGAGCACATGAGTCTAAATTACCCTGCAAGTCTTCACAGAAAACTTTGCGGAAAAAATGATGTATATTATATTTCCATTTTCCTGCGTGCTTAATTGCGTTATTTTCACGCCTGACCAGGCTTCATAATCCATAAAATTAATTACATAAACTTCTATTGAAGTTCAGCTCTCACACGTCTTCTATTAAAGGTTAATGAGAGCACCCACCCCATTAATTGCATTTCAGTGCAATGCCATGTCTCATCACGCATGTCTCGCTGTGAACGATCCCACTGAAAGCAGTTTTATGTACACATCTTAGAAATAGGTCTTCAGAGCTTCAGAGAGGAGAAGACTAATACTTGGGAAGCTAACGAACCACCATGTATGGCCGTTGACGTTTTGCAGTTCTTTGATACATATTTCATGATTCAGCCACTTTAGTTTAAGAGCTCCTGCAATATGCATGCAGCACAGGGAAGAGCAGGCTAGCATGTTAAAGGGAATGTTCACCAGAGGGATAAGGAGAAATGTGGTGTTGAATTTGTGTGGCTGCGACCCGGGCCATATTGATGGGGGATAGTCCGGCAACCCCTACTGGGGCAGCAGTAGGAAGGAGATGGTGACACAAAGGGGGCATTTCTTGTAGCATCTCGCTCATCTTGCCATATTGGGTTGTACTGTCGCATTTGTATAGCGCTTACTGCACCTAGGATGGGTCGCTAAAGCACTAACCCACACAGATAGCAAGCTATACCATGAAAGCTGCACGATTGGGAGGTTCTTGGTTCCAGCCTTCATGGAAAGTGGTTTCATGTTGTGTGCGGTGGCCACTGAAGTGCTGTTGATGTGTTTTGGGGAGCAGCAGCTGGTGGTAGGAATGGTGAGGGCATGTGACCAGCTTTCCCACAGGGCAGTGAGATGCCGTGTGCCTGTACACCAAACAGCGGGTAATCGGAAAACTCCAGTGATGTACACAATGGCATGCACTAGTTTAGAGATTCTGTCAACTGCATAGAAGCATAAAAAAGACAAGAAAGGGACTAGGTGACAAAAGCAATAGCCTCGCTCTATTACAATTTTTTTTTATTTATATACGTATTTATTTATTTATAGAGGCTGGGCTACTTCCTTACATCTTAATAAATGCACCTCATGAAGGAGGAAAGAAATGGAAGAGCAGTCCGGCTAGGCCGAAGGGTGCCAACATTTTGAGCAGGGTTAACACACCAGGCCCCTCTCGGGTTCTCAAAGGCTCTTCAAGATGGACGAGAACCAGTTGGGCGATACCTAGTCAGGGTGTGGTTCAAACCCCAGTTACTATGTCACTGTGCCTTTGCAAGGTTGAGATCAAAAGCGCCTGGTAGGTTGCCGCCCTCCAGCCCAAGAGCGAATCAGCTTGCTGTGTGTTACCCTATACTTCACACCTCTTAATGTGATCCCAAAACTTTTTTTAGCTCCCAGAGATTCTCACTTTTTCCAGTTTACATCCTACTGACCATCTATAATTTCTTCCCAGAAAAACTTTCACTTTCATTATTAGTAGTGAATGGCTTCTCATGTTTAAAAAGACACAATGTGGCGGAAGGAGACTTGGCCTGCTTCCATTGTTTTGTCTATGATAGCAGCATGGCACCGATTTGATAGATCTTAAGTTGTTCAATATTATTCCAGCTCTCCTCTGACTTTATATATGTCTCCACACGTTAACTTCCCTTCTGAGGTTCTTTGTGTGGTCCCTTCCCACTATACCCTCCACCACCCATTAACTGTGCTCTCATCTATAGCCAAAGGCCTTTGAACTTAAACAATAGTAGCCAATAGGCGTTATTTTCTGTCCGGGACAACTCATAATTTGACCCCTCTGAATACCAGCTTCAGCCAGCAAATATGGTTGATTGAGTTTATTGGATAGTGCAGCTTAGGTCTGCTCTGGGAGATCAGGGCCTTTGCCTAAATTGTTCATCCAAGAACTCTGGTCTTGAGCCATACAGGCACAATGTAGGACATTTTTTAGACTTATTAGACTACCCTTTTCTACTTTGTGGCGAGTCACACCTAATTCAACGTTTAAAACTGACTATCTTCCCCAGTGCATTAGAAAACACCTTTGGGAAACAATCAAAACCTCCTCTGCCCACCTTTGTTCATGAACCACAACATGTTGTCACTTGCTGCTGGCCTCAACATCATACCAAATAGTCCCTGCTGTTACCAACTGAAAATATCCAATTCTGTGGTTGCCACATATACCTTTTTATGAGTACGCCTTCCTTTGAACTCCAATATTTTCTAACAAAACTTCCAGCTCAACTTTCATCCCTTCATAAGACACTCGTGCCATATCAGGAGGATCCTTAACTACTGGAATAAGCCTTTATTAAACATTCATATACGTTTGCTGAGAAATGCAGTGAATTAGATTGATTCCAACCTGGCTTCTGATTCAATTTGAGAGGAATCAATGGCCATAAATATTTCTCCTTGTTTGAGAGAAAACAAGGACCCCCTGGGTATCAGTAATGCACAGATTCCTAGGGCAGGGTAAGAACCAATGTGAATACAAAATCCTAGGCCATCCGCAGAGTAAGTGACCATAAAGGCTAGGACCAGTGGAGAGAAAGAAATTATCGAAAACTAATGTGTATATTAAAAAATATATATATTTAATTAGACATAGATACAAATCATATAGAGACTCAAACATATAAGTCAAACTATATGATGCGGTAAAATAGTGACATATACAAATCTAGAAAAAATCATACACATTAATTAAAAAAGCAAATACATCATTGTAACAATATAAATCACGGCGAAATATAATGATTATACAAAAAACATTCCAAAAAGTCAATAGCAAATACTGAGGGGTTATTAAAAGAACTCGACGCGCGTTTCGGCAGTAGAAAAACTGCCTTCTTCAGGAGTCATTGATGAAACTATTTGCAGTGTTGTTTATCATTCCATTCGTTACAAGGGGATCGATGATAACTTCCTGTTTTTGATAAAAAAACAATAACTCAGAGCCACTTGATGGGACTAGTACCTATTGTTATCTCAACGTGGTTAATGATGCTCACTGTATCGAGATATTTCGTTTCACAGTGGTGTTCAAATCTTGGCATGTAACCATCACTTTGGGTATATATTTGCCAATACTCCAATCGTAATTCGCATTAGTTACTCGATGTATTTAACAGGATAAAATGCACGGGGCATTGGAAAGGCTTCAAAGAAGCAGCTAGACGCCGGCAGCAAGGTGGTGCTGTTCCGCTAAATGAAACGGGTGAAAATGATAGCCGGTCTTAAAACGCAGTGGTTCCAGATATTCAATAGTTGCTATGACCGAAGGGAGTTTCATGGACTGCAGGATGGTGCAGTTCCAGAAGCCAAGGTAGCAGAACCGCTTCGCCGACGGGTAAATATTTCTCCCTCACTTCACAGAGTTGCCAAAACCCAGGGCATTAGTAACTTGCGGGGAGCAGGAAGGAGAAATACTGCTGGATTAGAAGTTGACCCCTCACCCGTTCCCACAGTTATCCCACATTTCCCCCAGTAGTTTCATCTGGGCATTTAGGATGCTTTTAGAAAGTTTCTTTGGTGGAAAACACCATACCCACTCAACGTGTAATTCTGATGGGTCTGTTAACTCCCATTACAAGCGCCATTGGACTTACCTGAGCATTCATAATGAGGCCCAGTGGGTGAAATGGTGTCAGTGAAGGCCGTGACAAGGCCCAATTCTCCTGGATTACCCACCTGTCTTCCACACTAACAACAACCCATTGCTCCTTAAGTTGTCCCTGGACTGCAGAAACCATATACGTTTTGTACTGGATAAAGTATGTTTTTGAAAGACAAATAGATTCCCTTCTGGTGTGCACAAGCGTGAATGGAGTTTTACACAGGATTTGATGTTCTGGGTGTTGCCTTGTTGTACTTTCTGTTGTGCACTGGATCTAGACCATACACCAACTAGAGCAATGTGTAGTAAACTTATACTCCTCGCAATATGGCCGTCTGTGGTCGTTAGAACTTTCTCTATGTTCACACTTCTTAAGCCTCCCAGTATACCTATGTACATTCTACTTTGTACTTAAAGGTTCCACACTTGTCAGTTGATGGTCTGGTCAGCTGGCGAGGTGAACTGCTCTGCTGTATCTTAATAAATCTATCCTGAAACTTAACTAGAAGTATCCTGTGATCCATCTACAATATATCTACAACAATTTGGCGAAAAGGGTGGGATTCTGATTCCAGAGTTTGAAAGTGAGCAGCTCAAAAGCAAGTGAGGCAGATATATATAAAAAAAATTAAAAAATTAGACGAAGGCTTGAAAGAGATGCCACCATTCAAAATATAAAAACACAACATACCTCAAGAAAAGAAATGCAACTGAAAAGTTTGGAAAGTGGCAATGAATATTTCAATGATGACCTGGAGAAAACTATGGCAAATAAAATACAAATCTAATTTGAACCTAGACAGAGAACATAGATTTGAGTCTCAAACTCCATTTCAGGGAAAACGTAGGACTGAGGGAGTGAGCCCAGAACGTTACTGGGAGAGGACAAAGGACGTCCCAGGACCGGAAGGGGACAAAGCCCCCAGAATTAGTACCAGGAGAGGACAAAGCAAGTACCAGGACCGGCAGAACCAGGAACCGGGAGTGGGCAAAGGACGTCCTAGGACCAGAAGGAGAATAAGGCCCCAGAATCAGAACCGGGAGAGGACAAAGGATGTCCCAGGACCGGAAGGGGACAAAGGACCCAGAATCAGAACTGGTAGAGGACAAAGGACGTCCCAGGACAGGAAGGGGACAAAGGTCCCTGAATCATTAATGGGAGTGGACAAAGGAGGTCCAAGGACCGGGACAGTTCATGACCAAAATTTGTGACGAATAAAAGTTCCAGTACCACAACAGAGAATCGTGAGAAGGTGGTATCCTGAACCGGGACGAATGATCCGCGACTAGACCCGGGCCTTACAGACCACAGTACTGAGACAGTTAGTCCACAGAAAACCGTAAGAAGTCAAAAATAAAAAACTTAGAGGCCTGAACCACAGCAAGAGGCCCATAACCTGAGAAAGAGAACCAGAACCGAGACACCTGGTCCAGAACTTCAACTTGGACTGTAAGAGAACTGGCTTCAAATTTGTCTTCAGGAACATCCTTCCAGAACTTTTTGAGCAATGGAGGCACTTGTTGAACTGTTCAATTTTTAACTATGAGCGGGAAGCCACGTCGGACAAGGACTGTTTGGAGAAAATACACTTTCTCTCTCCCTGTTTTTGCTGATCAACGACGGATTGCAGAGAGTAGACTGTCTCTTCCTGTTTTGACAATCGAAGGGGAGTAGGTGGTCTTGATAATCCTGTTTCTTTCTTCACCCTTCACCCGAAACGAAATACTTCTTCTCTTTCTTCATCTGGAAGTCCATGAAGTCACGGACCTTCTATTTGTCATGATGTTAATTGTTGGTGTCTGCCATGATTTCTGCTTTCTGCATGTGTTTTGTTTGTTTATTTTCTTTTCCATGTAAAGGAGGAAGATGTGTAGTAAACTTATACTCCTCGCAATATGGCCGTCTGTGGTCATTAGAACATTCTCTACGTTCACACCTCTTAAGCCTCCCAGTATACCTATGTGCATTCTACTTTGTACTTGAAGGTTCCACACTTGTCAGTTGATGGTCTGGTCAGCTGGTGAGGTGTACTGCTCTGCTGTATCTTAATAAATCTATCCTGTAACTTAACTAGAAGTATCCTGTG
The DNA here is from genome assembly GCF_964263255.1 of Lissotriton vulgaris. Lineage (NCBI taxonomy): Eukaryota > Metazoa > Chordata > Amphibia > Caudata > Salamandridae > Lissotriton > Lissotriton vulgaris. The sequence continues at coordinate 161,163,130 of NC_141700.1, forward strand.
ATCCATCTACAATATATCTACAACACAATGCAGAATTTAACTGCATTTACAATGACTTTCTGTCTCTCCATATTCAGGGGGTGGATGCCCATACACTTTCACAATTAAGCATCAAGCCCCATATACCTTTGACCAATGTACAGCCCCCATTTTGAGGTGCACAGCTTTTTTGCTCATTTTGTCTCTGACCATCACTAAAGGCCAGAAGTCTGTGCACTGATGCTGACTTAATCTTGGATGTCTTGATGAATGCAATCGTTATAGTGGTTTTCTTTTTTGAGATATGACACTTCTCCCACCAAGCTACTGCAGTCAAGTCCTTTATCTCTGCATGCCCAATCTATGGCAATTGTATTTACTGGGTTAAAAATGTGGCAGGCAGAATGCTATTGAAACTGAAAAGGGTTGACCATCTCAACCTGGCACAGCAATCCCTTGTTAGGCTCATGGTGTGGAATCATATTCGGTTAAACTTCATTTGCACCCTGAACTAGACATCTGATGGCACAGTTTGCATCATCATTTGAATGCTACAGTCAAAATCGACCGCAGAAGACTTCACAAGTTCTCTTAACTAAGTTTGATGCTGCTTTCTAGCAGAGTACCCTACTCTGCTGTAGGTGGTACCTCCGCTCGTCAACATAGAGTAGAGTACCCATAGCAAGGCCTTGACATGACCAGCAGTTGTTGCAAATAATAATAGTGTTAGGGGAACAGACCTGTGTTGCTATCTACTGGCACTCTCTGGGGCCATGCAGTCTGGTATGACAGGGATCCCTCACTTCCCACACAGGTGTAATATATTAGGATGATTGGGGGTACAAGAAGGGGTGTGCACCTGTGCCAGAGAGAAAAAGAGAGACACCCAGATAGCAAATCAGTATATTGGTTAATTGTGGACCTGTATCTCTTTGTCTCCCTACATGGAACTTTGACTGCCTTTTTGGCTCTTGCTCCCTTGTATGGTCTGCTTAGCTCAGGTTGTTTGTGTTTTATTTGATCCACAAAGGCCACCATGGAGTGGAAAAGGGATGTTTTTGTTCACCATAATGTTTTGAGAGTGAGATTCAGCAGGTCAACCTGTGGTCTCCAAGAATTTGACACTAGGGCTGATTACCGTTGCAAATGGACGCGGGCCGAGTTACGGTGTGGCCTCTTGCTTAATGAGGGATTTTCAGAATGACAAATCTGACCATATTTGGAAGATCTGCATGAAACCTATGTGATTACATATCACACTATTAGGCTCTAAGACCTCATTCAATAATGTTTTAAATTCTTCATTGCTGTCTACTTCTTTGAGACAATTGATGTCAAACAGACATTCTGGTAACTGCGCTTTTGAGTGGGATTGTAGTGGATGGACACGCTTTGATGAGAGCAATCCAGGTTCAAGAAGTCCTTGTCCTTATTGATAGAGGGGATCTTACCTAAGAATCACAACTGAGTGAGTGTTGGATAAATAAAATAGTAGATATTCGTCTGGGAGGAGTCATTAAACATGTTTGTCCTGAAGGAAGGTGGAATATGTGGTTTAACACCACCAAAATGTGTCAACGGAACATATAAACACAAACCACAGTGCATGGTTGATTTCAATATGTATATAAACAAAAGGATTCTATCAATGTGTAACGGTGACTAATTTTATTTTTAATTTTCAATATATAGTGTGATACTAGGCTCTCCCTTAGATCTGGAAAGACGAGAGCACTGTGCTTTTTAAAATACCCCTCACACACTAAAAAGTCCTTTAGTGTCATGCTTCATCATGGGGGTCTTCCCGTCCCTCTACGGGGCGGGGTGGGCCACAACCTACGAACTACGCGGGAGCACTAGTTATTTTGACAGAAGGCTATGTGTTGGTGCTGTGTAAGTGATGTCAGTGAAGTGTAGGGACCTAAATATGTGAGTGCAAGTAAAAAAGAAAATTAAAAATTCCCTGGCTAGTAGAAAAAATACATTTTATTCACTTCTTGGCTGGGAACATTAAGAAGGGGGTTTTGAGGTAGAGCAATTAGCTTGCGACCAGGATTTAAATATGTCACTGAACATATTTATTTACATCCACTGACATACTAAGTGGGATTGCCTCTTCTTATGAGAAACCAATTGGAGTGTCTTTTAAATTCTGCCCCTTCATTGATGTTGTTTTGCATATTTGTATTTCATGTTATTGCTGTTAAGCTGGTACATTAATTGTGTTAGGCAGTTATATTTTTTAATGCCTGAATTTTAATGAATATAGAATTAAATGATCTATGTGTTTTTTCAAACAAATTCCGTGGTATCAAATTAGTTTAATTGTTCTGATTGGATGTGAGTATATTTACTGATTCAGCAAGAAAATCTCTTGTGCTATTCCGTTGCTTGGGCCCTGTCCCCTTGGTCTGAGGGATTTCTCTCTATTTTCCACATTTATTGGCTCTAAAACAGGAATGAGCATTTCATTGGATTTGAACTGGAACTCCTGATGGATGGAGAGAGAGACATCACAGCCCCATTGTAATGGAGAGTGGGAGCAGGCAGGTAATGGCGCAGAAAGCCAGCATTCCATGGACCTCCCTCTCTATGGTGTGAAGGTCACAAGTGTGCTCCCCTAGAAGGCTCTGCCCTAAAAGCCACTGTCCGAGACGGATCTCACCATATCTGATTGCTTTAATGTAATCAATATTCCTTTTAGTGTTCGCTAGTTTACAATTAGTGTTTTTCAAGTTGTCCATTACTACACACTCTTGGTGAGCAGGTTATTTACTAAATGACCACGTGCTGGCTAATGTGTTTTGCAGACATTGTGTACCTCCATTCTGATTATTGTTATGGTCATCCCTCTAAAATAATCAATGTTTAACTTCAGCCTACATGAAAAGTAAGGGCTAAAAATATGTGCTGCTTTCTGTCTGTTAGGCCCCCAGTGGGCCGGCATTGAGGAGCCCTGCAGTGCTAACATGGACTATGTTGGTAACCTGGGCAATGGAAAACCCCTGGAGGAGCAAACTATTGGGAAAGTATGTGTATGGCATACAGCTCAGGGGGTTCTTGCCCAGTCTGCAGGTAGAGGGAGGTGTGTGTGTGTGTGTGTATGCATGCATGTGTTTGCATGTGTTTTTATGCTGCAGGGTGCTTTAAAGATCTGTGTTTTTTTTGGGTGGGAGCATCTGTGTGTAAATTGAAAGTTACACATCTAAGTACTGCAGCGCCGAGGACGCACAAACAAATGTGTGTACATCTGAAAGGGCACACAGGGTTGCAAGCCTTGGTAAAAGAGCAGGGCCGGTTAGAGCACCTCCTGAAAGACCCCTGTGCAACTGCACCTTACAGGTTTGCAGGGCCGGTCCTAGAACTTCTGGGGCTCTGGGCGAAAGTGAAGATGTGAGGCCCCTCTACTTTGCACAAAATATACAGTCGCGGCTGGCATAACTCGTGGGTGGGGGGGTCTCGCTGGTGGCCGTCTCGTGGGGGTTCGCGCGCAGGGGGGGTTTAATTTAGAAATAAAATAAACTTACCTTACCGGGTCTCGCATCATCTCTGCTCCTGACCTGTTCTTCTGCTTTCCTGCCTCTGGCCGGAACAGGAAGCAGGCAGCCTCCCTCCCCTAAGCCAATCACAACACTGCAATGGCAGCTTTGAGATTGGTCGGGGCGCTGACCAGCCAGGTGCCTATGGGGAGGCTATTTTCTCCATTAGGCTACATGGAGAAAGGCGAGAGTGCGCATGACTGGTTTGGTCAGCCCCGGAGGGCCGACCAAACAGTCAGCACCCTTAGCAGTGGGCAAGACACTCCTCCCCTGCCCTAAAGCAGACCCACCTGCCCCCAACCAAACACTTCTGCTTTCTCGCAGTGCGAGAAGCAGAAACATACAATTGGTCGTTTTAGCATTTTGTGTTTCTGCTTCTCGCACTGCGAGAAAGCAGAGGGGCGACACTCCTCCGCACTAGTGGAGGAGCCACCCTTGGTAACATCACAAGAAGTGACATCACAGAAAGTGACATCACAGGACTATTGATCCTATTTGGCATCACTGAAGAGACCTAACATGGCTATCAGTAACATGAACAAAAAGATAAATATGCAAATGAAATAAGTCCATATATTTTAAAACTGTATTAAATGGATTACATTTGTCACATTGGATGGAAAAGCTAAGAGCAGGTCTCACAAAGATGTATATTATTTACTCCTTGTTAACTGATTGTTTCCAGATGAATGCATGTTACAATTTCCAGTTCTGCCTCATAAAGGGGGGAGATCATGTTGAGGTAATGAGGGGCGGTATCATTCAAAATATAAAATGGCAGAAGAGAAAACCTCTCACACCATGGATGTAATTTCAAATTTCAAAAGGCGCCCTTATCTTTCTGGGCCATTATTGTGCTACCTTAGGGTGACATTAATACTTCGTCATTCGTTTTAACGTAAATCTTCTCACCAGTATCCCACATGCACATGCTAAGAGACGTAGAACACTCTTTTTTGTGTGTAGGCTCTTTACTCACCAGAATTATGTTAAGTGCAAAAACACAACACATATAGTACATTACAAGACACCATTGCAAACAAATAAAGATTGTGCATAAATAAAAAAAGACTTAGAACAACCGAGACCACTGCTAAATCATACATTGACTTGAAGTTATGCTTCAGATTCAAGGGGTTTTCAAATCAACGTTTTTGATTTGGTGTTAGAACTGTAGGAAGTAGAAGTGGCCGCCTTTAGCACTGGTGTAGCCCTGTGTGACAATGTTGGTGCTCCCTAATGACTTGATCTGCCACAGATTCCCTCACTACCACCCTTTAACAGTGCCCCTCAAGTCTCCATATCCACATTCTAGCTCAGATGCATTTAATTATATTTACAGCACCACTGATACCAGTGTAGGGTGTCAGAGAACTTTATATCACACATTATACAGAGACAATCAATCATATGTGTGTAAATCGCAATAGGTAATGTTATATAAGAAAAAGGACTAGGAGTCACATGACAATCATACTTGTAGGCAGTACAGTTTAATAGTGATTGGTCTGGAGAAACACAACCTCTGAATTTAGAGCGCAATACCATGGATGGGGGTTCTCTTTAATAAACAGAATTGTTTTCTGTCCAAATGAACCCTTTTTGCAACATTAGGATAATCAAGGCTAGGGAAAAAAACATAACGCTGTAATTTATACCTCGCAGTTTGCATGCAGCTCTTAGATGATAGTTAATAATAGCTCATTGTTCTATGTTAGGATTTTGACTTATAAACTGCAAGTAAACAATAGGATCTCTCTGACAAAAGCAGTAACCCACTGGCCTATTTACATTATGTGGACTTAGTGATCTGCATGGTAAATGTTCTTTGCATCAAGCACATTAACCCTCTGCGCTACCTTTCCACAAGTCAAAACTCCCACTTGACAAAACTCCATCTCTCTCTAAGAGGAAAATGAATCACCGGAGTTGTATTGACATATTTATTGTTGCTGTTAATTGCTGGAGGCCAGGAAGGAGGCAGCAGGTCCTTTTTTAGAAACATAATATACTCGCAAACATGACACCCCCACCCAAAGTCAGAGCTCAGGGCGATCTCATCGGTCACACCGCCCTAGAGCCTTCCTGCTCAAGGGTCCTGTGACCTCAGTGACAGAGGCACTGTTGCTCTAGGGTGTGCTGCTTCGTAGGCCTGCCCAAAAGACTCGAGGTGAGCTGCAATAGGGGCTGTAGTGAACAGGCCTTCAAGGTTAACCCACACTTGCCACCGCTATGGTCCACCTGCAGGTGCTCAGACACCATTCTTCTAAGGTCTTTCGGGCCTTCTAAGGTTTAGCATGGAAATACGCTCTCTCAGGAGGGTGGTCTGGTGGACTGGTCATGAAGGCTGAACCTGGTTCCTCAGTTCCAAATTCGGCAACTCTGACCATTGTGCCACATCCTCTCCCCCACTGAACACCATACTGTCCCACTGAGAGAAACTAGCACTGCCTTCAACTACAACCCAATTGCGCCCTGCTAAACATCTGGAGGGGACTCAATTCAAATCAGGCACAAGACAAGAGCAATATGCTACCTAAAAAAGAAAAGTGACAACATCCTGGAAAAAGCAAACACTCATAAAGATTGTAAGATTAAGTAAAAGCATGTGAAATGTAAGCAGGAACAACATGGTTACCTTAACGCTTTTGCACTTATTATTCAGAAATCAATGAGTGCTTTTGCATGAAAAGTTAAGGCCATGAATACAGGGCCGGAAGGGACCAGTTACAATGTCCATTGCTTATATCCTTACAAAACGTAAGCAATATGGTTTAACAAGACTACATTCATGAATACAGAGCTGTGGTATGCATTTTGTTTTTGAATCCGCCCATCAAGCAGCTATTGCAGTACATCCAAGAATGGTGCACTTCAACATCCGGGGAAAACAATGCTGTTCAGAGAAGGACAAGAAACAAAATTAGCACTTCACTGGCAAACTCTGTAAAGTGGCACTAATGTGTTTTGAGTGTGAATAAAATCAATCTGGCCCCTTTTCGACCCACTCTGCCTTGCTTTAGTTATTTTTTACATTTTGAACATTTTATTTCTCTCCATCCCAAGGCTACACTATGGAAGTGAAAAATGTCTGAAAAAAGACGACATTTCCAGCAAAAGCGTTTTTATATTTTGGATTAATTTCACAGGGGAAGAAATAAAGGAAAGGAAAGAGGGAGTACTGGCTACAAGGCCTTGAAGGGGCCCCCCACACCTGGACCTTGCAGCTTTATCTAGTGCTTAGAGGCCCAGGGAAAGGGGGCCCCTCCCCTGGTCCTTCGAAGCAGTAACAAAGCATTTCATAAAACACTGCCGCAGCACTGATGCAAAAGTTACCAAAAGCCAGTTGATCTGGCTACTCCTACCTCCCCTCACCCACCTCGCCTTACCTGTGTCTGGCTGGTACTGGAAACAAAGGGGTCTTCTGTCACCTAGCAACAAAATGCAGAAAGGGAATGGCCGGTACTTAGGAGAGGTGATGCCCCTCCCCAGACACTCTGAGCCAAAATTGCTGGCCTGGCTGCTGTGCCTTCCCCACTCTGTTTGTACCTTCCCCCCATCCCTGCACCCCCAGGAATGCCACGAGGAGGCCCTGACCAGCAACGTCGACTCGAGACACCTCGCATGTGTATTGTGATAGTGTGGGGCAGGGGGCCTCAGAGGAGCAGGTGGGCTAACTGTGAAAGTGTGGCCTTTCACATGGAAGCGGTCCCCCCTGTCTTTCAGCTGAGCGCGAGGCCCTGGGCAGCTTCCACGCGGCCCATGCCTAGCGCCGGCCCGCTGGTTTGATTCCTTGTATGACAGCTGAGTGGGTTCATCTTTGGTAGCTTGTGCAAGTGTGGGTAGTTCTAAGTGCCTGGTGAAGTGGCGTAACACAGGCCCTGCATTGCGGGCGGGGGCACGAGCTCCAGGGGGTCCTCTCAGCATAGTGCCCTGGCCTGAGAGCTCCTGTTTGAGTCCGGAGGAGGGCTCCTCCATGTACTTTGCAGGGGGGGGGCCCTCAAGTTTCTTTTTCGCCACTGGCCTGGCGTAGTGTTTGATCGCATGGATATAATAATAGTACTATTACTGAACGTATAGCACAGGAGCAGTAAAATTATCATAGAACAAGACTTAATGGTCTCACAGCTGTGGTGTTGTCATACTCTCAGCACTCATGCTAAAAAAAAAATCCACGTAAAAACATTTGCAGTTTCTAGTGTGCTGCTTCAGAGGTCCTTCGTGCCTCTTTTCCCCTGTGCACATTCACAGGTAGACAGGCACCCAGGGCGTCCCCAACCTGTCTGACCACAAGGCCCCTATCTTTCACCATGCCAGTCCCACACATACTGCACCTGCTCCAAGCTATGCAAGTGTGTGGAAAGCACAATATATATAAAGCAACTGTTAACCTTCTATTTCAGGGGGTTGGCAGCTGTTTCAGAATATTTTTAGAGCTTCTTGTTGCTCAAAAGGGTGTAATTTCTGATAATTATCACATCCCATGCACTTCATTGCTTGCTTTTACTTGCAAGAAAGTGTCACACATTTAGCAGTTGAATCTTACTCATAAGTGCACTAAAGCCAAAGGTGTAATGAAACACCCACTTTATCAGGGTAAGCGGTGCTGGCACTGGAAAAACATAAATTTTTTGGGCCCTTCGACACTTTGTTCTGTGGCTCGCAGTGCAGCATGAATAATTACCATGACAAAGCTGTTGGATGAGGGACACAGGGCGCCAGAGAAACCAAAAGGTGACAGACAGAAAGAGAAATTATTTAAATGGTAAAGACAAAATAAGTGAAGGCAAATAGAGCGAGGAGAGAGCACGAAACAAAAAAGTAGAGTAGAATGTGAATGAAGAGAGACAGATGGAAAGCAAAAAGGAAGCAGGATGGAAAACGGCACAAAAAATTGAATTAAGAAAAGAAATAAAAAGGAAGGAACAAAAAGTGAAGGAACAAAAAATGAAGCAGAGACAGCAGGACAGATAGAAGAAAAGATGCACGGAAGAAATAATTTAAACAAAAACTGTGACGAGGAGGAGAAATGTTGAGAGTAGGAAAACAGATTGAAATAATGAAAAGAAGAAATGGGAGATGGGGAACGTTGATGGAATGAAAGAAGATAGCAATTGGAAGGAATAGGGGGAAAAGGGATGCAATGAAGGGAGAAGGAAGGATAAGATGATCCTCAGAAGGGAAGAAACAAGAAAAGAATTAAAGAATTGAAAGAAGAATGGAAAGAATATGACACAGAAATATAAACTAGGACAGAAAGGTAGAAAGAATGAGAGATGGAACAAAAGAAGGATGGACAGACGGAAAGAAAGATGGAAAAAAGGAATGAAAGGAGAATGGAAAGAAGAAATCAAGGAATAATAGAAAGCACAAAATAAAGAGGGTTAGAAAGAAGAATACAATGAAAAAAGACTAATACGAAAGAAAGAATCTAGAGAGAGTAAATGAAAGAAAGAAATCAATAGAGGTAGATGCAGTTTTTGACCAAATTCCTTTAAACTATGCTACAAAATGTATTATTATGAACAAATCTTTTGCAAATTTTCCTTGGGTGAACAATTCTCCCTGGCATTCATTGGAAAATTTAAGATCACTTATGTTGCTCTGTTATTTAATGTCACAGGGCTCAAAGCGTGTGTGTGGTTAACTTCAATCGTGACCTAACCTAGACAGTTAACGTTACTGATACGTAAAACGTCACCAAGGAACAAAAGTCCACGCACGAAAGTTTCGAGATACTTGAACCTCTCTCCCTGGTCACTAGGTGGCGCTATTCATCCATTTAAAACCATCCTACAAACCAGAGTACCTCTGAAATGGGGCAGTGTCAAAGTACAAGCTCCGTGCTCCATTCTAAAATGTAGTACTACTGAAGACGGTGAAATGATTCGCTATTATTTATTTCCTCTCGAGCTAATGGGTGCGAGAGAGAGACGAGGGCGTGTGACTGGAAACGTTGCTTTTACATCGACAAGGACAACAAAGCTCTCTTCCTGCAACGTCCAATTGCTTCCCTTTTATTCAGTGTTTAATGTAACTATTTTAGTCGGGCTCTAGTTATGTTGTTAATAACAACGTATGCAGAGTGCTTGTGTGACATTTTCATCATTTCAGTGTAATTATGAATGACATTTAACGACTATGAGTGACACTTTCTCATGAACAAAACCAAGCAATGAAGAGGAGGGAAACATCTAAATATCATAAATTACACTCATTTGAGCAACAAGAAACATCTAAGGAGATCTTGAAAGAAGTGCTGCAAAGCACCAGAAATGGAGGGCACTTCACCAACCTAGTGCCCTTCCAACCTGATCGTACTGTTAAACAAACATGTAACCAGAATATTAAACATTTAATGAGTCTTTCGGAGGTTGCACTTGTCCGTCAAGGCTCTCTGCCACGTGTTTCCCGGGGGGGCGGGGGGTGGTGCGACCGCGTTCTGTGCCAGGGCCGGTTTTCAGCCGTTTTTGTTACAGGGCCGTTTTTTCAGCATAGCTGCAAAAACGGCCCAGTAATATAAAATGGCCCCCAGGGGCCCAAAACCCGCCCCAACCATGCGGCCCACCGGGGGATTGCCCGGTGCCCACAACGGCCAGTCCGGGCCTGACTACAGGATGTAAGAGGGACCCCCGCGCGAATCATAATCTCATGTGGCCTGATAGCTAAGCTCTGAGGCCTCGGCATCTGAAATATTGGGCCCGATTCACAGAACTAACTTAAGACAAAATCCTAAACTTACTACTTTTGGTATTCACAGAAGTTAGAAGTTTGTCTTAAGACAGACTTAAGACAGACTTAAGTTAGGATTTTGTCTTAAGTCCTAACTTCTGTGAATACCAAAAGTAGTTTAGGATTTTGGCTTAAGTTAGTTCTGTGAATCGGGCCCATTATGTTAAGGTTCATCATGATCATGACGTGTCTTTGGAGAAGAAGGGTACCGACACAAAAGTAAATTAAATTGTTAGGATATTGGAAAAGGTTGTTAGTGTGACACTTACTAGTAGTGCGAGCAGCCCTGCACCATGAGCAGCGACCGAGGTCCGTGACCAGGGCTGGACTGGGAACCAAAACCGGCCCTGGCAAACTGCTCTGCCGGCCCGACGTGGGGGGACGTTCAAGCTGTTTGCTTTGGCCGGTTTCGGATGACTTTTTTACAGGGGGCCGATATTGGCGGTCCACTGTAACAAAACCGAACCCACCCTGGCAGCCTACTGGGGAAACGCCTGGTGCACACTACAGCCAGTCCGGCCCTGTCCTCGACGTGAGTCGACGGTTGGTGTACGCAGCATTTTGATCACGACTGCTCAGTGCTGGACTGTAGTGCCTGTTGAAGCACCACCACTTCGGCAGCGCAAGGTCACGGGTGACTGATGGGGTCTGTATATTACAGCAGGACACAAGTCAGCAACATGTGCTGTGAGCAGTGACGGGCTGTACAGAAAAAACAGATACCGTTTGCCACAGCTGTGCCACCAGATCGTGCTGCGACGGCCCAGCCCTCCGATGTGTGTGTCTGACACACATTCAGCAGTGGGTGTGGGCTGTCTCAGCAGAAACCACTGGCCATTTGCAGACTGACTCACTCGAGCCGTCACTCATGACTTCAGGTCAGTCAGTGAATTTCATGTCATGGCTAAATGATGAACAGCTTGTTACATTGTAGCCTGCCTGATCCCAGAGCAAGCTGAACCAGCCCCGAGCCTGCCGCAAGCAGCACGGACCACGTGTCGGCAGGTTTCTGTCAGTGTGCTATTTAGCAGCACTGCTACTCGTTAACAGCCGAGGAGGCACTAAAAATGCGTGATTGCATTTCAGTGTGGTGATGCAGACCACCACATTGAAATGCGTTAGTCTAATCCCTGATGCGTGGTACTTGGCAGGGCTGTATGGAAGTGTTCAGGTAGCTCAGGGGGTTGCTGAGGCATCGCAAGTGACTGCAGCGTTGTCGTCCCAGCTCTTCCTTCTTCCACCGACCCGGCCCTCCGGAATGCAGCAATCCACAAATCTGTCTGAGGGAACCTCTACCTCTCCCTGGTCCCCCACCAAGCACACACACACTGCACTGTGCAGTGCATGAATATACACACATACACAGCATCCAATGTAAAGCACCATTGCACTGGCATCCATGCATCCCAGCACTCTTATGTAACAGCTATCTCCTACTTTGGGTACCAGCTCAGATGCCCATATATAGCCCAGCACGTCAGTAAGCACTCTATTTTCTGAAGCACGGTATCTTCTTGCAAGCACACATATATCCCAGTGTGCATACGCACCCACACACGTTATTTCTTGATGCACTGTACCTTCTCGCAGGCCCAGATATATACCAGAGTGCACTTGCAATCATGTGCACTATTTTTTGATGCACTGTACCTTCCTAACGGCACGCATGCATCTCAGCACTGCACACAATCCAATTTCGGTCAAGGGTGAGTTAAGCACACAGCATCAGAACTTTACCAGAGTGGGCCAGGAAGCAGCAGTCTTGTGACACTGTTCGCTCTACTGATCACTAAAAACATGGTATACTGCCACCTCCGCGCTTGTGTGACTTAACTCTCCCTGAAGACAGTAACCTTCCACACATTGAGGGTAGCGCTTTGGGCGTCCCTCCCGGGCTAAGCAGACCACAGTACATGAAACAGGCCTAGGTTTTAGTGCACATGCATGATCCATTTTCGCTCATGACCAAAAATTGTGACCAAGGACCCAGATGTCACCACCGCTGGGGTACTCAGGGCAGGGGTACACATCTATCACCATGCAAGGGACTTTTCCATCCCACCAGATTAGGTCTGAGGTTCAGTTAAAAAGGTGATTTCTGCCATGCTTTATAGGATTGGGGCCATTTGACAAATGCGCATGAAGCGTTCAAATAGCGAAACTGACTAAGTTAGGCGCATCAACTTTTGCGTAGATTTGTTCTAGAAGACACAAAAAAGAGTTCGCTTAATTTTGACTCACAGATGAAACTTATCTCTCCACCACAAACAAAAACTTCAGAACGGAATTGCACCAAATTTTGAATCCAACTAAAATTGTACTTAGAAGAGTGGTTTGTTGTCAATCTATGACACTGTTTTGAAGAAATGATTGTTCCCAAAATGTGTCAGTTGGGCTCTGAAAGAGTATATTACGAAGAAATCTTGACTGTTAGTTTGCTGATAGTGCTCAAACCTGGGTCCATGGACCACCTGCGGATAGACAGTCACAAGAAGGGAACTCCATTGCACAAAGAACCTTCTCCCGTCTCCAGTTGCAGTCTGGGACTGTGAGTCAGGCCTGCAAACCCAACTGCTATTATTGGCTAGCTCCAACAGGAGAACATCTGTTGCCACAGCCCGTAAGGTCATGGGGCACACACGCCCCTGAACTGAGAAAAAAAGATACAGGGCACACATGGAGGCATGGTGAGTAGACCCAGGTCCCTAGGTCTATATTAGAGGGGAAGACAAAGAAAAAAGTTCCTGCTTTTTTAGGAAAGATAAAGATCCTGCATTAGTGCATGCCTTTCATTCTCTGTGAGTTCTCTACAGAGAGGCATATTACCTAGAAATGCGTTAGAAAACGCAAAACGCACATTCCCATATCGCCGTATTTTTTCGCAGTGATAGCGCGCAATTATCAATGCGCATCACGTAGGCGAAATGAAATCCGGCGATAGTCGGTGATATGGCGCATTAGCGCATGAAAACAAACGTTGTTTTCATGCGCTAATGTGTGCCTTGATATTATGGGGGGGTGGATTCAGCTTTATGATCCACACCCCCATGTTATCAATGCCCTAACACCTGGCCAGAGCAGGCGTTGGGAGACCTGCGATAAACGAGTTTATCGCAGGTCTGCCTCTCCCAACGCCTGCCTTGGTAATAGGGTATTCCCACCTCCAACCACATTTTACATGTGGTTGGACGTGGGAACGCCCACTTTGCATGTCATTAGCTATCTTTGTCGCCGACATGCAAAGTGGGCTTGAGCCAGGCGTTAAAATGGGTACACAGTCAAAATATCGAGTTAGAAATATCGATGTACCAAAATATCGTGTCAATAATATCGAAGGTGCAGAATATCGAAGACAAGAATATCGTTGGACAGAATATCGACCCTAAGGTAAGTAATATCGAAATACTTAATATCGATGTAAGTAATATCGAAGTTAGTAATATCGATAGCATATATATCGATGTTACTAATTTTGATTACACTAATATCGATATTTGTATTATTTCTGTTGTATTTTATTATGTATGTGTTATATGTTTTACTTAAGTAATTAAAATAAGTACTATTATATGTGTTTTACATATATATATTAATAAATGTATTTATAAGTTAATCATATGATTTAGTACTGGAGCGGGTTGTGGGTTTATAGGGGAATAGGGTGGGAAGTAATTTAATTATGTTAAATTGATTAATAATTAGTAGGTAGTATTAATTAATTATAAATAATTGGTAATTAAATGTAATTAATTGGTTAATCATTTTAATTAATTGATTAATTGATAAATATGTTTTATAGCGGGTTGTGGGTTTATAGGGGAATAGGGTGGGAAGTAATTTAACTATGTTAAATTGATTAATAATTAGTAGTTAATATTAATTAATTATAAATAATTGGTAATTAAATGTAATTAATTTGGTTAATTATTTTAATTATTGATTAATTGATAAATATGTTTTATAGCGGGTTGTGGGTTTATAGGGGAATAGGGTGGGAAGTTATTTAAATATGTATAATTAATTATTCATTAGTAGGAATTATAAATAAAATTTAAATAATTGGTAATAATTTTAAATTAATTGGTAAATAATTTTAATTGATTGGTAAATAATTTTAATTAATTCATAAATAGATAAATGTGTGCTATTGTGGGTAGTGGGTTTATACGGGAATATGGTGGAAGTAATGTAAATGTAATTAAGTAATAATTATTTTTAAAAGATTGTTTTGTAAATAATATAATTGTTAAATAATTAGTAATTGGTAAATAAATATTATAAAATGGTATTTTTAAATATTTATTTTAGCTTACATATATTTAGGTAATCATGTTTTTTATAAATATGTATAGGTATTGTATATGGTTTACATTTTTTCAATACTTTACACCATTATTTAGATAAAAAGATTTTATTTATAAGTATGTTATTTTAACCCCTACGCTATCCAAAATTTTCCCTACTGTTGCATTCTCTGGAGTTGGAATAGTAATTGTTACCCCTACGCTATCCAACGCTTTCCCTACTGTTGCACTCTCTGGAGTGGGAATAGTAATTTTTACCCCTACGCTATCCAATGCTTTCCCTACTGTTGCACTCTCTGGAATGGGAATAGTAATTTTTACCCATACGCTATCCAACGCTTTCCCTACTGTTGCACTCTCTGGTGTGGGAATAGTAATTTATACTCCTACGCTATCCAACGCTTTCTCTACTGATGCACTCTCTGGAGTGGGAATAGTAATTTTTACTCCTACGCTATCCAACGCTTTCCCTACTGTTGCACTCTATGGAGTGGGAATAGTATTTTTTACCTCTACCCTATCCAACGCTTTCCCTACTGTTGCACTCTCTGAAGTGGGAATAGTAATTTTTACCCCTACGCTATCCAATGCTTTCCCTACAGTTGCACTCTCTGGAGTGGGAATAGTAATTTTTACCCCTACGCTATCTAACGCTTTTCCTACTGTTGCACTCTCTGGAGTGGGAATAGTAATTTATACTACTACGCTATCCAACGCTTTCCCTACTGTTGCACTCTCTGGAGTTGGAATAGTAATTGTTACCCCTGCGCTATCCAACGCTTTACCTACTGTTGTACTTTCTGGAGTGGGAATAGTAATTTTTACTCCTACGCTATCCAGCGCTTTCCCTACTGTTGCACTCTCTGGAGTGGGAATAGTAATTTTTACTCCTACGCTATCCAATGCTTTCTCTACTGTTGCACTCTCTGGAGTCGGAATAGTAATTTTTACCCCTACGCTATCCAACACTTTCCCTACTGTTGCACTCTCTGGAGTGGGAATAGTAATTTTTACCCCTATGCTACCCAACGCTTTCCCTACTGTTGCACTCTCTGGAGTGGTAATAGTAATTTTTACCCTTACGCTATCCAATGCTTTCCCTACTTTTGCACTCTCTGGAGTGGGAATAGTAATTTTTACTCCTACGCTATTCAACGCTTTCCCTACTGTTGCACTCTCTGGAGTGGGAATAGTAATTTATATTCCTACGCTATCCAACGCTTTCCCTACTGTTGCATTATCTGGAGTGGGAATAGTAATTTTAACTTCTACGCTATCCAAAGCTTTCCCTACTGTTGCACTCTCTGGAGTGGGAATAGTAATTTTTACCCCTACGCTATCCAACGCTTTCCCTACTGTTGCATTATCTGGAGTGGGAATAGTAATTTTAACTTCTACGCTATCCAAAGCTTTCCCTACTGTTGCACTCTCTGGAGTGGGAATAGTAATTTTGACCCCTACGCTATCCAACATTTTATATAATTAATTGTAAAAATATTAAAAGTATATTTATTTTTTTATGTTTTGTACATTTTATTTATGTTATTGTTTTATGTTTGTAAATGTATTAGTAAATTAGAATATATTTTAATAATTTATAAGTTACAAAAATAATTATTACAACATATTGTTCAGAACATATATATTATATATTTACAGTATATATTTAATTAATATATTATTATTATATATGTATTATTTATTAAGTTTAAGCATTATTAGATACTTATAACTATGTATATTATATTTATTAGTTAATTTATTTTACAATTATATTTTTTTTTAAAAAACAATATTTTTAACATCGATATTTTTAACATCTATATTTTTTTTCGATATTTTTGTACTTACCATGTTGTAGATAGGATGTCGATATTCTTGCCCTCGATATTTTAGACTCGATATTTCTGTAGGTCGATATTTTGGAGGTCGAAATTCTGTCAGTGATCCGTTAAAATGCCCTTGTGGATAGGGCTCTAGAAGTATTGCCGCTTTCTCGGCACAATTCGCCGAAAAAGCGGCGATACTACCCCTTGCTAATATGCCCCAGAGTGTCTTGGTCACTTGCGACACACCTGAACAGCATGGAAAATAGAGAGAAGCAGGAAGTATCCTTTTATAGGGAAGCTAAAGGAGTCCAGAGAATCACAGAGGGAAGAAGAGGAAGTGACGACTGGGCCAGCACAAGGTGGAGCAGAAGAGAAAGATGATCACATCATCTACACTGGGGAAACATCTCCTCAGAAGACTAGCTTTGACTGGGAATTATTTAAACACTGCCCTGGTGAAACAGAAGGAACGCAAGGGCGGCCCATTGCAAAGTCTGTAGCATTGAACTGAGCTGGCCACACACAGGTGTGCATGACTTTGGCAAGTTCACAATGAGTGGGCTTCTGATTGTGAAGCATGCATAAGGAGACACAAGAGTTGAGGGTGAACATAGAAGGACAGCAGAGAGCAGTAGCAATATTGGAAAGGAGGTGCAGGGGAATGAAACTACTCACGAAGAGGTGCCCCATGAGAAATGGAAGAGAATGATCATCACCTATGTGTTTGCACTTTTCTGCATGGATTGTGGAAAAATATTAGGATTGAATAAGAGAATCTAAATATCGGCAGGGGGGAAATCATAGAACACTGCAACAAATGTAATGCACGTACAAGAGAACCATTTCTGGTTTGGTCCATTGCCTAGCCAGTTGCTGCGTTGAATAAAAAATAAAAAAGAATTAAAAGAGAACTCAACATTTTTCTTACTTCCCGTAGTCGAAGTGCAGGGCAGGCTCCACGTTAACCCCCGCTTCGAGCGGGCGAAGGCAGTACACAACAGGAGTTGGCCACCCACATTGGGGTGGAGGGTAAGACATTTCAAAGTAGACCATTATAAACAAAAACATTCTTGGTATTCATGGTGAGTTTAAAATTCCTCTGAAATTCTCTTAACTAACCAAAGTTAAAGTGAGTTATCATTAGCAATCAAAACCACAAAAAAACTGAAATTGTCTGGCACTGGTTAGGTAGACTGTGCATATCTCGTTTCCCTACTATAAAAACCCTAACTTCTGCTGGAGAGGACCCTCTGGTTTTTTCGTTTAGTCTTTTGGCCACTATCTCAAAGTATTTTGTTATTCTGCAGTTTAGCTGAGTTTCATCAGGGTTGAAACAGAGCATCACAGCCTGTCTGCAGCTCGTTATGCCCTTCTGGTTCCATAATGCTCGTAGCAGGGAGCGCCTTATGTCCTGGAGGTTTGTGCAAATGCAGATAATGTGTATAAGGTCCTCTTTCGCAGAAAGACAGAGGCGGCATTGATTTGCGGGGTTTTCCCTTGCCCATGGTGCCAGGTGCGGAGCTATAGGAATTCTGCCCATGCGCATGTTAAGAAACTTCTTTTTTGTCTTTTGAGTGAGACCCATCGTTAGGTAGTCTTGTGGTTTTGGAGCGCTGTAGCCATTCAGCACCACCCAACCGTGCGCTCTCTTAGCTAGGGTGGCTTTGTCCTCAATTGATGAAACCATCTTAGTGACTTTTGATACCACTTTTTTAAAGGTACGAGGGTCAGTTGCCGACTCCCATAGGTCTGTAAGTCCTAAGACCTTCAGTGAATCCATTAAGTAGGTCCTTGCAGGTGAGTTGTCTCTAATGGATAGTTCCGTCCATAGATGGGCGTTTAAGGACCCTTGATCCGCATCTCTAATTTTCCGCCAGCTTTTT
This sequence comes from Lissotriton vulgaris, assembly GCF_964263255.1. Lineage (NCBI taxonomy): Eukaryota > Metazoa > Chordata > Amphibia > Caudata > Salamandridae > Lissotriton > Lissotriton vulgaris. Next base: position 161,181,396 of record NC_141700.1, read on the forward strand.
AGGTATGCGCCTCTTCTCTCGACCGCTTGTTTCTGCAGGCCGAATTCAAGCCGAATTTGTGCTGGTGATGAGTTGATGGGGAGATGGAATATTGCCCTGTATGCTCGACTGATGGTTTTGTCTAGTGTTGTTGCGTCTTTTCCTCTCATGGCCTCGCTGCCGTGGGTGAGCATGGGCTGTAAGCGACCTCTTAATACCTGTAGGAGAGGGCACTAACATTGGGCTCCTCATTACATTTAATACGTGATAACTTTCAATTGGGAACAGGTGGAAATAACATAACATGTATTTGTAAAGCACATTTCCACCCATAGGCTTCTTGGCACTGAATAACAGATATTTTTTGTTACCCAACACATTGGTATGCATGTTATCGACCTCAGATGTATGAAAGGACCCACAGGAGTTTGAACCTATGACCATGAGGCCAAACACAGGCCACTACACTGTATTCATTAGCCCACTGAGCCACCAGACCCAGTTCTATTGAGTTTGATCTCTAAAGAATTATACTTTTATCCCCTCTTTAATTGTCAATTTGGATTTTAAGTCACAATTCTTAAAAATGCCACTTTTAGACAGTTTGAACAGAAAAAGAAGTCGCCCTTTTACCCAGGGAACCATGGTCAGACTGGCTATAGTGGGCACTGGGCAATTCCCCCTGTGTACCGCACGTGTGGGGGCCAGTTTTGGGCCCCTAGGGGCTGTTTTTGTTACAGGGCCGTTTTTGCAGCATAGCTGCAAATTCGGACCTGCACCAAAATCGGCCAAAAACCGACACCGGCAAAGAGCTCGGCGGCACCTCAACCCCCTCGAGGGGGTGCCGGCCGAGCACTTTGCCAGGGCTGGTTGTGGTTCCTAGTCCGGCCCTGCAGGAAACCTGGGCAATATTTAACCCCTTCGCTGCTGATGACGAGCTCAGCTCGTCATCAGCTACGGCGCTCGTATGCTGATGACGAGCTGAGCTCGTCATGTAAAGTGGGTTTTTTAAATCTTCAGCGCACCGCGGTAAATCGTACCGCGGTTAAGGTGTTAAATAGTACAAAAACTAGGCTTGCTCATAAAGGGCATACAGTTTATGATCTCCTTGGCAATTTACTAACGAGGAAAGATTACATACGCCATTTGTGGTATGTTAAATCATAGTTTGTACTGGCTTATAAACATGAAAATGTATATAGGTGCTCTAAAAAGAAAATGGAGCAGTGTAAGTGGTTCATGACAAAAAATGAATCACAGGTGCACAAAAAGTATTTACAAAGGATTAACCACTGTTGACAACTGATATATTTTCACAAGTACAGAGCTCACACAAATTTTGCAGTACAGAAGAGCAACCTACTGACAAACAACAGTGGAATTTGTTTACGTTTCTACCCGTCATCTTGATAGCTATGGCATTTTCATCAGGACAAAGGAACAATGCTAGCAATCTATAGACACTTGGATTAAAAAGTGAAAGAGAAACCAGTTACAAACAAATCACACTAGGTAGGGATCCACCACGTCATCAGTAATGTCATTAAACATCTAATGAGTGATGTAATATTTAGCTCACTGTGCTGCTATTCATGAAGAGCCCACACCACTCCCACTAGACACCCAAGCACAATTAGGTGGGCGAGGCACTTCTACAGGGATGCTGCACTCTTTGTGCAGCTCTACACAGAAAGCTCACTCCCTCAACATACTTATGTCTTCTTACATAGCGGAAGGTCTACTACTTACAGTTAGGTATGTTAGTAATATTTTACTTTATAGTAAAAAAAACTAGAAACTCACTGAACAAAAAATACTTAACTGGGTTTCAAAGAGGTGGTGGGCTCTCAGTGAAAAGGTGTGCACTGGGTGAAAGCCCTGCATAGTAGAGGATAAGTGACCTAATACGGCTTGGTTGATTAGAGGGAGTTATTTCTTTAACCGCATCGCTGCGGCAGCTTTTCCCGCTGTGTGCGGCAAATTATGAAAAGCAGCTTTACATCACGAGCTCAGCTCGTCATCCACACACGACCACCGTGGCTGATGACGAGCTGAGCTCGTCATCAGCAGCGAAGGGGTTAAGAGCTGTGTACAAGGTGAAGGCTAGGCCTGATTGGAGACTTGGCCACCAAATGGGGACTTGGGGTGAGAAAGGGCACTCTGTGAAGATTTCTGCTCAGGACGAAGGCTGTACATAGTAGGAGTTTGACCACCTATTGGGGCTTGGGTGTCTTGGAGTGGGCTCTCCGTGAAGAGATTTGCACCTGGTGAAGGCTGCGTTTATTATGAGCTTGGGCATCTAATGGGGCTTGGGTGTCTTGAGGTAGCAGACTCTCTGAAAAAATGTATGCACACTGCACAGATGTGGACTACATGGACTATTTAATCTAAGCACATACGTGTATGTAGCGTATGCTCTACGGGACACTGTGCCATTTAGTACTTATTTACGTATTTCAAAGACTGTCCTGGTTTGTAGAGTTCATTGAATTGCATGCAATATGATGCCATCATTTATTTCATTCAAGATCTCACCAGTGATGTCATTGAACATGTCATGAATGATGTAATATGTGCGGTCATAAGCAATGCATGTTTTTTTTTTTTAAATATGTTTTTATTGCAGAGTTATAAACCACAGGATACAATTAGTCAGCCAGTTCACTCGTGGCATCCCCCCATTCAGTAGTAAAACACAGATCGTACACAGCCATTCAGCCCGCATCCCGGAGGCTGGGCGGCATAATACTCCGCTTCAAGAGGAAGACATCACGGTGCACGTCCCATAGGGACCATGGTTGATATATCGTTTTACGTATCTGCTTTTACCCCCCCACCCTCAACATTGCTCCCGTCAGCCATCCCAGTGATGATCAGTGGTACCGCCCCTGTCGGGACCTGCCCCAGGTGCTGTATGTCTATCCTGCCTGGCCGCTCCCCCCAGCCATTCCGCAGTCCACGCAGTACCCCACCAACCTATTAATTCCAAGGTGCCCTGACGGGCCACCAACTATGTGGCTTCCGACCCACCCCAACTCCCATTAACCAACCCCCCCCAAAACCCCCCCTCCCCTGGCAACTGCTAAGGTGCATGCCCCGTCCCGACAAGTTGGATGGATCCACTACAGAGCGAGTTATGATACTGTTCGTGTTCGCCCCGCGGTGTCCACCGGCCTAAGACTCACCGTCCTCATCATCCACCATAGAATCACGCAAGGCCTGCACCACCAACTCCCACGCTCGTGCCGCATCCAATGCTTTCTCATTCCCCAACTTAACGGCCTGCTTCATCCGGAGCACACTCTCGCAGTCAGACCACCGCAGCAATTCATTCTTCCATCTACGCAGTGAGGGTCCCCCCCTAGACTTCCAATGCCACGATATTTCCCTTTGCGCCAATATCAGGCCCAGGTCAATGAATTTGCTCGTCACCTTGGTGTGTTTGGTGTGCGGGAACCAGAGCAGCAGGCATGCCGCCATATCGGATTCCACCTCCCTGTCCGTCACTTCGTTCAGAAGGTCCCCTACCTCCGCCCAATAGGCCGCCAAGTGCGAGCACCCCCAGAACAAATGGTCCATGTCCGCTCCCAGAGACGAACACCGTGGGCATCGGGCATCCGGTACCTGAAAGTACCGCTGTAATTTCTCAGGGGTTAAGTAGGCCCTATGAAGCACATAGAAATGTACTTGCTGAAAGCGCGCATTTCTCGTGCCCTTCCACGTGCGCCGCAGGATATGGCCCCACGCCGTGTCCGGTATGGGCCGGCCCACACTCTCCTCCCATTTAGACTTGAGCCCCTGGAGCGGTTCCAGTCCCTCATTCAACATCCTATTATGGAGGCACGTCACAGCTTTGAACGTACCTGCCGCCATTACCACATACTGGCACGCCATAGTCGTCGTCGGTTCCATGAGTCCCCCTTTCCAGTGCTTCTGTATGGCAGCCACCACCGCCGCGTGCAGGAGGAACCCCCCGTCAGGCAGCCCAAACTGGTCCCCGAGCGCTTCGAACGGTGCCAAAGCCCCGTCTATGTATAGGTTGCCTATTACCTGTAGTCCCGCCTCTTCCCAATCCAGCAATGGGGACCAATCCCCCCCGTGCGGCAAGGCCGTCAGCATGCCGATCGGGATCTCCGGAGCATAAGGCCGCGAGGCCTTCGCCCTCTGAAGGCTCCTCTGCCAGCAAAGCCGGAGTGTCCGTTCCTCCATAGTGAGGCCCCGCAACTCAAGCCTCTGTTGCATGATAATATAGGACAGTACGTGGCGTTGTATTCCCCGATCCCGGTCCTCCGCTGGCCCCTGAAACACCCTAGCCACATTCTGCGTAAGTACCTGCAACTGTGCCGCTAGATAGTACAGCTCGAAATCGGGCACAGCCATGCCCCCTTCTATCTTGGGGCGAAGTAGCGTGCTCAGGGCCACTCTACGGCGGCTTTGCCCCCATAGGAAGCCAATAATCATTGACCTCAGGTCTCTAAAGACCCCCTGAGGGATCCAGACAGGCAGCGTCCGGAAATAGTAGAGGAAGCGGGGGAGCGCCACCATTTTTAGAAGGGCGATCCTACCCAGTACCGTCAGCGGGAGGGTCGACCAGAAGGACAAGCTGCCCCTCAGTGCCCGTACACATCGACCAATGTTGCCCTCCAATAGGTCCGCAGTCGCGTGGTAGATGCGGACTCCCAGATAGGTGAAACAAGATGGCTCCCAGACCACGCCCAAATCGCCGCCGGGGTCGGGCGATCCCGCTCTCAGTGGAAACACACAAGTCTTCGCCCGATTGACCTTAAGGCCCGAGAGCCGGCCAAACTCCGACAACAGGTCCATCGCTCCGTCCAGTGCCCGCGCCGTGTCAGCTAGGTACAGGAGCAAGTCATCCGCATATAGCGATATATAGTGCCACTGCCCATCGCTGGCTATCCCCGCGTACCTGTCACCCGACCTCGCATGGACCGCCAAAGGTTCCATCGCCAGAGCAAACAATAGAGGGGACAGGGAGCACCCCTGTCGCGTGCCCCTGCCCACCGGGTACGCCGCAGACACCAGACCACCCAAACGCACCCTCGCCGTCGCCGAGGTATATAAGACCCTCGTCCACCTGCGGAACCCCTCGCCCATGCCAAACCTCTCCAACACTCCATCCAGGAAAGACCACTCTAAACTATCAAAGGCCTTCTCGATGTCCACGGACAGGGCCGCCGGTGCCCCCTCCCCGTCCAAGAAGGCGTCCATTACACCCACTAGGCGGCGACAGGGCCGCCGGTGCCCCCTCCCCGTCCAAGATGGCGTCCATTACACCCACTAGGCGGCGAATATTCAGCGCCGTGCTCCTCGTGGGTATAAACCCGGCCTGGTCCCTGTGTACCAAGCCCGTCATGTGTGGGGCCAGCCTGGTGGCTAGAATTCGGCTCAGAATCTTATAATCCACCGTCAACATAGATAGCGGGCGATAGGACCTCACATCCGTTGCATCCCGGCCAGGCTTTAGGAGCGGCACAATCAAGGCCTCTCGCATGGACCCAGGCAATTCCCCGGCCTCAAAAGCTTCCGTATATACCACCAGGAGCCTGGGAGCCAAGCTGTCTATATACTGTTGGTAAAATTCAATCGGCAGTCCGTCCACCCCAGGCGTTTTGTTGCGGGCCATATGTTTGATGGCCACCCGTATTTCTGCAAGCGTGATCGGGCCGCCCAACTCCCTCGCGTCTTCCACGTCCAGGACCGGAAGCTGTCTCTCCCCTAGATATTCCGCAATGTCCTGAACCCCCACCCCCAGCTGACTCTGGTACAATTCCTCATAGTACCCCCTAAAACATTCCAATACCGCTGCCTGGGAGTATACCATTTCCCCCTGCGCATTACTAATGCTGAGGACCGGGCAGCCCCTAAGTTCCGGGTTAGCTAGTCTGGCCAAGAGGGTGCCCACCTTGTCCCACTCCGCATGTGCCCTGATGATATACTGTCTGTAGTCGTAGCATCGTAAACGTTCCGTCTCGGTGGCAACCACCTCCTTCACTTCCAATATCTGGGTCTGCAAATCCGGCCTAGCCGGCCTGCGGCGCTCCAGGTCCCTCAAAGTCTCTTCCGCTTTCAAGAGTGCATTCAACACAGTCGTTCGAGCATTCGAAAACCGACCCAAACACACCCCTCTCACCACCACTTTCATTGCATCCCATTCAGTAGACCTACTCGTGGCCGTGCCCTCATTCATTCCGAAATAGCTATCGATGCCTTGCTGGACCGCATCGCTGAACACAGAATCCTCAAGCGTCTCCGGCCGAAGCCGCCATGTTGGTATCGCTGAGCGCTCCCGCTGCCACTGAATGTGTACCAATAGGGGGTTATGATCTGAGATAGTCCTAGCCAGGTACTCCGTATGAGAGATCAATGGGGCTAGGGACCCACCACAGAGCACCGAATCGATCCTGACATGCAGATCATGGAGAGCAGAATAAAAGGAATAATCCCTGGCGTCCCTGTGCCGCTCCCGCCTGACATCCAGCAACCCCCATCTATCCTGCCAGTCCTTCCTGTGCGCGGCCAACCTGCGCACCGGGGAGTCCACCAGGGGGGGATGGGATCTATCCAAAGCCACATCCGTGATCGAGTTGAAGTCCCCCCCTAGCACTATCGGGCCCGCCAGGAAAGAGGCCAAGGACCCCGAGAGGCCATCAAAATATCGAGCTTGATCAGTGTTCGGTGCATACACACAGCAGAGAACCACATCCCTTCCATATAACCTCCCCTCCACCGCCACAAACCGACCATCCGGATCCACCACCTGATTCAACACTTGAAAGGGTATCCCCGCCCTCACCCAGATCAACACCCCCCTGGCATACGCCGAGTAAGTGGTACCAAACACCTGGCCACGCCATCTTTTCTGCAAGGCAGTGCACTCTTTTTTAGTGAGATGAGTCTCTTGTAGCATAGCTATCTGGACCCCCCGACGCACCAGGTATGCATGAACTTTGTGGCGCTTTATCATAGTTCGCAGCCCCCGGACATTCCACGTCAGGCATTTCAAATTAGGTAATGTCCCCATTCCAACTCCGAGCAGTTCGATTCAAAGAACGAAGGTTCATAGCCCCCCCAATGCAGTTGCCCCCCCGAACACCCCCAGAACAGAAAAACTCCCCAAACCCCACTCCCCAGAACAGAGCACACAAACCCAATGTCAGCCCCCATCCAAACCTTGATCCAACTTCCCACACTCCTACCCTGTGGTCTCCACCACAGTCGGCCTTAAGGGCCCAAGGGGGGTGAGTCACCGCCGACCCCAGCTAGCGGAGCCCGCACCCCGCGTCTTCATCCCCTACGAAGCACTCAGCCCCCCCACCCGGCAACCCGCCCTCCATCAACAGGATACCACCCTACCATGAAGTCACGATCAAGTCCCAAGGCAGCCTCAGCCGCAAAATATGCCATCCGATGTCTGTGGGGTCACTATCGGCCCCTTCGAGCTTTCCGCCTCTGAGAGTTCTTCTCCCGTCCTGCTGCCTTCCCCGCCTGAGTCCGATTCTGCCAGTTCACTGGTCTGTTGCCACCCCATAATGGCCGCCGTCCCTGCGAGCGCATCCCTCTTCTCTGCCGCCATTTGAGCCTCCCGCTTCTCCCGCTGGCGCCTGTTGCGGGACCTGATGCGCTGCGATTGTCTCACCCGGGGTGGCTTAGGTTGATCTCGCCTGCTTTTATGCGATTTGTCTGTCCCCGCTCTATACAACTCCAGCCATTGCCAAACTTCATCCGGGGTCTGAAAAAAGTGCGTGGTGCCATCCATTATGATCCGCAGCTTGGCCGGGTAGAGCAAGGAGTACTGGATGCCTTCCTCCCTGAGCTCCTTCTTCACCGCTAGGAACGATGCCCTATTCTTCTGGACGGCTTGGGTGTAGTCCGGGAATATCGTGACCTTACTGATCTCCACCTCATATGGGCCCGACATCCTGGCCCGCTGGATGAGGAGATCCCGGTCCTTGTAGTGGAGGAGCCGTACCACCATCGGTCGTGGGGGGCGGCCAAGCCCCGGCAGGCGAGCAGGTACCCGGTGAGCTCGCTCCAGTGTGAAAAAAGGAGTAAGCCCCTCCGGCGCTACCACAGTGCGGAACCAGTTCTCCATATAGGCCACCGCATCCTCCCCCTCAATTTTCTCCGGCAGGCCTACAACCCGCACGTTGTTCCGTCTATTGCGGCCTTCGGCATCCTCCGCCCGTCGCTCCAGCGAGTCCAACCGGGCCAATATATCCGTGATTCTGTGTTCCGCGGTCACCACCGATGGCTTCAGGTCCAGCAACAGTTGGTCATGGTCCTTGACCCTGTCCGCTAGCTTCGCGTGGTCCGCTCGTAGCAGCCCCAGGCCCGTGGCCACTTGGGCGATGTCTTGGTGCAGCGCCTCCTTAGTCGAGGTGATCGCTTCGAGTATGGCATCCAAACGCTGGTTCAGCCGCTGTTCCTGGCCCAGCTCCGGGGAGGGAGTCTCGCCCATCCGAGTTGATGTCGCCGGGTCCCCCTCAGCACGCTCCTCGGCCGTCGACCCCCCGATCGCCGCCATTCCAGGGTGCTGCGTCACAGGCCCAGGAGCCCGTTGGTGTCCGCTCTCTTAGTGCAGTGCCAGCCCCCTAACACCGGGCAGTGTTCAATGTCGCCACCGATGCCCTCGGAAGCAATGACCAGCTTGACGAACTCCGTTCAGCTGTCCCCCTCGGAAGCCTGAGGGGGGAAGGATGGGTCCCGGGACGGCGGCCAGCGAGGGTCCCCAAGGTCCGGGTGAGGCAGGACAACGTCCCCTGGTCTCCGGGCACAGCACCGCTGATCCCAGTGCTTCGAACAGCCGATTGCAGGATCTCTTGCCAGTTGGCGACAACTCGGCTCAAAGCGAAAGTACGGGGTTGCCCGGCCTCCTCGCCGCCATTTTGTTCGCACCCTCGGCAACACCTCGGTCGTCTCTTTGGCTCGATCTCCCCGGGGCCAGCAGTCCCCCAGCGACTCTCCGATCGTGCCCGGCTGTCCCCTTACACTTCAGAGGGCAGGAGCGTCGTCTCCGGGTCGCCCAGGGTACCGAAAACAGGAGAATTAGCGGGATTCCGCGCGGAGCTGCGAGCTCACGCCGCCATCCCGATCGGCGTCCAAGCCACGCCCCCATAAGCAATGCATGGTGTCAAGCAAATTATAGCTAGCTCAGTAAACTGTAACTGCTGAATTTCACTGTTTTTTAGTTTAAAATTCTATTTTTAATTGAATATAACTTTTTTAAATGCAAAGTAAGATAGTATTACAGTAACAGTACAGTATGTATTCATAGGGTAGAAAATATATGATAAACTTCACACAGATAAATGTGCAGGACATTGCAAATATGTGTGCATGCTATTGAATCTGATCAGGTACTAACTTGTTTTTTTTTTTTTTTTTTTTATTAAACCAGTAGACATTTACAAAAATAAAGACAGAATATGGCAAAATCGAAAACAAATAATAATAACATGTTCAACCTAACCGAAACATGAAAAGCATATAAATACCATGACGAAAGAGGCAGAGAATAAGAGGGAGTGCAAATATGCACACACCTCTATATACCATCAAATACCAATGTACTCCTGAATAATATTGCCGTAGGGTAATAAAGAGCAATTGTTTTACACTTTAAAAGAAAAAGAATAAGATCTATCCCTGCCGTACAGCGTTAACTAATTTCTTGTTCTACCGGTGACAGATGATCTGTTAAAGCTCCCCAGATCTTATCACCCAGTTTGCGTTTCCATGGGCTTTTAATAGCATATAAACTAGTCTCAAGTTTACAGATAGCAAAGAGCCTGCCTCTCCACATCTCAAATGTAGGGGGCTCTTTCTGACGCCACACTGTAGCTATACACAATTTTGCTACTGCGACCGCAGTATATATCAAATATCTATGTGCATGCATTCCTTGTGTGTGTGTTTCATTCTTTATAACCCCCAACAGCATAACTAATGGGCTTATTTCAACCCGTACACCTGTCACCTCTGTTAGAAATATCAGCATCCTATCAATCAGTGTTTTCAAATCTGGACATGTAGCAAACATGTGAACTATGTCTGCCTGTTCTCCCCCACATCGAGTGCATTTGTCCTCATTTACACCACCCCAACGTGCAATTTTAGCAGGTGTATAGTATTGTTACGTTCTCAAATTTGAGGATATTAAAAGTTTTTCAGCTAGATAGATGGACTCTTGTAAAATATTCCCTTCTGCCAATACTCTTGTATTCCATTTAATATTCTGTACCTCTCAGCACCGCTCTGGCAGCCCGGGAACCTGACCCCGCAACTTCACCGTGTGCCAACTGCAGAGTGTTCCTGGTCGTGGGATATCCTGCCGGGACTCGCATTTGGGGATGTATGACGTTACAACCATACTTTTACCACGCATACCATTACAACGCGGTATTTACAACGCATACCGTTACAACGCATAGCGCTTAGAGGTGCTGGATAGTGGTAAGTATAATTTTATATTCCAACTCCAGTCCCCGTGGACACTAGGGAAGGTGTTGGATATAAAATTATACTTATTCCCTATCCTAGAGCGCCCCCCAGCGCAATGCGTTGTAATGGTATGCGTGGTAATGCCTGCGTTGTAGTGGTAGTGTGTGGTAAAAACTTTGTTGTAAACGTTGTATACCCGCATTTGGGGATCCCCGTAGGTGAATCGTGAGGAGTCATTTTTACCAGGTCTCAAAGGCCCCTCCGGGGCTCAGCATCCAATATGGCGGGCAAGCCTGATAGCGAGAAATGAAAGACCAAGACCATTCACCGTGGGGGCACTATTCAATCGAACATTATGGATCGCTATACCCATCCTAAAGGGATATGAGGCTCTGGCTCTAAAGCTCGACACTGTGGCAATTGATGTCAACCTGATTAGGACAAACCTATCAAAAACTAACGAAAAGGTCAAATCCTTAGATTTGAAGACCTCCAGCCTTACGACCGATGTGTCCGATTTACAGACGGAGGTTCGCAACCTACGATCCTCCAATGATCTCTTTGCTCGCCGGCTAGAGGATTTTGAAAGTCAGGCTAGACGCAATAACGTGCGTATCATTGGGGTCCCTGAAAAATCGGAAGAGTTAACCGCGGATCTCCTCGTGGAGGATCTCATCTTAAACCCCAAAGGCCTGAGCAACTTCTTCGCGGTGGAACGTGCACACAGAGTGCCGGGTGGGAAGCCGAAACTGGGTGCCCCGCCGCGGCCTATAATCGCCAGAATTTTCAACTTCAGAGATAGAGACGCTATCCTGCAGGCATCGCGAGTGGGCGGCCCCACGAAGTTTGAAAACACTACGGTGAGCTTCTACCCTGACTTCACCCAGTTCGTTCAGAAACAAAGGATGGGGTTCCAGGGGGTTGGAGCAGCGACTGAGAGACATGGTTATGAAATACGCGATGCTTTTTCCAACTCGGCTACGTGTTGAACACAATGATCGGACGTTCTTCTTTGACCGCCCTGAGAGCGTGAGTGGCTGGCTTGATACGTTGCCTGCGCAGCGTGATCGCTCGGATCATTCTGGAGGAGCTGAAAGGGCTGAAGGTGGCCCGTCGGAACAAGAATGAGAAGTGGTAGCTGGTTTCCGGACAGTGTACAGAACTGGCAGCTGTGGTTTGATGACTTTTGTATCTGCGATACTTATGGTGTTATACCCAGAGGTGGCGAGGGAGGGTGGGGCTCTTCCTCCTCCGGGTTTCTTTTTGTAGACTAGTTTAATATTAGGGCGACAGGCACACTGCAAGTTGGGGTGGCTTTTGAGTCTATCGTAGGGGTGCAGGGTGGAGGGGTGTATTTCCGGGTTTTGTTGGGGGGTGGGGGGGAGGTTTGGGTTTGTTTCATTTTGTTTCAAGGCAACGCATTATCTTACATCTTGATCTGGGTGTTGTGTTCGCTATGGGGTGGATTCGGCACTTGCTTCTTGGATGGGGGTAGGGGGTTGAAGTTATTGTGCTGGAATGTCAATGGGTTGGGGGATAGGATAAAACGTGGGGTTGTGCTGCAACTATTGAGACGCCTCTCCCCTGACGTAGTTTTACTGCAAGAGACACATCTGATCGGCAACACATGCCATGCTATGAATCGGCGAGGATATCGTCTAATCGCACACTCTGGATTCACCACTGGATCTAGAGGGGTGGGTATCCTAGTCAGGAGTTCGCTCCCCCTGGAGGTAGACGACATAATCCTTGATGATAGAGGACGCTATGCTGTGCTCACTGGTAGGTGGGAGGGGAAGACTGTCTCACTGCTCTCTGTATATGTTCCACCTGGGCTGCAGACTACGTCCTTTGCTGATATGGGGAGAGTGGTCTTGGGGCTCCCTGAGGGCATTCTGGTTATGGGCGGAGATTTCAATTCTGTTGTTTCCGGTAGGGAGGACCGCAGCCCCCCCAGGGACCTCACGAGATCACAGTCTTGGTTGGGTGAATTCTTGGAGATGCTGGGGCTGGTAGACTGTTGGAGGCTACTGCATCCGGGACAGGCGCAATACACCTTTCACTCTGGCGCTCACGGTATCCTCTCTAGGCTTGACTATGTCTTGATGCCAGCGGCGCAGGCCACTTCGGTTAGGGAAGTTAGACACCTAGCCAGGGGTATTTCGGATCACTCCCCACTGTGGCTTTTGATGGACACGAAGATGGGTGCTGAGGGTCGAGTGGCTCCGATTAACCCTTGGTATCTCCGTAACCCCAAAACCAGGGCAGAGTTGGTTAAGTCTTTGGATAAATATTTCACTGAGAACGTGGGGTCTGTATCCTCTTCTGTTTCATTGTGGGAGGCTTTCAAGACGGTCATCCGTGGACAGGTGCTATCGTTAATCGCTGCCGCCAAGAAAACCAAAAATGAGGCAGTGGTCCGCCTAGAGACCGAAATAGCTGAGTTGGAAGGGGATTTGGAGTTGGGTATCACTCATGATAAGGTTCATGTCCTTAGTCTCAAACAACTTGATTATAGAGCCCTGGTAACGGATGCTGCTAGAGTTGCGAGTAGAGAGCAGCAGGGATGGCTGTAGGATGTGGGAGACAAGGCTGGGAAGCTGATTGCTTGGTTAGACAGAACGGAGAGGGCGAGTCGTGTAGTTCCTGTGGTTGAGAGAGCTGATGGAGTGCGTTTGACTGACCCGGTTGAGATTGTGGAGTGTTTTGCGGAACATTTTCGAAATGTATACTCCCCAGTCTCCGATAGACCAGAGGAAGACTCCCATCTGCTGTTAAGGGACATTGCGTTGCCTCGCCTATCGGACTCAGATAGGGATTTGATGGATGCAGCATTTTCAGTCGAGAAGGTGGCAATTGCTATTCGATCCGTCCGCTCGGGAAAGGCTATGGGCCCTAATGGTCTCCCCATCGAGCTTTATAAGCTGCGTCCTGACAAAATGGCACCGCATCTTTGTGCTATGTTCTTGGAATCACGAGACATCGGCTCCCTTCCCCGTGATCAGTGACTTGCGACTATCATGGTGATTCATATGGAGGGGAAACCGCGGGATCGCTGCACATCCTATAGACTTATACCGCTCCTGAACGCGGAGCCCAATATCCTAGCAAAATTGTTGGCAAACCGCTTGATAAAGGTGATCGGTGACCTGATCCATCCGGATCAATCTGGTTTCATTCCACATCGCAATACAGCTCTGAACCTGCGACGCCTGCATGGCGTCCTGGCGAGAGCGGCGTCGCTGCGTGATCCGGCCATCTTGGTTTCCTTGGATTAAGTATGGGCGGAAAATCCGTTTCGCTCGCTCGTGGATATTGCAGATTTTCGGTAAATTCGCAATCCGCGAACGCTCGCGAATTTACCGAAAATCCGCAAATTCGCACGCAGCGGATTTTTTTTTCTTGGTGATACAATTTTGCGGCATGCGGTGTAAGTTCGCAATTGCGAACATGTAGGTGCGGCGGGCAGCAACAATCTCTCACTCGCGAAATTACAAAATTTGCAATTCTGCACAAGAAATCCACTAGCAAGCAGCATAGACCTTCTGAAAATGATGATTTTTATCAGAATAACTCCTCAGGTTGACATTTGCCTGCCCTTTTTTGGATTTGAGGCCTTTTGACTTTCTTTGGATCACTTTTGGATTAGAAATAAACTTTCACAAGTAAGTTTGTTTGGGGAATTACATTTGCTGTTCTGCAGAAAAACGAGTTTTGCTAAACTGAAAGCACTCAGCAGCTGGTGCAAAAGTTCAAATTCATCATTAGTAACCATTCCCTGTAGTGCTTCCTGACTGGGGTCCCTCCAGAGTGCAGTTGCTAGTTGCAACAATTGTATGACCCTGCTCTGACCCTCACAGCCGGATGATAGAATAGCTACAAGTAGGCCACAAAGGTCCTGGAAAAAAAATTGCACTGCAACAGAAAGCAAATTACAGATAAGGAAGCAGGTGCCAGACTGGAATTTTAAAACAGTGACACATTAATAAATCAACCCCAAATTAATTCATGTCAGTTGAAGCAGGGCAGGTGTGCTTGCTTTTTCCCCCCATAATCTACAGTGATGATGAACCAGAGGGTGGCATTGATGTACCAGAGGGTGGCATGGGTGAAACGGAGGGTGCTGGGAACCTGTGATGATGAACCAGACGTAGAAACAACATAATCGCGACCGTTGCGAGCCGACATGTAAGTTCGCAATTGCGAACTGGTACAAAACCCTTGCGAACTGGCAGAAATCCTTGCGAACACAAAAAAAACCCCCGCAAATTCGCGAGAATTTGCGGATTTTGCGGATTGCGAGTTTGCAAATACGCAAATTCGCGAACGCCAGATTCGCAAAATTCCCCCATGCTTACCTTGGATGCTACGATGGCCTTTGATAAAGTGGAATGGCCATATCTCTGGGCTGCTCTTGCAAAGTTTGGGTTCGGTTCTGGTTTCATCGGCTGGGTAAAACTTCTATATGAGGAACCATTGGCTCAGATTGTGGTGAATGGTCGGGTTTCCAAGTCCTTTGTTCTGGGGAGGGGCACACGACAGGGGTGCCCGTTGTCCCCACTTCTTTTCGCCCTCGCCTTGGAACCCCTGGCGGCTTGGCTGCGGTGGGAACCATCGATGAAGGGTATTCAGTGGACCCCAGAGTTTGAGGATCGAACATCACTCTATGCAGATGACATCCTGATGTATCTCTCGTCGCCTCGAAAGTCCTTGATAGTATTGATTGATGTGCTGAATTCGTTCGGGAGGAACTCCGGCCTTGTGATTAATTGAACTAAGTCCTGTGTTTACGTACTCTCGGGTGACACTCCCTCTCTACCGCGCGGCTGCCCTATACAGGTGGCACAGATGGGATTGAAGTATTTGGGGGTCTTTATTACACTGGATCCCGATGTCCGTTATGAACGTAATCTGCTTCCTCCACTCCAACGGTTAAAATCTGACGTTGCGGCCTGGTGCGGACTGCCAATGTCCCCCCTGGGGCGTGCAGCTCTTTTCAAAATGATGTCTTTGCCGCGGTTTTTATACGCGGTTCTGAACACGTTTGATGTCATTCCGGCGGGTTACTTCCGGGAGGTGGAGAGTCTGCAGAGGCGGTTGATATGGGGTGGGCGTCCGCGGATCGCCCTCGCCAAATTGACGCTTCCCTGGTACGACGGCGGTATCGCACTTCCTGATATCAAGCGATACTACTGGGCCTCCCAGCTGGGAGCGATTAATCATGGAATGTACGGTCCTGCGTTGAACCCCGCGTTTGAGATGGATAAGTGGCAGCTACCGGGTGGAGATTATAACAGGGCGCTTTATTCCAAATCTGCAGGAGGGAAATTGTCGGGACCCACTAAGATAGCAGTGCGAGTGTGGCAGTGTGCGAATGCGGCAATGGGATGGACGGACTGATTGACCCGGGCAACTCCGCTTTATGTGTCTGAAAAACTGGGTAGCCTGTGGAGGACGAAAGGCTTTGAGAACTGGGATAGAATCGGTATTAGCAAGGTAAGTGACCTCTGGGCCAAAGATATGATTAAGACCTTCGAGGAGTTGAAGGTAGAATACAAACTTAATGACAAGGAGTTCTTCCGTTATATACAGATCCGCCATGCGTTGAATTCGATTTTTCCTGCAGGCGTTGCAATCCCGGAATCATCCCCACTCGAAGACCGAGTGCTTGACGGATACGTTCCAGACAGCACTATTTCTTTGATATATAAAAAATTGATTAACGACCGTGCTGACCTGTTGGTACACCTCAGAGAGGTATGGACCAGTGACGGTTTAGAATTAGATGATGAGGACTGGCAATCCGCAATATCCTCACCCAAGGAGGTCTCGATTCCAGCCCGTCTCCGACTCGTGCAGCTTAAGATCCTGCACCGGATCTACGTGACTGGCCCTCGCTTGATTCGTATGGGGTATTCTGTGGATGGGTTGTGTAAGCGTGGGTGCGGCTTAACTGGTACTTTCCTCCACATAATTTGGGCATTCCCGGAGGTAGTAGTGTTTTGGAATCGAGTACATGCAGTGATGATGGAGGTCACAGGTGTTACTCTGCTACCAGAAGCCAGGCGTTGCTTGCTGAATGTTTGGGAACCGACTGATTATAATGTGGCGCTGACTCGATGGGCGACCCTGGGGAATATATCACCAAGAGAGATATAGCACAGTTGTGGGGCTCCCAGAGGCCGCCCACGGTTTCGGCATGGAAGGAGAACATGGATTGGTGTACGTTTCGGGAGAAAACGGTGTATGTGGCACGCGGCAGACCGAGGAAGTGGGGTAAAATTTGGGGTCAGTGGAACGAGTACCGAGGTGATATGTGCACACTTCCCCTCACCGATGTTCTGGATGTTCCTCTTTCCCCCTAACCCGACATTCCTAGTGCTATCTAGTCCTAACGTACTGTGGCTCTGTTTCCCCCCTGCTCCCACCCCCCCCTTTTCTGTACTGATGATTTGTTTTACATTGTAATGCGCTTTTTCCCCTCCTTGAACACGTATCCAGCTGTATACCTCTTATTGCCTTGTTTGTTATTGTTTTATTGTCAATAAAAAGAGTTACAAAAAATATATATATTCTGTACCTCAACATCATCTTTTTGTAAATCAATAAGTGCCTGATATATGATACAATTTTTTTCCCGAGCAATCACAGTTTCTATAAGCTTGCTTTTTTCAGCTAAACATACGATATCCCTCCTCTAACAAAGATAGTCCCGGATCTACAAGTATTTAAAAAAATCTGATTTCTATAGACCATATCTACTCATCAAAGAAGCATAAGTTTTAACACCATTATTGTCTACCAACAAGCCCAGGTTTGTAATACCTTGACTTCTCCATCTATTCATGATGCTATCTAAAAAAAATAGGGGGGAGCAATGCTGCTCCATCAGTTGGTGTATAGTAATTTATTTAGCCAATATTTAGCTGTCTCTTAATTTGGCGCCAGACCTTATGAGCAGCATGTAGCATATTGAAGCGGGTCTTCTTATAATAGCTTGGCTCTAGAATTAAAAAAAAAGTTCTTTCTGTCCTTGCACCTAATAGTAATTGATATATGTGAGGTACCTCACCTAAGGTTTCACCATTAGTTCCCACCAATAATATTCCTATATGCTGTAGTAAGCAAGCCCAATAACAAAATTGGAAGTTTGGTACTGGCCAGCCCCCTCTATCCCGTGGTAGAGTCATAAATTTCAGTGCTCGCCGGGGCTTCCCCTGTGCCCATAGAAAACTATTGCTGTTTGATTGTAGTCTCTGCATTTGTTTTCTAGTCATTTCCAGTGGTACTGCCCTATAAAAATAGAGGACCTTCGGGGGCACATTCTTTTTCAAGACATTGCATCTTCCCAGCAGTGACAGATGTAAGTTTTCCATCCTATCCAAATCTTTTTTAATCTTCCTAAGCAGACACTCCCAATTAATTTTAACGATCTTAACTAGGCAAGCATTCAGACGTACTCCCAAATATAGGGCCTCCTTTAACACTCTCGGGTCTCTAAATTGTGTTTGTTCTGTACATATTACTTGTGTCTTGGCTAGATTAAATTTGTATCCCGCACTCCTCCCAAATAATGCTGCCATCTGTTCCGTTTGCTCCAACGTAATTGCGGGATCCGGTGAAACTATTACGATATAATCTGCATATGCATATATATCAACCCGCTCCAACCTGGGGCCTAATAGCTGTTCATTTAATCTATGCTCTAACAGATTTAGGAACGGGTTGATATATATCGCAAATAGCAGGGGGGAGCATGGGCAGCCTTGCCGGGTACCTCTTGTTATCATTAGTTATTTTGATTCCAGCCCTAATGTGCATATTCTTGCCTTTGGAGCTCTATACATTGCCCTGATTGCCTGGACGAACCCTGAACCAACACCATGCCCCCTAAGTGTAGTCCATAAAAATTCTCATGAGACACGGTCAAACACCTTTTCAGCGTCTAATAATATCACCCCACATGGCATCTTACGTGTGATGGCAATATCTAGCAATGTTGTTACTCTGCTTGTATGGTTGACCGTGTCTCTACCTGGTATGAACCTGTGCTAGTGAACCGAGACTAGGGCCTTAATAACCTGCGATAAGCGTGTCGCTAAGATTTTTGCATAAATTTTGCAATCGCAGTTTATTAATGATATTGGTCTAAATGACCCTGGGAGAGTAGGGGGTTTTTCTTTTTTTAAAACACAATAATGCTTGCCTCATCCCACGATAGTGAAGCAGCCCCTTTCTGTGCCTCTCGACAAACCACAAGCATATCTCTCTGAATTTCAGGCAGCAATAGCTTGTATATCTCTAATGTGAGTCTGTCGGGCCCTGCAGCTTTTCCCATGGCTAATGCGCCTACAGCATCTATCAACTCTTGCATTGATATTGACTCCTCTAATGCCCTCTTATCTTCTTCCTCCAGGATTATCCTATAGGGGTCCTTATATGGTTCTTCCTTACCAACTATACTCTGATCATCCTCCGAATACAGCTTTTCATAAAATACTCAACACCTCTAGAATACCCTCTGGTGTTTCTATTGTGTTCCCTGTTGAGTCTTCAATTGCCACTATAGTGTTCATTACTTCCTTACTCCTTACATCTAATCTTCTTCGCTAGGCACCTGCCAGTTGTTTCCCCGAACTCATAACAGTCTTTTCTAAAAAGATGGTATTTTTTGGCGATATCTTTCGCCCATTCCTCATTGATCTTAGATTGACCACAAACCACCTCTGTTTGTGCCTGTGCAATGACGACTTTGTCTGCTTTGTCCCGTATTACCTCCATTAGTCTACGTTCTAAACGCGTAGCTCCTCATATAATTGCATTTGTTGTTGTCTGGGTTGTTTCTGTATACGTAAGGAAAAGCCGAGTATCTCCCCCGTGAGTCCTGCTTTCATGGCATTCCAGACCATCCCCAATCCTGTGGAGCCACGATTTATACCTACAAATTCTGTCACCCATTTACGAATATGCACAACAAACTCCTCATTTAGTAACAGTTTTTTATCAAAGGAAAAGGAAAATGTACTTCTAAGGCGTATTAAACCGGATACCGCTAGTTTCAATATAACTGGATTATGATCCGAAGTTATACGGGGATAGATTAACATTTGTGCGTCCTTTAGAAGTGTTTTAGCTGTGAAAAAATAATCTAATCTGGTGAGCTTTTGATGGGGACATGAATAGTGCGTGTATCCTGGTTCGGGGTGATTTAACCTGGCAGTGTTGAAAAATGAACAAAATAACATTTACACACTTAGAGATAATATAACTGACAGTGTGGCTGCAAGCATGACTGTAAGGTGTTAAGGCATTCTGGCCATCTCAGGAAAGTGTGCAGTGTGTTTTACCAAAGTAGGCAGTTTGTTTGTAGAGTCTGGCTGAAGGTCTATTATCAGTGGATAATGCATTCCTGTCAACCTCTTGACTAAAAAATGCAGGTCATTTTAAGTCTTCAAAAGGTTAATCTCATTAAGGTGAATAGTTAACGAAGCCTTTTTTGGAGGGTATCAAAGGTTTAAAGGGTGGATGACCTTATTAAGGACCATAGTGTCATTTTGTTTGATAGATGCCTGCATATCAGTTAAAAGACTGTGCCATCCACAAAATGGGGGTGAACTGATACATATTGTATGTGTCTTGCCAAATGTTATGCCCATTATCCCATTACAGCTGATAGAGAGTTGGGCATAAGTGTACCTCGTTCATTTACATACACACCACAAAACCTTTAAAACACTGTCAAAATCATTGGATGATGTCATTGGTGATGCCATTAATGATGTAATTTCAGATGTCATCAGTGAAGTGATCCCTTTACATGTAATGTACCATGTAATATGTGAGAGTGTACAGAATGTTTGCAGGGGGAGCAAGTTATAGTTAGTTGACTAAACTATAGCAGGTGAATTATAATGGTTTTTGTATTTTTAAATGTAAGTTTTTTATTTAATTCTATCTCATAACTGTAAACTCGCCATAATTACTGATGGCACTACTACTGACATTGTGCATTACAATGTTATTCATATTTCTCCATAAAGCTTTACATCATTTTAAAAATATATAGTTGGTAGTAAAGGGCCTACAGTCCTATACAACACTGAATTACTATTTACATGTATTTATTTTTGCAGCTTTATTTAGTGTGCACTTGGCCCACGAGCACTGGAGAGCTTTATATGAGAAGCGGATACTTTACATGGGAAACAGGTGTTACTTATTTGTTTTTTAGGCACTGGGAAGTAAAGTGATTTGTCTAGAATCACAGGATGTTAAGACAAGCCTAATCAATTTCAGGATCAAGTCCCCCAGCGGCATCCAACTCCTCAATACCACCCTAACCGAGATCCAATCTTGGTTCTACGTTAACCACTTAAAGCTCAACCCAGACAAAACAGAACTAATCCTATTCTCTCCAAAAAATAACCATCGCCCAATCCAAGAATGGCTCAAGAATCTGACTGCCCTAAACTGCCCTCTTACACTATCCGACTCAGTTAAGTCTCTAGGCATCACCCTTGACAAGAACTTATCAATGGAGCCCAACATCAAAAACTCTGCAAAAAGTGCTCTTTTCTCTTTAAAACACCTCAAGAAATAGAAACCTTCTCTACCCCACGATGACCTCAAGACAGTAGTCCAATCCCAAGTTCTCTCTAAAATCGACTACAGGAATGCCATCCTTACAGGTACTCCAGAAGCTCACTTAGCCCCTCTAAATGCAGTGCTGAACATGTCCGCTCGACTCGTATCTGGAGTTAAAAGATTTGAACACATCATTCCAGCTCTCAACTGCCTCAATTGGCTTCCCATGGAAGGGAGATGTATCTATAAACTGGCCGGCATCACACACAAAACCCTTCACTCTCCTACCCTCAACTACCTAAATAACAAACTGATAAGAGCAGGTCAATTCAGAACGCTGAGAAGCTCCAACTCTCTCCTTCTTATTCCTCCGAAAATGAGAAAAAAAACCACCCAATACTGATCGTTTTCTGGCAACGCTCGCAGGATATGGAACGCTCTCCCTGGAGTCCCCAGATGCAACCACTCCTTCTCCTGTTTCAAAAGAAACCTGAAACTCCATCTCCTAAACAAATACTATCAGGACCAACGTCAACTTACCTAGACTACTATATCCGAGTTGTCTCCTCTCCCCCTGGACATTCAAGGATAGTGTCTATCGCCTACCAGAGGGCCTTCTGCACCGTGTGCAGAAGGCCCTCTGGGAAGTGACGATTATCGTATAAATCACGTACTACGCGTAGGAGCGTTATACGTGATTCTGGATTTGCCTGTTAGCAAAGCGGCTGCTCTGCTTCCCTTTTTGCTGTTCCGAGGGTTCTCTCTGTTTGGACTTGGGAGAGAGCTGCCCGTATCGGTATTGCATGTACTTGTTTCTGAAGTCCTCATTTGGGAACCCGTGTCATCGCGTCTCACTTGGAGAGTGAGGACGCGCCCCTTCCAAATCGGAGTTCCCCGCTCGCGACTGCGGTGGGGCATTACCTTCCTGTTTGGATTCTCGCTCCTGGCTGCGGCGGGGCTTCCCCAGCATTTCTCTTGGCTGAGCGAGAACGCACTTTCTGTTCCTTGCCCGCTCGTGGCTGAAGCGGGACCCCCTGTGCGCTACGTTAGTTTTCCCGCGGCAAAAAAGTAATACTTAAGATCTTCAGACTGAAGGGGAGACTGGAGGAGACTCCCAGAAGAGGGCTAGTGCGTCTGAACACTTATTACGCCCAATCCTGGTACTTTACTTGTTTTTCTTGACAATTGCAGAAACTGCATCCTTAAGAGAGAGGTTGGATAGGCAGACCAGAAACTCTTTTGAGGGGTACTAACAGATGCATCAAAAGGGTTTCTGGTCTGCCTATCCAACCTCAGTCTGAAGGATGCAGTTTCTGCTCGGGAGGTAGCCAATTCCTTTCGTACTATTACGAACGCCTGTAAAACGTCATCTGAGGACGCCATCTTCGAGAATGACCTCTGATTCCGTTAGCTAGCCCTGAGATATATTCTGGTGATCCCCATAAAATCCAAACCTTTTTGACGCAGATTACACTTCATTTTTCCTGTCGGCCTATATTCTTTCCCACTAATTTATCTAGGGTGGCCTTCGCGACATCATATCCGACAGGTGACGCTGCCAACTGGGCGGTTCCGCTGGTTAGAAATGATGATCCGATGCTCTCCGATTGGACTGCATTCCAGAGGGAATTTGAGAGAGTGTTCGACCGTAGGGCTACCACACTGAGCACAGATAGAGAACTGCTGGAATTACATCAGGGTAGAAAAGTCCTTGTTACCTACATGACGGCCATCAATCGGTTGGTAGTTGAAACATCATGGCCAGAGGAGAAACGTATGCCTCTCTACTACCAGGGGTTGAAGGACGAAATGAAGGATATATTGGCCCAAATAGACCCACAACCCACCTCCTGTACCGACTTGATAAACCTCACCCTCAGGTTGGACCATAGACTATCTGAGAGGGGGGGAGACTGCAGGAGAGGGGAGAGAGATGTTGTGGGGATGGAACCAGAAAACCTTCTTCTCACTTGTAAGAAGTCGGGGTGGAACCTATGGATGTGGGTGCTGTCAGGCCCCCGTTATCCAAGGGTGACAGAGAGAGAGCCGACGGGCACATGGCCTTTGTATGTACTGTTGCAAGAAGGGGCGTTACATAAGAGAGTGTACAGTGAAACCCCAAAGAAGGTGTACCTTTTTCCCGGGTAAACAAGTCGCAATCATGACAGTAGAAATGCCAGTGAAAGGTGACCCAACCATGACAGACATACCTGGGGTAGAGTCCTTAGGAAAGGCGTGGGAACTGCCATCCCTAGTGGTCACAGAGATCAGGAGCAAGGAATCCCATATCGTATTGTCCATGTTCCTTAAGATCAGACAACAAACACATCAGGTCTGGACCATGATTGATTCGGGGGCTACGGGTAATTTTATCGACAGTGGGTTGGTACATGGTCTAGGGTTGATCAGAGTGCCCCGTGACAAACCTGAGAGAGTGTTAGCGGTAGATGGCACACCTTTGAAGTCAGGTTCCATCACAGAACACACCGAGGTAATGGAATTGGTCCTAGAAGGAAATCTTCAGGATCACATGGAGGAGATCACTTTAAACATCATTGAGGCACCTCAATACGAGGCTATTATAGGAATGCCATGGCTATGGCAACACAATCCAACCATGGATTGGAGATTGAAGACTATTAGTTTTTACTCGGCTGAATGTGTTGCTAATTGCATGAAAAGCAACAATAACCACATTTTAGCTCTAGCCCATGGGTATCAGGTTGCTACCGCAGTCGAGAAAGAGACGGTTTTGCCCGCAGAATACGAACCGCACAGTGAAGTGAAGGCAGAGAAGTTACCCCCACATCACGACTACGATTATCGTATTGATCTGGTGGAGGGGGCTTCTATTCCATCGTGTAGGGTATATGCTTTGTCTGACCCTGAGGCCAAGCATTTGCGGGAGTACCTGGATCACTTTGGTTCCATTGGATTAATTCGCCCTTCACGTTCTCCTGCCGCTTCTCCTCTGTTTCTCATGTCAAAAGCCAATGGCCAGTTGAGGACTTGCATTGATTACCGCTTGCTGAATAAAAACACCATGAAAAAACGCTACCCACTTCCAATTATCCCGGTGTTGCTGGATCAGGTGAGGGAGGCCCAAATATACACCCATCTAGATTTGAGAGGGGCCAATCGTCTGGTACGGATCCGTGAGGGGGAAGAGTGGAAGACCGCATTCAAAACGCGGTATGGGTTGTTTGAGTACCTGGTGATGCCGTTCGGGCTGTGTAATGCCCCATCGGCATTCCAGTACTTCCTCAATGATGTGCTGAAGGACTACATAGACCGGTTCGTTATCGTGTACATTGATGACAATCTGGTCTATTCAGTAACAGTAGAGCAGCATGTAAGCCATGTAGTTCTGATTCTTAAGCGACTGCAGGAAAACTGTTTATTCTGTAAGCTCAGTAAATGTGAGTTCAGTGTTATGGAGGTGGAATTCCTGGGTGTTATTCTGAGTACCCATGGGTTTGGTATGGCTGTGAGAAAAGTAGAGGCGGTACAGGATTGGCCTGTCCCCAAAATGTCAGGGATGTACAGTATTTTTTGGGGTTCTCCAATTATTACCGAAGATTTATCTCACATTTTTCACAGTTGGCCTCCCCCATAACAAGGTTGTTGAGGAAAGGAATCCCTTTTCTTTGGACTCCCGAAGCCACAGAGGCCTTTGCTCAAATGAAACAGGCTTTCTGTACCGCACCTATCTTACGCCATCCTCAAACAGATATTCCATTTCTAGTTGAAGCCAACGCCTCGGATGGGGCAATTGGAGTCGTGTTGTCTCACGAGATAAACACACAGGGCAGCTACACCCAGTGGCTTTCCTTTCCAAGAAACTGAACCCTGCAGAGGTCAATTACACGGTGGTCGAAAAAGAACTTCTGGCCATAAAAAGAGCATTTCAGGAGTGGAGACACAGTCTTTGGGGAGCCCTACACACAGTTACAGTCTACTCGGACCACCGCAATCTCCAGTTTATGAAAACCGCAAGACATATTTCGCAGCGACAAATGCGGTGGATGCTGTTCGTTGCAGAATGTGATTTTTTTGATTACTTTTCGGCCTGGGTCAGAAAACAAAAAGGCAGACTCTTTATCCAGACAAGGGGAGGATACTGCATCTCGACAGGGAAACCCGGAGGCCATAGTGAATCCAGAAAAGGTTCTATGTGTAGTTACTATGGAACAATTCCTCGATCAAGTAAAGACATATAGGACACCAAACCAATGGCAGCTATGGGCGGATCAAGACACCCACCGAACTCTCAAACGTGGTATACCTATGCATGATAACAAACTGTATTTGCCCACTCATGCTCTCCGGTTGAAGACGTTCAACTGGTGTCATGATGCCTTGATGGCGGGTCACCCTGGGCTTAAGAAAACGTTACATTCGGTCCAACGCAAGTTTTGGTGGGAAGGCATGTCTAAAGATGTGGGACAATGGGTGGTGCAATGCGAGCTTTGTGCACGAGCGAAAGGAGAACATAACAAGAGCAAAGGTCAACTGTTGCCGCTACCCCCACCGTCTCAACCTTGGCAAACCATCAGTCTTTACTTTGTTCTTGGTTTACCAAAGGATCAAGGATACCATGCCATTGTGGTGGTCATTGACAGTCTAACGAAAATGGGCCCCTTTGTTCCTTGCAAAAACCTCCCAACGGCAAGTCAGACAGTTCAGATGCTCTTACATAATGTGGTGCGGCTACACGGACTTCCCAGTGTAATCATTTGAGATAGGGGCCCGCAGTTCATCGCTAGGTTTTGGCGTACCTGGTGTAAGGCCCTCTAGGTGGAAGCCGCCCTATCTACCAGTTTCTATTCGCAGACAGATGGGCAGACGGAGCATCTGAACCAGACTCTAAAGAAGCTTCTGAATCCTGGGTGTCCTTGCTATGGTTGGCCGAACTGTCTTACAACAATGCTTGGCATAGCTCTATTAAGGAGACACCTTTCCCAGCTAACGCCAGATTTCATGCTCGCACACAGCCCTTATCTATCCCTAGTGATGTACAGAATACGCCGACTGTGATGGCGCATGTGAAGTCCCTTCTGAAAACCCACAAGCGTATTCAAGACAATCTGGATCATGCCAAGAGGTCCTACAAGAAATGGACCGACCGTCATCGGCAAGCTGGTCCTACGTATCAGGTGGGCGATAGGGTATGGCTTTCTACTAAAAACATTCGATTCCGATACCGCAGCATATTTCATCCGCGGTTCATTGGGCCGTACACCGTTCTTCGGAGGATCAATCCTGTGGCTTACAAACTCAAGCTTCCCGCCTCCATGAGAATACATCCCGTATTCCATTGTAGTCTGCTGAAACCGGCTAAGTGCGCTCGTCGTAAGGCTACGCCTCCAGTGCTGAGAGATGGACAGGTGGAATACGAAGTCTGGCGTATCATGGATTCCCGTTACCGCCAGGGACGCCTGTGGTATCTGGTGTCATGGAAAGGTTATTCGGCGGAGGACAAATCCTGGGAGCCTTGCTCCGGTGTCCATGCTCCGCGCGCTGTGCGCCTTTTCCACTCTCGTCATCCTGGGAAACCCGGTGCTAGGAGGCGCCTTGGAGGAGGGCATACTAACAGGCTTTGACACTGTTGGCGCCTACCTACAACTGCACTGCGTGCATAAATACTACGATTCCCAGAAGGACCTCTGGGAAGTGACGATTATCGTATAAATCACGTACTACGCATAGGAGCGTTGTACGTGATTCTGGATTTGCCTGTTAGCAGAGCAGCTGCTCTGCTTTCCTTTTTGCCGTTCCGAGGGTTCTCTCCGTTTGGACTTAGGAGAGAGCTGCCCGTATCGTTATTGCCCGTTCTTGTTTTTGAAGTCCTCGCTTGAGAGCCCGTGTCATCGCGTCTCACTTGGAGAGTGAGGGCGCACCCCTTCCGAATCGGAATTCCCCGCTTGCGGCTGCGGCTGGGCTTGACCTTCCTGTTTGGATTCCCCGCTCGTGGCTGCGGCAGGGCTTCCCCAGCGTTTCGCTCGGCTAAGCGAGAACGCCCTTTCTGTTAATTGCCCGCTCGCGGCTGCAGCGGGACCCCCTGTGCGCTACATTGGTTTTCCTGCGGCGGCGGCGAAAAAGTTATACTTAAGATCTTCAGACTAAGGGGGAGACTGGAGGAGACTCCCAGAAGAGGGCTAGTGCGTCTGAACACTTATTATGCCCAATCCTGGTAGGAAGTCTTTACTTGTTTTTCTTGACAATTACAATTCCCATTGAGGAGTGCTAAACTTTGTTCCTTTGCCTATAGGAGTGCATTGGATTCCTTTTCTGTTTTTGTTTTGACACCTGGTGGAATATATTCTGGATTAGGAGGTTGCTTACCTTGCGGGACGTTCTTAGAAATTTGAAATGAACCTTGTTTTTTTAATACAACATTGTCCTGGATTAATTCACATCTTCTGTTGCTGGGGATACAAGGAGGTGCGAAAGTGAGTATGCATGAATGCATGAGAATATCTTAAATTCAGCTACGGAATGGTTATGTGGTTTTGGTACTCATGAAAGATCTTTGATTTCTAGGTGGATAGTGTACCTGACTGTAGAGAAGTATCTTACTTGTTGATTCAGGAGGAATCTTCAGGAAGGAACTTAACAAGGTATTGCCTTGAATCCAGCGAGACATAAGAGACTAGTTAGGATATCTGTACTGTATTAATGTTATGTCTTTTTGTTTCAGGTTTTACCTTTTCCACTGCTGTACCTCCCTTTCCCTATCCCTCGCTTGATCGCCTTTATACTCTGTGTGTTATATGGCCAGAGTGTGAGGAAGTCAGGAGGTGGACCCATATTGAGCATCGCCCTGATCCTGAGGAGTAAGGTGGTCGTGACAGATAGTGGGTGACCGGACTATGTCATTCTCACCTGTTTCTTTTGATTACTCTTTCCCCCTCCGCTGCACTGCATATTTATTTCCCATTCTGTATTTTTTTCTTTTTCTTTGGTTTACATCCTTACTGCCGGCCCACGATGTAATGTAATGTCCTTCTGCTGTTTACTGTGTGTTTGTAAAGCGCTCTGATACCAAAGGGTTAAGCTAGCGCTATATAAAACTTTAAAAATAAAAATAAATAAATAAATAAAAGATTCGAACCAGGTTCCCCAGTTCCAAAGTCAGCAACTCTATCTATTAGGCCACATCTCCTGCTTATCTGTACACATGTCAGTGCTTAGAATAGAAATGCCATAGGCCCTACAGCCTAAGTCTGGCTGTGCATAGTGGCGGCTATATGGTGTACGGTTTCCCTATCAGTGAAGAACTAGGTGTAAGCAGTCTCCATGTTAAGCTTGGTAAATGCCTGACCACACTTTGTGTGGTTTGCCAGGCTACGTTTCAGAGTAGGTGTTGGCTTAAAGCAAAATCATGTTCCTAAGAATGTGCGAAAAAAGCAAAAGCTTCTGTTCACAATAGATTATTCACCTGTGGATGTCTGCGCACATACCCACATAAATACTTGCCATTCAGTGCTGTACACACATTCTCTGTAAAGTGGTAGTTTATAAAGTGTGGGCATTTATTTGCAGACCTTCCTTGATGATTTTGAGGCATTGTATGTTGTTGAAGAATGTAGAACTTAGGAGTGACCTACCTAGAGATGGTGTAACTCACACTGTAGTTGTAAGATTGTCTCTAAGTTTGTATGCTTTTCTCTGGAATGCGTCTTCTGCATTTGACCATTGAGCAGGCTGAAGGTGGCTTATCACTGCAGTGCTAATTTTATAAAAAGAAAACAAAACATGACATGTGCCAGGGCCCATGTCAGGTGGTTCCATCCACTGTCCCTGCCAGTGCTGACTATGACAGTACCAACACAACTATTAACCATCACACTCCTATAAGCGTGACAATTCAAACTATTCCAGGCCACCCAAAACTACAAGAATGGCTTGTGCATCAGCCATTAGTCATTTTTAATGTATATTGAATTATTAAGAAACTGTTGTTTATATATCAAAATTAGACAAACAGCGCCACCAGTTGGTGAACTGTCATAAGTGCCGGTGTGGACAATTGAGTACAGGTGCCGAGCACCAGAAACCACTGGATCAAATTAGGCATTGCTTGTCAGTGGCTAATGCATACCTGTCAACCTCTTGACTCAAAATTGCAGGCCATGTGAAGTGTTTAAGAGGTTGATCCTATTAAACGGAACAAGCTTGTGGGACATAAGTTACTGTTAGTTCAGTAAACGATAACTGGTGAATTTCAGAGGTTTTTACACGTTAGTTTATACCTTGTTTCAATTCCTAACTGTAACATCAATGATACCTTTTCTTCAGTGACAATATATTTATCTTGACCTCACACCTCACCTATTTACTTATCTGTTTGACAGTACGACATCCGAAATTACAGTAAATCCAAAAACAAAAGTGTATGTACATGATAAAGGCGGTCACAGTGTTACCAGTTTCTGGTACACATAACTCCTTAGTCAATTGTTTGGCAAATTATGTTGAAAAAGCTACTATTTTGCCACATTTCAAAACATTTTCTTAGCAGCGTGAGCCCCAATGCACCTGGGTAAGTAAGGCTTGTCTGATGCCCCCTAAAATCCAGGGCTTAATTTGATAAAGAATAAGTGACTGGTGTATTCAAATAGAGTGCAGTGGTGCTTAACCAATATTGTCTTTGCCAAGAACAGTTTTACTACAAAACTGAGACGGATTCATCTTCCGAAAAAGCGGAACCGCGTGAACATTAAAAAAATTCCCTACTTGGTTTGTTGAGCATGAAGATGTGCTGTGTCTTGCGTAAGTTAGTGGTGCTGGAACAATATTCTGAGTGGGGGTGCTGGTCTTTGGCAACACCACACAAAATGCCAATCCATCAACATTATAATTCTCAAAAATAAGTGTCCTGGTTCTTCAAATCTATGTATATGGTAATTAGACACATTCTGTGCCCTTTGACCCTCTAGATTCACCACAGCATATTTACTAGCAGAAGGTTTGAAACAGAAACATTGTGCAATAATAGAAATATTGCATAACATGAGTAATAAATACCTTAAGAAATACTGTCCCCAGATGAATGTTGCCTATCGTACACATAGTTTTACCCATTACGCTTTCAAGAATGCTGCATGATTCTAGCAAGTGTTTTAGTCGGTTTTCCATTTTAACCTTTATGCGCCTGTTGGTTTATTTCGAAGTCTAGTCACTGTATAAGAATGAAGTAAGAAAGCAGGTAGCTGTTAGAAGGTCTTCAGAGAGTGGAAGCGGGGCACGCATGCGCAATGTTCAGCCGCCGCAGCACCCACTCCTTAGGGTTCCACCAGGCGAGTATCCTAGCGACATGGCATGTGTTTACTTGTCAAGGCTGATTAAAAGTTTGACAAATCAGCATAACAAAACCTGAGGGCATTCTCTCATTCAAATTAAAACCAAGAATATCAAATTGAAGAATTAATTAATAAATATATTTTAGAACTATGCAAACTGTACAAAGTGATCCACATTTTATTAAAGCAAACAGAGAGGAAAAATACTTGGAAGATTTTAAACAAAATATTATTCCAATGCCAGCGACAGGCAACGGCAGAATGTTAAAACATGAGCAAATGCCCAGTGTTTTTTCCTAAGGGGAACGTGCAAATAAAGTTGAACAGGTAGTTTTGTTTTACCCAGTAATATATTTCACCCATTTATGTCCCAAAAACACATTTTGTAGTTTAAGGAACACTGTTGATCAAAGCACATGATAAATTGTGGTTCTAATGTCATACAGTTACATACTGGGTTGAAGGAATTCAACTGATAATTACCAGAATCGCGAGGTGCTGCAACACCCCTACTTCCGGAGGTTATTAGCAATGAAAAGCTAAAGATTGAGAGAGTGTGGGCCGGGGTGTCAAAACAGAGGGAATACGGACCTTTGCCTTTTCATCCCTGTACCATTGCACGTTTTAGAAATAAAGACAGTCATTTCCAAAAACATTTTCGGCATTTATAGCGTGAATATAAATAAAGACAGTCATTTCCAAAAACATTTTCGGCATTTATAGCGTGAATATAAATAAAGCAACGGATACTATAGGGACGTTCCAGGGAGTCCGAGGCATATGTTGCATTTTCGGTCGCAGGCGGAAATAGAGTCCCTGCCATGCCGGCGCAGTGATTCCCTCGCATTCCGACAACTCTGCGTGGCAGCATCAATCCCCACGGATAGCGCCCTGCCAGTGGTGACAGTTGTACTGGAGGAATGACGTCCCCAGTCACCAATGGGATGTCCGCCCCCACCAGGCGAGCATAAACTAGCCCCCGAGTCTAGCCATTCCGGCCCCTTCGGCGCTGCGGAAAGGATCCGCCGATTACAACTGGATCAGCGTCAGAATAGAAGAGGCGCTATCTACGTCTCCTCTCAGCAGAATGACGCTGTGGAATTATTTGCGCAAAGTGTGCTAAGGCAGTTTGATGTTAGAAAGCATGCAGAGTCTCACTCGTCTGATGGTTAAGGGAGTAAGAACATCGGCACACGATAGCAAACAAGCAATGGCAAAGTCAATAGGTTCCGCTGTTGTGAAGCTGGAGAACTTAGGGCCCCATTAGTCTGTCCGCCACCCAGGGCCGGACTGGGAACCAAAACCGGCCCTGGCAAAGTGTTTGCCCCCGCGGTGAAAACCTGCATCCACAACATAGTGGTGGGCGGTGCTCACTGAATGGCCGTTGTGCATGACAGGCACCGCCTCGTGCCTGCCACCTTGTCCATACCATACCAATGTTGGGGGGTACAATAGGTACCCGCCAAGTGTAGCCCCCCAACCCCCCACACCCCTGGGGGCCCGCAACAGGCCCCGTAGCAAATACCGCAGGCCTTTCCATGGCGGAGTCTCCGCCATGGAAAGGCATGAATAATACCACATCATAATATGGATGGTGGTGTCTTGTGGACAACGCCACCATATTGTGTCCCTTTTCAGCCCGGTCTAGATGTCCACCTGCGGAAAAGCGGCCAACGGTCTTTCCAACCGCCACGGTGCCCCCCCCCCCCATACTAATATGGCGGGGGATGACCAGGGACGTATGGCGGGCGTATCGCCACCGCTGGGTTCGCGGGAAGCACTGACGGCCCAGCGGTTGCGATCCGCCCCCCATCGTAATGGGGCCCTGAGGTTCGAGTCTGGCGGGAGGCTCAAGCATCCTGCAATTCTGGGCAAATCACCTAATTTCTCCGTGCCTGGAAATAAATGTGTTAGTCTGTAGTGCAACTGGTACTCATGCAAAGCGCTCTGATACCTGCGGGTCGAGTTCCCACTATATAAAACTGCAAAAAAAAAGAAAACAATTTTTTTTATACCTTTCAAATGGTACAGTGGCCCTTTCCTGAGACAGGGTGCATTCCCATAGATCTTAACTATGTGCGAAAAGCATGGTGTTTTGAATGTGTAAGAAAAGCGGCTTATATTTTGAACCAACGTAGATGGTACTTCTGGGTATTTTAGTGTACATTTTGTCTTGCATTTGATTACAGCAGCTCCCTCCTTTTTTGATGTCCACATGTAGATGTGTCACTGAAGAAGCTGCCATTTCAGGGGCGGGGGAATTAGGTGTGGAGTCACCCAGTAGACAGCGCTAATACTGCCAGGTTAGGGAGCTGACGGAAAGGGTGTGTGGGTGTATATCACTGTGTATACTTTTTTCCACTACCTGGAGTTCACCACTTTTCTACTCAATATAATCAAGAATTGTTTCGAATTCATTTGAATGGGAGACATGCAAAGAAACGTTTTGGACTCGAGTACTGGTGCACTGACCTGCAAACCTGAACATTCCAAAATGGTGGCTAAACGTGCATTGACAATCTCATACAGTGTGCCTGTCAGGAAGCCATTTGGGAATGGTTGACAAAGCTGTATTGTTTCTCTTAGGCATCACTGAGCATGAGAGAGCTTTGCCCACAAGAGCAGCAGTATGTGTGGGGGTGAGAGAAAGTGGGAGGGCGTTCTTGGAGCCTCATTGGCATTTTAAAATATCCTTGGCTCCGTGGCATTTTAAATAGGGCATTAACGGAGAAGTACTTTTTGCTTAATCTAGGTCAGGTTTCTGGAGAAGTACGAGGGGGCTGAGAACAGTGAGAAATGGGCATCTGGAAAGAGAAGAAGGACTGGATCACTAGATCAATGTGCATGGCCTTGGGTAGCTTCTTGGTGAAGGGTGTTAGAGCCCTATTTAAGACTTCACCTGCGGTTAGGTCTTTGCCAAGCAACGAGTCATATTGTTGTATTGGTGCTCTGATTTCATATCAGTTTGCACCTCTTTTGCGATCGCCACATGTATTGCTTTCCTCCTTCTCAGCTCCCCTCTGTTCCCGTTATTCTTATCTTGCCTGTTATTGTGTTGCCTTTAGCTTCTCCCTTTGTGCCTACTAGCAGCCAGTGTGTTTGTAGCAGCATCCAAGAGCCTTTCTGCTGGATTCCTGGTCAACTCACAGCTCATACGGATCACTGAAATAATATCGAGGGACAAAATATCGACTTGCAAAAATATGGTGGACAAAATATCGACAGTCAAAATATCGAGTTTGTATCTACAAACAGGTAAGTACAAAAATATTGAGTACAAAATATCGTTTACAATAATATAGTTGTAAAAAATATCGACTTTATTAAAAACAGTGTTAAATTAAATTAATATTCAAATTTAATTACTAAAATATACTTAAAAATTCTTAAATTATCTTATAATAATTAAATAATAAATGAAAATAATAAAAAAAAATGTTTACAATCTTATTTGTTAAAACATATATGTATAGTAACATACTATAATTAAATAAGATACTATTATATTACCGTACGATACCAGAAGTGTAAAAAATACTATTCCCACTCCAAAGAGTGCAAG
Source organism: Lissotriton vulgaris (assembly GCF_964263255.1). Taxonomy (NCBI): domain Eukaryota; kingdom Metazoa; phylum Chordata; class Amphibia; order Caudata; family Salamandridae; genus Lissotriton; species Lissotriton vulgaris. The sequence goes on from NC_141700.1 coordinate 161,215,287, forward strand.
CGCAGGGAAAGCCTTGGATAGCGTAGGGGTTAAAATTACTATTCCCACTCCAGTGGGTGCAACAGTAGGGAAAACTGACCCTAAACCCAAAGAATACCCCTTTACCCAAGAACTGAAAACTGACCCTTAACCATAAAAATACCCCTTTACCCAAAAACCCAAAACTGACCCTGAACCCTAAAAATACCCCTTTACCCAAAAACTGAAAACTGACCCTGAACCCCAAAAATACCCCTTTACCCAAGAACTGAAAACTGACCCTGAACCCTAAAAATACCCCTTTACCCAAAAACTGAAAACTGACCCTGAACCCTAAAAATACCCCTTTACCCAAAAAATGAAAACTGACCATGAACCCTAAAAATACCCCTTTACCCAAAAACTGAAAACTGACCCTGAACCCTAAAAATACCCCTTTACCCAAAAACTGAAAACTGACCCTGAACCCTAAAAATACCCCTTTACCCAAACACTGAAAACTGACCCAGAACCCTAAAAATACCCCTTTACCCAAAAAACAAAAACTGACCCTGAACCCTAAAAATACTCATTTACCCAAAATTAATTAATATTATTTAATTACCAATTAATTATTAATTAACAATAACAATAAAGTAAATATATTAGCACATTAGCTGTAATTAATTTAATTTAATAATTAATATTATTTTTTCCCAATTAATTAATTAACAATAACTAAAAATTATATATATAAATAAATTACTCTAATTAATGTAATTAACTATTTAATATTATTTCATTACCAATTAATTATTAATTAAAAATATGTACAAAATTATATTAATTAATTAACTAATTAATATCAATTAATTACCAATTAATTATTAATTAAAAATATTTACAAACATATATTAATTAATTAATTATTATTAAATTACTCCCCACCCTTATCCCCTATTAACCCAACATCCCGCTCCTAAACATTAACTACAATTTATATTACTATTAATAATTTTTTTTTAACCTTTTTTCTACATATTATCTGTATTTTTTACTTTGACTATTTATCAATATTTTGTCTTGTCAATTTTTTTGAGTCGATATTTTTGTACTCAATATTTTTTTGTCATTATTTTATTTGATATTTTGACCAACGATATTTTTGTTATCGATATTTTATTGTTGTCGATATTTTTAACTCAATATTTTGTTCATTCGATATTTTGGAGTCGATATTTTGTCTGTGCACCAGCTCATACCACCATCCTCTGCTTGAACCAGTAAGCTTGGCCATGCTATTACTTTATTACTCATCTAACCGGCTTGAATCCCATCCTTACATATTATTCCCTGACTTCAAGCTGGCTGAGACCTGCAAACCAATGTAACATTCTCGCAAAGTGGTGCAACCGAGAATTATGTGAAGGAAAGCGGTCTGTAGGCCATGTATCTCTCTCACTCCCTTTCCCTGTTTTTCTCCCCAGAGTCCTAAACTTGATGACAAATTCCACTCTGCTCACCAGCATAGACATTCAGGGATGGAAGGGGCCATCATTGGACCTACAACTAAGGAACTTGACAAGCTACTTGTCTATTGGACTTATTGTTGGAGGCAAATCTTAATGCAATTATCAACGAAATGCTGCTGGATGACACAAAACCATACAGATAGACCATCACTGGAATGTCTGAAGGGCACTTACCTGAACAAGCCAATGGCTAATGAGCGATTAGTTAAAGCCCCTGCCTCTCTGTACTATGGTGTAGGGTGTGTGTGTGTGTTTCTGTGTTTGGATATTGATGTGTGTTGTGGTGACAATAGGTCCTACAAGACATTCAAAGCGGTCTGAAACAAGATTTAAGTACTTAAAATCCATAGGCCAAGCTTACAATAGACCGAAAAGAATGGCTGCAACACCAGCCACAAATGTTGATCAGAACATTGGTAACAGTTCAATACCAAATGATGTGATAAACAATCCTATCGCCTGGAATTCCACCTACAGCTTAAAAGTGGTTGTGAAACTAAGGACTATTAAGTTTACTGACCTCAAAATAAAAGTCAAGGTGGAGGAGGCTGTCAAACTGGAAACACAGCAACCTAGGTTGGAAGTACAGCAAACCTCACCGAGTGCCTAGGGTGACATTAGGAACCTGGAATTAAAATAAATGTCAACCCTCAAACAAAGGAAGTCAGTCCCAATGTAAGCAATCCTAAAATTGTATTGAAACAGGTCACCGGACCCAATCACTAACCAGATCTCATGCCCATGAATGCTCCGACCAATCCCAGCACGCGTGAAATGTATAGCCGCCTCACCAACCTTTGTGGGTGTTTAAGAGCCTTCATGTGTTAAGTGCACTCGTTCTGGGTCTCTTGTTGAGGCAAAGAAGCTAGGGGACCGCCGACCAGCTTTCTGCGGCCTCTGGGACACAAGGGCAGTAAGGCAACTCTTGTGACAAGTACTGAAATTGTCCATGGAACTATATGGCCAGGTAAATATGCAAGCTTCCTGAAGTGCCAAGTGCATCTTATTTGATCTTTGGCTTTCAAGAGGCAACAAGATCAAACATTGAAGATGTAATCTTGGTTACTTTAGATTGCACCTGTATAACTCACAAGAAATCTAATGTTCAAGCAGTGTTATTCATGTATAAGCAAGAATACACTTCGCTGCTGTTAAGGAAATGTGCTCAATAACTTCAGGAAGTCTAAAGGCACGTCCGTTACTCTGGTAATTATCACAGATTCAGTCAAGGGAATATGTGCCCTTGAGTAGGATTTCAGTTAGAAAGTGCATGGTCATAATTTTAATGTAGTCACACTAATATCAAATATCATTAAATAAAAAAACATCAAATAGTGCTCGGTTGTCTTTTTCATCTGACATAATTACCCCTGTAATGTTGCTTCATCGAACTACATCCTTATCAGGTGCCAGGATACACGTAGGGTGGCAGTTGCGCGGTATAACAAATAAATACAATACAATACAATACAGTCAAACATTTAAGCCAGGTCTGGAGGTGGAGTTCACCAAGGCCAAGCTCCATCTTTGCCAGTAGTGGCATTTGTTGTTTCTCCCTTTGCAGTCCATGGGAACAATGATCTGCGTCGATGCTGTAAGGTGAACGAAGGGCTCAGATCTTCTCATGGGAGGTCCAAGTCTCACTAGTCTAGATCCACAGAAATGTATCAGCTGTAGCAAGTGAAAAGAGAGGGGAAGATTCATTTAAATCATATGTAGCTGGAATTCTGCTGCTAAAAAGGCTCATAAGAGGTCCCATTTCATGTCTGAATGCTTGTATGTGATATGTTTAGAGAGGGAATATAGCCGCCAGGCAGTGAACGATGGATTAAAGGCAAAAACAGAGTCAACATACGATTGAGGGGTGACTGGTTTCCTAAGAACGAAAGTGGCGTGAACGTGGACTAGTAATGCATCACAGTGTAGTGTACTTTAAAGAGGTGTGTCTTTAGTGCTTTCTTAAACAGGAGCAGGATTGGGATAGTCTGATGGATACAAGACATCCTTCCATACCCTAGTTGTGCAGACAGAAAATAGACTGTTGCCTTGTTTTTTTCTTGTTTTGCTATTCCTTGTGCTCTGTCTGATGGAGTCCTGTTTGGGTTCCGGTGTGCTTAGAGCCACCAAAAATGGTGAGGCTTGCAGTCAGATGGTGTGCAGGACTAGTCGTAATGGCTTTGTAGAAGATGTATGTGGTTTTGGAGATAGTGTGGGCTGGTAAGGGGAGCCAGGGCAGGAGTGTGGTGGTCTTATGTCTTCAGGTGATTTGGGGTATCTAGGAGGCTATGGATCTGGCCTCTCACACCATCCACAGTAGGAGAGCATGAACAGCAATTCAGATGTTGATTTCTGGGAGAATTGGTTTAACCTCCTTTAGAAGAGAGAGTAGTTACCAGTTCATTTAGGCTATCTTGGTGGTGTGGTTCTTGAGGGTGACATTGGCATCCAGATGAATCGTTCCAGCACTTACATAAACCCATTGAGGTGTGAGGCCGGTGCAAAGTGAGTTAGGTACATAGGATATCTGAAAGGCTTACTAACAAATCAGTGCAATTTAAAGGATGCCAGGAGTCCGTCTGCGTTAGTTACATCACGACATGTCCAAAATCTAAAAATCACATCTTGGAGGTTGGCCCTCCCCTCTCTCCTCCTGCAGAATATGGAATACATGTTATGATAATTAACTGCACCCAACCTCACCTCCTTCACATTGCATTTGTATTCTCCTGTAACCCTTTACCATTTCCTTTATTCCTACAATCCCCTTCTGTAGCACTTCTGTAGCAGTGTCCATAGTGACCAGCAACCCTACCATTATTTTTATTTAATATATTGTTAACGCCCATGAAAGAGTGCTCCCTGTTATCCACGCTTTTGTGTCTTCCCAAGCTCACAACCAAAGCAGCAGACCAAGAATGGGAGAAGAGCGTGGGAGGCGGCCATGGGAGACTTCAAGGAAATTGCTTTTAAGTCAGGGTTCCGACTGGGGCAGTTACACATACTGCATCGCTCCTATTCTTCCCATACAGCCCTTCACTCCATGGGCTGATGCCCTACCAGGATCTGTGTGGGAGGGTGTGGGGAGGTGGGTACCTTTCTCCATGTGGCGTGGAGCTGCCCCAGGATACAAATATTTCGGATGGCCATTAGGGAGATAATGAGGGTACATCGGGATGCCTCAGATCAGATACAGCTAAATGCTGCTTGTTGAACGTCTAGGGAGACAATCCCCTGTCCAGGTACACCAATCTCTGGCTGTCCCTAGGCTTGGGTGTGGCCAAAAGGAACGTAGCCCGAAGATGGGGGTTGGCACATACCCCAAAGGTGAATGATTGGAAGAACAATACGGACAGGTGCATGCTGACCCAAAACATGTTTTACCAAAGCAGCTACGGCCCAAAAAGTGTTAGAAGCTACGGTCCCCTTGGCAGGACTACAGAGGGCTAGGGTGAGGAAGAATTGTGCCCGGACCTACCGCCTGGATAAAGGATATACTAAGTAGCGCACAATGCACAATATTTACTGCTTTTAATTGATTGCTTTGATGGTACAACCTTCTAGAAACTATGATAGCATGCTTCCACCACTCCCGCAGTAATTGTTTTGTTGTTTATTTCATTTTGAAAGCCAATAAATGTTTGTTTTTTCAAGTTAGATAATAGAATAAGGCCTGGGATTAGGAATGTAGAATACAAATAATGTGATCCCCAGTATGTAATCTAGGTATTATTTCCACCTCTCCATTCCTGACCACATCTTTACTTGTGGGACATACACAAATGGTCAGACTGGCACTGGGAATTCACACCAAGCACTGGCCCCATTCAAATTGCTGCATTCTTATTCACCTTTAATAAAACACATATGACTGCGAAAGCTGAAGCTGCATACCCCCACTCCCTCAATAAAAGGCATATGATCCTGCACCCTACCTGTGAATAAGGTGTGCCGCCTTAGTATCATCCCTACAAGCTGCCATGACTCTTGTAGATCAACCATGCACCTAATCTGGAACTGTTCTGACAGATAGCTTGTAAGTCACTGACAGAAAATGATTTTCCCTTTGACCCAGAATGAATAATGAAGGCTTAAGGCCCTGGATTGAAGCATCAAATGTCACGTAGAGATTGTTCCAATATCTGTAGTTGGAAGTGCAGTCCAGATCATTGCTTGCTTCCTCGCACAATCCCAGGGAATGTAAGGCCACACTAATGCACGATCGAGTTATGATGACACAGACAGCCCTTTCTCAGAATCAAGAGGAAACATAGGCACTGCTTTAGGAAGGACTTCCAGTCCTGTGGAAAACACTATCAGATCTGCTGAGGTGAAAGCTAAAAGAATGGTGACAACAGCTGCAGAGACATTTCCATGTAGAGCTCAGGAGTGGTCTGAAGGACCAACAGAATCAACAGAAAAGCCAATGTGGACACTCAGTCCTGTTTATTACACATTCTAAGCAAAAAACCCATGAGAAGCACCAAGGCAAAAGACGCACTGCTTCCAACTCTGTCTCCCAAGAATCTGTAAAGGTCTTGACAGCTTACGCCTGGATGTTCAGGGTGGCTGGTGAAAGCCTCCAAGTGATAAATCCTACAGGAACTGAAGAAAGAACTACACGTTCTCCACACAACACTTCTAGAAAGATGCCCAACTATGACAATAGCTTGGGGGACCCCGCAACCCCAGGAGGATGCCCATGAAGCACTAATTATAGACTTTTAACTTTCATGGTGACATCATTGAGAGAGAATTGATCTTGAGAGGACACTTGTTCTCAGGGGGTATCCACTCGGGAGAATTGTTAGTTGTTGGAGAGTCACAAATTAAATTGTCCTGCTCTAACCCCACAAAAAACTACCACCTTTGCCCCTATTTGCTCCCCTGAAGTTGGGCCATCGACCTGGGATTTACCAAAGTTGGGGGAGAGGCAAATAGTAGGCCCTTTGGGCACGGACGCCACTGAGTCATAATGCCAATCCCCCAGTGGAATAGAAAACAGCCAAACAAGTTGCAAATCTCCACAAAGACCTCCCTGAGCAAGCAGAATTCCAGGTAGGAGAGAAACACTCAACTCCAACAATCTGTCTAAGAATTAACCACTCCCTCATGGGGACTGCAAAAAGAAACAAAAAGTGTTTCTGTGACTAAAACAGTCTCCTGAAGTGAGCCTTTTCCAGATTTTTGAACCATGTAACCCCCTGACAGCTCACATTTACCTGCACTGTGGTTTTGGCAGTTCTCAAGGCCACCTTCCATTCATCACAAACCCTTTGAGCATCAGCTCAACTACTAAAAGCTCATTCCAGTTGGGTGAGTTCAACACCTTCATCTCCGACTAGAGACCCAGAGGGCATGTATTTTTCCCTCACCCATAAACAACGGCACCCATGGTCAACACCACTAAACCAGCTGCCTGTATTGAAAAACAGTATTCCAGAGGGGCATGAATTTAACAACCATTGCAGCCCATGAGATACATTATGTGTCATCAGAATCTTGATTTGCTGATAGAAGGCTGGATTCCACCAGGGGAGAATGTGCCGCAACACTGGACCAACGTGCAGCTGCTCTCCGGGCACTACAAAGCTCCTCAAAGCACATAGAAACACACACAGAAAGATGGCAATCCATAAGAACCCACTTCTTTAGGGGAAATAAAAGCAGTCTCAAGCAAGGTTTTATCAGCTCACCAAATCCCACTGTACCAGCATCCATCGTCCAGCATTGAACCACTACTGAAAGCTGTCCTAGTTGCACTGTCTGTTGTAATTTGATATGATCTGCTCCCTGAGGGCAAGGACACTTCCCCATCACCATCTGATATGTAGCGGTAACAAGCTGCAGATGTTGGTATGAATCCAACTTGGACTTCACTGTCCAGCAACACTAGAATCTCTTACATCACTCCACGTCTTTTACAAGAACAGAGAGCGGATTGGTTGCTCAACAGGAGATCAGTGGAGACTGATCACCCGGTTGTACAATATCCCAAACAGTGTCACTAGAACTATAGCAAACATGCTCAGAGCAACATTCAGACCAAAGGAATGATTGTTGAATTTGAAGTGCAATGAAAGTACCGCAAAATGCAAGAATTGTTGATGTTGAGGCCACATGGGGATGTGGAAAAAAGCTCCATCCTCCAAATCAAAGGATGCCCAATACTCAAGATGGTAATGACGGTAGCAATCATTTATAGCTTGGTAGGAAAGTAAGACTACGTTTGAGACTCCCCGGTCTCCTTTAGAGGTCAGGGAACATCTGATTGATCGGTGATGGAGCCTCTGCTGGTGGTTAATCAAAGGAAGCTCCCGTCCGCCACAGGGTCACCACCTTTTATGGCCTCTCCTGTTCAGGGAAATCCTTTCAATTCATTTTTTCACTGCCTAGTCTGCTCAGCAAGGCATATCTGATGAAGGTGGGAAACACAAACAATAAGCCAAGATATGCATGAAGGACATTTCCTGCATGTCAGTGTTATTAATCTTTTTTCACCAAGTCCTTCTTTGGGAATTTGTTTATGAAAAACAAACAAATAATACTAAGGAGTCTCAAAAATGATCATCATTAAATTCTGATGAAAGTACTCACAATATGTTGCTAGGGGTACGTTTTTCAGAAATTACCAATGATGGGTGGTGGTCAATTTACAGCAGGGTGCAGTGCTGTGAAGTGTGAAAAAGCAAGCCCTCTGCCATTATGATGGGCCCCGCTGACAGGCAACTGAGGCATAATGAACTATATATCATGTAATTGGCACGGTGTAAAATTATTCTTACACCTAGGCATACCTATACCGCTTTTTGTTATTCACCATTTCTGGGTCTAAATTACTTCTAAATGTAGACTTACACACTTCTATCGCTAACAGTGTAAAATGAATACTCATAACTTTTCCTAGACAGACGCACTCACCAGAGCTGTGTACTAGTTGTGGTAAAATATAGGTCAAAATATTAAAGCTTTATGAAACTAAAACAATATTTAAAATATTTATTGTAAAATATGAATGTAAAATAATTTTAAATGTTTATTTTTTATCTTGGCACATATAAAATGTTAAAGGGCATCAAATTACATGTGTATTAAACAATGCACAAATTAAAATATATTTTATTAGTTTATAAATGAATGCATTAAGAAATAATTAAAAAATATTGCATACAATAGTTGTATTGTTTTTTTATTATGCATTGAAGTTTACTAATTGGTTTTTGTATGTTCAAAAGTTTAAAAGTGTTATTTAATTTTACATTTAAGTACACCTGAATATTATATTTCTATAATAAAGAATTATTGCTTATTTATATTTTTTTAACAAAGTATATATATTTTTATAAGTATAAATATTTGAATTTATTCAACATTTTTTCATATGGGGTTTTCTTTAAGTCCCTGTCTCCAATATTTTATATGTGGGTGTGTAGCAATTCCCACAAGTGACCATGTGTGGTGCTGGGTGTGCACCCAGGCAAATTTGGAGTACATTTACTACTGTACTGAGGCTTTTGTGGCTGTAGTAATTTAGAAGTGTAGGGGTCTATTCACAAAGGTGAGCTTGCATGTGAGTAAATCTATACATGTAAGTTTACCCTTACACTTTTCAGAAAATGTTTATCTTTTGGCTATTAACCATTTACAAGTGTAAAATTACTCAAATGTGTACACTTAACATGTCCACACCTCTTGAATTTAGGGGGTGAATCTTAATATACTAGTGTAAAGTTACTATTTGTAACTTTTTACAAGCTTGACAGAGGTCAGGGTGAAAATCTCCTTACCGTAAAGTGTAGTGAACAGTTTATCAACCTAAAGAAATACTTAGGTAAACACATTTTAATGTTACATATTATTGTAAATTAATGTAATATATTTATTTCAAATGTGTAACAAAATAAAAAGAATGCTACAGCATTATTATCTTAATTTTAACTACATATTTATTAATAATATATTAAATTGAAACTTTCCATTCTTAAGATTCTAATGTAAAAAATCTTACTTAAAATATAAAATGTATATTTATTTATTCTATAGTCTGTGAATAACAATAGGCTTTCTCTTTTGTGGGTGGGTGCATGTCCCTCCTTAAACCCCTTATTAGCTCCCTTTTAACACCTCCTTACATCCCCCTAAACCCCTCCCATTTATTCATAAATATTCCCTGTTTTCGAGTCACTCCCCATCCCAAATTCACTGCTAAAAAGTATGCCTATATGCAGTGATGGCTCCTCCACATCGGCAGAGGAGTGTCACCCACTGCTTTTCACAGTGTAAAAAATGGAAAAATGTAATGATAATAACTGGACGTTATTATCATTATATTTGTTCCTGCTGCGGCGTCTTGACGGGGCGGGCGGATCTGCTGACAGAGCAGGGGGGAAGTGGTTTTCACTCCCTAATTGCGTATGAATGTTTGGCCGGCTGTCTCGGGCAGGCAAAACATTCATGCCCACTTAGCATGTTCTCCACCCAGGCTGCATTACAGCCCAGGTGGAGAACATGCCCAAACTCCCATACCATGGCTGAGCGCTGAACCACGGCGCTCAGACCAATCACAACGCTATTTTGCAGCATTGTGATTGGCTATGAGGAGCTTGGGAGTCCGGGTGCTTCCTGCTTGCAGAGGAGTAGCCAGGAAGAGTAGGGAAGCGGCAGGTAAGTGAATTGTTTTTTTAACCACACCACCCTTCCACGCTCCCCGCATCACTGCTGCTGCCCGGGAGCAACTGTTACTGCCTATATGCACGGAGATCTCTGCAGTCGGGGGAGGAGATCTCAGTACATAAAAGACAGGAGAGGCACAGGCACAGATCTCAGCATCTAGGTTAGCGAATAGTATTTTCTACGACACTAGTAATGCAATTACAGGACTACTAAACGTACTACAAAATGCAGTTTGTGAATGGGACCCATAGTTTGTGGATAGCAAGGGCTTACTCTTTTGTGGACCGGTGTTTCTGTTTGTATGTTCATCCTTAAATCCCTCCTTACTTTTCTGTAAAGCCCTTTTCAAACCTCCCGAATCCTCCCCCATTCAGTAGTACTTAATGCCCTTTTTCTAGACACCCAGGTTTCTCCCACATTTACTTCTGGAGATCTCCACAGCTCAGCAGAGATCACTGTAAATAAATGGATAAGTGAGGGGGGGGGGGGGCAGATGTCTCCACACGTAGGTTTATGAACAGATTTTTTTGGGAAATATTGTAGTACTACTAAACAAACGACAACGTGCAGTGTGTTAACACGCCCCTATATGTCTGGTGCGTCGCTTTGCTCGTAGTGCTGCTTTTACCTGCTGCAGTATAAATAACAAGGGAGAGGATTTAGTGTCACACCTGTTGCGTGATACTTGACAGGACTGAATCGGATTATTTCCTCCTGTCCCTCATTCAGTGCACATTCATTCCATCTACACTTTCTGCAAGTTCTCCGGGCGCCCTACGCTGCTCTTCTATGGACACCTCGTTAATTGGTCAGCAGGCACCCCCGGAGACGGAAAGCGCGCGCTCAGCAGCCTGTGGGTAACGAGAGTGATTTATTGGCTCCTTGATCTTCTGTGAACAAAGGCAGCTGGGAGTCACGTGCAGGCGGCGCGGTGATCCAAGGACCGCCATGATGCTAAGGGCTCCGCTTAATGCTCTTCATCATTTTCCGCTTGATCGCTTAATCAGTGACCTCACTGTTCATTAATCAAATGAGCCAGTGGGGACTGGTATTTAAAGGGGCATGGTTTTGCTGGAAGGCATTTCTGAGGAGGCAAAGCTCGTTGGCATGGCGGGGCATTGCAAATTAGAGAATTGCGATACATGTTTGTTAGAGCCACACGCCGCCATGTTATGGTACTTCTTGCTCCTATACAGCGACACAGGCTTCACCAAGGTGATTTTATAGCTTGATACAGGACACCGGGAAAGCGCCGGGTTTTCCCCCTTACCTTTGCCAGCTCTGGGGATCTTATTCTGGACCAAACTGACCAGCATCTGCCTGGCCTTGTCACTCTATGAAGAGCTTTCCTTTTCGTTTTGGCTTCTTCTAGAAATGAATGAAGACCTTCCTTCAAAAATGATATTGGCACTGAAATGTTATTTCCCTGTCGCTTTCACTCCGCCCTCCTCTCACCCTGCCGCCTCTTGTGGCATCAGTCCTCCGCTTTGAGCCCCCTGTGCAGGGCCTAAAAAGTTGGACTGCCCACTAAAGGACAAGGAAGACAAGTTATGTTGTCCACACGACTTTTGTCTGGTTTTGTTTTAGGCTGGTGATTGACAGGAGCTCCCACTCATCAGATTGACTCTGGTAACATGCCACCCATGCAGGGTGTATCAATATGCGCCCCCATTTGAGGTGTTGCAGGAAACCCATGATGGACTGGGATGTGTGTTGGGTTAGTGTGTTCAGACCTTACATTGGGGAAGAGGATGGGATCATGAACTGATGCCGGAAGGAAGCGAGGCTGGATTCGGTACTGGTAACACTGTCCCGTAACTAAACGAAACCTCATGGACAAGGAACGTGAAGCCTCTTTTTCAGGATATTCATTGTCAAGAACCTAGATCCCACACAGCACACAATATCAAACAATAAGTCCAGGTCATGTTTTATGACATTCCTATTAGTGATATATAATATTTAAAAGGGACAAGGGCACCCAAGGCGCAATATGCTAAGGACCATGGGTAGGTACTATATTGTAAAGAACAAGGGTCCTTAGAGCAACAAAACAATGAAGTGAAAGATAAATATAAACCAAATGGAAATATATTTGGGGGAATTGTCCAGCCGGACGATTTATTTCCCTGATACAAAAGTAATTCTAAAACCAATAGAACACTAGGTGTGATAGAAGCGGGACACCGTCCGGTGTCCGACTAACACACTGAGAAGACATACAACATACAAAATGACAGGCAATAGCAGGACATCTGATTAGAATAGGACATAAACCAGACAATCTAAAGTATACACATATGCAAGAAAAATTATATATACATTTTATGCATTTAGTGTAATGTGTCGACGACGTTTCGAACCATACTTAATAAAGGTTCATCCTCAGGACAGAGGGTAATTGCCTTAAAGTTACACATTTGCGAATGGAACACTGGTAGGGATGTAATTACCATGTAAAGGGAAAGAAAAAAGGAGACATAAAAAAGATAGAGACATGTCATTAGAACATTGCCAAAACTGCGTGCATAGATTGCATGACTCATACCATGCCAAGGTGCAGCCGGCAAAGGGGTGTGGGTCATGCTGAGTATAGGCAGTGACGAACAACAACGAGGAGCAAGACTAATGGCGCCGAGTGTATCTATGGTCCAGGGAGTGACTATGGCTAGTGCAATAGATCGGTACATATGGAGTGACGCGGCAACGAGCTAACGTGCCAAACAAAAAAGTGCACTATGACATTGTGTGTCAACCGTGAGGACGCGCTTACCAATTGTGTGGCACCCAATACGGAAAATTCCTTAGACTTGATGATTTGCTTAAGAGCAAAGGACAGATTAGATCTAATGGGTTTAGCTATATCAGCACTGGTTGTTCCAGACAGTGGATGGCACTAGGCATCGATATTGCTTCGGAGGAGCTGAAAAAACTAGGATTGGAAATAATAGATCTGGAAACACAAATATAAGACAAATGTCCTGTACCTGATTGCACTAAATTATTAGAGGATATAGCTAAAACTGTAAGCGACTTTCACAGAATTGAGCTGAACAAAAAAAAAAAAACAACCAAAGTTAGAAAAGATATTAAAAACTTTTCGCAAGAAAGAGCTTATCCATACTTAGCCAAAGATTTTTACACCAACCGTACTTACAGTGGCCCACAGAATCAGAACCAAAGACCGTGGGGCCGTTATAATAGACGACAGACTCTAGTTGGATTTTCAGACTCCTCTGCAGAGTCATCCGATAGCTCTGATCAAGGCGGAGCTCCTGGCCCCTCCAATAGAGCTCCTTTTTTATCCAGAGGCCAATCCGATCCCCCCAAGAGGGGGAAAGCCAAGACAGCCCCACGAGGCCCCTATCCGTCAGGCGAAAGGAACACCAGACGCCAACACTATCAATGGTAGATCAGCAATTTGCCACTTATACAAACACAATGCCTAACCCAGCAGATTCAGCTAACCCGATGCCATTACCCATTTTCAACCTCACACCTCAACCCCTTTCCAACACCGAATTGTCGTTATTAACCAAGGGCCTCTCATTTGTCCCGACGGTACGTCCCAACTATTTGGATGTCCAGACGGAGTTATTAAGATTTTTTAGGAAGTTGAGACTACATGCTTTCTTCCTACTCCATCCTAAACCAGTTCTCATGCCTAATACTCCATTCCACCCTCCTTCAACTTTCTCACCAGTAGGCAACATGGTGCCTCCTGAGGTATTGACCTTTGAGAAACTGGTCCTACAGGATCTATCCACCCTAGAGAAGCAGCATACTTTCATTCCTTATAACATAAGCTTGGAAGAGAAGCAAGCACTTCTCAGCCTCAAATCAAACCCTGATTTAATTATCAAGTCTGCCGACAAAGGCGGAGGAATTGTACTACAAAACCTTGAAACATACAAAGCAGAGGTGCTTCGACAATTGAGCAATCCCTCACATTATGTTAAACTCCAGAGGAACCCAATAGTTGAGATTCAAAACTTAATTCGGCTAGTCACTAAGGAAGGCCTAGAGTTAGGCTTCTTGAGCAAAAAGGAACATCCCTACCAGTGTTCCATTCGCAAATGTGTAACTTTAAGGCAATTACCCTCTGTCCTGAGGATGAACCTTTATTAAGTATGGTTCGAAACGTCGTCGACACATTACACTAAATGCATAAAATGTATATATAATTTTTCTTGCATATGTGTATACTTTAGATTGTCTGGTTTATGTCCTATTCTAATCAGATGTCCTGCTATTGCCTGTCATTTTGTATGTTGTATGTCTTCTCAGTGTGTTAGTCGGACACCGGACGGTGTCCCGCTTCTATCACACCTAGTGTTCTATTGGTTTTAGAATTACTTTTGTATCAGGGAAATAAATCGTCCGGCTGGACAATTCCCCCAAATATATTTCCATTTGGTTTATATTTATCTTTCACTTCATTGTTTTATTCCTATTAGTGATGGCAGAGAAGCAGCGCCTTGAGGCAGATGAGGGTCCATTGCGGAGCTCAGATGAGAGCACCTTGTAGAGACAGGCGGGACAAACATGCTGCTTTTCATATGGCAGAGCTAATGACTGAGCTGATGAGGCCCACACTGAGAATTACCTTGACCCATAGTTGAGTAGAATTTGAAGCAGGCAGTGCCTGGTCCTGAGAAACCTGATTTCCTGATACCATTAGACATAGGACAGTACCAAACTGGAGCAGAAGCCATGTGTCATCCTGCTCCTGTGTCATCAATATGAGCAGCCCCAGTGTGTTTAGTTGCTTTGGCAGCCCCTGTCAAACATCCTCTAGCACATGGGTACTCACAAACATTTGCCCAGGGGCCACAAAGTACGGTGTGTGGTGTGACCGAGGGCCGCAGCAGGGTGGCGTAGGGGCCCTGGTGGGGTCAGAGATTGTGTAAGGAGGTCTAAAAAAGTGTTAAATAAACGGGTCAGCATTTCTTTGCAGGTTAATGAATGCTTGCACATTTATTTAGTATTTTTTTTCTAAATATTAGTGCTCAGCAACTAAACAGTAGCTCCTTCTGCTATTCACCAGGGGGGCTGCATGTAAAGGTCAAAAGGGCAGCAAGCATCCCCCTCCCCCCCCCCCCCTGCCCCCCTCCCCGGGCTTTACTTTGAGGGTCACTGCTCTAGCAGGTCTTTTATTTGATTTTTGTGTTGCTGTCCAGTAAGTCGCTTGACTTTACTGGGTTGGCGGAATCCACTCACTCAAAGAGTCTCTCCTTTTAAGTGATTCCTGTCTCCTAAGAAGATGTTGCGAGGGGAGGAGTTAACGTGTGATCTCGGATGCGTGTCCCTAATGTCCACACAGGTATAACCCAAGAGCACAAGCTATGCATTCTTGAAACAGTACCCCATGGGGAAGAGAAGGGGGTAAGGAGCAGAAAAGAGACACAGCATGTGGGTAAGACATAGAGAACACCATCAGATATCGGACAATGTCTCAGCAAAGCAAGAGAGATCTCAGCTGGAGGATAAGGAACTAAAGTGCATTAAGGTATCCACTTAAAGTGTAAGGTTGATGAAATAGACATGTTTGGTGAGCCAAATAAAATCCCAATGTAGAAGGTTGATATAATAATAACATATATATCTGACTGGCTACTTGTTTCTCCAGAATAACTGCATTGACGTGCAAATGTTTCAACAAGTGAGCGAAGCAAAAACAACTTGCTGGGGAGCAAACACAGGTTAGAGCAACCATCCACGACCAGGTGACCCATATGGAACTGTTGCATCCATGAAGTGAAGGCAGAATCCAACTCTATATGCAATGCTTACTGCCATATCTGCCACGTTTCCCAGGACCATGCATGACGAGTTAGTACAGTCACGTTTTTTTCTTAGAATTCTGGCTCTTGTAGTTCTGGTTTTTTATTGGTTTAAATAAGACAACAACTAAGAGAGAGCAATCTGGCGGGAGATAAGCACGCAAGAAGGGGGAGGAAAGCACACAAGGGAGAAAGATGGAAAACACATGCACTCTTGTGAAGTGTTTAAGTAGGGGAGTGCTTGAGAAAAAAGAAAAAATAAGTTCCCTAAAAGTGAGTAGTGGAAGAACATAATTAAAGATGATATGCTACAGAGGAGGGGCATACACAAGATGGACATGGCAGGCATTGAATAAGCAACAAGTAAATGAGGGGAACAATAATTCCAACAAATGGTAAGCAAAGAGAAGACGTTCAGTCAACTGTAAGATGACAATACGTCTCTTGCAATCAGACAATTGTGCTGTCTAATTGGTTAGACACAGCCAGTTTCACTTTAGCAATAAAACGTTCTTGAATGTTTGATGTGATGTCTTGAATATTCTCATTCCACATTTTACAATGCAGCCCCATTTCATTGGTTCCCCTGAACCCCTCCCATGGGTGAATTAGTGCATGAAATAATCAAACGCTTTCCTTCTTAAGATCTGCAGCTCTGACCTCCGCCTTTAGAGATATGCAGAAAAAGGCATAAGGTTTTCTCGATTGCGGTGACAGCCTTTTAAGTGGGTTTACCCTTAATGAGAAAAAAAATAGACTTCATAACACCTCATATGGTGAAACAAAAGGTTGCTCACCATGTGAGAAATCTTCAAGCAGATTATTTTCTGTCTATTTGACAAACCAGCCTCCTGATAATCTAAGCCACACAAGGTTGTTCACATCAATCCACTCTCACAGAAACTTTGGAATGAGGTGGCAGCTAGAAAGTCCATGGCCATAGAGTCACTTGTTGTTGCTAACCTTCATTCAGGGTTTGACATGGTTTCTGAGCTTACTTCCAAGCAATGACAAACTTAGTGAACTTCATGAAGTGTCTAGAGTAAAAAAAAAACAGCTGGAGAAAAAAATCCTAGAAAACCCTATGTTTTACACGAGACCTGACTTCCAAAAAGATTACATTGGGAAAACATTTCCTCAGAAGCCTTTCTTGCAGAACACCTTGACATGCAGGCATAGCTGGGCAAAATATACAATCATCACAGCTTCATGAATCGCTCTTTGTCTAATTTAATTTGCAGAATTGCAATTTCCTTTACATTTACACTATGCAGTTTCTAGCTTTGCATCTCTCTAGTGTTGTTCTTCCACTGTGTCTATTCTACTCATATACATTTTCTTTTCTTTCTTTATAGCGTGATTGCTTGGCCATTTTGTAAAAAATCTCAGCCATTTATATTGATAATGATATGAAAACTGATGTATTTTGTAGCTGTCTGTATCACAAAAGTATGCCCAAAATGTTGACAGTTCGGTAACATTTATAAAACTGCCATTGCAAAGTTTGCAGGGAGCCAATAGACAAAAAGCTGAGAAAATCACAAAACTAATTTTCACAAATAAAACGTTTGAAAAGTAATACATGAGGATATTTCCAAAATTTCTCCAACCAATAGTGCTGCAGAACAATTAATAGCTGTAGGAAGGTGCACTATGTGGTGATGCTGGTAAGGCTTCACCATGCAATACTCTCACAATACCACATGTATGGTCTTTGGATTCACAATGATATCATAGAAATCCCACAGCCGACTTGGGACTTCAGACTTTCCCTCCTTTATTACAGGGCAGTAAAAATTGGAAGAGAAGGAAAAAACACAACGGTTAGCATCAGTAGTACAGCATGTGCAACCTAACATGACACTTGTAACAATTAGAGGCCAATCTGCCAATTTTCTGCACCGCCTGCCTCAAGAGTCCCATTGCTGTCGCAGCAGTGGCTGGCCCAATCCTGAAAGAGTGAGACCGGAACTCCGTGGGGACAAATCCAGTTACCCTGAGAGCCAACTCAAGGATCTTGGAGAACTGAAATCTCGTCAAGGAGGTCCCTTTCGCATGCACTAAAAGGGAGCCCCCCAGCCCTACTAGGTCTATGAGCCATAAACAATTTGAGGTTGCCCACAGGACAACAGAAATTTCTGGTGCCCTATGCAAGATGATGTTGTCACTAACCCCGGGCGTAGTGGGCGTAGTGGGTCTACGCAGAGGGCCGTGGTGTTGAGAACAATCTCTGTGGAACTCCTTGGAACTCTGTGGAGCTCCGCTACGCCACCGGCCTCCCACCCCCCCTATTAACAATTGATTAAAACTTCAATAAAAGACTTTAAAGTAAATAAAAAGCACTTACATTGGCTGTGGCATCCCCGGGCTGCCCTCCTCCTCTTCATCGCCGTCTTTGAGAAAACTGCGCTTTGTCGCGCGCCCGCGCATGCGCATTGCTCGCGAGGAATGCGCATGCGCAGTTTTCTCAGAGACGGCAATTTTTTTGTTTTCCTTGTATTTTCCACATTTATTCATTCCACCAATACAGATAGGATAGGACACCCCTGTCACCCTGCTAGCAAGTGCCTAAGTATAACCTACACCCAGCTAGTAAACCAGGGATAACTGTAGTGTACAGTGTAGGAGAGCGGGGTGACTCTGGATCTTGCACAAAGTGGAGAAGAGAGGAAGCAGTGTAGCTTTTATATTCATTAAGACCCTGGAGGCGGGGGGTCTCAATGCTCCTCATCTATTGCTAACATTTCCAATGCACAACATTTAAAAAGCACCACACTGCAGCTGCAGTTCATTCATAAAAAGAGCTGCTTACTTTGGTACTGGGGATCCAGGTTTGAATCCCGGCATCCACGTAGCATCCTGTGATTCTCTGCAAATCATTTAACTTCCCCTTGATGGTAAAACATTAATATGACCATGTGTCATGTAATTGTAATTGAGGCTCACGTAAAGCACTCCAGTTCTTTTCTGGCAGAGACTGTGCCATATAAAACTGCCAAAATAAAGGGTGCCCAACATCTGACAACATTTCATCGTGGACACGCTCCCTTACTGATAACAGACACAGGACTAAGTGGAGTCAGCTTCCACTACTGCCATTCAAGCCACCTATTTGCAGGCCCTAGCACACAGAATAAGGGCTTACAAAAATTCCATGTGCAAATGATCAAGAAATGTCAACGTGTCTGCCATTTCCAATTATCCCTGTCCCTTCGGACCAGCCACCCACAATGTCAGAGCTGGCAAAACAGAAACTGCTCTCAATAGGTGAGCAGAGCCCCATCAGAAGAGTGCCAGGATTTGGGGGGTGAGGGAGTTTACCTAAGGGCAATGACTTGTGGGGGGTGTAGGGTTTGGGGCCTCAGGCCCTCATGCTGGAAATGACTGGACACCGGAGACACTGGAGGTATGGTGCAACTGGCCCAGAGCACGTGGGCTCGGCCTCTTTTATTGCAACTGTGTCACCTGACCAGTGACATCAGTGGTGGGTGGGTGTTAAGTGTATTTACAGAGTTAGCACTAAAATGCTAACAGACTCTAGGGCATTACATCGGGCACACCGTGAGAGAACTGCTAGATTCGTCATTCGAGTTCCAGATCCTATCTGGAGGAGGTGGGTTTCAGCACAGCCACTGTACATACGGGAGCAGGAAGAGAGGACAAGTCACCCGCTAACGCGAGGGCAATGCGAGTTCAATAGGTAGGCTGTAGGTGTTGTATTTTCAGAGCCTTCAACCCAATGTGTTCCTGCAGAAGTGGAACCTGGTTTGAATTCACTGCTTTCCTAGCATGGCTGAATGCCTACTGCGACCCCTGTTTTCAAGCGACAGGAGGCATTTCTAGACCACCTCCTACCTGTCTGATCTTCCTCTCTGGATGCTCCTTCTGCAGGCCCTGCTCTGCAACTTTCTGTATTGCAGAGCCCATGTACATAGTCGTCACAGATGCTGCATCAAGATTTTAGAGTGAAAGGCAGACAGATGCATTTAGTTTGCATTCATCTTCACTTGGCCGTGTCGACCTTCTGCGAGGTTGCAGTGTGAGCATCTGAGGGTGACTTTGGACCACAGCTAGGCATCAGCAGTCTCCAGATAGCTTTGTAATTCGTGTAGGCTACCAGTTTTGCGCAGGTGTCAATTCAATATGCAGGATAATGTAGAATAACGTTACCTACTTCCAGGATGTTGGTTCTGTACTTTTTATGCAACATATTACTCTTGCACAGTGCGAAGCTTAAACTGAGTGGCACCACTTGTTTGCACGATTGAGAGCTCTCGAGCCGTGGTTGAAGGCACTGCAAGTTCTCAGAATGTCTGTCAGTGGGTGAAAAAGGCGTTAGTAATTCATGACCATCCAATCATTAGCCTCTCTGCAGAGTGCACAGGGCAGTGGTCAAGTATCTAAGTTGCAATTGTGATTCTGTGCGCATGGGTGTGATGGGGCCCCCATTATGGGGGTACACAGTTAAGAAACATTATGACAAGGTGAAAGTAAAAGAAAATACAATGGTTGCTTGCTGCTTAAAGCTCATCCGTAACTTTCATCCCCCACCACTTTCAATTGTCACCATCCACCACTGTAGTAACCTGAGTATCATCTTACATTTGCCTGCTTGTTGATTAATGCATTCCAAGACAGTCATATTAGCTGACCAAAATATGATGGACTGGTTGCGGAACTGGTCTGGCCAAATGAACAAAGCCACCAGGATGGGAAAGAGCTCGAAGAAAGCAATGTTAGAAACCAGCCCAGAATCCACCCAGGCAGCGGGACAGCATTGCACGCACCGAGCTGGGTCCAGGATGGCACCGAACCTTCGCTGCCCACAGCGTCCATGAAGATACCTAGCTTCTCCCTGAACCTAGCAGGGCTGAGCCACTCCACCGTGCCATTGTAGTCCCACAGAAATGTCTGCCAGATGTGCATGTCCTGCTGAACCTCACTTGACAACCTGGTGTGGTGGTGCGTCTCTCTCAGGCCAGACGTTGCTTATGCAATGGATCACAAGAATGGGCGGCTCATGGGAAATTGAGCTGCAAAACCACCTTCTGCAACTGATGTAACAATCACTTCTTTGTAGCCAAACAGTCATGCAAGGACTGAGAAAAGGGGGAAACCTTTTATTTGGGGGCAGTAACACACCAATCTCTGAATCCAATTCAAACCCAAGGAACTCAGTGACAGTTGCAGGCCCCATAGTCTTGCCTCTTGCTAAACGAACTTCAAACCCCCTCGTCAATGCACAGAAGAGCTGAGACACACTGCTGCATTCCTGCAAACCAGGGGACCCCAAGAAGAGGAAATCATCCAGATAGTGCAAGACCCACCAGTGGCCCATCCTCCGCCTGAATGCCCATTTGAGGAATGAACGGAACTTCTCGAAATAGGAGCAGGAGACCAAGCAGCCCATAGGCATGCATTGGCCAAAATAATATGCTCCCTCAAACTGGAAACCTTGCAGGTGAAAATCCTGAGGGTGCACAGGTAGTAGGTGAATGGCGGACTCTCTCTGACTTTGCCAGAAGAGTGCCCGCCAAAACTCCTGAAGCATAACAATCTCCTGGTCCAAGGAAGTATACTTGAACATAAGGTCCCAACAATCGCTTCATTTACAGACTAACCCTTGGGAGCAGAGAGGTTATGTATTAATCTAAACTTCCTTGGGTCCTGCTTGGGCACTACCCCTAAGGGAGAGCAGACAAAGCCTAACAGGGGTACTGAATCAGACAGGTCAGCCACTCTCCCCAGGCCCACCTCCTAGACAATCTTTGCCACAGCTACCTCTGGATTGGACCTCAGTGACTGCTGGTTCTTGCAATAGGGCACGTCCACACAGCCCTGGGCTGGTATCTGGAAACTCTCTCTAAAACCTTCTAAAAAGCCCTGGACTGCTACCGGTTTTCTATACACATTAAGCCATGGAACAATTGCCATCCAATTGACTGGGGAGGGAGCCTTCTCTAAGAGTGGGTTATCAATTCAGTTTTTTGTCCCTTTTGTCATTGGGCTTCCTGAAACACTTTGACTCAGGATGGGAGGACAATCTACAGAAGGAGCAAGTGTGCTTGAACTTGCACGTACCATGCGGCCTGGAACACTTGTTGAAATTCCAACATGTACCCTTGCCCCCTTAGCTGCTAAAGGAAGCTGAACAAAGGGCTGACTGGGGACAGCATCCGGGCACTGAGACTTCATGTGACGCAGCCATAGGACAACATCAACCTGACCCCATTCCAAAGTGGGGCTAGTCGCCTTAACTCTCCTGAACTCCCTGTCATATTCCTTCCAGGCCGCGCCCCCATATTCGTTGTGAGTGCATGCAATTCTGTTCTGATAGCATGCCAACTGCATGCCCAAATTATTAAAATGTTAAACAAGGATAGCCTGTGAAATTGAGAACCCTTTTATCCAGGTCACTAACGTTTCCTCCACCCACTTCTTGTATGGCCACTGGTCACAGTCCCATGGATGAGCACACTCCTTGCACCTCTTTGCTTCCTCCCGATCAGGCTTATCCAGGAGTAAGTGAAAAACGTCAACATATGCCCCTTTCCCAAATTTTTTTTATCACCTCAGCCGTGATATGCGGCCTAGCTGGTCTCTTCCCCACCCTACCTCCCCTAAACTGTTGTACCTGGATTTTGAGGATCCTGGGCCTTTGGAACCATCCCCGTCACTGCTGCACCATCCTGTGCACCTTCTAGTAGGGTCTTGCCAGCCACTGATGGCCCCTGGCTTGTTCTGAATAACCCCAGTGACCTGACCCCCTACTAAGACCCGGGTGTGGTTCCCAGGACTCCTGCCCATGTAGCAGGGCCTATTTGCAATTGAGAATATGGGAAATCTCTAGGCAACATATTGGTCAATTGCAAATTATTTTGCCATAAATTAATAATAGTAATACTAAACCCAATGCACCGACATTCAATATAAAATACTCAACTTCATTAATGAAAAAATGTTAAAATGAAGGCTCAAATTTTGTAAATCATTATATTCAAAAATATACAGTAGGTGAGAAAACAATATAATACAATATAGACAAAAATAATAATAAGAGACAGTGTTACAGTGAAGTTGATGTAACTGTAGAAACTTCAATCTTGTTTTCACACTGTGAAGTATGAATCATCACGAGAATGAATATAACAGACTATATGTTATGTTATGTTATGTTAATAACATTTATTAGGCGCAACAGCTGCCCCAGCGAAGGGGCGTCCTGGCGCCTGATCATATGCAACAACACAACAGATCAGAGCTGACGAAGGGGGATATTAGCCTACAGAGATGAACAAGTGGGTTTTGATGGCCCTTCTAAAAAGGGTCAAGCTGTTGAGGGCCCGAATATGAACAGGAAGGGAATTCCATAAATCTGCCGCCAGCACGCGGAAGGAACGTCCTCCCATCCTGCTAAGCCTATACATCAAACTATACAAAAACAATACATATAACTATACATAAAGCGAGTCAAATAGAATTATAAAGCACAAGAAAGACAGTTAATTAATAAAATAATGCAATGTTGGTTCTTCAGAAAATCGACACGCATTTCCGCGAACATGGCACCTTCATCAGAAAACCCACATTGAAGGGAAAGAAACTAAAAGTTAAAAGTACATTGGGTAACAATGTCTCTCAAGTGTAGGATAGTATATAACGTGCGATTAATCAAGTGGAGGGAGAAGGAAGTGGCTGTGATCCATTCAGCTCCCTATTTGATATTTAGTATATAATGTGCCCATCACACCATCCGTGAATAGGAACTGCACATGCAAAGGTTTGTATAGAAGGGAGAAAAACGGTGCTCGAAATGAGAAAAAATTGAAATAGAGTCTAAAAACTGAGAAATCAGTATCCAGATTAGGCTCTACATTTCATATGGGATAGAAAAGAATAATAAGTGTAAATAGATTTCGTTGATTAAAAAGGAAAAAGAGGAAATTGAAAAGGTTATGGGCCTATTTGTGCCACTTGAGCCCCTGAACCCTCAAGGTGTGCTATTAACCTCCTGGCCTTTTCCAAATCATCGCCCTCAGTGGTAAGAGCCCCATCCCAATTAGGGGCAGATAACATCCCAAACATTGAAAGACATGGTAGAACGCTGGCCAGATTGGTCACTGAATCTGGCTGGCTGTGGACCCCCATCAGAGTCACTTCCACCGCCAAACAATTATTGCAACCCTGCACAGTCACCCCCCCCCCCCCACCAGCCACAGGCTCCATTATAGTTAGCACACTACCTTGCGCCAACACCGGTTCCAAGGGCAACTACCTCGGAGCCGACTTCACCGGCACCCCCTCTCTCCGCCCAGTGGGACCAGCTACCTCCTCCCTGGGATGCACTTTATGAGGCTTCTCTACCCCATTCTTGTTCAACTGGCCCCTAGCTCTCTTCAGGGGGGGAATGCTGCCTTAGAGGCCACTCTCGCTCGCCCAGGTCTCTCTCCTGATGCCTTTGTCACCCCCTGCCTCTCCGTCCATAGCATCCAACCTGTGCTTCATAGCATCCAAAAACACTTCCAAGTGTGTGCGCTTCGCACCCTTCTGCGCCCTACCCGGCATCTCTTCACCTGCTCAAGAACCAACAGTGCCCTACAAAACTTTGCAAGAAGCAAACTGTGCCCTCTAAATGTGGGTGGGCAGGAAATGCAAATAACCTACCACTCACCAGTCACTGAAACCCAGGTAGCCCAGAAATAACACCACCCCACTGTCCAGCACAGGGAAAATCATTAACCTACTTTTGAGTCCCCCCAACCAATAGGGCCACAAGTCAAGGTTGACCTCCCAGTCACAATCAATTACAAGCCTTATAAAACAATCTCCCAGTCACAATCAACTTCAAGCCTTAAAAAGCATTCTACTAAGCACAATAACAGGCCCACAATTCCCTGCCCCCTCACCTAGGCCTCCGGAGCCACTGTGTGCCCGTGCACCATGGGTCAGGTGAGTATAATCTCAAACCTGTGCAGCTCCCAGCGTATGGCCAAATGATTCTCAGCTGAGCTCAGTCATAATGCAGAGAGTGTAGCGGGTGTGCCGACAATGTGCCCGCAGTGAGGGAAACAAGAGCCGAAACACCAACCAACAAAAAAACAAAAAGAAGTTCTGGTACCCCGCCACTCTGCAGCCCTTTTTATGGGTGGGGCCCGTTGCGAACAGGGAAGCCCGAAATCCACAAGTGCTTAGACCACTTCTGGTTCGCAGCGCGCCTAAGACCCAATCCCAGATACCATTACTGACTGGTGGTGGCGGCCACATCGCACATGATTGCCATAGGAGCAGCTCTCCCAATTTGAAAGCCCCTTGTCAAACCCTTAGCTCAGTCCTCATAGAGTGGCAAAGAGTAGTCAGGCTTTACTAGAGGAACATGTATTAAGCATGTCAGAGGACGAACAAAGGCGATAAGTAATTGACATGAATCAAAGAAATCCATGACCAGTTTATAAAAATAAAGTAGATCTTTATATAAATTTAGACACCAAGATTAAGTCAATCAGATAAATATAAACAAGGCCGGACGGGGAAACAAAACCGGCCTCGGCAAAGTGCTAGGGGTGTGGGTGCAAGTGGCCAATGGGCTACTAGACTCATCAGCTGATACACCCCTGAGGTAACCACATCCAGGGGTGTGTGTTACCTTTTCAACCCAGAACCCTCTACTCTGCCACTTAGTCAACTGGCAGAAACCTTTCTCAGCTGTACAGACCAGTTAGCCCACCCTATAGGTGTGGCTAGCCTTCTGTGGATATACACCTCCAGATTAGCTATTTTTCCACCTGCCTGGGTGCACAGGTACCTAGGGGCAGGGAGAAGGCTGTTTCCTCTTTTAGGATGCAGCCTGGTTGCATATCACAGGCAGTGAAGGCTCTGAAGCTGGCTGCCTTGATGTGCCACTTCACTAACCATCCTGTTAGGGAGGGACACTGTGGCCTCCTTCCTTTCCAGGCCATTGTTTCTGACTCCTGGGAGAGTTCAAACCTCCTGGCAGGGGGTCAGATTTCTGTCTCGGAGGCAGAAGTTGCGAGCTGGCAGCAAGGGCACAGGAAAGGCGGGGGCAGACATGTGGGCAACCTCTAAGGTAGCCACCTGGGTGCATACCACATAGTCCTTGGAATGAAATTCATGTCAAGCATGATGAGGTACCATGTTTGATACCAAACATGACTTCTTTTTAGGCTGTACCACAATGAAGCTGACAACCTTGAGGTTGCCCGGGTGCCAGCCCATGTTATCCTATGGACTACTTATCACTTATAGTAGCCTTTAATGGTTAAGGCCACTATAGAGACATATAGGTTTGCACTGATATGTCCTCACCTTCAGTAAAATGTACCGTGCCTCCTGGGCTCAGGAGGCCTTCCTTAGGGGTGACTGGCATATATTAAAAATAGTGGATTGACATTGCCGCACATGGTGGAGGAAAAGTCAAGTTCAAGAAGTTTGCATTGATCCTGCAGTCTGCAGTGGCAGGCCTGCTGTCATCAGTCGACGTGTCACTCAGGTTGGCACAATCAGTGCTTCAGGCCCTGGTGACCACTTTGACACCCTTGCCCTGGGTACCACTGATACCATATACTAGGGACTTACAAGAGTGTTAAAGTCCTTGCCCATTGGCATTGTCACTTCACACATTTCAGTTTTAGGGAGAGAGCACTCGATCCTAGGCAGCAGGTTCCAGTGCACTTTCAGAGTCCTAACCATCTGCATTTGAACACAAAAAGGGGGAGGGGTGACTATACAAAAAGGGCCCTTTCCTACAAAAGTAAAATAGCTTTTTACAACATTAATCCTAGATATTCTAGATCTTGAACTCTTTTAGCAAAATTTGCCTTGGTTAATTGATTTCTATTGTAAATATTTTAATAGTAAAAATTTGCAGCTGTAGCAATTCACAGCAAAAGTGAACAATTGCCCAGTTTATCTAGAATGACAGTGGCACTAATAGTAAGTTTAAGTAAATATTGGCATTTGCTGATTTATTTCCAGCAGAATGAATATCTTGATAATGAGCCTTGCAATCTATCTATTTGTTGGTGTTTACCTTACTCATGTCAAGGACCGAAACACTGCTCAAAGCTAGGGTAGATGAGATGATGATTATTCACATTCTGACATTTGATGAAATGTTGAATGTTCAGTTTTGAAAACCTCCAGCTGTGAAATCAAGTCTGCAGCTCTCTAGCTACTGATCAGGATAATGTTAGTCATTTTAGGTTCAAAAGTATTTTTTCACCGACAGATACTTGCCGTATCCACTATATTTAATGTCATCAGGAGCCTACGAGCCTTATTTGGACTTTGGAGGGCGGGATACTCTAAGAAAAATTTTCCACCATTTTGCAAGTGCCATAGGGAATAATGTACTTAGTTTCAATTTGGGGAACAGGCTATCCGACACATTTGTGATGGAGTATCCCATCCGCTAAAATTTAAGGGCCAGATTACGAGTGCGGCGGTCATCAGCAGTGGGGGTCCACCATCTGCCGGATTATGACTGTCGCTGTCATATCAGCTGTGAACCGCTGGTATTGAACCGGTGGCAGAGCTGCGCCACAATGTAAAATGCTCAGCAGGACTGCACCAGTCCCGCCAAGTATATACCGACTTCCTGCACCGCCGATCGGCTGGTGGTGGTACAGGAACAAATGGACCCTGCAGGGCCCCCATGCCCCACCCCACCCTGCCATGGGGATACATTCGGGGGGGGCACAGCTTTATCGCCCTGTCTGTATTCCCCAAAAGTTCCAGCACGACATGGACGTTACCATCCATATAGTAACTCTATATAATACTTACCTATACAATATTTTGGCTGTTCATATGTACGATATACTCTTTTTTAGAATGATATTTCATCCATGAGTTTCTGGTACAAAACCCTTGAGACTTCCTCCAGTCTTCCTTCTGCCCTCTGGTAAAATGCCCTCCAGAAATCCATAACATTTTCGATTTGTGGCTTTGCCGCCTAAGTGATCAGTAGTGCACCCTGTTTCTTCTGTTATCCCCACAACCTTATCACAGTGTTTAAACATTTAAGGTTATTACATCTATAAACGATAAGCCAATGGGGCAAATTCTCAAGGACTTATCGCCGAGTTATCAACACTTTTGCGCAACAAAAGTGGCGAAAGAATTATCGCTCCATTCTCAAGTTGGCGCAAACTGCAGATATCGACAGTTTTCCAGCAATAGCTTCTGCACAAAACATCGCCACGGATGAGAGCGACAACTAACGCTAATGATATGCAGAGTAGGTGTTCCCGTGCAAAAAAACACGAAAACACCACTTGGCAAAAGTCTCAACGACCAGCCAGATCTGTGATGTGATCCAAAAACAGGCGATAAGGTGAGTTAGCAGCAGGAATTTAACACCTGCCTTTTACTGGTGTAAAGCAGGACGACTACCTGCAGTATGAAAAGGAGCCCAGCCCAGAGCCACATCTGAAGAACAACACATTTCATGGAGACACTGATCATGCAGCTCGGAGACCCAAGAGGGCCAGAACACCCATCGCCACCACCCCCAGGACACTCCCCCCGATCACACCCCTCCCCCAACTACCACTGAGGCAGTGCAGAACAGGACAGAGGACGTTCCAAAAATGGCATGGCCCGTCAGCCACACTATGGCAGAATGTGGGGAAAGGGTGGGAACCAAGTATGTGTGAAGGAGGCAAGTCACCCATGAATAAGAATGCAGACAATGCCAAGTGTGACAGTGATGTGCTGGACAGACCTCAGTATGCAGAGCACAGACCTGCCCATGTGGACATATACTGCTGGTGCCTAGAGTGTTGTGGAAAATGGACGCAACCTTCTCACCTCAGGCAGTGGGGAAGACCTCGGTCATGTAGCTGTGTCGTCCCCCCAGTAAGCATTGCGGAGTGTGCGGGTCTTGCGTACGCCAGTCCATCGTAGGAGTGTGAATAAATAGGCTGGGGCTCTGGGCGTGGTTCACTTCCGGGAAGGCCAACGCATCTGCGAGGGTGGCAGCCCTCACCCTGCAATGAGGCCACCGCCATGACAACCAGCCTCCTCGACACAGGCCCCAAGCAAACCCAGCGGGACAGCACAGTGGAGTTATGTCTGTGCTGACTATTGCCTTCAGTCAGGGCTAACAATTCAGATTGAGTCGCAATTGCAGATGACGCAGTCCAGTAGCTAACAGACATGATGAGCGCCACAGGTGCCACTAACTCTGTGCACCACAAGTCAATGCCACATGGACTTATTGAGGCAGAATTCAGTAGGCAACAGAATTGCTACAGTGCGGCCCGCCTGTACCACTCATCATCGCAGGCTGCGTGCCTTCTGAGCGCTTCAGGTGCCACGTGGCTGTGGGCCCCTGCTGACCTCTGCCTCTAGCCTACACTGGAGTCATCAGGGCTCACACACATCCAATCCATTCCTGACCTTCACGGACGACGCATCATCGCAGGCTGTGCACCCGCTGAGCGCCACAGGTGCCACTAAACTCTGTGCACCACAACCCATGGACCCTTTAGGAAAGAGTTACGTATTGCAGATGCAACAATGTCACCTCAGGCAGTGTGGGAGACCTGGGACGATGATGATAAAGATGAGGCAGGTGTAACACACCCCACTGCAGCTGCAGCAGGAATATCCCGAAGGGACACAATCATTGACAATTTCTTCTCATGAGCACGCTCCGCTCTGGTGCCCCGACCTCAGTGTACCACAAGTCATGGCCCCTTCTGATTGAATATTGGATGACCTCTGTACTTGCTCCGGCTACCTCCATGATGCTTCGCAGTTGTTTGTGTTATGTTGGTTTTTTATGTTTCTGCTTTAATAGTGCTCACTGTTCAAGTTGTTGCCAGCCCTAACCACTCCCTGAGGGCTGGATCACACTCACCCCACACCCATCCAGCACAGGTGTCACTGGATATGTGATCTTGGTAATAAAAAAGGTCTGGGCGTACGTGCCCGTAGCCAGTTCCACTACCTAACAAAGTGTGTCCGTGTGGTCATTATGTGTGGATGGTGGCCCCGGGCCCTACTACATTGCATTGTGCTGTGGACAGAGGATGCAACCATGTCACCTCAGGCAGTGGGTAAGAGCTTGGACATGTAGCTAAGTCCCCCCCTTGTAAGCGACAATGTTGCATTGTAGCATGCACTCGGAGGGCGGGCTCGCATGAACGGAGTAATGAAGGTGGTCCAGGATCATACATGCCAAGCTCTGTGTGTATCTGTATTGCCGCAGCATGAGCCAAAGGCCTAGCTACATCAGCAGGGCCAGTTCAGCCAGGAACTCTATATCTGTGTCCACACTATCCTTACCATAGGCCTACACTCACGTGGCCCACCACCTTCAACGGCCAACATCACAGTGTTGTTGTCAGGCTTGTGGACATGCGCAGACAGGCATGACAATACTGTGCCATAGGAGTGCAAGTGATGCAATCACGTAGCGCACATAAGTTAATGGGTTCGGGGGGGAGGGAGGAGCAGCAGTGAGGCAACACAAACACAGTGATGCCGCTCATATGCTACATGCAAGACATGTCAAACATGAATCCCAAAGTCGCACACATCCCAAACCCCACCCCCACCAAGCCACATTACATTTGGTGAATGCAAGCAGATGACAAACTAACATTAGGGGTTAAAGCTCCATTGTTTGAACTATCAGGCGGGAGCACATCTGCACCTCTGACCATGGAATTGCATGTGCTCGGCACCCCATGACAGATTCAATAGCAGTTTATTTATTTATTTATTTTTACCATTTGTAGAGCGCACTGTAACCCTGCGGGCATCCTGGCGCGGAGACATTGGGAGAAGAAGCTGATAAGAAGGGTTACATGGCTGGGTCAGAGAGTCATACTTTGGGGAAGAGCCACATCTTGACCCTCCAATGGAACATCATTAGGTCCTGTATTCTCCTAATTTCCAAAGGAAGACGATTCCAAAGGTGGGCAGCTGCCACGCTGAATGCTCTTCCCCCCAGGGTTGCTTTCTTCATCCTGGGAATCCTAGCAAGACTTGCAGAAGATGAGCGAAGACTGCCTGCAGGTTCATACCATTTGAATCTGCCTTGGAGCGGTTTAGGCCTCTGTCCATGAAGTGCCTTAAACACTATACATAAGGATTTAAACAAAATCCTTTGAGTCACCGGAAGCCAATGCAAATCTGCCAGCGCTTGTGTCGTCAAGGAGTGGCATGCCCGGGTCAGAGCAAGCTTTGCTGCAGCCGCCTGAATACTCCGGAGTCTAGCAATCAGATATGCCGGAGACTCCAAGAGCAGGGCATTACAATAATCCAGGTGACTCAGTATAATGCTCCTTACTACCGTGATTCATGCCTGGGCTGGCAGTAATGGTAGCACTTTCTGGAGTCCCCGGAGGAGAGTATAGCAACCTCCCACCAGTTTGTTAACATGGGACTCCAAATTCAGCTTTTCATTGAAACTGACCTCCAGATTGAGTACTGTGCTCACTGGTACCAGAGGGACGTCTGTACGTATGGGCCAGAAATCAGCTGGTAGTCCTAGAGGGACCCCACCCACCTTACAGGGCAGAATCTCTGCTTACTCACTGTTAAATTGAAGCGAGTTGTCCCTTAACCATTTCACCATTTCTAGCATACATGCATGAAAACTTTCCTGAGAGTCTGCATGGTCGCCGTCCAGGGACACCATAAGCTGGGTGTCATTGGCGTAAGTGACCACGCTAATATTTTGCGTTTTTACGATATCCAGCAGTGGTTGCATATATGCATTGAACAATATGGGGCTGATTGAGGACCCCTGATGTACCCCGTGTTCATTTTTTACAAATTCCGATTGATACGGAAGGAGCGCTACTGCTTGCCATCTATCAGATAAATAAGAGCCGTCCAGCTTAATGCCACACCTGTCACTCCCAGAGTTTCCAGCCTTGTGAGAAGAATTGCGTGATTGATCGTATTGAATGCGGCAGACAGGTCTAGCAATATTAGGGTTGCCGATTGTCCCCTGTCCGCCCGCATTGGAAGGATATCCAAAATGGTCACCAAGGCTGTCTCTGTTCCGTGACCAGGCCTGAACCTAAATTGCTCATCTTCCAGTTTATTGTTTGTCTCCAAGAAAAGGGACAATGCCCTACTTACCAAACATTCCATGATCCTAACTGGGTATGGTAATAGGGAGATTGGCCTATAGTTCTTACGGCAACCTGGGTCCAGTGTGGATTTTTTCAGGAGCAGTGTTATAATTGCTTGCTTCCAGCTGGGTGGCACCACTCCGCTACTGAGGAACTGGCCGCACAGCTGACGTAGGATAGGAAAGATCTCTGATCATAATTCTTTCAATATCTTGTGGGGGATAGGATCCAGAGGTGACCCTGAAGAGTCTCCTAGACCCACTCGAGCAAACTCCTCTTCCGAGGGCATCTTAAATGTATCCATAGTGAGCTCAGGATAGGTGACTGAAGATTGTGATCCCTGTCAAGGTTGTTCTTAGATGTTTCTCCCTTTTCCTGGTCCCGAGAACCAGGTATGGTCACATCTTTCAGACCTTCCACGATCTTATTACTTTTCTCATGAAAGAAAATTGCCAATCCGTCACACAGCTCCTGAGTAGGTGGAATTTTACTATTTGTACAGTCAGGGTGGGTCATCTCTGTTACTATCCTAAAGATGCCCTTAGATTTATTGGATGATTTAAGGATGGAGAAGGTGACATTTTCCGCTTTAGCAGTTGCTATTTCTCTTTTGTGTTTTATGAAGGTTTGCCTCCAACTGGCTTTATCGTTTTCCACGCAGTCCTTTCTCCACTGTCTTTCTGCCATCTTACAGTCCAACTTATAGCTCCTTAATGCCTCCGTGTACCATGAAGCTGAGGGTCTGCCTCTTTTCCTGATATCCTTTAGAGGGGCAAGCTGGTTGATTCTCCTAGTTAAGTGTTCACAGAGAGCTGTGTAATTCTCTGTTACCTGTTTCTCAGGGTTGAACAGAGTCTCTGCCTGAAATAGAGGGCCCGTTTTTGCCTTCCTTAACAATCCTTTCGAGTCCCTTCCCAGATAGGCCCTTTCTTCCCTGGTCAGGGGCCTCATTTTACTTATAAGTGCCACGCTGAAACTGGCCAAATGATGGTCCAACCACCCCACCTAAAGAATTTTCCCCATAGTAATAAGGCCTTCCTCTGCAAATATCATATCTAGAATGTGGCCTTCTATGTGCGTTGATTCTGACACCCATTGTAGCAGGCTCAAGTTTGCACAGGACTGAATGATATTGTTGTAAGCTGTATCCATTCTTCTATTTGCCCACAAATTGAAGTCTCCCAAAACTAATAACCTAGTATGGGTAAGGGCCATGTTATTAATTGCATCAATCAAATCCTGCTGTTGTTGTGCATTATCTGCCCCCGGCGGCCTATAACAGACCATGCTCGTAAGAGAGTGTCCCATCTGATCCTTAACGGAGAAGCCCAATATTTCCGCGCAGGTGATCTCATCTATGTCCAGCAGAGTAATATTCCAGGCATCTTTGAAGATAATTCCAATCCCTCCCCCATGACCTCTTGATCTAGGTTAGTGAAAAGCCTTATATCCTGCTGGGCTGGCCAGTCCCAGCTCTAACTCCAACCCTGCCGTGGTCCATGTCATAAACAGAGCGTCAAGCTCATGTATTTCAAGCAGTAGCTGAATCTCTGTGGAATGCTTAGGAAGCGATCTTACATTAAGCAGACCACAGTTTAATCTATCATTCTTCACAATGCCAAGCTCAGTTCCTATTGCATTATCTAGTGGCAGTTTACAGAACGCGCTTACTCGTTTGTCTATCTTGTATAGTTGTTCCTCGGAGTAGCTGCGGCTAGAGCTATCCATCACCACTTTGCATAAACCAGCAGCATTTGTGGCGCTGTGCACTGCCGGTGATGACTCCCACACTATGCATAGCCCGACGAAGGAACAATGTATACACACCCCACAGACAGAAGTCCTTGCTCGAGGTTATCTTGCATGGAATGGCCTTCACATTGACTCCCACACCATCCCAGGCGTACAACCGTTGCACACTAAAACAACTCATTGATCCGAGCTGTGGCATTTCATCTATAGAACTGGCACAAGTCAGTACAGTGCAGCTTCAACCAGAGCCACTGACGCAATGGCAGAACATCCCAGACACGTGCACAACCCCTGTCACATGGAACTGTACCGTGCATGCATGCTGCATTTACTGGGGGCCCTGCCAGTGGCAGTGATGCGGATCAGTTACCGGCTAAGCTTCCGCCTTGCCAACGTCACCTGTGTTCAGCCTGTGTTGTATTGTCGATCGTGCATATTCGAGTGGTGCATGGATGTCTGCCTATCCATCAGGATAGTAGATGAACTGGATTTTGACATGTGTGTGTGCCCCCTATTGGCATATGACCAGGAGTGCCACCGTCATACCCGTTTATGGGATGCTGTGATACTTGGCATACATGCTGGCAGCTGGACCTGGGAGATTTCACAAATCCTCATGTGCAGTGACCACATTGAACCGCTCCCCTATTGGGCTGTAGTGGAAGTTGGTGAAAGGGGGTGGAAGCAGCACATCTGTCCAAACATGCTAATAGATGGACTGTTTGATAAAGTTGACAACGACCTCATGTTGGAAATATTAGCCTACGAAGCTGCAATCACTTTTATGGATGAGTAACTACATACCTGCAGCCACAACAGAAAGGAACACATTGCAGATGTCCTGACACCTTGTTGCATCTTGGCATCTGGTCACATATCCCACGACAACAGTGGACATGGCTGCATTCGCCTGGACTCCGAATACATGAGCGGACAACAACAAGGCTTATCACACACCTGTGAAAAGTGAGGCACTCCCCCGGAGTGGACAGCAGCGCTTGGCAACGGTCCTCATTCTCACATACTGCTGCATTGGTCTGCATGATGTGGTACTTATCTTTCCCGTACTGACGCACATATGCTAACAAAGTCTACACACCTTTGTTTGTATTTAACTGTGATGAGTGTTGATTTGAATGACAATGTGTGTCTCGAAGCCTATCTGGGTCATGGCCATACATGTGCATTGATAGCATCACCCAGGGAGTACCTTTTTGTTGAATCAGTGTCCCTACATTCATCCATACTTTCATTCTTTATTGATCATGGCCATGA
Organism: Lissotriton vulgaris; assembly: GCF_964263255.1. Taxonomy (NCBI): domain Eukaryota; kingdom Metazoa; phylum Chordata; class Amphibia; order Caudata; family Salamandridae; genus Lissotriton; species Lissotriton vulgaris. Next base: position 161,250,369 of record NC_141700.1, read on the forward strand.
CACATCTGTGTGAATTGGAATGTTTTATTCACATTCAGTGTTGAAGCTGGACCAGTACAGGGCCATGCAAACCCCACTTTACATTTATGGCCTGTGGAGGGCCAGCCAGAGTCCTTTAGGGATTGACAAGTTCATAGGGAGTGGAAGACTACAGTCCGCAGTGTGATTGCTGTGTCATTGGTAACCAAAGCAAATATGGCAGTCCATGTCGAGGTCCAAGGTGAGTGTCGCTCAGTGTATAGGGGGACAGTGGGAGGTGTTATTCCAGGGCATAATGCAGAGGGCAGAACCAAGCTGAACCCGGCCATATGTCGTAAATATTTAATTTACCGTCTTAATTTCTATGCAGGTAAGTACTTAATCAATAATAACTCAATCGGAAAGAAAGAAACAGAGTCCGTGGTGTTAGAGTTCTTAGGGGTTTATTCCTTAAAAAGGAATCGTTCCGGAACTGGATATCATGTTCCTGCAACCACAAGGGGTTCAGGAAGGGATAGAGCAATATTTTATTGACAGTACATAGCTTATATACTTAAATCGTACAGTAGAAACCAATACAGTAGGCGTAACAGCTGAGAGAAGACAAGATAACAGCATCCACGTGTTACTAGTACGTAATCAGAAGGCGTGGACTAGGCGTGAACTAGAGGTGTGCGCTAGAAACGTCACAGGTAGGTGTCATAAGTGGGTGGCACCAAACAGAAATGTTGCAATGTCAGCAGAAATCTGAGGCTTGGGTGCGCGCGCAGCTGCATGACGTGTGATTGACGTGAAACCAGAGGGTGCAGGGGGCTTGACATTTACGCTGGCGGAAAGAGACAGGAGTCTGGCATGTCAGATCAACTCGTACTTCTATCATATCTGATATCTGATGTTTGGGAACCATATTATCTAAACGGAAAAGGTCTCTGGAGCAGAAGCTATTCTATACTGACTGTGAGTGCGTGTATAAGCGCCTAAGTGTCTGCATGAGAAGCGTGGGGGCATGAGCCTTCCATGGGAGCATGGTAACAGAGGCTATGAATTACTTGCACGGAGACAGTAAGGCCGGCCCTTCTGCTCTGCAGCTGGGAGATGTTTACTTAAACTAGTAGGCAGGAATGTATTTTCGAGGAGCGGAACAGATAATTCGAAGGTTGTAGTCAGTCTTGGCAGGCAGCAGGCTGAGCTAAGCGCGGGGGGCCGCGCTGGAAGTAAGTCAGAGTTCACGGGTACAGAGACAGCCTGGGCTGAAGCTTTCAGAGTCAGAAGCCAGAAAAAGGCTCGATGGCAGAAATTTAGGGCCTACTTTGCCAGGGCTGAAAAACGTGTAAAGTACACTACAAAAAGACGTTGGCATAGCATACTTAGGAACGGACTATTCAACCCATTCAGGGTGGGTCTGAAAGAGGACAGGTTAACGTTGGACGCAAATGTATTTGCGTCTTCATAGCTGGTACAGGAGGCAAGTTACATGCACTTTAAGCTGGTACATGGAGACGGTGGGGTACACGCTAGGGAACACAACTTGACCAAAAATCTATATTTCCTCATTCCCTCCTTGTTCCCTACGGACCCTTCATGATATATCGATCCTCATGAACCGATCAGTTTGTTCTTGTAGCATCATTTGTTCTTCTTTCTTCCTCTCACGGTTTGAGAGGAAACTGGAATGTTCAATACAAGATGTGGCACACAGTCCACAGATCGCCGGCCCACACTGTAGGCACAGGCAGCAACTGAATACTAGGACTAGGCCAATGCCTAGGAAGGATAGGATCTTCCATCCCCAAGCGGTTAACGTTGTCCAGAACCAACCGGACCAAGTCCAGGTGCCTGGATTCTGATGTATCAGATTGGCAATTTTATGAAGACGTGTAATAGCTATGTATACAGATGGCGCGTTTTCTGGAATGAAAACACAGCAACTTGACCCGATGACCTTACAGGCTCCACCTCTATCTGCCAAGATGACGTCAATAACAAGACGATTCTGAAGGACAACAACACGCATGGCGGACTGCTCTTCTGTTAAGTTACCTAGGGCGGAGGCAGTTTCATTTACTACTGCTTCAAGTGTTCTAGTTAATCTACGTATTAGTTTACTATTTTGGACGGGGCCTAAGAAGAAAAAGAATCCTTTATTAAAATCTGTGTATTGTTCCCATGCTGTTTCTGTGTAGTCGACAATCGGGAGATCTCTTCGGAGTCTATTCTTTACTAGATTTGTATTTCGGTGATAATCAGGAGGAGCTAGAAAAACAGGTGGCAGAAGGAATGCAATATAACAGGTACCATCCCAATCTGGAGGTAGACGTATGTATGCGGTATGACCACAAACAAAATAAGAATGACGGATAGCTTTAAAGGACGATTTACCATGATCACTGAATTCGACCACAGTAGTACATTTACTATGACCTAAGTGTACTGAACCTTTCTTTCTGACACATAATTCACCAGTGACTGGTAATACTGACATAGCGGGCAGAACTGGTGCAGCTTCGGATTCAACAGTAAGAATCATAAGGTTAATTGTGTAATTACCTAATCCATATACTTCATTTTCTAGATCAGTTCCTATTCTAGTGGGGAGTCCCTTCTTGTCAGGGTAACAGACGTCAAGCAGGACTAAGTTCAAGTTTCCCCAAACCCAGCTCCCTTTGAAAACAGCAATATCAGGATCTAAAGAATTAATTATTTTAAACCATGCACCACAGGAGCCATTGTGAGTGAACGGGTACGGAAAGAGGGGCAGAGCTCCCTTGTAATTCTGGTAGGGAGGGAGCCGGCCACATATCCAGCAGTTTGTAGCATTATTAGTCTGATGGGAATGATGTAGCATACTAATGAATGTGTTGTTGCGCAGCGCAAGTCTGTAAGAAAGTTCATGTGGAGGTAACTCGCTAAAAGAATGTTCAGCAGAAACATTGTAAGCAGATTGTTCACGCTTGAAAATAGGGTAATAGATAGGAAGCAATATACTGGCGACAATAATCAGAAGACTTAGAAAAAACATAATTAATAATGTCACTATACAGTGACTACGCAGTGATTTGCAATATGTACGTTTCTTGAATTGTCTCTCTCTCTCTCTATCTCGATCTATGGGATACATGTCAGAAACTATTTAACCGATTCACCTAGGGGAGGACTTAAACAATTAAACTGTCTGACTTGCTAGATCGGAGTTTTAGTTTATACTCCTCTTGGGGAGTTTTCTCTCGTTTGGGAACTTTAAAGTCACTAGGCTCAAAACAGTCTTTGGTGGGGGTGGACGAGTCTGGGTCTGGTTTCAGTTCGTTGCACTTCTTAATATGACTCGTGTGGACCCACCCCTTTCTCCCTTCAATCTTGACGGCGGTCCGAGTTGTAAGGAGGACGGTCTTCGGCTCTTTCCAGCGGGGCTCCAGCGGACTTTTCCGGTCGAAGTTCCTAACTAAGACCAGGTCCCCAGGACGAACATCATGCGTCTTTACATCAGTGTTGTCAGGGAAGGCTGCGGCAACCTGTGAACGACATGATTGGAGTGCAGACATCAAGGAGGCAAGGTAATCTGTCAACATGTTACAATCGACATCAGTAATTTTCTTAGGAATGGGCGTCCCCCACATATTCGGTGGTCTGCCAAAAACCACTTCGTACGGGGATAGTCCTGATCTCGAGTGGGCAACCATTCTCATGTAGAACAGTGCAACTGGCAGGGCGACTATCCAGTCGACCCCTTTCTCTTGACATATTTTAGCAAGGCAAATCTTTAGTGTCTGGTTATGCCTCTCTACAAGGCCTGCGGCTTCGGGATGTCGGACACAATGGAATTTCCACTGGTATCCTAGCAGCAAGGAAACTTGTTTCATTAATTCGGATGAGAATGGCTGTCCGTTATCTGAGTACACGATACGAGGCAAGCCGTACCGTGGGAAGAATTCACGAACCAGCTGCCTGGCAGTGGTCAGAGCAGTGTAATCGGGGACTGGATATGCTTCGGTCCAACGGGAAAGTGCACAAACAATTACGAGGACATATTTGAATCCTCGACAACGGTCCATCTGGATATAATCCATCTGGAGGACTTCAAAAGGGTGATCGGGAGGATGAAATCCACCTTGCTCTACAGGGACGCTTTTACCTGGATTGAACTGACAACAGATCATGCAAGTACGCACTTTCTGTTTTGCTGCTGCTCGTAAGTGTTTATTGCACCAAAGATTTTGTAAACTGTCTAACATCGCTTTTTCTCCTAGATGTGCTGGACTATGTGCTGTATTGATTATGACTTGAACCATAGAGTCAGGGAGAAACCATGTAGATTTTCCCTTCGTCATCCAACCTTGATCTGTCTGGATCCCTCCTAGTTCAGTCCATTTCTTTATTTCATCTGGAGTAGCATGTGTCTGAATATCGATTACATCTCGTGTGGGATCCCTGACTGTCATACAATTTGTCGGTCCTATTGTCTTTGTCACGTCAGTTGTCTGAGTGTGAGTCAATGCTGTATGTTTTGCTGTCTGGTCTGCCAGGTCGTTACCCTGGGAAACAGAATCTGTAACTTTAGTATGTACTTTACACTTCATGACGGATATGCCTGAAGGCAGATGTATTGCTTCCAACAGTGCTTGAATGAGGGGACCGTGTTGAATCTTGGCACCATGAGAGGTCAAAAAACCTCGTTCTTGCCATAACATTCCGAAGTCGTGTACAACTCCGAACGCATAACGGGAATCAGTGTATATGTTGACATTTCTGTTCTTGGCTAGTATACAGGCTCGGGTCAGAGCAATGAGCTCTGCCGCTTGAGCGGACAGTGTGTCAATACGATGTGTTTCTTTAACTTCAGTTTCAGTGGTCACTGCATACGCGGCCACTAATTCTCCTGTACTTGTTCTCATACATGAACCGTCCACATAAAGTGTCAGGTCTGGATTTGTCAGTGGAACATCTGTTAAGTCTCGTCGAGGTTTGGTTACTGCATTAATGATCTCTATACAATCATGCGGGGCTGGATCTGTCATAATTGTAGGTAACAATGTTGCGGGGTTCAGAATGCTGCAGCGCCTAATTTCTATGTGTGGCTGGAATAGCGTTAATTCATAGCCTGTCAGTCGTGCTATAGTCAAGTGCTGAGTCTGGGTTCTGTTTAAAAGGACCTCTACAGAATGTGGAACTTGTACTGTTAACTGATGTCCTAAAACAATTCAATCGCTCTGTCTAATTGCTAATGCTGTAGCTGCTACGGACTTCAAGCACGCAGGGAGTGCCTGGGCTACTGAATCTAGTGTACTTGAAAAATAAGCGCAAGGCTTATGTGAACCTGCTTGATCTTGAGTGAGGACAGACAACGCTGTACCATCACGTTCTGTAACAAAAAGTGTAAACGGTTTACTGTAACATGGTGTCGCTAAAACTGGTGCTCGACATAATGCTTTCTTTAATTCTTCAAAGGCTTGTGTGTGTTCCTGAGTCCAAGGAAGGACAGTCGAAGTCGCTGCCTCCTGTGTTGTTAACTGGATGAGTGGTTTAGCTAGAAATGCATATTGAGGAATCCATTGTCTGCAGTACGAGGTGAGGCCTATGAAGGCCCGCACTTCCTTTTGTGTCTGGGGTTGTGGCATATTTACAATTAACTGAATGCGATCGGGAGTGAGCTGTCTCCCCACTTTGGACAGCAAGTGACCCAAGTACACAACTTGCTGAACACAGAATTGTAGCTTCGAAGGAGACACCTTGTGTCCCTTGTCGGCCAGAAAATGTAATACTGTCAGTGATGCTTGTTCACATTCGGGCTCACTTCGTGCGGTGATCAGCAGATCATCGACGTATTGCAGTAAAGCGGTGTTAACTGGCATTTGAATACAATCTAGTTGTCTTTTCAGTGCTTGACTATAGATGCTGGGGCTTTCTGTGAATCCTTGAGGTGCGCGGGAAAATTTGAAACTTCGTCCATTTAAACTGAATCCGAAGAGGTATTGGCTCTCTGGATCAATGGGTACACTAAAGAAGGCGTTCTTGAGATCAATTACAGTAAAGAACGTTGCTTCAGAATCAATAGCAGTCAATAGGGAAGAGATATCGGGGACCACAGGGTACTGTGGTACAATGCATTTATTCAGTTCTCGCAGATCAATCACCAGCCGATATACTGGCGGTGCATTGGGATCAGTACGTTTAAGAATCGGAATGATGGGTGAGTTACAGATATTGGAGTCGGTCTCTACGACCACTCCTTGGGCAATGAGCTCTTCAATGATTTCCAGTAAAGCCACTACAGCATCAGGTGGTAACTTGTATTGTCTGATTCGGGGTAGAACAACTCCTGTCTTGAGTGTAACACGGTATGGAGTGATATGCATACAACCTACATCAGTTGGGCCTTTTGCCCACAAGTGATCTGAACATTTTTCAATCTGACATCAAACTCTCGTAATACATAATGACCCTTGAAATCCCGCAGAAAGAGTCTAACTCCCTCCGGGGAACAACATATAACAGCTCCTAGAGCCTTCAATGTCTTTATTCCTAACAGATTTTCTGGACATGATTTCGTAAGTAACAAGTCTGTAACGCGTGATAATGGACCCACAGCCAGGGGGACTGGTTCAGATACTTCATTTACAATGGGCTGTCCTGAAAAACCAAGGGAAACATTCTGTGAGCCTGAGAGGGGTGCCCCTGGGACTTCGTCATGGCTTATTGTGGTGCGGCTTGCCCCTGTGTCAATTAAAAACTTTCGGTCTTTTCCCAATACTTGACTGTGTACATAAGGGCCTTCTTGATCTACAGGAATTTCAATGAGAGGCAAACCCAACTCCCTCTCTAGGCTGTTTCATGCGTATCGTTGGTAATCGGGGTAAGCAGCTTGGGCATACTGGTACATCTGTTGGGAAACTTGTTGAGTCGCGGCTATGGGCTGTGGCTGTGATACCGCTACTGTCTGTGCTGTATGAGATGAAGCATGCATAGGCTGTGTATTCTGCATAGGCTGTACATTCTGTGAGGTCTGCTGCTGGGCCTGATCTTGTCTTGGTGGATGCGGTCTCTCTTTAGTTTTACCTGTTGATATGTTATGTTTCAGAACTGGACATTCATGTACGTAGTGACCTGGCTGCTTGCAATAGTTGCATGTCCCTTTAACGGGAGCTGCGGCGTGACCTGTCTGGGTCGTACCCTTTCTTTGGCCATCGGCTGGAACTGACTGGGCTACTAACATTTTCATTTTCGTGTCTTTCATACGTTTCTGTTCATGGTCTTGTTCTTCTCTAATTCTATTCTGATGGTATTGTAACATTTGTAACATCTGTGATGGCGTGTTTGCTTGCCATGTACTCTCAACCTTGTATACACGGTTTTTAACTGCTAACAGGGAATTCTCGACTAACTTTGATACAAAAAGATGCGGGTACGACTCGCTACTTGGTTTAAGACCACTATTAATAATAAAACATTTCTCGAATCTTGAATAGAAGTCACTAGTATCTTCGTCGGGTTTCTGTTTACATGCTGAGATTGCGTCCCAGTCTTCCTTTCTAGTTGTCAATAATCTTGGCAGAACCTGTACTATCAAACCTGGTAATGCTTTAGTTTTGTCCCCAAGGCCTACCCCTGGGATACGTTTGTTCTCTTCGTCTTCTATTTCTGCCCATACAATCTTTTTCTCTCCCACCTCCCATTCCTTTTCCTTCAGTTTCTCGTAGATGCCCGTGGGCAGCAGTACCTTTAACATTTTCATGATATCTTCATAGGTGTAATCCCCCATCAGTAACATGTCTTTAAGTTCTCTGTGAAAACCTGCAGGGTCTTTATCATGACAGGGTACTAGTTTCTTCATTTCTAACAGTTCTAACTTAGTCAGAGGCGTGTGTACATACACACGTTTCAAGTTATGATCCTCACCCATAACTGGATGTACCTCTCGTAAGGGGTTCTGACTTTCAATGCCATGCAGACGTTCCATATGATACATTTTTCTTTCTGATGGCGGAGCGGGAATATATTCGGAGCTTACGAAAGTGTTATATCTATGTCGTTGTTCTAGAATTATTTGTATTAACTTGGTACTTAGTCCTCTCCATCTATCCATGAGTAGTGCTTCTAATGTTTCGTGTAAGGGACCTGGATCAGAATGTTGGTTCCTGTATAACGTGAGGAGGTGCTGCATCATGTATACACCTGCTAATTTCTGCTCGTCTGGGGAAAGGTTCAGGAATGTCTGTGCTACGGTATCATCATTGTATATGTCTGGATTGTCAGCCCATAATATTGCTGACCGGGCTAGTTCTTGTTCATCCATAGAATTGAGTACATGGTACCCTATTCGATCTCAAAGCCTTTTATCAGTCTCCTGGAACCGATGTTCAGGAGAATTCGGGTTGGTTAAGCCAGAGAGAAAAACTCTCTTGCTTTCTGGACGAATGCCTTTCCTAAGGTAAGTTCCCTTACCTACATACGCTATAGTATCTGTAGTCTTTTCTGGTTCTTCAAGTTCTTCTTCCCCCTCGGAGGAAGCCTTTTCTTTCTCTTTTTCGTGTATTTCTATCACTGCTTTTCTTATTTTCTTGTACATACTGGCTATGCAAGTCCCCTTATCATGTTTTCCTTCAGATATATTTTGGCCCCACCTGTTGAGTCCATCTAATTCATCCTGTTCTGTTTCAGTCCTGTCTCGTTCTCTTATTAGGCAATTTATGAAAAAACGTAGTATATATGCTTGAGTGTCAACTTTCGGATGCTCCATAGCATCCTTAATACTGTCAGGGTCTTTCCCAGTCTGAACAAAGTGATATATTCTATCTAGGCGCTCCTTCATTCCTGCAAATAACAGCAGGAAATCAGTAGCAGATCGTAACCGTAGTGATGCCATCATCATTCTATCGTTTTTGCCGGGTACTGGATCATATCTGCAAACTGCAAGTGGTTCTTTGAGTAGGTCAAGACGGGGTGATTTGAACGTGAAAGGACTCTGCATATCCCTAAGTTGTACTCTGTGTGTTAATGGCGGGGTCCGAAAACCCCCCATCGCACCTCCTGAGGCGGACGCTTGGACATTATCTCTCTGTGGAGTCTGTATCTGAACTTGAATTTGTCTTTTAGTAGGATCAGGTAAAAGCGGTTTCGGTAGATCAACTTTAGGTGCGGGAAGTGGTGGAGGTGGAGGAATGGTCGGTCGAACGGGGAAACCTGGTTGCAGTTGTGACGGAATTTGGTCTGGAGGCCGGTTGACACCCCCGTCACCGTCAGTAGGCGGGACGCGAACAGGCAGATTGGTGTAAGCGGGTGCTACATCCTCTAGATAGGAATTCAGGAATATGTCTTTAGTGGTCCTGTGAGTTACTTTAGTTGGAACCAATGGTGGCGGCAGATTTTTCGGTATTTCTGAAATGGCCTCAGGCGAACCCTCGGCCGCGAGATACATACCGTTTACGAGATTATTTCGTGCGCGGTCTATTTGCTCTGATTTTACTCGGATCCCTTCAGTAACTAATTCATTTTCTTGGGTTTGATCTGATTCTTTAAGTCTGTCTTCTCTACGTAGTGCTTTTTCAGCACGCTTATGTGATTCCTTACGCCAAAACTCTATGGCGTCTTTCTGAGATTGTCTGGCTTTCTTTTTCCATAATGCTTCCTCTACCTTCATGATGCACTCGGCATCCCATGTTCCGGTAACAGGCCATCTGTGTCTCTCGTCTAGATGCTTAGTATAATCGGCCCATAAATCTAGATACAATATGGCATCTAAGCCATGCTTATGGTACATAAAATTTCCAGCAGTGTCCCTAGGGGGAATAGGAATTTCTTCCTCTAGTATCCCTTTCCTAGTTCCTATCTGCTTTAACTTGTTGAAGAACGGCATCTTGTTTACTTAATACTGAATGCTCAATCCTTGCTACTTAATACTGAATACAGCTAGTTATACAAGAACACAATAATGCACATTAAAAACAGTCACACTCATACCACGACATTAATCACATGATAAGACATTTGATACATATATGACTACCCCCTATACCAGATGTACTGCTAAACAGCACAGATACACTGTCAGAGACAGTGCAAAACTTGAATAACTGACTTGAATCACTGATGTACTACTAAACAGTACAGATACACTGTCTAAAAACAGTGCAGACCGGACTTGTGTACCCAAACCCGTCTAGATACGTCCCAGCAATGGTACTCACCGGGAAGCACGGAAACAGAAGACCTCGGAAAACTCGACTGGACTGGACCGGACTCGACTCGACTCGACACGTGGATACTTCGGAAAACTGGTGGGCCTCTTGACACCTCGGACCTTGCTTCTTTCGGCTAGGCTCTGGTCGGGATCCTCCGCACTCCTCACCACCTCGTCTGGGTGCTGATCGCAGTCTTCGTCACCTCCGTGGGCCAGAGGGAGATACAGGAAATCCTGCCGGTACGCGTAGTTTCCTTCTAACTGATGGCAGGGGACAGAGCTTGCAACGCACCAACCGGCGCGTGGGGTGGGGGAGGGGTTCCTGTTCGGGTGCCAAAATGTCGTAAATATTTAATTTACCGTCTTAATTTCTATGCAGGTAAGTACTTAATCAATAATAACTCAATCGGAAAGAAAGAAACAGAGTCCGTGGTGTTAGAGTTCTTAGGGGTTTATTCCTTAAAAAGGAATCGTTCCGGAACTGGATATCATGTTCCTGCAACCACAAGGGGTTCAGGAAGGGATAGAGCAATATTTTATTGACAGTACATAGCTTATATTGTTGAGGAGTCTTGCGAGACTCTTCTGACGTTTTCCTCTCGAGCTGCAAACTCCCAACTCCCTCAAGGATCAACCAACCCAATCAGGACGTTGACACTGACTGGATTGACTTCTCCCCCAGGGAAAGGGGAAGTGGACAGAGAGACTCACAACAAATTATACAAGATTAAATCTTCTGTTGTCTCTCTCTCTAGGAAGTGCTCCAGGCCGAGGACCTTTTCTTAAGAAATGTTCTGCGCTGTCTTCACGCTACACTGTGATGCAATATAAACAACATTTACTCATCTGTAGCTTTCTTAACTGGCTTAGATAATTAATTAGACATCATGCTTACTGACCATTAATCCGTCTGGCCCTTGTTTGCACTTTTACGAAGGTTTTTTAACACTGACTCTGTATCTTGTCACCTTCAAATAAACATTACATGTCAGAATATCTTAAGACTACTACTGAAAAACCAGGCAAGTTAGATTAATAGGGTTAGTTTAAACTGAACTAGTAACTTCATGCAGGATCATACCTGAATCTTTGGTTACTTCTTCTGTTAGGAAGTTCTGCAGTAGGAAGACAGGTAGACACAACCTATCTAAATTCACTCTTCTATCTAAGGTTAATTATCCTGACTGACCTTGTAAATAAGCTAACCTTTCTCATATAACTCTGCAATTAAACCAACATATCACAGAATTACTCATACACATTTGGTTTGCCTATTTAACACCTTTGCCTTTATCTAGGCTTGTTTGTCTCTTATCTGCTACAGAGCGCTTACAACAATACAATACTTGGCTCTATGTAGCTACTGCCATAAATCTCCTCCACAACTCGTTTAGGTATCTCCAAGTTTTGCAAGCGCTTGTCCATCGGTTTAAAAGTTCCAACTCCACCTCATTAGTCACTTGCCTTTACCAAGGCTTGTTCCTTGGTTAACACCAAACGACGAGTTATTTCCTTTTTTAGCGTTTTCTAGAACTTACACTAAATTAACCTAGCCACATTGCATTTAGACAAAATCCGTGGCCTTTTTTAAAAAACAAAAGCGATCTCTTACTGTCTTTTTTCATCTAGGCAGAGCAGCGCTGCCAAGAGACTCGAACTGCCGGCAGAGAGGGAGCGAGTAAACAAACCTCCCGGCTGGCTGCCTCAGAGAAGCTCCGGAGTCCGCCCGCGTCGTCTTCTTTTCACTGTCATGAATCAACGACGCTGACAGCCAGGAGCTTGGGAAACTTGACAACACGGGGTTTTAAGGAACGGAATAAATGGGGCTAGAGTTTTCTCTCACGAAAGGAAACAAGAGATGACAGGGACTGAAGGATCCAACGTGGGAGCAGAAGCTCTCGTCAAGAACAACGAGAGACGAAGCGTTTGACAGTTGGCTGAAGCTTGTATTTATAGCTTCAGCCACGAGACCAGCGCGAGGCTCTCACTTCAACTCACCAAGCGCGAGGACAGACACGAGCCTGTCTCACATGAGCGCACAGTCTACGGAATTACTCATACCTGAATTAAATAACAAACAAGCATTGCTAAAGGCAATTGCTACAGGTTGCATTTCTAAAAGGATTTTTAATTACAACTGTACATTAAATAATACTGTAAATGAAATCACTAAACTAAAACTACCCATAGATTCACAATATATACACTGAGTCCATTCTGAGTCAGAATCTAATTAAGACGACCTGTAGCACCCCTAACAGTTCCTCCCCCCAAAGGTCGTCTTACAGGTCTAGGTTTATCAGGATAAAGAGCATGAAAAGATCTAACAAGTCTAGGAGCATGAATATTTTTCTCAGGTTCCCATGATCGCTCAGAAGGATCATAACCTTTCCAGTCAACCAAATAAAACAAGGCACCCCGAATCCTTTTGGAATCCAGAATGGATTTAACCTCGTACTCAACATGGTCACCGACAATTACTGGCGGTGGTGGGTTATCAGCACGAGTAGAAGGTTCAAAAGGTTTCAACAGAGAAACATGAAAAACAGGGTGAATAGCATATTCCTCAGGTAAAACTAATTTCACAGACACAGGGTTCAGAACTTTCTTAACTTCAAAAGGCCCAATATATCTAGGCTTCAGCTTCCTGGGACCCTCCAACTGAATGTTTCTAGTGGATAACCATACCAACTGACCTTCCTTATACAAGGGAGCAGCTTTACGATGAGAATCAGCAGTCTTTTTCATAGATAACTTACTTTTGACCCATTGTTTTCTAGCCTTATCTTGGATATCTAACAGATGAGTCAACCTATCAGTGACCGCTGGCATAGACAAATGTTCATCGGGTAAGAGTATAGGAATAGATCTTGGATGTTGCCCAGTGAGAAAATAAAAAGGAGAACAACCCAAAGCTGAATGAGTGGTGTTATTATAGGAAAATTCAGCCCACGGCAATACTTCATCCCAAGGGTAAGAGGAGGTAGTTAACAAACATCTTAAACCCTGTTCTACATGTTGATTCAATCTCTCCGTCTGACCATCCGTCTGTGGGTGAAAAGAAGAAGACAGAGCCAACTCGATTCCTAAATGTTTACTGAGTTGTGACCAGAATTTAGAAATGAATTGAGGACCCCTATCCGAAATAATCTTTGAGGGCAGACCATGAAGTTTCACAATATTAGATAAAAATACAGTACTGAATTCAGTTGCAGAGGGAATCTTGTGTAATGGAATAAAATGTCCCATTTTAGATAGCAAATCCACCACCACAAGAACCGTAGTAAAACCATTAGACTTAGGGAGGTCAGTAATAAAATCTAAACTGATTGTATGCCATGGATGAGGAGGAATAGTCATAGGACGAAGTAAACCCATAGGAACTTCATGTAGAGCCTTTTGACGTGAACAAACTGGACAGGCTTTCACGAATTGTTGAACAATAGAAATCATTTTTTCCCACCAAAAATGACGTTGACATAAATCCAAGGTTTTGTTAATACCTGGATGTGCAGCAATTGCCAAATCATGATTCCATTGCATGACCTTATCCTGTAAATCTCTTGTAGGAATAAACAATTTATCATTGTGATAGAAAAACCCATCTCTAATGGAATTACCTTTTTTAAATAACCATTCGTGAACATCAAAGTTCTTTAATTCCTTCCTAACGGAATCCAAGAAACTTTCTGAATGGATTTCAGCTACGATTTTTTCTAAAGGCAAAATGCTGGGAGGATCCTTCATAGAATTTAAATCTTTTTCACAAACTAAACTTGAAAGTGTATCAGATAACAGCTGTTTCTTCCCTGGTCGATACATAATTAAAAAATCAAATTCGCTAAAGAATTGTAACCACCTCATTTGTCTAGGAGTTAAAGCCTTAACAGTGGAATAAAATTGCAAATTTTTATGGTCAGAATAAACAGTAATAGTGTGTTTAGCCCCCAAAAGATGATGTCTCCATTCTTGAAACACATCTTTAATGGCCAACAATTCTCGTTCCGCAATCGTATAATTCTGCTCAGCCAAAAGTAATTTCCTGGAGAAAAAGGCGATTGGATGAAGGTGACCAGTATTTGAATCCTTTTGAAGCAACACACCACCAATAGCAGTCTGTGAAGCATCCGCTTCCACAAAGAAAGGCCTATCAGGATCAGGATGAACCAAAATGGGAGCAGAGGTAAAAGCCTTCTTTAACAAAGAAAATGCCAGGTCAGCCTCCTCAGTCCAAGAGAAGACTTTCCCTTTTTTCAATAACTGGGTAATAGGAGTAACAATTTCTGAAAACTTAGAAATGAATCGCCTATAAAAATTAGCAAATCCTAGAATTCTCTGTGTGTCTTTTATTGAAGCAGGAATTGGCCATGTTAAAATTGCCTCAACTTTCTTTGGATCCATATGAATTCCCTCAGGTGATAAACAATAGCCAAGAAATTCAACTTGAGAAGCATGGAAAACACATTTTTCCAATTTAGCATACAGAGAATGATCTCTAAACTTCTGTAAAACTAACTGAACATGCTGTACATGCTCTTCCATATTTTTGGAATAGATTAAGATGTCATCAATATAAACAAAACAACAGACATCCAATAAATCATGCAGGACCTCATTTATAAAATACTGAAAAGCCGCTGGAGCGTTGCAAAGACCAAAAGGCATAACCGTATACTCAAAAAGACCAAACTTCGTACGAAAAGCGGTCTTCCACTCGTCACCTTCTTTGACTCTAATCAAATGATACGCTCCTCTAAGATCCAGTTTGGTGTAGACACTAGAACCTTTAATTTGATTAAGAAGCACTGGAATCAAAGGCAATGGGTACCTATTCTTAATAGTTGCTTTATTAACCGCTCTGTAATCAATACAAGCCCTCAAATCACCAGACTTCTTCGCAACGAAGAAAAGAGGAGACGAAACAGGAGAAGTAGAATGTCGAATAAAACCTAATTCTAAAAGCTCATCCAAATAGCTCCTTAAATAAACATTTTCAGGTTCAGTTAAGGCGTAAATTCTGCTACATGGCAGAATAGCACCCGGAACTAAATCAATCCTGCAATCAAAAATTCTGTGTGGTGGTAATTTGGTTGCTTCAACAGGATCAAAAACCTTAGAAAAACTCCTATACTCTACTGGAAGTTTATTATCTTCAGCAGTTAAAGCAGCACAAAAAAGGGGCATCACTGGATCTTTGGTCTCTTGATAACAATGTAACTTACAAAAAGAAGACTCTAAGGTAACAGTCCTTTTGATCCAATCAATATTGGGATTATGCAATTCCAACCAAGGAATGCCTAGGATAACACCAAAACTAGGTGCATCAATAAGATCAAAAACCACTTTCTCAGTATGCCCATTATCTGCTACCAAAGTCAATGGTTCGGTGTTAAATTGAATCATACCAGAAGACAAAACTGAACCATCAACAGCTCTCACAGACTCAGGTTCCTCCTTAGTAACAAATTTCAGATTCAATTTATGAGCAAACCCAATATCGAAAAAATTCCCAGTAGCCCCAGAATCCAAAAGTACAGGAATGCTATGCCTTTGAAGAGTAGTTAAGATAAAGACCATCCGAATAGTAAAATGTTTGGGAATATGTGTAGTTACATTGGTGACAAATTTGGAGATCTTAGAAGAAATTTTGCTCGAGGAAACGATCTCTGCTTCCCTCGAGTATTTCAGTTTTCCGACGGCTTAATGGGAAGAGTTTCAATAGCTAGAACTTTCTTTTTTGCGGGTTTTACAGAACAATCCTTGGCAAAATGCCCAGGTTTGCCACAGTATAAACATAAATTACCCTTACGCCTCCGTTCTTTTTCTTCAGGAGTTAAAGGCCCCTTGAACCTACCCGATAGAACAGGCTCAACAAAAACATTCTTAACTTCTGACTCTTTTTTCTCAACTTTAACTAAAGGACTTCTAAAATCACTCCTTGCTTTTTCATTTCTACGTTCACCTAATCTGTGATCAAGCCTAACCACCAGATCCTGAAATTCCTTAAACCCATCAGGCAAATTCACTATGTGAGCAAGAGAATCTTTTAAATCATCTTTTAGACCTCTATAAAATAAAGAAATCCTCTTCTCCTCTGGCCAATGAGTTTCGGACAGAAGTCTATTAAAGGTAGTAATATAAGAGATAAGATCCTTAGTCCCTTGACGAAGACTCAATAACTCATTATCAGAAGATTGCATTAAGGTATGTTTAGCGAATAAATTGGACATGGCCAATTTAAAATTCTGCAAGTTATGAAGCAGAGGGTCATTATTATCTACTAACGGCATGGCCCAATTGGCAGCCACCCCTCCCAAATAAGAAATTATAAATGCTACCTTAGCAGAATCAGAAGAAAAAATTTGAGGTTTACACATGAAGTGTAATTGGCACTGACTAAAAAAGGTCGCAAATCTGCTATTATCTCCAGTAAACCTTTCAGGGTTAGCCAAAGGGACAGGTGTAGGAGTAACAACAGTAACTTGAACTGGTTGTTTTTCAGACCGATCTTCTGAAATATGTGGCTGAACAACTTCAGCTCCTAATCTAGCTGGCGCCAAAACTGGTTTCCTCTCTTTAGAGGTATCCCTCCAAGTTGAGAATCCTACCCTAGTCTCATTCAATTCCTGACGGAGTGATTGATTCTCCAAACGTAAATTTTCCATTTCCACTGTCAATTTCTGGACTAATAGTGACAACTGTGAAGCATCCATGAGGGTGAGTTTGCAGACTCAAGAGGAAACGATTTAGAAATTGGGAAGATAGGCTTCGTCTACTGTTGAGGAGTCTTGCGAGACTCTTCTGACGTTTTCCTCTCGAGCTGCAAACTCCCAACTCCCTCAAGGATCAACCAACCCAATCAGGACGTTGACACTGACTGGATTGACTTCTCCCCCAGGGAAAGGGGAAGTGGACAGAGAGACTCACAACAAATTATACAAGATTAAATCTTCTGTTGTCTCTCTCTCTAGGAAGTGCTCCAGGCCGAGGACCTTTTCTTAAGAAATGTTCTGCGCTGTCTTCACGCTACACTGTGATGCAATATAAACAACATTTACTCATCTGTAGCTTTCTTAACTGGCTTAGATAATTAATTAGACATCATGCTTACTGACCATTAATCCGTCTGGCCCTTGTTTGCACTTTTACGAAGGTTTTTTAACACTGACTCTGTATCTTGTCACCTTCAAATAAACATTACATGTCAGAATATCTTAAGACTACTACTGAAAAACCAGGCAAGTTAGATTAATAGGGTTAGTTTAAACTGAACTAGTAACTTCATGCAGGATCATACCTGAATCTTTGGTTACTTCTTCTGTTAGGAAGTTCTGCAGTAGGAAGACAGGTAGACACAACCTATCTAAATTCACTCTTCTATCTAAGGTTAATTATCCTGACTGACCTTGTAAATAAGCTAACCTTTCTCATATAACTCTGCAATTAAACCAACATATCACAGAATTACTCATACACATTTGGTTTGCCTATTTAACACCTTTGCCTTTATCTAGGCTTGTTTGTCTCTTATCTGCTACAGAGCGCTTACAACAATACAATACTTGGCTCTATGTAGCTACTGCCATAAATCTCCTCCACAACTCGTTTAGGTATCTCCAAGTTTTGCAAGCGCTTGTCCATTGGTTTAAAAGTTCCAACTCCACCTCATTAGTCACTTGCCTTTACCAAGGCTTGTTCCTTGGTTAACACCAAACGACGAGTTATTTCCTTTTTTAGCGTTTTCTAGAACTTACACTAAATTAACCTAGCCACATTGCATTTAGACAAAGTCCGTGGCCTTTTTTAAAAAACAAAAGCGATCTCTTACTGTCTTTTTTCATCTAGGCAGAGCAGCGCTGCCAAGAGACTCGAACTGCCGGCAGAGAGGGAGCGAGTAAACAAACCTCCCGGCTGGCTGCCTCAGAGAAGCTCCGGAGTCCGCCCGCGTCGTCTTCTTTTCACTGTCATGAATCAACGACGCTGACAGCCAGGAGCTTGGGAAACTTGACAACACGGGGTTTTAAGGAACGGAATAAATGGGGCTAGAGTTTTCTCTCACGAAAGGAAACAAGAGATGACAGGGACTGAAGGATCCAACGTGGGAGCAGAAGCTCTCGTCAAGAACAACGAGAGACGAAGCGTTTGACAGTTGGCTGAAGCTTGTATTTATAGCTTCAGCCACGAGACCAGCGCGAGGCTCTCACTTCAACTCACCAAGCGCGAGGACAGACACGAGCCTGTCTCACATGAGCGCACAGTCTAAGGAATTACTCATACCTAAATTAAATAACAAACAAGCATTGCTAAAGGCAATTGCTACAGGTTGCATTTCTAAAAGGATTTTTAATTACAACTGTACATTAAATAATACTGTAAATGAAATCACTAAACTAAAACTACCCATAGATTCACAATATATACACTGAGTCCATTCTGAGTCAGAATCTAATTAAGACGACCTGTAACACCCCTAACATATATACTTAAATCGTACAGTAGAAACCAATACAGTAGGCGTAACAGCTGAGAGAAGACAAGATAACAGCATCCACGTGTTACTAGTACGTAATCAGAAGGCGTGGACTAGGCGTGAACTAGAGGTGTGCGCTTGAAACGTCACAGGTAGGTGTCATAAGTGGGTGGCACCAAACAGAAATGTTGCAATGTCAGCAGAAATCTGAGGCTTGGGTGCGCGCGCAGCTGCATGACGTGTGATTGACGTGAAACCAGAGGGTGCAGGGTGCTTGACATTTACGCTGGCGGAAAGAGACAGGAGTCTGGCATGTCAGATCAACTCGTACTTCTATCATATCTGATATCTGATGTTTGGGAACCATATTATCTAAACGGAAAAGGTCTCTGGAGCAGAAGCTATTCTATACTGACTGTGAGTGCGTGTATAAGCGCCTAAGTGTCTGCATGAGAAGCGTGGGGGCATGAGCCTTCCATGGGAGCATGGTAACAGAGGCTATGAATTACTTGCACGGAGACAGTAAGGCCGGCCCTTCTGCTCTGCAGCTGGGAGATGTTTACTTAAACTAGTAGGCAGGAATGTATTTTCGAGGAGCGGAACAGATAATTCGAAGGTTGTAGTCAGTCTTGGCAGGCAGCAGGCTGAGCTAAGCGCGGGGGGCCGCGCTGGAAGTAAGTCAGAGTTCACGGGTACAGAGACAGCCTGGGCTGAAGCTTTCAGAGTCAGAAGCCAGAAAAAGGCTCGATGGCAGAAATTTAGGGCCTACTTTGCCAGGGCTGAAAAACGTGTAAAGTACACTACAAAAAGACGTTGGCATAGCATACTTAGGAACGGACTATTCAACCCATTCAGGGTGGGTCTGAAAGAGGACAGGTTAACGTTGGACGCAAATGTATTTGCGTCTTCATAGCTGGTACAGGAGGGAAGTTACATGCACTTTAAGCTGGTACATGGAGACGGTGGGGTACACGCTAGGGAACACAACTTGACCAAAAATCTATATTTCCTCACATATGGCGGAGATGAATGCTGCCACTTCATTCTTACCACAAAGCCAGATTCGTCATCATTTTCGTCCTCTGATGTGTCAGGTACCTCAAATTTGGATGGTGGTGTTTTTGTCTGCATCACTGTGTGTCAGTGACACATCAGGGGCCAGAGGTGGAATGTCTGCCGCACTGTGTGGCACTGACACTTCAGGGGGAGGAGATGTGGATGGAGTTGTAGCACCAGCATCCATCCGCGCCAGGCCTTGAGGTGGCAATGCCATGATCAGGATCTGCAGGGCGTGGAAGATCACAGCTACATCTCGCTGGTGTCCAGCCGTGGCAGTCATTTGTGAGGCTTGCACCCGCTCCATGTTCTTCATGATCATTCGCATGTGACGCAACTCCTTGCAGACATCGCTGGGGCCACTTTGACTAGACAGTTGTTCTTGGCTCAAAGTCATGACTTCAGCAATGTCAGCCATGGCTTGTTGTAGAGCAAGGAACGGACAGTCTGTGTCCGTTAGGGACTGTGAGTGGTCCCTGATGGGATTTAGACACCCACGTATGGCATCTAGTTTGGCTGCCATGAGGTCATACCCAACCGGCAGCTGGTCCGATATCTCCTTCTGGCACCCTAACACACGGCGTTGGAAGGCCATGTGTTGGTTGAGGGGGTCCTGGGACACAGCTGTGGTGGTAGGTGCTTTTTGCTGTGTGGTCTGTGTAGGGGATGGGGTCTCATGGATGCAGCTGGGCTGCCCTGCTCCTGGAGGTGGGGTGCCGGACTGTCCCTGAGCTGTTGGAGTATGTCATTGTCGATGTTGGGAAGGTCCTCTTCGTCATCAGTGCTGAGTTGTTGGGTCTGCTCTGCAGGAGGTTTTGATTCTCCCTCTGAAATGTGAAGGAGAAATGCAGATTGACATTGTGTTCACATGTATGTTCACAAATTGTACAAGGTTACTGTCAGACTGCATGGCAATGTACATTGTGACTGTTTATGAGGAGACGCCTATTTGAAGTTGACACTTGGCATTTCTACGCCATCAGGGATTTGAGGTTGTAGTTGTGCATTGTCATCTCACAGTTTTCTGTTACGCCAAATGCGAATGACCATGTTCTAAACACAAGCGGCACAGTTGTGTCCTCTGTTCTGTTGTGAAAGTGTTGCAGTGTGTTCCACATTGCTGTTAATGTTGGAGTGCTCTGCATCTTATGTGTGTGTGCTGCATTGTGCGTGAGTTGCCCCTTTGGCTCTGATTTGGCTGACACTTATTCCTTTCAGGCTGTGTGCCTTTCACTTCTGTGCTCATACAGTGCTGAAATGTTGCAGACTTGCGTAAATTGGGCCCTTGGTCGGAGTTGTGACTCTTGGGCATGGTTTGTCCGCAGATGTGCTATACTTACTTGTGCATGTGTGCCATTGTGCCCATCTCCTCCCGTCCCCCCAGTCCCTGATCGTTACTCACCCTGTTGCTGTTGGCTCAGGTCAAGTTGTGCAGTGGCTGGTTACCCAACTCCTGTCAGCGTCTCCCCAATGATGGTCCCAGGTGGTCCTTCTTGAGGGTTGTGGGGTTCTGATTGTCCTTTGTACTTGCTCCGGCTACCTCAATGGTGCTTCGCAATTGTATGTGTTTTGTTTGTGTTTTTTGTTGCCGCTTTTATAGTGATTTTTCCCGCCTGACTTGTGGGGCTTGCAGGTGTGGCGCTGCTTATCACTGCATTTTGTATCGCAGTTGGGCCCGTCGCAACTTTTTTCATGTTCAGGTTTAGATTTTTATCGCCGTCTTTGTGATTTTATCGCGGACATTTGGCATGTTATCAGGAGACTATTGCATGTTACCGCCGTGTTGTGAATAGGAGGTTAACACAGAGTTATTTCCCACCGATAGACAGCGATATGAAGGATTGCGGTAACCGCTTTTAGCGATGATTATCGCACATTCTTGAGAATGTCTATTAGATGCACCCAGCTATAATTTACTCCAATACGATTGGTCTACCTCACTCAATCCTCAACAGATTGATTCTACTGTTACATCCTTTGCTCATCTTTCATATAATCATGCCAGTTGAAAGATTGTTAATGATCTCAACTTCTGCGATCTGGTGGGACTTAAAGGAACCTCTGTGGGCTTCCACACTACCAAGGCGTTTCCATTATTCCAGCAGGCCTAAGATGCTCGTATTGATGAATCATCCTTCACACACCAGATTTGATGTAGGTTTCAAAGATGCATTTTTCATAAAGTGAACTGACTCTCCTCCTTGCACCCTCTGATGATATAACAATCTTGTGGAACTTGCATGTGGACATATGTTACCTTCCAGCTCTTCTGAAATGTTGTATGTGAATAGATTGTAGCTATCCAGAAACTGAATCAGTCTTTGTGGCACCCCACTTGTCCTCTCCATTACATCCACATAGCCTCGATCTAGCAGCACACTCTACCTACTAAAACACAGCTGGCTCCTACATCCCAGAGGCGTATCTAGACCTACTGCTACCTGGGGCCGACCCTAAGTTTGCCGCCCGGTGCAGGTTAGAGCGGGGTTGGCAGTGCAAAGGATGACTTGTTCCGTTGGGGGGCGGGGGGTCTGGTGTGGAAGTACGACTTGTTCACTGGGTGGTGGAAGTAGACAGACACGATTTGCTCACCTCCACTGCCCCCAAAACAGTGCCACCCAGAGCGGACTGCCCACCCCTTCCCTAGCTATGCCACTTCTACACCTGCTAACGAAGTTGCCTCCCATTTCTAGGCTGTCGAACCTCTTTGCAACTTTGCTTTTTATTTGTTTTAGCCGAAACAAAGAATTTAACAAAGCTTTAGTAAATTGCATTAATAGTCTTGTGTATTTGTATTTGTCACATACTTTATTGGGCATTTATCTTGGCCCGTCATGATTTTCCCCTACAGATCATGGAGGGGTGGATCCCATCGCCAAATCATTTTAATACATTTCATTAATTATGGTTCAGCACATTTGATTCACAGTCACCAATAATAGGCATGCCTGTCTTGTAGTTAGCAAACGTTTCTGTTTCCTCTTTTGTTGAGCAAGACTAGCCCACCTGTCTTCTGGGACTGTTTTATAGTAGGTATTGTACATGGATGTCAGAGGTACTTCAAGCAACCGTCTACATCCACCAATATACATTTTAAAGGGGTCATCCAGTGCAGAGAAAAACAGTTCTTTTGCCTAGTCCTGCATGTCTAACAACCACCAGCTATGAGCATTCTAGAAGGTTTGCTGGGCTGATGATGTCAGATGGGCCTCTGAGACCTCCTTTTACATAATTTACAAAATGGCCCCTTTGCGTTAAGTACCTTAGAAGCTCCAACAGGAGTCTTTCTTTTCTAAATAGGTTAGCATGTATCTCCTCTGCATTCACTTTTTTGAAGTGCTCTTCTATTACCCCTCACCCATAGGTGTGGATGTAAATACTAAGTAAACTTAGAACGCCAACAATTCAGTTGTTTTCTGATCTCCTCCCACATGTTTATTGGTCAGCAAGAAAGCTCAATCAATTAAATGCTCAAGGTTAACATATGTGTGCTGCCTGCGAGTCAGAAGGATACACCCCGGCAGGGCTGACTGAGCCCTTCATAACTCAAAGGATAATACATTTACTACCATTATATTAGGTAACATTGCCAGAGCAAATGCTAGAAAGAAGATATCTTATTATGATTACAGTTATGATTGATCCATTTTAGCTTCCCTTTTCTGTCTCTAAATGTCCTTTTCACACTGAAAAAGGGTCCATCTCATTGTTTTTTCCCATTTTCACATGCCCATGCCTGTATCCTTGATATTTAAAATTATATTTTCATGTAAATCTAAAGCCTCAGCTCCATTTGTCCTACCTTTGAGGTGCAAGGTTTTTTTTCTCCTCTGGGAAAAGAGCCATGTTGATTGAGCCCCTCCACTGGCTCTAGGGCCAGGTTTGCTCCATATATTTTGACAGGGGGAACATGTTAATTATGCTGGAGTAATCAGAGTAATATTGGAAAATTTGTTTTACTCTTTTGACACAGAATTACAGAAAATTAAGCGATTACGCCCATTTCCAAAATGTATGAGTTATTTGATACGAAAATCCTCGAGCCCTTGGGTTGGGCGTACTTAATAGTTTAAAAATGAACTTTATGCCTCAACCGTTGAATGTCCTCCAGACTCTTCCGCCGGCCCTTCCTCCCTCGCCTCACAAACATATCCATGTGAAAATGTTAGATTGTGTGTGATGGGCAAGTATCCATGAGTGGCAAGAGCAGCCTTGAGCAAACCGGTCTCTGAGGTTGGCCTGAGCTTCCCCGATGTTTCTACTTATATCTTAGCAGCACAACCTTTCTCTTCTCTAGACTGGAACCACGACCCTGTGGAACAGAGTGTTTCTCCCTCCACCTGCTGTGGCTGCTTTGGATCTCAAAGTCATTCAAAGCTAAATCTCCACCACTATTGTCTTTGCCATGAATGCTCCTAGCTTACTGGATAGAGGTACGGCAGCACAAGGCATTCCCGACTTACCCTTTTAGACTCGCCCCTATGATGCGTGATCCTGACTTTCCTCTAGGCGTGTCCTAACTCGACAGCTTTAGATTGAGTCAGGCACTTCATTGGGCAGGCTGGCCCCCGAGCGATGATATACCCATCAAATCCTTCTATCTCAATACCGTGCATCGTAAGGCATATTGTGGCTCTACCGATACCTCTTACAGTTGACGCCTTCCAAAAAAACACGCTTATGTATTGCAATGGGAAATGTAACTTGCTACAGAGATATTGGACGACACTTGGGGGGGGGCATTTGGCAAAGAGAGGCTAAATCTTCGATTTGTCTCAGCTTTAAGGAAAATGTGTATAACATATTAACTCACTGGTATCTTACACCTGTTAGACCAGCCAAGAAGTTCAGGGGTTCGGATTTGTGCTGGGAGGGGTGTGGGGAGAGGAACATACATGGTGGTCATGCCCAGTGATCCAGACATTCTGGGTTGAGATCCAGAGCACAGTGCAGACCATTACTAACATTCAACTTCACTTGAACTACTAACAATTCTCTTGGGCGATCCAGGAGCCAACAGAATTTTTCCCACAACGACCCCTCTGGCTGGCTACTCTCCCAATTCCTCCTTGCAGCGCAACTATGTGTGGCACAGATGTGGAAGCAGCCACTTCCTCCTTCCTTAAATATATGGTGGGGGGAGGTTTGGTCTATCTACACTACGGAAAAATTGACTGCTATAATACGAGATCGTGTGGCCAAATTTGGTGCTATATTATGCCTCTTTACTACTCAATCATGCACGTACAATGGGCAGGACAGCTTCATATGACGATGTCTAAAACACTACGCACATCTGATATCCACATTATGTCGGGCATATTAGCAAGAATTTCATTAAAATTATCGCCGTTTTAGCGGCAGGAAACTGCCGCTAAAACGGCGATAATGGGCTTGCTATTATGCGTTATAGAATTCCAATAGAAGCCCAGGTTAGATGTCCTGCACATCTAACCTGGGCTTCTATTGGAATTCTATATTCCAAATTAGCAAGCCCATTATCGCCGTTTTAGCGGCAGTTTCCTGCAGCTAAAATGGCGATAATTTTAACGAGGTTCTTGCTAATATGCCCCTATGTCCTCTTCTTACCTTGTCGTAAGATCTGTTGAAATGTAATTTTCACATGAATGACCAGGGTGGGGTAATATGTGGAAATTATTTCCTAATTACATCTAGGAGTAAGTGACTGCTTTTCTCTTCATTTTTGAGCAAGAAGTATTATTCCTAGTGAAATGTGTCATGTTTACTTGTTTTCTTTTGAAAATGCTTTGACTTTCAAGAAGGATCAAAGCCGAACAGTCAAGGTTTACCCTTGATGGGTTGTGTGAGGTAGAACATTAGATACAAGGAGCAGAATGATAGCTCTCAATAATTGTGTCACCCAGTCAGCCACATCTCTTACTTTTTTTTGTTCAAATATCTTTATTCATTTTTTTAGAATGAACAAGGGGCACAACACGTGAAAGTATAATCTACGTTTGTAGTCTGAAATACATTACCAATTCGACAGTTAAACAGTAGACAGAAAACGCACAGTTACAATCATGTCGCACCATTGAGTGTTGAGATGATGGTATCGCGGGCGCTATTTAAAGACTCCACGCGGTGATCAAGCAGGACTGTGTCCAGTAGTGGTCACAGTGTAATGTAACTATGCATGTGGGTATGAGGGACACGGTTAACAGGGGGATGGATTGTGTGGAATTGTCTAACTGTGTGCCCTAGCAATTTGGTCCCCATTTCTTGCCCATTTCCAAGACCCTGTCAGCCAGCGTCCCACCCACGTGTGAGATGCACATAGTGCTGAGCGGTTGGGGAATGAGTGACGGGTGCAGACTCACACACTGGGCGTGGATATTAGTTGTTGGTATCTATAAAAGTCCAGCCCTGGCTGTCTCAGGTGTGCTGTGATTTTCTGAGCAGGGGGATTGGGATGCCTATGGGTTTCTGAAGCTCCATAAGCATGGCATCCCAAGCGGATGCCAGGGGAATTTGGCACAGCCCCAGGGCGTCCCCTCACGCCAGCGCCAACATTTCTGCCTACGCCCAGTTTGTGATAGAGCGAAGCCATGCTTCCCATGATGGGGGTTCAGGGGTTTTCCACCGCCTGGTGACCAGACCTTTTGTGGTAATCAGGCCCAAGTCTTTGAAGCGCGATGATGCCTTGTATTTTTGGGACCTCAGTAATAGGCCTAGAATGCATACCTCTCAGGTGCTTACCCACTATGCACTCGATGCTATCTGAGAGGCGATCGGTGATCGCTCACCAGTAGGTGGCTACAGCAGTGCAGCCCCATAACATATGGATTAGGTCGGCATTCACCAACTGGCAGCGGGGAAACTGAGCGCCCACGCTGTGAAAATATCTATTTACGTTTTCCGGTGTGATATATGCCCTGTGTATTAAGTAGAGCTGTATGATGTGAGACCTTGCATTTCTGGGTATGTGGACCGGTCCAAGCAAGATGTCCTCCCAGTCCTTGTCGGTGCTGGGGTGCTCTAAGGCAGCATCCCAGTGACCTCTAAGTGAAGTCTGCCGATGAGCTGCTTGTGTGCACAAAGAGTTGGCGAACCACTTAATAAGGCTCCTCCCCATGCCCATGGTGTGGATTATTGGACATTGTGGTGTGTTGCAAGTTCCTGTGATATATCGCACCACCGCACCCTCAGCTCCGCAAGCAGAGAGGAGTGTAGCAGAAACTGCTCCTGTGGTAGTGCCTTCTGACAGAAGCTCATTAAATGATGTCAGCTGCCCATCTTAATAAAGACCGCCTATATTGTTTGCAGTCCCGCTTATTCCCAAGCGAGAAGGTCCGCACTCATGATGCAGTTTTGGCCTCTCTGTGTGCCTAGGATTGGCAGGGCATGAGCGTACTGGGTACAGTCTCTAGTAAGGCATAAATCATGTTTAAAGCACCTGTGGGCCACTGCTAGCATCAACTGCTCAGGGATTTTGTCTCAGCTCCCGGGGTGAAATAAACATAGAATGGATAAGCTTGACCAGGCCTGATAGCGCGTGGTTATGTCATCTATGTGCTGCCCTCACCCATTGGAGCTGCGCTGCCAGGAACGGAATGTTCCACGTGGGGCACTGCGAGGCCTCCCCGATCCACTGGCAAGTACAGCTTAGACAGTGCAACCCGGCTGCAAGCGCAGTCCCAATTTAAACCACGCATCATGCGCTCAAAATAGTGGAACACATGGGGGCGAATGTAAAGTGTCAGGTTCGCAAAGGAGTATAAGAGTCTGGGCAGCACCACCATTTTCAGTACGGCAATGCGGCCCATAACTGTCTGAAGGAGGCTCCCCAAAAGGACATTGGCGATCATACAGCAGATACCGCATGCGTGACATTACCGTCCAGCAGGTCATCAGGCCGATAGTAGATCCTGACTCTGAGGTAGCGGAAGACGGCGGGATGCCATCGGACATTCTGACCAGTGGTGGTTAAGTTGGGGTCAGTGGCGGATGGCTCAAATGGGTACAAGCATGATTTTGCCCAGGTAACTCGTAGGCCAGATAGTGTCGCGAATTCAGTGAGTGTTTTAGCGATATCGTCTTGGGGCGCCCTTGTGTGTCTAACATAAAGGAGGAGGTCATCTGCATAAAGCGATACTGAGTGCGTCCCGTCACCAATCGGTATCCCCCTTGTTACACCTTCACAATGGAGGGCCACTGCTAGTAGTTCCATGGCTAGAGAGAACAGGAGTAGGGACAGGGGCAGCTTTGCCTGGTACTGCGTTCAATGGACACTGGTTTGGACAAGTAGGGGCCTGTTTTCACTCTTTCCCAGGGTAGGGTGTATAAGAGCTTTAAAAGGTGACGGTAACAATTGCCTGGGCCGCATCTGGAGAGTACAGCAAACAAATAATCCCATTCTAATGTATCAAATGCCGTCTCCAAATCAAGAAGCACGCACCCTGAGAGTGGCCACTGCTTTGGTGAGTACCTGGCCACTCGAAAGAAGCGGTGCAGATTTAGAGATGTGCTGCCGGACAATATGAATCCATTTTGGTCAGCATGGACCGATGCAGGGACCAGAGAGGCCAAGCTTTCCGCCAGTATTTTATAGTCAGTGTTAGGAGCGCCAGGGGACGATATTTTATTTAATTTATTTATTTTCAGAGTTTTATATAGCGCAAACAAGATCTTCGCAGATATCAGAGCGCTTTACATAGACGGGTACATGAGGGAACAAAGTCAAATAGGTAGATCAATAGTTCACACAGTACAGAAGGGTACATGAGGGAACAAAGTCAAATAAGTAAATCAGTAGATCATACAGTACAAATAATACAATTCGGTGACTGCAAAGCAATCAAGTGGGTGATAGGACAGCTCGTACAAATAGATAAGAGGTCAAGCAAGTAATACAGATCATTGCAGGGTGTTGATAGGGTTCGAGATAGTAGTACAGGTGAATTTAGCCATGAGGATAGCTTTTACTTCTTTTTTGAAGAGTGTAGTGGAGGATATGAGCCTGGTTTCAGGAGGGAGTGAGTTCCAAATCCTAGGCGCCATTCCTGAGAAAGAGCGCTTGTATGTTTTCTCCTTCCGGAATCTTCGAGGTTTCAGCAGAAGATTGTTTGCGCCTCTCGTGTTCCTGATTCCCCCAGAGATTGTCAATTTCTGAGCAAGGTAGCCGGGTGAGTTTAGGTGTACCGCCTTGTGTGTCATGCAGGCGATTTTCAGATGTATTCTGGCTTCAAACGGCAACCAATTCAGGGATTTCAAGTCATGGGGTAATGTGGAAGTGCTTTTTTGACCCAGTGATGAGTCTCGCTGCAGCATTTAGAGATGCTTTTAGTGGTGCGGTTGTAGTTAGTGGGAGTCCGCAGAGGGCGGTGATGCCGTATTCAATTCGTGGGATGACTAGTGCTTGCACCGCTGTTTGGAAGTCTTTGGCTGGGAGGTAGGGTTTAAGTTTCCTCAGAGTATTGATCTGGAAGTTCGCTCCCTTTGTTGCTTTGCTGATATGTTGCTGCATGTTGAGATTGGTGTCGAGTGTTATGCCTAAAGATTTTGCTGATTCCACGATGGTGGGTTGGACATTGAGTGCGGTTAGGAGTTTAAGCCAATGTTGAGTGGTGGATATCTTCGCTGGAGGTGCGATCAGAAGGAACTCTGTTTTCAGGGCATTGAGTTTGAGGTGATTGTCGGCAAGCCAGGATTGGGTGCATCTGATCGTTGAGTTCAGGAGCAGGATGTCATTGGGTGATTGCAGTTTGAGGTAAAGTTGGGTGTCATCGGCATACATGTGAAAGTGTACATTGGATTCTTGTAGCAAAGTGGTGAGAGGTTCCATGACTAGGTTGAACAAAGTTGGGGATAGAGAGGATCCTTGGGGGACGCCTAGCGTTACAGGTACTGGCGTGGACATCAGGTTGTTGCTCTTGAATTTCTGCGACCTGTTGCGGAGAAAGGAAGTGAACCATTTGAGGACAGTTCCAGATAAGCCCATTCTTTTGTTTAGTAGTTCTAGCAGATTCTCATGTTTAACGGTGTCGAATGCGGAGGAGAGATCAAGAAGGATGAGGAGGCAGGTGTCATTTTGGTCTAGCATTTGAAGTGCGTCGTCAATTATGTGAGTCATAGCAGTTTCTGTGCTGTGTCCTGCTCGGAAGCCTGACTGGTGAGGGTTGAGGAGATCGAATTGCTCAATGTGTTTAGTCAATTGTAGTTGTGCGCATTTTTCCAGCAGTTTGGCGAGAGTGGGGATATTGGTGATGGGACGGTAGTTGTTGAGATCAGAGGGGTCGGCTGTTGGTTTCTTTAGTAGAGGTGTGACCTGACCAACTTTGAGGGAGTTAGGTATGCTTCCTTGTTGGAGAGAGCTGTTGATGATTTTAGTCCAGATAGGGAGAATCAGTGGGGTAAAGTCTTTTACTGCGAAGGCAGGGAGGGGGTCCGTGAGGTGATTGGATGGTTTCAGGGTGCTGAGTAATTTGCCAATTTCTTCTTCCGAATATGTGTCAAAGGTTGACCATGTCGCATTGTTTTTTTGGTTCAACGGGTGCTGGGCATTTGGGTTTGGAGTAGAGGCTTGCGTCAGTGAGGAGATCGCTTTTTATTTTGTCAGTTTTTTGGATAAAGAAAGCAGCGAAGTCTTCACATGAGGGTGCCCCACGCCCAGTGTTGAGTGGTTGTGGTTGCTCTTTGGATTGCGATTTGATTAGCTCAAACAGTTTTCTCGGGCGGTTCTTTGCTTGGTTAAGTTGGAGGCGGAAGAAGTCCGATTTTGAGCGTTTTATTTTCCTGAAGTAGGCATTTCTCTTCTTCTTCAATTCTTTTAGGTGCATTGCAGAGGGGGCTGATCTCCAGGTCCGTTCTGCCATTCGCATGTCTCTTCTATCTTCGTTGAGACTCCCGTCGTACCATGGTTTGGAGATTTTAGTAGAGACTCTTTTTAGTTGCATAGGTGCAGCCTCATTAATTATAGAGGTCATAGTGTTGAGATAGTGGTCAGTCAGAGTTTGGACGTCCGAGGCGCCTGCAGGAGGGAGTAGGAGATTGCAGCTGTTAGGGGGCAGAGAGCCAGGGTTGAGCTTTTTCGAGTTTCTTTTCCAGACCTTGGGCTTGGAGAGTTGCACAGGGTTGACTTTGACTTTTTCGTTGATAAAGAATGTGATAATGTGATGATCTGACCAGTCACAGGGTTGGATGGACTCGAGTTGGATAGAGTCCTCTTTGGAGATGATCAGGTCGAGGGTAGAACCTTTCTCGTGGGTCGGCCTGTTGCATATTTGGGTGAGGTTCAGGGCATCGAGGAAATTTTTAAGACTATTTACCACCGCGTCGTTGCGGTCATTCCAGCGGAGGTTGAAGTCACCAAGGTATATTTGGGTGAGCTGGCGTCCGGAATTGGTTGAGATCATATCCATGATTTGTTGGGAGAAGGTGAGGTTGTCCCTGGGTGGGTGGTAAATGCTGTGCAGAGAGCATATCGGTTTGCCCTCACTAATAATGTCGAGGCAGATGTATTCACAGGATGTTGGGGATGGTAGGGATGTGGAATTGACTTTCTGAACAGAGAGGTTGTTCTTGTATATGCATGCGATTCCGCCACCTATTTGGCCTGTTCTGTCGAGCCTGATAATGTGAAAGTTGGGAGGAACCAGAATGTCCATTATGGGTGTCGAGGATTCAGTTAGCCACGTTTCAGTCAGGATGATTAGGTCAAGGTCCTGCGTTCAGCAATGGCTGCTGAGTGTTTCGTCGCCGATCTGCAGTTGAGAAGAGCGCATTTGAGACGGGGTGTGTAGAGGGTGTTAGATTGTTCTAGCGAGAGAGGGACTTTTCTAAGGTTATTGGGGATGGAGGATCTGCTGTTTAGTGTGGGTGGTCTAAGGGGATTTGGGTGTATCGTGGGAATGTTGCGGTGTGGGGTGCTTGTGTGAGTTTGGGGGGCTGGTTCATAGGAGCGGAGAAGGGTGAGTGTGTCGAGGTCAGAAGAAGAGTTGTGGGTGCGGCGAGGGCGGTTGTTGCGATTAAGAGCTGGGATTGATGTCAGATTGGGGCATAGCTGAGTGCGAGAGTTAGTCTGAGAGGTGGGGGACCCATTTGGCGGGGAGGTGTGGATGTGTGAGGCGTTGCATGGGCGATGATGGGGACTACGGGAGTTGCTGCGCCTATGAGCAGGGATTGACGCCTGGTGTGGGGCGTGGTGAGGGTGGGGGTCCGCCGGTGGGGTAGGAGACAGGTTGGGAGGGGGGTGGAGGTGGGTGGGCGGTGTATGGGGCGTGTGGAGAGTAGTTCTTTGATGACCTGAATGTCTTCTTTGATCTGAGTGAGGGTGGCCGTGATGTATTCCATCGTAGGGTTGGTGGTGGGGGTGGGAGTGGCAGTCAGGGGTGATTGGCTGGCCAGGGAATTCGTGTGCAGGCGGGAGGGAGGGCTGGTGTTCGGGCAGGTCTGCGTTGTGTTGGAGCGCGGGATGGGGTTAGGGAGGCTAGAGGTTCTGGACGGGAGGGGAGTGGATGGGGTAGGGAGGAAGTTGGTGTTATGGGTGGGGGCATTGGCGGTAGGCGGGGGGGACAACGTGTAGGCTGGGAGACTGGTAGCCGTGGTGGAGGTGAAAGGAGGATAGTAGGGGCTGAGAGTAGGAGGGGGAGTGGGAATGGAGATGGTCCTGTTGAGGGGAGGGGGCGTTAAATTAGGAGAGGGAGTACGTTCTGCGCAGTTGATTGGAGGGTAATGAGGACTGAGAATGGGGGGGGATAAAGGGGGGGAATTGTCGGAATGCGTGTTATTCTGGTGCTGGACTAAGTTGGGAGTGTTATGTGTGGGGACTGTGCTGTCAGCGCCGAGCGGGGTGTTAATGCCCGCTGTAGGTGTGATAGGTGTGTTGAGGGTATGTGTGGAGGTCCGCAGGTTGGTGGAGGGGGCGGGGGAAAGGGCGGTGTATGAGGGGGAGCGATCTATGTCTGTGATGGGGTGCTGAGTTGGGATAGTGAGGTTGTGGGTAGGGGATGGGAGGTCAGGGGTGGTAGGTGTGTCCCTGATTGAAAAGTATGCAGCTGAGAGGTCATGGTTGGTGGGATTGGGGGAGATATGCGTGTTTGTCCGTGACTTGGAGAGGTGTTCTTTGAAGGTGGGGAACATGTTGTCTAGCAGTTCCAGGTTCCTGTCTGTGGATTGTAATAGGACAATCCCGTTATTGTAAATAGTGATGGTGGCTCTGCCTGGAAAGACCTGGGATGGGGAGATGGAGAGAGTTTGGCTGTGTGCGGATTTTCTAGCCGAGGAGACGGTGAGTAGGGTGGAGAACGCTTTTCTCCATTGAGCTCTGCGTGTGGTGTGGAAGATGATATCGGTGTTCAGGGATCCATTAACCGGTGAGAAGTAGGTGTCAGCAAAGGGCTTTTCCGAGTGTGACCTAAGGAAATTGTGTTTAAAGCGTTTGGCGGCTTTTTTGGTGAGTGATGGTGGGTAGATGATTTTGTATGTATGTTTGCCGATGGGGTCCATGTTGCGTTGCAGGATTAGGTGGGTATGGGAGGATGCAGTAGTGGACTATAGTGGTACCAATGTGCAGAAAGACATGTTTGCAGAAAAACAGGTGCATACAGTAGGATACACAATAATAAGTTACAGCAAGCAAGATGTTATAAAACAAAGTGACACTAGTAATCAGCCAGCCTATCCAGGATATGAGAGTGAGCAGTAGGGCAAATACATACGGTAAATTGTAAGGTACAAGGTGTAAGAATAGGCATAATACTGATAATATATAAGGGTAGGGTACAATGGGTGAGTGCACTATACTATAGTTGATAATATTGATAGAATATAGAGGAAGGATCCAGATACACAATTTACAAGACTCAAAATTCAAAAATCGAGGGTGACACTGGTTGTCAGCTCAAATAGTGTGAGGTAGCAATCTGTGCATTTACAAATGTTCAGAATACAAGTGAGAGTGGCACTAGTGAGGACTCCTAATATACGAGGTAATAATCTGTGCATACAGGTGTTCAAAATACCGATATAGGTGTAGTACTACAATGATGTGTAAACACTCTGTCCTATATAAGGTAGTAATCTGAGCAATACAAGTGGTTAGAGTAGAGCTAGAGCGTACTAGTGCAGTGATGGCAAACACTCTTTCCTATATGAGGTAGCAGTCTGTGTAGTACAAACATTCAGAAAAGGCTATGAGAGCAATATTGCAAAAATATAGTAATAGGTAGGCATTCTTTCATATATGAGGTAGTAATCAGGTCTAAACAAATAATAAAACTATAGTAAGAGTATAAAAATACAGGCATAGGCCGGCATTCTGTTCTACTAGTCTAAAATACTATAATCCAATAGAAACTAGAGACTAGACTAAAATGGCCGCCAAATAGTTCAGATCAGGCTAGTAGTCCTTTGTTTGTTGCTAAGCAGGCTGGGAGAAAGAGAGAATAGTCCTCTTTTTGCTGCTATTGCTCTGAGCACAGGGGAAGAGATTCCACTTTCTGTTCAAGCAAACCAGAGCTCAAGTCTAGCTGGGAGGAATCTTATCTCTATGTGGGGGAGTTGAGCTGAAGGGGCACGTGGAAGACAGAAGGTATGGGGGGATTTATTGTTACAGTTTTATGGCCCCAGCCATTTTGTACAAAGGAATAGAATTTTTCAAGAGAGTTAGGCTTTTCAAAAAGAGAGCCGGTGGGTGGGAGAAGTAAATACCTGAGTTTTTGTGATTCAGTCAATATTGCCAGCAGAGTTATACAGAAGCATTACATAAATCCATGATTGGCTTCCTTCCCCTTCGTAGATGTATGTGTCTGGTTATAAAAAGGCATCCCAGCAGTATACCGATGTCAATGGGGGCAGTCTTCGGTGTTCCGCCGCCCCTACCGATCCTCACTTGCTCTTTTTGACTTTGAGCTGTGTTAGCTCTCCCGGCTCCGCTTCGAGATCTTGTGACCCCCGCCGTGTGAGCCAGCACCTGTGACCAACGTCCCTCCCGGCTCTCCAGACCGCTCGTGCTCCTCTGCTGCGGTGTGCGGGGGAGGGGGGGGTGCGTCGCCGTGACCCGGTGCTGCCTTTGCTGCCGTCGGGACCACAGTGTCCGGTGCTTCTCCCGCTTTCGTCCTGGTGCCCGCTGCCCCGCTCTCATTCCTCTGCTGCGGCTGTAGGTGCAGAGGGGCCGATGCTCCGCTTTGTTCCTGGTGCCCTCTGCCCCGCTCTGATTCCTCTGCTGCGGCGGTGGTGCAAAGGGGGTGGGGGGGCTCCGTTGTCGTCTTGCTCCCGCTGGTCTCGCTGCTCTCGGTGGTCTCCTGCCGATGCCGGTGCTGCGAGCAGCGTCCTCAGCAGCAGACAGGCGGGTGTTCCGATGTTGTTGTTGCCTCAGCCCCCTTCGGTCCCGGGGTGTCCGCTGAGGTGTCTCCCTGGCTCCCGATCTCCGCGTCTGCCTTCTGTTCGGAGGTGGGAGGGGACACTCCGGTGTGCGTTCTGTTCTGTCCCCGGCTGTGGAGGAAATCGGGTGTCTCTTACCACCGACCCGAGCCTCACTCCGCCTAACGCAGACCCTTAGATTCCTCTGCTGTTGTTGTTCCGCTATCACAACACGTTCCTTCACGGACTTCTCCGTTGTGATGCTGGTGGGTCACGGCGGTGTCCAGAACAAAACTCCTGTTCCTGGAGAGGTCGATGGCTGCTGCTAACAGGGATATACCCGATTAAGGGATCCCAAGCACGGGGAGCTCCTTCGGGGAGCTCCTACCAGGCGGCCATCTTGCTCATATGAGCTCATTGGGCTCATATGAGCCCAATAGCTCCAGGCCCCCGTCTGGTTTTGGCAAGGAGACTAGCAGGGATTGCCGTAGCAATGGCGGTAGTCAAGACACCTCCTGTGAAGCCTCGTAAAGGACTAATAAGTGGGGGGTCAGGCCTGTGGCATACACCTTGTATTATTCAGCGGAAGGCCATCTGGGCCAGGGGTTTTCCCGGTGGCCAGCGGTCTAATGGCCGCCTGCACTTCAAAGAGAGTGATCGGCTCATCTAGCGCGGTCCATTAATGGGATAGTGGGTAAAGGCGGGGGTAGAGAACACCTCCAGGTTTCATGGATCCGCAACACTAACGAGCCATACAGTACAATGTAGTGCTCAACAAATTTTGCTTGGATTTCCTGTTGGGTGTGTAGTAGGTGGCCAAGTCTCAAGCACCGCACAAGAACTGGCCGATGTGGTTGTTCTTTTCTAATTAGCCATGTCAACAAACGACCGGCTCGGTCTGCGGAGGAGTGAGTGCGGGCAGAGTGGGCAGCATAGTTTAGGCACTAACGCCTTTCCTATAGCTCTGCATGCTTGTGCCTCAATGCACTTAAGTGTTGGTCACCTGCTGGGTCAGACATCGCAGAGGATTCCAGACAGAAGAGTCAATGTTCAATTTGCATCACTTCATTGTCTATTTAACTGCTTGCGGATGCTCCAGCTGAGGCCTAAACAGTGGCCACGGATCACCACCTTTTGAGCCTCTCATTCCGACCCCGCATCTGTGCTTGAGCCTGTATTAATGTCAAAGAAGGATCATATGCATTCCCCAGGGCCGCACGGTAGGGTGGGTCTTCCATAGTCACCGGTTGAAGGCTCCATAAGCGCGTGGTTTTGTCAGCTCCCGGCCACTTGAGCTGAAGAAGATGGGGATTGTGGTCTGAGTGTGAAAGTCCCAGGTAGTCTGTGTGGTGACACCCAGGAAGCGATGCTGCTGAGTCCACAAAGCAGGCAATGCGGATGTGTAAGTTGTGTGGTGGGGAGTAAAA
This sequence comes from Lissotriton vulgaris, assembly GCF_964263255.1. NCBI lineage: Eukaryota > Metazoa > Chordata > Amphibia > Caudata > Salamandridae > Lissotriton > Lissotriton vulgaris. The sequence goes on from NC_141700.1 coordinate 161,286,793, forward strand.
GGAGTAGATTTTAGTCTTGGGGTGCTGTGCGTGCCAGATATCTGTTAAGTGCAAATGGTTGTGCCAGTCCCCTAGCGACTGAGCTTGAGACGTTGCTGTTGTGCGTGAGAGAGGAGGGAAGGACCTTTCTAGCGCAGTGTCAAGTACTGCATTGAAATCCCCTCCTATGTGCCAAGGGAGGGAACTCCAATGTGCTAGGATACCTGATAGGGATTGTCAATATGTTTCCTGCTCTGTGTTAGGAGCGTATATCGGCACAATTATCATGTGCGGTTCATCCAAGGAGCCGCGTATGAAGAAGTATTGTCTGTCTGTGTCTGTCAGTGATTCTTCAAAATGGAGTGGGGTACCGGCCTCATCCATATCAGTAGCACCCCTCTAGTTTGTGAGGAATATACTGTAGCGTACACCTGCCCGCGCCATCTGTGTTGGAGACGATGTTTCTATAAGAATGTGAGGTGTGTTTCTTGCAGCAATGCTATTTGCTCGGATTGGCGTTTAAGATAGGCGTAGGTGTTGTAGCAAAGCGAGGTGGTATGTATCCCCCTCACGTTCCAAGAGACTAAGGGACAACATCATTCACAGGGGTAAGCATGACTACGCGTGTGGTACGCGTCTGGGAAGGGCTGAGATATTGGTCAGGGGAAGCAAGCTGGGGATTGCCCCTACTTGATTTTGCATCGCTTGGGCATGGTCAGTGTTGTGTTGCAATTCAGAGAGCAAGGGCTGTGAAGAGGAAAATAGGGGGGTAGAGGAGAATGAAGAGAGAAAATGGGAAAACAAAATGTGGGCTAACTGTGTTAGAGCAGGGGGACAACATGTATCCACCCAAACTGTGGGGTAAATGTCCCACTACAACAAACGGCTGTTTTTGCCAGAATGCTAAGGGATGTGACGCGTTGAAGGTGTTAGGGTGTTCTGTGCACACTTGTGCTGCAGGCCCCCATGTGCTGCTGTGCTGCACTCACGAGTTTTCATGTCGGGTGCATAAGTGGAGTGGAGGAGTGATGCCTGGGTACCCGCAGAGTGCCATGGCAAGTTGGATCTGGCATAGCAAGTCGCGTTGAGACGCAAGAGATGCGCTGCATGCTGCAGCACGGTGCATGATAGGTGATAGAGGCATTGTCCTAGAACAGTTCTTCTGCCGTTCGAAGCGTGACGTCTGGAGGCAGCCCCGCTTCGTCTCTAATGGGCCAGACTGCCAGGGAGCTGTCTTTGCTAGGGGAGCGGTCAAGAGGGGTATCCACTTCTCAGTAAGATTTGTGGGTGCCCAGCGTGGCCGCAGCCTGAAGCGCCTCCCTGCACTCTTGGTTTACTTGCTCCAGGTTTGGGACTACTCGAGGCTGGGAGGGCCGTACGGGGTTAGTGTGTTGGCACTTTCTCCCACGGGTTCTCGTGCGATGGACCGTGGGCTATGTGTTTTGCCCTGCCTTGGAGATGCTCCCGGATGGGCAGTGGACTCCAGCCATGTGCAGGCCTCTTCCGTCTCATCGAAAAAGTGCGAGGTGATGCCAGCGGTGACACAGAAAGGGCTGGAAAGAAGAGGGAGTATGGGATATCCAGCTCATACAGTCGCCTTTTTACTTTTAGGAAGGACCCTCTTTTCCTCTGCACTCCAATGTCGTAGTCAGGAAAGAAAAGGACCACAGCGTTGTCAGCCCGCACTCCTCAAGCTTGCGGACTTCAAGCAGCACTGCATGCTCTTGTAGTTGAGGAGGCAAAAGAGGAAGGGTCTAGGCCTTGGCCTGGGTGGTGGGCATCTCGCTGGGACACAGTGCACCTTTTCAACTGTGTAAAAAAGGGGGAGAGCGACCCTGGCAGAAGCAGGGTGCGCAGCCAGTGCTCAATGAATCCCACTGCATCAGTACCCTCAGCGCCTTGATGCAGGCCAACAACTCGCACAATATTTCTGTGGGAGCGCCCCTCCTTAAATTCAGCCTGGTGTTCTAGGAGGTGGACCCCTCTAGGCAGGTCACGTACCATGGCGGTTGCGTCCACAACAGAAGGATGGTCCTCTGCAAGCGCAAGCTCCATGTCACGTACTTTATCCGCAACCTTGCGATGATCATCGTGTAGCAGGGTCAAATCCACAGTGATTTTATCTATGTGGTCTTTGAGTGAGGTGCAGGTCTGGGCAAGGGAGGTACCCATCCTCTCCACAGCTTTGAGCACTGAGTCCAGTTTGGTGTCTAATACCAGGGACGACACTGCATCTGGTGCGCATTCCCCCTGCTCCGGATGTGTGGTCAAGGTATCTAGTTGTGATGGGGCTTAGGTCGCCCAACTGCACTGTCGACCCATTGCTTGGCAGTATGTTGCAATGCTGGCCGTAAGGGACAGTGGGAATGGCTGGTGACCAGATGGGACCAGGTCTTGCGCATTCCGCAAGGCTGTAGCAAAGCAGCAGTGAGAGTGGCGGGCAAATGCGATGCCATTCCCCAATAACATGTGCGTTCATAGCTGCACCCACAGTATTGCGTCCCACACCAAAGTGTTTACTTGTGTTACAGCACCGTAGCTGTTCACGTCTGTCCATGGGACCTGAGCCCACATTCGTCAGCGCACTGGGAAGGAGGTGGGGAGCGAGGCGAGGGGCAGGTGCACAATGGAGGGGGCGCCCACAGCGGGAGGTTCCTTCCAACACGTCCGATCACTCACCGATCACCAAGTGGGCACAAGACACAACAGCCAAACTCCAGTAACTCACCTGAGTTACTGAGTTGGACCAGAGATTTGGGCAGGCTGCAGTAAGACATGGGGGGGGTATACCACAAAGGGAAGGTATGCAGCCTCTTCAGTGCTCATATCACTGACCAGGCACGCACAAGCAGCTCCAGCAGGATTCCTGATGGGTGTGGCCCTGGGTCTGGGCCAGACACGACCCCTGAGCCCAACAGCCCTCCCCTGCCCCACAGCCCTCACTCGGACCATCGAGCATGGGAGGAATAGTTCACCTGACTGGATTGGTGTAGGACTCAACAATCAGGCACAGCAACCGATATAGGCCTGGGCCTAAAATGGCCCCCAGACCCAGCAGTACTTCCACCTTTTTCTCCGTCGTCCGCCTGGGTCGTAGAGTGGGTGCAGAGCTCTGGGAAGCTGCCAGGGTGACACCAGGAGGAGGGTGTTCGCGGGAGAAGGTGAACAGTCTCTTTGGGACTTGCAGCACAAGTCAGGTGCGCACTGCGCAATAATCAGGCCACACTGATGGTTAAAGCGTAAAAGGCCATTTATTAGGACCAGGCTCTACAAACATAAACAACAACTAAATACACATTAATCAACAACAAATCCCCCCCAACATCAACTCAACCTTCATACACTCCGGACTCACCTTCTATTCCATTTCATGACCCATTCTGTTCTTCATCCCTTTCTTCAGATCTCTCTTAGCATCCTGGCATTACACTCATGCCTCCAGTTCCCTCCCATCATTCACTCTCCCCCCCACGAGAGGTGGGTGCGCCCACTAGTGACTCCCCCACCCCTCCCAAGTACTGCCAACCCTGCAGCCATCCTAAACTGGCACGCTCTGCCAACCCTACCCCTGAACCCTATTAAAGTAGGGTGGGTGGGAAGCCTTAATTAAACTACCCCACCGACGATGCCAGAATGCAGGAAGAGGAAGTTGCCTTCCTCTCCTGCATTCTTATACCCACTCCCAAACCACAACCCTCACCCCAGCCTGGCCCCCTCAGTGCGAACGACCCCGGGTGAAGACTAGTCTGCGACTATCACTTCCCCCGGTGCCCTGCATGAGGCACTCCAGCGGGACACTTGATGGGTGTAGGCCTAGACCCGACATGGCCTCCGGTCCCAACAGCCCTTCCAACCCTCACAGGGCTCACCCAAGTCACCAAGTGCGAGATGGTCAACTCACCGCTTGGTGCGATTCAGCATGGAGCTCCGCTCTGGGGGAGCCTGCCCCCAGGCGGGCTTTCGGCATCCTGCTGGTCCTGCCGTGTATGGTGCCACCTCCGCTTGGCGCTCAAGCTTTGCCGTAATCCAGCACCTCACCACAACATACCACTGGTATGATCCATGCGAGTCTGACAGCCTCCACACGTAGACGAGACAGGGCCACATGAGGTAGCCCAGACCTGGGGTAAGTGTGCTGCAGGTTCCTGATGTGAGGCATCTCTCTGGGGACACCCGGCCGCAGGGTCGGTGACCCGGCAGAGCCGCTGAAACGTTGGGTTTGCGCCACCTGCACCAGAGCCGCCGGTCTAACCTCGAAGCTCATTGGTGCAACGGTTCAGTTTATTTGCAGCTCTGGGTGAACTGCATCACCTGCTTCACCAATGACCTCAGTTGGGGCACAGGATGGCAGCATGAGCACATCAATGTCATTTGATTAAGGGGGCCAGAGTGCGGAGCCCTTTAAAAATGCATCCATGTTAGCCAGTTGGCCAAGCCCCCTGTCAGCCATATCTCTTATTAAAGAAAAATAAGACTTTTATCCTGGTTAGGTGAAAATGCTTAGTATTAATGCTTCTATGCAGCAAAGCCGTAGACAGTTCTTACTTATATGTAGGTAAGGGGAGCAGCGTGGCTACTTTCAGGAAGCAGGGAAAAGGGTAGCAACCTGGCTATTTGGCACGGTGTCTTGTCTTCAAAATCAAGGTACATTTTGAAGCTCAGGGGCTGGAAATGTAAACACCATCTCCTAATCAGCCTTTCTTCCAGTGAGACACATCAAAGTTTGACCACACTGATCTTAAGGCGCTGGTTTGCCTGCAACCTCTCATACTTGTTCTTAAATATATATAGTCTTCCATGTGAACTGCCTCTATCATTTAATATCAGGTTCATCAGGAGGACAACATTTACTATTAGTAGAGATCTGATTATGTGTAAGTACACTTATGAGAATACTTGCATGTAAGCTGATCCATGCTAACAATTTACTAATAAAATGTTGCACCACAGGGCACCCTGGTTAGGGGCACTGGAATAAATTTGTGTATTAATTTTGTAGGAGCCACTGGGTATGGCTAACACACAGTTGCTCTAATATGCTATTAATCTTCTAAAGCATGTTTGCCATTTTTCAGTGTCATTCTGTTTCATTCATTTTTTTATCCAATAATTTAACATTTAGATAATGTGTGGTTTTTCCATTTTTTTATTTTCTATTATTCTATAGGCCTTGGTGCTTGAACTTCAAGTAATGCGTGCCCTGGTGATGACCCTGATAGAAGATGATGTAGGATTGAAACGTTTACAAATGAACGTTACTGAAACATCAATTTTGAAAATGATACACATAACTGAACCTTGATGTTCAAAGTTGTTTTGCCATAACAATTTGTCCTACAGCTCTCTCTCTGTATGTATACACACTCTCTACTCACAATGGTTCACTGTGTTGTGACTTGAGTAATTAACACCTTCTTTACACCTACCAAAGCAGTTACACTTGTGAGGATTACAAAAATGTTTATAGGCTGACAATGTGATTTTGTCTGTGATTTATTCAATTGTGGGACACGTGACAAGTCTCTTGTACAACGGTATCTTCTTTTCGAAATGATGCCCTTGTGAACCATTGTTGTGTACATACAACATGATGGAGGCAAAGGAAACCAGCTAGGGTATACTTCGCAGACTTTATAGGGAATGGGGCACTAGGCCTTCTCTCCACTGGGGGTAAGTGTACTATGAAAACATCATAACCTTGGACAATCCATATTGCTAATACCATCCCAAATGTAATGATGTGATGTGGAGAAGTGTGGCTCAATGGTCAGAGCGGCAGACCCTGATGCAGAGGTCTAGCCCGGAACCAGGGTTCAATTCCCCGCCTCGGCGGGTCTTGGGCTCAAAATTCCACGGAACAGATAATTCTCGCCTCGGTGCCTATTCTAATCATAGAGTCCCACTCTGCAACTCTGGGCAATAGCTTGCTTAATCTCCACACCGGCCCCCACAACGCTAAGGATGCCTGGTCTCCACCTTGGGGGTGCCCAGGAGTGGACGCCTCACAGGGAAAGCCAGGACGGGTTCCACAGCGGTATTCGTACAAGCGCCTTGAGACCCTTGCGGGTGAGTAGTGCGCTATACAAGTATCAATTTACATGCATTATGATGTAGCTTAGGAATGATGTGAAGGAAGGGTAGAGGAGTTGGCCTAACGGCTAGAGCGGTCGACCTTGAATCTGGGGAACCGGGTTCGAGTCTCGGCAATGAAGTTGAACATCCGATGATACTGGGCAAATCACTTAATTTCCCCGTGCCTAACAAAAACGAATGTGTGTCCGCATGTAACGTAACTGGTGCTATGTTAAGCGCCCTGATACCAGATTCGGGTCAAGTTCGCGCTATGTAAAACTCTGCAAAAATAAAAAAGGTGTTCTGATTTAGAAGGTTAGGGGGTTTTCAATAGATTACAAGTTCAGTTATGACTATAGGCTGGTAGCGTCAGGAAAGTAATGTATATGTATGCCAATAAACTATTTAGAAACAACTTACCTGACGTCTCAAGCAAGTCATTATACTGGGCATGAGCTGGAGGAACGGAGGGAAGACGTGCAGAGACGTCGGGTGCTGTTGCAAGCTAAAGAGGCCTTGGTAAAGGAGACCCGTGACTAGAGGGGTGTCCTTTTGGACATCAGAGTCCCACTTTGATGCATTGAAGCATGCATAATGAGACAACCATCTGAGGGCTTGCATGATGTTGGTGCTCACCAAGGAAAAAATATGCATGGCTATCCAAATTTGGCTAAGGGTGGTGCTGCACAGCTTTATCGAGCAACGCAGAGGACTTTTATCCCAATAATTGTCAAAGTACCTTTTTTCAGAAGGTCCAGCCACATGGGCTTTGGTGATAGCTTGCTTGTGGTACAGGCAGGTTAGATGGATATAATCTGGAATCCTCCAATACGCTTACGACGTGGTGTTAAGGGCAAGCTCACCTGAGCCATAGTGTTGTAGGCAAATCGAAGCAGGATTTCACCTTGTGAAGTGGAAAGCAAAAATAGAAACCGTATGCGCAGCTCTTTTTTTGATCAATAGATCCAGTAAGACTCAGCAGTATTGCATCTTTTCTTGAATGCAAATGAATTAGATCTTTAGTATCATTTAATCAAATTAAAGCTGATGAAATGGTTTTGTAAGGACACATTTCTATTATTTCTGTTTATTCCTGAAAGGGTGCCTTTAGCCATCACAAACATTGCATAGATGTGTTATCGCACTAAAAATCATGGCCATGGGGAAATCACTGCACAGGTCTCGTATTCATTGAAGGATGTTTGTGTACGCAGTGGTAATTGTATGGGTCATGTTTCAGTTGCACACTACCTTTACATTTTCCCTTTTTAAGGTCTGGCCAAGAGATAGCTTAAACTCTCTTGCCAACCTTATAAATTTAAAAATAAATACATAGATACAAGTATCCTCAGTCCTCTTCATTCATTGGTCTGTTCAAATGCCATTCGTGTTGGCTTCCACCCATCAAAGCATATAGTATGGGGCAATGTGTCAGCCCACTTCAGCTACTGCCTGTCTTTCAGTGAGAGTTGTTGTCACGTGTGCCTAAAAAGATGGGTACTTTACTGCCAGAACTGGTAGGCCCGTGTTTTACTTTACCAGGGCTTTCACTCGTAAAATTCTTTATTCATTTTAATGGTTTTAGTCATCCAATCATCTTTGAACCATGTCCATACAGAGATTCAATAGTAGTCTGCACAAATAAGAACCACAGTTTCCTGTGATATGCGTTACAACAAAAAAAAGGTTTGCAACCCTGTTCTACTTGCACATGACTGTCAGGAAGCACCCATAATGTCCCATTAAAAATATACTCAGTTTTTGTTTAACACTTCAAACTTCTAGGGCAGCCCTATGGTTGTGACATTCCGAGGATGGTGGTGTTCTTTTTCTTCTTTTTTTATTTTTTAGGCATATTCTTGCAATGTAAAGTGTAACCAATGTAACCATCACTCCAGATGGCAAGGCCAGGCCTATTGGCTTGGTCAAACAGATTGTGACTCACTTCTCTATTCAAACAGGCGCGCAGCATCGAGCTCAGTTTATTTTCGACAGCTCTTTTACCGAAACTGGTGTTTATGAGCTGAGAGGGAACATTTCCTCGCCACCTCCCCTCTCCACCGCCCTCTTCCTTCTGAGACGGCAAAAGAATGCGAACAAAGAGGAAACGAAACGAGTCATTGTGCGGGGCTGGTTAAACAGGATCCCCATAATCACACCAGCGCCATTCTTATACTAATGTAGAATCAGAGAAGAAGGTTCGCTCAGAAGCCCGCCATTTTGTGGCGCAGATTCCACAGCACACTCTGCTCTGAGGCTCACAGGCACAATGCCCCCGGTGGAGACAGTGCGGCGACTGCCGAGAGTGTCGCGGCTCCTATCAAAGCCCGCAAAGTTATCCTTTGTTTGAGATGTTGAAAAGGTTCTTGGAAACAGGGTGAATATGCCTCTTATCTCTTCTGACTGCTGCTGCCTTTTTTAAATCCGATTTACGGCGATAGATGCACCCCTCGCCTCTCGCTTGTCATCGCCTTAGAGTTGTTTGTTAACCCTTTGATCTAAAAGGAAAGAGGGTCGGGTGGAGGAGGGAGCCACGAACCAGCCGGGGGCAGAGGGACCTAAATACAGGTAGCAATACCCAACGCACTCTGGAGGCCCACAGCGGGCTGTTCATAAGGATGGGTGGACGGCAAGGGCATTGGAATTATGTGGCAGGGGAAAACCCAGAAATGCAGCTGCGTTGACTAAACGATGGGGCAAGGAAAGGCAAATTATGTGGTGCAATGAGGCAAATTTTGTGATAACGTGTAAAATTAGCAAAAAATAATGCTAACATTTTTTTAACAGAGTTTTCACCTCATTATTACTACTTTAACGCCCAACTAGAGCGATAAGCAACTGAAAGCTGATCAACCTTTGCGAAGGGCCTTCCACTTCGCGACACGTGTAGGTGCATTTTTAGCAACTTTTGATCCCTTTGGGCTAGAAAAAAAACATTGGGGTTAAATTTGCAAGTTATGTTGCAGATGTGCGAATCCATAATTATGCGTAAAACGCCACAGAATCACATAAGCCCAGTGTCCCTAACTGAGGGTTATTCTTAAACTTATCCAAAAGCAGCCGAACCACACTCCATTTTTTTTAGTCACATATGTAGTTTTCTGATGCAGAACGATAAAGCTGTTCGACACTGCACAACATTGTGAAGAAATTAAAAATGCCCCTAAGGGAGGCTACATAAGTTTAAACCAAAGTATGCTTCCATTGATTTGAAGATACCACTCTCACAATATTTCAGTTTTCGATTCATTGACCAAGGGGTCTTGGATCTTTACACATATTTTGTATCCTGAAGATGGTCTCACAGATATATTACAATGGAGACTGAACGTCGACTTCTAAACCAATCATCCAATCATCCTGTGGAGAAGCGTGGCTCAATGGTAAGAGCGGCAGACCCTGATGCAGAGGTCTGGCCCGGGACCAGGGTTCTATTCCCACCTCGGCAGCTCTTGGACTCAATTTCCCCAGACCTGATAGTTCTCGCCTTGGTGCCTAGTCTAATCATGGGTCCCACTCTGTGACTCTGGGCAATAGCTTGCTTAATCTCCACAATGCCCCTAGCAGTGCTGTGGATGCCTGGCTTCACCTTGGGGGTTCCCAGGAGTGGACATTTCGCAGGAAAGCCAGGATGGGTTCCACAGCGGTATGAATACAGCGCTACGAGGCATCCGGGTAGAAGTGCGCTATATAAATACTCTACATTTACATCCTTTTAGTTATTGTTAAATTCATTTAGGGAGATATAGATCCTATGTATGGGACAGACTCCATGTTTGACTTTAAGGAAATAGGTACTTATGCATTGATGACTGGTTATTTTTCATCTAGTATAACTGTGTAATACCAATTATCAATTTATGTGAGAATTGTTGTTAGGAACCCCTAATGTTATGTATTTTGCTATAGACTGAAAAAGTAGAGATACAACCCGCTAGTAGAATTTATTTCGCCAAACAAATAACATGCATGTATATTCGCGATTAATATGCAATGTCATGGTGAGACATCTTTTATAAGATATATACACTGATAAAAATCTCTTTTGTGTTAAACAAATCCCTTGTAGGCACTCATATCTGTTTAACTTTAATTACCCAAGCCAACAAAGGTCTATTGGTGTTCCTGCATTTATTTGAATATAACACTTTCCAAAAGTGCCAGTTCTAAAACAGCAACATTAAATCTAACTTCACCAGTAAGGAGTATTTATCATTACCATTCCAAAGGCATGAGACATGAAAAAGCTACTCCTCGCTGATCAGGAATTACAGCTTTAAAGTGTATTAAAGAATTCCCAATGCTGACCTATGAGAGGGGTAGGCCTCACAGTAGTGAAAAACGAAACTGGCTGTTTCTCACTACCAGAACCTGAAAAACATAAAGGTGCATGTCCTACCTTTTACTTTCATATCACCCTGCCCTTGGGGTTACTTAGGGCCTACCTTAGGGGTGACTTATATGTAATAATTGGGGAGTTTAAGGCTTGGCAAGTAGTTTTAAATGCAAAGTAGAAGTGGCAGTAAACTGTCCACACAGTCACTGCAGTGTAAGTCCTGAGATACGTTTGAAAGGCTACTTCTATGGGTGGCACAATTAGTGCTGCGGGCCCACTAGTATCGTTTGAAGTACAGGCCCCGGGTAAATGGTATACCACTTTACAAGATGCTTACTAGTACATAAAATATGCCAAACAAGTATACACCCATGTCATCATGTTTAGGGGAGAAGAACACGCACTTTAGCACTGGTTAGCAGTGATAAAGTGCTCAGAGTCCTAAGGCCAACACAAGGAATCAGCAACATGTGGAGACAAAAGGCAAAAAGTTGAGGGGAAGATCACCCTAAGGATGCCACGTCTAACAGGTACCACAACTGAGTATGTGTTTTCTAAAGAGAATGCAGTTGAGTCCATGATCCAAAGATAACTCCAGGTTCTGTCGCACATGCCTCCCTCTGACTACCATCAGAGTCCCTTTAAGCAGCACTTCATATGGCCATGTTAGCCATTTAGTCATGCATACTCTGAAGGCACTTCTCACAAACCATATGTGAAGTGCCTTGAGAATAAATTTCAATCAAGAAACAAGGATTAGCAAAGGCCAGAAAACCAGTCAAGATAAAGTGTGGCGAGGATGCATGCTATCGCCTAAATGTGCTGCATCTAGCAGGTTGCTTTATCGCTTGTGTGATAAACATGCATTACATCCCTGTTGTCCACTAGCCTTAGGAACTAAGACCTGAATACACAGGAAATAGCTTGTTCAAGACTCCCTCTGAACACACTTATGAAAGCCTGACCTTCAGAGCAAAACAATTCAGGGAGCTTCATATACATTCCCTGACAAAAGCTATACATTTATATTCACGCATGCTGCAAGCCTTTAAAGGCAGTGAATTTCCCCTATATTTACTTCACATTTTGTAAAGTGCAACTCAATTGGGAGGGTGTGCAAGCACTGTACATAAGAACATGAGAATGCAGAGCAACCTCTTTCAAAGAACTAGCAAGTAAAACCCAAAAGGTCGTACAGTAACTTGTAACACATTCAGCAATAGTTTCTGGTGGCAGCATGAAGAGATGGATGTCATTAGGTATTATGGTAAGAGAGATCAGTGAAAGTCTAGGGTGACTAGTGAAAAACAAATATTGGTCGGTGAGTTGTAAGATCACAACAGATTAGGGGCTTGTTGAGAGAAAAGGGGAGAGGAAAAAATGACAAAACATAAGGGGATGGATGGAAAGAAGCACAATTGGATAAAGGTGAGCAACATGGTTATAGCTTAGGGGAGGGTGAGAAAAACATGGGCTGGAAGATTTGGAGGTAAAGTTAAGGAATTAGAGATAACAAACATGGAACAAAGGACAAGGGGTGAAGAGATACACACTGAAATAGATGCAGACGGTTGGATAAAAAGGGAGTAAGAAAGTATTATGGGCGGAGGCGACTTAAGAAGGCACTCTGAGCTGCATGGAGAGTTTAAAGGAAGATGGGTGAAAAAATTGAGTATTCCAGGTTGGATTTTGTACACTTTCTGAGGCACAACGAAACAAGTTCACAAGCAGCATGCTCCTTCTTGTCAGATTTTCAAGGTAACGCAGGAGTCTTCACTACCCAGTCTTTCATCAGGCATAGTACATTCTTCGCATAGATAGTCTATTCATCCCATGAGGTCTGTCCCTATTAGACAGCAATAGTTAGTTTTATTTCTATGTTGGTGGCCAGATCACCAATTTTAGCCAACTGGAAATCTAATATGTTTCCCGCCTACTCCCAGTGGATAAATACAATACATAAAGTGCATGCATATGAATAACTGTATGGAAAACATACAGGAACCTTACATAAAATTTGGAAAAATGGGAGGAGCTGATAGGAATATTGCAATGACTCCTACGTGGTTGATGAGGAAAGCATGGGAGGGAGGATGTAAGGATCCGCAGGATTTTATATTATGTTTATATGTGATATGCTTTTTTCCTCCTTAGCTTTGTAATCCATTAATGAATATTCATATATTTATTGGATCACGCTGCATTGATATAAATAAAAAAATAAAATAAAAAAGAGGTCTGTCCCTTGAAAGTGTTTACAGGAGTTTGTATAAGGTGAAACCACATATGATTGATAGTATTCTCTTAGTGACTCATGTTAGAATTCACACTCATTCTTCTACTTGCTTTAACAACATCTTAACAAATTCCTATTTTACCTTCATGTCTTACAGCAAAAACATAGTGCTTTGAGTTGCAACATTCTACAATGAAGAAACAGATCTTGCCCTTGATTTCCTCCTCTCTCTCGCTTGTAACTCCACCCAACGCTATCCAATTCTATGGTCCTACCATATTAAAGCAATCTACCACCCCTCTATGCAAACCTGTTTCAATTCCTGTACAGAAGACCTCCTCCTGGTCTGGATGAAACTGTTCATTCAAAGATGTGCAATGTAATTTATCCCCATTGGCATGTAGGGCTCATAACAGATGGGAATTGAAAGGCAGAAAACTATTTGCCCAGATGCCATCCTGCTCATTGGCAGATGACCTTTTCTATGAGGGAAGTAGGAGTGAATGCCCCTAAATAGCTGAGAGCTCCTGGGTGCCTAACTACACGCAATGGAATAAGGCCACCTGCAAGACCGATTGCTTAAACGCAGGTCAATTATAACATTATAAAAGTTGATTTATAGCATATAAGATGAAAATGAATGCTGTCTAATGATTTCATTTTCGTAATTAATTAAAAATAGATTTCATCATACTGCACTGTTTTAAGACCCAGCAGTCTTTCTGCAGAATCTCACTGGTGAGATTGCATATTAACTCATGTTACCTTTCTAAATGTAAACTTGGGCACAGCTTAGATTTCAGGTTTATGAACTAAGCAGCTACACCTGCCATTTGCAAGGCACACTTAAAACTGTTAAGAAGTTCCTCACTGCTCGGAGGTCCAAATATCAGCTATCCATGGTCCTGAAATCAAATGATTCTAGGAAAATGGCACAAAATATGGATTTCCTTGCAATCACCTATAGTGCTTACAATTTGGGAATATGAAACACGCTCCACCTTAGCTCACCTGCAGTGCTTAATGAAAGACATTTTAATGCATGGGTGGACTTCCGTCATTAACAGCTCTTGCAATAGGAGAGTCAGCAGCTGCAAAATTAAAGAAAGATACCGCAATAGGCCATAAGATGGAAAACTAATAAAGGATTTCAGGCAGCCCTTTTGGACGGGGGAATAGAAATTAAGTTCTAATGTTAAACCCTGTAAGAGTTATTGAGCCTATAGGAGCTTAGAGAGTCATGTAGTAAGAGTACCTAAGCTCACATAGGCCAGAGTTTGAAAACTACGATAGCTTAGCGGAAAAGGAGCAAAGGATCAACCGTGGCGGTTTCTCTAGTGTAAGGGGCTATGGACTAGCTTTCATTTTCAAGGATTTAAAGGATTTGTATGCATTCCAGGATCTCTCTTACTAATGTGAAATGTGGGAGTGTGGAGCCTGTGGATTTTTGTCTTCACTGTTGGTCACCACCATTAGTTGAGTGGATTTACCCTTTAAAAGGCCCTGCTTGACCTACTTCCAACCATTAGCAACCATGGACAGATGAAGAAAATAAAGCTTACTGCGCTGAATAATTCCTACCTACTCGAAGACTAAGGAGATCATTGTTTGCAGCTCTGCCTTAGATATGATGGACCAAAAAGCCACTGCAAGGTCTAGTGGCGGTAGCCTCTTACTCATCCCCAAGGATGCAGGTGTCTGAGTGAGCTTGACAGAGGAAGCTAAGGCCTGCTTGAGAGAAGAGTAGAGCATCAGTTACATCTGGGCGTCTCTCCTCCCTGCTCCTATTGAACTTCCTTCTTGTGCTTGGAGAGTGAAGAATGTCCTCTTAAAAAATGAAGCTGTTGCTGGTGCAGAGAAATCCCAAGAGCCAGTTCAAATGGGACACTTTGCTGTACGTCCAAACGGAAGTTGTTGGACCTTGTAGCTACAGTCCACAACCACTGCCCATGGAATAACAAGCCATACATCGAGGTTTTCGGATTTTTTATATAAAGAAGCCATACCTATTGGGTTTTTGTCAAAGTCTAGAAAAAACCTTTGCTGGGATTGAAAGGTCCCTTGAATTGTGACAGACGTGCTTTCCTACCCTGCCTTTTTGTTGTCAAGAGCAAACAAAGATCATGTGTGTGCGCCATGACATAATCCTGTCTCATGGATGCCGTCTTTTTGGACCAGGAGAGGCACCCGAACCACTACCCCCCTATTGGAGTAAGGCTACTGCCTTTACCAGTAGTGAAGCAGCATGAGCACATTACTATCAGCATAACGCTTAGCAATAAGTAGAAGTGAAGTTCTGCTTCTGTGTGCATAACGTAACCTTGCCCTGCATCGTTTGTACATAGTGCTGGGCAGTGTGTCTGTGTTATATGCATGTGATGATTCTATGTGTGCCTGGATAGTACAATAAATGGGTTCCATTTTGGGAGATGAAGGGTTGACTGGAAGAGTATGTGGAGTGAGAGAAATCCCCTTAGACAGATTTTTAGATTGCTGTATTTCTTGGAGCTGAGTGGGACACACAATGGAGAAGGGAGAGCCAGGCTCTCCAGCACTCTTCAAAGGATGTCCTTGATTTAGAGACAGGTCACTGTAAATGGGCCTGGGCACATCTCAGGAAGGATATTCGGCTGATAAGGGAATCATAAAGAGTAGAGCTGCTGCTCTGGGGTAACCTTTGAAACACATATCACTGTGGCTCACATCCAGGTGTAACCCATGGTCACTCCCATTGCCTGTGTTGTGGGGTTATCAGATTTGGAGTCACTCCTGCTTAGATGGACTGCTTTCTGAATGAAGGACAGGGCAAAGGAGTGGACACTCAAAAGGAAGCAGACCCCCTACACAAATTTTAATGACTCAGATACTAAATCCCTGTTGGTGTTTGAAAATGCACTATAAGATCCAGAGGGGCTTTGCAAGGAGGGGAAGCTCTGCAAGACTTCTGCCTGGGGCTAGGGCTTGTGGCTAAGTTCTGCCAGTGCCTAGATGGGTGAGGAGGCATCATCAAGGGATATCAAAGACGACCTGCCCCTGGAGGATGAGCACCGGTGTCTGCCTGCTTGCCAAGACGAGTGAGCCCTGTGAGGAAGAGCTGGAGGGAGCCAGCTCCAGTGGGGGGGGGGGAGGGCGGGGGGGTCCTGGCGAGTGGATCCCTGTTGCGAGGTTTGAGGAGATGGCTGCTGCACCGAAAGGGTCGTTGCCTGTTGGCAGGGTTAAGTTGGCAGAGGAAGAACACTGTTAAGTGAGCTGCGAACTTTGCTGCACCGATAGTGTCATTGAACTTTCGCAAGTTTAAGTTGACGATCCTTGTAGGCCAGAGAAGGGCTGCCATGAAGTGTGCTATGAACTCTACTGCAGCAATCAGATTGTTGGTCTTGTGCTGCTGTGAGGTGAGAGTCGGTGACCCCGTATGTCCGAGAGAGGCGCCATGAAGATTGCTCTGCCTATAGGGCGATAACTCATCTGTGGTGTGAGTTGATGACACTGCATGCTAGAGGGGCCCGTTGTGATTAAGAACCTGCTGCTGTGCGATTAAGCTGTCGCCCAAGTGAAGAGCAGATGTGCTGACCATGTATGGCAGAAGGGGCCACCAGAGTAAGACAAGAAGTGCAACCTAGAGAATCCCATCAACGAGAGGAGAGGCTACCATGGTGACCAGTGCTGCAGAGCCCTGACAAGATTGGAACCAGGAACCACGACAATTACCCATCCTTTAAGGATGAGACCAAAGTAAACTTAGAGTTGCATCCGTGGATCGCTGAGGGCACCCAGAAGTGACCCTTTCATATCCGCTTGTGCGATACTCACCCAAGGCAGCCGCTGCAACCGCCCACTATAGAGACCCTCTCGGAAACTTCGGCTGCATGATTCCTGTTGGTGCGAGTAAAGCTGAGCAACAGGCAGGATGGCACCCAGGGATCTTATCTAACAGATAGCACTTGAGAGCTGGAACGCTTCTGACTCTTCTGATGGAGTGGGAGTCCTGTGACTTAGACTGCTAGTAGGGCCTAACCTGAATGTCACCTATAGTGAATGAGGAATAACCACTACTGCTACGTAGATGGAAGAGGGACTCAATGGACTCCCATTTAACACTACAGTCCTGAACTCAGGGGGCTGTGTGTATTGTTTTTGTATGCCGTATTTCACACTGTGGGCATGCTAGATGTCAAAATATTTTAAATGAAGTAAATACAATTTAAAATAATGCCCTTCACTCCACTTCCATACCTGTGAGCACTACGTGGGACATGGGACAGGTGGAGAAATGCTCTTCCTTCCAGTTAACTAACACATCTGAGAAAAAAAGAATACCATGGAAAATATGAGTAATTGTTAAATGATATATGAATATCAGACCTTGTTTTAAAAAGATAACATTTAATTACATAATAGCTATAGATACTGTGTTACATATGGAACCCATGAGCATAATAACATTCACAATTTCAAGCTATGACTTTATATAATTTTCTGTATTAAGCATGTTAAAACTGACGAACAGTTAGTCTGTCAAATTTCTTCAGGAACTGCTTTAAAGTAACAGGTCTCAAGTTCAGTTCCACAAATGCATGTTGTCCATGGCAACCAGTGGTATCAGCAAGTGTTAAGTGTAATGTTTGCTTTGATCAACAATAGCTTGTAAATGGTTCATGAAATAAAAAAACTCCATTATGCTCAGCTTATGCTGTAATTGGAAAGTATTCCAATGTTCTCCTTGTTAAAGAACAGCTTTATATGGTAGATGCAGTTCACTCCAGTCATTATACAAAGCAACCTTGGGATCTTTGATGTTTGTACTGCTAATGAAAGCCTTTTTCCTTTTAACTGCTTTTGAATAAAATATATGCACATTCAACAAACATAGCTAGTTGATGTCAGTGCATTGTAAAAATAAGTGGTCTACTTTCCTGGTTTGGGTGAGAGAGTGCAGCACAAACTACTGACAATGATTTGTGTAAATAAGAGTGCTATATTGAAGCAGGTACACATCACAACATAACTATAACCCTAGGCAAGCTCGGCATACAAAACTATATTCCTCCCTATACATTCAAGAGTCACTATGCTCCTGGCCTACCCCCACCCTACCCCCACTCCTAGGTACCCCCTTATGGATCCCCCAACATAACTTCTTATTACTGTACCTACATTCTACATCCTGCACTGAATTAACTTCATAATTCTGTAAACCATGTACTTCATACATGCTGCAAGTTTGAACTTAATCCCATCATCACCCTCCAATCTGCTTTGCCCCAACCCCCAACAAGCAATAAAACAGTTTCAAAACCATCAAAACATCTTTACAAACCACCATAAAAGAACCTGTTCATGGGTGACCATTCCTTCTACAAAACCGTCCTGCCCTGGGCACCTGATGCATGAAAACAAATCTCAGCACCACACCGTTTCACCCAGTCCTAACACAGGGGGAGAACAGCCAGGTCTAAAGTTTGTCCTGCCTATATTAATAACCCCTGTATCATCTCACTCTAAAATTGTGTCTGGTAGCCCAAAACACCAAACCTCATGCGCCGCACATATCCGCCTGCCTATCCTATACTCGCAGACTGCCCCAATCCTCAAAATGCCCGCGGTCAGCTGCTCAATAAGCTTCTTTTTTGCAGTACGGCATAGATACGACATAATTTCAGGCATCCAAGCAGTTTTGAACATTTGCTCAGACTGTGACATCAGCTCTTAAATCACTCCAGGCAGACATTGATGGATATATGGTCAGGCTTTTATCTCGTTGCTTACAAATCGTGTCACTGGCTAACTAGTGGGGTGTCGGCTTTGACACAGGGCTATAAACGCAAATTAGGCTCATTGCTATAGAACCTCTCTTGTATCCTCTTTTCGCCCCTCTCGTTCCTATTTTCTCTCTTTCTATGCTCCTTTGCCTAATTTCCTAGCAAGTCAATGTAGAGGGCATTAGCTAAACATATATATCAAAGTACCTGTAATTACTGCAACACAAGCTAAGTTTGGCTATCCCAGTAACAGAAATGCTAATGTACTTGTTTATAAAATTAATAAAATACTTTTAAATAAAAAATAAAAATCAAACAAATTAGAAATGGTATTCCGGGATTCCATCTGCATTTCTTGTCTTGCAGTTTCACAATTGACTCACTCAGCCCCTCGATCTCCATAGCAGGGAAAACCTTTCAACACACTGGGCATTCACATAGAAACCTTGGTGAGGACATTATGGCCCATGCCCCATGCCTTTGCAGGGCCCTGCACTCCTGCTTCAAAATCTAGTTAAAGATTTACAAAGGCAAGCCTGCTTTTTTATTATTAATGATGAAGTAGCTGACCAGGAAATTACAATAGATGGTGCTGGATACTCAGGACCTAATTTGTAAATGAATGACTGCCGGTGGCCAAAGCCCTGCTCAGAAGTTTGTGGGGGTACAATTAAATGCACTGAATATCATGGCTGTGTAGTCTTAAATCCACCTCATGTCTCCTAATCCACGACCAGACATTCCCTGCCCCTTTATCTCATTCTTGCAGGTTCCTGCACACTTTGTGACAGTTTTCCATCTTTCTCTTATTCTGTCTTTCCGCTTTGTGTGTTTCTCCCTCTCTTGCTATTGGTAGATGTCTGATGCAGAAATGCCAGTCCCCTAAAATGAGTGTTGGGGACCCCCACAGGCTCAAATTAAGCACTGATGAGAGTGTATACAAAATAGAAATACTGGCTCTTTTCCTATGGAGGACATTTTCCCCAGCCCCCATAAAGCCTGCTGACAGCACCTATACTATGCTGTCAATTGTTCAAATACCCAAAATAGATAACAAGGATACATATATTTGAGGAATGTAGCACAGATAAGCAGGACTTGCTATGTCTATAACAGACAGCCTTCCGCTGCTGCACCTCTCTGCAGATTAGGCCAGTGGGTTTCTCTGACAATATTAGATCTTTGGTTTTCTGTGTTTTTAATGGAACACTTTTTGTTTGTGCTATAACTTTTGATCCCTACACCTGATTTTCTTTTCTTCCTATTTGTGGATTACCCATTAACTGTTCCTATTTTTAAACTAACTTGGTGTTACAATATTAAGATCTTTATTTCTGAGCTGTTGTGTTCTTTTGGTAGATTTTTATCACCTTTAAGATAGGCTTTTTTTTACGGGAAATGTTGCTGATTGAATAAAGCTTCCAAGAGTGAACCAGTGATTTCACAAAGAAGCTGGTTTGCCCTTCAGGGGTCAGATTTGTCTTTTTGGGTGCTCAGTCACAGCTCTCATGAGGACATGGGCTCTCTCTCCCATAGCTTAAATGTCAGATTTATCGCA
Organism: Lissotriton vulgaris; assembly: GCF_964263255.1. NCBI lineage: Eukaryota > Metazoa > Chordata > Amphibia > Caudata > Salamandridae > Lissotriton > Lissotriton vulgaris. The sequence goes on from NC_141700.1 coordinate 161,306,733, forward strand.
ATGGTATTCGAAAGCCTGGGGCAGATTTTGGAAAGTGGAGAGTAATAGGGGAAAGAAGGGTGTTAAAGAGTTTAAGATAAATATGTGGTTGGAAAAGGGGAGCTAAAGAGAAGAGGATATTTGAGCTTGAATATTTGATAGGTGATAGTTTGAGAGAAGAGGTTGTAGGAAGCATGAGTGAGGAGAGAGGTTGTTAATAGTGAGATAATTGGGAAAATAATGAGTAGAGCATGTGAAAGAGAAGGGGTGTGGTTGGGAAATAATAGTAAGTGAGGAGGGCATACAACAGAATAGTGAGAGATAAGAGAGTCCAAAAAAGAGGGTGACAGAGGGGCTTGTGAAAGATACAGAAACGTTAGATTGAGCTAAAATGCTGTGGGCACTTATGTGCAAGGCACCAGATAGTGAGAAAGAGGTACTGTGATAAAAGACGGAAAGCAAGAGAGATAATGCATGGTATGAGAAAGAAGTGTGCATGTATGAGTGTGGGTAGAAGGTCTGAGAATGATCAGATACATGGGTGCAATAGAGAAGGGTGAGAGACTGAAAGAGAGAAGAAGGTGTGAGCGAGATTGTGTGATCTATGTAAGAGAGAAGGATGGAAGAAATACAACTGCTTAGTAAAAGAGAATAACAGACCTAGGGCCAGATGTAGGAACCGAAATACCGGTTGGTAACGGCCGATTTCGGCCGTTACCGACCAGTATTTAGTAATTGGCATGTAGGGGGCATATTTTACCGATTCGATAAATTTACCGAATTGGTAAATTTACCGAATCGGTAAAATACCGAATCGGTATTTTTACTGATTCTGTAATTTTGAGATGTAGGTGGGACTCTTCTGAGTCCCACAGGCCTTACCGAATCGGTATTTTACCACCCAATCCAATTGGGTGGTAAAATACCGATTCCAGGTGTGCATGCACATGTGTGCATGCACACCTATGGCATGTGACAGACAGACATGCCCTTAGGGCATGTCTGTGGGCCACATGTCACACATGCCTGAAATCGGGGTGCTACAGGGTGATAAAGTGACACCCCCTGCACCCTTGCAACATTCGGTATTTACCGAATCGGTAAATACCGATTCCGTAATGCCCATTGATTCCTATGGGCTTCAATGCCCATAGGAATCAATGGGCATTACCAAATCAGTATTTACCAATTCGGTAAATACCGATTCTTACAGAATCAGTAATTCAATTACAGATTCTTCCTAAATCTCCCCCGTTCTATTTTACCGATTCATAAATACAGAATCGGTAAAATTCGTTATTTATGAATCGGTAAAATATACTTACCTACATCTGGCCCTAAGTGAGGAGTTAGAGAAAGGGGCATTAGAAGAGTGAGAAGGCCAAAAAGAGGAAGTTTCAAACAGTAGCATATATGACAGGGTGAAGAGATTACGCATTTACGACAAAGGGAGGGAGAGAGAATAGAAGCAAGAGAAATGAAGGGGTGAAAAATAGAAAAGGGGTGGAACAGAGAGAGAAGAATAACAGAAGCCTGTAAGGGAGAGCGTTGCAGAGTCCACGGTCAAGTGGAGGTAGTCATGAAGAGGGAGTCTCCCTGAAGGCTCGCACAGAGGGAGCCCGAGAAGTGTCACTTGCCTGATACTTGCACCTCAGAAACCTCCTCTTCCCATCAAAGAAACATTACATGGAAAAAAACACTTTTTGAGAGTAAAAATATTTAGAAAGAGATTTCGAAAAGAGTGCGTTTTACTGGGCCTTGTAAGACTAACAAGAGATAAAGGAGGACCCTGAAGCAGGCTTGCCCAGACATATATGAAACAAATCGAGCACGCAGTGGCTCACCCAAATGCACCCTTGGCCCACCCAAAGAAAAATTCCTGGAGCCAGGCCTGGGCCAGATACTGGGCTCTGTCGCAGCTCAATGTCCTCTTGTAACCGCAAGCCCATAACAAGCTGAGCTTTCATGTGGCTTCTGCCAGCCACCGTCACTCTACCCTCACGCACAAAGTTAATACAAAAGCATTAATATGTGAGGTAAAAGTAGAGGCAAATGGATAACCATTTAGTGGCTGATTCATACAAAGCGAAACCGGAATAATCCCGGCATCCCTGTTTAACTAAACTCTGTGATTTTAGACAAGAATTTTTGTTCACTAATCCCCTCTTTCGATATTATCTCTCAATTAACCCATAACTTCATTTGTTAATGTCAAAACTGCCAGGTGTTACATGAATGGGCTTTTATTTTTATTTTGAAGAGACTATCATATTTTACGTGATGTTTATTGTATGATTTACACTGCAAACATTTCCTCAGCTCCTAGACCCAAGCCTTGACTCGGCTCTTGCTCTTCCTCCTTCTTTGTTGGCTCGTCCACCTCTATTAAGAAATGAGTCGAATGTGTCAAGATAGGCCTCATTTCCTCTCATCAGAGGCAGACACATAGCCTTTTCTTCCAGTCGTACATATCAGTGACGTACATATCAGTGATAGGCCGACTCGACACCGAAGAACAGTAGGAATAAATGTTCAACGCAGATTACAGCAGGCTCCGAAAACCCGACAGAGGGAAATCGCAGAGGATTTCACACTGAGCCCTATCTAGGTCACAGAAACCCCATTTGCCTGCATCACTTGTAGTGGTCTCTTCCAGTTCATTATGAGCTGTGATCCAGGGAAATGCGCAGCTCAGAAGCAAGGTTTTCTCTTGTGCAGCCTGGCAGCGGTGCAGAGTGTCACTGAATCCTTGCTTCCCTCGCAGCCCCTCTCGCGGCCTCGCGGAACAGAACGTCTTCATTACGAGCGGCAGGAAGCGCGCGCGTCTTGTCAGCGTTGAGAGGACGTGAGCACGCAGACGTCGCCGTGATGCTTTCAGCCGAGCCCTGCTCTTCGACGCTTGTCACACTCTGTCTTACCTCAGAAAGTGCTGACAGCTGTGGAACAGCAGCCCTCTGCTCTATCTCTTAATATCAGATAGCGATCTTCTCCTTCGGTGCTTCTGATCTATTCTAGTGTATATGTGTTCAACACCAGCTAATTCAAATGCCTGTCTTCACGGGTCTCTTTTGAAAAGGGGCTGTTGAGGATTCTATACCATGCATTTGCTTTACTTTAAAAGGAGGGCTATTATTGAGAAAGAGAAGCTCACTGGTGGGTTTCTTCTGTCCACCAGCAGGGATGGAAAGCTCCTTCCGCCTTCAGAAAGAGAGCCGATGCCATCGTAATTGATTAAGGCTTCTTGCATAGGAATTAAAAGATAGAATTTTATGTTATTTCTGGTGATTTTTTCTGTTTTAATTCATTTCATTTTATTTGAGAGGTTTTTATAGGCCAACATATTCTGGTTGCGTGTCCATCTAGCTCCTTTCTGGTCATAATCAGTATTTCCAATCCTGACCGTTTGTGTAATAATCTAATGCATGATTTAGGGACTTTATAATCTTGCTTTGCTTCAATAGAACTAATTAGACTAACACAACCGAAAGCATTGATTTGTAAGTGAAAAGTTCAAGACTGGAGAACAGGTCTGTGGTGTCCTGGAGCGAGGGTGTCACCCTCAGTTTCTGGTCAACAAACTGATTTCTGCAAGAGGTATACATTCGCCTACCTATACTGTTACTTCATTATTGTAACTGATATTGTCACTCCACACAGTATATCTTGGCATTATTATTTTTTTTTGTGGAATTTTATATGGCACGAACTACATCCGGAGGTATCAGAGCGCTTTACATGAGCACCAGTTACGTTACTTACAGACACATTCATTTATTGTTAGGCACGGGGAGATTAAGTGTTTTGCCCGGAATCACAGAATGTTGAGCGTCCCTGCTGAGACTCTAACCCAGTTCCCCAGCTCCGAGGTCGACCGCTCTAGCCGTTAGGCCACATTCTCTCCCCAATTATTTAAAGGCGACTGTCAATATTTTAATATGTCTTTCAACTATTACTTAATTTGTGCCGGTTTTTGGACATCAGCACTCAATTCTCAAGAGCAGTATTCATTTGTGTCAGTCAACCACATAGTGGCACTGTCTAATTTTGAGAAGAACATATCAGCTTAGCAATTACACATACATTTAATAAAAATCTAGTGCACCCACGTCATTCTTACAGCTTTGGGTGGCCTGGAAGTGTCCAAACTGACACAATTGTAGAAGTGTCATGCTGTTTAGCAGGGAGCACTTAAATTGATATGAGACAGCAATGGTAGTTCTTGTTGGTAGTACAAGCTGCATTAATATTTTGGGCAATACCGGGGGGCCCTGGCACTTAAAAAAAAATATTATAAATTAAGTACTGATTTCAACACATGCCACTCCCAATGAGAGTGACAGTCTCATTGCTCTGTGTGGCTTTGGTTCCATAATACATTCCCTTTTATCGTGGCAATCTCCTCACCTAATAGTCTTTATCCCTCAATAATGTATATATGATCATTGGAGGAATAGAGTGTGTTGCTGGTTTTCAAGCAACTCTAGAATGCCTCCACTGACTCTGGGCGGACGCATGCGGTGCAACCTACTACAATATGTCTGATGCTCATAATCTCAGTTTCCACTGCCACCGTGAACTCAGATGAATGCATGCTTCCACTATCCATATCAACTCAAGAGATAAAACAAACATTCCTTATTTTTGCCAATCTAGGGGCCCATTATGATCGCGGACGGAATTGAGTCCGTCCGCGACCATGGAGGAGGAGGGAACCTCCGCATGGCCTGCGGAGTTCCCTCCTGTCCAATTAGGATGTGACCGCCACCCTGGCGGTCAAATCCTCTATTTTAACCATTGCGGTGGGTGCGGCTTCAAGCTGCACCCGTCGCAATGGTAAAAATGCATACATTGTATTTGCATGCAAAAAGCGGCAGGCACCGTGCGGTGCCTGCCGATTTCTGCATACAAATGCATGGGGTACCATAGGTACCCCCCATGTGCACCCCCCACCCCCCTTCACCCAGGGGGCCTGCAACAGGCCCCCGCATTGAAGTTCCCATGCTTTTCCACGGTGGAAAACCCACCGCGGAAAAGCACTTTTTAAAGCCCATCCTAATATGGCTGGCGGTGTCTGAGAGACACCGCCACCATATTAGAGCTTTTCTGCCGCGGTTGTAAGCCAACCGCGGCGGAAAAGCTGCGGACGGAAACCAGGACCCACCAGCCATTATAATGTGGCAGTGGGTCTTTGGTAGGTCTCCTACGGTCTTTCCGCATCCTCCGGGCCGGCGGTGGCTTCCGCCGGGCCGGAGGATGCGGAAAGACCGCAATCGTAATAGGCCCCTAAGTTTGGATTCTAAAACACATTTTGTTTCAAGGTTCTATGAATCTATTCTGGCAAAGCCCTTCTCAACCTGTTGTGTGCATTAGAAACAGCTTATCCCAACATGTGACATATCATTGGCCCTGTACTACCAGAATATCTTTGGCAGAATTTGATCTGACATAAACATTGTGCCCTATTCACAAAAATATAGCATCGCTGGAGTCACTAATAGAATAATCTACAACCGATGGAAGTGACATTGTTGTCTATATTTAGGAAACATTGATGTCAGACACTTTTTTGTATATGATAATGCAACATACAACCCGCCTGACTTTCTTCAGACAGAGATATAATATTAGAATACCACAACCACGCACATCCTGAAAGGATTATCCTACATCTGTTCAACTGCGTTAGCCGACTAGCATCAGCACCCAAAACCACATTACCTGAGAACTGCAGGCAGGGAGGGGGGTCTGGAGGGGGAAGCTGTCAGGGTTGATTGAGCTGCCACAGGACAACCCTGAAAGCACTTGTGAACTCATTCTAGCTGTCAGTACTCTCAGCAGACTGAAGGGCGGCTAACTCTGCTCACTCAAAGAAACACAATTGTATGGGTAACTTGTTCCACTGAGCTAGAAAAACAAGTGTCCTACTTGTGTAGGTACATGCCTGTGTGATTTTTCATCTGTGCATGATCTGAGCCGGAGGCCAGAACAGAGAGCTTGCTGTACCTCCTAGAAAACCCAACAGCTTCATGTGTGTACAGTTCTTTCACAAGATCCCCTTGAACCTGATGCAGCTCAGAAGGAGAGTTAGGTCATGAGCAGAAAGGGAGCACAATGACAATAGTTCTAGTATTGATATGGAGCTTTACATAATGGAGCAATTTGACTTATGGTGTCACAGTGGAGCTACACAAACCTGGGAAATGTGGAAACTGATTTGACAATGGTGTGTTATGTAGAAAAGCAATGTGACTCCTGGCAAGATGATGGTGCTTCACTCATGCCGGCAATGCGTTTTATGGTTTAACCCCTTCGCTGAGGGGGTTATTCCCCCGCTGTGCTGGGGGGGAGCGGGGCACGCACAGCGCCCGCATGCTCATGACGAGCTCAGCTCGTCATGAGGCACGGCGCTCCTGTGCTCATGACGAGCTGAGCTCGTCACAGGTGCATTGGCTCCCGTGGAACGTTCAGCACAGCAGGGGAATTCTCCCCGCACCTGAGCGTTCCACGGGCCATGATGAGCTGAGCTCGTCATGAGCACAGGAGCGCCGTGGCTGATGACGAGCTCAGCTCGTCATGAGCATAGGAAGGGTTAACAGTGGTGGCATTAGTAATGGAGCAAAGTAAAGCCTACAATGGCAATGTGATCTTTTCCTATTTGGTTAATGTAGAAACTGTTGTCACATCAATTCCTGTGTCTTAATTAATAACTTGAATGTTTAAGGTCTGGGATAGTATAACAAATAAACTACACCAGTCCAACACTCTGAAGGTGCTCACATCCTCAGCACTTCCTGGTACAATGAACAGAACTGATCTTGCAGATCATCAGTGATCATCTCTTCTAGGATTTAGAGAAGTTCGTTTTGCATACTGTAGTATGAAGGCTGGCTTATTTACTCACACATTACTATCAGCACAGATGTTTTCAGACATGGTGGGTAAGTAAAGATAATGGCATTCAGCTGGTCCTGTTCATCCGTTGGTATTTTATTGTGTCATTTCCTTTTTTACATCCACTCACTACAGCATAGCAAAGTGACGGAAGTGGGCTAACCTGTTGTCCCATGATGTATGGTGTAGTGAGCCGATGGTAAAAAAGGAAATGACAACAACAGAGCAATGGATGAACAGGGATGGCTGAATGCCCCTATCCTTTTTTACCCACAATGCCCTGCAAACTGCAAACATTGACAAGCTACACTGCCCTGGACTCCCATGAGTATCTAGTTTTCAGAAATGTCTCGGTTTGGTAGGTTTCCCAGGGTGACAGCTGAGTCCCAGCCCAAAATCAACAGCTACCCACATTGCAAACAAAGGATCAATTTTGATTGGGAACATTTGATCTCTTTACATGGGATTTTGGGGCCTTTCCGGTGTCGGTTGCTATGCGAACCCACACCAGATGCAATACTGTTTTTATCTGGAAAAGCGTGGAAACACTGAGTGGGACACATTTTGTGAATTCCTTCAGATTCCAGGACTTTCTCTCAGATAAATGTAAGCGATATTAGTGTTTTTAGCAAATGTTTAAGGTTTGAAATTCATTATGGATGAAAACATTTTGTGGGATCAACTAAACCCTCATCAGTCAGGTCTCCCCTAGGTATTTAGTTTTCGGAAAGGTATGGGTTTGGTAGGTTGACTTAGGGGTGGCCATTCCCAGGCCCATATTCCACAGCTTCCCACATTGACTAAAAGAGGTGATTTTTCTGAAGAAAATTTGATATTTCCATGTTGCAGTTTTGAGGCCTTTCCTTTTGAGAGCGCTAGGCCCACCCACCAAAGTAGGATACTGATTTTTATCGGGAGAATTGTAGGAACACAAACTAGTTGAATATAAGTTATTTCCATTTGGATTTCTTTCCATTTTTTGCTTCCAAGTATGAACTTTTGCACCCAAAAATGCATGTTTTGCAAAATGCTTTCTGAATCACATGATAGTATAGGTAACCCCTCCTAAACCTGTCAGTCTTAGTGTGGTGTTCCCCCAAACCGTTTGCCATCACGCCTCTTGTTTTGCTGAATTTGCTTTTGTGTGCCTTAGGACTGTGCAATTTACAACTGCTAACCAGTGCTAAAGTGCTTTTGCTCAACTCTTCAAACATAGTAAAATTGGATTACATCTGATTGGCATATTCCATTTACTAGTAAGACTCTACTAAAGTGGTAATCCATATACCCTCGGCTGGTAAATTTAATGCTACTAGTGGGCCTGCAGCACTTATTGTGCCACCCACTTAAGTAGCCCTTTAAAACGTGTCCCAGGCCTTCCATTGCAGCCTGTGAACTGTTTTCAATGCCGACTTGACATGGCAAAATAAACCCTTCACCAGACCTATAAGTTCCCTTTTAATTCACATAAACCCCCCTCTGGGATAGGCACTAAACAGCCGATATGGCAGGGTGCATTTATTTAAAAAGCTTCCATATAGTTATAAGATCTACATGTCCTGGTAGTGAAAAACTCACAAATTCGTTTTTCACTACTGGGAGGCCTACCACTCCCATAGGATAACATTTTAATTCCATTTATTTAATAAGTGATAACATTTGTTTGGGAGCAGGTGGAAATGTCACGTATGGGGCCTAAGGAATTGTCATTTAAAATTCTCTTTAATTCTAAAGTAGGATTTTAAGTCAGAATTCTGAAAATCCACTTTTAGAAAGCTGGCATTTACGTTTCCTAACCATTTGGTGCATGCAGCCTTGTTCCTGACTCACATGGCTAGGTGTAGCTGGCAGGTGGATTTTGTGTATTACTCCAAGACAGCCACACAATAGAGGGATTGAGTGTTGGCAGGATGGACCATCCAAATGGGATGGGTGAGGTGGAGCTGTGCACAGTCCTACTTGTACTTCAAAGGCACTGCCTCAGCTCACACACAAAGAACATCACACTAGCCTATTGTGACCGCTGACAGTCTGGGAGCAGGGCAGGGAGGCAGGAAATTCCAGACACTTCTGTTGGGGTGAGGGGGAACTTCGTAAGTGTCTTCCACTTCAAAGCTGGCACCAGATATAAAATTAAGACACTCAGACCCGCTCTTCAGCTCACTTTTGGACCTGGAAAGGACGCTTAGAGGATTTCTCCCCTGCCTGTGGCCTGCTGTGTACTTCAGAGGGCTGCCCTGCTGACTGAAGCCTGCCTTGTGTCCTCAGAGGACTTACCTGCTGCATGGGACCTGCTCTTCTACTTGAACCCTGGACTTCCAGAGTGACTTCAAGGGTTGGTTGGCTGGCCTCCTGTTCAGAGCCTAAAGGACAACAAAGGCTCCAGCCATGGTGCTAAAGGTTTCAATATAGCCCAAGTCCAAATATTGGGACAGAACATTTTCTGCCAAAGAATGCGCCTGAGAACCGACAGTAGACCAGTACCTACCTGCTTGCCAATCCACCCAAGGTGCATTGCAGTTTGGCCTGACTTTGAGCAGTTCCCTTGCTTTTCTTCTCTGGAGCAGCAAATCCTGTTCAGCGGCTCCTGTCTAGAAGAGTACACAGCATTGTAGAGCCCTTGTTGCCTGCAGCATACACCTTCATACTGCTGGAGATTTTCGACTTTCAAAAAAGAGACTAAGTCCGAACATAGAAATCTTCCCTGCAACTTTGTCCAGCAGCTCCCTAAAGATGATGCCTCCTCCTCAGACACCGCAGGCTGCCTTCTACAAATGACCTTTATGTGCATTTTTTCCACAAAATTTCTTCTAAGTCTTTATGTACCGAACCACGCCCCATGGCGGTCGGCCTTAACTTTCAAATTTGCCCCGGTCTCACGCGACTAGATGCCCGCGGTTAATGCTTTGATCTTTTAGGAGCTAGTTTTTACTAATAGCTTTAGAATTTAATAACTCCAGTTCTACTTATTCAATATTTTTTTATGTCGAATAGTTTATTAAACTTTACTCTATTTTTCTGAATTAATGTGCGAATTTTCTTGTAATTTACGTTTGCTGTTGTTTAAGTACGGCATAAATACTTTACAGACTGCCTATAATTTAAGCCTTACTGTTTTTGTGCCGAGCTACCAGAGGGTTAAGCACATGTTGATTTAATTACTTTTTGTGGTTAACCCTGACAAGGATTGTGTCTGTTGCTTGAGTAGAGCTTCACCCCCCTCAACCAACAATCTAGTTTCTCACTACCCCAAATTCAGAGGTGTAGAAATAATCACTGGTCCTAAACCTATTGTCTTGTGCACATTAAAAAAATACATAGGATTCCTTCATACCCACTTTTCCCCTATTATATTTTAAAAAAAATTGCTGCATGGTTGGTACACCATGAAAAATCATGAAATCCTACAGTTCAGTTGTTGGTTCTGGGTATTGCATGTTATAGAAAAAGTAGCAAATACTATATGTGTGGAGAAGTGTGGCTCAATGATTAGAGCGGCAGACCCTGTTGCAGAGGTCTAGCCTGGGACCAGGGTTCAATTCCCCGCCTTGGCAGGACTTGGGCTCAAAATTCCACAGACCTGATAATTCTCTTCTCGGTGCCTAGTCCAATCATGGAGTCCCACTCTGCAACTCTGGGCAATAGCTTGCTTAATCTCCACAACGGCCCCCACAACGCTAAGGATGCCTGGCCTTCACCTTGGGGGTGCCCATGAGTGGATGCCTCACAGGGAAAGCCAGGATGGGTTCCACAGCGGTATTCGTACAAGCGCCTTGAGACCCTTGCGGGTGAGTAGTGCGCTATACAAGTATCAATTTACATATATCCCTGTGATCAGAAGGGGTGACGGACATAACGGTATGTCACTTTTGCAATTTGGACATCTGGGAAAAAAGTGACACTTGAAAACCTTGTCACCAATTGCTATTTTTCCCTACTAATTTACATTATTTTTTAATTTCAACAATACGTTTCTTTGTGAAAACCAAGAGCAATCTACACATAGGAAAGGGCTTTCTTTTTATGTGTGGAATCTCTGCCACAAGTGCAGAATCTTCACATTTGTAAAATTACTATCAGTAAATTAAACTCCTACTTTGTGAATACCAAAAAATGGAATTGTAAACTTACACAAAAGCGTAAGTTAACAGTTGTGAATCAGGATCTATGTGGGTAAGGTGATAGGATAAAGTGATCGATAGAGAGCCAATCAAAATAGCAATGGGTGTGGCATGAGGTAGAGAGAAAGTGATTTTGCAGTCACAATAGAAGAAGGGTGTGAGCGCTTGGGCCTGATGAAAATAACTGGGATGGAGAACAAGTGGGGAATGAGAGCAAACGATGCTCATGTTGATGGTGCAGTAGTTATCAAATTCACTATAAGTGAGGCAGCGTCAAGTAGCAGGATTCTGTGGTCAAGTGTAAGTATCTCATTTACAATTGGGGAGGAAATACAAATCTTTATTAGTAGAATTTGTATGTGTGGGAGTGATGAAGAAATGAAGGTGTGGATAATGAAAAAGGAAGCAGACGTGTAAAAGAGTAAGTTTTCTTCTGGTACCTTTCTGGTCAACTAAGCAATTTCTGGTGGGCAAGCACTGTGTGCACTATCAATGTAAGCGCTAAGGAATCACATGGTAATGCTGAGTTTTATGGTTTTGAGCTGCCTCAGGGAAGTCAGAATTATGTAGGATTAGTGAAGGGGAAGAGTTAACTTTTTACAAAGGTTAAAGGCTCAATAAGAGAAAGACCTACTACTTAGAACCACACATCATAAGCACGGTGCTTTAAGCAAAGTTTGATTGGTGGATCTCAGATAGAACCGGCACTTCTGGACTTGAAAGGAGTTTTGAAGGTAGCATTGGATAGATGCAGCGATAGCCTTATGAACAAGCCACAGGATTAAAAAAAAAACTATTTTGAAAGACAGCTAGCAAAGGCTGGCCCGATAAGAGGGGATTGAGGTGTGATGTGGGAGATTGAACATTTTATATAAATCTAAGGGGGTTGTACCTTTATTAAGCGGAGGGAAGGGTAGGCCACAAAAATCTGATCCAAAGAAATGTGCCGTTTCGCTAATTTACAATGCTTTATGGTATACAGCACAGCTTAATCAACTGTATTGCTGTGAAAAAAAAACAATCCCATGCCAAAATTAATTTGTAGCTTATCCACAAAATTCAGTTAATTATTTACAATTAGGTACAAGAACAGTCACATCTACATAGACGCTCGAGAACTCTGAGGGTCATTACAATGGCAGGCGGTCTGACCGTCGACTGCTGTCGCAGGGGTCGGGAGGCCGCCGAACAAGCAGCGGGCAGGTCCACCTGCCGCATTTCGATATGACCGTCAGGCTGGTGATAGGAAAGTGCTAATTTACACTGTGGTTTGTGCTGCGGCCTAAGAAAAGTGTTGCAGGCCAAGATGCAGTGTAAATGATCACTTTGGGCACCTCTATGCACTGGGTGCCATGCACCCTTTGGTGCATGGCACACAGTGCATGAGGTGCGTGGGCCACTTTACAGTGGCAGACAATGGGCGGGGACCCTGTTTCGGGCCCCCAAAGCCTATTTTGGAGAGCCTTTCCGTGTTGGAAATAGGAACTATAATTCCAACGATGGTGCCTGCTTCGGCACCGCCTCCATTTATTTATTTATTTATTTATTAATACAATTTGTAGAGCGCATACGTTTGCCCATGGGCGCCTTGGCGCTAATTTGGGATTGCGTTTCCGACCGCCGCATCTCCGGGGTCAGACGATCCTGTCAGAGGCGGCGGTCTATTCCTCCAACCCCTGCGGTCTGATCGCCTGCATTATAATGCAGCCATTGGATCGATGGCCTGTCGATCGGTCGGCCCACAACCGACGGCCTGTTGGTGGCGATCCCATGGAATCAAACTCAGACCCCAAGTTTTTTAAAATTGTGTACCTCTTGTGAACACACACGCCGTGACCCCAATGGTGCAAAGTAAATCAGTCAAAAGGAGTGCTCCCAATTAAAAATGAATATTTCGGCAGCAGTCCAATATTTTTGAAAGATATGCGGGTCATAATAAAGTCAATGTTATTTAGTCCCTCACTTCTTCTATGGTGACCAAGATAAGGAATGAAGCAAGGAAGGGCTATGCTCCACTTGATAAGATGGATCCCTTCAAACAATGGTTTTACAAGTTTGTTGTTTAAGTCCAAATATCTTGGTCATAGATAGAGGTGTTGATGTGATTTGATTTCAGTTGTTTTTTAGCTCTGCTCAGGACACCTCAGGGTGGCAATCAGCTTAATTGTGAGGACCTTCTTACATTCACAGGGAGTATATAACATTTCTCTATATCAGGTTATTGTATTGATGTTTGAGTTTAAAAAAAAAACTCCCTTAGAGTCGGTTCGGGCCTAGGCCGCTGAATCTTATTCAATTGTACCTTCCTATAAGGCGAGCCCGGCAATTAGAAATTAAGAAGAAGCAGAGTGAGGGCGTATTGAGTAGTAAGTGTTTTTTTAAAGACAAGAAAATCCATAGGTTGTGGCACAGATGAAGAGAAAGAGGATTTGAGACATAGATCACATAAAATAAGTGAGGGAAAGGAGGTGTGGGCCTGTAGTAGGGGAGGTCAGACAGTGGGATCTATGGGTAAGACAAGAAACGTGTTGGCACTCCTTTTCTCAATCTACAAATAAACTTTGCCTCATGGCCAGAAAGTTTATCATCCTATTCACTTCTTAACTAGGAGCCCCCAAAAGTTCTGTAGTGGATTCCCTCATTGTCTGCATCTTTAACACTGTTACGTGACATCAGGCAACCATAGATTCCATTCATCATCACCACTCCAGTATTCAAAGCAGCACATTCACACTGGCTGAGCAGTTAGGGCCAAAGGAACCGGTGTAGATGCATGAATACATATACAAGATATACCATATCTTCCCCCTTAATAAAACACAAACATATAAGAATGCAAGGTGGAATAAAGTATTTACATGTGAAAACATGTAAAGAGAAATTACATCAAAATATACATATGCAAGATGGAATAAAGCACTACATGAAGAACCATGCAAATAGAAAATAGGGAAGATGCATAGATAAATACACAAAAAATATCACGCATCCTCCTCATTTATAAAACATACAAAAAATAAGGACAGTAGACTGGTGAAACAGCATTATCATTAACATCACACTTTGCTAGAAAAAGTAGACTGAGGACGAATCCTATCAGTCCCACGACAGCATACTAGACAACAACACAATCGCACCTATTATCACCACCATCCACACCAACTGGTCAGACAAGCATGAGTCGTGGTACAACACAGCACAACAAAAACTAAATGTGGTAAAGACTAACACACACAAACTACAGAGGAAGTAAAATACAAAAAACAACGAAAACATGTCATCACCCAGAAATAATGAGTGAAATACACCTGACTAAACGTCCCCAAAACAAGGGCAAGAAGCGTGACACATTACAAAAGGTGACATTTACCCTCAACAAACATCTCTCATGTAAGGATATATAGCAAACAACGTAGAAAGGGTTGACTCCCACCCATACAACCACCCCTCACTTAAGGGCATCAAACGAAACGTGTAGAATTGGATGACATACACCCTGTCTAGTCATCCCTCATGTAAGGGTATGAAAACATAAAATGTAGTGATGGATGACTAGCAACTAAGGGTGGGCGTCAAATTCCGTTCTACTCACGGAAATTGCGATATTTTGAAATTTTCGCATTTCGCGAAGAACCCGTAAATGTAAAAATTTCCGGAATCCGCGGCGTAGCGGAGATTTTTGTCATATTCGCGATTTGAAAATGCGTTCACGTGGGCACACTCGCCTTACTGGGATCCCTGCATTCGCCAACGAGTTTTCCGATCCGTTCGCGTGCTCCACGATGTTGGTAGTCAGTCTCGATATCCCGCGAGAGTTCGCGATCACAATCACGTAATTCGCCTCACCATCAGACACCGGGAGAGAGAGCGTGAGATCGCGAACACGTCACTCTCCACTGCGAGAGAGAGCGTGAGATCGCGAACACGTCATTTGGACGCGCTATCGACATCCAGTGGAAGTGTGGTGAAGCTCACGAACACGCAACATTTTTAATCTGGAGAAGAATAATATCTCTGGTAGCATAAAACCTTCAGTAAATGATGATTTGGATGAAAAAAAACTCCTCAGATTGATATTTGGCTGTCCTTTTTTGTGCAAGGAGTCCTTTTAAAAAAAAACTTTTTGGGGGAGAGGGAGAAAGTGCCACAGAGTCTCCAACTTCCTGTTCCTGTCTAGCAGGCTCCTCCCAGTGCTTTGTCCATCTCTTGTTCATTCTGCCTTTCGATTTTGACCTGGAAGGATCACTCTTTGTGTCTGCTGCATCATTATCATTGGATTTGAGGACTTTTGAATTTTTTTGATATTTTACAAGTAAGTTGGTGTTGTTGTGTGTTTGATTGAGGCATTGTAGTTGCTGCAACTATAATTTTGGTACTTCTTCTTCTTTTTTTTTTATTGATGTGGGTAGCCAGTAGGCCCAGAGCTAGTCATGGGTGGGAGCATGATGAAGCAACTGTTCCTTAGGTGTGTGTTGAATGCATTTCAAACATCATTTAGGGCATGGATGGCATTGGATTGGGTTGCAAAATGTGTTTTTTGGGGGGGGGGGTATTTCTGTTTTTGGGTGTGTGTTAAATAAATGCCTTTGTTGTGTGTGTGGTGTGTGTTGGTGTTGGTGTTGATGTAGCTCAGATACCACCAACACAGGTAACACCACTACAACCTCCAGGGACCATATTTGCATTGGCAAAGGCCCGGCAGGGACCTACATCCAGCTCAACTACCACCTCAGTAGGCAGTGGTAGTGTAGCTGCACAGAGTCACATTCCAAGCCCACTCTCCAGTTCATCTGGTATTGAAAGTGGCACATCCAGCAGCGTCAGAAAGTTCTCCTCCCCAGTTTGGGACTTCTTTTCAGTTAGCAGTAAGGAGGAAAACGTTGCTATATGCTCAATTTGTCAACATGCTGTTAGGCAGGGTAAGCTTGGTACAAACTATGGCGCCGGAGGCCAAACAAGTCATCTCAAAATATACCACAATATCATGTGGGAGGCTAACCTACTTCGCTTAGAAAAAAATAAAACTCAACCCGTTGTTGGGCATAAAGAATCAGGGGAAGATATTATTGCGGTGGAAGGAGAACAAGCGGGAGACATTTCTAGCCCTGTCCCCAGCAGTGTAGTGGTACTGCCTACATCTTCAGCAACATCTCAGTGGCACTGCAATAAGAGCCATACTCAGACTGAGACACCAAGGAGACTGAGTACTGCAATGAAATAAAGTGTGTCGTTGAGCCTAACTTGGGTTCAAGAAAACAACTGCACCACAAAGGAAAATAATCCAGCCTGCCATTGAGAGCATGCTTAGGTTGGAGGGGCAGTACCAACGCAACCACCCAACGGCACGGTTTTAAAATGCGAAGCTGGCTAAAATGTTAGCGCTGGACTTTCTCCCTTTTTCATTTGTGGAAGGGGTGGGTTTCCTTGAATTTGTGTCAGCCATCTGCCCTAAATGGAAGGTTCCCAGCCGGTCCTATTTCGCCAGAGTTTATGTTCCAGCACTACATCATGACGTGCTGGAATTGGTTGGACAAGCTTTGCAGCAGAGTGCTGTTCACAAAATCCACCTGACAACAGACATGTTGACCAGTTGCCAAGCCACTATGTACATGTGCATCACTGCACACTGGGTCTCTTTTGTAGGGGTTAGAGATTAGCTATCTGAAGTAGGTGCTGTTGACACAGCTGAGATTTGTAATGCTACTCGGAAACATGCAACTGTAGCCATGTTCGCCATGCAGAAATCTCATACTGCTGTAAACATTTTGGAAGAGTTTCACAGCAAGGTTTTTGAATGGCAGCGCCCAAGAGGGTTTAAGATTGTTTTTGTTTCCACAGATAATGGCAGTAATGTACTTAGGCCATGGTGCTTGGTTCCTATTTCAGGGTCCCGTGTTTGCCACACTGCATTAACATTATAGTAACCCTGGGCGGAGTGGGCGGAGTGGGCGGAGTGGGGCTTCGCGGAGCTACTCGAAGTGGGCGAGAAACTACACCCACCTCCGCACTCCGCGTAGCCCCACTACGCAAACACCACTGGCCGCCAGCCCCGCCACCCGCCTCCCTCCCGCCCTCCCTAAATACTTTCAATGAAACGAGTGAAATAATTAAAAACGCACTTACCTTGCCCACCGCGTCCCCGGGGCTCGCTATCTGCAGTCTTCCGCCTTGTTTTGTAATGCGCATGCGCGGGCGGCCGCGCATGCGCATTTCTCACGAGAAAATGTGCATGCGCGGCCGCCCGCGCATGCGCATTACTAAACAAGACGGAAGAATGCAGATAGCGAGCCCCGGGGACGCGGCGGGCAGCGGCGGGCAAGGTAAGTGCGTTTTAATTATGTTACTCGCTTAGTTGAAAGTATTTAGGGAGGGCGGGAGGGAGGCGGGTGGCGGCCAGCTACGCTCCGTCTGCGGAGCGTGCGTAGTGCCGCCTGCTCCGCAAAATGCGGAGTAGGCGGCACTACGCACACTCCGTGCACGGAGCGTAGCTGGCCGCCCACCCTTACATTATAGTTCAAGACTTTCTGAAAAAAGAAACCATAGTCAGCAACTTACTGACCACCTGCTGAAGAATATGCACTAATTTCAGCCATTCTTTTAAAGCTCAGAAGCAGCTTAAGATCATTCAACGTGACTATAGAATGCCAGTTAAAGCACTCATCCAGGAGGTGGCAACACTTTGGAACTCATTATTACATGCTTGACCATCTGTTTGAGCAGTACAGGCCAATCAATGAATATGTCAGGCAAAGAGGGAATGCTACTGTGAAAGGCATGACCCTTCAGATGGTCCAATGGTGCCTGGTTAAATGCCTCACTGAGATGCTTCTTCCTTTTGAGATCTGCACACGTGAAGTCAGCAAGGAGTTCTGTACTATGGGCCAAGCTGTCCCATTGTTGCAAATGCTAGAGCAACAGCTCAAGGAGGTGTCTGAATCGTACAAAGGCGTAGAGGAAAAAAAAGAAGCATATGAGTTGGTGGAGAGCTTAGCCCGTCGCTTAGCTGACAATGCAAGGGTGCAAAATAAGATTTTGTCACAAGAACATTACATTTGTGCCACAATTATGGATACACGGTCAAAATCGACACTGAAAAGTAAGACATTAATTCCTTTTTCAGAAATGGATGTTGCCCGGTACAAAACCTGGATAGCTGAGGCAGCCAGTAAGTTGGAAAATGAACAGCTGCTAATTAAAAGCCCGCTAGATAAACCCACAACAAGTACTGCAGCAGGGTAGCCGGCTTCAAGTTCAACTTCGAAGCCTGAGGGCAGTGCATTTGGCTCAGAACACTCACCAACACTATCGACAACAGCAAGAACAGGATCATTAGTCCCAGTAAATTCGTTAAAGGATTGGTATTTACAGCAATGACTTGAGCCAGAACAAAGTGTAGCACCCCTGAACATTGAGCTTATGGTCCAGGCCTATCTGGACGACCCAACAGAGGTGTACATTGATCAAAGCCCATTACGGTATTGGTATGGGAAAAGGGGCCAATGGCCACTGCTCAGCAGGCAGGTGATAAACTATCTGGCTTGCCCAGTCGCAAGTGTCTTTTCTGAACGTATTTTCAGTGCTGCTGGTTCCATTGTAACAATGAGACAAGTCTCTCGCCCAAAAGCGTGGAGAGGTTAACCATGATCAAAATGAATCAGCACTTTATACCACCGAATTACACAACACATGAATGTCAAGTCAAGTCAAGTCAAATGATTTATATAGCGCGCTACATACCCAGAGGGTCTCAAGGTGCTTGAAGAAGGGTGGGGGAATTACTTGTCGAAAATCCAAGTTTTAAGTTGCTTTCTGAATGCTAGGTGGTTCTGAGTGAGGCGAAGGTGTGTGGGAAGTGAGATCCAGGTTTTAGCTGCCTGGTAGGAAGATGAGGACAGTGGCTCAGGTGACAGTAGTGTGTTAGATGATGATTACCTACTTCTGGTTGAACCCCCAGAGTTTGATACTTTCCTGACAATTAGGCTTACACTTCTTACTGTCTTCCTCCCTTATTTTGTTTTATTTGTGTGTCTGTCTTTTTGGTTAGAAACTTTGAATCACAACAAATCTATCACCACCGTCTTCTAGCCTTTTTATTGCCATATATGAGTTTCAGCTGTCTGCATTTCACAGTCCACTCCTCTGAATCCTGCTCCTCCATCTCCTGAATCTCCCTAAATCCATTGCCGTTAAGCCAAATGATGCTTGGATGATGCAAAATAGAAGAAAAAAGAAAATCTTTCCTCGTTGAGTCCCTCCAAAAGAAGTGAAACATGATGATGACTACTATAGCTATCCTCCTTTCTGAGCCGAGAGAGACTGCCCATTAACTGAAAATGAGAAGGAGCAGGTAATGAATGATGCCATGCATTGAATGCTGACTGAGTGATTTGTGTTGTTGTTTGTTATGCATGAAGTTAATTCATTATGTGTACTATACGTAATCTACACACTAACATTAACCCAAAGCAATGATTAAGATTCAGATTCAGATTAGCTTTATTCAATTTTTGTAATATAAAATCATAAAAGCAACAATATATAAATATACAACATTACATTTCACATCGCAATAAATAACATTTATATTAAGATAGAATTAAATCAATTTTATCAATCAGCTAATCAGTGAGTTACGTGTTCTTAAAACATTTTTAAAAAATCCTATCATAACCATAATGCAAGTGACATTGTCCAGCTGCTGCAAGCTAAGGTACGCGGGTCTACATTGCCGCCAAGCACCCTGTCTCAGATACTGTTTGATCCATCTTTTGCGTTCCCTTTCATACAGTTTGCTAAACAACACTACATGAAAGGTGGATTGCAGCGGCATATCACAGGGGCAGAGAGCTAGAGTTCTGGACCAATCATTTTTGGTTGGAAATGTGACCAGCCGATGGAATAGGTTAAACCTGAATCTGGTCATAATGAAGCGGTTAAAGCCCAGGGTACTCAGGGTTAAGTATGGTTGTATTTTGTAGGAGGTCAGTGTCAGTTGATGTTCAATTACCGTTTTCTTTGTTGTCTCCACAGAGTGTCTTAATAAATCAAAATGGGCCATACATAACCTCTTCAGTTCTTTTTTTGGTACATCCCGGATCAAGTCCGGGTTACTAAATAACTCAGGCCGTTGGAGGTTGTTTAAAGTTTTCCTAATATACTCAAGCCAGGTGTGTCATAATTTGACTTCACCTCCTACCTTCCTCTTCTCCTTCCCTTTCATTTTGGAATTAGGAATTTCATATTTATCTAACTTTAAGATATTTTTGTTTGCTTGCTGTGAACGGTTGGTTTCTGAAAACTTAGATTGATCTGACAAATGAGGATTTTTTATTTTCTTGCCCCCCCTCCCCCCTAGGAAACCCCCCCTTACTTATTCTGGCTCGGTGTTGAGCCAGTTTCCACCCGCCGATAACCTGTCCTTCGCTCATCTACCACCTCTCGTGAGAAAAAATAAAACATTAGCCGTATCTAATTTTGTTTTATAGAGAACAAAACATCATAAAAAAAAAAGCAAAAAGGGATGAATGTGGGGATATGCTTAACTATCCTTTTTGGCATTTGAAGAAAGTAAGTGTATGTGCTCTTAATTTTTTCATTTTCTTTTGTGTTTATATACATATATATATATATAGTAGTCGTCAACACTCGGACTACAACGACCCGTGACTAGGTGGGGTCAGCTGACTTACCCTTCGGGGGAGGACCATAGGAGGACAAAAGGGAGGGGCTTGGTGGTCTCTGCAAATCGCCACAGCGTCTGAAGAAGGCAGAGATGCCGAAATGCATCATGCTGGCGTTTGGTTCTAATAAAGAATTCTCCAACAAGTTCCCCAGCGTGAAATATATATATATATATATATATATATATATATATATATATATATATATATATATATATATATATATATATATATATATATATATATATATATATATATATATATATATATATATATGTATGTATATATGTATGTATATATATATATATATATATTTTTTTTAATTAACTCCATTTTTTTGTTTTTTTGTTCTTTCTTTCATTATATATTTCCTTTCCCCTCCACTCCCATTCTTTCCCTTTCCTTCCCCCTTTTTTTCCCCCTGTTTTTCCCCTCCACATCACCCGCTATTTATTTTGATTTTTCCCATTTTTTTTTTTATTTCTCTATTAATTTTATAACTATTCATTTTCTTATTCATACTTGATTTGTTTTGTGTGCCTGGGCTTGAACATGATCCCTGATAGATTCAAGTAACTCATCCGCGTCGTGAATGGAGCGGACATTATGCATCTTGTTGTTATACATAATCCTGAGAAAGGCCGGAAATCTCATCTGGACTGTTGCGCCAAGTGACCTGAATTTATCCATACATTGCCCCAACTCCCATTGCCTCTCTAGGGTGGTCTTTGAGAGATCTGATCGTATTTCAAACCCGAAATCTGGACCCTTTATAGAGCCTGCTTTTAAGGCAAGGTTTAGGATTTTGTCTTTAAGGGCGTACGTTAGAAAATTAACTAGGACTTTTCTTGGCTTAGTCCTTGCCGGGTTCATACGGAAAGGGTCCCTATGTATTCGCTGGATGTCTTTTTCCAAGTCCTCAGTCGTTTCTTCCAAATTCAATGTATCTTTTATAAGATGTACGATGAATCTCTTAAGGTCTCCTCCTTCTTTTCCCTCCGGTATATTGAGGAGTCGGATATTGTTGCGTCTAGAGTAGTTTCTAACATTTCAATTCTTTCTCTCATATCATCCCCATCTTTTTGGAGAGTGTGAATTTTGGATCTAGCTGCTTCCAAATTTGTGGTCAATTGGCCCACTGAACTTTCCAATGCCTCCATTCTCTCGCAAAGGCCTTCAAGTTTTTGTCCCAGCTCTTCGCAAGTATCTCTAATCTCCGTTTGATTTGTCTTAGATATTGCGAAGTCCTGCCTTATTTCCTCTCTCATCTCTGATATTGAAGAGACAATTGCTTCAAGTGCATTTCCGATCACTGGATCTAAGTTTTGAGGAGTAGCCTTCTTATTCTTATCCAATTTAGTTTTTGTTGCATGCGTATTGCTCGAAATGAAGTAAACTGTGGGCAAGTTATGGGCGGTTCGTGTTTTCAGCTCTTGTTATGCTGAATGTTGAAGTTAAGCATGTGCAATACGCATGCGCAAGATAGCCGCGCATGCGCAGAACTCACGCTAGTCCCCGGCGCAAGCGCTGAAGCCCAATCATGACAATGCAAACAGCGCGCACGCATCCCTCCCTCTCTTTCCACCAAATGCAGGTGAAACCAATCAACTAAACTACAAATAGAGACCGGGCGGCCCTCCTCTCTCATAACGGGCGCCTCGGAAGGACGAATAGGTCCAAGGAGGAACCAGACTGCAACACTCGTGGGTAAAATAGAACCGCTACAGCCACGAATGG
This sequence comes from Lissotriton vulgaris, assembly GCF_964263255.1. Taxonomy (NCBI): domain Eukaryota; kingdom Metazoa; phylum Chordata; class Amphibia; order Caudata; family Salamandridae; genus Lissotriton; species Lissotriton vulgaris. The sequence continues at coordinate 161,329,141 of NC_141700.1, forward strand.
GGTAAGCCACTACTTTTTCTCCCTACAGGTTGGACATATTGTGACCAAGTTACTATTCTTACAGGGTCTCTTTCTCTGCCAGGCGACCCATGAAGCTTTTTACAAGACAAAACCGAGTGAGGACTTAGCATTATACTTACCTGTACCTCACCTTGTAAATACGTTCTCTAGCCCACCACCACCACTATCGGTTTAATTTTTAAAAAAACCCTCACCAGCTTCATGCCCATGGCATGAACCCACAGTAGCCGATTATAGGTCGCACACCACCTTATAAGCCGGCACATGATGTGGTATATCAAATACCATTCTAATATGACTCTACCATGTACGTCTTGTCTTTGTCCTATGTGTTATATGTAGTCAAGCTAGAGGGAATCCCCCTCTAACAGTCATAGCGCCTTAGTGTGCACTTCACTTAGCCTAAAGATAACACAACCACTATAATTTAATTTTTATTATTTAATCTGCACGTTTTGCACATATTAAAACGGTCCTGAGGAAAGCCAGTATAAAATCTATATGGCACTGGCTGAAACATGTAGACCACACTAGACGCTGGAGGTCATAATTAGCACTCCAATTAACGTCTACTTGCCTTTTATCCACTAACAGAGGCCCAGTTCATTAAAATATTTTACCCTCGGGTACTGGGACAAGCTGTATAGCTTTTAAACTTCACCCTTCTCACCCAACTCACTGCACACTCAGCAACATACCAGCTCCGCAGTCATCTGGCGTTGAAGCACACCCGGGGCACATTCGGTGCCACTGCGGTGGGCCCGATGATGAAGCATGCCACCGACTAGGTCGGTGGTTGAGGGCTTTATAAGGAAAACAACGTTTCTCCTTATTTGACGTACTGCTCTGAGTCTCCTACTTCTCTTAACCTTAGCTAGTCCTTATTGATACATACTAATAAAACCTTTAGCACAACAGGCCTCAAGGACCCGTGTGCAAAGTGCGGCCCATAGATCAGCATTTAATTTATAAATATCGTTAGGGATCCTGACTGAGTGATTTGTGTTGTTGTTTGTTATGCATGAAGTTAATTCATTATGTGTACTATATGTAATCTACACACTAAAATTAACCCAAAGCAATGTTTTCCTTCTTGTATTTTTAATAACAAATTTGTACTTCTACTTCAGGCCGATACATTGCATTTTGAATATAGAAAGGGGACTCAATCTGTACACTGCACACTGAGTTGGACAAAACCACGATGATGATGGCGAGAGAGACTGCCCCTTCACTGAAGATGAGAAGAAACAGGTAATGAATGGCATGCATTGGACACCGAGTCTGAGTGATTGGTGTTTGTGTTGTTGTTTGTTGTGCATGAAGTAAAGTCAAAGTGTACTAGTATTTAATCTACACACTAACAGTGACTCAAGTCAATATTTCCACTCTTGTTGTTTAATAACAAAATTGTACTTCTATTGCATTTTTGAATATGGATCTGGACTCACTCTGTACACTGCAGACGGAGTTGAACAACACCATCATGATGACCACAGTGACATAGTATCTTCGCAGTCACCCAGTAGGATCGGAGATGATTGATGGAATAAGTTAAGACGTTTCATGAGTGGCATAAAAGTTAAACAAGTCAACAACAACCAAAGCAGACCTAAATGTCTGTGTAGTGGTAGAGTCGAGTGTAGTGTGGTATGACAACAGTGCATTGATTTAGTCACTTAAATTGTAAAATGCTATGTTGCTGGATATGTGCTTTGTCCAACTCTTTAAAAAATGGACGCTAAATGGAGGATGTGCAAAGGGTGCCGTCACCGTGGGCCTGCTCTGTCCTGTTGTTGTTGTAAGCTAATGCTGGAAACAGACTAGAGTAGACATGACGCATCCATGCCACATCTGAAAGTGTTCTTGTTGCACTACACCGTAACTTGTGCATTTATTTTCGACTTGGTTTTTCAATATCCCTTTTGTTTTTCCACCTACAATTACAGGCCGGCCCTTACCCTGTGCTATACTTGGGAAAACTATTCACACTTACCATACCAATGAATCTACATCTGTCAGGCAGGCAGTGGCGTCACCCAAGATTGATGGACGGCGCATCCATGGAAGGGACAACCAAGAGGAATGCCGAGATGCAACTCCCATTTTGACCAGGATAACACAGTAACAGTATCAATTTTCATCATCTTTTAAATAATTTGATTAATTTTTTTGTCTTCAATCATTACTACAGTGTGTTGTTGTTATTATTATTATGTTTGCTCTCTGCTTATAATTCATCTCTACAGATATTTCAAAATTTTCTTTGCTATCTTTAAAAGTAAGCCCGGTACAACAGAACACTGTATGTAATCCGGGTCTCTTTGAGGGCAGACAGGCAAGGCAAATTGCATAATATTAATTTACTCCTGCCCTGTACTGTCTAATTGTCTAGAAGTAGTTAGTAAGTACTTCTTATCATTAACCATCAAGTTATCAATTATCATCATCATGCATCCATTTCCTTTTTCTCCCTTAACAGATTGATATGGATATCGTAGTCTACAAAGATTGTGTTTTGCTGTTTGTCCATGCATACTGTTTTTCTTTGTCAAACCTTTCCTCAAACCCCCCTTCCCAACCATTCAACAAACCCTAACCCTCTTCCCCCGGGCTGTGTGACTTATTGAGGTGTGACTAAATTAAATGTACACCAATAATTTATCACACGCTTGCTGGGGCGGATCTGACTAAAGCAACAGTAATTCAATTTTAAAGGAAGGGCGAGGAGCTTCTTCTTCTTTCCCACCCATGAGCAGTATATTTGTGAGGTAATTTTTTAACCAAAGGAACCTAATACCTCAGTATTAATTGCCGGCATCAATTGTATTTGTTGTCATCCTCCTACACAGCACTAACGGTTATGCTTGTGTTCAGTGTGCTGTAGGCCTAGTCGAGAGACTCAACACAACTAGAGTTTGTAACTCCATGTACTAGGCTATCCCCACCACCATTATGTTTTATTGTTGTTTTGCATAATATTGTTTGGCAGTAAGTTATGTACTGTACTTCATTCTACTACTCCAACAGTCTCTCCCAGACGATTGACTGTCTCATTTTCTTTTTTTGAAAATGCTACTGCCAATGTCTACTACTACTACCACCACCACAACCATGGCATGTTAGGAAAGAAAACCATCATCACCATGCAGCCATCGCTGTGCCCAAGTTAAACATCAAGCAAAGGTAAGAGAAGTTTGGGGGAGGCATAATTAATAATGGACATTTTTTCATTAATTCAATTTCACACACCCTTTTGAGTCCAGTTGCAGAATGCATAGACTAGGGGGAGAGACTGACAGTACTAGTAGGACAAGTCACTCAGTGAGGGGTGCCGCATCTATCTGTTTGTGTCTTACAAAGTCAGCCAATTATTTAAATCAAACACTGGCTGTGGCCCTACACCAGCAAGGAAACAGTGTGACGTAAAACAGTAACCCAACTCACAAAACATTAACAACATCATATGTAAAGTATAAATATATAATTTAATCTCCTAACAAAAATAAACTATGTAAAAAATCCCACAACACGACCTGACCCACCCCTCTCCCTAACTCCAACCAATGTCCGGAACAAAAAAGTCCAACCTATATGAATGTCCAATTGTCCAAAGAAAGTTAAACCCAACACCTGATTCCCACCCACCAAAAGAAGAAACAAAAAAGGGGCAATTAACAGGGTCGTATCGGCGGGCTCGCCTCTCCTGGAGGACACGAAGGTGCTCCTCTAGCCAGGCAACGCGGCGCTTCAACACGCAGCAATTGCATCCACAGGGGTGGGGCAGCAGTGATATTAAAAAAAGGGCGATGGCAAGTGGCTGCCAGATGGTGGTGCCGTAACACTGTAGGGGGGTGGCTGGGGCCCGGGGCATTGGAGGAGGCTACAGCTGCTGCCGCCTCCTCCTCCTCTGCCAGAACCACCAGCCAACGGTATTCCATTTGTATGGCCTCCAGCTACCGGCGCCAGGCATTGGCTGCCAACTCCTTCCTGTCCGATTTTCCTTTGGAAGGAGTAGCTATATCAAGAAGAAAAAACAAGACTATTGTAAAATATACTCTTAGCAAAGCAGTAAGAAAAAATACTTCTACACATAGTGGCCCGGTAGCACTAGCAAGCCCAGTACAGAACATTTGTGGTATGTATCTATCCTCCCACTTCCTTGGCCTTTAACATTTGTGGGATTTTCAGGCATTCAACCACCCATGCATCTGATTCCTATCAGCCATCTATGCATGCATGCATCCCACGTATCCTTCTCTGCCTGTCATAAATATTAAATCTGGCCCATCCTTCTTCCTTCCACCCTTCTTTCCCTTTTCGTTCAACCCATCCCTCATGGTCATCCGATCTGACTTGCAGTCTTCTTCATAAACTTTCACAGCTGAGTTGAAGTCAGATAGAAGAGGCCATTGGTTACTCAACGCTCCCGCCGCTAATGCTTTTACTAATGCTAAGTAAAGGGTGTCTTACACCGTTCACAACAACTTCTTACTTAGTGAGTCCCAACAGTACAGTATAGAGTACACCCTTGCAGTAAGTGTATTGTCATTAAGTAAGGATTAGGAATATAACTTACCACCGCCAGCCACTGCTGCTGGCTCATCCCCTGCAGCTCCTCCTGCAAGTGCTGCATCTTCTCCCTCAGCAGCCGCATCGCCTGCACCACTGGCCCCGGCACTGCTGGTCGGTAGTAAGCCTAGAAAAAACATTACACATTTTTAGATGTCATATACACCGCCCCCTATTTTTCACTAGAAAGCTTGAAAAAAGAGTTAATACATATATATACAACATACACCACTAGTACAAATCAGGTAGTAGAGTAAACACTAGTAGTGTTATATGGTCCCTAGGGTCATTTTAGTCTTTGCTTAGTTAGCCCGAGCCATGCAACCATTTTACCTTTGTGTCTTTTATTTTTACGCACGTTAGCTTGCAGCTTGTTGTGTATGACGCCTTTGAGCCCACATGAGCTCATCTGCTACTTTCTAAGCGCTGCGTACAAGTTCGAACAAAACAAGCCACTTTGTTATGGAGTTCTGGTGTTAGTCCATATTGATTATCCATAAAAATGCTACATTTTTTGGCAAGACTAAGAAATGCTTGCAATATACTAACATGCACCATTTTTCTCATAACAGACGGAAGATTCCCTTCTACGAGCCAGAGCTTTGCAGAGCTTATGAGTTAACCAGTACTAGGTTCTTCTACGGTGAGGGGTCCCCAGAATTTGCTCAGAGATCTTCATTTATAATTTTATATAAACTATATTCCTACCAAGGGGAGGGTGGTGCTTCCACCACTGTTCAGTTATCATGATTTTGCATTTTGTCTTTGTTCTATGGACTTGTAGTTGCTGTAAGTGTAACTAAGTGTAACAATGTTTATTGTTTTAATCTTGTGCATTTTGCTGTTGGTGCTGCATTATAGAACAACGTACAGAGCATGTCAGTTGAAAATAAACCTTTTGAACTTACATAGACTCAGTGGTATTTGGTGTGGACTTACACGAGTGAGTGAGCGAAAGGGTGTGCATGTGCATTGCTTCCGCGACTGAGAGGTCAGGTGTGTTAAGTTCTGGGTTGTCTACTCATTAGGTACCTTAGGGAGGTTCGGAGAGCTAATAGGAATGAGACACTACTATAACTAGTCGGGCAGGTGATTGTGGTGGGTTCTGATTGAGGTGTGAGGAAGGTCCAACCTCCCATCACCAATGTCTTATTTTCTTGTGCAAAGTTCTGTATGTGCAGAATCCCTACAATAGTAGTAGTATGTCCTATCCTATCAAAAATAGTAAAATCTGGTCGGGCATTTTGTTAGTGGGAATTGTCGAAAAGCCTCAAGATTAAGAAGACTAGAAGGAGTAGAAGAGGACAACCCTAAGAACTGTACTCAATGGCTAGAGCTATTGGTGAATCTGAGTTTTATTTAAAACCTTTTAAATAATGAGTGGCCAACTGGGCAAGCTTAGCTACAGACAGACTAATAGTAGTAGTACAGAGAGTCATAGCAGAGGCAGTTAGAGGCAGGGATAACAAGAATGTAGAAACAGATAGTCTAGATCGAAGGAGAATTGGTAAAAAATAGCATTAGATAACGGAAACAATACTTCGGAAAAAATAAGGTGCAGTAAAAGTTAGGGAATAATAATTATTAATATCAAAAACAGGAAGACTTACTGGGGCCAGCAGCAGAGCCCTCGATAGAGGAGCGGTCCTGGTCCTGTTCCTCCTGTCCCTGGTGTTCTCCAACTGCTCCTTCCGACTCCGAGCCCATCTTCTTGCCCCGGGATGCTGATCATGAAAGATATAAGAAAGCAAGAGACAAACATTGATGATTGGTGTGAAACAAATGAAATATTTTTTTAAACGGTCAAAAAACATTTATGTAAACAACAATTGCAATATAATTGACCTATCTAATCTGGTCGACTAGTAGTAGGGGGGGATTCGCGGGCCGACTAGTTATTATTAATCAACACTAATCCAGTGTTCCATTCTGATTCCAGAATACTAACTAAGCCTAAGAACCACCTGACCTGGCCCAACTATTCCAGGCATGCCAATTGTTCATTAAGTCTGCATTTCTAGTTATTTTAGTCCTCAAAAATGCATAAATGGATGACACATGGCTACATTTTTGCATACACCAAATTGTTGGTTGGTTGCTGCTGATGTTCTGCTAATTCTAAGTCTATTACCATTCACTGAACAAACTACAAAAGGTTCTACTAAGGACTGGGGTAAGCAGCACTCAGCAGCATGTGAAGTAACAGGGTGCGTCATGCAGACCACAAAAAAATTACCAACTCATACTAATAAGTAACTAAATCTAAGTATCAATCCACCACTATCTCTTAGTGACAGGACAAGGGAAGGACTAGAGTCACTCTAGCATTACCTAACTTAAGTTCTCTAAAAGAAACTCTTTACATAAGCACGTTAAAGTAGCACAAAGTTGCAAACAAGTAAGATTATTAGTGCAGAGCACCTGTGTCATAACAATCACCGAAGACTTTTAAATGTAAGTTAGCTGCAGGGTAAGCAGCAGCATTCTTGCTGGTAGGTAAAAAGATATATTCACAATATATAACACAGAGCAGAAGAACAGACACAAAGTAGTAATAATTAAATAGCTACTCACCAAGCCCAGGGATCTCCACTCCTAGCAGGTGCAGTAGGTTCTGCTCCCGGTCCAGGATATAGGACCACCAGTGCATCAAATGGTTATGGGAGTGCCGGACACCAGAGCAGCGAAACACTGCCTGGTGCAACTTTCTCCAATGCTGCTGACGCTCCTGGAGCCCGTACCCGGCCTGCCGCCTGCTGCCAAGGTTAAGGGGAGGTGGCGCTGCACAAAAAAAAACAGTGCTGCCACCTCCGCCTCCACAAATAAGGTCTGTGCTTGCAACCCTTGTGGGCACCGCCCTCTGCAAGGAAGGAGGTCGCGGCTCTGGCTATGAGCTCTGTGGCCCTTTGCCATGGTTCTGGGTAGGCTGGGGGCAGAAAAGAAAAGGTACAAATTAAAAAAGTAAGTACAAGAAATGAAAATAGCAGGTAATAGAAAAAGAGTGAAAAAGTAGTTAAAAACACACAAAATGTAGAAAAAAACTAAAAGTATAGAATCAGGAAGATAGAGAGATAGATAATAAATAAAGAAGATAAAAAAAAGTTTCCTGAAACAAAGGATTGAAAAGATAGAGGGAGGATTGAAAAGTAGGCCCCGCAACCATAGCAATATAGTGAAAAACAAGATGGCCACGCCCATTGCGACCGAATGGGCAAGTTTGCGCGATTCCCCCCCCCCCCCCAAGAACCCAAAGTTGGCAACACATTTCCAACGCGATCATGCAAAAAACATCACGAACAGGAGGGGGAAATCACTTTAGCGTCTTCACGATATTTCTGAGTGTTTGCAGAGATTTTTGGCGCTTTCGCAGAGGTTTGCGTTACATGATTATGCAAATTCTGCCCACCCCTACTAGTAACCCTTTCAGACATCCCTCTAGAAAGGGCATGTAACAAACAATGTAGATATGGATGATGTCCACGCATAAAACCGTCCATCCTGTAAGGGCAGTAGCATGCAACAAAGGTATTGGTGACATCCACCTACATAACCATCCCTCATGTAAGGGCCCACAGCGTAAAATGTTGAAATGGGTGACTATCACCCATACAGCTATCCATTGTGCAAAGGCATGTAATGTAAGCAGTAAAAACGTAGTATTTACACACAACAGAAAACTAAGTGACGACACTCACTATAAAAGCACTTGCATATCAGAAAACAATTTCCCACGAAGGAAATAAATTTGTCACCACATCACTAAAATAGCAACGTTAACGTAATAGAAAACCTGCACACAGTGGGAAAAGATACCTACACTGTACATAAGTCAACACAGCAGGATAACAGTCAAGAAATCCATGCACTGCACACCTTGTGCAACAGTGGGACTACAAAGGCATACAGGGACACAGCAATCATGGCGTAAATGCAAACGTGTACAAACTGTTAAGGAAAACAATAATATACATTTATGCCAGAAATACTGGCATAATATTGAAGAACCCAATAAAATCAGTACAAAGCAGCACAAAGAAATGGTATGTAACATACAAATTACATGTAGGAGACACTATTGTGAAGTCAAGGCAGGAAAATGTGACTTTAAACACTGCAAAGATCACCCTGGACATCATTGACAGGAACAGAAACGAATAACAGAATAGTGGCAGCCAAACTATGCTTACATAAAACAAAATACCCTTAGGCAAATAAATATGCTGGGAAAACTCAAAGTATGATTTAGTGGCAATAAAAAAATACAAAGATGACACAGCACATCTCCCTGCACAAACAAACAAAGTTCCTGGTGAGCGGAAGCTAAAGTAGTGGGAGGCAAGATGGCGTCCGTGCTGGGCGTATGAGCAAACTGCTCCTGCTGGACCTCGCATGTTGTCAGGCTGCTCGAGTTTGGAGCGGGGTTGAGGGAGCCATCTGAACGCTGCTACAGTTTTTCGGTACCCGGTTCCTTGATCTGTTGTGAGCAGGGTTGATAAAAATTATTTCTTACCAGAGTAAATGTGGTGGCTGTTACGTGAAGCGGCAGCAAGCGGAGTCGGACTGCGGACCCTGCGGCACTATCGGTGGGCGGCGCTTTGGGTGCAGCTAACGCGGGTCACCTGGACAGGAGCTCACGGCGCGGTCTCTGGGAGCCGTGAGGAGACCGGTGGGGTCGCGAGTGCCGTGGAGGGAGCGCAGGAAGGAGCAATGGCTCCTAAAGGTCGAAAAGGTCGCAGACAGGGGAGTGGTCTCCCCGAAGCTCAGTCTGGACAAGAGATTTCAAGCGCGGCGAAGGCTGCTGCCGCTGGACGAATCGATACACGCAGCAAAGATGTAGAAAAGACTGCTAGAGGGGTGATACGAGGTACAGAATCTGTGGAAGTAAATGCTGGTAAACAATTAAAAGGGATACCAGAGTTATTTCGTCTATGAAGCAGAAGGAGAAACAGGGTCTATTAAGTTTTGATAAGTCCGGTGAGACTGTAGCTGAAACGACTGAGGATATGATTTCAACATTGCACTGGGGGACCGATGCTGGACAGTCAAGTGACATTGGAGTGCTGGTACTAGACGGAGCACAGGCAATTGAGACAGTGATTGAATTGGAGAGTGGCTTGGGGAATGTTAACGATTTAGTTACTGTTCAGAGTAATGTTGAAACGATAAATGCCACAATCTTACATGAGAGCAGACTGGAGATGCTCCTAGATTCTGAATTAAATATTGATCTGTCTATCCAGACTACTCAGACTCTGCCTAATACGGAGGGCTCTTTGACAGAGGGTGGCTCACAAGGAGGGGTCTCACATGCTTTACTGATCCCCAATGCTACAGAAACTGACTCTGCTGATTTTTTTCTTTTTCCGAGCAATCTATGTCTTCTACTGAAGATATGGCACAACAATATGCCACGTCTATGAGCGTGGAGAATGGCAGCATTTATTGCAGTTTTGAATTGAAAGGTTCTGACCCACCTACTGTCCGGAGACTTGAATTAAATCAGAGTGGAGTAACAAATCCCGGAGACATAGAAAAGGACGCAGATATTTTAGGAGCTATTTCTGGGTTAGAGGAGGTGCCAGAAGTGATATCATTAGAATTGATTTATAAGACCATGATGCAGCATAGGCATGAATCTCGAGAAGACAGTTTGAGAGTGCAAAATTCGTGCAAAGCACTCCAGAACTCAGTCAGGCGTCTTACTAAATCACACTCAGAGTTTGTTGAGAGAGCTAATGAAGCCGAGGCACGTATATCCACGCTTGAGGATGAACTGGCCCAACAGAAGAAAGTTATTGAATTACAAATTGCTCATAAAGAAGACATCAACTGGAAACTGATTGACCTAGAAAATCGGTCACGCAGAAATAATTTAAGATTTTTGCAGATTCCGGAGGGCAAGGAGGGGTCTGATCCTAGAAGGTTCATAATTGAACTGTTAAAAAAAGCATTTTCAGAATCAACCAGGTGGGACTGGGACAGGGAGGTGATGCGGGCCCATCGGTTTCCTTTTAATATCAGAGCTAATCAACGGGACCAGGAACCTAGAGCTATATTGGTAGCATTTAATAGCTTTTTGGCCCGTGAGGAGATATTTGCGAAAGCACGGCCGGATAAGAAGAGAAGTGGGCTTGGCTGTGACTTTTTTGTTCGTCCTGATCTTTGTAAGCAGTCAGTTGACTCACGATGGCAGCTTCGACAGATCATACCAGATTTCCAAGCCAAGGGTGAACAGGCATTTTTGCTGTTTCCAGCTAAAATGAAAGTTATATTTAAGGACCGCACCCATTTATTCATGACTGCCTTAGCTGCTAAGGAATTTCTGGCTAAAATGTAATTAGTATAGATCCTTAAATCTGTTGGTTATTTGTTATTTGTTTATGTTCGAGTGCTCTCTTGTTTATGCTCTGCTTCTCCTTGAGTGGCAATGGAATTTTTTTTGGGGTTTCTTAAATTTTTGAAGTATAATGCCCGTGGGGGAAAGCAGGAGGCTGGGGGTAGGCTCGCATCTAAAGGACCATAAGTACTAAAGTCTCTATTCAGGGTTGGGGGGGTAGTATTGGGGTGGGGGGGCGCACGGGGGGTAGGTATAGGAAGGGTAGGGGGTGGTCGGAAGCACGAGGGGGGTGTGGAAAAAAGGGGGAAAAGGTTCACAGCAAATTACGCCAAAAAATGTTTTAATTACAATTTTCAGTTGGAACTGGGACTCATCTGATCTATTTTCTGAATTTAGTAAAAAGAATATTTCAGAAGAAGTACCTCCATATCTATGTCTGCCTTTTCATTTTTTGATTATAAGTAAAAAATGGCAACAAAAGGGTTACGGATTTGTTCCTTAAATGTTTCTGGATTGAACAATGTAATAAAGCGACAGAAGGTAGCAGCGGAGCTTAGGTATATATCACCACATATACTCTGTGTACAGGAAACTCACATTCCATGGTCGAAACAAGAGGTGCTAAAAGAACTTGGATTTTCCTTAGTGGTCGCCTCGGGGCAATCTAGTATGATAAGGGGCACTGACATTCTTTGTAAAGGAAATTATGTCAAAACTGGGCGGAAATTAATGGTCAAGAAAGGACGATGGGCAATAGCAGAATGTAGGTTTGAGGGAAAGGCGCTGACGTTATGCACGATCTATGGAGCTAATTTAGGTGATCCTGAACCTATAATCGAGGTAAATCTGGAGCTGGCAACTTGGCCTCAGCCGGTGGTGGTCTGTGGAGATATGAATATAAATCTGACTAACAGGGTATTACAGGAGGGTGTGGCCTCATATAGTGGACGCAAGCCGAAAGTATATAAAGCATTGTATAATTTGGTCCAGGATCATGGGCTGTTTGATGTGTGGGGTAATTTGAGGCCAGAAGATAGTGGTTTTACATTCTACTCTTACCCTCACAAGAGAATAGTTAGATTGGATTATTTTTTTACCCCAGTTTCATTACTGGCTGGTGCAACAGTAAGTGTCCATCCCAGAATTACATCAGATCGCGCACCCATTGTATTAGAGATACAGTGGGGTCTTAGGAAATCAAAATGCGCATATTTTACATTTGATAGGAAGTTGGGATTAAATAATTATTTTTTTCAGGAAAATAAGGGGACCGCTAGTCCAGGTATTGTCTGAGATACTTCTAAAGCTTGTTTTCGGGGCGAATGTATGAGTTTCACGTACAGGCAGCAGAAGAAAGCTAAACAAGAGTTAGGTATCTTATACCAGCGCCTAGTACAGGCTGAAATTGCATTAATGAATGGTGTAGTTACTGAATTGAATGATTTAGGCAATCTTGAGGATCAAGTAGCTAAATGTAGAGCTAAAGTGGTGGGCTATTGGAGTACAGAAAATGCAAAGAAGTACTTGACTTCAAAGATGGAAAAACATGAGTATTCTGAAACTATCGGTAAAAGGTTGGCAGTCCAGCTTCGGATGAAGGAGTCGGCCAGAAACATCGCTGCAATGAAGGATGATATGGGTGTGTCCCACTCTGACCCTTATGAAATCCTTCGGATCTTTCAGCAGTTTTATACTGAATTGTATACAGGGACTGACTGTGACGGGCTGGACTGGCTGGAGATGTTTGAAGGGGGCTTAAAAAAGCTGGACTTTATGGTGGCTCAGAGCTTGGAGGCTTTGATTACTGAGGTGGAATTGGAAAGGGCTGTAAAAAGTTTACATGTTGGCAAAGCTGCTGGCCCTGATAGAATACCCAGTGAGGTTTATAGACAATTTTACAAAATTATTAAAGATGAGTTATTACTGGTTATTCAGAAGGCCCAGCAGGGAGCGCCTCCCAGATCTTGGACAGAAACTACGATAGCGGTTTTTTGTAAGAAGGGGAAACAGCCAGATTTAGTAGGATCCTACAGACCAATATCATTACTAAATGCAGACAACAAAATTTACTCGAAAATAGCAAATCGATTTTCTGACTGTATTGCCACTTTAGTTTCACAACAACAGCATTGTTTTATTCCTAAAAGAGGGAGAGCAGAACATGATAACAAAGTTATTACACTATTTGACAATGCTGCGGTGAAAAAAAATGATCTAGCGCTTATTTTACTAGACGCAGAAAAAGCGTTCGACCGGGTGTAATGGGGTTATATGTGGAAGCTAATGCAGAAAATGGGGTTTGGGTCAAAATACATTGTTGCCATTCAGTCTTTATATCAAACACCTACGGCTAAGATTTCTGCTATGGGCTTACTTTCTGACTCCGTGAATATTACACGTGGCACACACCAGGGATGCCCGTGCTCCCCCCTTTTGTTTGCTTTATACATTAACCCTTTTTTAGAACAATTGATTGGCAATATTCTTATTCCACCTTATCTAGTGTCTGAGTATTATTTTTCTGTGTTCGCTTACGCGGACGCCATCGCGGTGACAACTACAAACCCAGGCACCGCTATCAAAGAAATTGAGAGGTTGGCGAAGGAGTTTGGGCGCGTAGCAGGATATAAATTAAACGTGTTAAAAACACAGATCTTGTGTTCTGAGTCAGTAGTATTGCAAGATAGCAGAGTAGTGAAGGAGGCCACATATTTAGGCATTCAATTGCGGGCAAATATGATAGAATTAGTCGAGGCTAATTGGATGATATTGATGACCAAAATCAGGAATTCCTTGGATAGGTGGGAATGACTATACTTAACCATTATCCGACGGTCGAATGTTATAAAAATGAATGTGCTACCAAAGGTCTTGTATTTATTTAGGTCTATACCCCTAGAGATTGCAAAAGATAAGATACAGTCTCTGCAGTCCAGATGTGGCAAATTTATTTGGAGTCCAGGGAAACCTAGACGAGCAAAGAAGTGTATGACTCTACCAATTGTTAGGGGAGGAATGGGGGTGCCAGACTTCTTTTTGTATTATGTCACTTTTTTTTATTGAAGATGAGGTTTTTGATAACTGGGGAGACAGAGCAGGATAATGCTCTTGCCCCTTCTATTTTTGAAATACAGTTAGGGTCTGTAGCAAAACAATTACTATTTAAGGAGATTGATGGGAGTTATTACAAGCGGACTCGCTTCAAGGTAGTGATGGGCGCGTTTAAGGTATGGAAGTGGGCAGCCAAGACTACAGCGATAGGGAAAATATCTTATTATACGCCTTTGAACACTCACAGACTACTACCTAGTATATTTTCTGACGATATGGCCTTAAGATGGCAGCGGAAAGGGGTCAGATGGCTAGGAGATATGTACAAGGGATTTGTAAATCTTTTGATGAGTTAAAAGGTCAGTTTCTGTTTCCTAGTAGTTATTTTTTTAAATTTCTGCAAATACGAGATTATTTATTGCATCGAAAAGTTGTGTTTCAGTCAAATCAAGTTGTGGAAGCAATTAGGAGGCTAGTAAAAATTGGAACACTTTACCAACTCTTACTTAGTGATCGGAGTGACGATTTAGAAAAAGTAAGGACAAAATGGGTGGGTACATTAGAAGATCAAGAATTAGATATAAATGACTTATTACTACTATCCAAGGAGGCACTAATGTCGGCAAATCTAAAAGCACAATTTTTTAAGACTTTGTTTGACTTATATTACACTCCGATCCGAATGGCGAAATGGGGTGGAAGGAACGACGGCAAGTGCTTTAGATGTAGAGCTGACGATGCTGAAAGTGTTCATATCTTCTATAGTTGTCCCAAACTTCAATGTTTTAATACTGATTTAGAGAAGCTCTCATCCTTTGTAATTGGAAGGCCTTTAGTGATCACTCCGGCTATGATGCTGTTGGGGAAAATACCAAAGGACAGAGCAGTTGATCCTCTATATCAACATTGGTATTTTATTTTATTTGCAATGACAGTAGCACGTTTATGCATAGCCACGGAGTGGCTTCAGGAACACACTCCTGTGTTTCACCAATGGCGTGCTAAAATGCTTAGTTTGTACAACTTGGAGTGGGGACTTTTTTCCATTAAGGGCGTTAGGAAGAAAAGATTGGGCTTAAAAATATGGGGAGCGTTTCAAGACTAGTATGAGGACTAAGAATGTAAGATAAGTCAAGACAAGATGAGATGCTCATGAATTTTGGTGGAAACTCGTTGTATTAATAGAAACTGGCTCGTTTATGTTTTTCTTTTCTCTTTGTATATGAAATTGCTGCAATTTATTGGTAATTTATTATATCTGAATTTGTCAATTTTGAATTGCAATTTTGCTGTGAGCACCTAAATAAAAAAAAAAAAAAAAAAAGTTCCTGGTGAGCGACCTCTCACCTGAGTATACAGGAACACTGCACCAAACCGGAACATAAATGAGATCACCTCTGACTTGGCTGCCGGCAAATTTGTCAGGTCAAATGTCACTACCTCTAGCACATGAAGTTGCCAACAAATCACAAAAGCATGGCATCGTCCTAATGACTGTCTAGGTGCAAACTGACAGAAACATGAGAAGTTGATAAACTATGCAGCAGCTGGAGTGGACAAAAACAGCGGACAAAATGATGGCAAAACAAGATGGTCACATGGAAGAACAGCGCCACTTGACTCCTGGCATGTGTGGGCTGCAAAACTTCCTTGGAAAGCTTGCATTTCTGGGTAGCAACGGAGATGCCACAGATATCCCTGCCGCACCTTCACGTGACCATGTGGAAGCGGTAAGGGGCGCGCACTGTGACAAGCTCTGGCGACCAATTACCGGCTCATGCTTTGATTCAAAACCACAACGTAACAGTTTACCCAACCTCACTTGAGGGAAGACAAGAAAAACTCACCAATGTGTCTCTTTCCCTTTGTGAAGTGCTTCTCTGGCTGCCTGTACCATGGCCAGATAATGACTATATTTTGTGTGGGACCCAAATCTTCTTTTCAGAATCATTAAAAACAAAATATTACCTCCATATTCAAAATAATTTCCCTTACAGAGAACATTCATTGATGACTGTAAAGCTTGTCAAAGTGCAGAGATGATGGGAACATATGTTACTTGATAATTCCGCCAATAACTCTTAAATCATCTCTGCTAGCAAAACACACTTTATTGGTAATTGTTCCAGGCTCGCACAGGTTGTCACAGTAGCATGAATGAAGCATGCTCTGCCTGAAGCCATCCGATATAAAGGACACTGGTGGGGCTGCAGGGCGTTCTGGTGTTTGTTGACGTCTCCTTAATCTTCCTTGTATAGTTTCTTATGAGTAGTTCCTTGAATAGTCACTCCAGACTGCTTTACACATGTAGTTACTATAGTTCTCGCTCCAAATTGTCGCCAAAAAAATGTTGTCATCAAAGTCAAGTGGCTGAGGAGTTGTTTGCAGACTATTTATTAAGTCTTAGTTGCAGGTTAGTAAATCCATAGAGAGCAGCCGCACCACCAGGAGCAGCCTGCCTGCTGCTCAGCCCATACTCCATCTGCCACACCTCACCTCACAGGCACCCAAAGATTCCATTCATCATCACCACTCCAACATTCCACACATCACAGTCACACTGGCTGAGCAATGAAGGCAAAAGCAACAGGGGAGATGCATAAATACATAAACAAGATATAACACACTGTCCTTCGAAACACATGAATTAGATTCTACTGTGAGCTCACTGAATTGTAACGTACTTGCTAGTTAGTTTTTGACTTTCGAGGGGCAGCAAAGTCAATAGTTCAAGGCTTACTCTTTGGTGTGGTTTAAAATGACTAGTTGAAGCATCACCTATCTCAATCAGAATGAATATAAAATGCAAGCAATGTTATATGTTTATAAACAATACATACCTTTTATCATTATTAAGGTTATATGCTCAGTAACTTTAATAAGTTTTATGGCATTTGCAATATTTCTTCATATCTTAACCAATGGGATTTATAGGTAATAAGAGGAGGGCACGTTGGCCAATATGTGTTGGAGCGAGATTTCGACAAGCGAATATACTAGAAGCTGGCAGGATTATTTAGCCGAGTGTCTCCTAAAATTCGAATGTCCTAAATTGGAAGACGAAACAAGGAGTAAAATGGTTTATAAAAAATTAATGAATTCAACCGTTGCCTTGCGGTCAGAAGTGTTGGATAAATATGAGTTGGGGAAAAAAAAAAACTTTTGGTCCATTGCCAATTGCTTCGACAAAATGATGGTCCAACCCTATTTACTTTTTCATCAAAAACCCTTAATTAAGAACAAATTTATGTTATTAAGGTTTGAAATCTATCCAACCAAAGATGGAACCCCTAAATGGAAGTCCAAATGGGCATCAAATATTTGTCGGTTATGTGGGCAATATGATGAAACTTTGCTGCATATGGTAACATTATGCCCAAAAATGATGAAGGAATGGAAAACAATTTTAAAAGCTATTTTTATAGAAATGGGACTTAGGACTTGTAGATCGGCATTAATATTTTGCTTAAGTGGTGTCAACGTCCATATAATACACCAATTTGTAAAATTTATGCTTACAGTGGAAATTAAATTATGTAAGGTTGACACCCAAAGTATATGTTAAATTTGTTACGGCTGTGAAATGAGGATGTTGCTGTTTTTAAGGTGATGATGAATTATTTCTATGGCTCTTTTCAATGTACTAATTGTTTGTTTTTAGAGTACTACTTTTTAGATAGTTGTTCTATTTATTATGTTTATTATTTTTATCGAATGACATACGTGCACTTTTATCCCGGAAAAACGCCAAGCCCTATATAGTTTTAAAAATGAAAGAATAATTTTAAATTACCCCGAACTGGAAAAAGTTAATTGATTGTGGTCAACTTTATGCATTGTATCCTGGAATATTTAATCTGGTAATGTGTTGTGTTTGCATTTATTTCTGTTCTTTGTTGTAATGGTTTTAATTAATCAACAAATAAATCAATCAATCAATCAATGCTTGTTGGGCATCGGCTGTTGGGTTGCTCAAGCATCCTACTTTCTCTCCCATTCTCTTTATCTATGTTGGTGGTCACTTATTTTAGCTGCTAACTAAGCTGGAAGATGCAGATGTTGCCACAAAAGCAGTTTGGAGGGGGGGTGATGTCAAGCCTCCCTACTCAAAAACACATGCTACCTGGGCTCAGTTCATGCTGTAGAGCTGAATTTTGAAGTGATTGCAACAGCTTCTGTGTTTTTTTAGTCTTCAACTCTGTCACCACTTCAGGACATATGTGGTGGGTGCAAGGGTTCATAGTAGGTGAAAGGTCATGAAGACAGTGCACAGGTAATGTTTTTTCACACACCATTCTCACACCTGCAAGAGTTTGTTGGAGGCAAACGTTGTCAATGGGGAAGCAGCGGCTCACAGCAGTGATTTTTGAGCAAGCTAAAGTTTATTGATGAGTTCATGCTTGCCAGTCTGGTGGCAGCAAAGATTCTTGTTGATGACAATGGTGTTAGGCCAAAATGAGACAGGAACTACAAAAATGTCACACATGCTGGCCTTTCACATGCAAACGTTTTTTTCTCTTGAGTATGCTGTTCATAATTATTTGCATTTTGGGGCAGATTGGCCACAACCATGAACGTCAAATCGTGGGAGAAAGAAAAACAGTTAAGGGCCCGATTCACAAAGGGCCTCTGCACTCGTAGTGACAGCCCCACAGTCGTGGGGGGGGGGCCCACACTCGTTGCCTGACCTCCACAATGAGAAACTGCAATGCGGATGGCATACCATGACTGCGGGGCCTCCGTGGTGGCCCTTTGTGAAAGGGGCCCACTATCTGCAAATGCCCTCTTGGGTCACATATACCAAAGCAAACGTTTACACCTGCTGGAAATTCAGTAAGCACACATTTTAGGCTTGCAAGTCCTCAAAGAAATCTACAGTGTTGTAGATTTGCCGTTACACTTCTGTGATTAATTGTTATGTTCATGAAAGCAAGAAATTCATAGCAAAATTCCTACAGGGGCAAATTTCTGGGTTCACTGACAAAATATCGAAGTTAAAAATATAGAAGTAAAAAATCTCGATGTAAAAATATGGAATGCAAAAATATTGACTCCCTATACTTAAACAGGTAAGTACAAAAATATCAGAAAAAAATATCAATGTAAAAAATATAGTTGTATTATATATATATACTAGCTTACCCGTCGTGCGTTGCTGCGATCTCTGAAGAAAGGAAAGTCAAGGAAACTCGTTATGATCACATTCAGTTTACGTTGTGTCATTTTTATTGAAACGTATTCATTTTAATATGGAAAACATTTTAAAGTGTTGTTTATTTATTTGAGTGCTTGTGGATACACGGTATTTTTTGTTTTTCCGTCTGGTGCGTACCGAATAAATCAGAAGGTTTTCCGACGCGTGAGCTGGCCACATTAAGTTGTCCATGTGAGAAGCACGGATTCTCCAAATGTAGTCCACACACTTGCAGCGATTGTCCTTGTGCTTTGTTGATGGTCATTGCAAAAGCGAGTCACACCGAAAACTGTAAACGTTCAGTATTGGAAAGATTATGAGGGCCCTGGGCGGCTGGGGGGGGCCGATATTTAACAATTTTTATTTCTTTTTTTCCAGAAACCTTTGCGGGAGTGTACTCAACAACTTTTAACAATCTTTCTTTTTT
Organism: Lissotriton vulgaris; assembly: GCF_964263255.1. NCBI lineage: Eukaryota > Metazoa > Chordata > Amphibia > Caudata > Salamandridae > Lissotriton > Lissotriton vulgaris. The sequence continues at coordinate 161,348,743 of NC_141700.1, forward strand.
TTGCCAGAAACCTTCGCGGGAGTGTACTCAACATCTTCCCAAAGTTTCATGGCGATCGGATGAATCGTGTAGTTATGCATAAAGGACAAACAGACATACTTTCGTTTTTTTATATATAGATAAAGGCGAAATTCTCAATCCTTGTTTTATTTTTATTTTTTTTACATCTGCTAGCCTTCTAATTACCATTAATATATTTACTTAAATAGCAGAGGCACCTGCCTGTTCATGGAGGACCAAGGTTGGGTGAGCTGGGGCTACTCCCAATTTGGTTAGAATTCCACTGGTATGCGATCAAACGGGATCATTACTTTCACTTTTAATTGTGGATGTGTGTGTTATATAAGCATTCACCAGCCTTACATTAAACATGAGGCTAGGAAGACCCTGAGGAGCAGGGTCGGGATGGGCGTGGGGGTGGGGGTGGCTCGGGCAGAGCTGAAGAATTGTAAATATCAATTGTACCTTGAGTTTGATCTTTCCCTGAATGTAACCTCTCCATAATCTCTTGTACCTCCAGGCATTGTTGACAACAGTCAGCTGAATTATGATAAATGCCTGTAATCAATGGGGGTGTTTGTGTGAAAGTGAACCCAAAGGGGGAATGACTGCTAGATCCAGACATTGGGTCATTTTCCTACTGAAAAGCAATATGGAAAATGGCAATTATTTCCGGGAGAGATTATTGGTTAGAAAAAGAATGATGTATATGTATTAAGACACCTGACACCCCGCCGCCCCACCCCACAGACCATCGACAGTAATGTTTGTGTCTACACTCCTGAAGGTACATGTTACACCGATTTACAGTGCCACAAATATGTGCACGTTAATTTCCCACAAATATGCTAGGAAAATGGCCACCCACGCCACTTAGAATGAAATATCGGAGTCACAAACAGGACACGGCTCCCGCAGTTTGATTGGCAGGAATAGCATTGTAAATTGTACAGCAAATGTGCAGGGAGAACATGTTATTCTTTTTTGTTACTAAGTGGTACATGCTAGTATGCTGCTAATCGAAGGGGTGGGTTGGACACAAAGAACCATGTTACGATATATACATATATTTGCCTATTGAAATAAAAAGCAGTGCGCTGGCGTTCATGGAGAGTAATTCCCAGCGGGGCTGTAGGTGGCAGCAGTTGTCTTAAAACGGTCTGAGTACCAATTTGGCGTATTGTAGAAGTCACTCCCGGTTGATACTTAAGATCGGAAGTCTTTATGGAGTGAAATGGACATCAGCATCTCTGGAGGAAGGATGTCACCCTGAAGTGAAAATGCAGCAATCAAGCTCATACAACAGACGGGCTCTCCCAAGCATTGCAGCACCTCTGCCTCGCACACACGCGAGTTTTCCAAAACGTTGATCTTTTCTGCACGGGTCATACTGTTTTGGTAACACAACGGTACTTGTCCGCGGACCAGGGCTTGTCAGCATGTGCAAAGAGAGGGACCTCTTTGCTAATGGGCACCAGGCGTACGCACGCAAGCTGATCTTGACGGACGTGCCCTACCAAGAGTAGCTCAGCTGTAGCCAGGGTTCACAAACCGAGCGAAATGCATCAAGTAAAATGATAAAAACACCTTTCGAGTTTACTGCAAGGAAATAAAAGCGCACGGAGATAGAACTGCATGCTTTCTTTCACATTACTAATATGAGGCTGTTGCCCGCTCCAGTCCGCCAAAGTTCACCGCTCCTGTCCTCCGCTCCTGTCCGCCACTCCTCCAAGCGCTCCTGATGATGTCAGCACGCACGTCGTTAGCGCACACGGCCGGCGCTACTTCCAAGGGACTACTTTTTTTTGGAACATATATTTTTTTAAGGAACGTATATTTTTTGTGGTATATAGCCTATGTCACTCTGCAGACCCTGACAATTCCAATGATGTATTGGGTGTTTGGATTGGCGCTGTGGTTCCCGAGTTTACCCGCCTCAAAGGTTCACAGTTCTCGCTTTATAATAGTAGTATATATATATATATGAAATTGAATATTAAATATGCTAAATAATAACATTAATATAAAAAAGAAAGTAGATTTAATATCAATAAAAAATAAAATAAAAAACTTGATTAAAAAAGTTAAACACATACATAATAATTAATATATATATCCTTTAAAACAATGAATAAACTATTCATTTTAATTTATTTTTTATTTTTAAAGGTATATAAAAATTTACACATATATATATATGTGTGTGTGTGTACCAATAACATTAAATCTAATTAAAAAACCATTCTATTATAAATTAAAACATGAAACTATTTAAAAATCTTCAAACTTAAATTTCCCACTCCAGTGAGTGCAACAGTAGGGAAAGTGTTGGATAGCAGAGGGGTAAACATTACTATTCCAACTCCAGTGAGTGCAACAGTAGGGAAAGCGTTGGATAGCATAGGGATAAAAATTACTATTCCCACGGCAGTGAGTGCAACAGTAGGGAAAGTGTTGGATAGCCGAGGGGTAGAAATTACTATCACCACTCCAGTGAGTGCAACAGTAGGGAAACTATTGGATAGCGGAGTGGTAAAAATTACTATTCCCACTACAGTGAGTGCAACAGTAAGGAAAGTGTTGGATAGCGGGGGATAGAAATTACTATCTCCACTCCAGTAAGTGCAACAGTAGGGAAAGTGTTGGATAGTGGCTAGATACAATTTACTATTCCCACTCCAATAATTGCAAAAGTAGGGAAATTCTTGGATAGAGGAGGGGTAAACATTACTATTCCCACTCTAGTGAGTGCAACAGTAGGAAAGTGTTGGATAGCGGAGGGGTAACAATTAATAATCACACTCCAGTAAGTTCAAAATTACAAAACAAACTAAATTTTAACAATAAAACTATTTAAAAACCAAAATAAATTAAAGATATATATATAAATATGTTAAAAATGTACATACAAATATTTAATATTTAAAACAAATATTATCATGTTAAATCCATATAACAAATACCTACAAATATGATATTAAATAAAATAAAAAAACAATTTCCAAACAAATAAATATTTGTAATTAAAAATTATTTAGAAACAAAAACATCAATTATTACATAATTTTTTTTATTTCCTACCCTATAACACCACACAACACACATCTACATTTAAAAAATGTAGTTCCTCAACTACCATAATTAATTACCAATTAAAGAAATATTATTAATTAAAAAACACTCCTAAAAATTATTTAACTTACCACTCTTTACCCCTATAATCCCCACAACCCACAGTTAAAATGAAACTATAATCAATTAACAAACTAATAGTATTTAACAGCTAATTGTAAAGTAAGTAACATTAATTTTCTCCCCTCACTGTATCCCTATTACAATAAAACCCACACACAAAAAAATGAATACCCTAATTAAGTATAAACGAATTAAATATTATCATCCACAATTTGTTTATTAATTAAACAAAAATCACTTCCCACCCTTTCCCCCTATAAACACCACAGCCCACACCTATATTCAATTAAACAAAATCCATATTTATTTTTCAATTCATGAATTAAAATTAATTAACAACTAATTATTAATTAATTAAACATAAATTACTTCCCACCCTTTACCCAATAAACCCCACAACGCACACCTAAAACAAATCACATAATTACCATAATTAATGATCAATTAATTAGTTCATATAAACTAACAAACTGATTATTTATTAATTTAACATAAATTACTTCCCACCCTTTACCCCTATAAACCCCACAACCCGCACCTAAAATTAATTACACGATTTCCGTAATTCATTTTCCATCAATTCATTTTTTTTAAAACATCTGTTTGTTAGGTTTTACACAATAATTACAGTTTATAGACATGTATTTTCTGACAAGGTTACAAGCATTTTTTGGTGGTAAGTTCGAGGGTGCAGAAGCAGATAATTAAAGAAGGAAAGAAAATAAACATATAGGAACATATATTGATCGAGCGCTTCTGCACCTTACAAAGCAACAAAGTTCGGCAAGATATCTTACAGGGGTGAGGGTTAGGTCAGACTGGTATTAACCACATGTTACATTCTAATAGCTAATCGGGCATATTACTTTATGAAACTTATTAACAACAAGAGCATCTATTGGCAAGAATCAGGCTATGTGTATCTTCTTTAGGAGAACAGCTGATGGCAGGCAGCCACTATATACATTCTATATTTGTCAATGGATTGCAGGGGTCTATTAGTGGCTGCTTAAATGGATCAGTGATTTCCGTCCTTGGGTGGGGCTTGTCTATGGATTGTTTTTATTTATTGCAAAGGGGGGGGGGTTTGGGATGCTACAGGGAGTCAACGCTCTCAGTTACGTCCTTTGCCTCCCATTCCCGCACTACTTCCAACCACAGGTCCGCTACAGGGCGGTGTCTTATCCCCCTACTATCCTCCTCTATCAGTGCTCTTTCTTCCACCCGGGCCCAGGCCGCAACATCTTCTTCCCATTGCTGGATACTAGGGCCAACAGGGGATTTCCATCTGAGGGCTATTCTCCTCCTAGCCAACACCAGGGCTAAATCTATTAATCGGTTTCCTATTCTTTTTAATGTTTGGCCTACGGAATAAGCCCAGCACACATGCGTCGATTGTGCAAGGGATAGTGCATTTCAGGACAGTGTGTATTGACCCATGGATGTGGTGCCAGTATGCAAAGAGTGATGGACAGCTCTAGATCATATGTTTAAAGTCAGCATCTGGCTGTGCAGAAGGCGGGCATTGTTTGTTAGTGCTGCCCCATACTAAGTTAAATCTGTGCAGGGTGAGATATGTCACGTGAAGAATGTTGAACTGGGTGTATTTGAAGCTAGCATTTCTGGAGATTGTCTTGGGCAGCCTCAGCACTTGTTTTCATTCAGCCTCGGCGATGGATTGCTTTATGGTTAGCTCCCATTTCTGTCGCAGTGTGGGTAGCTGATCCTCAACCATTTCTCTCAGGGCCCGGTAGAGCCATTTGTTGAGATGTCTCGCCGATCCCAATGTGATCATGGCATGCAGGAGTACATGTGTATTTGGCTCATGTGTTCCTGCTCCCCTTAGGGACTGGAATGTATTCAGCATCCCGTGGTAAGTCAGGAATTGCCCACAGGGCAGGTCATATCGGGAAATCAAGTCTTCCAGAGGGATCAGTGCCCCCTCTAGATGTACGTCCTCCGTCCTCGATAGGCCTGCGTTTTTCCAATCTCGTAGTTGGTTCCCAGTAAAGGAGGAGGTTTTAGCTTCACCCTTTGGCAGTCACACAAGTGGGAGGTCAGGCGAGTATAATGCGGTTTCTGGCATTCGCATAGTGCTTCTACGCCAGCATTTCCGGGCCACCGTGGCCAGGACACCCCGAAATTGGGCTTGTTTCCTCAGGAGTATCAACCAAGCCAGCAATTCCCTTTTTATGTCAGTGCCGGGTTGGAAGTCAAGTGTCGCCAGCCCAATCCCCTAAAACCATTGAGCCAGCTACTGCAGTTGGGCAACCAGATAGTATAGCAAACACAAGGAGATGATGGATGGAGTGCTGAAACTTTTCAGACACTCATCCCCAGTCACAGATCTGGGTTGAATCCATCATCGCTCTTTAGCTCACTTCGCCACCCCAGTTTAGACACAGCTATATTCCAATCAGCATTGAGCCTTTGCCTCATGGGAACAGTCCAGACTGAACTACCAAGCCATGTCTTCCCTGGTCCGGAAAGAAGCATTCTGGAACTGATTTTGGGCTAACAGCCCTCATCAGCCAGGCTAGATTGAATCCAGTGGCACAAAGAAATAAAGTAAGCGCGGTAGCATAACCATTTTAGAGAGCGCTATTCTCGACATGGTGGGGAGTTTAAGGGAGTGCCAGAAGGTCACTGCTGATTTAAGTGAGCGTAGAGCAGGGTTTAGATTACCTTCTCGAAGATCATTTTGGTCACGGAATATTTGGATACCCAGGTATCTAAAAGATGGTGGGGACCACTTGATGCCCGTTGGGAGTGTCAGAGGACAGGAGACTACATGGTCTAGGGGGAAAATATGTGTCTTATTGTAGTTCACCTTCAAACCAGTTAAAATGGCGCAGGTATTTAAGAAATCCATTGCACCAGTTATCCCCTCCTCACCATTCTGCATATATAGAAGGATGTCATCCGCGTAGAAGGATATCATGCATTTCCTCCCATCCAGTGTCAGGCCAAGACGGCCACACTAAGCCCTGAACTGCACAGCCAGTGGCTCCATAGCCAGCATAGGACAAGAGGGATGATAGGGGACATCCCTGCCTGGTTCCTCTATAAATCTCATAGGAGTTTGAGATTTTACCGCCCGTCTTAACTCTAGCTAATGGGAGAGTGTGGAGTAGCTCAACCCACCTGCTCCATCCCTCTCCCAGTTTCATGGCATGCATTACCTTCATCAGGAAGTCCCAGTGCAGGGAATAAAAAGCTTTTTCAAGGTCTACTGCCATAACCACTGCATTTGGGTAGTTCGAGAGGTCTCGGTGAAATAGTGTGTAGTATAGACTTCTAAGGCTGCCCAACGTGGATCTAGGTGGGATAAACCCATTCTGGTCTGTATAGACCAGTGCACACATGTGTGAGAGCAACCTGTTGGCTAGTATTTTACTTAATATTTTAAAGTCCAAGTTTAACATGGATAGTGGTCGAAATTCTGTGACCCTAGGGTCGTCCACTTTAGACTTAGGGATGGGCATTGATCCAGTGAGTCGGCATATAACTTAATGATGTGGGGTGCAAGCTGGTCAGTATAGGTCGCATAAAATTCGTCTGGAAGGCCATCTAGGCCTGAGGTCTTCCCCATTGCTAAGTCCTTAATCGCTGCTCTGATTTCATGTATGCTTATAGCACCTCTCAGGTCTTTTCCGGCCACGACGTCTGTGGACCGTAGTGGGTTCTGTTCAGGTAGTCCTGGATTTGATTCTCCGGTAGAACCAGTGGGCACTCATATAGGGACTCGTAGTATTTTGGAAGCATGCATTTATTGTTTTAGGTGAGTAAGTTAAGGTGCCATGCCCGGTCTGCAATTTAGTTATGGGGGATACCCTAGTCTCTGGTTGAATGAGCCAGGCGAGCAGCCTGCCTGATTTCCCACCCTCAATGTATTGTTTCTTTCTATTACTTACAATCTAGAGTATGCAGTCTGTCTAGCGTCTTGTTGTAAGTGCTCTTGGCTCAGGATAGTTGTATGTGTGTATCCATTAAAGGCCCCAACCCAACCCAATCTTAAGCACATGGATCTTAGTGTCTTGTTGCCGGAGTTCATTCACGATTTCCCATCTGACCCCCACTGCCATCCCCGTACAGTGTCCCCTAATGACCGCCTTGAAAGAATCCCACACCACCAGCAAAGAGCTGGCCGTTCCCTGGTTGTTGGAGAAGTAGTCAGTTTCCGTGGTTTGCAAGGATTGTCGGAAGCATGTGTCTTCCGCTATAGTGGGATCAAAACGCCAAGTCGGAACAGCTGCTGTTTCGGGTGTTAGGAAAAGCGTCAAAAAGCAAGGGGTTAGGATCGGACAGTGTACGTCCCAAGTATACTGAATTAAGCATTTGTGTACTGATGTGGGATGAGCAGAGGAACATATCCAGCCTGATGTGCAAATGGTACAGGGGTGAATAGAACGAGTAGTCCCTGACCTGTTCGTGGTGCTGTCTCCATATATCCACTAAATCCCAGTGTTTTATCCAAGTTCTAAACGTTTTCGCATTGGAATCGGCCAGTGCCTCATTCAGCGGTATCGTAGATCTGTCCATGTTGGTGTTAACTACACAGTTATAGTCCCCCCAACACTACGTCTTGTGTGGCCATCTCTGCAAGCAGGCTGGAGAGTTTACAAAGAAATTGTTGTTGCATTTGGTTACGGGCGTAAATACTGCCCACAGTTATCTCCCTGCCAAATAGTCTCCCCTTAATCAACACATACCTGCCGTCGGGATCAATTAAGGTCTGTAATGCATCAAGGGGGATTCCTGGGCATACCCACACCAGGGCCCCTCTGGAAAGGCAGAGTATGATGTGGCATATAGTTGGCCTCTCCATCTACGCCTGAGGTGCTGTCCTTCTTTGGGGGTCAGGTGGGTCTCTTGAAGCATGACCACCTGTGCCCCCCTTTGCCTAATATAGCTGAGTATATTGTAGCATTTTGCTGGGGAGCCCATGCCCCTAACGTTCCATGTAAGGAACTTTAACCCTCTAGGTCCCATGCTTGTATCTGCCATATGAGCCTAGTATTGTGAGTTGACTGCCGTAAGCTATTACAATTATGCCTTATTACCTGAGTGCTCGCATAAACTTGAAAAAACCGAACATCCCAAACCAAGGTCAGCAGCGCAACTGCTGTCCACCCAAACATTCGAACCAAACAGTACATGCAGTCAGAACGCCGCCTTCAAACCACTAGGCAAAGCCTTCTGGTGGGGGTGGGTGTAGAAGTCAATTGGGATAGTAGCGCCTCGTCCCGGCTCTATCATGTGCTTGTGCCCTTAGGCAACAGTACTTGGTCTTTAGTACATGTCCATAGCTTGTGGCGCCCCCACTGCCAGACCCGGCGATAACTCTGTTCCTGCCACGTGCAGCCCCAGGGATGAAGGATATATAGCAGTTCAGGGGGTATCTCAGGAAACTGCCTCAGCTAGGCAATGTCATCTGCCAAACGTGGAGTGAGCTTTAGCTGGGGGGGTCAGCTTTGAGGGAGTCTCTAGATTCAGCCGATGCATCAGCAGATATAAAAGATGTCCCCAACGTTTTATCTTGGTGGGAGGGTGAGATAATTTGTGCCACTTCTTGCAGCGCAGCTTGTCTGTCTTGGTAGGTTTGGAAGGCCGTAGGCCTCTGCACCTGAGTTGGCTTATGGCCGCATTGTGGCCTCCACCTGCATGGTTGCAGCCCTGTCACTGTACATAATGATCGTTTAGGCAGAGGTGCACCTTTCTTATACGCCTTCATCCAGGCCCAGACCTCCTCCGGGGAGTCGCAGAAATGTGAGGTTCCATCAAGTATGATTTTCAGCTTGGCTAGGAATATTATGGAGTACTGTATTCCTTCTTCCCTAAGGGCTTTTTTAGCCTCGAGAAAAGATGCCCGTTGGGCCTGCACCCTGGCCGTGAAGTCTGGGAATATGGACACCTTGCTGTTTTTGATTACATATGGGCAGTGGGTGTGTGAGTGCAGAAGGAGCATGTCCTGGTCCCTAAAGTGAAGAAGCCTTGCAATCACTGGCCTGGGAGGGCCCCCCTGGGCAGGAGGCTGACCTGGCACTCTATGTGCCCTATTCAGAGTGAAGAACTGAGACAAGTGTTCCGGGGCCACAACGGACTGCAGCCACTTTTCCAGGTATTTCACCATGTCAGATCCCTCCACCCGTTCTGGAATTCCTATGAGCCTGATGTGTTTCTGTGGTTGCGGCCTTCCGCATCCTCCGTCTGCCATTCAATGATTGCCACTCTAGTGGTGAGGTAGCTGAGGGACAACAAGGGCACCCAATAAGTCAGCACAGGACCTCGGATAATATAGTTTATATTTAACAACAACAACATTCTTCATTCCTACTCTTGCAGAGGACCACTGTTGTTACTCTAGTGGTGAGGTCATCTATTTTGGCAGCGTGTATTCTGTGTTCCGGCTGTATCTCAGATATGGCGAACTCAGTTTCCTGAGCTCTGTCCACTGACTTACGATGTTCTGCTTGTAAGAGTCCCAGATCCACTGAGACTGCCTCAATGTCTTCTTGGAGGATGTATTTGGTATCGGCAATGGCTGCCAGCCCTCTGTCTAGGTGTGAAAGAAGGGAATCATCTTTGCCAGTGCTCTCAATGCCACCTTTCTCTTGCGCTACAGGCAAGGTATCTCTGGTAGCAGGCTGTGTGCCCCCTGATTTCTGCTTCTTTTTTGTCATCTAGTATGTCTTCTGTGTGACTATCCGTACATCTGGGGTCGTCGCAAGGGGACCCTCCCTAGGCCCCAGTGAGGAGCCTGTGTCTCCTAGCTCCATAGTCGGGCAACCTCCGGGTGAGCCGTTCCCTGTTCTTCGTGTAGTGTGCTCACACGTGGAGTTCTCAGTGTCGCTTTGGACCCCTCCCAGCGTGTAAGGGAAGTCGCCCCTGCCCCTTGCGCTCAGGTTTCCACACAGACTCGGGTGGGGTTGTGATAGTATCTCCTGGGGCCCAGTTAGGTCGCCCGGTTCACAGCTCTGTCGTTGGCACTCACCAGGTCTCTGTTATTCTCTTGGCTATGCTCCAAGCAGGCCCAACTGCTAAGGGCCGACCATCTCAGTTCTCACCCTGTTCCCAGGCATATTGCAGAAGGGCGAGGCCTCCCCAGGCCGAGTGAGGACACCTGGTTATGGCTTACCCTGGCCACAAGCTCCACTTGGGTCCAGACACCCCCCAGCACAGATTGCCACACCTTCGGCTCTTGTCGCCAAGTGAAACTTCCACAGCTGTCTCCAAGTAGGCAGGGCCGGACTGAGAACCAAATTCGGCCCTGGCAAAATGCTTATCCGGCCCCCTCCCCCCCTCAGGGAGGGGGGGAGTTGGAGGTGCCGCCGAGTTTTTTGTCAGGGCCGGTTTTCGGCCGATTTTGTTACGGGGCAGATTTTACAGCTATGCATCAAAAACGGCCCTGTAACAAAAATGCCCCCCAGGGGCCCAAACCGGACCCCACCCTTGCGGCGCACCGGGGAATTGCCCGGTGCCCGCAACGGCCAGTCCGGCCCTGTAAGTAGGTCAGAGGCACAGTGCATCCATGCCCAGCAGCAACCTCGCTGGCACCACCTTCAGCTGATACTCCCTCTCAGTTGTAGGCCGCCGCTTCTGATTACCCAATGCTGGGCCCTCAGCCTCTTGTCACAGTTTGGCTGCACCTCCTCTGATGCTGAGATCTGCCCCCAAGCCCAGGGGCGCTCCGGCCGTTGCTGCCGTCTGCCGTAGGCCGAAGCAGTGCCCCCTGGGCTGCACTTCTAACATGCCCGCAAGCCAGGCCACGGCCTCCTCACTTCCACCTTGAGTGTGCTCTTTCGGAGCTGCTTCATGGCAGTCGCAGACCACTGCTATGTCCCCCACACTGTAGTGTGACGTGGGGGTCCGTGGTGCACCTCTAGGTCGACATATGCATCAATAATAACAGGATTTCCTGCAGGCTGGGACGGAGCTCCGAGCTCACGCGTCCGCCATGCTTGAAGTCTTGGCCACACCCCTTCTTCTATCAATTAATTAATATTAATTAGGAACTAATTATTAATTAATTAAAAATAAATTACTTGCCACCCTTTACCCGACAAACCCCACAACCCACACCGAAAACACAAAATTACCATAAATATTAATTAATTGATTCATATAAATTAACAACTAATTATTATTTAATCAAAAATAAATTACTTCCCACCCTTTACCCCTCTAAACCCCACAACCCACATCTAAAATGAATACACAGTATCCCTAATTATCGATTAATTAATTTATATTAATTAACACCCAATTAATAACTAATTACTTCCCACAATTAATTCTATTAAATCTAAATTAAATAAATAAAAAATGGATCAGTAATTTATTATATTTAAATTACTTCCCACCCTATTACCCTATAAACCCACAACCCACTATGGAACTAAAAAAATGCAAAATGTCATTAAAATAAAATTCAGAACTACTAAAAATGTAACACATATAAAAAAACATAAACAATACTTATACAAAAAAACATACATCACTGACATTTAAAATATAAACTAAAATACATAACACTAATTAAAAAAATCAATATTTTAAACATCTATATTTTTGCAAAACAATATTAATAGACTTCTATATTTTAAAAAACAATGGGCCATATTACCAAGGTGAAGTATCTCCGCTTTTTCGCAAATTGTGCTGAGAAAGCGGCAATACTTCTAGCGCCCTATTAACAAGGGCATGCTAACACCTGCCTCAAGCCCACTTTGCATGTCAGCGACAAACATCGCTAATGACATGCAAAGTGGGCGTTCCCATGTCCAACCACATGTAAAATGTGGTTGGAGGTGGAAATACCCTATTACCAAGGCAGGAGTTGGGAGAAGGAGCCCTGCAATAAACTCGTTTATCGCAGGTCTCCCAACGCCTGCTCTGATCAGGTGTTAGGCATTGATAACATGGGGGTGTGGATCATAAAGCTGAATCCACCCCCCCCATATTATCAAGGGACACATTCGCGCGTGACAACAACGCTTGTTTTCACGCGCTAATGTTCCCTATCGCCGGCTATGGCCAGATTTAGTATCGCCTACGTGTTGCGCGTTAAAATCTGGCGATAGGGAAATGTGAGATGTGCGTTTTTTAATGCACATCTTGGTAATATGGCCCAATATTTCTTACCTTAAATTTGATATTCTTGACCACGATATTCTTGCTGTCGATATTTCTGAATCACAATATTTCCAATTCGATATTTATTAACGTTGACATTTCCAACTGATAGTCTGTCTCAGCACTAATTTCTGACTGTCTAAGCCAGGGCTTTGTGACTCCTTACAATATTCCCCAAAAAATGTGCCACACCAGCATCCAGTAGCAGGCATTTGACTAAGGTTGAATCGGTTTTCTTCCACAGCTCAATAAAACTGCAAAAAGTTGATAGAGATCTATAAAAATACAAATAAAAAAAATAATTTCCCCCCCCCAAATGTTGCTTCAGCAAGATGATATTTACATACCTCGTGTGAAGCCATTTTTTGTACTTAGACATCAATATTCAACATCCATGACATTCCGGAGGAGACGGTTTCCTAAGCAACACATTTATCACTGTTTATGTGCAGGTTAAGTGCCAGGTTCTTATGATCACATCTGAAATGGCACCGCCACACGCAGTCATTGACGGCCCAGCCTGATGCTAAGGAGAGGAAAAGAGAACAATAGGCGATGTAAACAGAATCCGCAATTGCTTGCTAGGGGTTCTGCTTGAAGCCTTTGTAAAGTCTGGAAATATTTTCTTTTAAATAGATGTCTCATAATAAAAAGAGAATTAGATTTAACTGCCTCAGTAAAGACACATAATAGTGAGAGGGTTGCACAAGAACATTTTCGAAACCCCCTCTTTCTGCTGGAAGTAGATTTTAGGAACTCATTAATTTTTCAACCATTTTTTTTAATCGTTTTATTTAAAAAGACACTAAGGTGGAGTAAGGGGGTGTTTAATGAGTCAGGTTACAATAAATAAAGCACAAAAAGCAGCCTGGTCTCAGGTAATGGATGAACTGCAGACGCCCAGGGGACCACCCACAAGACAACTAGTTAGTCGGTTTTACAAAACCCCCATCCTTTTCTGCATAGTATTAACTTGTGGTATGAAAGGTCTACAACAGTTGTTACAACTTGTGTCTTCAGACAATGGATATCAGCCCTGCCAACTCACATGGAACCACTGTGTGTCACACAATATCTGCTCCCTTCACATGATCACCTGGTGAAGAGTCAATATCATACAGTAAACAAGCATTTGCAATGCAATAGGTCTCGCATTTACGAGACTTTGAGCTATTGGTAATGCAATAGCTTAAACTCTTGCAAATGCGAGACCTATTGCATTGCAAATATTTGTTTGTTTACTAGCGCCCATGAGGCGCTTTCACATTCATGGAGACTGCGCGCCTTTCTTTAGACAAGCCCTGTCTAAAGAAAGGGACGTGGCTGACAAGAAAGTGACCATTACTAGAATGGGGTAACCCAATGCGGTTCACGGACCTGGGTAGTCAATGGTATCAACAAACAATGGTCCAAACCGAATTAATTTTAGATCAACAAACAATGTATACACAGTTGATTACTTTGGTGAGCTTTTTGAATTGAACTGCTCTGTTGAATCAATCAGTGATGCTTCTCCCAGCACCAAACACAAACTACCTGACACAAAACCCAAACATTATTTGAAAAAAGGGGGAGTTTAATAAATTACTCCATTTCAGCTCATTGTTTATATACATTTATACATTTATACATTTTTGATACTAACGGTAAAAAGAAGAGCAATCTGCTTCTAAAAGAGTGCAAGAAAAGAAAAAAGGCGGGGTAGTGATTGTGAAGAAAGGGTGTAAGCCTCAAGAAAAATTGTGACAAAAAAGAGAGAGAGAAATTTAAACAATTCTGATGTATTGAAGCTGTTTAAAAAATTCAGCTTATTTAGCAAATGACCACAGTTGATTATCACTGTTTTCACATTTATACAGTCATAGATTACATGTATAATGTTTTAGTTGAGGGGTGGTCCAATTTGCATATAAAGAAGCGTCGACGTTTCGACCCGTCTTTTGGTACAAGGGCAAGTGGGGGCCTCGACCTGCGGGTCTTCCTCAGGACAAATGTGGCACAACCTTTGAACCGTAGAGTTCTCAGAGCGTAACCTACAGATTACTAATGGGTGACCTCCGTCCTCCTGCTTCGGGATGGACGTGATGGATGGGTGACCGTAGATAAACACCCAACGGGGGTGGTGCGGCGTCTGTCTTAGATATTCCCAATTAGTTATTAAAAGTGCAGACACAATTCACGAAAGGCGTCCCGGGAAACTTGCTTGTTCAACCGGGCATCGCACAGAGTTTGCTTTTATGGAAACCTTCCGGTTCGGGTGTTATTTTTAAATTTCCATCCCATTTCAAGTGAAAACACTGGATGCTTTCCTCGTAGCGTTACCGCTGCTACACTGAACCGCTGTGTCGAATCCAGGCGTCTTGACATTAAAGTGAAGCACCAATGCCACGCTTTCACTTTAATAGTGGCTGCTAACCTTTCTTTAGATACGTCTTTTAAGGAAATAAAAAATAAGTAAGCACGGCGCTATACTTAAAGCAGACCGCGCTGCTAAAATAAAGGAAGAAAGAAATACAGCTGCTATAGTTAAAGCGGACCGCTATTAGTAAATAGAATAAAAGCGGGCAGCTTGCTGCGACGCAGAGGGTGGAACAGGGGCAAATCATGAAACAAATAGTTCTCACAGCCAAGATAAAGCAGACTGTGTAACAAGACAAGTAAAAGGTCCAGTTGTTATGGGAGGTAACATATGCAGACAAGGCGGTCCAAGGAGGGACTAACAAGGCTAATAACGACCCGGAAGCCACCTTTTACGAAGGACAATGACACAAGCCAATTAAAAATATGGGTGTAGAGTATGCAGGGCTTCAAAGCCATACTCCAATACCACATGCCTAGCAGCAGCGCATGCGCTGCCCAGGCTCGGACTAAAAAGGAAGGTGAAGGTGAATCGGAAACTAGTTCACTGAGAGAGTTTCCAGCTAGTCTTTGGAGGCTCGGGCATCCTCTGCAAACTTTTGTTTTTTTTGGGGTGTGAGGGGACTTGGTGAGTTGAGAGGGCAGAAGTGACTCTCAGGTAGTTCTCCACATAAGTCCCTATCCCCTCCTCAAACAGTGAAATCTTTTTTGAAGTTGGCAGGTCTGGAGCATCCAAAACGAAAGCTCCTCAACATTATTTTATCAAATGTTAGAATAAACAAACTCGGATTTCTGTGTCAAGGTTATCATCATGAAGCTAAATCCATACAAGAGGGCTATCTTAATTTGACATTTTTAGTGGCACGCGTGAAAATCAAAAAGTGAAACTAACACAAAATGTCTCTTATTGCTCCAACAGCGCCTTGTGTGGAAGCCCATATTCTTACAATGGTGTACTGCTTCCACACTAATATCTATCCTCTGCATAGAATGCAATCGCATTGATATTAGGACTAATTTCTCAATTATATTACACACCGGATACAGTTAAAATTGTATGTGGGTTAGTATTCTGCATTTACTTTCCGCTCCAACTAACAAAGTTAAAGACTAGGAATGTTTGACTCAGCCTTCAAACTACATGTTTCAGGGCAGCAGGTAGGCCATTATGTGTCTGGTGTCTTCTTCAGGGCAAACGTTATGATTTATGTAGTCACATGCTGCACTCTAAAAAATAACTTTTATGCATTTTGGGGTCACCTAGTCTCTTACATGTTAGGTGCAATCTGTAACATGGGAAAAAGAGGGAAAATACATTCTCTATTACTCAATAAAACAATGCAAAATGGACTCCGTCATATTAATATCGGGTAATCTCAAACAATTGGCTGCTATTTCTCATACTGAAAGATAACTAATCAAATAAGAATGAGCCGCATGTCTCCTGTATCCACAAGAGACTGGCAAGTGCAGAGGCGCAGTTGGCCCGAGGCAGGTAACAGAAGACCGGTCACACAAAGGAACAGGCAGCCAAAGAGATGGCTCAAATGGTAGCAGTAGCAGAACGACACAGTGCAACCCCTTCCCCTCCTAGGATCGAGGCTGAACGATTGGATCACGCTGTATATGATAATGACCTTGCCCTAGCAGATGTTTTGCTGTGGAAGGGGCAGGCTATCACTTTTTTGACAGCTGAGGATTTCTTATGAACTGCTTACACTTGCTACTTGCTAGATTGTCCACACTGCCTCCTGAAGTTTGCCCCCACCAGTAGTTGAGGGGCCATTCTTGTTGGAAATACTGTACATACTTCAATAGTTCCCAAGGGCTAAATGTGCGGTACTCCCTAATATTATTGGGGACTCGTCAGGGGGCTCTTTTTATGGAGGACACATTATTGCTGCATCATTGGTGCTGGCATCGATGGAATCCATCAGAGCGGCACATTTGGTGGTCCAGATCATTTGGTGGTAGCTCCGAAGGTGGATTTGAACATGCTCCTGTCTATATCGTCCTGGTTCATTCTCCATTTGTGCTTCAGTTGTTTGCAGTGGTATCAGTCTGAGTTCCTCGGTGTACCAACTGGCCTGGGGTCTGGATCTTGTTGTATTGCCAGGGAGTTGACGCAGAAGGTGATCCAATTGTTGACATTCTTGATAGCTTTGGGGAGGCTGTTGCTGTTTTCGGGTAGGTGGGTGTTCAGAGCAATGTTCCAGTCCTTGTCAGTGATGCAGTGACAGTTTCTGTGTGCTGGTCTGGCAGTGGGGCATGTGCATTGGGCCAGGATGGGGATGCTGAACTTGATGAAGGTGTGTTCTAGAAGACTGGTGTTGGCTAGTCGACTCTGATGTTGTCTAAGGTGGTGAAAATAGGATCCAGGACATGTCCAGCAACATAGATAGGTCTTTTAACCCCTGCCCTGCTGATGACGGAACCGCTCCGTCATCAGCCTCGGTGGCGCTGTGCTGATGACGGAGCGGTTCCGTCATGGCCCGCCTGACGTGCCTGAACGGCGCGGATTCCGCGCCTGCGCTGGGCGTTCTATTGAGCGCGCGGGGCCATGACGGAACCGCTCCGTCATAAGCACAGCGCAACCGACGCTAGTGACGGAGCGGTTCCGTCACCAGCATGCGCCCGCCGCTCGGCCGCCCTCCCCCTTAGCACTCCGGCGGAATAGCCGCCGCAGTAAAGGGGTTAATCATTGCGTGAGGCCCAGGCTTCTCAGGTATTTGAGTGTTTGTGAGCTGGGGTCAGCGGTGTCTTCCAGATGGAAGCTCAGGTTTCCATACAGGAAATGATTTCTAGCGTTCAATGTGAGTGGTGTGACGAAGTCTGTGAAGAAGTCAGTAAAGTTTGTGGATGATCCCAATAGTCTGCAGAAGAGAATGCATACCACTTAGGGTGAACTTGGCTGTGACCTGGAACTTGGACAACAGGAGTTCCACGTTGGATGATGATGCTTACATGGAGGTGATGTAGATGATGGTGTTCTTGTAAATGAAGTCGGTTCCACCTCGGAGCTTGTGAAGTCTGTCTTCTCTGGCGATCTTGTAGTCAAGGGGAATATTGTAGGGAGAAGACTGTGGCCATGTCAGGTGCTGATGCAGGGTTCAGACTGGTTTCCATGAGGGAAAGTAGGGCATTGTTATGCAGCAGGTTCCAGATCTCTGTGGCGTGTTTGGTGAGTGAACGTTTGTTGAGTGTGGAGTGTTGTGGGAATTGTGGGAATGTGTGAGTGGGGTTTTGGGTGCTGTGCGTGCAGTGAGTGTTGGTTGTGGGTAAGTACATGAAAACTTGCAGGAAAGCTCAGGAGAACGATCCCTCTGTGTTGTGTGGTGAGGTAGCGGCATGTGGAGTGGTGGCCAGGATTGAGGGCTTTGAGGGCCTCGGTGGGGAGGTGGCAGGATAGTGGAGGACCAGGATTCCTGGCCCTGGGTGTGCTCTTGGTGTTGGTGGGCTTGCCTTTTCAACGCACACCTGGTCACCATTAAATCTTCATACAAGTCTTCTATTTTTTTATGAATTCATACCCCTGCCTGTAAAATATTCTTATTTTAAAGCATTCACATTCTCTGTACCCTAAACAAGCTCAGGACTGATCAGTCACCTCTTATAACTCCAGAAACCCCTTGACGTCTATTTTCAAGATCCACTTGTTTGGTCTCTGGCCTATGTAACTTTCACTCTTAGCAAGTTCTCCCTTTAGTTCTCTTTAATCTACATGTGTGTCCTCTGTGATTAGAGATCCTGGATTATCAGTCAATTTTGCTTCATCGATCTAATGTATCCTTTACTATGTACCTTGGTTTTCTCTCTTTGTTTCCCCAAAATGTGTGTATTGCTTGTTCCTTGAATGTTTTCTGGGCTATGCACTCCCTGGATCATGAAAAACTAGATTGAAATCGGCTCATGTGCTTAATAAAGTGACAGAGAAAATTAAACACTGCAATAATTATAGGCCACAATAAGCACTATAATGAAAAAAAGTCCAGCCGGACTTTGAAATTTATTCAATGTTTTAAATATACTTGATCAGACGAACCAACAATAAAACAGTGGGACACAATCCTGCATCCACAATGCTGCACATACAATCAAAACATACAAGTACTGGGGTATTTCAGGCATATAGAAGGCAGGAGCAAAAGAAAGATTTAAGGTGCATTTGCTTCACATATGTGGGAAACATACAATTTTTAGGCACATAATAGTACACTATTGTTTAAACCACATATAGTGTCGACGGCGTTTCGATCCAATTAGCAATAATGGATCATCATCAGGACATTCATTGCTTGCCTGAATGCAAAAAGCATGAGCTTAAGTATCCCGGTGTGGAAGTGAACCAGCATACAGTTCTGGAGCCATGGAACGGTGGAATGATGGAGCAGTCAAGTCCTGCGGTGCCTCATGGAGTATTGATATGGTAGGACATAGAAGAGTGAGATTATGCCCCGATCAGTGATGGCGACGCTGAGGTTAATATATTGGTAATTCACTTGAGGCTAGTTACGGTGGTACTCGCAGGGGTTTCAGTCAGCGTCACGATAAGGCTGAAGGTAGAACCGAGTCCGGAAATTGTTCCGGTGGATACCTGCGGATTGATAGTGTGGCTCCTGCTACGGAGCGTGGTGGTTAAAAGAGGACGCTTCCCGGAGAATGTTCCGGTGTTAAGAAGTGCAGATACCTGCGGAATTGACCAAAGTTGCTCCTGCTACGGAGCTTGGTAGCTTGTAATAAGGCTCCTCAGGTTCTCAATGGAACGCAGATCAATCGTCCCGGTGCACAGTCGCGCACTAGCCTCAAGTGAATTACCAATATATTAACCTCAGCGTCGCCATCACTGATCGGGGCATAATCTCACTCTTCTATGTCCTACCATATCAATACTCCATGAGGCACCGCAGGACTTGACTGCTCCATCATTCCACCGTTCCATGGCTCCAGAACTGTATGCTGGTTCACTTCCACACCGGGATACTTAAGCTCATGCTTTTTGCATTCAGGCAAGCAATGAATGTCCTGATGATGATCCATTATTGCTAATTGGATCGAAACGCCGTCGACACTATATGTGGTTTAAACAATAGTGTACTATTATGTGCCTAAAAATTGTATGTTTCCCACATATGTGAAGCAAATGCACCTTAAATCTTTCTTTTGCTCCTGCCTTCTATATGCCTGAAATACCCCAGTACTTGTATGTTTTGATTGTATGTGCAGCATTGTGGATGCAGGATTGTGTCCCACTGTTTTATTGTTGGTTCGTCTGATCAAGTATATTTAAAACATTGAATACATTTCAAAGTCCGGCTGGACTTTTTTTCATTATAGTGCTTATTGTGGCCTATAATTATTGCAGTGTTTATTTTTCTCCGTCAAGGACCTATGTCTTTAGCCTAACTGATACCCCGGGTCCTTGCTTACCTAGTGGGTTCCCTTGTCTTTTAGAATAAGGATTGTAATGCAAATCATCAGAATTTACAGCCTTCAAATGTTGTACGGTTGGGTAAGTTTTCAAATTGAGTGCAGACATTTTGTAACTTATAGTGCCCAATTTTGGAGCAGCAGGACAAATTAATTGATAAATGATTTTCCTTCCCCCAATAAGGTTGACAAAGGGCTCACTTCATTACATTCTGTCATGTACCTCTAACACAAAAAACTATTGGATTATTGGGTGACTAAATAGTCTGTCAGCTTCACCAATAGGCTGATTGATTAAATGACCATTGCCTCTCCATAGGCTGGACAGATTGGGTATGTTTTCATACATTTGGGATGAATTCCTTTTTCCATCACAGAACATAATAATTGATTGTAGCTTGTCCAAACACTAGAAAATGCTTCCTCTCAGTTGATGGTTGATTGAAGTTTACTTTCAGTTGTGCAGTCCTTATTTTTTATCAGTGGAAGCAGTTGGTGGGCAATAGCACTTGGTTCTGGAGATTAGGACTTACTTTATTTTATCAAATTCTGACCCAGAGCAAGAGGGAGAAAGAAGAGATATGAGTAAGATAGGAAAACAGTGACAAAGGCAGAAAGCACTGTTGAAAGGAATCTGCAGAAGCGAGCTAAAGAGGCAGGAAATGTAGAATGGAAGAAGAAAGGAGCAATGGGTAGAATCAATACTATATATGATTGTCTGTCACTGTAGCAAAGTCCATAATATCAACCAAAAAAAAGGGAATACCCACTACATCACTAATTTACTTACCTAGACTTATCCTGAGGTTTAGTGGTCCAGGCGATGTCATAGATGCAATGTATAAAGTGACACTATTTCTTGACCCTCATTTGTATTCAGCAAGCCAGGCATTTGGCATTGTCTGGTGGTAGGCTCCTAAGAACATAATTGGACCCCTTGACTTATTTGTGTGAAAAATTAAGCATTAACAGAGCGCAACCTGTGTTGAGGCTGCACTTATGTGGAGTCACCAAAATTCCAGCACTAGTGTACGTGATGTCATGCCCGCTTTGACTTCCTGAACTCATTTCAAGGTCAACCCATTATTCCACCATAAACCACTCAACTGCTTACACGTGCTGTTGATGGACTAGTTAGAAGACTAAGGAGGGTAAACTACAGAAGGTAAAGGGTACTCTAGATCCTGGCTAGGTTTTTCTTCTGGCCACGGCCCTCAGCTTTCCTGAGACCAGGGGTAACAAAGGCAGTGCCATGGGTATGAAAAACCAAAATAAACCTGGGGGTCTATTATTGAGTGAAATATATACTCAAAAACAATAAGACTTACGCCCAATTATTTGGTGCAAGGTAAAGTACCTTCCAGTCTTGTGAGAAATGCTCATAATCCAACACATATAACCACCAGTAACAGTAGGTGAGACCCAATGTCCAGAGATGGATTCACATCAAAGTCTTGTTAATGATCAATATTATCATATGGTCATCCAAAGGTTGGGATGGTGTGTCTCTGGATCATTGAGACAGTTTCCATGCCCACCATGAAAGACAGGGTTTCGACCTGCAATTACTTGTAGACCATGTGTATGACCATTAAATGGGAACAAGTGCAGTGTAAACAAAAATATGAGTGTGAATATTAGTGATTAAAAATAGAATAGAGGACAAATAGCGAAAACACTTTAATAGCTATTGGTCTCTTTCTGATTAAAAACAAGAACAGCGCAAAAAGCAGTTTCAACAAATAGCTGCATAGGGGCCGACATGTTTCTGCCAAACAGGGGACAAACTCCTAGGGCTTTCTTCAGGGTCTCTGTTCTAAACAATTATTTTGCCACTGCATGTGCGTATTACGTATGAATAAACCATATAATAAATCGTGAGTAAATCAAAATATAAAGGATATGTATTACTATTCCTCCATGTCAAATGGTGTATTGTTCACCTACAATAAACAAAAATGGTGTCAGTGCATTGAATATACCAGTATTCAAAGATATAAATTAGCATTCAAATTTGCTTATTCACCCATAGTGACAGGGGATAGGACCTCACCTCACCTGGACCAGGCTCAGGATAGAGGAGGCCACGCGCTGTGAAAGTAAGGAAATGGGTGCTTGAAAAAAGAGTAAAACAACTAGTTCTCCTCCTTACTCCCTCAATCATCCACCTCTCCCTTTACTTAGCTTACACCCCCTACTGCTGCAACTCGCTATCAGGCTCACCCACCAACCATCTGAGAAAAACAGTTACTCAATCCCTTGCTTTAAAAATTATAAAGTTCGGGAGTGCATTAAGGTAAGGCAGCATATCTCTCAGTGCTCTCATTGTTAAAGAGCTCTCATTGTTAAAGAGTCACTTTCTTTCTTCAATTGCAAAAGCCAAGTCACAGACAAGGGGGGCTTGGGGGAGGGAGCTGACCGCAGGGAGGTCTCCTCCCCCGGGCGGTTTGGGAGGGCTGCGAGGGGTTTTCGCCTGGAAGTTGCCAGAATGTTCTGGCATTGGGCTGGCCTAGTAGGACTGGCCAGCCCAATTATAAATCCCCCTGTCCCCGCCTCCTAGCCACCATATTAGGTTTGGTGACCTAGTGGCTAGGAGGGCTGTTAGCGTTTTTGTCTAGGGCTTATTCGTGTATTGTGTGGCAGCTTTTCGGGCTTCTTCTCTTTTCAATTTGTATAATGGAGGATTCTCGAGTGGTTGAAGCAATGCGCCTGCTCGCTGAGGCAGGTCGCATGGATTTAGTGGTAGGAGGTGGGCCGGCGCGCCCCCAGCGCCAGGCTTCTGCTGGCGTGGTCGCTGTGGTGATGGCGTGCTTGTCGCCGAAGAAGAGACGTCCGAGCCAGGTAAGCGATAGGGGCCGGTCCCGTACGAGGAAACCGGCCCCTCATAGGCCTGCGCGTCTGGCTGTTGGGGAGGTCGAAGCCCCGGCGGCATCCGGCGCTTCAGGTGAGGGCGGGAGAGAGTCGCTTTCGGCTCCGTTGGCTCAGGTGAGGTTTGCGGTGGGGGCGGGGGGAGCTCCGGTCATGTCCGGCGCTATGGGGGGGCAGGCACAAGGGGCAGGTGTCGCGCTGCTTTCCCTCCCGGTTGTACAGGCGGGCGTTTTGTCTCGGGATGGAGCGTTAGATTCAGGTTCCTTTTCGGCGGGAAGGCGGGGGAGAGGGGGCCGGGGAGGGAGCAAGAAGCGCTCCGCTTCGGACCCGCTGCTCGAGCGGCGATCGCAGCCCAAGGAGGTAGTCTCTGCGCGTGGTGCGCGCAGAGGCTCTGTTCAATTTGTTTTACAGGGGGCATGCCAGGAGCGGGTTGAGCCCGTTATTCATGATTCTGATTTGATTGTGGCGGAGTCTCAGTTTGTGCCTGTGGCAGCCTCTCGTAGTGTGTTAACCCCTTCCAAGCGTTTTGTGTCAGAGCAGCATGCTGGGGAGAGGAGGGATTCAGGTATTTTGGTATCCAATATGGAGCTGGGCTCTGGGGGGTTGGCGCCTTATTATGGTCAGGCATTTTCTTATCAGGATACTGATGCTGGTATGGTGGATGTGGAGGGTAATGTGGGCAGCCCTTTATTGTTTTCCACACCTGGTTCTGCAGTAGGTGATGTTTTGTCTGTGGGGGGGGGGGGGGGGGGGTTCCAGGGGAGAGGGAGAATGGGCCCAAATGGGTCGAGGGGGGTTCTCTTTCTGGTGTTGCTTTGGGGCAAGAGGCCCCACGTTCAGGCGGTTTTGGGTCTGCTGTTTTTCTGGGGATGGATGACAGTCTGCAGAGGGAAGGCAGGAGTGTGTCGCAGGTGGGTTACGGAGCCTTTCCTTCTGATAGCAATGTAACAGGACCTGCATCTGGTGCAGGGTTGGCAGTTCTTAGTAAGGCAGTTGTGGATAATACCGGAGGCATTTACCCACCTGGTGTAATGAGGGTAGGGGGTGTGGGTTCCCAGGGCACGATGTTGGGGCACGAAGGAGGTTTTAGGCAAGTGAGTGGTGGGCCTGTGCAAGGGCCTAGGGATGTGGTCCCACGTTGGTCTGGGGATACAAGGGGCCCCTATTTTATGTGTGGTTCCCCTGGGTGGGAGCATTTTGGTGCGGCAGGTCTTGCGCAGCGGAGTTTTCAGAAAGACGGTGAGGGTCATGAGTGGCATGCAAGGGCTCCTATTCAGACTTCTTCTTTAGCAGTGGCAGTGGATAATTTGAATTGCAGTGAAGATGAGGAGGTGATAGGTGGCTCTCCGGTCAGGGAGGTGCATTTGAGATCTAGTATTTGAGGACGTTCTTTAGACAGAGGTCAGGTGTTCAATGTGGGTTCTAATTTACGGGACACAGAGTCTGGTTTGGGTGTAGTTTTTAGGAACCCTAGCACACCAGTCCAAACTTTTTCTTTTCAGGGCAGGGATAGGTGCGGCGGTCCAGACTTGGCAGGGCGCGGTCCAGTCCACTTTCGCCAAGGTGAAGCGAGGAGAATGCCTAGCGCGGCCCTCTCTGTTCCACCGAGGGAACCCGCCGCGGCCAGCACACGAGGGTCCGGCGTGACCCCGCTGGCCCCAACGAGTAGCAGGTATAGGTGTCCTACCTTGCCGGCGGCTATGGAGCCGCAGAGTCAACGCAAGGGGAGCTACAGGCGGGTGCAGTCTGCTCCCCCCCTGAAGGTTCTTCGAAAACTTTTAAATGTACTATTGTCGATACCGGGTTGGGTAAGACCCGTACTGATGTGTTGCCTATTGTTTCTGATTCAGTGGTGCTGGATTATGACGAGGATAGTCCAGAGGAAGGTGAATTGCGGGACATGGAGGGGGGGGGCGCCCTCTCATGTATCTGGTAGTGTTTTTCAGGCTCCAGTGGTACAGAGTCAAGTGCAAGTGAGAAGAGAGCACGGCCCATCGGTCAGGGCGCCTCGCAGACTGGACACATTGACTTCAGCGCCCCTGCGGAGCCTTCGAGAATGGTCTCTCTGTTGCCAGGTGAGCAGTTAGCTGCACAGGCCAAACCTACTATGGTGTCTGTGGGCACAGGAGGGGAAAGCGATATTGTTATTGGTGAGGGGAGGTTGTTGAAAGGACGTTACGTTAAGGACACTGCTGTGGGCACTGATGATGTTGTGGAAGTCACGGGTAAAGTGGGGAGTGGTACTAGCACTGGTGCTTCCAGTACGGTTAAAGAGCCATTGGCCAGTAAGGAATTGAAAATTAAAAAGTTACCTTATATGGGGGTCACAAAGCCTTTGGGTGCTCATTTGATGTTGACTACAAAAGAACGTATTTGGAACGGTGAGTATGTTGAACTTCTTAAGCTGCTACACCGGGAAGTCCGGTCCAAAGAGGGGTCTAAAGAAGAGGAGTTTGAGTTGGTAAAACGTCCTAGAGTCCCTTTAAACATTGAAAATTGGACTGCTGCATTCCTTATTTATGCGAGTGTATACTGTGAAAAGTTTCCAGAGCGCAGCGTGTCTCTTTTTAAATACATGGATGTTATACGCAAGGCGCAGATTACTGGAGGGGGGTTTGCTTGGTCCCAATATGATGAGGAGTTCAGGGCCAGGATGGCTTGGGATCCGGAGGCCAAGTGGGGGGAGCTAGATCTTGACTTATGGCAGCATACCATGGGATCTGCATGAGGTGGGAAGACTATTTTTACAGCGAGTGGCTTCCCTTTAGTTTAGCGGCCCTTTCAGGGGAAGCCCACCCGGGGTGGGGTGGGAGCTACTTCAACCACACAGTCGGGAATTGGCGCATGCTGGGAGTTTAACAAGGGATCTTGTACCAGAGAATATTGTAAGTTTAAACACGAATGTTCTGGCTGTGGTAGGAGACACCCATTTTCCAGATGCTGGGATAACCAGCCAGCAGGAAGCCAACAGGGGAAACAGGTGAGTGCAGGTGGTTCAGGGACGCCCCCACAGTTTTCAGGGGAAAGGGATCCAGAGGTTCTAAGGGTGTTGGGTCCAAGGGCTCATACACCGGTTAAGTTGGAGAGGTTGCGCCTTGCGCTTCAGGACTATGAGGATGAAGCAGTAAAGAAAAAATTGTTGGATGGTTTTGAATTTGGTTTCCGGCTGGGTTACATGGGCTCAAGGCAGAGGAGATGGTCTGCTAATTTAAAATCAGCATCTGAGCATGGCGCAGTGGTGCAAGACAAGCTAAATAAAGAAGTACATGAAGGAAGGATGGCTGGCCCTTTTCATGATTGGCCGATCCTTAATTTAATTATATCACCTGTTGTGGTGGTCCCGAAGAAAGATCCGGGACAATTCAGGCTTATTCAACACTTATCATGGCCAGAAGGGTCGTCTGTCAATGATTTTATTGACCCAGAGGCTGTTTCAGTCTCTTATTCCTCAGTTGACGTGGCCATGTCACTTGTTGTGACCGCGGGCGCAGCTGCTGAGATGGCCAAGTGTGATATAAAGTCTGCCTTCCGGCTGTTGCCTGTCCACCCGGATGATTGGTGTCTCCTGGGTATACATTTTTCAGGACAATGGTATGTGGACAAGGCTCTGCCGATGGGTTGCTCCATTTCATGTGCTCTTTTTGAGTGTTTTAGTACTTTTCTACAATGGTACTTTACTCATCAGTCCTGTCACTCACTGGTAACGCACTACCTAGATGACTTTTTCTTTGTCGGGTCCCCGGGCTCCACGGAGTGCCAGTCTGCTCTGGACACTTTCCAAGGGCTCATGGAGGATCTGGGAGTTCCTTTGGCTCCCGAGAAAACGATGGGTCCTGCAACTGTTTTGTCCTTTTTAGGTATTGAAATTGATTCTGTGGCAATGTGTGCTCGCCTGCCTGAGGGTAAAAAAGTGAATATGTTGGAGTTACTTGAAGCCATGTTATCGAAAAGGAAAGTGTTGGTGAAAGATGTTCAGGTGCTACTAGGCCATCTCAATTTTGCCTGTAGGGTGGTAAGAGCAGGCAGGACTTTTTGTCGCAGATTGGGCAGGGCTCTTGCAGGTCAACATTTGCCTCACCATCGTGTTCGCTTGTCTGCTGGTGTCAAGGAGAACTTGAGAATGTGGAAATTTTTTCTCTCTCTTTCCTTTGGTACGGGATGTTGACTTCCAGTGGGACGTGCAAATGTTCTCAGATGCTGCTGGCAGTGATGGTTTTGGGCTGTATTGGAATGGAAGATGGTGTGCTGAACGTTGGCCGGATGAGTGGTTGAATGGCGGTCGCAGCATTACCTTTTTGGAGCTTTTCCCTTTGCTGGTGGCTTTGACCCTTTGGGGGGAGGAATTGGCACACAAGAAGGTGCTTTTTCGTGTGGATAACATGGCTGTAGTGGAGATCGTTAACCGACAGTCTGCCAGGGATGAACAGGTATTGAAGCTCATCAGAGTCTTCGTGCTGGGTTGTTTGAAACACGACATTCACTTTCGTGCTTTGCACATCCCTGGTGTGGACAATGACATTGCGGATGCTCTGTCTCGTTCACAGTGGGGGAGATTCCGTGGACTGGCGAGGGAAGCAGACAGAACACCGACCCCGATGCTGATTCATCTGTGGTACGTAGGCAATGTCGGGTCGTACAACTGGTGGTAGGTTCTTTGTCTGTGTCTACGCGTTCTGCTTATTCTCTGGCCTGGAGGGAGTTTCTGGAGTCCGGTGCTTCTAGGCGTGAGGAAGTTTGGCGTCGTTCTGAGGATGTGGTAAACTTAATTTTAGACCTCATGGATAGAGGGTTGACCAAGGTAACCATTGCAGGTAAATTGGCAGGGATAGCTTTCATGGGTAAGTTGTTGTGGGGTTGTTCTCCGACAGCGGGGGAGATTGGCAGGAGGATGCTTGAGGGTTGGGCCAGAGAGCAAAGGCATACTAGTAGACTCAGGGCTCCTTTATCTTGGCAGATCCTGGCTCGGTTGATAACTATTCTACCTTCTGTTTGTTCAGATGACTTTGAGTCATGTTTATTTTCCATGTTAATGGCATTCATGTTTTTTGGAGCTTTCAGGGTTTCGGAGTTGTTGGGTTCAAAATACAAGTGTGGCCTATTTTGGCGTGATGTTTTTTGTTCTGATGAGGGGGTGCATATATGGTTGGCCAGCTCCAAAACTGATCAGACGAGGAAAGGGAAGGGTGTGTGGTTGCAGGCGCGTGCTCCAAGGCTTACTTGCCCTTTACTGTTGGCGCGGCGCTGGCGTTCACAGTGTGGGGGTGGTGATGATGCGCTTGTTTTTCAGCATATTGATGGCACCCCTGTTACAACATACCAGTTCCGCATGGTTTTGCGCAAGGCTTTGCAGCACTTAGGCCTGGATGGGAACTTATATGGGACACATTCATTCAGGATTGGTGCTGCAACTGAAGCCTTCAACAGAGGTTGGACTCAAAGAGATATCATGAGATTGGGGCGTTGGTCTTCAAACTGCTTTCAGCGCTACGTGAGGAGTCCAGTGGAGGAGGCGCATGCGTCATCTTCCTTCCCATGAGCTCTAACTCTGTTTTCTTTTGTAGGATCGGTTGCTGGGCCTCGTTCTCCTGTGGTGACAGTCTGGATAGTTGGGCATTCCTTCGTGAAGTGGGCCCGAGTCCAGGCGGCACAGAGTTACTTTGGAGAACTTCTGGGTTTTAACGCTCGTATGTTTAATGTGGTTTGGAAGGGGAAAGGTGGGATGCTCTGGAGAGAGTTAATCCCTTGTCTTAACAACAATATGATGGGCGGGCTATGTCCTGATATTCTGGTCATCCATCTGGGGGAGAACGATCTCTGTGCTACCAAAGGTGTGGTGTTACTTCGAGCTATTAAGAGGGATTTGGGCCTTATTAAAGAGCTTTGGGCTGGGTGCCATGTCTTTTGGACTGAATTGATACCGCGTAGGATCTGGAGAGGAGCAGTCAATCCCAGGGCTGTTGACAGGGCCAGGAAGAAAGTAAACTCTGAAGTTTCTCGCTGCTGCCGTGGTCTTGGTTTTAGCAGAATTTCCCATAGGGAAATTAAATTTGAGACGGTGGAATTTTTCAGAGATGATGGTGTTCACCTGTCCACAGTGGGAATGGACCTATACTTGTTAGAGTTACGTGAGGTTTTGACGCGTTCGCTAGCTATGCAGCGTTGATATTGGTTCGGTTCTGTTTCTAGTTTACTGGTTGGGGGGGCAGAAAGGGAGGTGGTGTAGTTTCTCTCCCCCTCCTACCTTTCTGGGTGGCGGGGTTTTTGGTTGTATCGGTGCGGTTTATGGTAGATTGTTTGATGAGTATTGGATTGATTCTTTGATTGACAGGTTCAGGGGAAGTTGGTCATTGTTTGACCGTTCAGGTTTTGGGGGGGTATTGGCAGGAGTGAAGGGTCAGGCAGGGTTTATGGTTATAGAGGGCCTGGCTTTCAATATGTGATTGGGGTTTGATGAATAAAGGGTTTAAATTATGACGTAATGATTTGATTAATGACGTAATGTTTTATTGATGATGTGATGTTTATAATGTTGTTGTAATGTTTAAATGCTGTATTGTTGGGTGGGGGAGGGGCCAAAGAATTTTAGGGGAGGGGGTGGGGGGCGGGGTTTGTAGTTAATTATTTATTTAGTGAGGTATAGTTTTGTAAGGCGTTGCCAAGGTTTTATATTTGTAATGTGCACCTGTTTCCTAATAAAGCGGCCTTTTTCACACCCAAAACAATTTTGGTCTACTTTTCTCCCACCCCTCGCCCTCCCTCCCAACCTTACCTCTCCGTCGTTGCCTCAGACTGGACCTAAGTCTGGGGGAGGCAACATGAGGAGGAAGGCAGGGCTTATTTGTAAAACGAGTCTACCATAGCGTCAACCAATCGGGACGCTCTTGGCTCGATAATGCGAAAAGCGAACTGTTTGTAAGCATAGTCCTTTTTCATTTATAAAGGATTAAGAACAAGTAGTTAGACACTAAAACTTACTGCATGTTAGTTGATAAAAGCAGCATAGTTTCGGGAAGACTATCGTTCGTATGACGTCGTCTCGCGGTAGGATCCAGGACAAGATTCGATCCCACGAGATGTATGGAACTACAATCTGACATCATCCTGAGCGCAATTGTAGTTCTAAGGGCTGCTGGTTGACTGTGTGAATTGTCAGGGGCTGTCAATTTAGTCCAAAGTGCAGGGCGATTGCTTTGTTCCTGGTAAAGGCAAATACAAGAAACAAACCAAAAGCCAGCATTAGCATGATGTAGTGCCATGGGTAGGCAGTGCCACCATGGGTGCCAAAACAGGCAAGCTGGGGGTTGGCTATTAAATCTTGGGGGGTGGCTGTTAGAGACACGGACTGGGGAGGCGAAGCTGGACCCTGTAGCCCCCCAGAGAGCCCGCAAAAGCAAAAAGGGGACACACCGGGTGGCCGGAACCCTCAAGCCAACCGCTAGCCACCCAATCATGGAAGGCGGTGGCAAGCTGCCAGGGGGTTCAAAAGGGGGTGTAGGTCCTCAGTTAGGCACTTGAACCCCCGAGAGGAATCAAAAATACCTGGTGCCAGGATTTCCCTGGACGCCGAGAACAACCTGCTAGCAGATGTCAGTGGTGTTGGAAGGATGACTCCAAGACCAGCGGACCAGCTGGACCCTGCAGAGCGATGGGATGGGCTGGGCAACAGAGAAGAACGCCAGAGTTGCAGTGAAGCCTGCTGGAATCGGTCCTCACATCGACGGTGTGAAGATGACGAGCCCGGCATTGAGTCTGTGCCAGGGACCAGGGCTGCAGGTTTGTGGTGGTGCGAGCAATCGGCGGTGGAAGCAGAGCGTAGCAGGGTTCAACCT
Organism: Lissotriton vulgaris; assembly: GCF_964263255.1. Taxonomy (NCBI): domain Eukaryota; kingdom Metazoa; phylum Chordata; class Amphibia; order Caudata; family Salamandridae; genus Lissotriton; species Lissotriton vulgaris. Next base: position 161,379,555 of record NC_141700.1, read on the forward strand.
TCATAAGGACCAGAGAGGTCTACCACCAACAGGGACCGCGGAGAGGTGGCGTGGGCAGCCGGCAGTGAGAGAAAACAACTGAGCAGCGGTCCGGCCTGCCCCTAGGATCAGAGAAGTCTGCTGCAGGTCCAAAGAGAGGCGGGGCCTCTCAAACGAGGCGGGAGCAGGCGGGCTGCTGTGTGGAATGGAACAGCGAGTACTTTGTTTAAAAGAAGGATTGTGGAGCAAGAGGTTCCCCCAGCACGGGAGTGGAGCGTGGCCCACGCTCGGCAGGATTGTTTTGAGGCGGGGGTGACCAAGGAATAAGGGACTTGGGCATAGAAGCAATAATTCTCATGAAGCTGGCCTCAAAGAATTTTAACGCCAGTAAGGGTCCAAGGATTTCAGTCTTTATTTCCTTCTCACTAAAGGGAAAAAGTACACAGCAAAGAGTCATGGCTTGAAGACGTGGGGCATTCTTAACAGACAAGAGGATGCCAGCACGCTACAAGGAAGTACTTTTAAGCAGTGGGCCCCCAAGGAAGACCTGAGAAGGGCCGGGGGGCGGGGGGGGGCAAAAAGATTTCCAGGGCGAAGCCTGGGGTCCAATGTAGCCATACCCAGCTCCGTGGATGCCTTGGTGACAATAGCCTGGGCAGGGATGCCCATATGGAGGGGGACAACAGGGAAATGCAGAGCATAACGGGAGAGCCAGGGGCCGGAGCAAAGGACAGGATGCAAAGGGGAACAGAGGAAGAAAGCAGGATTTAGCCAAGAAAGCCCACTAGACAGGAGGGACAAGGAGGTGCAGGGGCAGAGAGGCCCCCACCAACTAGACAGGTTGACTTGGCAACACCAGAAGGAAACCACCCAGCCAAGGCCGGGGCAAGAGAGGGCCAACACCCGGGGGCAAAGCCTGCAAGCAAGTACATACACCCTTCCCTGGGCGACCCCCCCACCGCCACAAAACTTCTCAGGTTAGCGAACCTTATCCCGCTGACTATAAATATGAGGATCTCGCGTAAGGAATATATAGATATAGTCTCTCTGCTGGAGGTGCGCAAAGCAGGCTTAGACTTCACAGTGGAGGATAAAAAAGATGACGACAGAAGGGACAGAAGCAAGCCCAGAGTAGGGAAAACCATAGAAAACGGGCTAAAGGCCTTCAGGACTCTGGCATATGGGTTCATAGAGAAGTTACCCCAGAGTGCAGCCGCACTAATATTATACATACAGAAAGTGCATGAAGCACAACAGAAGTGTCTGGGTGAGGCATGGTTGAAGTACAATGAAGGTTTCAAGGAGAAGATGCAGACATGGCCAGTAATGGAGTGGGACTGCCAGGATGTGGAGGGCTTTACGACCCACTTGGTGGCGGCCAGGGAAGACCTAGGCACGCGGAATCTAATTTTCATCCCTCAGGATTCAAAGGGAACTATGAGGGGCAAGGAGAGAGTTTCAGGTGCAAGGGCCAGTTGGGCAGTAAAACAGGGAAAAACCGAGTGGCGTCATGTTGTAAATATGGCAAAGATGAATGTAAATGGGGGACTGCATGTAGGTTCAAGCACAGGTGCGGGACCTGCAGGGAGAACCATCCTGCCGTACAATGCAGACAGTTGTAAGGGGCAGGTACCAACAGAGATAAGGGCAACTCAAAGAAATGACGACCAGGGAAGGACAACCCAAGGGGGAGGGTAAGAGTTAGTTACGAGACAACCACTGCCCACTCCGATAAACACGAGGAGCCTGATAACATTATTAAGCAACTGCCCAAGAAAGGCAGGCAAACAACAATAGGCAGAATGGTTCACAGATGGCTTTCCCATCCCTTACAAAGGACCAGTGGCCCTGCGGAATAGCCGCAACCTAAAATCAATACAGGACAACCCTGAGGTGGCTAGACAAAAGGTAGACAAGGAGGTCCAGCTGGGTAGAGTAGCCAGCCCATTCATGTCCCCTCCATTACCAAACATGATAGTCTTGCCATCAGGCATAGTACATAAGAAGGAAGCAGGCAAATTCAGGCTAATACACCACCTGTCACACCCCCACGAGGATTCCATCAATGACTGGTTGGAACAGGGCAGCTGCTCTGTAGCTTACGCCTCCCTAGATGATGCAATAGACCTAATCCAACAGGCGCGGAAGGGGGCTCTATTGGCCAAAACAGATAAAGAGTATGCATTCCGTTTGTTGCCAGTGCACCCAGACAGTTACCACCTCCTCGGTTTTCAGCTAGACAGGGAATATTATTATGATGAATGCCTACGCATGGGCTGTTCCATATCCTGCGCTTATTTTGAGTCCTTTAGTAGTTTTCTGGAATGGGAACTGGGGACCCGCGACTCCGCAGGGGGACAGTTCCACTACTTAGATGACCTCCTGTTTATTGGAAAGGCAGGAAGAGGGGAATGTGTGGACCTCTTCCGCCTCTTTATGGACCTGACGAAGAAATTGAGAGTCCCACTAGTGCTCGCAAAAATGAGGGCCCGACCCCAAGGCTGTCCTTCCTTGGGATAGAACTAGACTTAGTGGCTGGGACATGCAGCCTGCCAACATAGAAGGTAGCTGAGCTATGCCAAATCTTGTGGCCGCTACAGCAGCAGAAAAAGGTGACGCTGGGTGAAATACAGCAAATGCTGCGTAAACTGAACTTCACCACCAGAGTAGTCCCGGTGGGGCGCTCCTTTGCCAGGCACCTGGCCTGGTTGGCCAGGTCTTTGTCACAGAAACACCACAGGGTCCGCCTTACACAAGGAGTGAAGGAAGACCTGGGTCAATGAGACCATTCTTGGCCAAATTTAACGGTACCCTCATATGGCGGGAGCCGTGGGTTCGGGTGACCAACTGGAGCTCTACATGGATGCGACAGGTGGTTGTGGTTTTGGGGCCATCCTGGGGCCTGCATGGGCAGCAGCAGCATGGCCAGCCAGCTGGTACCAGAATGGGACCTCCGGCAACTTTGTTAGAGCTGTTCCCCATTGTTGTAGCGTTTACCATATGGGGCCACAAACTGGCCAATAAACAGATTATCCTATGGTCAGATAACCACACAGTGGTACAAGCCATCAACTTAGGCACAGCAAAATGGCCGCTGCAGTCAAATTAGTGCGTAAGCCAACCAATTGCCAGCTGACAGTAAAAAAACCTGACAGCAAAATAGCAATTAGGGTGAGGCACATTGCAGAATTGGACAACTCAATAGCTGACTCCATTTCTCGTTTTCAGTGGGGCAAGTTCAGGGAACTCGCACCAGAGGCGGACCAAGTTATGACACCAGTGCCACCAGTGCCAGAGGAACTATGGGAATTGATGGACTCGGAGTAAGAACATTGTTGGACAACGCACTGGCCCCCAAGACCGAGAACCATTATCGCTGGGCAACCTTTACCGCCATAACGGGCTCCAAGGGGTTGAAATGGTAAGGCAAGATGAGGTGGCCACATTAATAGAATGGGCATTCCAGAAGGGGAAAACCAAATCGTGGGCATAGGCACACCTGAGCGCAGTGGCCTACTACAGCAAAATAGTGACAGGGAAGGACCCCAGGGGGTCTTTTTTCTGCATGATGGCCATGAAAGGCTGGGGCAGATTGTAGCCCAAAACGGGGGATAGGAGGAGGCCCATTGATTTTGTTGTCCTACAAAAGGTAATCCGTGCAGTAGAGGAGGTATGCAACGTGGATCAGGAGATGAAGTTATTCAAGGCGGCATTCGTGTTTGAGTTCTTCGACGGATACAGGGTCAGCGAGATAGTGGCCCTAGCCAAGCGGAACCTGGGGACTGCATGCATATGCAAAGCAGTAGTAAAGATGGGAGCAAGATACATGGCAGTTCATTTATGCCAATCAAAAAGGATAAGGCGGGCAAAGGAAAACAGTCTAGGATCGAATTTATCAAAGCCGAATCCTGCTGCCCAATGTGCCTTATCCGAGATGATATGCTGCTGGGAGGACCTGTGCAGGAGCCTCTGTTTACACATAGGGACGGGTCATGCCTCAGCCGGTTCCAGTTCATAGCAGTAATGCAGAGGTCCCTGGAAAAGGCAGCCTTCCCACCAAGGGGAATTTGGGTCACACTCCTTCCGCATACGGGCGGCAACTACGGCCGCGGACCTGGGGTTTGGCACAGAGCAAATCAAGGCACGGGGTGTTGGGCATCGAGCACCTTCAAAAGGTACGTACGCCCCTCAGTTTACTCCATTTTGGTCATTCACCCATCTGCCATCTAGGTCCGCTTGAGGGTTGCAAGACAGTATGGATTGTGGGGCACTCTTACATATTCCGGGCACACCAGTGGGCAGCGGCACGGTGTGAGTTCAAGGGGATCTGGCTCCGGACCACAGAGGTGACCTGACTGGGACAATCGGGGATGAAATGGGACCAGCTACTCCCCACAGTGCGAAGGGCGCTTCAGCAGGGCTACGGGCCGGATGCAGTAGTCTTTCATCTGGAGGGAAATGACCTAGCAGCCTTAGGGAGGAGAGGCCTCTTGGAAAAAATAATTACAGACCTTGCCTTACTGGCCAAGTTAATCCACCCGGCGGAAGTAATATGGTCGGAAATAATAGTGTGCAGGGTATGGAGGAGGGCCGTAGACCAGGGAGCGGTTGATAAAATCCAGATGCAAATTGAACATTACCATGGCAAAAATGTGCAGGGCCAATAGCTGTGCTTCATTAACTTGCGACCCCTGGGTTACCACCTAGAAGATGGGGTGCACCTGAGGGGGGTGGGTATGAACATGTTCATACTTAACATGGTAGGAGTCCTAGAGCAGCTAGATTTTTCTTGAGCAGGGCAAGCGAGGCGGAAAGGGGAAGCTGCCACTGATCGGGGAACCATAGGCAGCATGGCGGAAGAAACCCAGAAAAATATCAGAAAGGGGAAATTACGTTAGGTAGATGAGCTGCTCACAAGTGTCCTTGGGATGCCTCCCGGCAGGGACACTGAGTGAGCGAATGACAGCACACAGCCACAGGCAGAGTAGATGAGATCCTCACACAGCATCCCTGGGATGCAACATGGAAGGGGCCCTGACGAGCAGACGAGTGGCCAGCAAGGGTCCAGAGCAAGCGGAACGGCACTTGCAGCCCGGGCAGGTCCTAACGGACGCCCACAAATGCGGTAGCGCGGGAAGCCTTGAACCATAAACACAGATGCCTTGCTTAAAGGGGCACCTCAAACAAGGATAGTACCGTCATAAAAGGAGCATCTACAAATGTTAGAGGACAATGCACGATGTGAAAATGACATGAATGTTTATGAATGACCAACCAAAAGTTGTAAGATGTACAAACCATGTTTAATATACTGCAGACTTTCTATGCACCATATCATGTCGACACTGGAATGATTATTGGGGAAAGGGATGCAGTTTGGGAGTAGGGCGCATAAGGGGGGTGGGGACTCAGCCTGACACCCATAGCCCATAGATAATGCAATCCTATAGTACTTTGAAAATATCTACTTTGTTTTCATAATGATTACAAGATGACAGCCAGTAGAAGCTGTCATAGAGCGGCACTCAGGGGCGGCTGGCATTAATGGTTGAAAAGGGCGTTGTCCTCACACCTTTTGGGAGAAAGAAGAAGAGGATGAAAAATAACACTGGGCAGCCTAAAATAAAACTTAAGTTTGAAATCTGCTTGATTCTTTGTTTTTCTGAAGGGTGGGGGTCTGAACGAATGGCCTGTGACGATCCTCCACTTGGCCGGGGGAGGTCTTGATCGCCCTGCAAGCATCAGCTTGAAATGTGACGTCAATAGTGGTTTGAGTGGTGATTGTTCCTTTTGAGATGCAGAAACCCATTTGGGCGTTCTTTGCAATGGCCCAGGGAGTGTCTGGAGCAGTGCCATTAAAGTAAATGGCCAGGGGCGGGTAGGTCTATAGAGATAACAAAAGGCTGGGCGTGTCACTGGCCTCTGCAACTGCTGCTGCTCATTTTGAATGGTGGGCTGTGGCTTACTGAAGGAACAACCATGCCGCAGCAGCGTGTAGTTATTTATTTATTTATTTATTTAATGCGATTTTATACTGCACAAACTTTACCCAAAGGTGTCAGAGCGCTTTACATAAGAACCATAAATTACATAATTTTTTTTTTTTTATCAACCAGTTGCAAAACATAAGGACTTAGGATTACATGCGTTACATAAAAGATACAAACAGAAAAAATTGCAAATGTACAAGATGTAAAGTCACACAAGGAAGAGATACAAACAGAAAGAAAAATTGCAAATGTACAAATAGTAAAGTCACTCAAGGAAGAGATACAAATGAATATACTCTAAGAGTCACATAGGAATGTTAGGGTTTTACTAATGGCCCTGAACAGCACGCTAGTTGTCTCACCCTGAACTGAGCATTTTGGATTACTGCCCGGGCCTTCCAAGCTCTCTGTCCTGCCAGCCTCAAACTGCCGGCCTGAGCCTCTCTACCACAGATTAGAGAGTAACGGACCTTCCGAGTTCAAACAAGACGAGCAGTGCAGCTTAAACGCACCTCTAGCCGACCCCTCCAACTCATCCTGCAAGTAAAAGTAGGTTTTATTACTGTTACGTTTATTGTGCTAGCTATCTATCTATACTACTATTATATAGAGAGAACACAAACCTTTTGGCAAGGTAAACTCGGGAACCACAGCGCCAATCCACACACCCAATACATTGTTGTAATCCTCAGGGTGGGCAGTTGGACATAGGCTATAGAAATTAAAAATATAACTTTAAAAAAAAAGTAGTGCCCTGAAAGTAGCGCCGGTCGCAAAGCTGACGGCCACAACGTAGCGCTGGCCACAACGTACGTGATGACGAGGAGGAGCGGCGGTGAAGTGAGGAGCTCGGGGAGGACCGGCGGCTCAGGTAAGGCTCTGGGACACGGGACTAGAGGGAGCCGGTGCTGGAGATTGGGCCGGAACAACTGCGGTAAGACTCAGGGTCTGGGGGCAGCATTTCAGGCTTGCGTGTACTCCCGCCCCGGCCCCCGCCCACCACGACATTGTCCGGGACACAGACAATGTTGTGGCGGGCGGGGGCCGGGGAGGGAGTGCACGCAAGCCTGAAATGCTGCCCCCAGCCCCCTTCTACCACAGGCAACACTGGGGCGGGCTGCTAGTACTAATATAATAAAGAGAGAGCCCAAACCTTTGAGGCGGGTAATCTCAGGAACTACAGCACCAATCACAACACCCAATACAGCATTGGAAAGGGCAGTTGCAGCAGAAGGACATAGGCTATGCAGACGCCCACCATATACATTTAAAAGGTAAAAGGACCGTGCCATCAAAGTAGTCTCTTGTGGGTGTGTCTGCGTTGTGCTGTGGGCGTGTGCTGGGGGCGTGACAAACGCTGGGGGCGTGTGGTACGTTCCGCCCTTAATGCCATGTCTCATATCGTGTGCTGTGGGCGTGTGCTGGGGGCGTGGGCGTGTGCGGGGCGCGGGATTACGGGAAAAAAAGCGAGCATTGTGCCCAATATTTCATTGTTTTTTCTTCCCAGGTTCTGTACATTCCAGCTATGGGTGTCCACCCTGCTCCCTTTAAATACCCCTGCACCCCATAATCATAACCCACCCTTACTACTTAAAATACCCCAACTCCCTTAAACACTAACCCATCTTAACCCTATAAATATACCCTGTACCCCAAAACCCAAACCTATCCCTAAACCCTAAAAATACCCCTGTACCCCAAAACCCAAACCTAGCCCTGAACCCTAAAAATACCCCTGTAGCCCAAACCTACCACTGAACCCTAAAATACCCCTGTACCCCAAAACCCAAACCTAGCCCTGAACCCTAAAAATACCCCTGTACCCCAAAACCCAAACCTAGCACTGCACCATAAAAATAACCCTGTACCCTAAAACCCAAACCTACCCCTGAACCCTAAAATACCCCTGTACCCCAAAACCCAAACCTAGCCCTGAACCCTTAAAATACCCCTGTACCCCAAAACCCATACCTACCCCTGAACCCTAAAAATACCCCAAAACCCAAACCTAGCCTTGAACCCTAAAAATACCCCTGTAACCCAAAACCAATACCTATCCCTAAACCCTAAAACTACCCCTGTACCCCATAACCCAAAACGATATCTGAACCCTTAAAATACCCAAACACCCCAAAACATATACCTCAGTACCCCAAAACATATACCCCTATGCCCATACTTACCTTATCCAAACATTAAAAAAAACATGCTTTTACTATTCATGCATTTACAACTAATTTTGTCGTTGTAAATGTATGCGTGGTAAAAGCATATAAAATGTAATGCCATGCGTTATAATGTCATTGCGGAGTCATGGTACTTTCGCAATGAAAGTATGCAGAGTGATGGTATGCGGAAAGAAAGTTGCGGAATAATGGATGTTTACCCTCCGCGGTAAGTACATTGGTGGCACGGCGGCCCACATCTCCAGCAACATACTCATATTTTTTCACCACCCATTTGAAAAATGCACAGGTCTCTCTCATTGATGGCCAGCACTGACATACACTTTTAGACACACCTCCCGCCACAAGTTCTAGAATTGCTAACTTTAGAGCTGGGGAGCTACGTTCGAATCTCGGCATCAGTTCAACATCCTGTGATTCCAGGCAAATCGCTTTGTCTCCCCGTGCCTACCACAAATTCATGTGTTCTTCTGTAATGTAAATTGTGCTCATGCCATGTTGTCGAGTTCGCGCTATATAATATTGCAAGGAAAAATAAAGTAGGGAAACTCGAGTTCACACACTACTGAACGCGCACTCTTAAGTGCATCAGCAGTGCACTGTGCCTCGGAGCGTTTCACAGGCCTGTCACAGATAAGAAATGCTATCAAAACGAAATCCTACAAAACAATATACTACTGGCCGGCAGCAATTCATACCCGGACAACGTCGGGACAGGCTGCTAGCATATATATATATATATATATATATATATATATATATATATATATATATATAAATTACCTACTGGCGGTCGCCAGTAGGTATATATAGTTAGGATTTTTTTGAATAGGGATTTCTGAAAATTCTATGTTGAATAACTTTGGCGTTGATGGACGGAATTGGCTGAAATTTTCAGGAAAATGGCACATTTTGTTTCTGAGCGTCCCCTGACAGTTTGGGGGGGGGGGGGTTCGTCAAGCGGGGGCCGAGAAAAAAGGGGGGTCCCAAAACATGTTTTTAACATTGAGTTTTCCATAGGGCGGCTGGACTCACTTTTAGCTCGAACGGCTGAATGGATTTCCACAAAAATTGGCAAAATTGTAGGGACTGGTAGCCCGATGTGCCTTTGCTATGTCTCAAGATATATGCTCCAGTGGTTTTTACGAAAATTAACTTTGAAAAATATATATTGGGCTACATTGGGCTATATATATGTTAGAGCCCAAATGTAGCCCAATGTAGCCCAATGTAGCCCAACGATGGCCACCAGAGACAAAAAAACAAATGTAGCCCAAATATCAACCAGATGTAGCCCAACTATAGCCCAGTGACAGAATGTCCCAGGGTGTTCTAAAGAACAACTAGAGCGCTAACAGTCTTACTTATGACAAAAGTATGGCACACCTGAAGTCATCTTGATTGGAATAAAGTGTTAACACTCAAAACATTTAATTTGCAAAGGAACAAAATGAGGGGGTTCATTTTGCCATAGAAATTATGATTAGTGCTGAAGAAAGAAAAATTAGGGCACATTTTGAGTGACTTCTCAAATCCTCTTATATTTCATTTAAAAAATTCTGATATGCAGTCTCCCAAGATGGCCACCAGAGACAAAAGAGCCCAAATGTAGCCCAAATATCAGCCAGATGTAGCCCAACTATAGCCCAATGACAGAATGTCCCAGAGTGTTCTAAAGAACAACTAGAACGCTAACAGTCTTACTTATGACAAAAGTATGGCCTGAAGTCATCTTGATTGGAATAAAGTGGTAACACTTAATACATATAATTTGAAAACGAACAAAATGAGGGGTTTCATTTTGCCATAGAAATGTTATATATATATATAGAGAGTTCGCGCTATATAATATTGCAAGGAAAAATAAAATAGGGAAACTCGAGTTCACAGTGATGTCATTTGAGATGTCATCAGTGATGTCACTGAACATGTCATGAATGATGTAATATGTGACATGATCAGCAGTGGATTGCGGGTGCGCGATATATAGTTAGTGCAACTAACTATATATGCGAATTTCAATGGTTTTGTGTGAGTAAAATAAGGTTTTGTAAATGCTAATTCCTAACTATATATGGTCTATATGGTTTTTTCAGTGAATATATATATATATATATATATATATATATATATATATATATATATATATATATTTATTTTATTTTTTAAATAAAGGAGTATGCAGAGCTTGACTAAATGAAAGTTAATTGAATGTTCATGTTATTTATGGGTCTAGCCGAGCTCAATTAGGAAAGTCACAGTTTCGGAAATAACATGCACAGAGCTTTTCTTTCAAAAGAAACGTAAAAAATGCTAACACAGTGCGCCTTGGCACGCTTTGTATAAATACAAATGCTATCATGGGTTTCAAGACTGCACCTGAGCAACTCACATCAGTAATGATCAGACATAGTGGCACACTGCACTGGCATTGTTGTGGCACCAGCAAGTGAAACCATATAATTAATAACTATTGTAGTTTGTGGATTGTTAATTGTGATAGTGTGCTTAAATGATTGTATTGGGGATTGTGACATCCGTGAAACTTTCCGATGCCCATGTTTAAAAATAAAATATACATATTACTTGCTGCGTCAGGAATAGCCACGAGGTACAAAAGGGCACCACAAGTGGCCCAGCACTTACACTGCCTCACCATTACAAGATTAATGTTTAAGTTTCAATTCAGAGACTCGTCATTGTCAAAAAATATTAGTCACCTTGCAAAAAATGCTGGCAGTGAGAAAGGATGTTTTTGTCCTGTCTGTCCTGCTTTGAATTATTCAGAGACCGGAACTTACTACCACGTTTCTCGCATAGCCCTTGCCAAGTGCTCTTTCTTACTGTGTCACATTACATTCCGGGCCCAAACAGCAGCAGCCATAGACCTGAAACAAAATATTAAGACTCAGAGGTCAAAATAATGACTTCAAGGTTGACTGCTATCATAGAATAGAATTTAACTATGGTTTTGGCCTGTCGGGTGACTTTAATTGTGGTATGTTGTAGCTATAGCCGCTATTGTGGTACACTAACTTCACTGTCATTGTGTTGATGAATTTTGGTAGACCGTGCGTGGCTGGCAAATGGCAATATACGACTATTGCAGAAATGATGGCATTTGGCAATATTAATTGCAGTAGGTATGTGCTTAACCACTGTGTTGTCTTCTTGCCTGTGTGACATCACTGAAGCTTCTGGAATATGTGGTGTTTAATGTATACCAGGACAGATGTACACGTATTTCTCGTGTGGGTGTCACTGCCTCACTTGCTCTCATGTGATCCCTGTTTGGGTTTCTATGCCTCCATCACTGAATCCACCATCCTATCCACCCTCTCTCTCAAAAACACCCCACCTCCCTCCACACACCTTTTTAGGTCTCGCCTATGCAGCGCACATGCGCTGCATAGGAAAAAGACCTGTCACAATCACTACGGTTTTTGTCCCCAAAAACGTGCATGCAGGAGCGAGCAGCTGGCGCCATGTCATCAATGATCGCGTCTTGCTGCTCGCTCCCGCAAGGGAATTGCACAGGCACCCTCCTCCCTCCCCTCCCTCCCCCTGCTGCTGCGCGGGGCGCGCACGCGCTTGTGCTTGCTTTCTGTAGGAGATGCCAATCTTTAGTGCATAAGGCATAGTTTAGAATAAGGGTGCTTTGTCCCCCTTGTATAGTTTGCACTGGGTCTGGGGTCCTACTCAACCCCCACTCTTGCTGGTGGGGCCAGCCAGCCGCCGTTTCGGCTCTGCCTAATGCTGTGTGTGTAGTCGGTCATGTGTGTGAAGTGGGAGGGGATCGGACGCCCAGTTCGGGGGGATAAATACCTTTTGGTGTGAGCGGTGCAGACTTCAGGCAGCTGTTTTGCATGTGGGGTGGGGACTGGGGACGGACTTCTCCTGCTGATACCTTTTTTTCATACTCCTGTAATGTCATGTCCCCCCCAGATCCCCCCATCTCTGGAGGGTGGATGCAGCAGCTTCCGTGTCTTCACCTGCTGAGCGGCATAATCGGAGGGCCCTCGCGGCTGCACATATCCCCTGCGTTGCACCTCACCCCTGTCACAGCCACGCCCCCACTATTCTGCACCTATCCCCGCCCATCTTGCTCAATGGACGGGAGGGAACTGCTCTTCCCTACTTTTGGGTGAATTGGGCGTGCTGTCGAGGGACCTCTTTACGTGAGCATGCGTGTGTGCTTCCTAGCTGGTGGTTGTGATGTTTTCTTGGGGTGGTGTCACATTCCTTTGAGTGAATGTGTGTGTGGGGGGGAGGGCAGAAGCTTGAAAATAATTTTTTGCTTGGCCCTTGATTTTTGCCTTGAGTTACTCTCCCATCGGTGGTGTAAGTGCTCACAGGTCCCATTCTCTGCTTTTCTACAGTGTATGGCAGATGTTTGCTCCCGTATGGTGCACTTTCCTCCTCTGCTCCCTTCTGTTGACTGCAATCATCTCCGGTCTGCCCGGGGGACTTTCCAGGCGCATTGATTCGAGGGACCTTTTGGTGGGGGCATTGCCGCAGAAAAACAGTGTATGTTTTTATGTGTAACAGGATGTCTCCAATTTGAGGTGGTGATGGATTTCTGGAATGTTATTATGGCAGTGGGGTCACGCAGGCCCTGATGTCTACACCCCCTACCCTACAATGCAGTTTCAATGGCGCAAGTGTATTCGCTCTGCTCCCCCCTGTGAGAGCCCCCCACCCAATTGTATGCTCTTTTGTCGTGCATGTATTCCCACTGCCCTCTTGTTAGGGTAATGGAACACACGCCAAAAGTTTCTGCTAAAGGGCTGTTGTGTACGTCCACCTCGAACCCCACTTATGGCTTTGTACCCCATTACGTCACGGTTAGTTGGTGGACATTTGCTCTTTTTCCCCAGATGCCTCTGCCTGCTTGTGTGATCTTCTATTCTCCACTTTCCACCTGTGAAACCACTTGCATCCCCAGCAGTGCTTGCTTTGGAGGTATCAGTCCCACTGCACCCTTACTTTCCTTTCTTGTAACTGCACATTTTGTTGCATAGCCCACGGAACATCTCCACAAAACACACAACATTTTCTGTAGATGCCTACTAATCAGCACCCCTCATAGACTAATGCCAGCTCTATCAGCTCTCTCATTTGAGAAGTGTCACCCTCCAGGAGAGGCCCCGTCCATCCCACGCCAGCAGTGCCCAGAGAGGGCAGCGTGCAGCTGTTGTGTGGGCACACATACAACCTGTGGCTGTAGAAAAACAGGCGCTTAACACTCCACCACAATCTTGGAATACGTAATCAGGTCAGATGCGTAGCACCCAATAGTGCAGCAGGTTCAACGACACCACACCCCCAAACATTGCTGCCTTTTACTACCCAACCGTGGGTAGTAGGACACTTTCATTGTATGCCTGAGAGCCCACGACACCTTAAAGTGCTTGCTAGTGTATGACATTCTCTTTCAGCTATGGTTAGGCAAGCAAAGTGCCTCCCCTTAGACTTCAGGGGGCTCACCTGCCCTGAAAACATCCCTTACCCTTAAAATATAATAAACTATCTGTTGGCTTTAAGAGCTCGAGTGCTCACCCTCCATGAGCACTCAGTCTCACCCGCCCGGGACTCTGAGTTCTTCCTCAGTACTTAGCCACCCCCACTAAAGTCCCCCTGCTGCCCTTCTCCCCCCTAAGTATTTTTTCTGCATTATCCTCGCAGTGGTTTGTGCTCCATTTATTCCCTGTCTTTGGTTCATATTTCCTGCCATTGACATTCCTCTTATCGGCTCCTGTATCACTGCACCACCCTCTCTGCAACAAATGTGCCCCGCCATTATCTAGCTCCTCTTTACCAAGTGTCACGCTCCTAGTCCCATAAGCTGTCTCCCTTCTACTTTTGCTAGTGTTTTTGTCTTGTTTCGCTTCGGAGCATCTTTCATTTTCACTACCAGTTCGTGGTCTCTCCTCGAGTTCGAATTGTCCTTCTCACTTTCTAATTTTTCTTTTTTAACAGGAATAATTAGGGAACTAGAAGTAACACAATGTTGGGAAGTAAACACACCACCTCCTTATTTTTGAGAAAATATGCAATGATTTCCTTTTTTTTAATATTTATTGATTTTTTTGTTGCAAGCAAAGCAGATTACATCATTGCATTTTACATATTCATAATACGTAGCTTCACGATCTCCAATAGATACAAAGAAATAAAACATAAAAATAACAGATACATTTCTGAGGGGAATCCGTAAATATTTAACTTAACTTGTTTCACATATATATATATATATATATATATTTTTTTTAAATCATTTCCCCGTTGATCCATTGTTGTATTGGAGTCCAGATTTTCATTCCTAGTTGTTTCCTTCTTCTTCCTTTTGTTGCATAGATAGCAAGTTCAAATTTGTACCTAGCTAATAAACGACCCCTCCTCATACAAAACGATGGTGGTTCCGGGCTTATCCAATCCTGAGTGATACATGCACGCAGTTCAGACATCATGATGAATATCAAATATTGTTGTTCTATTTCTATGGAGTCTTTAGATATGCCAAATAATATTAAATCAGAAGAAAGGATTATTGTTTTTCCTGTAATTCTTTCAATAAATTTTTGAATTTCTGAAATTATATAACCTAATTTGGTGCAAGAGTAGAACATGTGTATTGTATCTGCTCCCCTCACAGTACAACGATTACAGTTTATACCAACAGTGACCCCCCATTTCATAACTTTGGCTGGTGTGTAATAAAGATCACACATAGCCATATATTGTTGAGTTCGAGATCGCCCCGAAAACAATATGGAGTTAGCTGTTTTGATTGATTCTTTTATCAACAGATCTTTTATTCCATATTTCTCTTCCCATTTATAGTAAATCATACTAAGATCATCAGGGAGGTAGGTCATGAACATATTATAGAAATATCCTATTTTTCTTTTAATAGCCAAGCTATCTATTACCAGAATCGTTTTTAATCCTTGTCGATCATTAGTAGAGAGTGAGTTTAGAAAGCTATAGATCTGTAGATATTTGAAATAGTCATGAGGAGAGAGTTTATATTTGTGCTGAAGTTCAGAAAAAGAAAGTAAAGAAGTAGAGTTAGCTAAATATAGATCAGAAAGATAGCAAATACCTTTAAAGTTCCACCTCTTCATCACCTGATCTCTAAATATAGGGGGAAAGCAGTGTGGTGAATTTAATGGTGTGTATCTTATGATCTTTGTAATCCCAACCAATTTTTTTATGATTCGCCATGCTTTATATGCAGCCACTATAATCTTACATTTTGTTTTTTTATAATAGCTTGGTTCTATTATTCTTAAAAGATGATTATTAGCTTCAGTGCCTAATACTAATTTGTATATCGATGGAGAATGTGCTAGTGATATAGGCGTTTTTTTACCAGCAATCAGAGGAGATATGTATTGTAATACAGCTGCTAGATAATAAAATAAAAAGTATGGAACAGCCCAACCTCCTCTATCTCTCGAAATGATCATCTTTTCATAGGCTCTCCTGATACCTTTGTATCTCCATAGGAATCTTCCTGACATTTTTTCGAGTTCTTTAAAAAAAACTAACGGGAATTCCAATGGGATTGTTCTAAATAGGTATATAAATTTTGGGAGGATCAGCATCTTTAACACATTATTCCTGCCATGAAGCAATAAGTGTAGATGATCTATTCTTTCCAAGGTTGAATTGGCCTTCTTCAGGATCGAGGTATAGTTTAAACTAGGAATTTTCAAAATTGGTGTAGTTAATTTGATCCCTAGATAGATTGCTTCAGAAACTACATTATTAAGAGGCGGAGGGTTTTGACCTATGAAAAGAATTTGTGTTTTAGATAAATTTAGTTTGTATCCTGAGAAGGAGCCAAAAATTGATGCTAATTCTTCAATCCTAGAGAAAGCCCTTTCAGTATCCTTAGTAACTACTACTAGATCATCTGCATAGGCAAGAGCTCTATAGTTGATACCGCCTAACTGTACCGGTGGTATATTCTCATCTTGATTTAATTGATTGAGAAAGATATCAATATAAATGGCAAAAAGAAGAGGGGAAGATGGGCATCCCTGACGTGTTCCTCGTTGGATAGGAAATAAAGCGGATTTAGTAGTTCCAATTTTTACAGCTGACATCGGGTTTTTATATAAAGCTTTAATTGCGGTTATTATGCCTGGACCAAAGCCCTTCATAGACAACAGATCCCAGAGATAGGGCCATGCCACCCTATCGAATGCTTTTTCGGCATCCAAAGGGTGATCCCTATTGCTGTATTAGAGGCCTCTGCCCAGTCCATCATGGCAATGATTCTTCGTACGTGGTCTGCTGTATCTCTATTTGGGATAAACCCGTGTTGCCATCGGGATACTATTGAAGATATTATTTTTGACAATCGTGTAGCTAATATTTTAGAATATACCTTACTATCGGCATTTATTAATGATATTGGTCTGTAAGATGCAGGATTAATTGGGTCCTTATCCTTTTTTAGAAAAGTCATAATTACTGATTGGGCCCAGGATTCCGGTGGTAAGCCTCTCTGTGCCTCAAGAAAGGTAGTAAGCATATCTTGTCTTATGTTGTTCCTAAAGATCTTGTAAAATTCTAATGGAATATGATCAGGTCCGGCTGCTTTGCCTATTGCTAATGAAATTAATGCATTTTCTATTTCTTCCCAAGTTATTTCTGATTCTAAAAGTGCTTTTTGATCATTGGACAGAGATGGTAAGATATTTGCCCTGGCAAAGTTCGTGCATATTTCTAACGAATAAGAGTCATTGTCATGTTGATATAGCTTAAGATAGAATTGACGAAAAACTTCCAGAATTGATTCAGGTTTATTATGTATCTGTCCTGTTTCGTCCTGTATTGAATTGATAGTATTGAATACTTCTTTTTGCCTGGTTCTCTTTGCAAGAATTTTCCCTGCATTTTCACCCATCTCATATAATTGAGATCTAAAGGTTGCCATCTGTTGTGCTGCCTTAGATGCAAAGGATTCGTAGCAGCAGGCTTTATGAATCGCTAAATTCGTTTCAATATCGGATATTGGTTGCTTTTGGGCAATTGCTGTTACGAATTTCTTTTCCCAAAATAATACATTTTTGTACCCCTGTTCGACTTTTTCACGTATAATTTTTTGTTTCTTAATAACATACGATAATGACTCTCCCCTAATCCCTGATTTAAAGGTATCCCAGACTATCTGAGCGGAAGCCGTTCCTCTATTAATATCAAAAAATTATTTTATCCATTTTGCCATTATATCTAAATATTCAGAATCAAGTAATAGTTTACGGTCAAAAGTCCAAGGCCTTACTTGAGATATTAATATATTAGTTTTAATTTCGATCAATATTGGGTTATGGTCCGAAATTATATGTGGAAATAAGTCGAATTTGGTATCGTAAATAAATGCCTTCTTAATGAAAAAGTAATCCAAACGCACTAACTTTTTATGGGGACAAGAAAAAAATGTGAACCCGGGTGATGGTAATTTTTTTTCATAAGCTACATCAACTATACCATGGTCCAATGTCAAGGAGCGTAAAGCCTTAAATGATTTCTTTTTGGGCCCTTGATAACAAAAAGTGTCACATATATTCAAATTAAAATCTAGATGAAGATTAAAATCCCCACATAATATTAACGATGGAGCCCAGTTGGCTAATTCTAAATTTAAAAAATTCAATATAGATGGATCATCTAAATTTGGAGCATAAACAGCACAGACAGTCCAGACTTTGTTACTAATTCTGAATTCTGTAATTGCCCATCTACCATATTGATCTGCTTTACACCGGATCGGAGTGCCCAAGCCTCTTCTAAATAGAATTGTAACTCCTTTTGTTGTCGTCCCTTGAGATGAACAAACAACTAAATTCATACCCAAATCTTTATATAAATGTCTATCATTCCACGTAATATGTGATTCTTGAATACAAAGAATATCAAGTTTCATAGACTGTATAATTTGTGCAGCAATCCCCCTTTTTTTTTTATTATACAGCCCACAGATATTCCATGAGCAAATTCGTAATTTCTCCATTTAAATGATTTTTTTATTTTTTTTGTTTCCCCCCCCCCCTTTTTTTGTTTTTGTTTTCCCCCTAGTGTGAAATCTAAGGTGAATCAGGTAAATCAACACAATCAAACAATAAGTCTTATATCTCAGCATATCATAGATATTTAAAGACCAAATGAGAACAAAAAGAAATCTCCCAAATGCCAAATCAGAAGTTTTTCTGCTTTTGTTTGCAACCCCATGTTTCCCCCCCACCCTCCCCGGGCTCGACCCGAGCCCTCCCACCCCCTCCCACCCCCCAAAGCAATGATTTCCTAAAATCGAATTTTTCAAGCTCCAAAGTCGTCTTTTTAATTGTTTTATGGTCTCATCTGTCCTGTGATCTCAGAATACTTTTGGCACAGCACAATGATGTACCACTTTAAATATTAATGATACATTAAAAAGGAAGAATTGCTGGAGAGCGCATATTTGTTAGCTGGGATTTCCATTTGCAGAGTCTGAACCCCCATCGATGATAGCACCTTATTCCTCAGTTAGCATACGTTTATTGCGAATGGATATGGCTTGCAGTGAAGATATGACATCACAGGGATAGCCATCAAATAAAGTGGTGGTTTCCGGCAGCCATGTTCAACCTTTTTTCATAGGACCATATTGACTCTCCAGATACTAAAAGAATCATTTCTGTGGTGCGTGGAAATGTTACAATCTTTATAAGTAAAGGGGGTTTAGTTCTTGAAGCTCTCTGCAGCAGACAAAGCGATTGATGTGCGTGATACCAGGGCCTGAAAAGATCAGCTTCAGAAGAGGATTTCTACTTCCGGATAAAAGGCCCAATTAGGCAAATTCATGCAAATCCTCAGGCAAGCCCTTTTGGAAACCCATATTGCACCCTACTAGGGCTGTAACGCAAACTGTTTCCATTCCTGAACCAGGGACACGCTCAGATCTTGGGCGGGGCATGGCCTCCTGCCTGGCAAAGTCAACTGCTGCCGCAATATTTGCCTGATTGCCCAAATGTCAGCTGGCACTTTACCTTGGTATGTGGGTAGAGTTTTACTAGCTGGTGGAGTGGATATTGAAGGCCTGGCTTGTTATTAATTTGTATCAATATCTCCCGATATAGGGAGCCATGGGTTGGGCCGCAGTGGATTCTGGTTTTTCCTACTCTTGCCTCCATCATGCCTTTATATCGGGTTCAATGCCGGGTCAGGACAGAAAGAGACACTAATCTGATGGAGGCAGAAAGGGTGGGTACCTGGTGCAGATTTTTAGGATTTTTTTGCCAAGTTCATGACTATCCAGAGGGAAGGTAGGGAGAAACGGAGAGCTAATAAAGGCATGCCCAAGCACAGTGAGCTTCCTCTCGTGAACGCAATCTAAGCATTAAACAACCCAGTAGAGTTAAAGCCTCATTCATGTTTTTTGGCATTGCTCACAATTAACCATCCTTTCAGCTCACTGTTCTCTAAGCACATTGTCTGCCACACTGATGAAACTAAAGCCAGATTGGCCTTTAAACAGGATGTGACGCAGCCTCTGCAGTTTGGGACCCCGCCTTCTGCTTAATAATTTTTGTGAGATATCTGCATCTCAGAGACTTGTTGCCACATTCTGCAGGAGGGAGGGAAGCTTTTTGCGCTCCTGTATTCAGGACTCGCGCTCCAATTGGCTGGCAGGGACCTGTTTTCAAGCCTGGATAGGATTGGAGATAACCAGCCCGTCCATTTCTGAGAGACCTGCAAGGGAACAGCACACAGTTTTCGTGCAGGCGCATGCCTTACTGCTTTAAAGGAATTATGCTCCTGCTTACTGTGCCGTGAGATGAAACATTGGAATATTTAATGAATTTCTCTTCAGACCTGTTTTTAAAACTTGGGCCTCATCAGCCATCCAACTTGGAAATTTGTTGCTTTGCGCAAAACCCTTTTATCCAGTTTTTTAAAACTCCTTGCTGTAGTTGGAGAGTTTATAGGCTCCTGCCCACTTCAACCCTATTCAAGCTAGTTGTACTTGCCCTCGTCTGCTGCTTTAGCTGTTAGTCCATCAGGGTGAACCATGTCTGAGATTGCTGGTCCACGCTGAGATACGTTTGTGGTTGACAGATAGAGCCATGTGTATACACTGCATTTAGAATAGGGCTTCCGTTTTTATGGTATTTTTTTTTACATTTCGGTCTGTATTTATCCATATTTATTTTTGGGACATTTTTTCTGCATTTATCCAAATTAATTTTTGCCACAAGCAAAATACGACCCTACAGCTAATATTTTTCCACATTTTTTAAAGTGACACTGCACACATGCAGTTGTAAATAAAAGGCATTGTCATTTACAATGCCAATAGCTCAAACTCAAGTAAATGTGAGACCTATTGCATTGCAAATGCTTGTTTTTTTAAGTGAGCGCTTAAAGTAGGAGGAGAGAAAAACAGACGCAACAAAGAAAAAACAGTGAAAAAGAGTAGTAGAAGCTAATCTGTAGAAAACCAAGGGCATACTAACTCACATGGTAAACAGGGCCTCTCGGCTACAGAAATGCTTGAACTGGAAATAAAAAAGTACAGATGCCCCAATTCCAGAGTATCTGACCAGAGCAGAGAAACGACTCTCCCATTTACAAAGTATTGCTTCAAAGCAAAGGCGTGCAGTTACTCTGCCTTGAAAATAAAAGAACTGTAGGTTCTGAGTACCCGAGAGTACCTCCTGCCCATTTAAAGCAGAGGCTGCAGGTGTTTTATGGTGGTTAATAGAGTTATCGGGCTCCCTGCCATGTTCTAGTGATGCGAGTTTCAGACACTGCCCAGGCATGTTACTCTATTTCTGCCCCCCCCCCTCCCCGGACGTCACGCAGTCCTCCACCGCAGTGGTCTCAGGCTTTCCACACCGCAACCATCAGGTTGTTCATGGTGCCCCAGGGTTTAACGCCCTCCCTCCAAGATACTTACCGGAGCGAGCTGAGTTTAAAAGGGGATGAGATAAAAAAACAAAAGGCTTTTTGATTCTGTTTTTATTTTGTAGCATTTGCTGCGTGCTCAACGATAGTGGTCAAATGTCAGACAAAATCCTCTGACAAACTGCTGCTTACTCCTTTAACACCGAGAAGATGTTTACATTTTCTTTCTCTACCTACACAGGGAGAGAATTGAGTAACACCAATCTAGTAAAAACTCTAATGGGACACAGGGAGAGTGTAAGGAAATGGTAACTAAATAGAAAATATTTTTTAACACATTATTACAATGTATCCCCCCCCCCACTTCACGCAGTCTTTATCCTCCACCACAGTGGTCTCAGGTTTTCCATGCTGCAACCATCAGGGTGTTCATGGTACCCCAGGGTTTAACGCCCTCTCTCCAAGACACTTCTACGAGCGAGCTTCATTTGTTCAGTCTCGAAACTGATTTGCCGACTCACTGGGAAAGCAGGTGCGCAACAATGGTGTGAATAGAGGCTCCTAATCTGACTCTGGCAGGGGCTCTTAGAAGGGATGAAAGAACAACAAGACTCATCAACAAGTAAATGGTCTTTTATAGACCTGTGAAGTTCTCGGGTGCGGCTGGCAGCTCTGTGTGTGCCCGGGAAGCTGTCTCAGCCTGGGATGACACCTCTTAACCCACTAGTATTTTCCTGTTTTTATATATAAATACAGATAAAGGAAATCTTGTTTTCCGTCTGTATTTATATGTAAAAATCCATAAAAACAGAAAACCGGGAGCCCTAATTTAGGACATGAATTAAACAACACAGATGCCAATACTGTATTTTACTCTCTATAGTCTATTAAAACCCATATGAACAAAACCAACGGGTCTGTTTAGTATAACATCACTAGTTTATTAATTTATTTGTTCCATTAGTCCAAAGTTATTTTTTAGGTTTTTTCAAAAAAGATTTTTTATGTGCATATACAGAACAGAACAAATAAATGCAATCTATAAAAATAACAGAAAATAACTGTACTTATTTACAACTCATCCGCTCCAACCTTTCTGTCCCAGTCATTCATTCTGCAGTCATACCAGCCCTTTCACACACAGAGAATCAAAAAAATGTGGCCCTATGTCAAAAAACAAACGTTTTGTTAATACACTTAATGTGCCCTAAAGGCTGTTTCAATGCAA
Organism: Lissotriton vulgaris; assembly: GCF_964263255.1. Classification (NCBI taxonomy): domain Eukaryota; kingdom Metazoa; phylum Chordata; class Amphibia; order Caudata; family Salamandridae; genus Lissotriton; species Lissotriton vulgaris. Next base: position 161,401,838 of record NC_141700.1, read on the forward strand.
CAGTGTTACAAACAGAGTTCAATTGGAACCATATCCTATATTATTTTTAAACAGAATTTCGTCCTTCTAATCCTTTAATAATGACATTAGGCCCACTACTGTCGACGCGTTTCGAACTCCCTGGTTGTGGAGTTCTCGTCAGGACCAAATAGTTCTACAAAACAAGAAACAAATGCGTCAAATTAGGTCACCTATTCCCAAATGTACTCATACTTAAAGAGACGAACATGCTGCCACCAGCCAGCAAAGCGCTGCCTACCTTAATCCTAGCAAGATGTGAATCAAATGCGCAAAATTGTAATGCAGAACTGGCATTTGGTGAAACATCTTCACAGTGACTTACAGGAACCACCTCTGTTTGCTTTTAAAAAAGAAAGGAGTCTGGCGAATCAGGTGGTCAGGGCAGCTTTACCCCGTGAAAACAAACCCACCCTGAGAGGGATGTTAGGTCTACCTCAAATAGTGGGGCATCACAAGTGCGGGAATTGCACATATTGTGAGCAAACAAATGAAGGAGCAGCCTTTAGCTTTAATGGGATACACTGGAGACACGAAAAATTCACAAACTGTCAGACTAAGAATGTGGTCTATGGGATAGTATGTCCGTGCCCAAAATTATACATTGGGAAAACCACACAGGAGGTGCGACAGCGTATTACGCAGCACAAATCACGTCTCAGGAGAGAAGTAGCAAATGCGCCACTGGTCCAACATTGGCTACTGAAAAAACATAAAGAGGAGGACCTACGCTGGACTATAATTTCCAAAATTGACCATGACCCACGAGGAAGTGACCTAGAGGCAAGATTGGGGCAAAGAGAAGCACTACTGATAATGAAGTACAATACGGCCGTAGACGGCCTAAACGAGATTTCCGAAATCTTCAGGAATATACCATAAAACTGGCACACTGCAGACCATTCTATTGGATAATTTCAATAGCGTGCCGAAGGGAGCCCTGGCAATGAGCATCGCGCAATGATGTATATTAAGGAACACCTAGAAATACTCAGTTCAGAATTCAGTTCAACTCCTCATGAAAACTTAGTTTCTTAAAGGTAGAAATCTTTCTGGCGAAACCATCTAAAATACGTCACCACCGGTTGTACAGTCAACTGTGTGTTTGTACTGCTACCCCTTGAGGCCAATAAAGTTTTACAACAATGACGGGTCCCTTGTAGAAAAAGACGATCACGTGATCGCTTAGAGAAGTTGAAATGGAAGAAGGGACTTCGCATCGCCAAACACTTGGAACTGTTACGGAGCTGAAATTGTGGGAGAATGTAAGGAGAACAGAGGTCTAAACTGCGTTATTCAGGGAATTTATCCTCGTTCTATACCAAGGGAGTAATAGATTGTTCCGTTTTTGACCCCATAGGAACAAGCAATAAAAAAGACAGCTGTCAGCAATCTTTCCGCCCGGACGGGACGGCTCACGAACGATACCGGGTAAATGCCGAAATTCCCTCCCTCGACCAAACAAGTCTCCACAGCGGCGGTAGCTTAAACTAATTCCCGCCCCATGGTTTGTTTTTGCAGGCACTCCGGCCCCACCAATTGACTAAAGGTCAGTTTTTAAGTTTTATCCAAAACGTGTCCAAATATCTGGGTCTTCGACACTATTAGTGATCGATTTCCTCTGAAGTAATGCATAGATCAGAGGCATAAAATGTTGTATGTACATCTACGTCTTCTTTCTGTTTAGAATACTGTGAATACTGTGGTCTTTCTACACAACCCCCTCCTTGGGATTCACATCTTGCTAGGATTAAGGTAGGCAGCGCTTTGCTGGCTGGTGGCAGCATGTTCGTCTCTTTAAGTATGAGTACATTTGGGAATAGGTGACCTAATTTGACGCATTTGTTTCTTGTTTTGTAGAACTATTTGGTCCTGACGAGAACTCCACAACCAGGGAGTTCGAAACGCGTCGACAGTAGTTGGCCTAATGTCATTATTAAAGGATTAGAAGGACGAAATTCTGTTTTAAAAAAATATAGGATATGGTTCCAATTGAACTCTGTTTGTAACACTGTTGCATTGAAACAGCCTTTAGGGCACATTAAGTGTATTAACAAAACGTTTGTTTTTTGACATAGGGCCACATTTTTTTGATTCTCTGTGTGTGAAATGGCTGGTACGACTGCAGAATGAATGACTGGGACAGAAAGGTTGGAGCGGATGAGTTGTAAATATGTACAGTTATTTTCTGTTATTTTTATAGATTGCATTTATTTGTTCTGTTCTGTATATGCACATAAAAAATCTTTTTTGAAAAAACCTAAAAAATAACTTTGGACTAGTGGAACAAATAAATTAATAAACTAGTGACGTTATACTAAACAGACCAGTATGCTTTGTTCATATGGGTTCTAATAGACTATAGAGAGTAAAATACAGTATTGGCATCTGTGTTGTTTAATTCATATATCTGGCTTAGCCTTGCTGTGGTAGGAGCCAAGACCCTGTTTCGTTAAACTTGCTAATTTAGGACATGGCATTATTCTGAGCCTTTGTTTTAAAAACCTAGAGGGTGTAACTCTGTGTATTTTCGCGTTCTCAGATGAATATATCAGAAAGGGATGCAAGATAGACCGTGCGAGATAGATGGGCGGCATTTCTTTTCTACTGTGTTACAATGAGGGATTGGATTTTGTTTTGTTCTTTTTTTCGATCTATAGTGATTTAATTTGGGTATTTATCCCGATTTAAAGTTGTTGATACTTAATACCTTGTTTTATGATCAATAACATTTTTCTTGAACTCAAAAAAAAATAAAGTTGTTGATACAAATTTCGAAAGCCTGGTTTTAAAAGGCAATATATACAAATTATAGGCTAATTTTGTTGCTAGATGCCTTTGTCAAAACATGTGGTAAGATTATTTTAGCAAAATTAAACAAGCATTGTCATAGCCATAGGTCTCGCCTTTGGGGCCTTATAAGTAATTAGTTATGCAGCACAATATCCTTGGTGCAACAACATCAACTGTTGCATGGCTAAACACTTATAAGGTCCGAAAGGCGAGACCTATTGGCTATGCCAATGCTTGTTTAGTTTGGGCTCATTCGCTTCGTTTGCATGTGAATAATACTTGGGTATAACATTTCTGCCTCACCACTTTTAAAATCCACCAGCCGCCACTTCCTCCCCTCGACAACATTACGCCATGTTGTGTCTGAGCTCAGAAGCCACGCGCACAAGGACGTGCATTTCCGATTCACTGGTGATAAAAGAGGAAGTGGTAATAGGGCTTTCAGAGCCTAATTAAGGGAGCCCAGCTCTGCGCCGAAATGTCAGGGACGGCAGGTTGTGGTCAATCCCTTTTATCACGTACCTTGCAAAAACGTTCATTAAGCTTTAATGCTTCGGTTGACATTATTTATGACTCTAAAATGTTCCCTCATCATTATACTAAAAACATGAAATATTAACTGCGTAGCCTGGCGCAGCAACGGAATGAGGCGCCGCGTGCAGAGAGCTGCAACAGAGGTCGGGCTGAATCCGAGTGGTGGATGCAAGAAAAGTGTATTACTTGCCCTTTTAACTCAGCTCAGTTGCGTTTGGAAAATGGTGCAAACCATGAAGAAAAAAAACGAGAGAATTGTGGTGTGTACTCCAAATAGCACTTCTTCAATCCTTACATATCCCCGTGAATTGTGGTCGTTGCATGCTGAAAAACCGGGGCCGTTTATGGCAACTGGGCAGCTTTTAACTGAGTCCCTGGTCTGTCACCTATAAACGATGGTCCTGGCCCGAGGCATTACTGCCCTGCTCAGAAGGGCCAAAAGCTCTTATTTGGATCTCTACCCTCATGGGGTAGCAAGGTAGATATGTTTAGGTTTAAAAGATGAGGTGGTCATGGGGAACACGCTCAGATACACAGTTACAAAATCCAATAACATTCAATAAAGGTTAATGTTCTACCAAACTATAGGATATAAAACATGCACATCTTTATTTGACTTACAGATTAAAAGAAAAATAAATGTGGTGAACCATAACGCAGACTAGAAGCTACTAGCACATTCTGGGGCTGAGATACTACTCATTGTGATGTTAGTTTTTTGCATTTTTAAATAGGGTAGACCCAGCCTGAGGGTACTGGAGCGCCTACACAAGCACCAGACCCTGGGGAGATGAAGTGATTCGCTCAGAATCACAAGATGTTGAGCCAGCACTGGGACTTGAACCTGGCACCCAGTTCTAAAGATGGCAGCTCTGGCCATTAAGCCACATTGCCTCCATGCTCTACAGGAATCAATCCCAACAAGGTAGAAGGCGTGGATACCTAAGACAGAATTCTGCATCTTTCAATCCAAAGAATGAAGACAAAAGTCCTTCTTGCAAATACTTTGGGGCTAGGCCCGGGGCAGGAGGACAAAGCTGGGACAGACGAGGGGACTGCCCACAGAGGCACTCTCTGAATGGGTGTCCCTGCAAGCATCTGTCATTAGAATGAGTGTTATTGGCTTCTGGATCACATTGGGCAGCTGGGTATACGAACCTCTCTTCTTGAGAAGGTGCCACACCTCAAACAGGCCCTCAGTGCAGGCCACTGTCAGTTGGTTGTTAGGCCTAGCCACACAAGGCCAGGTCAGGTCGTCTTCACTCAGGATAGTCAATCTCTTCTTTCTCACTCATTTTAGCAGCAGGCGAGGTCCAGTAGTTCTAAACCTGGCCTACAATTTAGGCTCAATACAGCTCAACTGGACCACATCTTCAGCGCAAGTGCAGAGAGCGTCTTGAGAGCTCAAAAGGGAACTAAAGTACTAGTTCGAGGGGTGCAAGTATATAACAAAGATTGTTAGCATAGGAGGGAAAGCCTATGCCCTCTCACATGGTGGTCCAAATCTTTCAAATGGATTTCAATCAATCAATCAATCAATCAATCAATCAATCAATCAATCAGAGCATTTATATAGCGCACTACTCACCCAGAGGGTCTCAAGGCGCTAGGGGAGGGGGTGAGGTTCCGTGACGATTTTGAACCCGTGTTTTCAACATTGTCGTAAACTCGTGATTTTGGTACCAGTGAACTGCAAATGATCCATTCAGCATATCCTGGTGTTTTCGCTACGTTACGAGCAAGAGCACTCCTGTTATAACCACATTTCCGATTAACCCATGGCATCCATTTTAGATTCTGTCATCCATCTTGTATTCTTGCCCTCACATAGTCAATGGACACACAGTGACCTCTGATCCATTCATTGCACTTAAGGACACGTAGGCCTTAACCGGCAATTCACCTTGCTCGTGACAGGTGTACCTTAGGACAGAAACACTGTGGCCGCATGACTCGGCAAAAGCTGCCTCCCCGGCCTGAGGCCAGTCCTGCTATACTGGTTCTCGTGTTCGTTGGCCTGATCATGATTAGGCGGCCGAAGCTGGTAGCCTTGCCCATTTACGACCCACAAACATCTCTTATCCTGTTTTTCTATCTTCTGCACCTGGCTCTGCTCCTTTTCTTCTGGGCCTTTATTAGGGGGAGGTAACGAAATTTACGATGAGGCGGTCCGGCTCTTGAATGAAAAGATGACATGGGATTATGATGGAACAGTGGGAACCTCTCATTCGTAATGTTTTGACATCAGATATTGTTGACGATTCCTGTGCAACGCCAAATATTTATTGTTTAGAACATAAAGGTTTAGAAACACACGAGTATGTGGAGAATGTTGCCCCCAGCTAGAAAAACTGTATTTAAGGAGCAACCCACTTCGTGCAAATCGAACAGGCTCCTAGAATCTGCCCGTGTGTAGTTTCTGTGACTTCTGTGTCCCTGCAGTAATAAACCTTTGGTCTTGACACCACCATCGAGAAGCCAGTGTTTCTGTTTATTTGTGCACCGAGACAGGTAGAACTCAGGGGTCTTCGGGTGTTGTCCCTGACACCTCTGGACGGTACCAAAAAGTCCAGAACTCCAATTGGCGCCCCACGTTGGGCGACAATTGGAGTTCTAGACTTTTTTGTAAATCGGAAATGTGGTTATAACAGGAGTGCTCTTGCTCGTAACGTAGCGAAAACACCAGGATATGCTGAATGGATCATTTGCGGTTCACTGGTACCAAAATCACGAGTTTACGACAATGTTGAAAACACGGGTTCAAAATCGTCACGGAACCTCAGACCCTCCTTTTGCCCTTACATAGGCAATTACTCAGTCTATGTCAGAGTCTATCTCGATGTTCATCAGGTCAGTGATATGCTGTTGCATCATCATCCTTTCTCGTACCTTGTCTCCAAACACAGGTGGTTTTCTAAGACAAGTTGCAGCACAGAGGCTACACAAAGCGGGACCACATTGGATAATAAGGCAGCACGAGAATAGGAATACTAAGATAATACCAACGACCATCAGAACCTTCCATCCCCACGCTGATAATAGAGTTCAAAGCCACTCCATTAAGGACCAATTTCCCTTGTCTACGTGAATAGAATCGGAAATCTTGTGTAGCTTAAAGATCGCTTCGTATACAGTCGGAGCATTATTGGGTATGAAAACACAGCAGCTCGATTGGATCATTCTGCATACCCCACCTCGATCTGCAAGTATTACGTCAAGAACCATACGATTCTGTAACGTCATGAGACGATCCTCCTGAAGCTCAGCTGTTAAGTTACTAAGGGCACCAGCAGTTTCTGTAATAGTAGATTCAACTACCCGTGTTAGCTGACGTAGATTTCTACTATTGGCCATAGGCCCCCAGAACGGAAGGAAACCTTTGAAGAAGTCTCCGGCTTCCTGACCAGCGGTATCTTCTTTGCTGAAAACACCTCTTGCTACTCTGGTCTTGTGATAATCTGGAGAGGCAGTGTATGTCGGAGGCAACAGTCGGGCAATATAGCATGAACCTGAAAAGTCAGCAGGCAGCCATGTATATGCCCTATCCTGACAAATGAAGTAGGTACCCTTAGCAGTGAGGAAGGCAGGGGAAGAGTTTGACGGATATACGTAAGTTTCAACACAGTCACTCTTCCCTAGCCGAGCTCTCGGATTTTGCCCATTACCTTGCAAGCAGAATTGACCTCGGTGAGGTACGACCCAGACTGGGGTGGAGCTCTTACGCTTGCTTTCACCCAAACTAATACTATACTCCGTAGCATTCCAACTCAGAGAAACTCGTAGTTCATCTCTAGGGACAGATGGTGAGTTATTGACGTCTCTAACCATGTCAGTTATTCCCTTTATCAAGGCTTTATTAACAGATGTATACTTAGCGGAGCGTGGAGGGCGCGGGGGATAGGTTTCGAGAGCATAGACGAATACAGTTTGGAAGGCCCGACATGATCCATTATAGCTAAAAGGCAAGACCAGGTAAGGAATGCCTTTATCCATGGTGTGTGGTATCAACCCACATACCCAGCAGTCTGTTGTGTTAACTACCAGTTGGTGTTGGTGCAAGAGCTGTATAAAAGTGTTATTTATGAATTCTGAGCGTCTAGCTTGCTCATGTTCGGGGAACGGATGAAAGGAATGAAAAGAAACAGTAGTAGGAGAAACAAGATTAAGGGGAGGTACTGTAGCTGTTATTGGTGATAGAATTAAATGAACACCAAAGACGATTCCACCCACCAATGTTACTAAAACAATCAAGAACGTAATTGCACATTGCATCAGAAAACATTTGTTATGAAGAATCTTGCAGAGTCTATTTCTGCGAACATAAATCACATTCTCTCGGTGCAGCCCAGGAAGCTCCATCTTCTACAACCGCTCGCGACCACTGATGATATGTACGTAGTTGAAAATGCCTCTACCAGCCCTGGGAGTTCCCAGAACTAACAGAAAGACCGACCTTGTGTCTGGCCCCCGCAGATTCAACTAGGCACAAAGCCACGACCCTACGGCTACCCAGACGGCAAGGTTATTAAAACAACATAACATACATAGAAAAATACAAAATATTAGCAAACTTCCTGGCTGGAGGCAATGTATCAAATTATAATATGAAAAAAAACAGGCAGTTTCCTGCTTTATTAGTTCTTAGAATGAGATCGTAGGTTGTATCTCAATTTTCCTGGAGTTGTTTGATCCGGAAACAGTCTATCTTCAGCAGGGGTTACAATGTTCGAGTTCGCAGATGACAAATGTTCGTTTGATGCTGAGGACAAATGTTCAGTGTTCAAAGGAGCAGTTTTAGAAGGGGAGTCAGAGCTCGGTGAATCAGTAATCAGTTCTGCATCACTGAAAGGAATGTATCTAGGAACTGGTTCGGTTTCAGAAGCACCAATTCCTTTCTTCACCCAGTTATCATAAGGAAGTGGAAGGGGTACACGCTTAGCATGCGTTGCATGGACCCAATTCTTTCGGCCAGCCACACGTATAGCAGTCCTTGTCGCCAGCAGGACCTGGAATGGTCCGACGAATTTGGGTTGGAGATTTCTGGTCCGTCCAAAGTTCCTGATGACGACTTGGTCGCCGGGCTTCAGCTGATGACCTGGACTTTCCGGTGGCTTTGGCAATGCATCGAAAACCTGTTGGTGAATGAGACTCAATTTAGCAGTCAAGTCAAAAAGGTAATCGATTAGCATTGGATATTCCAGTTGCTTGAACTCCCTCGGTCTAGGTATCCCCCAAACGTTTGCAGGTCGACCGAACACAATCTCATAGGGGCTAAGCCCTACTCGAGAATGTACAGTCGCTCTTGTGGATAACAGAGCCAAAGGTAGTGCGTCTGGCCAGGACAAGCCCGTGGAGGCTTGTATCTTGGCCAGTTTCAGCTTGAGGGTGCCATTGTAGCCTTCGACTAAACCAGCAGACTGGGGGTGATTCGCACTGTGGAACTTTTGTTTAATTGACAAACCTGCACACACACTCTGCATAACTTTCCCTACGAATTCACTTCCGTTATCTGACCATACAATCCGTGGCATACCGTATCTGGGGAAATATTCCTTGAGAAGGATTTTGGCAGTGGACAAAGCAGTATTGTCCTTTAGTGGATATGCTTCGATCCACCTTGAAAAAGCACAAACTACCACTAAAACGTACTTAAGATTGTTGCAACGATCCATGTGGATGAAGTCTAACTGAATCACTTCAAAGGGGCAAGAAGGAGGAGCGAAGTGACCAGCGGGTGTGGGGATTCCCTTGCCAGGATTATGCATCAGGCATATCATGCAATTTCTCACCACTCTTTCTGCACACTTACTAAATCCATCATTCTTCCAGACTGGAGCCAACATCTTACAAATCCCTTTAGAGCTGATGTGCGCTGCTCCATGCGCCATCGTTACTACCGCAAGCACATACGCTTCGGGCAACATCCAACGCTGCTGTTCCGACAAATCGATTCAACATCCATTCGAGTCCAATTTACCCGTGTTCTCTTTCCATGCAAGCTTTTCCTCTTCAGTCGCTTCATCTTGAATTGTTTTCACACTCTCCACTGTGTCCTCACACATTCCCGAGTCAGTAATCCATCTTGCAGACGTTGCAACATACATTCTACTCATCGTATTCCTAGCTGTCTGTTTAGCTGTCTCATCAGCAAAGGCATTTCCACGACCAACATCATCCGTGATTGCTCAATGAGCACCACACTTCACAATCGCAACTTCCATTGGTAAGGTCAGAGATTCCAACAAGTCATTGACTAGCTGACCATGCTGGATCTTAGTCCCATGGGACGTAATGAAACCTCCTTCCTTCCACAATCGCCCAAAACTATGCGCTACTCCGAACGCGTACTGACTATCTGTGAACACATTCACTCTCTTTCCCTTAGCTAAAACACACGCTCTTGTTAATGCAATTAATTCTGCAGCTTGGGCAGAATTCTGACTCACTCTTGCAGTCTCCACAATCGTACTCAAAGTCGTTACTGCGTAAGCAGATGTCACATCACCATTCTCCAATTTAAAACAAGACCCGTCAACATACAACGTGCCATCTGGATCTGATAATGGGGTGTCTTTAAGATCAATCCGTCCTTTTGTCTCTTCCTCGGTTCTGAAACAACAGTCATGGGGTTCAGAATCACTCGACTCCTGACCAGTCGGCAACAATGTTGCTGGATTCAAGACTTTGCATCTTTTGATCTGAATATGACTTGCAAGTAGTGTCAGCTCATAGCCTGATAATCTAGCACTGGTAAGGTGCTGCGTCTTGGTTCGGTTCATGAGCGTGTCCACGGCGTGAGGAACCATGACCACTAGCATGTTGTTCATGACCAAACCAGCAGATTGTCGAATGGACGCTGCAGCTGCTGCTGTAGCTCTCAAGCAACTAGGCAACGCTCTGGCTACCGGATCTAACGTTGATGAAAAATACGCACAAGGGCGTTGTTTATCACCAAATCGTTGCGTCAGAACACTCAACGCGCAACCTTCTCTCTCGTGGACATAGAGTGTAAATGGCTTACTGTAGTCAGGTGTACCCAACACAGGAGCTGAACACAATGCATTACGTAACTCAGAAAAACTTTGCTGACATTCGGCAGACCATGGCATCGGACTCGGAACACCTTTTCCAGTCAAGGCCACCAATGGTTTTGCCAAAAGAGAAAAATTTGGGATCCATTGCCTACAGAGAATCATCTCCCCGATGTATTTATGAATGGATGCGCTCCCACTGGAGCTGCGTTCTCTCCCTGATACTCTTTGGGCGACTGGTCCTAATGACGTTGGCCTTTTGGAAATTCCACCATATGTAGTAACTTTGAAAGCAAATGTCAAATTTCCACGAATCCCTCAATACAAGATCTCTAGTGAAGGTGAACGTGCTCTTTGATTGATAGTGCAAGATTTGATCAAGAAAGACGTAATAGAGGAAACTAGAGGAAATGTCTGTAACAGCCCTGTATTGCCAATTCTAAAACGCACCGATCCTTCAAAGCCTCCAGTCTACAGATTTGTGATCGACCTCAGAGAGGTTAACAAAATTGTGATTCCACAGTTTCCTGTGGTCCCAGATATTACTGCATTGTTAACGTTGATTCCTGCTACAGCCACGTGGTTCTCAGTCATCGACTTGAAGAATGCCTTTTTCAGCATTCCAATAGCCGAAGAAAGCAGAGATATTTTCGGCTTCTCTTTAGGAGGCCGAAGCTTCAGGTTTAAACGTGCTCCACAAGGCTATTGTGAAAGCCCATCAATCTACAGCCAGTTATTAAAAAGTCAGTTAGATTCCTTTGTACTTCCTCCTGGTTCTGCTTTAGTGCAATATGTCGATGATCTTCTAGTGGCTGCCGATGACAAGGAAACTTGCAAAGCAGCTACAATTTCCCTACTGCATCATTTGTCTAATCTAAATCACAAGGTGTCACCTTCGAAAATGCAATACTGTTGTCAAGAAGTGACCTACCTAGGTCATCTCTTGTCAAAGGAGGGAAGAAGGTTGACCCCAGAAAAAATAAAAGCAATTACGCAGATGAATGTTCCTAGCACACAGAGAGAAGTGCGTGCCTTTTTAGGTATTACCTCATACTGTAGGCAATGGATCCCAAATTTTTCTCTTTTGGCAAAACCATTGGTGGCCTTGACTGGAAAAGGTGTTCCGAGTCCGATGCCATGGTCTGCCGAATGTCAGCAAAGTTTTTCTGAGTTACGTAATGCATTGTGTTCAGCTCCTGTGTTGGGTACACCTGACTACAGTAAGCCATTTACACTCTATGTCCACGAGAGAGAAGGTTGCGCGTTGAGTGTTCTGACGCAACGATTTGGTGATAAACAACGCCCTTGTGTGTATTTTTCATCAACGTTAGATCCGGTAGCCAGAGCGTTGCCTAGTTGCTTGAGAGCTACAGCAGCAGCTGCAGCGTCCATTCGACAATCTGCTGGTTTGGTCATGAACAACATGCTAGTGGTCATGGTTCCTCACGCCGTGGACACGCTCATGAACCGAACCAAGACGCAGCACCTTACCAGTGCTAGATTATCAGGCTATGAGCTGACACTACTTGCAAGTCATATTCAGATCAAAAGATGCAATGTCTTGAATCCAGCAACATTGTTGCCGACTGGTCAGGAGTCGAGTGATTCTGAACCCCATGACTGTTGTTTCAGAACCGAGGAAGAGACAAAAGGACGGATTGATCTTAAAGACACCCCATTATCAGATCCAGATGGCACGTTGTATGTTGACGGGTCTTGTTTTAAATTGGAGAATGGTGATGTGACAGCTGCTTACGCAGTAACGACTTTGAGTACGATTGTGGAGACTGCAAGAGTGAGTCAGAATTCTGCCCAAGCTGCAGAATTAATTGCATTAACAAGAGCGTGTGTTTTAGCTAAGGGAAAGAGAGTGAATGTGTTCACAGATAGTCAGTACGCGTTCGGAGTAGCGCATAGTTTTGGGCGATTGTGGAAGGAAAGAGGTTTCATTACGTCCCATGGGACTAAGATCCAGCATGGTCAGCTAGTCAATGACTTGTTGGAATCTCTGACCTTACCAATGGAAGTTGCGATTGTGAAGTGTGGTGCCCATCGAGCAATCACGGATGATGTTGGTCGTGGAAATGCCTTTGCTGATGAGACAGCTAAACAGACAGCTAGGAATACGATGAGTAGAATGTATGTTGCAACGTCTGCAAGATGGATTACTGACTCGGGAATGTGTGAGGACACAGTGGAGAGTGTGAAAACAATTCAAGATGAAGCGACTGAAGAGGAAAAGCTTGCATGGAAAGAGAACACGGGTAAATTGGACTCGAATGGATGTTGGATCGATTTGTCGGAACAGCAGCGTTGGATGTTGCCCGATGCGTATGTGCTTGCGGTAGTAACGATGGCGCATGGAGCAGCGCACATCAGCTCTAAAGGGATTTGTAAGATGTTGGCTCCAGTCTGGAAGAATGATGGAATTAGTAAGTGTGCAGAAAGAGTGGTGAGAAATTGCATGATATGCCTGATGCATAATCATGGCAAGGGAATCCCCACACCCGCTGGTCACTTCGCTCCTCCTTCTTGCCCCTTCGAAGTGATTCAGTTAGACTTCATCCACATGGATCGTTGCAACAATCTTAAGTACGTTTTAGTGGTAGTTTGTGCTTTTTCAAGGTGGATCGAAGCATATCCACTAAAGGACAATACTGCTTTGTCCACTGCCAAAATCCTTCTCAAGGAATATTTCCCCAGATACGGTATGCCACGGATTGTATGGTCAGATAACGGAAGTGAATTCGTAGGGAAAGTTATGCAGAGTGTGTGTGCAGGTTTGTCAATTAAACAAAAGTTCCACAGTGCGAATCACCCCCAGTCTGCTGGTTTAGTCGAAGGCTACAATGGCACCCTTAAGCTGAAACTGGCCAAGATACAAGCCTCCACGGGCTTGTCCTGGCCAGACGCACTACCTTTGGCTCTGTTATCCACAAGAGCAACTGTACATTCTCGAGAAGGGCTTAGCCCCTATGAGATTGTGTTCGGTCGACCTGCAAACGTTTGGGGGATACCTAGACCGAGGGAGTTCAAGCAACTGGAATATCCAATGCTAATCGATTACCTTTTTGACTTGACTGCTAAATTGAGTCTCATTCACCAACAGGTTTTCGATGCATTGCCAAAGCCACCGGAAAGTCCAGGTCATCAGCTGAAGCCCGGCGACCAAGTCGTCATCAGGAACTTTGGACGGACCAGAAATCTCCAACCCAAATTCGTCGGACCATTCCAGGTCCTGCTGGCGACAAGGACTGCTATACGTGTGGCTGGCCGAAAGAATTGGGTCCATGCGACGCATGCTAAGCGTGTACCCCTTCCACTTCCTTATGATAACTGGGTGAAGAAATGAATTGGTGCTTCTGAAACCGAACCAGTTCCTAGATACATTCCTTTCAGCGATGCAGAACTGATTACTGATTCACCGAGCTCTGACTCCCCTTCTAAAACTGCTCCTTTGAACACTGAACATTTGTCCTCAGCATCAAACGAACATTTGTCATCTGCGAACTCGAACATTGTAACCCCTGCTGAAGATAGACTGTTTCCGGATCAAACAACTCCAGGAAAATTGAGATACAACCTACGATCTCATTCTAAGAACTAATAAAGCAGGAAACTGCCTGTTTTTTTCATATTATAATTTGATACATTGCCTCCAGCCAGGAAGTTTGCTAATATTTTGTATTTTTCTATGTATGTTATGTTGTTTTAATAACCTTGCCGTCTGGGTAGCCGTAGGGTCGTGGCTTTGTGCCTAGTTGAATCTGCGGGGGCCAGACACAAGGTCGGTCTTTCTGTTAGTTCTGGGAACTCCCAGGGCTGGTAGAGGCATTTTCAACTACGTACATATCATCAGTGGTCGCGAGCGGTTGTAGAAGATGGAGCTTCCTGGGCTGCACCGAGAGAATGTGATTTATGTTCGCAGAAATAGACTCTACAAGATTCTTCATAACAAATGTTTTCTGATGCAATGTGCAATTACGTTCTTGATTGTTTTAGTAACATTGGTGGGTGGAATCGTCTTTGGTGTTCATTTAATTCTATCACCAATAACAGCTACAGTACCTCCCCTTAATCTTGTTTCTCCTACTACTGTTTCTTTTCATTCCTTTCATCCGTTCCCCGAACATGAGCAAGCTAGACGCTCAGAATTCATAAATAACACTTTTATACAGCTCTTGCACCAACACCAACTGGTAGTTAACACAACAGACTGCTGGGTATGTGGGTTGATACCACACACCATGGATAAAGGCATTCCTTACCTGGTCTTGCCTTTTAGCTATAATGGATCATGTCGGGCCTTCCAAACTGTATTCGTCTATGCTCTCGAAACCTATCCCCTGCGCCCTCCACGCTCCGCTAAGTATACATCTGTTAATAAAGCCTTGATAAAGGGAATAACTGACATGGTTAGAGACGTCAATAACTCACCATCTGTCCCTAGAGATGAACTGCGAGTTTATCTGAGTTGGAATGCTACGGAGTATAGTATTAGTTTGGGTGAAAGCAAGCGTAAGAGCTCTACCCCAGTCTGGGTCGTACCTCACCGAGGTCAATTCTGCTTGCAAGGTAATGGGCGAAATCCGAGAGCTCGGCTAGGGAAGAGTGACTGTGTTGAAACTTACGTATATCCGTCAAACTCTTCCCCTGCCTTCCTCACTGCTAAGGGTACCTACTTCATTTGTCAGGATAGGGCATATACATGGCTGCTGCTGACTTTTCAGGTTCATGCTATATTGCCCGACTGTTGCCTCCGACATACACTGCCTCTCCAGATTATCACAAGACCAGAGTAGCAAGAGGTGTTTTCAGCAAAGAAGATACCGCTGGTCAGGAAGCCGGAGACTTCTTCAAAGGTTTCCTTCCGTTCTGGGGGCCTATGGCCAATAGTAGAAATCTACGTCAGCTAACACGGGTAGTTGACTCTACTATTACAGAAACTGCTGGTGCCCTTAGTAACTTAACAGCTGAGCTTCAGGCGGATCGTCTCATGACGTTACAGATTCGTATGGTTCTTGACGTAATACTTGCAGATCGAGGTGGGGTATGCAGAATGATCCAATCGAGCTGCTGTGTTTTCATACCCAATAATGCTCCGACTGTATACGAAGCGATCTTTAAGCTACACAAGATTTCCGATTCTATTCACGTAGACAAGGGAAATTGGTCCTTAATGGAGTGGCTTTGGACTCTATTATCAGCGTGGGGATGGAAGGTTCTGATGGTCGTTGGAATTATCTTAGTATTCCTATTCTCGTGCTGCCTTATTATCCAATGTGGTCCCGCTTTGTGTAGCCTCTGTGCTGCAACTTGTCTTAGAAAACCACCTGTGTTTGGAGACAAGGTACGAGAAAGGATGATGATGCAACAGCATATCACTGACCTGATGAACATCGCGATAGACTCTGACATAGACTGAGTAATTGCCTATGTAAGGGTAAAAGGAGGGTCTGAGGTTCCGTGACGATTTTGAACCCGTGTTTTCAACATTGTCGTAAACTCGTGATTTTGGTACCAGTGAACCGCAAATGATCCATTCAGCATATCCTGGTGTTTTCGCTACGTTACGAGCAAGAGCACTCCTGTTATAACCACATTTCCGATTTACCCATGGCATCCATTTTAGATTCTGTCATCCATCTTGTATTCTTGCCTCACATAGTCAATGGACACACAGTGACCTATGATCCATTCATTGCACTTAAGGACACGTAGGCCTTAACCGGCGATTCACCTTGCTAGTGACACGTGCACCTTAGGACAGAAACGCTGTGGCCGCATGACTCGGCAAAAGCTGCCTCCCCGGCCTGAGGCCAGTCCTGCTATACTGGTTCTCGTGTTCGTTGGCCTGATCATGATTAGGCGGCCGAAGCTGGTAGCCTTGCCCATTTACGACCCACAAACATCTCTTATCCTGTTTTTCTATCTTCTGCACCTGGCTCTGCTCCTTTCCTTCTGGGCCTTTATTAGGGGGAGGTAACGAAATTTACGATGAGGCGGTCCGGCTCTTGAATGAAAAGATGACATGGGATTATGATGGAACAGTGGGAACCTCTCATTCGTAATGTTTTGACATCAGATATTGTTGACGATTCCTGTGCAACGCCAAATATTTATTGTTTAGAACATAAAGGTTTAGAAACACACGAGTATGTGGAGAATGTTGCCCCCAGCTAGAAAAACTGTATTTAAGGAGCAACCCACTTTGTGCAAATCGAACAGGCTCCTAGAATCTGCCCGTGTGTAGTTTCTGTGACTTCTGTGTCCCTGCAGTAATAAACCTTTGGTCTTTACGCCACCATCGAGAAGCCCGTGTTTCTGTTTATTTGTGCACCGAGACAGGTAGAACTCAGGGGTCTTCGGGTGTTGTCCCTGACACCTCTGGACGGTACCAAAAAGTCCAGAACTCCAGGGGGTCCGCTACTTCTCGAACAGCCAGGTCTTGAGTTGCTTCCTGAAGTCGAGGTGGTCCTGGGTCAGGCGGAGGTGGGTCGGGAGGGAGTTCCAGGTCTTGGCGGCGAGGTAGGAGAAGGACTGTCCCCCTGTGGTGGCTCTTCGGATGCGGGGGACGGTGGCGAGGGCGTGGCCGGTTGATCGAAGCTGGTGTTTGGGAGCGTAGAAGTTGAGGCGGCTGTTGAGGTATCCTGGGCCTTGGTTGTGTAGGGCTTTGTGTGCGTGGGTGAGGAGGCGGAAGGTGATTCTCTTGTTGATCGGGAGCCAGTGCAGGTCTTCTCCTAGGGAAACACATTTGGGGGGAAAGGAGTGCAGCAAATGGTATGGGATGTGCATTGGGTCTCAAACCCTAGACTATCTGCAGGGGAACAAACAAAATGAGTAACACTAGTAAAGATAAGATGTAGACATCTTTTATGAGCGTCAGCCAATAAAAGTAACACAGCTAACTGTTATTTCCAGATCACTCACTGTAAGGAGCTGTTACCAGATTGTTGAAGGCAAAAAGTAAGTAAGGAAAGTCTACTGGACAAAATATCACACATCGTTCGCTTCAGATAAACACAAACAATGAGAAAAAATCAAAAAACATGCAATGGTAAACCACAAAACATTTAACCTAAAAAATAATCCCACCCAATCTATATATCTTTGTGAACCCAGAGAAAACAAATAAAAGCCGACTACATAGTCTTTCAAGTAACCGCGTTGTTTCTGAACCCTCTGTGCCATATCGTAGGCAAATTCAACATAATGGTCTTCCATTTGGTCAATGGCAGCAGCACTGTGGTCCACACGATCCCATTCTGGGTAAACCAAAGCAGAAACCCTGTGACCTCTGCGATCATGACTTGAACATTATAGTGACAAGTTACCAAAAACTTCTACTTTTCTGTAGATCAGACCACTTACAGAAGTTGAGGCTCATTTCGAGCTCCAAATGCAGCCATCAGCCGTCTTAAGAGCACTCAAATCTTTATTACTTCGCTGGATTTGGTAAACTTGGAACATTCTATCATCACCCACCTCCAAACTAAACCTCCTCACACATTTTCTCATGTCATACCGTTGCTTTCTGCCAGCCACCTTATTAATTCCTGCTGCTTTCTAGCTATCTGTTACAGACACCTTAACCCATTCTGCATTCCACGCCACCCATCCAGATATTAATTGAGAGTGGGGCCTCTCACCAGGGAAGAGTTTGAATGGAGTGTTTCCAGTGGTACAATGAGGGAATAGCCACCAAACACTCTCAAAGCACACTTTCTAATCCAGACTGTTTGCTCCTTTCACCTGAATTCCCTCCACGATTGGATGGTTAGACGCTCACTCATTCCATAGTCTTAGGACGATACATTGTTTGTGCTTCATGCCACAACACCAAAGAAACAAAGTTGTACACTATTGTCCATCAGCAACATAGTGTGAACCCCTTCACCTTGTAAGAGACGACCCTTCCTTTCAGTCAATTTCTCCCTTACCTCAAAGAAAAGATGCAACTCCATCTGGACCTTCCGCGGCTTTGCCACCTATTCTTCATATATTCAGAGCACTCTTTGAAACAACAACCATGTTCTACCTTTTTTTCCCCACTCTTCCTCCTGCACAGCACCTTGAGTGTCCTACAAAAGGTCTCATTTTGTGACTCATTCTCCTCATCATCGTCACATTAATCAATATCCGAGGTAGAAGTGATTGCTGCCAACTGGGAAAGACAATCTGCAACATAATTTCTAATGCTGGGCATATATTCTGTTGTAAAAGTATCTGCCCACATGCATCAAAGTCAATTGCATTCGCAAACGGTGCGAATCGCAATTTTCTGCCGTTTGTGAGTGCAATTGACTGATTTGGAATGCATCATGCATTTCGCAATTTTAGGAATCGCAACCATGTTGCGATTTCTAAAATTGCGATTGCATTTAAGAAATCACAATTTCAGATTTCTTAAATGCAATGCATGATTATGTTTAAATTGCAAATTCGCACTTTGGAAGGGGTAATTAGCATGAAGTTGAACTTCATGCTAATTTACTGAAAACTTTCAAACATGAACTAGTTGCATATTTGAAAGTTTTAAATTACACACACACATGTCCTTGGTACATGTGTGTGTGTAAATTTCACTTAAAGTTACATTTCAGGGGTGCAGGGAGGGTTTTTTTGGACCCCCCCTGCACCCTTGAAATTGCATTCACATTTTGCGATTCGCAAAATGAAATTTGCAAAATGTGAATGCCTTCCCATTCATTCCTATGGGCCTTTTGGCCCATAAGAATCAATGGGAAGGGTTTTCCTTAATTGCGATTCGCAAATTGTGAATCGCAATTAAGGAAAAATACTGAATCGCAAAAATAAATGCAAATTTTTCATGCATTGCCGTTTGCGATTTCTAAATTGCCATTCCTTAATTTTCGCAATTTAGGAATCGCAAACAGCAACAATGATGCATGTGGCCGTACGTCCTGAAACCCTACAACCTGCCTACAGAAGCGAGCTGACGTTGCACCATGACCCTTCATTGTCCCTAAGAGGTTTGTGATCTGACCCATTAGAAATGGCATTGCCCCCCCAAGAAACTCCATAACTTCCCACCCACCCAACTGCCTGCCAGAGCCTCCCTCTCAATGACTGGGTCGTTTCTGTGAGGCCTCTGGATGCATCTTTCACACCCACATTGCCTTTACAACACAACTGCCCCAAGCCTTCCTCAGTCGTGTTGTGACAATTATAGTCATCCTTCCAGACACAAATGTTTTTAAGTCAGGCTCATTAGAAAGTTCCAGCTGCACTTCCGGCCGGCCGCAGGTCTCTCAAATCGCGGGTCAGCTTCACCGTCATCAAACGGCGCCTTCTCGTGCGCAGATTTTTGCCGCAGTAAGATCCGCCAATTCCCCACTGTACCCGCCGTCGCCAGCAAGCAACGGTGGGGGGAGATCAGCGTTGCATAAGGCACTTAGGGGCTCGGGCCGGAGGAGATCGCCAAGGCCACGTCCTCCTACGCCGCCATCTTGGCCACGCCCCCGAAAGCCTGGTTTTAAAAGGTGAAATAAATTTGCTCTCAAATTACAGACCCATTTTGTTGCTAGATGCCGTGGTCAAAACATGTGGTAAGAATATTTTAGCAAAATTAAACAAGCATTGTCATAGCCATAGGTCTCGCCTTTGGGACCTTATAAGTAATTAGGTATGCAGCACAATATCCTTGGTGCAACAACATCAACTGTTGCATGGCTAAACACTTATATGGTCCGAAAGGCGAGACCTATTGGCTATGCCAAGGCTTGTTAAGTTTGGGCTCATTCGCTGCGTTTGCATGTGAATAATACTTGGGTATAACATTTCTGCCTCACCACTTTTAAAATCCACCAGCCGCCACTTCCTCTCCTCGACAACATTACTCCATGTTGTGTCTGAGCTCAGAAGCCACGCGCACAAGGACGTGCATTTCCGATTCACTGGTGATAAAAGAGGAAGTGGTAATAGGGCTTTCAGAGCCTAATTAAGGGAGCCCAGCTCTGCGCCGAAATGTCAGGGACGGCAGGTTGTGGTCAATCCCTTTTATCACGTACCTTGCAAAAACGTTCATTAAGCTTTAATGCTTCGGTTGACATTATTTATGACTCTAAAATGTTCCCTCATCATTATACTAAAAACATGAAATATTAACTGCGTAGCCTGGCGCAGCAACGGAATGAGGCGCCGCGTGCAGAGAACTGCAACAGAGGTCGGGCTGAATCCGAGGGGTGGATGCAAGAAAAGTGTATTATTTGCCCTTTAAACTCAGCTCAGCTGCGTTTGGAAAATGGTGCAAACCATGAAGAAAAAACGAGAGAATTGCGGTGTATACTCCAAATAGCACTTCTTCAATCCTTACATATCCCCGTGAATTGTGGTCTTTGCATGCTGAAAAACTGGGGCAGTTTATGGCAACTGGGCAGCTTTCAACTGAGTCCCTGGTCTGTCACCTACAAATGATGGTCCTGGCCCGAGGCATTACTGCCTTGCTCAGAAGGGCCCAACTGCTAGATTCATCAAAGACCTGTTTTGCGAGTCTTTAATAGCGATTCATAAGGAATCGCTATTACAGACTCGCAAAACGGGATTCATGTAGGAATCGCAAAATAAATTGCGATTCCTACACAATCCTTATTTTCGATTAGCAAATTGCTAATCGCAACATTCATTCCTATGGGCCTAAAGGCCCATAGGAAAGAATGGGGAGTATTCCTTATTTGCGATAAGCAATTAGCTAATCGCAAATAAGATAGCGATTTCAAGGGTGCCAGGGGTGTCCAAAGGACACCCTGTAGCACCCCTGAAATGCAAATTTAAACAGGTGCTGCGCAAACACATGTCCAAAGGACATGTGTGTGTGTAACATGCAATAGAAAAAAATGCACTAAAGTGCTTTTTACTATTTTTTCGCTATTTACCACGAAGTCAGACTTCGTGGTAAATAGCGACCAAATATTGCGAATTCGCAATTTCCAATTGGTTAATGAATTGCATTTAAGGAATCTCTAATAGAGATTCCTTAAATCCAATTCCTCGCAAGTATGCGATTTCGCAAATAGCGATTTTTGCATTTGTGATCATGAATCCCAAATGCAAAAATTGGACTCGCAAAGGGCCAGATTCTCAGAATCTGGCCCTTTGCGAGCGCAATTTAGCTTCATGAATCGGGCTGAAAAGCTCTTATTTGGATCTCTACCCTCATGGTGTAGCAAGGTATATATGTTTAGGTTTAATAGACGTGGTGGTCATGGAGAACACGCTTAGATACACAGTTACAAAATCCAATAAAATTCAATAAAGGCCAATGTTCTACCAAACTATAGGATATAAAACATGCACATCTTTATTTGACTTACAGATTAAAAGAACAACAAATGTGGTGAACCATAACGCAGACTAGAAGCTACTAGCACATTCTGAGGCTGAGATACTACCCATAGTGATATTATTATTTTGCATGTTTATATAGGGTAGACCCAGCCTGAGGGCACTGGAGCGCCTTACACAAGCACCAGAGCCTGGGGAGATGAAGTGATTTGCTCAGAATCACAGGATGTTGAGCCAGCACTGGGACTTGAACCTGGTACCCCAGTTCTAAAGATGGCAACTCTGGCCATTAAGCCACATTGCCTCCATGCGCTACAGGAATCAATCTCAACAAGGTAGATGGCATGGATGCCTAAGACAGAATCCTGCATCCTTCAATCCAAAGAAAGAAGACAAAAGTCCTTCTTGCAAATACTTTGGGGCTAGGCCCGGGGCAGGAGGACAAAGCTGGGACAGACGAGGGGACTGCCCACAGAGGCACTCTCTGAATGGGTGTCCCTGCAAGCAGCTGTCATTAGAATTTGTGTTATTGGCTTCTGGATCACATTGGGCAGCTGGGTATACGAACCTCTCTTCTTGAGAAGGTGCCACACCTCAAACAGGCCCTCAGTGCAGGCCACTGTCAGTTGGTTGTTAGGCCTAGCCACACAAGGCCAGGTCAGGTCGTCTTCACTCAGGATAGTCAATCTCTTCTTTCTCACGCATTTTAGCAGCTGGCAAGGTCCAGTAGTTCTAAACCTGGCCTACAATTTAGGCTCAATACAGCTTAACTAGACCACATCTTCAGCGCAAGTGCAGAGAGCTTCTTGAGAGCTCAAAAGGGAACTAAAGTTCTAATTGAGGGGTGCAAGTATATGTTAGACGGACCGGGAGGGTCGGCCGAGGACAAGAGGAGAGGTCTCCGGGGAGAGCCGTCTCCAGCGATCGTACAGACGAGTAACTTCCCCCCACAGACGGACACCACACAAAGATGAGGTTTACGTTCTTTATAAGCAATCTTAAAGTACGGTAGAATGGTACAAGGAGGTCTGGACTCAGGGGTCCCCTCGATTCTAGTCTCTTGGATGGGAAGGGGGTAGCGGGACAGTCTTGTTACCAATCTGGCAGAGGTGATGATATGATGGATAGCTCACAATCCTCGAGCTCGGCGTTCTAGATGGACGGGCCGCGGCAGCGCCGGCAGGTCCCGAGATGATCGTAGGTAGCGACGGTCCGCGGCGGCGCCAGCAGGTCCCGGTGAAGATGGTAGTTACAATGGTCCGCGGCAGCGCCAGCTGGTCCCGACGAGGATGAAGGATTCAGAAGGTTGCGGCAGCACCAGCAGGCAAGACGATAGTTTGCAAGGCAGGGCTACGGCAGCGCCAGTAGTCCGTCAAGGATGAGTTCTTCACGGTGTCTCTCGACTCCAGGATACAACTGCCTTCCTGCTCTGGAGCTACCCCAGTTATAGGTCTGGCGCCCTTTGATGTCCGGACCCTCGCACTTGGAGGTCGGGAGGTCCGGGATGAGGGAGTCCAGACACCCAGCAGGGGGGTGGAGCCAGCGCCAGGGGGAGCTGGGGGCGATCGGCACCTGGCGGGGGAGAGCCATCGACACTTCTTTCTCCCATCAACCTGCCAAGTGGTCCGTTCACCTCCTGGGTGGATGGTGGTGTCGGGATGTCGGGGCCTGGCCAGGCCCAGGGTTAGGGTCGAGCTGAGGCCACGCGGCCTCGTGGTGCAGTGTCCAAGATGGCGGCCGGGCCGGGCGAGGGAGCCGGTAGTGGTTCGGCCCCATGATACCGAGATGTCCGGGGGCAGGAGTCCCGTATGAGACGGGGTGCGGGTTGCTTCTGTGGGTAATACCTGGTGGGCCGGGGCTCGGGCCCTGTCATGCGGGGAGGGAGCAAGCCCTTCATGTGGCCTGTCCAACATGCGTCCCCCCCAGCTGAAGGCGGGGAGAGTCACCCATCCTCTTGGGGACTCTCCTCGTCGAGGCGGAAAAAGCGTGACAGGCCATCTGCGTTGGCGTGGTCTTGGCCAGGTCGATGTTCCACAGTGAAGTCCATCCCCTGCAGGGAGATGGACCAACGCAATAGTTTGGGATTTTCCCCCCGCATCTGCATTAACCACTGCAGGGGCCGATGATCTGTCTGCACCCGGAAGTGGGTACCGAAGAGATAGGGCCGGAGCTTTTTGAGGGCCCATACCACTGCGAAGGCCTCCCTCTCGATGGTGCTCCAGCGCTGTTCTCGGGCCAGGAGACGTCTGCTGATGAAGGCCACTGGTTGGTCAAGTCCTTCGGGGTTCAACTGGGAGAGGACCGCCCCAATGCCATGGTCGGAGGCATCCGTTTGTACGATGAATTCCCGACTGTAGTCGGGGGCCTGGAGCACAGGGGCAGTGCACATGGCGGCCTTCAGCTTCTCGAAGCCGCTTGACAGTCTGGGGTCCAGTTGACCTTCTTCGGGTGGTTTTTGGACGTGAGCTCCGTGAGGGGCCCCACAATGCTGCCATAGTCCCTCACGAACCGCCGGTAGTAGCCGGTGAGCCCCAAGAAGGCTCGGACCTCGGTCTGCGTGACGGGAGGCTGCCAGGACTGGATGGCAGCGATCTTGAGTTGAAGAGGGGCCACCAGACCGCTTCCCACCTGGTGTCCGAGGTAGGTTAAGGACCCCTGACCAATTTGGCGCTTGCTGGCCTTGATGGTGAGGCCGGCCCGTTGGAGGGCCTGCAGGACCTCTCGGAGGTGGTGGAGGTGGTCGGACCAGTGGCGGCTGTACACAGCGATATCGTCCAGGTAGGCGGCGCTGAACTCCTCGAGTCCCGCCAAGACCTGGCTTACCAGTTGCTGAAAAGTAGCTGGAGCATTCTTCATGCCGAATGGCATGACTTTGAAGTGGTAGTGGCCATCGGGGGTGGAAAAGGCGGATCGTTCTTGAGCCCGGGGTGTGAGACCGATCTGCCAGTAGCCCACCGTCAGGTCGAAGATGCTGAGGTAGCGGGCAGCCCCCATGCGGTCGATCAGTTCATCTGCTTGGGGGATGGGATGAGCGTCGGTTCTGGTGACAGCGTTCAGGCCCCGATAGTCGACGCAGAATTGGAGCTCAGGGGTGGTGCCGGGGGCAGCCGCTTTTGGGACCAGCACGACCGGGCTGGCCCAGGGGCTGTCCGAAGGCTCGATGACCCCGAGCGTGAGCATCTTTGACACCTCCTCTTGGATGCAGGCCCGTACCCGATCTGGTACGCGGTACGCCCGATGTCTGATAGGGGGACTGTCCCCAGTGTCCACGTCGTGCAACCACCAGGGGGTGACTCCTGGGGTGAGGGAAAACAGGGTCGCAAACTGCAGCAGGAGGTCCCGGCAGCCTTGGCGCTGTTCCGGGGTGAGGGCATCTGAGAGTCGGACCCCGTCCACGGAGCCATCTTTCTCACGGGTCTTTAGGAGATCAGGGAGAGGCTCGGAGTCTTCTTCTGCTCCGCTGTCTGTAGCCATCAGGAGGCTGAGCTCCGAGCGCACAAAGTGGGGTTTGAGTCTATTGGCGTGGAGGACCCGGAGGGGGTTCCGTGGGGATTCCATATCGATGAGGTAGGTGACGGGGGTCTTGCGCTCGACCACCTTGAAGGGCCCCGTCCACTTGTCCTGCAAGGCACATGGTTCGGTGGGGGACATCACCCACACTTGTTGGCCAGGTTCGAATTCGATGGAGGAGGCATTTTGATCGTACAACTTTTTCATGTCCTCCTGACTGGCCTCAAGGTTCGCTTTCGCCATTTCTCTGAATCGCCTGGTCTGATTGCGTAGGGTCAGGAGGTACTTGAAGACATCTGGAGGGGTCTTTAGGGGGGCCATCTCCCAACCTTCTTTGACTAGGCTGAGGGGCCCTCGCACAGGGTGTCCGTACAAGAGTTCGAACGGGCTGAAGCAGAGGGACTTCTGGGGGACTTCTCGATATGCGAAGAGGAGGCACGGCAGTAGCACATCCCACTGGCGACGGAGGGGCTCTTCCAACCCCCCAATCATCCCTTTGAGCGTGCGGTTGAACCGCTCGACTAGTCCGTTTCCTTGAGGGTGATAGGGGGTCGTGAATCGGTAGGTGACCCCGCACTGTTGCCAGAGGGACTTCATATATTTTGAAATAAAGTTTGTGCCTCTGTCGCTGACGACTTCTCGGGGGAAGCCCACCCGGGAGAAGATCCCCATTAAGGCCCGGCCAACCACCGGGGCTGTTACAGTTCGCAGGGGAACGGCCTCGGGGTAGCGGGTGGCGTGGTCCACCAGTACCAGGATGAACCGATGTCCTTGTGCTGTACGGGGGTCCAGGGGCCCCACAATGTCTATTCCCACCCTCTCGAACGGGGTGGTGACAACTGGAAAGGGTTGTAGAGGTGCTTTAAGCAGGGCCGGCTCTAGGCATGTGCAAGCTGTGCACCTGCACAGGGCCACCAAACCCCAGGGGCCACCACGCCAATATATATCCTTAATATATTAATCCTCTGAGGATGGATACATATTTGCGTGGAGGCCCCTGGCCGGGATTTGGTGGCCTCCGGCTCTGTTCCACTTCTAAACTCCCTGACCCCCTCCACTCTTTACTGGCCTGCGCGCTCCGCCCCGCCCGGACCCCCTCTTCCGGGCCCCCTACCTACGCTACCTGCCCAGGGCCACCATGAGCCTAGAGCCGGCCCTGCTTTAAGTTTGCGGCCGCTCTTCCCGCTGGCCTGGCACGTGGGGCAGGACCGGCAGTGGTTGAGGACGTCGTTTCTCATCTTGGGCCAGAAAAAGTGGGTCACCAGGCGACTGTAGGTTTTGTCCTGACCCAGGTGTCCAGCCAGGGGGACATCGTGGGCCAAATTTAACAAGAAGTCTCTAAAACGGAGGGGCACCACCAGCACTCGACTGGCCCCTAACTCCGCGATTCTCTGTTCACTGTACAACAGGTCGTTGTCCCAATAGATCCAATGGGCTCAGGTGGTGTCCCCTGCGCTCTGGGCGAGGGCTTGCTGGCGGAGTCCCTCGAGGGAGGGACAGGTCTTCTGCTCTTGACGGAACTGTTCCTGAGTGGGCCCCCCTTCTTGACGCCACTGAGCCAGGCCGGGAAGGTCCTGGGGCTGAGCGAGCCCTTCGGGAGTTTGCTCTGGGGGGTCAGTATGGTCGGTGTCTTCTACTGGAGCGATCGGGGGAGGAGGTGCTGGCCATTCGGGTTCTTCTGGTCGGGGGATGGTACGGGCGGCCATGGACCGGGTGGTTACGCATGCCCAGTCCGGGAGGCCCAACATCCCCAGGTGCTATCTTCTTTCCACGGCGGCCCACGGGGAGCTCTCAAGATCATTCCCCAGGAGACAGTCCACGGGGGCATCATCTCGGACCGTCACCTTCAACATGCCGGAGACCCCTCCCCATTCAAAGGGGACGCAGGCCATCCGACATAGGCTCTCCGAATTGTCGGCTGAACGGACGGGGCAGAGAATGTTCGGCAGGATCTGTTCCGGGGTCACCAGGTGACAGCGGACGGCCGTCACACTGGCCCCGGTGTCACGTAGGGCTTCGGCCCTGTGCCCATTAATGTTTACCCCCTGACTATATTTTCTGGTGTTGGCGGGTAGGGGAGCCCGCGGGACCATGTCTCTTCCCCCTAAGCACGCTAGAACCATGGCGGCCGGTTCCCATTCTTGTGGTTCTTGTTCGCATTCTTCCTGTTCTTCGGAGATTTGTTCTCCCCCCAGGGCGGCGGCAGCTACCTGGCGGGGTCTCGGAGTTTGGTTCTGGGGACAGTTCGGGTCATTGGCGTAGTGGCCTACTCGCTGGCATCGGTGACACGTGACATTGGCTCGGAACCCCGGGCGCACCGGGGGGTTGCCCCGGTTACCCGGGGGCGGGGTGCTGGCAGCGGGAGCGGCCGGGACGGTGTCTCTTCCTCGCCCCTGGCCTCCTCCTCCTCCTCGGGGACGGTGCTGACCTTGGTTGTTCCGGTTCTGTTCGTGCGGCCCACTCCGGCCTACTCGAGTGCTTTCCCACCGGTCAGCCTCAGCGGCGAGCTGCCGTGGGTCAGTCAATTTACTGTCGAGGAGGTGCTGCCTGAGCTCGACGAAGCAGTTGTTAGAGAGGTGCTCCCACACCATGAGATTAAAAAGTTGCTCGTAGGTCGTTACATGGCTTCCCTTGATCCAACCCTCGAAGGCTCGGCTGAAATAGTTTACATATTCCACCCAAGTTGTACCCGGGATCCGGGTGCAGTCTCGGAACCTCTGGCGGTACATTTCGGGTGTGAGCCCATATCGGGTGAGGAGGGCAGCCTTCATGTGGTCATAGGAGGTCATCAGATGGTCGGGGAGCTGTAGCAGGGCATCGCGGCCTTCATTGACGAACCTCCCCCATAGACCGGCTCCCCAGTCACTTCGATCGATCCGGTGGGAGGTCATGGCGATCTCGTAGGCCTTGAACCACTGTTGTATGTCGTCATCTCGGAAATACTCTCGAACGACATCCTTGGGGATGTGTACTTTCTTTTCTGTCGCTCCTGGGGTGCGCGGTTCTTTGTTCTGCTTCCATAGGTCTATTTCTGCTAGTTTGCGCTCGTGTTCGTACGCCAATCTCTTTTCTTTGAGCTCTCTCTGCCTCTGTTTTTCTTCCCGTTCTTCTCGGAGCCGCAGATGTTCTAGGTTCAGTTTTTGTTCGGCTAATTTGAGTTCACCGTCCATTTTGAGCCGGGCCATTTCCAACTCATGTAGTCTGCTTTTTTCTCTCTCTCGGATCTCTTCCTGCGAGAGACCCGTTCTTTGCTCCTCGGGAGCCGTGGTGTTCCTCTCTGATGCTGCAATGTTTTGGTCCGGGGGTCTGACGGCCCCGGTTTCTGCCCACGACTCAATGGCGTGCTTGAAATCGTCTTTAGTACTCAGACCGGTGGTAGCAATGCCTAGTTCAATGCAGAATTGTTTCAATTCACGATGGCTGTACTCTTCCAATTTCTCCATCTGGAATTTCTCGATGGATCCGCTCTCTTTGGTTGTCATTGTGGTTTTGTCGTGGGGTGAGCTACTCTCTGTACGATTACGCGTTGATTCGGATCGCGCCGCTGGCCACCAATGTTAGACGGACCGGGAGGGTCGGCCGAGGACAAGAGGAGAGGTCTCCGGGGAGAGCCGTCTCCAGCGATCGTACAGACGAGTAACTTCCCCCCCACAGACGGACACCACACAAAGATGAGGTTTACGTTCTTTATAAGCAATCTTAAAGTACGGTAGAATGGTACAAGGAGGTCTGGACTCAGGGGTCCCCTCGATTCTAGTCTCTTGGATGGGAAGGGGGTAGCGGGACAGTCTTGTTACCAATCTGGCAGAGGTGATGATATGATGGATAGCTCACAATCCTCGAGCTCGGCGTTCTAGATGGACGGGCCGCGGCAGCGCCGGCAGGTCCCGGTGAAGATGGTAGTTACAACGGTCCGCGGCAGCGCCAGCTGGTCCCAACGAGGATGAAGGATTCAGAAGGTTGCGGCAGCGCCAGCAGGCAAGACGATAGTTCGCAAGGCAGGGCTACGGCAGCGCCAGTAGTCCGTCAAGGATGAGTTCTTCACGGTGTCTCTCGACTCCAGGATACAACTGCCTTCCTGCTCTGGAGCTACCCCAGTTATAGGTCTGGCGCCCTTTGATGTCCGGACCCTCGCACTTGGAGGTCGGGAGGTCCGGGATGAGGGAGTCCAGACACCCAGCAGGGGGGTGAAGCCAGCGCCCGGGGGAGCTGGGGGCGATCGGCACCTGGCGGGGGAGAGCCATCGACACTTCTTTCTCCCATCAACCTGCCAAGTGGTCCGTTCACCTCCTGGGTGGATGGTGGTGCCGGGATGTCGGGGCCTGGCCAGGCCCAGGGTTAGGGTCGAGCTGAGGCCACGCGGCCTCGTGGTGCAGTGTCCAAGATGGCGGCCGGGCCGGGCGAGGGAGCCGGTAGTGGTTCGGCCCCATGATACCGAGATGTCCGGGGGCAGGAGTCCCATATGAGACGGGGTGCGGGTTGCTTCTGTGGGTAATACCTGGTGGGCCGGGGCTCGGGCCCTGTCATGTGGGGAGGGAGCAAGCCCTTCATGTGGCCTGTCCAACAGTATATAACAAAGATTGTTAGCATAGGAGGGAAAGCCTATGCCCTCTCACATGGTGGTCCAAATCTTTCAAATGGATTTCTCCCAGGGAAACACATTTGGCGGGAAAGGAGTGCAGCAAATGGTATGGGATGTGCATTGGGTCTCAAAACCTAGACTATCTGCAGGGGTACAAACAAAATGAGTAACACTAGTAAAAATAAGATGTAGACATCTTTTATGAACGTCAGCCAATAAAAGTAACACAGCTAACTGTTATTTCCGATCACTCACTGTAAGGAGATTGAAGGCAAGAAGTAAGTAAGGAAAGTCTACTGGACAAAATATCACACATTCTTCACTTCAGATAAACACAAACAATGAGAAAAAAGCAAAAACAGAGGAGAAGCCACGACGGCGGCCAAAATGGCCGCATAGACGCCCGGCTCCGCCGCTCGCCCTAGCCTCCCGCACCATCCTGGCATCTATCCTGCATCCCAATCGTGGCCCCGTACAGATGAAGGCATACGGAGCCCCGCCACGTGACTCCGGCATGAAAACCACCCCGGATGACCGAGAACCGTCGTCATAAAGTTTCCGCCCCTTACAGTGGGCGAGCCCGGACCTCGAGTGGCGCCGCAGCCGACACAGAAGTGACAACATCGGCCCGATCGGCCATGCTGGTCCGGTGACCCGGACTGGGACTTGCAATCGCACACGGCCGTAGGCGATCGGGCGGGTCTTGGTGCTGGAGCCCCCGAGCATCGCTGCAAATGCTTATGCCGGTGCCTGTGACTGCGTGTAAAATCGGCTGCGCTTTGAAACACACGGACAGAACTTGACCTACTCCGGGGGCTGCCGGTGAGCGACCGCACTCCGTGTGATGCTGATTCCTGTTGGAGATCTCGGCTACGGCTGGTAAGCGGTGTGCGGCGCTGTGTGTGTTTGTGGACTCGAGTTTGCCGAGTTATGACCCATTCGCAAGCCGCGAGTAGCCATTAACTTCCCGGCTGCCTGTTGAGTCTGCTCCCTATCCTGCTTGGAAGATTCCTGGAGGGGAGGTGTGCTGTGTAAATCGGCGAAGGGGTGATGGAACCTACGGTGAAGGACATCCTTCTGGCCCTCACAGACCTGCACTCAGCCCTGAGATGTCGGTGGCTGGTCGTGGACGACCCGCAGACGACCACAAGGTCCTCAACGACGGACGGACAAAATGATGATCGGGTGCCGACCTTTCCCAGTTTGCTGACGCTAAGGACTCCCTGGAGTGTGTAGTACTGGATTGTGGAATCAGTGAGCAATACGGCGGAGGTTGTGTGTCTGCTTCCCTTCCTACCCTCCAGTCTGTTATCTCCTCTCCTGCCCTACAGCACCTAGTTTTCTCGACGGCGAGTGCATCATGGAGATGCGTTATCACCTCAATGCTTCTGCTTTCACTTGCGGCCGGGATGGCTCCTACAGGGATTGCCGGTCCACCGAATTTGCCTGTCCATGGTATGCAGAACTTGTCGACCTCGGTTCGGACTGGCCAGGGCTGAACTTAGACTGTTTCTGGTGCTCGGTGGATGATCCCGGTGACGAAGTGTAACATGGCTTGTGTTTGTCTCAGGGGGATTGGGATGAACGTAAATTGCTGCTCGCCCTTCCTCTTGGTGGGCCTACATGCTTTTCGGGTTTGTGGGGGGGGGGGGGGGGGGGTCGCGTTTGGGACTGGAGCTAGGGCCCTCCTCCGTATTTCCCTTTTCGGGGTTCTTGCTGGGGCGACAGGCATGCCTATGGGGGGGGTGTGGGCCGCGGCCTTCCGCGGCATGCAGGGTGGGGGTTGGGGGATGGGACGTGTTTTTGTTTCTTCTTTGTCTCTATGGCCCTACTTTTTCCTTTCTTCTTTCTTGTTATTTCTTTGTACATCTTTCCTTTTTCATATATATTTCTTTATTAAGTTAGGGATGGGGGTTCGGTTTCCTTGGGAGGATCACTATTTGTGTCCCTTTAAAACGACGAAATTTGTTGCCGTTTCTTGCTCTCATGAGTAGGACACTGTGGTTCAGTATAAGCGGTTATAGCTTCATTTCCTGTTATTGTTCTCCCAATGGTGCGCCTCTATTGAAGACTATTATCCTGTTATGTGATTTGCTTAGTATGTGATGTTGTAATATCGCATACTGTCCGATCCTTAAACTTTATTATAAATTGGAATCCTCCCATATCCTGGAATATTGTGGACAATTTTGCTCGTCAATCCTGATTTATTGTGATAGGCCGGACCGAGGAACACTGTGTTGTCACCCCTCGGTTTTCCAAATAAAAATAAAAAAAAAAAAAAACATACGATGGTAAACCACAAAGCAATTAACCTAAAAAAAAATCCCACCCAATCTATATATCTATGTGAACCCAGAGAAAACAAATAAAAGTCGACTACATAGTCTTTCAAGTAACCGCGCTGTTTCTGAACCCTCTGTGCCATATCGTGGCAAATTCAACATAATGGTCTTCCATTTGGTCCAAGGCAGCAGCACTGTGGTCCACACGATCCCATTCTGGGTAAACCAAAGCAGAACCTATGTGACCTCTGCGATCATGACTTGAACATTATAGTGAAAAGTTACCAGAAACATCTACTTTTCTGTAGATCAGACCACTTACAGAAGTTGAGGCTCTTTTCGAGCTTCAAATGCAACCATCACCCGTCTTAACAGCACTCAAATCTTTATTACTTCGCTGGATTTGGTAAACTTGGAACATTCTATCATCACCCACCTCCAAACTAAACCTCCTCACACATTTTCTCATGTCATACCGTTGCTTTCTGCCAGCCACCTTCCTAATTCCTGCTGGTCTCTAGCTATCTGTTACAGACACCTTAACCCATTCTGCATTCCACGCCATCCAGCCCGATATTAATTGAGAGTGGGGCTTCTTACCAGAGAAGAGTTTGAATGGAGTTTTTCCAGTGATACAATGAGGGGATAGCCACCAAACACTCTCAAAGCACACTTTTTAATCCAGACTGTTTGCTCCTTTCACCTGAATTCCCTCCACGATTGGATGGTTAGACGCTCACTCATTCCATAGTCTTAGGTCGATACATTGTTTGTGCTCCATGCCACAACACCAAAGAAACAAAGTTGTACACTATTGTCCATCAGCAACATAGTGTGAACCCCTTCACCATGTAAGAGACGACCCTCCTTTTCTGCCAATTTCTCCCTTGCTTCAAAGAAAAGATGCAACTCCATCTGGACCTTCCGCGGCTTTGCCACCTATTCTTCATATATTCAGAGCACTCTTTGAAACAACAACCATGTTTTACCTTTGTCCCCCAATCTTCCTCCTGCACAGCACCTTGAGTGTCCTACACAAGGTCTCATTTTGTGACTCATTCTCCCCATCATCGTCACATGAATCAATATCCGAGGTAGAAGTGATTGCCACCAACTGGGAAAGACAATCTGCAACACAATTTCTAACGCTGGGTATATATTCTGTTGTAAAAGTATAGTCCTGAAACCCTACAACCTGCCTACAGAAGCGAGCTGACGTAGCACCATCACCCTTCATTGTCCCTAAGAGGTTTGTGATCTGACCCAATAGAAATGGCATTGCCCCCCAAGAAACTCCATAACTTCCCACCCACTCAACAACATGCCAGAGCCTCCCTCTCAATGACCGAGTCGTTTCTGTGCGGCATCTGGATGCATGTTTCACACCCACATTGCTTTTACAACAAAACTGCCCCCAAGCCTTCCTCAGTCGTGTTGTGACAATTATAGTCTTCCTTCCAGACACAAATGTTTTTAAGTCAGGCTCATTAGAAAGTTCTTTCTTCAACAACTCAAACTGTACTTGTCCTTCCATGCTCCATACACAATTGCATTTCTTTTGCATGCAGCTCTCAATGCTGCCGATTGGCTCATGATGTGGATATGTTCTGACTATAAAATTCAACCAATTCCAGAAAAGGAACAACCTCCTCTTTATTCTCAGGGTTTGATAATGCACCAATAGAGTCAGCAAGTTCCTTTCTCTACCTAATCCACTTGCTGGATATCGTGTGCAAAAGGTAGGTAATCTCTTCCCTACTGAACCTGCTTTTGTTGATTTTTAAAATCATTGCCTTATCCTCCAACTGCTGCAGTTCTAAATGGTCCCTGTTATTATGTTTTCCCATGAGCTACCATATATAAGAACATTGTGGCTGGTTGTGATGGCGGTTGGACTTTAGTCCGCACGCCATCCTGTGGGGAATGGGAGCGCCCGACTAGCTGTCAGCGGTCCCGCCATAGTAATAACAAGGCGGTCGCAAAGTGTATTTTTGGTACTGCAGTGTGTGCTGCGGGCTGCAGCACACGCCGTAGTACAAAAAATAAAACAAATTCATATCCCTGCACTACGTGCGGGGTGCCTGCCACATAGTGCAGGGTTTCACTCTCTGATCCAAGAGTGTGTCTAGTCAGTAATCCAAAAGCGTTCCTCACTGGCGTTCGTCCCCTCTTTGCACTGAATAAAAAATTGATCCTGAAAATTTGTATCTTCAATTGTGATTAAGATCTATGAATTTTACAAACAATCCTACTGGTTAGGTTCACGAGCAGTGCAAACAGGGGACGAATCCCAGTGGGGTTCGCTTTTAGGTTAACCGATATGAAACAGCCAACAGAAAGGGACATTGTAATTCCTACTGGGGTGCTTGAGCAGGCACACCAACTGTTGTAGTGAGATAAGTCCCTCCGATTGCCCGATGGGCTCCTTGAGCTCGTCGGATCCGTGGCGGTCTGTCTCTCCGACTGCCAAACATCTGCCCACCATCTTAATGTGGGGGGCGGTAATCTGTATTGCGATGGTGTTGGGACTGCCACCAATGGGCTGTCGGTGATGGTTCCACCGGCATCGTAACAGGCCCATTGTCTTGGAATCCCTTCACCCCCACCAGGTTGTGCATCACCGTCTGAAAAGCTGATGTTGTTGAGACCAACTCGAACGGCAGAATGAGGCCCCATGAGGGTTATTAAGTCAGCAAGCTTCTCAAACTTCAATGCAACCTGATCTAGTGATACATGACTGGCAAGTTCAAGCTTGCTATCTTATATAGCCGATAGTTTTGAATCAAATTGGGAATCGGTGATCTATCTACTACAACTACTTTTTAAAAAAATGCTTGAAGTCTGTACGTAACTTGAGGTCCCCACTAGCCATTCAAGGCGCTGCTGCCTGATCTGTCATTTGGGGTAGGGAGACAAAATATCGAAATTTAAAAATCGATATACAATAATATTGATGTTTTAATTTCAATGGTATAGAATATCGATGTCCAGAATATCGACAGACAGAATATCGTTTTTTATGGTATGTATTTAACTAATATCGAAATTCAATAATATCGAAATTATGTTTAGTGTTTTGTATTTTATTATGTTGTTTATATGTTTGTTAAATATGTTATTAAATGTATGTTTGAAAATTAGTAATTTTGTTTACATTTTGCGTTTTAGTATCAGAGCGGGTTGTGGGTTTATAGGGGAATAGGGTGGGAAGTAATTTAATATTAATTAATTAATAAATATTTTACAATATTTATACATAATAATTAATAGGTAATTATTAATAATAGTTAGTTAATTAAATTAATTAGAGTTAATGTGCTAAAAGAATTTATTTTTGTTAATGTTAATTAATAATTAATTGGTAATTAATTAATATTAATTAGTTAATTACATTAATTAGAGTTAATGTGCAAATAAATAGAATAATTTGTTATTGGTAATTAAGAATTAATTGGTAATTAAGTATTATTAATTAGTTAATTACAATAATTAGAGTTAATGTGCTAATATATGTAATTTTTTTAATTCTTAATTCTTAATTAATTAGTAATTAAATAATATTAATTATTTAATTAAATAAATTAGTAATTTTTATTCCTACGCTATCCAACGCTTTCCCTACTGTTGCACCCTCTGGAGTGGGAATAGTAATTTTTACCCCTACGCTATCCAACGCTTTCCCTACTGTTGCACCCTCTGGAGTGGGAATAGTAATTTAAACCCCTACGCTATCCAACGCTTTCCCTACTGTTGCACCCTTTGGAGTGGGAATAGTAATTTAAACCCCTACGCTATCCAACGCTTTCCCTACTGTTGCACCCTCTGGAGTGGGAATAGTAATTTTAACCCCTACGCTATCCAACGCTTCCCCTACTGTTGCACCCTCTGGAGTGGGAATAGTAATTTAAACCCCTACGCTAGAAGACGTTATAACCCTCAATTATGACTTGCTTCTAAAAGAAACAGTGGCATCTTTAAAAAAATGGTACAAGATTCCATTAAGTCTGGTAGGTCGTCTCAACTTAATAAAAATGAAAATTCTACCGAAAGTTCTTTACCTATATAGATCAATCCCTTTGCGTCTTAATATTGTTTTTTTCAAAAAACTCGATGGAATATGTAGTAGCTTTATTTGGGGCTATAAGAAAGCGCGAAGAGCTCTTAATCAGCTGAAACTCCTAATTGACAAAGGGGGTCTAAATTTTCCTGATTTCAGACTGTACTTTTTTTCCTCTTTTATTGGCCGTTTGCGGAGTTTACTATGCACTGAAAACCCTTTTTTCTATCATAAGTTTATGTTAGGTCAAGATAGCAATCAATTTATTTCTACAATAAACGGCCCTAACTATTTTAAAAGAGTTAAGTTTACGACTGCTAGACACACCGCCCAAATTTGGAAACAACTAATGGCACATGAGAAAATCTCCTTTTTTAATGCAAAATTAAGATTATGGGAAAACCCTGGATTACCTGGAATCTTTTCGGATGGGGCAAGAATAGCTTGGACAAGGCACGGGATAATCACACTGGGGGATATGTATGGCACTAACGGGTTTTTAGGATTTGAAGCACTAAAAAACATATATAAACTGAATGATGGAATGTACTTCAAGTATATGCAAATTCATGAGTTAATCCCAAAATTTGGACGATGCGCTCATCTCCAATAGAGCTCTCTCTATGGTGCTTGGAGTGGGGCTAGTGATTTGGCTTGCCATATCGTAGCAGGAGGAGCAAAAATAGTATCCCCACACTGAGACCCAAAAGGAGAGGCAATCCGCCAAACACAGAGTGCACGAAGTTTGGAAATATTCCTAGGACTGCTTCAAAGGGTGCTAACAGTCCAGAAAATACGGTCTTAAATACATGTACAATACCGCTCGTATCAGACATGTTTAAGATACGACTTAACATTTCTGAGAAATGTATAGGGCAGTTTGTAGTTAAGAGGGCATGTATCTCGGCAGTAGTCCTTGCAACTTGTAAATCATAGGTCTCTTTGGCCGAGGTCAGTGGCAGAGTTTTTTGCAAAAGAATGCCTTTCATTCTGCTTAAAGTATCGATTCGTATAGAAGAGATGTTCAGTGAAGGCAATAACGGCAACTCCCTGTTTATCTTGGATTTAGGAAACAATACTTGCATACAGCAAGTGACCCTGGCTGACACAGTTACTAGATATGGGGAACGCGGAAGTTGACCGGTACTGAAATTCACATGAGGGGACAAGATACTTAATCTAAGATACCGGGGTGAATAATCCTGAATAAGATATAATTTTGACATTGCAGCAGTTTTTGCGGAAAAGAACCACAATTCAGCACAGATACCATTTTGGCATTGCAGCAGTTTTGTGAAAATTAACTACAGTCCAGTAGTTGTAGTTAAGTAGCCCCTGAGGAAGGGACGACGGTCCCGAAATGCATCGGGCCCAACAACCAGCAATCGCCGTTTATGTCACATTGAAATTCATGAATTATATGTAATGTTGTGGAAATTGTGCGTATGAGATTCATAGAAATACTAAGGATGTTGTTATGAATTAATAACAATATGTGTATGGAGATTGATGTTGATAAACTACAACCGAAAACTATGGATAATAGTATCAGAACGTAAATAAAAGCAAAATGTAAAGAGTTCAGATTAAGAAATTGATTGAAAACCAGTGTAACAAGTAGGCAATAAATGAATTAAGCGATGCGCTTGGTTTGGTTGTGATAGACCATCACGAACCTCTATTTTCAGATGCCTGGCAACATGCCACAGCAGCTGTGATCGTTCAACATGAGGTAACTTCCATTTTAAAGTTGTCCAAAAATTGGATCAATCACCGCAGCTGGTGAACCTCATAGATGGCAGGATAAGTTGTTAGAAGAACCATCGCAGGCCTGTGTAAGTTTATACCCTGACAAAGGAGAGAACTGCTTAGTGCGTTTTCACAGTTTTTACCACTAAGAAACACTTCCCTTCCACCACTCCAACATCTGTGTATGTATGGTAATTCCCAGGATGCCTTGATGTATTCTTTACCCAACCTTTCATATGTGCCTGCTGGAATGTGTTTTAGGCAATACTGAAAATGGAAAATTGTAACAGGCAGAGTGATTGTTCCATGTATTATCCATTTATTAGCTGGCTTTTCTGCTACCGTAAATGGCAATCTTTCCAGTTTTTCAATGCTCAGCAACGTATAGTCTGCTCCCTTCCTGTGCCAGTTTGATTTGTTTAACAGTCAGATTGAATTCTGAAAACAGTGATGTAGTATTGATTAAACGCCAAGGCACCTAGCCTGAATGAAGGTTTTGCAACGTCCTGCTAATAGCATGATAGAACGTAATTGCCACTGACCATGTTTCAACATGACCAAGTTCTGTTCCATTATGTCTATGGCAGAAGACACTATGCTGTCCAATGAATAAATCCTGGACCACAGAGTCGTTAACCCATTGTCAACCACAGAGAGAGTTTTCTCTAAATTAATACAATCAATTTCTCATATTCGTTCTGCAGTCTCTGCTTGCGTAATCTTCCATGCTTCATTATAAGCAGCATGGATACCGGCATATATAAACATTTATGATGCGGTTTTCTTGGTCCTAGCAAGAATTCCCTAATATCAGTGAAATCTTTAAGTAAAGATAAATGTTGTTTAACATCCTTAAGTGTAGATCTATGTAGCCAATCAAGGCAGAGCTTCCTTACACTGTATGTTGTTACTATTCCAGGATGCTGTCTTTGAACATATCTTGGGTCTGGCCTATTGAATGTGAAACCCTGTGCTTTGTTCAGGAATCTATCTTGGCAGTTGTTTGTATCTGTGGGCCAGATCACTCATTTTTTCCAATCTGGATCTGTTCTGTTGTGAAGCAAAAAAGTATGTACGTCAACCTCCCACTCTGAAGTGTTATTACTATCAGGTGAAGGTGTAGGTATGGACGGATTGTTCAGGTCTTTTATCTTGGCTAACCCAAGGTAAGACGTCTGTTGGACAGTGTCATTCAAAACCATAATTTGCTCAGGGAAGATGCAGGCTCGAAATAAAGCTTCTATCCCTCGCACTTGCCAATCTTTTGTGCCACAGACAGTTTTTGTCTCAATGTTGTCTTTCCGAAAGTAGAAACTAAGTTTAGAATGTTACCATTGGTTATACATTAATATATTTCTAGGCATTGTTGATTTGTGCAAGAAATGGTGACCATAATGATTATAACAATACATTTGTTCATAGTCTGATGAACCTTCTAAATATTCATGATTTGTGAATACTGCAGACATTTCTAAGTCTGACATCATATTATTAACAGTCTCAAAGTCCCAATCATCAGAAAAGGTACTAGATGAAACAAAGTCACTTAATGAAATCTTGAATAAGTGTGGAATCTTCAATAACTCTGACGGGCCAAAAATGTCATAATAATCAGTTATGTCCCAAGCTATACCCCAGGTATAGGAACGGCTGTGATGTTCACTGATGACAAGTCTCTTTGTTTACGATGAAATGATTTGTGTGGCTTGAGTAGTAAGTTGATGTTCTTACTTGCTGTGTCCATTTTGACATATCTTCCATTTATCAGCATTCCCAGAGTTATTACCAGAGTCAACCAAAGTAGAAGAAAAAGCACTCCCAACACAATCCAAATTTCAATCCATGGTGAAACAAGATAAGTCTTTTCCAGGTGATGAAAAAGGTCTGTTGCTTGTTCGTTTAATATTCTTTTTGCTAGCGTCGTTTCAGGTTCGCTGGGATCCTCAGAAAACGTATCAAAGTTAATGAAGTAGCCAGAGGCAGTTCTGTCAATTGTTGGGATTGTATCAGGATTCGTTGAAATCGCTGGAACCACTTGATCACTTGTCACTTTGGTGTAGGTGTTTCTTGATGAACTGTTATTTGAGTCTCAAGAGGTACAAGTTCCATAGCTTTGTTGCATAGTCCTTCAATTGGCACTGCAGATTCTTCAAAGGTGATGAGTCTCTCTGTTTGAACCTCTTGGATAGTAGATAGATTAGGACGTCTGCTACTTGGTCGGAGTCCACTTGGCCTACTGCTTAGTATTGGCCACATGATGTGGTTTGACCAGGTTGATGGACACAAACCTGTTCTCCTTTTTACCAGCAAGGGGAGGCAGTAATACTGTTCTTGATCCATAGATTGCTAGGACAGGAACTGGTTGTCTGTAAGAAGGCCCAAATTCCTTCTTGTCCGCGATCTTTTCTCTGACTAGAGCCCCAAGCTTTTGGATCCAGACAGGCCTTGCTGGAATGGTCGTTTTTTCTTCATGGTGGTTGGCTTCAGGAACACGTTGCTTTGTTTCGTTCTTATTTTATTTAAGTCCTGTAAAACAGCTAAACGGTCTTTGATATCAAAAGGTTTTTGGTCTACCACTGAAATTTGACAATCGAGGTCTGCTACTAACATTCTGGTCCCAAAAAGGACTTCATATGGAGTGATACTCCCTATAGAACTTCTTGGCAGATTGTTAAAACTATGTTGGATTCTTATTAGATGTTTGACCCACTCGTCACCCAAGCCTAATACCCTAGCTGTTATAGATTGCTTTATGTCCTGTTTTTTTCTCTACACAAACAAATTTCCTTCAGGATGGAATGGACTAGAGTACTGCAATGCAACTCCCAATTTGCCCATGGCCTCCTTGTAAGCTTGAGAGCTAAATGCAGGACCCTGGTCAGAATGTAGTGTGCCGACTGCTTATGTGCCGATAAAGACTCGCAAATCTTTTATAACAGTTTGAGCGTCAGCGAAGCGCTGAAGCCACAACCAAATGAACCTTGAACCCGAATCCACTGCTACCATGATATATTTATAGTTACCATCCCTCTGTAAGGGACCACAGTGATCCAGGTAAACGCAAGCTAATGGTTTATCTGAAATTAACAGGGGCGTCTGCGCAGAACGTTTCACAGTAGAGACTTTCATCTTTTGGCATATTTCACATTCCAAAACATAGGTTCTGGTTTGTTTCCTCATGTGTGGCCACCAGTATCTCTGTTTTAATAATGACACTGTGGCGGAAACACCTGCATGTGCAGAGGCGAGCCCTTCATGTGCTGCTAGGATTAGTCCTAATCTAGGTTCCATGTTTGGAATTACCCTATCCCCCACTCCAGGGATTCGAGCAAAGGGAACATTGTTCGCATCAGTTATATATGAGTATTTGAGTGGAAACCCTTTAGGTAACTTACTACCGCTGCCTTTGCTTGTTGCATTGACAGATAGCATTATTTCGCTGTCTATTTTAGTTTTTGAATGAGTGATTGCAGCTACGGAAGCCAGTTGCACAGCTGCCTTCACGGCTTCATCGGCCAATGAATTCGCTTCAACGTGAATGCCATCACGTTGATGACTCAGCGTATGTATCACGTGAGTGTTTTGTAGTCCTTGTCGTTCCCAAAGCAGTTTATGCTTGATTGTGCCACCTTTTGCTTCTTTGTAACCGTTTTGAATCCAGTTTTGCTAGTATTCATTGTAAGATTGAACACAATAATACGAATCGCACACCATGAGTGTGGGGAATTCACAATCTGTATTTTCAAGTGCCATCTTGAAGGCTTGTAGTTCAGCTCGCTGAGCTGTTCAATCTCCTAGAGATTGAGTTTTGTGACCATTGGTCAGAATTTGCCTTCGCGCCAACGACCTTTAACGATCGTGCACGCCGCACAATAGACTTGTTTACCCCCCGTAGCGGGTTGAGCCAATCTTTCAGTATAAATTATATATTCACACTGGTCAAGAGGCAGAATTCCAGTAGGCAGAGGACATTCATGTTCGTATTGTAGAAATGCTTGTGTTTTCAAATAAGGATAAAAAACGTATTCAACGTCTGTTGCAGCAAGAGAATGAACCCATTGTATCCATCTCAGATGTAAAGCTTTAGCATTTGGTATGCTCGCTTTCGTCACTGCTTCTAAGGCAGGAACAGGAGTTATGACCCTAATGCGTTTTCCCTGTGCCAGGGCTCTTTCATTTGCTAATGCAGTTTGAACCACTGTCACAATTTTTTCTGTTGAAGTGAATTTCATTTCAGCTTCTGTGTACAAGTGTGATTTGTAAGCTATTCATACTTTTTCACCTTTGTTAAAAGTTAAGTAGGTGAATCCGATATTGACCCGGAATGATTCGGATCACTAAGTTGCGTACATTTACGTGTGTTGTAAATGTTTAGTTGCCAACATGTCTGTTTGCAATGAAGGCAAAATTTCTTTGTGTTTTTGTGTCCAATTTACTGTTTTAAAATCAGGTTTGATTAATTCGTAGAGCGGTTTAACCCTTTCTGCGTAGTTCAGAATGTAAGTTCTTCCAAAATTTAAGAATCCTAGAATCGACTGTAGGTTTTTCAGCGTTTTTGGAGGTTGGAGCAGCGCACACTTTTCTAGAAAGTTAGCTGCCAGGCTTTTACCTTCACTTGATAACTCATATCCTAGAAATGGGACATTGAGATGAGCAATACTAGATTTTTTTTAAATTGAATTTGTAACCCTCAGAGGCAAATCCGAGTATAATGGTATTCACCCTAATCAAGTGCTTATCCAAGTCATCATATGTCAGATAGATATCACCCACATATGATACTGCTTCATCATCATAGGTTTATAGTAACTCTGTTACCCTCGCTCAGAATAACCCAGGACTGTTCTTGAATCACTGTGGGAGACGACAGAAGTGACGCTCTGTTCACATAATTGAGAAAGTGGTCAAATACCTACTAATGTCTTGACAGAAGAAACTTTTAGAAATATCTAATGTGGTTTTATATTTTTTGAGCACAATGTTATTCAATAATGCTGTACTGTGTGCATTTTGCACTGCAAATGTTTTGCAACAAGAGTTTAGATGTCTGTAATCCAATACTAGACAATATGTATTGTCTGGTTTGGATACAGGAAACAAAAGATTGTTCATTGAGGAGGTGCATATTTTAAACACCTCTTGGTATTTAAGTTGATCTAAGATCACCCTGACCTGTATTTTAGCTTCTTGCTTAACTGGGTACTGCCTTTGTGCAGTTGTTTGATACTTTAGTTTGATTTTATGGTGAGGAGAGTCCTCATCCCATCCTACATGATTTTTATATAATGCAGGAGCTTGGGCGACTGCCCATTTCCTGGCATAAGTATATTTTAAATGAATTGGAATATGATTAAAGAAAGTTGGCATAATTATGTCTTCGCCATGTGGGCACTCTCTTACAAATTGTGGTGGCCAGTCTTTTTCAGCTAGAAGAATGTCATAACCCTTTGAAAGTTGCTTCCAAAAGAGTGCTCTCACTTTTCTTGGTATGTCTCCCTCCACCCGGAGTGTTATTTCATATAACCTATGTGGAGAACTAACCCTGGTATCTGCAGTTTCAACTTTCTCCAGATGATCCTTCAATTTCTGGCGAGCTATGGTGACTTCTGCTGCGCTGTCCAACATTGTCGGAGCCCATTCTCTGTTCTTGAGTTGTGTCCTCAAGATCCTCTGCATGTCTGATTTTTAGACCTGCTACCATTTTTTGATGAATTGAGGTTCTTATTTTTCTGACCGTGTTGATCGTCTTTGGACTTCACGTGATCTTCCTTGTTTTCTGACCGTCCTCTTCTTTCGGATTTCTGTGACGAAGTCTGAAAGGTACAAGAGGAACGTCTATCAGTATCTTGAAATCTATCAGGTTTTCTCAAATTATCCCCATTCCTGAGGTATACCTCCTTTCAGAGGGCTCCTTTTGAGGAGACCTACCTCTGGATTGAGAACGCTGCTCTTTAGAAGTTTGTTAGCTATTTTCCCACATCTTTTAAGAAGGAGTAGGAGTGTTTTTATTAAAGACGTTATCAGGACTTTCAGACAGTTGGGGTTTCACTGGTTTCCCACCCAGACTGTCCCTGCCTAATTCTTCATAGGATTTTTAAATTATTTTGGCCAGTTCTTGTGGTTGCTCAGTTACATCAAATTCCCTTAATTTTTGGTGGATCGCCACTAAGGCTGCTTCTCCTTTAATATTAGCTAATATTATTGATGAGAACTGTTTGAAATCTTTCAGTAATTTCATACCTTCATTTAAAGAAGGCTCTGCCCTGTATTCATTTTGAATCGGTTTCAGGACGTCAGGTATTACCGCCATAGACTGAACACCATGTGTTTTAGTGCGGATTGCAGCGAAGACTGTACCACAAGTGGTGCAGTCCTCCAGATGTGGTGTGATCCCCATTGGTAAACAGATTGGTAAAATTCTGTGTTTATCATGAGGGTTAGTATTAGGAAATACTGCTTTGATTTGCGTAATCTTTTGAGCTATTATGGAATTTGTTCCCTCTTTGCAGGTAACTTACCAATGACTGAGTGTAAAGTCTGTGGTGTAATTTTTTGTGTATTCCCCTGCTGGTGAGATGTATGTTGTGAAATCACTATTGCAGGTTGGACTGTGAGAGTCTGCATGACATATTGAACCAATAGTCTATAGATTTTGATTAACTCCTTGAGTTGAGCTAGTAATGTCACATCTGTCATATTAT
Organism: Lissotriton vulgaris; assembly: GCF_964263255.1. Taxonomy (NCBI): domain Eukaryota; kingdom Metazoa; phylum Chordata; class Amphibia; order Caudata; family Salamandridae; genus Lissotriton; species Lissotriton vulgaris. The sequence continues at coordinate 161,446,402 of NC_141700.1, forward strand.
CAATGTCAGGATGTGGTGCATAGACAGCTAAAACCGGCCATGTGGCTCCTGGTCCACCTAGTGGACCGAGATTGGTAATGTGATTTAAATGTTTTAGGGCGCCTTTAAACCAGAGCTCATGCTCCTGGTATGTGAGTGGAATTTCAATATCCTCGAAAGGAATGTATTCCTCTGGTGGATCATCTTCATTGTAGAACTGAAACACATGTGTTACTGGATTTGCTTCAGGGAAGACTATCCAAGAATAGAACACCTCTGTCTGGTGGTATTCATGTGCCTCTATCAGAAAAACTGCCCTACCACCTCTCGATGATTGGCCATGTTTTATACATTTTATAGTGATGACTTTCCTTAAATTTAGAGGAATGCTTGTAGCATCCTCGTTGGTTTCATTAAAACCTGTATGATTAAAAGCTAGTACGGCGTTGTCGCCTGAAGCTCCGCTGGCCCCGGGATTATCTTTGTCGGCCATTTTGTTGACTGAAAGTTTGCAGAGCAGGCTTCAAGGAAACAAAGATAAGGTGCACAATATTTTGGAACACTGTATCCTTCAACGTTGAACAAACCAAAAACGAATACATAGGATTTTCGTCCTACTCAGCTATGGCGGATATTATACTTTTACCCACTCCAAGCGTCTATTGTATTTACGGGAAAAAGGGGTCTCTGAGAAAAGCACGACTGAGTTACTTTAGTATCTAGCATTAAATTAGTGCCTTACCAAACCGTTGGGCGCCATGTTGTGTAGTTCCTATATTCCCAATAGGCTCTGCGCATTGGAATCATATACACTATAGATTTGACATAGGACTGAGGTCAGTATGTCTCTATCGAGTATATTAAACTTAATTGTGTGTGCCGACTAACTCAGAGGTCACTAGAAACTTTCTCAAATACACAAGAAGAGATAAGTTACTGACAACGGCATAAACATGACAACTTTGTTTCCCTAGGACTGGAACAAATATCTTCAGAGTTGTGGAAACAATAGGTAAGTATTTTACTCAGTCAATCGTGCATGCTTCATTTCTACAGAGTTGCAGAGAAATAGTGAGAAAGGTGTTTTCACAAAAAGTATTTATTGAACAGTCTTCTTTCTCATGCAAGAGAGGTGGACTGCTACAATCGGTAGACAGAATGCAAAGTATAATGCATACAGCGAGAACAATAATATAAAATAATACTGTAATAGCATTGCCTGTTGCTATGACATATATAAAAATACATACATAAATAACACAGGCTAAAATACTCAACTGGTGCTTCTAAAATACGCCTACCCCAATGTACCTAACCTAGGTGTAGTACCAGGGAAGATGTAAGTGCTGCTTAGCATAAGTTTTAGTTCTGCCAAGAATTGCCAAAGGTTTCTCTAGGTTCTAATCAGCTTCATACCTTAGAATGAAAGAGGTTGGTATCTCTGTCTCGGGACTCGATTTCCCAACACCCCGCAAGGGGAGTCAGGAACACTGGAGCTGTATTCTCGGCAGGAGGATGTCAGCTTCTTTGTCAGTGCGTCAGCTGGAGAATCGGCTTCCTTGCTGTAGCGAGCTGCATCGGGCAAGTAGGTAGTCGAACTGCACCTAACCACACAGTGCTTTGCCATAGCAAGTGAAGGTTTATTTATACCTTGAAGGTGGTTAGGAATGCCATCTTTGGCGTAAAGTCTGGCATATGAACGTCATGGATGAACCCCTAAGGAATAGTTGTTCATGCATAATAATGAGATTCTTGGAGAAATCAATATCCATGCTTGGGGAAGTCCCTTCTGCTTAAGAGTCTGGTTTTCCAAGAAATCATTGTGACGTAGATGAACAGATGGAAGTAGCCATGCCTGTGTTTGGGTAGCATGGGCTATGCCTAAATAAGGGCTTGATTTCTATGCCTATATAAGGGCAACGCGAATTGTACTCATATAAGGGCATGAATCAGGAAAATTCATTCGGAATCTAAAACGCCATACAACAGCATAGCAACAGTATCATGGGCCCTAATGTGAGCAAGGAAAATGTCCTTTCTCCCTGTTGGGTGGTAAAATAACAGCCATAATTGAGGTAGAATGAGCAATGGGTCCTAGTGCCATTGCACCTGATGTCCATTGATAGCTATACCTCTGAAAGGAGCAATGAACACCGCCTTGCTCATGATTGCATGTGTCCTGTTACTGGAGAGTGTTTTGGATATCAGTGGTAGGGCAGCATCAGACAAATGAAAACAATCCTTGGAGGAAAAATAGGATATTATTGGAGGCCGGGGCATTGCACATCCAGGGACCAGTTTAGGTTAAGCGAATCCAGAATGATATTCACTTTCAATAGGGATCTCCATTGTGGCACAGGGTCACTCCTAAATGGCACTTACCATCCTAGTGCCATAGAACACCCAAGCTCAAACAACACATCACTCAGAGTAAAGAGATACTTCATTCAGATCTAGGTTACTTTGAAAATAAATGGGAAAGAACTCCCTGCTATATCATTAGATGTTGGTTACAAAGTCTCCTACACAAGAACACATAACTTTCTCCACCAGAGGCCTTATTCAAAGTAATGCGCCATTCTGCGGGGTGATGTCAGGATTTTTTGATACTGACCAGAATCTCTGCAAAGAATTCCTGCAATTATGAGTTAAATGCATTGCAACTGAGAGTAACTGTGAAAACCCAGATTTGCAGTGAGGAATTCTACACGGAAATCTCGACTGCGGCAGACTTAAAAGACACATTTATCACTTACACTGAGCAGGCAGTAAATATGTGCGATGACTCCTGTTATGAGTGGTGGCAGTGGCGGCTGGTGACATTTGAAAGTGGTGAGGTGTAAAAATTGGGTGGGAGTGTACCGCGGTAAGCGAGCGTAGCGACCGCGCCTGAACATTTGAAAAAAAGATTGGGCAAACTGGGACATCTTAATGATTTTGGGGGCCTTGGGCCAAACATATTTCGGGGGCCCCCTGCCCTGTTAGGAACAGCTTTGAATATATGGTCCAGTTTCAACTGTTTCCTGTCCTTTTTGACCAGGTCCCTGACAGTGCACAGCCATTTCTCCAAAATTCTAAATGTGTTTACATATATAATAGTCATGGATTGTGATGACATGTGTTTTCAATATTGCAAAACAACAGCAGCTCACAAATATTAATGCAAATAATCTCTGTGACGTCCTCCCATTTCTCATATGTGTGCTGATCCTAATACCTGCCTTTGACCCCAAAAGAGTGACCACTTGTTAAAAAAGCTGCCCTCTCCGGGGTCACAGATACCACAGACAATAATGCCCGATAAAAGTATCATGGCAATGGAAAGGAACCCTCTCACTAGGCATGACCCGCACAAGATGATGTGTGCTCAGAATTCAGCAAGTAGTACGTTCTCGCGAACAGTCTCAACCAGGAGGCTGTGCGTGAGGTTGATTCCCACATCACTACAAACTCACAATTACACAGTGTTGTGAATGCACACCTCCCAACTTACTGAAAGCTTGAGCTACAATCAGAATCTAGTGCCTCCCGTGGGTGAAAGATAACCGCAGCTCTACTCCACACCACCTCTTGCCAAGAAGGCCCACAGCAGTGTGCACTAGGCAGCCTGAGGCAAACCATCACATATCTGTCTCCATTCACGAATAACTTGTTCTAGACAACTATTGCGTTGCCCATAGAAAGCTCACACCACACTACTACTAATGTGGGCCACAGAGAAGTGAGGCAAGCTGACAGAGAAAACCAGGAGGCAACTAAATATGGATGGATGGGGCCAGCACAAACAAGGATACAGGTAGCCTGGGGTAGTGCCTTACAGCCCCTGATCCAACCAGAAGTAATCCTAGCAAGAGGACCACCGTCCAAATACACCTGACAGGGAAACACAAAACTATACAACAAGATAACACACATAAATTCAAGTGGCAACACCACAGCACACGCCAACACCACAGAGGACACCACAAATGAGAAAAAATTAGCTAAAACTGAGAGCGCCCAAGAAAGTGCCATAAGACTGAGTCAGCAAGATGTCAGATTTCACCAAAGTTGAAATGTCCATCCTTCATAATGTGTATGGCCTCACTTGAAGCTGCTCTACCATTCAATCAAAGGCCAGAGCGCCCTGGAGAAGTTCCCGTCAGAGGCCGTTCTGTGCCCAAGAGCAAACAAAAGCACAGTGTAACGTTAAATCGAGGCATCGTTCTCAGTGTGTGGGCTCAACAATGCCAATAAAGTTAATGCGTATGGCTTGTTAAAGTAGTATAGACACCTCCGATGCGTGCACACCGCCCACTCTCTTCTTTTGGTAGTTTTATCATTTTATGTTTGTGCTGCTCGCACTGCGAAAAAGCTGTGGGGAAACGCCCCTCCGCCCTAATGGAGGAGCCACCCCTAGGTGGTGGGCTGGGGCAGAAGATGGTACAGGATAGGGGCGGGTGGTGCCTGGCAGAAGGGAGCATTACATGCCCCCGTGCCTCTTCAGGGGGTCTGGGGGGCACTAGGGACCGTGCTCAAACTGCACTACTGCCCTTTCCCAAAGTAGTTTTATCAGCTAGATTTTCCAGCCAGTAAAATCAAGTCTTGTGTTCCTGCAGTAGACCACTCCAGGTGGTGAATAGTCACAATTTTGAAAAGAAAATATCGACTGGACGGAATATCAAGTTTTCAATATAGAATGGACAGAATATCGAATTGCAAAAATATAGTGGTGCAGCATATCGAATTTCAGGTAAGAAATATCGATTTTCATAATATCAAAGATAGTACTACCGACAGTCATAACATAGTTGCTAAAAATATCGAATTTTTTTTATAGTGTTTTAAGTATTAGTATATGTGCTAAAAGTATGTAATATTTTTGTAATGTATGCTTGAATTTTTTTTAAGTAAATTAAATTTTTGCGTAATTTAATTCCGTAGCGGGTTGTGGGTTTATAGGGGAATAGGGTAGGGAGTAATTTAATTATAGTAAATTAAATATTACTTTTTAGGAATTATTAAATATTTTTAATTAAGTTTTGAGTTTTAGTTCTATAGCGGGTTGAGGGTTTATAGGGGAATAGAGTGGAACGTAATTTAATTGTTATTAAGTATTTATTTATTTTGATTTATTGGTATATTTGTATTGGATAATTAATGTATTGTTAATTAATTATTAATTGGTAATACATTTTTATTAGTTGTTAATAATTTTTTATTATTTGGTAATTAATGTTTTTTAATTGATTAATTAATAATTATATTAATTGTATTAATTAATTATTCGGAGCGGGTTGTTGGGGGTTTATAGGGGAATAGGGTGGGAAGTTATTTAATTGTAATTAAGTAAGTATTGAAATTATTTTTGTGTATTGATAATTAATTTACTGTTAATTAATTATTATTGGTAATGTTTTTCATTACTTATTAATTTTTAGCATTGCAAATTAATTGGTTTTTAATTAATTTTTAATATGTAAATAATGTTTTATAAATAATATCTATTCGTATTTATAATTAATTAATTATTACATATTTTGTAATTGGTAATTAATTTTAAATAACTTTTTATTGGCATTGATAATTAATTTATTTGTATTCAAATATTAAATCATTACTTTCCCTACTGTTGCACTCTCTGGAGTGGGAATAGTACATTTTACCTCTACGCTATCCAACACTTTCCCTACTGTTGCACTCTCTGGAGTGGGAATAGTACATTTTACCCCTACACCATCCAACACTTTCCCTTCGGTTGCACTAACTGGAGTGGGAATAGTAATTTTTACCCCTACGTTATCTAACCCTTTCCCTACTGTTGCACTCACTGGAGTAGGAATAGTAATTTTTACCCCTAAGCTATCCAACACTTTCCCTACTGGTGCACTCTCTGGAGTGGGAATAGTCATTTGTACCCCTACAGTTTCCAACACTTTCCCTACGGTTGCACTCCCTGGAGTGGGAATAGTAATTTTTACCCTCCCGCTATCCAACGCTTTCCCTACTGTTGCACTCACTGGAGTGGGAATAGTACATTTTACCCTCCAGCTAGCCTATGGTAAAAATATTAAATATTTTTTCTTAATATTAAGTTGACATATATATGATTTAAAAAAATGCATGTTTAATTATTTTTTTACTTACATTAATTATTTATGAATGTTAAGGTTATTTATGTATTTTTAAGTATGTTTTAGTTAATTATATTTATTATTTCATAAATTTTACATTACTTTTAAGACATTTAAAAAATTCGATATTTTAACAAACTATATTATTTACATCAATATTTTGAATTCGATAGTTTTGTACTTACCTGTTTGTAGATAGGAATTCGATATTCTGGCATTCTATATTTTTTCCTCAATATTTTGGCAGGTCGATATTTTGCTCCTCGATATTCTGTCGGTGATCCCCTGTAATCGGGGCCAAAAGATAGAAAACTTATCCAAGGGCTTTACAAACACTTTTTTTCAAAACTCCAACCGGGTCGATCCAGAAAGAAAATATTAATTGCGCAACTATTCAACCAAGGGCTTTTTTCAAAATAAAAATATGCCTTAAATAAAAATGTATAATGTTTAAGTGGTTTCAAATAAGAGTTTGGTGCATTTATATCTCAGCAGCCTGGACCCAAAGAACAATTGTACATTTGCTCTTATTTGTGCTCCATGACCTGGCCAGCTATCAGGACTTGCCTGAAGTAGCAGTGGATTGGGTGTAAGGGCACACTAATGTTGACTCTTGGTTAAAAGTGCAAAAGATGCAAGAGAAGATGTGACAGGTAAACAAGGATATTGTCCATAAGGCATTAACTCATATCGAAAATATATGAGGTGAATAAAGTACAAACCATGGCTCCTTTCGTAGGTATCTTCCAGGCAAGGTCTGTGGGACAGTAAGGTTGTTTAGGTGCCCAGCCAGTCATGGAGGTAGGAGGAAAGCAGAGATTCGCAGACTGCTCTCCCATTGGACAGTCTGGAACCGGAAGAGCAGCAGGGCAGTGCATAGACCCTCGCTGGGTAGCAGTGAGGACAGGCAGGTGCTCCCTATAGTGGCAGCTTCTTCCGGGTTCAGGGTGAGCAAGTCGGGTGACATGAGCTCTACAGTGGGCTGGGCCAAGACTCCAGTCCACACCTCTTCTCTTTATCTGACCATTCAAACGGTCAGTCAGTGAGAGAGCGAGCCGGGGCCTGGTAGCCACAGAGAAGACACGCCATTATTGCCTGTGTGCGTCCCTATCATCCAGTCATTCAACATACTACTATCTCCAGCTGCCCCTGCCTCCGGCCCCGAAGACCCCCGTCTACCCCTGACCGACTCCATCTTGACGCTAAGCCTTTTCAGGGCACAGGAGGTTGCCACCTGAAGCCACCCCCTGAGTCCAGCCGAGGTCTCCCACCCTGTGGCTGCCTTGTATTGGGCCCTCGGCTCCCTCCTCCCGCCACTTGCATCCCCCTCTCCCTGCACCGAAGTCCAACGCAGATCTGGGAGGAAACAGATCACACTCTACGGAGCCAAGATTAGCAGCCACTGCCCAGGAGCTAATGCAGGAGATGGGAAGAAGCCTGGGCCAGAGTCTCATGGAGGGATGTACGTGAGCGAGTCTGAATGAGCATATATCTGGGTGTACTTTTTTTTACTTTTATTACTTTTATTTGATTTTTTTAAAAATCATAAAAGCATGAGAAAAACACATATTACATAATAATTAACTGAAGTTAAAATCTATGAAATGTAGACAAGTAAAAACCATTATCCTATGTATATCTGGGTGTATGTGAGTGTGTCTGAATGAATGTCTGTGTGTTTGTGTGCCTGCTTTTCTGTGCGCGTGTATGTGTATGACTGTCGTATTGCTGAGCTGGGCCGGGCTGGTGTCTCAATGTGCTCAAAGGGTGTTGTGCCTTTGGCGCAATGTGCTATTTATTTGGGGCATTTTTGACAACATTTTGCCTCCCGCACAGGGTGTAGGGAAACCAGGCCAGCCCCCAGTTTCTTAAATCTCCATCTTAGGAAAGGAATAAGGGGGCGCTGTTTCTTTCCTCTCGCACTACCCTAGGGGCTCCCTGGGTGCTGGCATGCCGTTCCCCAACAGGACCACTTGTGCGTTCCCATATGTAATACTGAAAGCGATGGCACACATACAGTGCGAGTGTTTCCTCAAGAGGGCCTTCCCTCATTTGCATGTGGGCGTGGCCCCATGCAAATGAAGGAATCCCTTTGCCTCTGCCACGCCGTTTTACAAAGGCCACATTTTCCTGGATTGCCCACCTTTTAAAAGGTGCGCCTATTGCAATCCAGGAAAATGTGCTGCATTATGTTGAACGTGCTGCCCCCACATGCTGCAAGTCCCTGCAAGAGAATGTCTCGGTGGAGCCATTGGACTCACTTTCCCTCCACCAGAGGGCTGCAATCAGGGGGCGCACTGACAGTGCACCACCTTATAGGTGATGAACTGTCAGGAAGCCTTCTGACAGCTTTTTTGCCTCTGCAACTGTGTCTGTAATACCGCGCGGCTAATGCAAAGGGATTCCTTCATTTGCATAAGGGAGGGAAGAACCTCTTGAAGAAGCGCTGGCGTGGTATGTGTGCCAGTGCTTTCAGTATTACAAGAGGGGACAAACAAGCGTCTGCGACCCCTTCTGTAATACCAAAGGCAGTCAAAGCGGGCACAAACACCTGTTGCGTCCACAGGGCACCTTGTGTAATATGGCCTCTGGTGTGCTAAGGTTTAGCAGAGGACGAGTTTCACAAAAAAGGAATTGCGTTAGTGGCCCTGGGTTTATGCCTCCCACCCTCTCTCACCTGTAGTGTAAGTTGAAGGGTAAAGTGGCCTTGCCAACCCCTATGGCAGCCTGGCAGCCTCACCCCCCTCAATATCGGCGGGGAGGGAGAGAGTTTTCCCTCGGTGTGGTGAAACAACACTAGGGTGCAGCCTTCCAACTAGTCACTCTGCCTTCGAAGGAGAGCCTCTGAACATTTAGCCAGTTTGTGAACACTGTGCTGTAAAATTCCGAATTCCACCCTGTAATATTTTAATATTTTATCGAAGGAGAATTCTAGGTAACCTTGACTACTGTACCCCCGCCCCGTCCCCCGATGGCAGCCAGGCTTGCTGAGTCATTACGTGCTGTATTACATTTTATCTGAGGCATATATTTACGCCTGCCACTTTCAAAATTCAGTAGCCACCATTATTTACAGGGAGATAGCAGGGATGCTTACTTCTATGCCAAGGCAAGATTCACCATAGGCTGGTGCTGTAAAGAATGTCTTTTCGAGAAAATAATAGATTGGTAGGCAGATGCATAATGCACAAGGCTTACTACTTACACACTTAGGGCCAGATTTACCACTTATTCATGCAGCGCAGACCAGCAGCTGTAAATGCTGCACCGCGTGAAAAGGAGATAGGAGGAGAGTGTCAAAGTGACCGAAGTATTTCCCTCTCCTCCCCTTTTCCTAATGCGGTGCTGAAATCAGCTGCTGTGCGCCACGGAGACTCCTTTGTGCCATCGTGCAAGGGCGTCTCTTTGAGTCTAGCATAGGTTTTGTACTGGCAGGATACCCTTCTAGTACAAAATGTTATGCTTAGACTAACTTAGACTATTTTCCCTCTTTGTATGTGTGCTGTGCAGTGCAGCAGATGCTTGTCTTCACCATAGAGATGCCCAGGAGGGACCATCTCACAGGGAAAGCCAGGATGGGTTCCCCAGCGGTATACAGCGCCGGGATTCCCCTCTGCTGGGGCAGCTATGCGCTTTACAAGTATACAACATTTAACATCAGACATACAAAGTCGGAAAAGGAAGGACAAATGAAAGCATTTCTCCTTCATAAAGCCTACTTCAAAAGGGCGCAGTTTTCTGACGCTAAACCCTGTCTACTTCATTTAGTACATTGCGTTTAGCAATTGAAACCTTGAGTGGTTTCATGGAAACGCCCATGCTCCCCCCATAGTACACGCCCTTGGCGCTAAGTAATTCAAAGCAGCGCTGTATGCTGCCTTGCGTTACTTTCACGTTATTTCCAGCAATAAACAAGTTTAGCACTGGAAAGTAAATCGGAACAAAAAGGTTTTGCAGCGATTTGCGACACATTTGTTATGCACACACGGTGTAAAATCGTAGTAAATTTCCCCCACAGGGTGAGTCACCTAGCTCATTGGGAACCCCTATGGGAGGCCGCTGGCGGGTAATAACTGAATGCATTTTAAAGGGCATGCAGATGTCTCTGATGATGTCATCAACGCAGGGGTGCGGCAGGTGCAGTGGCACCGGGGGCCATTGAACCCTGCTCATTGCTGTATTCACATCCCCGACAGCGGTCACAGGGTCTATTTCCCTTGTTTGCACCAGGGCCCACGGCATCCATGCTACACTATTGCATCAATGCCCGGATGAGGGAGCAGCATTTTGAGCCCCTATGCTTGGGCATCAATGAGACTGAATGTGGTACACAGATTCATTCGAAGGTACTAGAATCAGCGACCACAAATACTTGTTTATCCGTTCCAGTTATGTTGGATCGCATGATGCATAGGCAAGTAAGATTTCGGGCCCAGAAAGGATTGTGTCAGATTCGAGGATTCGGGTCAAGATCCTGCTGAGGGTATTCGATTCTATTTTTACATCTTTGTCAATACCATGTCCTCGACAATATGCAAGCGTGGCACTATCATTCTAAAAACGAGACCTTTATGATGCGGCGTCCCACCCCACCCACCCATCCCCCTGCATGACACGACTGATCAGCGCCTATGTGGGATTTCGCCAAGGGTGAGCACATCAGGCGAGTACATGAACCTGTTCTTCATCCCCTGCACGTGAGAGATGGTGCACAAGGTGAATGTCTATCCAGCTTCCAAGGACCAGAAAACTGCCTTCCACTCCATCAATACAATTCTCCTCTTTGGGGATTCTGGTAAAGAATTAAGTGGTTACTTAGGCCCGGTCGGTAAACATCCCTCTAGCCCTGTATTAGATTGTCTTTTTTCTAAAGAATTAAGTGGTACCCGGATACTGAAACATATTGCCGCCTTTCATGATAATAAATGGGCTGGTCCAAGGTGAGGCTCTAATATGCAATATACAACAGCGTTTAAGGGTGAAAGGGATGTGAAGTAAATACCTCCTTTTCACATTGTATGTACATTCATAGGTGAACACCTTAAGCTGACTGAGACAGATGTATTAGGGGCAGAAGAGCTTTGTACTCAATTCTTATTGTTTGCAGATGATGCAGCGGGAGGCATTAATATACAAATAGACAAAAATGCAAAAAAATTGTATTTAGAATCAACATTTTAAATTAGCTAGCTGATGAGATACAATACTTTCTACAACGAAAAACTTCCCTATTACACTTGAAAACCACATCTTCTCAATGTGTAATTTCCCTCACAACTCCAGCCTCCAAAAATTGTCATGCAGCGACATGTGCCCCTCTTCAGCTTCTGTCTATGATATTCACTGCCCAAAACCAATAGACACACCAGAAGTGGTGTTGCACACGTTCCATTGTACTAGGTACTAAGGGGTTCATTACGAGTTCGATGGTCCATCGGACCCCCAAACTTGCGGTGGTGTGGCGGAAACCGCCGCACTGGCAGTCTGACTGCTGCATTACGAGTGTGGCGGTCTCACTGTCACAGGACCGCCGCAACTGTCGGGTAATCTGTGATCCCTCAGTGGTGGCGCAGCAGTCTGGTCCAGCAATGTGCTGGCGTGCCGCTGCGGCACCTCCAAGCATATTTTGAGTTTCCTCACAGCCACAATTTTCATGGCAGTGAGCCGACCATGAAAACGATAGCAGTGAGGAAACTATGAAGGCCCAATAGGGCCCCCTGTCGCCTCAGGGCCATGGGGTGCATCCAGGGGGCACATGTTGTGCCACCCTGTGTGCCTGCACATCAGTTCCTGCACACCGCGGACTGCACCAGCACATGCCGTGCAGGAACGGGCTTTGGCACTCCCATGGCACTGTCTTACTAAGGCTCACATATGAGCCTTAGCATGGCACCGCTGTGGGACCGCCAAAGCACCACCTGCAAGACCAGAAGGAAACTCCTAATCTGGCGGGCAGTGAGCGGACAACTTCAGAGGTGTGGGATTGGGGCAGTGGTGTGGAGGCCCATTCCCACACCACTAAATTCATAATTAGGCCCGAAATCAGCTGTAATTCTGGGGTCAGATTTGTGTCTACCCTTATTGCTAAAGCCATATCTCATCTTTTCACATTCTGCACACATACAATGTTGCACCCATGCAGCCTCTACCCGGAAAACGCGTATCACTAGTGGGGACCGTCAACCGATGGTCCCTGTACCATTTTTATTTATTATTTTAGCCTTTACAGGTATAAAAGGATACATATCACAAACAATTACAAACAACAACAAATAAGTTAACCCCAATTGGTTTGTAACCTGTTACAAGATCTTGCCCATTGCACATCACATCTTGTAACGATTCGCAATTTTAAAGGAAAACAATCTCTGTTGTGTGACCCTATAAGCCCTGAAGTAGTTCCACGAGAACTGCACCTCTCCCTCTTGTGTCAGGTATGTTCTATATGGTGCCCAGATGTCTTTCAGCCCCAGGGTCTTCTGCAGGGTGGTGGGACAGGTGCAGCCACAAATGGCTCTGGGCTGTGGGCCGGGGGTGGTTGGGTTTAGAAATAACTTATCCGTTTAAAGGCACCTGCTGCAGAGCTTTTTGTGTGTACAACAGTTTTCAGGCAACATAAGAAAATGTCAAGATAACTCTAGTCATTAATGTTCCTGCTGAAGCGACATGGAATTTTGTTTAGTGGTAGTTTTGCTTAATTATAAATCAGGACAAAAGGTTAATATGCCTGATACAAAGAACATGTCCTATCAGATTAAAGAACTTTATATTATGTGTAAAGCTCAGCAGGTTACTACTTAGTCACAGAGGTTTATCTGTTACTTGCAGTTCACAAGTTACAATCCTAATGTAGCACAGTGACCTACGAACTGTCATCGGATGCATGTAAACAAATTGGTACAGGTTGGAATGTTATTTTTCCCCCCAGGTCTTTCACTTAAAGGTAGGCGTTAAATTCCACTCCGCCAACAGAGTTTGCAAAGTATTGGCAAGCATACCACAGAGTTCTGGCCAAACCCTGCCAACCGCAGTGTGGTGGATTTCTTTTCTTGAATGTGTCTAGCCCAGAGTCTTCAAACTTTTGTAGGTTGAGCCCCCCAGCTGATTTTTTTAGATGTTGGGCCCCCCCACCACCTGACAGAAATTTCTGGACTCGACTGCCACGTGCACATTCCAGGCATATTCAGCGAATAACATTCAATACAATAAGAGTGTTTAGTAAACTGCAGGTTTGTGAGTGGGTGGGTGTGGCAAAATGACAGAGGCTTATCACACAGCTCAAACACCACTTTCCAAGATAAAATGTGTGAAAATTGTTTTTACTAGGATGCTTTGTTTTACATATGACATGGATTGATAATAACACCACCAACATAAATGTGACAGGTGTGCCTGTTTTTTAGAGACGGTCAATCTGTGGATGGATTTTTGCTACTGCCATCCTCAGGTTCTGCTCCACATCTAGTCTTGAACGATACTTAGTCTTTAATACTGCAAGTGCTGAGAACCCAATCTCACATAAATAGGACGAGCTGAAAGGCAAGAGAGTTTTGATAGCAGTTTCTCCCAAAGCTGAATATTCTGCAGACATTTTCAGCCAAGACAGGGACTGTAAGGGAGACAGTGTTGTCAGATGTTTCGAGCACTCCCTAGCTCAGAGCTGGTACACGAGAAACAAATCTTCTCTAGAAATCATTAACAAACGTTTTAAGCAGCATTATAATGGGATAATTGCCCACCAACCAGTTATGGATCCGAAGACCGTTGAAAGTCCACAGAGAAGGCGCTGAACAAACCCCTCATTGAGAATTCCTTGGTGGTTTGATAAGTTGCTTGCCTGAAGTAGTGGGGGGTTAGGACACGTCGGGCTTATGTTAAAAAAAATAGAACTAACAATAAATTAATGATGCTGTCTAGTTTACTTCAGAGTAATGTTGTCTGACAGACTTTGCGGTGGCAGGGACATGTTAGGGATTTTGGGTGCCCTGGGCCAAAACTATTTTGGGGGCCCCAGTTCAGTTCAGGTTTGAGTTTAAATGATTTATTTTCAGCTCTGCCATACCCTATTTAGCCAGGCAACTAACGGTGCACAGGCACTGTAGTCAAAAATTCTAAAATCGTTTACAGCTAATATTCAGAGATACTGATGCGTTTTCACTGTTGTAACAAAGCAGCCGCCCACTAATTTTACAGTGAATAATATCTGTGATATCCTCCAATTTCTCATATGTGAGGACCCGCTTGGATCTAACTTTTTTATGGTTAACTTTTTTATGATTGTTGCATAAAACAAACACATTTCTCTACAAATAGTAATAGACTCCCTCACATCAATTACATTAAAAAGAAATTAAACAAAATGGTATTTGCAAGAATCTGTTTAGGAATTATTTCAGTCCATCAGGGCAAAAACAGAAGTGTCTCTATAAAGGGGCCCCTGGAAGGCTGGATTGTAGTGCATTTAGATGTCTCCTTTTGTAATTTAGGACGAAAACCTTAAAGGGGCACGACATGCCCATACTTGTGTACAGGGGTGAGTGAGGCGACCATATGAATTTAGGTGCGCATGTTAGCGCAGAGTGGGACGAATTAATGTATGGTTAGTGGTGGGCTTATTGGAGTGAGATTGCAGATTGAACAGTGAGGGGGACAGGTGAGTGAAGTGTCACCAGTGCAGGTTGAGTAGTGTGCTCGTGTGACTGCAGGGTGAGGTACAGGGTGAAAAGCGCAAGTGCATTGTGAGTGCAGAGTGATCACTGTGAGTGGAGGGTAAGTGGATGAATGGTGTGAGAACATGGTGATCAGTGTGAGAGCATTGTGATCGCTGTGAGTGCAGAGTGATCACTGTAAGTGGGTGAATGGTGTGAGTGCATCGGGGTCAGTGTGAGTGCTGAGTGAGAGTGAAAGTGAAGGGCGAGAATGAGGAGTGAGTGGTGTAAATGCAGGGTGCATTCCCAGACACTTGAAGTAACTCAGCATGTTATTGACGACAGCGTAGGGTTTCAAATGTGTTAATCTATTGTTATTATGGCAGTAACCAGGGATCAGATTACAGGAAATAAATAATGTGCTGATCCCTCAACAAACTTCCAGTCTTATGATTAGGGTTGCCAGCTCATTATGTTGATGTCACAGATGATATAAAAATAAGCAGTCACCTAAAGCTGTATTTTCAGCACTTGTCTGTGCATACTTTGAATAGCAAATATAAATAGAAAGAACTTTTAATTGTTTTCTAGAGCAGCCTGAATGATCAATGACTGATAATAAAAGGGAACAAAGATAAAAAAGTCAAATTACAAATGAATCAACAAAAAGAAGGGGGTACCAGGAGCTTGTTAACATTACAAATGAATACATACTTCTTATTTATAACCATATTTAGCAATTTGCAAGCTGTTTAAATAACACGTGGCTGGCTGGCATTTTGCGCGCCTGCCTGTGTAATTTTAAAAGAAACTTTCAGGGACGTTTTAAGGATTTTGTGGCTTGTGGGCCAAATGTATTTTTGGGGCCCCTGTTCGGACCAGCTTTGATTTTATGATCTAGTCTCAGCTCTTTCATGAATTCTTGGGTCAAATACTAAATGTGTGTACATCGGATATTCAGGGATAGTGATGTGTGTTTTCAGTATGTAACACAACAGCAGTTCACTAATATTACTGCAAATAATCTGTCACAACCTTCTATTTCTCATATGTGAGGTCATGTATTGATCTAAATAAACTTTTTATATGGATGTCGCATGACCCATAAACACATTTTATCTGCGAAATGTCTGTAATAGACATTTACACATTAAAAATGAATGATTGAAAAACGCTATTTACAACATTGTGTTTTAAAATGATTCAAGGTCATGATGGCAAGACTCTGTAGAATAGAGCTGGCTCTTTTACCCCCCCCCCCACACTCCCACCCCCTTTGAAAGTCTGGGATCCTGGGCCAGAGCCCACTTTTTTAAACATTTTTATTTTTTATTTTACTGAGTTCTATATAGCGCAAACTTGACCTGAATCAGGTATCAGAGCGCTTTACATAGCACCAGTTGCATTACATGAGGACATATTCATTTTTTTTTTGTTAGGCACAGGGAGATTGTGATTTGCCCAGAATCATAGGATGTTCAGCTTCATTGCCGAGACTCGAACTCTGGAAACTTTGGGCCAGATGTAGGTAGCCCTTTACCGATCGGAATCGGACGAAAATACCGATTTTCGGCCGTTTCCGATCGGTAAAGGGCTAGGGAGATGTAGGTGCACATATTCGGTAATTTTACCGAATCGTTATTGTTACCGAATCGGTAATAAGTACCGATTCGGTAATAATTACCGAATTGGTAATATTTACCGATTCGGTAATATTTACCGATTTGGTAAAATTACCGAAAATGCTATGTGGGTAGCCAATTTTCCATTGGCACATGGCTTACAGAATCGGTATTTTACCATGGAATACAAATCCATGGTAAAATACCGATTCCTGTGTACATGCACATCTGTGCATGTACACATGTGCCATGTGACAGACAGACGTGCCCTTAGGGCATGTCTGTGTGCCACATTGCACACATGCCCGTTTTGGGGGTGCTAGAGGGTGTCAAAGTGACACCCCCTGCACCCTTGTGAATTCATTAATTACCGATTCGGTAAATACCGAATCGGTAATGCCTAATCATTCCTATGGGCTTCAAAGCCCATAGGAATGAATGGGCATTACCGATTCGGTATTTACCGAATCGGTAATTAATGAATTGTTAAGGATTCGGTAACTAATCCAGATGTTGGGACCTACATCCCATTTACCGATTTTGAAATACCGAATCGGTAAAATTCGGTATTTCAAAATCGGTATATGGGATTTACCTACATCGGGCCCACAAAGCCATGGTAAAATACCGATTCCTGTGTACATGCACATCTGTGCATGTACACATGTGCCATGTGACAGACAGATGTGCCCTTAGGGCATGTCTGTGTGCCACATTGCACACATGTCCGTTTTGGGGGTGCTAGAGGGTGTCGAAGTGACACCCCCTGCACCCTTGTGAATTCATTATTTACCGATTCGGTAAATACCGAATCGGTAATGCCTAATCATTCCTATGGGCTTCAAAGCATGAATGAATTGTTAAGGATTCGGTAATGAATCCAGATGTTGGGACCTACATCCCATTTACCGATTTTGAAATACCGAATCGGTAAAATTCGGTATTTCAAAATCGGTAAATGGGATTTACCTACATCGGGCCCTTTGTCTCCGTTCTGGGAAGAGCTAACTCTCCCAGGAGTAGGTTAATTCATAGAGCTGAAAAGTTTCAGCTGCAGTGGGAGGCGATGGGTCTCCTCTGCTAAAACCGAAAGTGTGTCTGTTTGTTTGATTTCGGTTTTAGCAGAGGAGACTCCTTGCCTCCCACTGCAGCTGAAGCTGTCAGCTCTATGAATTAACCCCCTCCTGGGAGAGTTAACATGACAAAAGAACGGGCACCTCCTGCCCCATCGATCTCCCCTCCCTCCCCCTTCAACATACCAGAATCCTCCGGATTGCGCGCCCCCCCTGGGAAGGTGTCGCGCCCCCCCAGGGGGGCGCGCCCCACAGATTGAAGAACACTGATCTAGCCAATGGTAATTTGGGGAGTGCGAGTGAGAATTGGCATCTCGTAGTTCCATTTTCAGGCAGTAAGAGTGCAGCCTGTGAGGTTTTTTCAATGCGGTGGTGAGAAAGCTGATGCTTGAGTAGAGAATCTACTCGAGCGGCAGCAAAGAAGCAGCGCCCTCTAGTGCGCCGCATAGTGCTGTTTGCACTGATTTGGCAATGCAAAACAAGCTCCTGGCCGTTTGCACTGATTTGGCAATGCAAAACAAGCTCTTGGCCGTTTGCTCTGATTTGGCAATGCAAAACAAGCTCTTGGCCGTTTGCACTGATTTGGCAATGCAAAACAAGCTCTTGGCGGTAAAAATCAGCAAAAGCAGCGTGACCGGCCAATTTGCGCCCACTCATAGACCTCAGCCGAATCTCATGCAGTGTTCATGTAACTCCGTGAAATTTCACAAAGTGAAATCCACAAGTTACACCTCCCCTTACTTTCTTTATCCTATTATATATATAAAAAAGGTTTGTTTGGGTAGAAATACATTTTTATTAGTACAGCCAACCACAACCACTGTCATTCATCGTAAATCCTGAGTTTGTGCTTTTACAGAACAAACACTCTTAAAATATACTGCGAATGACGTGTGATTCGTACACCTTGTAATCCTCATAGTCTTATGCAACATTTCATATGGACTGATTTACACACATAGTATTCTTTGTTGCTGTATAAAGTGTTTGTGATGTAAAGTGCTCTGACAACCTACACTGGTATGAGTAGCGCTATAAATCATATGAAATGCAAGTGAGAGAGGGTCCATGGAGAGATGAAGGGCACTGTTTGAGGGTGGTGATGAGGGAATCAGTGGAGAAGGAAGTAATTGGAGGCACCAAAAAAGATTGTTACACCGGGCATCACTATCCTAAAGCTGGCCCTGTGCCTGACGCTAGTTGGTAGTAGGTCAGAGTAAGTCTTCACCGAAAGAATGCAAGGCGATGAACTTCTTATCCATGCTTTACCCATTGTGGCCTTGCAGTGCACCTCTCTTCGGTTAACAGCAGGAAAAAAGCCAAGTCACACGTCTACAGGCTTTCAGTTCATCTGCCACATAGCCCAGCAGCACAACCATGTGGGATATCAGAATATTCTGTTCAATTATTTTCTACATCTCTGCTATTACCTACCCCCAGTATACTTGTATCGGTGCACAATACCAAGTCAGATGTATTAAATCCATCTGAGGTGTCTGACAACATCTACAAGTGTGAGCTATATCTGCATCTGTCTTATGAAGTTTCTCTGGAGTATAGAGTATCTATGCAAGAATTTAAAGCGAAGTAGTTTGTCTTTATAATTCATGGATATGGTATATAATAGTTGTGCAGCGCAAACTTTGTCTGTCCCTTACACGTGACCATTAAGTCACTACTTCATAACAGATACATGGAATAAATGTGCATTTAGCACTTGAACCCTATATGGTCTAACAATATTAAAATAAGTGTTGCATTTGTCATTATCACTAAAATGCATTTACTGTAAGATTAGTGAATTTACTCAAACTGTGTTTAACTGTATTTCATGAAAACATTAATATTTACCCTTACTTAGTAGACATGTTCTCCCTATTAAGATGAAATTCATCTTTTTTCATGTGTGCCCTAATGCATTGAATAATATTTACTGATTCAATAATTTAAGAAAAACCATCCTCATATATGTAGAATGTGATTACACTTGAAACGATAAAAAGTTTATGTAATGTGTGTATTAATATTTCATATATTTGATTCAAATGTAGTTCTTAGCCATACCTACCCATAACTATGCAAAGGATTTCTGTTTGTTTTATGTAACATGCACCTAATGCACTGATCATTCATTCCGTTGGTGTTTAAATGTGCGCACGCATAATAAATGTGCACTCTTACTAATAATTTAAGTTGACAATGTAGACCTATAATTTGTCATACTTCATTCCTGCTGGTTTTCATTTTCTGCTAACGTGGCATTTCATGCAGGTATTCACACGCATTGTTAGCTGTAGAATAGATATTTTACAGTACTAGAGATAGCGAAAGAGACTGAGAAGAAGATCTTCACGATAGAACATGGAGATCCAGAGTGTTAACTGAAAGGCCTATTCAGCAATGTTTCAACCTAGTATGTGCATGAGAAGATAATGTCATTCCCATGTTTGGTGTTGGATATTAGGAACTTATTGCAGTCTACAATGTGACAAGTTGAGAAAGACAATAGAACCCTGATGATGTGTGTGAAAAGAGTGTTGCCCAAGAAGATTATTGTGTGTCATAATTTAGGGTTCACACTGTTTAAGATCAGAGCCTTTTTGATATCCATTCAGAGACTTTCCCCTGAATGCATAGAACACTTTTCCCTGGACTTTGAGAGGTTTAGACCTCTATGTTTCTGTGAATTTTTGCTGAGTGTGGCTTAGGCTAACACTCATTTGCATGACCCAAGAAGGCCTCTTGACCGAGCTTCTGAAATGCTGACACCTTCCTTACTTATTTTTCTTGTGCCTAGTTCATATTTTCTTTGTGGAAATTCGTGTTCTGAGGTTTTTTAGATTTGTAGAGCCATCTTTTTATCTGGAACTCTACTTTAGGGTATTTAGATTTATCCATGTATAGATAACAAAACTTGTGACTCTTCTCTGAGTATCAGATACTCCTCTTGAACTTTTATATTGCTGTGACTGAATTGCTTGTTTGCTTAATATTGGTCCACCTAAATTTCTTCTGTAAATTGGGTCTGTCTGTTGATATTCTGTACCTTTATAGCATGGTGTCAAGAGTTGTGTATCTTAACTTGATTTTTTTAAAATTGTAATAAACTTTCTTGACTTCAGTTATCAATTCCTGGTCCTCATTGTGTAGCCAAATGGGTTATACTGTTAATTGATATTGATTGATCAAATACTAACTCTCCTCACCCCTCAGTGCAGGTAAGAACAGTTAATTGGACTCAGATATATGGTAAGAGAGTGGGCCCAGAAAATCTTGGATCAATTGTAAACAACAATAAGCAGGGTCGTAGCTTGATCAGTAAGACTGGGGCGGTGTGAGCTTCATATTTTTCTAACTATCACGCTGGCATAGGAAATGAAATGAAAGGAAAATTTATAAAGCGCGGTGGTTACCCTCAGGCGTCCCAGCGATATAATATTATAATAAATTATATGACAAGCAGGGTGCATGAGAGGGTCTTAAGGGGCACTGGAAATGGAGAAGAATGTGGATTGGTAGGGATACTAACTGAGAGAAAGCACATTATTTTGTGAAATAACCAACATTTTATAAGTCTTTCCAAACAGGGAAAGAGAGTATGTGTGCGTTTTTGTCTGTGTGTGTTGACATTCCTGGTAATATCAGATAGACACCTCACCATACCCGACTGAAAGCCCTTGGACCCAACTATTTATCATAAAACACATTTATTAAGGGAGTGTAACACCCCAAACATCCCCCTGAAGCTACGCCCTTGAAAGTAAGCCAAAGCATCCACCAAACCTTGGTCTTCAAAATCCTTGACCCACTTTGCTATGGAGGGAATATTTAGGGCTGTACGGGCCATGTCTACCAACCTATATAGTTTACAAATCCACCTTTTGTTATTGTCTAAGTCATTTGTTTCAGTTTATAATGTAAAATGCCCTGGTTCGCTAGAGAATCTGGAGTATAGTGCTTTGGCCGTTTGTTGGGTTCTAAAGTAAATTAATACGTCAAGTAGGTTTGTTCCTCCTCTTTCTTTAAACTGCTCTATGGTGATGAGGTGATACATATATTATCCTGATGAAGGTGACACACTTCAGTCATATTGTATCTCCTCCAAGTCTCTTTCACAGTCAGCAGTGGCACTTTTCTGGCAGTTAGACATCGGGTGACTATAGTTGCTGGATACCTGCCTGTTGTGCTAGTATCTGCAACTGCTTGTTTGTGGAGGCCACAGAGTTGATATGCTCCTTGAGGTATAGTCTGCATGTGAATAAGTTTGTCTGTTGTGTGTTTTCTATTAAATCTGTTTTGACTAAAATATGGGGCACTAACTTGTGGGGGACGGAACCAATATATAGTATACTATGCCTGAGGTACTAGGCTCAGGCATAGTATGCTAGGTCTTTTCTAGATCTGGCACAGCAAAGCTCCTTTCCTCAAATGACAAAAGGGCTGGTTTATCCCTTGCCAGTGTTTCTTCTGTCCATCAGGGTGGTGGAGAACATCACGTCTGCCACTCTGATGGACAGAAAAAAGACATATTTTGAGTTACATGCTGGCCCCATGGTGATCTCTCTGCATTCTCATGAGCAGCTGCCATTGTGCTCCTGAGAAGGTACTGAATGTTTTGTTCCATCTTTTAGGTAGCTGCACACTAAACCTTTATGATTTTTAAAAATAAACTCCCAGAGCGGGAACTTGTTTCTGAAAACCCCCCAAAATAATGACCTTTATACACTTGAAACCTGTTGGTGATTCAACAGCAAAAAAGTACATTAGACCATCTGCTTTAAGCAGGGTGGGCAGTCTGATGCCATTACTCCAATGTTCTCTCCTGTTGGGCTGTGCGAGTAATTTTCCAAAGGCAACCCCAGCAGGGGCACTACCATCAAAAACTGAAAGTCTGCTCAAATCAAAATAGAGTGAGTGGACCAAGGATTTGGAGGACAGGGTACTCCTTGAAACACAGCTGACGTTCTACAGATGGGGAATGGAGGGACTTTGAGCACAGTCACTAACAGTACCACTGACACTGTCATATTCAATTTGGCAAGACACACTTTATCATCGGAAGAGATTTCACTTCTTATCAATGGTGTATCCCTTGTGATGAAAGAAAAAACAGATTCTTTAGTTTACAAACTGAACTACATAAAGTTTCCCAAAAGCTAATACTGAAATGCGTTTTGTTAAACAATGAACAGAATTATTCAAACTCCAACCTAATGCCTCCATCTTTTCTTCCCCACAATGCAATAGCGCCACCAGTATTACTGACCTTTGAGAAACTAATAACGAGTTACCCAGATGCGGACTATATCGATTTTATGTGTGCTTTATGATCTGTATTTTAACAGGTCGAATAAATAATTTATTGATTGATTGAGTTACCTAGACCAATTAGAAAACAGTAGGACATTTACTCCAAACAGCATTAGTTTATCTGAATGTTAAGCTCTGAACAACATAAAGGGTAATGAGTCTATGGTCATAAAGTGAGCAAGTGAGGTGGAATTGTGGTACAAAATCAGGAAGACCACGGCCTCGAAATTCAGAGAAAACTAATCAAAACAGACTTTTATGTAAAACTTACTCACAACCCTTCCCATGAGATCAAAGATAAAATACTTATGGTTAATCTTATTGAGGGCATGAATTTCAATCCTGAATCTGAACTCTAGACTTAGAGACTCTGTACACCAAAATACCCCAAAATGAACGAATAGAAATTATCCAACAGATTCTTGTCACATGACCCACCTCCTCACAAGTACCTACTCAATTCATTGTAGATTTGTTTTCCATTGCACTCACATCTATTTAATTTCTTTACAATGCTCATTACTATCAACAATGTTGCGGGCCGTCTTGGGGTGCCATATATGCTCCGAATTTGGAAAGCATATATGTAGAAACCTTTGAACTGGACTTAGTAGAGAATAATTCACACAAAAAATAAAATACTGGGCGAAATATATAGACAATATTTTCATGATCTTGGCATACTCAGAAGATAGACTAGTGTTATTTGTTGAATATCTGAACCACATCCAGAGTGTTCTCAAGTTCACTTACAACAATGATTGTGACTGCTTATAAGTTCTAGATCTTTTGATTAAGCATGATGAGAATAATCTTTGAACAGAAAACCTACTGAAAGAAACATTCTTCTTCAATACAATAGCTTCCATCCACTTTATCTGAGGGATGGGATACCATGTGGCCAGTTTCTCAGAGTTCATTAGAATTGTACTTACAAAACTGACTATTTTGTAGAGACTTATTTGCTCTTGACCAATTTCTTAGTGAGAGGCTACCCTAGATGTGTAATCAGAATAGGCATGATGAAAGTGTGGTACAGTGCCAGGTAGGAACTCTTAAAACCAAGAGCCAAACATCCCTCAAGCAAACTGGTGTGTGTTACTACATACTGTTCTCATACAAAATACAAAATACAAAGAAGGATTGGCGTTGTTTTAAACATACTGATGCCATTCTTGACCCACCTATGTTTGCATTCAAAAGGTGTAAACATTTGAAACACTATAAAGTCCATACTAGTGGCAAATGCACCAGACCTAAAAACAGCATTGCATAGAGCTGGGGTTTGGCACCAGTCAAAGCTCATTACAAATAGGGAGACCATGTTGCATGCCAAGCTACTCTTAAAATTAAAATACTTTATTTAGGGCAATCTACAAACAAAGCTGAGTTTTCATCAAACTGTAACTCTACTGATGTTGTATATTGCATCTGGTGTCCCTTTAACCTCATATATTTGTGACAGATGCAGTGACAAGAACGGGCCTGAGCCAGAGTCGTAACAGATGCCAAGAACAAAATGCTCCGCTGGTTACACATTTCATTGAACACAGCCTTACTGCTGATGGTATCAAATGACAAGTCATTGAGATGGCGACGCCTTCTCCAAGAGGGTGAGATCTGTCATATACCTTGCAAAGACTGGAGTGCAAATGTATAGAAACGTGCAATTCTATTGGAAAAGGGCTCAATATTATAGCAGGATGGCACAGCTTCATATCTTCAGCAGATGGTTATTAGACTTAACAAATCTTATGCTGGAAAAAGCATGGACTATGTAACAGATCAGCGATAAGGTGTGCTTTATATCGAATGCTCAGTCTCAAAGTTGGATGTTGTTTGGTTATCCTAAATTTGGTTTGCAAGAATGTTATTTTTCTCATGATGAATACCTTTATCAAAACTATTGCAATACTGTTTTCCCATGAAATTGGTGTGCACTTTATTAGATGTATATGGTCATTCACAAAAATTCTTCTGCCTCATTCATTTGTTAGGGTTTAATATGCGTTATTGATGCCCCTCTGAACCTGTTAAGGACTTATTGTACCTCAGAAAATTTCCAATAATTGGCCATAGTGTCATTAATTAGCCTACTATTAAGTGACTGAGATCCATTTGGTTTCTTATAGCCTGATTACGATCTTGGTAGATGGGATACTCTGTCACAAACATGACAGATATCGTGTCTGCCGTATTACAAGTTCCATAGGTTATAATGAAATTGTAATTTAGCGATTTTGTGACGGAGCAACCCTGTCTATCAAGATCGTAATCAGGCCCTTAGTCTTTCCTCTAATACTATAACAAAACAACGATGAGGGTCACGATTGGGTATGCCCTGGTGAGATCTTTATTTAACAGTCTAATGATATTTATCTGAATTTAAACACTCAACTTCCTGTGGCCCACCGACTAGACCACTGACGTGCAAAAATTAAAGAGTAACAGAAGGAGCGTGTACTTTACGATAATAAACAATCAAATATTGCAATCCATTTTTTCTTTCTTTTCCGTTTCTTTATTAACCAGGATTTTTTTTCCTCTTCACAGTTAAAAAGAATTGCTGAAATCCAAAATCCAACTAAGTAATCAACAATTCGTTAATCCAATCAAACAATTATTAATCCATATAGCCTATTGGTTCAAAACATCCGATCCATATAGCCTATTGGTTCAAAATAGCCTACACGCTTCGTCCCCCTTGGGACATCATCAGGGCTGTAAAGTACAAAAAACATAATATCACAATCCAACCATATTGAGTTTCTTAAAAATAATCATTCTCCATACAAACATTGTAATCAAATTAACATTCATCAAGCTATAAATCCAACATAATGAACCTGCCTATTTAACATTCTGCAGCATAAGGAAAGAAATACCTATATACAGTATTTTCACAATCCATGTAACCTCTTGTGTCATAATTCTAAAACATCACACCTGTATTAATTTTATGATTTAATAAATTATACTGAAGTCCTTATGCTTGATCCACCCACTGTAGTCACTAACACCTTCCCTGTCTTGTCCATTATTCCTGCAATTTTCTGTCCGGCACCTCCATTTAACATAGATTATCCATCATATCTCCAATTCTTGCCTGGTATCTTCATGTTTCTCCAGCCTCATTAAGAAATACCTATATACAGTATTTTCACAATCCATGTAATCTCTTGTGTCATAATTCTAAAACATCACACCTGTATTTATTTTATGATTTAATAAATTATACTGAAGTCCTTATGCTTGATCCACCCACTGTAGTCACTAACACCTTTCTACTCCCTGTCTTGTCCATTATTCCTGCAATTTTCTGTCCGGCACCTCCATTTAACATAGATTATCCATCATATCTCCAATTCTTGCCTGGTATCTCCATGTTTCTCCAGCCTCATTAACTTAAAAAAAATGTATCTACATGAACGTACCTCATATATTGTAAAGCTTAAAGTTGTCACTAGTTCCTCCTTATTCCTGTGGTGCAATTTTGCCTTCTTCACCAATTTTTAAAGCTGAATCTGTATAAGAAAATGTTCTCCCAATACTAACAGTAATTAATTTACATGTTAAATTTCACCTTGATCTCCAAAATACTACACGTAACATTAACCACTCATAGCTAACCTTGATGTATGCCCAGTCCAATTATTATATATCTCCAGATCTACATCATGCAAAATTTAAGAACAGTAGTTATTTATCTCACTGTTTACTTTATAGAGCGCTCCTATCTCCATATCAAAGTCATTGCCTCTTCTCCAATATTTTCCAATCTACCAAAATTAAAAGAAACCCAATCAATATGATGTCTCATGGTTAAATCACCCTCAATCCCTCCTATTAACCATCTATTAAGTTCATTTTCTAATCCACTTCCCTCCAGCCTTCCTCACCTATGTCCTGGTAAGTCCACTTCCCTAATCGCACCTCGTTGATAGCCGGTCCTGATAAATCTGCTGTGAATTGGAACTCCCGGCACTACCGCTATTTAAATATACCAACCACCAATCCGGTTAGTGTATTTTGAATCCCATAGTTTATTATGCCTATTTCCAATGCGGTCCGCTACCGCTGTTCCTGTCTAAGTACCCAATCACATCATACCCAAGCACCAAGGATCACATGACTCCATTCATCCAATCCTAAGCTCCGGTTGGATAGAATGTCTGTTTCCTATGTGGTCCGCTACATCATTTCTAATGTTTACGCGTACCGAGAAGCAGGAAACACTATATTATCCAATCCCTTTTCACCAGTTATAATTATTTCAAATCCAGAAAAAACGGAAACACTACATTAGCCATTCTCCACTCTTCCTCTCCTCAAGACAGTTCTAGACTGCCACTGATCCTCCAGCCCAGGATCTGCACCCTCAGGCGGACCAAAAGTCACGGGTGAGGCTCTCCTCCCCCTAACTCTCCTTCTAGGGTTCCTCCTCCTTTGAGAGGCACCCATAGAACACCACCCTCCCAACCTGGGGTTTAACCCCTCAGGGTGCACCGGGGTCAGAGGCGAGGACTCCCACCCTCTGCACCCCCTTCCAGAGTTCTGCACCCTCCCAACTGGAGTGGTACCCCTGGAAGGTGAACCGGTCAGGACACTGATTACAGATGTCCTTCCCTCCAGGTCAGGCAGATCCTGAACCTGGCCTCCCAACCTTGGGTCTAAAACGTTCTGCATAATACTTGCCTGGCACTCCAGGACTTCTGGGGACTCACTCACTATCCCCCTGAGGCTAACACATGACTCATATGTTGTGTGACTGTCTGGCGCAGATATCCAGACCCCTGTCCACCTGACAGTGCGTGAAGATCCCCCAGAACAGAAGTGGTGTCACCCTGGTCCCTTCAAGGGAACGTAGCCCAACTGGCTAGTCCCTGACCCACTGATTCTTCCACTGGGGAACACCCCCCCGCATTCACTCTTCACTTCGGACTTCTGTGCCCTCCCAACTGGAGTGGCACTGCCGGACACTAGAACCACAGGAGCACTATTTACAGACGCTCCATGTTCTGTAGACACTAGGAGATCCTCCTCAAATGGACTAACAGGACAGCCTAGGTCCCCAACCTGGTTTTCCCTAAAGAAACCATCCAGGTTCTGAGACTGGGTTTCGGGCACCCGGGAACTCTCAGTCCCACACTCACTCCTACTCCACTGAGACAGGACATGAGCCCCTACACCCCTCTCGCTACACTGGGACCTAGCTGGGCTACTCTGAACCTCTTCCACCACTCTGGGCTGGATGATACCTGAACCAATACTTTTGGTATCACTCACCAATGACTCTTCTGAACCTCGGGCCATTTCCCAGCGGTCTGCTTCACGTATAAATACCCCTAGATCAGAAAATCCACCCTTCAACATGTGGTGGCGCAACCCCGGCGAAAAACAATTGAGCATGTGCTCTTTGAAAACCAGGTCGAACAGACCATCAAAATCAGGTCCCTGGTAAGCCTCTATCCAATCAATCAGTGCCTCATGACAATCATCTGAAAAATCCCCCCAATCCTGGTGAGGCAGCTTCCTACTGCCCCTGAACTTCAACCTGTACTCTTCCTCTCAGGAACAAGGTACCATACTTTGGGAACTGGGACTGGGACTTCCTGCACTGGACTCTATATTGCTGCCACCACTGGACTCAACCCTCCCTGGGGAATCCAGAAAACTATAACTGTGTTCAGGGGATAATATACCCTCCAGAGCTAATTTCTCCCTGGCAAAGGCCTTCTCAGCCTCCGCCATCCTCTCCTGCACCCCCAGCTGCGCTATTTCCTTGGCATGCTCTAACCTGAGCTTCTCCAAAGCCAGCTGGTGCTCCCTTTCTTCCCTCCAATCTACCCATTCCTCTGGGGACAGGGAAAGGGATGGGGTGCTGCACCTGACTCTGGACACAGCAAGAGACTCCCTATCTGTAGGGTTTTCACTATCTACTGACATCCATGTACTGTCATCTTCTCCTTCCTCTTCAGACTCTTCGGGGTTCCCCTCAGACCCACCACTCTCATGGCGTGAGGCCCGGGCCCTCTCCTCCTCACAGCGCTCATGTTCCCAGTCATCCTTCTGCCATTGGATTAGGTTGTCCCTAAGTTTGGACGGGGTGTCTGACACACTCACTGCTATGTCTCTCTCTTCACAGAACTCTACCAACTCATCCACACTGTATCTAAACAGACCACAGAAATCAAAAGCAGACTCCATCTTGGCAGGACGCTCAGGGACACGTGCAACACAGGGGACTTAACAGTCTGAGCTGAAGCAAGAGTACACAATCTAAAAATGACACTCCTAGAGAAACAATAAAATAAAACTCAAAAATAAGCCAGGCAGAAACCACCACTCTAGTCAGGGCAAGGGAGTTACACACCAAGATAACCCCTGCTCACCCCCTTGGTAGCTTGGCACGAGCAGTCAAGCTTATCCCGGAGGCAATGTGTAAAGCATTTGCGCAACACACACACGACAGCAACACACTAGGCACACCACAAAAAGGAACTCCACACAAGGTTATATATAAGAGTAGCCTTTGTATTAAAATAAACACATTAGATCATAATCACACAATTACACTGTGCCAACTGGCACTGGGCAGTATTTACAGGGGATTATATACACATGACAGGGCCACATGGGCCACTGTCAGAATCAACACTTAGTAGAAATATATAACTATAGCACAAAATAACAATTGTAGGACACAACCAGTAACCACTGGTAAAAGGTAGGAACACACTATGCAATACTAGTCACCATAAACATAGGTCACTCAGTGAAACATAACCTTATTAGCATAACCATACTAGGTAAAAACAGCCTCCTAAGCAAAAAACACATTTAGACGTATCACAGGCATAACGGCATTGCACATTACGCATAAATCACATTTGGCATCAGGTCATTACCAACATAAACACAAATACCATCACCTTGCACAGAATCACATTAGATAGTTACCCCAGGCCAACTGGCCTTCCGTGGGGCTCAAACGCCCTTTGTCCAAAAGTGTCAGGGCTGGCTGTGCACGCAGCCAAAGAAGAATGCGCAAGAGTTTAGGACCTAAACGTGGCAGCTGCCCATTACTTGCTGGGCAGCTGTAGAGTTACCAGGATGTGCACAGCCTAAAAGTTGCAGCTGCCCACTAAGTACTGGGCAGCTGTAGAAACTGATCCTGGCACCAGCGTGCCTCCTGGCTCTCCTCTGGGCTCTGGGCTCTGGGCACAACGCTGTCACCAACAACGTGGGAGGCACCTGGGCTCTAAATTACAAAATGCCCCCTAATACAACGTTGGAGCCTCGTGGGCCCTAAAGACAAAAATGCTGCCTTCACTGTGGGAGCGGCCCGCTGCCAGCCGGGGCCAATCTACCACCAGAAATGCCCCTTCACGCAATCTTTGGAGCCTCTTGGGCTCTAAATGCAACAATGCCCCCGGGAGCCATGTGGGCTCTAAATTGTCGCAACTGCTATGGAAGCGGACCGCTGCCTTCCGGTGCTCCATGCAAAAGAAACTGCCCCCACACTGGCGGAGCCTCTCAAGCTTTAAATAAAATGTTGCCCGCAATGTTGGAGCCACGGGGCTCTTGACACCCCACAATGCGGCACTTGTCGGGGGAGCGGCCCTCTGCCATCCGGGGCCACTCGGGAAGTACACCTCGACGGTGCCTCGCTCAGGCACCAACCCTTCCCCTACACAGAGCCCGCACTCACCGGGCAGCTGTGGCGGGGGCTCCTCGTCGTCTGCACATCCCAGTGCGGGGTGGGCTACCGCCTGGGTCCTTCAATGAGGTGCTTCCCAGGACACACACAGGAGCACGGGGTAGGCTCCCGCTGCTTCCTGTTTCTGCTGGCAGCCCCGCCCACGTCTTTCGGCGGGGTTGCCTGTCTTTCTGGCTCAGGCCAGGCCGGCGGTGATCTTTACTTGGGGCGCCCTCGCGATGTAAATAAAAGTAGGCACGGAGGGGTTGGCCCCCGCTGAGGGATACACATAAAAACCGGCAAATTGCGGGGTAGGCACCCGCTCGATACGGGCACAATCCCAGGGGGATCCCCACGCTGTGGGTTCCCTCTGAAAAATGATCACCGCCGTGCTGCAGCCCACAATCAGAAGTGCTGCTCCTTAGGACAGCAAAAGGGATCTCCAGGTATCAGGAAGTAAAGCGCTTCTTTATGCCAAACAGATATAACGCTTCCCAGGCGCTTAAAGGCACAGTCCAGGGGAATTCTGTCAGCAGGCAGAGGGGGGCAAAGACTGGGCCCAGGGGCCAGCTCACAGGGCCCTCCAGCAGGGAGGCAGTCCCCAGTGGCGGTCCTCCTGGTGCCCAGCAGCAGCAGCAGCAGGCCCCCCTCAAGTTAGGTCACAGAGAGAACAACTTTCATGGGGCCACAGCCCCTTTTTATACACATTTTTCCTTTGCCTTAGGCTGTAGGGCAGGGGGAGAACCAGACGCAGCTGGTTCTGGAGCACTTTGTTGTGCTCAGCCCCTCTCCCCATTCACAGGACAAGTTAGGGACATCAGTCGTACCACAGGGGGCGGAGCCAGCATTGTGGAGGGAAGGCTCATCCCTATTCAGGTCTCAGGTGCACTCCTCCCTCCCATCAACATGCAGAACTCTCCATTCACCACCGGGGCAGACTCATCCTGACTCCTGGAGCCAGGCACACCAGCCAGCTCCAGCCAATCACAAGCCAGACAGTCAATTCACATTTACTACACAGACATGCCAACTTATAAAAGTGGCACTTCCACACCAGACACATTAAATCTGCGCACATCATCGCGCAACATTTAATCTCACAAGTTTGCACATACCAAACTCGCCCCTGCACTCCCCAACATCAGGAACTACCATGGACACATACATTCCCCATGCATTCCTATGGGAGGGCAGGCCAATCTCACAAAATGCACTCAGAGTGCACACGCATTTTGCACTGGGACACAGTGTTAAAGTGCGCAGAAGTCAAAAACAACCAACACCAAGTCACCTTTAAAAGCAAAAAGTTTAGGGGTGAACCTTCAGGAAGTTTTCAATGGTGTGTACAATTTCTGTCTCCGAGTTAGAATCATCTAGTAGTTGGTGGTTTAAAAGCCATTGTCTAGGTAGGGGTGTTGGATCTTTGAGAGATAATTGATCGGACACACATGCATGGTTGGAGACCATTATCGGTTCAATTTTTGGGATATGTGCTGGTTTGCTCACTAGAATATGGTCGATCCTTGTGCAAGAGTGGTATGGTGCTGAGTAGAAGGTATAGTCGAATCCTGTTGGGTTGTGAAGATGCCATATATCTACTAGGTTGCTGTTGTTGTAGCAGAGTTTCATCTGTTTGTGTGAGTTATTACCTATATATGTATGTGTTGAGATCCTGTCAAGGTTCTCATCCATTGATAGGTTGAAGTCTCCACCCAAAATAACACCAAAGTTATCAGGGAGTTTGGTGAGTTGTTTGCCTATGTCTTTCCGGAAAGTTACAGCTTTGTCATTTGGTGTGTATATATTAACTATAATAAATTCTAGGTCCATTTTCTTTACTTTAGAGATGAGCCATCTACTCTTCCTTTTATGAATATGTGATAACACTTAGATTTCTGCCTTTTTCTTATATCAGAGTCATTTGTTGCTGGACAGGTGAGACTCCTACGTCTGCGATCCAAGAGCTATAACATTTAGCATCATCTATAGAGTGGAAGAAGGTTTCCTGTAGGAGGATAATGTCACCCTTGAGTTTATTACGATAGTCCACCACCACTCTACGTTTAACGGGTTGGTTAAGCCCTTTTGTGTTTAAGGAAAGTATGTTTAAAGGAGTAATCATCGCGAACAGGAGACGTTTCTTTGTGAATAAGACTGTGGTTCTTGTGAAAGGGAACATTGGGTTGAGTATATGAGGTGCAATATGTACCTAAGGGCATTTGGCATCTTTTGGAGGTGTCTCTGTCCTTTAGAACTGCTGTGAGTTGGTATAATCCATGATTTGTGGTTTAATAAAAGGCATCCATGTAACCAGGGAGGCCGTGGGAGACTGAGGAAGGAGAGTTTTGAAAGGAGGTATGTGGAGGATCCAGTGGGGAGGGAGAAGGAGAAAGGTGAAGTGAGGATAAGAGAGAAGGAGCCAGGCAGAGTCAATAAACCAATAAACAAAATCTTCACAAACCCATTCCTAGAGTGCCCTCCAGCCAACCCTTGAAATGCAAAAGAGCACATTTCCCTACCCTTCATGTAATAGGGACTTCCTCAGCCACAAGCTGGCCAGTCCCAAAAAGGCTGGATAGCCACCCAGTCCTGCAGAACAATGTAATAGTCAATAGGTTATGAACAAGGAAACAAGAACGTAAGCATTCTATTGGGTGCAGGTCCCAGTACAAAACAACCCTTTGAGTACTAACTGATATTGGGACCTCGTTGAGACTCTGAATGGTATAGTGTTGGTAGTTCCATGTGTCAAGCTTTTGTACGGTCAGGTAGTGAGCCTCTCGGACACATTAATATGTGTGTCCCACCTAAGTGTGACGGACGGATGTCGGACTAAGTTATGGAAGGATCGGGGAACCAATCATTCTGCCAAATACTTAGACTGGAGAATATGCAATTGACCACAACTGCTGGTTGGTGATATTTGATATGTTGTGTACATTAAACTCATTGTATGCATTATGTTGGGTTTAGTGACTGGGTGTAGTGACTGAACTATGACCCCTGTCATGTGGATACATATCCTATCTTAGTCCTCCCATGGGAGAACCAGCATAACATCTTTCAGGTCAAACAGAGCGACGAGGCATGCAAGGGTGACTCAGAATTACAAAGAGTGGTGGGGCAGGAAGATAAACAGAGATGTTAATTTTTACCTGACTCAATAGTCTTCTTTTTACCCACCATCATAGGATGAAAGGCTGAGCAGGAAGCTGAAGTTCAAACCACGGGGTCAAATACAGATTATTAGCCTTGTCAGAAGGCTTAGAAGATGCATTATTCCATTGAGCCTTCAGACCCAGCTAAGAGGCAAGAGGACCGTGATGGACTAGATTCCCTGCAAACCTTCACCAGTATTACCAGTTTATGCTTCGTACCATTTCTCATTAACTCACATTCAGCCCTCCACCCATCCATGCTCATTCCCTCACTGAACCATAAACTCCCAACCACACACTCACCCATTCTGCCATTCACCCTCTCGCTCATACTCATTCACACACTCAATCATGCATTCTCATCTACCCTTCCACTCATTCACCTAAAGAACACTACCTCACCCATTCACTCTTATAATTTTATTTATTAAATATATTATTGTAGGCAGCAGGTTGTATTCCAGTCAATTCATGGTGATTTAATGATCTTGTGTCAACCCACTGTATCCTGCCTAGTCCTCCACTCAGTTACTTACTAAACTAATCAAGATCACTCACTAACTACACATTCAACAATTCATTTACTTTCACCCACCTTACATCGGTAACCTGCCCACTCACATCGATTCAATGCCATCGGGCTTCCCACTACCATTCACCCAATTTATATAACCAGTCACCCCATTTACCTCCCCACCTGGTCAACCCTCCACATTCAGTAATGTTGCTAGTGCTGGTTTTATTCTCCCTGCAGATTCCATCTGGATTTCACTCTGTCCCAACAAGAAGCAAATATAACCTGCACTGGAGATAAAACAACCACATTTATCTGTGGCAGTAAAGAGTTTAACGTTGACCCCATTGGTGCTGCAGAGGAGAGAGAGCAGCAGTTAGACAGTGAAAGAAAAAGAGATGAGAGGGAATAGATGTTTTTACTTTCTTCTCCCAGCTTACTTGTCTTTGTTTTTGAGGCAGCTTCATTCCTGCTCATTTTACAGGAAAAGGTCACTTCACCACAGCACGATGGCGTCTAGGATTCATGTGCGTGCTCATACTGATTATAAATAGGCCCCTATTCTGACTTGAGACACACTAAATAAAAGGTGACCTGACACCACAGACTGACGGAATATGTTTGTCTGTGGCGTCTTTCGCAAGTCCAACCTTTCCCATCACATCACAGGGTGGGTGTGGTCAGTGAAGCTTTCAGACCCCCCCCCCTCCCCCCCCCCCTCCCCCCCCCCTCCCCCCCCCCCCCGTGGGTAGATGGTAAAGGGTGGAGTAGGCACTGCTGAGTGGCATGCAGACTTGAACAACCTGGTCTTTGAAGCAACATGCCTGAGGCTGTTTTTACACTGCGCTCTAGGGGAAGGTGGCGAAATGAGACTGACGTCACTGAGCTTGGAGAAAAGACAAGGGCTGTGCGCGAGCAGCCCTAGCAGGGCTCCATCAGGTACATGTTCATGCAGGTGCATAAAGGCCTTTTAAAAAATGCGAAACAATTCATACTTTTCGGATCTTGGTTGCGCTGGGACGCCTCGTTGCTGTGGCAGCCATGCACATTATAAATCCTGTATAAATAAATAATCTTCATTTTACCGTCGTTAATTTAAATAAGCTTATATTAAGAAGCATAAAAGGAGTGAGGAAGAATAGAACATTCTATGGTGGGGACAAACCAACTGGTAATAGAGTCCTGCGTTCTGAGTCTGCGGTCATCTATGTGTAGTATATAGGCAGACTGTGAGCCAGGGGTCTGTGTCAATGTTTTTGTCTGATTTTCAGGCTTTAGTGGTGATCAGAGATAATGATTGGTAGTATCTCAAGTTAGGATGAACAGCAGCGGAGGTCAGGAGGTCATGTTGCCTTGTTTTTCTTTGAGTGAGTCAAGTGTTCATAGGAGCTGGAACTGACGCTCCTAACAATTGTTGCAGTCCAGATGGGTCTGAGAAAAATAGAGTCTTACCCTGGAATACAGTTTGAAGTGTAGAGGGACTAGCAATTCCAAAAGTGAATTTATGTGATTTAAGAGTTTGGCAGAGGGCTAGCAAGCCCTTTCTCGTAGCAGCCGCTTAGAGCCGATCCACACTGTGTTGTGCTCTCCTCATATGTGACCAACCTTTTTACCTGATTCATTTCCAATGGGGTTATCATGCTGGTGATAATCATTTCTCAAATCAAAATGTTACATACAGCAGGATTCTGAACAGCAGGATTGCAACTGTTACAAATGCAATAGATTTTAAGGCTACTCACTACTGTCCATCTGCCCAGGTGGCTTTAGCTGTGCATGTCTCTGCAGCTGTGCATGTGTCTGCAGCTGTGCATGATCGCCGGGGCACGCCATTGCCAGGACTCTGCTTCAGTGGGAGGAGCTTGGATGCACATTTTATCTTGAGCTGGGAGGACCTACTCAGGATGCCTAGGCCAAGATGTTGTGCCAGGAGCCACAGGAGGAGCATGGGTAGATGAGCTTGACATTTTGGTTGAAGAGTCTGTGGGGAAGCATGGCAGGCGCTTTGGGAAGGCTTCCTTGTCTGTTCCCGAATCTACTAAAAAGCATAAACTGTCCATGATACTTTGAATGAATGCAGAAGGAGTCGCTAAAAGATAGTTTGAAGAAATTTGCAAGAGGTGCCAAAGAGAAAGTAGCAGACTGTAAGAGGGGGGCAGCTTCTGGTGGAGGCAACAGTGAGGAACCACCACCCACCCTTATGGAATAGATGATTGGAAGGACCTTATGGGCAGAAGCCCTTTTGGGAGTTTGTACAATTGGTACTTCTGTCCCTGCATCAGCTATTCAAGTTTAATTGCAATTTCTTTTAAATAAAATATATCATAATTAAAGTAACTCCTGTTTAACCATTGCAAAGAACGTATACACAATTTGTCTATTTTTTATTTTCAATATAAACAAAATTAGATGAGTTGAAGTTTAGACAACATTGTTTGAAAAATACATATCAGGTTTTCTAAAGGTTGAATACAATGCATTGTGAGCATTGTAGTCTAGAGTGTCTTAATGAAAACATTATGGAAGAGGCCAAGTCCCTGGATGCAACTTGGACTCAAACGTGCACAACGTGATAGGTTAATACTTAAGGTTCCCTGTTTTCTGTGTTTACGGATTGTTACAGATAAAGACCGGCAGAAAACAATGTGTTTTCTGCCTTCATTTATTTTTAAAAGTGGAGAAATACAGAAAATTGTGCTTCTTTTAAGTGACTTTCCGTGCTGTCTTTCATGAATTATAGGCGAGCAGATGGACATGGGAAATTCAAAAACAGGATGAAATTTCTTTAAATAACGGCATATGTCAATATACACTTATGGTATAATGCTAGAATTTACCAGTGCACTTATTGGCATGTAATATTTGGCAGCTTAAATAGCTAAAACTCAACAGACATCAAAGTATGAGTGCATGTCTATCAGTTAAATAGGTATGGAAATGTACAGTTTTAGAACTGCATTTATACGCAAAACACAAAATAAATATGGATAAATACAGACAAAAATGGCCAAAAAATAAATACCATAAAACCAGGAGCCCTATTTATTATATATTTTCAACCTAAATTATTATGTTTATGACTGTATTTATTTTCATACATCATTCATTCTGCTATCAAGCAAGATTAATACAATTCCAAATGAAACATGTATTTCAATGCAAAACAGTTCCAGACTTGATACAATATTCATTATGGTGCTCCAAATAACCTATGTAATAACTAAATCATAACAACAACAACAAGCATTTACAATGCAACGGTTTCGCCTTTGGAAAAGTTAGAGCTATTGGCATTGTAAATGACAACATTTGTATTTATGTGTTGGTTTTGAAAACAGATAAATAAATGGCATTGTCATTTACATTGCCAATAGCTTAATCTCTCGCAAATGTGAGACCTATTCTACCCTACGGACGAGCTCAGCAGATAGCAATTACTACCACACACACACACACTCAGAGCCACACACACACACACCCAGAGCCAGCCACACACACCCAGAGCCATCCACACACACCCAGAGCCAGCCACACACACCCAGAGCCACACACACACTCAGCAGAAACTTCTCATTAACCTATTGCATGCTGTGTGTGTAATTTCAACGGGCATAATTATTAGATAAATATGGCCAGTTGTTTTTTGGGGGGGTAGTGTTGGGCTAGGTTTCAAAATATCACAGACAATTCAGATAATGACTCCTTGATCTTCAGAGAAGTTTAGCGAAGGTAAATCACCAACCATTCTCAAAGAAGGCACCTTCTAGGTTTCATCACAAGCAGTAAATATGAAGGAGAATGAAGCTTCAGGAATGTTGTCCTTTTCTTACAAAACCTCAGCTCTTCCTCCAACACCTTTAAATGTTCTTTATACTCACAGTTCTACTAAAGTAGGATTTTGGGTTACTCAGTTTAAGTATTTCAAAGACTGGGTGAGAGCTCTGGAGCAATATCTGCCACCTTCACTTTACCTGTCTGTACTCGTAGGTGCAATTTGCTGATCGCTCCCCCTGCCACATTGCATGTGATTTATCATGGCTTTCAAGTAATCCCAAGTTATGTGCCATAGCTTCAATCAGCATGGGCGAGTGCCATCCTCCTCCGGTGCCCTCATTTTTGGTACATCCTTTTACTAGTGCACAAACTCTGATGCACAGGTCACAGACACACATAACAGGCTGGTTGAAGAGCACGTTCTGAGTGGTCTCTTGGTGCTACAGACAGAAACAGATGTTTATTACTACCTAACTCAATTGTATAGTATTCAAGTTATTAACCTTGGAAAGATTCAAGGATAACAGCAGCCAGTGGTATGCACTACTGTGCACTACATGTTTGATCCTCTTTTGGTACCCCGTGCGTCGTGCATGGTGATTTGAAATCTCTAGCCACTCTGATTCCTTGTGCTCTCTTTTTTGCCAACGAAGATCACACAATCAGAGTCACTCAAGTGAACCTCATGCTCTCTTCTAGTTTCTCTCCCACAAGCAGCGATGTAGTTATAAATGGTGCAGCAGGCTCAGTGGTACCAAGGCAAACGGAACTTAGGGGCCCACTGCATCCTGCGTATTGCTGTATTTTAAAACTCAACTAGCAGTCAAGGGCATTCTTCTTTCTTGTTGTAGGGCCCACTTCACCTTTATGCTACTCCATGGCATCCTTGAGCCCACTGTACTCTCGGTTAATACTATATGCTTAAACACCTAGGTAAGTAGATTATGTGAATACACTAAACTGAATTATGTTGTAATTAATTCCATAAGAAGCTAGTGATGGGGGACCAATAGCAGTGAAGTGAAGATAATTATACGGGGGCAGGTGTGTGCCGAAGGTTTGGCCATGGTGCATAAGAGGTCTTCCGTCCAGTTGTATTTGAATACTGTGTCGTTCTTTAGCATACTAGATAGGTCTTATGTATTACAAAGTGCCAGGCTGTGTGCACTGTATACTGACATTTAAGAACGAGGGCTGAGAAAAGTTGGCCCTACCGGGATTCTGAAATGTGACCTGCTAGTAATAGCAGGTGTCAGCAGTGAGCACAGATTCACTGTGCCCTCATGGTGGGAAAGTACACCAAACCAGGTGAGTGCAATCCCTTCCCGTTCATATTACTGCTCAATAATCAACTTCTTTCTAAATGACCACCTTGTACCCTGCTTGCCATCTGCAAGGAGCGTGACAAGTTGGAGTGTGACAAGTTGGAGTACATAAAATCAAAAAAAAAATAGGTTTGGGTGACTGGGAGCACAGCCAAAGGGTTACCCCTGTCACTTTCATTGCGGCTTTGTCTCTCCTTTGCGCGCTCTCGCGCTCTTTGTCCATTGATTTTTATTTAGGTCGAGCACAGCGTTGCAGCGCATGCGCTGCTCGCTTTGCGATGCATGCAGTAATAAGTATAGTGTGGAAGCT
This sequence comes from Lissotriton vulgaris, assembly GCF_964263255.1. Lineage (NCBI taxonomy): Eukaryota > Metazoa > Chordata > Amphibia > Caudata > Salamandridae > Lissotriton > Lissotriton vulgaris. The sequence continues at coordinate 161,485,927 of NC_141700.1, forward strand.
CCGCCCACTCTCCGCCCATCTTTTTCATTGGCTTAGGTCCTAAATGCTGCCTTCCGATTGATTTTAGGCTTGTTAGTCCCTCCTCATGTCGACCATGTCGTCATTTGTATCCTTCTAAGGCTACTGGCACCTTTACTTCGAGTGCTGCACTGTAAATATTTTCTTCCCGTGCCTCTCCCCCACCGCCCCCTCCCACAGTCCGTGCGTTATCGCCCCCACCACTCTCATTGTTAGTGCCTTCTCGCTCCCTGCCCTCTGCCCGCACTCCTGTTTTCAATGCAATAGGGCTCGCGTAAATACGAGTCCTATTGCATTGCAAATGCTTGTCTTAGCATGTTTGCATCTTAGATAATTAACCACTTGAGAAGTGTTCAATGAAAGGCAGTTTGTTTGATCGTGTCGAATTTTTTTAAGCTTAGACAAAGTTTGGAAGTCACGCGTTTTTACATATTCGGATTATTCAAACTTTTAAGTGTACAGCTTGGGGAAGTGCGAGTGACCTTTACTACACTTTCATAAGACTGTATCGAGTTGGAGTCTAAGGTTTGTGATGGCAACCCCAAAACAGCTTTATTCACGTTAAACTTGGGATTTTCTGTTGAATCAACTATTCTGCAGCTGTACACTTCTGGTTGCTAAAATATTCTTTGCATGTTTTCTACCCTGGTATTGCTTTGCTTCGTTTGCATAACTATGAATGGTGAGGCAAAATGTCTATCATTGACCCCCAAGGTCAGCGGAGCACTCTTTCCATCCACAGTACATACGTTGATAAGAAAACAAGGATAGAATGAGCTTTCTGTAGAACTTAGCCACATATTGCTGTAGTAAAAGATGCAATCACCTTACCAGACAGTGGAATATTGCCCTTCATTCCTACAGCGTGAGGGTAGAGACCAGATAGTCAAGTGAGAATGAATGGAGACAGGTCCCTCCTTAGAAACTCAATGAGGTCCTTGTTAGGAAAGGGCTGCTGAATAATTGTTCTTCCTGAGCACTGCAAGTTTGGTAGATGGTCAGTGTGAAGGATGAGACTGCAGTTTCAATGGTTCAAGTAAGAATGTTTCTAGTCAGAGCCTTTCCTTTTGTGTCTGAGTATTGCCACTGGAAGACTGAATGACAGCCAGGTGCAAGATCTTACACCTCATTGTGACTGTTTTGAGGGTGCTCCAGATTGGTGACATTTCCATTGCTACCTTTCCAGAGTAGCATTACTTTACACATACACACTAACAATATGACTCTGTTATCCTTCACCTCACCCTGATCCTGAAAGGGGGAGGAGCATCTCAAGTACAAAAATGTGAAATAAACCACTCCTTATTTGTGTTTTTCATCCATCCAATTTTATGGGAAAATTAATCAGTTTTTGTTTTTCTTATTCCATTTACCCCGTGAAGATGGTGTGGTGTGCGTGCCGGTGATTTGACAGCCTACAATGACACTGCAACAAATGCATGTAATGTTGTTTTCTTTCTACAGTTTTGCATGCAATCTCAAAAGCCTCTACAATAATCCTAAAAATCCTGCCTGAAATTTTAATTTGACACAGAACTTAAATTTGTCGACTCTCCGTTTACTTTCCAATGACTCTCTCCTTCCTTTCCGTCCTCGGCATGCCTCCTCTCTCTGAGCACAACCTACTCTCTCTTGTATGCATGATTGCTTTAATCCCTATTATTGTGTCTCTGACCATTTCCCACACTTCTCTTCAAAGATCACAACCTCTCCTTTAAAAGACATGCCCATGCACCCTAGCGATACCTAATCTCCGAAGCTCATCTATTACTACCGCCAACCAATGCATGAATGCACATATCCACTCTCCCACTAAGGATCACATCTATCTCCTATTAATTTATCACATAGAAACTGGAGTAAATGGATGGGAGAATGGTTTCCTTAAGAACGCAGGACTATTCCCAATAACCAAGAAGAAAAAAAAGAAAAAACTACTCACCCTGGGTTCTGGAACAGCATGCTACCCAGTGTAAAGCGCAAAAAACACCTTGTGAGAAATAGTACATGCTACACAAATGCAATATAATACAAAAACACTATATAGCCCAGACTAACACTAATACCATGAAACTCAGAAGTTGGGTAGTCAATTGTGTTTCATACAAGATGCAAAGTTCTGTTTTACTACCTGACACTCCTACAATGACATACTACAAAACTGCTTATGGGTCATGTCCATAAACCTGTACTGCACCGGTCCACGGCAAATAAACCACCTATCACCAGCTGTCCATGCATAAAGAGATCTGTGCCACGCCGCTAGCCAACTGAGGATTTTAATTTAGTCGACCACTACAGATCTCAACTAGCTACACCACAGCTTTCCAAACTGTGTGGCGCGACACGTTACTGTGGCGCGACCCACACGTAGGTGTGTCGCGCGACGCGATGACGCCTGGTTGGTTGTGGGTGGGGTTGTGGAGTTGTGTGTGGGTGTGGTGGTGTGTGTTGGTGTGTGTGGGTTGTGTGTGTATGGGTTGTGTGGGGGGGTGTGTTGTGTTTGTGGGGTGTGTGTGTTGGGTGGGTGTGGGGTTGTGTGTGGGTGTGGGGTTGTGTGTGGGGTTGTGTGTGGGTGTGGTGTTGTGTGTTGGTGTCTGTGGGTTTTGTGTGTGTGGGTTGTGTGGGGGGGTGTGGGGGAGTGTAGGTTGTGTTTGTGGGTTGTGTGTGTTGGGTGTGTGTGTGTGGTGTTGCGTGTTGGTGTGTGTGTGTGTTGGGGTGTGGTTGTGTGTGTGTGTGTGGGTTGTGTGTGAGTTGTGTGTGGGGGGGTTGTGTGTGTGGGGGGGTTGTGTGTGTGGGGCGTTGTGTGTGTCGGGGTGTGTGGGTTGTGTGTGGTTCGGGCTCAAAAAGGTGTGTCACCAACATGAAAAGTTTGGGAAGCTGTGAGCTACACAATACAAACACTTTTTGACATCTCACAGTGACAACCAGCTAAGATGATATTAGCAAAGTACCAGCATTTTGTAAAGCACACAGCTACCTCCGTAGAGGTGTCCCGGCACTGGGGGCCGCCCGGAAGATTAAGCAAGCTATTGTCCAGAGTCACAAGGTGCTGGGCTAAACTACCATCAGCACTTGAACGTGAGCCCCTGTGTTCCGGAGTCAGACACCCTGGTCGCTGCATCACACCTCTTCCTTTCCAGCATGCCTCTACACCATTGCTCTCTTTAATGTTTGCTTGCTCAGGCCCATCAAATGTAAACCAAATATTCCAGAATAGACAACACAGTTATCATTTAAGTGGTCTATGGACATAATAAGCACCATAAAGGGATATCCAGAGCTGTTCAAAGCTTGTAGCTCACTGGAACCATAAACTGTGCTCCTGTTTCTCACTTTTCTTTATCCATCACACCGTTTAGCGATGTGTCCCATAACACGATAACAGCACCTCTGTGATCATCACGCATGACATGGAACCACTTCCCACACAGGACCAAGCAAAGACAACACACTTCCAACCAGCGTTTCAGTGCATCATTCACATTGCGCTAGTGCTTTATAAACATTCTATGCATGGCCAAGGGGCTGTCCCACAGCCTACTCTGTAATTGTAATGGTATTGGAAGGAATAGGTATGCCAACAGACATTTGTTTGTAGCCAAGACCTAAAGACGTAGCATCATATTGGGATAGCTGGCGGATAGCAAAGCATTCACTACGTTTAGTAATGCGGATACCGTGCACTCTCTTCTAGTTTTAAACAACCATGAGATGTTCCACTGTGGAGACCTCATCACGGAAAAGACTATTATATACATTTATTTAGCACGGGGTGGACTGTACTTTTTAAGAAGGCGTTCCCCACTTACCTGAACACGTTAACGTACATCAGAAATGCAAATGTTTCTGTTTCTTCATTGGGCGTGGTGTAGTATGACATGCCAATACTCCAGAAACCGGAAGAATGTCTAGCAAGCAAGCAGCCTTAACTCCCGCCTCCCAACATCGATGTTAAAGCTCCGATTGCCTCTACTCTACTTCCGCCTTCAAGGAATTCAATGAGTGAAGGTTAGTGGAGTCAATGGGAAAACTGTTCTTATTTGATCGACAAGCTAAGCGGGCGTCACTGTCTTTAGGACCCGCCCGTAAACACATGGCCCACATGTTGCGGAATAAACCACCCGCCGCGCATGATTCACTTGAGGAGAACCATTCTTTACTCCGGAAGTGATTGCCCAGCCACACGAGAGCGGGTATCCTGTCAGTTGAGTCTTCCGCTCACATCAAAGAAATGTGTGTGTTTACTGACACCCAGAGCTCTACGTGCTGGAGAGTAAGAGAGCTCTAGTACCTCGGGATTTAGGAATGAGCCCGCAGCAGTCTGTTAGCTGCCAGAGCCTGGTGGCAGTGTGATGGTGTGTCAGGTTTACGATTAGCGCAAATGATTTCAGTCGAATTCGTTCTAGGGAGAATTACCCATACACAGACATAAATTCGTCCACCTAAATGCTGTTTCTGCTGCCTGGCTGCAGGCTGTGCAACCCGCAGAAAAGCGATCATATTACCAACATGAAATAGAGCCCCAGCCCTTTTAATATTCACAGGCTTTGAATGCGTCCGTCCGTTTTTAATGCGACTGGTTCTCATGTAAAGAGCTCCGATACCTTCGGGGCGAGTTCGCGCTAACTGCAAAAAAAAAACAAGTCAGGTCCCGGGCCGTGCTGTGATTGGCTGACGTCACGGGGGTGTCCCGGGCCGGCAGCCAATCACAGCGCGGCCCGGGAATGACGTCACGGGGGTGTCCCGGGCCGGCAGCCAATCACAGCGCGGCCCAGGACAAAGGGGCGGGGCTTAAAAAAAGAACGAGAAACGCCCCCGAATCGCGTTTTCGCAAGAAAGCGTGATTGACAGCCTCTGTCTCCCAATGGCTAGCCTCCATTTATGGAGCTAGCCAATTGGAAACAGAGGCGGTCCAAACATCCCTACTGAAAACAAAAGTTTTCGATCTGGGAGGGGCACTGCGTGCCCCTCGCCAGGTCGAAACCTAAAAAGTTTCCCCTAATGCATTTTGGGACTGGCTGTCCCTTCGTCAGGGGAAAACCTGTTAAAAAAACAAAATACTTCATGGTACCATATTCACAACACAATGTAGACTAGAGACAAGTGTACTGTCCAGTTAACCCGTGCTCATCAAATGTCTGGGTGTGTATGAAGCACAAGTAGCAGAAGAAGAAACCTGAGTGTCCTTCCTGAAATACCTACATGTGCAAAAACACCCATGAAACATCTCTAAGCTCGCAGAATTCTTATTCTACTTGCTACAACATAGAGGTTAACCATTGTGAAAAATTGCAAGGCATTATAAGTTTCCCCTTTCCTACATCCAATATTAAGAATTACATCCAGCCGCAAGCACAACATGACATGATGTTTAAATGCTACCCACCCACATCCCAGCATGCCCGAGGACATATCCATTGGCTCAGCCTTGAAAGAGACAGTCATCATCATCAATAAACTTTATTCGGTTTTATGAATAAAACCATAAAAGTCAAACCAACATGAATAAAAACATCTTCCAAATTACAAATTAGCTAGTGTTGATACAAAAGAGACAGTCATAGCAATACCCTACTGTTCATGGGACTTATGAGTTGCATCTAATCCCCAAAAGGGTCGCATGTGCATGTATTCAATACATCCTTCTCCCTCAGTTATGGGCCACATGTTCTAAGGGATTTAGAGATCTTCATCCAACTCTCTAAATGTCATAATGTTTATGAGGGAAGCCCAAGCTTCCATCCATAGGAGATCACATTTATCCATCCTATCCTCCAGCCGCTCAAGGTTGGTGCTATTGCGGATACCCACTGCCAGGCAATGTCTCGTTTTGGAATAGTACTTCCTATCTCAATCAATAACTGGGCACTGTGCAGTTTATCTTAGGGGTCAGGGTAAGCAGTCTCCATAAGGCAGTGGTAAGCAAGTTTTGGGTCCAGACTCCTGGAATAAGCGGGCATGCCCAGGTTACGGTAAGAAAGGCACGCCTCCTAATCAAGCAGCCCGGCTTCCTATTTTCCAGTGTTTCTCTGGGGTGTAGTATATCCTGTCGAAATACTTAACTTGGATCAGGCAGATGCAGGATCTTATCGCCACTGTCCTCTGTGACATCCTGATCTCCCTCCAACTCATCCTTCTCTAGCTAGTGTGCCTAGATCCTCTTGCCATTGCCGTCACAGTTTCACTAGTTGATCTGTCATATTAATGACAAAAAAGCAGCGGAGTCGTGATATACCCCCTTTCCCCGTATGTTCTAGCATTACTTTTGGCCTCGAGGGGGTTGTGATCTGAGATCTGATCGGTGCTTAATCATAGAGATTCTTCCAGACTCATGAGTTGCAATATTTGAAAAACTGCAACCTATGTGGGTCAAATTCACCCCAAGCTCTTTCTACGACTTCATATAGCTCCCCGTTGATACAACTCCTATGTCAGAAATACCTATATGGTCCCACCCTATAAAGCTTATGCACACGTGAGCACTTGCCAGCCAGTTACCCTCCCAAAGAGGGGTCATCTGAATAGCTTTCTGGAACCAACTGATAAGATGTAATGCCTTCCACCAGGCCGCAATGTAGACTTTGTGGCCTCCGAGAAGTAGGGTGAGACCATCGTGTTGTACAGTACATGAAAAGCCCCTCCTTCTCCGAGCAGTCACCTTTCTAATCTGTATGTGAGATCAGTTACATCCCCAAAAACCAATGATTAATATTAGACAGGTGTGCCACCCGGAAATAGAGTTGGCCGTCAGTAACTCCTAGCCCTCGTCATGTACCTAAAGGGCATTTTAACAGCAAAGTCTGCTGGTGTTTCTCTGCCCAGATGAAATGCCTCTATGAGGCCCTAATCTTCTTAAAGTCACAATTTGGGACTAACCTTGAACGATTCTGCAAAATATATAGCATGTTGGACAGTGTCATAATTTTGTGGAGCGTAATATTGGCCAGGATTGATGAAGGCAGGGCTGTCCATCTGTTGAGATCTCACTCTGTTTTATCCAGTATTGGAATCATATTCCACCTCCAGCGGCCTTCAGTATCTATGGGTATGTGGAGTCCTAAGTATTGAAAGAAGCTTGTTAGAACCTTTCCTAGTCTCTAACATCTCCTCTGATTGGAACAAGTAGAGTTTTGACCCAGTTAATGACCAGGCCGGAAGCCTACCCAAAAATGTCACATATTTACAAAATCCTGTTTCCTGAATATAGGGGTTTCTGAAGGAAAAGCTAGACATTGACGGTCCTCTATTACTCCAACCCCCCAAATCCACTCAGCAATGCATCCCTCCTTATCCATGCAACTAGAGGCTGAATCACTAGGGCAAACAACAGGGAAGAGAGAGGACATCCTTACCAGGTGTCCCTCTGAATAGCAAGGGGACAGGAGAGGGCCCACACTTGGGCCTAAGGGATGAATGAAGTAACTTAACCCATGTTATAAAGTTAGTGCCAACATTGATTTTGTGTAGCACCTGAGTGAGAAAGCCCCAGTCAATGGAGTCGAGAGGCTTTTTCAAAATCAAGTAGGAGCAGCGTCAGGGGGCCATCCAAGCCATGGCATCTATCTTTCACTATTTGTAGGTGCCAAATGCAATGTCTAGTGCTCCGATTCGGTTTCTAGGGTTGGTCTCTGTGCACCAGTGTGCAAATGAGAGGGATGAGCCAATTTTCAAGCACTTTTCTGTGAATTGTGGACTCCATGTTGAATAAGGATATAAGTCTATATGAACTTCATAAGTCAGGGGGCCTCCTGGGCTTACGGAGCACAGTTATCATTTCTTCGTCCAGGTCATGGGCCAAGTGTCCTCTTTGTGCCACCTCCCTGAACAGGGCCAGCAGTTGTGGGGCAATGTCCAAAGCAAACTTTTTAAAGAACTCCATTTTAAAGAGCTCCAATGCCTCCCCTGTGGCCCTGCCCCCGTGCCCATTTGCTGCCACTTTCCGCCTCCCGCCTCCCGCCTCCCAGCTGACCCTCCCTCCCCACCTCCCTCTCATATGGCGGCTGCTGCGTGGTAGAGAGAGTGACCCCATACCTTCTGGTAGGTCGCTCCCCCCTCCGTTGCAGCGCCTCCAACACCAGTGCCTTGTGCTCTCTGCGGCCGCTCCTGCCGACTCCCCTCCCTGGTGCCACGATCGCCGTCACCGCCGCCTCCTGAGTGCCCGTGCCCACCCCTCTGCCCTCTGTACCCTGACTGCCTGAGCCCCGCTTTCTTTTGTTCCCCGTGTGCCTGCCTCTCCTTTGCCCTACTGGTCTTGCCCTTGAATGTGCCTGCCTTCCCTTGGCATCACTCTCGCGGTTTCCGCCGCCGCATTTTCCCGCCATTGCCTCCCCTGCGGCCCAGCCCCCATGCCCATTCGCTGCCCCTTTCCGCCTCCCGCCTCCCAGCTGACCCTCCCTCCCCACCTCCCCTCATATGGCGGCCGCGCACAGCGGGCGCACCACTGGCGCACCGAAGGTGCACCTAAGGCAAGCCCGTCTGTGCCCATCCGCACCTGAACCGCGCCCTGTGCCAGGACCCCTGGCCCCCACGCCAGCGACAATGCAAGCCTCCACTACGACGCCCACACCCTCATCGCTCTCAATCACTGACAGACCTCCAATTGCTACAAAGCCACCGCCAAGCGCACCCACGGCCCCTTCACCTGCCGAAACTGCACCTTCACCTGCACCAATGACGCCAAAGCACCGACAGCAACGGGATCCAACCGACTGCGATGCATCCTGCTCAACACCCGCTCCGCACGCAAGCACGCCGTCGAGCTCTGGGACCTACTCACCACCACATCACCAGACATCACCTTCCTGACCGAGACCTGGCTGAACGAAACCTCCGCCCCAGACATCGCAGTGGCCATCCCCGACGGATACAAGATTTCCCACAGAGACCGCACCAACGGAGTCGGAGGAGGAATCGCCATCGTCCACAAGAACACCATCAAGGTCTCCACAAACACCGACGACACCCTCACCACCGCCGAACACCTGCACCTCAAGATCCACAGGGACCCCAAGACCATCCTCAGAGGCACCCTCGTCTACAGACAGCCCGTCCCGCGTCCCCAATTCTGCAACTCCATCGCCGACCTCGTCAGCACGCACGCTCTGACCTCCACCAACAACATCCTGCTCGGCGACCTGAAATACCATCTGGAGAACAACAACGACAACAACTCTTCCACCCTGGTCGACAACCTCGCCACCCTCGGAATGAAACAGATCGTCACCACCCCGACCCACATCGCCGGCCACACGCTCGATGCCATCTTCTCCTCCAGCCCCCACGTCACCTTCAGCCACGCCTCTGAACTCACCTGGACCGACCACCACTGCGTCCACTTCACCTTCCAGAAACCCGTCACCCACCACCGCACCCTACAGATCCCCCGCCGACGCTGGGGCAAAGTCACCAAGGAAATACTAGAAATTCACCTCGCACTCAACCCACCAACCAGCCCCATCGACCCAGATAAGGGAACCCGCACCCTCAGACTCTGGATGGAAGACTGCGCCAACACCGTAGCACCTGCTAGGCTACCGACCAACAGAGACACCAGCCAGAGAGCCAGCTGGTTCACCCCGGAACTCCTGGCCTCCAAGCGCACCTGCCGAAAACTCAAAAACACCTGGCTCAGCGATAGAACGCCCGCCAACCGCGCAGCCCACAAAGACGCCATCCGCAACCATCACCACCTCATCAGGACCACCAAAAGAGCCTCATTCACAGACAGACCCGACGACAACGCCCACAACAACAAAGAGCTCTTCAACATCGTGAAAGAACTCTCTAAACCCAACTCCTGCACCAACGACATCCCGCCTTCACAAGCCCTGTGTGACACCCTCGCTGCCTTTTCTCACCGCAAGATCACCAACATCCACGACAGCTTCAACCCCCGGCTGAACCCTACGGACCCCTCCACGACAAAAACTCCGATCCCCACCCACCACGACCTCCTGACCACCTGGACCGACGTCAGCACCGAAGACATAATCAAGACCATGAGCACCATCCACTCAGGTTCCCCGTCTGATCCTCTTCCCCGCCACATCGCCAACAAGGCGGAGAGACTCATCGCACCCCACCTGCGTAACATCATCAACCTCTCCTTCGGAACCGCCACCTTCCCTGAGAGCTGGAAGCACGCCGAGATCAATGCCCTGCTAAAAAAACCTAAGGAGGACCCGAGCGACCTCAAGAACTTCCGGCCCATCTCCCTGCTTCCGTTCCCAGCGAAAGTCATCGAAAAGATTGTCAACTCCCAGCTCACCCGCTACATAGAAGAAAACAGCATCCTAGACCCCTCCCAGTCAGGCTTCCGCAGCAACCACAGCACCAAGACCGCCCTCATCGCTGCCACAGACGACATCAGAATCCAACTTGACAACGGCGAGACGGTGGCCCTCATCCTCCTGGACCTCTCCGCCGCCTTCGACACCGTCTGCCACCACACACTCCGCACACGCATGAATGATGCAGAGATCCGAGACAAGGCCCTGGACTGGACCTCCTCCTTCCTCACCGACAGAAACCAGAGAGTCCGCCTCCCCCCTTTCCATTCCGGAACCACCAAAACCATCTGCGGCGTCCTGCAGGGATCCTCCCTCAGCTCAACGCTTTTCAACGTCTACATGGCTCCCCTCGCTCGCATCGCCAGACGACACGACCCAAACATAATCTCCTATGCGGACGACACCCAAATGATCCTCTCCCTCACCAAGGACCCCCTCACCGCCAAATCCAACCTGCACCAGGGCATGAAGGCCGTCGCCGACTGGATGGAGGCAAGCCGGCTCAAGCTGAACACAGACAAGACGGAGATCCTCATCCTTGGGCCCAACCCATCAGCCTGGGACGACTCCTGGTGGCCTGCATCCCTGGGAACCCCCCCGGCACCTAACAACCACGCACGCAACCTAGGGGTCATCCTTGACTCCAAGCTTGGCATGCCCAACCAAGTCAACGCAGTCTCCTCCTCCTGCTTCCACACCCTCCGTATGCTCCGCAAGATCTACAGATGGATCCCTGCGGACACACGGAAAACTGTCACCCACGCCCTCGTCAGCAGCCGGCTCGACTACGAAAATGCCCTCTACCCCGGAGCCCCCTCCAAACTCATCAGCAGACTCCAAAGAATCCAGAACGCCTCCGCACGCCTGATCCTAGACGTCCCACGTCGAGGCCACATCACCCGGCACCTGAGAGACCTACACTGGCTCCCCGTCGACAAAAGAATCACATTCAAACTCATGATCCAGGCACACAAAGCACTCCACATGAGTGGCCCAGCCTACCTCAACAACAGACTCTCCTTCTACGTGCCCAACAGGAAACTCCACTCCGCCGACCTGTCTCTGGTCTCCGTCCCACGCATCCACAGAACCACCGCCGGGGGGCGATCATTCTCCTATCGCGCCGCCAAAACCTGGAACGCCCTCCCCCTCCACCTACGACAGACCGCAGACCTCCCGGCCTTCAGAAGACTGCTCAAGACCTGGCTCTTCGACCACTAGCAGCAGCTCCCCCCCCCACACCCCCCCCCAGCACCTTGAGACCCTAACGGGTAAGTAGTGTGCTTTATAAATTACCTGATTGATTGATTGATTGATTGATTGATTGATTGATTGATTGGGGGACTAATTTCCAATTTGGCGGAACCCATTTGCTACAAACTAACTCTGCACCCACCTGTCTCCTTGGGGCTAATCTCCACACTGCTGTACTCGCTCAGCCCCCGCCGCTGCATCTAACATCCCGGTGCGGCCGTCGAGTGGGGGAGAGTGTGTGGTGGCTGCAAACTACAACTCCCAGCAGCCTCTTTGCTCGGAAGCTGCACACCCGGGAAGCGCGCCAGGAGGCGCTCAAAAACCTGCGTCACTCCCGGCGGAGCGGGGACTAATTTCCCATTTGGCGGAACCCATTTGCTACAAACTAACTCTGCACCTACCTGTCTCCTTGGGGCTAATCTCCACGCTGCTGTACTCGCTCATCCCCCGCATCTAACATCCCGGTGTGGCCGCCGAGTGGGGGAGAGTGTGTGGGGGCTGCAAACTACAACTCCTAGCAGCCTCTTTACCCTGAAGCTGCACACCAAGGGAAGCACGCCAGGAGGCGCTCAAAAACCTGCGTCACTCCCGGCGGAGCGGGGACTAATTTCCAATTTGGTGGAACCCATTTGCTACAAACTAACTCTGCACCTACCTGTCTCCGTGGGGCTAATCTCCATGCTGCTGTACTCGCTCACCCCCTGTCGCCGCATCTAACATCCCGGTGCGGCTGCTGAGTGGGGGGAGAGTGTGTGGGGGCTGCAAACTACAACTCCCAGCAGCCTCTTTGCCCGGAAGCTGCACACCCGGGAAGCGCGCCAGGAGGCGCTCAAAAACCTGCGTCACTCCCCACGTCGCGGGAGCGTCCCGGGAGAAGCCCGGGACAAGGGCGGGACCGTTTGTGACCGTTGGAGGCCGGAAGAGGCCGGGTCGGGTCACCCCTCTTGGCCCTGTGGAAGGGGGTTAGACCATCCTCTGATATAGTAAGACGTATTTCCGAATACTGCAGACTGGTTAATTTTGCTGACCCCCGTCATTTTGCAACTTAAAGTGCAATTGCTTCAATTCTGGACTTTTTTTTTTCTCTGGTAATTTTCGCATTTAGCCGGGGGGCTTAGCTTTTTGTGATGCCTGCCACACCGACAAAGAAGCAAGTGGTCTCAAAACCCCCGTTACCCAGCTTGACGCGATCGATCGTATGCTCCAGAAAACCATCGGGGTGGTGGCTAATGCCATAGAGCATACAGAATGACGTCTCTCAATTCCTGCGGGGTCTTTCCCGTTTCTTCCCTCTTCTAATATATCCACGACCACTATCAATTCTCAGGACTCACTTCTGGCCCCATCCTTTGTTTCCCTCCCAGGCCTCCACTTTGCCGCAAACACTCACATCACTTCCCCTACCAGAGGCAACGCATCCTTAGAGTTTCCTCCTCCGCCGACTAGATTATCCTTGACTCCCACCATCTTTCTAAACGAGTCGTTAATCTAGCAACTACTAGCGAGGGTATAATGGCAATTTTTTCCAAACTATTGATAGCAATCAAGGAAACCCTTTTCGTTAAAACGAAAACAGGTAAAATCATAGACAAGGGATGGTTTGATAGCTCCTGTACATCAGCACACCGGAACCTTAAAGTAGCCTTAAATAATAAAGACAGAACCCCACGGATATTGCGGCTATCAGAAAGACCTAAAACCAGGCCCTAAAGTCCAGGAAGAACATCCTCAAACAAGAACTCTGGACGCAACTCCATAGATCTTGTGTGATGAGGGATAGCGCTGCCTTTTGGAGGGTTGTGAAGTCCCCTTTCTTATTAGATACAACGGACAATCCCACCATTGATGTTACAATAGACGAGCAGTCGTGGGTTGAATATTGTGAGCGGATATTCAGCCTTCCCCTAACCGCAAACCGTCCTACATCATCTGGGCTAGATCAAACGCAGTTTCCGTTGCCTATTCATATAACTCGCGAGGAGGTAGAACACGCCCTGAAGGCCAGCAAGAATGGCAAGGCGCCCAGTCCCGACGGGGTTCCAATTGATCTTTTTAAGTTCAACTTGGATTTTTGGTCCCCTATTCTAACTAGGGTCCTCAAGCAACATGTGATTTGGGGCTTATAGAATCCTGGTCCCAGTCAATCCTCGTTCCTATCTTCAAGAAAGGGGATCGCCAACTCCCATCCTGCTATCGTCCAATTTCTCTCCTGGACTCGTTGGGGAAAGTGGCAGGCCGCGTTATCTTAGAGCGCCTCCAACTGTGGGCTTCAGAAAACAAAGTTCTTTCTGAGCTACAATTCGGGTTCCGCGAGGGACTAGGAACTATAGAGCAAGCCTTATATGTATCCCTATTGATAGGGAAATACGTAAACGCTAAGAGTGGGGCTCTTTTTATGGCCTACGTAGACCTTTCCGCAGCTTTTGACTGTGTAAACCACAACAAGCTGTGGATCGTCTCGGCAGACATGGGTATAGAGCCATGCCTTTTAACGTTTCTGCATGAACTATACTCAGACGCCACAGCTAGAGTCAGACACGGTATGGGGGGTGAATTAACAAAGTCGTTTAGAGTGGAGCGAGGGGTAAGGCAGGGTTGTGTCCTGGCCCGTTTTTATTTAATTTGTACACTAGTGACTTGGAAAAAGCCATGCTGACGGGAAGCCAGGACCTCCCTATAATAAACAAGCGCCCTTACTTACTCAATGCGGACGACGTCGTAATTTTGGTGCGTACCCCCATGGAATTACAGCGTGCTCTCAGAAGATATTGCACATTTATGGACAGCCTCGACCTAAAAGTTAACATCAAGAAAACGTTTGTAATGTTTGCAGGGTCGAGGACTAATAACATCAAGCCTGTGTATGTTGATTCACAAAAAGTAGAGAACACACACACATATCCTTATCTGGGAATTATATTCGACCACAAATGCTCTTGGAAGTCTGCCATAGAATCCAGGAAACTCTCCCTTATTAGATCAACTGCTGCGTTAGTCAGGTTTGCGAATAAATTGGGCACGCGGCCCACGGTAGAACTATTAGAAATTTATAGAGCTAAATACATATCAAGTGCACTTTTGGGGCGGGTGTTTGGGGACATGCCAAGATCGCAGAGATGCAAAGGGTGGAAAACACTTTTCTACGATTCCTTTTGGCAGTGCCTCAGGGCACATCCACTTATGCCTGTCACTTGGAAGTGGGTACGCCCTATCTATTAGATCTGATTCGGATTCAACCCCTTCTCTTGTGGCACCGCATTTGGACGTCACGTGAGACAACCCTTTGCCGGGGAATCATAGAGGACTATCTTTCCCTAGACGTGGCACTAAGGATTGGCTGGATCGCCTACATAAGAAAATTATTCAGCGACCTTGGCATGATCCAGTATTATAACTCCTCCACCTTAACAGCTGTTATCCCGAGGAAGAAGTTTAAAAAGATCTGCCTGGCCCACTTAGAATCTCTCCGACTTGTTAGTGAGGTTTCAAAAGTCACGGTCCAGGACTCACTACAGATTCAAACATAATTTACTGTTCAGCCCTATTTAACTTACAATCTCACGAGGTATGAAAGATTCCTGTTAACCAGGTTCAGACTGAATATTTTTCACCATCTGATCACTTTCCCAAAAATCAACATCTGGAAAAAACCCCTTCAGACTTGTCCGTATGATGACAGCTCTCCCCAATCGACAATCCACATTATATTGTTCTGTAAATTCTATCAGGAATTGAGATACCGCTGGCTCTTGCCAATCTTTAAGGTCATGGGTCTACGAAGGTGCCGCCCAGCCTTTCTTGCTCTGCAGTTCTTGGATGCTGAACCTTTTGCTAGATTGGTAGCAACATTCCTGAAACTAGCTATTAAACAGAACTTGGACTGAACTAGTGCTGTATCCCCTCTAATTAGCGGTCTTTCTTGACTGTCAATTTTGTAATCTGCCTGCGGCACGTAACTTTGAATTTGTCATAACTATGAATTTTTTATTCTTTTATAATGTTTTTATCTTTTTTAGCTATTGTCTTTTTTAAAAAGATTTGAATTGGGAACTTTGTACATGAATTATACTGTGCTTTTATGGATATTTTCATACACCCGAATAAATCTTGTTTTGATTTTGATTTGATTGGTGCCCAGTGTTTTCCCTGAATGGAGAGTCACAATGGCAAACCGAATTTCTTCCTCTGTGATTGGTTGTGCCAAGGTTATCATATCACTGCATTCTAACTGATCCACAGCCACATCTGAGACCAAAGGCCACATTTGTTAATCTGCTTTATCTGAGGGGAAGGGTGGGCCACATATAGAGAAGTGTAATACGAAGCAAAGGTGTCCAAAATGTCTTTCCCCGTAGTCACTAATTGGCCAGACGGAACATGCATGGAAAGTATGGCTGTAGCATGGTGGTTTCTCATCGCCAACCAATGGAGCAACTTACTCACCTTATCTCCAGATTCGTATACCCTGCCTTGTGATTCAAACTTAATACCCATAGCCATTTTCATGGTGAGGTTTCGCAACTGTGTTCTTTTAAGTTACACCTCTTATACCAAGTGTGTGGCCCTCCAGTCATGTATCTGATGATCTAACTGAATAATTTCAGATTCTAGTGCCACCATCTCATCTTCTTTGTGTCAGCAATGGTCCTTAACATATCTCATGGCCCTGCCACTTATCAGGGCTCTGAAGCCCTTCCCCATAGAGTAGTAGGCAACAAGACTGAGTCCTTGTTAAGTGGAAATAACTCTTCTATATCCAGTTTTAAGATGGCAACAAAATCATCCTACACCAGCCACCATGCATGTAAACGCTATACCCCTTGTGGTCTTTCATCACGTCTACAAAAACAGAGAACATTTGGGGAATGATCTGAGATTCCCTTGAACAAGACTGAGACCTTTGCAACATCTAATATGTCGGTACTGAGCAGGAAAAAATTACTTATGTGTAAAACGGACCCTTGGACTTTGGAAGAGAACGTGAAGACTCTACCTCTCCATGCCTACTCTGCCAGACGATGTACATTGAAAGATCAGCTCATTTCATTTTCATTGCATCAGTGCTCGGGGGCATATCTCAGCCTGAGCACCGATTCATATGGGAAAGGTGTCACTGGAAAAGGGAAAATCTCCCCTTTCCAATGGCACCATTCCCCAGTGGATACCTGCTTGGGTATCGCCACAAGAGGGCGATCCCCAAGCAGGGATTTCTCCACTAGACATCAGGGAGTGGCGAAGCGGCCCCTTGGGCAAGGGCTTGCGCTCCGCCTTGCTGTTATTTTTGTGCAGTCTTTCTGCAACCAGGAGTGGGCAAAAAACCACTTGTCACCAGTGATTACACTTTGCAGGGGTAGGGGCTTCCCAGCATGGTAATACCAATGCCCCCACCCCATACAAATGTGGAAATAGTCTTTCTGCCTTCCTGGGGGGCAGGTTCAAGAAATTACCCCATCAAAACCCCCAGTGGGGCAGAAAGCCCCCTGAGCACAAGGGAGGACTTTTGTCTTGTAGAATTGTAGGGGTGGGTGCTGCCCAGCATTGGCATGGCCGTGCCGCACCCCCATAAAAATAGGAAAACAGTCTTTTTTGCAGAAAACCCAATAGAAGACAGGAAGATTTTTATTTTATACGTATGGGGGCTGCCCATCATGGGCATGGCTTTTCCGCCACTAAAAGTAAATGGGACAACTGCCTTTCTGCCCCCGGGGGCATATGGGGAAATTGTCCCCGGTCTGTCCAGCAGAGAGGCAGAAAGTCCAATTTATGGCGAAATATATATAACGTTTTAATAAAATAATGGGGTGAGTCTTCCATCACAGAAAGATGATGGTGATGTGCTTTTTTGGTCAAAGTTTGAGGTTTGCAAAGGTTTCTGGGTACAACAACCTGGTGAAAGCCATGCAAGTCCCCCATCCTGCATTCCCCTAGGCGGATGCAAACACAGGGGGCATACAGTTAGGAGACGGCCTGCATAAGGTATCGCTATATGCGGATGACCTATTAATTTATGTTCAGGACATCAACGATGTACCAGACAATATGGCCCAAATCTTGCAGAAATTTGGGAATATTTCCGGACTAAAGGTAAACATCAGCAAGTCAAAACTTTGCGCCTTTCACGTGGGTGTCCGTGACCCGGGCCTCATACTAAATGGGGTGAGGGTGCAATGAACTGCAGATACATTCCGATATCTTGGAATGCGGATATATAGCCAGCCAATGTATCTTTTTGAAAGCAACCTAGGTAGGCAACTAACGGCCATCAAATCCCAGATGCAATTCTGGAGCCCACTTCCTCTTGCGTTGACAGGTAGGGGGGCGTTAGTGAAAATGGTGGCCCTACCGAGATTTTTGTACTATTTTACTAATCTACCCATTCATGTGCCAGCCTCCTTTTTTGCTACACTGGAGAAGTTGGTCAGGGACTTCACATGGGGTCCCAATCGGCACAGAGTGGTGATTAAAAAACTATATTTGCCCACTGATCAAGGGGGTCTAGCTGCATCATGTCTAGAGCACTACTTCCTGGCAGCACATCTCCAATGGGTGGCCAGATGGATGGCAGGTTGCTAATGCAATGATACTGTAACCACACTTCCTGCGCATTCGCGGTCCCAGATTCTCCAGCTTTTTCACCCAGGTACGCATACACGGCCTCCTGAGTCTTTGTGGCTGAACATAGCGCACAGATGTTACAAAAGGAGTCTCTACATAACTCAAAGCACAACACCTTACACCGCTGCTCTTGCCCTAGAGGGCGCTCCTAAAGGACAGGGGACATTTACCGCTGTAGAGTTGCAACAGTGGCACACGGCACCGGTACAGACTCTGGGAGACCTCTACTACGATGGCACTCTGCTTCCCTATGTGAGTTTGATAGAAGAAGACAGACTCCCCGCAGGAGAATTTCTCCTGAATAGGTCTTTGTTAGCCACACTCAGTCCTATGTGGAAACCAAGCAACTGAACTGCCCACACACCTAACTATGCAATACTTGCATGTAATTGGACAAGGCAGACACCTGATGCCGTGGTTCGCAGCCTCACTGCGCCAACAAGCTGCGGTCAAGTTAGACCCCCTCAGGTATAAATGGGAGCAAGATCTAGGCAGACAATTTTCGGACACAGAATGGGGACAGGTACTGGCCAGTCCAGTTCAGATCCCCAGGAATGTGAGTTTTAGGCAGGTCCAATATTACATTACGCAGAGGGCGCACTACATGCCGGCCCAAATCAACGGATATTTTCATCGTACCTATTCTGCTTGTCCTAGATGTTCTGTCTTAGACACAGACTTAATACATATGTTGTGGAGCTGCACCAGTCTTAGTACCTACTGGAGAGACATAGCAGAAGCACTGCATACCTGCACTGAGAGAGAGATACCCATTGAGTGGCCGGTGTACTTGCTGCCCCGATTCCGCAGGACACGCAACACCAAAGTCACATCTAGATTTTTGGACCTGAGTATAATAGCTGCAAAACAGCTATTTACAAAACGATGGAAGGCTCCTGGCCCCGCACTTCCAGGCTTTGAGACATTACACACTCGTCTGGGCTAGGGCAGAAGGCATAGCAAATCGCTGCGAAGAAACAACAGGCCTTAGGAAAATACCAACAGCTACACACTGGGAAGCGATCCTTATAGCATTTCAACAACATGCAAGCCCGCCAGCCCAACTCGCATTGACGCCCCGCCCAGCCCGGATGGGCAATATCGCGCACACGACTACAATCCCTGAGGCGCCCATGGACACCAATTTCTGAGCAAAAAAAAGGCATTGGCACATTTATGGGGGCATATGGTTACAGCAATGAATACAGACATGACAGGCAATATCCATATACATGCACAGACAAGTGGAGGTACTCCAACTCAGCTCCAAGTTTTAAGTCCCTCCCCCCCTTGTGGTTAAATGTGCAGTTTACCACGGTCCTCTATACCACTCCAGAC
This sequence comes from Lissotriton vulgaris, assembly GCF_964263255.1. Lineage (NCBI taxonomy): Eukaryota > Metazoa > Chordata > Amphibia > Caudata > Salamandridae > Lissotriton > Lissotriton vulgaris. The sequence goes on from NC_141700.1 coordinate 161,505,444, forward strand.
TCTCAATGTTACTGACTAAAAACGATATTTGTAGACATCCTTACAAGATTTGACTCTGAAAGATGATTACCTCCTGGTACAATTCAATTAGTACTGACACACCTGCATGTCCAACGAATAACTAATTGTAACGTTCTTGTTGTCAAAAGAACTGCTGTAAGAGATCTAAAGACATAATATGCAAACCATGTAATGCTGTTTGTTACTGTTACTGTTGTACTAAAACGAAAACACAGACACTTTTTCTAATTTTTACCCCAAAATCTAAAGTTAGCTATATTTTGGCTAATTTCTTGGTCCCCTTAAAATCCCCAGGATGTTGGAAAAAAGGACCACAATTTGGCAAGGATAACTTATGTGGAAAAAAGTTATGGAGGCCTAAGCTCAAAACACCCCAAATAGCCAAATAAAATGGCTTAGCACTGGTTGAGGCCTAGCAGCAAAAAGGTTAGTGGGACACTTTTCACCTATACCACGAAGTGCAGGGTATCGCCATGGCTACTGAGGGTAGTCGCTCTTTCTTCAGGTAATCAAAAATGAAACTTGACACACCATCACAGAATCCAGTCTCGATGCCCCGGGATCTTACTGCAGTTTTGTCAGTTCTTCACTCTCCTCCAGTTGGACCTTTGAATGAAGTGTCAACAAATGGTTTATTATTCAAGATTTTCTTCTCGTAGTCATCACTACTGCAAGTCGGTTGGGTGAATTAGAAACTCTTTTGTGCCATACTCCATACTGGAGAATCTTTGAAGATCGCATAGTATTTCATTTTGGTCCAGAGTCTGTCCGTACGAGTAACACAGTTTTTCATAAAGCAGAGTAAGTGGTTCTACTAGTCCCTTATCCTAGCCCTTTAACAACAACTGATACACAGGTTACATTTACGTGATGTTATAAAAGCTGTATACATTTAACTTCACACATCTATTGATGTTTTGGGCTACTCCATCCACATTTATTTATGTTATGATATGTTGTGTTGAGCGCCCTTTTACCCAGGAAGGTATCCTGGTGCTAAGCAGAGGAGTCTTTACAAACCGTAGGCCTAGTGTGACTACTAGAAAAGCCAGGTCTCCTGCTTGTTGAGAAATGTAATAAGTGAGGAGGAGGCTCTCAAGTCTAGTGTCAGGTCATTCTAGAAGCTCTGTAGGAGAGTGCCCCACCACTGAATCTGGTTTTCTGTTTGTGCGGGATTTGTGCTAATAGGAGTCTGGATGAGCCGAGATGTCTTGAAGGTTTGAGGAAGCAGCTGCAATTGTTGAGGCATGCTGCACCAGTGTTGTGTAGTGCCTTAAACGTGTGAGTGAGGAGTTTGAATTGTGCTGGATTGTGTATGAGGAGCTAGGTGTGGTGTGATGTGTAGGCCTGGGTGGAATTATAATTCCGCTCGTGGAATTGGCAGAATCTGGGTAACTCCGCATTATGTATGTAACGCGATGTTCTTGCCAAATTCTGCCAATCGACGTGTGGTTGACTTATTCTGCCGTTCGCACCTCGCAGGAACAACCCGAGGGTCCACAACACGCACTTACAACTGAGATTTGCTAACCTCTGTTGCGATTTCCAGTCACAATGGAGCCTTCAGGTGCCGTTTTATAACACCAGGGGATGTGAGCGGTCACGGTCAGAAAGGGCTGCCGTTCAAGTAAATTTGCTGCCGTCCGAGTAGATTTTCTACTCGCGCGACTGAAAAATCAATTTGAAAGGCTGTTCACTCTTGCGCAACTCAGGGTGCCACCTGCACTGATTTTCAGCGCCGCTCATGCTACTAGCTCTAAATTTCAGCGCAAGCTGCATATTTTCCACCCTTAGGTGGAATTCCATTGAATCTTGCAGAGTGTTTCTGTAACTCTGCAAGTTCCGCCCACCCCTAGTGATGGGAGTGTGCCATGGGAGGTTGAAAGTGATTCAGGCCACAGAGTTCTGAATGGTCTTCAGATTTCTGGTGATTTTTTTTGTTGATCCTGGCATAGGGGGTGTTCCCGTCGTCCAGTTTGTTTTTGACCAGGGCGTGTGTTACCATTTTCTGTTTGCTGATTTGGAGCCATTTGAAAATCTTCCTAAATATCCTCAGGTTATGGAACCATGAGGCAGTGATGACATTGTCTTGGGTGGTCATATTGAGTTTGCTGTTGCAGGCGATCTTGAGTTTCCGGGCATGGGTGGTGGGGATGGGTGCTAGTCCTAGCTCTGTTGGCCACCAGGTGTTTCCCCAAGGTGATGTGCTCTTCTCGAAGATCACAAATTCTTCCATGTCGGTGTTCAGCTTCAGGCAGCTGGTCTTTATCCAGTGGGCAATTTCGGTCATACAGGCATTGAACTTGATCCGGGTGCTGAACGTCTTGTCCTTGATGAAGAGAATGAGTTTCTCCTTACAGATTGGATATAGCTAAGGGAACTGAACTGGTTTTCAACACACCTATCATAACACAGTATTTTTGAGTTTTTTAAAAACATTTTATTTATAAGAATATTGATGTTGATAAAGTTTGCTGTGCTGCATTACTCAAGACTTCTGGCATGACTTCTTGTTTGCTGAAATTGATTAAGGCATATTCTTTGGGTACATATCATGATATAAAGAGTGGGACAATAATTAGGATGAAGAGCGAATGGCCTGATTGCTTGCAGGAAATCCTAATTACTCTGCTTCTCCTTTCTTCATCCCAGTACTTATATACCCCTCCTTTCCTCCTTTATAGATATGTCCTCATCGTGGATAATATGTGGGGTATGCGTCAATCAGGATTTTAGAAAGATGCACACATGATGGAGTGATGAACAGCATACAAATTATAAGAAATTAATTCGCTGTGGAAGGTGGTGCCAGTTCGGAGGGGGCGAAGTCTAACCTCATGATGTATGTTTGGGGAACAGGATTAATAAAGGTTACCTGTAAGTCATCCAGCCATTACAAAGATGATTTTAATGAACATATATGCTGAAATGCTCTGCCTTGTCGTTTTAGCGTGACTCAGCTGAAAAATGCAGGCCATGTTTCTGCATGTATTATGCATAAATCTGGGTATATGAAGATCACTGCAAGCAAACAGAGTTTACTATCTATCACCCATTTGTCAGTGCTTAATAAGTGCCGAGGACCACATTTTTCTATGCAAAATGTTGGATTTGCAGAATCGCAATGGTGCCTACACTTTATTTCACCTCATGCCTCTTTAATCCTCCAATGTATTCGCCCTGCCCCTATATTGTGCTTTTGTAGGTTCATTTTTTTACGCGCTTTCTCCATTTGTCCCTGTTTTTCCATCTTCACCTCCCTTCTTCTTTCCCTCTTTGACACTTATGATACAGTTCTCGGTCAAAGTCTGATTATTAAAAATTCGTCCTGGCCCCCTCAAAAGAGTGTCTATTGGTTCCAGCTCAAATTAAGCACTGCCGTGTGTACATTTTGCATCCCCCCATTACTTGTTTTAGCAGAAATGTTCTTTATGTCCTGGGGTGTGGAAGTCGTGCATAGCGTAGCAAGCATCCGTGCCCTTTTCCTATTGCTATAAGGCACACTCTAAAAGGTGCGTTTGTAAAATGCATGTTTCCCAGAGCGCCAAGAGGCAGTTAAACAGAAGAAGCTCTTATGTATTGTTGCGAACTGCATTCTAGTTTGGTTTTCATTTCCTAATCTCATGCCTCCAAATCTGAGGTTTCCGCCTGAACAAATTCATTTAGATCTGTGTTTTGGCACTCTGGGCAGAGAAGATCAATACGACAATTTATTTCTAAATATATACACACAAATAGTAGAGGGTTATTTATGTTTCCCTGGAGCGAACAAATGCAGCTGGTGGATTCGAGCTAAGCGTGCAAGAATGTTTTTTTAAAACGACACAGCCGTGGAAATGACTGGAAGGCGTGACTTACGTCAGCACAAATATCACAAAGGCTCAATTCTAACACAAACTGGAACGTTGCAGTTTAAGAAATAGCAATTTTACAGCTTGAAAAACGTTCTGTCTGCTATTTCAAATACCATTTTGTGAGCAGCAAAGGCCACATGTTGCTGTTTGCAAAGCACTTTCAGTAATATACTTTGCATAATATTATTTGCATACTATTATTTGCATAATTTGCCTATTTTAAAATATGCCCTGAACTAGTGTTTTATAAGAGCGCTGATTACTTTGCAGTAATAGCAATTAGATTACTGGTAAGTAATTAAGTAATCAGTGCATTATGTCCTAAGCCCTTGCTTGCCCCGGTCCTAAATGAGAAAATACCAGAGCATAAACCCCCCCCCCCCCCGCTCGAACCCCAACAATAAACACAAATGTCTGAAGTAATGTAGCGCAATCTAGCATAGTAACACAATTGCGTTACAAGAGGAAGCTTTGCTTGGGAAGAATTGTTGAAAGCACTCTGGTCCCAAAGTCTTGGGATATCTAATTTTCCACCCCCACTTCCAACTGAACAGGAGACAAAGATTTAAGGCACAGTTTAGGTTCTGTTCCAGTAGATAATATGGATAGATGCAGTGCCTTATTTGAGCAAGTGTTTACAGATGCTCAGCACCGGCGCTTATTTCTACCTATTTATAAGAGTCCACCACATGATGGCACTGTGTGTCAATCCGTTTTAGCAGAGTTTATGAGTTATGCATACTTAAATGTTTAAAAGTATGATAAAACTCTCACAAAGGAAATGCTGTCACTGGCACCCGGCAGCAGTTGCTGAAGCTCTGGTTGGTACCAAACGCAGTGGACTAAAGTGAAATAGCTTGAGCCATGGCATTTTTTTACAAATTAAGAGCTAGGTAGATGTCTCACAAGACAGCCATCCAGTAAGTGGCATCCCCATGAGCAGCATCTGACAGAATAACTGGACCCCCACCCCTATCTCCTGCTTTCCTGCTGCCCCGATTATCTTTGTCGCACCAGGGTAGTGCTTCCTCCTGTCTGTGTGGGCATTGCAGGGGCAAGGATGGGAGCGCCCTGCCTTGTGGAAGGCCCACATGTGAAACTGAATTGGCTGAGGTAAATGGGGCAGCACAGTGAGGATTGCATGTCCCCCCTTTGCAGACTACTCTTGGTGTGCCGATACAGGGCCTGATCTCGCCTGGGGAAGTAGGATTGGCCTGGCAGGTGCACGGAGCTGAGGGTGGACCGCCTGCAATACTTTTATGCCTGACTACCTGTACTGGTGAACCTGCATGGGCAGCGCCTCCTAGATTCGACCTTAACCCTTTCACTACGGTGGCTATCCCGCCTCAGTGCTAAGTGGCAGGGGGCTGTGAGGCCCTCCCACGCTGGTGACAGAACCGCTCCGTCACGCCCCTCGGGTGAGCTGTGCTTATGACGGAACGGTTCCATCACGGCCCCGCCCGCTCAATAGAGCGCGCCACGCAGGCGCGGCGAGTGGGCCGTGACGGAACCGTTCCGTCACCAGCACAGCCCACCCGAGGGGCGTGACGGAACTATTCCATCACCAGCGTGGGAGGGGTTAAATAAACTGGGCACCATTTCTATATCCTGGCATCACTGCAGCCATTATTGCAGGGCTTTTAGTCCTTCCACTGAGTTGCACTGCCTTTCCAGGATGATTTTGTTGTAGCTCAGGACTGCGAGGGCTCTGGGGGAGGACCGTGCCCGCTCCTTCTATTACAGTGGGTTGCCTTCTGACATTGGATGTTACCTGATCCCCTCAATCTCTTACCAGAGAGCTGAGAAGCCAGACCTATGCTTTTAACTCACTACTATAAAATAATATTTTTGTGACAACTGTTCATGCCCCCAGAAGCATTGTTAAGCTGTAACTTGATAACTCTCATCTTATTGTGGGTGAGGCTGGCCTATTACAATTCAGTTCCCGTTACCAACACTCCCTTTATATAATTTGAAGATCCAGTCCGATTACGGTTGGGCAAGTCATGACAAGTTTGCCAACCTCCCATTGACTCACAGGCCCAGCTAGCTAAACTCACAACCATAAATCGGATCTCCTCATTCCCTCCTATGGATGGATCTGCAGGTGCTGTTGATGGTTCCACAGACAAGCCAGACAAGCCAGACCTAATTCTGGTAGCATTTGCAAATATTTGTTCAGCTCTCGACGCCAAAGTTGATGCATTGGCAATTGACACAATTCCCATACTTAGGGAAAAATCAACATAAATTATAAGAGATGGACAATGCACAGACTCTGGTCTTTGATGAGTTCCATCCAGCACTCTGGACTTATCTCAGAGTTTCCATTCACTTACTCAGTGCCTACGTATAGTGGAGGTCAGGCTAGAAGATGCGAAGGGTTGGTCCCACCAAAATAATATCCATATTATTGGCCTGCTTGAGGGCGCTAAGGGTGATGATGCTACTAGTGTACTTGAGAAGTGGGTAAAAACGATATATGGCTCCAGACTCTTACCCCCCACACTTTCTTGTAGAGTGGGTGCATAAGGTTCAGGCACAGAGCTCCCCGCCTGGTTACTTCCTTAGGACACTGGTGGCTAAGACTATTAATTAGCATGACAATGACTCCTTATTAATGCCAGCCCATGCAAAGAAGAGTATCAGGTTGGACCAGAGGACCCCCATGAGCTGGCAAGCAGATGGCACAATGAAGGCACAGCAGGCCTTCAGAAAAGAGAAGGACACAAACCACTGAATGATTACACCTAATCTCACATGATGCCAAACACAGTTTTGCTCAAGTAGAGTCTCACAATGTCTCCCCAAACCTGTATACTATACGCCCACAAGAGCACTCTCCGCCTTACCACCTCCAGCAAAACCTTCCCCTCTGCCGAACACCTGCACTTCCAGATCCAGACCATCCCCAAAGCCACACTCTGAGGAACCCTGGTCTACAGACCCCCTCCCCGGCCCCCGGACACCCTTCACCATCACCATCACTGACTTCATCGCACTCCAAGCCATCGCCTCAACAAACTACATACTCATTGGAGACCTAAACTTCCACCTCAACAACCCCAGCGACCCCAACTCCACTATCCTTCGTGACAACCTTGCCAGCATTGGACTTAAAACAACTCGTCAACACATTGACCCACAGAGCAGGACACACCCTCGACCCCATCTTCGCGGCAGGGAACAGCATCCAATTCAGCCACACAACGTAGCTGCCATGGACCGACCACCACTGTGTACACTGTGTACACTTCGCCATCAACAAACCCAAGGCACCCAAACCAACCCCACACCCCCCACAAAGGAACTGGAGCAAGGTTTTCGATGAGCAGCGAGAGAACTCCACACCTGAATCTCCAACTACGCAGACGAGCTCGCCCCGCTGCGCAACTCCAACAGACAACGCCCCAGGAAAGCCGCCTGGTTCACCACCGCTCTCCAAGAAGCCAGACGCACCTGCAGACGCCTGGAGAAGAACTGGAGAAACACCAAGACAACCAAAAACCACACCACCTACAAGGACGCCATGACGGACTACCACAACCAGATCAGAGCCACCAAGAGGAACTTCATCAACAACAAAATCCCGGCCAACTCCACCAACTCCAAGGAACTTTTCAGTGTCATTCAAGAATTCATCAACCCACGCAGCGAAGCCACAGACATCACCCCATCCCAAGACCTCTGCGACAAGCTTGGAACCTATTTCCACCTCAAGATCAAAAACCTCTACGACAACTTCATCGACCATCCACCAGACGCCACACATGACCCCCCAACCTCCAGAAACACCAACCAGCCCACCATCTCCAACTGGACACCGATCACGGCCGAAGACACCGCCTCGACCATGAAAAGCTGCCACTCAGGGGCCCCACTGACCCCTGCCCCCCTCACATCTACCACAGAGACGCGGCCGCCATCGCACCCGAACTACAATGCACCATCCACACCACCTTCAAAACAGGCACCTTCCCAGAGGACTGGAAGCGCGCAGAAGTCAGACCTCTGCCCAAGAAGCCCACAGCTGACCCCCCCCCGACCTCAAGAACTATTGGCCCATCTCGCTCCTCCCCTTCGCAGCCAAAGTTGCAGAGAAAACAGTCAACAGGAAACTGACACGATTCATTGAAGAGAACGCTGTCCTCGACCCGTCCCAATTCGGATTCCGAAGCAACCACAGCACAGAGACTGCTCTACTCGTTGCCACATACGACATCCGCACCCTCCTGGACCAAGGCCACTCCTCAGCCCTCATCCTACTCGACCTATCAGCGTCCTTCGACACCGTCTCCCACCGCACACTATTCGCCAGACTAAGTGACGCAGGCATACAAGGAACAGCCCTGGACTGGATCCGATCATTCCTCACCGGAAGAAGCCAAAGGATCAGACTCCCACCCTTCCTCTCCGACCCCATGACAATCACCTGCGGAGTCTCACAGGCCCCACCCTGTTCAACATCTAGATGGCCGCATCGCAGCCATCGTCCGACAGCACGGCCTCAATATCGTATCCTATGCCGACAACACCCAGCTCATCCTCTCCCTCACCAAAGACCCCCACCACTGGCAAACTCAGCTTCCAGACAGGAATGCAAGACGTCGCAGTCTGGATGACCAACAGCTGCCTGAAGCTCAACCCCGAGAAGACAGAAGTCCTCGTCCTCCGTACCACCCCTTCTGCATGGGACAGCATCTGATGGCCGACCGCCCTCGGAAGCCCACCTATCCCTTCAGACCACGCCAAGAACCTCAGCATCGTACTCAACTCATCACGCACCATGAACCGACAGGTGAACGCCGTCACCTCCAGCTACCTCAACATCCTCTGCATTCTTCGCAAGACATTCAAGTGGATTCCCCCCCGAGTCAAGGAAGACAGTCACCCACGCAATCATCACCAGCAGACTGGACTATGGAAAAGCACTCTACGCCGGCATCAACAAGTCCCTACTCCGCAAACTCCAGACAATACAGAACACTGCCGCCAGATTTGTCCTCGGCATCCCCGACACGAACACATCAGTCAACACCTACAAAGTCTCCACTGGCTCCCAGGGGAGAAAAGAGTCACTTTCAAAATCCTCACTCACGCCTACAAATGCCTACACAACAACAGACCCAAATACCTCAACGACAGAATCAACTTCCACGTACCCATAGGAAACCTCCAATCTTCCAACCTCGCACTGACCGAAACCCTGCACATCCACTGAGCCAGAGCAGGTGGAAGATCATTCTCTCACATTGCAGCTGAGACCTGGAACGAGCTACCGGCAGACATCAGACGCGTCCCCTCCCTGAACACATTCATGAAGACCCTCAAGACCTGGCTCTTCGGCTAAACAGATCTGCGGACCCCCCCTTAGCACCTTGAGACCCTCACAGGTGATTAGCGTGCTTACAATTCCCTGATTGATTGATTGATTGATTGAAAGCCACTTCATGTGAGTTTGTTGTCCCATGGCCGTAAGATAGGCAGGCACCGTTGTAGGTTGGAAACCCCAAGGTCTGGACTGAAAAAAAGGCACATATTTAAGTCCAGAACCATGCCAAGCAAACACCAGATACCAAAAGTGAACCAATAGGACCTTTTGTGATTAATAGTAACCCATGATGAACAACGAGCTGGCAAACTGTGAATGTGTCCCTTAGAAGCTGAATGAGAGTGTGAAAGCCAATTGTCCAGGTAATGATGAACTGTGACCCCTGCCAGCAAAGGGGTCAGCACCTTGGAACATGAATGAAGGATCCTTGATTGTAAATAACAACACCTTATTTCACCTCAGCAGCTCAGAATCAGCTAAATCTTCTATGGGTCAGAAGAACAGGAATGTGGAGGTAGGCATTCTGAAGATGAATGGCAGATATCAATTCAACCAGAGAGACAAGAGGGGGGTTCAGCTGCAAATGTATGCATCTTGACGTGTCCCAATGTTGCACTTCAGAGATTGTAGATTGATAAATCAACTGATACTGCCCAGAAGACAATCAGACCAGGAACAACGATCAATACAACACGTGGCCAACCTGAACTGGAGGAAGTGGCACCACTGCCAATTTCTGGACCAACTATGCATCCATTAGAGGAGAGTTATCTGCTTGGAGACGTCACTGTACTACATAGTGGTAAAATACTCCTATCTAGTGGACCTCAAGTACAAGCAGTAACTGTGTTTGACCCTAGCGTTTGTGACAGCGCCCTTCGGCACCTGAGTATAGACCGAAAGATGTCCATCCACGGGCGGCTCTGCTAGCTTGGGAGCATCATTTAGGACTGCTTTTTAGCCTTGATAGAAATATTAGTAGAGCCTGGGCCTTCTTGGAAATAAACGGAAGAAGCCTCAAACCAACCTCTACTATCAGAAGCATAAAATCTCCTTTGTCGATGTATTTATGAGTGTCAGCAGGAAGGCTTCAGAGGCCTAGATTGTCCATTGAAAATCTGTGCATGGTTTTGATTCTTGTATGCATGCATAAACACTCCCCCAACTGATGAAGTCCTTCACTACAGATTATGAGGGATAAACATCCTAAACGTCCATACTGGTGGCCATATTCGAACCAGTATAGCCCATGCACTCAGCATGACACACCCTTGACCCCTTCTTCACAACAGGAAACTCCATCAACTTCAGCCACACTACCGAACTCCCATGGACTGACGATCGATGCATCCACTTCACCTTCCGCACACCCACCATAAACAGACACCAGCACCTGCTCCCACGAAGAAACTGAACCAGAATCACCGACGACCAGCTCACCTCCTCACTCAACAACTCCACCCCAACGCCCGCGGAAAACGACAACCCCAACACCGCAGCCTGAACCCTGCATAGATGGATCTCCGACAGCGCCAACACATAGCCCCCTCAAGAAAAACAACAACACCCACGTTAAAAAAAGACAGATGGTTTACCACCGAACTTCGAGAGTCCAGATGCACTTGCCGACACCTCGAAAAGGCCTGGAGGAACACCAAATCCACAGAAGCCCACAACAACCTCAGAGCAGCCACCAACGCCCACCACCAGCGCATCAGAAAAACTAGGAAAAAAGCGATTGAAGACAGAATCTCCACCAACGAGCACAACAGCAAAGAACTCTTCAACATCATCAAGGAGTTCGCCCAACCCACCAGTAAGTCTACTGACATCCCTCCCTCACAAGACCTCTGCGACAAACTCAGCACCTTTTTCCACCACAAAATCAAGAGCATCTACGACAACCTCGATGAAGACAACCAACCCACTGAACCCTCACCAACCACCCCCAACACCCTGAAGCCAGCATTTGACAACTGGACAGCCCTCACCACCGAAGACACACTGAAAACAATGAAGTCAATACACTCTGGGGGTCCAAAGACCCCTGCCCCCATCACATCTTCAACAGAGCCACTGACGCCATCACACCCATGCTCCGCCACACCATCAACCGCTCCCTGGTGACCGCCTGGTTGCCCGATGACTGGAAACACGCCAAGGTTAACCCCCTCCTGAAGAAACCCTTGGCGGCCCCCACCGACCTCAAAAACTACAGGCCCATCTCCCTGCTCCCGTTCCCAGCAAAAGTCGTCGAGAAAGCCATCAACAGCCAACTCGCCACAATAATCGAAGTGCACAACATCCTCGACTCCTCCCAATCCGGATTCAGAAAAAAACACAGTAGGGAAACCACACTCCTCGCCGCAACAGACGACTTTGGCACCCTACTGGGCAAAGGAGAAACAATAGCCCTCATCCTCCTCGACCTCTCAGTGGCATTCAACACATTCTCTCACCACACCCTAATACGCAGACTCCATGACGCAAGGATCCAGGACAAGGCCCTCAACTGGATCCGCGTCTTCCTCTCCAGCAGAACGCAGTGGGTCAGACTCCCCCTTTCCCTCTCGGACCCTACACCAACCACCTGTGGAGTCCTCCATGGATCCTCCCCCAGCCCTATGCTCTTCAACGTCTACATGTCTCTACTCTCCCCCATCGTCAGAACCTACGGACTCAACATTGTGTCATACGCAGATGACACCCAACTCATCCTCTCCCTATCCAACAAACCCAACACCGCCAGACGAAACTTTCACGAAGGCATGGAAGCTGACTCCAAATGGATGAAAAACAGCTACCTACAACTAAACACCAACATAACAGAAGTACTCATCATGGACCCAAACCCCGATGCCTGGACCAACATCTGGTGCTCCCCCGCCCTTGGAAGTCCGCCCACCCCCACGGACTAGGCACGCAACCTGGGAATCATCCTGGACCCCAAGATCAAAATGGACTACCAGATCAACTCCATCTCGTCCTCCTGATTCCACACCCTCTGCCTCCTATGTACGACCTTCAAATGGATCCCCCTTGAACACAGAAAGACCGTCACTCATGCCCTGGTCACCAGCAGACTCGACTACGGCAACGCACTCTATGCCGGAATAAACAAAAACCTCATCCGCAAGCTACAGAACATTCAGAACGCCACTGCAAGACTGGTCCTCAACCTGCCAAGACACTGCCACATCTCCCAACACCTGTGCACACTCCACTGGCTCCCCACCGAGGCTAGAGTCACCTTCAAGATGGTCACCCATGCACACAAGATCCTCCACGACACCGAACCAGCATACCTGAACAGCCGACTCAAATTCCACGCACCCCAAAGGACCCTATAATCAGCCCAGCTCTCCTACTCTGTGGTCCCCAGCACCAGAAAGACCAGATCGAGAGACCGCTCCTTCTCTTTCCTTGCAGCCAGAGCCTGGAACACCCTTCCGCTCCACCTTAGACAGACAACATTGCTCCCCATCTTCCCAAGACACCTCAAAACCTGGCTCTTCGACAGACCCCTTCCTTGATGGACTGGAAGCAGCACCCCACCACCCCCAGCACCTTGAGAGCCTTACGGGTGAGTAGTTGAACTCAACAAACGCCTGATTGTTTGAGGGCTGCCTCCTTTTCCCTATCCACAGGATCATCCACAGAGACCATCAGTAACCATAAGGAGCAATCAGCCAGTTTGGCCAATATGGGGTCCAAACGCAAGGCTAGAAGATCTAGTTTGCTCTGGGAGGGGTTGAGCAAAGTAAGAAGCCTGGTCAGTACTGTTTTCTCTGAATATTTCCATTCCCACAGTCTATGATCTTTAGCCTCTTGGTTCACAGGTAGTCTGGGAGTAGAGAGTACTAGTAAACGCTGAAATATATAAAAGCAAATACTAAGCACTTTTCATCCATTTAAGGTTCAGATTATCTACCAAATAGAGAAGGAAGGCAGATTGAATGACTGAGCAAACTTTCCACAAGGAGCAGTCTCATATGGCATGGAGAACTGATGTTCCAAAAAGACTGAGATTTCAGAGAAGAAGAAGAAGGAATCAACCATTAATCAACAGCATTTGTAAAGCACAACGCTGTCAGTCCTAGGGGTATCTTGGTGCTGTGTCTCTGTAGAAGAGCCAGATCTTGAGTCTCTTTCTGAATGCTGCCAGTGAGGGGGCTGTACGGAGCAGGAGGAGAAGGTTGTGTCAGGTCTTGGTAGCGATGTAGAAGGAGGGGCCATTGCTGCGGCTGCGACAGATGCAGGGGGTGTGTGAGGGCGAGTGAGGAGGAGCTCAGTTGTCTAGAGTGTTGGTGGAAGTTCAGTCGATGGTTGATGTTGGCAGGTCCTAGGCTATAGAGCTATAGAGGGCTTTGTAGGTGTGTGTGAGGATCTTGAACTGCCATCTCTTCTGGATGGGGAACCAGTGGAGATCTTTCAGGTGGGGGGGGGGGGGGGGATGTGGGTTCATTTGGGGAGGTCCAGGAACACCTGAAGGCAACTTTTGCACCACATGAGAACACCTAGATTTTTGCAGGACTCAGTAAAAAGCAAAACCATAGCATGAACCGAATTCGAGGGCATAGTAGAGTGGACCACGGCGTCCACCATTCATTTCATATCTCCACAAATATCCTGGCACCCACCTGGAAAGTGTAGGGGTGCTTGGAAGAGTGCTTAAGCATCTCCCTCATTCACCAAAACATGAGGGATGAGCCACAGGCCCTTATCTTAGAAACGAGGAATGGCCTGAGGTGTGCAGTGCACTGAGACCAGCATGCAGGGATTGAGGGCCGCCCCACACACGCCCTACTAGGTGATACTGGACCTGCAGCCATCACACCAGGCCTGCCATAAAGAGTGGACGAGCCACAGAAAGGAAGGCCCCCCCAATAATGGCCCTTTTACCGCCTTGCCTGTGACCCCATTATCAGCTCACCAACAAACTGACCGCCAGTGAGAGGCAGCCCTACAAGACACATTCCATGAACCCACCAACAAGCGCCATCAAAGATGGGAGAGCGACCCCTGCCTGCTGTGAACCAATCACCGGGGATAGTGAAAGGCAGCCTGGCTAACTCCCAAAGTCCCTCACTCCACAAACACCCCGTCTGGGGAAGGGAGCGACTGACATCTTGCCAACCTTGTGGCCCACATGTATTTTACTTGTATTGGAGGTAAGTCCTAATGTGTCCCTAGTATCTACAGCAGGGACACCCATTGGTGCAGGGGCCAGCAGCATCCTACACAGCTCAAGGGCGCTTCCGGGGAAGATAGATATGTGCAACCTGGAAGCAGTCATGGGCACAGCATACCTTTACACCGGAGGCTGCCATAAAGGAGCTCAAGAGAAAAAGAAGCGCCCCCCCCCATCCCCCCACCCCTGGGTCCATATAAACAAAGCTGTAAGACTATTCCTGTATATAGAACAAAACAAATGCCAATACTGTTGTCCCTACTTGTCCTCTTACTCTTTCAATACATGCGAATTATAACAACATGTCAACCACACTTTGTTTAGGCAGAATAAATCTCTTTCTTTTTATTTTTTCATTTTATATTCTTTGTTTGGTTAATTTTCACCAATTTTATCTTTTCAACCTATATCTTCCACATACAAAAATTTCTTTTCATAATCATAAAATTACACCTTCTCCACATTCCCAAAAATTCTCATACTCATCACTGTTTCAACCATCCGTCACTCACTCACATACATACACAACCTCTGTACAAATTATTTACATATACATTACAATTTTCATTATTCACAAAATGGCCATAGATAATTATTCTGATAATCACATGAATTTGGAGCAAATCAAAGCTGTGTTTATAATCTTATGGCTCAACAAATATGGTTAAAACAGTGATGAGTATGAGAATTTTTTGGAATGTGGAGAAGGTGTAATTTTATGATTATGAAAAGAAATTTTTGTATGTGGAAGATATAGGTTGAAAAGGTAAAATTGGTGAAAATTAACCAAACAAAGAATATACAATGAAAAAATAAAAAGAAAGAGATTTATTCTGCCTAAACAAAGTGTGGTTGTACATGTTGTTATAATTCACATGTATTGAAAGAGTAAGAAGACAAGTAGGGACAACAGTATTGGCATTTGTTTTGTTCTATGTCGGTCAGTGGCTTGGCCTTACTGTAGAGAGCCCAAACCCAGTGATAGTTTATTGGTAAGACTATTCCTGAGCAGGAGAGCCCAGCACTCACCAGAGTCATTTCTGGGACGACAACAAATGAAAAAAACATAGCACCAAGCAACATGCCCGGCCCAGTCATTGCCCAATAGTACATGCCGAGGAGACGCAGACAAAATGGATGACCCATTTTTCATTGGTGGAAAACGTGGTCGCCTGGGGTTCAATATCAAGCACATTACAGGTTTACTCCTGGGGAATAAACGCACAAACTCTCTCTCTCTCGCCCGCTCCCTCTCTGTCTCAATCCCTTTGCATGACAAGAACAGGAGTGTGCGCAACGGCCAGCCCTGGCATAAATCACACGAAAGAGAGCAGATAAGGGCTGGCAGACGCGCGCACGTGCCCTCAGATGCAGTCAGCGAGCAGTCTCGTCACGCAGGTGGCCCTTGCAGCAAAGAATTCTGTCACCTGTCCCTCCCCTGACATACTGCGCCTTTCACGGCGGTGTGTTGTTAAGCAGTGAAGATAACTACTAGAGCAGAAGGTTAACACACCGGGAAAGAAATATGTCTGCCTCAGACTGACAAACGGGAAAAACAGCTAAAAGAGAGGGGTAGGCGACACGCTACTGATCTGTGTGGCAATTATTCACCCACAAGCAACACCAGGGAGTACAGTAACTTTATTAAGCATTAAGTAGGAATACTTACCTAAGGAATGTAGAATTATAATGCACGGAAGCCTTCAACCACTGTATAAAAAGGCCGTCTCTAATTACCATATTAGTATCCAGTTGTGAAGTCTCTAATAACCAGTAATAAAGATATGACATAGCTGCTCAACCATGATAAGTTATTACAGCTGAGTTCCTCCTCCATACCTCCTGACTGACTAAAAGGCAGGTCAATGAGCATGATTACAGCTGCAGTTTAAACACGAAAAAACAGGAGCTGGCTGTTTCTTCTTCATATATAGTTTTAAAAACAAGAAAAAGTGATCAGTAGAAATTAGATTTTTTGGGCCGAATATATATTTTTCCCCCACAGTATATGTAAGTGCTGGAAAGATAGGAGCTCTCCATATTTCTAAATAAGCCACATCGTTTTTTAACCTGCCTTATTTTAAACTGATTCTAATATCTTTTTATAAAATTTACTAACTGATTTTTGTTGTGTTTAATTTCCCAGTACAGATTCTACTTTTATTCTTTTTGTCAACAATGAGCATGAAAGAGTAAGACACCAAGGTTTTAAGGGGTTTGTGGGAAGGGTGATGACGTGACCATATACTATAAGGACCAAAATACACTCTGCTGTACATTAAAAGGATATGGCAAGCCACTTTAGAATTGCATGACCCTAAAAAGGAACTTAGCGTTCAGTCTTGTTTCTGTATATGATCATGGAATCCATCTGTGACTTGAAAAATCCTTATAATGTACGCCTGGGGGTAATTTATCTCATATATCATCAAGAATCTCCATGGTGTTGTTAAAAATTAACACGCATTCTGAAAAACTGTGACATGTAGGCACTGTACACAAATCCTATAATTAAATATGCTTCTACTAACCAAAAGCCAAGGAAGGATTTAAGTGAAGGGGTTTCCTACTCACGCTCCTGTAAATCAGCGCAAGAGAATCCCTCTATGGGTCTGACCTGTACAGGATATCAAGAAACCACCTTTGACTGGATCAGACCACAATTGACCTCCGGGGCCGCATTCCATATAGACAAACCATGCTTTTTGTCTAGGGTATCTAATTTGAAGGAAAAATCCAATTAAAAAAGTTTTAAAATATAAAGAAACGGTGAAGATGCCTAATTGATGGTTCACCCACAGCTCCATTTGCAGGCAGCTTGTCTAGGGCCAACCTTGCTTTATCTTTTCTCGAACTAGGGTTGCCACCTGTCAAGTAGGCACATTCTGGGCAATGACTGCAAAAATTCAAGACAAATTATCACAATTCGGGCCGAAAATTCAGAACAACAGGTCAATTTTACGGCCAACCTGAAGAGGTCATGCAATCATAAAATAGAGGGCAGGCACAAATACAAATCAAAATAGGTTCAGGTTCTTTGGTTTGTACAATACATACATGTATTTATCAAGCATTCATATGAAACTGCGCCTATTTAAGCATGAAAAGGCTAGCAAACATAGACACACTAAGGTGACATAAGGTAACTATACACAACTCTAAAATCCCCTCCCTGGCACCATGCAGGACAGTGCCACAAACAGCGCTCTGTTGCTGACCATGGAGTTCATATGAACTAGTACTGCTAGTTTTAACTTTTGTTTTTGAAGGTGTTCTTTCTAGCAAAACTGGCAGACTTAAGAAGTTCTTTGTTCCCAAGGGGAAGCAAACAGAAGCTGACGCAGGAACATTTCAAATGAACCTGAATCTGGTATTTCACTTTAACACCACTGTTGGCAGTAGTGACCCACGACTATTCTACCCTGATGGTTGTATTAATGACTCCAAAGGTTAAGGGAAGTCAGCTGTTTTGAAACTTCTACATAAGTGTTGAGATGGGAATGTCCCTGGCATGGAGTTCAGGTGTGTTCCCCTATCCTAGGTGCCTGGCTGTGTGTTTCTGGTATTCTCAGCTTTGATTTTTGGCCTTGGTGTCACACCTATCTAATGTTTGCACTGAGGCCTAGACATGTCCCTGACATGAGTAGGTCCTGGGCTTGTACAATGACTAGGAGGAACACACCAAGCATGCACTCTCTGACTGACAGTGACTACTGTCCTGTCATATGTTTAGTATGTAGGGCAGTGGTGGCAGCATACTGTGTTTTGAGTATTCTTAGTACAACCAGAACTTTTGATCTGAGTCGCTCTGCTTACCCAGTTCCTACCACTAGCATCCTGAGTACCTGTTACGACTGTTATTGTGTATAGCCTGTGTGGTACATGCATGGCATTTGTATGTGAGCCACAGTAATAGAGGCCTGTGGGATCCATTTTGAATGCCTCTGGCCTGGCTTATGCACAGATTGCGATGAGGGTTGTTTTCCCAAACAGTGGAAGTTTACTGCTCACATTCCTCAAGCGTAGGGGGAGGTGACCTAGAAATTGAAATAAGGGGAGGGGAGACAGGGTTCCTTTAGGCATTGGATTGGGCCCGTTGTTTAGCAAGACATTTTTGATTAGTCTTTCTGAGCATTGTCATTTGGTGGACTGTAGTGGTGAGGAGTGGAAACGCAGACTCTGTTGTGCAGGGTGAGGAAACCTTTATGTAAGGTTTGCCCCTTTGTTTTCCCCGAGTACTCCATCACTTGAGCTAATGACAGCCAGGCGCAGACATCTCACACCTCTTTGTGTCTCTGTTGGGGGTGTCTAGGGTTGAGACCACTCCAATGAACACATCACTCTGAACAAAGGCTATCAGCCTGATTCATCAAAGACCCGTTTTGCGAGTCTGTAATAGCGATTCATAAGGAATCGCTATTACAGACTCGCAAAACAGGATTCATGTAGGAATCGCAAAATAAATTGCGATTCCTACACATTCCTTATTTGCGATTAGCAAATTGCTAATCGCAAATAAGGAATAACTCCCCATTCATTCCTATGGGCGAAAAGGCCCTTAGGAATGAATGGGGAGTATTCCTTATTTGCGATTAGCAATTAGCTAATCGCAAATAAGATAGCGATTTAAACGGTGCCAGGGGTGTCCAAAGGACACCCTCTAGCACCCCTTAAATGAAAATTGAAACAGTTGTTGCGCACACACATGTCCAAAGGACATGTGTGTGTGCAACATTCAACTTAGAAAAATGCTTTTAAAAGCATTTTTCTACGTTTTCGCTATTTACCACGAGGTTTGACCTTGCGGTAAATAGCGGGCCGAAATTGCGAATTCGCAATTTTTAAATGGATGATGAATTGCATTTAAGGAATCTCAAATAGAGATTCCTTAAATGTAATTCCTCGCAAAATAGCGAAATCACTATTACCGATTTTTGCATTTGGGATGATGAATCCTAAATGCAAAAATAGAGCTCGCAAAGGGCCAGAATCTGAGAATCTGGCCCTTTGCGAGCGCTATTCACCTTCATGAATCTGGCTGTATGTCAGGAAAACATCCTGGAAAGGGCAACTGGATGGAAAACTAAGCTAAGCAGCTTCTACAGTATCAGACACTTGATACACATCGCCTGCCTGGTTTTGGTATATAAAAGTTGAACCCCACGACTGCAATTGCTGCTCTAGTTCCAAGTCCTTTAAGGCCAAGGAAGTGAGTACCCTTAGGAGTACTCGGCGGACTGCTGAGCAGACAAGGCTGGTGTCTGCCTGACAGCCAGTCTCCCAGAGATGAGCAGATCCAAAATCTGGATCTCTTGCTGGAGGCGCTGTTTAAATGTCCTACTGTGCCTTGAAGTTTGATGCTTTGAACCAGAAGGAGCCTGCCAGCCTTGCCGGAGGAGTGTCCGTGCAGCAGGAGTGAGATGCAATGCGTTCCCACTGTCGGTGAAAGAAAAGAAAGAAAGAAAGAAAGGACTTAGAGAAGCAATTTGCTGGACCCTCTGACTCCATAGGCTCTCTCTACTGGTTCCTGGTGGGAACTACAAAGCTGGTCCTGCATCTGCTGAGGTCTGGTCAGGGCAGTGATTGTGCATCAGAATTGGCCAGTGTGAGGATGCAACTGCCAGCCGGCTTTGTCTGCTCAAATTGTTTTTTTTTGTTTGTTTATTTATTTCAAAGTATTTTATTGATTTTTATAGACAAGACATTAGCATTTCTGTTCCAAGGTAAGCTAATCGTAGTTTGTACATCAGTGTTAGCAGTCACTTCGAAAAATATGCTTAGCTAACCCCACCTGACGTGGTTTAGTGAGAGCAAGAAACAAGCATTTACAATGCAATGGTTTTGCCTTTGTTAAAGTTAGAGCTATTGGCATTGCTCTTGACATTATTTTTATTAATTTTTTTTAACATAAATAAATGGCATTGTCATTTACAATGCCAATAGCTTTATCTCCCGCAAATGACACACACAGAGCCCCCCCCCCACACACACACACACACAGAGCCCCCCCACACACACACAGCCACACAGAGCCCCCCACACACACAGCCACACAAAGCCCCTCACACACACAGGCACACAAAGCTTCCTACACACACAGCCACACAAAGCTTCCTACACACACAGCCACACGGAGCCCTCCACACACACCCACACAGCACAAGCAGGCAACAGGGGCACACGGAGGCACAAGCAGGCAACAGGGGCACACAGAGGCACAAGCAGGCAACAGGGGCACACAGAGGCACAAGCAGGCAACAGGGGCACACAGAGGCACAAGCAGGCAACAGGGGCACACAGAGGCGCAACAGGGGCACACGGAGGCACAAGCAGAGTCCATAAAAAACGGCTTTTATTTTGAATGTGGTACTAGGCCTTATGGGTGTGCACTAATTTCGCTTCCAGCACTGACATTCATTACCTCTTTCACCAGTTGTTACTCAGTCTATACGCCAAAATATTGTTGATTCTGTCTTATTAGCTCAAACCTGGAAATTCTCCATGCTGTGTTCCTAATTCTTTACCAATGGGTATTTACATTTTGTCTTCGCCTATTGCTTAACCACTGGAAATACAGACAACCCAATTACACAGAGACAACCACACTACACAGATGCATTCACCCCTGCACAGTACCACACAGCCCTCCCTACAGAGGCACACCACAGTGCAGACACACTAATGCAGAAACTCTATCATGCACAGACGTTCGCATGTACAGATACACAGATCCCCTTTAGACAGAAGTACATACTCCCAGTAGGCTGACACACACACACACTCACCTTGAAGACGAAGATACCCAGATTTCAAAGCACACACATACCCTGCTGCACAGCATACACGCACCCCTGAAGTATACTTTCAAATGTCAATACTGGGCATTTATACACATACCTTGCTAGAAAGCCAAGGCAGGATGTAGTAGCCAAAGGCAGACGTTTTCACATTCTCAAATACAGTGCGACACTGGAGTGGTCCACATCGCTCTCCAGAAGTTTTAGCTGGTTAAAAAGCCTTTATGGGGGACCGTGGCAATGCCAGCAGCTGAGATAGCCACATAATGCGAAGCACTGAGTTCAGCACCTTCTAGAGACCACCCTCTCCACAAACACACACCTTTTTTCGCTCCCACTGAAAGCCCCGTGTAAATGGCTGATTTTCACTCTGCACTTAACTCGAGTTCATTAAGCACTTTAGAACACCTAACTTTGTGTGCTGAGATGTAACGCTCATCCTTCGGAAGGTAAACGCAAAATACAAGCCCCAGAATGCAGCGCGCCGCTGAGTAAACAGGCCCGGCTGGCACGGGTGTGCAGAGGTCCAGGGCGGCAGTTATTGCTCCACACTCGCTTCCTGCCCCGTGGACTTCCTGCTTCATCTCTCTGACGACGGACGTGCCCGTCTCTTCTGGGCGTGCACGGCGAAGTCTCAGACACCTGATTTCAACCTCCGGATAATTAGGGTGAAAGGAGCGGCCGTGGGGTGAGGTCTGCAGCGGGCCGGGCACAGGTGAGTCCCTTCCTCCTTATTACACACCGGGAACCAGTGCCCTCCGGTCCTCAGCCGGGGCGTCGACGTGTGAGCACTTGTGAAATGGGAGTCACAGGCGAGCCAGGAAGTGTGCACAAACGAGGGCACATGCCAGCCTCCCGGCAGGTGCCCTGGTAGTAACAGCTTGCTATTAGCACACTGCCCTACAATCCTACCGGGGCTTTTTATCACCGGGCTCGGTGGTACTCTTGTGAACGACATTAGCAAGATGAGAGGCTGAGCTGAAACGGGGATAAGGGGCAGTGCTGGTCTCCGGAATTGAACAAGTAATGGGCAAGATGAGCAGGCAACAGGGGCACACGGAGGCACAAATGGGCAACAGGGGCACACAGAGGCACAAGACACCATGTACAACTAAGGTGTTCATTGCGTCAGTCCTTGTAGACATTTGCTTTGTAGAATCAACCTCCAACAATGTTGGAAGTCTGGGGGCTCAATGCATCCACTGCAGCGTCTTTGTTTGAACCCTTACAGATCCACTCAATCCTTCCAAGGTAGATAAAATGAGTACCACTGAATTGAGTAACAATCCATATCTTATTTCAGCACCAAGATACCCTCTTGGACATATGTGCTTTACAAATGCATGTTGGCATTCAATAATGATTAGCTAAATTGACGTGTAGGAAATGCATTATACTATACGAATAAACGTTCTGTTGCGCTACAGAAAAATATATTGCATACAAATGACTGAAGGCCCTAGTAAGAGAAAATACTTTCGTAATCACTAAAAGAAGTCAACTTAAATATTTTAATAGTTCAAACTCTAGGCAACAACTGCAGTCCCAGGCAGCTCTCTGCACTTTATAGTCCCATTAAATTCATTTATCAGACTGCACTTGAACTTCTCATGTTTAGCTAACAGTAACAAAAGAGTGATGAAATATTAAACTTGGACAGGTGATACATATCAATTAGGGCATTAAAAGGTGTCAAAAGGCCTACGTACCTTGTATGAAATAATAGGTTAGCTTGGCACTAGCAGTCTTGTCAGTCGTGTAGTCGTGCAGTGCAATAAATATGAAGTTTGAATATTACAAAAGTCTGCACTTAATGTAGACTTCTTGATTAAAAACAACAACAAAAACAGTCCCAAATGTGATTGAGTTGACTCGACTTCCAAAGATGTACACATAATTAAGTAAACTCAAATAATCTCCGCATCCAAGAAATCCACATGTACGTGTTGGAACTTTCTACAGTGTAGGCCGAAACATTACTTTGGATGGATCAACTGCTATAAGACATACAATCTGCAAGCACCAAAAAACAAATAAACTGAGCTCTTGTAAAGCTGCATTTAATCGATGAAGTATATAACACCGGTAGATATATACACAGATATAAAATGTATCTGAATTGTCAATTGTTTTGCCCAATAAAACGAGTGTCGTTAAGGAACGTGACCTGCTGTCAAATGCTACTGGACGAATGGCCTTTGAGACATCTGCCGTCTAAATAGATGCCCATCTGTTCGTAATACTGGGAATGCAAACAGTATATACTCTGTAACAGAGGTCAGGTAAAAAAAAACATAACGCTCTGAAGTAACATTAGACTTTTAATTAGAAGAGCCATACAGCGGTTGTTCAGAAACTGTTTTTGCCTAAAGTTTGCCTGACGTCACAACCATAGTGCAATATGTCTTAAACTTTCTGTTGGAGGAGCTGACGATGAGGGAGGGGGCAAGGTCGACCTTATAAAGCCATGGGAATAAATCCATCCCAAGATGGCGAGAGCCTTGTTGTTTAGAGGGCAGAAAAAATGGAGGATATTGCAATATCCACAATGGGATAGGTTTCAAGAACCAGAGCGGGCCGCAGCTGCTTCTCTTCTTTCTAAAGCAAGCAGCACAAAAGGTGGAACAAGAAAAAAAACACCCCAGAAGGAAACCGGCAGGAGAAACCCGAGGAGGAGGCGAGGCTTCACTTAAAAAAACACATCTCCTAACAGAAAAGACTTCGGAGGCTAGGCTACCATGTAAGCAAAAAATAATTCAGTTTTAAAATTAATCACGAGAACTGTGTGTGTGTGTGTGTGTGTGTTTGTGTGTGTGTGTGAGTGAGTGAGTGAGTGAGAGGGAGAGAGAGAAAGAGAGCGAGGGGGAGGGGTGTCCTTGTAGCTGGTTGGAAGGCAGGGAGTTTTCAGAGGTCTTTCAGGCTAGCTTACCTTGCACATTAAAACAACTCACACCCACAGATAGCTCTAGCCAGGAGACGAGACCCTTGGGCACCAGCATTTTCATAGGTAATGTTTTATAGTCGGTGCTTGATGCAGGAAACGAACTGGGAGCGCTTAAACTGAACAGTTTGGACCGTGTACAGGTAGAAGGGTCTCTGCCAGGAGACTGTGTGTTATCTTCTACGTATCAGGTATTTTGCGACATTAAAAGGCGAAGTACCTGTGGCTCGTGGTTTGGTGAGTATTTGCTGTAAACAGCTGAGGTCGTCTGTACACTCGCGCGCTGGACCCTAATGCAGGTGTTAATGCCAGACACACACAGGAGTCTTATTTTTATTGGTTTGACAAAACCTTTTTATGGGGACACAAGCAAACTCCTATTTTCTCCCAGTCCTCCTGTTTTTTGCATTTCTGTCACTATCTATTTGTCAATCAGATGAAGAACAATTTCAAATGGAGACATTTAGATTTTGTTCTCTTTTAAATTTTCACATTTTGTGTTGAATGTTGTAATTTAACACTCCAAGCGCTCGTGGGAGAAATGGATCAATTGCAAGAAAATAAATGGTTTAACCGTTAAAATGAGCGGCGCTACATGTTGTCGTGAAGGCGCTACGGCGAGATATAGTGAGTATATTATTAGGAATAATATTGGTGGGAGTCTTATTGCTGGAGTTCGACTGAGATGCGGTGAGACGGGCTGGGGTGGATGTGCTGGACTTTGCACCAGGCTGCACAGCTGTTCGTTCCCTTTGCAGCCAGATGTTCTTCTTGAACAGAGGAATGGTCGGGAATGCCCTTTTCGTGTCCTCTGCAGTGTATTTGCCGCTCCGTCTCGTACGCCATACCCCCGGCAAGCTTGCATCACGCAGTGCTTTACCGTAGGCGGATGCGGAGCGCTAAATAGCTGCAGCGTCTTCAAAAATGCGCTTTGTTTGAAGCGCTTGAGACCTGCGGCCCCGCAGACAGGCGCTACCATCCCAATGTCTCCAGTGTACCCCGACTGCCAAGCGAAGGACGGGGTGGGGGCGCAATCTGCCCCCGCTCAGGCGCGCGCCTCCGGATTCTATCATTTGCCTCGTGATGTTTGCATCCAGATGTTCTTCTTGAACAGAGGAATGGTCGGGAATGCCCTTTTCGTGTCCTCTGCAGTGTATTTGCCGCTCCGTCTCGTACGCCATACCCCCGGCAAGCTTGCATCACGCAGTGCTTTACCGTAGGCGGATGCGGAGCGCTAAATAGCTGCAGCGTCTTCAAAAATGCGCTTTGTTTGAAGCGCTTGAGACCTGCGGCCCCGCAGACAGGCGCTACCATCCCAATGTCTCCAGTGTACCCCGACTGCCAAGCGAAGGACGGGGTGGGGGCGCAATCTGCCCCCGCTCAGGCGCGCGCCTCCGGATTCTATCATTTGCCTTGTGATGTTTGCATCCGTCCGGCCACTGCTCCTGATTTTATCATCATCGCCTCGTGCTTGTCTCTGGCGGATGATGTTTTCCACATGAAGAACCCCCGCTGGGGGGATTTTTCCATCGCTGGTGCATTGAACATGTCTGCCCATTTTGGACGGAAGTGGCCACTAGATGACTGACGGGTCTGGTGTCAGCAGAGGCGGCAGACATCGAGTCACGGCTCCTCCGCGCGAACACGTGTGATCCCGGGCGATCGCTCTCTAGTCCGGGCCCTGTTGTCTTTATGTACACAAATGCAATAGTGACGTGTTATATAAAAAGTTGCTGGCTTTATAATATGAAGCTGTTGAACTGCAAAATGGTTCGAGATAAAAACACAAGGGTGTGCGCCCCTCGAGGTGTGTGGGTCCGTACTGTTAATAGGCACAAGTGTGTGGCTTTCACCAGTGTCCACGTGGCGGGCGTCATCATTCACGGTGTGCTTCCAAGCACTTCAGTGTCTAAGAGATGGCGTCTCTAGTCTACGTGTCACGAGGGTGCTTTGCATTGTGCCGGCAAAAGGGATGTAGTCGGGCATGTGCTCCTACGCTTCTTCTGTAAAGGTGATCGCTGTTGGTCCTTCTTCGAGGCTGTAGCCAATGGATGCGCGGCTCCAGCGATGACGTGGGCGGCTCGAGAACCACTCCTAGCGCGGCGGCACTGAGGGGGCTCGACCGCCTCAGCCAATGGGAGGGCAGCTCCTTCGTTATTGCTCTCCTGTGCCCCGGCGAGGTCCTAAAGTTATTCACGGCCCCGGGCAGCGGCGTCAATCAGGGGGGCCGCCGTAGTAGGAGGCGGCAGAGCGCTCGGGGTGCCATTAGTGCCTTACCAGATTCGGGGGCGTTCCCGAGGGCTTTTGGCTGACGTAGCGTGACGTCGCCAAAAGCCAAAGAATGTCGGGAACGCCCCCGTGTCTGGTCCGGCATTGACGGACAGGCCCCTCATCCAATGGCTAGGCTCCATTTACGGAGCCAGCCAATGAATGACGAGGGCCGACCCAAAGCACACTACAGTTCTCATCAGGTTTTCGCCTGCGCGAAAAAGATGCGCAGAGCGCATCTTTTTGGCGAGGCAAAACCTAAAAAGATGAAAGAAAAAAGCAGGAGAGAAAGGAGTGAAAGAAGCCCACAATGAAGGTTCTGTAATTGTGAGGCTTATAAATGCGTGACCAGTCGCCGCATCACTGGCTTGCTTATGGCGAGATAGGGAGACATGTCTGTTCACGGTGATTGGCCGGTGTGAGGCCAACTCTGACAAGTATTGTGATTGGCCTTTGTGTGGCTGCAACTGCTAAATGTGGAAACTGCCTTGTGTGTGTCTGCAATACCAAAGGGAACTGGCCTGTGCATGGCTGTCACTCATTGGAGGCTGCAGCTGCCCATTGCACTCGACCTAAACATTTACGGAAGTTGTGAGCAGCTAAAAAAGGCTGCACTTGCCAAATCAGGGAACCTGCTAGCTCCAGCATGGGCCTTTCGCCAAGGCCCTGAAGCCAAAGACCCCTACTGTTGGTCCAATAGTGACTGCTTCAAGATAGGACTGACACTGGTACTGCTGGTGCCGCCTATGGATCTGGGTGGTTTCACAGCTGTTGGTTGACCTAAGGTGGAAAAACAGAAGAGCTGCTGGCTGGCAACCCCCTTTTGCGCTGACTGTGCACAGAACCTCTCCAGGTTGAGTAGTCAAGTCATCATCCCAGGACTGTTTTGACCGCTGTGTGGTAAGAATGATTAAACTGAGACTGAGGGCACTCAAAGTTGGGGTGATTAGGAAGTGCACCTGTGCTTAAATCATGCTATTACTGTTTAACCTAGAGAAGGTGCAGACCACCCAGAACTGGGAGAGAGCCTGGACCGGAGTCGGAGGGAGCAGCGACGAAGCCGGTAGAGGTGCACAGCAATGACTGAATAGTGTCAAGAGACCCTTGGGGCAAATTACAATGTCGGTTGGAAAGACTCCGACCAGAGTTCCAACCGTCATTGTAGGTTTAAACTCCGGCTGCGGTATTACAATGATTGCGGTAGGAGTTTAAACAGGCTGGGGAATCCGACTCGGCTCTGACAGGCTCAAGGAGTCTGTCGGCCAGTCGGAAAGGCCTCATAACCACTTAAGGACAGCATTTCCACCGTCAGGATTAGGATTTCAGCAGTTCTGTGTCGGCCTTTCCGACATGGTACTGCTGTCGGAAAGTGTCTTTGGGGGCCCCTAGCAGGGCCTTCTTCCCCCCTGGTGCTCCACATGTGGCCCTGGCTGGCACCTATGGTGCCCCCTTCACATCCCTGCACCGTGTGGCAGGCACCTTGAGGCCACAGAGTGCATGGATGTTTAAAAAGGTCAATTTTTCAATGGGAGCTTGTGCTGTGGGCGGTTTCGGCCTGCTGCACAAGTTCCCATTAGAAAATGGGATTTTTGCTACTGCACCACTAGTGGTGGCATCCTAATTGCGGTGTCCGAACCGCCGATATGAGGTTGGTCAGTTCCCCATGGGCAACGATGACATTGTAATCAGGGCCTTAATAGTTTGTGGTGCTCAATAGTGTGTAGTTGTGAGTTCTAGTGTGTTTTAAAGTACTTTTATTCTTAAGATAAGCACTGGGTTGGGCATTTAATTCTGATGTTGTTTGAATGCAGAGTCTGAATAACCCCACAATCCCTCACTGAAAAGCCTGTGACTGCAGAAGGGTGCAAGGGGTTGCAGTTGGACCAGATTTCTGAACCATAGTATGAGGGACCCCAGGACAAAAGAGGCAAGCAATTTCAATCCCCAGGGTTGAGGCCCTATAGCATCTGCCTGCCACTTGACACCCCACTACACGGTATGTGATAATAAGCCTGTCTTGTTATAGATGATGCAACATTTTGGACGATTAAACCTTATGCAAGGGAGATCTTTATAAAGTGTGCATCCTGTTCTGAAATATTCCAAGGTGCCGCCAACTATGATGATCATGGTAAAGAAGGCACTGGGAAGAAAACGAATTGCCTAGGGTCACACAGTTTGGTCAAGCTGAGAGGCCAGGATTGAAAGGAGGATTCCTGATTACACATTATGCAATTCAGCCACAGGATGAGGATCATATTCTTTCCACCTTCTGCCCCAATGACAATTTTACTTTTGACCCAAGAGGCAGTCAATTGTCTTGTGCCACCTAGCACCAGGTGCTCTCAAATATGATGGTCACAAATAAGAAGGCACAGGGAAGAAAAAGCAATTACATAGGGTCAATCCGTTTGGTATATCCGAGAGGCTGGCTTGGCCATCATCTACTTGTTTTTGCTTTGTTCGCCCTAAGTTTGCAGGGTATGCCCAGACGTGGGTCCCTTGCTCACTTTGCCACTAAATACAAGCTAGCCTGGCTGATGAGGGATGTTACCCCGAAACTGGTCCCAGGATGCTTGTTTCTAGTCCAGGAAAGGCCTAGCTTGTCAGTTCGGGCTAGACTGTTCCCATGAGGAACAGGGTCAAGACTGATTTGCATATTGTTGGGTCTGAACTGGGGTGACAAAATGAGCTAAAGAACAAAGATGGATTCAACCCAGATCTGTGACTGGGGGTGAGTGTCTGAAAAGTTTCAGCGCTCCGTCCATCATCTCCTTGTGTTTGCGGATGGAAACCAGGCCAGAAGCTGGCCTCACACCTAGTTTCTGGCCCAGGGCCCACAAAAGTTTGTGACTGGTCTGACCTAATCCCC
Organism: Lissotriton vulgaris; assembly: GCF_964263255.1. Taxonomy (NCBI): domain Eukaryota; kingdom Metazoa; phylum Chordata; class Amphibia; order Caudata; family Salamandridae; genus Lissotriton; species Lissotriton vulgaris. Next base: position 161,534,720 of record NC_141700.1, read on the forward strand.
ATATACTCAAATGGTATCGCTGGATGGGGGTGGCAAAGTTAAAGCGTCTACACTTACAAGAAGCGTTTTAAAGGAGAAGCGTGCTCAATTCAAACCAGAATTACCATATTGAGGTACGGCAAACTGTTATTGGGTGTAAGGGGGGATTGGAGGGGAGAGAAATGCCACTGTTAGGGGCTTCTCCTTTGTTTTGCATTATTATAGTGTTGTAAGTCAAGGCAGAAGAGACTGGTTGAAACAGTGACACAGAGAGCCCCTGAAGCAATAAGCTCTGTCCCAATAAGGAGGGCAATGGAAAGAGGAGAAAAGATTTAGGATTTAGCGGACTCATGGTGGTTTCTGAAATGTATGTAGCCCAAACACAGCTCCAAGTACCAATGGAGTGCTTTATAAAGATAATTTTTATTGTAACATGAGCATCTCAGCCACGAGGTGCTAAAGATAGAAATGGGTTCTCTGGGGTTTGGTTAGACCAGATTGCAAACCTCATGGCATTTTTAGGGGTCTGAGAGAGGGTGATATGCAAGGGGTTAGTGCTATAGAGCACCCGTAGAGTTTCTTTAGTCATTTCCCATTCGAGGCATGGGACAGTCCAATAATTTAGCCAATACCACACTTTTTTAGTGAAATGCAAATGCTGGAACTAGAAATCAAGTCTCAGGACAGTAAAGTTAGCAGCTCATCAGTCACTAGACCAAATCATCTCCATTACCTCATGTTCAGAATTGGGTGCAAAGCAGTGAGCTCAAACACCACAATGAAAGTAAACTAAATTACATCCTCTCGTTAAAAAACACAGGAATACTTGTACAGGCTAACTAGACCATATCTGTGCCCCGATAAATGGGAAACAGTCGTGATTTCTATATTGCAGTGCCTTTACCATGCATTTATTATCACACACGTTTTTAACACGCATATGCCTTTATCATGCATGCCTTTACCACACATTTAAGGTAAGTATGGGAGATTGGGGGGTCTCCCCACAAAAAGATAAACATTGAATATAGCTATACATATATATGTTTAAATTGACCTTACTGATACTTACCTTATTTAGACTAATACTGTGTGGTAATGGCATACAAGGTAAAAGCATATGTGTGCTAAAAATGTGGTGTATAAAATGCATTGTAAAGGTATGCACTGTTTGTTCCTGCGTTGCTCCATCACGCAAACCACAAGAAACACCATGCCCCATTTCTGGGCTTACTGTATAAAACCCCAGAAACAGCACCTCAACCCATTGTTTTTTGTCAATGAAGTCTACAACTCCCAGAGTGCAACAGACAACAATGAAGGCTCTGAAGCTTAGAGGTAAAGGCCAGGATGACCCGGGCTGTGCCTAAAAAACTCACATCCAGGCAGTACTCACCTGTTCCCAAAGGTGCTTCTAGTGCTGCTGCACATCTACATCAGCCATAGTGTCAGCAAGGGAGCCAGTCTCTCATAATCTTTTTATTGGTATTTTCACATTTACAACAAATGACAATGAACATGTATAGACCCTTTGCGTTTGTTCTTGTAGGGGCCCCGGTCAGTTAGTTTTGGCTGAGGATATTTATAGGGTTTTCCAATTGTCCATTTCTGCCTGTGCTTCCTTGTTCCTCTGTCTTTTAAACATATAACATAAAACATGTAGGTGCTCGCGATTGTTCTGAGGTGTACAGTCCTATGATGCGTCACATATAAGTACTGGTGTTTTTAATTTTTTCTTGTGATGACCGTCAGGGGTGTTTGAGTCTACTCTCCACACCGTCTCCCTGTCTCATCCGCTAACTCTGCCTGCCTCAGGTGCTCTTTTTGTGCATTTGCTCTCCTGTTGGAGCATACTGGTTTTTATTGTTCATGGGGGTTCGTATGCGTTTAGGAACTTGTCTAGGGTTTCCCACATCCCCCTGTTGGGGTTGTTCCATGGTGCGTATCTTAGTGCTGTGTTGTTGGCTCCTCTGAGGAAGGTCACTCAATTCAGCCACCTCTTGAATGTGGCTTTGGCTGTGTCTTTCCATTTGGTTAGCACTGTTTTGGCTGCTGCCGTTAGGAGGAAGTCTAGGAGGTTTCTGTCTTGTTGTGTGGCAATGTCTGCCGTTATGAGTGCAGTAGTGATTGTGGCAAATTCGAATGTAAAGACTTTTTTCCAGAATTTTCTGACCTTACTGCAATTAAAGATGAGGTGCGCTAGGTCCCCCTTTTCTTGCTCACAGTTCCAGCAGTTATCGTTTTCTCTAAGTCCTAATGCCGCTAAGCGCGCTGGTGTCCAGTATGTTTTGTGCAATAACCAGAATTTTGTCTGTGCTAGCATTGGGGAGATCATGTTTTTCGATGGGGACGCCCAGAGGGTGTATTTCTTGCTGAGTGAACGTGGTATCTAGTTGGGTTGCCCAGTAGCTTGATTTCTTGGAGTTAAGCTTTGAGGAGTCGGGTCGGAGGAGTTTGTATAGGTGGAACACTTGGTGTCCCACTTTGTTGAGGTTCTCCATATAAAGAATAATCAAGGGTTTGTGCTTTGTTATTTTTGATTTGGCTATGGCTGTTTTAATTTTGAGGAAGTTGTAGAGTTCTATGTCAGGTAGGTTGTCTTTGGTTTTTAGATTGTTAAACGTGTATGGCTCTCCCTCGTCTTCCAGATGAGCAGTATATGAGAACCCTAGTTTTCTCCATGATTCTATGTCTAGGGGCTTCCCCCTATATTTAATTTTGGGGTTTGCCCAGAGGGATTCCCAACTCAAATTTTTAGTGCTGTGTTCAAGTTTCTGGTCTACCTTAAGTAGCGCGTGTTTCATATTTGTAAGTATAGGGTTATTCTTTTGTGCCTGCTTGTTGGCCGTGAGGAGGGCTATAGGTTCGGTGTTGTTTAGAATGGTTTTCTCGATAGAGAGCCAGATTGGCGTGTATTTTTTGTTTGGTAACACCCAGTACATTCCCTGTCTTGCTATGAAGGCCGTCTGGAATGTCCTGAAGTCCGCCAAGTTTAACCCTCGAAATCTCTTCTCTAGTTTTAGTTTTGGGAGGCCTATTCTAGGTTTTTTTTCTCGCCATATGAATTTGTTTATCATTTGGTCCACCTTGTGGTGGAATTCGTCCGTGAGTAAGAGGGGGAGCATTCCGCGGGTTGAGGAAGGCATCGCCGCCATTTTGCGCCAAGCCATTGGCCACGCCCACACTCGTGAGGCCACGCCCACTCTGCCCCAGTCTCCATAAAGCCGCGCTGAGAACTAGCCGCGCATTAGGACATTGACACTCCTGAGGCACAGCCGGGAGCACCGCTTGTAACTGTTTTTAAAACCACTGTATTTGCTCGCAATTTTATCTGTATTGCCACTTACTTCTGGGCACTTTCCCTCCCTAAATCCTCCTTCAATTCCCCGGCGCTGCGGATCTTAGCGCTGTCGCGGGTTGAGGAAGCCATCGGCGCCATTTCACGCTAAGCCATTGGCCACGCCCACTCTCATGAGGCCACGCCCACTCCGCCCCAGTCTCCATAAAGCCGCGCTGAGATCTAGCCGCGCATTAGGACATTGACACTCCTGAGGCACAGCCGGGAGCACCGCTTGTAACTGTTTTTAAAACCACTGTATTTGCTCGCAATTTTATCTGTATTGCCACTTACTTCTGGGCACTTTCCCTCCCTAAATCCTCCTAAAAATTCCCCCGCGCCGCAGATCTAAGCGGTGCCGCGGGTTGAGGAAGCCATCGGCGCCATTTCGCGCCAAGCCATTGGCCACGCCCACTCTCGGGAGGCCACGCCCCCTTACAACCTTCTTTAATGTGCATTCCCCGGAAGCGCAGCGGGCGCGCCAATGGTAAGCCCGTCTGCCCCCGTCCGCGGCCGGACGGGGCATGGGGCATGTCACCCTGCCCAAGTTACTCAATATTCCTCTATTGATCTGCTCGATCTGCATGCCCCTTGGCCTCTAGCCCCGACTGCCCGTTCGCAGCTTGATCAACTGGGCTTGGGACACGCTCAAGAAGTTTTTCCTGAGCTTGATGCTTGCTTGGCCTCTCCCCCTCATCGGTCCACTTTTTACCCCCCGCTCACATCACCCCCCAACCTCGAGCTTAAAGTGAGCTACCGTAACACCCGCTCACTAGCAAAACATCATACGGAAATGTATCACCTCCTAGAGGCCGACAGTCCCGACATATTGTTTATAACGGAAACCTGGTTGCATGACGGATCCTCTCCCGACATCTTGGCAGCCATTCCGCCTGGCTACTATATCATTCAAGCCAACAGGGCCTCTGGCAAACTCGGAGGGGGAGTGGTAGCCATCATCAAGCTTCCAACTGGATTTTCCGTCCTTACCGTACCCTGTATTCCTCAGATTGACTGGTTAGCACTCAGACAGGAATCCTCAGTGTCACCCCTTATTTGTATCTTAGTTTATCGCCCTCCTCAGTCCATGCCTGATTTTCCGACTATGTTCGGAGACCTATTGTCCCAGGTAGTCATCAACAATTCTAAAATTCTAGTCCTCGGAGACTTCAACTACTGGCCCCTGGACGAGAAGGAGAGTGCTTGCTCTGCGGCCTTCTCTGACCTGTTATGTGGCCTGAATTGTTGTCAACATATTAACACTGCCACGCACACAAAAGGCCACATACTGGACCGGGTCTGGACTTCTAACTTAGAGATCTCGGCCCCCCTTATACTGCCGTGTTCATGGTCTGACCACTCCCTTATTTCTTTTTCCCTTAAAGCCCCTATCTGCCCCAGTAGGCCTCTGGAGTCGAACTTCTCGGCCCGGAACTGGAATAAAGCTGACATTAGCCATTTCATTGACTTACTCAGCATCTCCCTTCCCTCTGAATCCGACTCAATAGACACTCAAGCCTCTGACTTAACCCGCTGGCTCGAATCGGCCAGCGATGTGGTTGCCCCCCTCAAACTGGTCAAAGTTAGGCGCCCCATGACGCTCAGAAATGGTTTACCGAGGACCTTAAAGTTTTAAAACTCGGACTTAGACAAGCCGATCGCCGTTGGCGTAGAAATTATGCCCCTGAAGCTAGGCTAGAGTTCTTAACCCTACTTAAAGGGTACAAGTCTTCCATTGTGCTAGCCAAAACCCTGTACTTTTCCAACAAAATTGTGGAGTCAGCTAACAAAGCTAAAGACATCTTCTCGATCATGGAGGAACTATCTCACCCCGACAGGGTCTCCATCAAACCCCTCCCTTCACAGGGGCTCTGTGATTCTCTCAATCATTTCTTTGTTGAGAAGATTGAAAAAATGAAAAACAGCATCTCGGTGTCGCCCTCATCTGACTCTTCCGGGTCCCTCGCTAACCCCCGCACTGACCCCATTAACCCCCACTCTCTCACTCAGATTCCCCTCATTCTGGAGACGGACTTCTGCGCTCTTCTAAACAAAGTCACCTCAGGATCTCCCACTGATTGCTGTACCCCCAAGATCCTACGCGAGGCCTTCATTGCCTGCCCAGCCCCCCCCTTGGCACTCCTGAACAATTCCCTCACTCTTGGCCTAGTCCCTAGCACTTTTAAGGCAGCCGAGGTAGTGCCTATCTTAAAGAAACCTACAGCCGATCCCACGATCATGAGCAACTTCCGTCCCATCTCCCTCCTTCCCTACCTCAGCAAGGTGCTCGAGTCCCACGTTACAAACATCTTGAGCTCGTTTGTTTAGCAGTCTCATTTTCTTGACTCTCAACAGGCCGGGTTTAGACCCGCCCACTCTACAGAGATGGTCATACTCTCTGTTATAGAAGAACTGCGCAAGGGGGCCGACTCTAACATCAGTCAGGCCCTAGTGCTCCTGGATTTGTCGGTCGCCTTCGACACGGTCGACCATGTCATCCTGGTCGACCGTGTCAGGCAGACTGGCATCAGGGGCACTGCCCTGGACTGGGTTCGCTTGTTTCTCACCAGCCGCCAACAAGTGGTCCGGCTATCCCAGTTCTCCGCGGACAGGGTGGGGTTGACTTGCGGCGTGCCGCAGGGCTCTTCTTTGTCCCCGCTCCTTTTTAACTTATACCTTACCCCCCTGATCAGATCTCTCAGAGATAGGAATGTCACCGCGTTTAATTACGCGGATGACATCCAGCTAGTAGTCTTCAACATCGACCCCTCGGACCAGTCAGTCTCAGATTTTCAAGCCACCCTCTGTCACATCAGCAACTGGATGGGGGCAAATCACCTGAAGCTTAACCCCGACAAGACCGAACTGGTTCTTGTCGGAGGGCCTTCCAATCCTTGGAATTCCAACTTCTGGCCCTCTAGCTTGGGCCTCCCCCCTCGTCCAGTTGACTCTGCCAAAAGTCTGGGGGTTATCATCAGCAAAGATCTCTCGATGAAACCCCAGATAAATGCCACTGTCTCTTCTTGCTTTTTCCAACTGCGCAAAATCCGGAAAATTGCACGCTTTCTCACCACCGAAGCTCTTACCCTGGCCCTCTTGGCATTAGTCGTCTCTAGAATTGACTACGCCAACTCCTTGTATGTAGGCATCCCAGACTATCAACTCAAACGTTTGCAGCTTGTCCAGAACCAGGCGGCACGCCTCATCTTCCATCAACCAAGGCACCACCACGTCCGTCCTCTGCTAAAATCTCTGCACTGGCTCCCTGTGTCCAAACGTTGCAAATTCAATCTGGGCTGCCTTGTCTTTAAATCTCTGGCCGGCCTAGGTCCTACTTTCATTTCCTCCCTCATTCATCCCTATGTCCCCTCCCGTAATCTTCGCTCGGCTCATTCGGCTCTACTCAAAGTCCCTAGAGTCAAGCGTAAGAAATGGGGAGGTTTAAGATTCTCATTCCTCGCTCCATCCTTCTGGAATGCCCTCCCATTGGACATAAGGCTGGCTTCTCCCTATACCCACTTCAAATCCCTCCTTAAGACCTACCTGTTTCGCATTGTGTACAATTAAATTATTTTCCTTTTCCCCGGTCCCTTCCACCTTTCTTTTTTCCCTGTTACTGCTATGCACTCCCTTGCCCTGTCCAGGCAGCTGCCTACTGTTCTTTTGCCCTAGCACCAAGAAACTGTATAGTGTATGTTGCGCTTTATAAATACTTTTCACATCACATCACATCACATCACATTCCAGTCAGGTAGTTTACCACTGGTATGATCATCATCTTTATGGTGTCTATTCTCCCCCACCATGTGATGAACTTGGGTGAACAGGATTCTAGTAGCCCTTTGATTTTTTCGAGGGTTAGTTTCTTGTTATGCTCAAGGGTGGTGTTCAGGTCTTTCCCAAAGTGGATCCCTAGGTATTTGACAAACCCGGGTTGCCAAGCTAATCCTGATTCGCCTATTGCTTCTCTGGTTGTGTGAATGTTGAGTGGTATGCATTCCGATTTGTCTTTGTTTAGTTTATAGCCGGCGTGGTTAGAGTACCGGCCTATGGTGTCCATCAGGGCTGTGATAGATGTTTCTGGGTCTTCTTTTATTATGAGGATGTCGTCCGCATACGCGGCAAGTCTGTCATGGTCTTGTTGATGGTGATTCCTGTCATATTTCTATTGGCTAAGATGTCTCTAATCAGGGGTTCAAGCACTAATAGGAACAGGGACAGGGACAGGGGGCACCCTTGTCTCGTCCCCCGTTGAAGGTTGAATTGGGGTGAGGTTGACCCGTTTATGGCTACCTGTGCTTTGGGGGTTGTATATAGTGCCATTACTTTCCTCATATAGCTTCCTCCCAGGTTGTACGCTCACATGCTCTGTTCTAGGAAGTGCCAGGACACCCTGTCAAAGGCTTTCTCAACGTCTAGTGTTATTGTTACCGACGGTTTATCAGATTTGGAAGAGTGTTCGAGGACATGGCAGAGGAGTCTGGTGTTATCATGGGACATGCGTGTTTTCAGAAAGCCTACTTGTGTGTTGTTAATCAGCTGTGGGAGCACTGTGTTCAGTCTTGTGGCTAGGATTTTGGCATATATCTTGCAGTCTGTGTTGATATGTGAGATGTGTCTGTAGTTTTGGGGGCGCTGTGGGTCTTTGCCTTCCTTGGGAATGACTATTATGTTTGCTTCCTTCAAGGAGTCTTTTACTACCCCCTCCTTTTCGCAGTGGTTACAGACTTTTTTCATAATTGGGAGTAGGTGCGCTTGTAAGGTTTTATAGAAGGAGCCTGTGTAGCCATCCGGCCCCGGAGCCTTGCTGTCTTTTAGGGACTTGATCGCCATTGCGATCTCGTTAGTTTTTATATCTTCTCCTAGCGTCCGTGCCTCGTCGCTCAACAGTTTGGGAAGGTTGAGTCTGTCTAGGTAAGCTTTGCAGCCCTCCTGATCTAGGGTTTCGTCTCTTTTGTAGAGCTCTTGGTAGAAGTTTCTAAATGTGTCTAGGAAGTCTTTATGTTTTATGTGTGTGTTGTTGGCTGCGTCTGTGATGGGTGAGATGGTATGTTGCCTTTGTTTATGTTTAAGGTATGACGCTAGAATTTTCCCTGCCTTGTGTGCTTCACAAAGGTTAATTTGCTTGTATTTTTTTATCCACAGGCCTGCTTGTTCATTCAGTAATCTGTTGAATTCGTATTTTTTCCCCGTGAGCTCCTTAAGTGCGTCAGCGTTTGTTGTGTCCCCAATATGTGTTGTTTCAAGGTGCTTAATGTCTCTTTCCAGCTGGTTCAGTTGTGCCATTGCTTCCCTGTCTCGTCTTGCCTTGATTTCTATTAGTGTACCCCTGACCATCGCCTTGAGCGCATCCAATAGGGTTTTGGGGTCTATGTCTGTAGTATCGTTGTCTGTGATGTAGCCTTTGATGGCTTGCTCTACTCTAGTTTTGTCTTATTGTTTGGCCATTACTATATTATTAAACCGCCAACTGCTGGTTAGGTTTTCGTTATGTAGACCTGTAGGCTTATGCACAAGTGGCCGGAGATTGTTCTTGACGCTATTTCTGTAGGTTCTATTAAGTGTGTGTGTGAGATGAGGTTGTAATCTATTCTGCTGTAGGAGTTGTGCGGGTTGGAGTAAATCGTGTAGTCTCTGGTGTCGGGGTGTTGCAGTCGCCAAGGGTCTTTCAGGTTAAACCTATTGCATATGCTCTTTAATGTGTTGTGTGCGGCCGGGGGCCGGGCTTGGGTCACCGACTGTCTGTCTAGTGTATAGTCTAGAACCAGGTTGAAGTATCCCGCCAGTATTGTCATGTCGTTTGGGGAGTTTTCCTCTAGCCTCTTCGCTATACCCTCCCAGTATGTTGTATCATCTGTGTTGGGGGCATATGTGTTAGCTATGAGTATAGTTTTGTCTCCTCTTTTCAAGTGTGTTATTAGCAGTCTCCCTTCCTCATCATGCTGTTCATTTTCAATGGTTATATTTGACTTGCTGTTTATCAATGTGATAACCCCTCCCTTTTTGCTCACTGCCAGTGAGCAGGCTATCTGACCTATCCATCTTGCCCTAAAAGTTACTTCGTTCAGAGTACCTGTTTCCAACCCTGGGCACTATAGTCTGTTTCTGAGATTCAGTGGTTTCCGTCCTTTTTCTTTTCTTTCCTTCTTGCCGCTCCCTCCTACTCTGTCGTTAGATCTGGTGAATTGCTCCTTTTGCTCGACGCCGACGCTGTAGTTTCCATGTCTTGTTGGTCTGGCCCGCGCAGATATCTTAATAGCTCCGTCGGGTCTTCAAACGTGTGTGACCTACCCTTGTTGTTTATTCTGAATTTAGTGGGGCCAGCGAAGGAGAATGTGATGTTTTCTTTCCTTAATTTGTCTCTCTGGGCTAGAAATCCTTTTCTTAAGTCAACTGTGGACTTTGAGTAGTCCTGTGTAAGGATTACTTTGTGACCGTTCCATTGTAGGTTTGATTTTTCCTAGATTCTGCAAAAATGGCATGGTGTGATGTGAGCGTAGTGGCTTGCAGATTATGGGTCTCGGCCAAGATCTATTTGCTGTTTTGAAGGCCGGCACTCTGTATGCTCTGTCTAGCTCAAAGGGGTTATCGAATTTGAGGTTTGAGAGTTTCGGTAGGAGGTCCTGTATGAGCGCCACGCCTGAGCCCGCTTTTTCCTCCTCTCCTTCCGGTATTCCTAGGATTCTTATATTTCCTTTTCTGCTACTGTCCTCAAACTGCACTGCTTGTTTTGAATGGCTGATGTAGCCTTGGTTAGTGCCACGATCGTCTTATTTGTGAGAAGTCCCCCATCTTCTATATCACTCACCCGCTGTTCCACCACTGCTATTCTGTTGTTTAATGCGTGGATGTCTGCTCTGACTGCCGCCAGTTCAAGTTGAATTGGGTCTGTGGTTCGATTCGTTATTTTTGCTAGGTTGTGAACTTCGGCCAGTTTTTTAAGTATACTGTCCAGTGTACTATTGATGTCTGGTTTTTGCTTGATAGGGGACTCCGCATGACCTTCTGTTTTTTTTTTTTTCGGTAGTTGGGTGATTTTGCCAACGTTGCTAGCCATGTTTGTTAGCCCCCTCTTTGCTTGGTGCAGCTCAAATCTCTTACTCCTTCTCTGTGGTACCGGCTGAGATGCGAGTTTTTGTGGGTGCTCAGCTTGTGGCTCACCGGCGTTGTTCTTATGTTGCTTGGTTTTATCTTTTGGGCCCAATCCCTTCTATTTGAGGTTCTGTGTTAGGGCTGGCACTCCTGATGTGTTGGCTTTCCTATGTGGTTTCACTTCCATCACTGTTCTCTGAGTTGTAGCCCGTGCTGGCGTGATTGTGGTGTGGCCCCTTTAGTGGTTACTTCACACGTTGTCGCTGGGCTTAGGCTGTCTTGTTTCCTCCGTCTTAGGCTCTACTTAGCCTGGCTGAGTCAAGCATCTCTCGTGGCCGGCTTGTTGAAGAGTATTGCTGTTTGCCTCCGACTGGGTGTTTTGTTAGTTGTTTTCCGCTTGTTTTGGAGATGATAGGCCTGTATGTTCGTGTAGGTCGCCGGTCTTTCTGCCCCCTCTGTTTTTTTGTTGCTCGTTTTCCTTTAGCCCCGTTTCCATCCCAAAGTGGCGGCCTCTTGTATTGCCCTCAGTTTCGGTTATGCTCGGGCCTTATTCAGGTGGGATGCTGGGGGACTTGGCAGCTTGTAGGTGGCCAAGCATGTATTGCGAACTCAAATAGACTACTTTACAGTTACAGGCTCTAGCAGCAGCAGAACACAGCAGATCAGGGGAAATCAGGTGAAAGGCATGAACTGAAACCCCCACGAAGTGGCTCCTGGTCACAAGTCAGTGCTATAAAACAACTAATAATAAATTAATGCATTTTGTTCTCCTCTGAAAAGACCAGAAGATGGGTAGTGTGGTGAACAAAACTTGCATACTAACGTGGTCTTTATGAAATAATTATACTGAAACTCTAAATACCACCCCAGAGGCATTTTATTGAGAACAATTTGCACCATTTTCATTGGGTGCAATCGGTTGAAAAATAGTTTTTTTACCTTTTGGAACAGGTAGTCTTTCAGATGCACATCCTTTTTAGATACATTTGGAAAGGACTGCTTGCCCCTACCCCAAACAGAAAAAGAGTATTTTTTTTCTGTCCAGTTGCTGCGGTTTATTAGATGTTGGAAACAATCGATCACCGAGACAGGTCTCATCATGGCTACCGACGACATCCAAGCCCTACTCAACCGAGAAGAGACTGCGGCTCTGACCCCCCTTGACCTCTCGGCAGCCGTAGATATGGTCTCCTACCACTCGCTCCTCATATGGCTGCACAACATAGGCATCCAAGGAGCCGTTCCCAGATGGATTACCTCTTTCCTCACTGGAAGAATGCAAAAAGTCTGCCTTCACCCCCTTCACCTCCAAACCCAAGTAAATCATATGTGGAGTACGCCAAGGATCCTCGCTTAGCCTCACCCTCTTCAACACTTATATGACCCCTTTAACCAGCATTGCTAAAACGTATAGACTCATCAAGCTATTCTACGTCAAAGACGCACAAATCATCCTCTCACTCTTTGAAGACACCACCAATACCAACATCAACTTTCACAATTGCATGGCAGATGTTGCCAACTGGAAGAAGGACAACTGCCTGAAGCTCAACTCGGAAAGGTCAGAGATACTGATTTTCAGAATCTAAAGCTCCCAATGGGTTGTGGTGACCCTCGGAACTCGGACCTGCTCATACCCCCACTGACCACGCTAAGAACCTAGGCATCATTCTGGATAACAAGCTAACCATGACGACTCAAGTCAACGCCGTCTCTTCCTCCTGCTACTTCATCCTCTGCATGCGTCATAAGATATTGAAATGGCTACCCCAAAGCTCAACCAGGCCCTCATCTCCAGTCAACTAGACTATGGCAAAGCTCTCTGAGGAGGGATCTCAGCTCACCTCCTCCAATGGCTACTGACCATACAGAACACCTCAGCCAGTCTCAAACACTATCTCCCTAGACAAACCCACATCACTCCCTACCTCATGGAACTCCACTTGCTTCCCTGTGCAGACAAGATGCCAGTTCAAGCTCCAGACCCATACAGACAAGGCACTACACAACTGCGGACCCGCCTACTTGAACCACTGCCTGAATTTTCATCATCCCACCTGACACCTCCACTCCGCGTCCCTTTCTCAACCCCTCACCCCCCCCTGCATCCAAGGCGGACCCCCACAGACAGCGGAACATTTCCATAAGGAATAGGTATTTTAACAAAGGCCAGGATAGACTACCAGATGGACATTGGAATCCCGTGCCATTCGAGTAGACAATTACTGAAATAGCCAAGAGGGAGAAACAGACCAGAAGGGACTAACTCTAAAATCAAGCTACCCTAACTGGGACTTCATGAACACTAGAAAATGGCAACCCTGGCCTAGTCTTTAAATAAATCGAACAAAATCTATCTTTTACTTTTCGCCAACAAACCTGGAACGGCGAACCAAGGGGAACTTTTTCGAACATAAATAGGTATAACAGGACAACCCACTAGTAGCAGATACTATAGAAGGCTCAAGTAATACTGCTTTCTGGTTTCAAGAAGTTTTACTCAGAAGACTTATATAAGTCCATCTTTGAACTCAGGGGCGATTGTTAACACCCCCTGGTGAGGACAGAATAAATCTTGTCTTGATAAAGGTGGTAACCAATAAGAGAACCCACCGAAACGCGTCAACGCTACTTACCGTACAATTCAAGTCTCCATAACCAGATTTGATATGCCGATGTCGTAGCAGTACAACACTGGTTGTTAAACCACGGAGCAGGAATGTACAAGTTGTAACCAACAATTTTTATGTTGTACCCATCTTTGTCTGTTCTCAATAGTGCGGGTCATTGTTGAGTGAATTGTTTTATTGTGTTATATTCTTAGGGATTTAGATTAGTTTGCCCTATTGTGTGTTTTAATTTATTCAAAATAAATGAATTTTTAACTTTCATATGTTTCTGTTGTATGTAACTTTGACACTGTAAGGTTTAGCATTCCAAACCTCCACTTAGCTTTGTCGCAAGGGAATCCTCTTCTTCCTTTGTTGGGGTTTTGTGCCGGCAAAAGCATGCTTTGGATTATTGGTAGCAATGTGTGCTCCATGTCAGAGGTTGTCTCGCCCATGTCACGCTCTGCTGTCCATTGAGAGAGCCACTGGAGTTGCACTGCTAGGAAATATGCTTCAAAGGCTGGAGCCCCAAGACCTCCTTGGTCAGTCGAAAGATACAGTTTGGACAGAGCTACTCTGTACCGGCCCGGTCCCCAAATGAGGGATGTGAGGAGGGTGTCTATTTCCCTGAAGAAGAGGCGAGGAGGAATAACTGGGAGATTGGCGAAGTGATATGGTAGCCGGGGGACAATAATCATTTTAGCTAGAGCCACCCGTATGATGGGGCTAAGCGTCTTCCAAAAATCTACTGAGGTCCGTATGCCCTCTAGTGCTCTGCGGTGATTCCCTTCATACAGGTAATTCGGAGAGTGGTACAGCTTGACTCCGAGGTATCTTGGGGCAGAATTGCTCCACGCAACCCTCTGGGTCCCAATTGTGATGTCGAAGGTGGCTAGGTGCTGGCTAAGCGGGTAGATCATAGATTTGCCCCAGTTGAGGCCAAAACCTCTGCAAACTCTTGTAGTGTTGTCCATATGGGGGTGATGTCTCGCACGTAGATGAGCAGGACATCTGCGTATAATGACACACTGTGGACTGTAACAGGTATTGGGATACCCCAAACCTCACCCCGCCACGCATTCGTATCGCTAAGGGTTCTATAGCCAAAGTCCGTAGCCCTTTGATGAAGTGTGTCAACACGAAACGCGTTGGCTGGACTATATGCTGTGGCGCGCAGCGTTGAACCTTTTGCTGTGTCCCTTTGAAATAAAAGTTGGCTGATGAACTTACCTGTTTTGTGGGCCCTCTATCAGCAGGCGAAACCTTGTTGGGATTATTTACGGCTTGCCTGAGCCATGGAGGATGCCCCAGTGTTGCGAGACACACCGCGACAACGCCAATCGACGCCGCGGCAAGGTGAACAGGTGACGGTTTCTATAGGGATGATGCGCAGTGTGAGGACTCATGCTGTGCCCCACTCACCACTTGGGATTGATGAACTTTATTGGGGGTTTATCCTGGTAGCCGCTCACTGTAGAATCAATCAGGCACTACGATTACCATCAGGCCCCTGGTGTGGCCACGCCCACAGAGGCGGAATTGTAAGTACAAAGGTGGTGCTGGTAAAAGGCCAAGGAGTTTACCCTGGAAAGTCCGTAGCCCTTTGATGAAGTGTGTCGGCTGGACTATATGCTGTGGTGCGCAAATCGTAAATCATACGTTCTTATTTAGCGCCTTTCACCGTAAGGTCTCAAGGCGCTTGCTTTGGGAACCCGTCCTGGCTTTTTCCCTGCGAGATAACCCCTACTGGGCATCTCCAAGGTGAAAGCCAGGCATCCCATTGCGGTGGGGCCATAGTGGAGATTAAGCAAGCTATTGCCCTGAGTTGCAGAGCGTGAACCCATGATTCGAGTAGGCACCGAGGCGAGAATTATCGAGTCCGTGGACATTTTGAGCTCAAGACCCTGCCACGTCGGGGATTGAGCCCTGGTCCCGGGTCTGACCTCTGCGTCCGGGTCTGCCTCCTCTAACCGGTGAGCCACACTTCTCCAGCGTTGAACCGTTTGCTGTGTCCTTTTGAAATAAAGGTTGGCTGATGAACTTACCTGTTTTGTGGGCCCTCTATCAGTGGGCAAAACTTTGTTGGGATATATATATATATATATATATATATATATATATATATATATATATATATATATCGTTCCTCTGCGGCAAGAATCAAAAGAAACGAAGTTCCTGTAATATATATATATATATATATATATATATATATATATATATATATATATATATATATATATATATCAATTCGAAGGAAGTGCCTGCTGAGGTAAGAGCCCACACATTGGAATGAAATTGGCTGACAAATTTATTTGGTGGTGCTGTATGCCGCTAAAACATGATGGCTCACTGCATGAAAGTTCTGCTCCCGACGCGTTTCGTGCTGCCTGCATGTTAGGAATCGGGTTAGTCCCTTTTTTATGATCATGCCTTGACATCACATGACAAAGGAAGTAGGATAAAAGGTGGTCCTACCTTTAGCTCGATGCTTGATATTGCCAGTGTTTTGGATTCCTACCCGGGTTGTTGGCTGTCGTTTTTTGCTGCTGAACCGAGATTTCCCCGGCTTTTTGGAAGCCTCTTGGGTTCATTTTTGCCTTTCTCACGGGCTCGTGAGAAGGTTTGTCTTTTTCCATTTTCCCCGCTATGTCCCCTTGATTAGTTAGCAAGTTAGCTTGGGTTCCCGGGTTTCCCTTTCCCTCCTGCTTTTTCTTTTAAACATTCCCAGCACTATTATTGTTTTTGTGTGTTCGGGGGCCCCCGAATACACTCGCGTTGCACGGAGTCATTGTTCTCTCGTATTGAGGAGAGAAGCAACGCAGACTTTACACGGAGCTTCGGCGGTTCCAGCGCGTCTTTGCTGGGATTGCTCTTTGCCTCGTTGTGTGCGGAAGTGACGTTTCGGGTCACTCCGCGAAGCCTCGCTGGGTTTGTTGTGGGGATTTTCGAAAGACTGCCCTCTGTCCCTGTCCCTTAGTTACGAACGAAGGTTTTTTTTTTAGGCGGTGGTTTTTACCATAGTAAGCCCTTTTCCCCCTCATTTATTATTTTATTTTTTGGACTTTGTGACGGAAGCTCCCTCCATTTCCTGCATACAACAGAGTCTTTTTGCAGTTACTGGAGTGCGACTTTCACAAGGTGAAACTCCTTATCTTTACGAAGCAAAGCCTGCACATTACAGCGGTAAGAGGGGTTGTTGTATGTATTGCAAGGCATGATCATTGAGGGTTGGTGGTGTTTATAACAACAGTGATACATGAAGGGATTGTTTTGTCTCCCCTTATACAGTGGTGCAGAAGCGTAAAGCCGGAGGGAGCTGTGTCCTTTTCGTCCCCAAGGGTGGAAGACTTGGTGTCTCCTCAACATTACCACCCTCTTTTCGGGTCCATTGGTGCCCACACAGAGTTTGACCTGTGGGGGTCCAAGGGGCAAGTAAAGGGGATTGGTGCTTGCTACGTTCCTGCAGTGCTTGGGCTGGTTGGAGTCTAACACTGCACTTAATCATGGTTTGCAGTCTAAAAGTTCAAGTGGGACGGCTTCGCCTTGTTTTGAAGCACCTGAGTACAATGGGGCCCGCCTCAGTGGGCGTCGCCACAACAAGTGGCATTCTGGTCCTTGCGGTGTCTTCATCTTACCCCAGTGGGTTGCGCGCCGTCTCACACATTATTCTTAAAATTATTACTCCAGTGAGTTGTGAAACATCCGCTTTCAATGCACCAGCAGTTTACTCCCCCAAATGCAGCATCCAATTTCTTCTCCACAGTGCCGATTGACACTGCAGCAGGTCTGCAAAGCAGCAGGGCTCCTCACCGCGGTCCAGGCGGAACCGCTTAACATCAATTCGAAGGAAGTGCCTGCTGAGGTAAGAGCCCACACATTGGAATGAAATTGGCTGACAAATTTATTTAGTGGTGCTGTATGCCGCTAAAACATGATGGCTCACTGCATGAAAGTTCTGCTCCCGACGCGTTTCGTGCTGCCTACACTTAATCATGGTGTGCAGTCTAAAAGTTCAAGTGGGACGGCTTCGCCTTGTTTTGAAGCACCTGAGTACAATGGGGCCCCGCCTCAGTGGGCGTCGCCACAACAAGTGGCATTCTGGTCCTTGCGGTGTCTTCATCTTACCCCAGTGGGTTGCGCGCCGTCTCACACATTATTCTTAAAATTATTACTCCAGTGAGTTGTGAAACATCCGCTTTCAATGCACCAGCAGTTTACTCCCCCAAATGCAGCTTCCAATTTCTTCTCCACAGTGCCGATTGACACTGCAGCAGGTCTGCAAAGCAGCAGGGCTCCTCACCGCGGTCCAGGCGGAACCGCTTAACATCAATTCGAAGGAAGTGCCTGCTGAGGTAAGAGCCCACACATTGGAATGAAATTGGCTGACAAATTTATTTGGTGGTGCTGTATGCCGCTAAAACATGATGGCTCACTGCATGAAAGTTCTGCTCCCGACGCGTTTCGTGCTGCCTGCACTTAATCATGGTGTGCAGTCTAAAAGTTCAAGTGGGACGGCTTCGCCTTGTTTTGAAGCACCTGAGTACAACGGGGCCCCACCTCAGTGGGCGTCGCCACAACAAGTGGCATTCTGGTCCTTGCGGTGTCTTCATCTTACCCCAGTGGGTTGCGCGCCGTCCCACACATTATTCTTAAAATTATTACTCCAGTGAGTTGTGAAACATCCGCTTTCAATGCACCAGCAGTTTACTCCCCCAAATGCAGCTTCCAATTTCTTCTCCACAGTGCCGATTGACACTGCAGCAGGTCTGCAAAGCAGCAGGGCTCCTCACCGCGGTCCAGGCCGAACCGCTTAACATCAATTCGAAGGAAGTGCCTGCTGAGGTAAGAGCCCACACATTGGAATGAAATTGGCTGACAAATTTATTTGGTGGTGCTGTATGCCGCTAAAACATGATGGCTCACTGCATGAAAGTTCTGCTCCCGACGCGTTTCGTGCTGCCTGCACTTAATCATGGTTTGCAGTCTAAAAGTTCAAGTGGGACGGCTTCGCCTTGTTTTGAAGCACCTGAGTACAACGGAGCCCCGCCTCAGTGGGCGTCGCCACAACAAGTGGCATTCTGGTCCTTGCGGTGTCTTCATCTTATCCCAGTGGGTTGCGCGCCGTCTCACACATTATTCTTAAAATTATTACTCCAGTGAGTTGTGAAACATCCGCTTTCAATGCACCAGCAGTTTACTCCCCCACACTGCCGGGAACTTTGTCTTCAGAAAGCCGCAGCCCCTGATGAAATGTTGGAACAAGAAACACGTTGGGCAGGCGAAACAACAAATGCGAGACATTGGTGATGGTTGCAGTTTGTGTGCCCCACAAGAAATAAAAGGCGAATTGACACGTACCTGTCGTGGCTCTTCTTACAACAGGCACCTTTGGAGTTTGATGTTGGCGACCCAGCCTGAGCCGCGAGAAGCAGCCCGCTGCATTCAGTGCAGTCCTGTTGTAGCGCCAACCGACGCTGTAACTTGGAGGCAGATATGCCTTTGTGAGAGCAGGAAAAGACAGAACAATCATCACCTGAGTTGGCGCAACCCACTTTGGGATTATGGCATTAATTTATTGAAGCAAACAGACGGCGCCTCACTGCAGGAAGATTTTTTGCACCACAAGAGCCAGAATGCCACGCGGTGGCTACGCCTAAGTAGGCGGGGCGAACACTTGAATTAATTGGTGCAAACGAACACTGCCGGGAACTTTGTCTTCAGAAAGCCGCAGCCCCTGATGAAATGTTGGAACATGAAACGCGTTGGGCAGGCGAAACAACAAATGCGAGACATTGGTGATGGTTGCAGTTTGTGTGCCCCACAAGAAAAAGAAGGCGAATTGACACGCACCTGTCGTGGCTCTTCTTACAACAGGCACCTATGGAGTTTGATGTTGGCGGCCCAGCCTGAGCCGCGAGAAGCAGCCCGCTGCATTCAGTGCAGTCCTGTTGTAGCGCCAACCGACGCTGTAACTTGGAAGCAGATATGCCTTTGTGAGAGCAAGAAAAGACAGCACAATCATCACCTGAGTTGGCGCAACCCACTTTGGGATTATGGCATTAATTTATTGAAGCAAACAGACGGTGCCTCACTGCAGGAAGATTTTTTGCACCACCAGAGCCAGAATGCCACGCGGTGGTTACGCCTAAGGAGGCGGGGCGAACACTTGAATTAATTGGTGCAAACGAACACTGCCGGGAACTTTGTCTTCAGAAAGCCGCAGCCCCTGATGAAATGTTGGAACATGAAACGCGTTGGGCAGGCGAAACAACAAATGCGAGACATTGGTGATGGTTGCAGTTTGTGTGCCCCACAAGAAATAAAAGGCGAATTGACACGTACCTGTCGTGGCTCTTCTTACAACAGGCACCTTTGGAGTTTGATATATATATATATATATATATCCAGGAAAAACTCCTCCAGCAGAAGAAGAAGAGACCACAGGCGGGGACGTTCTGGAGGCCTTTATTCAGAACACAAAACCACGGCAAATGCATTTCGGCATACTTGACAGCCTTCCTCAGTGCCTAGAAGTGTTCACAGGGTGCGCGATGCAAGTCACGGTATGAAATACCCAGCTGCACCCTGTTTGTGAGTGATTGCTCCGCCCCCTTGATGATTCGAATTTGTGGCAAGTGAAATATCGCCTACAAGTCCCAGAATGCCATCTTCAGGTAAGAAAATGTCCGGGAGGGAGGGGGACGGCATCACAAAGTTCACCACCCTAAAAGTTAATGTGCCTCCCAAAATAAATGCCTCCTTGGGTCCCCAATACCGCATAAACCTCCAATCCTCCGGGCCAAGTGAAGGCAGGGGCATCGGGAAAGCATTCCACATAGCCCGCCGCCCAGTTTCTCCCGAGATCGGTGGTGGGTTGTGGTGAAAATCCAGTACCCTGGAACACAGCAGACCGTCGAAACAGAAGCCAACAACACCACAGCCACTTTGTAATGCGGGGGTCTCTTAGCGTGGATGTTGGCGTCCACGCGGAAATATCCAGGAAAAACTCCTCCAGCAGAAGAAGAAGAGACCACAGGCGGGGACGTTCTGGAGGCCTTTATTCAGAACACAAAACCACGGCAAATGCATTTCGGCATACTTGACAGCCTTCCTCAGTGCCTAGAAGTGTTCACAGGGTGCGCGATGCAAGTCACGGTATGAAATACCCAGCTGCACCCTGTTTGTGAGTGATTGCTCCGCCCCCTTGATGATTCGAATTTGTGGCAAGTGAAATATCGCCTACAAGTCCCAGAATGCCATCTTCAGGTAAGAAAATGTCCGGGAGGGAGGGGGACGGCATCACAAAGTTCACCACCCTATATATATATATATACCCCATTTTTAAAGTGCCAGTGTAGAAAAGTTTTTTTTACATAAACAACAGACTGTCATTTCCTGAACCGAAGTTCTATGGCTGTTTAGCAGCAAAATATGTATTTTCAGTGTAACAGTAGATGATAAATTTGTGCAAACAGACAAATGTGAAAATGTGCATTTATAAATTGAATAAAAACACAGAGTAATTTAAGTTCAAACTTGCCAAGAGAGATGGTAAATACCCATGTTACTGTTAAAAACCCATGGACGTTAATACATATGTATAAAAAAATTCATCTGAATATATATACAATAAATGTTGGTTCAAAAATACCTTTTGGCAAGCTAATAAATGTAAATTTGATGTGTAAACATTCTAATATCTATTTAGATACAATAAATACCATAAATAAGTGATACACAAAGATAGCCATTACTCAAACCACGCCCTTAAAATTTCTGTTTAAATACATTTATCATAAAAACTGTCGCAATACCTTCTTATAAAATATTCCGCCCACAGTGGGCCTGTTAACTCTATGACAGTTAAAATATTCAGTTGTTTTAAGTGTGGGAAAGCAAGTGTGATACCCTGTGCTTGATCCACTACTAATCCTCCCTGGAATTCACTAGGTCATGTATAAAAAGTGCATGAACTAACATTAAAATATTTTTTTGTTCTTTTTCCTTGATCTTGATGGTATGCTTGCTTAAAAGGAAGTGATGTGTGGCAGAGATTATGAAGGTCATTTGGTAGTTATATATAGCTTAAATGCTTGTATAACAACTGCTAGTGGTGTCTAATATGGGATGTTAAAATAGACTGTTAATACATAAAAAATACATCACTAATCTAGCCACGTGTATAAGTCTTCAGTTGTATTTACTCCATGAGGGCTTTTACTATCGAGTTCTTAGATGTATTTGGTCTCGAGTTTGCGTAGGAGTGGCTCTCTATCTCCGCCTCTTCTTAATGGTGGTATAGTTTCTATTGCGAAGTATTTCAATTGAGATGCATCATTTCCATGCATCTCGCTGAAATGGCGTGCCACTGGATAAGTTATATCCACGTTTGTTATGGCTCACAGATGTTGGGGGATCCGCTTGTGGACCTGCAGCTTTGTGCTTCCCACGTACTGCAGTCCACAAGGGCACTCCAAGATGTAGATGGCATACTCCGATTTGCAAGGGATCAGCTTACTGATCTTAGTGGCTCTTGTATAAAAGGCTGTCTGAAACATGGTTTTCCTAATCCCCTGTTTACATGCTTTGCATGTGGAACATCTTATGAAACCCTTTCTTCCTGAAAGCCACCCAGGATTTGTTGTCAGTTCTGGGCTGCTGCTGACTAGAAAGTCACTTGTAGAGGGGACCTTTCTGTATGTGATCGTTGGTCGGGCTGGCAGTTTGGGGCTTACCACAGGATCACTGCTTAGCAGATGGCAATTGTTGGTGATGATCCTTCTCAGACGATCTTTTTGTTTATTAAAAGTTAAGATAAGTATGGGACCACTCTTGGCTGTTGATGATTCCTTCTCCAAGATGTGTTTCCTAGTTTTCCGAGAGGGTCTGGAAAAAGTTCCTCTCGGGATAAGTCTCGGTTTTTGCTGACTAATTGAACCTCTATTAGGTCCTTTTCAGTGCTGCAGATACGACGAATCCTGAGCATTTCTCCATATGGAATACTGCATATAGTGTGCCTGGAATGAAAGCTTGTGGAGTGGAGTGTGGTGTTACCTGCGGTAGGCTTGCGGTGTAATTTAGTGTGTAGCTGATTTTATTACACGGATATCTCCACATGCAAAAAACAGATTCTCTGCTTATGTCACAGGTAAAATGTAAATTTTAACCATTGGCATTGATTTGTTTGGCAAAATTCGCTGCACTTTGTTCAGATTCCCGCCATATGACAAATAGATCATCAATAGATCGAAATCCAAACAACCACATTTTCAGCTATTGTGGCAGCATGTTTGATGTAGCTCTTCCCACCACCCCATATGGAGGCAAGCATAACTAGGCGAAAAGCTCGCCCCCATAGCCACTCCCCTTATTTGTTGGTTTAGTTGTTGGTGGAATAGGGAGTAGTTGTTATTGAGGCAAAATTGAATAAAACTCATGATCATCTTATTGTGTTGATGATACTCAATCTGCCTGTTGCTCAAAAAAGGGTCAACCGCACGTAGTCCGTTCCTATGATGTATAGATGTGTACAAATTTGATACATCAAGGGCTAATAAAACATAGTCGTTTTGCCAAGTGCAGTTTTGAAAACATAGTCGTTTTGTCAAGTGCAGTTTTGAATCTTTTTTTAAAAAGAATGTTGTGTCCTGTATATACGATGGTAACGATTTTACATGACTAAGTAAAAAAAAGTCTATGTAGATTCATACGTTCTCAAGAAGACTTTATTTGGCCAATATAATTGGCCTGCCTGGAGGGTTGTTTATGTTTTTGTGAAACTTAGGTATAAAATATATGAGTGGAGTTATTGGATAGTCAGTTTTCATATATTTATACTCATCCTGGTGGATGAGGCCCACACTTTTCCAGGCCAAAAGTTTGGTGTGTAGAAAATGTTGAGCGGCTAATATTGTTTGGTACTTAATCTGTAACAACTCCTGTCGTTCAGTTGCGACATGGCTTCTTTTAGATATTGTTGTTTTTGCCAGATCACAACATTGCCCCCTTTGTCTGAGTTACGAACGACAATGGTATTGTTGTCACGTAATTTGTTGATAAGCTGATGATATTTTTGTTGATTGTTATTATATTTTTTCACTTCAGCTGTAATTGTTTCACTGAAAGTATCTATTGTGTCCCTCAGCATTATTGGCACAAACTTGGATTTTGGTTTGAAGTTTGTGCATACTGTTGCATTCACCTCAATTCCTTGTTGATTCATAAGGTTTTGTGTATTGTCAGGAGGTGCGTTGTTTAAATTCTCATTTTCAAGTGCTTGTAAGTCCCCCAATATATATATATATATGATTCACCAAAGTTCAAACAAAACCAAGAACGCACTCAACAGCAGTCAGGATTCCTCCGATCTCTTTATTCATCCTGATATTGTGCCGCCTGACCGGTTTTGGAGGTCTCCGATCCATAATCATAGGCATGGCTGTGACTCTGCAGATATTTCCCAGCATTCTTATTACTACTTCAATCCTGCCCTCAGTGGGCTTCACAGGTGCATATTTTCACCATTACCTTCTGGGATTTGTAGTATGCTCGGAATTCATTATATCTTCCTTAATAGGTTCTGCAAAATAAACAGTTCATAGTCTTTTATTCTTGCCCTCAGTGGGCCACAGGGATCACAATGACATGGTTATATTTAACAAGACTGCTGTTCCATAAATCAGGCTTTCATTAGTTAAAGCCCTATGGTCCTGTATTTCATTCACAGTGGTGCAGTTTTCCACGGCTTAGAGGGCATGAACTCTGTTTCTGTTCCTTTCCATTGAAGAAACAAATTGTCTATGAATCACAGCCAAAGTGCCACTTTGGCTGTATAATGGTCATTCTCTTCTCTCCAAGCTATGTTTTATTCTCACCACCCCATCATGAGGTTTGCATAGCTTGGAGAGAAGAAAACTCCCATGGCGAGTTTCCTTCTCTTCAAGCTATGTAATCCTATGGATCGGAACAGAAGCAGAGTTCATGGAATATTTTTTGATCCTAAATAACAATGAAGTGGGCCTCAAGTTTACTCATAACATTATTGCAATGGGGATTGATTATCTAGACACGTAAGTGTATGCTGAGTCCAACAGAATACAGATTACAGTCTTCAGAAAAAGTACAGCCATGAAGAGGGTGCTCCATGGCTCGTGGTTCCATTTACACTCAATAAAGAAGAGTACACTGTACAGTGAGTTTATTAGGATGAAAAGAAACTGCTCTGAGGCAAAAGAAATTGAATCCAAATTCAAATAAACAAAACAACGATCCCTAAAGAGAGGGTATACATTTAGTGACAGCCAATGTGGAGAGGCCAAAGTAAGAAGCATAACAAGGGCACAAACACTGATAAACAACAACAAAAAAAGGAGAGATGAACAACAACAAGATGACACAATTCAAATGATTCTAACTTACATCAAAGAATGCTTTAAAATACAAAAAATATTGAACAAATACTGGAACGTCCTAAAAAAGGATCCTGACATCGGAGAAAGGTTGGGTGCATGTCCACAAATAACCTTTAGAAAAGCGCCATCATTATCGGATACCCTGGTGAACAGCCATTTTGTGATGAAAAAAACAGAGACTTGGCTACAAAATTTACAGAAAGGATTTGGAAAATGCAATAGCTGTAAGGCATGTAAAATAGGCAAAAACATGAAGACCATTATCGACCCTCAAGGAAAAGCGCTCAATATCAATGAGGCTATCACCTGCGAATCCACATATGTAGTATATCTGATTGAATGCTTCTGTGGGAAACTTTACATAGGCAGCACAATATGCTCATTGAACAAATTTATTTTGGAACATATCAAGGCAACTCAAAACAAGGATACAACATATGCAATTGCCAAACATATGCAAACGCATGAAGGCAAAACCTGGTTGAACATAACATACTCAGGCCTAGTGACAGTGCAACCACATGAGAGGGGAGGTAACAGGACTCTGTAATTGAGACAATTGGAATCGAGGCTCATTATAACATTTGAAACTAAGACCCCGATGGGACTTAATGGGGATGAAGAAATGTATATTCATCTCTAATGTCGAGCACTAACTGTGTCAGTATATCTTTGTGCTCTGTATGTGGTGCTTCCTAATTGAGATTCCCCTGTATTCTGCAAGTGTGAATTTCTTAGTGTAGATATATTCGTTTTGGAACATACAATGATGTGATCATAAGAATATAGTATTCAGCAAAATTAATTAATGTTTATAAGGTGTATTGGCTCTAATCTAGGACAACAGTACAGTTGTGTTACTTCACGGGTACAAACTATGCAATCAGCCTAACATTATATTGGATTTGGACACTTAGCCTAACACCTGTGCATTGATTTAAGATGGGGACACTCTTTCCGCGAATGCGCAATAAACTGCATGCAATAGTGTAAAATATATAATAATGGCAAATATTTAGAAATAATTGTGATGTAGGATGGATGGTAAAATGCTTTTGGACAACAGATCATGCCACCAAATGTGACACTAAGTACATAAGGTTGTATTAACAAACGGATAAGATCAACAATCAATGGTCTTGCAAAACAATGTATGAGTATACTATAGATATACAAATATCTTTGCCATATAATATGCATGCCTAAAAGATGGGGGACATCTATCAATTCACCTTGACAAATGTTAAATGATATTTTAATTTAAATGTTTATGTGTAGGAACTACTGATCCCACAATGCCACATAATGGGTGGAGTGAGAGACAGGTATATAAATGTAAATGGGACTGTTGTCAAGTGAGGAATATAAGTATTTGTGGACAACAAATCCAAAAACTCAATTCTGTACTTTATACCAAAAGTGCATAAGGACAGCACAAATCCACCAGGAAGGCCGATCATATCAGCCAAAAACAGCACATTCAAAAATACTTCCAAATATGTGGACTTCTTTTTACAGGAACATGTCCAAAAATTGGCCTCCTACATCAAAGATACAGGGGACTTCCTGGTTAAAATGAAAAATGTCCAATGGCATAATTAGTACCTTTTAATTACCCTAGACGGGGATACATCCTTTCCAACAAAACTTTTACCACGCAGTGCTGTTACAACGCAAGTATTACAACGAAAACCTTTACAACGCATTACACTGGGGGGCACTCTAGGATAGGGAATAGTTTTAATTTACTATCCAATACCTTCCCTAGTGTCCACGAGGACTGGAGTTGGAATAGTAAATTAAACTATTCACTATCCAGCACCCCCAAGTGTAATGCGTTGTAAAGGTTTGCGTTGTAATACTTGCGTTGTAACAGCATGCGTGGTAAAAGCATGCGTTGTAACGTCATACATCCCCCTAGACGTAACCTCACTGTATACGTCCATCAAGCACAGTGATGGACTACGAGCCTAGAAGTACTACCTGGCAAGAAGAAGACCTCTATATGGAGAGCACAACAAAATGATTATCAACATGGTTGAATTGTGTTTAACAAATAAAAATTTTATGTTTCAAAATGTATTATACCAACAATTGCGAGGAGTTGCCATGGGAGCCAGTTTCTCCCCCAGCTACGCATGTTTACACATGGGTTGGTGGGAGGAACTGGTTCTCATGGCAAGCTACTCAGAAACTCTAACTAATCATGTGAAGTGCTGGTGGAGGTTCATCGATGACCTGTTTTTAGTCTGGCAGGGTACAGAAAAGGATGCAAGTGAGTTCATTGATTCACTTAACAAAAATGATTTGAATGTGAACTTTACCGTCAATATGAGTAAGACCAGTGTAACATTCTTGGACCTTGTGGTGTATGTAGACCAAGGGAGTGTGGAGACTAAATTACACAGAAAACCTACGGCAGGAAACGCAATCTTACATGCCAGTAGTGCACATCCCAACCACCTAATACAGAGCATTCCTTATGGCGAGCTACTGCGCATAAAGCGAATATTCAGCAATAGCGAAGCATTAGAGTCAGCACAATGTAAATGTATTAGCAGGTTTAAAGCTAGAGGCTACAGCGATAAATGTCTAGGAAAGGCTCTAACCAAGTGCAATCTTGTTGATAGGGAAATGTTAATGAACAAAAACCTGAACAAACTACCCCTGATGAAACCTTAAGTGATTTTAGGTTTATTCTAGAGTATAATCGCCAGGAGGTAGCAGTGAGAAAAATTATCAACAAGAATTGGTATCTCATAAAATAGGAACCTATAATAGGCAAAACTGTCCACAAACGACCTTCCATAACATACAGGAGGGGTGTATCCATGAAGGATATGTTAGTGGATAATGACCCGTGTGGCCCGCCAGCGAAGGGATCTTGGCTGGCGCAAAGACAAGGATTCTATAAATGTAAGGCCTGCCAACATGGGGTGTCTACTACTAGCTACTCTACCCCCTTTGGTGGACCAAATATTGACATTACTAAGGCTTTAAACTGTAAGACTGATCATGTGGTGTAGGTGTTGGATTGCCCGTGCAAATTAAGAAACATCGGGAGTACCATCTTAATGGGTCACAAAAGGGTGCTCCAACACATAGGAGCCATCAAAAACCACGATCAGCCATATCCTGTGGCACGCCAGTTTCAGGAAAAGCATGACGGCAACCCAAAAGATCTCAGAAATTTCCTCATTGATTCAGTTCCAAAAAACAAATGAGGAGGTGATAGGGAGAAATCCCTCAGATTATTAGATATGTATTATATTTTAAATCTAGACAGTAAGCATCCTAATGGGCTGAACAGTTCAGAGGAATTACATGCAAGCCTAGTAGGTCCAGGGTGGTTGCCTTTATTTCAATTTGGTCAGTCAGGTATCTCAACCAGTTACAAAATGTCTGAAGGTAAGATTGTGCATATTACAGTTATGTTCGCAAACAACTAGCACAGCACATAAAAACAAACAAAAAATTAAAAATCCGCCTAAATGTATTTATACTGTATATAAAAGAAAGATTCCCCCTACAGTCTTTTAAAGCTATCATTTCTTTTAAGTAGGCACAACTTGCACTTTTCCTTTTATTTGCACATGCACTTTTTGCACAAACACATCCAGTTACTGTAATGTCGACCAATTTGGGTCAGGCCAAATCATATCATTGATATAGGTTTGCCAGATTAAATACACATAGGGCAGAAAATCAACTGATAGTGAATTAACAAGATCGATCAGGTCACTGGGCATTTCCAAGGGTCCTAACACAAATGTTAGACATCTATGGGATAAATAGTAAACAGAGCCAATGGGTATTTATCCCAAAACCCCTAAAAAAGTGGTGTGGTCATATACTCTGTGGTGTGATGTGTTTATATATATGTTATATGTAATTTTGCACAACATGACACTATTTATTCAATTATTTATATTTAAGGTGATTTTTAAATATATGTTTATTTGATATGTATTGGTATTTATGTATATATATATATATATATATATATATATATATATATATATATATATATATATATATATATATATATATATATATATATATATATATATATATATATATATATATGTATATATTTATGCATTTATATATTTATAATCATTGAAGTAGTTCTGACCCAACTGCATATATAAAACAGAAAGTAATAGTTTGATTGACTATCTTGTAATGGAATGGACAATGCCCTATCTGGTTGCCTATAAAATGTATTTTACAGTATAATTTGCACAGTATGTTAGCGAGTGGAATAAGGCCCAATGAATGAATACTTATTTCACCGTGGGGATTATCCTGGTACAAAAGGAAAAATTGTGATAAACTTTACGGACGTTAAAGTGTATTTTAATGTTTATTATTATTTTTGTAAGCACTTAGCACTTTTTTGCACAACAACCACGTTGTACACATTCACCCAATGAAAATTAATGACAAAAACAGAAAAAAAGTGTAACCTTTAAAAATAAATGCCATTGGTAGCACCGTGTCATGTGATCAAGTCCCCAGGGAGGGATGAAACGCGTTATGGCTGCCGTTTGTCTGTGAAATATCCTGAATAAACAAACCGGTATTTAAAGAGAATCCTGTGGTCCGTGCTCTTTCTATTTCGGCTGCGAAAAGACGTGGAGGAAGAGTGCTTTTTGATATATATATATTGACTGTCTCTCCGCACTGCTACTGCCAATTACATTTTTGGCGATACCTTACCTAATAGTGGTCCTTTCCTACAGCAGGCAACTTTGTTTGATGGTGTTTAGCGGCTTGCCTGAGCAGCGGGAAAAGTGACCGGCTGATGTTCCAACAGTCCTGTGGGTGTGCCACTGGCGTGGCCAAGAAGGACGTCAAGAGCCGATATTGAAGGTGTGAGCAGTGGGTGCGGGTTAAGACAGCTGAGCGCCGCAATCCACATAGATTTTAATTAATATATACGAGCAGGACTGAAAGGCAGCTCACTTGAGAAGTACCAATGCACTACGAATACCACAGGCCACTGGGGTGGCCACGCCAACTGAGATGGAGTTTATTGAAATGTATGCGGTGCTGCGAACATAGCCGCTCTTTCCGTGTTCAAGCAACAACCCCTGAAGAAGTGAGAAATCATGAAACGCATCGGGACAGCTGGTTGATGAATAGCGGGTTTGACTGTCTCTCCGCACCGCTAGCTCCAATTAAATTGTTGGCGATACCTCACCTGATGGCGGTCTTTCCTACAGCAGGCAACTTTGTGTGAGGATATATATATATATATATATATATATATATATATATATATATATATATATATATATATATATATATATCACCTGCGCGAGGGCATTTTGGTGATTCATATATATATATATATATATATAACTATACTACTATTATAAAGGAAGAACTTTGAACCTTTGAGGCGGGTAAACCCGGGAACCACAGCGCCAATCCACACACCCGATACATCGTTGTCATTGTCAGGGTGTGCAGATGGACATAGGCTATATAAATTACAAAAATAGAAGTTATTTAAAAAATGTACGAGAAAAAAAAAGTAGTCCCATGGAAGTAGCGCCGGCCGCAACGTGTGTGCTGACATCAGGAGCGCGGGGAGAGCGGCGTCCAGGAGCGCGAGGAGGAGCGGCGGACATGAGTGCGGGGAGGAGCGGCGGACAGGCGGGGAGGAGCGGTGAGGAGCGGCGGACCGGCTGAGAGGAGCGGCGAGGAGCGGCGGACTGGTGAACTCAGGAGCGTGGGGAGGTGCGGAGGTTGAGGTAAGGCTCCGGGGGACCCACGGACAATGTTGGGGCGGGCGGGGGCCCTGAAGCCAAGGTCGGGACGGGCTGCTACTCCGGGGGACCCACGGACAATGTAGGGGCGGGCAGGGGCCGGGGCGGGCGGGGGCCCTGAAGCCTGATTGCTCCCGGACAAGGTCGGGACGGGCTGCTAGTATATATATATATATATATATATATATATATATTACCTACTGGCGGTCGTTAGGACCAATTTTCCATAGGAAATCTGCAACATTCTATTTGGAATAACTTTGGTGCCGGTCTCGAGGTGATTCGTGAAGCGGGGGCTGAGAAAAAAGGGGGTCCCAAAACGTGTTTTCCCCATGCAATTTTCCATAGGAACCATTCATTGCTGCTACAGCCCGAACGGCTGAACGGAATTACACCAAATTTGGCAAAGTGGTAATCCTTGGTTCAGACTCGTGTCTTTTGCTTAAATGGTGTAAATCCGTTCAGAAGTTCCTGAGAAAATTACAATTAAAAGTACATATATATCTAGGGAAACATCCTTTACAACGCAAATTTTACCACGCAGTGCTTTTACATCGCAACTTTTACAACGCAAACCATTACAACGCATTGCGCTGGGGGGCGCTCTAGGATAGGGAATAGATTTAAATTACTATCCAACACCTTCCCTACTATCCACAGGGACTGGAGTTGGAATAGTAAATTAAACTATTCACTATCCAGCACCCCTCAACACTATGCGTTGTAAAGGCATGCGTTGTAAAACTTGCGATGTAAAAGCATGCGATGTAAAAGCATGCGTTGTGATATCATACATCCATATATCTATGGCCTCAGTGGATCTGCGCATCTTGCGCGCACTATAAGCGCACCGCCCCGATTAAGCGCTAATTAACTGTCAAGTGGTTGTCAACATTCGAAACCAGGAAGTGTTGGCAGCCATTTTGTGCCTCGGTAGAAGCAAGGATCTAGAATTTAGTGGGATAAGTGTTCAAAACATATAAAGGGGGCAGGTAAGAAATATTTTGACCCTCTAGACCGGCTTCGGGGGCCCACAAGGACCCCAAGGGCCCCAAAAATCTTTTTTTTTAAAACTAAGAAATGTGCGCTGGGTGCATGGATCCGCCGTAATAAAAATAAAAACGTAGCGCAGGTTCCTGTGCTTGTTTAAAAATTAGCTACCTGGGAGGGCCAAATTCAGGGGTCTAAAATATTACATTTGATGGGGGTTCCGAGGGGCCCTGTAGCCCGGGGATCGCCATTCCTCAGTGCTATAAAATAAATGGGTGAGGGAGCTCAAATGTCCGTCTAAGCCTCGGGGATTACCACTCTCCAGGGCTTTTTATATTTTAGGAGGTGGCCACGTGAGCTCCATTCTGGAGCAGTCAAAAGCCTTGGGGCACACCACCCCCCAGGAGCGGCTCCTGCAGTGTCTCGGGGTGTCTACCCCCAGGACACTGCTGTTTGCTATCGCAGGGTAGGAGTCGAGGTTCCCGCTGTGTCATAGCAAACTTGAGGGCATATTAACAAGTGCCATTTCGCTGCAATTTTTTTTAAAAAAAAGCCAAAAATGCAGTGCAAATTATATTGCCCTATTTACTAGGCGAGGCTAAGATGCATTAACGCATGTTAGCAGCCGGTTTGCTAACAGCTCGCCTCGTATCTCCCATGAGTTGCAATGTAGGCGTTCCCAGTGGCAAGGTAGGCGTTCCTATGACAATATAACATGGAAGAGACCCCCATAAAGAGAGAGTAGGTTTTTGTGTTCTTTCTTTCAAAATGCAAACTAAGTTTTGAAAAAATCTTTCAGTAAGACAACAAAGGATTTTGAAGTTCATTATCGCTGTTTTAGCTGTAGTATGCTGCAGTCCTTGTAAATATGCCCCTAAGTTTTGTAATATTGACAATCCTGTCTCCTATTTAAATAGGCACAAAGTATTTAGTGAAGTGCATACTGTGAATCGTGAAGCAACACTGTCTAATTGTGATCGATAAAGAATTCGAAGAGTTGTGTACTTCTTTTGCTCATAATGTACATAGGGGCAGATTTTCAAGACCCTTGCACCACTATTGCATCACTTTTAACATGGGAAAAGTGATGCGAAAGTGCTCAAGGGGCTTGTAAATCTGCTCCACAGTGTTCTGTTGTCTCATTTAGCTTTCCCCTCTGCCATGTAGAGGATCCTGGGTAAATATAACGGTTTCTGTGCAGCCAGTACCTTTCAACCATATCCCCAAACTGCTTACTGCCTGTTACCATAGTAACAGTTCATGGAACACTTAAGTGAGCACATTGGTCACAAGTTCACCACACAATGTTGCTAATCCAAACAATAACTGTGCTGGAGTTTGTAATTTTTTTCCATAGGAACCGTTAATCGCAGCTACAGACTCTGGTAAAGAGCTGGTAAAGAGTTAGTCTCAGTATCATACTTCTAGTTTTAAGCATCATTTGTACTTTTTATTGTTTAATGTTCTCTAAGCATATGATTATCACACTAAATAATAGTGAAATGTTGTCAGAAAAAGAAGACGTATACACTTTTTTAAATGAACTTTTATTACAACAAAAATAAATAACTAGAAATGTAACTTTAACATAACAATATAATAAATAAATAACTAGAAACATACCTTTCACATAACAATTTAATAAACAAAATGTGAGATGGACTCCAATGGTAGGTAACCTGCAAAACAAAAATGAAAATAAGTGTTTAAAATGAGATCGATGTGACTGAATAAGGTCAAAGATCACAAATTAACATAACACTTGGCAATATTGGTTATTTGCACGTGTGCAGTGTGCCTAATACATCCCACCCCTCTCATAGGCCCGCATTGAAGAGGTGTCTGTAGGGAATTGCCTACAGCGTCAGATCTACAGTATGGTCCAGAAGGTCTTTAAAATGATTCAGAGATGAGACTGAATTAGGTAAGAGATCACGTCATTATGCAGGACAATATCATTTATTTGCAACGTATTTAATTGGAAGCATTGTGTTTCTAGTTCGCTCTGCTTACCTTTTGTAAACACTGTGTTCAACAGAGCTCACAACTTGAGTTCTGCTTTGTTTCTACACTGCAGACTGTATTAAAATCAGCCTTGGTTTATTTATCTGCAGGGTTGACAGCAGCGTCCATAACTTGGAAAGAGAAAGAGAAACAATGTGAGAGAGAGGGAGAGGGAGAAAGAGAGAAAAATGACATTGAAAGTGTGAGAGAGAGAAAGTAATAGATGGAGCAGGAGAGGTAGTTTTAATACTGGAGAAAATCTAAATAGCTAGATTTTTGCCTACGTTGTGTGTCCAAGCACGTGCCGGTTCATAGTGCACCCTCAAGTTTAGTGATCTGAAAGATAGTGTAGAGTTAGTAATATCAGAGTACATACAACTGCACAAGCATATTTCTGCTTTATGCCTTTGGACACTCTGGATACTGTATTACATCAACTTCCACTGCAAGGTGGTGATGGTGCACTCTTTTTCTCTCAGAGTACTATATCACATGCACTCCCACTGCATAGTGGTGAGTTCCCAGCCTGTTGCACCCCATTGACTCCCACTGTCTGGAGGTGAGTGCCTTTTCTTGTGCAACCAGACTGTTTCAACCTATCCATTCTCACTGTCCGGAGGTAATTGTACCATTCTACTCAGTCAAGCTGCTGTACACTACCCACTCTCTCCGCCCACAGGTGACTTCTTGTTGCTTTGGAAACAAGCTTCTTTGCTCACCTTGTGCCATTGGCGTGATTCAAAGAGGGTCCACCACGTGTCAAAGCAATCTTCTCAGGTGTTGTTACGATGGCCATGCATCATCGCAGAATCCTCAAACATTGAGCTTTGGAGGTGTTGGGGAGGGGGACACCAATTTGTGAAACACAACCTGTTAGATAAAAAGGAAGATAAGATTGTGCGTCATTTGTTTATCAAAGGAGAGAGGAAGTGACAGAGTGACTGAATAGAATATTAGCAGCTCACCTTTCTGTCACTGGTATGTTTTTTACCACGTGCCGGGACATAGTGCACCCTGAAGCTCTTTATCTAACAGATAGTAAAATTATGATTGGTAATTGTCACTATCTTAATGTGGAGTTGAATAACATCGCCCTTTCACACACCTTCCCTCCCGTATTAAAAATACAACTATTTGTACAGTTTCAACTTGTTTAATGGGCTTCGATTTATGAAGAATTAGTAGAGTAGTAATGTTTTCCATTCAGTTGTGAAAACAAGTGGGGGCGCAGTGATACACGTGGTTTTAATCATCATGAGCAACAGACTTCTGACTGACTATGAAAACTTTCCTGCTATAGGAAAAAAAATACAAATGCAATAAGATACTGTATATGGTACTGCATACGCCTAAATCGCTGCGTCGCCTTTTTGTATCCAGTCTGCTGCACCCCATCTACTCCGTCCACTGTGTACCCAGGCCTCACTGCTCACCTTTTCACGGACAGGGTACGTCTACATTATGCAGTCCCGCTCTGCCACCATGAAGTCTCAGATTTGGTGCTGAGTCTTGATATCACTATGGCAATGGACATACTCATGCACCTATCTTCATTGCAGGTTCCTCACCCACTCAGTCCTTGCGGTACCACTAACTCAGTGACCAAAGAGGCCACGCACGTAGTAGTGGGCCCCCCTGTTCGGTAGTTCTGGCCTACATGAGGCGTTCGAACCACTAGGACGGTCCATCACAGAGCTTGCAATGGGAGTAACTCTAAAATGGCATAGAGCATGTGCGCCCCGTCTTTTTTATTGGTAGGGTCACGTGTGTAGTGACGCATGTGTTGGGTGGGTGTGGTGTTGGTGTATACCAGCCATGAGGGAGTGTGTGTGTGCCGTTCTGACAACTAGACCTGGAAGTAAGAACCCACTACAATGGAAATCTGGGACATGTAGCGTTGTTGTGTTTTCCTGGTAGCGTGAGCGAGTGGGCTGGATTGACGTATACCAGTGCTGCACGAGGCTGTGAAGGATGACTCCGGAGCTATGGGCGTGGTTCCGTCGTGAGCTATATGAGAAATCAACTGATTTGGGTGTCCGTGTTGTAGTGCTGCCGTCACCCGGGTTTTAAATGCAAATGTGTCATTATGTCTGTAAAGTCCCACAACATGGCAACATGGAAGGCACGGGGTATCACTGACCCTATATTCATCCATAGTTGCACACATAAAAGATGGTGGACATGACGCATTTCTGTAAATATGAATGTTTTTTGTACATTCAGTGGAGTGTTTTAGTTGTAGTAATACAGGGCTGTGAAAGCTTTAGGTTGCTGTTTTTGGCACATGAAGGGCAGTTGATATATATACGTTTGTGGTCATTCAGGTATACTGTCGAACTTGGTGCTGGAAATGAGTGTTTGAGGCACATCCACATCCTGTTATTGTTGAGAAATGACGGAATCTCTGCATGCCTGAAAATGTTCTGTAAATACGGTGCTCATGTAAATTGCTGTTATAGTTTTAGGTCGACTTCGCGCTATATAAATATATGCTAAAAAAACGTGAAATAGCACACTTATAAATTTACTATTCTATTTCTTTGCAGTATTGTAATGATCCAGGTTGTACTTTCGTTTTTGTAGAATGAGCGAGAGAAAGTTGTATAATCGAAGTATTTGTTACTGATGGAGGTAAGATGGTTGCATACGCTGTTTACAGTACAATATAATGTGGTAGGGTGCAGGAGCAGCAATTTACAAACATAATAAATACTCAGACACAGATAGATTGTTTAAGTGGGTAAGGGCACGTGTGCTCGACTCCATTTTATTACATTGCTGTTGGTAGGATGTACTGATAGTAATGTTTTTTTGTCTTGTGAATTCTGCCTAAGTAAGACCACGTGGCGATGATTTTTGGTGCATTGAGTTCGTAGTATCTTTTGCGCTTAGCGTGTACGTACCCTGCAAGGATGCGTGATCGGGGGACGAGGAGGCACAATAATTGGAGTAATGTCTTTCGTCGATTGAATTCTGAATGAATTCTATTTAAAAGTGATAATATGCCTGACTGTGACATAAAACTGTTCACTCTTCTTTGCGATGATTTATGGTGTACTGAGGTAGTAGTATCTTTGGCGCTGAGCTTGTACGTAGCCTGCGATTATGCATGGTCCAGGGGGGCTGCACTGGGAGCAATGTTTTGTGCCTAGTGAATTCTGCCTTAATAAGGCCACAGGGAGATGACTTGTGATGCAGTGAGTTAGTGGTACCTGAAGAACTCAGAGTGTGCGCACCCTGCGATAATTCGTGGTCCGGGCGGGTCGCACTGGTACAATGTCTCTTGCCTACTGGAATGCATCATGTGCGATCGCCATTCCACCTGAATCGTGAGCCCTCACAAAGTAGATCGAAGGCAGTTGTCAGCACAGACATTGAGGAATGTTTTTTGTCGCATCGTTTAACAAAATCTGAGGACATAGAGTACAATTATCTCTGCCTTAAATAAAACAAGGCTGAATTTCATGCTGTCCGTAGTGTACATCCAAAGCTGAATTCAAGTTGTGAACCCTGCTGACCGCACTGTAGATGGAAGGCAGTAGTCAGCACAGATATCGATGAATGATTTTTGTCACTTATTTTAACAAAATCTAAATACATACAGTACATTTGTCTCTGCCTTAAATAAATCAAGGCTGAATTTCCTACTTTGTAGATGCAAAGCTGAATTCAAGTTGTGAACCCTGCTGTCCGCAGTGTAGATCGAAGGCAGTAGTTGACACAGACATCGAGGAATGCTTTTTTGTCACATACTTTAACAAAATCTGAGGACACAGTACAATTGTCTCTGCCTTAATTAATTAGAGACTGAATTCAATGTTGTCTGTAGTGCTGATGTGCAACTGGTATCAAGTAGTAAGCTCTGTTGATCGCAGTGTATATTTGAAGGTAGTAGTCAGTAAAGACATTGAGGAATGTTTTTTGTCCCATCCTTTAACAAAATAGTCTTTGCCTTACATAAATCAAGGATAACTTCAATGCTGTCCGTAGTGTAGATGCAAAGCTGAATTCAAGTTGTGAACCCTGCTGTCCGCAGTGTAGATGTAAGGCAGTAGTCGACACAAACATCGAGGAATGCTTTTTGTAACATACTTTAAGAAAATCTGAGGACTGAGTACAATTGTCTCTGCCTTAAATAAATCGAGACTGAATTCAATGTTGTCTGTAATGCTGATGCCAAACTGGTATCAAGTTGTAAACTCCTACTGACCGCACTGTAGATCGAAAGCAGTACTCAGCACAGATATCGATGAAGAATCTTTGTCACTTATTTTAACAAATTCTGAGGACATAGAGTACAACTGTCTCTGCCTTACATAAATCAAGGCTAACTTCATGCTGTGCGTAGTGTAGATCCAAAGCTGAATTCAAGTTGTGAACCCTGCTGTCCGCAGTGTAGATCGAAGGGAGTAGTCGATACAGACATAAGTCTGCAGTGCTGAGGCCCTGAGTTCGCAATGGGCGTGTATCGAGGAGGCACATGGCCATGGCGGCAGCCACGTGGCAGGGTGAGGACCTTCCCTGTGCCAGAGTCTTTTCTCTTTGCAGAAGTGAACCACGTGCAAGGCATAGGCAAATTATTTATAGTCTTACGCTGGAGTTGCGTACGTTGGACCAGCCCACTCCGCTTCTGCTTCAAGGGGGGGAGGCAACACAGCTACATGACCGAGATATTCCCCAGTGTCTGAGATAATATGGTTGTGTCCACTGTGCAGTACACCAGTACACTACAAGTATCAATAGTATATCTACACATGGAAAAGTTTTTGGTGTGTATAGTGAGTTGTGTATAGCATATCACCGGTAGTGTTAGGATTGTGTACATTATTGTGGATGTGCGAGTTCCTTCCCTTATTCATAGTTGATTGCCACATCTCTGAACATTGAGCTAGTGTGCTGTTGAGGAGAGATATTACTTTGGGCAGGTCCGTTGTCCTGTTTTGCGCTGTCTCTGAGGTAGTAGAGGGGGAGGGAACAGGAGGGGTGGTTGTAGTGGTGGTGGCGCTAGGTGTTGTGATTTTGTTGGGTGTTGGAAGTACATAATTAGTACTTCTATTACATATTTGTCTTTATATATGGGTATGAGTTGGATGTAATTCATGCAGTACATAGTCCACATCCTTACACTAGTTAAATGTTGATATGAATTTGTGAGTGGTAAGTGAAACTATTGCCTGTTTTTTTAGGTAGCATTGCAGATTTGGCCTGTTGTTGAAAATATGGAGAAGTGGTGGTTTTTTGTGTTTTTATACAAAAGGAACGCCTAGTTTGTATATCATTAATGTTAGTTTTGGTTCTGGTTTGAGGCGATTTTCTTGGTAGAAGGAATACATTGAAGAATGGTAATATTTGCAGTTTTTACGACATTAAGAATTGGTTGATAATTAAAAAAGATACAAAAAAAGATATGCTTAATGAACATTATAATTAAGAATTATCATTTAAAAAACCTTTGAAATTCACTGAAAAAAACATAGGTTTCAGGCAGGTTATAGTTAGGAATTATCATTTAAAAAACCTTTGAAATTCACTGAAAAAACCATAGGTTTCAGGCAGGTTATAGTTAGGAATTATCATTCAAAAAACCTTAGAAATTCATTGAAAAAAACATAAGTTACAGGGGTGTTATAGTTAGCTGGACATTTCACTCATACAAAGCCATTGAAATTCCTCTGTTATATGGTTAGTTGTACTAACTTTAACTCTTGCACCCGCAATCCACTGGTGATGATGTCACATATTACATCATTCATGACATGGTCAGTGACATCACTGATGACATCACTGATGGCATCATCCACGTGACAATCAGATACACCTCATCATACACTAGTATAACCTTTTATCAATCACTGTGAAATACAGAGTACCATATTTGAATCCATTGACACAGCAATACAAGTATCTAAAAACCCACTCAGTGATTCCTAGATCTACACACACATCTAATCAATCACCTATAGATTCACTCATACATGTTGTCAATGATCAATAGAACACTATTAAATATACTTATACACCTATATTGACATTACACACCAGCACACATCCTATTCAGTTATGCAGTCATCCTACTCACTTTTGCAAACAATGTATCCTATTTACATTTACTCAGCTACACATGTATACAAATAGCACTTCATTTATTCATATAGATAGTAACTCATACTTAATGTGTTAGGAAATCAATATTACAAGTATACCGTTATCTATACAGTCACTCATGCCATCAATGAGTTTTATGTACACTCATTTATATACAACAACTGTCACATACACTGTCTTTTATTTTTTCTACTTTGTTGGACATGTACCATTGAGAAATGTTTTTTCTCATCAACACACCCAGAAATATATTCACTCAACCAAACAACTATTATAACACGTAGTCTTAACCTCATATACGTACTGAATTAACTATTCACATATATTTGGGCAGTCACAGATCCCCCAAAGAACTACACACACATTCACTCTCATGTACAAAAAATCAGTTAACTAATCAATAACTAATATAGACTTTCACGTAGCTAGTAACCAACTGGTGC
Source organism: Lissotriton vulgaris (assembly GCF_964263255.1). Lineage (NCBI taxonomy): Eukaryota > Metazoa > Chordata > Amphibia > Caudata > Salamandridae > Lissotriton > Lissotriton vulgaris. The sequence continues at coordinate 161,574,470 of NC_141700.1, forward strand.
AGCAGTTTACACAAAACTGACAAAGTAATACAGATATTCACACAGTTTAGTCACTATCCAATAAATTTAGTGAAACACTATAAATTAGTCAAGTAAACAGTCAATCACACTGCTACTAAATTATCCATCCAGATATTTACATATCCATTTATTCTTCAATGCAGATTGCTATATATATAATACATATTTAAATAAAGAACCAAACCACATTCACTGGATGATGTCAGCAGTGATGTAATTTGAGATGTCATCAGTGACGTCATCAGTGATGTCACTGACCATGTCATGAATGATGTAATATGTGACATCATCACGAGTGAATTGCGGGCACGAGAGTTACAGTTAGTACAACTAACTATAACGGAGGAATTTCAATGGTTTTGTATGAGTGTAATGTCCAGCTAACTATAACACCCCTGAAACCTATGGTTTTTTCAATTAATATATATATGGTTAGCATTTGTTTGGAGCTTTTCACAGAGTTTTCGGACCATTCTTCCAGCATCCTGGGATTGGGGATTCGTACGAGGGAGTGATGTAGATGCCTAGCCTTCTAGGTACCATATCTTTTTCGATGTAATCTTGTAGCGAAATGGCTTCTCATCACTTTAATGTTTCTGACTTCTTTATCTTTTCTAGTCTTCTTAGTTTGTCCTTTAGGGTGGTGTCCTAAGCTTTGGTTTCTATCCTTGCTTGTCCCTTATTTAGTGCCCTGGAAAAGAGACTGAGGGCTGCTGCCCTCCTCTCCTATTCTTCTTCCATATTCTTGATTCTAAATATTGCATGGGCAACTATGTACAATAAATATGTGGACTGCGTATGAAACTGGAGGTATTCTGGTGTATGCACCTCCCCTTCATGAATGTAAGGTTCCTGCTGCTTGAAGTGTCTGGAGTAATAACAGCGTGATGTATGTGGCTAGCACGATCTTATGACAATGTCAGGTAAAGTACTGAGGATTAAGTGGATTTCCACACTATGCAACAACTACGTAAGTTTGTACCAGATGGTCCTCTAGTTCGGTATATATATCCCACAGGTTACCAACCCCTCAGGAGTGCTGTACCCTTGGTCACCTCACCTTTTCACCTTGCTGCCCTCCACTTTGTTAGTTCAGAAATTTGAGATTTGCACCCCTTCCCCCAGAGCTACACCTCATTTGTTAGGTAAATACAGGAGTCAGAATAATTCCTAAGGGAGAGAAATATAATCTTCCGTATGGTGGCAGTTTGTACCACAAGGGCTTCTGCCCCTGTCTGAATGTGACAACGCCGCCTATTTTTAGCAAAACTGATAAGAACACAGAAGTAAGTGGAAGGTGATATACCATTCTGATCTACTTGCAATAAAGGTGGGAGGATTTTAAAGGTGGCCTTGTGTGTTTCATGAGCGCTTTACACTTCATCCATATAGCTCGGTTCCTAATTTGAGCCTGTGGTAGCAAGTGGAGTCCACCAGCACTCATTTTTGAAGACTGGAACTTATTTTTCCCCATCAAACATTTCCAAAAAGCAAAAGTGAGAAAAGGGGAAATAAGGATAGAGAGAAAGACGCAAAAAAAAGTCACAAAAGGAGAAATCAGGAACCAGCTAGAGTGAGAAAAAGAGACAGGGAGTGTCTAGTAGTCGATGAAAGGGGCATGAGGTGGATGCTGCCTTGGAAACCAGCGCGCCGGTGCCGGCCACGAGCTTCTGAGCAGAGCTATGGGCCCCGGCATTTCTTCTTCTATAAATTAAGCAACTTGTGTATATCTAAGGATCAGGATGATATGCCACCTCCACGATGCTTCTGTCACTAATTTAGCTGCTGCATTTTGCAGTGAATAAGGAGGAAGGGCATTCCAGAAATCTATTCCAGATGACAGCATTGCCACAGAGTTCATGCATTTTGAGTGTGCAGAAGTAAATCATCAATCTTGTGAAAGAAGTGATTCAAGGCAGTGACGTAGGAAGGGGGTTGTGGGGGCGGGATGGTCTGCACCGGGCCGGCATGAGTTTTGGGGGTGACAGCCTCCTGGAATCAATTGGCAGCACTGCCTCACCCGCTTTTACAGCTGCCGCGGGCGGCAAAGGCTGGGACTGCCACTGGTGTCAAAAGGCCTAGCTACACCCCTGAATCATGGGCTAGCACGACTTGGCCAAGAATGCTCTAGGAAGGTGAGATGGGTCCTCCCTTATCCAAGTGGGCTCCAAGATTCCTGCCCTGCTAAGCTGAGGTTTGCACTGGGTTCATTTCAACTGCTGAAAAGTCAGGAGTCCATTAACCATCCACAGTTTTACTTCTGGCCCGTTTCCGGGTATACACAAAAATAGATTGCAGAGAGCTACGATTTGATAGAGCATGAAGCTCATGGATTAGTAAAGTCAACTCACAGAAAGAACTGGCTGCTGTTGACATAAATGTAGATAGCTTAATAATAACCCCTGGCAATATTTTCACCTTAATGATATCTCTTAATATCTAAATTTGGGTGCAGCACAACGTTGTGTATGGTCTGGCAGCAATGATGCAATCCATTTCAGCATGAGGTCCTCAAACCCCGAAGCCAAGAGGTAATTTTCCAGGTGTATTGTATTGCAGTGTAATGTAGCATTTTAAAAGCACTTTACATCCCTATGTTGGGTTTTAAAGCACACTTTCAGTTGAGAGGCATGCTACGATGTAGGAGAATGAGTGGTTGGCAGAGTGTTTTGAGTATATGTAGGAAGTTTTTTTGTACGTTAGTGACCAGAGCGGTGCTCTTATCTTGTCTCGGGGTTCAGTGCCTAGAAGCATGATGGAGGAGGAGGTTTGAGGGACAGGCACGAAAATTAAAAATATAGTGAAGGCCAAAACATGGGAGCAGATACACAGCACCGATCTAGCAAGCGGGGAAGCGGTGCACAAAGTGCGCATGCACCAAAAATGGGTGGGGCGGGGTAATCTGAGAATTCTCAGCAGTCCATGTGGCAACAATGTGAGTAAATTGATGCCAAATGGCCAAGCCTTCGGAGTTGGTGACATGCGCAGTATCTAGGCACTTTTTTAGAGATAAGGATGCTGTGTGCTACTATACACCTCCTGAGGAGGAACCAGCTTGGTAACCTGAGCAGCAACTATATAATGCGCCCTGACGACACATGAATGAATCCTCTGGCTCGAAGTTACCCTTCTGTTTTCTCCCCACCATGTAAGCCTCATACTTTACTTTATATCCTAAAGACCTTTTCTCTTTCTAGTTTTATATGAGTAGGTACATGTAGGGATATATAGAAAGTCAGATTTAAATAGCGTGTGTGTGTGTTGTGTGTGTATACCATGTAGGTGGCTCTGCTACTTTTATCTGTAGCCCCATGTTCCCCCCTTCACTTCTAGGAATGTGCTTTTCATGATTCCTCTGATTTATTGGTTCCCATAGTTAATGTATTTCCCAATTCCAGCACTGGCGGTAATATAATCTAATGATCTACAGTCAAACGTTTCCGCATGTTAAAAAAAATAACACGCTATTTTTGAAGGAGCTGCTTTTGTTATAGAGGCCGCAGAACACAAGAGAGGGACAGGCTGGGGCATCCGGTGGTGGGTGTGCAGGCACCAGCGGCCCAGTAAGCAGTCGAGGGGACCTGGGAGGCGGCAGTCTACCTCACAAGGCCTTCCAGCTCTCTCGCAACTCACAAGAGCATCTGGCAAAGGGAGGCGGCCTGCAAGTCAGGCTTTCCTTCAGATGTGCCGACATCGGTCATAGATCACCTTATGTGAGGTCAGAATCCTCATCGCATAACAAAAGCTGTGGGGAAAACGGTGTGCGCAAGCTTCGCTGAGGAGAACTCTGAGCCGGTTGTGTGACAGGGCAGCCGAGGTGTGCTTTGCTGAGGCACACTTTGCTGACATTGCCTCGCCAGTTTTGTTTCGTTTTTGGTGTGTGTTTATTTATTAGTTTTGGGATCAGTTTCTATTTTGTTCAAGATTAATTGGTGAAGAGAATTTTGCCTCTGATTAACATCCTAAGTTCTTTATGAATGCAAGCACATATATCTCAACTTCCTGTTATCATACATACAGCTTCTATGAACAGATCTCTCATGGCCAAATAGGCTGGAAATGAACGTGCAAAAATTTTTGTGAAGTAAGCAAACGGTCCTTTAATGGTGCTATTGATGAAATGTAAAAAATAATTGCACCTTTCTGAGGGTCTATGTTTTTTTTTCAAGTTGATATGTGATAATGACCATATATAACTGAACATGTTTAACAAGCGCGCACGTGAGCCTCGCCCAGCAGCAGGGGGAGGGGAGAGAGGAGGGGGCCTGCACAGGTTTCCCTTGCGGGAGCGAGCAGCAAGGCGTGATAATTACTAACATATGGTGCTGCTGCTCGCTCCCGCAAGGGAATCACCAAACGTGCACGCATTGCCATTGGAAGCAATGCAACGTGTGCACGTTTTTGCCTGCAAAAGTGTAGCGATAACTAAAGGTCGTTTTCCTATGCAGCGTATGCACGCTGTGTAGGCGAGACCTAAAAAAGACAGTTTCTCAGTCTGTTGTGGATGTCTTAGATTGTTTTCGCCAGTGGAGGCTACCACAAACAAAAAGTGGTGAAGCTGGAGGGGGATCGCAGGGGTAGTTTAATAATAATTTAAAAAAAGAAAAATTACCTGAAGCTGCTGCAAGCGCCTCCTGTGTCATGCCGCGGAGTTCTTCCCAGTCGCATCACAGACTCCCTGTGCAATCCCAGCACTTCTCTCATGCTTTGAGAGCATCACAGGGATTGGCCTGAGCGTGCTGCTTTGACTGTCCGCTCAAGAGAGGGAGTCTGTGCTGCTTCTCCAACCTGGCTGCTCGATATAGGCGGGTTGGAGTAACCTAAGTGTCCATGTGAGTTTGGCCCTCCTGAGACAGCCAGCCAAACACACATGCGCACTTAGAAGTGCGCAAACAAGTCCTTCTCCCCTCCTTCGATGGCCATGGCCCTGCCGCTCCCTACGCATGCTGGCTCAGTCAGCCGGCGAAAAATAAAACAATGATAGCATTTCATTTTGTTTTTCACCTGCTGGCTCTGAGCCAGTGGGGTGATGCTTCTCCACCATTGCAGAGGATCCGCCCCTGGTTTTCACATGCCATAATGGGCACTGGCGGTGCAGAGGCTCCAAAGAAGAGCTGGGTACAGCGTCTATGATTACTGGTAAGAGTCCTGGATTACAGACGGTCTTGACATTCTCATCCCAGCTAAACTGACTAAGGGACGACTCACACCCTCTAACCCCTGGTATGATGAAACACTGAAAGCCATGCGTAAGGAATGTAAGAGAACCGAGCGCCAATGGAGAAAAAACTTCGACAATCAGGACAGGGCTATCTATCTCTCCAAGCTTAAGATGTATCACAAAGCCATCAACACTACCCGTGCAGCTTTCTATGCTGAGAAAATTAGCTCCAACCCGAATCCATCCAAAGTAATCTTTAAACTTGTTAAAGAGCTACAAAACTCTAGGTCACCCTCCCCCAAAATTTCATCCAATGAACATTGCGAGCAGCTGGCCACATACTTCGTGGAGAAAGTCCAAAAAATCTATGCAACTTTTTTGCAGAACTCTCCGCACTCTGAGGAATGCAAGAACCCAGCCTCCATTCACGTCCCCCTTACCCAAATCCCTGCCATCACGTCGACGGAGCTGATTAAACTTTGTAAGAAGGTGAAATCTGGTTCCCCGGGAGACCCTATGAGCCCCTCTCACTTCCTGGACTCAATTGAATTCTTTCTGTCCCCCATGATGGACATTCTCAATCTCTCTTTCGCCTCCGCCTCTGTACCCATAGCCTGGAAACAAGCATGGGTATCCCCTATAATCAAAAAGCCTACTCTGGACCCATCCAAGCCAGAAAACTTTCGGCCAATATCCCTCCTCCCCTGGATATCTAAAATAGCAGAAGCCCATGTCAACGGCATTCTCTCTAAACATATAGACCTAAACGGAATCCTAGATCCATCCCAAAATGGCTTTAGAGCGGGTCATAGCACCGAATCCGCCCTATTGGCCACGACTGAACATCTCCGGACGATATTAGACTCCGGCCAAAGTGCTGCGCTGGTCCTTTTAGATCTCAGCGCAGCCTTTGACACGGTATCTCATGACATCCTTCTAAAACGTCTGGAGATGGCCGGAGTGTCTGGTCTCGCGCTTGCCTGGTTCCACTCCTTTCTTAAGGATAGATCCTTTAAGGTATCAGCTCCCCCATTCCTCTCAAATTCCCATCCTATAGCACAAGGTGTCCCCCAGGGTTCAGCGTTGAGCCCATCCCTTTTCAACCTGTATGTCCAGCCGCTTGCGGAGGTGGCTAATAAGTGGGGGCTCACGCTGGTGTCATACGCTGACGACACCCAGCTGGTCGTCACCCTCACAGAAAGCCCGTCCACCGCGGCATCCAAGTTCAGAGAGGGTATGGCAGCAGTGGCACAATGGATGACGGATAACTTCCTCCAGCTCAACGCCGGAAAAACCGAGGTGCTCCTCCTTGGCAGAAACACCAGCCTATGGAACGAGCACTGGTGGCCGTCATCCCTTGGTAATACCCCACTCCCCAAAGACTGTGTAAAAAACCTGGGAGTCTGGATGGATGCCGGCCTCAGCTTTCAATCACACACCAAAAAGGTGGCTGCCACTTGCATAGGTCTCCTAAGAAACCTTAGGCCTATACTCGGATTCTTTGACCCCAAGGCCCGACAGCTAATTGTCCAGGCAACCATCCTCTCACGCCTTGACTATGCGAATGTCCTCCTCCTGGGAGCAAACAAGGCAGAATTGGCTAGGTTCCAACGAATCCAGAATGCGGCAGCGGGAATGCTGGTAGGACTCCCACGGAGATGTTCAGCCAGAACCACCATCCGTAAACTCCACTGGCTGCCTGTGGAACACCGAGTCAAATTCAAAGCTCTCATTACGATCTTTAAAATTGCCAAACAGGGGAACCCCCCGTTGCTGCGAAATCTGGCATGCCCCTATGTCCCTAGCCGAGAACTTTGTTCCTCCAACCAACTTCTCCTGAAAGTACCAAGAACCAAGCGCTGCCGCACTGGAGGCCGTTCCTTCAGCGTCCTCGGTCCCAAACTTTGGAACGATCTCCCTCTCAGTGTACGCTCCATAGATTCCCTCTCGGTCTTCCGTAAAGCAATTAAGACCCTCCTTTTCCCTGCCCCATAGGCTACCTCTCTGCCTGTCCAGGAAGAAGTGCTTCTGTCTTTCAGCGCCGGGACGCCCCTTTGCTGGGGTAGCTGTTGCGCTTTACTAAACCTAGAATATGTAGAGCTTTCCAGCCCACCTTTTGACCGACAGTGGGATTGGCTCCTCACCAGGAGACCATGTGAAGAGAGCTGATATTGTGTGACACTGTTGCACAGTGCAGTGTTAACTGGTGCCTTTTGAAAGCGGGTGGAGGGAGGTAATACTACCCTCAAATTCCAGTGAGCCTGTCATCTTTTTGTTGGGTTCAAACGGGGGGTGGCGGGGGGGGGGGGGGGTCCTGTCCCCGAAAACACTTAAAATAACTAGGGGCAAATAGTGCATTTTAAAGCGCAATTTTCACATAAAATTTCTGAAAAGCCATAGCTTTAAAAGAGCAGTCATTTAATATTCGAGTCCTTCCATGATGTGCCACACCACAAAAACGTGAAGCTCCAAGAAGTTGACCCCGTCCAAAGTGCTCACCATTATGTCAAAAATGACCTGCATTGTGCCAGCGGAAGCATTTATTCATTGGTATCCCCATATGTGAGGCATAGTTAATAAATTCCTCTGCAAACGGCAGATTCCACGTCTTTCCCTAATATTTGCTTTAATAACATTCGCTGAAATGACTAGTAATTCTGGAATCTTGCCAATCAAGGGCAGGGCCTCGTGAATTTAAACTGACTGGTGTCCTTGAGCATGATAAGCGACCGCTTAAGGATGGCATTTAATTAACTAATTGTGCCTTTACACAACATGCATTTGACATATTATCCGAGGTTTTTTTGTGAATTTACTGCAAACACTGATACATTGGACCCAAATGGTGCCTGTGAGCATCTCTTCGTGCCAAGAGGGATGCCAGGCCAAGATTAACAGCCTCTCTATTTAACAGCTTTTACCCAAAGCTTTGATTGCGCTAAAAACAGACGCGAGCAAAACACTTTATGCCCTGAATGCTAAAGCATCGCCTCTTTCAAGTAAACTTGGCAAATGAAAGGAGGGGGCCGTATAGTACCACAGTGTGATTTATTTTAATCCCTAGAAGGCATTTATAGGATTTTTTTTAATGGTTGGTTAAGAAAGATGCACAGATTAAGGGCATGAGATGTATAGAAGTGTGCACATAAAACCGATGCAGTAGAGTCGCAGGAATTATGCGGCATGGGAGGACCAAATTATGCAACAGAGCTAACAAAATTACGTTTCAGTAGATTCACCCTTTAGAATCAGTTTAACAATCAGCAACTGAAAGGGGAACCAAGCACCAAGTTTTCTTGTTTTTGTCAGTAACTTTGATCTATCTGAGCCAAAAATTAATTTTTGTTGAAAACTGAACATTATGCAGCATTTGGTGAATTGTGTGGCAAGTACAGTAAATACATAATTATGCTGCAGTGGCAGAATTGAAGAAGCCTTTGTGGATATAATAAAGGCAGTGACAGAGCCTGGTTGTTCACATTGCCATGCCAATCTGCCCAAACACTGATCTACAAACAGGAACAATAATATAACCGGTCAAAACATAGCAAGGGACGGGTTGTGCTGCTGGCCGCTCTGGTCAGAGATTTACAAATCCCCTAGAGATGAGAATCTTATGTACTCTGTGGCAAGCTGCTGTGTTATTTAAACCAGCTACAGGCTACTTTTTTTTCTTTTCTATATGTACATGACAATTGGGTCACCACTGTAGAATATTTCCGCAAATAATTTGTCCGTCTATTATGTTTACTCCCTCAACTTTGGATAACAATGACTTGTGGTTTAAAAGTCTGATGCGTTACCATAGCAACAATGATTACATATCCATGATCAACATATGGCGAGAAGGGCCAGATCAGTGCCAGATTTTTAATATAACCTCAAGCTAAGGTACCTTTGATTAATTGAAACTAACTTTATCTGAAGCAGAAATCCTGAAATTCTGGCATGGCACCAGCTCTCATAGACATAAATTGGCCATCCTTGATTATTTAGACCCACCCATACCCATCAGAAAGACCCTCTTCACCCCTTTCTCCACATGACCCACACATATTTTTCTTCATCCTCCTGGACTTCAGAGATCACTTAGTCTCTGATTGTGTACCTAAATTCAACTGATTTGGTAACAATGGGAAACTCAATAAACCCTTGGAGGCTTGGGAGATATGGTATGATCAGCTAGATGTGCCTACAAGGGATTTGTTTAATATAAACTGTTTGAATTTAAATTATTATTCTGAATTAAAGACAAGTTTTAAATATATTACTTGCAGAATAATTTCTTGGAATAAGTTATAATATCAACAATTGATGCTTGAATTAAACAACAAAAAATGCTTTTTCATTCACTTTAAGATATGAAAATGTATCAAAGACACGGGTGTATATATTCAAATAATAGAATTTATCTCATTTCAAAAGGTAACATAAAAGGGTACACAATGATAGTGTACACAATGCAGCAGGAAATTACAGTTTAATATATATATACATTTAATATATTTCTCAGTTGTAATTGTGGACACCTTTTTCTCATAAACATATAAAGAAGGCAGACTGATTAGTTATATAAATCAAAGTCGCCTAAGCTATCATTTGAGCAGGAGAAAGGTGTCGTGGTCGACGTTTCGATCTATCACGCTGTCGTCCGCTAGACCATCTTCAGGACTGAGTGACATAAAAAATTGATTGACCCTCTGAGATTAATGCCAAGGAAACTTGTTTTTACATTTTCAAAGTTTGAATGAAGTTTTCACAGAATAAATCAGCAAAAAATATATCCAATATTTATCTCATGCCAGGTGTAGTTTAATGGCACAAGGACACTTTACTTGCTCAAGCAGCAAAGCCTTTTACGAGTGTAGTTAGAGATTATTCTATCTGTTTATCGTTTTCTCTTGTACATGACAGAACTGTTAACACGAAGGATCAGCATTCATAAATTCAACTGAGGCGCACAAACATTCCCTCTGCACATGAAAATTCACAATTTTGATTTGCAGAATCAGAATTGGTTAAACTTGTCATGCACAAAGTGCATTTGCAAAAACGGAAACTTCATAATTGTGGTGAAGCCACAATTTCTGGATTTGCAAAATTAGAGTTAACATTCCCAAATTTGTAGTGTGTTTTTGTATTTATTAACCAAACAATTACTGTTGAGAAAGAGGCAATTTACTCGCCCCCTTAAAAGGGTTTTTTAAAAATAGTTTCAACGTCACCCCTTTATTCGGGCATACTTCCTGTTGACCTCCAACTACATATTGTTTTATCATGGGTGTCATTTTTTGAACCCTTCAGGTAGGTTTGTGTTCATTGCACTTATTTCTCTGTTTCTTTAACTAGTGGCTGTTCAGTCATGTTTTGGTTCTGTTTTCACTTTGCCACATTGTTTTCATTCCTTTACACTGATCCATTTCATTGAGTGATTTGTATCCTTCCACTACTCCTATTTTGAAAATAAAGTTCCTCTTTTTTAATTACCACTCAATGAGAGTCCTTTTGTTTTCTATCTTTCTCTTTTGTATGCTGCTTCCCCTCAACAAGTCCCTCCCACTAATGTGTCGCTCACTAACCCTCACAGCTATTCTGTAAAAGCACAACAACAGGAAACATTTTTTGCAGGGGTATGACTGAAGAGCAGACTTTCAGAGTTGGTTTTATTTTATCTCCTGCAGTCCACATATCGCATGAAAAAACACAGGTTTTGCCTCAAAAAGCATTTATGGTGCTGGGGGAAACGGTATCTCTGTACACGCTCATCTGGTGCAGAAGGTGTACTTAGTAAGATATTTTCCTGGAGGCCCATAAATACATACCCTAGGCTGCTACAGTGGATTAGATGGCTGAATCCTGTGGAAAGTAAATGATGCCTTAACAAGCATTTTCCTTTACATTCTGACACATTATTTTTAAATTCTGTTTGGAGTTTCCTGAGTAAACAATATTTGAAAATATGCCATGCTATTTATAAAGATTAAAAACATTAGATTCAATGTACAGCTTGGAAATACCGTAAGATATGTGCACTATTCCTTTAGTATTTTGAATTTCTTTTTTTCCTTTTCTTTTTCCTCAAACAATACTTTACAGACAAACATTAGCAAAGCCAACAGCTAGGCACATGCATAATAAAGTAGAGACGTATTAGCTTTGTCAATGTGTGTTGATTTCAAGGGGCAGTTGATGGTGACTGGAGCTGCCAGGCTCACAAAGCAAACATTTTCTAAATTGAATACCTATTACAAACTGAATTCTGATTAACTTTATGTCTTGCAAACAGAGCTATCCACAAGACCAGACTACCTTGCTGTTTAGTGTTTTGCCTCCTTATTGTTAAATTAAGTCACTGCAACTTTTCTTTTTGATATAAAATTTGGTTTTAAGTACTAGCTTGCCTTGACAAAACCTTTGCAAAACTTTCTACATTAGGGGGTTAGGGGTCTCCCCTGTCAAGGGGAAGCGTACTAAAAAGAGAAATTCGTGCTCAATATACGGCCAGTAAGGGGTCGGGACCTAATACCACTCACTCTCAAAACTACTCTACAAATCCAGTAGGGCTATTCTTCGTGCACAGCTTGGGAGTTATTTTTCACGTACAGCTTTGGCTGTTCTTTATGTACAGTTAGGGTTATTCTTCATGTACAATGTGGGCTATTTTTCACAGATAGAGGACTGCCGCCACAGGAAAGCATGCGGTCTTTGCTATGGGGCCCCCTGCGGGCCCCCATGGTGAAGGCGAGGTGGGGGGTGCATATGGGGGGTACCTGTGGTACCCCCCTGTATTTGCATACACAATGCGGCAGGCACCGCGCGGTGCCTGCCGCGTTGTGTATGCTAATGATTTATTATTAAAAAAAGATCACATAAATTATCACTATCAATAACAAACTAATTAAAAATAATTACCAATTAATAAAAATCAATTACCAATTAAAACAAATTATTTAAAATGTATTACCAATCAATAAGTAATTATCAATTAATTATCAATACATATAAATAAAAATAAATATTTACTTTATTACAATTAAATTACTTCCCACCCTATTCCCCTATAAACCCACAACCCGCTCCCAATAATGAATAATACAATTAACATAGTTATGAATTAATCAATTAATAAAAATGAATTACCGATTAATAATTAATTATCAATGATTTATCAATACATATAAATAGAAATAAATATTTACTTTATTACAATTAAATTACTTCCCTCCCTATTCCCCTATAAACCCACAACCCGCTCCCAATAATGAATAATACAATTAACATAATTATCAATTAATTAATTAATAAAATGAATTACCAAGTAATACAAATTAATTACCAATTAATACAAAATTATTTACAAATTAATAATAAATTATCAAGCAATTAATTATCAATACATATGACTAAAAATAAATATTTACTTTATTACAATTAAATTCCCACCCTAATCCCCTATAATCCCACAACACGCTTCAAATAATAAATAATACAATTACATAATTATCAATTAATCAATTAATAAAAATTAATTACCAAATAAAAATTAATTCCTAATTAATTATAAATCAATTAATTATCAAAACATATAAATAAAAATTAATATTTGATTTACTATAATTAAATTACTTCCCACTCTATTCCCTTATAAACCCTCAGCCTGCTACGGAATTACATTATGCAAAATTTAAATTACATCACATTCATTACTTTAAAAAAATGAAACATACATTACAAAAATAATACATAATTTTAACACATTTACTACCATACATAGCACTAAAATAAATTCGATATTATGGAAATCGATATTTTAAATTCGATATTAAGGAAATCGATATTTCCCACCCCAATTTCGATATTCTGACTAACTATATTTTTGTGATTCGATATTCTGGCCTATCTATATTTTGGAGTTGATCTTCTGGCCTGTCGATATTTTGGATTCTATATTTTGGGCATTCACCCATATAATTACATGCTGGTGGGGCTAGCACTCTGTCTTTTGTCCTACCTGCGGTTTTGCATGACACCTCTGCTGTTTTTTGGGGGGGGGGGGGGGTTGTTTAATGTGAAAACAGCAACCTCCACAGATGTTTTTACATACATCAACTCACATACATCATTGCATGTTTGTGCACGGTGAAACAATAAGGCACGCAACGACTGGGATGAAATTGGAAAATTAAATGCATTAAGCAAACAGACCACCTGTAGCTAAAAATGTTCTTAAGACTACCAGATAAGTCAGATGCTTGCTGAGTAAAGCAGTCTCCAGCTCTGGCAGTGCTTAATTTGTAAAAAACGTAAGTGCTAGGGCTCTCACCAGGAGGCCACTGCAGCTTGCGCCACACTTTGCCCCTGCCATGCTGCCAGTGATAGTAACAACAAAACTACTAACCATCGCACTACTACAAGTGTGATAATTCAGACTACTACCAGCCCCCAAAGCTATGATATTGGCTTGGACGGCAGGTAATAGTAATTTTTTATGTATATTGAAATAATAATTAACTGTTAACACACCTTAGTGACAGACTGTCCCAAGTGTCGGTGTTGACAATTAAGTGCAAGTGCTGAGCACTGGGAACCACAGGCTCAAATTAAGCACTGGTCCCAAGCCAGTCAGCCCTGTCCATCGTAACTGGTGGGGAAGGTGGCTAAAGCCCTTTAGGCCCACTGGGCATTGCACCTGCACTGCAGAGGTCTGTGTATGTTACCAGAGAATCCTCTTGGCGCAGTGGAGAACAGTGGCTTGTGCATGTTCAATGCTACATGGTCTCAGTCTGTGACAGAAAGAACTGTGAAAGTGTGCATTATTGTTTAAAGCTTGCATTACACACAGTATAAGATTCACTGCTACAAAATGAGCAAAAAGGTTTAGTATAAAAAGTGCTTCCAAAATATAGGTTTTATTAATACTCGGACTGTACGTTGTGCACATTTTTTTAGAATTGTTTTTTAAAAGCACGCGCTTCGCAGATCAGCTGGTAGCTCCCTTGCAATGCCACTCGAAAGAAACAATCTTTGTCATTTGAAAGCTTCAAGTGAATCCATTAAAGCCAATTTCGGCTTCCTAGCATCCATTACATTTGCAGACTGACCAGTTGCGCGTTGTGCGCATTAACATTTCTTTCAGGCAAGCAGGCACCCTGCCAATAAGGCTTGTGTAGCTGTCTGTCCTTCCCTTTACAGCACAGGAGATGCCCCGCCTTACACTTCAGCTGAAGCATTTCAATTGTTGGAAGAAACTGTCCCAATATGGTTGTCTTTTCACAAAAAGTAGAGGAACTGTTTTTCTCAAATTAAAAAAGCATAGGCATATCCCCCCCCTCAGAGCTTGCTTGAGAGTATGGTGCAATGGAAGAATCTACTGGTGAAATTCCGCAACAAATGGATATATTGTGGAGAAATCTACTGACGGAATCTTCTTCCTATTGGAAAGAGTATTTGGGTTTCTGCTGTGGTAATAGTAATAAGTAGGGGACCTGATGTACAAGTGTTATTTTCACAAAAAGTGATTGCAAATTACGTACCACGTTTTTGTTAATGCAATTCGTTTATGCAAAATGACCTGTGTACATATAGGTTGCAAACCATTGATACATGCCTCACTGATTTGTTATCACACACCCCTTCCAAAATGCAATTTGGTTTGGGTTTCTAAACCTTTTTTGCAATTCTAGAAAGATTTCCATATCATAAAATGGGATTATTACATCTGAAAAAATAAATTTAGCAGTCGCTAGTCATGTAATTCAGCATATGCGACTGCTAAGTCATGCATACCAGGCCCTTCATTTTTATATAGGGCACCATGCAGCAGTGCTGCAGTTTATATACAGCCGTGGTCCTTGTAGATAACAGCGGTGGGGCGGTGGGGCAGTGTAAGGGGGGATTCCGAGGGACGATGCACTGGGAAAAATAAATAAATAAATAATTCTCCCTCGGAATTCCCCCTATCACTGCTCCACCGTTGTTATCTGCATGGACCGCAGCTATTTATATACTTTTCGATAACATTTGTGCTATTACCCCAATGAATGGTGCTCCTATCATTAAATGTGAGATGGTGAAAGGCTAAATTGGCCCTGCCAGTATTCAAACTCATGACCTGCTGATCACGCATGGCTCCAGATTTATAAGGTTTTCACGGAACACAGCAGGGCAACCAAAGTTGCTGCACTGTACTGCCCTGTGCTGAACTCAGTGAGAGGGAACCAGCAGGACATTGCAGTTTCTGCTAAGATATGGCTCGGTCCTGCTCTTGAGCTAGCGCTGGCACATAATCAAACTGCCTAGCCTTGATTTATTTTGTACTCGCATTCTTTACTCCCCTCTCTGCCACACTCTCCCAACCCTCCCCACTTCTTTTATTCTCCTTCTTTGCCCCCTCTCTACCACCTTCTCTCAACCCTCCCCACTTATTTTATTCATCAGCCTCCCCACTATATATTTTTGGTAATATATTTGTACCGTCATGCCCTCCACCCCGCACCTTCTCTTCTAGATCTCTGACATCTGGTCTACTCTTTGGTTTCCCTCCACCACCCCACCTCTTCCTCCCCTCGCCCCCTAACATTTCTCCCTCCCAACCTCACACCTCAAACGCCTCCTACCTCTCAACTCTTTATGTCCCTCCCTCCCCTCCTCCCAATCTTCCACCACCGTCGACCCCTCTAACCTCCTGTTCCCCTCCTGACCTCTCCTTCCAAACACCTCTTACCTCTCACCTCTTTTGTCCCACCCCCCTCCCCTCTCTTTTTCCTCCCAATTCCCCCGGACGAACCATCAGCCCCCCAATCTCACGTCCACACTACCCTAAATCCTGCCCTCTCAAGACATGATCCCAATTCCTGTATCATCGTATACCCATCCAATCTATGCAAACATGGCAAGAAAAACTTTGAACATAAATTACTGACCCATCACCCGAAACTTTCATAGTAGACTCCTACCAGAGCCTCACCTCGCCCATAAAAAATAACCTTATTTTCTACTCCAAACGCCCTTCAAATGGAAAAGCTTCTTCCTGAACTATCTCACAATCACTAAATCCGGCAATATCCCATATGGTTTCAAATTATGCACCTCCCCATCCCCAGCTTTCAACAGAGAAATTGACATTTCCATTTTCAAAACTGGCAACATTCTCATTCAAGCATCCGAACACCACCTTAACACTTTCGATCACCTCTACAGTTCCCTGACAGTCCTTCTATCCAAACCAGCCCCTAAACCCTCTCCTCCCCAAACGCCTGTCTACCTTATCTCCCTCCCACCAGTCCAGTACCCACACCCCCTAGACTCCCTAATTGTGCATCCCAACAACCAAACCCCCACCTTATCTAACAACCGACATCCCCAAACCCACCTCACCTCCGATGACCTCTCCACATCTACCGGATCCCTCCCCAATGAACGACCACCCTCCCGATGCCTAGTATGTACTACACTCACCCCACGCACATGGAGGAAATAAAGTCCCGGCTCCTGCACCCACTGCTTCTCACTGCCCCCCCACTACACCTACACCACCACCACGCCGCCCCCTCATCATGACCTTATCTCCCCTCTCCCCTCTCTCCAACATATCTCCTCCCCCGGCCTCATGACCTACCTGCATGAGAGACCCCTCCACCCCAACCTCCTACCTCACTAGCTCCCCTCTGACCCCACTACGCTGTATCTCTACCCCTCCTCCCATCAGGCTCTCATCTACGGTCAACATCGAACTCCCATGCTCCACCCTCTCCTCACCTTCCGAGTCAACCCTCAACCTTATAGCCCTGACATTTTCCAACTTTGAACTGATTCTCTCAACCGTTCAAAAGGAACTTATGAGACTTAGAGAAGACTTCAGTGCTCTGAACAACAAGGCCCTCCCCAATCAGATTGATCCTGCCTGTCCTTGCCTCACCCACTCCTCCCAGCATAACCACTGGAAAACTTTTCCCCTCAACAACAGATCTTCTAAGCCGCCTCCTGCTAGGAATAGCCTCTCCCCCTCTGCCATGACGGACCTATGCAACTCCTACCTGCCCAAACACCGGACCCCCGAATGCTCCCCCCGTTTCTCCAGCATCCCAGTGATATTTGGAACAAGCAGAACCCCCTCCTCTCCCATCTCCCCCAGACCATCAACCAAACTTACCACCATACACTCGTGCACTACAGTCAAAGCCAACCCTAAGCCCCTATCCTGCATGCTTGTTAACTGCCGCTTGGCTGTCCGACATGCAACTGAAATATCTGAAACCCTCCTTCACGAATCCATCAACATCGCCTTCCTTACAGAAATCTAGCTTAGTGACCACTCAACTGCCTTCCTCGACCTTCTCACCCCCCACCCCCCCAGGCTACTCCATCATTAGGAAAGACAGAACAGACAGAATTGGAGGTGGCCTAGCCATTGTTCACACAAACAAACTGCAACTCTCATGTGTAAAAACTCAGAACACTTAACCTTAGAGTACTGTGGCGCCAAACTCACTATTCAGGGTTCCCCCCCAATTCGCTTACATAACATCTACCACCCTCCGGGTGATCCACTTCCCTTTGCTGAGGAACTATCCGACCTTCTTTCTCAATCATCTCTCTCCAACTTGAAAAACCTCTCCCTAGGAGACTTTAACATCCACTAGAACAACACTGCTGACCTCACAGTCACCCACCTTTTCAATCTTCTAGAAATCAATGGCCTTGTTCAATTTTGTCACTTGCCCACCCACACCAAAGGTTCCACTCTCGATGCTATCATATCCAATAATTACCTGGTTTCGATCTCCAGCATCCTTCCCATTGACTGGTCTGACCATCACCGCATCCTGTTCAAGATCGAATTCGCCCCCTCCCCCCTATTAAAAGTAACCTACCCTTGAGATTGACCAGAAACCTCAACCAAATCGCTCCTGGCGAACTAGAGTCTAAACTACAAGCTCAACTTCTTCTCACCCCTCCCTCCCAAGATGCAAATGAGCTCATGGTATTCTTCAACAAGACCGCCAGGGAGGTCACAGATCTCTTAGCCCCTCCCAAACCAAAAAAGCAAAGAACCATTCCATCTAAAACTCGGTTTAACTCTGATCTCAACAACAAAAGGCGTTCACTTAGACTGGCTGAAAGATCTTGGAGACAACACCCATCCGCCGCCCACCTTGCTTGTCTCAGGGCTGCTTGATCATCCTATAAAAAACACATCTTCAAGGAAAAAGCCTCCTTTTTCCGAATACAACTCGATTGAGCAAAAAACAGACCCAGAGAACTATTTAATATTGTCCCCTCCCAAACTTACTATCTCAACAATCATATGTGAGGAAATTACCAACTTCTTTTCAGAAAAAATTACCAAAATTGAGCACTCCTTCTATCTAACAGAGATCCCACCAAATCCACCTCTCCTCTCTGACAATAAACTAAACGATCCTCCTGTCCTGACTCTGTCTCTTTTCCATTCCACTCCCCCTCTCGCTACTACCCCTCCAGAACCCAACCTTCCCCTCCTGAATCTAAAAAACTTTGCATCTTGGACTAATTTCCACCCCGTGTCTGAACTTGAAGTCTCTAACATCATAACCAAACTTAAAACGTCCTCACACACCAAAGTCCTGATCCCTTCCAGACTTATCCAGAATCTCAAACAATCAATCAATCATATCATTTGTAAAGCGCACTACTCACCCGTGAGGGTCTCAATGCGCAGGGGTGGGGAATGCTGCTACTGGTCGAAAAGCCAGGTCTTGAGGAGTTTTCTGAAGGTCAGCAGGTCTTGGGTCTGCCGTAGGTGGATGGGGAGGGTGTTCCAGGTCTTTGCGGCGAGGTGGGAGAACGATCTGCCGCCTGAGGTCGCTCTTTGGAAGCGGGGGACTGTAGCGAGGGCGAGGTTGGCGGAGCGGAGCTGGCGGGTGGGGGTGTAGAAGCTGAGTCGTCTGTTGAGGTACATTGGTCCGGTGTTGTGGAGTGTCTTGTGTGCGTGGGTGAGGAGCTTGAAGGTTATCCTCTTGTTGACCGGGAGCCAGTGCAGGTCTCTCAGGTGGGGTGTGATGTGGCTGCGGCGAGGGATGTCGAGGATCAGGCATGCAGAGGCGTTCTGGATGCGTTGGAGCCGTCTCATGAGTTTGACCGAGGCTCCTGCATAGAGGGCGTTTCCATAGTCCAACCTACTGCTGACAAGGGCCTGAGTGACTGTTCTTCTCGTTTCAGTGTGGATCCACTTGTAGATCCTATGGAGCATGCTGAGGGTGTTGAAGCAGAAGGAGGAGACGGCGTTGACCTGTTTAGTCATGGAGAGGGTGGAGGCGAGGATGACCCCTAGGTTGCGTGCGTGGTCGGTGGGTGTTGGAGCGGTTCCCAGTGCGGTCGGCCACCAGGAGTCGTCCCAGGCCGAAGGGTTGGATCTGAGGATGAGGACCTCCGTCTTGTTACAAAATC
The DNA here is from genome assembly GCF_964263255.1 of Lissotriton vulgaris. NCBI lineage: Eukaryota > Metazoa > Chordata > Amphibia > Caudata > Salamandridae > Lissotriton > Lissotriton vulgaris. Next base: position 161,594,079 of record NC_141700.1, read on the forward strand.
ATCCGAATAGACCGCACCAACCAAACAGGAGGCGGCATCGCCATCATCCACAGGAACACCATCAAAATCACGACCAGCTTCGACAATAATCTTGCAACCGCCGAACATCTCCACTTCCAGATCCACACCGACCCTAGGACCACACTTAGAGGCACCCTCATCTACAGGCCTCCAGGAACCCGCACGCAATTCAGCGATGACATCACTGACTTCGTCAGCCCACATGCCCTCGCCTCCGAGAACTACATTCTATTAGGAGACCTCAACTTCCACCTTGAAAACAAACACGACAGCAACACCAACTCCCTTCTGGACAACCTGGCCAATCTCGGACTCAAACAACTTGTGGACACCCTCACCCATGTAGCCGGGCACACGCTCAACCCTATCTTCACCTCCAGCAAGCACATTTCCTTCGACCGCACCACAGCTCTCCATTGGACAGACCACAGCTGTGTTCACTTCAGCTACAAAACCACCTTGACCCACAACCGCCCACAACCTATTCCTCGGAGAAACTGGAACAAAATCACCTCCGCCAACTCCTCACATCACTTAACCAAAACCCTCCCACCCTCTCATTGGACCCAAACCAAGCAGCCACCAAACTCAAGCAATGGATCACCCACAGCGCTGACGAATTAGCACCCCTGAAAAAGCACCAGAACAATTTAGGCAGCAAAAAGGCCCCCTGGTTCAATGATGACCTTAAAAAATCCAAGAAGCTATGCCGCACCCTAGAGAAAACATGGAGAAAAAACCCAACCACTGACAACATGGCCACCCTCAAGGCGGCCACCCGAAAACACCACCGACTGATTCGATCCACCAAGAAATCAGCTTTCAAGGATCGTCTCGACAACAATGCCCACAACAGCAAGGAACTTTTCAACATCGTTAAAGAATTCACCAACCCCGCTGCAGCATCTAACGACATCACTCCCTCCCAAGACCTCTGCGATGCATTATCCTCCTTCTTCTACAACAAAATTGCCGACATTCACAACAGCTTCGAGAACAGTCCCGGCGAACAACCCTCCCCACCCCCCTCAGATCCTACACCGCCAACTAACAACCTCAGCGCCTGGAACCCAATCACCACCGAAGACACCATCCGCCTAATGAACTCAATCCACTCTGGCTCGCCAACCGACCCCTGCCCCACCACGTCTTCAACAAAGCTGACTCCATCATCGCACCCCATCTCCGTGATGTCATCAACTGTTCGTTCAACTCTGCCACCTTCCCAGAAAGCTGGAAACACGCCGAACTCAGCGCCCTCTTGAAGAAACCCACAGCAGACCCCTCTGAACTTAAAAACTACCGACCCATATCCCTCCTCCCCTTCCCCGCCAAAGTCATTGAGAAAGCCGTCAACAGCCAGCTTGAATCCAACAACTCCCTCGATCACTCTCAGTCCGGATTTCGAGCCAAACACAGCACCGAAGCCGCCCTCATTGCAGCAACAGACGGCATCCGAACACTACTGGATAATGGAGAAACAGCGGCCCTCATACTACTCGACCTCTCGGCCGCTTTCGACAGCCTTGGACTGGATCATCTCATTCCTCGCCGGGAGAACTCAAAGAGTCCGACTTCCCCCATTCATCTCAGAGGCCACTGAAGTCATCTGTGGAGTACCACAAGGATCATCACTCAGTCCCACCCTCTTCAACGTTTACATGAGTCCACTCGCTTCCATCGCGCGGCAACACAACCTTAACATCATCTCCTACGCTGACGACACCCAGCTGATCCTTTCACTCACCAAAGACCCCAACACCGCCAAAACCAACCTTCACGAAGGCATGAAAGAAGTAGCCAAATGGATGAAACATAGCCGCCTAAAACTCAACTCAGACAAAACGGAGGTGCTCATCCTAGGATCATCCCCTTCTGCCTGGGACGACTCTTGGTGGCCTTCCGCTCTGGGCACAGCACCCACACCCACAGACCACGCACGCAACCTGGGCTTCATCCTAGACTCCTCTCTCTCGATGTCCAGACAAGTCAACGCAGTCTCATCCTCCTGCTTCAACGTACTTCGTATTCTCAAAAAGATCTTCCACTGGATCCCCCTCGAAACAAGAAAGACTGTCACCCACGCACTGGTCACGAGTCGACTGGATTACGGCAACACACTATACGCCGGAATCACAGCAAAATTACAGAAAAAACTCCAACGCATCCAAAACGCATCAGCGAGACTCATATTGGACATCCCTCGCCAAGATCACATCACCGGACACCTAAAAGACCTCCACTGGCTTCCCGTCAACAAGAGAATTACATTCCGTCTCCTCACCCACGCACACAAGGCCCTCTACAAACTAGGACCCGAATGCCTCAACACTCGACTGTCCTTCTACACACCCACCCGCCAACTTAGATCGTCCAATCAAGCCCTCGCCGCTGTCCCGCGCGTCTGAAAATCCACCATGGGTGGCAGATCCTTCTCCTTCCTGGCGGCCAAGACCTGGAACTCTCTCCCCACTCACCTCCGCCTTACTCAAAACCACATCTCCTTCAGAAAAGAACTTAAAACCTGGTTATTCGACAAAAATTGAACCCCCCTTCCCCAAGCGCCTTGAGACCCTCTGGGTGAGTAATGCGCTATATAAATCCCAAACTTGAACTTGAACTTGTCCAAGTTCAGCTTCAGTCGGCTGTTCCTCATCCATTCAGCAACGGCCTTCATTCCTTCGTGAAGGTTGGTTTTGGTGATGTGGGGGTCCTTGGTGAGGGAGAGTATCAGCTGGGTGTCATCGGCCTAGGAGAGGATGTTGAGGTCGTGCCAATGGGCGACGTGGGCGAGCGGTGCCATGTAGATGTTAAACAGAGTTGGGCCGAGGGATGATCCCTGGGGTACGCCGCAGATGATCTCGGTGGCTTTGGAGCGGAAGGGGGGAAAGGTGGACGCTCTGTGTTCTGCCGGAGAAGAAGGAGGTGGTGCAGTCCAGGGCCTTCTCTTGAATCCCAGCGTTGTGGAGGCGTGTTCGTAGTGTGTGGTGACAGACCATGTCGAAGGCGGCTGACAGGTCCAGGAGGATGAGGGCTGCCGTTTCTCCATTGTCCAGCAGGGACTTGATGTCATCGGTGGCGGCGATGAGGGCAGTCTCGGTGCTGTGGTTACTGCGGAACCAAGACTGGGAAGGGTCCAGGATGTTGTTCTCCTCAAGGTAGCGGGTCAGTTGTTTGTTGAAGGTCTTCTTGATGACCTTTGCCGGGAACGGGAGCAGAGAGATGGGCCGGAAGTTCTTGAGGTCCTTGGGGTCAACCTTGGGTTTCTTGAGTAAGGCGTTGATCTCAGCGTGCTTCCAGCTCTCCGGGAAGGTTGCTGTCTCGAAGGAGGTGTTGATGACTTTCCGGAGATGGGGTGCGATGGATGTGCTGGCTTTGTTGAAGATGTGGTGTGGGCATGGATCTGACGGAGATCCGGAGTGGATGGTGTTCATGATTTTGATGGTGTCATCGTCGTTGATGTTGGTCCAGTAGAGCAGGCGGCTGGTGGTCGTGGGGGCAGAGGTCTCAGTGGTTGTCGGGGTGGTCGTGGTGTTGAAACTGTCGGGATATCTGTGATCTTGCGGTGGAAGAAGGTGGACAGCGAGTCGCACAGGTCTTGCAAAGGTTGGGACGTCGTTTGTGTTGGAGCTGGGGTTGGAGAGTTCCTTCACGATATTGAAGAGCTCTTTGCTCCCCTTATTGGACCAACATCATGAACACCTCCTTCTCCACAGGTTGTGTCCCGGACTCACTTCAACTTGGTCAAATCACGCCTATCCCTAAAAATCCCACTCAATCTGACTCAAATGACCTGAACAACCTCCGCCCTATCTCTAACCCACCTTTACTTTCCAAAGCCCTGGAAAAATGTGCTCTGCTTCAACTAGATAAACACATTAACAACTTCAACCTTCTAGACCCCTTGCAATCCGGGTTCAGAAAAGGCTGCAGCAAGGAAACCGCCATGCTTAACATAAGCGATGACATCAGCTCTTCCTTTGACAACAGTGAATCCAGCCTTCTCATTCTCCTTGACCTCTCGACTGCCTTTGATACAGTCAACCACAACTCCCTTCTCAACTCACTCAAGGCCCGCTTTGACCTTAACGGTCAGGTCCTTAAATGGTTCACCTCATTTCTCCAACATAGAACTCAAAACGTCAAAATGAACAACTGTCTATCCAACCCCTCTCCGGTGTCCCTAGGTGTCCCCAAGGCTCTATCCTCTCACCCTCACTCTTTAACCTCTTTATGGAACCTCATACCCTCATCCTAAAAGAAGCAGGAATCAACTACCACCTCTATGCTGACGACACACAACTGTACTATAAGATTAGGTCTCACGCTGATGTACTTCATCTTAACCACACCTTAAACAAGATGCAACACTGGTTCCACTCCAACCATCTCAAACTCAACCCCAAGAAAACTGAATTCTTCCTTTTCTCCCCTAAAAACAACGGACTCGCCATCCAACCTGGATCTCTGACCTCAATGCACTTAACTGCTCGCTCTCTTTGCCAAACTCAGTGAAATCTCTCGGTTTTACCGTCTACAAAAATCTAACCCTCAATGATCACATAAAAAACTCTGCTAAAGGAGATCTCTTCACTTTCCGTCACGTGAAGAAAATCAAACCCTTCATCCCACCTGAAGACTGCAATAGGGTCATCCAATCCCTGGTTCTCTCAAAAATTGACTATGGGAATGCTATCCTCACAGGAAACCACCAAAGTCCACCTAGCCCCACTCAGATCTGTGCTCCACCTAGAGCCAGGCTCATCACTGGCTATAAAGATTTCAACCACATCTCCCCAGCCCTGAAAGCTCTCAACTGGCTTCCCACTGAAGGTAGACCCTCCTACAAGACAGCATGCATCACACATAAAGCCCTACACCAGAATGCCCCGCTGTACCTCACAAAAAAACTTTAAAAAGCACAAAGTGCAGAACGATGAGGAGCACAAACGCTTTCCTCCTCATCCCCCCCTTAGTCAAAAAGAAAAGCACCCAATCTATCTCCTTCTCCGGATATGCGCCGATCATCTGGAATTCCCTTCCAAAGGAACTGCGTTGCAACCCCTCCTACATTGCCTTAAAAAAAGACCTTAAACTGCACCTTCTCAACAAATACTGGGGTTCTTAATCAGACCTTTGACCTCCTCCGACCCGACCCTCCTCTACTTCGCTCCCTCCCCTTCACCTCCCCCCTTCCCCATCTATCTCCCCCATCCTACCCCCACCTCCCTTCCCTCTTCCCTCTGTAAACCCCTACCGACTGACCACCACCCCTTCTCCCAACCTGCTTTTCTCCCTGTCTTTCCTCGTTCGAAATTTCTGCCTCTCCCACAGCTCATCCCTTAATCTCTTCCTCCCCCAGCCTCTTTGTATGTAAATGTATCTGCTCTTGCCATGTCTCTGTTTATTAGACCTCAAAGGAACGTTTTTGCTTTTATTTCTTGTTTATATTGTGTTTTCTTTTGAGCAACTCTTGTAATCTTGTTTTTCACACATATAAAGCACTCAGATACCTTCGGGTCTAGCCAGCGCTATATAAAAGCTTTCAAATAAATAAATACATTTTATGTGGAAATACACCTACGATCTGTTCTAGGACGCTGTGTCCTTGTACTAATGTAAAAGAGGCTCAGCACGTCAGCTGATGCTGCAGTTATTTTTGGAGAAAGGGTTACCCTGTGTTTGTTCTCCTGCAGTAGAGAGAAACCACGTAAATACAAGCAGATTCAATGAAGCGACTTGAGGCCTGAATTACAGGTTGGAGCTATATCCAGGAAACAAAGTGAGAGTTCCCCACGAGCCCAAGCATTGGTCATCAGGGCATGGATGATGGCATGAACTGTCCATTGAAGGGTATGTGCCAGGACCATGAAATCTCCATTTCCTGATCCTTCATGCAATTTACTTTTCGGGACGCTAGGGGGCGCTAGAGTTCGTATAATGTCTGGTAGCAAGGGCTCTCTGAAGCTGGCAGAGAAAATCCCGTCATTTTACGGAAAAAGATGTAATTGGTTTTGCCGGCCTCCTGCTGGTGGCCATTAATATCATTGAAGCCTTAGTGAGAAAAGTGAATTTGTGATGCACCCAGGGTTGTACCAGCACTGCCATGCTTTCCAGATCTATGTGTAAATAGTTGCTTCAGTCCAGGTTCTTCTTTTGAATTCTGAGCTTTGTAGCTTTGCTTATCCCATTATAAAACCAGACTTACAAGTTCCAGAAAGAATACAGAAAGCCAGTGCCGCAACAGCCAATCTCTGAACTGCTGTTTATAGACCGGATCTTTAAATTTACAGCAGAATGTGCTTTTATTTTTCATGGAAGTAGCCAGAGGCCTAATATTATCTCAGAATGAAATATGAATTTGGGCAACTGACCAAATCCTCGACATACAAATAGAAGTTATAGTAGTGTTTAAAAGGGTGGCATCTAATAATAACGAAGTAAACCCCAAATCATGCAAATGCTTTTATCGTAGGCTATAAATGTGCAGAGAGTCTTGGAAGTGATGCTAGGAACAGCCTCTTAGCATCCTAGGCTACCTAGAATTGCAGTCTGTGTCCAGTGAAGTAATCAGAAAAATCAATTAGCTGCAGCTCTGGAAAGAGCTGAAAAGGCCCCTGCCTGGAAGGTACCAAAACTGTGAAGCTGCGGGGATTGATACATCCTGTAGCAGCTTCTTACACCTATGATGAGCACCGAAAAGGGACAAACAACTACACAGGCTGGAAAGGGTCTCCTTGTCGCATCCTTCAAAACTTTATTAGGAGTTATTTCCTGGACAGAAACAGCCCCATCTATAATTACCCAGCTGCAAATACCACAGCTGCACCAATAAGGAAAGATTAGCATATAGATTCATCAATGACACATTCTGCGAATTTAAAGTTGCGATATTTACCGAATCGCAATTTAGAATTCGCAGAATGGCATTAATGAAGAAATGCGCGATAAAAATGCGAATCACAATCGGTCGCAATTGCCGATTGCGATTTGGCTCCAATCGCATAATAATCGCATAATAATTGCAGAATTGGCCGATTTCTTGATTGAAATTGCTATTTCGAAATTAGCGAAATCGCAATTTGCGATCTCGCTAACTGCGAGATTGCAAAAACGGGAAGTCGCATTTCGAGCCCAATGATGACATCACAACCAGGAAGTAGGCTGTTCCCTTCCTCATTAAGACCACTGAGCCTGAAAGTGGAAGCAGGACTGGGAAGAGCTCCACAACAGTGAACTTGCAGCACCACAGCAGGACATCCCCAACCTCCAAAATGTCACAGGAAGCAGCAGGGAGCAGTGCCCCAGGGAGGAAGAGGAAGATTAAGTTCTCCGAGCAAGAACTTGAGTTCCTAATTGAGGGGGTCTGTAAGGACCATGCACACCTGTTTGGGAAGGACTCCAGGAGGGTGCCAGAGGCTGACAAGCGCCGCATCTGGCTTCGCATCCGCGCCAAGGTGAATTCTGACGGGGAGACCCAGCGGTCAATAGACGGTTTGAAAAAGAGGTGGTACGACCTCAGAGGGCGTGCCAATGAGCGAATTGCGGAGAGGCTGGGTGAGCGACTTGCCACCGGTGGAGGAGACCCCACTGCCACACCCAACACCCCACTGGAGGACCTCGTGGAGGACACCCTGACTCCTGAAGCCTGTGTGGGGGTCACCCAGCTGGACTCGTCCCGACCCACTCAACAATCCCAAGGTAAGTGCCGTGCGACTGCGAGCCCGTCCCCTAACAATGCCCATGACCCCTGAGCTAGCAATTTGTCAACCCCAGTAATGCAGGCCATGCACACCTGAAATGCCCTATTGCATTGTGGCAGTTGTAGTGTAATAAACATTCCCAGATAGCCCAACACAGGCAGACCTGTCAATTCAAAGTAATTACAAAAGACAGTCAGGGAAAGCAGGCCTGCATGCATGTAGCAACTTCTCATGTGCAATATACATATCATTAATCATGCACCCATTTACATTACAGGTGCAGCAGGGGAGCCCAGCACCGACAGCGAGGCCCTACATATAGATAGGTACCCGGAGGACACCGAGGGTGAGGGCCAACCTGAACCAGGACCATCTCAGCCTCCTGCAGCAGTACCACCACCACCCCCCCATGAGGGCAGGGCCACTCCTGCAGCCACAGGTGCCCAGTATCCACCCCAACCGACACCCACGGCAGTGGTACAGGCCACACCATCAGCAGCCAGGAGGCAGACAAGGCGCACAGCCGCAGTCAGGTCGCAGTCCCGCGGACTGACGCGCCAGCTGCGTGACACCGCCACACGCGTGGGCAGGGCTGTCCATGCACGGGATCCTGGCCTGCCCATTGAACGCCGCATGCTTGCAGTACATCTTACGCAGGCGTGTCACCTGGCAGCCATACATCTGCAGCTCACCAATACCGCGCAGCATGTTGGACAGCTGACCGCAGCTGTGCGTGAGAATAACCAGATCCTGGTCTCCCAGCAGGACATCACCCGCCAGCGCCACCGCCAGTTGCTGACCCGCCTGTCCGCCTACACCAGGTCGAATCATATTATTGGCAATGCAACATCTCAACTTTCCCGACGGTTCCTTGCAATGCAGTTGCAAATGGTCCAGTGTTGCCAGGACGTCGCCAGGTCACTGGATCAGGTGACAGCAGCAGTGCTCTGTATGCAGCCAACTGCCCATGGTGAACCAGGTGGTGGTGATGATGCCAGCGAGGGCACGTCAAGCCACAGCAGCATGTCCTTGCCGCCGGTGCCTGAACGCCGCGGCAGCAGCAGTCCCACTGCAGCATCACGGGCCAACAATGCAATTGAGGACAGCGAGAGGCGATTGGGTGCGTCTGGACGGAGGCGCCAGTGAGACTTTTCACTCTGCCTGCAGGGCCATGCAGTATCTGCAAGCAAGCCCTCTACCCCTGCATGGGGACGTATGACGCAATACTGTTCCCATGTGCACTCATGGACAAAAAAAGCCACATTATTGTGAATGAACAATAATAATTTATGGTTTAATGTAAATACGACTCATGTCATTATTACATTTGTTATGAATGAGTGCAGTGTTGTGTGAGGGGAATGTGTGCACTAGAAACAGTTAATAGTAATGTGGTTGCGGCGCCTGTGTCCTTCTGCAGGATTCTCCCCGCGTGCATGATGCCCATGTGTAGGTGGGCGGTTGTCCCCTTCCGACTCACTGCCACAGATCTCTACAGGTATCCTGCGCTTGGTAGCAATGTTGTGGAGTATTGCACACACGGCCATGATGCGGCAGCAGACCTCAGGCTCGTATTTGATGGCCCCACCAGTCTTGTGAAGTATGCGGAATCTGCTCTTCAAAAGGCTAAATGTCCTCTCAATGCAATTTCTTGTGCGTATGTGTGCAGCATTGTATCGCCGTTGCTGTGGTGTTGCAGGGTTGAGGTATGGGGTGAGGAGGTACTCACGGAGACCGTAGGCGCTGTCACCTAAATGAAAGGAGCAGAGGGTGAGTGCCTGTTCTGCGCAGCTACATGATCACAGTGTACTATATGGGGGCATGTGTACTTACCTAGTAGGTGTCCTTCGCCAAAGTCTCCCCTGGCCAGTCGTGTGTGAATGCCGCTGTGCCGGAATATGAAGGAGTCATGTGTGCTCCCCGGGTATTGTGCCACTATGTCCGTGATGTAAGTCTTAGCGTTGCACACCATCTGGATATTGAGGGAGTGGTAGGACTTGGGGTTGCGATACATGTATTCCATTTGTGCTGGTGGGCAGATGTGGACGTGGGTACAGTCAATGCATCCGATTACATGTGGGAAATGTGCAACGTTGTAGAAATGTAGCTTGGTCTCATTCAAGTCCTGTTGGGTGGTGGGGAATGAGATGTAGTGGTGTAGCCGGGTCAGCATAGCCTCCAGGAAATTCCTTAGGCAGCGGGACATGGTGCTCTGGGATATCCCCCCTGTAACAGCGACTATCCCCTGGAAGCTTCCGGAGGCCAGTAGGTGCAGGCTGCACAAGACCTGGACATGGGTGGGCACGGCATTGGTCCTCCTTGTTGGGTGCTGCATCAGGGGGTCTAGGTCCCGGATCAGCTTTATGATCATTGGCCCATTCAGGCGGTACTTAGAGTAAATTTGCTCCGCAGTTTGGCCCAGCAGGGTGACCCGCAGGCGGAATATTTGCTCCTGGATCCTGCGTCTGTTCCGTGCTCCAGCCTGAAGCCTACGCCGCCTGACCACCATGTAGAGTCCTGGCATTGTGTGAGTCCTCATGCTACTACTGTGTTTCCTTAAGTGTGTTTGTTCAGCACTGCACCTGTGGCTCGTTAGTTATTTTTCTTTTTCTTTTTTTTTCCTTAATGGTTACCACCTGCTTTTGGTTCTCCTTAAATTGTGCCTCGCAAATAGCGATTTTCAGCTTTTTCGCTAATTGCGAGTTTTCATGAACGGCGTTTGTGAATATTTAGTGATATCGAAAAATAAATCGCAGAATCCATGGATTCTCGCTATTTCCGATTCGCTTTAGGGGTTCCTCCTAGATTCTGCGATTTATTTTGCGATTTCGCAATTTTATTTTTGCAATTTCGCAAATTCTGTGTTTTTGACATGATGAATTGCTTTTCTGTTGATTGCGATCGCAATAGCTAATTCGCAGCTATTGCGATCGCAATTTTGCTTCATGAATCTGGCTGATAGTCTGGAAATAGATCCAAGGACTGCTTCAAAGTGGAGAATAAGTGCTTGATAAACACTCTTTTTGTGGTGTTGCTACGGAGTCTGTCACTGACAACATGTTATGTAAAAGTGGTCTTTGCGGAGGAGCCAAGATGGCGACTGGTGCAGACGTGTAGGCCCCCGGCTCCGGCAGCTACCTTTCCTCCGCACCGGTATCCTGAATCCTATCCTGTTCTACTTGGCGGCGGAATGAGCGCTACGTTGTGCTGACTTGTATCATCTTTCCCGCGCCTCTCTGCTCACCCGGCGGCCGAAGATAATTGACCGGAGACTTTGAGCCCTGGCCCTGGGACTACGCCGCCGACCGTCCCCGAGCCTGGGAGGCTGAGGAGCGGCCGTCCTGCCCGCGATCCGTTGCCGCTGAGGGGGTGGCTGTTTCCTCTCGAGTCGGGCTCTTGGTAGTACTGCCTGCTGTGGAACGCCGTGATCGGCGCCCTGTGCTCCATTACCCCTCAAGACGCCTTGCAAGCTACGCGTCTTTGTTTGAGGCGGGTGGCGAGAAGAAGGGACACACGGCCATGTTGGGAATGCGTTGAATGCCTGCTCCCATGGCTCGGTGAGGCGGCTTGTGGCACTGCAGTCCTCAGTTTGGACAGCACGACTTTTATCGATTTTACGGGCTTGCAGCCCTGTGCTGTGGACAGTTTGCGCTGCTCTCGCCTTCCAACTTGCCCTGTGTCTCGATCATCAGGATGGGCTCCATTGCCTCAGAGACTGGGGGCGAACACCCGTCCCTGTCTACTGGATACGTCGCCCACCGAGCACTGGGGTCCAGTTTGCTCGTTCCTTTCAGGGAGCACGACCGCGAGAGGCTCCAGCCGCCGCTCTCCTACGGATCTATCCTGGCCGTCCTCACTGAATTTAGGGCTGAAATGCGTGTGGGTTTTCGAGCGCTGGGTGAGTGCCTCGACACAATGGCGTCTGATCTACGGAGGGATCGTACTGTGGAGGGCCAGCCACTTCTGGGTCTATCCTCATCTGAACCTACGGGGGAAGCAGTGCCTTTCTTTCCTGGCGGGGGAGACGTGGTCGCCTCTGCCTTCACGGACGCCTGCCACCGGCCGACCAGTGAATTAACCTGTGAGACTTTGTTTCCCTTGTCTCCGGGACTTGTTACTCTGCCGCTTGCAACAGTGCTGCAGCCTCATGCCCGGGACTCGCAACAGCTGGCCCCCCCGGCGGATTTCTCATTGTTGCCTTCATCCTGCGCTCCGGAGACTCCACATTTCCCCGATGGCCCGCGGAACTTCATTGCGAAGGACAAAGGATTTACTGGTGACGTTCAATTGTCGCTATGTGTGACTGTTTTACTCTCCTTCGCCATGCGGCCGTGTTGGTTCTTTGTCTTGATGGGGGCGGGCCTTCTTCATGCGCTTCATTTTGAGATCTGTCCGAGGTCGGGTCAGGGCTAGGTTCTCCTTGTGCTGCCGGTTGCTTAGCTGGTTGGACCGGGATTAGAGGTGGCACACATTGGTTTCAGTCGCACACGTTATAATGTCCTTCCCTAACTGCTCTCGTGTTAATGTTTGCTTCTTAATAATCGCACATTGTGTGGGGATTGTGTTTCTGGCGGGGGGGCTGGGAATGTTTGGAATGGCTCCTCCTCCCGCTTCATTTGTAGTTTTTGAGAGTCGCAGATTAGAACGGTCTATTCTCACTCTCTATATTTCAAAGTAATTTTTTATTATTTTTCTCCTTTTCTCCTTTCTTCTCTTCTCTTCCTTGAACTGCACTTCGGGTTCTTTATGGGGCTACAGGCACATTGTCGGGGGGGGTAGGCCGTAGCCTCCGCATTGGTGTAGGGTGGGGGGGTAGATTTTATTTTCTTTTTAATTTCTATGGGCCTTTTTCCTACTTTTCTGCGCTTTCTCACACTGTTTTCCTTTCTGGGTCTGTGATAGAGGACGGTTGGGAGTGGGCGGCGCTGGGAGTGGCACGAGCGTGGTTCCTGTTGTCCGCTTTGTTCTTCTACTGTACTGCCACTCTGAAGGGGTGTATCATGTAATTGCTGCTATTATTCCTGCTGCCTACTCATGTGGAACTAATGTACGGACTCGGATCTCCTTTGCACCTATCCTTCATTGATTTCTAGATTTAAAAAATTTAAAATTAACCTTCATTGCTCCTTAGGCGTGGTAGCCAGTATTCTCCAGTGTAACTGAGGACTAATTGCTTATCGATATTGCCGTGCTATTGCGTCTTCATATTGCTTGCACCTGTGCTTAACCAGTTTTCGTGGCCGGCCTCAGGGTTGTGGGCCCGTATTTGTATTTCTGTGGATGCACCAATAAAGGTTTTCAAAAATTTAAAAAAAAAAAGTGGTCTTTGCGAAAATCTTTTGCTCGTATTTGGGTGTATTTGAGTGGCATAGGCCCAGATGCATCAAACAAAAATCCGCTCGCAGAGGGGCAGATTCTCAGAATCTGCCCCTTTGCGACCGGTATTTTTGCATTTGGGATGCATCATCCCAAATGCAAAAATCGCAAATTGAGAATTCACTAAATTGCGATTACTTGCATTTAAGGAATCTCAAATTAAGATTCCTTAAATGCAATGCATTAAAGTTTAAAAAATAGCAATTTGCTAATAGGGCACGCAAATTAAGTACAACTTCATGGTAATTTGCAAAAACTTTGAAAAATGCACTAAAGTGCATTTTTCAAAGTTTCATGTTGCGCACACACATGCCCTAAGGGCATTTGTGTGCGCAATATATGTGCATAGATCAATTTCAGGAGTGCAACAGGGTGTCCTTTGGAATCGCAATCTCAATTTGTGAATCGCTATTAGCGATTCGCAAAGTGAGATTGTCTTACCATTCATTCCTATGGGCCTCTAGGCCCATAGGAATAAATGGGGAGGTATTCCTTAATTGCGACTCGCAATTTGCGAGTCACAATTAAGGAATTTTAAGAAATCGCAATTTTTTTAGCAATTTCTTGATGCATTGCATTTTGCGATTCCTTATTTGCGATTCTTTATTTTTCGCAAATAAGGAATCGCACATTGTATGCTTGATGCATATGGGGGTTTGTTCCCATTCCAGTTCCCTATTTCTAATTCTGTGGCATTCCTCCCTAGACTTGTTTTCCCTCCCCTTGAACATTGATGCTTTACCATGGTTTTTGATTGGATGAGTTGTATCATTCTTTTGCTGACATAAGGGAATTATATTTTCCTCGTGGAATTTATTGACGCATTTGACGTTTAGTACTCAATTAAAATACAAGTTTAGACTTCTTACCAATGGTTGCTTCCTCCCTCCTACCCCTGCGTATTGGCTTATCTGGTCACTTAGGTCCACTTGCACATTCCTCCATCTCACCCTGCCCCACCCTTGCTCTTTTCTCTAGATTCATTCTCTTATCCCCTCACTCTTTGCCTCCCCATTGCTCTTTGTCTCATCCATCCACTCCAAGTGCTCTCCACCAGCGCCAGGAAACCCATGGTGTCAGTACGCTCTACAAGCACCCCTTACAATACACCACCCCCCATTGGTATGGCTCTAACTTTGAGCTTTCCCAGTGTTTGTGCTATTGTGGCACAAGCAATTTCCAAGCCAATGCCATCAGATGTCTAGGAACTCAGTTTCTGATTTAAATAGTGATGCAGTTCAAAGCCGGCTACCATGTTGTGACACACTGAATCTAGACACAATGATGCAATCATAATGGAACAGTATAACTACAATAAAATGTAAAAATAATTGAATTCTAAGATGGCTGTTACTGTTCATCGCGGTGAGTCAACATGCAACTTAACGCCCATGTTGGAATTCAATAGTAAACAATATAAAATAGAATTCCAAGATGGCTGTCACTTTCCATTTCCACGCAAATTGACACCTAGCTTTGGGGACCTTGGAATCATATTTTTTCTATTGATTAATATTGTTGTACCATTCGGCGATGGCTGCCCCATTGCATCTACAAGCAACAAGATACAACGTGGAAGCCATATTAGAACGGTATAACTCTAATAAACAACTGAGAAAATAGAATTCCTAGATAGCCACCAAATGCTATTGACTTTGCTAATGCTTGTGTTGCACAATCATTGTCAAAACAAGATGGACTGGCTCTGCTAATGGTTATTTGTACTGTAAGGGCTACCCCTACTAAACTGGGTGCTTATCTCTTGGACGCATGAAGAACACGTCAACAGGACAGAATCCACCTTTGCTGTGTAACCACTTTCATTGCTGCAGCTCCTTGCAGGTTCCATCTGGGTAAGTGGTGGTGGACTGACCACCTCAGATGCTCTGCTGTTCCACTGACATTACGGTGCCCGACCATATCCGGCAGGGAGTAAGGCACCCATCGGCCTGTTTATTTTGCATACCCTACACAATAAGTTAAAGCCTAATCAGCACCTGCAAATGGCCAAGGTGTAGTACCTCCTCTAGCTCCTACACAGGTGGATGAGTGGATGGCGAAAAAAGGGGGAGGGAGATAGCCCTGTGTTTAATATCAGGGAAGGGGTTATAAAATCACAAGAGCTAAAAACCCTGTTATAAGTACACCTCTTTTACTTAAAGTGCTACCACTCTCTCATACTCTATGCTATATTTCTAACAATGTTGTCGATCTCGCAGAACAATACAAATCACATCAACATTAATATATAAAACACTTTTTTATTTTAGATCAAATAAAAAGACCTCCCGTTGGGTTACAATCTAATATAATTTCATTTCTGTGATCGTTTTAAAAACATAAATTCATAAAAAACAGTTGACACGGCGTTTCGGTGTACAGTTTATCTTTTTCCACCTTCATCAGGACGAAAACATTTTAAAATCTGGTAAGATTATTGTGGGGTCTGATTCTTCAATTTCAGAGTTCCATCAATATTTCGTATATCCTCTTGCTTTTTATTAAATCAAGGCCTTGTTGTTAAAATATCTGTAGGATATAAATCACCACTGTATGCTTGGGGCCGCACTCTTGTTTATTAAATTACAGATGAGGGTGCATGCTCTATCATAAGTCCCCTAGATCCTAGTTTTGCTCATACACTGTATACGTTTCTCAATTATCCGTATGATGTTGTATGGCAGTCCTCTTCAATTGAGGTAAGTTTATCGGATCTGTGTGTTTCGGTTCGACCTCCCGGCTCCAAGCATACTGTTCCGGAAGTAACTCGGAAACTTCTCTGATGGATTTACCTATAAGAGAACCAGTAAGTAGCTCAGCTAGGAAAACTACGCCTGTAAATTTTAGAGAGGTACAAATAGAAACCTCCTCAGGTACGAGAAGTGATACTGTAGTTACCCCAGAAGAAATTGAAAGATGGTCTCGAGAAATAGAAAAACCAAAATCACAGCCAAAAACATTGGATATTTTTAAATTAAGAGTTGAATTGGAAGAACTGCTTGCTGGAAATATGGGGTTAGACCGATTAAATGCATTAAATGAAGATGAATTGTTGTTTATATGTCGAAGTATCACTCGAAATACAAAAACATTTCATGAAAAGTTAACGAGTTTGGCAAATGAAATGGGAATTGATATTGGCAAATCTAAAGTGTTACAGAAACCATATTGAGCTGAATTTTCTGACAAAGATTTAGAAAACATGAATGTGTCAGGACGTAAATTGCAGATTAAAGAGTTGCTATCACTATTGCAAAAGTGGGGTGATTTAGACAGATGGAAAGGTAGATGTAGCACTGTATCTGAATATGTATTGAAAGAATCAGAGAAAGTAGAGAAATTGTGCCTGATGAGAGAAGTGCCAGGAGGAGGTTATGTGAATGTTCCATGGTCTCAACAGGATATTTGATCATTTACGGATTATTTCCCAAAACTCAGAGAGAACCCCGTAGAGTGGTACAGGCAGGTCAAAAGATTTGTAAATGTCTCGAAGGTGTTGCTAAAAAACTTGGATGGGTTATTCAACATTGTTGTTCCTGTAGATTTATGGACAGAGGGTAAAATAGCAGTCGATTGGCCTAATGATGAATACCCTAGAGATCCAAAGACAGGAGCCCCATCAGATGAAGTGATGAAAAAATATAATAAAGTAATACTGTATTTGAAAGGAAAGGTACCCCCAAAAGAAACAGGTTGGACAAGAATAGACAGAACTACCGAAAATAAGGATGAATCAGTACATGCATACTACGAGCGCCTTCTACTAGTATTTAAGCAGTACAGTGGCTTAGAAAGCATTGATACAAAAGACATGACACATTTTATTTATCGGTTTGTGTCAGGATTAAAACCAGAAACTTTGCAAATGATTAAAGATCATAAGATCTGTTGGCAGGCCAAACCGATAGATGAAATTTAAAATATGCAAAATACTGTGGAAACGAGTTAGAAAATAAACGAAAGAATTTAGAAGAAAAAGTAATGTGGGCACAAGTAAAGCTAGCAGAGCAACAAGAACTCCAAATGAAGAATATTCAGACTCAAGGAGATGGAAATGGGGGTAAACCTAGGGGAAAGTTTAATCAAGATGAAGCTAAAAAGACATTTCCTTGTCATGGGTGCAGAAAATTGGGGCATTGGAAAAACGAGTGTAAGGCTGTATTAAATATTAACATGCAAACTAACAATTTGAATTCACAGACGCAGAATGAGGTATAGAAAAAACAGCAGCAACAGGTAATACAAAACCTGTTACCATTGGCGCCAATGCCAAATCCTGGGAGTCAAACCACATACAATGTGGATATCACAAATTGGGAGGGAAATAGTAAAAGGGACACAGTGACAACCCAATTCCTTTTGAGTGACACATATTTTGATGAACACAGTTTCTGATGGTGCCTGAGAGGGGAGCACGAGGAGTGCGTACTTGGCGCATCCTTGCAAGTAGATCAGTCAGGTCCCTATGTTGAAGGAAAGGTTGAAGGAAATGATGTTACCTTTCTGTTGGATACTGGTGCTACCCGTTCTACTGTGAGAACAGCAGACGTTCCAAACCTACCCCTCTCGGTAGAAGCGATCCAAGTAGTGGGCGTTTCTAATAAACAAATTAGTACCCCAGTTACAGAACCAATGGAAGTCAGAATAGGCAATTTTAAAGAAAGCACAAGTTTGTTGTATGCGACTCCAGTCCAGTAAACCTGTTAGGCAGAGACTTACTGTGCAAAATGAATCGCACCATCTTTTGCACACCAAATGGTGTTGAAATTCAAACTCCAGATGAAGATGGAATTTATAAAATAATGTTAGCAAAACAAGGAACTGAAAATCAAAAGTTTACTTTAGAAGATTTGCTAAAAGAGTTACAACATACGGTAAATCCTAAAGTGTGGGATTTTACAGGAAAAGATGTAGGATCAATGGCAAATGTAGATCCAGTAAACGTGACAATAAAAGAAGGTGCAGTTTATCCAAATATTCGACAATACAAAATAAGCCCAGAAATAAAAGCAGGAGTTGCACTAGAAATAAAACATCTAGTTGAAGCAGGTATTTTGCAGGTGATAATGAGCAGTCCATGTAATTCACCCATAATTGGCATAAAAAAAATGCGCAGAAAGAACAGGGTCGTACAAGACGTCCGCAAAATTAATAAAATTGTTGTCCCATGTTGTCCAGTTGTGCCAAACCCTGCTGTGATTTTGTATCAAATACCGTGGGCAGCAGGCTGGTTTACTGTAATAGATCTGTACCATGCATTTTTCTCCATACCATTACATCCAGATAGCAAATATCTATTCTCATTCATGTTCGACAACCATATCTACGTTTGGAATCGTGTCCCTCAGGGGTACACAGAAAGTCCATCAATTTTTAATCAGATCTTGAAAAAGTGCCTTGAATCCCTGATATTGCCCTGACAATCCGTCCTGGTGAGGTATATAGACGATCTACTGAGAAACTGCAATTTTGTACTACATCAGTGAAATATCTGGGGCACCAGATAGAGTGAGGTGTCAGAAGAGTTACATCTGAGAGAATCAGATTAATTCAAAACATGGATCTACCTCAAACACAGAAAGAAATCTGAATGTTTCTTGGAGTTGTAGGTTACTGCAGGCAATGGATTGTGGGATTTGCAGTTCTAGCAAAACCAGTGATACAAATGACAAAGAAAAGAGCAAAAGACCCAGTAGAATGGGATGATGAAAGCATGTCATCTTTCCTAAAATTACAGGATTTTCTGTGTTCAGCTCCAGCATTAGGGATGCCTGACTATTCAAAAGATTTTGTATTATTTTGTGATACACGAGACAATTGTGCACTTTCAGTTCTGCCTCAGACCCATGGTCTGATGAGATGTCATGTTGCAAAAAAACGATGGATTTAGGCCCAGATCTCTGTACTGGGGTGAATGTATGACATTGTTCTGCATTCTGTCCATCAACTGTGGTTTTTGCATTTTATCACCCCTAGTGGGATGGGTATGCTCGGACGTGAGTCCCATGCTCTCCACACCACTGGATTCAAGCAAGCCGGGCTTAAGACGGCTGGAATGCCAGAAACCGGTCCTCGGAAGCTTGTTTCCGGTCCAGGGAAGGCATGGCTTGGCAGTTCGGGCTGGACTGTTACCATGAGGCACAGGGTCAGACTGATTTGCATATGGCCATGTCTGAACTGGGGTGGTGTGGAGTGCAAAAAAACGATGGATTTAGGCCCAGATCTCTGTACTGGGGTGAATGTATGACATTGTTCTGCATTCTGTCCATCAACTGTGTTATTTTGCATATTTTTCTTCTACACTCGATCCAGTGGCAGCAGCATTGCCAGGATGTCTGAAAGCAGTAGCAGCAACTTGCATGAGTCTTGAGCAAAGTGAGTCCATTATTATGGGACATCCAGTAACCGTATATGTCTCCCACATGCAGTTGTGATTTTGTTGACCAGAACTCAAACTCAGTACCTAACTCCTAGTCGGCTGACTAAGTATGAATGAATTCTTGTAGGTGCAGTAAACGTGACTATTGCTAGGTGCAATATTTTGAACCCAGCAACCTTATTGCCTGATTCACAATTTGCAGAAGTAAAAAATGAAGTTGAGCATAATTGTATTGATCTTACAGAATATTGTACTAAACCTCGCCCAGATATAAGAGAAGAGCCATTAATAAACTCAGAGCATGAGTTATTTGTAGATGGTTCATGCATGCGACATGAGGAAGCAGGTTTGAGTGCTGCTTATGCTGTGTGTACTCTATGGGTTCCAGTTGAAGCATCCTATTTACCTGGTGTCAAATCTGCACAAGTAGCTGAATTGATTGCATTGGCAAAGGCTTGCAAAATTGGGAAAAATTTGAAAGTGACCATTTATACTGATAGCCAGTATGGCTATGGAGTTATGCATGATTTTGGCCAACTCCGGATGCAAAGGGAGGTTCTGACTCCATCAGGCACTCCTATTGAAAATGGAAATTTTGTGAAAGATTTGCTGAAAGCAATCCAATTACCAGAAACAGTGGCTGTGGTCAAGTGTGCTGCTCACCAATCTGGCAATGACAGAGTAACAGCAGGTAACCGATATGCTGACCAATTAGCTCAATATTGCGCCTAAAATAAAATGGCAATAAACAAGAAAAATGAAACAAATGGAAACAGATGCCAACTTATCTTGCTTGGAAGAGCTAAAATGTGGGAAGAAGTGAAAGATTTGCAAAATGATGCAGAACAAAAAGAAAAGGAAGAGTGGGCAAAAATAGGTTGTCAGAGAAGGGCTGGAGATGATGTCATTGTTTAGCTTGATGGAAGGCCTGTGTTACCAGACTGTGTGCTTGCTCCTATGGCTTGGATGTACCATGGTGATTCTCAACTAGGTTGGGACGCCTTGATTAGATTGTTCAGACAAACTTGGTTTAATGCAAGGTTCAGGAATGTAGCAGAGAGTCTTTGCCATAGGTGCTTAATTTGCCAACAAATGAATCCTGGGAAGAAAACTGTAGTATTACCAGGAAAGATTGGGAAAGCAGAAGGTCCTTTTATTCATCTTCAGATTGGTTTTATTCAGTTACCCCCTTGCAGAGGAATGAAATATGTCCTTGTCATTGTCTGCCTATTTTCAAAATGGGTGGAAGCTTACCCTACTCGCAGAAATGATAGCATTACTGTAGCAAAACTATTACTCAGAGAGCTCATTCCACGTTTCGGTTTGCCAGTAACAATTGAATCACACCGAGGAAGTCATCTTAATAATGAAATAATTGGTCTAATCTGTGAAGCATTTAAAATTGAGCAAAGGCTGCATTGTGCATACCGCCCAGAGGCTTCTGGAGTGGTGGAACAACTGAATGGCACAATCAAATCAAGATTGGGAAAGAAATATGAATCTACTCGATTAGATTGGCCTGATGCTTTACCTCTTGTTCTGATGGGACTCAGAAGCATTCCAGACAGAAACACAGGCTTGAGTCCTCATGAGATACTCATGGGAAGAGCAATGAGGCAGGCATGGGTGCCAGGACACAAGCTGATAAATATATCTGATGCCTTAGTACTAGAGTACTGCAAAGAACTGGCTGACCAAGTGCGTTCTATCTCTCACCAGGTTGGAGAAGACGCTGTCGCCAGACAATCAACTCCAGCACATGATCTGATTCCAGGTGACTGGGTTGTGATAAAGGAACATACTTGAAAATCTTGCCTAGCTCCGAGGTGGGGAAGACCTAAACAAGTGCTATTGGTCACCACTACAGCTGTAAAGTGCAATGGAATTCTGAATTGGATCCATGCAAGTCACACTAAAAGAGTGACTGAACCTGATGAAACTGAAGCTGAAGGTTGTGCAGCTGAGGAATCCCAGGAAAGTGATTCCGAAGTAGTTGATGATGAACAACCGAGCACCAGTCAGGACGAAAGGATTCCAATGATTGACATTCCTGCAGATGTTGTGAGAACCTGAAGCAAGACCTATTTAGATAGATAGAGTGGTAGTGAGGATGAGTCAGGAATAGAAGAACATACTCAGATTACAGAAATCAAAGCCAATAGTAATTCTGAGGAGGAACAGATAAGGAGAGATCAATATACTCAGACATTCCAGACATTCCAGATATCAGTCACAGTTCCAGAGTCTGAGGAGGGACAGATAGGTAATAGGGCGAAGACTCAGGAAGAAGAAAAACAAAAGATCGAGGTTCCTGAGCAGGGTCAAAACGTGTTCAGGAAGAAGAAAGCGAACCAAATCAAAGTCAATTACAGCACACTCCTGAACAAGGCCAGTTTAGCACCCAGGCAGAAGAAACAGAAACAAGACCTGGACCAAGTCAGATAGGGAGGGATACAGGCAACGAAGATGTACAAATTGTGACACAACTGAACGAGAATAAAAGAGTAATTAAAGAAAACCAAAGCACAGTACCAGCCAAAAGACTCAGAAAAGGAGATAAGTGGCCTGGTTTTGTTAAAAGATTGAACTTTTGCCTTAACAATAAATGAAGAACCAGAGCAAGTAAACAAAATATCAAGTCAAACTGGGCTTTCCACAGAACAACCAAGAAGGAGGAGTCCACGACTGAAAAGACTGAATAATAAGTTCAAAGGCCCTGAATGGACCTGAATGAATGAATGAATGAAATTATATTTATATAGCGCATTTCTACCCTGAGGCCTCATAGACCTATGTCATCCTTTAATATTTTGAAAATTTAGAACTGAGTGATGAAAATGATGATGAGCTAATTGATGATTCAACAGACAAAGAAGTGAGACCAACTTGAAAAATTCACAGGTTAAAATTCTGTAAAAAGTCTCAAAGAGGGGCTAAGTCTCCTTAGTCGAAAATGGCTGATCATACTGTTGATGGTAAGCCGAAAAGAAACTGCTTAAAAACATGATGTAGGATATGCACATGTAGTATAGTAATAGTACTCATAGTATGGTTAGGACTGACAGTAGCTATTCCTTATCTAATGAGTAAAAGTGAGAAGAATAACACTAACATTCATGCAAAAGTAGATGCACCTGAAAAGTTAAATATACACGGAAGAATAGATAGTTACAAACAGCAAAAGGTAGAATTAGAAGCTTCAGATGAGGAAGGATTGCATTATAGTAGAGTTAGGAATAAAACACATTTGAACCTATTTGCAAATCTGTTAGTACAGTATGTAGAAGCAATGGAAATAAGTGATTGCTATGTTTGTATAAAGTTACCATTATCTGTAGCTGAGGGTGTTACTTACCACCATTTGCCTCTGACTTATGGTATTTCATGTAGTATTTTAACTAGTTTCTTTTATAAAATAGGACCATTACAATATTATTATTCTAACTCAGACGTGATTTTCTCTGAACTTCCAATACATAGTGACCTGAATCCTGTACATATTAAAAGTGACATAACTCTTTATATGGGAGAATATTTCCTAACAATAGGTACAATAGATACAGCTGAAGCACACAAGAACAATTTAACATGCATTTTACATGAGAAAGAAAAAATATTTTTGAACTTAGTTGAGAAAAGGAGAGAAGATTTCCAGAGAAAGGCTACTGAACAGAAACGAAAAATTCCTAAATGGGCAAAAAATAGAGAGGACACCTTGAATGACAACTAATAGATAAAATAAAGCAGGTGCTCGAGCACCTGCATTTTATCTATTAGTGCTTCCTGTTGAAGCTAACTTAGTAACTATTTTAGAATGGTGCTGCCAGCTTGCCGGCGCTGTTCTAAAATTATTACAAGCTTGAAGCTTGAACTTTTGCCCCCCGGATCCGTTCCGCTCGCGGATTCGCGGATTTTTGGCAAATTCGTGGGAATTCGCGGATCGCGAATTTGCCGAAAATCCGCAAAATCCGCGAGCGGAACAGATTTTGCGCCCATGCTTAGGAAAAAAATTAGTAGGTAGAATATTGATGCCAATGGTGGGAATAGCCCTACTGATTTTAGGGATCATAATTTGTTGCAAATGTCGCAAGCATAAAAAGACATATACAGTGAACAAGAAAGGAAAGAAAAGAAATATTAATGAAATCGAATTAGAAGAGTTGAATGGACATTTGTACAAGAAAGTGAAAAACTTAACAGAAAGTTTGAAGAAATTGAGTTGGGTGTAAGCATGGGCGAATTTTGCGGATCTCGCGTTCGCGAATTTTGCGGATTTGCGAACTCGCAATCCGCAAAATCCGCGAATTCCCGCGAATTTGCGGATTTTTTTTTTTTGTGTTCGCCCGTGTTTTTGCCAGTTCGCGAGGGTTTTTACAATTTCGCAATTTGCGAACTTACCTGTCGGGTCGCAAGTTTTGCGAACTTGTTGTTTCTACGTGTCCAGCCTGTTTGGGACACTCTTCTTCATCACTGCCACTCTCTGTCACCACTGCCACTCTCTGACTACTCATGCCACCCTCTGGCCCACCCATGCCACCCTCTGTTTCATCACCACACCCTCTGGTTGTCCAGTGTACATTATTTTCGGCAAAGCAAAGCACACCTTCCCTGCCTCAAGTGACCTGAATTAATTTGGGGCTGATTAATGTGTCACAGAATATTTTTTTAGCTGGCACCTGCTTCCTTAGTGCGCCCTGATTAGTGATCTTTTGCACTTGCTAAGTGCTTTCATTGTTGCAAAATTAGTTACAACACCTGCCCTGCCCCAACTGACAATAATGAATTAGGGGCTGATTAATGGATTTTAACTTCCAGCCTGGCTCCTGCTTGTCTCCCTTAGCTGTAATTCAGGACCTTTGTGGCATATGTGTAACTATTCTGAGGTTCAGAGCAGGGTCACATAATAGTTGCAACTGGCAACTGAACTCTGGAGGGGCCCCTCAGGAAGCACTACAGGAAATGGCTACTAATGATGAGCCTGAACTTTTGAACCTGGCAAGTAGTTTCAGTTTTGCTAAGATCGTATTTCTGCAATTTAGCACTTATTCGCGGGGCGCGAAATTGTACTGGGAAGCCACGAACTCACGCGAACAGTGCGAGCAGTGCGAGCAAAATCCGCTGCTCGCGGATTTGCGGACTTTGCGGGAGATTCGCGAATCTCGCGGATTGCGGATTTCCCGAAAATCCGCAAAATCCGCGAGCGGAACGGATTTTCCGCCCATACCTAGTTGGGTGAAATGTGAAAGTTGGCATCTGTTTCATTAACTGGTGATGATATAAAATATCATTAAAGAGGGGATTGATGGAGCAAGGTTGCACACATAAAGCGACTTGCTTGTATTCAACCCTCTCAAAAATAATATTAATGTAATAACTAACATGTTTCGTCATAATAATATTGCATTACACGACATTTCTATTTTCTAGGGGCAGCTCGACAATGTGCTTTTACTAACTATAATCCGCTTGCATTAAAATGGCTGCTGCTACGCGGGACGTATTACTTCACTTGGTGGGAAACTTTTGATTCTGCGCACCAGAACTAAGATGGCTGGTTTGTGTCCTAACCAACAAGAAGCTTGCATCGCTGCTTTGCTAAGCTGTTTAGTTTTGCCTAATCTTTAATGCAATAGTTAAAATAAAATAATGGGCATAGAATAGAGATAGGTGGTATACAGTACCTTCATTTATTCTGTGTCTCTAAAACTGTTTCTCTTCTATTTTTGCATGTATCGAATTTGGGCCTGAAATGTACTTTTGATATTGTCTACGTGGCTCACCTGGAGAAACCACCATGTCTAGAGACAGCATTAGAAGCCAAAGTAGGCAGCTTCCTAAGCTACAGATAAGGTGCGCCTCTGTCAACCTATCTGCTATTGACCAATTACTGAGACTGGTATGGAAAAAGAACTCTCCTTTCAACAATCAACAACTACTATTACTTTGGAAACAGAGCAAGGGTGGCAATACTGTGTTGTGGGCTAAAAATGATTATTTGTTAGAGGCAGCCCGCCAACTAGGTGACCCCCTTTGCTACACCAAAACCACTAAGTTTGTGATGTTAAAAACCTATGAAAACACTAAAAAACAAATCAATCTGTGGTATAGGTAAGGTCTTCTCACCAAAGAAGAAACAAAATTCTTAAATGTAGCACATCCCATCACCTCTCGTTTCTATCTTTTACCCAAAATTCACAAGTGCACCTTCCCTGTTCCAGGTCGTTCTATTATTTCTGCACAAGGCAGCATAAATGAAAACATTTCTAAATACGTGGATTTCTTTTTACAACCCCATATGATTTCACTTCCTCTTACCTGAAAGACACCACTGATTTTTTAGTTAAAATTGGTCAAGTCACTTGGTGTTCTGATTTTTGTTTCCTGGTGATAGATATTGAGGCCTCTACACCAGCATTAATCATCTACAAGGTTTGGAAGCTGTTCAATATTATCTTGAAACACGGGAGGCAACCATGCGAGAGCATAATTCCATATTGTTGGACATGATTAGTATCTGTCTATACAATAACTACTTGCAATTTGATAGGGATATTTACCATCAAGAACGTGGAGTGGCCATGGGTTCATGCTTCTCCCCCAGCTATTCATGCCTGCATGTTGGCTGGTGGGAGAAGCATGTTCTCCGGGTCACCCATGGGCACTGGCTCCACCATGTCGCCCATTATTGGAGGTTTATAGACGATATTTTTATCGTCTGGAAGGGTACACACGAGCAAGCAGCACTCTTTGTCAAGGACATTAACATTAACACCAGAAACCTGAAATTCACTGCTAACATTACATCAAGCTCTGCAGAATTTTTAGATGTCCAAGTTTACATTGACCACAACACAATCCAGACTCAATTACACAGGAAAAGCACTGCGGGAAATTCCATACTACATGCCCGCAGTGCTCACCCTCCACACACAATCAACAGCATACCGTTAGGCGAATTTATTCGCATTAAACGAATTTGCAGCAGTTCTGATACTACCAACCAGTGTTTGGCTGATTCCAGGGAAAGATTCCTCAGGCGAGGCTACAAACGAGACACTTTGGATCGTGCTCTCACTAAGGCTTTAGCACGCCCTAGGGAGGAACTTTTGACCCCTAAAATTAATACCAGCTTAGATTCTGCCAGCGCTGAATCTATTCGCTTTATCACCACCTACTGCTCCCAGGTATCTAAATTAAGAAAGATCATAAAGTCAGAGTGGCCGATTGTGCTAACAGATGTTATTTTAGGCCCATTTTTACCCAAGCTACCGGCTATCACCTTTAGGAGGGCTCCTTCCATGAAAGATCTGTTGGATAAAACACAACCTGAGCTCCAACCCAAAACTTCCTGGCTTAATAAACCAGGTTTTTTTAGGTGTACTTCGTGCCGGGCCTGCACGTTTGCTGTCAAAGGTACCCATTACACATCAGCTTTTAGTGAGAAACCAATTTCAATCAAAGAACATCTTACATGTCGCAGTGATTATGTAGTATGCCAACTAACCTGCACATGTTCACTTTCTTATATTGGCAGCACTAAGCTACAAGCAAACCAACGCATCTTGCAGCACATACGAGCAATAGTAAACTCTGACATGAATTATCCAGTGGCTCGCCACTTCAAGGCAGTGCATGATAAAAAACGTAAAGATCTCAAATATACTTTATTGTGCTCTGTCGCTAATCCGGGCAGAGGCGGTGATCGTGAAAAACTTTTGCGACAAAAAGAAGCCTATTTTATACTGCTGCTTGACACCAGATCTCCTAATGGTTTAAATGCTTTTGATGAATTACATCACTTTTTATAATTGTGTAGATTTTTTGCATCATTCGTCTCTTTCAGTTATCCTGTACCTATATTCAACTGTATTACAGAGTACATTTATATACTTGATGAATTTTTGAAATTATGTAGTATTCACTTTGCTGTAGGTTTGAAAAGAGTTTCAACCGCCTATATTCTTTAATATTACATGTATCTAACATCTGAATGTGTTGATCACGTTTTTTAGCACTTGCACTTTAGCAATCATGCATTTTTATAAATTAACATGCAAGAGCTGATTGTATAAAATCTATTTGTGAATGCTAGTGTTGCATGGTCATATAGTTACATTTTGCACTTGCAATTGATTTGTTTATACTATTTATACATGCAATTTCGATATGAATCGCAAATATTTAATTGTTTATATGCTGATAGTTGCTATATTTCAATGCTTGCACAAATAGTTCTTTTCATTTTGAATGGATTTACCCTATTCATTTTGTTTATACTGGTTTGCTTTGTTCCTTAATTCATAAGCACTATGCTTTAATTGGTTTTTCAGATTATTTTCAGATATCTGATCTTGCTTATCATTTTTGCTTGTTTTACTGCTTGATTGTTATCACATTTCACCCATGCGTTCTGTTTCTTTAGGCGCTTGGGCTTTTAACATCTATATATTGCTCTGCCTACTCCTGATGCGTCATGTGACCAAGCTCCGTTCGCGGAGCGAAACGCGTCAGGGAGGGCACGTGCTCTGACACACTTTGAAAATAAATTTTGCACTGCTGGCACTTTGATCGGTTTTGTGGCTTCGATGATTTAACATCCAGTTAATCTATCTGTGGAGTAGAGGTCTTCGCCCGTTAGGACCGCAGCGAGAAGCGGTCGGGATCTCTTTCATATATATATATATATATATATATATATATACTCCAAGGTTTGCCACTGCTTGAGAGCGCGCACAATGACACAGCAGGACTCCGCTTTATTTTTCACATCGTCCTTTTATTGCGGCGATCAGCAGAAAAACATCTTGTTACATTTAAAACCCTACGCGTTTCGGAGCCCTCCTGCTCCTTGATCACGGGTGATGCATGTCAGCAAGGCAAGCTAAGGTGAAGGTAAGAGTTATTACGTCGATTTTATTCCTCCAATGAAAACCTTCCGGTGGGTGTGGCAATCTCATTCAGTGAAGTCTGGGACTTGTAGTACCTTCATCTAGAGTCCGACCCTCCAGTGGGTGCCTGCCGAGCTGACCTTAATTAGTGCCGATTTTCGCTCTCCAGTGAGCTGCAAGGTGTTCGCCTCCTGATTCATTATTGTGCCGAACTGTTCATTCTGCCCGTTGTGCTGTAAGTCCAGTCTCTGTGCACATGGCAGTCCACCTTCCGTTTTCTTTTTGTGGTGGCGCAGCTCTCCCGACCGGACGGCCGGTATATATACTCCAAGGTTTGCCACTGCTTGAGAGCGCGCACAATGACACAGCAGGACTCCGCTTTATTTTTCACATCGCCCTTTTATTGCGGCGATCAGCAGAAAAACATCTTGTTAAATTTAAATCCCTACGCGTTTCGGAGCCCTCCTGCTCCTTGATCACGGGTGATGCATGTCAGCAAGGCAAGCTAAGGTGAAGGTAAGAGTTATTACGTCGATTTTATTCCTCCAATGAAAACCTTCCGGTGGGTGTGGCAATCTCATTCAGTGAAGTCTGGGACTTGTAGTACCTTCATCTAGAGTCCGACCCTCCAGTGGGTGCCTGCCGAGCTGACCTTAATTAGTTCCGATTTTCGCTCTCCAGTGAGCTGCAAGGTGTTCGCCTCCTGATTCATTATTGTGCCGAACTGTTCATTCTGCCCGTTGTGCTGTAAGTCCAGTCTCTGTGCACATGGCAGTCCACCTTCCGTTTTCTTTTTGTGGTGGCGCAGCTCTCCCGACCGGACCGGCCGGTATATATACTCCAAGGTTTGCCACTGCTTGAGAGCGCGCACAATGACACAGCAGGACTCCGCTTTATTTTTCACATCGTCCTTTTATTGCGGCGATCAGCAGAAAAACATCTTGTTACATTTAAAACCCTACGCGTTTCGGAGCCCTCCTGCTCCTTGATCACGGGTGATGCATGTCAGCAAGGCAAGCTAAGGTGAAGGTAAGAGTTATTACGTCGATTTTATTCCTCCAATGAAAACCTTCCGGTGGGTGTGGCAATCTCATTCAGTGAAGTCTGGGACTTGTAGTACCTTCATCTAGAGTCCGACCCTCCAGTGGGTGCCTGCCGAGCTGACCTTAATTAGTGCTGATTTTCGCTCTCCAGTGAGCTGCAAGGTGTTCGCCTCCTGATTCATTATTGTGCCGAACTGTTCATTCTGCTCGTTGTGCTGTAAGTCCAGTCTCTGTGCACATGGCAGTCCACCTTCCGTTTTCTTTTTGTGGTGGCGCAGCTCTCCCGACCGGACCGGCCGGTATATATACTCCAAGGTTTGCCACTGCTTGAGAGCGCGCACAATGACACAGCAGGACTCCGCTTTATTTTTCACATCGTCCTTTTATTGCGGCGATCAGCAGAAAAACATCTTGTTACATTTAAAACCCTACGCGTTTCGGAGCCCTCCTGCTCCTTGATCACGGGTGATGCATGTCAGCAAGGCAAGCTAAGGTGAAGGTAAGAGTTATTACGTCGATTTTATTCCTCCAATGAAAACCTTCCGGTGGGTGTGGCAATCTCATTCAGTGAAGTCTGGGACTTGTAGTACCTTCATCTAGAGTCCGACCCTCCAGTGGGTGCCTGCCGAGCTGACCTTAATTAGTGCCGATTTTCGCTCTCCAGTGAGCTGCAAGGTGTTCGCCTCCTGATTCATTATTGTGCCGAACTGTTCATTCTGCCCGTTGTGCTGTAAGTCCAGTCTCTGTGCACATGGCAGTCCACCTTCCGTTTTCTTTTTGTGGTGGCGCAGCTCTCCCGACCGGACCGGCCGGTATATATACTCCAAGGTTTGCCACTGCTTGAGAGCGCGCACAATGACACAGCAGGACTCCGCTTTATTTTTCACATCGTCCTTTTATTGCGGCGATCAGCAGAAAAACATCTTGTTACATTTAAAACCCTACGCGTTTCGGAGCCCTCCTGCTCCTTGATCACGGGTGATGCATGTCAGCAAGGCAAGCTAAGGTGAAGGTAAGAGTTATTACGTCGATTTTATTCCTCCAATGAAAACCTTCCGGTGGGTGTGGCAATCTCATTCAGTGAAGTCTGGGACTTGTAGTACCTTCATCTAGAGTCCGACCCTCCAGTGGGTGCCTGCCGAGCTGACCTTAATTAGTGCCGATTTTCGCTCTCCAGTGAGCTGCAAGGTGTTCGCCTCCTGATTCATTATTGTGCCGAACTGTTCATTCTGCCCGTTGTGCTGTAAGTCCAGTCTCTGTGCACATGGCAGTCCACCTTCCGTTTTCTTTTTGTGGTGGCGCAGCTCTCCCGACCGGACCGGACGGTATATATACTCTAAGGTTTGCCACTGCTTGAGAGCGCGCACAATGACACAGCAGGACTCCGCTTTATTTTTCACATCATCCTTTTATTGCGGCGATCAGCAGAAAAACATCTTGTTACATTTAAAACCCTACGCGTTTCGGAGCCCTCCTGCTCCTTGATCACGGGTGATGCATGTCAGCAAGGCAAGCTAAGGTGAAGGTAAGAGTTATTACGTCGATTTTATTCCTCCAATGAAAACCTTCCGGTGGGTGTGGCAATCTCATTCAGTGAAGTCTGGGACTTGTAGTACCTTCATCTAGAGTCCGACCCTCCAGTGGGTGCCTGCCGAGCTGACCTTAATTAGTGCCGATTTTCACTCTCCAGTGAGCTGCAAGGTGTTCGCCTCCTGATTCATTATTGTGCCGAACTGTTCATTCTGCCCGTTGTGCTGTAAGTCCAGTCTCTGTGCACATGGCAGTCCACCTTCCGTTTTCTTTTTGTGGTGGCGCAGCTCTCCCGACTGGACCGGCCGGTATATATACTCCAAGGTTTGCCACTGCTTGAGAGCGCGCACAATGACACAGCAGGACTCCGCTTTATTTTTCACATCGTCCTTTTATTGCGGCGATCAGCAGAAAAACATCTTGTTACATTTAAAACCCTACGCGTTTCGGAGCCCTCCTGCTCCTTGATCACGGGTGATGCATGTCAGCAAGGCAAGCTAAGGTGAAGGTAAGAGTTATTACGTCGATTTTATTCCTCTAATGAAAACCTTCCGGTGGGTGTGGCAATCTCATTCAGTGAAGTCTGGGACTTGTAGTACCTTCATCTAGAGTCCGACCCTCCAGTGGGTGCCTGCCGAGCTGACCTTAATTAGTGCCGATTTTCGCTCTCCAGTGAGCTGCAAGGTGTTCGCCTCCTGATTCATTATTGTGCCGAACTGTTCATTCTGCCCGTTGTGCTGTAAGTCCAGTCTCTGTGCACATGGCAGTCCACCTTCCGTTTTCTTTTTGTGGTGGCGCAGCTCTCCCGACCGGACCGGCCGGTATATATACTCCAAGGTTTGCCACTGCTTGAGAGCACGCACAATGACACAGCAGGACTCCGCTTTATTTTTCACATCGTCCTTTTATTGCGGCGATCAGCAGAAAAACATCTTGTTACATTTAAAACCCTACGCGTTTCGGAGCCCTCCTGCTCCTTGATCACGGGTGATGCATGTCAGCAAGGAAAGCTAAGGTGAAGGTAAGAGTTATTACGTCGATTTTATTTCTCCAATGAAAACCTTCCGGTGGGTGTGGCAATCTCATTCAGTGAAGTCTGGGACTTGTAGTACCTTCATCTAGAGTCCGACCCTCCAGTGGGTGCCTGCCGAGCTGACCTTAATTAGTGCCGATTTTCGCTCTCCAGTGAGCTGCAAGGTGTTCGCCTCCTGATTCATTATTGTGCCGAACTGTTCATTCTGCCCGTTGTGCTGTAAGTCCAGTCTCTGTGCACATGGCAGTCCACCTTCCGTTTTCTTTTTGTGGTGGCGCAGCTCTCCCGACCGGACCGGCCGGTATATATACTCCAAGGTTTGCCACTGCTTGAGAGCGCGCACAATGACACAGCAGGACTCCGCTTTATTTTTCACATCGTCCTTTTATTGCGGCGATCAGCAGAAAAACATCTTGTTACATTTAAAACCCTACGCGTTTCGGAGCCCTCCTGCTCCTTGATCACGGGTGATGCATGTCAGCAAGGCAAGCTAAGGTGAAGGTAAGAGTTATTACGCCGATTTTATTCCTCCAATGAAAACCTTCCGGTGGGTGTGGCAATCTCATTCAGTGAAGTCTGGGACTTGTAGTACCTTCATCTAGAGTCCGACCCTCCAGTGGGTGCCTGCCGATCTGACCTTAATTAGTGCCGATTTTCGCTCTCCAGTGAGCTGCAAGGTGTTCGCCTCCTGATTCATTATTGTGCCGAACTGTTCATTCTGCCCGTTGTGCTGTAAGTCCAGTCTCTGTGCACATGGCAGTCCACCTTCCGTTTTCTTTTTGTGGTGGCGCAGCTCTCCCGACCGGACCGGCCGGTATATATACTCCAAGGTTTGCCACTGCTTGAGAGCGCGCACAATGACACAGCAGGACTCCGCTTTATTTTTCACATCGTCCTTTTATTGCGGCGATCAGCAGAAAAACATCTTGTTACATTTAAAACCCTACGCGTTTCAGAGCCCTCCTGCACCTTGATCACGGGTGATGCATGTCAGCAAGGCAAGCTAAGGTGAAGGTAAGAGTTATTACGTCGATTTTATTCCTCCAATGAAAACCTTCCGGTGGGTGTGGCAATCTCATTCAGTGAAGTCTGGGACTTGTAGTACCTTCATCTAGAGTCCGACCCTCCAGTGGGTGCCTGCCGAGCTGACCTTAATTAGTGCCGATTTTCGCTCTCCAGTGAGCTGCAAGGTGTTCGCCTCCTGATTCATTATTGTGCCGAACTGTTCATTCTGCCCGTTGTGCTGTAAGTCCAGTCTCTGTGCACATGGCAGTCCACCTTCCGTTTTCTTTTTGTGGTGGCGCAGCTCTCCCGACCGGACCGGCCGGTATATATACTCCAAGGTTTGCCACTGCTTGAGAGCGCGCACAATGACACAGCAGGACTCCGCTTTATTTTTCACATCGTCCTTTTATTGCGGCGATCAGCAGAAAAACATCTTGTTACATTTAAAACCCTACACGTTTCGGAGCCCTCCTGCTCCTTGATCACGGGTGATGCATGTCAGCAAGGCAAGCTAAGGTGAAGGTAAGAGTTATTACGTCGATTTTATTCCTCCAATGAAAACCTCCCAGTGGGTGTGGCAATCTCATTCAGTGAAGTCTGGGACTTGTAGTACCTTCATCTAGAGTCCGACCCTCCAGTGGGTGCCTGCCGAGCTGACCTTAATTAGTGCCGATTTTCGCTCTCCAGTGAGCTGCAAGGTGTTCGCCTCCTGATTCATTATTGTGCCGAACTGTTCATTCTGCCCGTTGTGCTGTAAGTCCAGTCTCTGTGCACATGGCAGTCCACCTTCCGTTTTCTTTTTGTGGTGGCGCAGCTCTCCCGACCGGACCGGCCGGTATATATACTCCAAGGTTTGCCACTGCTTGAGAGCGCGCACAATGACACAGCAGGACTCCGCTTTATTTTTCACATCGTCCTTTTATTGCGGCGATCAGCAGAAAAACATCTTGTTACATTTAAAACCCTACGCGTTTCGGAGCCCTCCTGCTCCTTGATCACGGGTGATGCATGTCAGCAAGGCAAGCTAAGGTGAAGGTAAGAGTTATTACGTCGATTTTATTCCTCCAATGAAAACCTTCCGGTGGGTGTGGCAATCTCATTCAGTGAAGTCTGGGACTTGTAGTACCTTCATCTAGAGTCCGACCCTCCAGTGGGTGCCTGCCGAGCTGACCTTAATTAGTGCCGATTTTCACTCTCCAGTGAGCTGCAAGGTGTTCGCCTCCTGATTCATTATTGTGCCGAACTGTTCATTCTGCCCGTTGTGCTGTAAGTCCAGTCTCTGTGCACATGGCAGTCCACCTTCCGTTTTCTTTTTGTGGTGGCGCAGCTCTCCCGACCGGACCGGCCGGTATATATACTCCAAGGTTTGCCACTGCTTGAGAGCGCGCACAATGACACAGCAGGACTCCGCTTTATTTTTCACATCGTCCTTTTATTGCGGCGATCAGCAGAAAAACATCTTGTTACATTTAAAACCCTACGCGTTTCGGAGCCCTCCTGCTCCTTGATCACGGGTGATGCATGTCAGCAAGGCAAGCTAAGGTGAAGGTAAGAGTTATTACGTCGATTTTATTCCTCTAATGAAAACCTTCCGGTGGGTGTGGCAATCTCATTCAGTGAAGTCTGGGACTTGTAGTACCTTCATCTAGAGTCCGACCCTCCAGTGGGTGCCTGCCGAGCTGACCTTAATTAGTGCCGATTTTCGCTCTCCAGTGAGCTGCAAGGTGTTCGCCTCCTGATTCATTATTGTGCCGAACTGTTCATTCTGCCCGTTGTGCTGTAAGTCCAGTCTCTGTGCACATGGCAGTCCACCTTCCGTTTTCTTTTTGTGGTGGCGCAGCTCTCCCGACCGGACCGGCCGGTATATATACTCCAAGGTTTGCCACTGCTTGAGAGCGCGCACAATGACACAGCAGGACTCCGCTTTATTTTTCACATCGTCCTTTTATTGCGGCGATCAGCAGAAAAACATCTTGTTACATTTAAAACCCTACGCGTTTCGGAGCCCTCCTGCTCCTTGATCACGGGTGATGCATGTCAGCAAGGCAAGCTAAGGTGAAGGTAAGAGTTATTACGTCGATTTTATTTCTCCAATGAAAACCTTCCGGTGGGTGTGGCAATCTCATTCAGTGAAGTCTGGGACTTGTAGTACCTTCATCTAGAGTCCGACCCTCCAGTGGGTGCCTGCCGAGCTGACCTTAATTAGTGCCGATTTTCGCTCTCCAGTGAGCTGCAAGGTGTTCGCCTCCTGATTCATTATTGTGCCGAACTGTTCATTCTGCCCGTTGTGCTGTAAGTCCAGTCTCTGTGCACATGGCAGTCCACCTTCCGTTTTCTTTTTGTGGTGGCGCAGCTCTCCCGACCGGACCGGCCGGTATATATACTCCAAGGTTTGCCACTGCTTGAGAGCGCGCACAATGACACAGCAGGACTCCGCTTTATTTTTCACATCGTCCTTTTATTGCGGCGATCAGCAGAAAAACATCTTGTTACATTTAAAACCCTACGCGTTTCGGAGCCCTCCTGCTCCTTGATCACGGGTGATGCATGTCAGCAAGGCAAGCTAAGGTGAAGGTAAGAGTTATTACGCCGATTTTATTCCTCCAATGAAAACCTTCCGGTGGGTGTGGCAATCTCATTCAGTGAAGTCTGGGACTTGTAGTACCTTCATCTAGAGTCCGACCCTCCAGTGGGTGCCTGCCGAGCTGACCTTAATTAGTGCCGATTTTCGCTCTCCAGTGAGCTGCAAGGTGTTCGCCTCCTGATTCATTATTGTGCCGAACTGTTCATTCTGCCCGTTGTGCTGTGAGTCCAGTCTCTGTGCACATGGCAGTCCACCTTCCGTTTTCTTTTTGTGGTGGCGCAGCTCTCCCGACCGGACCGGCCGGTATATATACTCCAAGGTTTGCCACTGCTTGAGAGCGCGCACAATGACACAGCAGGACTCCGCTTCATTTTTCACATCGTCCTTTTATTGCGGCGATCAGCAGAAAAACATCTTGTTACATTTAAAACCCTACGCGTTTCAGAGCCCTCCTGCTCCTTGATCACGGGTGATGCATGTCAGCAAGGCAAGCTAAGGTGAAGGTAAGAGTTATTACGTCGATTTTATTCCTCCAATGAAAACCTTCCGGTGGGTGTGGCAATCTCATTCAGTGAAGTCTGGGACTTGTAGTACCTTCATCTAGAGTCCGACCCTCCAGTGGGTGCCTGCCGAGCTGACCTTAATTAGTGCCGATTTTCGCTCTCCAGTGAGCTGCAAGGTGTTCGCCTCCTGATTCATTATTGTGCCGAACTGTTCATTCTGCCCGTTGTGCTGTAAGTCCAGTCTCTGTGCACATGGCAGTCCACCTTCCGTTTTCTTTTTGTGGTGGCGCAGCTCTCCCGACCGGACCGGCCGGTATATATACTCCAAGGTTTGCCACTGCTTGAGAGCGCGCACAATGACACAGCAGGACTCCGCTTTATTTTTCACATCGTCCTTTTATTGCGGCGATCAGCAGAAAAACATCTTGTTACATTTAAAACCCTACGCGTTTCGGAGCCCTCCTGCTCCTTGATCACGGGTGATGCATGTCAGCAAGGCAAGCTAAGGTGAAGGTAAGAGTTATTACGTCGATTTTATTCCTCCAATGAAAACCTTCCGGTGGGTGTGGCAATCTCATTCAGTGAAGTCTGGGACTTGTAGTACCTTCATCTAGAGTCCGACCCTCCAGTGGGTGCCTGCCGAGCTGACCTTAATTAGTGCCGATTTTCGCTCTCCAGTGAGCTGCAAGGTGTTCGCCTCCTGATTCATTATTGTGCCGAACTGTTCATTCTGCCCGTTGTGCTGTAAGTCCAGTCTCTGTGCACATGGCAGTCCACCTTCCGTTTTCTTTTTGTGGTGGCGCAGCTCTCCCGACCGGACCGGCCGGTATATATACTCCAAGGTTTGCCACTGCTTGAGAGCGCGCACAATGACACAGCAGGACTCCGCTTTATTTTTCACATCGTCCTTTTATTGCGGCGATCAGCAGAAAAACATCTTGTTACATTTAAAACCCTACGCGTTTCGGAGCCCTCCTGCTCCTTGATCACGGGTGATGCATGTCAGCAAGGCAAGCTAAGGTGAAGGTAAGAGTTATTACGTCGATTTTATTCCTCCAATGAAAACCTTCCGGTGGGTGTGGCAATCTCATTCAGGAGGATGCACCGCCATTAGAGCATAGAGGTCTGCATGGATGAACTTTTCTTTCCTGTTTGCAGCACAATGGTATTTCAAAATGTAAACTGGCACGAATTTCTGAGGCCCACTGGAAGGCTTGTAAAATGATTATAAATTAACCTGCAAGTGCACAGGAAACTATCGCAGCACACTTAAAAGGAACTACAAATCCCAGCAAGCAAGAACTCTTGGTGAAGCCCAAGGCGGGCGAAATAACAATTAATTAACGCAAGGTGTGCAGCTTTGTTTCTGTGATTCATTCAGGTCTCCCTCGGAGGAAGGAGCAGCCAGCTCCGAAATGCATCAGGGAAAGGGAAATATGTATTTCAGAAACTAAAAGCCGGTTTGGAAATAAAATGTTCGGATGAACTTACCTTTGTGGAGTGGCGTCCTCGTGCTTCAGGGCAACCTTTGGGATGACATATATATATTATACGTTGTCCGGGGCAGAAATACAATGTGTGCAAAGGGTTGTAAGGGGGCAGCACCGCTGCAGGAGACACGCAGCAGAGCGGCCAGCCCCTGGAGAAGCGGGGAAGGAGCGGGCAGTAATCCGGAAGAACCGTGAGGGGCGGAGGAGGGAGAGTGGCTGAGAGCCGGGGGGAGCGAGCGGGGCCGAGGACAGGCAGAGGACGATGCGGCTGAAGGTGGGCTTCGTCCTGCGCAGTGTGCTGGTGATAGGCACGTACCTGGGGCTGGTGCTGCTCTGGGCTTCCATGTCCCCCAAGGTGACGGACGAGTCCGGGG
This sequence comes from Lissotriton vulgaris, assembly GCF_964263255.1. NCBI lineage: Eukaryota > Metazoa > Chordata > Amphibia > Caudata > Salamandridae > Lissotriton > Lissotriton vulgaris. The sequence goes on from NC_141700.1 coordinate 161,632,008, forward strand.
CACCTGTGGCCGGAGAGCGGGTGAGTGCAGCATGGCGACGCAGCGAAAGGGTCTCTGAGAAACCGGATCTTGGAACTGCCGGAGAGCGTGGGAGTGCAGCATGGCGTCGCAGTGAAGGGTGCTCTGGGAAACCGTACGTTGGACCGCCGGTCGCGCTGATGCCGGGCCCACAGCGTTTGCACACAATATGATGGCATGAAGGGCAGAATGTACCACATGCCCCTAGCGTTTGTCACGCCCCCAGTACACACGCCCACAGCACAATGCATACACGCCCACAAGGGACTACTTTGCTGGCACGGGTCTTTTAGCTTTTAAATGTATATGGTGGCCGTCTGTATAGCCTATGTCCTTCTGCTGCAACTGCCCTTTCCAACGCTGTATTGGGTGTTGTGATTGGTGCTGTGGTTACTGAGATTACCCGCCTCAAAGGTTTGGGCTCTCTCTCTTTATAATAGTAGTATATATATATATATATATATATATATATATATATATATATATATATATATATATATATATATATATATATATATATATATATATATATATATATTCAAAACACGATGGTATCTCACAATGAGTGGCACACGACACAGATGGAAAGGTTACCAGCCTTTATTGTCGGGTATGGATGTCTCCTTATTGCGAGAGTGAAATGCAGCTTCCCCTGTGCCTGACGCCGGGGCTCACTCTGGGCCTCAATTGATCGCAGTGATAAGTGCACTGTAATGAAGGAAGAATAAGCGGACACTACATTTCCCACGGTTCCAGTATTTCGCTGAATCAGAGGCGTGACTAAGAAATTAATTGGGGAAGTGCCTACCCGCCTCGCACGATCTTCCCGGCAGCCTTTGAGAAAGGGGAAACCTGAAACGCGTCAGGCACAGGGGATTTTAAAAGGGAGGGGCTCCTCCCTTTACAAATTCTGTAATAACAATTCACTTGCACTTAGCACTTTTACTATTCAATTTGCACTTTGCTATGATGGCTGCTCTTTGCCACAGAAAAGGAATTAACAGCTAGAATTGTTTATGTTTACAACACATATTGTTTACATTTAGCACTAGACACTTTATTGGAAACTCCCACTTGGGATGAATTCTTAATATGTTTTCTAAGGGTCATGAAACACTGTCTTTGATAGATGAAATTAACACTATGTTTTATGACTTATATATTTATGAATGTATTTATATATATATTTATTTATTTGCTCTATATTGCACAATGTATATACTTCATTCATTTACCCACTGTGGGTTGTTTTCAAGACCAGGAAAACTATGAATTATTTGTATAGTCCCCTGTTTGTTTCTTTGAACCCTTGAAAACATTGTTTTTACAAGTGGGTGGTTAACTTTAGTCCACCTTTTGTGTTATTGATGCTGTACATAAATTCCCCTGTGGCTTTGCGATCACATCATGTGATCAAGACAGTGGATACTGTCGAAACGCGTAATGGTGGGCATGCTGAGCAAAATTGAGCTGAAATAAACACGCACTTTGTTTGGCACCATTTCTGGGTTCCTCTCTTCGTCTTTTCAAAACTGCGTGCTATTGTGGCAGTGTTGGAGTTCCTGGGACGAGTTTTTCTTTTATATATATATATATATATATATATATATATATATATATATATATATATATATATATATATATACACACACACATATATATATGCATATATATATATATGTATAAATATAGACATATATATATATATACAATTGGGTCTGTTCTTTCGTCATTTCTGGATTGTTGGGCTGAAGCGGCTGCTTCAGTCATTGGCGAATTTGCGTGCATATATATATATATATATATATATATATATATATATATATATATATATATATATATATATATATATATATATATCGTAGTTTACCAAAGAGTTTATTTTATTTGGTCCTCCTGATAACCACCATGGGGTTGAAGAGTTGATTTTCAGTTGGGTTTTACTGTAATAAGTTTTTATTGAGGCCAGTTGAAATTTTAAGGCATTCTGGGAGTGTGCAAAGAGAATTGCATTATCAATGTACAAGAGCAGAGAGATCCATATGTTGATAATTCTCTGCACGTCAGTAGGAGCCTCTAGAATTGCTTTGTACGTGTTGGTTGTATAGAGGTCGAATAAAAGTGGGACCAAAATACAACCTTGCTTGAATCCTCTGTTGGTGCAAAATGTTCTGATGATTCATGCTCTGTTTAATCCTACCCTGACTTGAACCTGTGTAGAAGCCAATGATTATCTTAGCTGGGCCGGAGGAAGGTCATGTTTCCAACTTGTGTTAGAGTAGTTGTCTATCTGCCAGATTGAAGGCCTGTAAAAAGTCAAGAAAAGCTGTGAACAAAGGCATATCCGTCTTGATGAGAAATCATGAACGATGTGCTGGAGGTTAAAGAATTTGTCTATGGCTGAAAAATCGTCCCCTTAGATTGGGCTCAGTTTCGAGGTCTCTTCAACCGATGTGCTCACATGTTCCAGGACGATTGTGGTGAATATATTTTCTTCAGTATCAATGAGACTTATTGTCTACAGGAGACTGGTTCAGATGTTTTTTTTGTTTTTTTTGCAGAGTGGTACAATTAGGTTTGTTTTGCATGAATGTGGGAAGCATATATTGATGGCGCAAAATGTATATATTTGGCTGTGATGGGTGCCCAACACCCTGTAGTGTTTAAAGCGTTCTGGCAGTATCCGTTGCTCGGAGTGAGGGCAGAATCCAAGCCAGTAGTTCTGTAGACCTACCATCAGAGCAGTGCTCTGCCACCCCTGTCAGCCTTTACCCTAAACTTTTGGGGTCTTCCACCTTAAGACACTCTAACCCGGGGCATTATTTGCATCTGGTCATCATTTGGCAATTTCCAAACCAGTATTGCTATAGTGCTAGAGTATTTGTTCTATTTATGTTGGCCTGATGAAGTACCACTTGACCTGTTAGGGGCTGCCAGGCACGAAACATGTCGACCTTATGCACCACACCAGCCCTATAGGATCATAATACCCAGTTAGGTCCCAGTCTTTTTAGTTAGGCTAGTGTCCTGTGATAATAAGCACAACACGTTAGGGTCACCCTAGAACTATTTTATCCTTCACACTCACTGTACTACCTAGCCCACACACCTGCACTCACCCCTCGGCTTCATCATCAAAAGATCTTCGCTAAAGAGCCCCTTCGCGGGTGCCCTTCAGGCATTGCAGCGACGGCCCGACAAGGAGCACGCCCAATGATGAAGCATGACATCCTTCGGGATGTGTGAGGGCACTTTTGGAAAACACCTCCCTTTCCCCAACCCTAGGAACTGCACGCCCCTGTGATTAACCAAGTATTATATTGGGACCAGGAGCTGAGTTATCTTTTAGGCCATATAATGCTTCACCTTCTTTGGCAGACGTGAACCAGTTAGTCTGTTAGGCTCCTTTTTTTGGTTGGTCCAGATTTCCTATGTCTGGCTTCGAATCCATGGTTCCTTTGCTGGTTGTAGAGCATTTCGAGAAGAATATGCTATTTGAGAAGCATGTATTCTGGAAATGGATTATCCATCCTTCAGGCGAGATATTTGTGATGGTGTCCACCTGTGAGGAACCTGTGCTGTTTACAGCTAGACACTAAAAGGCTTTTATGTTATATGGTGTGGCAGCTGGTTTGAATAGAGATCAGTGACTTTTATTGTCGTCCTTTTTCTTTGTTTGCATAGTTTCTTTTGCACCCAACTCTTAAATGATTTGATATTTGCTCAGATATTTCTTAAGGCACATAACAACTCAGCTTTTGCTTTTTTATACTCTTCGTCAAACCATGACTGCAGATCTGTTTGCTGTTTTTCTCTTGCAGCTACATGAGGAAGCTTCACTGAACAACCAGCTGCAATGCTGTTCAGGAGTTCCTCATAGGTTCTTATGAAGTGTCAAGTCAGCCGTAGTGCCTTTGGTCCCAGGCTTTTGTTTTAAGTTTGTTCTGATCGGTTGCAAGTCTTCGATCAGAGATCTTGCCCGTTCATCCGTATTTACAGACCTCCAACATAGCCTAGTTTTGTTAGGGATTTCCAGACTGGCAATGTAAATAGATGCCTCTACTCTGCCTATTATGTTGAAATACAGGTTCAGTTGGAGCGGGTTGTAATCAGTCTGTAGTTGCTGGTATTGCTAGGGCCAAGAGTCAGCTAAATTGATGGAGATGGATGGAGATGTAGAGCCAGATGTACATCTGTCAGTGGTGTGCGACCGCAATAGTCCTCACAAGCAAATGATCAGTTACTAACACCTCAAAAGAGGTGGTAACCAATGTGCAAAGAGGAAGATGTCTGCCTGGAACACCCTACCCTTTGTGAATGGTGTTGGCAGCCTCTAGGGGAATACATAGTGGTCCAGGAAACCACTTCTTGCTTGCTCAGAGTCTCCCAAACTGAAAACTTTTTTAAAAAGGCAACACTAGTAGCCTTTCCCCCTAGTAGCCTCCGCTCTAGCGAGAGCCAGGCCGGGGTGTAATCGCTCTTTGGTGATATCCAGTGCAGACCCTGTGCTGCCAAGCAGGCTGTTTGAAAGGTTCTAAAGTTTGTTATGGTCAGACCTCCTAGAGCCTTGGGGAGTCTGAGTTTCTGAAGGCTGATCCTAGGTTTCTTCCCTCTCCATAGAAACGTGTTCAGTAGTTTGTCCAGTTTTTTGTGAAAGTCAGGTGTGTTGGTTAGTGGTAGCATGTTGAGCGTGTTGAGCGTATAGTTGACCATCGGGGTGACCATCATTTTGATGGTCTCAACCCTTCCCCACCATGTAGTGAATCTTGGTGACCATCCCTCTAGTTTCTCCTTTACTTTGTGTATGATTGCTTGTTCGTTCTGGTTTACTTTGGTCCGCAAGTCTCTCTCGAACAGGAGGCCCAGGTACTTAATGATTTTCTTCTGCCAGGTTAGGCCTGAGGTCCCCAGTACAGTCTTGTTGGTGTGTATGTTCAGTGGTTTGCATTCAGATTTTTTTCTATTAAGTTTGTATCCTGACACTTGTGCAAACTGATCTATGGTGTCCATTAGTGCCTTAATGGATCTATCAGGGTCCTCTGTTACAATGAGGACATCGTCCGCACACGCCCGTGGCACTACTCAAAGCGACAAAACACCCCGCGATCAAACAGAACGCAATCCTTAGGAACACACGACTGGCCCTACTAAAATTAGGCAAACTACTAGACATTAGCGTCAGACAAACTCAGCTAGAGTCGCTCTGGCACAACCCTAGAATTAAATATAGGGATAAATCACTGGATATGCACACTTGGTACCGGCACAGCATAACAACGGTGAGCCAGCTACAGGAGAAAGGGACTCAGACTGCGTTTGACAAACTCAGACAACAATACAATTTCGACACCATAGAGCTCTATAACTTCCTTAAAATAAGAGTGGCAATAGCCAAAGCCAACATAAACATGCTCACCCCATCAATAACACAATACGCTAACAGCCTGAACATCACAGGACACCAGATAGCGCACATATACAGAGCCATGACCCCCAAAAACCTCCAAATTAAATAACAGAACTTTAAGAGAAGAAGCGGCAGGGAGAGAGCTAAGCGAGAAGGAAAGGGCAGATTTATGGTCCTCCACATCAAGGAGGAAGGTGACAACGACCCTCGATCAGAGAAAATTTTGGCTAGTACACAGGGCCTACTAGACCCCAGCACGTCTAGCCACCATGGGTATCAGAGAGACCGACTCATGCTGGAACTGCAACATGCAGAAGGGAGACCTTGCAATTCCTTAATTTTGGGGTGCGATTTTTTGATACATCGCATTTGCCGATTTTTCTGTCGCAAACGCTGCTTTTTTGCGATTCGCAGCTTTTGCGACAAAAAAAAAACGGAGGATACATCTGCCCCTAAATGGAGCATAAGACATCAATTTGGTGGCTAGTTTTAGATGTGCATGTTGACAAAATTGTGAAGAACTTGTTAGGCATTTGTTGGCAGTGACAAAGTGAAAGTATGTAGTAACTTCCATTGCACCCAACTGACAAACCTATGAAACTCTGGTAGATGTTAGATCTGTTTTCTTTTGGTAAGGGTGATGTGTGCTAACCTTTAACAAGCAAAGTGGTTGAATTTTTGAAGAAATTCTTGGTTTTGTATGAGGGTATTTTGAAAGCATTAAACTATTGGTATTCTATACACATTAAGCCTGGTGCATCATTTTTTTTTAGAAAGATCCAAGTGAGACATGAAAGAGTGGGGTTGTATAGGCCTCACACCAATGGGGCATGGTAAAAAGAGTAAACAGAGTTGCACCGGTAAGTGTTCAAGTAAAGTTAGCTAATGGATTAGAACAGCCAGGAATTAAATGCATTATACCAGTTGTACATTTTTGTGGTCTTCAGAAGTTCACCACACACATCCACGGGAATTTCACATTTATTTCATCAAAGGGAATACGCCTGCTGAGAAAAAGGCCCATGTGGTTGGGAAAACACGTCACGTGTTGGTAGAGAGGCAATTAAGGATCAAATGTTTGTCAGTCAAGAGACATATAAAAGTATTATGGCAGAAGACATGCAGTATCGAAAAATCCAATCGGCTTGGGTGATTGGATAGTTGTGAAAAACATTAGGACATAAAAAACACCTGAATTGAAATTTTTATAACCTTGCAAAGTAGTAAAAATGAGAAGAAATGTCGTAAAAGTGGAAAATGAGCAGTCCGGAGCTTAGGCGTGTACAGAATCCCCAGACACTAGTATCTGGGTTCAAAAAATGATTGCCTATAACTTGTACCTCTAATCTTTGTTTTTCATGTGCATGCCTATTAGGTTTCGGTGTGTGATTGTGTTATCCCGTTTTCATATGTAATAACATACAAATTCTCACTTATGTATGCAATAGGCTATTTAGTGTTGTTGAGTGAATTTGTTTTCTAACTTGTTATTCTTTTGAGAATTCTAAATGATCAGATGCTGTCTACTAAAGGATGACCCTGCGTAGTCCAGCCTGCACACTGCTGAGTTAAAAAAACACTGCTGATGGAATGGCTGAAGAATGTTTACCACTCCAAGTATCACGGTATTTTGTTACCTACTACAAAATCATGTCATTGCCTTTTTCTGTAATTAGCTTTCATTTTGTAGTGGTGCCAAAAGGCGGCTTCCTTATCTCATCTTAAGGAAGCATCCGCCCTGCAAACAGACTCTTTGGAAAACTGTATGAACAGTTTTCATTTCCCACTGTTTGTTAGCAAATGCCAAAGAGAACCCTTCTTCTACCCGGGGAATAGGCCTGTCAACTCTGGAAGGACCCCAAGCTCATTCTCTAACAAGCTGACTGTGTGTGTGTGTGGGGGGGGGGGGGGGGGGGATTAACTTTGGGGCCAGTTTAAAGTCGGTATGTTAAAGGAAATGCTTACTCCCCCTATAAGCAGCCACGGCCCGTGATTATGAGTGGAGGGGCCCAACAGCCCCCCCCCCCCACCATTTTTGCAAACATGAAGAGTGTCTGTCAGGCTGAGCAGAGGTCAGCCTGACACACACTCTTCATGTTCAGGTCTGGCAGCCATGCGCCTAATGCACAGAGGCCTGTCTGCCTGAGCTGCTCTTTGCCAGGCTGAAGATGTCACAGCTCCTGTGGGCGTGACCTCTTCAGCCAGGCAGAGCCTCATGTCGCGGGGGAATGCCACTGACAGCCTCAAACCTCAGTGCATCAGTTTTAAGCCTAGAAATGCCCAGGGCATAGTGTATCACTAGCACCTCGTCAGAAACTCTCACTGACCCAATCACACTCTGTGATGAGGCAGGGACTGCCGCCTCCTCTTATTAGCTGACTTAGAGGCAGCAGTCCCCACCCTCCTGAAACCTCGGAGGCTTCCACCCAGAGACACTGCAGGCAGTAAGGTTTATGTTTTGCAATGTTTGGTGCCTGTGTGTGTCCATCCTTGTGTGTATGTATGAATGTATGTGTTTTTAGAAGTGAGTGATTGTGAATGGGTATGCTTGTGTGAATGCATGGAAGTGAGTGAGTGTGTGGCACTTCTGCACCTCTCCCAGGGCTCAAATTACAGGCCGCCACTACTTATAAATGACCATAAAAACATGGCCATGATTAAAGTCTCAAAGGGCTTTCCTCTTCCAGGCTGTACATCGCTATTGCCTAAACCTATGGCTTTCGCATGCAGCAGCAAGGCCCTCTCCTCCGGCATCACTCAGAATAAATTCAGATTTAAGAAAATAGATCTTGGTTTTGATACAATTAATGTTGGACCCCGGCGGCGAGCAGTGGATGAAAGGTTCCCGCATCATCTGCTGGGTGCAGCGTGGCCTCCATCTCGGGGCGGCCGCTCCATTAGGGCAGACAGAGCTCTCCCCCCCCCCCCCCCCCCCCCCCGGCCAGCAGCAGCAAATAAAACGATATTAAAACGGTTTTAAACCCATTTTATTATCATTTTATTTTAATCCCCTGTACCTGCCTCAGGACTCTGACGAGATTTGGAGGCGGGTCCAGGGCATGACACTGCTGGTGGGGGAGTGGGGGGCACTCCCTTCACTGCGTATGTGGTGTTTGGCCAGTCATCTCAGGCCAGCCAAACCCCTCATGCGCAGTGAAGCTCTCTCCAGTCCCAGCGGCATTGCTGAGGCTGGAGAGAGCAGGCACAGGCTCCCAGTCTGCCTGGGAGAGCAAATTGCAGGTGCTCTGGCCAATCCTGAAGTTGTCTCATGCAAGAGCAGCTTCAGGATTGGCCGCAGGGCAGGCTGGGAGACTGTGCCCAGGACCAGAAGAAGAACATGGTGATTCGGCGGAGACGGCGGCAGGGTACATTTATTTTCTTTTTTCTTTTTTTGACCCCCAAACCCTCCTCACCTCCCTCCACTGGTCCAGCCCACCCCCCACTTTGACAGGAGATGGGCCGCTACTGCCTCCATCTTCCCCAACGAACCTGATATTCTTCCCAGGGCATATTTGAAGTGTGGTTCCGGGTTTAAAGGTTGGATGAGCGATGTAGGGGTGGGCAGGTAGATTTGGTGACCAGTACAAGATTATGTGAATTTATCAAATAAGGTACTCACAGTGATTGTTAATACTAATTATGAATATATAATTGTTTAATTTGAAAAAGGAACAACCTGGTTATTGGAGGTTGTCAATTAAAAAAACCTCAATCTATCTCGAGGGAACACAGGTAGAATTTCAGGACAGTAAAATGTCCACCAGCATGTGGTACAAACAGGTGTACTCTGCCTCACAAAAGCCCTCTATAAAAGATGAAAAATCTTCACTTAACTGATCTCTGGTGAGTGACATGTCCTTTACTATTGGGCCTATTTATTTTATTCTCATTCACTTTGTCGAAATTCAAGAATAGACTGATTTCTGACAACATCTGACATCCTGAAATGTGCAGATGTGCACTTCCCTCCTATACTGGTGATGGATGACGCAGAGCTGGCAATGTTTGAGGACAGAATCACTTAGGGCTAACACTCCCCATTGGATGCTTAAGGAACACTCTTTGGTGGTCAGGCTTATAAAGTTGACCTAGCACCGGTATTCAATAAATTAATAAATTCTATCAAATTAATTAGGGACACATTGAATGCAATTATCAGCATACTGCTAGAAAGATGTGGGCGGATCAAGCAGTGAAATCTCAAACTCTGGACATATCCAATCCATCCTGAGAAGATGCATGTTAGAAGAATCCAAGAAAGAGACCTGAGACACCAGAGGTACTGCATGAAAGGAGAAGCTCCATGTGTGCATCTTTGCTTAAACATGTACTAGCAGCTGCAGCCCAATGAAAATTGGTCAGAAAATAATACCAATGTTGGTTACAATTACAAAAGCTGAGGAGCACTTAATCATTATTCAGTCTATCAAGGAAGGAGAGGCTAAACTCCTCTTCACGTTTCCCAAGATTATTATTACTGAAACCTTTAACTGGACCTAACAAGGTACTGCCTTTATTACTTGTGGTGGACCTCAGACCACCCCAACTAGTAAACCACTTCCTCACATTCCTGTTGCAAGCAAGCTCTGCCCGGATTGGATGAAGCTCTAATCCCACTGAGTTGTATACTCTGCTGATGAGAAAGGGGTGGGTTGTCAACATTTTTAAAATGACAGATTTTGAAGTGACTATGTGAGGGAAGCTTTAACATCTTATGAGAGAGTTAGGACAATTTCAAGCTTAGATATAGCTTCCACTAAAAATGTAGAGGATGCCAATGGAGACACGTAAAAAAAAAAAGAGGGGAAAGAGCAGGGACATTGCTTCAGGGTGGGCGTTTGGGGTATTACACCCCCCTAACATATGTGTTATTTTAATAAATAGTTGGGTAAAGCAGCTTTCAGTCGAGTATGGTAAGGTGTGTGTCAGATTTAAGCTGGAATTTATAAATACTCACTCAGAAAAATAACACAAACTCACACACTTGTCTCTGTGACTTGTACAAATACACTTGGCCGGTGGGGTGTTCTAATAGATTGAGAGCTTTTGAATTGTATGTAGATCAACACACAATTTTCTATTCGTGTACTGTTGTCGACTAATTCTTGCTGTGGTTGTCTCACTGGGGTCACTATACACCTACTCTGTCACATTACTTCGAATTTGGTTTATTTATTTATAAAGTTTTATAAAGAGCTAACAAGATCCTGAGGGATATCAGAGCACTTTACAATGCTGTAAATAAATCATACATCAACATTAGAACCTGTATTATTCCTATTACACATGTATTACTTTTTGTGATTGCAATCAATCAACCAGTGGTTGATAGAGCGTGCTACTCACCCATGAGGGTCTCAAGGCGCTGGGGATCTGTGTAGGAATGCACCGTGTAGGAATTCATTTTTGTTCAAATTAGATCCTTTCCAACCATGGTTTTTCGCATAACTAAATTCCCGGGTTCACACAGACGTTGCTCTTGTTTTTTATGACTACCCACAATACTACAAAGCATACTTGATGTATTGTGGCATGTGACTGTCCCACCCCTGCACCGCTGATAAAGAGATGCCTGCTCTTTGTGTACTGTGGGCCATGCGGGGAGGATTTTTTTTTTTTTTTTTTACTTTAAATAACTTTAATTAGTTTGAATAAATAGATCTTAGTGCAATAGTGGCACGTGTGGGGGGTAGTTGTGACCTGGCTGTCTCTCATAGGTCTGTTTTCTAATTGCACTTGCTGTAGCTTTGTCTCTTACTCCAATGAGGTGTCAGACCCGTGTAGTGTGATCCCTCTTGCCCATCCTGTGAAATGCGAGATTTGTGAGTATCTGTAACTGGGCTTTTGAAAGCAGCTGCTGATGGATGAATGGTGGTCAACACTATAAAAAAACTAAAGTTAATAAATATAAAGACATTCTGATCCCACATCAGGCTCCAAGAGTAAGACCCCAATGCCCCCTTAAAGGAAAAGCCTAAAACGTCCTTACAATTTAGTGAGCAAGTAGAAGTGTCTAGTTTCTGTCTTTCCAGTGACAGTAACACTATTCTTACAAAGATTGTGTATATGTCCTGAGTTGCACAGGCCCATGGAAGTGGCATGACATTTGGTATCCAAAAGGATGCGTCAAGTGATAGCTGGATGGCTATACAAACCAACATTGTTGGCTAAGGAGTCAGACCATTATTCTAGGCCTGGTTTGAGAAAGTTTGGAAGGATACATGTTTATGAAAGACTGCTACTGTAATGTTTATTGAAGAGCATCTGCAATATTACAATTGTGCCTTTACCGGGTGGGGGACACTTAGTGCAAAGATTGACTGTTCATTTATATCACGATATTTTTAAGAACCAATTTTGTTCTCAAGGATTTGGCATCTTGAAAATTGCCAGTATTGTGGTGAGTGCTATAAAAGAGTGATCCATCGACCCTAAAATTTGGAATTCACATGAAATGAATGAAATACTTAAATCTCTGGCAGGGGCTGAAGGGCCAAATGCAACCATATACAAGGCCTTTGACTAGTTTCAAAACCATCCATGAGTAAGGTGAGGTAGAAATGAGTGACTGAGCTGGGTGTTCACAGGTTAGCTGTTGAAAGGCAGAGGGCTTGGCACTTCACAAGTACTGTTTCACGTAACAGTAAATTAGACCTAATATATTACAGATGTTTTATTATAGCCTACATTATCCCTAGGTTCATCCATGTGATGGCCCGACACCAAATCTGACCTGACATTGTTGTGATATATTTTGTGCTCATATTTATCCCATTTTGAGCATGTACTTTTGCGTTGGCAGAAGATCACATAAAGTGTAAAACTGTGCTTACTGGGTTTACTGCTATGCAGAAGAAGACTCAGAAACAACTTATATTTTTAGGAATGGGCTGGTTGTAGACAATTCATTTCTATAAAATTGAAGGAGTCAAAAGTACTGTTGATGGATGGAAAGAGCCTTTCACGAGTCCCTATGCCTGCCGCACACCGTGCATAACCCTCGAAACCATCTCACGCAGGCCGTGGGCCTCTCAGCACTCCACAAGATTCTCGCCTACAGACTGCACCCCCTGCCGCTCAAAGAACTATATCACCCGGGAACAGCGGGCGCGGGGCCTCGGGAATGCAGACTCTGTAATTATAAACGTGAATCATTGGCCCACCTACTATTCTGCTGCCCTGCCCTACGTGCACCCCGCACCCTCTACCTCAGGCCCATTCTTAGGGACGCCGGGTCACGTACAGCTAAGGAAGCAATCCATCAACTATTCACCTTGAGTATACCAAAACAGATGGCCTCATTTGGAAAATTCATACAACAGACTCGGTCCGAGTTGATGGCTGCCAAGGCCACGCAGGAATAGAGACCTTGTTGTGGGGCACTGGGTGTCCCGCCTCGATCACGGACTGAGTGTGTCCTTCTGAACTTTGACAACTTGCCCGCAGAAACACCTTTGGTTTTAACTTGTAATTTTATACTTTGGTTTTAATGTAATGGTTTTAAGTAACCACACAATAAAAGTTATTCATTCATACTGTTGATGGATCTCTGGCGATTGGATATGCAGATGTGGGTTGGTGCTGATAAACTGGCTGGAGAGGAGGCAAGCCCTGTGACTTGGGTGGCATGGTGGTAGCAGTGGCGTTACGCAAAAGGATGAGCCCCCCTGCACAATGTAATGCGGGATCCCAGCGTCTCACAGATTGCACAGATATACATTGGTCTTGGGCTCAATGGGGGCCCCCTGAATGGCTGGGCACCCCTACACTGCAGGGGCCTGCTCAGTAAAGCATAGTGGCTTTCCAGAGTATTTACTATTTCTTATTCCATACCATTGCATGCATTCTGCAAGGCATTTAATTGCATGGCTTAGAGGGTAAGAGGGCCCCCTCCAACACAAGAAAATCTGGAAACCCCCACACCACAGGGGTCTCCGTTACACCCCTTGGTGCTCAGAGGTTCTAGAGGGATACATGGAAGCCAAGAAAGTCATATTCAGAATGGTTTGGTTCACACATTTCTCTTACTCATCCCTGCATGCAAATGTGTATGTTTCTGTTTCTAATGTGTGTTGTCACTGAGATCTAATGGATGGAATTGATTCATGTAATAACTACTTATATGAAGGTTGCTTTCTAATGACAATGTTAATAAACATATTTTTTAACAAAGTAAAGTGATTTGAAGCTTGTCAGCCACTTCGCAACTCCCAAAATCAAAGGGCTTGCAACTGCAAAATGGCTTTTTGGTATGCATTTTTTTGAGTCTCAAAATTAGAAACGAGTGTAAAGGGGCATATCTACAAACCCCATCCCCAAGCCTTATTAGGCCCCAGGGACCCCACCCCTCAGTCCTTTTTTTGTAAAGGGGAGGGGGGCAAGCGGCTTCCCTCCAAGAGCCTCCTTAGGTCCTGGGGACCCCATCCCCCAAGGCCATTTTTAATGAAAATTTGACTTTACCAATGATAATAAAATGTTACTTTACATTTTAGAAAGACCTAGGAATTTACTGGAAAATAATTGTCAAAGTAAAGTTATAGTTTGGTGAATATGTCAGTGACAACATTAACGTTTTGAACTAAAGTATAAATGTGTGCGCCGCCAAGTTCTGCTTATGACCTCAAATATTATATCACTGATGACATGTTCTATGACAACATTTATGACATCACTGATGACCTCAAACTATATTTTAAGGGTGCCCCCCTCCTCAAGCCTTTAAAAGGAACTGGGGACCCCATACCCAGGAATGCTGCTTAACTAAAAGTGGAGGGGGGCCCATCCCATCCGCCAGGGTCCAATACACTATTTAAAGATTTAAAGGTGGGTGCCTTGGTGTCCACCCACCATCCACAACGTTGGAGTCTGGGTGGGGGGGTTCAGGGACCCTGCAGGCCCCAAGCCAGCGCCCTGCATTCTGCAGGAGCAAGCATCGCTCCCTCCCCGAGGGAGCAGCTATTTGTGAGCCTTTGGGTGGGAACAATATCTTGATCTGTTTCCCCGTCTACATCAGTGAAGGGAGGGAAACAGATTTATAGTCAGCTTCCAGCTAGTGGGAGCATTTTCAGATCTCCCCCACCCTGGGAGCAGACTTTATGATTTCTCCCATTTGGCGGGAGTTTAGAAAACGCTCCAACCAGATGGGAGCAAATACTGGATTACCTGCCCGTGCTGGTAGGGGGAGGGAAACCGATGTGTCCTGGGGGTGGGCTTTCCAGGACACAGCAAGTGAGCCAGCCCTGGGTGATGGGGTCTCCGGGGCCACAGAGGACTCAGGGAAGGGGGTCATGTGCACAAACCCTCCCTTTTTATGTAAATAGCAGACCTGGGGGATGGGGAAAGTGTGTTTAGATTCGTGAAACAGTGCCAAAGTTACCAGCAACACAAAAACACAACACAAAAACACATGTCTTTGGAAGCGCTGACCTAACGATAACTACTCAGTGGCAACCGCCCCTGAGTTTAATATATATTGGATGTTTTGTGGTGAATTGATCTCAATATATGTGTGTGTGTGTGTGCGTGCGTGGGTGGGTGTGTGTGTGTGTATATATATATATATACATATATATATATATATCAACAAAGCTCCTTTTCAAATTGAAATTCGTGCTCTCGCGGGGTCAATAAACCAATTTTATTGTACCAATATGCGGACCCGTTTTGGCGGCTTTGCCCTTATCGATGCTTTTGGTAACTGAAAACGGCAATCTGACAATTTCATTTGAATTTATAAAGCCACACTCCCATTGGTGTTTGTGCTTGGTTAGTGAAGAAGGACAAACAAGCTGATGTTCAATTTGTCTGTTTACGGCTGCCATGCCAGTAAGTGCGCTATTCAATTAATGTTCGGTTGATGTCCAATGACAGTATTGGTGCATGGCGGCCGTACACAGACTAATTAAAAATAGGCATGTTTGTCTTTCTTCATTAGCCACGCACAAACATCAATGGGAGAGTGGCTTTATAAATTCAAATGAAATGTGTGGTCCCTCTGGAGACAAAAGAAAAGCAGAATTGTTCTCTGTGTACAGTTCCACATTTGGAATATGCACAGAAAAGCCACATGGGAAAACACCTTAAATAATGTGAGGTGCACCCTGGAATAGGTTTGTAAATTTTAATAAATTATAAAATTGCAATGAAACAGGAGAGGAAATCTACATATGTACTGTACTTTTATACATTTTGGGCCTGACTCACAAAATTAGTTACGAACAAATGGAATACTGCAATAGTACTACCTCAAATATTCACAAATGTCAATTCATAAAGGTCCAATCATTAATGTGCACACAGATCACTCCTATCCCTAAAGTAGCTAAAAACTGGAGGGGTAACGATAAAATCAAGGAGGGCCACAGAGAGGGCTGTACAAATGAAATAATACAACTACAAAAGTGTAAGTCAAGTCCAGGTAAACAAATGTTACACCCACATCTACTTAACTAGCACTGCAGACCATCCATGTCCCAAATCTATTCCAACCCAGATGTGACACCACACAAGTCCGCTCGGGAGAACTGCAATGCAATCACACACAGATCAAAGGAGCTACAGAAGAACATCACCAGAATAAAGACAACAAATCATATAAAAAAAGGAAATAGAGAGACAGTCTACACATACACCCACAGTTGGCACAAATAAAATATCTACTAACAAGAAGCACAAAGAATTCGAATAAATACATAAATAAATAAATGCAACACACTAGCAGAGGAGACATGTCAAAACACAGTATTTGCCCACGCATCTGTACAACACCCAAAAGTTAATAACAAAAAAACAAATTTGCCTAGTTCACAAAAAGGAAAAAAACCTTTTAAGTACCACATCTTGTATAATATGTGGCTCCCAAGGCAAAGTGTGAGTGGGGTAGGGGAGGTTTGCAGGGAGTCGTTGTCAACACCTGCACTACTTTTATTACCAGCTGTAGAGGTGTAGCACTTTCCCACAGTGTTTTCAAACGTATTTGATGCACTGACCTTCATCTTGAATGATAACTACTTAAGGAGGAGACGTAAGATATCTACACATGGAGTCACACTTTGGCATGTCTGACAAAGAGGTACTAGCAAGAAACTGCTTCCCTCTTGATTTTTTTTTTTTAAATGATTTTTATTGCAGAACCAAACATAGGATATGTCAATCACATAAGTATCATCAGCGTGAAATCCTCCCTCTCGGTGTGAGGCCCCCAACAGGTATACACAGCCGTTCAGCCCACAACCTGGAGGTCGGGCGGCGTAGTCGCAAAGCAATACAGTTTGCACTGTCGGCGGGCATTATACAGCGCATGTGGGGGGTTCCACTGTCTGCTTTTCAGTTTTCAGTCCTAACCCCCTCCCCCCCTGTAGTGCCTACAACTGTAACTCCCAACTACACTACAGGTGAAGGAACCCCCCCCCCCCCATCCCCTCATCCCTCCCTCTCCCCCAAGTGTCATCAATCGTTCCCGGTCATGGATTGGGTCCGTATGATTGCAATCAGATGGTCCTAGGTACCTATTGTGTGTGTGTGACTGGTGGTGGTGCTGGTGCCTCCTGAACAGCAGTAGTGTCGGGCGTCACATCTCGTTCATCCTCCTCGTCATCTAGTGTGCTATCGCTTAGTGCCTGTACCAAAATTTCCCACTCCATAGCCGCCTCCAAGGCCCGCTCGTCTGCTCTTCTACGCGCCAACTGATACCTAAGCGTGCTCTCGCTCGACGCCCATTTCAAAAATTCCGCAAGCCATCTCCGATGTGTCGGGCTCGTTTTCGATTTCCACCCCCTCGTTAATTCCCGTTTGGCTAATAGGAGGCCCATATCGACGAACCTGCTCGACATCTTATTTTTAGGTGTGTGCGGAAACCAGTGGAGAATGCTGACAGCAGTGGTATAATGAAGGTCTCTGTCTGCGGCCTCATTCAAGGTGTCGCCGACATCTCTCCAATAGTCTTGTAGGTGGGGGCACTCTCTGAGCATGTGAAGCAGATCCGCCCCCAACGCATTACAGCGTGGGCAAGCGGCTTCCTCTGCCCCGAAATATTTCTGAATGTTGCCCGGGGTGAGGTAGGCTCTGTGGAGAATATAAAAGTGGATGAGCTGGAAACGTGCATTTCTCGTGCTCTTCCTAGCCCGACCCACCAGTTGTGTCCACGTGGCGTCTGGGATCTCCATTTGTAAATCTGATTCCCATTTGGCCTTCAGAGCAGTCAGTGGTTGCAGCGTTTCCCTCAACATTCTCGAGTATAAGCACGTAACCGCCTTATAGACGCCTGCCGACATCATCGTGTATTGGCAGGCCTGGGCTGTCGGTGGCTCCGCTAGGCCCGTGCCCCAGTGTCCCTGTATGGCTCGCACTACTGCCGCATGCAATAAATAATCACCCCGTGGAAGGTCAAAGCGTTCCTGTAGCACTTAATACGGGAGCAATGCTCCATCCTCGAACAAATCCCCCACCACCTGGAGCCCCGCCTCTTCCCAGCCCTGTAGATGGGACCAGTCGCCCCCGTGTGGGAGCGCCGTCACCATGCCGAGAGGGATCTCAGGCGCATATGGGGACTTAATCCCTGCGCGCCTCGCCGAGCGATTCCAGCACAGGCGGAGAGTTCTCTCCTCCAACGACAGGTTTCTTAGCGACAATCTCTGTCGCAGGGCAATGAAGGCAAGCACATGACGGGGGATGCCACCGTCTCGGTCTTGTTCGGGGCCGCGGTATGCCCTCGCAATTTCTTGCGTTAGGGTCTGAAGCTGGGCAGCTAAGTAATAAAGCTCGAAATCCGGGACAGCCAGGCCTCCCTCGTCCTTTGGGCGGAGCAGCGTGGACAGTGCCACTCTTCGCCGTCCCGCACTCCACAAAAAGGAGATGATCATGGAGCGCAGTTGCCGAAAGATCGCGGCAGGGATCCAAACAGGCAAGGTCCGAAAATAATACAGCAATCGGGGCAATGCTGTCATCTTAAGCAGCGATATGCGGCCCGTCATCGATAGCGGGAGAGTAGCCCAGAAGGACATATTGCCCTTAAGGGCCCGGACACAGCGTCCGACGTTCCCTCCTAGCATGTCCGCCTCTTCGTGGTAGATGTGTACCCCTAGGTATTCCAAGCAGCTGGGCTCCAATCTAAGGGAGGGCCGGAGAAAGGGCTGGATCTCGTGTTTACGGAGGGGAAATAGGCAGGTCTTGGCCCAGTTAACCTTCAAGCCAGAGAGTTCCCCAAAACGCGCAAGGAGCCTTTCTGCCCCCGACAGTGCCTCATCAGCGTCCTCTAAGAAGAGAAGAAGGTCATCCGCGTATAGTGATATAAAATGATGGGCACCATTGTGGGCCAGACCCTCATAGTAGATGCCCTTCCTTGCCATTGCCGCCAAAGGTTCCACCGCCAAGGCAAACAGCAGCGGAGACAGCGCACAGCCCTGTCTGGTGCCACGAAGTACTTCGAATTGGTCCGACACCAGGGTGCCCACTCTTACTCTCGCCTTCGCCTCAGTATATAATACCTTCGTCCATCGGATGTAGCCCTCTCCAAGCCCAAAGCATTGCAGCACCTTATAAAGATACTCCCACTCTAAGCAGTCGAAAGCCTTCTCTATATCCACTGCCAGTACCAAGGGGGTCTTTGCCTCCGGCGGTGGGCTGCTCAACAGGCGAGTCAATCTCCTAATATTGTGGCTGGTATTTCGCTTGGGAATGAATCCGGATTGGTCAGTATGGACCAGTGTCTGCATGTGTTGGTAACAACCTGTTTGCTAGCACCGTGCTCAGGATCTTATAGTCAGTGGTCAGCAGAGACAGGGGTCGGTAGGACACAGCATTCGTACTCTCTCTTCGCGGTTTTAATAAGGGGATCATTAACGCTTCGCGCATTGAGCCTGGCAGACGTCCCTGAAGCTTAGCCTCAGCATAAACAATTTGAAGCCGCGGGCCTAGTTGATCGAGGTACCGCCCATAAAACTCAATCGGTAAGCCGTCCAGGCCCGGGGTCTTGTTCCGGGCCATTCGCTTCACCGCTCCTCTAATTTCTGTTAATTCTATCGGGCCTCCCAAGGCTTTCGCCTGGTCCCAGTCTAGCTGCGGCAGCTGCAAGCCCTCCAGAAAAGCGGCCGTATCCCTCTCCTTATCACCGAGATCGCTCTCATACAGTTGTTCATAATAGGCCCTGAAACTATTTAGGATCGCCGATTGCGTGGTGTGCATGTTACCCTCCCCCTCTGAAATGGCCAGAATCGGGTGGCTGCGCCTAGAGGGGTTGGCAAGCCAGGCCAGCAGTGTCCCTGCCTTGTCCCCTTCAGCGTGCGTTTTCACCAAGTACGCCTTATAGTCGTAGCTGCGAAGGCGTTCTAGTTCTATTGCCACTGCCTCCCTTGCCGCACAGAGGGCTTCCTGGAGGTCAGGCCTATCTGGGCGCATCTGCTGGATCTCACGCAGTTTGCGTTCCGCCCTACTCAAGTCGTCTAGCAGTGTTTTACGGGCCCCCGCGAATTTCCCAATACAATGCCCGCAGGTGACTACCTTAAGGGCGTCCCATTCCGTGGCTCTGGAGTCGGTGGAACCTTCATTCGTCGCAAAATATTGCTCGATTCTGTCCCCCAACGCCTCGCGGAACGGTGGGTCATCCAGTGTATCCGGTCGGAGCTGCCAGGTCGGGACCTTAGAGATTTCAGTCATCCAGTCAAGCGATAGTAACAGTGGGTTGTGATCTGAAATCGTGCGAGCTAGATATTCGGTGTGGGTTACTGCAGGGAGTACGAGCGGCGAGCACAAGAAGGCGTCTATACGGACGTGGAGGTCGTGGAGGCCAGAGTGGAATGAGTAATCTCGCTCAAGTGGGTGGTGCATGCGCCAAGCGTCAGTTAATTCCCATTGTCCCTGCCAATCTAATCTGCATTTCGCTAGTCTGCGTACTGGGGATGAGTGTAACGGAGGGTGCGACCTATCTAGGTCAACATCTATGATCGAATTTAAGTCTCCCCCCAACAGAACGGGGCCTGCAAGATAACTAGCCAGTTCCCCAGAGAGCCGCGCATAATATGCAGCCTGGTCTACATTGGGTGCATACGCGCTGCAAAGCACTATGTGGCGCCCTCTGAGGGTGCCTTCCACCGCCACAAATCTCCCCTCCGGGTCCACCACCTGCCGAGTGACCTGGAATGGGGTGCCCGCTCTGATCCAGATCATGGCTCCTCTAGCGAAGGCCGAATATGTAGTGTTAAACAAGTGTCCCCTCCATCTACGCTGCAGTGCTATTCCCTCCTGTTTCGTCAGGTGTGTCTCCTGCAGTAGCGCAATGTGAACCCCCCTGCGAACTAGGTAGGCGTGAATCTTGTGTCGCCTGGTCATGGTGTGCAGCCCCCTCACATTCCACGTCACACACTTTATCACTCCCGTATTAGTCATTATCCCATGCAGTGTGGTACTATGCCCTATAACCATATTCCCGGTCACTCATGATGACACAATCCCTCCACCCCGCAACAACAACCCCCCTCCCCCCTCCCTCAACTATGTCCCTGGCTACCCCAACTGCCTCGGGCTCCCCACCCTCCCCCAGAACAGGACCTAACTGTGCTAGAGTTGCTCCCATCCAAACCATGTGCGGGCAACCGCGCCCTCCTTCCCACCTAATCCGCAGTCTGCACTACGGAGGCCTTATGGGCCCTAAGAGGCGCGGGTTGGCTACGGGTGTTTGAAGCTCGGTCCCCGTCCCCCACCCTCCAAAGCAAGGGCATTACTCACAGCATTAACGTCCAAGAACTGGCAGCTCCGGTCATCAGGGCAGTCAAAGTCCAAGAACCAAAGGGTAGCACTGGGTCGGCAGAGCGCTCCTAGCCTTCAACAATCTCCCCCGAGGTTTGCGGCGTGACCTCCGGGCCTCTCACGCCACCAAATTCCGACAGTTCCGTTTCAGAGTCCGTTGCCGGGGCCTCTGAGCCCGAGGCCCTCTCCGATTGAGTCAATACAGCTCCTGATACCTCAATTACCGCCTGTAGCGCGGCCTTCCGTTCACTCTCCGTCTGCGAGACCGTCGGCCCCCGAGTCCTGCGTTGGCGGCCACGCACTCTACGAGATCTTCGCGGTGGCTGCTGTAATCGTTCTCCCTCTTCTCTCATGCGTGCTCCATCTGTTCCGGCTTTGTACGTGTCCCACCAGGCCCAGGCATCCGCCGAGGTAGGAAAGAACAGGGATTTCTCATCCACTACCACCCTCAGCCTGGCCGGAAAGAGTAGCGAGTACTGCAGGCCTTCTGTTCTCAGTTCCTTTTTGATGGACAAGAAAGAGGCTCATAATTTCTGGGTCTCGAAGGTATAGTCCGGGAACAACGTCACTCTACAATTGTCTACTTGGAAAGGGCCCGCTGTTCTCGCTCTCTGCAGCAACCAGTCCCTGTCCTTGTAATGCAATAGTTTGATCACTATTGGTCGGGGTGATAGTCCTGGCTTGGGCGGTGTAGCTGGTACTCGGTGCGCCCTTTCAATGGTGAAGAAAGGAGAGAGGCCTTCCGGCGCCACCTCCGTTTGTAACCAAGTGGTTAGATAGTCCACAATGTCAGGCCCCTCTTTTTTTTCCAGAAGGCCCACAAGGCGCACATTGTTGCGCCTACTGCGATTTTCCGCATCCTCCGCTCGCCTTTCGAGGGCCTGTATCCGGTCCAGAGCATCTGTTAGACGGCCTTCCACGGATTTTTGCGCTGGTACCAGCTCTTTCAGGGTTAGTTCCGTATTCTTGACCCTATCCGATAATTTTCCATGATCCGCGTGCAGTAGTCCAAGGCTCGAGGCCACCTGCGCTATGTCCTGGTGCAGGGCGTCCTTTGTGGCGGTGATGGCTTCTAATATCCGGTCCTGCATCTGCTGGAGGTCCGACGGGGTCGGCAATGTGTCGTCGGGAGCTTCCGAACCAGCGCCCCCTTCTCCCTTCGGGCCTCTGGGCTTTCCCATTTTGTCTCGTTACTCCTGGGCCAGGGCAACACAGGGACGGGTGGTACTCGCCCCAGTGAGGAAAGCAGCTCCCAGTCAGTAGGGGCCGGTAGGCCGGTGGATTCCGGGTTAACGGCCGGTTCTCGGTCAGGGCCGCTGATCCAGTGAGGCTCCCAGCAGCCCAGTCCTCCCTTTTTCTTGCTGCTCACCACCGGGCAGCTCTCAGCGCCTCACATCAGTGTAATCTGCAAGGCCTCGAGGGAACGACAATTCCGCAAGCTGGTGTCTGCAGGGGGGCCACGCAGTGTAGTGTCCAAGGCGTGCGCGCTTGTGCCCACTACTCAGTAGTCGCTGTGCGCCAGTTCAGGGGGGCTCGGTCCAGGAGGGTTCTCCCAATGCCGCACTCCCAAGTGCTGAATCTCTGCAGGCCCCGCCAAGCCCGGATCCCTCCAGCAGCTGCCAAGGGGCAGACGCACACCACCGGGCCCTCGGCGTTCCACAGACGCGGCTCTCTCGATGGGGCCGGTTCAAGGATAGCAGCTGGGCGCCTCCTCCCCGCCCGGTGAGGCTCCTCTTCTCCGGGTCCGGTCTCCACAGCTGCACCGGCGGCCCCAGAACCTTCAGCTCTCTAGGCAGCAGCAGAGGGCCAGCAGCCCCGCGATCATATGTCTCTGCAATCCCCGGCTCCGGGGTGCTGCGCCGGTGGGCTTCACTCTCAGCCTGATGCAATATGCACCCGCGGCCCCCTCCGCCTCCGGCCGCTCCGGGCTGCAGAAGGTCCAGGCCTCGGTACTGAAGGCAGGCAAGCGGGGGGGGAGCAGCGTCGTCCTCAGTCCCAGTGGCAGTGGCCACCCAGCGTCGCTGCAAGCGGGGCCGCCACTCGCAGCCGGCAATCCCCGCAGCTCAGTGTGGTCAGTTGAGCAGGGGTATGCGGGGAGATCAGCTCAGCTCGTCTCTGTGTGCCCCCGGACGCTGCAGGCCGCCGGAGCCGGGGAGTCTATTTGTCCATCCCTCGGGCGGGGGGGGGGAGGGGCTCCGCCGAGGCCGCAGAGTGGCGACAAGCACAATTCCGGGCCAAGGGTCCCAGCGGCTCTCCCGGTCAACTCCAAACGCCGGAACAGCCCCCGCTGGCAGGCTCCAGGAAAGAGTGGGCCGGCTGGAGACTCAAGGTCGTATTTTAGGTCCCGGGATCGTCGCCATTCTGCAGGTCAGCGGCCCGGAGCTCCGCCGCCAGTGCGTCCCTTCTCCAGCGGTGGCAGGAGGTCTTCTCCTCGACCAGAGTAGACACAGGAGCTTCCTTTGGAATCCCCCCGAGTTTCGGCGGGGAATCCCAGTGCCACAACAGGATAATAGGGCGGATTAGCGGGCAGGGGGGCCGGGAGCCTCGTTAGGCTGCGACCATCTTTGCCAGCGACAAGCCCCGCCTCCCTGCTTCCCTCTTGATGTGATCCTGGGCATGGTTGCAGAATGGGAGCAAGGGCCCACACACAAGAAAATGCTCCCATGCCATCACTACCCATGTCAAAGTACTGGCTGAACTTCAAGTTATGGCCCCTGGATCATTCCATTGGAACAGCCGTCCACGGCTGTCATCTCCTAAGCCGCCACCGATCAAGGTGCGTAAGTTGCAGGTGTACATCAACATGCTGCAGTCAGAGACATATCATATTGAGGTTCATGGTATGTTAGTCTGAGACGTTCCCGCATACACAGCAGTGCACCTAACTGAAAAAGGTGAAGCAGGGTGGGTGTAGGATGGCACGTGGTGATCACAGTGGAACTGCCAATCCTACATGATGTGCATACACATGCTAACTATACTCCATATTCAAAGGCAGTGAGGCCTACTGGGGGTTTACATGAACATGCAGCACAGTGTTGAGCCACATGCTCTGCTGTTTTGTACTCTACACATGACCCAAGAATTATTTGCAGCCAAATGCTTCTAGACATCTATGAGTTTATTGAATCATACACAACACTGGTGGATTCTGGCCGTGCAGATTGTGTGCCAAATACATGCAAACACTGCATTATGGGTCCAAAGGCTGCTGGTACTCACTGCACTGTGAATACCCCTCACATGTACTGGATAAAGCCAGCTACTAAAGGGCATCTGAGTGGTATACACATTGATGATTGTGGGTCAGATTGTGTATTTGACTGTGCTGTTTATAGTCTCTGTCTGATGGTGACAGGTTGTTGATGGTGTATCGGTGAGGTACACTCTGTGCACTACCAAAGACCTTGCACTGTGTGCCTTAGCGATCATACTGAACATGTTCCACAACAAAAGGCTGCTGGTTCTCTTCTGGTTTATCTAAGCGATAATCATAAGGCACCACCACAGACTGTGCACCGCGTGCTCCAGGCACACATACTGAACTTGATCACAGCCCAAATCTGTGGCCCAACCTTTGGGTTATCTGAGTGCTAAGCACAAGACTTCGACAAAGTCTATGCACAATATGCCTCTGAGCTATGGTCAGGTTGAAAGCACTTTGTGCGTTTGACAACCATCTCCTCATATTCATATTCTGCATGACCCAGCATGAAGGAGACTCATGTCATGAGTCTCCTGATAAATGCTGTACTAGATTTAGCAGAGTCTTAAACTCTTTTGGGACATAGGAGCAACTTAAACCATGGATGGTGACCACCCTCATGGCCAGCCCATGACAGTACCAACAGCCTGTGGCAGTTTGTTGTAGTAAGGCACCCTTTTTACCTGCACTCCTGCAGGGAGACTACCTACCAGCTCATGTTGAATAATATCTGGGCCCAGGGCTTCCTCTTTTAGCTTGTGTTGTTCATGGGAGTTCTTGAGTACCAAGAGGTGGTACAACCGTGTGCTGGGACCCTTTGGGGTGTATGTGTAGGTTGCAGGAGGCTTATCATCAATGAGAATGAATCACATGTGTCATGTGTGCAGAGCCTCAAACAAATTGTGATGGAGACCCTCAACCACACTAGCACATTGGTTAGGTAAATGACATCATCATCAGGTCTTAACACCTGAGTGTCCAGTTCTCCAGGTGCTCCGCTGTCCTCCACCAGGAGGGAGACTGTCTGGCTTGCGGCAGTCGTGAGTGATGAAAAATAAAAATTATCTACCCTCTTGTATATTGTGTCTTTATTGTTTGGGAGAGGGATAATGTTAAAAAGTGTGAAATCAGGTACTTATATGGATACTTTATTGGTCTATTGCACCTCGTGAAGGATGCAGGAAGCGCCACAGGGTTCAGTCAGTCCTTACTCCTCCCTGTGTGTCCTCCCATGAGCTGGACTCCTCATGGCTCCTTCCCTGTAGAAGGCACTGCATCTGATTTTGTGACTCCACTGGTTGATACCAGACACTGTGCTTTGGTTCCAGTATTCTGTCTTCCCCTTTTGCATCTGTGGCTGTCCATCAGTGCGTGTAGCTTAGAACTAGTTACAAGTGGACTGATGTATTTGTTTAAGAGTTGTAAACCTGTTTCCATAACTGTGAATACAATCTTTAAACTGTTATGAAAAGAATACCTCCACTTGGGAAATAGATTTTTTTTAAAGAAATACTTGTGCTAGTTGACCCAAGCCTTCCTCCTGCACCGCCTTCCAGGAGTAAGCCTTGGCTGTTCTAAGGCGCTACCTGTTTAAGTTCAAGCCTAAAAAATAGTATATGGTTCCTGTGTTTACAAGAACATCTGCAATACTTGTCACAAGAATTGTCTACCTGCTCGATGACTGGCTTGGTTCACATGTACTGAGCACCTTTTGCAGGTAGAGGTTTGGGCAGAGTTGGGTGATGATGGAACATCTTGATTCCTGGAGGAAATGATGACCAAACAGAATCCGCCAATGGCTATTCTACTACAGGGTTGGCATGGCAGCACAAAGGTTGTTCTTCCGATTGAGTTGTCTCTCCAGAAACTGAACCACTTTCTATTATCAGGTAACTTTAAAACATGCCCAGTCTGCGGCTTGTGAAGTGTTCATCACGTGAGTTGTGCGCACCCCGCACAGATTGTATATGGCTGTCATTCTGTTGTCCACAGACAGACACAGCACAACCACAGCCTGTGCGATGCCAATGCCCATGTTTTGAATATGTCACAGAGCCAAAGGCAGCAAGCTGTGTCTGTGGCTGCCTGTCTGAAATGTAAATTTAAATGTCAAGGTATATGTAGAGCACACTGTCACCAAGCGGTTTCCAGGCACTATTACTCATACCGCTGTGGAACCCTTCCTGGCTTTCCCTGTGAAGTGTTCACTCCTGGGCACCCCCAGGGTGAAGCCAGGCATCCTAGCGATGTTGGGGCCGGTGTGGAGGTTAAGCAAGCTATTGCCCAGAGTTGCAGCGTGGGGACCATGATTAGAATAGGCGAGAATTGTCAGGTCCAAGGAAATTGACCCCAAGACCCGCCGAGGCGGGGAGTTGAACCCTGGTCACGGGCCTGAACTCTGCATCACGCTCTGCCGCTCTAACCATTGAGCCACACTCATCCACACACTCATGTCTCTTACTCATGCCTTGTCTTAGTGTCATTAAAAAACCCTTTTTTAGTTGAGCTAATCATTCATTGATAAGCAAATAAATCATGATCTTATGATAATAAAAAATAACAAACACCAAGAAAAGTGTCTCGCACACATAAGCATTTTCAGACTTTGCCAAAAACTCCCAAGATGCATCGTTCGCGAGCCAGCACAGGGCGTCACAAATGACACCACAGCCCCTTGGATTGACTGGCTGTTTGTGCACTCGGGCATTTCCCTTGTGGGCTGGTGCAAGGATGGGCTGCCCTCAAAGTGTCCGGCTCATATATTTGAAAAGCTGCTTGACTTTGAACCATTAAAACATATTTGGGGAGAACACTTCCTATTAACACACACAGACATCTCACAAAGACAAACTGTGGCTCAATGGTTAGAGCGGCAGACCCTGATGCAGAGGTCTGGCCCGGACAAGGGTTCAATTCCCTCGGCGGGTCTTGTGCTCAAAATTCCACGGACCTGATAATTCTCGCCTCGGTGCCTGTTCTACTAATGGATCCCACTCTGCAACTCTGGGCAATAGCTTGCTTAATCTCCACAACGCTGAGGATGCTTGGCCTCCACCTTGCCCAGGAGTGGACGTCTTACAGGGAAAGCTAGGATGGGTTCCACAGTGGTATTCGTACCTGCGCCTTGAGACCCTTGCAGGTGAGTAGTGCGCTATACAAGTATCAATTTACAATTTACATTTAAAGACAAACTTGCTCGCTAAACTCACTTGCAGTAAGGAATGTGACACTGACTTAGCATTTTAGATTTTTGCTTTGCTAGGGCTGATTTTGTGTCGCAGTCTGGCCTGATAAAAAACACCACATATCAAATCATGTATGACAGTACTTATTGCATCATCGAAAGTCATGCTGTGAGAGCACAAGCCTATGATGAACTCGACTGGGTCTACAGCCGAATGCTGCTATAGTGATTTCTGCAAAAGTCCCTCCATGACGTGTCATGGTATTGTATCTCACGACAAAACTGTTGATATTTACTGGAAAAAAAATTGTCTAGGAATCGTACGTAAATTGGAAATCTTATAGTTTTATGATTTTTTTCCTGCCATTAGTAGGCTATGATGTCATCATGGTGTCCGTGCTGATTGCATTTGTTGCATTCCCTTTATTGTCCTGGGTTCTTTTAATTAGGTTTTGAAATATTTACATTTTTAATACATTGATAACATAATTTGAGAAACTCTTCAGGGTTCTGAGCACCATCTCAACCTCTAAGGAGAAAAGGAGAAATCGAGATAGACTTTTAAGATGGCTGAACCGGAAACGGCCTCAGACATTCTAGTAAACTGTTTCATGTCAAGCAGGCTGGCGGTGTCACTGCGTGAGATTCTCTTCGGCAGTTATTTATATCCAGCACAGCTCTGCTCTCAAGGGATATCAGTGAAGTGTTTTTCCTCTCTCCGTTCTCTCTGCAAGTGGCAGCTTGTTCTGTGAAATGAGTTTGGTTTTAGTTATTGGCTCTGAGCATACTTTCATATAAATGTAGTGAAGCAAATAGGACAGTTTGGAGGAGAGACATGTATCGGCTACCATGGCAGACGAAACTAGAAATAACTCTGAAAATAAAACTTACAGAAGAAAATTTCGCCTCTCTAAGGTGTTCACCATAGGAATGAAAACCGTAAACAGGCTTTTTACAAAAAATCTATGTATAGTATATACTTACTTATAGGGATCAGAGGGACCCTGCCTGGGGCCATTACTTCAAAAAAAACCTTGTACTGTGAATTCGCAGAGGATCCAAGTATCCACGGTAAAATACTTTTTTTAAACCAAGCGCGAGCTCCCGTGCTTGTTTTCTTTATGACTCCTAGGTAGCCAAGGTCCGGGGGAATGGATATATTAATATAATTGGGGACGGGGCATGCGTGGTCCCCCTCCACATGCTATTGGCCCCCCAGAGACCCATTTCCCCCAGGTCCAGCCAAATACAAGAAGGGGGTCGCCACGCCACCCCCTCCCAGGATGATTTTGGCTTTAGGAACCCCATCTCCCGGGCCCAACCTTAAACAAATTACTCCTGGGACGATTTTGCCCCCAAAGACGCCAACCCCGGAGCCTTGCCATAAAAAAAGGAGGGGGGCACGTAGCCCCCCTCCCTTGGTCATTTTCAGACCGGAGGACCCCAACCCCCCGGGGCCCGGCTGTGCCAGGAAACGAGAACGGGGGCAACGTGGCCCCCTTCCAGAGACATTAATGGCCCTGGGGACCCCATCTCACAGGGCCGGGCTCAAGCTTTGACTTGGGGTACCCATCCCCGGGACAAAGCAGTTCAAGAACCTGTGTTTGCTTTGCTTGGCGGGAGCAATTTTAAAGCTCCTGCCAAACGAGAGCAAACTCTAAGTCTGCTCCCAGCGAGCTTGAGCAGGAAAAAATATTTTGTCCGCTGGGAGTGGACTTTTCATCTGTTTCCCTGCCGACTGTAAAGTGGGCAGGGAAACAGAGGAAAAAATAGCTTCTGGCCACAGGGAGCAGCCTGTTTAGCTGCTCCCTGTGGGCGCGAGCAATGTCGGGTCCTGTTGGAGGTGGGGAAGCGGCAGGGGCCGCAATGGCATTGGGGGCTTCCCCTGGGGCCTCCAACAAGGAGGCAGTGGGCTTCATGAGTGGTCACCAGGGCACTGGACAGGCCGCGGGGATGTGGTCACCGGGGCCAATATTGGCCCAGAGAGCGGGGCTGCATGCCACCTCCCCTTTCATATACTGACCGGTCCACGGGAGATGGGGTCCCTGGATTCAATACTGGCTTGAGGAGGGAGGCTGCAGGGCACCCTCCCCCTTCAAATACTGGTCAGGATCCTGGAGATGGGGTCAACTGAGCCAATATTGGCCCAGGGAGGAGTGTGCATGCCCCCACCATATTCATAGAATGGCAGGGTCCTGAGAGATGCGATCCCTGGGGCTGATATCGGCCCTTGGAGTGGGGCCATGTGGCCCCTCACCCAATTCTTTATAAAATAGGCCTTGGGTTATTGAGTCCATGGGGCCAATTTTGGGTCTGTGTGCTCCCCTCCCCCTTCTAAATATTGCCAGGCCCCGGGAGATGGGGGTAGACTTGGGAGGGGTACTGCATGCCACCCTCCACATTTACAATAAAGCTGTGCCCCAGTAGATGGGGTCCCCAGGCCAAAATATGGTCCCTCCCACCTCTTAAAAACGGGACAAGGCCCATTGGTAGTGAGAGAAGCCTCTTTAATGGTAAAGTTGAATTTTAAGTCACAGTTCTGAAATGCCACTTTAAAAAGTTGGCATTTTCTGCCCTAACCATTTGGTACCTACAGCCGGTTCCTGGGTCGCATGACTAGGTGTAGTTTCTGTTGGGTATTCCTCTTAGACAGTATCACTATAGAAGGTCTGGGTGTTAGTAGAATGGGTCATCCTGGCTTGATTGGTGGGTGGAACTCTCACCTACCACACTTGTACTACAAAGGCACTTGGCCAATTCGCACCCAAAGAACTGCACACTAGTCTGTTGTGCTCCTAGGCAGACCTGAACCATGGCAGGGAGGCAAGAAATTCCAGACATCTCTGTAGGGGAAACACTCCAAAAGCTTCTCCTACTGAAAAGGGGGCAACAGGTATAAAAATGAGACCCTCAGACCCACTCCTCATTACACTCATAGTCCCGTGGATACTACAAAAGAAGGATGCCCTGCGGCTTGAGTAAGGACCTGCTTGCTGAAATGGAAGACTCAGCCAGCACCTTCATCCCAGGGTGAAGTGCCTCCAAGGGTCAGCTAACTGACCTACTGTTCTGAGCTACAGAGACACAACAAGCTCCAGAGGCTTCTCTGCAACTGCCCAGCTGACCCGCTGCACCTGCTGCACCTGGACCTACCTAGACCTAACAAACCACTGCTGGAATGAGCTCTTGATCCTCAGGTCCCGGACCATTGGTGTGGCATCAGTTACCTCCTTCTTGAAGATAAGGAGAAATCCCAGGCCCATTCATGCCAAGATCTTGCCACTCGCGCAGACCATCAATGCAAAGCTCCGGGGATCTCAACTCTTTGGGCTTCAGTGGCTGACCGCTACGACCGGCAATGCGAGATCTGCACATTGCACTACAGCATTAACAGCTGGCGGTGTCCGCAACCGCAAATCTCTAGCAACAACCATCCGTAATGTCTAACAGGATCTTCGCACTACACCAACCACCATCCTGCAATGCTTTACCTGCGGCCTCTTACACCATGAATGGAACGCTGCGCTGGACCTTAGAAAGTATTTCTTTCAGTGAGACTAATCTGGTCCCTGCATTCAGCAAACAATCCATTATGGTCAGTCTGAACTTGTGACTTTCATCTGGTCTCGCACGACTAGATAACCTCCAGTGGCGCATTGTGCTTTTAGGCACTAAACTGATCTGAAATCTTTTAAATTTCATATGGCCGGGATGCCTGTCACCCCCTCCCAACACAATCCCCAAGGATGGGAAGACGGACGCAGTTCTGAACTTTTGGAAGGCGGGAGGGAGTTACCCTCCCGGCCGTATTTATTAAAATATGAAACAAAATTAAAACATTAAAATAACAGTTTCATATCATGTACAATTTTCATTTATTACATTTTGATGAAGACATGTTCTTTGGCTAACCTTAACAAATCTCTAGTACAAAGGTTTTCCTAGCCGAGTCTAACATCCTGCAAATGCATACTTTCTAAATTAAAATTGTACATCCTAGCATTACGGGCCAACGGCAAGGTCGCAACCGGTGTCAGATCCCTACTACCAGAACTCTCCCCCTCACGGTGTGAGGGTGGCCGCGCAGAGGACTGTACCCTCTGTGCCAACTCCAATTTCCCTTGTCTTGCGGGGGCCCCCATTTTAACTCGACGCCATCTTAAAGGTCGTCCGAGGACCCGTGTGAGGTGTCTGTAAGAAGGCAGCGTGGACCCCCCTCCCACCCCACACTGTCTATCACATCCGCCGTCGCGGATATCCGGGCCCCGGGAAATTCGTAGGAGGGGCATCTAGCCGCCTCCTCCCCTGGAAGGGGCCTATGGCCGTCTTCCCTTAGGCGACCCATACTTAGTGGGTGCCGCCTCCCCGTGGGAGGGGCCAATGGCCGCCTCCCCCCGGGCGCTCCCATCCATAGTGGGTGGCGCCCCCCCTCTAGGGACCTTGAAATTACTGCTCACCGATCATGACCTTACCGCCCAACCAAAAAATAAATACGACATTTGTTTACCTACTAAGGAAGAGAATTATACTGTACATTGCAATATTTGTCTATACTACTAGACATTCATCACATCATTAAACTAGACCGTTATCATCCACTAAACCAAGGGAAGAAGATGTTATCAAGCAAATCACTTTATTGCAGTACTAACATTGCCATGTTATTAACCGCTAAACAAAGGGAAAAAAGATGTTATCAAAGCAAATCACTTTATTGCAGTACTAACGTTGCCATAAGGGGCTGGTGGGTGGGTCAAAATTGCTCCTTGTTCCGTCGAGGGCTCACGTGCAACGAGTGGGTGCAGCTTCCAAGCACAGGAACAAGAGGATGCTTCTTCGGATTCCTGCTCTCTTTATTCCTCTTCGGGAGGGCGTGTACCCTCCTCCGGTACGCCTACTGGGCGTGGCCAACGGTGTAGGTGTCTAGGACAACCCCTTTTGGGCGGGAAAAGGCGCGCCTGGGCTACGCCGCTTCGGGCATACCAGCTGTGACACGCCCCCCACCCAAAATGGTTTCCCGGGGGGATCCGGGCCCCCTACCATACGTTCGGGGGGGACCGAGTGGTCGCCCCTTTCCATATGGCTGGGATGCCTGTCACCCCCTCCCAACACAATCCCCAAGGATGGGAAGACGGACGCAGTTCTGAACTTTTGGAAGGCGGGAGGGAGTTACCCTCCCGGCCGTATTTATTAAAATATGAAACAAAATTAAAACATTAAAATAACAGTTTCATATCATGTACAATTTTCATTTATTACATTTTGATGAAGACATGTTCTTTGGCTAACCTTAACAAATCTCTAGTACAAAGGTTTTCCTAGCCGAGTCTAACATCCTGCAAATGCATACTTTCTAAATTAAAATTGTACATCCTAGCATTACGGGCCAACGGCAAGGTCGCAACCGGTGTCAGATCCCTACTACCAGAACTTTCCCCCTCACGGTGTGACGGTGGCCGCGCAGAGGACTGTACCCTCTGTGCCATCTCCAATTTCCCTTGTCTTGCGGGGGCCCCCATTTTAACTCGACGCCATCTTAAAGGTCGTCCGAGGACCCGTGTGAGGTGTCTGTAAGAAGGCAGCGTGGACCCCCCTCCCACCCCACACTGTCTATCACATCCGCCGTCGCGGATATCCGGGCCCCGGGAAATTCGTAGGAGGGGCATCTAGCCGCCTCCTCCCCTGGAAGGGGCCTATGGCCGTCTTCCCTTAGGCGACCCATACTTAGTGGGTGCCGCCTCCCCGTGGGAGGGGCCAATGGCCGCCTCCCCCGGGCGCTCCCATCCATAGTGGGTGGCGCCCCCCCTCTAGGGACCTTGAAATTACTGCTCACCGATCATGACCTTACCGCCCAACCAAAAAATAAATACGACATTTGTTTACCCACTAAGGAAGAGAATTATACTGTACATTGCAATATTTGTCTATACTACTAGACATTCATCACATCATTAAACTAGACCGTTATCATCCGCTAAACCAAGGGAAGAAGATGTTATCAAGCAAATCACTTTATTGCAGTACTAACATTGCCATGTTATTAACCGCTAAACAAAGGGAAAAAAGATGTTATCAAAGCAAATCACTTTATTGCAGTACTAACGTTGCCATAAGGGGCTGGTGGGTGGGTCAAAATTGCTCCTTGTTCCGTCGAGGGCTCACGTGCAACGAGTGGGTGCAGCTTCCAAGCACAGGAACAAGAGGATGCTTCTTCGGATTCCTGCTCTCTTTATTCCTCTTCGGGAGGGCGTGTACCCTCCTCCGGTACGCCTACTGGGCGTGGCCAACGGTGTAGGTGTCTAGGACAACCCCTTTTGGGCGGGAAAAGGCGCGCCTGGGCTACGCCGCTTCGGGCATACCAGCCGTGACACGCCCCCCGCCCAAAATGGTTTCCCGGGGGGATCCGGGCCCCCTACCATACGTTCGGGGGGACCGAGTGGTCGCCCCTTTCCATATGGCCGGGATGCCTGTCACCCCCTCCCAACACAATCCCCAAGGATGGGAAGACGGACGCAGTTCTGAACTTTT
This sequence comes from Lissotriton vulgaris, assembly GCF_964263255.1. Lineage (NCBI taxonomy): Eukaryota > Metazoa > Chordata > Amphibia > Caudata > Salamandridae > Lissotriton > Lissotriton vulgaris. The sequence goes on from NC_141700.1 coordinate 161,666,091, forward strand.
GGAAGGCGGGAGGGAGTTACCCTCCCGGCCGTATTTATTAAAATATGAAACAAAATTAAAACATTAAAATAACAGTTTCATATCATGTACAATTTTCATTTATTACATTTTGATGAAGACATGTTCTTTGGCTAACCTTAACAAATCCCTAGTACAAAGGTTTTCCTAGCCGAGTCTAACATCCTGCAAATGCATACTTTCTAAATTAAAATTGTACATCCTAGCATTACGGGCCAACGGCAAGGTCGCAACCGGTGTCAGATCCCTACTACCAGAACTCTCCCCCTCACGGTGTGAGGGCGGCCGCGCAGAGGACTGTACCCTCTGTGCCAACTCCAATTTCCCTTGTCTTGCGGGGGCCCCCATTTTAACTCGACGCCATCTTAAAGGTCGTCAGAGGACCCGTGTGAGGTGTCTGTAAGAAGGCAGCGTGGACCCCCCTCCCACCCCACACTGTCTATCACATCCGCCGTCGCGGATATCCGGGCCCCGGGAAATTCGTAGGAGGGGCATCTAGCCGCCTCCTCCCCTGGAAGGGGCCTATGGCCGTCTTCCCTTAGGCGACCCATACTTAGTGGGTGCCGCCTCCCCGTGGGAGGGGCCAATGGCCGCCTCCCCCCGGGCGCTCCCATCCATAGTGGGTGGCGCCCCCCTCTAGGGACCTTGAAATTACTGCTCACCGATCATGACCTTACCGCCACAGGCCGGATAGTTGACCGGCTATCCGGCCCCCCCACAAACTCCTACTAAAGGTCATGCTTTTACAAGCCCCTTAACCATGCTATGAAGTCTCCTATGAGTAAGACATTCCCCTCCCGGGACAAATGGACCCTATCATCGAGATACATGTGATCCCCCCGAATACATCCATGCGGAATACAGTGCAACTGCGCCGAGCGAAACAACCTACCAAGTTTGTTATTGACCTTTTACACTGAATGGTTCAGTGCTGACACCGAGAGGCCCCCCCGCCACACCTTCCTGGGAATCATGTGGGACCATGCTATCGTGCACCCCGGGATCCTTCTCGCCAGCCAGCTAACAGTAGATAAAACTCGCTTGAGTAGTACTCGCCGACCGAGTGTCACCAAGTCATTGCCCCCCAGGTGTACTATGATTACAGATGGCGGTGACCTCTGCCGCCCTAACAGTTCCTCGACAAAACATTGAAACTGGTCAATACAGAGCCCGCCCCTTCCGTGGAAGGTCACTCTGTACCTGTATTCCCCAGCTGCGTGAGTCACGTCACCTGCTTTGAATACGTCCCCGGCCCGCCTCACGTATGAGTGGCCCATGACCCACACCACTCTCTCCTCAGCCGGTGATCTCTGACCGCTGGTCCCCAGGTGCCGGGTCGACTGCACAGTCCGCCCCACATAGCATGCTCTCGAAACTGTAAACCAAACAGAAGACAAGAAGCGTGAGTGCATGACATTGACTTCACAACATGTGCAACCGCACATACCTTTTATAACAGTTCGAGGACCATCGGCCCAGTTGTTTCACCTTCTCAATACTCTGACCCCTGGCTGTAGCCTCTGTAGCAGCCCCTATCCTAAAGGAATGGGTCCCGAAATCGCCTGGGTCCAAGCCCGCCGCTGCGATTGCCATTGTTAGCACCCTCTGAAACTGAAACCTCGTCAGTGGGGTGGCGTCGATGTGTCTCAGCAGGCTTCCCCCCCATGTATCCGCCCTTCGCGCCAAATATTCCTCAACGCACTTCACCGGGCACATGGGGGACCCTCGCATGCGCTGGACAACGATACTGTCTCCCATAGCACTCTGGTCAGTCTTGGACCTGGCTATTGTGACCACCATTGAATCACCCTTAATCAAAATGTGATCCCGACAAAGACCTCCCTCCACATCTTTCTTATTTCTTGCCACCAGCTCGCTCACCCGCATAGCCCCATGGAACGCTAATGCGAAAGCGGCCCAGAACAGCACTGCCTCGAACTGGGAGGAACATGTTGTGGGGAGTATCGACATCAGCAGGGACAACCTGTCTAACCCAATCGGGCGCCTCTCGTCTACTCTACGACCCTCAAGGCGTTGCCAACCACGAAGGGCTTTCTTTACCAAAAAGGACGATGTCGGGTCCTTGATGCCATGCACCTGCGCCATGAATGAAATGGTGGCCCGGTGCCTATTGGCCGTTGCCGCTGATCGGCCTTCTCTGTGCAGTGCTACTAGAAACTTCAGGACATAATCCTCCTGACCCCAATTGTCCCCCCCTGCCGGACACAAAAATGCACAATAGGAACGAAACGCTCCTTCGTATGCCTTCCTTGTCCTGGGGGCTAAGCTTGCTGCCACGAGGTCTTGTAATCCGGGGCACCGAGTAGCCAGAGTGCTTCAGGAAATGGTGCCGCCGCTAGGTCCGCGGAAGGTAGATAACCCCTGAAAGCCTGCATGTGTGAACGAGAGAGTGCATCAGCCGCCTGGTTCAGTACACCTGGCACATGCTTCGCCCTGAATTGCACGTTCAGTCTCATGCAAAGTAGTACAATTTCCTTCAGTAATCTTAATATCCACTTGCAGCGTGCTGCCTGATTATTTTTACATTCAACCACAGTCATATTATCGGACCAAAACACCACAGAGCGATCTCTGAACTCATCCGGCCATGCCTTCAGAGCCACAAAAATGGGGAACAACTCGAGAAACCCAATGTTACCTGTGAGACCGCTGGTGTGCCACCACGTCGGCCATGTCTGCGCCGACCATCGATTACCAAAGATGGCGCCAAATCCCACGCTCCCCGCCGAGTCGGTCCACAAACCCAGCTCGTCCGAAGACGCTGGCGGCTTGTTCCACACCACTCGACCGTTGAAGTCTGCCAGAAACGCCAACCATATGCGCATGTCCTGGCGAACCTCTGCCGACAGTCTCGTGCGGTGGTGCCCTTCCTTGAGACCAACCATGGCTTGTGCAATGGAGCGGGAAAAGGGGCGGGCCATTGGTATCACTCTTAGGGCAAAGTTAAGCTGACCTACTGCTTGTTGTAACTGATGGAGAGTAACTTTCTCTTTGCTAATGCACAGTTCCAGGGAAGCCCTGAATTTCGCTACTTTCCCCACTGGCAAACGGAAACATCCCTCCACAGAATCGAGCTCAATTCCCAGAAACTCGAGTGAAGTAGATGATCCAATCGTCTTACCTGGTGCCAATGGCACCCCGAATTCCCTCATGAGAGTGCAAAATTCATGTAAGGCCTGCGCACATTTCGTGTCGCTGGCTGCCCCCAAGAACAAAAAATCATCCAGGTAATGCATAACATGGCTATGGCCAGTGGCTTTGGTGAATGCCCATTCCAGAAAACAGCTGAATTTCTCAAAATAAGCACAAGAGATGGAGCAACCCATTGGCATACATCTATCCATGTAGTAATGGCCCTGGAACACAAAGCCTAACAGACGCTGATCCCGTGGGTGTACCGGGAGCAACCGGAACGCTGACTCGATATCTGACTTCGCCATCAGCGCTCCGGGCCCCAGGCGATTCAACATGGTGACGGCATCATCGAAGGATGCGTACCGCACCGAACAAACTCCTGGATCATTCGCATCGTTCACCGAAAGACCCCTCGGAGCTGACAAGTTATGGATCAGCCTAAATTCCCCCGGGTCCTTCTTGGGAACCACTCCCAACGGGGAACAGATGAAATTAGTTACTGGCGGGTGCCTATATGGGCCAGCAACCCGGCCAAGGGCAACCTCTTTTGCAATCTTCCTCTCAACCACCGCTGGATTATGCTGGGCCGACAGTTGGTTCCTACAAAGTTGTTCCCCACGAAAATCCCCCGCCGGGATGTGGAAACCATATAAGAAGCCGTTCCTCAACACCCCAGCGGAGACATGATCAGGGTATTCGTTTAGCCAGGGGATCATTGCCATGATATCAACGGGGGTAGGTAGCGGTACACAATGGTCCCCCTCAGACCTGTTTGGCCCCTCCTCTACCCCCCGTATCACTATTCCTGGATCTGCACGAACTCTCGGGGTGTGAAGAATTTCCGCAACCTGCACACACATGTCTGAACTTACATGTCCCTTGTGGCCTTGTGCAATTGCCCCTGTTAAAATTCCAACAGACCCCTTTCTTACCCCCATTCCCACCATTCCTTGGTTAGTGGTCGCCAGCGGGGCCCGCTCGAAAGGGCGCCGCAGGCTGTTGGCGGGAAGGCCCCGACCCCTTCCCGCCTAGCGAGGACGACTTCGTCGCGCCCGGCAGGAGCTGCTTCTGCCAAGAGATCGAGTCGAGACAATCCCACGTCAGAGATGAATCGTACTCCTTGGCCTTACGAAACTTCATATCGTAACCCATCCACTCATTGCCCTCATACGTTTCATAAAAATCCATTATTCGTGCCTGATAGCAGGACAATTTCGGGCAAAACCTCGGGCTTACGTTCCCCAATAAGTGCAGTAAACATCGCAAAGGCCTTGGCCCAATTTGAGATTGTCTCATCAACCCTGAATCCCGCCATTTTGGCTCGCCATACACTCGGGTGCCACAAATCCTTCTGTGTCTTAACATACTCCATCTCGCGATGGTCAGTCAGCAGAGAAAACATATTCACATACTTATCAGCCCATATCAATTCTTTCGTGGCCAACGGTATATGTTGGACCACCTTCTCCCGTCTTGAGGGCAAAGACCCCTCCCTTGCCATTGGCAATGCCTGCTTACCCGGCTCCATTGCTGTTTCCGCTGTTTTTTCGACGCCAGCTGCCGGTCCTTCCGAGGTCACCTGTGGGGGGACAAGAGGGAGATTCGCCTTCGCGGCATCTCGCGACTGCCGCAACTGCTGCATTAGTAACTTGGCCTCTTCGGCCGTGTCTCCCAGTGCCGTAGCACCCCCTGTATTTCTGCCAAGCCATGCAGCCAACTGGGCGGCTAATTCCGGAGGCATGTCCTCCTCGCTGGCGGGCGTAACAACAACCGGAATCGGTTGGCCCGCGTCCGGGATCGGTACCGGGGCCTCGACTGGAATGACCGGGCTTGCCGGGGGTAACTCGGGAACCGGGACCTCCCCCCCTGCCGTCCTATTCCTGACCCTTTTACCCCTCCCCGCGGGACAACTCCCGGCAATGCCGGGCCTATAACCTTCTTCGGTTTACCCGTATTGTTCATCGCTGCCATCTGCTTCTTCATGCTCGACATATCTTTTATCAGCATGCGAAGCAACTGGTCAGTCCCGGACTTCTTTCCCGTCTTCTTGCCAGGCATTGTTAGCGGATATTCGATCCCCGTTGCTCAACGCGGTCCTGGATCCGTAGGCTCGAAGTCGCCGAAAGAGAAACACAAGAATTACAAGTTCTCAAAATTGCTCCTTGTTCCGTCGAGGGCTCACGTGCAACGAGTGGGTGCAGCTTCCAAGCACAGGAACAAGAGGATGCTTCTTCGGATTCCTGCTCTCTTTATTCCTCTTCGGGAGGGCGTGTACCCTCCTCCGGTACGCCTACTGGGCGTGGCCAACGGTGTAGGTGTCTAGGACAACCCCTCTTGGGCGGGAAAAGGCGCGCCCCGGCTATGCCGCTTCGGGCATACCAGCCGTGACACGCCCCCCGCCCAAAATGGTTTCCCGGGGGGATCCGGGCCCCCTACCATACGTTCGGGGGGACCGAGTGGTCGCCCCTTTCCATATATCCGGCTCCACTGATTGGATTTTTGACGATTTGGTGTCAAACTATTCATTAAAATGTTTTTCTAAGTTGGTTGCATTTTCATGTTGTTATTGTTTGTGTAGTGTATAAGTACTTTCCACATTACTAGTAAGTTAAGTTTAACTACTTTTGTGACAAGCTACCAGAGGGGGAAGTACAGTGACTTCTGTGGTTCACCCTGACAAAGATTGTGGCTGGTGCTTGAGAAGCGCTCACACCTCCCTCAACTAACACCCCCATTCTCACATGTGTATGCTTTTTACATTTTATTCAGGAGAGTGAATAGTAAATATTACTCATTTTCCCTACTGTTGCTTAGTTTGTAGTGAGTAATATTGACCAAAGTCTAAGACTTTCTCTACTTTTGTCATGTTGGTGTGGGAATGGCAAATTTCACTCCTACAGAATCCAATGCTTTCCCTACTATTACTCACAATGGAATGGGAATTGTAAATGTGGCCCCTCTAATTCCAACATTTTCCCTACTATTGCTTATTTTGAAGTGGGAACAGTACATCTGATCCCTCCAAGGTACAACACTTTCCCTACTGTTGCTTGTGTTGGAGTGGGAATAGTAAATCTGTCCCTTCCAAAGTCAGGCATTTTTTCCTTCTTTGGTCAGGTTGGTTGGCAGTAGTGAATTTCGTTTTTCTGGAGTAATATTATTATTACAATTTATTTACATGTTAATATTGGTATTGCATATTTTTTCTATTTCTAATATCTTTAGTTGGCAATTGAAGTAAAATACTTCTAGTAGTGTTTTCTTATTTATGTTTAATTCATACGTTTATTTATTTACATGTGTCTTCTTTTATTTTAAAGTATATATTTGTTTTTAATAATTTTAAGTTATATATTTTTTAATAGATTTTAGATAGTATAATTTTTGTATGTAATATTATTTTCAATGTTAATTTATATTTTCAATTTAATATAATTCTTAATCATGAACATTCAATATACTTTGCTTTTCATGATTACTTTCTGGTCTTCTATATTTTTGTGGTAGGTATTTACACATGTAAAGTTAATATCTATGTCCTCAAAAAATTCTTGACAATATTTTTGTTGCTGATATTTTTATCATTGACATTCCATCCTCCAACCCTGAATGAGCTGAAACAGTGATATCAAATGCCTCTGTTTAGTACATTAATTATGCTATACCTAATTAGAAGAGTGCAAACGTCCTAATAATAAAAATTGCAAAAATGCATAAGCACTCCATTAGGAACGGTAGTAGCTATCATTTTTTATACAGTTTGTATTGCAGATAAAAGGTAGCAGTACATTAATACTCCATATTCTGAAAGATGTTGAAATGTCATGGTAAAAGGGAAATTCATAGGCAGGCTTGTGGAACATCAATAAATAAATGAATGTTTGAGCAGTTGAAAGCAGCAAAATATGAGCCAAATATAAAGTGTGAAGAGAGTATTGGCATTAGTAGTGACTGTTTGCAGGTGACTGCGCGTCCTGCTCTGACAAAGAGTTGATACACATATGTATATATACAGTTACTGGAAGAAAAAAAAGTTAAATGTGATGTTATAGTTAGGCATTTAAATGAGATAAGCACTTAGATTTAAAAAACAAAAGCTACTGAAATTCGGCAGTTGCAGTTAAGGGAACTAACTTTAACTTGTGCACCTGTCATACACTCTTTATGACCTCACATATTGCATCACACTTGCATGTTAAATTCCATCATTGATGACACTGTTGAAATGACTGATGACATCATCCATGGTACTCAATCAAATTTCTCCATAAATACTTGCATCATCGTTTAAAAAAAAGCAATTGTTACATGGTGTGAATGATATAATATGTAAGATCATAAGAAGTGCATGACAGGTGTGCAGGTTAATTAGTTCACTGATTTAAAACTGGTTCATTTCAGTGCATTTTCACTTTTAAATGTAGGTTCTTATCATTTCAACTGCTAACCATGACGTCACTTTAACCTTTGATTTTCAGGGTTTTTTTCAAATGTTTATTAAACTCTCATATCCAACCTAACTATAACTTACATTTTACCTTTGTTTTTTTTCAGTGAATTTCTCTGGCTGCAATGAAATGAATCAATCAATCCTGAGCATCTGTGGGACAAGCTGTGGTAGCTCCCATCATGATCCATGGCTGACGATTGGTTTCAGGTGAGGGCGACATGGCCGGAAGAGTGAGTCTTTGATGGCAGTCCTTGGAGAGAAACTTACCGTCAAGATTGCAGAGAGTGCAGTCTACCACCGACTCGCAGGAAACTGGAAACAGGGAGAAGGAGGCGTCTAGAGTATCCTTGCACTAGGGGGCACTCTGGAGTGGCAACATGATGGCAAAGTGACACTGTGGGGGAGCCTACGAAGTAAAAGCAGAGCCCTGCAATTTAGAGCAGGAACTGAGATGTCGGCACGGCCAGACAGCAAAGTAAATGACTCCAACGGTGTGGCATGGTGAGGTACAGATGATTGGGGATTTGTTGGGGGTCTGATGGTGGTCATTTTGACGATTAAGGTAACCTGTATATTTGCGAACCTGGAGCAAATCGCAATCATAAATATCATAATTATTCTTAGGGACTGGAAGAACCAACCTTGTTTTAAATAAAAAGCAATCTAGAAATCAAACATGGGAAAATAGTACCGAGGCAACTACAAACAAGAGGTTGAGCTTCCTTAAGTGGTGTATTAGCCACCTCTTCTAAGGGAAGAAGTTCCTTTGAGACGGTCGCAGAGGTGGTCCTCTTAGTAGTGGGTGCAGTTTGAGTTACTCTTAGGACTCCTGCCTGCTCTCTGGTTTGGGCAAGGTTGACTCCCTTGCAGGCATTGAAATAAGTAATCACTCCCTTTGCAAAGCCCCTGTCAAATATCTACTCACTGCAAAGGCAAGTTAGGGGCTTAAACACTGTGTGGCAACAAAAAGCTCAGGTAAAATGAGTGAAGCTCCTACTATGCTCTCCGGACAAAAGGCCTCACCCCTAAGTAAGGACCCAGTGAAGGTTAATAATAATTACTGCGACATTAGGATTTCAATGTTGCCAGACAATATAGGTGCACTTGGTCACACTCACTGATACAGGGTCTGTGGCATCAAATAGCGCAACAATCAAAGGAAGGGAGGAGCAAACAGAGTACTGAATGTATGGCCTGGAGAGTCTCAGTAGACTCTGTAGACTTAGTTGTGACAGAGAAACTTCCACCTTGAGGGTTGTACACGCCCCAGACCCAGGTGCTGCAATTTCTGGGATGCGACTGACGAGCATGCAAGGCTCTGTGTTGGGATAGTTATCGTCAGCTCCACACACCAAATCAACGTACCCGATCTTTGCGCAACTTGCAAACCGCGCCTTCAGTTAATATCTTGCTGCCACTCGCCAGGGTAATATTGACTCTGGGCTTCATAGTCCACCACACAGCAAGCTATCACCACTGGATATCCCCCAAGTTTCCCCCATCCTAAATGTCATTAGCAAAGAGTCAGATACTTGTACCACTGAATGTCAAAACCCACAAATTCTCCTTGCCTAGTGACCACAAGTAGATTAATTCAATCAATCAATCAGGTATTTTTAAAGTGCGCTACTTAACCGTGGGGGTCTCAAGGTGCTGGGAGGGGGCTCGAGCAGCTCTGTGGTAAGCATGGGCGAATTTTGCGAATCTCGCGTTCGCGAATTTTGCGGATTTGCGAACTCGCAATTCGCAAAATCCGCAAATTCTCGCGAATTTGCAGATTTTTTTTGTGTGTGTTCGCGCGGGTTTCTGCCAGTTCGCGAGGGTTTTGTACAATTTCGCAAACGCGAACTTACCTGTTGGGTCGCAAGTTTCGCGAACTTGTTGTTTCTACGTGTCCAGCCTGTTTGGGACACTCTTCTTCACCACTGCCACTCTCTGTCACCACTGCCACTACTCATGCCACCCTCTGGCCCACCCATGCCACCCTCTGTTTCATCACAGCACCCTCTGGTTGTCCAGTCAGTGTACATTATTGTGGCAAAGCAAGCACACCTTCCCTGCCTCAAGTGACCTGAATTAATTTGGGGCTGATTAATGTGTCACAGAATATTTTTTTAGCTGGCACCTGCTTCCTTAGTGCTTCCTGATTAGTGATCTTTTGCACTTGCTAAGTGCTTTCATTGTTGCAAAATTAGTTACAACACCTGCCCTGCCCCAACTGACAATAATGAATTAGGGGCTGATTAATGGATTTGAACTTCCAGCCTGGCTCCTGCTTGTCTCCCTTAGCTGTAATTCAGGACTTTTGTGGCATATGTGTAACTCTTCTGAGGTTCAGAGCAGGGTCACATAATAGTTGCAACTGGCAACTGAACTCTGGAGGGGCCCCTCAGGAAGCACTACAGGAAATGGCTACTAATGATGAGCCTGAACTTTTGAACCTGGTAAGTAGTTTCAGTTTTGCTAAGATCGTATTTCTGCAATTTTGCGCTTATTCGCGGGGCGCGAAGTTGTACTGGGAAGCCGCGAACTCACGCGAACAGTGCGAGCAAGCCATAAAATCCGCTGCTCGCGGATTTGCGGATTTTGCGGGAGATTCGCGAATCTCGCGGATTGCGAATTTACCGAAAATCCGCAAAATCCGCGAGCGAAACGGATTTTCCGCCCATGCTTACTCTGTGGTCATCCGAAGAACCAGGTCCCGAGATCCTTTCTAAATAAGTGCAGTGTCGGGCTTCATCTAATGCAGAGGGGGAGTTCGATCCAGGTCTTGGCCCTGATGTAGGAGAAGGATCTGCCACACACTCTGGCCCTGTGAATGTGGGGGACCCTGGCTAGGGCTAGGTCGGCGGAGCAGAGGTTTCTCTTGGGGGTGTGGAAGGAGATTCTTTTGATGAGGTATTGGGGTCCAGTGTTATGGAGGGCTTTGTAGGCATGTTTGAGCAGTTTGAAGGTTATTCTTTTTTGGACAGGGAGCCAGTGGAGGTCGCAGAGTTGTTGGGTGATGTGGTCACGTGGATGGTCTGGAGTTTGCAGAGGAGTGTTTTGTTGATTCTGTGGTCCAGTCTGCTGGTGATATGTGTGTGTGTGACGGTCTCCTGGAGTCAGGGGGGATCCATTTGAAGGTCTTGCGGAGTATGCGGAGGGTGTTGAAGCATGTGGAGGGCAAGGCGTTGATCTGGCGGTTCATGGTGAGTGAAGAATCAAGTATGATGCCAAGTTTGTGAGTGTGGTCCATAGGGGTGGGAGGATTTATGAAGTTGGGGGCCACCAGGTGTTGTCCCTTGCAGAGGGAGTGGATCCGAGGATGAGGGCTTCTGTTTTTCCCAGAGTTGAGCCTCAGGCAGCTTCTGCTCCTCAGGCAGCTTCTACTAATCCAGGATGTGATGCCCTTCATCCCTTTTTGGAAACTGTGACTAGTGATGTTGCATTCGTTGGTGAGGGAGAGAATGAGCTGGGTGTGGTCGGCATATGAGACTATGTTGAGTCCGTGTTTTATGACTATGGTTGTGAGGGGGACCATGTCGACATTGAAGAGCATGAGTCTGAGGGAGGATCCTTGGGGTACTCCGCAACTGATCTCTGTAGGTTCGGAGAGGAAGGGCAAGAGTCTTATTCTTTGTGTTCTGCCTGAGAGGAAAGATAGAATTCAGTCTAAGGCAGTTCCCTGGATGCCGGCATCATGGAGTCTGGCGTCTAGTGTGTGGTGGGAGACTCTGTCGAAGGCTGCTGAGAGGTCTAGGAGGATGAGGGCTCCAGTGTGGCCTTGGTCGAGGAGGGTGCGAATGTCATCTGTGGCAGCTATGAGGGCAGTCTCTGCTGTGGTTGCTGCTGAATCTGGATTGAGAGGAGTCAAGGATGTTGTTGGTTTCTATGAAGTGTGTTAGTTGGGTGTTGATGACTTTCTCAATGACTGTGGCAGTGAAGGGGAGAAGAGTGATGGGTCTGAAGTCCTTGAGGTCTGTCGGGTCTGCGGAGGTCTTATTGAAGAGGGGTATGCCTTCAGTACATTTCCAGTCATCACGGAATGTGGCTGTTTCGAGGGAGCAGTTCACTGTTCGTCGTAGTTCAGGTGCGATGGCGGTGGCGTCCCAGTTGATGAAAGCACAGAATCTTCCGCTGCACGATCTACCTCCTCCTTTGGCTACATTGATCATTTCCGCTCTGCAACAAGTTCTAGGACAAATTTACGAAAAGAGACCTGCACAGACCAAGGCCCATAAGGATACTGGAAAGCAGTAAAATCCTATAAATGAGAACTTGGTGGATTGCAATGCTCGTATGGAACAGGTTGAGCAGAGGATTTCTGAACTTGAGAACAATTATAAGAATTTTGATAGTTGGGCAGCTAAATCAAAAGTTAGGTAGGCAAACTCAAGGCACAATTTAGTGAGCTGGAGGATAGAGCTCGCCGGTCTAAATTTCGCTTTGTTGCCAAACCCAAAGGTCGGGAAGATGGTCAAAATGCAGAAAATGTGATTTCTGTTTTGATCAGGACTTACGTCATTTCTGAATCCTAGGCAAAAGATTGAGATCTTACAATTTTGTGCGCTCATAGAGTGCCAGTGCATCTGTCTCTTAAAGATAAACATCCTCAAACGAATTTTGGTCAATTTTGGGAACTATCATTTCAAAGAGCAGATACTCACCCAAGCCTTGCGTACAAAATCCACAGACAACTTTTCATTTTTCTGACATGTCACTTTAAACTGCTCACAGGGGTAAGGAAGTCAGGCCTATGACTGACTTGTTCAAACAAGCTGGCGCTCAAGCAGGCCTGGTTCAGCAGTGGAAGTTGAACATCATCCACAAGGGACAATGTCTTGTTTTCACTTCAGTTCAGCAAGCAACTGACTTTTTGGAGAGTATAAATTCCTCAATGACTTGAGGAATAACAGCTGTTATCCTTCTATCTCCTCTTCACTAGCCCTCTTCAGTGATTCTAGCCTTTTCTCATCCCACTTTGTTTTTGATTTTTGAATTGTAAATTCTGTTTCTTCCAATTTTTCTACATAAGGCAATGCCACGATAATCTTAAGTGACATTATTAGGTATGTGAGTAGTAAATGTTGTTTCCTAGGATCGCAAATAGAGTGTAAGAAGTCTACCTCGCCATGCACCCACTCCACCCAACATAGCAATCATGGGTTCACTACCATGGTTATATACAGGGGAGTTCCAAAGGGGGACGTTACTATGGGAGTCGGCATGAGGGAGGGGGGTAGGGTGAGATCCTTGTGAGCCCTGATGGGGAGGTCTCTGGGTGGATTTGCAGGGGGTGTTATTGGATGGGGAAGATTCATCTCAACAAACAAAATAAAAATAGAGAAGTCCAGACTGATTATTTTAAGCAAATGGTGATTAGAAGTATACAAGTGAGATCCTGTATGTGTTATAGAAGAATACAAGGGTTTTTTTTTATTAGTAGAGACCACAGGTGTTTTAAGTCTAGTTAAGCTTCACTCTAAACAGATAAAGCAATTATGACCTCTAGGGTTATAAAATTAGCCGCCTGTAGCGTGAATGGGACTAAGAAATAGGTCAAGTACAGATCTATATTGGCATGCTTAGGAGCAACCAAGGCGCACATTATCGCTTTCCAGGGAGCCAATCTTAAATCTGTTGTGATCAGCCAAGTATTCCAGGCTATATCTCTCGTGCATTTTTGCGTCATTTAATGCAGCAGTCATTGGGGTGGCAATATTGATTTCCAAGGCACCCCAGGGTAACGTGTAGCAGAGGAAAAGGGAACCTGAGGTGAGATGGATTTAGATTAGTTTTGTGATACAGCAGCAAATTGTCAATGTTATATTATTATGAATTTATCGAAGATAATTACCACTGCCCCGGAAGAAATATATCATCTGGGCACGCAAACAAGAGAGCTATTTGTGCCTGGGGTGGATTTCAATATTATCCAGAATGTAAGACTTTTCTGCTTTCGACCTAGTAAACAGCAAAATCAGTTAAAGTCTTTGTGCTTTCTGATAAAGTTAAAATATGATCTTGGTATTGATAGACCCATGGTTGGCTGATTATCCACCATGTAAACCATACACCTGATTTTCTATTCATTTTAATTCGGCTTCTCGGATTGATTGATTTTTAATATAGCATTTTTGGAAATGAGGTAAGACGGATATTTTAGCTAATGCCTTATGGGACCTTTCAGCTCCTACTATTGAGCTGATAATTTATGATCCAGGGCGGTTGGTCCCACATCAAGCAGCCGCGGCCCGTGCAGGTAAGAGCGGTGAGGCCGGATGAGGGGGTATTTCGACGGACAATGTCGAAGGGAAATTCATTATTTATTTAATTTTCCCTCGTTAATGTCCGTCGAAATCCCCCCCCTCCACACACCCCCTCCACGGGCTGGTGCTTTAGCAGGTCTCTTCTAACCAATGAGACATGGGTTGTAAATATGGAAAGGGGCGACCACTCGGTCCCCCCGAACGTATGGATGGGTACCCCGATCCCCCCGGGAAACTATTTTGGGCGGGAGGCGTGGCTCGGCTGGTATGCCCAAAGTGGCGTAGCCGGGGCGTGCCTTTTCCCGCCCAGGAGGGGTTGTCCTAGACACCCGCACGGAAGACCACGCCCAGTAGGCGTACCTGAGGAGGGTTCCCGCCCTCCCGCAGACGGATAAATAGAGCGGGAATACGAAGAAGCGTCCTCTTGTTCATGTGCTATGAAGGCTGCACCAACTCGTTGCTCGTGAGCCCTCGACGGAACAAGCGGCAATTTTGAGAACTTGTAATCTTGTTGTTTCTCTTTCAGTTATTTGGAGTGCGAAGGATCCGGGACCTCGTTGATCGACCAGAGCAGAGTAAACGAAGCTATGGCCGGCAAGAAAGCAGGAAAGAGCTCCGAGTTGGAGAAGGTACTGCGCACCTTGTCGAACCGAATGGCGATCATGGACCGAAAACTCAGTAAAGTTGACTCGATCGGTCGAGGTTTGGCCGAAGTTAAAAAACAGTTAGCGGCCCAGAACAGCTCAGGCCGTCCTAAGAAGGTAATAGGCCCGGCCTTGCTGGGAGTCGTCCCTGAGGGTAGGGGGAAGCGTATTAAGAGGAGGGCGGTTTCCGCGGAGGATCCGGTTCCTGAGGTGCCCCCAGTCGCCCCCATCACTCCGGCGGACAGCCCGGTACCAAGTCCAGATATAGGTTTACCAATCCCGGTTGTAACTACCCCTGTTAATGATGAGGAGATTCCCCCGGAACTGGCCATCCAGTTAGCGGCAGTGTTGCCCTGGCTCAAGAAGAAAGCGGGGGGGGCAGTGGCCGCGGGGGACCCGGCCGAGGAGGCTAGACTAATAATTGAGCAGTTACAGCAGGCGAGGGAAGCCGCGATGGCGAATGTTCCTCTTGTTCCCCCACAGGTGGCGCCAGGAGTACCTACGGTTAGCCGGGAAAAGGCGGCAGACACGACGGTTGAACCTGGTAAGCACACATTGCCAATGGCAGGGGAAGGTTCGTTACCTTTAAGGCGCGAAAGGATGGCCCCGCACATCCCTGCGGCCACAAAGGAAATGATATGGGGGGAAAAATATGTGAATATGTTTTCATTGTTGACTGACCATCGCGAGATGGAATATGCAACATCCCAGAAAGATTTATGGCACCCCAGTGTATGGCGGGCCAAGATGGCGGAATTTAGGGTCGATGAGACCGTAGCCAATTGGGTAAAGGCCTTTTCGATATTTACGGCAGTCATGGGTGAACGAAAGCCGGAAGTGCTGACCGAGTTGTCCTGTTACCAGAATAGGATTATGGAATTTTATACCATGTATGAGGGGGACGAGTGGAAAGGATATGACATGAAATTCCGAAAAGCGAAAGAGTTTGATGCAACTTTGACCTGGGACTGCCTCGACTCGGTGTCATGGCACAAGCAGCTCTTGCCTGGTGCGGCGGATACGTCCTCGCCGGGCGGGAGCGGGTCGGGGTCAGTTCGCCAAAAGCCCGCGGTGCCCTTTCGAGCAGGCGCCGGTGGGGAATTTCAGCCCAAAACCAGCGGAAATGGCGGCAAGCGGGGGTTTGTTGGGGCTTCAATAGAGGCAACTGTAGCAGGCCCCAGGGAACATGTAGGTTCAGGCATGCGTGTGCCGGCTGTGGGAACTCCTCACACCCGGACATTAGCTGTAGATCTAAGAACAGCGGAACGGGAGGAAAAGGGGGGTCTAAGCAAGAGTGAGGTGATGCTTGGGAACCGATTGCCTACACCTGTCGATATCATGGCTCTGACTCCTTGGTTGAACAAATACCCTGATCATGTATCCGCCGGGGTGTTGAGGAATGGATTCCTATATGGCTTCAACATCCCGGCGGGGGATTTTCGGGGGGGCTCTTTTTGTAAAAATCAGTTATCTGTCCAACATAACCCAAGCGTAGCAGCAAAGAAAATTTCCAAAGAAGTCAGCTTGGGGCGGGTGGCGGGGCCTTTTCATTGCCCGCCGGTGGCGGATTTCGTGTGTTCCCCGCTCGGGGTGGTTCCAAAGAAAGACCCAGGGGAGTTTAGACTCATTCACAACTTGTCTGCCCCAAGGGGTTCTTCGGTGAACGAAGCCATTGACCCGGATATTTGTTCGGTGCGGTACGCATCGTTCGACGATGCCGTTGCCATGTTGAATCACCTGGGCCCCGGAGCGCTGATGGCGAAATCGGACATCGAATCGGCATTCAGGTTTCTCCCGGTACACCCGCGAGACCAGCGCTTGCTAGGTTTTGCGTTTCAAGGGAGTTATTACATGGATAAATGCATGCCTATGGGTTGCTCCATTTCTTGTGCCTATTTTGAAATGTTCAGCTGTTTTTTAGAGTGGGCATTCACCGAGGCCACAGGGCATAGGCACGTTATGCACTATCTGGATGACTTCCTGTTCTTGGGAGCGGCCGGCAATATGAAATGTGCGCAGGCGCTGCAGGACTTCTGCATCCTCATGCGGGAGTTTGGAGTCCCATTGGCACCAGGTAAGACGGTTGGACCATCTACTTCACTAGAGTTTCTGGGAATTGAGCTCGATTCTGTGGAAGGATGTTTCCGTTTACCGATGGAAAAGGTGGCCAAGTTTAGGGCTTCCTTGACGCAATGCCTGGGCAAGGAGAAAGTGACCCTGCACCAGTTACAGCAAACAGTGGGTCAGCTTAACTTTGCCTTAAGGGTGATACCAATGGCCCGCCCCTTCTCACGCTCTATTGCACAAGCTATGGTTGGCCTCAAGGAGGGACACCACCGTACGAGACTGTCGGCAGAGGTTCGCCAGGATATGCGCATTTGGTTGGCATTTCTGGCGGACTTCAACGGTCGAGTTGTGTGGAACAAACCACCAGCATCTTCGGATGAACTAGGTTTGTGGACCGACTCAGCTGGGAGCGTGGGATTTGGCGCCATCTTGGGTAACCGATGGTCGGCGCAAGTATGGCCGACGTGGTGGCACTCCAGCGGTCTGACAGGTAACATTGGGTTCTTGGAGCTATTTCCCATTTGGGTTGCTCTGATGGCATGGCCAGACGACTTTAGGGACCGCTCGGTGGTGTTTTCGTCTGATAATATGACTGTGGTTGAGTGCATTAATCAGCAGGCAGCCCGCTGCAAGCGGATCTTGAGATTGTTGAAAGAAATTGTTTTACGTTGCATGAAATTGAATGTACAGTTCAGGGCAAAACATGTGCCAGGCGTACTGAATTATGCAGCTGATGCACTCTCTCATTCACACATGCAGGCTTTCAGGGGCTATCTACCCACAGCGGACCTAGTGGCGGCACCGTTCCCCGAAGCGCTATGGCTAATCGGTGCCCCAGATTACAAGACCTTGTGGCAGCCAGCTTAGCTCCCAGGACAAGGAAGGCCTACGAAGGAGCGTTTCGTTCCTACTGCACATTTTTGGGTCCGACAGGGAGACGGTGCTGGGGTCAGGAGGAATCCTTCCTGGGCTTCCTGGTAGCGCTGCACAGAGAAGGCCGATCAGTGGCAAAGGCCAATAGACATAGGGCGGCCATTTCGTTCATGGCACAGCTGCACGGCATAAGTGACCCGACGGGTTCCTTTTTGGTTAGGAAGGCACTCCGCGGCTGGCAACGCCTCGAGGGTTGCAAGCAGGATACGAGGGGCCCGATTGGCTTAGACAGATTGTCTCTGCTTTTAGCAAAGGTGGATGAGACGTGCTCCTCCCCTTTCGAAGCAGTTCTGTTCCGGGCAGCTTTCGCCTTGGCATTCCATGGGGCTATGCGGGTAAGCAAACTCGTAGCAAGGAACAAGAAGGATATGGAGGGAGGCTTGTGCAGGGATCACGAACAAATAAGGGGTGATTCGATGGTAATCTCGATAGCCAGGTCCAAGACTGACCAGGAAGCTATGGGAGATAGTGTTGTCGTGCAGCGCGCACGAGGGTCCCCCACTTGTCCGATAAAGTGTTTAGAGGAATACTTGGCACTGAGGACGGCTACATGGGGGGGGAGCTTGCTTAGGCACAATGATGGCACCCCACTGACGAGATTTCAGTTTCAGAGGGTGCTAGCACTGTCAATCGCTGTCGCGGGCATGGACCCGTGCGATTTTGGGACCCACTCATTTAGGATAGGGGCTGCTACTGAGGCTACGGCCCGGGGTCAGAGTGCGGAGGAAGTAAAACAGCTAGGCCGTTGGTCCTCTAATTGCTTCAAAAGGTATGTGCAATTGCACATGTTGTAAAAATCAATTGACATGCACTCACGCTTCTTGTCTTTTGTTTGAATTACAGTTTCGCGAGCCTGTCACGCAGGGCGGAATTGGAAGTCGACCCAACATCAGGAGACCAGCGGTCAAGGATCACCGACTGGAGAGTGAGTGGTATGGGTCGTGGGCCACTCATATGTAAGGCGCGCAGGGGACGTATTCAAGGCAGGTGATGCGACTCACGCATCTGGGGAATACGGGTACGGAGTGACCTTCCATGGGAAGGGCGGGCTCTGTTTTGACCAATTTCAATCGTTTTTTGAGGGTCTTTTAGGGCGGCAAAGGTCACCGCCATCTGTAGTCATAGTACACCTGGGGGGCAATGACTTAGTGAAGCTGGGAAGACAAGTGTTATTAGAACACATCCTGTCGGCAGTTAGCTGGTTGGCTAAGAAACTCCAAGGGTGCACGATTGCCTGGTCCCACATGATCCCCAGGAAGATTTGGCAGGGGGGCCTTTCAGTTTCAGCGTTGAACCACTCAGTGAAAAGGGTCAACAATAAAATTGGGAAATTGTTTCGCTCTGTGCAGTTGCATAGCATTCCTCACAGGTGTATTCGGGGTGATCACACGTATCTGAATGATGGGGTTCCCCTGTCCAGGGAGGGGAATGATTTACTCATAGGAGACTTCATAGCATGGCTAAGGGGTTTGAGGAAGCATGACCTTTAGGAGGAGTGGGGGGGCCGGATAGTCGGTCAACTATCCGGCCTGTGGCGGTAAGGTCATGATCGGTGAGCAGTAATTTCAAGGTCCCTAGAGGGGGGCGCCACCCAGAATGGATGGGAGCGCCCGGGGGGAGGCGGCCATTGGCCCCTTCCACGGGGAGGCGGCACCCACTAAGGATGGGTCACCTAGGGGGAGACGGCCATAGGCCCCTCCCAGGGGGAGGCGGCTAGATGCCCCTCCTACGAATTTCCCGGGGGCCGGATATCCGCAACGGCGGAAGAGAGTGTGGGGATGGGGGGGGGGAGTCCACGCTGTCCTTCCTACAGATACCTCACACGGGAACTCGGACGACCTTTAAGATGGCGTCGAGTGAAAGGGGGCCCCCACGACAAGGGAAGTTACAGTTGGCAATGAGGGTAAAGTCCTCTGCGCATGCGCCACTCACACCGTGAGGGCGGGATTTTGGTAGTAGGGATCTGACACCGGTTAAGACCTTGCCGTTGGCCCTTAATGCTAGGATGTACAATTTTAATTTAGAATGTATGCATTTTCAGGATGCTAGACTCGGCTAGGAAACCTTTGTATTAGAGATCTGTTAAGGTTAGCCAAATAACATGTCTTCATCAAAATGTAATAAAAGTAAAATTGTACATAATTCATGAAACTTTTATTTAATGTTTTAAATTTTGTTTCATATTTTAATAAATACGGCCGGGGGGGTAACTCCCCCCCGCCTTCCAAAAGTTCAAACCTGTGTCTGTCTTTGTAGTGTAGTTCCTAGTTTCCCACTAGGCCCTGCGCATTGGAATAACATAAACAGTAGTATCGACGTGGAACTGCGGATATTCCAGGCCTCCACTGACTATGCTAAACTTAATTGGGTGTGTTACCAACTAGCTCAGAGGTCACTGGAAACTTTCTTCTCTGCATAGGAAGTGATCAGCTTCCTTGGCACAGACAAGAAGGGATTCAGCTTTCCAACAACCGTGCAACATGACAACTTTGCTCCTCAGATCAAGAGTCAATCTCTAGGGTCGTGTGAAACAATAGACATGTATTTCACTCAGTCAGTCTAGTGCAGTTTACTTTCACGAGATGTAGAGAATAGAGAAACGGGCGTTTGTCAATAAAGGTTAACATTTATTGAACAGTCTTTCTTCTCGTACAAGAGAAATGTATTGCCACAGTTGCAAGACTTGTTATTATAAAAAGTACGTACAGTAAGATAAGGATTGCGAAATAGAACTGTAAAAGCATTGATATGGTTTCTTAGCCATACAATGGTTTAAAAGTAATAAAACATATATACAGTCATATATACATTAGGCTAAAATACTCAACTGGTGCTTCTTACTATGCCTACCCCAGTGTGCCTGACCTAAGCCTAACACGTGGAAGGGGAGTAAGTAAGTAGCTTTAAGTTAAGTTGGTTTTGCCAAGGTTTGTTTCAAGAATTCTCGTCTAAGGGTTTAGTCAACACCATACCTCTGAATAGAATGATGGAGGATTGGTATCTCCTTCAGGGGTCACTCTCGATATCCCAGTCAACCGCGAGGGTAGACCGGAAACGCCGGGGCTGGATTTCTCTGCAGGAGAAAGGCAGCGGGTCTCTTCAGCGCGTCGAGGAAGGAGGGGGGACAGCCTCCGCGGGCAGCTGGAATCTGCTGGATGTCTTCGCAGAGGGACGGCTGTTCAGCTCCTAAGCGTACTGCACCATAGTTCGCGCTTTAGCAGCGATAATGGTATCAGTAGCTTCACCACCACAGGGACAGCAGGCTGCAGCGACAGAGTGCTAGATTTACCAACACGGGGTCTTGCAGGCAGCTGGCATCAGCAACAGTAGCTCGCATTGCTTAAGGCAACGTTGGTAATATTTATACCTGACAGGTGCCGGGTTTGACGCAAGTTTGCTGGACATAAGACGTCAATTAAAGATGTCACTCGGAAGTGATAGTTATCAGTTGCTCATTAGAGTTCCATTACTAATCAAAACACAGCAAGCGGGGATTTCCAGGTTTGCTGAGTTTTTATCTTGTTGAAGAACTCGGAGTGTTAATCTAGGAATATCAGATAGTGACTTCTGCTCTGTCATTGCACTAATTGGTCGCAAAGGAAGTGGCAGAGAGCTATGCTGGAATGTGACTCTGTTCGTGGGAGGCCAGAGATGACTTTTCTGAAAATCGCACTTGAACGGTTATGCCAATATAGGGAATAAATGGATTTATAGCCGAATAGGGGCATAAGGTCACAGTATCGATCAGGAACCTAGATAAACACGCAACACCCACTCCACGTTTTCATGTCCATCAAATTACTAAAACTAAAGCAATTAGATGTATGTGTAACATTGCCCACCCCAAAATACATAAATGCATTCGAAATAGGCGTACTTGAAATACATGAAATTTAGGTACTGTACGTTTTTTTTAAAGCATAGAAATCATTCAAAAATTATTGCATATGAAATCATTGAACGATTATGCATAAAGAATTACACATGAAGTATCTCTGACAGAAGAAAGGCGAGATAAATCATCACATAAAAGTGCATTGTAATAACATGTGCTAGAGGCTGGTGTAATGTTGTTATGTCTCTAGATGTGTTTAGAAATAGAAGTGTGAAGCTTCTGTTCTCTAAGAATAGTTTTTACGTTAAGCAAAGAATTGTTCGTGCTAAAAAAAAGGTCAATATAAAAAATGTCCAATTCAAAGAATTATTGCTTGAACGGGGAAAAATAGATTTCCAAAGCTCTTGGCAGTTTTTTGTTGATCAAAACTGAAGGCCAAATTCAGAGTTCATGGGAACGCTGTGTGTCGGAAAAGCTTCTAAAAGTTATTGTTTCTGTACGGGTGAGAACATCGTATCAGACAGGCTCTCAAAGAATTGGTCTACAAATTCAGGTGATAGTTCAACCAAATTAGATAGGGCTGTAACTTGGCAGGTGTGAGAATGATTGCTGTCATCATAGTCGGGACCAGCAATGCTCACAGAACGTTGTACCTGGATGATGTTGCTTTTGTCACTCGCTCCACTATTACCACTTTGTTGTAGCACAGGAGTCTCCACGAATGCCGTCATCAGGATTGGTAGCCGCTGGGGACAACACAATGCGTGAGCCGTTATCGGACTGAGCAAAGTATCGACGTCCATTGGTACTGCTGATGGAAGTGAAAGACAGATGTCCAACACGCATTCATCGCCGCAAAGCATACACCGTAGCACAGGTAAAATGCAATTTTGCCATATCGGTCTGAATGAAAGGAACAAGGTCATGTTTAGATCTCTCAGCCTGGCCAATCCAAGGACGTTAGTTATCCTGTCCCGGTAGCGCATTGCTAGGATTGTCTCTTCCATTCCCATGGGAGCTATGTCTGAGCCGAGGCTTGCCATAACGAAGCAGGAGGGTCAAAAATAAAATCCCTGCGACGAGTCCCAAAAATAATGGTATGCCGCCAAAAACAGAGTGTACAAAATTAGGAACGATTCCCAAAATTGCCTGGAAGGGTGTTAGAAGTCCCGTAAAGACTGTCTTAAATATGCCTGGGATGCTTGTTGCACTAGACATGTTAAGGAGTTGGCTGAACATTTCTACGAAATGCACGGGGCAATTTGTTGATAAAAGGTCATGAACTTCAGTAGCTGTCCTTGCAACTAGAAGATCATACGTCTCTTTAGATGACGTTATAGGCACTGTTGTCTGTAAAAGTACAGATTTCATTTTGCTTAATGTATCAATTCGTATAGAATAGAGATTCAGACGAGGCCAGATGGGAGTCACTGTGTCTGCAGGCCCACTCGGAAACAATGCTTGCATACAGCATTTGACCATGGATGTTACTTCTACTAGATAACTTTTCCCTGGCACGAGGCCACAACATCTGTGATCCGTTCTAAGAATGTAACTCCCGTTCGAAAGTTGCATAAAGAAGGGCTCTATCTTAGTTGCAGGTGTGACTAGCTGGTGGCATGAAAGGTTGTTTGAATTTCCATCACATGCTCCGTGTAAATTAATACCCTGACACAAAAGTATACCGCTTAGTGAATGTTTACAGTTCTCACCACTAAGAAATACATTTTTGTCACTGTCACTATAGCAAGAATGAGTGTATGGTAATTTCCATTCGGATTTTACATATCCTTTACCCAATTGTTCATATTGGCCAGCAGGTATGTACTCAAGGCACTTTTTAAATCGGAAAGTTGTTATCGGAATTGTGATAATTCCGTGTATTATCCATTCAATGACAGGACTCTCTGACATTGTCAATGGTAATCTCTCGAGTTTTTCGATGCTCAGGATTGTATAGTCTGCTCCTTTCTGTGCCAAACTGATCTGTTTATCAGTAAGGTTAAAACTGGAAATTGAGACTGGCCATGTTGTAACATTAGCAAATCTCTGTCTATCACATCAAAGGCAGAGGATACAATATTGTCCAACAAATATATTCTGGAAGACAGAGTCATTAACCCATTGTCTACCACAGAAAGTGATTTCTCCAAATTAATACGATCAATTTCTCGTATTTTTTCAGCAGTTTCAATTTGCTTTACTTTCCAAGCCTCGTTGTAAGCAGCATAGATACTGGTCGCTATGAAACGCTTTTGACGCTGTTTGCGTGGTCCAAGAATGAAATCGTCCAAATCAGCACCATCTTAGTAAAGACAAGTGTTGCTTAATTTCAGCCAGTGTGGATGATGTTAGCCATTCAAGGCAGAGTTTTCCTACACTGTATGTTGTTATAATCCCTGGATGTTGTCTCTGGGAATATCTCGAGTCTAATCTGGTCATTTTTAACCCCTGTGTTTTATTCAGGAATCTATCTTGACAGCTGTTTGTGTCAGTAGGCCAGATTAACCACTTTTTCCAATCAGGATGTGTTCTGTTGAAATGTACAATTTGTGACACGTCTAACTCAATATCTGCAGTTATATTTTCAGGTATTGGCTTCGGTATAGACGGTGTTTTAAGGTCTTTGATCTTAGCTAGGCCAAGACAAGATGTTTGGTGTATTGTGTCATTTAAAAATAACATTTGTTCTGGTATCATGCAGGTTCTAAATAGTGCTTCAATGCCTTGCACCTGCCAATCTTTTGTACCCCAAATTGTTTTTGTTTCAATATTATTTTTCCAATATTCAAAACCAAATGTCATCATTTTATCATAAAATGCTTCTGAATATATCAATTTAGAATTTGTCAGCATTGTTTTCATTCCTGTTTTATCTAACAGTTTATAATAAAACGTTTCTGCATCACTGGTGTTAAACCCTGAGAAGTATTTGAATTTCTCAAAAAATGCTTTAGAACTGCTTTTAGGTGGTGTAGAACAATGTTCCCATTGAATATACATAAAAACATTTCTAGGCTGTGCAGATTTATGCAAGTAATGATCCCCATAGTGGGTGTAACAGAATACCTGCTCATAACTAGATGAACCTTGTAAATAATCATGATCTGTGAATCTAGCTGACATTACTAAATCAGACATCATGTCATTAATACTGTTAAAGTCCCAATCATCAGAGAATGTACTAAGTGTCGCAAAGTCACTTAAGGAAACCTTTAGTTGATGAGGATACTTCAGGATTTCGACCGGACCATAGATCTCATAGTCTGTTTTCTCCCATACTACCCCACCAGGTATTGGAATTGCTGTGACATTTACTGTTGACAGTTCTCTTTTCTTCACGTGGGATGATCTGTGTGGTTTCAGGACTAGGTTGATGTTCTGACTTGCTGTGTCCATTGTAATATATTTTCCTTCAATGAATTTTCCCAAACACAGTACCATGATGAGCCAAAGCAGGAGGAAAAATACACCTAGACCGAACCAGAACTCTAGCCAAGGGGAAATTAGGTAGATTTCCTTCAGTTGATGAAAGAGTTCCGTTGCTTTTTCTTCAAAAGTCTTTTTTGTTTCTGGCATCACTTCGGGGTCATTTAAATCTTCACAGAAGTTGTCGAAGTTGATGAAATAACCAGAGGCAGTTCTGTCAATTGATGGGATTGTTCTTTCAATCTGTCTCTCGGTAGCACTTTCTGATGCCACATCATTGTAGACTGGTGTTGTTTCTTGACGAACTGTTTCAATCTGTGTTTCAAGAGGCACGAGTTCCATGGCATTATTGCATAGTCCTTCATTGTGCACTGCAGGCTGATCGAATGTGATTAGTCTTTCAGTTTGAACCTCTTGGATTGTTGCAAGTTTGGGTATTCTGTTGTTTCTTGGGAGTCCACTGGGCCTACTGTTGATTATAGGCCACATGCTTGTGGTTTTACCAGATCGATAGACACGACTCTGTTCTCCTTTTTACCAGCAAGGGGCGGTAGCACAACTGATCTTGTTCCGGTGACTGCCAAGACAGGTACTGCTTTTCTGTAAGAAGGCCCCAATTCCTTCTTCACCGCGATCTTTTCTCTGACTAGATCCCCAATCTTTGGAATCCAGACAGGCCTTGCTGGGGCTGTTGCGGGTGGTGCCTCGTCAGTGGTACTTGGCTGTTGCTTTAACTTTATGTTGCTTAAGGATTTTCTTGTTTCATTCAGTTCCTGTAAGACAGCCAAACGATCCTTTACATCAAAGTGCGTTGTTTCTTCTTGTACCACTGACATCTGACTATCAAGGTCCTGAACACGCATTCTAATTCCGAACAATAGTTCGTATGGGCTGAAACCTTTTAGAGAATTTCTTGGCATATTATTAAGACTAGTCTGGACACTTATTAAATGTTTGACCCACCCAGCGCCTGAACCTAATACCTTCGCTGTTATAGATTGCTTTATGTCACGGTTTTTTCTTTCTACCACACTGTTCCCTTCGGGGTGCGACGGACAAGAATACCGCAACCCAATTCCCATGCTGGCCATGGCCTCCTTATAAGCTCGAGAGCTAAAAGCAGGACCCTGGTCAGAATGGAACGTGGTAATTGCGTATGTGCCGATAAAGACTCGCAAATCTTTTATAACCGTTCTAGCGTCAGCCGAGCGCTGGGGCCACATCCATATGAACCTCGTACAGGAATCCACTGCTACCATGATATATCTATAGTTGCCGTCCCTTTGTAGGGGACCACAGTGGTCCGGGTAAACGCATGCAAATGGTTTATCCGAGATGAGAAGGGGTGTCTGCGCTGGTCGTTTTACTGTTGATACTTTTATCCTTTGGCATATGTCGCATTCTAATACATACTTTTTAGTTTGTATTCTCAAGCGAGGCCACCAATATCTCTGTTTTAATAGTGATATTGTTGCGGAAACGCCAGCGTGTGCAGAAGCAAGCCCTTCGTGTGCCGCTTTGATTAGTCCTAATCTGTGTTCCCTGTTTGGAATTACTCTATCCCCCACTCCAGGGATTCGAGCAAAAGGAACATTATTTGTATCCGTTAAGTACAAGTACTTTTCAGGAAAGCGTTTTGGGAGTGTTTTCTTATCATTTTTTACTGACGCACTGACAGCTTGTAGAATATCGCTGTCTATTTTTGTTTGTGACCGAGTTATCACAGCTACGGAAGCCGTTTGCACAGCTGCCTTTGCGGCTTCATCAGCCAATGAATTCCCTGCAACGTGAACGCCATCACGTTGATGACTCAGTGTATGTATCACGTGAGTCTTTTGTAGTTCTTTCTGTAAAAGAACTACCTGTTCCCAAAGCATTTTATGCTTTATTGTGCCACCTTTTGCATCTTTGAAACCATTTTCCACCCAATTCTGCAAGTATTCATTATAAGATTGTACGCAATAAAAAAAATTCGCACACTATTAGTGTGGGGAATTCGCGATCGGTATTTTCTAGCGCCATCTTAAATGCTACTAATTCAGCTCGTTGAGCCGAGCAATCTCCTAGAGATTGTGTTTTAGTGACCAGTGGTCTGAATTTTCCTTTGTGCCAGCGACCTTTAACAATCGCGCACGCAGCACTGTAAGCCTGCTTACCCCCAACTGCGGGTTGTGCTGATCCGTCAGTATATATAATACTTCCGTATTCTTCGAGAGGCAGGATTTCAATTGGCAGAGGACATTCATATTCATATTGTAAACATTCCTGTGTTTTTAAGTTAGGATCAAATTCGTAAACTACGTCTGTTGCAGCAAGAGAATTAACCCACTGAATCCATCTCGGATGCAAAGCTTTAGCATTAGGAATGCTTGCTTTAGTTACCGCTTCTAAAGCCGGTATAGGTGTTACGATTATTATTCGTTTACCTTGTGCTAGGGGCCTTTCTTTCGCTACAGCAGTCTGAACCGCAGTTAGAATTTTTTCCGTTGAACTGAATTTTATTTCAGCCTTTGTGTACAAATGTGATTTGTAAGCTATTGGTACCTTTTCTCCCTGATTAGAGGTCAGGTATGTGAATCCGCATCTTCCTGGGATGACTCGGATTACAAGATCACGTGTGTTGTCACGTGTATCTAATTTTGTTTTTGCTAACATGTCTGTTTGCAGTGATCTCAAAATTTCTGTGTGTTTTTGAGTCCAATTGATTTGTTTAAAATCAGGTTTAATTAGTTCGTAGAGAGGTTTAACCCTCTCTGCGTAATTTAGTATGTAAGTTCTTCCGAAATTCAGAAAACCTAGTATGGATTGTAAATTCTTCAGCGTTTTTGGAGCTTGGAGTACAGCGCACTTCTCTAAGAAGTTGTCCGCTAGGCTTTTCCCTTCACTTGATAATTCGTACCCTAAAAATAGTACTGTCAGATGGGCAATTCGGGACTTTTTAAAGTTGAATTTGTAACCCTCTGCTGCGAACCCAAGTATAATGGTGATCACTCTTTTCAAGTGAGTATCCAAGTCGTCGTCTGTGAGATAAATATCATCTACGTAAGATAATGCCTCATCATCATAGATTTGTAGTAACTCTGTTACCCTAGCTGAGAATAGTCCTGGGCTGTTCTTGAACCCCTGTGGGAGTCGACAGAATTTTTTCTGCGACCCAAATGCAGAGAAAGCGGTCAAATATCTGCTTTCTGGTGCAATGTTTTGACAAAAGAAACCATTAGATATATCTAGTGTCGTTTTATATTTTTTCCTAACTATGTTATTCATTAGGGCTGCACTATGCGAGTTTTGTACTGCAAAAATTTTGCAACATGTATTAAGGTGTCTGTAGTCCAAAACTAGACGATATGAATTGTCTGGCTTGGAGACAGGAAACAAAGGATTGTTCATTTGAGAGGTGCATGTTTCAATCACCCCCTGGTATTCAAGTTGATCTAAGATCTCCCTGACTTGTTTTTTAGCTTCTTGCTTTATGGGATACTGCCGTTGGGCAGTTGGTTCACTTTTTAATTGGATTTTGTGAGGAGGAGAGTCCTCATCCCATCCTACATGATTTTTATATAATGCAGGTGCCTGGGCTACTGCCCATTTCCTTGCATATGTATATTTTTTGTGAATCGGAATGTGATTCGAGAAGGCAGGCATAATCACTTCTTCGCCACGAGGGCACTCCCTGACAAACTCTGGGGGCCAATCTTTTTCAGCTAACAGAATATCATAGCCTTTTGAGAGCTTATCCCAAAATAGACCCTTAATTTTCCTAGTCTTATCACCCTCTATACGCAATGTTATTTCGTATATTTTATGAGGCTCGCTAAGTCTGGCGTCGGCAGTTTCAACCTGAATGTATTCATTCGTGTCCACTGTCTCCAGATGACTCATCAAGATCTTGCGCGCTATACTGATTTCTGCTGCACTGTCCAACATTGTCAATGCCCACTCCCCGTTTTTCAACTGTGTCCTCAGTATTCTCGGCATGGTTGATTACTCTAATACTGGCTACCTTCTTTTTCTGAAATTGAGATTTTTTACTCTGAGCAGGTTCCTTGTCTTTGGGCTTGGTGTGCTCTCCTGGGTCTGACCGTCCTCTTATTTCCGAATTCTGTGGAAAAGATCGAGAGGGTCGTGTATCAATACTTTGATATCTATCAGGTTTTTTCAGATTATCCCTATTTCTAAGGTTATATCTTTTCTCAGAGGGCTCCCTCTGGGGAGACTGGCGTTCTCGAGTCGGAGTTCTTTCCCTCCGTCGAGGAGACCTTCCTCTGGACTGGAAAACTTTTTCCTTGGGAATGGATTGTTTATTTCCATCCCAGCTCTTTTTAGGAGTGTTTAAATTATTTTTAATAAATAATTTTTCAGGATTTTCGAGCAGTTGGGGCTTTACCGGTTTCCCACCCAAGCTGTCTCTACCTAATTCTTCATAGCACTTTTCTATGATTTTTGCAAGCTCAACAGGATCTTTTATATCTGTTTCCTTCAACTTCTGGCGAATCGCCACAGATGCTGCTTCTCCTTTAATGTTGGCTAATAATATAGCCGAGACCTGCTTGAAGTCTTTCAGTAATTTCATACCTAGATTTAAGGCGGGCTCTGGACCGAATTCATTTTGAATCTGTTTTAGCACTTCTGGTATTACCGCCATAGACTGAACACCGTGTGTTTTTGTGTAAATGGAAGCAAAGACTGTACCCCAAGTGTCACAGTCCTCCACGTGTGGTGCGATTCCCATAGGAAGGCAGATGGTCAAGATTCTGTGTTTCTCAATAGGGGTAGTATCAGGAAATACTGCCTCTATTTGAGTGATTTTCTGTGCTAACCAGAAAGGAATTTGTTCCCGTTTTACGGGTGTTTTACCAAGACATGACTGTATGTTCTGTGGTGTAATTTTATTTGTGTTCCCCTGATGAGGGGTCAGCTGTGGTGTATTAACAGCTGGCTGGACTGTTGCAGTCCGCATTACATATTGGACTAATTGCCTATGTATTTTTATTAGTGTTTTTAGCTGTACTAACAGCTCTTCTTTAGACATTTTTACAATGTCCGGATGTGGTGTGTAGCTGGCTAGAACCGGCCACGTGGCTCCTGGTCTACCTAGTGGACCGAGCCTGGTAATGTGATCATTGTGTTTTAGGGCGCCATTAAACCAGAGCAGGTGCTCTTGAAATTTAAGTGGAATTTCAATCTCCTCGAAAGGAGCGTACTCTTCCGGAGGTTTCTCTATTTTGTAATAGTGAAACTCTTTTGTTCTAGCGTTTACCGCTGGAAAGTTTATCCATGAATAGAATACCTTTGTCTGCCGATACTCGTGAGCCTCTATCACGAAAATTACTGTACCACCTTGAGGTGTCAGTCCGTTTTCTATAAGTTTTAAAGTTATAGATCTTCTTAAGTGGACCGGGATGATAATAGCATCCGGGTCTGTGTATTCAGGACCCTGCTGAGTCGCATCTACTGCGGCCCCAGTGGTTCCGTTTTCTCCTGGCATTGTAAAAATGCAAGGTTTGCAGAGTAGGTCTCCAAGGAGACAAAGATTAGGTGCACAATATTTTGGAACACTGTATCCTTCAACGTTGAATAAACCAGAGCTTTACATAGGAATCTCTTCCTACTGAGTTCGGGCGGATTTTAACCTTTCACCCACTCCAGACGTCTATTGGAGTATTTACGGGAGAAAGGGGTCTGTGTGAAATATGCACGACTGAGTTACTCTAACTGTCTTGCGTTAGTTTATCGCCTTACCAAACGTTTGGGCGCCATGTAGTGTAGTTCCTAGTTTCCCACTAGGCCCTGCGCATTGGAATAACATAAACAGTAGTATCGACGTGGAACTGCGGATATTCCAGGCCTCCACTGACTATGCTAAACTTAATTGGGTGTGTTACCAACTAGCTCAGAGGTCACTGGAAACTTTCTTCTCTGCATAGGAAGTGATCAGCTTCCTTGGCACAGACAAGAAGGGATTCAGCTTTCCAACAACCGTGCAACACGACAACTTTGCTCCTCAGATCAAGAGTCAATCTCTAGGGTCGTGTGAAACAATAGACATGTATTTCACTCAGTCAGTCTAGTGCAGTTTACTTTCACGAGATGTAGAGAATAGAGAGACGGGCGTTTGTCAATAAAGGTTAACATTTATTGAACAGTCTTTCTTCTCGTACAAGAGAAATGTATTGCCACAATTGCAAGACTTGTTATTATAAAAAGTACGTACAGTAAGATAAGGATTGCGAAATAGAACTGTAAAAGCATTGATATGGTTTCTTAGCCATACAATGGTTTAAAAGTAATAAAACATATGTACAGTCATATATACATTAGGCTAAAATACTCAACTGGTGCTTCTAACTATGCCTACCCCAGTGTGCCTGACCTAAGCCTAACACGTGGAAGGGGAGTAAGTAAGTAGCTTTAAGTTAAGTTGGTTTTGCCAAGGTTTGTTTCAAGAATTCTCGTCTAAGGGTTTAGTCAACACCATACCTCTGAATAGAATGATGGAGGATTGGTATCTCCTTCAGGGGTCACTCTCGATATCCCAGTCACCCGCGAGGGTAGACCGGAAACGCCGGGGCTGGATTTCTCTGCAGGAGAAAGGCAGCGGGTCTCTTCAGCGCGTCGAGGAAGGAGAGGGGACAGCGTCCGCGGGCAGCTGGAATCTGCTGGATGTCTTCGCAGAGGGACGGCTGTTCAGCTCCTAAGCGTACTGCACCATAGTTCGCGCTTTAGCAGCGATAATGGTATCAGTAGCTTCACCACCACAGGGACAGCAGGCTGCAGCGACAGAGTGCTAGATTTACCAACACGGGGTCTTGCAGGCAGCTGGCATCAGCAACAGTAGCTCGCATTGCTTAAGGCAACGTTGGTAATATTTATACCTGACAGGTGCCGGGTTTGACGCAAGTTTGCTGGACATAAGACGTCAATTAAAGATGTCACTCGGAAGTGATAGTTATCAGTTGCTCATTAGAGTTCCATTACTAATCAAAACACAGCAAGCGGGGATTTCCAGGTTTGCTGAGTTTTTATCTTGTTGAAGAACTCGGAGTGTTAATCTAGGAATATCAGATAGTGACTTCGGCTCTGTCATTGCACTAATTGGTCGCAAAGGAAGTGGCAGAGAGCTATGCTGGAATGTGACTCTGTTCGTGTGAGGCCAGAGATGACTTTTCTGAAAATCGCACTTGAACGGTTATGCCAATATAGTGAATAAATGGATTTATAGCCAAATAGGGGCATAAGGTCACAGTATCGATCAGGAACCTAGATAAACACGCAACATCTTCTCCCATTGGGAATTGGTGTTGGGAGGGGGTGGCGGGCATCCCGGCCATATGGAAAGGGGCGACCACTCTGTCCCCCCGAACGTATGGATGGGTGCCCCGATCCCCCCGGGAAACCATTTTGGGCGGGAGGCGTGGCTCGGCTGGTATGCCCAAAGTGGCGCAGCCGGGGTTGGCCTTCTCCCGCCCAGGAGGGGTTGTCCTAGACACCCGCACGGAGGACCACGCCCAGTAGGCGTACCTGAGGAGGGTCCCCGCCCTCCCGCAGACGGATAAATAGAGCGGGAATCCGAAGAAGCGTCCTCTTGTTCCTGTGCTCTGAAGGCTGCACCAACTCGTTGCTCGTGAGCCCTCGACGGAACAAGCAGCAATTTTGACCCACCCACCAGCCCCTATGGCAATGTTTGTTTAAATAAAGTTTGATTAGAAAGAAATGTATAGGTCTTTTTTCCTTTGTAGAGAAGTAAGGGAATGTTTCATATAATGATGTTGCTTCTGCTTTTAGGACAATTTTTTCCCTTTGTAGAAAGGTAAAGTTGATGACTCATCAAGGCTATGTCAGAATTTTTTCTTCCCTTAGTAGATAAAACAACTGTCGTATTTATTTTTTGGTCGGGCGGTAAGGTCATGATCGGTGAGCAGTAATTTCAAGGTCCCTAGAGGGGGGCGCCACCCAGAATGGATGGGAGCGCCCGGGGGGAGGCGGCCATTGGCCCCTTCCACGGGGAGGCGGCACCCACTAAGGATGGGTCGCCTAGGGGGAGACGGCCATAGGCCCCTCCCAGGGGGGAGGCGGCTAGATGCCCCTCCTACGAATTTCACGGGGCCGGATATCCGCGACGGCGGAAGAGAGTGTGGGGATGGGGGGGAGTCCACGCTGTCCTTCCTACAGATACCTCACACGGGAACTCGGACAACCTTTAAGATGGCGTCGAGTGAAAGGGGGCCCCCACGACAAGGGAAGTTACAGTTGGCAATGAGGGTAAAGTCCTCTGCGCATGCGCCACTCACACCGTGAGGGCGGGATTTTGGTAGTAGGGATCTGACACCGGTTAAGACCTTGCCGTTGGCCCTTAATGCTAGGATGTACAATTTTAATTTAGAATGTATGCATTTTCAGGATTCTAGACTCAGCTAGGAAACCTTTGTATTAGAGATCTGTTAAGGTTAGCCAAAGAACATGTCTTCATCAAAATGTAATAAAAGTAAAATTGTACATAATTCATGAAACTTTTATTTAATGTTTTAAATTTTGTTTCATATTTTAATAAATACGGCCGGGGGGTAACCCCCCCCCCCGCCTTCCAAAAGTTCAAACCTGTGTCTGTCTTCTCCCATTGGGAATTGGTGTTGGGAGGGGGTGGCGGGCATCCCAGCCATATGCGGACTACATTAGCGCAATTATTGCAGAAAAAAAAACACTGGGCCTCGCTGAAAGCCCTCATTCAAGGCAAAGTCATTTATTTTAAAGTGCAAACTAGCAAACAAAAAATAAAAAATAAATAAAGCGACTACTAACCAAATACAGTCCGCATTAGATGATGCTACCTCAGCGTATACCGTGTCTAATTCACAGACAGCCAGAATGATGTTATTACAAGCATGCAAAATGTGAAACATAACTTTACAGGTGTCGAAGCACATGCTTTCAGAAACACCATGAAGAAAGTAAGCATGTAGGCTGTTATTAAGCGTGGCCAATAAAGGAAAGAAGGAACAATGGTATGGTTAAATTCATTTTTGACGTAGCCAACAATAAAGTCATTACCCGCCCAGTTTTAATAGGGGGCGTTTTCTCAAACACTACTCAGAACTCTATACTGCTTGAAAAACACCCACAATTGAAAGTATTGATGACTATTTGAGAGCCATCTAGCTCCCTGCTTTATCAGCCGATCTACAAACTGCAGCTGTCACACCTACTACACAATCTGAGGTGAGAGAATTCAATAAAAAAGTCCCCTTGTGCAAAGGCATGTGGGAGCCATGGGTTACACACAGAAGTTATTTATGAACCAATTAAATACATTTTTGGAAGCTCTCTTTAATGAATTCTTAGAAGATGGAGACCTTCTTAGCTCCTTCACCGAGGCAGTCATCATAAGCTTTTTGAAAAAGTAAGAGCCATTGGAAGGCCCTGGTCCATATCGTCCAATTAGCTAATTAAATTGCGACTTTTACATTTTTGCAAAGCAAATAACAGGAAGATTGGCTTCATTAGCACAAATTCTGTTCCATCAAGTTCAAAACGTTTTCTTTTACTTAAAGACTGATATCCATCAACACTAATTATTTAGTAGAAGCCATGGATTATTTTTCAGCCAATGATATCAAGGCAGACATTATTATGTTAGATGCTGAAAAAGCTTTTGATTTGGCACAGTGGGGAGTTTTGTTTGCTATATTAATTAAATGCAGGTTCACTTCTAAATTGGTCGACTTGCTGCTTAATTTATATAAAAAGTCTAAAGCCAAAACTGTAATTAAGTCTAAAGTAGTAGGGCATATTACTATAAAGCGGGGGTCAAGGCAGGTGTGCCCTATGTCACCCTTTCTTTTCACCCTTGGCAAGTGCACTAAGGCAAGATCCAAGCATTGTGGCTTCGATCAAGGGTGCGGAGGAATTACATTTGTTTGCCGATGATATGATATTGTATCTGGCCGCAGATTAAACTAACATACAAAACACGGTCGCCTGAATTGAGGAGTTCACACATATTGGAGGCTACTAAAAGAACCATTCCAAATTGGGAGCTCTCCTTCCACCTTAACTGCTGAAATGCGGGCTCCTTACTCTATTGACCATCCCAACCAATATTTGGGAATTCTCGTTACAACCAATTTTGTCTATTTTATTTAAATTAAACTCATACTTTTACTAAAGTATGGAGATTATTTAGATAATGGCACTTACCATTATCGGTCTGTTAACATTCATGAAAACGGTAATTCTTCCTTTGTTTATATTTACCTTCTCTAAAGTTATGTTTAAAGTATATCAGTCTTTTTTTTTGATGACTTCGACCAAATGATGCAACATTTTTTTATGGCAGGGCAGAAAACCCTGCACTAATCTAAAGACGTTACAATTAGATAGAGAAGAGGGAGGGCTGGCACTCCAGAGAATTAAAATGTACTATCAGCCCGCTCTGTTTGACTGGGGAGTTCGGTTGTATGACGAAACAATGCTAGTAAAAACATTACATGCCTTTAAAATGAATTTGTTATCCAGCATTTGTTTAGCACACACATGCTTTTCTCTTGCATGCCATTACTACGTATTACTAACTAAGGTAAGTTTAAATAAATAAATATCTATCTATCTATCTATCTATCCATCTATCTATATATATATATACATATATATATATTATATATATATATATATTACCTACTGGCAGTCGCCAGTAGGTAGTTATAGTTAGGACCTAGTTACCATAGGAAAATCGCAGCATTCTATTCCCAATAACTTTGGCGCCGATTAACGAATCTTCGCAAAATTTTCGAAACTCATGGGGCACTCTGGTCCACTCCTATCTTGAAAGTTTCAGGGTGTTTTGGCAAGCGGGGGCCGAGAAAAAATGGGGGTCCCAAAACGTGTTTTCTCCATGTTATTTTCCATGGGAAACTTTAGACACGGCTACAACCCGAACTGCTGAACGGAATTACACCAAATTTGGCAAAAAGGTAGCTCTTGGTTCAGAAAGAACTCTTTTTAGGGCTCGCCTAGACGAAAGCAAAAGCGAAGCTTTTGCTGTCTAGGGCGAGCCAACTTATGTAATCACTTTTGGGGGAATGTGGACAGCAGACTGTCATGAGCTTGAGATTTGACCTCGTGGGCGCGCACACACAGCCCGGCGCCGTGCACGTCCCTGTCACAGATTCCCTGAACACACACATGCACACGCAGGCAGGAAGGCACACACACACACACACGTGCGCACCCACCCCTACTTCCCCCCACTCACCGGCACCCCCCCGCCGCACACACACAGGAGCGCACCTACACACACACACGCACACACACATACAGAGACCCCCTCCGACCCCCCCCCCCCCGCCGCCGCCGCATACATACAAGCGCCCCCTCCCTCGCGCCCGGCGATCCTCAGCTTGTTAAGGTATTTTTCTGAAAACTGCAATCCACTTTGAAGCAGGGTTCATTTCTCTCCGCCAGGTACTTCTGTGGAGTGATCGATGGGTTCAACTAGAGCAGCGAGTGTTTCTGATCAAGGGGAGCTGCGATGTGAAGGTATATTGTCAGCTGCTATGCGGTGCTTTCATGGGATAACCTAAATTCACATCTTTGCATAAAAAGCACTTTACCTTGCTTGGCAGCCATGCTTCCCCACTTCACATCCAAACGTTCCCCGGGTACGCTGCGTGCCTCCGCTTTCGCGCTAGTACATCTGAGGAAGACGCGGCCTGCTGATTGGCTGAAGTCCTGTTGAATTCTCCCTCCCACTGTTCGCTCCTTATCACGTGATTACGTGATTACACAGCGTCCTTCGGATGTGTGTTTTGAGGGCAGGCGAGTGCAGGTTTCTGTTTTTAAATGGTGCGTGGGCCCCGGCAGGGGCCCGTGAGGCTCTTGCAAATGGTGCGTGGGCCCCGGCAGGGGCCCCCCGCGAGGCTCTTGCAAATGGTGCGAGGCCCCGGCCGGGGCCCCTGCCTGAGGCTCTTTATTAATGGTGTGCGAGGCTCAGAGACGAGTAAGGTGTGGCATCCATCCAAAAAGAGAACACCCAGCAGCAACTCCTACGCAGGGCCGAAGTCCACTGCGTCACCGACCAGGCCTGTCCTGTAGCCATAATTAAAATTATTTAAATTGCACCCCGGGTGGCCCCCTACCTGGCCAGCTAGCCTTGCGTTGGCCGCAGCCTCTCTGCCCGTCCTGCTTGCGGCCTTGCGCGGCTATCAGAACTGTGAGCTGCTGCAGCCTGCAGGCCAGACCCAGGCCCCGCCGCCAGACCTCCGGTCAGGACCAGGTGTCAGGTGAGTCTGTGTCCGACTCGGTCCGAGCCTAGGCTAATTAGGGGTCTGAGGGAACCCAGCGGGTGCGGCATGCCGGTCGGGCCCCTGAGGCATGGGCAAAAGGAGATTTTAACAGACGAGGAAAAATGATTTATTTATTTTATTTCTTCTTGTGGTCATCTGTTAAATCCCCACCTAACCCGCCCCGCCACCCCACCACTCTTTCATGCATTAGCCATGGCTGGTTGTCTCCCCTTCTTTGTATTGCTTCCGCACTCCCTGCACTGATTCACCCACCCCTCCTGTTGCTTCCCCCCTTCAGTGTTGTCTCTCACTAGTTACTTCCGCCCCTCCGTGTTGCAAACCGCAAGTCGAACAACTTTTTTTTGCCAATCCAACTTGGATCAGGAAACAGACAAAAATAAGCACTTGCGTCATTTTGCAGGTGCACATGTTCTTGCTGCGTGCGTTTTCAAAATGATGCAGCGTATGTTTATTTTCCTTTTGTTAAATCAGTTTGCACCACCCAAGTAAACACCGAAAAGAGAGCATGGTAAGTTTGCTTCATTTTATTTGACAACACATTGATGAAGTGTATAATACAGTTAATCTTCTATTAAATTCAATGCATTTGAGTTTCTAAAAGGTATTTGGCTTTTGTAGAGAACAGCTAGTAAGAAAATATGGTCAGTAAAATTGATTTTGTGAAATGTTATGTACATCAACGTGTTTTGGGTAATTTCAGAGCTGAAGATAAACTGATGCGTGCACTCCAGTTTCTAGGACACAATAGATGCAATTTAAAATATCCTCTAGCAATTTACTGAATTAAATTGTATTCACATTCGGCCACTGTAACATAGAAATGCTAGATTTAAACCGGCCACCGGATAATTATAAATACAGCTGCTTTTAATAAGGCATAGTGCAAATGTAGAAAGGAAAGGAGTGTACCAGGCAGCATAGAGGTGCATGGACAGATAGGTGAGTAGAAGAAGCATCCTAAAACGAGCTTCAAGGGGGTAAGAAAGGGCGGGATGGAGCATAGAGAGCAGATGTATAAAACCCAGAATGTTTTGGTCAGCTTTGTGGCTATTTATTTCGGTGTCAAAGTGGTTGTAAACCTACTAGTTGTGCCTCCTTAGGAGCAAAGGGTGCATGTAGGTTGCTATAGAACCAAGTGATGCTCCTGCAACGGGAACTCAAATCATAATGCTAGGAACATCCTCTTTTTGATTTCCCTCTTCGACTATTGCATTAATTCGCTATTTAGTGAACAGGGGCTGTTTTCACTGGACAGTTGCCCTTCTGGAAATATGTTAAATAGAATGAGTCTTACCAACGTTGTATTGGCACAAAGCATGGGCAAAGCAGGACAGCTCCTGGCCCTCAATCATTACCCCATCCATGATGCCAGTACCACTTGGCGTTCTGATGCCACCCTCAGTAATATGTAATGCTTGCATTGGTTCCAGAAAGGCAAGTAAAGTTGGACTGACTGTCATACACCACAAGGGGCAGCATGGTGGAAGGAAATAATGTGGGAGATACACTGGGGATGAATGCATGCAGTGTCTAAAGGCGCATTCCCGCCTTTTCCCCCTACTTTAAATGCAGACGGTCATTTCACTGCTGTAAAGGTGTGCAGTTCTTTCATTAAAAAATGACAGTGACCTCAGACCTGTTCCATTCGTGTCCTCGTGGTCTAAAAGAAACATGCATCTTATTACAACCAGGCTTGTTACAAGCAGGCATTGGAGATCATGTGTTCATCCTCTGTTGAGCTTCTTCAGGTGCATTCCATTAGAATCTAACATGACTCAAGACCTAGCTAACTCTCTGCAAGACATTTTGCGTCTTGGTCTTCTGTGCTTATTCAACACATGCTCCACGCATGTGCATTGCAAAGATTCTGAAGATGATCTCACAATAGAGCAACAAACATAGAGCAGACGTTTCTAAAAATGGTTGTAAATCTACTGTTAATGAACGTTTAGCATGTACTCGTCGTTGAATATGGTTATAAATGCTGTAAAATGTTTAAGGCATAAAGCAAACAATAGACCCAACCAGACAGCTTGAGCTAGGCCTTCTGCGGCCTCTCTTTCAATCAGGTATTGTATGATTCTGTGATGGATTGATGCCTGTCCTGTCTGATGATTCAGAAAAGGGGGTGGTGATGAACAGAGTGTCTGAATTGAGCAGACCACTCTTACCCAGTCCAAAGATCAGGGCTTGATCCATCACCGTTATTTATCTCACTGCACCATCCCAGCTCAGAACCTGGCTATATGCAAATCAGTCTGTCCCTGGCCCAGTGCATCATGGGAACAGGGCAGACTAAACTACCAAGCCAATTCTTCACCAGAAAGGAGACAAGCTACCGGGGACCGGTTTCTGGCATTTCAGCCGTCTTCGGCCCGGCTTGCTTGAATCCTGATGGTGCAGTGAGAAAGGGACTCATGTCTGAGTATGCCCTGCCACACTTATAGTGTTCTGTCTGATGGGTTCCTTTTTTCTATGGCATCAGGCAAGGTCAGCCTGTGTACCCCCTCCCAAGCGGATTCAGGCATTCCTACACATCCACGCTCTCAGGCGACACATCCATGTCCAGGTAGTCATTAGCTTGAGTTTTAACCCGGGTACAGTCGCGCGCTGGGGACTTTCCCTCTGATTCTACTGTTCTCTACGTTGCTATTGATTCTGACCTTTAAAATGACTCAACGACTCCGCTTTCAAATCAATCCATAACCTGTTATTTGGATGAATGAGCGGATACTAGCAATACTATGGAATGTTTAATGCTGGGATAATACGCAGGTTGTGTGGGAAGATTTAAAGTGGTCACACATTATCCCCAGCATTGAGATCGGAGGGTGTGGGGAGGCTGGCAGAGGGAGACTGGAAAGCACATTCCTTCTTTCTAATGCAACGCACGCACAGTAATACCCTGTTTGAAGTACGTAGTGTAAACACCCGGTGTGCTGTTGTAAATATCCGGTAAAATGATCAGACTTCTTCCAACAGTGACGCTGACTGACGTTATGGAAAAGATGCGGCAATTCTACTTTTAAAACAGGCTCCTCAGGGCTACTCTGGTCCGTCCAATGGAAAGGACCACCATCGCGCCGTGTAAAGGCGCCAACAGAGAGAACCAGAACGCGATCCTTTTGATTAAGGATGTTCCCACAGAACAGCCATGCCAACAAAATCACTCTGCGTGCATACCAAATATGGAAATGCCGAATGCTACACTGTTTCCATAGCCTCCACAGGCTTTGGACACAAGGCTCACCACCAAACCTTGCTTTTGCGGACTATTATAAAATCGCGGGAGTGTAGGTTCTTTAGAGACCAGAGAACAATGTAGATGGCAGTGTCTAGCGTGGAGGGCTAAACACTGTCACACATCCTTCCACAGAGGTCTCCATGAAGCGCCATTGTTCGTTTATTGGGAAAAGTTTGATTACTACTACTCACTCTACTACTCACTCTACTACTCCACTACTCACTCTTTACAACTCACTCTTTACTACTCACACTTTACTGCTCACACTTTACTACTCACTCTTTACTACTCACTCTTTCACTCTTTACTACTCGCTCTTTACTACTTGCTCTCTAATACTCACTCTACTACTCACTCTACTACTCACTACTACTCTCTACTCACTCTCTAATACTCACTATACTCACTACTACTCACTCTAGTCCTCTCTACTACTCACTACTACTCACTAACTATTAATCACTCTATTACTCTCTAGTACTTACTCTACTACACACTCTCTACTACGCACTCTCTAACACTTACTCACTATTACTCTACTACTAGGTCTCGCATTGGCAAGAGATTAAGCGATTGGCATTGTAAATAACAATGCCATTTAGTTATCTATTTTCAAATCCAATACATAAATACAAATGTTGTAATTTACAATGCCAATAGCTCTAACTTTTGCAAAGGCGAGACCGTTGCATTGTAAATGCTTGTTTTAAATGGTGTCAATCCGTTCAGAAGTTGCTGAGAAAATCAAAATTAAAAAAATATCAATATATAGAGGCGCGCAGGATCCGTGCACCCTGCCGATCACGAGCTGCATTCTAATTGGCTATCAACACTCCAAAGCAGGAACTGTTGGCAGCCATCTTGTGCCTCGGTAGAAGCGAGGCACAAGAAAACAGAAAAACTAAGGTGCAAAACAAGTAAAGGGGGCAGGGTAGAAACACCTTGACCCCAAGGCCTGATTAGGGGGTCCCACAAGGACCCCCAGGGCCAATAACAGCAATATTTTTTTAAAACCCCGAGATGCGTGCTGGGAGCGCGGATCCGATTCAGAAAAGGGGGTGGTGATGAACAGAGTGTCTGAATTAAGCAGACCACTCTTACCCAGTCCAAAGATCAGGGCTTGATCCATCACCGTTATTTAGCTCACTGCACCATCCCAGCTCAGAACCTGGCTTTATGCAAATTAGTCTGTCCCTGGCCTAGTGCATCATGGGAACAGGGCAGGCCAAACTACCAAGCCAATTCTTCACCAGAAATGAGACAAGCTTCCGGGGACCGGTTTCTGGCATTTCAGCAGTCTTCGGCCCGGCTTGCTTGAATCCTGATGGTGCAGTGAGAAAGGGACTCATGTCTGAGTATGCCCTGCCACACTTATAGTGTTCTGTCTGATGGGTTCCTTTTTTCTATGGCATCAGGCAAGGTCAGCCTGTGTACCCTCTCCCAAGCGGATTCAGGCATTCCTACACATCCACGCTCTCAGGCGACACATCCATGTCCAGGTAGTCATTAGCTTGAGTTTTAACCCGGGTACAGTCGCGCGCTGGTGACTTTCCCTCTGATTCTACTGTTCTCCACGTTGCTATTGATTCTGACCTTTAAAATGACTCAACGACTCCGCTTTCAAATCAATCCATAACCTGTTATTTGGATGAATGAGCGGATACTAGCAATACTATGGAATGTTTAATGCTGGGATAATACGCAGGTTGTGTGGGAAGATTTAAAGTGGTCACACATTATCCCCAGCATTGAGATCGGAGGGTGTGGGGAGGCTGGCAGAGGGAGACTGGAAAGCACATTCCTTCTTTCTAATGCAACGCACGCACAGTAATACCCTGTTTGAAGTACGTAGTGTAAACACCCGGTGTGCTGTTGTAAATATCCGGTAAAATGATCAGACTTCTTCCAACAGTGACGCTGACTGACGTTATGGAAAAGATGCGGCAATTCTACTTTTAAAACTGGCTCCTCAGGGCTACTCTGGTCCGTCCAATGGAAAGGACCACCATCGCGCCGTGTAAAGGCGCCAACAGAGAGAACCAGAACGCGATCCTTTTGATTAAGGATGTTCCCACAGAACAGCCATGCCAACAAAATCACTCTGCGTGCATACCAAATATGGAAAAGCCGAATGCTACACTGTTTCCATAGCCTCCACAGGCTTTGGACACAAGGCTCACCACCAAACCTTGCTTTTGCGGACTATTATAAAATCGCGGGAGTGTAGGTTCTTTAGAGACCAGAGAACAATGTAGATGGCAGTGTCTAGCGTGGAGGGCTAAACACTGTCACACATCCTTCCACAGAGGTCTCCATGAAGCGCCATTGTTCGTTTATTGGGAAAAGTTTGATTACTACTACTCACTCTACTACTCACTCTACTACTCACTCTACTACTCCACTACTCACTCTTTACAACTCACTCTTTACTACTCACACTTTACTGCTCACACTTTACTACTCACTCTTTACTACTCACTCTTTCACTCTTTACTACTCGCTCTTTACTACTTGCTCTCTAATACTCACTCTACTACTCACTCTACTACTCTCTACTACACTCTACTACTCACTACTACTCACTACTACTCTCTACTCACTCTCTAATACTCACTATACTCACTACTACTCACTCTAGTCCTCTCTACTACTCACTACTACTCACTAACTATTAATCACTCTATTACTCTCTAGTACTTACTCTACTACACACTCTCTACTACGCACTCTCTAACACTTACTCACTATTACTCTACTACTAGGTCTCGCATTGGCAAGAGATTAAGCGATTGGCATTGTAAATAACAATGCCATTTAGTTATCTATTTTCAAATCCAATACATAAATACAAATGTTGTAATTTACAATGCCAATAGCTCTAACTTTTGCAAAGGCGAGACCGTTGCATTGTAAATGCTTGTTTTAAATGGTGTCAATCCGTTCAGAAGTTGCTGAGAAAATCAAAATTAAAAAAATATCAATATATAGAGGCGCGCAGGATCCGTGCACCCTGCCGATCACGAGCTGCATTCTAATTGGCTATCAACACTCCAAAGCAGGAACTGTTGGCAGCCATCTTGTGCCTCGGTAGAAGCGAGGCACAAGAAAACAGAAAAACTAAGGTGCAAAACAAGTAAAGGGGGCAGGGTAGAAACACCTTGACCCCAAGGCCTGATTAGGGGGTCCCACAAGGACCCCCAGGGCCAATAACAGCAATATTTTTTTAAAACCCCGAGATGCGTGCTGGGAGCGCGGATCCGATTCAGAAAAGGGGGTGGTGATGAACAGAGTGTCTGAATTAAGCAGACCACTCTTACCCAGTCCAAAGATCAGGGCTTGATCCATCACCGTTATTTAGCTCACTGCACCATCCCAGCTCAGAACCTGGCTTTATGCAAATTAGTCTGTCCCTGGCCTAGTGCATCATGGGAACAGGGCAGACCAAACTACCAAGCCAATTCTTTACCAGAAATGAGACAAGCTTCCGGGGACCGGTTTCTGGCATTTCAGCCGTCGTCGGCCCGGTTTGCTTGAATCCTGATGGTGCAGTGAGCAAGGGACTCATGTCTGAGTATACCCTGCCACACCTATAGTGGCCAAAAACGATTCAGAAAAGGGGGTGGTGATGAACAGAGTGTCTGAATTAAGCAGACCACTCTTACCCAGTCCAAAGATCAGGGCTTGATCCATCACCGTTATTTAGCTCACTGCACCATCCCAGCTCAGAACCTGGCTATATGCAAATTAGTCTGTCCCTGGCCCAGTGCATCATGGGAACAGGGCAGACCAAACTACCAAGCCAATTCTTCACCAGAAAGGAGACAAGCTTCCGGGGACCGGTTTCTGGCATTTCAGCCGTCGTCGGCCCGGCTTGCTTGAATCCTGATGGTGCAGTGAGCAAGGGACTCATGTCTGAGTATACCCTGCCACACCTATAGTGGCCAAAAACGATTCAGAAAAGGGGGTGGTGATGAACAGTGTCTGAATTAAGCAGACCACTCTTACCCAGTCCAAAGATCAGGGCTTGATCCATCACTGTTATTT
This sequence comes from Lissotriton vulgaris, assembly GCF_964263255.1. Taxonomy (NCBI): domain Eukaryota; kingdom Metazoa; phylum Chordata; class Amphibia; order Caudata; family Salamandridae; genus Lissotriton; species Lissotriton vulgaris. Next base: position 161,710,461 of record NC_141700.1, read on the forward strand.
AGCTCACTGCACCATCCCAGCTCAGAACCTGGCTATATGCAAATTAGTGTCCCTGGCCCAGTGCATCATGGGAACAGGGCAGACCAAACTACCAAGCCAATTCTTCACCAGAAAGGAGACAAGCTTCCGGTGACCGGTTTCTGGCATTTCAGCCGTCGTCGGCCCGGCTTGCTTGAATCCTGATGGTGCAGTGAGCAAAGGACTCATGTCTGAGTATACCCTGCCACACCTATAGTGGCCAAAAACGATTCAGAAAAGGGGGTGATGATGAACAGTGTCTGAATTAAGCAGACCACTCTTACCCAGTCCAAGGATCAGGGCTTGATCCATCACCGTTATTTAGCTCACTGCACCATCCCAGATCAGAACCTGGCTATATGCAAATTAGTCTGTCCCTGGCCCAGTGCATCATGGGAAGAGGGCAGACCAAACTGCCAAGCCAATTCTTCACCAGAAAGGAGACAAGCTTCCGGGGACCGGTTTCTGGCATTTCAGCCGTCGTCGGCCCGGCTTGCTTGAATCCTGATGGTGCAGTGAGCAAGGGACTCATATCTGAGTATACCCTGCCACACCTATAGTGGCCAAAAACGATTCAGAAAGTGGGTGGTGATGAACAGAGTGTCTGAATTAAGCAGACCACTCTTACCCAGTCCAAAGATCAGGGCTTGATCCAGCAGCAAAAATGAAGCCAGCGCTTCGGTATTAATTAGCTCCTGGGTAGGCCAAGTCCCGGGCGCATCACAAAAACCGCCCCCCTGGGGCTTTCTAAAAATATTTGGGGGGGCGCACACAGCCCCCCAGCCCCGGGGACCGCTTTCCCTAGGGCTTGTTTTTTAAATGGGTGGGGGGCCTCCAAGGCCCCCCAAGCCCGGGGACCGCCACTCCGGGGCTTTTCTAAAATATTTGCGGGGAGCTCACGGCCCCCCGGCAGCCCCGGGGACCGCCACCCCCTGGGGCTTATTTTTTTTAAAAATAAGTAACATTTTTGGGGGGGCACGAGCCCCCCCACACGCCCCGGGGACCGCCACCTCCCCGGGGCACTAAGTATTCAAATTGGGGGGTCCGTTACTGACCCCCCAGCCCTGGGGACCACCTCTTCCCTGGGGCTTTTCAAATGTTGTGAGGGGTGCCGCGGGGCCCCCCTCTTGTAGCCTTTGATGGCCCTGGGGACTGCCAACTCCCAGGACTGGCTCCTGCAGTGTCCGGAGGTGCCCACCCTGGGACACTGTTGTTTTCTACGGAAGGGCGGGAGTCTGTCTCCCGCCCTACTGTAGCAAACTCTGCTTTGGATTTTGGAAGAAAGAGCAGGGAAACCTGCTCTCTCGTCCAAAATTCAAAGCAGAATTGCTTTTACACACGGGGAGCTGTATGTTAGCAGCTCCCCATGTGGAAAAGCAATCCTGGCACCCGTAGGACGTGGGGAGCCGGCGTAGGGGGATGGGGTAACTGGGGCGAATAGAAATTAGTGGTAGGAGGCAGTTTTTTTTTACGAAAAACTTTGGAGTCATGAATCCAGCGCGGCTCTCAGCGCATCCCCCTGGTGTGAACGTGCTGGGTGCGTGACTCCAAAACGTGCTGGGTGCGCGACTCCAAGCAAAAAAAACGTATTATTTATTAATATAAATCTAGGTTATATGTTTGGATCTTGGGTGGCTCTAATAAGAGTCCTTGTGTTTATTGGGAGATTTTGGTACCTACAAGTAAGTGCCTATGCAGAGTCTAAAGTTGTTGAGAAAGACTCTGTTACCCACATCTGTGAAATGTACACCATCTCTCCTGTTGATGCCATCCATATTAAAATGCAGATTGTGGTTGTATATGGACCCCATACTATAATCTCTGAGATGAACAGAAACAGCTTTATTGACATGTTTCCTAGCTTTCTCAATCTGTGGACAAAATTGATTGGACCTGTTCCATTTCTGTCTTTGGCATATGTTAGAATCGACAAAGGCAGTTTTGGGGAAAAGTAACATCAATTCTGCAAAGTTGTCCTTTATTAGCATTTCCAGACCTACCCCAGTCAAAGTGCCTAGGTCATTGCCACCACAGTGCACAATTATGAAGTCCTACAATCAAGCAGATCTCTAACCAGCTATATACTATTGATAAGCTCTTCTAAATACCCAGTACCTATGCAGTATAGGAATTCTTCTGTCTGTCCCATGCACTTTTCCATTCACCCATTTAGCACTATCTACGTATCCCATCACTCCACCAATACATATGCACTTATAAATTCAGCACGCACTTTCTTTGCAACAAGGAAATTACTCCAGTTATTAGTGTTATTAGCCGTATACTTAAGGAATGACAGTCCCTAACACAAGTGCAGGTACAAAATGTTGTACACTATCCATGCACACCTCTACCCAGCTACAAACTATTGATACGCTCTTCTAAATACCCAGTTAGTACCTATGCAGTGTAGGAATACTCCTGTCTATCCCAATCATTTCTCCAATCACCCATCCAGCACTATCTACTTATCCTATTACTCCACCAATGCCTAAGCATTTATAAATTCACTATACACTCTGTTTGCAATACTGTAATTATTGAAGTTACTAGTCATGTACTTATGGAATGGCCTAGCCACTAACACAACTACAGCTACAATATTGTGTGCACTATCCATGCAGACCTCTAATCAGCTACATAATACTGATACACTCTTATAAATACCCAGTTAGTACTTATACAGTGTAGGAATTGTCCGGTCTGTACCATGCACTTCTTTAATCACTTATCAGGGGCGTAACAAACACCCTCGCAGCCCACGCAGTGCGGGGGGGCCCCCAGTGTCCAGTACATGAAGGGGGCCCCTCAGCTCATCTGCGGAGCGCTGTGACAGAGACGGGCTCAGAAGCAGAAGCTGCAGTCTGCAGCCTGCTCTGAGCCCCTCGCTGACCCAGGGCTGAAGATGTTTCTCTTCAGTTAGAGCGCGCCAGGCTCCTGACAGGGTGGGGGCTCTTTGAGAGAGAGTTTTCCACGGGGCACTGCTCGAGGGTCTGAGAAGGGATGAAGCAGCACAATGCTGACAGAGCAGGAAAATGTTTGCACCTCCATGGCATGAACAGGAGAGAGCTGTGGGTAGGGCTGGGGTGGCAGAGGAGCCGGAGAGTTGTACATTCCGGGGGGGGGGGGGGGGGGGGGGGGTGGGATGGGGCGGGGGTCGATCATAATGCTTTGCCTGCTGCAGGGTCGGACCCTGCCTGCCTGTCAGAGATGTCTCACCAAAGGAACCTAGGAACGTCTTCTTGCTGCTGCTCTGGGCAGGAGTGGTGCAGTGCCAGCAGCAAAGAGGTAAGAGTGGACAGGAGCAGATGAGATGGGTGCCTGCCAACCCCATCTAATTTTTGTGGGGAATAACGAAGTTTCCATAACTTTGCTTACAATTCATTGTTTTTAATCAAGGTGTGCGTCCAGGTGTGGATCATCATTTAGCCGTACATAAGGGAAGCGCCAGGCAGGTGCACCGTGCAGGGCAATGCTTCTCTTAACTGCCGTTTTCATTTTAAAGGGTTCCGTTTGAAGATGTTATAGATTTGACGAGGCAAGTTATAAAGCTGTTCTTCCCGTGTAATTTAGGAATCAGTACAGTGCTCTTAGGTACTGTCCTTGCGCAGTCCGGAACTGTAAATGCACTGGTTGCAGTTGCTCAACGTGCAGCAGGTACAGTGGCACCAGGCCCAGCAGTGTGAGGGACCACTCTACCGCTGTTAAAGCTGGGTTTTACTCCCATGCCTGATGGTGGAGCAATTTGTTGCTTGCATTAAGGCCCATGGCACCCTTGCAGCTCTACTGCAAATGCACATACAGTCACTTGCAACAGCGCATAACATTGTGAATCCATGAATGGTACAGTTATTATTTTAAGTATTTACATCTCCTGAAGAGTGGTGGTGATGGGACTATATCATTCTGCTCAAACTGTGTTTCCAAGTAGGGGAGTCGTGATGAAAAAAACAAGTCCATTAATTCAGTCAGCATCCTTCAAGTGCTCAACTGACTTTTTTAGGCAAAGACATTGGATTGCCTTACCATGTCAGCTAAATCGAATCCCCATTGCAATCATATGGAAAGTAAAAAACGTCACGTATTTTGTCCTATTATAACCGTCTTTTTTATTTGTCCCATTTGGGAGATAAAGCGATGAATCCATTTGCTCAGGTTCACACATGAGGTAAAGCGTGTAAAAGGATTGAATTCCTGGCTGCCAGTTACCACAGTCTGCACTTAGCCACTGAATTGCATCTGACTCCCTGTGACATATCTGCTGCTGGGTGACTCTAGTGGATAAGGGTACACTTTGTTGAATGTGTTGCAGATGTTTTTCTGCTGAACAGGGACCATTGCTGCCGGTACAGTGGGGTGCAGATGCACCCCTTCCAACTTACCCAACCCCCCTTTGCAGTTTCCTATGCCGGAGGCGGGTCCCGCTGGTGAGCTAAGGAATGGCAAATTATGTGGCACAGTCTTTGGCAGGGCTTTCTTGTCATGAATCCCATTGGTATGCAAAATGCAAAGCTTTATAATGTATGCACATTGACTTGCTCCTGTTGAAGAATGTATTAACCAACACTCGCTGATTTAGTCTTAATTGAAGCACTAATCAACATTGTATTAGCACTCAGAGTAAAGTAGATTGTGTAAAACTACGGGGGAGAGAATGTGGCCTATCGGCTAGGGCGGGCGACCTCGGAGCTGGGGAGCTGGGGAACCGGGTTCAAGTCTCGGGTGGGACGCTCAATATTCTGTGATTCTGAGCAAATCTCTTAATCTCCCTGGTGCTCATGTAAAGCGATCTGATACCCTCAGGTCTAGTTCGCCCTATATAAAACTCCACACAAAAAAAACAGGATCTGTTGAGATGCATTGGTAGGTAAAAAATAAGGGGAAGAGCTATCAGTGGTGCAGTCAGTGCAGTGGTGCTCACCTTGATTGCCTTTGCAGACTGCATTATTTTACTCAATGGCTGCTCAGATCAGTGTTTTTCCTCATATCTGCCCTACACCAACCTCTCTGTTTCCACTCGCTGGAGAGAAAGAAACTTGAAGGGCAGGTAGAAAAAAAACAGACCGGCCGCAGATGGGCATCATAGATAAGCAGTGGTTTAATTTGTAGATTATTTCTGAGAGGCTGTATCGCGATGGTGCTCTGGCTGCTTGTCAGGAGTTGTGATGCTTTTTAAGTGAGTGGCGCAGCATCAGCCATCCAATGACAGAGCAGTTCATAATCAAGACACTTTAGAGGAGGTACTGAGAAGGCAGGGTAAGCACTTTCGGCACATGCAATGCTGTCAGTTCATCACTCACCACCAGGGCAGGCATTAGCTCTGGTGGTGCCCAGTTCTACAGTATTTTTTGGGTGTCCTCCTCCAATGACCTCCTCTTCGGATTCCCACTGTCATTTGTCAAAAGTGACCCTCATCTCTCCATAGCCCCTCCATAGCCCCTCTATCACATAAATGTCATTTGTTTTAAAGCACTGTTAAAGGCTGGTTTTACTAATCCACTCACCTAGCCTAAAAGAATATAGATCTGTTCTTTGCAGCAGGCATATTAACCCTCTCTGCTACTTTATGGCAAGTTAAAACTGCCACTAGACACAACTCTGATCTATTTCTCTAGCAGGAACATTCATTACAAGAGTTATCTTGTCATTTTTATTGCTGCCCGAAAGCTGGATGCACAAGGAACTCTGCAGCAGGCGTTTTTAAATAGTAAGAAGCTGCTAATCACAGCCCCCCTCTTGAGTACAGTTCCCCTCTCCAGGTCAGCGCCTAGTGCGGCCTCAACACTCGCGCTGCCTTAAAGCCACCCGTGCTCACCACTCCCAAACTCAATTGCAATATGGATATTTTCCCTTAAAAGCTAGAATAACTTATAAAAATGAACCAGTAGTGGAAAGTTGAAATAAACACATCTATGGAAGTCAGGGATTTTCCAGGGTAAACAAAGGTGAGCGCTTTTGTTCTAGAAACGTAGACATTTACTTGGCATTAAACTAAAGTTTGTTGTCTGTACATACAGTCCCTCCTGGGGTGCAAAGTCTTTTAGATTTTTGGGGGGATGCTGAAGCTCATTACCACAATGTTATAAATGTGCTTAGATTCACAGCAGTCCATTTGGGGACAGCACTTGTGCTGGAGAAAGGTTCTTTGACCCGAGCTCCATGGTAAACACTGCAGAGGACCCAAGATCACAAGGAGCCGGCCAGTGCATATTTGAACGTAGGGACAAAAATGCTGCAATTTGTATTTTTCAGATGGCATTATGTTGTTAAAACCTATATGCAGTGGTATATTTGAATTCTGCCTATCCATAAGGTGATGCAGCTCTTGGAGTTATTTAATGTATTTCACTGGTATGGGATTCTAACCTTATTTTATAGTTTCATTCTCAAGTGCAGAGTGAGACGTCTACACATAAAGAAGTCTGAACTCTTATGGAGAAATATAAGAGACAGAGTGGAAGATGAAATGAGAGCAGAGAGCGCATCCATCTGAGCAACCAAATGAGAGAAGGGAAACCTGTGATTGAGAAGTGTAACAGTATGAGGGGAAACAAATGTGAGGAGCCAGAGAAAAAATTAGGTGACAGGAGAAGCAGAGCATAGGGGGTGAAGAACGAGAGAGGGAGGAAAACAGAAAGTAAAACAGAGGAGGAGCAAGATAATGAGAAGGAGATGAATGGAAAGAATGAGAGTGAGGCACAGAGAGAGAGAGGCTAAGGGTGAGAGAACTAAGAAGTGAAGAAGCAGACTTTGAGAGAGGGAGAAAGTGAGAGAGAAGATACAGTGAGATCAAAAGAGAAGACATGTTTTGTGATCTAGTGTTCATGAATTTGAATCTCAACTAGGCCAAGTCACAGTTTCATCTTTTTAAGGTTGGTAAATGTGTACAGTAATGCCTTTGAAAAAAACACTTTATTATAAGAGGTGTCTTGAGGTGAAGCGGGTTATCAGAGAGTTCCGCAGACCAAAGGAGAGTGAAATAACTTTACAGTGTTTGAGAGTAACAGCAAAAATATAAGACCACAAATCTGAGAAACCTTAATAAACAGAGAGGAATAAAGTAATGTTTAAAGAGCTCAAATGTGTGCATGGGAGAAAGAAAACAGGAGTAGAGCTATGGTAAATGTATTAATTTGCACTTAGGAAAAAACACTCTGGAGTTTGAAAGAATATAAGATCAAATGGCGAAAGAAACTCTAAAGATAAAGTATAAAAGGAGCCTGAGAAACCCAGAGAATCACATAAAGACTGAAAGAGACCCATAAGAGCAAACAAGACACCCTTGAGAATGAGGGAGAAAGGCAGTTAAGCCATGAGAGAAAGAGACCAAATGAATTTTGTAAGGATCTCTGTAAAAGAATACATTCTCGTTCTGTTGAACATCATCAAAATATGTTGTGCAGAGAAAATTAAAGAAGTCAGAGATGGTAGATTGTTTTGGGTGGACCATTGTCAGGGGATAGTTAAAGAGACGGATGGAGGGATGGATGAGCAAAGAGAGAAAGGTTATGTTAGACAACCTAGGAGAGAGTGAAAGAAATCCCTTCAAATAGATTGAGAGATGGGTCAAAGATTGATGAAGTAGGGCCTCAGGGAGCAATAGAATGGGTCCCAAGTAGGCAGAAAGAGTGAAGGAAACAAGCCCAGAGAGAGAGGTGATATAAATGTTGAAAAAAGGGACAAAAGAGCGTTATCAATGTAAGGTAAAAAGATCCCAAATAGGAAAACGGGTGGAAGAGACCGGGAACCCACAAAGAGAGTGAAAAAGGAAAACAGAGAGCCAGTGAAAGACAAAGGGATAAGGCGTCTGTAAAGTATTAAGACTTTGCAAAAGACCGATAATGCGGAAGGAGAAATCCACCCAAACAATGGGTAAAGGAGACACATCAGAAGAAACTTAGATAAAGGAAACTCCGGAGGGAGAAGAGAATAGTATTGCCTTCAAACAAGTTGTATCAGTTTTCAGTGCATGTGTGATGAGCTGGATTGCGAGCACAGAGTTTGAAGCTCTCTAGTTAAGTGTAAATAGCTCACACTGGTCTGATCAGCCACTGCCGTAATTCCGAACAGTGCTACCTTCTCAGACTGCTCAGCGGGATCAAGGTTCATTCATTAAGGCTCATGGACCATTCTGCATATTCCATAATTAAAATCCAACTCTGTGTCAGGGATTACATTTCCCAAGCTGATAACTCTTCATATAATGATGATTTGGCATTTAAGGCTCACATTTACCATCACACTAATCGACGTAAATGTACTTTTCTTTAATCTTGATGCAATTAGAATATCTTTGTTTATAAAATATCTAAGCATTTAGTGGCATATTCTATTCTGCTTGGTATAATGAGGTATTTTCCCTCAAACGTTTTAATTTGCTTTATTCTCTTTGTAAATAGTGCTTCTTATTGCCACAGACAACTTTGAATTTTACTTGTGTTGATGGAATATTATATTAATGTAAAAATTTTATTATTTTGCAGACCCATTGATCTTTTATCGTTCAGATCTTTGTATTAATTTATCCAGGTACAAATACTCTTACCTAAATCCGAAGGCCGATTAAGTAGAACAATGGGACATACAGTGGGAGAACATAAGAAGGAGATAAACAGCGAGGAAGAGAGGATACCAGGGGGGACTGGGAAAGGTTGGAGAGGAGGGATAAAATATCAGGGGTTGCCACCCAGGGAGCATAGCCCCTCTTGTCAGAATGAGCTCTTTCACAATGTATTCAGTGTCAGCAGGTTGGGTCTTTAAGTGCGTCGTACCCACTACGGTCAGTCTTTATCTTGTTGCTCAGGTGTGCCTCCTCATCCTGTAAGCTGTTGTACTCATAAGTAAAGAGGACTAGTAAATTCCCAAACGTCCTCTGCCAGAGATTGGATGCATGGGCCCCTCATTTTGTCAAAGTGTAGCAACTTGTTCTGCAGGGAAGCAGGAAGCTTTTCCATCTCTGTGAGGTCCCATAGATTATGTAGCCAGTCAAAGTGAGACAACAATGCATCTGTGCCCCATTTGGCTTTAATGACATGTTTAGCCCCACAAAAAGCCATTATTATTGCCTTCCCTTTGTTAGGGTGGAGAGAGTGTGTTTGGACATTTGGGAGTCTCAGTAGGACGTAACTAGAAAGACTGGGTATATCTGTTTAAAAAATGTCATTGATATCTTTTAGACGGCCTATCAGTAGTGTTCGAGTTTGGGACAGAGTGTGCCTGGGTGGCCAAAGTTGTGTTAACAGCCATTAGGATTGTTGAGTTTCCATTTCACCTTCTGGCTGGGGTGTAGTACCAAAAGTGTGTCACCTTAAGCATTGCTTCTTTTTCTTTTCCTGAGGCACAGAATGAGGAGGTGTGCACTTTGTGGAGGATGTCAGTCCATTTCTTTTGGATGAACTGAAAGTCCAGCTCAGGTTCCGAGCTGCGGGGCTAGAATAGGTGCACAATTCTCATGTTTTGAATCGTGTACCCAGACCCACCTTATCCAGTTTTTCCCACAGAAAAAGGCCAGTGCGCTTGATCAAATGCCTTGTCTCTGTCAATTGACAAGAGAAGTGCTGAGACTCACTCTACCGAGAATGTGTGTCTGTCTGTCAGTCTCTCAGACACCTTGGAAGAGAAAGCTGCACAGTGTGAAAGGTTAGGTTTGTGACTGGTTGTCTTTGCCTTGATTGATTTAGAAAGATTTGGGGAAGACACCTTGGATTGTTTCTGCAGGTAGGTTGGAGAAAGAGGTCGGTCTTAGTTTTGGGCTGATTATCAATAAACTAGGAATTTGGGACTCTAGTGAGTCTTGAGTAGCGGGATCACATGGTGGAAGGTTGGGTGTTGGCTGGAGATCCTTCAGTTGCTCTTTGAACATTAGCAGGTTGGACGGGTTGTGAAGTCTGTTTCAAGGGCTTTTGGCAAACATTAAATGGATCAGCCCTCTGCAGAGTATTTTTTAAAGTGAGTTATTAGGAAGATGGTGTGTGGTTGGAACACAGCTTATTTTTTGGGGTGATTTTGTCCTTGATTCTTAGTGGTGCTTATCAGTAAATGGCTTTGTGAGGTAATAGCGTGGAGTTTGAAAAAGAAGCAAGAGCGAGTTGTTAGCATCCAGGAAAAACAACAATGGGCTGTTTAAATACATTGTGCCAAGAATGGTAACAGACAGTTGCATGTGTTGAAAACCTCAGCCCTGCAAAATTCTTTACAAATTATTATCAGAGTGTGAAAATCAATGCATTTGCAAAATTTAAGAGGCAGCAGTGAGAGATTCCAAGACCAGGTTTACTAATGTCACAGCTGACGGAAAAGGTTGATAAGCCTACGCTGACCAAAAGTAAAGTGTACATCCTCTTAAAGCCAATGTGATGACCTAAATGATGCCCCTCGGGCTCTTTTATACCTTTTCCTATGTTGGAATATGCCTGGGTTTTTGGGAGTTGTGTCAATGTGGATGTCTCTGTATTTGAGGTATTGACCTGCTGGGGGCTTTTTTTTGTTTGCAGAAGAGTCTACAACAACATTGCTATGGGATTTGAACAAGGCTATTATACATGCCCCAAAATAAAAAAGGGCTTGTGGTGGGTCAGTGGAAGAGATATGTCCCCCATTCCAGCAAAGTCCTCCCCTCTATCAGTGGCCTTTTTGTATGTGTGTGAGGGCGTGTGTGTGTGTGTGTGTATGTAGATAGAGCGAGAGAGAGAGATTCAAACACTTTAATCAAACAGCACTGATTTGCTAGAAAAGGTAGTTGGACAATTTAATGTGTGTGGCAAGGTGCAGTGTCAGTTTTTTTTGTGTTGTCACCCAATACATTGATCAGCTGTGGTGGTGGGCACTACCGGAGACAGGATAAATAGCACCGGGTAACAGGCACAATCTGGCCTCTATGGAGACACCAGTGAAGACTCTGGAGTAAATAAATATAACATCCCCTGCAGTATGGAGGGTCGCTGGCCTGAGAGCTCTTGACTGGCACAGAGAATGGGGGGCCCCCTCCATGTACTTTGCAGGGGGGCCCCCTCAAGTTTTGTTACGCCACTGTCACTTATCTACCAGTATCTACTTATCCTATCACTCCACCAATATGTAAGTGCTTATAAATTAAGTGATCACTCTGTTTGCAACACTGTCATAATTTCAGTTACTAGTGATATTCTTATAAAATGACTTGGGCACCAACACAAGTGCACATACAATATATTGTGCATCATCCCTACAAATCTCTAAGCAGATACATACTATTGGTCCACTCCATTAAATACTGAAGTAGTACCCATGCAGCGTAGGACACCTCCTGTCACTCTTATACAATTCTTCAATCACCCATCCAGCACCATGTTCTTATTGTATCAGTCTGCCAATACCTATCACTTATGAGGCAGATTTACAAGCACCCTGCACCACCAGTATGTCACTTTTTGAACGTAGGGATGGCGCCACGCACTCCTTCATATTTACATGGAGAGGAAAAGCCACCCTGCGTGGCTTCTCTTCTCCTTGTAAATACAACCCCTTCATACACAGCACTTTGTGTTGAAGGGGCGTTCCGTAAGTGTTGTTCTGGGTGCTCCCATGCAACACTCATAGAACAAGAAACCTCTCCAGATTTATGAGAAATCGTAAATCTGGAGATGTGTGTGAATGCTGCAGCATCCTAGAGTTGGTGTAGCAAGGAACAACAAGGAGAATTGTTTTCATTTCTCCTCATTTTTTTCTCTTTCAATGCATGCTGAATTCCACAGCATACATCGAAAGAGGAAAATGCCTTTATTGATTGCTTTTGTATTGTATTGTATTGTGTTCTTGTATAGCGCGTACTGTCACCCTGCGGGTATCTTGGCACTTCGACTTATCAGATGGTACCAGCAAAAAACAGTGATCATATTTGCAGAGTTAGAAGCTCATATGACTCATTCCTTGGGAAGAGCCAGGTCTTTAGGCTTTTTCTGATGAGAAATAGGGAATTAGATTGTCTAATACTCTGGGGCAGGCCATTCCAGAGGTTTGAGGCTGCTACCCTGAAGACTCTGCCTCCCATCCTGGTTTTCTTAAATCTAGTAACAGTTGCCAGACTTGCACTGGAGGATCAAGGGTTTCTCCCAGGGTTGTGCCAGGTAAGTTTTTCCTGCAGAGGTACTGGGCCCAAGCCATGTACTGTTCCGAATACAACACAGAGAGACTTACATTGAATTCTCTCCTTAATGGGAAGCCAATGAAGGTCTCTTAAAGCCAGCGTCGTTGAGGATCTGCGCTGCCTATTTAGCACTAGTTTTGCTGCTATAGACTGGACTCTCTGCAATTTCAACAGTACTGATTGTGGTGTTCCCAAATACAGGGAGTTGCAGTAATCCAGTCTACTCAAAATAATGCTCCTTACTACAAGAGATCTAGTGTCGCAAGGTAGTAGTGGGAGAATCTGGAGAAGTGATCTCATCAGGGAGAAACATGTACTGACCGTTTTATTGGCTTGTGACTCCATCTGGAGGTTGTCATCTACCATAACCCCAAGGTTACACACTGTTTTAACTTGGGCTAATGGTTTATCCTTGGTACTGAGTCTAAACTCCAGCTGTAGATGCCGGGACATCTTGGCCGTGGAGCAGTACACAACTTCAGTTTTCCCTCTATTGAATTGTAAGGAGTTTGTCCCAAGCCTATTGGAGGTCTGTTCCATACACTCCTGGAATGTGTCCATAGTTATTGCCTGATTCCCTTCCAAGGAGAACACCAATTGGGTGTCATCAGCGTAGTTAACCAGGTCAATTCCAAAGGACTAAATAATGGGGATCAGAGGACACAAATATATATTAAATAAAATGGGGCTTATTGCAGAGCCCTGCGGCACTCCATAACGCATCAGGGTTTTATTAGATGTATATGGTATGATGGTCACGGCCTGTTGTCTACCTGTCAAATAGGATTGCAGCCACTTCAGTGCCTGTTCTTTCATGCCTATATTCTCCAGTCTTTTCAATAGTATGGTGTGCTTCACCGTATCGAATGTGGCCGACATTTCTAGTAACACTAGTACAGATGGATTGCCATTGTCGGCTCACATTCTTAGGTTGTCCAATGCGGTCACTAACGCTGTTTCAGTTCCGTGACCTGGTCGGAACCCAAACTGGTCCTTGTCTAGCAGATGATTTTCTTCTAGATATAGGGACAGTGATTTACTAACTGCCTTTTCCAGAATTTTTAGAGGATACTGTAGGAGAGAAATTGGTCTAAAGATTATTGGACTTGTAGGGTCAAGAGACGTTTTTTTGAGCAGCGTGGTCACCACTGCCTGTTTACAGACTTCCGGAACCATTCCTTCTTCCAGTGACTGGCAGCAAATCTGCCACAGCCAAGGAAACAGTTCTTTCCGAAACTCCTTCCAAACCCTATGTTGAAGGGGGTCCAGGGGGGAGTCTGAGGATACACTTTGGCCCAGGCTAGTAAATGCATCCTCGGTAAGAGGTTAATAAAACACTCTAGAATGGGCGACTGGAGGCTATTAGCTGTTTGTATCTGTGGCTCTTCAGCTAGAGTCTGAAGTAGTTCATCTTGACACCTGCTATTACTGGGGTTAAGACCCCCAACAATTTTGATGATCTTGTCATCAAAATGGGCGGCAATGTTGTAGCATAGTTTTTGTGTTGCAACCACCTTGTTGCCCATACAGACTGGATTGGATAGGTCCTTTATGATATTGAAAAGCGCTTTAGTTCCATTGGATGCCTGCAGGATGGATTTTGCATAGAATTCTGCTTTGGACATAGCAACAGTTTCCTTATACAGAGTCTGCAGTAGTTTCAACTCTTTTTTTATTTGGCTCTTCGTATGACCTTCTCCATTTCCTCTCGGCCTGTCTGCAATTTTATCCGTATCAGTTTCAATTCCTCACTGTACCAGGGGGCTGAGGGTTTCTTTCTGTTCTTCAGTCTTTTCACCGGGGCAATCAGATCCAGGGTACCATTAATATAGTTACAGTAGGTTTGATAGTTGTCTTCTACTGAATCACTGGGTACAAAAAGATTCTGTTCTAGGAATGTCGGGTATACTCTATTTCTTACTAGCTTAGGCCATTCTCTGCCCTTACGATGGGACGTCGGTCAGTTCATGTTGTTCAATGATCTGGGCACTAGTATCCTAAAATGGATAAGAAAATGATCAGTCCAGCTTTGGGGCAATACATCCATCACCTCTGCCTCATTCCGATTTTCAAACAAGATGTCTAAGACGTGTCCTCCTTGATGGGTTGGCTGATGTACTAGCTAGTGTAGGCCAAGGCTTACACAGGTTTGCCTCAATTCTCTCAGATGGGGTTCGGGGTTCCCGTTGTCCCAGTTATTAAAGTCCCCTAATATAACAATTCTTGAGTGTGCTAAAGTCAGGTTGGCGAGGATGTCGAACAGGGCTTGATATTGGGTATTTACACTTGGAGGTCTATAACAAACTACTTCAGTTAGTAATCTTCCTCTTGCCTCTTGCAATGAGAAGCCAAGCAGTTCAATACCCTCAATCTCGTCGACATGTACTGGACTAAAATCCCATTTTTCTTTAAAAATCACTCTCTCGAGGGTCTTGGTTTATGAAACATCTTATAGCCTTCTGGGGACTCAATGCCCAGTTCTACCGAGGAGTCAGTGCAGTCCAGGTTTCCATTATGAATAGAGCATCTAGATCCAGGCACTCTAGCAAGTTTGACACCTCCTGGTAGTGCTTCATCAAGGACCTGCTATTAATCAGACCACATTTTAGAATATCTTTGGTCTGGGTGTTCATCATCAATGGTATTGATGTTATTAGTCATATCTGCTTGTGTCCTCCTAACATCCCTCTTACCTATGTGAAGGTGTTGTTCCCTGGAGTAGCATATTCTGCCCTGTCCTTGGGTGGGACAGGCAGCATGGCTGGCGCTGAGCACGACAGGAGCGTGGACGGGTGCAGACGGGCTTGCCTCTGAGCGCTTGCATCACCCTTCCTAATAATGGAGGAGTATTCTTAGCAATCAACCACTAGCGCACTAACCAAAATGGCGCCGGTAGGGAGATGCAAATGTCGGATAATTCTCGCTAACCAGCGAGATGCAAGATTATTTTTAAAGTGCAGGTATGTGGTCTTGTTTTAAAAAATTAAAAAAGCTTACAAAGCTGCTGTCAGCAAGGAAAATACAACTTTATGATCCCCCTGTTCCCCAATCTACACGCACACAAAATCGTGACAATTTTTTCAATTAGCCTTTTAACAAGATCAAGCAAGCGGCAAATAGCGTTTTGGGCAGTAAGTCTTACAATATTCTGGTCCGGCGTAGAGGGGCTTGCCCTTCCTGCACAAAAACAATCTCCCCACGACACGGACATCCTTGCACCATGGTGCAAAGGATGCACACCCCCACGACACAAGGATGCCTTTGTCACCGCATGGCTGCACTTTGTGCAGCAGTGCAGAGGGAAGCACAGAGTTGCAACATATTCATGTACATATGTCACATCCCTGCGCTTCGAAAGTGCCACAGTGCAGTGCAGCTACAGAGCTTGCAGTGTTACGCTGCAGTACTTCCACATAAATCTTCACCTGTAAATTCACCATACACTACTAATGCATTCTTTCAGTCAATCATGCTCTACACATATATTCAACCAGACTTTCAGACATTATCATGCAATTATAATTATTTTTTTTCAACCAGAGAAGGTAGTTCTGATAAGAACTTTTTTTTTCATTTGGTATTTTGTATTTTTTTTGTATTCTTTTAGTGTTTTTCTAGAAAGAAAACAGTAAAAGGAAAAAAATAAACAGGTAACTTTTGGAATTAAACAACATTCCAAAAACAACAAAAGAAATAAAAGATTAACAATTATGATTGTGCTGTGCTGCACAAACAGCATTCCCGGATTGTTTTTTTTTCTTTCAGTAATAAGTAAGCTTTATTCGATTTTTTTCAAGTAAAATCATAAAAGCACAACAAATACATCAATTAAAAATTCATATACAAAATTGATACAAATGGTTGCTTACTTAAACATTTAAAAGACATTCGTTTGGGAAACGGAATAAAACACCATTATTATAAATTTAAGATCCAATACAATCACACAACGACAGGCATCAAGGTACCGGGAAGGGAAATGTTTTGCCACATAGATTTTCGGTACCTTATAACCGATTTTAAAAAACATGAAACAGCGAAAATAACATGGTCATCTTCTAGCTGTAGCAGTTTTTGAAAGGCTGGTCTGCAGTTTCTTAAGCCCCATCGTTTTAATAAAGGTTTCAAAAATTGTTGTCTAGGGTTTGTATATAGTTTGCAGAAAAACATTATGTGTATGTTAGATTGCACTGCGATATTATCGCATGGTCAGACCAACTTGCTGGATGACCAGTTGTTCATATCAGGTGAGGTAACCATGCGATAAAAAGTCCCCAAACGCAGGCGGGACAGAAGCATTCGGGGATACGGGCTGGGGACCACAGTCAAGTAGGTTTGCAAGCCTTCGTGTCTTAGTTTTTCAAGGTTCCATCTCGCAGTTTCTAGGTGGATGGTTATCATTTTTTTGAGAACCGATCTTGGGATACCCTCCATGGTTCTAGGGTTTTCAAAGTACTCTGGGTGTCCCAGATCGGTAAATGTTGATCTTGCATATGATAACCATCTAAAGTTAGCAACCCCATCTAAGGCCACGCAGTCTTCTATGAGGTCCCTGTTGAAGCTAGCTTCGTGTGTAACCCACACCTTATGCCACAGCAGGATTGGGGACATCTTAATAGTGTCACTAAGGTATTTAACTCCTGCCTCAATATGCACCATGAATGTAGAGGTACTTTTAGGCACACCCAATAGGTAGCAAATAAATTGGTTTTCGCAACCCTGCAGGGAGTGGTCCTTCTCAATGCCCCATAAGCCCGCACCATAGGTGGCTGTTGAAGCACATTTAGCCCGATAGATCTGGATCAGCTCCTTAATTGGCTTACCACCAAGTCTGTCAGAAAAAGCGCGCAAGGCGCCTATGGTGCAGATGAAAGCCAGCTTTCTGGCCAATCGCAGGCTTCCAGCGGCACCGTCTGTCAAAGAGAACTCCTAGATAGCAAAACTTGTCAGTGGGAGCTATTTTTTGTTTATCCAGGAATATATTACAAGGGGCTCTATTATGCTTCCTGGTGCATGGCATGGTAAATGTTTTTGAGATATTGACTCTAAGGCCTCTATCCTTCATATAACTTGCAAAGTTGGTTACTGCCCTCTGTAAGCCGACTTGGGTCTGGGACATTATGGCCGCATCGTCGGCATAGAGTAAAATTGGTACTGGTAAGCCTTTCACAGTGGGGTAATCATTTGGTAAGAGAGAGAGGTATTGTCCAACTGAATTTATATAATAGGTCAAAAGCCGTGGGGCCAGAATGCAACCTTGTCTCACCCCTCTTGAGATCGGAAATTTCTCAGTGCATTCCCCCTGTTTGCCATACCTCACTCGTGCCCCTGAGTTATTGTAAAGCTCTTTAATAAAAATAATTATACGGGTGTCGATACCCAATTCACCCAGCATGGTCCATAGTAATGAATGGTCCACGCAATCGAACGCGGAGCTTAAATCGATAAAAGTTATAAAAAGTGCTCCGCTTTTGGCCTGGGTGTACTTAGAGATAAGGAGGGACAGATTTAAACACTGTTCAGTTGTCCCTATACCTTTTCTGAACCCATACTGCAAATGAGACACAACGTTATGATCTTCCTCCCATAGTTGTAATCTTTTTTTAATAATTCTACCTGCCACTTTCATTAGACCATCCAATAAGGATATTGGCCTGTAGCAGGTAGGGTCGTCCCTACTACCCTTTTTAAATATAGGGACCACTATGGCATCCGACCAGGTTTCAATGAACCCACTTCGGATTCCCTTGTTTAAAACGTTTGTAAGCAGGGGGGCCCAGAAATCCGGTTCTGCTTTGTAAACGTCTACCGGGGTACAGTCTGGTCCTGCTGCTTTGCCTGAAGCGCTTTCCCTGATAGCGTCACAGACTTCTTCTATGGTAAAGGTTAAATCTATTGGGAATGGGTGGGATGAGGGGTGTTCACATCCACTGTTGGCTACACTTTTATCTGCGATTGGGCTCGCCCCTAAAGGTGGTATAGTATCACCTACCCTCGTTTGATTATACAGTTGGCTAAAGTGAATTAGCCATCTTTCACCAGTTATGGCAAGGTCCATTGTGCTACCACTTTCCCTCGATTGGTATAGGGTTTTAACCACCCTCCAAAAATGAGAACTATTTTTCTGTCTAGAGGCCTCCATCAGTGATTCCCACGCTCTCTTTTTTAATGCCAGTCTTCTTTTTTTAATAGCTAATTTATATAGTTTCCTGGCCTCGCGTATTATGAGGGGGTTTCTTGGTTTCAGGGACAGGGCTCCTTTTAGATCTTTCGGCGCTTTCGTGCATTCCCCGTTGAACCACCCTTCAGAGCTTATTGGGTTACTTTTAGGCACGCGGACCAACATATTTTTAATATGGTATTGAATATTAGCAAAAGCTGACATAACATTACTAGGGGCCCCGTGTTCCTCCAAACAAACATTGACATCGGCAGCACAATGGGTAATCAGCTTCTGTAGAAACGCACTGGGCACAATTTTTTCCCATTTAACAACATATCCATTGGTTTTGGATAAGTTGATCTTATATGGGTAAGTGCGGGGAATTCCCTTATTGTCAAAACATCCTTTTACATTTACACCAATTATCAAAGGATAGTCGTCACTAGATATGTCTTTTCCGACTTCCCAGGAAGTTATAAACCCTGGGTTAGCATGGGTTATTAAGGCGAAATCGATTATTGAGTTACATCCTCTACCAAAGAAGGTTGGCTCAAAAGGGGCAGGAGGTGAACAAATCTGATTAACAAACGAGAAATCAAAATTAAAGACAATACCATTTAAAAGGGACCCCATCTTTGTATGAGAAAAATGAATTGGGCCCTCCACCCCATAATCTGACAAACCACACAAGTCTGTTTCAATAGGCGAGCAAATGGTGCAATTAAAATCCCCCACCCAAATGATCTTTGCCCCCTTGGAATCATCAACAAATCGGGCCATGTGACACAACATATTTGACATAGTGGGCTCCATTTCACTATTAGGCATGTTGTTATAAAAATTCACTAATAAGATTTTCTCATTGTGGCCCCATTTTAAAGATAATATTTGGAAATATTGGCTGGAGAAAAATTTATGAACCTTGACCTCCGCAGTTGTTGAAACGTAAACACAGAGACCACCCTTGTTGTGTCCCTGTGCTGACAGCTTAGCCGGGGAATGAAAGGTCTGATAACCTAACAAATGTACTTCTTCAAGAAGCCATGTTTCTTGGAAGCACAGGATACCATGTTTGTGTATGACATCTAACCAGGCTTTATTGGCAACTTTACTTCCTAGGCCCGCCACATTCCATGATAGCAGAGAATTGAAATGGGGTACCCTACTAATGACCGCCTGAGGGCTATCAGAGTTCACCAAGGAATTCCGCAGAAGCGGAGGAGATGTATTTATGGTTGGCGATGTAGTCGTGGGAGTGACAGGAAAGCAGTCATGGGAGGTTGGTTGGGAATGGTATGAAACGGAACTAGAGTCCAAAGCATGTCTTGGTGAAATTTCCCCCACCATCGTGTTAACCTGTTGCTCCTTTAACGTACTAGATGAAACATTTTGGGCGGTGATACGTTCACGCATCCGGTGCCCCTCAAGCAACTCCTCGCTATTATCAGTCGCATTGAGTCATTCCTTCTCATCCAGTCCGGAGAGAGGATGGAATAAATTAGTCAGCGGTATGTTCCAAGACTCCTTGGGATTATAAGATTGAGAATTGTCCCAATGGTTATAGAAAATAGGATTTTTGTAATTTGACAGGGGTTGGTTTGGCTGCCAAGATGGGGGACAAAAATCGCTAGTGGTATTGTAAAAATCTTGAGCCCTTGGAATCATCGATGGATCTGATCTATAGGGAACATGTGGTCTATGGCTCTTAGGTTGAAGAGGGATGGGCATTGGTTGAAAAAAGGGAGAGTTATTTCCATTATGGTGTCTTTGAGCTGGAAGCAAGGCTATAGTGGGTCGATAAGGGCCTTCAGGTTTCCATTTGTTCATAAAGTGATGGGTTCTCTTCCTCGTTGGTAATTTATTTGGGGGTGGGGGCTTCTTCAGAACTTCCGGGTAGAAGTAGCTTAAGTTATGCGTGGCAATCCCCCCCTCGCCCTTCCCAGGGAACCAATCGCTGATGTATGTGACCAGTCTGTGATCTTTAAAGTTGACCATGATCACATCACCTTCGATGTCCTTAGGTCTGGGGCCCACCCACTTGCATCGCCTAACCGAAACAATGTCACAGTTTAGGTGTGTAGGAAGTGGTCTGTTTTTCCGCAGCCAGTAGATAACCTTATTTTTGAGGTTAGAATGGTGTTCTGGGTTACCCTCTGGCGTAGGCGGAACGCCTGTAAGTACGATGACATAGTTTAGGCATTCTGGCGGTAAGTCAGCAATATTTCTTGATCTTGTTCTTATTTTAGGAGCTAAGGTTGTTTTACCTGGGGGATTTATATTGTTGGAGCATCTATTTTGAGTCCCTATATTAAGATGGGGCGTGTCTTTACTGATAGTGTTATTGGCTGAAGCAGTTTTATTGTTAGATTTACTGTCTAGCACTGGTATGGGAATCCCTTCTGTGGATTTTATAGTTGTTTTTGAGGTACCAGTCGGTAGCTTAGGTTGTTTAATAGACTGGATTATGTTGCTTCGTTCATCAGGTTTATGACAAGGCATACCCTTCTGCCCTTGAAGGATTTGGTCAACCTTTTCCCCTAACCTTATAACCCTTTCGGTGAGGGGAAGAATCAAAGCCTTTATAAGGCAATCGATATCGTTTAATAACCCAGCATAGCTAGGAACAGATATCGATTTAGAAATCAAGTGCCCTGTTGGGTCCGCTTTCCCTTCCTTTTGGGGAGTCGTGTGCGGGGTGTACATAGAATTGGTAGAAGGTCTAATTCCCCTTTTAAATGCACCCTTCCTTCTTCTCTTCCTCGGCGGAGAGCCAGAGGAACTGTTAGGGCACTTATTGGTTTCCTTAGTAGGTGATCTTTTAGGCTTTCCGTCGGGAGTACTAAGAGAATGTTGGTCAGACCCCACTGGTGTAAATATGGGAGAAGGTACGTTTATGTCATGAAGAGGGGCTAAATCATTAAGAGGAGTGCTTAAGTCTATTATCTGATTATCAGTTATCTGGGAGGGGATAGGGTCAGGAATAATTATAGTATCCTTATGGTCCGGGTACTTAGTCTGAAAAATGAGGGGGATATCCTCTGTGGAGAAAGAATCACTATCGCGTTCTTTGGATTTAGTTAAGTCTATTGAGGAGCCTATAGCTACGTCCGGGGGCGGGAGGGGTCTTGGTTTTAGCATCTCAATAGAGAGACGTCGCCCAGCTCGCTTCTCTGCGAGTGTAAGCTCCCTATCGACTTCATTCTTAATTTTGGCAAAGAATGTATCCAGAGGGCCTAAAATGGGAGACCCTACCGTTCCTGGCACAGAGTTTACCTCGAGAGAAGACAACTCGTCCCACGAACAGGACAAGACGCAGGGATAACAGGAACCTTTTAAAATATACAAACGATGACAAATACTACTGTGGCTAGAATTAAACAAATGGCGTTAGAAGTCTATGGCAAAGTCAGAAATGGGGCGGTGTAGTCAGTACCGTAACACAGCAATCACGATGAAAGGGAGTGGGCCTGGCCCGGCCTCCTTCGGCCCTGGACGGCCACAGATGGTCCCGCCCTTGTCCCGGGCTTCTCCCGCGCGCTCCCGCGCAGCGGGATCAGCGCCACCTTTAAATAACTAACTAATAGAACGTCTAGCGGGCGGGCGGGGCCGGCAGGGAGAGCAGCCCAGCTGATCCAAAGGGCGCGCAGGGACTCCTGGTCCTCGGAGTCCCTGCTATTGCTCGGAGCCCTGCCGGTTGTCAAGTAACTGCCCCTGGTGGTCTGAAATGCTGTCGCCGGTATCAGGGGGCGAGGTCCTGGAGTTCGGGATTGCCAAGAAAGGAACTGAAGGTGCGCTGTGTCAGCAAGCAGCGCGTTGTTGCAGGGAATGCACTCACTCACAGGTGCAGCAGACTTTTACATCCAGGAGCGGGCGGGCGGGGCCGGCTGGGAGAGCAGCCCAGCTGATCCAAAGGGCGCGTAGGGACTCCTGGTCCTCGGAGTCCCTGCTATTGCTCGCAGCCCTGCCGGTTGTCAAGTAACTGCCCCTGGTGGTCTGAAATGCTGTTGCCGGTATCAGGGGGCGATGCGGGACCTGCGTAGCGGGTCCGGCGAGGTCCTGGAGTTCGGGATTGCCAAGAAAGGAACTGAAGGTGCGCTGTGTCAGCAAGCAGGGCGTTGTTGCAGGGAATGCACTCGCTCACAGGTGCGGCAGACTTTTACTTCCAGGAGCGGGCGGGCGGGGCCGGCAAGGAGAGCAGCCCAGCCGATCCAAAGGGCGCGCAGGGACTCCTGGTCCTCGGAGTCCCTGCTATTGCTCGCAGCCCTGCCGGTTGTCAAGTAACTGCCCCTGGTGGTCTGAAATGCTGTCGCCGGTATCAGGGGGCGATGCGGGACCCGCGTAGCGGGTCCGGCGAGGTCCTGGAGTTCGGGATTGCCAAGAAAGGAACTGAAGGTGCACTGTGTCAGCAAGCAGCGCGTTGTTGCAGGGAATGCACTCGCTCACAGGTGCGGCAGACTTTTACTTCCAGGAGCGGGCGGGCGGGGCCGGCAGGGAGAGCACCCCAGCTGATCCAAAGGGCGCGCAGGGACTCCTGGTCCTCGGAGTCCCTGCTATTGCTCGCAGCCCTGCCGGTTGTCAAGTAACTGCCCCTGGTGGTCTGAAATGCTGTCACCGGTATCAGGGGGCGATGCGGGACCCGCGTAGCGGGTCCGGCGAGGTCCTGGAGTTCGGGATTGCCAAGAAAGGAACTGAAGGTGCGCTGTGTCAGCAAGCAGCGGGTTGTTGCAGGGAATGCACTCGCTCACAGGTGCGGCAGATTTTTACTTTCAGGAGTGGGTGGGCGGGGCCGGCAGGGAGAGCAGCCCAGCTGATCCAAAGGGCGCGCAGGGACTCCTGGTCCTCGGAGTCCCTGCTATTGCTCGCAGCCCTGCCGGTTGTCAAGTAACTGCCCCTGGTGGTCTGAAATGCTGTCGCCGGTATCAGGGGGCGATGTGGGACCCGCGTAGCGGGACCGGCGAGGTCCTGGAGTTCGGGATTGCCAAGAAAGGAACTGAAGGTGCGCTGTGTCAGCAAGCAGCGCGTTGGTGCAGGGAATGCACTCGCTCACAGGTGCGGCAGACTTTTACTTCCAGGAGCGGGCGGGCGGGGCCGGCAGGGAGAGCAGCCCAGCCGATCCAAAGGGCGCGCAGGGACTCCTGGTCCTCGGAGTCCCTGCTATTGCTCGCAGCCCTGCCGGTTGTCAAGTAACTGCCCCTGGTGGTCTGAAATGCTGTCGCCGGTATCAGGGGGCGATGCGGGACCGGCGTAGCGGGTCCGGCGAGGTCCTGGAGTTCGGGATTGCCAAGAAAGGAACTGAAGGTGCACTGTGTCAGCAAGCAGCGCGTTGTTGCAGGGAATGCACTCGCTCACAGGTGCGGCAGACTTTTACTTCCAGGAGCGGGCGGGCGGGGCCGGCAGGGAGAGCAGCCCAGCTGATCCAAAGGGCGCGCAGGGACTCCTGGTCCTCGGAGTCCCTGCTATTGCTCCCAGCCCTGCCGGTTGTCAAGTAACTGCCCCTGGTGGTCTGAAATGCTGTCGCCGGTATCAGGGGGCGATGCGGGACCCGCGTAGCGGGTCCGGCGAGGTCCTGGAGTTCGGGATTGCCAAGAAAGGAACTGAAGGTGCGCTGTGTCAGCAAGCAGCGCGTTGTTGCAGGGAATGCACTCGCTCACAGGAGCGGCAGACTTTTACTTCCAGGAGTGGGCGGGCGGGGCCGGCAGGGAGAGCAGCCCAGCTGATCCAAAGGGCGCGCAGGGACTCCTGGTCCACGGAGTCCCTGCTATTGCTCGCAGCCCTGCCGGTTGTCAAGTAACTCCCCCTGGTGGTCTGAAATGCTGTCGCCGGTATCAGGGGGCGATGCGGGACCTGCGTAGCGGGTCCGGCGAGGTCCTGGAGTTCGGGATTGCCAAGAAAGGAACTGAAGGTGCGCTGTGTCAGCAAGCAGCGCGTTGTTGCAGGGAATGCACTCGCTCACAGGTGCGGAAGACTTTTACTTCCAGGAGCGGGCGGGCGGGCCGGCAGGGAGAGCAGCCCAGCTGATCCAAAGGGCGCGCAGGGACTCCTGGTCCTCGGAGTCCCTGCTATTGCTCGCAGCCCTGTCGGTTGTCAAGTAACTGCCCCTGGTGGTCTGAAATGCTGTCGCCGGTATCAGGGGGCGATGCGGGACCCGCGTAGCGGGTCCGGCGAGGTCCTGGAGTTCGGGATTGCCAAGAAAGGAAATGAAGGTGCGCTGTGTCAGCAAGCAGCGCGTTGTTGCAGGGAATGCACTCGCTCACAGGTGCGACAGACTTTTATTTCCAGGAGTGGGCGGGCGGGGCCGGCAGGGAGAGCAGCCCAGCTGATCCAAAGGGCGCGCAGGGACTCCTGGTCCTCGGAGTCCCTGCTATTGCTCGCAGCCCTGCCGGTTGTCAAGTAACTGCCCCTGGTGGTCTGAAATGCTGTCGCCGGTATCAGGGGGCGATGCGGGACCTGCGTAGCGGGTCCGGTGAGGTCCTGGAGTTCGGGATTGCCAAGAAAGGAACTGAAGGTGCGCTGTGTCAGCAAGCAGCGCGTTGTTGCAGGGAATGCACTCGCTCACAGGTGCGGCAGACTTTTACTTCCAGGAGCGGGCGGGCCGGCCGGCAGGGAGAGCAGCCCAGCTGATCCAAAGGGGGCGCAGGGACTCCTGGTCCTCGGAGTCCCTGCTATTGCTCGCAGCCCTGCCGGTTGTCAAGTAACTGCCCCTGGTGGTCTGAAATGCTGTTGCCGGTATCAGGGGGCGATGCGGGACCCGCGTAGCGGGTCCGGCGAGGTCCTGGAGTTCGGGATTGCCAAGAAAGGAACTGAAGGTGCGCTGTGTCAGCAAGCAGCGCGTTGTTGCAGGGAATGCACTCGCTCACAGGTGCAGCAGACTTTTACTTCCAGGAGCGGGCGGGCGGGCCGGGAGAGCAGCCCAGCTGATCCAAAGGGCGCGCAGGGACTCCTGGTCCTCGGAGTCCCTGCTATTGCTCGCAGCCCTGCCGGTTGTCAAGTAACTGCCCCTGGTGGTCTGAAATGCTGTCGCCGGTATCAGGGGGCGATGCGGGACCCGCGTAGCGGGTCCGGCGAGGTCCTGGAGTTCGGGATTGCCAAGAAAGGAACTTAAGGTGCGCTGTGTCAGCAAGCAGCGCGTTGTTGCAGGGAATGCACTCGCTCACAGGTGCGGCAGACTTTTACTTCCAGGAGCGGGCGGGCGGGGCCGGCAGGGAGAGCAGCCCAGCTGATCCAAAGGGCGCGCAGGGACTCCTGGTCCTCGGAGTCCCTGCTATTGCTCGCAGCCCTGACGGTTGTCAAGTAACTGCCCCTGGTGGTCTGAAATGCTGTCGCCGGTATCAGGGAGCGATGCGGGACCTGCGTAGCGGGTCCGGCGAGGTCCTGGAGTTCGGGATTGCCAAGAAAGGAACTGAAGGTGCGCTGTGTCAGCAAGCAGCGCGTTGTTGCAGGGAATGCACTCGCTCACAGGTGCGGCAGACTTTTTCGTCCAGGAGCGGGTGGGCGGGCCGGCAGGGAGAGCAGCCCAGCTGATCCAAAGGGCGCGCAGGGACTCCTGGTCCTTGGAGTCCCTGCTATTGCTCGCAGCCCTGCCGGTTGTCAAGTAACTGCCCCTGGTGGTCTGAAATGCTGTCACCGGTATCAGGGGGCGATGCGGGACCCGTGTAGCGGGTCCGGCGAGGTCCTGGAGTTCGTGATTGCCAAGAAAGGAACTGAAGGTGCGCTGTGCCAGCAAGCAGCGCGTTGTTGCAGGGAATGCACTCGCTCACAGGTGCGGCAGACTTTTACTTCCAGGAGCGGGCGGGCGGGGCCAGCAGGGAGAGCAGCCCAGCTGATCCAAAGGGCGCGCAGGGACTCCTGGTCCTCGGAGTCCCTGCTATTGCTCGCAGCCCTGCCGGTTGTCAAGTAACTGCCCCTGGTGGTCTGAAATGCTGTCGCCGGTATCAGGGTGCGATGCGGGACCCGCGTAGCGGGTCCGGCGAGGTCCTGGAGTTCGGGATTGCCAAGAAAGGAACTGAAGGTGCGCTGTGTCAGCAAGCAGCGCGTTGTTGCAGGGAATGCACTCGCTCACAGGTGCGGCAGACTTTTACTTCCAGGAGTGGGCGGGCGGGGCCGGCAGGGAGAGCAGCCCAGCTGATCCAAAGGGCGCGCAGGGACTCCTGGTCCTCGGAGTCCCTGCTATTGCTCGCAGCCCTGCCGGTTGTCAAGTAACTGCCCCTGGTGGTCTGAAATGCTGTCGCCGGTATCAGGGGGCGATGCGGGACCCGCGTAGCGGGTCCGGCGAGGTCCTGGAGTTCGGGATTGCCAAGAAAGGAACTGAAGGTGCGCTGTGTCAGCAAGCAGCGCGTTGTTGCAGGGAATGCACTCGCTCACAGGTGCGGCAGACTTTTACTTCCAGGAGCGGGCGGGCGGGGCCAGCAGGGAGAGCAGCCCAGCTGATCCAAAGGGCGCGCAGGGACTCCTGGTCCTCGGAGTCCCTGCTATTGCTCGCAGCCCTGCCGGTTGTCAAGTAACTGCCCCTGGTGGTCTGAAATGCTGTCGCCGGTATCAGGGAGCGATGCGGGACCCGCGTAGCGGGTCCGGCGAGGTCCTGGAGTTCGGGATTGCCAAGAAAGGAACTGAAGGTGCGCTGTGTCAGCAAGCAGCGCGTTGTTGCAGGGAATGCACTCGCTCACAGGTGCGGCAGTCTTTTACTTCCAGGAGTGGGCGGGCGGGGCCGGCAGGGAGAGCAGCCCAGCTGATCCAAAGGGCGCGCAGGGACTCCTGGTCCTCGGAGTCCCTGCTATTGCTCGCAGCCCTGCCGGTTGTCAAGTAACTGCCCCTGGTGGTCTGAAATGCTGTCGCCGGTATCAGGGGGTGATGCGGGACCCGCGTAGCGGGTCTGGCGAGGTCCTGGAGTTCGGGATTGCCAAGAAAGGAACTGAAGGTGCGCTGTGTCAGCAAGCAGCGCGTTGTTGCAGGGAATGCACTCGCTCACAGGTGCGGCAGACTTTTACTTCCAGGAGCGGGCGGGCGGGGCCGCCGGTATCAGGGGGCGATGCGGGACCCGCGTAGCGGGTCCGGCGAGGTCCTGGAGTTCGGGATTGCCAAGAAAGGAACTGAAGGTGCGCTGTGTCAGCAAGCAGCGCGTTGTTGCAGGGAATGCACTCGCTCACAGGTGCAGCAGACTTTTACTTCCAGGAGCGGGCGGGCGGGGCCGGCTGGGAGAGCAGCCCAGCTGATCCAAAGGGCGCGCAGGGACTCCTGGTCCTCGGAGTCCCTGCTATTGCTCGCAGCCCTGCCGGTTGTCAAGTAACTGCCCCTGGTGGTCTGAAATGCTGTCACCGGTATCAGGGGGCGATGCGGGACCCGCGTAGCGGGTCCGGCGAGGTCCTGGAGTTCGTGATTGCCAAGAAAGGAACTGAAGGTGCCCTGTGTCAGCAAGCAACGCGTTGTTGCAGGGAATGCACTCGCTCACAGGTGCGGCAGACTTTTACTTCCAGGAGCGGGCGGGCGGGGCCAGCAGGGAGAGCAGCCCAGCTGATCCAAAGGGCGCGCAGGGACTCCTGGTCCTCGGGGTCCCTGCTATTGCTCGCAGCCCTGCCGGTTGTCAAGTAACTGCCCCTGGTGGTCTGAAATGCTGTCGCCGGTATCAGGGGGTGATGCGGGACCCGCGTAGCGGGTCTGGCGAGGTCCCGGAGTTCGGGATTGCCAAGAAAGGAACTGAAGGTGCGCTGTGTCAGCAAGCAGTGCGTTGTTGCAGGGAATGCACTCGCTCACAGGTGCGGCAGACTTTTACTTCCAGGAGCGGGCGGGCGGGGCCGGCAGGGAGAGCAGCCCAGCTGATCCAAAGGGCGCGCAGGGACTCCTGGTCCTCGGAGTCCCTGCTATTGCTCGCAGCCCTGACAGTTGTCAAGTAACTGCCCCTGGTGGTCTGAAATGCTGTCGCCGGTATCAGGGAGCGATGCGGGACCTGCGTAGCGGGTCCGGCGAGGTCCTGGAGTTCGGGATTGCCAAGAAAGGAACTGAAGGTGCGCTGTGTCAGCAAGCAGCTCGTTGTTGCAGGGAATGCACTCGCTCACAGGTGCGGCAGACTTTTACTTCCAGGAGCGGGCGGGCGGGCCGGCAGGGAGAGCAGCCCAGCTGATCCAAAGGGGGCGCAGGGACTCCTGGTCCTCGGAGTCCCTGCTATTGCTCGCAGCCCTGCCGGTTGTCAAGTAACTGCCCCTGGTGGTCTGAAATGCTGTCGCCGGTATCAGGGGGCGATGCGGGACCCGCATAGCGGGTCCGGCGAGGTCCTGGAGTTCGGGATTGCCAAGAAAGGAACTGAAGGTGCGCTGTGTCAGCAAGCAGCGCGTTGTTGCAGGGAATGCACTCGCTCACAGGTGCAGCAGACTTTTACTTCCAGGAGCGGGCGGGCGGGGCCGGCTGGGAGAGCAGCCCAGCTGATCCAAAGGGCACGCAGGGACTCCTGGTCCTCGGAGTCCCTGCTATTGCTCGCAGCCCTGACGGTTGTCAAGTAACTGCCCCTGGTGGTCTGAAATGCTGTCGCCGGTATCAGGGGGCGATGCGGGACCCGCGTAGCGGGTCCGGCGAGGTCCTGGAGTTCGGGATTGCCAAGAAAGGAACTGAAGGTGCGCTGTGTCAGCAAGCAGCGCGTTGTTGCAGGGAATGCACTCGCTCACAGGTGCGGCAGACTTTTACTTCCAGGAGCGGGCGGGCGGGGCCAGCAGGGAGAGCAGCCCAGCTGATCCAAAGGGCGCGCAGGGACTCCTGGTCCTCGGGGTCCCTGCTATTGCTCGCAGCCCTGCCGGTTGTCAAGTAACTGCCCCTGGTGGTCTGAAATGCTGTCGCCGGTATCAGGGGGTGATGCGGGACCCGCGTAGCGGGTCTGGCGAGGTCCCGGAGTTCGGGATTGCCAAGAAAGGAACTGAAGGTGCGCTGTGTCAGCAAGCAGTGCGTTGTTGCAGGGAATGCACTCGCTCACAGGTGCGGCAGACTTTTACTTCCAGGAGCGGGCGGGCGGGGCCGGCAGGGAGAGCAGCCCAGCTGATCCAAAGGGCGCGCAGGGACTCCTGGTCCTTGGAGTCCCTGCTATTGCTCGCAGCCCTGCCGATTGTCAAGTAACTGCCCCTGGTGGTCTGAAATGCTGTCACCGGTATCAGGGGGCGATGCGGGACCCGCGTAGCGGGTCCGGCGAGGTCCTGGAGTTCGTGATTGCCAAGAAAGGAACTGAAGGTGCGCTGTGTCAGCAAGCAACGCGTTGTTGCAGGGAATGCACTCGCTCACATGTGCGGCAGACTTTTACTTCCAGGAGCGGGCGGGCGGGGCCAGCAGGGAGAGCAGCCCAGCTGATCCAAAGGGCGCGCAGGGACTCCTGGTCCTCGGGGTCCCTGCTATTGCTCGCAGCCCTGCCGGTTGTCAAGTAACTGCCCCTGGTGGTCTGAAATGCTGTCGCCGGTATCAGGGGGTGATGCGGGACCCGCGTAGCGGGTCTGGCGAGGTCCCGGAGTTCGGGATTGCCAAGAAAGGAACTGAAGGTGCGCTGTGTCAGC
Organism: Lissotriton vulgaris; assembly: GCF_964263255.1. NCBI lineage: Eukaryota > Metazoa > Chordata > Amphibia > Caudata > Salamandridae > Lissotriton > Lissotriton vulgaris. The sequence goes on from NC_141700.1 coordinate 161,740,288, forward strand.
AAGCAGTGCGTTGTTGCAGGGATTGCACTCGCTCACAGGTGCGGCAGACTTTTACTTCCAGGAGCGGGCGGGCGGGGCTGGCAGGGAGAGCAGCCCAGCTGATCCAAAGGGCGCGCAGGGACTCCTGGTCCTTGGAGTCCCTGCTATTGCTCGCAGCCCTGCCGATTGTCAAGTAACTGCCCCTGGTGGTCTGAAATGCTGTCACCGGTATCAGGGGGCGATGCGGGACCCGCGTAGCGGGTCCGGCGAGGTCCTGGAGTTCGTGATTGCCAAGAAAGGAACTGAAGGTGCGCTGTGTCAGCAAGCAACGCGTTGTTGCGGGGAATGCACTCGCTCACATGTGCGGCAGACTTTTACTTCCAGGAGCGGGCGGGCGGGGCCAGCAGGGAGAGCAGCCCAGCTGATCCAAAGGGCGCGCAGGGACTCCTGGTCTTCGGGGTCCCTGCTATTGCTCGCAGCCCTGCCGGTTGTCAAGTAACTGCCCCTGGTGGTCTGAAATGCTGTCGCCGGTATCAGGGGGTGATGCGGGACCCGCGTAGCGGGTCTGGCGAGGTCCCGGAGTTCGGGATTGCCAAGAAAGGAACTGAAGGTGCGCTGTGTCAGCAAGCAGTGCGTTGTTGCAGGGAATGCACTCGCTCACAGGTGCGGCAGACTTTTACTTCCAGGAGCGGGCGGGCGGGGCCAGCAGGGAGAGCAGCCCAGCTGATCCAAAGGGCGCGCAGGGACTCCTGGTCCTCGGAGTCCCTGCTATTGCTCGCAGCCCTGACAGTTGTCAAGTAACTGTCCCTGGTGGTCTGAAATGCTGTCGCCGGTATCAGGGAGCGATGCGGGACCTGCGTAGCGGGTCTGGCGAGGTCCTGGAGTTCGGGATTGCCAAGAAAGGAACTGAAGGTGCGCTGTGTCAGCAAGCAGCGCGTTGTTGCAGGGAATGCACTCGCTCACAGGTGCGGCAGACTTTTACTTCCAGGAGCGGGCGGGCGGGCCGGCAGGGAGAGCAGCCCAGCTGATCCAAAGGGGGCGCAGGGACTCCTGGTCCTCGGAGTCCCTGCTATTGCTCGCAGCCCTGCCGGTTGTCAAGTAACTGCCCCTGGTGGTTTGAAATGCTGTCGCCGGTATCAGGGGGCGATGCGGGACCCGCGTAGCGGGTCCGGCGAGGTCCTGGAGTTCGGGATTGCCAAGAAAGGAACTGAAGGTGCGCTGTGTCAGCAAGCAGCGCGTTGTTGCAGGGAATGCACTCGCTCACAGGTGCAGCAGACTTTTACTTCCAGGAGCGGGCGGGCGGGGCCGGCTGGGAGAGCAGCCCAGCTGATCCAAAGGGCGCGCAGGGACTCCTGGTCCTCGGAGTCCCTGCTATTGCTCGCAGCCCTGACGGTTGTCAAGTAACTGCCCCTGGTGGTCTGAAATGCTGTCGCCGGTATCAGGGGGCGATGCGGGACCCGCGTAGCGGGTCCGGCGAGGTCCTGGAGTTCGGGATTGCCAAGAAAGGAACTGAAGGTGCGCTGTGTCAGCAAGCAGCGCGTTGTTGCAGGGAATGCACTCGCTCACAGGTGCGGCAGACTTTTACTTCCAGGAGCGGGCGGGCGGGGCCAGCAGGGAGAGCAGCCCAGCTGATCCAAAGGGCGCGCAGGGACTCCTGGTCCTCGGAGTCCCTGCTATTGCTCGCAGCCCTGCCGGTTGTCAAGTAACTGCCCCTGGTGGTCTGAAATGCTGTCGCCGGTATCAGGGAGCGATGCGGGACCCGCGTAGCGGGTCCGGCGAGGTCCTGGAGTTCGGGATTGCCAAGAAAGGAACTGAAGGTGCGCTGTGTCAGCAAGCAGCGCGTTGTTGCAGGGAATGCACTCGCTCACAGGTGCGGCAGTCTTTTACTTCCAGGAGTGGGCGGGCGGGGCCGGCAGGGAGAGCAGCCCAGCTGATCCAAAGGGCGCGCAGGGACTCCTGGTCCTCGGAGTCCCTGCTATTGCTCGCAGCCCTGCCGGTTGTCAAGTAACTGCCCCTGGTGGTCTGAAATGCTGTCGCCGGTATCAGGGGGTGATGCGGGACCCGCGTAGCGGGTCTGGCGAGGTCCTGGAGTTCGGGATTGCCAAGAAAGGAACTGAAGGTGCGCTGTGTCAGCAAGCAGCGCGTTGTTGCAGGGAATGCACTCGCTCACAGGTGCGGCAGACTTTTACTTCCAGGAGCGGGCGGGCGGGGCCGCCGGTATCAGGGGGCGATGCGGGACCCGCGTAGCGGGTCCGGCGAGGTCCTGGAGTTCGGGATTGCCAAGAAAGGAACTGAAGGTGCGCTGTGTCAGCAAGCAGCGCGTTGTTGCAGGGAATGCACTCGCTCACAGGTGCAGCAGACTTTTACTTCCAGGAGCGGGCGGGCGGGGCCGGCTGGGAGAGCAGCCCAGCTGATCCAAAGGGCGCGCAGGGACTCCTGGTCCTCGGAGTCCCTGCTATTGCTCACAGCCCTGCCGGTTGTCAAGTAACTGCCCCTGGTGGTCTGAAATGCTGTCACCGGTATCAGGGGGCGATGCGGGACCCGCGTAGCGGGTCCGGCGAGGTCCTGGAGTTCGTGATTGCCAAGAAAGGAACTGAAGGTGCCCTGTGTCAGCAAGCAACGCGTTGTTGCAGGGAATGCACTCGCTCACAGGTGCGGCAGACTTTTACTTCCAGGAGCGGGCGGGCGGGGCCAGCAGGGAGAGCAGCCCAGCTGATCCAAAGGGCGCGCAGGGACTCCTGGTCCTCGGGGTCCCTGCTATTGCTCGCAGCCCTGCCGGTTGTCAAGTAACTGCCCCTGGTGGTCTGAAATGCTGTCGCCGGTATCAGGGGGTGATGCGGGACCCGCGTAGCGGGTCTGGCGAGGTCCCGGAGTTCGGGATTGCCAAGAAAGGAACTGAAGGTGCGCTGTGTCAGCAAGCAGTGCGTTGTTGCAGGGAATGCACTCGCTCACAGGTGCGGCAGACTTTTACTTCCAGGAGCGGGCGGGCGGGGCCGGCAGGGAGAGCAGCCCAGCTGATCCAAAGGGCGCGCAGGGACTCCTGGTCCTCGGAGTCCCTGCTATTGCTCGCAGCCCTGACAGTTGTCAAGTAACTGCCCCTGGTGGTCTGAAATGCTGTCGCCGGTATCAGGGAGCGATGCGGGACCTGCGTAGCGGGTCCGGCGAGGTCCTGGAGTTCGGGATTGCCAAGAAAGGAACTGAAGGTGCGCTGTGTCAGCAAGCAGCGCGTTGTTGCAGGGAATGCACTCGCTCACAGGTGCGGCAGACTTTTACTTCCAGGAGCGGGCGGGCGGGCCGGCAGGGAGAGCAGCCCAGCTGATCCAAAGGGGGCGCAGGGACTCCTGGTCCTCGGAGTCCCTGCTATTGCTCGCAGCCCTGCCGGTTGTCAAGTAACTGCCCCTGGTGGTCTGAAATGCTGTCGCCGGTATCAGGGGGCGATGCGGGACCCGCGTAGCGGGTCCGGCGAGGTCCTGGAGTTCGGGATTGCCAAGAAAGGAACTGAAGGTGTGCTGTGTCAGCAAGCAGCGCGTTGTTGCAGGGAATGCACTCGCTCACAGGTGCAGCAGACTTTTACTTCCAGGAGCGGGCGGGCGGGGCCGGCTGGGAGAGCAGCCCAGCTGATCCAAAGGGCACGCAGGGACTCCTGGTCCTCGGAGTCCCTGCTATTGCTCGCAGCCCTGACGGTTGTCAAGTAACTGCCCCTGGTGGTCTGAAATGCTGTCGCCGGTATCAGGGGGCGATGCGGGACCCGCGTAGCGGGTCCGGCGAGGTCCTGGAGTTCGGGATTGCCAAGAAAGGAACTGAAGGTGCGCTGTGTCAGCAAGCAGCGCGTTGTTGCAGGGAATGCACTCGCTCACAGGTGCGGCAGACTTTTACTTCCAGGAGCGGGCGGGCGGGGCCAGCAGGGAGAGCAGCCCAGCTGATCCAAAGGGCGCGCAGGGACTCCTGGTCCTCGGGGTCCCTGCTATTGCTCGCAGCCCTGCCGGTTGTCAAGTAACTGCCCCTGGTGGTCTGAAATGCTGTCGCCGGTATCAGGGGGTGATGCGGGACCCGCGTAGCGGGTCTGGCGAGGTCCCGGAGTTCGGGATTGCCAAGAAAGGAACTGAAGGTGCGCTGTGTCAGCAAGCAGTGCGTTGTTGCAGGGAATGCACTCGCTCACAGGTGCGGCAGACTTTTACTTCCAGGAGCGGGCGGGCGGGGCCGGCAGGGAGAGCAGCCCAGCTGATCCAAAGGGCGCGCAGGGACTCCTGGTCCTTGGAGTCCCTGCTATTGCTCGCAGCCCTGCCGATTGTCAAGTAACTGCCCCTGGTGGTCTGAAATGCTGTCACCGGTATCAGGGGGCGATGCGGGACCCGCGTAGCGGGTCCGGCGAGGTCCTGGAGTTCGTGATTGCCAAGAAAGGAACTGAAGGTGCGCTGTGTCAGCAAGCAACGCGTTGTTGCAGGGAATGCACTCGCTCACATGTGCGGCAGACTTTTACTTCCAGGAGCGGGCGGGCGGGGCCAGCAGGGAGAGCAGCCCAGCTGATCCAAAGGGCGCGCAGGGACTCCTGGTCTTCGGGGTCCCTGCTATTGCTCGCAGCCCTGCCGGTTGTCAAGTAACTGCCCCTGGTGGTCTGAAATGCTGTCGCCGGTATCAGGGGGTGATGCGGGACCCGCGTAGCGGGTCTGGCGAGGTCCCGGAGTTCGGGATTGCCAAGAAAGGAACTGAAGGTGCGCTGTGTCAGCAAGCAGTGCGTTGTTGCAGGGAATGCACTCGCTCACAGGTGCGGCAGACTTTTACTTCCAGGAGCGGGCGGGCGGGGCCGGCAGGGAGAGCAGCCCAGCTGATCCAAAGGGCACGCAGGGACTCCTGGTCCTCGGAGTCCCTGCTATTGCTCGCAGCCCTGACAGTTGTCAAGTAACTGCCCCTGGTGGTCTGAAATGCTGTCGCCGGTATCAGGGAGCGATGCGGGACCTGCGTAGCGGGTCCGGCGAGGTCCTGGAGTTCGGGATTGCCAAGAAAGGAACTGAAGGTGCGCTGTGTCAGCAAGCAGTGCGTTGTTGCAGGGAATGCACTCGCTCACAGGTGCGGCAGACTTTTACTTCCAGGAGCGGGCGGGCGGGCCGGCAGGGAGAGCAGCCCAGCTGATCCAAAGGGGGCGCAGGGACTCCTGGTCCTCGGAGTCCCTGCTATTGCTCGCAGCCCTGCCGGTTGTCAAGTAACTGCCCCTGGTGGTCTGAAATGCTGTCGCCGGTATCAGGGGGCGATGCGGGACCCGCGTAGCGGGTCCGGCGAGGTCCTGGAGTTCGGGATTGCCAATAAAGGAACTGAAGGTGCGCTGTGTCAGCAAGCAGCGCGTTGTTGCAGGGAATGCACTCGCTCACAGGTGCAGCAGACTTTTACTTCCAGGAGCGGGCGGGCGGGGCCGGCTGGGAGAGCAGCCCAGCTGATCCAAAGGGCGCGCAGGGACTCCTGGTCCTCGGAGTCCCTGCTATTGCTCGCAGCCCTGACGGTTGTCAAGTAACTGCCCCTGGTGGTCTGAAATGCTGTCGCCGGTATCAGGGGGCGATGCGGGACCCGCGTAGCGGGTCCGGCGAGGTCCTGGAGTTCGGGATTGCCAAGAAAGGAACTGAAGGTGCGCTGTGTCAGCAAGCAGCGCGTTGTTGCAGGGAATGCACTCGCTCACAGGTGCGGCAGACTTTTACTTCCAGGAGCGGGCGGGCGGGGCCAGCAGGGAGAGCAGCCCAGCTGATCCAAAGGGCGCGCAGGGACTCCTGGTCCTCGGAGTCCCTGCTATTGCTCGCAGCCCTGCCGGTTGTCAAGTAACTGCCCCTGGTGGTCTGAAATGCTGTCGCCGGTATCAGGGAGCGATGCGGGACCCGCGTAGCGGGTCCGGCGAGGTCCTGGAGTTCGGGATTGCCAAGAAAGGAACTGAAGGTGCGCTGTGTCAGCAAGCAGCGCGTTGTTGCAGGGAATGCACTCGCTCACAGGTGCGGCAGTCTTTTACTTCCAGGAGTGGGCGGGCGGGGCCGGCAGGGAGAGCAGCCCAGCTGATCCAAAGGGCGCGCAGGGACTCCTGGTCCTCGGAGTCCCTGCTATTGCTCGCAGCCCTGCCGGTTGTCAAGTAACTGCCCCTGGTGGTCTGAAATGCTGTCGCCGGTATCAGGGGGTGATGCGGGACCCGCGTAGCGGCTCTGGCGAGGTCCTGGAGTTCGGGATTGCCAAGAAAGGAACTGAAGGTGCGCTGTGTCAGCAAGCAGCGCGTTGTTGCAGGGAATGCACTCGCTCACAGGTGCGGCAGACTTTTACTTCCAGGAGCGGGCGGGCGGGGCCGCCGGTATCAGGGGGCGATGCGGGACCCGCGTAGCGGGTCCGGCGAGGTCCTGGAGTTCGGGATTGCCAAGAAAGGAACTGAAGGTGCGCTGTGTCAGCAAGCAGCGCGTTGTTGCAGGGAATGCACTCGCTCACAGGTGCAGCAGACTTTTACTTCCAGGAGCGGGCGGGCGGGGCCGGCTGGGAGAGCAGCCCAGCTGATCCAAAGGGCGCGCAGGGACTCCTGGTCCTCGGAGTCCCTGCTATTGCTCGCAGCCCTGCCGGTTGTCAAGTAACTGCCCCTGGTGGTCTGAAATGCTGTCACCGGTATCAGGGGGCGATGCGGGACCCGCGTAGCGGGTCCGGCGAGGTCCTGGAGTTCGTGATTGCCAAGAAAGGAACTGAAGGTGCGCTGTGTCAGCAAGCAACGCGTTGTTGCAGGGAATGCACTCGCTCACAGGTGCGGCAGACTTTTACTTCCAGGAGCGGGCGGGCGGGGCCAGCAGGGAGAGCAGCCCAGCTGATCCAAAGGGCGCGCAGGGACTCCTGGTCCTCGGGGTCCCTGCTATTGCTCGCAGCCCTGCCGGTTGTCAAGTAACTGCCCCTGGTGGTCTGAAATGCTGTCGCCGGTATCAGGGGGTGATGCGGGACCCGCGTAGCGGGTCTGGCGAGGTCCCGGAGTTCGGGATTGCCAAGAAAGGAACTGAAGGTGCGCTGTGTCAGCAAGCAGTGCGTTGTTGCAGGGAATGCACTCGCTCACAGGTGCGGCAGACTTTTACTTCCAGGAGCGGGCGGGCGGGGCCGGCAGGGAGAGCAGCCCAGCTGATCCAAAGGGCGCGCAGGGACTCCTGGTCCTCGGAGTCCCTGCTATTGCTCGCAGCCCTGACAGTTGTCAAGTAACTGCCCCTGGTGGTCTGAAATGCTGTCGCCGGTATCAGGGAGCGATGCGGGACCTGCGTAGCGGGTCCGGCGAGGTCCTGGAGTTCGGGATTGCCAAGAAAGGAACTGAAGGTGCGCTGTGTCAGCAAGCAGCGCGTTGTTGCAGGGAATGCACTCGCTCACAGGTGCAGCAGACTTTTACTTCCAGGAGCGGGCGGGCGGGGCCGGCTGGGAGAGCAGCCCAGCTGATCCAAAGGGGGCGCAGGGACTCCTGGTCCTCGGAGTCCCTGCTATTGCTCGCAGCCCTGCCGGTTGTCAAGTAACTGCCCCTGGTGGTCTGAAATGCTGTCGCCGGTATCAGGGGGCGATGCGGGACCCGCGTAGCGGGTCCGGCGAGGTCCTGGAGTTCGGGATTGCCAAGAAAGGAACTGAAGGTGCGCTGTGTCAGCAAGCAGCGCGTTGTTGCAGGGAATGCACTCGCTCACAGGTGCAGCAGACTTTTACTTCCAGGAGCGGGCGGGCGGGGCCGGCTGGGAGAGCAGCCCAGCTGATCCAAAGGGCACGCAGGGACTCCTGGTCCTCGGAGTCCCTGCTATTGCTCGCAGCCCTGACGGTTGTCAAGTAACTGCCCCTGGTGGTCTGAAATGCTGTCACCGGTATCAGGGGGCGATGCGGGACCCGCGTAGCGGGTCCGGCGAGGTCCTGGAGTTCGGGATTGCCAAGAAAGGAACTGAAGGTGCGCTGTGTCAGCAAGCAGCGCGTTGTTGCAGGGAATGCACTCGCTCACAGGTGCGGCAGACTTTTACTTCCAGGAGCGGGCGGGCGGGGCCAGCAGGGAGAGCAGCCCAGCTGATCCAAAGGGCGCGCAGGGACTCCTGGTCCTCGGAGTCCCTGCTATTGCTCGCAGCCCTGCCGGTTGTCAAGTAACTGCCCCTGGTGGTCTGAAATGCTGTCGCCGGTATCAGGGAGCGATGCGGGACCCGCGTAGCGGGTCCGGCGAGGTCCTGGAGTTCGGGATTGCCAAGAAAGGAACTGAAGGTGCGCTGTGTCAGCAAGCAGCGCGTTGTTGCAGGGAATGCACTCGCTCACAGGTGCGGCAGACTTTTACTTCCAGGAGTGGGCGGGCGGGGCCGGCAGGGAGAGCAGCCCAGCTGATCCAAAGGGCGCGCAGGGACTCCTGGTCCTCGGAGTCCCTGCTATTGCTCGCAGCCCTGCCGGTTGTCAAGTAACTGCCCCTGGTGGTCTGAAATGCTGTCGCCGGTATCAGGGGGTGATGCGGGACCCGCGTAGCGGGTCTGGCGAGGTCCTGGAGTTCGGGATTGCCAAGAAAGGAACTGAAGGTGCGCTGTGTCAGCAAGCAGCGCGTTGTTGCAGGGAATGCACTCGCTCACAGGTGCGGCAGACTTTTACTTTCAGGAGCGGGCGGGCGGGGCCGCCGGTATCAGGGGGCGATGCGGGACCCGCGTAGCGGGTCCGGCGAGGTCCTGGAGTTCGGGATTGCCAAGAAAGGAACTGAAGGTGCGCTGTGTCAGCAAGCAGCGCGTTGTTGCAGGGAATGCACTCGCTCACAGGTGCAGCAGACTTTTACTTCCAGGAGCGGGCGGGCGGGGCCGGCTGGGAGAGCAGCCCAGCTGATCCAAAGGGCGCGCAGGGACTCCTGGTCCTCGGAGTCCCTGCTATTGCTCGCAGCCCTGCCGGTTGTCAAGTAACTGCCCCTGGTGGTCTGAAATGCTGTCACCGGTATCAGGGGGCGATGCGGGACCCGCGTAGCGGGTCCGGCGAGGTCCTGGAGTTCGTGATTGCCAAGAAAGGAACTGAAGGTGCGCTGTGTCAGCAAGCAACGCGTTGTTGCAGGGAATGCACTCGCTCACAGGTGCGGCAGACTTTTACTTCCAGGAGCGGGCGGGCGGGGCCAGCAGGGAGAGCAGCCCAGCTGATCCAAAGGGCGCGCAGGGACTCCTGGTCCTCGGGGTCCCTGCTATTGCTCGCAGCCCTGCCGGTTGTCAAGTAACTGCCCCTGGTGGTCTGAAATGCTGTCGCCGGTATCAGGGGGTGATGCGGGACCCGCGTAGCGGGTCTGGCGAGGTCCCGGAGTTCGGGATTGCCAAGAAAGGAACTGAAGGTGCGCTGTGTCAGCAAGCAGTGCGTTGTTGCAGGGAATGCACTCGCTCACAGGTGCGGCAGACTTTTACTTCCAGGAGCGGGCGGGCGGGGCCGGCAGGGAGAGCAGCCCAGCTGATCCAAAGGGCGCGCAGGGACTCCTGGTCCTCGGAGTCCCTGCTATTGCTCGCAGCCCTGACAGTTGTCAAGTAACTGCCCCTGGTGGTCTGAAATGCTGTCGCCGGTATCAGGGAGCGATGCGGGACCTGCGTAGCGGGTCCGGCGAGGTCCTGGAGTTCGGGATTGCCAAGAAAGGAACTGAAGGTGCGCTGTGTCAGCAAGCAGCGCGTTGTTGCAGGGAATGCACTCGCTCACAGGTGCGGCAGACTTTTACTTCCAGGAGCGGGCGGGCGGGCCGGCAGGGAGAGCAGCCCAGCTGATCCAAAGGGGGCGCAGGGACTCCTGGTCCTCGGAGTCCCTGCTATTGCTCGCAGCCCTGCCGGTTGTCAAGTAACTGCCCCTGGTGGTCTGAAATGCTGTCGCCGGTATCAGGGGGCGATGCGGGACCCGCGTAGCGGGTCCGGCGAGGTCCTGGAGTACGGGATTGCCAAGAAAGGAACTGAAGGTGCGCTGTGTCAGCAAGCAGCGCGTTGTTGCAGGGAATGCACTCGCTCACAGGTGCAGCAGACTTTTACTTCCAGGAGCGGGCGGGCGGGGCTGGCTGGGAGAGCAGCCCAGCTGATCCAAAGGGCGCGCAGGGACTCCTGGTCCTCGGAGTCCCTGCTATTGCTCGCAGCCCTGCCGGTTGTCAAGTAACTGCCCCTGGTGGTCTGAAATGCTGTCGCCGGTATTAGGGGGCGATGCGGGACCCGCGTAGCGGGTCCGGCGAGGTCCTGGAGTTCGGGATTGCCAAGAAAGGAACTGAAGGTGCGCTGTGTCAGCAAGCAGCGCGTTGTTGCAGGGAATGCACTCGCTCACAGGTGCGGCAGACTTTTACTTCCAGGAGCGGGCGGGCGGGGCCGGCAGGGAGAGCAGCCCAGCTGATCCAAAGGGCGCGCAGGTACTCCTGGTCCTTGGAGTCCCTGCTATTGCTCGCAGCCCTGCCGGTTGTCAAGTAACTGCCCCTGGTGGTCTGAAATGCTGTCACCGGTATCAGGGGGCGATGCGGGACCCGCGTAGCGGGTCCGGCGAGGTCCTGGAGTTCGGGATTGCCAAGAAAGGAACTGAAGGTGCGCTGTGTCAGCAAGCAGCGCGTTGTTGCAGGGAATGCACTCGCTCACAGGTGCGGCAGACTTTTACTTCCAGGAGCGGGCAGGCGGGCCGGCAGGGAGAGCAGCCCAGCTGATCCAAAGGGGGCGCAGGGACTCCTGGTCCTCGGAGTCCCTGCTATTGCTCGCAGCCCTGCCGGTTGTCAAGTAACTGCCCCTGGTGGTCTGAAATGCTGTCGCCGGTATCAGGGGGCGATGCGGGACCCGCGTAGCGGGTCCGGCGAGGTCCTGGAGTTCGGGATTGCCAAGAAAGGAACTGAAGGTGCGCTGTGTCAGCAAGCAGCGCATTGTTGCAGGGAATGCACTCGCTCACAGGAGCGGCAGACTTTTACTTCCAGGAGTGGGCAGGCGGGGCCGGCAGGGAGAGCAGCCCAGCTGATCCAAAGGGCGCGCAGGGACTCCTGGTCCACGGAGTCCCTGCTATTGCTCGCAGCCCTGCCGGTTGTCAAGTAACTGCCCCTGGTGGTCTGAAATGCTGTCGCCGGTATCAGGGGGCGATGCGGGACCTGCGTAGCGGGTCCGGCGAGGTCCTGGAGTTCGGGATTGCTGTTAGACGGACCGGGAGGGTCGGCCGAGATTACGGGGAGAGGTCTCCAGGGAGAGCCGTCTCCAACGACTGTACAGACAAGTAACTTCCCCCCCACAGACGGACACCACACAAGGTTGAAGGTTAACGAGACTTTATATGCAATTCTTAGGTTACGATGGTATGATACAAGGAGGTCTGGACTCAGGGGTCCCCTCGGTTCTGATTTCGGGCTGAGGAAAAGGGTAGCGGGACAGTCTTAGTTACCAATGAGTACAAAATAGCTCTCAATCCTCGAGCTCGGCGTTGTAGATGATCGGGCCGTGGAGGAGCCAAGCAGGTCCCGAGATGGATGAAGGAAGGACGACGGTCCGCGGCGGAGCCTGCAGGTCCCGGTGAAAGATGACGGTTACAACGGTCCGCGGCCACGCCAGCAGATCCCAACGACGATGAAAAGATGAAGGTTACGACGGCTGTGGCAGCGCCAACAGGCAGGGCGATGGTGCACAGGACAGAGCTACGGCAGCGCCAGTAGTCCGTCCAGGATGAGTTCCTCTTTACGTCTCTCGACTCCAAGATACAACTGCCTTCCTGCTCTGGAGCTGCCCCAGTTATAGGGCTGGTGTGCTTTGATGTCCGGACCCTCGCACTTGGAGGTCGGGAGGTCCGGGATGAGGGAGTCCAGACACCCAGCAGGGGGGTGGAGCCAGCGCCCGGGGAGGCGATGGGCGAGCGGCACTGGGCGGGGGAGAGCCATCGGCACCTCTTTCTCCCATTGACTTGCCAAGTAGCCCGCTCACCTCCTGGGTGGAGGGTGGTGCCGGAATGTCTGAGGCCGGGCTAGGCCCAGGGTCGAGGTCGATCGGGGGCCAGGCGGCCTCGTGGTGAAGTGTCCAAGATGGCGGCCCGGGCTGGGCGCGTGGGCCGGCAGAGGATCGGACCCACGAGGTTAACATGTTCGAGGGCAGGGGTCCCTGAGGGGACGGAGGACGTGCAATGGTGGTGTGTGGTTCTTGCGTGACTGGCCTCGGGCCTGGTTGAGCCGGGGGAGAGCGGCCCTTCATGTGGCCTGTCCAACATGCGTCCCCCCCAGCTGAAGGCGGGGAGAGTTACCCATCCTCTTGGGGACTCTCCTCGTCGAGGCGGAAAAACCGGGACAGGCCATCCGCGTTGGCGTGGTCTGACCCAGGCCGGTGTTCGACTGTGAAGTCCATACCTTGCAAGGAGATGGACCAGCGTAGCAATTTTGGGTTTTCCCCCCGCATATGCATCAACCACTGCAGGGGTCGGTGGTCAGTCTGTACCCGAAAGTGGGTACCAAAAAGGTAGGGCCGGAGTTTCTTGAGGGCCCATACCACAGCGAAGGCTTCCCTCTCTATGGTGCTCCAGCGTTGCTCCCGTGGTAGGAGTCTCCGGCTGATGAAGGCCACCGGTTGATCAAGGCCTTCGGTGTTCACTTGAGACAGCACTGCCCCAATGCCCTGGTCAGAGGCGTCCGTCTGGACGACGAACTCCCGGCTGTAGTCTGGGGCCTGGAGCACAGGAGCGGAACACATGGCGGCCTTCAACTGTTCGAATGCCGCTTGACACTCTGGGGTCCAGTTCACCTTCTTGGGCTGATTCTTTGACGTGAGCTCGGTGAGAGGCCCCACTATGGTACCATAGTCTTTCACGAACCTTCGGTAGTAGCCCGTGAGGCCCAGGAAGGCTCGCACCTCGGTTTGGGTGATAGGGGGCTGCCAGTTCTGGATGGCAGCAATTTTCAGCTGTAGAGGGGCCACTAGGCCGCTTCCCACCTGGTGTCCGAGGTAGGTCACAGACCCTTGTCCAATTTGGCATTTGCTGGCCTTGATCGTAAGGCCAGCTCGCTGAAGGGCTTGCAGTACTGCTCGGAGGTGGTGGAGGTGCTCGGTCCAATGGTGGCTGTACACAGCGATGTCGTCCAGGTAGGCGGCGCTGAACTCTTCGAGCCCCGCCAGGACCTGATTGACGAGCCGTTGGAAAGTTGCTGGGGCATTTTTCATGCCGAAGGGCATGACCGTAAAATGATAGTGGCCATCGGGGGTGGAGAAGGCAGAACGTTCTTGTGCTCGGGGTGTGAGGCCGATCTGCCAATAACCTGCTGTCAGGTCGAAGATGTTGAGGTAGCGGGCAGCTCCCATTCGGTCGACCAGTTCATCTGCCCGGGGGATGGGATGTGCGTCCGTTCTGGTGACTTCATTCAGGCCCCGGTAGTCGACGCAGAACCGGAGTTCTGGTGTGGTTCCGGGGGCGGCTGCTTTGGGGACCAGTACGACCGGGCTGGCCCATGGACTGTCTGAGGGCTCGATGACCCCGAGCGTGAGCATCTTAGCTACTTCCGCCTGGATGCAGGCCCGTACCCGATCAGGTACGCGGTAGGCCCGGTGGCGGATAGGAGGGCTGTCTCCGGTGTCCACATCGTGCACACACCAAGAAGTGACACCTGGGGTGAGGGAGAACAGACTGGCGAACCGTGACAGGAGGGCTTGGCACTCTTGGCGTTGTTCTCTGGTGAGGGTCTCCGAGAGTCGGACCCCATCCACGGAGCCGTCTTGCTCTTGGGCCCGCAAGCGGTCAGGGAGAGGCTCGGAGTCGTCTTCAACCCCATTGTCTGTGGCCATCAGTAGGCTGAGTTCTGTTCGTGCAAAGTGGGGCTTCAGTCTGTTGGTGTGGAGGACTCGGAGTGGATTCCGGGAGGCCTCCATATCGATCAGATAGGTGGCAGGACCCTTGCGCTCGATTACTTTGAAGGGTCCCGTCCATTTGTCTTGGAGAGCGCATGGCTCTGTGGGGGACATTACCCATACCTGTTGCCCCGGCTCGAATTCAATGGATGAGGCGTTCTGGTCATACCATTTCTTCATGTCCTCTTGACTGGCCTCTAGGTTGGCTTTTGCTAGGTCTCTGAACCGCCGGGACTGGTTGCGGAGGGTGAGGAGGTACCGGAAGACATCTGGAGGACTCTTGGCCGGAGGCATCTCCCAGCCTTCTTTGATCAGGCTGAGCGGCCCCCGCACTGGGTGCCCATATAGCAGTTCGAAGGGGCTGAAGCCTAAGGATTTCTGTGGGACCTCCCGGTAGGCGAAGAGGAGGCACGGCAGCAGCACGTCCCACTGGCGACGGAGGGGCTCTTCCAATCCCCCGATCATCCCTTTTAGCGTGCGATTGAACCGCTCAACAAGTCCGTTTCCTTGGGGGTGATAGGGGGTCGTGAAGCGGTAGGTGACCCCACACTGTTGCCAGAGGGACTTCATGTATTTAGAGATAAAGTTCGTGCCTCTGTCGCTGACGACTTCTCGGGGGAACCCCACACGGGAGAAGATCCCCATCAGGGCCCGGCCGACCCCTGGGGCTGTCACGGTCCGGAGAGGAATAGCCTCAGGGTAGCGGGTGGCGTGGTCCACTAGTACCAGGATGAAGCGATGGCCTTGTCTTGTACGCGGGTTCAGGGGTCCCACAATGTCTATTCCGACCCTCTCAAATGGGGTCGTGACTACTGGAAAGGGTTGCAGGGGGGCCTTTAGTTTGCGGCCGCTCTTTCCACTGGCTTGGCACGTGGGGCAAGATCGGCAATGCTGGTGCACATCGTTTCTCATTTTGGGCCAGAAGAAGTGGGTCACTAGGCGGCTGTAGGTTTTATCCTGTCCCAGGTGCCCTGCCAGGGGGACATCGTGGGCCAGATTCAGCAGGAAGTCTCTGAAGCGGAGGGGCACTACTAGTACTCGGTTGGCCCCCAGCTCGGCGATTCGTTGCTCGCTGTACAACAGATCATTGTCCCAGTAGACCCAATGAGTTCCGGAGGTATCCCCTGCGCTTTGGGCGAGCGCTTGTTGTCGGAGTCCCTCGAGGGAGGGACAGGTCTTCTGTTCCCGACGAAATTGTTCTTGTGTGGGTCCCCCTTCTTGAGCCCACTGGTCAAGGTTAGCGAGGTCGGAAGGTTGAGCAAGTTCGAGGGGGATGTCATGGTCGGAGGTCTCGGCTGGGGCGACCGGAGGCGGTGGCGCCGGCCATTCTGGTTCTTCCGGGTGATGGTTGGCACGGGCGGCCATGGACCGGGTGGTGACGCACGCCCAGTCTGGGACGCCCAACATCCCCAAGTGTTCTTTTCGCTCCACGGCTGCCCACGGGGAGCTTTCCAGGTCATTTCCGAGGAGGCAGTCCACGGGGGCGTCGTCTCGGACCGTCACTTTCAACATGCCGGAGACCCCTCCCCACTCAAAGGGGACGCAGGCCATCCGACACAGACTTTCCGAGTTGTCGGCTGATCGCACAGGGCAGAGAATGTTCGGTAGATATTGTTCTGGGGTCACCAGATGACAGCGGACGGCTGTCACGCTGGCCCCGGTGTCCCGAAGGGCTTCAGCCCGTTGTCCATTGATGCTCACCCATTGGCTGTACTTCTGGGTGTTAGCGGGTAGGGGGACCCGCGGGACCATGTCTCTTCCCCCTAAGCACGCGAGAGACATGGCGGCTGGCTCCCACTCTTGATACTCTTGCTCGTCTGTTTCTTGTTCCTCGGAGATCTGTTCTTCCCCTAGTGCCGCGGCGGCCACATGGCGGGGCTTCGGACTCTGATACTGCGGGCAGCTTGGGTCGTTTGCATAGTGGCCGACTCGTTGGCATCGGTGACATGTAACATTGGCTCTGTACCCCGGTCGCGCCGGGGTGCTGCCCCGGTTGGCCGGGGGGGTGGTGCTGGTAGCGGGGGCGGCCGGAGTGTTGTCTCTTCCTCGTCCTTGGCCCCCTCCTCCTCCTCTGGGTCGGTGGTGACCGTTGTTGTTCCGGTTCTGCTCGTAGGACCCATTCCGGCCCACTCTGGTGATCTCCCACCGGTCAGCTTCGGCTGCGAGCTGCCGGGGATCGGTTAACTTGCTGTCGAGGAGGTGTTGGCGAAGTTCAATGAAGCAATTGTTGGACAGGTGCTCCCATACCATCAGATTGAACAGCTGCTCGTAGGTCGTGACGTTGTTCCCTCTGATCCAGCCTTCGAAGGCTCGGCTAAAGTACGTTACATAGTCCACCCAAGTTGTACCCGGGATGCGTGTGCAGTCTCGGAACCTCTGACGGTACATCTCGGGCGTGAGGCCATAGCGGGTGAGGAGGGCCGCTTTCATATGGTCGTAGGAGGTCATCTGGTGGTCTGGGAGCTGTAACAGGGTATCGCGACCCTCATTGAGGAATTTGCCCCATAGGCCGGCTCCCCAATCATTTCTATCGATCCGGTGCGCAGTCATTGCGATTTCATAGGCCTTAAACCATTGCTGGATGTCGTCTTCTCGAAAATATTATCGGACAACATCCTTGGGGATGTGTACTTTTTTCTCCGTGGTCCCTGGGGTGTGTGGTCTGTCGGGCACCCCTAACTCTTTATTCTGCTTGCGCAGGTTGATCTCGGCTAGGTTCCGTTCGTGCTCGTACGCCAGTTTCTTTTCCTCGAGCTCCCTTTGCCTCTGTTTCTCCTCTCTTTCTTCTCGGAGACGCAGGTGCTCTAAGTTTATTTTTTGTTCGGCCAACTTGAGTTCTACGTCCATCTTGAGTCGGGCCATTTCTAGTTCGTGTAGCCGGGTTTTTTCTCTCTCTTGGATCTCGTCTTGCGAGAGACTGGTTCTTTGCCCCTCCGGGGCCGTGTTGGTATTTTTCGCGGTGCTTTGCTCGGGGGCTTCGACATCCCCGGTCTCTGCCCAAGATTCTAGGGCATGCTTAAAATCGTCCTTGGTGCTTAGTCCGGTGGTAGCGATACCTAGTTCGATGCAGAACTGCTTTAGTTCACGATGGCTGTACTCCTCTAGTTTTTCCATTTGGAACTTCTCAGTTGATCCGCTTTCTTTAGTTGTCATTGTGGATCGTTGTGGGGTGAGCTACTCTCTGTACGTTATGCGGTGATTCGGATCGCGCCGCTGGCCACCAATGTTAGACGGACCGGGAGGGTCGGCCGAGATTACGGGGAGAGGTCTCCAGGGAGAGCCGTCTCCAACGACTGTACAGACAAGTAACTTCCCCCCCACAGACGGACACCACACAAGGTTGAAGGTTAACGAGACTTTATATGCAATTCTTAGGTTACGATGGTATGATACAAGGAGGTCTGGACTCAGGGGTCCCCTCGGTTCTGATTTCGGGCTGAGGAAAAGGGTAGCGGGACAGTCTTAGTTACCAATGAGTACAAAATAGCTCTCAATCCTCGAGCTCGGCGTTGTAGATGATCGGGCCGTGGAGGAGCCAAGCAGGTCCCGAGATGGATGAAGGAAGGACGACGGTCCGCGGCGGAGCCTGCAGGTCCCGGTGAAAGATGACGGTTACAACGGTCCGCGGCCACGCCAGCAGATCCCAACGACGATGAAAAGATGAAGGTTACGACGGCTGTGGCAGCGCCAACAGGCAGGGCGATGGTGCACAGGACAGAGCTACGGCAGCGCCAGTAGTCCGTCCAGGATGAGTTCCTCTTTACGTCTCTCGACTCCAAGATACAACTGCCTTCCTGCTCTGGAGCTGCCCCAGTTATAGGGCTGGTGTGCTTTGATGTCCGGACCCTCGCACTTGGAGGTCGGGAGGTCCGGGATGAGGGAGTCCAGACACCCAGCAGGGGGGTGGAGCCAGCGCCCGGGGAGGCGATGGGCGAGCGGCACTGGGCGGGGGAGAGCCATCGGCACCTCTTTCTCCCATTGACTTGCCAAGTAGCCCGCTCACCTCCTGGGTGGAGGGTGGTGCCGGAATGTCTGAGGCCGGGCTAGGCCCAGGGTCGAGGTCGATCGGGGGCCAGGCGGCCTCGTGGTGAAGTGTCCAAGATGGCGGCCCGGGCTGGGCGCGTGGGCCGGCAGAGGATCGGACCCACGAGGTTAACATGTTCGAGGGCAGGGGTCCCTGAGGGGACGGAGGACGTGCAATGGTGGTGTGTGGTTCTTGCGTGACTGGCCTCGGGCCTGGTTGAGCCGGGGGAGAGCGGCCCTTCATGTGGCCTGTCCAACAATTGCCAAGAAAGGAACTGAAGGTGCGCTGTGTCAGCAAGCAGCGCGTTGTTGCAGGGAATGCACTCGCTCACAGGTGCGGCAGACTTTTACTTCCAGGAGCGGGCGGGCGGGCCGGCAGGGAGAGCAGCCCAGCTGATCCAAATTGCGCGCAGGGACTCCTGGTCCTCGGAGTCCCTGCTATTGCTCGCAGCCCTGCCGGTTGTCAAGTAACTGCCCCTGGTGGTCTGAAATGCTGTCGCCGGTATCAGGGGGCGATGCGGAACCCGCATAGCGGGTCCGGCGAGGGTCTGGAGTTCGGGTTTGCCAAGAAAGGAACTGAAGGTGCGCTGTGTCAGCAAGCAGCGCGTTGTTGCAGGGAATGCACTCGCTCACGGGTGCGGCAGACTTTTACTTCCAGGAGTGGGCGGGCGGGGCCGGCAGGGAGAGCAGCCCAGCTGATCCAAAGGGCGCGCAGGGACTCCTGGTCCTCGGAGTCCCTGCTATTGCTCGCAGCCCTGCCGGTTGTCAAGTAACTGCCCCTGGTGGTCTGAAATGCTGTCGCCGGTATCAGGGGGCGATGCGGGACCTGCGTAGCGGGTCCGGCGAGGTCCTGGAGTTCGGGATTGCCAAGAAAGGAACTGAAGGTGCGCTGTGTCAGCAAGCAGCGCGTTGTTGCAGGGAATGCACTCGCTCACAGGTGCGGCAGACTTTTACTTCCAGGAGCGGGCGGGCCGGCCGGCAGGGAGAGCAGCCCAGCTGATCCAAAGGGGGCGCAGGGACTCCTGGTCCTCGGAGTCCCTGCTATTGCTCGCAGCCCTGCCGGTTGTCAAGTAACTGCCCCTGGTGGTCTGAAATGCTGTCGCCGGTATCAGGGGGCGATGCGGGACCCGCGTAGCGGGTCCGGCGAGGTCCTGGAGTTCGGGATTGCCAAGAAAGGAACTGAAGGTGCGCTGTGTCAGCAAGCAGCGCGTTGTTGCAGGGAATGCACTCGCTCACAGGTGCAGCAGACTTTTACTTCCAGGAGCGGGCGGGCGGGGCTGGCTGGGAGAGCAGCCCAGCTGATCCAAAGGGCGCGCAGGGACTCCTGGTCCTCGGAGTCCCTGCTATTGCTCGCAGCCCTGCCGGTTGTCAAGTAACTGCCCCTGGTGGTCTGAAATGCTGTCGCCGGTATCAGGGGGCGATGCGGGACCCGCGTAGCGGGTCCGGCGAGGTCCTGGAGTTCGGGATTGCCAAGAAAGGAACTGAAGGTGCGCTGTGTCAGCAAGCAGCGTGTTGTTGCAGGGAATGCACTCGCTCACAGGTGCGGCAGACTTTTACTTCCAGGAGCGGGCGGGCGGGCCGGCAGGGAGAGCAGCCCAGCTGATCCAAAGGGGGCGCAGGGACTCCTGGTCCTCGGAGTCCCTGCTATTGCTCGCAGCCCTGACGGTTGTCAAGTAACTGCCCCTGGTGGTCTGAAATGCTGTCGCCGGTATCAGGGGGCGATGCGGGACCCGCGTAGCGGGTCCGGCGAGGTCCTGGAGTTCGGGATTGCCAAGAAAGGAACTGAAGGTGCGCTGTGTCAGCAAGCAGCGCGTTGTTGCAGGGAATGCACTCGCTCACAGGTGCTGCAGACTTTTACTTCCAGGAGCGGGCGGGCGGGGCCGGCAGGGAGAGCAGCCCAGCTGATCCAAAGGGCGCGCAGGGACTCCTGGTCCTCGGAGTCCCTGCTATTGCTCGCAGCCCTGCCGGTTGTCAAGTAACTGCCCCTGGTGGTCTGAAATGCTGTCGCCGGTATCAGGGGGCGATGCGGGACCCGCGTAGCGGGTCCGGCGAGGTCCTGGAGTTCGGGATTGCCAAGAAAGGAACTGAAGGTGCGCTGTGTCAGCAAGCAGCGCGTTGTTGCAGGGAATGCACTCGCTCACAGGTGCGGCAGACTTTTACTTCCAGGAGCGGGCGGGCGGGGCCGGCAGGGAGAGCAGCCCAGCTGATCCAAAGGGCGCGCAGGGACTCCTGGTCCTTGGAGTCCCTGCTATTGCTCGCAGCCCTGCCGGTTGTCAAGTAACTGCCCCTGGTGGTCTGAAATGCTGTCGCCGGTATCAGGGGGCGATGCGGGACCCGCGTAGCGGGTCCGGCGAGGTCCTGGAGTTCGGGATTGCCAAGAAAGGAACTGAAGGTGCGCTGTGTCAGCAAGCAGCGCATTGTTGCAGGGAATGCACTCGCTCACAGGAGCGTCAGACTTTTACTTCCAGGAGTGGGCAGGCGGGGCCGGCAGGGAGAGCAGCCCAGCTGATCCAAAGGGCGCGCAGGGACTCCTGGTCCACGGAGTCCCTGCTATTGCTCGCAGCCCTGCCGGTTGTCAAGTAACTGCCCCTGGTGGTCTGAAATGCTGTCGCCGGTATCAGGGGGCGATGCGGGACCTGCGTAGCGGGTCCGGCGAGGTCCTGGAGTTCGGGATTGCCAAGAAAGGAACTGAAGGTGCGCTGTGTCAGCAAGCAGCGCGTTGTTGCAGGGAATGCACTCGCTCACAGGTGCGGCAGACTTTTACTTCCAGGAGCGGGCGGGCGGGCCGGCAGGGAGAGCAGCCCAGCTGATCCAAATTGCGCGCAGGGACTCCTGGTCCTCGGAGTCCCTGCTATTGCTCGCAGCCCTGCCGGTTGTCAAGTAACTGCCCCTGGTGGTCTGAAATGCTGTCGCCGGTATCAGGGGGCGATGCGGGACCCGCATAGCGGGTCCGGCGAGGGTCTGGAGTTCGGGTTTGCCAAGAAAGGAACTAAAGGTGCGCTGTGTCAGCAAGCAGCGCGTTGTTGCAGGGAATGCACTCGCTCACAGGTGCGGCAGACTTTTCCTTCCAGGAGTGGGCGGGCGGGGCCGGCAGGGAGAGCAGCCCAGCTGATCCAAAGGGCGCGCAGGGACTCCTGGTCCTCGGAGTCCCTGCTATTGCTCG
The DNA here is from genome assembly GCF_964263255.1 of Lissotriton vulgaris. NCBI lineage: Eukaryota > Metazoa > Chordata > Amphibia > Caudata > Salamandridae > Lissotriton > Lissotriton vulgaris. Next base: position 161,761,225 of record NC_141700.1, read on the forward strand.
CAGCCCTGCCGGTTGTCAAGTAACTGCCCCCGGTGGTCTGAAATGCTGTCGCCCGTATCAGGGGGCAATGCGGGACCTGCGTAGCGGGTCCGGCGAGGTCCTGGAGTTCGGGATTGCCAAGAAAGGAACTGAAGGTGCGCTGTGTCAGCAAGCAGCGCGTTGTTGCAGGGAATGCACTCGCTCACAGGTGCGGCAGACTTTTACTTCCAGGAGCGGGCGGGCCGGCCGGCAGGGAGAGCAGCCCAGCTGATCCAAAGGGGGCGCAGGGACTCCTGGTCCTCGGAGTCCCTGCTATTGCTCGCAGCCCTGCCGGTTGTCAAGTAACTGCCCCTGGTGGTCTGAAATGCTGTCGCCGGTATCAGGGGGCGATGCGGGACCCGCGTAGCGGGTCCGGCGAGGTCCTGGAGTTCGGGATTGCCAAGAAAGGAACTGAAGGTGCGCTGTGTCAGCAAGCAGCGCGTTGTTGCAGGGAATGCACTCGCTCACAGGTGCAGCAGACTTTTACTTCCAGGAGCGGGCGGGCGGGGCTGGCTGGGAGAGCAGCCCAGCTGATCCAAAGGGCGCGCAGGGACTCCTGGTCCTCGGAGTCCCTGCTATTGCTCGCAGCCCTGCCGGTTGTCAAGTAACTGCCCCTGGTGGTCTGAAATGCTGTCGCCGGTATCAGGGGGCGATGCGGGACCCGCGTAGCGGGTCCGGCGAGGTCCTGGAGTTCGGGATTGCCAAGAAAGGAACTGAAGGTGCGCTGTGTCAGCAAGCAGCGCGTTGTTGCAGGGAATGCACTCGCTCACAGGTGCGGCAGACTTTTACTTCCAGGAGCGGGCGGGCGGGGCCGGCAGGGAGAGCAGCCCAGCTGATCCAAAGGGCGCGCAGGGACTCCTGGTCCTTGGAGTCCCTGCTATTGCTCGCAGCCCTGCCGGTTGTCAAGTAACTGCCCCTGGTGGTCTGAAATGCTGTCACCGGTATCAGGGGGCGATGCGGGACCCGCGTAGCGGGTCCGGCGAGGTCCTGGAGTTCGGGATTGCCAAGAAAGGAACTGAAGGTGCGCTGTGTCAGCAAGCAGCGCGTTGTTGCAGGGAATGCACTCGCTCACAGGTGCGGCAGACTTTTACTTCCAGGAGTGGGCGGGCGGGGCCGGCAGGGAGAGCAGCCCAGCTGATCCAAAGGGCGCGCAGGGACTCCTGGTCCTCGGAGTCCCTGCTATTGCTCGCAGCCCTGCCGGTTGTCAAGTAACTGCCCCTGGTGGTCTGAAATGCTGTCGCCGGTATCAGGGGGCGATGCGGGACCTGCGTAGCGGGTCCGGCGAGGTCCTGGAGTTCGGGATTGCCAAGAAAGGAACTGAAGGTGCGCTGTGTCAGCAAGCAGCGTGTTGTTGCAGGGAATGCACTCGCTCACAGGTGCGGCAGACTTTTACTTCTAGGAGCGGGCGGGCGGGCCGGCAGGGAGAGCAGCCCAGCTGATCCAAAGGGGGCGCAGGGACTCCTGGTCCTCGGAGTCCCTGCTATTGCTCGCAGCCCTGCCGGTTGTCAAGTAACTGCCCCTGGTGGTCTGAAATGCTGTCGCCGGTATCAGGGGGCGATGCGGGACCCGCGTAGCGGGTCCGGCGAGGTCCTGGAGTTCGGGATTGCCAAGAAAGGAACTGAAGGTGCGCTGTGTCAGCAAGCAGCGCGTTGTTGCAGGGAATGCACTCGCTCACAGGTGCAGCAGACTTTTACTTCCAGGAGCGGGCGGGCGGGGCCGGCTGGGAGAGCAGCCCAGCTGATCCAAAGGGCGCGCAGGGACTCCTGGTCCTCGGAGTCCCTGCTATTGCTCGCAGCCCTGCCGGTTGTCAAGTAACTGCCCCTGGTGGTCTGAAATGCTGTCGCCGGTATCAGGGGGCGATGCGGGACCCGCGTAGCGGGTCCGGCGAGGTCCTGGAGTTCGGGATTGCCAAGAAAGGAACTGAAGGTGCGCTGTGTCAGCAAGCAGCGCGTTGTTGCAGGGAATGCACTCGCTCACAGGTGCGGCAGACTTTTACTTACAGGAGCGGGCGGGCGGGGCCGGCAGGGAGAGCAGCCCAGCTGATCCAAAGGGCGCGCAGGGACTCCTGGTCCTTGGAGTCCCTGCTATTGCTCGCAGCCCTGCCGGTTGTCAAGTAACTGCCCCTGGTGGTCTGAAATGCTGTCACCGGTATCAGGGGGCGATGCGGGACCCGCGTAGCGGGTCCGGCGAGGTCCTGGAGTTCGTGATTGCCAAGAAAGGAACTGAAGGTGCGCTGTGTCAGCAAGCAGTGCGTTGTTGCAGGGAATGCACTCGCTCACAGGTGCGGCAGACTTTTACTTCCAGGAGCGGGCGGGCGGGGCCAGCAGGGAGAGCAGCCCAGCTGATCCAAAGGGCGCGCAGGGACTCCTGGTCCTCGGGGTCCCTGCTATTGCTCGCAGCCCTGCCGGTTGTCAAGTAACTGCCCCTGGTGGTCTGAAATGCTGTCGCCGGTATCAGGGAGCGATGCGGGACCCGCGTAGCGGGTCCGGCGAGGTCCTGGAGTTCGGGATTGCCAAGAAAGGAACTGAAGGTGCGCTGTGTCAGCAAGCAGCGCGTTGTTGCAGGGAATGCACTCGCTCACAGGTGCACCAGACTTTTACTTCCAGGAGTGGGCGGGCGGGGCCGGCAGGGAGAGCAGCCCAGCTGATCCAAAGGGCGCGCAGGGACTCCTGGTCCTCGAAGTCCCTGCTATTGCTCGCAGCCCTGCCGGTTGTCAAGTAACTGCCCCTGGTGGTCTGAAATGCTGTCGCCGGTATCAGGGGGTGATGCGGGACCCGCGTAGCGGGTCTGGCGAGGTCCCGGAGTTCGGGATTGCCAAGAAAGGAACTGAAGGTGCGCTGTGTCAGCAAGCAGTGCGTTGTTGCAGGGAATGCACTCGCTCACAGGTGCGGCAGACTTTTACTTCCAGGAGCGGGCGGGCGGGGCCGGCAGGGAGAGCAGCCCAGCTGATCCAAAGGGCGCGCAGGGACTCCTGGTCCTCGAAGTCCCTGCTATTGCTCGCAGCCCTGCCGGTTGTCAAGTAACTGCCCCTGGTGGTCTGAAATGCTGTCGCCGGTATCAGGGGGCGATGAGGGACCCGCGTAGCGGGTCCGGCGAGATCCTGGAGTTCGGGATTGCCAAGAAAGGAACTGAAGGTGCGCTGTGTCAGCAAGCAGCGCGTTGTTGCAGGGAATGCCGGATTGTTCACCTTAACAGATGACGGCTGTGCACTTAGTGCAGTGCTGCTCCAGAAGTTGAAATTCTAGACGAATGTCCATTGGAGATGTTGATGTGGACGCTCCGGAGGTGCTAGCAATGGCTGGTCGTGGATTTTGTGCTGCACGTCTCATCTGACATATCAAGCATGTGACTTTTGTAGCATTTACCTTTTTTTGACCAGCAGAAAGGTAAAAAACTTCCAGACCACTGACTCAGGCCTCTGCTTGGGTGGATCTTCTTCCAAAAAAATTTCATCCGAAGAATGATGAGGAGGTTGTGAACTGGCCATTCTTCCAATAGAATATTAGAAAAACACCCCAAAAACTGCAAAACCAGCTATTGATGTAGCAGAGATGTCTCTCTTGAATTGCTCTAAAAAGGATGACTAAAATGGGTGGGATCCTTCAATAGTTACAGTGGGAAATGTTATGAACCAATCAAATTTTTTTTTTTTAGGTCACATGGGATCCGATAACCCTGCGCTCACGAAGCACGCACCCGACACGACTTCGCAAACATATATTTAAAAATAATATGTTTATTATCAGTACAAATATATTATTTTTATGAATATCTTAGATAATCTCATGACCTAATATGTATATTAAAGACATATACATATCATTTTAGAACATACAAAAAATATGTGGGAGTCACGCACCCAGTGCGCCCCACCACCTATATGACGTCAAGCGGGACCAGCCACTGTGCAAGTGTTGCTTACCGTAATGCGCATGTGTCGCGAATGCGCGGGAGCAGGAGTCGCGGACCAGTTGCATACCAATCGCGCACATCAAGTATTATATTAAATGTATATGATGTAACTGAAAAAAACGCAGCCGTCCCACACCGTACGCGGATCCTTCACGACTTTTCTAAAATGGTAGCTAGAATCCGCGCACCCATCGTGATGGGGACACTTTGGGTGCCCGACTCCAAATAAAGTTGAAAAAAATAAATATTGAAAAAGAAAATAATATAAATATATTTAAAAAAAAGAAAACAAAAAAATTAAACAATATTTCAGTTTCAATTTAAAAAAAATATTTTTTTGCAATTTTGAGAAAAAATTTATAATGGTATTTAATGAATAAAATATTTATAAAGAAAGTTAAAAACTGTAGAAAATCTGTACAAAAAATACATATTACTACTATTGCACTTAAAAATGAGCATTTAAAAAACCTTTGAAATTCACTGAAAAAAACATAGATTTCAGACACTTTATAGTCAGAAATTAGCATTTAAAAAACCTTTGAAATTCACTGAAAAGTGAGTGATCAAAGGTTATACTAGTGTGTGATGAGGTGTATCAGATTGTCACGTGGATGATGTCCTCAGTGATGTCATCAGTAATGTCACTGACCATGTCATGAATGATGTAATATGTGACATCATCAGCAGTGCATTGAGGGTGCACGAGTTATAGGTAGCAGAACTAACTATAACAGAGCAATTTCTATGGTTTTGTACGAGTGAAATGTCCAGCTAACTATAACACCCCTGAAACCTATGTTTTTTTCTGTGAATTTATAAGGTTTTTTAAATGCTAATTTCTAACTATAAAGTTCCTGAAACCTATGGTATATATATATATATTACCTACTGGTGGTCGCCAGTAGGTAGCTATAGTTAGGACCTATTTTCCACAGGAAATCCTCAACATTCTATTCCCAATTGGCGTTGATTGACGAATCTTCGTGAAATTTTCAAAACTCGTGGGGCGCTCCGGTCTGCTCCTATCCTGAATGTTTCACAGTGATTCATCAAGTGGGGCCGAGAAAAAAGGATGGGTCCCAAAACGTGTTTTCCCTATGCAATTTCCCATAGGAATTTTTAGCCGCAGATACAGCCCGAACTGCTGAACGGAATTACACCAAATTTGGCAAAGAGGTAGCTCTTGTTTCAGAGTCATGCTTTTTTTTGTTAAATGGTGTAAATCCATTCAGTAGTTGCTCAGAAAATCAAAAGTAAAATCACATATATATCTATGGCCACGCAGGATCCGCGCACCTCCCGGTGACAAGCAGTATGCTAATTGGCTGTCAACATTCCAAAACAGGAAGTGTTGGCAGCCATCTTGTGGCTTGGTAGAACCGAGGCACAAGAAAACAGAAAAAAATATGAAAAAAACAAAAAGGGGCAGGGTAGAAACACTCTTAGAAAAAGAGTAGGTGAGGGGCTCAAAGGCCCCCCAAGCCAAGAGGACCATGGTGAGAGGGGGGCCGCATGACCCCCCCTCCTAGAGCCTTGTCATGGTCCTGGGGAACGCCACCTCCCAGGGCCAGCTCCTGCAGTGTCCCAGGGTGCCCACCGCCCGGGACACTGTAGTTTGTTATGGCAAACCTGGTTTGAATTTTGAAAAGAGAGAGCTGGAAAACCTGCTCTCTCTTTCAAAATTCAAACTAAATTGCATCTTAGCAGCTCCCCATGTGGAAAAGCAATGCCGGCTCCCAAAGGACGCTGGAAGTCGGGGGACCATGGGGGGATTGGGGACCCCCCACAGTCCCCAATGAAGAGGGCCAGCCCCGGGGGATGGGGTCCCCAGTGCTACAAGTGGCCCAGGAAGGGGGCCACGCGGCCCCCTCCCCAAAAGTTTAAATTAAAAAAGAAAAAAGGCCAGGCCCGGGGGATGGGGTCCCCGGGGCTATAAATGGCCTAAGGAGGGGGACAATACAGCCCCACTCTAAAAAATAAAATAAAAAACAATATGGCCATGACCCGGGGGATGGGGTCCCCGGGGAAGATTTTGGCCTCAGGAGGGGGGCCACGCGGTCCCCTTCCCAAAATTTTGAACAACAAAAAATGTGGGGGCAGGCCCCTGTGGGGATGGGGTCCCCACGGCCAAGAATATTAGGAAAAGAAGGGGGCCATACAGCCACCATTCTTTAAACAAAGAAAAAAAGAATGGCATTGCGCCGGAGGCCGCACTTCCTCCTTTGAGCAGCTGCAAACGCGCCCCCTGGTGCGTTTGAAGAGAAAGAACAAATTCCCCTTGAATACTTGGGATCTCTGGGGGCCAACTAGCCCACCAGGTTCCTCCAGTATGCACCAGGGGGCTGCATTGCAGAGAGGTGTTCTGAGGCCACGCCCCTTTTTACACCTCACTGCAACGCAGCTCTGTGGCGCTTAATGGAGGTAGCTGGTAGGCTAGTTGCACCCCAGGGACCCTCAGTATTCAAGGGGAGTTAATCCCCCAACTTAAAACATGCCACGGGATGCCTTTGCACAGTGGTGAAGGGAGGGGGCGGGGCCTGAGTTGACATGTGTGCAAACATACCCTGTGGCGCGGTTTAAGTTGGGGAATTAATTCCTCTTCAATACGGAGGGTCCCTGGGGGCCAACTAGCCCACCAGGTACCTCCAGTAAGCGCCACGGAGCTACGATGCAGAGTGTTGTAAAAAGGAGCATGGCCTCTGAACACCTCTCTGCGACGCAGCTCTCTGGCGCATACTGGAGGTACCTGAAATGAAATTATATGAAATTTGTAATGCGCTCAGCTTACCTGGTGGGCTAGTTGGCCCCCAGAGACCCTCAGGATTGAGGAGGAATTAATTCTCTAACTCAAAACATGCCACAGGGCGTGTTTGCAGACATGTCACCTCAGGCCACGCCCGCTTCCTTCACCACTGTGCAAACGCGCCCCGTGGCACGTTTTAAGTTGGGGGATTAACTCTCTTTCAATACTGAGGGGCCCTGAGGGCCAACAGGTATCTCCAGTATGCGCCAGGGAGCTGCGTTGCAGACAGGTGTTCAGAGGCCATGCCCCTTTTTACACCTCTCTGGAACACCGCTCTGTGGTGCTTACTGGACGTACCAATTGCGCTAGTTTGACCCTAGAGACCCCTAGGATTCAAGGGGACTTAATCTCTCAACTTAGAACAGCCACAGGGTATGTTTACACAGTGGTGAAGAGGGGGACGGTGCCTGGGGTGACATGTGCAAACACGCCCTGTGGCGCGTTTTAAGTTGGGGAAATAATTCCCCTTCAATCCTGAGGGACCCTGGGAGCCAACTAGCCCACCAGGTCCTTCCAGTAAGCGCCACTGCACTGCGTTGCAGAGAGGTGGTGCCGGCCGTGTCCCTTTTTACACCTTTCTGCAATGGTGCTTACTGGACGTACCTAGTGGACTAATTTGCCCCTAGGGACCCTCAGGATTCAAGGGAAGTTAATCTCCCAATTTAAAACGGCCACAGGGAGTGTTTACACAGTGCGGAAGGGGGGACGGGACCTGAGGTAACATATGCAAACACGCCCTATGGCGTGTTTTAAGTTGGGGAAATAATTCCCCTTCAATCCTGAGGGCCCATTAGGGCCAACTAGTCCACCAGGTGCTTCGAGTAAGCGCCACTGCGCTGCGTTGCAGAGAGGTGGTCCAGCCCATGCCCATTTTCTCTGCAACTCAGCTCTGTGGTGCTAACTACTAGAGATGGGCTAGATGTACCGAAGGGATACTCAGGATTCAAGGGGACTTTATCCCCCAAATTAAAACAGTCACAGGGCGTGTTTGCACACGTCAGCTCAGCCCCCCCTGCCTTCACCAGTGTGCAAACGCGCCCTGTGGTGTGTTTTAAGAGGTAGTTTTAATGCCCCTGCAATATTATACACTAGGGGCCTACAGAGGAGGTCATGCTAATAACAGGGGTACCCCAACACATAGTGTTCCCTAGTGTATGTAGGTGTTTTAACTGTATTCTAAGTTTCTTTTAGCATAGCACTGGCTCTAGGACTGGTTAGTCAGAGTCAGTTACCACCAGTACCCATCTGAAAAAGTTGAGGGTACAGGATGATTTTGCAACAAGGTCTCTTTCTGCTCCTCTGTTTGTTCTTTCTGCTCATCTTCCTTCTTACTGCACTTTTCTTCGTCTTTGAGGACTTCTATTGCTTCTTTCTGCATTTCTTTTTTTCTTTTGATGTGTTTTGTCTTCTTTCTTCACATCACCTACCTCTGTAGGCCTAGTTAGAAACTAGCATTTAAAAAAGCTTTGAAATTCACTTAAAAAATCATAGGTTTCAGTTACGTAGAAAGTTAGAAATTAGCATTTAAAAAACCTTTGAAATTCACTGAAAAAAACCATAGGTTTCAGGCACATTATAGTTAGGAATTAGCATTTAAAAAACCTTAGAAATTCACAGAAAAAAACATAGGTTTCAGGGGTGTTATAGTTAGCTCGACATTTCACTCGTACAAAACCATTGAAATTCCACCGTTATAGTTAGTTCAGCTAACTATAACTCGCGTGCCCGCAATGCACTGCTGATGACGTCACATATTACATCACTCATGACATGGTCAGTGACTTCACTGATGACATCACTAATGACATCTCAAATGACATCGTTGATGACATCACTGATGACATCATCCAGTGAATGAGTGTCTTTCTGAAAATTAAATATTTTTTATATATGTATAGCTCAAGGTCAATGGAAGAATAAATGGGTAAATAAGTGTCTAAATGGATGTTTTTTTTGTCAAATTGATTGTATAACTGACTGGTTAAGTGTATCTTAGTGAATACATGGGTTAGCGAGTAATATTTAAATATGTAAATATCTGTATCAGCCTCTCACTTTGTGTATAAGTGGCTGCATGGGTTGGTGAGTAGCTCCATGAGTGTCAATACGGGTTATTATTTGTTTTTTTGAGTATCAGTATGAGTGTCTGAGTGTCTGTATGGTTCGGTGGGGGTATTACTTAGTGCATAGATGCATGAATGAGTGACTCACTGAAACCCCCATTACCTGAAAATGACATACTGTACTTTTTTATATATATGAAATTTTTAATATTTTTTTTAACTGTTTTTATATAAATTGTATGTATGTATTTGTTATGCACTTTAATGTTATCTTTTTAAGTACCGAATAAAGAATTTTGAATTTGACTCACTGTTTGTATGTGTTGAAGACAGCATGTGTGCATGACTGTATGGGTGGATGAGTGTGTGTATGGGTGTGTAAGTGAGTGAATGACTGTCTCAATAGTATTTTTATGATTAACTACATATGTTTTAAACTAGTATATGTGAGTATTGGTGTATATAAGTGAGTATGTGTGAGAGACTAGTGAGAGATTGGAAGAGTTTCTGTATAAATATGTGTGTGTTTCTATAAGTGATTGTTTAACAGAGTACGTATGTGTACGTTTCTGTAGAAGTAAGTGTAGTGGTGTGTGTGTATAACTGTTTATACAAATAAATGGATGTTTGATTCTTTAATAGCATGAGTGACTTGCGTTTTTAACTGAAATAGAGAAAATTTAACTTACAAGAGAACAAGGGTGACTTTTTTACATTATAGATAATATTCTCTGTGGTAATAATATTCTCTTGTTAAAGGGAATATTGCACTAGCACTTTATTCAAACATGTTGCCCTTTAAGATAACCGAATGAGATGTGACTCTCAAATACAACTTAAAGAGAGGCTGAGTTTACATAATCCGTATGGGAACATCATATCCTAGAAGACAGAAACACTATAACCTTCAATAAAGAGGGGTTAAAGAACAGCATTTTTTGCACTCATGAGTGAGCACTCAATTGAGCAAATGTCACTTTAACTGAAACCCGGAGTGGAGCCAATTAATTGCACGTGACACTTTCCTTGAGAACCCCCTGGTAGTAGCGGATCATCACTGAGAAAAATCTGGCACTTTAAAATATACATTCTTTTGTGCCTTTTTGTGCTCTTTTTAGGAATTTGTGCTTTTAGCAATTATTTATTCATATATTTATACTCATATTAAATCTTGTGCATGATCAGACATTGATGTTAAATTTTAATCAATGGGAAGTGCAATAGGGAGAAAACATGTTTGAACTGTGCAATAATTGATTTGTTATCTAATGTTGTTTATTCATTTTAGCCCTTGTATGGTGACAGAATGTAGGTTTAAAAAATATATACGTGTCATTGGTAAAAAAATAAGAATTCATCACATAAAGTGGAATAAGGAGGAATAAAAAAAAAATTATATATATATATATATATATATATATATATATATTATATATAGTAAATTGTTTTAAAAAAATGTGATAATATAAATGTTACAAGATTCCCTTTTAGAATGTGATGAAGTAAATCACCAATGGGGGGGGACCTTTAACCATAGAAAAGCTAAGGAAAATGTTGCTCTAGTTGCAATGAGAGGTTATGGACATGGAAGAAGGACATGTATTATAATGTGCGTAATGTTAAACCCACAGTGACCCTGTAGAAGGCAACTCGCTGAAACGCGTTGGTCTGGATTTGTATAACAAAGGACCGTTTTTTGCCTAATGTTGAAACCTTAAATAAACATATAATGTTTGCAAAACTGACCTGTAAGTCGGTGATTGTTTGAAGTGTGCCGCCGTAGGACCGGGTATCCAGGAGAAAGAACATCCACCGGCGATATATATACATATATTCACTGAAAAAACCATAGGTTTCAGGCACATATATATATATATATATATATATATATATATATATATATATATATATATATATATATATATATATATAATATATAAATACACCAAAGGTATTAATCATCATAAGTATACAATTAATAGACTTTGTTTTAAAAAATAGAGTTTGTTTTCTAAAATACACCCACGTGATTGTGCAAAAAACATTTCACTAGGGGTGGGCGGTATGTGCGTAATCGCGTTACGCAAACCTCCGCGAAACGGTAAAAAATCTCCGCGAACATGCATTTGAGAATGTGAACAAGCAAAACATTTCGCGAAGTCGCGGAAAGCAGAATTTTGGGCAATTTTGCGTTCTCCGCGGAACGGGAAATTACCCAAATTCCGCTAATTTGCCACCCAGGCCTACATTTCACCTAGAATCTCATGTAACCTGTGAGTGTAATCCTGTCAAGCTTGCTCCAAACGCAGCCGTCCAGGTGTGTTACAAATCAACTCATCAAATTTGCAGCCACTGGCAGCGTAACAGGTGCCTGACATAGACCTGTTTCATTACAAGGCAGGAATGCCCAAGCACTAACCAGAAAATAAATGAAAGTAAACATAGTTGCATTGTGCACTCTCCATAAGCAGCCTCCTGACATGAACAGTTTAACCCTGTACATGCCTGCAATCATGAAATTCCTCACAGGCCTATTCCAAAACAAGTGCCCGCAAGGTCTAAAATTCTGGTCTAGTGGCCTAGTGACCATAAACATCAACAATCGTCAAACAAATTGCAACATCATATACAATTACATTCATGGTTAGTCTCCTCTCCCCACAAGAAAAAAGTGAACTACCTCGCACCTCTACATCTCTAACCCCCAGACCAAATAAGATAATACACCAAAAACATGTGTACACCCTGGGACCACCTGTTATACTCCCATAACAATTATATGCATTTAGATAATCTAAAACTGGATGATGATAACATTTACAAAAACATAAAAGAGTAAAAAGAATAGAAGTTACTTCCTCCATATGACAGTGAGGCGAAATGACAACAAAAGTCAAAAAGAAATCCAGAAGTTTCAATTCCAAAAGATGAGTTCATTCAATATGTACAAAGAGTTCCTCATCCAGATTCAAGCCACCGGGTGTCTTGCTGTTAAGTCGGAGAATGCACTTTGATGAATTTATATGTTAAATGACATAATTGATGGCATCACTGATGCCATTTCAAATGACATAATTGAAGATGTCACTCTGACATCACTGATAAGGTCATACTTACATACAGATGGAAGTTACTTTGTGTACACATGTGGGTGCATAGAATTGCAATAGGGTAAGTCTTGTTTTTGCATATTGAAAGTTGTATGATGCACTGTTTAAAAACCCCTTAAGTTTTTAGTGCAAGTAGTACTCCATGTTAAACAAAGTAAAGGATGAGTACCTATAAGGTGGGTTGCAGTGGCATGTTCAAAAGGAGGTGTAGCCTAATGCAAAAGTCTGTTGTAACAAATCTGTACAAAAAGCCAAACCTTCTGTTGACAATAGATTATCTGCAAGTGGATATTTAGGCACGTACTCTTGTTATACAGTGCCCTAGATACATTTCTGTGATAAGTATGTCTATAAGATGTGGATGACCTCAGGACACCCCCCACACCGCACGGCTCGCCAGCGGTGCCCCCTCGCTGCTGCTCGCTGTCCCTGCTCCGTTTTTTGGCCCAAATTTCGTGCTCACTGCTTCCTTTCTGTACCTGCTCCCTTCTTAGCCCGATTTCGTCCCCACTGTATTCTTGCTCCTGTACTTAGCCCGATTTCGTCCCCACTGTATTCTTGCTCCTGTAACTAGCCCGATTTTGTCCCCACTGTATTCTTGCTTCTGTACGTAGCCCGATTTCGTCCCCACTGCATTCTTGTTCCTGTACTTGTGTTATATCCTGCATTGTATTTACTTGTGCTTTGTTTTTTGTGCCTCGCCAATCCTGCTGGTGCCCCCACCCCGCTCCCCGCCGCTGCTCCATCGCGGCCCGCCCCCTTTTCCTGCTGCACCCAATTGGCCGCCCACTCCCGCCTCCCAGCTGCTTTGCCCTCCCACTTGGCCTCATATGGGGCAGAGCGGGCGCGCCGATTGTGGGCTGAAGGCGCGCCAAAGGTAAGCCCGTCTGCGCCCGTCCGCACCTGGACCGCGCCCAGTGCCAGGACCCCTGGCCCCCTGCCGATGCCAGCCCACACGACAGACCTACGACGCCGCCACCCTCAACACACTCAACACCAGCCGGAACCCCGCCTGCCACCGAGCCACCCCGGAACGCACCCACGGACCCTTCACCTGCCAAGCCTGCAAGTTCTCCTGCCTCCAGGCTTGCACCGCACCCACCAAGCCGAACACCAGCAACAACCACCTCAAGTGCATCCTGCTCAACACCCGCTCCGTCCACAAACACGCCATTGAATTCTGGAACCTGCTCGACACAACATCACCAGACGTCGCCTTCCTCACGGAAACCTGGATGAACGCCTCCTCAGCACCCGTCATCGCCATAGCCATCCCGGACGGATACAAGATGACCCAGAGGGACCGCGTCAACCAGACTGGAGAAGGCATCGCCATCGTACACAAGAACACTATCCGCATCTCGACCAACTCCAACGACACCTTCACAGCCGCCGAACACCTCCACTTCCAGATACACACCAACCCCAAGACCACCCTCAGAGGCACCCTCATCTACTGACCCCCGGGACCACGCACACAATTCAGCGAATACATCGCAGACTTCATCAGCCCACACGTCCTCCCCTCAGCTGACTACATCCTCTTAGGGGGCCTCAACTTCCACCTGGAGAACAACAAGGACAGCAACACCACCACCCTGCTGGACAACCTCGCCAACCTCAGACTCAACCAACTGGTGAACACCCCCACCCACTACGCCGGCCACACGCTTGACCCTGTCTTCTCCTCCAGCAAGCACGTCTACTTCAGCCACTCCACCGGACTCCAGTGGACTGACCACAGCTACGTCCACTTCAGCTTCAGAAGAACCACGACCCACCATCACCCGCAACAGGCCCTTCGTCGGAGCTGGAGCAAGATCCCCGCCGAACAGCTCACCACCTCCCTCAGCCAGAACCCTCCCGCCAGCACAACGGACCCCAATGAGGCAGCCAGCAACCTCACACAGTGGCTGACCGCCTGCGCCGACGACCTCGCACCACTAAAGAACCCTCCCAGCAGGCCCGGCAGCAAGAAAGCCCCCTGGTTCACCGGCGAACTCAAGGACTCCAAGAATAACTGCCGTCCCTCGAGAAAGCCTGGCGCCACGACCAAACCACAGACAACATGACCGCCCTCAAGCACGCCACCCGCAAGCACCACCAGCTGATCCGCACCACCAAGAAGACAGCATTCAAAGAACGACTTAACAACTACGCCCACGACAGCAAGGAACTCTTCAGCATCGTCAAAGAGCTCTCCAACCCCAGCGCCGGAAACAACGACATCACACCCCCGCAAGACCTCTGCGACTCACTCGCCACCTTCTTCCACCGCAAGATCGCCGACATACACAACAGCTTTGGCGCACCAACCACGCACCCTACCGCTGAACCAACGCCCCCCACCACCACCCTCTGTAACTGGACCCCGGTCAGCACCGAAGACACCACCCGCTCGATGAACACCATCCACTCCGGATCACCAACCGACCCCTGCCCCCACCACTTCTTCAACAAGGCCGACTCCATCATCGCACCCCAACTCCGGGACATCATCAACACCTCCTTCCACACCACCACCTTCCAAGAGAGCTGGAAGCACACCAAGCTCAGCGCCCTCCTGAAGAAACCAACAGTGGACCCCACCCCAAGAACTACCGCCCCATCTTGCTCCTCCCTTTTCCTGCCAAAGTCATCGAGAAGACCATCAACAGACAGCTCGCCACCTTCCTCGAAACAAATGGATCCCTCGACCCCTCGCAGTCCGGTTTCCGTGCCAACCACAGCACCGAGACCGCCCTGATCACTGCCACCAATGATATCAGATACCTGCTCGACAACGGGGAAACAGCGGCCCTCATCCTCCTGGACCTCTCTGCAGCTTTCAACACGGTCTGCCACCGCACCCTAGTACAGCACCTCAGCAACATCGGAATCCAAGAGAAGGCACTGGAATGGATCATCTCGTTCCTCGCCGGAAGAACCCAGAGAATCCGCCTCCCCCTGTTCAGATCCGAGGCCACCGAAGTCATCTGCGGTGTACCACAAGGATCATCACTCAGCCCTACCCTCTTCAATGCCTACATGGGCCCCCTCGCAGCCATCGCACGCTAAAACAACCTCAACATCATCTCCTACGCCGACAATACCCAGCTGATACTCTCCCTCACCAATGACACCGCCACCGCCAGAACCAGCCTACACGAAGGGATGAAAGACATCGCAGAGTGGATGAGGAACAGCCGCCTGAAACTCAACTCAGACAAGACGGAAGTCCTCATCTTGGGATCATCGCCCTCCGCCTGGGACGACTCCTGGAGGCCCCCTGCCCTGGGCACCACTCCCAAGCCAACGGACCACGCACGCAACCTGGGTTTCATCCTGGACTCCTCCCTCTCGATGACCAGACAAGTCAACGCCGTCTCCTCATCGTGCTTCAACACCCTGCGCATGCTCCGTAAGATCATCCGTTGGATCCCCACCGAGACCAGGAAGACCGTCACCCAGGCACTCGTCACCAGCCGACTGGACTACGGGAACACCCTCTACGCCGGAACCACAGCGAAACTTCAGAAAAGACTCCAACACATCCAGAACGCCTCCGCACGACTCGTCCTGGGTATCCCCCGACACGACCACATCTCCGGCCACCTGAGAGACCTGCACTGGCTCCCCATCAGCAAGAGGATCACGTTCAGGCTCCTCACCCACGCACACAAGGCTCTCCATGACCTGGGCCCCAAGTACCTCAGCGACCGCCTGACCTTCTACACGCCCACCCGCCAGCTACGATCAACCAGCCTCGCCCTCGCCACCGTACCACGCATCCGCAAAGCCACTGCCGGAGGAAGATCCTTCTCCTACCTGGCAGCCAAGACTTGGAACTCCCTCCCCATCCACCTTCGGCTGACCCAGGACCCTCTCTCCTTCAGGAAGCAACTCAAGACCTGGCTGTTCGAGCAGTAACGGACCCTTCTCCCCCCAGCGCCTTGAGACCCTACCGGGTGAGTGGCGCGCTATACAAATGCTATGATTTGAATTTGATTTGATTTATTTTCAGAACTTCAGTGAAGATTTTGAGACTTTGCAGATTGTTGAAGAATGTTGGACCGGGTGGCCCACTTTAACTAACATGGTTTAACTTAAACTGGAGCTGTAAGGGCTCTAAATGTATTGTCCAGTGTGCTAATCTCAGTAAAGTGCATAGCTGTTAACCATTTGACTTAAAATTATAGGTCATGAAGATTTTAAGAGTGTGATTCCATTAAGCTGAGTAGTCTTTTTGAAGGATGTTCAAGGCTTGAAAAACAGGTGACCCCAGTAAAGACTTTGGAGACATTTTGTTACTTACATGTGTGAATACCAGTAAAAATAGGGTAACATCTCCAAATGTCTTGACTTGACAGACATGTCATGTGTCCAGCATGAAGTCAAAACCTATGTCTACTATCATGTGATTGATGATAAAATATTGGCCACAAATATAGTGTGTAAAATTACTTCAAGTCCACCAATCCTATAGGATGTGGTCACAATGGCTGGTGAGGTCTTCAGTGATGTCATCAATGATGTCATTTAGCATGTAATGAGTGATGTCATTGTGCCCAGGTGAAGGGCTGGCTCTAAGCGAGGTGTGCTGTGGTCCTGAACATGGAGTGCAGGGCTTCTGCCCAACATCCATGCATGAAACCCGAAATGTTGTGTCCCCCTCTTTTTGGACAGCATTAGGTGAAGCGACTTGTAGCAGCTGGCATGGATCACGAATGATGGGCGAGCAGGGGTAAGGGAGATAAAATAAAGAAAACATACCTCCTCGCGTCTCTCTGTGTCATCCTTTGTCGTCGTACCTCCGTTCCAGTCGGAAAAGGAAGCTGCCAGGTTCCCTGGCCAATCACCACACTGCAATGCAGCCTTGTGATTGGTCTGAGCACAGTGGTTCAGTGCTCAGATGTGGAATGGGGGCCTGGGCAAGTGCTCTATGCAGGCTGCAGTTCTCCATGCAGGCTGTAATGCAGCCTGCATGGAGATCATGCAAAGTGCACATGACTGTTTGAAGAGCCCAAGAGGTCCAGACAAACATTCATGCACACTTTACAGAGTGCGAGTGCAACCACTCTTTTCCCTGCTCTGAGAGCAGAGCAGCCCTGCCCCGCAAAGACGCAGGAAGAAATAAAATGATAATAACATCCAGTTGTTATTATTTTATTTTTCCTTCATTTCCACTTCTAAAAGCATTGGAAGATGCTCCTCAGCGGAGGAGCAGCCACTGGTAACGACTTGTGAGAAGCTGGCCTGGTATATGATGTCCACTATTGTAAGTGGGCACCTTGCACCAGTCCAGACAATCCTTATGGTGATATACGAGGTCTCAGACAACCTTAGAAAGATATCCAAGCGGTAGCTGTGTAGCGCAGCATTCAGGCTCAGTCTTGAAGGAGAGTAAAGCCGCTTGTTTTACCTGAATGCAATCTTATGGTATAGCCTTATAGCCCGCCGTAGCAGGCTATCCCGGCTATTAAAGGCCCACTGAATCGTTAAAGGTCCGAGCCGAAGGCGAGGGACTTTAACAAAACAGCGGGACTTTAATAGCTGTATAGCCCTGCTACGAAGGGCTAAAAGGCTATTAGAACATTCTGCCACTAGAGGGCAGAATGTTCTAACAAATTAAACAAAGGGTTCTCGAAGCTCGAGGGGATTTCGAGAAGCCTTTGTAGAACATTGGAATGTTGCTCTGCGGGCCTTTACCGGCCCGTAGAAGCAGGGAGCACTCCATTGTCTGCAATGGAGCTCCCAACATTCCAATGTTCTAATATATATTAAATGAAAAGGAACCACACAAAGGATGTATAAAAATATGGACCCTGATGAAACCCGTGGAAGACAGAAGGTGGGAGAGCCACCCCATCTGTGAATACCATGGTACCCAAGTTACCTATCCCAGGAAAGCCGAACGCATAGGTGTGAAGTGGTTAGGAAACTGCAGTCGAACCCAATGGAGGACTTCAGGAAAGTGCTGCTGCTGGAAGAGGACAAAGTGTCCAGAGGAATCCAAACATGGATTCTTGCAGAGGAGAACCTAAATGCAGAGGGGACAGAGTCTATGTCACTCAGGGGTGACCAGCAGACTTGGAAGATGAATGCCATCCGATGTCGGGTGCTTCACGAAGGATGATGGCGACCTTGACTCTGCAGCTGCGAGGACCAGGAGATGCTGAGGATGACCTGGACTCGGATGTAAGCTGTCCCATGAAGGATGTCGAGTGCTAAGGGGCCGGTGTCCAGCGGGAGCGCCAACAAGACTTGGCAAATGCAACCAATGCAGTAAGTCAAGAAGGTGCACAGTTGGAACCAGAAAGGTCCAGAAGACTCACCACAAGCAGGCGAGTCAGGGCAGTCCCCAAACAATCAGGGGAACCCAATGAAAACAAAGATGACCCTCAATTGAACCCACAGGCTGGGGGCACAGGGATCGTGAGAGGACCTCGAGCAGCTCACCAAAAGGAACAGGCCACAGTGCCCACGAGGCGGTGTGGCTGAAGATTTTGGTGGAAGTTGCAGTAAGTTAGGGCTACTTGGAACCCAATGCACTTGCAGCAAATTTGCCAACAAGCATATGCACTTGCAAATGTACGAGGTGCACAGGGGTTCAGTTAATGCAGCCCCCACAAGGGCTTCTGACCTCAGACTTGATAAGAGGGAAGCTCGGCACTAGGAAGACATAGATAACCACCACCTGTGTTGTTTATCCCATCGGAGTTGGCAGGAGCTCGGGATCAACAGACCGGTCAGCAGTCTTGAGGTGCCAGCGAAGGCAGGGATGTGACTCCCTTACTTGAAGGAAGATTATCTTCAAGTGTCTTGGATGCTTCACAGGTCCTGCATGGATTCTCTATGATGCACAGGCACAGTCAATGCAGCAGACTGAAAGGGAGACGAAGTTAGGCCCAAACGAAGTCCAGAGTGCCCAGACGGTAGAAAGGCAGTGGTTTCAATTCTGAATCTTGTCCACAACGAATCTAGTGACCTACACCCAGGTAAGCCCTTAAGTACCCAAACGAAAGGGTTGGGAAGATTCAAGGGACCCTCCCAGGGGAGGGTCTGGATGGGGGGAGGTTACTCCCATGTCCTTTGTCCAGTTTCACGCTAGAGTGGGAGTTAACGGCTCCCAGGACTGGTTTGAATTGGACTATTTACAGGGCCACCAAATATGCCCCTCATGCAAACTTTCAGGCGCTGGCAAGCACACCCACCGAGCCCTAATACACTAAATCCTGTCTGGGAGGTGGTCACCCCTCCCTATGACAGGATGCCAATTGTTCTGCCTTTTCCTGCTTGAGCTTGACTCAGCAGCAGGAGGGAAGAAATGTGTCTCTGGTCGGCAGCAACCATTTTGTGCTGTTCACGACTAGAAGGCTGGTACCAGGAACACTGAGAGCCTAACGGAGGGCTCTTTCAGTGCTTGGAATCATACTACCCACACCGTTTATGGTGTGGGGATATGATTCCAACATGTTTGATACAAAACATTATAGGATTCGTTGCAGTCGTTTTCAAGATGGTCATTGTGCGGTCATGCGATGCCCCTCTATTTAGTATATGGCTGCTTCACTGACAACCCGGGAGAATGGACTCCGTAGGCTGTAGGGGTATCCTGCTCGTCCGAAGGCAGCTTCTCACTTAGAACCAAAAACCCTGCCCTCAGGGTTGTTAAGGCCTGCTAGAGGGGTGACTTATAGGTTTTAAGTGCAGTGATCTTTAGATATAGTAAACCTATATCTTTCGTAAGTGGTCCATGCACCAACTTACACAGGCTGCAATGGAAGGCCTGTAGTTCCATTTTGAATGGTCTCTCATGGGTGGCATAACACATGCTGCAGCCCATGGGAGACCTCTGGGGTACCTATGCCCTGGGTACATGGGTACCTATACTAGGGACTGACAAGGGTACCCCAGTATCCAATCTGGGTTGTACCTAAGTACATAACACAACAGTTTAAGGAGAAAGCAGATAGAATTGGTCCTGATTAGCAGGATCCCAGTCAGACTAGTCAAAAACAGCATCACATCAGCAAAAAGCGGGGGTAACCATAAGAAGCAGATCGTACTTTCCTACATGACCTGACTAGGGTTATGCCGTGGTAGGGGGGTAAGGAGGGAGGATTGCTCTGCACTGCTGTTCAATTTGAAAGTCCACTACTTTGAGCAGAGCAATGGCAGTTGACGCCTCACTGTGGAGTGGGAGATGAATGCAGGGTGGCCCCAGAGATGCACAAAAGGCACAATAGGCAGACACTGCATGCTTGTAAAGCTTGGTGAGTGCACAAGGCTGTTGATTGTTCAACAATGAGTGTCTAAAAAGTTTCAGCGCTCCGTCCATCATCTCCTTGTGTTTGGATTGTTCAATACTGTACATTTAACAGTGACTAGTGACATTTGACCAATGCACAGTACACTGTTGACTTTATTGGGTTGCAGCAGTGTGCTGTTGGAGGAGAAAGCATCAGATGAAGGTGCATATACTGTTCTCTGGGTGCCCCAAACACAAGTTTGACTGAGTGACTACAGAAGTTAGTCAGCTGAGAGCAGATGAATGCACACAACAGGACAGGTCTTTGTGCCGCCCCCTTGAACCCGGTGTTGTTGAGCTTTATAATTAGGTGGATGACCTCAAGTGTAGACTTAGATTACAGAATCGAAGGCTGAAGGTGCACAAGGGAATGAAATCCTGTTAACAGCATTCAGACGGTCAGCATTCCTCAGAATTCACAGGGTTGCTGCATGGAACTTTCCGAAGCGTGGCTGGAAATGAATGTGGCACTGAAGGGTCTTTCTAAATTCTTCACTATGGAAAAGTTTGCAGAGCCCAGGTCCTGAAACTTCATCAAGGGGCCAGGCCCAGGCCAGTCATAACGAGGCTCCTAAACCATAGGAACCAGGATCATGCATAATCTCCAAAGACCATGGCAACTAGATCCTGTCCAGTTTGGAAATGCTTCCATACTTATGTTGCTGGATTTCACTCTCAACATGGGCACAACTGTTACAAAGCATTTTTTGAAAAAACGTCTTGGAGGTCTTGGCCTTGAATCCGCGTTGATTTTTGCTGCGAAGCTCAGGGTGATTGCTGATGGCAAAAGAGATGCCAAGTTGAACTGGGACTGGGTGTCTGAAAGAGAGGGGCCACAAGCTGAAACAGCATGTGGTTAATCCACATTGAGCTATAAACCAATATTTTTGGTTTGATCACACATTGGTTCTATATTTTATCAGCATGAAGATACGTGAATGTAATATTCTCATGTAACATATTATACTTCATCTTACCATTATAGTTGAAGCAAATAGCTCCACCCCGCCTGGCAACGGCTCTGGACACGAGGGAATGACATACCCTTGTTTTTTGCTTCTTTTTACTAGAGCGGTGCTTCCCTCGTGTCCTGAGCCGTAATATAGAACCAATGTGTGATCAAACCAAAAATATTGGTTTATAGCTCAATGTGGATTAACCACATGTTGTTTTGTCTATATGTATGTGGTCATTTTACTTTTTATTAGTCCGTGTCTTTTCTTTGTTTCATAGTGACATACACAACTTCTGCGAACAAAGAACACACCTACAAAATCAGGTGATCTTTTTTCATGTTGCAGCAATGTTAATACTTTGTCACGTTTTAAACCTTTCACTTCACTTTTTGCAGTAGCATTTTGTTACATTCCGGTCCTGATGAAAGCAATGGACTCTACAGTCCCTTGTAAATTGCTGAAACATGTTGACCATTTCTCCATCTAGGTAGATATTTGGTAAATCTACTTATGCTGCTCTTTTAATGTTGGTGGAGCGAGCATAGAACAGAATAAAGTTAGTCTTATTTCTGCTCCCTCACCCAAATTTATTTTTCACTCACTAATCACATTCTTTTCACAGCACTGCAAATCAGTCACCCATATTTTTTTTTTGATGGGTAGTTTGTGACACTCTACCACCGTTGGCCACTATTAGGTTCTCAAGAGGTTATACCATCTGACCCTCCATCTGAACCAGTAGTGTACCGACTGTTGTGGGTACCAGGAATGCCAAATGATGAAGGGCGGTTCCGAGTGGTGACTGATGGATATCCTGCTAGTGATCACTGATATCCATCAATGCTTTTCTACAACTGTTAGATGAGTTGACACTGTTCTTTGTTAGTTTAATGAACCACACATAGACTTTTCAGACCCTTTGACACTCTTGTGTTTTTTGTATTCAGTTAGGGAATGTGTCTCTGTCTGGTCTATAAACTCCCTTAGGCCCTCCCTCACCATATTGTTTCTTCCCATCATGTGAATCAGACACGGGTTCAGCGATAACAATGGGACACACAGGAAGTATTCTTTTTATTTCCTGGTTTGAACTGTGCATCAGTGGGATAGATGTGCTCATCCTCACACATGGCTGGCAGAGTCCATAATGCATAATACCTTAGCAGAACAATTTTTCTGATAAATGTGCCCTGCCGATAGCTATGACATGCAACAAAAGAAAATTGCAGACTTAGATCCTACAGGACCATGCTTTTGCAGTCATGATACAACATAGTATTACACCCTATTTTGAGGTAAAGGTAGGTTCTGTAGGTCATAGTCGAGTAGAATGGGAGACCTTCGAGTTGGTATTTTGAGATGTCTGTATTGGGACTCCACTTTTAGAGGCATGATCCAAGATAGTATTACACACTATTTCGATGAAAATGTAGACTTTGTGGGTCACAGTGGAGTGGAATGGGAGATTTTCAAGGTTGTATTACGGGATGCCTTTATTGGGATCTTTTGCGGAGTCCATCCAATAATGCTAAGGGAATTGGAAATATTAGATTATGAAAATTGCTTGATGAAGAGAGGAGGTTGCATGTTGGTGCACCTTCCTAAGACTCACAGCAATAGTCAATTAATGACTACCTTTAGGGGAAACAATAGTGAGATATATAGCACGCAGAATAGAGTTCTGCTCCTCCCTCTATTCATGCCACCTGTTCCAAGGGTAATGGACTGCTTCACCTTCATGTATGAGGTGAACTTGGTTAAGTTTAGCCTGAAACAAATGGATAACTTAGACGCCCCACTCACACAGGTTTACATCAGGGAAGTGATTACATTTTTTGCCAAATAGGAAGACTCCAGGTCCTGATGGACTACCTGCAGATAGTGTTTGTGACATTTGAAGGCCTTCTGCCTCCATTCTTATTCGAACTTTACAATTCTTCATTGTTGGTGGGCAAATGCCCCTTTGACTATGAAGGCATTAATAGCAGTAATTCCCAATCCTGAGCAGGCCCCGCTGGATTATTTATCCTACAGTGCCCTATCAAAGTTGGTAATTGACTAGAACCTGAGGGAAAGGTTCTGGTTACCAACAGGTCCACCCAGACCAGAGCGGCTTCTTTCCTGAAACAAACAGAATCCCTAATCAAAAGAGACTGTTCCACAAAATATACAGCCATCTGATAACGAATGGACGTAGACATTTGATGGAGCAAGGACTCGTGAAAAAGAGACTCGCTTGGAAAAAATCTTCTCATGTAACCACTAACCCCATACTAAACTTGCATTGTGGAAAAACCATGCATTACACAACATTTATTAATTAGTAAGAACGAAGCTTGCCTATATGTCTTATTAGCCAGTAACTCAAGTGGGATTCTAAAATGACCGGTAATAGAAAATCTTTAGTGCAAATGCGTCTACTGCATCTACGTAGTATGACATATCTTTTGCTTGGAGGGAACTTTCTCCACTTGCGTAGTAGTTAACAAAATGGCCTCTTGAAACTCACATGCTTGCCACCTGCTTGCTGAAAAACTAAACCCAGCTATTCTACTAATGTTAATGCGGGGAGAGTAATAATAAGTAAATGGGATTAGAGTAGAGATAGGTGATATACAGTGAAACCATTTATTTTTGATTTTAACATTTGTCTTTTTGACTCTTTCAATAGTGCTTATTATGGGCCTAGAAACACGAACCACAGTCTATTCCCTCTCGTTCTACCGCACATGCGTAGTGCAACCAAGCTAGAAGACGCGATGCCAACTTTAACATTGTCCAAGCTTCCCCCATGGATACATTCATGAGAACCGGAACAACAGTCCACTGAAATGGATGGGAACTACAGTTTTTTTTGTAATATGCTACAATTACAGTGTGAATACGGGTGGGAATAAAGATTGATGTATAAAGCTTAAGGGGTGGGATTTTAAACAAAGAGCTGAAAGAAAATAATGGTAAATAAGCATAGTGTGATGATCACCTCCCCTTGCCTGTCCAATCAGAGTTCAAAATTTCAGAAGTTTGAAACATTAATGGGTGGCACTAGCATACAGAAAGGTATAATTGAGGTAGCTATAGTTAGTTAAGTTAGTTCCAGATGGAGATGCTGAAGCATGAGACTGGGATGTGGTCGAAGTGACGAGTGATGCTGAAGAAGATACGAACTACTGAGCCAATTATCTTAAGCAAATTAATTTAGAAGAAGATCGCAGAAGAATCTCGAGGAGGAAGAGTGTGTCAGAGAGGGGTGCTACGGAAGCATCGGTGATAGAGAGGTCGCCTGTCCTGTCCTGATTTCTGTCCTGAAGCCTTTGGTCGCCAGATCTTTCCTGGGGGACCCTTACCAATTCCTAGGCCTGGGAGTTAGTTTTCACACCATTCCGGGTAAATATAAATGTATCTATGTATGCGCTTATGTGCTTTTCTCTATATCCTCTCCGTTTCATGCAGTGTCATTGCATGGTATAAAATGAATGCATTTTGATTGATTATTTGAATCTTCCTTCCTGTGAGAGACGAGCCTGTTCTGTTCTGTGAGATCAGTGAAAGATTAGTTATGGACTAGAGATAACTAATCTAGAGAATTACAAAAACATGACCCCAGCGGTTATTGCCAGTGTGTTATGAATGAATTCATGGGCCCAGGTGAGTATGTGGTGTTAGATGATTACCTGTTGCTGGTAACCCGCTGGATCACATTGAAAATAAGATACTCTATAGAAAGGTATAGCATAACGAGTGGACATAGACATCGGGCAAGATGCTCCTGGGTGGGACTATACACATATGCAATGTCAAACATATGAACATTGGGCCACAAGTTATATGATAAAGAATCAAATTAATGCAGATGTAGCTGATTAAGGAAATGTGAGGAGGTTATCTTATATTAGTGACAGAGATACTCTGCGTGATTGCCTTCTCTTGCCACAGTTGTTTGCCATGGCAGTGGAACTACTAGTGCATGAATGGTAAATGTAGGAACGTAAGACTGCAAGACACACATCATATTATAGGTCTATCTATTGCCAACATACTCTTACAACTTTTTGAACCCATACAGTGTTTGGCATTAGTAATGCATTCATCTGATGCTTTCAGGTGATTGTGTAGGCTGAATGTGAATTCGGGCAAGACCTCTATATTTTCATTAAAGCTTGGTCTTGACCAGTTGTGTTGCTTATCTCCAACTGCTTGCTTACAGTGGCCACCAGATACATTTAAATATATGTTGATCACAGCATACTAATCCAGTTGGGTGATTACTGATATAGTGCCTCAAGAGCTGTAACTGCCATGAGGGAGAATGTGTCCTTATGGTGCCCTCTGATGCTATCAGTGATGGGTGGATTAATCAATGCAAAATTACTAATCTCCCTCATCTGCTATACTATTTTACCAATATAACTACAACTTCCAATGGTTGAGGGTGGACTGGGAATTCCCAGGTTTGAGCTAATAATTAGTGGCTCAATTCCAGTGAGTCACCAAGTGACTGGGAATGTTTCTAGAACAAGTACTAGCACTGACTCCTGAGAGAAAACACGGAGTGTATGTCGAAGAACCCATGAGACAGAGGCTCAACAGGTTGGTACAGCCACACACTATTTTGGAGCAAAATCACAAACACCCTGGAATTAGGATGGAGTACATTTTTGGGATGCCACTGTGATGCCTGTCTGATTTTAGTCTGACTGGAACAGCGGCTGCAAAGGGATGGTGATCCAAGGTGGAGGCTACCAAGATTGATGACTGGTACAAGGCTGGAGCTTCCCACACATTAGAGGGCATTTCATAGTTGGTGCCCATCTAACACGCACTGGCACTGTATACCATGGGTAGGGATTTGAGAATGTCAAGCCAACAGAGCATAAGACTGTTCAGATGTTGCTGATTCCAGATACAGGATGGAGCGGTGGCACCCAGTTGTAGTTTGCACTAAGAAAGGTGTGTAGCACACAACTGAATAGAGTTAGAGACCATTGGGAAGAAGAATCAGATACAGAACTCTCAGACGATAATTGGGACAGTGCAAGTGGGTTTGTGATGTAAATGCTCAGAAATGCCCATTTAAGGTTAATACAGTTCAACTCTTTACATCTGACTTACTTGATCACAATCTGCCTCCATAAGACATACATGAAAATACCTGGCAATTGCCGCAGAAGTAGTAGTGAAGATCCTACCTTTTACTATAAGGTGTAGGACTGCCAAGGGTTGTTGCATTTTGGAAGGATGTAGATAAGAAAGTGGCTGAAAAGAGAGGTCAAGTAGGCCTGTAAAAGTCAAAAACTTGCCCTCTGGGAACACTGCTGAAACCTAGGAAACAGGGGGCAGAAAGTAGATCTGTTGACCTTGTCATAATAGTAGGCAAGTGGGTGGATTTAAAAGGCTTGAAATCTGCTGAAACCACAAGCATGGAAGGTTGGGCAAAAAAGTTCAAATGAGCATAGGGTCCAAGGTGATACAACAGGGAACAAGGACATGACCTTCATCTGGGACACTATATTTAAATTTGCCAAAAAGACAACAGACCACCACAAAACTTCCAATCCTGCTGTCACAGGAAATGAATAGCACCCAGCCTTGTAAAGTCTTGCCATACATATAAATGTGGTGAAAGCTACTAATTTTACCTGAACGTATGCAACTTGTTTTGGATGCCACTGGTTGATCTTCTAGCGACTATTGAATTGAGGGGATTCCTTTGTCCCCCTATTTTTACATCTCACCCCATTTGTTTTTGTCAAATAATGATGATCGAATATATGGTAGGCGGTGTACACACACACGAAGCTGAAGCGATACCACAATGAAAGTGTCAGATATTTTATCACTACCGATTATAGTGTGGATTTGGAGACTACCATATTGAGACTTGAAGTGCTGATCTGTACACCCCATATACCTTCATTGTTTTCTGATGTTTTCAATTGTTTTTCCAATTTTTCTGCATACAGCCAACTGGAGTATGTGGGCGCTCTAATATATTGAGAACTGGTGGTTATCCTCTCTAAAATT
This sequence comes from Lissotriton vulgaris, assembly GCF_964263255.1. Taxonomy (NCBI): domain Eukaryota; kingdom Metazoa; phylum Chordata; class Amphibia; order Caudata; family Salamandridae; genus Lissotriton; species Lissotriton vulgaris. The sequence goes on from NC_141700.1 coordinate 161,788,404, forward strand.
TTTGTAACTGAATAAAGAAAACAGTTATATTTAAAAAATAAAATAGACCAGTTCTTTGGGGCCCAATAATGCTTTGCCTCTGCATGCAGTGGCAAACTTTGGTAGGATCTCATCTTGCAGACAGATGGAAGTGAGGACACCTTCCTAAATAAGCAGTGGCAAATTGAATAGGTCAGACTCTTTGAACGAGAAGGTGGTTAGTAATAGTTGGATGACTTTGTATGTGTTCCTGCCAGCTGCTCAGGAAGGAAAATCCATAACGAAGGAACTCCTTTTGCTGTGACAAACTGGAAGTGTTTGTCCCCTTTACTGATTAATGTGCTGGTATACAGAAGTACTGACCCATCAAATATTTAAAATTTGTGTGCGTCTTACATCTTTCTTTAAAATAATAACACTGCTTCGATCTTAGAAATATTGTGATTTATGGTTATTTATGTACTTCACAGATTTATGTAGGTTGCAACGCGCTGTACAGCAATAACAACAACCAGAGATCTGTATCTCTTTGCAAAAGTAGAAGTGTGTAATTCAGCAAGAAATTGAAACAATGAACTTCGAGCTCCATTACATTTGGCAACAGGAAAGTATTTGAAACACCAAGTAATACAGGGTGCAGAGAGGGGGTGACAAAACAAAAGAAATGGAAAGATTTGAAGTAGGATAAGGTTGGAAAGGTGAAGAAACCGGGAGATTAGGGAAATGGAAAGCAAGGACAAGTGGGACGTGAAAAGGAGCAGATGCAAAGTCCGAGGACGACGGGAGAGGTGAAGAGTAGAGAGAAGGGAAACGGGAGAAGCAGGCTGGGAAGAGTTAAACAGGAAGAGAACAAAAGGCAGAGGAAGAGTTGGACAAGATAGATGCGTGTGCTGCTTGAAAGGCTTGTTCAGCACCACACCACTTTCCAAGCATGGGCATGGCTGTCATTGGTACAGCAGGTGCAGTGGCAACAGGGCCCCGAGGCATGAGGGGCCCGCTGAAGCCTGATTTTTGCTGTATTTTACAATTCAGACAGAATACATGGGTCCCATTTCATTCCTTACACTAGTGCCCATTGTCTGTTTGACATTGCTACTTCCTGAAATTCAGAACCCAGTTTCCAGATGTTTGGCCAGTCAGTGAGCTCGCGGTATTATATGGCACTGGTATTTCCGTATCCGGGGAAATACTTAAAGTAAAGTAAAGTAAAGAATTTGTATAGCGCACTACTCACCCGGAGGGTCTCAAGGCGCTTGAGGGGGGGGCGTGGTTCGTTATTTATCAAATAGCCAAGTTTTTTGTTGTTTTCTGAAGGAGAGGTGGTTCTGTGTAAGGCGGAGGTGGGTGGGGAGAGAGTTCCAGGTTTTGGCCGCTAAGTAGGAGAAAGATCTTCCCATGGTGGTTTTTCGGATGCGTGGAATCGCGGCGAGGGCTTGATTGGACGATCGTAGTTGGTGGGTGGGGGTGTAAAAGGTTAGGCGCGTGTTGAGGAATTTGGGTCCTAGGTCGTAGAGGGCTTTGTGCGTGTGGGTGAGGAGACGGAACGTTATTCTCTTGTTGACGGGGAGCCAATGAAGGTCTCTCAGGTGACCGGAAATGTGATTGTGGCGGGGTAAGTCTAGGATGAGTCTGGCTGAGGCGTTCTGAATGCGTTGGAGTTTTTTCTGTAATTTGGCTGTGGTTCTGGCGTAGAGGGTGTTTCCGTAGTCCAGTCGGCTAGGGACAAGTGCTTGGGTGACCGTCTTTCTTGTTTCGGTGGGGATCCATCGGAAGATCTTTTTGAGCATACGCAAGATGTTAAAGCATGATGATGAGATGGCGTTGACTTGTCTGGTCATCGAGAGGGAGGAGTCTAGGATGAATCCTAGGTTGCGACCATGGTCCATTGGTTTGGGCGCGTTGCCTAGGGCTGGTGGCCACCATGAGTCGTCCCATGCAGAGGGGGATGATCCTAGGATGAGGACTTCCGTCTTGTCTGACTCTCTAGCCTCGTTCTTCCACAGTAAAATCGCTGACATACATAACAGCTTCGGCGACCAGTCCACTCCCCTCACCACCGAACTGAAGCACCCCACCGCCACCCTTTGTGCCTGGAACCCGATAGCTGGCACAGGAGGGACGAGCTGCGAGAGGACGACCAGTTCTGACTGGGTCAGGATGGTCACAGCTCCTTGTCTCGCGTTATCAGCCAGAGGTATGTTTGTGGGAGGGAGGAGCAGCTGGGAGGCGGGAGCGGGGTGGCTAGTGGGGGTGGCTAGTGTGGAGGGTCAGTGGGAGCTGGAGGGAGCGGGGTGGGGCCGCGGGGGAGCAGCGGCAGGGACGGGCTAAGGGCACAACAACAATGCTGGGCGAGATCACTGGCACAGAACGAGGTCGTGGGCACAAAAAAAACCAATCACTGGCACAATCAATGGCACACAATGCAGGTCGCTGGCACAAATAGCTGGCACAAAATTGAGCAATGCAGGCAACGATACCGGGCCGACTGCAGGTCGCTGGCACAGATAGCAGGTTGCTGGCACAGATAGCAGGTCGCTGGCACGGAGAGCGCGATATCAGGCACAGAATGCAGGTCGCATGCACAGATAGCTGGCACAGGAGGGACGAGCTGCGAGAGGAGCGACCAGTTCTGACTTGTCACACGGATTTACCAAGCTACATTTTGATATGCTGTTTCCTGCAGGGATGCTTCTATCAAAAATACCGCAGATCCAGGGGCACCTGGGCCCATGGCTGCGTGCGGCCGATGCACCCCAAGTATATCAGTTTTTTAAAGGCTGAAGAGTGAAGAAGCATTGCAGGTTCCTCGACTCAGACCCCCACACTGACACCATTGGTGTGGCAGGAAAGTGTCCTTTGTTGCTTGGACAAATTTGTGTTTCTACTCTTAGCCACAGAAGAACAAGTCTATTCCTTCCGGCGCGGCCTGGAGAAGCGCATGCCGAAGCTGAAAACGGTGCAGTAACCCGAGGGAGAAGAAGTAGGTAGGGACCTGCTTGAAGGCATGACCTCTAGTTAGCGAATGTGACTTTTTGTCATCCCCAGTGTAAAAAAAAAACAATAGTCACTATCAGGCCATCCCAATGTGCTGCTTGTTAATGGGCACTCTCTAAATAGACCTCTTATTCCTCGTGTTGCCTCTGGTCGCTAGCCCCATTGTCCGTGGTTGTGTGGCTGACCAGGAGAAAATCTGCCCTACACCAGAAAGAGCAGCTTTATAAAAGCAAACTCGGATGAGGGAGAGAGAGGGCAACATATTGACTATATGACTGGGCAGGTTCCCCTGCTTCAACTCTGGACACTCTTATCTCAACACCTACCAAGGAAGGCTCTATTGTCCCTGCCACAATTCTTAACAACTAATACAGTTAATACTGCTTATGATCTGTACAAAAATCCTAAAACATAAAATGCCCGCAAGGCTAAGATCTATTTAAGAGAAAAAGGGATCAAAAGATGTTGATAATGCATTATTATAATTTCCCAGTCATGAATATGTTTCAAAAGCTTTAATGCTCGAGGGATTGTTACATATTAATTATTACTAGCATCGTCAGCGTTTAGTACCTTCAGTCACAAAGCAATATCAATTAATGAGCCTGGAAGCTCATTATTTCGTCTTGATTCCCTTTGATGCTTCATAAGTTAGTAAAAGACAATGTAGAAAGAGAAACACACTTTGAAAAAGTCAAGAGGATAGATTCACAAACTGCATTTTGTAGTACATAAAGTTGTACTCCTGTACTATAACTAATTGACTACAAAATGCAATTAATAAATCACATGTCCTACCTGTTCTGTATGGAGATCTCCACTCTCCTTACCTGGTTGTCGAGTCTTTACACACGTAGGTAAACTATTTAGTAACCCTGGGCGGAGTTCGCGGAGTGGGGCTTCGCGGAGCTACGCGAAGTGGGCGAGAAACTACGCCCACCTCCGCACTCCGCGTAGCCCCACTCCGCAAACACCACTGGCCGCCAGCCCCGCCACCCGCCTCCCTCCCGCCCTCCCTAAATACTTTGAAATAAAAGAATAAAATAATTTAAAAGCACTTACCTTGCCGCCGCTGCCCGCCGCGTCCCCGGGGCTCGCGATCTTCCGTCTTCCGTACTAATGCGCATGCGCGGGCGGCCCCGCATGCGCATTTTCTCGTGAAAATGCGCATGCGCGGCCGCCCGCGCATGCGCATTAGTACGGAAGACGGAAGACGGAAGTAAGTGAGCCCCGGGGACGCGGCGGGCAGCGGCGGCAAGGTAAGTGCTTTTTAAATTATTTCATTTATTTATTTCAAAGTATTTAGGGAGGGCGGGAGGGAGGCGGGTGGCGGCCAGCTACGCTCCGTCTGCGGAGTGCCGCCTGGCTCCGCCAGCTCCGCAAAATGCGGAGTAGGCGGCACTACGCACACTCCGCAGACGGAGCGTAGCTGGCCGCCCACCCCTACTATTTAGTAGTGAATGTTGGAGGGACCTCGGGGTGTTTTGGCAAAATGGGAAATAATAACTCAAAAATGGGTGGGTATAACGGAATTTTAAGGAGGTGCTCGAGAGAGAGGTGCTGATGCCATTGCAGTTCACAAAATACACTTCTAAAGTTATTTCTTCACTATTAGTGTCAAAACAGTCTGAAAAGTAATCTAGCCCAGCCTTGGAGTATGTCAGAAACTGTTATAATTACGAAAAATGTTGTATTTGTAGTTTTATTTTCTTTCATGTTCATGCATCACGTGATCTGCTTACACTTTAAAAGGTGAGCTAAATATGGTGCCCAGTATGTTTGACAAAGGCCGGTGTCTCGGCCGAAACATGCCATGTTGGCTTTAATTGTGGATTGCTCGGTGGTTAAGTAAACTGGCATCCTGTGTTGTGTCAAAGCCTGTCTTCATTCATGGATGGGTTTGTTTGGAATATATATATATATATATCAAGTCAAGTCAAAACCACTTTATTCGATTAGTTAAAATCATAAAAGTATTCTAGACATTTATAAAACTATTAAAACATTTTTAAAAATCAATTAATACAGTATTAAACATAGCAATAGTTAAAACCCAGTTTAAAAGGGTAATTACACAATTTCATTTCCATTTGAGCCCAACAGTCCATTAATCAAATACATAATACAGAAATGATTATTTTTCAACATTAAAAATCCAATCTTAATCTCAATCTCCTACTTCTTACAGATGCAGCCAGGAAACTGGCGGTACAATACATAGTTACTGGAGGATCCATCATTTGTAAATATAACAATGTGGGCTTATACTGCGTAAATCTCATCTCCTTCAATATTGGTTTTAAATATCGATTCCGGGGTTCACAATAAAATGAGCAGAAGAACAGGAAATGCGCAGTGTCCTGGGTGGAATGATCATCACATTTGCATGGGGTCGACTCCTCAAGCCTACACCACTCTTTCTCGTCCCAAAGGACCATATAGATTTGATTGAAACAGAACTTGGTCAGTAGCCATCTATGGAAGAAATTTGTCACCACTGACAAATAAGGAGCCAGCTCAAGGGATGTAGTTATCATTACATGCACCCTCACAGATGGTTTGCATAGCTCGACCGTTTCACGCTCGGCAACACAAAGCCTAATAAAGTTAGTCTTCGCCCACACTAGATCAGCTTTACACAGGGATTCTGGACTGTCAAAAATCTCGGGGCGTCCTAGCTTCACAGCCCAGTCTAGGAGTATGTCAGAAACTGTTATAATTACGAAAATTTTTGTATTTGTAGTTTTATTTTTTTTCATGTTCATGCATCACGTGATCTGCTTACACTTTAAAAGGTGAGCTAAATATGGTGGCCAGTATGTTTGACAAAGGCCGGTGTCTCGGCCGAAACGTGCCATGTTGGCTTTAATTGTGGATTGCTCGGTAGTTAAGTAAACTGGCATCCTGTGTTGTGTCAAAGCCTGTCTTCATTCATGGATGGGTTTGTTTGATATATATATATATATATATATATATATATATATATATATATATATATATATATATATATATATATATATATATATATATATATAATATACATATCAAAAACAACAGCTTACCCCAGTGAAGACGCCACTATCAGGGAGCTTTTCTCCTTCATTTAATGAGGTTCACAGTGAGTCAGCTTGCGCCACAGTACAGCATACCAGCCTAACGCGTTTCAGACGTCTCTTCGTCCTTGATCACAGGCAAAATTAAATCAATGGCTCAGCAGGTGTGTTGTTAAACATCCGCTCTTAATTGAAAGTCCCGCCCCAGAGGGCGTTGCCACGCTTTGCATGCTGGTATTTGCAGTCTTTAACAACGATCATACCCCAGTGGGTGCTGCCAGTCTTGACTGATAATTAGAGTTCACAACCCCAGTGGGTTCTGTACATGGCGAAAAACACCTACTCACTGTCAATACTGAAGGAGAAAAGCTCCCTGAGAGTGGCGTCTTCACTGGGGTAACCTGTTGTTTTTGATGTAAGCGGCTAGCCCGGCCACGAAGATGCCCCGCCGCTCGAAAGCGGATCCGGCTGTGACCCAAAACGGCCACACCATTGGAATAGGGAGTCTGCATTTTGTGGGACAGTATTGACAGTGAGTAGGAGTTTTTCTCCATGTACAAGGCCTCCGTTGAGGCTGAAACGTGTCATGCTGGCTGTTGTTGCTTTTTTCACTTGAAATAAAAAAACTTCACCTGCACTCCTGGGTCTGCTGTTCGTTTTTCTATTGGGAACGATCCTTCAAGCATATATATATATGCATGTTGGTCATGTTAGACCTGTCGGCGGCCTTCGACACCGTCCCCCACGAGGCGCTCCTAGCTAGGCTTCATGACATCGGCCTCAGGGGGACGGTGTTCAAGTGGTTCACATCTTTTCTGGAGGGCCGCCGCCAGACGGTCTGGGTTTCCCAGAGCTGTGCCGAGATGCCGCCACTGGGAGTCGGGGTTCCACACGGTTCTGTGTTGAGCCCTACGCTGTTTAACATCTTCATGTCCCCTTTGGCGGCTGCGGTGGAGGCTCACGGGGCCCAGATCGTGTCCTACGCCGACGATACGCAACTCCTCTTCACGTGCAGGAAGGACCAGGAGTTCGATGGAGAGAGTATACGGGGCTGTTTGAGAATGGTCTTCGACTGGTTCCAGTGGAACAGTTTGAAGGCCAATTCGAGTAAGTCTGAGGTCTTATTCTTTGGGTGTGTCACCGACCCTGAGTGGCGGCACTGGTGGCCGTCCGATATGTGTCCTCCCGCACAATCATCTTTGGTTGCTAAAAATCTGGGAGTCAAGCTGGACAACCAGCTGTCGCTGAGAACGCATATTCTCGGTCTGGCCGGCACCTGCTACGGAATTTTGAAAATGCTTCGCAAATTCCTCCCCCTACTGTCTGTGGAGCATAGGCGGATTACTGTGCAGGCGCTTATTGGATCAAGGCTAGATTATGCCAATGCCCTCTTTCTTGGCCTTCCTGACTATCTGGTCCAGCGCCTGCAGGTGGCGCAGAATTCCGCCGCCCGGGCGATTTTCGGCCTGCGTAGACGAGCTCGAGCGTCCGGCTTGCTACAGACGCTCCACTGGCTGCCGATCCGGAAGCGGATCCTGTTCAAATCCCTGACGCTGACGCACAAAGCTTTGTTTGGCTCAGGTGCTGGATATTTGAGGCGGAGACTAGCTTTCTATCGTCCTACCCGCTCCCTGCGGTCGGAATCCCTTTTCACAGCGGTTGTCCCGCGGGTGAGGAAGGCCCGCGCAGGGGGGCGCGCATTTAGCTGTAAAGCTCCCCAGCTGTGGAACTCGCTTCCACTCACGCTCCGTAGCACCGCCAATCTGCTCCAGTTCAGGAAGAGCTTGAAGACTTGGCTTTTTAATCAGTAGGCTTTTCTGTTTTTCTTGTTTCTCATTCTGTTTTAGCCTTGTTGTGTTATTTTTATTCTAAGCTGCTAGTGGAAAGCGCTGGGACACTCTTGTTGAGTAGCCGTGCGCTATATAAAAGCACTATAACATAACATACCATATATATATATACATTTATGATTGAACATGCGTACAGTTGCCATCCCACTAGCTTGATCAAGAGTATCCCGATGGGGGAACTCTTACGTGCAAAAAGAAATTGTACAACAGATGAAGATTATAAAACACAAAGTGAAGTGATGTGCGCAAGATTCAAAGAAAGAGGTTATGACCAAAAATGTATCAAGGAGGCACTAGGTAAAGTTGATCTTAAAGAAAGAAGTGAAGTGTTGAAGGTTAAAGAAAGAAAGACTGACTCAGAAACAAAGAACACTGTTAGGTTTTTAACCGATTTTAACAAACAATCAAAAAATGTGAGGGATGCTCTTAAACTAACAAGGATATTGCAGAGTCAGTCGAAGAATTCCCACAAATTACATACCGTAAGGCAACAAGTTTGAAAGACACGTTATGCAAGGCAATTGGACCAACCAACGTCAAAAAGAGTAACATACAGGGCTTTTTTACTTGCAACAGTTGTAAAGCTTGCAAAAGCTGTAAGAATGTTAAAGTAGTTAGACTTTCCCAGTTCTGTAAACCCTTCACAATCCTTAGTCACTGTTGCTGCAATACAGAATATGTAGTACATGCCTTGAAATGCCCACGTGAAAAATACTACATAGGCAATGCACTTCACAAGGCAAAGAAAAGAGTGCTAGAACATCTTAGGGCGATTAAAAACAATGACAAGCAATATCCGGTGGCAAGGCGCTTCGCACTACACCATAAGGGCAACAATACATTACTGACATTCTGTGTGATAGACCATATACCACCAAGAGTCAGAGTGGGTGATCGGTTACAAGAATTAAGGAGACTTGAATCGAAAATGATAATCAAGTACCAAACAATGCAACCACACGGACATAACTGTGATGAAGGGTTAGCATGTCATCTAGGTTGAAAATTCTGAGATAACTGTTTAATACTGAGTTTCTAAAAATGCATTTTTACCTCGTTTTCTTTGAAAATATTTTAAAGTGTATATTAGTTTCATGAATTTCACTATGTATTTAATGTTCACTTTGACAGATCAATTTGGCATGGTTCTTAAGGAGAGTGGAAGGCACAAATGAAGTTATAATCAGCACATAGAATCTGAGAAGTTTTGAATGAACTCGCAGCACCTTTATTTAAGTACACGTCTGAATGGAAGAATCCAGCAAGTACACATAGGATGGACAAATTTACGTTTTTTGTAGAAAATTGTGGCAAAATCAGCCCACTGGGGCAGAAGTAATCGTAAATGCACAGGGTCAAGGCACACTGTGTAAAATATTGCCCACTTGGGCTGAATGACCTACGCCTGAATGAAAGCAAGAATTGATGAATAATGCCAACAATATGAGTTCTCATAAAGACAGACACGTCTAAAATCCATTAATATGTTTTTAAGTTCATTTACAAATGAATTATTTTCGTGGACTGACAATATAACACAACACAGCATACCAGTGAACCACTGGGCAATAAGGTAGCACGAAAGTATGACTGTTCACGTTGTGAACAATAACGTTTTTTTTTTCTTGTTTCGCTAAAACAAAAACCAATATTATGAGCTGGTAATTATGAACAGAGTGATATGTTCAATCATAAATGTTTAAATCAATTTATTTTGCTGATTAGAAAGATTACTGTGTCATACCAGCTCCTGTAACCACAATATGCTGTTTTTTGAGTATGTCTTCACTGTCTATGACCAGGAAGTAAACTGACTAACAATGTATAAACACACACTGATTCAATGCACTTGTACTCGTGACAAAGGAGCCCAGTTCCGAAACGCATCGAGTGATTTTGGCCGTGACCAAAGATTATTCACGCTATTTAAAGAACTTGTTGGCTGTGGCTTCATTCTTTTCCCTCGAGGAGCAAGGAAACGTTGGCGCTTGGATTTATGGGGTTCGCGACCCCGCCACAGCCCACCGCTGCAAGAGGCTCGGGCTTACTCGTGAAAAATTGGTTCTGGAGATATATATATATTGATATTGATATTGAAATGTATTTGTAGAGCGCTCGTTCACCCGGGGGCTTCATGGCGCTATAGACAGGGACACAACGCATCAGTCAGAAGAAGCAAAAAGGAGCTCATCAGAACGCTTGGGAGAAGAGCCATGTTTTGAGGGAGTGTCTGAAACTGAGAATGTTTCCACACGTTTTAAGGTGAAAAGGGAGGGAGTTCCAGAAGGCCGCCGCAAGATGGTCAAAGCAACAACCTCCACCTTCACCGCAACTCTTCTATACCGAAGTTGCTTTAAATCGAGTGCACTCTGGAGCCAGTGTATATCTTTATATTTTTACGTTTATTTTGGTGTCGGACTGACAAACGCGTATCGGCGCTTCCGCCATCCTCAGTGTCAGTTTCACAATTCGTTACGTGTGTTTAAATAAAGTTAAATTTTCAATCAATCTTGCAAAAAACAGTGACATAGAAAGAGGACCTCACATTGTCCATAGATTTACGCACAGGCCCTGCAATGACAGGCCAGAGTTACACTTTACGGGCTGTCTGCGTGGGTGGCACAATCCAGTGCTGCAGCCCACCAACAGCAAATTATTTTGACATGTCTCAAATGAATAATTGATACATAATAACAATACTGAATTTATTCAGTTTAAGATTTTACATGTTTTTCACCCTTCTGCTCGGAATTCAACAATTCTAGACATTGTGAGTAGTATGTCTTCTACATTCATTATCACATGGTGTTCACTATTGCATTTAAAAATAATGGCACACACCGGCTTAAACTATCTGTGAGCAAGGGCATCCGCCCGAAACGCGTCAGACCGCTGTGCTGTAATCAATGAAATAAACATCTTGCCTGAAATTGTGGGACTCGCCGTGGTCTTATTGTTCGCCAGTGTTGGAGGTGCAGAGCCAGTATTTTTGGATATATATATATATATATATATATATATATATATATATATATATATACATATATATATATATATATATACATATATATATATATATATATACATATATATACCTTCACCGCAACTCTTGTATACCGAAGCTGCTTTAAATCGAGTGCACTCTGGAGCCAGTGTATATCTTTATATTTTTACGTTTATTTTGGTGTCGGACTGACAAACGCATATCGGCGCTTCCGCCTTCCTCAGTGTCAGTTTCACAATTCATTACGTGTGTTTAAAGAAAGTTACATTTTCAATCAATCTTGCAAAAACCAGTGACATAGAAAGAGGACCTCACATTGTCCATAGATTTGCGCACAGGCCCTGCAATGACAGGCCAGAGTTACACTTTACGGGCTGTCTGCGTGGGTGGCACAATCCAGTGCTGCAGCCCACCAACAGCATTTGATTTATAGGCCCTGGTACTCCCAGTGCACTTTACTAGGGACTGACACATAAATCAAATAGGCCAATCATGGAAACACCAATCCATAACACATTTTATACAGGAGCACTTGCACTTTACCACTGGACAGCAGTGAAGAAAGTGTGCAGAATCATTACACCAGCAATAACAGAGTCTAAACCGGGAGTCAGAAAGCAAAAACTCAGGGGAAACACGCCAAAAGATGCCAAGTCTAAAACATGTCCCCTCCAGCTGAAAGTAGGGAGAACTACCCAACCTCCTGGGAGTTCTCTTCACTAAGGCGGAAGAACCTTGACAGACCATCTGCGTTGGCGTGTTCTGTGCCAGGCCGGTGTTCCAATGTAAAGTCCATTCCCTGTAGGGAGGTGGACCACCTCAGCAGTTTCGGATTCTCACCCCTCATTTGCATCAACAATATGAGGATCCTGTGGTCTGTCTGAACCCTGAAGTGAGTCTCAAACAGGTGTGGTCTCAGCTTCTTCAGTGCCCAGACCACAGCAAAAGCTTCCCTTTCTATGGCACTCCGCCTCTGTTCCCTAGGGAGCAGTCTCCAGCTAAGGAAAACTACAGTCTGATCTAGGCCCTCTTCGTTCAGTTGTGAGAGCACTACTCCCACACCATGCTCTGAAGCATCAGTCTTCACGATGAATTCCTTGGAGAAGTCGGGTGGCTTGAGCACGGGTGCCGTGCACATGGCTGCCTTCAGGGCATCAAAATCTTTCTGGCGGGTCTCAGTCCAGATCACCTTCCTGGGCTGCTTCTTGGAAGTCAGCTCTGTTAAGGGGGCAACAATGGTGCAATAGCCCTTAACAAATCTCCTATAGTAGCGGGTGATACCTAAGAAGGCTCTCACCTCTGACTGGGTCTTGAGGGGCACCTAAACCAGAATGATGTCAATCTTGGGTTGTAGGGGTGCCACCTGGCCGATCTGGCACTTACTGGCCTTGATCGTGAGGCTTGCTCCTTGCAGAGCCCTCAAAACTTTCTTGAGGTGCTGTAAATGTTCTTCCCAGCTGGAATTGAACACAGCAATGTCATCCGGGTAGGCGGCACTGAAACCCTCCAGTCCAGCCAACACCTGGTTGACCAACCTCTGAAAGGTAGCATGGGCATTCTTCAACCCAAAGGGCATCACCCAAAACTGGTAATGACCTTTTGGGGTTGAGAACGCTGACCTCTCCTCGGCCCCATTGGTTAAGGCAATCTGCCAGTACTCAGATGTTAAATCAAACATGCTGAGGAACCGAGCAGCTCCTAACTGAACAATGAACTCATCGGCTCTGGGGATGAGGTGCTCGTCAGTCCTGGGGATGGCATTGAGCCCACGGTAGTCCAAACAAAACCGTAGTTTTGGAGTGGCACTGGGTGCAGCAGCCTTTTGGAGTAAGACCACTGGGCAGGCCCAAGGACTGTTGGAGGGCTCAATCACCCCTAACGCCAACATCTTAGAGACCTCCTCCTTGATGCTGGCCCTGACCTGGTCAGTCAACCTGTAAATGTTGTGCTTTACAGGAGGGCTGTCTCTAGTGTCGACATCATGGGTACACCAGTGAGTAACATTGGGGGTCAAAGAAAACAGTGGGGCGAACTGTCCCAACAACTGAAGACAGTCCCCCTGCTGTTCTTGAGTCAGTGTAGGGGAGAGGATCACACCCTCCACTGACCCATCATGCTCCTTGGTAGACAGGAGGTCAGGGAGAGGCTCACTCTCCTCTTCCACCCCATCATCTGTCGCCAAGAGCATACTCACTTCGGACCTCTCAAAGTGGGGCTTGAGGCGGTTCAGGTGAAGGACCTTCAAAGGGTTTTTTGAAGTCTGCAAATCCACCAGGTAGGTGACATTACTTTTGCACTCCACCACCACATATGGCCCAGTCCACTTGTCCTGCAAGGCACATGTTTTCACTGGGGCCGTGACCCACACTTTTTGCCGAGGTTGAAATTCGACCAGAGTGGCATTCTGGTCATACTACCTCTTCATTTCTTCCTGGCTTGCTTCTAGGTTAGCCTGAGCGAGCTTCCTGAAGTGGGCTGTTTGGTTTCTAAAGGCCAGCATGTAACTAAACACATCCTGGGGAGTTTTCCTGGGAGCTGCCTCCCAGCCTTCCTTTACCAAACTCAGAGGTCCTCTGACAGGGTGGCCATACAGGAGCTCAAAGGGGCTGTAACATAGAGACTTCTGAGGCACCTCCCTGTATGCAATGAGAAGGCATGGCAAGAGGGCCTCCCACTTACACCTCATGAGTTCTGTTAGACCCTTGATCATGCCTGTCAAGATCTGGTTGAATCTCTCCACTAGACTGTTTCCTTGTGGGTGGTAAGGAGTGGTGACTTGTAGGTTACACCACACTCCTTCCACCGAGATGTCATATACTTGGATATGAAATTGGTCCCCCTGTCAGAAACCACCTCTCTGGGGAATCCCACTCGGGAAAAGATCCCCATTAACGCCCTGCCCACCACTAGCGCCGTTGTTGTCCTGAGAGGGATTGCCTCCGGGTACCGGGTGGCATTGACCACCAAGACCAGGATGTTCCTGATGGCTGTCTTGGGATCAAATGGCCCCACAATATCCATCCCTACCATTTCAAAGGGTGTTCCAACAACAGGAAAAGGTTGGAGAGTAGCTTTTACCTTCCTCCCACTCTTGCCACTTGCCTGGCAAGTCAGGCAAGACCTTCAGTGTGCATCTGACTGCCTTTGCATTTGGAGCCAAAAGAAGTGGGCGACAAGCATGTCAAAGGTCTTGTCCTGCCCCAAATGTTCTGCCAAAGGCACATCATGGTCCAGACCCAGTAGGAAGGTCCTTAAGCACTGGGGTACCACCACCACACGGGCTGACCCAGGCTCAGCAACCTTAGGCTCACTGTATAGGAGACCATTCTCCCAGTAGATCAGATGTGACCCGGGCTGATTACCAGCTGCCTGGTCTGCAGACCCTCCTGAGTAGGGCACTCTTTATGCTCCCTGCAGAATTCCTCCCTGGTGGAACCCCGTTCTTGCTGCCAATGGGTTAGCTCAGAGATGTCTCACAGTTCGGCTACCTGTTCCCCTGTAGGTACTGGGGCGTCCCCCTCGAGGTCGGCCTCCACCCAGTCCATGGGAACTTTTGGGGCCGGTTTCCCGCACCCCCTGCCCTTTCTCTTGGCAGGGACTTGGGCCATTGTTCCAGGCTCCAAGTCCTCTTGATCACCCTTTCTGGCTGCCATTGACTGAGTAGACACACATGCCCACTCTGGCAACCCAAGCATCTCCAAGTGAGACCTGAGCTCAACATCCTTCCATAAGGACTGCTCAAGGTCGTTACCTAGCAGACAATCTAAAGGCATGGTAGGGCTCACAACTACGCTCAAGGGACCTGAGACACCCCCCCCACTCGAAGGGAACCTGTGCCACCATATACAGGTGCTCAGAGTTGTCTACAGCAACTACTTGGTGGAATGCCCCTGGGACTACCTGCTTCTCAGAGACCAGGTGACACCAGACAGAGGTCACTCTGGCTCCAATATCTCTGAGAGCATCTACCCTTTTCCCATAAAATGGTCACCCAGGTGCTATATTTCTTTTGTGTTAGGGGCACCTGGTTTCCTGGGACCATCTCAATGTCCCCTAGTGAGACAAGAGTCATTTCTGCGGGATCCCCACCCTCCTGTGGGCACCCCTCCTCCTTAAGCGCTACACTAGCCAACACCTTGGTTTGTCCACCGGTGGGTGGCTGTGTCCCCTTTGGGCACCTGGGGTTCCCCTTCAAGTGACCCACCTGGACACATGAAAAACACTTGCGGGGGCCGGTCTCAGCAGGCTTTCCTGTAGAGACCCCTGTGTTCTTATCACCTGGGGGAAAGGGAAGCTTTACCCTGGGTACTAGTTTGGGGTCCTTTAGAGAACTCGTGTGCTTTACCCTTGTCCTCCCCACTTTTCTGCTGGGGACCCTGCCCACCTTTGGCTGAGTCTCCCCCAAACGCTTTCTTGTGGACACTGGTATTCACCCAGCGGTCCGCCTCCATAGCAAGCTTCCAGGGGTCAGTAGGCTTACTATCAACTAGGTGCTTGCGCAGATCTGCAAAACATAGACTAGACAAGTGCTCCCATGCAATCAAATTGTAGAGCCCCTGAAAATCTGTTACATTACTGCCCTTCACCCAGCCATCCAGCGACCTACAGAACATATCTACACATTCCAACCAAGTGTTGGACTCACATATTTTTCACTGGACCTAAACTGATCCCTGTACTTTTCATGAGTGAGTCCATACCTAATGAGGAAAGCGTCTTTCATGTCAGCATAGGTGAGGTCCTTTCCCTTACCCAAAGTTATCAGGGTTGTCATGTTTTGGACGCCGCACGCCTGTGGCGGCTGGAAAAAGATCAAAACTACATTTCCCGGCATGCCGCGCTAACGTCGCGTTCCGGCGTGAGCTGCGCGCGCATACCGGGAAATAAATACTGTGAGCAAACGGCGGTGAAACGCCGATAATTCCGTTTGCGGTGGCTTTCCCGGAGTCCCTGTCTGGAGGCGGTAAGAGGTGTCTGGAGTTCCAGTGAACATCTCCACCGTGAGTAAACTGTTGGTGTTTGGGTGTGTGGCGTTGGTAGCATCGATCCCAACTACACATCCACACCGGGTTTGTTTGGTTCAAAAGCGGCACCCTGTGTCTCACAACTTGGAAACTTATAAGTCTCAGTGTTTGGAGAGTGTGGTCACAAACTTTTGGTGGCTGCATTGTTGGCTCGCAGGGAAAAGGACCGGATGAGTGAGCCAAATCAGATTTGAACCTTAATGGTGCATTGTTTGCTGTAAATATTGTATATAAGTGCACTCTAGCAAGGAAGCGGTAGGACTCACGTGGAGCTTGTTTCTTTGAGCCTCGCATTCCTTCTACCCTCCATACCAGTGTCATAGCAGAACAACTTATGGGCGCAAATGCTTATAACTGTTACAGAGTGAGGATTAACTCTGTAACGCCAATGTGAAGTGTCTACACTACTGGGTGATAAGGAGGTGTTGCTGTGGAGCACAGCATTCATTATTGTTTTTTCTTATATTATTCTGGACAGGAGACAGGAGGGTATTGGCAAGGTTAACCAAAGGAACTGTGTGGCTGCCCATCCAATGAAACCTATGCATTATATTGGGTTTGATCACGTTCCTCACACCTCAACAAGCTCCTGTCTCCATTGGATTTGATCTTTGCGTATTTTGCTTTACAGGTATTAACTGGTGCTTAGTGGAGGGGAGGAGTAGGGTGGAGAGATTAGAATATCCTGCTGCAGTATAGGGAGATAGGGGACTTTAATATTCTGTTCTTTGTCGTTGTAGATCTCCCTCCTCGCTGTCCCCTTCCCGCGGCCTGCTGCACTCCCTTAGCAGCTCTGTGTTATAGTACAGAGCTCTGAGGTCGTTTGGTAGGGCCGGGATTGGACTCTCATCACAGCCCCGAGGAAGTTTGGAGCCAAGCCTGATAGAATTATCGGCCCAAGGATTTTGCCTCCTCTTGGCTGTGCTGAGAGTTCGCCATGACCACCTTAGAGGATGTCATGGCCGCTTTGGCCTTAGTACAGGTGGAGCTAACAGCTGCTAATAGGGAGGTAGCAGCTTCCAGGGCTGAGAACGCACAACTGCGTGCCAGGCTGGATAGAATGCCCACACCCACCACCACTACTGGGGCATCCAGCAGCACCACCCCTACCACCTCTGTGGTAGTGGAAATGCCTGCCCAAATTAGGCATGGGCGGAAAATCCGTTCCGCTCGCGGATTTTGCGGATTTTCGGGAAATCCGCAATCCGCGAGATTTGCGAATTTCCTGAAAAATCCGCAAATCCGCGAGCAGCGGATTTTGCTCGCACTGCTCGCACTGTTCGCGTGAGTTCGCGCCCCGCGAATAAGTGCGAAATTGCAGAAATACGATCTAAGCAAAACTGAAAGTAACTACTTACCAGGTTCAAAAGTTCAGGCACATCATTAGTAGCCATTTCCTGTAGTGCTTCCTGAGGGGCCCCTCCAGAGTTCAGTTGCCAGTTGCAACTATTATGTGACCCTGCTCTGAACCTCAGAATAGTTACACATATGCCACAAAGGTCCTGAATTACAGCTAAGGGAGACAAGCAGGAGCCAGGCTGGAAGTTAAAATCCATTAATCAGCCCCTAATTCATTATTGTCAGTTGGGGCAGGGCAGGTGTTGTAACTAATTTTGCAACAATGAAAGCACTTAGCAAGTGCAAAAGATCACTAATCAGGGCGCACTAAGGAAGCAGGTGCCAGCTAAAAAAATATTCTGTGACACATTAATCAGCCCCAAATTAATTCAGGTCACTTGAGGCAGGGAAGGTGTGCTTTGCTTTGCCAAAAATAATGTACACTGGACAACCAGAGGGTGTGGTGATGAAACAGAGGGTGGCATGGGTGGGCCAGAGGGTGGCATGAGTAGTCAGAGAGTGGCAGTGGTGACAGAGAGTGGCAGTGATGAAGAAGAGTGTCCCAAACAGGTTGGACACGTAGAAACAACAAGTTCGCAAAACTTGCGACCCGACAGGTAAGTTCGCAAATTGCGAAATTGTAAAAACCCTCGCGAACTGGCAGAAACACGGGCGAACACAAAAAAAAAAAAAATCCGCAAATTCGCGGGAATTCGCGGATTTTGCGGATTGCGAGTTTGCAAATCCGCAAATTCGCGGATTGCCAATCCGCAAAATCCGCTCATGCCTATCCCAAATCCCTTTAGCACCCCCGGAAAGGTACTATGGTGATGTCAAAAAGATTCAAGTATTTATGACACAGGTCCAGATGCACTTTATGTGCAAACCCAAGATATTTTCCACGCACCAAGCAAGAGTAGCTTTCCTGATCTCATACTTAGGGGGAGAAGCTGCACAGTGGGCAGTTCCAATTGTTAAAAGGGATGACCCACTGCTATATCATTGGGACAATTTCAGAGAGGAATTTGAAAAAACATTTGACAGGAGGGCCGAGACTCTCACGGCCGACAGAGAATTGCTACAATTGAAACAGGGAGACAATGACCTTGTAACCTATCTTAACAATTTCAGAAGATTAGTGGCCGAAACAGATTGGCCTGAAGCCAAAAGAACCGCATTGTTCTATCAAGGTCTCCACGAAGATATAAAGGATCTATTAGCCCAGATAGAACCTCAGCCCCGTACATGCTCTGCTTTAATAGACATTACGTTGCGATTAGATCATCGCATGAAGGAAAGAAAAGGAGAACATAAGAAAAAGGACAAAGCCGTGATGCCGTATGAAACACCGGGTAACAGTGATAGACCAACTTCGTCTCACGAGGCCATGGAGATAGGGGCGGTGCGAGCCTCGTTAACCACCAGCGAACGGGAACACAGACGCAAGCAAGGATTGTGTCTCTATTGTGGTAAGAAAGGCCATTATGTCAGGGAATGCCCAGTGAAGCCTAAAGGTAACCGAGGACGTGGAGGCTCGAGTGTGACAGGAGTCTCAGCAAAGGAGTCGGGAAACGGCAAAGCTTGATGGAAAGCGAAGGGAAACCCTCAAGCATACACATTATCCCTTCACTCACCCCGGATTCCTTGGATATGAGAAACCACCTGTTTATGAACATGTACATTACCATTAACAAGAAACAACAAGAGGTACAAGTAATGGTTGATTCAGGAGCCACAGGTTGTTTCATGGATTGTGCCATGGCTCGTCGATTAGGAATAACACTCATTTCCAAAGATAGACCGGAAACAGTCTATGCTGTTGATGGACATGAACTTCAAGCAGGACCAATTACCTATCATACACGCGAGTATGAGATGGTATGTTCCGAGTCCCATCAGGAACGGTTGAGCTTCAACATTATTGAAGCTCCACAATATGGAATCATTCTAGGTCTTCCCTGGCTACAAAAACATGATTCGGATATACGTTGGGCTACCAAATCCATTCAGTTCCTTTCCCCTTATTGCAGAGAACACTGTTTTTCCACGAAGAAGGAATCTGCACAAAACATAGAGCCTAAGCATTCAATTGCCACAGCAGCAGAAAAAGACGTGGTTCTGCCCTCTTGTTATGCTGAGTTTGGACTAGTGTTCAGTGATAAAGAGGCCGAGGTGCTGCCACCTCATCGCACGTATGATTGTCGCATTGACCTCCTCCCTGGTGCTGAGATTCCAAACGGAAGGATTTACGCGCTTACTATACCTGAAACCGAGACGCTAAGAGAATATCTTGATAAATATTTGGCCTTAGGATTTATTTGACCCTCCAGATCACCGGCAGCATCCCCTTTGTTCTTCATACCAAAGGCTAATGGTGAAAAGAGATGTTGCATTGACTATAGAGCATTAAATGCCATCACAGTGAAAAATCAATATCCGCTACCTTTGATCCCGGTGTTGCTAGAACAAGTCAGAGCAGCCCATATCTATACTAAGTTGGACTTGCGGGGGGCGTATCACCTTGTTCGCATAAGACAGGGTGATGAGTGGAAAACGGCCTTTAAGACGCGGTATGGATTATATGAGTATTTAGTAATGCCCTTCGGGCTTTGCAATGCCCCGGCTGCATTTCAATTTTTTTTGAATGAGGTCCTTCGTGAATTCCTAGATCGTTACGCTGTCATTTATATTGACGACATCCTCATTTATTCCAACTCAACAGAGGAACACATCTCCCATGTAAAATCAGTGCTGCAAGCCCTCCAGAACCACCATCTCTTCTGTAAAATCACCAAATGTGAATTTCACGTCACAACGGTGGAGTTCTTAGGTGTGATGCTTACTCCGTCAGGGCAAGTGATGGCAGACCGAAAAGTCCAAGCAATTATAGAATGGCCCCGTCCCAACAATGTTAAAGACATACAGAGCCTGTTGGGGTTTGCCAACTTCTACAGGCGATTCATCGCTGGTTTCTCGGGAATGGTGTCACCCCTCACGCAACTCACGAAGAAAAACATCCCGTTTGTGTGGACAGACAAAACTCAACATGCATTTGATGAGCTCAAGGCCGCGTTCTCCTCAGCACCTGTGTTAACTCATGCCAATCCAGATTTGCCATTCATAGTCGAGGCAGACGCTTCTGAAATAGCCCTGGGAGCAGTGTTATCTCAAAAGGAAAACTCAACAGGCACTCTGCACCCGATTGCCTTCATGTCCAGGAAGCTCAATCCCTCGGAAGTAAACTACACCATCGCCGAAAAGGAATTGCTAGCCATACGGGATGCCTTTATGGAATGGCGACACTGGTTGATGGGAGCCCGGCATCAGATCACGGTATACACTGATCACCGTAATCTTCAGTTTTTGAGAGCTGCGAGACACCTTTCCCCCAGACAACTAAGGTGGATGATGTACTTCGAAGAGTTCCAATTCGTGGTTACCTTTAGACCTGGTACCTACAATAGAAAGGCGGATGCACTTACCAGGAGAGAGAACCATCTGATACCAGAGGAGAAACCGGTGCAGTCTATCATTGACCCTGCCAAAGTCATCGGGGTAACTCATACAGAAGACTTCATAGCTAGAGTCAGAAAGGGAGTACAAACTTGTGTGTGGCGCACATGGCTCAGACATCACCAGGAATGGAAGATGAAACATGGCCTTCCGATGAGAGGAAAACAAGTATTGGTGCCTTCCGAAATCTTACGCCGTGTTGTGTTCTGTTGGTGCCATGATGTTCCGTGTGCTGGGCACATGGGATTTGTCAAAACCCTGGAAAAAATCCAGAGGCAGTTCTGGTGGCCTTCCCTCAGACCGGATGTGCTTCGTTGGGTGGCGGAGTGCGTCACATGCAGTCAAATGAAAACAAACCGACAAAGACCTCAGGGAATGTTACTACCTTTGCCTACTCCGGAGAATCCGTGGGAGAGGTTCTCAGTCGACTTCATTGTGGGGCTTCCAAAAGATCAAGGCAAAACAGCCATAATTGTGGTCGTGGACTTCTTGACCAAAATGGGTCACTTCATTCCTTGTGCCCAAGTACCCACTGCAGGACAATTAGCTCAATTACTCTTGGTGAACATTGTAAGACTGCATGGGCTTCCCAGAGATATAGTGTCCGATCGAGGAGCACAATTCACTGCGAGATTTTGGAAAACCTGGTGTAAAGCGTTGCAAATCACCCCGTCTGTGTCCACCAGTTTCCATCCGCAGACGGATGGACAGACGGAGAGACTGAACCAGTCCCTGAAACAATACCTACGTTGCTACGTACAAGATAGTAGTGAGTCATGGGTTGATTGGTTATGGGTGGCCGAAATAGCCTACAATAGCACTCAACATGCATCCACTCGATACACGCCTTTCTTTTGTTCTTATGGTCATCATCCCAGGTTCACCCCTATGCTATTGCCATCTGATCAGGTGAGGTTACCAGAAGTAAAAGATAGGTTGTTGCGTGTGCGCAAGCTACTTTTGAGCACACGCAAAAATCTTGAAACGGCCAAAGCTAGGTATAAACATCAAGCAGACAAGCACTGGAGACCTAATCCCGTATACAAAAAGGGTGATTTAGTATGGTTGTCCACCAGGCATATTAAATTTAAGAAGCACAGCGTGTTTAATCCTAAGTATATAGGTCCTTACCGGGTGATGAGTCATGTGAACCCTGTTGCTGTGCGACTGCGTTTGCCGGCACATCTTCGCATACACCCTGTGTTTCACGTTTCCCTTTTGAAGCCTTCTAGGAGTCCAGTTCGTAAGTCCCCGGTGCCTATATGGGTGATGCAGGATCAGGAATATGAGGTGAGGTGTATTCGAGACTCTAGATTGGTGAGAGGTCGTTTGCAATATCTGATCTCATGGAAGGGGTTTGGGCCAGAGGAGGACTCTTGGGAACCAGTGAACGCCGTTAAAGCGCCCCGGCTGGTGGCCCGGTTTCACCGTTTGTTTCCTGGCAAACCTGGTGGTGGTGGTACCCCTTTGTAAAGGGGGGGTGTACTGTCATGTTTTGGACGCCGCGCGCCTGTGGCGGCTGGAAAAAGATCAAAACTACATTTCCCGGCATGCCGCACTAACGTCGCGTTCCGACGTGAGCTGCGCGCGCATACCGGGAAATAAATACTGTGAGCAAACAGCGGTGAAACGCCGATAATTCCGTTTGCGGTGGCTTTCCCGGAGTCCCTGTCTGGAGGCGGTAAGAGGTGTCTGGAGTTCCAGTGAACATCTCCACCGTGAGTAAACTGTTGGTGTTTGGGTGTGTGGCGTTGGTAGCATCGATCCCAACTACACATCCACACCGGGTTTGTTCGGTTCAAAAGCGGCACCCTGTGTCTCACAACTTGGAAACTTATAAGTCTCAGTGTTTGGAGAGTGTGGTCACAAACTTTTGGTGGCTGCATTGTTGGCTCGCAGGGAAAAGGACCGGATGAGTGAGCCAAATCAGATTTGAACCTTAATGGTGCATTGTTTGCTGTAAATATTGTATATAAGTGCACTCTAGCAAGGAAGCGATAGGACTCACGTGGAGCTTGTTTCTTTGAGCCTCGCATTCCTTCTACCCTCCATACCAGTGTCATAGCAGAACATCTTATGGGCGCAAATGCTTATAACTGTTACAGAGAGAGGATTAACTCTGTAACGCCAATGTGAAGTGTCTACACTACTGGGTGATAAGGAGGTGTTGCTGTGGAGCACAGCATTCATTATTGTTTTTTCTTATATTATTCTGGACAGGAGACAGGAGGGTATTGGCAAGGTTAACCAAAGGAACTGTGTGGCTGCCCATCCAATGAAACCTATGCATTATATTGGGTTTGACCACGTTCCTCACACCTCAACAAGCTCCTGTCTCCATTGGATTTGATCTTTGCGTATTTTGCTTTACAGGTATTAACTGGTGCTTAGTGGAGGGGAGGAGTAGGGTGGAGAGATTAGAATATCCTGCTGCAGTATAGGGAGATAGGGGACTTTAATATTCTGTTCTTTGTCGTTGCAGATCTCCCTCCCCGCTGTCCCCTTCCCTTCCCGCGGCCTGCTGCACTCCCTTAGCAGCTCTGTGTTATAGTACAGAGCTCTGAGGTCGTTTGGTAGGGCCGGGATTGGACTCTCATCACAGCCCCGAGGAAGTTTGGAGCCAAGCCTGATAAGGGTATCCCTAGCTTCTTCTGGAAAGAGAGGCCACAACCCTGCCCCCCAGTTCCTCTCAGGGACCGATTCTTATATATTATATAGACGACTCGTACCCTTGAAACCACCTTCCTATGTTATCCCCCTTTTTGTACTCTTTACTGACATTCTTGGGGATGTGTACAATCCTGTCTGTGAGTGCTGAAGAGTTGCTGCCATCATCTGGCCGGTTCTACTCTTTAGCTCCAGCTTCTTGATAATTCTCTCATGATCTAATATCATCTTCCTTTCCTCCATGGCTATTCTCTTGTCTTCCCTCTCATTTTCTATTCTAAGTTTCTCCAGCTCAAACTTCCTTATTTCGCGCCTGTCCTCCAGCCCCTCTGGGGACAGGCTACTGCTGCCTTGCCTGGAGGGTTCCCCCCTCTCAAAAGCACATGCACCGAGGTACAGACTCCTCTGCCTCTCCACTGAGATCACCAGATTGCCCACTGGCATGTCTGGCTGCTACCCAGGCCCTTAGTGTCTTTTGTAGTTCCTCCTTCCTGGTGAGGCCTCTGACCTGGACTTTCAGGTTCTTGCAAATGATTTTCAATTCCTTTACATTGTAGGATTATAACCTATCCTCTTCAAAGGTAACTTCCCTTGATGCAATTGATGATGCTCTATATTCAGGCATGTTGAAGTAGCAAGTTCAAACTGGCGAGGTCAAAAATATCCCAAAAGAAAAAAAGAACAAAATGTGGTGTGTAATGGTCTACGATATGGTAGTAGTGTACACCAATTACTGTAAGTCAAGTACAAACACAAGTCCTATCCCACCGCTGCCACCAATGTTCGAAATGGGGGTCTCCAGTTGGCAAGGGGTTGCACCTCCGTCCAAGTAGGGACCCTTCTTCCTAGTCAGGATAAGGGAGTTATACTCCTTTTTTTTTCTTATTCTTTTTTTTTAAGTCCTCATTTCACCATAGGCATCTGCAATGTTAACAATAAAGACCCATTCCAGCCTGGGCGCCCAGGGCCAATGTTCTTGTGTTTGCCTTGGGCCAACCAGGCCAGCTTCTTTGTACGAGGCTTGGTGTAATCATAGGACCTTTGAGGCTTTAGACCAGCCTCATTTCCTTGCCCCACGAGATCAATGGTGACCAGATATTATTTCGCCATTGTCTGCCAAGCCCAGGTCCAAACGCACCATACCCAATGCAGCACGCAACCAATTCTCGCAGAGCGGGGGTCTAGGTTCTTTCTCACAAACAAGACAGCTAATACACATGCTAGCAGAGGCAGGCTGGATGGTTAGGTCAAAAAATACCTACTTTCTAAAAGTGGTATTTTCAAACACAGAATGTTAAAATCAACTTCACTAAAAGATGTATCTTATCAGTCTGAGTTCAGGCAAACTAAACTTGAATTTCAACCATGTTCCCTGGGTCAGTTAAGATTATAGGATGTTATAATCAAACTGCCCATGGGGAACAGATATCCTTGCAATAGTGAAAAATGAATTACGCTGTAATTCACTATCAGGACATGCCACACACACCAAGGCATGTCCTACCTTTCACATACAATGCACCCTGCCCTTGGGGATACCTTCGGCCTACTTTAGGGGTGACTCACATGTAGAAAAGGGAAGGTTAGGGAACTTGCAAGTGTGTCCACTTGCCAAGTCGACATGGCATCCCCAGGCTGTGCACAAGCTCTGCAATGGCAGGCCAGAGTTACACTTTATGGGCTGTCTGCGTGGGTGGAACAATCTAGTGCTGCAGCCCATAACAGCATTTGATTTATAGGTCCTGGCACTTGCAGTGCACTTCACTAGGGACTGACACATAAATCATGAAAACACCAATCCATAACACATTTTATACAGGAGCACTTGCACTTTACCACTGGACAGTAGTGAGGAAAGTGTGCAGAATCATTACACCAGCAAAAACAGAGTCAAAACTGTGAGGTCAGAAAGCAAAAACTCAGGGGAAACACGCCAAAAGATACCAAGTCTAACAATTACAAAGCCAAAAATAGATGAACATACCAGCACCTCATAACGAGATTGAAAAAATACATGTGCATTAATACAAAATTCATTCTATGGACTAATCTAATTCGATGAAACGTGAAAAGGATAATCAACTCCAAAAGGATTAAACAAGCAACAACTATTCCAACATCCAAATAAGTCTTCATCCATTACACAAAAAGCAAAATTAATTGGTTAATTCTTTCCCTACTTTAGCGCTAAGGTGACATCCCTACATAGCATTTCCCAGGCAAAGTCGAGAAAAGGTGTCAGCTCGTGAAGACTTCCTAAGAAGTACATTACCTTTGGAACAGGTCAGAAATTAACTAAGTCTTCATCCTACGAATCAATCCCTTCTCTTACCCTCCTAACAGCTCTCTGCTCTCATCAGCCCTCTCTGCCTTATCTGACTCTCTTACTCCGGGGCACTGTCCCTAATACAAAACGAACAACTCAAAGAACATGCCCTGAAACACCTCCTCAGGATGGACATCTTCGGCAGATGATTTTCCACAACTTGCGCTTCGTCCAAGAACGGTTGAGTTGTCCTTGGGTCCCAGGCTTCTCCAGAGAGCTTCCAATTATCAAATTGCACTGTAACATTGTAGCAGGTCTCCCCCATACCTAACTCCTAAAACAAGGAGCTTCAGTCTAACTAACGAGGAAAATGTCCTTGCACCTGCAACGGAAAGCATGTGAAAAAATCAACCTTGCACGTACAAATCTGCTGACTACATTCAACTGAGAGCCTTCCCAAGCAAAAATAGATTTCAGGCCTACTCAATTCTGCTAACATAAGAAACCACGAACAGACCTTCCATGGCAAACGTGAATTTTCATTTCAGGCCTTTACATATCAACCCTACACAATTAATAATTTTGCAGGGGGGGCGTGGCTTGGCGTGCCGCAAGATGGCCGCACAGTAGTGTAGCTCTGCCGACTGCCAACAATATCCTTTCCATAATCCTGCTCTGCTGTGGCTACCCGCGATTCCTGCGAGACTTGAGAGTATGCCGGATTGCTGAGCTACCATCCGGTGAGGTCCGAGCTGGTGTGAGGCACCTGGGGAGTCCAAGCTGCATCCTCTGTTGTGGGCGCCGGACTACGTGATGGCGGGTGTGCGGCTTTCAACGCTTCCGCGAACGTGCTGCAGAATCCTGTACCGTCGCTGGAGTGCTGGGGAGCGGCGTATCAGCCCCCTGAAGTGCTAACCATCGAAGCGGGTAAGCGGCAGATTGCCTGCATGTCATTTGCTGGGATAGGCGGCAGTCACAAAACCCCCAGGGACGCGGGTGCGGAGCGCGGTCCGCTCTGAGGCTGTGAGTGCTACGCAAGCACCCGGCTTTGAACTGTAGGATAGGCCTCACTGCACAAAATGGCTGCTGGCTACTATTAGGAGTGGGCTGGGAGCTCCCTTTGCTTCTTCCTACAAATTATGCGGGCCTGTGTATCAGCATCTGAGAAAGTGGTGTATGTGGCTATAAAATATCTGGCTGGAAGACATGCAATACCCGAGCTGTGGCTGGCCCGACTCTGTCGGTTGGTGACACTGGTGCATTTACGGCCTAGGCCCTATTCTACAATGCCTCTACTTTTCAAAAGCTTGTGAGCTGATATCAAGGGCAAGCCGGAAAAAAAACAGCCCTGTCTTAACTTTGAACTGCGCAAAAGTGGTAAATCGGCGCAGAATGCTACATCTGACTTGGAGCTGGACTCTACAGCACAGACTCCAACAGCACTGGAGAAGACGCTGGCTGCGGTCCAAGCCAGTTTACAATCCATAGACGGAAAAATAGAAGCGCTGAATGGCCGCATGGATCACATGTTGTCGAAATTAGAAAAGCAGGTGATACGGCTGGGTGAAGCAGAACAGCGGATATCGGATACTGAAGATGGACTTAAACAAGTAGCAACCAAGACTTCAGACATCGAAAAGATTTTGGCGCTCATCAGGGACATAAATGAGGACATTGAAGCGTGCTCAAGGCGCAATAATGTGCACATTTTGGGTCTGCCGGAATCAACTAATGTGGGGCGGTTGGAGGAATGCGTTGAGGCCCTGTTTCTAGACATTTGCGATGCAGAAAACCTTTTGAATATGTTGGTTGTGGAATGTGCCCACAGATCTTTTGTGGCCCATCTGCCTCCCGATTCTCCACCTAGGCCCATCATCGCACGGCTACTAAACTTCAGGGACCGGGACACAATGCTGCGAATAGCCCGGCAGAAAGGCGCTATTAACCACCAGGGAAATGAACTGTCACGCTACCCCGATTTTACAGCCTCTGTCCAGGCGGCAAGGAAAGAATTTCAAGGTGTCAAGAAACTGCTAATGAAGGAGCAAGTGCCCTATGCGATGCTGCACCCTGTTCATCTTCGCATAGGCGTAGATGACAAGGCAAAGATCTTTGTTAATCCGTAGCTGGCTATGGAATTTGCTAAAACGTTGAGATGCAAAAAGCAGCCATCAGGCCACACTTCAGATATTGACGAATAGAACTACCTTTTGTACCCATTTGCCAGTTTTGACTATAGGTCAAAGAGGCTCTGTCTGTTCGATATCAAGTAATTCACTTCTCTTGCAGGACAGGATGTTGGAGCTGATGAGTATGACGTATGTTTATATGAGTAGAGTCTGTTACATATATGATTCCACTCAATTTGCTGGTATGTGTTTGCATGGCTAATTCAGCTCTCTGCTGGGATCGAATATGAGGAATTGTTGTGAATATGTTTGTCTGCAGACACTTGGACACACGAAGGGCCAGGTCGGCTTTATGAGACAGATCTTTGTAGCGTGGATGGGCGTTCATATCTGCTTATGTCTTTTACAATGTATTGCACACTGATTATCCCTTTCAAATGCGGGCAGGTCACAGGCAGTGACTTACATTCTTTCGAGGGGGCCCCCTCCCTACTACAACTGGGTGTGGTAGGTGCCACTACATTCCCCCTATGGGTCTACCCCACCATGCAATTGCTGTATTATGTTCTTTGTTGGGGTTGTTGGGGTTGTTATCATCGGGGATCATGGCTTTGGCGAATTGGGATTGCCAAAGTATGTGGGGGGAGTTTACGGTATGGGACTGATTTCTTTGATGTGATTGATAGGTCAGGCATGGATGCGGGACTGGTTAGGACCATAGTACCATATCAACTCAGAAAAGACTCAAACATTACAATAGAAAGGTCGGGTGAGCGGTACAATTGCATAACATGGAATATCCGCCGGCTCAACACTCCCAAAAAGATCCGTCAAGTGATGGCATATCTTGAGCGGCATTAAATCCAAATTGCTTTATTGCAGGAACACACTTGAACAAACAGAAAGAAGCTAACATTGCCCAATAATGGGCGGGATATAAGTTAGTGTCGTAGTTCTCCACCTACGCAAGGGGTGTCCTTATTTTGATTAAAAGAGGTATACATTTCCTCCCTATATTATCACACACTGACAACTAGGGACGCTGGGCTATGACACATGGTAAACTAGGTAATACATTGGTAACGTTCATTAACATATACGGACCCATGGTGGATGATCCACAAGCTTTCATACAGTTGCTAGAAGTATTGCGCACATGACCTGAGACGGCAGTCCTTGGGGGGCGATTTCAACACACATCTTGATCCGAGTCTGGATAAATCCAACCCACATGATGTGCGAACTGTCAGGGTGGCACAGTTTGTTCAAGACGCTATGTTGGAAATGGGACTTGTCGATGTATGCCGACTCCGTAATGCTGATGCTAAAGTATTTACAACAAGGGGTGGTGAGGGACAGAGTCTCTGAATTAAACAGAATACTCTCACCCAGTCAAGAGATCAGGGCTAGATCCAACACCGTTTTTTAGCTCACTGCACCATCCCAGTTTCAGAACCTGGCTGTATGCAAATTAGTCTGTTCCTGTCCCAGTGCATGATGGGAACAGGGCAAACCAAACTACAAAAGCCAATTCTTACACTGGGAAGGAAACAAGCTACCGGGGACCGGTTTCTGGCATTTCAGCCTCTTCGGCCCGGCTTGCTTGAATCCTGATGGTGCAATGAGCAAGGGACTCACATCTGAGTATACCCTTCCACGCTTAGGGTGGACAAAAATATTTACAACAAGGGGTGGTGAGGGACAGAGTCTCTGAATTAAACAGAATACTCTCACCCAGTCAAGAGATCAGGGCTAGATCCAACACCGTTTTTTAGCTCACTGCACCATCCCAGTTTCAGAACCTGGCTGTATGCAAATTAGTCTGTTCCTGTCCCAGTGCATGATGGGAACAGGGCAAACCAAACTACAAAAGCCAATTCTTACACTGGGAAGGAAACAAGCTACCGGGGACCGGTTTCTGGCATTTCAGCCTCTTCGGCCCGGCTTGCTTGAATCCTGATGGTGCAATGAGCAAGGGACTCACATCTGAGTATACCCTTCCACGCTTAGGGTGGACAAAAATATTTACAACAAGGGGTGGTGAGGGACAGAGTCTCTGAATTAAACAGAATACTCTCACCCAGTCAAGAGATCAGGGCTAGATCCAACACCGTTTTTTAGCTCACTGCACCATCCCAGTTTCAGAACCTGGCTGTATGCAAATTAGTCTGTTCCTGTCCCAGTGCATGAAGGGAACAGGGCAAACCAAACTACAAAAGCCAATTCTTACACTGGGAAGGAAACAAGCTACCGGGGACCGGTTTCTGGCATTTCAGCCTCTTCGGCCCGGCTTGCTTGAATCCTGATGGTGCAATGAGCAAGGGACTCACATCTGAGTATACCCTTCCACGCTTAGGGTGGACAAAAATATTTACAACAAGGGGTGGTGAGGGACAGAGTCTCTGAATTAAACAGAATACTCTCACCCAGTCAAGAGATCAGGGCTAGATCCAACACCGTTTTTTAGCTCACTGCACCATCCCAGTTTCAGAACCTGGCTGTATGCAAATTAGTCTGTTCCTGTCCCAGTGCATGATGGGAACAGGGCAAACCAAACTACAAAAGCCAATTCTTACACTGGGAAGGAAACAAGCTACCGGGGACCGGTTTCTGGCATTTCAGCCTCTTCGGCCCGGCTTGCTTGAATCCTGATGGTGCAATGAGCAAGGGACTCACATCTGAGTATACCCTTCCACGCTTAGGGTGGACAAAAATATTTACAACAAGGGGTGGTGAGGGACAGAGTCTCTGAATTAAACAGAATACTCTCACCCAGTCAAGAGATCAGGGCTAGATCCAACACCGTTTTTTAGCTCACTGCACAATCCCAGTTTCAGAACCTGGCTGTATGCAAATTAGTCTGTTCCTGTCCCAGTGCATGATGGGAACAGGGCAAACCAAACTACAAAAGCCAATTCTTACACTGGGAAGGAAACAAGCTACCGGGGACCGGTTTCTGGCATTTCAGCCTCTTCGGCCCGGCTTGCTTGAATCCTGATGGTGCATATAGCCAGGTTCTGAGCTGGGATGGGGCAGTGAGATAAATAACGGTGATGGATCAAGCCCTGATCTTTGGACTGGGTAAGAGTGGGTAAGAGTGGTCTGCTCAATTCAGACACTCTGTTCATCACCACCCCCTTTTGTAAATCGATTTTGGCCACTATAGGTGTGGCAGGGTATACTCAGACATGAGTCCCTTTCTCACTGCTCCATCAGGATTCAAGCAAGCCGGGCCGAAGAGGCTGAAATGCCAGAAACCGGTCCCCGGTAGCTTGTCTCCTTTCTGGTAAAGAATTGGCTTGGTAGTTTAGTCTGCCCTGTTCCCATGATGCACTGGGCCAGGGACAGACTGATTTGCATATAGCCAGGTTCTGAGCTGGGATGGGGCAGTGAGATAAATAACGGTGATGGATCAAGCCCTGATCTTTGGACTGGGTAAGAGTGGTCTGCTCAATTCAGACACTCTGTTCATCACCACCCCCTTTTGTAAATCGATGCTAAAGTAGGCACACACATCACTCCGGCTTACAATAGTTGGTTGAGGTTAGACTATTGGTTATTAAATGAGGAGGCCAACGAATGGGTAACACATATCCACAACCTTCCATGCACCCTATCAGATCGTAATCCGATATTGCTGGGCATCTAAATCTCTGCAAACATACAGCACCCCTTCACATGGCTCTTTCGGGCAGAGGCCCTACTTGATCCTGTAACTGAGAATACTATTCGGCAGGCAATAATACCGTAGTATGACTTAAATGTGGGATCATTGGAGCGTTCTGGCGTACTATGGGAAGCTTTCAAGGTCAAAATGCAGGGGTAGAGACCTATACACTACACAGGGGAGTTGCGATGAAGTCGCCCTGCATGATTATCTTGCTGATGTTGCCTGTGTCTAGCTCTCGGATGGGCATCTGGAGTACCTCAGTCAACCTATAGATGAGTCTGATGTTAAAGAGGCGATTATGTCTTTGCCCAATAACAAGGCCCCGGGACCTGATGGACTTACAGCTGAATTTTATAAACGATCTGCGGACCTTCTTACCCCTTATTTGCTCTAAGTATATGCAGAGGCTCACGACTCTTGTATTCTACCTCCATCCCTCAGACAAGCTCTCATTATTACTCTTCTCAAAAAGGATGAGGCACCTACAATATGTAAATCATATCGCCCTCTGTCACTGATCAACTTAGACGCAAACATATTGGTGAAAATTATCTCTACTAAACTGCAACCCCTACCACCCACTAAGGTCTTACCCGATCAGTCCGGCTTTGTGCCGGAATGCTCCACGTCCAATAGTCTGCGTACGATATTAACCATGTATCACATTTTAAACCCTGATCCCCCAGCAGCAGCAGTCATGCTTGACGCTGCTAAGACATTTGATTCAATTGAATGGAGTTATATG
The DNA here is from genome assembly GCF_964263255.1 of Lissotriton vulgaris. Classification (NCBI taxonomy): domain Eukaryota; kingdom Metazoa; phylum Chordata; class Amphibia; order Caudata; family Salamandridae; genus Lissotriton; species Lissotriton vulgaris. The sequence goes on from NC_141700.1 coordinate 161,820,636, forward strand.
TTTCATGTCTTGAGGAGAATAGGGTTCTCTAATGTTCTGTTGTGCTGGCGCAGGTACTGTACAATGACACATCGGCAAGGATGAGAGTGGGTGGCCTCACCTCTGAACCATTCCGTATAGGCCGTGGTCGTCAAGGGTGCCTCCTTTCGCCCCTGCTATTTGCTAACATGATGGAGCCATTGGCTTGTATAATACAGCAGCAACACAGACACACTGCACTTAATTTCAATCAACGACCTGACGGTGACTGCACCCGCCTGCAAGGGGATGTCAGTGGGGTCCATAGGACCCCGTTCCCTCCCAGGAAGCGCACTGACTTTGCGCCACCTTTTAGGTGGAGCACTGTCAGTGCGCCTCCTGACAGCTTCTGTAATATGGCACGGGCACAGAGGCTAGGAGATTTCATGCCCCATGCAAATGAGGACATGCCCCCGCGGACAGCGTTGGCGCTGTAAGTGGAACTTTCATAATACGGCACCCAGACTGTAAACACCTGGTGTGGAGTTTCTAGGCAAAATTTCATTAAACCTGCTGGTGAAGACAATACTGTTCCCTAAACACCAGGTATGAGCTTTATGCTCTGATACTAAAACTGTAGTTTACTGTGTCATTTTCCAGGTAATGTATCTTATACAACAATACACAGAAATTTGAAATTTCATGAACAAACTCAGAAATACTGCCCTGTATCGATTTACAGGACCAGGTTTCACATGCCCTTTTAATGGCCAACTCATAACGAATTCATTACTTCCCGGTAATCTTCATTACTCCGAATAAGAGGCTCCTCATGGCAGTCAGGTTCCCCAGCTTCAAAGTCGGCCACTCTCGCCATTAAGCACCCATAATAAACTAGCTTGTGAAAGGCTGGAAATGCTGGAGTGTTTCCAGGAGTTTTATGAGAACACTTGTAAAAATGAAGAAAGGACTTGTTTGTTTAACTTTGCGAGGGCCCTGGCTGGGTGGCAATGCGTCTGTATGCTACTGCTGCCGGTAAGCCTTCCACTGGGTCCTGCAGCCCACACGCCATTTCCGCTTCCAGAACAGTCCATGACCACGTGGGAGGCTCGTGGTACCAAGGGCCTGCAAACACGAGGTGCACTGGGACTTCCTCCGCGCGCGCGGCAGACATGTCTGACTCTGAAGACGCCATTATATCACTGGCATTTCCGAGTGTGATTGAACTGTGTTTGATGAAAGCAAGGGCACGCTGATTAATTCTCTTTGCAGCCTCACTTTGTGCAATGCTAATTACACCGCGAGGCCGGCATCATTAACACTGCTGATACTGGTAATCCTCTGATGATACAAATAACGCTGTTTTTCCGGAAAGAGCTGAGGGATGTAATTTATGGTTTGGGGAGCGGACGCCCACATCAAGAAGTGCAACAAAGAAGTCCATCAGTCTAAGGATTGTAAAGCTTCAGAGCACAGTCTGAATGAATGACTTTTAGGGAGGATTTAACGAGCGATGGATATCGGGCCTCGGATTGCTTACATCTGCGCTGAGCCCAGCCTAAATTATGCCAGCCGCTTAAAAGATTTTCAGAAGGAGCATCCTTTTAATTTGCTTTTAATTGTCAATTATAAACCAAAGCGCCCTGCTGTACTAGGCAGAAGGCCCTGACACTTTTGCCATATTTCCCCTTGCTAAACGAGTGTTGCATCTTGTAAGCGGCTGCGCAGCGGTCATGTCAGAGGGGAAACAAAGCCGTTCGCCAACTGTTTCACTTTTTCCACAAATTATTGCTGGTGTTCGAGATCCTTGAGGCAAATTGTTGTAATGATAATAAATTGCGAATGTGCAAACATAATTCAAACTGATTGGCAGCGCTTTGCTCCTGGAGGGAGGCTCGTGCCTGCTTCTGAAGGCTCCTTTTCGATTATAAACGAATTTCTGCAAGAGAGCAAGGCAGGGCTGGATTGGCCGTAGCGGGCACCAGGCCTTTCCCCGGTGGGCCGCTATGGTGGGGGCCAGTGTTGGGCCTCCGGGAACAAAATCGGCAACAAAATCGGCCGAAACCGGACCTTGTAAACAGCTCAGCCACACCCCCTCAGCCCCACAGGGGAGCCGGCCGAGCAGTTTGCCAGTGCCTGTTTCAGTTCCCAGTCTGGCCCTGGTGTAAGGTGTTATTGCTTTAAGGCAAGAATAAGCATTGGCAAAGCAAATATGTGTCCTACCTAAATACAACTGCCCCTCTAAGAGCCTCTCTCCATGCGGCCACCAGACTTGTATCTGGTCAAAATGAAACAAACACATCTCCCCCGCCCTAAAATCCCTGAGCTGGCTCCCTTATCAGGCAAGAATTCAACTAAAGATAGCTTGCATGACACACAAAGCCCTACATTTAAATATCCCCAGATCTTTGGCTCAAAAACTAGTAGAATCAGGGGGTTGCAGACAGTTGCGAAGTGCGAGATCCCTGCTACTGAAACCTTAATGCTTTCATAAAAAGAAAACAGGATACAGAGCTTTTTCGGGTGTCGCACCAAAGATATGGAAGTCTTTGTCACCGGATGCTCGCCTAATTTCATCTACCGCTTCATTGAAATAAGAAGTAAAATCATTTCTGATAAAACAAGTTTTTACCCTAAGCTATCTCCTGTGTGTGTATTGATTGTATCTTCACCTGTGACTCTTTTATGATGCCTGGCCTTTCCTTTATACCTATCTTTGAGAAAAAGTATAGTCATTTATGTATGCTCAAGGCTTTTTACATTTATATAGATGATCATGTTCGATGTTCAATTATACTCATGTAAAGTGATGTGATAACCACTAGGGTCATGTTCGCGCTATACTAAACTTTATAAATACATAAATAAAATAGGTCTGGCCTTGGCAGTGTGCCATCTTATTTTTTAAGTTATTTTTTTGCAAGCATATGCAATAGAAATGACATAAAATAGACAAAAATACATAATACATGAAAAATTAAATTAAGGGAGAACTTGGCCTGCCAGTTCTGGCACCCACTACTTTTTATGTAGATGTATTCATGTGATCAAGCAAATGCCTACATTCAGTGCAATAGACCGGTGATTGGAATGGGCTAACTATTACCACATGCTGTATGCAGTTAAGGATGGAAGTAAAATGTGATTGAGAATTTAACTGACTAATGGATGAAGAGGGTTGACTCAAGCCCCTATATGTATGTATATAAGTATTTATTTTTATTTAAGAGTTGTTTCATTACATCAGGCTTTAGACCAGATCTAAAAAAAAAATCAAAATGAATTGCCTTTGCTGCTTTGTTCATCCAAAGCCTGGCACAGAGATTATACTGGTTCATATGCTGGAATGGGTGACATTTTAGTAGGGTGACCATATGGCTGAATTTCACTATAATGTTATGGTACATGGTTTTTATATAGCACTTAAAGTAGCAGATTTTGGTTTACCATTGTAGGTTTTCCAAAGGTAGGGACCTGTTTCCTGTTCCCTGGCTTGAGTGCGTGTGCGTGTTGCGGTTTGATGGTTATCCCTATAGATTTTCTCCCTAGGGTAGGTAGATTTTGTGACCCTAATTTGCATGTATGCGGTTTATCTTGGATTATATCAGTTGTGCGAAACACAGAGAAAGTTCTGGATTTCAGGCCTTCCTACCGGACCCAATTAGTTGCAGTGATGTTGCCTGTCAAATGGGCCCTCACAGACTAGTTTGAGTTACAGGATTGGTGTCCTTCCATAAGGTTGATGAGGGTATGTGTTATAGTAGTTTGTTGTGCTCAAGACTGAGGTTTGCATTGTCTCGGTTGTATGGTTTTGAACTAGAAGCTGTTGGATCAAAGCAGATTTTTTATGTCTATCTTCTTGTGAAAGGGCTGATCTGCTGTCATTAATTCTTCTATGGGTGAGTGCAGCTCTAGTTTCCAAGAGCGCTTGTTTCTGGGAGAGTCCTACCTGCTGACATTCTGAAAGTGTCATCTTAACATCTTGCCCTTGGTCCATGTTTTACCAGTTCAGGTAATTCTGTTTTTTCCGACGAGTTGCCACCTGTTTTGTATGTGTTCGATCTGCTCAAAACATATTGGGCATAGCTTCTGCTATATGTATTACAATTATGGGAATGCATGAACAAGGTACATGCTTGGCAAGCACGACTTGTGCAGCTGTTCACAGGGCCACCAATAGTTGATTGCATACACTTGTTAGGATTGTTTTTAGGCTTGTCATTTGCAAGGTGGATACTGGTTACTACTATGGAGGACAACTACACACCCAGTTTATTATTTCTCTTGAATTCTTCGTTTTTCTGGGATTCTGGAGGTGAAAGAGTGTAATAAACTTCTCGCCAGGGAAGCCACCTAGAATGTGTACTTTATCACATGTAGGCATTGACCGTTGCATTTTATTCTTGGGAGATGACCACCACAACACCCTCTATGAGGGTAAAACTGCTCCCTAGCCTGATCTGCAGTACGGTTTGTTCTTGGAGGATTCAGTGACTGTGTCTGGCAGAGGGATTTGTCCTTCTGCCTGAACTTAGCTGTGTTTTCCATCCAGTTTGTTGAACACCATTTGGAGCAGGACCTGCCTGTACCCTGGTGGTGTTGCTGATTTCATTCTGGTGCTGAGTACTGCCCAGGGGCGTAACACAGGCCACCCGCATTCCCCGCAGTGCGGGGGGGGCATCAAGCTCCAGGGCGCCCCCTTAGCAGTGCACTTCGGCCTGAGAGCTCCTAATAGAGTCCGGAGGGGGCCCCTCAACGTACCTGGCAGGGGGCCCCCTCAATTCTCACTACACCACTGGTACTGGTTTCTGGACCAGGGTCAGCGGACTCGATAATTCTCTCGCCTCGGTGCCCACTCTGATCAGCGATCACACTCGGCAACTCTGGGCATTAGCTTGCCTCATCTTCACTAACGGCCCCACCAGACCGCCGGGGATGCCTGGTCTCACCCTGGAGATACCCATTAAGGGACCATCTCTCAGGGAAGCCAGGAAGGGTTTTGCAGCGGTCGAAGCGCCTTGGGACCCTCCGGGTAAGTAGTGCGCTATATAAATGCCTATACATATACATATACGTACTGCCCACTTCCTTTTGTGTGGGAACGAGCCTGAAGTCCCAGGGAACCTCTGTCGCACTCTCATGATGTTACTGATGACATTGCTTCAATGGAAGCCTCCTCCCAGCCGAAGGAGTTCTGAGATGTGGAAACATCTCCTGGAAGCCCCCTTTACTTATCTAGAGATACCAAATAAACCTGCCTCATGAAACTGAAGCTGCTGGTGCACTATGTGGGACTACACCACCTTTTCTTATTTGCATGTTATCACTGGCCCGGCCACTGCAGAGGTCCAGCATCTGGTCAGCTTTCCCGGAAGCCAGCTATCAAGAGAACTCTGTGGCTGTTGCTCCTTTGGGCTCTCACTTCATTTCTATGGATCACAGAGACGCCTACCCAATAATAATATAAGTACGCCTTCTCTGTGTATTGTGCCCTTGACATGGTGTCTATAGTTCTCCTAGGCAATGAGAACTCCTCATTTTGACATCCAACTCTATAAACTTTAAACCCAGGAGGGGAGACTTACATTCCTGCAGCCAGTAGACACACTCTTTGAACTCTGAAACACAGTTCTTTTCCTTTCCAAGTTAACAGGCACCTAGTCAATCTTTTGCCATTGTTTGCTCAGTTCTTACTTTTTCTTATGCACAGGAGACCATTAGAAAAGGAAATGTGACCCACTTGTAACAAAGTAAGCATTTAGTCAGGAGGATTGCAAATTCTTCATTTTAAACTGCAATAATCATGGTTAACTTGACACTTTTGTATAGTGAAGTTAACCAGGGCCCTGGCTACACATACTATGTACTGTTTGCAAACACTGTGTAGCCATTTGAACGTTGATCTGACCGCATTGCTGTGGTATTGTGGTTTTTGTTACAGTATTGTGCAAGCATTCATGATCACACGCTTATCGCAATCGATATATAGTGTATATACCGAGGGTCCTGATTATACTGCTGTATTGTTGTATATCATTGTTTTATCATGTATTGTGTTCTGCACTATGTTTTGTTTGATTTGCCAATTATACACTGTAAACCTATTTCAACACGTACATGAGTTATTATTAAAGCGTTGTGTAACCGCAGCTCTGGCTGGACATGGATGTATCTGTATTTGAACTGTGATAAATGTGTTGTTCTTTGCTTAGGCTTACCCAACACCACCTACCTTAAGCTGGGCTTTTATTGCTTGTCTGCGTCTACTAAGCATGGGCGAATTTTGCGAATCTGGCGTTTGCAAATTTTGCGAATTGGCGAACTCCCAATCCGCAAAATCCGCGAATTGTCGCGAATTTGCGGATTTTTTTTTGTGTGTTGGCAAGGGTTTCTACCGGTTTGGTACTAGTTCGCAATTGCGAACGTGCTTGTCGGCTCGCATCGGTCGCGACTATGTTGTTTCTACGTCTGGTTCATCATCACAGGTTCCCAGCACCCTCTGTTTCACCACTGCCACCCTCTGTATCACCCACGCCACCCTCTGGTACATCAATGCCACCCTCTGGTTCATCATCACTGTAGATTATGGGGGGGAAAAGCAAGCACACCTGCCCTGCTTCAACTGACATGAATTAATTTGGGGTTAGTTAGTTTATTAATGTGTCACGGTTTTAAAATTCCAGGTCTGGCACCTGCTTCCTTATCAGTAATTTGCTTTCTGTTGCAATGCAATTTTTTTTCCAGGACCTTTGAGGCCTACTTGTAGCTATTCTATGAGCCTGCTGTGAGGGTCAGAGCAGGGTCATACAATTGTTGCAACTAGCAACTGAACTCTGGAGGGGCCCCAGTCAGGAAGCACTACAGGGAATGGTTACCAAAGATGAGTTTGAACTCTTGCACCTGCCGAGTGCTTTCAGTTTTGCAAAACTCGTTTTTCTGCAATTTCGCGGGATTCGCGGGGCGCGAACACGCGCGAGGTCGGATTCAGAAGCCGCGAATTCGTGCGAATATGCGATTTCTTTTTTTGCGGCGTGTTAGTTCGCAAGGTTTTGTGCGTTTTCGCGAGCCGCTTGTAGCGCAAGGTGCGAAGTTACCCTCGCGGTCGTTCAAGGGCGCGGCCATCTTGTTTGCATGACGTATTTCCGTTTCCGGGCACGAAGTGTAATCTCGCAAAGTGTGCGACTCGCCAGTACAATTTCGCGAGTGTTCGTGAGGAAAATCTTGCGCGAACTTACCCGCGCGGTCGTGAACGGGCGCGGCCATCTTGTTTCTCATTCATTGCTATGGTTCTGGGCATGCTTCTTGTATCCTCTCTAAATCTCTGCCATCCTTTGCTTGTTTGAAGTTTTTTTTCTCTATTTTACTTATTATCTATCCCTCTATTTTTCTAGCCCTATATTTTTGTGTTTACTGCTATTTTTGGTTAATTTTAAACTACTTTTTTAAACTCTTTTCTTTTCTTCTCTTCCCTATTCTATTTTCTTTATTCCTTTCCACCCAGACCATGGTGAAGGGAGCCGGGAAGCATCCCGAGAAGGGGAAGGGTCCCGCACCCCGTGCCCGGCTCCCGTGCCGGCGTTTGAGGGGGGAGCAGGTCGTACCCAGGGAGATATTTAGCCCGGAGGAGGTGGCCGCACTCATTTTTTATGTTCAGCGCCGCCTCCCCAGGACCATCATGGCAGGCGGCAGGATCGGTGTTGGGTACGGGATCCGGGAGTGCCGGAAGCGGTGGGATAAGGTGTGCCGGGCCATGTACCACCACTCTCGGGTCCGGCGCACCTACAACCAGGCCACCCACTGCTGGACGGATGTACTGACCCGTGAACGAGATCTGCTCGACCTGCTTGGCCTTGAGATCCCCGGGCTTGGTGAGTAGTAGTAGCTATTTCTTTACTACTATGTTTTCTCCTGCTGTGTTATTATATTGCAAATTTTTCTTTTTTACCAAGAGCAATAATGCTGCTCATTACATTGTAGGTAAATTATATTTCAAAATCTTCTGTGCATTTCAGGTGCACTGCTCTCCTTCTCAGTAGTGTTGCTACTATGCTTATTTGTTTTCGATTTTGTGTTCATTTCATTGGCCTGTGAAATTATGTATGAGTGTACTGCGTAATGCTACATACTAAGGTTCAGATTTTTCATTACCGGCGCATCCCTGCAAAGTAGCAGGGATGCGCCAGTAATTGTGCGCCACGCCACCATCACCCATGGTGCGCCGTATTTACAATGCGGCGCACCATGGGCCCAAAACGTCACCAAAGCGTTACGCATCTGTGCCGTAAAGGCGGCGCATTGCTGGAGTTGCGTCGCAACGATGGCGCAGCTCCATCAATGCTCTGGGGTGCCCTATCTCCCCAATGCTGCGTCAAGCCGTACGTCTGCTTCAAGCAGGCGCAGGGTTTGAGTCATGCATCATTGTCGTTAAAGTGAGTGATTGAAATCTTGTAGATTTCCCTCAGCCACTTTTAGGATGCGTTCCTGCGCAGGAACGCCCTCCCTTGCGCCGGAACGCCCCCTGATGGCGCAGGGCTTTACAACGTGATGCTTCTCCCATATGCGTCACGTTGTTAATATACGCAGCACCATTGCGCCTCTTTTGTGCTGCCGCTGCGTCACAAAAGTCACGCAACAATGGAGCAAAAGAGCCGCAAGGGGCTTCTAAATCAGCCCCTACAGACTCAAGTCCAGTCCTTCCTTTGTACACATGGCGATAAGAAGAAATAGTGGTGGTGGATTGATAGTTTGAGTATTTTAATGACTGGTTAATGTAGTAGGAAACTTTAGTGTTGTCGCTGATCTGCAATCACGATGGACTTTGGCTGTCACTTCGCGTGCTGCGGACTGCTGCCTGCCAATCCTAGGCAAACCTTTTTAGTACTTTGTTTAGTGAGTTACATAAGAAGTTTCCAATTCGACGGTCCGCAAATCAAGCAATACTAATAACGTAGTAGACCACATGAGATTGGTCAATAATATATCCCGTGGAATAGTTGTCTATTTGCTATTTCGCCAAAATATTTTGTTAGTTCTTTTGAAATGTTTGATTTGGTTGACAAATATCATCCATGTTTTCTGTTTTTCTTTCTTTCATGTTGTACATCAGCTTCCCCCAGGGGCAAGAGGAGGACACAGGAGGAGGAGGGTGCTGTTGAGGATGCAGGCTAGGATCGGGCAAGCGAGGGCTCCTTTGCTGGCCCCAGTAAGTTTTAATTTTAATATAGAGTACTTATTTTTTCCCAGCGTTCCTCATTCGATTTTTTCTAAATCGTCTTTGATCTTCTTGTAGACTGGATCTAAATTCTTATCCTGCCTCGACTATGACTCGGTGTGGTATTACTAGATTATTCTTATTAGTCTGACTGTGTAGCTAACTAAGATTGCACATTTGGCAATTCCATTGGGCTCCCATTCTAGTCAGCAATAGCTCTATGCACTGAGTGCAGTCCTCTGGGATTGTCCATAATGTCTTTTCAAGTCTTCTAAATGTTTATGCTTTGCCAACAATAAAAAGGTGAATGACCACCAAGAAAGAATAAGATACTACTTTACTTTTGGTTTGGATAGGAGGACAATCCATTCTACTACTGTTGCAGGGACAAATCTGCACAAACAGAACTATGGACACTAAATAATGCATTGCTTAGCTTATCAATTATAATAGGTGCTGTTAGACTTTCCACATACCTCAGTGATAACAGACTTTGTAGTTGAACCCCCAATCTCCTTACTGACTAGATAGTGTGGCAGAGTCATTTAGCTCCCAAAGTCACTGATGATTGATCCCCAATGATGTCAGAGGCACGGACTCATGCTTGCAAAAATTGCAAAACCTTTAGCTCATCCACTCTAGTCTGGAGGACCAAAACCACAGAGTCTATTTAAGTTTAAAAGCTTTATTAAAAGTAAACACATTTATTAAAATCAAGTTTGTCATAAAAGTAAACGTTTAACTGAAAATGGAAAAGTGCTTAGTGCTGACGATTAATTGGACACATTTCTTGTGGTTGAGCCGAGCTCTCACCTGGTTTGAACTTGATCCTGCTCGTGTTCTTAGAAGTCAAGCTTCTGTCTGTTAGGAGAAAAAGTGGTGCGTGTTAAAAATAAAAAGCAAGCATTCATCAGTTGTGCCAAAAAGTGCAGCAAGACAAAAGCCTTCACTGGAAAAAGGGACATTTTTACTTTAGAGTAGGCAGTCACATATTATTACATTGTATACTGTTTTTTTCACATTTCTTTCTTCCTCCTAGACCAAATATTATATAGTAGTGAGTGGTGTATTCTAACATTATTAAATGTACTTTGTAGGTGGAACATCTGGAGGCGGGGCCAGCGCAGAGGTGGTGGTGGCATTGGACGAGGACAACTCTGAGGAGGAGGCGGTGGAAGTGCCGGACAATTCTGTGGGGGATGACACGGTGGTGGCGGGCAGAGGTAAGCTATATATTCCTTACTTATTGAGATTGAAGACTGCAGAGTGTGCTTTCTGCACGGGTGTATTATAAATAAACCAGGCAGTAGCCTCCTCTAAATGTACTTCGACTTAGCTGTGAAGTTTTTGGCGAGAAGAATCCCAATCAGATCTGAGATGAACTTGATGGATGGGATGAACTAAAAGCGAAAGAAGGGTGTAAGTAAGTGTGGAAGGACGAGAAATGTAATGTTGACCAGCAAAGAAGAATGATATCTGTTTGCTTGGTTCCCGAGGTGGCTGGGAAGGAAAGAATATGGTATGGTACATGGCTGGGTAAATGATGAAGCAAGGATGGGTGGAAGGAGAACAGCCTGGGTGGGTGAAACAGAAACTGTATGTGTGCATATACTTTGAATGGATGGATGCCTGGATCATTCATGGTACTATCTGACTCTTAGATAGCATATGTGTATCTAGAGAGAGTAGACGGTCACTGGATGAACTAAGTGTTACTTTGAAGAGCATGTAACACCGCACCCGCACGTCCGTTCCAGTGTATGAAAGGCAAGGAAAAGAAGTTGTAATTTTGTCCAAATACTACCATGAATAGTAGCAGTAGTTTGTATTGCAACTGCAAGCACAGCATATATCCGGTTATTACGGTGGACACTCCCTACCTCTCTTAATAACTTTAGTAGTAGTACGTCATTCATGTGTGGGTGTATCACTGTTAAATCAATAATAAGCAAAGCACCTAAAGTCATCCCATATGTCATCAAATACATCCCATGTGAAGTGATAGATAATCAGATTATTTAGCTTCTTCATTTTCCTTTTCTAATACTCATTTGCACTGTAGGGTGAAAGCTAAATTAATTAAGCAGTTGCCCTTTTAATAGAGTATTCTTAGTGCCACCCGTAATAGAAAAGTAAGAGCTTCACCACCTGCATGTACTGGACCGGTACAGTAACGCAAGTCTGTCTCACTCACCAAGGTGTGCGCGTCTGTTTTTCTCGGGTGCAAGTTCACTGCGCTTGCATTATGCCGGCTTGCATAAGATAACGTACCAATTTTCCTAAACAAGAGAGAAGAAGAAGAATAAGACTGGTGTACTGTCATAGTCGACTGTAATGTAAGTCCATAGTGCTCGTAGAATTTGTTCCTTAAACTCCCACTAATGTTAGAGCAAGGATGAAGAAGTCGGAGGTTACATAGCTACTGTCCTCAATAGTTATGTACTGTGCTTTCAATTTGCTACTTGTACTGTGACACAACTTTCTGCTCAATCACTTTGTGTTAATCTTAAGGAGCATTGGTTACAGACTATGTCTTTCTTTCTTCATATAGTTGCTCCTTCCAAATCCAAGAGACCATCAAGGAGGAGGGAGCTGTCTCGAATGGTCCGGCAACGGAGGCTGGATGCCACTGTCGCTGAATATCGCCGGCTGGTGGCCCTGGAGGAGGAGGAGACGCAGTCTGGTACTACAACAACATCCACTGGGACAGCTGCATCCTCCTCCGTGCGGGCTGCCAGCCAGCGCAGTGCTCCAGCGGTACGGAGCCGGGATACCAAAGCCAAACGCCACCGCCGAGCAGCAAAGACAGCAGCTGCCCCCCACAGGATTTGCAAGGCACGCCGGCGCCGCTTATCCCTCAGACTGTCCTACCTGGAGCAGGAGGTCCTAAGCTATAAGAACTTGGTGGAGGGCCTCCGCTTCGAACATGCCACCCTCCGCAAGGAGCATGATGCCCTGGCTGCTAAAGTCAACAGCACCCTGCCGTAGTGTCCCTTGCCCCTTTTTTAGAGACTTTTGGGGGGTGGGAATTGGGAGTTGGGTTTTTTGGGGACTTTTGAAGGACAATCGTTGGGGTTAGGGAGGGTCTTGCGGGAGATTATTTTGTTAGGGCTATAAAAATATACTTTTTGAAACTTTATCTGACCATACCTGTTTTTTACTGCTTTTGAGTCTGGTGGGTGGGGGTTTAACAGTAAGTTTGTTTTCCTGAATAGTCCTAGGACTTTAGTAGTACTACCGTCAATCTCTCGTCTCTCCTAATACTCCATTATACTACCTCCAACCAAACGCTTATCTTACCTGTAATTTGTGTTTGAAAGTAGGGCTAGGCCCAGCGCTGGCTTCACGGGAAATGGCGATTAAGGTTGGCAATCCAGGGCGGATGAAATTTCCTCCTCATTGCGGTGGTACTAGTGGTGTGACACAGTGGCAGTTGCATGGCTACGGAAAAAAAGAAAATGAAACCTGGTTGGTCCTTACTGTAGCATTACAACGGTACGATAGAGAATATAGCAGATGACAGTACACTAGACTAGAACAGTGCCACAATGTAGCCTAACAAATGGTAAAGTATTGATAGTATAACTTGTACTTGTGTAGGATTTCTTTGACATTGGCTACTACTACAAGAAATAGTACTGAAGCTGAGTAAGTCTAGAATATATCCTCGGATTCCTTCACCAGCCTGTTGCTATGACCTTATCCTCCCCAGCAAGTGTGTGAAATTATTGATGTCATTTAGTCACACATCAAGCAAAACCACACAGCCCGGGGGAAGAGGGTTAGGGTTTGTAAAATGGATGGGAATGGGGGTTTCTTTTTGGGTAGGTTTTGTTGAGAGAAAAAAAAAGCACAGCATGGACAAACAATAATTGAACAGAAAGAAATTTTTGGGTACAAAGCTTACCATAAATCTTTTACGTGACATAAAGTAAGTGCATGCACTACTGAATGCATTGTTACTTAAAAGTAAGTAGTACTTTTGACAACCGTGAATGACAGAATGCGACAGTACAGGGCTACATTAAATTAGGTTTAAAAAATAGCCGAAGTAAAACCTATAGAATGGCTGTAGGGATCAATTTAGAAGCAGAGAGAGATCCAAGAAATGCAGTCACACTCATAGAAGAAAAGAATGGATACTGTATCTGTCTGTATGTTGTTGTCGTTGTCCTCCTATTGAATTTGGTAAGTAAGTTGCATGCAGCAAACAATTCCTTTTATTAGCGGCACTCCTCCATTCCAGCTGACGCTTCGTCCATCAATGTTGGTGACCAGAAGACACCCTGTCCACTGCCTGCCTGGCGGATGCTGAATTGCGGCTCGCTAATGTGAAGCCTGACTCCATCCTTTTTTCCCCATTGCACAGACTGAAACCCGGCCTGTAATTATTGAACGAAAAACACCACTGATAAATAAATATAAGGTATGTACGCTGTGTAGTGCAAAAAGTCACACTCTGATTTTCCTAATAGACAGTACAACATTTTTGAAAGTGCGTACTCTGTCTGAGTCACCTTTTGAAGGATAAATAAGTACGGGCAAATTAATTAAGCGGATCTTTCCGCTCAAGATAGGTGTACTGTAAACTGTGTTTTAGAACAAAATTAGACCTTCCCAGCAGTGCTCCCACCCAGACCCTTACTAAAGCCAGTCGCAAAAATGTAGAAGACCCCCAATCAGATCTCAAAAAAGAGGCCTAGCAGAAAACTGGTGACAAAAAGTACTTCGAAAGTAAAAGTAGGCCCAAATACCGCCTTACCCACCGTGGATTGTATTCAAACCACTTGCAAGCAAGCAAAAGTATCCATAGCCAGCATCGCTCCCAGACTCAAAACCCCCCCCACCGAAACACATGCAATAGAAATGCTGCTAACCCTAACGAGCCTTAAGTTAAGAATAGTGGCAGAGGCTTTCTTTAACTATGCCAAATCCCCCCTTTCCCACCATGGATTTTCTTCAAATGACTTGCAACCAAAATTACACATTCTCACGAGTGTTCTAAGACCCCAGAACTCAGTTGCAAAAATCTAGAACACCCCGAAACACATGCAATCCTGCTGCTAGGGCTTACCCTAACGAACCCTAAGTTACAAAAAGTGCTAAAAGGCTTTTCCTTATGGATTTTGTCCCAACCACTTCTATCCGGTATTAGACCTTCCCAGGAATGCCCCAAGACCCGCCAACCCACCCGCCAAAAAGCACAACACCCCCAAATGGCCCAAAAGGAAAATCTCATACTTACAATATTTCTCGGCCTTCGGTCCAAACGCGCTGTGCAGCTAGGCCATAACTCCCGTTTTCCAGCTTGGATTTCCTGAAAAGCAAATGCAATCAAGATTAGAGTGTCCCAGCAGTGCTCCCAGACCCCAAAACTCACCCACAAACACCCGGAACCCCCCCAAAGAGCACCTCAAAGGCAAGCAAATCAGCAAAAACACAAAAAAAATTCCTCCTCCGATTTGGTCCAAACCACTTTTATCCGGTATTAGAGCTTCCCAGCAATGGCCCCAGAGCCGTCAACCCAGGAGAAAACGAGTAGAAGACCCCCAAACAGCCAAAAAGCAAAAGTACAAAAATGGGGACGTAGTCATTTTTTTGCCAATTTCCCAAATCACTCCGCGCGCGCTCTGCAGCTAGGCCCTAACTCCCCTCTGCCACCATGGATTTGCTTCAAACCTCTTGCAAACTAAAGTATCCATAGCCAGCAGTGCTCCCAGACCCCGAAACCCACCCACAAACACCAGGAAGCCCCCCAAACAGGCCCCCGAAAACGCTACATTGAGCAAAATGTTAGAAATAGCAAAAAAAAAATCAGCATGGATTTTGTCCCAACCACTTCAATCCGGTATTAGACCTTCCCAGGAATGCCCCAAGACCCGCCAACCCACCCGCCAAAAAGCACAACACCCCCAAACGGCCCAAAAGGAAAATCTCATACTTAAAATATTTCTCGGCTTTCGGTCCAAATGCGCCGTGCAGCTAGGCCATAACTCCTGTTTTCCAGCACGGATTTCCTGGAAAGCAAATGCAATCAAGATTAGAGTGTCCCAGCAGTGCTCCCAGACCCCAAAACTCACCCACAAACACCCGGAACCCCCCCAAAGAGCACCTCAAATTCAAGCAAGTCAGCAAAAACACAAAAAAAATTCTGCCTCCGATTTGGTCCAAACCACTTTTATCCGGTATTAGAGCTTCCCAGCAATGGCCCCAGAGCCGTCAACCCAGGAGAAAACGAGTAGAAGACCCCCAAACAGCCAAAAAGCAAAAATACAAAAATGGGGACATAGTCATTTTTTTGCCAATTTCCCAAATCACTCCACACACGCTCTGCAGCTAGGCCCTAACTCCCCTCTGCCACCATGGATTTGCTTCAAACCTCTTGCAAACTAAAGTATCCATAGCCAGCAGTGCTCCCAGACCCTGAAACCCACCCACAAACACCAGGAAGCCCCCCAAACAGGCCCCCGAAAACGCTACATTGAGCAAAATGTCAGAAATAGCATCAAAAAAATCAGCGTGGATTTTGTCCCAACCACTTCTATCCGGTATTAGACCTTCCCAGGAATGCCCCAAGACCCGCCAACCCACCCGCCAAAATACACAACACCCCCAAACGGCCCAAAAGGAAAATCTCATACTTACAATATTTCTCGGCCTTCGGTCCAAACGCGCTGTGCAGCTAGGCCATAACTCCCGTTTTCCAGCTTGGATTTCCTGAAAAGCAAATGAAATCAAGATTAGAGTGTCCCAGCAGTGCTCCCAGACCCCAAAACTCACCCACAAACACCCGGAATCCCCCCAAAGAGCACCTCAAAGGCAAGCAAGTCAGCGAAAACACAAAAAAAATTCTGCCTCCGATTTGGTCCAAACCACTTTTATCCGGTATTAGAGCTTCCCAGCAATGGCCCCAGAGCCGTCAACCCAGGAGAAAACGAGTAGAAGACCCCCAAACAGCCAAAAAGCAAAAATACAAAAATGGGGACTTAGTCATTTTTTTGCCAATTTCCCAAATCACTCCGCGCGCGCTCTGCAGCTAGGCCCTAACTCCCCTCTGCCACCATGGATTTGCTTCAAACCTCTCTTGCAAACTAAAGTATCCATAGCCAGCAGTGCTCCCAGACCCCGAAACCCACCCACAAACACCAGGAAGCCCCCCAAACAGGCCCCCGAAAACGCTACATTGAGCAAAATGTCAGAATTAGCACACAAAAAATCAGCGTGGATTTTGTCCCAACCACTTCTATCCGGTATTAGACCTTCCCAGGAATGCCCCAAGACCGGCCAACCCACCCGCCAAAATACACAACACCCCCAAACGGCCCAAAAGGAAAATCTCATACTTACAATATTTCTCGGCCTTCGGTCCAAACGCGCTGTGCAGCTAGGCCATAACTCCCGTTTCCCAGCTTGGATTTCCTGAAAAGCAAATGCAATCAAGATTAGAGTGTCCCAGCAGTGCTCCCAGACCCCAAAACTCACCCACAAACACCCAGAACCCCCCCAAAGAGCACCTCAAAGGCAAGCAAGTCAGCAAAAACACAAAAAAAATTCCGCCTCCGATTTGGTCCAAACCACTTTTATCCGGTATTAGAGCTTCCCAGCAATGGCCCCATAGCCGTCAACCCAGGAGAAAACGAGTAGAAGACCCCCAAACAGCCAAAAAGCAAAAGTACAAAGATGGGGACGTAGCCATTTTTTTGCCAATTTCCCAAATCACTCCGCACGCGCTCTGCAGCTAGGCCCTAACTCCCCTCTGCCACCATGGATTTGCTTCAAACCTCTTGCAAACTAAAGTATCTATAGCCAGCAGTGCTCCCAGACCCCGAAACCCACCCACAAACACCAGGAGGCCCCCCAAACAGGCCCCCGAAAACGCTACATTGAGCAAAATGTCAGAAATAGTAAAAAAAAAAATCAGCGTGGATTTTGTCCCAACCACTTCTATCCGGTATTAGACCTTCCCAGGAATGCTCCAAGACCCGCCAACCCACCCGCCAAAAAGCACAACACCCCCAAACGGCCCAAAAGGAAAATCTCATACTTACAATATTTCTCGGCCTTCGGTCCAAACGCGCTGTGCAGCTAGGCCATAACTCCCGTTTTCCAGCTTGGATTTCCTGAAAAGCAAATGCAATCAAGATTAGAGTGTCCCAGCAGTGCTCCCAGACCCCAAAACTCACCCACAAACACCCGGAACCCCCCAAAGAGCACCTCAAAGGCAAGCAAATCAGCAAAAACACAACAAAAATTCCTCCTCCGATTTGGTCCAAACCACTTTTATCCGGTATTAGAGCTTCCCAGCAATGGCCCCAGAGCCGTCAACCCAGGAGAAAACGAGTAGAAGACCCCCAAACAGCCAAAAAGCAAAAGTACAAAAATGGGAACGTAGTCATTTTTTTGCCAATTTCCCAAATCACTCTGCGCGCACTCTGCTGCTAGGCCCTAACTCCCCTCTGCCACCATGGATTTGCTTCAAACCTCTTGCAAGCTAAAGTATCCATAGCCAGCAGTATTCCCAGACCCCGAAACCCACCCACAAACACCAGGAAGCCCCCCAAACAGGCCCCCGAAAACGCTACATTGAGCAAAATGTTAGAAATAGCAACAAAAAAAATCAGCATGGATTTTGTCCCAACCACTTCTATCCGGTATTAGACCTTCCCAGGAATGCCCCAAGACCCGCCAACCCACCCGCCAAAAAGCACAACACCCCCAAACGGCCCAAAAGGAAAATCTCATACTTACATCATTTCTCGGCTTTCGGTCCAAATGCGCTGTGCAGCTAGGCCATAACTCCCGTTTTCCAGCACGGATTTCCTGGAAAGCAAATGCAATCAAGATTAGAGTGTCCCAGCAGTGCTCCCAGACCCCAAAACTCACCCACAAACACCCGGAACCCCCCCCAAAGAGCACCTCAAATTCAAGCAAGTCAGCAAAAACACAAAAAAAACTTCTGCCTCCGATTCGGTCCAAACCACTTTTATCCGGTATAAGAGCTTCCCAGCAATGGCCCCAGAGCCGCCAACCCAGGAGAAAACGAGTAGAAGACCCCCAAACAGCCAAAAAGCAAAAATACAAAAATGGGGACAGTCATTTTTTTGCCAATTTCCCAAATCACTCCACACACGCATTGCAGCTAGGCCCTAACTCCCCTCTGCCACCATGGATTTGCTTCAAACCTCTTGCAAACTAAAGTATCCATAGCCAGCAGTGCACCCAGACCCTGAAACCCACCCACAAACACCAGGAACCCCCCCAAACAGGCCCCCGAAAACGCTACATTGAGCAAAATGTCAGAAATAGCATAAAAAAAATCAGCGTGGATTTTGTCCCAACCACTTCTATCCGGTATTAGACCTTCCCAGGAATGCCCCAAGACCCGCCAACCCACCCGCCAAAATACACAACACCCCCAAACGGCCCAAAAGGAAAATCTCATACTTACAATATTTCTCGGCCTTCGGTCTAAACGCGCTGTGCAGCTAGGCCATAACTCCCGTTTTCCAGCTTGGATTTCCTGAAAAGCAAATGAAATCAAGATTAGAGTGTCCCAGCAGTGCTCCCAGACCCCAAAACTCACCCACAAACACCCAGAATCCCCCCAAAGAGCACCTCAAAGGCAAGCAAGTCAGCGAAAACACAAAAAAAATTCCGCCTCCGATTTGGTCCAAACCACTTTTATCCAGTATATGGCTGAGATACCCGCCACCCCCTCTCAACACACTCCCCAAGGATGGGAAACCGGAAACAGTTCTGAACTTTTGGAAGACGGGAGGGAGTGACCCTCCCGGCCGTATTTATTAAAATATGAAACAAAATTAAAACATAAAATAACAGTTTCATATTATGTACAATTTCATTACCACATTGCGATGTTTGGCTAACCTTAACATTTTTCTAATACAAAGGTTCTCCTAGCCGAACTAACATCCTACAAAACATTAACTTGAATTTTTGAAATTGTACATCCTAACGTTTAAGGGCCAACGGCAAGGTCGTAACCGGTGTCAAGATCCCTAAACCAGAAATATCCCCCTCACTTGTGAGGGGCGACCGCACAGAGGTGTACCTCAAGTGCAACTACCAATTTCCCTTGACTTGACGGGGGCCCCAATAAATTCGACGCCACTTAAAGGTCGTCCGAGGACTCGTGTGAGGTATCTAGAAGGTAGCGTAGACCCCCTCACAAACCCCACACAACTTACCACATCTGCCGTCGCAGATGTCCTGGCCCCGGGAAATTCCCCAGGAGGGGGCTGTAGCCCCTCCTACCCAGGAAGGGGCCTTGACCGCCTTTCCTTTCCTTTCGGCGGCCCATCCTTAGAAGGGACTGCCTCCCCGTTGAGGGGCCAATGGCCACCTCCCTCGAGCGCTCCCATCCGTAATGGGTGACGCCCACTCATAGGGATCTTCCAATTACTGCTCACCGATCATGACCTTACCGCCCGACCAAAATAAATACGACAATTCTAGCTAAATTACTAAAATGACTAAATTACTAAAAGACAGTAACAATTACAGCTTATCAACAAGCAAGATTACGGCTCAAACTAGTGCAGAATTACTTTATTTGAAAACATACTACGAATTGACCATTCTTTATTGCATAATCAAAGTTATCACGATAATCATCACCACCTGCAAGAATTAGCGTTAACACATCACACTTTATTCAAAACCACATGCTGTCCTCAGGGGCTGGTGGGTGGGTCAAAATTGGCTCTTCGTTCCGTCTCGAGCTCACGTGCAGCGAGGAGGTGCAGCTTCAGAGCACAGGAACAAGAGGATGCGTTCTTGGCTTGCTGCTCCTTTTATCCGTCTTTAGGGCGGGCGTAAACCCGCCCCTGCCTGCCCCTAGGGCGTGGCCGGCCGCGTCAGTGTCTAGGCCAGCCCACTCTAGGGCGGGAAAAAGCGCGCCTCGGCTACGCCGCTTCGGGCATACCAGCCGAGGCTCGCCTCCCGCCCAAAAATGGCATCCCGGGGGGATCGTGGTACTCCGCCATACGTTCGGGGGGTCCGAATGGTCGCCCCTTTCCATATGGCTGAGATACCCGCCACCCCCTCTCAACACACTCCCCAAGGATGGGAAACCGGAAACAGTTCTGAACTTTTGGAAGACGGGAGGGAGTGACCCTCCCGGCCGTATTTATTAAAATATGAAACAAAATTAAAACATAAAATAACAGTTTCATATTATGTACAATTTCATTACCACATTGCGATGTTTGGCTAACCTTAACATTTTTCTAATACAAAGGTTCTCCTAGCCGAACTAACATCCTACAAAACATTAACTTGAATTTTTGAAATTGTACATCCTAACGTTTAAGGGCCAACGGCAAGGTCGTAACCGGTGTCAAGATCCCTAAACCAGAAATATCCCCCTCACTTGTGAGGGGCGACCGCACAGAGGTGTACCTCAAGTGCAACTACCAATTTCCCTTGACTTGACGGGGGCCCCAATAAACTCGACGCCACTTAAAGGTCGTCCGTGGTCTCGTGTGAGGTATCTAGAAGGTAGCGTAGACCCCCTCCCAAACCCCACACAACTTACCACATCTGCCGTCGCAGATGTCCTGGCCCCGGGAAATTCCCCAGGAGGGGGCTGTAGCCCCTCCTACCCAGGAAGGGGCCTTGACCGCCTTTCCTTTCCTTTCGGCGGCCCATCCTTAGACGGGACCGCCTCCCCGTTGAGGGGCCAATGGCCACCTCCCTCGAGCGCTCCCATCCGTAATGGGTGACGCCCACTCATAGGGATCTTCCAATTACTGCTCACCGATCATGACCTTACCGCCACAGGCCGGATAGTTGACCGGCTATCTGGACCCCCCACAACACTCCTACCTAAAGGTCATGTGTTAAAGTCTTTAGCCAAGCTATCAGGTCTCCTATGAGTAACTCGTTCCCCACCCGGGACAAATGAACACCATCCCCCAAATACATACTGTCTCCTTTAATACAACCATGCGAAATAGAATGCAGTGTACTTGAACGGAACAATCTACTCACTTTATTATTAATTTTTCTCACTGAATGATTCAGAGCAGAAACCGAAAGAGCCCCCCGCCCCACTTTCCGTGGGATCATATGGGACCATGCAATTGTGCACCCTGGAACTCTTCTCGCTAACCAACTTACAGTGGAAAGCATTGCCTCAAGAAGAAGTCGTCTACCAGTGGTCACCAAATCGTTGCCCCCAAGATGTACTATGACTATAGACGGCGGTGACCTCGTCCGCCCTAACAAACCCTCGAAAAAAGATTGAAACTGGTCAATACAGAGCCCGCCCTTTCCGTAGAAGGACACACTGTACCCGTATTCCCCAGCCATGTGAATCATGTCACCTGCTTTGAATACGTCCGCGGCACGCCTCACGTATGAGTGGCCCACGACCCACACCTCCTTTTTCACAGCCGGTGATGTCTGACCGCTGGCCCGGTGTTGGGTCGACTGCATAGTCCGCCCCGCCTCGTAGGCTTGCGCAACTGGAAACCAAACAAAAACAAAAAGCGTGAGTACATCATTACAGCTTCACAACATGTGCAACCGCACATACCTTTTATAACAGTTGGAGGACCAACGCCCCACACGTTTAACTTGTTCGACATTCAGACCCCTGGCTGTAGCCTCTGTAGCAGCCCCTATCCGAAAGGAATGGGTCCCAAACTCGCCGGGGTTCAAGCCCGCAGCGGAAATCGACATCGCAAGCACCCGCTGAAACTGAAACCTCGTCAGTGGGGTGGCGTCAGCGTGTCTCAACAAGGTCCCCCCCATGATGCCACCCTCTGCGCTAAATATTCCTCTACGCAACTCACCGGGCACATGGAGGACCCGGGAATCCCTCGTATGATTATGCAGTCCCCCATCGCACCCTGATCGGTCTTGGACCTGACAAACGAGACAGTCATTGTCTCCCCTCTGACCTGAACGTGCTCTCGGCACAGTCCCCCCATCGCATCCTGCTTGTTCCTCGCCACTAGTTCGCTTACCCGCATAGCCCCATGGAATGCCAGCGTAAAAGCGGCTCGGAATAACACTGTTTCATACTGGGATGAACAGGTTGCAGGGAGTACAGATAATAACAGGGCCAGCCTATCCAGACCTATCGGGCGCCTTTCATCTACTCTGCGACCCTCAAGGCGTTGCCACCCACGTAGCGCTTTTTGCACAACGAAAGACGCTGTCGGGTCCTGGATCCCATAAGCCCTAGCCACAAAGGAAATGGCGGCCCGATGCCTCTGGGCCGTAGCCACTGATTTGCCTGCCTGATGTAAAGACAGCAGGAATTTTACAACCAACTCCTCCTGGCCCCAAAGCTCCCCTCTAGCAGCCCCCAAAAAGGCCCAATAGGAACGGAACGCCCCTTCATATGCCTTCCTCGTCCTGGGTGCTAAACTCTCTCCCACGAGGTTTCGTAGTTCGGGGCACCGAGAGACCAGAGAGCTTCGGGAAAGGGTGCCGCCACCGGGTCCGCTGTGGGCAGAAAACCCCAGAAGGCCTGCATACGAAAACGAGAAAGCGCGTCAGCTGCTTGATTCCTCACCCCCGGCACATGTCTTGCCCTAAATAGCACATTCAATTGCATACACAATAACACAATTTCTTTGAGCAGTCTCAGAATCCATTTGCATCGTGCCGCCTGGCTATTGATACACTCAACCACGGTCATGTTATCAGACCAAAATACCACAGAGTGATCTCTGAACCCCTCGGGCCAAGTTTTCAGGGCCACCAGAATGGGAAATAGTTCAAGAAAAGCAATGTTACATGTCAGCCCACCCTCATGCCACCATGACGGCCATTTTTGAGCCGACCATTGTGTGCCGAATATGGCACCAAAACCAATGCTCCCTGCCGAATCTGTCCACAGCCCCAGCTCCTCAGAGGACACCGCTGGTTTGTTCCAGACAATTCGACCATTGAAATCCGCCAGAAATGCCAACCAAATGCGCATGTCCTGGCGAACCTCTGCCGAGAGCCTCGTGCGATGATGACCCTCCTTCAGGCCGACCATGGCTTGAGCGATCGAGCGGGAAAAGGGGCGGGCCATCGGTATTACTCTTAGAGCAAAATTCAACTGTCCCACCAATCGTTGTAATTGATGTAGCTTAACCTTAGACTCACTAATACATGTTTCCAGGCATGCCCTGAATCTTAACACTTTGTCTCCTGGTAAACGAAAACAACCTTCCTCAGAGTCGAGCTCGATCCCCAGAAACTCGAGGCAAGTCGAGGGACCCACAGTCTTACCTGGTGCCAATGGCACACAAAATTGATTCATCAAGACACAAAATTCATTCAAAGCCTGACCACATTCCGGATCCCCGGCTGCCCCCAGAAACAAAAAGTCATCGAGGTAATGCATAACATGTTGAAACCCCGTCTTCTTCGTGAAGACCCATTGCAGGAAACAACTGAACTTTTCAAAATAGGCACAAGATATAGAACATCCCATTGGCATACACCTATCCATGTAATAGTGACCCTGAAACATGAAACCAAGAAGACGCTGATCGTCTGGATGTACCGGGAGCAACCGGAACGCTGACTCGATATCAGATTTTGCCATCAGCGCACCGGGCCCTAGGCGATTCAATATGGCTACGGCCCCATCGAAGGATGCGTACCGCACCGAACACACTTCCGGGTCTATCGCATCGTTTACGGAAAGACCACGTGGGGCTGATAAATTGTGTATCAGCCGAAACTCACCCGGGTCCTTCTTGGGGACCACCCCTAAAGGGGAACAAACAAAGTTAGCAACCGGTGGCACATTAAATGGACCGGCGACTCGACCTCGAGTAACCTCTTTCCCAATTTTCTCCTGTACCACGGTCGTATGTTGCAAGACCGATACTTGGTTTTTACAGTTCGCTACACCCCGAAACTCCCCCACTGGGATGCGGAAACCATATGAAAACCCGTTCCGCAACACCCCAGCGGAAGCGTGATCCGGGTATTCGCTGAGCCAGGGAATCATTGCCAGGGTATCAATCGGAGTAGGTAAAGGCGCCCCTCGGGCTATTTTAGACCTGTTTGGCGCCTCCTCTACCCCCGTTATCACCCGTTTTGGCTCTGCACATGGACTCAGGATGGGATGGTTGCCCGCACCCACCACATTCGTGCCTGAATTTGCATGACCCCTGGGGCCTCGTACATTTACCCCTGTTAAAGTTCCAACAAATCCCCCTTTTACCTGTGGTGCCGTTCGGCCTCGAGTGGTAGTCGTTACTCGTATCTGATCGAAAGGGCGCCCCAGCATATTGGCGGGAGGATTCACCCACGCTACTCCCTACCAATGGCAATTTCAACATACCAGTATCCTCCATTTTTGACCATGACACAGAATCGTAACAATCCCAAGTTAAGTTTTTATCATGTTCTTTCGCTTTTCTGAAAATGTTATCGTAACAGAACCATTGATTGCCCCCATATGATACAGAATACCCCATGATCCGTGACTGATAAATCGGCAATTCGGACAGCAACTCGGGCCTACGTTCGCCCATGATGGTTGTAAAAATCCCCCACGCTCTGCCCCAAGTGCCAATGTTTTCATTTACCTTAAAGGCGGCCATCTTTGCGCGCCAAACACTCGGATGCATGAGCTCCTTTTGGCTCTTAACATGCTCCATCTCATAATGATCGGTAAGCAACGAGAAGATGTTTATATACTCATCTGCCCATATCTTTTCTTTAATAGCCAGAGGGACATGTTGACCCAACTTTTCCCTTCGTGAAGGTGCAGACTCATCCCTCGCAATCGGCAATGGCCGCTTATCTGAACCGGAAGCTGTATCTGCGACTGGCGGTGATGCCTTCGCCGCCTCCCTCGTTTCACGCAGTTGCTTCATCAATACCCGTGCGTCGTCAGCCGTGGCGCCCTCGCTATCTTTACCCAACCACGCTGCCAATTGTGCTGCCAGCTCGGGCGGCATATCCTCCCCGGACACGGGGGTGACCACCACGGGAATCGGATTCCCCTCTGCCGGCACCGGAGTCGGCTCTTCGAGTGGGGTACAGGGAACCGGGATGTCTCCCCCAGCTGCTCCCCTTCTGGGCCTCTTGCCTTTTCCTCCCGGAGCTGCTCCTGCCAAAGGACGTTTCGGTCCCCCTTCCCCGTCTTTATCCGCCATTCGCTTCTTTAGGTCGGTCACCTCTTTCATAAGAATACGCAGCATCTGGTCGGTAGTCATTCGCTTTCCAACTTTCTTAGGCATTCTCCAACAGAGTATCTGTAAGACAAACAAGAAAGATTACCACGCTCAAAATTGGCTCTTCGTTCCGTCTCGAGCTCACGTGCAGCGAGGAGGTGCAGCTTCAGAGCACAGGAACAAGAGGATGCGTTCTTGGCTTGCTGCTCCTTTTATCCGTCTTCAGGGCGGGCGTAAACCCGCCCCTGCCTGCCCCTAGGGCGTGGCCGGCCGCGTCAGTGTCTAGGCCAGCCCACTCTAAGGCGGGAAAAAGCGCGCCCCGGCTACGCCGCTTCGGGCATACCAGCCGAGGCTCGCCTCCCGCCCAAAAATGGCTTCCCGGGGGGATCGTGGTACTCCGCCATACGTTCGGGGGGACCGAATGGTCGCCCCTTTCCATTAGAGCTTCCCAGCAATGGCCCCAGAGCTGTCAACCCAGGAGAAAACGAGTAGAAGACCCCCAAACAGCCAAAAAGCAAAAATACAAAAATGGGGACTTAGTCATTTTTTTGCCAATTTCCCAAATCACTCCGCGCGCGCTCTGCAGCTAGGCCCTAACTCCCCTCTGCCACCATGGATTTGCTTCAAACCTCTTGCAAACTAAAGTATCCATAGCCAGCAGTGCTCCCAGACCCCGAAACCCACCCACAAACACCAGGAAGCCCCCCAAACAGGCCCCCGAAAACACTACATTGAGCAAAATGTCAGAAATAGCACACAAAAAATCAGCGTGGATTTTGTCCCAACCACTTCTATCCGGTATTAGACCTTCCCAGGAATGCCCCAAGACCCGCCAACCCACCTGCCAAAATACACAACACCCCCAAACGGCCCAAAAGGAAAATCTCATACTTACAATATTTCTCGGCCTTCGGTCCAAACGCGCTGTGCAGCTAGGCCATAACTCCCGTTTCCCAGCTTGGATTTCCTGAAAAGCAAATGCAATCAAGATTAGAGTGTCCCAGCAGTGCTCCCAGACCCCAAAACTCACCCACAAACACCCAGAACCCCCCCAAAGAGCACCTCAAAGGCAAGCAAGTCAGCAAAAACACAAAAAAAATTCCGCCTCCGATTTGGTCCAAACCACTTTTATCCGGTATTAGAGCTTCCCAGCAATGGCCCCCGAGCCGTCAACCCAGGAGAAAACGAGTAGAAGACCCCCAAACAGCCAAAAAGCAAAAGTACAAAGATGGGGACGTAGCCATTTTTTTTGCCAATTTCCCAAATCACTCCGCGCGCGCTCTGCAGCTAGGCCCTAACTCCCCTCTGCCACCATGGATTTGCTTCAAACCTCTTGCAAACTAAAGTATCTATAGCCAGCAGTGCTCCCAGACCCCGAAACCCACCCACAAACACCAGGAAGCCCCCCAAACAGGCCCCCGAAAACGCTACATTGAGCAAAATGTCAGAAATAGTAAAAAAAAAATCAGCGTGGATTTTGTCCCAACCACTTCTATCCGGTATTAGACCTTCCCAGGAATGCTCCAAGACCCGCCAACCCACCCGCCAAAAAACACAACACCCCCAAACGGCCCAAAAGGAAAATCTCATACTTACAATATATCTCGGCCTTCGGTCCAAAACGCGCTGTGCAGCTAGGCCATACCTCCCGTTTTCCAGCACGGATTTCCTGAAACGCAAATGCAATCCAGATTAGAGTGTCCCAACAGTGCTCGCAGACCCCAAAACTCACCCACAAACACCCGGAACCCCCGTAAAGAGCACCTCAAAGGCAAGCAAGTCAGCAAAAACACACAAAAAATTCTGCCTCCGATTTGGTCCAAACCACTGTTTTTCCGGTATTAGAGCTTCCCAGCAATGGCCCCAGAGCCGTCAACCCAGGTGAAAACGAGTAGAAGACCCCCAAACAGCCAAAAAGCAAAAGTACAAAAATGGGGACTTAGTCATTTTTTTGCCAATTTCCCAAATCACTCCGCGCGCGCTCTGCAGCTAGGCCCTAACTCCCCTCTGCCACCATAAATTTGCTTCAAACCTCTTGCAAACTAAAGTATCCATAGCCAGCAGTGCTCCCAGACCCCGAAACCCACCCACAAACACCAGGAAGCCCCCCAAACAGGCCCCCGAAAATGCTACATTGAGCAAAATGTCAGAAATAGCACAAAAAAATCAGCGTGGATTTTGTCCCAACCACTTCTATCCGGTATTAGACCTTCCCAGGAATGCCCCAAGACCCGCCAACCCACCCGCCAAAAAGCACAACACCCCCAAACGGCCCAAAAGGAAAATCTCATACTTACAATTTTTCTCGGCCTTCGGTCCAAATGCGCTGTGCAGCTAGGCCATAACTCCCGTTTTCCAGCACGGATTTCCTGAAAAGCAAATGCAATCAAGATTAGAGTGTCCCAGCAGTGCTCCCAGACCCCAAAACACACCCACAAACACCCGGAACCCCCCCAAAGAGCACCTCAAAGGCAAGCAAGTCAGCAAAAACACACAAAAAATTCCGCCTCCGATTTGGTCCAAACCACTTTTATCCGGTATTAGAGCTTCCCAGCAATGGCCCAAGAGCCGTCAACTCACCCGCAAAGAAGTAGAACACCCCCACAAGTGCTGAGTCTTTCTTCATTGGGCGTAATCCAGCCCTCTGCTTTGATGGAAATAGGAGTCTGGAGGAGGAGGATAGAGGAGCATGTTCTTCTGAACTTGTGAACCTGAGGAATGCAGACTGCGGCACCTTCAAATCAATAAGCAAACAAGTGAAGACAGTTCTGCTGATGGGCTTGTTTTTGTGATTAGGTGATTAAAGTTTGAATTATATTAACTGTGCACAACAAAGAAAGACAGACACACAGGAATTAAAGTGAATAAGGACGAAAAAGAAAGTTATTGATTCATTGTCTCATTTCCAGGGCTCGGTGTCAGGGTCCAGGAATAAGAATAAAGCTTCGTCATCATACTCTGCGAATTCAGGCAGGGTGAGCTCAGTGTCACCTGACAGAGAAGAAATTCCCTCATCTATGTTGCTGTCCACCTCGTCTTCATCCGGCGTGCTTTCTCGTACTCTGTAATCTGGTGGTATGAGGTGCTGATTCATCTTGATCATTGTTAACCTCTCCACATTTTTGAGCGAGAGGCGGCTCAGTTTCGGAGTTACAATGCCACCAGCAGCACTGAAAACACGTTCAGAAGACACGCTTGCGAGTGGGCAAGACAAGTAGTTTAAAGCCAGGTTGGAGAACTGTGGCCACAATTCTTTTTTCCCATGCCAATACGCCAATGGTTTAGCATTAACATAGACCTCTGTTGAGTCATTCAGATAGTCCTGCACCATCGACTCAAGGTCCTCCAAGGTTCCTCCACTTTGCTTAGCTTTTGATGTGACCTTTTGAGAACCAAACCCAAGCCGATTTAGCCAATCCTCTTCAGCATCCAATGTTACTGTTGGGTCTGGTGCTGATGATCTGGTTACAGGTGTCTTTAACGGCTGAGAGGTCACTTGTGCCACAGCCACAGGTGCAGAAGTGGATTGTTTTGACTGGGGATGGCCTGCTGATGCTGATGCTGATGTACTGCCTTTTCCATCAATTTTCTGCCGTTCTCTTTCAAACCTCTTGGCTGACAAAGCTAGCCAACGTTTGTACTTTGTAACATTTTTATCAGTAAAAGGAAAGAATGCTCAGCCTGCCAGCGCCTTTTTGTAGCGTGGATCCAGAATAGTAGCACAAATGTAATGCTGGTCTGAGTGGATCATTTTAAGACGTTCATCACCTTGTAGGCGCTCCAATAATTTCTCCGCCAAAACAAAAGGGTCTTTTTGTTTTTTTCATCTTTTTGAAACACAGAAGACACCTCCTTCAGTTGGTGCTCCAGCATGTACAACAATGGGATAGCTTTTCCCAAATTACAGTCCTCCTTGCTAACTGCACGCGTGAAGACCTCAAAAGGACGAAGCATGCGTGTCAGGCTTTTAACTATGTCCCGTTGCGCTGCACCCATCCTCAGGACTTCTGAGCTGTACCCTTGTTGCAGGGTTTCCGTTCTCCCACAGAACTGTGCATAGAGATCTAGAACCTCAGTGAGTTAGGATGATCCAAAAACTCATCTCAGTGTCAGAAATCTCGTTACCTAGCTAGCTACAGTGTCTCATGGATCATTATGGAATGATACATGTATTAGACAAACCAGAACATGATCTTTAGAATACCTCAGGAGTCGTGGAACACATGAACACTCTTTCGTTATATAATCATTTCAAACCAAAACTGAGAGTCAAAGAACACAAGTGCAAGTTTGAAATATTTATTATTCAATGCAAAGTTCTCAAACGCAGTATCTTGTATAATACCAAAATGCAGATTATAAAAATCAGAGTCAGCAGCATAGTCACTAATCCATAGTAAGCAAAAGGTGCTAGCATGTTATAATGCAATTTCTATAGAAATCTATATCACCTATATTTCGCGCACCCTATCTAGCATATTATATTATATCTAAGAAGGTCTCATTCGGGCTTTAGCAGGGCGACCCCATACCTCTCAATGTCAGTAGGAGCAGTTCACATCAACCGCTACCAGCTCTCTTCATGCGCAGCACCAAGTGTTCGCGTTCATTCCGTGTAACTCTATCTTAAACCCGCGTAGAGCCCAAAATGTTGGCATCAACATTATTTGTGTTATGTCTAATGTCTAATGTGGTGCGAGGATCAGACCTCCTAGCAACCTTGTGTTAGGTTAATCTTAGAGTGTGCAGCTCTCAGTGTGCAGACAGTTGTACCAAGTGTACCAGGCAAAGCTGATAGCATAGGAATAACATATTATTCTCAAATAAAGCAACTCGCCGCTTCTAGGGTGAAAGCTACAACAACAAGTACGTGTCGTGTGCAAAACTGAAGCCGAAGGCAAAACGGCTGTTTAAACATGTAATACACTCATGCTAACTTAACGCAATATATGTAATGAAGTATCCATATGACACCCTGTTTTAAGAAATAGTGATTGAGTACCGTATACTGCTCATACAGACGCTCAAGCATGTAGAAGGTTGAGTTCCAACGTGTTGCCACCTCCTGGATGAGTGCTTTCACTGGCATTCGACGTTCATGTAGCAGGCTCCTCAGATGCTTCCGTGCCTTAAAAGAATGGCTGAAACGGTTGCACATTTCTCGGCAGGTGTCCACTACCTCGTACGCTGGACTGTCTTTATCACTCAAGAATTTTTTGACAACCAGGTTTATAGAGTGCGCCAAACACGGCACCCTGAAATAGCGACCCAGCTCCATGGCCTTAACTACATTGGCGCCATTATCCGTGGAAACATAACCAATCTGGCGTTTTTTTGGGGACAGCCAGTCAAGGACCTTTGTGTTAAACTCATCTAAAATGTTTTGTGCTGTGTGACGTTTCTCCAAACCAAACATGGCTAGTGTTGCATGTTTCCGAGCAGCTTTAAAAACTTGGTCCGGGTCAACACCTGCGTTTAGCTTTGCTTTAACCCCTGAAAAAGAGACCCAGTGTGCAGTGATGCACATGTAATCAGCGCCTGCGCCACTGGTCCACATGTCTGTTGTCAGATGTATAGTGTGAACAGCACTCTTCTGCAAAGCTGCCCCAATCACCTCCAGCACATCTTCATGTAGTGCTGGAACCGCAACTCTGGCAAAATAGAACCGGCTAGGAACCTTCCATTTAGGGCAGAGCGCTGCCACTAATTCTAGAAAACCAACACCTTCTACAAAAGAAAAAGGGAGAAGGTCCAGAGCTAGCATTTTAGCCAGCTTAGTGTTATACAGACGCGTCAGTGGGTGGTTGCGTTCATATTGCGCTTCTGTAAACAACATCTTTTTAATGTTGCCCTGGACCAAGCATTTACGGGATGATGATGATGATATCTTCGACCCAGTTACGCTCACTGATGCACTTTTTCGCATTGGTGTCTCACTCTCTCCCATACTCTTAGTGTGGCTCACATGGGGTGTGCTGCTGACAGGGGTACTGGGTGTAAGTGAAGTGTTTGACACGTCTTCTTCCTCCTCGTCATCATCAGATGAAACAATATTACGTGCAATTCGGGCTTCCTTGATCGCCTGTAGGTGCGCAAACCATTTGACAGCGTGCTTTCTTTCAAGATGACCTCTCTGGCCTCCGGTACCATAGTTGGAACCAAACTTACCACGACTAACTGCCAACTTACAAATGCTACAAATGGCAAAGTTTTCCTTTTTTGGGCAAACACTAAAGAAGTCCCAAACTGCGGACTTGAAATGTATTTGGGGGCCGGAGGAGGCGGCGATACTGGTGGTGGTGGTCCTGCTGCTAATACCAGATGAAGTGGAGGATGTGGATTGCCGAACTTCAGTATGTTTTGCACTTTCACCACCACTAATTGAGGTCGAGGTGGATGGAGGTCCCTTCTGGCGAGCAAGAAATATGGAAGCGGTAGGTGTTGGTGTACTAGTTACCTCCAATGATTGTGGTGTTTCTTCCATTGCCTCCTCGTCGACAATATCATCACGCTCAGCAGCTTCTCGGGCTAGGGTCAAAATGTCTTTTTGCTGCATGCCCGCTGGGGTTGCAGTGACCTTTATGATGACTGCGTCGTCGTCGTGAGAGCCTTCATCAGCAGGAGTATCCGCCACTTCTGGTTGAGCCTCATCACACTCCATAACTATGAGTCTTTCGACGACCTTCCTTTTACGCTAAAGTACCTTTGTCAGATCATGGTGTGCCTCACTCTCAGACGGCTGTGGTGGTTCCCAATTTTCATCCAGTTCATCAGAAGGAGGTGGGCTTGAAGAAGATGTAGACACCCCCCTTGATCTTTTCCTTGCTAGGGATGTGAAAGACAATGAATGATCATCAGGAGGAGTGGCTTCCTCAAATGATACCTCGGCTTGATTGTCGATTTCCTGATGTGCCCCTACTTCGGGAGAAACAACTATTGTGGGCACTTGTGACCCTCCATGCACCTCTGCTTGCGCATCTCCTTGCGCTGCCTCTCCTTCCTCATGTACTTGGGCTTCTACTTGCACATGTGGTTGTTGTTGCGGCTGTGGTTGTTCAACACTCGTCAGATGAGTTACAACAACCTGTGTTGATTCAGGGACATTGCTGCTACTTTCTTGCGATGAGCCAACATCACTGGTCGATGGTGATTGAAGAAGTACACTGACTGCCTCTGCAGCACTCAAGGGCTTGGACTTAAGTTGGCGTGGTGGTGGTGGTGGCGGCACCGAGCCCAATGGAGCGGGGGTGCTGCTCCCAGCTTGGTCCCCAGCAGATCCCGCTGCTGCTGCAGGCGTACTTCTTTTTTTTACTCCCAAAAAACGCGGCGGCCGGCACACCAGCCTCCTTGGTAACTTGCTTCTTCTGCTCCTTACTGGCAACTTTCTTGCTAGAGGAGCTACGGGGAACTCTTTTTGGGTGCCATCTTCTTCAGAGCAGGTCAGAACAGCAGGCCGCAGTTGCACGAGTTGCAGAGTTGTCTGTGGCCAGACGTGACGTCGCGTGACGTTATGCTGCACACACACACCGCTGCAGGACTTCTTCCTGGCACTGGTGGTTCTCTTGAGTCTTGTGCACCTAAAAGCAATGGAAGACAGAGGAACATCAGTTCAGTTATACACCCCAAAGAAATAAAAAAACACAGAAAAATCAGCACAATCCCATGCCCTCCATGATGTTTAAATTCAAGACACCCCACAGAAAGACTAGGCCCATGCAACACTCACTACCCCTGGTGAAAAGGCCACAACAACAGGCCAAAAAAACGAAAATCACAGAAAAATCAGCACAATCCCAAACCATCCAGGCCCTCCATGATGTTTAAATTCAAGACACCCCACAGAAAGAGTAGGCCCATGCAACACTCACTACCCCTGGTGAAAAGGCCACAACAACAGGTCAAAAAAATGAAAATCACAGAAAAATCAGCACAAGCCCAAGCCATCCAGCCCCTCCATGATGTTTAAATTCAAGACACCCCACAGAAAGACTAGGCCCATGCAACACTCACTACCCCTGGGCATAACGGTTGAAAACTAGGCAAAATGGTTGCAGGCCTAACAACACTGGCTGCATTCAAAATGGCCACTTGCCTCCCAGCACATGGCCTGCCTGTACCAGCACTCAAAATGGCCCCCACCCACATGGCCTGTCCCCATGAACACCCCAAAAAATCGAAAAACACAGAAAAATCAGCACAATCCCAAACCATCCAGGCCCTCCATGATGTTTAAATTCAAGACACCCCACAGAAAGACTAGGCCCATGCAACACTCACTACCCCTGGTGAAAAGGCCACAACAACAGGCCAAAAAAAACGAAAATCACAGAAAAATCAGCACAATCCCAAGGCATCCAGCCCCTCCATGATGTTTAAATTCAAGACAACCCACAGAAAGACTAGGCCCATGCAACACTCACTACCCCTGGTGAAAAGGCCACAACAACAGGCCAAAAAAACAAAAATCACAGAAAAATCAGCACAATCCCAAGCCATCCAGCCCCTCCATGACGTTTAAATTCAAGACAACCCACAGAAAGACTAGGCCCATGCAACACTCACTACCCCTGGGCATAAAGGTTGAAAACTAGGCAAAATGGTTGCAGGCCTAACAACACTGCATACATTCAAAATGGCCTCCTCCCTCCCAGCACATGGCCAGGGCCTGTAGCAGCACTCAAAATGGCCCCCACCCACATGGCCTGTCCCCATGAACACCCCAAAAAATCGAAAAACACAGAAAAATCAGCACAATCCCAAACCATCCAGGCCCTCCATGATGGTTAAATTCAAGACACCCCACAGAAAGACTAGGCCCATGCAACACTCACTACCCCTGGTGAACAGGCCACAACAACAGGCCAAAAAAACGAAAATCACAGAAAATCAGCACAATCCCAAACCATGCAGGCCCTCCATGATGTTTAAATTGAAGACACCCCACAGAAAGACTAGGCCCATGCAACACTCACTACCCCTGGTGAAAAGGCCACAACAACAGGCCAAAAAAACAAAAATCACAGAAAAATCAGCACAATCCCAAGCCATCCAGCCCCTCCATGATGTTTAAATTCAAAACACCCCACAGAAAAACTCAGTGCACCCACCACTGACTACCCCTGGTCGAAAGGCCCCAAAACAGCCCAAAAATCGAAAATTCCAAAATTGTAGTTGCAGCAACTGTAATGCCCCAAACAAACTTACTTGTGAAATTTCTAATCCAAAAGTGTTCCAAAGAAAGTCAAAAAGGCCTCAAATCCAAATATCCAGCAGCATCCACAAAAAGTAATCCTTCCAGCTCCAGATCCAAATGAAAAGTGACCAGGAGATGGACAAAGCATTGGGAGGAGCCTGCTGGACAGGAACAGGAAGTTGAAGACTGTGGGGCACTTCCTTCCTCCCACCCCCCCCCCAAATGGACTCCTCGCAAAAAAAGTGCAGGCAAATGTCAACCTGAGGAGTTATTCAGATAAAAATCATCATTTCCAGAAGGTTTATGCTGCTTGCTGGTGGATTTCTTGTGCAGAGTTGCAAATTTTGCATTTTCGCGAGTGCGAGATTGTTGCTGCTCGCCGCATCTACAAGCTCGCTATTGCGAAGTCCCGCAATTCCTGATCACGGCGTACTCGCGTTGACAAACTCTCGCTGTGCAAGTTGTCAAGCCGCGATTACGTAATCGCGCTCGCCAAATTCCCGCGGGACCGCAGAAAGATCCAAAATGGCGCAGCACTCGCAAAATATCGAGAAAAACAACTCGGCAAACGCTGAATGACGGTAAGTAAATGCCGGGCGCCGCAAAATTGTATCACCAAGAAAAAAAATCCGCTGCGTGCGAATTTGCGGATTTTCGGTAAATTCGCAAGCGTTCGCGGATTGCAAATTTACCGAAAATCCGCAAAATCCGCAAGCGTAAAGGATTTTCCGCCCATGCTTAACGTCTACGCAGAGGTTGAAGAAGGCTTAGTGAGGCCGTTTGTCTGTCACTGTCCCTGTATCTAGAGCCTGGTTACTAGGGACCCACAGCATCTTCAATGTTGAGTGCTTGGCCATCTTCCACCAAGCCTGGAATTACAACAAACTCCCCAGTTCTCTTCAGGCAACCCAGGCAAGTGCGCTACATGTTCCCTGAAGAAATTTAACCAGGCGAGGTCCCATACCAATGTCTACGAGACATAAATAATGCCACCTCTCAACTGTGGGAGACCATGAAAGACCATCACATACATCTCTCCAGCTCATGTATGCACTGGGGAACTGGAGGCACAAAATGCTGCAGTTTGGAAACAAAATGAAACACTGCAAACTCCACAAAGGTGCCACCAAACTCCCTTATCTGGTTCTGGTTTGGTGATGACAGCAATTGATACAATAGGCCATGAGCGGTGCTTGTGACATCCATGTCGATAGGTAGCTACAGAATCGGTGGCCACCTGAGATCTCATTCCAGTTGCTGTCCCTGGTAAGCTGAGTATCAAAAATGGGGGTTTACCCAGAACAAGTCACTGGGACCTGGGTCATAATGTTGCTAAGAGGGAAGGGGTCCCAGTAAGAATTGAATAATTATTACAAATTAAATCAAGTTAGGAGACACTTAATGAGACTACAATGTTTTAATCACATTATAGACCAAACCAGGATATAGTATCCAACATTACTCGTTTGAAAAGGTTGAATAGTGCCCCTGAGAGTGAGGAAGAAGTGATAAAGTGAGGGTAGTGCAGATAGGGAATGGTGACAATAAAATCAGATATGTGTCTGATGCATTTGTAAATCAATTTAAATGTACAAAACGGTCATAGATCCAAAAACATTATTTCAACAAGCACATGCCCCACAGTAATACATTGTATGTAACAATTGTGGATGGGGGGCTGGAGCAAGGAGGAGAGTTGTCGACGTTTCGACCCACAGACAGTGCAGGATTCAGTGGAGCCCTTGCGGCGGGGTCTTCCACAGGATAATTGGGGGACTAGCAACCTATTAATGTCAATGATTGGGTACAAATTACTAGCCCATTCAAGATATATCGTAGTTACATAATTAAAATTAAAATAAGCACACCTTTAGAGGGAGCCTACCTAGTTAATCGGTGCTCATCATCATATAATCACATTGAAAATCTCCGCGTGAAGACCATGACGTCCTGCGGGGAGTTCAAACATTATATAAATTATTTAGAAAAATATCCGCAAACAGTCCAGCCAGAACTGCCAAGCCATGTCTTTCCTGGACCGGAATCAAGCATCCTAGCAACCTTACTCTGTTTTTTAAGCCAAGACCTATACTAATACATAAAAGGCCAACTTCATTTTGTTAATGCATACTTCATTCTTTAAAAATTGTATATAGCACATTTAACAATTATAAAACATCAATATACTTTCATCACAATTAAGACATTTTTTTAATAAAAACCATTGTTTCTCTGTCCAAATGTCGACACGTTTTGGTGTCTCTTTGTATTCCTCTACACCTTCCTCAGGACTTTATTAACATTCTTTATTTCAAAAATACCCCAGACCAACAATATCCCAATTTTAGCTATATGAGGTCATCACAATCCCAACTATGGTTTTATAAACATTTCCATATGTGGCAATTCATTTTTCTCAAAACATGGAGAGCCTCTTGGATCAATGCCAGGGCTTTTATTCTTAGATGATACAGTTGTATTCTAGCTTTTTGTCGTATTCCCAAAGTTTAATCACTTCTACCTTTGGTACATCCCCCTTGTTTCATACATGACTAGTTTTGTTGAAGGAATGTTATTGACCGTTTTTATTAAATAATTGCGGTTGATTCTCCTTCCTCAATCGGAGCAACGTGCCGTCTGGCCAGAAATCTGTTAATTATAGTATATTGATGTTTTATAATTGTTAAATGTACTATATACAATTTTCAAAGAATGAAGTATGCATTAACAAAATGAAGTTAGCCTTTTATGTATTATTATAGGCCTTTGCTTAAAAAACAGAGTAGGGTTAAAATTCCTATTTTTGACCAACTTAAGACAATCAGCAAATGTCTTTGATTTTTTTATGTCATTTTTGGTTTTTCGATATGGTATATTTATTTTATGTACAGAATTTTGTATGAAAAAACTTTTAATCCAGAATACAACTTGTAAACATGTGAATAAAGCAATATCAACTAGTGAAAAATGTGTTTTTAGATTGAATATTAGTGACATTTTTTGGTTTAGTGGAAGCCTTATTTGGTACGGTGAATGAATGCAGACACATAAGGGAAAACATTTTTTTGAATAGTATTCTCACACTGTCCCTGTTTGGTCTTATCTGGGTACTCTCTCATTTTTGTTTGGTGAGTCTAAGATCTCCTCTACTTCATGCTTATGCATCCATTAACTAACACAGGGGTAGGTATGACTGAAGTAGAGGAGGCAACCTTCACGAATTTTTAAAACGTGAACTGCGGGGGGAGGAGCCAAGATGGCGGCGGAGACGGACGTATAGAAGCCCGGCTCCCCGAGCCTGTACTCCCGGCAATAATATCCTGATCCTTATCCTTCACTGCGCTACCGTCGAAGCACGGGGGAAGCGCGCTGCTGCCGGGGGTGTTTTCCCGGTTTCCCCACCTGCCTGCAAGACGGAGATACAGGCGTGCTGCCCGCCGTCCGTTGTCTACCCGGGGACCGGACCCTTTGTTGCTGTGTGCCGCCTGAGCGGCTGGAGGACCCGCGGCTGACCGACGAGCGGTGGCATTGACATCCCCTGCCGCTCTGCAGACTGTGGCCGCGCCCGCACTGGGTTTTCTCCCTTGGGACGAGTGAATTGACCGACTGAGGGTCCACTCCGCTACCCCTTCTCTGTGCGGAGCCGAGGTGAGCCGCGCTGGGGGTTTCTTCATTATCGGCGAGGAATTGGCCGCTGTGACTCGCCCTGGTGCTTTCTCTTGCTGAGCCTACACGAGGTGGATCTTGTCAGTTGTCACCGTGTAGTGCGGTGCCCGGACCGTGCCGTGAGTTTGGCCCCCCCCTTATCTATTGCGCGATTTGCCTACGCCTCCGGTGCTCCCCTACTTATCTGAAAAATGGCGGCCGTCCCCCTTGTGACAGTGGTGGATTTCATCTCGGCCCCTGACTGGGTCGCCCCGCATGGCCTCGGAAGGCATGTGGATCGCTGGGGCGCGCTGCGGACTGTGGATGCCTTGGGTCAGCCGCCTGTGCTCACCACAGCCACCATTCTCGAAGCGATTGTTGGAATACGGGCAGAATGGCTTAAATGTTCCCGCGCACTCGGCGCGAAGCTGGATGCAGCCGCTCTCGGTTTGAAGAGTACAACGTCGACCGGCTCCCCTTGCTGCACCGACCGCTCCCCCCCTTGCATTGCCATTGAAACAATGTTGCCGTCTGCTTGCGACCTGGAACAGCTTCCTGACAGCGACTATTCTACCGGATTATGGTCAGTCCGTACCTCCGCTGCTACAATGTTTCCTACCCTGCCTCAGCTTTCATTCTTGGATACTAAATTGCTGTTCCTGCTTGTGGGTCCTCGGGCTCTGTTGCTACTCGCCTTGACTGTATATCACAAGTGGGGTGAGACTTTATTCAACTGGTTTATTCACTGTTGGGCGGCATTGGGAGCAGCACTTTTCTGTATCGCTATCTTTGCATCTGGCTGGTGGTGTCCATTTTGTGTTAGGGGACCTTCTTCTTGCCGAGGGCGGCCATCTTACCCCTTTGTTCTATCTGGGGCGGACCTATTTCCGGAGCCACGTACAGGGGGACACTTGAAATCGGGCCAGGGCTAGGAAAGCTTGTTTTTCTTGTTAATGGACGCCCTCCTAGACCTTTTCAAACGCTTCGACCGGGGCTGCAGTGGTCTCTCCCGCTGCTTTTGCTTGATCGACTGGCTGGGACCTGGACTGGAACACTTGCTGCCACATTGGTGTTGATACATTTGTGAAATCCCCTATTCTCGACTGCGACTGCTATTGCTTAACATGTTTGTTTTCATTTCGGGCTTCACCTGATGCATCAGATTTTTGGTTCTTCACACGATGTGGATGTAATTGGTGGCTGGGAGTCCGGGGACAACTGTGACTGAGGGTGGTACTGTATTTGTTCTGATCAGCTGAGAGGGACTCGGGTTGGGACGTAGTCTGGATGGCTGTAGGGGCTCTGCTTAGGAGTCCCTCCTCTTTAGTGACAAGGTCTTTTGTAATCGCTCTGATATAGTAATTGTGGTGTAGATCTTGAGCGGGTGGTGGAGAACGGGACTTGGTCCATATGGCCCTCCTCCGGGGTTAGTTATTTTATGGGAGTTTTTAGATTAGAAATTCTTTTCTTGCTCCCTATATCAAAGGTGATATTATATTTTTTCTTTCTTCCTCTTATTCTCTATTCTATATTTCGGGTTTATGGGGCGACAGACGCGCTGCAAGGGGGGGGATAGGCCGTAGCCTTCGCATGCGTGTAGGGTGGGGGTTAGGGGATGGGTTTTTCATTTCTCTTTTGTTCCTATGGTGCCTTGTTTTTCTTTTTCATTTATCTCTTTCCTTTTTCTAACTTGGGTTCGTGTTGATGTTGCTGGCGGGCGGGTGGCGGTGGATCATTGTCAGGGCTTTGGGTCTGCCTTCCTGTGGCGTACACTCTGGCCGCCATGCCGCCGGGTGGGGTTTGTCATCTAAGCAGATGGGCTGTGTGTGCTTCTTTCATTACTGCTATCTCACCAGGTACCCTGGTTTTTCTTCGCTTATGTTCTCTTTATTGCAATGGAATAGTTGGACATTAATGCTTGCTATGAAAACCTTAAAAATTAACCTTCATCACTCCTGAGGCGCGGTAGCACGTTACCCCCAGTGTAACTGTTAAATGCTTGCTACTTGATATTGATATGCTACTGCGTCGCCGTATTGTATGCTCTTGTGCTCAACAGTTTTGTGGCCGGCCTGAGGGTTGTAGGCCACTATTTGTATTTCTTTGATGCACCAATAAAGGTTTTCAAAAATATTAAAAAAAAAAAAAAACGTGAACTGCATGGTGGATTTTCCAGTCAAGGCAAGTTCAGCTCTATTGTAGATTGTCCTACTAGTATTACGGTGGGAAAAGGAACCTCATATCTTGAAGCCAGGTTGAGATGTGACTCGGGAATGGACAACTAATGTCAATAACTAGGCTTGTTCTCCCACCTTGAACATTCTCCCTGCATTACGCCTCCAGCTACATGTTTTTGGTACATGGCCTTCGCAGATCTTAAATGTAGTAAAGCTGCATCTTGAACTTTGTGTATGTCTTCTAGGAGGGATTCTACCGAAGGGGAAAGTAGGTAGCCTAATCTGAGGCTCAAACCCGGAGGAACAAAAGAAAGGAGAGTGGCCTAATCATGTGTGGAAGCTGGTGGTGTATGAAAATTCAGCAGATAAAATCTACTTCACTCACAGAGGACGATAAATTAGTGTGCCATTGAAGGTGTTCTGGCTATCAATCCCAACTTTAAAAATAGCTGCCTTAATCTCTGTGGGATCTAAAATTGGTTTGAACCATATGTTTTAACCCTTTCTGGCTATGAGTGCTATGCCTCCTCCCCTTTTCCCAATTCTATCTTTCCTGAAAATGTTGTAGCCCTCACGAAGAGCCCCTAGGAGGTCAGGTTCGGATGAGGAATCAGCCCAGGTTTCTGTAACAAAGGCTAAATCGATTTCCTGCTCCTCCAGGAGGTCATGAAAAGGTATGGCATTTTTAATAAGGGATCTGATATTAAGGAGAACACGTTATATTGATCCTTTGATCTGCGGTTCTTTCCGTGAAATTCTAACGTCTCGCTAGGGTTAGCGGCAAACTATGAACCACCAAGGAGCAGTGAGGGAAATGGTTTTTTTTTTCAGAAATAAAGTGAAGGACAAAGATGTCGCCTGGGCAGAAATTGCCTATGGGTCTAAGAGATAATAAGGCTTCCCTGGAATATTGCAAACCAGGACAACCAGGGTCATCTGGGTCAAAACTGGAATAGTGACTGGCACAGTCCGTGTGCGGAAGGGCACAGACAGGCTTGTCTTTGGCACGCCTGCGGTGCACCAGCGGTGCACCCACTACGCCCGTCCGCTGTGGCAAGCGGCTGAAGAAGTGAAAAATGTGCAAAAGACTAGACCGACGCCTTCCGGACTGGAAGTGTGTACTAGATTAAGGTCTCGCCCTCCACTCAATCGGTACTATCAGCAGCAGCGGACCAGGGCAGGGATAGATGATGGCGAGAATATGAAGGAACAGCAGGTAAGATTCAAAACTAGCGGTTAAGACCACATGTGAGGTTAAAACACAAGGTGAGGTTAAAACAGCAATAAAACCAATCAGCTGTGCGACATAAGCACAAATGGAAAAAATGAGGGCACTTAAAACCAAATCTATTTTAGGAGCGCAAGGTCATCTAAGGACGTGTACCTTTAGCGTGTCTGCCTATCTGTCTGCTTATGCAGGGTTTACGTTCTTTATTGTAATGTTAACCTTCAACAATATGAACTATTCTTTTTTATTGAACTCTCATGTCTCAACCGCTCTTGTCTTCGGTCATCTCTTGAGTGGTTTTAGTCATTCTGGACCAACCAGCCAACATCCATGAGTTAAGTTGGCGGCCTATGTATCATCTTCACTGGGGTCTTCTATGCCCCAGCGCACTATTCATTATCAACTCAAGATTTACTCTGAGAGTGAGAACTGATGATCATGGGAAGGTTTTATTTATGGTAAGCAGCCAGAATTAGTTGTTCCACTGTAAATGTATTATGGGGCAAAATAGACTGAAATTAATTGCCACAAAGACAGATGCTTTCCTTATGAAGCCTCATTATTTAGCGCAAGAACCATGTCCCCAATCGCATTTAGATATAAAGCCACCTAGACCAAAGAGCAAATCATTCTGAGAGGGCAGTGGGATATAGAACTTGGCTTTAAATATCCTCTGTACCAACCCACTCAGTCTTTATCAGACTCCATCACCTCTGATGGGCTTCCCTGTTTATTCCCCCCGAGCTACATTACAATATAGTCCTCTCCCGCCTAAATGCAACACTGAGTTTTGCTAAAGCATTAAACAACCAATTCCAAGCCTAACAAATGCAGCGAGTTCAGACTGTGCAGAAGTCATTCTCCTATTTGGCTGTTCTTAGTCCTAAAACAAAGGTATGGTACCAGCGTAATTAAAATCCTACATTAACTGTTGGTTGTTATCAAAATCATAATTAAGATTTTATCTACAACCTGCTGATGCTTGCACTCAGGGACCTCGAGTAAAGGGATTTCTCTTCAGAGGTGTGTCTTAGTTTGGTTTTACTTGGGAACAGATGCAGGTGAAATGTTTATTATGCAAGTATGAATCTAGACTATTGGGCTTTGTTTGTTTGTATAGGTTCTGCTATTTACTGATGTTCTGTTATGTGTTATTATTTATTGTCTGAGCGTCATTCTCCTGTTTCGACATAAACCATTGTCAATGGCATTTAGCTATCCACTTTCAGTCAAGCCCTGCACCCAGCTCCTGTGTGGACATATCTCACTTCTCATGGCCTTCAGCTGCCTGCAGAGGGGAGTTAACTTTTCCCAGGCCCAATGGCAAGCCTCTATTTTGGCATAACCCATTGCACAGAACTTGCCTCTGTGCAGTGGTGATTTTGGTTTATCCCTGCTACAAAGAGATTTTATTTTTATAATGCTTGTCCACACAAGCCTTTGCCTTAGAACATGCACAGTATATGTTTGTTTTGTCCCCTTACAAAGTAACTTGCAACTATGCATGGTGTTTGGCTTTCTGCAGCAAGCTTAGGAACTGTGATTGGCCTATGGCCAAGTGCTGTGTTATAACTCTCACCACACCAAATCCAGTTGCACTCTCCCTTTGGCTGTGCACAAAAGGCTTGGTGCACAGGGGTTGACCGACATACAGATCCTGTACCGGATCCCCATTCAACAAACCAGCTAACATGACCTTCTGACTTGTACAGCGGGTTCTAGCCTCAAGGCCTGAACTATGGCCAAGACCTTCAACCAGCTCCCTTCCCAATCAAACCGTCTACTTACTCCCCTCGGCTATATTCAAGGGGCCCTGGGTGTTAAGCATAGCTGTCCAGTCCCATCACACCAAAATAACTGCGTAAGCTTGTAGCTATGCACAGTGAGTTCGGGGCACCTGGCCTGACTTATGAAGAGAGTCTGCACTCATCCGCTGTCCCACCAAAGCAGCTGTGCATAGCAAGGTGGGCGGGAGTTTGATGAACAACCCCCCCCCCCCCCCCCCCCCCCCCCCCCCCCCCAGACCCTTGGGCAAGTGAACACATTTCTCTTGGCTTTAAGCAAAGAAGGAAAGGGTTGGTATATGTGTTATCTATAAATCCCCCAAACCTTGAACAAGATAGAATAGCTAATTAACATATACCCAGTCCCCTGCATATCAACAACGCAGGGGGTTTGGAGCATGTGTAATTCATAAAAATTCCCTCCTTTGGGTACAGGGATACATAAACAGATACCCCTGCCCTTGGGCAGGGTGTGTGAATGTTTGAATCCCTTTAGCCTTTGGGCAAGGTAGAGGGAATGCTAACATTCCTTTTCTCCCCTCAGTCAAGGCAGGAGGGTGTATGAACAACCCCTGTGGCTCTAGGGTATGCCTAGTAGGGCTAACTGTATCATTTCATGAAATGAATTGTTAAATCAAGTGCTCATTTAAGAGCCTGAAAAACCCTCATACAAGAAGCCAAACGGGAAAGTGAGATTGTGTGTGGACCACCGCAAACTAAATAAATGCATAGTGGTGGACAAGTTTCCACTTCCTAAAATAAACTAAATGCTGGCGAAGACTAAGGGCGTGGAGTGATTTTCCACGATCGATCTCACTTCGGCCTATCACCAGATCGAACTGCATCGATCCTGCAACCATTTGACATTGTTTATCACACCATTTGGCTGTTACAAATTTTTGAGAATGCCGTTCGGATTGACCTCCGTAGCGGCAGTTTTCAAGAAGTTGATGTACCGACTTTTCGTCAAAATGGAGGGCATCCAATATTTCCAGGACGACATCTTGGTAATCGCGAGAGGACCATGATAGAAAGCTAAAGAACGAAATAAAGAGAGTACCTCTGATAAGACCTATATTGCTTTATCACTAGAATCTATCTAAAGTATTGTGAGACTGGATGC
Organism: Lissotriton vulgaris; assembly: GCF_964263255.1. Lineage (NCBI taxonomy): Eukaryota > Metazoa > Chordata > Amphibia > Caudata > Salamandridae > Lissotriton > Lissotriton vulgaris. Next base: position 161,865,112 of record NC_141700.1, read on the forward strand.
TATAGAGAAAAAAGAAGAACTGTAATTATTTCAAAACATTATTTTATTATTTTACTTTTCTGTTTTTGTTTTTTCAGTTTAACTGTTTATGCATAGATACAATTTATTTTGTTACATGAAAACATAATCATAAATAACAAGCTTTCAAAAAAGTGTAGATTTCATAATGTGCAATTGAAGCAAAACACCCCTTACAAATCATCTTATCCTATTACCATTCATTCTCTCATGCATACCACTACATTCACTACCTTTTCTAAAAAGACAAATATAAACAATTAGACAAAACCTTACATAAGATTAACCCAAGAGTATATATGGTAGACCACTATAAGTGTAAGAAAGATAGGTCCTACCACTTAATCATAAACTGATCTGTACATTGTTTTACAGTCTATTATACATTGTCCAGGTCCATTGTCCAGGTCTTTGGTGTGTACGGCCTACGTACGTTTTGGTGATAATTGGTAGTTAGATCACCTTCTTCAGGGCCAAGGTATAAGGCTAACAATTAAGACAAACACATAAATACATGAGTTAAAAAACGGGGAGTTCTTCAATTTCTATTTATATTGATCCGTATGAATCCAACTGGTCTTCGAACAAGAATAAATCTATGACCAGAAATACGAGAAGAATCTAAAATGGAAAGGCCGCTCGCTTAATAAAGTGCCCGATTGGCCCTTACCTAACTTCTGGAATTAAAGATAATATCAGCTTATCTCTTCACTCAGATGTTAAAATACCTGTGGCCTTTGGCTTCCTTTTAAAGTCCACTATGTGGTAGAACTTGGATTCATCCGGATCAATATAAATAGAAATTGAAGAACTCCCCGTTTTTTAACACATGTATTTATGTGTTTGTCTTAATTGTTAGCCTTATACCTTGGCCCTGAAGAAGGTGATCTAACTACCAATTATCACCGAAACGTACGTAGGCCGTACACACCAAAGACCTGGACATAGTATAATAGACTGTAAAACAGTGTACAGATCAGTTTATGATTAAGTGGTAGGACCTATCTTTCTTACACCTATAGTGGTCTACCATATATACTCTTGGGTTAATCTTATGTAAGGTTTTGTCTAATTGTTTATATTTGTCTTTTTAGAAAAGGTAGTGAATGTAGTGGTATGCATGAGAGAATGAATGGTCATAGGGTAAGATGATTTGTTAGGGGTGTTTTGCTTCAATTGCACATTATGAAATCTACACTTTTTTGAAAGCTTGTTATTTATGATTATGTTTTCATGTAACAAAATAAATTGTATCTATGCATAAACAGCTAAACTTGAAAAAACAAAAACAGAAAAGAAAAATAATAAAATAATGTTTTGAAATAATTACAGTTCTTCTTTTTTCTCTATAGCATCCAGTCTCACAATACTTTAGATAGATTCTAGTGATAAAGCAATATAGGTCTTATCAGAGGTACTCTCTTTATTTAGTATATTTTCCTCTCCCCCCTCTGGACCTAAAAACATATTGGGAGAACTCTTCCTCTTATAAGAAAGCTAAAGAACGTCCTGACCACCCTGAAGGGCAGTGGGCTCACGGCCCAATGGGACAAATGCAAATTCGGAGTGAATAAAGTCACATATTTGGGACACGAGATAAGCAACCGAGGCATTGAACCCAAAGCCGCGAATGTGAATGCCATTAAAGGCGCACCCACACCAGAGAGCAAAGAGGATATAAGAACCTTCCCGAGGATGGCAGAGTTCTACGGGACGTTTGTACCACACTTTGCGTCAAAGACCCATCACATGCGACAGATACTGAAGGACAAGTCCGCCTTCCGGTGGGGTGAGGAGGAACAGCGGGAGTTCGAAGAGATGAAACGGAGCATCTGTGAGGCAGTTCCCGTACACGGATTCGACCAAGAAGCACTCACTATACTAACAACAGATGCCAGTGACGGGGGGTTAGGTGCGGTGCTCACGCAACAATTTACTGGAGGCAATATCACCACAGTTAGCTTCGCGTCAAGAGCATTGGCCCCTAATGAGCAAACATTCAGTGTCATAGAGAAAGAAATGCTAGCAGCAGTGTGGGCAATGGAGAGGTTCAGGCAGTTTCTGTGGGGAGGAAGATTCACATTGCGCACGGACCACAAACCCTTAATCAAAGTGCTCACATCAAGCTGCCATGAACGCGCGACTCCAAGAATAGCAAGGATGACCTTGAGGCTACTGGACTATGTGTATGACATGGAGTACCTGCCGGGACACAAGAACAAAGTGGCCGATTTCATGAGTCGAGCGGCAGCCAAGGAAAGTGCGGAAGAGCAAGGCAGAAATGATTGGGAGGACTACGTAATAGCGACGACAGCAGACCCGGAGAAGGCTATAAGCCTCCAAGAGTGGGAGGCCGCGTACAGCAAGGATGGAAAGCTGGAGGCAGTGAAATCCTATGTAGCCAAACGATGGCCGGAGAAGAAATTGCTTGATGAAGAACTTAAGCAGTATTGGGAAGTCAGGGAAGAGTTATCCGTTGGGGACAACCCATGTTTCCTACTGAGAAATGAGAAAGTGATACCACCAGACTCCCTGATTGAACAACTCTTGTTCATCGGACACGAAGGACACCAAGGCATCGTCAAGACGAAATGGAGGCTGAAGGAAGACTACTGGTGGCCGGGAATGGACAAACGGATCGAAAGATATGTTCGAGTGTGTGAACACTGTAGCAATGCAGACAAAACGCAGAGGCTATTACGCCCTCACTTGGGAGAGCATGAACTCCCAGAAAATCTGTGGGAGGAAGTAGCGATTGACATCCTCGGGCCTGTCCTAGACTCCCAAGGCACGCAGGAGTACATCACAGTACTTATAGACAGGTACTCTAAGTGGCCTGAAATTAAGGTGGCGGAAGACACAGAAGCAAATACAGTACTCGCGTTTCTAACAGACATTTTTATAAGGGAAGGAATACCAAAAGGGATACTAAGTGACAACGGTCCTCAATTTGCCTCAACCAAGTGGGCCCTATTCATGGAACGAAATGGCATAATGGACAGACACATTCCGGTATATCACCCGGCCTGTAACAGCCTGGCGGAAAGATTTAACCAGGTAATCATGGGCTCCATCCAAGCAGCAATCAGCCAAGGAAAGGACTGGGAGAAGGAGCTGAAGCAGCTAATATGGGCGTTTCGTATAACACCTACAGCCACAGGATATACCTCGTTCCGGATCCTGAGGGGGCGCGAACCATTTACCAAAGACAATGTCGCATGGAAGCGCCTTACAGTTCAAAGTCAGTGGTCACCGGCGGTAGTCCGTAAGAACCTAGAGAAAGCCCAGGCAATATACACAGAACATTATAATAAAAGGCGACACACCCAAGAAACCAAGCTGGAAAGGGGAGAATGGGTCAGGGTCAAGCAACCCACCCAAAGGAAGAAAGGGGACAGCAAATTCACCCCTCCCCTCCAAGTAGTGGAGCCATACTCCAGATCTGCATGACTCAGCGATGGTAAAATATGGTCCCAAGACCGCATGGCTAAATGTAATCGTGTAGAGAACTGGGACGTGGTGAAGGAGAAGGAGAGAGATGCGCCAAGGATAGAAGGAGCAACCAATGGGAAACAGGGAGAGCTTCAGCCAAAGGGAATCCTGGCGGGAGAAAGACTGGGAAGAAGTGCAGAGAAACCGAACACCGGAGAGACTGAAACAGGAGAGGAACTTGAAGGTAGTAGTGAAGACGGTGGTGGAATGCCCGATACAGGAACTTTGGGGCTGACTCTGGTCAACACCCAGCAAGAAGTGCAGACTCGGAGAGGCAGAAGAATCATGCTGCCCAGAAGGTTTGAGGAGTTCCACATGGAGAGCAACTAAGACTGTTTTGTGTTGTAAGGTTTAAAAAGGGGGAGATGTGGTGTAGCGGTCTAGTGGCGCAACACCCGGAGGGGACTAAATCGGATATCCGGCGGCGGCCATCTTAGGACCATTGGCGCGTGGATTCTGAAGGTGCAGACAGTCCGATCCAGCGCTCCCCGATAATTGTAGTTATAAGTATAGCGGTTGACAATAAATCTTCTTTCAACCTTACCCAGTGTCCTAGTGTCATTGGTCGGCCATAGTGCGGCTACTGAACAATACACTATGTGCGGGTGATCTGTCCTTCTGATTCCTTGAAACCTTCAACTGTCCTGCAACAGATGGGAGCCGCGGCCCATGCAGGAAAAAGCGGTGGGGCGGTGGAAGGGGATTCGACAGAGGATAACAAGGGAAAATTAACTATTTATTACATTTTCCTTCGTGGTCGTCTATCAAATCCTCACCCCTTCCCCCCCAACACAGCCCCACCCCCCTACATGCACGGGCTGGTGCTGGTCATTACTACATCTTTAAAACATGGAACGTTAACTGGCGTTGTTATTTGCATAGCTAGTACATCCTGTATGCATTTTCAATTAATTCCACCAATGCGGATCAAAGTAACTGTCTTGCCTTCTCGAAGTTTCCACATAGTTTAAGATAACACAGCTGCACATAGCTTTTGAGTCACGAATACAGGGGCATATTATCAAGAAACAGTGTTAACATTATCGCCGCCTTAGCGGCAGAAAACTGTCGCTAAAGTGGCGATAATGGGCTTGATAATACGCCCTTGTGAATTCCCATAGAAGCCCATGTTCTGGTGGGAACATGGGCTTCTATGGGAATTCTCTACGGCGTATTATCAAGCCCATTATCGCCGCTTCAGCTGCAGTTTTCTGCCGCTAAAGCGGCGATAATGTTAACGCCGTGCTTGATAAAATGCCCGACAGTGTTTTGTAACACAGTCAAAAATTGTTCAAATCCCCGCCTTTTTCAGCGGGCCACCACAAAGCTGAGTTTGATTTGGGTTGATAACTGGGAAACAGAGACATGACAGTGGGTTTGTCTGACGTTCTTAGCAACAAGGGTGCAGTGACGTGCTGAGTTGTACAAAAACACCACAGTTACTAAAAAAAGGGCTCGACTATTGATCCAGCGGTTAAGCTAACCTTGTGTCAGACAAGCAGTTTGAACCCACGCCTACTCCTCTTTGAATGAAAGGTCACAATATATTGAAAGCACAAGGCGACGGATGGATACATCAGTGGAGAGAAAATATCAATAATTATTGACATGCACAGCATAGATGATCAAGAAATCCAAAGAAAGGGACGAGAGACTTAAATGTTGTGCTTCACTTAATGAGATCCTTCCTAACTGGAAGAAGTACTTGATACAATCAAAGGTGCTTCTAGAATCTTTACGAATGCGTCCCTTTACAATGAAAAGAAGGCCCTTTGAAGCATTCCATAGGCATGATCATAGAGTCCTATAGATTGTGTTCGGAAATATTTCAACTGACCTTAACTACTCAGCAGCTTCCAGTTTATGTGGGTGTAGGTAAGCACAATTGGCGAAAATATCAAAATAAAAAGTCAGATAAACAAAAAGGAGGAAGCAATCTGTTGGAAAACCACTGTGTGAAATGGAATATGAGACTCACAAAATGTTTGCACAGTGGCAGGAAAGTGGGAGGACCCCCTACAATCCCCTAAAAAAAACGCACCAGTCTAATGTAGCACAGCGGGATAAGGTCAAAGTGCTAAATGGGGCAAAAACAGTAAACCAGTTGAGGGAGATGGCAATTCAATCTCTATAGCCTCAGGAAAAATAGAAAAGGGGAGGAGAAGAGAGGTGGAGGGGGGAGGCCTCGAACTATGAGGCAACCCTCATTTAAAAGGATTACAAAACCGAAAATCTAAACCACTTTAAAAAAAGACCAACTTCAGAACAAAAAAATTGGACCACTTTGGTTCTATCTTTTTGTGTTACCGTCATTTCATTTTGAACTTCTAACATACATTGTATGTAAGATAATACTGGAAAAACCACAAGGGGTCGAAATGTTTGGCATCATTCATAGATAAAAAGACCCTACCAGGAAGGTTTAGAGTCTTCAAGAAGATACACATTGATCTGTATTCTGCCCTTTTGTAAATAGGCAGTCACACACTTGATGCAAGCACTTTGAGCCTCAGTGACTGGCGAATTCCCATTTTTAGGTTGCGTCTGCACAGCGTTTGCACTGTGCTTTTGAAATCTCTTGTATTTAATATGTTCGTGTTCATTTGCTTTGATGTGGAACTTTTTTTTGTTAGTTTCCCCTGGTTGCACGCATTTCCAATACTTCTACTAAAGCTGTTCACACTGTTTAAGCCCCATTCGCTTTCAAGATCAGATCATTCCTACGGAAAAGCCAGATAGCTTCTAACAGTATTCTGGAATGCTTGTTTTTTTAACTTATTTGTTTAAAACAGATGCTTTAGCCTCAGAATGTTTGCGGCATTTCCTTTTCATGCCTCAATACCTTTCTTTGCACTTTGTAGGCAATATTTAATTCAATTTAATATATCTGGTCATTATGATCAAATTCTAAATGTTGTAATAAACATTGCATGTTAAAAATAAAGTAATATATAAGAGCTATGCTATATTTGACTACTAAAGAGGCAGCCACAAGTGTAGTTACTTTGCAGACAACAGGGTCATGATTTGGATGGTGCAGTAGCACCAGGACCAAAAGCTCTGGGCACCCCACCAAATGCCTAATATTGCTATGTTTTACTACTATGCAGGCAGCCATTAGTGTGGTTACCTTACAGGCAGTAGGGTCATGATGTGAATGGTATGGCAGGTGCAGTGGCACCAGGCCCAAAAGTTGTCAGAACTCCTCTAAACACATAATATTGCTATTACATCAATTCATTCTATTTCCCTTTTTCAATTCATTTTTCAAAATGTTGCTATTACTTAGCCGCACTATGTGACTAGTAACAACACAATATGTTGCCTTTTTGTACATAAACAAGTCTTAACACTTTAATTGAATTTCTGTAATTTATATTCTACAACCACTCAGCCAGCTACAATTTACAACAAAAAACAGCTTATCATTAATCACATAGGCGGAACCTAATGAATTTACCCAGTGGCCTCCATCTCATGTCCAGGCTACATAGGAGGCTATATAAGGCCGCCGTATCCCTGCTCCCCAGTCAGGATGCTGGAGTGCGTGCCACCTGGGAGCGGGAAGTGGGCCATCCCATCTCTGATCCACAGTGGAGCCGCTGCTGTACACAAATACGCTGAGTTTCCCCTAACCACAGACACAAGTTGCTGCATTTCAAGTTTCTTTGGTGGGCATTCATGACACCGAGTAGACTACACCGCATGGACCTATCCCGCCCATACGCGTGTTACAGATGTCATTCCCCAGAGAAAGACTATGCACACATGGCATGGACATGTGATATGATTGCTAGGTATTGGAGGACGGTGTTTAGGGAGCTCTCTCATATGACTGAATTGAAGATCACGTCTTCCCCGCTATTGACACTTATGGGGTACAAATACGACCTCCCTAAACCCAAAAGACGCTTTGTCGCAATTGCGCTCCTCATTGCCAAAAGGGAAGTAGCCATAAATTGGGGTAGCAAATTCTCACCCACATTGAAAACATGGTTACGCAGCATGACATATTGCAACACAAATAGCGACACATACGCACAGATGCAACCGCCTGCTTGCAGGCCTCTTGACATATGGCAGCCATTCCACTCATATTTATTGGCCTTGCAAGACCCGGGAGACACGTCACCCCCGCAGCAGCACACCTCCCAAAGCATTGGGGCGAGCGGGAGAACACTAGCATCCGTTAGATAGACACAGACACGATAGTGATGTATATGCACTTGCCTCTCACCCTGTTATCCAGGATTGTTGTCTTTAATGATTGTTCTGATAACTTATACATGTATATGGACCTGATATCAACTTCAACCACCGCTAAGGCTAAGCTGTGCTGTATTTTTGCTTCAATGCTTATTGTGAAAATCAATAAATAAAATTAAAAAATATAAGAATTAATTTACCAATGCGTGTTATTATTTTAAACCTTTGAACCCAGACGCTCTTGACACATTTTCCTTTTCATGATGAACCCCCATGCATTCAGACCTCAGAGACTGAAACACTGACTGCCTGAAAGTGGACCAGTAAAGACATGGACCAAACAATCTGGTGCAGATTCTCAAGAAAATCACAGAATTCTGTGCAGCAGCCAAAAATAGTGCACTGCTTTGCGTGACAGGGAGGGAGCAGGAGAGGAGAGCACCATATCTAGAGATATATGGCTCTCTCCCCTCTCCCTAGCTCCACCGCAAATTTTAGCTGCTGTGCCCCACTCACACACCTTAGCACCACAGTATCAGGGTGTGTGCCTGAGTCTACCATAGGTTTTGTATTGAAAGGGTACCCTTCCAGTACAAACTACTATGCTTAGATACAGTTTCAAACTTTTCCTACTTTGGATGTGTGCTGCACAGTGTAGCACTCATGCAAAGTCGGAAAAGAAAGGAGAAATAAAAACCAGGGCCGGCTCTAGGGCGGTGTGATCGGTGCCACCGACTTGGAGTGGGGGTGCAATTCTTTGCAAGTATACAATCATTTTAAAAACACCTGCTGCCACATTCCTTGCCTCCAGCAATTTTCAGGCATCAAATAAAATGTCAAGATAACTCCAGTGATCGATTGTTTTCCTGGAAAGAGACGGAGGTTTATCTAGTGGAAATTTTGACTCATCCAAAGGTAGCGCAGAGGGTTAAAATGCCTGCTGCTAAGAACGTGTACCATGCAGATAACAAAGTGCATGTAATGTAAATAGGTCAGTGGGTTACTGCTTCTGTAAGAGAGCTCCTTTTGGTAAGTCAAAATCCTAATATAGAACACTGAGCTATTAACTATCATCAAACAGCTGCCTGTAAACCGCAAGGTATATGCTAGAGCTATATGTTTTTTTTGCCCAGTCTTTCATTATCCTAATCTTGCCAAAAGGGTTCATTTGGGTAGAAAACAATTCTTATTATTAGAGAGAACCCCTAACAATGGTATTACATTTTAAATTCTCAATTTGTGCTTTTCCAAAATAAGTACTCTTAAACTATATTGCCCACCAGTATCCATGACATGTGACTCCTACAAAACACCTTGTAGTCCTGTCTAATGTAACATTTCCTATACACTGATTTACACACCTATGATTGTCTTTGTGCAATGTGTGTGTGGGTAAACAGACATAATATCAATTCCAAAATATCGTTTGGACAAAATATTGAGTAAAAAATATAGACTAGCCAAAATATCGACCAGACATAATATAGACTACAAAAATATCAAGTAATATCGATATTAATAGCCAAAATGTCGAATCAAAAATATAGACTAGACATAATATCGACTAGATAGAATATAGACAAAAAAAAATAGAAAATAAGGTAGTTATTATTAATTTATAATATTTGTGTAATATAAATCTGTAGCGGGTTGTGGGTTTATAGGGGAATAGGGTGGGAAGTAATTTAATTATAATTAATTAATTATGTAAATTAATAATAATTGTTAATTAATTATTAATTGGTAAATAATTAAAATGTAATTGGTAAAATATATTAATTAATTAATAATGAATTCTTAGTAAATTATTTTCTGTAGCGGGTTGTGGGTTTATAGGGGAATAGGGTGGGAAGTAATTTTATTATAATGAATTAATTATGTAAATTATTAATAATTGTTAATTAATTATTAATAGGTAAATAATTAAAATATAATTGGTAATTAATTATAAATATTTAAATGATAAATAATTATTATTTAGTAAATTATTTTTTGTAGCGGGTTGTGGGTTTATAGGGGGATAGGGTGGGAAGTAATTTAATAATAATTAATTAATTATGTTAATTAATAATACTTGTTAAATAATTATTAATTGGTAATTAATTAAAATATAATTGTTAATTAATTATTAAGATTTAATTGATAAATAATTAATATTTAGTAAATTATTTTCTGTAGTGGGCTGTGAGTTTATAGGGGGATAGGGTGGGAAGTAATTTAATATTAATTAATTAATTATGCTATTTAATTAAAATTGTTAATTGTTAATTAATTAATAGTCATTTTAACCCCTACACTATCCAGCGCTTTCCCTACTGTTGCACCCACTGGAGTGGGAATAGTAATTTTTACCCCTACGCTATCCAACGCTTTCCCTACTGTTGCACCCACTGGAGTGGGAATAGTAATTTTTACCCCTACGCTATCCAACGCTTTCCCTACTGTTGCACCCACTGGAGTGGGAATAGTAATTTTTACCCCTACGCTATCCAACGTTTTCCCTACTGTAGCACCCACTGGAGTGGGAATAGTAATTTTTACCCCTACGCTATCCAACGAGTTCCCTACTGTTGCACCCACTGGAGTGGGAATAGTAATTTCTACCCCTACGCTATCCAACTCTTTCACTACTGTTGCACCCACTGGAGTGGGAATAGTAATTTTAATCCCTCCGCTATCCAATGTTTTCCCTACTGTTGCACTCTTTGGAGCGGGAAGTAATTTTTACCTCTACGCTATCCAGTGCTTTCCCTACTGTTACACTCACTGGAGTGGGAATAGTAATTTTAACCCCTCCGCTATCCAATGTTTTCCCTACTGTTGCACTCTTTGGAGTGGGAATAGTAATTTTTATCTCTACGCTATCCAGCGCTTTCCCTACTGTTACACTCACTGGAGTGGGAATAGTAAGTTTTACCCCTAAGCTATCCAACGCTTTCCCTACTGTTGCACCCACTGGAGTGGGAATAGTAATTTTTACCCCTACGCTATCCAACGATTTCCCTACTGTTGCACCCACTGGAGTGGGAATAGTAATTTTTACCCCTACGCTATCCAACGTTTTCCCTACTGTTTCACCCACTGGAGTGGGAATAGTAATTTTTACCCCTACGCTATCCAGTGCTTTCCCTACTGTTACACTCACTGGAGTGGGAATAGTAATTTTAACCCCTCCGCTATCCAATGTTTTCCCTACTGTTGCACCCACTGGAGTGGGAATAGTAATTTTTACCCCTACGCTATCCAACGATTTCCCTACTGTTGCACCCACTGGAGTGGGAATAGTAATTTTTACCCCTACGCTATCCAACGATTTCCCTACTGTTGCACCCACTGGAGTGGGAATAGTAATTTTTACCCCTACGCTATCCAGCGTTTTTCTACTGTTGAATTCACTATAGTTGTTACAATAAATTTTAACCATTTTGCTATGCTACGGTAAAAATATTATATATGTTTAGTTAATAATATGTATTTATATATATATATATTTATTCTTTTTGTTATATATTTTTGTAATTTACATTAATTATTTATTAATATTACATTTATTTAATCATTTTAACTAAGTTTATAATAAATATATTTATTATTATATTAGTTTTAACTTAATTTAAAGATATATAAAAAAAACGATATTTTGACAGTCTATATTATTTACAGTCAATATTTTAGAGTCGATATTTTTGTACTTACCTGTATAAAGATAGAAACTCGATATTTTGTCCCTCGATATTTTCTCATCGATATTTGTGTAAGTCGATATTAATGGGCTCGATATTATTTCAGTGATCCGTGTGTGTGATGTAAAGTGCTCTGACACCTTTCACTGGTATGAGTGGCGCTATAAAACTAAATGAATCCCAGAGATAATGGTTCTGGGGACTTGAGGGACACTGTCAAAGGTTGGTGGTGAGGGAATCCGTGGCAGAGGTGGTCATTGGGGGCAACAACAAACATTGTCACACAGGGCGCCAACAGTGTTAAAGCCGGCCCTGATAAAAACATTTCTTCTTTTACCGTCTCCTTTCAAATGGCGTTAACTTTTGCCGCTGAACCCTGTCTACTATTATTTGTAAATAGAGTTTTGCGACAAAAGGCATGGGTGGTTGCATGGGCCCGCCCACGTACCACGCATGTAACTCCCCCTTGGCACTACGTAACACAATATCAACAACAAACCATTACAAGAGGGTCTAAGGGATATAAAGTTTAAAGACCCACACCTGGTTATTATTCCCAGCTCCTTCTACATATATAACACAAGAAACCAGGGGGTCTAACAGCCTAGTTCCTTAGCTGAGCTGTCAATCCGACTTACCAGAATCTCGGAGTGTTTGAATCACATGAAAACAGCCTATTGTAAACAAAGGTGGACACTATGTTAATAGGAAACACAGACACAGTAAAGATCATTCAGAGATGGTGTTCAAAATCCAAAACATATAGCAATGGGTTACCATCAAATTGACTTGATGATCAGTCCTATCATCTGGCCAAACCCAGGTTTGAGTAAGGCTAGTCCCCTGATCATTGGGACCAAGTGAGCCACACCATTTGTTGCTGGTTAAGGATTTGTTCCACCAACACAAATGAACCGTCAATGATGGCTGATCTTTGATGGTAAAGTGAATAATAGTGCAACAAAAACAGAATAGTGAATTTAAAATAAGATGATTTGTCCTCCTATTACAAAATTTATTCTACGGCCGAACAGCACCTCCTAATTAAAAACCTAGAACAGTGCAAAAGAGACAGTCAACAAATATCTGTCTAGTAATGGGCCAACATGTTTCTGCCTACCGGGCATTACGTCCCTTGGCTTTCATCAGGTGTTTCCTATTAACATAGTGTCCACCTTTGTTTACAATAGGCTGTTTTCATGTGATTCAAACACTCCGAGATTCTGGTAAGTCGGATTGACAGCTCAGCTAAGGAACTAGGCTGTTAGACCCCCTTGTTTCTTGTGTTATATACTACGTAACACAAAGCAGTACTTCGCACTGCTTTGCATTACTTTTAGGGTACTTTCTAGCACAAAACAAGTTGTGCAGTGGAAAGTGAATTAGGAAAAAAAAAACATTCTGTGCTGGTTAGCATCACTTTAGTGATGCTATCCCAGCGCGAAATGTTTGGGAATCTACCCCTGTAAGCGCTAGTGTGAGAACCTCCATTTTTATTCTTGATGAATACTTTCACTTTTTTGTCAGAAGTAAGTAGTAAGCTTTTAAATTTGAGAAAAGATGCAGCAGGTGGACATACATACTGGAGGCTCTAAGGTCTGGGAAGTACTGGACCCAAGTATCCTTGTTTGCTGGAAGTGAAAGGTTGGCATGACAGAAAGTCATCACTCTGACCCTGATTTGGCACAGGGTGTTTTTCTGTGTGAATGTTTCTTTGTTACTTTTTTTCAGTGCATACAATACTGTTCCCTTGTACTTGTTGACTGTTATTGTCAACTCCTCTCGAACAATTTTAAGCGGGCTGAGTCTGCCAACTAACTGTATGCCTGCTAAATCATATTCATTGTCAACATCTTCTGAAATTAACAATTTTATTTTAAAGCCTTCCGTTTTTGTTCAGATATATATTTGATTGAACTATTCTGTGGTTTGCTGCCACTTCACAAAGCCAATTAAATGTGTAGAGGAGTTTGTGTATTTATAAACAGCCAGCATATGGCGCGCATTATTGCTGACTTCAAGGAGCAGAAAAGCAGGTGGGGGATATGGTTAATAAACAAATTGGTTTTGATATCTTTTTAATAAACCTAAAGTTTCATCTCTATGAAATTGACCCAATGTTGTCCTAAGATGCCTAAATCTGGCGTGTGCGCCACAAAGAGACCATCTGAGGCAGGCTTAACTTCACAGATGAGCCTAGCGGCCTAAATAATAATTTCAAGTTTACCTACGAGTTCTGAGGTATCCCTTACGAAAGGAGGAATTACCAGTAAAATCGGTGTTGCAACACCGATTTCCATGAGTAATTTCCAAGTTTGTTGCCATGTTCCTCAAACATATTTTCCAAGGGTTGACCTAATGAATATGATATGGAAAAACCCCATAAGTGTAACTCTCATAGGGTAATACCGCATTGCTCGGAATCCCAGGGGCATATTATCAAGAACGGCGTAACCTGGGCTTCTATGGGAATTCACAAGGGCATATTATCAAGCCCATTATCGCCGCTTTAGCGACAATTTCCGGCCGCTAAAGCGCAGTTCCTGATAATATGCCGCCCAGTTCGGATGGTAACAGAAGCTTCTAGCTGAATCACTATTACCCCAGGAGTTAGAATAAACGCTTTAGAGTCACGTTGACTCTGGTAAACTATTTTCTGAAGTAATTCCATAATGAAAATGCATCAGAAGGAATGACTGTCTTCAGAGCAGTCAAGACTCAACCAAGGCTACATCTGCACTGACATGGAAGAAGTGCTGGCAGTGTTTTACTGTTCTTAGCACTCTTCGGAGTCTTGAAAATTTCTTCTGGACACTGATTCAAAAACCGTGTCCACTACTCTCACGAAGAGGGTACTTGTGAACTTGGGGCCCAATGCGTTACCTTCGACTTATTCGACTTCAGAGTGGAAAGGCGTACCATGTGGACACAGGACTAAACATCTAGTACACTGAGAGCATTGCTGCATCCTTAGTACGTGCAATATGGAGACCAAAGGGGCAAAGGGATAATTTCTCAGCGTAAAAGTAACCTAAGCAGCTGCTTCACTCGAGACTCCTCGATTTTGTGTCTTTGATTTTTCCTTGTTGGGCCCTTTGTGTTCTCAATGTCGCTGTGAGGATGATGTTGCGTGGTGCATGTTCGACCTACTGTAACTCTGTCTATCCTTATGTTGGTCTATTGCTTATTCTAGAGATGGTGTTGCCCGTACACTCACAGGAACGCTGGATGGACAAACAGGCCACTTCTTTCTCTTTTTATATTGTTGTTTTCACCAACGAAAGCATTAAGATCTTTCCAGGTGCAGTTGGCGCTCCACTCTCCTTTAAAGGCTCCAAAGACATCCAACAGCTAAAAACCTGCTTCAAACTGACCATGATTAGATTTTATTTATTTATGTGTTTTATAGAGCTCGAACGTGACCCGTTAGGGTATCAGAGCGTTTTACAGGAGAGCAAAGCAATATACAGACAGACTTAGAATCAACCAGTAGCAGCCGTCAAGTGAATGATTCAATCTCAATTCAGCAGTGCAGTTTCTCCTAAACTGCTGCTAATAACCGTAGAGCTAGAATTCCAGTAAAATAGCGGTGGTGCAAGGAGCTCGCAATGGAGCTCCTGCATCTGCATCCCTGCAATCTAAAGGACAAAAAGTTCTGGAATGGATTTGAACAAATTAGCCCCTGAAGATCAGGAGATGAAGCTGTAACAGAGGCCTGACCAGTGGTGCACAGGGATGGTGGCGGGGAGTCAGACGGCTGGGACAGACATAATGGTAGATGGAGCGACGGTATTAGACCTGCCATGAGGGGAGCCAGCTTCTCGCTGATCAAAGATCAGAACAGAGATACAGATGCAGAAGTCGGCCAGAAGTGAGGATCCTTACATGCAGGGAGTTAGCTGAGAGGCTTGTGTATTACATTTGGATGTTCCCAACACCACCACTGCTTTTGCTAGTGCTGAAGCACAAAGCCCAGGCTCTGCGGAAGCAGCTCTGGATCTATTTGAGCTTCAGCCATGAGTCACCAGCAAAGTTCTGATGTGTCCACCAAATGAGGGAATGGGATGTTCAACAGAAGGAACTGAGATTCTTAAACATACTTCTATCAAAAAGCGAATTTGTGCACTTTCAACCACTGCGCTTGCAGGAAATGTGAGAAAAAATGAGTCCATACGTAGAAATCAATGAGTGTCTGGGAGATCGCTGAGGCACATACTTTTGATGTTTAAAAAGGTTTTCCAAGCAATCTTTACATGAGTGAGGTAACAAAGACTGCATTAGGTGTTTGAGACTACTTCGTGACAGTGCAGTGACTCACAACATACCCTTCAACCTTGACACCACTGCACTGTAACCCGTGCTGTACACCAGGAACATGGAACAAGGAATTTCAGATTCGGAGGAAGTGATGTAGTATGGTAACTAATTAATTCCAGGGCAGGTACATTATATTATTTATTCAATGTAAAACAATTTTCAGGTGGAGGGAAAGGATAGGTTGACTTACTTGAAAGTGAGTCATTAAACATTCTACTCGGGTATTAAAGAAACCGCACTGGTACCGCTGACGCCTATGAAAAAAATCATAACTCGGTGGAAGTCTCAAGGGGGATGATTTTTTTTTTTTATTTTTTTTTTTAAATATATTTTTATTGCAGGAATCAGTAAATCGTTACATAATCGACCAGCATTATAGCACAAGCAAAATCAATGAGATACAACCCTCCGTCCCCCCGCCGTAAGTTTCTTACACAGCCAGTCTGCCCACAACCCTGGGGGCGGGCGGCGAAATTCAATGGGGGTTCAGAAGGATGTCGAAGCTGGTCCGGATGATCCACTGTCCGTCATCTGCTTTTCCAAACAAGCCTATAAACCCAGAAAGAAAAACCCCACCCACAAAACGCTACAAACCAAAGAAAACCCCACCCAACCCCGCCATCAGCGCCCGGTAACAACCGCAACAGGATCTGCTAAGGGACCCATGGGGAAAGCAACAGGTCTGAAAATGTAATCGTTTATCGGGACATGGGGCGAGCCGCTTCCTCACCTTCAGAGTCGCTGGGGGCGCAATAATCCCTAAGGGCCTGTACTAACGTCTCCCACTCCAACGCTGCCTCCTGCGCCTTCTCATTACGCTGCCTCCAAGCTAACTGGTATCTTAGCGTGCTCTCCCCCGCCGCCCACTTCAAGAGTTCGCTGTGCCATCGGCCCCCTGTCGGACCAACTCGTGCCTTCCAGTTCCTGGTCACCTCTCGTTTAGCAAGGAGTAGCCCTAAGTCGATGAATTTGCTGGACATTTTATTCTTGGGGGTATGAGGGAACCAGTGCAGGAGTCCCACCGCCGCGTCAAACGATAAGGACCTCCCCGTCACCTCCTCCAGGGTCTTCCCCACTTCTACCCAGTAGGATGACAATCCCGGGCAGGCCCACAGCATGTGGAGAAGGTCCGCCTCCTGGGCCGGGCACCTGGGGCAGTCCGCCGCATTCGTAGCAAAATATCGCCTGATTTTCACCGGGGTCAGATATGCTCTATGGAGTACGTAATAGTGGACCAGTTGAAAGCGGGCGCGGCGTGTGCCCTTCCAGGCTCGCCGCACCAGCTGGGACCAGGTCGTCTCCGGGATCTCCTTGCCAATGTCCTCCTCCCAGCGGTTTCTCAAAGTAGTGAGGGGAGCCAGCCCCTCGTTGATCAGTCTGCCGTAAAGGCAAGTGACCGCCTTCACCGTGCCCGCAGACATCATCACGTATTGGCACACCGGAGATAAAGTGGGTTCCTCCTGCCCGCTTTTCCAGTGTGCCTGGATCGCTCGGATAAGGGCGGAGTGCAGCAGAAAGTCGCCGCGGGGGATCTCGAAGCGATCAATGAGCTCCTGAAAGGGCAAGAGCGCCCCATCCTCATACAGGTCTCCCATTAGCTGTAAGCCGGTGTCTTCCCAGTTCGCCAATCGTGACCAATCGCCGCCATGGGGCAAGGCCGTCAGCATCCCCAAAGGTATTTCGGGCGCATACGGTGTTCTCAGATGGCCCCGGGCGTGAGCTCGGTTCCAACACAGGCGAACGGTCCGCTCCTCCAGCGACAAGTCCCGTAGGGTCAAACGTTGTCGCAGCGCTATGAAGGAGAGAACATGCCTGGCCATACCCGTCCCCCTCCTGTCTTCTGGGCCCCGGAATTCCCGGGCTATCTCCTGGGTGAAGGTCTGGAGCTGCGCCGCTAAATAATACTTTTCAAAGTCCGGCACCGCAAGCCCACCCTCATCCTTCGGCCTCATCAGGGTCTTGAGGGCCACCCGTCGGCGGCCCGAGCCCCAGAGGAATCCGACTATCATTGATCGTAGTAGTCGAAACGTGGCCGGTGGGACCCAAATCGGTAGTGTCCGGAAATAATATAACAACCGGGGAAGCGCCACCATTTTAAGCAAAGCAATCCGCCCTGCCACCGAGAGCGGTAGCGTGGCCCAGAAGTCCATACAACCTCGAAGTGCTCGAGTGCTGCGGGCAATGTTCCCATCTAGAAGGTCGGATGGTTCGTGATAGACGTACACCCCCAGGTACTTAAAGCAGTCGGGTTCCCATCTAATCTCCCTACTTAGAGTAGGGGCGGGGGTGCCCTTGCGAACCGGGAAAAGACAGGTCTTAGTCCAATTCACCCGGAGGCCCGAGACCTCCCCAAACTCCGTGAGCGCCGTCGCAGCTCCATGTAGGGCGGCGAGCGGGTCCTCTAAGAAGAGCAGCAGGTCGTCTGCATACAGCGAAATGTAGTGCGGGCCCGAAGGAGTCCATAGGCCCGTATAATGGGTTCCCGACCGGAGATGCAGCGCGAGTGGCTCCACCGCCAGCGCAAAGAGGAGTGGGGATAACGAACATCCCTGCCTCGTGCCCCGTTCCACCGGATATTGTGAGGAAATCAGTGGTCCCGCCCGAACCCTGGCCGATGCAGAGGCATAGAGAACCGTGGTCCTTCTGATGAAGCCCTCACCGAGGCCGAACCTCCGTAGCACAGTGCAAAGGTAGTCCCATTCCAGGCTATCAAAAGCCTTCTCTAGGTCTACCGATAAGACAACCGGGCACGGGGCATCCACAAGCGGCTCCCCTAGCAAGCGGAACAACCTGCGAATGTTCATGGTCGTGTTACGCCTAGGGATAAAGCCAGCTTGGTCCTCATGCACCAGGGAGCTCATGTGTCCCAGCAGCCTCGAGGCCAAGATACTGCTCAGTATTTTATAGTCAACCGTCAGCATTGATAAGGGACGGTAAGACCCCGGGTCGGACGAGTCCCTTCCGGGCTTGAGGAGTGGAACCACCAACGCCTCGCACATCGAGCTCGGGAGTCGCCCGAGCCTCTTCGCCTCTCTGTAGACTACCAATAACCTAGGGGCTAGGAGGTCAGCATAAGCTGCATAAAACTCCACAGGAAGGCCGTCCAGGCCCGGGGTCTTATTCCTCGCCATCCTTTTAATGGCGCTACGGATCTCTCCCAGTTCTATGTCGGACCCCAGGGCTTTCGCCACATCCTGCTCCACTGTTCGGAGCTCCAGTGGCCGTAAATAATTATCGAGCAGGTCAGGGTTTCGGGCTGAGCGACTGCGGTACAAACGTCCATAATATTGCCGGTAGCAGCTCAGAATCTCAGGCTGAGTGTACACCTCGGTTCCGTCTGCCGTGCGCATAGATGTCGTCAATGAGGACTGTCGCGTAGGGTTGGCCAGCCATGCCAGCAACGCGCTCGATCTATCCCCCTCTGCGATGGACCGAACCGTATAGGCCTTGTAGTCAAAACAGCGAAGCCGTTCGACCTCCGCCGCCACCGCCTCCTTCGCCTCCGCCGTGCGTACCTGTAATTCAGGGCGCCCGGGGCGGCGAATTTCCAGCTCGCGGAGTTTCCGGTCCGCTGCATCTAGGTCGGCGAGGATAACTCGCCTCATGCCTACCTTTTTAGAAATACAGTAACCCCTCACCACCACCTTAAAAGCGTCCCACTCTAACGCTCTCGTGCTCGCGGTGCCGCCGTTGGACGCAAAGTACTCTGCGACCTTATCACCTAGGTCCGCCCTGAAAACACTGTCCTCAAGGATCTCAGGCCGTAATTTCCAGGTGGGCACCGCAGGCGCCCCGGGGAACCAACGAAGGTCCAGCAGGAGGGGGTTATGGTCTGATATGGTTCTGGTCAAATATTCAGACCGGACTGCTGCCGAAACCAGTTCGGGCGAGCCAAGAAATCCGTCCAGTCTAACGTGCAACTCATGGAGGCTCGAAAAGTAGGAATAGTCCCTAGATGTGGGGTGTTGCGCCCTCCAGATATCCGTTAGACCCCAGTGGGTCTGCCAGTCCCTACGACCCTTAGCCATGCGACGAACCGGAGAATCGGGAAGGGGTGGATGCGAGCGGTCAGTGTCTACATCCACTACTGAGTTGAAATCTCCGCCGAGCAGAAGGGGCCCGGAGAAGAAGTGGGCCAACGAGCCCGATAACCTGGAAAGGAAGGCAGTCTGGTCTATATTAGGAGCGTACACACAGCAAACGTTTAAGTCCCTCCCTCCCAAAGTGCCCGAGATAGCCACATAACGCCCCTCCGGATCTATCACTGTTTTCGTGACCTGGAAGGGAACCCCAGCTCTAACCCAAATCAGCGCCCCTCTGGCATACGCGGAGTACGAAGTGCAAAAGACCTGCCCCCTCCATCTACGCTGTAGCGCCGCCCCTTCCGCCTTGTTCAGATGAGTCTCCTGCAGCAGCGCCATTTGTACCCCCCTACGCACTAAATAAGCGTGGACTTTGTGGCGCCTGGACATAGTATGGAGCCCCCGCACGTTCCAAGTAACACATTTCAGATTAGCAACATCAGCCATTGTCCCATAATGTTCTCGCAAAGTCTCCCCATCTGGGTCCCAACAAAGAAAGGATATCAATCATCTCAGCACTGATGGCGGCCATTTTCCCCAACCAAAACTGAACAACCCAAGAATGAACCAAACCCCCATCCACCCTCTCCAGAACAGGACCCAAATAGCACCATCTAGTTCCCATCCAAACCATACCCATCAACAACCCACTAACCCCTACTAATCCTGCGGTCGCCACCGTAGGAAGGCCTTAAGGGCCAGGTGCGGGCCGGGCGGAGGCTGTGGGCCCTCGACGCTCAGGCTACCAGGACTAAAGCAAGCCCAAAACAGTGCCAAAAACCCTCGGGGCAAAAACAGGGCACCCCACCCTCCCTGCCCCGGGAGTCAACAGCAATCGTCGGCACCCGCCACCCCCCTGCCGGGCCCCCTCCCAAAATGGAGTAGCTCACCCCTTTACCCCTGTCCATCCAGAAGGTCCTCCACCGATTTCGGTGTGATCACCGGTGTATGGACGCTATCAGTCACCGATTCCTCAGAGTCCGTTGGCGCCCCCTCGTCACCAGGGTCTGCTTCCTCCTCAATGGCATCGTCCCGTGAGCCAGATAGCGCAGATAACACCTCCAACACTCCCCTCCGCTCCGTCGATGTCTCTGCAGTTGAGGGCCCCCCCGAGCGGCCACGGCGACTCCGAATCCTCCTGGATCGCCGTCTCTGCTCCGGCTCCGCCGCCTGCTGGGATGAGGAGCCAAAGCCATCTTTCCCCACTCTATAGAGTTCGAGCCAGGCACAGACATCCTCCGGGGTATCAAAGAATTGAGTTTTGTCATCGACAATTATGCGGAGCCTTGCAGGATAGAGGAGCGAGTACTGGATGCCCTCGCTCCTGAGCTCGCGCTTGACCGCCAGGAAGGAAAACCGTCTGCGTTGAGTTTCATAGGTGTAATCCGGGAAGATGTTCACCTGGCTGTTCGCCACTTTGAATGGACCATTATGTCTGGCGGCATTGAGGATGAAGTCTCTGTCCCTAAAGTGCAATAACCACGCCACCACTGGTCTCGGGGCACGTCCCTGCTGCGGTGGCCTCGCCGGGACTCTATGGGCACGCTCCAGGGTGTAGAAGGAGGATAGACCCTCCGGGGCCACCGTGTCACGGAGCCAGGCCTCCAAGTATGCCACCATGTCGCCATCCTCAATCTTTTCCGGCAGGCCCACCACACGGATGTTGTTCCTCCTGTTGCGGCCTTCCGCATCCTCCGCTCTCTGCTCCAGGGCCGTAATCCGGGATAAAGCATCCTTCATAGTCGCAGCCAAGGTTCGCTGCGCCGGCTCCAAGGTTTTCACCGAGCTCTCCACTTCCTTGACCCGGTCCGAAAGTTTGCCGTGGTCCGCTCTAAGGAGACCTAGGCTCGTCGCTACCTGGGCAATGTCCTGCTGAAGGGCCGAGCGCGTGGTCGCTATCGCCTCCAAGACGCGGTCAAATTGCTGTTGCATCGATGCACCACCAGAACTCTCTGGGTCCCCGCGTTCCTCTTTGTCCTGGGTCTCCGAGTCTGAGGCGGCTGGGGTAGTCCCATTGGCTCCTCTTGGTTTCCCCATGTCGCCGGGAGCACACCGTGCGGGTCCAGGAGCAGGCATCTCCGAGTGCAGGCTCCGGCTAAGACTCTCCTGGTTGCCGGGCCTCAAGTCGAGTGCCGGAGACCTCCGTCTCCAGGGCCTGTTGGAACTTCTCCGCTTCGGCTCGCGCCACCACCACGTCGTCCGAGGGCACAGAGGAGGAGGCGGAGACAGCCGCCGCCAGGTCGGGCAGGCCCGCACGGCCGATAAAGTCCCGGGGCGAGGGTCACCAACTCCACCGGACGATTTGCGGCGCCAGAGGGTTGCGCCTCCCATGGAAGGGGGTCGGCCAGGAAAAGGTAGCTAAGTGCGGTATCGTGAGTGGGGCCACCACCGGGACCTCCAGACGTCCGCGTGCGGGATCCACTATAGCGTGGGCATCCGCCCAGTCACCCATCCGAGTGCAATCCTCATTGAAAAAGTCCGATCTGACCGATATCCAGAACACAGATCACTGGGAGATGGCAGAGCCGGGGGTGTGCCGCCGCCGGCGATGCCTCTCCAGCCTAATGGATCCGGCCAGGGGGACAATGAAGTCCGGGCGCCATGTTGGGTCGCACTCCGCAACTCCGCAAACTTCGATTTTTCGCCGGGTCACCACTCGTTCAGACCTCGCCAAGGGCCCCGGCAGGTCTCCGTCGGGCCGGTCAGCAGAATGCGGGGGCTGGGGTGCCCCGCGGCCTCCGATTTACAGGATAATCACGGGCTCAGTCCCGGAGCCGAGCTCTCAGGCGACCATCGCCATCGGCGCCCAAGCCACGCCCCTCCTCAAGGGGGATGATCACAACACTTTCCAATATTATTAACAGTAAACCACATGGACAAGTGTGAACATACTGAGAGCAACGGGAGCAGGGGCTGGGGTGACAGATCAGGCAAGAGGACTATGATGACCCATGGAAGGATGTATTAAAGGCCTGCAGATGCTTACAGAAAGAAGGAGGCCATTATATGGTAATGTTGCAATCAAATCTCATAGAAAGGCTTCGAATTTGACACAGAATGTATTTAAGCATTTGTAAGATCATGTCTTAAGAGCAGCCAAGACGATGAATGCACAGAATTAGAAACAACCACACGCTCTCATTATGCTGAAGTATGAGACATACTAAGCATAGAGGAAAAATCTCATGATATTCTTAAGTAAAGGCAGAAATGTAGGTCTACCTGGGCCTCTGTACTGTAGTACCTTCCAAGAATTGTTAAAGGCCTGACTTGACCAAAAGCCAAGATCCCTAGGCTTTTGCGTTTGAGGGGGAAAAAAACTGTGCTTGAACCAACTCAAGCACTTCATTCTGGCGTGGACGTTCTCTTGCAGACTTTATTGAAGGTAAGTAACGCGCTTTACAAGTACTCTGATTGATTGAATGATTGAGCTGTGAAAGAGACTGGAAGGGAAGAGGAACAAGGGCGGTGGGAGGGAAGTTTTACTATTGTGTTGGTTAAAGAGAGTGCTTTGCTAAAACACCTATTTTTCATTTTACGGATATTTATATAGTACAAACTTGACCCGAATCGTGTATCAGAGCGCTTTACATAGCACCAGTTGCGTTACAAAAGGACACACTAATTTATTTGTTTTTATGCACAGGGAGATTAAGTGATTTGCCCATTATCACAGGATGTTCAGCGTTGTTGCCGAGACTTGAACCCAGGTCCCCAGATTCGATGGCGACCGCCCTAGCCGGTAGGCCAACGCCTCTCCCTTGAGAGAGGAGTTGGCTGTTATCAATACAGCTCCTCCTAAAACAAATGAAACCCTTGCTTCTAGAAATCAACTTCAGAACTACCTTCCAAGCCTTGGTCCCCTCATTCCAGGGTGTAATTAAAGCTTTGCTCAGTGGCCACCCCGACACCACTCTGGCACCTCTCAAAGACATCCTATTTCCCATAAAATGCATCATCAGGTTTTTGCAGTAGAACAATAGGGTAACAACACCAGTTATAATTTAGTCAATTAACTATAACTTGAGCCCCCATCATGCACTGCTTATGACCTAACATAATAATTTGGGGACCATGGTACTCATTAGTAATTTGAACAATATTGTTCTCTAAATCTAATTACTAGTAATAATAATAATAATAGATGCATTTATAGAGCGCATGGTTACACTTGGCCAGTGTGTCCCCGCGCTGTGGTGCAAAACTGCCACCAACCCTACCCAGCCTAGCCCAACGTGCCTATCCTGTGGGGGAGAGATGCGTTTTCAACTTTTGCCGTAAACTAGCTTCTGAGCCCTCCAACCGTAGGCTCATCGGGAGCTTGTTCCAATGCTGAGCTGCCAGAAAGCGGAAAGAGCGACCGCCCATCCTGGCTCTCTTAATGGCAGGAACACACACCAGCCCCTCCCCCCACCCCCCCCCAACTCAGTTGGCGAATTGGGGAGTATAGCCTCAATAAATCAGACAGACAGGAAGTACAAGTCCCCTGAATGATGCGATGACACACACACAATGCCTTGAACAGGATTCTCTCCCTTATCGGCAGCCAGTGAAGGGAGGCTAACGCCATCATCGAGGAGGCCCTCCTGGGGAGCATAAGAACTAGCCGCGCTGCCGCGTTCTGTACCACTTGAAGCCTTTGCAAACATTTACCCGTGGCCCCCAGATATAGCACGATAGTGTCATCAATAATGTCATTTAACATGTCATGAGTGATGCAATGTTTTCCCTACCCGTCGCATGGTGTTCCTATCCTCATGCACCAGGATAGTGAGAAATGGAAATACAAGCATTAACTAAAGCTCAAATGACCCTCACTCCTTAACCAATGCATTGTTATACCCCTACAAGTCCACTTTGCTTTTTAGCAATCCATTTAAATCTCAAAAACCTTTATAATGATTGGAAATATTTTCAAAATATTTTCAAAAAGGGATGAGGAGTTACTGTGAATCACTATCTTTTTAATATTTTCACAAACTACACATATAGCTTAGGTATTAGTTGAAACCCCAAAAAAGGGTAAGTCGACAGCTGAACTTGATCCATGTCTATTCAATGACAGGAATAAAAAAATTAAGAATCTGTACATGAAAATTTGAATATACTCAGTTATTCAGTTATTCAGAAATGTTGCCATTGATACTTCAACTAAAATCAAATTTAATGAATAGGGTTATAGTTCAAGCACAAACGCCAGATTTAAAATGTAGAATCCTGAATATTAACGTTTTTGATTGAAAATCCTCTACGAAAGATTATGGGGTGACTGTACATGTCGGTCTCACAAAATCCCAAATCGTATACTCACCTAAAGCATTGAAAATAGTACAAAATCGCGTATAAGCCCAGTAAAAGGTATTATTTAAATTAGATATTTTTATAGCACATCATTTTAGAAACCACGCATTTTAACGCATGTGCTCAAAATTGCCAGACAGGATGTTTTGTTGCATCCTATCTCAGGAGCATTTTGGTATGTGTGAAGTGTAGCATGCAAGTTTTTAATGCCATATTTTCTGATGTGTACACAACTTTATAACCACTTTTATTGTCAACTAGTTCAGAATAATTTACACTAAAAGCAGGTAACACTTGCATCAGGAATTTGGAGGGGCCAGGTCAGAGCAAGCCTTGCACACTGATTCAGAGGTGCTCAGAAGGCCTTTCAGGGGCCAGCAGTTGTTACACTAGAAGATGAAGCTGCCAAAAGAAAATGTCAAACAATAGGCAGCACATTAGCAACACCTTTATTGTTTGGTGGTGCTGATAATGATACATGCAGTGAGGCAGCCCTAACCAAGCAGGGAAGGAACCCTGCCAGGATAAGCCTTCGGATGTTAATGGCAGTCATAATTGCTTTGTTTTCCTTCTTTTTCAGTGCACGCTTGGAGGCTCTCCATGCACAGCAGGAAGAAAGAAGCTGAGCGGGCACCAAAGCGTTCTCCTTAGAGGGAACAGAGGGCAGGAATGACTCACTTTTGTCATAAATACAAAATGTTAGCACTCTAGTTGTTCTTTAGAATTCTGTGGTGAAGCTGCAATTGACCACTAGGGAATTAACTGGCAGACTGCTGCTGGTGTTGGAAGTACATGTTCCAGTGTCAGAATGTTTCACTGACAAACAAGAGGAAGACATTTGACCACTCATAGAAAATGTGTCCTGATTTTAATTTTCTAGCGCACTGACTTCAATTTCTATTAATAAAAAGAAACCTCTCATTTTGTTAATTTACTGCAGCATTCTGTGTAGGAAATTCTTACAATTTCACTGCTCTGATTCCATCAGCCTGGGATTCAGGTGTGCTAAACTTAGTCCTAAATACAGCATGTTGGTGCTCCAGTTCATTAGAACAATGTAACAAAGCTGCAGTAGAGCTGACAGGCTGCTGCTGGAAGTATATGTTTAGCCCCCCAGCATACCAGACTTTCTTTCTGACATTGATGAAGAAGATATTTGAGAACATTTCTTTCTGACATTGATGAAGACGATATTTGAGAAAATGTGTCATCATTTGAGCTTTCTAGAGCACTAACCATGAATTTTACGACAAAAGTGAAACCCTCATTGTGTTCATTTACTGCACAATCCTCTGTGGGGAATGCTTTCAGTCAAGATGGCGTTCAGGTGTGCCACACTTTTTGTCGTAAATAAAGAATGTTAGCACTCTAGTTGTTCATTAGTACATTGTGGTGAAGCTGCAGTGGAACAATGGAGTGTCAACTGACAGGCTGCTGTTGCTGTCCATAGTACATTTTACTCAGAATATCAGACTTTGTTCTCATAGGGCTTAGAAAGGCAGTGTGTACTTACAGAAAAGACAATGAATAGTGTATATACAATACACTTTACCTTCTGGAGCACCTCCCATTTATTTATTTATTTATAAAGTTTTATATAGCGCGAACATGACCCACTGGGGCTTCAGAGCGCTTTACAATATGCAGTTGTTG
This sequence comes from Lissotriton vulgaris, assembly GCF_964263255.1. NCBI lineage: Eukaryota > Metazoa > Chordata > Amphibia > Caudata > Salamandridae > Lissotriton > Lissotriton vulgaris. Next base: position 161,891,864 of record NC_141700.1, read on the forward strand.
AACATTACATGGTTGAGGTGGTATACATGGATTCAGTGTTCATCATTCGGGTCAAAATAGGTAGATAGGAGTATATGGGTGGCATAAGAGACTAGTAATTATTAAGGAATGGTCCACGAGGGAATCAGAGCGCGTTACAATCAACATATTGTTGCATAGCAGATGGTTGAGGTAGCATACAAACAATCAATATTCGTCATTCAGTACAAAAGAGGTAGACAGTAGTAGAGGGTAACATGTAAGACTGGTAGTCATCATAGAGTTAAAGGGATATATGATGTTAGCACGCATACTTTTAGCATGCATACCATTACCACGCATTTTTTACAGCGCAGGACCTTTTACAACGAATACCTTTACACCGCATTACACTACAACGCAGATACTATTACAACGCATACCATTACAACGTAAGTATAGGTAAGTATATAATATTTTTAAATAATGTAATTAATAATTATTTAAATATTTTAATTAATTATTAGATATTTTATTATTAAATATTTTAATTAATTATATTAATTTTTATTTAATAATGTGTAAATATATATGTTAAAAATACCTCTGTACCTCAAAACCCAAACCCAACCCTGAACCCTAAAAATACCCTTGTACCCCAAAACCCAAACCCAGCCCAGAACCCTAAAAATACCCCTGTACCCCAAAACCCAAACCCAGCCCTGAACCCTAAAAATACCCTTTACCCCAAAACCCAAACCCAACCCTGAACCCTAAAAATACCCCTGTACCCCAAAACCCAAACCCAGCCCTGAACCCTAAAAATACCCTGTACCTCAAAACCCAAACCCAACCCTGAAACCTAAAAATACCCCTGTACCCCAAATCCCAAACCCAACCCTGAAACCTAAAAATACCCCTGTACCCCAAAACCCAAACCCAGCCCTGAACCCTAAAAATACCCCTGTACCCCAAAACCCAAACCCAGCCCTGAACCCTAAAAATACCCCTGTACCCCAAAACCCAAACCCAACCCTGAAACCTAAAAATACCCCTGTACCCCAAAACCCAAACCCAGCCCTGAGCCCTAAAAATACCCCTGTACCCCAAAACCCAAACCCAGCCCTGAACCCTAAAAATACCCCTGTACCCCAAAACCCGAACCCAACCCTGAAACCTAAAAATACCCCTGTACCCCAAAACCCAAACCCAGCCCTGAAACCTAAAAATACCCCTGTACCCCAAAACCCAAACCCAACCCTGAAACCTAAAAATACCCCTGTACCCCAAAAAGCAAACCCAATCCTGAAACCTAAAAATACCCCTGTCCCCGAAACCCAAACCCAACCCTGAAACCTAAAAATACCCCTATACCCCAAACCCAACCCTGAAACCTAAAAATACCCCTGTACCCCAAAACCCAAACCCAATACCCCTAATAAATGTTTTTAAAAAAAGATAAACTTACCTATACTTACGTTGTAATGGTATGCGTTGTAATAGTATCAGCGTTGTAGTGTAATGCGTTGTAAAGGTATTCGTTGTAAAGGGTCCTGCGTGGTAATAGTTTCATTGTAACAGTATTTCGTGCTAAAAGATGCGTGGTAACAGTTACATACCAGTTAAAGTCTTAGGATGCGAATGTATTCATTAGGAGCAGTTTTACTTCTTTTTTTGAAGGAGGTAAAGGAAGTGATACCGTGAACCACTGGAGGTATGTAGTCCAGATCGTCGGAGCGATCCCTGAGAATGCTCTGCAACCAGTTCTCTTTTTGCGGAAGGATTGTGGTTTCAGCAGTAATGAACTTTGCACTACGCAATAGTCTGCATCCTCCTGATTGTTCAAGCTTTCATGCTAATTAGCTGGGGGTATTGCAATGCAGGGCTTTGTGAGTCATGCAGGAGATCTTCAGGTGTATTCTTGCCTCGTAGGGTAGCCATCCCAAAGCTTTCAAGGTTGGAGAAATTGATTATTTCTTTTAGTTCCTGAGACCAGTCTGGCTGGCATGAGGCAAACCTGCTTTCCCTCAAATCAGGTTTATCAAATCCCAACAGACAATCAGCAATTTTCACAGGGTAAAATCACCCTGGAACACACCACAATTCCTAAATTTAGTATGGTGCCCCCAACAAATGATTTACATTGTAACTAAAATCTGTTATCAGCCTTCATATGTGTTCCTTTTATGGACCCTCAAAAACAGGCTTTAACTACAATGAATTTCAAGGAGTACCATGCCACTGAGTCCTGTAATGGCTGCTACAACATATTCTCCATATTGTGACCAGCCAATCAAAGGGTGGTCCCATTGGAAGCCCCCTGCCCCTTATGCCCCTGGACATCAGCGGATGCTCACCTTGCCCACTTATATGATTTTTTTAAATTCATTTTGAGGATGCTTGGACCATGTCCCTGAGTCCTATAATGGATGCCACAACATATTCCTATTCAGGCCGGCCAACCAGGATTGAGGAATTTAATTTAAATTGAACAATCGAGAATATCTGAACACCCAACGGTCCTGATATCACTAACATTTTCTAGTTATTTTCCACTTCATGTCCACCGAGCACCTTATAACACACTAATTGCATGAAAACTTCTGAACGGATTAGACCAAATAATAAGAAGGATGTCTTCTGAATAAAGGTCTAACTTTGTTCCAAATTTGGTGCAATTTTATTCAAAGGAAAAACAAGGGTTATGTTACGTTATATTTAGGTGAAATTGTCAGTTTTAATGGAACATTTTAAACGAAAAAAAAACACTGAAATTCACCAGTTATAGTGAACTGAAGTAACTATAGCTTGCGCCACCACCACACACAGTGTTGTCATCATGGTGTAATTTTAGACGTCATCACTGATGTTATTAATGATGTCATAGCACAGGTCATGAGTGATGTAATATGGTATCCCGACGCCGCAAGGTAGACTGACGGACAGAGTGTTAAGACCGTGGTCGGAATTGGGCGTGGAGGTTGTGGGCGACATTTTTGGCGACGACCATCTCCTTACACATGACGCCTTCTTACAGGCCACGGGAGCCCCCCCTAGAATGTACTTAATGCACGCCACAGTCACACACTATGTACAACACAGATGGGCACCTCAACGCCTCCAGCCCCCACAACATCAACTGGTACACTTAATGTATCTCATGGGACTGGGAGGGCACCTGGTGCATTGGCTGTATGCAGGAGTTAGGGCCAACGCTGCGGTGTCACTCACTACCCTCCGGCATATTTGGACACAGGATACAGACCGGGCCATCTCAGATACAGAATGGACCACAATACTGGAGCATCCCAGGCGAATCTCCCGCAATGTCCGGTTCAGATTTATACAAGGGATGGTTCTGCACAGAGCATACCTGACCCCCTCTCGCCTTCATAAAATGTTCCCAAACTCTCCCCATACCTGCCCACGCTGTGATGAGGAAGAGGCTGGGCTCATTCACATGATATGGTCGTGCCTGCGACTCCGAGGTTACTGGATGGAGGTGTGCCGGACGCTGAGGACAGTCACAACCCTCCCGGTGCCAGAGGAGGCACAATACTGCCTCTTGGGGTTGCGCAGAAGGCCTAAAGAACTGAAGGCCCAACTGAAATTACTAGATATGGCACTGCTGCTAGCAATTAGAACAATTACCATGAGGTGGAAATCACGTAGACCGCCTGGGGCACACCTCTGGCACTCTGAAGTACTTAAGTGGGGGAGAGTGGAGGGGACAATACTTGGGAGGGAAGAATCAAGAGGCCTTAGGAAGTCCCCTATCTCCTTGGAATGGGAGACTATGCTCATTACACTGGAGGGAGAAGACCGAACACAAATAGGAGACAACGGCCATGAGGATTAAATGGGAGCAGTTCCACCACGCCTGGCACATAACAGTATGCCCTGGACCCACTCACATTCACCTGCGTTAACTACTACCACATGATAATGTGCGCCACGTAATGGCACATATTAGCACCTATGCTTACCGGGAAGGGACCCATTTTCAATTTTCCTTTTAGACGATTGCCCCTGTTGGATAGCCAGGAGACGACCAGTTTTAGGATGGGAGAGGGTGGGGGGGGGGTGGGCGGACGGGGGTTGTTTGTTTGATGATATCACATTACCTCGTGCAGTGAATATCGTGACATTTTGAGATGAATGTTTATGTAACATTATGATGCACAATATGAATATCATTGTTATAAGAGATAGAGGTTTGAGTTGGGGAGAAAATATAAAACCCGGCTGTAGCACTGGGAATATTTGATGTACTGTTATGCTTGATGTCAACCAGCTGTGAATAAAGTTTTTAAAAAAAATGAGTGATGTAATATGTGAGGCCATAAGCAGGGCATGGCAAGAGGGAGCGATACAGTTATTTGAGTTAGCTATAGCTGGTGAATTTCAATGTTTATCTTAGTTTAAAATGTTTACATTTTATTTTAAAAAATGACATTTTTACCTAACTATAACATCATTTTGTTTTCAGTGAATTTCTTAGGTTTTTTTAATGTAAAGTAAGATATTTTTACCATACCTAACTATAAAGTTACTCTAACCTCTGTTTTTTTTAATTGTATTTCAAGGGGTGTTTTTACCATAAAGTAATGCTTTATTATAATATGTAACTATACTACTTCCAACCCGTGCACAGCCTTCGCTCATGCACGCCATGGAGTTGGCCACTGGGCCCCGTCTGTAGTTAGGCCCTGTGCCCAGCCGACCTAAGGATTGTCTATCCCCACCATGCACACCCTTAGACTATGCCAGTGTGTGGGTTAGCCAGACCACCACAGACACTCCCAAACCCCCTGTTTTAAAATGCTTTTATTGATTCAGCAGGACTCTTGCGGAGATCAGTGCAGGCTCCTGTGCTCCTGCAGGACTAGCAGCATTAAGTGGCTCGTGCTGCCTCCCACAGGAGTGCTATGGGATTTCAACTGCCCCCATTTTTTTGTATTTCACCCCAAGGAGAGGGGTCCCTAGGGAACTCTCCAAAAAGTTCCAAAAGGTCAAGGTTCCAATACCCTGCCATTTATGCCTTTTTTTCATTTTAATTTTCACTCTGCAAAGGCAGGCGCAACATTTCTCTTCATTGTGGGCTGGCCAATCAGAACACGAGCTCCAGTGGAACTCGTGGATGCCTGTCACTACTGTGAGAGTGAGGCAGTTGACAGGAATAAAAGCCCCATCAGTCAATCACATCACTTTATTATTTGAAGTTGCATGCCTGAAGGACTCCTTTGGGAGTCCAGTGTATCCAACTGTCCGGAAGGCTATCAATTTTTAACTTTAATTTCTCAAAAAGTACTGAACAGATTTACACGAAATCACAGAAAGCAGCTTTCTGGTTAAAGATCTAGCTGTCTGCCTAATTTGGTGTTGATAGCACGGAGATGGGGCAAAATTAAAATAATGGGGGTTCAACCTTTTCTTAGCGTCAAGGTCAGGGTTTCCGAGTCTAACGCACTTAAGATGACGGATCTTTGCCACATTGTTTTAAACCAGGAGCTATTTCCTCACCATAAATTATATCAAAATAACAGTTCGAAGTTCAGTCAATAATGCAAGTTATTTTTTTTTACAATCAATTTTATTGATTTTAAGATCAAACACATTAACAGCACAAGACATTTGGTCAATGTTACAAGCCATTACCGCAGTTGTTAGTTTTGAGTGCATACAGATTAATGGTTGAAAGCACCTCCATGACGCAAAACATTACAAATGTGTACAGCAGCGAGCTCTGGTTCAATTAGTCCAGTTGATTTAACCATTTTCCCCTAGACTTTGTTGTATTTGGTTGGGCATCCCCGGGCTTCAAATAAGGGTTTCTCCTGTGCAGAACACCAATCCACTCCCCGGCGCCATTTTGCTATGCTTGGGGATTTCGCTTGTGCCCAGGTAGCTGCCTTATCACATTTGGCCACCGCAACTGCTGTCCCAAGGAATAGTCTGTCAGGTCGAGAACTGTCCAGGCCATCCATCACCCCAGGATGCGATGTATGGGATTATGGGGGACCTGCCAGCCCAGGACCTGTGTGAGTTTAGACTCTATTGCTGACCAATATGGGGCAAGGTTAGGGCATATCCAAATCATGTGGTAGAAGTCTGCCTGTTCTTGGCCGCAGCACATGAAGTTTGGGGAGGGACGCAACCATGCCCTGTGTAGGCGTGCTGGGGTGAGGTATGCAGCATGCGAATAGTATAGTTGAATTAGGCGAAGTCTAACTGAGGTCGTGATGGTTTTGGGAGCCATATGGGCGTCACGGCAATCCTCCTCCTCCAGGGGACCCAACCATCCTTCCCAGCGGGTCCGGAGCAGATAAGTGTTACCGGGCCATTGTTGACAAGAGTACGATATATTGGGGATACCTCTCCCCTCCCTAGGTTCCCCATTATGACCTGAGCTTCACCTATGTGGTCCCATTGTCTGAAGAGCATGAGTGCCGCCACCTCTCTTAACCACATGCCTTGCCAGAGAGGTGTGTGCTGGCTCAGTTGTTTGTCCCAATATGTGTGCCTCAGGGCGCCAAGCCACCAGGACCGCTCTGGTTATCGGCGGTATCGCTTTAGGTATTGGGCTCCGGTATAAGTATGCTTGTATTTGGGGGAACTCCATGTACTTGAACTCCATTTTGTAGGCCGGGTCAGACCAGCCCCCAGTGAATCAGTCGTGAATTACAAGGAGCCGGGTGGCTAGATAGTATAGGTGGAGATCGGTCATACCCATGACTCCATCAAAGGGTGGGATACTGCATCCGGCGGCCACCCCATCTATCTCCCTAAACCAGCTGTGTGGGAAGTGGAAAGTGGTATTTTGAATGATGTATAAGAAGCGCGGTAGGGTTATTATTTTGAACAACGCAACTCTCCCAAGTGGGTTGAGTGGTAAGGTTTGCCAGAGCGTGAGATCGTCCTTGGCTATTTTAACCAGTGGGGTAATGTTTAATGCTCATTCTAACATGAGAAGCAGAGCGACCCATATCCATAAATATTTGAATGACTGTCTGTCTCCTGATGGGGATGGTTGATTGACAGTCAAAGCATTCCCTAGAGAGGTGGAGGGGCACTAGGGTTGATTTTGCCAGGTTGAGTCGGAGGCCCATGTCTTTATCGAAGGCTTGGAGTGCCCGAGGCATCTAGGACCAGAGCTGGCTGGATCAGCCAGGAAGCGCAGGACATCATCCACGTATAGAGCGATTTTATCAATGTGGCGGCTTCCCCAAGCCCAGCCTTGGATCAGGTGGTCAGACTGAATGAGACAGCCCAAGGGCTCCATTCAGAGTCCAAATAGAAGGGGCGAGAACAAACACCCTTGCCTTGTGCCTCTCTGACTTGGGAACGCCTTTGAAAGGCCTCCATTGGTAATTACTCTGGCTCTGGGGTTGTAATAGAGGACTTGGATAAGGCGTCTGAATTGTTGTCTAAGACCCATCATCTGCAGGACGTCCTTCAGGTAATACCAGTCCACTGTGTCATAGGCATTTTCGAAGTCGACAAGAAGGAGCTCTAGGTACGGTGTAAGGAGCTGGCGGTGAGCTAGGGTCAGATGGAGGCATCTTAGGCAGTGTCTGGTGCTATGTGCTGGCATAAAGCCACACTGGTCCGGGTGGACCAGCTTGTACAGAAGGGGACGGAGCCGCTGGGCTTGGATTGTGGCATATATTTTTATCTCTGTGTTAATTAGTGAAATCAGGCAGTAGTCCACACAAACAGGAGAGGGCGGCTGGGTCTTGGGAATCACAACAATAGTCTCCACGTCAGTTTCGGGGGGCAAGGATCCAACCTCAGCAACGTGTTAGTAGAGGTCTATGAGATGGGGAACCAGCAAGTCCCGGTAAGCTGTGTAGTATTTTTGCGGGAAGCCGTTGGACCCCGGCGTTTTGCCGGCCTTTAGCAAAGAGATTGCGCCATGTATCTCTTCTGGGGTGAAGGGGCAGTCTAAGTCTGCTGCCTCATCCTTGGTGAGGTGAGGGAGTTGGATCTTTGCCTGGCACATCATGTCCGGGATGGTGGCTTCCGGTTCGCTAGCGGAGTATAATCGGGCGTAGTAGTCAGCAAACACCTGCTCAATTGCTGGTTATGTGTGTTGGGAGCCACCTGAGGTGTCTTGGACTTTGGGGAGTAGCTGTTAGCTAGGGGTAGGAGACTTGACTATGCAGGAGCCTCCTTTTTTTATCGCCTCATTCGTACACTCGTGCCAAGGAGGAGTGCCACAGCATTTTGGCCGAATCCAGGGAGAACTGTTTGATCTCCACGCGAATGGCCGCAAGTTGCCGGTCTTGGTGAACATCGGGGGTCCCAGTTAGGGCTGTTTCCATCCGTGTTGCTTGTGCCTCAAGATGGGTCAGGCAGTAGTTCTGCGCCAACCGCTTCGCATGCACCCGGCCCCTGGCTACTCCACGGATGGTGGCTTTACTTGCCTCCCAGAGGGTGCTCGGGGAGGGGACTGATCCCTGATTAGTAAGGAAATATTGGTGCAGTTCCAACTCTACCTCCTTCTTGACCTCTTTGTCCTGTAGGAACCATGCATTCAGCCTCCACAACGTCCGGGGCATTTCTGAGGTTCCACCCAGGCCCAGAGATAGGGCCAAGTGGTCCGAGATTCCCTGTGGAGGATGACAATAGTTGGTACTCTGTGACAGTTGGGTAGGCAGGAGGATCAGGTCAATGCAGGAGTGCGTGCGTTGGGCTGCTGAGGTATAGCTATACTGAGAGCCTTGGGGATTCCAGACCCTCTAGAAATCGCACAGACCGAGGGTAGCCACCCAATCGGCCAATTTCCTGGCATGGGCTAGCCTCATTGGGGAGGGTATGCCAGTCACGTCAAGTGTTGGTTGGATAACTACATTGAATTTGACCCAATCACTGTCTGCCCCAGGGGTAGGGAGGAGATTGTATCAGTGAGGTGCTGCAGGGTGGAGGTGAGTGTAGCGGGTGGGACATATATGGACTCCAGGTTAAGGGTATTCCCTTCTAGTATCCCGGACATGGTCACAAACTGGCCCTCGGGGTCCATCGCGATGTGGCAGGGGGTGAAGGGGAATCCTCGCCGCAGTAGGATTGCAACGCCTGCGAGCCTTGTTCGAAACCAGAATGCCACACCCCGTTAAAACCATATTGTGCGAGGAAGAGGCATTGGGTCCCCAGGAGGTGGGTCTTACCCATGGTGGTCGTCTGCATCGTGGCTGGTATGCAGAAAAAGTGGGCCAAAGGGCAATGGGCTCCAGAGGGGTTGGTACACTTCAATGCAAACACGTAATTGCGGTTCGCGCTGTGTGTTGTGCGTTTCTGCAGTGTCGGCGCGGTAAGCAGATGTCAAAGTGCTGTAAACCTTAAGGAAAGGAGACCATGGCAAATTCAGACATAAAACTACCCAGAGGACACTGGTCACCACCCTTCCCGCCCTACCTCCCCCTACCCTATGCTTCAGGAACTGAAGCATCTGTTGCCCTGAAAAAGAAAGAGAAAATAACAACAACAAGCTAAACTGAAATGCTTAGCAGGGAACTGTGTGGTGGTGGTGGACCCCTCCACAATATCGGATATGGTAGTGTCATTGGCATGCCTCTGAGTTCTGCATTGTCCGTGGGATATATCTCCCCTCCTCGTACAATCAGGACTTCTCCGATCCCTGCTTCTGTACCTCTGGCTGATTCCCTAGAGTGCAGAGCTTTTGGAAAGATCATAGTCTGAAGCTGTAGGCTCCGTGGCCTCGGAGGGGCCCGGGTCGCAATGCAGTTCATCCGCGGAGCTTTCTCGTCTTTGATCCCATGAGGTTGGAGGGACCACAGTGGTTTTGGGTCCATGGGCACCCGAGTCAGGCAACTCGGACACCCCTCCACACAGTCCTCGGCCCCTGCAGGACTTTGTGCGCCTCCTTTACTGCTTAGGAGAGAGTGAGTCAGTCCTCTGTGATCCGGACGGCCCGGTCAAGGATGTAGAGTGGACTCAGAGGGGCCATTCCTCAGTCAGCCAGGTCCACGCAGATTGTGGGGTCTCGAAAAAGAGCGTCTTGTTTTCAAAGGCAACCAAGAGGCGGGTCGGGAAGAGGAGCCCATACCGCAGGCCCAGGTTACAAAGTTTCTGCTTGACCTCTGTATATGAGTGTCGTTGAGCCTGAACCTCCCTAGTATAGTATGGAAAGAGCATTATGGTGTGGTTCTGTAACTTTAGGATACCCTGGGCCCAGGCTGCATTCAAGATGGCATCTCTGTCCTTAAAGTTTAAGATCCTAGCGATGATAGGACGGTGCGGGGCACCAGGAGGCGGATAAGGAGCAAGAGAGCGGAGGGCACGCTCAATAGCGAACCATGTTGGTAGTGCTTCTTTGGTCATTTAAGAGTTCAGCCAGGTTTCCACAAAGGCAGCTGTTTGACCCTGCTCGGCCCCCTAACGGAACCCCACCAGGCGGAGGTTGTTATAACGTGACTGGTTTTCTGCTTCTTCAGCCCTTCCGTGCAGCTCTTTGGTATGAGTTTGCAGGTCGGTTACCTGTTACTTTAATTGACTGAGCTTGTCCTCAACTGTGGAAATGCAGGATTCCGCTTCTGCAATATGGGCTGTGGCATTGCGCAGGTCCTGTCTAATGAGAGCCATGTCTACCCGGACCCCGCCGATCTTGTTCTCCACTTAGGCCTGAGAGGCGCCGATGGCCTGCAGGATAGTCGTTAGGTCAGTCCCTGGGAGGGAGGAGCCCCCAAGTGCCCCCTCTGCAGGACCCCGATCACTTGTAGTATATTGGTCCATTTTGGTTTGAGTTTGGGCAGTGGATGACTTAGGGGCACGGTGTAGTGTAGAGTCCACTCAATTAATGGTAGAAAAGCAGGTTTATTGGAAGAGAAGCACAGGAGCAAGGTAGGGTATAACCTACACAGGACTTCTTCCCAGCAACTGTAACACACAGAAGCCAGGAAGAGAATCCTGTGACATAAAGGAACATTAAGGCAAAACAATTCCAAGAATAACTTAAAGGGGCAACACGACACATCTTCTTCCTTATGAAAAAAACAAAAAAAACAAAATAAATCAACAAACAAAATCTCGTAACCATATGGGTTTGGAACAAACACGTTTCTTACCAATAACAAAATTCTCTATACAATTGGAATCCATAACAGTGGTGTGGTTGGTGTTGCAATTGGAAGAACCACAATCAATAGCATTGTGAGCATCATTAACATTCCCGGTGGAAACCAAAACATCCTTACTAGAAACATCTGGAACAACTTCACTAATAATACTGCCACCAGTAGAGGTGCCAACAGGAACAGACGTAATTTCAGATGGAGCAGAAATACTTTCAGAAAAGAGAAAACCACCATGATCCTCTTTTTGAACAACAGGAGGATTAAATGATATGTTAGGCAAACTTGCAGCATTAACAGAGCAGAAATCTTCTTTTCCTTTGTAAATAGCAATTCTCTTTAAATTCCAAACTTTACCATCACTCTAAAGGACAGCATTGCGTAAAACTTTCTTAATCATTAAAGGTTTTGAGAACTGAGATTCACCTTTGCGAACCTTCCATGGTTTTTTAACTTTGACCATCATTCCAGTTTTAACACTAGTGGAACCAGAAGCAAATTTATTATCAAAATCCTTCTTGTATTGGAGATGTTTCCCAACAATATTGTCTTTAATTTCATTCATACATATATTTAAACAATCTTTTTTATGCAACCAATTTGAATTATACTTGGTCCTAGCAACACGGCCCCTCATAATTTCGAAAGGTGACATCTTTAATGCATCATGAATATTGGTTCTATAGGACCAGACAGCTTTGTAAACACCAACTTCCCAATCATCTCCTTTCATTGTGGCAAGTTGAATGGCACTTTTCAAAACTTTATTGAATCTCTCGCATAATCCGTTACCACTCGGATTATATAACGAAGTGGTTTTATGAATTATGCCAGTCTTGTCAAAATAAGATTTAGCCAGTTTAGATAAGAACTGGACACCATTGTCACTAATAATTTGCGTAGGAAGACCTTACTCCATAAAGACTCTATCAATAAACTCTAAAACTGTGGCTGAGTCGACTTTATCCACAATGGTAATGCAGGGCCATCTTGAAAAAATATCAATGATAGAAATCACGAATTTGTGACAAACTCCGATAGGTCCCATAATATCCATAGCAACAGTATGCCAAGGACCATCAGGAATTATAGGTACACACATGTCAGGTTTCAAAGTATTGAGTACTTTATCAGAGTTGGAACAAACCACACATTCTCGTACCATTCTTTCAGACATGACATCAATACCTGGCCACCAGTACCATTGCTTGATATTTTGCTTGGTCTTAACAATACCACAATGATCCTTGTGGCATAACTCTAAAATGGAGTGCCTCAACGTTGCAGGAGGAACAGCTTTATCACCACGAAAAATCGTATTATCCAAAACAGTGAGTTCATTCCTGACCTCCCAGAATGGTTTAAGGTCAGATGGTAACTTACTTTTCTCCAGCCACCCCTTGCGAATAAAAGAAACAACAGAGGTCAGAACATTGTCTTTAACATACTCCTCAGTCCAAGCTTTCTTCTCAATGCAAAATGGATTCTCATCATGAATAAGAGCAACTTGAAAGGAATCCCATTCACTAACCGTACACTCTTGCAAGTCTGAAGGCATGCGCGAAAGAAAATCAGCAATAACATTGTTTTTGCCAGGGAAATATACAATTTTGATTACAAAATCTTGTAAGCGCATAGTCATCCTAGCAATTCTAGCAGTGGCATTGAAAAGGCCATCAGTAGAGAGGAGTTTGGTAAGGGGTTTATGATCAGTTCTGACTACACAACGTTTGCCCCATACAAAACTTCGAAAATGTTCTAAGGACCAGACAACAGCAAGAGTTTCCTTTTCAATGACAGAAAATTTGCTTTCAGGAACTGAAAGGGCCCTGGATGCAAAAGCGACAATGTGTTCTTTTCCAGAATCGTCAATTTGTGAAAGAACGCTCCCCAAACCCTTGTTACTGGCATCGACCGTAATGACAGACTCAAGGTCTAAGTCAAAAGGAGATAACACTGGGGCATTAATGATATCTGATTTAATACTATTGAATTCATTCTCACAAAGGGCGGACCACTCAAATTTGACCTTACTTTTCAAAAGTTGTCTAATATTAAAAACTTTACTAGAAAACCCTTTAACAAATTTAGAGTACAATTCTACCATACCGAGGAATGATCGGACATCATCCTTGCTGGTTGGAGAAGGTGCCTCCTTAATGGCATCAACGAGTTTGGGTTTAGTTGAGACCCCATCAGAACATAGAACATGACCTAGGTAAGTTACAGATTTAACTCCAAAATGACATTTAGAAAACTCAATGGTTAAACCTTTACTATCTAGAATATTAAGAACCTCTTCAAGAATGGAATTGTGCTCTGTTTCATCTTTTCCATAAACTAAAATATCATCCTGGAAAAATTTAATTTTAGGATGCTTGCCAAATAATTGGTGCATAATACGTTGGAAAATGGCAGCAGCGGAGGCTAAGCCAAATGGCATCCTCTTAAATTGAAAACATCCCATAGGGGTGATAAATGCTGTGAGATGCCTGCTGTCATAATCCAAGGAAATCTGATGGTATGCGGCCGAAAGATCCAATGTAGAAAAAATGGTGGCACCTTTAACAGAAGACAACATCTCAGAAATCTTGGGTAATGGAAATTTGTCAACTACAATGTTCTCATTTAAATGGTGAAGGTCAACACATAGCCTAATTTTGCCATTTGCACGTCTAGCGATAACAACTGGAGAAATCCATTCAGAGGATTCTATAGCTTCAATAATATCCTCTTTAACCAACTTCTCCAATTCTTTTTCAACATCACTGCGAACTAAAATAGGTATATTCCTAGCTTTAAAAATTTTAGGTTTAGCATCACTTCTCAAAACAATGCGATGAGAAAAACCTTGTAGATTACCAATTTTGCCACTAAAAACTTTGGGAAACTTTTTAAACATGGAATCACCAATTTTTTCACCGTCATCAATTATTAACACCGGTTCGGGACTATTGGGATTAAGAATGATGTCTAAATTCCACTGATCTCTCCATCCAAGGACAGAAGGGCCACGTTTACACACATAGAGTTTTCCTAGGGAATTTCTATCTTTAAATCTGAATTTTAAAGGTTTGAAACCAATGATCTCAATCTTTTCCCCCAAATATCCTTCAGGAGAAATATCAGAAGCATAAAAGTCATTACCTAAACATTGTGCAAAATCAGAATTCCATACTTTCTCATTAACAATAGTGTATGGGGAACCAGAATCTGCATAAATGTTGATGGGAACCCCACCAATCTTCATGTTACACATAGGTTTTTTAAGAACATTCCCTTTGAGAGAGTCATTGATGTTGAAAATATAAACTTTCTCAAGTGGTTTCTGGATACACTCATCTTCCATAGAGCAATGTGAAACCTTTTTAATGCACTCGTCTTCAACAGAACAATGTAAAACCTTTCTAATTAAATTTTCTTCATCGCTAGAATCAGAAGAATCATAAATCACCTTCACTTTCTTACTTTTAGATCTGTGGCACGCTCTGGAGTAATGACCAATTAACCCACAATTGGAACATTTTTCCTTAATGGCAGGACACAATTTAAAGTTAGCCAAATGTGAACTACTGCCACACCTGAAACACTTGAGATTATCAGGATTTTTATCAGGTTTTTTAAACTCACCAGATTTAGGTTTATTTTGGAACTTCTGTTTATAATTAGATTTACCTTGAACTTTAGAAACAGTATGATCTGAAACAACGTTAGGATCTGGAGAAACTTTCTCATTAATTTTAATGGCTTTAGCGCTGCGACCAGAAAGTTCAGCCTTCCTAACAATAGCTAAAATATCTTTAAGATCAGAATCCCCATTAATCCAAAGTCTATCTTGGATTGATGAATCTGATGCGTGCATCACGACTTGATCCCTTATGAATTGTTCTTGAAGGTGATCAAACTTACAGTCATCAGCAATCTTTTTCAATTCAGAAATATAAACATCTATAGTTTCTCCAGGTTGTTGTTTTCTGCGAAAAAATTTATATCTGGTAATACCAATGCATACCTTTGGAGAAAAATGGTTATCAAAATCAATTAGAATATCATTAAAAACATTAGATTCTCCACCACCAGTACATTTTGACATTTCCTCATATACTTTTAAACCTCCAGCACCAAGAGAATGTAAAAACAATTTTTTTTTTCTTTCAGGTTTCATCTTTGCTTGTTCATCGATGGTATCAATAAAGTTTAGGAAATATGCCTTCCATTGAAGCCACTTCATACAGGGTTCTGATCCGGATGGCCAAAAGGCTTGAGGCGATTGAATTGTAAAGTTTTGAGTAGCCATGAGAAGGTCAAATATGAAAGAAAAAAAAATGAAAAGAAAATAGTCTTACTTGTTAATAAATATAACGTTGTAATGTAAATAATGCTGAAAACGCTGATGGAAACTGCCTTGAACTGCTTTAAAATGAAGGAGCGCTGCAGAATAACGTTTGACGAAGAACAGATGAAGCGCTGACAAGTTTTTAACGAAGAACAGATGAAGCGCTGACACGTTGCTATGGAAACGCTGGAAACATAAATAAACCAAAATAAAATGGCCGCCGGCGTCTTTCGTCAACGCGTAACGTGCGTCAAACGTAGGGAGATGACGAGCCTCAGAATTGAAGAATGGAGGCGCTCGAGAATGAAGGTTGCTGCGAGCTGGAGAACTGAAGAATGGAGGTGCTCGAGAATGCCAGCGCTCAAGATAGGAAATGCTCGAGGCTGAAACGCTCACTGCCTTGATGAGGTATTTATTTAAAAAATGCACCCATAACCATAAACTCTTCGGAGAGGAATTCGACCCTGCGCTAATTAGATAAGGTTGGAGTGAATTCAGGAATAATAGCGCACTAGGAAACGGGGTCAAAACAACGAAGAAAGTTACTCACATGGCATGGGTGGAGCAGAGGCAGTTAGATGAGGCAGCAAAGAATCAGTCACATAACAGCAGTAAAGGCAGGATTCCAGAAGAAGAAAGTTTCCAAAATGCCAAAGTGTAGTCCAAGGTGATGAAAATTTAGTAATAATAAAAATTAATCAATAAAAAAAAAAATTTTCCTTGTAAATATGAAAAATAGTAAAGATTGAATAAATCAAAATCATCAGGGTTCATGGGTTCCTAGTGCTTCCAGGACCTCGTCGCCAAAATTGTAGTGTAGAGTCCACTCAATTAATGGTAGAAAAGCAGGTTTATTGGAAGAGAAGCACAGGAGCAAGGTAGGGTATAACCTACACAGGACTTCTTCCCAGCAACTGTAACACACAGAAGCCAGGAAGAGAATCCTGTGACATAAAGGAACATTAAGGCAAAACAATTCCAAGAATAATTAAAGGGGCAACACGACACACGTTGTGGTGCGCCAAAAAGCAGAGGCCGAGGCAGGGGGAAGTCTACACCCCCTCCAAGAGGTGATGTGTGGTGTAGTGGTACCCCGTGAAGCGTCTTGGGATCCCAGCCGCTGACAGTTGCCTAGTTGATGGCTGGAATGCAATAGCGCTGGGGTACTCCGTGGGCTGGTATTTTTCTTCCTACCTGTGAGTCCGCATGCCTGCAGAGTTGTTGGACCTAATCAGGCGGAGTAAGGGACCCCCTAGAGGGCCACAGCTGTGCAACCCCGAAGCCGAACCCTCCACCTAAGGGGTTTGAGGCATCATGTCCCCACCAAGTCCACCGCAGCAGCCGGGTGAAGCCCCCTCCAGCCCAGGCGGTCTCCCCTGAGCCGCACGTCCTCATCTCAGTTGGGACAGCAGGGGGTCCAGTTTCAGAGAGTCCCTCAAGGTTCGACGTGTTCCCCCTGTGTCGCATGCGTGACACCCCCGGGGGGGGGGTCTAGGGTTAACGTGAGCTTGCAGGGTGTGGTAAGGCAGCAGGGTTGTCCCAGGTCTCTCGCTATTGCCCCTGCGTGCGCTTGCCAGTTTACTTTGGGGGATCGGTTAGCAGGTCACCTCAAAGCGGGGCTCGGGCCCAGGGTCCAGGCCTCATATGAAAGCGGGAAGGAGGCCTTCCAGGTGCAGCCTAGGCCAGCATCTCAGGGATCCAGACCCAGGACCGTGATGACACCTAGCCGGGAGTGCCCTGGGCATCTGGCCTGAAAGCAAGTGGCGGCTGAAAGAGATGGTGGGACCTCTCCCTAGGCCCCAGCTGCGTGACCCAGGCAGCCGACTTGTCCCGCCACTAACCCTCACAAAACAGAACCCTGAAGTTATGGCCGAAGCCACACCAAGGGAGGATACTCAGAGGCCGGCTTTAGCACCTCCTCCCCGCCGGGCTGAACAGCGATGTCTCCTGTGCCGCGGGTCCATATGAAGTGCTACCACTGGGTCACGGGCTGTCACAGGAGGCAGCACCCAATGGACCATGCCAGAACCCGGGCTGCTCCTCGTTCGCACAGCACAGCGATCGAGAGTAGGGAGAGGCCCAGTCCACGGTCCTCCCTCCCTGCCCGAGACGGCAGCTGATCCTCCGACCCTCGTCCTGCTCATCAGCCAGGGGCTATCCTCATGGGGTGGGTTCCTGCCTCAACCCCAGAAGCTCAGACCGGGGGGGGGGAGGTCTCACCTCAGGCCGCATGGAAGGACATCTCTCTCCAGGCCGCCCAGAGTCAGGATCGTCCCGGGACCACGCCGCTCTGCCTCACCGTTCCTCCAGGTGGGTCACTCAGTGTCCGAGCAGGGATCCACAGCACAGAGGGGGCCTCTGGTCTCGGCAGTGGTGTTTCCGCCATCAGTCACACGGTGCCCGGTACAGGCTACAGCCTCGAGACCCGGCCGGTGGGTGCCACCATCTTGAGGCCTTTGTGTCTCTGGGACCAGGGCACCGGGCCGGGTATCTGGTCCGGTGGTGCGTCTTTTCTCACCACCGGTGTACAGCACGGATTATGGCAAGTGCCGATGTTGAGTTAGGGGGATGGATGGCAGCCATGGTGGCGGAATACGAAGCGGATGATGGAGGGGTCCGGAGCACTCTTAGGGCTCCATTAGGATAGCAGGCGGAAAATCACAGAGACCGCCATGGAGGCGGAAAACAACCGTCCGACGGGACCGCTGATGAAACGGCGGTCAAATTAGGATCAACTGCCAAAAAAGACTGACCACGGCGGTAGCGGGCTAACAAAAACCACCCGACGCGGGCGGTGACGTCCTAAAACCGACCGCTGCGGTCGGAAACGCAGTGGAAAAGCTACACCCCGCCGCAAGCAAAACGGAGACACCGCAGAGGAAATTAGGATTTCCCCATTGGTCCCGCGGTGTATACCGCTGTTTCCGACCACCGCGGTCGCACACTGCAGTGAATGGGAGAGCCAGCGGAAGAGCTGCAGCATAGCCACCGCAGCGGACGGTACATGAAAAACATGGGGGACGAAGCCAAAACACCGCAACGATGCCTAACTGAGCACAAATCAAAGTAGCCATGCCCCACAAATACACAAAATACATACCAATGATAAAACAAGTGCAAAAAAATAAAATACAATTCCCAGGACAACACCCACAATACACCTCACAGCAAAAGCCCATTTAGACACACCCACACAGCTGAGTATAAAAACAGCCCCTTTACTGACCACAATCCTTTGCAACAATCCAGAAGAGAAGGGCAAACACCAAATCTGACAGGAGAGGCAAAACAACACAACACACACACCACCAACACCACCACCATCACTACCACCATCACTCCAGCACCAACAATCCCCCAGCACACAACACACCTCACACCTCAACACCACACCCACCACACACACCCCTGCACCCACAAACACTGCAAACACCAATCACCATGGCAGCACAGAAAATACCAAAATTCACAGAGGGTGAGTTGACAGTCATGGTCAATGAGATAGTGAGAGTGGAACCACCACTGTTTGGTAGCCTGGTCCAACAGACACCATTAGCCACAAGGACACAAATGTGGGAAAGGATAGTCCAAAGGGTCAATGCAGTAGGGACCACACCGCGATCCAAGAAGGAGATCATGAAGCGGTGGCATGATCTGAAGAGGGTTGTCAAAGAGAGGAGGAGCAAAAACTGGGAGCTGGCTAACTGGACTGGCAATGGGCCTCCCATCCCACAGAAAACATTCACACCATGGGAGGAGAAGGTGCTTGCCATACTGCATCCTGAAAGTCTCACAGGAGTAGCCGGGGGAACGGAGGCTGGTAAGTACAAACAAATGGCAACCAACACACTGATAAGTACTTCCTTGCACAACCCAAACACCGTTGTACTGTTCATCCTCACCTAACAGGTAGGCAGCCATCTTGTATTGGAGGACTGTTTGGAGGTGGGAGGCCTGTATCACGACTCCCACCCTGCCCCCTGTCCCACACCTGAGCAGCATGGAGGTCTACCCCACCCAGGAGCATGTGTCAGCCATTGCACTGTTCACCCTCACCTAACAGGTAGGCAGCCATCTTCACTGGGAAGACTGTTTGGGGGTGGGAGGCATGTATCACGACTCCCACCATGCCCCCTGTCCCACAACTGAGCAGCATGGATGCCTCCCCCACCCAGAAGCATGTGTCAGCCATTGCACTGTTCACCCTCACCTAACAGGTAGGCAGCCATATTGTATTGGAGGATTGTTTGGGGGTGTCTCCCTTTGCCTGTGTAGCTTCTCATGTCCTGACTCTGCACTTCTCCCTGACAACTGGCCTTGTCGTTCACTGCTGCTCTCCCCTTGCCTGTGCAGCTTCTCATGTCCTGACTCTGCACTTCTCCCTGGCCACTGGCCTTGTCGTTCACTGCTGTTCTCCCCTTGCCTGTGCAGCTTCTCATGTCCTAACTCTGCACTTTGCCATGCCCACTGGCCCTGTTGCTCTGCTATGTTGTACTCTCAACTGTGCCATGGACACTGGCCCTGTTGCTCTGCTATGTTGGAGTCTACCCTGTGCCATGGACACTGGCCCTGTTTCTCTGCCATGTTAGAGTCTCCCCTGTGCTATGGACACTGGCCCTGTTGCTCTGCTGTGGTGTACTCTCAACTGTGCCATGGTTACTGGCCCTGTTGATCTGCTGTGCTGTACTCTCAACTGTGCCATGGACACTGGCCCTGTTGATCTGCTGTGTTGGACTCTCCACTGTGCTGTTCCTGGGGGGTCAAGAAGGTCACTAAGGTGCAGGGGGCAGTGCTCATTGGAGAACTACCCCAGGGTATCCATTGTGTTGGATATAATGGCCTCACACACCCTTGCGGGTGTCATGCTTCATCGTAGGCAATGCTCCTCGTTGGGTAGGCAGTGCAATACCCAACGGGCAACACCTCAAAGAGGGGCTCTTTGGCGGAGATCTTTTTATCCAACCGCCTATGGGTGAAGTGCGGGTGTGGGGCCAGAACAAAGTAGACGGTGTAAGTGAGGGTAAAATGAAGCACGAGGTACCGGAAAACAAATTTATTCTGGTGGTCCTTTGCCTCAATTAAAAATAAAGATAAGTCTGCACTCGCTGGAACTTAAGTTTCCACGTACGAGACAGTACTAAGGTGTAAGAAGTATGGTCAACATGTTTCTCGCTTAAAGTTCATTGACATGCGATTCTTCAGGACCTAAAATGGAGCAGAACTACTGTCTACAAAACATGACCTACATAAGTATCAGTTTACAAAAAGCACACAAATTGTACTACCTATTTAACACCTGCTCTTGTCTAATAGTCAGAGTTAATAGGTGTCAACAGTGCCCAGCGTGTCAGACATCAGGGGAGAAGCCATTGTAGCTTAGGTTCATCAGCCTGTGTCAGTTCGGTTAGTGCCTACCCCTCACCGCCGGGCCCAGAGTCTCCCCTGTGCCATGGACACTGGCCCTGTTGCTCTGCTGTGTTGTACTCTCAACTGTGCCATGGTTACTGGCCCTGTTGATCTGCTGTGTTGTACTCTCCACTGTGCCATGGACACTGGCCCTGTTGCTCTGCTTTGTTGGACTCTCAACTGTGCCATGGACACTGGCCCAGTTGCTCTGCTGTGTTGGAGTCTCCACTGTTCCATGCCCACTGGCCCTGTTGCTCTGCTGTGTTGGAGTCTCCCCTGTGCCATGCCTACTGGCCCTGTTGCTCTGCTGCGTTGGACTCTCCACTGTGCCATGGACACTGGCCCTGTTGCTCTGCTGTGTTGGAGTCTCCCCTGTGCCATGGAGACTGGCCTTCTTGTTTGTAGTTTGCTTGTGCATGATATCTTGCATTTGATCAGCATTTTGTACATTGCTCTTGTGTACAGTTGTTCTATGCAATATGAGAATAAAGACAGTTACCCCTGTTGTGTGTTTTGTCAGTGTCCCTGCTGATTACAGCTCTTTTTATGTGTGCATTTGGTTGCCTGTGCCCCATGCTCTATGTGTCACTTCAACATTGCCAAGCTCTTTGGCCCCATAACATTTTTAAACAGGGGTGACAGGGTCCTCAGTCTATTCAGACACTGATACTTGTGTTTTCTGTAATGGCTCTTTTACCTGGCATGCAGTTCTATTTGTAGTGGTTTCCTATTGTTGGCTACGTTGTTGTCATGTCAGGTTGGGGCACACTGCCAGCACAGGGTGTGATGCTGTGCACAGGTTTGCATGCAGGCTGGGCACTGTCATGATGTATGTGTGTTATTCCTGTATATGTGCCCAGCTGTGTATTTGTATGGTCAACCTGTGTTGGCCCTTAGTCCTGGTCCCCTGGCCTACATGAGATGTGTGCTATTGGGTGGTGAGGAGGTGTGCAGTGTGAAGGGTGTGACTTTGTGGGTGTGGATGTGGATGTGTGTGTGCCCCTGGATTGTGATAGCCACACATGTGTCAGCCATGAGTTGTGTGCCTGTTGTTTGGATTGTCCTGCCCTCTGTAAATGATTGTATGCACTTGTGTGAGTTGTCTGTTGTGCACTGTGCAGTGTGTTGGTGTGTCCATGCAGTTCTGTGTGACTCCTCCTTGTTGTTTTGGTCACTTATGAGTGTGCAAAGTGTGTGACTTGCACATCAGTGTTGTGTTTGTTTGATCATCAATGTGTGTTGTGTGTGTTTGTGGGGACGCTGTTGCCCTGCTGCTCCTCACTGGCATTGTGTGTGACTTTCTCCTGCACTGCAGGCACATGGTGCCTTTTCTCCTCCTGTATGGCATGGTGTGTGGTGTGATGCCATCCCCTATGTGTGACACTTGTGCCTAGTTATTGTAGGTCTGCATTCCCTCTATTTGTGTATGGTACACACCTCACATGTCTACTACTGACATACAAGTCAATTGATTTTGATGTCAGCTGTCCCCTTTGTTTACATGTGTATGTGCCTCCCCATCCCTTCATTTGTGAGACTGTGCCTTGTGGTGCAGTTTGTGGGCCAAGAGTGCTGTTCCACTCTGGACATGGCCACATTGGTTTATGTGTGATGTTCTTGTGCTATTCATCAGTTTGGATTGCCCTTGTGCACTTGAGCTGTGTGTGCTGCCCAGTGCTCTGGTGTAGCTGGTTGTGTTCTTGTATCCCAGAGTGGTGCATCCTGTTGTTGTGTTGCATGTCTGTGTGTTGGCTGTGGTGTAGCTTCACTTCCTGGGTGTGCTGTTGCTTTTGTGCTGTGCTAATTTGTGGTGTGTGTGTTGAGGTTGTGTCAGTCATGTCTGTGTGTAGCTGTTGTGCTTGCTGTGCACACACTGCTTTTTGTACATACAGTGCTGTGGGTATGTGGGCTTCACATTGCCTGATGTGCATCCCCTCATGTCCTGTGGTGTTTGTTGATTTGTGCTTTCATGTGCATGTGTGGTGTGTTTGATGTGGCAGTGTAGTTCTGTGCAGATGCAATTTTGGGTGATTTGTGTTATGTTGTGTGTGTGTTTAGTTCGTGAGTGATGATGTTTTGCACTCATGTTGTGTTTGTACTCACATTGCCTTTCCAGAGTTTGGCTGGCAGGGTATGTCTGCTTCTGTTGTGTGTGTGTGTGGGGGGGGGGGGGGTGGGGGGGGGGGTTCCTGTGGTGTTTGTGTGTAGTTGTGGTCAGGCATCTGTTCAGGCTACCCTGTGTGTGTTTTCTGTTTGTGGATACACCCAGGGTGTGTGTATTTGCTGGGAAGTATTGTCAGCCTTGAGCGTGTGTGGCTTTGGTGTTGTGTGTTCCTTGTCAGCCACTCATGCAGTGGCTGTATCCCTGGTTGTCTGTTGTGTGGTGCCGGGTGTGTATTGTGCTTGCTTGTTGCTGTGCTTGTTGGTGTGCATGGGGGTGCACAGGATGGGCACCTGGCCTGTGACTTGCTGGTGTGTGTTGATGTGTGGTTGGGGGTGGTGTGTCCCTGTGCTCTCTGTGCCCTGCCCATGTCTTGTAGTGGCCCTGCCTTCTGCATTGTGCGCATGTGTTGACCGCTGCGGTGACGTGACCGGGAGCGGGACGTTGCTGCTAGTTCGCGGTCGATGTGTGTCCCGGATGCAGAGGGGGGACTTGTTGGCAGGTTGGTGATGTTGGGGTGCCCTTGTGGATGTGTTGTGAACCCCAGTAGGGTGTCTGTGGTGGACTTGGACCCTGTGTCAGCCTGTGTGTTGTGAGTTGTATTTGTGTATTTGAGTACCTGCGGCGTCGTCCGCGGCAACCCAGTTGATGGTAGTGCAGTAGCAGGAACATGACCAGATGCATATGTAGGACTGGGTCCATGGCGTTCATGACTGGGTGGTGACGACAAGCTCTGTGCTATGGCACTCCGCTATCGAGTTTCCGCCATCTCTGGTTGGGCAGTGTCTCTGCTGCGGTGCGCGATCAGTCTCCATTGGCTACCACCGCCGTGGTGGCGGGCGCACTTTGATGGCGGTGCGGGTCGCTCCGCGGGGGACGGGAAATTACCTATGTTTTGCTATACTAATATGGCGGCCGTGAGTTCCGCTGCTCGTGGGTGGAAAAAGGTGTTTTTCCGCCCCGCCAGCACCGTGGTGGTGCCACCGCCCGACATCCTAATGGACCCCCTACAGTGCGACTGCTATCTTGACGCTTCAAGCCACGCCCCTAATGAGAGTTCTAAAAGAGTATTTCTCATAAAGAGTTTACTCAAATTCTTTTTATTCAGATTAGTCTATATATTCAAATAAGTTTACAGAAATCTCATAAAATTGTTGTTAGAACAAATCATCAAACAGTGCTTCAAGCATGTTACGTAAAGGAAAAGTTCCCTATTCGAAAGAACAGGACCAGATTTAGAGTTAGTAAAGCTTATGAATAGGATACGAGTGAGATCAAGAGAGCATAAAGCTCAAAATCCAGTTAAAGCAGTCGAACTTCCCAAGAAGGGTATTTCATGAAACTCAGCTAAGTCTCAATAATTCAAGGAAAAGCATACAGTTTCAGTAGCAATCTGTCAAAATCGAGCTTCAATAATAAGGCAAAGCAGTAGCAGCGGTAGCTACAACCGTCAAATAGGGACAAGGGAAAGGTCTCTGGGAATAGCTGTGTGGAAAAGCGAGCAGGATAAAGTCTTTAAACTCTAACGAGGAACACACGCTGATGTAAAAGGCAAAAAATAATATTGCAAAATGTGTAGCAGGTCTCTCCATCTCTGATCCAACCGGGCATCAGCATTCGTCTGAGAGTAACTTCAGTCTTCCTTTGCCAGGAAACAACATAAAGCTTGCAAAGTTTTTTTACTAAGTTTGTTACAAATATCTTACGTATGTAGCGTTCCCATAGGCATCAAACGGTAAACAGACATAATATCGATTCCAAAATATCGATTGGACAAAATATCGAGTAAAAAATATACACTGGACAAAATATAGACTAGACAAAATATAGACAACAAAAATATCGAGTAATATCGACTAGAATAGCCAAAATATTGAATCAAAAATATAGACAAGACATAATATAGACTAGATAAAATATAGACAACAAAAATATCGAAAATAAGGTAAGTTATTAATATTTAATAATATTTGTGTAATATAACTCTGTAGCGGGTTTTGGGTTTATAGGGGAATAGGGTGGGAAGTAATTTAATTATAAATAATTAATTATGTAAATTTAATCTAATTGTTAATTAAATAATAATTGGTAATTAATTAAAATATAATTGTTAATTAATTAAAAATGAATAATTGATAATTAATTAATTTTTAGTAATTTATTTTCTGTAGCGGGTTGTGTGTTTACAGGGGAATAGGGTGGGAAGTAATTTAATTATAATTATTAATTTTGTAAATTTAATCTAATTGTTAATTACATAATAATTGGCAATTAATTAAAATATAATTGGTAATTAATTAAAAATAAATAATTGATAAATAATTATTATTATTATTATTATTATTTTTTTTAATCTGTTTATTAGCATAGTTTCAAGAGCAGTAGCAGCATATTTTCTGAAGCGGGTTGTGTGTTTATAGGGGAATAGGGTGAGAAGTAATTTAATTTTAATTAAATAATTATGTACATTAATTATATTTTTAAATGAATTATTAATTGGTAAATAATTAATATATAATTGGTAATTAATTTAAAATAATTAATTGGGAATAGTAATTTTCACCCCTACGCTATCCAACGCTGTCCCTACTGTAGCACCCACTGGAGTGGGAATAGTAATTTTTACCCCTACGCTATCCAACGCTTTCCCTACTGTTGCACCCACTGGAGTGGGAATAGTAATTTTTACCTCTACGCTATCCAACGCTTTCCCTACTGTAGCACCCACTGGAGTGGGAATAGTAATTTTTACCCCTACGCTATCCAACGCTTTCCCTACTGTTGCACCCACTGGAGTGGGAATAGTAATTTGTACCCCTACGCTATCCAACGCTTTCCCTACTGTTGCACCCACTGGAGTGGGAATAGTAATTTTTACCCCTACGCTATCCAGCGCTTTCCCTACTGTTGCACTCTTTGGAGTGGGAATAGTAATTTTTACCCCTATGCTATCCAAAGCTTTCCCTACTGTTGAACCCACTGGAGTGGGAATAGTAATTTTTACCCCTACGCTATCCAACGCTTTCCCTACTGTTGCACCCACTGGAGTGGGAATAGTAAATTTTACCCCTACGCTATCCAACGCTTTCCCTACTCTTGTACCCACTGAAGTGGGAATAGTAATTTTTACCCCTACGCTATCCAACGATCTCTTTAATGTAGCACCCACTGGAGTGGTTACATTAAATTTAAACCTTTTGCTATGCTACGGTAAATATATTCTAAATGTTTTATTAATAACATGTATTATTATTATTCATTTTTAATATGTGTATTAATATATATATATATATATATATATATATATATATATATATATATATATATATGTATTCATATTATTAATTTTTAAAGTTACATTAATTATGTAATAATGTTACATTTATTTAATAATTTTAACAATGTTTATATTAAATATATTTAATATTATAATAGTTTTAACTTATTTTGAAGACATTAAAAAATCGATATTTTGACAGTCTATATTTTTAACACCCGATATTTTAAACTCGATATTTTTGTACTTACCTTAGTGAAGATAGAAAGTCGATATTATGTCCCTCATTATTTTTTCATCGATATTATGGGAACTCGATATTTTGGTAGTAGATATTATTTCAGTGATCCGCATCAAACACAGTTTCACCTTCTAATGTTAATGTTTCATCATGTAAACAATAAACCATGCTAAAGAAGAGAAACATCAACTTGCAAAAATATTGTTTAGTAAGGTATTTCATTAACACTAACAAGATATACTTTTTTTAAATGTGCAACTCTTCTATTCAAGCGTTATGTGGAGTATGGGGTAAATAGGAAGTTTTGTTATCACAATCAGATGTCTCTTAGCAAAATGTTATGCATTTGTTAAACCAGAACATTTTGCAGTCATGACGAATATTTCTAAGTGTGTCACATTAAGGTCAGGGCTCTAAAGTTCATTGTGCTTATATCAACACTGTTTAGTTCACATAGACTCTGGAGTCCTGACTTGGCAAGCCAGAGGGACCTATTGAAATATTTCCTCAGGGTCTTGAGAGCCCCATAAGACTCAACTACATACCAATTGAGGAATATTTTTGAGGAGAAGGGATCCCAGTAGCAAATCGGGCTCGGTCGGTCAATTGGCCGCTTGAAGATCAACTCGAAAAGCCTGTACTCTCCTGACATTCCTTTATCACCCACTAGTAATCTCATTTGAAAAAAGACTTTGCAATTTGCCACCTCAGCTCCATCATAGTGTCACTGGATACATTTTACATCTTTGAGAAAGCACAACCTTATTTACAGGATGCCCTGACAGGTCAGGCTCACAGACAGATCCTTTACATGAGACTGGCACTTTACCAATCTCAGACTTTAACCCAACCTGGGCACGCAAAGGGGATACTGTCGCATGCCGGCTATGCTTGTATCGCAAAGAAACCTGGCTGCCTCTACTGTGCTACTGCCCCAAACTGATTGACGAATGACTTCGCCTTCTTCGCCCTATATTCAGGGCAAGGGAAGTTAGGACTTGCAGGGAGGCCTCAGATTTGTGCTTCAGAGAGGATATGGCATGCAACTGAGCCAGATTGGGAAGTTTACGAATTCTATTAGGTTAGCACTTACTGAGTCTCCGTAAATTAACTCCAGATGTTGATAGGCTCGCGCAACGCATTTTAAATTTGCTTCAGCACTTTATCCCTACTATGTTATAATATAGGAATTCCCTTTCGCGTCTAGAAGGTTTGCATAGTAAGGGCTCACTTGTTTAACTGTTTTAAACAATTTCGGATTTTTACCTTTTTAGCTATTTATTGGATTTAGGGTGCCTCCCTTAGTTGCATACAGCATGGGCCTGTGTAGGTATTTGGTTGTAAATAGCTCTGGAATTTTAAAATAATTGTACAGGAGTATACACCCATGTTAACAAAGAGTAGGCATCTTCATGTGCTGTTTTTATACCTGTAATTACAATTCACACCATATTATGAGCACGCTTAAGGTGGGGAAAGGGTGGGCAAATAGTTGTATTTTACAGTAATGATTTTAATTAGTCGAACAGTTAATAATAAATTGAAATTGAGTGTACTTGTCGCTTAAAGAAAACTTACATTTAAGCATATCTGCGGCCTTTACGAATAACTATCTGCCTAATGCAGTTTGCACATTTTAAATGCGTGTCATTTCATTTTTGAAGCTTTATGTTAATCATTGCACATATAGCTGTTATTCTAAATAATGTGCATGTTAAATAGTTAGCTTCTTCAGTGTCATTCCGTTTGCCTTTTTGGCGGTAGCTCAGTTCAAAAATCCCTACGGAACTTACATTTTGGGACCCCTTATTTTCTCGGCCTGCTCTACACAGATCACCTCAAAACTTTCCTGGAAGGAACTGAGGTGACTGAACTTTCTTTTTAAAGTTTCATGAAGGTTCGTCAAATGGCGCCAAAGTTATTTGCAAACAAAAAAAATCTATTTCACAGATTGATAACATTTTTAAACGAAGAATCGAAATTGAAATTTCAGAGGTCATCTTGAAAAACTGGCTTCGATCCATGCCTTGTAGACCCTTGTGGGAGATACACATGACAACTACTTAAAACAACTTACTACTCCTCCTCCCAAAAATCCGAGCCAGACCCGTGGCTCAGCTCTGCTCTACTTGGTGATTTGTTGGCTCGTCCACCTCTATTTACAGTCACGGCTGGCTACACTACAGGGTTCAGTGTTTATCCGGTGTGGTTTTACCATGCATTCCGAGTTCTGTAGGTTGAAAAAGTGGGCAACAGTTTTCCCTCCTCCCAAGCGACCTGTAAAACTCAGCATCGAGCATTTCCCCCACATAAAATTTTCGAAAGGTTTTACCTGGTTTTACACTAAGAGCACCGTGGCATACAGAGGTGCAATAGAGGCAAATTTCGTGGGGAGGGGGGCTACTAAAATTTTTGGGGGAGGCTGATTCTTCCAGCAATATGCAGAGTGGAGATGCAGGGGCTCTAAGAGGTGAAAAACAACAAAGCCTTGTTAACAAGTGAATGGTCTTTTAAAGACCTGTGAAGTACTCGGGTGCGGCTGTGTGTGTGCCCGGGAAGCTGTCTCAGCCCGGGCGGACACACACAGGGGGGGGGGGGGGGGGGGGCTGGAGCCCTTTCAGCCCAATGGGCATTGCGTACCTGGTGGCATAACAAAAGCCCCCGCAGACCCAGGGTGCGGGGGGCCCTCGAGTTCGGGGGGCCCCCTCCAGCACCAGAGCTGGAATGACTACCGGGCAGTTTGGAATGATGCCGAGCTGGGGGCTGATTTCACTGCGGTGGGGGCTGATTTCGTTCATGGAGACCTGCGTGTGCTTCGAAATAATTAAAGCAAAACGAATTTCGTTTAGCACTCACAGGTCTCCATGAACGAAATCAGCCCCCAGCTCAGCAGCATTCCAAACTGCCCAGTAGTCAGTCCGGCCCTGTCCGGCACTGGCAGGACTCTGGTCTGAGAGCTGCGTGCTGGGTCCGGACCGTGGGAGGCCTCCTGCTTGCACTTTGCAGAGGGGGACCCTCAAGTTTCGTTACGCCCCCTGTCGCCCAAATCGAGCTTGCCAGGTGTACAGAAGGAGCCTACAAAATTTAACCACCGCATGGCCTGAGGCATACGCTTAATTTATTTTTTTAAGTTTTATAGAGCGCAAACTCGACCCTAAGGTATAGGAGCGCTTTACACGGGCACCTGTCACATTGCACAAGGACACATGCGCCAATCTCAGAGGAGCTGCCCCGCCTCATCTTATTTTCACCGATGACCTTTGACACCACTGAGGAGGGACAGTAAATGGGCTGGTGCTGGTGTCAGGTAGATTTTATAATCTCCAGCCTGTCTCCCCAGCCTTCTAATAGGAATCCAGCAGCATCACTGCAGACCCCAGCTCCCCGGGAGAGATGCGGCGCCAATATGTCAGCAGCTTGGCCCACTTTTGTTGTTGATGAAATTGAATGTCTGGACTGCAGTCAAATTCCTTGCCGCTAAATTCGGCAGATAACGCACGAGGATTGGACGTTCCTCGCAGGACAGACCCTCTCCGTCACCGATGAAACAGATTGCTTATCTCGCGCCAGCTGGAGGCACGCAAAACGCAAGTAGCATTAGCCTCTTTTGCATAACAGGCTGCCAAGGGGAGGTGAAAAGAGCCAGTGAAATAAATGTGCAACTGCTCGGGAGGACAGTAATGGTGACCTTCAAGCCGATCGCTGGGGATGTGTTTGTGGGCGAGTTTGAGATGTCTTTAAATGAACATTTAGAAAAAGATTTATTTAAATGTGGAGGCCTCTGTTGTGTGTAAAATAAATATAAAAAATTATGAAGATAACACTTGCATGTAATACATAGGAGTGTGCATATAATTAAAAAGAAACTGCACATATACAACATTTACAAATGGGAAAGTGAATTGTTTTGCAGCCGTAAAGCGTGCCATAGTTTCCTTGCTCCTGTGAGTGTACAAGTGTCAGTGGTGCAAGGTTCCTGTTCCTTTCAGTGAGCAAATAGGAAGAAGACATGGCAAGTGTTTTTTTTTCTTCGTTTTTTTCCTCTCTGAGTTTTATATCGCGCGAACTTGACCCGTAGGTATCAGGTTTACAGGAGCAGCTCTAGGCTCATGGGGGCCCTGGGCAGGGAGTGTAGGTCGGGGCCCCGGAAGAGGGGGTCCGGGCGGGGCGGAGCGCAGAGGCCAGTGAAGAGGGGGGGTCAGGGTGTTTGGAAGTGGAAGAAAACAGGAGGCCGCCAAATCCCTGCCAGGGGCCGCCACGCAAATATGTATCCATCCTCAGAGGATTATTATATTAAGGATATATATTGGTGTGGTGGCCCCTGGGGTTTGGTGGCCCTGTGCAGGTGCACAGCTTGCACATGCCTAAGGCCGCGAATGACAGGTATCAGAGCGTTTTTACATGAGCACCAGTTTCATTACAGATACATTAATTTTTGGTAGGCACAGGGAGATTAAGTAATTTGCCCAGAATCACAGGATGTTGAGCATTGTAGCCGACTCGAACTAGGTTCTCCAGATTTGAGGTCAATCGCCCTTGCCCTTAGGACACATACTCTCCCCAATTTGGTTGTTCTGTGAGGGGTACGTATATTGTGAATTTTTTCCTCTCGCACCTTCATGGTCTCGAGCTTTAGCCTGTGAGGTGTGCAATAATGACTAGCAGTGGTGGCTGCCAGCTATGGGGGCAGGGGGGCCGGAGGGATAGAAATAGAGGGCAGGAGAAAAAATAAAATAAATCACTCATCTGGCTGCACTCTGCACTCCGGTCCCAATGTTCTTTCCTGTAGTATGAGCCCAGCCAACTCCATTAACCAATCCTGGCGCTCCTCTCATGCTGTGAGAACCGCACCGGGACTGGATGAGGCGGGCTGGCTGGACGCTCCTTCAGGCCCTGTAGACCTGTTCTTGGTCTCCACCCAGCTCACTTCAAAGTGCGCATGTCACTTTGGCCGGCTTGCACCGTCCAAAGTTACATGCATACTTTGAAGCAATCAGCAGTCACTGCTCCTGCACTCTGCTGCCAATCGGGTGGGGACGATGCGCCCCTGCCGAAGTGAAGAAACTGCAGCTGATGACTACACCTCTTGGTATGATAAAAAAACGTTGTCTCGTGTGTAAGAGTGCCAAGATGGGATCATTGTTCACCAGAACTAATCTACATCAGCCTTTGAAGTAAGGCGCAAGACATGCTAAGAGCACACTGACCCTCTTAACCATGCAATGCTATGTTTTGCTGTCCTTCAGATTATGAATATGGTGCAACATCCACCGTTAATGGCTCCATGCTGTTCTTTGAAGTTCAAGCTTGGTGATGGTTTAGCCCAGTGCTTTAAATGGGCCGGTACTTACTGGTACTGAGTACCGGCACTTCTTAAATTTATCACTCTGAGTACAGGCACTTCTCTACTGCCGAGGAGAGTACCGGTACTCACGAAAAGGTAGGCTCATTGGCTGAGAGTGCTAAGGAGCAGGAGTGGAACATGTCTGGCAGCCAAGGCGCCGCTTCTGTAGCCCGATCTGAGCCCCAGCTGAGCTGTTCAGCAGGGCTCGTTTGAATAATGTCCGGTGTTCACCATCACGCTGTGTTTGACAGAGCAGGGTCCGTTCAGGGCCTGTGCTGTCAACCACATTCACACTATCCTCTGCATTTGCGCAACCACAGGAATCATGGCAGTCCCCAGGCAGTGGCAATTAAAAAAGCCACGGTGTAGAGTATGCAATAGTCCTGTGCACACATATAATCAATATTTCACAATATATGTTTGGTATTTGAAAACATCAGAACGCAATCCTTTGTAATATTCATTGTTCCTTTAATGTGTGTTGGCACAGAGAACAGCCAGCCGATACGCGTTTCGTCTGAGAGAAATTAATCTCCGACTCTTCAGGGCTGGAATTAATACAAAGGAACTTACTCAGTACATGAACAGATATTCAGAAGGTAGTTACACAGGTTTCAGAATCTTAAAAAGTGACATAATACAGCACTAGTGGAAACCAAAATTGAGTGAAAAATATTTGCTGCGTGACGAACCTGAAAACAGGCCTGCACGACCATATAAGATATCACGTATAATGAAGCCTTTAGGATACATGCCTAGTGCAACATAGTGCCACCAGTACACTCCATATTGAAGAGTTACTGAAGAGTTACACCACAAACCATCACGTGAACCAGTGACAAGAAAAATGTGAGACACAGTGTCACCGAAAGCACGCCTCAGAGTAGTGAGAGTTTGGAAAAAAACCTAGAGCAAACCCAGCAAAAGAGACACACCTCAAGTCACAATGGACAGAATATATAATTTGAAAATGACAACTAAGGCCAACAAACACAAATTTTAGAAAGCAGGCGGGATGAAGGCAAAAGTGTTTGTGGGAAATCCACACCAAGGCTGTCAGGTCTAACTACTTGTTCTCTCACTGCCATTGTGAGGTTGAAGTTGTGTGATGCCCGTTTGATCTACTTCAACCCTCTCTGTCAGATTGTTAGCCTATTCCCTCTGATGGCTATTGCCAGAACTCTCACAGGAAGCAAGCCTTTCTTCCCCCGCTGCCTGTTTGAAGGTAGGCAAAGTGTCCGAGGGTGACATGCAAGAATTACTATAGGAACACTGATTCATGCATATTGTGCCCCAACAAATGTAAAGTCAAGTAATTGTGCCCTGTAGCGTTATCTTTGCTTGTGGTATCAGAAATTATAGGGGGATTACTGTCCTGGCCTGGTTTATCCCCTGAGAGCTCTCCCAAGTGAACAATTTTCCTTTCAGTGTCATTGTTGAGTGAAGGGCTGTGATGTTGTCAAAAATTCTTTTCCTTCCACTCCCTTTCTGTTGGTGGTTAGAAAACATACATATCAGTCAGAGAAAATTAGAGGAAAAGGGGGAATAGAGTGTGAAATATGAACATATAGATAGCAGGTAAGTACAGAGATGTAGCCAAACAGCAATTTAGTATTGAGCTTTTTTATTGCCAAACTTCTTGGCAAATTGCACTGTTTTGAACCCCACACCAGCTACGAAACAGGCGTGGGACCCCAGGACCGCAGGAAAGTCAGTGTTTCCCAAAGAAGGAGGAATAAACAGAACATATATGAAAAGCAACAGGAACGCAGCATTTTCATACTAACACGAGTGAACTGGAAGAGGGGAAAAACAAGAACGGTGAGGGAAACGGATTGCGTGTTAAACTAGCCGATTCGTGTAGGCATAAAAAACAATGGAAAGTTGCCAATAAACTTCTGCATGCTAACCTCATGCTTAAATACTCTTGATGCCTAGAATGCCCCATAAATGGTTAGCGTAACTCAGCAGCGGGTTCTTTGTGAGGGCGGGGGAGATACACCCCCGCCCGCCTGCTGCAGCTGCGCTAAAAGTAAAAAATAAAATGGTAATGAAATTATTTGTCAGCTTATTTTTCACGTTTAGCGTGCCACAGCTGCCAGCCCGCTCCCAGCCGGGAGAAATGAGGACGTGTACCCCACTCCTGTGGTTTGGCAGCATAGAGGACTGGAGGAGCGTAGCTGGCTGGATGCTCCAAAGTGCGCATGTCAGTTGGACCAGTCCTCTTGTGCCGGCCAAAGTGACATGTGTACTTTGAAGCTCTCCACATAACTGTCTTAGACAGCTGGGTGGAGACTAAGCACAGCCCTACAAGGCCTGAAGGAGCGTCCAGCCAGCTTGCTCCATCTAATCCTGGCGCTTCTCTCATACTGGTTACCAGCTTGAGAGTAGTGCCAGGATTTGTCAGGGGAATTGCCTGGAGGCTGGAGCCCGTGGGGCTGACAAAACAGGGACTGGAGCGAGGAGGAGGTCCGACACGCAGCAAGCAAAGTAAATGACTTTAATTGTTTTTTATTTGCAGCTCGCCTTGCCGCCTTGCACACACCCACCCACCACTCAGTTGCCTGCCTCACCAATCCTTGTACTTGCCAGCCGCCCCTGGCATAACTAAGAAGTGAGTTTGGCTAGAGACTTTGTGTAGTCATTGACCATAACTTCTGTTGCCCAGTTTTCCACCACTTCCAGCCCACCGTACAGTCAGGGCCGGACTGGGAACCAAAACCGGCCCTGGCAAAGTGCCCCCCCCCCTCACTCAGGGGGTTGTGGGTGCCGCCGAGCTCTTTGCCAGGGCCCCAAACTGGCCCCCACCCGTGCAGCGTTCCGGAGGTTGTGGGTGCCGCCGAGCTCTTTGCCAGGGCCCCAAACTGGCCCCCACCCGTGCAGCGTTCCGGAGGATTGCCCGGTGCCCGCTACGGCCAGTCCGGCTCTGCGTACAGTCAATGCTCCTATTACATGCATGTGCCTCGACCATATCTAGTCTATCCTATCACTTTCATCTAGCTGTATGTGTTCTCCCAAGAAGCATCATTCATGTGATGTCGGCCACACACTTCTTTAGATTGCTGACAGATGTCCCCTTAGTCAGCACTGGATGTCATTTACGACTGCCGCATTTCTACAGTTCAAAATACGTTCATTGAAAGAAGGTCATCAAACATCAATACTTCAAACAATTAAATATTTGAGAATGCAAACAAATATAAGGAGCTGGTTCATATAAGCCACAAGGAAGTAGAAGAAGAAAGAAAAAATACTACATTTCTACACACCTGGGAAGCAGCCTGCAGCAGTAATTGACATTTAAGCACATGCAGCTCTACAGATCTTGATCATGTGAGTCAATATCTGAGAGCTTCATGCGCAGATGCTACAGTTTAATCTACAGGTGAAACAGCCTTGTGAATTGTCCTCATTTCACGTTTGACCTCTTGACTACAGGCTGAACTCCTAGCAAGTCACTCAGTCTTTCATCCTTTCAAGATTGATAAAAGGAGTGTCATTGAACCGCGTAACAATGCACAACTGGTATTCCGAGCCAAGTTGCCCCAAGGGGTGAACATCGGCTCTACAATACAACTGGTATTTTATGTCCCCTGTGTAATCAAATAAACATATAATATTAGTGTTGCCAGAATCCTGAGACAGATCATTTCTTTAAAAACATTTAACACATGGCCTTATTTAGAGTTTGCCTGAGGGGGAGCTCTGTCATAAATTGGCAGTAGTCTTTCTCCATTAAGTGTATGGCTCCATTATGGCGCTGGGGAAACCGCTGGGTTTCTGACAACAGTTTCAGCTGAAATTGACATGGCAGTCCATCAGCCATAGGATCATGCGATCACACTGGCGGTACCGCCCTCCTCTTTAGAGCAAGCCTCCCTCAAATGATATCCCCTTCCCGGGGTTGGGGAATGGATGGATAAAGCCTTGTGATCCATATCTCATCTATTACACCTCTATTTGAGTGACTGTCAGTCTATTCATGTGAGTCCCAATTCCCTCTCCGAGTGCTGTTTCGCTAGAATGAATTGCATGGAGTTTTCTCCTAGCGCGGAGCACCACAAATGAGTGAAAAACGTCCTGCACGCAATGGTCTTTGCGTGATTGTTTTTCTCAAACAGTTCGGAGTTTGAGAACAAGCATTTACAATGCAATGGTTTTGCCTTTGTTAAAGTTAGAGCTATTGACATTGCTCTTGACATTATTTTTATTTATGTTTTTTTTAACATAAATAAATGGCATTGTCATTTACAATGCCACTAGCTTTATCTCTCGCAAATGACACACACAAACACACACAGAGCCCCCCCACACACACCCACACAGAGCCCCCCACACACACAGCCACACAGAGCCCCCCACACACACAGCCACACAAAGCTCCCCACACAGAGCCCTCCACACACCCACACAGAGCCTTCCACACACACCCACACAGCACAAGCAGGCAACAGGGGCACGAAAACGGAGGCACAAGCAGGCAATAGGGGCACACGGAGGCACAAGCAGGCAACAGGGTCACGAAAACATGCACAAGCAGGCAAAAGGGTCACAAGCAGGAATTGTAATTTAGACGGGGCTGAAGTGGAGAACGGTCAGTAGGGAAGTAGTGCGGCTGGTGCAGTGGTACCAGGCTGAAAGGTGAGAGGGGCTGTCTGCACCCCAGTTTGGACAGTTTCCACTACCTAACATCATCATCTTGGTTCACTGATGTTAAAAAACAGGAGCAGCCATGATTGGATGCAACGGTATGCGTAGAGCATCATACAAGTAACCCAAAAATATCTATAAAACTAGGCACTTTCAAATTCAACTCAATCCCCCCGATAAGACCAATACGACGTGACAGCTGCAATTGAATGGCTTCAGTTTTGAATAGTCCAAGGCAAATGATTACATTCAAACCTGCATGCGCTTGAGGTTTGTCCCTTTGAAGCTCACAAATGTGCATTTTTTATTAATTGCTGCCACAGTACCAGAACACAGCTATCAGATAGTAATTGGAGTTTAATCGTTCATTGATGCCATACCAATATCTTTAAATTCGATCAAAATGCATGTGGCTAGTTAAAGGTACGGTATTGACTGAAAGATC
This sequence comes from Lissotriton vulgaris, assembly GCF_964263255.1. Taxonomy (NCBI): domain Eukaryota; kingdom Metazoa; phylum Chordata; class Amphibia; order Caudata; family Salamandridae; genus Lissotriton; species Lissotriton vulgaris. The sequence continues at coordinate 161,928,772 of NC_141700.1, forward strand.
GCCCTAATTAACAGCTATATTTTTGTGGAAATTGATCTGTATAATGATTACTTTATTATCATACCAGCGCCTCAAATAGCCACGTATGCCGTCTTGATTTCTGCACTGAACGCAAGCAGTGTTTCTGGATGCTTTAAAACTTCCTCACTTGGACTGGTCAAATTACCTACATTTTTTCAAAAAGTCAAGCACCGCCTATTTCATGCTGATGCACATAAAAGATTTATGGTTAAGCATCTCGGTTTGAGTTTAGAGCGGTTGCATTGTATTTGCATAGTTTAAAGGAAGAAGTTAATTACAAAAACAGGCCGGTTTCCCTCCCATCTTTGAACGTTTCTAGAAGCAGGGCTTCTTGTTGACAAAGAATGATTACCACTTGCAAGCGGATTTGGTGTGAAGCAATGATATTGTTGATGAACTCCTGACAAGTCATTCCGACCTCGAACGGTTACCATCGGCAGTAACTTCAGGCAGCTCTTTGCAAACGGACACCTACCACTGGGTGCCTTTCCCACTACTGAAATTACCACTTACCATTTAGGTCTAGGTAACTGTGGGACCATCCAACCATCAAAATGAAAGCTTAAACTGAGAGTTCAACTTGACCGGGCTAGAAAACCATTAACTACAGGTCATGGAGTAGTGGTAAACACGGCAGCCCTAATACTATATGCACACTGGCACTGCCAATGATATTATGGAAGAGGGGGCGGCACAATTCAAGGGGTTATGGTAATAAAAAGATAAATGTACGACGTGCCTAACTTCATAAAATGTCATTTTTAAATGATAATAAACTGAGATGAACGCATTCCTGCATAATTTGACAGTAATCGTTTCAATTGAGGGGGTTGTGCAGGTTTCAATCATTCAGCTGGTTTCGGGAGTTTTAATTCAAGCCTGTCGTGCTTCCAGCAGCTTATTTAATCTACGGATAAATGTAGCCTTTGAAGGGCGTGCTTACCTTACATGTTGCTTTTTAAGAACTGAAGCCTAAAAACAATGGGGGGGAAAAGTGCAAGCTTGCAGTAGCTTTTTTTGTACAGTAGTATGAATGGTCAAAGAGGATTTATTTTTACCTGTCTCAATTCGTTAATCATGGAAGGTGTCTCCAATAGCACTCGACAACTTCTACTAAATTATTCAACGAGATTACCAGAGTGGTAGTTTAATGACGGCACACCTGTGCACCGACTCATGGTGGATCGATACATTCCAACTAATTAAACCAAAAAAGAAAAAAGTTGCAATTAACACTTGAGCCGGTGCTAATGAGATGGAGTGGGGGAGAAAGCAGAGTGCTTTACCTTTAATAATCCATATGGAAAATACTCCCAGAAGAATCCCCTGCCCCTATGTGCACAACAGGATTCAAATGGCGTCCAACCTGACCTGTTACACGCTGCTTTTCAGGTACACCTGAAAAACCAGAGCTGCTGGAACCAAGAAAGCAAAAATTGTTATTAAACTGGCATTGACAGCCACATTCAGCTACATAATACACGCAAACAGTTAATAGGTCAAAAATCCAATTTGTTTTTATTTCTTTATTGTTAAAGAATCAGTCCTTAAAACATGAAAAATTAGTAAAGGCGTGTGCACATTTTATACAACATGGCAGATTGAGTAACCTTTAGTCATATCCGTTGTTTCTATTCCCTTTAATCGCCCTAGATAGCCAAAAGGGAAGGCAAACTAAGTGAGACACTGCGTCTAAACATTGCATTTTTCGAAAAGATTCATGCTTTGTGGGTGCTGAAAGCTACATAAGAGAACTTAACTTGTTTAAGAGTTTTATCGGATCCGGACTCTGAAGGCAACGAACACGTCATTGGTTTTAATTGTACTTTTTAGTAGCTAGCCTGGGATTCACCACTGTGCTTATCGGCAACCTTCTACTACGATGATGCAGTCAGTTCCCAACATTGCCTGATCACGTTAAGAGTCCTGCAAACGGCAAATGTTAAGTGAACATATTTCTCGAGAGCGATACCCAACCTTTCAGTGTCAATGGCGGAATTTGATGGAATCAGTACACGTGCCACAATACCCTCAAGGGCGGCCTCCCTGAACATGTCCATCACCATCAGTCACATGGGTCAAGGCGGGGGTGGAGAGGGGCTCTGTCAGCCCAGGGTATCAGCGACGAGTTCTAATGAGCCTTTGAGGCTCTTGAGAAGGATCCAGTCTGCAGTGCGGTCTCCATGTGTGTTCGCTGGTCCAAGGCAGAGGTCGGACGGTCCGTGCTCGGATTGTTGCCCCGGCCTACACTCAACGCCCTGGTGTACCAGTCACTTCCTTTCGAGCCAGGGCTGCACAAGATGGCGGCGGCGCCATCTTACAACACCGCCCACATCATGATCACCCGCCCTACCCCCCCGCCATTCACACGACTAACGGGACGGGCCGCAAAACCCCGGAGCCGCCAGTCACACCACCCCCGTACTCGCCCCATCCCTGTCACATTACCCCCATACCCACCGGGCTCACCATCCTCCGTTCCAACTCCACTCCCGGTCACACGACCCCGCACCCGACGCAATCCCCCGGAGCCTCCAGCCACACGACCCTCCCTACTGGCCCTACTTCGGAGCCTCTAGCCACACGACTCCGTACCCGCCCTACTCCGGAGCAGCCAGTCACGGCTTTCAGTACCCACACTACCCTCCGAACCCGCCAGTCACATCACTTGCCGTTCCAGCCCTACCCGTAGTCACAAGATTCTCCGTACCGCTAAATACCACGGAGCCGCCAGTCGTACGGCCCTCTGCCCCGCTTAATCACGGTTAAACGACCCACCATACCCGCGAGCCATACACGCCCGACACACAGCCTCCCGTAACCACCCTACCCCTGAGCCGTTAGTCACGCGACCCTCCACTACGTAACCGACAGTCACTCACATGAATTGATACGAGTAGACCATGGTCTTTACAGTTAAGAACCCAAGTGGAGCCGTCATCATTATATAAGATGGTAGTTAAGATAGCCCTTCCCAACCCACTCCCGTCGAGGCCCAGGCGAGAGATAAACCTGCTGACGCACAGAACGGCTCAGCCTACCACGGCTAACTACGCAGCCATGCAGTACTCCAGCCGAAGACCCTTACACTCGGGAGGACCCACCAGCCGCCGCCATCTTACCAGCGCTCTGCCACTCTCCATGAAATCTCCGGCGCATCTATGCTGCGAGGCGGTGGACAGCAAAGCGCCCTGCCCGGACACTCGCATGGTGACACTGCGCAGCCCTGCTGGATCCCTCATTTGTTTTGGTTTGCCGCTAACCCCCGACACACAGCCTCCCGTAACCACCCTACCCCTGAGCCGTTAGTCACGCGACCCTCCACTACGTAACCGACAGTCACTCACATGAATTGATACGAGTAGACCATGGTCTTTACAGTTAAGAACCCAAGTGGAGCCGTCATCATTATATAAGATGGTAGTTAAGATAGCCCTTCCCAACCCACTCCCGTCGAGGCCCAGGCGAGAGATAAACCTGCTGACGCACAGAACGGCTCAGCCTACCACGGCTAACTACGCAGCCATGCAGTACTCCAGCCGAAGACCCTTACACTCGGGAGGACCCACCAGCCGCCGCCATCTTACCAGCGCTCTGCCACTCTCCATGAAATCTCCGGCGCATCTATGCTGCGAGGCGGTGGACAGCAAAGCGCCCTGCCCGGACACTCGCATGGTGACACTGCGCAGCCCTGCTGGATCCCTCATTTGTTTTGGTTTGCCGCTAACCAGGCAGCTTTCCTGGTAAAACCGGTTTAGGAAACAGGGATTTCAATTGAAGGCAGCCACACACTACCTCCAGGGATCCTTTGAGGCAACGTCCTCCGCAGACGCAGAAGTGCCGGCAATGCCGGACCAGACACGGGGGCGTTCCCGGCCTCGCGTGACGTCGGCAAAAGCCAAAGAATGTCGGGAACGCCCCCGTGTCTGGTCCGGCATTGACGGACAGGCCCCTCGTCCAATGGCAAGGCTCCGTTTACGGAGCCAGCCAATCAAGGACGAGGGCCGAACAAAAGCCACACTACAGTTCTCAACAGGATTTCGCCTGCGCGGAAAAGCTGCGCAGAGCGCAGCTTCCGCTAGGCAAAACCTAAAAAGGAAGCAGGCTTAGCTTGCCGACACAAAATGGCGACCAGGGGCCGTATTACATACACGGTGCACTTTCCCTGTTTGCACCGCAGCACACCTTTGAATAGGTGCGCTGTGCTCAAACTGAGAAAGTGCGCTGTATTACAGTGAATGAGCTGACCTCAGGGCAGTCACAAACTCGTGCTGCGCTGGAGGCAGCGCATTCAAGGGAAATATGTAGCGGCTTCATTTTTCACAGTGCAAGATGCACCCTGCCTGTACTTTCAAGAGGAGAGAGAGTTCCCCTTGCAGGTGGGTGCTGTGAGTGACTGCTGCACCCACCTGCTGGGGGATGTCACGGGGATCCATGGGACCCCCTTTGCCCTCCTCCAGATAGCTGCCATCAGGGAGCGCATTGGCAGTGCGCCACCTTTTTGTTGCAAACTTTCAGTGCACTTCCTGACAGCTTTTTTGCCTTCGTGCCCGTGTCCATAATACAGCACATGTGCAGAGACAGAGAGATTCCCTCATTTGCAAGAGCTAGAGGTGGCGCCACATGTGCACCAGCACTACCCGTATTACAGAAGGGGTTGCACAAGCATCTGTGATCCCTTCTGTAATATCAAAGTGCCCAAGGGGTGCACAGCTTGGGTGCACATGCCCGTTGTTCCCCCAGGGCACTTTCTAGAATACAGCCTTGGGTCAGCATTCAGCTCTGCATGCAGTGCATCCAGCCAGGCATTAAGGGATTTCTAAATGTGTTGATTAATCCTCCACCAGGAAGGGCAAAGGCCAGGGCCTGTGCCATATGGCAGCCTGGCAGGCCCCAAGCCAGGGTCAAAGCAACCCCCAAAGTTTCTACTGTACATTCTGCTTTTCTTATTTCAATGTTTAATACTGACTAGTAATCTTGAAATTGAATATGAGTTTTACAATCTTGAATTGTTTCGCTACTAGTGCAAATTCACAGTAATTCTAACTTGAGGTATTTTTCATGAGTAAGAAGAATTTTGAGCCAAGGAATTTTTTTAATGAGTGCCAAACCGAGTCAAATGGACATAGAATTCAGGAAGTATTCAGGAAGTAAAGGCCACATGGTAGAGTCGGGTGGAAGATTCATGAAGTATCAGTGAAATGATCAAAATCTCCTGCACACTTGGTAATACCATTCGTGCTGTTTTTTCTTTTGTCCCTGAGAGTTCCCCTGTACTTGTTTTTGTGACAGCAGTTTGTGGGGGCTCCAATTCTCCAGGACCTCTCAAATTGCAAATTGCTGCTCATCAGGGTCACCCTTCTGATGAGCCCCTGAGAAAAGACCCTAAAATGGTCTCCCCATCTGTAGGCTTAATGGATATGCCAACACAACCCTCGAGTGCACAGGCTGTTGCCAGTCACAACTTGTAATTGTTTTGCTATGTTAAGTTGTGTGTAATTGTATAGCACACAACTCACTATTCTATGGGCCGAACCAGCATCGGGCTAGGCGAAGAGCCAGGTCTTCAGTTTCTTGTGGATTTCAAGAAGTGAGGAGGAGGCTTTAATGTGCAGGCAACGGTCATTCCAGGCTTTAGGAGCAAGGTCATTTGTGGAAGAGTTGAGCTCCATAGAGGCAGCCATGGGAGTTGCCGCCTGATATCCCCATGTGAATGAAGTCTGAAGTTTAAGTCGGATGAGAGATATTTTGGGTTTATTTCTTTAACATATGCAGTGTTTGCAAATATATAAAAGTATTCTTTTGTAGCAAATTCCTCTGAGGATTTGATTTGACTATCTCAAGTATCTGGATATTAATCCTAAAACTGATATTGTGTCTGTTGTCCTGAAAATGGACAGCCACAATAGATTTCAGGTTTTGTACATGAGTGTTTCTTTTCTTTTTCAGATCATCTGATCATTTTGAGTTCAGTGTTTCCTACATTTTGAACAGTACATGGACAATTCAACAACATAAATTTTCAATGATAGTAACAAAGTCCCTGGGTTTTATTTTCTTGTCGCTGTGAAGGCATCTCACTTGCACTCCTGTGACTGCATTGCAGCAAATGTTTCTTGTGATATTTGAAACTCTGGGACCAATTTAGAGTTTGGCCGACAGGGTACTGCGTTGCAACAGAGGATCCTAGCTGCCAAATTTGTGCTGTGCCCGCTCAAGTTTAAGTTGGGTGGACCACCAGGTAAAGTATTTTCAACATGATATTCTGGTGTATGGAAACTCATTGAAGGAACATAATGAATGTGTCAAGAAAAATGTAGAAAGTCTTAAAGCTCATGGTATAACCAGTCCCATCAAGGAGTTACTTAAAAAGAATTTCAGTGTGATGTCAGGCTTGGTGAGGAGCTTGAGTTGATAGAAATGGATTTAGAAAAGGCGCTTCATTTACAGGTGTTTGTGCCTGCAGGGGAAATGGATGTGCTGGTGGATGTCGATTATAAAGTTCTGTCCCAATACAGGTTAAGGAGGGTGGTAAGAAAACCATAGGTTTTGCTTCTACGTCTGTGAAGGACACATAACTAAATTATTCAGTCTCAGGGAGGCTTTGGCTGTGAACATGAAAGGGGTTAGATGCAGTTAGATGCAGTTTCTGCAAGGATTAGAATGTTGGTTGTTCAATTAAATAAACACACATTTGCCCATAAATAGATAATAAGTATTAAGACTAATACTGTTTCTGTCAAGACTGATCTTGGTTCAAGTAGGCAAGGCTGATGTTAATGAAGAAAATTATGAAGATGGTTCAAGAAAAATGTTTATGTGGTCTCTGATGGTGCTTTATTTGAAGAGAAATTAAAGGAGGATATAATAAAGGATTAGACTCTGATCGAAGTCTCAAACCAGATACATTTATTAGTTGAGCCAAAAGTGAGGGAGCTCAGAACATCAAGCGGTTTTGGGCAGTAAAAGAGAAGTTAGCAAAAAGAAAGTTTTATTATATAGAGGAATAAAACTAATCCCTCCTCCTATTTCTGAGAGAGAGTCCAATTGGGCTTGCCTCTCAGGGACATCTAAGTGTGGAGAAAACCATGGAGAAGTTAAGATTGGACTTTTGGTGTCCTGGGGTAGAGTTGGAGGTGGAAAGAGTCATTCAGGGTTATAGAGAATGCTGCAACAGTGACAAAATATCAAAAGCGGGGTCTCCACCTATGTAGGGTCGGCCTTTACTTGTTCGACCATGGGAAGAAGCTGTTTTAGATAATGGGGGACCCTTTAGGGGTGATCTGGCTACCCCATATCTTTTTGTTTTGATTGACATGTGTTCTATGTCTTCTGATAAACGCCACACCAGCAGCACCTATATTCTGGGCTACTAGCATGCCACATCACCGTATGAGAGCCATTTTACTACACCAGTGACCGGATAGACCTAAGAGCACCACTATACAGTATAGCACAGCCACCTCACGCCGTTTTTTGACATGAGAATGGGTGAGTTGACGCTTGACATGAGAGTGAATCTGTGCGAAGCATTGCCATTTTACAGTTACTTAATTGAATGTGTACAAATTTGTACCTTATTCATTCCCCCACCCCCCAAACCCCCCTTCCCTGTCTCCCCCCCTGTCCTTTTGTTGTGTGCTTTCTTTTACAGGTACAATGAGACCTCTCTTCACCTCAAGAATCAGGTTATAATTTACCTATTCTAACACTTATCTCACACTTCTCACCCCCTGGTCCTGAAGAAAGCTATTTGACCAATAGTCTATCACAGCTGAAACATGTCGACCATTTTAAATGACCTTTGAGTGCGCTTGAATTCATAAACAGATTCGGTAGCAGCACGAATATTCTTTTAACCAAAGCTGGAATCCAGGCTTAATAAATTCCTTGTTCTGAGAGTCCAGCCTTTTTATCTAACCACTTATCACCACCTTGATCACCCCATTTCCACGATCACTACTGCCTTAAAACTAAGGTAAAACCTCCTGGTGGAGGGTGCACTCGAATGAACTGACCCCATGATTACGCACGCACGTGTGATAGAAGCGGGGACACCTCATATACCGCTACCGCAAACGATCTAAAAACACACGTGTATGAGGGTCATTTTATTGGGAGACACCCAGTTACCAACCTGCAGACCTAAGTTTTTCGCAGGACAAGTGATCCTTTCCCCATTGATAAAAAAAAAAAAAAAAAAAAAAAAATGTTTTCTATGTGGCCAGAAGTGGCATGTGTTGTGGATATTACCTTTAACAGTGTGATAAAGTTTCTGAAGGGTATATTTCATAGACAAAGCTTACCAAACAGTGGTGTAACAAAGGCCCCCGCAGCCCCAGCAGTGTGGGGGTCCCCGAGCTCCAGGGGCCCCCCTCAGCACAGTACCCAGGCCCGGGAGCTCCTAAGTGATTCCGGAGGGGGGCCCCTCTGTGTCCTTTGCAGAGGCACCCCCTCAATGTTCGGTACGCCACTGTTACCAAACTTTATTTTGATAGAAAATGGAACCCAATTTTGCTCATAGGAGGTTGAGATGTTCTATGAAAGTATGATATTTGCCATAAAAAGTGTATTTTTTACCATCATCAAACAAAAGGAGTGGTACAGAGATTCAACAAAACTATGGAGGATGGTTTACAGTTGGCGATAGACAATAGAATTAATTGGTAATAGAAACTGCAAAATAGTTTCCTCATGATACAATCTCATAACGTGTCGCGGGGAAGGACACACTTTGAACTGTTTAAAGGCAGAAACACAGACGCATTCTCATTCTAGGTTGGATGTGTTGATACAAAGGACAGTTGTATGTGGCTGATGATATTTAGTAGACGAGAAAGAGATGGCACAGTAGGATAAAAGGGCCTGGAAATGTGGTAGGAGAAGAGCAAGAAAGAATTTCAAGGTATAGTTTGGGGACTAGATGCAAATAAAGGGTCCAGTTGGGTGTATGGTTTGGTCTAAATTTACCAAACTATTACAACTTGTATAGCTCTTTAAGAATGCAGAGAAAACAAGTGTAGGGAAGATTTGAACGTTAAGTTGTTTGTGTGATTGTGTCAGCATGAGCAGGAGAGGATTAACCCAGGATGACAATTGTCAGAATATGTTTGGAGGTGGTTCGAGTGCTGCGGATCCTCTATTTTTGAAACATAAGTGCTGAAAAAATAGTATCAGAAAGGGTATCAAAAAAGGGAAGTTTACCCAGAGGATTATGAGCCTGATTTATAATTTGACGGATGACTCGTCTTCCGCCAAGGCTGAAGAGTAAAATACTCCATTGCCCTAATGGAGGTGCGGACTGCCAAATTATTAAATGTCTGTTGGCCCAGTAGACATTTCAAGCATTGACAACAAGCACAGCCATGGTGGTTCCAGCGAATGCATTGTAACTTTATATGATAGAGCTGTACATCAAAGTTAAAAAAAATATATATTTTCGAAAAGAAAATCCAAACTGGGATTTTCTTTTTGAAAATAAACAAACAATGCTCCCCTCTCCATGAGAGCTTCCTCCCATGGTGAGAAGGGCATGTATCATTTTTCAGTCCCCCTTACTGCCAGGTTTTTCCTAGCAGTGATGAGCAAAAATGGTTATATATCCGCCCATCTAAATTAGGCAGGCAGACATATTGCCAAACCTCTGATGAGTAGTCTTCGCTGTTGCCAAACTATGTTACGCCAGAATTTAAATTGGGTGGGTGCACTATAGTCTTTTTAAGGGAGGGAACTCTATCGCCATTGCGAATGAGTTCCCTCTTTGCCTAGATATAAATCAGGCCCTGTGTCTCTTATTTAGTGATAGTTTAGAAGAGAAGACTTATTCAAATTGCTAAACAAAAACATATAATAATGTGGTATGGAATGAAGACCAAGTCACAACTGAAAAACTCTGCAAGAACAAATGTTGATAAGACAAATGTAACTTTGGAATAAAATGATGGGTAGATATCATCAAAGGGTCCAAGCCATGTGATGCCAGGAGATTTTGAAACCTGATAAATAAGATGCACACCTAAGAAGATAGGACTGTTAGCCATCCAATCTAAGCAGAAGTCTGGATCGTGTGCATAGCAGATCTGTACTATGATGCTTCCAGTGTGATCTATAATCTCAAATCAGCTCAACCACCATGTAGCGCTGGCCCGAATGGGATAGCAGTCAACATCTACAAAGCCAACACAGACTATTGGTCGCAACCTATCACTACATTGTTAACAATCTGTCTTGAATGAGTATCCATACCAAACTCCTGGAGAGGTTTTGTTCTCCAACCTATCTATAAAAAAGGAGTCAGAGATACTCCGAACAGTTATAGAAATATCACTTTACTGGGCGCAGAGGCAAAACAATTTGCAAGGATTTTGCAAGATAAAGTAGAAGAATGGGTGTCTCAAGATAACTTTTCCCCCATATGTCAAGCAAGGAATTAGTGAGACAATGCACAATGTCACCATCCTAAGCATGCTCGCCCAATAAAGCTGTGGATATTGGGATGCCAACCAGCGCCTACTTCCTAGATTAGAGTGTTGCATTTGGCAGGGATTTCTTAAGGACAAAACTTTTCTAGTGAGGCATTTGTCATACCGAGCTACAAATTGTGCAGCAAATTCACTGCAACACACATGCAAGGATAAACTAGGAAATGGCACGAGGTGAGCAAAGAAACTTCGGCAAATCGCAGTCTTAAGCGAGGATGCATTTTGACCCGGCTAATATTTAATTTACATATGGCTAATATGTCCAAGCATCTAAGAGCTTCAAGAAACATTTCTTTGAAGCTGGTTACTCTTCATATGTCAGTTCTCCAGTAGGCTGATGAAAGTTTTTTTAGATACCATTCTAATAGAACTACAGTGCTCTCTCCTTGCCAACATATTTACAACAATAGCAACTATTGGCGGTGAATATAAATGAAACAATACTATTTAACTATGGAAAAGCTCATGTTAAATATACATGGCCAAACATTTAATTCAGTTTTAAGCATCTTTTAGGCCAAGTTAATTCCTGCGGTAACCTATGGCGCACAGCGGAATGGAAAAACTAATGAGTAACACAATAAAATTAATTTTCAATCTTCCTGATTCAAGGCCTGTCAGTCAACTGAGATCAGAGTTCGGCTCATTGGATGTAGGTTATAACATTGAACATACATTTTTAAAATACTGTTATTTGCTGAAACCTAATTTCCACACGCTTTGGCTTGTGTGCTATATAGTTTATTAATACACTGCATGCGTGCGAATTTTGTGGCCATTTCAGTCGAAAATGTGCTCTCTTTAAATGGCAGTGCGCTACAACACCAGGCTTTTGATATATATGTACGACAAAATGCAGCACTGTGTATGTACCACCCCTTTATCACTCTCTTTTTGAATGGGCGGGGCTTATTTGATATATCTTTGTGAAACACTTGTATTTTTCACAATCCCCATGACTTGAGGGGTGTAACATTGATGGCAGCATCCCCACTCTGAAAATTGTTCCAGCACCACTGGTGGTGACCCTTGTTACTGCACTGTATGAGCCAGCATCACGTGCAAAGTATGGTAGCATTTTTTTTTTTAAAGAGCTTTATATAGCGCAAACTAGACCCGAGACATCGGGTATCAGAGCGCTTTACATAGCACCAGTTGCGTTCTAGCCACGCCCCGTGGAGAGAGTTGCGGAGGGGCAGACAGGCGGGGCAGGGGAGGGGCAGGGTGGGTGGTGATACACACCGGAATATGGATGATTGCAGGTAAGTAAACAATTAAATTAAATAAACGAATTTCGTAGCTCGCCCTGCATCGCAAAATGCCGCGTGGTGAGGGCACTGAGTACCCGTCTGCCCGGTGTCAAAACCGAGTTTAGAATTCCACAGGTCAAGTGGAAGCTACTAGGCCAACTGTGGGGGTTGAGGCCTTTTATTCCTGATGTCCGCGGCTGGTTGCGGCTGGTTGCGTTACATGAGGACACATTTATTTTTGTTAGGCACGGGGAGATTAAGTGATTTGCCCAGAATCACAGGATGTTGAGCATCGTTGCCGGTCTCTAACCCGGTTCCCCAGCTTCGACGTTGAACGCTGTAGCGGTAAAGCTACATCCTCTCCCCAAGCATTTGCTTAGTTTCCACCGGCATGGACGGAATCTGAAATGAGTCCAAGCTGAGCCACGGAAGGATACTTTCTTATAATATGTGTTAAGAATTCTTCATTTCCCTCCTGCAGCATGCGATGAGTCTAAAAATAGAGGCAGCGGGTCCCTGCGGGATGGATTCACTGGGTCAGCCTGACTGTGGTACAATGAACGCGGCAGCCCTGACAGGAGGGGGCTTCTTCAGCAGATAGTGTCTTCTGCTAAACTCTTAATGTGAGGGTACAGGTGCATAATACCGCCTTCTCTCCTCTCAAAAAGGCTCCTCTTTTCATTATTGACCCTTCACGAAAGGTAAGTAGAAAAGGGGACCAGCAGTCCTACTGAAGCAACCCCTCCTATATTTCACATTTTACATAATTTGCTTTGCATTTATCCTTCATTTCTGCAATGTATTGTTCCTGCTTGCCTCTGCCAGGACCAGTTTCACAGCTTAATGAAGTCGGCTGTAATTCATTATATCGCGGTCGAATAACCAGCCTACAGAAATATCGCATCCACTCTATCCACCATAGCTTGGAATAGATTTACTATTAATATTTTGTTGTAGCAGTTTTATATAGCTCAAACTCGACCCGAAGGTATTGGAGCGCATTACATGAGGACCAGTTCCGGCTAGACTGAGAAGGCAAACCAGCCCTGGCAATTAAGTCCGACCGGCCCCTTTAAGGGAGGCTTGCTGGTGGGAAACACTGCTGCTGCTTTTGTTACAGAGGGCTGATATTTAAGCACTGCTGCAAAACCGGCCCCCAGTAACTAAGTGGCCCCCACCGGTCCAAAACCTCTCCCCACCCTTCGGGCCCACCAAGAAAACACCAGGTGTCCGCTACGGCTGAACCAGTTAGATTACATAAGGACACATTCATTTTTGTAGGCACGGGGAGATTAAGTGATTTGCCCAGAATCACAGGATGTTGAGCTGACGCGAACACTCAAACCTGGTTCCCCAGCGCCAAAGTCAGCAGCTCTGGGCGTTACGCCACATCCTCGATGCATTCCCTATTCTTAGCCGCACAACGACACACCTTGACAATGTAGTGGTTGTGAGGTCTCTGCAGGTCGATATTTCGACCATGATATAGTGCTATAACACCTTAAAGTCGGTGGGTTGGATTACCTCTTTGTCCCTTTCCTAGTGACGGTCATGATGATCGGAGGAAGGGGTGTGTACATAATTACGCCGCTGTTCCTGCCAAAAATCTATAGCACGGGAGCGCAGGAATAACACGAACAACCAAAACGTGAGTGACTGTTCGCAATCAATGTGTTTTTTTGTGAAATTGTATAGATTGAGTTTTCAAGTAAAAAAATTGACGAAAAGATGCCTTCCACACTATGTTATGAAGCTAAATGACATATTTGCATTTCGCGCAGTTTTGCATAATATGCCCAACATGTAGCGTAATTTGCAGAAGTAAATTGCCACAAATTCCACACACATCATGACCTTATCATGCCATCCCATTTAATGAGAATAAGTATATTTTGCAAACATAGCTAAGGTAAAATCTTTGCGATATACAGTATATACACATGAAAATACCTAACATAGAGTATTTCTTTTCATGTAATTATGTCTACCTGCTTGTCGTTGCAAAGCTATGAGCGCTTGAGACAAACCACACATGCACTCTGCATGATACATTATAAAAAGTGTACATTGGGACGTAAATGGATATTACCTCCTCGTAAGTCTTCCTCGCCACATGATTTACATAGTGAGCTTTAGCTCCACAACAGAACCCTCCAAAGCAAAAGAAACCACCTCCCACCCCCTCCCAACATGGCCGACCAGTCCCACCTGACCTCTATAAGAGGCGGGCCGGCCCAACCAATCAGCCTGTTTTTTTTGTTCTGCGCATTCTACTCCAGAGCGCCGTAAGGTAAGGATGGGACCTGCTCTAGCAGGTCCGTGGGTCTTGGGTTGGAGGTCCTGCTCTAGCGGACCCTAGGACCTGGGACCTAGCCCCCTCCCCCTCCCCCGTCCCCCGTCTTGGTTTGGCGGGTGAGGCGCTGCTCTAGCGTGCCTGGGCGCCTGGGGGGGATTGGGGGGGGGGGGGCGGTGGGGGGGTTGAGGGCTCGCCCTTTTCCCTGGTTCTGCCATTTGGGGGGTTCCTACCCAGGGGGAGTGGGTGGCTAGGGCTCTGGGTGCCTTCTCTGCCTCGAGTGAGTGGAGAGACGCGGCGCCGGTCGCGGGTTGATGCGGCTGCCGTGTGACCGCCTGGGTTTCCCAGGTGCAGTGTTTAGCGTTCTCTCCCCTGTTGGGCCGGTCGGCGGTGGCTGGGGCTGCCGCGTCTGACCTGGGAGCTCACTCGCGGAGGCGCTCCCCGCTCGGGGCTGGGGATCTTACCGGCATCTCTGCAGTCGCCGGGCCGGGGGCGGGCTCGCCTCTAACCTCGACGGCCGGACCGTCCGTGCCGGCTCACGGGACGGAGTACAGCGCTGGACGCTGCCGCCGAGCGGGAGGTTCTTCAGCTGCGGCTCACGAACGGTCCCGGGCCCGGATTGGCCGAGGTCGCGTCCCGCCTTTTGGAGGCGGGGCTTCTCGCCAGGTGCAGCTCGTGAGCGTAAGCTTGCAGCTGTGTCCACGGGCGGACTGATAAGGCGCCACTGACCCGAGGGCCATTGAGTTTTACCGCTTGCTTGGGTTGGTGGTGTTCTACTCTGATATGGAGCAGGAGGATGTGACAGCGGGTCAGGGACCTGGCCCCTGTTCTGCTTTGCCCATTTCGGCTCAGTCCATTCAGCTAATGATCCAGTCGGCGGTCGCCGATGCCCTGGCGATGCGAGATGCGCAGGGCCATTCCTCGCCGAAACGGCCACGCAGGGACCCCTCTCCTGTCACTGAGGAGGAGGGGGAGGAGGAGGATCATCATGGTCGATACGTACAGGGACAGGACCTGCGTGAGGTCCTGGCGCACATTAAAGAGAACTTGGCCTTCCCGCCACCTGCAGCGGAGGAGGCGTCCGAGGACTTCTTTGTCCAATATCAGCGCAAGGCGCCGGACTCCCTGCCGCTACATGCCTCCATCAAGAGGGTCATCGAGGGGGAGTGGCTGGACATTGATAAGCAGGCTTTTCCACGGTATCTTGCGAACCGTTACGCTGTGGAGGAATTCACCAAGGACTTCCCCCCGATGGTGAAGGTGGACTCCCTGGTAGTGGGTCTGTCGTCCCAGGGTTCCATCATTTCGGAGGACGCCTCTCCCTCTGACCCTGTGGACAAACGCGTGGAAGCTGCCGCGAAGCGCTCTTATGCGGCTGCTAATTTCTCCATCCGGGCCTCGGCCTACTTGTCGTGCACGGTCCAGTCTCTTTTAAAAGATTTCCAGTCATTGGGGGAACTCCTGGATCAAGGGGCGGATGTGGTGCCCACGCTAGCCCTGATGGAACAGCAGACTCGCCTGCTATCGGACATTTCCTTTGACACCCTGGGTGCGGCGGCTGCCGCGGGGGGTGCAGCGATCCAGGCCCGGCGACAGATCTGGCTGCGGAACTGGAAGTCGGAGGCGGCCCAGAAAACTCTGCTCATGAAGATCCCATTCACAGGGGCTAAGTTGTTTGGTCCCCCACTGGAGGCGATGATTAAAAAATCAGCGGAGGACCGCAAATTGCTGGCACCCATCAGGTCATCAGGGCCCCGCTTCCCGGGTCGCGGCCGGATTTTCCCCTCAACCTCCAGGGGTAGGGGCAGCGCGCCCTTTCGTGGGAGGGGTCGCGGCCGGGGCGCACCTTACTTCGGAAAATCCCGGCCTCAGCCGACGGCTGCCGCTCCGTCTGCCACCCATAAGTCCTGACTTTCGGCCTTCTCCCTCCGGGGGGCTCCCTGTGGGGGGCCGTCTCCGCCACTTCATCCTGGCGTGGGAGTCTTCGGTCACGGATCTTTGGGCCCTGCGGATCGTAAGGGAAGGATTGTCCATCTCCTTCTCCTCCCCTCCTCCGGAATTTTTCCGCGCTACGCCCCTTCCTTCCTCCCTGGTCAAGAGACGGGCTTTGCTGGCCGGTGTTCAGGACTTGCTGGAAAAACAGGCCATCCGCCCGGTCCCTCCATCACAGCGGGGCCGGGGCGTCTACTCCTACCTGTTTCTGGTGAGGAAGGTGTCTGGGGAGTTCCGCCCTGTGTTGGATTTGAAGGGGTTGAATGTTTATATTCCTCATACTAAATTCAAAATGATCTCTCTACAGGAGATTCTGCCTCTTCTGGTTCGGGGCGAGGTGGTGGCTTCGCTGGATCTACTCGACGCCTACCTACATGTCCCGGTTCATCCGTCTTCCCAGCCCTTCCTCCGGTTCTGCGTGGCAGGCTCCCACTATCAGTTCCAGGTACTTCCGTTTGGATTGTCATCTGCCCCGCGGGTGTTCACTAAGATCCTGGCCCCCCTGGTGGGTATTCTGCACCGGGAGGGGATCAGGGTGTTTCCATACCTGGACGATTGGCTAATTTCTGCCTCTTCTTTTTCCAAGGGGGTGCTGCACGTCAGGAGAGTCTGCGAGGTCCTGTCCACCCACGGCTTCCTGGTCAACGAGCGGAAGTCTCACCTGGTGCCCGCTCAGGACTTACAATTCATTGGGGGTCGCCTGGACATGGTGCTGGGGAAGGTGTTTTTGCCTCTGGGGCGCCGGGACACGTTGTGGCGAGATCTGGGGTCCCTGCTGGCTCAGGAGTCGGCACCGGTCCGCCTTTGGTTACGGGTTCAGGGCCTCATGTCGGCGACCATCAATGTGCTCCCCTGGGCTCGCCTCCACCTCTATCCTTTGGTCAACCATCTACTGTCCTTCTGGGACCCCCGCTCGGAGGATTACGAGATTCTGGTCCCGGTCTCCCCTCGGCTCCGGACGGAGTTGGGGTGGTGGTTGGTGGAGGCCCACCTCGCGGAGGGACTTCCCTTCTTGGTAGCCCCATCCAGGGTGCTCACGACCGATGCCAGTCTCCTCGGCTGGGGGGCAACCTTGGACATGGAGTCGATTCAGGGTCGTTGGACTCCCCTTCAGTCTCACTGCTCCTCGAACTATCGGGAGTTGAAGGCTGTCCTTCTGGCCTGCCATCATTTCGCGCCGTCACTACTGGGTCACCATGTCTTGGTGCGGACGGACAACCAGGTGGTGAGATGCTATGTCAACCATCAGGGAGGGTGCAGGGTGCGCTCCCTCTGGTTGCTGACTCAGGAGTTGTGCTCATGGGCGGAGAATTCGGTCCTGTCTCTTCGGGCGGTCTATCTCCCGGGGTCCGACAATGTAGAGGCGGATCGACTAAGTCGGGTCTTTCCCGCGCTTCCGTGTCTCTCCCTGTCCCCGAGGGTGTTTCAGCAACTGGTGTCTCGCTTCGGTCTTCCTCTGGTGGATCTGTTTGCGGACGGGGACTCGGCCCTTCTACCACAGTTCTGCTCTCTCCTCCCGGGTCCGGGGGTATGGCGAGTGGATGCCCTGTCATTCGCTTGGCCTTCCGGACTGCTGTACGCATTCCCACCGTTCCCTCTGATCCCCCGGGTCCTCTGCAAGATTCGCCTGGACAAGGCCAGGGTTCTCCTGGTGGTGCCCGGCTGGGTCCGCCGCCCCTGGTACCCTCTCCTTTGCGATCTGGCAGTTCAGGCCTACTGGCCGATCCCGGATCTGCCCTTCCCGTTGAAAGGGCCCCCGCTCCCGGAGTCGGTTTTACACCGGCTCCATCTGCAGGCCTGGCTCTTGAGCGGGTGACGCTGCTGGCTCGGGGATGTTCTTCCGGGGTGGTGGATTTGCTGCAGGGATCCCGCAGGTCTTCCACCTTGTCGTCCTATGCCCGGCACTGGGCTTCTTTCACACGCTGGTGCGGGCGGCAGGGTTCGGACCCCGCCACCATTGTTCCCTTGCGGGTCTTAGATTTCCTGGCTGAAGGGTTTTCCTTGGGCTTGGCCCCTTCTTCCCTGAGGGCCCAGTGGGCGGCCTTGCGGGCCTTCCGCAGTCCGGATTTCGACGGGCTGGATCCCCTGGTGGCTCGCTTGCTCCAGAGTTGTTTTCTCCGTCGCCCGCGGTCACTCTGCCTATCCCCTCCGTGGGATCTGCCTCTCGTGCTGCAGGCACTTCAGGGTCCTCCCTTTGAACCCCTGGCCTCGGTAGCTTGGCGGTTTCTCACCTTCAAGGTGATTTTTTTGGTTGCCGTGGTGTCGGCTGGGCGGATGGGCGAGCTAGGGTCGTTCCTCCACTCCCCGCCCTTCTTACGAGTGTTGCCTGACCGATTGCTACTCCGGCATGATCCGCGGTTCCTACCCAAGGTTCCTTCCCTGGTGAACCGGGCTCGGGAGGTGTCGTTGCCTTCTTTCCCCCCCGACGTGGATCCAGCCTTAGCTTTGCTGGATGTCCGGCGGGCGGTGTTGGTGTACCTTGAACGCACGTCCCCCATAGCCCGGTGTGATAGCCTGTTTGTTACTTTCGGTCCTGTCCGATCAGGCCACAAGCCCTCTCTCTCCACCTTGAGTCGCTGGCTTAAACAGGCGATCATCCTGTCCTATGCTGCGCTAGGTTCGGGGGTTCCGGTGGGGGTCCAGGGGCGGTCCACGAGGAGTGTCGCTGTGTCCTGGGCCTCCTTCAAGGGTGTCTCCACGGAGGAGATTTGTCGGGCGGCGACGTGGTCGTCCCCCCACATGTTCATGGAACACTACCGCGTGGTCTTGGGTGGCCCGGCACGGGGGGAATTCGCGGGGGCCGTTCTCAGTGCGGGAGCGGTAGCTCCTTGAGGTGTGTTGTCTATTATGTCTAGTCTCAGGTTTGCTGCAATTCCTGTTGGCTTAACTTTATGCTGAATAAAACCTTATGTTGGTTTACCTGCATCACCGTGTGGTGTGGTTCTTCTAGTGGTCAATGAAGCCTTGTTGGCTTGGGTATTCGCTCACTATGTAAATCATGTGGCGAGGAAGACTTACGAGGAGGTAATGCCCCGGTTACTTACCGGTAATCTTCATTACTCCGAGTATAGTCTTCCTCGCCACATGAGTTCCCTCCCCCCCTCCCTGTCTGGCTATCGGCTTCATTGTTTGCTTGGTAGATCAGGCTGATTGGTTGGGCCGGCCCGCCTCTTATAGAGGTCAGGTGGGACTGGTCGGCCATGTTGGGAGGGGGTGGGAGGTGGTTTCTTTTGCTTTGGAGGGTTCTGTTGTGGAGCTAAAGCTCACTATGTAAATCATGTGGCGAGGAAGACTATACTCGGAGTAATGAAGATTACCGGTAAGTAACCGGGGCATTTACAGCCAGTGATCTAATAAGTGTGTTATATTATGTTATGTTTTGGGTTAGTCCTCGAAACACCCTCTTGACTGTGTGGGTGCTACACAAAAACAAGCACTGGCAAAGCCAAAAGTTCTGGGTTTTTTTTTTTGCTAAAACATGCAGTATTAGCACACTCGAATGGTACATACGAAAGGGACCCTATATGAGTGGATAGGGGCTATAGATGTAATGTAGTCACCATGCAAGTCAATGCAAGCTCTGGAGTGGAGGTGTATGTATACCCTCAAACAGCCAACCGCCATAGGTGAGAGCAGGGCCGGCTTTATCGATGGCTGCGCCCAATGCGACAACCTGTGTTTTCGCCCTCAACTATCTCATTCTATAAAGAGTCTTGCACCTACCACCCTCCAATAATTTCCCTCATCTCCCTGTAGCAAATCTTCTCACCTGTATTTATTTTCTTTTACAGGGCTACTCATACCAATGTAGAATATCAGAGCACTTGATATCACCCATGCACATTATACAGAGACAATGAATCATACAAGTGTTTATCTATAGGAAATGTCTCATGAGACAATGATGACGACAAGATGTAGGAGCTGCTTGTCATCCATACCAGTAGGCATTATGTTTTAAGAGTGCTTGGTCTGAAGAAGCACAAACTCAAGATTTAAAACATAACACAATCCTTGGGGTTGACTTTACTAATAAGAATGTATTTCTAGCCCAATCAACTCTTTTTTAGCAACCTTAGGAGAACAAAAGACTGGGAAACCATAAGGTTCTAACTTATACCTTTCAGTTTGCATGCAGCTCTTTGATGAAAGTTCACAGGTTACAATCTTTCTAATATAGCACAGTAAGCTATGAACTGAAAGTACCAAAAGGATCTCTGTGATAAAATCAGCTATCCACATAACATACAATTCTGTGACCTACAATTACATGTGCATTGCAGCAGGCACATTAACCCCGTGTGCTACTTCATGAGTCGAAACTGCAACTAGATAAAACTTTGATCTCTCTCCAGCAGGTGCATTAATCACCAGAGATATCTTGGCATTTTTATTATTGTGTAAACATTGCTGGGCGCCCAAGAAATTCTAATTTTGAAGCAAGTGTTTTTAAGGCCACAAAAGATTTAAAAATACAGCATCCGCCCCCTTTCTGAGTTCCGTAGCCAGTGTGGGGTCACTGGTCGGATCATCCTAAAGCTGGCACTGGGTAAGAAATGATTGCTACACTGAGCTGAACAAAAACGTAATTATCAAAGCCTCAAGCAAATTGCTAAAAGAGTTTGGTTGAAGAAAATAAATGGTTGAAAGAGGCAGACCCAAAGCCCACTCTCTGTAAACCCAGACCCAGCAACATATTGGATATTACCACAGAGAAACGTAAAAGGAACATTGAAAGTGGTTGTTAGAAATAGAGGTCTCTAGTTAGCAAGGGTTTGCACCTTTGTCCAAGTAGGGACTCTTCTCCCTAGTCAGGGTAAGGGAGTTACACTCCTAAAATAATCCCTGCTCACCCCCTTTATAGCTTGGCACGAGCAGTCAGGCTTATCGCAGAGGCAGTGTGTAACGCATTTGCACATAACCAACAATACTACAGTGAAAACACTACAAAAGGACACCACACCAGTTTAGAAAAATATCCAATATTTCTTATATATCCAAAACAAGACCAAAAAGATAAGAAACCAACATGAAGTACTTAAAAATATCTACTTTGCAAGATAGCCTCAAAATTGCAGAAATATCTCAAAAACGCAGTTCTTAGGAGTCGGTAGCTCCGTCTGGGGTTACTGCAATGCTGAACCCTACTGAGTCTAACAGTTCCAGTCAACCGCGTTGGTACGAGCCAGCGAAAGCGTGGACAGACTTGTAAACAGTACCTCGTTGCGGCAGGCACATTGGTGCAAGCTAGTCGTTGCAACCGTTGCGGTTGCGTTGTAAAATGGAAGCGGTGCAGGGTGCGGTGCCCTCACTATGCGGTGCAGGCAGCGGCTCATTGACGATCGCCCAGATGGCGTCAGTGAGAACAAGGCTTACAGTGCACGGCGAGGTGGTGCTCAATGCGGTGCTGGCAAGTTGTGGTGCACATGACAGAGCTGGTTAGCAGGAGCTGGCAATGGTCGGCCCAGATGGCTGTGTGGGATGAGGCGGGGCGTCCTGAAACTTACGAGCAGTGCCTCCATCCATGATGTTGTCACGGGTGTCGAAGTCTGTAGCAGCGGCTGACTTGGTGAGACGAGGTGAGTGCGGTGCGGAGTGAGGTACCCACAGGTCATGGTGCAAGCAGCGGCTCGGTGGCAGCGGCGTTGGTCGTCGTTGTCAGTGAGACCAGGGATGCGGTGCCGTCAGGACACAGAGCCAGGGACGGAGTCGGTGACGGAGTTGGTTGCGTTTCCCTTCTCTGTGGCAACTGAAACCATGGTTCAAGAAGTGGTACCCAGAGGTTGGTGAAGTCTTTGAAGTCCCTGATATTTCAGAACAGCAGGCACGCTCTACTTCAAGGCCTTGGAGATACTCAGCACAAGTGAAGAATGATCAGTACAGTCCTTTCTCTGCCCCAAGCAGAAGCAGCAACTGCAGGCCAACCCAACAAAGCAACAACACAGAAAAGGGGACAGTACTCCTCCTGACAGCTTTTCTAGATCTTCTTCTTGGCAGGATCCATCATTCCAGTGAGTAATCTGAAGTCTTTTATCTCCTTGAGACTTCCAACAGGAGGCAAGCTCTACTTCAAGCCAGTGATGGCTGGTGACATTTGAAAGTGGTAGGGCGTACAATTTCTGGATGAGGGAACTGTGGTGAGCGAGCGAGCCCAACTGTCATAAGAGGGGCACGGGCGTTCTCCCCCTGAGAAAATTGTGAAAAAAGTGGGCAAATGGTGCATTTTCAAGCAAATATGAGAGAGCAAGATGGTTAATAAGATAGTTGTGAAAGTATAGTTATGACATCAATAAAGAGATTTTATATGATTATAATATTATTTAGTATAACCAGAGAACTTCATAACAGACTTTGAGAAAAGAATGCTGAGCAACTTTTGCTTGGATCCCATTATGTTTGTTGCTTCATTCTGGGCCTTTCACATGGTGCAATTTGAAAACAGATCCTGACAACCAATGCTGCACATGTTAATTTTGGCGCACCATTTTCTGACACTGTATTCTCGGATGACTGAGGACCGGGCCGTATCAATGGCCAGTAGTGAGTGGTGACTGGCACTCGGCTGCTTTGGGTTACACACGCTGGGCCCGGGCTGATTTACTGCGCAGCAGGATAATGAGGGGATAATAAAATGTTGCTCAATTATCATTAACTCCATAGAAAGAAAGATGTCTATCAGTGCTATCCTTTCTCTGCTTTTCCTGTCCCGTGGTAAAGAGATGGAAGACGTGCAGACTGATCCAGGCCACCTGTCCCATCACGATACCTGGCCACCTCATCCTACCTAGAAGCACTCACACACCATTTACTGCTTTCTCAGGCTAACATATATGCAACTAATATTATGCTCACGAGTGACTGAAAGTGAAATAGCCAAAACATAACATTTTGTTAAATTCTTCCTAAAACCAAGATATAAGAAGACCACAGCGCAGGAAAATATTATTGCTGTCTTCAGTTCCCAGAAGGAGACAAACATAAGCATCGCTACTGCAATATTTTATCAGAGGCAAAAAGAAGACAGCTGCTGCCGATCTCAACGTGTTCAGTCTTTTGACTATGTGCTATTAACCATAGCATTGCCACGTTGTGAAGTGTATTCTGCACAGGAAACACCCACACTATCCAGAGTGAAGATGAGATGAGCTGTGTGTATAGTACTTTATGGAGAGCCTCCTGGAGTCCTTGGGCACTGACAAATGAATCAATCGATCTATGGGCGATGGAAGGTGCTTTGGGCACCACTAGGACTGTGCGCAGCTGCAACCTGGCCTTTTTGTACACATTACCCTGGTGGTGGCTTGTGCCCCATGAGTACCTACCCTGGTTGTTTTACAGCCTATTAGTGATGCGAATAGCTCAAGGAACCTATGAAGAAGGATGAGACTCCGAGTCAGTCAATCAGGATTTTAAACTGATGATATTAAAATACGTGCAGTTGTGCACACGTCTCCAATTAGTGCTATAACCCACTGCGATGTCTTGGCTTGCCTTCACTCCTGTCTTACAAGGTCCGTCAGTTCCACGTTCACATTCCCAAGCAGAAATCTTCTGCAAAGGGGTGGATAGAACACGAGAGAGAGGGAGGGAAAGCAAGCGAGAGAGAGGGAGAACCGAAGGGGGAGAGGGCAAGAGAGAGAGAGACTACTGACATCCTAACACAATCTAGTCCATTTCGCTAAACTCACTCAGGTTCCCTACTTTCACAAATAAACACACATAACATCATTTTACTGTCCCCATTGTAGTAACCTCGACAGAGAATGTCAAATATGTTTTAGGAAAACTGGTCGCACGACGGCAATGAACCGAAGCAAAAACATGAAAACGAAAGCACAAAGTAAGGTCTCCTGTGAGGAAGTTATTACATGTGTTCAGGCTATGCACTCTTGTTGTCCCAGCAGGCTACCCTTTCTACACACAATACGGCTAAAAATATCAAATCCACAATCGGTTTACTTACACGCAGACACGCACCTGGAAGTTACTTTTTTATGAAGTTTACCTTTCCAAGTGATGCTGTCCACTGACTCTCCACTCCATTCTGGGGACGTAGCTTCGTGCCAGCAGCCGTCCTGCTCGCTCGCGGAGAGGGGTAGATAGGCTGGCTCCGCAGCAGTCCAGCAACTGCAGAAATGACCAATCACTGCATGGCTTGACAAAAAGCCATTACAGTGATTGGTCATGCTCTCTGGGCAAAACCTCACACACAGCTGCGCCATGTGTGCCAGAGGCCGCATCTCTCAGCCAATCATGACGCTGCTCCCAGACAGCAGCGTCAGGATTGGCTTGAGCGGGCAAACACACCGCTCATTAGGAGACTGGGGGTCTGCGGCTTCGCACAACCCCCACTCACTAAGGCGCAGAAGAGAGAAGCCTCTGGTGCGCATGTTGGGTTGGCTGGCCAAAGGCAGTTGTCCAACTTGACATGCGCACTTTGTGGCAAAGTGCGTGGTGCACTTGCTCCTCACTGCTACCCATGTGTGCCTGCCTATCAAACTGAAGCCCCACCCCCTTCAGAGCCGCGGTCATGCCTGAGGCTGAAGGCTGACTCGCACAACTCGCTCTAATTGAATCTAGTGCTTTTATTGTAAGTTTGGTTTACTACTGCTTACTGTTGTATATTCAAATGTAATGAGGGCAATTATTAGTGGGGCAATGCCCCAGCGCCCTAAGGCAGGAACCGCCCCTGCTTCAAGCCCTTGGAGAAAACTCTAACAGTAGGATGATGAAAGTACAATCCAGTCCTTTCCCTACCCAAGACAGAAACAGCTAGCAGCAGGCCACCAAAGCAGAGCATGCAGCAAAGTGGCAGTTCCTCCTGACAGCTTTTCCAGCCCTTCTTCCTGGCAGGTTCCTTAGTTGAGCAGTAATATAAAATACAGGGGTCTGGGAACCAATATTTATACAGCAAACTCCTTTGTTCTCTTGGTGCAGAGAGGCTGGGTGCTCAGCCAAAACCCGTTCTGTCCTGTCTGATCCAGCTTTTCATCAGGAGGTGGAGACAACATTGTCCAAAGCAGACAGGGCCTATTCAGGTGCAAGGGAAATCCCCTCCCACCAGGCTAAAACTGTGGACCAGGCCTATTCAGGTATTAGTGAAAACTCCTCCCACTACTCTGAATGCAGCCCAGGTCTATTCATCCCAGCCCTGACTCATTCTGGAAAGGCAGGACACACATCAACCCAACCCCACCCCGTGCCGTCTGAGAGAATGCACAGCGCCAGCCCTTGTCACTCCAAAGCCAGACAGTCAATCCACAAACCAGCAGAGGCACACAGGAAGGCTAAGCAAGAAAATGCCCTCTTTCTAAAAGTGGTATCTTCAAACACAGAAAAAAAATCATCTTTACTAAAAGATGCATTTTTGCATTCTGAGTCCAGGCATACTAAGCTCCACTTCCCAATCGTGTCCCAATGGGAAGTTATGCTCATAAGATGTTATAAGTAAAACTCCCATTCTACCCTATGGGCCAAAAAGCCTTTCCATAGCGAAAAACGAAATGCACTGTAATTCACTACCAGGACATGTTACTCACACCAGTACATGTACTACCTTTCACATACACTACACTCTGCCCATGGGGTTACCTTGGGCCTACCTCAGGAGTGTCTTACATGTAGAAATAGGGAAGATTAGGGCCTGGCAAGTGGGTGCTCTTGCCGGGTCGATATGGCAGTTACAAACTACGGTCAGAGTCTGCAGTGGCAGGTTTGAGTGACATTTAGAGGCTGCTAGTGTGGGTGGCACAATTAGTGCTGCGTGCCCACTAGCAGTATTTGATTTACAGGCCCTGGGCACACATAGTGCACTGTACTAGAGACTTACCAGTAAATCAAATATGCCAATCATGGAATCACCAATCCATAAACATGATTTACATGGAGAGCATAGGCACTTGAGCACTGAACAGCAGTGGTAAAGTGCCCAGAGTCCTACAACCAACAAAAACAGGGTCACAACCAGGGGGCCAAAAAGCAAAAGGTCTGGGGGTAAACCCGCTGAAAAAACCAGGTCTAACAGTACTTTTATATATTGTAACTCTACATGCATCTTTTATTTATACTAAAATGAACCCAAGTTTGTAAATGACTGAAAATTACATTTTCAAACAAAGAGTGGGTAAGCTTACATATATAGTAGAATTCATACTTTTCCTCTTACATCTTGTTAGCAGATTCCTAAACAAGCATTTGCAATGCAATAGGTCTCGCATTTACGCAAGTTTAAGCTATTGGCATTATAAATGACAATGCCTTTTCTTTGTTTTAGAAACAAAAACAAAAATAAAAGGCATAGTTATTTGCAATGTTAATAGCTCAAACCTGCGTAAATGTGAGAACTATTGCATTGCAAATGTTTGCTCAATTGTGCCTCTTAGTGCGCATTCTTCACAGGGGGCACATGGGTGTGTGCCATTTCTGATGCACGTATTAGTGGGCACTCTTCCTATGGTGCACCTTTCTACTTCACGTTGGTGTGTGCATTTTGCACACTGGTGAGTGCTTGTTCTAATGCACAGCAGTCTGCACTCTTGACACTGCACCTTCCGACCACACTTTGGTGTACGTGTTGCACATTGGTGTATGCATGTCCTAATGCACACACCAGTGTGCACTCTTAACACGGAGCACCTTCCTACTGCACTTCTGTGTGTGCGTGTTGCACACTGTTGAGTGTGTGTCCTAATGCACAACACAGTGTGCACTTTGACATGGGACAGTTTCCTATTGCACTTCTGTGTGTGTGTGTTGCACATTGATGGGTCAGTGTGCACTCTTGACACAGTGTATATTACTACTGCACATTAGGTGTAGTTTTGCACTACACATTACCACGCATACTTTTCTACCACGCATACTTTTCTACCACGCATCATTACGTGCACTCCAGGATTAGAGCTCTAAAGAGAATCCTACACATTGAACAGTGAGTGTGGGTGCGAGTTAAAGATGGGACACTGCTTCTTTTGGGGAGGCCTGCTGGGGCAGGGTGGGGCGCGACTATCC
Source organism: Lissotriton vulgaris (assembly GCF_964263255.1). Taxonomy (NCBI): domain Eukaryota; kingdom Metazoa; phylum Chordata; class Amphibia; order Caudata; family Salamandridae; genus Lissotriton; species Lissotriton vulgaris. Next base: position 161,955,819 of record NC_141700.1, read on the forward strand.
AAGTATCTATCACTAATGCACTCTACTCCCCATATATACCAACGAAAAGGGTGATGGAGAGATGCGGTAATCAGAGGGTAAACTCCACGACTGCCACACATCATAACAGTGAGCCCACAAGAGAAAAAAAGAGACCTGAAAGGCAAGAGAGAGAGACAGAGACAGAGAAAGAATGACTGTGAGAGAAAGAAAGAGAGAGATAGTGACTGAGAAATAGTGAGGGATGTAAGAGCGCTGCACTGGAAGAAAGAAGACTGGAGCTGCCCGTCTGTGCCCGTCACGGTGAGTGACATCAGCCCTGTAGTGGGTTCGGGTAAAAAAAAAATGAGGTAGGAAAACGGAGTGCAGTGACAGAAGCAGGCCAGAGGCACGGCTCGCTGGGAGAGACAAGATACCTTACAGCACTTGACAAGGGACGGTGAAAGTGCTGACGTGGAGATCTACATATGTGAGGCAGGTATAGGAGATTTCACTTCACCAGGGGACCAGGGAGGTAAGGAAACTGAGACAGACCAGAGAGGTAGGAAGTAGTGGATTAGAGGTAGGGGAGCCACTGAAAGCTGGAGTTTGAAGCCTGGCTCAGCTCGAGTTACTGTTGGAACCTCGAGCCCAAATCGAGCCAAGCTTTCATGTGGCTTCTGCCGGCCCCACTCGCCCTGCCCAGGATGTAGCTTTTCGGAAAGAGCTGCTGATCTGAGCCTCATCTTCGACTCAACATCCCATGTTTCTGGGCATAATGTCCGCACTGTGCCCATTCCAGGAAGGTACCCTACGTCTGTATTCGTATTACTAAACACAGCCAACAGTCGTTGTATGTGGTGGTCATTGTTGGCCGCAGTTTTATTACTTGTTAAATACGTCATACATGTGCAACTCCCCTGGACACCTTCTTGTGGCAGGGTCATAATTCATCCTCATACACTATTGCACATAGGAAATCATACCGTTCTCATTGGAACAGCATAAAGCCCTGGTCATAAATCATTGGGGTATCATAAATCATTGTGCCACAATTGGCCATCATTTTGTTGTCATAGATCATTCTGCCCGATCCTCATAAATCAGCAGTCATAAATCAAGGGACATAAATCATCCTGGTCTCATAAATCATTCTGTCACAAACGGTTAACACTTTGTTATTAAGCATGGGCGAATTTTGCGAATTTGCGATTCGCGAATTTGCAGATTTGCGAATTCGCGATCTGCAAAATTCGCGAATTTGTGCGAATTCGCGGATTTTTTTATTTTTGCGTGTTCGCGGGGCGTTTTGGCATGTTCGCTCGTGTTCGCAGGTTTTTTTGGGGGCGAGACCATTATGCGCCCTCTGATTCATCACTGCCACCCTCTCGTTTTTTATGCCCTTCTGCCCTCTGTACCACTCGTTTTTGTGCGTTTCTGCCCTCTGCCCCACTCGTGTTTGTGCCCTTTTGCCCTCTGCCCCACTCGTTTCTGTGCCCTTCTGCCCTCTGCCCCACTCGTTTTTTGTCCCCTTCTGCCCTCTGTCCCACTTTGTGCCCTTCTGCCCTCAGCCCCACTTAGAATGGCGCCGGCAAGCTGCCAGCGCCATTCTAAAATAGCTACAAAGTCAGCTTCAACAGGAAGCACTAATAGATAAAGTAAAGCAGGTGCTCGAGTTGAAGGTCAAATTAAGTTACACAATCATTAATCACCCCAAGTTTGGGGTGATTAATGATTGTGTAACTCAATTTGAGCTTCAACTCGAGCACCTGCTTTACTTTATCTATCAGTGCTTCCTGTTGAAGCTGACTTTTGTAACTATTTTAGAATGGCTCTGGCAGCTTGCTGACAGCTTGCCTGCGCCATTCTAAAATAGTTACAAAAGTCAGCTTCAACTTTTGACCCAATCCGTTCCGCTCGCGGATTTTGCGGGAAATTCGCGAATCTCGCGGATTGCGAATTTGCAGAAAATCCGCAAAATCCGCGAGCGGAACGGATTTTCCACCCACACTTACTTGTTATCATAAATCATTCAGCATGATCATCATAAATCATCAGTCATAAATCATTGGCTGGTGTCTGTCTTTTGTTCATTTGCATCTCCTCGGGTCGTAAATCACCCTGACAGTTTGTAGATTGTTCTTTGTTGTTTTCCACGCACATTTGCGTGTGAGGGATAGCCTTTCCCCCGGAGTTAGGTCCAAACTCGCTACCTTGCAGTCTCTTTTGTTTCTGACTGCATTGCGACCCTGCTGTTCCTTGTTGTGGGTGGGTGGGACTAGAAATTCTCGGCGTTGCTCCCCAGCTCCATGATGTAGAGTGAGTTGCCCCAGGGGGAGCGTCGCCCTATATCTCGCCTTTTGTCTTCTCGCCCTTGGCCTGAAAAAGGGGGAGGGGGTGATGCCCTAATGGGTGATCCGAGCCATCGTCAGCCCCCCACCCTATTGCGCGGCGCTTCTTGGTGGCGCAAACCAGTTCTGTTTCCTTTTCGGGCTCTGGCGGCCATTATGGCACCTTCCCTCGAGGCCCCCTTCGGGGGCAGCCTCTGCTAAATAACTAAATGTAAACGGAGCACTTATCGGTGCAGTGCCGTAATGTGCTCTACTAATGTCAAAGCTCCAAATGTTAAGGGAATACACTGTATTAAAATCTGAGTCAGCTTTATCACAGTTTACATCAGGTTTGTTGTAGGATTTTAACAACAAACATTTTCAGGGTTGGGCTTGTGCACGGGTTCCAAGATCCTGGTCATATCCTTGGATCGGCTCTGGCTCGGCTCTCCCAGAAAATCTGTTCACTCGTCCAGCTCTATAGATTAGAAGGGTGGGGGGCTGAGGGGAGCGGCGGTGGCCAGGTGGTGTGCGTGAGTTGACAGGGTAGTATCACGGGGGAAAGTGTGTGAAAGAAAGTTAGGCCGGAGGCAAAGGACTTCACAGAGGCAGGGCAGTGATATTGTGGAGGGAAGGGAAAAGTACGCAGAATGAGAGTAAACATACATCTGAGAAAGGGAAAAATAGAGACCGGAAAGGCAAGAGAGAGAGACAGAGACAGAGTGACTGTGAGAGAAAGTAAGAGAGAGATAGAAAGAGAGAGAGAGGGGTTTATTGCTAAAGATGGATGGTGTGTGCTCATGATACTGTAATCTAGTGAAGTTGTAGAAAACTTAAATTGTAATGATGAGTGTGGAAGCCGAGCGCTGTAAGGGCACTATACTGCTCGTTGATCAGATGCGGAATCTCTGCATTTTCTATTGTGCTGGTTGTAAGAACTGAGCAAAATATGACATTTAAGTGTACCGTTTATTTGTTAGTGATACTTGACACTACTATTCCAAGCATTAAAATGAAGAACATTAATATCCAACTATGGCATTGTGTAGGCCTAAATGATTGATTAACAGCGAAAAATAAAACAGATCATGGAGAAGTTACAATTTACGAATACGTCATATTATGGATAGTACAAGTGTTGTCTCATAATGAAAGAAAGTCAACGCAATGTTGCTGGTACATCTCTGCACGTCGGCCACAGCAGTGTCTGTTCAGAGTTTACTGCATTAGGGTGCCTGGTGCATGTGCACTGTGGGGACCAGTGAGTGTGCGTGTGGTTGGGTTTACTTGTTGTGGGACAGATCTTGTATACATGGGGCGCAGGCAGCACTGGTCCTGGACACTGCAAAAGTTTAGGTGAGTGAGATGGATGAATACGTTACTGTTCAGGAAGGCCTTTGACCCCTGAGCACCTGCATTGGAACCCCCCAACACCCTCTTCAGAATGCACCCCCTCCCTGTCCTTGCGCATGATGATGCCCCCTTCCCCATCTACTGCGCTTCGAAGAGGACTTGGCAAGATGTTGGCACATTAAAAACAAATACGTAAACACATGAAGAAGAATAGGCCTGCCATGGAGAGCAGGCGGGAAAAGGGAAATACCCCTCATTTCACCGTGAACTTAGGTTGATTCCAGAGGGGCAAAGTGAGCATCGCCAGGAGCACGGCGCAGCACGGGAGGATGAAGGCTTGAGAGCAGGGGCAGGACCTTAGAACCACGGAAAAGGGGCGCAGGCGACCAAGGGTAGCAGTAGGAGGAACAACAAGGTAAAAGAATACGAACAAACTACAGAGAGAAAGCAAAGCAGGCATCGGGCAGGCCCTGGCAAGCAGACATCGATTCAGAAGGATACACGCCCTTTGCAAGAACACGAAGCTCTGGACTGACTGAGTCCAGCTGCTGAAATACTCATAATCGGCATAAACGGTGACACCGACCAATGGAAATGAGGGGCGGGGCTTCAAGCCCTCTACTGAAACTCCTCATTAGCAAAAATCTCGCAGAGCGAGCTACACATGTGCGCAGCAATGCTAGGTGAGACCTAAAAAGCTTTCAGCATCCCAGTGGAATTTGAGGAACAAATGAAGTCAGGAGTTTGAGCAAAGCTCTGTTTTAAATTCCACCCCTTTCTAGTGTGTATTTTACATTTCCTTGGTGTTAAGGCACTTGGGGAGTTAATCTTTGAACCTTAGGCAGTTAGAATATTTCAAAACAACTGAGAGAAGAAGCATTGGACAAATCGTTATAAGGCTTAAAATATCACATATCTGAGAATTTGGGGGAGGGTCTGAAGGGAGATACAGAAAACGAGTGATAAAAGTAATATTAAACCAATAACATTTCGTAAACTGTGACAGGCTTTAACAACTTTAAAGATTCTGCCTCTCACTGCCTCTCTCAGCTCTTCTCTCTCTCACTCTCACCTTACATGTCTACATCCGCTATCTTTCTCTTACCCTCTTTTACTGCTTCTACACTTTTCTTCTTCTACCACTCCCTTCCTTTAGCGTTTCATCAGTGTAGTATAGTATAGTATAGTATAGTATAGTATAGTATAGTATAGTATAGTATAGTATAGTATAGTATAGCATAGCATAGTATAATATAATATCATATAATATAATATTTATCCATCTCTTCATCCGTAACAGGGGCTCTTTGCAAGAACTGATCCAACCGAACAGCCCTACTTTATCTTAGAGAGGCATTCAGTGCAGGTGTGATTGACACATGCTCTAAAAGTACTCACAACCTCTTATTCTAGAAGATTTATTTAGTGCACAGCCTGATTAAGCCATGCATCTTCCTTTCATTAAGGAGCGGCACTCGTTGTAGGGACAGAACTGATCACACAGTGCTTACTTATACAGAAAAAGTGCCTCTTATTCAGGAGGTGTCAAAAGCAGGGACAGGAGCAGTAATGCAGTAGAATTGTATCTATTAGTATTATGGCAGCTTTTCTCTGAGAAGGCAGAGCAACCAGAATCAGAAGTGCTAGTACTCTCCTGTTAACATTATGTCCTCTCTTTCTATGTAGAACAGCCCTGCTATACAGCATCAGAAGTCTTCTATCCAAAGTTTGCCATCTCCTTCTTGGAAACAGTTGTAAGCAACTTCCCTCCTTTTTAACTGACCTGAACAAGCCTACAGGCTCTAAAACATGATGCTCAATTCTTTGAAGTAGTGGACCCAAAATGGCGGAGTGGCCTGGATGCCCAAATCAGGGCTCAACCAAACTATCGCCAACTCAGCAATCTGCTTAACCCCTTAGCCGCGGCGCGATTTCGCGGCAGTGTGGCGGTTCCGCGAAATGGGCGGGGCTGCTTCAGCCGTTGGACGTTCGCAGCACCAGCGAGGTAGAGCTCGCGCCGGCCAACGGCCGACGGCAGCAGGGAAGGGGTTAAAGCTTAGCGGATCAAGAATGCCTTTGTCTGGATCCCTGTTCATGTGCGTCATAATCGAAGGATGCGGTTAACAGACTTACCTCTTCCTGTCCGACTGCTTGTTAACAGCACGGTCTAATGAACTGTATTATTCTACATATGTTGTTTGCTCAAAAGTGCTTTGAAATGGCCAGAACTTTTAAAAACACCTAAATAAATAAGGGACATTCAATATTATTATAGAAGCTGTGCTGGCAGATGTTGTCCATTTTTATTAAGTGTTAGGTAGATGTACCAAGAAATGATGATGATAGCGATTTATAACACGCACTGCTACTCCAAGCAGTGTCCCTGCGCGAAGGAGCGAGATCGGAAAATGAAAGAGGCTTAGGCCTGCACAAAAAAGCAAGCTTTGAGTTTCTTCTTAAACATTGCCATATCCCTCATAGTCCACAACTCCAGAGGAAGCTGATTCCAGGCTGTTGAACCCAGGTATGTTGGAGACCTTCCTCCTGCTCTTGCACGCTGAATACTGGGGATCTCTGCCAACACTTTATTGGCTGATCTCAGCTGTTTTGTGGGGTTATGAAAGCTAAATGCAAGTACTGTCTTATCTCAAGGAAAGAAACCCAAAGAAATTGTACCTGCACCACCTCATTAAAAAGTAGCAGCCCTGTTCAAAGGTGCTGTATTTTTTTTATCAAATGGACGGCTGCCCAATTGCCAAATCCTAGTACTATCTGATTGTGGTTGTGGTTGTGGTCATGATCTGTGGCCTGCATTCACCCCCACAGAAGCTTGATACTCAGAACTGTCAGGTGGTGGTGATGTTCATAAGCATTACACAAAGAAATTGGCAGTAGGGAATAATGTGCAAAAACAGTGTAAAGTTATAACTTTTCTTTGTATAGGTAACTAGTATATGCCTTAGGGCAGAGATACAACCACTACCAAAGGTTGTAGCAACAGATAGATAAATATCCACCTTAAATTCTAAACACAATTTCTCAACCTGAGCAACTCTAGTAAATTCAAATGTCCGTGTCAATAACAGCCTTTTCACTTTGTATACTTTTCAGTCTTTTCTGTATTTTTCAATGTAAATTCTTGATTCAGTCCAATCACCGGGTACAGGACATAAATAGTTGTTCAATGTTACAAATAGCCAACAGATTTTGCCAACAGGTGGAAGAATGGGTGGCGGCAGGCGCAGAATGTTAGCACCACCAGGAGAGAGGCTTTGCGTCTTCACTGGAGACACTACACTGCACAAGACACCTAAGTACAGTCATGTCCTAAGTACTACATGTTCCATGAAGCCAGAGGACACACATGACGTTTGCAAGTGTTTACACATTACAATGTCCCCTTGGTCCAGAGCATCTTTACCAGGCATCCAGGGTACATTGTTGCTGAAATTGTTTTGTGATCATCTTTTGCAATTAACACATTCCAGAATATAGAGAAGTATTCTTAGGGATCACCGTGAGGTTTTCAGTACTGTTTCAGAACTTTTTTTTAAGGATTATAAACTTGAACTTTCTTTAAACTCCGTTATTAAACCAAAGAAACAGCAGACTTCCTAAACACTTCAAAGACTTTGATATGTATTTTCTTTTAATGCATGTTTTGTGTTTAGGTACTGCTAGAAGATGGGAAGTGACTGCTTGTTGCCTTGGTGAACTCTCTAGTCTAATGTGTGCTTGTTACTTCACAGCTTATGAAATAGCCAGCTTGAATTCATTATCAAATCAGGGAGTGTTTTCTCAAAAGAGATAAGGTACTTACTTTTGATGATTGAAGCCTGATTAATCTAGAAACCTTTGATATTTATTTCATAAACAATATTTGTTTTTCAGTTTTAGGAAAACTCAGAGTTCCATCAAAACGTAGAGGTTGCAAATACAGATATATTCAGAAAGTGTGTCAAATGTGATAGAAAAGTTGGAGGCAGTGCCCATCTGAAAGTGGTAATATCCAGTGTTTCTGCATTCTCATTTATCCCTTTCCATTGTCCCCAGATCTACATCTAACTTATTATTTTGGGTATCGTTGAACGTGGATTTGAAGAGGTTATGAAACATTCATCGCTCTCATTCCATATGGACTACAGACTTAGGGCCGTATTATCAAGAACGGCGATAACATTATCGCCGATTTAGCTGCAGGAAACTGCTGATAAAGCGGCGAGAAGGGGCTTGATAATATGCCCTTGATAATTCCAATAGAAGCCCAGGTTCTGGTGTGAAGGACATCAAACCTGGGCTTCTATTGAAATAATCAAGGGTATATTATCAAGCCCTTTATCGCCCCTTTAGCTGCAGTTTCCTGACACTAAATCGGCGATAATGTTATCGCCATTCTTGATAACATGGCCCTTAGTGCTTTTTGACAGTCAAAGAACTGACCACAAAAATATGTAGATGTAGTAATACTGGGTTGCACAACATTATCAAGGTAAGCATAGATTTTTTTTGTGTGTGGAGTTTTATGTAGCGCTAACTAGACCCGGAGGTATCAGAGCGCTTTACATAAGCACCAGTTATGTTACATACGGATACATTAATTTTTGTTAGGCATGAGGAGATTACGTGATTTTCCCAGAATCACAGAATGTTGCGCGTCCCTGCCGAGACTCGAGCCCAGTACTCTAGCACTGAGGTCGACCGTCCTAGCCGTTAGGCCACATCCTCTCTTACTATTGCAACTCCATATTGCGTGCCAGCTGATATTCTGCAGTAAACATTGTTGCTGGTTGATATTTGAGAGTTGATATGTTGATTGAACACCCTGATAATATGCATAGCAATATGGCTGAAAAGGACCAGTGATTTTGTATTGACAGTGTAGCAGCCTTGCTTAGAAATTCTTGCTCTCCCATAAATAAAGTATAGAAGCCCAGTTTCGATGTATCGATGTAGTCCAAAGGCCCTTTTACGGGCTTCATTAAAATTCTAGTGCAGGGTGAAATGCTGTTTCCACCGGCATCAGCGTTAAAAATGGCATCTAAACCACACAATAAATTTTTTAAATGTACTAGCTACATTGCTATAGGAACCAACATGCCAAAATGTGTGTGAGGAAAAAGGCAACGTGAAGGAATGGGGGTATCCTGATTCCCGTTGTCATTACCCTTATGGAGGATACAAAACTTTGCCCCAGAAAACACTCATCGCTGTGGTGTCCATATTTTCTGGACGGAATCCTTGCGATGGTTGTCCTGACAAACTCAGAAGTGAGTCCTTCATTGATGCAACTGGAAGTAGAGTTGATAAAGTACAGGTTGAATTCAGAACATACAATAGACACTTGAATCTACCAATCAATCTCACCAGGGTTGAAACCAGCAGTCTACAGATGAAAATATAGTTCTCAGTTGAAGAGACACTAATCTACCAGGCTGCATTACATAACAGATGTTTGCCCCTAATATGGACACAGGGTTGGAACAGTATCAGTTAAATGTAAGGCATACGTGATGTCATTGACTATGCCCTATCGCATATGGTGGGAGGAGATCAATATGGATATCTGGAGATTTTCCTATAGATGTCTCTAACAGACCCGTCAACTTGAGCAGTGTCAACCCACTATCTAGTCTAGCCTGTTGGAGGCCATGAAAGATGTCTAGGTTGAGAGCTCTCTGACCAGGAAACTACTGGAGTAGATCAATTTACCAAAACTTTGACAATTGTGCTTCATGTAATGATCAACAAGGACAGAGGGAAAGACTGAAGTTCAGGCTAGGCCCACTTCATCCTTGAGAGCCTGCTGCAGTAAGTCACAGTATTGTGTCATCAAAAGGGTGTCAGTCATTTAGAGAAATTAAGGACTGACTTATGAAAGAGCACAAGCCCTTCTGAAAAGTGCTTTTATTGTCACATAAAAAGTATAGTTGCAACGGTGAGAAGTTCTGGTACTCGCCATCGCATGATGTCTCAATTGAGAAATTCAGAAAAAAGTCATGGAAGATGAATGTTGAAAGACTACTGACTGGAACACCAATAAAGAAGGACAATCTTTGGAACTTCCAACCAACCAGTGCCTTATTGAGAGGTCCTGGTAGTATCACATTAAACACTCATCGCACTTCCGTTGAGAAACTCTGAAGAAAAAGTATATCATAATCTAAACATAACAAAATTAGACAGAACATTCAATATTTTGTGTCCTGCTCCCCACCCTCTCCCCTTTAACAATAAGCTCCATTCCTCTCATCCGGCCAAAAATAAAATAAATGGCATCCGGCTATCCTTTCCCAAATCTCTTCATGAGTACTCTCCTCTCCCCAACCCAAATCAAACAATCTGGTATCCACCTTCAAGCCCACCACGGGGAAGTAGCCGACCTTCTACATCTCCCCCATACAGCAAACATGACTGAAATCCTAGCACCGATCCCACCACTCTCTGCTTCTTCTCTTCTCAACCTCTGCCTCTCACTGCCTCTCTCAGCTCTTCTCTCTCTCACTCTCACCTTACATGTCTACATCCGCTATCTTTCTCTTACCCTCTTTTACTGCTTCTACACTTTCCTCTTCTACCACCCCCTTCCTTTAGCGTTTCATCAGTATAGTATAGTATAGTATAGTATAGTATAGTATAGTATATAATAGTATAATATAATATCATATAATATAATATTTATCCATCTCTTCATCCATAACAGGGGCTCTTTGCAAGAACTGATCCAACCGTACGGCCCTACTTTATCTGAGAGAGGCATTCGGTGCAGGTGTGATTGGCACACGCTCTAAAAGTACTCACAACCTCTTATTCTAGAAGATTTGTTTAGTGTGCAGCCTGATTAAGCCATGCATCTTCCTTTCATTAAGGAGCGGCACTCATTGTAGGGACAGAACTGATCACACAGTGCTTACTTATACAAACAAGCATTGGAAATGCAATAGGGCTCGCATTAGGAAAGTTTGAGCTATTGGTCTTATAAATTAAATTTGTTTTATGTATGTGTTATTTTTTAAAATAGCTAAATTAATAGCTTTGTCATTTACAATGCCAATAGTTATACCTTTCGCAAATGTGACACCTATACCATTTGTAATGCAACATGTTTTGTATTTACGTGACTTAGATGTATTAATATTACAAATAACAATGGCTTTTAATTTTTTTAAATAATTAATACTTAAATAATTTATTTAATTTGTAATGGCAATAGCTTAAACTTTTGTAAATAACTTTTGTGAAGATTATGTTCAGTGTTTTTTATTGTGACGAAAATCCAAGAACAGAAGTGAAATGTTAACATCTTTTTGTGATTTGTAATAAAGCGTGAAAGCTTGAAAACAGTTTGAAACATTGAAAGAACATATTTGAACCAGTGATGCTGTGGTTGCACTGAGTGATGCTGTGGTTGCGCTGAGTGATGCTGTGGTGGCGCTGAGTGATGCTGTGGTTGCGCTGAGTGATGCTGTGGTTGCATCGGTGGAGCTTAGTGGGTGCATTGGTGGAGCTGTGTGGTGGGTGCATTGGTGGAGCTTAGTTGGAGCATCGGTGGAGCTGTGTGGTGGGTGCATCGGTGGAGCTGTGTGGAGGGTGCCTCGGCGGAGTTGTGTGGTGGGTGCATCGGCGGAGCTGTGTTGTGGGTGCATCGGTGGAGCTGTGTGGTGGGTGCTTCGGTGGAGCTGTGTGGTGGGTGCATCTGTGGAGCTGTGTGGTGGGTGCATCTGTGGAGCTGTGTGGTGGGTGTCTCGGTGGAGCTGTGTGGTGGGTGCGTCTGTGAAGCTGTGTGGAGGGTGCCTTGGTGGAGCTGTATGGTGGGTGCCTTGGTGGAGCTGTGTGGTGGGTGCATCGGAGGAGCTGTGTGGTGGGTGCATCAGTGGAGCTGTATCTGTGGAGCTGTGTAGTGTGTTCATCGGTGGAGCTGGGTGGTGGGTGCATCAGTGGGGCTGTGTTGGTGGAGCTGTGTGGTGGCTGCATCGGTGGAGCTGTGTGGTGGGTGCATCAGTGGAGCTTTGTGGTGGGTGCATTGGTGGACCTGTGTCGGTGGAGCTGTGTGGTGGGTGCATTGGTGGAGCTGGGTGGTGGGTGCATCGGTGGAGCTGTGTCAGTGGAGCTGTGTGGTGGCTGCATCGGTGGAGCTGTGTTGGTGGAGCACTGTGGTGGGTGCATCGGTGGAGCTGGGTGGTGGGTGCATCAGTGGAGCTGTGTGGTGGGTGCATCAGTGGAGCTGTGTGGTGGGTGCATCGGTAGGGCTGTGTGGTGGGTGCCTCGGGGGAGCTGTGTGGTGGGTGCCTCAGTGGAGCTGTGTGGTTGGTGCATCGGTGGAGCTGTGTCAGTGGAGCTGTGTGGTGGGTCCATCAGTGGAGCTGTGTGGTGCGTGCATCAGTGGAGCTGTGTGGTGGGTGCATCAGTGGAGCTGTGTGGTGGGTGCATCTGTGGAGCTGTGTGGTGGGTGCATCTGTGGAGCTGTGTGGTGGGTGCATCAGTGGAGCTGTGTCAGTGGAGCTGTGTGGTGGGTGCATCAGTGGAGCTGTGTGGTTGGTGCATCAGTGGAGCTGTGTGGTTGGTGCATCTGTGGAGCTGTGTGGTGGGTGCATCTGTGGAGCTGTGTGGTGGGTGCATCGGTGGAGCTGTGTGGTGGGGGCATGGTAGAGCTGTGTGGTGGGTGCCTCGGTGGAGCTGTGTGGTGGGTGCCTCGGTGGAGCTGTGTGGTTGGTGCATCGGTGGAGCTGTGTCGGTGGAGCTATGTGGTGGGTGCATCGGTGGAGCTGGGTGGTGGGTGCATTGGTGGAGCTGTGTCGGTGGAGCTGTGTGGTGGCTGCATCGGTGGAGCTGTGTGGTGGGTGCATCGGTGGAGCTGTGTGGTGGGTGCATCGGTGGAGCTGGGTGGTGGGTGCATCGGTGGAGCTGTGTCGGTGGAGCTGTGTGGTGGCTACATCGGTGGAGCTGTGTGGTGGGTGCATCGATGGAGCTGGTTGGTGGGTGCATTAGTGGAGCTGTGTCGGTGGAGCTCTGTGGTGGCTGCATCGGTGGAACTGTGTGGTGGGTGCATCAGTGGAGCTGTGTGGTGGGTGCATCGGTGGAGCTGGGTGGTGGGTGCATCGGTGGAGCTGTGTGGTGGGTGGAGCTGTGCGGTGGGTGCATCGGTGGAGCTGGGTGGTGGGTGCATCGGTGGAGCTGTGTGGTGGGTGCATCGGTGGAGCTGTGTGGTGGGTGCATCGGTGGAGCTGTGTGGTGGGTGCATCGGTGGAGCTGTGTGGTGGGTGCATCGGTAGGGCTGTGTGGTGGGTGCCTCAGTGGAGCTGTGTGATGGGTGCCTCAGTTAAGCTGTGTGGTGGGTGCATTGGTGGAGCTGTGTCGGTGGAGCTGTGTGTGTGGTGGGTGCATCGGTGGAGCTGTGTGGTGGGTGCATCCGTGGAGCTGTGTGGTGGGTGCATCGGTGGAGCTGTGTGGTGGGTGCATCGGTGGAGCTGTGTGGTGGGTGCATCGGTGGAGCTGTGTGGTGGGTGCATCGGTGGAGCCGTGTGGTGGGTGCATCGGTAGGGCTGTGTGGTGGGTGCCTCAGTGGAGCTGTGTGATGGGTGCCTCAGTTAAGCTGTGTGGTGGGTGCATTGGTGGAGCTGTGTCGGTGGAGCTGTGTGTGTGGTGGGTGCATCAGTGGAGCTGTGTGGTCGGTGCATCTGTGGAGCTGTGTGGTGGGTGCATCGGTGGAGGTGTGTGGTGGGGGCATGGTAGAGCTGTGTGGTGGGTGCCTCGGTGGAGCTGTGTGGTGGGTGCCTCGGTGGAGCTGTGTGGTGGGTGCATCGGTGGAGCTGTGTCGGTGGAGCTGTGTGGTGGGTGCATCGGTGGAGCTGGGTGGTGGGTGCATCGGTGGAGCTGTGTCGGTGGAGCTGTGTGGTGGCTGCATCGGTGGAGCTGTGCGGTGGGAGCCTCGGCGGAGTTGTGTGGTGGGTGCATCGGCGGAGCTGTGTGGTGGGTGCATCGGTGGAGCTGTGTGGTGGGTGCATCTGTGGAGCTGTTTGGTGGGTGCATCTGTGGAGCTGTGTGGTGGGTGCATCTGTGGAGCTGTGTGGTGGGTGCATCTGTGGAGCTGTGTGGTGGGTGCCTCTGTGGAGCTGTGTGGTGGGTGCATCGGTGGAGCTGTGTGGTGGGTGCCTTGGTGGAGCTGTATGGTGGGTGCCTCGGTGGAGCTGTGTGGTGGGTGCATCGGTGGAGCTGTGTCGGTGGAGTTGTGTGGTGGGTGCATCGGTGGAGCTGGGTGGTGGGTGCATTGGTGGAGCTGTGTGGTGGGTGCATCGGTGGAGCAGTGTGGTGGGTGACTCAGTGGAGCTGTGTGGTGGGTGCCTCAGTGGAGCTGTGTGGTGGGTGCATCAGTGGAGCTGTGTGGTGGGTGTATCTGTGGAGCTGTGTGGTGGGTGCCTCGGTGGAGCTGTGTGGTGGGTGCCTCGGTGGAGCTGTGTGGTGGGTGCCTCGGTGGAGCTCTGTGGTGGATGCATCAGTGAAGTTGTGTGGTGGGTGCATTGGTGGAGCTTAGTGGGTGCATTGGTGGAGCTGTGTGGTGGGTGCATTGGTGGAGCTTAGTTGGAGCATCGGTCGAGCTGTGTGGTGGGTGCATTGGTGGAGCTGTGTGGTGGGTGCATCAGTGGAGCTGTGTGGTGGATGCATCGGTGGAGCTGTGTGGTGGCTGTGCGAGTGAAAACTGGAATGTTGCTTCTCTTGTGAACTGGCTTTAATTTCTATCATTGTTCTACGTGTTACAACTTGAGGCATATTTAAATCAGTTGTGCTAATGTCCGATCCCGGAAACTGCATTGTGCACACTTCTAATTTCAGGGCCTCAAGTAGCAGTCACTGTGTTTTATTTGGGAACAACTCGTCTCTGGTGGTTGTGCTCTAGGAAGATAATGCAGAGGTGCAAATGGAGATGTCTGGAGTGAATGGGACGAAGGGCTGTTTTTTTTTCTTCTTCAATTTGCATCACGGGACCTGTGTATTAATGTCAACCTTTTTGTTGCCTCACGAATGAGGTTGATTTCATCACATACATTCAATGAGGACTAACCCTCTTTAGGAAGGTGTTGTAGGTTTGCAAAAATGGTTACCCATATTGAAGTCTTTAGAAGCATGGTGCTTTGTAGGATGGCGAAAATCACTGAAAAGCGGACATCATCCAAATCAGGGTAAGTTAACAAGCATGCGTCTGCATGTATGGCAAAGTTACGTTTGGGACTGCGAAGAAAAACCTCACTGAATGAGAGATCAAATGAGCATAGGCGTTGTTGCTCTGTATGGGAATTGTGCTCTGGCAGGGGCAGCCAAGGCTTTCGTGATCTACAAAACAAGAGTTAATTGATTTGGGTAATAACTGTCAATCGTTTAACAGCAAAAGAGCCCTGAACTGGTATTTGCCTGGAGCCGTGCAAATGGTGGCCATAAAGTCTCCATGGTTCGATTGATATATTTTTGCTATGTCGTTTCTTCGTGTCCATGGTTGCCTGTTAGTATGTAGGCCCAGGCTGCAGAGTCTAGAGGCTGCATTGCTGCCTGTGTAAATCGACTCTCCCTGTTGCCGAGGGCCTCTGTTGCAAAGCTGTGCCAGGGGCTCGGCTCGGCGCTGAGCGAGAGGGAGGGAGGGAGAGAGGAAGGAGGGGTAGATAGAAATGCAAGGCCGCAAATTAAAAAAAAACAAGCATTGGTAAATGCATTGTAAAACAAAAAAGCTGAATGAAGTCCCAGGCATCAGAGCTAGGGAAAGTTAAGTGTGCAGGCCAGGG
This sequence comes from Lissotriton vulgaris, assembly GCF_964263255.1. Lineage (NCBI taxonomy): Eukaryota > Metazoa > Chordata > Amphibia > Caudata > Salamandridae > Lissotriton > Lissotriton vulgaris. Next base: position 161,971,228 of record NC_141700.1, read on the forward strand.
AACGTTAAGTAAACGAGCCTGGGAGAATGCATACAAGCCCTCGGCATTGCTGTGGTGGGGAGGGGGGGGAGCAAGAAGGGAAGAATAGCTGAGAGTAAGGGTGACGAGACGCACGGGGAGCAGCAGCCTTTGATGTGCCGGCCGGCCGTGGGCAGTGAATAATTAGGGGAGGAGAAATGACAGAGCGCACGCTGGGGTAAGCTTGTGGAGGGAGGTTGGTGGCTTTGATGCTGTGCACGCGCTTTTTCACGGGCACAGCATCAAATCGCCCCTTTAGTTAAGGTCTGGATAAGCCATAATATGTTCGACATCTGCAATGCTTGCGCATTGGCAGAGGTCGAGCCCTAAAAGAGTGCCTCTTATTCAGGAGGTGTCAAAAGCAGGGACAGGAGCAGTAATGCAGTATAATTGTATCTATTAGTATTATGGCAGCTTTTCTCTGAGAAGGGCAGAGCAACCAGAATCAGAAGTGCTAGTACTCTCCTGTTAACATTATGTCCTCTCCTTCTATGTAGAACAGCCCTGCTATACAGCATCAGAAGTCTTCTATCCAAAGTTTGCCATCTCCTTCTTGGAAACAGTTGTAAGCAACTTCCCTGCTGTTTAACTGACCTGAAAAAGCCTACAGGCTCTAAAACTTGATGCTCAATTCTTTGAAGTAGTGGACCCGAAATGGCGGAGTGGCCTGGATGCCCAAATCAGGGCTCAACCAAACTATCGCCAACTCAGCAAACTGCTTAACCCCTTAGCCGCGGCGCAATTTCGCGTCAGTGTGGCGGTTCCGCGAAATGGGCGGGGCTGCGTCAGCCGTTGGACGTTCGCAGCACCAGCGAGGTAGAGCTCGCGCCGGCCAACGGCCGACGGCAGCAGGGAAGGGGTTAAAGCTTAGCGGATCAAGAATGCCTTTGTCTGGATCCCTGTTCATGTGCGTCATAAATCGAAGGATGCGGTTAACAGACTTACCTCGTCCTGTCTGACTGCTTGTTAACAGCACGGTCTAATGAACTGTATTATTCTACATATGTTGTTTGCTCAAAAGTGCTTTGAAATGGCCAGCACTTTTAAAAACACCTAAATAAATAAGGGACATTCAAAAATATTACAGAAGCTGTGCTGGCAGATGTTGTCCATTTTTATTAAGTGTTAGGTAGATGTACCAAGAAATGATGATGATAGCGATTTATAACACGCACTGCTACTCCAAGCAGTGTCCCTGCGCGAAGGAGCGAGATTGGAAAATGAAAGAGGCTTAGGCCTGCACAAAAAAGCAAGCTTTGAGTTTCTTCTTAAACATTGCCATATCCCTCATAGTCCACAACTCCAGAGGAAGCTGATTCCAGGCTGTTGAACCCAGGTATGTTGGAGACCTTCCTCCTGCTCTTGCACGCTGAATACTGGGGATCTCTGCCAACACTTTATTGGCTGATCTCAGCTGTTTTCTGGGGTTATGAAAGCTAAATGCAAGTACTGTCTTATCTCAAGGAAAGAAACCCATAGAAATTGTACCTGCACCACCTCATTAAAAAGTAGCAGCCCTGTTGAAAGGTGCTGTATTTTTATTATCAAAAGGACGGCTGCCCAATTGCCAAATCCTAGTACTATCTGATTGTGGTTGTGGTTGTGGTCATGATCTGTGGCCTGCATTCACCCCCACAGAAGCTTGATACTCAGAACTGTCAGGTGGTGGTCATGTTCATAGGAAGGATGGGTGGTGCAGTCGCAGAATGTTAGCACCACTAGGAGAGATGCTTTGTATCTTCACTGGAGACACTACACTGCACAAGACACCTAAGTACAGTCATGTCCTAAGTACTACATGTTCCATGAAGCCAGAGGACACACATGACGTTTGCAAGTGTTTACACATTACAATGTCCCCTTGGTCCAGAGCATCTTTACCAGGCACCCAGGGTACATTGTTGCTGAAATTGTTTTGTGATCATCTTTTGCAATTAACACATTCCAGAATATAGAGAAGTATTCTTAGGGATCACCGTGAGGTTTTCAGTACTGTTTCAGAACTATTTTTTAAGGATTATAAACTTGAACTTTCTTTAAACTCCGTTATTAAACCAAAGAAACAGCAGACTTCCTAAACACTTCAAAGACTTTGATATGTATTTTCTTATGATGCATGTTTTGTGTTCAGATACTGCTGTAAGATGGGAAGTGATTGCTTGTTGCCTTGGTGAACTCTCTAGTCTAATGTGTGCTTGTTACTTCCCAGCTTATTAAATAGCCAGCTTGAATTCATTATCAAATCAGGGAGTGTTTTCTCGTAAGACATAAGGTACTTACTTTTGATAATGGAAGCCTGATTATTCTAGATACTTTTGATATTTATTTCATACAAATTATTTGTTTTTCAGTTTTAGGAAAACTCAGAGTTCCATCAAAACGTAGAGGTTGCAAATAGAGATATATTCAGAAAGTGTGTCAAATGTGATAGAAAAGTTGGAGGCAGTGCCCATCTGAAAGTGGTAATATCCAGTGTTTCTGCATTCTCATTTATCCCTTTCCATTTTCCCCGGATCTACATCTAACTTATTATTTTTTGTATGGTTGAACGTGGATTTGAAGAGGTTATGAAACAATCATCGCTCTCGTTCCATATGGACTACAGACTTAGGGCCATATTATCAAGAACGGCGATAACATTATTGCCGATTTAGCAGCAGGAAACAGCAGATAAAGCGGTGAGTAGGGGCTTGATAATATACCCTTGATAATTCCAATAGAAGCCCAGGTTCTGGTGTGAAGGACATCAAACCTGGACTTCTATTGGAATAATCAAGGGCATATTATCAAGCCCCTTATCGCCACTTTAGAGGCAGTTTCCCGCCACTAAATCAGCGAAAATGTTATCGCCGTTCTTGATAATATGGCCCTTAGTGCTTTTTGACGGTCAAAGAACTGACCACAAAAATGTTTAGATGTAGTAATACTGGGTTGCACAACATTATCAAGGTAAGCATAGATTTTCTTTGTGTGTGGAGTTTTATATAGCGCTAACTAGACCCGGAGGTATCAGAGCGCTTTACATAAGCACCAGTTATATCACATACGGATGCATTCATTTTTGTTAGGCACAGGGAGATTAAGTGATTTGCCCAGAATCACAGATTTTTTAGCGTCCCTGCCGAGACTCAAGCCTAGTTCTCTAGCAACAAGGTCGAACGGTCTAGCCGTTAGGCCACATCCTCTCTTACTATTGCACCTCCACATTGCGTGTCAGCTGATATTCAGCAGTAAACCTTGTTTCAGGTTGATATTTGAGAATTGATATTTTGATTGAACACCCTGATAATATGCATAGCAATATGGCTGAAAAGGACCAGTGATTTTTTATTGACAGTGTAGCAGCCTTGCTTAGAAATTCTGTCTCTCCCATAAATAAAGTATAGAAGCCCAGTTTCGATGTATAGATGTAGTCCAAAGGCCCTTTTACGGGCTTCATTAAAATTCTAGTGCAGGGTGAAATGCTGGTTCCACCGGCATCAGCATTACAAAATGGCATCTAAACCACACAATCATTTTTTAAATTTACTAGCTACATTACTATAGGAATCAACATGGCAAAATGTGTGTGAGGAAAAAGGCAACGTGAAGGAATGGGGGTATCCTGATTCCCGTTGTCTTTACCCTTTTGTAAGATTCCAAACTTTGCCCCAGAAAACACTTATCGCTGTGGTGTCCATATTTTCTGGACGGAATCTTTGAGGTGGTTGTCCTGACAAACTCAGAAGTGAGTCCTTCGTTGATGCAACTGGAAGTAGAGTTGATAAAGTACAGGTTGAATTCAGAACATACAATGGGCACTTGAATCTACCAATCAATTTCACCAGGGTTGAAACCAGCAGTCTACAATATAAAAATATAGTTCTCAGTTGAAGAGACACTAATCTACCAGGCTGTATTACATAACAGATGTTTGCCTCTAATATGGACACAGGGTTGGAACAGTATCAGTTAAATGTAAGGCATACGTGATGTAATTGACTATCCCCTATCGCATATGGTGGGAGCAGTTCAATATGGATATCTGGAGATTTTCCTAACGATGCCTCTAACAGACCCGTCAACTAGAGCAGTGTCAACCCACTAACTAGTCTAGTCTGTTGGAGGCCATGAAAGATGTCTAGGTTGAGAGCTCTCTGACCAGGAAACTAGTGGAGTAGATCATTTTACCAAAACTTTGGCAATTGTGCTTCATGTAATGATCAACAGGGACAGAGGGAAAGACTGAAGTTCAGGCTAGGCCCATTCCATCCTTGAGAGCCTGCTGCAGTAAGTCACAGTATTGTGTCATCAAAAGGGTATCAGTCATTTAGAGAAATTAAGGACTGACTTATGAAAGAGCACAAGCCCTTCTGAAAATTGCTTTTAATGTCACATAAAAAGTATACTTGCAACGGTGAGAAGTTCTGGTACTCCCCATCGCATGATGTCTCAGTTGAGAAATCCAGAAAAAAGTCATGGAAGATGAAGGTTGAAAGACTACTGCACCAGTACATAAGGACAATCTTTGGAACTTCCAACCAACCAGTGCCTTATTGAGAGGTCCTGGTATTATCTAAGCATGGGCGGAAAATCCGTTTCGCTCGCGGATTTTGCGGATTTTCGGTAAATTCGCAATCCGCGAGATTCGCGAATCTCCCGCAAAATCCGCAAATCCGCGAGCAGCGGATTTTGCTCGCACTGCTCGCACTGTTCGCGTGAGTTCGCGGCTTCCCAGTACAACTTCGCGCACCGCGAATAAGTGCAAAATTGCAGAAATACGACCTTAGCAAAACTGAAACTACTTACCAGGTTCAAAAGTTCAGGCTCATCATTAGTAGCCATTTCCTGTAGTGCTTCCTGAGGGGCCCCTCCAGAGTTCAGTTGCCAGTTGCAACTATTATGTGACCCTGCTCTGAACCTCAGAATAGTTACACATATGCCACAAAGGTCCTGAATTACAGCTAAGGGAGACAAGCAGGAGCCAGGCTGGAGGTTCAAATCCATTAATCAGCCCCTAATTCATTATTGTCAGTTGGGGCAGGGCAGGTGTTGTAACTAATTTTGCAACAATGAAAGCACTTAGCAAGTTCAAAAGATCACTAATCAGGAAGCACTAAGGAAGCAGGTGCCAGCTAAAAAAATATTCTGTGACACATTAATCAGCCCCAAATTAATTCAGGTCACTTGAGGCAGGGAAGGTGTGCTTGCGTTGCCACAATAATGTACACTGACTGGACAACCAGAGGGTGCTGTGATGAAACAGAGGGTGGCATGGGTGGGCCAGAGGGTGGCATGAGTAGTCAGAGAGTGGCAGTGGTGACAGAGAGCGGCAGTGATGAAGAAGAGTGTCCCAAACAGGCTGGACACGTAGAAAACAACAAGTTCGCGAAACTTGCGACCCGACAGGTAAGTTCGCAATTTGCGACATTGTACAAAACCCTCGCGAACTGGCAGAAACCCGCGCAAACACACACAAAAAAAATCCGCAAATTCGCGAGAATTCGCGGATTTTGCGGATTGCGAGTTCGCAAATCCGCAAAATTCGCGAACGCGAGATTCGCAAAATTCGCCCATGCTTAGTATTATCACATTAAACACTCATGGCACCTCCGTTGAGAAACTCTGATGAAAAAGTATATCATAATCTAAACATAACAAATTTAGAGAGAACATTCACTGTTTTGTGTCCTGCTCCCCACCCACTCCCCTTTAACAATAAGCTCCATTCCTCTCATCCGCCCAAAAATAAAATAAATGGCATCCGGCTATCCTCTCCCAAATCGTTTCATGAGTACACTCCTCTCCCCAACCCAAATCAAACAATCTGGTATCCACCTTCATACCCACCACGGGGAAGTATCTGAGCTTCTACATCTCCTCCATACAGCAATCATGACTGAAATCCTACCACCGATCCCACCACTCTATGCTTCTTCTCTTCCCAACCCTACTCAGTCACACTTTCTGCTCTCATTTTGAGAGAGGAGCGGCAGCACCAAGCGGCTGCTTGAGAGCTTCTCATCACGTGGACTATAGCTCCCTGTCAGCCGACGATCTCCAGAGAGCAGAGGCTAGAGGGGAGATGACATTTGGTGGTGCAAGAGTACCACCCTTTTCCATGACTTCCTGAGTTAACCCCCAGTAAACTTCGAAATTGAATATCATGCCAGACACAGTTAAGAACATAATAATAGTTCAATACCCTACACTTTTGAAAGTGTTTGCAAAAAGAACCTATTAAAAGAGCCATTCAAAAGCTTGTTGGATTAAGATGAAACCACTCACTCACTTAATGGCTGATGATCGTTAAACATATGAGAAATGCTCAGAAACGTCTAACTTGTTACTCCAGGATCTAGGCACATGTTTAAAATGCTGCTAGGGGCCACTTTCTGAGATCTTCAGAGTTTGCACTTACCAATTCTGTAGACATTGGAAAATCTGGGTGTGTCGATACTGGGTATTATGAGTGGAGCGATGATGGGCCCCAGAGAAATGGTGGATTCATTAATACCATATTTGATTGTCCCGCTGATTCCTCATTTCTTTCTTGTATTTCACACAGATTTTTCAGCTACCAAAATCTCTGGGTGAAACGTGCCAGATCCTACGATTCGTTCATTGTATATCTAGCCTAAAACGTAATGCTGACAAAATGGAGGTATTGGTATTTGGCCCTTAGGAGTATCTTTGGTCTAACATCTGCTGGCCGGAGGAGTGTGAACCTCTTCTCACTATGGTCAAATCGGCCAAAAACCTGGGTGTTTTATTCGACAATACCTTGAACTTTGATACTCAGGTCAGGCACACTCCTAGAATCAATTTTCTTATCATCAGGACCCTGATGGAGATCTTCCTGTAAATTCTGGTGGAACTGCGCTAATCAGTTATTATCGCACTAGACACCTCACAATTGGACTATTGCAACTCATTGTACCAGAACACGGCTGCCCAACCTATTCTTAACATCCCGAGGCCAGAGATGGGATTCTTTCCCTCCACTCGCTTACGGTCAGAAACAGGATTATTTTTAAGGCTCTTTGCATGGTTTTTCTAGCCCTGCATCAGAGAGGTTCCAGCCAATGTAATTCTATTTACCACTGGTACATGCCTAGTAGGTTTCTCATATCCTCCTTCCACAAGAAGGTGTTGGTTCCCAGATTTCAGAAGGCCAGATGGGGAGGTCGTTCCTTCTCAGTAGCTGGTGCCAAACTGTGGAACACTCTGCCGGCCCATATCGAGGAAAATGACTCACTTGATGTATTTAAAAAAAACATCTGAAAACATGGCTTTTCACTTCCCATTTTCTCTAGCCCCTTGGGGTGATTTTTTAATGCTTCAGGGTGCTTTCTGATAGCGCTTTGACACCTCAGGGTATAGATCAATTTTTAAATTCTTTTAATTTCAGTTACCACAAATTTGATCATTCTGGTGGGCCCAGTAACTCCCATTACCAACCATTTCGGAATTAAGAGGCCACCCCTAATGTAAGGCCTGAATATGATCATACTGAGGTCGCTAAAGCCTATAGTGCTTTATCTTCTCCCACAGTGCTGGACTGAGCCAAGGACTTCCAGGCCCAAAAACCTCTGCTGTTGATGGTGGGGGCAAGAAGAGGAGCATATCACAGCCCCAGTGCTTATACCATTTTTTGTTCTCCGTCGGCACAGGGCGCTAAAGCAGAGGGTCAGGGACTACCAGGCCCACAAGTCTCTGCTGCTAGTGGTGGGGGCAGAAGGAGAAGCATCACAACCCCAGGCCGATAGCGCTTTGGGTTCTCCCCCAGCGCAGGACACTAGAGCACAGGGCCAAGGACTTCCAAGTCCACAAGTCTATGATGTTGGTGGTGGGGGCAGGAGGAGGGGCATCGCAGGCCCAGCGTTTATTGCACTTTATCTTCTCCCACAGCACGGAACGCATCTTGGCAAGGCCCAGGCAAAGACCAGACCAAGAGCGGGTCCCTCTGCATCCGTCCGAGTCCAGGTGCTGCTTAGCTGTTCCCCCTCTGTTTCATTTACACCTTGAGGTCCTACATTTCCAAGCGACTTAGGAGAGTGATTCTTGATCTGCCATGGGTAAGTGCAAGGTGTCTTGTCCTTTTAATGTGTCTCAAAGAGTAACATTGATTGAATGCTGTAAAGGGCAGTTGGTGTCTTATCAAATGAAATTGCTTTCACTGAGCATATCAATCAATCAATCAATCATATCATTTGTAAAGCGCACTACTCACCCGTGAGGGTCTCAAGGCGCTGGGGTTGGGAATGCTGTTACTGCTCGAAAAGCCAGGTCTTGAGGAGTTTTCTGAAGGTCAGCAGGTCTTGGGTCTGCCGTAGGTGGATGTGGAGGGTGTTCCAGGTCTTTGCAGCGAGGTGGGAGAGCGATCTGCCGCCTGAGGTCGCTCTTCGGAAGCGGGGGACTGTAGCGAGGTCGGCGGAGCGGAGCTGGCAGATGGGGGTGTAGAAGCTGAGTCGTCTGTTGAGGTACGTTGGTCCGGTGTTGTGGAGTGCCTTGTGTGAGTGGGTGAGGAGCTTGAAGGTTATCCTCTTGTTGACAGGAAGCCAGTGCAGGTCTCTCAGGTGGGGTGTGATGTGGTTGCGGCGAGGGATGTCGAGGAGCAGGCGTGCAGAGGTGTTCTGGATGCGTTGGAGCCGTCTCATGAGTTTGGCCGAGGCTCCTGCGTAGAGGGTGTTTCCATAGTCCAACCTACTGCTGACAAGGGCCTGGGTGACTGTTCTTCTCGTTTCAGTGGGGATCCACTTGTAGATCCTACGGAGCATGCGGAGGATGTTGAAGCATAGACTCTCAATTGAGCAGAAGCTCCACCCTGTGATGTATCATGTCCAAGCCTCTGCAGGTATAGGTGCAGGTGGAAAACAACAAGCTGCTAATAACTGAGAAGGGCCATGTTGTGCTATGTCCAGTTCTATGTTCCACCATGCACTGCAGTAGCCATGTCACCCACCCCCTGAAACTGACAAAATCGCGGCTAAGGGAAAAAGAAGAGCATTCTGTCTCACCTCTTCCCGAGACAAGGTTGGAGGACCATCGCATTCTGACCTTTTGCTTATTGAACAGTGCTGTAATAAGTTCTCTTCTATTCTTCATGCTCAGTTACAACCCCTCTTGGATTGGCTGGGCCTCATCAAGACTTGACTGGAGGGTCTCCAAGCTGCCCTAACCATAGCAAACAAACCTCCCTCTGTGCCGAGTACATGTTTACTTGCCAAGCACCTCCTATGTGGTGGTGTTGGCAGGAGTCCCTTCCCTGAGGCTGAACTAAACTAAATCTCGGAGACAATTCCTTAATGAAGTTACCCAATGGAAGGGCATGAACAGAGGATTTAATATGGCTAATTGCAATAAGATTTTGGTTGTCTGAAGGGTGGGATGGCTGGGGTGTTCGAGGAAAAAATTTGCTGGGGACTGCATTGTGGTCAATTTTCAAAACCCAATACCTGCACGGAATCTGTTACACTATCAGGGAAGTCTGGAGCTCCAGCGTACCGAGGTTGTTACCCTGTCCCTTGAGTAGCCCCCTTTGATATTTTCTATGCAAGGGCATCCTCCAGTTCCGGAGGAAAGGGACAAATTAGAAACTTTGTTTGATCTTGCTTCAGATGATTGCCTCCCAGCTATAGAGGCTATGAATCAGGGCGCAGCCCTGAAACAATCTCTCCATCCTTCCCAATGCTTGGTACCCAAAACAAAACATATCCAGCATCATCCCAATCTTAGAATTCTTAGCTGGAACATAGCAGGCCTTCACTCAAAACAGAATCAGCCAGATTGGATGCTTCTTATAAGGGATTATGATATTTTGTTTTTTCAAGAGACCTGGGACGCCCAATTGGTGGACTATGATGGTTCTGAATGTTTTAGAATACCGACCTTACCATCCAAACATGGGTGTACTTCAAGGCGTTTGTCTATAAGGATTAATTTGTCCCTGACAGCTAAACATGGACACATGTGGTCATGGAAACAGCCAGCCAGAATGTTCAAGTAGTAACCATTAATGAGAATTGTAGTTTCTGTGCTCCTCTGTTTATTTTTTATAATAATTAATTTTCAAGCTTACTGAATACTAACCTCCCTACACTGTTTGCATTTATTGATTTTATTAAAGGTCAGTACAGTTCCCTGGGTCAGGAAATATACCTGATTCTTGCAGGGGATTTTTATACCACACTGGGATACTGTGCAATGGTGGAGCCCTTAGACATCTTGCTGGACCCCGTGGATAATGCGTATCCTAGAGATATTGCTTTTGGGGGTTACATGGTATCCCATAATTTGCGTAACACCATGGAACTTATGGGAAACAATTGAAATTCTTTCCCAACTTTCAGTGGTAGAGGGTGTGCTTCAGTAATGAATTCTATCTTTATTTTCAGAGGCCTGGTCAATCTTCTAGACCATGGAGCTATCTTTGTATCCAAGTCTGGAGATCATGACCCCCTAGAAGTAGCTCTGTTACTACCGATAACCAAGGCACAGAGTTTAGCGGTAGTGGTACCCTGGCCACATTCTTCCTCTGATGGGCTCAGGCTTGTTTGGAGTTTAGAAAATCCCACCCAATTTCTAGAATTTATAATCAAGGAAACCAGAGAGGTTTTCCTAAGCTGCTTGGAGGGCAAAGGAGGGAGAGAACTAGTTGTTCAATAATTTTGTAGATCTTTGTGTTTGCATTAGACCATTAAACATGCTCTCCTAAAACCTGTCAGGAACCATTGTGCTACATCCAGGTGGTTTAATAAAGCTTGTTCATTAGCCAATAGGTCCTTGTGTGAAGCTCTCAGCGCTATTTCTAGAGATCCTACAAAAGTAGCAGCTTTACGCAGGCTATATAAAATAGAAAATAAAAATAGGCAGATAGAGATTAGCACATTCAACTGGGAAAATGTAGTCTATGCAGCATTCACAACAAATTTGAAGGCTTTTTGGGCAACTCTAACCACCACCAGAACCCCAAGTTACTCCACATCCCCAGTTGCCATATTTCTAGTGCCGTATGAGTGGCCCCCTTCTCCCACATTTACTCTTCTGAATTCCCTGATATATCTATTCAGAAGCTTTTTTCTCATATAAACCTCGGAAGTATCTGTCTATTTTTCTTTGAGAGGTTATCAGGGGTGTTCAGCAAAGCCCTAATGGGAAAGCGCCTGGTCCAGGTAGAGTTCCAATAGACTTGCTTAAATGTAATTTCGGTCTTTTGGCATTTATGCTGACCAATGTTTGAACAGTCTAGGTCATTCCCCTCTACCCTGTTCATGGTCCTGTTGGATTATTTTTCCAATCTTTAAAAATAGACAACTGTTCAGCACCAGATGTTACTGCTCAATTTCTCTCATTGACACCTCAGTTGAAATTCTTCGTTGGGTTATCTACAACAGGATCTGTGCTTGGGCATCAGAAAATTCCATCCTTTACAGCTGTCAATGTGATTTCAGGAAAAGTTTGTGGACCACAGAGCAGTGTCTAAATTTGAACATAGTAATGGGCAAGTAAACTATTGTTAAGCACTGTCTATTTTATCTTGCATTCATGTATATGGTAACAGCTTTTGATTGTGTTAATCAATCTAAGTATTAGAAGATCATTCTGGCCATGGGGTTGGATGTGGCCCTTGTGCATTTTTTAGCAGTCCTTCATAAGATTGCAAGAATCAGATATGGGGTTAATGGAGAACTTACCAACAAATTTACACTTTCTCACGACATTAGGCAGGACTGGATACTGGCACCCCTTTTATTTAATCTTTATATTGATCAGTTAAGTCCTTTTTAGGTCTCGCCTATTCCATTCCGCAGGAATGAATATGCGAATTTAATGCCGTCAAACCAAGACTTAAACCCAAGGCTCCCCAAAAGCGGATTTCCAACAGTTCACGTGAATCATGTAACCACAAGCACGCACATTTCCCCACATGAAAGGCATCAGCCTCCCTCCCACAGACTTCCCCAGCATGCGCTCGGCCGGCCGCAGGCCGTGACTCGCATTTCTACTCCTCCCTGGTCTCACATCAAAGGCATCAGCCTCCCACAGGTTTCCCTCCCACAGGCTTACAGGTTTACTCACTTCCCCTCTTCCACTCATAGCCCGAACCCGACCCAAAGGCATTGGAGCGCTTTATAGAGCAACAGTTACATCACACAAGGACGCGTTCATTGCCCGAACCCGACCCAAAGGCATTGGAGCGCTTTATAGAGCAACAGTTACATCACACAAGGACACGTTCATTTTTGTAGGCACGGGGAGAGCAAGTGACTTGCGCCGAATCACAGGACGTTCAATGGAGTTTCCAAATGCAGCTTCCCAATTCCAAAGCCGGAAGCTCAGGCCTGTGCACCATATCCTCTCCCGGTCGGCACCTTAGAGGCTGGCGGGACATGGGCGTGGCTAAAGAGCAGCAGCCAAACACGCAGCGTTTATACAGAGTCCTTCATTGCTGGAAATGTACTGCAAACATGGAAACCGCACAAGGCTGTGTTACAATCTCAAGTGGGGGCTCCCCGAATTCCACGCAGAGATCTCACTCCACTCCATTGTTATGTTTTATGTTGTTAGTGTACTCATTATGTGTTCTGTCATGGGCATTTTATTTTGTTCAGCTACTTTTTGGTGTATTACTATTTTGTGTTGCTCATTCACGAGCACATCCCCAAGCCTTCTGCCTGCCTCCTACCTGCCTCCTGCCTTGTTGTCTAAGCCTCGCATGACTTCAAAGGCTCCCCCAGCGTGCGCTCGGCCGGCCTCTGGCATTTCTCCTCCCCTAATTATTCACTTCACTTTTCCCGGCCGCCAGGCCGTGACTCAGTCGCATTTCTCCTCCCACCAGCCCATCGCAGCCTGCCCAGCCTGTGCCGTCTCTCCCTACCCCTTAACCCTTCACCCTGCCCCCACCACCTCTCGATATTGCTGCTTGTTCTGGTGCTGTGCTTCGAAACTGTATCAAACTATGGAATCCTACCATTTGTCATTTTTTTCAGGCTTCCCTCCCACAGGCTTCCCTCCCCGCCCTCCGCCTGCACTCCTCAACCAGGCTGCCATTACTTGCGTGCTATTATTTTAATATAATACAAGTTATCCGTGTGCCTCCCACAGGCTTCACTCCCACAGGCTTCCCTCCCCGCCCCCCGCCTGCACTCCCCAACCAGGCTGCCATTACTTGCGTGCTATTATTTAATATAATACAAGTTGTCCTTGTGCACCACTTTCTCACCCAGCATGTCCGTGTGTCCCACCTCTTCACCAAGCTTGCCCGTGTGAAAGGCATCAGCCTCCCTCCCACAGGCTTCCCCAGCGTGTGCTCGGCCGGCCTATGCCAGTTCTCCTCCCCTAATTATTCACTTCACATTAATGGAGAACTTACCAACAAATTTACAATTTCTCACGACATTAGGCAGGACTGCATACTGGCACCCCTTTTATTTATACTTTATATTGATAAATTAAGTCCTTTTTAGGTCTCGCCTATTCCATTCCGCAGGAATGAATATGCAAGATTACCCCAATCCACACCAATAAAACCTCCTCTGTTGGATATGGGTTGTAAGCCGATAAATGAGATGGCACAGTACCGGCTGGTAGCATTGTGGAGACGGATTTGGACGTCGCCGGATCTAAGCCTTTTTGCCAATGAACTCGCGGAAGTGAGATCAATCTTGGGTTCTGGTAATATTCCATGGCTCCGTGAGGTGAAATTAATCTTGGGAAGTATGGGATTTAGCCAATTGTGGGCTAACCCGGGGTCTACTGCTTTCACCCCTAAACAAGAATTTAAAATGCTCTATTGGGCATCTGTTAGATACCAATCTGTTGTGCTGTCAGATGCTGCCACCCTAACGGGTAGATTCTTGGTGCACAAACTGGATCCCCTATTGGAGAACTACTGGGATGTTATTACCAGGAGTTTGGACAAAAAATTATACCATCAGTTTAGAGTTGGGTCTCTGCCAGTAAGGTCCTTTTCCAAGAAATGGCATGGACATTCAACTGAGTACTGCCCCTGGTGTAATGATCAGAAGGAGAGTGTGGGTCACTTTTTCTTTGCTTGTCCTGCCTATTCAGCCCCAAGGAATAAATGGATTAGGCCCATTTGTCGTCAGATGAATATTGGAGGGAGTGCAGAGGCACTGTGGGCCCTAAGAACAAATACCTCAGAGATTGTGATCATAGGTGTAGCAAAGTACCTAGGGTGGGCTTGGGTCATCAGAGCTAGACACCTTCATGTATCTTGATTATCAATTTTAATTATGGGTATTTTTTATACTGCGTCTTTAAAATCACTGTTTAATCTTTTTTTTTTTAAATGATGAACTGTTTTGGAAGAAAATATGATGTTTTGAATTATATGTATGTAAGATCTGGTTTTATTCCTTTTATGTAGACTGTCTTTTATGATGTAAAAATCGAAATAAAGACGTATGAAACTGATAAGTTAAGTCCTTTTTTAAGTAACACTTGTTCAGAGGTTCCCAAGGTCAGTGGAGGCCCTGTGACGACTCTGCTCTACATCGATGATGGCCAGCACCCCCAAAGTTCTGCTTCTTTTAGTCATCTCTTACTCCCAGTTTATGGATGACCTAGATTTACTCTCAGCATTCTCACTCTTGCAGTGCGAAACAAGCGCTTAGAAAAAACAAAACGCTTCTCTTCACTGGGGATCACCTTTAGCGTTCTAGGGCACCTAATCTCATGAACCACCTGCTGAAGCTCTCCCGAGCGATGGAGACCCTTTACCCTTTTTAACATATCCCGTCCCCCGAATGGAGGGTCATTATTACCACTATTACAGATTTATTAAACCCAATGTGTGCCCGTGGCAACTTATGCAGCAGAGAATTGGGGCATAGCAAATTATGCTGCTATTCAAGTGGAGTAAAACTGTTGTTACAGGAGGGCTTTGACCGTCCTCTTGACCACTCCACACTATCTATGCCATGAGGAATTAGTACTCAGTCACATAGAGGGTTGTACTAAAATTAGCCCTTCTATTGATTTCCATATGGCAGAACAAGGAGGCGGTGCTGAATCAGCTCATCCTTACAGATTGTCTTGCATGCAGCAAGGGCTTCGGAATCCCCTGGTTAGCCTATATTAACAAACCCCTTATGAGTTAGGGCAGTCTTCTCCTTTCACTTCTTTTCAATTCCTTCTTCTACACCATCTTCAAACCTTACACTGCCCCTATTCCTCCACCATATCCATGCTAATAAAATGTAATGTTTTCAAGTTAAAGCCTGAATTGTAAAGGTAAATATTAAAGGTGCAGCCATTCAGTCCCTGACCTCTCTGCTGAGACGTCCAAAAAGTAAAGTAACTTGGAATGTGCAGTTTTTTTATTTGATGTGCAATAGTGGCCTGTTTCTAAATGTCCCCACTTTTGAAAAGATTGAAGCTGGGAAACATGCTAAAAAGAGAATGTCCCTAATTTAAACTGTGTGATTAAATAGGAGGAGCAAGTGTTATAAACCTCGTGGTCTTGATCCAAATATTTATACCTCAATACTTGTATTCTCTTCATATAGACGAGTTTACACAACTCAACACGTCTGCCTTCATACTGACATAAAATCTTTGTTATAAATTCAGAGGGTGGGGGTGTCACACAGGTCATGTATCTTATTAAAAGATGATGTCAGTGAAATTGAAAGTGGTTGTCGCCACACACATCCTTCCTTATCTGGAGGACCATGATAATGTATTTTGGCGCAGTAGGGAGTTGGCATATTCGGGTATTGGAATATTTGGTTATTGGGGACAGAGGCCCCTGCATTCATGTGAATTGGGACTGGGGTTCTATACGTCCTAAACAATCAGACCCACAAAGCTAACCTGGTCTCTGTAAGAAATAATCTAGGTCACTCAGCAAGGCGTCCTAAAAAATGTGTACTGTATATCTCTTACAGCTAGTGAAATGTTAATGTCATTAAGAATAAAACAACTTAAAGGTGCAAAGCAAGTTGAATAAAAAAGAAAGATATAATAAAAAAAATAAGATAAATCTCACATTAGCATTACATGGATGAAAATGTTCAAACATTTTCGGGGTAAAACTGCCAAGTCACCATCAAAAATCTAAGGGACCAAAAATAACTCAAAAACATACAATGGATACACAGGGAACATTTGAATCAAAGCAATGGGTCGAATCACAGTGTCTCACCCATAGAGGCTGTGTTGAAAATCTTGGTAAGCTGGCTCGAGGGCTAGAAGACGACAGGTTACTTGTATTGGAGCTCCGGTTTAAAGAGTTAAGCCACCGGTTTGTGGGTGTTGATTCACTTCACAGGAACTCAAGAACTAAGTCAGTTTGATGTTGTATAGTTTTCAACTTGAAGCAGCTTGATGAAGTTGAAGTTCTGGCATCATCTGTCATCTGCAAAACTGGGTGCATGTGGATCAAAGACTTTGGCTCTACATGAGTTTTTGAGAAGTCTGCCTGAGAACAGAGACCTCTTGCAGCAGTCGCTTCATGCTTGCTCGATGATCCAGCTTGACTCGCCAGAGGGCTCAAAGCAAAAGGTCTCAGCGATTAGAAGATTCCAGTTTATCTGGATAAGCCACAACATTCCACTACAACTTGTAGATGGAGCGCAGGCTTAACATAGCACCCTTTTTTAGTGTCTTCGAGTTGCAGCTTTATCTCATCCCAGGCTCATCTCAGCCACAAAGTAGTCAAGCTGCTCAAAACAAATTCCTCCAGCATGGAGGCTAGCTGAAGCTGGCATGACCATCTCTGTCTCCCGGCACCGAGAGCAAGTTCCTCCAGCAAAAAGATCCGGACTCTAAAGAGAAGAAAGACGGTCTGCCAATTCTAGAGACCAGTACAGGAGAAGGACCTTAATGGCAGAACAGGATATGCTCATCCCACTGGTCTCTGTCAGGAGAGCAGGAAATCTTCTTTTTGGGAGTCTTTCTTCTTAAGTTATAAACAGGATGTTTTCTTGCTGTAACCAAAGCATGGGTTTCAAAAGGGTAAATCCAGTTAACAATTGTTTGTGTTCCACAAATTAGTTTAAATCAATCCATATATCTATGTAATGAAATGCCCATGTTGCCACCAGCAACTTTTTTGACAGTGTGGTGTGCCTCGGGCTGTAGGAAGGTGCCTTATGGCACAGAATATTTTCTATAGCTTCTTGCACAAAACATCTATGATGGCGGTGTGCTGCTCCAGCCGCGTAGAGATGTCCTCTGCATCCCAAAGCCACTTATGTACTTGTCACAGCAGGCTCATGAAAGAGAAAGCACAGCCGCTACTCAGAACTAGCGCCATGCCTCCCACAGGTCAAGGGCACCACTAAATCTGTGTTGACCTGTTTGTGGAAGGGGAAGGGTGTTAGATCCCATTCTGAAAAAATATATCCTCTGACATGTCCATGCAACTTCTTGCCCTCCAGTGCTTTGTGTCTGAGCTCTTTGTTGTTTGACCTTCAGAGCAGAGTGCTTAGAAGGTGTCAAGCACTGTAGACTCCAACTACAGAAGTATATACTGAAGGAATGCACTCAAGTTCAGTCCAGGAAGATGTTATGGTAATGTAAAATGAATTGATTTCTGGAGGAAATGCTAAACTCTGAAGAGCATTCCCTGGTGGAATTATCTCCAGCACAGGAATAGTAAGGTGGTGATAATGCTGCCATGTATTCTCTTCCGGGTGTGGCATTTCCTCTAGGGAAATGAAGGGGTTTACAGTGTCACTCAAAATCAGGATTTTAGTCTCCTTCTGTAGCTTTGTCCTTAGGACATGGACACCAAAGAAGGTCAAGTTCAGACAGGGAGACAGAGAATCACAGCCCTTCCCCTTGCACGTGAAACACACATAGGGCCTCATCACGAGTCTGGCAGACCACCAGGCTAGTGGGGGGGGGGGGGGGAGGGGTTGGGGGTACAGCAGTGGCTGTCTCCCGACCGCCATATAAGGAGTCACATGGTCGGGCCACCAGACATGAGAAAACTCCTAATCTGGCAGGCGGCTCTACCAGTGCTTTTGCGACGCGGCAACGGGGCAGACCCGGCGCAGCAACGGGGCAGACCCGGCGCGGCAACGGGGCAGACCCGGCGCTGCGCCGCCAAAGCCCAATCGGACCCATAGTGTTGCACTCAGCAGAGCGGAATCTTATATGTACACATGTCATGCAATATAAAGCTCATTTCCTGTGTTCTGTCAGTTCCAGCTGCTGCCACCCTTGAGACAAAAGCCTCCCGAAGGCCAGAGGGTGCTTCATCCCATGCTCACACTATGGGACTGTTGAGAGCATCACTTTCTCTTCTTCACACTGTCACAGCTAATTAATAATAACATCAATATTTCTTAATAGGGCGCATTAAAATTAATAGGAATCTCTATAATCTCGTCAGTTTGTCCATTTTGCAGAAACAATACCAGGTTGTAACAATAATCAATGCAGCAGGGAAGTTATGTCAGCAAGGACGGAAGACTAACGAATAGCCCTGAAGATATTTATTGGTGCCAGTCGTGACAGTTCTGTTTATGAATATTTAACCAGTTCTGACACCAGACCTTGAAACTAGATGCTTTTTTAAAATCGTGACTGCATTATTTTGTGAAGGTCTTTTTAGGGAAGATCGTATTTTAAACAGGCCGAAGAGAAACATGATTTAAATGGAGAAAAATATACCTGTTTAACTTTCTGTGTATGCAGCTAAAGAGCATTTTTAGTGTTCGCCTGTACTGGGCATGAATATGCTAATACTTCTCAGTACAGTTTTTTTCGTGTCTCCTATTGATCAGATTTCCGTATTTAAAACACAGGAGGATAACCATATAATACTGAGGTCGGCACAATTTAAAGGGAAGAAGCGTTCCACCTAGAGTTACAGACCCTACCTGAATTAAATCAAAGAAAATTGCATATTATCCAGGACGGTGAACGCCCAAAATATAGAATCCAAAATATAGATAGGCCAGAATATCGAATCACCAAAATATAGTTAGTCAGAAAATCGAAATTGGGGTAGGAAATATCGATTTCCATAATATCGAAATTAAAATATTGATTTCCATAATATCACTTTTTTGTGTTATCTATGGTAGTATATGTGCTAAAATTATCTATTATTTTTGTAATGTATGTTTGATTTTTAGTAATGAATGTTATGTAATGTAATTTTTGCGTGATTTAATTCCGCAGCGGGTTGTGGGTTTATAGGGAAATAGGGTGGGAAATAATTTAATTATAGTAAATTACATATTAATTTTTATTTATATGTATTGATAATTAATTGATTGATAATTAATTATTAATTGGTAATTAATTTGTATTAACTGAAATTAATTTTTATTAATTCATTAATTGATAAATATGTTAATTGTATTATTTATTATTTGGAGCGGGTTGTGGGTTTATAGGGGGATACGGTGGGAAGTGATTTAATTGTAATAAAGTAAATATTTATTTTTATTTATATGTATTGATAATTAATTGCTTAATAATTAATTATTAATTGGTAATTAATTGTTATTAATTGGTAATTAATTTTTATTCATTGATTATTGATAATTATGTTAATTGTACATTTTTATTATTTGGAGCGGGTTGTGGGTTTATAGGGGAATAGGGTGGGAAGTAATTTAATTCTGTAATAAAGTAAATATTTATTTTTATTGATATGTATTGATAATTAATTGATAATTAATTATTAATTGGTAATGAATTTGTAATTAATTTTTTTAATTGGTAATTATTTTCTATTAATTGGTAATTATTTTTAATTAATTTTTTATTGATAATTAATGTCATCTTATTTCAATATTAAATCATTACTTTTCCTACTGTTGCACTCTCTAGATTGGGAATAGTAATTTTTACCCCTATGCTATCCAATGCTTTCCCTACTGTTGCACTCTCTGGAGTGGGAATAGCAATTGTTACCCTCCCGCTATCCAACGCTTTCCCTACTGTTGCACTCACTGGAGTGGAAATAGTAATTTTTACCCCTACGCTATCCAACGCTTTCCCTACTGTTACGCTCACTGGAGTGAGAATAGTAATTTTTACCCTCCCGCTATCCAACGTTTTCCCTACTGTTGCACTCTTTGAGTCGAAATAGTAATTTTTACCCCTACACTATCCAATGTTTTCCCTACTGTTGCACTCACTGGAGTAAGAATAGTAAGGTTTACCCCTACGCTATCCAACGCTTTCCCAACTGTTGCACTCACTGGAGTGGGAATAGTAATTTTTACCGTCCCGCTATCCAACGCTTTCCCTACTGTTGCACTCTTTGGAGTGGGAATAGTAATTTTTACCCCTATGCTATCCAATGTTTTCCCTACTGTTGCCCTCACTGTAGTGGGAATAGTAATTTTTACCCTTCCGCTATCCAACGCTTTCCCTACTGTTGCACTCTTTGGAGTGGGAATAGTAATTTTTACCCCTATGCTATCCAATGTTTTCCCTATTGTTGCACTCACTGGAGTGGGAACAGTAATTTTTACCCTCTCTCTATCCAACAAATTCTCTACTTTTTTTTACATTACATTTATTATTTTTAAATTTTAAGCTTTTGTACATTATTTTAAGTATGTTTTTTTAATATTTAATTACTTTTATATTATTTTTAATACATTTTTAAAAAATCGATATTTTAGTTAACTATATTTTAACTATCGATATTTTGGATTCGATATTTTAGTACTTACATGTTTGTAGATAGGGATTCTATATTCTGTACTTCGATATTTTGAAGTCGATATTTTGGGCATTCTATATTATGTCACACAATATTTAGTCACTGAACCATCTAGGACATAATGCAGAATGCCGAATATCCCTTTTTCAAATTCTTTGTGTCAAATTCTCATAGCGGTTAGAAGTAGCATGTGGCGAACCTGCTTCAACCTTTTTGTCATTTTCAAGGAGTTATTTCATGGATAAATATTCTCACAACAGAATAGTGGTTGGCAAAAAGAGATTGTTTTACTCTTAAAAATAATTAGTGCATTTCAATTAATGCCTTTCAGTTCTATGCAGTGGGCAATGCAAACAGTGCAAAATAGATAAAATAAAGTGTGATATGGTCTCAACATTGTGGTTTATACAAAGTGTCTATATACTCAAGGAGGGATTGTGTGGAAAGCACACTCAGTCCTTGATGAAGGTGTGTATCACACACCTGAGTAAAATGAAATGGCATAGGTGCATCATGAAGGATTTTTTAGGTTCAGGTCCATGGGAGACATCACATTATATTATGAAGTTCTCGTTGCACATTAATGGGACATATGATGCTAAATAAATGTGATGGAGCAAACTCTAAATTTAACTTGGTGTCATGTGACCATGACTCTGTTGTCATATTAGAATGTGATCAAGTAGTGGCTTATAGTCTAGTGAAATGTGTTCTTTAAATATTTTTTGTTTCTAGGGCATGAACAGTGTTTAAGAAGACAGCAGTGCTAACACACTGGACAAAATTGTCGGTAGTCAAAAATTTATATTATCTGATCTTTTACTTAACACATCATCTGGTAACATAAAGAACAATATTCCAAAATTCTTTTACAGAGAAACTAAACAGAAAAAATGGCAGTATGAGGGAAGGAAGAGATTGTAAGCAATTCAATGAAATGATATCATTGTATTGCCAGCATGAGTTAAGAGGAATTTTCTACAAATGGCTAAATGTTAATCAGCAATGATAAAATGCCTGATTTTCAGAGTTGATGAACGAAATACTGTCCATTGATATGGAGGTGGACATTTCATCCTCCACCCCAACAGTATCCAATCCATCACATTTAGAGATGACGGCCCACCCAGCGGTTTTCTCTGTACCTTGAAGAGAACCGCTGTCACAGCTGTTCCGTTCAAAGTACAAAATAAGTGGTTGATGGCGGCCATCGGTTTTGACTTCTGTTCACCAAACTTTGAACTGATTTTGTTTTTCAAAAACAAACTCCTAAAGCAGGTGTTTGTTTCTGAAGAACAAAAAACCTAATGACCCCCATGGCCGGGGAGTTTTCTTCTAGGGTGGTAGGGTAATTATAGTTTTTTTATCTGTTCCTCACCATCAGGATTAACTAGTGGTGATGGACAGAAAAAAAAGGTATTACACCATCCACTCTAAACAGGCCGAGTAGTTGAATGCCTTTCCTCAGATGGCCGCTACTCTGTCTGACCATCAGAGGAAGACTTCAATCAAAAGTGAAAGGCGGGCTCCTCCCAACTCTAGATGAGGATGGCAGATCAAAGTTTGGCAGACAAAGTAGTTTGTCGCGTTTTAACTTGTCCAACAAACTCTAAACCAGCCCCAGTATCTTATATTTTCAATATTATCAATTTGTCACAATATTCTTCAAATATGTTTATTAGTTTTACATTTGTAAACATAACTCAACATTTCTCATACATATGTCATTTGTAGCAGTCTCGTATCACCCATTATTGTATTTTCCAAATATCAATATTACCATATTATATTCTTCTTTTCAATCTAAGAATCTGCATTAAGCGTGAATTATTAAACCACAACATAAATAAGTTGTATATACTGGACCCCCAGCCCAGTAGCAATCTATGGCGATGGTATTTGATGTGGACGTTGACGAAGTTGACCATTCATATATTTTAATGCATATAGGTGTGAAGATCTGCTCGGATTTAAATGCCCCAGTGGTCACCTCTATATCCTCATATTCTTCCTAGTTGGACCCCCCCATATTCACTCTCATTGGTGTATCATTTTTCCACTTGATCCCATGTATTCTTGAGATTCTTCAAAAATGTTATTTCTTCCCAGAACTGATCATTAACACCATATGTAGATAAATGAAATCAATGGGAAAAGCATTCCCCATTTTTCAATGTTTGCAATTGCATTGCAAAGAACTAAAACATGCATTGAAATGCCCAAATCTTAATTAAGAGTGATACAAGCTCTTTTTGTCAACCATTGTACTATAATAATTTTTAGCCCTGAGAAAGCCCTGGGCGAACACATTTTCTAGGGTAAAACACATTTTTGCTGAATACTAGCTCTGACCACCTTAGGAATGTATGGAAGTAATGTGAATAAAGAAAGTAGTCATCTGAACAATCATCTTGTACTGTGTCACAGAAAATATACAATTTCCTTTGATTTATTTCAGTTAAGCAGTGTAACTTTGGGTGTCCTCACTTCTTTCTTTCAAATTATACTTACTTAGGAGAAAAGGGGCCAAGTCGGTCTTAGCAGTATAACATCACACTCTTGTATTTGATTCCTTCCAAGTTAGTGCCATCTGCTTTCATGGACAGTGATGAGGTGTTTGTGTGATCTGCAGATCTCAGGTTTAACTCAATGAGAGGAGAACCGAGTCAGATAACTTATTATTAATTGTAAACAGTTCTTCGAAAGGTATACATGTGTGAGTGGTATGTAAACAGTATGCGTTAAATATTAGAAAATGAATGATTCTTTGCATGCCGATGATCATGTCTTCATTCTTTTCATGTTCACTGAAAACTACAAGAGCACCTCATTCCCATCAAATCTATGCTTTGGGGGCCAGAGAATGAGTTCCACTTAATTACAGTGTAAATAAAAGAAGTAAGCAGTTTGAGCTCTTGATGCACCCATTCTATAGAGAGCCATGCTTAACCGCATCGCTGCGGCGGTTATTTTTCCACTACGAGGCTTTTTTCTAAAAGCCGCGTTAGATGACGAGCTCAGCTCGTCATCCGCACACGACCACCGTGGCTGATGACGAGCTGAGCTCGTCATCCGCATCGAAGGGGTTAAGATAATGTGGAAGCCACCAATCATGCAAGAGCACTGAAGAAGCCTGAATAGAGTTTGCGGGCCAGTGCTGGGCACATCGAAAGCCCAGCAAAAGCCACCCATGCCTGGAGCAAAATGAGGTGGATTCAGGAAAAGATACATCTTGTTGTTAATGAATGTTCTTACCAGGATGCTTGTCAGGAGTATTGTGTATATCAGGAGAACTTCTTGTCACCTTAGTATCTCCCGGCCAATAGCCAAGATGTACTTTCTCATACAGGAGCCTCTTTCGTTCAATCTCTCACAAGCTCCTTTACCCTTTTAAGGGATTTTATTTTCTCACTGCATTGCCCGGTGATCCAATACGACAAAGATAACTACACACTGTGTAAATCCCCAAGCTATCTTTAACTAGTGCGATTGACAGTGTGATTCTCCTAATGGTAACTCAACGTCTGGTGGTATGCATGAAAACCACACATACTACATGCAGTAAAGTATCCATCTTCAGTTCATTAAATGTAGTTATTACTTGGGATGAATTGATACAATGGGGCATATTTATCAAAGTTTTGCTTTGCCCTTGCACAATGCAAGGTAGCGCACGGGCAACACAAAACCTAGAATGATATTTACCAAACCACGCAAGGCCACCTTGCATGGTCCTGAGTGGCCTGGCAAATCTGGAGTTGTTGTCCAGTAGAGCATAAAAACACGTGATGGCGCGACCGCGCAGCGTGTGACGCGTTTGTGTCAGTTACAGGAACCGGGATCTGCCTGATAGCATTTCAGTACTGTCCTAATTTTGCACATTGTTTTTATATTGCTTTTAAATGTACTTGCAGTTACTTGCCACAGCAGAGTGTTGCAACCCCGCTAAATGTCTTGGTTTTGGGGACAAAAGGACATTCAAATGTAACTCCTGTGGTTTCAATTTTAGGGATACATTGAGCATGTTAACAACTAATGTAAAAACAACTCCGCAGCTCCATCTGCTGCAAAAAGAGAGGAGACTTAGGAGCCACTCTGTCATTCTCTACTTGCCTTGACCCAGTAAAAGCAGATAAGAATTTGAATGCATGATACAACTTTCGAATCCAGATTTTGTTTTCTTGACAGAAACCTGGGCGAACAACATGTCTGAGCCAGATTGGAACATCGCTCTTGCCGCAGAATATCAAGTAGCCTGCTTAGACAGGATAGGGAAAAAGGGGGTTATTGCCATACTATATCGCTCTTGCCTCAATGTACGAATAGAGCCCATCCAACAACTTGTAGCTGAGGCTATGCTTTTTAATATCAAAGTAAACAACATTCTGACCTTCCTGGGCCGACTTCTCTATCGGCCACCGGGGCCAAGGTCCGCTTTTACTCAATCACTCCAGACTTTTTAGAATCCTGTCTACAATGTCCCATGTTCACAATTGTGGGTGATTTCAATTTTCACCTCGAATCTAACAATAATGCAGATACAGCCATGTTGCTGGGTAATCTTGCAGCACATGGTCTAACCCAAATTATCTGAATCTACACACATGACCGGTCATATCTTGGATGGCATTTTCACCAACAATCCAAACATCAAACTGGACAAAATTCTTCCATTACCTTGGACAGATCCTAAAGCTTTCCACTTTAAAGTATTAATAATGTAGAGTAACAGGTTCTGCCCCAAAAGACCACTTATTGTTAAAACCCGCCCCTGGAACAAAATACAAAAAAATTGAGCTAAAAGAGGCAGTGATAGGCACCCCCTTATGCAGGCTTCAGATAACAATTTGGCAGCCAATAAATTCGATGATTGGATCAGATCAGCAGTAAATCAGTCGGCTCCGGAAAAAACGCAGAAACTGAGAAGAAACCAGGTGTCAGCTCCTTGGTATAACTCAGACTTTAAAAACATTAACAGCCACATGCATCAAAGGAAATTGCATTCGCAAACGGTGCGAATCGCAAAATTCGGCCGTTTGCGAATGCAATTCCCATTTTTGGGATGCATTAATATTTTTGTTATTTTCGCAATTTAAGAAATCGCAAAATTGCAATTTCTTAAATTGCAATTGCATTTAAGGAATCTCAAATTGAGATTCCTTAAATGCAATGCATCAAACTTTAAAAATTTGCGAATTCGCAAATAAGGGGAGAAAATTACCATGAAGTTGACCTTCATGGTAATTTGTGAAAACTTTGAAAAATGCACTAAAGTGCATTTTTCAAAGTTCCATTTTACACACACACATGCCCTTGGGGCATGTGAGTGTGTAAAATGTACTCCTAAGCCGATTTCAGGGGTGCAACAGGGTGTCCCTGCACCCTTGAAATTGCATTCTTAATTTGCGAACTTTTAATGGTGAATTGCAAATTAAGAATGTCTGGGGTAAACTTGGAATATTAACGTCACAGTGGATATATGGTACTATGTGAAGTGAGAAGATAAAGGTCTATCATTGTTACTTATATCAGTGGTTACAGAAAGGATGGGTCTCAGATCATATGAAGCCTTGAGCACACCCATGGGAGAGAGGACCTCCCAGTTACAATTACTCTCATATAACAAACGAACTGTACGAATAAATGGCAGACACTATTCGCTCTATGATATGCTGTACTGTGTAACAAGAAGGAATTTATATATGTATATGCAGCCTGAAAATAATTAATACCTTTATTGTGTAACATAATGAAAATCCAATAAAATTGTTTAATAAAAAAAAAAAAAGAATGTCTTTCCATTCATTCCTATGGGCCTCTAGGCCCATAGGAATGGATGGGGAAGTATTACTTAATTGCGATTCTCAATTAGAGAATCGCAATTAAGGAATTTTAAGAAATCGCTATTTTTATAGCGATTTCTTGATGCCTTGCAGTTTGTAATTCCTTACTTGCGATTCCTTATTTTTCGCAATTAAGGAATCGCAAAATGCAATATTGCTGCATGTGCCTACAAGTCCAAATGTAGACAATTTGAACAATTATGGAGGGTCGACTACAGCAGGGAACACAAAATGGCATACAATTGAGTCCTAGAGGAATATAAGGAAGCAATCAAAAAAGCAAAAACTGACTATTTTACAACTATCATTTTTGCAGTTAAATCTCCTCTAAGGAGCTTTTCAAGACGGTTAACATTCTGTCTAAGCAGGAGCAGGATAATCGGTTTACACCAGATCAAACTTTTTGTAATAAGATTGCTAACTTTTTTCAAACCAAAGTGCAATCGCTCTACAATGATCTCCTTAACCCCTTCCATGCTGATGACGGAACCGCTCCGTCATCAGCTACAGTTGAGCTGTGCTGATGACGGAGCGGTTCCGTCATGGCCCGGCCGCCGCGCCTGCGCGGCGCTGATTTCGCGCCTGCGCGGCGCTGATTTCGCGCCTGCGCGGGCGTTCAAATGAGCGGGGCGGGTCATGACGGAACCGCTCCGTCACCAGCATAGCTCAACCGCGGCTGGTGACGGAGCGGCTCTGTCACCAGCATGCGGCCGCCCCGCCCCTTTAGCGCTGCGGCGGAATAGCCGCCGCAGCGAAGGGGTTAAAACAGCACCGAACTCGACTGTAAATAATAACCTAACTATCTATGAAAACATATCCCCAGGTAATTTTACCCGGTTTTCAACACTAACTACAGAGAAAGTGAATAATCTACTACTACTCACCAAGTCAGGGTCTCCTTATGATCCATGTCCTCCTGCCACTTTACATCTGTTCTCAGAAAAGATCAGTGCAAATCTAGCCCCGCTTCTAAACAAGGTAATGAACTCAGGGATTTTTATCCTGTCTTGGAAGAAGGATGGCATCAGGCCTATCTTGAAGAAACCTGCCTGGGACCCCACTGAGGTAAAGAATTACCGTCCAATATCATGTTTACCAATAACGGCCAACATTTTAGAAAAATCAGTAAATAAAGAGCTAATGCACTACCTTGACTGCAATAATCTCTTAGACCCTACCCAACATGGTTTAAGACCACGCCACTCCACAGAGCCTGCCCTGCTCATGGCCACAGAGGAGAATCATAAGCAATTGGATGATGGGGAAGAGCCGTCCTCATCCTACTCAACCTATCAGCAGCATTTGACACCGTTAACCATGCGGTGCTAGTGCAGCTGCTGGAGGCAATAGGAATTAAAGAGACAGCACTACCCTACTCTCCTTCTT
Source organism: Lissotriton vulgaris (assembly GCF_964263255.1). Lineage (NCBI taxonomy): Eukaryota > Metazoa > Chordata > Amphibia > Caudata > Salamandridae > Lissotriton > Lissotriton vulgaris. The sequence goes on from NC_141700.1 coordinate 161,999,116, forward strand.
CCTAGCTTCTATAGAGCAGAGGGTGTTCTATGACAATCTCAAATCAGAGAAATTTCAACTCCCATGTGGGGTGACACAAGGTTCAGCTTTATCACTGACCTTGTTCAATATTTATGTCAGCCCTCTGGCCAAGTTAAACAGAAAGCATGGTTTTACGTTAATCTCATACACTGACAACGCCCAGATAGTTATATCTATATCACAGAGGGTTGTAGTCACAGCCGTTAGTTTTCACAAATGCCTGAAGAGTATTATGAGCTGGATGAACCTAAATTTTCTCAAGCTCAACTCTGATAAAACTGAGTTCTTGGAGGTATGGAAGAATCCACCCATATGGAATCAAGCACAGTGGCCAATTGAGGCAGGCAACTGTCCATCTCCGTCTACCAAGGCGAGAAACCTGGGGGAGACATTTAACAATCAGTTAAACTTTGCAGGACAGATTAATTGCCTGACATCCTCCTGCTTCTTTCTATTAAACATTCTACATAAGACCCTGCCTTTTATCCCCCAGGATCTTAGGACAATGGTAATAGGTGTGTTAAGCCTCTCAAAAATAGACTATGTCAACGTATTATTCTTGGGCATTGACAAGTATCAGATGGCCAAATTGCAGTCAGTGCAGAATGCTGCAGCGCGATTGCTACTCGACATCCCTAAATATCATTCTGTTTCCGCTAGCATTAGGCTACTCCATTTGCTTCTGACACAACAATGTGTGGAATTTAAGGCACTCTGTTTGGGACACAAGACATTTTTTGGCGGGGGAGCCTTGGATATGCAGAAACTACTCGTCTGGTACTCCCTTCAACATAATCTCAGATCAGCCAATACTGGACGGGTTCAGGTCCCCAAAATTCGAAAAGTAAGATCGGGAGGGAGAAGCCTATCCCATCTAGCAGCTGGACTCTGGAACAGGCTGCCAACCACTATCAGGTTGCATCCAAATAGGCTCCAGTTCAGGAGAATGATTAAGACTTGGCTATTTCCCCCCAAATAAGCTCCACTACTCGCTTGGACATCACACATTACGTTCTCTTTAGCGTCAAGACGCCTCGGCATTTGTGCGCTTTATAAATATATTACTTACTTACTGTGGTCTGGAAAAGAGTATTTGAGAGAAATTAGTTAAAGGAGAGTTGGGCATCTAAGCCCTGATTACAAATTTGCTGGTTGCCACGTTTGGGGTGTAAATACCATTGGGCCAGAACCCCCCATTTACAGATATCAAAAAATTGATATTCTGAGTTTTCTCCCGAAAATGGACAATAACTGCATGAACTCAGATATGCCAGATCCTTTCACATGCATAATTCCCAATTCTAAAGAGTAAACCACTGATATTATCTACTTTCTCTGAGAAGGTGAAAAATGTCTAGGTGTGGGTTCCATTTATTAAACAAATTACGACCACCTAGCCTACTTATGAGTAACACTCATTAGATGATTCAAAAAACATCATAGCATTGGAGAATCGATAACTCTCGAAAAGTTCTTCCATATTATAGCATAGGTCTTTGACTGCTGCCTTTTTGGCTTAAAGGGCCAGATGTATCAAGCAAATTCGCATTCGCAAAGGCCAAAATTCGCAGAATTTCAGCCTTTGCGAATGCTAATTTGCTAAATGGAATGTATGAAACAAAATCTGGTGCAAAATAAGGAATCGCAAAATTTGCGATTCCTTATTTTGCAATTGCATTTAAGGAATCGCAAATTTTGCGATTCCTTAAATGCAATGTATGTAGCAAAAAAAATTAGCAAAATGCCCTTAAGGAATTGCAAATTACCACCAACTTCTAGTTGTGGTAAGTTGCAAATTCCTTCAAAAATGCAAATTTTTGCATTTTTGAAAGTGCCATGTGATGCACATACATGCCCTTAGGGCATGTATGTGCGCCACATGTGCACCCATGCATATTTCAAGGGTGCAACAGGGTGTCCTTTGGATACCCCTGCACCCTTGAATTTATTCTCAATTTGCGATTAGCAAATTGCGAATCGCAAATTGAAAATAACTTCCCATTCATTCCTATGGGCCTCCTGGCCCATAGAAATGAATAGGAAATTATTCCTTAATTGCGATTAGCAATTTGCTAATCGCAATTAAGGAATTTTAAGAAATCGCTAAAAAATTGCGAATTTCTACATACATCCCAATTTACAATTCCCAAATAGTGATTTCTAAAAAATCGCTATTTGGGAATCGTAAATGATGGTAATGATACATCTGCCCCTAAATCTTTATTCGGGGGGCATGGCCTTAGGGAGTAGCTGTGTTCACTCTCCTGAAGCCCCTGCAGCCATGGAGAATGTGCGTTATCTCTGCACCCCAACCCCCACAATCTATACTTGTGGGAGTGTAAACATGGGGACCGGATCCGGCTGTCAGGCCCAGAGCAACAATCAAGTTGCAGATAAATTCTCCAGCCCAGAGCTGGAACATGAAAGGGAAATGTGTGCAGAAGTGCTAGGTTACTCAACCGTCTCTGGCCCCACGTAGGCTGGAGGCAGATCCTTTGGATCATAGATATTGAAGTGGAAAGAATTTGGGAGGCACACTGCAGCAGCAAACTAAGCAACAACCTGACCCTCTGTACGGAGTGACCATATCCCTATTTTCTAGACAGTGAAAAAGTATGCTCGAGGGGCGTTCTTCGCTGCAGATGTGGGATCACAGTGGAAGGGAAGATCTAAGGGAGTCTTTAGAAGATGGAAGATGTCACTAATGATTGCCTCAAGGGGTGACTGTCCTGTGCCGCCTGAAGACAAGTCGTAAGATCAATCAACCAACCCTTACCTTAGTCAGGGACTTGTCATCTACCCTGAGGAGACAACAAAGACCTTTGACGAAGGGAAGTGTGTGTCAAAATTGGCAACAATTGTAGTCTGGTAGTGATGAAAAGGCAGGAAATACTGTGTTGTTTGCACTTCTCTTTATTTCTGTTTTGAATTTTACATCATTTAGTCCAGCCAATGCGTCTCGTCCAATAAGCATTTCATTAGGGTTTAAGCCTACCTCTGTATATAATTCAGCTGGTTCCTCTGATATTATTCCCCGTTCAAGGTAACCCTAACATGTTTTTAATCAAAGTTTAAATGTGAGACCAGGCATAAGACAGTGTCAGCCCAAATATATGGGCTCCTATTGATGCCTTCAGTGTATACTGATTTATTTCCGACCGACGGTATATCCTGTCCAGCCCCACATGAGAAACCGAGTTAGGTTGTCTAGGTGCCACCTGGCTGAGACTGGCCTCACATCATTTCAAATTAAAACTAGCACTCTGCATGGTGTCCTTTTCTCTCATGCCAGAGAACCTATGCATTCAGCCTTAAAGCTTGAAGTGGCGCGTACTTGCTTGTGCAACTCCTTAGGATACACTAAGGCCATACCTACTTTTTTTAAACTTTCTTTATTGCAATTTTCTTGGCAAACTTTGCAAATGGAAACAGTTACATCACATGGACCACCCCATACAATAAGCAAGATATTCCCCGGTCCGAGGTTAATGAACCAATACGGGTGTCCACTGAAGCCCCTATCAAACCAGCAATCAGCGAAAGCGTCATCATCATGAATCAGGTTATTATTTTTCTAACTTGTAAACCTACCTCCCCACCTCTAAACCCCTCTCCCCCCCGCCAGGTCCACCCATCCCAAGGTCCAGTTAACAAACATTCAAGTCAGGCATCCTCCCGTCACTCCCTCTGTCTGGGGGACTCTGTTCTCTCTGGACTTTCTCCCGTGGTCGTCATCTGTGTAGAACTAGGGGCATTTCCCTCTATCTCCTGGACCATTAACCCCCATGCCTGCAACACGTTCGGGAGGTTGGCATCCCTCCTAGTACTTCGCATGTGCCCCTCCTCTGCCAATGCAGTGTTGTTTGCACTTAATGTTCTTTCTGCCGGAGAGCTTCCTGGAAGGATCCTAGATCTAAAGAAGCGTTTGCCCTACAAGAGTCACCACTGGTTGTGACCACTTCTGGTTCATGCATGTGGACATCTGCCTTGGACTGGGCCTCTTAGCCAGAGATGAGTGAGTGAGGCCTTGCGGGATATTGTGGAAAGTGACAGCTCCAGTGAGGAACCACATGTAGATGCCACCCCACTTATCCACGACCCAAACAAACTTCTTCTCAGTGTCTGGAAGGCTAGTAACAGAGAATAGCGAGATCGGCTGATGAAGGGGATGCCCATGGCCTGGTCATCCAATGAAGAAAAAAATTAGATCCCAGGAGCATCCGAGCATCCTTCTATGAACAAGTGGGAAAGTGATCCGGAAAAAGTGTGCACTATTTTGAACTTTTTACAAAATGTTTTCAGTAAAATTAAGTCAAAGGTGGAAACAATTACAAAAGATTTTGAGGCCTGTCTAAATGAGCTGCAAGGGGATGTTGCTTTCTTAGGATCTCGAATAGATCACTTGGAAAGTATTTGGAGCTCTCTCAATTACAATCCCAAGGATTGCATCAGGCCATGAAATCGGTGGAAATATAGAGAATAACTGATGAAAACAGACAAAGCTACAGACCATTTTGTAATCCCCAATCTTAATGAAGCTGTTCATTTCCTACTGCATTCACTTGTGAGGATCCCCCCACGCATGATTAGGCCCAAATGACTATTGTACTGAAGCTGGGGAAAGATCCACTTTATGTGCAGGGAGTACAGTGGAACCAGAAGATCCCATTCTTAGGATACTGTTGTATTGCTCTCCAGGAATTAGCAGGTGCAGAAAGTAAATATGATCTTTGGGTGTTGGTGTAAACTATGCTTCAAGTCAACTATCTGTGAAAAGGTTATTAGGTTCCGATAACGCTCTGTCGTCAACTGCAGAGAGACGTCTGTTGTTGTGTATCATGCTAACCCGTAATGAAAGAATAGGGATTTTTGGACTGCAATGGAATATGTGAACTGCATAGCTTTGCATTGGAGCTGAGGTCGTTACTGTGCATTAGGAGGAGAGGGAGTGATTGCGTTTGGTAGTGGGGAATGTCTAGCGTAAATGCTGTCACCAGGACAGGAGCGGTAAGCAATGATCCTGGAGCTTAAAGCTAGATGGCATGTCTTTTGGGTCTGATCATTTGCTGAATTGGAGTGTTTGTGCATGATAAGGTTTATTATTTGTTTGACAAAACAACTACAACGAGTATCAGAGGGTCTAGAACCAAAAGAGTTTAAGGAGTGATAGACATCAAACTGACAGTACACAACCCTTTGACTGACTGACCACTAAAAAGGTGGACTTCAACATCTCAGGTGGATGAGGAAAAAACCCTCAGTCACCACTCGGATCCGCCCTTCATCATTTGGGATTTATCCATACCATCCGTGTGAGTGTGTTTTAGCCACAGTCAAAGATAGACCAGGTGGTTAGAAAGTCTACTTTGCCGCATCAACAACAGTATGGTATATCACTCAATTGTAGTTAGTGAGTGAAAAACAGGGTGATGACTGTGGCGTGCAGTGCAGAAAAAAGTGAATGAAAATAATAATAAACTGTGTGCTTATTATTTGTTTGGTCATATGAGGTTTGTTGCACCGAGCACTTTTGAATTGTATTGTGAAAGATGCCGTGTTTTGATGGCATTTATCTAGCTGTAAAATCTACAGATGTGGGGTATCAGGCACGAGCCACTGACTAGATTTGTGGGTGTTTGTGTTGGTGTATTAGATTGGGAATGTGTATAGGTGCTGCACGGTATACAGTCAAAATATCGAATCTTTAATCTCGACTTACACTTATATCGAGTTGCTAATATCGAAGGGACAGAATATCGATGTCCAGAATATCGATGGCCAGAATATCGACCCTAAGGTAAGTAATATCGAAATTACTTATATCGATAGCATATATATCGATGTAAGTAATATCGACATTACTTATATCGATAGCATATATATCGATGTAAGTAAGTTCGATTTACTAATATGTGTTAGAAATTTTAGTTAAGCATTTAAATTAATTGTTATAATATGTGTTTAATATGTTTTTATAAATAAAAAATATATAAAAGTAAATAATATGTTTTACTACCAGAGCGGGTTGTGGGTTTTTAGGGGAATAGGGTGGGAAGTAATTTATTTGTAATTAAATAATTATTTTTTAATGATTAATTTATTTTGCAATTAAATATTAATTGGCAATGAATTATTTTAATTGATTAATTGATTAATTAATTGATAATTTATGTATATTTTTAAGTAAATTATATGTTTTACTACTGGAGTGGGTTGTGGGTTTATAGGGGAATAGGGTGGGAAGTAATTTATTTGTAATTAAATAATTATTTTTTAATGATTAATTTATTTTGCAATTAAATATTAATTGGCAATGAATTATTTTAATTGATTAATTGATTAATTAATTGATAATTTATGTATATTTTTAAGTAAATTATATGTTTTACTACTGGAGCGGGTTGTGGGTTTATAGGGGAATAGGGTGGGAAGTAATTTAATTGTAATATTAATTAATTTTGGGTAAAGGGGTATTTTTAGGGTTCAGGGCCAGTTTTGTTTTTTTGGGTAAAGGGGTATTTTTAGGGTTCAGGGTCAGTTTTCAGTTTTTGGGTAAAGGGGTATTTTTAGGGTTCAGGGTCAGTTTTGGTTTTTTGGGTAAAGGGGTATTTTTAGGGTTCAGGGTCAGTTTTCAGTTTTTGGGTAAAGGGGTATTTTTAGGGTTCAGGGTCAGTTTTCAGTTTTTGGGTAAAGGGGTATTTTTAGAGTTCAGGGTCAGTTTTCAGTTTTTGGGTAAAGGGGTATTTTTAGGGTTCAGGGTCAGTTTTCAGTTTTTGGGTAAAGGGGTATTTTTAGGGTTCAGGGTCAGTTTTCAGTTCTTGGGTAAAGGGGTATTTTTTGGGTTCAGGGTCAGTTTTCAGTTTTTGGGTAAAGGGGTATTTTTAGGGTTCAGGGTCAGTTTTCAGTTTTTGGTTAAAGGGGTATTTTTAGGGTTCAGGGTCAGTTTTCAGTTTTTGGGTAAAGGGGTATTTTTAGGGTTCAGGGTCAGTTTTCAGTTCTTGGGTAAAGGGGTATTTTTTGGGTTCAGGGTCAGTTTTCAGTTTTTGGGTAAAGGGGTATTTTTAGGGTTCAGGGTCAGTTTTGGGTTTTTGGGTAAAGGGGTATTTTTAGGGTTCAGGGTCAGTTTTCAGTTCTTGGGTAAAGGGATATTTTTTGGGTTCAGGGTCAGTTTTCCCTACTGTTGCACCCACTGGAGTGGGAATAGTAATTATTGTTAAGTAAGTATATATTATATATGATTTGTAAATATTATTTTTTTTTATGAAATATGTGTTATTATTTTTTTTACCATTATTAAATATATTTAAATATGTTTAAGTAATTTATAAGTATTATTTACAGTATTTTTTATGTTATTTTAAACCCCCAAAAAAACGATATATTTGACAACGATATTTTTAACATCGATATTATTTTTTCGATATTTTGGTACTTACCATGTTGTACATAGGGCGTCGATATTTTTGCAATCGATATAATGACGCCGATATTTGTGTAGGTCGAAATTCTGTCTGTCGAAATTCTTTCATAGATCCGTGCTGCACTGCGCTGAAGTATTGGAGCCAAACAATGGTTCACGAAGCCATTTAGACTCACTTGAGAAACAGTTTGTCTTAATTAATTTAAAGACATAGCAATGATCAATTTACCAAGGCAAGCAAAAACAGACAGATAAACTATGCTGTCTTGCAATTCATTTATGTAAAAAGATAAATTCCCCTTGGTCTAAACTCAAGGTCAATTCTGTCAACAATACACTTGTTCATTTCAATCACATCTCATATATACATCTAAACCTCCTTCATCAATTATAGAAGCACTGACATACGAATGAGAAAATATTCAGTATTTATTAAAAAGATATGTTGCTAAAAATTTGACTCATATTCAAATATATAATATATCCATCTACAATAACACATACAATCTATTGTGCCGGGAATTGTAAACACGATTAAAAATCAATCAAATTGATCCAACCATCAACACATCACCTCATTTGTACGATCATATTAAATACAGTGTAAAATACACAATACAAAGAATGAGGGACACCACAGAAGGAAAGAAAGATAAAACACAAACAACAATAAGCTTTGTCCTCAGCTTATCGACTAATGAGTATACTTGATCACAACTGGCATCTGATTAGTAAAGGATTTCCAACTAGCGTGCTGGTGTGTTCTACAGATCTGGTCTGCTAGATGCGTTGACGGGTTTCGGTGGTATCGTACCAATGTGGACCACCTTTATCAAGACCACAAATATATTTCTGACTTAAGCTCTTCTTCATTGATGCCACATGGGTTCTTTAGTCAATCCCCATTGTGTGCCTCTAACACATTTTTTGCAGGGTTCTAGGCTGGGGTTCAGGCTATATAAGGCCCTCCACGCTGTAGGATGATTCCCTTATCTTTTTATCTGATGGGACGATGATCCTCTTACTCTTCGTAAGTGTGTTACAGTTTTAACAACCCACTAGCCCAACTCGTTCTGATGATCATTCAATGGGAGCGGCCTCCAATATGCCTCAATGGGCACGTTCTCCCCGTCTTAGTTTTATATATACAGCGTACAGATGACTTGCATCTCTAATACCGTTTGATTTTCAATTAATTTATTCCTCGCATACTTTCAATACTCTCAAGCTTTTTTTAGGGATATAGCTCAGATTCAATGCTCACCTTAATTGAAGAGGCGTGCAGTGATAAGTGACCAATGGAAAAGGTGCATCACATAAAAAACAAAAGACATATGACTCCTTAGGTTCATTTTATACAATGGAATATGTATAAGTCTACTGTCAATGACATTTTGACCTCTGGCAATATGAGGTCATCATCAAGACGGGATGTGTGAGCACCCATTATCTGGTAGGTAGATAAGGGGAATCCATATGGGAATCTATGGAGAGTCAGTAGGGAGGCAAGGGCATCCAATTAGCCCTGAGCTAAAAACAAACCTGGTGGGCTCAATGGATGAGAGTCTCAACCGGCCAGTGAGGGCAAAGTGTGCTTGTTGCTGGAGATGGGGTGTATTAATCAGCCACATGGTTGTGTGACTTAGCAGGGAATGCTCCAATTGGTAGGAGCCAGTAATGTGTAGCAGCCGTTACACTGTCCTTGGGAATTAAAACTCCTGTAGATGAATTCAATGTATGAGCCCATCAGGGACCCACTTAGAAAACCCCTGCGTCACCCCAGTCACACATTTGGCGGTATTTACAAACATTTGCAGTGCCTTTCCAGACTCCCATGAACTTCTAAATGTATAAATGGAACATAAATGGGACTGAAAGTGTAGTAAAGGCTTGGAATACACGCATATTCTAAGTCAGTGATGTGGAAAAGAAACCTTCACTTATAAAATTATCTTGGTCTTGAGTCCTTTCCTAAATTCCAGGAGCGATGAGATGGTCCTGAGGGGCAGGAGAAGGTTGTTCCAAACTTTGGCTGCCAGGTGTGAGAAGGAGCGTCCTCCGTTGTGGCTTCGGCAGATCCATTGGATGTCTAAGAGAAAGAGGATTGTGGATCATACGTGTCTAATCGATTGGTGGAAGGTCATGCGTTTGTTGATGTATGCTGGTCCTTTGTTGTGCAGGTCTTTGTATGCGTGGGTTAGCATCTTGAACTAACATCTCTTCTGGATCTGGAGCCAGTATAGCTTCTTGAGCTGCAATGTGACGTGGGTCTGTCTGGGGAGGTCGAGGAGGAGTCTTGCTGCTGAGTTTTATATTGTCTGTAGTCTCTTCATGAGGCATGCAGTGATTCCTAAGTAGAGAGTGTGTTCCTTTAGACCAGCCTGCTGCTGATGAGGGCCTGCATGACCGTCCTTCTGGTGTTGACTGGGAGCCACCTGAAGATCTTGCAGAGCATGCTTAGGGTGTATAAGCAGGTGGATGAGACTGTGTTTACCAGTTTCTTCATAGATAGATTGCTGTCCAGGATGATGCTGAGGTTGCGGGCGTGGTCTGTCGGGCAGAGGATGGGCAGAGTTCAGCAGGCCACCATGCGTTGTTCCATGGTGAGGCGTTGTTCCTAAAGACAAGGACTTCCGTCTTGTCCAAGTTGAGCTCAAGACTAGTGTTCTTCATCCAATCTGCAACGTTCACCATGAATCTGTTGAAGTTGGCTCTGTTGGTGGAGGGCTTTTCTGCCAGTGAGAGGGTGAGCTGAGTTCCGTCGGCGTAGGAGATGATGTTCAGTCCATGCGATCATCGGGAGGATCATATAGGTGTTGAAGAGGATGGGGCTGAGGGAAGATCCTTGGGGGACGCCAAAGGTGATCTTCTTCGGATCCGAGGTGAACGATGTAAGAAAGATCCTTGGGTTCTTCATCAAGAAGGCAGAACTAAGGGCCTCCTTTACTACAAAATGACACAGTGATGCGTCACAAGCCATTTAGCTGTGCCGAGCTGTGTCATTCTAAAAGCACTGGGATGCATCATATTATCAGATATACAACACATCTGTGTCCTTTCCCCTGTGCTGGCGCACAATTGGCTGCCATGGGCCAGGGAAGGCATCCTTGCATCAAGTTGCAAGGGTGCCTACATTGTGGGAATGATTGTTTTTGTGCAGGAAAGGACACCGACCTGCACAAAAACAATAATTGATGCCATTTTCCTAAAGAATGTGGAGAAATAAAAGTATTTCTCCTCTTTGCGCCACTCCTACGCCTCCCGTTGGAAGGCATATGATTCTGTCGCATTCCCAGTTTTACCACACCTTGAAAAGCTGGTAAAGTGTCAAATTCCATGGCACCCATGGAGCGTCCCTTTCACGCATAGTAATACTTGAAAGGGGCCCATATTTACAAGGCCATGAAAAGTCACGCAGGGTGACCTTACGTGGCCTTGTAGATAATGGGCAGGCCCATTGCCCCGCGGTGGTGCTATGGGCTTGTACATGGGGCCCTAAGTTTGTCAGTTGCTGGTGCTCTGAGAATGATTCTTTTTTGCAATTAAGATTAAATGAAATCATGTTGTTAATTAACTTGTGCATACCTCTAATGTACAGCCGATGCCTCCTCATCTATTTGAGCCCCACTTGACTTAATGCTTGGATAATATGTACTGATCACCTGTACTATGGACATATATGGTTGTCTTTGTGAAGTATATATATTTGCAACGGCAAAAGCAAAAGTCAAAAATACTAAAGGCAAACTGAAAAAGTCTTTGCGAATTGCAAAGTGCCTATTGACTTTTGAAACTTGTTCCAAATCGCAAAGAAGCGGGCATGCGAGAGGGACGTCCCTCTTGCAATGGCATGTAACAAAGCTTTACAACCACAAACGGGTTTGTAAACCATTGATAGGTTATGGACAAACAACATGATGCGATAACCAATATACAAAGTCGAAGCTGCCCCCACGAGATAGCTTCCATCTTGGGAACAGTGACCTGCTGCCTCTGGGGCAGAACAGTTAGGGCTAGGGGTTCTCTGAATGATCTCCCCGATAAAATTCCCTGCATGCCGACTTCTTTTTTTTATTTTTTTTTATAAAAGTAGCCATTGTTCCTAAGGGCCATTTAATGAAGGAAGGACGTTTTGTGAGAACCTGCAAATGTATGTTTTGTGATTCAAATGATTGAAACATCAGTTGCATTGCAAAATTAAGATGCCATTTCAGACCAGTTGGTGTCCAACAACACTGACTGTTTTGCAACTTCCTCCTTGTACATCAGGCCTGCACACCTTCCTGCTACCTCTTTTTGTCTCATTTCCTTTCTGCTCTCTCTGACTTCAAGCTTCCCACATTCTTCTTTTGTCAGAACACTATGGCACGCCTCCTAATGTTTAGCAATATTTCTGGATGTTCTTCTGTAATTTCATGTTATGTCCCCCCTCATTAGTGTGTCCATCCAAATGCATATATTTATATGCTGCAATGAGGTCCTTAACATTTTATTTATGTATCTCCATTGTATTGTTCTCCACGCCTCCTCCTTTTTCTACTCACTGTAATTACGTTTGTGCACTCTGTTATGTTATGTTATATGGGAATTTGTAGCGCGCACAACTACTCTTGAGTATCCTGGCGCGGTGAGATCTCAGACAAATGGCTAGAAAGATAGTTAGTAGGCCTGCTTAAAAAGGTGAGTTTTGAGAAGCTTCTTAAAGCATCTGAAGTCCTGAGTGTGGCGCAGCGCAGTAGGGAGGGCATTCCAGAGAATGGCTACATTGACTGAAAGAGACTGGCCACCCATCCTAGCCCGACGAAAGCGAGGGGTAGCCATCAGTCAAAGGGTGGCCGACCTTAAAGATCAACGAGGTTTGTAGAAGGCCACTCTTTTCCTGATATAGGAGGGGTCAAAGTCATGTAAAGCTCTGTGCGCTAGGACGAGAGCCTTAAACTGTATCTGCTGGGTCACAGGCAGCCAATGAAGAGTACACATATGTGATCTGATACTGATTCTTTTAGAGATGCCAAGAAGAAGTCTGGTCGCTGCGTTCTGGATTAGTTGTAGTTTATTTACCAGATATGCCGGGATGCCCAGAAAAAGCGCATTGGCATAATCCAGGCGAGATAGAATAAGTGCCCGAGCGACCATTTCCTTGGCCCGCTGCGGAAGCAGAGGAGAAAATCTGCTTAAGGATTTAATAGTCCCATAGCGCATGCCCGTTAGTCTCTTAATGTGATCCGAGAACCTGAGGTCTGCTCCAAACCAAATTCCTAGGTTTTTGGCCGGACCACCCTCAGATAGAAGTCGGGGGAAATCAGAGGGCCACAGAGCTTCAGTGAAGAGAGGGGGAAATTGTCCATAGAGTAAGATTTCTGATTTCCCCTCGTTACACTTCAGTTTGGCCTGTGCGAGCCAAGTAAACATGGCCGCTAGGCATCTTAGTGCGGTATCCGTGCATAAATCATAATCATCCCGGGTAAACGGGGGCTGTGTGTCGTCGCTGTAAGCCAGTTCTTCGGCCAGGGAGATCAGAAGAGTCAAATAGATGTTAAAAAGTAAATGGCTCAGAGTTGAGCCCTGAGGGACTCCCGTCAGGACCTCCCTGGCAGAAGAAGAAAAAGGAGGCATCCAGACTTGCTGGGAGCGGGAATTCAAAAAGGATTCCAGCCACGTCCACACCGTACCGGAGAGGCCGATAGATGATAGGCGGGAGAGGAGAAGCTGGTGAGGGACCGTGTCGAAGGCAGCAGAGAGGTCCAATAAGATCATAGCCGCTCTGCCGCCCCCATCCAAGCATTCCCTGATAGCCTCAGTCACCTCCACCAATGCCGTCTCCGTACTGTAGGATGATCTAAAGCCAGACTGTGCTGGATGTAGGGCCCCCGAGGTTTCTACAAATGCATTCAGTTGGTGAAAAGCCACCTTCTCGCAAACTTTGGCCAGTGCAGGGAGCAAGGATATCGGCCGATAATTGGCTGGAATCAGAGGATCCGCTGTCAGTTTCTTTAAAAGCGGAAGGAGCTTAGCCTGTTTCCATGTCTGGGCATCGATGCTGACTGCAGCGACCAGTTAACAATGGCTGCAACCTCCATGCCTACAATATCTGCCACTCCGGCCAGTACTCTGGCCGGGCAGGGATCTGAGGGAGAGCCTGATTTTGGTGATTTAAGAATGGTGAGAATATCAGGCAGCTCCACCAAGTCAAACTGAGAGAATAGCCTGTTAGGGGGGGCAGATAGTAGGTACTGGGAGAGAGTGTAGAGGGGTAGCAGACGAGGCTAAACTTTCTTCAATTAGTTTGATTTTGTTGATGAAAAATACTGAAAGCTCCTCGCACCAACCCGGGGAAACGGGGATGGGCTTAAGCTCTGCTCGAGGTGACATAAATCTTTGTACAATGGAAAAAATCTTTTTGCTGTTGTTGTTAGCTTTCAAGATTCTAGACGCATAGTACTCACTTTTGACTTTCCTCACTGCAGTATAGTAGATGATCTGGGACGAACGCAGTTTAGATTTGGCTAAAGGGCAGTATGCAACCCTCCAGAGGCATTCCAGCCTCTTACAACTCAGTTTCAATTCTCTCAACTCTCTGCACTCTTCCTTACGGATTGAATGCTTTTTCATTCAATTTTCACAAGACTTTCAAATTAATAAACAACCCACATTTAACTGAACACCCAAAAGGTCTCCCTTTCGTGGGCATTCACAAAAGATTTTCCAAGGGGTTTTCCATCTTGGGAGCACCTAGAACTCTACTCCTGCAAAAGGCTGGGGTAAGCAGCATATGTTTCAAAGAGGGAAGGGGGTCACACGTATTTAACAAGGGTTTTGTAGAAGGGGTTTGTCCGTGGTGGAGAAAACAAGTGTGTTACATAAAAGTGCAAAACACACTAAACCCCCCATACTGAAATCCGTTAGGGGTAGTATTGGGACAGTTAGGGATATGAGTCTGGCGGCTTATGGCTTGAAATCGAGGAATAGATGTCTGTGTGGAACCCAGCAGAATTGTGTTAATTCCCATAAAAATGTAAATCTAGAGCACATGTACCTAAGGTTACTCTTCTAGATGTACATTTGTGGGAATTCACCCTTTTTTAAAACACATTGCTTTTCAACCAATATATTATGTCACTGTTCTACTTTTACTGCCAGACCTGTTCCAGGGCTTGCTCCCCACAACACAGGGTCCAGTGCCAGAACTCTGACAGTGCCGTTCATCGATAGGGGGCTATTTACAAAGGTATTTTAGAGTAAGTAATGTAGTACTCCTATAGAACTCTCTTATATAGTTGTTATACCTTTATGAATTGGCTCCAAAACATCGGAAATCACTGATGTCAATATGGGGATGCCAAGGGTTGCTACTGCAACCTCTTTTGACCCTGTCACACATTTTGTGATCCCTAGCATCAGCAGTGGCAAAATCAGTGGCAGGAACAGAAGCAGCTCGTCCTTAGGGACATCAGTGGGGGCTTCAATCACCTAATTTTTTGTAATTTTTAGGCCAAACATTCGAGACCTCTTGTTTATACTTCAGTATATACTTATATGTGTATGTACTTTATGGGCTCTGGAGATCATCCCTAGGACTTGCCTGCTTCCCTTAGGGACTTTTTTTTCTGTTTAACTGCCTCTATTTAACTGTATTGATAGAAAACAACCAGTAGAGGTCAGTAAAATTCCCGAATTGCTTTCTGCTGAGGGACTTAATTTTTGTAATTTTTCTGGCAACTGACTCTTTTAAACTTTCTTGATAGAAAACGACAAGCAGATGTCAGTAAAATACCAGAATCACTTTAGCATTCTCTAGATTCCAGTCCATAGAAATTGTCTTCCATGAGCACCCTTAGAAAATAATGTTTTTTTCAAATCTTGAATTTTCAGTGATATCTCTACCGAAGGCCCTGATTTTATATTAAAAACAGAGCTTTGGGCTGTTCCATTTCCCGCTGAAAGTCAATATTTCTCTCCATGTGTTCCCATACCTAGTGTGTCAAGCAGTTTGGTGCTTACTTTCCATCCATGTTAAAGAACAGCAGATGTTTCAGCACCTAGGCTAATGTGCTGCATAGCTTAATACATATAAGGTCCCAAAGGCAAGACCGATTGCATTGCAAATGCTTGTTT
Organism: Lissotriton vulgaris; assembly: GCF_964263255.1. NCBI lineage: Eukaryota > Metazoa > Chordata > Amphibia > Caudata > Salamandridae > Lissotriton > Lissotriton vulgaris. The sequence goes on from NC_141700.1 coordinate 162,014,672, forward strand.
TATTACACCAATAGTGAAAAGTATTACATTATGCGCTATTAGTTTAATAAAATGGAGTAGGAATAGCTGAAATATGACTTTCCCTAGCAGCAGAGGTAAGTAAAAACATGCTTTTAAATGTATGTATGTTGTGTTCTTGCTTGCAGTTTTGAGTGTGTTTATGTAAGAGAGAGTGTATGGATCTGTGTGCTTGTGTAGGCGGAGTGTGTGTGTATGTGTAAATGCATGTATATGTATAAGCATATGTATGTGTGAGTGAAAGTGAAGGTGAAGGGGCATGTGAAGTCACTTCTGCTACCCCTGGCATTTTGCTGAATTGATGTCTATGCCTAAAATGAGAATAAAATGGCACAGTAAGGGAATATTCATATTCATTTACTTCAAACAGAAGGACTGTGCCACTTTCCTCTGTTAATCATATGCGGTTGGATGTTTCAGGGCCAAGTTATAAAGCCATGTAAGGGGAGGTGAGTTGGTACTGCTGTAGGGCTATCTCCAGGGACGGCAGATGTAAGGGAAATGTGGTGGGGCAGGGAAATGTGGTGGGGCAGGGACAACGGGGAAGGGCAGTGCTGGGAGGGGGGGGCATCCCAGGGGGCCTAGATTTTTTTTAAAACGTAAACTGCCGGTGTTCTGCTCGCCGCCATGCTCTCCGGTCTTCCCCTGTGGCCAATCCGGATGCTGCTCTCACCATGACATCAGCGTAGGGATTGGGCGGTGCGCACTGGTTTAGCGCTCCATCAGGACATGGGACCCTGTGCCTGCTGATCTCTCCTCCCAGCAATAAAGCTGGGTTGGAGAAATGTGAGTGTGCGTGACGGTTTGGTCGGCCTCAAACAGCCAGCAGGGCCCACCCCACCCCTCTTCCTTGCCCTGCTGGATCCATGTGGCCCCGCCCCCAAGACAGCCACAGACGAAAAATAAAATGATCTGCACTGAGATAGTTTTATTTTTCGTTTACCTCTGTGGGCAGTGGGGCGACGCTCCTCCGCTATAGCGGAGGAGCCGCCACTGGTATCTCCCGCACTCGCGAATGGTTTTATGAATAAGACCAGTGCGTTCAGGGCCGGACTGGGAACCGAAACCGCCCCTGGCAAAGTGCTCGGCCGGCGTCCTGTGTGTGTTTACAATCCCAGTATACAAACCCAGCCCTTTATGCTACCTTAGTTAAATGGAGTACCAGTGGCACTGGAACTAGGGGCAGGACTCGAGTCGGGGTACCACGAGAGTGGACGGCATCCCCCCACTTATTTTACCGGGTGGACACTGTCCCCCCTGACAAACAGCTGGACTTCACTCTTTGGCCTCTCCGGGACGAGATCGGAGCGCACCCTCTGTGACGTCACTTCCTGTCGTGACGTCACTTCCGGTGACAGCGTCCCCCCACTTCTCTTTTTAGGACTCGTGCCCTGACTAGGGGTGCAGCAAGCGCTCCAGCACCCCCGTAAATCTTGAAAGCGTTCAAACGAAAATGCACAGTAAAGGGAGTCTTCAAATGTGTTTCTTCTGGCAGCAGTTTTTGTATTTTCAAAGAAACGCTGTCAAATATCCCCTATGCCTTTCTTCAGGTGACATTATTGACCAGCACCCCCACTCTAAAATCCGTTCCAGCACTACTGCTGAGTACCATTACATTGTATGACAGTTACACCTGCCTTTAACAGTGCTTAGAAAAAGCTAAACGATAGTATTTAGCACTATCATAGAATCAAACAATTTAGAGAGGGAAAGAAACAATCAAGCCAGCCAGCCACACCATCAAACGAACACTGCAGCTTCCCTTGAAATCTCACACTGGCCGTAATGGGATCATGGAGCAAGATCACAGACATCATTATTGCATTAATATTGAATAAGTGCGCCCTTCCTACCCATTGATTATTAATTCCTCCTGGCTTTCAATTAAGGCTTTTTTGCTCCGATTGCTCCGGGTTCGACGGGCATCTTCTGCCTGCCCAGACAGAGTGATTCTTAAATACCAAAGTGCTAATGGCGATGAAATAGGAGCCGGTAACTCTCTGCCGGTCGGATTACACTCAGTCTTGTGTAAACGCGCCCTGTTCATGGAATGCATTATTGACAAGGTATTAGATATTTTATGCTTCACTTAAGAATTGGCTCTTACCCAAGACAGAACCTTACTCTAAATGAGAATTTTCTCCCCAGTAGGCCTGTCTCTTCAGCTCATGTCTGGAAGAATGACTCATCTTTAGGAAAATTGTGTTTTTTTCAGTTCCTTTCCCTGCAAACTCCACCTCGTTGAAGTGTCAGGCAATTGCTACAGGGCTCGCCGTTCAGTTTCTGCTGCCCAGAGTCTCTGCACTTCAAACAGCGTATACTTTGTTTGGTGCAGCAGAAGAGAGAGAGATATAAAGGCGTTACTGTCCTTTCTCATTGGGGCTGCAGCCAGTTACAGCATCAGAGGTGGAAATGAGGGGGGCTGATGGCAACTGAATTCTACTTCTTTAGTTTCTTTTCTGATAACCTGTTCGTCCATTTTTCACTTTACCTTTTTAGAGTTTGTACACATTATATTTTTAAATTAAAGAAAGCCTCTTTTTATTTTGCAATTCTTTGGATACTCCAGTTGAAGGTGAATATTTTATCCGTGTGAGAAAGTGGCCTCTTCCTGAATGGTAGCCCCCACTTTTTGCTGAGCTGCTTTGACTGAGTGTGCTCTGGACTCCTGCCAATCATGTGCCCAGGTTCTTTCCCTAACCCTGAATTAAAAACAAAACCCAATTGGCATCTCTGCCACAAGTCAGCCCCTGGTAAATGGTACCACAGGTACCCAGGACACTGTGACCAGGGAAGACCTCTGAGGGCTGCAGCACTAATTGTGTCACCCTTAGTGGCCCTGTACCATTACACTCACACACTGCCTTTGCAGGCTGCGTGTCTTGGTGCAGAACAAAGTGTAGAGTCAACATGGCACACATCCCTGGGTGCCATGCCTGCAACCCACTGTCCTGGCATATAATAGTCACCCCTCTAGCTGGGTGCCCTATACCAGTGGTGAGGGTGCATGTGCATGAGCCCTGTGCCCCTACAGTGTCTAAGTCAATTCTAAGACATTGTAAGTGCAGTGCTGCCATTAAGAGTATATGTTGCTGGGAGATTGTCAATATGAATGCCACAGCACCATAATGGCTGCACTGAAAACTGAGAAGTTTGGTATCAAACTTCTCAGCACATTAACCCCACAAAGATGCCAGTGTCGGATTTAATGAAAATTGCACACAGAGGGCATCTCAGAGATGCCCACTGAAAAACAACCTACCACTAGTGTCCAGGATGAGTGGCTGCTTTCAGATGCCACCACCAGACATGTTTCTGGACCCCTGGGTAGAGAGCCTGCTCCTCTCGGGGCCTGAAACAATGCACATCCAAGCCAAGCCTCCTCTCGCAGGGTGGGCAGGTGGCATAATAGGACGTGTACCCAACCTTTTGCCTACCTGTAACACCCCTAAATCTAGTATTTAGGGGCACCCCTGAACCTTGCTTCCTCAGATAAGAACTTACAAGAAGAAAAGAAGAAGAAGGACTGAACAGCCGGGCCGAAGCTAACAAGAGGAGGATGCCCACTGACTTGGCCCCAGCCCTATCGGCCTGGCCCCACCTCAAACCTGCTCCAGCGAAATCCCGGTGTGTCCTGGAGCCAGCAACCTCGAGAAACCCGGAGGACCTGCCTGCCTTCAATCCTAAAGATTCTGTCTCCTGTGAACACCAATTTTTTTCAAACTACAGACTCCACTTCGCAAGGATCCACGAGTTTGCACCACTCTGCACCCGACCCTCACAGCCCAAGTTTGAGTGGCCCAACACCAAGAGGAGGTCTCCCAGGCGATCCTGACCCGAGATCCGGTGTCCCCTGGCGAGCCTCAAGCCTCCAGCCGACACCTGCAGCCTCAAACCGGAAGGTTCCCCCAACCGCGACCAGGAGCTGGCATGAAGATCCGACCCTAAAAGGCACCCCTGCACCGACGCCCCACAGTCTTGGGTGGCCCAACCAATAGTGCCTAACCATCTCAACTTACCTCTCCAAGTGTTGGTCGCATCCAGAAGACCTTCGTCCCCAAGCTTGCAGTGCTTTTACAAACTGGAAACTCCCCATTGAAAGTTACAGGGCACCCGACGCCAAAACAGCACTCTGCACCCGGCCGCCCCATTGCCGCTGAGGGTGAATCTTTTGTACTGGCCTAAACCCCCATTTGCCCTGAGCTAAAGTCCAGGAGGTTTGCTCCCACAACCCAGTGTCCTGCTCATCAGCAGCCACTGACTGGAGGCCCCCATTGGTTAATATTGGGCCTCAGCACTCTGCACCGGCCGCCCTAGTGCCACAGAGCGTGTAACAAGAGTGCATCCTTGACCCTGGGGGAACCCTGAGTCTAAGCTCAGAATATCATCTCCCACAATAAAGTACTTACGTTTAAACCAGTAACACTATTTTCCTCCATAAGTGAGGAGTTGGAAAATCTATGAAAACCTTTTGCAACTGTACTAAATAACAAAAACGCTTTTACTTACCTGTTTACAGGAAATGTCCCAGTGTAGTATCCAGGTATACTACACTGTGTAAGAAAAGTAATCTGAAAGTAATGTACTGGTCATTTTACTAAAAAGCCCATTCAAAGTATATGTACTGTATTTCCAAAGCATTGCAGTACTGTATATCAAAACAAAGTGCATATACAATTACAATCCAAACTGTGTTACAGCTGTATATTTACTGCAAAGTATTTATCACTTACCTGTACCAGGCTTGCTTGGTTCTAGGAAAATAAAATAACTAAAAAAATATTTTTATACAAAAACAATTGGTCTGAAGTTCAGTCTTTGAGTGCGTGAATTCGTTTGCTGACTGAGTGTGTAAACAAATGCTTAACACTGTCCTCTGATAAAGCCTAACTGCTTGATCACACTACCCCAAATAGAGAGTGAGGTGCTATCTGCTTTACCTCTGCCTACCTTTTGGGTTCCACTGGACTCTGTGCTCACTATACCTCACTTTGGTATGGTATATACAGAGCCAGCTTCCTACAATCAGTGCTCCCGGTGATCCGAGAGCTATATACACTGTCAACTGTTAAAAAATAAAAAACAAAAGTTAGAAAAATAAGAACCATAAAACAAAACGTACCTCTTCAGCTGGCCGCGTCTCTCTGCTTCCCTTCCGACGAGTCTCGGAACAGAAATAGCATCCCCTAAGCCAATCACAATGCTGCAATGCAGTGTTGTAATTGGTCTGAGCGCCTTGGATCAGCGACCAGACAGGGAAAATGAGCCTGTGCATGTTCCTCACCAGACTGTGCACTACAACCTGGTGAGGAACATGCAAAGACTGTTTGGCCGGCTCAAGACAGTCAGCCAAACCGTCATGCACACTTAGAGTGTGCTTACTACTCCTACCTCTGTGACCCCCAACCCTGCCCACCCTAACCTAGCCCTGTACATAAGAAAAACAATGATAATGACAATGTTATTTTCATTTTATTTTTAATTTTTTCACTCCTCTAAGAGAAGTGCGGTGGCACTCCTCTGCCTTAGTGGAGGAGCCGCCACTGGGCTTTGCGCTCTGCCATCGCTTTATTCATTTGTGTTTGGATTGTCCCAATCTCAACTCTCCGTGGTTGTATGCTTAGAAGGGTGCAGTCCCATATCTTGTGATATGGTATGTGATAAAATACAAATATGTGTTAAAGGAAATGTCCATTTTCACATTAGAAACAGCCTAAAGCCTTTTCTCGCCTTGTGTAGAAATCTGGGTTGTGGCTTGATGTAAGAACTGTTCTTGGTGTAAACTTCAAATGCTTCAAGATGATCCATTGTGAAATGGGAGGGCTGGGATAATGTGATCCCAATGTTTACGGTGCAGGAGAAGTCTGACCACTGAACTTTGGAATCTTTGTAAGTTGTTTGGGAGGAATTCTGATGCTCCTTTGCATAGCCTGTTCATATGATCTAGTCAGAAGTATATAGTGGCAGCTTTGGCTGGTACTCAGTTGGAAAACCCTAAGTGCAGTGCATATCTGAGAGTCAAATATAAGCTTCAGACGTCTGCTAAGAGACACAACACAACCCTAACACAACAACAGAACCTCATACCATACATTATGTGGTGGGAGAGCCTCAACAACATTTTCAAGAATCCTCATGGCAGTGTGGGGTGGCTTTGATTTCCTTCGCGTGGATTATGTGGGGACACTAACACTGGAAAAGTGGATTATTTCATGTAAACCGAGGTTCCACCTTTCTAATGTATTCAACTTCCGCCTCATATAATGTACTTCTGAGTACCTGGGTACAAAGATATGTACTGATTATACTGTATGACGAATTCTGGCACCCTGCTCTATTGTAAATCATGTCTTTTGGCTATATTTATTAAATAACTACAAAATCAAAAATATATATATTTTTTTGTTTTAAAGAATTTTCAACAAGCCTCCCTTCACGTCTCTGGCAACCCGCGTACATTCACCACTTAGGTAATTCAACCTCACAACATCAAGTCAAAGTCTTGAAACAAAGAGACATAACGAAAGAAAGTATTGATAGCGTGTTTGGTTCAAAGAGTGATCCTCTCCCTTCATCCCAGAGCATACGCTACTTTATCTTAGAAACGTGTCTCTCCAGATATCCCTGAGGCCCAAATCTTGTAGTCAAGCATTAGTTTCCTTAGAGTATTCCCCAAGTGACTAGCTCTCAGCATAGACCTATTGGTAGCATTGTTGATAATTTCATGAAGGTTCCCATCCATTATTATATCTCTGTCTAGAGTTTGCAAAATCTTTAGAATGGCAGGTGTGAGAAAGTGTTTTTGTATATTATTATTGGCAACATTTTGAGGCCATAGTGAAAGTAATATCTCCCAGCGCAACCTAAGCGCCAGGTCCATCAAGGTCTCCCCCAGCGTACCAGTAAATGAAGCTGAGACAACAGTAGCCATTCCCCATTTCTTAGTGCGATCAGAGGAAAAGTATGGACACAGAAATTATCTGGATCGCGGTCTAGGCCAATCACACTTTAACAGGTGAATCTCTTGTAGGAAGCAAATCTGGGCCTCTGGGGGCCAGATGTAGGTAGCCCATTACCGATCGGAATCGGCCGAAAATACCGATTTTCTGCTGTTTCCGATCAGTAAAGGGCTATGGAGATGTAGGGGCACATATTCGGTAATTTTACCGAATCGTTATTATTACCGAATCGGTAAATTTACCGATTCGGTAAAATTACCGAAAATGCAATGTGGGTAGCCAATTTTCCATTGGCACATGGCTTTCAGAATCGGTATTTTACCATGGAATACAAATCCATGGTAAAATACCGATTCCTGTGTACATGCACATCTGTGCATGTGCACATGTGCCATGTGACAGACAGACGTGCCCTTAGGGCATGTCTGTGTGCCACATTGCACACATGCCCGTTTTGGGGGTGCTAGAGGGTGTCAAAGTGACACCCCCTGCACCCTTGACAAATTCGGTATTTACCGATTCGGTAAATACCGAATCGGTATTTGAATTGGATCCTATGGGCTTCAAGGCCCATAGGATTCAATAGCAAATACCGATCCGGTATTTACCGAATCGGTAAATACCGAATTTCAAGGTATCGGTAAAAAATCCAGATGTTGGTACCTACATCCCATTTACCGATTTTGAAATACCGAATCGGTAAAATTCGGTATTTCAAAATCGGTAAATGGGATTTACCTACATCTGGCCCTAAGTCCCTTAAGTATGATAGAACAGCTCTCCTCTTCACAGGGGCGTTTAGGCCCCTCGCATAGAGTCTCAGAATTTTAAGCCAGTGGGTCAAATCAGTCCTGCCTCATAGTAAAGTTCTTTTAGGATGAGTATGTGAATAATGCAGGGGGATTAAATACTTCTAGAGCGCATATGTGGCTCACTGGTTAGTTCCTGACATTACAAGTATAAGGTACCCATACGTGTATGTACAGTGTGTCAGTTTCAGTGAGGTGGTAGTCAACATCCTATTGATACCATTTTTTTAAATTCACAGCAACAACGACCCCCAATCCTTGTCCTGAGGAGAACCCTCAACTTATTCTATGGGTTCGAAACGCGTCGGCGTCCTGCTCCACCCAGATACTGCAAATATTAGGGCACAATAGGAACAGAATTCGCACAAATTCTACACTTTTGCTTAGTTTTTTGTGTGTTCCTATTTCGTTGTACCACATGTCAAAATTAACACGTATCTAGTGGTGGTGGAAACAAGTAGGCTAGTATTCCATTTCTCTGTCCACTTGTTCATTTTTTATTTAGGATTGGTGCCTCAGCACAACGTTATATTTTGAGGCATAGCACAGTTGTTTATTGTAATCACAATTATTATATGTGTACATTGTAATTTTATGTATTGTTTTTTGGTTTCAATGCATTTGTGTACTTTTGTGAATGTGGTGTGTATCCTTTGATGCCAAAAACGTTTCAAAAAAACTTTTCTATAAAAATATAAGTGATCAATCACAAATGGGTTGTCCGCCTAGCAATTACTTATACTAGGTGTGCATTTGTTTGCATTTATTCAGACTGTCCGGCACTTTCTTGTGTTTGGTTTATAAGAGTGGTCCAAGCCGGTCAGAGACAGGACCCAGCCTTTCTCTCTTCTTTGCTTCACTGGTTAGAGGCAGCAGACCCGGAAGCAGAAGTCGGCCCGGGACCAGGGTTCAATTCCCAACGTGGCAGGGTCGTGGACCAGGGTCAGCGGACTCGATAATTCTCGCCTCGGTGCCTACTCTAACCAGGGGTCCCACTCGGCAACTCTGGGCATTAGCTTGCCTAATCTCCACAATGGCCCCATCAATACCGGGGATGCCTGGCTCCACCTTGGGGACTCCCAGCAGGGACCATCCCACAGGGAAAGCCAGGACGGGTTCCCCCGCAGTATACAGCACCAGGACGCCGGCTGGCAACAGTGTGCTTTACAAGTAAAACATTACATTACATTACATATAACTGTTGCCCCATGGTCATATTTGACATTGTAAATGTGATGTGCTCTGTTGGAAGGAGCATAGTTCCCTGTGAGTAATTGCCAACAAATCTTGGGTAATGTTTATTGTATGACCGTTGAAGGTGATCAGGCCCTTCTCCCGAGCGGCCACCATGATAGCTTCCTTTTGCGGGTAATGGTTCACACATGTGAGAATATCCAGGGGGTGGTCAGACCCACAAGGCTTTGGACCCGTTCTATGTGCCCTGTAATAAATAATATCAATTTCAGTCAGCTCTGAGAGTGTGTGCATGAAAAGCTTCTCAACCTATAGTTTAAGACCTTAGCCGCGGCCGTTATTTTGCGGCAGTGCGGCTGTTCCGCGGAGTGGGTGGGGCCGCGTCGGCCGTTGGACGTTCGCAGCACCAGCGAGGTAGTGCTCACGTCGGCCAACAGCCAACGGCAGCGGGGAAGGGGTTAAGAATGTCAGATTCGGCAAGTAGCAGTACCTCCCTGATGTGGATATCTTGTCTTCTGGATCTTTTTTCCAACTCTTCTCAGTGGGTCTACTTTGATCATGTATCGTGAGTAGTTGTTGATCCGACGGAGCCGCTGGGAGGCAATATCTAGTAGAGGCAGTGTCCTTGGAGTAAGTGTGACTATAGGCACCCTTCCCACTCATTCTTCTAAGGCTCATGGGGCATAGTCTCCACTGAGATCAAATTACTAAGTAGCACTAAGTAGCATACCTATTGGGCATTGTATACTGTGCATGATACCTTGGCATGCCTATCACGTAGAAGTACTAGTTGTACATCCATTACTTTCTAAAGATTTATTTACTTTGAATATTTTTCTCGACATTTGCTGGATATTGTAGTGAGTGCAGAAGGGATCTTGTTTGGTCCTGAAGAAGAAGCCTGGGGGCTTTGAAACATCTTGACAGACACAGGGGGGACTGCTCATTGAGGCAATACACCTCCAACCCACCTTTTAACAGTACAAGCTCCAAGGAATATTAAAGTTTTTTAGTCCACAAGAGCCGGGTACTTTCTAAACTCACTCCTTCACTCACTCCTGGCCCTTCAACTCAGTTTCATACACACCAAATAGTTTTCTCAAAATCAGTGCTCCTACGCAGTCGTAGGTCGCAGCACGCCCTGTTCCGTAGCTAGGCAGGAAGACCCCCCTGATAAAGCATGACACCAAGGGCCCTTTTGGTGTGTGAGGGGTATTTAAACAAACACTGTGTGCTTCCCACCACTGTAGGAAGCACACACAATCTGTGAGTACATAAATGTACGTTCAGTTGAGGGTGGATCTTTATGTTTCTTATATGATTGGTGGCTTTCACCTCAGTTTCCCTGGCTTCCCACTTTCCTCCAGGGTCTCATCTCTATGTCCCAAGGCAGTAACATCCTCTTTAATGTTTTGTAGGTCCTTGAGATGTCTTCACTACATATCCAGGCCAGCTCACCTCTGTATAGATGATGATGATGTTAAACATATGTCTGCACTATTACCTTGCATAGTAGCGGAAGCATAAATGATTTATTCGTGCATTACAACCTTTTTAGGCTAATTATTCTAAAACGATCTGCTGCTTGCCTCATTCTGGGTGGTGATGAGGAGAAATGCCATTACTGATGACGTCATGTATCTTGGAACATTCAAAGTCCTATTTTGTGCAGGGACACTTCACCAATCTATTGTTCGAATAAAACAGTAGCATACGAAAATCTTAACATAGTATAAATGGTGTGTATTGCTGTGATGGCTGTTAATCATCTCAAGATTGGGGAAAACAGAAGATGCGAGCAGTTGAGTTTTTATGGTCCTATTAATGCAAGGAGATTTTGAGAAAATCTTAATATTTCACCAGTAAAGCAATGACTTTGAAAACAAAATAACAAATATGTGTTTTTAACGCATAAAAAATAAAGGGGAATATTTTAACATAGTTAATGTATGGAGAACAATTGAGATGTTAAATTTAGTGGAGAATACATTCAATTATGCTACTAAAATAATAATTGCGCTAAAACAATGTTAAATATATTATCAACCCAATATACAATGTTAATATTACATACAAAATAATAGTGATAGTAGTGGGGAATAGTAAGAAATGTAATAAATTATCTATAAATAGGTGGAGCTTGGGGCAAGGAAAATGGAGAAAAGCAGGGGTCAGATGTTGGGGGGGTGTGAAACGGGGAAACACAGTTAAGTCATTTCCCTCAAAAAGGTTGAAAAACAGAAAAGGGGCGAGAAGTGGAAGCTGGACGGAAGTGATGGTGGGTGCAGAGGTTTGCCCACCGAAGCAGGAGAAAAGTTAGCATAAATATGAAGCATTTCTCTGCGGCAAAGGTGTGCTATATTTTGAGCTCAAGAAATTACATATTCACTATTACTTTAAAAATTGTGGTAATTATTTCTGAATTTTGGAGCCGTGGTAATATCTTTCAATCAATCAATCAGGGTGTTTTAAGCGCACTACTCACCTGTGGGGGTCTCAAGGTGCTGGGTGGGGCGCAGTTCTGTTCAGTCGAAAAGCCAGGTCTTGAGGGTCTTCCTGAAGGTGTCCAGGGAGGGGGCGTGTCTGATGTGGACAGGGAGTTCTTTCCCGGTCTTGGCCACGATGTAGGAGAAAGCTTTTCCCCCTGTTCTAGCTCTGCTGATGCGCGGGGTTTCGGCGACAACGAAGTTGGTGGAGCGTAGGTTTCTTTTGGGTATGTGGAAGGCGATTCTCTCGTTGAGGTATTGGGGTCCTGTGTTGTGGGGGCATTTGTAGGTGTGGGTGAGTATCTTGAAAGTTCGTTTTTTCTCGAAGGGGGAGCCAGTGGAGGTTCCGTCGGTGTTGGCTGCTGTGCTCGTGTGTGGAGATGCCGAGGATGAGTCTGTCTGCGGTGTTCTGTAACGTCTGGAGCTTGCGGAGTAGAGACTAGTTGATGCCGGCATAGAGGGCGTTTCCGTAGTCCAGTCTGCTGGTTATGAGTTCATGGGTGACTGTCCTCCTTGACTTGGGGGGAGTCATTTGAAGGTCTTTCAGAGGATATCAAGGGTGTTGAAGCAGCTGGATGCGACTGCTTTAACCTGCTTGTTCATGGAGAGGGAGAAGTCGGGTACGATGCCAAGGTTTCTGGCGTGGTCCGTGGGGGTTGGAGGGCTGCCGAGTGCGGTGGGCCACCAGGTGTTGTTCCATGCTGATGGGGTGGTTCCAAGTATGAGGACTTCTGGTATCTCTGAGTAGAGCTTCAATTTTAAAGCATTCGCTGTTTTCACATTTCATGAAGATTTGAATTGCCTCTCAGTATCATCCACATCTGATTTGAACGATTATTAAATCTCATCATTAAATGAAATATTCTGAACCTTGTGCATTGAGGTAATAATTAGGGTCCAAGAATCAGCATGGCTTAGTCTCACTCATAGCTAGAAATAACAAGTGATACCATTTCTTTAAAACTTCGCATTTCAGACCTAGGCACACAGAGTTCCTACTGGCAGTGAGAGGTGCTGGGGAAAATAGGATTTAATATGTTCACTGTTGACAAGGAGGGATTTGCTCAAATGGCCGCCCTTTCTGCCAGTGTGTGCAGTGTCAAGGAGGCTGTCAGGATTAGTGGTGTGGAATATTCAGACAAGTGAAGGACAGAAGCTCCCAAGGGGCTGCAAAGAGATTCTCTATTCTGCGCCTGAGCTCTAATAGAGAATGTTAGCCACCCATGGAGAAGGGAGGGGGTCTGGCTGATGTTCACCTTCACGCTATACACAAGCATTGGCAAAGCCAATAGGTCTTGAGAATGCAATACCTATTGGGCTTTGCCAATGTGTTTTTAGACATGTTGTACAACAGCGCGGCTGCTGTTCAGCATGGCTAAGAGTTAGTGGTGTAGACGAGAGTGGTGTGGAGTGTTGTAGAGTGGAATGGTGAGGGAATTAAAGTGTCACAAAGTGGCAAAGAGTGGTGTGTATATGAGTGGTAGAGAACGGAGCTGCGAAAAGTAGCCTACAGTGGAGTGGCATAGATTGGACTGGTGTAGAGTGCATTGATGTAAAGTATTGCAGAATATAGTGAAGTAGAGTGCAGTAGCATAGAGTGCAGCAACATAGAATTTAGCCTTGGAGAATGCTGTGGCTTAGACTAGAGTGTTGTATATTACAGTGCAGTGGGGTTGAGTGGTGCAGAATAGAGTGTTGAGGTTCAGAGTAAAGTAGAGTGGCATAGAGTGCAGTGTTGTAGAGTGGTGCAGAGTAGAGTGGCGTAGAGTATTGTTACATAGAGTGCAGCGGCATAGGGTGCAACAGCATAGAAGAGGTGCTACAGAGTGCAGTGGTGTAGAGTGGAGTGATGCACAGTAGAGTGACGTAGAGCACAAACGCATAGAGTGCACTGGCATAGAATGCAGTCTGGCAGAGTAGAGTGTCGTAGCGTGCAGTGGTATTCAGTGGAGTAGACTGCAGTGCCTTAGAATGAAGTGGTATAGAGTAGAGTTGCATAGAGTACAGTGGCGCAGAGTACAGTGCAGTGGCATAGAGTGCAGTGTGGTAGAGTAGAGTGGTGCAATCAATCAATCATTTCATTTGTAATGCAATAGTGCAGAGTAGAGTACAGTGAAATGGAGTGGCATAGAATGGTTAGGTGTAAAGTGCATTGGTGTAGAGTTTTGCAGAGTGCAGTGGGGTAGAGTGCAGTGGAGTAGAGTACAGTTGCTTCTAATACAGCGACATAGAATGCAGTGATGTAGATTAAAGTGGTGCATAGTAGAGTGCAGTGGCATAGAGTACAGTGGTGTATAGTAAAGTGGCACAGGGTGCAGAGAGGAAGAATACAGTGGCTTAGAGTGCCTTTCTGGAGAGTGCAGTGGCATCGAGTGGTGCAGACTAGTATAGACTGGCGTGGAGTGGTATAGAGTGCAGTGGAGTGGAGTACTGCTGAGTGCAGTAGCGTAGAGTGCAGTAGTGCAGAGTGGAGTGACGTAGAGTTTAGTGGCGGTTAGTGCAGAGTAGAATGTCGTAGAGCACAGTGGTGTAGAGTGGCACAGAGTGCAATGTCGTAGAGTGTGGTGGCATAGAGTGCTGTTGTGTAGAGTGCACTGGCATAGAGAAGAGTGGCGTAGAGTAGAGTGGTTGGAGTGGTGTAGAGTGGAGTGGTCGAGAGTGGAGTAGAGTAGCATAAAGTGCAGTGGCATAGACTGCAGTAGCATAGAGTAGATTTTTTCAGAGTAAAGCAGAGTGGAGTGGTGCAGGGTAGAGTACAGTGATGTAGAGTGTCATAGAGTAATGATGTAAAGGGGTGTAAATTGAAGTGGCATAGAGTGCAGTGGTGCATAGCAGATTGCAGTGGTGTACAGTCGATTGGCATAGAGTGCAGGGACGTAGAGTTGAGTGGTATAATGTAGAGTGCATTGGCATAGAGTATATTGGCATAGACTGCAGTGGCATAGAATGCAGCGGTGTAGAGTGCCGCGTATCAGAGCGGTGTAGAGTGGAGTGGTGCAGAATAGTGAGGCAAAGAGTAGAGTGGTATAGAGTGGAGTAGAGTGCAGTGGCGCAGCGTGCAGTGGCATGGTGAAAAGTGGTTTAGTGCAATGTTGTGAAGTGGTGCAGAGTAGAGTGGAGTGGTGTAGAGTTGAGTAAGCATGGTATGGTAGCACACTGCAATTGGCATTACTAAGTGTATTGATGTGCTTTTGTCATATTAAAGTATTGTTTCCAATTGTGCTTTGCTAATTCTAATATATGAGGAAATGCTTGCATAGTGCATGCAAATGTTGTTGTGGGCTGGAAAAAAAAACATTTCCTATCTCCGGGTGCCAGCAAATTAGCCACATATATCCTTTCACATTGAAGTCAGAGAAAGAAAAGTTAACGCAAATCTCCTCAGGAAGACTGAGCCTGACATTTGACTTCTGTCTTTGTATGCACAGCAAATGTGACAAGATAAGAACAAGATTTACAGGCCTATTTACAGAATGGAACATTCCTGGAAGAATACAAGGAGAAGTGGTAAGAAAAGGGTTTGCTCCTTGGGAGGGACGATCTGAACCAGAACAGCCCAAAAAAATGAAGCCAGCAAATGGAACGCCAGAAAATTTGAGTTACAAACCCCAAAGCCAATGGTAGGCAACAAGCAGAATGCGTTCCCAGGGAAGCTTTCTGAATGTCCCCAAGATGTCTTTAGCAAACCAGACAGCTGCGCTAAAAAGTAGGGGAACTCTTTTTCTTAAATTATAAAAAAAAAAAGTATGAGCACGTCGTGTCCCTCAGATCCCCCTCACTTCAATCACTGCTTAACATGCATTGGACAAACCGATTTTTCCTGACAAAGCAATATGACCCCCGACAATCTGGACTACAATTGTTAAACATCTTAGTACCACTGGGCAAGTGCATCCAATGCCCTAATGCACTACTGTGCCGCACAGACAGCGGTGCTTGAAATACTAAGGACAATAGCAGAGGCAGCATTCCACAATTCAAATGCAATTTCTAAAACTTGTACTAGGTACTCGCACGTTCAATGCAGGTAGATTTGATTGAAACAAGTGATCCTCCTTAACACGTTGACTACCAGGAATATCAGACACGGCAAAGAGAGCAAGCAGAGTCAAGAACTTGTTAAGCCATTTCATAAAGGTGTTTCCATCCACACAACATTCTATCAAAGTGGGGTCCAAGTTAGGCATTGCTGTGGAATACACAAAGCAGTATTGATAGGGTTCTTCCAAAAGCTAAAGAGCAGCTCCTTTTGTGCCAGATTGGACACTGAACACAACCCATGTTAAAACAGCTCTATCGCAAGAAGAGGACCCAATAAGAAATTGTACTAATATTACTCTACCATCAGAGGGGGCATGAACATACAACCAATTAGTATCATTCTAGAACTATAGAGAGCATCAAATATAATCTGTTAATTTCATTTACAAGCAACAGGGAGCGATAAAAGCAAAGGATGCTGTCTCTACAACTCTACCACAAGACATAGAATTCAAAACATTCTACTCCAGGCACCTACAATAGCAGAATGAAATATAAACCATAATACTGCCACTCTATTACTAGAGAAGTATTAACAGACCACGGTAATACTTCTGCTCCACAAGATTGGGGAACAGACTAAAATAGCACCAATGAAACTACCATGAGATAATAAATAAAAATACCAGTGTATGTAGCAAATTCACTGCGGCTGGCAAAGTAGGGATATGAAATACAGATCCTTTTAGTACTGTGCCACAAGAAGACCATGAAACATAAACCATGTTAATACTACTGTACCACAAGAGGGGCATGAAATACAAACCATATTAATACTACTGTACCACAAGAGGGGCATGAAACACAAACCATGTTAACCGCATGCGCGCTAGCGGTTTTCCCGCTGAGCGCTGAGATTTTGAAAATCCCGCGTTACGTGACAAGGTCAACTCATCACACGCACAGCGCAGGTAACGCCCATGACGAGTTGACCTTGTCACACGCATCAAAGGGGTTAATACTACTGTACCACAAGAGGGGCATGAAACACAAACCATGTTTATTCTACTTTATTTATTTATTTATTTTTAGAGTTTTCTATAGCGCGAACCAGACTCAAGGTAAGGTATCAGAGCGCATTACATAGTGAGCAAAATATTAGATATCACATATAGTAAACACATGGCATACAAAAAAACATGTCATAAAGGTGGTCAACACAGCATAAACTTAGTTCAGGGAAAAAGCAGAAACGAAAGTAATTTTGAGCGATAAAAGTCAATTCGAGACTGTGCGAGTCTTAGCGTCTAAATATCTGTAGACGGCGAGTATAGTCAAGTTTTAAGGTTGTGAGCTGTTGTGATTGTGTAGATTTAAGTGAGGAATTTGTTCATCAAGAATAGTTTTGCTTCCTTTTCGAAGAGAGGTATTGGGATGATGTTTCTGATGGTTGGTGGAAGCGAGTTCTTCGATGGAGGTGATCTTAATGTAAAGTTGAGTGTCATCCGCGTACATGTGGTAGGAGATGTTCGCCTGCTGTAGTAGATCGGTAAGTGTTTTGACGTATACGTTGAATAGTGTGGGGGATAGGGTGGAGCCTTGTGGTACTCCTAGTAGGTTAGGTGAGGAGAGCGAAAAAATCTTGTTGGACATGAACGATTGCGTTCAGTTTTTCAGAAAGGATTTGAACCATAGAAGGACTGTGCCAGATAGACCCATCCTGTTTTCTAGTCTTCTTGGGAGTTTGTCATGATTGACCGTGTCGAAGGCTGAGGAGTGGTCGAGCAGGACTAATGAGCAGGTTTTATTGCTGTCAAGGGCTAAGAGGGCGTCGTCTGCTATATGCAGGATGGCTGTTTCAGTGCTATGACCAGGTCTGAAACCTGATTGGCGGATTTCCAATAGATTGAAATTTGTGATGTGTTGGTTCAGTTGATGCTGAGCACATTTTTCCAAGACCTTAGCTAGCATGGGAATGTTGGTTATTGGTCGGAAGTTGTTGGGGTCTGAGGTGTTAGATGTCGGTTTTTTGCTGATAGGGGTGACTTGCCCAGTTTTAGGAAGTCTGGGATGTGCTACTGTACAACAAGAGGAGCATGAAATATAAACCATGTTAATACTATCATATCACAAGAAGGGCATGAAACACAAACCATGTTAATACTACTGTAAAACAAGAGGGGCATGAAAAACAAACCAAGTTATTACTATCATATCACAAGAAGGGCATGAAACACAAACCATGTTAATACTAGTGTACCACAGGAGGGGCATGAAACACAAACCATGTTAATACTACTGTACCACAAGAGGTGCATGAAATATAAACCATGTTAATACTATCGTACCACAAGAGGGGCATGAAATACAGACCATGTTAATACTACTGTACCACAAGAGGGGCATGAAACACAAACCAAGTTATTACTATCGTATCACAAGAGGGGCATGAAACACAAACCATGTTATTTCTACTGTACCACAAGAGGGGCATGAAACACAAACCATGTTAATACTACTGTACCACAAGAGGGGCATGAAACACAAACCATGTTAATTCTACTGTACCACAAGAGGGGGATGAAACACAAACCATGTTAATACTACTGTACCACAAGAGGGGCATGAAACACAAACCATGTTATTACTCAGTTTTTTGTTACTGATAGCAAACACACATGACCCTCACTCTTACACGCAACACTGTCAAACAAACAAAAACGTAATGATAGTGCTGGTAGTAGTACTGATATTGGTGATAGTATTAGTGGTGTTGGTGTGGTAGTACTAGTGATTGATAATGCTAGCAGTGGTGATAGTAGCAGTGGAGTGTAGCAGGGGTGAAAGTGGTGATGTTGCTTATAGTGGTGAAAGTGATGGTAGTAGCAATAATGGTGGTGAAGATGTTGGTGACAGTGGTGTTTATGAAAGTGGTGGTGATTAGGGCTTGGAGTAGTTGGCGTAGCGCCACTACGCAGAATTTTGGAAAAAAATGTGTGGAAACGAGTGCACGTCCTGAGGGTCCATGTGGCCGGTACCGGGGTCCCTCGTGCCTGGGCAGGCTCCCCGATCTCCCCGGCCTGGATGGGTTGAGAAGCAGGGACCCGCCCTGGGCCTGGGGTTCGGTCAGAACCTGGGGTTTGGGAGCCCCGTCCTGCGGCCTGCCAAGTGTCCATCTGCCCAGGACAAGGGTCCCTGGTGCAGATCCCCAGAGACCTGCAAGGTTCAATGAGTCCTGGGTAGTCCTCCCACGGGCGTCTGGGCCCCAGGAGCACCTACGGGCCTCCCCAAGCCTGAGGCCCAGCATGGGGTCTCCGGGACCCCTCCCGAGCCCTGCAGCCTCCGATTCCTGCAGCCCCTGAGCCCTGCAAGGGATCAGCGTGAGCCCTCCCAGCAGGGCGCAGGCAGGCACATTGGCGTTATTTCGGTCCCGGCCATCTGGTCCCATCTCTCCCCTCAGTCATCTGGTCGCATGCAATGCTTTTCAATCGAGCGACCAGATGACCGTGCCGGCCTGGAAGTCCCGATGAGGGCTCATTTGCCTCCTGGATCCCAGCCAGGGATCCAGGAGGTCAGGCACATTGCGCCTATGGTCCCCTATGAAAAACCACCCCCCGGGCTGGCGATACTTTGCCGGGGACCAGATGGTCTATGCCCAGACAACTGCCAGAAACCGGTCCTCGGAAGCTTGTTTCCGGTCCAGGGAAGGCATGGCTTGGCAGTTCGGGCTGGACTGTTCCCATGAGGCACAGGGTCAGACTGATTTGCATATAGCCATGTCTGAACTGGGGTGGCAGAGTGGACTAAAGAACGATGATGGATTAAACCCAGATCTTTTGACTGGGTGTGAGTGTTTTATTGGTTCAGGTGCTCCATCCGTTACCACCCCCTTTTGTACCGCTATGCCCAGACAACACCTCCCCTCCGTCTGGGGGCTCCCTCCTCTGACCCACGGCATGGCAAAGTGCCCGGGACGGGTTCCATGGGTCTCAGGCAGTCCTCCCCAGGGCATCCGGGCCCGAGAGTTCCGGTGGTCCTCCCCGTGCCGGAGGTCCAGCCTGGGTCCCCGAGCCCTCCTGGACGTGGAGCCCCGGAGCCCTGCGTGGGCAGGCAGGAGCCCTACCGCAAAGGCTCGAGCATGCAGATGAAAGTCCTTTCAGTCAAGACCATCTGGTCGCACCTTTCCCCTCGGCCATCTGGTCGCACGCAATGCTTTCCAATGGTGCGATCAGATGGCCGGGCTGACCTGGAAGTCCCGATGAGGGCTCATTTGCCACCCGGATCACAGCCATGGCTCCAGGAGGTTGAGGACGTTCGCGCCTAGGGTCCCCTGAGCCTCGCGGTGCACACGGGTTCCCAGAAAGAGGGGTAGCCTTCCTCTGGATTACGAGGGGCATGGTATGCCGGAACACTCCTCCCAGGCTGGCGTTTCTTTGCCGGGGACCAGATGGTCTATGCCCGGACAACACTTCCCATCCGTCCGGGGACTCCCTCCTCCGGCCCAAGGCGTGGCAAAGTGCCCAGGACGGGATCCATGGGTCCCGGGCAGTCTTCCCCCGGACGTCCGGTCCCAAGAGCTCCGGTGGTCCTCCCCATGCCTGAGGCCCAGCCGGGGTCCCCGAGCCCCCGAGAAGCGGATCCCCTGAGCCCTGCGTGGGCAGGCAGGAGCCCTTCCGCGAAGGCTCGGGTGGGCAGATGGGAGTCCTTTTGTTCCCGGCCATCCGGTCGCACCTTTCCCCTCTGCCATCTGGTCGCATGCAATGCTTTCCAATGGGGCGACCAGATGGCCGGGCTGCCCTGAAAGTCCCGATGAGGGCTCATTTGCCTCCCGGATTCCAGCCAGGCTCCAGGAGGTTGAGTGCATCCGGTCCTAGGGTCTCCTGAGTCTCTTGGTGCGCAAAGGTTCCCAGAAAGATGGGTAGCCTTCCTCCGGATTACTAGGGACAAGGTACTCTGGGACCCCTCTCGGCCTAGCGGTCCTCAGCAGGCAGCTGAATGGGCCAGGATGTTGCCCCAGCCCTTGGTCCATTCCCGGGCCTGCCGCGTGGCAGGCTGCCCTGGATGAGGTCCAGCAGGCCCAAGGAGCCTCCCCCTGCTGGGCTGGTTCCTGGGGCACCGGGGAGGGTGGCCTCCCCACCCCAGGCTCCTTCCTCGATCCTGCTGCATGGCAGGGTGCCCGGAAGAGGTCCCGCGGGCCCAGGGAGGCTTCTCCTTCGCCTCTGCACTTGGGAGCCCTAGCTATGCCCAGGGGCCCGCCTGGCCATGGGTCGGGTGCTCCAGCCCTGGGCCCCATCCCCCAGCCTGCCACTCTGCCAATGGCCTGGGACGGGGTTCTGTTGTGCCTGGGAAGCCTCCCCTTGCGTGGCTGGGTTCAGGAGCTCCTGCCGGGGCCACTGAGGGCCCCGGGGAGGGTGGCCTCCCCACCCTGGGCTCAGTCCTTGGTCCTGCCATGTGGCATGGTGCCCCGGATGGTGTCCAAGGAGGCTCCCCCTGCTCCTCTGGGCCTGGGAGCCCCTGCTGGGTCCAGGGGCCCCTCCCCGCCCCTGCTGCTCCACCAAGGGCCCAGGACAGGGGTCCGTCGGTCCAGTGCAGGCCACTCCTGCTTTTCAAGGTGTCTGCGGGCCCCGTCTCGGAGGGCCCATCGGGTACCCCTCGCAGCCTCCATGGCTGGGGCCCAGCTGGGGCCCTGGGCCTCCGGTCTCCCAGGCCCCGGCGCCCGCTGTCTCTTTCGTTGGGGCACAGAGTGACCAGATGGCTTTCCTTTTGTGCCCGGCCATCTGTTCGCACCTTCCCCCTTGGCCATCTGGTCGCAGCTATCCCCTCGGCCATCTGGTTGCACCCAATGCTTTCCTATGGGGTGACCAGATGGCCGTGCTTCCCTGAAGTCCTGATAGGACTCATTTGCCTATCCGATCCCAGTGAGGGCTCCAGGAGGTCGGGTACTTTTGCGCCTTGGGTCCCCTCTGTCACCTCATGTGCACGAATTACAAGAAAGGGGGTAATTTTCCTCTGGATTACTAGGGAGAAAGTCAGTCAGACCTCCGTGAGGTTCCGGCGATTCTGAAACAGGGGAAGGCAGAACCCGGGTCTGCCTGCCGGTGCCCCTGGGGCCCAGGTACGCACCTGCCTCTCAGCCCCTTGCCGATGGTCCTCTTTCTCTGAGTTTGCTCAGGTAGACCTCTGTAAGGTCCGACGATGCTGAGATGGGGAAGGCAGCACCCGGGTCCGCCTGCAGGGGCCCCCAGGGGCCCGGGTATGCACCTGCCTCTCAGCCCCTTCCCGATGGCCCCTTTTCTCGGAGTTTTCTCAGTTAGACCTCCGTGTGGTCCCGCAATGCTGAGACGGGGGAAGGCAGCACCCAGGACGCCTGCCGGGGCCCCCCAGGGGCCTGGGTACGCACCTGCCTCTCAGCCCCTTCCTGATGGTCCTTTTTCTCCGAATTTGCTCAGTTAGACCTCCGTGAGGTCCGGCAATGCTGAGACAGGGAAGGCAGCTCCCGGGCCCGCCCGCCCGCCGGAGCCCCCAGAGGACCGGGTATGGACCTGCCTCTCAGCTCCTTCCCGATGGTCTTTTTTTCTCCAAGTTTGCTCAGTTAGACTAGATTTAGCTGTCTAGGTATAAACGGGGCGCAGTAATACCTCCACAATACCAAGGCAATCATAGCGAAACATTGATACTTTAAGACATTACCTATACTTTAGATCTTCTTTGATGCACAGGAGCAGTATTCATCCTGGTACTAGAATACTTTGCAAACCTTGCTTTAGGAGCCTACAAATGTTTGAAAACAGGTTCTCCTGAAACTCTTTTATGAGCTGCATGGCATCTCTCCCTGGAGACGTTCAACCAATAAGAATAGCAATTTTAAAGCTTTGAGAGTGGTGAGCCTCCAAACAAAACATACAAAATCCATTATGCAAAATTTCAGTTTTCTTCTTTTGGCTTACACTAGTCAGTTTTTAAGGATGTAGTCACTCTTCTTCTTTGCTGATATCCGTGAAGTTGAAAAGTAGAAAAAGTTTTCAATGATTCACCAAGTGTTCGCTGATCAATGAGTGCAAAAGATTTGCCTTTAGAGATTGCACTCTTTTCTGGAATCGCTGCGCTGGGCAGTTTGCAGAATCAAAACAATGGAAAGGAGGAAGAAAAGCCCACAAACCTGGCTAAACTTAAGGTACATTTAAATTACACACATTTAAGGAAGCTTTGTCTGGCTATTTGTTGTAAGTCAATTGGATCCAAACATTTTCTGGGAAAACGATTCCAGGTAACTTTCTGAAGCAATACAGACATTCACTTTAAAGAAAGTAATTCTGATCTGTCCTTAAAATTAATTCTGCTCTTCCTTGCTGAGAATACTCCAAGAAGTGTCTGGGCACCAACTATTTCACAGAAGCCTTCCTGACTAATTTATACTGTCTGACAGAGGCTTTCAGCCGGATAAGTGGAACAGCAACGGGTTCTAGGCACTTTTACCCTTTACAGATTAAACATAACACAGCATGGACTCATAGAATAGGAATATGAACTTTGTGATCTGGAATTGTGCAGCAAGTATTAGTGTCTGGGTCTGGTTCTGATCATCGCCTCTAGACATGCACATTAATTAATTAATTAATTGCGGGTTTGTAACGCGCTAGAATCGACTCCCGAAGGAGTATCTCTCCGCAGTAGACCGCTGGGGAACCCGTCCTGGCTTTCCCTGTGAGATGGTCCTTACTGGGTATCTCCAAGGTGAAACCAGGCATCCCTGGTATATGTGGGGGGCCGTTGTGGAGATGAGGCAAGCTAATGCCCAGAGTTGCCGAGTGTGATTCCTGGTTAGAGTAGGCACCGAGATGAGAATTATTGAGTCCGCTGACCCTGGTCCACGACCCTGCCACGTCGGGAATTGAACCCTGGTCCCGGGCTGTCCTCTGCTCTCGGGTCTGCCGCCTCTAACCAGTGAGCCACACCACTCCACAGCAAGTAAATGTCCACCCACGCTGCCATCTTGATTGTAGAACTTCCTGTTCTTCCACGCCATTTCGGCACAGAAATCAGAACCCAGAGTACCATCTCAAAGTCAATACCTTGGCTGCCCATGAATGGTTCTGTCTGTTATATACATTTGTTGATACAGTTACTAACTCCCTGAAACACTATCTAGCTACCACTATAAAGCATGATTTGCCAGGTCCTCATTTAGGGTATAGTGGCCAGTACATTGTCCGCCACGGAGCAGAGGAATGTGCCTGCTGGCTGCTGCACTGGTGGGGACTGACTGACATACTTGTGGCAAACAGCTCCATTGAAAGTACTGAACCTTACTGAGTGGCCACCATGTTTAATGCACCTGCTTCACAAAGTTGTGTTCTTGTTCTTATTTTAAATTGAAAAGGAGGGGCGTGGCCAAGATGGCGGGCTGAGAGGTCGCACTTGCAGAGAGTTCCCGGACCCCTGAATCCCTGCACCGCTTGTAACCGCTGATTCCCCCCCGGATCACGCGGCGACTGAGCCTGGTGCCCACGGTGGAGGTGTGGAGCGACTACTGAGCCCGGTTTGCGCCGTCGGGGGTGAGATCCTGACCGGTGAAGCCCGGGTCGGGGCCCGCTGCATGGCCCGTGTGCGAGCCGGAAGCCGCGAGTCTCCCGACCCTCGGAGCGTGACGGAGCGCCCAGCCGCCTGTGTGTGAAGCCCGCAGCGGCGCATGACCTGTCGGAGTGGGAGTCAGCAGCGGCTTCGCGAACGGCTCGGAGTTGTCCGACGGCGGTTGTACGGAGCGGAGCAGAGCGGAGGTGAAGAGCGGAGGCGGAGTCGACATCGCCTCACTACGCCAGCCCGTGGATTGAAGAGGCCCGCTGGGAGAGGCCGCTCCGGCCGGTTGTCTGAGCGGAGCAGAGGAACGGGGCTCCCGGGGCAGATCTCCCCCTGAGGCTACGGGCCCCGGCGACCATCGCACCGTGACTTTGCCCACTGGCCGGATTTTTGGGTCCCGGATCAGAGACGGAGAGGGGTTCTCCATCTTGGGCGTTGGCCCCTCGACATCACAGAGCGGCCATTTTGTGGTCTCCGGCCGGGCAGCTCGGCCTTCCTGGTGCTCTTTGTGTGGCGCTGCCCCCGGCTGGCATATAGCTGCTTTCTTTGCCCTCAACGTCCTCTACTCAGCTGCGATGTCGAACGCTAGAGGACAGCGACGGGGCGACCGAACCTTGCCGGACATGCTGGGTCGCGGCGCCCTACGCAGCGGTGGAACCCAACCCGCCACAACCTCCCCGGCCCCGACCAGGGGAGCAGATGGCGGAGAACCCCCGGTGACGAGATCATTTCTCGAATCGCTCTTTAGCTCCCTTCGGGAGGACTTTCAAACGCTCAAGCGTGAGGTGGCCGGGGAGGTCCGCGAAGTAAGGAGAGAGATGGACTCCCTGGGGGAACGTGTGAACACGGTGGAGGAAGCGGGTCACTCCAGGGATGAAGAGATCACCCATCTGCAGCAGGAGGTCCTGCGACTGCGGGAGCAGCAGATTGAGCTACAGGCCCACGCCGAGGACCTTGAAAATCGGTCCAGGCGGAACAACATACGGGTCCGCAGTGTGCTGTCCGGTGAGGAGGGTGAGGACGTGACTGCATATCTGGTGGCCCTCTTTCGTGCGATCCTGGGAGAGTCGGAGGACTTTCGGATCCGCATAGACCGAGCACATCGGGTGGGCCGCCCCCGCAGAGCTACGGCGCCCGCCCCGGACATTCTGGCCTTCCTCCCGAACTTTCCCTTGAAGGAGCGGATCCTCCGAGAAGCACGAGGGCAGCAATCTTTCCGATTCCGGGACCACCCTGTGACCCTGTTTCAGGACTTATCTACAGTCACGCTGCAGAAGAGGAAATCATTCAAGATCGCCAC
Source organism: Lissotriton vulgaris (assembly GCF_964263255.1). NCBI lineage: Eukaryota > Metazoa > Chordata > Amphibia > Caudata > Salamandridae > Lissotriton > Lissotriton vulgaris. The sequence continues at coordinate 162,039,996 of NC_141700.1, forward strand.
TGACTTCCTCCGGGAGCAAGGGACACAGTACTTTTGGGGGCACCCCTTCCGTCTGATCTTTCGATGGAACGGTGTTTTGCATCAGCTTCGGTCCCTCCAGGATGTCTGCGCGGTGTTGGGCCTCACAGCATCGGATACAGATACCCCGGCTCCGCGGCAGAGGCGAAGCACTCGTGACGGATGGCAGCAAGCTGGAGGGGGGACCTCTCCTCCGTCGGAGCGTCCGGGCTCGCCCATGATCAGGGCGGACATGGCGGCCGCCATCCAGGAGGCCTCCAGAGTGGCGGCGAATGGCGAAGTGGCCCTGACGGCCTGAACTCACTCCGGGGGGAGTCTACTCTAGCTTATTCCTCTTGCAGGTGCGGGGATCCGGGGGGTGGGCTGGGAGGAATGGCGAGTGCTGGAGGAGGTGGCTGGACGTCCACTAGACTGATTTACCACGGCCCTGCCCGTTACGGGCCGGACTGGGACAATGTCTTTTTTGAAAAGTTTGAGTAGCAGGGAATGGGGTTGGGACAGGCGGGCAGATGTTTTGATCCTGGGGCCTAGAGGGGGGGCCAGTTGTGGGGGATGGTGTAGATTTGGTTGTATGGGGACAAGGGGGGTTTTTCTAGTAGTGGGGTGTTGGGGTTCGGGGACTGTACTGTGCCAGTGGACGGTTCAAAGTTGCTCTGTTTTGAGGCCTCGAGTGGTGCCTTCTGTGTTTGCCTGCGGGGCTTTGCCTCTTGTCATGTGCTGCATTGATCCCCCTCCTTGATGGCTCTTAAGGTGCTTACTCTCAATGTGAAAGGGCTGAATAATCCGGTTAAGAGGCGGGCAGTGTTATCCTTGTTAGAAAACTCACAAGCGGATATCTGTCTGTTGCAGGAGACCCATTTGCTGGCTAAGGGCTGCTCGAGGATGCGTACCCCTAAGTTCCCCACGCAGCTGTTCTCCTCTAGCGCCTCCAAGACGGCAGGGGTGGCGATCTTGTTTTCTAGGGGGTTCAGGGGAGAGGTCGTGTGCAAGGTGGCAGAACAGAAAGGGAGACTTCTAGTGTACAGGATCAAGATGGGGGGTTTAGCACTGACTGTTGGCACCATCTACTGCCCCAATGATCACCAGGACCAATTCTTACACAGGGCTTTGGAGGACGTAGCATCCACCTCTGATAGGCACATAGTGTTGGGGGGTGATTTGAACCTGGTTTTCGACGCGGCGATGGACAGGTCTGTGCAGCGGCGCCACCAGTTGGGTGAGCTTTCGGGCTCGATTCGAACTCGACTTGAGGAGCTGGATCTGCATGACATGTGGCGCCACCTCCACCCCACCACCCGCGCATACTCTTACTTCTCACATGCCCATAGATCTTATGCGCGATTAGATCATCTCCTTGTGTCGGGCCCAATGCTCCCTTTGGCTTCGAGTGTGGACATGGGGGTCCTCTCTCTTTCTGACCACGCCCCGGTGGAGGGCGCTTTCACTCTGCCCCCGGTGGTTCGGCCGAGAGGGGTCTGGCGGCTCCGGGACACGCTTTTGCACAGGTGGTCGGTGGTGGATCAGATCCGGGCGGCCATTTTGGATTTTCAGACCATAAATGATACTGGGGATACTTCTTGTGCGACACAGTGGGCAGCCCTGAAGGCGGTGCTCCGAGGCGAATTTATAGCGATTTCCTCGGCCGAGAATAGGGACCGACAGCTCAAGAGAGATGAGCTCCCCCAGCAGGTGAGGGAGCTGGAGCAGGTTCATCACAGGACAGGGGCCCCCAGGGTGTGGAGGCAGCTGAAGGCGGCACGGAAACTCCTGGCGGCCCTTGACACGGACCGGGCGGAGTATGCGATGCTTCGCCTGAAACACAAATATTATACAGGGGGCGATCGGTGTGGGCGGCTCCTGGCTAATAAACTTAGGGTGCAACACCAGCAGCACCGAGTGAAGGAACTGGTGGACCCGACCGGTGGTAGGGTCACGGCTGATGAGCAAATAGCAGACGTCTTTCGCAGCTTTTATGCTGACCTCTACACCGGGGAGGCCCCTTCGGCCCGGGCTGAGATGGCCTATCTGGACTCGGTCCCGCTCCCGTCGCTGTCTCAGGAGCAGGCTCAGTATCTGGAGCGTGACATCCGTATCGAGGAGGTGATCACGGCGATATCCCGGCTTAAATTGGGCAAGGCCCCGGGTCCGGATGGCTTTATCCCGCTGTTCTATAAAACCTTCTGTCAGGAACTGGCGCCTCTACTGACCCGCCTTTTTAACTCCTTCGCAGAGCCGGGAGACATCCCCTCCGAATTTCTCCAGGCCACGGTTTCCGTGATTCCGAAGCCGGGTAAGGACAGGACCGCCTGTGGGTCCTACCGTCCCATTTCGCTACTGAACACAGATTTGAAAGTGTTCACCAGTATATTAGCTGCACGCCTGGCGTTGCACCTCCCAGGCATGGTTGACTCGGACCAAGCGGGCTTCGTGCCCGGTAGGCAAACAGTAGATAACACAAAGAGGGTGACGCACATCCTCGAGAAGGCTTCCAGGATCCCTGGGGAGAGGATGCTCCTGTCCATAGACGCGGAGAAGGCTTTCGACAGGGTGCACTGGCCCTACCTAGAGAAGGTCCTGAGCAAATTCGGGATTGGGGAGAAGTTCCGTCATCTGATCTTCAATTGTTACCGGTTCCCCTCTGCGGTAGTCCGGGTGAACGGCGGCAGCTCTCGACCCTTCCCCATTGAGCGGGGTACGAGACAGGGGTGCCCTCTCTCCCCTCTGCTCTTTGCCCTGTACATGGAGCCTTTTGCTCAGAGGGTTAGGCAGAACCCCGACATTGTCAGTGTCAAGATGGGTGAATTCCATCATGCGATCAGCCTGTACGCGGATGATGTCATTCTGACGCTGGATGATCCGCGGAGATCGCTGCCGGCCTGTGTAGAGGAACTGAACTTATTCGCCGACGTGGCGGGCTTCAAGGTGAACCTGGGGAAGTCGGCCGCCCTTGACATTTCGCTTACTAACGCCACTAGAGCGGAACTACAGAGGCTTTACCCTCTGAGCTGGTCCAGGGACCGGATCCCGTACTTGGGGATCCTATTGGCGCCCTCCCTCCCGGAGATGGTCACGGCCAACTACGCGGCTCTGGGCGCGAAAATCAGGGAGGAATTGGGCCGGTGGAATAAGGGCACGCTGTCGTTACTGGGTAGGGTAGCCGCGGTGAAGATGACCCTCCTGCCTCAGGTGCTTTACCTCTTCAGAGCGTTGCCGCTCCAGCCCCCCGCGGGGTGGCTTGCGGAGACACAGACTGCCATTGCGCGGTTCGTGTGGCAGGGTCGCAGGCCGAGGATCAAGAGAAGCATCGCTATGCTGTCACCGGAATCCGGGGGGCTGGGGATACCGGACTTGCGGAAATATTTCCAGGCCGCTCAGCTCCGCTATCTAGTGGAATGGAGCCGGTGGGAGTCTGATAAGCACTGGCTGTTCCAGGACCAGGCGGTGGCGGGTAGGACGCTGCAGGAAGTACCATTCTTGAAGCGGGCCCATCGACCCCCCAATCTCTATGCGTCTCTGGTAACGCGGGTCCCGCTCCGGACGTGGGACTCGGTGGCTGCCAGGTGCGAGCTTACCACCTTCCCCTCTCCCTTTACGCTGCTCATTGGCAACCCGGACTTCGGCCCCGGGATGGAGCAGGGCGCTTATGAGCGCTGGTGGGTGGCCCGCTGCTGCACTCTGTATCACTTGTACTGCCCTGAGGGAGTTGTCCCCTTCCCGGACCTGAGGAGGGATTATGGCCTCTCCGAAACGGAGCGCATGCGATACATGCAGGCGCGCCACTGGGCATTACAACCCCAAGTGCGCGACGCGGCACACCGGGAAATCACGGCGTATGAGCGTTGGTTAATTACTCGCACGTCGGACGCTAAACTGATCTCAGACCTGTATAAAATGCTGCAGCCCCCCTCCTTTCATATTCACAACCCCGGTCGGGAACGTTGGGAGCGTGAGCTCGGGCGCGAGTTGAGCCATAAAGAATGGGAACACATCTCCTTCCGCGCACGTCACTCGGCCTACCACACGGGTCTTACGGAGACCTTCACTAAAATCTCGACCTACTGGTACCGTCCTCCGGAGAAACTGCACGAGATGGACAGGGCAATACCAGGGACGTGCTGGCGCAACTGTGGCAATACTGGTACACTAACACACATACTATGGGAATGTCCCCTGCTGGCTCCTTACTGGGAAGAGGTTTTGGGCGAGGTAGACAAATGCTTTGGGATAGGACTGCCTAGATTCCCGGCCTATGTTCTGCTAGGGTTGCCGAATGGGCTGATGTATCCCCTTAGATCTAAGAGAGGTAGACAGATCGCAATTGCGCTGGGGTCAGCGGTGCAGAATATTCTCATACACTGGCGCACTACCACACTTCCCTCTGTAGTTGGTTGGCTGCACAGATTATGGCATGTCCTTGGAATGGAGAAGATGTCCTTAGTAGCCTTGGGGGATACTGATACCTTTGAGGAACTGTGGGAGCCCTTTCACAGCCTGTTATGTTCCGAGTTTCGGGAGATCACCTGCCCTAGATACCTTAGGTTGTTAAGGCTGACACCGCCACCGGACCCGCCTGCTTGATTGGGTGGGGTCGGTACTGTATAGCGGGGATTTTCGGAGAGTTGCATGTAGCGGAGACTGTAGATATTGGCACAGTACAGGGGGTGGGTTAGGGTTAGGTAGTTGGGGGTTCTGTTTGGTTAGGTAGGTTCTTGGAGCGGGGTTGCTTCTCCTCCCTTCACCCCTCCCCCTTTTTTCCCTTCCCCTCTTCCCCTCCCCCCCCCCCTTTTTTCTTTTCTTCTTTTCTTCCGTTCTCTCTTGGTCCCCCCCCCCTGATTTTCTTTCCTCCCCCCCATCCCGTCCCTCCCTCCCTTTCTACCCCCCCCCCCCCCCCGTTGTTTGTATGTGACCACAGGTGCGAAAGCTATGCTCCCGAGTCGGATGGGGCCTCTTGCAAACTTGTAACTGCATTACTGTACTTGCTGTACAATGCACATTGCTGTGCGGTTCCTGTGGTTTACTTGTTCCTTGCCCCCTTGTGTCCTACCCCACCCTGCTTCAATAAAATACTTTAAACCTAAATTGAAAAGGAGATGTCCCTCACACGCGTGTTTTCTCTCAATATGTTGAGGTCATTTCTTTGGGTTCCCGCTTGGGACTGCCAGGCTTTCATTGGTGGGCCTGAACAGGAGCGTCTCCCCCAAATAAGGCGAATGGTCTGAGGTACTTTGACCTACAGCCCAATATCGGACGAATGGCGTCGGGCAAAGATTTCCACTCCCAGGTGCATAGTGGCACCCCAAGTCCACCTATAGAGGCGAACCGTAGGTTTGGGACGCCCAGACATCCACCATGTTTAAGACATTGTATCTTGTGAGCCAATCTCAAAATGAGTCCCTAAGTCTGAGGACAGGCCCACAAAAATATTATCCTAGATTCTGTTCCAATCCCTCAGTCCCTTTAGATTTACCCTAATATCCCTACATGCTTCATAAAAAAAATAGTTGTGCTGCTTGGTGGTTGCTTCAAAATGACCCTCTGCACAATTCTAGTTGTGTACTTGATCATTTCGGTGTGGTGGGCCCCCAAACCACAGGGTATAAAAAAAGCACCATGCCTGCCTGTCTGCCTTCTTACAAGCTCCCTGCCACTCAAGTGGCCATTTATGCCTTAAGTACTTTTCCTGGCAGGAGTACTTTCGGAGAAAATGTGATAGGTAATGATAATAATCCACATTTGTAAAGCGCGAACCATCACCCGTTAGGGTCTCTAGGCTCTGAGGGCCGTCGGGAAGATTAAGCAAGCTATTGCCCAGAGTCACATGGTGCTGGGCTAATCTGCCGTGGCCCCAGGGATCGAACCGTGATCCCCAGATTCCGGAGTCAGTCACCCTGGCCACGGCGCCACACCTCTCCCTCTAGGTGAGCCACTATGTTATTTTCACCCACTCAATGTTATTTTTGTTTTTCAGACACAACCCCCTTAAACGACTTTTTTCTATTAAAAATAAAAAAATAAAAAAGAAGGAAGAAGAAATGTCCCCGGGGCGCTGGGAGATTTCTGAAATGTTGGTGTTTGCGACTGCCATGGTTTACAGGAAAAGATGTGGGGTTTGCAGTGGCAGACACACTGCCAGCAGAACCAGCTGAGGCTTTGCTGTCAGACACCTGAGCAGGCCCTTCCCCACATCCTGTTCATACTCTTTTTAAAATCTCATTGCACATGTGATCATGGTTTTATACATATTCACATTACTTTTACAGGCAACACAATTCCACACGCAGTGCATTTTTTACTATGTTTTTCTCTCCTGTGTGTTTATGGATTGATCCGCCTCTGAGCAGGTAGATGTTGGTGGTATTCGCCTCATCAGTCACAGGCTTTGTGACAGAAAATGAAGGACTGCGTGTGTTTTTCTAAGAAAACACTGGCCTCCTCTTGTGTTCTTGCTCAGTTTCGACCCCTATGACGTCATTAGCTACATTTTCTTTAACAGACTTGTTTACACTTGTCCTTGCACACCTAACTTCATCCTGCGGTGCAAACGTATTTGTATGCTGTTTTATGGTTCCATATGGGCTTTCCTAGTCAGGAGGAGGCGATGGTGTCACTATTAATACAAGCGTGTGTCACAAGATGACCTTTCATCCTATAGTTTCGACATTGCCTTTTGACAATATTGTGTTTTATCTAAAGGGTAATTGGGGAATAGGTCTACAACTTCATACTGTAAAACATCACTATACATATAGGGGCACATTTATAATTATTTCACACAGCGCAGCAGAGCAGAAATGCTACAAATCTACAAAGACATGGACTATTTCTGCTCTCTCCTCGCCCAGGTGCACTTTTGGCTGTGTTAGACTGAGAATGTGTCTAGCCGACTCCTTCTAGCATTATGCGAGTTAAGTAAGCATTTGCGGCACCATTTTGTATTCAGCCGCCATTTTGTACCAAGCTCCTGCCTCATAATGTTTGCCTCAGTAGAAAAGCAGCTTCGATTGTTACTCTTTAGTATTATCCAAGGTTAAGTTCCCCTGCCTTAACCCCTTGCATGCGGGGCTCATTCCCCCACTGTGCTGGGGGGGGGGGGGGGGGGGGGGGCGCACATCGCCCCGGAACTCATGATGAGCTTAGCTCATCATGAGCCACGGTGCTCGTGTGCTGAGCTCGTCATTACCACACCCGTTTGCGTAGAAAGTTCGCACAGCAGGGGAATTAGCCCAGTGTGCGAGCGTTCCAACGGTCATGACGAGCTCAGCTCGTCATGAGCACACGAGCACCGTGGCTCATGACGAGCTGAGCTCGTCATGAGCGTTCAAGGGGTTAATGAATAGATCGTCTTGTCTCTGCATACCTTTCCTCTAGAGTAAGCCCTGCTCCCACCCTAGAGAGACGAGCACGGGCAAAGTAGCCTTGAAACTAAGATAGCATGTACCCGTTCTCAAGATGGTAGCTGGCCTTTCTGTACTCCCTTTGTTCGTTAGTGCCTGGGCTGGAAAATTCCAGTCTGGGTGGGTTTTATAGGTGTTGGAAATGCATATTCTGTGTTACCCTGTGGACGGGAGTCAGTCCCTCTGCATCTATCTAAGGAGGTTGGTCAGACCAGACTCCCCTCGAGCAAAAAACTAATAAAATAACTTTGGTTTGTATTCTCTACTGTTTGACTGACTCTTCATTTGTATGGAAGGTTGAAAGGTGATCGCGAGTGACCCGGGTGGCCCTAATGCCTAGCGCTAAATCAGGCATCCTTGCACCATAGTGTAAGAGTGTCTGCGTTAAAAAAGGAAGTAAGGAGGAGAAATAAAGACATTTCTCTATTTTTGCCGCTATTGGTAACGCACCATTTTGGCGCAATCCCAGGTTTAAAAGTCTTTTTAAATCTGGGTATGCTTCAAAATACATGGATGGATGCATGGGAACTCCCATGCTCCACCCATGGAACACCTACCCATTGCAAAGATACGCACGGCAGTGCTATGCGCTGCCTTGAGTTACTTTGTATTTACTAAACCATGCAAAGTGGCTTTGTGCGAATTACTAAATGCCAAAAAGGATTTTGCACTGGGCTGCACCACATAGTGACGGAGCCCTGATGCGAAAACATAGTAGATGAGCCATAATGTGCAATTAAGAGACGCTCATTACACTTATCTATTATTCTCTTCAGCATTCCTTTGAGTGGCAAGAATAATCAGGAGAGAATGTTATCATTTGACCTCCTGCATTTTAAAAATGCTATGTTTACATATAATCGTGGGTAGAACAAAACAGAAAAATGAGAAAATTGCATTGTTCTTCACTGTCTTCTTCCCTATCTGTCACTTCACAAACCTCGAGGCACCATTATCTTTACTTGAGATTAGAAGGCATTTTTGCAAAGGAAAAAACAAGAAGAGAATATGAGTGCAAAAAAAAAGAATTCTGTGTTCCTGAGTTAGCAGGGAAGCAAGTCTAGAAGGTGTGCAGTGAAGCACACACATTAAACTACACAACATGAGCGAAAATACACCAGAAAGAAAAGGCCCTACAAATTGAATGCAGAGCTTACCCAGATATTATAAAAGTAATATTGCTGCACACCGAAGAGAACTGCCACAATATTATGTACAGGGGGACCTAGTGTTAGCACTTCTGCCATCCAGGATTCTATTTTTGAGAATTAATGGGTCTTCCGGTTCTTGGATGCTACTCTCTTTGCCACAATTTGGCTCATAAGGGTCCGCATCCTTAGAAATGTTTCTCACCAAGCGCATGCGTCATTGAATGGCGTTACTGATTGGGCATGTGACTACTAATTGAAGCTTTTAAGTTGATCCCAGTTATGTCAATCCACCAAACTGAAACGAGCCTGAACTTTAAGGAGGGTTCGGGGGAGTTCTCCCCCCGAGAAAGTTTTGAAAAAAGAGTGGGTAAATGGTGCATTTTCAAGCAAATTTGAGAAGCAGAAAGGTTAAATAAAGGAATTGTGAAAGTGTAGATATGACATCAATTAAGAGATTTCATATGATAATGACATAGGTAGCTGCTCATTCAATATAAGCCGATAACTTCACAACCCCCAAACACACAACGCACCGACTCACCTGTAAGCATTGTATTTTTATTTACTTCTGCCTTTTCAATATTTTTGCAAGCATGTACTTCCTTCACACACAGTTCCACAGAATCACAATTGCATCTGTAATAAGTGACTATTGCTCAGTATGTTCAGCAGAGAGGCCAAGGATTTGATGACCAAGTATCTTGAGCACCTTTTTGAACCACTGACAGGCACTGGGAGAAATTTGAGCTGCCTTCAGCCTCTAAAGCTCTCAATGGTCTCCCATTAAAAATGCCTGAACGTGACTCCGTTAAAAGTATGAACTGTACAAGAGAAATATGCTACACAAAAAAATGCACAACTACAACATCCTGGAATTGGATGCTCATTTATAACAATTCAGCAGTCAATTGCTGTTTTATGTAGACTCTTACAGATCAGGGATCGATTTCCTTTGAAAGAGCCTTCAATCCTGTAAAGTGCATTGCTCCGGATGATATGGCATTTAAAACACAGCTTTATGGTGCGTACATCATGACACATTGAGCTCTACTTATTGCAGCTCACAGTAGCATAAAATGGTTGGTGCCTTTGGGCAGTTAAAGAGAAAGCTTTTGACTCTAAGCCCCTCTCCTCTAACCTCTGCCTCCTGTGCTTAATTTATTTTTTTTTAAAGTGCCAGGGCCCTCACCAGGAGGCCCCTGCAGCCTACACCACCCATTGTCTCTGCTAACGCTACCGGTGATAGTACCAAACCAGCTGCTAACCATCTCACTCCTACAAGTGTGACTGTTCAGACTATTCCAGGTCCCCAGAGTTTAGCAAGGGTGGCAGGTAGTAGTCATTTTTAATTGTATAATAATTTTTTTTAAATTTATTTAAAAAGGTTTATATAGCGCTGCTGGTCCCGAGAGTATCAGAGCGCTTTACATAGTGATGACATAAGAACAGAACACGTACATATTAAGTAAAATATACAATTGGAAGTGCACAGGAGAATTAGAAGAAAATAAAATGTACAAAGCGGTAAGTTAGAGAAAGGGGTCGGTAGAGCAGAATAGAGTCGGGGCAGGGAGAGTTGAAAATAGCGTTAACGAAGGGGGTGAGAAGGGGGGTGGGTGAAATGGAAAGGGGAGAGGGTTGGGTGACAGAGCGACAGTGATAGAAGGGTGATGAGCAAGTTCAAGATCAATAAATATTAGGAACCCCAGTATTTATTCAGGAGAAGAGCTTTGAGTCTCTTTTTGAAGAGAGGGTAGGAGGGGTTGCAGCGAAGGTCTTTGGGTAGTGCATTCCAGATTGTGGGGGCATTACCAGAGAATGCACGAGATTGGGTCTTTTTGCATTTAAGTTTAGGAGGGATAAGGACAAGGGAGTTTGTACTTCTCAGGGATCTAGTGCTCCCTTCTTTTAGTAATTTGCTTGAAAGGTAAGAGGGGGTGTCTTGGTGAAGAGTTTTGTGGGCAATGCAAGCAATCTTGTGGGTGGATCGACCTTTGATTGGGAGCCAGTTCTGGTTTTTGAGGACAGGGGAGATGTGGTCAAATTTTCGACAGTCAGAAATCAGTTTAGCGGCTATGTTGAGGACAGATTTAATTGGTGCCAGGTGGACTTTGGGGGTGCCAGTCAGAGTGGCGTTACCATAGTCAATCCTGGATAGGACAAGAGATTGGACGACGATTTTAAAATCATCAGCTGGAATGAATGGTTTAACTTTTTTGAGGAGGTGTAGGGTGGAGAGAGCTCTTCTTGCTTTATTTTTAATGTGGGGGATGAGAGTAAGGTTCTGATCGATGCTGATACCAAGGGATTTGACCGAATTGGAGGTGGAGAGGGAGCAATTAAGGGCTTTGATGTCTTTAATCCAGAGTTGAATGGGAAGGGAATTGAATTTGGGGCTGAAAAGGATGATTTTGGTTTTTTTAGGATTGAGTTTGAGATGTTTAAGATGGAACCAGGCTTGGACTTTCAACAGAGTGTCATTGAGGTGAAGGATGTCATTGTGGGTTTTAATCTTGTAGTATAGTTGGGTATCATCGGCATATAGGTGGTAACTAATTTTGGCTTGTTTGAGGATAAGAGTGAGGGGTTCCATATAGAGCTTGAAAAGGGTTGGAGAGAGAATAGACCCTTTGGGGACCCGAGAGTGACAGGTTGAGGTTTAGACAGGCAGTGACTGAGTTTAATTTGTTGTGATCTATTCTGGAGGAAGGAGGGGAACCATTTGAGTACAATGCCTTCAAAAACAAAGTGATCTTTTAGGGTGTTTAACAAGGTGGGATGGTGTACCGTATCAAAGGCAGCCGAGAGATCAAGGACGATTAGCAGTGAGGATTCGCCCTTGTCAAGAGAGCGATTAATGTCATCAGTGACATTGAGCATGGCTGTTTCTGTACTGCATCCCTTTCTAAACCCAGATTGGAAGGTGTTGAGTAGGTTGAAGGAGGAGATATGGTTGTCAAGCTGAGACAGAACACATTTTTCAAGGGCTTTAGAGAGGAAGGGAAGGTTGGAGATAGGGCGCAGATTGTTCAGATCATTAGGGTCGGCAGCGGGGTTTTTAAGAATGGGGGAGATTTGACCTAGCTGAAGGGAGGCAGGAACGCAGCCAGAAGAAAGTGAGGAGTTGATAATAGCGGTCCAAATTGGGGCAATGATGAATTTGAGTTCTTGAACTTAGTGGGCGGGGAGGGGTCGTTAGAATGTGAGGACGGTTTGAATTTGGAGATGATGTTGATGATAGTAGTTTCAGAGGTTGGATTAAATACACTCCATGAAGCGTTATTTTTAGGAAGGGAGAAGGTAGAGGGTGGATCAGGCATGGTGAGAGTAGGGAGGGGTTGGGTGGAGACGGGGTGCGGGGGGAGGAGGAAATAAGTGAATTGGGAGTATTGTGGAGGGAGATTTGGATGGGGGATGTTGACGGATGAGAGGAGGGGGGAAGAGGAAGAAGGTGAGTTATGAATATTAGGTATGGTGGATTGGATGGAGGGAGGTTGGAGAGAGAGAGGAGGAGAAGAGAAGGATAGTTCAATAGAGTTGACTTTGTTCGAAAAGAAACTGGCAATTTCTTCGCATCTATCTACAGAGGCTGCAAGTTTAGGAGGGCCAGAGGAAGTTTGTTTTTTAACAATGTTAAAGAGTTCTCTGGGACGGTTTCTGGCCTGGTCAAGTTGAGACTGTGGCTTTTTTGTTAAAGATATGTTTTTTGTAATGTGCTCTGTTGGTTCTGAGTAGGACAAGGTTTTCAGAGGAAGGATGATTCCTCCAGGCACGTTCAGATTGTCTGAGGGCCTGTCTTTCGTTATTGAGGTCAGCGTTGAACAAGGACTTGGGGGGGATGTTTTTTTGTTTTTTTAGTTTAATAAGGGCAATTAAGTCAAGGGCATCAAGAATGGAATTGTTATAATGATCAGTGAGATCATTGGTGCTAAGAGAAGGGGGGGGGGAGTAGGCGAGTTTTAATTGAGGATTCCAGTTTGTCAGGTGGGATGAGGTGAAGGTTGCGAGTGGGTTTCATGAGAAGAGTGCTGATAGGGGCGGGGGAGTGGAGGGACTGTTCAAGGTGAAGAGGATGAGGTGGTGATCAGACCAATCTACAGGTATTATATTAGAGAGCGAGGCCATATCCTTGTTCGTCAGGATAGGATCCAGGGTGGCGCCTTTGCTGTGAGTGGGGGCTAGGCAGAGTTGGGTCAGGTCAGTGATGTCTAGGGTTTCATTAAAAAGGGAGACCGCAGGGTCATCTTTTTTGTTCCAGTGGATGTTGTAGTCACCCAGGAAGAGATTCTTGGGGTGAGAGATCGAAGCTTGGATAATAAGATCAGTCATCTCTTCTGTGAAGGGGAGGCAATTTCCAGGGGGGTGGTAGATGGTGTGTAGCTGAGTGGTGGGAAGCCAGGAAAAGAGAGGTTGGCGCAAAGGTATTCAAAGGACGAAGGCTCTTGGAGCAGGTCGGGTGATATGTCGAGTTTTTCCTTAAAGATAAGGGCAAGGCCTCCTCCTAGTTGCTCGATTCTGTCCTTCCTGATAATAGAGAAGCCTGGAGGGATAAGCAGGTCGAGGATAGGGGTGGAGTGGGCGGTGAGCCAGGTTTCAGTAAGGAATGCAATGTCAATGTTTTCACTGAGAATGGTTTCTGATATCTCAGTTGCGTGGCAGGAGGCGGAGCTACAGTTTATCAACATGCAGCGGAGGGGATAGGGGACAGGAGGAGGGGTGGGGGGACAGGGGGGGATAGGTCTAAGTAGTTGGGAGGTCTAGGAGATGTCGGTTGGGGGGAGTCTGTTCGTGCTTAAGAGAACAGGTATAGTGGATGAACAGGGGATGGTAGGCGAGGGTGGAGAAGGGGAGTCAGGGGAGTAAATGAAAGAGTTGATTCCCGAGATTAAGATGGGAGTATCACGATGAAGCAGAGAGGATGTGTTAGAGTTGCTGGGTGGGGTGCTTATGGAGTAATCATTATGCTTAGCTCGGGCAGTGAGTTTACAGGGGAGGAGAGGGGTGTCGGTGAAGGCCGATACAATAGGAGGTCTGTTAGGGGTGGATTGAGAAGAGTGTCGTCTTGCGACGGGACGGCTCAATCTGACATCATAGAGTTGTGGTCAGGATCAGACGGGTGGGCTTTAAGGAGGAGAGAGATATCATTTCTGAGTGAAGAGAGTTCTAAGACGAGGGACGAAAGTAAAAGTTCGACTTTAAGGAGTGATTGGGATGGAATTGAGGCGTAAAGTGTATCGGTTTAATGAAAGAGATTGGTAGGGTACGGGTTATCGAGGTGGGGGAAAGCATGGGGCGGAAGGGGGGGAAAGCCTGGAGGGGGAGGGGAATATAGTGAGGTAGTCGAACATTAATAGGGGTAGGGGATACATTGGAAGGAGGCGTAACGGAGGTATTCAATTTATTAAGATCGTTAATAGAGGTTGTGGGTATATCGGAGGTAGGCCTAAGAGGACCAACTTTAAGAAGACCAATAGGTGAATGAGGTGGGAAGTCAATAAGGGGTGGTGTGAATGGAAAGGAGTGAGATGAAAGAGGGGACAAAGGAGGGTGCAAGGAAATGCGTTGGGGAAGGAGGTAAGGAGGTAAGGGAGGGCTTTGGGCGGGGGATAGGTGATGAGGCGCATCAAAGGGTGAGGGAGAGTGGGAGTTGGGAGGAGGGAGGGTGGAGGGGGAGAGCGAAATATTGGAAAAGGGGGATAATAGAGGGTAGGTAGGCGAAACTGGAGGATTAGCTGCGGGGTTGGATAGGGTTGAGTTTGTGGGGGGAATGGTTGAGAGGAGATCGTCAGGTGGAGCGGGAGTGGTTGTGCATAGGAGGTTAGGGGTTAGGGAGGGAGCCTGAGTAGGTGTGGGGGTATTAGGGGATATAAGCAAGTTCGGGAGATCAAGGGGTGAGTCGGAGGGAGGGGCTAGGGTAGAGGAGAGAGCATTGTTTGAGAAGGTGGGTAAAAGGGGGTCGGTAGGTGACGCTGGGGGTGTGGCTGAGGTGTTGGAGAGAGAGGAGGTTGCGGGTGGATTAATCGAGAGGAGATGGTCAGGTGGTGAGCGAGTGGCCATGAATGGGAAATTTGAGATTAGGGAGGAGGGCCTGAGAAGGTGTGGAGGAATCAAGAGGTAAAGGTGATTTAGGGGAAGTCAAGGGTGTGGAGGGGGGGGGACAAGAGTTGAGGGGGGGGCAAGAGTTGAGAAGGGAGAAAGGGGGACACGTACACTCGAGGGTTGGGAGACATTCGAAGATTAGGAGAAAGTAGGGGATTGTCTGACAATCGGGGACTGGGAGATGTTAGGGGATAGGGGACAGGGGTGTCGTAGCAGCTAATAATGTTAAGGGCGAGGGTGCTAAATGGTGATTGAGGGAAGTCAGCTTGCTTGGGGGAGGGGGAGAGTGAGATGGAGGGAGGGGATAGAGGTGGGAGGAGAGGTGGGGGATCATTATTTGAAATATTGATAGGGACGTGGGAGGTCAGGAGTTGTTGGGAGGGGGCGATGAGGTTGGGTGTAGGAGAGGGGGAGGGCGTATCAAGGGGAGGAAAAAGGGGGGGTCGGAGGGACGATGGGAGAGGAAGGAGCTGTAAGTTAGGTGGGGACCAAGAGGGGAGACAGGGGGGGGGCGGGACAGTTTGTGAGAGGGATTGTGATAGAGATTTGAAGTGGAGCTCAAAGATGAGTAAGTGATTTTCAGAGGCTTGGATAAGAATGTTTCCAGATTTAAAGATGGAGATATCGATATCACCCGGAAAGGAAGGAGAGGGAGACGTGGAGAGTTTCACACCATATGGGATATTGCGGGAATTAGTGATAGGGAGGTGACGGAGAAAAAGGCTTTTCCATTTAGAAGTGCGTTTTGTGTAGAAGATGTAGTTGGTGATGATGGAGGAGTTTAGGTATTATGGTGGTCCGCAAATAGGGTTTCTGGGTGAAGACAGAGAAGTTTGTGCTTGAGGGTTTTCTTGCCGTGTTTGGAGAGATGAGAGGGGTAGAGGATAGAACAAGAGTTTGGGCCGGATTTAGAAATGGGTGAGGGTGAGACAGCGGGGGGAGGTGCGAGGGGAGGCATGAGTAGGAATATAGGGAGAGGAAGTAGGAGTGGATAAGTAAGAGCCAATAAATTTCAGTACAGGAAACTGATGTGTGGGAGTGGGGGGGGAGTAGGGTGAAGTTAGATCCAGGCAGGTTCAGACAGTAGGGTGAGGTTAGCCCATAGCAGGATCAAACAGAAAGAGGATGGAAGTGGGTGCCGGCAGACAGCGGGACACAAGTGTGGAGGGGCAGAGTAGATATTAAGGGCAGATGTCAAATTAAACATGAAGAAACAGAAAGCAAATCGTACAGACACAAGAACCCGTTGTGCAAAATAACATCATGGTTAAAGTAAGTGATATATGAATGGCATGAGGTACAAATAGCAATTCTAGCAGCAGTAACCCGAATTAATAAAACAGACCTAAGATGTAACATGAGGAATAACAAGTTTATCAGATAGATATAAAAAGGATAGATTGTGCAAAATAACCTAAAAGAGGAACAATGGGTGTCACATATAATAAATAGCAAAAGTTTCGAGAGGAGCACTCCTATCGCAATGTCTGAAGAAGTAGGGCTCACTTCAAAGATGGATGCCAAATTTGAGGAGGAACAAATGAGTCATATCTCTATGTCAATTCCTCAGCAGGGTCGGGGAAAGAGTCCTATCTCTATGTCCATTCCATAGTGAGGCATGAGGAAACAACCAAAACAACAACAAGAACAACAAAATGGAGGCCCTGAAGGCAACCCCCTTGAGCTGGATACAAAATGGGCACCACAGATTAGTAAGCAAATGTTGTTTTGCTCACTCTAAATCAGGTAAACAGCCCACTATATGGCGGACTGTCATTATTATTATTATTATTATTGTATTTCTTATATAGCGCCAGAATCGACCCCCGAAGGGGTATCTCCGCGCTTGCCTTGGGAACCCGTCCTGGCTTTTCCCTGTGAGATAGCCCCTATAGGGCATCCCCAAGGTGAAAGCCAGGCATCCCGCCGCGGGGGGCCGTTGTGGAGATTAAGCAAGCTTAATGCCCAGAGTTGCAGAGTGAGAACCCATGATTAGGTCAGGCACCGAAGCTAGAATTATCGAGTCTGTGGATATTTGAGCTCAACACCCTGCCGCGTCGGGAATCGAACCCTGGTCCCGGGTCTGACCTCTGCTTCAGGGTCTGCCTGCTCTAACCAGTGAGCCACACTTCTCCAATTAAGAGCTGGTGTGGAGCACCAGAAACCACCGGCTCAAATTAAGCACTGTCTGCCCCTAAGCAGCACGCACATTCAACCAGTGCAAAGATCACATGTCGCTTGTTTCTGGAAACACTAATTACTGTATCCAACTGTGCAGTTCTGCCCTCATTTGTCAGTACAGCAGCGGCTTCTGTGATCTTGTACAATTTTATCACCATTATTAGGAAGTTTCACTTAAGTAAACTCTTTGCGTTCTGCTAACCAAACCTTATTTTCAGAAACACATGAAGAACATCAAGGTCAGCCTCAGACTGTCTAGGACACAAAATACGCTCCAGTATGGGCACCGAAATAAAAGCAGACCCTAGATAGCTACAAACCGGCCCGCGTGATGACATTTGCAAAGCAGGGCAAATTTGAACTTGTGAAGACATGGTGATGGTGTATAGTTATCTTACAGTACCTTAGTCAGCATGCATTTGTGTTTTTGCTGTAATGAATGTCTGTGGTAATATCAGAGAAAGCAACAGTAAACATGAACCCAGGTAGCAGCAGAACACAAAACAGGCCAACATACAGCCACAAAAAAACAGGCCCACACACAGCTGTCGGACTAGCCCAACGAGCACTAGCAGATTGCCCTTCGTGTTAGGCTAGTCCGACCCTGCAGAAAGAACGCCAAGCAGGCAGGCCCGGTTTCACCCAAAAATCAAACTCACACACGCACACACTCTAAGACATCTGAGCCCTTCAACGTCTGGACAGTCCCAGTCTCACCCAGAAATCAAATTCACACACACACTCTAAGACATCTAAGCACTTTGACGTCTGGACAGGCCCAGTCTCACCCAGAAATCAAATTCACACACACACTCTAAGACATCTAAGCACTTTGACGTCTGGACAGGCCCAGTCTCACCCAGAAATCAAATTCACACACACACTCTAAGACATCTAAGCACTTCAACGCCTCATCAGGGGTAATATGTGCTATATAAATAAAACTACAATTACAATCTAAACTGTTGCTGTGCCTCACCTCCGCTCCTTTAAAAGAGTTTGGCGAGCATCTTCTAACCTGCCTAGCCATCGAAAACATATATGTAACCTGGAAACATTTCCTGCGGCAGCAAAGCACTTTAACGTTCACAGAGCCTAACTGGACGAAAGACACCTGTTTTCTTGGTAGGGCAAACATTAATTTTAAAGCAATCTCTTGTTATAACGGCGAAATTGGTCTGCGAGATCTGTTCTGGACTCAAACCAACCCTCGGGCACTGCCTGATTGCCCTGTTGACCAGTCCAACCCTGGCGCTGAATATGACTTCCATGCCATCAAGCTGTAGGAAGCTCAGAGGCAAGCATCATAGCCGCTATGAGACACCAACTTTTCCCCTACACTGCAACACTCACGAAAATTCTGCATTCATTTGTATTTCCAAAACAAAACTCAATGAAAATAGAACGTGAAAATGAAAACTAACTAGCCAACAGACTGATTTTAATTTCATCAAAATTCATTCCATGGGTATAGCCACAACCATGTTGTTAGCAGCACCTTGAGCCTATTTTCTTGTCTTGTGGAATTCACTCTAAACATCCATTTCAGTTTAAGTATTGGCATGCATAGATGCAAATTCATAATAACTACCTCTTCAAAGGATATTTCAGACACACAACGCACCTGAAGACTCAACAACCAAATCTACTGAAGGACTGGCTACTTCCCCAAAACAAGGCCAAACTAAAATTCTGGACTTTGCAACTGAAAGAAAAAATATGACCTGCTATTTGCTTACTTTGGACCTATTTCAGTCTGCACACTATAATAATACACCTATTTTTTTGTTTTAAATAAAACCACCAACGCACAAATGCATCGCAAAATGTGAGGTAGGTTTGTGCTTCACAAACATTGTGCACCTTGCAAGTTTGATATTTGTACATATGGTATGCGCTCAAAAGGCTAAGAAGTAAATAGGCACATAAAATTCAGAAAGGGAAGCGAAGGTTACAAAGGGCCAGATGTATCAATGCTTTTGCGACTCGCAAACGGCCTTTTTGCATTTTTTCATATGTATGAAAAAATCGCAATTTAAGGAATCGCAATAATTTGTGATTCCTTCTTTTGCCTTAGCATTTAAGGAATCGCAAATTTTGCGATTCCTTAAATGACATGTATGAACATTTTTAAATTGCGAATTTGTGTTAAGAAATCGCAAATTACCACCAACTTGTAGTTGGTGGTAATTTGCAATTTCTTTTAAAAATGCCCTATTTGGCATTTGTGAGGGTGGCATGTGACACACACATGTAGATTTTAGGGGTGCAGCAGGGTGTCTTGAGACACCCTTGCACCCTTGAAATAATTCTCAAATTGCGATTAGCAAATTGCGAATTCACAATTTGAGAATTATTGCACTATCATTTCTATGGGCCTCCTGGCCCATAGGAATGCATTGGAAAATATTCTTTATTTGCAAATTTGCAAAATGCGAATTCGCAAATACAGAATAATAAGGAATCGCTAAAAAATAGCGATTTTGTACATACATTCCATTTTGCGAATTCTAAATAGCGATTCGCAAAAAATTGCTATTTAGGATTCGCAAAACAGAATCTTGATACATCTGGCCCAAAGAATTGAAAAATGTCACGTTTCTTTATTAGGCTCTGAGGTGTTCTTTAGCCCAAAAGAATCATATTTGCCTCATCATTAAGACGCGTAGAACATTTTTCAACCTGGAGTTTGTAGTGGTACATGCCATTTTAACACTCAATGGATATATAGGATGGGCACGCAGGTGTAAAGGGGGCAGGCTTAGATTGCAGTATGGGATCCCACTACGAACTACCTTAAAAATACCACTGACATCAGGTAACATCAGGTCAATGTCTATGATAGTTACCATCAAGTGGAAGCAGTTGGTAAAGATCGGTGCTATTAAAGGGAAATTCAAACATTCACACTGGCTTCTTTCTGTGTGATGGTGATGCGAAGGCATGCGCTGGGAGCTACACACAGGAGCAGAGCAGAACACAGAAGCAGGGCTCGAGGCAGTCACCCGTGCCTCACCAGCCACTAAGAACTAACCTGCCACATAAAACCCTTCACAGTTACCAGGACAGACACTGAAGAACCCAACTGCCACCATAAATAGCAAAGGCACACAACCTCTACTGGTCTGGCCCGTACAATTTACCACAAACACAGAACTGAAAACACATGTCCACTACACACCCCGCACTCAGATGTGCCATCAAACATACCAGAGGCCTACATCCAACTCGCACAAACCCCAACATCGCAGAGTGACCATATACCCATCTAAAGACACACTGGCATGCACCAAATCCAAGACCAACACAATCACGATACACACAGAGCCTACAGAGACCCTTACACTTTTAGATCTCAGGCACCAAACATACAAGTACAATCAACATACCAGACATCAAATACTACCCACCACACATACTCAGCTCTGTTAACATACAAAGGTGTGTGTGGTGCACACACATGCCCAAATCCTTTCAATAAACATTATCGAGACAGACACATAACACACCATAGACACAAATGAAACCCCTGCATAGACCCCTTACAGACAGAGCCATGGACATGCCCCTTCTCCCCCATACACATATATAACACAGGAATAAACACCGACATACATCTAAATCCATGCACCTACTCTGTAGACATAAATTATGACACACACCACAGGACCACAGCTAAAAACATGGCACCCACATACACATTATCTGTCACACACAACACCTCCAACACACACTTGTTCCCATCAAGCATGCACATGTGCACAATAGCTCGAAGTCACATGCAAAAACATACCCAACACCTTCACTGTGCATACACATAGAACAGACAGGACACACATTCGCACACACACTCATGCTACAGCCACACTAATGATAAAAATAGTCAGGGTCACTGCAATTATGCGACAGGGAAGGGTCGAAGTATGCACATTTCCTGCAAGCACACTGACTGCAAGAACTGACGGTGTATGCGCACATCTAAGAGCAGCCTCTCAAACACACGCACAGTGTACAGTCCTGGCACACAACCCCTCAGCTTGACAGTCACATACACAGGCAGCACAATAACACCATAGGCCTGTAAACTCACACATATACACCCGCCCCCACCATTCCTAACCTACCCCCCAACCCCTGCCCGAAGGAAGCAGATTAAGACTTGCTTGACCCTTTATTTCAAAGATCGAAGTTCCTCAGATTCCAGTTTAAAAATGGAAAGACAACTCCATTTGGCACAACCCCACAATAAAGTACAGGGATAAGACTCTGAACATGCATTCATGGTATAGACACGGCATCTCCACTGCCAGCGACCTTCAGAAACAAGGCACGTACCTAACTTTTGTAAATATATATTTTTCTACAATAAAAAATTACAGAAATAAAAAAATAAATAAATGGAAAGACAACACCCTAAACTAGGCTTGGAGGTTTCTGTGCAGGAAAACAGATTTTTCATCGTTGGAAAAAAAAATAGAAAGCTCTATTGCACCCAGACACATTTTTTGCGTTTGTAATTGTGAACCATGCACAATTTCGCTCTTTCTTATGTGGGAATTCACTAACCTTCGCTGCCACCTTTCCCTGGGTACTTTATGCAACCATTAAGAATTCGAGATATTTGTCAGTCTGTGTCCAGGCCTGCCACCCTCTGCTGACTACTTGAGTCCTTCTGTTTTCTCGCACGCATGGCAAAGAAGGAGGGGTAGCTTGGCTTTGGGTGTTTTTTTTGTTTTAACCTTACAATGCCACATTTGTTATTTTGATATTTATGTGCTCATAAGCGCACACCTTTGACAGTAACAAATATTGCCACATCGTGTAAACGGTACTAGGGTTCACAGGCATATTTTTAGTAGAAGAACTAAGGATTAAGAGGCTAAAGAGGTGCAGGCAGCCTCAATGAAAGTGTGGACATACAGTGTGTGACTAATTTAGAAGAAACACCGGCCGGGCCTTTCACTGGCTGCTTACTGCCTACTTAGCGCATGTGCAACATATAGTGAGTGACAAAACTGAAACAAAAGGGCTTTTAGGCAAAAGCTTAAAGTGTGTTGCACCAGTAATTGCACAGTGTCAAGTTAGACCAAAACATAATGAACACCTTTACATTTAAAGCACACATAACGTTTGAGATGTATAAGGTGTTATGAATTGTCAACAGCGTTTCGATCCGTTAACCCGTTACACGGATCATCATCAGGACATAGATATTATGCCTAACAATATGAAGCCTCAGATGCCTATTTGGAA
Organism: Lissotriton vulgaris; assembly: GCF_964263255.1. NCBI lineage: Eukaryota > Metazoa > Chordata > Amphibia > Caudata > Salamandridae > Lissotriton > Lissotriton vulgaris. The sequence goes on from NC_141700.1 coordinate 162,062,092, forward strand.
GGAACGGAAGGAAAAAACAAATGGCAGAAATTAGGGGGTGCTCACTATATATTGCACATGTGTTAAGTAGGGTACAGGCTTGTGCCCCACTTTGTGAATTGCTGTGTAATATTCATCCTTATTGTTTGCAAGTAAATATCTGACTATCTGACCTCTGTCAGGCTGGACAAGTCAAATCAATATAGTAACGACTGAGTTTATGTACTTTACCCAACACAAAGTCCTGGAATGAGTGGTGCCTTTAATTATCTTCCCACCAGAGGGAAAGTAATTAAGGGTATAGAGTCCTTCCCAGCTCTTGTCCAAATAGGAGGACATGAAAAAGAAGTGTCATGTATTCTTCTTCGGCCTACCTCAGCGGTATGAAGACCCCTCTTGGCTCCTCTGGCTTCTAAGCTGTGTGCATGCATGTGAGTTGGTCCCTGCCTCTTGTCTTCAGGGAGGTGAGAAGAAACTTTGATACACCAGATTTGCTCTCATGGACAGAGATCTGCCATGTTGGGAGCGTTAGGAAATACTCAATTAGTAATTCCTCACCAGAAGTTATCTCAGCAGACTTTGGTCTACATAATGCTTCAGTAAAGGTGAGTGTGAATCTGATTAAGGACAGCTAGCACTTGGTTTAGTAATAGAATCATAGCACTACCCCTTCTCTTTCCATGCTGGGCCCACTTACATGTATACATGCTTCCGGAGACACCACGTCCTCTCCTAATGCAGACGACAGGGAGTTGATTCCTGACATTTTGCTTAAGTCCCAGCTTAGGAATTGGTACCTTTGTTAGAGAGGTTGTGCTCCTAACTTCACTCTCAGGTCCAGTGCAGTCCGTACTTTGCTGTAGGGACCTGAATGCTGCTGTACCTGAAGCCTGACAGTTTCTACTTAGTATGCATGGGATTCCTGTGGGTCATTTGTGGATGTTTGGAACAGATTCTGAATCCGCTGTAGTGATGGGGATCTACCAGACGCTGAATCCAAGTTGGTAGATCTGCTTACCCTAATCCAGAAACAAACTATCCAGTGTTCCTGCTTGCACCACTGTACCGCAGAACCCTTGGTGCTGTTGACACAGAGAAGGGAATCTCAGCTCTGGCATCAGCTCTGGCATCACTGTACCTAGACAGGGAGCCTGGGCTGGTGGCAATGTGGGAATGAAAGTCGGTGCTGGGGTCACTGTGCAGAGAAGACAGGGTGAAGTCAGAGTCTGATGATGCTGTAACTGCAAGCACTGTTCGGGCCCGTTCACCAATGCTTATTCACTCCCTGCTCACTGGGTTGTGGTAACCTGCCAAAAGGAGGTGTCCGCTGCCCTTGGTGTCAGTCAGAGTGTGGAATAGCAAAACCTTTTTAGGGGTTCACTGATGCACCTGGTCCTTAAACCAGTTCAGTTCAGTTCTTTATTTATTTCGAAGGTTAAAAACCATCATGAAAATACATATTAATACATGACCACATTAAAAAAAAACATACTGAACATCAACATTTTTAACAAAAAAGACAAGTTAAAAGACAAGTTCAAAAGAGTTTTTGTAGTTAATATATACAGACTGTAGACATGACAGGGAGCAGCAAATATCCTTGAGTTTCATCCCCTTTCGTCCACCATCATCAGCCCCTTGTATTTCTTAGTTTAATCACAATTTTAAAAAAAACTCATGATAGCAAACAAAGTACGCGTTTCAGTTGCTCTTTGCAAGAATAAGGCAGATTTGGCATGGATAATATTTGAGTTCTTTAAAATGTCCACCAGAAATCTTTGACGCGGTATTTTATAAAAAGGACACAATAATACAAAATGAAGGGTGTCCTGCGGAGACCTATTGTCGCAGCCGCAGGCACCCTTCTGCTCAATTGTTTGCGTGAAACCAGACGGATAGGCTAAAATATTATGCAGCAAATTGAGCCTAAAACGAGTCATTAAAAACCTCTCATGTTGGCTATACATTAAAAAGAGATACGGTTCCATGCCCACTTCATTACAAACAAGCGAATGAGCAACTACCGAGGGTTTAATAGAATCAAGTTCCATCCTCCTACAATCATATTTTTCCAGTAGTTGCTTTTGTACATAATGTCTGCTATAGATGTCCACATTTGAGGGGTCCAAAAATAACCTTTGTTGGTCAATAGCCCCTAATGTTTCTTTAATATATTTCAGCCAGGGAATTTGGAGCCATCTGTCTTTCCGTAAGCAATCCTGGATGATCTGTCTGGATAATTCCGCATTGGGGTTTGACCAAATTTTTAGCCAGGACAGTATTGGTCTCAGTCTAATCAAGTCAGATATGTATGGGGTACCCAGCTCTTTGTGTGTTATTGCTGCCGGGATGCTCATGGGAAGCTTTAACAGTTTTTAAAAAAAATGTATCTTCCTCTCCTTGTATCTGTTGTGCATCCCTAAAACCCCACACCTCCGCTCCATAGATAGCCTTTGAGATACTGACCGACCTATACAATGTCATCACCTGCTCAGGGGACCAGCGACCCAGTCGTCGGGCAAAGTTTAGTATGGCCCCATTTGCTGAGACTAGTTTCCTAGACCTCTCCTCAATCAAGGGGGCAAACTTGATCTTTTCGTCAAATAGGAGACCCAGGTACGGAAAAGTGGTCACAGTGTCCAGGATATGCTCGCCTAATTTGAACACAAATTTCTTATGTGATTTCTTCCCTACTACCATAATGAAGATTTTGTCAGGTTGACGGAGAGGTCCAAATTCCTCATGAAATCAGCAAAACCTTTAATTAGGAGCTGGAGACCGACTGCTGTTCGCGCCAGCAGGACCGCGTCATCCGCATACAAAAGTACCGGCAAATAACGCGAACCTACCTTAGGGCAGTCAGTCCCCAGGGCTATTAGGGCACTCTCCAGACCATTTATATAGAGGGGGAACAGGAACGGCGCCAGGATACACCCCTGCCTCACCCCGCCTGAGCACGGGAAGGGATCCGTACTCACCCCCCCGCGCTATAGCGGACCTTGGCAGTGGTGTTCCAGTGCAGCTCCCTAAGAATGTTAATAAGGTCTGGGTCAATTCCCAAGTTATACATAAGTGTCCAAAGTTTGGCTCTATTAACGTTATCAAAAGCCGCTGCTAAGTCCATGAATCCCATGTACATGGTCCCATCAGTCGTCTTGGTATATTTAGCCGTAAGGAGATATAGATTGAGGCATTGGTCACTAGTTGACCTGCCTGTTCGAAACCCGTACTGGGTTTCCACCAGGGTGTTATGAGTGTCAGTCCACTCTATTAAGCGGTTAAGAAGTGCCCTCCCGAGTACTTTAGCAGAGACATCAATCAGCGAGATTGGTCTATAACACTGCGGGCTGTCCCTACAACCTTTCTTATATATAGGGACAATCACCGCAGTGGACCACGATCTCGGAAGGCCCGATTTAATTGCTGCATTGAGTACTCTTGTTACTATTGGTGCCCATAGATCAGTGTTGCTTAAAAATAGATCTGGTGGGGTACCATCCGGGCCGGGGGCTTTGTTTCGCGTCAGCCCTAGGATTGCTTTTAGGACTTCCTCCAGAGATAGTTCTAGTTGTTCTGCCCTGGGACCCATCTATATTCCATCTCCAATGTCTACCTCCTGCTGATTATACAAAGATTTAAAATGGTTAATCCATTGTTCTGGTAGTATGTTGGAGCTAATGACTGGGGAGCTTGAGTCATGGAAACATGGTCTATTTATAATTCTCCAGAACTGGGCATAGTCCCTATTTTCTCCTGCCTCCCTCAGGTCTGCCCAAACTTCTTTTTGAAGAGCACTCTTTCTTCTCTTTACCTGGGTTTTGTAGTTCTGTCTGCACCGGGCAATTTCAATCTTGTCCCTCGGGGGCCTTTTTTAGACTCTGCTTTAGTTCTCTTAAAGCCCTTGAGCAGTTGGTATCGAACCATCTTGGGGAAGATAATTGTTTGACAGGCTTCTTAGTTTTCAGTAACCCTTCTACTATTTTAGTTAAAGATTCAAAAGCCACAACCACTCCTCTGTCCTCTATTGAGAGATCTAAGCAGGTCTCTATATGATCTTTCCCTTCACCCACTAACTTGGAGTAAAAATCTTGCGGGTTGATCATTGTCCACCTTATGCGTCTCCCTTGGTCTGTTGCTTGGATTTGGGTTTCAGTGGCCACCCCTGGGTTTTTCCCTGGTAAGCCTTTATAATTAATTTCTAGTGAAAGGGGATTATGATCACTAAAGGGACTCCACTCCGTTCTTATTCTTAGGACCTGCTCTTTAGAGAAAGCAGAGATCATTATCAAATCTATTATAGACCCACCACCTCTCCCTTTAAATGTGGGTATAGGGGTCTCCCCTACTTTAAGTGCGGCTAAATCCATAACATGGGTGAGCGCAAAGTTATCTAATAGCTTCATCAGAGCTGTGCCCTCTTTATTATGTACAAAATGGGGACCCTTTTCTAAAGGGCAGGCGGACCAGTCTACAGAAATAGGAAATAGCTTAGGGCATAGGTGGCAATTAAAGACCCCCATCAGCAGGACAGTTGGTTCAGGCCATTTCAACCTTGAATCCAATTCCTCATTTAATCTACTCTCCAACTCTAATAATATGGGAAGATTCCCATCAACCGGCCCAGAATTATAAAAATGTAGAAATAGTAGTCTCTCCCCCTGATGCTGTAGTGAAACTGCTTGTAGAGTGTCTGACGCCCAGTCTGGCTGTGACCAGGTACCCTTTAGATCTAAATCTGCATATATTGCTAAGCCTCCTTTTGCTCTCCCAGAATTCGTCCCATGGGCAGGTCTGAAAAAACACTTATAGCCCTCCAATTGACAGAGGTCAGAATCACGCGCCCATGTTTCTTGGAGAGCTATAACATGAAAGCACCTTATGAATTCTTCCCACTCCTTGCTTTTAAGTTTAGTTTTCAGGCCTGCTATATTCCAGGATAACACGGTCAATCCAGCCCTATTCTCTTTCCCTCTCACAATGATGGGTTCATTTACTCTAACCTCACCCACTATTGGTGGATCTGTGATGTTTTCACTTTTCTCCCCCTGGGTCGAGAGTTCTTCTGACCTCCCGATTTGTACATTCCCAGCACTCCCGCATTTACCCTCTATTTCTGGGTGTGGGCATTCACTGGTTGCTGAGGATGTTACAAAGTTATTTTCTAGTGGGATGAGTCAATCATTATCCTCAAGTGACTGTAAGGGGCAAATCTGTTTCTCCATTGAGGGTAGTCTCGTGGAGGAAAGAACTGGTCGGGTTGGCCTACAGGTCTTGGTCTTTGTGTGCGTTGTGATCTTCCGGGGATCCATCCACCATCATCATCAGCACGATTGGTGTTCCAGCTCCTTGGGTAAAAATACCCAAGTGGGAGTGCACAGATAGTGCTGGTTTGATTCCTATTGGGATTCTTCAAGATATAATCAACCAATCTAGTGTCTCTGAAGTTTGCGACTATACAGTCCCCTCTAATGTCTTTTTTCCTCCCACCAAGCCAATTTACTCGTCTTACATGCATTATCTCTCCTCTGTCCCCATTATTTAAGGGTCTGTGTATATTCAGCCACTTGGAGATTTTAGCGTGTAGTTGATGGTGTGATTCTCTCTCGGAAGGCCTAATTTCTGGCACCCCTGCAAAAACTATTACAAATGGGCTGGCCTCTGGAGGGAGATCTATGTGTGGGGCGGGGCTGTTTGTAGTGTAGAGAGGGTCAGAATCTGTATAACATGGTTCGTTCCCATCCCTCTGGGGGCGGTCTTCCTGTCTCCATTGCATTAGTGGTTGTAAAGGTGGTTTATCCATATTTTTGGAATTCGTGCTTTGAATGTGTCCCCCTCTTGGTTTGTCATTGGAGCCCCCTCTTTGGTTTTGGGAAGTTTTTGGTGCCTCGTGGATCTGGGCAATTATGTGTTGAGTATGACTAACACAGTTGTTATTTGGCAATCTGTTTTTGTTTACATTGTCACTAGTAACCACCTCATTTGGTTGAGTTGAATCAGTAGGGTGGTTTCCTGAATGTGTGTTCTATTGCCTTACTTTGTTTGGAGAGCTCACACATGATTTTGTCCACCTTACTTATAATTGGTTTTAGCTGTGCCGCGATAAAGGATTCTAGTTGTTTTTTAAGGTCTCCTAAGACTGCCTCAACCCATCCTGGTGGCGTTGTTTCTGTTTGTGTATTATTTTCTACTAGTATAAACTCTTGCCTGCTTGTTGAGCGACTGCCTCTTACGGGTGCTTTCCTTTGTCTCTGTGGCCCCTTGGTCCTCCCCTGTCGCTTCATTTTTCTCTGGTGGATCATTTCGTTACACCCAGAGATTTCTGGCCCCGGGGATTGTGCACAGGGGACATCCTCGGTATCATTATTTAAGTGGGTCACATTTCCTATCATATTTGGCCTATCTGCAGTTGGTGGGTCTCTAGAGGGTGTTAGAGTAATTGCATTAAGGTTAGGTGAGGAGGATAAACTCAGTTCCATACGTTCTATTTCCCCTGAAACCTTTTTTAACATTAAATCAATTGCAGTAGGTTTATTTCCTTTTGTTAGGGCAAAGTCCTTCGTTGCTGCTCGCGTTTGCTTAGGGGTTTCTCTATTGTGAGTTTTACTCACAACCGAACGTGTATTGGGATGGTTAGACATTTTTCCTCTTAGGTCTCCGACTTAGTCACTCTTGTGCCCACAGTAACAGGTTTAGTTATACTGCATTAATTGGTAATCCCACAATTAACAGGTGACAACACCGACTTAGTTCTCTAACACCCCTATTCTTCCAGCCGTTAAATTAGTCTAATTGTTTTATAAAGGGCTTCGACAGCAGTGACTTAGTCCAGAACCTCGATGTGTAATACCTGAATCAGTTGTTGGAAGTCCGATGGGGCCAAGGGGGGTGGCCCGTCCCGTCCCTCGTCGTCCCCCGCCCGGCGTTGCCCGCGCGCGTCCCGCGACGCTGGAGGAAGGGTTCGCTGATGTACGCCTCCCGGCGGAAGCGGAAGTCCAGCTGACAGGCGGCGTCCCCGGGAAGCAGGGGACGCTGGGGATTTTGGTTTCTCCTGCCCTGCCCCTCTCGGCGGCCGCGAGTGGTCAGCGGCGGCGGGGGCTAGCAGGGTTGAGTGCAGGCCAGGAAATGCAGGAATGGCAAGGTGTTGGCCCCAAACGCTGGTAACGGTGGTTCCCGCTCTGCCGAAGGAAGGGCTCGCTGATGTACGCCTCCCGGCGGAAGCGGAAGCCCAGCTGACTGGCGGCGTCCACGGGAAGCAGGGGACGCTGGGGATTGTGGTTTCTCCTGCCCTGCCCCTCTCGGCGGCCGCGAGTGGTCAGTGGCGGCGGGGGCTAGCAAGGGTTGAGTGCAGGCCAGGAAATGCAGGAATGGCAAGGTGTTGGCCCCAAACGCTGGTAACGGTGGTCCTTAAACCAACAAAGAAGAGATTGGAACGGAAGCTGTAATATCAAAAGAATACATTTATTAACTTCACATGAGGGAGACTGTGTCAATACGGTACCCTCAGGCCACTGTAGGAGGCAGTCCAAAGAATACAAATAAACAAAAACAGAGAGGTCAGATCGGTCTCAAAAAAGCCACAGAGACGGAGCGAGATAGATAAGAATCACACACCCACTTTGGGTGGATAGGAAAGCCCTCACACACCGACCTAGTCAGTGTCATGCTTCATCACCGGGCCCCACCAAAGAGGCCGAGTGCCTCTTCGGTGTGCTGCGATGCCAGAAAGACTGTGGAGCTGGTTGTGTGAGAAGGGCGTGCTGTGAGGGTAGCTAAAATTAAAAGTGCCTAAAAGGGTATCAGTAAAAAAAGTTTAATGAGTGATCCCTAAGACACAAGTGAAGAGTATTATGTGTCTGAATTAAGCTGCCAAGGTTTAAGGATTGGTTAAATTCAGAAAAAATACTTAAGTCGGTCAACATGTTTCTGCCATATGGGTGGTTTCAATTTACCAAGGCATTCGTCAGGACTAAACCCCGGCGGTATGGACTCTCTAATCGTCCACCCTGACCTGGGGACGTGAAAGTGAAAATCTTAAAAAAGGTGAAAAAAGTGCTTAGAAAAGGTGGAAGAGCGGGTCGCTCATTCCAAAAAATGCTCCAAATTATGGAGTATCTCAGCACCTGTAAAGTGAAATACACATACAAACACAAAAAGACATACACACAATTAATATAAGCCATTGCATTTGATCATGGTGCTCCATAGTTAGTGGCATAAATAGTGTTCCCAAAGTAGACACTAGTTTTGACACCATCCAAGTAGCCCTGTGGGGATGATATCGTTAACTCTTGGAAGTGAAGTGGTAAGGGTGTCTTTAAAAACTAAAGCAGTGGATAGAAGGGTTAAAAACACGATGTATGTACTCCTTATGAAGGGATCAATGGACCAAAGGTCTGTGACCCCCTAAGATGGTAACTTAGACTTATATCTCACTTTAAAACAGGGCGCTACTTGCACCATGGGTCTCAGGAGAGGGGTTGGAGCGTGCCTGGCACATACTGTAAAAGAAAGGGTTTGCTTTAAATCCCTGTAAAACGGGTGTACACTTAGCTCGTTTTTGTAGAATGTCAGCGATCCTATAGCTGAAGTGCACTCACGCCCTCAACGCTCTCACCCCGCTGTGAACCTGGGTATCGCCTCAAAACCGGACCCCGACGATGGAGAGCGGGGCCGGTAACTGAGTCTTAAAGCGTTCGTGCTGCACGCCGCGCTCTTCCGGGTGGGCGTGTCCAGCCAAACCGAGGCTTGGAACGCACCCGCCCAGTGTGGAGAGGCACGGCCGGAATCCAAATGGAGGCTTGGAAAAGTGAGCCAATAGAGAGCCTGAACGGCGTTGATGCCGGTGTGAAGCTTTATTGGGCTCATGCACAGACGGCGGTAACTTACTGGAATGTGCTTAAATCTCCAAAAGAATGCAACGCCAGTAAGAGCATCTGTGGTTGCATGCAGATAGTGCAAAGGATTGATCAATACAAGTCGTTATGCTGAGTGCACACTAATAGTAAGAGTGGTATGAAAAGGCACTAGTGTAGTAACAGTAAGGGGTTTTGTCCAAAGAATACAGACACCCTGGGTCTTTTATGCCCAGTTTATAGCTGAGTTAGTATGTAGACTTAAAAATAGGCGGTGCAAGTGTGCACATGAATAGCTATTAGACATATATGGACTAACAGAAAAATACTTAGTCAACAAAGTAGGAGTACTAACAGATTTGCTGACATCAGTTAAAATAGCCTGACAGTTATACACTAAGAGCAGGTGCATTCTACCAGCTAGGCCTTTCTGAGCATGTGCAGTGCTCTGGCTCAGTACGGAAGGCGTTAACTGTAACTGATGACTTTAGCAGAATACAAGGGCAGGCAATAGTGAAGAGGGAGAAAGCACATGGCGAGCACATGGCTAACTAAAATGGCTGCCAAAAACAAAATGGCTTCAGCTGATGCTAACAGCCATTTCAGCTAGTTTCCACAAGAGGGAGTCAGGAGGAATAGGAGTTCCATACAGAAGTGCCATTCCTTGCATGTGCGTGTGAACCACACAGCAGGACACAGTTCCTGCATCTTCATCCATTTGTTCATGTGGGCACTCTACTAGCAGCCAGGATGACTGAATCATGCCAGGAGCTATGATGCAGTTAAAGCAATGGTTTCCCAGCATGCCAGAAAGCAAACACAGTGGGGGCGCAGCACAGCAGGCACACACAAAGAGCAGGCACACACACACAGCAGGAACACACAAAGAGCAGACACAGACAAAGAGCAGGCGCACACAAAGAACAGACACACAGAAAGAGCAGGCGCACACAAAGAGCAGGCACACACAAAGAGTAGACACACACAAGCAGCAGGAACACACAAAGACCAGGCACACACAAAGAGCAGACGCACACAAAGAGAACACACACACAAACAGCAGGCACACACAAACAGCAGGAACACACAAAGAGCAGGCACACACAAAGAGCAGGCACATACAAAGAGCAGACACACAAGAAGCAGGCACACACAAAGAACAGGCGCACACACAAAGAACAGGCGCACACAAAGAGCAGGCACACACAAAGAGCAGACACACACAAAGAGGAAGAACACACAAAGAGCAGGCACACACAAAGAGCAGGCACACACAAAGAGCTGACACTCACAAAGAGCAAGAACACACAAAGAGCAGGCACACACAAAGAGCTGGCACACATCATGTCGAACAATAAAGAGATGTGGACTCCATAACAGTCATGCTGATTACGCCAGATCATTATCTTATTTTATCAGATCTTACCATTTATAAAGATCTTCAGTCGACTGGACCTTTTTATCTGCTGAAAAGTGTAAAGGGGAGAAAACTAATACGATCACCACCATCAATAAAACTTACCAATTCAGACTCGGAATGAACCACCTGACACTGACTTACAAGTTAAGGGTTTTATTACAAAGTCAAAAATAACTGAACATACAAAGCACCTCATAACGAGGTTAAAAAAATACATGGGCACTAATACGAAATTCATTTTACGGACTAACCTAATTCGGTGCAACGTGAATAGAATAATAAATTCTAGGAGAATTAAACAGGCAACAATTGCTCCAATATCCAAAATAGTCTTCATCAGTTTTACAGAAAGGAAAAAATAATTGGTTAATTCTGTCCCTACTCTAGCACTAAGGTGACATCCCTATATAGCATCCTTCAGGCAGAGATGAGAAAAGGTGTCAGCTCGTGAAGACTTTCTAAGAAGCCCACTCACGTTGGAAAGGGTCATAAGTCAAGCTAAATCTTCATTCTAAAATGGATCCCTTCTCTTACCCTCCTAACGGCCCTCTACTCTCATCTGCCCTCTCTGCCTCGTCTGACTCTCCTTCCCCAGGGCACTGTCCCTAATACAAAATGATCAACTCAAAGAACACGCCCGAAACACCTCCTTTTGATGGAAATCTTTGGCAGGGGATTTTCCACAAACTTCTGCTCCGTCCAAGAATGGTTAGGTTGTCTTTGGGTCCCAGGCTTCTCCAGAGAGCTTCCAATTATCAAATTGCACTGTAACATTGTAACAGGTCTCCCCCATACCTAACTCCTAAAACAAGGAGCTTCAGTCTAACTAACGAGAAAAATGTCCTTGCACCTGCAACGGAAAGCATGTGAACAAACCAACCTTGCACGTACAAATCTGCTGACTGCATTCAACTGAGAGCCCTTCCAAGGAAAAATACATTTCAGGCATACTCGATTCTGCTAACATAAAAAACCACAGGCCTTTAATGACAAAACGTGAATACTCATTTCAATTCAGGCCTTTAAACTTCAAACTTACACAAAATTAATAAACATTGCATTTATAAGCATTACATTTCTTCACCTTAAGACACATTTAGTCATCCCTGCCCAAGCAGACTTTATAGGACATGTTTAAGTCTAATTCAATACATTACACACAAACTGATTCGTTAAACACTTGCAATAGACTATTACATTTAAATGTCGTTTACACTTTTCTACTAACACAAATTAAAATCCTAGCATTGTACATACATTATTCATTATTACATCCACATTTTCTAATGATTAATATTTAATTCAACCCATGAATACATATGGGTGCAGACTACCAGTGATTATGATGTACCCCTTCAAATTTCAGAATAACATGACGCTCTATCAATGCCCTTTTCTGTTTCCTCCTCTTACCTCTGCTAGTCTGCAAAGCAACAGCGACTGTTATAGAGCCTGGATTTCAAGTTTCTCCAAAGGCTACAGGCCCCGCGGACCATTAGAATGAGCGAAACACGTGTCACAAAGTGCTCGGTGTCTCCTGTCTCTTGGTTAATTCAGAGCCGGATGTGCTATGTTTGTGCCATAAAACCCCCTGAGGGAAACTAGGCACGGGACTGTATGTGCTCTGGGAGGTTTATGTGCTTAGGAATGATCAGTTTCTATATTTTCGTTCTAAAGTATTTCGTCGACTTTTCTTTCTATGGAGTAGGGAGTGTAGACGGGCACGGCGCTCAGCAGAACGATTTCTAGGACCAGACATTATTTTTAGCGCAACCCATTAAGCCCTTAGAAAGTGGCAGCTCGTCATGTACCTGCATGCCTCTGTCATGATCCGTTCTATTGTTTAATCATGAAATGATGAAGAGTTGCACTGAAAGAAGTAGCAGCTCTTGATTAGCGCCCAATATTCTGATTTCAGCAAACAGCTGTTACAATCTCTCAAGGTCCTTTGCACTGCGAGGTTGTTTCTAAACAGGGAACACGACAACAGCAAAATATGATGCATACACGCTCTTCAAAAAGAACTTTAATGAATGGGCCCCATTGGCTGCAGTTCGTGCAGGGGGATAACTCCCTTCCGGGTGGGAACTCCAACCACTGCCTTGTTGATGCTGTTCCTCCTGCCAGGGCCGAACTGGGAACACAAAGCAGCCCTGGCAATTCAGCTGGAGAGAGCAGGGGGGGCGGTTGGGGGGGGTTCTAGTGAGAAGGACTTCTGCAACTTCACCTCTGCTGCCTCTTTCTTTGCAGGGGGGCGATATTGAAGCACTGATGCAAAACCAGCCCCCAGGAACAAAACCGGCTCCCAACCTGGGAGTTGCTATCCATTTGGCTCTGGCAGTCCCTGCCTTTCCGGGGGCCACATTGAAGATGAGAGGGGTGTTGGGGAGATTCTGCCGTTTGCCGCCCCCCCACCAGCCGCAGGTAAGAGCGGTAGGAGGCCGCCTCCCCCAAAAACTAGTCAGGGGTGGCCTTAGGCATGTGCATGCTGTGCACCTGCATAGGGCCACCAAACCCCAGGGGCCACCACACCAATATATATCCTTAATATAATAATCCTCTGAGGATGGGTACATATTTGCGTGGCGGCCCCTGGCACGGATTTGGTGGCCTCCGGCTCTGTTCCTCTTCCAAACACCCTGACCACGCCCTCTCACCCCCCCCCACTCTTCACTGGCCTCCGTGCTCCGCCCCACCCGGACCCCATCTTCCGGGGCCCCCTACCTACGCTCCCTGCCCAGGGCTGCCATGAGCCTAGAGCCGCCCCTGAACTAGTGCCGCCCGGGGCGGATCGGCCCCTCTTCCTACACTACTTCTCCCACCGCTCAAAAAACGTCCCCCACCCTTCTGGCCCATCGGGAAAATGTTACAGCCAGTCTGACCCTGGTTCCTTCAATTTACGGGAATGAGAGTTTAATAAATGTAAAAAGGTCTCAGGCACCAGCTTAAACAGAGCAATGAGAAGCAGAGCCGCACCACAGAGGTCCACAGAAAACATAAACCGACCCCAGCCATCAAACACCATCCACATCAGAGTGAGGTGTACCCCGGGTACAGTAAATTCCTCCTATTTCAAATTTTTCACCTGGAAATGAGGCTTAAAATCTGGAGCCTCTGTTCAAAGCACCAAACTCCGTAAGTGTTGTCTTTGTTGTGGACCTTGTCCCCTCAATAAATGTCAGCAGATTCCACCTAGCAGGATTTGTCAGAGAAAACGGCAGGGATGCAGTCATTATGGCACAACTCAGAATTATGTTCCCTGCACAAACTCCCCTTTGCAGTGGCCGTCAGAATGTAACCCCTCACCCCCCCCCCCCCCCCCATTGTAATCAAGCCTCACTCTACACCAGCTCCCTAAAAGCTATGGAGGCCACTTCACTCCATATCATCAAGGACACCGTTTCCAGTGCTGGGCTTCTAGCCTACAAGCCATTGCAATCAGTTGCGTTATTATTATCAGTACAGGCAAGCCAAGACTACAACACCCAGAATGCAATATGCTGTCAAATGAGGATCAGAACTGGAAACAGTGACCTGTCTTTATATCTATTGCTAATGGCCTAAAACGTAAAGGAACTTTTATATATGCATATTATATTTTTCAAGATTTATTTAATATTTAGATTTTTGAACTTCTCTTCTTGAACATTAATTCTGTTTCACATTTTATACTTATGCTTATCCTCAATTAGAAATGATTCTACCCTTTATCATTTCAAATCAAAGCCATTTATTTTATTTTGTAGTTTAATTAAGTGCAGACTAAACCGGGTAAGTTTCAGAACGCTGGACATAAAATACGTAAACACATTGAAAACATTATATAGCTAAAAAAAAGATGTTTCTAACAGAGAGGAACGTGTACATATACACCCTTAGGCGGGATTCATGCCCGAGATCAAGTCTCACTAAAATGTAGCTCAATTTACGCTAAGTGGCCATGACTTTTTTCATGAAATATGTTGGATTGTATATGGCTTTAACCAGTCAGGGCAGTAGGTTTATATGAATATGAAGGCAATTTTAAGGAGGGCAGACTAGGAAAGAAGAAGCAAAAAAAAGAAACAAGAAAAAACATAACAACCCCTTTAATCCCTGTCTGACCTTGATTCTGTGCAGGGGGTGATAGTGTGAGGTATTTATCACACCTGGAAAATACTGATACGCAGGGGTGATATATTTATCAGGTGCAGCACATATCTTCTAATCCAAGTTCCCCAACTCAAATTGAGGAATCACACCAGGATTTAGTATTAATAACACAAAAGTTCACGTTTTGCCTTGTCACCGAACCTTTTACCCAATGCATTCCAGTAGATTTTACCAGATGTAATCTGTCAGGGGGAAACAGCAGAGGAGCAACAGTCATCCCACGACTCAGGACTCTGGTTCCAGGAAAAACTCCTGTTTATCCACATTGAGGCCTCTGTTTGTTTCATGACAAAATTGCAGGTGCTCAATGGGCTCTTGTATTTTCTGCTGTTATCTAGAGATGCCCAATGGGCTCATGTACCTTCTGCTGATATATAGAGATGCCCAAAGGGCTCTTGTATTTTCTGCTGATATCTAAAGGTGCTCAACAGGCTCATCTACCTTCTGCTGATGTCTAGAGATGCACAATGGGCTCCTGTGCCTCCTGCTAATATCTAGAATTTAGTGCTGTATTTGTTTCCCTGTTTGTTTGTCTGTTTGTTTTACATGTTGGATCCCTTGCCATTTTGCACTGACAGTATACGGTTGAGCACGCCTGGATGTCCAGGTGATATTTATTCATTCTTTTACAAAGCAGTAGTGTACCGTTTTCTGGTCCTGAGGAATGCATTGAGAAAATCTTGTATAATGCAGAAACATGTCGACCACCATTAAGTGCGGTTATTATTTAAAACCTGCACCCACACCTGCCTTTTAATCTTAGGGTTTGGGGGATATTAATAAAATTTCTTTTTTCCACCCATTCACCTAATTTTATAATTACCCTTCACTTTTCCACTCCAATCACTTTACACTGCTTTTTTTCATTAGCCACTATCATACCCTTCTGTCCTGCCCTCACATCACATTTCGGTCACGGTAATCAGTTACCGGCCGTCTTGCCTCCTGGGTAAGGAGATCCCATATGATGACAACAAGGGCGGTACAGTGTGGCTTCTGATGGGAACAATACATTTTTCTCCATGTACTCTTGAGTCTCGACTTGACCATTCACTAAATATTATTTTTCACCGGTACTGCCCAGCATGCTTTTGGTATAGTGGTCCTTCCTGCCAGACTTACTGACTCCTTTCTTTGACCCCCAGATATTATTTGTTGTGATATATTGTGGTTGGGGCTCATATCTGGTTGGTCGGTAAACCTGCCCTTAGACCCTCCCTAATTTTTTGTTGAACGGGATATCTAGAGATGCCCAACAGGCTCATGTACTGTCTGGTATCTATAGATGTTTAACTGTCTTGTGTGCCTTCTTTTGATATCTAGAGATACTCAATGGGCTCATATACTTTCTGCTGATATCTAGAGATGCTCAACTGGCTCATGTGGCTCCTGCTAATATATAGAAATGCTCAAATGGCTCATGTGCTTTCTGCTGATATGTAGATCTACTCAACAGGCTCATGTAACTTCTGATGATATCTAGAGATACTCAACAGGCTCATGTAACTTCTGATGATATCTAGAGATACTCAACAGGCGCATGTAACTTCTGATGATATCTAGAGATACTCAACAGGCTCATGTAACTTCTGATGATATCTAGAGATACTCAACAGGCTCATGTAACTTCTGCTGATATCTAGAGGTGCTAAATTGGCTTATATGACTCCTGCTAATATCTAGAAATGCTCAATTGGCTCATGTGCCTACTGATGGTGTCTAGAGATGCTCAACGGGCTCATGTACCTTCTCCTGATTTCTAGAGATGCTCTACAGGCTCATGTACTTTCTGCTGATATTCTAGAGATGCTCAGTAGGCTCATGTACCTTCTGCTGATATCTGGAGATATTAAATAAACTCACATAGCTTTTGCTGATATTTAGAGATGCTCAATGGGCTCATGCACTATCTGCTGATATCTAGAGATGCTCAACAGACTCATGTACCTTCTGCAGCTGTCTAGAGAGGCTCAACAGGCTCATCTACCTTCTGCTGATGTCTAGAGATGCACAACGGGCTCATGTGCCTTCAGCTGATATCTAGAGATACTTTGTGGGCTCATATACCTTCGGCTGATATCTAGAGATGCCCAACTGGCTCATGTACTGGCTGGTATCTGTAGATGTTTAATTGTCTTGTGTGCCTTCCGCTCATATCTAGAAATGCTAAACAAGCTCATGTACCTTCTGCTGATATCTAGAGATACTAAATGGGCTCATGTGCCTCCTGCTGATATCTAGAGATACTTTGTGGGTTCATATACCTTGGGCTGGTATCTAGAGATGCCCAACTGGCTCATGTATTGTCTGGTATCTGTAGATGTTTAATTGTCTTGTGTGCCTTCCGCTCATATCTAGAAATGCTAAACAAGCTCATGTACCTTCTGCTGATATCTAGAGATACTAAATGGGCTCATGTGCCTCCTGCTGATATCTAGAGATACTTTGTGGGTTCATATACCTTGGGCTGATATCTAGAGATGCCCAACTGGCTCATGTATTGTCTGGTATCTGTAGATGTTTAATTGTCTTGTGTGCCTTCCGCTCATATCTAGAAATGCTAAACAAGCTCATGTACCTTCTGCTGATATCTAGAGACTCTCAACAGGCTAATGTGCCTTCTGCTGATATCTAGAGATGCTCGATGGGCTCATGTACCTTTTGTTGATATCTAAAGATGCTCAACAGACTCATGTACCTTGTAAAGATATCTAGAGATGCTCACCAGGCTCATCTACCTTCTGCTGATGTCTAGAGATGCACAATGGGCTGATGTGCCTCCTGCTAATATCTAGAAATGCTCAACGGGCTCATGTGCCTTCTGCTGATATCTAGAGATACTACATGGGCTCATATACTTTATGCTGATATCTACAGATACTCCGTTGGCTCATATACTTTATGCTGATTTCTAGAGATGCTCAACTGCCTCATGTGCCTCCTGCTCATATATAGAAATGCTCAACTGGCTCATGAGCCTTCTGCTGATATCTAGAGATACTCAAAAGGCGCATGTAACTTCTGCTGATATCTAGAGATACCCAACAGGCTCATGCACCTTCTGATGATATGTAGAAATTCTTAACAGGCTCATGTACCTTCTGATGATATCTAGAAATGCTTAACAGGCTCATGTAACCTTTGCTGATATCTAGAGAAGCACTATGGTTAATACCCCAAAACCAGTCCCAGGATGCTTGTTTCTGGTCCAGGGAGGACCTGGCTTGGAAATTCGGTCTGGACTGTTACCACGAGGACAGGGTCAAGACTGATTCGCATATGGCTGGGTCTAAACTGGGGTGGCATGTTGAGCAAAAAAACTATGGATTTAACCCAGATCTCTTGACTGGATTTGAATATATGATTTAGTCAGCATCCAATCCAATAAGTGTTTGCGTAGCACTTTTCGCCCTACGTGCGATGGGTATGCTCAGATGTGGGTCCCTTGCTCACCGTGCCACTGGATTCAAGGTATCCTGGCTGATTTGGGGTAATACCCCAAAACCAGGATGCTTGTTTCTGGTCCATTGAGGATCTGGATTGGCAGTTCAGGCTGGAATGTTCCCATGAAGAACAGGGTCAAGACTGATTTGCATATGGTTGGTTCTAAACCAGGGATGGCATGGTGAGCATAAGAACAATGGATTTAACCTAGATCTCATGACTGGGGGTAAATGTATGATTTAGTTAGCATTCCCTCCATCATTTGTTTGCATAGCACTTTTTGCCTTAAGTGGGATTGATATACCCAGACGTGGGTCCCTTGCTCACAGTCCACTGGATTCAAGCTAGCCTGGCTGACGAGGGGTATTTCCCCAAAACTGGGCCCAGGATGCTTGTTTCTGGTCCAGGAAGGACCTGGCTTGGCAGTTCGGGCAGGACTCTTACCATGAGAGAAAGGATCAATACTGATTTGCATATGGCTGAGTCTAAATTGGGATGGCATGGTGAGCAAAGGATTGATGGATTTAACCCAGGTCTCTTGACTGGGGGCGAATGTTTAATTTAGTCAGCATTCTGTTCATCATTCGTTTGCAGAGCACTTTTTGCCCTAAGTGGGATGGGTATGCTCAGACATGTTCCCTTGTTCGCTGTGCCATTGGATTCAAGCTAGCTGGCTGATGATAGGAAATACCCTGAAACCGGTCCCAGGATGCTTGTTTCTGGTCCATGGAGGACCTGGCTTGTCAGTTTGGGCTCAACTTTTCCCATGAGAGACAGGGTCAAGACTGATTTGCATATGGCTGGGACTAACCTGGCATGGCGAGCAAAAGAACTATGGATTTAAAACAGATCTCTTGAGTAGGGGTGAATGTATGATTTAGTCAGCATTCCGTCCATCATTTGGTTGCATAGCACTTTTTGCCCTGATGAGAGGTAATACCCGAAAACCGGTCCCAGGATACTTGTTTCTAGTCCAGGGAGGACCTGGCTTTGCAGTTTGGGCTCAACTGTTCCCATGAGGGACAGGGTCAACTTATTTTCATATGGCTGGATCTAAACTGGGGTGGCATAGTGAGCAAAAGAACAATGGATTGAACCCAAATCTCTTGTCTGGGTGTGAATGTATGATTTAGTCAGCATTCTGGTCATCATTTGTTTGTGCAGCACTTTTCGACCTAAGTGGGATTGGGATGGGACGTGGGCTCCTTGCACACTGTGCCACTGGTTTCAAGCTAGTCCGGCAGATGAGCGCTAATAACCCGAAACGGGTCACAGGATGCTTGTTTCTGGTCCATGGAGGACCTGGCTTGGCAGATCAGGTTGGACTGTTTCCTTGAAGAACAGGGTCAAGGCTGATTTTCATATGGTTGGGACTAAACTGGGGTGGCACGGTGAGCAAAAGAAAGATGGATTTAACCCAGATCTCTTGACTGGGGGTAAATGTATGATTTAGTCAGCATCCCATCTATCATTTGTTTTGCGTAGCACGATAACTAACGATGCTCAACAGGCTCATGTACATTCTGATGATATCGGGTGTAATCTGAAGGCCCCTAGTTACAATCCTCGAAATTTGTGTCATCTGCAGGTCACAAATTGCAATCATAATCCAATAAATGATATACTTTTATATGCCAATCTCTTACTGTCAGATTTACAAAGCCCCCAGACAGACAAAAATCCTGTATGTCCACCCGTTCCAGTCAACCACTCAGGTATCTTGACAAAATAAGAAGAAACGTGCAATGGTTTAAGGAAATGTTCCTATCTGCCATAATCTACATGCAGACCACTCTGCAACTGCAACAAAGCCCTAAGCCCCCTTATGCAGAGCTGATGACACCTCTCTCTGTGCCCTTGCTTCCTGGGACTTTTTAATATTCCTGTTCTCTTAGCCCTTCCTTAAAGACCTTTTAGTCCCTTCTTTATCTTTTATATTATGCTCTTCCCTAGAACAACAGCCAATCAAGTCAATCACTAATTCTGAACAAAACACCAAGCAGGACTTTGAACACTTTCCTGTAGCACCTACACCTCACTGAGGAACAGTCTCCATCCAGCACACTGAACCTGGGGCGGAGATGTGTGCTTAAGGCTTCATGGCTGAAAATGGACTTTATTGTGTGATTAATTAAAATCAAACAAAATCAATCCATGCATAAATAAAACCATACAGAACACATGGGGAAGGACTGATATACAGAAGATTGCACCACGTTGGTTACGGTGCCCAAACATCCATTACAAACGGTCATATTAACTAAAATATCACATTATTGTCTTAATCTCTCTTTCCACCACATTCAGGAATTTGACTCATTTTCCGAATATGACATAGATCCCCCTCTTAGAAAGTTCCTCACTGCTCCTATGCAATTCCTAAGCCCTGTGTTGTTCAGTGCTTGTTTTTGCAAGAGTCTTCGCAAAGTTGCCAACTTTGGGCAGACAGAATGTGGGCCATGGTCTGTCAGTAACCACACACATGACACCTGCCGTTATGTTGTGATTTCATTCACCCCTCTCTGAACTGACCAAGGGTGACTTGCAGAAGTGCAGACATACACATTTTCTGCTTTTTGTCACACCCATAATTTAATAAAGACAGTCCTGTGGTTTACCAAACTATAGGAACCAATGGCCAGCCCTGTTCAGCCCTTCTCCAAAACCGGGCACTTCTGCCAATTTTGTAACTTAAAAAAAGTAAATATGTTAGAGTGATGTACAAATGTGCAATGGAAGCTTGAAAAAACTCCACATGATGTACACAATTTGGATTCATCGACAAACTGAATGAATGATGGATGATATTTTTATAAAGTGTGCTAATGCCCATAGTTGTCTTGGCGCTAAGGAACTGTCATGGACGAACCGTAACCCTGCTGGAAACTATTGGTTAGGGAACGGCCAGGTTTTGAGCAATTTCCTGAAAGGAGTCAGGTTGGTCTAAGATTTTATAGACAAAGGAAGGCTTACAGTTTTCCAGTGGAAAAGATGGAACTTCCGCTACCCCATACTGTCCTTTTACATTTAGGTACCACCAACTTTTTTGTGAAAGTGGAAGGCAGCATTCAATTAGGGACATTTCACTGGGATCTGAGCTTCATATATTTGGACCACAAGCATGGAGAGCCTGACTGTAGGTTAATAAATACTAAAGACCCAGAGTAAGGACTAGAAGGCTAAATCGGTCTTGATGATATTATTCAAACCAACCCTACACTGCAAGAGGCCGCAGCTAGAGCGGAAACATCTGTGTATGGTTGGGTCATGGCAGCCCGATCCACTCTGAAAGCAGACCAGGGGCCTACATCTAACCAGGAAAATGTCAGAGTTGTAGAATGGTCAGTCCAGCTCTGCCCCAAGCCACCAGAAAGAGACCCTCCTACTAAAAGCTTGGCAAGCTGATTCAACATGGAAAGACATGTCTGTTGCCTTGCCTCCAAGGAGTGCAGAGGTTGCCTCAATTAACTGAATGTTTTAACCTGCTGTGCTTTGGATGAAGACTGGTTATTTTTTTTATTTATTCTGTGGTACGCAGTAGCCAGCCACAGCGCATGTCTGTGAAATGAGATGATTTACTTCTGCTTACCACGGATGATCAAGAAGACGGACACCAGCACGTAGCCGCATGATGAACCACTAACTGCAGGTAGACCATGGGTCTCAGGTAGCGTGAGCGGTTCATGAGCTTCTCCCCAGCGGCGGCTCCTCCGATGAGCGTCGCCTCTGCTCTTTCAGTAGTGCACACAGGAGAAATAAAATTATATTAGAACATTGGAATGTTGGGAGCTCCATTGAAAACAATGGAGTGCTCTGGGCTTATAATGGCTGGTGTAAGCCGGAGCTCCGACATTTCAATGTTTCTTTGTTCACAGCTCTGGCTGTGAACAAAGGCTTCAGGGAGCCTGAGGGGATTCCAATCCCCTCACGCTCCCAAAAGGCTTTGTTTTTTTTTGTTAGAACATTTTGTCCTCTAGTGACAGAATGTTCTAATAGCCTTATAGCGGGCTATAAGGCTATAATAAAACTACTTTATTATCATTTTATTTTTCCTTGCTGTCACTGAGCTGAGTCTTGGGGGCGGGGCCATCCTGACGGAGAGTCAGCAACAGGGAGGGGGAATGGTGGGCACTACGGGCACATGTGGGTTTGGCCAGCTGTCTCAGCCAAACCGACGTGCACACTAAGCCTTTCTCCAAACCGAGTTTTGAATTGTAGAGCTGGGTGGAGGAGAGATACAGGCTTCCAGTCCCTGTCTGATCGCTAAACCAGGCCACTCTGACCAATCCTGGTGCTGCTTTCATGCTGGTAATAGCAGCCATGGGGTGTCTGGGAGCCTGTGCATTGGCTGCTGGGAGTCGACATGAGCAGATGAGCAGAAGACCACCAAAGCAGCTGTCAGCAGGTAAGTAATATTTTGTTTTACTTATTTTACTCCACCGTGCACTTCCCCCCACCCCCAGTTTGCCTTCACAGTAGTGGCCACTGCTTCTCCCTGGATTATTTTGCCAGTGAGACCCAGAGAAACTGCACGGCCTGCACGAAATGCCCCAAATCTGCCCACATCTCAGTGCTGAGGTTCACCAGATGAGACGGTTAGGGTTTTTTTAATAGCCAACTGCACCTTTGCAAGAGAACTGAAAAAAGGGCGATTCAACAGATTGTTTGCGCATGACTACTATGGAGACATTCCGGAACAGCAACATCTTCTACTTTTTAATTAGTGTAACCAAGAAATGCAAATGTATATTATATTTTTAGATTGTCCACTTTTCTAACTTGACGGATAAAAATCCACTGAGTAAAGCTTTGCTCGAATTTGATATAATACATTACCTTTTTCTTTGATGTTCCCAGAAACTCTGACTTTCAGCTGTACTAGAATTCCTAATCAAATTAGTGAAAGTAAGACTATAAAAAGGTAGGCTGCCTGAATCATAAATATCAGTAATTAACATTTGACAGACAAAATGACAGACAGACTCCTCTAATTTATGGTATTTTTGGATGATTATGGAAACAACAGCATGTGAGAAAATGCTCGGTGACAATCACTCTGATCCCTCCGTTCCGTCTGTGGGACGTTGCCAAAAATGTTTTTTTTTATTGTGAAGCATATAGTCAGTGGATGGCACACAGTGAGATATATATGTCATGTTATGCTATGTTATGTTTTGTTATGTTCTATTGATTTGAATAATGCACTAATCCCCCAAGAGGGTATCCAGACGCTTGGGCAGGTGTATAAGTTTGTGCTCCTTTTTTTAAATTTTTTTTTTTTTTATTGAAGTTTTTGTTGCAAGTTAAACAGATTATGACATATCCTTCAAATATTCAAAGTATACATATGCATTTTGCAAAACACATTCAAAAAACAGAGTACAATGAAGATGGAAACATAAAGAAAAAAGATCTTATTGAGTCATTACCCCATCAACCCATTTTTGAATTGGAGTCCAGATTTTTATGCCTAGTAGCTTCCTTTTTCTTCCCTTAGTTGCATATATTGCCAATTCGAGTTTCTATCTGGCTAACAATCGGCCCCTCCATGTAGAAAACGACGATGGTTCCGGGCTGATCCAGTCCTGTGTGATGCATGCGCGCAATTCAGACATCATAATAAATAATAGGTTGAATTGTTCTAAGTCAATTGAGTCTTTAGAAACACCAAATAATATTAATTCAGGTGATATAACAATAGTTTTACATAAAATATTTTCAATGAATTTTTGAATATCAGAAATTAACCTTGCAAGCTTTACACAGGAGTAAAACATATGTATTGTGTCAGCTCCTCTCATATTACACCGATTACAATTTATTCCAGCAGTAGACCCCCATTTCAAGACTTTGGCGGGTGTATAATAAAGATCACACAAAATCATATAGTATTGAGTTCGAGTGCGCCCAGCAAATAAAATGGAGGTAGCCATTTTAATTAAATCTTTTAAAAATAAATCCTTTATTCCTAATTTCTCTTCCCATTTATCGCACAGGTTATTAAAGTCATCAGGGAGGTAGGTCATTAACACATTATAATAATAGCCTATTTTCCTTTTATTGGTTAAACTGTCTATAAGCAAAATTGGCATTAAATCTTGTCTCTCTACATTAGAAGGTGAGTGTAGGAAGCTATGAATCGGTAAATATTTAAAATAATCATGAGAAGGAATTTTAAAATTATTTTGAAGTGCGCCAAAAGAAAGTAATGAATCATAATTAGTTGTGTATAAATCAGAGAGAAAGCAGATCCCTTTAGTATTCCATTTTTTCATCACCTGATCTCTAAATATAGGAGGGAAACAATGGATTGAATTTAATGGGGTATATCTTGTAACTTTTCTGATACCAACCAATTTTTTAATAATTCGCCATACTTTATATGCTGCTGCTATAATCTTAAATTTTGTTTTTTATAGTAGCTTGGTTCTATTATTTTTAACAGATGATGATTGGCTTCAGTGCCTAATACAAGTTCATATATATTTGGGTATTGTGCCAAAGAAGTAGGGATTTTATTAACGACAATCAGCGGAGAAATGTATTGAAGTACAGCTGCTAAGTAGTAAAATAAAAAGTGTGGTACAGCCCAGCCCCCTCTATCTTTCGGTATAATCATCTTCTTATATGCTCTCCTAATGCCTCTATAACCCCACAAAAATCTTACTGGGCTTTTTTCAAGTTCTTGAAAAAAGCCTGACGGAAATTCCAGAGGGATTGTTCTGAATAAGTAAATAAATTTCGGAAGTATAAGCATCTTTAAGACATTATTTCTGCCATGGAGAGACAGATGTAGGTGATTTATTCTTTCCAGAGTTGAGTTAACTTTCTTGAGAGTCGGGGTATAATTTAAACTAGGTATTTTCGAAATAGGTGTGGTTAATCTAATTCCTAAATAGACTGCCTCAGAAACTATATTTCTAATAGGCGGTGGATTAGGACTGGCAGCTGCTGAGACCCGAGGTGATGATACAGAGTCCTTAGATTCAGCTGGCAAGTTTTACTCCATGACTGACCTTTCACAAGCGCTAGACTCTGACAGCACAGATGATTTGGTGCAGGACATTGGTTTATTGCGGGAGCATGAAAAATCTTACTCTGATCTAGGACAAGAAGAGCTTAGCAATCCTGAAGATTCAGATCCAGAGGAGTCCCCGAATAGACCTGAATGGGGGGAGGAAGAAGAGGTGGGGAACTCCAACTCTACCTTGCGGGGGCCGAATAAGTCCATTTCACCTCCGACATCCATTACCCCTGAATCTAACAACCCATCCGATGATCTACCCGAAATAACATTGGAAGTTTTATATCGTGTAATGCTACATCATAGAGAAGAAACTAAAACTGAAAATCTCCGAACCCAGGGAGCTGTAAAAAAATTACAAAACAACTTGAGAAAAGTAATGAAAATTTCTAATGATACAATCGTCAGAGTCACTGAGACAGAAAATAGAATCTCACAAATAGAAGATTCTATGGTACAGCAGAGCTCACAATTAAAATCAATGGAGGGTCTGAAAGACGAGATTAACTGGAAACTCCTGGATTTGGAAAATAGATCACGCCGCAACAATCTTCGAGTCCTAGGTGTGCCAGAAGGGAAGGAAGATTCAAACCCACGTCGGTTTATGATAGAACTTTTCTCAGCTGCTTTCCCGGAGTTAAGTCAATGGAAATGGGAGACTGAGATTCAAAGGGCACACAGATTTCCGTTTCAGGCAAGACAAGACTCGGCTTCTAAACCACGAGCTATTTTGA
Source organism: Lissotriton vulgaris (assembly GCF_964263255.1). Classification (NCBI taxonomy): domain Eukaryota; kingdom Metazoa; phylum Chordata; class Amphibia; order Caudata; family Salamandridae; genus Lissotriton; species Lissotriton vulgaris. The sequence goes on from NC_141700.1 coordinate 162,087,697, forward strand.
TCTCACTGAATAATTTCTTAGCTAGAGAAGCACTCTACGATCTGGCAAGACCTAATAAAAAGCGTAAGGTTAAAGATGTTGAATTCTTCGTGCGTCCGGATTACTGTCATGCTACCGTGCAATTAAGGTGGCAGCTCAGACAGCTCATCACCTTATTCCAGGCAAAAGGAGCACAGGCATTTCTTTTAAATCCTGCCAAACTTAAAGTAATATATAAAGAACGCTCTGTTTTTTTTACCTCTGAGGTAGCAGCCAAAGAATTTCTGATGTCTATTTGAGGGAACTATGAACTATGAACTATTCTCTTAGTTTAAACCTGTTTTTTTTCTCTCTGCTTTAAGAGTGTATTAAGAAAGTAATGCAGTTCATGTTAACTTCTCTTTCTTTCTTTTGGCTCCCTTTCTGAGTCTCTACAGGCTGTTAGAGATGAGGACGAGGAGGGGGAAAAAAGTATTAAAAAAAAGGGAAAAAAGGGGGAAGGCAAAGGGTTTAGCAAATGAATGATAACATTTGCTTAGATATTCTTAGATATGCTTAGATATTTTCTCTTTATTTTTCTCTGACAGTGACACGTCCAATCACCAGAGACCAACATTAAAATTACCCACTCCATGAAAATCAGGCCAAAGCACTTCTCAATCCACTACAACTGAAGGAAGTTCTTTTTTAGAAGTAGGCCCCGCCGACAAAGACGACACAGGCAGAGCAACCGAAAAAGAGAGAGAAAAGCAGAAAGAACATCCACAGACGTGCACTGTTACAGCCAAGATGGACAATACCAAGAAAGGGGGACAATAGATAACCAAGTGATAAATGTATTCGATTGTCACTTCACTGAAATCAAACTAAATGCGTTACAAAAGGTGACATCATTCGTACCTACTAGCCACACCAATATATTGGAATTGGAAATCAGCTTCTATAAACTAATGAGAAAGTTAAGACTGCAAACTTTTTTTGAAAACGTCGTAACAGATAACACCACCAGGACTGTTGACCAACTGAGGGGATTAAAACCTAGGAGTACCTTCATGGCCCCAACCAGCCATAAAAGTTTGGATATTTTCGAATCACTAGTGAACCAAGACCTGTCGAAATTGAAGTTCAAGAAAACATCAAAAAGTAACAACTTGGCCCAAAAGGAATACGGGATATTGAACTTAATTGCCCAAAACCCAAATATAATATGATAAAAAGCTGACAAAGGAGGAGCTCTGGTGGCACTAAATGCCACATATTACAACAATCAGGCCAAGAGTCACCTAGCTGACCAAAACAGCTATATGAAACTGCACATGAATCCGACAGAACAATTTGCAGAAGTCCTAAAAACCATAATACAAGGGGCATTTGAAAAAGGAACGATCAATGAGAGAACTAAAAGGTACCTGATTCCAACCAAGCCCAGGAGTCCTATCATATACATGGTGCCAAAAATCCACAAGGATCCCTTAAACCCCCCTTCCGTCCAATCGTATCAACCAAAGGAGAAGCTTACATGAACCTCTAGGAAAACTATGGACCTGTACTTACAACCATCAGTACAGAAGATGAGTACGTTCATAAAAGACACCACAGATTTTCTGAATAGGATCAATCAAATAAAGATTGTAGAGGATGAAAACCTAATATTGTGCACTATAGACGTGAAGTCTCTATATACCTCAATCCCGCATAAACCGGGGCTGGAAGCCATTGAACCAGTTTGCCGGTGACTGCGGGGTTCCTGGGCAATGGAGTCCCGCTCTGCTCCTGCGTCCCAAACTGCTCCCAGGTGCTGAAGTTAACTGCTGCGAGCAGGTCCAGCGAAGCGGGGGCCTAAAGCAGTTTTGAAGTGGCGTCAGGGGTGGAGCGCATTTGCCGCTGGCTATGGGGCACCTTCGCAATGGAGTCCCACTCTGTTTCAGCGTCCCAAACTGCTCCCAGGTGCTGAAGTTAACTGCTGCGAGCGGCACCCGCGAAGCGGGGCCGCAAGCAGTTTTGAAGTGGCGTCAGGGGTGGTGCGCGTTTGCCGGTGACTGCGGGGCTCCTGGGCAATGGAGCCCCGCTCTGCTCCTGCGTCCCAAACTGCTCCCAGGGGCTGAAGTTAACTGCTGCGAGCGGTCTGTCAGACATTTAATTACTTTTTTCTTCCCCCATCTTTTTGAAATCCTTCATCCGCATATCTAACGTACGTAATCTCTTTCCTCTTGAGCACCAACTTTGTACTCCCTCCTTCCCCTTTACTTCCAACTCATCCACTTCACCACCCCCATGCAGACACACCACACACTCACCTGTTGACACAGTTTTCTTTTCCTTTGGTGTTGTCTGCATTTCTACAGCTCTGTGCTCCCTTCGCACACTTTCCCACATTTAGGCACATATGTGTCCATCTCAGTGCAGAGGCGCAGAGGACTGAATGTGTGTGTAGTCTGAGCACCTTTATAACACTCTGACAGGCTCTGTGCGAAACGTGCACGGCTCTCAGACTCCTCCACAGCTCGCATTCAGACACACACCTGAAGGTGTAAATTCCAATCATGCTCTGTGTGAAAGCCATATGTTGCATGCAGTGGTCGAAGTGGGGAATAAAAAGTAGGGGAACTGTGGGTGGAGAATCAGGGGGCGGGAATAACCGAAGATTGGATCAGTGGGCGGAGTGAGGGGTGTGGATAGAAATCGCAAAACATACCAATTTTTAGTACATTTAGCCTTTTTTACTGACCAGTTACAGCTTATAACGTTATTTAATTCAAACAATGGATAAACATGTTTATTTGAGGTTTAATTCAGGAAAAAGCAAATACTCATAGGGAATACAGGTTCATGTAAAGCGTACGAAATATAAGCAGGAACAATGGCATGGGCGCAAATTCAGGATGGTGAGTGTAAAAATTCAGGACAAGGGGGTCAAAATTCAGCACACAAATTCGGGACAACAGGCATGCTTTGCAGACACATCAGTGAATGTCATGCAATAGTATATAAATAAATAGGCCAGGAACATAAGTACAAGTCACTCTACCCCGTCACCGCTCCTTCCCTGTCATTTCCCCTGCCCGGTCACCGCTCCTGTCCAGTCAGCACTCCTGTCCCATCACTTCTCCTGTCCCATCACTTCTCCTGCCCCTATCCGTTCACTGCCCCTATCCGTTCACTGCCCCTATCCGTTCACTGCCCCTATCCATTCACTGCCCCTATCCATTCACTGCCTCTATCCATTCACTGCCCCTATCCGTTCACTGCCCTATCCGTTCACTGCCCCTATCCATTCACTGCCCTATCCATTCACTGCCCTATCCGTTCACTGCCCCTATCCATTCACTGCCCCTATCCATTCACTGCCCTATCCATTCATTGCCCTATCCGTTCACTGCCACTATCCGTTCGCTGCCCCTATCCATTCACTGCCCCTATCCATTCACTGCCCCTATCCATTCACTGCCCTTATCCATTCACTGCCCCTTTCCGTTCACTGCCCCTATCCGTTCACTGTCCCTATCCGTTCACTGCCCCTATCCGTTCACTGTCCCTATCCGTTCACTGCCCCTATCCATTCACTGCCCTATACATTCACTGCCCCTATCCGTTCACTGCCCCTATCCGTTCACTGCCCGTATCCGTTCACTGTCCCTATCCGTTCACTGCCCCTATCCGTTCACTGTCCCTATCCGTTCACTGTCCCTATCCATTCACTGCCCTATCCATTCACTGCCCCTATCCGTTTACTGCCCCTATCCGTTCACTGCCCCTTTCCATTCACTGCCCTATCCGTTCACTGCCCCTATCCGTTCACTGTCCCTATCCGTTCACTGCCCCTATCCATTCACTGCCCTATCCATTCACTGCCCTACCCATTCACTGCCCCTATCCGTTCACTGTCCCTATCTGTTCACTGCTCCTGTCTGTTCACCGCTCCTGCACATGCCTAATCACCGCTCCTGCACCGTCACTTCTCCTGCCCCATCACTTTTCCTGCCCCGTCACCTCTCCTGCTCCGTCACCTCTCCTGCCCCATCTCCTCTCCTGCCCCATCACCTCTCCATCCCTGTTGCCTCTCCTGCCCGATCACCTCTCCCGCCCCATCACCTCTACTAACGAGACAGCAAGTAAACAACCTTCATGTATGTAAGTAACTTGGTCAGCGCGCAAATGATTCCCTTAGCACGGGTCTTTACAGGCAGGGGTTTCCATGAAAATTCATGCCTTTAGAGCACATTCACTCAAGAGAACATTCACGCAAAATCACAATCGCTTCAAACCACCACAACTTGCTGTAGAAAACTGGGAACCTCCGAGATACTCGGTCAAAACGAACTCTTGGTCGTCTTTTCTGGTTCAGAGCAATACATGTCCAGTTCATTACAGACTAGAACATTCCCCAACACTCCAAACAATTTTGTCCTGCAAAATACGGGTATATCCACAAATGCCGCGTTCAGAGCTGTCTGTTAAAAATGACAGGCCCTGAATAAGCAAAAGTACACAAAGCATACAAGTCGATAAGCAAGTATCACGACAAAACACCAAGAAACTAACATCACATTACAGAACAGGCCTGGGATGTTAAATTAGCTGCTGTGCAGGAAAACTCCGTATTATTGTCCGGAAAAAACTATAGCGTATGCTGAAGCCACGGTGTGGCTGTGGATCTACAGTTTCTGGCCCTGGTTGCTTCATGACATTTGCAGGAATGGACATCTTCAAGGAGCTGGACAAAGGAGTATAAAGTTTAAACTAGATCAGTTGGCACGGACATTAAGGCCTAAAAACACAAGTCACAATTTTTCATGCGTTTGTTTTCCTCACAAACTTCTTACAAAGACATCTTACCACCTTAACCAAAAAATAATCATGCAGGTTTCGCAGAGTTGGTGGCAAGTTCCCAACAGTCCTCTGTCTGGGGAAAGCTCCTCTGTAATCATCAACTCAGCATGATATGCTAAAGGCAGAGGGCGGCGCATTGTCATTCGAAAGGATTAATCAGCCTCAATCGGAATGACAATGGGCCGCCCTCGGTCTGTGTGAGCTCAGGGAGGGGCTGCTGCACCCTCTCGAGTTCAACAGAGAAGTGCGAGCAGCCCCTGGAAGATGAAAGAATAATCGTTTTGTAAGTAGGACTATTCTTGTCGTCCCGGGACGATTTTTTGACTGACAGAAGTAGGGGAACGGACTGAAAGAATTTTTTTAAGTAGGGGCACGCCGTACCCTTTCCGATCCCGCCCACTTCTACCACTTGTTGCATGGAGAACAAGCATTTACAATGCAATGGTTTTGCCTATGTTAAAGTTAGAGCTATTGGCATTGCTCTTGACATTATTTTTATTTATGTTTTTTTTTAAAAAACATAAATAAATGGCATTGTCATTTACAATGCAACTAGCTTTATCTCTCGCAAATGACACCCACAAACACCCACAGAGAGCCCCCCCACAGGGCCCACACACAGAGAGCCCCCCCACACACACACAGAGCCCCCCACACACACACACCCACAGAGAGCCCCCCACACACACAGCCACACAAAGCCACCCCACACACACCCACACAGAGCCCTCCACACACACCCACACAGAGCCCCCACACACTGCGACCCCCCCCACACACTGCAAGCCCTACACACTGCGAGCCCCCCCACACACTGCGACCCCCATTTCAATAGATGTGTGATGCTTACCTGGTACTAAATTGGTCCCTGCATTACTGAAAGGTTGAAATTGTGTAGTAGGCAAGGGGACAAATGTGAGCATGGAGAGAAAGGAGTATAAGTTTGAGATTAGTGACTGGGTGAAAATAAAATCAGGAAGGACACAGGGTGGTCTTTCCAAATTAGATGGTCTATTTCAGGTAGAAAATGTCAGTAGGTTCTTTGTGTTCTTGAGGGGGGATAGGTCCAACCGGCACCATAATCGGACGTTTATTGTTTATACCCATTCACAACAGGCAACTAGGCAGGATGGTCGTCTCAGAGCCCAATCAGCAGTGAAGCAACAAGGTCCCTAAACCTCCGTAAAAGCATGTATAACACTGAGGGGCCCTCCTCACCACACACAGTGCTTGATAGAACTTAATTAGTTCCATACTGACAATTATTGCCAGACCAAAAATGTGTTTAAAACAGTAACATACACACTTGATATCTAGGAGAGCTCACCGTGTAGCAATGCAGACCCCAATTTTACCCCCATTTTTGCCTGCACACCCTAAAAACGACCACATACAACATGTATACACTTTACGCGTTTAATAGCAGTTGACTAGGAAGTTCAGAAAGCTTTATACAAGCGAGTAGTCCGCCTGCTCACGTTTTTTCTGGGTTTTCCGCTGCTCGAGTTCGCATTTTTAACATGAAAAGCAAAAGGAAAAACACAAACAGACTCGATGGGCTACTCAACATATCTAATAATATACAACCGGATATTTGCGTGTCTAAAGTTAAAAAATGGGTTATGGCAACTTCCAACTGAGCGTTGAAGGGACTGACTGAGAAATGTGTGTCTCCGAGGCAGGGTGACAGTGTAAACAAGCATTTACAATATAATGGTCTCGGCAATATTAAAGGTAGAGCTATTGGCATTGCTCATGACATTTTTTTTGGGGTGTTTTTAAAAAAAAATCATAAATAAATGGCCTTGTCATTTACAATGCCAATAGCTTAATCGCTCGCAAATGCATGACCTATTGCATTTTACACCCACACAGAACCACACATGTAAAGCCACCCACACACACAGTCACCCACACAATCTGAACTCTGAATCTGCACTCTGCACTCTGAATCTGCACTCTGAATCTGCACTCTGAGTCTGCACTCTGCGTCTGCACTCTGAGTCTGCACTCTGAGTCTGCACTCTGAGTCTGTACTCTGAATCTGCACTCTGAATCTGCACTCTGAATCTGCACTCTGAATCTGCACTCTGAATCTGCACTCTGCACTCTGAATCTGCACTCTGCACTCTGAATCTGCACTCTGAATCTGCACTCTGCACTCTGAATCTGCACTCTGCACTCTGAATCTGCACTCTGCACTCTGCACTCTGAATCTGCACTCTGAATCTGCACTCTGCACTCTGCACTCTGAATCTGCACTCTGCACTCTGAATCTGCACTCTGAATCTGCACTCTGCACTCTGAATCTGCACTCTGCACTCTGAATCTGCACTCTGCACTCTGAATCTGCACTCTGAATCTGCACTCTGCACTCTGCACTCTGAATCTGCACTCTGAATCTGCATTCTGCACTCTGCACTCTGAATCTGCACTCTGAATCTGCACTCTGAATCTGCACTCTGAATCTGCACTCTGCACTCTGAATCTGCACTCTGAATCTGCACTCTGCACTCTGAATCTGCACTCTGAATCTGCACTCTGCACTCTGAATCTGCACTCTGAATCTGCACTCTGCACTCTGAATCTGCACTCTGCACTCTGAATCTGCACTCTGCACTCTGCACTCTGAATCTGCACTCTGAATCTGCATTCTGCACTCTGCACTCTGAATCTGCTCTCTGAATCTGCACTCTGCACTCTGAATCTGCACTCTGAATCTGCACTCTGCACTCTGAATCTGCACTCTGAATCTGCACTCTGAATCTGCACTCTGAATCTGCACTCTGCACTCTGCACTCTGAATCTGCACTCTGCACTCTGAATCTGCACTCTGAATCTGCACTCTGCACTCTGAATCTGCACTCTGAATCTGCACTCTGAATCTGCACTCTGTACTCTGAATCTGCACTCTGCACTCTGCACTCTGAATCTGCACTCTGCACTCTGAATCTGCATTCTGCACTCTGCACTCTGAATCTGCACTCTGAATCTGCATTTTGCACTCTGCACTCTGAATCTGCACTCTGAATCTGCACTCTGCACTCTGAATCTCCACTCTGCACTCTGAATCTGCACTCTGCACTCTGAATCTGCACTCTGAATCTGCACTCTGCACTCTGAATCTGCACTCTGCACTCTGAATCTGCACTCTGCACTCCGAATCTGCACTCTGCAGTCTGAATCTGCACTCTGAATCTGCACTCTGAATCTGCACTCTGCACTCTGCACTCTGAATCTGCACTCTGAATCTGCACTCTGCACTCTGAATCTGCACTCTGAATCTGCACTCTGCACTCTGAATCTGCACTCTGAATCTGCACTCTGCACTCTGCACTCTGAATCTGCACTCTGCACTCTGAATCTGAACTCTGCACTCTGAATCTGCACTCTGCAAAATCGAGTACGTCTCATCAGAATTAAAGCCTTTAAACGCACAGTCATTTGTGAAAAAGACCTCTCAACTTTAATATCTATATTGTCAATTATGATAAAATCATCTTTCACAGTTGTTGTACGAAACAGTAAGAACCTCCATATTCTTCTCGGTAAAATCGAGTTTATAAATGGGTCTGTAAAAACATATTACAAGCAACTCGGCCTGCTGCCACGTTACTATCCTGACAGTCCGTTTCTTTTGATGACCTTCCGTGGAGCAAATCAGAGAGAGGCGATTCATGCTCATTATTCTGAGCAGGGGTCAGAGGTCCAAATTGTTGTGAAAATTTAAAGCATGAAAATGCAAAAAAAATTCCTTGAGCATTCATTGCAAACACTTATTTCATATTTAATGAATTTCTAATCTGCCTCCCGTCACTCCTCTGCATATCTTTGTCGATCAAGTTCAAACCGCAAATTAAAGATTAGAGTTATGACAGTCACATTTTAAAAGTCCACCCAAATGCACTTCATGACAGAGTTAAACTTTTAACAGAACGTGAAATAATTTATGTAAGCTCACAAAGCTTTCCAGCGAGTGTTTTATGGAGCAGGGTTCACTCTATTTAGAAGCAGGTGGCATTTTGGTAAGAAGGGAATTGGGTGAAAGACAAAGGACTCTGCCCAAGATCACACGCTTTTGTTCAAGTGAGGGAGCAGGGGTTAGCGCCGAAGTCTCCTTGTTTTACAGTTAAGTAGCTACGAGCGCCTCTTCGCTTCATTGGGGAGAGGAAGGTATAGAGCTGTAATGTGAACTGTGTGTTCTCTAGGCGCTGTTTTTAAGCAGCACCCTTCCTCCAGCAGAACACAAAAGGGTGCGTCTGAGTTCCCATCGAGTTACCCTCCGATGCTTTCCCCGTCCGCCCCCCTAGTGCCAAGTGGCCTTTGCCCTGGAGATGATGTGCTTTAAGGTAGAGCTTACAATACATTTCGGCGTTGCCATCACTGGACTTAGACACTACACCCCAAACCAGTGTTCAGCTGAAGCGTCAAGAGCTCACACCTTCAATTCTTCAAACACTTTAACAACACACACACACAGCTGCGCCCCCTCCTGCTTTGAGGGGGAGGGGGCGGGGGGGGGGGGTAGGGTTGGCTCTTTCCAAAGAGACGTGGGAGCGTCCTCTGTGAAGCACCAGAACAAATACTGCTTTGTATAAAGCGCGTGTAATGTTTTCACTGTCTGCCTTGTAGCTTAGTGACGCTGTATCAGCTGTCCTCACTTGTGCAGAGCTGGCAACTGGCCCCGTGACGTAAGCGGTAGCTTGAGCCTTCCGCTGGGTTGTAGCCGAGAGTACGGTGCATTCTGGGAGCTGTAGTCCCACGCCTCATTAAATACATACAAAATGCATAGAAGAGTCAAGATACCACGGAGATGGTCAAGACTCCGACTGTCAACAGGTAGAAGAGCAGGGCCTTAAGTATGTAATAAATACCAGGTACAACTTTCATTGTAGCACTAATATAACCCGATCCTGTTGACCTGATGGTGACAAGAGTCTGACGGAGAGGGAAGACAATGCAGGCAGACACGTGCAGCGTGAATAAACGCACCATCTTAACCAAACCACGCGCCATTACGCTGTGAGTAGAACTGATTTATTTATACCACATACCAATTGCTGTACGTAAAAAGCACGTGACTTGAGGGTAGGCCATCTCGTCAACCTGGTTCTAAATCACGTGTTGTCATGAAATGTTTAGGAAAGTGGTACTGTCCTGCTACGGCTGATTCAGCCAATTAATTGCCAGTTTTGTGGCGCAGCACAGATTGCCCCAGACAGTTCCTCTCCGATACGCATGTGGTGTGACTCATTCTCAGCCCGGCGCGGTTCAAGTACAAAGTTTACATGAGGTCAGCAGCACCGATGATGCAACGTGGCCACGTACGCGATGCAGGCTCAATGAAAATGACAGCCATGCCAAAACCGCAGTGTTTATTTTAAGGAATCAAAGTACGATTTTGGTACGGAGCGGTTTTCATTTGGAATTTTGGTGCATTCCAGGCCGCTCTCATTATATCACCTTTCCAGCAGCACCGATGATGCAACTTAGGAGAGGCGAAGAGGAGACCACGGGTGCCGTCAATGCTGGCCCAGATTCGGGGGCGTTCCCGAGAAGAGGCTTTCGGCTGACGTAGCCAAAAGCCAAAAATTCTCGGGAACGCCCCCGAATCTGGTCCGAGATTGACGGACGGAGCCCTCTCCCAATGGCTAGCCTCCATTTATGGAGCTAGCCAATGGGAGGAGGGGGCGTATACCCGACCCACACACACAACTCAAAAGGTTTTTTGGCGCATGCGCACAGCGCATCGCCAGTCAAAACCTAAAAAACAGGGCAGCATAGCGACTGGTGTAAGTAAATACTTTTAGGGAATGTAAGGTGAAATAAATGTGTAAACCGGGACTGCATCTCAGACATTTTAACTCTTAATGGGTTGTGTAGTCACTTGAACAAAAAATCTGTGTTTTTGCCTGTAAAGTTAAAGATGTGAAAATAGGGCTCAGTAGGGGCACATTGGAAAGTTGCTTCACAGCTCTGTGAACAGAAACTAGGCACTGTTTAAAAGGGCATCAAACAGAGAAACGCAAACGCGTTGCTTACTTTCACACCCAAGCAGGGGAGAGGGAGGCATGCGTGAAGGCGACAGGAGCTACTTCTGTGCGCATGCGCGAACATTCTTTTTTTAATTCTAACTCACACTCAAAAATGAAGTAATGCCGCACTTAAATCATTTTATATTTTTCTTTCTGACACGAAAGTCTTGCTGTCCGACTGTAGAGCTGTCCAGGGCACAAGTCCTAAAAAAAAAAGTGGGGGGAAGCTGACGTCACAACAGGAAGTGACGTCACGAAAGGTGGCTTGCACCATCAGAATCATTGCCTCACCTCACTCACCCCATAGCAAATAGAGCCACACATTCACTCTTTAGCCTCTCTGGGGCGAGATCTCGCCCCAGAGAGGCCAAAGAGTGAATGTGTGCCTCCATTTCCTCCAGCTATCGAGCTCCCAGTAAAATAAGTGGGGGGACGCCGTCCACCCACGTTGTACCCCGACTCGAGCCCTGGAGCTGTCCTTGACATCAGTCAGCTGACCTCGGTGTGAGCTGCTCACACCTTCCTCCCAATTGTGCATTGTACAACACTTTCCTCCATAGTACACTTTCGCAAATGCCATAGCTCCCAAACCTCAAAGTTGTAGGGAGTGCCATGCTACAGTGAACGCTGATCCAACCTGAACTCACCACTAGCAAGCATTGGCAAAGCTAATAGGTCTCGGCAATCCAAAAGCTACTGGGGTTGCCAGTGGTCAATGTTGGCCATGTGTTATTGAGTGGAGTGGATGCATGTGGTTTGGAGTGGACTTATGTGGTTTGGAGTGGAACTGTTTGTTGTGTAATGGAGTGGCGTGAAATTGTGTGACATTGAGTGGAGTTTTGTGTAGTTGAATTATCTGGCATGGTGTGCAGTGGAATTATGTGGCTATAATCATGTGGTATTGAGTGTTGTGGAATTATGTGTAGTGGGATTTTATATCATGGAGTGGAATGATGTGGAGTGGTATTCTGTGTCATGGAGTGGCATGTAGTAGAGTGGAATTATGTGGAGTGGTGTTGAATTATATGGATTGATGTGGAACTCTGTCATGTGAATTGGATGTATGTGGTGTGTAGTGTAATAATGTGGAGTGGAATTACATGGTTCGATGGGGAATTGTGTGATGTGGAATGGAACTGTGTGGAATGGAACTGTGTGGAGCTGAACCCGTGGCGTGGAATTGTGTGCCATTGTTTGAAATTCTATTAGCTGGAATTATGTGGCATGGTGTGGAGTGTATTCATATGGAGCCTTGCTATGTGACATGGAGTGTATTTATCTGGGATGTATTTATGTGGTATGGAGCGGAGTGTAATTATGTGTATTTGAGTTATGTGGTATTCAATGGTATTATGTGGAGTGTAATTATGTGGCGCGAAGTGCAATTATGTAGGTTGGAGTGGAATTAAGTGTAGTGGATATATCGGGAGTTGAATTATGTTGCGTGTAGTGGAATTATGTTGCTAGGAGTGAAGTGGTATGTGACATGGAGTGGTATTATGTGAAGTGGTATTATGTGGCATGAATCAGAGTGGAAATATGTTGAGTTGAATTTGTTTAATTGCAATTATGTGGCATGGGGTGGAATGATGTGGACTGGAATTGTGTGGATTTGGATTATGTGGCATGGAATTATGAGATGTTGAAATGTGTTGTGTGTAGTGGAATTGTGTGCTGTGAAATTGTGTGGTATTTAATTATGTGGCGTTGTGTTGAATTGTGTGGAGTTGAATGCTTTATCTTCACAGGTGCAGTCTGTATCAGTTGGCTATATTGTCCAGTGATCTCCACTGGACTTAGATTGCTGTTGACTTGGAATGCAGGCAGCATATCTACTGCAGGGCTGAGGGAGCCGCCTTCATGGGAGGTCAGGCATTGTTTTACTGTTGTACTGTTTTTGCTCCTGTACTCTCGCCCCTCTGCTGCCCCGGTAACCTCCCGCCCCGCTCCCCGCTTCCCGCCTCCGTTGCTTTGCCACGCCCCCTTTTCTTTCTGTGCCCTCCCCGCTCCCGCCTCCCAGCTGCTCCTCCCTCCCTTGCACTTCGACATAAATGGTGACCGTGCGAACGCGTAGCGGGAGCGCCGATTGTGCGCCGAAGGCGCACCAAAGTTAAGCCCGTCTGCGCCCGTCCGTGCCTGGACCGCGCCCAGTGCCAGAACCCCTGGCCCTCGCAGACCCCAGCCCACCCGCCGGACGTACGATGCCGCCACCCTCAACGCACTCAACCCCGGCCGACTCCCGGAATGCTACCAGGCCACCCCGAGACGCACCCACGGACCCTTCAACTGCCGCTCCTGCGAGTTCACCTGCATCCGGACCTGCACTACACCCGCACCCGCCAAGACCAAGACGAGCAACAACAGCAGCCACCTGAAATGCATCCTGCTCAACACCCGCTCCGTCCACAGACAAGCCGTCGAGCTCTGGAACCTGCTCGACACCACTTCACCAGACGTCGCCTTCCTCACGGAAACCTGGATGAACGCCTCTTCAGCTCCCGACATCGCCATCCCAGACAGCTACAAGATCATCCGGAGAGACCGCATCAACCAGACCGGAGGAGGCATCGCCATCATCCACAGGAACACCATCCGCATCACGTCCAACGCCGACGACACCCTGACAACCGCCGAACACCTTCACTTCCAGGTCCACATCAACCCCAAGACCACCCTCAGAGGCACCCTCATCTGCAGACCCCCGGGACAACGCACACAATTCAGCGAAGACATCGCCGACTTAATCAGCCCGCACGCTCTCCTCTCCGCTGACTACATCCTCCTCGGGGACCTCAACTTCCACCTGGAGAACAACAACGACCGCAACACCACCACCCTGCTGGACAACCTCGCTAACCTCGGACTCAAGCAGCTGGTGACCACCCCCACCCACTACGACGGACACACACTCGACCCCGTCTTCTCATCCAGCAAGGACATCGTCTTCAGCCACGCCACCGGACTCCACTGGACGGACCACAGCTGCGTCCACTTCAGCTTCAGAAGGACCACGACCCACCACCCCCAACAACAGGTTGTACGCAGAAGCTGGAACAAGATCACAGCCGACCAGCTCGCGACTTCCCTGAGCAAGAACCCACCCACCAGTGCAACGAACCCCAGCCAAGCGGCCACCAACCTCACGAAGTGGATCAGCGACTGCGCTGACGACCTCGCCCCCCTGAGGACCCCGCCTAGCAGACCCGGCAGCAAGAAAGCCCCATGGTTCACCGAAGAACTCAAGAGCTCCAAGAAGAACTGCCGAGCCCTCGAGAGAACCTGGCGCAGAGACGCAACACCGGACAACATGACGGCCCTCAAGCTCGCCACCCGAAAACACCACCAACTGATCCACGCCACCAAGAAAACTGCATTCAAGGAACGACTGGACAACAACGCACACAACAGCAAGGAACTCTTCAACATTGTTAAAGAGCTCTCCAACCCCAACGCCGGAAACAACGACATCACCCCTTCGCAAGACCTCTGCAACTCCCTCGCCTCCTACTTCCACAACAAGAGCGCGGACATACACAACAGCTTCAGCACGCAACCGACGCACGCCACGACCGAACCAGCGCCCCCCACCACCACCCTCCGTGCCTGGACCCAGATCAGCACCGAAGACACCGTCCGCACAGTGAACTCCATCCACTCCGGATCTCCGACCAACCCATGCCCTCACCACGTCTTCAACAAAGCCGATGCTGTCATCACACCCTACCTGCGGGACATCATCAACACCTCCTTCGACACCGCTACCTTCCCGGAGAGCTGGAAGCACGCCGAACTCAGCGCTCTACTAAAGAAGCCATCAGCCGACCCCACCGACCTCAAGAACTACCGCCCCATCTCGCTGCTCCCGTTCCCTGCAAAAGTCATCGAGAAGACCGTCAACAAGCAGCTGGCCGCCTTCCTCGAGATGAACGGATCCCTAGACCTCTCGCAGTCTGGCTTCCGGGCCAACCACAGCACCGAGACCGCCCTGATCGCAGCCACCGATGACATTTCGAGCCCTGCTTGACAACGGAGAAACAGCAGCCCTCATCCTCCTAGACCTCTCCACGGCCTTCGACACGGTCTGCCACCGCACACTAGTGCAGCGACTCCGCAACGTCGGAATCCAGGAGAAGGCACTGGAGTGGATCATCTCCTTCCTCGCCGGAAGGACACAGAGAGTTCGCCTCCCCCCGTTCAGATCTGAAGCCACCGAAGTCATCTGCGGCGTTCCTCAAGGCTCCTCGCTCAGTCCAACACTCTTCAACGTCTACATGAGCCCCCTCGCAGACATCGCACGCCAGCACAACCTCAACATCATCTCCTACGCCGACGACACCCAGCTGATCCTCTCCCTCACCAACGACCCCGCCACCGCCAGAGCCAACCTCCACGAAGGGATGAAAGAGGTAGCCGAATGGATGAAGAACAGTCGCCTGAAACTGAACTCGGACAAGACGGAAGTCCTCATCCTGGGATCCTCACCCTCCGCCTGGGACGACTCCTGGTGGCCCGCCGCCCTAAGCAGCGCACCCAAACCAACAGACCACGCACGCAACCTAGGCTTCATCCTGGACTCCTCCCTCTCCATGACCAGACAAGTCAACGCCGTCTCCTCGTCGTGCTTCAACATCCTGCGCATGCTACGCAAGATCTTCCGGTGGATCCCCACCGAGACCAGTAAGACGGTCACCCAGGCCCTCGTCACCAGCCGTCTGGACTACGGCAACTCCCTCTACGCAGGAACCACCGCCAAACTCCAGAAGAGACTTCAGCGGATCCAGAACGCCTCAGCACGACTCATCCTGGACATCCCCCGTCGCAGCCACATCTCGGAACACTTGAGAGACCTGCACTGGCTCCCGGTCAACAAGAGAATCACCTTCCGCCTCCTCACCCACGCTCACAAAGCCCTACACAACCAAGGACCAGGATACCTCAACAGCCGCCTCAACTTCTACGCTTCCAAACGCCAGCTTCGATCGACCGCCCACGCCCTCGCCGCCGTCCCCGAATCCGAAGAGCCACCACAGGGGGTCGGTCCTTCTCCTACCTCGCCGCCAAGACATGGAACTCCCTCCCGACCCACCTCCGCCTGACCCAGGACCACCTCGCCTTCAGGAAGCAGCTCAAGACCTGGCTGTTCGAGCAGTAGCGGACCCCCCTCCCCTAGCGCCTTGAGACCCTATGGGTGAGTAGTGCGCTATATAAATGCTTTGATTGATTGATTGATTGATTGATTGTTTCTCTCAGGGGTCTAGCAGGGAACTAGCAGGATGATCTGTCAGGGGACGAGCTGGCTGATACTGAGACAAGACTGGGTAACTGGGAGAGTGAGCTCTCTGTAGGAAAAGGAGGTTTCCAGTGCTGGTGTACAACATATACAAGTAAGCACCTGAAGGCTGGAAATGAAGGGGGCACAGTAGCAGAGGACTGCAGAAGGCAGAGACAGGCTTTGATTAGGAAACTGAAGTCGTCAAGGAAACACAAGCACAAATAACTGGATTTAAAGCAGGGAAGCAATAGACAAACTATCATAAGTGATAGTTTGTCTGATCCTCGGAAGTGATCTCTCTGTGAGGAGAAAATATCTTATATGGAAGCAAGGAGCAGATTAATCTCACAGAGTTCTGGGAGACACCCAGCAGCTCATATGGGGAAGGTGTGCTGAGTGATTCACTGTGCCAAATGCACACACCTTGGAATCTAATTGGCACCCTTGGAAGCAATAAAAACCAGGATAACAATACCAGACAGAACAACAGGGAACAGAACAAAGAACACCAAAACACAAAATGGGCTCAGGCAAAAGCAGGACTGGAATCAGGGTCAGGAACAGGACCGAACGTCTGAGAACAAGGCTAGGAAAGATCTGCATTCAAACAAGGCAAGATATATATAGACAAACAGGACCACATAACACAATACAAGGGGTCTGTGTATACTAGGGTAGATCAAGGAGAGTGTAGACAGGAGAATATGATCAATGGAATCGACACTCAAACAAGGCAAGACAGAAATATGCAGACAAACAAAAACACAAAACACAAGGCAAATATTCTGCATATAACAGGGCAGATCAAGAAGAGCTCAGACAGGAGGCTATCATCAATGGCTAACACAGAAACAGAGAGCAGAAAAACAAGGGACAGACACAGAAACTACAAATAGCCAAAAACCGGAAAATGTGCTCAGGGATTAAGGAACCCAGATCAAAAGAACTAGCCTGTAATAACAGCAGCAGGAACACAACAAAGCACAAAGAGACTCAGCAGAAGTCAGTTGCAAGCTGCTGCACTCTGCGCTCACAGGGTGGGCCTTGCTGTAAGCTCTGGGAGGTGCACAGATGAAGGGAAAAAGCCAGGTACAAGGACAAAATCAGGTCAGAGAATCAGGGAATCACCAATGAAGGGAAGGCTGAACTGGGACCTGGGGAAGGGAAGACCAGGGGAAGTAGGCGACACAAGACAGGGAATAGGAAAGCCTGTGAAGGAGCCGGGTTCCACGTTCTAGATTTACTCTGGAAACCCGGGCCGATGTCTCTTTTTGACAGCATGGAAGCGTGGAGGGGAGGAAAATTGTTAGGCAAGCAATATTTTACTGTTCAAATTAGCTTTCACTCTGAAGAATCACAGACGCTCAATTAAGTTTAGTTAGTTTGCAATTGGACATACAAGCACCTCAGAATGAGGGTGTAGAAATACATTGGAACTAATACAAAGCCAAACCTATGGGTGAAATTAAGACGGTGCAACATGCACAGAATAACCAATTCCAGAATCAGGATATAGAAAATAATGGCACCACCATCAAGATTCCCCTTCATTGGAGGATCGTAGGTATGTCCCTAATCTATCACTAACATGACATCCCTACTTAGTATTTCCCAAGGCAAGATCCATAAAGGTGTCAGCACATGAAGGCTTCCTAAGAAGTGCACTCACGTTCAATGGGTCAAGTAGCATGAAGCTACAGAACTCGATCTACGATGCTCTCTCGCTCAAGGCAAAAGCAGAAGTCCCCGGACACTATCCCTAACTTCAATACATGAGCTTTCAGGTAGAATCCCAAGATGCATTGCAACATCACACTATCCAGTCAAGCCAACTCCTTGTAGGCAACTTTTCTATGTGGCAACGATGCTCCCAGGACTTGGCTAGATGACCTTGAATCCAAGGCTCACTCCGATGAGAAAGTACAACAGCCTTTTATTATCAGTATCACCATTCAATATATTCTTTCCTCCCTAAGTTTAACTCCTAAAACAAAGACAATATTCTAGCAAACAAAGATGAATTTACCACCTGAAACAGAAACATGAGAAAGAACAAATTCGACATGCACATGAATTTCTCTAGTAAATTTAATGCGAGGGCTTCCAGGGGAAAAATACAATTCAGGTCTACAGAAATCGGTCAACATCAGAAACGGAACACAGTCTCAGAAAGTACATGTATAAAATGAACATTATTACTGAGCATATCTAAATGAACACATAACATTAGCACATCAAATACATGAATACCTTTTAGCGACATGTACGAAGTCTGCACGTTAGCGTTTTCATCTAACCCCATGTAGTTGCAACGTTAATTTTCTCACGTTCACATTTGAACTTATCCCTATCACATCACCCTTCACGTTATTACAGTACACATTCTAATTACCTAATGTTAACACAGTAAAGGATTATGCGCGTATGCGAAGAACCCATGATTATAAGGCACCCCTACAAATGGAAACGCGAATCTGCGCTCTAACACCTGGAACGGAGTATGGATCGGAGCAAACATAGTGAAGGTTCTGGAATGCAAAAACAAAGGTGTCAGAATAACCATAGGATCCAGGAACCGAGCTAATGAGTAAGAAACCACGACCAGGACATGATCTAGGAAGGGTCTGAAGACTGGGAACAACTACAAGTACCATAATGCTTCAAGGTCATGGAACGGAAACCTGGACTACAAGGTGAAGCAAAATTAAGTGTGGTAAATATTGATGTGGCTATTGACCTATACTGCTGGATTTATCACTGCTCTGAAGTTTCAACGCAGGCTCTGCTAGGGGGAAGGAACATTTATTTTATTTATTTATAAATAAAGCACCCGAATCACCCCATCATGGTATCTCTGGTGATTAAAAATGGCTTGCTCAGTCCTGGCTATTTACTCAGCGAACCAAAGGTGTTTCTGCAGCTTTTCTCTCTGGCAGCATGTTTCTTTGAAATGTGCATCGGCATGAGGAACAGAAATAAAGTTATTCTATTCCTCCCGCTAGACCATGGCAGCTTGTCTGGAGTGGTGTTTTTTTTTTTATATCTTTTAAATTACGAGCATCTGCAGGGGCAGCATTAAAAAAAGAAACAAAATGGTTCATTTGGAGAGGCTTTCAGCTTCTTGTCCAGAAATGGAGTGAGGGTGGCTGGGGGGAATAAAGAATCATGAGCAAGGGCGGCGGGGGAGGAGGGGGATAAAGAAAGACACATTACAGCACAATCTGTGGAGGGAAAGAAGAAACGGGGATAGATGGGAGGAGATGCAGCGTTTTAACCTGTTGTGTGCTTCGGACGGCTCCCGGCCGTCCGACGTCACGGTGGGTGTGTGCGGAGGACGGCCGGGGGCCTTCCAAACTCCGCCCACTCAATCAAATGCCCGCACAGCACGAAAATTCTCGCAGTGCGGAACGGGTTAAAAAGAGACGAGGACTCATATGGAGTGCTGAAAGACGTATAAACAAGTAGGTTCCAAAACAAGAGCAGTGAATGGACACACGTGATTGGTCCATGCTCTAGGGGAGGGCCAAACACAAGAAAAGGCATGATGCATGCATGCAATGGACAAATAGGAATGGAAGTGAGAGCAACGTTGGGCTGGCTGTAGCCCACTGATTGTATACAACATGTCACAAAGAGACAATGCATGCCCCGTCTAGCCAAGACCTAAAAAATGGACATGATAACTTTGTTAATGTCATAACCAGAACACTTACATTTTGTTTAATTACAGGGGAAGGGAAACTACCAGCCCAATTGTCCAATAAACAGCAATTTGAGCATGTGTCACATGGAAAGATGCACTTGTAAAACATAAAAGACCTTGACTTCATAGCTATATCTGACATTGAGTTTCGACATGAATGTAATTGTATATGTTGTTACCGTCCCACGACCTACCTCGAGGGTTGCCCCCTTTTCAAGAGAAAATACGGGCCATTTGTTGTTTTAAGAGTCTGCAAATGCCTGGATGTGATATTAAATAGGACTTTAAATACAATTTAATGTATTCATTTGCAACATGCCTTTTCTCGCAACATGCCTTTTCCACCTATGCTTACTTTGATTATCAGTCACGGATAGTTAACGCACCTCTAGTACACAAATACAAGTGTTTTCCTCTTTTGTTTGAAGTATGTAAATGTGAGGGCCAAAAAATACCTGCTTTTGGTAATTTTTGTTTATTTTTGTACCATGTAGGATATTAAAATACCAGTGGTACTGGTAGAACACAGGCCAGGTAGCAACCCTACCTGTTTGCATATTAGCATCACAGCCTGGACCTCTGGAGCTGGGTACAGGGATCACTACTGCAGAGTCAGAACACCCGTGCCATGTTCAGGTTGTTACAGAGGCTGAGCTGTAACAGTGGCACTTTAAATCTTAAATACAAGGCCCAGGGCGGCCACTGCAGGTGCTGTGCTTACTGGTGGCAAAATATTAATTATTCAGCTGGCTGAGTGAAGATTTTTCGACAGCCACCACGCTTGTGTAGGCACAGGTGCAGAAGTATGTATACGCTGCAAGTGCACTCAAAGGTGTCTCCATACTGAATCGCACTCAGGGGTATATTTAGAAGGGGATAGCGCCCCCAGGACGTCACTTTCAGTGACAATCTGGTGGCTCTATACCCTTCTCTATATGTGCAAAGTGGCACAAATCCACTTTCAGTGGCTTAGCGCCGCCTTGTAAATATGGCCACTTTACACGCATCACTTTGCGTGAAAGTGATCTGCAATGGGTGTTGCTGTGGGCGTTCCACCGGAACACCTGTTGCATTTTGACACTGTCCCAGATTTACACGGATGTGTAAATCTGAGGTAGCAACAAAAATGAATACCATGCAATAGGGAGTGTTACAATGGCGCAACCTGATGAAATACTTTTATTTCTCCACTTTTTTCCTTTTTTTATGTGTGCTGCAGAAGGAGCAAAACGCCATTACAGTGTCCCTTCCTGCACATAAACAATCATTAAATTATGACGATGTGCTACTTCTATGTGTGCTGCAGAATTCAGCGCACATAAAAGTAGCTAATTGCTAATATTGAGTGTTTATGTGCAGGAAGGGATACCTTCCTGCACATAAACAATCATTCCCTACAAGGCAGGTACCGTTGAACTATGGTGCAAATGTGCCTGCGTTGGTGCCAGGCAGGTAATTGTAGCGCCAGTGCTAGGGAGAACACGTGGAAAATACTGTGCTTTTTCAAAATGTCGGAGCACGGCGCTGCCAAATTTGGCGCAGCTCTGCGCTCTAACATTTCCTTGTAAATATACCAAACAGAGTCTGAACCCATCTCACATTAGTTGATTGATGGCAAAGAGTCCATTGTATTACTGAGGCCAATAATCCTACTAGTGCCCTGACAAATGTCAGTCGAGACAGGGGTCTCAAGCAAAGCACTAGGGGACGCATCAGAATGCCTAGCGGTCAATTGACGTCCATGGCACGTACGCGAGAGTTATTGCTGTGATTACATATGTATATGTGTCATGGGTGAGCACGTCTACAAGTGAGTATATTGCGGTGAGTATTCTGTGAGCACGTGAGTGCGTATCAATGTGTGTGGATGTCAGTCAGTGTGGTCAGGATTGTCTGTCAACGTTGATGGTGGAGGGTGGAACAGAGAGTTCCCTGATGAAACCGGGCACATTCTACACAAATCATTCAAAATATCTATGTCTGTGTGTGGATGTGGCTGTGTGTGCCCCCAGCATAACAACAATGGAGTGTACAAGTTACAAGTCGATGGTGTCACATACACCTTGGCATTCGATGGCAGAAACAAGTCAGAAAAGGGCACATGCGCATACGATGCATATGTGTGGACATATGTGGAGAATTCTTCTGGCATCTTGTGTGAATAGTCAATCCGACTACTTCCAAAGATCATTGCAGCTTGATCAATGAGGCCCATTATGTCTGCTGGCCAAGTCTTGTCTTGTTTTGCTGGTGTTATTGGCTCAATAATGCTAACATGACAGTCTCTTGTTTATTTTTACTAGCCTTGACACTTTCGATTATGAAGACATAAATAGCCAGATGCCTGTCAGCGCTGTGCCATGGTGTGGCATTATATTGAAATGCCACTTCATGCTTTAGGGAGTTTGAAGTGTGTCCGACTTAACTTGGTGAAGTCATATTGACTACTCAAAGACAGTGAACATAGGCCAGTTTGATCACATGACAACCACATTAATGCCATGCCTGGCAGCATTTTGGAAAAATGTTACCAACTGCTAGGTTTCAGCCTTTTTGAACCCCGCTAAGTCCTTCGGCACCACATTTTCAGACCTGCATAATCTTATTTGCACTCCCTTTGCTCCACAGGGACCTAATTTGCACTCCCATACGTCTGCCCCTAACACATTTGTTCTCACACCTGAAATAATTCACGCTCACCTGGGTTTGCACAAATCTCATTGCATGCATGTGTGATGTTGTCAGCATCTAACACAGTCTCCCTACACAAAATCTGTGGTCCTCTGTGCAGGGTTTCAATTACCTTGTGAGTTCTTGCCTACTAGACAGCACAAGCTGTCTGGCTGCAAAAAAAATGTATTGTGGGTTTACCAAGAAATTACTGGGACTTACAACTCACCCACTATTTACCATTAGTCGACTTGCGACTCTCATGTCCTTGCTTCTTATTCAATGGCTTTCATTGACCTTCTTGTGGGTGGCCCTACCCTGGAGTATAGCCTATTGACTATCCACTTGATATCTGACTTGTGCCCTTTCACTGCCAACTTTTTAATGAACTACTTTTTTTCTTTTTAGTTAAGCAGACGAGGAGAGGGCATCTGTTTTCCAGCTGTCTCTCTCGTGTGCTTCTCTCCTCATTCCCATGATCCGTGCTGCTCATGTGCTTCTACTGCATCCCCACACTCTGTGTTGTTCTCTATTTAGTGTGCTTCTGCCTTTGCCCTATGTTGTTCTGCCCCTCATGTGCTTCTCCCCCACACTTCATCTTTCTCTCTCTCTTGTGTGATTGTTCCCCCTCCGCCAGGTAAGTACTGATTCGGTAATTCCCAAGCATTCATTCATCCATTCATTCTTATGGGCCTCCAGGCCCATAGGAATGAATGGGAATTACCGATTCAGTATTTACTGAATCGGTAATTACCGAATATTACCGATTCGGTAAACTTTACTGAATACTTACCTACATACCATTTACCGATTCTGAAATACTGAATCGGTAAAATTCGGTATTTTAGAATCGGTAAACGGAACTTACCTACATCTGGCCCTAAGTGTTGGAGTACGCTCAACGTAAAGTAACATGAGACAAAAAGCTCTGAGAGGGCTGTGCCGAGACTGCCACAGAGCAGCGGCCCCAGCAGCTCTGCAACTCTGCACATCAGGAGAACCCCAGCTGAGGCCTGAGACTCGAGGACTGTGGATTGCGGGTCGAGGCAGGACAGCGGCAACATACCAGCAGCGAGTGGCTGTGGCATGGCGTGGAGCGAGAGACCAGCAGTGAGGCCCTATGAGTGCCTTGCCTCATCTGACCTTCCTTGCCATGCCTTGACTCAGTGCTTGGCTGACGGCCCATAGTGGGGGAGAGTGCAACTGGTCACCCGTTGCAACTTGTAGGAGATGAGTGCCTACCAGGCTTTGCTCACATTGTGCTTTCCTGCCCGTCAGTCCGCCATCTGCTGCCTCCTTATTCTTTAGCCACCGGCCATCTGCTCCTGGAGGCTTCCAGTAACCTTCCGGCCCCTGCCCTTGGTCTCTGGCCTCTGGGAAACCAGGGCAAAAGTGTTTGGGAAGCAGATGAGGCGAGGACCTAGGAGGCTGCAGTTCACCGCCGGAGGGTGTGGAGGTGGCCATGACTAGTCCGGTGCGGCCTGTGCTCTCATGAAATCAACCTCCACCTGCCGATAAATACGCTCCCCATGACACTGCCATCCCAGCTCAACTTCCTGAATCTATTCACCTCTAACATTGCTGCAGTGTGCACACAAGGTAACTCCTGGCAATTCTTGACAACCCCAGGCAATTCCTGGCAATCTAATCAAATCTGACCTCATCATGGTTCTATGGCAACTCAATTAGAGTCGGCAACATGCAACATACAGCCTGCAACTCAGCAACCCAAGGAAAAGGGATCCCTCTTGACCAGAACAGCACTAGCCCGGCAGTTTGTTTGGACCTTAGGTTCTTGGATCTCGGATCTAGGACTTTTGACTCTACAGCCTGTAGTTGATAGATCTGGTCTTGTATTTCATGGCTGGCCCGCTAGTTGTCAGTCACAGCAGGGTGTAGGGTGGCTAGTTGTTTCTCCTCGTCAGACATCTTGTCGGAGAGCTTTCAGTGGTTGTGACGTAGGAAGCTGAGATTAGTGGTCAAAGCTTTGAAACGTGTTTCCAACATGACCTGTGGGTGTTCTATGGCTGCTAGAACTTGGTCTAGCTTGCCGTTGGGAGGTGCTGGTTGAGAGGGGCTGCCTGGGACAAAGTCAGAGATGATACTGGGCGAGGGGTTGGAGGCCTGAGTTAGGGCAGACACAGCCAATGGGAGCCTGCCCATGCTGTGGGGCATCAGGGAGGTTTGCCTCATGGACATGTAGATGACTGGGATTCCAAGGTAGCCCTCAAAGTCGGGGGGACTGTGTCGATCCGTGGTGATGGAGGCAAGAGAGCGATCCCCAGAAGACAGATCAGGGAATGGCACGCCAGAGTCGATGGTCAGGCGCATGAGGCCTTCAAGGGGAATCTTTGGGAGCACTCCCACAGTGCAGCCCGATATGAGCACTGAGGTGAGGGAGTGAGCATCAACACCAGGAATGATCAAGGCACTGGGCCTGAGAGCACCAAACTGTCTTGGACGGTCATTAGGTCCCTGTGTTGCAATGTAGGGGTCATTAGCCCCATAGAAAGGCCCACCAGAGTCTGTCACAGTGAGGATGAGGCGGGTGGAAACTTCTCTGTCGTCAGTGGTGGTGGGTGGGTACCCTTTCAGAGGGTCTCTAGGGCCCCTCTGTTGCGTGACTTGGTGGCAAGAGTCAGTCCTGCAGGCTTAAAAGGGTCTCTGGATCCCACCATGCATTCTGGTAGTAGCGCCGATGTGGATGGGACCTGCCCACTACAGGCAGGCTACTGGAGAGGTGCTCAATATGTCTTCCCGGGTTGGAGGTGGAGAGCCCCCTCCCCGCATGTGTTCTGACCTGAACGCCGAGGTAGGGGGAGGCCCCGCTAGCTGGAGTCCAGTAAGGGAAGAGGGGGAGGAGACATTTGATCAAGGCTGGGGAGAGTCAAATAGGCCGCAAACAATACGCGCTGATCGTGGCAGGGTTCTGGCGGGTCTGGCACTGTCTCAGGCAGGAGGCAAATTCCCCCCCGGACACATCCCCATCTGGATGCCGATGCGGAAGCAGGGAGATTTCCAGGGACAGGTTAGGCCAGGGAGTTGTACGTAGGAGGAGAGGGGCGGTGCAGAGCGGGAGCACGGCGTTTAAAGCTGCTGCAGCTCAACTGATGGTCTTTAAGCCTCTCTAAGCCCCGCATGGACATAGCATTGTGGATCTGTGTCATGGGCCCCAGTGGTGTGGTCGTTAGGGTGGTTTCAGCATGGATCCCCCTTAGTTAGCCACAGAAGTCCCATGCAGGAGCGGGATATCCCCGCTTAGCAGCCTCTTCGCCCTCAGTCTTGGCCCTGGACCACACGGCCTGGTCACTAATGGAGTCCCGTCGTCACCAGGCCCGGCTGCACAGCATGTACGAACTGCAAGGGATCCCTAGCAGGGGCAGCTGCCAGAAGCAGGGGGTCTCAGGCTGGTGTGCTTGTCCTTCTGCTGGTCGCCACTGAGTTCCCCAGGCCAGGATGATTGTCGATGTGCGGGCCGGCAGATGGAGCTCTAGCAGTTCACGTCCGCCATCTTGTCTGGCTTGGCCATGCCTACCTCTTGTTCCATGACCTTATAAAGGAACTTGGCCTTCGGCCTTGTTCCTCTATATAGCCATGGAGCTCCTCGGTGATTTGCAATGTCCTTCTCATGTATGGCAGTGGGCACTTTACCCCATATATAATACATGTGATTCTGAAATTCCTGCATAAAACTGTGTCTCTAATTTCTTTATAATCTGCAACTTGTGTTGCACCCAGTCGCTGATCATAAACGAAAACCATCAGAACTCAACTGTACTGTAGCGGTCGGTGGTGGGAGGGCTGCCGGGCGGTGACGTGGGGCTTGGGAGGGGCAGGGTGGGGGTAGTAAACTACGGAATACGGCCAAATACAGGTAAGTAAACATATAAATGAATAAGATGAATTTCGTTGTGCGCACTACATTGCCAAATGCGATGCAGTGCACGCAACAAAATTCATTTCATTTATTTATATGTTTAGTTACCTGTATTTGGCCGTATTCAGGAGTTTACTAACCCCCACCCCACGCCACCTCCCGGCAGCACTCCCACCAGCGATCGCTACTGCAACTGTAATAAGTTATTATAGTTGAGTTCTGATGTCACAACGCCTTCTGGCAGAGCCAGCAGCCGAGGTGAAAGGCAGGACAGGTCAGAGAGCAGCTGTTTAAAGCTATGAAAAGTTTACGTTGCTTTTCTTTCTTCTGCTCTATTTTTCCAGCTTGCAGTGACTAGTAGAAAGAACATGTTTATGTTTGACATTCATAGAATATTATTCAAAAAAGTTAGAATGTTTCTACACATTCCAAACTACTGCAGCTTTTTTTTTAAACTGACTTGTATTGAACTGTTTCTAATATCTTCCAACAAATTTCTAACATGTTTTTGATGTGTTTAATTTTGCACAAGAGGTTATATTTCTATTCTTCATGTTTGCAAACATGCCACGCACAAAGGTTTGAAGTGGTTTGTGGGAATGATGATGCTGTGGCCATGTATTTGATGGGCGAAAGCACCTCCGGCCATACATGAGAAGGATATTGCAAGTCACCCCGGAGATCCATAACCTCATAAAGGAACTCTGCCTTCGGCCTCGTGCTTCGATATGGTTATAGAACTCCTCTGTGACTTGCAATTATCCTAACAATGTATGACAGGAGGTACTTTATCCCTTCTATAATGAAAACAATTTTTATTGTGGTTTAAATACAGTGCAGTGGTTCAACGCGGTTTGTTATAATGATGTGTAATCAGAACAGCAGCTGCTTTACTGTGGTGCACATTACATGTTGTTATTGCTTTACTGCATACAGCTACCACGACCAAGACTTTCATGGTGTGCCCACATATTCTGCAGCAAGTGCCTTTAGTAAGTACTCCAGCCGAGAGCCTATTGGTCCCTCCCACACCTTGCTTCTTTTGGTGGCTTTATGCATTTCGTTAAGCTGCAGGCATGCCTCTTCAGTGGCGGCTGTCAGGTGGCTCTACATATGTTTAAAAGAATTGATGGAGTGCAGTGAAACATAAATTGCATGCTCAGGCCCTTCATCTGATTGGCCCCAAATATCTTCAGAAGCGCTTGGCTTTTTATGTGCCTCGTAGGGCGTTACGTTCCGCGACTTTATCCAAAGCCATGAGTCCCCCCATTTTTCGGGCTAGAATCGGAGGACGCTCTTTTCGTTTTCTAGCGTCTCAAAGCTGGAATGACCTGCCTATCTCGCTTAGGAAAGCTGAGGATTTGCTCTCTTTTCGGAAAGGACTAAAAACATGGCTTTTCACACAGTAACTGTTCTTCTTTTTTTCTATTTTCGCAG
Organism: Lissotriton vulgaris; assembly: GCF_964263255.1. NCBI lineage: Eukaryota > Metazoa > Chordata > Amphibia > Caudata > Salamandridae > Lissotriton > Lissotriton vulgaris. The sequence goes on from NC_141700.1 coordinate 162,115,500, forward strand.
TGTTATGTTTTTTACATTGAGGGCTCTTTGTCAAAGCGCCGGGACATTCCTAGGAGTAGCCGTGCGCTATAAAAGAGCATTTTTAACATAACATAACATAACATAACAGAGCCCATACATCGCAACTAACTCACAGTTACACAGGCTTTAGCTCCAGCCATCTGAGTTATCTCTCAGGCTACACAGGATTGATATCAATCAATCAATCAAAGACATTTATAGAGCGCACTACTTACCCGTAGGGTCTCAAGGCGCTTGGGGGGGGGGGGGGGGGGGGTGCCGTTACTGCTCGAACAGCCAGGTCTTGAGCTTCTTCCTGAAGGAGAGGTGGTCTTGGGGCAGGCGCAGGTCGGGAGGGAGGAAGTTCCAGGTCTTGGCGGCCAGGTAGGAGAAGGACCTTCCTCCTGTCGTCGCTCTTCGGATGCGGGGTACGGCGGCGAGGGCATGGCTGGCTGATCGGTAAACAGTCAAAATATCGATTACAGTAATTTCGACCACACTAATATCGAGTTGCAAATATCGATAGGACAGAATATCGATGGCCAGAATATCGATGGCCAGAATATCGACCCTAAGGTAAGTAATATCGAAATTACTTATATCGATAGCATATATATCGATGTAAGTAATATCGAAATCACTAATATCGATAGCATATATATCGATGTAAGTAATTTCGATTTACTAATATGTGTTAGAAATTTTAGTTAAGTATTTAAAGTAATTGTTATAATATGTGTTTAATATGTTTTTATAACTTAAAGAAATATAAAAGTAAATTATATGTTTTACTACCAGAGCGGGTTGTGGGTTTTTAGGGGAATAGGGTGGGAAGTAATTTATTTGTAATTAAATAATTATTTTTTAATGATTAATTTATTTTTCAATTAAATATTAATTGCCAATGAATTATTTTAATTGATTAATTGATTAATTAATTGATAATTTATGTATATTTTTAAGTAAATTATATGTTTTACTACTGGAGCGGGTTGTGGGTTTATAGGGGAATAGGGTGGGAAGTAATTTATTTTTAATTAAATAATTTTTTTAAAAAGATTAATTATTTTACAATTAAATATTAATTGTCAATTAATTATTTTAATTGATTAATTGATTAATTAATTGATAATTTATGTATATTTTTAAGTAAATTATATGTTTTACTACTGGAGCGGGTTGTGGGTTTATAGGGGAATAGGGTGGGAAGTAATTTATTTTTAATTAAATAATTATTTTTAAAAGATTAATTATTTTATAATTAAATATTAATTGTCAATTAATTATTTTAATTGATTAATTGATTAATTAATTGATAATTTATGTATATTTTTAAGTAAATTATATGTTTTACTACTGGAGCGGGTTGTGGGTTTATAGGGGAATAGGGTGGGAAGTAATATAATTGTAATATTAATTAATTTTGGGTAAAGGAGTACTTTTAGTGTTAGGGTCAGTTTTCAGTTTTTGGGTAAAGGGGTATATTTATGGTTCACAGTCAGTTTTCAGTTTTTGGGTAATGGGGTATTTTTAGGGTTCAGGGTCAGTTTTCAGTTTTTGGGTAAAGGGGTATTTTTAGGGTTCAGGGTCAGTTTTCAGTTTTCAGTTTTTGGGTAAAGGGGTATTTTTAGGCTTCAGGGTCAGTTTTCAGTTTTTGGGTAAAGGGGTATTTTTAGGCTTCAGGGTCAGTTTTCAGTTTTTGGGTAAAGGGGTATTTTTAGGGTTCAGGGTCAGTTTTCAGTTTTTGGGTAAAGGGGTATTTTTAGAGTTCAGGGTCAGTTTTCAGTTTTTGGATAAAGGGGTATTTTTAGGGTTCAGGGTCAGTTTTCAGTTTTTGGGTAAAGGGGTATTTTTAGGCTTCAGGGTCAGTTTTCAGTTTTTGGGTAAAGGGGTATTTTTAGGGTTCAGGGTCAGTTTTCAGTTTTTGGGTAAAGGGGTATTTTTAGGCTTCAGGGTCAGTTTTCAGTTTTTGGGTAAAGGCGTATTTTTAGGCTTCAGGGTCAGTTTTCAGTTTTTGGGTAAAGGGGTATTTTTAGGGTTCAGGGTCAGTTTTCAGTTTTTGGGTAAAGGGGTATTTTTAGGCTTCAGGGTCAGTTTTCAGTTTTTGGGTAAAGGGGTATTTTTAGGCTTCAGGGTCAGTTTTCAGTTTTTGGGTAAAGGCGTATTTTTAGGGTTCAGGGTCAGTTTTCAGTTTTTGGGTAAAGGGGTATTTTTAGGGTTCAGGGTCAGTTTTCAGTTTTGGGGTAAAGGTATTTTTAGGCTTCAGGGTCAGTTTTCAGTTTTTGGGTAAAGGGGTATTTTTAGGGATCAGGGTCAGTTTTGACTACTGTTGCACTCTCTGGAGTAGGAATAGTAATTTTTACCCTTATGTTATCCAATGTTTTATATAATTAATTGTAAAAAAAAAAAATTTCATTTTTTATTACTTACATTTTATTTATGTTATTGTTTTATGTTTGTAAATGTTAATTAGTAAATTAGAATATATTTTATTAATTTATAAATTAGTAAAATAAGTATTAATACTTATTGTTCTGTATTTATATATTATATATTTAGTGTATATATTTAATTAATGTATTAGTAATATATATGTATTAATTATTTAATTTTAAACATTTTTAGATACTTTTAAATATGTATAATTTATTTATTAGTGTTATATACTTAATTTTACATTTATATATATTTAAAAAAATATCGATATTTTTAACATCGATATTTTTTACATCGATATTAAATTTTCGATATTTTTGTACTTACCATGTTGTAGATAGGATGTCGATATTTTTGCCTTCGATATTGTTGACTCGATATTCTTGTAGGTCGATATTTGTGATTTCGATATTCTGTCAGTGATCCGGCTGATCGGAGGTGGCGTTTGGGAGCATAGAAGTTGATTCGGTTGTTGAGGTAGCTCGGGCCTTGATCGTGTAGGGCTTTGTGTGCGTGGGTGAGGAGACGGAAGGTGATTCTTTTGTTGACGGGGAGCCAATGCAGGTCTCTCAGATGTCCGGAGATGTGGCTGTTTCGTGGGATGTCGAGGATGAGTCTGGCTGAGGCGTTCTGGATCCGCTGGAGTCTCTTCTGGAGCTTGGCCGTGGTTCCGGCGTAGAGGGCGTTGCCGTAGTCCAGTCGGCTGGTGACGAGGGCCTGGGTGACAGTCTTCCTGGTCTCGGTGGGGATCCACCAGAAGATCTTCCGTAGCATGCGCAGGATGTTGAAGCATGACGAGGAGACGGCGTTGACTTGACTGGTCATGGAGAGGGAGGAGTCCAGGATGAAGCCCAGGTTGCGTGCGTGGTCCGTCGGGTTGGGTGCGGTGCCCAGGGCGGGGGGCCACCAGGAGTCGTCCCAGGCGGAGGGCAAGGAGCCCAGGAAGAGGACCTCCGTCTTGTCTGAGTTCAGTTTCAGGCGGCTGGTCGTCATCCACTCGGCTACATCTTTCATCCCTTCGTGCAGGTTGGCTCTGGCGGCGGCTTGTCGTTGGTCAGGGAGAGGATCAGCTGGGTGTCGTCGGCGTAGGAGATGATGTTGAGGTTGTGTTGGCGTGCGATGGCTGCGAGGGGGCTCATGTAGACGTTGAAGAGGGTGGGGCTCAGCGAGGATCCTTGAGGGACGCCGCAGATGACTTCGGTGGCCTCTGACTTGTACGGTGGTAGGCGGACTCTCTGTGTTCTTCCGTCGAGGAAGGAGGTGATCCATTCCAGTGCCTTCTCCTGGATTCCGACGTTGCTGAGGCGCTGCACTAGGGTGCGGTGGCAGACAGTGTCGAATGCCGCGGAGAGGTCTAGGAGGATGAGGGCCGCTGTTTCTCCGTTGTCCATCAGGGCTCGGAAGTTGTCGGTGGCAGCGATGAGGGCGGTCTCGGTGCTGTGGTTGGCTCGGAAGCCAGACTGTGAGGGGTCGAGGGATCCATTCGTCTCGAGGAAGGCGGCCAGCTGTTTGTTGACGGTCTTCTCGATGACTTTGGCTGGAAACGGGAGGAGCGAGATGGGGCGGTAATTCTTGAGTTCGGTGGGGTCCGCTGTAGGTTTCTTGAGTAGAGCGCTGAGTTCGGCGTGTTTCCAGCTCTCCGGGAAGGTGGCGGCGTCGAAGGAGGTGTTGATGATGTCCCGCAGGTGGGGTGCGATGACAGCATCGGCCTTGTTTAAGACGTGGTGAGGGCAGGGGTCGGTCGGAGATCCGGAGTGGATGGAGTTCATCATGCGGACGGTGTCTTCGGTGCTGATCGGAGTCCAGGCGCGGAGGGTGGTGGTGGGCGGCGTTGCTGCGGTCGTGGCGTGCATCGGTTGAATGCTGAAGCTGTTGTATATGTCCGCGATCTTGTTGTGGAAGTAGGAGGCGAGGGAGTTGCAGAGGTCTTGCGATGGGGTGATGTCGTTGTTTCCGGCGTTGGGGTTGGAGAGCTCTTTCACGATGTTGAAGAGTTCCTTGCAGTTGTGTGCGTTGTTGTCCAGAATGAGGTTCTATTCTCAGGTTGGAGAGTTATTGCTAGGGCTACACTGGACTGACACTGAACTTATCTACAGCATGGCTACGCCTGCATTCATAGCACTCCAACTGCAAGACTGATTACACAAAGTATTGATCTAGCATCATGTCCAGGATCACACTCAAAGTCAGCAAGGAGCTGGGATTTCCCACTTGAGGTCCACCCTCTGAAATGTCTGTCTGCTACTCACCAGACCTGGTCCAGTTTATTTTTGATACTGCATCAGGCATTTGCAGGAATCAAGTTTAATTTGAATACTTGTATTATTTTCAGTAATCACGCAAATCTGGTTCTTGTATACAGGCATAAACACTATGGCCCTGATTCACAAAGGTAAACGTACAGTTTTGTGTAAGTTTACGATTGTTTACTTTTCACAAAGGAATTTATGGGTAGTATCTTTACGAGTGCGGAATCTTTGCACAAGAAAGACCTATCTTTTCATGTGCAGTGACTCCACACTCATAAAGATACTACTCGTAACAATGATTGTAATTGTAATTGCATTTATATAGCGCTGACTACCCCTGAAGAGGCTTTGAAGTGCTTTTTCGGTGGAGGGATAGAAGAGGGAAAGGGGTTGCCTTTGTACAGCTCTTGCTACCCTTGATGAGGTGTTGAACAGCTTCTCGGCAGGTAACACACCACTCTGGAACCCAAGCAGGATTAGTGGGGTATTAATATCGGGAAATATGAAATTATTTGTGCAGTGGTCATGTTAGTCTGTTATTTGGATTGAAAAGGAAGAGCGGAGGGATAGAAGAGGTATGGGTCTAGAAAGTGTTTGGGGAAGTTCATAGCGTTAGAAGGAGATTTGGGATTAGTAAAGGGGAGGTGGATGCGCTGGAACTGCTCCCACAAATCAATCTCAGGATACCAGCTTCATTTTCAGCCTCCAATTTCAAAAGTATTCACATTTACAGAATGTTTTAAAATGTTCAATGTTGCTTTTTTATTTATGTATTCTTTATTAATCTATTAATATAATAATATATTCTAAGCAGTTGCAGTCCCCCCTTTAAGAACCCTGCAGTAGAACCGCAATATGGAATACTTTTCTGTAAAAACAGGTCTTTAACTGCCTTGTATGGTGGAGTTTATAGCTTTGCATGTTTATATCTACACCTTAGTAACCTGTGTTATTGTAGGTGACAAAAAGAAAGAGAAATAGCAGTCAGTCCATTGGAATAGAAGTATGTTTAAGAATTGAGCGCCATCGAATTATGGGCTATTTATTGCTTACTTACCTGTTTAGAGAAAAGAAATTAAATAAGCTCCAGGTACATGAGTTAAAACTGTAACACATTTAATGCCATCCAGGGTTCAGAAGTGCACTTATTGTATATGAAATGCTAGGAGCAATGCCCTCTTCTGTCTCAGATCTGCAGTGTTAGATGGAGGTGTTATACTCCACTTTATTGTGTGCTAAACTGAGCAACACATAATCTCACTTGATTTGCAACCTTTCTGCACCCCAGTGGATTTGCTTAGCAACTGTGGATATGCACAAGAAGTGCAGAAAGTGCAGTAAAATAAAGCAACCTCAATAAACATCTGCAAATACTTGTGTCCCCAGTTGAACTCTGCAGGCTTGCTTCCTTTGTTTATATCCGCAATGTGTCTGTTATCAGTTATAACAGCGCATTGATATTGTACAATTACTGAATGTGGAACTAAGGCGGTGGTTCTGCTGGTTTTAATGTACTAAGTACTCCAGAGACCACCAGGCAAGGGGGGATATTTACAATAAAATGTTCGGAGTGCGGCGTTACTCCAGAATTGGTAACGCTGCACTCCGGCATTTTTTAAACGTAGGGATGCGCCGTATTTACAAAAATACCTCACACCCCTGCGTTTTACCTAGCGCTGGCTCTGCAAAAGCAGCCTAGCGCCAGCGCAGGTACCCTTGCGCCATGTTTGCAAGGGTGCCTGCACTGCAGGGGCGAATGTTTATGTGCAGGAAGAGACACCTTCCTGCACAAAAACAATCTTTATAGGCAATTTGCTGTTTCTATGCAGAAAGAGCACAATACGAGGATCAATTAATAATTTCTCCTCATATCACCATCCTCAGACCAGGTTTTACCAGGCCTTAATTTTTTACGCTGCCACATTCTTGTAAATCAGGGGCAACATCAAAAAGCAATGGGTGTTGCTGTGGACGCCCACTGCAACACCCATTGCACGCCCCTTTCACGCTAAGTGAAGCCTGAAAAGGGGCCTTACTTACAATGGGGCATTAAACCATGTTAAGTGGCTTAAAGCTGCTTTGTAAATAAGGAGAATGGGATGTCGCCGCCAGAGCGTTACTTTGACATTCTGGTGGCGATATCCCCTTGTAAATATGCCCTAGGTGTACCACGCAGTAGGCTATTTTGGTGGCACACTGCCTGCTCGTCATTTTCATGCAGCGGGATAGCAAATACCAGGCACAAACACATATGTGTTCATTACATTTTTAGCACTGTTTTGTCCATAGTCTGTTAGCACGATCACTGCACATTGGGCACACTTCACCAAAAACGAGGTCACAGTGCACACGGTGGAACACACGGTACCAAATCATATAGCTACTCCCAGCATTATAACATACCTGTCTTCCTCCCTCTCTGGAGCAACCTCTCATTTTAGTATACACAATATTAGGGAAATATATGTAATCACACACTTTGTGTGACCCAGAAACCCTCAGAGATGTGTGCGGAAGGGGCACAAACAGTTATTTCTTTAGGTTAAAAGTTCTTTATTACCTTCAAGAGATGTAACGCTCCATTCTGGGCGCTCCTGTCATATTGCATGATAGGTGAAATAACATTCCAGTTTTGGTACTTACACGCCCTATGGGCCTAGCACTTGCATTTCATCAGTAGAGAGATGTCAAAGGTACATCTGAGCCAAATACATTTTCATCACCCATTCTAATACATAGGAGTGGTCAGAAAAACATCTTGTTTTCTGTGTATTTTTAAAATGTTTTCTGTATTGATTCTTCCTATGCAAGAAATAAATGATCCATTGTGCGACAGGTTATGCATTATGTTCTCACCTGCTGTTTTAAGACATGAAACTGATAATGAAGCTGCCCCTAGCATGGCTGGAAACCCTATGGAGAGGAAGCAAAAGGTCAGAGGGCCACAGTTCCATTTCCTCACCAAATTCGTTGTGGGGTTGACACCCTTTTGCTTGGAATGAAATGCCTGGGTCTCCTGAGGTTTGAGAGGAGTATCAAGCATTGAAAACAATTTTCGGTGTCACTGAAATGACAGCCTGACTTTTGACCCCAGGGCATCTAGCTAATACATCACTCTGCTCATTGCCCATCTCATCTTCTTCAGTTTACAGGTGTCTAGGTGTATCTTGAATAGACTCTGAGACCGCTGTACTAGCTGGCCTTCTGGCTTCCACGCTCTCCCCATTGAAAGCTGTTTTTCTCTCTACATCGCGCCTTGTCATGGGAGATCACAAGTTTGACCACATCTCTCCATTATTGAAAGAACTTAATTGGCTCCACTAGAAGCAAGAATCAGGCTCAAAATATTGTGTCTGACCTTCAAAATGATCCACCATGGGGTACCCAGCTATGAGCAGATCTGACTATCTCAGGAGGTTCAAGGCACTCAAGGAGTAAGAGCTCTCTCATTCTGGAAATGCCAAAAACCAAACCCTTCCTTGTCGTGAAACCATCCTTTTTGGTTTCAGTTGCTAGTTCCTGGAACTCTCTACCTCTTCTGCTGAGAACAACATAGAACATCCGGACTTTCAAAAATACTCACCTACTTGGATTCTACGTGAAGGTCCTAAGATCCCCAAATACCTCTGGTCTGGCTCATCCCAAGTCTATTATAGGATCTGTGCATAATCAATAATTTGAACCATGAGGCGTTCTAAAGGTCATCAATATGTTATTTTTTCTTTTCGCTTCATAACACCTGGAAAAGCAACATATGACATGCTGCTCTATTATGCTTATATATGTATCTCTCATTGTTCTCTGTAAAGTGCTTTAATGGCAATTTATTGGAAAGAGAGCTATATAAAACCATGAGATAAATAATCCAATAGTGGTTTGCTTCAACTGCCTTGACCTTAAGTGCCAAGGTGAATAATCGTTACTTTCCAGAGCCTGTTCAGAAAGTGTAAAATAACTCTCTTCTGTCTTTCTATCAGTAGATGGACAGATAAGAATTGCTAGCCACCAATAGGTTTTGTGACCATATAAAGGAACAAGGCCAAATGCTGAGTTCCTTTATAAGGTAATTAAACTCCGAAGTGGCTTGCAATATCTATTTAATATACAACAAAGGCTATTTTATTCCGTATAATACGTGGTCCACCATCATCCTACTCATAAAAAGCTTAAATATTGTTGTCTTGCTCCTTCATACGAAAGCAACATGAAGGTTGCAGACATGAAGAAAAAATACAGAATGTAGTGCAAAATTAAAAACATCAAAATCCAGTAAACAATTTGTTGTAAAAAATGAGAATCAGTTTGCTTGTTTAAAGACTTGTAGCATGCAAAAAATAAAATATCGAATTTCTGCTGATTACTGTTCATTTTAGAAAAACAGATCAGAAGAATGCAAAGCTAGTTCTCATTTTCATTGTTTAAATTGTGGCTGTAATGATGCTTTGTGGCCTGCCTTTCACCTTGACTGCTGGTTTTGACAGTAGGTATTATGATGTCACAACTCTACTGTAATAAGTTACTGCAGTTAAGCAGCTACTTTCTTTGCTTATTACAGTTGACTAGAAGTGCCTCAACACAATTGTAATAAGGAACTTAGAGAGAGGTTTTTATACAGAAATTGCAGGCTTCCATTTATTATATACTTTTATACGTCTTCATTGTCTTTACCCATTCAAGAATTCCACAGATATAAAGTTATTCCATATAGATATGTTTCAACAGTTTTACTTTATGAGGAATTTAGAAATTCCTTTGCTTTTTTCATGATTTTAATATCCTGTATATTTTTCTGCATGTTTTTAATTTTGGAGGGCATTTTTCCCAATGCCTGGGTAAATCATTGTACTGATTCAGTTTCTCTTCTAACCTTCCCAAAACAGTTTTTAACGTTTTGATCAATAAAGTTTATTCGGGGAAATAACCCTGTACAACATGCATAAAAATACAAGCAGTTCATTTCATCATCTATGTACAAGCATTAGTAAATGACTAAAATAATGAACATAACTCAGTTAATAATATTATAATGAAATCTTTGTATACAATTATAAAATTCAGAGGCTTTATACATACTCCCTACCCTGATGCTCTTCCCTGCGGATGTATTTCTACCACATCCACCACGTAGCAAAGTAAAACGTGGCCATGCTGCGAGCAATCACTCCACTGGTATCAGATCTAAGTATTCTTAGCGCTTCTGCATATCGCCTAATCCCTCTCATCCCACATATCGGATTTATCCATTTTCTGCGGCTGGGTTCATATGCTTTACAAAATACCAGCCAATGAGCCACAGATTCCTTCAGCTCCTTGCAGGCTGGGCATTGGTCAGCTGCAGCTCTAGAATCGGATCATTTTGTACAAAAACTATTTATTAGACGCATGCCACATCTGAATTTTTATGTACAACTCTTTAGCAGCTGGTAATGTCATAAAATCAAAAAAGAATCAATATGAAAGGAAAATGTTAAATCCCAAATAATCAATTTTAAGCGAACCATGTATTACATTACCATATTCCCTTTCTAAAACGTACTTCCATTCTTTTTCCTTTAATAGCTCTTTGGAAATTATTGGGGCGTTCCCCCAGTTAGAGGTCAACTTTAAACATACATTCTCAAGCCATGCAATTTTAGGATACATATATAAGGCGATGATATTGAAGCAACTCCCCAGTATCCCGGCGGCCTCATATTAGCCCTTAGAGCAACAGATTTTACACCCAAATCAATGTAAAGGGCCAGTAAAGGGGTACTCTCTGGCAAGGCGACTAGGGCCTTCATAAATGTATGTTCTATTTTTGAGAACTGGTTTAACTCCTCCGCGACATAAAGAACCCCCCTAAACCCTGGATATTGTAAACTTGTAGGGCAGAAAGACCTGGAAATGGTAGATAAAAAGGTTCAGAGTTTCCAATTACCTCTGGTGTTCACTGGTATATCAGATTTTTCTAATTGAATGTTCAACTCTTTCATTTGAACAGATAGAAGGAATATACTGGCTTAAGCGATAGATGCAGACTTTGTGCCAGAGTTGGAAGTTGGGGTTGCTCGAGATTGTGGGCTGCAGGAAGAAACAGGGGAAAACAATGGAGGAAGTGGGGAGGCATTCACTTTGACTTTGGCTCCTGCAAGCAAATGTTTGCACGTCCGGGAGCCTGTGCTAGTCCCCACGGGGAAGGGCAAGCTCTTGCCTGTTCCCGTTGGTGTAACAGGTCTCCCTGAGGTGTTAAATACTAATCTAATTAAGAGGGGACCTCAGGGCCCGAATGCAGTGGCAATAAAATTATTATCCTGGAACCTGGCAGGATTAACAAACAAACTCTTCTGTCCAGATGGGGAATCCTTTGTGGATGTAAAGATGTGTGTTTGTTCCAGGACAATTGCAAAAAACACAGATGATGGACAGAATGCAGAACAATGTCTTGGCCCAGTACAAAGATCTGGGCCAAACTCCATCGTTTTTGTGCACTCCACACCACCCTAAGTCAGACACTGGCTATTTACAAATCAGCCTTGACCCTGTGCCTCATGGGAACAGTCCAGCCCGAACTACCAAGCCATGTCTTTCCTAGACCGGAATCAAGCATCCAAGGACCGGTTTCTGGCTATCAGCCTTCTTCAGCCTGGATAGCTTGACTCCAGTGATGTGGTGATGTGCCTTATAGCCAGTGTCTGACCTAGGGTGGTGTGGAGTGCAAAAAAACGACGGATTTAGGCCCAGTGAATGTAAAACTTTGTTCTGCATTCGGTCCATCAACGGTGTTTTTTGCAATTTTCACCCCGAGTGGGATGGGTATGCTCAGACGTGAGTCCCAGGCTCTCCACATCACTGGAGTCAAGCTATCCAGGCTGAAGAAGGGTGATAGCCAGAATCTGGTCCTTGGATGTTTGATTCCGGTCTAGGAAAGACATGGCTTGGTAGTTCGGGCTGGACTGTCCCCATGAGGCACAGGGTCAAGGCTGATTTGCATATAGCCATTGTCTGACCTAGGGTGGTATGGAGTGCAAAAAAACAATGGATTTAGGCCCAGATCTTTGTACTGGGGTGAATGTAAGACATTGTTCTGCATTCTGTCCATCAACTGTGTTTTTTGCAATTGTCTGTTCCAGGAGACCTGGGCGAGAGAGGAGCAATTCAGGGTGGGCTTCACTTCCTTCTTTGTCCCGGCAGTCTGGGGAGGGAGAGGCCGCCCTTCGGGAGGCCTTGTTATATGGTTGGGCATCCACCTGGGTTGTAAAGCTTCAGTACTTAGCACTAATTCAGGATACATCCAATGTGTGGCTCTTACCTGGCCAAATGCTTATAAATTAGCACTGAATAACGTCTACTCACGTCCCGTTAGTGTAGGTAGAGAGTCCGGTACTATCAATGATCTTTCCACTATTATAGCTACCATTCCCAAAGACTGCTATATAGTGGTAGGGGGCGATCAGAACTGCCACTATGAGCCCCTAGAGGGCCTCAACGAAGGTGTTCTAATGGCTGAGGATGACCATTAGTCAATACCTATGACCCAAGCTCTGTTTGCTAGGGCATGGTCTCCACTAGCCGTACAGGTCACGGCTCTTACCATCACTCACTCATTACGTGCTTGTAATGGCCATACCCCTTCGGACACTCCAGCTAAATGCACTTACAATAAAATGGGACAGACTTCACATCTCGATTACATCTTACTGGAAACTAGGCTCTGGCCAAAGGTGAATGATTTCACCGTGATCCCCAGAATGGACAGTGACCACAATGCCTTAACTCTAGAAATGGCCCTGCCCAAATCTGGGGGGGGGCGGCAGAATTACCATGATGGGTGATGGCGATAACAACAAACTCACCCTGACAAATAATAGGCGTAGAGTCAAATGGTCTAACCTCAGGGAAAACCCAGTACAGATGGCGAAACTTTATAATCTGGCGCTCTCAGTTTTGTCTGAGGTTTCTGCCCTCGTCAATCTGCCATCCTCTGTGGATTCTTTATCACAGCTCATGGTACTCCATAGGGACCTGGTTACTAGTCTAGCTGAGGTACTGAATCCTAGGGTGACCAAGAGGGGCAAGAGGGTCTCCTGCTCCTCCTGGTATAACAAGGCATGCAGGAGGGCCAAGTCTGAGTTGATGATGGCCATTAAGGATAATAATAGAACAGAAATAAAAGAAAGGAGGGCTTGTTACAAAAGGCTAATCACGAACGCAAAGGTAGAGTGGGACCAGGATAAGTGGGCAAGTTTATCTTCTGCTTTAGATACCAAGGATTATAAAACATTCTGGTCCATTATCAACACAGGTATGGGACAACCAAAAGCAGCACTCGAACCCAATCTAGGGCCACAAGTATGAGAAGACCATTTTCGGGCTCTCTATTCTAGCGTGGTCCCCACCGATGAACACACCAACCCTTTTACCCTAGCCCAGTTTAGCGCCCAGTCAGAGGAGTGCGAGGTCACGGTGGCCGAGGTGTGTCTTGCAATTACCAAACTGGCCACAAACAAAGCACCAGGCCTGGATAAACTCCCGGGTGACCTTTTTAAACACCTACTAGAAGTATGGGGTCCGTATCTTAAGGTAATATTCAATGCAATTTTGAGTGGCATGGCTCTCCCCACTACTTGGCTGGGAGCAGAGATAGTTCCTATCTTTAAAAAGGGCTCACCTCTGCTCCCATCCAACTATAGACCCATAAGTCTCATCGATGTGCCACAGAAGATCTTTGCAAGACTTATGTTGGACCGGTTACAGGACTGGATGGAGGAGTTTGCGATACTCAGCCCTTTTCAGGCGGGGTTTAGGAAGAACACCTCCACGTGGACCAAATATTTTGTCTAGTGCTTTTGCACAGGAAAACGGTGTGCATTGAGGGTGGCAGCCTCTATATGGTGTTCGTCGACCTTCGCTGTGCATTTGATCTTGTACCCAGGGGCAAACTCTGGAGTGTCCTTCTTGAGCTGGGCGTTCCCATCCATCTCCTTTCAGTCCCGGTGAGGCTCCACGAGGCCAATTTCTCTCAAGTTAGATGTGGGAGGAGTGGTGAACTGACATCTAGATTCCCCGTTGACCGGGGGGTAAGGCAGGGCTGTGTGCTTGCACCGACCATGTTTTGCCTCCACGTCAATGGGGGAATCGCTCACCTGAATGGTGTCCAGAACAATGATGCACCCAAGCTAGCAGGGAATAGGGTGCCGGCGATAATGTTCGCTGACGACACCCTATTGCTCTCCAGAACCCCAATGGGCATACATCGAATACTGGTTGGGTTTGTTGATTTTTGTACTATTCGGGGCTTGGAGATCAATTCAATTAAAACAAAATTTATGGTCTTCAACCCGCCTAGAACCACAAGGCTTAATCCCACTCTAGGTAGTGCAAGATTGGAAAGGGTAAGCACTTTTCTTTACCTAGGGGTAACGATCAATGAGAGCATGTCGTGGGGCCCTCAGCAAATTTAATCCCAACTAAAACTTGCACAACTATCGGGTGGGATTCTTAGACCATCTAATCTGTCAAAAATCAAGCCTCTTGGTCCGCCTTTGGAGGTTTACAGATCCCAGGCCAGGGGCGCTAGTATGTATGGTGGAGAGCTATGGGGACACTGTAATCAAACACATATCACTAGGGTGGAGAACAACTTTTTGCGGCACTTGTTGGCCCTCCCTCCTAGCACCCCGTTGCTCCCACTAAGATTTGATATGGGGATCACGCCAATTGACGAGGAGCTAGCCTGAAACCATTAAGGTATTGGCGCAGGTTATGGGCTACACCAGAGTTGGCCAACTATAGGCTGGAGCTCAGAGAAATACTTAGTTGCGCAAGCGGATCCAAATTTCTATGGCTTACTCACATTAAGGAGGAATGCACTAGGCTGGGAATTCCTGTTTTATGGATTGACCCAGAGCAGGGCTGTAAACAGATCTCAGCGAACATGCTCACGGAAATATACTGAGGTGAGAACTTAAAAATGGCTCTGAGTAACCCCAATAGCAGCTCGAGAACTGCTACCTTCTTGTTGGTCAAAGATTCTTACTGTTTTAAATGTTTTCTAGACACTATTTACCCTGTTGTAGCCAGAAAATTGTCTGTGCAATGGAGGCATGGTGTTTTACCCTTAAGGACATTTACGTGTAACTGGACATTGTCAGCACCGAAAAATTGCCCTTCCTGTGATTATGGCAGTGAAACTGAGACACATGTATTCTTATTTTGCCCTGCCTATCAAAACCAGAGATAGTACTGGCTCAAGCCGCTCAGTAATAATATTGGCTTCCGGCAGTGTGAGCACGCGCTCAGAGTACTGAAAACTGATACCGCGGGACCAATTGTATTTGCTGTCTCGCACTTTCTGGCTGCTATGTGGCGCACCTGAAGACTCTTTATTGGCCAAGGTTAAAACGGGCCTGCGTGCCTAATGATTCATTGTGCATTGTTTTTTCTCTTTTTAATCAATCCATAATCTCTGTTGTGTTCTTAAAGGCTTTTATCTTTTGTTTTAAACTCTATTAGAAATGTGATAATTATTTGTTATGTGTCTGCGAATTTTAAATCTGTGCTTTTATGGTATTTTTTTACCGAAATAAAGATTTCTAAAAAAAAAATTAAATGTCTGACAGACACTGCAGAGGAAAGTGGTGTACCGGTGAGAACTGGATGGATTACACTACGAAGAACACTGCCTCTTCCACAGACTTTAGTAAAGCTTAAATTTACGGCATCATATTTTCAGAATAGAACAGTGCTTAATTTGTAAGAAGATTAGTGCCAGGGCCTTTCTCAGGAGACCACCAAAGCTTACACCTCCCACTACCACAGCCAGCCTGCCAATGACGGTACCTACACAAATACTAACCATCACACTGCTACAAGTTTGACAATTCAGACTGAGCGAGGCCCCACAAAGCTATAGGAATGGCTTGGTGGCAGGTATTAGTTGTTTTAAAAGCATATTTAAATAATAATTTACCGTTCTGATTATGTTCAAATTACACAAACAGCGCCACCATGTGGAAGCTTTCATAAGTGCTGGTGTTGACAACTAAGTGCCTATGCCGAGCATCGGAAACCACCGGCTCAAATTAAACACCGGAATAGAAACATGTCTAATTACTCAATTGTTTTTGTTACACATTTTTTTGGTACGGCTAAGAAGTTTTGAGATACTAGGTCTGATTTGTTTATGGTATAGATGGATTATTGTCTTTTATGACAGAAAACCCATAGAGAGAGCAGCTGTCATAAGTGCTGGTGTTGACAATTAAGTGCCAAGCCGAGCACCGGAAACCCCCGGCTCAAATTAAGCACTGGAATAGAAACATGTCTAATTAAGCAATCATTTTTGTTACTAATTTTTTGATACTGCTAAGGAGCTTTGAGATAACAGGTCTGACTTGTTTTGGGTATAGGTGGATTATTGTCTTTTATAACAGAAAACCCGTTGAGAGGCCCACAAACACCAGCCATGTTAACCGCAGTGTGAAACGAAGGATTGTGGTACACATATTATTGGCCGTGCCCCTTAGTACAAGGGCCATGCTTCTTGGAAAGGATGCTTAGTTTGACTTCTTCGGTCACTCCTTTTTTAGAGAACCATTTCCCACCTTTTTCATCCCACTTAAAGCACTTCCTGGTAGTGCACTCACCTGACGTCCGCTTATTGTACGTGTGGGTGCATCAAAGACGTGCTTTCCTTGGGAGAACTGGATGCTACGTAAACGGTAGTACCAATTACAGGTAAATAGAATGGTTGTTGTCTCCTGGTTGCAACTAAGGAGTGGAGTGGAGGGTCGCTGACAGACCCATGTTCATCCAACCCAGCTATAAACTAGTTACCTGCAAGGCTCCCTCGTGCTCACCTGCTTTGCTGGGTCATGCCGGTTCGGAACTGTGCTATTGCTGGGTTCTAGTGCTTGCTGGAACAAGGCTGCACCCCACACACACATCAACTACATTCAGCGTTATTGATGTCAACTGGAACTTTATTTCAAATTTAATAAAGTTTGTTTAACCCGTTCCATGACCGACGCAAGCACTCCCTCCCTGGTGCTGCGCACGAACGTTAGCCGACGCAGCCCCGCCCACTCTTGAGAATGCCTGTAAACGGGTAAAAAAAAAAATCGACTACATTCAGCGTCCTCTCCAAAGCCTTTGAGCTTTTGTGCAGACCACACTGCAGGGCGCACTGGGCCCCCAAACACACTTTAAAACAATTTGTTTAACCAAGGATGCATCCTTTTATTTGAAAAAGAAGTAGCACTATTTTCCCAGAGATGGGGCAGTGTCAAGGGGACTGGCGTGCATAGGGGCACTCCTTGTCTCTACCTCTTGCAACTCACCCCACAGGCAGCACAGAGTCCTGCTGGAGAGTAGAGTACACATCCTGCTCTTCTACGTTTGTGAAACGTCGACAGCTGCTGTGAAAGGCCCCACACCAAACTGCAGTTATTTCTCTGTTGCTCGGACCACCAGTGAGTGCTTAAAGATATTCAAAACAATATATTGATTTCCCAGTGTCACCCACCAAGCAGTGCCAGTGTACTCTGGCTTCCTTTTACCACAGGGACCTAGGAGCGCCATAGTACTTTATTCTTTAGATGTGCAGGTCCTGAGCTGGGTGATACTATAGCACTCTCTCCTCCCCTCATTCCCTCTCCCCTTCCATTCTCAGCTTCTCTGTCCCAAGCTGTCAGCCACTATATTTATTCATCCCAACTTTTTTTTCTCCTTCCGGACTCACTTTTCTTTCTGATACTTCTTTGTCTCTTCCCCTCTCTGGTTTGCTTTCTCATAGCTGTGGGCTCTGTTCTGTTCCTCGTATCTTCCTGTTTTCGCTTCTGTCCATGCTTTTTTCCTGTTTTTGGTTTCTGTCCCTCCATACTTCATTTCTTTGAACTCATCCTCTCTTGCACTCTTGTCTCCCAGACTCTGTCATTCTTTTAACACTCCTTCCCTGTTGCTCTCCACTCTCCATTTGTTCTACTTTCTGAAACCTATGTTTCGGCCAGTTGGTTTCTCCCCCTTGTCTTTTTCTTTCTCACTCATTACTTTTCCTTAGGCTCACTGCTTCTCGTCACTCTTTATATCTAACTTATTCTCCTCTTCATTATCTTAGCCTATCATTGTCTCATTCAACCATTCACTTTCTTTTCACCCTTGCGCAATCCTACTTTTTTTCCTCTTCATGCTTCCATTCCTTTCCCTACTTTTATCTTCCTCCCATAGCCTCCTGTTCAGCTTCCTTACCTTGACCTCTTTCACCCTCTAATTTCTTTTTTTTCCATTTTATTTGTTTTTCTCTTTTCTTTCTTCGTTATCAATTCCATGTTGTGGTACTCTCCTTCCTTTCTCACCAGACTTGTCTCACATTTCTCCATTGTGCTCACTTGTTTCCTCCAAATGTTCTCAAACTATATTTGGAGTGGGGGAGGTAATATCATAACTTTAATATACAAAATGTAAAAGCAGCAATTAGAACCTTTGAGTATTGTGATGCTCAGGGTGTGGCAACACTTCTATCAAAAACACTTCTAGCTCCACTACACTCATGTAACATTGGTAATTGCAAAGTGGATGTTAGACCTAGCATCTCTTGGCGTGGTTTCCCCTGTCTTTTTGCTTCTGATCTCCTGTTTTTGACTGTGTGCTGAACTTCATTTTTGATGATTTTAGAACTCTCAGCACTTTACCACGGCGGACCAGTGCAAGAGTGCATGTGCTCTGTGTCTAAAAGGTAATGGCATTTGGATTCTCTATGACTGACATATTTGATTTACTAAAAAGTCCCTAGTACAGTGCACTATGTGTGCCCAGGGCCTGTAAATCAAATACTACTAGTGGGCCTGCAGGACTGATTGTGCCACCCTCTTCAGTAGCCCTTTAAACATGGCTCAAGCTTGCCACTGCAGAGCCTGCGCGTGCAGTTTTTTACTGCCATGTCGATCTGGCAAGTTCATCTGCTCCCCAGGCCCAAACCTTTACTTTTATTACATGTAAGCCACTCCTAAGATAGGCCCTATATAGCCCCATGGGCAGAGTGCAGTGTATTTCAAAAGTAGGGCATGTGCTTTTGAGTTTTATTTGTACTGGTAGTGAAAAACTGCTAAATTCGTTTTTCATTACAGCAAGGCATATCTCTCCCATAGGTTAGCAGTGGGGGTGCCTTGTAGCACTGTACACGTGTATCTTCCAATTAGGAGCTGCTATATTGGTGTCTGTGGACTCACAATTTAAAAACACATCTTTCAGTGAAGTTTTTTTAAATTGCAGTTTCAAAAATGCCACTTTAGAAAGTTGGCATTTTCTTACTTTAACATTCAGTGCCTCTGACTGTACCTAGAATACATGTCTGAGTTGGATGACAGGTGGGCTTTGTGGATTCATTCTAGACGGTTGCATACTAAGGAAGATGAGTTGTGCAGGCTTATCCTGTTGGCCCTTCACTAGACTGATGGGTCTTCCTGAGCTAGAGTGGTGGGAGGAGCTGACACTCGCACCAGAATAGGGCTGTACCTGAAACCACACAAAGAGCTGCCTACTCCCCTGTAGTGTGTCTGGAGCCAGGACCAGGAAGGGCTGGGTCTTGTGCACTACAAAGACCTTTCTTTGAAGTACCCCTATATCAAAGGCCAAAATGAGTATAAGTACTTGAAATTTGATGCCATATACTCAGAACATTTCTGGACTGAGGATATTCTGCCAGAAAGAAGAGCTGTCGTACTGTCAGGAAGGACTACCACTATGCTGCTTGCTTTGCTGTGTTGGCCTGCTGTCTGCTGCTTCTTGCCTGGGAGTGAGAGGACTGGACTTTGTCCTCTGTATCCTGCTTTCTCAAGTTTCTCCAAGGGCTTGTGTTGAGCTTGCCTCCTGTTGGAAGTCTCAGGGCCATCAAAGACTTCAACTGCATCTTGCTACCGGCACCATGATCTCCAATGCTGTGAGGTCTGACCTGCCAAGTGGTACCAAACTCAGTCCTGGACCCTTGAAGGTGATTGTGGTGCAGCAACCAAGAGGTTGATGCATCGACTTCAAGCGTCAATTCGGAACCAGAGCATCCCTATGAAATTGCCGCATTGCTGCTGCCTGCACCGAAGCCGGGGTCCCTGCCCACTGAGTACGCTATGCAACAACTGTGACTTACAACGCAAGCCCCAACTTTGCCACAGCGCCTTCGAAGTACCGTCGCTGTGGGAGTCCCAAGCACAGTTTCACCGAACTCTGTGACACTTTTTGACACATCCAAAGTACAGAAACGGGGTCCATGCAACTCCTGTAGCTGGCCCGCGCTCCAGCGCGGTAGAACTGAACTTGTGGATTTGTCTCGGTCAAGTGCAGCCAGCTATCCCCAGTTGGACCTAATGTTTTCTAAGCGCTATTACTGCATTTAATAATGAAAACTTCATATCTTGACTTGTGTGTGTTGGATTTTTGTTGTTTTGGTCTTGTTTTACTCAGATAAATATTGGCTATTTGTCTAAACTGGCATGGAGGTTGCGTGTGTGTACACACAATGTTTTACACATTGCCTCTTTAGTTTAGCCTGGCTGCTTTGAGCCAAGCTACCAGAGGGTGAGCGCAGGTAAACTTTGTGTGTGCTGCACCTACCCTGACTAGAGTGTGTGTCCCTACTTGGACACGGTGCAAACCACTAGACACCCCATTTCTAACAGTGGACATCTGCCATTGGTCTGGCCTTGTAACGTTGTGGGCTGCCTAGAGAGAATATTTATTTTCTGCTCTGGGATTATTTGTTAGATTTGGTTTGTGGATAGTTGTTGTGTCATGTGAGTATCACTATTGTGGGGTAAACAATGTTTACCACAAATCTTTTCCCCCGCAGGGAATCACAACGCGGTCATTACAACGACTGCGTTGGGATTCCGCATACCATTACTCCACAAGTTGGAACAACGTCTTGCGGAGGGGGGGAGGGGGAAGATGTTGGATTTAAAATCCAACACCTGCCCTATTGTACGCACAGACTGGAGTTGGAATAGTAAATTATACTATTCCAACATCCAGCGCCCCACCTCCGCAAGTCGTTGTTCCGACTTGCCGAGTAATGGTATGCAGAATCACAAAGCAGTCGTTGTAACGACCGCGTTGTGATTCCCTGCGGCGAAAAAGACTGAGGGATAAAAATATACATTCCTATTGGGGGAATGCTCACAGGGAACCATTGTGTATGGTGTTTGTCAAATTGCCCTGTTTTGTGTTTTCTGGGTTGGTGTGATTTTTGCCTGCATGGAATTAGATGATGTTGAAGCCGCCTTGGTGTCCCTAAATCCTCACTCAAGGGGCAGGATTGTGTGGATAAAATGTATATTTTAAAGACCTTAATTTGAGACACCATTTAACATCTGTACTGAATGTTTTCGCTCCTCATTGTTCATGAATGTATATATTAAGGGCTTATTCATATGTAAGAACTTTTATTTGTGTTTTAAAGTATTGTAAATTATGGCATTTCTTAAAAACCATCGAGGGAGAACTCTCCTTAAACCCCTTTTTTTTGTATTTTAACTTGAGAATAATTGTTGTTTTTTTTTAAGGTTCATACTTCCTCCTTAAAATTCCTGGCCATTTCATTTTGGCGGAAAGGTAGGCATATACACCACAGGAAGATTTGTTTTAATTAAAAAACACAACAAAATGTGATTACAAATGCATCTTTTTACACAAATGCCTTGTCCAATTACAGAGCAGCTTTCTAGTCAGAGGTTTATAAGGCCAACTTGAACGTACATCTTCATTGGATTTTAAAAACCTGCGTCTGAGGTAAAAGTTAATGATAGGATAGGACACTCCTGTACTGAAATAGTTAAATTAAATCTTTCTCTCTTTAGTTCCATATATTGGAAGATAAAAGATCTGTCCCTCTATCACCCTGTCTTTTTTGACGATTGATAGTTTTAAGGAGTCTGTCACTCCAATGTAACTGGAATAATGTATACCAAATCAGACAGAAGATCAAAATTGCACCTCACATAGGAAAAGCATGACGGCATAAGCAGTAGCCAGTGTGCCTATACATGGGCATAGAACCCCGAGGTAATTTGCTTTATACTGATAACTACATTTAATTAATGCAATTGCATAGTGTTATCTACCATTTGTCTGGTCTCCCGACATTGATAACAGCTGTCTATTACTATTATTATGACCCAACTTAATCTTACTTGCTGTACCAACCTCAGAAAAGTGTAGGCGCCAATGTTCCATCCTACCCATTTCAGCTTATACGGAGATCCCTACAAAGTCTGTGTTATATATTTTCTAATAGTGGATGCTTTCCATAGCCATTATACCCATGTTCATGTGACACCAGTTTATCATATTTTAGTGGTCAGTGTGAATTTGTTAAACGCTTATAGCTGTGGCAAAAATACTTAAAACAGTAACAATTGAACGGGATACAATATGTTATTCAGGGACGTAGGTTCGGGGGGGGGTTGAGGTGTTTGGGGTGTTACACCCCCCTAATAAATATATTCTGTAGTAAATGGTTGGGTACAGGGGCTTTTAAGTTGAGTTGAAGTGTTTGTCGGATTTCACTTGGGATTTTTATGTACACATGCAGACAAAAACACACACTCCTGCCTCTGTTTTAACACCTTAGATGCGGCGCAAATATCCCTCCCCAGTGCTGCGCTGTCCATTGGAACTAGTGCTGAATGGACGTCCAATGGTCGTGCGCAGCACTGGGGAGGTAGTGCTGCCGTCGACCAACGCCCCGACGCAGCACTTAAGAGGTTAATGGCCTTAAAAATGCTTATTTTACAAAACATTGAGCGAGTATGTACCCCTCACAATGTGCACTCCTCTCCCTACCTACTGCTCATGAAGGCCCTACTTCTGCCCTGCTTCTCATCTAATGTATTTTAACTGCTCAATTGTTGGGAAATCTGTAGCTTCTCCGCCCCCCCCAATCCAACTGACCAAGCTTCGCCCCTGATATTCTTGCCGGTCTACACAGTCATTGCATAGTAGTCAAAATGTTGCAATCGCTGAGGAGGTCCATGTTTACGTAGGGGCGCGTATCTCTAAGGAGGCTTGCTATTTCCTCATTACATAATTCTTCTGTTTACACAGCATTCTGTTACATATAGCGCTCATACACCACCTGGTGCCTCCTTTCAGCTGAGGTGGCACTAGTGGTTTCGGGTACCCAAATCAATGGCTGTAATTTCATCAACCTCTTTAGGATGTGAGGCTGAAGAAATTTCCTGCAATTAGAACTGGTCACTGCAGATGGAAGACAGGTTTCTGCAGAGGGG
The DNA here is from genome assembly GCF_964263255.1 of Lissotriton vulgaris. Lineage (NCBI taxonomy): Eukaryota > Metazoa > Chordata > Amphibia > Caudata > Salamandridae > Lissotriton > Lissotriton vulgaris. Next base: position 162,138,442 of record NC_141700.1, read on the forward strand.
CTAAAGTCAGTGAGTTAGCTTGGCACAACGAATCATGCATGGGAAGCAACAATCGCTCCTCAGCCGGTCCCTCGTCTCCCCTTGAAGACTATGCTGCATGGCTACATCAGCCTGTGACGTAAGAAGCCAGTTCAGAGTGCACGGCCATGGTGCCAAGCACCACCGGCAAAGCTCCAACTTGCTGCAGCCTACTTGTAAACACTCTATAGTACACCGGGCAGTGTTGTCCACTTTCTCTTGACTTTGTGCAAGCCAAGCCACTGCATGCTCCTCAGTCAGTCTCTCGTCGCAATGACCTATATCAGCATCATCACTGCAGATATTCATAGCAGAATCCGGTACCCTGTCAGTGGACACGTTGACAGGATTTACCACTGTCAATCTTCACTGTACGCAGAATCCAATCAATGGGCATGCCAACAAGAGCTACCATTATACCAAGCATGAGGTGCCTCCCTTCGATTTCTGCCAGCCAAGCAAAACACGCTGTCCACTGAGCCCTTTTTTCTCTTCAAGATTGCCAAGCATAGCTACGGTAACTTGCCTATGCAGACACCAGTATCTTATTCACAGCCATGGAACGTATACGTGCGGCACTGCCAGCCCTTGTTCTTTTCATATGGGTCAAGCATCCACTTACCTTCTGGTCAGTCTCTTCAAAGCGAAAAGCCCAATCGTCATCCGAACCACCGCTAATCATGTCAGGGCACAACATTCCATCTGGGGGCATATTAACTCGTGCCCTCTTTGCTTCCTGCTAGCCAGGCAACAATATACTACCCATTCAATGTCTTCTCTTTGTGATGAAAGCCAAGCAGTAGTACCATAATAGTCATGTTCATCAACCTCTTGATTTCCAGCAACCGAGTGCCACTTGACACTAATCCCTCCTCATCAGTCAAGCAGCAACAGCATAGCAGTCAGTAACTTTTCCCATGTGAATAATAGCTGCCTGTCTACCTGCTAGACATCCCTTAACTCTCAAGCCATCAATTCCCAAGTCAATCTGATGCCCACCTTTCCTTCACATTCTAAAACACTGTCAGGACACTCAATGGGGAATAAGCATACTACCAGTGACACACACTTTTATTTGCAAAGTGAATTGATAGTAAAACTGGGGCGATGCAATGTCTCTTCAGCGGGGGAAGGATGTATGTCATGTTGTGGAAAGGAGCAAGGGTTGCTGGGAAAACTTGACATGCATTAAATAGCACTGTGACCTACTTCCCAAGACTGAGATTTCATTAAATAACAAGCATTTACAATGCAATGGTTTCGCCTTTGGAAAAGTTAGAGCTATTGGCATTGTAAATGACAAAATTTGTATTTATGTGTTGGTTTTGAAAACAGATAAATAAATGGCATTGTCATTTACATTGCCATTAGCTTAATCTCGGCAGTCACTCTGCACTCCCTAGCAGTCACTCTGCAGTCACTCTGCACTCCCTAGCAGTCACTCTGCATTCATTCTGCACTCCCTAGTCACTCTGCAGTCACTCTGCACTCCCTAGTCACTCTGCAGTCACTCTGCACTCCCTAGTCACTCTGCAGTCACTCTGCACTCTCTAGTCACTCTGCACTCCCTAGTCACTCTGCACTCTCTAGTCACTCTGCACTCCCTAGTCACTCTGCACTCTCTAGTCACTCTGCACTCCCTAGTCACTCTGCACTCTCTAGTCACTCTGCACTCTCTAGTCACTCTGCACTCTCTAGTCACTCTGCACTCCCTAGTCACTCTGCACTCTCTAGTCACTCTGCACTCTCTAGTCACTCTGCACTCCCTAGTCACTCTGCACTCCCTAGTCACTCTGCACTCCCTAGTCACTCTGTACTCCCTAGTCACTCTGCACTCTCTAGTCACTCTGCACTCCCTACTCTGCACTCCCTACTCTGCACTCCCTACTCTGCACCCACACACCCAGAGCCACACACACACACCTAGGAGAGCAATCACAGCGAGGGGGCAGGGAAGCAAGCACAGTGAGGGGGCAGGGAAGCAAGCACAGTGAGGGGGCAGGGAAGCAAACACAGCGAGGGGGCAGGTAACACCCATCAATCCTGAAACCCAACTTCAGAACAACAGTGCAAGCCTTGGGCCTTACCTTGTTAGGTAGAGGCAATTCTCTGCTTAACAGCATCCTGAACATCACACTGGAACTCCTAAAATACAATAAGTCAAAATATAATTCCCTTTGGGCGAATTACCGTAGAAAGACTAGTTCTTATAGACAAAACATATAAAGACACACCATTTCAAAACAGTAAACAACAAGAAAGCAATATAAACAATGTAAAAACAACTAGTGAAAACACTGTAATACAAGTAAATCTAGACAGTTTATTCAAATACACTATATTTCGTTAAAAATGGGAAACATACAGGACGGAACACTATAAAATAAATAAATCCAACATTCCAATAAAAAAAGGAGGTACAGGTAAAGGATTAAATTCAGACAATGATTCAGAATTTTCCTCAATTTCTTGACCCAGTATTGCTCCTTGTGCATCGACGCGTTTCGGTGGTGTATGAAAAATTAAACCACCTTCATCAGGACAATTGTAATGAAAGTTTCCCAATGGTTCTAGATCATTAAGTATCGTTTAGACTATAATAAGGGGTACTCAGCCTCCTTCCCTGTCAGAAAAGATATTCGTCCAGCGAGATATCTTCTCAGATTAAACAACAATATAGTCCTCCTACTCCTAATGCAGATAATTAGGGGACAGCGATGCTTGTGTATTGTTTGGTTTCTGAACTTCGTACCTGATAATATAAATGTAGATATGTAGTGCTATAGATCTCACACGCGGTATCGATTAGTCATATGTATACATTTTCGAGGTTTAGTTAAGGTTACGTTATAGGTAAACAATCCCAGTGGTAAGAGACCCTTGTATATTCTGAAATTTCTGAACTTCGTACCTGACAATATAGATATAGACGTGTAGTACTATAGATCTCACACGCGGTATCGATTATTCAAAAGTACACATTTTGAAATTTGTGTTAGAGTTATGTTGTGGGTAAACAATCCCAGGAGTAAGGAACCCGCAATAGTTCAGGCGTACATTCCCTATTTGCCGTTGTTGAACTGAGGATGCTTACACGCGGGACGCTTTCAGTTTAGCGCCAATAGGGAATGCACGCCTGAACTATTGAGGGTTCCTTACTCCTGGGATTGTTTACCCACAACATAACTCTAACACAAATTTCGAAAATGTGTACTTTTGAATAATCGATACCGCGTGTGAGATCTATAGTACTACACGTCTATATCTATATTGTCAGGTACGAAGTTCAGAAATCTCAGAATATACAAGGGTCTCTTACCACTGGGATTGTTTACCTATAACGTAACCTTAACTAAACCTCGAAAATGTATACATATGACTAATCGATACCGCGTGTGAGATCTATAGCACTACATATCTATATTTATATTATCAGGTACGAAGTTCAGAAACCAAACAATACACAAGCATCGCTGTCCCCTAATTATCTGCATTAGGAGTAGGAGGACTATATTGTTGTTTAATCTGAGAAGATATCTCGCTGGACGAATATCTTTTCTGACTGGGAAGGAGGCTGAGTACCCCTTATTATAGTCTAAACGATACTTAATGATCGAGAACCATTGGGAAGCTTTCATTACAATTGTCCTGATGAAGGTGGTTTAATTTTTCATACACCACCGAAACGCGTCGATGCACAAGGAGCAATACTGGGTCAAGAAATTGAGGAAAATTCTGAATCATTGTCTGAATTTAGTCCTTTACCTGTACCTCCTTTTTTTATTGGAATGTTGGATTTATTTATTTTATAGTGTTCCGTCCTGTATGTTTCCCATTTTTAACGAAATATAGTGTATATGAATAAACTGTCTAGATTTACTTTTATTACAGTGTTTTCACTAGTTGTTATTACATTGTTTATATTGCTTCCTTGTTGTTTACTGTTTTGAAATGGTGTGTCTTTATATGTTTTGTCTATAAGAACTAGTCTTTCTACGGTAATTCGCCCAAAGGGAATTATATTTTGACTTATTGTCAATTGCGGAACCCTATCCCTTTGGCTTTGGGGTCCCTCTCTCTTTTATTAGAGACTCCTGAAATACATCCTACACGCTGCTGCATCAACGTCCTGAAAAGCCTGGCCACATAATCCCAATATTGAAGGTACTATGCTGGCTCTCCTGCAGGTGTCCATCAACTTCAAGACCTGCTGCTAGTTTATAAGTCCATCAGAAATTACTTCTTTGCATACCTAACTGTGAAATTAGTCATCTTAGGTGGAAGGTGTTACACCAAGTGCCATGACATCACCAGATTGGAAGAGAAGAACTACCTATGGAGAAGACGGAGAAGGTCTTGTCCATCTACCCACCTAGAACATGAAACATTCCAATCGATAACCTGTAGTTCAGAAAAATGCAGACAAAGCTTTCAATGAACACTACACAATACAACTTACAGTCTACCTGCCTCACTTTAAACACAAGTACCACACACTACTGGATTGTAAATAAGGGCTCATACCTACTGTTCAGCGCTCCAATGCTCCACAGCTAGGCTCTCATAAGTACTACTACATACATACATACACGCATGATGCAATAGCAGGTCTGTAATCCGTCACGCTTGCAGAAATTGTCAACTTTTGCCACACTGAACATGGAAGACCTGTCTTTCACATGCAAAGGTGAGGCTGTTATAAATGGCCATGAATTAAACCATGCATTCGTCTATGGTAGGAAGGTGGGTATTTTTGTGTGCTGGAGGGTAGGATATGCGGATGCTGAGGGAGGCAGGCAGGATAGCATGAGAGGGTGCCAGCTACCTTGATGCAATTTACCAGGGGGGTATCAGAGTGAGATGGGGAGAGGGAAAGACCAGGAATTTAAAATAGTTTCATGAAGAATAGTGGTGATAGGAGGCAGGTATGTTTTTTATTGAGGGAAGTGGGCATCAGCGTGGTGGGTGTGCCGCTTATCATCGTATCTTAACACCTTTCGAAGTACAGTGCTTTGCTTAGCCAAGCTATATTTCTACATTGCTGTACTAAGTCATTAAACAAAATCATCATTGATTTTTCTGTCCACGTTTCCTTAAAGCATACAATTCTATATAGTTGATGTTTTCTGCAAATCCCGACAACCATATAAATATTACAAAAAGAAAGATATCCGCTTTTTTTTTGTTCGCAACAATTGATATTTAAAATGTTGCCATAGCGTACCTGTATCCGGTGCAGCCATCTTTCTGCTCTCTTGAGCCATGCCCTCGAGGAAGTGTAGGTCGTGTAAAGTCCCGCTTCCATGCTTGGCTCTTGAATCTAGGATTTTCTAATTTATATTTTTGAACCCGCTTGAAGGTCGTCTGCCTATGGTATTAATGATTGCAAGATTCTGCCCGGTGGAACTCGTGTTTCAGACTCATCACTTGGTCTCCACTGGAGCCCTGTATACGAAAACCTATGCGTTTAGGCCTTGACTCTCCTTGAGCATCAGTGGCACATTTCTAGCACTGGCTGATCTCTGTTGCCTGTTTCTGTGATTCACAGCTCGATATTTTTCTTTTGTCAATAAATATTTTCAGCCTTTGAATTAGCATGCAGACATATCATCTTTAACAAGAGCATTATAAAGCAGCTCACAAAGGAAACTGCAATTATATCTGGATTGCAAACACTTCTGTTTCCATAGTGAAAACTGCAGAACACAAATACCTGCAGGTGTGTTACGTAAGAGCCCCACAATGTGAGATGTGAGATGACAAACTCTCTCCGTTCATTCCTACACCTGTCTTTGTCTGCCACAACAAAGGAGAGGCAATTCAAGCACCAGCACAGTCACAAGGTGTGCTGAAGCAGGCTACGATTGGAAGACACGTGAGCACTGCAGAATCCACACCTGCAGCCCGCGCTTTGTTACTTTATGTCGCCCAAGCCAGGCCACTCGTCACTAGAAATCAGTAATATGTTTCATGAAATGAGTGCAAGTGAGAGCGTTGTTGTCTAAATAAAGCAGGTGCCACTTGGAGTTTTGGTTGCCCTGTTGCTTGTCGCGGGTCGCCATTAAAGCAGTGAGCCTGTGGCCTGCCCACAGTGAGACCGGCGTGTCCTTGCAGTCAGCGACCTTCAGTGCTGCTGACTGTGCTGTCCGAGCAGCCGGGCGGGGAGAGAATGAAAGCAGAGCTGTGAACATAAAGATGGGGTAAAGCGCCTTCTGTAGCAGTGAAGGCGCTGCCTCCTCACACACGGAGGGAGTGGGCTTAGCCTCACCCCCCTGGGCACAGAGGGTTCTGAGGCTATGCGAATCACCCACCAGCTGGGTGAAAGGCCACTGTCCCAGTTCACAGCTCCTCAACATATCACACATAACAATGTGACCTGAGGCCTGCCCCGGAGGAGGCGCTGCCCAGCACGGTGGGTGGAAACAGCTGACACAATGGAAATCAAGAGCACGTCCATTTCTACCCGGGGATGGCAACGGGGGGTGGGGGGGCACCAATGTGGATATGAAGGGGGGGTAATGGTGGTTGCCCAGTGCGGGGCGTGGGGGAGGCTTGATGGTAGGGGTGGAGCTCGAGTGGGAGGCGGGGGCCTCTCGGATGCGGGACAAAAAACATTCATGGCAAAATATAAAATGAAAGATGCAGGCAAAAACGCGGGGTGCCGATGCCGCTTGACCAACCTGGCAAGCGTGCTCGACATGTGGTCAAGGGGTGGCCGGCTGTTTTTCACAGAGTAAGCACAGCATATTTCCTTATTTTCCAACTCCATGCAGTGAAGTATTGCAGCCACTGCTCACACATGTGAGTAAGGAGAGCGGGCTGTGCAACCCTGAAGTCACCACCGCAGCCTGCTCCCCTGTGCGCTGGGAGAATGGGGGCCTGGAATCAGTGGGGGAGTCTGGGGGCGGTGCCATCAGCTCGGATTATCTGGCATTTCTCAGACCCTTTGAGGTGCCAGGGTGTGAGAAGAGGCGGCTTGCGCGTCCTGCGGGGGAGGGGGCTATTAACATAAATTCCACAGCATGCCCCACCGGAGAAAGACATGGAGGGGGTTGGGGGTAATCAGATAAGACTCTTCCGGGGTCGTAAATGTTCTATAGATTCAATTACAAACACCAATATATACAGGGATCACGCAGCCAGCTCGAATTGTCATGGGCGCCACCTGCAGTCAGTCTAACTTTTTAGACAAGAACATCAACGTCTGGCTTTTAGTGTCCTTCGCATCTGGTGTTTCAGTCGCTGCCTCGGGCTGCAATGTACCGTGGACTGAAAAAACAGTGTTTGTGACACGGTGCTTTTTCACGGAGTTACAGCTGCAACGACTGCTGTTAGAGCCACCCTACTCCCCGAACGAAAATATACTGCTTACCAACAACTCCGCACAAACTGTCTTGGATGTGAACTCACGGACTCCGAGGGGCTTCGGGTCCCGGCTTCGCCTTCCACGGACGAGCTGCAGCCCATGCTCTTCAGTGCGGAGTGCGGTCCTCACGTGCACCGACCCCCTCACCCGGCTCTGTTTCTCTTTGGGGGTGGGGGGGGTCTCATGGTTTCCTTCGCGCGAGCTTTCCAGCTTGAATGAACAAGCACCTGCGGGCACACGGGGAGGGGGGGCGGGTACGGACAGCGGGAGGGGGGGAGGAATGGGCACTCACCTGGACTTCTTCCGGCGGCCGTGGTCGGCATGAAATGAGGAAAACAAACACCCCCAAAAAAAAAACGAAACTCCGCCCAATGACGATGCAAAAAGGGTGGAGAGGGAAAAAAATGCAGGAAAGCCCACGAATCTGGTCCGGCCATGACGGACAGATCTCTGTTCCAATGGCTAGCCTCCATTTATGGAGCTAGCCAATGGAACAGAGGGCGGATTCAAGTCCCCCATACTGCAAAACTAAAGATTTCTCCCGGTGGCGGAGCTAGGAGCTCCGTGCCCCAGGCGAAACCTAAAAAGGGAGCAAAGCAGTATCTGTTCAGTAGCTACTCATTGCAGCAGCCTACTTGTAAAGACTATATAGTAAACATGGCAGTGTTGTCCTACTTCTTAAGATTGAGCTTTCATTAAATGATATACTTGGTGTCTACAACAAATGGCAAAATAACCTTACCAAGCCTTATGTGCTCATCAATCCTCTCATTATATATTACTTACATTACATTGGGTAATTTAGATGTTGGCCGGCACATTTTTCATTGTTATGCACTATTTAAAAGGTTCTTAAACAATGCTGCACTGTCTTAACCCTGAATCTGAAGGTGCTGTATCATACCAACAATGTACGTAGAAGTATGTTCAAAAGGATCTGAAGATTGCATGTTTGTGTACAGAGTATGTTATTTGTATCTGCTGGGCATTTTCAGCCTCTTTGTGTGATGTAGCCAACTAGAGCTGCCACTTTCAGTGATGGCATTGGGTCAAAAGGTAATTCAATGTCACTAATTGCGATGTCACAGGATTCCAAAGTTCAGATGCTGTCACTTCCGGTGATGACCCTTTCTTTCATTAGACTGAATTGATCAGTACATGATCAATATTTCCATATCATTTTAGGGTATGTCTCTTAGATCAACCCTAATCAATAAATGCACAAAATTCACAAAAGGAGAAAAATGCAACAGCAATAATTACAAAATCAGGGACAATTTTAATTCATTGTATCTCCAAAAAACTATCCAGCTGGGGGTCACCCAACACGGGAAACCTCACCCGGCCAGGACACGGAAAGGATTGACAGATTGATAGCTCTTTCTCGATTCTGTGGGTGGTGGTGCGTGGCCGTTCTTAGTTGGTGGAGCGATTTGTCTGGTTAATTCTGATAATGAACGAGACTCCTCCATGCTAACTAGTTACGCAACCCCCAGCTGGATAGTTTCTGACGACAGCAGTAATAGGAGGGAAGTCTTGAGAACCCTCATTTTCTCACGAAGACATTACCCATCCTTTTTTCTTTTTAATCCTGGTGGGGGGAACCTGAGAATAATACAAATGGTTTGTTTGGTACCCTCAAACCAGTTTTCACCACTTCTAACAAACTGCACCCTTCTGTCGCACTATTGTTTGCAGCCACTTGGTGATTGGCACTGTCTTTACACATTAAATGTTACGTGTTTTATTTGTTGAGTTCCACTGTTGTACGTTGTGTTGCGTGGAATTTATCATTTTTTTCCCCTCCCTTATGGTCCGCCCTTTGTGTGGCTACACCAGGGCGTATTGTAAGCAGGCCCTATGATGAAGCATGTCACATACTTCGGTATGTGAGTGAGGGCAGTTTTCTCAAATTGATGAGTTTGTCTGCTTTGGTATAAGTTTTGTTCTTTGTTTTTTGTTCTCCACCCCCCCTTGTGTATGTACTTGAGATCCTGTGGGGGCTCGGGGTGGTTGAGTGTAATCGGTTGGCCCTCTCCCCTCTTATGTGTTAAATGCCTTACTGGTTGTGCCACAGGGCTGAAGCTGCACCTCAGTGAGGAGGCCTGGCAAGACAGTAACTGGTCTGAATCTGCTTGCGTAGTCGTTCAGAGGGGCCTTGGCCAATCACTTCAGACTGTGCTTCTCCTGCTGGAGCAGGATCAGAGCTAGTCTGAATGTGCTTGGTCCCTATTTACAGTATTCAAATGCGCTAGGATGGCATTGAGTACTTACCAGGGCTTCAGATAATTCAGCATTTCCAGCCATCACTTTTGTGTTGCCTAAGATCTTTATTGGCATAAATTAAGTACCAAAAATAACAGCAAATACAGTGACATACAAGTCCAGCTTAAACCCATATTAAGATACAGATGCTGTTTGCAATACATGTACCAATACCCAACAACACTAAATATAAGAAAGGGTGAAAAAGGAGGAGAGGCGTAAGAAAAGAAGCTATAGGTGGAGAAAAGAAAAGAGATCAAAAGAAAAAGAAAAGAAGGGAGAAAGGGAGGAAGAACAGAAGGGAGGGAAGACAGAACTGCAAAATAGGGAAGAGAGGGCGTGGAGATGGGCCATTCAGGTGAAGCCCAAGTGAAGTAACGCTGGGTGGGAGGGTGAGGGGGGTGTGCATTGACGGTGACGCAGTGGAATCAAGAGCAAAGGCAAAATAGTGGGGGGGGCTCCTGCAAATTTGGGAACCATGTGAGAAGTAAAATATCTGCTTTGTCCATTCAATTGAAGACCTTTTCATAAGATACAGTCTTGTACATTTCCGCCAGCCACTCCCCATGCGACAGCTGTTGTGGAGAACACCAATGTCACAGAATGCAGATCTTGACAGCTGTAAGGGCAGAAATGAGCAGGCAATGGGCATGGCAGGTCTGCTCAGAAAGGTCCAATAGGTCATGGAGGAGAATTAAGGGTTCTGGAAGTGGCGAGACTCCACTGTTGTTCAAAAGGAGTGAATGACAGGACAATCCAATAGGATATGAACTATATCACAGGACGCATAATCGCATCGCTAGCAGGCAGAGGGAGGGAGCAGCCCTGCACCCTGAAGCCATGCCAGGGTCCAGTGCCATCCCTGAAGAATCTTAAAAAGACTGAACTTCATCCATGCCTCCCCGTTCCAAAGCCTCCAAAATTCTGCCCATCCTCCTCATCATATTCCACCTGTAGGCGAGCCTGCCAGGTCACCCTGAGGCTCGCCTAGTGGCTGGGAGTAGAGGTGACAAATCAGGAGGTTGCATCACGTTTAAACTGACCCCACGTGTTTAGGAAAGAGAGCACCGGGGAACAGGGGTGTGATCCAGGGCTGGTGGCCCAGTTTGCTCAGCAGGCAATGATGCATTTGTGCATACCGCCACTGTTGATTACGCAACAAGCCAAGTTTGCCCCCCAATGCAAAGAACAATATTGTTCCAGAGGGGAGCTTTGTCATGGAGATGCTCAGCTACAGAAAAGAGCTTGTGAGCCTGTATCCAGAAGGCATACATGGCTTTTAGCATGAGGTTGGGGGGCCCAGCAGCAACAGAGCCAGGAAGATAGAAGGCCTGTAGTCCCAACGGGACCTCCTGGAGTCTCAGTTCAATTGCGACCCATAACGGGGGATCTTGTTGCTGGAGGTGCATGTACACCATTTGTGTCAAATGTATGGTTAGATAGTAATTCTCCACAAAGGGCGGGTCCAGTCTACCTGCTGATCTATCAGCGATAAGCTTTCGAATCATCAGGCGAGATCTTGATGAACTTCAGATGAAGGCCTTAATGATCTAGTCTATCCGACGGAGAGTCGAGAGGACTATTAATTGGGGAAGCATGCCCAACATGTACTGCTGGTGTGTTTCAAATGGTTAGTAGTATAAAGGGTCCTTTATACTACTATGGTTCCTCTTGATTCAGAATGGAGCATATTGGTTACTGGACAAGAGATGAACAACATATAAAACCAAGCTGGGCCTTACTGGTTAAAGAAGACCATCTGACATTAATGGAGACCATTTACCACCAGTTCCAAGATGCAACTGCAGCCAATTGGACTGGTATTTACTGCATCTCATTACAAGACTAATATTGTATTTCCTAACACAAGTGCCCAACAGAAATCATCTATAACTTATCAAATAGAATTTCCATCATGGAAGCATTTTTCACAATCTTGCAAGAGAAACATTAAATGAATTACAATGTAAGAGGGTGAGAGGCAGCAGCTTCCACCTTGGGTTAATGTCTGTGAGACCTCAGAGCACTCAAAAGGTGAACTGACAACAGAACACTAAACTGGGAATGTATTCTTAACATATAACTGGCAAATGTATGAATAAGGAGCATTGAAACCATTGAAAAAGGACCTCTGGGCGCCTGCTCACGGTAAAGCGATCCCATGAGTCCACAGACAACATACAAAACAAACAATGACAAAAAGGAACAGATAAAACACCCACAGCATCACAGCACACAAACGTTGTATCTTTAGAAAGGGAGACGAGTTTCCCTCCTCGGCTGCTGCTCTGCTTTGTACGAGTGTCCTTTGCTTGGTTTCTATGGAAACAAAAGAATTCACATACGCTGTATCCATTCTCCCAAAGGAGATGCTTCTTGATATTGCATTTTTTATTTGAATATAAATACTCTTAAACCAGGTCAGGTCTTACGCTGTGGAGCCCCTCAATGCATTTTGTACAATCACTATTACCACGTGACCGGTCTGAGGGTTTCAAGGTCATTGGCACAAGAGAATACAGTGAATCAAATCTGCGGTAACCTCTCGTCGCTTTAAAAAATATAGAGATTCATTTTCAAACAAGATCCTATGTAGGCCCGCAAAAGAGATTTAAACACCAGCTAGAATTAGCAAAAATAAACTTTAGCCACTTCATCGGAATCCACCTAGGGGCGCGCATGAGGGTTGATTTAGTCTTATCTAAACTTTGACGCTATTTCAAACTCACCAACTGTAGATCTGACATTTAGAGAGTCCATTTTGGTCCCAGAATTTGTGGATGGCTTCGGAGGTCGTGGAAGTGTATCTACTCCTGATTCTTTAGGATTGTTCTTTAAAATGTGAGCATATACCCAAAATTCTGTGGGCCATATTATCAAGAAAGGGCGATACATTATCGCCACTTTTATCGACAGGAAACTGCTGCTAAAGCGGCGATAAGGGGCTTGATAATATGCCCTTGTGAATTCCCATAGAAGCCCAGGTTCTGGTGTTAACCTGGGCTTCTATGGGAATTCACAAGGGCATATTATCAAGCCCATTATCGCCGCTTTAGCGGCAGTTTCCTGCCGATAAAAGCGGAGATAATGTATCGCCCTTTCTTGATAATATGGCCCTGTGTTCGCATTTTAATTCTGACGTGATGTGGAATTAAGAACTGGAATTCATTGCAGGGTGTAAATTTACCAGTTCTACTCAGGTCGTATCAGAGTATGATGAAGTTCATCAAATTCTCTGTATGTGAGATAATGATGGAATTTCAGACAGAAACTTTTCAAATAAAAAGACATACAGCGTTTCAGAACAGAAAAGAAAAACATGCTATTTTTCCGGGCTTTTGTAGTAATTTAGTATACTCCATAGTTGGCGCCCTAAAGCACCACCCCAACATGCATTTGCGTGTCACAGGCAGACCCGCCACTGATTTAAACGTGGTAAAACATATGGATAGAGTAGTGCTGTGCACCTGCCATTTGAGATGACTATTGTAGTGCGGTTAGCACTCTAGCGGACGCACGCACGCACTCATGCATCCGCAGGCCAGGCGTGGCCTGCGGGGTCCAATAAAAGGAGGGCGCGCGCTCGGGCACGTCACTTCCGACTAAGACGAGTGTGTGGTTTACTGGCTGGCGCTGCGCGCTAACACCCCTGCGCACGAGGCCTTGCCGGCCTGGCTAGGCCTGCACACACCCGCACAACATTGGCGACGAGGCGGTAACGCAATACCACGCGTGCCGCAGCTGGACAAACCCCGAAAAGAATAGGGTGCAACACCTCGCGCGGTGGAGGTACGAAGACGTCGAATCCTCCGAGGGGAAGGCCATCCCTCACCCTGACCCGTTGGGACTCCGCGTATGAACGGGCTGCCGCTGGTGCCCACCTGAGAGCCGCTCCCTGAGGCCCTGTGGCACGTGCATCTGACCGTCGGCTCGATCAACGCCTCTGCCGAGGCACTCCCCGCGACGAGCCTGGGCCCGCGAGGGAGCTGAGATAACCCAGTTTATCACTTCAACCATCCCCGTGCACCACCACCATGGGGGACGACAACGCAGCGGCCCCGGTCATCAACATCCCGTTTCAGCATGCTGCCGCTGGGGTGTTGCCGCCGTTCAGTGAAGCGAGCGAACCCTCCACTGCATCACCTCGCTGGAAAATTTGGTTGGAAAGACTCGAGAACTACTTCGTAGTCACAAGAGAAACGGACGACGCGGTAAAAAGATCACTGCTCCTTCACTATGCGGGGGATGAAGTCTTCCGGCTCTTCAAACACCTACCCAACATGGCAGGAGTGACCACGTACGCTGCCGCAGTCACCGCCCTGAACAATCACTTCGACCCTCAACTGAATGTGGACTTTGAGGTCTTCAAGCTAGGGCAAGCCCGGCAACGTGAGGGTGAGTCCATGGACCAATTCCACACCCGGGTCCGGGAGCTGGCCAGCTCCACAGACGAAGACCAGCCAAAAGCCATACGACGCAAGCTAATACAGGGGTGCCGAGACAAAACTTTGAGGGGCCACATCCTGAGGAAGCCTGGAATTTTACTAGAGGACATCCTCATTCTGGCCAGAGCCCATGAACTCTCAGACGCCAGGGCAACAGCCATGGAGCAGGCCTTACATAAAGCTCCCGCCAAACCGGAAGCAGTCAAGGTTGAGCGGGCTGACGCGGTACGCCCACGAGCACGTGGCCAAGGAAAAAAAGGATTCCGGAGAGAGGCGCCACAGAGCCGATGCGGGTATTGTGGACATGAACCGCATGCAGCCAAAGATTGCCCCGCCCAAGGTCAAACGTGCGGGAACTGCGGAATCCCCAATCACTTCGCATCAGTCTGCCGCAGAAAGAACCAACCCCGGAATGCCAAGAAGTCATGGGCACCCACCAAAGCGGTCCGCCAACTGTCCATAGCAGACCCACCCCCGGAGAGAACAGACAAGTTTCTGCCAACAACCTATGACGAATCCGATTCGGAGGACGAGGAGGCATACGTAATCTCCTTCGCCAGGGAACTCAAGATCAGACGCCGACCGCAACCAACGTGTGTGGTTCAAGTAGGGGAGAACGAGGTGAAAGCCGTCATTGACACTGGTGCCACCGTCAATGTCATGGGGCTGCAAGAATTTAACAAACTACGTCCTCGCCCGGAGGTCCTACACTCCAAGACCAGAATTTTCGCATACGGAGCAGACACTCCCCTCCCTCTAAAAGGGAAAATCGTAATACCCATACGAGCTGACGAGGCCGAAGTAACCGCCACGATACACATTATTGATCGAGAAGCCGACACGTTATTAAGCAGTCACACGGCGGAAGACTTAAAGTTGATTGCTTTTGCCAACCGCATCCGGAACCACCAGGTGGAGGAGCTCCTGGAGCGTTTCCCCGAACTGTTCAAGGGTCTGGGGTGTATCAAATGTGACCCTATAAAGCTCCATATCGACAAATCTGTCACGCCCACAGCCCTACGCCATCGGCGGATACCATTCCACCTGCGGCCGCTGGTGGAAAAGGAACTCGAAAAACTAGAAAAGATGGGGGTCATTGAAAAAGTAACGGGGCCCACCCCCTGGGTCTCTCCCAT
Source organism: Lissotriton vulgaris (assembly GCF_964263255.1). Classification (NCBI taxonomy): domain Eukaryota; kingdom Metazoa; phylum Chordata; class Amphibia; order Caudata; family Salamandridae; genus Lissotriton; species Lissotriton vulgaris. The sequence goes on from NC_141700.1 coordinate 162,153,672, forward strand.
GGTTATTGTCGAAAAACCCAAGCAACCGGGCGAGATCCGGCTATGTATCGACATGAGGTTGCCAAACACCGCAATCAAGAGGGAGAGGCACCTGACGCCCACGATGGATGACATAATAGCCGATGTGAATGGATCGAGGTGGTTCTCGAAGATCGACCTCAATGCGGGCTATCACCAACTGCCCCTTGCCGAAGAAAGCCGTTTCATTACTACCTTCAGCACCCACCTCGGCCTCCGGCGGTACAAACGCCTCAACTTCGGAATATCCTCGGCAGCGGAGGTATTCCAGAATACCATCAGGGAGTTACTGTCAGGACTGCCGGGGGTCATCAACGTAAGCGACGATATCCTCATCCATTCCGCCACTGCCTCTGAGCACTACAAACAGCTGCGCGATGTACTGAAGAGACTAAGCACATATGGAGCAACCCTCCATAAGGAAAAATGCCAGTTTTTCCAATCCTCGATCGAGTTCTTCGGCTACGTGTTCAATCAGGAAGGGGTCCAAATCGATCCACGGAAGTCAAAATCCATCAAAGACGCCCCGGCACCGAAATCTCCAACGGAGGTGAGAAGCTTCCTCGGAATGGCCACGTACTGTGGCCGCTTCATTCCAGGACTAGCCACCCGCAGTGAACCCCTCCGAGCATTAACGAAGACAGACGCCGCGTGGAACTGGGGCCCAAAGGAGCACGACGCGTTCCAGAGCATAAAAGACGCACTCTTGGAGAACGCAACGCTTTCATACTTCGACCCAACCAAGCGGACTGAGGTCATCGTGGACGCGAGCCCAGTAGGACTAGGGGCGGTCCTAACACAAGAACACGAACAAGGGAAATGGACGGCCCTAGCATTTGCTAGCAAGGCGCTAACTCCAACCGAGACAAGATATGCACAAATAGAGCGCGAGGCCCTAGCCATCAAATGGGCCTGCAGCCATTTCCACCTCTATCTACATGGACAGCCATTTGTAATGGTCACGGATCATCAGCCTTTAGTGCCGCTCTTCAAGGGCACCGCTCCCCATCCGCCACCACGCATTGAGAGGTGGGTGATCCAGCTGCAAACATACGACATGGAAGTGGTCTACAGACCGGGAGCCAAAAACCCCGCCGATTACTTGTCACGCCACCCACTACCCCGAGAGCCAGTAACTACCGATGAAGACTGCGAGGGATATGTCCAATGGGTGGCACTCACATCCTGCCCCCAGTGCATGACCATAGGAGAGATTAAGGAGGCGGCAGTGGATGACAACCCGTGCATGCGGTCACTGCAGGCAGTGCAAGAGGGATCCTGGGCTGACTACCTACATCCCCCCAACACTTGGGCGGCATCAGACAAGGCAGCTCTCACAAAATTTTGGCACATTCGTCATGAGCTCAGCGCCACGGAAGAAGGCATATTACTTAGAGGGTCGCGCCTCGTGATACCAAGCCGCCTCAGACACCGGGCTACCCAACTTGCCCACGGGGGCCACCAGGGTGCCACCAAAATGAAGGCGCGCATGCGCGAGAAGGTGTGGTTCCCTGAACTAGAAAACACTGTGGACGAATATGTCAAGAACTGCATGTCCTGTCAACTGACCAGCGATCCTGAGAGGCCGGTCCCCATAATAACAGAAGAGGCATGCACGACCCCGTGGTCGAAAGTTAGTGTGGACTTTGGAAGTTTTCCCGGAGAAGGACACACTCTGGTGGTCATTGATTCATATTCCAAGTACCCCATCGTAGAAAGGGTGCCATCCACGGCATTCACACATGTGGGACCAGCGTTAGAAAAAATATTTTCCCTGTTTGGACTGCCTGGCGAAATCAAAAGCGATAACGGACCACCCTTCCAGGGAACGGACTTTGCAACATTCTTGAAAACCAGAGGCATCACCCATCGACGCATCACTCCCCAATGGCCACAAGCCAATGGGGAGGCAGAGAGGTTCATGCGAACCCTCAACAAAATGTTCAGGATTGCGGTGGTTGAGGAGGCTGACCCGGAGCAGAGATTGCATGAATTTCTGAGAGAATATCGCGGGACGCCCCACTGCACCACCCAGAAAAGCCCGTGGTCCCTGATGTTTCAAGGTCAACGCAGAGACCTCCTCCCCATGTCCCCGGGACCAACAGCGGAAAGAAATGACATGAGGGAAGTTCAGGAACGTCGGCGCAGAAACAACATGCGAACGAGCCACCGAGGCAGAGCGACACCAAGACAACTACACCAAGGAGATCGGGTTGTCATCAGGACCCGACGCCCAGGGGGAAAATTCCAAACATTCTATGAACCGGGACCGTGGACTGTCACCAACACAAAGGGAACCATGGTGACTGCCAGCAAGGGTGGAGAAGAAGTTTCGAGAAACTCGTCCTGGTTCACGGTAATTCCCCCCAGTTCAAGCACAGACGCTGAGCCCACAGAGGGAGCCAACGAGCCGCCCCGAGCAGTGACACTAGAAGAGGCGGGCAGCCCGCCAACAGACATCAGGGGCCCGGTGCCAGAACAGGGAACATCGACCACATCCACTCCCGTCCGGAACCAGTCACGAAATGGAGATCGAGGGCCAGGCTGCACCCTCCGATATAGTCTGCGGCCCAATCCCCGCCCAAACCAAAGACTCAACGACTACGCCTGTCAGCTGAGACCCTGAAGTCGTCATCTAAGGGACACGCAAGTACAGAGCATTCGTTTTGACTTTCTATGAACCGTTTTGTTTTGAACATTCTCGAACTTGTGCATAGTTGGATAGAGATGTAGTGCGGTTAGCACTCTAGCGGACGCACGCACGCACTCATGCATCCGCAGGCCAGGCGTGGCCTGCGGGGTCCAATAAAAGGAGGGCGCGCGCTCGGGCACGTCACTTCCGACTAAGACGAGTGTGTGGTTTACTGGCTGGCGCTGCGCGCTAACACCCCTGCGCACGAGGCCTTGCCGGCCTGGCTAGGCCTGCACACACCCGCACAACAACTATCACCAGATACGTTATATAAATGCAATATATTATCTAGCATACTTATACATCCACACATTGGTAACTGGCAACCCTATGCGCATCATTGACAGTGGTGGACTGTCACCAAGTACTAAGGGTGTGGATGGGGGGTATGTAACACTTACAACGCAACTTTTACTTCGTAATGCTGTTACAACGCAGCTATTACAACGCAGAATCCATTACATCGGATGCCATTACAACGCATGGCATTACATAGCAGATGGTATTACAACGCATACCATTACATCGTAAGTATTGGTAAGCATATACTTTTTTTTTATTTTATTTAATATTATATAATTGATTTAATTATTATTAATTATAAATAAAAATATTTATTTATGTTTTTAAATATTATAAATTAAATATATTAATTTAAGTAATTTTGGGGTACATGGGTGTTTTTAAGTTTTAGGGAAGGGTTTGCGTTTTGGGGTACATGGGTGTTTTTAAGTTTTAGGGCAGGGTTTGCGTTTTGGGGTACAGGGGTGTTTTTAGGTTTTAGGGCAGGGTTTGTGTTTTGGGGTACAGGGGTGTTTTTAGGTTTTAGGGCAGGGTTTGGGTTTTGGGGTACAGGGGTGTTTTTAGGTTTTAGGGCAGGGTTTGGGTTTTGGGGTACAGGGGTGTTTTTAGGTTTTAGGGCAGGGTTTGGGTTTTGGGGTTCAGGGGTGTTTTTAGGTTTTAGGGCAGGGTTTGGGTTTTGGGGTACAGGGGTGTTTTTAGGTTTTAGGGCAGGGTTTGGGTTTTGGGGTAGAGGGGTGTTTTTAGTTTTTAGGGCAGGGTTTGGGTTTTGGGGTAGAGGGGTGTTTTTAGGTTTTAGGGTAGGGTTTGGGTTTTGGGGTACAGGGGTGTTTTTAGGTTTTAGGGGAGGGTTTGGGTTTTGGGGTACAGGGGTGTTTTTAGGTTTTAGGGTAGGGTTTGGGTTTTGGGGTACAGGGGTGTTTTTAGGTTTTAGGGCAGGGTTTGGGTTTTGGGGTACAGGGGTGTTTTTAGGTTTTAGGGCAGGGTTTGGGTTTTGGGGTACAGGGGTGTTTTTAGGTTTTAGGGTAGGGTTTGGGTTTTGGGGTACAGGGGTATTGTAGGGTTCAGGGGTAGGTTTGTGTTTTGGGATAATTAAATTATATTTACCATTTTTAAATTAATTAAAATATATTTAATAAATTAAATTAATTTTATTACATTAATTACATTTTTAAATTAAATTAATTAAATTAAATAAATTATTTCAATTAATTTAATTTATTTTCAATTATAAAAATATGTACATTAAATTAATTTTATTATTTTAATTAAATTAAATTATTTCCTTTTTTTATTAAAATTACATTTATTAAATAGATATATAATTAAATTAAATTAATGGCTATTTCAAAATGTATTTTAATTAAATTAATTAAATTAAATTAATTAAATTAACTTAATAAAAAATTTTTAAAAAAGGTATACTTACCTATACTTACGATGTAATGGTATGCGTTGTAATAGCATCTGCTATGTAATGCCATGCGTTGTAATGGCATCCGATGTAATGGATCCTGCGTTGTAAAAATTCCGTTGTAACGGAATGCGTTGTAAAAATCCGCGTTGTACTGACACCAATCCGGATGGGGGGGTGGTATACATGACGTACTTTGCTACCAGAACACCGCTTACCTCGCGTAGCTCTTTTCTGTTCCTGCTTGAAGCAGCAATTACAAACAGGCTCCCCCAGCCAATCACAACGCTGTGCTGCAGTGTTGTGATTGGTTTGAGCTGGTAAACATCCTTTACAATGCAACTTTTACCACGCAGTGCCTTTACAAGGCAACTTTTACAACGCAAACCATTACAACGCATTGCGCTGGGGGGCGCTCTAGGATAGGGAATAGGCTTAATTTACTATCCAACACCTTCCCTACTATCCACGGGGACTGGAGTTGGAATAGTAAATTAAACTATTCACTATCCAGCGCCCCAAAGCACTATGCGTTGTAAAGGCATGCGTTGTAAAAACCGCGTTGTAGAGGCATGCGTGGTAAAAGCATGCGTTGTAACGTCATACATCCGTTTGAGCTCTGTGGTTCGGTGTTCAGACAGGCAGTGGGAGCCTGTGCATGTTCCTCACCGGGCCGTGCAATACAACCTGGTGGGGAACATGCAAAGAGCGCATGACTGTTTCACCGGGCCAAGACGGCCGGCCAAGCAGTTATGCCCACTTAAGTGCCCACCACTCCTGTGACAGCCAAGCCCCGCCCCATAAGCCTGATAAATGAAAAAATAATAACATAGTGTTATTATCATTTTCTTTTTCTTTTACCCACTGATCAAAATGCAGTGGGGTGACCCTCCTGTGCCTTAGCGGAGGAGCCACCGCTGATCATTGGTGCAAAACAGTAGTTTGAAACGTATAGTTGCCAAACAGAACTGGAAAAATTGTGGAGGGCGCTATCCAGGTAAAAAGGTTGGCATCAGCATACTGGGAAACACATTTGCTAAAGAGCATTTAGAAAGTGATGCTATGACCTTCATGGAAAACCAGTTCATTGTCTTTCTTTTAGCCTTCCTGTTGCACTTACAAAGTACCTTCGAGTACTGGAAACTATCATGCTAGAAATATTGATGGACATAATTTGGAGTTTGGAGGAGCAGGATCCCTAGAAGGATCCTGTTCCCCTAAACATGCTGTCACCCGACCTCCATTTCGTGATGAGGAAGCACCAGGTTTAGAAAGAGGGACACTCAACTGGCTGCACCAGCATAAACTAACCTGGTGCCCCCCCGTGCCACTGGGCTGCTAGGTCATAGCAACATTTCCTAAAAGTAGAGGCGTATCCACTCTTTCCCATCCATTAGCCCCTGTGCACCTAGGAAACTGTTGAAGAAGGAAGAAACAAGCCTGTAATCTCAAAGGAGTTGAACAGTGCCTAATGTCTCTTCCATCCTGCCTTCATCAGAGGTGGGACTGTCTCCAGTCCCCAGAAATGCACAGCAAAACGCCACTTTGGGCCATACCTATTTGCGAACATTTATTTTTTACTTATTCCACATTTATCCATAGTAATCCAAAACATTTATCATCAGTGTTCCAAATCTTCCACAGACGAGAAAACGCACTTCGTGTACACGTTAATTTCCAAGTTTCTACTATTCTCATGGTGTCACTAGGACTTTGACCAAGAATATGACGAAAACGTGAATTCATTCCAGGCAGTATTTATTGTCACATAACCCAATGCATTTCGGGCACCCAGCCCTTCTTCGGGGTCACTGTAAATTATAAAAATGCAACAAGATTACCAAACTGTTTGTCCCTATAGATACATTTTTCATTTTCTGAACATGTCCGACCTCATTTATCTTTTACTCCTCCTAGGAAAGACGTCACAATCTACTCTGAATAAATCTGCACATGTTAACCCAAAGAGTACAGCCTCAGACTCCAACCCCTGTTATATGCACATTACTTCATGCTGCGTTATCGCGCTGAGCCACCCCTTGTCCTAATGACATACGCCCTTCTTTTTCAACTCAGCTAACAACTTTTTTTGCAATGCACTGACAAACTACGTGAAAATCATATTTATCAAACAGTATAAACTCTGTGTTATGTGCCATGAACATATAGCCACAAGTCTATCAGAAAACAAACAGTGAATCTTATCTTTAACACGTTTAAAACTAGCGGTGTTTAACCTAAGTAACCTTGTCTAGGAGCCATTAAAAAAGCCCCGTGTCCATTCTATTCGTAAATAAACTGTTCTCCTGGCTTACACGTACCTGACATCCCAACGTTAACAGCTACATTGCCTCACTGCTGAAAAAAGAGTTACCATTCCACCCGTCCTCCCTCTCTTTTTAAACAACATGTGTTGCGCTCCGATTGGTCTAAATTGGATGAGGGTTCCCACCCTCTCTCACCTGGTAAAATGATTGTACCTTAGATCTGTGCTTCCATAAAACTACATCTCCCACATTTCCATGGTCCCATGTGTAGTTAACTTTAACTGAAAAGACATCTATAATCACGGAGGTTTACATTAATCCGACAATGCTTATTGAAATCATACTACTTATGTCTCATTCTCAAACAGTCCAGTGTTCAAATCCAGTTCTCTTGCTGCCGTCCTCATGAACCACGACGTTGGTCTTTGTGAACGATCTCGTATAGTCACACAGCATTATAATTGTATCCTTGTGGGTGCAGTCCTGATTTAGGGCTAAAGTTATGATGCTTATTCATGAAGGCAGGACGCACACCTCATCTTCCAATGTTTTTGAGCTTTAATTTTTAAACCATTTTAATCCTTAGGTGCGTGCAATTTTCCGTAGTGCTATGCCCTAAGCACAGGGGTACTAACTTCATCAGAGGTGGGACTGTCTCCAGTCCCCAGAAATGCACAGCAAAACGCCACTTTGGGCCATACCTATTTGCGAACATTTATTTTTTACTTATTCCACATTTATCCATAGTAATCCAAAACATTTATCATCAGTGTTCCAAATCTTCCACAGACGAGAAAACGCACTTCGTGTACACGTTAATTTCCAAGTTTCTACTATTCTCATGGTGTCACTAGGACTTTGACCAAGAATATGACGAAAACGTGGACAAGGGGTGGCTCAGCGCGATAACGCAGCATGAAGTAATGTGCATATAACAGGGGTTGGAGTCTGAGGCTGTACTCTTTGGGTTAACATGTGCAGATTTATTCAGAGTAGATTGTGACGTCTTTCCTAGGAGGAGTAAAAGATAAATGAGGTCGGACATGTTCAGAAAATGAAAAATGTATCTATAGGGACAAACAGTTTGGTAATCTTGTTGCATTTTTATAATTTACAGTGACCCCGAAGAAGGGCTGGATGCCCGAAATGCATTGGGTTATGTGACAATAAATACTGCCTGGAATGAATTCACGTTTTCGTCATATTCTTGGTCAAAGTCCTAGTGACACCATGAGAATAGTAGAAACTTGGAAATTAATGTGTACACAAAGTGCATTTTCTCGTCTGTGGAAGATTTGGAACACTGATGATAAATGTTTTGGATTACTATGGATAAATGTGGAATAAGTAAAAAATAAATGTTCGCAAATAGGTATGGCCCAAAGTGGCGTTTTGCTGTGAATTTCTGGGGACTGGAGACAGTCCCACCTCTGATGAAGTTAGTACCCCTGTGCTTAGGGCATAGCACTGTGGAAAATTGCACGCACCTAAGGATTAAAATGGTTTAAAAATTAAATCTCAAAAACATTGGAAGAAGAGGTGTGCGTCCTGCCTTCATGAATAAGCATCTTCCATCATGCCTGCCACTTTGGCGAATCACCAGCCATGGTCCTTATGCCTCAAAGACACAACCTAGCCCCCAAGAGAATCTACTAGAGAAAATCACTATATATTGATAATAGAGATTTTCTGTCCAAAATCTCCCTTTATTGTATACCAAGTGCCCCATTGTAGCAGTTGCTTCTCTCAGTGTAGTAAGGCAGAGCAGTCCAAGGCCTACTCAGGTGATTTGATTTGAGATAGTACCCAGGCACGCAATAAACAACATCCAATAAATCATTGTCCAAACAGTGCCTTTATGTATAAAAAGAAAAAGTACTTTATTACACACACACTACTCAATACTATGTATTAATTCACAAATATTTACATGATGGCAGGTGGAAATACCTATAGTGACACCCTGTTGACAGTTCACACCCATAACGACCCCTGAACCCTAAAACTACAATCTAGACACAATTTATTGGGATGCTGTTATCATCCAGGTATTTACTGTTGGATATTTGCCCTGTTTGCAGGGTCACCCCAGATTTTTTCCTCTGTAGCTGAACTTACTTTTTTTTGCATTAACACTCTGCATACTTTACTTCTGCTAATCAGTGGTAAACTGCTTGCGTCTCTCTTCCACTCCTGGTAAAATCGATATATACCTGATTGGCACACATAATTTACTTATAAGATCTCAGTACATTGTACTACTTGTACCCAGGGCCTGTAAGTTAAATGCAATCAGTGGCCTGCAGCACTCATTGTGCCACTTACCATATAACATCGCTAAAACATGTCCCAGACCTGCTATTACAGCCAGCTGTGCAATTTTGAATTGCCATTTTGGCCTTCCAAAACAGACCTTTTGCTAAGCCTAAAAATTATTTTTTAATACTGATAAGTGACCCATTCGGTAAGCCCTAAATGCTCAAAGAGCAGGGTGCATGGTATTTAAAAAGGAGAACATGTATCTTTTATGTTTTACGTCCTGGCAGAGAAAAACCTCCAAAGTCTTTTCTCAGTCTGTCAAAGCTAGCCTCCAATAGACTAATACTGGTTTACCTTGTTACAATTAATAAATGATACATTTTATTTGGGAGCAGCTAGAGAAAAACTTCTCCCACTCATTTTAATTGTAATTTAAAATCCTCTTTAATGGTAAAGTTGGATTCTAAATTATTATTTTGGAAATTACATTTTTAGAAAGGTGTCATTTCCTTGCCAAATGTTTCTGCAGCCTTTCTGTGAGTGGCCAGCTGCCCCAAGGCTGTTAATGGACCCCCCACAGGGAAATGTGTATTGGAGATAGAGAGTCAACAAAGGGCCTTGGTGCAGAGTGTAGGGGGTCTTCTTGGCAGGTTGGCTGGGAAGGAGCTGTGCCACGCCTTGATTATACTTCTAAGGGATCTGCCACAGTGCACAAAACAGAACATGACACCCACCCTGCCCCGTCTTTTGTTTCTCTTGACAAGCTGGAGTCTCCAATACCTCTTATTGGATTTTTATCATACTTGTCATTTTGGTGTCATTTTCTTTATTAAACTATGATCTATTTCTGAAATTCATTTTGGAATTTTTATTGTTTGACATTTTGACTTTATTACTGTTTTAGTACTGCATAAATATTTTACACATTGCTTCTAAAGTTAAGCCTGACTGCTTTGTGCCAAGCTACCAGAGGGTTATGTACCGGTTTATTTAGCAACTTTTGTGGTTCACCCTGACAAGGACTATGATTATTATATGAGGTGAGTTTTCACACTTCTCAAGTAATATCCCAATTTCTCACAAAAATATGTCACACTGAGCCAATGAAAAACCATTAGCACCACTACGGAGGTCCATATTGAAATACTTTTTTAGAGGATAAGATGTGTTTTGCTTCTGGTGGCATATTCCCATCCCCCAGAGTGTTTTTTTCAGACCTCCCGGCCTCTAAATTGTTATACATTTTGAGGAACTTGATTTATGCCGCTCTCTCTCTCTGATGAAGAGAGCTCAGGGCCTGTCTTTTTGTTCCTTACACAGGAACATCTCCTGTCTGGGCTCCTGGCACTTCTCCTGGGCCTGGACTCTTCCTCAACATTAACTCAAAACTGCAAGGCAGAGTGCCCTCCCTGCCTGAGATTCCATGTTAAAATATTGCTTAGAAGTGGGACTTGTCCCCTCTAATTTCAAGGAAGCACGGGTGGTCCCCCTCCTAAAGAAACCTGGTGCCGATTCCAAAAACTTGTAGAATTTTAGGTCAATCTCTCAGCTACCCTTCCTTGCTAAACTCCTGGAGCAACATGTTTTGCATTCTCTCACACACTTTTTAGAAGGCAATCATCTTCTTGAGCCCAATCAGGCGGGTTTCAGAGCTCATCACAGCACGGAATTGGTGATGCTCTCCGTGCTGGATGACCTGAGACTTAAGGCTGACAAAAAAATCCCTTGTGCCCTGGTCCTTTTGGACTTATCCGCGGCATTTCATACCGTGAATCATTGTCAACTTCTGGCCCGAGTTGAGGATCTAGGGATTCAGGGCACGGTCTTGGCCTGGCTGACCTCCTTTCTTAAGGATCGCTCACAACGAGTTCAACTGTCTGACCTTGTGTCAAATCCAGCTAAGTTGACATGTGTCGTGCCCCAGGGTTCTGCTCTTTCGCCACTGCTTTTTAATATATATCTACAGCCTCTGATTGCAGCCCAGAACCAGATGGACTGCAGGGTTTATAATTATGCCGACGATACACAAATCCTGATCCAGATCGAACATTCACCTGTGGCCTATTCAAGAATGCAAGACATTCTTAAATTCACGATTAACTGGATGTCGGACAATTTTTTAAAAATAAACCCGGACAAAACGAACGTCCTGGCAGTCACCACAGCAGCCAACCCATGGAGTGATCTGTTCTGGTCGGCCGAGCTGGGGCCATTTCCAGAACCAGCAGCAGCAGTAAAGAGCCTAGGGATCAAAATTGATGCCTTGTTGTCAATGACACAGCAGGTGTCGGCGGTGGTAGGCACCTGTGTTAGCCTATTACGCCAGCTCCGGAAACTATCCTCACTGCTCTTCGTTCCCACCCTCAGGCTGGCTGTTTCCGCCCTGATTCTGGCGCGGCTGGACTATGGTAATTCCTTATATTTGGGTTTACCAAATAACCTTCTAGCCAGACTTCAGGTGGTAATGAATGATGCGGCCAGGCTCATCTTTAACAAACCTAGGCAAACCAGGGCTACGCCCTTACTACAGGACTTACACTGGCTGCCAATTGCTCAAAGAGCTAAATTTAATAGCCTCTGTATTGCACATAAAGCCGTCCATGGCTCAGTCCCTACTTACATCAAGGACCGGCTGACTAAATATACCCCTAACAGGACCCTTCGGTCTGCTGAGGCATGCAACTTGATATGTCCTAGGTTCATCCTGGTATCCAAGGGCGGCAGAGCATTCTTAAGCACGGTCCCCCGAGCATGGAACCTTCACCCAGCTAAACTGAGGAAAGAAACTAATCTTCTTCTCTTCAGGAAGAATCTAAAGACGGTGCTCTTCCTGGAAGCATGGGGGCCACTGTGAGTGGGTGGCATGGTGCTCTTACCGGTGTTGTGTGTCCGCTGATAGTGCTTAGATACCTCTGGGTGATAAGGCGCACTACAAACTTATAATACCATAACATAACATAATACCATAACATAACATAATATTACAAAAATATAGATGAAAAAAATATCGATGTCAAAATATCGATTACAAAAATATCGAATCCCTATACTTAAACAGGTAGGTACAGTAATATCGACTCAAAAATATTGATGTAAAAAATATAGATGTAAAAATTATTGACTTTAAAAAATAACATAAATTAATATTATTAACAAATAAATTAAATGTAACATATATTTTAACTATTTATAACAAATAATTGTAATTTAATAAATATAAACAAAAAATATGTACATATACATATATTTACTTAAATAAATTTTATTAACTATTATCTTTATTTAATTTATAAACTTTTTAATTTATATAAAAATAAAATAAACACATAAATAATGTAAAATATAATATTCTATATTTAATTAACACATTAAACTATTTAAAAAAATAATACATACATTTAATAACAAAATAAAAACTTATGTAATAAAAACTAGCGATAGCGATGGGGTAAAAATTACTATTCCCACTCCAGTGAGTGCAACAGTAGGGAAAGCACTGGATAGCGTAGGCGTGAACATTATTATTCCCATTCCAATGAGTGCAACAGTAGGGAAAGCGCTGGATAGCGGAGGGGTAAAAATGACTATTCCCACTCCAATGAGTGCAACAGAAGAGAAACGATGGGTAGGGGAGGGGTAACATTTACTATTCCTACTCCAGTGAGTGCAACAGTAGGGAAAGCACTGGATAGCGGAGGGGTAAAAATTATTATTCCCACTCCAACTAGTGCAACAGTAGGGAAAGCACTGGATAGCGTAGGGGTAAAAATTACTATTCCCACTCCAGTGAGTGCAACCATAGGGAAAGCGCTGGATCCCAAAATAAAAAAAAACAAAACCCTCAACATCTATATTAAATTTTATTTCCAATATTAACATAATTCATAAATAAATTTAAATATATTATTATTAGCAAAGATCTTAAAAAGAATAATTCCGCAATATTTAACACTATAAAATCCACAACACACACCTACAATTAATTACACAATTTAATGTAATAATTACTAATTAATTAATGGAAAATAATTTTTTAATATTTATTATTTAATCAATAAAAAATTAATTACTTACCACCTTTCACACCATTTATACATATTAACGCCAAAACACACACCTACAATTAATGACACAATTACAATTAATAATTACTAATTAATTAATGGTAATTAATTTAAAAACTCACCCCTCTTCCCCTCCATCACCTCTCAGGTAACTTGATTGCTCCTGACCAGGCCGCGCAGCGGATTCAGCGCTGCCGCGGAAGCTGCACAGGGTTACTCTTGCCGCCATCACCGGCGTTTGCTGAGGCCATGCCCCTTATTGAGGCCACGCCCCCTTCGAGCCCTTATAAAAGGCGTTGAATACAAACGCCGCTCAGATTGACTGATCTCCTGAGGCGGAAAGCCGGGAGCGCGACTTGCTTTTGAAAATTTTGAGTGCCACAATTTACTGTATTTTTAAAACTCACCCCTCTTCCCCTCCAGCACCTCTCAGGTAACTTGATTGCTCCTGACCGGGCCGCGCAGCGGATTCAGCGCTGCCGCGGAAGCTGCACAGGGTTACTCTTGCCGCCATCACCGGCGTGCGCTAAGGCCACGCCCCTTATTGAGGCCACGCCCCCTTCGAGCCCTTATAAAAGGCGTTGAATACAAACGCTGCTCAGATTGACTGATCTCCTGAGGCGGAAAGCTGGGAGCGCGGCTTGCTTTTTAAAACTTTGAGTGTCACAATTTACTGTATTTTAAAACTCACCCCTCTTCCCCTCCAGCACCTCTCAGCTAACTTGGTTGCTCCTGACCAGGCCGCGCAGCGGATTCAGCGCTGCCGCGGAAGCTGCACAGGGTTACTCTTGCCGCCATCACCGGCGTTCGCTGAGGCCACGCCCCTTATTGAGGCCATACCCCCCCTCCCCTGTCCCCTTCTCCATAAATCATGTGCCTCTTCCGCTACACTGCCTGTCTCGGCCCAACAGACTCTAGCATGCTACCGGCTGGCCCTCCCTACTCTAGAGAGGCGCTCATACAACTGGGTAAGCTACATGCAGACAAAGGCACTTTCACATTGTTACATGCGGCCCTCCCGCAAGCCGATTTTCTGGGCAATAATCTGTTAAAATTTGGGCTTCTGAATGTAAGGTCCCTGCCTAGGCATAGCACAGAGATCCAGCTACTTATTGAAACTCATGAACTAGATGTCCTTTTCATGATGGAAACATGGACTCGTCCTGACTGCCTGGTTGATCCCGGCTTTACATGTCCTCCTGGGTATAAGTTTCTACACACTCCTAGGGCTAGTGGTAGAGGAGGGGGGGTAGGTGTGATTTTTATTGCATCCTGTAACATTAAGGTTCTTGTTCTAGATCCGACCGAAGGCACTGAACTGTTAGGCCCATCAATTCAGGCCCACTCCGGAAATACTGTCACCGGGATAGTATGTTATCGCCCACCTGGTGCGTTTAGCCTTCAGCAACAACAAGCGCTCTTGGTCACTCTGACTAATATCGCACTTTCCCATCACAAACTGATCATTCTTGGGGATTTTAATCTCTGGCGCAATGGCGCCCTTGACTCTGGTCTCCGTAACTTACTTCATTCTTGCGAAAGCTTCGGCCTCTCCCAGTTGGTCACAGGAGCAACCCATAAGGGCGGACACCTTTTAGATCTATTGTTCGCAGGTCCCAAGTTAGTAGCGATGGGGGAAACCCTACCTATAGATTGGACAGATCATTCACTTATCAAATATTTTATACACCTGAACGATGGCCATCACAAGGTTCCTGGGTTGACCAGTAAAATTAACTGCAGAGACTGGAAAGCCCTTACTCGTTTGCACTCCATAGGGGAAGTGTTCCAGTTGGAGCAACTCTTTGATGAGGAAAAACAGGTAGATGAAAACTACTCCTCACTTTGCACAGGTATTACAGCTATCCTCGACGCTCATGCCCCTCTAAAAACTCGCAGTTGTAAGGGCAATGACTCCGCTCCTTGGTTCAACGATACCTTAAAAGATCTGAAGCAGGGTTGCAAACAAGCCGAGAGAAGATGGAGACGTGACTATACAGAAACCTTTAAGGAGCTGTGGAAAAAATAAAGTTAGTGAATACAAGAACCTGATTAAAAAATCAAAAGCTGAATATTACTCCTCCATGATCTGTAACTCCACCAACAGCTCCAGAAACATTTTTAATATACTGAATAGCGTTACCAACCCGGAATGCGCCAAAAACTCCATCATCCCGTCTCAAGAACTCTGCGAAAACCTTGCTGTTTTCTTCAAGGAAAAAATTGAACTCATCATTAGGGACCTGGAAGTCTCGCCAGACTCTATCCCTCCCCCCGACCTGAGACTGGGTTCCTCAGTGGACCAACTAGCAGGGCCAACCTTGGCTTCGAATGATCTTCTACTCGAGTTCCCACCTCTTACGTACGAAGCCTTCGGTAAACTAGCCAGAGAGATTTCCTCGGTGTCTCCCTTAGACCCTGTTCCACATAAAATATGGAAGGAATTTGAGAAGGAACTTTTTCCATCCCTCCATCTTATCTGCAATCAATCTCTTGCGACTGGGACTGTTCCAGCTCAATGGAAGCGGGCGTTAGTATCTCCCCTGCTAAAAAAAGCCCTCTCTCGACCCGGACTGTTCTAAAAACTATCGTCCCATCTCCCTGTTACCATTCCAAGCCAAGATTGTCGAACGCTGGGTTAGCAACACCCTCTCTAACCATCTGGAACGTCATCAAGTACTAGATGTTGATCAATTCGGCTTCCGGCCCGCCCACGGAACCGAGACCGCCCTAATCACCGCTATGGACAAGCTTCAGAGGCGTGCAGACAGAAGGCAGGCAGCGTTTTTGATCCTGCTTGACATGTCTGCCGCCTTTGACACTGTGAACCATAAGATTTTGCTGAAGCGGTTGCTTGAGGCGGGAGTAAGAGGGTCGGCAGTGCAGTGGTTCCACTCATTTCTGCAGGATAGGCAGTAGGTGGTGTCCATCCCTCCTTTTCAGTCAGCTTTTACTTTGATTTCACATGGGGTCCCCCAGGGCTCAGCAATTAGTGCAATCCTTTTTAACCTTTACCTCAGACCTCTGATTACGCTAATCAAAAGCTTTAATATTAAAATTGTCAACTACGCCGACGACACGCAAATGATCCTCTCCTTGGAGGGAGAGGACTCTACATCGGTTGAGGTCTTCCACAACTGCTTGCGTGACACCTCTCGTTGGCTAAAGGACAACTCCCTTCAGTTTAACGCAGGGAAAACGGAGGTGCTCTTTAGCGCTGGAACTAAGATTCCCTGGCCATTCCCAGATAATTTCTGGCCCCCTGAAACTGGAACTACAGTCCGGCCGGTGGAATCAGTCCGTAACCTAGGGGTCATGCTGAACCATAGGCTCAGTATGGAGACACATATACAAAAGACTACTGCTTGCTGTTTTGCCATCCTCCGATCCCTAAGGAAAGTCCTTCCTCTCCTTCCCTCCCATGCTCGCGCCCAACTGGTAAGATGTACCATCCTCAGCAGACTGGACTATTGCAATGCCCTTCTGCCGGGATCCCCTGGGTTCTTGCTGGATAGGCTCCAAAGGGTCCAATCGGCAGCTGCTAAACTGGCCTTGGGGCTTCCTAGAAGAGCACACGGGTCGTCCTCTCTGAGCAAACTCCACTGGTTACCGGTTTAGGCAGAGAGTACAATTCAAAGCCCTTTGTAAAGCATTTAGGGTGCTCCATGGAATTGGTCCTGCCTCCCTACAATCGAAATTTTCTTGGTACACTCCAGCCAGGCAGCTTCGCTCCTCTGAGGCCAAGCTGGCAGTGGTTCCCAGACTCAAGAAAGCCAGATCCGGAGGCAGATCCTTCGAGGTAACAGCTGCCAAGCTCTGGAATACGCTCCCAGACAAAATTAGGCACATCTCTGAACTTCTCCCATTTAGGAGAAGGATCAAAACCTGGTTATTCCCCAAGACAACCGTCTGATAACTCCCGCTCCTGTGATTCACTTTCACGCCTCCCTCTGATCCAGTCAGCGCCAGGATGCCTGCAATGGTGACAGTGCGCTTAACAAATGCCTAGAATAAATAAATAAATAATAATAAATAAATAAATTAATCAGTAAAAACATTTAATTACTTACCACCCTTCATACAATTTACACATATAAACACCACAACAAACACATAAAATTAATTAAACAATTGACCTAATTATTTATTAATTGACTCAAATTCAAATTGATTAACAACTAATTATTAAACTATTATTAATTAATCAATTAACACATTAATTATTCAATATATTTTATAAAATTAAATTACTTCCCACCTTATTCCCCTATAAACCCACAACCCGCTACAGAACTAAAAACGCAGAATTAAACTTAAAATAAATTAATAACTAGTAAAACTCTAAAACATATAATAAAATTACAAAAATTTCTAATTAAAAACACTAAAATACATAAAATTATTACTAATTCGATATTTTTGTAAACTATATTTTTGTAAACGATATTTATTACAAAGATATTTATGCAATTGATATTACTTACCTGTCAGTCGATATTCTTGTCAACTATATTTTTGTTGTCGATATTTCTTCCCCATGATATTTTTGCGGCAATATTTTTGTCCCAGGATATTTGTGCGGCCATATTTCTACTCTGCACCCTGCCTGCACCTTCCAGGCAGCTCAGACTCCTTTTTGCTTTTATCAGGGCTCATGGGTTACCAAAAGTGAGTGACCTCTACTTCTGCGGGACACAGTGCTCCAGAACCAGTTCACAGAAGATCCAGGGGACCCCTCTAGGGTAACCCTATCAAGTCCTTCTCACTACTGTCCCCCAGAGAGTGAGTGGAAGGCAGCGCCATTAGACCTAAATAAACAATTCCCAGTCTCTGAGTGCTAGCTGAAGTCCAGAAGTCCAGGAGTCCATCTCTGTAAGAGTTTAGAGTCTTATCTCTTCCACCTGGGCATTCCTCCAACGTCGCTTTCCCCAGTCAAGACTGTTCTCAAAAGTCTCTCCTTTGTGCAAGGGTTTTTAAGTTAGGAGTGAAAAGGTACAGACGGTGGGCACCTTTTTCGAGACCTAGGGTGTCTCAAATCTCCTGCACATTATTTTGGGAATTTCTAAGATGGCACCATCAAGTGGGCAGTTGAAAGACCTTTGCTGAGAGCCTAATCTCCACCCCTAATTGCCACATCTGCCTGGTCCCTTGCATCCAAAAATCCAAAGGGCAGGCTCTCCTGTGACTGGCTCCAGATGTCTGTTTACTGTTTACCTTTCTTTGTTTCTTTGGGATTGAGCCCTCCAAGGCAATCTGCAATGGGAAAAGCAATTACCAAATGCTGATTCTATCACCACTCTCACAGAAGAAGGTCTTACTACTGGCAAATGACCCTATTATGTGGAGAGGCATTTGATCTTCTAGCTTGCCAGCAGAGTAATTGCCTTGACCTAGCACTGTGATTCAAAGGTGAGAATCTAATTATAAACTGACTCACAGAACAATAGATAAATCTTGAAATGCCACAAGGAGGGCAGATAAGTGGAAATTAATGTCAGTTCTGCATTTGGGATAGGAATTCACCATAATATTGGTGCAACAACTCAGTCACTGAGCCCAACCATAGCAAAACTGTAACCTGGTACAGATTTTACCAGTAGTGTACAATACATTTAAGCAAGCCCACTTTTCGGTAACCACAGCAGAGGAGAAATGGGGCTGAGACCATTTCCCACAGACCTTACAAGAAAAATATTCTGGTCTTACCTAAATGATAAATTAAGACTACAATTGGGTTTTTATAGAGCATTTATGAAAAATGTTCTAGCCAGCAAGAAATATTGTTCTTTACTGGACATATAACACACCATTACCTGCTCATGTTTGTACTGGAGCCTCACAAGACTGTATTATGTTGTGTGGCATTGCACTGTAGCCTTTCAATAGTGATTTCTTTTCTGCCCCTACAGGAGGACCCAAAGAGCTCTCTTGTTGATAGAGCAAGTAGCTATTCTGTTTGTACAGCCTAGTTGGAGAAGGGTGTAAGTTGAGATGTCATCTAGGAGTGGTGCATTTCCGAAATAGATGCTCTGATGAAAATTCTTGTCTTCCAGTTACCAGTGGTTTCAATTTGGTACAGTTGCATGAATGGGATTGGACTTCACGTACACTGGGATGGAGTTGTATCTTAAAAATGGTTTATTTCCTTTGGTATATTTATGTAACAGAACTTCACTTGTAAAAAAACAATAGCATGTATAGATCAATGTACAAAAACACTCAGGAACCAAGTGGCCAAATCTCCGCAGATTGACCTAGTTTTTCACCCTAGTGAGTTTCACAAAAAATGTCACCTTGAGTTGGAGGAAAAAAAATTAGATACACATTTTATTTAAAGTTCTTAATAAAGATGGAAATACTGCCATGCACCACTTACCTTTGATAGAAGGCCCGTTTTTACTTGTTTCAAAAACCTCAATTAGATGTTCTTTAGGGATGTTAATTTCAACCATAAATGTGTACATTAATTCATAGTATTTCATAAAACGGTAGACAGGCGAAGAATGCCAACTTGCTTCTGGCAATAATTTTGTTTTGTGTTGTCAGGTTGCTTCTGGTTGTCTCTCTTAGAATGATTTGCCAATTGAATTAAAAAAGAATCCGTTTTTTATGCACAGTGGTAACACATCAGGAGATATGACTGCCCCAAAGGCTTCATCTTGGGTCCCCTTGGAAGGTGGGGGCCCTGAACAATTTCCCACTTTACCCATGCCTTACAACATCTCTGGGCGGGTATGCCCAGGTGTGGACCCAATGCTCGCAGCACAGGAGAACTCAAGCTATTCCTCACTGATGAGTCCTAATTAGGCTGAAACCAACCTGGGGTTGCTTGTGTCCTCATGGGGGAATGCCTGGCTTGGCAGGTTAGGTTGGACTCTACTGAATGTAACAGGATCAAGCGTGATTAGTACGTGCCTGCATCTGGTGTGGCACAGTGGACGAAAGTAGATGAACTAGAATGCTGTGGAAATGTGGAAATGTCTTATAGTTAGTATGGACCTCGATGTAATAGGGTGACTCCCCATTCCGTCACTGGTGTTTCCCCGCTCATTGCTCTGAAAGGTAGAGAACCTGCAACCAAAGAATCTCCTGTGTGGTTGCAGAAGAATGGTCAAGTTTGGGTGGATCGTGAGTGTATTGCTGAAAGAGTTAAGGAGTCTCATGAGCGCAACAAAGCGAGTTACGATAGGAGGAAAAGTGTGAAGGATGTTGAGATGAGATGTGGTGATTGGGTTGTTGCGAGAAAGATGGGATGTGTCAGAAAAGGAAAGAGCAAGTATTCTCAGCCTCAGAGAGTGGTTAAGGTAATGGGATCTGTAGTGAAATTGGATTATGGAAGAGAGTGGAGCATGGGTGATTTGTTAAGGTCCGCATTCCATATACTATAGAATAGAGATTCTAGTTTCATTATGTTTATGTTGCAATGTTCTTAATTTTTCTGTATTAATTGTAATTGTTTAATTGTATCCATTTTCGGATCATCCATTTATGTTCTCTTTATCAATTGTAAGGAAACGTTTGTAAGGGGGGAGATGTGTGGAAATGTCTTTTAGTTTGTATGGAACTCAATGATGTAATTGGGTGACATTATATGAGATTTCTAAGACTGTAGTCAGTTGAGAAGCTGAGGGTTACTGTGTAGCTGTATAATTGTACCTGTGAATAAATATGCTTCTACTACCTGCCACTGTAAGCGCGGTTACTACAAATGGCCATCATTTTGAGGCACGGTAGCGGTGACAGCTTCCCCGGGAGTGTGAAACTGCAAACGGGATACTGACCCAGCTCTCTGCAAAGGTAGGCACGGTCAGATGATAACTGACCCAACACCCTCATCACAATAGCAAACAAGGTACATTCTCAATGATGCCAGCCTTAAACATTACAAAAACATTACTCTAGAAAGACCAAAGAAATTTCCCAAGAAAAACCAAAAGTTTGCCATTGCCCTCACCACAAAAACCTATGAAATTCCCTAAAAAATAATGTTGGGAGTGAGTAAAGTTTGACTAATACGCTGACAACAACTATGCCATAATACTTAAAAATCAAGAAATTAAATTGCTAACGTATACCCAAACTATCTTGTTTCACACCAAGACAAACACTTAACCGTATCTCCTACCGCTAACCATCTTACCCCAAAATACACCTGTTCGGAGTTATCCTCCCTAAGTAGCATCCTCTTCATGCATTCATTCAGCCATGAAAAAGTACGGGTATGTAGATACACGAATAACGTTTTCTTTACTTCTTTGAAGTCATATATATTATTATAATAATGTACTTTAGGATTTATGAATGTAGGTTTTTGGACTGCATAAAGATGATGTTATTTCGAGAGGATGCTTTGGATTAGATGTGTTTTAGTGTAATAGGATCATGCATTGGTGGGAGGCAGGAGGAGGTGAGGATCCTGGTGGTGAAGTCATGGTGTTGCGTAACTTTTGAACTTCTTGTCATTTTAGTTGTTACGGCGTTCCTGTTGTAACCTATTACAAAAATGTGAGTCCGGCAAACTCCGCCTTTTGGGGTAATTCTTTTTATAGCCGTGATAATGCGGTCCATATTTATATGCTTTGCAATATTTTATTCATTACCTCATTTATCACCCTTTGCCAGTTAGTGGGGGTCGAGAGCCAGCACTTCCTAATCTTGAGGGATATGAACTCATCAAAAAAGAGAAAAAAACATTGATCTCTGAAAATAATGAATTAAAACTGAATGTAACATTATGGTGTAATTTAAAAACATTTTATTTGTGTGGAGCTTACCTGGATCAGATGGGGAACCTTTGGCTACCCCAGACCACACCCACAGCAAAGATTTCCTGTAGGGTGCATCCCCTCACCCATATGCAATCCCTTGGGATAGAGACAGGCCAAGCTCAGTCCAGACGTCCTTAACCACAGAGAGAAATGTCATAGAAGGAGGAAAGCCCTGATGCAAACAGGTAACGAACAACATCATACCTTGAAATGGTTTTGAAGGGAGATTCCCCTTGTTCCAAGTTAGATGTACTTTCATGGCACAAGTGGGTTCATCGGAGAGAGAAACAGACCAGCAAAGTTAACACATATATGGGCTATATGTAGGTAATCACAATTTACCGATTCTTAAATACAGAATTTTACCGATTCGGTATTTAAGAATCGGTAAATATGATGTAGGTAATAAATCGGTAAAATTTACCGATTTGGTAATATTCCTTATTTATACCGATTCGGTAATGAGGAATACCTTCCCATTCATTCCTATGGGTCCGGAGGCCCATAGGAATGAATGGGAAGCTATTCACTATTACCGATTCGGTAAATACCAAATCGGTAGTAGCGGGAGAACATTTAATATTGGCAGGGTGTCACATTGACACCCTGTTGCACCCCTGAATCGTGCATGTGTACACATGTGGCAAACATACATGCCCTAAGGGCATGTATGTTTGCCACATGGCACTTTTAAAAAAGCAATAATTGCTTTTTTAAAGGTATTCGGTAGTTACCACCAACTTGTAGTTGGTGGTAAATAACGAATCCTAAAAGCATAAATGCACCCACTTGAGTGCTTCCTACATAGGTTTTAAGGATTCAGTAATTTACCCATTCCTTAAAATAAGGAATCAGTATTTTACCAATTTTTTAAAATAATGAATCAGTAAATTACCGAATCCTTATTTAGAGCTTCCTACATTGGAAAGGGCTAAATACCGGTCGGTAAAGGGAAAATCACCGATTTACGGCCGTTACCGACCGGTATTAAGCTACCTACATCTGGCCCATAGTTTCTTATTTCTTGTGCTATCTGAACAGTAGTCGCCCATTTGGCATCACAGGCAGCTGCAAGGCCCTCTGGCACAACGTCCTCGTCTGTTTGACCCATGAGTATAGTGAACACCTCCATTGAATCTCTGCCTGATCCTCTTCGCCCTTAGCAGTCCTTGGAGCTACGTTCAATAACCAAAAGGTACCCCCTTGTATTGCCTCAGTTATATCGAACAAGGTTGGCCTAAGCTGTTTTAATGGCTCATGTCCTCCATTGCCTCGGCTGTCATATAATGCAATTGCTTTGCAGAGTACCTTGAAAACCCGACCATGAACCCATGAGTGTCCTGTCCAAATGCATTAAGTTACTTTTTTGCCAGATTTTGTTTCTAAATACTTTTTTTCAGGAACTAAAAATACTTATTTTTTTTCTCTTTTTAGGACTGGCTTGGCAGCACAGAAGTCTGTCGACCGATTGTTACCAATTCTTTATAATACACATAAAGTGTGCTTTGGCTCCTCTTAGGGGAGTACTACCCTATATTCTCATGATAGTGGTTGTTTATTGTATCATTTTACCTCCTCCAGAGTGCAGCTGGTGCAATGCCCATGGGACTACAGCTCAAACCCGTATTTCTTTCAGTGGCACAGATACACATAGGTGCTTTGGGTCAACCCTCTTCTGCTATTGGTCTGCTTACATCCATTGTCCAGCATTGGGTTAGCCCACTTCAGCTATTACTCTATGAGCAACAGCATTTGTCTATCATATGTGTACTTTCACCTGAAAATGGGTGTGTTTCTGTGCCATGGTGCTAGTGAGCTAGTACTGTAGCTTTCCACTTTCTCCCCTGTAGGTCCTAGTTCACTTATTTCCTTCTCCTTTTTTTATTTTTCATTTTTACAGTATACTAAATGTCTCTGATGTGCTAATGGACTGCTTACTGGCTGCTCATTTAATCTGCAGTGCATCTCATTTCGCATAGATACTGCCTCTAAATCAGGCTATCATTATTGGATGGTACGGTCCATAGAGACTCTTTTTTTACCATTCCAATATGGCCAAGAAGTTGGTGCTAAAGGGGGAGGCCATCCTGGAACTTTAAAATAACGATACACAATGTACATTACCACTGTTAAACACCCACCCACGTCTGGGCATACCTGGCGCACTTAGGGCAAGAAAGCAAAAGACACTCAATTGATGGACGGAATGCAGAACAAATCAAAACATTCCCCCCAGTCAAGACATCTGAGTTAAATCCATCATTCTTTTGCTCACCATGCCACCCCAGTTTAGACCTGGCCATATGCAACTCAGTCTTGACCCTGTGCCTCATGGGAACAGTCCAGCCCGAACTGCCAAGCCAGGTCCTCCCTGTACCAGAAACAAGCATCCTGGGACCGGTTTCGGGGTTTCACCCCTCTTCAGGGGGCAAC
The DNA here is from genome assembly GCF_964263255.1 of Lissotriton vulgaris. NCBI lineage: Eukaryota > Metazoa > Chordata > Amphibia > Caudata > Salamandridae > Lissotriton > Lissotriton vulgaris. The sequence continues at coordinate 162,177,887 of NC_141700.1, forward strand.
ATGTTTTCTTTTCTCTACTTTTGTTCTTTGAATTTATCTTGAATGTGTTTGGAGCGTGTTTGTGTAGGGGTGTTTTACTGTCGTTATGCAGGTAGATGAATGCAAGAATATGTCAGTTGAATGAATGCATGATCCATTGCCACTGCCTCATGATGTCCAGTGCATCAGGAGTCCCTCTCTTGGAGCACAAAGTCCAGAGGAGGTCAAAATGCTCTTTAGCTGAAATAGAGTATGGAGGATAAAGGTGCTTTGAGGGAGTTTAGATTTAGATACTCACAATTATCACAAGTGCTGGCAAGCCGTGCAAGGCTCATATTCCTGTCTACCCACACATTAGCTCCCAGGTCAAGGACAATAGAGTGCACACATCAAGAGAGGTCCTTGTGCCTCTTCACAAGCAACAGACTACCCTAAAGGCAAGACCAATTAAGTGTTCCACACTGTATGCCCGCGGGTGTTCCTGCATGTACTCAAGCACCCTCAGAGGTGACGACAACTCACTTTTCTCCTCCAACAAACTGAATGAAACCATACAGGTGAATTTGGGCCATTTCGCCCAAACAAAGATACATCCCTGTAAACTGCAGAATGTACATGCTTTTCTGATGAAGGCGCATCGCCGAAACGCACATTGAACACAGATTTTCAAGTGCCATGCCACATATGACTGTCCTTTAATGAAATAAATTAATTTGTCTTGTATAAAGCCATGCTTCCTCTCTCAGAAAAATATGTAAATCTTGTTTGATACTCCTAGATACTGTGTACTAAAGGGTATTTTGTAAATGTATTAGCATGCCTGAATATTTACTTTAGGTAACATGGACTCTCAATGTAGTTGAATGTATTAAAACCATCTTTATTGTGCACATTGTATAATTGCATTTAAGGAGACAATGTTTTTATCTGATTTCTTCTTCTTTCTACTCATAATAAGATAAAAGGATCTATATAAATAATACAAAAATATATTTTTGATAGCTCAAACATGGGTGGTTATATACTGTGTATGTAAATATTAAGGTCCACTTTTGAAATTAATTTCCTAAATGTTTTGTTTTCACTCAACTGCAGAATGTGGACCACGTGTTTCAAAAGAAGAGAGTTCGAGCCCCCCAATGCCAAAGAAATAGGAAACACCGAACCCAGAGTACATATCTTCCGGAAGAACTGAGAAAGATCTAAGAACTGCAGACACTTTTGCACCTCATTATCAAAACACTGTAAATTGGCTACTATCTTACTGTAATGCAGCAAGAGACCGATTCAGAACACATATAGTTCCATGAGCATAGAAGGCAATCCAAAGTGTTTGATGACCGCTATACAAAATCTTACATAAGGCAATCAACTAAGACCAAAAGAAGTCTAAGGATTCAGGTTGTGTAAACTCAGAAGAGTGTTACACCATGTCCTCTTACAATAAGTACCAAACGCGGCCCATTTCTGGTGGGCAAAATTCAGATTTTACCTCCACAGTGAGAGACTGAAGAATTTCAAAGAGGCAGTTACTTGGCTGTCCATTGTTCTAGTTCGGAGATCGAGAATGGGGTGGTTGAACAGTGTCACAGTATGGCTAGTTCCACCCCTTGTTCTTTTTTTGGTGAAAACAAAACAGACAATGGAGAGTTATAGCATCAAAAAAAGACATCTACTGTAAATCAAAATTGTTCATTCATCTTTAATTGTAGTCAAGATTAGGATTGACAAATCATATCTTGTCAACTGGGCACGATGTTTTTGTCCTCTGCCTGAATCTGGAAACCGAATAGACTTTGGGATTTTGGATGCTCGATTTGTTTCACTTTATCCAATATGACCAACACAATGGCTTGGACAGAAATGCCCAAAGTTTTTTGTTGGGGGGCAACAGGAAACCATTTATTAGGTTGAGCTCCAAGTAATTTCTTTGAGCAGCAGTAATGCGCATCGGTCAGCGACCTAGAACATTCTAGCAATTCTGGACAGCAATGTCTTGGACAGCAATGTTCTTGTGTCCAGTCAGTGCAAGGATATTCACGCAAACTCCTGCTGTGATACACAGTGCTTCCAGAGCGGCTAAGTCCTTTTCAAATTCCATGGATTCATGCAGTTCAATCACAAATTTAATACAGCTTCCAAATCCTTGGTCTAAAGGTAAATCGTTATTTTTGTTGGTTTTTTTCTGCATTTTTATATCACAGGATGTTGAGCCAACGCCGAGACCTGGACCTAGTACCCCAGTTCCAAAGTAGGCAACTCTGACCTTTGCGCCACATCCTCACTCCATGTTTTAAATGTTGAGCCTGCATGTTAATTTAGTGGAATTCATGGCACATTAATTTCCTGTGTTATAAGGATCACAGCCTGCTAAAGACTTCATTGTAACACCATTATGCGAAGTCGAAACGCATCATCTTTAATTTACTGAAGATTGAAAGCTTTCCAATTCATATTACTACTGTGTGGGTCATTATGATAAACCAACTTAGGACTTGCATGAGAAATTGCATTTATGTCCCCCACACTCACTACTAGTAATTTTCATGTGTGATGACCTAGCTATGCCAATAATTATGAATCGTTAAGAAGTTTATAAAAAATATTTTCTGTACATATCTGCTTTCAGTTTTGGGAACAATTCCAAGAGCTTCGTCATTTATGCTGTCAGATAAAGGGTAATGGGGTTTGAAAGCGCTTCACAGAAGAAAAAAAACCTTAGGAATAAATAACTTTTTAATTATCCGTCATTATTAACTTTCATTGAAGCAAATAAGAATATCACAATTTTATCGTGCTGATCCACTAACAGGATTCAAATTGGAAATGAACATGAAATACTGCCCAAGGAATAATAAAATGGTTAAAACAATTGAACCATTGAATATTGCAAAGCCAGGAACTGCCTCCGGTGCATCATATTTTTTAAATGATTCAATTTCTCAGCAGCGGTTGATAACACTTTGGGAGCCATTCCCTTGTCCATACTCGAACATTGGCGTTCCCAGCACACTAGGGGGCGCTTTCCGCAGACTCCCGCGCTCTAGTTCTGTGGTGATTCTGTTGGCTCACAGGTGTTAACTGTTTTACGTTTAGTTCATCTCCGTGGATCTCTGCGTTATGCTCGATGTCAGCTAAATCATTTCCGTTTACTCAAGAAACAGCTGCCGTCGACCGGGGTCACGTTAAGGTCAGTGTTTGACCTACCTAAGGGAATAACCGTTTTCTGAAATGATGCCGTGCAGTAAGTAGTAAAGGCTAGGGGTCCCAGGGCTGTCGTGCTGTGTCATTTTAGACAACTCGCAGTAACAGGTGCTGCAGTAGAACAAGGGGAAAAAACAAATATAAATATTTTTAGGGACAAGGAAAGGAATAAATCATCCTATTGCCAGCAGGACATTGTGGTGAGGATGGGAATGGGGTGGTGGTCGGCGGGCGGGGGGGAACTGGGGCTTTGGAGGAGGGAGGGGGCGGATTGGGTGAAGAGAAAGTTGAACAGGGTGTAGCTCCAGGGAGAGTGTTTTGGGAGTTAATCTCCTAATGTAGTTTCTAGGTGGTGGTCGGCATCAGGATATCCTAGTGTGGTAGGTGTAGAGGGCCACCCGGTCTCTACTATACCTTGTTGCCATTTTGCAATCCATGGGCCGGGCCCTGCCTGAGGGTATAAGTAAAGGAGCTTAATGTCGCTTGTGGCCTTAGCTGACACTATAGCTCAGAAAGCGTGTTGCAATCTATTCCGGACCCATTTTAGGCCATGCTTATTACCCCAGGCTAGATGCCTACATTGACGACGAAGAGCAGTACGACCCCGTGTGAGCGTCCAACCCCGCTGGTCCAGTGCCACGGGTCATCAAGATCACTGTGCAGTGGTGCCGGCTGCCAAACCTGGCTGCCCACAAGCTGCCGGGTCCCGCGGTGCTGGTGACTACTCTCCCACAATGCCTTTCTCACCTGTGCCCCTCTGCCGGTGGTGCGGTGCTGCTGACGCAGGCTCCTGACACCCCACATCGGCCGCTAAGGAGCTTGTGGACACTCTTGTGGACACTCTCTCCCACAGGTCACATGGTTCGGTGCAAGGCCCTGTTCCTGTGTGGTGCCCCCCCCCCCTTGAAGTGTGGCATGCAAGGCCCCGGGCTGCTGATCCCTGGCGAGGCCTTCTTCTGAGTCCACCCACCCTGCATGAAGTTTCTGACGTCTGCCCACAATTCCTGGAAGAGGCTGCAGTTGAGCTGTTGTGCAAGAGGGTGGGTGGGGTGTGGGGGGGGGGGGTTGGAGCAAACTGACGCCCATGAGGCTGTACACTTGTGTGGCATACACCCTTGGCGGTCCGAATTCCCTGAGGATGCAAGAAAATCACAAGGCCCCAAACCCTGTTTTTTTGCTGGTCCTGCGCAGGAGCTGTGAATTGCCTCAGTGCTCCCATTTGTGCTTCCTTCCTACAGTGAGACAAGCGCCAGAATAGTGAGCACAAAGATAGCTGCACTACGCACAGTGCATCCAAGTATCAAAAATGAGTGAACAGTAGCAGCCACTTGCACGCCTCCTTCTGGCACCTCATGCTCATGCCTCAGTACCACTACTACCACTGTTTAGCCAACTGTCGCATCCTAGGTGGAGGTCGTGGATTGGGCGGCAACAATACTACTTCCATGCCATGAGAGAGACCTATGTCACGGCAAAGAGGCCGCTGTTGATGCACTTCAGGAGTGATGAACTGCACAAGCTATGCGAGATCCTACCAGACACGGGGGATGATGCTGACTACAAAGCGGTAGTCGCCGCTCTGAAACGGCACTTCGACCCACAGCTCAGTACAGATTACGAACACTTCAAACTGCGCCAAACTAAGCAGTTGGATGCAGAGTCGGTCGACATGTTCTAGGCCCGCCTCCGAAAATAAGCCCGCACAGGGATCAACCAGCATGAGGAGATACATGTGCAGATAATTGCGATTCTCCTATTAACATGACCAGAGAATCTGGATTTCATTAAAGACACGGAGGCTAACATTATGCATTAATCCCTTTAATGCCACTCACAACAGCCGCTTGCATCACAAAGGAATAACAAAGAATTAGATGACATCACGCCAACAATATAAGCCATGAGCAGAAGTAGAGCTGCCTCTTTTAAATGCGAATGAACGATGAGAAGTTCAAACAAGCTGCAACTTGGTACGAGGAAGGTGAAAACCATGGAAGGAAGTGAAGTAAAAACCAAAGAGATCCATTAAGTTGAATTATCTGAAAACAAAATGAAGAACATCAAAATTTGAACCGTTGACAAACGGGAAGAAATCAGAAAGTTAGCAATAACATTTGATGTAAGTAAACTTGAATTCGAAAATTGAATACACATCAAAAAACTTTAAATGTTATTAAAGTAAAGTATCCTCCATACAAGGGAGGGAAGGGGGGGATAATGTTAGCCTCTGTGTATTTAATGAAATCCAGATTAACTGGTCATGTTAATAGGAGAATCGCAATTTCATTACAAGACAAGGAGGCTACATTATGCATGTTGGTATCCCTGAATAACAGCATCAGAAACATGTTCAATAGGTTTGCAGTAATGATGCGCAAAGGTAGAAGCATTAGACCAACCTGCACATTTAAGGATAACATCCAATTTACCACCAGAGCAAAAAGATTTGCTGGACATAGCACTTCTTAGAGAGTGAGCTTGAAATTTAGAAAGGTCAATACCAGCAAGGTTCATGGCCAACTTAACCCATCTAGCAATAGAGCAGGATGAAATGGGTTTAAATGGTTTGACATAGGAGACAAGAAGTTGATTTGCATCAGGTGGACGAAGGTCTTTCATTCTTGAGTCATATTCTTTCATGCAATCAACTACACAAAGTATTTTGCAGAAATCAAAACGAGGATAAAAAATGAAATCAGACATAGTCTTAGTTCTTCTATGGATTTCAAATTTAACACCAAACATGTCATAACATCTATAAGAGGTATCTAAAGCTTTAACGTCGGATAACCTGCGACAAGAAATCATGCATAAGAGAGAGGCAAGTTTAATTGAAAGACATTTTCTGTTAAGAAGGGAGTTATCGAGGGGGCGTGGCTAGCAGCCAACGATGGCGGCCGCAGCTTAGAGAGGCTCCCGAGACAAGGCGGCTTCCCGCAACAATCCGGACTAATTATCCGTATCTTCACGAGCTCAAAGGGGAGGGCCAGACCCGGAGACCGTGCAGCTACCAACACAGCGATTTTGGGGTCTGCGAAGGCCCGAAATCACATCGAATTGCCGGGCGGAGACCAGAGCGGGGTAAGGCCTACTGCCAACCTAGCAGCAGCGGAGTCGCGGCAAATTTGCAGCCGGCCGGAAGTGAGCCAGTGGCGTCAGTGCGGAACAGGAAGCCCCGGCCCGTTGTGGATGTTACTCCAGAAACCCGGTAGAATACTTTCTGGGGTTCCGAAGTCCAGAGGGCAACTCCGTGGCGCCCATCAATCCTTTACAGCTCCGCAGGATCAACTAGGGGAGCGGAAGAAGAAGTGAAACTCAGACGTCGCACCGCCATTTTGCTGCCTACGCAGATAGCACCTTGCAGACCTCCACGTGGAACGGACGCCACTAACAGTGCAAGACCCTATCTGCTCTGCCCAGCACCCTGCTGCAACCTCTGGCAACACCGCAGTCACTCGCACAATGTCGAACAGAGGCCCCAGGAACAGTACCACCCAGGCTAAATTGGACAAATTTGCGTATGAGAGACAGACACCGCCTCAAGAACAACGCAAACCCTCGGGAAAATCAACCGAAACAGAGGGGGCGAAAAAGGCCACGCTTGAAGACGTCTTGGCGGCTCTAGCCCAGGTGCAGGCAACAGTGGGGGCGACGGCCACGGAAGTCACTCTGATACGGGCGGACCTCCAGAAAATGAGTGAGAAGGTCAAACAGGTCGAGGTGGTCACTAAATCCCTGGTCGAGGATGTATCTGAACTACAGTCCGCCATGGAACTTTTACAAACAGACAATAAACAGCTCAGGGAGAAACTGAACGACCAGGAGGGCCGTTCCCGGCGCAACAATGTCCGGATTTTAGGTGTACCGGAATCCGAAGACACGGGGGCGATGGATCTCTATGTGGAGGACTTGATCAAAAACCAACTCCAGCCCAAGGGACTCTCGAATTTCTTCTCCGTGGAAAAGGCCCACCGAGTCCCGGGGGGAAAGCCAAAGTCTGGAAGCTCGCCCCGACCTATCCTGGCTAGACTATTTAACTTCAGGGACCGTGACACCATCTTACAGGCTGCAAGAGTGGCGCCGGCCATCCAAATTCAAAATTCAAGGATAGCCTTTTTCCCAGACTATGCAGCCGAAGTTTCCAAGAGGAGACGGACGTTCTTGGAAGTCAAGAAAACGTTGAGAGAAAAGGAACTACCATATTCGATGCTTTTCCCGGCTCGACTCAGAGTCGTGGCGGACAAGAAAGTGTGTTTTTTTTACTCTCCGGACACTGCCCGGGACTGGCTGGAGGGATGGCACACGGTTGGTCGACAGCGAAAATCTCATAGGCCGGACCATGGAAGCACGGACCGCAGCAAAAATGGTTCGCAAGGGTCTGGTCGTGGGGGTGGAGCGGAGAGATCTCCCTCCCGCAGCTTCGCGGGAGCAGGGGGTGAGGGGTGATTCCTGCCCGGGATCTGTCTCAGCGATATTCAACATTTGTTAACTTTACATTCTTCTGGCTGCAAAGGACTCTGGCATGGCTAACCCGAGGGCAAGCAGGGATGCCGCCTGCTCGGGGAGACACTCTCCCCCCTACACGCAAGTACTCTGGTTTGGGGATGGGTCAGGCACTCTGCTCAGTTGGGGGGGCGGGCAGTTGGAAGTCCGTTAGGCAGGGATGCAGGGAGGGGGGGATGGGGGAAGGGCTGTTTTTTGACTGTTAGGAAATTGTATGTTAGGTCGCTGATGAAGACGAAATGTTCACCCGAGCTAATCCCGGGAAGGGGCAAGATAGGGGAGCTTCCGACCCACGAGCGGACACTCATCATCCTCCCGCACATTCACACACCCACCATGACTGCTACACCGCTCCACCGACACCTAGTGGCACCCCTGGGACCGAATGGTTGACGTCCCGGCAGCTGAAGGGGGGAAGGTAGACCCCGAGATGCAATGCCCCTCCTTACGTTTACTATCTTGGAATGTGAGAGGGCTAGGCGACAAGGTGAAAAGGGGGCTAGTACTCACTGCACTGAAGAGACACAAACCCACTATAGCTTTATTGCAGGAAACCCACTTAACAGGGGAGACCACAAAGGCCCTGAATAGAAGAGGATACAAGATGGTGGTCCACTCGGACTTCACGTCCGGCTCTAGGGGCACCGGCATTCTAATGCAAAAACACTCACGTTTCCTCCCCCTGCACACTAAAACAGACGACCAGGGCTGCTTCGCAGCAATACAAGGACAATGGGAGGGGAGACTCTTCAACTTGGTTTCGGTTTACGTCCCGCCATCACTTCATTCAGTACACCTCCCCAAACTGGGCGGCTTTCTCCTGTCTCTCCCGGAAGGGGAAATCATTCTCGGGGGGATTTCAATGCTATTCTAAATGCACAACTTGATAGATTCCCAACACCAGCCCCCGCGGGTGGGGTACCCCGCTTTCAACAATTTGTAACAGCCATGGGACTGGTTGATGTATGGAGACACCTCCACCCCGTTGCGCGGCAGTACACTTTTCACTCTGCGGTACATGGAAGTCTGTCTAGGATCGATCACTTCCTGACTCTAGGGGATGGACTTCACTACATAGAAGCGATGGATATCCACCCGCGAGGGATCTCAGATCACTCCCCACTTACACTAACTCTCTCCTCACAATCGCAAACCCGTAAACGCATCTATCCCATACATGCTGCATACCTCAAGATACCCCAGATTCGCAAAGATCTAAAAAAATCAACGGCACGATTCTACACGGAGAACGTACACTCGGTACGTTCAACCGAGGTGCTTTGGGAGGCGTATAAAACGGTGCTACGGGGCCAAGCTATAAATTCTGTCACGGGCTTCAAGAGGCAACGGGCTCAGGAGTTGGATGCACTGGAGTTGACCTTACAGACACTGACTACAACCCATGAACAATGTCCCACTCCATCTACCCTGCATGCACTTACCCTACAACAACAATTATATAACGATCATCTGCGCACACGAGTCAGGGAAAGGTTGTCCGACACTCAGAACAGGGTCTACGAGGTGGGCCATAAGGCGGGAAAAATGCTGGCATGGCTCGATAAAAGAGACGGGGAATCGAGAGGCATTCCAAAATTGAAGGATGAGCACGGGGAGGTTCACACTGACCCGAGACACATAGTTGAATTACTTGCAGACCACTTCGAGCGAGTGTACACCCCCGAGCACACAGTGACGCCGGACATGGCTAGAGACGTATTGGCCCCAGTTGGGGTTAATACCTTGGCCCCGGAAATCTCGGAGGAGTTGGATGCAGACATCACCGCTGACGAAATTCAGCTAGCGATCCGTGCTTTAAAACCGGGCAAGGCTATGGGGCCTAACGGTATACTGGTGGAGTGGTATCAGGCGATGCCGGAGACCTTAAGTATACATCTGCTCGAGATGTTCAAGGTTTGTTTGGAAAAAGGTACGCTCCCGCCAGATCAGAGAGCGGCGACCATAGTAGCCATTGCCAAACCTGGCAAACCGCCTGAGAGCTGCTCCTCTTACCGCCCCATATCGCTGCTTAATGCAGAAGCCAAGATTTTGGCCAAACTCCTGGCAATGAGAATCTTACCCCACATGTCGTCCCTTGTACACCCAGACCAGTCCGGATTCATGCCCCATCGTAATACGGCGCTAAACTTGCGCAGACTGCACGGAGTACTGGCGCGGGCAGACACAGTGGCAACTCCAGCCGTGATAATGGCACTCGATGCTAGGATGGCCTTTGACCTTGTGGAATGGGTCTACCTCTTCGAGGCATTGTCGCGCATGGGCTTCGGCCCCCGCTTCATTGCATGGGTGAGATTACTGTACACTGACCCACGAGCACGAGTGGTGGCCAACGGCCATATCTCCAGAGAGTTTCCCTTGGGTAGAGGCACGAGACAGGGTTGCCCCCTAGCGCCATTGCTGTTTGCCCTCTCCTTGGAACCCCTCGCAACCCTGATTAGAACCACGTCCCACTTGAGGGGTATTTGCTGGAAGGAGGGCTGGGAGGATCGACTGTCCCTCTATGCGGACGACATGCTGGTCTATCTCACCAACCCGGAGACCGGTATCCCCGCTCTACTACATCTTTGCGACACCCATGGAAAGATATCCGGATATACACTGAACTGGGGTAAATCCGAATTATACGTCCTAAAGGGTCAGGCCCCGGTCCTCGAATCGGACTGCCCTTTACGCATAGCCGGCACGTCGTTTAAATATTTGGGCATACATGTCACTAGAGACCCAGCGGAGTTCGTGTCCAAAAATTTAAAACCCCACCTAGACAGACTCAAACGGGAAGTGCATTTCTGGTCGGGACTCCCTTTAACATTGTTGGGGCGAGCAGCACTATACAAGATGATGGCACTGCCCCGTTTTCTCTACGTCCTTGAAAACACGCCCTACTCGATGCACCCCGGTTTCTTCCAGAAGGTGGCAGCACTAGTGTCCAACCTCTTCTGGGGGAACCTCCCCGCCCGTATAGCACAATCCAAACTGCATAGAGGATGGTATGACGGTGGTATTGCTTTGCCCAATTTAAAACAGTATTACTGGGCGGCACACCTCAAACCCATTAACCAGTGGATCCACGCTTCCCACACCGAACCAGCCTTTCAGGCAGATAGAACGCAACTAGGCGCGGACAGCTTACTAGCCCCACTGTATGACCGACGTAAAACACGTACATTACAGGGACCCACCAGGCTAACCGTGGAAATCTGGCACACAGCAACCTGGGCTGGAAAGGTAGAATAACCAAACTAACCCCACTATGGGACTCCCGTATCCTCGGCAACATGAGGAACAGCAAGGGCTTCTCACACTGGGACACAATAGGGATTTCGACGGTGGGCGATCTCTGGGAGAGGGGTGGAGCGATACCCTTCCAAAGACTACAAGAACTATATGATCTTAGCGACAGGGAGGTTTATAGATATGTTCAGATTCGTCACGCACTATTAACAGCTCTAGCCGCGGACACGGATCTGCCTGAGTCTGCCCCACTGGAAGACCGCCTCCTCACGGATTTTATGGTCGAGCGCGCTACATCCCTTACATACCGCAAATTACTTAATAATCTACCTGATCCGACACTGCCTCTGAAGGAGAAATGGGAGGGTGACACCGAAGAGATGGACGAGCATGAATAGAATGAGGCGCTAGCCTCTCCAAAGGAAGTGGGCATATCAGCACGGCTGCGATTAGTTAAATTAAAATCTTACACAGAGTATATTACACGAGAACCATGCTACACCGCATTCACCGGATACAAAATCCATATTGCCTACGCGGGTGCGGGGAGGAGGGTACATTTTTCCACACCATCTGGGACTGCCCTCGGATACAAGAATACTGGAGACAGGTCTTACGAACGATGTCACAAACACTGGACACATCTTTGTTACCTGAACCAAAACGGTGCCTCCTAAATGTGTGGGAGCCCACCGATCTTTCCAGACATGACCAAATCTGGGTCACAGTGGGGTTGCTTATAGCAAAACGAGATATTGCACAAAAATTGGGGGTGGCGGAGCTACCAACCAAGTCCATATGGTGTCGAAATATGGATAAAGTAATGATAACAGAAAGGGCGGTATACTCCAATCGTAAGTGGAATAAAATTTGGACCAAGTGGAATGTGTATAGGGGAGAGATTTGTGATCCTTTACCTGAGGACGATCAGGATGACTCAGATGAAGAAGAGGCAGAAGGCTAATCGACCGTACAGACTGGGGGAGGAGGGTATTGCAGGTGGGATGGAGATTTCCGGTATTGTTGAGATACGGGGTGACCACTGGGGGAACTCTGGGGAGCTCTACTTGGTTGAGAAGTCCACAGATTTGACAATGGGAGGGGATAGGCTCTGGTGAGGGACGTCTTGATACTATGAATACATGAGCATAATTCTGACATTTATGTGACCGCTTTGACATTCCTAACAGTTATTTTGTTTCTTTCGTTGTTCGAGGGGGAGGAGGGGGGGGGGGGGGGAGAAAACTACAAAATCATACCGAAAACCAATGATGCTCGCACAGACTCATGCTAATGATGCACCTTTTCATTATGACGGTGATGCTGTTGTTTTTACTGCAGTACAATAATCGATGAATATACAGGACCGCCATTTGATCATAATTCCTATAGCGGCCGGCCCGATGGGTTGTAGGCATTCCGCTGTGTATCTTGTTGGTGCAATAAAGGTTTTTGCAAAAAAAAAAAAAAAAAAAGAAGGGAGTTATCAGGCCAGGAGCAAAAAAGGTCAAGTAAAAGTTTAACATCCCAAACAGATTGATATTTGGGCCTAGGAGGCCTTTTGAGCCTGATACTTTTAAGAACTCTACAAATGATAACGTTCTTACCTACCGTCTTACCATTGACGAGAGAGTGTCCTGCGGAAATTGCAGATCTAAAACAGTTAATAGATCTGTAGGAAAGACCACTGTCGAAAAGTTCCACCAGGAAATTCACTATATTGACGATAGGAGCTTCCACGGGATCCAAGTCCCTTTCCAAGCACCAACTAGACTATTTTTTCCAGATGTTATTATATCTGTAGTGTGTTCCAGGTGCCCACGAACCTTTTTTTTTCGCCCTAGCATAGAAATGATTATCGGGTGATCTGGTATATCCAAGGAGAGTGAGAGCCGAAGGCGAAAGTCCAGACAATTTTGTTAGATTGCCTGACACTTTCCAGGCAAGAAGGTTCAGGTTCCCTTAGAGAATCAGGTGGTGATCTTCTCCGTTTGCGTTTAGAAGGAGCCCTTGAGTAGCCGGAATCAGGAAGGGAACATCGCAAGAAAGTTCCAGAGCTGTGGGGAACCATGCTTGGGACAGCCAGAAGGGGGTTATCAGGACCAGAGAGCATTGTTCCTGTCTCACTTTCTTTAAACCCTTTGGATCATTGCAAAGGGTGGAAAGGCGTAGGGGCGGAGAGGAGACCAGGGTTGAAGGAAAGCGTTCACAGCTAGAGCACCGGGGTCTGGCATCCAGCTGAAGTACTGAGGGAGTTGGTAGGACAATCGGCTTGCAAAAAGGTCCACATCGAAGGGACCCCAGGAGTGAGCCAGAGAATTGAAAATGGTCGGATTGAGTTTCCAATCGCTGAAATCTACTAGGAATCTCGAGTTCCAATCCGCTGAGAGATTGGATTTCCTGGGGAGGTATTCTGCCCTCAAGGAGATTTTGTGTTCCAAACAGAACATCCAGAGTTTGTTGGCAAGATCTGATAGGTCGGCAGATCTCGTACCGCCGAGACGGTTGATATACGAGACTGCGGAAACGTTGTCCATCTTCAGGAGAACGGATCTGCCCTGAAGAGATTGTCTGAAGCTCATCAATGCATAGAGCCCGGCCGTCATTTCTAAGAAATGTATGTGGTGGGAAGACTCCGAAGGGGTCCATACACCACCAGTGTCCTGGTCGAGGAGACGAGCACCCCAACCATGAAGGCTGGCGTCTGACTCTAGAACGAAGTCTGGAGATGAACGAAAGATAGCTCTTCCATTCCAGGCGTCCAAATTGTCCAGCCACCAAGAAAGTTCCAGTCTGGCTTCTTCATCCAGAGAAACTTGGTCTCCGTACCAAAGTCCGGATCTGAGAGCTTTGGCTTTCACTCTCTGAAGAGCACGGTAGTTCAGGGGGCCAGGGAAAATAGCTTGGATCGAGGAAGAAAGAAGACCAAGAAGTCTGGCCAACTCCCTGAGGGAGAGAGACTGATTTTTGAGAACAAATCTGATCTCCTTCCGAATTTTGGTAATCTTCTTTTTGGGGAGTAAGAGGAGACACCTTAACGGGTCCACAGTGAAGCCAAGGAACTCCAGAGATTTGGAGGGTAAAAGGATGGATTTTTCCCTGTTTATAATGAACCCAAGATTCTCTATGAGGTTCATGGAAGTTTGCAGATCTTCTAGAATCTGTGAGTGAGATTGGGACATTATCAAGATATCGTCTAAATAGATGATGAGACGAATACCCCTGGCTCTTAGGACGGAGACTTTCGTTCTCATGATCTTGGTGAAACACCAAGGGGCGGATGAAAGACCGAAAGGGAGGGCCTGAAATTGAAAAAGGCGATTGTCCCAAATAAATTGGAGAAAGGGTTGATGTTCTATTGCCATGGGTATGGTAAAATAGGCATCTTTTAAGTCCAATTTGACTAGCCAATCTCCTTTGAGTAGAAGGTCCCTGAGCAGATGGATGCCTTCCATCTTGAAAGGACGATAGACGAGGTACTTATTTACCTCCCGAAGATTTATTACTGGACGCCAACCCTTGTCCTTTTTTTCGACTGGGAAAAGGGTGCTTACAAAATTCTTTTGAGACCAAGGAACCTCTATTATTGCGCTCTTCTTCAACATAGAAGAAACTTCTTCTTTGGCAATTACTAGATATTCTGAAGAAAGAACCAGAGGATTGAGAGTGGTAGATTGGAATGGAATCTCTGTGAAGTCTATTTTGAAGCCCTGAACTGTTTTGAGAACCCATGGGTCTCGTGTCAAAGATTCCCAGACGTGGATAAAATGTTTGAGCCTGCCCCGACTTTTGGAGGGGAAGAAGTAAGAGAAGCACTTACTTTGAGTGGTGTTGTTGGAAGCACCACGAGCAGGGCAGCCTCTTCCGCGTGAACCTCTTCCTCTCTGTGGGTAGTACTGCCTGGTGTTGGAGGGGTAGAAGCCTCTACCAGATTAACCTCTTCCTCTTCCATAGGTGAAGGGCCGGAAATTTCCTCTGCCGGAAGAACGGCCCCTTCTACCGGCTTGACCAAAAACACGCTTCATATTGTTTTGGGCTTTGTCCAAAGCTGTAAATGTTGTGGCATATTTGCCGAGAGTTTTGATCATATCCTCTCCGAAGAGGAGGCCATTAGGCTTACAGGATGGCTCTTTTTCAGCGAGATCCACGAGTTTCGGGTTGATTCTAATGAGCACGGATTTCCTCCTTTCAATATTGAGAGAGGAGTTAGCGTTTCCAAGGAGTACTATGGCTCTCTGACTCCAACCCTTTATTAGGTTAATATCCAACGGTGCATTGGAAATATGTGATTCCTCAGCAAGGTCAAGGATCCTAGTAAGGGGGCCTAGTAGGTCAAGAAGACGATCTTGACAGGCTTTAAGGGCCCTTTCTAGGCCTTTTCTTGGATCCTTGGCTAGTTTAAACAAGAACTTAATTAGGTCGGGGTCTAGGTTAGGTGTCTGACAGACTTTACCCTCTATGAATGGACGAGGACACTCGGACCTCATGATGTTATGCGATTCTGTTTCTAGAGAGTTCCTCAGTCATTTGGTGACAAATTTGGCTACGTGATCGTGAGGGAACCACTTTTTACTGTTAGGGTGTGAGATGTTTTTTGGGGAGAACATTTCCTCACCAAGAGGGTCAAGGATAGCGTCCTTCGACGAGGGGGAGGAATCCGCCTTTGAGAAAGTGTTAAGGTCCCAGTCATCAGTGTCTTGTTTTTTTTTAAATCTCTTTATTAGCATCAGATTGGTCCATGCAAGCATACAAGTACACAGTAAATTGTTGACAATGAAAACGTTAATGATCATTATACAAAGGAAATAAATGGAGAACTGGACCAATGATATTACAAGCAGTGTAACACAGTCTAAAATCTTATTTTCACTTTTCCATATCTGAAGGAATAATGCACACTCGGAAAGATGACACAAAGAGATATAACCTTCTTCAAACAAAACAAAAATGAGTGAGCCTTCGTGACAGAGAGAGCGGCAAGTAACACATCTATTTGACTGGCAAGATGGCATAACCAGAGGCATAGGCAGTCAAGGGCAGGTAAAACGACTAATGTAAAGACTAGAGTGAAGCAACCACTCCAGCCGGGGCAAGGTGTGTAAAGGAACTGAGGAGAGAAACGTCCCGGCCCAAACCAGCATACAGTCCACAAATCAGCAGCTCACGCATATCCCACTCCAGTAGTGTGTGGATGCTAGGCCCTGCATAACTCAATAGGCAGCGCACGGCGGGTCGGCCAAAACCACCTAGCCTACCCCCTCTGGGACAATAGAGCTAGCAGCCTGGGAGTGTGTGTCCCGTGTAATCTTGCTAATATACTGTCGGTATGGGCCCCAGATGTCGATTGGGCGTGAGGCTGTGGGGATCTGCGTGGAGTACTCCACACTATTGGTATTGCATGTCATCAGTGTCTTGTTCATCAAGATCCAGGATGAATTTGTCGAAGGGATCATTGAAGAATTCGTCTTCCTTGGAGCTGGGATCGACACGAGCACTGACAATAGATGCGCCGCTAAGGGCGTCCACCAAATTCGTGTCGCTAGGGACACTCAAACCATGCGTGCCGCGAGGAGCAACCTTACCTTTTGCGGCGCTTGGGCCTCCCATGCCTTTTGAGGTGCTTGGACCTCCCATCTCATTTGAGGTAGCGCGACCTCCATCAGTGCTTAGGTAATGTTTAGTTTTTTTATTAGCCTTAGAGTGTTCAACTTCCGGGTCGGAAGTGTTTTCGTCAAGTAGAAGGGACCTTTTTTTGGACATGACCTCACGCAATGTATCTAACATGCAGGACCTCATTTCCCTTTGAAGGAAAGATTTGAAGGCATCGCTGTTATGATTGGGTGAGCTTGCCATAGCGTCATCTGATTCTAAATCAGACATGGCAGGTAAGTAAAATAATATAATGTGATAAGAGGGTTATTTCTTATTATTAAATAGATTAAATAAATATTAAATGGATTAAATAATTATTAGAATGGTAGTTTAATTATGAATGTAAGTGGAGTTAGGTAATAAATCACCTCACTAGATTGGAAGTCGAGGGAGGGTGGGGAGGGGGATCGCAGCGAGTCACAGCGATCGAGGGAGGGGTGGGAAGCGAGTCACACCACAATTTCAGATTAAAAGGTGCCATAATTCCATAAAACAATTAGGCATGTTCAAGAACAATCACAGTATTAAAATATAAGCACATTGTCAAATATAGGCAATATACAAAAGGTAAACTGGATTAAAAGGCAGTAAAGATTGAAGAGGAGTTAATTATCCGTTGTGAGCCGCATTTAAAAGAGGCAGCTCTACTTCTGCTCATGGCTTATATTGTTGGCGTGATGTCATCTAATTATTTGTTATTTCTTTGTGATGTAAGCGGCTGTTGTGAGTGGCATTAAAGGGATTATTGCATAATGTAGCCTCCTTGTTTTGTAATGAAATTCAAGGCTACAAGTTGGTGATGCTTCAGTGACTAATACTCAGACAACCAGGCATCTCGCACAAGATTTTGATCCTAGCATGCTCACACAAGCTATCTAACAGTTGAGCTGAAGAGATGGAGGCAGCCCCGGGAAAGTCATCGTCTGCCACAGCTGCACTGAAGGTGCCTAGTGTGAAGGAAGAACAAATCAATGTGATACTAAAGCGTCCAGGGCCTATGCTGCCGAAAGGGAGCACAAGGTCATCGGGCTGAAGCTGTGGAAACTGTGGCCTAGAGCACAAGATCCCAGGTGCGTGCCCAGTGAAAGGGAAGGTATGCTTGAAGTGCAGGAAAGCCAAACACTTTGTGAAGGTGTGCAGAAGCGGGAGGCCACAACCCGGTAGTGAGCACTCCAAAAGAAATACTGCTGCTCTGCGCCAGCTCACGTTAGAAGACACCATGGACACTGAGGTGTCTCCCAACCAGGGAGCAGGCACTCAACAGGATGATGAAGAGGATGATGTCTTCGTGATTTCTTTTGTGGAGTGACCTGGCCATAAGAGACAACCCCCAATGTGTACTGTTCTGATGAGAGCCATTCCAGTGGTGGGCCTCAGACACTGGTGCGTCCGTGAATGTAATAGACTCGCAACAGTTTGAGAAATTCATGCCCCATCCTCCGCTAACACCCAGTCGGGCAAATATGGCGGAACCAGACCCCTACCCCTGCACAGAACAATTGAGGTGGATGTTCAGTGTGGCAACAGATCCACCAGAGCGAAGTTTCATGTAACAGAAGCAGGAAAGGCATGCTACTCGGATCGATGCCACACTGCAGAAGATCTTGAGTTGCAAAACAGATACCAGAGTCCCATACAGATGTGCTGGTGGAAGAGTTTCCACTACTGCTCCAGGGCAAGTTGAAGGGGCAACAAGTGATGGCAGCACATTGATGACTTGTGGTGTAAAAGAAGTCTGGTGAACTTCGTTTATGTGTGGATTTAAGATCTCTGAACAAGGCCATTTGGGTGGAGAATTTTACCTTACCTTGCATTGATGATTTGATTACAACTGTGGGTCAGTCCAAATGGTTTTCTAAGTTGGATTTGCGGTCAGTGTACCATCAGGCTGTTTTAGATAAACAATCTCATCATTTAACAGCTTTTGTAACACCTGATGGTACATTTTAATTTTGTCGAATACCACTTGGACTGACCTCTGTGTTTCAGAAAGTTATGAGCAAGATGTTTAAAAATTTACCAAATGTTGTAGTCTTTCAACATAATATTCTTGTCCACACTGATACAGAAAATTAACACAACCAAGTACTAGAGCTAGTTTTACAAACGATCCAAAACAATGGTGTAACGTTGAGGGAAGACAAATGTATTTTTGCTCTAAATGGAATTGAATATTTAGGCCAAGTTCTCACCAAGGATGGTGGAAAACCCAAACCCAGCTTTGTAGAAGGCATTGTTAATGCACCAAATCCTGTGGCTAAAGATCAGTTACGATCTTTCCTTGGATTGTGTGACTTTTACACAAAATTCATAAAGAATTTCTCTGCGCTTACTGAGTGTTTCAGGAATTTACTAAAAAAGGGATCCGATTTCATTAGGACGGCCACTTGTCAAGAACAGTTTGTTCTCATCAAGGAGTGCATTTTATCTGCTCCAGTTCTTCAGGCATATGTTGAAGGCAGGGATACTTTCATTGCAGTAGATTCCAGTTCCTATGGTATGGGCACTGTTTTATCTCAAATGGTTGGGAACGAGGAAGTGACTATAGGTTTGGCCTCAAGGAGAATGAAAGATGTGGAATTGAGGTATTCGGTTAATGAAAAGGAAATGCTGGCTTGCGTATGGGGTGTTGATACATTAAAATCATATGTGTGGGGAAGGAAATGTTGGCTGAGAACTGACAATAAACCTTTGGTTCACATTCTGATGAAATGAAGAAGTCTACAGCTAGACTTGCTAGGTTGGCCACTAAATTGTTAGAATGTAACTTTTGTGTGCATCATATTGCTGGTAGCAACAATGTTAAAGCTGATTTTCTATCCAGACTTCCTGTTGAAAATGTTGATTGAATGCTGAAGGTCTAGAGGATATTAAAGAATGTATCATTGCCAATGTAAATGACACTGTGATATGTCCCAACATGGATGTTTGGCAAGATGTCGTATCCAACAATTTTATCCTGAAACAAGTTATGGTTTATGTAGTCAAAGGTTGGCCCAAAAAAAAGTCTTTCATGACTGATTTACAACCTTATTGGAAAGTGGCTGATGAACGTTCAATTAAAAGTAACTTACTAGTGCATGATAAAGGTATTCCTCTCAACAACTTCAAGGTTAGAATTATGGAAATGGCTCATTCTGGTCATTTGGGCATGACTGCCACCCAACGTAGAATTAGGAATGATTTTTGGTGGGCCAGTATGGATCGCAATGTTGAGTCCATGGTAAGAGATTGTGTGCAATGCTCTTATAGTGATAAGAATTTGACGACATCTATCCCTTTTCTCAAACCTACTCTTTGTCCTGACAGAGTGTGGCAAAGAGTTGCTGTGGATTTTCTTTGTCCTTTTCATATTCTACCCAATTGTATGAAATATTTTATTGTACTAATTGATCACTTATCCAGATGTGTGGAAGTGAGAGGCATTTCTGAGCCCAACACCAAATCTGTCATTCTTTTTTTGCAAGATGTATTTAGCAGAGAAGGGGTGCCGGAGAAATTACTGACTGATAATGGTGTACAGTTTACTTCGTCGTGTATGCAAGAACTTTTAACCAAGTTAGGGGTGAAACATCTATGTACTCCCCTTTATCATCCACAATCCAATGGCAAAGTTGAAAGGTTCGACAGGGAGGAGAGACATACACAGATAGGTGCCAAAGCTGAAGGCGCACCTTGATACAAGTGTGACTAAAGGTGACTTCCTGCCATTCCTCCTTCCATGGAGCACATAGGTTACTTTCAACAAGTGGGGTCACTAAGGTCACCCCACCAGTTTTCCCTTATTACAAGGCTGGTAAGGAGGGAGCCCGCATTAGAACAGGTCCTGAAGAATGCCGCGTACCCTTTCGGGACACTAGGCAGAAACATGTTGACCCTATATACCACGGTGGAGGACAATAATTTCCCCAGGTCACTGTTCACTTTTTTAATACCATACAGTTGCCACCTTATTAAAATTAATGCAACAACTGTAATGTTTTTTAAATCACACTCACTACTCACAGGCCCCCATTTAGTTTAGAAGTGCATTCCTGTCGTCAGTTGTATGCCCGCCCTCCATCAAACCGAGTTTTTAGAGGGCGAGGACTGCCGATGATGAAGCATGACACCAGGTGGTGTATGAGATCAGCCCTTCACTTTTTGTGAGATGTCAACACTTACAATTCAATTTTGAGCACCATTGGTCACTTTTCTGGGAGCAGCTCCATTTGTGTTTCACAAAGTTGAAAGGTTCAACAGGGTACTGGTTGAATGCATACAAAGTACAGTCAAAGTGAGAGGAGACTGTGAAACAGTTGTGAGAGATGTGGTTTGCGCATATAGAACCACTCCCCATTCAGTTTCAGGTGATGTTCCTTTTGAGTTAATGATAGGAAGAAAGGCTTCTTCTTCTCTCAATCCATTTTGGAAAAAAAAGCACTTGGTGATGATTGTGATGGTTCTTTCCAATCTAGAAAGGCTAAATATACTAGTGATCTTGTCAGTCGTGAGAAATATGAAAAGAACAGTTCTTTAAAGAAAAGAAAAGAGACAACATTCGTGGTGGGTGAGTATGTTCGAGTAAAAGATCCTCTGCTTTTACAAAAAGGCAAGTCTAAATTCAGAGAACCTAGTTGCATTGTTGATATTAAAGGCCACACTGTCAAACTTGGCAATTGACGGTGGTGGAATGTGTCTTGTTTGGCTAAAACTAGTAATTGCATTGATAAGTCAAAGTTAGAGTTTACTAATTCTGTTGTTGAAAATGTATGGAGGAGTTGCAGAATAAGAAGAATTCCCAAGAAACTTTGTGACTAGTAGGTTAATTTTTTTTATTATGGTTTTTTTTAAAGGGGGAGGAGATATGTGGTGCTCTTTTGCTTCACATTTCTATTCTCTGCTTATTATATGTGGGCTCCTCTAACAATCTATTCATGGTTTAGAATGTATGCACCTTGTTGGTGCTTCTATTATATGTATTTCTGTATTAGAATGTTTGGGACAGGGGATTAGAACTCTGATGTGCAGTTTGTACTGATCCTATGGGCCCGTAGGACCTGTATGCTTTTCCTGTAATAAACTACAAGAGAAAACTTCTTCGATTGTCTGCCTCTCAACTTTACATGACTCCATCAAATGCACTGCCCTAAGACATAGACGAGTGCCTTTCCATATGAGGCCAGTGGTCGAGCTGGAGCTGCAGAAGCTGGAAAAGCAGGGAGACATTGAGAGGGTGTGTGGCCCCACATCATGGGTCTCATCCCTTGTCATCAAGCTAAAACTCAACAAACCATGCACGATACGCCTGTGTGCAGACATGAGGTTGCTTTTGAGTTAATGATAGGAAGAAAGGCTTCTTCGTCTCTCAATCCATTTTGGAAAAAAAAGCACTTGATGATGATTGTGATGGTTCTTTCCAATCTAGAAAGGCTAAATATACTAGTGATCTTGTCAATCGTGAGAAATATGAAAAGAACAGTTCTCTAACCCCTTCGCTACTGATGACGAGCTCAGCTCGTCATCAGCCACGTGTGGCGTGTGCTGATGACGAGCTGAGCTCGTCATGTAACGCGGAAAAATGAAAAAAGCCGCACAGCGCAAAAATCGCCGCAGCAGCGATGCGGTTAAAGAAAGGAAAAGAGACAACATTCGTGGTAGGTGAGTATGCTTGAGTAAAAGATCCTCTGATTTTACAAAAAGGCAAGTCTAAATTCAGAGAACCTAGTTGCATTGTTGATATTAAAGGCCACACTGTCAAACTTGGCAATGGACGGTGGTGGAATGTGTCTTGTTTGGCTAAAACTAGTAATTGCATTGATAAGTCAAAGTTAGAGTTTACTAATTCTGTTGTTAAAAATGAATGGAGGAGTTGCAGAATAAGAAGAATTCCCAAGAAACTTTGTGACTAGTTTGTTATTTTTTTTTATTATGGTTTTTTTTAAAGGGGGAGGAGATATCTGGTGCTCTTTTGCTTCACATTTCTATTCTCTGCTTATTATCTGTGGGCTCCTCTATTAATCTATTCATGGTTTAGAATGTATTCACCTTGTTGGTGCTTCTATTATATGTATTTCTGTATTAGAATGTTTGGGACAGGGGATTAGAACTCTGATGTGCAGTTTGTACTGATCCTATGGGCCCGTAGGACCTGTATGCTTTTCCTGTAATAAACTACAAGAGAAAACTTCTTCGATTGTCTGCCTCTCAACTTTACATGACTCCATCAAATGCACTGCCCTAAGACATAGACGAGTGCCTTTCCATATGAGGCCAGTGGTCGAGCTGGAGCTGCAGAAGCTGGAAAAGCAGGGAGATATTGAGAGGGTGTGTGGCCCCACATCATGGGTCTCATCCCTTGTCATCAAGCTAAAACTCAACAAACCATGCACGATACGCCTGTGTGCAGACATGAGGCTGCCCAACCAAGCCAACCGCAGAGAGAGGCATTTAACGCTAAAGATGGACAACAAAGTGGCGGATCTCAATGGGCTTTTCAATGTGATTTTCCAAATTGGATATTAATTCCAGATACCACCAGCTTGAACTTGCCACGGAGAGTCGATACTTCATGACTTCTTCAATGCACTTGGGTCTCCGGCGCAACAAGAGGATGTGTTTTAGCATCTCCTCCATGGCAGAAGTCTTCCAGAATGCGATCAAGGAGGCCTCTCAGGACTGATGGGTGTGATCAATCTAAGTGATGACACTCTGATTTACGAGGAAAGCCTAAAAGACAATCATACACGACTGAGGGTCACCCTCCTACGGTGGCGGATTGTGGCCTCATGCTGCACAAGAGGACATGCTCCCTTTACCAGAACTCAATTGATTTGTTCAGATATGTATTCTCCAGGGAAGGACTCAAGGTGTTTCCAAAGAAGGCAGAGGCAATACGAGATGTTCCCATACCCTAAAACCCTACAGAAATGTGTAGCTTCCTGGGGATGGCGACGTACTACAGGAAGTTCATCCCAAACATAGCCACAATGGAGGAACCTCTGTGGAGCCTCATGAAGACCGGCGTGTCATTGACCTGAAGCCCAGAAGTGGGGGTTGACCAAAGAGAAGATGCAGAATGCTGCATACACTTGTTCCTGAGAGCCTACCTGCAAACTCACCAGATCTTTAGTTAAACACAGCACTGAGTGCTCCCTGCTCATTGAGGAACAGGATGTTAAGATGGCCTTTATCACACAGGCCTGGACTGACAGTTCATCAGGGCCG
The DNA here is from genome assembly GCF_964263255.1 of Lissotriton vulgaris. Classification (NCBI taxonomy): domain Eukaryota; kingdom Metazoa; phylum Chordata; class Amphibia; order Caudata; family Salamandridae; genus Lissotriton; species Lissotriton vulgaris. The sequence continues at coordinate 162,201,683 of NC_141700.1, forward strand.
GACATTATTAAAGCTTCCCCCCCAGATTTTCTCTGCCATAGGCTTGACAGACCTTTAAGGAAAGGAGGGGGTCTTGCGGTTATCCATCACAAGAGCCTTATGCCCTCATTTGTGGCTGCTTCTAACGTAGACTGTGAGGCATTATCAGTTAGTGTGAGGCTTGCGCCACACAATACGTTTAAAGCCATGCTCATCTACCGACCCCCAGGCTCCAGGGGTGGTTTTCTGGAATCGTTGGGTTCACTCCTGGAGGAGGGATTCTGCTCCAAAACTTTTTCCATCTTGGGCAACTTCAACTTTTTGCTTGAAGACTACTCCGACCCAGACACCGCCAGATTGCTGGAGATAATGGAGGAAGGGGATCTTTCACAACGGGTAGAAGGCCCGACACATAAGGCGGGCCACACCTTAGATGGAATCTTCACTAGCTCCCCCAGTCTTTTTGTTCGGGCCATATTGCCACTTCCTTGGTCAGACCATGCTGGAATTGTTTTTGCCAGTGTTCGGCCTCTTACCAAATTACTCTCTTCAAAGGTCAGGGAGAAGATAGATACATGAGCCTGGAAAAATATTAACAGGACCAGCTTGGATAAAACGCTGTCGGACACGATTCCTAACCGTTCTACCAACATAGAGAAAGCCACTAGTGCTTTCGAGGGGTGGATTGACTCGGCCTGTAAGAAACTAGCACCTGTCAAATGGTGCTCTCCCAGACGTTGTTCCCCCTCCGCCCCTTGTTTCCCCCAGAATCTACAGGTTCTAAAATCAGAGTGTAAGAGGCTGGAGCGTCTCTGGAGAAATGGTTACAGCCCGACCAATAAAAAAGCCTACAAAGATAGTCTTACTGACTATAAAAAAACAATTCAGGAAGCCAAAAAAACATATTTCTCTCAACAGATTTCTGTTGCAAAATCTTCAGTGAAGGAACTGTTTAGAACAGTTTCTAATCTTACTACTCCCCCTGAACCTATTACTCACAGTAGCCCAGAATTCTGTGACTCTCTAGCTAAATTCTTTCTAAATAAAGTTGGAGCGATCTTTACCTCTTTCTGCCACGATCAGGATGAGACTAGTATGGAGGCATTCAGGTCTAATGAAACCTACCACCCTTCTATGTTCAACAAGTTAACCCCTTTAGAGATTAATGTGGTTAACAACTTGTTGATGGGCTGTAGATCTGGCTCTCCTAATGACCCATGTCCGACTGCGACAATGAAAATGTCATCAATCATAACCTCCAACACCCTCAACCCCTTACTTAACCAGATATTGGGGGCTGGGCACTATCCGGTTGCCTGGAAAATGGCCTAAATTCTGCCACTTAGAAAAAAAAAGAATTTAGATCGTAGGGATCCCAACAACTACAGGCCCATCTCCCGCCTCCCATTACCGGCTAAAACTCTGGAGAAGTCCATGAACACGCAACTAAGCCTGTTCTTGGAGAACAACAACATTCTGTGCCCCTCTCAATATGGGATCCGTTCGAGTCACAGTACGGAGTCAGCCCTGATTAAAGCTACGGAGGAGGTGCGTGAGGCAATGGATCAGGGAGGCTCTGCCATTCTGATCATGCTGGATCTGTCGGCCGCCTTCGATACAGTCCATCATGAGATTCTGATGGATCGTTTATCGAAGGCGGGGGTCGGGGGTGAAGCCTGGAACTTGTTAAGATCTTTCTTGCCCAACAGAGTACTATTGGTAGAGCTTGGGGGGGCAAGATCTAAACCATTCTCTCTTCCCTGTGGGGTTCCCCAGGGCTTTTCACTTAGCCCAACACTCTTTAATGTTTATGTAAGACCATTGGCTGCCATCATAAGATCATTTGGGCTACTGTTAACCTCATATGCTGATGACACTCAGATTGTGTTATCTTTGCAGAGAGGCAAAGAAGCCTATAAGGCCCCAAGCTGCCACAACTGTATGGTGGCAATAACCAGCTGGATGGCAGCCAATTGCCTGAAATTGAATGCCAGCAAAACTGAGGTGATTAACTTTGGGAATAATCCCAACCTCTGGTCTGCAGCTTGGTGGCCCAGCGATACGGGCCCTCCGCCCCCACCAGTTCGGAAGGTCAAAAACCTGGGAGTGATTGTGGATAACACCCTCTCCTTTGGGGATCAGGTTAATAGCGCAGTATCTACCAGCTTTATTATACTGAGAACACTTGAGAAAATAAAACCCCTCCTCACAGCTGAAACCTTTAGAACAGTAATATCAGTTCTCGTCCTCTCTCGCCTGGATTATTGTAACAGCTTGTATCTGACCATCTCCAAGAAACATCTTAATAGGTTACAGATGGTGCAGAATGCGGCGGCCAGGCTGCTCACAGGCACCCCGAGGTTTTTGTCGGTTAGAAATAGGTTACGTCAACTTTATTGGCTCCCGGTTAGACAATGGGCCCAATTCAAAGGCCTCTGTATGGTTTTTAAAGCCCTGAGGGGAAAAGGCCCAGAAGATCTAATAAAACGTATCCAATGGTATGTTCCAGGAAGAGCACTGCGCTCAATGGATGCGAAGAGGGCGGCCGTCCCAAAGACAAAAAAGGAGAACTGGGGCGGGAAGAGCTTTGTTTTCAGAGCCATTTCAGCCTGGAACGAGCTTCCGCTCTTTCTAAGGTCCGCTATGGAATTTCTATCGTTTAGAAAGGGCCTGAAAACCTGGTTATTCCCAGTTTAGCTATGTCCGTTGCAGGTTTTGGACGCCCCCTAGGAAATAGTGCACAGCGCCAGGACACCTTCGGGTAGCAGCGCGCTTTACAAGCTGATATAACATAACATAACATAGCACGGCCAACTGTGCACCGGCAGCGTTACTGTTCAAGAGCCCCCTTGGGATAGCATCCAGACTGATCAAGGATGGCAGCCGTCTGAGAAAGATGTCAAAGTGACACAGAGAAGAAGGCAGATAGCGAACGATAAGGCCAGCTGACATCAGCAAGCAAAATAACCTGTCCTTCAGGTGGGAGAGGGTCGTCATGAAGGATTGACACCCATGGTGGAATTTCAGAACCCCCTATGAGCCTGGGGTGTAGGAGGTAGTCAAGAGTGATGTCACCATTGTCACAGTGAGATGTGAGCAGCTCACAGCAGTGAGAAATGTTTCTTGGTTCAAAGAAGTGGTTGAACCTCGTGGATCCCAGCTCAGGGACCCGAGGAGAACGTCAACCAGGGAAGTGGACAGTAGCTTCACATTCACCCCTTCAAGGGCCAGCGACTCTGAGTGTGATTCAACCACCCCGGAGTTGCCATCAGAGGCTCGTCATGAAACATCAGCCACCCTGGGCCGACCAGGTCTTGAACAGCAGTCAAACGAGAGTGGGGCTACAGCGTCCTCCAGAGGTCAGCATTACTGCCTTCGCCCAAATCCTGCCCCGTGCCTGAGGCTAAAAGACTTTATGTGCACCTGATAGGCTGCTGTATATATCTTTGTTTTGATGGGAGGGATTTAGAGAGCCACCCGGTCTCTACTATACTTTTTTTTTTTATATAATTTTTATTGCACAGAAAAGGAAATTTCAATTGACACAGCTTCTAGCCTACAACCCCTCCGGGCCGGCCGCATCACAGATATTAACCTCAAATCTACATCATACGGTACACAGCCAGGCGGCCGACAACCCGGGGGTCCGGCGGCGTGAAGTGAATCTTGTGTTCTCATCATCTACTATGGTTCCTATTTGTAGGCAGCGTCCAATATTCCTGTGCGTTTTTTACTTTTCTCCCTCTAGAACAACCCTGTAACTCCCCTATTGCGCTACCCACCCCCTGCATGTACCCATAGCCTCACAAAAGTTCCCTGCCTCATACCACGTTACCCGCTTCTGTAATAGCCCGACCCACACCCAACCCCATATCTGATAGTATCTGTAACGCCGGTGGTAAGAGGGTCCCGAAGGTATGCTGGCCCGTCTCCTAGGTGTTAGTGCAGCATCTAGAGGTGCCTTCGTGCGGTGTATGGTTCTCCCAGTGAATCCCCTCCGGTGTACCTCCCACTCGGTCCTCCCCCCTCTACCCTCACTTCTCCCATCCCTGCTATTCCACTCCGACCCGCTCCCGTCATCCCACATTTGCGCCAGTGTTCTTGGTTATGTCGTGTATGAGTTCTGCCACCAACCCGCGGGAAACGCTGTCTGGGGAGCTCGCATCTTCGGGTTGCTGTCCCTGCAAATAGGTCTTGTATAATGCCCAGACGTTTTTCGGGCGACTTTTTGGGGGTAGTAGTTCACTGTACGTCTCCGTCTGTGTGCTACAGTACAGCATGTCTCGAGCCCATCTGGCCTTAGTTGGCAGAGGGCCTCGCATCCAGCACTGTGCCACCACTCTCCTGGCCATTAGCATCCCCATATCTGTGAGTCTGCGTATCACCCCTGGGAGCCCCCTTGAGTTGCCTATGAGTGCTATTCCCGGATCGATGTCCAAGTCGACCTCCAGTATCCTGCTCATCTCGGCAAATATTTCGCACCAGAACGTCTGTATACCCGGGTATCCCCATGACAGGTGCAAGAAATCGGCGTCCGCCGCCCGGCAGTGCTCGCAGTGGGCCTCCGGTCGCAGCCCATATCTGTGGAGCCGCTGGGGTGCAATACACCCTTTGGAGGAATTTAAAATGTATGAGCCGATGTTTCCCATTTAGGAAAATACGTTTCGTGTTTTCACAGCAGTAGCGCCACGTCGCGTCGTCTAGCATGGTTCCTAAATCTCTCTGCCACTCCAGCCGAGCTTTCATAAGCTGATGCCCTCCATGGGATCTAGCTATGCTGTAGAGGTTTGTCAAGAGCTTCTTGGGTTCTTTGTGTGTAATCACGTATGATAATTCTGGGACATCCGGGGGTTCCGCCATATCCGGACCCAGGAGTTCGGAGAGGGCACTCCGAGTTCTATGGAAGTGGAATCTTTGGAGTAACGGCGGTTCAACTCCATCTCCCCGAGTTTGATCCCAGGTTTTAGCAGTGCCGTCTTGGAATAGGTCACCCGCCTTACTCAGCCCCAATTTTGTTAGTTCCTGTGTGACCGCTTTGTCCACCATGGGCGGGAGCCAGCGCATCCACTCTATCGGCATCTCCGGCGAATACATCATCGCCCCTCCCTGGCGAAACAGGAGTGAGTGCCAAGCGTGATTGGTAGAGGAAATGGAATCCAGTATTCCCGTTCGACGATCCTGCGGTTGGCAGATCATTGCCGGGAGTGGTAGTGGATGGGCGAATAACCGTTCCATCCTGACATGTGGGATTTGCTTACCGCCATGTACCCAAGTATGTAGATGAGACGCTTGGGCCGCCCTGTAGTATAATTCAAGATCTGGCGCCGCTAAGCCCCCTAACTTGTACGGGAGGGTGAGCGTTGTCCACTTGACTCTCGGCTGCTTCCCTGCCCATGCCAGTTTAATCATCAGGCTGGTCAGGCGGTGAAAGAAGGCCTTAGAGAGCACGATCGGCAATGCGTTAAAAAGGAACAAAAATCTCAGTAGCACTATCATCTTCATTATGGCTATGCGGCCTAACAGCGTGAGGGGCAGTTTGCACCAGATCTCGATATCGTCCTCTAGCTTACTGACCGCTCTCCCGTAGTTCTGCCCGATCAGCAGGTCCGGATCTGTGTGTATCTGGATCCCCAAGTATCTTATAGGGTCTTCCGTCCACTGTACAGGGTACTCCGTCTCCACCCGTGTAGTCCCTGGAGTGAGGAGCAACACCACCGATTTTGCCCAGTTAACTTTGAGCCCCGATAGTGCACCGAACCGAACCAACTCTCTCAGGAGTGGGGAAAGCGAGTTAGCGGGGTCATGGGCGTATAGAAACGTATCGTCCGCATACATTGATACAACTATTTTGTATGTGGGGAACCAAACTCCCTCGTGGCTAAGATACTCTCTTAGCGCACAGGCGAGAGGCTCTGCAGCGAGCGCATACAGTAGAGGGGATAAAGGGCATCCCTGACGGGTGCCCCTTCCTATGAATAGAGGGCGGGAGATCGCATTGCCCACACGAACCCTAGCCGAGGGGCCGTCATATAGTGCGCCTATCATTTGGATGAAGGGTTCGCCAAGTCCCATCCGGCGTAACACCTGGAGAAGGAACGGCCATTCGACGGAGTCGAATGCCTTCTCCATGTCTAAAAAGAGCGCCACTGCTGGCGTATCCTGCTTTACGTGTTGGACGGTACCCAATACTGTTCTTATATTGTAGGTCAGGTTTCTGGATGGGATGAATCCCGCCTGTTCTGGGGCTACTAAATCAGGGGGCAGAAGTGCAAGTCTAGTCGCTAGTACCTTGGCGTATAGTTTGGTGTCAACTTTTAACAGCGAAATTGGGCGGTATGAGCTACAGTCATCGTGTGGCTTTCCCGGCATCAGAATGGTAACTATCATCGCCTCTCTCATGGAGCTGGGCATGGTGGCTTGCACACTTATGTCCTCCAGGAGAGTGTGGATGTATGGCAGTAGCTGTTCCTGAAATGCTTTATAGAAGTCGACTGAGAGTCCGTCCATGCCTGGTGCACTGCCCGATCTCATGGAGGCTAGTGCGTCTCTGATTTCGTCCGGCTGTATAGGGCACATCAGGAACTTCCTGTCAGAATTTGGGAGGAACGGGAGTTGGATGTGTTCTAGATAATCCATAACTTCAGCCGATATGTCACCGCTTTTGGAAGAATATACCTCCGCATAATAGTCTCTGAAGACTGCTGCAATTTCCGCCTCATCAGACACTCTATCTCCACCCGAGTTCCTTAATTCTGAGATCAGCGCCTTTCTTCTCCGGCCTTTAATGATGTTTGCTAAGACAGAGCCTGACCTCTCTCCCTCTCCGTATGTGCGGGCTGTGGCGTACTTGCCTAAGTGCTGTACCTCTCTGTCCGCGGCCTCGTGGTATTCCACCAGTAGGCGCTTAATGTCAGCTTCTATAGTGTCATCCGGGTTAGATCGACTTCTAGCCTCAAGCGCCTGCAATCGTAGCTCAAGATCTGCTTAAGGTGGCCCTGGTAGCCTTCAGAACACTGGAGTGCTTGGACATCGCTATACCTCTAATATAAACTTTGAACGCTTCCCATATCATTTGGAAGTCCTCCACCGACCCCACATTTTTCTTGAAAAACACATCAATCGCCTCCGCCAACTCACCGTGGAAGATCGGGTCCAACAGGGAGTATGGCGAGAAGCGCCACGTAAACGGTGCGTATCCCTTTACTGGGGTATCTAAGGTTAACAGAATGGGGGAGTGGCCCGAAAGAGTGCGCGGGAGCACCTTGCATTGCCTGACCGAACGGTTGGTTCCCGCTGTGACAAAACAGTAGTCTATCCTCGTATGTATGTCGTGAAATGCGGAGTAGTGTGTGAAACCGCTCCTCCCACCATTTCTGTTCCACCACACGTCAATCATATCCAGCATTACCAGCTTCGCCGAAAGCGACTGCGCAGCTGCGGAGGGCCGACGGGGGGGTCCCGACGATCTGTCTATGTCAGGGTTTAACGTCAAATTAAAGTCCCCACCCCACAGTATGTGTGGATTGTCATGTCTGGCTATCTAATTGGCTAGGGAATCAAAGAAATCAGGAGAATCATAATTGGGGCCATAGGTGTTAACTACCAACAGTTCCATCCCCCGTCCCTTACAGGATGCTATGACATACCGTCCCTCCGAGTCGACACCCAAGGTCTGTATCAGAAGTCCCGATTTTGGGTTTACCCAGATGAGGACCCCCCGCGCGTGTGCGGTGAACCCAGCCACTGCTATATGCCCCGCTAAACTCCTAGTGTGAAGCATATTGCTCGTGAGTGGGAGGTGCGTTTCTTGCAGGAGTGCAATATCAACATTGTGGCGTCTAAGATAGCATAACACCTTCCTAAGTTTCCTGTGATCGTTAAGCCCCCTTACATTCCATGTGAGGGCGTGTATCGTTCTGGGTCTCTCATCAGCCCGCTCACCACCTACTTCAGCCATGAGGACGCTGCCCAGGTTCTAGAGTCGTAGTCAGACGTGTAGGGCAGGCTAAATTACGGGCAATCAATCGGTTGTAGCAAGCACTTTGTGGTCTTTGATGCAAGGTACATCGAAACCAAACATAACAACCGCAACTTTCCCTCTGTCTCATAATGGCAACTGTGCCTTCACCCCCCTCCACCCACAGCAGACCAACCCCAACATGGCCTAGCATGGCAAGAAAATCCCCCCTCCTCCCTTCCCCCCCCAAACCTGTTCCATAGGGCCCAGCCGGAACCCATTGTGCCATCAGCGGTAGGGCAGAGGTTACCAAAATTAGTGCAGGTAGCATTTGACTTTAAACAACGTCAGCCATCCAGCTCCCCGTCCCATCACCCCTCATTTGTCCTTCAACGGCAATCCATGTCCAAATACCTAGCAATGAAAAATATCATTTTCTGCCGAGGCCCAGAACACCACCCGCCCACCGCCCCGCAAACCCCCTGTCCTGGATTCCGAAGAGAAGTAGGAGGAAATAACCAAAGCACACAATTCCATTTAGCCCACAAGTCTGAAAGAAAAGATAATAAGCCAAAGAGTCTACTGGATCGAGTGAGCCACAGTAATTTGGAACATTCTCACCATGTTTCGGAGTCTGTGTTCGCTGCAGAGGCACCATCGGCACGGTCCGCCGTATCGAAGAGGCCCCCGGTCAGTGCGGCTCGCCAACCTCCTCACAGCAGTGTGACACTGACCGGAATCTATCAGGGCGAATCCAGGGCCGCCGAGTGGTCATTCTTGGTCTTCCAGCCCACTGGTAGGTTCCTGCTTTTCCGGACGTCCCCTAGGGCTGCTCCGCCGTTCTTTTGCCCAGGCCTTCAGCACCTTCTGAAGATCCTTCGGGTCTGTAAAAAAGTGGGAGTGTCCACCTTGATTTCGCCAGGTACAGCATCGCGTAGTCCAATCCGAGATCCCGGATCTGTTGTTTATACAGGGCAAAGCATCTCCGTTCTTCCTGTACCCTTGCAGTGAAGTCCGGATACAGGGATATGTTAGACCCCTCGAACTGCAGCTGGCCTTTCTCCCTGGCTACTCTCAGTGCCGTATCCCTGTCTCGATAGTTCAGGAGCTTAGCTATTATAGGTCTGAGGGAGGCGCCCGGGGGCGGTCTGGGGCCCAAAGAGCGGTGTGCTCTTGCCACTATAAACATGTTGGAGAATGCGCCTTCCCCCAGCAAAGTAGTCAGCAGCCTCTCAACAAACAGCTCCATCTTGCCCGTTTGGGTCGTCTCCAGTACCCCCGTAATCCGAATGTTGGACCTCCTGGAGCGAGCTTCCAAATCCTCTGACTTGTCCTGGATCACCTGTAATAGCTTTGGCATGTGTTTGCGGTCTTTATCAAGTTCCATCTGCCCCTCCTCCACTTCAGTAATCCGCCTTTCAGGCATGTTGAGGCGCTCCGCGTGTTTATCGACCCTTTCCGACATCCTGTCCATCCGGTAGGTGAGGGCTCAATCTTCGTCCCAATCGACGCCATGCTGTCTTGCAGGCCCTTTTCCATTGTGACCAGCAATTCCTTTATACCGGAGTAGATCGAGCTGTCTTGCGCAGCAGAAGGCTGCCCGTTGTCCGGTTCTCCTGAATCCAGAGTCTTGGTGCGCCGCTGTTCGAATGGCAGTTTAGACTGCTTCGCATCCCCTTTCCCCATCTTGCAGCGCCGCTGTTCTGTCGGGCCTCTCCGCGCAGCACCGTCTCTGGGGAGAGCTAGTCTCGGTGTCGGTTGTGACACAGCTTTCGTGAGGTCACCCAGGCTTCCCAGCTCGTCCCACTGCTTGTCTGCCACTTCCTTGCAGCTGGGGAGGTAGTCGCGAACCGACCACCGCAGAGAGGGCTCCCTAGGGCAGTCCTGAACAGCACCCCCAGCAAGTCCTCAACAGGGTGGCCTGCAGTATTCAGTCGAACTGTTCCTTTTTCCCGCCCTGTGGGACAATCGGCGTGTCTCAGCCTATCGCCCCGTCAGGAAGGAGATTGGACCAGGCCGAATAGACGCTTTCTCAGAGGCCTCCCCACGACTCAGAGCTGCCTCCGCCTAAGTATGGCAGCCCCCGGGTGCGCCCCCCAGGGCCAGGCACTCTCCTCGGCTTCGCGGCTGTTGGGTGTAACGAGCTGTTGTCCTGTGGAGGAGGGGGGGAGGAAGATGTGCTGCAGTAGGCGGGAGCCGACCACCGGGAGGAGAGATGTTCACGGCCCAGTATGTCGCAGGCCCCCGCCCCGTGTCATTAGCGCTCCGCGCCGGCGAGATCCAGCACCCAGACCCATATGCTGCACTCAGTCCACCAGGGTCGCTAGGGCCCCACAGCAATCTCGCGTCCCCCCGGGCTCAGCCTCCACCTCAGATGCCGCAGTCCGGCAGGCGCAAGTGCCGGGCGGATCGCCCTCCTCACCTCGATAGCGCGTGGGCCTAATATGAAATGTAGGCGATTTCCTGCAGCAGACACCTCACCCCGCTGCTCCCGGGTATCTCCTCTGGTGTCCCCCGAAGTCCCGAGCTCAATAGTGGGAGCCAGGCAACAGACTTCCGACGTCACCCGGGCCTGAGGCGCATCCCGCGCCGCACGTCGCACCACGCACTCCGGGGACAGGTTCACGCAAGGTCGCGGCCCAGAGGCCCTCCTTCATGGCTCTCTAGCACGCCGATTCCTCCCTTCACCAGTGTCGCACAGCTCCCGCTGATGGCCCCGGGGGTGTCAATGGCTTTCAGGGGTGAGGCGCCGTCCTCGCCAGACAGATAGCGCCGAGGAAAAAAGGATTATTGTAGGATTATGCAGGTGATGCGGCGGAGCTACGCTTTCAAGCGTCCGCCATTGATGCCGGCAAGCTCCGCCCCCTCTACTATACTTTGTTGCCACTTTGCAAACAGAGGGCCAGGCGCAGCAAAGAAAGGGGCTTAAGGGCACTCATGGCCTTAGCTGACACTATAGTGTAGTGTGCATGTTGCAGTCTGTTCCTGCCCCATTTGATACCATGCCTATCATCCCAGGTCATGGGCCTACAGTAGGGATGTCTGTCGAATTTCACTGGAGACACAGATGCTAGGTCCTTCGAATCTTTAAAGTGTTCACTTAAACCAAACCCTCCTCTGCCTCCTCCGCCTCCTCCTCCAATGCACAAACAGCAGGGCAGCCGGGAAATATATATTAGCTTTCAGTCAATGTTATTTTAATATTGAAAAGGACCCAGCAGTTCCTCCAACAATAATGTTTTATAAGACCGTTACAAGACAAAACCAGCATTAGCAAAGCGAAAAAGTTGACAGCCAACGCAGACCTATTTGCTTTGCCATTGTTTGAATTTTGTTTATGTATCTTGGTTTCAACTGGTCTCAATAACATAATACTGATATGTGTGCAGCATCGCCTTAAGCATGAGATGCTATGGAAACTCTTTTCTATATAGTCCTGTCCTGCTCCTTGCACTTCAGTTCACTCAATGTTGGGCACACTTACTTTGGCAACAAGTGCAGTAACCCTCCAGAGCATCTTACCATCATTGTAATCTGTGACCTGCAAACTACACACATTTCCAGACACTCATCCTCCTGAACTAGTTCACTGGAACCTACCATGGTCAAAGGATTTAATTTAGAACTGAGCAGAGGGTACACGTGTTCAAAAACATAAACCTTACCCCTTCCTACCATTACCTTTCCACCGTTATTGGCAATTACAAGAGTGATGATAACATGCCAGGCTATCGGGTGACATCAGCATGGGGACAATAGCTCATCCATGCTAATGGCTCTTTCTCCTGCAGTATTGCAGGAGCATCTGGAAAACACAGCACGTGCCAGAGACCCCCAGGCCCCAGAATGACTCTTCCATACTGACATGCATGACAACCCTTCAGGGCTGGAGCCCAGGAGCCTCAAACCAGTATGGAAGTCCTAATGATTACTTTCCCTGGGGTACACAAGCACCCTCTGCCAAAAGTGGGCACCTCACAGGCATGCCTATCATAACATGATTCACTTCATAGCTTTATGATAGGAAAAAGAAAACATCTCTAACTTTGTATAAAACACCTCTGAGCTCAGACAAGGAGTATCCTAAGGATCTTTCCTATCAAATGCCATGCCAATTCAAGGTTGGGGATACTCGGCTCTGTATAAGAGTCTGATCCTAGAGCAACATCATATCCCAAGCACAAACACTCAAAAAAATTCAGTATTAGATGTTGCGTCATCACATGAAACCTAGTTCCCCAAAACAGAGTTTCTACTGACCTTCCCCAAGCAGTACAATTCATGCTCAACAATGGATCAACATTTTATCCATGCTAAACTACAATCCGAAAATTGGATTGCAGGCAAAATTACGTGGTTTCTTGAAGGACCAAAACCTCAGCATATGATCAAAATAAATTTGCTAGCTAAGGAAACACAATCCCAAATGAGATTGCTGAAAGGTATCCAACACCTAATCCCAGAGGAAGACTTAATATAAGTGACCCAATCACTTGTACCATTAATACTGGGTTATAGCAACATCCTTATCTGTGGTATTCCTAAAATTAGCCTGGTTTCTCTCAAGCCAACTCTCCATTAAACAGGCAGACATGCGTCTGTGATGAGGAAATATGTTCAAATAGTGTCAGGACTCAGGAGTACGCTTGATGTGAGGAGATCTAGGGCCCGATGTAGGTAATTCCTATTTACCTACTCTTAAATACCGAATCATACCGATTCGGTATTTAAGAGTAGGTAAATAGGAAAGAGGCAGATGTAGGTAATTCTTATTTTAGAATTACCGAATCTGTAAGATTCGGTATTTACCGATTCGGTAAATACCGAATCGGTATTTCCTATTGATTCCTATGGGCCTTGAAGCCCATAGGAATCAATGGGAAATACCGATTCGGTATTTACCGAATCGGTAAATACCGAATCCTGCAATGGTGAGCGGGGTGTCACTTTGACACCCTGTAGCACCGCAATTCCAGGCTTGTGTGCCATGTGGCACACATACATGCCCCAAGGGCATGTCTGTGTGTCACATGGCACAGGTGTACATGCACAGATGTGCATGTACACCTGAATTCGGTATTTTACCACCCAATTGTATTGGGTGATAAAATACCGAATTCTGAAGGCCTGTAGCACTGTAAACAGTGCTACCTACATCTGGGATTTACTGAATCGGTAAAATTACCGATTCGGTATTTTACAGAATCGCTAAATTTACTGATTCGTTAAATTTACCGATTCTGTACAATAATGGCCCCTACATCTCAATCAACAAATACCGGTCGGTAACGGCCGAATTCGGCCGTTACCGACCGGTATTTGGTGACCTACATCGAGTCCCCAGACATGCATTTAGGACAAGACAAAAGAGACAATGGCAGACCAGGCTATGGCTACTGGGGTGCCGCAACTGCTAGGCTGGGAAGGTATAGAGATGGGACTTCTAGCAGAACAGATTCCAGGTTAGTGGGCGTACTGACATTGGACTCTGCTGCACAACACCTTCCAAGACTGACAGAAAGCTTCTCTAATGGTCACACTACAGTGACTGCCTATAGATCATAGCAACTAGTTCAAATTAGCCTATATCGCCTACAGTGCTCCCCACACTGGACCCCAAATATCTTGCCCATATAAGAAACCCCAGCCTTAAAAGAAGGAAATAAGTATGATACAATCATTCTCAGCTAGTGCACACAAGGTCTGAAACTCGCTAGCACCTTGAATCAGATCTCTGCTCTCTTACAAAACTTGCAAGAACGAACTAAAAAGCCAATTTTTCCAATGGCACTTCCTTGGATGGTGTGCCTTCAAGACCAGGCACTTCAGAATGACTCACATTTAAACCTACTAGTGTAATTGTTTTATCTCAGGCTCCCCCATGCAATTCCTCCTCATGAACATATACTTTTTCATTGGCCCTGTTTTTACTACTATGATAAAGCGCCCACCATCTATCTTATTTTTGTTCCATAACCAAGTGACCAGTAGCGGCTGCTACCGGATGGGGTTGGTGATGAGGGGGTAGGATAAGGGGAGGAATGTTATTAAAAAAACAGACTTACCTTTAACGGCCGACCGCCGCCTCTCCTCCATCCTCCGTCCTCGTCCTCATCTGTCCCGGCAAGTGTCAGCAGGAAGCACCTCGGCAGACAGGTTTGAGTGAGCTAATCACAACGCTTCAATACAGCGTTGTAATTGGTCTGAGCGGCGTGGATCGGCACTCAGACTCAAAAAGGGAGCCTGTGCATGTTCCTGACCAGGCTGTGTAATGCAGAGTGCCCATGAACTGTTTGGTCCTCCCCTGCTCTGGCCAGCCTCGCCCGCCCCACACTGCACACAGGCCATATGAAAAATAAAATGACAATAACAATACTTTCTTGTCATTTTTATTTTTACTTTTTGCGCAGTGAGGCAACGCTCCTCTGCCTTAGCAGAGAAGCCGCCACTGGATCATTGACACATGTAAAGTACTCTGTCACCTTGTTGGGTTCCAGTTCACCCCATATAAAACTAGTAAATATATAAAGAAAAGGTTTACCCAAGATTGCTCTTCTGTCGGGGGACTTCTGCACCTTTGGTATGGTAATATTTAGGACCATGGTATCATGTCGTGCAGGAGTGATGGAAGTTGTCTCTCCCTCACAGTCTCAGGGAATTCCCGGTCACTCCCCTTCACTTACTGCAGATGCGCAGCAGGCAAGGAGGAAATCCCAGAAAATGACCTGAGCCTGAGCGACAAGGGTCTGCCTTCCGCCCTGAGTTCCTGCCAGGCCTTGGGTACAGTAGATGATACATTTGGTGGGCCACTGATGGTTGCGGAGGTGGGGTTACTGCCATCTGATTTGTGCCGTCATTGCCTCAAGCCAGTGGGTGAAAGCAGCTTCCTCCCTCTGTCAGCCTCAACATCAGGACAAAAGTTTCAGTGGCAGTTTTATGAATGTTTCAAGCTCTGGTACCTCAGACAGATACAAAAATCCTTTGGAATGTTGGTTACTTTTCAGAATCCCTCACACACCTCTACCATCCCAGCATCCCTAATCCCCCTCTTCCTCTGTTGGTAGTGTAATTCTTTTTGTAGGTAGGTACAGCCACTAATATTGTCAGGAAATCTCAGTTTACACCCCCACAATCTCACTGACCAAGATACTTCCATGAGCTTCAAATTCTTGGCTCCTTTTGGGAAGATATTCTAAGGGAATGTAGGTAATGGGTTTTAAATATTACATATGAAGTTGCTGTGAAAAAAAGTAATTGAAAAACTGACATGGATATCATTCCTTAATAACAAAAATATAAATAGGGATGTGCAAAGTCGCAAAGACAAATGCTTTGCAACATCACACATTTAAAAAAAACTTTGATCATCTTCACTTCGGCCCTAATTTGGATGTCGGTCGAAAAGCCTCCGACATCCAAGGTTTTAAGTCCGACCACTGTATTACAATGACAGCGGTCGAATTTGAAACCAGATGGTCAATCCGACTGGCTTCTGACGGGCTTCCGACAGGCTCAAGGAGCCTGTTGGCCAGTCGGAGCAGCAACATAATCCCTTACGGATGGCATTTCCGCCGTCTGGATTATGAGGTTGGTTTCCGACAGGCTTTCCATGTCGGGCTTTCCAACATGGAAAGCCTGTCGGAAAGCAACTTCGGGGGTCCCTAGCAGAGTCCCCCTTTTTCCATGGCATCTGTTGGGGGGCGAGGGTGCACTTAGGGTGCCCCCTATAATTCCCTGCACTGTGTGCAGACACCATGAGGTGCCTGTCACACGGTGCAGGGATTTACAGTGATTCCCATTTCTCTAAGGTAGCTTATGCTGCAACCCGTTTCTGAGATTGGTCGGTTCCGAAACCGCAGGGATGTCGGTCGGAGGCAACATCCAATTGTGTTGATTTTATATTTTAAAAAGGGAGGAGCCAGAAACGTTCCCCTGTATCCAGGGCAGTGCATACCATTTACCTTCTTCTGAACATGTCCCAAATACTGAGCAGCATGCATTACTTTCCTTTGTGCTGGCAGTCCAAGGGCAGGATTTCTGGCAACAAAAAATGGAATGTACAGCAGTTCAGACCTGCCAACATGGTGACACCATGTTTCACACAATATCCGCTCCTATCACACATCATCGCCCCTAGACAGGAACTCTGCGACTCCCTGGCTGACTTCTACCACGTCAAGATCTCCACAATCTACAGAAATATCGAAGCCAAACCCACAGACCTCCTCAGTATTTTGCGACCCTGCAAATGGTAACAAGACCACCCAATGTTGGAAGCTGACTCTTTATATAGTATACCAAAAAGTGGTATGCTACGTTAAGAGTCCAGGTATCCCTTATAAGTGGACAGGGGCTTGCTTTAACAATCCCAAGGTGTTCTATTTGTGGTAATGTGGTCAAGCAGGCTTAGGCGTATCAGAGGGGAGTGTTAGGCATTTGTTGAATACACATAGTCAATAAATGATACGCACACTCAAGAAGGAGATCACACTAATTTACAAAAATAATATGTCTTTTTATATATATTTTAAAACCAAGAAATGTGTAATTGGGTAAGTATTTTTCAAGTTATCACTTTTATAGTTTTTAGCAATGTTGGCAAACAGTGCGCTTTTAATTTGTAATTCTTTCCTATGAATTAAAGAACATTCACTGCATACACGTGTTTGCAATAGGATTTCAAGGGTCCTCTTTAGGTCGTGGGGTGTTCGAGGGCCAAGCTTCCAAGTTCCACCAGCAGTTCAGTTTTTCCTACCCTGGTGTGTCCGGATGCAGAAGTGCTGGATGGGTTGGTAGCCTGGCTTTCTATATAGCTTTGGCAAAGAGGGGGGCCACCTAGAAATAGGCTGCAAAGGGGGACTTGGGAACAGTCCGGGAGAATCTAACGGAGGACTCAGTTCATGAGAGTCCTGGGGGCAAGGGGGAACAGCCACTGTTAGTGAACCCTGGCTGGGAAGCTCAGGTAGGAAGGGTTTTGGTCAACTGGCCCTCGTGCATCGTAGGTGATCACGGTTCTCAGTCTGGATCGGCACAGATGGACAAAACAGGACAACTGGGCCACTCTTTGTGCTGGTCTCTACGGAGAAGACATCCCTCATTTGCTGGTCAGTCTTTGGAAGGTTGGAGTCTGGTTTGGACTCTAAACAAGCATGGTCGCAGAAAGGGGTCCGGTACCCCGGATATTGATGCAGGGAGGCTCTTAGGGGTCCTAGTGTCTCTCTAAACTTGGCAAGGAGATGGATCGGACCTCTTTAAGTACTATGACCTCCTCCTGGGTGGCTACTGCGACGGTGGAGCCAATAGTCAGCAGCTTCTTGTAACCGGATGTCGTGGTCACTGCCTGCAGGATGCAGGGGAGTGGCTCCTCCACTCCAAGGGAGATGCTGGCTGGTTTTCAAAGTACTGGCAACCCTCCGAGGCTTTTGGGGGATGCACAGCTACAGGACAAGTCAGGTCTTTGCAATTGTTGAGTGTGGAGCGGGCAGGCAGGGCTTGGCGCCAAAAGTCCACAGCAGTTTTCAGCTCTCTCGTAGATCGGCTCTTCAGTGTCCACTTCATCTTCATCTTTAGTCAGGAGAATCTAAAGTTCTGGTATCAAGGAGCCAATAAATACTCAATGGAGGTGTGGTAAGGGAGTGTAGGGTAGTAGCCAATGGGCTACTTACCCTTGGGGTCACTATGCCACCTATATGACCACTTCCTGTGGGGAGTGGCCATAACTATCCCTGCGTTCCTAATCCTGCCATCACCAAGATGGTGGAATCTTCCTACAGAGGGGCACATCAGGCAGCTCACCTTGTGTGTGTGTCTGACCTGGGTGTGCTCCACACCTCTTTGCATAACTAATTTACTGCCTGTCCTGGTGCCAAATGGGCCTCAGGGTAGTGTGTGGCATCTCCCAGATCTGGGGGATGCCTGGGTCGCATATCAAAGGTGGCAGAGGCTTTGAAGCCTCTGGCCATGGTATGCTGATTTACTAGCCATCCTGCTGGAGTAGGTGTAAACACCTCCTGCCAGAGCAGGCATTGTTCCTGACCTCTGAGAGTGGGTCTCTTCCCTCCTAGGGGGTCAGAAGCACGTCTGTGGAAGCTGGCTGGACTGTACCAGTCAGCAAGTACACTAGAGGACTAGTAAGTGCCCACTGCCCAGTACATATACTTAAGATGTCTTCCCTGTTCACTTGCACTGTCTAAGGATCGACTTCGATATCACAGGGGCATATCTGCTCATGCAGATATGTCCAAACTTAATATAATGCACCCTGCCTTAGGACTGTAAAGCCTGCTGTAAGGGTGACTTACATATATTGCATGCAGTGTCTGCAGGCAGGGCACAAAGGATGTGTGCAATATTGTGTTTTCACTTTTGTCTGCACAATTTCACGAAGTCTTGAATGGCAGTCTGCATGAGTGTGGTGAGGGGTCCCTTAGGGTGGCACGATACATGATGCAGTCCTTAGGGACCCTCTTTAGTACCCATGCCCTAGGTACCAACGGTACTATTTGCTAGGGACCTACTGGGGATCTAAAGGTCTTGCCAGTTGGAGCACAGTTGTACAGTTTTAGGGAAAGAGATCTGGCACTGAAGATCTGGATAGCAGGAACACAGTGCACTTATGTCAAAATTGCATCAGATACCAGACAAAAAGTGGGGGGGACCGTGCCAAAAAGGGCACTGTCCTACACCCGCTCATCACCTGGGACCATTATCATCAGTGCAAGGATGCTTTTCCTGATGGCATCACACATTCCTATGTGTGCACGTCGATGCAAGGACTGTTCAAAGGTTATAAATCCTTCACAGTTTTTTACTTGTGAGTCAATTACGACGGAGTAACGTGTGCAAGCTCGGAGCTGCACCTCAGTAAGGGTTTTCTTTAAATAACTGAAGCTCCTGGGAGGCACAGCATGTTTCCACGCTCTAAAGGCTGAGCTTCGGATTCCCAATTAGCTGGGTCTTTCAGACTTCAGCAACATGCACGCTGGTGCTTATCACGTACCGGGTGTAAAAACCACTAAACGCGGCACTTTGTGGATGAATAAATGGCATGTGTTCACAGATAATAATTAAGAGGCCTACTTGCACTAAGTTCCGTTCAGTGAATTTGATACATCCTTTACATGTACGCTGGTGATTTGGGGGCTATAGGGATGAAATTATACATGTGTTGACACGATGTGTAGATTAGTGATTAGACATGTGCAGGTATGGCAGGAGAATAGTTTTTTGCGCTTATATTATAGAAACTACTGGAAGCATACTTTGTTCACTAATAGTACTACAATAAAGGATTTGTGGATGATTCATACCCCTCTCCATTCCAAGGTGAGCCTTTTGTAAACGAGAGGGTTTCACCACCATATTTGTTCTCCCACTGCACCTACAGCAGCGACCTCACTGCCATCCTCAACGTATCCATCACCATGGCCACATTCCCTGAAAAATGGAAGCATGCAGAAGTGAAGACCCTTCTCAAGAAACCATCCGCCGACCCCAATGAACTCAAGGACTACCACCCCATCTCTCTGCTCCCCTCTCCTGCCAAAATCCTTGGATGGTCATCAACCGCCAACTCACAGAACACCTGGAGAACAACAATCTTTTGGACACTTCCCAGTCTGGATTCCACACAACACCATACCTGCCTTAATTGCAGCCACAGACAACATCAGATCCCTCCTCGATCAAGGAAGAATAGCAGCCCTGATTCTCCTTGGCCTCTCAGAAGCGTTTGACACAGTATCACACCACACCCTGATCCAAAGCCTTTATAACATTTGATTCCAAGGAGACACCAGTAAGTGGATTGCTTTCTTCCTCGCCGGTAGAACCTAGAGAATACGCCTTCTGCCCTTCACCTCGGAACCCAAGAACACCACCTGTGGCATCCCTCAACCCTACCATGTTCAATATCTACATGACTCTATTGGTCAAATCGCATGGACTGAACATCATAACCTACACCGACTATACCCAACTTAGCCTCTCACTATCAGAAGATCCCTCCGCAATGATTACTAATTTCCGCAGGTGCATGCCAACCATTGTTGACTGTATGAGAAACAACTCCCTACAACACAACACAGACAAGACAGAAGTGCTGATATTTGGGAACAACACCTCCCCATGGAACAATGTCCAGTGGCCCCCTGAACTTGGACACTCACCCATTCCGACCGACCATGCCCGCAATCTTGGCATCGTCCTGGACAGTATGCTTACCATGAAAAGACAGATCAACGCAGTCTCATCCACCTGCTTCCTCACCCTTCAAATCGTCAGCAAGAGTGGTTCCTCCTCGACGCCAGACATACCGTCACACAAGCTCTGATCTTCAGCCAACAGGACTACGGCAATGTATTCTATGTAGAAATCACCTCGCACCTCCTCAAGAGACTGCAAGCAATTCAGATCACAGCAGCCAGACTCATCCTAGACCTTCCAAAATGGACCCACACCGCCCCACTTCGAGAAACTCCACTGGCTTCTCATTCAGAAAAGATGTCCTTTCAAGATGTTGATCCACACCTCCAAAGACCTCCACAACCAGGTACCAGCATACAAAAACCACAGACTGGACTTCCTCCTTCCCTCCAGACCCCTGCTGCCGTGTCTCTCTGCCTCGCCTACACCCCTGCATCCACCGCAACAACAGTAGAGGACGCTCCTTCTCATACCTCACTGAAAAGTCCTGGACTGAACTCCGACTTCACCTACAGACCTTATCATCTCTGCTGGAATTCAGAAAAGGACTCACGACCTGGATGTTAAACTGAGCTCCCAGCAGCATTACTCTCACTGCCTGGATACCCTCACAGGTAATTAGCTGCAGTATACAAATCCCGATTGATTGATTGACTCAGAGTTTCTCCATAGGAACAAATCCAGGTCAGTGGCCCTCAGTGAGACAGTATCTGCCTCATGGAACCCATCATCTGAGACAGCCTGCTGTCTTGCTCCACTGGAGGATTCCAAGCTCAGAAAAAGACACAAAGGGCCTCATTAGGCCACCCTATCGGAAAACGGGAACGCCCGCCTTAAGGGCGGGGGTCCCGGGGGTGCCATTAGGATGTGCCCGCCACAGTGGCGGGCACATCCTGTATTTTCAGCATTGTGGCGGGCGGTGCTCTCTGCACCGCCCGCCACAATGCTGAAAATGCATTGCAGCATTTGCATAAGGAAAGCGGCAGGTGCGGTGCCTGCCGCTTTCATTATGCAAATGCAGGGTACCCCCCGTGTGCACCCCCCTACTGTGCTTCACTCTGGGGGCCCGCAGGGGGCCCCCAGAGGGAAGCCTGCCTGCCTTTGCCGCCACTGAAAGGCATTGAAAAATGCCCATATTAATATTGCTGGCGGTGTCTGATAGACACCGCCACCATATTATTCCTTTTCCACCCCGGCCGCAAGGCGACCGGGGCGAAAAAGCGGCGGACGGTCTTTCCGTCCGCCGTGGTCCCCCCGCCATACTGATATGTCGGGGGGGATTTCGAGTAAGGATGGCGGGCGGATTGCCCCCATCCTAATGACCCCCTAAGTATGAAGCTAGAACTCTAAAGTGGGCGATGGTGTCAAAAGTTTCTAGCCAGCGAGAGGACTTCCCTGGATATGAATTTCCAATTTTTCCTCTCTGAGCTTTCCCTGCCAAAACCAAGCACTTCAGCAGGACATCAACCAATGCCTGCTGACTCCATTAAGAGTTGCAGTTTTGAATTTATTACTGTTTTGGTACTGAATAAATACTTTAGAAAAAGGCATAAAAGAGAAAGACTTGAAAATGCACTTAAAAATAGGGAGGTTTTATAACAGTGTGCTGCCCTTGTAAGGGGGTAAAGTCTGAAACAGACAAAGGCACATGGGAGGCAACAATATGATGAAGTATTCCCTGACGTGATTGACTCTGACCCAGCCCTACCTACCTTTCAGAGCAGTTTCACCATTAACTATCAATGGGTAGGTTGCCACCTTGACATATTTTACCGGTCTAGGATGGAATTTCATGTTTAGGCTGAAAAAGCACATGATAAAATAAAAACAGGCTGAGAGTTTTCCATTTTAGGACATAAAGTTAAAACAGCAGACACATTTACAAATCACTTCAAAAGTAAAACAAAGATAGATGGAGAAAGAGGTGAGCAAATGGGGAAGATGTGACTTGGAAAAAAGAGGGAAGAACAGGAAGAGAGCAAGACATATAGACATAAGGACATGATAAAAATAAGAGAAGTTCCAAGTGATGTATGGGAGGGGCAAAGAAACTGTAATAGGGAAATAATAAGCAGTAAACACTCTCAGACTCGCATACTAGGGCTGACAAACATGGCGAAACCTGTCAAAATGCGTTTTCTTCACTTTTAATGTCCTTTATGAGATCTTATTTAAGTCGTCCTAGCCTAGCTTGCAATTGGTGAGAAGTTAGGCTGACTATATCAAGTGTCAGTCAGTCAGTCAATCCTATTTATTCGATTTGTTAAAATCATAAAAGTACAAAAAACAAACCACAAACATAGATTATGTTACAGAAATTTTGACATAATAATTTAAAATACACAGACTTTATTTCAATTCTTTTAACTAAAAATTCTAACACTAAAACATACCCATTATCCCTTAAAAATGCATTGAACGTTACAATCTCACTTAAGAAGAAAACATCATTAAGTTTCTCTTGTTCTTTAGCCTCACCGCAGCTACCAAGAAGGATGCAATGTTAAAAATATCCCAAGGATTACACAAAGACTGCAGGAAGATCAATGCCGGTCTAACCTGGGTGAAGCCCCTGCCTCTCAAGCTAGGGACCAGAAATCTCAAACGAATATTGGAATAAAAGTCACAAACTATCATAAAGTGCAAAGTGTCCTGGGGTGAAATATTGTCACATTGGCAGGGTTCAGAATCAACAGGATTGCACCATTCCCAATAATCCCCCAATGTGAAGTGAATCAGATTGAAAAGAAGCCTGGTTAGGAGCCAACGATGATAAGGCTTGTTAACTAATGATAAATAAGGTCTGGTCGTCGTATTTTAATAAACATAGTTTTAACATACAACAGCCATTTGATTTTTTGGGACTTATCTAACTTCACACAGTCCCTTAGAATCATATGATTCAGGGTTAAATCAGGGTTCAGCCAAGTTTTGAGCCAGCATAGCAACGGAGCTGTACTCAAAATATCAGTAACATAGCCTAGCCCAAATTCCGGGTGTATGGCATATGATGGGGTAGATTGTGGGACAGACAGGAGACTCCGTAAGAATTTGTTTTCAGCTATCTGAATCCCTGCCTGTTCTTTATAGCCCCAAATAGAGGATCCATAGGTCGCAATAGCCAGACACTTGGCTTTATAAACCTTTAGAATAGCCTCTATCTGTCTAGCCCCCAATCGCTGTGCAAACCCTATAAGAGATGAAGAGGCTCATATAACTGCATTCTTTTTAACATTTTTTCGCAGAACCCAGGACGACCTATAATCAAATAGGACTCCCAGATAAGAGAAGGAGGACACAGTGGAGCTATCCACTCCATTACAATAAAAAGTTTTTCTAAATCTGCGACCTACTGTTATAGTATGTGACTTTCCGTTATTCATGATTAAATCTAATGAGTCCATAAAAGTCTGAAGGCATTTAAGAGCCGCTGAAGGCCCACTGCAGTACGAGCTAAAAGTACTGCATCTTCCGCGTATAGGAGAACAGGGATTAAGAAGTCTCCCACACGCTGGATATCAGGAGCCGCCTCCACAAGCACTTTATCCAGGTCATTAATGTAAAGGGTAAACAGCAGGGGAGCAAGAATACATCCCTGCCGGACACCCCTACCAGAATTAAAAGATCTAGTGCAATCATCAGCCTGCGTTATCCTAACCGAGGTTGTAAGATCTTGGTGAAGGTTGGCTAAAAAGTCAACTAAACAAGGATCAAGATCCTTTTCAAGTAAGATATTCCAGATCTTTGACCTGTGACCTGCGCTGGATAAGTCCATAAAAGCCATCGTCAGGCACCTCTCCCTGGCCATAGTATATTTGCCTATTAATAAGTGCAAATTTAAACACTGGTCCATGGACTATGTCAAGTGTAGAGCCCAATCCCACCCAGGGCGGGCATTAACACTGGTGGTGCCCGGTGCGACAATAAATGTTAGTGCCCACACACCCGATGACCGCCTTCTCGTATTCTCTCACTACCACCAGGAAAAAGTGCCCCTCATCTCTCCAATCATAAGCTGTTGTAAAACACAGCCCCCCCGAAGTCAGCTCCCAACTCCACATGTCAACACATGTCAGCACCCAGTACCGTCGCACCGGTCGCACTGCCCTTAAGCCGGCCCTTGTCCCCTAGGTTACGCCACTCACTCTGAGGTTCCAATCAGGCTGCTCAGTGCGTGTAGGGCTGCCCCAACCCATCTCCTGGAAGGGCAGAAATAAACTGCTGGCAATGAGGATTAACAACGCCTCGGCCCGCCTGAGAAGTGCTACCAACACTATTGCATTGCAGCTGAGAAATAAAACAAAGGAGGCAGAGCAGGCATTGACGCCAACAGGACAGCACATTGAGAAAGAACACGCTACTCAACATAATTGCATGACAATCTCCGGTGATTGTGGTGATGTGGTGAATTTGCCAAAATGTGTTAGAGTAACGCATGCGTGGCACTTGGCAGGGCAGACAATGTCTACTCTTCGGCTTGTGAATGGGCCTTGGTAAGGCCAGTGGGCTCCCAGTGGGTACCAGGCCTGTCACACAGTCTCCAGTGAGGAGCCGAAATCACAGAGCAGGAAAGACAAGCTGGAAACCCCTGCACAAAGTGTCTTTCCAGCTCATCTTTTGAGGCTGTAAGCAGCCAATGTCAATTGAGAGGTCTCAAAACACCCCAGGACATCAGCGACAGTCTCAACAACCATTTATTTTTGGGAGGGGGTGGGGGGTTTGGTGAGGGGCAGAGTGCCTCCTAGGTGGCTTCCAGCAGGAGACCACGCCTCCTGCAAGACCCTGCCCCTTCCTCACACAGTGAAAATCTTTTATAAGTTGGTAGTGTCAGTTATGGTGTTTCACTGCTACTACTCAGGACGAAAGGCACCCCTGAGAGACAAAAGGGAAAAATAATTCCCTGCAGCCTGTACTGCAATCCATCTTGGTGGCTGCAGAGAACAGGGGTGGAATGAAGCAAAACGTCTCCAATTGCGAAGTTGGGAAACTTTAACTAAGTTTGCAAAGGGCAAAAGTTTCCTTACGGGAAACGTTAATGCTTCACAGACTCCTATTTATAAACGTATATCCCTCATGACGAATGGTGGAAATTCACCTAGAGCAATAACTGTGGGTGAAATGCCTCCACTCGCAATGCCACGTTTTTGTGGCCCCTGAGCTATTTATTGGTCCTGCCAACTCTGGACTTCATACTTCCAGAACCGGAGACACTGGGCCTGTTATTACATGGCAGGGGCTTGGGGTAGCATCACAGTCCTGCGGGCCCAGATAATACAACCCCTGGGCAGACACTAGCTCACCAGAATCCCTTCCCCTCACCACGTCACTCCCCCAACACACTCTAGCCCTATTTCCCACCTAACACAGTGCAGGTGAAAAATGTCTGAGGTTTTCTTGCTGACCTGTAGAAAACCACATGGAAAAGAGCCCAACGTCTCCAGGTCTGTGCGGTTATTCCCCATTGTTTAAAGAAATCTTCTATTTGTCAGAATTTGGCGTGGGTTCGCTGACCGAATCCAAGATTCCAGACCCCCAGTATCGCTGCATGAAACTCTGGCAATCTCGAATGAGGGCCTAAGATCCATGTTTACCAATGACCTTACTGATTGACACTTTGCATTCTAATAAATGTCAACCTTCATGTGCAAGCCTTGCAGGCACTCACAACCCTATGTGGAGCCGCACTGAGGTGTGTCACCCAAGAGACTTCTGGGGCCAGCCCTCCCAGCACAGACATCTTGAATGGCTATTGATGGAAGTGCGCCTAAATGCCATTCGTGTCATCATCATATCTTCTGTTCCTGTCCTTGTTTGCTCTCACTGCTCGTGAGGAAGGGAGACTGTGTGTCCTTGTGGACTCTGCTAAGAGTCCAGGTTGTTCCTCTGCTCCTCTTCCCTGAACTATCCCTTCCTGTTCCTGTCTAGATGACAGCTAATATTCCTGCCAGACCCTTGCCCTCTGCCACTTACAGTGTAAATATGCTGTGGGATAATCCATCTTGTGGGTGTTCATAAAAGACGTTTATTAATGCCTTTCAGTACAGTCCAAGGATATCATTCTCGTAATTAAATTATGCAGAATTGGCAAGTATTTGCACTCCCCGAAATTAGATTTCCCTGTCAGTGGCTGACCCTCATCAGAATATATTATCTCCTGGCTTCGAGCCAGGTGAGTGTTCAGTCTCTTGATGTGTGTCTGCGCTGCACAAAGTGTCCATGCAGATATTGTACTCGGGGGAGCAGGAGAGAGGCGGCAGCAGGACTCCAATGTCATCGCTTCCCCGAAAGGGAAAGTCCTAGATGGGCCTGAAAGGGTTCTGTGAGTTTGCTTAAAAACAGGCTGTATGCCCCCCTAGCGGAACGGAACTTGAGGGGGGTCTCCCTGCAAAGTACATGGAGAATGGAGGCCCTCCGGACTCAGTCAGGAGCTGTCACGCCAGGGTACTTTGCTGAGGGGGGCCCATGGAGCTCGGGGGCCCCCCACACCGCGGGGGCGTTTGTTACCCCACTGGTATGCCTAGGGTCTATGTCGATGTGCTTCTGAGCACTGTTGATCACCATGAGGCTGGTAATGGCTGTTACCGGCCCCACCAAGATTATAAATCCAGTGGGAACACTGCACCCACAGATTCTGGCCTGGTGAAATGTCTGGAAGAAAGACTGGGGAAACATGAGAAATTCTTAGGGGCATATTAACAAGGAACTGGGAAAATTAACGCTAAGGGCGCTTAGCGTTAATTTTTTTAACACCCGCGATCGCTGGATATTATCGCCTGATTATCGCGTTATTAACAATGCTAACCGTCTAGGTGATAAAAAATCCAGCGATAGCGGCATTCTGGGAGGTTATCGCTGGTAATGCAGCGATAAAACTATAAGGATAGGGATATCCTTGTTGATAGCCCATGGTGGACTTAGCCATGTAATCCACCTCCCATTGGATTACATGGCTAAGTCTAAAAATTAGCAGACGTAAAAAAGCAGCGTTAACCGTGGTTAGCGCTGCTTTTTTTGTCTCTAACAGGGTTAGCGTGAAGCTTGATAATAGGAGAAATGTCGCTTAGTGACATTTCTCCTATTATTTTGCTCTGGAACGCCCCCTTTGCATCTCATTAGAGATGCAAAGGGAAGCGTAGTGAAAAAGGGTGCTAACATGCGATTTTGCATGTTAGCACCCCTGTTGTTGATAGGGCGATATTTTTATCTCCGCTTCTTTGGCTTTTAAAGCTAAAAAAGCAGAGATAAAGCCCTTGTTAATATGCCCATTCGTTTCTAAGGGGGCCGCCAGGGTCCAACCAGTGATCCAACAGTATTTATCCCCCTGAATTACCCTTGCCAGCAATTCAGTAGCCATTTGGGGTAGGACAGAGGCGGTGAGGGGGGCATTAAGGTCTAAGGGACGGAAGAATACTGGGCTGTTTCATTGGCCAACTTGAAATTGTTGTGTTTGACCTAATAGCCCCAAAATGAAAAGCGAAATTCATGGGCTACAGACGGCTTGGATCTTCAGGACTGGTTTTGAGATGTAGCGCCGCAACCACACTGGCTGTGGGAGAATTAATCAGTTAGTTGAATTCCTGCTGGTGTTCCATTGTACTGCCTACAGACACACCTTCTATGATGAAGTACAGAAGACGGTTCTCTCTTTTTTACCTCACTGACCACCAGTGGTGTAGCTTGGTCAGTAAGATTGGGGGGGGGGGAGGGTTGGTGGATGAGAGGGGCTTAAGAGGCAGTGAAAAGGGAAAGTAATACGGATTGATAGGAGTAATAAATGTGAGAAGCACAGTATTTTGTAAAATAAATTATTTTTAGGTATTTCAAAATAGATGAGAGAGAGTGTGTGTGTGCGTTTTTGTCACTGTGTGTATGCAAAAATCACAGGTGAAATTCGACAGACATCTCACCATACCCAACTGAAAAATCTTGTACCCAACTAATCATCTGAAAATACATTTATTGGGGAGGGGGGGGCGTAATACGCCAAACACCGCCCTGAAGCTACACCTCTGCCGACCCCCCTTCCCACGAACACCCAAAGACGTATGTCAAATATCCGTGTTAGCAGTGCTTAATTTGTAAAACAAAATAAGTGCCAGGGCTCTGGTCAGGAGGCCACAGTAGCTGGATGTATGTCGTTACTACGCATGCTTTTACAACGCATGCCTTTACCACGCAGGTTTTACAACGCAAGTCGTTACAACGACTTGCGTTGGGGGGCGCTGGATAGTGAATAGTTTAATTTACTATTCCAACTCCAGTCCCCGTGGATAGTAGGGAAGGTTTTGGATAGTAAATTAAACTATTCCCTATCCTACAACGCCCCCAGCGCAAGTCGTAAAAGTTTGCGTGGTAAAGGTACTGCGTGGTAAAAGTTGCGTTGTAAGCGCTGCTCCCCCAGTAGCTTGCACCACACATCACCCCTGTCTGCGCTGCTAATGATAGTAATAACACAACTACTAACCATCACACTCTTACAAGTGTGACAATTTGGACTAAGTTAGGCCCCACAAGCTATAAAAATGGCTTGGCAGCAGTCAGTAGTAATTTTTCATGTATTTTGAACTTATAATTAGCTGTTGTGGTCATCTCTAAATTAGCCTGAGAGCGCCAACTTGTGGCATCCTGTCATAAGCACCGGTGGTGACAATTAAGTGTTGATGCTGTGCCCTGGAAACCACAGGCTCAAATTAAGCACTCCATGTTAGTAAATACTGTGAATGAGATCTGGATACCAACAGAGTGCTAGGCTGACTCTATGCATTTGTTTCTTATGTTCCACTAAAATAAAAAAAAACAATAAAAATGCTCCTGACATAAAATACACAAAGGTTCCAGGCACTTTCACTCCTTCCAGTCATCCAATGTCTTGAGAAAAGTGAAAGAATTACCCCACTTATGACACCCTAGCTTTGAGGTATATAAATTAACAAGCAGCCCGTCCCGACGTTGTCCGGGTATGAATTGCTGCTGGCCAGTAGTATATTGTTTTGTAGGATTTCGTTTTGATAGCATTTCTGATCTGTGACAGGCCTGTGAAACGCTCCGATTCACAGTGCACTGCTGATGCACTTAAGAGTTCAGTAGTGTGTGAACTCGAGTTTCCCTACTTTATTTTACCTTGCAATATTATATAGCGCGAACTCGACAACATGGCATGAGCACAATTTACATTACAGAAGAACACATTAATTTGTGGTAGGCACGGGGAGACAAAGAGATTTGCCTGGAATCACAGGATGTTGAGCTGATGCCGAGATTCGAACGTAGCTCCCCAGCTCTAAAGTTCGCAATACTAGAACTTGTGGCGGGAGGTGTGTCTAAAAGTGTATGTTGGTGCTGGCCATCAATGAGAGAGACCTGTGCATTTTTCAAATGGGTGGTTAAAAAATATGAGTATGTTGCTGGAGATGTGGGCTGCCGTGCCACCAATGTACTTACCGGGGAAGGGTAAACACCCATTATTCCGCAACTTTCGTTCCGCATACCATCACTCCGCATACTTTCATTGCGAAAGTACCATGACTCCGCAATGCCATTATAACGCATGGCATTACATTTTATATGCTTTTACCACGCATACATTTACAACACATGAATGGTAAAAGCATATTTTTTTTTAATGTTTGGATAAGGTAAGTATAGGTATAGGGGTATATGTTTTGGGGTGTTTGGGTATTTTGAGGGTTCAGATATAGTTTTGGGTTATGGGGTACAGGGGTAGTTTTAGGGATAGGTATGGGTTTTGGGGTACAGGGGTATTTTTAGGGTTCAGGGCCAGGTTTGGGTTTTGGGGTATAGGGGTATTTTTAGGGTTCAGGGGTAGGTTTGGGTTTTGGGGTACAGGGGTATTTTAATGGTTCAGGGCTAGGTTTGGGTTTTGGGGTGCAGGGGTATTTTTAGGGTTCAGGGCTAGGTTTGGGTTTTGGGGTACAGGGGTATTTTAGGGTTCAGGGGTAGGTTTGGGTTTTGGGGTACAGGGTTATTTTTAGGGTTCGGGGCTAGGTTTGAGGTTTGGGGTACAGGGGTATTTTTAGGGTTCAGGGGTAGGTTTAGGTTTTGGGGTACAGGGGTATTTTAAGGGTTCAGGGCTAGGTTTGGGTTTTGGGGTACATGGGTATTTTAGGGTTCAGGGGTAGGTTTGGGTTTTGGGGTACAGTGGTATTTTTAGGGTTCAGGGCTAGGTTTGGGTTTTGGGATACAGGGGTATTTTTAGGATTCAGGGGTAGGTTTGAGTTTTGAGGTACAGGGGTATTTATAGGGTACAGGGCTAGGTTTGGGTTTTGGGGTACACGGTTATTTTTAGGGTTTAGGGATAGGTTTGGGTTTTGGGGTACAGGGTATATTGATAGGGTTAAGATGGGTTAGTGTTTAAGGGTGTTGGGGTATTTTAAGGAGTAAGGGTGGGTTATGATTATGGGGTGCAGGGGTATTTAAAGGGAGCAGGGTGGGATTAGCACACGATATGAGACATGGCATGAAGGGCGGAACGTACCACACACCCCCAGCGTTTGTCACGCCCCCAGCACACGCCCACAGCACAACGCAGACACGCCCACAAGGGACTACTTTGCTGGCACGGTTCTTTTACCTTTTAAATGTATATGGTGGGCGTCTGCATAGCCTATGTCCTTCTGCTGCAACTGCCCTTTCCAACGCTGTATTGGGTGTTGTGATTGGTGCTGTGGTTCCTGAGATTACCCGCCTCAAAGGTTTGGGCTCTCTCTTTATTATATTAGTATGGATGGATTGTCTGTAACATTGATATCCATTCCACAGGAAACATCCATTACAACACAGTGATTACAACGACCTACCTTTACAACCCAACTGTTACAATGCAACTGCCTTTACATCCCATGCCATTACAATGCTAGTCATTACAACAGATGTCACTACAACACATGCCATTACAATGCATACTATTACAACGCATGCCATTACAGTGCATTATAACGTAAGTAATGGAGTTTGTTTAGCATTAGGGTGAGAATGGGTTTTAGGGTACATCGGAATAGTAATTTTCACCCCTACACTAGCCAACACTTTCCGTACTGTTGCACTTACTGAAGTGTGAATAGTAATTTTTACCCCTACACCATCCAACACTTAGTCATTTTTACCCCTACACTATCCAAAACTTAACCTACTGTTGCCCTAAAAGTATTATGCGTTGCAATGGTATGCGTTGTAATGGAATGCATTTTAATGGTAGTTTTTAAAAATGCGTTGGAATGGCATGTGTTGTAAAATCACGCAATGTAATGGTAGTTGCGATGTAAAGACTGCGTTGTAAAAGCATGCATTGTAATTGCATGCGTTGTAACGTCATATAGTCCCATTCCACAGACGAGTTTCCAGTCTTGTCAAACTGGCGGGTGTGGCCACCTCAGCAAGACACTGTCTGAATCAATCCGGGAGCCAGGTCCTTCAAGCACATCCCCATATGATATAAATCTGAGATATAGGTAACCTTCAAGTCTGCTGCTTACACCAACGAAGCCAAGGCATCAAAATCACTGTAGCTAACAAAACTGTAAGTGCCAAGTGTCATAAAGTCCCTCGCCAAGTGAAATATGAGGCCCGTAAATAACAGTAATATGGTGCCTAGAGACAGTCATGCTCACTGCTAACACCATTCCAAGAACCGGCACTTCCAACCCTATTTCCAACAGTAATGATGACCCCTTGCGAACAGCATCCTGAAAAAAGGCAACTTTAAGACTGATGTAAACAACCACTGTTAGAAATTGAGCTGTGGGGTGACTGGGATGTGAGCCCTGGTCACGCAGACACCACAATCCTAATCAGGTTAAGGCACAAGCAAACCCCAAATTAACATGTGCTCACCCCTGGTAGCTTGGCACAGAGCAGTCAGGCTTAATCTGTGTCGTAGATGTGCATAGCCTTCGGTAATGCGTTGGTTCAGAAGAGATGCGAAGGTAATGTGAACCTTCTGCACCGGCCCAATACACAACAGCAGTGATGCTTCGGTTCTGTTTGAGGATGCACCATTCAGCCAAGGAGATGCGTTGGTTAGGCTCAAGGATGCGCCTCTCAGCAGAGGAGATGCACAGGTACAGAAGTGTACTAAAGTGGTGGTGTTTGAGGTCCAGTAGACGGCCAGCCAGACATGCACATTTTAAACCTCTCTTCCCCAGCTGTCTAAGACAGCTGGGTTAGAGACAGCATAGGGCTCCATTGTCTTCGGGAACAGCAATGGAAGCCGCTCCCTCCAATCCTGGTGCTTCTTTCAGGCTACATGAAAGCAGCACCAGGATTGGTTACTGCAGTTACCTGGTCCCACGATGGAGACTGCCTGCCTGGAGAAGACACAAGCGAGGAGGTCAGCTTACATAACTCAAAATATGTAGTTTCCAGGCCAACACTCACTCAACTCTGTAAAGAATTCCCAGCACTCTTCACCCCATTAAACCTGGTTCCTTTGAATCCCATCTGGAATTCACAGATGCTGACCCCTGTCAGTAAATGTTAAACAATACAAGGGTGGATGGAAAAGGGCTTTAACTGAGGTCCAGCACACATGCCCCTCTTCCCATGAGAACAAGGAGTGTGCAGGTCCTATGTGAGGATATAGGTCTCCTGATATGGTGAATCAAGGGGAGTGCTCCTTTTAGGAGCAAGGGCCCTCACACACCCTAAGGGGTTTCATGCTTCATCATCAGGTAGCTCCTTGTTGGCCCGGCGCTGTAATGCCCAACGGGCCCCTTGCGGGGCTCTTTGCAGGAGTACTTTTCTTCTTTGCTGATGTGGGGTGTGAGGTTGAATGACTGTATGTGAGTAGAATCCAAAAGCTATTTAATTATTGGGTCCCTCTGTCATGGTTAAAAACATGGATTGAGCATATAATAGATGTAATAGTCTAGTTTTGCTACAATAAGTGTAAGTCAAAGGTCAACATGTTTCATGTCTGTTACTGTCCAGGAGGATGATGGCATTTTGTCAGGACTACAAACCCCTTTTTCTACTCAAACAGGGATGGACAGGTAAATATGTGCAAGCCATGCCCTGTATATATTACATAGATATGTAGTATATCTCCTGGGGACAGACCCAAAAGATTGTAAAACATGGGGCCACAATCGGACCGGTCAGGGCGGACGCATTTGTGAATGCCGACACTAATCCAATATAAAGGTGAAATATGATTCAAGAATAAGAAGGTACTTTGCAGAAGATGCATTGGATTGGTTAGGATAAGATCATCAAAATGATCATCAAATAACAGGACAATATATTACATACCCAAAGTTTTTAAAGACCAACAAAACCCACTGTTGCCCTTTTCTGTCCTCCATCTGTCCATTATTAGAGAATACCTCACAGATTGTTGATATATTCTTATTCCTTATGTTAGAAATATTGTATGCAGGTTTTCATCAACAAAATACATGGGATCCTGAATATATGCCAATGACAACAGACACAACATCGCCATACACCCCCATAGAGCATAAAGGGGAACGAAAGCATAAGACTACTTCCTCCAAACTATGCCTCCACTTTTTAAATAAAGGGCA
This sequence comes from Lissotriton vulgaris, assembly GCF_964263255.1. Lineage (NCBI taxonomy): Eukaryota > Metazoa > Chordata > Amphibia > Caudata > Salamandridae > Lissotriton > Lissotriton vulgaris. The sequence goes on from NC_141700.1 coordinate 162,235,364, forward strand.
AAAGCAGGATCCATCCTGGGGGACATTTAGTGCCCTGAAACACATCTGAATATCAGTTAAAATTACCCCACAAATTGTTTATGTGCTTCTTCACCTGTTGTTCAGTTGAATTGATCACACTCTCGCTTGACTCCTCAAAGTTATTCGACAGCCATGCTGATTCTTGCCATTGTTCAGAGTTTTTAGCTTCATGATCTTTCACTTTCAGAGTAGGAATTTGAACACAAATAACCTTTCTTGTATCATTCTGCTTTTACACCTAACAACCAACTAATCTCTCATTATGTGATCAGTGAAAGTTTCAAATTCAGATGGGGCTGCCAACACCCTCACATCTGCTACATACCAATATTATTTAATACACACCAACCTATTTTCTGTAGTAAAAAAACACTATAGGGCTGCGTTCTATATCAAAAGATACCCGGTCTATCCATGCTTTATGACTTTCATCCATATCCAGACAGGTCTTAAAAGAAGGTAGAAGAGCAAGCATTGTCCCAAATAGATGCTATGCATCTGCCTCACGCTGGAAAATGATGCAGTGAAGATCTTGTGATCAAAAGCGCCGCAGCATGGGTCAATGGAAGGCCAGAGGGATGCCATGACGAACAGTGACAAAAGCAACAGCAACACCCTGGAGTCCACATGGTCAATATCCCAAGACCCATCCCTTTTAGGACCCAAGACAGCAAATTTAAGCCTGGATATTTCCCTCTCAAATCCCAACCTCATCACAGAAAACCCAGCCTTAGATTTCAAGAGAGAGTCATGTAAAAGAGAGAGATTACATTGGTAACTGGAAAAAGCTGGAATGGGACTAGGATAACTACCTTATATCAATGCCTTATATCAATGCCATCAATGGCAAAGGGGTTTAGGAGCGTAGCACAGAGCACTTGCCTAATGGCCTTCTTGAATGAATGAATAACCACATTGATGTGAGTTAGATTTAGGAAACATTGACACTGCAATGTATTAATAGGGGATGGAATGAGACCACAGTTGATGAATAAGGAGAATGAGACTCATATGACGTCAGAAATCTTTTAAGGTTCAAAGTCAGATTACAAATTCTTTGGAGCAGATTTGAAGGGTTCACACATAACGTAGGAGTGCAGAATTATTTCTGATTATTGGCAGGATACAGCAAGTAACCAATGTAGATGGACAGGCTGTATAACCTTGGTGGAAAGTTCACTGTTTCAGTTATAAATGGTTTCTACTGGATTGAATTGTGTCAATTGGATTTTGGACACTGAATTTAAACTCCCAGTTATAAAAAGGGAAATTCTCCTCAGTTGCATCCTCCTCAACATCCGCTCCGTCCTCAAACACGCCGTTGAACTCTGGGACCTTCTCGACTCAACCTCCCCAGACGTTGCCTTCCTGACGGAGACCTGGCTGAACCCCCGCGTCAGCTCTCGACATCGCCATAGCCATCCTGGAAGGCTACAAGTTCACCCTCAGGGATCGCACCAACGAAGTAGGAGGAGTAATCGCCATCGTTCACAAAAACACCCTCAGAGTCTCGACCAACCTCGACGACACCCTCAGCATTGTCGAATACCTGCACTTCCAGATCCACACCGACCCCAACACCACCCTCAGAGGAACCCTCATCTACAGACCCCCCAGACCCCGACCACAGTTCAGTGACTCCATTGCCGACTTCATCAGCACACATGCCCTCACCTACACGGACTACATCCTCCTCGGGGACCTGAACTTCCATCTCGAGAACAACAACGACACCAACTCCACCACCCTGATCGCCAAACTTGCCAACCTTGGACTCAGACAGCTCTTGAAAACACCCACCCTTGCCACCGTCCACGCGATTGACCCCATCTTCTCCACAAGCCCCCACGTCTCTTTCCACCACACCACCAAACTCCACTGGACTGACCATCACTGCATCCACTTCAGCTTCAGGAAGACCACCACACACCACCGCACCCAACAGATGCCTCGTCGCTGCTGAAGCAAAGTTACTGAAGACCAGCTAACCACCACCCTTGCCTAGAGCCCACCCACCCATCCCACCAACCCCGACACCGCCGCTCGCAACTTCAGACAGTGGATCAGCGACTGCGCCAACAACCTCGCCCCGCCCAATAAACCATCCAACAGCCACACCAGCAAGAAAGCCACCTGGTTCACCGATGACCTCCAGGCCTCCAAATGAACATGCAGAAAACTGGAAAAAAACTGGATCCGCAAACGAACACCGGACAGCTACGCAGCCCACAAGAACGCCACCTGCAAACACCAGCACCTCATCAGATCCGCCAAAAGGGCCTCATTCAAAGACCGCCTAGATAACAACGCACACAACAGCAAAGAGCTCTTCAACATCGTGAAGGAACTCTCCAAACCCAACTCCAACACCAACGACATTCCACCTTCACAAGACCTGTGCGAATCTATGGCCACCTTCTTCCACCGCAAGATCGCTGGCATCCACAACAGCTTCAACGGCACGACCGTCCCGACAACCTCTGAGACTTCTGCCCCCACGACCACCACCCGCACCAACCGCCTGCTCTCCTGGACCAACATCAACGACGAGGACACCTGCAAAATCATGAACACCATCCACTCCGGATCACCGCTACACCCTTGCCCACACCACATCTTCAACGAAGCCAGCAAAGCCATCGCACCCCAAATCCTGAAAGTAATCAAAATCTCCTTCGAGGCAGCAAACTTCCCAGAAAGCTGGAAGCACGCCAGGATCAAGGCCTTACTCAAGAAACCCAAGGCGGACCCCAAGGACCTCAAGAACTTCCAGCCCATCTCCCTGCTCCCGTTCCCGGCAAAGGTCATCGAGAAAACAGTCAACAGACAACTGACCCGCTACCTCGAGGAGAACAGCATCCTGGACCCGTCCCTGTCCGGGTTCTGCAGCAAACACAGCACTGAATCCGCCACCGATGACATCAGGACCCTGCTAGACAACGGAGAAACAGCGGCCCTCATCCTCCTGGACCTGTCAGCCGCCTTCGACGTGGTCTGCCATCGCGGACTGTGAACAGGCCTACATGGCGCCGGGATCTAAGAAGGTTCTGGACTGGACCACATCCTTCCTATATGGCGAGACTTGAGACCACATGCATCAAGCGATTTTGGAATCGCAAACGGTGCGAATCGCAAAAATCGTCCGTTTGCGATTCCAAAATCACTTTTTGGGATGCATCATTTATTTATAATTTATCGCAAATTAAGAAATCGCAATTTTTTGCGATTTCTCAAATTGCGATAGCATTTAGGAAATCGCAAATTTTGCGATTTCTTAAATGCTATGCATGATTTACTTTAATTTGCGAATTCACAATTTGGAAGGGGAAAATTACCATGAAATACACCTTCATGGTAATTTGCGAAAAGTTTCAAAAATGCAAATAAATGCATTTTTGAAACTTACATTTTACACACACACATGCCCTTGGGACATGTGTGTGAGTAAAATGTACTTACGTGATATTTCAGGGGTGCGGGGGGGGGGGTCCTTTGAACCCCCCCCCTGCACCCTTGAAATTGCATTCTCATTTTGCGATTCCTTAACTGCCAATTCGCAAAATGAGAATGCCTTCCCATTGTTTCCTATGGGCCTCTAGGCCCATAGGAATCAATGTAAAGCGATTCCTTATTTGCGATTCGCAATTAAGGAATCGCAAATAAGGAAAATTAAGAAATCGCAAAAACTTTTGCGATTTCTTGATGCATAGGAATTTGCGATTCCTAAATTGCGATTCCTTAATTTTCGCAATTTAGGAATCGCAAATTCCTACAATGATGCATGTGGCTGTAAAATGGCCCGCCTCCCCCCCCTTCCGCTCCAATGCCACAGAGATCATCTGCGGCGTACCCCAGGGCTCATCCCTCAGCCCAACACTGTTCAACATCTATATGGCATCTCTCGCCTATGTCGCCCGACAGCACGACCTCAACATCATCTCCTACGCCGATGACAACCAGCTGATCCTCTCCCTCACCAAAGACCCTCACACCGCCAAAACCAACCTCCACAAAGGAATGAAGGCCGTCACCGAATGGATGAGGAACAGCCGACTGAAGCTAAACTCAGACAAGATGGCGGTCCTCATCCTCGGATCCACCCCTTCGGCCTGGGACGACTCCTGGTGGTCGACTGCACTGGGAACAGCTCCATCACCCACCGACCACGCATGCAACATAGGGGTCATCCTCGACTCCACCCACTCCATGACCAAGCAGGTCAACGCCGTCTCCTCCTCCTGCTTTAGCACCCTCTGCATGCTCTGCAGGATCTACAAATGGATCCCCATCGAAACGAAAAGAACGGTCACCCAGGCACTCGTCAGCAGCAGGCTGGACTACGGAAATGCCCTCTACGCAGGAACTTCAGCCAAACTCCTGAGACAGCGGCAACGCATCCAGAAAGCCTCTGCACGTCTGATCCTCGACATCCCCTGCCGCAGTCACATCACACCCCAACTGAGAGACCTGCACTGGATCCCCGTCAACAAGAGGATAACCATCAAGCTCCTCACCTACGCACATAAAGCACTCCACAACACCGACCAGCATTCCTCAACAGACGACTCAGCTGCTACACCCCCACGCGCCAGCTCCACTCCACCGGCCTTGCCCTCGCCGTAGTCCCTCGTGTCCAAAGAACGACTGCCAGCTGCAGATCTTTCTCCTACCTCTCCGCCAAGACCTGGAATACCCTCCTCACCCACCTGGCAGACCCAAGACCTGCTGACCTTCAGAAGACTCTTCAAGAACTTGCTCTTCAAGCAGTAGCAGCACTCCCCGCCCCCAGCACCTTGAGACCCTCAAGTATAAGTAGTGAGCTTTGCAAGTGATTGATTGATTGATACTGGTTAAGGAAAATCCAAACCAATAAATTTTATTAGACACAAATAACCAGTTTTTAGATCCAACTGGAATCAAAGGAAAATGTATCCATAGTTGTTCAATAGACGTCCAAAACAGATATGCTGCAATTATATCTGGCAAAAACCAAATGCAATTGCTAAACAGTTTTATTCCACCTGGAAAGGAAATATGGCATATTAAAGGATCTTGTTGGATTCAATGGGTGAACAGTTACACACCGTGCTCAGTGAGAGCAAAAGTCAAAACAGATTGCGGTCTTTCGCAAGATGACAAGTCAGTAGAAAGTTTTGCAAAAACAAAAAATGATCAACTCTAGTAAACTTCATTAAAATAACTTCTGTTCCTCTAAATGAAACTAATCAAATGTATTATTTAATTCACTAACAAATGATCTCCCTGTTGATATTGCTACTAAAGTATTTAGCAGTTTTTGTTCAATAAAGCAAGGCTCATTCTAACCAAGCAAGCGATGCATTCATTGAGCTAGCACTGTCTCATTAACTTCAACAGAACAGTCTTTCATCCAAACACAGCATTAGAACACCACACATGGATCCAACACTGACTGCGTCGATATTCAGTATCGCAGGCTCGGACCATGTTCACAACACCACTAACCATTAAGAAGTAACACACAAAACACCCAATAGAACACAGAGAAAAAAACACGCACATTACTAACTCAGCAGTGATATGTCATATAGCCAGGCATCGTCTTGCGCACACAGACCAGAGCAGTAACTTAGATCGCTACCAGTAGATGTGGTAAGCCACACCCATCATATGCCATAACTCTCAAATGAACACTGATGAAGACACACTATCTAGAAACACCAACCGGATCCCAACCACATCCCTGACTATACAACCTAGATCAGCAGTTACCAGGGCTCTGTTAGTGCTGCAAGTTCTTACTAGTAGCAGCATCTACACTGATATCTTACATTTGTAGGCAAGATAGGTAAGTTGCATCACCTGCCAGGAGCACCGAGTAACTTTCCCAGGTGCGGCTGGTACATGTAGGTGCGGTGGGGCAGTAGGGCGGGGTGGGCGGGATTCGACAGACGATGGGATAGGGAAAAAAAAATAACTAAACTCACTTACCTTGCTCTTGCAACATCGCCGAGTCGGGGATGCTCAGAGGGAAAGATAAGTGGTTTTATTTTTTCATTTATTTTATTTTTCCCATCCCGTCATCTGTCGACTTCCCCCGCCCGCCCCACCGCTCTAACCTGTATCCAGCCGGACCTGAGCTTTCCTTTAGGAATGGACTCTTACAAGTGGCCCATTCCTATCTCCTATCAAATTACATACACCTCTAGGACTGACCTGCCCTTGACAAGTTTTTTTCTGCTCTAAGACTTGCTGTTTCCTGTCCGGTGCTGACTGTGCTAATCTCGTTACTACCACCTATCAGGTGGTTTCCGGTCTACTTGCGAATGAGGATGTCTTGTAAATATACCAGTGTGCGGGGAATGAGATTTTGATATCAATTTATGATTATGATAAATTTAATAAAGAATCCCATTCATCGGTTTTGGACCGATAATATCTGTCATTGAGGAAAGGACCACCCCCGCATTGGTTAGACAAACCCCATTAACTGACGCCACTCTGAAGAACCACTTACAACTGATAACGTTTTAAAAGTTTATATAAGATTATTTTGAATGCGTTACAATCCACTCAGGATAAATCTCAAAGTATACAAAATACTAAATCAATTAAAATATCAGTCGCTTTAAGCTTCGGTGTGAAGTGGTTCCTTCTGCGTCATCTGCAGTAAGACAAAAACAATAATCGAGTTAAAACTGTCCCTACTCTATGCTAGGTGACATCCCTACTTCGCAAGTTCCTTCCCTAAAAAGGTGTCAGCAGTTTGACTCCCAAAGAAGTTCAAACTCTCTTAGCCTCTAAAGGAAATCTTAAGTTTCAGAAGCAGTACCCTATCTGCCTACCCATCCGCTCTCTAAGGGTCCTCGGCCTACTGCTCCCTTGCGCTTCTGATGTCTCAGCGCATCTGCTCAAGGCATCTACCCTTCGCCTTTGCTCTCGCCTTAGCCTAATGCTAATTGCTCTTCCCTGATTGCTGTCTCCTCCCCGGGGTGCTGTCCCTAAAATACACAATCACAGTGTGGGTGGAACGCCCCTTGACGCCCACCACGGACTTCCCCCGATGATGTCAACTTCCTGCTTCTTCCATTGGTCCACTCCTCGCGTCGTTCGTTAAGTTGACCCTTTTCCTTCGGATGTCATCTCCATCATCTCATCGTCGACTTTTATTGATTCTTTCAGATCATGTAACATACGATTTTAGACAAGGCCTTAACTCTATGTCTCTTAACTTGACCCTGCTAGGTCCTGTGAATGATCTTGTCAAAACATAGTCTACATTCAAAGTGTCTCTCCTCACGTTCGAGCAATAAGCTCCGTCCGGCATTGTCACCTTAAATCTAACAAGTGCTAGACTTCTCGGCTCTCACGTCCACATCAAGCTATTTACGACCTTTACAAGCCCTCTAAATTACATTCATGTGACTATGCTCCTTCGAACTCTTGACCAGTTAGGTTACAAACACAAATGACCTAAACTCTTCCAGCATTCCTACAGAAACCCTCTACACAGTATAACCTTTGGCATACATTTATATGTTCGTATTTTAGCAAAAGCCCTAGTTATACTTAAATACATTCTACATCAAATATATATACTACATAGAATACGACTGTATAGAATATAACCTATACATTTTCCTTGGTTACATCTTTATGTGAGTTCTCTTATACATTTATCCACATTTCTCCACGTTTACGCCTTTCCACGTTATTTTCTCGCCGCTTCTCCAATTTAAAGTTACACATGTTAAAGTTACACACGTACACGAACTCTACTGTGCACGTTCTACATTTCATACACATTTCTACATTTCTACATCTACCCATCATGTATACGGGCCTTCTAAATCTAATACATGTTTAACATGTGAATACACTTACATTTCCTATATTATGTTATCACTTTTCGTTGGCCTTTACGTTATAGTTGTCAACTTTACATTACGATATGCTTTCATTCCTACGTTTATAACATATGCATCTAGATATGGCTACTATATACTTGACATTCAAATTGCGCTCTCTCAGTTCCCCCCTTTGATGACTTTTAGGAGTCATCACTAAAAGCAATTTGAATACATCACTTATACTGAACTTGTTACATCAGTTCCTCTTTTTATCGATTCAAGTGTTCTCAGACTTTTATACTGTTGATCTTGTAGAACAGCTAGTCTCCTTTCTTGGTCTCTCATCGATCTTTGTAACTGGTTCGACCTATACCACTTATACAATTTTACTAATCCTAATAATGTAATTATACAAATTAATACTATTAATATAGGCTTTAAAATATACCAAACTATACTTTTGCCTAGATTAGCAAACCAACTTCCAACTTTTCCTACTCCATTTCCTACTTTTTCCCAAACATTTACTTTTGATAAATCTTCAATTTCCTGATGAATCTGTGTAATGTTCTGTATGACTTTCTCAAGTGGTTTTGAATTATCAGGAATATAAGTACAACATTCCTGAACTTTCAAAGCTTTACAAACTCCGCCTTCTTTTGCTAATATTACATCTAAAGCAAGTCTGTTCTGTAAAACCATTGCTCTAATCGACTGCATCTCACCCTCTACTAACATTAATGATCTTGCAGTACTCGCAGACAATCTATCCACGACTGTCGCTAACCTTCTAATCTTAACATCGTTAAGAATCAAACCTAACAATGGAAACATCGCTCCAAATACATCTCCTACTACTTCCGCATCTCCTACTTCCCTTCTCGTTCTCCTCGAAGCCTTTCCTTCTATGATTGCTAAATCCTTTGCATGATATATTTTGGGGAAGACAATTGCCAAGTAACACGAACCATACCAATTGTCTGGAAGTTTTACATAGGCATTTCTCCCACATACAAAATACACATTCGGAATAGCTTGCATCCCTTTCATAAAATCCTTCGTGTAGTACTCTAGTCTAAAAGAGTGCTCGCAACTAACTTCACCTACAAATTCACTCTCATAATACGTTTTGCTTCGAGTTAAACATAACTTTCCTTTCTGCGTTCTATCCAATGCTATTGGACCATTGCTACCTTTCCTTTTATGTGCCTTCTCTTCTTCGGTCCAATCTGTTTTCCATTGTCCTGACATTTTTAGAATCTTCTGCCGTCTGCATCGATCATCTACTTGTGCTATAAACCTCTTCTCTACTTCTGATACTTTGCAAGTCAGATTATTTCTACGTGCATATGATGTATCTAATGTGTCCCAAGGAAGAAAGAATTTAGCCAATCTATCTTCCTTTTTGTAGTAGTCCCACTTATTCATTTGCTTATAATTCGGAACTTCGGGCAGTACCGAATCATAATTTGAAAAGTAGTACTCAAATCCTTCTCTACCATAAAATATACTAAGCAGTAAACTACATGTTATCCCATAAGTCAATGGGAGATGGTGATATCTAATGCCTTCGTCTACAGAAGCCGGCAATTGCATACAAACGTAGCAATCTTTGGCCTCCATGGCATCGATATATTCGTACAATAATTTGGCATACGCATTTGACCTAAAGTTTCCCTGTGACTCGTCTATGTGTAATCTACGAGCTTCATCTGCAAGTAACGCCTTTTCACGTATAACAGTGCTCTCCTCCTTCTTTCCCACAAGAGCAGGTTTCAAAGTCGTTACAGTTTTTACATTCACTATTCTTTTATCGTTCTCATGTCCTGTCATGTAAGATATCGTTACTACTATGATTATGAGAAATATCACTATTGCTATAAGTGTACCTACTATACATCTAGCTTTTCTGTTTGGGTTGCCGTTCTCCATGTTATCAAAACAGCGTATCTCGTTCTCTAGCGAAAGTCCTCCTCCCAGTCTTTGGTTGCTTGTTTGCTTTCACAGTCTTTAAAGTGCTTTTTATCAACAGGTATCTTTTTTTTCCACAATGTCTTTTTCTCTTCTTAGCAGCAGACAACCCTAGCCCTTCTCCGTCCTCTAAATGTAATCCCTAATTTTATTCTTCTTTCCACTCGGTGCTAGGTTATCTTCTTCTTTATAACATACGTACAAAAAGTCTTTTATGCATCAACAATTATTTTCGGACCTGCAGCTTTCACAACAATTATCAATAGTTCAAAGCGAATAACTTTTTCTTCTTCCTCTGTCATTTGCTGACCAGCCGTTGGAAATTGTAATCTTTTTAGCACTAGATCTTGAATTTTACTCAAACGTGGGGGTATGGGAAGTGTGAAAGTCAGTAACCCCTCAGTCTCGAGTCCAGGCGCCAACATCCATATCTCCACTGCCACAAATGGATCGAGATTGGTTACTTTCACACTCTTCACTCTCCCAGATTTCTGTCCCCAATACATCTGCTAGATAAGTCCACTCTGGGGTGGCGTACCTTCTGCAGGGCACACGTACCCTTCTCGATCTTCGTGGACTCTCAGTTCCTGAATCTGTCGTTTCTTCCTCCTGATCCGATTCTTCAGCGATCGGGGCAAGAGTTCTTTCCTTTTTCCTCTCCGAACTTGGCCTTTTCCTTCTCTCCGGCCAACTGGCTTCGTTGCTTTCCGTCTTTCCACTCCTTGTTCCAGGACCCGTCTCTTGGTCACTCTCAATTTGTTCGATATCTGTGTCGGACTCCCAATTACTTTCTTCTCCTGAGGCGACTTCGGTCCCACTAGTGTCCTGACCTTCGTCGTCCTGTTCCAACACAGTTTCAGCTTCTTCGGTCACCTCCACAGCTTGGCTTTTCCCCTCTATGGCCTCTCCGCTTCCCGCCGGATTCTCATCCGAGAGAGGAGCTGTGTCTTCTGGAGGTGTTGGCACTCTTCGGGTGTGTGAGGCATGTATCCAATTTGGCAGCCCTCCACACTTCACTGCGGTATTCGTTACAAGTATGACTTGAAACGGTCCTCGCCAACGCACGTCTAAGCAGTTCTTCCTGACGTGCTTCTTCACCAGGACCCAGTCTCCTGGACTCAGGTCATGGCACAAATCTTGTACTGATGGAACCTCTGCAGCCTGGACCTGGAGGGACACAGAATTTACGGCATCAGATAGTCCCTTGCAGTAGTCCAAGATCAAATCGTCTGTGATGTTCACTAGCGCTGCAGTCGGAACCGATGGCAATCTCATAGCTCTCCCCATTAGCACCTCATGTGGAGAGAGGCCTGTTCTTCTATCAGGTGTGCTACGTATGCTCATAAGAACTACTGGAAGTGCGTCTGGCCAACTCAGGGATGTCGATGAACAAACTTTTGCCAGTCTGGACTTGATAGTACTGTTAATTTGCTCTACAATCCCTGAAGCTTCTGGTCGATAGCTGCAGTGTAGCTTCTGATCGATGTTCAAAGCCGAACACAGCATCTTCACCACTTCGCTATTGAAATGAGTTCCTCTGTCTGATTCCAAAGAGGATGGCACCCCAAACCTCGGTATCAACTCTCTAAGTAACAATTTTGCCACTGTAAGTGTATCGCACCTACGTGTAGGGTAAGCCTCAACCCATCTAGAAAATATGCAGACAATCACTAACACGTATCTAAGTCTGTTGCATGGAGGCATTTCTATGAAGTCAATCTGCATCCTATTAAAAGGCCCCCCAGACCTTCCTATGTGACTCAAGGTAACTGGTGTTCTCTTTCCCACATTTAGTTGCTGACAGATCGTACATCGCTGACACACTGCCTCTGCCGCTACTCTAAACTTAGGATTGAACCACGTTTGTCTGAATACTCTCACCATAGCATCTCTACCTATGTGTGCTGATCCATGCAATTTCCTTGCCATTGGACTAACAAGTTCATTTGGTAATACTGCCCTTCCGTCGGCAGAAACCCAGAAATTCATCTCACTTCTTTCGCACCCTGCTGTTTCCCAGCTCTTTTTCTCATCATTTGGTGCATTCTCCTGTACTGCTCTCAGTTCATCCCATGTATCCACAGTGTCTAACAACATGGTCAATTCAGTTCTTTCCTGGATTCCCCCCACTTTTGCATCAGTGTGAGAATATCCCTGCTCTGCGCAATAACGCGCTACCTCATCTGCGTATTTATTTCCTAGTGATACAAAGTCCGTATTTCTTGTATGTGCTACACATTTGACCACAGCTATGGCCATAGGTTTTTGCAAAGCTTCTAACAATAGTTTCACGAATTCTCCATTCCTAATAGGAGAACCCGAGGAGGTCATGTAACCTCTTTGAGACCACAACTGCCCGTAATCATGAACTACGCCGAAACCATACTGACTATCGGTGTATATAGTGACTCGAAGTCTGTCGCCTGCTAGGCAAGCACGAGTCAAAGCCACAATTTCAGCTACCTGTGCGGAGTGTACTCCTTCCAGGCAAGCGGCTTCTATAACTCTGGTAATCGTGCATACTGCATAAGCTGCTCTCAGCTGACCGACATCGTTTCTTACGCATGAACCATCGACGAAGAAAATTTCGTCTGGGTCTGTCAATGGCTCATCTACGATATCAGGTCTCGGTTTGGTACATAGTTCAGTCACATCGAGGCAGTCATGTTCTGTACAATTATCATCCTCCACTTCATTCGGAAGCGGCATCAAAGTTGCAGGATTCAAGACAGAGCATCTTTTTAGGGTCACATTCTCGGCAGCCAGTATGACCTGCTCGTAGCGTGTGAGCCTGCTATTCGTCAGATGCTGAGTCTTAGTCCTTGTCATTAACAGTTCTACAGAATGTGGTACATACACTTCTAACTGATGACCCATAACTACACTTTCAGATCGTTCAATGCTGACACCCGTTGCAGCTACGGATTTGAGACATCCGGGCAACGCTGCGGCTACTGGATCTAATGTAGCCGAAAAGTACGCCACTGGCCTGCGCGCATCTCCATGGACCTGTGCTAATACCGCTAAAGCGCATCCCTCTCTCTCGCAGCAGTAAAGCAAAAAAGGTTTCTTATAATCTGGCATTCCTAAAGCCGGGGCACGACATAAGTCCTCCCTCAGCTGTAAAAACGCCATCAAACAATCTTTGTCCCATGGTACCGGATCACTCACTCCCTTGTGCGTCAGTTGTAATAACGGTTTTGCCTTCAGTGAAAAGTTTGCTATCCACTGTCGACAGTAACCGACCATGCCTAGAAACATCCTGACTTCTCTTTGTGTCGTAGGCGCGTTCATTTTCATAATCGCCTCTATTCTGTCTGGAGACACCTTCCGCTTTCCCTTTTCAATCCTGTGGCCCAAGTATTGCACCTCAGTCTTACAATATTGCAACTTACTTGGAGACACCTTGTGTCCGTTCTCAGCCAAGTGATTTAACAAGGTGATGGTGTCTTCTTTGCAAGCTTCCTCAGTTTCTGACGCAACCAGGAGGTCGTCTATGTACTGGACCAGAACTGAATTCTTGGGGAGTACTAGACTCTCAAGATTTCGTTTCAATAACTGGTTAAAGATCGATGGGCTCTCTGTATACCCCTGAGGGATACGACACCATGTTAAGACGCGATCTTCCAGCTTGAAAGCGAAAAGATACTGGCTCTCTTCGTCTAACGGTATCGAAAAGAAAGCCTGACACAAATCTATCACGGTAAACCATTCAGCTTGGAACGGTATCTGAAACAATATCACTGATGGATTCGGTACCACTGGACAACATGAGACAACAATATTATTAATCTTTCGAAGATCCTGCACTATTCTGTATTTTCCACTAGGTTTCTGCAAACCCATGATCGGGGAGTTACATGGACTACCCACGATCTCCTTCAGTATTCCCTGTTTAATCATGGATTCGATCACAGGCTTTATTCCTGCAATCGTCTCTGGCGTTAGCTTATACTGTGGTGTTCTTGGATACTCAGCATAGGGTCTTACCAAGATTTTTACCGGTTCCACTCCTTTGATCAATCCTATTTCTTCCCCAGTAAAATCCCATACCTCAGCTGAGACTTTCTCCCTCAAATCCTGCGGAAGCTCCTCCACTGTTAAGGTAGGATATAGTTCCACACACTCCCTTGAGTTTACAACTTTAAAATCAGCGTCCTCATCGTTGGTCTGCACTTCTACTCCTTCTGGTGTGCAATGTATCGTGCAATTCAGTTTGCACAGCAAATCTCTCCCTAATAAGCACACGGGACTAGAATCACAGATCACAAACTGATGTTCGTCACTGTAATTCCCTATTCTTACTGACACTGGTTCGGTCAAGGGATTTGTCATCCTTTTGTTCGCGACTCCTACCACCTGAACCGTTTCTCCTGACATTTGCAGACCCGGGACCACCGCAGATCTTAACGTGGATCGAGTGGCCCCCGTATCCACCAAAAAGGTTGTAGGACATCCCGCTATTTCAGCCTCTACGTATGGTCCTCTCTGATCTACCTCCAAGGCGGCTCCTAGAGTACAATCTTCCTCCCTACTCGCCCGCTGCCCTGTAAGAGGATCAACGTAGTAACATTCCTCTCCTCCTACAAACAATGGCATCTGTCTGTAGGTTTTCCCTCCATTTGAGATGCGAGGTGGTTGAGGAAACGGGGCTCGAGGAGTCTGAGTCCCCCCTTTGACAAGCCTGCCCTTCGGGACTGTGGCTCCCTTAACCACGTTGTTCTGAACCTCTTCCTCCTCCTGCTCTAATTCTCCTGACTCAACATTGTAAGGACACTCGCGTCGCCAGTGTCCCACTTCGTTACACTGATGGCATCTCGTCGTCTTTTTCAGTGTCGCGATATCCATTCTCGGTCTTGGTCTTTCTTCCTCGTCTCTGCTCTGATTATTCTGTTTCTTTGCTTGCGTTCCTGTTCCCTGCTGTCGCTGTTTATCCTTTCCAGCAGCTTGCATTTGCACTAGCATTAACTTTTCTTTAAGCTTTTTTGCTTTCGAGTCTATCTCGTCACTACAGTACCTTGCGTACCTCAGAATCTCATCTAAAGGTTTGTTCTGCCAACAGATCAGATGCTGCTGGATCATTAGGCATATTTCTGGTCTTAATCCGAGGACAAACTTTGAAACAAACTGTCCTATGTCCTTGGGATCCATCACATCTAACCCGCTGTATTGCTTGAATGCTTTCAGCAATCGCTCGTAAAACTCATGAACTGTCTCTTTCGGCTCCTGAGTAGTTCGATCTATCTTTACCCAGTCTATATCTTGCACCGGCACTTTCTCTTTTAGCCACGTTATTACCCTCTCGTATTTTTCCATGACTCTATGAGATGGACCATTCGTCTTGGCGTCTCTTGATGGCTCACAAGTGGGCCAGTCAACACTAAGCTTGCACGCCGTCCACAAGTCTCCGGGTACTACGATATCGAACAGTGTGTTCAAATCGATCCACAGTACCTTCGAGATCTTCACAAATCTCTCTACCTGCTTATACCACTCGACGGGATTATCTCTAAGCTTCGGGAAGGAATTGGTGAATGCCGCCAAATCCCCCCTACTCCAGGGCACATGGACGTAGCTTCCATTCGCGATTTCTCGCAAAGGGAAGGCTTCCATTCGCATCAAGCCTGTGTCCTGGGACTCTTCAAGCACACTCCTTCTGACAGAACCCTTTCTGGACCATCTTTCCTCCCATCTATCTAGATCTCTCCATATTCTGATACTTACGATCAATTCCCTTATGTGTACTTTCAGCGCGATCGTTCTGCGATCATCCAAATCCTGGTCCGTGCATGTTAGCCTATGGTTGCTCTGTAAAGCCTTAGTTCTTGACAGGTCTACCATGTACCTGTTTGCCAAATTAGATAAGTTCTCATGAACTGACCTCGCTCTTCGAGTAATATCTTTGGATAGGAACAGTATCTCATCTGGTGTATACGAGGCTAATCTCTCTAATGGCACTGTACCATCAATCAATTCATCCAGATCTGCCTTCAAACTCATCACATCAAGCCGTTTTGCTTTTATTTCTGCTTTCAGCATTTCAGCCCTATGTTCTTCTCTCATATCCCTTTCACCTCCACTATGCGCCCTACGCCTGAGCACAGGTGAGTTATGAGGAGTCTTCCTTCCATCTCTCCGTTCCCACCCTTCTAGATCCCAAGCCTTTCCATCTCCACGTGGGGTATGGTGGAATAATGCTCCGTCCCCCAACCCTATGTTCCGATTTTTAGGCTCGGTTTCTCCAGATGTGAGATAGGATCCACCGTTCGGTTCTAACCCATTATAACTTGCTTGTTGTCTAGTGTCGCTTAATAGTATGAAAGGCCCTCGCCGGTCTTCTGTGTTCCCGTGATCTCTTTCGTGATCACCGGATGCATGGCGAGACGTTTCGCGACTCCCTAGGCTCTCATGACTCCGACCACTATCACCGGACGCATGTCGAGACGCTTCACGACTCTCCATGTTTCCGTGACTCCAATGTCTCACATTCTCACCTGGGGCATGGTGTGTGCACCTAAAGGTATTCCGGTACTCCTGTGTCCTATGTTCCCCTTCACTGAAGGTGACACGAGGCACTTCGCCACACCCTGCGCTCCTATCTTCGCACATTAGCCTATTGCCGTTATCAGTGGGATGGGTATCTCTCCTGCTCTCTTGGCTTCCTCTCTCCCACTCGGGGCTGCTTTCGCCAGCTCCACAATGAGAGAGAATCCTGTTATCTTGCTCTCTCCACTCGGATCCCGTTTCTAAACTTTTATTCCGAGCTTCTTCGGCAGCGTCCCATTCTCTCAGGTATTCCCTTAATTCCTTATGGGTTTTTGGTTTAGGACCCCTCAAATCCATTGGCCCTCTTCGATCTCCCTGTTCTACTCTGGGACCTGTTGCAGAATCTAATGGGGTACTCCGACTTATTGGTGCTCGTATTTGCCTGTGGGAATTCATTGTGGCATTCCTATTCTCTTCTTCTGCTCTTTCATTGTCCCATCGTGCCTGTTCCTCCTGCTGGACCCCTTCCGGGTTGTAGATTGACACAATAGGGCCTATGGTGACCGGAACCTGCAAGGCGTCCGGCATCTGGTATGACCTAGCGCATTGCGTCTCTGGAGCCCTCTGGACCACAAATCTTCCCACTACTCTCTGTTCAGGACTAGTTTGGGGTATCTCTACGGTCTTAGTAGCGTCCCACTCTGATACCGGGATCGACTTATACTCTCCCCACCTAGTTCCGTCTACTTGCGGTAATATGGGACTCGCAAGTTCCCCGCTGTATGGAGGTGGTCTGTCTGTCAATAGCCTCTCTATCAGATCCTCCTCCGTCTCACTTTCCTCATCTTCCTGTTCTAGAGGTTTCTTTTCTCCCGTAGCCTCTATCATAGTGAACAGCTTGTCTGCTTCTACCTTCTGCACCCTCCATTTCTTAGCTTCCTCGTCCCATTTAGCATCCTGCACTGCCTTTACTGATCTTCTCACTCTTTCTTGGCGCCTCTTTACGCCCCTTTCGTGTGCTGTTCTAAACCACACACCAAGAGCTTCAAATTGTGTTGGCCTCGGTAGAGGTCTCATTGAAAGCATCGTCGCCTTCAGTTGATTCAACACTTCTAATTTAAACGTTCCAAATCTTGGAAACGCCAGTTCTTTTTGTCCTTCAGTTAGCCTGTGCCACTCGGAAATCCATAATATCGAATGTAAGCCTACATTTACTGCCATATGATATGCTGGTGTGCCTTCTGGTGGAGCTTCTTCTCCGGCATATAAATTTCTCCTTTTCTTTTTAAAGATTTTTCCTAAACCCTTAAAACACTTCATTTTGATTTCTTACTTATTTGCGTCTTGATAACAACCACCAATCCCTGTGCGACTCTCGCTAATCAGCCTATCCCAGCACGGTTCTATGCCAACCGACCAATCTCAGCGCGGCTCTACGCTGACGTCACTTCTCTCTTCAGCAGCTTCTCTCGTACCTCAACTCGTCTCACGATTTCACATGCGTTTTCATTCATACATTGAAAAATGACTACTTCCGTCCAAGCGATCACTTTTCTCTGACTGTACGGCCACAGTCTAACTGTAATTGTCACCTCAACTGACGAAACGTCTTCCCTCTTACGGTCCGACGATCGCCTCAACTGATAGGTTACTTACACACAGTAAACGTACGACCAGCGTCCGCTACTCATTCGCTCCCCCTATCATCGGTCTGTCGGGAAATCAATGGTACCTCATGACCCCCTTTCAATGGTAGACAAATTACTCTGGGTGTTCGATACACCCGAACCACTTAAGTCCTCTGGACATAAGATTTCATCCGGTTGCGCGCGCTCACAACCTTCCCCCAATCACACTACAGGCATTCAACTCCGCTTGACATTACAACACAGGAACAACATAAAACACCGCAATCTTACAACGCATGACCCTTATACTCACTCTCGACCGACTCTGCTGCTTTTCTCTCGACGCACCGTCAGCACCGTCTTCGGCTGAAATTCTTCTTCTGGTCGACGATGACTAGGGACCTTGGGGTAAACTAACCTGGCCTAGGTCGTCTTCCTCAAGAAGATAACCATCATTTCTCTGCTACCAACTGCGGGGAATGAGATTTTGATATCAATTTATGATTATGATAAATTTAATAAAGAATCCCATTCATCGGTTTTGGACCGATAATATCTGTCATTGAGGAAAGGACCACCCCCGCATTGGTTAGACAAACCCCATTAACTGACGCCACTCTGAAGAACCACTTACAACTGATAACGTTTTAAAAGTTTATATAAGATTATTTTGAATGCGTTACAATCCACTCAGGATAAATCTCAAAGTATACAAAATACTAAATCAATTAAAATATCAGTCGCTTTAAGCTTCGGTGTGAAGTGGTTCCTTCTGCGTCATCTGCAGTAAGACAAAAACAATAATCGAGTTAAAACTGTCCCTACTCTATGCTAGGTGACATCCCTACTTCGCAAGTTCCTTCCCTAAAAAGGTGTCAGCAGTTTGACTCCCAAAGAAGTTCAAACTCTCTTAGCCTCTAAAGGAAATCTTAAGTTTCAGAAGCAGTACCCTATCTGCCTACCCATCCGCTCTCTAAGGGTCCTCGGCCTACTGCTCCCTTGCGCTTCTGATGTCTCAGCGCATCTGCTCAAGGCATCTACCCTTCGCCTTTGCTCTCGACTTAGCCTAATGCTAATTGCTCTTCCCTGATTGCTGTCTCCTCCCCGGGGTGCTGTCCCTAAAATACACAATCACAGTGTGGGTGGAACGCCCCTTGACGCCCACCACGGACTTCCCCCGATGATGTCAACTTCCTGCTTCTTCCATTGGTCCACTCCTCGCGTCGTTCGTTAAGTTGACCCTTTTCCTTCGGATGTCATCTCCATCATCTCATCGTCGACTTTTATTGATTCTTTCAGATCATGTAACATACGATTTTAGACAAGGCCTTAACTCTATGTCTCTTAACTTGACCCTGCTAGGTCCTGTGAATGATCTTGTCAAAACATAGTCTACATTCAAAGTGTCTCTCCTCACGTTCGAGCAATAAGCTCCGTCCGGCATTGTCACCTTAAATCTAACAAGTGCTAGACTTCTCGGCTCTCACGTCCACATCAAGCTATTTACGACCTTTACAAGCCCTCTAAATTACATTCATGTGACTATGCTCCTTCGAACTCTTGACCAGTTAGGTTACAAACACAAATGACCTAAACTCTTCCAGCATTCTTACAGAAACCCTCTACACAGTATAACCTTTGGCATACATTTATATGTTCGTATTTTAGCAAAAGCCCTAGTTATACTTAAATACATTCTACATCAAATATATATACTACATAGAATACGACTGTATAGAATATAACCTATACATTTTCCTTGGTTACATCTTTATGTGAGTTCTCTTATACATTTATCCACATTTCTCCACGTTTACGCCTTTCCACGTTATTTTCTCGCCGCTTCTCCAATTTAAAGTTACACATGTTAAAGTTACACACGTACACGAACTCTACTGTGCACGTTCTACATTTCATACACATTTCTACATTTCTACATCTACCCATCATGTATACGGGCCTTCTAAATCTAATACATGTTTAACATGTGAATACACTTACATTTCCTATATTATGTTATCACTTTTCGTTGGCCTTTACGTTATAGTTGTCAACTTTACATTACGATATGCTTTCATTCCTACGTTTATAACATATGCATCTAGATATGGCTACTATATACTTGACATTCAAATTGCGCTCTCTCAAGTGCTTCCCAACTTCTACAGCCTGCTGCTGCTTTCTGGCTAAAGTTCGCCTACAGTCCAGTCCGCTGAAGTTCTGCACCAGTCCTGCTTCTGGCATGTACTACAAGCTCCAGTACTACAATATTTGGTAAGGAGAGTCTTGCAATCGCCACTCTGCCCCTTTGACTTTTTTGGGCCTCTGGACTTTTTCCTTCTGCTGATGTCTGCCTTGCTTTCCAGAGATTCCTCTCTGTAAGCCGTGGTGTACTCCACCCAAACAGCGTGGCGTCCTGTCCGCGGACCTTCTAAGAGTGAGTTGGAGAACCCCGCTAGACCCAGCCTCCGACAGGTGGACTTGTCATTATACAGTGTATATTTTCAGGGCTCGTCAATAACAGCCTTATTGTGGAGGCCTACATGGACAGATGCAGAGGTTCAGCAGCAAAGGCTTGAGTCTCGCCTGGCAAGATTGGGAAGACTGAAAAGCTTTGCAGAGAGCCTAACGGCCAATTGAAAACACATTTGTAATATTAAAGGCCTTAGTAGTCTCACGATTCCAGCCTAGATCCATTTCATGGCCTTTCAACATACTGCACCATGTCTCTCCAGGCTAGACGGAGTGCACTTGACTGAGGAAACCAACCCTCGAATTTTAGGCTCAGATCTACAGTTCTCCTCTGACCTCCGAGCTAGTAAAACAATAATCCTAGCAGGCACTTAAAGTCAAGTGGAGGGAAAACACTGAATCTCATTCTGAGAGGCCGGGTGTCCAGCTGGCCAAATCCAAACGCCACCCCCACCCCCTTCCTGGAGATACCGATAACACGAGTACTATAACTCCAGGGACTGAGTTAATCGGAGACTGCAAGGGTGATCTTGCGAGTCTCCTTAGAAATTAAGAATGACATATAAAATCGATACTTTTGGTAGGATTTCCCCAGCCTTCTACCCAGCAGTGCAATGCTTTAAATGGGCTGGTACTGCCCAGTACTGATTACCGGCCTTTTTTTTTTTTTGTTGAGAGGGAGTGTACCGGCACAGTGACGTAATACATTTAATTGGAGAGTGCTGGCACTTCTCAGAAACAAGCAGGTACTCTGGTTCGGAGTACCTGCGTTTTTATTTTTCCATTTCAAGCTCTGAGCAGCTGAAATCCTCGGCTGAACCAACACAGGTCACGTTCTGGAGCACAAGCAGAGACCTTATAAGGCATGGGCAAAGTGGGCTCTGGCCTAGAGCCCCAGGCTTTCGCGGGGGCCCCATGATAGATCAAACTCTGTTCTCCACACACTGGTGCCCTGATGACCTTGAATGCTTCTTAAACACAGATTGTTTTAAATACTATTTTCGTGTAATTTATTTTTAATACGGGTAATGTGTAGGAGTTGATTACAGACATTTTGTAGACACATTTTGTGTTTATGTTTCATGCAGCGTCCGTTAAAAAGTTTCTTTTAGATCGGATTTCACATATGAGAAATGGGAGGGTGTCACAGAGATTATTTGTAGTAATATTAGTGAGCTGCTGCTGTGTTACAATATTAAAAACACAAGTCACTATCCCTGAATATTAGATATAAACGCATTTTGAGTTTGGACAAGTGTGCCTGTGCATTGTCAGTGACCTGGCCATAGAGGGCATGAAAGAGCTGACACTGCATCATAAATTCAAAGCTGTTCTGAACAGGGGCCCCCAAAATATGTTTGGCCCAGGGCCCCCAAAATCCTTAAGATGTCCCTGAGCACAAGGGAGACCCTGGAATCCAAGGAGACCTCCTGACAATGGTTAACACTGTTGTACCTCAGGGTCCATTGTTCTTTAGAAAAAGCCCACTGAGATCAGTACTTTTCCCGTGGATTTAGCCATTTTTCTGTGGCCGCTAACTACTTTTACTAGCCTCATTCAATCAAATGAACGAATATGTCGTAATCGAAGCCACTGAATGGTAGAGCCCTCTCCCATCAGGCAATGCAACAGCAGCTTCATTTTCAGAAAATTAGTACATGCTGGTTTGTGTCGTGTGCATGGAGCGTGACTGTCACGAGTGTCACTCCGTCACAGCTCTTGACTGTCTTGCTCTGATCAGTGTTGTAATTCTTCAAATGTTATGGAAGGTTGGGCCGTGGGATGTTTTACAGTTGCGATTCATTCTACTGGTAACTTACGGATGGATCAGATGTTCTTCTCCTGAATAGACCTTCTAGAAGTATCCATCCTTTCCGGCTTCTTCATTATTTATACGGATACACTTCCTTACACTGGCGACGAGCTGGCACGGATCAATTGCCCTTATTTCATCTATATTTATTTATTTTAAATAAAAATAATTTCTCTGTTCACAAGGAATTTGAAATATTTTGAATTTGGATGACATTTGCCAGAGAAGAGGATTAATACTGACATGTTGCTGTACAAGGTTGCTGATGCTGTACAAGAGTGGCGTTTACTGAGAAGTAGTGAGTTTTCTCTGGACACAATGTCTATTATTGTCGGCGGTTGCTGAGGAGAAGCCTAGTGTGTATATTTGAAATACACATACCTTGAGACGCGTCATGACGAAGATCAACTGATGCCTGGAATCTTACCAGAGATCTGGAATTTGAATATGAAGCCTGGATTCTGGATTTCACTGCATTTCATCTATGATCCAGATCTCTATGTGCAGTCGTCAAATAGTTGTCACTGTACGAGGAGTGACATCACGTCTTAACACGCAATTGCATGCAACATAAAGTAATGTGCAGCCAGTTTGGATCCTTCAGTGTAAACAAAATCACTTGGCAACCTGTACCAGCACATTCCAGTTTTGGTTATACTGCGGTGATAAGCACACCAAATCAGTGCTTTATTTTGACTTTTAGAAAATACGCTTGTACATCGGTGACAAGCACACCATTGGACATTTGGTACTTGTTACTTTATTATACTTTATGGCAACTTTCTGACATTAGTCAGTACTTTCATTCATTTATCATTTTGCATTTTGAACAAACTACAAGAGCATTTCTACCGTGTGTCTTTCGGTGATAAACACACCACGTACTCCTCAAGGTACATTTGCACTAGTTACAACATGCTTATCAGATTTTTTGGGTGATACGCACACCGCATATTATTATTATTATTTGTTGAATTTGTAAGGCGCTCAGCTACCCAAAAAGGGTTTCCGGTGTATCCTCAAAGGTACACTCTTGTGTTTAGGTGACATGCATATTTCTTTTCAATTCCATTTTTTCCTGCTTCATGTTGTCTTGTCAGTGTTAGTATTGAATAATTTGCCATTTTATCAATCGCACTAATTTATTTTTCTTCTAAGAGTCATTATTGTATTATTGATTGCTGTTGTTTATTTCATTCACATAGCCATGTCAGGAATACTTCCTCCTCCCTGCTTTCTTACTTCTCCAGGTGAACTTCCCATGGCATGGGAAGTGTGTGAGCCTGTTTTTTTTAGCTTATGTGGAAGTATTAAAGGGAGAAGACTGTGAACCTCAATGGAAACTTGCATTATTAAAACATTGTTTAGGGGGCATTGGACTGACAGAATTTAACACATTACCTGGGTTACCGGATCACTGACAAAATATCGAAGGTCAAAAAATCAACCTACAAAAATATCGGAGCAAGAATATCGAGGCCAAGAACATCGATATCCTATCTACAACATTGTAAATACAAAAACATCCACCCAAAAATATTGACATGAAAAATATCGTTAGTAAAAATATCGTTTTTTTTAGTTAAAAAAATATGTAAAATAAACTAAATAATATTTATAAATAAAATGAACATAGTAGTAATAAGTAATATATATAATTTACTAAAACATTAATTAAACATATACATATATTATATAATATATATACTTAATAATCAGTTTTAATAATTATTTGAATAACTTATAAATGATTACAAAATATAAATTACAAATACATCTATACCCATAAAACAATAACATACATTTAATAATTATGTATAACAAATTAATAAATTTAATTTACTTTTAATATTTTTAAAATTAATTATATATTACATTAACTAAAATAATACAAAACATATTAAATCGCAGAGGGAATAAAACTACTATTCCAACTCCAAAAAATACAACAGTAAGGAAAATGTTGGATAGCGTAGGACTTAAAATTACTATTCCCACTCCAGAGAGTGCAATAGTAGAGAAACTGTTGGATAGCGTAGGGGTATAAATTACTGTTCCCACTCCTGAGAGTGCAACAGTAGGGAAAGTGTTGGATAGCGTAGGGGTAAAAATTACTATTCCCACTCCACGGAGTGCAACAGTAGGGAAAGTGTTGGATAGTGTAGGGGTAAAAAATACTATTCCCACTCCAGGGAGTGCAGCAGTAGGGAAAGTGTTGGATAGAATAGGGGAAAAAATTACTATTCCTACTACAGAGAGTGCAACAGTAGGGAAAGTGTTGGATAGCATAAGGGTAAACATTACTATTCTCACTCCAGAGACTGTAACAGTAGGGAAAGCATTGGTTAGCGTAGGAGTAAAAATGACTATTCCCACTCCAGTGAGTGCAACAGTAGGGAAAGCGTCGGGCAGCATAGGGATAAAAATTACTTTTCCCACTCCAGTGAGTGCAATAGTAGGGAAAGTGTTGGATAGCGTAGGGTTAAAATTACTATTCCAACTCCAGAGAGTGCAACAGTAGGGAAAGCGTTGGATAGCGTAGAAGTAAAAAAAAAGCATACTTATAAATAAATATTTTTTTAAATAATTAATGAATTAATTATTAAATAACCCTAAACTATTTATAATACAAATACATAAATATTAAAAACATAATTACCAATGAATAATTAATTAACAATAAATTAATAATGAATACCAATAAATATTAATTAATACATATAAATTACCAAATATCAAATATTGAAAAATAAAATATGTTAATACCCCAAAACATATTAATTATTAAAACTCCATTACCGATTAACAAATACTGAATAATTAAATGATTTTTATACCAAAAAGATTAATTATTAAACATTAATTACCAATTAATAATAGCTTAATAATATATTAATTACATTTATCAATCAAGAATATTTAATATTATTTAATTACCAAATAATGATAAAACACCAATGAATTAATTTTCATAACCAAAAAAGTATAATTTAAAATAATTACCAATTAATAATTAATGTCCAATAAATTAATTATCAATACCTAACAATAAATGTGATAGTTACTTAATTAGATTTCAATTACTTCCAACACTATTCCCCTATAAACGCACAACATACTCCAATAATAAAATAATACACTTAATATAATCAATTATTACAAATTAATTTCCGATTAATAAAAATTAATTACTAATTATTAGTTAATTAACAATAATCTAATTATCAATACCAATCAATTAACCCTATTCCCCTATAAACCCACAACCCACTACTGTACTAAAAAACAAAAACAACTTAAAAACAATTATTAAAATATAACAATTGTATACATGTATTTTAAAAAAGTACAACACTTAACAAAACACATATAACACATACATAATAAATACATAAGAAAATACAAAACAATAATATATATATCGATATTAGTAACATCGATATTAGTAACATCGATATATTAAATATCAATATTAGTAGTAGAAATAAGCTTTATTCGATTTACATAAAATCATAAAAGCACAACAAATGCATATAAAAACATCACACTTAATAAAAGCTTACATGTTAAATTTAGCATTTGAGAAGAGCTACGGTCATGAACAAATCTTAAAAAAACGTCCAATACAGTTAGAATTACAAATAGTGATAACCAGCACAGAATACATAAAAAGACCCAGGCAAGAATATTTCACAGCATGGTTTTCCGCAGCAACATGACCGATCTTAAAAACCGAGATACCACGAAAATCACATGCTCATCTTCCAATTTTAACAATCGTACGAATGCAGGCTTACAATTTCTTACTCCCCATCGTTTTAACAAAGGTTTCAAGTAAAACTTTCTGGGGACGGAATAAAAGGGACAAAGGAGCATTAAATGCAGGTTAGATTGGAGTGCGATGCTATCACACGGACAAATCAAAGTCGATGTAGACCAGTTATTCATCTCCGGTACAGAAACAATACGAAAGAAAGTACCGAGACGTAAACGAGTCAAAAGCATTCTATAATAAGGACTAGGGTCCACTTTTAAATACTTTTGCATGCCTTCAATAGGGGTGATTTCTTGGAAATTTAGGATGGTTTGCTTACTTTTTTCAGTGTTCCATCTCAAGATTTCCAGATGGGTGGTCAGTGTTTTCTTAAGAACTGCTCTACTCACACCCTCCATACTCCTGGGGTTTACATAGTAATCCAGAAGGCCTATGTCATTGAGTACAGATCTTACGTATGACAACCACCTGAAGTTTGCGACCCCATCTAGGGCCAGACAGTCCTCCAGAATATCCCTGTTAAAGCTGGCCTCTCTGGTAGTCCATACCTTGTGCCATAAGAGAATTGGGGCTATCTTAATTATGTCCCCCAGATGTTTAACTCCCGCCTCTATATGTGTCATGAATGAGGATGTAGTCTTTGGGACACCCA
Organism: Lissotriton vulgaris; assembly: GCF_964263255.1. Classification (NCBI taxonomy): domain Eukaryota; kingdom Metazoa; phylum Chordata; class Amphibia; order Caudata; family Salamandridae; genus Lissotriton; species Lissotriton vulgaris. The sequence continues at coordinate 162,262,011 of NC_141700.1, forward strand.
GAAGGTAGTTGATGAACTGGTTCTCACAACTCTGCAAGGATTGGTCCTTCTCGATGCCCCAGAGACCCGCTCCGTAGGTGGCCGTGGACACACACTTCGCCTGGTATATTTGAACCAGTTCTTTGGCTGGTTTACCACCCACTCTATTAGAAAAGGCGCGTAAGGCACCTATAGTATGGATGAAGGCCAGCTTTCTGGCTTCGATCGCCTGTTTCCAGCGACATTTCCTTTCAAACATTATGCCAAGGTAACAGAACTTGTCTACGGTGGCTATATTCTGATTGTTCAGGAGTACTTTGCAAGGGATCTTAGTGAGCTTGTTACTACATGGCATGGTAAAAGTCTTCTGGATATTTACTTTTAACCCTCTATCCTGCATAAAACCTGCAAATTTAGACACTGCCCTCTGCAGTCCCACTTGTGTTCGGGACATTATTGCCGCATCGTCTGCGTAAAGAAGGATCGGAACCGGTAAGCCTTTCACAGTAGGGTAGTCATTTTGAAAGAGAGAAAGGTAGTGGCCCACTGAGTTGATATAATAAGTAAATAGCCTAGGTGCTAAGATGCACCCTTGCCTGACTCCTCTTGACAAGGCGAATTTGTCCGTGCATTCGCCTTGCTTACCAAATCTCACTCTTGCCCCGCAGTTATGGTATAATTCTCTAATAGAGGTGATTATGCATGCATCGATGCCCATTTCGGTCAATATTGACCATAACAAAAGGTGGTCCACACAATCAAAAGCCGAACTCAAGTCGACAAAAGTAATAAAAAGTGATCCACCTCTGGCCTGCGTGTATTTGGCACAAAGAAGGGCCAGGTTTAGACACTGCTCAGCAGTCCCTATACCCTTCCTGAAACCATATTGGAGGTGCGAAACTACATTGTGTTCCTCCTCCCATTCTTGGAGTCTCTTTAAGATAATCCTCCCTGCTAGTTTCATAAGGCCATCTAATAAAGATATCGGCCTATAGCAGGTTGGATCATCACGCCTGCCCTTTTTAAAAATTGGGACCACTATTGCATCCGACCAACTATCTATGAACCCCTGTTGGTTGCCTTTATTCAACACATTTGTGAGCAAGGGGGCCCAAAAATCTGGTTCAGCCTTGTACACATCCACAGGGGTACAATCTGGCCCAGGAGCTTTGCCTGATGCACTATCCCTAATTGCATCACACATCTCCCCCACCGTGAATGTGATATCAATAGGGAATGCAGACACGTGGAGATCGGTCTTTCTTCTGCTGTCTATGATTTGTGGGACAGTTGGAACATGTCCTGTTAAAGTGGTAGTTGCATCTGGCTGTGTGTCCGTATACAGCTTTTTGAAGTGTGTCAACCATATGTCACCTGTTATTGCCAGATCAATTTTATTACCATTGTTAATTGGCTGGTACGAGGATTTAACGAGCCTCCAGAACTTGGTGGAGTTTTTCTGGGCAGAGGCTTCTTTTAGTGAATCCCACGCTTGCTTTTTTAAGGCCAGAGTTCTTTCTTTTAATGTACTTTTATATGTTTTCCTCGCACTACGAACTGTGTCGGGGTCTCTAGGTTTGAGGGCTAAAACTTTTTTAAGAGATTTTAATGCTTTTGTGCAATTCCGATCAAACCACCCTTCTCTTTGTACATGATTAGTGTTCGCTGCCCTGGTCAGCAAGTTTTTTATTCGCTGTTGGATATTACCAAAGGCAGTCATAACTGAAGAAGAGTCCGCTTGTTCCTCTAGACAGAGGTTAACATCGTTTACAGAGTCTAAAAGTAGTTTTTTCAAAAAGGTAGCGGGAACAATCCTCTCCCATTTCACAGTGTAGCCGTTAATTTTGGCTAAATCAACACCATAGGGGTACCTACAAGGGGTTGGGTTCTTAGAATTACGTTCCTTTGTTTTAACACTAACAGAAAGGGGGTAATGGTCGCTAAATACATCCTTCCCAACCACACACGAGGTTAAAATTCCAGAATTGGCAGTGGAAATTAATATAAAATCAATGGTTGAATTGCAATCTCTACCAAAGAACGTTGGCTCGAACTGCACAGGTGAGGGACAGTGCAAGTTGGCAAAACAGAGATTAAATTTAAGGACAAAAGTGTTTAACAACATCCCTCTCTTTGTGTGCACAAAATGAGTTGGATAATCCTCGCCAGGGTCCGAAATACCACACAGGGGGGATTCGGACTGTGGACAGATGGTACAATTGAAATCCCCAACCCACATTGTTGTAGCCCCCTCAAGGTTATCCACAATATGTGACAACAGGCGAGATATATTTGACATGGTGGACTCCAGTTCAGTGTCAGTCATATTATTATAAAAATTCAGCAATACTATATTCTCTAATGTGCCCCACCTGAGAAGTAAAATTTGAAAGTGGGTATTAGAGATGAATTTATGGATCTTAGCCTTTGTTGCTGTTGATACATAGACACAGAGTCCCCCCTTATTATGACCCTGGGCTGATGGTATGGCAGGAGAATAGAAAGTTTGGTACCCCAGTAAGTGCACTTCCTTACAGCACCAAGTCTCTTGGAAACACAGGATATCATACCTATGGATAAGGTTCAGCCAGGTTTTATTGAGGGCCTTGCTGGCTAGGCCCGCCACGTTCCATGAGATAAGTGAGCTAGTGGCAGTAACCTCACAAGTGACTACAGAAGGACGGCCCCGATTCACACAAGGTAGGTCAAGTTGTTGTCTTCTGGTGATACAAGTGTGTGAAGAATTCAAAGAATTGGGAGTTACATTGTTACCCACACCCTGTTGTGACTGTGGGTGACCAAGTGACCATAGTTCGTTTGATGTGTCCGTACCCACTTCTGTTCTGCCACTAATGTTCTTTAGAGGGCTAGATGGCGCGGGGTGGATGAGGATATGGTGGCTAGAACACAGGCCGTCCGGAAATTTCTCTCCAATAATTGATTGATGGAGTCATTCATTGTCATCCAATCCCGATAACGGTTGGCAAAAATTGGACATGGGTATGTTCCAAAATTCTTTGGGATTGTGATGACGTGGGTTGCCCCAGTAGAAGTTTGAATGGTTAGTTTTCCTTGGTTGTGAAGGTGCCTGACTGGATTGTTGCCAGAAGTCATTGGTATTTTGGATTAGATTCTGATCTATTCGTGTCTTTGCATAGGCCAAGCTATCATGGCCAAAAGGTCTATGTGACAATTGGACAGGAGGATTCGGATGGTAGGGAAAAGGAGTGTTATCACCCTTGTGGAAGTTATGAAATGTAGGGGTGTTAAAACCTCCGGGGGTTTTAGGACAGCCATGGCTATACAGATGGTGGGACCTAAACTGAGGTGGCGGTTTCCTCAGTGTGGCCTCAGGATAGAAATAGCTTAGGTTGTGAGTTGAAATGCCCCCCTCCCCCATTCCAGGATACCAATCACTAATGTAGGTTACCAATCTGTGATCCTTGAAATTTACTAGGATCACGTCGCCATCAATATCCTTGGGTCTAGTACCTACCCAATGGCATCGTCTGGCCGAGACGATATCGCCATTAAGGTGAGGCGGGAGTGGTCTATTTCTCCTCAGCCAATAAATGACCTTATTTTTTAGGTTGGCCTGATGTTCACGCTTGCCTTCTGGCGGGGGCAACACTCCCGTTAGCGCTATAACATAATTTAGGCATTCAGGGGGCAAGTCTACGGTGTTCTGTGTTCCACTAATTGACTGGTGTGGGATGGTAAGTGTGGGTTTTGAACTAGTACTATTGTTTGAGCGCTTAGTGTGGGACCTTCTAGGAGAATTAGGTTTATCCGCAGTCAGAGGTTTTTCTGGTACAGTTGTTTTACTAATACTTCTATTACTATTTTTAGCCTGTGATTTCGGGTTTTGGGCCAGTTTTCGTGGCCCTGGTGTTGGGGGTGCAATTGCCTTGGGTGTACCAGACACTGTCTTAGGTGTTTTAGATGTTTTAGATTCATTAGGATATTTAGAAGACTGTGTAAAGACTCCAGGGTCAGTTGGTTTAAGAGAGGATGGCTCTGAATGCCCTTGCAGGAGTTTTTCCACATTCTCCCCTAATCTTTTGATCCTTTCAGTGAGAGGAAGGATCAGTGCCTTAATGAGGCAGTCGATGTCATCCAATAGACCCGCGTAGCTGGGTACCGAGATAGAACTGGGAATAACCTCCCTCTCGGGCAGTGCAGCCCCAACCTTATTAGGAACAGTAAATATAGAAGGTGAAGATTGATTAAGGGGGACAACTCTCTTTTTAATTGTCAACTTCTTTCTCCGCTTCCTAGGCGGGGAGCCAAGGGGGAGTTTACTAGAGGGGGTTTTAGAGCTTTTAGGAATGTCCATAGGTAATGTCAATGGGTGCTGGACCAGATTCATACACTTAGTGTGGTGATCAGATGTACTTGGTGTAAACACGGGAGATGGAATGTCTGGGTCATAGAGAGGAGCTGGATCTACAGCAGGGGTACATAAGTCAATTGACTGAAAGTCAAGTACCTGAGAATTGGCAGGCCCATCGATGGTGATGATTTCATTCTGTGCGGTCGATTCAGTCTGGAAGATGAGTGGAATGTCATCTATGGGAGATGAAATGTTTACAAGATCTACTGAAGGAGAAAACTCCGTTACAGTTGAGCTGACTGTTGTAATTGCATCCACGAGTGTTGTGGGTTTTAATTTCAACCTGTCAATAGAAAGACGCCGACTCGCCCTTTTTTCAGCCAAAGTAATTTCCCGGTCTACATCAGTTTTAATTTTGGCAAAGAATTTGTCTAAAGGGCCTAACGTGAGAGACCCTTGTGCGACCGGTGCCTGCGATGCCTCAGAAGAAGACATCGTTGTCGGTAGTAAAGCGATGCGAAGGCAAAATAGGCAGGATTTCGATAAGATAGCTTACTGGGACAGTTAAGTTCCCGGGTGGGACTTAGAGAAAGGGCCCGGCCCGGCCTCGTTTGGCCCCGGACGGCCACAGACGGCCCCGCTCTTGTCCCGGTCTTCTCCCGGCGCTCCCCGCGCGCTCCCTTGCTGCGGAGGTAGTGCTTCTTTTTGTAGCTATACTGGATTGGCTTCACCGAAGGGGGCGGTGCCGGCAGGGAGAGCAGCCCAGCTGGGATTGGGCGTGCGGGGACTCCTGGTCCGTGGAGTCCCCCGCTCTCCGCTCGCAGCCCTGCCGGTCCTGTACGTTGGTGTGAGGCCCCTTTAATTATTTCTATCAGCTGCCCAAAGCTGCGATGCGGGACCCGCGGAGCGGGTCCGGCGAGGCGTGGCGGCTGCTGCTGGCTGTGACGGTGATTCTCGCAGGAAGGTCGGCTTTACTTTTGGCTGTCCGCTGTTGCCTTGTAGATGCGGCCTTTTAATGATTGTGAAGGCGGGGGGCGGTGCCGGCAGGGAGAGCAGCCCAGCTGGGATTGGGCGTGCGGGGACTCCTGGTCCGTGGAGTCCCCCGCTCTCCGCTCGCAGCCCTGCCGGTCCTGTACGTTGGTGTGAGGCCCCTTTAATTATTTCTATCAGCTGCCCAAAGCCGCGATGCGGGACCCGCGGAGCGGGTCCGGCGAGGCGTGGCGGCTGCTGCTGGCTGTGACGGTGATTCTCGCAGGAAGGTCGGCTTTACTTTTGGCTGTCCGCTGTTGCCTTGTAGATGCGGCCTTTTAATGATTGTGAAGGCGGGGGGCGGTGCCGGCAGGGAGAGCAGCCCAGCTGGAATTGGGCGTGCGGGGACTCCTGGTCCGTGGAGTCCCCCGCTCTCCGCTCGCAGCCCTGCCGGTCCTGTACGTTGGTGTGAGGCCCCTTTAATTATTTCTATCAGCTGCCCAAAGCCGCGATGCGGGACCCGCGGAGCGGGTCCGGCGAGGCGTGGCGGCTGCTGCTGGCTGTGACGGTGATTCTCGCAGGAAGGTCGGCTTTACTTTTGGCTGTCCGCTGTTGCCTTGTAGATGCGGCCTTTTAATGATTGTGAAGGCGGGGGGCGGTGCCGGCAGGGAGAGCAGCCCAGCTGGGATTGGGCGTGCGGGGACTCCTGGTCCGTGGAGTCCCCCGCTCTCCGCTCGCAGCCCTGCCGGTCCTGTACGTTGGTGTGAGGCCCCTTTAATTATTTCTATCAGCTGCCCAAAGCCGCGATGCGGGACCCGCGGAGCGGGTCCGGCGAGGCGTGGCGGCTGCTGCTGGCTGTGACGGTGATTCTCGCAGGAAGGTCGGCTTTACTTTTGGCTGTCCGCTGTTGCCTTGTAGATGCGGCCTTTTAATGATTGTGAAGGCGGGGGGCGGTGCCGGCAGGGAGAGCAGCCCAGCTGGGATTGGGCGTGCGGGGACTCCTGGTCCGTGGAGTCCCCCGCTCTCCGCTCGCAGCCCTGCCGGTCCTGTACGTTGGTGTGAGGCCCCTTTAATTATTTCTATCAGCTGCCCAAAGCCGCGATGCGGGACCCGCGGAGCGGGTCCGGCGAGGCGTGGCGGCTGCTGCTGGCTGTGACGGTGATTCTCGCAGGAAGGTCGGCTTTACTTTTGGCTATCAATATTACTAACTTCGATATTACTTACATCGATATAAAACAAATCAATATTACTTACCTTAGGGTCAATATTAAGTCCATCGATATTCTGTCCCTTCGATATTGTCACCTTGATATTAGTGTAGGTGAATATGTAATTTTCGATATTTTGACTGCTCACCCTGCGTTACCTAATCCTGGTAGAATCAATGTTTATCATTATGCATCTTCACAACTCAATTTGCAGTTTGGTAAAAAGAAAAATGTTGTAATGGAAAGATTTATTTTGTATTCACATGAACAACAATCAGATGAGTCAATTGAGGATTTTGTATCTGCACTTAGATCTCTGGCTGTTTCCTGTAATTTTGAGCATATATCGTTGAACAAGTTCTCAGAGACCAAATTTTAATGAGAACAAATAACAAAATAGTTCAAGAGAGGCTATGGACTACCTCTGATTTGTTCTTGAGTGCTGCTATTGACATTGCTAAATCCATAGAACATTCTGAAAAGTTTGTTAAACAAATTAGGGGTAACAATAAAGTTGATGTATTCGATATTGTTAAGGAAGCAAAGGAGATAGATAAACAAAAGAAATAATTTCCCCATAGAAATGATCATTCCACAAAATTCGACAATAAATTTAGAAAACTAAATATGAAAGAAGAAATTTCCAATTACTTTTCTACAGATTTGGGAGTAATGGACATTTGGCTAATTCTGGAATGTGCCCTGCAAGTGAATACAATTGTTACAAATGTAATAAGAAAGGTAATTTTTGGAAATCAGTTCCAAAAAGAGTCAATTCCATGAAAAATGTGGATGATTGTGATAATTCCTATGACAGCTTTGAAAATGAAATTAACAGTTATCAATGTTTGTGAAAATGAAGGTTTTACCAAATTTCCTTCTTGTTTTATCTCTTTAGATTCTTGTACATGGTACACCATTATATCCTCAGATATTTTTTATGGCAAGTGGCCTAACAGAGCTCTTCTTTCGGCTGACGTGTCACCTGGTGGCTTCACAGTACATACAATTGATGTAGTTGTTTTTTTTGGCTCATTTAGTTTTTTCAGGACTTCACACATTTAGTAAAATTTATGTTGCTGAATCAGGACAGTCACTTTTAGGATGGCTACGTCAAGAACATGTGGGCATTAGACTTGATCCCAGAGCTGACCCTCCTGTTTATGCTTCCTGTTTATGCTATTGATTCCCATAAAAATACTCACCAAGTAAACTCAAGCTGCATTGATGAATTAATTGAACAATTTCCCAGTGTATTTAGCGGAAAATTAGGGAAATACCAAGGTTTCGAGCATGTTAGTAAGTTACATGACAACGTTGTACCTGTTCGTCACAAAGTAAGAAATTTACCTTTTTCCTACAGGAATGAGTTAAAGGACATGCTTAAAGACTTGTGTGAAAAAAACATAATTGAACCCATTGAGTCATCCCCATGGGTTTCTCCCATTTTTATTTTGTTTAAATCTTCAGGCGAATTTAGACTATGTGTGGACTTACGCAGCTTAAATAATGCCATCTGGGTCGATGCTCACCCCCTGCCAAATTTGCATGAGATGGTATCAACCTTGGCTGGTGCTCAAGTATTTTCGTGCATTGATTTAGCCAGTGCGTACCACCAGGTTGTTCTTGCTGAAGATTGAAGAATCAAAGAACTTAACAGCTTTTATCACCCTAGAAGGTCTTTTTAGGTATTGCTGTATGCCTTTTGGCCTTGCCAGTGCTGCTTCTGTTTTCCAGAGACTAATGAAAGACACCTTAGAAGGTTTAACAGGTGCTATTGCGTTCCAGGATGATATTCTGGTGTATGGCAAGAACAATGAGGAACATGGTTACAATTTACGAAAAGTCATAGCTGCCTTTTCTGGGAAAGGTCTTACTCTCCGTCTTGATAAATGTAAAATCAAAGCAATGGAAGTAGAATATCTTAGACATACCATCAGTGGAATGGACATCAAACCCAAACAAAAACACGTTAAAGCATTATTAATGCCCTTGTTCCCTCTTCAAAAGAACAATTAGTAGCTTGTCTTGGTTTAACTGAATTTGATGCAAAATTCATCCCTAACTATTCATCCAAAGTAGATCCTTTCAGATGCCTTCTCAAGAAAAATGCAAATTTTTCTTGGTCTAATGACATGTCTCATGCTTTTGGAAATTTGAAGAACTTTATTGTCAATGCCCCATGTTTAAAAATCATTTGTGTGTGGGAAAAGTTGCATCATCATGGTAGATGCCAGCCGTTTAAAAAAATGTAAAGTCCTCATATAGCAATAGTTTAGAATTGGAGGTGTCGGGTGCCCAGTTTTCTGAGTGGTACCGGCCTTTTGGAGATTCTCCTGGGTATTCACAGCATGTGCATGGAGAATTTCCATTTGCCTTTATACTCTTGAGCTCATTTTTGTCCATTCCATTTCAGCTTCGATTCTGGGATGAGCTCGTCACTTTGATTAATCGTTCAAGTTTCTACTTGATGTAATCTATTGCATTGCTTTAAATCATCGGACAATTGCAATGGTAACGGTGTTGTTGCCTATTGATCATATAATTTTCCCAGATTGTTCAAAATTTGTTTGCTCTTCCCCTATTCCAGCTTCTGTCTATTTTGTTTTTTCTTTGAACAGAAGCGACCCACTCATTAACAGTTGGAGGTGTATTTTTTACCCAGTTAATACAAATCTCCCTCTCGCTAGCAATATTAATACAAACAAGATTTTTTCTTGGTCTTTATTTAGTTTAAATTCCCAGGCCAATTTCCAACTTCTCCCAAAAATAATCAAATTCATACTCACGTCCACCTGCATTCCCAATGTCTTGGACAAGATTTTACCTATTTTTCTCCAAAATTCTTCAAGGTAGGGGCATTGGCCAAACATGTGTAGATCATCTGCGCCCCGTTCCCCGCATTTGGGACAACTCCTCTCGCTTTGGCCTTTAAACTTCGACAGCCTCTTAGGGGTCCAGTATGCTCTATGCATTGTGAATATGTGATTCTTTTTCAATGGTGCAGATTTTACTGTTTCCCAACTGTTTAGTGATATATTTTTAACAGAGGGAAAATTGCCAGCCTCTTGGAACGAGGCAACAATCAACTTAAAGCTCAAGGCAGGGAAAGACCCAATGAGAACGGAATCCTATAGGCCAATATCACCTTTAAATACCGATTACAAAGTCTATACACAAATTCTAGCTAAAAGGCTCAGGGAGATCGCAGGCTCAGTAGCCCACTTAAATCAAAAAGGTTTTATTAAAGGACGGCACATACAGGAATTAGCACATGAGCTCATTACAGCAATAGATATTGCAGCCCATTATGATACACCATTGTCCGTTTTAACCCTAGATGCAGCTAAGGCATTTGACAGGGTAAGTTGGCCCCTTTTAACTGCCACTTTAGCGAAGTTCAACCTAGGCGAGACATTCCAAAATGCGAGTAAACAAATATACAAAAACCCGACAGCAAAGGTACTAGTAAACGGAGTATTAACCAATAGTATAACAATAAGAAGAGGAGCAAGGCAGGGGTGCCCCTTATCACCCTTGCTATTTGATTTATATATCGAACCACTGGCAGAAAAGATAAGGTAGGAGACAGGAATTACCCCATTTAAACACCAGGGATGGGAGAAGAAAGTTGCACTTTTTGCTGGCAAACTTATGATATTTACGAGTAATCATGAAGCTTCTCTACCAAAATAGAAGGCATACTAGAGGAATATGTGGCAGTATCAGGATATCTAGCAAATCAGACTAAAACTGAAATTTTACAGTGGAATAATCACTTCCACGACCCTAGAAGAAAGGAAAAAATAAAATAAAATACTTGGGCATCAACATTTTAGTAGATCTCAAGGAAATCCCAAACAAAAACTTTGAGAGAATACACAAACAAATAAAGAAGTTGTTAAAAGTATGGGAAGACCTTCCGTTATCGTTTATTGGAAGATCTAACATAATAAAGATGGCCATACTCCCCAAATTCACCTACGTATTTAGTACCATCCCACTTGATTTCAATCACAACCAAATAAAAAAGTTATAAGGGGAACTGGGCTGCTAAAGGGGCCAGGAGAGCATTCTAATTTAAAAATGTGAGGATATTACTAGGACAATATGATCTGTACCCTGACCACTTAAAAGCTTTGCTTAGCAGGGAAGGAAGCCATTTTCTATATAAGTACGGTCACCCCAAGTATTTAAAAAAAATAAGACTAAAAAGCTTAAAGGCGGCGATTTCACTTTGGTATCAAAGGAGAAAGATACTAAAAATACCCTACTATGGCAGATATGCACGCATATGGGACTCCCCAGGAACACCCGAATGTCTAAAAGATAAATTAGCAAACGTATTGAAAGAAAATAACATCAATTATTGGGTGAGATAATAATTCAGAACTCTGTAGTAGACTGGGAAACACTGAGTGAAAGAACTAATGGAACAATTTCAAGATTTAAATATTATCAAATAAATAGTTGGATTAAGAATCTTAAAGGCACGGAAGAAGGCTACGGGACAACAGAGGAAACACTGCAGGAAAAAAGACCATAAAAAAGAAATAGCCTGCTGGTATTGGGCACTGATTGAAGAAGGAGAATAATACTATGATACCCCCAACAATATCTGGGGAGGATCATTTCTCGAGTTCGACATAGCAAACAAATGGCAAAGCTCTATGAACACTTGTTGTGTGGTACTATTACAGAGGGACAATGGGAAAGAGTGGATAGTAGCATATGCTTCCAGAGTGTTAAAAAATTCTGGAAAGCACTATTCTGTCATAGAAAGAGAACTACTTGCTTGTGTTTGGGGGGCTGAACACTTCAGAAAGTTTTAATGGGGAACCAAATTTACCATTAAGATTGATCATAAACCTCTTGTTTTCCTGATAGCTCCAGGTGGAGGACGCTCTATGTCTGCACGTCTTGCTAGATTAACTTCAAGGTTTCAATCTTCCCAGTATCAGATAGAATACGTACAGGGGAAGGCAAATATGCATGCAGATTGCATGTCCAGATTACCTGTAGCAGGTGAAGTAGAGAGTTATGAGGAGGATTGTGAAGTAGCTTTCACCACATATGACGTTAATTTTTTGTATGGAGAACAAACCAATCTTCGTGAAGATGTTTGGCTTCTAGAAATGGAGAAAGATGTGGAATTAAACAAGATCAAAAAATACATTGTACAAGGATGGCCAGAACAAAGGAAAGTATCAGGAGCTATGATGAGTTATTTTAAGGTTCATGATAAATTGGCAGTTGAGAACGGTTTGATTATGAGAGGTGACAAAGTTATTCCTTCTTTTTCCCTGAGAAATACTGTTGTGGAATTTGCCCATGAAGGACATTTAGGCATTTCTTTCACCAGGAGACATATTAGAGAAACGTTTTGGTGGCCTGGCATTGATCTTTGTGTTGAGCATTTTGTGCGTAAATGTGCCAAATTCTCGAACAGTGACAAATCAGCTGTTGCATTGCATCCTGAGCCTCATCCTGTGGACTTTCCTTCTGGTCCGTGGCGAAAATTGGGTTTGGACATTATTGGGCCATTTCATGTTCTACCCAAACATGAAAGTTTTGGTATTGTTTTAATTGATTACTATTTGAAATGGCCGGAAATCAAGATGGTTAAGGAGGTCACCTCAAGGAGTGTTATAGAATTTCCTGATGATGTTTTTAGTAGAGAAGGCATTGCCCAAGAAATTTTCACAGACAACGGACCCCAATTTTACAAAGCAAAGCTCTCGCAACTACAGTAAGATGGCATAGATAAAGTACAGTGACTGCTGAGAATTAATGGACAGAAGCAGATTCTTTTGTGTGTTTCTTGTAACAGCAAGATGTTGGTTTATTCTCTCCAGACTTGAGGAATGTCACAATCGCCGACACGTGTTTCGTCGTGTGCGGTTGAGTCAACACGACTCTTCAGGGCTGATGGTACAAAAATAACGTAAGCATGTTCATTTTTGCGTTATATCATTGTGACATACTGCACATGGTGACAGAAGTGCATCCAACATGCAGTAGTGACGTACGTGTTCATTTGCACAGGATAAGTGTGATTTGTGATGTCGTTGAGACATGTGAATAATAATACTATAAGAGCGTGGCTGATAGGTTTTGTGTGGTGGTGCACAGATGGTGAACTATGGTGATATGCGGTTGTGTGTATGGTGCTTCTTAGCTCGCACACACAGTGATCCTACATTACGAGGGTTTGTGAGGTGGTTGGGCATTCAGGTGCGGTGATATTTGAAACGGTAGGTGATGGCATCTAGCTAAAATGTCTACGTGACGTTTAGCGTGAAGAAACGGCGAAATCGCTTGTGCGTTAAGGTCAACAGACTCACTCCATACATATATAGAATCTCTGTGTGATAATTTCATTACCTTAAATTTCAACTCCAAAAGTAAGGGTTGAAGATAGTCTGGACCTCGTGGTTAGATTCTAAGTAAGTGCAGATGGGGGAGAAAGTAAGGAAAAAGAAGATTCAATAAGGAGGCATTGAAGAAGAGAATGTGATTGGACACCTGTTTAAGGTAGTCCAAATTGCTCAGAGCATCGTGGAAAATATCCTTACCACTATGTCTATTGTAATCCGAATCCAAATGATAGCTGGTATGCAAGGTCTATCCTGTAAGCACGTATGGTGAACACTCAGATTCGGTAAATATCGTCTTACAGATCGGTGTTAGGCATCGAGTGTTTACACTCTGTTAAAAAAGGCAAATCCAAATGAGCAAAAATCGCTATGTTTTGAATTGTAAAAAAGCATTCTTACAATGTTAATTCAATTGTTTACAAGGTTTCCAGCTACAAGTTAAGAAACGAAAGTACCTGAATACGGTTGCGTTTCAGGTGAAAGCCAGGAGGGGATCCATCAGTAGTACTGCTAGAAGGGAACGGGTGCGTCTCTTCTTTGGCGGTGTGCTGTGGATGTCAAAATAATTGTTTTTAGGCGCGTGTTGTGGCCGCGTGAAAGCCCGGTTCTTATGGGCTTGGAAAAGGGTTTTAAACAACGGGAAGATGATTATGCGGAAGAAGGGATGAGGGCATAATAAACTTACCCGTAATCAGGTATCCCTCCTCTGGTGGTTCCCGGCGGTTTGTCTCTCGTGTACGAACACGTGACCCGGGGGGAGGTATAGTTAAATACAAATAGTAGACATCAAGGATGTCCTAATGTCTATGGTGCTAGCGTGGGCGCCATTGTTAAGAGGAGAGAAATCAATGGAAAGGTTCTGTAACGCGATATTGATCGTCTATTTACAGAAAATAAAGAATCCTTTTGTGCAATTGGTTACAAGTGTTTAATAACGGAGGTGATGCGTATCGATATGGTGCGTGTAAATAAAATAATTGCCACTATTGTAGCGTGGAGTTATTAATTAAAACTCTCGTATTTTCGTGGCTAATCTGTCAATGAAAAATACAAAGTTTAAAGATCGTACTCTTTACTATTGTTATTGTAAGGAAAACGGGCAGCTACCAGGCTGAAATCTTCCTACTTGTATATTGGCCAATGATAGCTGATGAGCTACTAATTCAGGTAGCTGAGGTGGTAACGTGGGGTGCACATGCCAAAAGCTGATTGTGAGCCAGACTCCATTGACATAGTCTGGTGTGAGGATAGTGATCCGGAAAACGTGGTTATTACAAAGGTGTAAGTGCACCATTACCACCACATGTATGTGAGTTCATCGACATAAGAACATTTGTAATACAGCTTAACACATATCATGGATTATTGCATGTACCAAAATACAGATGTGGTTCCAGCGTTATATTACACAGTACATCTTGAGTTTTATATTATACAGTACATATAATCGATAGCATCATTCAACTCCAAAATGTAGTGAAACTCTCTAGTGGTATCTCAGTTTGTCGTTATGGGTTTCTAGATGTTGAAGTAAGGGAAGTTCAGTATAGAGTGTACATATGACGGGTCCCCACGGTGACTGTTTAGTCACCCAGAAAGTATTGAAGCTCCGGATCGTAGTTCAGCCCATGTTCCACGCTTCGTAGGCGCATGATCCATGTAGCCTCTCTACGTCTGAGTGTCAGTTCTCGGTTCCCCCCTCTGATGTCGAGGGGAATCATGTCAATCCCAAAGACACGTACTTTGATGTCATCCTCCTGAGGTTGGCATTCTGCTATGTGTAGCGCTACCGGGTATCTGGGGTCCCTTTTCTGTATGGCTTTCATATGTTCTGAGATCCTCTCTTTAAGAGCCCTGATAATGCTGCCTACATATATCTTGCCGCATTGACATTCGATAATATACACTACAAATTTACTCAGGCAGGTGATATTGTGTTTGATTTTGTAGATAGTCCCTTCAGGACCTTTGAAAGATGTCGTGCCATGTTTTCCCCAGATGCACATGGAACAGAAACCACATTTGTGGAATCCAAGGCCTTGTGTAGATAGCCAGTCACGTGCTGTAGTATTGGTGGGAACTGTGGGGCTCAATTTGTTTCTCAGCGTGAAACCCTTCCTATATGTGATAGAGGGTCTGTCTGGAAGAAATTCCTTGAGAATAGGATCATCTGTTAAGAGTTTCCAATGTCTGTTGAAACTCTTCTTGGTGATGTGGTTAAGCGCACTGTATTCTGTAATAAGTCTGATATGTTGGTTAGAGGACTCAACCTCTGTACGTGTCTTTAAACATTCAGGTCTCTGGATGATTCTAGTTTTCGATTCAGCTTTCCTGAGGGATGTCTTGGAGTACCCTCTCTTGTGAAATCTGTCTATCATGTTAGCGATGCAGTTGTCAAATTCACTGGCTTCACTACAGTTGCGTTTAGCTCTCAGAAATTCTCCATATGGGATGGAGCGTAACTAGTGTTCTGGGTGGAAGCTGGAGGCATGGAGTATAGAGTTACAGGAGGTGGGTTTTCTAAACAATTTAGAGTGTAGTTGATTATCCTTCACATAGAATTCTAGATCTAGGAATTCTATGTTGGTAAGGCTGTGTCGCATAGTGAAGTTTATTTCCCACATGTTAGTGTTGAGATATTCAAAAAAAGAGAGAAGAAGTTCCTCAGATCCTGACCATAGGAGAAAACAATCGTCGATATATCGACCCCAAAAGACTATGGAGTCGATATACTGTGTTCCTTTGGACCCCAATTTGTTAGTAAAGAAATGGAAAGTTTTTTTGAGAAGTGTGGAATTATCCATAGGAAAATAGCTGTTTCCATTCTGAGGCCAATGGCCAAGTTGAGCGCTTTAACCATGTTATTTATTGGCTTACAGGACTTCACCAAATTCTGTTACTTTAGTCAGTCCATTTGAACTGTTGAGAGGACGTAAACAGAGTAGGAAACTAGCTCCTTGGTGGTTAAAAAAATATATAGATGAAAACCAATATTTCACTCCAGTGGATTATGAATTAGTTCGAAACAGAGTTGAAGCTTACAAAAATAAAATGAAACAAGTCATGGAAAGAAAACTAGGCACTGTGAGTAAACAAATAATTGTGATTGGTGATTTAATTCACATTAATAAAAGAAGGGAGTTGCTAAGGGTTTTCCTGTTTGGTCAGTTCCTAAAAGAGTCATTGAAGTTTTCAGAAATGCTGTCATAGTCGAGGGTGGTAGTGTCTGGAATCTCAATAGAATCTCTTTGTTTTAAGGTGTAGCAATCCCACAAGAAGATTCCAACAGCAATGTATTTATAGATGTTGGGCCCAGTAATGATCCAGTAAACCAGGAGTTTCCTCTTATTAACCACGAGAATTTCCCGACCAGGAATGTGCGAGGCTATCGTCTTCCTGTCAGGTTCAAGGATTTGTGATGAAATAACCTGTTTTTTTTATTACAAAGAGGGGGTGGGGTCGCACACTACTCACACACCGGCGGAAGTTGCCCCTAAGGACTCTGGTCATTGTAGTAGAGTGTTCGCGATGCATCATCTTTCGATCTTGCTATCTTCGCTGTCTTCGCCATCCCTGGACACGTGTTTCGGGTTTTCAACCCTCGTCAGCAGGGATAGGCAGTGTTCTGGGGTCGCCGATGGCTGCCAATATCTGCCAGGTATAGTACCACTCCGGCGCGTAGGTGCGGGATCCCAGGCTCGTCAGCCCGCTGCTCAGGGAAGCTTTAAGTTACAAAGAGGGGGTGGGGTCGCACACTACTCACACACCGGCGGAAGTTGCCCCTAAGGACTCTGGTCATTGTAGTAGAGTGTTCGCGATGCATCATCTTTCGATCTTGCTATCTTCGCTGTCTTCGCCATCCCTGGACACGTGTTTCGGGTTTTCAACCCTCGTCAGCAGGGATAGGCAGTGTTCTGGGGTCGCCGATGGCTGCCAATATCTGCCAGGTATAGTACCACTCCGGCGCGTAGGTGCGGGATCCCAGGCTCGTCAGCCCGCTGCTCAGGGAAGCTTTAAGTTACAAAGAGGGGGTGGGGTCGCACACTACTCACACACCGGCGGAAGTTGCCCCTAAGGATTCTGGTCATTGTAGTAGAGTGTTCGCGATGCATCATCTTTCGATCTTGCTATCTTCGCTGTCTTCGCCATCCCTGGACACGTGTTTCGGGTTTTCAACCCTCGTCAGCAGGGATAGGCAGTGTTCTGGGGTCGCCGATGGCTGCCAATATCTGCCAGGTATAGTACCACTCCGGCGCGTAGGTGCGGGATCCCAGGCTCGTCAGCCCGCTGCTCAGGGAAGCTTTAAGTTACAAAGAGGGGGTGGGGTCGCACACTACTCACACACCGGCGGAAGTTGCCCCTAAGGACTCTGGTCATTGTAGTAGAGTGTTCGCGATGCATCATCTTTCGATCTTGCTATCTTCGCTGTCTTCGCCATCCCTGGACACGTGTTTCGGGTTTTCAACCCTCGTCAGCAGGGATAAGCAGTGTTCTGGGGTCGCCGATGGCTGCCAATATCTGCCAGGTATAGTACCACTCCGGCGCGTAGGTGCGGGATCCCAGGCTCGTCAGCCCGCTGCTCAGGGAAGCTTTAAGTTACAAAGAGGGGGTGGGGTCGCACACTACTCACACACCGGCGGAAGTTGCCCCTAAGGACTCTGGTCATTGTAGTAGAGTGTTCGCGATGCATCATCTTTCGATCTTGCTATCTTCGCTGTCTTCGCCATCCCTGGACACGTGTTTCGGGTTTTCAACCCTCGTCAGCAGGGATAGGCAGTGTTCTGGGGTCGTCGATGGCTGCCAATATCTGCCAGGTATAGTACCACTCCGGCGCGTAGGTGCGGGATCCCAGGCTCGTCAGCCCGCTGCTCAGGGAAGCTTTAAGTTACAAAGAGGGGGTGGGGTCGCACACTACTCACACACCGGAGGAAGTTGCCCCTAAGGACTCTGGTCATTGTAGTAGAGTGTTCGCGATGCATCATCTTTCGATCTTGCTATCTTCGCTGTCTTCGCCATCCCTGGACACTTGTTTCGGGTTTTCAACCCTCGTCAGCAGGGATAGGCAGTGTTCTGGGGTCGCCGATGGCTGCCAATATCTGCCAGGTATAGTACCACTCCGGCGCGTAGGTGCGGGATCCCAGGCTCGTCAGCCCGCTGCTCAGGGAAGCTTTAAGTTACAAAGAGGGGGTGGGGTCGCACACTACTCACACACCGGCGGAAGTTGCCCCTAAGGACTCTGGTCATTGTAGTAGAGTGTTCGCGATGCATCATCTTTCGATCTTGCTATCTTCGCTGTCTTCGCCATCCCTGGACACGTGTTTCGGGTTTTCAACCCTCGTCAGCAGGGATAGGCAGTGTTCTGGGGTCGCCGATGGCTGCCAATATCTGCCAGGTATAGTACCACTCCGGCGCGTAGGTGCGGGATCCCAGGCTCGTCAGCCCGCTGCTCAGGGAAGCTTTAAGTTACAAAGAGGGGGTGGGGTCGCACACTACTCACACACCGGCGGAAGTTGCCCCTAAGGACTCTGGTCATTGTAGTAGAGTGTTCGCGATGCATCATCTTTCGATCTTGCTATCTTCGCTGTCTTCGCCATCCCTGGACACGTGTTTCGGGTTTTCAACCCTCGTCAGCAGGGATAGGCAGTGTTCTGGGGTCGCGGATCGCTGCCAATATCTGCCAGGTATAGTACCACTCCGGCGCGTAGGTGCGGGATCCCAGGCTCGTCAGCCCGCTGCTCAGGGAAGCTTTAAGTTACAAAGAGGGGGTGGGGTCGCACACTACTCACACACCGGCGGAAGTTGCCCCTAAGGACTCTGGTCATTGTAGTAGAGTGTTCGCGATGCATCATCTTTCGATCTTGCTATCTTCGCTGTCTTCGCCATCCCTGGACACGTGTTTCGGGTTTTCAACCCTCGTCAGCAGGGATAGGCAGTGTTCTGGGGTCGCCGATGGCTGCCAATATCTGCCAGGTATAGTACCACTCCGGCGCGTAGGTGCGGGATCCCAGGCTCGTCAGCCCGCTGCTCAGGGAAGCTTTAAGTTACAAAGAGGGGGTGGGGTCGCACACAACTCACACACCGGCGGAAGTTGCCCCTAAGGACTCTGGTCATTGTAGTAGAGTGTTCGCGATGCATCATCTTTCGATCTTGCTATCTTCGCTGTCTTCGCCATCCCTGGACACGTGTTTCGGGTTTTCAACCCTCGTCAGCAGGGATAGGCAGTGTTCTGGGGTCGCCGATGGCTGCCAATATCTGCCAGGTATAGTACCACTCCGGCGCGTAGGTGTGGGATCCCAGGCTCGTCAGCCCGCTGCTCAGGGAAGCTTTAAGTTACAAAGAGGGGGTGGGGTCGCACACTACTCACACACCGGCGGAAGTTGCCCCTAAGGACTCTGGTCATTGTAGTAGAGTGTTCGCGATGCATCATCTTTCGATCTTGCTATCTTCCCTGTCTTCGCCATCCCTGGACACGTGTTTCGGGTTTTCAACCCTCGTCAGCAGGGATAGGCAGTGTTCTGGGGTCGCCGATGGCTGCCAATATCTGCCAGGTATAGTACCACTCCGGCGCGTAGGTGCGGGATCCCAGGCTCGTCAGCCCGCTGCTCAGGGAAGCTTTAAGTTACAAAGAGGGGGTGGGGTCGCACACAACTCACACACCGGCGGAAGTTGCCCCTAAGGACTCTGGTCATTGTAGTAGAGTGTTCGCGATGCATCATCTTTCGATCTTGCTATCTTCGCTGTCTTCGCCATCCCTGGACACGTGTTTCGGGTTTTCAACCCTCGTCAGCAGGGATAGGCAGTGTTCTGGGGTCGCCGATGGCTGCCAATATCTGCCAGGTATAGTACCACTCCGGCGCGTAGGTGTGGGATCCCAGGCTCGTCAGCCCGCTGCTCAGGGAAGCTTTAAGTTACAAAGAGGGGGTGGGGTCGCACACTACTCACACACCGGCGGAAGTTGCCCCTAAGGACTCTGGTCATTGTAGTAGAGTGTTCGTGATGCATCATCTTTCGATCTTGCTATCTTCGCTGTCTTCGCCATCCCTGGACACGTGTTTCGGGTTTTTAACCCTCGTCAGCAGGGATAGGCAGTGTTCTGGGGTCGCCGATGGCTGCCAATATCTGCCAGGTATAGTACCACTCCGGCGCGTAGGTGCGGGATCCCAGGCTCGTCAGCCCGCTGCTCAGGGAAGCTTTAATATTGTGGAAAATCTTAGCTCTAGCGACAGAACTTCTCTTCCGATGGTTCCTACCCAAGAGCTTTGTAACACACTTAACTCTTTTTTCTTTGATAAAATTTGCACTATCAAGCAAAGTATTCCCATCACTCAGCCCCCTCTTTTGTTTGCTGATACTCTGTACAATCCTGCCACCTTAGATTCCTATCCCCTCATAGACAATGCCAAGTTACTCAAACTATTAACCAAAGTTAAAACTGGCTCCCCTGATGACATTTGCCCCCCTCACATCCTGCAAGAAGTGGGCACCAATCTTCCTGGGTGCTTACTTTCTTTACTGAATGGGTCACTTGTACAGGGCAAAGTTCCACGCAACCTGAAAAAAGCTCTTCTCGTTCCCCTCATAAAAAAGGCAGGAGCTAACCCGCTAGATCCCATCAACTATAGACCCATATCGTTGTTGCCATACTGTGCCAAACTGCTGGAGTCACATGTTTGTGAAATTATCTCCAGCTTTTTGGAAAAATCTGAGTATTTGGCACCGAATCAAGCAGGGTTCCGACCTTGCCACTCCACCGAGGCGGTCATCCTTTCGGTGCTAAACACTTTGAGGCGGAATGCAGATGCAGGAATCCATCAGGCGCTTGTGCTACTGGACCTCTCTGCTGCATTCGACACGGTCGACCACACCATCTTGGTCGACCGTGTCGAGCAGGCAGGTCTCAGGGGCCCTGCATTGAGCTGGATCCGTCCTTTCATTACGGGCCGTACACAGTCGGTCAGATTGGGCTCTTTCTCTGCTCCCATTATACCAACCACCTGCGGGGTACCACAAGGTTCCTCGTTATCTCCCCTTCTTTTTAATGTATACCTACGCCCTCTCCTGCACTCCCTCCGGAATGCAGATGTAACTATCTTTAACTACGCGGATGATTTGCAGCTCATCTTTCCTCTTAACACCATGGACTCAGTGGGCGAATTCCAAAGAACTATGTCCCACATATTGAGTTGGATGAGCTGCAATCATCTGAAGCTCAACCCAGGCAAGACCGAGCTGGTCCTGCCCGGACAGAGCTCACTTAGTTGGAATTCCAACTTCTGGCCTACTAACATGGGAGCGCCTCCATCTAAGTCATCCGTGGTTAAAAGCCTAGGTATCCTCATCAGCGAGGATCTCTCGCTAAAAAGACAGGTCGGAGCGGTGGTATCTTCCAGTATCTTCCAATTGAAGAAAATAAAAAAAATTGCTCGCTTCTTCTCTTCAGCAGCCCTTACACAGATTGTCCTCTCCTTGGTTCTGTCCAGGCTGGACTTTTCTAACAGCCTTTATCTTGGCCTCCAAACTGGAGAGCTTAAACGTCTCCAGCTTGTTCAGAACCAAGCCGCCAGGCTCCTTCTGAATATACCCAGGAGGCAATCCATCAGATCTGGCCTTAAGCAGCTACACTGGTTGCCAGTCGAGCAACGTGTGGCTTTTAAGGCCGGGTGTACTCTGTTCAGGTCTCTGAATGATTCTGGCCCTTCATTTATCAGAGATTTATTCAAAAAATACTGCCCCTCCCGTCACCTTCGATCCACCTATAAATCACTCCTGATTGTACCTCCATTCAAAAGGAAGCGCCTCGGAGGTAGCTGTTTCGACCACCTTGCTGCTGCTCTTTGGAATTCTCTTCCCCTTCATATAAAGCCGAATGATAACATCCTCAGCTTTAGACAATCCCTGAAAACTTGGCTTTTTTCTCAAGCTCATTACTGATAGCACAGCTTCACTCATTGACTGCCTGCCTGGTTCCTCCTGTAGCGCCATGAAGCCTTCGGGCGTACGAGCGCTTAACAAATTCCAACTAACATTAACATTAACATTAAGTTACAAAGAGGGGGTGGGGTCGCACACTACTCACACACCGGCGGAAGTTGCCCCTAAGGACTCTGGTCATTGTAGTAGAGTGTTCGCGATGCATCATCTTTCGATCTTGCTATCTTCGCTGTCTTCGCCATCCCTGGACACGTGTTTTGGGTTTTCAACCCTCGTCAGCAGGGATAGGCAGTGTTCTGGGGTCGCCGATGGCTGCCAATATCTGCCAGGTATAGTACCACTGACCATAGTCCTTAGGGGCGATCCCGCTGGTGAGTGAGTGGTGTGCGACCCCACCCCCTTTTTTGAAATATTTAAGCGGGCTGACGAGCCTGGGACCCCGCACCCGCGCGCCCGTGTGGTACTAGACCTGGCAATATTTGGCAGCCACCGGCAACCCCAGAAGATAAGAAGATGGCCTATTCCCTGCTGATGAGGGGTAAATACCCCGAAACACGTGTCCAGGGATGGCGAAGAAAGATACATCGCGGAATACAAAACTACACTGACCATAGTCCTTAGGGGCGATCCCGCTGGTGAGTGAGTGGAGTGCGACCCCACCCCCTTTTTTGAAATATTTAAGCGGGCTGACGAGCCTGGGACCCCGCACCCGCGCGCCCGTGTGGTACTAGACCTGGCAATATTTGGCAGCCACCGGCAACCCCAGAAGATAAGAAGATGGCCTATTCCCTGCTGATGAGGGGTAAATACCCCGAAACACGTGTCCAGGGATGGCGAAGAAAGATACATCGCGGAATACATAACTACACTGACCATAGTCCTTAGGGGCGATCCCGCTGGTGAGTGAGTGGTGTGCGACCCCACCCCCTTTTTTGAACTGTTTTTTTTATTATTGTTGTTTTTTAAAGGGGAGGAGGTGTGTCGTGTGTATGGAGCGTGGCTGTCACGAGTGTGACACTCCATCACAGCTCGTGACTGTCTTGCTCTGATCAGTGTTGTAATTCTTCAAATGTTGTGGAAGGTTGGGAGGTGGGATGTTTTACAGTTGCGATTCATTCTTCTGGTAACTTACGGATGGATCAGATGTTCTTCTCCTGAATAGACCTTCTTGAAGTATCCATCTTTTCCTGCTTCTTCATTATTCATACGGATACACTTCCTTACAGTATGGCATTGTTATTCTTCACACATCGTCCCGCAGCATTTTAGATTTGAGTGACACACTTATTAAAATGCAAAGATCCATTCAGTAAGCGTTTGCAAAGCTACTCCTTCGGCTTCTGTGCAGTGTGCTTATCTTAGCAAGCGTCTCGAACACAAGCAGAACAGGTTCTGTACGGACCGCAGCAGTGCAAGCATCCCTAGCACAGAGAGCAGGCACAGCACAGGTGACACAGCAGCAGTGCAAGCATCCCTAGCACAGAGAGCAGGCGCAGGACTGGTGGCAAGAGCAGTGCAGTCCTCTCACACCTGCAGAGTATATGTGCAGCGCGCGCACAGCAGTACACGCATCCCCAGCACAGGGAGCAGGCACAGCACAGGTGGAACAGCAGCAGTGCAAGCATCCCTAGCACAGGGAGCAGGCACAGCACAAGTGTCAATAGCAGTGGAGTCCTCTCACACATGCAGAGAACTGGTTCAGCATGGAAAGCAGCAGTACAAGCATCCCCAGCGCAGGCAGCAGGCACTGGACAGATGGCAAGAGCAGTGCAGTCCTCTCACACCTGCAGAGAATAGGTGCAGTGCGTGCAGCAGCAGTGCAAGCATCCCTAACACAGGGAGCAAGAACAGCAGAGGTTGCAAGAGCAGTGTGATCCTATTACACATGCAAATAATAGATGCAGTACATGCAGCAACAATACATGCATCCGTAACACAGGGAACAGGCACAACACAGGTGGCACAGCAGCAGTACAAGAATCCCTAGCACAAGGAGCAGGCACAGGACAGAGGACAGGAGCAGTGCAGCCCTCTCACACATAGGGAGAACAGGTGCAATGTGTACAGCAGCAGTACAAGCATCCCTAACAGAGGGAGCAGGCAAAGGACAGAGGGCAAGAGCAGTGCAGTCCTCTCACACCTGCAGAGAACAGGTACCGCATGGACAGCAGCAGTACAAGCATCCCTAACACAGCGAGGAGGCACAGCACAGGTGGAACAGCAGCAGTACAAGCATCCCTCATAGACGGAGCAGGCACAGCACAGGCGGCAAGAACAGTGCAGTCCTCTCACACCTGCAGAGAATAGGTGCAGCGCGTGCAGTAACAACGCATGCATCCCTAGCACAGGGAGTAGGCACAGCACAGGTGGCACAGCAGCAGTACAAGAATCCCTAGCACAAGGAGCAGGCACAGGACAGAGGACAGGAGCAGTGCAGCCCTCTCACACATAGGGAGAACAGGTGCAATGTGTACAGCAGCAGTACAAGCATCCCTAACAGAGGGAGCAGGCAAAGGACAGAGGGCAAGAGCAGTGCAGTCCTCTCACACCTGCAGAGAACAGGTACCGCATGGACAGCAGCAGTACAAGCATCCCTAACACAGCGAGGAGGCACAGCACAGGTGGCACAGCAGCAGTACAATCATCCCTCACAGAGGGATCAGGCACAGGACAGGCGGCAAGAGCAGTGCAGTCCTCTCACACATGCAGAGAATAGGTGCAGCGCTTCCAGCAGTAGTGCAAGCATCCCTAACACAGGGAGTAGGCACAGCACAGGTGGAACAGCAGCAGTACAAGCATCCCTAACATGGGAAACAGGCACAGGACAGGTGGCAAGAGCAATACAGTCCTCTCACACATGCAGAGAACAGGTGAAGTGTGTGCAGCAGCAGTAGGAGCATCCCTCACAGAGTGAGCAGGCACAACACAGGTGGCAATAGCAGTGCAGTCCTCTCACACATGCAGAGAACAGGCGCAGTGCATGCAGCTGCAGTAGGAGCATCCCTCACAGAGGGAGCAGGCACAACACAGGTGGCAATAGCAGTGCAGTCCTCTCACACATGCAGAGAACAGGTGCAGTGTGTGCAGCAGCAGTAGGAGCATCCCTCACAGAGGGAGCAGGCACAGGTGGCAATAGCAGTGCAGTCCTCTCACACATGCAGAGAACAGGGGCAGTGCATGCAGCTGCAGTGCACTCTTGCCGTCACACCCATGGGCTGAAATGTTAAAGTAGGTGCAGCAGTGTAAGATTCACTCACATACAAAGAATTATTAGTGTCATGGTAGCAGCAGTGGGGACTTACCTTTCTGCCAACAGGCCGGGCACATGCAGCAGCAGCGTACATTTCCCTTATCCTTGAGCATCTTTGAGTTAGCACATTGATTACCCTCAAACAAAGAACATGGCATGGTATTGGAATAGTGATACAAGTATCGGGCAGAGGAAGAGGTAGTATCCCCGCAGAAAAGGAAGCCTGTGTTACAGCTATAGAGATGGCAGACAGAGGGTAACGCCTTTGGAATCGTTTGTCCAGTTCTAAAGAGGTACCCTGAATACAGTGTGCATCTTTCAATGGCTCGCCTAGAGCACTGCTGCTACTAGTAGAGGCCACGTGTGGAGTACTGCGTCCTTTTCCGGAGGCCAGACGCAGGGTATTGTGCCCATCTTCGGATGGCTCCTCTGGGTATCGCCCTGAACATGAGGACCCATCTAAGGTACCGAACCCAGATCTCAGTGCCTCAACTGGAGCACTGCCACTTGTTTAAGGTACCAACTTGGCCATATTGTGAACCGATTGGGAGATCACATCTGGTGCATTTGGTTGTACTGTGGCCACATCTAGAGAGCTGTGTCTGGTCCTGGAGACTACCTCTAGACCCCTATGTTACTTCCGGGGAGTGTTTAGTCTGCAGGACAAGTCTGGTGTATGGTATCCAGTTCAGTAGGACTTATCTAGTGTGTGTATATTTGGTTTTGAAAGCCCCATTTCTCAATGAGTAAAAAAAGACTTAAAAAAGAGTCGACCAATCGAGGCTTATCTCAAAACTCTCTCTTTAAGCTCCACCGACTCCACAGCCAATCACTTTAAAGCAAACCCTAACTTCCTTCTCACTATGTAACTTTACCCACACAACTAACTGAACCATCTCTTCCTCTCTATCTCTAAACTCTACCTACTCCGCAGTCAATCACTTTTAAGCGTATCCTAACATCCATCTCACCATGGAACTTTCAGCCCGATTCAGCGTGTAGAGACTTCCCTTGTCACACTCCTATGCTCTCTGTACCTCTCCCCCCTCCCTCGGCCCCCTGACAGCTCTCGGCCGAGTGCAGACGCCGAGGGCTGGTTATTACAACTCTGGCGGCCATATTGGGTGAGGGCTGGTGAGTGACGCGCTCTAGCAGCGCGCATAAAGGACGGCCATGACTCCGCGCAGCGGACGCGCGTTGCGGACGCGCCGGACCTGCGCCGGAGTCGTGCCAGAGTCGTGCCAGAGTCATGCCCGTCTGAGCCCAGACGAGCCTAGGGCCAGCCACTCTGCCGATTTCAGTAAGTTCTGCACTCACTTATTCGCGCGCTGAACTACTTTGATCGCGCTCCCTGACACCTTCGCACTGTACATTAATACAGAGGGGCACTGAACCTTTTACTTATTGTGCATTATGTCATCCCCCTAATCAAGTAGAGGCAAAACATACACTACGTTCTGCTCTCTTGAACTGCAGATCTCTTCCAAGGCACTCACTGGAGATCAACCTCCTTATTCTGGAACACGAGCTAGACATCCTGTTTCTAACAGAAACATGGCTTACTCAAGGTTCAGAAGCGGATATAGTGAACGCCCTTCCTCCGGGTTTTCTTATCCATACCCAGGACAGACCGCTGGGTCGAGGGGGAGGTGTTGCTATTCTGTATAAGAATTCGTTGCCATGCAGGGCCCAAAAAGGGGAAGTGGAAGATTGTGAGAGCTGTAAGTTCTCCTTCCAAATCTCTCCCACTGTGGCGATGTCGGGGTTACTAGTCTATCGTCCCCCAGGAAGTATTGGCAACTTCGTTGGCTCACTTATGGAAACGGTAATGGTCTGTGCCGCCTCTGCAACAAATTTCATTACCTTGGGAGACTTTAATCTCCATTTTGACAACCAGGAAGGCCGGTCGGCGACAGCCCTTCAATGTGATCTTAAAATCTGCAGGGCTAATCTTATAAATTTGGAGGTTACCCACAACAAGGGCCACCTGCTGGATCCTATTTTTTCAAACATTCCCACCATGAAAGCAGCCCCCGATCCCTCTGCCATGGATGGATCATTTTATGATCCCCTTTGCCTGGCAGACCGAGTCGGAGAGCACCCCCTTCACCAGTGTTGGTGCACCAGAAAGACCCTGGGCCAGGCTATCAGTGGAACATTTTTCACGTAGTCTGGAAACCTCACGCCCACTACTAGCGCAGGACCCTGTCCTGGCAGAAGCAGACTTCTGCAGATGGATGTCAAACACACTTGACGCCGTCCTTCCTGTAAGATCAGCAGGAAGAAAGGAGAAAAGACTGCGCACCGCTCCTTGGTACACGCCAGAGCTGAGGGTAATGCGGAGGGCTTGTAAAAAACTAGAACGTGCTTGGAGGAAGAACAGGGAAGTAGCTTGTAAGACTGAATACCGAGTGGCGATAAGGAATTACAAGCTTTCCATCCGGCTCGCCAAAACCCAATTCTTGGAGGAGAGAATCAGCAATGCCTCCAACTCCTCTAGAGAAACATTCCTGGTGATCTAAGAACTCCTGAGGGTCCCCACACCTCCTGTTCCCACGGATAATCTGGAAGACAAATGTAACGATCTAGCAGAGTACTTCCACACTAAAATAGAAAAAATTGTGATCACCTTGCCCCAAATTAACATAGGAGCTGTGCCCCCGGAGGATGAGGGTTTACCTCTGAGGACCCTGGACTCCTTCGGACCAGTCACTGAGGATGAAGCCCTTAAAGCCCTACTGTCCATTAAGAGTGGCTCTCCCCGGTACGTGGTCCCCATGAGGATTCTCAAACTGGTTGCCCCTTCCATTGTGGAGCCTATTACTGAGGTAATTAATTCCTCATTAGGTGCTGGTGTAGTCCCACCTAATTGGAAGGGTGCAATAGTAAAAGCCCTCTTAAAAAAACCTAGCCTAGACCCCCTAGACATGGCGAACTACAGGCCCATCTCGCTACTCCCGGGACTAAGTAAAATCACGGAAAAATTGGTTAATCTCCAGCTATCCAATTTCCTGGAGTCCAACGGTGTGCTGAGAAGCTCCCAAACAGGCTTTCGCCCGGGCCAAGGCACTGACACCGCCTTGCTGGCAGTCACGGAGGAGGTATGCTGCATCTTGGATTCAGGATGATCAGTGGCAGTGATCCTCCTGGACCTTAGTGCAGCGTTCTACACTGTTAACCATTGAGTGCTACTTCAGCGACTGTCAGATGCTGGAGTGAGGGGGACAGCGTTGAAATGGCTGAGGTCATTTCTCAGCGAACGCACCTTCCTGGTCTGGGAAGGGGGTGCACGATCGGCATCCACCCACCTCCATTGTGGTGTACCTCAGGGCTCCTCTCTGAGTCCCACATTATTTAATGTATACATGGCCCCCCTGGAGGATGTGGTGGCTCCATTTAACATCAAGATCGTGAGCTACGCCGACGACACCCAGTTGGTGTTCGCCCTCTCACAGACCACGGATAATTGCCAGGTGCTACATTCCTACCTATCCAAAGTCCACTCTTGGATGGGGGATTCAGCACTTAAGCTGAATGGCTCAAAAACGGAGATAATGCTGATGGGAATGAAAAATCCCTCACTCCCCTGCTCGGCTTGGCCCAGCTGCCTGGGATCCCCTCCCAAACCCAAGGCCGAGATTAAGAGCCTGGGTATTTGGCTGGAGCAAGATCTCTCCTTTAGGACCCAGGCCTCCAAACTAGCTGGTGTCTGTTTTGGCCTCCTCCGATCGGTGCGTAAAGTGCTGCCGCTGATTCCTTTTCCATCTCGGAAGCTTTTAATCCAGGGACTGATCATATACAGATTAGACTTCAGTAATGCAGTCTACCTGGGTGCCCCTGAGATCACTCTGAACAAACTTCAACAAGTTCAGAATGCGGCGGCACGAATGCTTCATAACATCCCCATGTCACGATCGGCCAAACCAGCATTGAGGGCGTTGCACTGGTTGCCAGTGCGAGAAAGGGTTAAATTTAAATCTCTCTGCCTTGCACACAAAATCTTGCAAGGCAAAGGCCCTCCCGCCCTCCAAAAGATGGTGACCCCTTATAAAGCAAGTAGAACTCTTCGCTCTGATCAACAACATCTAATTGTGGTCCCCAGGGTCAAAAAGGCCCGATCAGGAGGAAGGAGATTCTCCGTAAATGTTGCAACCCTTTGGAACTCACTCCCCCTAGGTTTACACTCGAAGCCATGTCATTTACATTTTCGTAAACAACTGAAAACCTTTCTCTTCTGCTAAACTGTTGTGCCTCCTCTCTGTCCTTACTGTTACTCTGTTTGGTGAAGCGCTGGGATGCTCCAGGGTACCCACGCGCTATACAAAACTGTTTAATAAATAAATAAATAAATTCATCAAGCGAAATTGCGCTCGCAAAGGGCCAGATTCTGAGAATCTGGCCCTTTGCGAGTGCAATTTTTGCATTTGGGATTCATCATCCCAAATGCAAAAATCGCTATTAGCGAAATCGCATATTTGCGAGGAATTGGATTTAAGGAATCTCTAATAGAGATTCCTTAAATGCAATTCATCAACCAATTTGAATTTGCGAATTCGCAATATTTGGTCGCAATTTACCACGAAGTCTGACTTCGTGGTAAATTGCGAAAAAAGAGAAAAAAGCACTTTAGTGCATTTTTTTCTTTTGCATATTACACACACACACATCTCCTTTGGACATTTGTGTGCGCAACACCTGATTAAATTTGCATTTAAGGGGTGCTATAGGGCAGGGCACAAGTCCTAAAAAAAAGCAGTGGAGGGACGCTGACGTCACAACAGGAAGTGATGTCACGAAAGGTGGCTTGCACTCAGTTGAAGTTTTTAGTTGCCCAGCTCTCGGTAAAATAAGCGGGGGGACGCCGTCCACCCGCGTGGTACCCAGACTCGAGCCCTGCTATAGGGTGTCCTTTGGACACCCCTGGCACCCTTGAAATCGCTATCTTATTTGCGATTAGCAAATTGCTAATCGCAAATAAGGAATACTCCGCATTCATTCCTATGGGCCTTTTGGCCCATAGGAATGAATGGGGAGTTATTCCTTATTTGCGATTAGCAATTTGCTAATCGCAAATAAGGAATGTGTAGGAATCGCATTTTATTTTGCGATTCCTACATGAATCCCGTTTTGCGAGTCTGTAATAGCGATTCCTTATGAATCGCTATTAAAGACTCGCAAAACGGGTCTTTGATGAATCTGGCTGTTTAACTCCCCCACTCCCCACTGTACTGGTCTCTTCATCTCTTTCTCTTCCCTACTCCACAGCCGATCACATTAAAGCCAACATCAATGCACAAGAGTTTCTGCACTGGACACAGCCGCGCATGCGTAGAAGTATGCACACTTCACCCTTCACTACTACTGGAGAATTCTCCCCAGGGGACATCTTCCTTTCAAATAAGAGTCCCTGCATCATCCGGCCTGGAGATGTGCTCCACAAAAGACACTTAGGAGCTGGAAATCACGTCAAACCCATCTTGATTATGTACTGAAAATGCATGAGCATGTTATGCAAAACCAAATCATTTCAATCTGTCTCAGACAATTTTTGCATTTTATAATTTTAAAACCCACTTGTAATCGGTCTATTTTTAAACCAACTTGGAAATCTGTTTTTTAAACAGGTTTTCAATGGCACACTGAACTTTGAGGCATTTCTAGGTCTGGTGTCACAGCACAACTGCCTTCTTGAATGATATTAAAATGTACACAGAGCGGGTCTGGCTCCACCAGAGGAATATGACCCTCTCACCTTCCAGGCTCGAATTTGTTCTCACATTTAGTTCTTTATCCCCTATAAGCATTCTAGACATAAAACAATCCTTTTTATTGTTTTGCCTAGATTGGGAAAAGCTAATAGGGCGGGTTTTAATGTGATGAACAGCAGTTGTGAATGTAACGCGCGTAAACGACCTTTGTGAATGCCCGTGTTTCATGCAATGGCACATTAAAGGCTTTGCCAATGCTTGATCTTTCAAGTAATCCAGTAATTGTTCAGTCCAGCAAAGTGACCTATCTGCCTGTCTAATATGCAGCACCCGCCTTCTCATTCTTACTCAGAGCTTGCACACAAGCACGGGGAATGAATGCTGCGTGATATGATGTATCTTCACCATTATGTCATGGGCAACATCACACGTGAGTTGGCACCTCCCACGTGTAAGTTTACTCCCCACAACACGGTAGTAAACGCAGCTTTGTGCCTTCGTGTGTCTCCATAAACGCCCTCAGCAGATAAAAAATGGCAGCAATCCTCTTTACCCATCAATGGGATTGGAAACGTGGTAATCTTCTAACTGGGCACGACGGACGAGTCGATAAACGTCACTCCGTTTTATTACGCAATGAGGTCAGCGGAGAGAGCGCAGCGTAATCCTGGCCCAACTGTTCCAGGAAATGGCAGGCCGGGCAAGTCTCACCGATTAGACTGATGGAACAAGCTCAAATCTGTGCATTACTGGCTGCAGAGACAGCACAACACTCTGGAATATGACAGTCACCAGCCACTGCACAACGGGGATGAGTGGGGGTCAAACTAGGGAGCAGGTACAATGACATGCAGGGAGTGAAGCTACCATTGGTGCAGAAGGTGCAGTGGCACCAGGGCCCAGAGCCCTGAGGGGCACACAGTGCTTCTTTTGTACTGGGGCCCTCGTTAGGATGCCACTGCGGCATTCGCCATCTGTTGCCCTGCCAGCGCTCCAATCACCTACCAACATGTCTTCTAACCATCACAGTCCTACAAATATCGCAATTCTGACTATACCAGGCGCCTAAAGCTATAAAAATGGCTTGGGTGGCAAGTATTAGTCAAGTTAATGTATATAGAACTAATAAATAACTGAGGTTTTGCTCATCTCTAAATTATGAAAACTCGGCACCATGTGTCAGATTGTCATAAGCAGTGGTGTTGACAATTAAACCCTCCCCTGCTGATGACGGAACCGCTCCGTCATCAGCTACGGTTGGGCTGTGCTGATGACGGAGCGGTTCCGTCATGGCCCGGCCGCCGCACCTGCGCGGCGCTGATTTCGCGCCTGCACGGCCGTTCTAATGAGCGGGGCGGGTCATGACGGAACCGCTCCGTCACCAGCATAGCTCAACCGCAGCTGGTGATGGAGCGGTTCTGTCACCAGCATGCGGCCGCCGCGCGGCCGCCCCACCCCGTTAGCGCTGCGGCGGAATAGCCGCCGCAGCGGAAGGGTTAAGTGATGGTGCCAGGCACCGAAAACCATTAGCTCAAATTAACCGCTGGGGGCACATTGGGGCACATGCATCAAAGGTTTTTGCGATCGCAAACGGTGCGATTAGCAAAAAGCGTCCGTTTGCAATCGCAAATTAAGCTTTGGAGGTGCATGAAAATGTTTCCTATGCGCAATTTAGGAATTCGCAATTATTTGCAAATTCCTAAATTACGATTGCATTGAAGGAATCACAATTTGCGATTCCTTAAATGCAATGCTAGAAGCACTTTCAAATAGCGATTTCGCTATTTGGGACTGCAAATTACAGACAAATCAAACTTGTCTTTAATTTGCAAAAACTTTGAAAAATGCACTAAAATGCTTTTTTTTAAGTATTAGGTTACACACACACATGCCCTTGGGGCATGTGTGCGCTCAATATGGGTGCACAGTTCAATTTCAGGGGTGCAACCGGGTGTCATTTTGACACCCTTGCACCCTTAAAATTGCATGCACAATTTGTGAGTACCTATTGGCACTCGCAAATTGTGCCTGCAATCTCCCATTCATTCCTATGGGCCCATAGGCCCATAGGAATGAATGGGAAGGCATTCCTTAATTATGACTCGCAATTTGCGAGTCGCA
Organism: Lissotriton vulgaris; assembly: GCF_964263255.1. Lineage (NCBI taxonomy): Eukaryota > Metazoa > Chordata > Amphibia > Caudata > Salamandridae > Lissotriton > Lissotriton vulgaris. Next base: position 162,294,887 of record NC_141700.1, read on the forward strand.
ATTAAGGAATGTTTAGGAATCGCTATTTTTATAGCGATTCCTACATGCATAGGCTTTTGCGATTCCTTAATTGCGATTCCTTAATAATCGCTATTAAGGAATCGCAAAAGCCTACCTTGATGCATGTGCCAGATTGAACCCTGATATTAGCTGTATTTACTTACATAGTCACAAGTGTCATTTTCCTTGCTTGCACCAGGGCCCATGGCATCCTTGCTAAGCTACTAATCACATGCGAGGTTACCTGGGACAAATCATGGCAGGCAGTAGGCACTGGAGGGTGGGGAGAGAAGGGAGGCACATGCATGGAAACAAAGAATCTGAACTACACATTTGGAAGGAGTAAGACAAAAGCGATCTGGGTACAGATCTATCATGGATGTGGTGCAATGTTCCACTCTAAGTCGCAGCTCACACTTAAGTCAGTACACCCACAGCAAATTGGGCCAGTCTGTCGTATCGCAATAAATGCAGGATTCTCAGTGCAGGTACGAACCAGTGCAGTGCATTAGTGAAAGATGGACTGGCGGTTTGCAGTGTTGTAGCTAGAGCTTTTACATCCATGAGTTTGCATCGCAGTGGCGACCAGAGCAGGTAAGAGAGGGGGAGTGGAGGCGACAGACGATGATGAGAGGGGGGGAGGCGACAGACGACGACGAGGGAGAATACGATAAAAAAAAGAAAACTTACCTAGCGCTTGCCTCCGCCTCCAAAAAAGTGCTGACCCCTCCACCCCCTAGCTACACCACTGGTGGCTTGAAGCAGCGAGTCTGCAGTTTTCTGTGCAGGCAGCAACTGGTCGTACTTTAATAGATGGACCAAGTTCTCCCTGCATATGAGTACAGAGGGTGATTGAACCTGCCACTCCAGACATATCATTTCTTAATCTTGTGACTGTATTAAAGAAACAAGTTCAACGAGCGCTAAAGCACTGCAAGAATGTAGTGCCTTGATAGAGCGCGCAGGTCACCCGGCCCTATAGACTGCCAGATTATCACGCACTTGGGTCCATGTATGCGTTAGAAAACCCAATTTACGAGTCGGGTGATTTTACACGCTACTATCAGTTTTTTGTGTGTGTCTCGTCTCCTGTGACACTTTTGTCATGGTACCTGACTTACCACAGGTACTTACTCCTCCTGATGGATCAGGAGCATGAGGGTAGGTGATAACACTTCAAAATACACCACTTATTTGTTCAATCGACATTTGATGTACCTTTTAGAATGACCACAGACACCTGAGGCGTTTTAAGAGTTTTTATATAGCAATTTTAAAGAGACAAAATTATGAGACAGATGCTGATAAAAACATCAATAAGCAGAATCAAAAAGATGAAATAGCTATGCAAGAAGGTTAACACCATTTAGGGTAAACAGAGTTTTCTAAAGGGTATGGGTAACAGGGAACATGCTATTCAGTTTAGACTTAAACTAGGGACGGCAAGTTCAAACCACATCAGTCAGTGAATTTCTATAGCCTATATGTAATTCAGCCCTAATCCTATTCTATCTAGCTAAAGTCTTATTGCAACTTCTAAAGTTCACCACACATTTAATAATTCAAAAGAAACAGTTCAAAATACATCCTAAGGGAAGGGAAAAACTGGAACATACTAATAAACAGTTTGCAAATGCATCCGAGGAAAGAACAGAGCAAAAATCATGTGCATAGAGGCTTTATTAAGAGCAAAAGGAAAGGGATAGAATGACGGACACCCACAGGTAATATTTACCTAGACGAGAATGAAGACTAACCCTGGCCACGGGTCAGTTTCGGGAAGGGACGAGGACAAGGACCCTCAGATTTAGGATGCCAGTAGGTGAGCAGGTAGCAGCTCACGGAAAACAGGACAGGATACCCCTCAGGTTTTGGGTCAGGACTGGGCTCACCAAAGGGCACGACCAACCCCCGCAGCTTCGGATGCAACGCCTGCGTTACCCCTTCACTGCACGGAATCCGCCAATAACCCCGATTGGGTTCTCGAATCCCCCAGCAAAAGTGCTTCGCCAGCACTTAAGACTATTTCCACCCCTTGGAGTTTGTGGAAAATTCGGACAGAGTGCTTCGCAGCTCTCTGTATCAATCACCTATAGAGTCGTGGGGTCAGTGACAGGTCTGCTACTCGGACAAGTCGGACAATTTCTCCCTAACTAACTAGGCTAGTTATACTCTTCTGGGGTTCCCAGACCACCCACAAATGTTGCCAATGACAGGGTCCCAACTTATGATTGGTCAGGAGAAATGATTAGGTCACCTTTACCTCCTAAATTCTACGTTCACATAATGAATATGTAATTTTAATATCCGCCCCCCTGCGTTCATGTTCCCAGGCATAGGAATATGGAAAAACAATGGGTGTATACAGCAGTTTGATACAATGTATCGGAATCAAGGTGACTGTCAGCATCTTCGACAAGAACCTAGGTAGGTTCCCAGGCGCATCTTGCTTCAGGAGCCAGCTGGCTGAGATTTGCTTCTGCGCAGTGTGGGTTTTCCCTCATCACGTGACAGGGTCGGACCGGGTTTCAAGATGGAGTCGGACTTCCATACCCAGGCCCATGTAGGCGTGGTACATGAAAAGTAAGCGAAAACAAATTAATAACACAGCAAAACAGAACACACTGTACACCATGATCATCTACATTGCACCCCTTACTTCATAATAACTATAGCGGTTAAAGGTTAAGCGAAAATAGATAGAGATGTGATGCAGCATGGGCAAGCGAGGAGCATGGTTAGAACAAGCGGGCAGGTCAGCTACAATGCGCATGAGCAGACTCCTCCCTCCAAATCTGCGAGTGCGTCACATCACATGGGTATGACCGACGCATGCGCAGACTGAATTTCTGTGAAGCGGCCATTTTATAGTATGCAAGCGGTGTTACTGTTAGTAAACACATAGGCAAGCATCTCTGGGACACCCGCGTGTACTGGAAAAGGGAAGTATTAATGACGGACAGGGTTGTTTTAGTACTATTATAGATTTAATCGAGGTTCACCTGCAGAGCAGGTTGCATTAGGCGCAAACTTCCACTCCATCAATCCCCTCTTTGATGATATTTACTATCATCACTACTAATGGAAACAGATGCCAACTTCAATTTTTCTTACATCTCACTCATCTCAATTTCCACAAATTTATTATTATGCCGTTTGTCTGCAGCTTTATTTGGGTGGGATTCTCTAGCTTTTTTATAGATCTGGCTCCTTAATTCTTCTAATTCGAGTTCATCCACATTCCGTTTCACTCCCCTCCTATTTACAGTGTACTTCTTTCTGCATTTTGGCATTTGCAGCAAATTATTATAATAAACACAATCAGACTTATTCCAGCTATTGGCATCAGTATTTTACCTACTAGACTACGGCCTATGTTAGTGAACCAACTACCTACAGAAGAGAGACCATCAGTCAGTCTTTTCCAGGCACTGTCAACCTCCAATGGTTTAAGTTATCTTTCCAAATTAGTTATATTTTGCACATATTTTTTAATTTCTACGCTTTTATCTGGAATGTAAGTGCAACAATGTTGCGCCTTCAGCATTCTACAGACCCCGCCCTCTTTTGCCATTAAGGTATCAAGAGCAAGGCGATTTTGCAAAACCATTGATCTGATCGCAACCATTTCAGTATTGACCAACAGGAATCCAGCAGCAGTGTCAGTTGATAACCGATCCACTACCGTAGACAATTTGCAGATACGGTGAGTATTCAGAACTACCCCCATTCCAGGTATCAGTGCACTAAAAATATCACCTATAATTTCTCCTACACTCTCACGCTTACTACGCACTAAGCCATTAGTGTCTTCATTGCTTCCAGCAGCGTTATTCACATGGTATATTTTCGGGAAGACAATGCCAAAATAGCAGCTTCCATACCAGTGATCCGGCAATTTGAAATAAGCCTTGTTTCCACATATATAATAAATTCCGGGAAACACAGGTTCTGACCCATTTTTGAAACCCCAACCTCCAATTACCTTGTAATTATGGTTGCATTCGCTGGAACCAATGAATACTTTGTTATAATAACTAGTCTTTTCTCTATGAAGACAAAGTTTCCCCTTTCGTTCAAAATCCAACAACAGCGCAGGATTTGCATCTCCATTTGAGGTGCCTTCCATGTTTTCAGCCCATTTAGGAGTTTGCTGTTTCTTATCATTAGCCTTTCTTTGGAAACTCTCCCTTCTCTTTTCTGCCATTTTCAAGAACATCTTTTCTTGCTCATGTAATGAGCAAGTCAAATTATCTCTTCGAGCTTCATTTAAGTCTATGTCACCTATAGTCAGGAAGTATTCTCCCATGTATCTAGTTACCTCGCTTCTGACATGCACAATATTCAGGTTCCCCCGAACAGGTAGTTCAGAAAAAATCACGTCAGTGTTTGTATAGTAGTACTGTAATGTGCTCCTATAAAATAAGCTTGCTAATATACTACAGGAAATCCTATAAGTCAGGGGTAAATGGTGATAAGTCACGCCTTCAGCTACAGAAGTAGGTAGCTTCATGCAGACATAACAATCTTCTATTTCCATAGCTTCTACGTAATGCACTAAAAGATTTGCAAAGACATTTAAATGTGATCGATTTCTCATGTGGTGAAAATGTAGTCCATCCTCATCTGGTGCTTCTAAGTCAGGTCTTATTTGTCTCAAACTAACTGAGTTGTCACGTCTCTCTACACTTCGTGGTGTTTCTTCAGTATGTACAACTTCTGAATAAGCATGGGCGGAAAATCCGTTTCGCTCGCGGATTTTGCGGATTTTCGGTAAATTCACAATCCGCGAGATCCGCGAATCTCCCGCAAAATCCGCAAATCCGCGAGCAGCGGATTTTATGGCTTGCTCGCACTGTTCGCGGCTTGCCAGTACAACTTCGCACCCCGCGAGTAAGTGCTAAATTGCAGAAATACGATCTTAGCAAAACTGAAACTACTTACCAGGTTCAAAAGTTCAGGCTCATCATTAGTAGCCATTTCCTGTAGTGCTTCCTGAGGGGCCCCTCCAGAGTTCAGTTGCCAGTTGCAACTATTATGTGACCCTGCTCTGAACCTCAGAATAGTTACACCTATGCCACAAAGGTCCTGAATTACAGCTAAGGGAGACAAGCAGGAGCCAGGCTGGAAGTTAAAATCCATTAATCAGCCCCTAATTCATTATTGTCAGTTGGGGCAGGGCAGGTGTTGTAACTAATTTTGCAACAATGAAAGCATTTAGCAAGTGCAAAAGATCACTAATCAGGAAGCACTAAGGAAGCAGGTGCCAGCTAAAAAAATATTCTGTGACACATTAATCAGCCCCAAATTAATTCAGGTCACTTGAGGCAGGGAAGGTGTGCTTTGCTTTGCCGAAAATAATGTACACTGGACAACCAGAGGGTGTGGTGATGAAACAGAGGGTGGCATGGGTGGGCCAGAGGGTGGCATGAGTAGTCAGAGAGTGGCAGTGGTGACAGAGAGTGGCAGTGATGAAGAAGAGTGTCCCAAACAGGCTGGACACGTAGAAACAACAAGTTCGCAAAACTTGCGACCCGACAGGTAAGTTCGCAAATTGCGAAATTGTAAAAACCCTCGCGAACTGGCAGAAACACGCGCGAACACAAAAAAAAAAAAATCCGCAAATTCGCGGGAATTCGCGGATTTTGCGGATTGCGAGTTCGCAAATCCGCAAAATTCGCGAACGCGAGATTCGCAAAATTCGCCCATGCTTACTTCTGAATCAAATTTTACGGCAAGTTTTGCAACAATTCCCTTTTGGTCTTCCATTTACACTTGAATCAGACATTTTTGTTTCTGGGACCTTTTAACCCCTCTTTGTTTCGTTTCAAGAGGCTTACGCAGTTTCACCTTTCAGGGTGGGTCTTCTACCTCAGAGCTTTGATCCTCAACGGAATTGTGATCACTGCGGTCACTTTCTTCAGGGTCGTCAATTTCTTCCAACACCAAAAAGGTCCATTCAGGACTTCGATAGTTCTTGTTTACTTTCTTAAATCTGATGCTGCGTCTATTTTGCTGAGCCTCTTCTCTTTGTCTTTCACTTGCAGCTCTTTTTCTGTCTTCTAATTTTTCCTCTACAGTTTTCAGTCTTAGTTTCAGTCTCTTTATATATCTTGGTCTCTCCTGCTTTCTAAGCCTCTTAGTGGTCGAGGATACTTGGCCGTCCTCGTGAATCCCCTTGTTTTCACTTTGGTGTGGCACTATTGTACCGGCACCGTCTTTTCCCTCTCCTGTCTGACTAGGTCCAGGTCTTTCGTCAGTTTCTACTGCCTGGTTTCTAAGCTGGCCTTGTTCAGGTATGGTCTGTATTTGATCTTGATTTTCAACCAGCTTGGACTCTGGTTCCTGAACGCGTTCGTCTGTTTCTATCTGTTACTGTTCATGCACTTCGACCCCTTGATTTTCTTCCGCATGAACTTCAACTTTAACCACTATCTGTCCCTTTCCGGTTTCTGGAGTCTCTGGAGGAGTGTCGATGACTTGGTCTGTCCCTACTTGGCCTATTTCCTGATCAGGTCTGATGTGATTCTCGTTAACCTGACCTTCTTCTTCTAGTCCTGTCTCACCCTCACTATCCCACTCTCTATCTAAGTAGGAATATTTTCTGGTTCTTATTGGATCAAGAATCAGGTCATCTGCTGGAAATCACTCGTCTTGGCTGGTGCCAGGTAGTATCACGTCAGCTAGATCTGGACCCTCGTCTGGAGTCTCTTCAGCTGTATCACCCTCAGCTTCAGCCGTCTCCTCCTTGGCTACCTTCTTAGTGTGGCTGGCATGAATCCACTTTGGCACTCCAGCACACTTTACAGCGGTGGTAGTTACAAGGATTACTTGCCTCTTTTTCCCCCACTTTGGTCCAAGGCAACTCTTCCGGGTGTGTTTCTTCGACACCACCCAATCTCCAGGTTTGAGTTTATGGGCTGGAGTGGTTGGCCATTCATCAGCAGTCTCTCCAATCTGGTGAGAGATAGAACGCACTTGGTCACCCAGCTGCCTGCAGTATTCTAGCATCAAATCATCAGAAATACTCAGCAGTTTGTGTCCAGGTACCCATGCCTGTCGCATCACTCTTCCCATTAGTACCTCATGGGGGCTCAGGCCTGTTTTTCGGTTCGGGATGCTCCTTAATCCCATCAAGACAAGAAGCAAAGCTTCTATCCAGTTCAATTTAGTGGTATCACACATTTTTGCCAATCTTGACTTTATAGTGCCATTTATTTGTTCCACTATTCCAGAAGCCTCTGGATGATATGCACAGTGTAGTTTAGGCTCAATTTTGAACGCTGCATAGAGTTCCTTTAGGATTTCCCCAGCAAAGTGCCCACCCCTGTCTGTTTCAATAGTCTCTGGAAAACCAAATCTAGGGATCAGCTCTCTGAGTAACAATTTAGCCACTGTAATGGCATCATTCTTCTTGGCCGGGTAAGCTTCCACCCACCTTGAGAATAGGCAAACTATTACTAAGACATATCTGTATCCTCTGCACATGGGCAGGTGTATGAAATCTGCCTGTAATCTGACGAAAGGGCCCTCTGCCTTTCCAATGGTGCTTTTCTCTACCACAGTCTTCTTTCCTGCATTGAACTGTTGGCACACCAGGCACCTCTGGCAGAACACATCCGCGATATTCCTGAACTTTGAATTGTAGAACACTTTATCAAACACACGGCACATTGCATCCCTTCCAACATGAGTGTCTCCATGAATCATCCGAACCATTGGGTCAGCCATACAGTCTGGCAACACAGGCATACCATCTTTATTCGCCATGATACCATCCCTTTCTCTGAGTTGACATTCCTCAGTCTCCCATCTTAGTTTTTCCCCCTCGGTTGCTGCCTGTTGCAACTCTCTCAGTTCCTTCCAGGAAGATACATTCTCAAACACCATAAGTTGGCAGCTGTTTCCGCCCCATAATTGGATTTTTAGGGACATTTTGTATCGTGCACAGTACTGGGCAATTTGGTCAGCATACCTGTTTCCGGCTGCCACTTCATCCTTTCCAGATTGGTGAGCAGCACATTTGACCACTGCCAATTCTTTGGGCAATTGGATTGCTCCCAATAGGTTTTGCACCACCTTTCCATTTCTGATGGGGGTACCTGAGGAAGTCATGAATTCTCTTTGCAGCCATAGTTGGCCGAAGTCATGAACAACCCCATAACCATATTGACTGTCAGTATATACGGTTACTCGTTTGCCTTTCCCATGTTTGCAAGCTCTGGCCAATGCTATGAGCTCGGCCACTTGGGCAGATTTGACTTCACTCAAATATGATGCTTCTAGGGTGGTTTCCAGAGTGACTACAGCATAGGCAGCACTCAGTCCACCATCCTCATGCCTCAGGCAAGAGCCATCCACAAACATCACTATGTCAGCATTGATAAGGGCCATTTCTTTTATGTCAGGACGAGGTTTAGTACTAAACTCAGTCAGATCAATGCAATTATGTTCAAATTCACCTTCCACTCCTGTATCCTGGGTAAGGGTCAATAGCGTTGCCGGGTTCAGGATGTTGCATCTGGAAATTATTACATTTTCTGCACCAATAAGAATTCTCTCATACTTAGTCAGCCGACTGGGAGTGAGATATTGAGTTTTGGTTCGGGTTAGCAGGATCACAACAGAATGTGGAACATAAACCGTTACAGGATGTCCCATGACAATGTTCTCACTCTGTTCCAGACTTGTGCATGTGGCAGCCACTGCTTTCAGACACCCCGGAAGCCCAGCAGCTACTGGGTCCAGTGTGGCTGAAAAGTAGGCCACAGGACGCCTTGTCAGACCATGCTCCTGGGTCAGGACTGAGAGTGCACAATTGTCTCGTGTATCACAGAATAACTCAAAGTTCTTGGAATAATCAGGCATTCCTAATGCAGGAGCAGAGCACAGACAGTTTCGCAATTTTATCCAGGCTGTCATGCTTTCATCATCCCAGGTGACTGGATCGTCTGCCCCTTTCTTTGTCATTTTTATCAGAGGTTTGGCAAGTACCGCAAATCCCACAATCCACTGTCTGCAATATCCCACAACTCCGAGGAACATTCTAACGTCCTTCTGAGTTCTGGGCAGTTCCATATCCCAAATTATTCTGATTCTCTCTGAGGTGACTCTTCTGATACCTTTCTCGATCTGGTGTCCTAGATATTTTACTGAATTCTTACAAAACTGTAATTTGTCAGGAGATACTTTGTGTCCACCTCTGCCCAGGTGCTTCAGCAGAGCAATGGTATCAGTAACACAGTCGCTTTGACTCTTAGACGCCACCAAAAGGTCGTCTATGTACTGGACCAGGACAGACTTCTTGGGTAGAATTAAAGATTCAAGACATCTTTTTAAGATCTGATTAAAGATGGAGGGGCTTTCTGTGTACCCCTGGGGGACACGAATCCAAACATAGACATGACTGTCAAACTCAAAAGAGAAAAGAAATTTGCTTTTGGATGCAATGGGATGGAAAAGAATGCATGACACAAGTCTATGACAGTGAACCACTCCGCATTCCAGGGAATCTGATACAAGATCACAGCAGGGTTTGGCACAATGGGACAACAAGGTACAACAATCTGGTTTACCTTTCGCAAGTCCTGCACTACCCTGTACTTTCCACTAGGCTTTTTAATTCCAATCATGGGCGAGTTACATGGACTGCTCAACACCTCTTGAATTATGTCTGCCTCCAATAATCTGTTTATTTCAAGTGCGACTCCAGCTTTTACTTCTGCACTCATTTTATACTGTCTTGTTTTTGGGTAGGTAGCATTAGGTTTGATGGCTATTCTGACTGGATCCACATTTGCCATTAATCCTACATCTTTCCCGGTAAAATCCCATATTTCTGGTATCATCCTTTGCTGGAGTTCTTCAGGCAAATCAAGAATTGTTATGGGCTTGACTTCGGTATCAGGCCTTAACAGCATTAGCTTGTACAGGCCATCTTCATCTGGGGTCTGAATTTCAACACCTCTTGGCGTGCAAAAGATGGTACAGTTCATTTTGCATAACAAATCCCGTCCCAGTAGATTTACTGGGCTGGAATCGCAGACCACAAACCTGTGCATTTCTTTGAAATTTCCTATGGAAATTTCCATGGGTTCAGTTACAGAAGTGCTAATTATCTGATTTGATACGCCCACTACTTGGATTGCTTCTCCCGAGAGGGGTAGGTTAGGAACGTCCGCTGTTCTCACAGTCGAACGGGTAGCACCAGTGTCCAACAGGAAAGTAACATCATTTCCTTCAACCTTTCCTTCAATGTATGGCCCTGACTGGTCTACCGATAGGGATGCGCCAAGCACGCACTCCCCTTCCTCCCCCCTCAGGCCCCGTCAGTATGGTTCATCACAGAGGAATGTATCATTTAATAGGAACTGTGAGGTTGCCTGATTTCTCTCATTCTGTCCTTCCCACACTTCACCCTCTCATTCTGTGGGGCCTGATTCTTATAATTAGGTCTAGGAGCTCTAGGTAACGGAGGTAGATTTACCTGTTGCTGATTCTTTCGTGGCCCCTCTTTCTGCACCTGTGGATTTAAACCATTTATGGGGGCATTACCAGCTTGCAAATGAGGACACTCGTCTCTCCAATGCCCTATCTGCCCACACCCGTGACAGGGGAACTTCTTGTTAGCCTCTTCTTTGCTCATCTTAACTCGAGGCTTCCCTCCCCCTCCCGAGTTATTGTTTGAAGCATTGCTATTCATTTTACTCAACTGTTTTTCTTGTTGCTCAGCCAATTTAACCTGTGCCCACATCACCTTCTCCTTCAGGGCCTTCTTCTTGTTCTCCATTTCATCCTCACAGTACTTAGCATACTTGAGAACATCATCTATAGGCTTTCCCTGCCAACAGATTTTATTATCTCTAATCCACTGGGATGTGGAGTGGTGTGGCTCACTGGTTAGAGGCGGCAGACCCGTAAGCGGAGGACGGCCCGGGACCAGGGTTCGATTCCCGACGCGGCAGGGTCGTGGACTAGGGTCAGCAGGCTCGAAAATTCTCGCCTCGGTGCCTACTCCAGTCAGGGACCACACTCGGCAACTCTGGGCATTAGCTTGCCTCATCTTCACAACGGCCCCCCAGACCGCCGGGGATGCTTGGTCGCACCTTAGAGATACCCATTACGGACCATCTCTCAGGGTGAGCCAGGACGGGTTCCCCAGCGGTCGAAGCGCGGAGATACTCCTCCGGGAGTCGATTCTAGCGCTATATAAACCCGCAATTAAATTAAATTAAATTAAATTAAATTATATTTCTGGTTTTAGCCCTAGCACAAATCGATAAATAAAATGAGTCATGTCTTTCATTTCAATATTATCGATACCACTGTAGGTCTTGAATACCTGCAATAGCCTCTCATAATATGAATGGACCGTTTCATTGTGGTCCTGGGTGGTCCTATCTATTCGGGTCCAATCAGTTTCCTTTGCTGGCACCTTTTTCTTTAGAAATTGTATGACTTGGTCATACTTTCTTATCACCTCTGAAGAAGGAGCTCCAGTATGGGGGTCCCTTGGAAATTCTTCACTGGGCCAGTCAATCTCTATTTTGCAATCGGTCCATAAGTCTACCGTAACCACAATGTCAAAGAACCCATCCAGGTCTTTCAAGAGGCACTTCTGGACTTTCACAAATCGCTCTACCTGCCTATACCATCCACGGGCTTCTCCCTTAATTTTGGGAAATCATTGGTAAATGACACAATGTCATGCCGGGACCACGGGACATGTACATATTTCCCACCTGGCACTTCCCTCATGGGACACAGTTTTTCTGCTTGACCTACTTCTTTTAGCACAAACTCAGAAGCTTTGGGCTTTGTCCTACTCTCCTCCTTTTTCTTAGCCCACCTAGTTTTCCACTTGTCCAGATCTCCCCATTTCTGCAATACATTCAACAATTCCTTTATCTGGGTTCTTTTTCCTGACACATTCATGTTTTCTAAATCTTTGTCTGAAAATTCTGCCCTATACGGTTTCTGCAGGACTTTGGATCGACTTACATCAATTCCCATGTCTGCAGCCGCGTCCATTAGTTTTTCATGGAGTACTCTAGTATTTCGGGTAAGGCTTTTACTGATAAACAGCAACTCTTCTTCGCTAAGGGTGTTTAGCCTGTCTAATCCCACATTCCCTGCCATTAACTCCTCTATCTCTATCCTTAATCTGTAAATATCCAAAGGTTTGGGCAAGGAAGGTTCTCGATCCATTTCCTTAGTCCATCTATCCAGTTCCTCTGGAGTCACTACTGTTGCACTCCGGATTCCTGATGTAGTTTCTATGAGGACTTCCTTGGCCTTGGTCTGATTCCCTGACCTAAATCCACTGGTACTGGGCTCTCTTATGGGCAGATCCATTAGAGAGACTACAGACTCACACTCGCTTGCCTGGTCATCAATAACAAGTGGCTCCTTTTGTGGGGGAACTGACATTGGAGTAAGGATTGGAGCTTTAGGACTAGTCTGCCTATCCCCATAAATGGGTATAGCGGGACCGATAGTTACAGGTATCGTCAGAGCATCCGGGCTGGGATGTATCTGAGCTATAGTTTGAATCAATTAATTTCTTTGTTTAATCAGGACATCTCTCTCTTTTTCTTGCAAGGCCCTTTCTGACGAGTTATCATGCAATATTTGAGGCACCAAAGGAGGGTAAATACTCGGGGCGGTGGGAATGGCTGACCCCGGGCTATCCTCACCAAAAGGTCGGTAATTTGGGACTGCAGTACTAGGTCTACAAAACTCATCACTATTGCTAGATTTACTGCAGATACCAGCTAGGTCTGTCTCGCTTGCCCTCCTACTCCTAGCATGGTGGAGAAAAGGATTTTTTTAAATTAAAGTTCCTGAAGCTTCGGCATAAGGTGGTGGATTTTTCATCAACAAATCCTCCAGATATTCATCCTCTGAGTCCCCCATGGCTATTAAAGGTCGACTCTTCTCTGTCTTTTTCCCACCTGTTTGCTCAGTAACCACAAACATCGGGAACAGCCCTTCAACCATCATATTCTGTCTCCACCGTTTCATCTTTTGTTCCTTAGTCTCTTTGAGTAATTTAGGATACCATTTGCTCACTCCCTTTTCCATTCTGGGCCTGTCTCGCTCTAGAGCCTCAATCTCCCATTCCTCTAAAGCTTCATACTGTGTTAGTCTGGGTCGGGGTGTAATTCATCCATTCGGGTTCTTAGATTAAACAAGATCCTACCATTGAAGGTACCATTGAGGGGAAAAGCTAGGACTCCATCCTCTTCTGTGTACTTTACCCAATTCTCTAACCACACACAAGTATGGTGCCCTTTGTCAAGCATCATGAATGAAGCGGGAGTATTAGGAGGTGGAATGATTACTCCCTCCCTAGTTCGAATGGGCTTATCTTTTTTGAAATAGTTCCTTATCTTTTCAGCGAAGGACATTTTTCTCTTAACTCCATACATATTGTGAGGTCTGCCTCTTCTCATCAATTCCCTATGACACCCTAAATTTCTGGGATCAGGCAAAAATTCAGGGTACCACATACACCTCTCGACACAACCCACAAGCTCAGTTCGGAAAATTTTGTTTACTTTTGTGCTTCCAATGCTAATACGTCTTTCAACTTCCGACAACCAATCAGCACTGAGATTTCAAAATCTGTTGACCAATGGATGCGCGGCCCCTTTGTGAAACGCGGTCTCACTCTGCGGCGCTCACCCCTCCCTTACAACTCTATCTTCGACTTGCACCCGCTGGCTCCTCCAATACCAGCGCGGCACGGAGTGACGTCAGCGCGGTCTTTCGACCGACTCCCTCCTTTACAAGGTAACAAAAACTTTGAATTTTTCCTAAAGTGCGTGTACAGATTTTAGCTAACAATGTAAAACGACTGCCACTGTGCCAAAGAGTCTTAGAAAGGAAAAGAGTCTTTCTTTTACTGCAAGTAAACCACTTCTGTCTACTTTTCATTCACAACGGATAGATCCCTTCGCCTATCCTTTTCACACAAGCAAATAGAGAACCTGCTACTCTTTTGACTAATCCACTTCTTTCCAGGATATATACTAAGTCAAATTTTTCACCAATGCTCTCCTTTGTTGCCACTCAAGCTCCAAGAACCTATTACTCCTGCCGTCTCTGACCCTTACTAGGTGATATCACAACGGGAGTTTCACCACGATCCTGATAGCTAACATACACACTTCAGATAAATTTGGAAAGGAAGAAAACCCTGATTAGCGCTTCCAGTTCTGCCTAACCATGCACTAATCTCTGCCTTTGCCAGTGACCTTACAGCCAAGTGGATTCTGCTCACCACCTGCTATTTCTGTTCCCCGGGGATCCCCACAACATAAAACATTTACCCACAATTGGTTAGTAATATATTCAATAATGCATGCAATATATCAAACTTATTCTATGACACTTATATAAACCAACAATCCTTTTTATAGCAGCATATAATAAAAATTTTAGCAGCACATTTTATTTCTCACGGTTCAATAGTAATTCTCCTATCTACCTATCCTAGCTAGTCCTAACCATCATACTGCTACCATAAATACTGATAGAGCGCGCAGGTCACCCGGCCCTATAGACTGCCAGATTATCACGCACTTGGGCCCATGTATGCGTTAGAAAACCCAATTTACGAGTCGGGTGATTTTACACGCTACTATCAGTATTTTGTGTGTGTCTCCTGTGACACTTTTGTCATGGCACCTGACTTACCACAGGTACTTACTCCTCCTGATGGATCAGGAGCATGAGGGTAGGTGATAACACTTCAAAATACACCACTTATTTGTTCAATCGACATTTGATGTACCTTTTAGAATGACCACAGACACCTGAGGCGTTTTAAGGGTTTTTATATAGCAATTTTAAAGAGACAAAATTATGAGACAGATGCTGATAAAAACATCAATAAGCAGAATCAAAAAGATGAAATAGCTATGCAAGAAGGTTAACACCATTTAGGGTAAACGGAGTTTTCTAAAGGGTATGGGTAACAGGGAACATGCTATTCAGTTTAGACTTAAACTAGGGACGGCAAGTTCAAACCACATCAGTCAGTGAATTTCTATAGCCTATATGTAATTCAGCCCTAATCCTATTCTATCTAGCTAAAGTCTTATTGCAACTTCTAAAGTTCACCACACATTTAATAATTCAAAAGAAACAGTTCAAAATACATCCTAAGGGAAGGGAAAAACTGGAACATACTAATAAACAGTTTGCAAATGCATCCGAGGAAAGAACAGAGCAAAAATCATGTGCATAGAGGCTTTATTAAGAGCAAAAGGAAAGGGATAGAATGACGGACACCCACAGGTAATATTTACCTAGACGAGAATGAAGACTAGCCCTGGCCACGGGTCCGTTTCGGGAAGGGACGAGGACAAGGACCCTCAGATTTAGGATGCCAGTAGGTGAGCAGGTAGCAGCTCACGGAAAACAAGACAGGATACCCCTCAGGTTTTGGGTCAGGACTGGGCTCACCAAAGGGCACGACCAACCCCCGCAGCTTCGGATGCAACGCCTGCGTTACCCCTTCACTGCACGGAATCCGCCAATAACCCCGATTGGGTTCTCGAATCCCCCAGCAAAAGTGCTTCGCCAGCACTTAAGACTATTTCCACCCCTTGGAGTTTGTGGAAAATTCGGACAGAGTGCTCCGCAGCTCTCTGTATCAATCACCTATAGAGTCGTGGGGTCAGTGACAGGTCTGCTACTCGGACAAGTCGGACAATTTCTCCCTAACTAACAAGGCTAGTTATACTCTTCTGGGGTTCCCAGACCACCCACAAATGTTGCCAATGACAGGGTCCCAACTTATGATTGGTCAGGAGAAATGATTAGGTCACCTTTACCTCCTAAATTCTACGTTCACATAATGAATATGTAATTTTAATATCCGCCCCCCTGCGTTCATGTTCCCAGGCATAGGAATATGGAAAAACAATGGGTGTATACAGCAGTTTGATACAATGTATCGGAATCAAGGTGACTGTCAGCATCTTCGACAAGAACCTAGGTAGGTTCCCAGGCGCATCTTGCTTCAGGAGCCAGCTGGCTGAGATTTGCTTCTGCGCAGTGTGGGTTTCCCTCATCGCGTGACAGGGTCGGACCGGGTTTCAAGATGGAGTCGGACTCCCATACCCAGGCCCATGTAAGCGTGGTACATGAAAAGTAAGCGAAAACAAATTAATAACGCAGCAAAACAGAACACACTGTACACCATGATCATCTACACTGCACCCCTTACTTCATAATAACTATAGCGGTTAAAGGTTAAGCGAAAATAGATAGAGATGCGAAGCAGCATGGGAAAGCGAGGAGCATGGTTAGAACAAGCGGGCAGGTCAGCTACAATGCACATGAGCAGACTTCTCCCTCCAAATCTGCGAGTGCGTCACATCACATGGGTATGACCGACGCATGCGCAGACTGAATTTCTGTGAAGCGGCCATTTTATAGTATGCAAGCGGTGTTACTGTTAGTAAACACATAGGCAAGCATCTCTGGGACACCCGCGTGTGCTGGAAAAGGGAAGTATTAATGACGAACAGGGTTGTTTTAGTACTATTATAGATTTAATCGAGGTTCACGTGCAGAGCAGGTTGCATTAGGCGCAAACTTCCACTCCATCAGCCTTGTATGGTCGAAAGTCCCTGTCACATTACCCATGTGTCACCCCGCTCTTGTCATCATTCAGACAGATCCAGCATGGTTTCCTGCACAAGTGACTCGCGTCATCATTCCACTAGTAGGTGACCACTCAGCTTTTATGTTACCCCCAGTAAAGGCATAAAGTGATGGATCATAAAGCTCCATGCAGAGGGGTACTTTTTTTTTACTAAAACTGACCATCACCCCCACGACTGTGCAATGATTCACCTAACAGTTGACAGTAGCATACGGATAGCCGTGAGCTACAGGCCTTTTTACCAGCACCTGAAACAGTGGCCTACTGGCTCTCCCTGGTGAATTTACAGTGTGCAGTGACTGTCCACCTCATTTCTCTTGAATGTGAGGTTTTTATGTAAAGAGTGCCGTGCCAGCTTTAGCAGGCCTTTATCAGCACCACAACTGTGAGTGTTGTTGCAAGATTTGCGGCCTCATACTGAGGAGCTGCCCGGATCATGGAATCACTATCACGGCCAAGCTTGACAACGGAGAACACATTGTCACATGGAACTAGATGCCCTTTGTTGATGACTGTGACATCTTGGCAGGTCTGTACACGTCGTTCTTCTTCCATCAGACCCACCTCCTCCTTGCATCACTGTGCCAGTGTATTTTTTGGTGCCCTTGCCTACTCACATTGATTTCCAATCCAGTGGCCTACCAGATATTGAGCAAGACAATTCACTTCAAGAATGAGCCACACACCCGATGGTGACAGAGAAATCAGTATACGTTCACCGCGGCTGTCCCAAAAAATCGACGTGGATATGGGGAAAATGGAATCTTTTTCGGGGCGACGTCTGTGAACCCCCCCTAGCAGACCAGGTATCAGACGATAGCGGCTAATCAAGGAAGAATGGCGAGACAAGACATATACCATAACACATTTCACATAATTGCCACCAGGGGCAGCCTTAGGCATGATCAAGCTGTGCACCTGCACCGGGCCGCCAAACCCCAGGGGCCGCTACGCTAATATATATCCTTAATATAATAATTCTCTGAGGATGGATACATATTTGCGTGGCGGCCCCTAGCAGGGATTTGGCGGCCTCCGGCTCTGTTCCACTTCCAAACACCCTTTTCCCCCCTCTTTACTAACCTCCGCACCTGCGTTCCTTCGGTGGGGTCCCCTACCTACGCTCCCTGCCAAGGGCCGCCATAAGCCTAGAGCCGCCCCTGTTGCCACTGAGGGATATTTGATGCTTATATTTGGATACACAAGATGTGCCACTGTTGAAGGAATATGGATTATAGTAGATGTACACTAATGCATACTTCACTGCAGTATTGTTCGATTGTTGATGCATAACTTAAATTGACAATAACACTTTTTCAGAAAAAAAAAAAAGAATGAGCCACACTTAGGGCCTCATTATGATGGAGGATTTTTCCGCCTCCTCTGGGCCGGGGGAAGCCACCTCCGGCCCGGAGGAGGCGGAAAATCCTCTGCGGACTCACCAAAGACCCACCGCCGCATTACGATGGCTGGTGGGTCTTGGTTACTGTTTGCTGCTTTTCCGCCGCGGTCAGATTACAACCGCGGCGGAAAAGCTCTCATTTGGCTGGCAGTGTCTATCAGACACCGCCAGCCAAATTAGGAAGCATTTGTAAACATGCTTTTCCGCGGTGGTTTTTCCGCCGTGGAAAAGCATGTGTACTTTTGATTTTGGGGGCCCGTTGCAGGCCCCCAGGGTGTTGGCGGGTGGGGGGGGTGCACATGGGGGGTACCTATGGTACCCCCCAGCATTTACTTGCACAAAGCGGCAGGCACCGCGCGGTGCCTGCCGCTTTGTGCATGTAAATGTTAAACATGCACTTTTAACATTGCGGCGGGTGCTGCTTGAAGCAGCACCCGCCGCAATGTTAAATATCCAGGATGTGACCGCCAGGGTGGCGGTCACATCCTAATCGCACATGAGGGAACGCCGCAGCCGATGCGGACGTTCCCTTATCCTCTGGGTTCGCGGACGGACGCAATTCCGTCTGCGATCCTAATGAGGCCCTATGTAAGATCACTATGAACTGTTCAATGCCAGCGTGACCCTGCCTTGAACGATGACTGTGCCATTGACCCTAATGCATCCTCATCGTACCAGGACTGCTTGACTCTACCACAGATGCCTGACTCCTCTTCCCTCTGCCCCCTGCTCTGGTGTGTTAATGCATCCAACGAATGGTCCACTTGCGAGTGCAGGATCTTGCTCAGACCAGAACTTCTTGTTGAAGAGATGCAAGGACAAGTAAACATAAGGCAATACTCGCAAACTACTGAACTTCCTGTGCCATCACCCATGATACAGTTGCTACAGTTATAGAAAGTTGGTACCATATGATAAGGTGGGATTATAGATTCACAGTAACATTATTGCTTTTACTTTGCTATCCAACTTCGGAAGGATAAAAGTTCTATACTTTAAAAAGTAACAGCATTTCCTTGGCAATCCACTTACTGTGTGTTATTTGAATGCACTATATCTGCTGGGGTTCTTCTCCACAGCGACTTTCACAGGTACATTTTGACTGTTTGACACCCTCTAAAAATCATGAATTGAGTTTGCCACAGTATTTGGGTCCTATGGGTCCAGGTACAATTGAAAATACTTGGCACAAGAGTTGCCCAGATGCCCTCAGGTACCATAGTTTTAGGAGAAATGGTCCAGCAGGCCTATGCATGAGGTGTCCAGAATGTCCAGAAATTAAAATCTTAGCCAACACCACTGGTTCAGGGACAATGTTTGTTGTAGTCCAGCAGTTCCTATTTAATGCTCCTGGGCAAGGAATACCCTGTTTAAAGATCACTGCATGCACATTATTTGAGTGCAACTCATGTTTTTACTATTCGTTATCATTGTTTATCATCTTAAAGTTTGTGCATCCTATTATGTTTTGGAAAGCTCAATGACGCCCATTTTTGTGGTGGCAATACGTAGAGCTGAAAAGCCATGGAACAGTAACTGTGGTCCACCCTGGTGCTGAGTTTACAATTTCTGATTGAATCAGTGTGCTTCGTGCTCAGAAGACTTGAATCCTGGGACCCTGGCAAGGTATTGCACTCATATGTGGCACCACTTCACAGCCGCAGAGTGGTTGACTCTTCTGGGGGTGGGGGGGCAAAAATGAATCTCCCATCAACATGGATGACTACTATCCCCATTTCTGGACCATGTTGTGGCTGAATACTGGGACAGGGCTTTATGTACAATTAAGTAGGCCAAAAATGGAATCGACAAAGAATGTGAACGATATGGGGCTTGTGTTACAGCCAGGGCTTTAAGTGGGCCGGGTCTCAAGGGGTCTGAGCACCGGCAGTTTTTTAAAGGGGGCCTCGAAACGGGTCTCTATCGGGCTCTGTTTTGAGCCCTGGCACAGGCTCTCCATTTTTTTTTTTACCGGACTGCAGTGACCGCAGTTTGCTGTCACTGCAGTCAGGACAAAAGTGCCAGGGCGCAAAACAGCCAAATAGAGACCGTTTCAAGCCAGCTAGCACATCGATGTGCGCTGCCCACACTGCTCACTTCTCACTAGTGGAGAAGTTACAGCACGACGGAATGCCAGGTGAGCGGGGTGAGCGTTGTGGGGGAAGGGAAATCCTTTAATGAGAGTCATTTTCTTTCTGAATTTCCCTTCTCTTTCTGAAAACGCAAGAGCAGCAACATTGTGGTAAGGTCACCAGGGCTTTAATTGAAAGCTTTTTCAATATTATATGTAACGAGCCATAGTTGCAGCTTATTTATCTTATGCAACTAATAACCATTGACAAAGCCAATAGTCCTTACTTTTTGTA
Source organism: Lissotriton vulgaris (assembly GCF_964263255.1). Taxonomy (NCBI): domain Eukaryota; kingdom Metazoa; phylum Chordata; class Amphibia; order Caudata; family Salamandridae; genus Lissotriton; species Lissotriton vulgaris. The sequence continues at coordinate 162,315,333 of NC_141700.1, forward strand.
AGTATGGTGTTACTTGTCTCACATATCTGGATGCAATGACAGAAACACCAAAATACAAGTCGGGCGGCACACTATGCTAAACACAGGTTTTTAGCAAGTGTTTAAAGCCACGCCCCTAATTGCACTAGCCACATCCCTTTGAGAGACCCCCCATTTTTTTTTATCCCACTTAAATCCCTGGCTACAGCCTGGCGATAAGACTGTATCCCTGAAAGTTAATGTTGGTATAGTGATTGAAATGTATAAACGTGTCATCAATAAAAAGGTTAAAAAAAAAATGTGTTGTAGATCGCACTTTTTATTTAGGGCCCTAGGTGCACCTGCCACGTGTTGCCACTGTATGTTTTTGGCCCTTCCTGGTAATTTATCGTGACTGGGACAGAGAGGGAAATTGTGGTTGTGCGCCAGCACTGGAGCAAACATTTTTTAAAGGAGCTGTTCCCCCCACCAGTTTGAGGAAAGTTGAGCAAGAGACTGTCTATGACCCCTAAGAAGATTACAAATGCATAGTAAGCTAAGCTTTCAAGTGTGTGACAACTTCTCTCTCCTATAACAAAGGGACATGCTCCGTGCCCACCCACAGTATCTTGTGTCCATTTCAAGAATGTGACATGCAACCTCAGGAACACCCTCTGATTGGCTGAGGCCTGACTAGAATGAATATGCACCCCAGTAGGTATAATTAATTGTTCACAATCAATAATGTGCATATTTGGATGGGGCCTGGTTATACAGGGACTGCACTGTACAAAAAGATAGATGCACTTTAATTTGGTTGGTTTCTTAAAAATTCAGGTTTGCACATGATTGAGCACCTGGTTACCCTGGCTCAACTCCCAATGACATTGGCTTTGAGCATCTGGCCAAGTGAGATGGAATATCAATTCACCTTTTATGCTTTAAGTGGAGCACTCTGCACCTGTACAAAGGAAAGGGCTGGCCTGTTGCTACCTTCTTCCAAGAGTTAAGGACAGATGGTATGACTGGGTAAGAAAGGCTGATGTTGCTTGGAGTTGAAGACAAAAAAGGAAGCCTTGTGTGTATGCTGAGAGCATGTCCCAATTCGCTGCATGAACCGCAAAGGCTCAGCTGATGTATGCCACAATCCCCTTATTCTCTGTTTTCGAGGGTCTCACTCTTCGTTCTGAGCAACAGCGCCTTGACACCCTAGGGTAGTAGTAAGGGCTCGAGTCGGGGTACCACGCGGGTGGACGGCGTCCCCCCACTTATTTTACCGGGTGGACACCGTCCCCCCTGCCAAACAGCTGGACTTCACTCTTTGGCCTCTCTGAGACGAGATCAGAGCTCACAGCACGCTGCGCACGCGCGGACTTCTCAGATGGGTTGTATGACAATCCATCGCATGCAAAGTCCTCGCGGGCGTTCGCATCGCAGCCAATACATTGCAAAAGCATTTACATCGGCCATTTTTGCATCGCACGTCGTTGCGACGCAAATGCGACCTCAGACTAGGATCGCTTGTCACATCGGCGACATGACATCGCGCGACATTACAACGCGATGTTTCACACAGCCAATGGGTCGGTGGGGGGGTGGGGAGTATAGATTGTGTATATATATAGTGTTGCACACCGTATCTGCACCCATTTGTGGCTGTGCCGTTACCCTGTGGACAGCATTTTAAATCGGTAAGTGTCCAGTAGGCTTGTGTTTTATTTCGTTCTACTTCGTTTCGTTTTTTAATGCCCTTGTGCCCTATGTTTTCATCGTGCCATACCTGCCTATAAATAATATTCCCCAAAAAGCATCTTTGTGAGAAGCTGATCAGAAGCGATCATTTGAGCGTTCACTTCTGACCTATGTTTTCCTGTTTTTAAACAATTGCATTGCAAGAAAGCCAAGTGCTTTATATGGGGGTGAAGGGGCATTCATCTATTTGTAGTAGAAGTGTAAGAAATGGGGGTCAGTAATATAGGTGGCCATCTGTAAGGGGCAGCTGAGGTAGTAACTGGACGATGGTGATCTATCCGATGTAACGTGGGTTTCCCGTGTTTCCCTCGTTTTCCGTGCATCCCAGCCCTACGTTCCCCTCGTTTTTGCGTGCACTGCTTTAGATATCCAATGTGGTTTTAAAGCCAAGTGCTTTATATGGGGGTGAAATTTAAGAAATGGGGGTCAGTAATATAGGTGGCCATCTGTAAGGGGCAGCTGAGGTAGTAACTGGACGATGGTGATCTATCCGATGTAACGTGGGTTTCCCGTTTGTTACAGCCGTTCTAACACTGGTTTCCCGCGTTTTCGTGAGGCCTTCTGGCCTGTGTCCCTCGTTTTTGTGTGACCTCCTGCCCTAGTCTGCGTATGTTTCCGTCAGACCACATGATGCTCGCATATGCGCTGCTTCCCATTTTATGGAAATTGATGTCATCAGCAATTGTGCTCGCATATTGAAATGACATAAATACACATTCTTCTTTAATAACTGTGCTCGCTTTATTGAACGTGTTTAGCATGTCAGCGACTTAAATAAACAGTGTTCTTTTATAATTGTGCTCGCAAAGTGTAAACAGTGTTTTTTTATAATTGTGCTCGCAAAGTAACGTTCTTTTATAATTGTGCTCGCAAAGTGTCAGCATATGCGCGTAAAGTCGATGTCATCGTTAACGATGTAATAGTTAATGCGATGCGTTTGCATGCGTCCTGATGACATGCGATGTGATGACGGGCACGATGTAATTGCCGCGTTGCAATGTCAGCGCGATGCGATGTATCCGATGTAAGGGGCGCTTCCCTCTCAGATGCAATCGCATCTAAGGGGTGAGCGAGGGGAGACAATGAGCCCGATGGTGCAAGCCAATTTTTCTGACGTTACTCCCTGTGGTGACGTCACTTCCTGTGACAGCGTCCCCCTACTTCTTTTTTTAGGACTTGTGCCCTGGTAGTAGAGCACTTTTCGATTTTAAATTTCATTTAAAACGGACCTGCTGCCTGTAAAAAAGAGTTGTCTCCTGACTGGAGCCGTCCGTCGCCTGACCCAAGAGGCAATGAAACACAAACGAGAATATAATTTCCTGTTTCTCTTACCGCGCCAGGACAGTCCCGACTAACAGAGCGCGTTATAAATCAATATATAACATAACATAACCATTTCCTGTAGGAATCAGGGTTATGATGACGAAAGAGCTCAAGTGCCCCATGGTGAACTGCCAGCTCTCGCCAGGCTGGCTGTGTCACTGTTCCACCCCAGCAGCTTGTCCTGAGGACATAGGAGGGCATTTCATCAAGGGAAACATCGCCGCTTTTTCGGCACATAGCACCGAAAAAGCGGCAATTTTTTTATCACCCTATTCACAAGGACTCGCTAACAAGCGACGTTGCATGTCAGCGATCAATATTGCTAATGACATGCAAAGTAGGCGTTCATGAGCAGAACAACATGAGAATCCTTGCTAACACGGCTCCGTAATATTTACAAGCCATGCGGCAGACCCGCAAAGCGATCAAATAACCGCGCTAACCGCGGTTATCGCAGGAATGTAACACCTGCTTTTAAATTAACTTAGGCATACTGATAATGGGAGGTGGATTGCCAGGTTAGGTCCACACTCCCCTATCAGCAAGCTTCTCCTTAGCGATGTGAAATCATCGCTGGATTTCACGCACTATTCCTGATAATCGGACTCTATCGCTGGAATTACAACGCCTGTTAGCAAAACGTTGATAATACTTAGCTAACACGGCAATGTAATCCAGTGATAAAGTAAATCGCATCTCCTTGATATTATGCCCCAGGGTTCATGAGCCTTCCTTGTTACGCGCCTAATGCCATCAATTCAATCACAAAGGTTGCATCACTGTTTTGCTCCACATGTGAAACTGCAACCTCCCTGGAGAGGACCCAATGACCTATCACTGCAGACTGTGCCTAAACATCCCCTGACGCCGTGGAGCCTCTTTGGCTTTGATGGCACTGTTATGGACATATCTGCATAATTCCATCACTTCTCCATGATCAGCACTTTGAACATGAATACCCAGCATTCGGTTTGATGACCACAGAGCCTCACCAGCTCACCGGTACTGCTAAACAGCCAACCTAGAACACAAGATTGGGTGTTTTATTGGCAGAACGCTCTGAGATGATCCCAATTACCGTACCTGCATCACATTTACAATAGCAAGGACCCGGGTCAATAGTGTGCACACTAAGTGTGGGCTCACTGCATATTGACAAGCCAGATTGAGCGACAAATAGGTTAGAAAAGTATTTAACTGTGAAGTTATCACATATTATTAACCTTCTAAAGCAAATAATGAACAGATGATGACGTCATCAATTAGATCATTTCAGTTGCCATTGGTGATGTAATCAATGATGTCATAGAACATGTCATGAGTGTTATATGTGAGGTCATCAGCAGTGTATGGCAAGGGTGCAAGTTATTGTTACATGAGTTAACTATAACTGCTGAATTTAAGTTATTTTTTGAGTTTAAAAAGGTACAGTTTACTTGAGTTTTTCACCTAACTTTAATGCCACTTTAAACATTGTTTTTTTTCAGTGAATTTCTGAGGTGTTTTTAAGGTTAAGTAAGATATTATTTCCATACCTATAACGTTACTTTAAGCTTTGGTTTTTTTCAGTGAATTTCTGGGGGTTTTCATAACGTAAAGTAAGATGTTATTACCATACCTAACTTTGCATGGCGCAGGGTTAGCATGGCCTGCATTCAGGCCATGCACCCAACTCCCAACCCCCTGCGACAGGCCAATCCCAAAAGACATTAAACAAAAAAATCCAATCCCGCTGGAATCTTGCAGGTGCCAGGGGGACGAGGTGGGTCTGGTGGACCTGTGCTGGCTCCCACAGGATTCCTGAGGTATCACAGGGCACCCAAAAATAACTTTTTTGTTTGATTTGACTTGAACGGGCAGGACTTTCTGGGGCACCCCACATGGCCCAGGGGGTCAGAGTATCCCTATTCTGTCCCAGTGTCCTGTAATGCCGGCTGCAACATTTTTGTTCAGGTTGCAGCCTGCCAGTCGGAGAGTGAGCTCCTGTGGAACTAAGGAGCTTCTCACTCCCCGGGGAGGTAGTCAGCCGACAAGAAGAGTCAATCTTAGTCAATCAGATGTCAGATTTTTTTTAAATTAAGTTGTGTGCCTATGGGACTCCTGCAGGGCCGGACTGACTACGGGCGTTTTGGAATGCTGCCGAGCTGGGGGCTGATTTCACTGTGGTGGGGGCTGATTTCGTTGATGGAGACCTACGTGTGCTTTGAAATAAACAAAGCAAAACGATTTTCGTTCAGCACACGCAGGTCCCCATCAGCGAAAGCAGCCCCCAGCTCAGCAGCATTCCAAAACGCCCGGTAGCCAGTCCGGCCCTGGACTCCTGTGAGCTTCCCATGAACTCAACTGTCCAGATAGCTATAATTTTTGTAACCTAAATTTCTCAAAAACTATTGAACAAATTTACACCAAATCACAAACTACATTTTCTAGCTTTCTGCCAAATTTGGTGTAAGTCTGTTCAGTCATGATGACTGTAGCTCTGTTCAAAACTCACTATGGACATTGCATAGGGAACTTGTGTTTAGGAACCCCTCCCTTTTTCTCAGCCCGGCTTGATCGCTCCCCCCCCAACTTTGCAGGAAGGAGCTCAAGTGGAAGAACATTTGTTTTTTCAAAGTTTCGTGAATATTCGTTAAATGATGCCCACGTTATTAGCAAAACAAAAAAAATATTTTCCTATGGTAACTACTCAGTGACTCCCCAAGCCTGGCCTCCATTTTTTAAATTGTTCTCTGGTACTTGGTGAGGGTGGTGGGTGGATGTTTTCCATAGTCCAGTGCTCGCTTGGTACAGCAAATTCTTGAATGCTGCTGTCCAGTACTCACTCCCAGGACACCTCATTGATTTGCATGTGATGTCATGTATGATGTAACACGCTTATCTAAAGGTCCTGAGAGGGATTCTCCAGCTCCACTCATGTCCGTTCCAGGCTCGTGTCAGTGAGTAGGGCAATGGGAGGGGCTACGTTTGGCTATCATGCACCCAACTTTGACCATATTCAATGGCCCAATCCACTTGTCCTGGAAGAAAGGAGGGAGAGATGTGGAAGAGAGGCGGAAAAGAGGGTGAAAGGAACTGCCAAGCTCTACCCATCCTTCCTAAACACAAACCCTCCCATCCCAACAACAGAAACAAATTAACCTGGAGGTGCGCATATGGAGAGAAGGGACTAGGAGGACCCCTACTTCCTCCTCTTCCAAACCCCACTTCCTGGTTTAGTTTCACACAGCTCCCTCCTATCACTATGCTTGTCTGTCTAAGAGAAGCATTGTGAGAGGAAGGAGCAGTGTATCTGTGTCACAGCAAGGCATTGGATGCTGTTTGGATTCCTTCTTAGGCTAAGAAAAAAATCACAAAAGCTCTGTTCTGGGGCTCAGGCTCAGAGAAACAATTCTATAGCCAGATGTTCTTTTGATTTTTTTCTTATTTTAGGAAAACAAATCCAAACGTCACCTGGATTCTTGTTAGGGCATCAACATACACTTCTTTGCCTCAGCAAGGAGCCTGACACTGTTTGGATTTTTTAAATCGAAACAGAGTTTGGTTGCTTTCTGGATCAAATACATGTAAGTGTATGTGGTTCATTCACATGTAGTGTTTCCTCTTTGTTTAAAAGTTCACAATGCTAAGAACCACACATCGAGCTGTGGTTTACAATGGTTTATCTCTGTGCACGGACAATTCACCATGTGCTGATGAAAAATCTCATTAACAGAAATTAGCGGTGAATGACAGCTATGTGTTTCTCAAAGGTACCTTAGAGTCACAGTTTAGGGATAGAGGCAATTTGTACAACTCTGATTTCTGTATTTCCCATCATGCTAGGAGATTCTTAATACGTTTTTCAAGTGTTTTTGTATTAACACTAACTTACAGTAGGAAGCCAACAACATAGATAAATTTAGTAGATGGATGCAAACATCTACCATTCTGCATGCCCACATTTCTTTCAAATCAATCAGCACTCCACAAGTGGGGGAGAGCCTAATGCCTGAGAAAGAAAAGGTCCAAGAAGGCAGTCATGGAAAGTGAAAGAATGTAAGGTGCTATTAGGTTGTGTTTTGTGGGACGTAGGCAGCTGTGGGCCAGGGGATGGCTGCCATCTAGGGAAACAAACCATCCCAAGACATTTCTTGAAACTTTGGCAACCAGGGGAGTTCTTGCATGGATGCCGCCGTTCTTTCTGACACTGAATGCCCTGAAAATATCAAACATTGGTTAAAACAAATCTTTATGTTTGTGTGACAGCAAAAACTCGAACACGTAGTATTTCCTCATGGTGTTTGAGGGAAGTCAATATAGTGTCAATGTGGTCTTCACGTGGTCAAAATATTGGCACTTTTCCTGTACCGGGCAATAGACCACACACACACACAAGTGTGATTATTGTATATATAGTGTATATTTAGTGTATTATTGGGAGAAATATGAGAACATTGGATGAAGCAACTTTTGCTATTTGGTAGAACTTCTGGAGTTATCTGTCACAGAAAAAAAGGAAGATGTTTTGACATTTGCACAGTATTCTGGGTAGCCAAACAAGTTGGGATTCATGCAAGCACATCATCATAGATTCCCGGGGCTTTAGTTTTCAAAAATGTGCAGGGTTGCTGGATGGTCGACACAGGGCCCTACTACCAACAACCTTTGAATCTCCTCTGATCAGAAAACATTCCCTCACGACTTGTGTGTCGATCCATGGTCAAAGCATTGAAAATTCACACATGGCTGATGTCTTGACTCTCAGAGGACACAGGAGAACACAGATGTGGGTCACACCTTTTCAGAAATATGATCTTGTTTTGTGATTATATATAGCTTTTATACGTTCCATATGGTGATGATTTTGATATTTACCTTCAAATTACTCTGATACTATTTAGTGATCTGCGTTTATATTACATAATAGTGCAGACTGCATTCCCTATGAAAAACAACATGTATTTGGTTTTGCCAGGCTCTATGCATTCAGGGTAACATTTCCTTGGTTGGTGTGCGGGGATTAGGTTTCTCCATTGGAGAAGTTCAACAACGTATTGAACAAAGCTGTTTAAAAAAAGATAATATATCCAAAATTGTCATTATATGTTTCGGCTGCAATGATATAGTTATGTGGGGCTTACACCAGTCTACAGTCCTGAATGTGCAACAAAATGTATACATTGTGTAAGTGCACAAAGAGACTTATTAATTTGAGTAACCTAACACAGTTTCAAAAATGCTCTGGCTTGGAGGTGTGCAAGCACTCCTGCAGTAAAAAGTTTAAATGCAAAAAACTGAAGAAATGGTAGTTACTATGCTCTAGAAAATTGTTCTCACACACACTAACATTTAAATGTATATACATTAAGAAATTAAAATTGAAATAAGAGAATAATTCGGAAATGCATCTTAAAACTGTTACCCCTTCCCCCACACAAGAACACACCATCATACAACCAATTCCATTGCGATGCCAAGATGTAGATTCCCACTTGCAAATAAATAAAATGTGCCTGTTTACGAAAGCAGGCAGTGTCAGCTGACAAAGCACAGCTGTACTTGCTTTCAGTAGTTTTAGGTCAGGGCCAGCTTCCCACACCAGTTTTCTTTTGGTTACCTAAGTACACTGAAGTCACAATGAAATGACGGTCATTCTCCGCGAAGATGCGTCGTTCCACTGCTTTTAAGCAGTGTGAAGAGGAAACATAAAATTACAATAATTTTAAGAATTTACCATTTTATGCTCTGTGTCCTGCTGCTTTGAGTGCAGGCGGATGGGCGGGCTGCTCTGCCTTGGAGCAGGGGAGGAGTGGTTTGCCCACTCCTAAGTGTGGAGTGACTGGTTGGCCCTCTCGGGCCATCCAAACCAGTCATGCGCACTTCCCCTTCTCCATGCAGGCTGTATTACCACCTGCATGGAGAACATGCCCACCCTCCAGCCCCTAGCTGAGCTCTGTGTCACTGCACTCAGACCAATCACAATGCTGCATTGCAGTGTTGTAATTGGCTTAGGGGAGAGAGCCTGGCTGCCTGCTTTCTGTTCCTGGAGTTGGAGACAGGAGCGCAGGAGCAGAGACACGGGACCGGCCTAAAAGTAAGTTTATTAATTTATTTTTTATTCTATCTCCCCCAGTGACACCCCCACTCAGCCCCCCCTTGTAACACCTACGGCTCCCCCTCGGGACCCTCGCCCCCCACCTGTGAGCCATGACTGCCACCACTTATGTAAATACATATTGGCCTGCTCTGCTGTGAATTAGTGTACACTGGGTTACTTTTTCCTTTTTACTGTTCTTCTTTTTGCCCAGATACCCGAGTTTGGACCCTTCAAGATCCATTGTCTTTTCGTATACAATCCTTGCAAAACTGCACACCAGATTCACCAACAGCCTCTTTGCACGTGCATGATCTGTGGAGTATGTCCCTCATAAATATTCATGAGGAGTTCATCTACTTAGGTAACTGTGTGTTGTCTGGCAATTGGACATATTTCTGAGCTGTTGCACCAGTTTGTACAATTTTTTATTTATACTACATAAGGCGTTTAGATATTGTGTTCAACAATGTGAACACTGGTATATTTTCCACCTTTTTATGAGTTTCTTGCACCCAAGTAGATGCAGAAGGCGCAGAGGATACATAACATGCTGAACTGTTTCAAGGCTTGACACTAATGTACGCAATAGATTTTCTACTTAAGTAGGTCATCCCAGGAGTCTGATTAAACTCACAATGATTTGTGATTTTACAATGAAAAGCTTTGTTTTTAAAGATTAACTAAATTAAGATTATAAATCTAATTGAAAAGCTAACCTGGGACAGTGTTCCAGTCTCTAGCTCATGTCACTGCCAGGGTGAAGGCCCAGCACAGTGGGTCATGGGTGACTCACCAAAATTGATTTGAAGGTTGAGGTCATACCTGTATTGTTTTAATATTTTTATGGATCCGTCTACCTGCCTTCTTCAGATATGATTGAATTTTGGGAAAGATGGATAAGATGTTTTAAAGATACATTTCTCTAATTTAGCATACAGCCCACTTTTCAGAAGTCTGAGCAAAACGTTAGTGACTCATATGTTATCTGTGTTCTCCCAAATTGTCAGAAAAGATTAGTATATCACCAAGATAGATTGCAATGCAGGAGCCTAGGTTATCTCTAAGCTATTGTGAGTAAACTGCTGGAAAGTAGCAGAGGTGTTGCAGAAACTGAAAGGCAAGATGAAGTACTCAAAGGGCCATATTGTGACATGAAAGATGTCTTTCGTTCGTCTCCTCCTTTAAAACAAATCAGATTATATGCCCCTCGTAAATCAACTTTCGGAAAGATTTTCTCAGGTTTGATTTGATCCAAAAACACAGAGGTAAGTGGAAAGTGGTCATGCGATCCTGACGGTCATAGAACTGAGCTTGCTACGTAGTCTATGCAAGGACAATAGTCCCAATTTGTTTTTTGGATGAAAAGTATTGGTGCTCCAGCAGGGGACCCTGCATGATGTTTGAATCCCTTCCTTAAATTGACATCTAAAACTGCAGCTTCTTTAGGAGTCCATGCATAGAGTCTGGAACCGTTGCTAAAATAATTAGATTTTTAGTACAATCACACAGTATTTGTGGGAATAATTTTTTTGTTAATTTTTTACTAAAACACCACTAAACTCTCTGTAGGTGTCAGGACGAAAACATTTTTCTGATACTGCTTTAGGCTCTAAACAAGTTAAGGGCTGGCTATGCTGTAATCCGCTTCTTGGACATCTTTCGATGAAGCAAACATAACCACATTGCTGACACGCATTAAAAATAGTCATTATTTGCGAAGAATAGTATCCTTTTTCTTTGCTACAGAAAAAAACATGAACCATGCCATGACTGCATCAGCATAAAACAATGGAAATAAATGAAAGAGCACCTAACATTTGAATTTGGTGCAATTTAAAATATATGTTCAACTTACTATTTCATTGTATTACTTACCATATTAGATTAGGAGAGATTGGCATATGGATAAAGGACTTAACTGCATTACACGTATGGGTAGCACATGAGTGATGAACAGTTCAATGTAATTTTGAAAGATATTTTATTATTTTATTGTAATTGTTTTCAATGAAAAAGTGATATTTGTAAATGTTATAAATCACATAGAGCAACTGACTCCTGGGTATGAAGGCATGCATGTGTATGGATATTACTAATATACATAGTTTGTTGCTATAATTTAGCTCTCAGGGACAATTATTGTTGTGTTTTTATCATAATAGCATATGTAATGTTTATCTTTCTTTAGGGGCACTTTACAGATGTTTACTCCCCCACTCACATAAGGTAAAACGAGATACCCTGTTTCATTAAATAAGAGGGGGAGAAGACCATGAGACCAGAGGGAGCTGCTGCTCAGAGAGGATGATAAGGCTCCAGGTTCGGTGGGCATAGCCCTGAAAAACCTGCAAACTGCAAGGTGCAGAATTGCCAGGTACAACTGTGTGTTTGATACTGTTTGCGATTCCCAATGGGGTCGCAAATTTCGAGGCTCATTAATATTAATGAGCCTCTCACAATTTGCGAGCCCATTGGGAATGACAGGTCATCCCAAGTATGGTGGCCTGCTGGGCTCAGCAGACCACCATGTCTGGGACTGTATTTAAATAAAAGCATTTTTTTTATGTAGCCCATTTTCACTTAAGGAAAACGGGATGCATTATTTGAAATTTAATTTTTTAAGGGCAGGTAGTGGTCCCTGGGGCCACTGCCTGTCCTTAAAAAATATTTTTAGAGACTGTCACAAAGTAGAAGGAGTCTTATGAGGACTCCTTCCAAATTGCAACTGCATTACCACCCTCTTGAAGAAGGTGGCAATATGTGAGTATTTTGCTACCGCAATTGCGGTCACAAAACATTCCTACATTGATTAGTGGACGCAATTAGGAAGCGAACGCCCCTTCCTAATTGCGAATCGCGATTCCTAAATAGTAAGTCGCAAATAAATTGCGACTCGCTATTTAGGAATTGCACATGGCCCTGGGCCATTTTGCTAGCGCAAATGGGTCGCAAACCCGTTTGCGCATTCAATTTAGGGTCATACACCTGATCCTTACTCATTACCATTTCTAAAATCTTACCCATTTTTCGCTATTGTGTGACTTCTTTTATTGTCTTGTTTGATTCAATATTGAATCAAGCATTAACCAGGCTACCTCGGGGAGTTAGGTTTTCTGGGCTTGGAGAGGCTCAGTCACATCACACCTGTGGCTCCTTTCTTCCACAGTGTACCATAATGAATCTTTACAAGGGGCATATGGTGGGGAGACCCATAATGTCAGAGATGGACAGATGTGAGGACACTTTGAAATACACTGACAAACTTAATTTAAAGAAGTCATGAACGTGCAGACAGATTGAACTGATTCTCCCCCACAGCTGTTCATTTTGCACCAGTTTTCGTCCCAGATCGCCTACTCCTCACCAAATCCAAGTTGTGCCCTGTCACATATGTCCCAGATTCAGCACATGCATTTCATGGGAACCCATTGAAATATGGTTCCAGAAGTTATTCTTGGATTTTGGTTACAGATTCCAGAAGATTTTCTTGCAGCTTTTTCAAGTAATGACAAAATCGAGTGACAGCAACATAAATATGAAGTTAATCAGTAAAGCTGCGAGCTACACAAAAATGCCTTATTTAGTGTTAAGTGAAATAGCAAAATACAATGGAGCTTGTAAAACGTGTTCTGTTTGTGAGCAATAAAGTAGGCCAAAGCAAATCCCTTTTACCACAGTTTTTATTCGTGTTCTAAATTTGCTTTGAACTGAGTTTGTAAAAGTAATGCATGTATACTGGCAGAACGTAGGAGGACTGTCATCGACTCCATCCCTACAGAATCTGTGCATTTTAAAAGTATTGTTTCTATTTCCAGCATAATAGAAACTGTCACCCTTAACTGGCAATAGAGATAGAAAAAACATTATGCGCTTAGGTGCTTTATATTCCTTGCCACCCTTTCTTTCTGTGCTGATGAACTACAAAAAATAGCGAGGCTGACGACTACCACAACTCTCCTCTAAGGTCTTGAATGTTGCAGAAATGCCATTTGGCAAATGCTTGTACCAAATACCACGCTCATTTCTCTCGCACCAACACCAGACACCCAAATCCGAATAATGCTTAAAGTCATCATACTAGCTAAACCACATGACAGACGACATTGCTGTTGCTTACGCATCTGTTCTCACGGTACACAAGCCCCACACAAATGCCAGTAACAACATATCCCTTAGTCAATTTACATCTCAGTTCAGAATTTTGATGCGTCTAAGTTATGTATTTTCTCATCCCCTTTTACCAGAAGCGATTCCTGAGCTGACCGCTTGGTGTCTCACTTCCCCATTTAACAGGAGAGTAGATTCTTTTCCTCATTGTCAGAGCTTACGGTTCTTGCAGAACGGGGTGGGTTCCAGGTGAACAACGATGAAAATCGAGTACTCTATTTGTTTCCCGACGTGTTTACAAGTTGCAGGCTTGCAGCAATAAACCGCACGTCACGGGCCTTATCTCAACAACTTGGAACAAATGATTGCTGTCCCGAAGCAGCTTAATTCCTCTATTGCGTTATCACTATGACCAAAAAATGATTTTTTTTCTCTGCCCTTCCATGTGAACAGCAGAATTCCATTGGCAACAACTGAGTGGGAGATTTCGGTAAGCGATGGCACATGTAACTTTAAATTCCTTAGACAATGATAGTTAATGTTCATGAAACTTAAAATGGGAGATGTAAACGTGCTTAGCAAAACTTTGTCTCGCTAAGAAAGCTCGAGACATTATCTTGATTATATGCAATTTTGCTCAATTTATGTGGCGCTATACACATCTTAGGATGAGACCTATTTTGTTGTTCATCCATAATTCAGTTAGATCTGACATCGTGCTGTTCAGGAAAAAACATAATTTTCGTGTGGGCTAATTCTCAAAGAGAACTATGCATGTACATAATGGAACTTAAACTGGCTCGTGCACACACGCCCCCGTGTATTTTGTGCTCATGAATTGTTAGGTGATGGGGACGTGGCTAAGATGGCGACCGGAGCGGACGCGGAGTAGCAAAGCTTCTCATTCCGAGCCAGCCCGACACCATCCTCACGGCTCCTGCACTCTGCAGTGAGCACCAGAGAGTGCCCATGCTTCTCCCGAGACTGCCCGGTGCTGGACTTGCCGCGCCGATGCTGAGTGCACTCCTACCACGACAAGACCGCCTGAGAGCGGGCTTGTCGTGGCCTGAAGCCGTGGTCTCACCTGCTCATGCCTTCCAGGCTGAGTGGGACTGGCGCATGCGCTGTACACTACTGGCCACACTTTGGTGGCGCACTTGGCCCATGACTGGACCCTCAGAGGAGTGCCTCCCAGATCGAGGGAACAGGGGATGCATTCTAGGTGGAGTTTTCTTGCGGCCCACCCTGCAGCCGGAAAGCGTACCCGAGGGCAACCAAGAGTGCAGTCTACTCTCCATGCGTCAGAGCGCTGTCAGCCCAGCGCTGAGACTAACCCTCCATGCCGCGGACAGTTAACAAGGCAGGAGGAGCGCTTGAGAGGTCGCTCAGCCAGCAACAATCAATGATTTTGCTGGCACTTTGCCTCACAGTGCAAATACTGGGTACTGCGAGGAGATACCTCTTCGAGACAGGGGCTTTGACCACTGCCTGCGGAACACCCCATCCCCGGAGATTTGCCTCAATGCCGTGATAGGGACAATCGAGCATCCTGGACCATGGCCGCAGCATTGGTGGGCACTGTGTCTATGGTGTCCCATTGGAGAGATACAATCACTGCTTGCCCAACGCAGGTGTTGTGTGGACGGTGGACCCACATCAAGGCTAATGGGGCCTGTCTGACTTTGGGGTGTGCTGTATGACTGTTTGGAGGGGAACCTGGGAGCCCCGCACTATGTGCCTCTTTCCAAACCGCATCGATAGCCAGCGTACCAGTGGCACCCCCTTTCAGTCAAAGACAGAGAATTGGCAGAGCGCCTGGGCCCACAGCATCCTCAAGGTGCGATTGGGCTCTGGGTGTTGCGGCGGTGTCCCCCTTTCAGCCCAGCTCAAACCATCCCCTCCAACTTTCTTATATCTCTGTGACTCCCAGGTGTGGCAGGGAAGAGGGGGTACCCCCTCCAAACAGAGCCAGGGTGAGACGTTGCCCCACCAGCTCCACAACAGCAGGTTGAGCACTTTGATAAGGGGTGGCCTTGGGGGTGACCACTGCGCCTTCGGCCTGGTCACCCCCACGCTCCTGTGCCTGCTCCTCTCCCGCAGCCCCAGCCACCCGAGGGCCGCCGAGCCCATACCAGCCTCCCGCAGCCCCAGCCACCCGAGGGCCGCCAAGCCGGCTCCAGCTTTTCCCGCCGCCCCAGCCACCCGAGGGCCGCCAAGCCGGCTCCAGCTTTTCCCGCCGCCCCAGCCCGTGGCCCCGCCCCCCGACAGCCGATTGGCTCGCACTCCCGCCTCCCCGCAGACCCTCTCGACCGGCTCCCTTCTTATGACGTCCCCAGAGCGACCGCGCAGCGGACGCGCGCAGCGGGAGCACCGATTGAGCGCCGAAGGTGCGCCAAAGGTAAGCCCGTCTACGCCCGTCCGCGCCTGGACCGCGCCCAGCGCCAAGACCCCTGGCCCCCGCAGATCCCAGCCCACCCGCCGGATGTACGACGCCGCCACCCTCAACGCTCTCAACGCCGGCCGAAGCCCAGGATGCTACCGAGCCACCCTGAGACGCACCCACGGACCCTTCTGCTGCAACTCCTGCAAGTTCACCTGCATCCGGACCTGCACCACTCCTGCAGTGCCCAAGACCTCGACGAGCAACAGCAGCCGCAGCCACCTGAGATGCATCCTGCTCAACACCCGCTCCGTCCACAGGCACGCCATCGAGATCTGGAACCTGCTCGACACCACAGCCCCAGACGTCGCCTTCTTCACGGAAACCTGGATGAACGCCTCCTCTGCGCCTGACATCGCCATCGCCATCCCAGACGGCTACAAGATCATCCGACGGGACCGCATCAACCACACCGGAGGAGGCATCGCCATCGTCCACAGGAACTCCATCCGCATCACGACCAACACCGACGACACCCTCACAACCGCCGAGCACCTGCACTTCCAAGTCCACATGAACCCGAAGACCACCCTCAGAGGCACCCTCATCTGCAGACCCCCTGGACAACGCACACAGTTCAGCGAAGACATCGCCGACTTCATCAGCCCACATGCCCTCTGCTCCGCTGACTACATCCTCCTCGGGGACCTCAACTTCCACCTGGAGAACAACAACAACCGCAACACCACCACCCTGCTGGACAACCTCGCCAACCTGGGACTCAAGCAACTGGTGACAACCCCCACCCACTACGCCGGACACACACTCGACCCCGTCTTCGCATCCAGCAAGGACACGCCTTCAGCCACGCCACCGGACTCCACTGGACGGACCACAGCTGCGTCCACTTCAGCTTCGCAAGGACCACGATCCACCACCACCAGCAACAGGTTGCACGCAGGAACTGGAACAAGATCACAGCCGACCAGCTCGCGTCCTCCCTGAGCATGAACCCTCCCACCAGCACAACGAACCCTAGCCAGGCGGCCACCAACCTCACGAAGTGGATCAGCGACTGCGCAGACGAGCTCGCCCCCCTGAGGACCCCGCCTAGCAGACCCGGCAGCAAGAAAGCCCCATGGTTCACCGACGAACTCAAGAGCTCCAAGAAGAACTGCAGAGCCCTCGAGAGAACCTGGCGCAGAGTCCCAACTCCGGACAACATGACTGCCCTCAAGCTCGCCACCCGAAAACACCACCAACTCATCCGCGCCACCAAGAAAACTGCATTCAAGGAACGACTGGACAACAACGCACACAACAGCAAAGAACTCTTCAACATCGTCAAAGAGCTCTCCAACCCCAACGCTGGAAACAACGACATCACCCCTTCGCAAGACCTCTGCAACTCCCTCGCCTCCTTCTTCCACAACAAGATCGCGGACATACACAACAGCTTCAGCACCCAACCGACGAACGCCACGACCGAACCACCGCCCCCCACCACCACCCTCCGCGCCTGGACTCCGATCAGCACCAAAGACACCGTCCGCACAATGAACTCCATCCATTCCGGATCTCCGACCGACCCCTGCCCTCACCACGTCTTCAACAAGGCCGACGCTGTCATCGCACCCCACCTGCGGGACATCATCAACACCTCCTTCGATACCGCTACCTTCCCGGAGAGCTGGAAGCACGCCGAACTCAGCGCTCTACTCAAGAAACCATCGGCTGACCCCACTGACCTCAAGAACTACCGCCCCATCTCGCTGCTCCCGTTTCCTGCAAAAGTCATCGAGAAGACCGCCAACAAGCAGCTGGCCGCCTTCCTCGAGACGAGCGGATCCCTCGACCCCTCGCAGTCTGGCTTCCGGGCCAACCACAGCACCGAGACCGCCCTGATCGCAGTCACCGATGACATCCGAGCGCTGCTCGACAACGGAGAAACAGCGGCCCTCATCCTCCTAGACCTCTCCGCGGCCTTCGACACTGTCTGCCATCGTACCCTAGTACAACGCCTCAGCAACGTCGGGGTCCAGGAGAAGGCACTGGAGTGGATCATCTCCTTCCTCGCCGGGAGGACACAGAGAGTCCGCCTCCCCCGTTCAGATCTGAAGCCACCGAAGTCATCTGCGGCGTCCCTCAGGGCTCCTCGCTCAGCCCAACCCTCTTCAACATCTACATGAGCCCACTCGCAGACATCGCACGCCAGAACAACCTCAACATCATCTCCTACGCCGACGACACCCAGCTGATCCTCTCCCTTACCAACGACCCCGCCACCACCAGAGCCAACCTTCACGAAGGGATGAAAGAGGTAGCCGAATGGATGAAGAACAGCCGCCTGAAACTGAACTCGGACAAGACGGAAGTCCTCATCCTGGGATCCTCACCCTCCGCCTGGGACGACTCCTGGTGGCCCCCCGCCTTAGGCAGCGCACCCAAACCAACAGACCACGCACGAAACCTGGGCTTCATCCTGGACTCCTCCCTCTCCATGACCAGACAAGTCAACGCCGTCTCCTCGTCGTGCTTCAACATCCTGCGCATGCTACGCAAGATCTTCCGGTGGATCCCCACCGAGACCAGGAAGACGGTCACCCAGGCCCTCGTCACCAGCCGTCTGGACTACGGCAACACCCTCTACGCCGGAACCACCGCCAAACTCCAGAAGAGACTCCAGCGGATCCAGAACGCCTCAGCACGACTCATCCTGGACATCCCCCGTCGCAGCCGCATCTCCGGACACCTGAGAGATCTGCACTGGCTCCCGGTCAACAAAAGAATCACCTTCCGTCTCCTCACCCACGCACACAAAGCCCTACACAGCCAAGGCCCAGGATACCTCAACAGCCGCCTCAACTTCTACGCTCCCAAACGCCAGCTTCGCTCGACCAGCCACGCCCTCGCCGCCGTCCCCCGCATCCGTAGAACAACCACAGGGGGACGGTCCTTCTCCTACCTCGCCGCCAAGACTTGGAACTCCCTCCCCACCCACCTTCGCCTGACCCAGGACCACCTCGCCTTCAGGAAGCAACTCAAGACCTGGCTGTTCGAGCAGTAACAGACCCCCCCCCCCCAGCGCCTTGAGACCCTCTGGGTAAGTAGTGCGCTATATAAATTCGATGATTGATTGATTGATTGATTCTTGAGAGACATTAAGGATCTGAAAACTGCCCTGGAACCTACGCTGGTGGTTGATGTGGGCCTATTAAGAGCCTACCAAGCTAAGCTCAGAGACCAAGTGGAGGTGAACAAATAGACATAGGCTGAGATGCCCCCCATCGCAAGTAGAGATGCTGTCCCATATTAAAGCGCTTTAATCAGAAGTCTCTCATCTACATGACAGGGCGGAGAATGTGGAGGGCCGGTCGAGCCGGAACAACATTCACCTGGTGGGACTCCTGGAGGTCACTGAGGGCCCAACATGGAACTGTTTTTTGAGGACTGGCTCCTGCAGACAGTGCTGGGTGGCAAAAGATCCAAATTATTTTCTGTTGAGAGGGTCCCGGGTGAGGCGTGGGGTGGTTGAACTACGATAGGGAGTTCAGAAAGAAGATGTCCAAATGCCCCAGCATGCGTTGGGATCACAAGGAAGTACAACTTTGGATGGAACACATGGGGTCCAGAGCGCTGCAGGGAGTCGCGTCAGGCAGCAAAGGGCAGGACGCGCAAACAGCGACAACTGAAAAGAATTTCACGCAGCAGCACTATGAGCAAGTCACTCCGCCCTCTTACGGGGTGGTCACCGGGGGAGAGGGCAGAGAAGGGGAGGCGGGAGGACTCAGGCAGGAAGTTGCAGGTTGTTTAACAACGGTCACTGTCACTGGGGAAAATCCTGTAGATTCTCGCACACGTGCAACCATTGCATAGGGCAGCACCAGGCAGGCGCATGTAGGAACCACAAAGGACAGAAACAAGGACAGTCCGGAGGGAGGGGTGGCGCGTGGCAGAGCAAGTAGCACAGAGACGCCGCCCGGTCACCCCCCCCTTCCCCGCCCCCAGGCGAGTGGTGCACCCCCCATCGCTAGGTCATCCTCTCCCGGACCCCGGATCCCGCGCTCCCCCCCCTGCATCCACTCAGGCAAGAGCAGTGCAAGGGCCCTCGCCAGTTAGTTTGGAACATTTAATCCCCCTTCTGAATAAATACCCCAACAGAGTGGACGGGAGACTGCTCCTGGGGGGCTTTGCTGAGGGCTTTGTGATACCTTACGTAGGGACACCACGAGCGTAAGAGGCTGAGAACTTGAAATCCGCTAAGGATAACCCCGAGATCGTAAGAGCCAAGGTTTCGAAGGAAATCGAGTTGGGTAGAGTAGCGGGCCCCTTCCAGGAGCCACCGCTGGCAAAAGAGCTTGGAGCCTTCAGATTAATACATCACCTGTCCTACCTCGAGGGCGAGTCAGTCAACCATAACTTGGAAGAAGGGGTCTGTTCAGTTTCCTACTGCTCTTTTGATGTGGCCATGGACTTGGTGAGGAGAGCTGGCAAGGGGGCCTGGTTAGCCAAAGCAGATATAGAATCGGCCTTCCGCCTTCTGCCGGTATACCCCAGCAGCCAACATTTGCTGGGATTCAGGTTAGGACAGGAATACTACTATGGCAGGTGCATGCCCATGGGGTGCTCCATCTCGTGTGCATTTTTTGAGGCATTCAGCACTTTCATCCAGTGGGTACTGCAGGCGACCAAGGGACTGGACAGCATGACTCACTACTTAGATGACTTCCTGTTTGTAGGAAGGGAGGATTCCACAGATTGCGCTGAGGCATTAGCAAAGTTCCGGAAGGTTACAAAACACCTAGGAGTACCCCTGGCTCTGGGGAAAACAGTTGGGCCGGCACAAGTATTAGTTTACCTGGAAGTGGAGAGCGACACCAAGGCAGGGGAAGCCAGGCTCCCACCAGACAAGGTCAGCGACCTGGCTTCACAGATACAGACTGTACTGAGACAGGACAAAGTATCCCTGGAGGACATACAAAGCTTGCATGGCAGACTAAGTTTTGCCACCAAAGTGATCCCCGCGGGCAGGGCCTTTGCGCGCAGACTAGCTAGGACAGCCGCCAAGATTAAGCGCAGACACCATGAAGTGAGGCTGAGCAAGGGAATAAAAGACGACTTGAGGATATGGGGTGAATTTTTGGAGCAGTTTAACGGCTCGGTAACTGGAGAGACCCCTGGACTAGCAGCCAGGAACTAACGCTGTTTACAGACGCATCAGGCAGGGAGGGATTTGGCGCGATCCTAGACAGAGAGTGGTGCGCAGAGAAATGGCCTAATGCATGGAGGAAGAAAAGAATAACAGCCAACATAACTGTCTTGGAGCTGTTCCCGATTGTGGTGGCCTTCCACCTATGGCCGGCCATGCTAGCGGCTAACAGGGTGGTATTGTGGTCCGACAACCTGGCCGTGGTTCAAGCAATCAACACTCAGTCCGCTAGCTGCGTGCTCGTACTATGCTTGCTCAGGGAATTAGTAAAGGTTTGCCTTTGGCCGGCCATGCTAGCGGCTAAGAGGGTGGTATTGTGGTCCGACAACCTGGCCGTGGTTCAAGCAATCAACACTCAGTCCGCTAGCTGCGTGCTCGTACTATGCTTGCCCAGGGAATTAGTAAAGGTTTGCCTATACAACAATGTAGAGTGCAGGGCCAGGCACATCCCTGGGGCACAAAACACAGCTGCTGACGCCCTCTCACTTTTTCATTGGCAGCGTTTCCGGGAGGCGTGGCCGAGAGACAGGGAGGAGATGACACCTTTCCCGGCGCGGCTATGGCACCTGCTGCAGTGGCGCAGCGCATTAGAGAGCTAGGCGAGCTGTCCCTGGCCCCCCGGACCATGAAGAGATACCAGGCATGCGTGAAAAAATTCTGTGAAGTCATGGGCCCATGGGAGCAAGCAGCCCCATCCAGGGGGGATAGGGTCCAGGTGTTCATGATATGGGCAAAAGATTGTGGGAAAAGCCACTCATGGATGGCGGGGCACCTATCAGCCATCGGGCACCACGCAAAGCTGCTCGGGCAGGAAGACCCCACCGCATTGTTCACAACCAGGGCGGCACTCAAAGGTTGGGCCAGAGTGGTGCCCAAGTCGCTCGACCAGAGGGCCCCTATTGACTATGAGACATTACAAGGGATGCTAGATGCCCTCCCTTCTGTCGCCCAGATCGAATACGAAGCATCCCTCTTCGCCTCCACTTTTAGCTTAGCGTTCTTTGGGGCATTTAGAATAGGAGAACTGGTGGCACGGTCCAAGACAGAACCAATGCCTAGGGCTCTGCAGATGAGGGATGTGCGCTTGACAGCTGACTCAGTTGAAATATTGTTACAATTCTCAAAAACGGACCAGGCGGGCAGGGGGGAGGGAAATTTCCCTGCACCGCTTGGGGAACGACAGGTACTGCCCGGTGGCCCTGCTGGCCGCCTTCCTGGCCAGCCGCCCTCGCACAGATGGCTTGTTACTAATACACCTGGATGGCTCCCCGGTCACCAAGTTCCAGGTAGAGCACGTGATGCAAGGGTGCCTGTTCCTTGCTGGTTACACTAGAGGGGGGGCCAAATACAGCTCTCACTCATTCAGGATTGGGGCGGCCACCACGGCGTTCAGGGAGGGCCTGTCTGCAGAGATAATTAAAAAGGTGGGGCGGTGGGACTCCAACTGTTATAAAAGTTATGTGAGGCCAGTAAGCGTGATGCAACCTGTAATCAGAAATGTCCCAGGGAGCAGAGAGGGAATCTGAGATAATCAGGCGCCACTATGGGTGGCCGTTACTTTGTACAGTAGTGTGGAGTGTGGCATAAACCAAACCTTTCATACCATTGTGTTTTTATTTCAGGAACGAATGTGTGGGTGATGGGCACTCCTATGTCGCAAGAAGTGCAAGATGGGTGGAGGCTGTTACTTGGAAACATGGTTTCACCAACACCAATATATCCTGGTTTGGATTCCCGGGAATGCGCTGGGGTGAGCTTTTAGGAACGCTGTGCAGGACTTTGAAGGAGGTTAGACCGCAGCCGCACATCATAGTGGTACATCTGGGGGGAATGACCTAGTGGCAGAAGGCAAGAGGCGACTGCTGGAAGCAATGAGGGGGGAATTAGGCACAATGAGTGGCGAGCTGGGATCATGTGGCCTCTGGTGGTCTGAGATGACACCTAGACCCATATGGCACGGGGCGAGATCCCAAGAAGCATTGGAGGTAGCTGGCAAGTGCGTAAACGCGGCCATGCGCAAGTTCACAGAGATGCGAGGGTTAGGTTTCATAAGACACAGCCTGCTGCACGCAAAATCGGTCGGCTGCTGGGAAACTGACGGGGTGCATTGGTCTAAGGTGTGCATGGCTATATTCCTCCTAGACCTGGGTGAAGCTCTAGAAGCAGCCGGGTGCAAGTAGGAAGAGATCCAGGGGGCTAAGTGGTGGGGGCTCTGGGTGCAGCGGGTGCCACACCCAGGGCTGTGGAGGAGTTACAGGGCGATCCCGATACAGGAAAGGCGCAGGAACAGGACCTGAAGCCTCCAGTGCTAAGCGCACAGCGCATAAGTCATACAGGCTTCAAGGGATCCTTCTTGGGAACTTGGAGTACGACGGCGCCCCGTTAGTCTTTAGGGCGGTTGTAAACCTGAACAACCGGGGGCTTGCTTTATAGGCTCCGCCCAGCTGGGGAAGGTGTGAGTCACTCTCCCTTGTTCAGCGGGCAGGGTTGGTGGACGATAGGTTCACCGGTGGGAGGAGTAGATCCTCCCAGGTACCACACCGGGCTATGGCCGCTGGTGTCTTTCTTGGCTGAACTTCAGGTGCCCTGCAACAAGGGGTTGCGGGGCGAACGGGATCGCCTGTAAGATAACCCACCTTTTATTTGTATACAAATAAACCTGCAATTTTACCTTCCAATAACTTTGTGTCTGTGTATTATTGTAGAGTATTGCGGGGTTGGGGGCGGTGGTGTAATGATGGAGATACTATGCAGGATGCCCGTGGTCCCTGCAGGGGACCCCATAGGAGGGCAGGCCCCGTAGTATCACGGAGGACGCAGACAGCCAGCTCATCCGGGAGGGGTGGGCGGCGCGAGGGACAGGGGAGAGGGGCGGGGTTACATGTATATAGGGGAGGCCCCTCCTCCCACGCGTCCTCTTTGTCTGCTGCTCCCTCTCCCGCCAGGTCGCATCCTTGGCTGCCACCAGGCCCATCCAGACGCATCGGCTGTAGCCAGTCCCCTCTCCGTCCAGGTCCCTTAGATCCCCCCCTTTTGGTCATCTCCCCTCCCCACCGCTCACCCACTGAAAAAGGGGGGAAGTGGTGAGGGGGACTGTATTAATGTTTGTTTTCTTGTTGCAGGAGGAGTTACAGGGTGATCCAGATACAGGAAAGGCGCAGGAACAGGACCTGAAGCCTCCAGTGCTAAGCTCACAGCGCATAAGTCATACAGGCTTCAAGGGGTCCTTCTTGGGAACTTGGAGTACGACGGCGCCCAGTTAGTCTTTAGGGCGGTTGTAAACCTGAACAACCGAGGGCTTGCTTTATAGGCTCCGCCCAGCTGGGGAAGGTGTGAGTCAATCTCCCTTGTTCAGCGGGCGGGGTTGGTGGACGATAGGTTCACCTGTGGGAGGAGTAGATCCTCCCAGGTACCACACCGGGCTATGGCCGCTGGTGTCTTTCTTGGCTGAACTTCAGGTGCCCTGCAACGAGGGGTTGCGGGGCGAACGGAATGCCTGTAAGATAACCCACCTTTTATTTGTATACAAATAAACCTGCAATTTTACCTTCCAATAACTTTGTGTCTGTGTATTATTGTAGAGTATTGCGGGGTTGTGGGCGGCGGTGTAACGATGGAGATACTACGCTTCTTGCAGAACGGGGTGGGTTCCAGATGAACAACGATGGAAATCGAGTACTCTATTTGTTTCCCGATGTGATTACAAGTTGCAGGCTTGCAGCAATAAACCGCACGTCACGGGCCTTATCTCAACAACTTGGAACAAATTATTGCTGTCCCGAAGCAGCTTAATTCCTCTATTGCGTTATCACTATGACCAAAAATTGTTTTTTTTCTCTGCCCTTCCATGTGAACAGCAGAATTCCATTGGCAACAACTGAGTGGGAGATTTCGGTAAGCGATGGCACTTGCAACCTTAAATTCCTTAGACAATGATAGTTAAAGTTCATGAAACTTAAAATGGGAGATGCAAACGTGCTTAGCAAAACTTTGTCTCGCTAAGAAAGCTCGAGACATTATCTTGATTATATGCAATTTTGCTCAATTTATGTGGCGCTATACAAATCTTAGGATGAGACCTATTTTGTTGTTCATCCATAATTCAGTTAGATATGACATTGTGCTGTTCAGGAAAAAACATCATTTTCGTGTGGGCTAATTCTCAAAGAGAATTTAGGCATGTACATAATGGAATGCAGGTACTTAAACTGGATCGTGCACACACGCCCCGTGAATTTTGTGCTCATGAATTGTTAGGTGGTGGGGACGTGGCCAAGATGGCGACCGGAGCGGACGCGGAGTAGCAAAGCTTCTCATTCTGAGCCAGCCGGACACCATCCTCACGGCTCCTGCACTCTGCAGTGAGCACGAGAGTGCCCAGGCTTCTCCTGAGACTGCCGGACTTGCCGCGCCGATGCTCAGTGCACCCCTACCACACTATGACCGCCTGAGAGCCACAGCTTGTCTAGGCCTGAAGCCGTGGTCTCACCTGCTCATGCCTCCCAGGCTGAGTGGGACTTGCGCAGGCGCTGTACACTACTGGCCACACTTTGGTGGCGCACTTGGCCCATGACTGGACCCTCAGAGGAGTGCCTCCCAGATCGAGGGAACGGGGGATGCATTCTAAGTGGAGTTTTCTTGCGCCCACCCTGTAGCCGGAACGGGTACCCGAGGGCAACCAAGAGTGCAGTCTACTCTCCATGCGTCAGAGCTCTGTCAGCCCAGCGCCGAGACTAACCCTCCATGCCGCGGACAGTTAACAAGGCAGGAGGAGCGCTTGAGAGGTCGCTCAGCCAGCAAGAATCAATGATTGGCCTCACAGTGCAAATACTGGGTACTGCGAGGAGATAACTTTTCGAGACAGGGGCTTTGACCACTGCCTGCGGTACACCCCATCCCCGGAGATTTGCCTCAATGCCGTGATTGGGACAATCGAGCATCCTGGACCATGGCCGCAGCATTGGTGGGCACTGTGTCTATTGTGTCCCATTGGAGAGATACAATCACTGCTTGCCCAACGCAGGTGTTGTGTGGACGGTGGACCCACATCAAGGCTAATGGGGCCTGTCTGACTGCGGGGTGTGCTGTATGACTATTTGGAGGGGAACCTGGGAGCCCCGCACTATGTTCCTCTTTCCAAACCGCATCGATAGCCAGCGTACCAGTGGCACCCCCTTTTAGTCAAAGACAGAGAATTGGCAGAGCGCCTGAGCCCACAGCATCCTCAAGGTGCGATTGGGCTCTGGGTGTTGCGGCGGTGTCCCCCTTTCAACCCAGCTCCAACTATCCCCTCCAACTTTCTTATATCTCTGTGGCTCCCAGGAGTGGCAGGGAAGAGGGGGTACCCCCTCCAAACAGAGCTTGGGTGAGACGTTGCCCCACCAGCTCCACAAAAAAGGGGGTGGTGATGAACAGAGTGTCTGAATTAAGCAGACCACTCTTACCCAGTCCAAAGATCAGGGCCTGATCCATCACCGTTTTTTAGCTCACTGCACCATCCCAGCTCAGAACTTGGCTATATGCAAATTAGTCTGACCCTGGCCCAGTGCATCATGGGAACAGGGCAGACCAAACTACCAAGCCAATTCTTATACTGGGAAGGAAACAAGCTAACGGTGATGGATCAAGCCCTGATCTTTGGACTGGGTAAGAGTGGTCTGCTTAATTCAGACACTCTGTTCATCACCACCCCCTTTTCTGAATCGTTTTTGGCCACTATAGGTGTGGCAGGGTATACTCAGACATGAGTCCATTTCTCACTGCACCATCAGGATTCAAGCAAGCCGAGCCGAAGACGGCTGAAATGCCAGAAACCAGTCCCCGGTAGCTTGTCTCCTTTCTGGTGAAGAATTGGCTTGGTAGTTTAGTCTGCCCTGTTCCCATGATGCACTGGGCCAGGGACAGACTGATTTGCATATAGCCAGGTTCTGAGCTGGGATGGTGCAGTGAGATAAATAACGGTGATGGATCAAGCCCTGATCTTTGGACTGGGTAAGAGTGGTCTGCTTAATTCAGACACTCTGTTCATCACCACCCCCTTTTCTGAACCACCAGCTCCACAACAGCAGGTTGAGCACTTTGATAAACTCTTGAGAGCCATTAAGGATCCGAAAACCGCCCTGGAACCTACGCTGGACACGCTGGTGGTTGATGTGGGCCTATTAAGAGCCTACCAAGCTAAGCTCAGAGACCAAGTGGAGGTGAACAAATAGACATTAGCTGAGATGCCCCCCATTGCAAGTAGAGATGCTGTCCCATATTAAAGCGCTCTAATCAGAAGTCTCTCATCTACATGACAGGGCGGAGAATGTGGAGGGCCGGTCGAGCCGGAACAACATTCACCTGGTGGGACTCCTGGAGGTCACTGAGGGCCCAACATGGAACTGTTTTTTGAGGACTGGCTCCTGCAGACAGTGCTGGGTGGCAAAAGATCCAAATTATTTTCTGTTGAGAGGGTCCCGGTTAGTGCTTCCCTAGCTCACTGCGTGGCCACTGATTGCATGCCTCTTAACCACATCTTGCGAGTTGACAGGACCAAGGGCCCTTATCGGGTCGATGGTGGGACTGTGAACATCTACCCAGATTACACAGCAGAAAATCAGAGACTCAGGGGCTTCTTCTTGCTAGTTTTTTTTTATTAAATTTTTTGAAAACCTTTATTGTGCAGTTAGTAGCATACAAATACGGGCCTACAACCAATTAGGCCGGCCACGAAGCAATCTGAAAGGCACATAAGTCAACAAGGAGGTTTCACGGCAGTCACCAGTACATTACGAACAAGCAGTTCAATCGTAGAGGAGCCGAGTTTGACCGCCGGATGCAGGATCAAAGAAGGTTAATTTTATAATAGAAATTATAGCAGGATCAGTTGCAGTTAATCATCTGAGTGCCCATAGCGAGCCACGAATCAAGCAACAAAACAGGAAGGCGTCAATACAAAACGGTTATCAGCCATAGCCTACAGCAATCAGGATGTAGATGCCACATTCCCAATCAGTACCCACAGTAGCCCGCCCCGTACACACAGACCACCAAAGTAATATATTTAGACCTAACTGAGTAACCAGAACGGCAAAAGGAGTTACAGTCATTTGCTATACTGACCCAGAAGATATGAAAATATGGGGAATACTTCAAAAGAAAAGAAGGAACGCCGCGTTTCTGTACGCGCCCCCACAGCGGTAAAGGCAAGCAAAACGACTGGGGACCACGCCAATGGGGGTGGGGCGGTCTAATCAGGATATCTGTGCAATCAATGTCATATAATGTAAGAATACCTCACCCCCCCCCCCCCCCAACAGCAATCACACCGTGGGAAACACGCACAGCCACGGCGTCCTAGAAAAGGGACACAAAAGAGCCGTAGAAACTAAGAACGGTCAGAAAAAGACCCCATCCCACCCACCCCACCCTGCACCCCTGCAGAAGGCTACAGCCTACCCCCCCAGCAGCGTGCCTGTCGCCCTAAATAGGAAACCCGAAATATAGGAAAAGTTAGAGAGAGGAAATGGAAACAAAAGAGACAAAAGGGAAAAAGAACCAGGGGGAGAGGATAGCCATCAATCGAACCATCCGGCCCCTACCCCCCGCCATCACACACGTTAATGCAACATAAAAAGGGAAATCGACATAGTCTCGGGTATCATAAACCTTTGAAGGAATCGTCCATAGTATCTTAATCGAGGGCACTCATCATCTCCATCCGCCAACCATTAGTCCTCCGTGTCCAGAACCGGCTCACCCCTGTCCTTTCTTAGCCATCGCTAACGCGCGTGGTAGAGTGATGGGCATCAAACAAAGTAAAGTGGAGAGGCCACGTGGTCGAAGCAGGACAGACCATGGGAACAAACCAGAGGGCTCCAGCAACCAGCGGACAAGCAAGAACTGTGTGCGGCTGTCTAAATGTTTCAGCAACGACAACGGGATCAACAAGCAGTGCGGGTGCAGTCTCACCGCCCAGGAAAGTGGAGTCTTCACCGCAGGATAACACTGGGATCTTGCCGGGGCAGTTCGAATCGGCAATCCACGTTGTTCTCCAATCCGTCGAGCAGGAACGGGCTCCGACGCGGTGTCCGCGCCCGCGCCCGCCACGATCAAGGCGACCCCGGCATCCGGGGCCGCTGGAGTATAGTCTTGCCGATGCACAGCGACAGCACTCCTCACGGCAGCAGAGGGGGACGAGACAGCACACACTCGGGGCCGACCGCGTCCAGGAGGGATGGCCCGACGGCAATAGCGGCCATCTTACTATCCAGCACAGGGGCGTCGATGGCCAGGGTCGCGTATAAAGTCTTTAAAGCTTCAAGAACATCACCAAGCGTGGGCTCCCGCTCACAGGACCAGACCCCCGTACACTGCAACGACACAAATTCGCCGCCCTGGTTCAGTCCGTGACACAGGGCACCGGCCGCCATCTTGCAGATCCGGCAGCGTCCCCGTGCGCCTCAACTTCTGGAGCGGGCTCTCAAGGAAGGCCACCACGGGAGCCCCCCCAAGCCCCAGTAATGGCAATCTGGGTGCAGAAAGGAGAGCCGCCAAAAGGGGGGCCGCCAGCGCCACCGCCCCGCGGGCGCCACACGCCAAGTCCAGGCGCAGGGCCTCAAGATGGCCGGACAAGGCAACAAAGGGGGGAGCCTCCTACACGGTCTTCCCCCGTCCACGGCGTGCCGCACCTCACCGCGGGGCCCTTTGGCCGCTGGACCGGACCCGATCCGTTGCCATCGTCATAACAGCACCACGGCCTCCCTCAGCCGACCACTCCTCTCCACCAGGGGCCGCCGACGACGCCATCACGCCGGCTGACCCCCACAGGCAAGTCTCTGGTCTCCACGCAGCGGAGGCCCCAGACCAAGCAGGGGTGTAACTTCGGATCCGCTGCTCGCAGGAGCCCCCGGGACAGATGGTGAGTACAAGCTTTCCTTCGTCTTTCCGAATCTTCCCGAGTATGTCGTCTCGGGGCAGGATGTGGGTCAGGATATGTGCGTTAGGCAGGAAGGCTGGCGGAGCCGAGCTACAGTGCGGCCATCACGGTCGCAAGCTTGGCTCCTCCCCTCTTCTTCTTGCTAGTTGAGTAGAAGCTATGTCAGTTGGGCTTGAGGAACTCTCTAATATTTCCAGCCAAGCTGCAGGTTGTTGACGAGACCACTATGTTTTTTTCAGGTCACCTGCAGACTCTTGGGGTGTTTGGAGTTGAAGAGGGTGTCCTTTACACCCAGAGTACAGAACTAGAGGGAGACAAAGGCCATCCTCACATGGGCAGATGTTTGCGCAGGCTGCCTAGGGGCAAACCCATGACTGAACAGGCAGTACACAAGCAGACCGAGGCAGTGGCAGAGCTGGAGACACTGTGCAGCCTATTGCCATCATCAACAAGAGTTGCAGCCCTCCTTCCAATGTGGGAGGGAGGTCACATATTGCACTCGTAAATGGGCTTGGACTCCATGCATTGCTATTTTGTAGGTCGAGCTTGGGCAGCGCATGCGCTGCTATGCAAGGCATGCTGTATTCGAGTATAGACTTGAAGCCCGCCCACTCTCCACCAATATTTGTCATTGGCTTGTGTCATTGTCCTTCATAGATGCTGGCTTCTGATTTGTTAATAGGCTTGTTAGTATCTCCTTAGTACCGCCTTGTCTTCATTTGTAACCTCCCATGAGGAATGGCCCATTTACTTCTCTTTTTACACGCTATGTCTTATTTAGTCTGTTTGCACTATTTTTTCAATGAGTTTCTGTTACTGCAAGGAGGATGTGTGTTCCTGCAACATTCAGCGTGCCAAGCACGCTTTCACTTTCCGAGCAGCCCAGGACAATAGCGGACGTTTCTTGGAAAATAAATAGGTCTTGTATTTACAAGAGTTTGAGCCATTGGTATTGTAAATGACAATGCCTTTTATTTATGTTTAATTATCAAAACAGATAAATAAAAGGCATTGTCATTTACAATGCTAATAGGTTAAACTCTTGTAAATGTGAGATCGATTGCATTGCAAATACTTGTTTCCTTTCTGTTGCTGAGGCTCCCCCTGAATCCAGTAGGAACACACTATTTGAACCCTAGTAATGGTTCGTAATTGGTTGCAGGTTAGTTGTGGCCCTGACCGAGGAGTGGGAGTTGAGGACTTTATGTTGAGGCTAGCCTCTGTGGAGAAGCAGCATCGAGTTCTACATTTCATCTGGGGGAAACAGCTGGATGGGACCAGGGATGGTCGACATATGAGGGTGGTAAAGCATGGCTAGGAGACACATTACCTTGGCAACACACCTGCGTACACAACTGTCTCCATTTAACGTTATTACTTGGAATGTCTGGGGGATGGTTACCTCTGAAGCGCAGGCAAGCACAGTTGGCACCACCTATTCAGGATATGCTAGAGGGGTCCTTATTTGGGTGGCTCCGAGGGTACCACTGAAGACGGACCTCGCGATGGTGGACCACGAGGATAGATATATGTTGGTGGAGAGGGCATTGGATGGAGCCTCTCTCACAGTACTAGCTCACACATGGACAAATGCATGCCATCTGGTGACCATGCACCTATATATGAGGGAATGCTCGTTTTTCTCCCCACTCCACCAACTACACACCAGAATAGATCTCTTTCTCTGTAACTCCTACATGGCATCACGAGTGATGACCTCTGAGAACCTGGGCCGTATACTCTCCGACCACAGTCCCCTCAAAATGACACCACAATGGGGCAGACGGACGACACCGGGACCACCTGGAATCTGCACACCCTGGCACTGCAGGACAGAGTGTTTAGAGACACTGTGAGAAAGCACATCACTAACTACTTCCCTGAAAATGAGGGAACTGCCACTGATGTGGGTATCGAATGGGATGAATGCCTTTAAGGTGGTCACACAAGGCTA
The DNA here is from genome assembly GCF_964263255.1 of Lissotriton vulgaris. Taxonomy (NCBI): domain Eukaryota; kingdom Metazoa; phylum Chordata; class Amphibia; order Caudata; family Salamandridae; genus Lissotriton; species Lissotriton vulgaris. The sequence goes on from NC_141700.1 coordinate 162,347,015, forward strand.
ATGTATTAAAAGTTCATATGGGCTAAAACACACACTGCGACTCGAATCGTTGAGCTTGAACATGCTACACGGGCAACAGAGGTACAGGCGGGAACTGGCGTAGGGAACGGATCAAAGTGATGCCTCCTTCACAGGGAACATGGGAAGCGGTTGCTAGACTGGGGAAACTAGACTACGCAGAATATGTGGCGCAGCAACATGCAGAGGGAGACAGGGCTGGGTGAGTACTGGCATGGCTCCTGAGGTTGGAGAAACCTGGGGCCCACAAGATTCCAATGGAGCGGGTGCCGAATACACTGGCTGACATTAATAGTCTTTTTCGATCATTACACCTCACTGTACAGAGCGGAGCAGGATCAGATAGGCCCACCCCCACGAGCTCCTGGACGTCCTGTCTGTCCTGTGCCTGACCCCCTTCAGTGCCACACTTTAGATGAGGTGCTGTCTGTGGACGAGATCCAGCTCGCGATTGGTCAGTTAGTATGAATAAGATCCCTGGAATCTTTTCTTCCCAGTAGAATTCTATTCAGCATATAGCGCGACCCTAGTGCAGAAATTACACAAGATGTTCCTAAGGTCCACAAAAGAGGGGACACTCCCAGCATCCCTCTGAGAAGCACTGATAGGGGTCTTACCCAAACTGGGCAAAGACCACTGGAGGCTTTCGTACAGACTGCTTTCCCTCCTCAACTTGTACTACAAGGCACTGGGGAAGGTTATTGCAATAGGAGTACTACCCTACCTCTCCACATTAGTCCACAAGACCAGAATGGTTTCATCCCTGGGAGAAGCACATTTTTAAATCTACGCCTCCTCTTCCGATTGATGGGAAGAAAATCTGCAGGTAACCCCACCAGCTCTTTCTCTAGACATCTAGAAGTCATTTGACACCATGTGGTGGCCCTACTTGATGGACGTACTGAGGAGAATGGGATTGGGCCCAGAGATAGTGCTATGGATAACAAAACTCTACACTCTCCCCAGTGGCGTCACTAGGGTTGGTGTCACCCGGTGCGGATAACTCATGGTGTCACCTCCTCACGACTTACCACATGGACCTCCTCCGCTCCGAGTCCGCCAGTGGACACAGATGGCAAATAACGGGACCATACAGAATCCTTAGTAAAGTTTGTAAATTTAGTTCTTAGTTAGCCCATTTCTTGGGCGCTATCGGGTCATCAGCGCTGGGTACAAATTATCTTTAGATCAACTAGGCAGATAGCCGTCATCCTGGTAAAACACATCTCAAAATCCACGGGGACAAGGTAGTCACCACCAGACATCTCACTATTCATGCGCCTGCAACACCCGAATCAACCCACTCCCAACTTAACAGGATATGAATACTTGCCTCTGGATCTGTTAATGACCACCTCACCAGGACTTTAAGCCTTCTCATTGATACCACAGGGTGCCAATTAAGATAGATTCTAGAACCGCAACAAATTCAATCACCCCAATCATACAACTTACCCAAGAACAAGTGACCTACATGAAGAGTTCAACCCTAGCTGCAAAAACACACTATCAAACCTAGCTGCAGAAACACACTATGTTTCTTGCAAGGAGGAAGTTAAAGATTATGGAAAGGAGTTATAGCATGGTCGCTGGGTTCCTTGGTGCTACCATTCCTCCTTACCCCTGCGCATACCATGCAATCCACTAAGCAGTACTGCGATTGCAGGACAGCCCATTCTCACAAGCACCCTCCATGGCTTTAACCACAGAGCACCTCTCAAACCCCAGAGTTCTCTAACCCACCAGCCCACCCTCCAGCTCTAACTCAGGGCACAAGCAAACTATAATGTGTTTCCTGGTGAACAGCATATATCTACAAATTGTACTTTACTTAATTTTACTCAATGCTAGGTATTATTATACTGTAAGGGAGATGCCAGCCTAGCCCTTTCCAACCTCTCTGATCAAATGATAAAACTTTTTTCAAACTCACGACAGGACGGCACTGGGCCGAGTGCAACGAGGACCCGGTGCCCGGGTTGCCGACCGAGGGAGGGAGCTTCCCGGGCCCGGGGCGCGCAATTTATTCATTGGGCGGAATCATTCTGAGGTGTAGACTGACAGTGACAATGTCTTTCCTGTGATATTCCCCGGGTCTAAAAAATAACCCCGGGTGGGCAGAGTACACTGGGCCCAGGTATAAAGAGAGTTTCTCTGGCTCTGACTGTCCTAGGGCGGACGGGGGGCCTGGCCTCGGGGGCAGTCACATGTTACCTGGGTTCTGAGGATGAGTGCTGGCACGCGCCCAGAAGGAGTAGAAAGACAGACACACAGCAACACACATAAATAAAATGGTAGTGAATTTCTGAATACATTACTAGACAAGTCATTCTTGTCAGAAGAAAGACAGAAGAAACTCAAAATGTTAGCACATATCTCATCAAAAAGAAAATCAGTTTCTGTTCGCCTTCTCAAATCACTTCTAAGCATGATGTAATCTGCCATTTTGCTAGTACCTTGTGCCTGCCTAAGATGAGACCTTTACAGGAGGGATTAGACAAATATGGATTCAGATCAAAGGCCCCATTGAAGATATCATCAACATCACACCAATTATGATAAAAGATCTTCCTTGGTGGATAAATGCAAACAATCTCTCATCAGAACTAACGTTCTTACCCCAAATTCCCAAATATGTCATTACTATAGACACTTCTTTGGAAGGTTGGGGATCTACAAAACAGCAGAAAATGGACCCTGACTCAATCAAAGATGCACATAGATTTCCTGGTACTCTGGGCAATCTCACTTGCCCTACGAGCTTTCTTGCTGAGAAACGATCTTTAGTGTTGATACGAACAGACAACACAACCAGGATGCAATACCTGAACCAACAAGAGGTACAAGATCTCTGACCCAATCACAGGTGGCACTAGAAATATAGAAATGGGCTTTAGCACATCAAGTAATAATATGAGCAGAACATCAGCCAAGGGTGAGCAACAGTTTGGTGGACACTTTAAGCAGGACAAGCCAAAGTTGCCACGAATGGAAACTAAATCAATCCATTCTGAACACAATCTTGCAGAAATGGGGCAAGACAACACTAGATCTCTTTGCATCGCAGGAGAACCGGAAATGCCGCTTTTATGCAAGACGGGTTGTGGGGGAAATGCGTTTTTGATCAGGTTGTCAGGGATCCCCCTCATCGGAAGCGGCTCCATTAGAGCGGAGGAACATCGCCCCACTACTAAAATGCTCCCAGAAATGCCCCAGAGATGAAAAATAAAACGGTAATAAAGTTAATTTATTACCATTTTCTTTTCCATGGCACTAACCCATCCCTAACCAAGTGTCAGGATGGATCCGGACCTGCTGAGTGGTAGAAGCACGGAGGAGTGGTGGGCTGCCTGTGCACTTAAGTTTAAAGTGCGCATATCACTTTGGCCGGCTGTTTTGCAACGGGCAGCCAGACATGCACCCTCTAAACCTCTCTAACCCAGCCATCTTAGACAGCTGGGTTTAGAGTAAGCACAGGCCTCCAGTGCCTCAAACGTGCTGAGGGAAGGCCACTACCTTAAATCCTGCTACTTCTCTCATGCTGGTTACCCGCATGTGAGCAGCACCAGGATTGGTTAAGGGAGTTGGCTGGGGTCCGATCTGGAGCCTGGAGAGGAGAGGAGAAGAACACCGGATCGAGGAGGACATGTCGTGCAGCAAGCAAGAGCAAGGAGAGTGAATTTTTATTTTATTTATTTTTAACATAGGCACCTTAGAGTTAGCGCACATGCATTCACCCATTTGCCCGCCTCACCACTCTCCATAGTTGTCAGCCGCCAGAAAGGTTGAAGAGGAAACCGATTCAGATGAAAGTAATTGCTCCACAGTGGCACAGACAACTAGTTTACTGTCAGAGGAGAATCACATTCAGCTGGAACCTCAGAAGCATTTGCTATTGATAAGCCGCTAGCAGATGCTTCATCCAAACACCTACTTCTCTGCACTTATTGGCCTACCTCCAGTGAATACCATGAGCTTCCAACATTTAAATATCCCATACTACTGCAGATATATCCTTGCGAGAGTCAGAAAGCATAACACTTACAAAACATATCAACTAAAATTGAAGCGCTTCTGCTTCTAGTGACAAAACGCATAAAGTCACCCTATATTAGCACCTCCAGAACAGGTCCACAAACTGGGTACGCCGCGCATCTGCATCGCACCAGCATCATGCCTCATCACATGCATCATCACCACCAGTGCGTGCAGTATTTTAATTTGTAAGCAGGTGCGCGACTGCGCACCGTGGCGTGCGCTTGCTGCTTGCACTATAAATAAAATAAAGCAGCACTGGTAGCCGAGCAGAGGTGAGGGCGAGGCTGAAGCTCAGGCTGCATACCACTGTGCAGTGCAGAGCGAGCCAGCCAGCGTAACTAACCAGATTGGTGTCACCCCATGATGGGGTGACACCCGGTGCGGTCCGCACCCCCGCACCTCCCTAGTGACGCCACTGACTCTCCCAGCGACCTGGATGAAGATGGACAGAGAGATCTGCTGCATTCAGAGTCCACAGGGGTACAAAACAGGGTTGCCCGTTGTTGCCGATCATCTTTGCACTGGCCATGGAGCCCCTTGCGTGCCTTTTCCCCTCTTGGGCCCACAGTGTGGGATTCCGAGTGACAACCCCTAGGAGATCATCTCATTGTATGCGGATGGCGGATTAGTGTACCACAGGGATGTGGGTAGGGACCTTCCAGGGGAGGTGAAGATGCTAGACAACTTTGGAAGGGCCTCTGGCCTACTGCTGAACTGGGCAAAACATGGCCAATTCCCCATGCAGTCTCTCACTCAGAGGGAGTGGGAAACACTGCCTACCTTAGCAATGGCCTGGGAACCTGAATCTTTCCACTAACTGGGCATGAACATATACCATTCCGATAGCAATCTTGTACAAGGGAACTTGGGGGTATTTGTAGTGAGTATGCAAAGGCCTTCTGGGACTCCCTGCCACTGTCACCATTGGGCAGGGTGGCGATAGCTAAGATGCTGGTGCTGCCTAGATTATTGTACTATTTCACAGCTCTCCAAGTTTCTCCCCCGGTTCTTCTTTCCAATTTGGTTTGGCAATGTAGCCACAAGAGAGTGATGTTGCATACAATATATGCCCCATGTGAGGTTCCGTGACAATTGTAAGTGGTGTTTTCGACTCACACGAATATGGTCGAGTCTAGTATCTATGAACCGCAAATGACGAGTTTAGCAAGTGTGCGCAGTTTCGCTGTGCTAACTTAAACCGTTCGTTTGTTATGTGGGTTTGTCATCTGTACCCACGGGTTCCATCTTAGATACGGCATCCATTTTGTCTCTTGCCCTCAAGTAGCCAGCGAACGGACGCTGTCCGCTTCGCGACCCTGGGACTCCCAAGATATTTGCGGAAGACGCATGTTCTTTGAAAGTGTCTTTATGACGAGGGGGATGCTACTGTAAGGCAGATGGCGCCGCTCGAGGCTCATCTTGCCGCACGGGCTTATTGTCTCAGTTGTGCATCTCATTAGGCACGTCCCTTTGATGCCTGTATCTCGTGCTTCTCGACACTCCCCTTTTACACCCTTTCCGATCTCCCCACTGTTTCCGTCTTCCTCTGCACCTGTCTTCGTTCCTGTTTCGATCTACTTTACTGCTGATTGGAATTTGCTAATGGTGGGAAGATGGGTTTTTACAGTTGGGAACCGCCAAATGTTTCCGCACTTATGTTCCGGATCTTGTGTGTTTCAAAGTGATCTAAGCGACCCCTCTGAGAGCGACTTGTGGGAACCAGGTTGTAAACTATTGTGTATCATGTTATCCTATGGGTAGAAACTGTATAAAAGGAGCGATCCACAAATACAATTTGAAGCAGTCTCCCCGAACTACACTCGATGTACTTCCTGTGACTTCTGTGTTCCCTGCAGTAAATAAACCTTGACTCTTTGACGCCGAAGGAAGTGCCCCGTGTCTCTGTGATTTGTACGCCGGAGCAGGTTACCCACGAAGGTTTCAGGTGTTGTGCCCTGGCACCGCTGGGTCCAAAGAACCCAGTCCTTCAGTTGGCGCCCAACGTGGGGCTGCATCAGTGGTACCGGTCCAAGCCTGACGATCGTGAGGAACTTCGTGTGAAATCTCCGAGGGAAGGTGCACCCCGCTTCATCGATCCTGTTGTCGAAATAAGTGGCCCGAAGACTTTTCCCGCGAAGATTCCCGCCTCCTAACGGCTGCGACGGACTGCTACCCTGACTGTAGACCTGTTTTGGCGCCTGGCGTAGACCTTGGTATAGCGAGACGATTAGACGGGCCTTCCTGAGGACGCCATTGATCTTTGAGTTAAGTATTTGTGGGTCGCTCCCAGAGTTCTTTGTTGTAAACACTTTAGCGAGTGTTTTTGTTGTAGACACTTTAGCGGGTGTCTTTGTTGTACACGCTGTGTAAGTGTTTTTGTCGGTGACACTTTGCTAGCGTACTTTGTTGTTGTTGTATTTGTTTGACGACTGCAGCCGCCAAAGACCGAGGGTTTTGTTCTTGCTGGGACTTGGTAAATCCCGAAATCCCGTAACCCTTGAAGTTTGTGAAACTCGGCTAGTGTGCAAGATGCCTGGTCGCAGTACTTTGTTCAGTTGCTTTAGACCTTGTGGTGCGGATTCCCTGCTGGAGGACTCGTGTCCGATACCTCCGGTTGGAACTCCTACTTATGACCTATATAGCAAACATGGGCTAGGCCCGATTGCTTTTAACGATTATTGGATCAAATATACAAAGAAAGACGGCGATCTTCGTTGGCCACCTCACGGTAGCTTCGAAGCGTCGATCTTAGATAATTTGGAAATAAAGTTGTTCGAACGTAAATCAAGGCCGGCCATGTTTGATGCCTTTCGGTTCTGGCGCAAAGAAGCCCGACAGAAAGAGATCAGACAAAATAAACGTAGTCAGCGAGATACTGTTGCTACTATAGTGAAGAAAGCTGAGCAGTTTCAGCGTGATAAGGAGGATAAGGATAAGGAAGTGTTTGAGAGATTACAGCGTATGTCCATAGACAAATGCTATCCTGTTTTGTCTACGGAGTCGGATAAGAAGGAAGAGGCAGTTGAGGATTCTTTAATGTCCTATCTTATGAAGTCGCCACCTCCGTACGTACAGGGTACCGCAGCTCCTGTGGTCCCTGCCGTACCTGTTCCACCAGTTCCTCAACCTGCACTTGCTCTTCCGACTGTTCCTGCTCCTTTGCCTGTGTCTATTCCTACTGCTCCTCCGCTTCCACATACTCCTACTCACACTACTGCTCCTGTGTTGTTAACCCCTGTTGCTGCTAACGTCTCTACTCCTTCTCTTGTTAGTCCTGTGTCTTACTCTTCTCCCTCTACTCGTAATCGTGATTCTCCCCTTGCGACAAACTTCTTTCAGTCGCTCGGACCTGTTTTTGGGTCTGCAGGTTCTGATGGTCCACAGAGACGTAGCCAGCTTCCTGGTAATAGAGAACGTGTTGCGCTATACAATATGGCGATGGGTTGGATGATAAACCCTGTTAGAAATCCACCTCGTGTTGTCCTCGAAACGTTTGATCAATTCAACATACCTACTCAGAGATATGTGTTTGATGAAATGTGCAAGTTCTTACATGATCAGATAGCGGCTGTTGCGCCTGACGAGGTGCTGACCGCCCTGTCTAATCTTCGGCTTCAGTTCGCAACTGGACTGATAGTCGACACTAATGTCCGACGTGCTATTGAACGGTTGCTATCTCTTCGTCCTGCTCCTATTCCTCATGCATTGTTCGTTGAGGACATTGAACAACGAGATGGGTCTGGCCAATATCCTATGCGAGAAGTTCCGCCAGTTTGGGTACCCGCTGATAATACTAATGCTAATGCTCCAATACCAGCACATTTCCAGAGAGTGTGGATACACCTCCCTTGGAAACGATCGGAAGTGCTTCAGGTGAAACAAACTTTGCCTGATCCTCGCAAAAATCCTGCGGGGTATTACAAAGAATTATCGCAGCTCGTAGACGCTACGATAATGAATCTGGCCGATATCGACATGTTGTTTGGCAATGTCGTACCGCAACCGGTATGGGCCAAGATTCGTCACCAAGATCACGCGAATGAATTAGGTGGTGATTGGGCTGCCATTACAGCGGCAGACGCTGGACAAGTGGCTGCTACTAAACCCGATCAGTTGATTGAACTTCTTCCCCAGCGAATCATTACGTTAATGAAAACGCTTATGCCAGCTATGAGGGTAAATTGGGACAAGTTGTCAGCCTGTAAGCAGAAGAAAGATGAGAGTGTTTCAGACTTCTTTACGAGGTTCGAGGAAACATTCGTCGATCATAGTGGGCAGGATATGGGTACTGAGGGTGGACAGAGGTTGTTTGTGGATAAATTCGTATCGAACTTATTGCCCGACTTGTGCAATAAATTGAAAAATTCAGAAAGTGCGTGGGCCGTTTCTACATCAGCTCAGATATTGGCTACGGCACAATATTACGAAAATAGAGAAAAAGAGGAAAATGACCGTGCCGATAAAGAGACGAAAGAGCTGAAAACTAAAGTGTTGTTACAACAAGCATATCCGCCGCGTTCTAATCAGAATGCGCCTCAGCAAAATAGATCGCAGTCGCAATCGAATCGATCGCAGCCGCGTAATGATTCATCTTTTCAGAGATCTTCGTTGGGGTACAACCAATGTGCTTATTGTAGACAGGAGGGACACATTAAATTCAATTGTCCTGCTTTAAATGACCGTAGTGGTGGTAATTCGTCTAGAGGAGGTCGTGGTGGTGCACAGCACGCATCACGTGGTAGAGGTCGTGGTGCTCAGAACGACTGTTCTGATAACTCGTCAAATTCTAATAATTGTTTCGACCAACGTGGATCATCGCAAGGACGATCTGCGCAGTACAATGTAGACGATTATTACGTCGATCAGGGAACTGACGATAGTAATTACTAGGACAGCCAAAGACAAGGAGAGGGAGTGGTATCAGTTCCGGTTGATCAGAGAGGGCCTTACGTCGCAGTTGCTACATCGGGCGTCGTTGAGCCTTTTCTGTTGGACACTGGTGCAGCGAAAAGTTCTATCATGCATTCGAAACTCCCTGGCGCACCTTTGTCTGGCTTAACAAATGTATCTGTTGGATTCTCTGGCGCCCCCGTTAGCAATCCAGTTTCGCGCCTTTTGCCCCTTAAAATTGGGCCTCGTGAGCTCGAAGCTCCGTTGATTTTAACCACTGGTTGTGGTGAAAATCTTTTGGGTCTGGATTTGCTTAAACGCTTGTATGCGACTTTGTATTGTTCTCCTGCGGGTGTAAAGCTTACGTTAGGAGAGAGGGTAGTCTCTCCCATGTACTTGTCCCTCGATCAGCTTCCACCGGAATTGGATTCTCTTCCTGCATCTTTGTGGGCGACGGGTCCAAACGACGTGGGCCTACTTGATATCTCCCCTTATGTTGTTCAGTTGAAATCGAATGTGCGATTGCCACGTATTCCCCAATATCGTATCTCCCTGGATGGTGAACGAGCTTTGTTAGCGATCATCTATGATTTGATCGAGAAAGATGTCATTGAAGAAACTCGGGGAAACGTGTGCAATAGTCCTGTACTGCCCATTCTTAAACGTACTGATCCTACCAAACCGCCTGTTTATCGTTTTGTTATCGATTTACGGGAGGTGAATAAAATTGTGGTTCCTCAATTCCCTGTTGTGCCTGACATTACGGCGCTACTGACTCTGATTCCAGCTACGGCTTCATGGTTTTCGGTGATTGATTTGAAAAATGCGTTTTTCAGCATCCCGATTGCCGAAGAGAGCAGGGACCTTTTCGGTTTCTCTCTTGGTGGACGTAGCTTCCGGTTCAAACGCGCTCCTCAGGGCTACTGTGAGAGTCCATCGATTTACAGTCAAGCTTTGAAGGGTCAACTAGATGCGTTTAGGTTGCCGGTTGGTGCGGCTTTAATCCAATACGTCGACGACTTATTGGTGGCTGCTGATACTCAGGACATTTGCAAAATTGCTACGGTGTCGTTGCTGCAACATCTCTGTGAGTTACATCACAAGGTGTCACCTTCTAAACTCCAATATTGTTGTCAAGAAGTAACCTATCTAGGTCACTTATTGTCAAAGGAGGGAAGGAGATTGACCCCAGAGAGAATTGCAGCGATTGCGCGCATGGCTGTGCCACAAACCCAAAGAGACGTGCGTGCCTTTCTAGGTATCACATCGTACTGCAGGCAGTGGATTCCTAATTTTTCATTGCTAGCGAAACCATTGGTGGCTCTTACGTGCAAGGATGTTTCGACTCCTTTACCATGGACGGAAGAATGTCAGAAAAGTTTTTCTGAATTACGTGATTCATTGTGTTCGGCTCCTGTGTTAGGTACCCCTGATTACAGCAAGCCGTTCACGTTATATGTTCACGAGAGGGATGGTTGTGCTTTAAGCGTCTTAACGCAACCTTTTGGTGGTAAGCAACGTCCATGTGCATATTTTTCCTCGACCTTAGACCCAGTAGCTAGAGCATTGCCGAGTTGTTTGAGAGCAACTGCGGCAGCTGCGGTCTCCATCCGACAATCAGCAGGATTGGTCATGGATAATATGCTTACGGTGATGGTTCCGCATGCAGTCGATACTCTTTTGAACCGTACGAAAACTCAGCACTTGACGAGTGCGAGGTTATCTGGGTACGAATTGACGCTCTTGGCAAGCCACATTCAGATAAAACGTTGTAATGTCCTAAATCCGGCAACTTTGTTACCAATTAGTGCAGAGTCAGATGCAGTAACAGAACATGACTGTTACTTGCGGACAGAGGAGGAAACAAAAGGTCGTGTGGACCTTAAAAACACCCCATTGGAAGACCCGGATGGCATCCTGTATGTGGATGGGTCATGCTTTAAATTGCCGAATGGTGATGTGACTACTGCTTATGCTGTGGTGACATTGAATACTGTTGTTGAGACTGCGAGATTGAATCAGAATTCTGCCCAAGCTGCAGAGCTGATCGCTCTTACTAGAGCATGTGTATTAGCAAAAGGTAAACGTGTGAATGTGTACACCGATAGTCAGTATGCTTTCGGTGTAGCGCATAGTTTCGGACGATTGTGGCGAGAACGTGGTTTCTTGACGTCACATGGCACGAAAATACAGCATGGCCAGCTTGTGAACGATCTTTTGGATGCATTGACTTTGCCTGCTCAAGTTGCAATTGTTAAATGTAGTGCGCATCGTAAGGTGACGGATGATGTTGGTCGTGGTAATGCGTTTGCAGATGAGATTGCTAAGGAGACTGCCCGGAACCTTAGCACTCGAATGTATGTGACGAATTCGGTTAGGTGGCCTACAGAATCAAGTATGTGTGAGAATACTATAGAGAGTGTGAAAGCAATTCAGAATGAGGCCACCGACACTGAAAAGATGAAGTGGAAAGAAAGTACGGGAAGGTTGGATGTGAATGGTTGCTGGATTGATTTGTCAGATCAGAAAAGATGGATGTTGCCTGATGCGTATGTACTGGCCGTTGTGCAAATGGCACATGGGTTAGCACATATTAGCGCGAAAGGTATTTGCAAGTTGTTGGCTGATGTGTGGAAGAATGATGGAATTACTAAGTGTGCTGAACGTTTGGTGAAGAATTGTATGGTGTGTATAATGTACAATCCTGGCAAAGGAACCCCAACTCCCCCTGGCAGTTTTGCTCCTCCTTCGTACCCCTTTGAGGTGATCCAATTGGACTTCATCCATATGGAGCGATGCAATAACCTGAAATACGTTTTGGTTGTGGTTTGCGCATTCTCCCGATGGATCGAGGCCTATCCCCTCAAAGATAATACTGCTTTGTCTACTGCGAAAATCCTACTGAAGGAATACTTTCCTCGGTATGGAATGCCTAGAGTCGTGTGGTCAGATAACGGAAGTGAGTTTGTTGGAAGTGTGATGAGGAGTGTGTGTAAGGGCCTTGGAATTAATCAAAAATTCCACAGCGCCAATCATCCCCAGTCAGCTGGATTGGTTGAAGGGTACAATGGCACCCTTAAACTAAAATTAGCGAAGATCCAGGCTACGACTGGACTTTCGTGGCCTGACGCTTTGCCTCTAGCATTACTGTCAACTAGGGCGACTGTACACTCCCGAATAGGGCTTAGTCCCTATGAAATAGTGTTCGGCCGTCCTGCGAATGTGTGGGGGGTTCCTAGGCCAGGTATATTCGTTGATCTTGAGTACCCGATGTTGATTGACTACTTACATGACTTGACTGCTAAACTGAGGTTAATTCATCAACAGGTTTACGACGCCTTGCCGACGCAGACGGAGGGTCCAGGCCACCAGCTCCAGCCTGGTGATTGGGTTGTCACCCGAAATTTTTCGCGCAAGAAGAATCTGGACCCCCGCTTTGTTGGACCTCACCAGGTGCTTTTGGCCACGAGGACTGCCGTTCGTCTTGAGGGACGGAAGAACTGGGTACATGCTACCCATTGTAAGCGAGTCCCTATTCCTTTGCCGGCAGACCCGTGGGTGAGGAAAGGCATTGCGTCAACAGAAGCAGCGACATTGCCGGCGTTTGTACCTTTCAGTGACGCACAACTTGTTGGTGAACACTCAGTGCAGCAGAAAGCCATTGTTGGAACATTGTCAGCAAAAGACTCAAGACCAAATAAACAAACTGATCAGCAGGACGCTGTCTCTTCAACGGATCCTTTGTTCGACGAGCAGACACGTCCCGGGAAACATCGATATTCTTTGCGTTCTCGCATTAAGGACTAATAAAATTGTTTTCTTGCTTTGCTGAAATTGATAACTGCAATATCTTCGTTTCCCCTGATCAACTCTGAACATTCGTATCACTGAAAATTGTTTTGTATATATATATATATCAAGATTTTTTTCTTGTATCTTTTTCCTTCCACAGCTGAATTATTGTGCTAAATAAATACATATTGTGTATTGAGGGCCGTAGGGCCGCGCGCGTACTTCCTTCTGGACAGTAGGTCTTGACGCTAGGTTAAAGGCCGTCGGTTCCTAGGAACTCCTGGGAATTGACTATTGCTGCACAGAACGAAGTGCGTCAAGAAACGTTGCGGACGGTCGTAGGGAAATGGCATTTTCAAAGCTGAACGATTTGGAAGGAGCTCAGGCATATAGAGTCAAACTGCAGAAACTCAGTCGTACGAAATGTTTTGTATCCCAATTGTTTGTATTGTTTTTAACTGCTTCCGCATTTTTGGCGGGTGGGGTGTATTACACTATGTCTTACTTCTTACTTTCTACCCCTACTCCTACTCCTTACCCTAACATTACTTCTACTGCTTCTCCTCATTCCTTTCATATTTTACCGGAACACGAACAGGCTAGACGTGTAGAATTCCGCAACAATTCCTTTATCCAGCTCCTCCATCAGCATCAGTTAGTGGTTAACACTACTAATTGTTGGGTGTGTGGGTTGATGCCACATACTACGGGTAAGGGAATTCCATATCTGGTGTTACCGTATAGTTCCCAAGGGTCAGCTCGAGCATACCAAACAATGCTTCGAAGCGCACTAGGTTTCCACCCCTCTCCAGAACGTTCCCCCAAACCGGGTCCTACCTCATGGCAGTGGGTGGTATCGATGATAATACAGGATTTGGAAGATGAGATCCATGATGCTTATCTCATCCCTAAGGCAGAGGTACAAGCCTATAGGGCACCGAATAGAGGGGAATATAGTACGTTCACTAATGAAAAGCAGCTTAAAAGCTCGTCTCCAATATGGGTCATACCCCACACTGGTAATCTTTGTCTTGTGGGTCGTGGCTCGCAAGCCTCACTTGGAGTAAGTGCTTGCACTGAAAGTTACGTTCTGTCAATGTCCCCGATCCCTGTGCTTCTGGCTGCCAAGGGTACGTACTTCATCTGTCATGATCGTGCATACACATGGTTGCCCGCAGACTTCATGGGCTCATGTTTTGTTGCAAATCTGTTGCCTCCGACGTTTACTGTAGATGCCGATTATCATAAGACTAGAGTTGTACGAGGCGTAATTAGTGAAGAGGATACTGCCGGTCAAGAGGCAGGAGACTTTTTCAAGGGTTTCCTCCCGTTTTGGGGACCTATGGTTAATAGTAGGAACCTGAGACATTTGACTCGAGTGGTAGAATCGACAGCTAACATTACTGCCAGTGCCCTTGGTAATATCACCACAGAACTTCAGGCGGAGAGACTTATGACATTACAAAACCGTATGGTTTTAGATGTTGTCTTAGCAGATCGCGGTGGGGTATGTAAAGTGATCCATTCGAGCTGTTGCATTTTCATACCTGATAATGCTCCTACTGTCTATCAAGCCATCTCGAAGTTGCACAAGATCTCCGAATCCATACACGTGGATGTAGGGGATTGGACGCTACTTGGTTGGTTTTGGGGCCTGGTATCGACTTGGGGTTGGAAGATTCTGATGATCATCGGGGTTGTGGTAGTGTTCCTGTTCACGTGTTGCCTTTGTGTGCAGTGTGGTCCTGCCTTATGTGGCCTCTGTGCTACAACGTGTATGAGACAACCATCTGTTACCAAGGGGACTCGGTTGGACAGAGCTATGCTACAACGACATCTTGATGGTCTGATGAATATCGAGTATGATTCCGACTAGTGCTTGCCTACATGAGGGCAAAAGGAGCGTCTGAGGTTCCGTGACAATTGTAAGTGGTGTTTTCGACTCACACGAATATGGTCGAGTCTAGTATCTATGAACCGCAAATGACGAGTTTAGCAAGTGTGCGCAGTTTCGCTGTGCTAACTTAAACCGTTCGTTTGTTATGTGGGTTTGTCATCTGTACCCACGGGTTCCATCTTAGATACGGCATCCATTTTGTCTCTTGCCCTCAAGTAGCCAGCGAACGGACGCTGTCCGCTTCGCGACCCTGGGACTCCCAAGATATTTGCGGAAGACGCATGTTCTTTGAAAGTGTCTTTATGACGAGGGGGATGCTACTGTAAGGCAGATGGCGCCGCTCGAGGCTCATCTTGCCGCACGGGCTTATTGTCTCAGTTGTGCATCTCATTAGGCACGTCCCTTTGATGCCTGTATCTCGTGCTTCTCGACACTCCCCTTTTACACCCTTTCCGATCTCCCCACTGTTTCCGTCTTCCTCTGCACCTGTCTTCGTTCCTGTTTCGATCTACTTTACTGCTGATTGGAATTTGCTAATGGTGGGAAGATGGGTTTTTACAGTTGGGAACCGCCAAATGTTTCCGCACTTATGTTCCGGATCTTGTGTGTTTCAAAGTGATCTAAGCGACCCCTCTGAGAGCGACTTGTGGGAACCAGGTTGTAAACTATTGTGTATCATGTTATCCTATGGGTAGAAACTGTATAAAAGGAGCGATCCACAAATACAATTTGAAGCAGTCTCCCCGAACTACACTCGATGTACTTCCTGTGACTTCTGTGTTCCCTGCAGTAAATAAACCTTGACTCTTTGACGCCGAAGGAAGTGCCCCGTGTCTCTGTGATTTGTACGCCGGAGCAGGTTACCCACGAAGGTTTCAGGTGTTGTGCCCTGGCACCGCTGGGTCCAAAGAACCCAGTCCTTCACATGGAAGATAGTGGGCTAGGTGGACCAAATTAGGAGCTTTACTGTGCAGAAGCCCAGTTGCCGTGGCCAATGTACTGATTTTCAGACACTCATAGCTCAGAGCACGTAGTCACAAAGAGGGACCTAGGGGAACCTATGATAATAAGCTAATTGATGGAACCCCGGGTAGATGCATTGCGCCCTGACTGGTTATCACAACCGCCATGCTATGCTGGCACAGATATGTCCCGCGTGAGGGCTGCCAGCTGCCCTAAAAAGTCCTTAAAAAAAAATGAAGGCTGGTGACTTTTATGCATGTCAAGATTTAGAATCCTAGAACTATAACATTATAGACATCGCTGGGACCATAGAGAGTCAAACATATGTGGATGCAGTAGTGACCAGCAGAGAAACTTTCCCACAGCCTCTTCTTTTGCAAGTGGTACAAGAACTTGCGGCAAAGATTCTTAGGAAGGTCCATACTAACTCGGGCATCCGAAGTTCAAAGATGTGACGTTGTACCTGCTAGGGAACATATCAACTAAAACATCAGCCACAATGGGGCACTATATAAAACTTATGGTGAAAGAGAGACACCAAAAAAGGACTACTGCCATCAAGGGCTAAGACCACCCCAAGGGTGAAGCATGAAGGCATGGAGGGCAGTAATAAGCAATCATTTATAGAGAGCACTGATACCAGACATGAGGTCGACCCTGACGGATTACCTAAAGAACTTAGGGGCATATTATCAAGGACCAGTGTTAAAATTATAGCCGTTTTAAAATGGCGATAATGGGCTTGATAATACGCCCTTGTTAATTCCCATAGAAGCCCAGGTTCACACCGGAACATGGGCTTCTATGGGAATTAACAAGGGCGTATTATCAAGCCCATTATCGCAGTTTTATCGGCAGTTTCCTGCCACTAAAACGGCGATAATTTTAACACCGGTCCTTGATAATATGCCCCTAAGAATGACCCCATCCTGAAGCCTTGGATGGACACCGAACCCTCACCACACTTTGATTGCTATCATTTTCAAGCACACATCTTTGTTTCTGACACATTCTAAGTTGTTGTTCTGCTTTGACCTCTTCCCTCCTTGTGTTTCTCCTTTTATGCTTTCACCTACTAACTGAATATTCTTTTATATCTGTAAAGGTTTTTGTTCTTTTCATGCAATGATCCTTTGATGGCTGAATGCAATAAACAAAGTGAGGAATAATTTCTATAAAGAATGCATATATTAGATAAATAATTGAGTGGGATAACCAGTGTGACCGCTGAGTGTACTTTTCAGGTGTAACATTTCCTTCACGCATTTTACAGGAAGCACTTTCTAGAAGGCTCGATGGAACGCCAAAGAGACAAAGCGTAAGGTGGATGTAACTGCAGCCCGCCCCCCCCCGCCACTATCAGTACTGCAAAACTGCACTATTAATGGCCTTGGCACGCTGCTATTATTATTATTTAGCTTATATTGAATTGCTAAACTGATGTGTTCTGCTGAAAATAGTCAGACAGCCCACCATGGACTGTCATCAAAAAGTGCTGGTGTTAGGAATTAAAGGCCAAATGTAGGTAATCCAAATTTACCGATTCTAAAATACAGAATTTTACCGATTCGGTATTTCAGAATTGGTAAATGGTATGTAGGTATTTATTCAGTAAATTTGACCAAATCAGTAAAATTCGGTAAATATCGATTGGGTATTTACCGATTCAGTAATTCCCATTCATTCCTATGGGCCTGGAGGCCCATAGGAATGAATGGGAATTACCGATTCGGTAAATACCGAATCAGTAATAGGGGGAAGCCTTTCAAGGGTGGCAGGGTGCCACATTGACACCCTGTTGCACCCTTGAATAGTGCATGGGTGCACATGTGGCACACATACATGCCTTAAGGGCATGTATGTCTGCCACATGGCACTTTTGAAAAAGCACAAATTTGCTTTTTCAAAGGCTTTCGATATTTTCCACCAACTTTTAGTTGGTGGTAAATACCGAACCCTTAACTCAGAAATGCACTCACTTGAGTGCTCCCTACATTAAGGTTTCGGTAATTTACCGAATCAGTATTTTAAGGAATCGGTAATTTACCGATTCCTTAAATTACTGAAATTACTGATTTGGTAAATTACCGAATCCTTAAATTTGGCCCCTACATCTCAAATGCCCAATACCGATTGGTAACGTCCGAAATTCGGTAATTTCGGCCGTTACCGACTGGTATTGGGTTACCTACATCTGGCCCTAAGTGCCGAGTACCAGAAAACACAGGCACAAATGTAGCACTGGTGTCAAGCCAAAGTTAAAGGGTTAACGTTTCTACTTTTTTTTGGTCCTTCTTTGTTGATGTGTTATGATCTTAGTAAATGACCCACACAAACAAAATTACTCAAAACTCATCTGCATTGGGTTCGAATCGATGTATTTTTACCCAAGACGCCTCCAATCAACTTCACTACTAATCAAAAATCTACCTTTAGACTAACTTGCCTCTCAGTTAAAGGCTTTCGATCAAAAGACGGAATACGTTTTAACTAGGTCAGTATTTTTGGCCCATATGAATAAAACTGAATAGATATTAGATATGGAGCTGCTGTTAAATATTTGTAAAAAGTGAATGCAAAATACGGATCGATTTTAATGACTGATGTGAGCTTTCTCAAAAGAAATTTTGTATGAATGTGATAACTTTTCTTCAACAAAGAAATCTTGAAAGAGCTTTTTCCCTGAACCTGCTGCTCTCTTTGTATTTATCCGCACCTGTAATATTGGAATATCCTCTGTGCATGAGTGTACCATGCATCGTTGAATACTTTTGTCAATTATTTGCCCCTTGGTGCCTATGCAAATCAAAAACATCCCTCAGTGCATAACCTTACCAAATATCACGAGGTGGTTTTACAGGGGTGAACCCTATTTACAACTTTTTAAATGCCCAAACTAATTTCCAGAAGTTGCAATGGACTTCATCAAGCACTTTTTGTGATGACTAGTTTAATATGCACAGGCACAAAGAAATGACAGCCCCTCTTTGCTGTTCATTTATAGATCTCAAGATTGCTTTAGTCTTCATTGATAGGCTTCTCCTTTTCGATTTAAAGCACATATTGCTTCTGCCACTTCACATACATGAGCACACTGGCCTTGATGTAAACTGGCAAGGACTTAGGCTACACAGACAAAGTTGGAAATCTTTCAAAATGAGTGCCTGGTGTGCCAATTATATTTACCTACAGCCAGATTCATCAAGCTAAATTGCGCTCGCAAAGGGCCAGATTCTGAGAATCTGGCCCTTTGCGAGTGCAATTTTTGCAATTGGGATTCATCATCCCAAATGCAAAAATCGCTATTTGCGATTTGCGAGGAATTGGATTTAAGGAATCTCTATTAAAGATTCCTTAAATGCAATTCATTAACCAATTTGAAATTGCGAAATCGCAATATTTGGTCGCTATTTACCACGAAGTCTGACTTCGTGGTAAATAGCGAAAAAATAGAAAAAAGCCCTTTAGTGCATTTTTCTCTGTTGCATGTTACACACACACATGTCCTTTGGACATGTGTGTGCGCAACACCTGTGTAAATTTGCATTTCAGGGGTGCTACAGGGTGTCCTTTGGACACCCCTGGCCCCCTTGAAATCTCTATCTTATTTGCGATTAGTTAATTGTTATTCGCAAATAAGGAATACTCCCCATTCATTCCTATGGGCCTTTAGGCCCATAGGAATGAATGGGGAGTATTCCTTATTTGCGATTAGCAATTTGCTAATCGCAAATAAGGAAGATGTAGGAATCGCAATATTTTTTGCAATTCCTTAATGAATCCCGTTTTGCAAGTCCTTAATAGCGATTCCTTATGAATCGCTATTAGAGACTCGCAAAACGGGTCTTTGATGAATCTAGCTGCTAGTGAATTACAGGTAGATTCATCAAGCCGAAATCGGCTCGCAAAGGGCCAGATTCTGAGAATCTGGTCCTTTGCGAGCGCTATTTTTGCATTTGGGATTCATCATCCCAAATGCAAAAATCGCAAGTCTAGAAATCGCTAAATTGCGATTAATTGCATTTAAGGAATCTCAATTTGAGATTCCTTAAATGCAATTCATGAACCATTTAAAAATTGCGAATTCGCAATCTGGGGCCGCTATTTACCGCAAAGTCTAACTACGTGGTAAATAGTAAAAACTTTGAAAAATGCACTAAAGTGCATTTTTCAAAGTTTCATGTTGCGCACACACATGCCCTAAGGGCATGTGTGTGCGCAACATATGTGCACACATCAATTTCAGGGGTGCAACAGGGTGTCCTTTGGACACCCCTGCACCCTTGAAATCGCAATCTCAAATTGGGAATCGCTAATTGCGATTAGCAAATTGAGAATGTCTTCCCATTCATTCCTAAGGGCCTCAAGGCCCATAGGAATGAATGGGGAGATATTCCTTAATTGCGAGTCGCAATTTGCGAGTTCGCAATTAAGGAATTACTAGAAATCGCTATTTTTGAAGTGATTTCTTGATGAATAGCATTTTCCTATTCCTTAATAGCGTATCAGTATTTTTCGCTATTAAGGAATCGCAAAATGTGTTCTTGATGAATCTGGGGGTTAGTGATGTGCCTACTAAATTCCTGTCCACAGATGGAATTCCACCCACAGTTGACATCACACACATGCCAATGCTATTTAATATGGATGATATGTTGATACTTAACAGTGCACCCATTGGGCTGCAATGACAACTAAACTGTTTGGAGGAGTATTACGTAATTAATCGGCTAAATCTTAAAAAAGTAGGTTTATGGCCTTTGGGGAAAGCTGGAAAAAACCTTATCTATATGGGTTCACCACTCAAAACAGTAAACGTGTCAGGTGCCTTGACTTACAGCTCAGAGCCTTTTGCTTGTGTTCCTATAATCGTTTATGCATGGTTTTGGTTACCATTACATTCACATATATATTAACCATATAACCATGTCTTTTTATTGAGCAATAATGTATCAATTAAATCATATATCATATATTATAATACTTAGAAAGAAATGCATTTGTTCTGGAAAATATGCAAAGATTGTTCAGACTTGACACACAAATCACAGGGCTCATTTTTCTCACAATAATGTTGAGAAATAGTATATAAGGCCCACGCGGGGGCCTTTCAAGGGGAGGGAAGGTTCAGGCATTCCAGGCGGAGCATCTTTTGTGTGAGGAAGGGTCTTCTGTGTCAAGGCCGCACACTGGACACACTGACTCTTGCTGGCTCTAGCTACATGCTACTCAGATGAACACCTACATTACATAAACAAAGACTGGCCTTTTTTCTTCTGAGCAGGCTGCAGACAGAAAGAATACTGAATTACGAGCCGGTGTGTGTGCTGCAGACCTCTTTAGAAAGTTGCCATGATTGGCAAGATTTTGATGCTAACGTAAACATTAGGTAGGGCGAGGATGAACGGTTTTCATCATATATGCCCTCCAAAGATTGCATCGCCACCTGTTTTGAAATATTGTTGCCAATTGTTCATGTTTTAGCATGCATTGTTATACTGACCATAATGTTTATATCTGCAGTTAACGGCATTCATAAGCTCTGCACTAAAACAGGCATTTTGCATACTTTTGCATAAAGTAGTTTAAAGTAATAGTGCAGATTTCTGGTGTGTTCCAGTAGCCACACCGAAGTGGCTGCATCCCAGCAGTCCTTGGCAGGCTGATCATGGGCCAATATGTATTTTCTCCAAATATGTGAAGCGAGAGGCATGGGCACGGCAAGTCTTTCTTTCCTGGGCAGATGGATTCAAACGTGCCTGCCTAAGGGTCTATGAATGTCTGCTGGGTCACATTTACAGTCAGGCCTGTAACAGCGTATCAAAGGAGTACAAGTACTCTGGTCTGCTAAATTAAAAAACACTTATATTAGCTCGAAGGTCTATCGCCAAATCAATTATTTGAGGATATTGAAGTTTAATAGAGTCATGGACAATCTTCTACACCTTCAATCAATCAATCAATCAAGGGATTTGTAAAGCGCACTACATACCCATGAGGGTCTCAAGGCGCTGTGGGGGGGGGGGGGGGGAGTCGGGGGCCGCTACTGCTCGAAGAGCCAGGTCTTGAGAAGTCTTCTGAAGGTCAGCAGGTCGCACAGGTCCTGAGAGGGGGGAATGTCGTTGGTGTTGGAGCTGGGTCTGTCGAAGGTTGGTGGGGAGGGTGTTCCAGGTCTTGGCGGCAAGATGGGGGAAGGATCTGCCGCCGGCGGTCGTTTTCCGGATGCGTGGGAGCGTGGCGAGGGCAAGGCTGGATGAGCGGAGGCTGCGGGTGGGGGTGTAGAAGCAGAGTCGTCCGTTGAGGTATGCTGGTCTGGCGTTGTGTAGGGCTTTGTGTGCGTGCATGGGGAGTTTGAAGGTAATCCTCTTGTTGATGGGGAGCCAGTGTAGGTCTCTCAGGTGGGGGATGATGTGGCTGTGTCGGGGGATGTCGAGGACCAGTCGTGCCAAGGAGTTCTGGATGCGTTGCAGCCGTCTTAGGAGCTTTGTTGTTGTTCCTATGTAGAGGGCGTTTCCGTAGTCCAGCCTGCTGGTGACGAGGGCCTGGGTGACGGTTTTTCTCATTTCGGAGGGGATCCACTTGAAGATCCTGCGGAGCATTCGGAGGGTGTTGAAGCGTAATGAAAGTAGGATTCTCTTTTCTCGATTGGTTCACTTGAAAATGGTGGATACACACTGGGTTGTTGATTTAAATTCACTATATTGATAAAAAGGTGAAATCTCGCTCTGAACGCTCCTGTCATTTGTAGTAACAATGCTGTGACGAGGTTCAGATTAAAACTTGTCTTCTCTAACTTGCTTTTAAATATGTATTATTTGACATATTTAGATTGTAATTGTTGTCTCTGTTATACATTCTAGCCCTGATGAAGTCTAAATGCATATACTGCTATAAATAGACGAAACACGTGTTGGCTAGCAATCCAAAGAGATGCTGTAAAGAACATTAAAGAAGAAGACTGACACCTATTCTGGAATTTGATGTTTTATTTAATAGTTGTTTTGTACACACTTTGATTCTGCTCGGGATATACTGTATACAATTTTGTTAATGTGGTTTACTACATTATTTATGACGATAGATAGACGTCATTATTATCCCTAGTAGCAGCTCTAATAATTCCACCTAGTACTGTTGACAATAGGGCGCGAGCTGACAACCTTCTATCTATTGCTTTTCATTGGGTGTTGAAGCAGGATGCGGAGACGGCGTTGACCTGCTTGGTCATGGAGAGGGTGGAGTCGAGGATGACCTCCAGGTTGCGTGCGTGGTTGTTGGGTGCTGGTGCTGTTCCCAGCGAGGTAGGCCACCAGGAGTTGTCCCAGGCTGAGGGGGTGGAGCCGAGGATGAGGACCTCCGTCTTGTCAGAATTCAGCTTCAGCCTGCTGTCCTTCATCCATTCGGCGACGGCCTTCATTCCCCTGTGGAGGTTGGCTTTGGCAGTGAGAGGGACTTCGGTGAGGGAGATGATCAGCTGGGTGTCGGCGTAGGAGATGATGTTGAGGCTGTGCTGGCGGGTGACGTGGGCGGGTGGAGCCATGTAGATATTGAACAGCGTTGGGCTGAGGGAGGATCCTTGCGGTACACCGCAGATGATCTCGGTGGTCTTGGAGCGTAAGGGTGGGAGGCGAACGCTCTGGGTTCTGCTGGAGAGGAAGGATGTGGTCCAGGCCAGCGCCTCCTCTTGGATTCCGGCGTCGTGGAGGCGCGCTGTTAGGGTACGGTGGCAGACCATGTTGAAGGCGGCTGAGAGGTCCAGGAGGATGAGGGCAGCTGTTTCTCCTTGTCCATTTTTGTCCTGATGTCGTTGGTGGCGGCGATGAGGGCAGTTTCGGTGCTGTGGTTGCTGCGGAAGTGGGACTTGGATGTGTCCAGGATGTTGTTGTCTTCGAGGTATCGGGTCAGTTGTTTGTTGACGATTTCCTCTATGACTTTCGCCGGGAACGGGAGCAAGGAGATGGGCCGGGAATTTTTGAGGTCCTTGGGGTCCGCCTTGGGTTTCTTCAGTAAGGCGTTGATCTCAGCGTGCTTCCAGCTTTCCGGGAAGGTTGCTGTCTCGGAGGAGATGTTGATCGTTTCCCGGAGATGGGGGCCGATGGCTGTGCTGGCTTTGTTAAAGATGTGGTGTGGGCATGGGTCAGAGGGGGATCCGGAGTGGATGGAGTTCATGGTCTTGATGGTGTCTTCATCGTTGACGTTGGACCAGGTGCTCAGGCGGCTGGTGTGCCTGGTGGTCGTGGGGGTGATGGGCTCGGCGGTGGATGTGGGGGTCGTGGCGTTGAAGCTGTCGTGGATGTCGTGATCTTGCGGTGGAAGAAGTTGGCCAGCGAGTCGCACAGGTCCTGAGAGGGGGGAATGTTGTTGGTGTTGGAGCTGGGGTTGGAGAGTTCTTTCACAATGTTGAAAAGCTCTTTGCTGTTGTGTGCGTTGCTGTCTAGGCGGTCCTTGAAGGCGGTCCTCTTGGTGGTCCTGATGAGCTAGTGGTGTCTGCGGTGGCATTCTTGTGGTCATATAGCTGGTTGGTGAACGTTTGCGGAGCCAGTTCTTTTCTAGTTTTCGACAGGTGCGCTTCGAGGCCTGGACGTCTTCGGTGAACCAGGAAGCTTTCTTGCTGGAGTGGTTGGCGGCGGGGGTCCTGAGTGGAGCGAGGGTGTCGGCGCAGTCATTGATCCACTGTTTGAGGTTTAGGGCGGCGGTGTTGGGGTCGGTGAGGTCAGGGGGTTGTCTCAGGGCGAGGGTGGTGGTCAGTTGGTCTTCGGTGACCTTGCCCCAGCAGCAGGGTGGCATCTGTTGGGTGCGGTGGTGGGTTTCCTGAAGGTGAAGTGGACGCATCTGTGGTTGGTCCGGTGGGGTTCGTGGTGTGGTTGAAGGAGACGTGGGGACTTGCGGAGAAGATGGGGTCAAGCGTGTGTCCAGCGGCGTGGGTGGGTGTTATTATGAGCTGTCTGAGTCCGAGGTTGGCGAGGTTGGCAATTAGGGCGGTGGTGTCGGCGTCGTTGTTGTCCTCGAGGTGGAAGCTCAAGTCCCCGAGGAGGATGTAGTCCGTAGAGGCAAGGGCGTGGGTGCTGATGAGGTCGGCGATGGAGTCGCTGAACTGTGGTCGGGGTCCGGGTGGTCTGTAGACGAGGGTTCCCCTGAGGGTGGTGTTGGGGTCGGTGTGTATCTGGAAGTGCATGTGCTCGGCGGTGTTGAGGGTGTCGTCGGTGTTGGTCGAGACTCTGATGGTGTTCTTGTGGATGATGGCGATTGCCCCTCTCACTCAGTTGGTGCGGTCTCTACGGGAGATCTTGTAGCCTTCTGGGATGGCAATGGCGATGTCTGGTACTGAGGTGGTGTTCAGCCAGGTCTCTGTCAGGAAGGCGACGTCGGGGGCGGTGGAGTCGAGGAGGTCCCAGAGTTCGATGGCATGTTTGCGAGCGGAGCGGGTGTTGAGGAGGATGCATTGGAGGTGGTTGGGATCTTTACTTGATGGTTTGGCGGGCTGGACGCTGGTGAGGCTGCAGTTCCGGCAGGAGACGGGTCCATGGGTGCGCTTCAGTGTGGCCCGGTAGCAGGCGTGTTCTCGTCCGGGGTTGAGTACATTGAGCGTGCTGGCGTCGTAGTGCATATCCAAAGAACAATGGTTCCTGTGGCATACCAATTTATAGAATATACAATGCTAAACAGCTTAAATAAGCAATATTAACTTGTAGCAGAGAAGGGTTTGGCAAGGAAAGAAGCACACGTATGCAAAATTTATAAGAAAGACTTCTTATATTTCAACTCATGAAAGTGTCCATATTTACAACAGCAACATATATACAAAAAGTTATATGTACAGGAAAGTGCAGTGCGTCCCAAGTGATTTTGTGAACAAAAACAAAACAAACACAAATAATAAATGATCTGTACAGTTTTGCGTTATGGGTATTAACACAGGGAAATGACCAAGCAATATGATACAATAATTGCTAACAGTGACTTTATGAAATCATAAATCACTGTGCTAAAAGGGTTCCTTCCCTATAGCGTCGACGGCGTTTCGACCTGCTTGATGGAGGTCTCGTCAGGACTAAACAGTGAGGGACATCTCGTAGTGTCTCAACTTAACGCAACCCATGCGTGATAAAATGAATTAAATTGGACTTACAGTGTACCCAGCCGGGCACACTGTGATTGTTGTGGTGCTCGTGGTAATGGAGTCGAGTGGCACTCAGGTTGCAATGGAGAGGCAGGGTAATACCTGCTCTTAGGACGCGGAATCGCTCGATCGCACTTCCCCGGTCGGCTGTTTGGTAAACAGTGGCGTCGTAGTGCAGCCGGGTGCGGGGGTGTCTTCGGGGTCCAGGGGTTCTGGCGCTGGGCGCGGTCCAGGCACGGACGGGCGCAGACGGCTTGCATTTGGTGCAGCCACACAGCGGCCGCCATAAGAAGGGGAGGTGGGAGGGAGGAGCACCTGGGTGGGGGGAGAGGGCCAATGGGGATGGGGGGGCCACAGGGGACGCAGCGGCGGGGAGCAGGATCGGCAAGGGAGCGGGCACAGAGGGGAAAACAAGCACAGGCAAAGGCAGGGAACAAAGTGGCAGGAGCAAATAAGTCACAAAGCAATACAATTCAAAGACAGAAGTAGATACAGTACAAAGCAATACCAGAACAAGACAACATAGCGATCACAGGCAAAAATGCGAGCGGGCACAAGCAAACCTAAAGCCTACCACTGGCCACCAGGGATGAGGAGCAGGTGGCAGCCTGTGGGTGGAGGCTGGCCTCGAACACCCTGAGGAGCAGCGGCTGGTTACAGGAGCAAGGGCGCAGTCCGGTGGAGCTGCGCGGTGTGGGGAGCGACCTGCCTGGAAAACAGGGTCAAGGGTCACTCTCACTGCCACGCAGCGGCTGTCATAAGAAGGGGAGGTGGGAGGGAGGAGCAGCTGGGTGGGGGAGAGGGCCAATGGGGGCGGGGGGCGGGGCCGCCGGGGACACAGCGGCGGGGAGCGGGATCGGCGAGGGAGCAAGCACAGAGGGGAAAACAAGCACAGGCAAAGGCAGGGAACAATTGTGGCAGAAGCAAATAAGTCACAAAGCAATACAATTCAAAGACAGAAGCAGATACAGTACAAAGCAATACCAGAACAAAACAACAGAGCGATCACAGGCAAAAATGCGAGCGGGCACAAGCAAACCTAAGGCCTACCACTGGCCACCAGGGATGAGGAGCAGGTGGTAGCCTGCGGGTGGAGGCTGGCCTCGAACACCCTCAGGAGCAGCGGCTGGTCACAGGAGCAAGGGCGCAGTCCGGTGGAGCTGCGTGGCGTGGGGAGCGACCTGCCTGGCTTGGCTCCCCAGTTCCTCACCTCTCTCCTCCGCCTCCTCCTCCTCTGCTGAAAGAGGCTGAAAGGGGGGGCCAAGGGGAGAACTGATGTTTATGCTCGTGGCTGCTTGGATTTTTACCCTTGAGTATGATGCATTTTAACTCAGGAATGAAATATTTTAGACTCTTAACAACCGAGTAGGGCTTGCAGCTGGCCGATAGTGTCATATAAGCATTTCCCACCCAAGCCATAAGACTTGATCTTTCCCAAGTATCATCCAAGTTTAGGTGTTTCCAGGGTATGACATGGCTTCTACACAATATTAAATCATCCCACTCTGGTGTCCTGCTCAATATCTTTTACAACAACCCGGCCACACATCCCCCAGTTGCAATGGATGACTGCAAGCTCTTTTCATTGGATCTGTGGATAATCTTTAACTCAACAGAGATCAGTTCACGCAAGTACTCAAGAAAGAATTGGAGCATTGGTCCTTTTATGCAGATCTTGCCTATTTAAAAGTAAGAGCTGCATATTTCCAGTGTTTTCAACTGTGCCAACGTAATCGAATACCATATTATAGTATTAGGTCTATGACATTTGAGCCAGGTCCCTTTCTTGCCACTGAAAAGTAGACGGAACGTTGTATGTTCTGATCATTGTCGGTGTAAGATATCAAACATCAGTGGCAGGCGGCAATTGGAGCAAGTGGAGTTCAGGGGGCCAGAGTCGCACATATGTACACACACACTCACACCCATTCACATCACACACTTACATACACGCATACATTCACACATGCACACACGCATGCACGCACCAAACATTCAATAACAACATTACACTTATCTTCGGCAGCATCTCTGGAGGGAGGCCCCCGAGGCTCCAGGAGGGTTGGTACTGCCGCCTCCTCTCATTGACTGACCTTAGGTCAGCCAATGAGAGGAGGAGGCAGTCCCATACTCGTCACAGAGAGACTGTGAGACTTTTTACCCCACCTCACTCTGTGATGAGGTGTCACTGATAGACACTCACCTTTGGGCACTTCAGGGCATAAAACTGAAGTGCCCAGGTCTGAGGCTATCACTGACAATCACCCTGGTCATGAGGGGAGGACCTCAAGGCACTTTGCTGATCTGAGTAGGTCATGCCCATCAGGCTGACATATTTAGCCCGACAAAGTTCAGCTCAGGCAGCCAGGTACCTGCGCATCTAGAGCATGTCTCCCTCCTGGCTCCCTAATCTGAAAATAAAGAGTGTCTGTCAGGTTGACTTTTGGCATTTGACTTTTTACCCATCTATAATTTTATGTTATGTATGGACCCCCCCATGCCCCCCCAATGATCTACCTCTGCTTTCAACTGCTAACCGGGGGGCAGAGGAGTAAGGGGGAAGCCATACATAACATGTCCTCTCCACCTTGTTGTAAGTATTTGAAAATAACTGACCTCTGGCCATCCTCTCGCACCACTCTCTTCGCCTTCCCTTCCTTCTACTACAGAAGCTGTACTTCCTGCTTTCCAGCACAGCTCCGACACACTCTGTGAGAGCCCTGCTAGTGCAGCCTGGACTTCCTTTATGACATAGCAATGGTGAATGACTGCTTTTCTTAACAACTGTTGCTGCGTCATAGCAGTGATTTTCCAGATATAGAATTAGACTGTCATGCTAGTGGCTCAGAGTGAGAACTACATATAACCTATATATTTATAGATGGGTATCAGTGAATAATGGGGATGTTTTGCACCAAGGGGTTCCTAGTGACATCAAATAGGCAATGAAAGCAAAGCTTGAGTTTTCTTCATTTTCACTCAGAACCCTGAGGTAAAAATGCATCATCATTATTCACTTTTTACCCATCTTTAAGTACATATTATGCATGACCCACCCAAAACATCTACCCGTGCTTTCAAGTGTTACACAGTAAGGGAGGGACATACATATTATGGCCTCTCCTCCCTGTCTCCCCAAAATAATATCTACCAGGGCCAGACTGGGAATCAAAACCGGCCCTGGCAAAGTGCTCGGCTCCCCCAACCCCCTCAGTGGGGTTGTGTGTGCTGCTGAGCTCTTTGCCAGGGCCGGTTTTTGGCTGATTTTGTTACAGGCCCGATTTTGCAGCTATGCTGCAAAAACAGCCCTGTAACAAAAACGGCCCCCAGGATCCCCAAACCAGCCCCCCACCCGTGCAGCGGGGGATTGCCCGGTGCCCGATACGCCCAGTCCGGCCCTGGCCACATGCCATTCTCCATCACCACCCTCTGAGGGCCTCTCCACACTCTCCCCTCACAAAGCTGTGCTAGGGCCAGGGCTGACCTGACTCTCGGCGAGATCTGTCAGAGCAGCCTAGATTTCCGTTGTGATGTAGCAACAAAAGTTGTTCCCTCTGTTGCTCCATCATTGCAGTGATAAACCAGGTTTAGATTCTGATATTCATGATAGACGCTTCCAAATGCTGCCATACATAACAGTATAGTTACTTTATAAAAGTAAAAGCTCTAGCTAGACGTTGATTTATTTGTTAAGTTCCGAGTTTCTAACCCTCACCACATCCCAGAGTAAGATCCTTGAGGCCAGTTACTAAAGGGGTGTACTTGGTTCTCAGTTTGGGTACAACTGTAAGGGGGCTGCAAGGGGACCAGAGGTCAAGGACTGTCATTGTCACAACTGGAGCCCACTAGCCAATGGTTGATCTAGGATGTATGACGGTACAACACGTGCTTTTACAACGCGTACCGTTATGACGCAGGTTTTACAATGCAAGTTGTTACAACGACTGGTGTTGGGGGCCGCTGGATAGTGAATAGTTTAATTTACTATTCCAACTCCAGTCCCCGTGGATAGTAGGGAAGGTGTTGGATAGTAAATTAAACTATTCCTGATCCTAGAGCGCCCTCCAGCGAAAGCCGATGTAACGACTTTCGTTATAAAACCTGCGTGGTAATGGTACCGTGTTGTAAAAGTTTCGTGGTAAAGGATGTTTCCCTGATCTAGGATGCACCATCCCTAACCAGATCCCAGATGCCACCATGAACTGCAATGGCGGTGGACAGGAGGCAGGAACTGTGAGTATAAGAAACCCCACACAGAAGAGCACAGAGTGAGAACTGCCTGCTCAGAAGATTCCTGAAGGTTAAGTAGATAACATCCTGGGCTCATCTGCGTGGAAGCCGCATTAAATGGAAGGTGTACTCCAGTGATGATTAAAGCCTAGAACATGAATTCGTTCAGACTCGCGGACAGTTATCTGGCACAAGCTGGAATAAAAACTCACATGCAGGAAAAGGGGCTTGAATACAAATAGCAATGAAATGAGAAAGAGCCAAGCAGCGGACACACACTGGTATTAACAAGATGTAAATAATACAAGAGAGTCTCCAGAGAAAGAGAACTAAAATAACCAGTCACTTGGCAGCACTCGCACTCGCCAACATAGAGACTGGACATATTTCTCTAAACATGTGAGGTATACATTACTCTTATAGAGCTTTTATATATTTGGAGCTTTTTGAGCTGCTTTTCTGTTTTTTCCTGTCACATGATAAATCTTTTGGTATACAAATTTAAGTCACATATGATTATCTCTTGAAAATTTCAGTGCGTGGCCTCTTTTTCCTGAGCGAGTGCCAGGTGAGGTGAGGCATTTCCTCCCTACAATTTTGGGTGAGTGTTAAATACAATGGACACATTAAACACACAAGATATGCTTGTTTTTGACTTGACTATTGCCTCTCTGTGTGTCTTCTATTCATATTGTTTACAGGAGAAGGTTGAACAACAAAGACATGTGACTACTTCACATTGGGTATGTCAAAAAATGAAAAATATCTATCACAGCACGTGGTAAGTGTTGCAGTAGTGAACATCATAGGTCCTGACGAAAGCCCGGAGGGGCTGAAACATGTTGACCGATTAACATTCATGGTGAATAGTAAAATTCTTTACGTACTATTTCCACTCTGCTTTTAATCATGCCGTCTTGATGGGCGCACCTAATAAAGTTTCTTGAGACATCAAGATGGGCATTTTTACATCACCACTTTATTACTTTATTTGTTTACACCTTTTTACTTTTTCTTAGCACTGCAACTTGCCCCTACAGCCTTATAACTCTTATGGTTCTTGCTTGGTTGATGGCCAATCCGGTGGGTCCAAGATTAGCTAGCCTCAGGTGTCTTCCTGTGGAAGAGCTTATCGGATACCTACCGACAACCACAACCCATATGATGAAGTTCCGTTACTATGCGGGCTGATGGGTACACTTTTCGCTTATTTTCAACTTCTTGGTTCTCTCTCTTCTCCTGTATTACTTTGTATATAACCTCTTGGTATATGCGCTTAGGGACACCGCAAACAGGTTCCTATCATTAACAGAATTAGATTAGACCCTTGGTATCTCTCGTGTGGTATATAGCATTGTCCCCATCACCAAAATTGAATTGCCAATAAGGAAAAGCATGTAAACCAGAGGACTCTTGAACCCTTCAGGGGTACCTCCACCATTCAAGGGGGAAGCCATTCAGCCAAAGGCCAATGAATGTCTGTAGCATATGGGACACTCAGGGATCCCTCGTCACATTCTGCAGGGGAACCCCATCATTTTTGCGTTACATCTGTGTGTTTCCAGCATCAATGCAAACAAACGACACATGGTGGAACACTACACTGGAATTGTGCAAACAAGAGCTTCATAACAAGTCTCAACGAGCGAAAATGGCAAACAGTTAAAGACCAGTACAAATGGAAGCTGTCTTAACCCCTTCCATGCTGGTGACGGAACCGCTCCGTCACCAGCCTCGGTCGCGCTGTGCTGGTGACGGAGCGGTTCTGTCACGGCCCGGCCGCTGCACCTGCATGGCGCTGATTTCGCGCCTGCGCAGCGCGTACTGTTGAGCGGGCTGGGCCATGACGGAACCGCTCCGTCACAAGCACAGCGCGCCTGAGGCTTGTGACGGAGCGGTTCCGTCACGAGCATGGGAGCGCTGTGCGGCCCCCCTCCCCCCTAGCGCTGCAGCGGAATTGCCGCCGCATCAAAAGTGTTAAAGCAGGTGGAGCACAAATAAAATTGTAATTGTATTTATATAGTGCTTACTACCCCTGAAGAGGAGCTGAAGTGCTTTTTGGTGAGTAGCACGCTACTCTGGAATACAAAGGACTAGTAGTGGGCTACTGTAGGGAAATGTAAGTTGTTCATTTCAGTGGTGGACATGGGGGTCTGTTAATAAGATTGAATAGGATTAAGGAGGGACAGAGGATGGAAGAGTCTAGATAGTATAATTTGGGAGTTTATATTTGTCAGATGAGGTTTGGGATGAATCAAAGGAGGGCTGGAGGAGGGAAGAGTCTTGAAACTGTTATTTTGGGGATCACAGTAGTAAAGTAAGACTTGGGGTGAGTCAAGGAGGAATAGAGGAGGGAGGAGTCTAGAAACGATCTTAGGGAGGTCATAGCAGTAGAATGAGGATTGGGAAAAAGAGTCATCTGAAGGAGAAGAGTTCCATTTAAACTGTGGAACATAAGGGAGAGGAACAGCCATTATTAGAAAATATCACGAAGGAAAAAGGTGTGACCAAACAGTAGGTGCTAGGATTCAGGAGGTATTAGAGTTCACAGGAAGGGATGTGGGAAGCCAACCTACAACTGAGCAAAAAATAATCCAAGTGGTATAAGGACTTTGCGCCACGCTTTTCTTTGGCGTTCGGACATTTCACGGTCTGCACTGTTGTACCTAACAGTGTGGCAAACCACCCATGGGCAGGGAGGGGAGCAAGGGTATGGGGGCAGATCCCAGTAAAAGAAATAAAAAGGCAATCTCAATAAGGCACATACCAGGGTCAAAAGTGTGTCAATGCTTCCCCCCCCCCCCCCAACTTGCCACCCCCCCCCCAGTTTCCCCCCCTGTGAAAAGTCAATAAATCTAGCCAAACCCAAACAGAACAAAAAAGTGCCCTAAAGAACAAAATAAGACACAGCATAACCCTCTGACCTATTTGCTGCATCAGGCAGAACAAATCGAGGATAGATTGAAGATGCTGAAAGGGGAATGAGAAGGAACGATATAAGGATTGCTTCTGTAAAGGAGAAGAAATAAAATAGGATACCAAGCGGTGCTTGGCTTTCCAGATAAAGCTAGACTGCATTTGGTCAGAGCACATAGAACTTGAGACAACCGCAAAAATAGATCAAACCTGCCAAGAGCAATACTACTCTGGTTTAAACGTTATGCTGAAACACACTGTTTTCAATGATACTCGGAAATTGGGACTGAGGTTGCAGTACAAATGCCAGCAATTTATTTATTTTATTTATTTATAAATATCATTAGACAACAATTATACCATCGGTATACAATGGAAAAGAGTCCATTTTAGTGAGATCTCGCAAGAATTCAAGTACAACAAGCATTGTCAATGTCAATAGGTCTGGCCTTAAACTGGTGTGATAGTTATATTATTACACTTCTTTTTTTGTGAGCATATGTCGCTAATATAAAAATGAACAAAATAAAAAATATATACTGCTGCCTATATGTTTGCAATAACATTATTAAATTAAAAATATATAAAAGATAAGTGGAAGGCAAAGCCAAAATAGCTTTTGCAAACAGCATAAAAGTGGGAAAAACACTGGTAGATAAAACCATACCAAAGATTAAAACAAATGTTAAAAATAGCAATGAAGTTTCATGGTGCAATGCGAAGTTTGAGAAAATGTAAAGAACATGACCGGAAGTTTCAGAGAGTCAAGTCAAGTCAAGTCAAATGATTTATATAGCGCACTACATACCCAGAGGGTCTCAAGGCGCTTGAAGAAGGGTGGGGGAATTACTTGTCGAATATCCAAGTTTTAAGTTGCTTTCTGAATGCTAGGTGGTTCTGAGTGAGGCGAATGTGAGTGGGAAGTGAGTTCCAGGTTTTAGCTGCCAGGTAGGAGAAGGATCTACCTCCCATGGTGGTTTTGTTGATGCGAGGTACAGTAGCAAAGGCTTGGTTGGAGGATCGTAGCTGGCGGGAGGGGGTGTAGAAGGAGAGTCGTGTGTTAAGGCAATCGGGTCCAAGTTCGTAGAGTGCTTTGTGAGCGTGGGTTAGGAGGCGGAAAGTAATCCTTTTATTGACGGGGAGCCAGTGGAGGTTTTTCAGGTGACCAGAGATGTGGTCTTTACGCGGGATGTCTAGTATGAGTCTGGCTGAAGCGTTCTGAATGCGTTGGAGTTTTTTCTGGAGTTTTGCGGTGGTACCGGCGTATAGGGTGTTTCCGTAGTCCAGGCGGCTCGTGACCAGAGCGTGGGTGACAGTTTTTCTAGTTTCGGTGGGGATCCAGCGAAATGTTTTTTTGAGCATGCGAAGAATATTGAAGCAGGATGATGAAACGGCGTTGACTTGTCTGTACATGGAGAGTGAAGAATCCAGGATGACGCCCAGGTTCTTTGCGTGGTCCGTCAGGATGGGTGCTTTTTCAAGGGCCTCTGGCCACCAAGAGTCATTCCAGGCGGAGGGGGAGGTACCTAGGATAAGGACTTCTGCTTTGTCTGAGTTCAGTTTTAGTCGGCTGTGCTTCATCCACTCGGCTACTTCTTTCATTCCTTCATGTAGGTTGGTTTTGGCCGTGTTCGGGTCTTTGGTGAGTGATAGGATCAGTTGAGTGTCATCAGCGTATGAGATGATGTTGAGGTTGTTTTGGCGTGCGATGACCGCGAGGGGGCTCATGTATACGTTGAAGAGGGTGGGGCTGAGTGAAGATCCTTGTGGCACGCCGCAGATGACTTCAGTGGCTTCAGACTTGAATGGTGGGAGGCGGACTCTTTGGGTTCTTCCGGTGAGGAACGAGGTGATCCAATCCAGTGCTTTTCCTTGGATTCCGATGTTTCTGAGGCGCTGTAATAGGGTGCTATGACAGACTGTGTCGAAGGCTGCGGAGAGGTCGAGGAGGATGAGGGCGACTGTGTCTCCATTGTCCAGTAGAGTTCGAATGTCGTCTGTGGCTGCGATGAGGGCGGTCTCAGTGCTGTGTTTGGCTCGGAAGCCGGACTGTGAGGAGTCGAAGGATTTGTTGGTTTCGAGGAATTCGGCGAGCTGGTTGTTGACAGCTTTCTCGATGACTTTGGCCGGGAATGGAAGGAGCGAGATGGGGCGGTAGTTTTTTAGTTCGGTGGGGTCAGCTGTGGGTTTTTTCAGAAGGGCGCTGAGTTTGGCATGTTTCCAGCTTTCCGGAAAGGTGGCGGAGTTGAAGGAGCAGTTGATGACGTCTCGGAGGTGTGGTGCTATGATGGAGTCTGCTTTGTTGAAGATGTGGTGAGGGCATGGGTCTGTGGGGGATCCTGAGTGGATGGAGTTCATCAGGCGGATGGTGTCCTCAGTGGAGATTGGGTTCCAGTCATTAAGGATGTTCAAGGGGGGTGAAGGTCCTGCAGAGGGTTGGGTGGGTTGGTCTCCGGGTCGGTTGTCGAAGCTGTTGTGGATGTCTGCGATTTTATTGTGGAAAAATGAAGCTAGGGAGTTGCAGAGGGCTTGAGAGGGGGTGATGTCGTTGGAGTTGGCTGAGGGTTGGTAAACTCTTTGACGATGTTGAATAATTCCTTGCTGTTGTGGGCGTTGTTATCTAGTCGGTCTTTGAGTGCGGCTTTCTTGGCAGACCGGATTAGTTGGTGGTGTGTGCGGGTGGCGTTTTTGAAGGCGTCCATGGTGCTGGTGTTTGGGTCTTTTTTCCAGGCCTTTTCGAGGGAGCGACAGAGTTTCTTAGATTTCTTAAGATCGTCGTTGAACCAAGAGGCGTTCTTGCTGCCTAGCTTGATTTGGCGTTTTTTCAACGGTGCTAGGATGTCAGCGCTGTTGGATAGCCATTGGGTGAGGTTAATGGCTGCTTGGTCGGGGTTTGAGGAGTGGACAGGGGGGTTTTGAAGAAGCGATGAGGAGATCTGGTCGATGGTGATTTTGTTCTAGTTTCTTCGCAGAGTAGGTTGAGGATTGTTGTGAGTTGTGGTCTTATTGTAGCTAAAGTGAACGCAGCTGTGGTCCGTCCAATGTAGAGTTGTGGTGTGACTGAAGGAGACATGTTTGCTGGAGGTGAAGATAGGGTCGAGTATGTGACCTGCGATGTGGGTGGGGGTAGTGACAAGTTGTTTGAGTCCGAGGTTGGCGAGATTATCCAGAAGGGTGGCGGCGTTGCTGTCATTGCTCTTTTCCAGGTGAAAGTTGAGGTCTCCCAGTAGAATGTATTCCTCGGAGGGGAGGGCGTGTGGGGTGATAAAATCAGTGATGTCTTCAGTGAATTGTGCACGGGATCCTGGTGGTCGGTAGAGGAGGGTGCCTCTGAGTGTGGTCTTGGGATCGGTGTGGATCTGGAAGTGAAGGTGTTCGCCGCTGGTAAGGTTGACGTCTGAGCTGGTTGAGATGCGGATGGAGTTCTTATGGACGATAGCGATGCCTCCTCCTGTTTGGTCGGTGCGGTCCTTACGGATGATCTTGTAGCCTTCCGGGATGGCACTGGTGATGTCTGGGGCAGAAGAGGCGTTCATCCATGTTTCTGTTAGGAAGGCGACGTCCGGAGAGATGGTGTCTAGTAGATTCCAAAGGTCGATGGCGTGTCTGTGGACCGAGCGGGTGTTGAGCAGGATGCATTTTAGGTGGTTGGTGTCAGATCTCTGTTTGGTGTTAGTGGGTGAGGAGTTGGTCTTGGTGCCATCATACTTGCAGGAGTTGCAGGAGAAGGGTCCATGGGTGTGTCTAGGAGCGGCTTGGACGCAGTTGGGGAGACGGCCGGGGTTTAGGGCTAAGAGGGTGGTGGCGTCGTATGTAATCCGGGTGGGGTAGGTGGTACAAGGGCCAGGGGGTCTGGCGCTGGGCGCGGTCCAGGCGTAGACGGGCTTACCTTTGGCGCACCTTCGGCGCGCATGGGGCGCGACCGCTGCACGTGAACGCTACACGCAAGAGCATCTGTCATAAGTGGGAGGGGGGAGGGGCGAGGGAGGAGCAGCTGGGAGGCGGGTGCGTGGTGGAGGGGGCGGGCTCTGGGCAACAACAACAACAACAGCAATGGCGGCTGGGGCGGAAACGCCGACCGGGTCGGGTGAAACCGACCAAATAACTACGCAGGGCAGCCACACAAATGCCAATGCAGGGAGCAAAAATAAACAGACAATGAAGCAATTAACAACAAACACGGGCACGCGATCTCAAGGCAGCTAATGCAGGGGTATAAGCAAACAGATAAATAATGCAGCAATTAACAACAAACACGGGCACACGATCTCAAGGCAGCTAATGCAGGGGTATAAACAAACAGATAAATAATGCAGCAATTAACAACAAACACGGGCACACGATCTCAAGGCAGGACAATACAGGTGAAAAATACACAAATAATGCAGCGAATGACAATTTCTGTGGTTAGCAGCGGATCTGCGCAAACGATACCCAGCTTGAGGCAGGAGAGAGCAGGGGCAGGAGGGAGCGACCGTAACTGACG
Organism: Lissotriton vulgaris; assembly: GCF_964263255.1. NCBI lineage: Eukaryota > Metazoa > Chordata > Amphibia > Caudata > Salamandridae > Lissotriton > Lissotriton vulgaris. Next base: position 162,384,365 of record NC_141700.1, read on the forward strand.
AAGTTAAACACAATTTAACAAATGGCAACTTTAACATTTCTCATAACTTACAGACAAACCTCAAAATAGAAGAAGAAACAGGGCACATTGGCTGCCATTCTTTAGTGGGCTTCAGGAACAAACCTATAATGAGCCAGTAATTACTTTGCTTTGGAGTTATCGGTCCCACGGTATCTGGAGCTTCCGGCGTGTACAAAAACTGCCACATTTCCCCAAATAACGCCACATTTCCCAAATACCGCCACATTTCCCAAATACCACCACATTTCCGGGACTCTTGTCATCAGGGCATTGATGACTTTGAGAAACACACCGGCTGTTTTTCTCAATTCATGCAATAGAGAGCACTGGCGGCTACTCCGCTAAGGTGGAGGAGCGTCGTCCCACTGCTTTTCAGTAGTGTGAATAAAAAGGAAAAATAAAATAGAAATCACTTGTTATTATAATTTTATTTTTTTCCTGCTGTGGCAGCTTTGTGGGGTGGGGTGGGGTTGGGTGGTATGGGCTGCTCTGCTCTCAGAGCAGGGGGAGATGTGGTGGGCACTACGTAAGTGTGCATGAATATTTGGCCTGCTGCCTTAGGCCGGCCAGAGTCATGCGTACTTTGCATGTTCTCCACCCAGGCTGCATTGCGACCTGGGTGGAGAACATGCCCAGTCCCCAGTCCCTGCCTGAGCGCCGAACCACAGCGCTCAGACCAATCGCAATGCTGCATTGCAGGAATATGATTGGCTTAAGGGAGGCTGGGTGCTCTGTTCCTGTTCCTGTGCTGGGAGAGAGGCTGATAGACAATGGTGGTGAGACGCGGCAAGACGCGCAAGGAACTATGTTTATTTTTATTTATTTTACCCCCACTTTCCCCCTCCGTCCTCAACCCTCCCACCTCTGATCAGTGCCAGCCGCTACTAAAAGTGAGACTAAATCAGGGCACAAAGCAATAATTCACCAAACACGCACATTTATTAAACATTTACTGCTTCATTATTATCTACCAAAGCTCACAAACGGGAAAAAAGAAGAACCACGAATACAAAACTCGGAGATACTTATAGATTATAATTGAAAGGGAAATATCACTCCACACCTGGCATCGTGATGCTAAAATACTATGGGCCTTATTTATGAAGGTCTTGCGCCACCAGTGCGTCACTTTTAAAATGGGAAAAAGTGACGCACCAGTGGCGCAAGGCCTTCATAAATGAGGCCCTATGATAGCAAGATTATCACGTTTATAGATCACGGAGTGCGTAACTTATTCCACTCCCCTTTTTGCTTTGCTTTCTGGGGATTGTAGTCCTGATTTCAGTTTGGGATAAACAGGATTTCAAATTCCAGAAGGTAAAGCAAAAATCTAAGATGTACGAGTCTTTCATGCATTGATCTCTAAAACGTAAGCGCTCGGCCAACAGGGAACAAATGTGAAGTTACTGGGTGCTGTACGAGTTAATGGGAAAGAGAACAGAACAGTAAATAAGCATGCCCTTTTACTGTTCCCTGGTCCATTCCCGATGATCTGCTCTAATCCAGTTTTTTCTTTGAATTGCAGGACTTGTCGTCCTGTTTTATAATGTGATAAACAAGACTGCAATTCACAGAATTCGAATAAACAAAACCTGGACTTGATCCGGTAGTGAGGTATGGCCCTAGGAAACCTAGCAACTATATGGGTACTTTACAAAGCAGCAGCAAATTAATACGAAATAACTATGTCAATTGCAACTGATATTTTATTTCAGGTAATTTTGTATCTAGATAATATTTCGAATGATTGATCCCCTCCCATCACTGTTTACTTTTGTAACTCCTCCATGCCTTTCTGTGCAAAGAGCCCAAAAGCGATAGTGCTGTCCTGCAAGTATTTGACAAAAACAACAAATAAATAATGAATAATTGCAGTGCCCTCGTCAGGAGCCCACCGCAGTTTGCACACACCTTGCCACTGTACTTACACAACTACTAGCCATCACACTACTGCAAGTGGACAATATAGACTGGTCAAGGCTGCCAAAGCTTTAAGAATAGCTTGGGGGGCAGTTATAAGATGTTTTAATGGATATTGAATTAACAAACAGCTGTTTTTCTGCTCATGTTCAAATTACACAAACAGAACTACCATGTGGTAGCTGTCATGAATGCAGCTTCCGACACTTAAGTGCCAGTGCCGGCAATTACGTGCAGATGCTGAACACCGTAAACCACCGGCTCAAATTAAACACTGAAAAATTGACTATATCAATACTCAAAGTTAACCGCGCATAAATAATACATCAACAGTAAAACATGAAAACTTTTGAGGACAGCCGAAAGGAAAACATTGTCCAAAACGTCTCTATTACACTGTGGTTTTTATCCCGTGCATTCGGTCAACACACTAACGAAACACATTCTACTATTTGTACCAGAATTCATTTGTTTTTAATTGAAATGTCAGAGGTCAGGGGTGAACTAGAAACGTGGCGTGGTGACGTAAAGCCACATGGCCACCCATCCCGTAAGCTATATGAAGGCTCCAGTTTCACAGTGGGACTTCTTAGCAGCCCGAAGTCCAGATGAATAACTCAAAAACGTTATATTCAGGGGCACTATTGATACAAGGTAGATTTGAAATAATCATATCTACTTTACTTCCCACCCTTTTATATAAATGCACAGAAAAAAAACATAAACAGCATCTCGACTGAAAACAAGCTAACATATATCTCAAAATAAAGCCTAAAATTGCGATTGTGTCACTATCTCTGCTGTATATATATTTTTTTAAATATTAAGATCAGTACAATTATTTGTCTCACTCACTGTGATCTTCCAGAAATACAAATTGTTGGGATGGAAAAGTCCCTTGCATGGTGATGGACGTGCACCCCTGCCCTGAGTGCACCAACACCCATGATGTCTGGATCCCTGGTGCTGATTTTTGTTGTCATGAGCGAACAAGGGCCATACTTTTGCGCCACGACATAGGCCTGTCTGACAGATTGTTGTCTTTTGGACCTTGAGGGGGTGCTCAAAGCACTAGCCTCATAGTAGTGAAAGGTTACTGCCTTTACCAGGAGTTAAGCAGCATGAATGCGGTGGTGACAGCATACCATGTAGTAGTGATCAGTAGGAGTGAACAGGCCTTTCTATCTGTCACTTAAATGAGGCCTACAGTCTTACTCATTTAAAGGTCCACTACTGTTTGCCTAACTCACCTTTGGCCTACATCAGATTAGTATGTACTGCTGCGCAGTGTGTGTGTTATATATATATATATATATATATATATATATATATATATATATATATATATATATATATATATATATATATATATATATATATATATGTGCGCTGGGTCTTAGTGTGCATGTGAATGGTACAATGCATGGAAGCTGTGTTATAACTCCGGGGAGGCGAATCGTTTGCACTGACAGGTCAGCGTTTTAGTTCTCGGACGCCGTCACACACAATCGGCCTCATAAGAGGCCTATGACGCGACTGCGCAGAGACTCCTTTTTCCAATAACGAGCAGCATTAAGCTCAAGACTGTTTTAGCTGTGTTTTGAGCTGTGATGTGGTTTTAATTTAACTTTACATTTTATTGAACTGCCATTGTAATTTCCATTTAGGAACTGTGTTATAGCTCCAGGGGGACAAATCCTTTGCACTGACAGGTCAGCGTTGTAGTTCTCGGACGCTGTCATGCACTCTCGGCCTCATAAGAGGCCGATGACGCGACCGCATAGTGGACGCGCGCAGCAGGCGCGCTGCTGGCACACCGAGGACACGTCTAAGGCAAGCTCATCTGCACCCGTCCGCACCCGAACGGGACCAGGGGCCGGAACCCCTGCTGGTCTAATAAGGGAAAGATATTCTTACACTGCCGAACAGCTCACCAATTACAAAGGAGTGTTCAGAAGTAAGTGTGTACACAAACTGCTGCCTGACAGTATTATCTCTCAGTGACCCACTGCGATTTTGCATTTTTTCCTGCCTTTCAAACACTTGGAGCTACACCTGGCAAGAAGATGCTCAAAATTTTTCTACTCAACTGCTGCTCTCTCCCTAAGCATTCAATTGAAATTAATTTACTCTTAGAAGAGGAGAAACCCGATGTACTATAACTCATAGAGACGTGGCTGAATAAGGAGGCGGACTATGCCATTATCCAAGCTCTCCCCCCCTAGCTATGTAACACAGAGGCTGGATCAGAACTCAGGCCGTGGAGGCGGCGTCGCTATTATTTATAAAAGTGAATTTAAGTGCCGTGTTACCACTAATCCTATACCGACAGCGAAAGCTTTGCCTTTGCGATCGGTCTTTCACACACCTGCACCTATTCAGGGATTTTAGTATATCGTCCGCCAGGCCCTCATGGCCAATTTTGTAAGGAGCTTCCTGACATTGTAGCTAACCTCGCTAGCCTCTTACCTAATTTCACACTATTGGGAGATTTTAATATGCATTTTGACGACACCCAATCCTCATCCACGTCAGTACTGATTGATGGGCTGGCTATGTTTCAATTTAATCTAAAAGTGGGTGGTTCCACCCACCCTAAAGGTCATCTGCTGGACCCTATATTCACAAATATCCAGAATCTTCTGGCTGGTGAACCCATTCCAATGCTTTGGTCGGACCACCACCTACTTCCATTCACTTGGGTTTTGCAGGACACCCTTACACCAGCCGCGAGAACTAAAAAGCTGGTTCGTACTTGGTCAAAGCTCCCTGTACAGTCCTGGGTAACTAACTTAGAAAATACTATAACAATATCTTACCCTAATCCTATTATTGCAAACAATAACTTTAATAATTGGCTTGAGTCTTCACTCAACATTGTTCTCCCAAAAAAGAGAGCCACAATATAAAAATAAAAATATATTTGAACTAAAGAAGTTAAAAAAAAAGTAGGAGCCAATAAAAATGCTTGGTATTCCGCTAAACTCCGGGAGCTCAAACAATCGTAAAAAAATTGAAAGAATATGGAGGAATCATCAAAGTTAAATACAGGGAGGCTATAAAACTCTACAAAGCAAAAGGCAAAAATAAAATCTGCCCAACCAGTTATTATCATGATAAAATTATATTAGCCACAAACTCTCCTCACGAAATTATCCATATTGTAAAATCACCCCTCACACCTCCCAGCTCACTCACACGTCTGACAATACTCAACTCTGGTGCAATCAAATAGCAGAATTTTTCTCTACAAAAATACACAACATCTATATGTCCTTTCCTTAGGGCATAGCCCAGCAAACTGTTTTAACTACAAACATTACAACCCCAAATGCACAGGCTCTGTTGGAAGAATTCCTCCTTCTGGACCTAACTTCTCTTCAGGGGATTCTGAGGCGGCTAAAATCTGGTTCTCCCACAGATCCCCCTACCCCCACCATTCTAAATCAGATCATCGAGACCGTATCACCAGTCATACTAGATTTGATAAATACCTCCCTCCGTACGGGAATTGTGCCCCCTTTATGGAAACAGGCCAGGGTCAAAGCACTCTTAAAAAAACCTAACCTGGACCTAGAGGAATGGGCAAATGACCGCCCTATTTTTCTGCTGCCTGGAATTAGCGAAATAGCAGAGAAGCATGTAAATTCTACTTTCTCAGCCTTTTTGGAAAATAATAACTGTCTCCATTCCAGGTAGACAGTATTCAGATCACAGCAGGGGACGGAGATGACTCTTCTGGCTGTAATAGAAAAATCAAAGTAAATACTGGATGGCGGAGGCTGTGCTGCCCCTATTTTGTTAGATCTCAGCGCAGCCTTCAATATGGTAAACCATCAACTGATGATTCATATACTGAGGGATGGAGGAGTGACTGGAATAGCATTGAAATGGCTGCAGTCCAGGCTAGGAAATCGATCCTTCACAGTCATTGAAGACGAAATCCTCTCGAAGCAAATGCCCCTGACATGTGGGGTTCCCCAGGGATCTACCCTAAGCCCCACCTTGCTCAATATTTATATGAACTCCTTGGCAGAAAGTTTGCGCTCATCCGGGGTACAGATTGCAACTTAAGCCGACGATACCCATTTGTGTTCTCTCTTAATCAACAGGACAATTCCGGTCCTGGCCTAGCCTTGTGCCTCAAAAAGGTATCCAGAAGGATGGACCGCTCATACTTAAAATTTAATGGGGAAAAGACTGTGCTTGTGCTTCTGGGTAACCCCGCCCCCTTGAACATCGATCTATTTTTTTGCCCAAATGCTTGGGTCCTCTCCCTGCTCCGAAAAAACAGATTAAGAGCTTTGGTGTTTGGCTCGACTCCAACCTGGATTGTAAGGAACAAGCTCAGAAAGTCGCAGCCAGCTGTTATGTCCTTCTAAGGATGATTCCCCTGTTACCTCTCATCGCTAAACGGCTGCTAGTTCAAGCATTCATTTCGTCACGGCTGGATTATGCTAACACGTCTACATAGGAGCCCTGCAGGTCACGACTAAAAGTCTGAAAACTGTGCAAAATTGTGCAGCCCGCCTGTTAATGAAAATCTCCATACGCCTTTCGGCTAAACCTGCTCTTGCCACCCTGCACTGGCTTCCAATCCAGGAGAGAATCCAGTTTAAGGCGATGTGCATAGCTCATAAAGCACTCTCCGTAAAAGGCTCACCAATGATTTGCTCTATGATTCAACCCTATTGTCCCAACAGGGCTCTGAGATCTGACAATAAATGCCTGATAGCAGTCTAGAAAATTAGATGCTCACGAAGTGGAGGCCGTTTGTTATCATACAACACGGCCAAGCTCTGGAACTACCGCACTCATCACATTCGGCTTGAGCCAAACTTTTCTTTTTCCTTGATCTGCTCGCAGTGTAAGTTGCGGTCACTGTTAGCGCTGGGATGCCCTCGGGTAACCATGTGCTTTAGAAATGTTTCTTCATTCATTCATTCATGCAGTGTTTGGCAGTGCATGCGTGTTAGATGCATTGCTGGGTTTATGTGTGCCTATGAATGGTACAATACATGGAATGTGTGTGTATATTACATGCATGTGTTGGGTGTATGTGTGCCTGTGAATAGTACAATACATGGAAGAATCTGGGTTCCATTTTGGGAGACCCAGGGCTAACTGGAGGAGCATGAGGATGTAGAGGAACCTCTCCAAGAATGTTTTTTTATTGCTTCATCCCTATGAGCTGGGTGGTACACAATGGAGGAATGGAGAGCCAGGCTTTTCAGGATACTCGAATGGGTGGTCTTTGTTTCAGAGAGAGCTCAGTGGGAAGAGGCCTGCACACATTTCAGGAAGTGGAAGAGGCTGAAAAGAGAATCATAAAGACTACAGCTGCTGCCCTTGGGTAACTTTTGATACACATATCACTGTCGTTGACATCCAGATGTGACCTTCTCGTCACTCCCATGGACTGTGTTGTGGGACTATAAGCTATGTAGTCACTCCTTCTGTGAAAGGCTGCTTTCTGGAAGAAGGGCAGGGAGGAGGAGGGGGTACTTGAAAAGGTAACAGACCCCCAATATAAACTTCAAAGACTCTGAGTGTAAATCACATTTGCTGTCTGGAAATGGACTATAAAATGGGGAGATCGATGGTCCAAAATTGTCGACTCTCAAGCAGCCAGATGGGCTGTGTAAGGAGGAGAAGCTCTGCAAGATTTCTGCCTGTGACCAGGACTAGAGGCCAAGGCCTGCTAGTTTCCCTGCTGGGTGAGGGGACATCACCCAAGAAAACCTAGACTGCCTGCCCTGGAGTCTGGAACAGCAGCACCTGCCGGCACGTCAAGACCTAGTGAGACTTAGTGAGGAAGAGGTGAGCTTTGGAGGGAGCGAGGTCCAGTAGGGAGCCCTACTGTGAGGGCTCCCTGTTTGAGCTATGCACCGATCGGGCCATAGCTCAGATGCAAGACTGTTCTCAGTGAACTCCGTATGCCAGGAAAGGGCTGCCAGTTATTGAGCCAAGAATCGAGCACTGTGCTTAGGACATCAAACTCACATGGCCTTGTTGCGGTCACCCTGTAAGCCAGAGGCCATTGATGAAGAAGTTGTGTGACCGGCATACCAGGAATTGTGAATACCTGAGCAGTGACCCCGTATGCCAAGAGGGGCCATTGTGGTGTGGATGGTTGCACCTCAGAAGTCTACATTGCATCCAGAAGGTACCCCAGCAAACCAGTGTGCCGGAAGGGGCTGCTGGGACAAAATCATATAAAGCTTCGGGCCATTGCCCAGGACTGGAGTGAGGCTGTGAACCCCAACATAAAACGTCAAAGACCGAACCCTAAATCACATCAGTTTTCAGGAAAAGGATTGTAAGAAGGGGAGAGTGAGTGCCCAAAATGTTGTCATCTGCCAAGCAGCCAGATGGGCTGTGCAAGAAATCTGCCTGTGACCAGGGCTGGAGGTTAAGGCCTGCCAGTCTCCCAGCTGTGTGAGGTGATATCACCCAGGGATTCCAAGACCACCTGCCACTGGAGCCTGAAGCACCTGTGTCTGCCCAGACCCTTGTCCTGCCTAAAGACCAGCATCAGGAGTATCGAAGCTCCCCCACCTGTGGGGAGGATCCAAGGTAACTTACAAGCATTGGATCAGCATCGAGGACACTTGGCCTCTGCCCCTGCAGGACCACGTATGAGGGACTCGAGGACACCCGACTGCTACCTCTGAGCAATTCACTGGAGACAGCCTCTTCAGCTTCAGCACCTATGAAGAGGATGCGCTTGGAGAATGATTTATGGACTGGGAAGCCCCGGGAGGAACTTGCCTGTCATATAGCGCTTTGACAATGGAGCACTTTTGACTTTAATAAGAGTCAGAGTGGGACTCCTGAGACTCAGACTACTAGTAGGGCTTAACCTAAAGGTTGCCTTAAGTGACACAAGCGAGAGGGGAGTGGGACTTAGGAACCCATCTGTTAAAACACTAAAGCCCGACCTCGGAAGACTGTACGTTTTTTGTTTGTGAATGCCGTATTCTACTTTGCATTGGTATATAAATATAACTTTTTTCATAACAGCAAGTATTTGATTATCATTTATTGCTGCTCCTCGGCGTATTTTGAGTTGTGCGGCTCTATTCTTCCCCTGTGTCTACCCTCCCAAGAAAGAGGCCTTGGACTGTCAGCCTGTGCTACCACTGAGAGGTAAGTGCTGAAAGGTTACTTGGTCCATTTGCTCAGGATACATTGTAGATCGGACCACTGGACATCGGGAGTTAAAGGCCTCAATATCCGCCCCCCCCCCCCCCCAATTAAGGCCAGGAGGTTCTGCTGGCCTGTGGTCTTCTGAACGGTGTTATGACACAAAGGGCCCCATTAGGATGGCGGGCGGATCGCCCAAGCCGGGCCGGCGGTAGGCACGCCGGCCTGGCGGAGGCGATCCCCCTGCCATCCTTCCAGCCTTCCAGCAAAGACCCCCGCCATATTACTATGGCTGGGGGGTCCGCGGTGGATGGAAAGACCGTCCGCTGCTTTTCCGCCCAGTGGACAAGTCGACCGGGCGGAAAAGGGTTCAATATGGCGGCCATATTAGTATGTGTGCTGGGACATGTCTTTCCGTGGCGGCATTACCGCCATGGAAAGGCATGCGGAGTCTGCCTGCTGGGGCCCATTGCGGGCCCCCAGGGACTCCAGAGGGGGTGGGGGGTGCACATGGGGGGTACCTATGGTACCCCCCTGCAGGTCCATGCACAACATGGCAGGCACCGCGGGGTGCCTGCCATGTTGTGCATTTAAGTGCACGACATGCCTTCCTGGCATTGTGGCGGGCGGTGCTGATTGCACCACCCGCAACAATGTCAGGAATGCAGGATGCGCCGCCACTGTGGCAGGCGCATCCTAATGGCCTCCACAGGACCCCGCCCTTATGGCGGGCGGTCCCATTTCACATTAGGATGGTGGGCGGACTTTAAGTGTCAATGAATGTGTGATCCACAATCTCCCATACCTATCCCCTGACAGTACTTGCTGCCTGCAAGAGCCTGGAATTTCACTTCTCTAGGTATATGTGCAAAAATGCCGTTTTTGGAAAGTAGATGACATTGCAAGCCAGTTAGGCAATGCACCACCAATCAAACACCTTCCGTGAACCTGCCTTATGTCCAAACTGCTGTCTTTTTAGAGTGAAGCCAGTCTTTCGGGAATGCATCACATCTGCAGGATCAGAATCAACTCTTGCTTTTGGCATCATGGTTGTCTTGACAACAGGACAGGTCTCAGGCCCTCACAGAAAGATCGGATAAAACCAGGCTTTCACATTATTACAGATGCACGCCATCTGTGCACAGAGCTGAGGGGCAGAAAAGCCCCATGCCACAGCATCCGTGGCAGAAAAGTGCACGCAGCTGAGAGTGTCATAATTCCCCCCTCCCACCCCTGCAAAAAAAAAAATAAGCAACAGATCATCATGCAATTTCATTTCTGCGTGAGCTCAAAATCCTCTTCATTTCTGATTTCCTAGCTCCAATCAGGTCTTGCCAAGCTACACCCTCCCTGACTATCCCCACCACCCATCCCCCCAAGCCGCCATGCACACACCTTCCAAAAATAAGTGGGTTTTAGTGAGAGAGCCTAGGTCTGGTGTTGCAAGCTGATTCGATTATCACTATCACCCTCTCCAAGGTTCAATATCATTGTATTAATACAGAATAGTATATTGATTGGCATATGCCATGTGTGCTTGCATTAAACTGATATAAATGCACAGAAACATTTTCAGGCATCCACTTAATACAGACCACGCTGATTGTATAGTTCAATTGTGTAACACATATTCCAATAAACCATCTGTGCGTTGGATACTATTGTTATTTTAACTAGAGAACAGTATGAGGAAGTGGTGCCCTATATCTTTTACTAGACCAAGATCAGGAATGTTCTAATAACCTTAACCCCATCCCTGCTGATGACGGACCCACTCCGTCATCAGCCGCGGTCGCGCTGTGCTGATGACGGAGCGGTTCCATCGCGGCCCGCTCGGAACGCCTGCACGGCGCGGATTCCGCGCCTGCGCTGAGCGTTCCATTGAGCGGGCAGGGCCGTGACGGAACCGCTCCGTCATGAGCACAGCGCACCGCGGCTGGTGACTGAGCAGTTCCGTCACCAGCATGCGCTCGCCGCGCGGCCGCCCCATCCCCTTAGCACTGTGGCGTAATAGCCGCCGCAGTGAAGGGGTTAAATCCCTTCTTCCTCTGGCTATAATTGTTGTTAAAGGCCCTCAGCCTCGTTAGAGGCCCTCACCTTCAGCTCGGACCTATAACTCGGGTTCTGGGCTTTTAACAACTGGCATAGCTCCCTGCAGCTTGGCTACGAGGCTACATTAACATGGCTGCTGCTTCATAATATTCATCAGGTGTTTATATTTTTTCCTTGAGTCAACAGTCAGCAAACTGTGAACTGCTTGTTTTGTATTGACAGGGGGTTCTGGGAGAACTCTGTAGGAAGCCTTTAGATACTTTTCAAGGCTCTTCCTGCGCGCACACTGTAGTCCATTCACTTATGAATCTTTCCACTGTTTTGGTAGCCATATTTGTTCTGGCACCTCTGATGACGTTAGAAAAGAAGGGGCATAATTATTATTGATTTAGGGGCTAGTGCTAGGAATGTGGAATTATATGGTGTTTTATAAGGTTGAGTTTTGATTTGTTATCATAATACTACATTAGCTCACTTGATGCTGTCTGTGCGTTTTCTATTGCTTTCTTTGGTGAAAATTACTATTAAAGGCCCTCAATTTGGGGATTGAGCCAAATCTTTTCGGGTCTCAGCTAGGGATGCAGCCCGATTCTCTAGTAACTTGCTGCACTTTTTGGAATTAGTGCATTTATCAGATTTTACCAAATGCTGCATCTGTTTTAAATCCTAGCAGTCACATGCATCAAGCTAAATAGCGCTCACAAAATGTGCGAATCGCAAATAAAGCCATTTTGCAAGCGCAATTTAGCTAATCCCAATGCATGAACACAAATCTGAGATAAACTCTAAAATCGCAAAAATAAGGAATCGCAAATTTTGTGGAGAAATAACTTGCGATTCCTTATTTGTGAAATCCCTAATTGCGAATCCCAAATAGCGATTCGCAATTAGGGAATTGCAAACAAATGCATGAAAAATCGCTAATTGCGATATTTACAAAATTCACAATTTAGCAAGTTCAATTTAAGGAGGATCACAATCAGGTGGTAACCATGAGTGAAAATGCCATACAGGTGCAAATCAACCGAAACCTACTTAAACACACCCAGGTAGCCTCTGAACCTTTCACAATTGCAGAAACTCACACCTGAACAACATGATGACAAGGATTCATAACCACATCAGCTTCCCCACAACCCCACAGGAATTGAATAATACCAAATAGGACTTCTACCAGGTAGCCTGGTTCCCACACGTAATGTAAATGTAAATGTAAATGTAAATGTGTGGGACTTGTAAAGCGCACTGTTTCCCGTGAGCGTCCTGGCGCTGAAGACCGCTGGGGGACCCGTCCTGGCTTTCCCTGTGAGATGGTCCCTTCTGGGTATCTCCAAGGTAGAACCAGGCATCCCCGGCATCTGTGGGGGGCCGTTGTCGAGATGAGGCAAGCTTAATGCCCAGAGTTGCCGAGTGTGGTCCCTGGTTAGAGTAGGCACCGAGGTGAGAATTATCGAGTCCGTTGACCCTGGTCCACGACCCTGCCGCGTTGGGAATCGAACCCTGGTCCCGGGCCGTTCTCTGCTTTCCGGGTCTGCCGCCTCTAACCAGTGAGCCACACCACTCCACCAATAGTAATAGGATGCATAGATGGAATGCATGTTGCCATTTGTCCCCCAGCGGTGAATGAATACATTTTTAGGAACCGTAAATCCTATCTCTCAATCAACATACAAGTAGTTTGCAACGCCAACCATATCATCACAGACATTGTGGCTCAATACCCTCAGAGCACCCATGACTCTTATTTATTCAGACACAGTGGCATATACACCCGTCTGCTCAGGGGTGATTTTGGCGCAGGACATCTGCTTGGTAAACTCATATAATGATTCCTCACACACAATGGTCAAATGGCAATGCTTAACTATTACTAACCCGTTGCTCACTACCCTGTAGGTGACAGTGCATATGCTGTGCGAAACTACATAATGACGCCTTACCTCAACCCAGCCACCCCAAATGAGCAGAGGTACAATGCAGCGCACATTGTCACACGAAATGTCATCGAATGCACCTTTGGGCTGATGAAAAGTCACTTCCGCTGCATCCACAAGACTGGCTGTGCGTTGCAGTACCAGCCCGACACCTGCTGCAGAATTGTGGCTGCATGTGCCATGTTGCACAATATTGCCGGGAAACGTCGTTTACAACGAGGTGTTTACACCGCACAACCTTTACCATGCTGCCATTACAACGCAAGTAGTTACTTCGACTAGTGCTGGATGGAGCTGTTGGTTAAGGAATATTGTAATTTTCTATTCCAACACCTTCCCTACTGTTACGTGGACTGGTGTTAGAATAGAAAATTATAATAATCCTCAATCCGCGCCCTCCAACGCAAGTCGTTGTAACGACTTGCGTTGTAAAATCCGCGATATACAGTACCGCGATCAAAAAGATCGCGTTGTACTATCATACATCCAATATTGCCACCAGGAGAGGCATACCCATTGAACTCACTGACAGTGAACCAGAGGATAACAACCAGCAGGGGGCACAACTAAGACCAGCACATGGGCAAGCTCAGCAGAAGGAAAAAGGAGACGTGCAGAAATCACACACCATTTTTTTCTGAGGTGAATAATGATGAGACAAGACACAGCATTTCCAAACTGTACTATATTTGTCATAATGAAATCATATAGTAGTGTTGAAGCACACGTATCACGTGCCAAGTAGCACAGGGATTGCATTTTAGAAAACATATAAAATGACATAATCATAGGACTTGAAATTCAGTCACTAGTAATGTCAGTGGCAATGGTTACTTCACCCTGGTTGTTTGGCTCAGGACATGCATGTCTATCTTTAACTTCCATGCACCCCCAGACGCCTTTCGCCTGCTTCATCTACATCCCTCATGGAGCCTACGGAGGGTGTTGTGCTTCGTGTGGCGCGCCCCCTGCAAGTGGTGACTGGCACTAACAGGCTACTGAGGCTTGAGGCCTCCTCACTCCCCTCTTCCCCGTCACATTGATATCCCCAACAGTGGCAGACTGCATTAGTTCCACGGCATTGGTTACCTGGCCCAGTGCCTTGGCCACATCCCCACTACAATGGGTCATCTCGATCTGCATGGACACGGACCTACAAGACAGCAGTGCGGTGTTGGCGCTCAGGCGATTGTTTGATTGGATATAGCCTTGTAAGCGCTGCATCAACTGGTGATGCTGTCTCTTCTGTGTCACCTGGCCCTCCTGCATCACCCTGGTCAGCTCCTGCATGGCCGCTTTTGACTGTCTGTTGCCCTCCACCACAGCTATAGTGAGTTCCCTCAAGCAATCACTCATGACAGCGATGTTTCTTGCCATCATGCTAATTTGGTCCTCCACTAACCGCATGTTTTTGGCCTGCAGGCACTGCACCCGGAGCATCTGTGCTTCCAGCACACCCCAGACATTTGTAGATTGGTCCTCCTGCTGTGTGATGCGTGACCTTGCTCTGCGCCTCCCGCTTTGGACTGTGCTGTGCCGGACCTGTTCTTGGGGTGTTGTTGTGGGGGTACCTTGAGGCTGGCTTGTCTCTGGTGTTGTTACTGGCTCATCCTCAGTTTCCATGGGCTGTCGTGTTGGAACTGTGGCCCTGCATGTAGTGGGAGCACGGGCTGTTGTTTGTGGGACCACAGGTGTTTCAAAGTCAGCCACAGCCGGAGTATCCTGGGTGATGGGTGGAGAAGTGTGGCTCACTGGTTAGAGCAGGCAGACCCTGAAGCAGAGGTCAGACCCGGGACCAGGGTTCAATTCCTGACGGGGCAGGGTCTTGAGCTCAAATGTCCATGGACTTGATAATTCTCGCTTCGGTGCCTGACCTAATCATGGGTTCACACTCTGCAACTCTGGGCATTAAGCTTGCTTAATCTCCACAACGGCCCCCTGCGGCGGGATGCCTGGCTTTCACCTTGGGGATGCCCTGTAGGGGCTATCTCACAGGGAAAAGCCAGGACGGGTTCCCGAGGCAAGCGCGGAGATACCCCTTCGGGGGTCGAATCTGGCGCTATATAAGAATATAATAATAATAATAATAATAATAATCCCGCAGTCACTGTCCTCAGCCTCTCTTTCTGCTTCACCTCTGATGTTAAACAGAGCATTTTTTTGGAAGAGTTAGGTCGTGTCACATTATGCATAGTTTGGCTCTCAGTAAATTAATGACTGTCACACATTGTTCTCGTGTTCTAACTTCTTATTGTCTGATTGCCTACAAACCTGCCTGTGTCTCCCATAATGCATTTGGGTGTGGGTGGGAAATGTGTACTGGAGTTGCTTTCTGTACACTTGTGCTGAACTGAGGTGATGTGCACATTTTGATATGTCTCTTGTATTGGTCACTTGCATGCATCTTACCTTGAGATGTGCAGCTCCCGCTCCGGATGTGTCCAGCTGGGTCATTCCCCCTCACAGCTTCAGGCTGGAGTGTGGACTCCACCAGGTCCTCCATGGGTGTGTTCCCAGGCTGTTTTGCTGGTCCCCCTCCGGTCTTCTTGGCCTCCTTCAGCCTCTCAGCAATCCTTTCTTTGGCACGGCTGCGCAGGTCGTACCTTTAGGTCGTCTATTGAGCGTTGAGTGACCCCCCCCACTGCATTAACTTTATTCTGGATCCTTAGCCAGATTTTGCGCTTCTGGGCCTCTGGGACCTTCAGTGAGAGGTTGCCAAATAGCCTGTCATGGCCGATGAATACTTCCTCAATGAGGTGTTCAATTTCCCTCTCACTAAACTTCGTCTTGCGTTTCCTGCCTGGTGTACTCTCCCCTGATGCTGAAGTATGCATTTTTAGCAAGGGACAGGTCTGCAAGCACAGTTGTTGGATGTCTTGTTCTGCTCCTGCACTCAGCTTCCTCCTCTCACTCTCACTGAGCACTGAATGAAGCATGGCCTGGATGACTTCCTGGTTGTGATGTCATCACCATGCATCAGAAGCGACCTTTCTATTTGTGATTTCGCAAATAGCGATTTGGGTGTAAGGCTTTTCGGAAATAGCGCGTCTCTGCAGCTGTACGCAATTTGCGATTACGAATTTTACAGATTCGGTAATTACTCGCTAATATGGTCATGCATTGGAAATAGCAATTCCTAAATAGCGATTCCTTAATTTTCACTATATAGGAATTGCTCTTTCTTAATTTGATGCATGTGATGCATGTGTTCCTAGGAGTCTTCATGGCAATTAATTTCTATGTCTTTCGACTGATTATTTGAACCTGACTACATTGTTGCCTTTCTGCATTTGCACTTTATATTTCAATAAACCTTCATGGTTTTATAATTAATTTATTGATCTCAAACTCCCCTTTTGAGTCAATTTTTAATTAACTGTATTTTGAAATGTTGTTTTGAATCCTATCATAGAGACACATTGCCTTATCTATCCTTGAGGACAACACTGTCCCAACCACACGAAGGGCACTTTGACTATCATCCACATTAGGCCCATAGGAATGACTGGGGAGTCATTCCTTATTTACGATTAGCAATTAGCTAATCGCAAATAAGGATGCGATTTCAAGGGTGCCAGGGGTGTCCAAAGGACACCCTGTAGCACCCCATAAATGTAATCTACATTGGTGTTGCGCGCACATGTGTAACATGCAAGTTAGAAAAATGCATTTAAATGCATTTTTCTAAGTTTTCGCTATTTACCACAAGGTGTGACCTCGCGGTAAATTGCGGCCCAAAATTGCGATTTCGCAATTTTAAAATGGTTCATGCATTGCATTTAAGGAATCTCAAATAGAGATTCCTTAAATGCAATTCCTCGCAAATGTGCGAATTCTTTAATAGCAAATTTTCAGGCATATGCATCAAAGTAAATACCGGGAGCAATATGGGCAGATTCTCAGAATCTGCCCCATTTGCTCCCGGTATTTTTGCATTTGGGATGCATCATCCCAAATGCAAAAATCGCAATTTAAGGAATCTCTAAATTGAGATTCCCTAAATTGCAATTGCATTTGAGGAATCCCAAATTGAGATTCCTTAAATGCAATGCATGAAAGTCAAAAAAATTGCGAATTCGCTAATAGGAGTAGCAAATTACCATGAAGTTGAATTTCATGGTAATTTGCTAAAACTTTGAAAAAAGCCCTTTTTTGCATTTTTCAAAGTTTCATGTTGCGCACACACATGCCCTTAGGGCATGTGTGTGTGCAACATATGTGCAGAGATCAATTTCAAGGGGTGCAACAGGGTGTCATTTTGACACCTTGCACCCTTCAAATTGCATGAGCAATTTGCGAGTACCTACTGGTACTTGCAAATTGCTCATGCAATCTCCAATTCATTCCTATGGGCCTGTAGGCCCATAGGAATGAATGGGACAGCATTCCTTAATTGCGACTAGCAATTTGCGAGTAGCAATTAAGGAATGTTTACGAATCGCTATTTTAATAGCGATTCCTACATGCATAGGCTTTTGCTATTCCTAAATAGCGATTCCTTAAAAATCGCTATTTAGGAATAGCAAAAGGCTACGGTGATGCATCTGCCAGTTTGCATTTGGGATGATGAATCCCAAATGGAAAAATTGCAATCGCAAAGGGCCAGATTCTGAGAATCTGGCCCTTTGCGAGCGCAATTAAGCTTGATGAATCTGGCCGTTAATCTCCCCGTGCCTAACAAAGATGAATGTGTCCTTGTGTAACGCAATTGGTGCAAATGTAATGGACTCCGATGCCTTTGTGTCGAGTTCGTGCTATATCAACTCTAAAAAAAAGCAGTGAGCCAAAAGAGATGCAGATTCGCTCCTGGGAACGTTCCACAGCAACTTTTTCAACTCGCACAACATAGTCGTCAGCTTCAAAATGAAAAGAACAAAGCAACAAACTAAAGGTACAACTTAGATAAAGAGATATGTTAAACTATGGTGCACCAATGATGATCAAGGATGAAGAATAGATTGGAGAGGTTACTAAAGGTCGAGAACTCTTGAAAAAAGAGTATTAGGGTCCATTGAATCAGCAAAGATCCACAATTATCCAGAAAACGTTCAAGGTTTTCCATGCATTTTATAACCCGGAAGCCCTAAAATAACCGGAAGAATGACTTTTATATAAAATATGAATATACATAATTAACATTGTTGGGATAGCCTACTAAAATAAAAATCAGTAGTGGCTGCTACCGGATTCAGGTGGTGAGGCAGGGAGGACTGGGGGAGACAAGGGGGAGGGGGGAACGAGGGACGATGACCGCGATAAAATTAAATAAAAACACTTACCGCAAACGGCCAGCCGCCACCTCTCCTTCGTTTTTCGTCCTCTTCATCTTCCTGCAGTCCAGGCCGGTAGCAGGAAGCCCCCACCCAGGCTCTGTGGATCGGTGCTCAGACAGGGTCTTGCAGGCTTTGCATGTTCCTCACCAGGCTGCGTAATACAGTCTGATGGGGAAGATGCAAAGTGCGCATGACTGTTTGACTGGCCCAAGAGGTCATGCACACTTAAGGAGTGCAAAGGACTCCTCTCCCACGCTGTGCCCAGCCCCGTCCCGAGAGCCACTGCTTGCAAAGGAAAACGAAAATGATAATAATAATAGTTATTATCAATTTAGTTTTCCTTTTGTTCAAGAGGCGACACTCCTCCGCAATAGTGGAGGAGCCGGCAGTACTGGCAATGAGGAACCACAGGTCGCAAAAGTCTCACTTAAGGGATTTTACCACGTCTTTCCATTCTGTGTGGGGCTCCATTGTATAAAATGGTTGACCTTCCCCTTTTTATTTATTTTGCAGAATACTCCATTTTAGGTACTGCTAAGCTAGTTCCACATGCTGGAGGAGGTGGTGCAGGTACTACCAAGGGACGTCGTATGGCATAGCTCTCACGCCATACATTGAGTGTGGGGACTTATGATGATGGCACTGGGCTCCCAGACACTTGCAAATGTTATCAGGCATTGCAGTTAGTGGTATTTAATAAGTCTTTGCCCAACTGCAGGAAGCGTCCTTGATGATGGACAGACATGCCATAGGTTTGAGAGGTTACCCCAAGGCTATACATGGGTAAATAATCCTAGCTCACTTAGCGACACCAGGGTTATATATACTCTTAGCTCACTTAGTGAAGCACACCACACCACTCGTTTCTTTTTCATGTATATGGTGTTTTTGTAAATATGTCTCACTTATACTGTTTGTAAATTATGAGTTTGCAGTATCGTACTTCATGTGAATTTTGTTATTTGAGTATTCTTGATGTTTGGACAGATGTAAATGTTTTTTTCAAAAAATCATGAAATAAGTAAAAATCACTAAATGAAAAGTGTGCTCGCTTAGGATTTTCTGGCTAAGTGTGGTATAAGTGTATGTGCTGAGGCAGCCAGACTCCCCAGGGCCAATCCCAGTGCTTCTCTAATGCTGATGAGCAAAACACTGGGAATGGCCTGAGCGGGCTCCAAAAGTGACTGGGAGCCTACGCCTGCTGTTTCCTCCACTCAGCAATGCAGCTCGGGTTGGGGAGATGTCAATGTGCATGATGGTTTGGCCATCCTAAGAAGGACAACCAAACCGTCATGCGCGGTGACAGCAGTGCTGCCCACCTCTTCCCCTCAGTGCCCGTCATGGCATGGCTCCGCCCTCAGGAGGAAAAATAAAATGATAATAATACTGCTTTATCATCATTTTATTTTTCCTTTACCTCAGCTAGCCATAGCGGAGAAGCCGCCACCAGGAGTAGAAAGTGCTCTCTGGACTTTTGTGATCTCATGCTTCCTCCATGATATACTACGTTTCGGGGAACAAACTACCGAACACGTTGCAGACCCTGAAACTGACATAGGAAAAATGTGTGCAGTATAGACGAGACAGACTAGAGAAGGCCCGCGGGTATCCTGGAGACGTAGCTATCTCAGCTGGGTTCAGACTGATGCAACAAAAAATAGGATTATTGTTGTGGTGTGTTGTGTTATGTTCATTTGTAGAGCACATAACTTACCCAGGAGTGTATCCTGAAACTGTGGAGTGGGGGCTGCCCTGGCAGTGTTTGGGCCATGTCTAGGTGAAAAGCCAGCTCTTTAGGTTCTTGGGAAACTTAGAGACTGAGAAGGTGGCTCTATTGTGTAGGGCAGGGCGTTCCAGGCTTTGAGAGCGATATAGGAGAAGGCAGTGCACGCCTGGCAGCTCTGGTTCTGTATTTTATTTTTTTCACACTGGAATGCAGCTTTGCCAGTTCCTCGTGCTGCAATCCAGTGCCTGCTCCTCACACTGACCTAATGTGTGAATGAAAGCTGCTCTGTAAACTGATAGTGTAGTTTACACTCCAGGACCAGCCAAACCTTGTCTTCTCCTCAGAGGTGTACCCCAGTGCACAGATTCGGATTTTGTTTAAATGAAAGCGTTTCCTACTTCTCTTGTGACTCTTGCCCTCTGCTTCCTGTGACATTATCCTTCCCACTGCCTTTTTCTTCAGCCCTATGCTCGATCCTGCTTGGCCCATAACTTTCTACAACATTATGCTCCTTCCCGCCCCTCTCCTGCTGACGCTTTTGCCGTTTAATTTTATTTCACTCTCCTCTGTGCATGTTTTTTCGACATCTGACTGTATCTTTTTTACTCTTACCCCAGGGGCGCCCTTAGGCATGTGCAAGCTGTGCACCTGCACAGGGCCGCCAAACCCCAGGGGCCGCCACGCCAATATATATCCTTAATATAATAATCCTCTGAGGATGTATACATATTTGTGTGGAGGCCCCTGGCAGGGATTTGGTGGCCTCCGGCTCTGTTCCACTTCCAAACACCCTGAACCCCCCCTCTTCACTGGCCTCCGCACCTGCGTTCCTCCGGGGGACCCCCTACCTACGCTCCCTGCCCAGGGCCGCCATGAGCCTAGAGCCGCCCCTGCTTACCCTTTGCCTTCCTCTTCTGTATTTCTCCCTTTCTCCCTCTCGATGTGGATCCTGAATATCTCGTCCAGGATATCGTGGTACACTAATATCATGGACAAAATATTGAGGGACACAATATGGAAAGGAGGGTATGCATAGATTTTCTCTATACCAATTTCCACTGATATATTCCTTGGCAATATTTATATCTTCAAGGAGGACTTAGGAAAGGAGAATCTCTACTTTCCTCTGTGCACTTACCGTTCCATATTTTGTCCACAGTATTAGCGTCCCACAATATTCTTGTACTTGTTATTTCAAAGTGCAGTCCTCCTCTGTTTATCCTATGCTTCATCCCTAATCATCTATTTCTTTCCCCCACTATCTTAAATTGCCCTTCTGGTGGAGCTACATGTTCTGATCCTTCTTGCCCCTGTATTTGCACAAAGATCCATGTTGCTATGATAGAGAGTCTCTTTAGAGGGGTTAGCGTGGCTCTTGATTCATAGCTTTCAAGTGACCATGAAATCCCCTCATTCATAGATCCCAAGTGGCCTTCAAACTAGGGACAATTGAGCTAAAATCATCCCTTCTTATTTAGATGAGTATTGGTAAAGCCAATAGGTCTCACCTTTTGTACTTATTGGCTTTGCCATTGTTTTTCAGCCATGCTGTACAGCATCCCTGATGCTATGCAGCATGGGCTGAAGATTACAAACTATAAAAAAGGTGCTACAACACTATTTTGTAGGCACACACATTAGAGTGCCTACAAATGATGCACACATTATTTTTTATTCGCCAAGTTAGTTCGGGAAATAAAAAATAAAAAAATAGGGCAAAAGCATTTTTAGTGGATAGGGGAACAACTGGGAGGGTGTTGGTGAGAGGAAGCAGCACAGAGGGTGCTGGTGAAGGGAAGCAACGTGGGGGGATGAAAGCAGCCTGGAAGGCAGGGATGGGGAGAATAAGCAATGGGCGAGTAAGAAGGGAAGGTGCAGGGGAAGCAGTACAGAGGGATGGGATGGGAGAAGTAGTAACAGGCGACTGCGGAACGTGGAGCTGAGAGTGGAGAAGAACATGAGTGAGAAAGCTAATGGGAGAAGTAAAAGAGGGCACACGCAACATGGAGGCGGGCGGGAAAAGCACGTGGGCAACAGAGAGCAACACAGAGTGCAGGGGAGAGAAGCACACAAAGGGGACAGCTGGAAAACGCGGGCACTACCATGGAGTGCTTAACCCAAAAGAAATGAAAGTGGTGCTTAAAAGGCAAGTAGTGGAAGCATAGAAGCCTACAACTAAAAGAGATGGTAAAGAGGCTAAGCTCCCTGGAAGGGGCATGCACAAGATTAACAATCAAGGACATGATATGATGCAAGCAAAGGAGAGTGACTGGTAAGCCAACAAATGGTAAGCAATGGGTGTGCTCCAAGGACATGTATGTTCTTTGCAAGCCCACAATATGTCTTGCAACAGAGGGCACTTGTGCTGTCTAGTAGGCACGACCTAAAAAATTGCAACTTTCTTGTTAAATGTACATCCAGCCTAGCTAATGGATTTTATTGGAAAGTTAGAGCTGAATCATAATTTCCCTTTAAGGGACAATTTTGAGAGGTTTGAGAGGTTAAGAGCTGTCATGTGTTTCCCATAAACCTATATAGGACCTTTTAGATAACATACACTGTAGGATTGGTGTCCGGACTTATTCTTGACACCCCAACCGGGTATGTTAGCCTGTGTACCAGCTAGCTCACAGTGCCACAAGAAACCCCTCTTACCAAAGAAAGAATAGTTCTTGGCAACTATCGAACATGACAACCCTGATCTCTCTGGATAGTTTGACCAGTGCGACACTTTTCGCTCAGTCACTCGCGTTCACTTTGTCTCAGAGAGATGCACAGAATAAACAGTGGGGGCGTTTTCAAATAAGCATTTTTTGAACCAGCGTCATTGTAGTGTAAAATCGGTGTGCTGAAACAACCATTAGACAGAAAAATATATAAATGATTAGAAGCACCAACAGAGTAAAAGGATGGTAGATTTCTTCCATTGTGCTAAAACAATAAATACAGGCAAGTATATAAAATAGATGATAGTAAAATGCGTCATCCTACGATGCGACCCTAACTAGATTCACCTAATTGTACCTAGCATGTATGCAGGTGTAAAAGCCAAGAATCCCTCTAGGATGAAGTCAACCCCATTACCTGAAGTGAGAGACTGTGGGACCCCGTCTTGGTCTCAAGATGGACACCCCACAAGGGATGTCAGACCACTGCGAACTGGAGTGCCTGCTTGCAGGAGTCTCAGCGTCTTGCGTCAGTGTGTCAGCATGGAAGTCCTTCTCTCTACTGACTATCTCATCAAGATATGGTGTTTATATATCCAAAGTGTACCCTCAGAGGTTCTACCTTGCTGTGTGATGTCGCACTTAGGATGATGGAAGGAATGCTGAGTTTGCAAGAATCCTCATGCATAATGGATGAGGCTAGTTTTCAGGGAAATTCTTACGTCCTGTACGCAGTATCGTAACTAGGTAAAAGGTCAGTCCCAAGAACTGTTATGTAGTGTAATGGTAGGGGAGAAGATGGGTAAAAGTTAGGTGACTACCTTAGCCTATATTGGGGTACCTATATGAAACATAACAGTGCCAATGCCTCCAGTAATTGTGGTTCCTGGTGTAAAGGGCCTAGGGCGTAAACGGAGGCTTTGTCAGTAGGACGCCCATAAATATCAGCTATAACCAGGGCAGATAAACGCAATACAGCAATCTGCACTGCATTGCGTTATTCCAGATTTCTAGAGCCATTCTAAGCCACGCAAAGTGGTTTTGCGTGGCTTTGAAAATATGACTTACGGTTTGTGTCACTCTAGCACCACAGTATGTGGTGTAAGAGCAGTGCAAACTAGCTAAAAAAGATGGTCCTGTGTGTGTGTGTAAGGCCAGTTCCTAATATATACCGTACATATTTTTCCTTTTCTGTCAAGGGAACGTAAACATTCCCAACATAGCACTGCTGTTCGACTCAACAGAAAATGAATGTCATCACTATTTTTCTCATGGCCATAATTGGTAACACAGATGTAGTTCCTTTCTTTAGCAAAACTCTACACGTTAAAAAAGAAAGTCAGAAAAAAGTACACGGAAACTAAATATTGTACATGCTTTGCCAAAATATACTATATTTAAAGACCTACGTGCTGAAGGTACTAACTAGTTTGTGGAATATGTTTTGATTATTTGCAAACCTTCATAACAAAAAGCAGCTGGAAAAGGTTATTTACATCTTCCTGTGACCTTTTTGTTTTTAATCATGTGCTAAGCTTCTCCAGTCAAGCTGCTGCTCCATTAAAACTCAAACAGTGCTTAAGTTGGTTGCAGGTCGGGAGCAGAGCACTCGTTTTTGGGGTCTGCACTTAATTTTCAGACTTTCACTCAGACCAAAAACAGAGAAAAATATGAAAGCGGTGGAAAAAATAGCGAGAGAAGGATAGAAATACAGTAACAAAATGAGAAAGCAGCGATGAAAAAGAACCTGCAAGAGAGCGATAAAGAGGGAGCAGTATCTGGTGGTGGATTAAAGAGGTATGAGGGGGAAAGAAGTTTACAAAGCCTGTGTATTGGACACTCGCAATATTCATAGCACAGGCCACTGGCTTTCGGTGGACAACTTTGGGCCCGGCATTTATTGTTTTACAAATTAAGCACTGCCAAAGTATAACATAGGTACTCAATTCCATCCCTGGTAAATTATGAGCCTATTTCAAATAGCATTTTGCACATGTAATTCCCAATTGCACGCGTAAATACCTCAATTTACAAATACAAAATATTTTCAAAGATCACCCCTTACTTGTAAACAGGAGTGGAGCCACCAGTGGTGCAGCAGGTGCAAAGCACCAGGGCCCAGAGGTGGGATGTGGCCCATCTCCAGCAGCCTCTTGATCCCTGAGAGGGAACCTAAATAAACATGGTGGAATCCTAAAGGTGAAGGAGCATTAAAGATGACTTTAAATGTTGTTTTTATCCTGTCACATTTGCTGTGCCTACAGTCTGGTCTTCTGTCTTCTGACAGATTGCAGCTTATTCTTTGAAAGTGGAGACGGATGTTTAATTTTCCTTCTGCTTACTGCAAAGTGTGAGGACTTTGTAGAGGGAACTATGTGAACATTTTTCTGATGTGAAAGGGAAGACTCTAGGACGTTGCCTTCTTCTAAAACAACAACATTTAAATACCTATATATGAACTATACAAATATTTTTTTTTAAAACAGTTAGGATAGCACAAATGAAACACCTTTTTTCTAATTCTAAAGTGTGGTGGAAACAAAGATTTTATTAGGATCAAAACAAAGGAAGACACTTTACTTGGTGATTCACAAATGACAAATATTCATCAACAGCCAATTTCCTCACATTATCATTTGTACGCTTTATATTTTTATCAGTAAAAAATGTATGTCGGTACACATTTGGTGGTCATTACAATGGGAAAATGTACTGCCTGTAAATGACAGTGGCACCAAGCTTTAGTAGTATATTTGTAACACTGTGCTCCTAAATGCAACACCGGCTACATACCACACCTTTACCACTCTCGTGCGGAATGGGTGCAGCTCATTTGCGACACTTGTTTTTTGTGTGATGCTTAGATTTTTCAGAATTCATGCGGTCAGTGATGTGACATTGATGGCAACACCACCAGTCTGAAAAATGTTCCAGCATCACTGCCTATTAGGGGGACAGGAGATCTTATAGCACTGAGATCTTGTGTTTAGCTCCATTCGCTTCCCTCCACTGCAGAATTTACTGAAGCACATGCGAGGGCACTTCAAAGACCTCATTGTGTGCACACTGAATGGCTGTGCATTGTACATACTCACTTTAGAAAATGCAGAGTGCACCATTCAGCGCTGACTGCCTGATGCCACCAGAGGTAAAAGAAGAAGTTATGCCCATACTGGTGGGTGGCTCCTGAAGACAATACAGTCACAGTAATCACTGCGTTCAGCCTGATGAGTAACGGCAGATGATGGCAGGTAGTTATATAAGTGCTAGAATTGGGAACATGAATAATTTGTGTGTTGTTTGTTTCAATTTATGATAATAAATGCACAGGTAGGTTCACTGACAGAATATTGATGGTAAAAACATCAATGGTAAAAATATCGAGAGAAAAATATAGATAGTAAAAATATCAATTCCCGATACTTAAACAGGTAATTACAAAAATATTGAATCAAAAATATTAAAGATAAAAATATTGATGTAAAAACTATCAATATTAAAATATAAATAAAATAAAATAATATATACTAAATATATAAAATATAAACATTATCTTTAACAAAATTATTTAAATTTAAAATACATTTTAACTAAATATAAAAATGAAAATAATGTAGTAACTATTATCTTTATTTAAGTTTGAAACTTTTAAATTATATAAAAATAAAATATATTACAAAAACTTTGCAATAATTAATTAAAACATTAAACTTTTAAAACAAAATTAAAACCTACATTTCACGATACAATATATACAACAGTAGGAAAAATGTTGGATTGCGAAATAATTGCATTTACTATTCCATCTGCAATGAGTGCAACAGCAGGGAAAGTGACGGATAGCGGAGAGGTAAAAATTACTATTCCCACTCCAAAGACTGCAACAGTAGGGAAAGTATTGGATAGCGGAGGGAGAAAAATGACTCTTCCCACTCCTGTGAGTGCAATAGTAGGCAAAATGCTGGATAGCGGAGGGGTAAAATGTACTTTTCCCACTCCAATGAGTGCAACAGAAGGGAAAGTGCTGGATAGCGGAGGGGTAAACATTACTATTCCCACTCGAGTGAGTTCAACAATAGGAAAAGTGCTGAATAGTGGAGGGGTAAAAAATATTATTCCCACTCCAGTGAGTGCAACAGTAGGGAAAGTGCTGGGTAGCGGAAGGGTAAAAATTACTATTCCCACTCCAGTGAGTGCAACAGTAGGGAAAGTATTGGATAGCGGAAGGGTAATGATTACTATTTCCAATTCAATGAATGCAACACTAGGGAAACTATTGGATAGCAGAGAAACAAAAATGACTATTAACATTTATACAATAAAAAATGTTTTGAAAATAAGCAAACAATATTTAAAAAATATACAATTAAATATGTTAAACATACAAAAAGAAAACATATTATAATGGTAATTACATATAACAAAAAGGTACAAATATTATTAAAAGAATATTATTATATACACTCATAAACAATATGTAATTTAAATTAATTAACAAATAATTAAAAATTCATCAATAAAAGTAAATTACTTCCCACCCTTCAGATCTATAAACCCCACAACACTCACATACAATTAATTACAGAATTACCATAATTAATTACTAAAAAATTAATTTAAATTAATTACCAACTAATTATTAAACAATTATTACTAAATTAATTTACACATTTAACACTATAACATCACAATTAAACAAATATTAATAATTACAATTATTCAATACATTTTATATAATTAAAGTACTTCCCACCCTATTCCCCTATAAACCCACAACCCGCTACAGAACTAAAAACGAAAATTTCAAATAACAAAATTTAATAACTACTATAAACAATCAAAAACTTTTTTAATAATTAAATTGCTTCCCACCCTATAAACCCACAACCCGCTACGGAACTAAAAACTAAAAAGTCAATTAACGCATATAATATAAAAAAAGCAAATCTTATACAAAAACAAACATCACACACATATGAAATATTTACTAAAACACAAAACATTAATAAAAAATCGATATTTTTAACAGCTATATTTTTACAAACGATATTAAACACTTAGATATTTTTTACATCAATATTACTTACCTAAAATCGATATTCTTGACCACGATATTTTGTCTGACAATATTTCTGACCCACAATATTTTTACCTCGATATTTGTGCAATTCGATATTTTTACATCGATATTCTTACTCTGCACCGCACGAGTAACTTTAAAACAGCTTCTTAGGGAAGCTAGTGCACAATTCTTTCCTATTAAAACGAGAAATAGAAACAAGTATCCTTCTAAGACCTGTGGAAATCATCCAGAATCTAAGAATACAAGTAGTTGCTCCAGAGAGTTGGATACTGATCGAGGGGAATTTGGGCAACTGCTATACACAGGACTGTGGTAGATGTAGGTGAACCAACAAATTAAAGGAGTGAGCAGAATAAGGGTCTGTCTTGGCTGCATGAGTCTATCTTGGCCCTACGAGTGCAGGCATGAGTTAAGCCATGGGAACGTTTGTAATGGATATAGTGTACAAATATTCTAAAAAAACATGATAAAGTGTCTTCCAAATTCTAAACAGTATATTTCTTTGGCAAGTGATTCACCTTAGTACACCAGCTTGTATCACTGCACTGAGAGTTGCTCGTTAAAAGTGATTGTTTTTAAACATGAACTTCGAAACATTCATGCCCCCATGCCCCCATGCCCCACTCCGTCAATTATACCATCAATGACCGAAGTGGCAAGTCAGTTGTCATGTGCACTCTATGGGGGTCATTAGGATCGCGGACGGACTTGAGTCCGTCCGCGACCCCTGAGTAGGAGGGAACGTCCGCATGGGCTGCGGCGTTCCCTCTGTGCAGATTAGGATGTGACCGCCAGGGTGGCAGTCACATCCTCTATTTTTAACATTGCGGCGGGTGGAGCTTCAAGCTGCACCCGCAGCAATGTTAAAAATGCACGCATTGCATTTGTATGTAGAAAGTGGCAGGCACCGCGCGGTGCCTGGCGCTTACTGCATACAAATGCAGGGAGGTACCATAGGTACCCCCCATGTGCACCCCCCACCCTCCCCCTTCACCTAGGGGGCCCGCAACGGGCCCCCGCAGTGAAGTTACACATGCTTTTCCACGTCGGAAAAGCCGCCGCGGAAAAGCATGTTTCCAAGCACATCCTAATCTGGCTGACGGTGTCTGAGAGACACCGTCACCATATTAGTGCTTTTCCGCCGCGGTTGTAAGCCAACCACGGAGGAAAAGCTGCGGACGGAAACCAGGACCCACCAGCCATCCTAACGTGGCGGTGGGTCTTGGTGGGTCCGCAGAGGATTTTCCGCATCCTCCAGGCCGTCAGTGGCTTCTGCCGGCCCGGAGGATGCGGAAAATCCTCCATCCTAATCAGCCCCTATATGAGGGCTATATTCTAATTTTACACTGAGCAACATTATAGCCCATTAAGTCAAACACAAGAGAGATTTTAGTACAGCACACATCCCCACATATTTCAAGGTTTTCTCAAATAGGATGCACGTTAAAATAAAATTATTGTCTAGGATCACACATTGTGGTCAAGTAGACCTGCCAGGATTGATCCTAGGTTTTTCTGTTTAACATTGTGTAAGTTAGCCAATAGATTGGTATCCCTTTGTCGCTATTGTTTGACATCAAATTTTAATATTTTGTCTTTCATTCTTGGTGCTTGAGGTTAGGACGTGGGTTGCAGAGAGAAGCCACAAGAAAGTTCATCTCATTTGGGTTTAAGGGCTCAAGAGCACCTCACGAGCCAAACATCTGGGTCAAGCCTTCAGTGGCTCACCCACCACTATACTATATTCTGTGCCTGAAATAAGCTTAGATGCTGCTGCCAGTGTGATCCCTGGCTTGTATGAGAGGATATCATAGCTTGCACTGCTGATGACCATCTTGTACCTGAGCTGCATGAAGGGGGAATTTACACTGCTGCCTAATGCTGCACATTGTGTGTTTGTGATCACACACAGGCTTAGACTGCAGTTGCAGATGCTGTCCATGTTCTGTGCAGGCGAGGGAAGTTTACATTGTTTCTGACCAAATTGGTATGTGTCATACAGGTGTGAGGGAAACATGTACTTGTGTCTGATGCGGTACTTGTTTTGTGTGTGGAAGTCTTGCTATGCCTGTGAGTCAAGCTTACAGTCACACACCCCAGT
The DNA here is from genome assembly GCF_964263255.1 of Lissotriton vulgaris. Classification (NCBI taxonomy): domain Eukaryota; kingdom Metazoa; phylum Chordata; class Amphibia; order Caudata; family Salamandridae; genus Lissotriton; species Lissotriton vulgaris. The sequence continues at coordinate 162,414,287 of NC_141700.1, forward strand.
CGTGTTCCTTACACTTGTACCAAATCTGAAATGCTGCTTGTTCCTTGTATCTAAGAAAGGTGTTAATTGGTGTTGTCCAGAGCCACCGTTGTTGCATGTCTTTGAAGGAGGTTGCATTGGTTGGCACTGAAGTACCCCAGTTGTTCCATGTCTTGAAAGAAGCTTGCACTGGCCCTGTAGTACCACACGTGTTTCATGTCCTTGAATGAAGCTTGCATTGGCCCAGATGTACCACATTTTTTTCCATGTCTTTGATGGAAGTTTTCCCTGAGTGGCCTTGCAGTAGCACACTTGTTCCATTTCTATGAAGGAAGCTTGTACTGGTCAGCAGTGCAGTACCACATGTTCTATGTCTTTGAAGGACATTTGCACTAGTCCTACAGGGCCACACGTGTTCCATGTCTTTGGAGGACATTTGCACTAATCCTGCAGTATCATACATGTTCCATGTCATTAAAGGAAATTTGCACTGGTCCTGCAGTACTGCAGGTTTTTTTTATGTCTTTCAGTGAACTTTGTGATGCTCTTGACCAGTGTTGTATGTTTTATGCACAAGAGCAAAGGACGGCCAGGGCTCCTGCTGCTTGTGCTCCATCTGTTTCTGTGTGTTAAAGATTGGACCAAAAAATGGTTTTAGCCGTCTCGCCAACTGCACATTTTAATAGTACATAGTCTTGCTTCATTTATTCTACAAGTGACAGGATGCCTTTTTTTAGGTAGCAGTTTTGCGCTTTACAAGGATTGTTTAAAATAATAATACTTCATCAGTATCACCAAGTATCATTAACATATTAGTACAACTCTTCAGAATAGCATACATACAATTGGGCAGTAAATCAGCCTTCTTCATCCATTGGCACTGTTTCCAATGCTTGGCTTATCTGGTACACTACGGCTGGTCTTTAGGATGTCAGGTAGTCTGAGCAGAAGTATTTTGCCTGTTTACTCTGTGATACTCTGCATTCAGAGGCGTCCAACCTCCAAAGTAATTTCCTTTAGTTCCTCCCCCCTCAGCTTGCCTGCAAAGGCAGACAAGTCCTAATTAAGTAATGAGGGCCCGATTCACAGAACTAACTTAAGACAAAATCCTAAACTTACTACTTTTGGTATTCACAGAAGTTAGGATTTTGTCTTAAGTTTGTCTTAAAACAGACTTAAGACAGACTTAAGACAACATCCTAACTTAAGTCTGTCTTAAGTCTGTCTTAAGACAAACGTAAGACAAAATCCTAACTTCTGTGAATACCAAAAGTAGTAAGTTTAGGATTTTGTCTTAAGTTAGTTCTGTGAATCGGGCCCTCAGAGTACATCAGCTCCACTGCCATTGCTACTGGACCGCAAATGTGTTATGCAGAGCACCAGGATTCACTGCTACTACGAGCTGCAGAACCATGCAACCATCTTGAAACAGCTTTCTGCAAACGCTATCCTTCTTTACTCTTCCAAGATGACAGATCAGCGTGAATCTTTACTTTCCAAGTACAAATTTCAGATTCACATACTCTGCAATGCTGGTCCAGGTGTGGCTGATGGGAGATTAGATACCCTGGGTAGACATTCAGGCTTCAGTGTAGCTTATTTCAAGAGCTTTGCATTACACTGTGGATCGATGCACCAAATATTCAACCTGTGCCTCCCATGCCCCCGTCTGTCCAAATTCTGTTCCCTAGTGAGCAATGTACCTGTGTGTGAGCCGTGTGCTTGTGTGAGTGCAGGATAGCCACCATGTTTTATTAGTGCATTGCTAGGGGTGTGTCTGTATGAATGCAGGATTAACAGTGTCTTTTGTGAGCACATGGTAAGTTGTCTACAAGCTGAAAGTGGTGACTGCGTGAGGGCAGCATGAGGATGTGTCTATGTGAGGGCAGCATTGTGAGTGTGGGGTCCCTGCATGTTCTGTCTTGGTGTGAATGCACTTTAGTAGGGCCGAACCTGTTGGCTTTGGTCATGTTTTTAAGGTCATGTTTTTGACGTGCAGAAATGCAGTGCAGGGAGTGTAAATACAATAGAGTGTGTATGACAATGGTAGCGAGTTTTGTTACAGCAGATGTAGACTCTGTCGAAGGAGGGTGAGGACTGTTGAGGGTAGCATATAGGCTGAGATGTCATCCTGGTGAGGGGTCCAGTTACTTTGCTTGCACTGGGGACCATGCCAACCTAGCTAGACCACTGCTTGTAAACCCCTTTTACGAATGCACAATATTTCCCTTCGATGCTGTAATATCGTGTATGAGAAAAACACATTTAGCAGGTGGGGAATAGGAGTTCCAGGGCAGGGATGCCCATAAAGGCTTGGAAATACACCAACACTCAGGAGTTTGTGGGTCTCTCTAAAACGTTTCTCTGGTCCATTTCCACTCTAGAATGTTGTGTTTGGATGAGAACATTCCCAGATTGGTGCAGGTAAGGTTGAAGAGGTTTCTCAATGGCACAGCATATCTTTAAGGAACAAAAAAAAACACTTAACAATTGTGGTGCTTTTTCCCATGCACAGTTGTGCACTACATGCAATTCTGTCTTCACATAGTTGGAATTGCTAATTCACAAAGGTGCTCCAGGAGTAGGCCTTGAAACCTGCTGCTGTCTCAGGGTTCCAGATGCAACCTATGACATTTTTTGTGAAATACCAAAATGCTCAAATGTGCTTCCAGGTGAGCTGGTAAAACCTCAGATTGCGGATTTACTTCGTTTTTAAAAATAGGTCCCAGATGTCCATAGTGGTTCCTTGAAACAGATAATAACCAATCATAAGATGTTTCTTACTGTGCTTCCTGCCCAGTGTTGTGGCAAGAGACACGACCTGTGCACAATTTATTATCAAGATGTCATTGCATTCACAAATATCTTTCTATTCTTGCACTACAGAAATAGTGTAAACGTGGGCAGTAAAAGCTCAGTGGCAGAATGTGCTCTCTAATGTGGATTAGTTTGGTTCCCCAACTGGTACATTCATTACAAAATAAACCGCAAAAAGAAAGCACTAGATTTATATAAATGTGAAATATTATATAAGTCTGAGAATGCGGGTTACTTCTTTTAGAATTCATTTGAATGAGAATTCTAATTAGGGAGACGTTTTAAACAAGATTAATCCATTATTTAAATTCATGAATGCAAAATTTCCCAATCAATAAAGATAAACAGCCAATGTGTCCAACACATAGCCAGTGTCTCAAAAATCCCAAACTAATTTTTCATCATATCCTTATTGTCCTGGAGACATTATGTACTGAAATTGCAAACTAGACCCTAATCCTAAATCCCACTTAACCAGTCTCAACTGGTCATCTGGTCGGTCAGTGGGAGCCCATAGACGAAAATTATGACTGTAACCACAAGTTTTTGGGTATACGGGGCCTTAATCTCCGAAAGCACACCAAACTCCATCGAAAAGTATTGATCACAGTGGATCAAATCGGAGCTTCAACTGATGCCTCTCTAGAATGTGCCTAATGTCCCACCCCGCCAACTAATGAATTTCCAGTAGCCATAATAACTGGAAAACAAGGAATTTTGGATAGGTCTTGGTACCCTGAAATTGTCTCCATTGACTTGGGAGGGATCCCTGTTCATTTCTGCGCGGTGTATTTTTTTTTTTTTTTTTTTTTACTTTTAAGGGCTGAATTGCACATTTTCAGCCACCTGGACTCAAATTTACAAATTTTCTTGACATGGCAGCTATAAAAACCTGGACAATAGCCAACCTAGAAAAAAACGGTGAAAACGTTCTTTCACAAAGTAGGGTAGGTAGTTCCAGGATGAGTATAATGGATGCAGAGGAGTTGGTGATTTATGAGACAACGGCAAATGGGCGTTTTGGAGATAAATCCAGGTTTCTGCATGTGATGCAATGAATGTTCTAGTTTATGACGTCATGCATGAGTTTATTACAAGGCAGGAGACTCATTTTATGCAGTCTCTTTTCTTACTGTTTATTCACACACTGAAACACCATTACAATTCCCACAATCCTGTTCACCAAGACAGGAGGTGTAAACACAACATAAATACAGCATCACAATATAAATAGGGTAGTTCCACAAGTCATTTCATCTTTCTGAGTGTTGCTCTATGTGTTATATCTTGGCTTTGAATAGAGCTTGTTTGTTTAGGGAGTGCTACTTTGAAGCTGTTTGCTAATTGCTGGTTGGTGGCTGTTGGAGTCTTGCACATGGTCTGAGAGCATCATTGTTCCTGTAAAGGGGTTATTCCTTACCATAAGATTGTTATATACTAATAACTTTACATGATTTCCATTTCGCTGATTGTTGAGGCGAGTAGTGAAAACACTGTTAAAATGCTGCTACTTTCACTGAGAATGAGTGATACATTTAAAATAAGTTATTAGTAATAAAACAATACTGAAAATATTGCTACTCTCACTGAAAATGAAGAAGAAATAAAAAAAATTGAGAAAATCCATGAGTCTTTCTTGACGCTTGAGTGTTGAATTCTATGAGAAAAGCAGTAATTTCCTCTTTAAAACTGTGGGACGATACTGGAAACTCAGTGGCCAAAGCAATAAAAAGCTCCTTGAGACCATTAGAGTGCAATTAATTAATGAAAAATAAGGACGTGGGTGTGTAGAATGATGACTTGGCACATGATACGTTTGATGGCAGTTCAAGTACACATGATATGCATTTATATACCATTCGGTGCGAATTGGATTCGGACATGACTGGTGATCATAAGAGACATTTCAGTGACATTTGTGATATATATTTGGATGATTTATACAATGATGATAATTGAAATGATCAGAATGATAGTCCTAATACGGTAGAAAAATTGAAAGCAGAGAAACCGCAAACTATTATTCTGGATGCAGAGGGCAATCCTATGTTCAACCCCCGGTTTCTACAGCACCCCAATTCAGCAGAGTGGGTTACACCTCCATTCCTGGATGACCATGTGAAAACCATGGCTATAGCAATCAGGGCGAGGATGAAGGCTGAGTGCTCTAGGCCCTCTATTTCAGATAAGGAGCCCGTTACCCCTGCTATTGGTCTCAAAATGGTAATCATTTTGGGCAAGGGATGCAAGTATCCCAATTCCAGGAAGGGAGCTGAATGGGCCTAGGCATTCTTTCAGGCCAAGCTTTTGAACACTGAAGGTCGAAAACTGAGATGTTGTGCTTGGTTGAACAAGCTATGAATTCTGGTGAAACTTTGAATCCGGAGGTGGCTTCCAAGTAGGCCCAGAGGGCAATTTACTTTCTGGGGAATAGATATTCAGCGTTGTCTTACGAGAGGAAAAAAGGATTGCACTTGGGAATAGAATCTAAAAAAGAGGAACCCAAGGTAAAAGTTAGTTCCCTTCTCTCGTGGGCAGGTTAGTCTTGTGTTTTCAAATTTTGGAGTTGATATCAAAAGATCTATGGATCTTGCCAATAGTGAGGGAGCTCGGGATAGATTTCAATGCCATTCCGGTGAAATGCAAGTTCGCTACCCAGATACAACTCTTACAGGAAACTATGGATCTGATTTCTGTAGAGGGCCAGGATTTGTTGGCAAAAGGAGCAATAGAAAAGTTTCACAGATGTTCCGGGGGATTTGTCAGCTTTACTTTTTAGTTCAGAACTTAAACAAAAAGTGCAGGCCGATGATACATTTAAAATACCTCAATTACTTCATTTGGCACAGGCAATTTAAATTGGAAACAATTATCAGTATTCAGGACACCATACTTTCAGGAGTTTGGATGATGCATTTAGACCTGAAAGATACCTATCCCAGTATGTCTGGATCACAGGGAGAAGCATAGCCATACGATTTGGTCTTCCGTCTTTCCTATGTATTTCACCAAGCTCCTAAATTCAGTGGCAGCCATCCTCTGACCACAGGAGATAAAAATGGTAAAATATCTAGATGATTTGATACTTCTGGGCAAACAGAAGGATGTGCTGGTGACCCTGGTATAGGGAGTGTTAGGCTTGATTGACTATCTGGGAATGTATAATAAATATGGAAAATTCTGGCGTAATACTCTTGGGGAGAATGGATTTCTTGGAGTTCCCTGTGGACCCAGAGAAAAGTACTTTTCTACCTCCAGATTCAAACCTACAAATGATTGGAACAAGCTAAGAGGGGTGTTAGTTTAGCAACTGGCGAGACTGGTGGGTTTCCTGTCTGCATCTATTCAGGTGGTCTTTCCAGGCCCCCTTACTTTACTTCAGAGCATTACAGTAATTAAAAATCAAGCATGTTCAGAAGAATCTCAGTTATTCACAAATGGTCCTTTAGACAAGGATGCAAGAGTAGAGGTGGTATAGTGGATAGACCATTAAGATGCCTAGAATGGAAAAGCTGTCTTTCCCACCTTCTTGGATCTTGCTTAAGAGTCAGATGCATGCGTCTGGGGATGGGGGCAGTGTGTGGCACCTTCTAGACTGTTGTAGGATTTTCTGGGAGGGAGCGATCAATGCACACAAATAGTAAGAGCTTCTTGTAGACTTCTTTGCAATCCATAGTTTTGTAAGCAGTGGTGCAAGGTGTGTGGTGCTTCTTTGAATGGACAACTTAACCATGATGAGATACATAAACAAGTTAAGAGCATCGAGGTCACAATCTTTAAAGAATTTGGCCCAAGCATTGTGGGAGTTGTGCCTCCAGCAAGGTGTCTCATTGGTAGCAGATTAATTTCCTAGGTCAGGCAACAGGGTGTTAAACTGGTATTAAAGAAATCTGGACAACAGCAGGGAGTGGAGCTTGGGTGGGCAGATGAAAGAGGCTCTGAACAAAGTATGGGGACCATTCAATAGATATTTGTTCACTCCCAGACTATTCTTCAGCTGGGCATGTCTTATCAGCTGGAGATCGGATCCAAACTCCCAGACAACAAATGCCTTCTTCCAGGATTTGTCTTGGGGAATCATTATGCTTTTTCTCTATTTGCCACGATCTCCAGATGCTTGGCCCAGATTCACTAGCAGTTGGCATGAGCAGAGGGAGTAACCCCTTTGTGCAAGAGTCAGCCCTGGCACCTGATTTTGTTGGAACTGTCCAAAGACTGCCCAATTCATCTTCCAGTATTGCCTCGGTTGGTGAAAAGCCCTTTCGATCTGAGTTACAACCTTCTAGCTTAGGGCAAACTGGTGTTGGTGGCATGGCACCTTTCAGAGTGTCCCTAGACATGCCACGGCGTTAGCAGTCAGCTTTTGGGTATATTCAAGCTTCCTGGGCTAGGGCCGGAGTCAAAGCTTATAAATCAGTCTGGGAGGTTTGGAATGGCTGGTATCTGGAGCACATTTCAGCAGGTATTATAGAGGTTTTGAACTTCTTGCCATCCATGGCAATAGCGAAAAAGTAGCACAAGACAATAAATGGGTATAGATTGGTGGTACTGGAAGGTCATAGAAAGATTAATGGGAAGCCAGTAGGGCAACACCTATATGGGGGTGTAAGATGTATTATGCCCCCTCGTAAGCCTAAATATTCCACCATGTGGGATTTTTTTTTATACAGTCAAAATGTAATTGATTTTTTAATTAATAAACCATAACATGCAGTGCAGGTAGAATGTGTAATCTCCATTTAACAATAATCCTCTTTGTGCATTACCTACAAAATCATGTGGGACAGTAATCTAGTTTTGCAACTCTTTTAGTCATGAGATGATTATGACAAGTTGTCTTTGAAATTCTTGTCGGTATATTATGTTTGGTCTCATTTAAGAGGGTTTCAGATGTTCGGCATTGGAAATGTATGCAATGTATTTTATGTGGGGGTTGGGAGTGTTTACAATTTGACAACGGGAGGCATGACATCTCGGCTCCTACTAGATCCTTGGGGACTATCACCCTGCAATAATTAATATCCTTGCATATGCCACTCATGCCAGTATCTTCAATCACTTTGAGTATGTGGGTTATGGGTGTGATGGCTTTGGTAGGAGTGGATACAGATCACTTTGGCCATGCTCAGCTAGGGTGCTATGGCATCTAAAGCTTCTGGGGCTGGTGCTAGATTGGAGGACATCTTGAAGGCAGCTGACTGGTCTAGGAAATTAACTTTTAAAACATTGTACTGTAAACCAGTTGAACATGTTTCAGAAAGAGTTATGAAGATGCTTTAAACATGAATAATATTGTATGTATGTATGTATGTATAGGCATTTATATAGCGCACTATACCCGGAGGGTCCCAAGGCGCTTCGACCGCTGCGAAACCCTTCCTGGCTTCCCTGAGAGATGGTCCCTTAATGGGTATCTCCAGGGTGAGACCAGGCATCCCCGGAGGTCTGGTGGGGCCGTTAGTGAAGATGAGGCAAGCTAATGCCCAGAGTTGCCGAGTGTGATCGCTGATCAGAGTGGGCACCGAGGCGAGAGAATTATCGAGTCCGCTGACCCTGGTCCAGAAACCTGCCGCACCGGGAATCGAACCCTGGTCCCGGGCCGTCCTCTGCTCTCGGGTCTGCCGCCTCTAACAAGTGAGCCACACTACTTCCCATCCCATCTTGTAAACAAATTTTATTAAAGACAAGGGAGGTGAATATCACCTCTAATCTTTACCCACACATGAGATTTCTGGTAATGAGTGTTTTCACTGATTGTTGTGCAAGCCACAACTAACCAAGGGACCAGTTGAGATGGCAGGATCTCTTAGGGAGAAAGACACGTGTTCCCTGATGAGGAAGACTGAAATTTATTTGGAGGAATGACAGAAGCAGGAGGAACAAATGTTGTTGCTGTTGGGCTTTTATTGGTATTTGTATTATTTAGGTTTACACATCAAATATAAAAATATAAAAAGGTGTTGGGGGTCATCAAGAAAAGAAAAAATGACTCATGCAACTCCCTAATAATAGTGTGATGATGTATTTCTTTTCTGTTTACACTTCCTATGTTGGCTGTGGGAATTGTAGTTGCTTTTAGGTGCTGTGTGAATAAACAGTATGAATAGAGACTGCATAATACTTGCCTCCTTTATCTTTAATGCAACCAGGACTCCCAGTTTGTGACTTCTCGCTCCTATTTGAAAAAGTATTATTAATCACGTTACAATCAACAATTACAGACACATCTCTGACCTCTGCACTGCAATCAAGTTCCTTGAGAAACCTTTGTATTTGAGGTTCAGACACAGAATTCCAATAAGGACCTTCTTGACCCACTACAGTCCTCTCTTCCGCAATTCCTGGCTCAGGGAAATCCCTCCTTATGACCTTGGATGATGCCATCAAAGCCGCTGAAGGAGATAAGGCATGACATCCCTCATCAAAGGGCATTACCCCCCATACACAGACAATAGGATCCTACGCCCTTGTTCACTGATCTCTTCATACTAACCTATGTGTGCTCTATGCAAGTACCACCACCACCATACCCATCAAGATTGCTAGTAAATCTACGCATTTCCAGCCATCCAACTGAGAGGTTCTGGAACAAATTTCAAAGGAGGGTTCTGCTCTCAGTCTTAAATCACTGAAGTTACAGGGATTGTGAAAATCCAAGCATCACACAAAGAACAAGTGTAGCACAACCATGTAGCAGGCAAGAGGTAAATGTCTGGTATGAAGCCAGTAGTGAATATTGAAGCAAATATATCACAAAAGCATGGTGTGGCATGTGTACTGTCATTGACAGAAAGTTCATGGGCACTAAATTTGCACAGTTTGCTGATAACACTAAACCGCAAACAAATGAGAATTAGTAGAAATCTTGTTTCAGTGAATATTTATCATTTGTGCATCACCAAGTGAAGTTTCTTCATTTTGTTTGATCCTGTTAAAGTATTTGTTTCCAACACACTTTAGAATTATGAAAGAAAGTACTTTCCTACCTACTGATATATTCTGAAATATTTGCACTGTAGAAGTTGTGTTGTGTTTTGGAAAAAAATAACATCTTACAGCCTTTCCTTTCATACTCAGCAAACACGAATCTCCTTGTTGAAAGAACAAGCTGCAGTTTGTCAGAAGACAGAGCCTGACATTTTACCCCTCTGATAGTATAAAATTCAAAGGCATTTTACTGGTCATTCACCACAGCTCTGTGGGCTTCCCGGAGGGGATCAAGGCTAAAGATCCTGACTTATCTGTGATCATGGGTGCCAGAGGATCACAACTCTAAATGAATTGTGATTGAAGGAGCACACCCCTCACTGCCGCAGATACCACCACCCAGGGCCCCTGCACACCCGCTCCTAAGAAAAAATGTCAACTACAGGGACATGGACATGGTCCTACGGCCTGCACAGGAGGTCAGGGATGTCCGATATTAATCTATCCATATCATGGTCTTCTCGGACTGCACTTGAATGTCCAACGCCAATGGAAATCGTTCAAAGAAGTTAAACAGAAGCTCCACGACTGTTGTTAAAAGATATGTTTGGGGCAACATATGCTTCTGGGGTGGAAGCGTGGGGGGGTGGAAGTTGGGGAGGAGCAGCTTTGGCCGATGAGTTTTCTCCGGTGTTCTGTTATAATCCTCTTTTCAGTTTTTAAGTCAACCTTAGATACAACCCCTAACGCAGCACTCCTCATACAGCTATGGAAGTCTGACATAGAACTCTCCCACCTGTCGGTCCATACACTGAGTGCATTGGACCCCCTTACCATAACCCACCAACCAAAATGTCTTTCTACCTGATGTCTCAGAACGTTAACAGGCTTGGATTTTATCAAACAGGCTGCTATGCTGACCTACGCAAAACACACCCAACCCTCTATCCTCATGCTTCTGTAAACTTATCAGCTTGGCACTGCCCACCTCTTCCTCCGCAGAAATGGCTATGACAGGGTTTTCCACTTTGGGTACACCATGAGTTCCCAGGCAGGTGGCCATACTCATTTACTGATCCCTTGCACTGAAGGCGACCAACTGCACAATGGATGCCCAAGGTAGATATTTGAGCATAGAAGGATTCCTGGAAGGGCAGCAGTGCAACTTCCTAAGTGTTTACATTCCATGGCAACTGGTCCCCTCCACCGTTAGGGAAATAGAAACCCAATACTAGACCTCCCCCTGGGCATAACCATAATCGGGCTGGCGTTAAATGCACCCCTAAATCAGATAGGGACTCCTTGGCCCCCACATGGGGTCCCGCCAGCACCACATTAAACAACTTTGGAGAGGGATGGACACAATGGAGCTGTGTGACAGCTAAAGACTATGGCATCTGGGGGTCACAGAGTACACAGACACACCTCCGCAGCTCACAAAATCTGGCCCCATTGACCTGATCTGCTTCCGCGGCTGATGTTCATCAAATGCGGGCTTTTGACTTATACCCTCAAGGCATACTGGACCATTCCCCAGTCTCTCTGTGGTACGGCCTGTTGTGCCCTACCCCAAACCAAGTAGTTGTAAATCAACATGCCATAACACTGAGCTTGGTATTACATGTCTTTATTCCTCGGCATGTAACCATTAAGTGAATAGTCTACATCATGAATTCTATAACCCACATCCACACCCACACATTAATAACACTGTTTTACGGAGTTCGTTAGAAACCAAAAGAGTCCAGTCTTCTCAAAAGCAGAAGACACTACATCTCCTCTTTGTTTAATAAAAAGTACAAATACTACATATATACATTACAACTCTTCCATAAGTCGTTATGGTGCTCAAATCAACTGCCCAGATCTGGTCATGTGAGGCTGAGGAGATACTGGAGAAGGGTCCATGGCTTACATTGGTGGCAGAGTCATTGGTGCAGTCATTGGGCTGTCAGGATTCTCATTTGGATAAGTTTCACTCCTGACATCTGAATTTGCTGATGCTCGAGGCAGGTGTTTGAAATGCAAAGAATCTCACGTAATGGACTTTCCAGGACAGTGAGCAGTCACCATGTGTCCCTTACTGGTCACAACCCTCAGTGGGTCAGCATCAAAAGGAGCATCAGACTTGCGTTTCCGTTTTTGTCTGAAGGTCACTTGGTCTCCTCTGTTCAGTGTAATGAGCACAGCAGCGTTGGTCTGCATGTACATATATTTATATAGCGCAAATCACCGACCCGGTATCTAAGCGCTAGCTTAGGAAACCAGTCCTGGTATTCCCCTGTGAGATAACCCCGGCAGGGTATCCACAAGGTGAAAGCCAGGCATCCCACTGCGAGGGGCCCTTGTGGAGATTAAGCAAGCTATTGCCCAGAGTCGCAGAGTGTGAACCCGTGAATCAAGTAGGCACCGGAACGAGAATTGTCGAGTCCATGGACATTTTAGGACTCAAGACCCCGCAGAGCCGGGAATTGAACCCTGGTCCCCGGCTGACCTCTGCTTCCAGGTCTGCCTCCTCTAACCAGTGAGCCACACTTCTCCACAGTGCCATTACAACACAGGCAGTACAACGAACACTCCATTACCACGCATTCCATTACCACGCAAGTCGTTACAATGACTTGCTTTAGGGAACGTGTTGTTGGATTTTAAATCCAAGGCCTTCCCTAATGTTGGCAGACTGGAGTTGGAATATTAAAAGTGTCATTTTGCGACTTGTGTTGTAATGGTGCGCATGGTAATGATGCATTTGTTGTATGAGCCACGCTGTAAAGGCATGCGTTGTAAAACCATGCATGATTACATCATACATACCTTCTTGAGGGTAGTCATGAATCTGTCGACCACACCATTTGTCTGTGATCATAGATGTCTTCTGTTCTGATGCTTGATATTTAAATGAGCGAGAAAGTCTTTAAATTCCTGACTACTGAAAGGTTTCAAAATCAAAGGAACAAAATGTTCTAGTTTCTCAATGACTCCGTCACCAGAAGTTGATGACAGATCTTCCACCAGAGGAAAATGGGAATATTTGTAAACAGTTACTAGTAGATGATGTCCATTGTCAAGGATTCCAAAGAAATCACATGCAAACCTCTCCCATGCAAGTGTTGGGAGATCAGGAATGTTTAATGGATGTGGGGTTGTCTTAGATGACTAACAGTTGCATAAATGACATGCCTTCAACTCTTTTTCAACTCTTTCATCAAAATGGGGGAACAACACTTGGTCCCGTAAAGCTCGTTTCGTAGCAACATTTACACTGTCTCCCTCAGGGACCAGCTCAATAAGTTATTGTCTCAAACTCTTGGGTATGACACTTCTTGACACTCGTAAGATGATGCCTTCTAGAGTAACTGAAAATTCTTCTTGCACATTTTCTAATTTCTTGTATTTAAGGTCATCACGAAGAGGTCGACTGGTGTGTAATAATGTCTTTGAGTATTAGCAAATCCCTGTCAGTACTCGTAGCAGCAATGATTTGTTCTACCGACATGGCAGCAAGGGTACTGTGAATAGTCAGCAGGGTTTTGATCTTTTCTTGAATGATGTACAATCCTATAATTATACTCTTGCAATTGCACCCCCACCTCTAAAAGCGAGTGGGCATCTTGGCTTTAGGGTTGCATAATATGGTGAGCAAGGCTTGGTGGTCAGCGAAAACTGTGTAATGTTTTCCATACAGGAAAGCATGAAAATATTCACAAACCCACACTACAGCTAGTCTTTTTTCTCAGGTTGTGAATTAGCACGCTCTGTCATTGACAAACTTGAGCCAGCATTAGCTACAATGTGTCTTGTGGCATTTGTGATATCCAGTGTACTGGGCAAGGATGGCACCCAACCCCACTGGTCTCACATCAACAACTTCTGTCTGCAATTTTGGATCAAAGGATGCCATTTCAGTTGCATTCTCAATTGCATGCTTGATTTTCTTGAAGCTTTATTCAAACTCACTTGACCATTGGAATGGGACATTTCGTTTTGTTGAGCCTCTCAATGGGGCACTTACAATAGCAAAGGCATGGATCTCAGCATACTTACATCTTGTGGGGGAGAAATGGATGAAAAGGCATTTACTTTGTTCGGGTCTGGAGTAATTTCCCCATCTTACTGTATGTATATATGGAAATTTTCTAATAAAACTGTTGAAATGAAAAAAAATAAAAGACATGGCCAAAGAACTTGAGTTTGGCTTGATGTAAAATGTAAATTGATACTTGTAAATTGATACTTGTATAGCGCACTACTCACCCTTTGCTGTATTTAAAGTGAGACCTGAATCGCCAAATATACGACACACATGTTCAAGAGCTTTATCGTGTTCCTTTAGTATGGCCCCAAAAACTAGTATGTCATCACTGTAAACGAAAGCATTTGTGACTGGCTATATTATGCGACGAATGACATCCTGAAAAAGTTCAGCAGCTGATGACACTCAGAAACTCAGCCTTTTATATTGAAGCAAACAAACATGAGTCGAAAAGGTAGTAATTCACATACAATTCTCTTCCAGTTCAAGTTGGTGATATCCTTCGTTCAAATCAGGGCAGGAAAAGATTTTTGCCCCATTCAGCTGCGTAATTATGTCAGCAATGTGCAGACTTGAATGTCGTTCTCTTTCAATTGCCTTGTTTGCTTGGCGCATATCAACGCAGATGCGCACATCTCCTCCACTATCCTTTTTCAACACTACCACTATGGATGAAACCCATGGCGTTGGAACAGTGGATCGCTCAATCATGTCCTGCTTTAATAAGGTATCAAGTTCTTTCTCAACAGCCTCTTCTAAATGGAATGCAATTAGATGAAGTGATTGAGCAACAGGACGATGGCCTCATTTATGTGAAGTTGCACTTTCATGGTCTTAAACCTTTCTAATCCATGAAACAAAGATGGAAACTGATTCATTATCTCATGACAGGCATTGACACTGTAGATTATTGGAATTAGCCCCATTTCAGCAGCAGCACTGTAACTGAGTAAAAATGTGCTCAATGGAATGCCTGACAAGACATGAATTGGTGCTTTTACTTCGTATTTTTATGCTTCACAGTGGCTATGAATGAGTCTTGACTTTGCAGTGGTGTCAAAGCAGCCCATGTATACACTTTGGTTTTTTATAGAGTTAAACAGGGTGCTGGAGACATTACTTCCCCACTGGCATAATGTTTATTGACTTTCAATGTGATCTTGGGACAGTGTCCAAATTAATTTGGCACTTTCACTTGCCGGCATAGGTTTGACCAGCATTCTTCCTTGTAAGAAGCTAACCCTTCATGTGCAAGTCATCCAGCAGTCAACATTGATATCGAACATCCATCTTCCTCACCGTCGCTCGATAATGATGGTGATGAACTTTTAGGCAAAGAATTTGACGACAATTGACATTGTAAAGTTTCTACTTGCCTTAACTGATGTTGCCCCTTGGCCTTGTGGGCGTGTGTAGAATGTCGCATTTGGAACTTTCATGCATCCATTTTATTTTCTCCACATAACATACTTGATCTGGAATCTATTTGTTTTTCTGAATGTCACATTATTGATCTGGAATCTATTTGTTTTTCTGAATGTCACATACTTGATCTTTCACTAGCTTTGTAGACTATTACAAAATGGTTCTCTTTCCCACAGCCTTTGAATACCTATCCAATAGCCGGACATCTACCCTCATGTGGAAAGGAAAATCCACATAAGAAATACAGCTTATTTTTCTTCAAAAACATTACCTTATGGACTTCTGCCTTGTGTTTCAACATACTTTTCATACTCACCTCTGATTCGTTGTAGGCCATTTCGGCCTCCATGTTATCTGCATGTCTGTCAGCTGTCTCCACCACTCCGGCAGCCATGAGTACTCGCTCCAAACTGAGTGTTTTTTTCACTATTCATCGTCTGAAGGAATAGGACAGGCAACCATATATTACTCTGAGATGCATAGCCCCTTCATTGTTAAAGTCGTTGAACTTGCAATGCTTTATGAATCAAGTCTTTCCACAAACTCATCCATCGTTTCACAAGCTCTCTGCAAATCCTGACTGAAAATGTACCTTTTATAGTTGACATTCAGTATTGGATTGAACTTGGTGTTTAACGTTGCCTTAATTTGACGGGTCATCTCTTCATTATTTTGTGGTAGATTCTTTATCACTTCTTTTAGTCCCTCACCTGCCAACTTCTTTAGGTATTTAATGATATTTTTTCATTTGCTTCTTGCAGTGCATCAATTAAATAATCAAAAGTTTTGATCCTTTGATCCAGGCAGTCCATCTGTCGCCAATATTCTGCTTTTTGGTGATTTCGAAGGAATGCAATGGTTTTAAGAAAATAGTGGCATTATAATCAGTTATGGCCATTACTGACGTAAGTATGTACTGTTCACCTGGACTTCTACCATTCATATCATTTGTAAGTCCTTGCGACGTGCTGGGTTCAGGATCCTTATGGCCAGTCTGAACTTGTGTGGCTTCCTTTCGCGTTGCAATTGAGCCGTTCAATTTCTGAATAACTTTCGAGTTGCACGGAGCGCATTTTTCATCTTCTGTGGTGTCCACTTCGGGGTTCACTACTGGGTATTCGCAATCCCTGGGCCAAAGGCTGTTCTATGATGACTCTGTTTACTCAAGTTCTGATAAGCGTGAATGTATTCTCTTTATGTTTGGTTGTCACCGATTCTAATGTTTCTCCGCCTTTATCATTTCTTTGCATTCACCTACTTCTGCTCACAGCATTCTCTTGCACCTGGCTGTTGCCGCTCGCTGCACTTTCTATACCTGGTCGTTACTGCTATTAATGTTTCTTGGTGTTAGAAATGTCCCTGCTTTTAGTGCTTTCTCACACTAAGCTAGCACAGCCTCTAGCACTTCTCTGTACCTCTTTGCCATTGCCTTTAGCATTGTCGTACTGTGTGAATGGCGACTATGTGTCACGTTGTCGTGCAGTACTTCTTGTCTCGACTTTATCAGCAAATTTCCAGCCGATGACAAAGGCAAGGCCTTTGCTTTCCTCACAGGCCTGGCACTGGCTGAAGTGTCACTTTGACTCCACATACACCAACCGTCGATTTTCACTTTGACTGTGGCACACATGGCATGCTTGAGGAGTTTGCTGGACCACTGCAACCTCTCCAGGAGAGCACGCTCAGTTCTTTGGGTCATGGAGATTACGTGATCCTTCATCTCCTCGCCAGATGTAGCATCTTACCCCAGCCTGGGTACTTGTAAAAGATCACACCACACATAGAACTTGGTATTACATGTTTTTGTTTTCCAGCGTGTAACTTTTAACTGAGCATTCTACATAATGAGCTCTATAAGCCACACCCACGCAGTTATGTCACTGTTCCACTGAGTCCATCAGGACCCAAAAGAGTCCCATCATCTCTAACTCATAAGACCCTACACAGCCCAGCAACCGATGGCCCCTAACCCATTTGGCATCTTAACGCCTGCCACCCCAGAGAGCCCCAATGCGAGAACTATATACCACCTAGATTGAAACCGATTTCCAAAACAATCATGGTTCTATTGTATCGCCCATCACCATTAGAGGCATGATGAAGTTGCATGTTCGAAGACAGGAGAGAGGTAAAAACCAACTCATTACATCCCTTGAAACCCACATCACTGGACTGGAAAGTTAGTCCCTGGGAGAGGATTCTGAAGCCTCCTGATGCGGAGTAATCCTTTCTGGTGTCTTCCTGAAGCTCTTGATGAGGCCCGTCGATATGTGCTGGTGACAAAAGCAGGCAGTTGCTCCAGTGGCTAATAACCAACAACCTGGCATCCAGGTGGTTCAGGGGTGCGGGACTGTTTGGGTGGGGTTGTTTGCATTCTAGCGCTAACACTCCTCACAACTTGTGTGGCCTCTTTTTTTATGTTTGTAATGTTGCATGCACAAATGCCTAGCTATTTATTAAAATAATACTGTTTTGCGCATTAGAGTGGATGAGGTGGTCTGCAGTAATATTCGGTTGCTAGAAATACAGACTCACAAACCTAATTCCTTTTGATTCCACATACTTTTCTATTTGTCCTATTGCCATGCTGGAAAAGGGATTTTTTTCATTCTCTACAGCACTTAGGATTGCTATGGTATGCTACAGACATACTCAAACTTGTATTATTCCTCTCTTATGAAACCAAACATATCACAACACGCAGTAGCTTCTGTACACTTCTAGACACTATAATGGAGACATTATTTATCTGTCTTGTAGAATGAGTACTGGGTCTAAATCTAGAGCCCCCTCCTCTCTTCACAAACCATTATGTAGTGAAAGGTATAAAAGATAATGGTGTTGACGGTGGGGAAGGGCAGATGGACCGGCTGCTAGAGAGCTGCTGACTGAGGATCCTAATGGCATAAGTCATGCTGGGTTGTACATGACCTGGTATATAAATACATAAATACTATATATGAAATCAGCTGTTAATACCTTAGTAGGTTTTTAGACTAAAGGGCTCATTTGAAGTTTGGTTGCACCAGAGTACCCTCTACGCCAAACTTTTGGGCAACCCACCCATTTAGAGGTGGGAAGACAGCCAGGTTTATGTCAACTGAGTCCCGTTTACTCCATCTGTGTAAACCTTCCTCTGTCCGCCCAAGGGAGTGGGGGCCTTTTTAGGTAAGTTGTCTGACCTTTTTAGATTGGTCATTCCGATGTCTTTATGTACTGTCCATCACCGCCAGCATGGCATAAGACTCCCATGAGAGGGGTCATTATCATTATTTTTTTGCAAAAAAAAACTCCTGCTTTGAGAATTTGTTTTCGAAAATAGAAAACTCTAGAAAAGTTTGCCAGCTGTTGCCATGTTTGTAGGAGCCATTCGTCAAACCTTTCCTATATTGTCAGAAGCTGCCTTAATGGCAGTTCCTCCCAATGTATTACCGATGTCCTTGGGAGCAGCGAACATCTCTCAATTAATCAATCAGGGTTGGTAAAGCACACCTACTCACCCGTGAGGGTCTCAGGGTGCTGGGGGGGGGGGGGCAAGGGGCAGCTCTGTTGAGTGCTGGGGTCATCCGTAGAGCCAGGTCTTGAGGTCCTTCCTGAAGTAGGGCAATGTGGGAGATTGCCGGAGGTGGATGGAGAGGGTATTCCAGGCTTTGGCTGCCAGGTAGGAGAAGGACGTTCCTCCCGTTCTGGTCTTGTTGATACGAAGGACGGTGGCCAGAGAGAGCTGGGCTGATTGGAGGTGTCTTTTGGGTATGTGGAAGGAGATGAAATCTAAATTTGGTGGGTGGAGTGAAGGCAGGGTAGTGGAAGTAAAGTCCTCTGCCACCCTCTTTGCCTTTACTTAAACTGCCACCCTAAATCAAGCCCTAAGTGTGTAGGGATGTGTGATACGTTATGAACGGACTATCTCTCACTTTCAATCTAATGATAGTTTTACACTGAGCTGTTTATAATCAATATGGCAGTTCACACATGATGTTTAGAAGGATAATACAAGACAATGAGTTTTTTGTACAATACCAATACGTGTGTGTGTTTAATTTATTGGGATGCTGGGTACACCTTCTAATGGGGCTTAGTAAATCTTCTGAGTGACCCCAATAATTTCAGGAACATGACATCCAATGTGGAGCTCTATCACTGAGCTCCCAGCACCCCTACAATTTAAAACACAAATGAATCCCGAGACATTTGGGGGTGTTTTAAGATTCTCCAAAGATCTAGGAATGGTGTCCCCTTATTCAGTTGAGGTTAATACATGCTGTACATTTACAAAGCATGTACCCAAAGTATTAGAAACAGTATTTGTAAGCATGGGCTTAAGAGGCAGAAGAAGATGAAATAGAAACCATGGATATGAGAATCTACACCCGACCGTAGCACACGCTCTTGACAGCAAAGAGGTTACTAATGGGTGGGTGAACTTGCTGTGGTGGTTGGAGCCACCCCATGAAATACCATGGAAGTGTTCTATTGATTGAATGAAACAGAAGCTTCAGGTGCAGTACAGCAATTCACTAAATACACAATACTAGATCCTCGCACTGATTGCAATTCTTATGGGTTAATTGAAATATCATTCACTGACAGTTCAAAAAAGTACATATTGCAGTAGCAAGACTCTGATGGGTCAGGCAATATGAAGGCACACACAGACACTCAAGCACTTGCCATTAATCTACAATCTAGTAATGCAATAATGGGGCATTGCCCAGCTAAGTAGAATAAATGTATGCATTTGGATTTCTAGAAGCAGTGTACCGTTATTCTACTCTGTGGGAATGGGAATGGTGCCCAATCTTCAATAGAGTCAGTCATGGGGAAACATTTGCAACTCTGTATATTCCTACACATGGCACTCCACCCATAGCAGTCTTACCAGAGGATCCCAAACAAATACAGAAGGCTGGAGTTTCACCTGCTGAAGACTTTAGTATGAAGCTAATAGGGAGCATAGACACTTTAGCAGCAATCTGTTTTGCCAGGAGAAAAAGTAAGGTGGCTCTTTTGTATACAGCTATTCCACAGGATCAGAAATGATGTTGGCAAAGATTATCCTTGGGGTTTATTTCTCCGTGGAGTATCTCATTCATTATGCAACGCGCATACAAAAAAAATACAAAAGACACATAGATGTAGCAAATGGTTTCCACTCAAATCACAGCTGTTGATTCAGACTATTTAGCTGCATTCACATTCAGTGGCATATAATGCAGTTTTACATGATAACTGTATTAGCAGAAGAATAGCCCCAAGGTCTTTTCAGCGTGTGTTATTGTTTTGATACAGGAAGACCTAAGCACAGTGTTACGTGCATACGGCATTTACAACGCAGATGTACTAGGGGAGCGCATTCATCATGAGGAAAGGATAAACACAATGCCGTGAGACTCATGCGACAAAATAGATTCCGGGAAATCTAAAATGTGTTCCTTAAATGTGAGTTTTCCCGGATATGAACCATCAAGTGAAGGAAAAGGGCCAGCATTAGAGATCCTAGAAGTGTGGGGAACACGAGAATCCCCAAATACACTCAACTCAAATCCTTCAGTCAATAAATGAATCACTTCGGTTTCATTATTCTGCGTGCAGTGTTACAATGTTTGTTTGACACACTTGGAACTGAGTGGGTACAAAGACTCAAGGAGGAGGGCAAAGAGTGCTGAGGAGTTCTGGGCATAGATTCTGCCTTTAAAAGATTCTCTTGGTGGATACACAGCACACGCTGGCCCACCAGATTTAAGGAATCTATTCGAAAGGCAATTCTTCTATCGACCAAGCCTCAAAATCTGCAATACAGATGTGAATAGTACCAGCAGTAACCCAGATGCAAATTCAAATTTAACCCGAAAATAGATTGGTGATACAATCATCATACATCAGAATCACCCTGCCTCCTAGTTATTGCTTTCCAGCGTAAGATGGGCATGCTGAAGCTACAATACCAGGGGCAGGAGATAGGGATAATCCAAATTAATCAGCTAGATTTGAGCTGATAGGAGCAGCCAATGAAGGTACAGGCTCATTCCATACAGCAATATTAGCATCTTTAATAGGTTTTGGGAATTTTGATGGTGGCTGATGATGTCAAAGGGTAATCATAAATATGCGCGACAGTGTAAAATTTTCCAAATAATGAAGTTGTCTACAACTACCATCAATGTCCTTGACCAAAGGAGCTGAACACTACACAGCAGTTTATGTCAATCACATCAGTCCTCTGAAGCCAGTAAATAAATATAAATGCAGAAAGGTAGTTTAGGTGTGGCCTCAGCTCAAAACCATGACTTGCACTGTCGCAAAATACTTTTGTTAAGTAGCGCTAGATGGACTGCGCATCTTACTTTTGGACCAGGGACCAGCATCTTTATCCAAAATGCTGCTAGTGGTGCTTGGCGAAGAGAGTGCTTCAAATTATTTGCTGATGCATAAATAATATGCTGATACATATATTGCTGACCAGCTCACCATTTGAAATTTTACTTAGCATAAATATGTACGTGGCAGACCATCCGGGAGATGAAATCCTTATGATCAATCCTGTTACAGGATTTGCAGAGAACACAACAAAGTTTGAGTGAAGCACAATCTGCAGTTCCCGCAATGTCTGCTGCAGTTGGCTGGTTACAAAGGGCTGGTGAGTTGTGTGTGAAAATATGGGAGAAAAGAGAAAAGGTTTGGGCACTCCTACAGAGAGACTTTGCCAATCATATCAATGTTAGGTACCAGAACTGTAATATTGCCACCGGTGCCCAGAAAAAAAAGAAAAAATAAGTTATTCGACTCAGTGAATACCTACCATGTGGCCGATCCTGGACCATCATCCTGTGCTGCAGACAGATACACCCCAAGTTTTGTTACAGTCAGAGAATAGAAAGCAACCAGGTTGTGGGAGTACCCATTACAGCTTATCACTACCTGCACATCAGATGCATGCTTGGAATTTTGGTGACATGTCGCCACTGGTTACATTTAACCAGATTACTATGGCACTGCATATACACCTTGGGAATGCAGCACAAACATAGTTACTCATAGCTTTACTACATCACAATAGACCCATAACTAAAATTAAAGAATATGTGTATAGATTGCGTGCTACATTATACAGTTTACCACATTATAACAGATATCACATATCGTTGTTGGCGGTGAAGCTGGGTATGCACTCGCTACCCATCTCCTCACCCCCCTTCCAATGACTAATCACCCGCCTCAACAGACGTACAGTAGGGCACACATACATACATGAGCCATCGATGAGCAGAGTTTTGGGATCATCAAGTCACACTTTAGATAATGTGACCACATAGGTAGTGCTCCAAAACTCCCCAGAATTTGCCTGCAAAAATACTGTAGATAGTTGCATGTTGCATAACATCATCATGCAACAAGACTTTCAAGCAGACCTTGAAAGATGGCTCTATTAATGTCCCGGGGTGGGAAATAGAGCAGAGGTTATGATCTAAATGTACTTGACCAGCTAGTTGCCTCATTTATCACCTTAGCTACTAATTTTGTTGCTGCATCACACTGGTTCTAAAGCGTTGAGTCAATGATGAATGGTGGAGTATGGTACTATCCATAAATACCATCCTGAGACACCAGTATTGCAATACCACACAGAGAATAAGGCAGCATCCACCTACACAAAGGTTGCACCCAAACTCAAAGTCACTCTGTCGAAAGCCGAATGACTCTGACCAGTGTTCTGAAGTGGGTGCCAGGAGATGCCACATTTATCCCTGACATGGCCTATTGGGTGGAGATGATTCCTGGGCATGCCCTAGTTAATGGGATAAATGTTCCTAGGGGCCTACTCTACCTACATTTTCAAGATGGCAGAAGTCTTTGAGCACATTAAACTTGATCTCTAAAATCTGGGTGTGTACATGTCAAGTGTACTTTAGTAATCCTAGGGTCCTTCGATGTCTAACATTAAAATCCAGTTTGGAGCAGTCACGGTACGACCAGCTCCTTCAGAGCAAAAGTCTAATAGAACAAAGCAGGGTTTCCCAGCAGCCAGACAGGGAATACTCAAGAATTGTTTTTGCAACCTGTTCTCGCTCCTAGAAGTGCACCCCATGTGTTATATGTAAAATCCTAGTTGACTTGTCAAGCAGGTTTAATACTCCAGAATGAGTTGACACTGTAATGTCAAAAAGAGGCCCAAGGTGGTTGGAGCCTACCTGCCTGACTGTGGGACAAAGGAAGCCCCCTTCTGAGAAGTCAGCTAACATTTGCCTAAGGCAGGCAGGTTTCTTTGAAGTGGGCCCCAAGTGCAATATATAAAACCAAAGCAGACCTGGTAAGAAGGATATGACATTCAAACAGGATTTGACACTGTATTGTCAAAAAAGATGCTCACAGTAACACCCTGCAGATTTGTCAGGTACTTGGCAGATTCAGAGGGTGCATTTGGGCCTATTCAGGTGAGCCTATTGTTTGCCTCTGGGGTTTCCCCAAAATCACAGGATGTTCAGCGTCTTTGCCGAGACTCAAACCAAGTTCCCCAGCTTCGAGGTCTACCAACCTAGCCGTTAGGCTTTCTGCGGCAAAAGTAAATACATCTTGTGGCATTCTGTTGTCAAAAGATATCAATGTTTGAATGCAACACCCTTAATTAGATACTAAAAACATATTTTCCCATTCCAGTCTTTCATCTAAATTGTAGTAAGAAGTCTCAAGACACTTGAAAAACTATAATGCAAGTGTAACCTCTTTCATTGATGTTGTTCAGTAAAGTTTGTTAATCTTGTAAAACAGTTTACTGTAACATTATTTTAAGTCTCAAAAGTTGACCATAAAATAGCACCTTTTTGAATGCTTTGGATAAAGCCTAGCTATAAATAGATCTTATAATCTTATGGTATTTTGTGTAATGGTTAAATAAAAAATCTACCATACATAACATTGACATATTAATAATTAGTAATTGGATTACTTATTACTACAAACTCTATTCTAGGCGGCTCTATTTTAGTTCATTAATACATTTTAATAATTCTAGTGATAATCTGTTCCAAACTCCAAAAATCTTAATAATGTATTCATATTGTAATATTCTTATCTGACTATCTTATTTGATAATGTTAAATATGTTAAATGTATGCATAAAAGTAATGAATCATGATGAAGCCACATTTGATCATGTGGTATAATGAGAGATCCCAGCTTCACTTCAAATGGTTTTCGTGGTCAGTTTGGATTTCCATTATTTCTTGGAATTTGCCATCAAAACACCCAAGTTAGGGGTGCAAAGTTAACCCATCCAATCTACATGGTTCCAACTGGTATACACCTGTTACAACGCATTCGTTACTCCGCACTACCATTACAACGTGACTTTTACAACGCATACCATTACAACGCATTGCGCTGGGGGGCGCTCTAGGATAGGGAATAAGTATAATTTACTATCCAACACCTTCCCTAGGGTCCACGGGGACTGGAGTTAGAATAGTAAATTATACTTACCACTATCCAGCACCTCAAAGCGCTATGCGTTGTAATGGTATGCATTGTAATGGTCGCGTTGTAACGGTAGGTAGTTGTAATAGTATGCGTTGTAACATGGTACATCCTTCCAACTTCGTGGGTTTCACTGTACTCAACGAGCAAGGGTTTTTTACAAGGTCTCTTAATTTATAAGATGATTTACACTGGTCAAGTATAGATTCTATCCAATGCTGACAAGGGTACTTTATCATTTTTCCTAGTGTTTTGGGATTGAGGCTTTGGGCACCACAGACATCAATTGTAGAAGTACAAGATGTTTAGGCACTGGCTCTTTCTCCAGCTACCACACTGTCATATTAGTCTTCAAATTAAAACATTTCCAATGAAATATTTGTTCCACATTTCAAAAGTGAGCTGTAGGTAGACCAGGTGTGCACAGATTCTAATTAGTAAATGCTTTGGGATGAGCATCAGTTCTTCTTAGCAACTTCAAAACCTATATTTATAGGAGCAAACTATAAGATGGACAAGAGTTTGGCTCCTATTTACGACTCTTAATGGAGTTCTAAACATTGTTTAGTGGAATTTAAATACCTATATGTGCCCAATCAATATAATTAAAAACTGTGCCCACAT
Organism: Lissotriton vulgaris; assembly: GCF_964263255.1. NCBI lineage: Eukaryota > Metazoa > Chordata > Amphibia > Caudata > Salamandridae > Lissotriton > Lissotriton vulgaris. Next base: position 162,439,563 of record NC_141700.1, read on the forward strand.
ATGTGTACTGTTGGAGGAATGGTACAGCTCACATGCATAGGCGTTTGGAGAAAGGTACTACCCACAGAAATTCTTATAACCTTGCACAAAGGAATCCTGGCGACATGTTTGATAGCTTTTAACCTACCTGCAAATTTGACACTGTAATATAACTCTATCAGATACAAAGAAGTCTTTTTTATAAAAGGCCACACCCATGCATTTGTATGTAGCGGAGAGGTTTTCTCTGCTTAGTGACACACGAAGACCTAAAATTGTCTAGAAGAGTATCCATGAGTAGATGCAAATTTCTTCCAAGCTGAGTAAGCACACATCAAGTTCAAGGAACTACATGTATTCATTGATCTGCTTTTGTTGAGCCAGATAATTTGGAATTATAAACACCCTTGCCCAGAATGGGTCAAGGAGGGGCTCCTTGACCAATGGTGATGTTAGGATGGGCTAATTTTCCTATTTGGATATCACCAGGTACTTCTGGCCCCAAGAAATGCTACCTATAGGATTTCATCACTCCGGAAAGAATTTTCTAAACCAGGAGGATGATGTCAGCTGTCACTGGGTATCAACAAATGATGTGCCACTTATTCAAGAGACAGAAAGGGGTCAGGGTCTTCCAAGACAATGTCCAAGCTTTTGGTTATAGTAAGAAAGAGCATAATTACATTTTGGAGGTGGTTCTCCGCATTATTGAAGTGGTCAGCGAATAAAATTGGTTCAGTGAGAGCTGAGGAAGAATGAGGTAGATTACCTGGGATGCAATTTCTGCAGGACAAAAAATACCTAATCTTTGGTGTTGCAGGCCATAATGGGATTCACCAAAGCTAATTGTTTTCATTTTTGTGACTCAATATTATTTGCATTAATATGTATGCAAGTGCATCTGGTTTAGGGGGGCAATTCTAAATCAGTGTGATACAGAGGGCAAGAGAACAAAATCATGTTAGTCTGGAGTTGGGCAGTACAAATATTTAAATTGTGTATATAAATTGTGTATATATGGGCGCGTCAAGTTCAAATTAAGGATGAATCACACAACCCTTTTGCAAATTTTAAGTGAGGCAAATGTGAATGCCAGTAAGACAACTTCCCATTTTGCAAGGCCAAGTACCAAGTTATTGCAGTATGATTTCAATGTCCATGTCAAAAAATTGATGAGACATGAGAGGAGAATAGTTTTAGAGATGTAGAATGTTTTGTGGCTATTGTTGAAGCCAATGTGGAAACTAGTGTGGCGAAGGAAGAATGAAGGAAGGTAATCTAAAGTGGATATCATAGGTATTTGCTGCTGCTTCGCTTATCACAGACTGATGCTTACGTCCGACCGGGATGAACGGCAGTATGTATTGTGTGGGACTTTGGATCCGGAAGGGGGGCGGAGGGTGGGCAAGGTTGGGGGAGTTGGGTTGGGGGAGGGTTGGGGGTGGGTTGGGTACTTGTTTTTGCTCTTGGACTGCTGGACTGCAGATGGCATGTACTCCGAGCACATCGGGAGCAGTGGGGGCTGATTAGTCCTTCTTTATGCCTGGGTCCTGGTGATTCGGCTATCGATTCTTGCAATGTGGTAGATGCTTCATCCGCTGTAATACCATTGTTTTGTGAAAGAGCCTTTTTTTCAATAAAAAGATTTAATACTAAAGTGGATATCATTTTGAGTCAAGTAAACAGCTGGCCTCAGAGGGTAAGTATTACAGGTAACTTGCAGTATTTTGTGAAGATTTCATTGGAACTGATGGTGTTAAATGGTATCCTTATGAAAGGGGCCAAGCTGGTGATGTTGTAATATTCAGACCTAAGTTGGTTAAACAGGCTTGCATAGTACACCTGGGCACAACTCTTAATATGATGAGACTCGGAGAAACATACTGGTGGCCAGAAATATGCAATGATAGGAGCTGTTGACAAATGGAATTGTTATGAATAAAGCAGCAGAGAATACCTTGATCTGGAGCAGGTCACCCAGGTTGGCAGTAGATTTTCCCAGCAACCTGTGGCAAATGGTGGGTTAATTTGTTTTTCCTTGTTCAGTGTTACTCCACAAGACTTACATTATGCGATTATTCTGATAGAACACAAATCTGAATGGACTGAGGTGATGTTTGGTAGGACTCCTGATACTAGAATGGTGATTAATTTTCTCATTGACAATTTTTCCATTGGATGTTTTTCTGAAAGTAGTGGTTGCAGATAATAGTGTGCAATTTTTTATCTGGGGAGATACATAACTTTTTCAAGAAAACTAGTATTGAGCATAGAGCATGTTGTTATAATAATCCCAAAATCAATGGCTCAGTAAAAAGAGCAAATAGGCTACTACAGGACTTTCTATCGCTGGCTGTGATGAGTGGTTTGTTGGTAGCAGAGTCTTTTAGAAATTCCTATGGAGTACAGGTATAAGTATACCACTACTGGGGTGCCACCATGTTAAGCACTGAGAGGTTTCAAAGGGGTGAGTTGTTTCAAACTGAACTGGTTGACTAGCAACGGTTTTGCTCTCATAGCGAAAATGTAATGAGAATATGGCTTTAATGAGAATAAGTACTGGACCTTTGACACCATGTACTCAGTTCGCTTTTGGGATCTGAGGAGACTCTGCCAGGAAGAGGAGCTTTGCTGCTGGAGGAACTGCCACTATGCTGACTGCTGTGCTGTATTGAACTGCTGCTTTACCATTACCAGGCTGTAGGAGGGAGTGCCACTTTGCTACTTGCTTTGCTAGGTTGGCCTGATGCCTCTTGCCTGAACAGTGAGAGGGATTGAACCTTACCTCTACAACCTCTAGCAGAAGCTTATGTAAGTCCAAGGGCTTTGTTTGCTTGTCCCCTGTTCACAAAGTCTCAGGGCCATCCAAGACTTCATTGTCATCTACACAGCTACCAGACTGAGCCTTCTGTGAGTCCGGCAGCATAGCCCTGCAAAGAGCGGCTGCGACACTTTAAAGGAGTTGACTCCTTCCTGAACTGCTAGCAGAGCATGGGGCTCCATGCACCAAGACCAGCACTTGCCCTAATCTGCATGTGAGCTCTGTGCTCGGGGCTCCATGGATCCCAGAAGCCGTGCTTCATTCCGAGTGGCGGCGGAGTCCAGACGAAGAAGCACTGTGTCACTCACAATCGCCGCATTCCTTTACCTAAGCATTGCCAGAGCAACGCCTACACCAGCTGAGTCCGGATCAAGAGCAGCGTGTCGCACCCGAGCCTCACCTTCCTTTTCCCACACGTTGCCAGGGCAACGCCACCATCAAACGGAAACCAACATGGGTCCCTGAACCCAAGGCACATTATCTTGCCAGCAAAAGGTACTGTGTGCACCCAGGACCCATGAGGTTCCTATAGCATCTTGCTTGAGCATTTAAAAAATCTTGGAGTGACGCACATGGCTCTCACTTGGTTCCTGTTCTTTCTAAAGGATCGTTTCTTTCAGGTCACTGAGGACACTGTAACATCTAACCAATAGCCTCTTAGCTGTGGGGTCCCCCAGGGCTCCTCCCTGAGCCCCACGCTTTTTAACACCTATATGGCTCCATTGGCAGGGATAGTACTTCCATTCGGCACTCATATCATCACCTATGCAGATGATACCCAACTGGTGGTGGCACTAAACCACCCGGAGGGTTCATCTTGCGCTCCAGGCACTTGCCTAGAGGCAGTAGCCGAATGGATGGAACTATCTCACCTTAAGCTAAACGGGGACAAGGCGAAACTAATGTTCCTGGGCAAATCTCCCTCACCCCCCCTTGGACCTATCCTGGCCGACCTGTCTTGGCACCATGGCATATGGCTCGACAGTTCCCTCTGCTTCAACCATCAAGCCGCCAAGCTCTCAGCTACATGCTTTGGCATCATGAGGATGCTAAGGAAAATCCTACCTCTACTCCCCTTTCAGGCACGCAGGATCTTGGTGCAAGCCCTTATCCTGTCCCGTCTGGATTATGGGAATGCCCTATATTTGGGCGCCCCTCTTGCCACTGTCAAAAAACTTTAAGTGATCCAGAATTGCGGGGCCCGCCTGCTCCTCCAGATCCCTCGGAGGCAGTCTGCGAGCCCCGCACTGAGGACACTTCACTGGCTTCCCATCCAGTCTAGAATACGTTTCAAGGCCATGTGCCTTGCCCATGGAGATATTCAGGAAACTGGACCTGCCATTATCCTTCCTCTGGTGTCCCCCTACCTTCCTTCCAGTCGTCTTCGCTCCAGCGATGCCTTCCTTGCTTCTACAAGGAGGGTTCAAAGATCCAGGTGGGGCGGACGTTCCTTCTCTTTGAATACCTCCAACCTCTGGAATTCTCTTCCCCTCACTCTCCTTAGGGAATCCAATCTACAAATCTTCCGTAAATTGCTTAAACCCACCTCTTTAGTGCCACTCACTAACTTGCTGTGCTCTCTTCTGCCGGGTCATAAGCGCTACGAGGCCTTAGGGTAGCTACGCGCTATAGAAAACCTATTTCATTCATTCATTCATTCATAGCCGACCTGTGCGATATCACGGGCAGCTGAAATCCCTTAATTGCACCGGTCACAAGAGACCTGCTGAGTTCCTCAGGTCTGGTGCCTGTTGGATCCGTGGCACACAGGAACTTTGAGGAGACATATCTATTGATCCCCTCCTGGGATCAGTGCCAGTGAAACCTACTAATTGTGTTGGATTTAAACAATGTTGTTATCGTTATACTTTGGCAAAGTGTATATCTTAAAATTCCTAAATGGGATTTTTGTTTCATTTTGGTCTTGTTTTAAAGAGTAAAGAAAATTACATTTTTCTAACTCTATGGATTCTTTTAGTGGTGTTTTCACTGTAGTACTGTGTGTTGTGTTTCACAAACACTTTACACGTTGCCTCTTTAGTTTAGCCTTACTGCTCTGTGTCAAGCTACCAGAGGGTGAGCACAGGTAAACCTTTAGTGTGTACCTAACTTACACTGACTACTGTGGTGGTTCCTGCCTGTCCTGGGAGTATACATCAGCTAACCAGGAATGCTATTTCTGGCATTGGTGCAAAGCAGTAAGGATTAAGACTTGTATTTGAGAATTGTATACAGTGATTAATATACACTACTTCCATATCTCAGACAATTACATAACAACATACTTTTTCTCTTTAGCATCTTTTTGAGTTTTGCAAAAGTCATGTCTCAGTCTGGAGAGCCAATACTTCATTTGCACTGGGATTTCAAGTGTTCTTTTAAAAGTCTTACTAAAATAAGAGACTGCAAAGGGCGCTGAGGGCTTAGCTGGCAGCCAGGGATGCAGATGTTACCAGAGGAAGGGTATGATGTTGTGGATAATAAAGATCAGGATCTGAATCTGGATTTGCTGGAGAATCCAGGACTGCCTGTGGGGCCAGCCTGAATGAAGAAAGGGCTCCCTCCAGAGCAGGCATTAGCATGTCCTCTAAAGGCATGTCCTCAGAGGAGCTGGAGGATAGGCGGGAAGCCAGGAAGCTGAAGTTGGCGATTGCAAAGCTCAAAATGGATCATGAAAGAGGAAAGTTCTGGAGGAAAGGAAACTAGCCATTGAGGAGAAGAAAGCTCTTTTGGCTCATGAGCTGAGCATGAGGGAGCTGGACTTGAAAGACATAAGGGCTGAGTCCAGCACAGATGTTGACAGCATTTTATCCACGTCCTCTGGGGAGAAAGCACATCATACCCAAGGGTCTGGTGCCTGATTATGGAGAGGGTTATGACATATCCCATAGATTGGTGGGTTGAAGTGAATGAGATTGCTTTACAGATGCACAAGATCCCAGAGGATCATTGTGAGGCAAGTTTGGGGAAGCATATCCCAACTGCGGGGAGAGATACTTTACTGGATGTAGAAGGGACTGACAGGATGAGGTATCTCACCATGAAGGAGGTGAAGGAGGCCATTACAAGGAAATATAGTTTGACCACAAAGAAAGACAGACAGAAGTTAGGGACAGTGTTAAACTTTCCCCACAGACCTGAGTGGATTGTGTGGATTCTTTTTGCAAGGCACTGAATGGTTGGGTGAAGAGCAGTGATGTGAAAAATTATCAATGTCTGTACAATCTGTTTTACAGAGCTGTGCCATCACTTTATTGACAGTAAGCTCTCTGATGCGGGAGCTTGCTAAGGAGGTGGACTGCTGGGCTAGCATCAGGGTTCATAAGAAGGTACCTGGGGCAGATATTGCCAAGGGTGGGGAAGGTCCCCTTCAGAAGAAGGAGGGGAGGCACAAAAACAAGAGTAAAGAGTTCTCTAAAGGGACTCAAACTAGTTCCCAGTGTAAAGATTTCCAACCCCTGCTGAAAAGAAGAAATGGTTCCCTACCTGTAAGACTGCAAGGAAGGCACCCCTGAAGTGTTTTGAGTGTAATCAGGAAGGGCAGTTAAAGGGAGATGCTAAGTATCCTAAGTGAACACAGCCCTCCACTGGTGGGCAGTCACTGGGTTTGACTAGTGTAGCACTTAGGTAGGAGTTGGTCCCAACTAGTGGTGGAAATACAGCTGAGGTTACCCTAGTGTCCCTGGGTGACAGTGAAATAGTACAAAGAACCTGCATGCCTGACAACACTAGAAAGTATAGGCAGTGGGTTACCATTATTTGGGAAAAGGTGGAGGCTCTGAAGGACACAGAAGCCAGTATGATGACCATCTGGTGTCACTGGGTCTCTACAGAGCAGGTAGTCCCTAATGTGGTCCACCAAGTTGTTGCTACTGACAACCATGAGAGTTACTATTTAGTGGCTCTAGTTCCCTTTGAATGGTGGTGGGGGGTCTCATGTTCCTTTAGGGTAGCTGTGAGTCCAGCCATGCCTGTGGATTGTCTGCTGAGCAATGACCTGAAGCACACCACCCAGAAGGAGGTGGAGCTCAAGTCACACTTGGAGATGTTGGGGTTGCCTGAATGGGGTTGCCTGCCACACGGTCCCTGGCAGAACATGAGGGTGGTCAGAAGACCCTGGATCCTGAAACCGTGACCTCGGGATCTGCCAAAAAGAGAAACGCAAAGGGGCACAGGAAACCTGCTCCTGAAATTTCCATGGTCCGGGAGGAGGCTAACCATGAAGGGGATGCCCCCAACCTACAGGGGAAGATGTGGCCAAACTGGGAACCCTGCCTGAGCTGTCCAACTGGCAGCAGGACAGGGGTCCCTCCAGGGAGGATTTCTGCAAAGCGCAGAAGGTGTTCCCTACTCTTGTGGATCTTTTGGCAGGAGGCTGAGGCACAGGCAGATCGTGACGCCTCTGACAAACACCTGATTTATTGAGAGAATGGTCTCCTGTTTAGTGAGTGTAAGGCTTCTGGACCAGGTATGTTGGGGGTATTCTAGGGAGTCAGGACCTTCTTACTGGGTCTGGTTCATGATATGCCAGTTGCAGATCATTTGGGGTGAGGCAAGACATTTGACAGGCTTGTCATTCACTTCTATTGGCCCCAAATGAGGAAGACCTCAGATGCGTTCTGCAGGTCTTGTCCTACCTGCCATGCGAGTGGCAAGACGGGGGAAATACAAAGAGCCCCTGCAAACGTTTCCTGTCGTGAGCAGCCCTTTTGAGTGGGTGGGTATTGACATTGTGGAGCCTTTGGATCTGTTGACAGCCACAGGCAACAGATTCATTCTGGTCTTAGTGGACCATGCCATCCAGAAGCTATCCCTCTGAGGACTGTGACTGCGCCCGTCATGGCAGGGTACAGATGGGGATCTTTACCCACGTGGGTTTCCCAAGGAGGTGGTATCTGACCGGGGTATCAAGTTCATGTCCTTGTACATGAAGGCCATTGTGGAAGGAGTGTGGGGTAACCTACAAGTTCTCCACTCTTTACCACCCCCAAACCAATGGGTTGGTTGAACGATTCATCCATACCCTTAAAGGCATGATTATGGGTCTACAGGAAGCCATGAGGCATAAGTGGAGTTTCCTCCGGCCATGTCTTTTGTTTGGATACAGGGAGGTACCAAAGAAGGGAGTAGGCTTCAGTCCGTGGTATAACACAGCACCCTCAGCCCTCGCAGTGTGGGAGTCCCCAAGCTCCAGGGGACCCCCTCAGCACTGTACTCTGGCCGGGGAGCTCCCGATTGAGTCCGGAGGTGGCCCATTCATGTACCCTCGAGTCTCATTATGCCAGTGGCTTCGGTCCTTTTAAACACCTGTATTCGCTCCCTGTGAGAGGGCCTCTCAGTTTGGTGAAGGAGAGCTGAGAGCAAGCACTCAAAAAGCCACGCTGGTCTACAGAAATCAGACAGCCCACTTCCAGAAGCTCACCCAGGAGACTCTGGAAGCTAGCCAGGAGGACATGAAACAATGGTATGACCGGAATGCAACTCTGGTTGAGTTTCATCCTGGACAAAAAGTGGGGGTAATTTAGCCAGTAGAGAGCAGAGCTCTTCAAGACTGTTGCTCTGGGCATTATGAGATGGTGGAGTAGAAGAGTGATGTCACCTACCAGGTGGATCTCAAACCTTCAAGGAACCCATTAAGGGTCCTACATGTGAACCGCCTCAAACCACATTTTGAGAGGTTTGAGTTGACCATGCTCTTGGTCACTGCTGATAGGGGTGGAGGTTGATAGGGAAACTCTCCCCGACCTCCCATCTTCCGAAGACCAGGATGGGTCAGTAGAAGATGTGAGCCTTTCCCCTGCTTTGACTATAGATCAACAGAGAGACTGCTGCCAGTTGCTGTGACCGTTTGTATCTCTGTCTCACTCATCCAAGGAGTCACCCATTGGTGCACTCATGATGTGGATACTGGGGATAGCATGCCTGTTAAGCACAAAACTTACAGGTTGTCTGACAGAGTGAGGGCCAACATCAAAGAGGAAGACTCTAAGATGCTGGTGTTAGGGGTTATTGAGCCCTTCAACAGTACTTGGTCGAGCCCAGTGTTTTTGGTCCTCAAGGCTGCTTCGCTCGGTGCCACACCCAAAATGCAATTCTGTGTGTACCATCAAGGGCTCAATGTGGTCACCAAGACTGACGCACACCCCATCCACAGAGTTGATGAGCTCATTGATCGGCTTTGAGCTGCCAAGTTTCACAGCACATTTGATTTAACGTCTGGGTTTTGGCAGATTGCCTTGACCAAGGAGAAACAAAAGAGGCCAGCGCTTTCAGTGCCGGAAGGGCACTAACAGTTCCAAATCATGCCTTTTGGGTTGAAGAATGTCCATGCCACCAGGCAGGAGCATTCTGTGACCAGGCAGGTTGCTCCCTCTGCCACTGCGCAGACCCCCTGTGTGCCGCTGCTGCTCCGTGTTGTCTGCTGCCTCCCAGCAGACTGGTCTGTTGCGTGTTTGACTACGCGTTGACTGCTTCCCCGTCGACTGTTTTTTTCCGGGGGGGGGGGTTGCCTCCTGTTCTACTGTGCGCTTATTTTATTTTGTGCCCGCTGTCCCTGTCTCTCCTCCCCTGCCCCCTCTTGCCTTCTGTGCCACTTTTTCCCGCCGCTTGCGTCCCACATGGCCCCGCCCCCTCACTACTCATTGGCCACCCCGCTCCCGCCTCCCAGCTCTTCCTCCCTCCCTCTCCCCCTCATATGGAGGCCGCACGGTGGTGAGAGAAGCGACCCTTGACCCTGTGACCAGGTAGGTCACTCCTTCTGCCACCGCGCTGACCCCCTGTGTGCCGCTGCTGCTGCTCCGTGTTGGCTGCTGCCTCCCTGCAGACTGGTCTGTTCCGTGTTTGACTACGTGTTGACTGCTTCCCTGTCAACTGTTTTTTCCGGGTTTTTTTTGCCTCCTGTTCTACTGTTCTACTGTGCCCTTGTTTTATTTTGTGCCCGCAGTCCCTGTCTCTCCCCCCCTGCCCCCTCTTGCCTTCTGTGCCACTTTTTCCCACCGCTCGCGTCCCACGCGGCCCTGCCCCTCGCTACTCATTGGCTGCCCGCTCCCGCCTTCCAGCTGCTGCTCCCTCCCTCTCCCCCTCATTTGGAGGGCGTGCGGCGGCCGCGCAGCGGGGCGCACCAAAGGCAAGCCCGTCTGCGCCCGTCCGCGTCTGGACCGCGCCCAGCGCCAGGACCCCTGGCCCTCGACGATACCAGCCCACCTGTCTGAGCTATGATGCCACCACCCTTCATGCACTCAACACCGGCCGGACCCCCACCTGCCACCAAGCCACCCCAAAACGCACCCACGGACCCTTCACCTGCCAAGCCTGCAAATTCACTTGCCTCCGGACCCGCACTGCACCCGCCAGACCAGGCACCAGCAACAACCACCTCAAGTGTATCCTGCTCAACACCCGCTCCATCCACAGGCACGCCGTCGAACTCTGGAACCTCCTTGACACAACAGCGCCAGACATCGCCTTCCTTACAGAAACCTGGATAAACGCCTCCTCAGCCCCCGACATTGCCATAGCCATCCCGGATGGCTACAAGATCCCCGGGAGGGACCGCGTCAACCAAACCGGAGGAGGCCTCGCCATCGTCCACAGAAACACCATCCGCATCATGACCAACTCCGACGACACCCTCACCGCCACCGAGCACCTTCACTTCCAGATACACACCGACCCCAAGACCACCCTCAGAGGAACTCTCATCTACAGACCCCCAGGATCACGCACACAATTCAGCGAAGCCATCGCAGACTTCATCAGCCCGCTTGCCCTCAAATCCTCAGACTACATCCTCCTAGGGGATCTCAACTTCCACCTGGAGAACAACAATGACAACAACACCACCACCCTGCTGGACAACCTCGCCAACCTCGGACTCAAGCAACTGGTGAACACCCCCACCGACTACGCCGGCCACACGCTTGACCCCATCTTCTTCTCCAGCAACCCCATCTCCTTCAGCCACTCCACCGAACTACACTGGACCGATCACAGCTGCGTCCACTTCAACTTCAGGAAAATCACGACCCACCACCACCCGCAACAGGCTCCCTGAAGATGCTGGAGCAAGATTACCACCGACCAGCTCACCACTTCCTTGAGCCAAAACCCTCCCACCAACACTACGGACTCTAACGAAGCAGCCCGCAACCTCACACAGTGGCTCACCAACTACGCCAATGCCCTTGCACCACTGAAGAATCCTCCCAGCGGACCCGCCAGCAAGAAAGCCTCGTGGTTCACCATCGACCTCAAAGATTCCAAGAAATCCTGCCGTACCCTCGAGAAAGCCTGGCGCCACGACCAGTCAACAGATAACATGACAGCCCTCAGGAACGCCATCCGCAAACACCACCAGCTGATCCGCACCACCAAAAGGACAGCATTCAGAGAACGACTAGACAACAATACCCACAACAGCAAGGAACTCTTCAGCATCGTTGAAGAGCTCTCCAACCCCAGCGCCAGCAACGACATCACGCCCTCGCAAGACCTCTGCGACGCACTTGCCTCGTTCTTCCACCACAAGATCGCCGACATACACAACAGCTTCGGCGCCCAGACCACGCACCCAACCACCGAACCAATGCCCCCCACCCCCACCCTCTGTGCCTGGACCCCCGTCAGCACTGAAGACACCACCAGCGTGATGAACACCATCCACTCCGGCTCTCCAGCAGACCCCTGTCCTCATCACATCTTTAACAAAGCCGACACCATCATCGCTCCCCAACTCCGGAACATCATTAACAATTCCTTCGCATCTGCCATTTTTCCGGAGAACTGGAAGCATGCGGAGATCAGCGCTCTCCTGAAGAAACCCACCGCGGACCCAACGGACCTCAAGAACTTCCGCCCCATCTCGCTCCTCCCCTTCCCCGCTAAAGTCATCGAGAAGACCGTCAACAAACAGCTACCGCCTTCCTCGAGACAAACGGCTCCCTGGACCCATCTTAGTCCGGATTCCGAGCAAACCACAGCACCGAGACCGCCCTCATCGCAGCCACCGATGACATTAGGTCCCTGCTCGACAACGGGGAAACTGCTGCCCTCATCCTCCTCGACCTATCAACCGCATTCGACACAGTCTGCCACCGCACCCTAACAAACCGCCTCCACCACGCCCGGATCCAAGGAAAAGCACTGGAAGGGATCACCTCCTTCCTCTCCAACAGAACTCAGAGAGTCCGCCTCCCTCCCTTCCGCTCAGCGGCCACCAAGATCATCTGCGGCGTACCCCAAGGCTCCTCAATCAGCCCCACCCTCTTCAACATCTACATGAGCCCCCTCGCAGCCATCGCATGCCAACACAACCTAAGCATCATCTCCTACGCTGACGACACCCAGCTGATCTTCTCTCTCACCAACGACCCCGCCACCGCCAGAGCCAACCTCCAGGAAGAAATGAAAGACGTCGCGGAATGGAGCTCAGCCGTATGAAACTGAACTCAGACAAGACGGAAGTCCTCATCCATGGACCATCTCCCTCTGCCTGGGACAACTCCTGGTGGCCCCCCTCACTGGGCACCGCCCCCAATCCCACGGACCACGCACGCAACCTGGGTTTCATCCTGGACTCCTCCCTCATGATGACCAAGCAAGTCAACACCGTCTCGTCATCATGTTTCAACACCCGGCACATGCTCCGAAAGATTTTCCGGTGGATCCCCACCGAAACCAGAAAGACGGTCACCCAGGCCCTCGTCACCAGCTGACTGGACTACGGGAACGCCCTCTACGCTGGAACCACAGCCAAACTACAGAAACTACTCCAGCGCATACAGAACGCCTCTGCACGACTCATCCTGGACATCCCCCGACACAGCCACATCTCTATCCACCTGAGAGACCTGCACTGGCTCCCCGTCAGCAAAAGGATCACGTTCAGGCTCCTCACCCAGGCTCACAAGGCGCTCCACGACATGGGCCCCAAATACCTCAACAACCAACTCACGTTCTACACACCCACCCGACATCTCCGATCCACCAGCCTTTCCCTCGCCACCGTCCCACGGATTCGCAGAACCACCACCGGAGGAAGATCTTTCGCCTACCTGGCGGCCAAGACATGGAACTCCCTCCCCACCCACCTACGACTTACCCAGGACCATCTCTCCTTCAGGAAGCAACTCAAGACCTGTAGCAGTAGCAGCACCCCCCTTGTGGGTGAGTCTTGCACTCTATAAATGTGTTTTATTGATTTATTGATTGCCACTTTCGAAAGGATCATCAACCAGGTCCTGTCCAGGTTGGAGAACTACAGTGCTGCGTACCTTGATGACATTGCAGTCTTTAGCTCCAGTTGGGAGGATCGTTTGCGCCACCTCAAAGAAGTGCTACAGGCCCTGCAGAGAACAGGGCTAACTATCAAGGCCCGTAAGTGGCAGATAGGGCAGGGTTCTTTGGTTCACTTGGGACACCAAGAAGGGGGCTGCAAAGTGCACCCCCTGCAACCAAAGATTGACATCATTCTGGCTTGGACACATCCCCCTCCCCCCAAGAACCAGACAGAAGTGAAAGCCTTCCTAGGCCTCACTGGCTATTACAGGTTATTTGTCGAGGAGTATGGCACCATTGCTGCCCCCTTGACAAAGCTGACTTCCAAGAAGCAGACATGTTAGGTGATCTGGAGCGAGGCATGCTAGACTACTTTTGACACCCAGCAGGAGTCCATTTGCATGGTACCCATGCTCAAGGCCCCAGACTTCTCCCAAGAACTCATGGTGCAGACTGGTGTCTTAGAACATGGTATGGGGTAAATGTTTTTACAGCTAAATGAAGACTGTCTAGATCTAGATCAACCTGTAGTTTTCATTAGTAGGAGCTTACGTGCCAGGGAACAGAGGTGGAGTGCAATAGAAAGGGATATTTTTGCTGTGGTCTGGGTGCTAAGTAAGCTAAACCCCTACTTGTGGGGTTAGTACAGACCACAGGCCCCTCAGATGGGTAATGCAGTTGAGGGGTGAGAATCCTAAACTGTTGAGGTGGTCCACTACCCTACAGGGAATGGACTTCACGGTGAAACACCATCCTGGGACAGAACATACCAACTCTGATGGTCTTTCCAGGTTCTTCCACCTTAGTGAAGAGAACTCCCAAGGGGTTGGGCAGTTCTCCCCACTTTCTGCTGGGGGACACACATGTTAGGCCTGGCATCTTTTGGCTAGGTTTCCCCTGACTTTTTGCTTGCTGACCTCCTTGTTTTGACTTTGTTTTTGCTGGCTTTAGGACTCTGACCACTTTACCACTACTTACTAGTGCTAAAGTGCACGTGCTCTATATCTAAATTGTGATGACAATTGGGTCATCCGTGATTGGCATTTTAGCTTTACATAGAAGTCCCTGGCAAAGTGCACTACCTGTACCCAGGCCCTATAAATCAAATACTACAAGTGGGCCTGCAGCACTGGTTGAGCCATCCACTTAAGTAGCCCTTTAGCCACGTCGCTGGCCTGACATTGCAGAGCCTATGTGTGCAGTTTTAAACTGCCATTTTGACCTGGTAAGTTCACTGTTATATTATTGTTTACTTTGTACTGCTCTCCTCGTTCTGCTGCGCTTGTGACATTATGACATCCATGTTATTAATGTCATCTGTTGCCGGATTCTATGAGGCGGCGGTTGTGATCTGAGTTTGCCTGGCCGGCTGGTCGGTGAACTACTCTGTCTCATTTAAATAAAACTATGTTAATCCTTTAAGTAGAAGATTCCTTGAATTAATTTACCACACTCACCTACTTGGTGGGCCCCAGTCTTCCCTTTTATTACATATAGGTCAGAATTATAGTAGACCCTGGACAGTCAATGGGCAGGGTGCAGTGTACTTAAAAGATCGGACATGTACTTTTGAGTTTTATATGTCCTGGTAGTGAAATACTCTTAAATTCATATTTCACTACTGCCAGGCATATCTCTCCCATGGGGTAACATTGGAGCTGCATTGTAACTTTTTTACAAGTGTAATTTTCAATTGGGAAAAGATAGGAAAAGTGTTTGTTTATATGGTTAGCTTAATTCATTATGCATTATACAATATTTTTAATGGTAAATACTATTAAGGGTATCTGTTGGAATGTCAAGGGCTTACGTAACCCTATTAGGAAACAGAGAGTTGTCACTCACTTATCCCGTCTTAAATGTAATATTGCCTCATTACAGTAAATGCACTTACTGGACAAAGTAAAGTAACTCTTGTACAAATTGGGTTGGTCAGCTGTTCTGTTCTCCAGCCCTTGCTCACAAAAATAGGGTTAATATATTAGTTCATAAATTCCTTCCTTTGGTAATAGAGACAGAGGAAACAGATACAGAAGGTCAAAGGGTCCTCATACAAGCTTCTATTCATCATACACCTATTTCCATTTTAAATATTTATGGACCTAATGGTATTGAGGTGCAATTTTGGGAACAAATATCGGTTATGCTATGCTCCTGCCCAGTTGCAAATCTAATAGTAGACCGTGATTTCAATCAGATTGTAGACCATTTTTTAGATAGAAAATCTCAAGTTAAATATGTTCCTAATAAGGTGCAAAAAACATTTACGCGAACTATTCAATCCAGCGGTCTGGTGGATGCTTGGAGGCTGTATAATTCAGAAGCTCTGGAATACACTTATGACTCACCCACTAATAAATACCAATACAGAATTGATTGTGTATTTATTGCCTCTCCTTTAATTACTGCACTTACTCATGGTGAAATTGGGTTGATATTAATTTTAGATCATGTTCCTGTTATGGTTGATCTTGACTTATTACCTAAGCGCTGTGGCGAGTGGAATCAGCAGAGTTGTGCCGCAAGGTCAGCTCGGCTTACTGTGTGTAAAGGTGGGTTTTTAATTTCTTCCTGAAGCCAAGTTCAGATGGCTCCAGGCGAAGGTCCAGTGGCAAGGCATTCCAGCTTTTCGCGGTCAGGTATCTAAAAGACCTACCTCCCATGCGTGCCTTTTTTATCCTGGGGACCTTTAGTAGTCCTATAGAGGAGGATCGTAGAGCACGCGCTGGCGCGTACCGGGTGATCAAACCCTGAAGCGGAGCTGGTGCCTTACCACCCCAGATGCGGTGGCATGTTCAAAGGGCCTTAAACTCGACCCTGCTCCTTACTGGGAGCCAGTGAAGGGCCTGAAGGGCTGCCTTGGATGCTGATCTCTTGGGGAATTTCAGAATCAGGCGAGCCGCTGCATTCTGCAGCACCTGGAGGCGGTTAATCGCCTTACTGGTGGCTCCCAGATACAGCAGATTGCCATAGTCCAGGCGCGATGTGACGAGGGCATGCACCAGCGTCCTGCGGGCTGACGTGGGGAGAAGATCTAATACCTTCAGCAGGCTTTTTAGGACGCTGAAGCAAACCCCCACCACACGGCCTATCTGAGGTCCAAAAGACAGGTCCGCGTCAAGCCACACTCCCACATTCCTGGCTTCTTGACAGGGTATAGGGACCTCCCCTAGACATGATGGCCACCATGCCGATGACCAGACAGCTGGGCTCCCCCCACCACGAGCACCTCACTCTTGCTGCCATTTAGCTTAAGACAGTTGGTGGACATCCAGGTAGCCAGTTCCTGCATGCAGGCCCTGAATCTGTCCACCGCAAGACCGGGCGCGCGCGAAAGGGAGATGACCAACTGCGTGTCATCGGCATAGGACACTATGTGCAGACCATGGCTTTCAGCGATGGGCCCCACAGGGGAGACATAGTTAATAAGTCACTTGCTGTTTTTTTATGGAATGGGAAAAAATATTGCATATCTTTAACCGCTCTTAATAAACCTAAAGAATTGGGTGGCGTAAATTTTCCAAATGTTCAACAGTATCATACTGCTTTTGTCCTAAAGCAATTATTACCTTATATTAGGGATGATGACTCTTTACCAAATATTGTTTGGCATCAACTGGAAGATTCCCTTATATCACCGTTCTCTTTCCACTCACTACCACATCTTTCAAAACCTCCTCAGGCTTTTTCCGCTCCGTCTATTAAATATTTTATTATAATATCTTGTCGTATTTTACACAACTCATGTCTCCGATGCAAGAATTTTTGGAATCCTCTATTTGGCATAACAAACTCATCAAAATTTCGAATCGTACTATTTTTGGGAAACACTGGGTTCTCAAAGGCATAATTAAAGTCAACCAATTATTGTGTGGTATGAGTGCACTTTCTTTTTTGGAAATCGAAACTAAATTTGGTCTTTCTTCTGCTTATACCTCCAGGTATGAGTTTTTCTAGGACGCTCTTTTGCAAGCTATTTCCATTCACAGGAAATCTCAATTTCCTATTCGTTCCTCACCTCCTGAACCAATTATTCTTTCATCATTGCTTAAAGCATCCTATATGTATAAATATTTGCACTACATTGCCCCTTCTCATCCCAAATCTAAAACTGAATTAGCGTGGGAGACGGATCTTCAGCGTTCCTTTCCTTTGAAAGGCCTGGGGATTAATTTGGAGCAAGATTGGCCATACTTGTAATGCCAGTACTACACAAATCCTTTATTATTGTTATAATAGGTTGTATATTACCCCACTTTCCTTTCTTAAATACAATTCAACTCTTTCAACTAAATGTTAGTCTTGTAACTCCCTCCCTGTCACATAGCTACATATGTTTTTTCATTGTCTACCAGCTACAGCCTTTTGATTTCAGGTATGTAAAACCATTTCTACTATTTGCTCCATTAATTTCCCCTTTGATATTCAATGCATTTTTTTAGGGGAGCTCCTCACGCTCTTGGCCAGTTAATGCTAAATTAGGAAAATTTGTGGACCTGTCCCTTGCCATTGCTTTTCAAGTTATTACATCCAACTGTAAGAAGGCCAAAAATGTTAATATTACTAATTGGTGGAATCTTCTTTGTTCTCATCATAGACTTGATACATCATTGGTTACCTCTACATTACAGATGGTTAATAAAGAACTCTTTTAGTCTCCGCTCACTGACTACTTAAACAAAAATTATAAACCCTCCAAGGATTCTACGGCGGGTTTTCAGCTCCCATGACTGTTTTACCCTTTCCTGTTTATTAGGATATATAGTATATTTAACCAATGGTATTATATGAAATAAGTTGTTCTATGGCATACGTTTATTATATGATACACATATAGGACAAGTATTGCATATTTTCTGCATTCTCTTCCTTCTTTGTTTCTCTTCTTTTTCGTCTCTTTCTCTTTCTTCTTTTGTTTTTCTTCCTTTTTCTCTTTTCTTTTTTACACATTATGAAACATAAAATGCATTTTGTGAGTGCAAAATTATTATATTATCCTAATAGGTTCATTCTATACTTTATCTCTTCTTTTATTTGAATACTATTTCTTGTAAGTACTTTTTTCTTGGAATTACTCTAGTTCATAACCTTGGATTTTCGTTTTTAAAAGAAATTCTGCACATCTGTATTACACTTCAATAAAGCGTTTATCAAATAAAAAAAAGATAGTTTTCTTTCCCTGGGCTCACAATTTAAAAACCCTTCTTTTAGTGAATCTGGTTTTTAAATTGCAGGTAAACAAATGCCACTTTTAGAAAGATGAATGCAGATTAGAGCCTCGTCAGGTCTACAAAACTAGGATGCACTACGAAAGTGCGAGTTCACCAACAAATCAATGTCAGAAAATGTTAATCTATTTTTTAATACATTATTTATTTTAATTCCAATTCAATCCATAATCAATTATTGCCCATTAGTATTCCACTAAGTATTCGAACAAGAAGTCCAACATCTGCCTGTCCAGGCTTTTTCAGCAAACATATGGGGATTCACCGTGCCTCGTAGCATTAATAAAACCCAATGCACTTCGGGCATCAAATTGCCCTTCCTCAGAGGTAACTACAACAAAACAGATTGTATTTCAAATCTAAGTCAACAATATCCAGCACATAAACATTTGTGATATAATTACTCAATGTAAAACTTTGCCACTGTTTTTAGCATCTGCCATTTGGTATTCAATAAGTATAATGACGATAATCATCGATCATATCTATGTGAATTTAAAAGAAAAACAGCGTACTCAAAATGTAAACAGGAATGCCCTGTAAAAAAAACCTCACCCCAAAGTAAAAGGAAAATATGCCAAAACAAAGCAACAATGACAAGACCAAACTGTTTTAAGATCAAAGTTTGAAATTACATGCTAAACTCAGTTTGATTTACCTTCAACTGTTGTTGCGTCAAGACTTGCCATGCACCATCACGTAAAACATGCTCATATAACACCAGTGTTTTTTAATGTTACCATGTGACAGAAAACAAACGGTGCACTTGCGTAAGCCTGAAAATAACCATGAAAATAAACTAAATACTATGGTCTCACCATGCCCCCCAAATGACAAAACACCCAATAAATAATAGTATTGCAAACCCTGCCATAAAATATTATATCATGCAAAATTGTATCAACAACCTGAAGCTTATTCCAATTACATGCTCAAAAAAATAAAAATACAAAATCAGTGCACATGAAGTGAGAATAAAACAGATCTACAAATACAAGAGTGCATAAACTGCATTAACATTACTATAAATATCCACTTTTTTTAGGTCATAAGTTGGTAAAGTCATGAGTTGAAAGCCTGCTAGTATTATCAGTATGTCAACCTTAACCAGTAAAGCGATCCTCAAGTGTCGTATACATCATTCTTACTTAAACTCTTTTGGTCAAGGCGAACAAAATAGACAGTGATAATTTTTGCCAAGAATTCATCACAGGGGCGACCCTATCAAAGGCAACCACAAGTGTGGCTCTTGCCACGCCTGCTCCAATGCCATTGTGGCTGACATTAGGATAAACAACAGAACTGTGTTCCTCAAAGAGATAACCAACTGTCGGTCTTCCAACATTGTTTACATAATTTTGGGCCCGTGTGACTTGGCCTATGTTGGAAAAACAGGCCGAAAGTGTAGCAAGAGGATTGGTGAACATAAATCCAACATCCGTATAGCTAAACAATCTGCACCATTAGTCAACCACTGGAAGGAATCTAACCACACAGAGGGCGATTTGAGGTTGTCAATCCTGGAAAAGATTATACCTCAACAAGGCAGGGACACCACTGCCATCTGTAGGAAAAGGGAAGTCTTTTGGATTTTCACTCTACAAACCAGGGAAAAGGGTTACATTAAGTATTTCCATGGGAGAATGCAATTCTTGAGTAACCTATGGACCCTAAGGTCCCCATCTTTTCATCAGTGTCTGGGGCATGGTCGCTCCATCTGTTCACAGTATTGAGGTATCCCTTCCTGTGTTGCCCCAGGGCCTTCTCCTGTTTCGGATGGGACTCCAAATCCTGGGGTCCCCTCATCTCCCCTTTCATACCATGTTAAGTCTCTCTCTTGTCTTGGTATGGTCGCCCATCTTTGAGCCCCCCCCCCCTTGTCATTCTTCAGTGTTTTATCCCTCCCTTGTAGGGGTCCGTTGTATCCCTTTCTAGATTCGGCAGTAGGGCTCCCTGACCTGTTTTCATGCTTGGAGCTTTAGCTGTATACAATGCCACTAAGTCTCTATTAGAGGATGCACATATTACCAGGGTACCTGTGACATATGCTGCTATGTGCAGGGCTTCGTATACATCCTGCACATTTCCCCTACCTAGCACCTGGCTCACTATTTGTTGTTGTCCTACAGGGCTCCTCTCATGAATGCCGTAACCACTTTGGTGATGGACTCTTTCTCCCTGAGGGCCACCAGGATTTCTGTCCTGTTCCCTGTCTAGCTCTACCCGAAATTGCAGGTGGACCTGTTGGCTCATGCTCGGTTGCTCAATTTTCTTTTTGGACCCTTTGTTTGTTTTCTTTACTCCATTCTAATATGGCACTCATGGTGGGGAGCCGTTACGACCATTCCCTCTTGTTACCAGGACTACATGGGGCTTGTTTACGTATTCCGCCATCTGACGGCGTTGTATGCGTCCTCCCAGGCGGAGCACTATTTAGTGCCTGCGGCGTCCACCCATTTCCATCTCCAAATAGGGGGTCTCTCTTTGACCTGTCGGTAACGTACTACCCGGATTGAAAGGACTGGCCATCTACATTGTGCTGCTATCTGGTAAGTTATGGGGAACCTTGCTGTTGTGGCATTTCAGCCGACCTGCACTTTATGCGGTCTGTTCACCTTCCTGTCCTGAGTCTCTGGAGCGCCACTCATGGGGTATTTCTTTCACAGTCAGGCACGCCAACCATGTCATGCTTTTATATTTCCCCGGTTATTCAGCTCCCCGGCCAGTCACAGCAAATTAGCCCTGACTCTGGTTCCTCAGCTCCCCGGACTGCCTCAGTTGATTAGCTCCATGTACCATTTATTCTCCTGGGTTTCCGTGTTCTCATTTCTTTGATAAAACCCCCCTCAAGTTGAACCATCTTTGCTGCCTGGGTAGCGGTCCTTAGGAGGTTTTATTCTTCCTTTTCTTTTCTGCCTAAGGCTTTATTCCAAACTTAGTTAAGATTTACACCCAGTACAGGAGGGTCCACCCATCTGACAGACTGGGGCTGGGCTATTCAGATGTTTAGAACAGCAGTGGTCTGACGTATATATAGGCTTTCCTGTTTTCAGTTACGATTTTTGGTAAATTTTGGTGGTTTTTTTTCAGTGTTTTCAAGTGAATTCAATGCCTTAAAAAACTGTGGTAATCAGTGGTTTCACAATTTACGCGCCATTAAAAACAACAGAAACAGTTTTTTTCCAGTGTTTATGGAACATTTTGCTTTCATTATTGCTTGATTTCTGCACTGTGGCACATGGTGTATAGACAGTGTAAGTATAGTGTATATGAGGTTTAAATAGATTTTTGTGTATTAAGCTAATTGTAGTACACCATACAATACTTCTTCAGTGAGTCTTTGGTCATGTGTACTCACTCTTTCCTTCCCATGTAAACTTCTGTGAAAAGGCCCTCTAAACATTGGCACTTGTGATGGGCAACGGCAAAACAGCCAGTACACAATTTGTTAACTCTGACCACTGACATAGCTTTCCGTGCCAATACTGGTTCACTTGAAGATTTTGATTCTCAGGCCAGGTTCTGCAACATTTGCGCTGAGCTGGACGCTTATGCCGTCAGGGTTATTGAAGCGGTCAAAAACGAAGCAGCACTTTTGAAACTACGGAGGAAATTCCCCTTTACGGAAGGGATCTAGAACAGAGAACTACAGAGATGTTTTATTGTCTTCAAATGCCATTGGTGAGGAAGGGACATTTCTATGCATCATTGCAAGTAATTTCTCATACAATGTAAAATAAAAGTTCCTGATTTGCTCTTCACCATTGCTTTGCTTACCAAGTGGCAAGCACTCTAACTTGGAACGTGTTGCAGTGCCAAAGTCACTAAAGGTGTCGCCCAGCCTACTCTCAAGGAGATGTTTCACATCTACACCAATTATGCTGTACACTTGGCAGACAAGAGTGTTTTCAGACTCTAGGTTTTTTTTATTATATCCACTACAGCAGTTATGTTTTCCTGTAAAATCTAAGGATGCAGTAGAGTGTAGTTTCATTTCTTGCCTTTGGCATCATCACTCAGTAAAGAATGAATTCTGTAAATAGTTGCCACATGGATAATATAGCATTCGTAGCCCCTTGGACTGAGAACTATCAGCTAAGAGACACAGATGTGAGGACTCTTTCTTTGATGCCACACAAAGCACGAAATTATAAATATTTGCATTTTAGTTCCTGTGCATAAGAAAACAGTGCACCAGAATGGACTTTAAAGTCAATAGCATTCCTCATTAACTCTGAAGATTGAAAAGATGCTTTCAGCATACCGTCTAATTAGTGGCAAGGATCTCTCACAGGGAAGCACTTCAGCTCAAGTATCAATTTTGACAGCTCATCACACAACATTTTCATATACGTAGTTAAATCACTGCAAATACAAAAATATCACTCCAATCTTCTGTGTTGAACTTGGAAAGAACCTCTTTTGCAGAGCCTTCCAAGGGACACTGCGTTCCATGTTTTCCAAAATTCTGGTGTCATGTTTTCACTACTATCCCAGATGCTTGTTGATAGTGGTCTTTTCACATATACTTGTCACTATACCATGCATTGAATGATTAAAGCCTGAGGTGTTGGAAATTCACCTACTATCAATACTGACTCACTAGAAACTGGGGGCTGATGTATTAAGGGTTTTAAAGGTGATGTCACGTATTATTAAAGATTCTTATGAAACTAGTCATTTTACCTATCAGTGAAAGAATCAAACGCAGCCAAAATATCAAATATGATTTTGTTATTTCCTGATTCTCTACAGTTAAAATAATTAAACAAGACCTAAAACATGCTTCTAAAGCCTGCATCTTTAGACCAAAGACCACAAAACTGAAAAAAACAATAGGAAGAAGAAACAATATTTTAGCGGCATCCCTAAACAACAAAACTCAAGTAGAATAATGTTAGCCCAGTCTTTCTTACTGCTAGCTTGTATAACAAAGTTACATTGTATTGGCCCATACCGGAAGAAAAAAAATGACTTTCACTCTCCTTTTCCTTTCTTTGAATGGCATTTGGTTTGTGGCTGTGCAGGTGTTTTTTCAGTGTTTATATATTTTCACTGGTGAGGGCTATTTCTCTTTCAGTGGGGTTTTATCAGTTATTATATGTTTAAACCTAAAACCAGACGGCCTACGTATATGATTTGTGCTTCTTTTCATCTTACTGCACTCTATAGAATACATGTCTATCTGACCTCTATCCGGATCTTTACCTCAATTCTCCTGACGCTGGTGTGATCCTTGTTGTTTAGTCCAGGTAGAGTGCAGTGCCCCATTTTCCTGGGACTCATATGCTGGTGGGGAGGGGACAGGGTCCAATATTCTCTTAATAAGTTCACTTTCTTCTTTATATCACTGGTTGAAGGTTGTGGATGTATGGTATTTTCATCCATTTTTCCTAGGTTTTTTCTTTTGTATTCTGGTCTAGACTCTCTAGTCTTCTTTCTGACACTGTGTTCTAGACACGTTTCCTATGTTTATCTTCCCATGTTTATCCTTGTATCATGGCTTTCCCTCCCCCTTTGTTACCCTATATTAGTTCTTTCTATTAGTCTATCCATAGATTATCATGGAGTCTATACATGAATTGTTGTTTTTATTCTCCCCAGGCGCTTCCTCTTTTGTCTTCCTTGTTAATGCGCCCTGAAGATGGTGAGACCCAACATTGGGGTCACACACCGAAACGCATGTTGGCGCTGGAGTTCTTGTGTTCTTTTGTCTCCCTCCGAGATAGTCTATTTATGATATCTAAATTCCGAGAAAATATATTGTATTAATATGTTGTTTTATTGATGAAAAGATATGGTGTTGACGCCACCACTTTGTTAATCAGGACCTTGTGGCTTTCTAGTACTGTCAACCTTGTTGTTGGAGGTTGGGCTATTACAAGATGTCATTTTGTGAGTTTGTTGGGTTTGTTTGCATTTTTGGATATATGGGAATGAATGAGTATGCATTGGTATGACTGAATAGTTGTGTTGTAGTGGGCCTGTTGCGCCTGGGTTATCTTTTTTTTGTTATATATTTCACATTATCATGCTTCTTGCGATTTAACACAATAAACTTGATGCAATTTATTTCCAGTGTATCTTTTGTTTTTTTCTTATTCTGTTCAAAAACCGCTTTGACTTTTTTTTTGGGTTCTGTCCCGGGGCGTTAGGTACTTTCGGGTGTTCTTATACATCTGTGATGATTAGCACTACAATAATAGCTGTGAGGCAGTTGAGTTTTTGTTGTGAGTATTAATCTACGTGTTGATGGATCTGTCTGTGCACGATGTGTGGAGGGGCTGACACTTTACCTGGAAGGGCTAGATCCTGCCCCCACACAAAGGGCTGTGTACCCCATGTTGTGAGTCTGGAGCAGGGGTGGGCAGAGTTCAAGGAGTTGCATTATGTGGAATTCTGCTGTGCTGCATATAAAAAATTCTGTGGAATTCCGCAGAGTAATGCACCGCTCTTTAGTTCCATTCTATCCAAACAAGAGACCTATGTCAAACATCCACAGATCCGGGGCATGTAGAAGACAGCAGTAAGAGGTCAGACTTTTCACGACTATGGGGTACGCAGGCCGTGTTGAGGTGTCAGGCATCCACGAAAAGAGGAATGCACTGCAGGCAAGCGAGATGGGAGAGGACAGGCCCATAGGGGCATACAGAGAGTGGCGAGGGTGACAGAGCTATAGGAAAGTGAAAATGGGTTTACACATCATGGCTAGTGAAAGGAAGGATATGCAGGAAAGGGTGATAGGTTAAAGGGCATACGTACAGGAGTGAGGGCAAGGAGGTAGACTCATTAAAAACGGCACATAATGGTAGAAGGGGTGGAGCCTTGAGACAAAGAGGGCAATGCAGGAGGGATGAGTGAGGGGTCAGACCCCCTTTTTCCTGGAGCCCTGCTGCTCTTTTGGCTGCATATCAA
This sequence comes from Lissotriton vulgaris, assembly GCF_964263255.1. Taxonomy (NCBI): domain Eukaryota; kingdom Metazoa; phylum Chordata; class Amphibia; order Caudata; family Salamandridae; genus Lissotriton; species Lissotriton vulgaris. The sequence goes on from NC_141700.1 coordinate 162,464,781, forward strand.
GCCGAGCCACTCTCCCCGCAGAGGTTGCCACTCTTCCTCCTGGATCCTAGGCGTGAGTCACTTCATCCTTCCCCCCACCTCCTCGTGAGCTCCCGGAGCCCTGTTGCTTTTGCAGCTGCACCTCACGCCAAGCCACTCCCCCATGGAGGCTGCCACCCTTCCTCATGGAACCCAGGCGCAAGTCACTTCCTCCTTCCTCCTTGTGAGCTCCCGGTGCCCTGAGGCTGCGATCCTGAGCCCCAGGCTTCTCCACTCCCCTGCGATCTACTCCTTAGTGCCCGTAGATCGGGACGTCAGCCGACATCTACTCTGCCAGTGCATGAATGCGCCTGTCCTCCTTGCTTTGCGGCATCAAAGCAATTAAGTGGTTAACTGGTTACATATGGTTACATATTTTTTGTCTGTTGTACGCAATTGTGGTAAATTTGCATTCGCTAGAGGACCGCATAACATGATTGCCTAAAGCACTCTTGATTGTTTTTAATTTGCTGTCTGGCATCAGACATTTTTAGGGGTGGGGGTTGGGGACAAATTCAGAGTTTTTTTATCGAACTTGGCACTCCCAGTAGAGCGCGGAGTTAGCAAAACTCAATGGGCGGAGCGGAGTTCACCACCCACCCTTAGTCTGGAGCCAGGGCAGGGGACAACAAGGGACTGCGATGGGGACAAATTCGCTCCACAACATGCCTGTATCTTTATGGAACAAAGTGAAAAGCTTTGGTTGAGGAATGAGAAACTGACCAATACACAAATACCATCATTCTCTGGGTACTATGTGTTGATGATACATTAATGATTTGGCAGGACCCATCCAATACTCCACAGGAACTATCAGCCAATGATTGGGGTATTACCGTGATCTCCTCTATATCCAAAAAAGAGATTGAATTCTTAGACCTAACATTATACATAGACCAAAAACAACTGCAACGTCGAATGCACAGAAAAACAACAGCAGCAAACTCCATCATGCATGCCACAAGTTGTAACTCAAAAACCACAATTGATAATATACCTAAGGATGAATACCAAAGGACCTGGAGAAACTGCACATAGAATAAGTTCTACAAATATAAAGTAATGGAACTAATGAACCGCTTGAAAGAACAGGGATATGATGACAAATATTTACACAAAACCAAGTCTGAAACTGGCCAGATAGATTGGACTACATTTTTACAGGATCCTCAGAAAACTGGAGCAGAAATATCACGATCCGTTTCATCACAGATTACAATAATGGCCACCACTATATTAGAAAAACATTAAAGAAACATTGTTCGCTTCTAACACACCATACACATCTTCAAAAAAGGGGATTCAACACTTCCCCAAATCGGTTTCAAAAGAGCACCTAATCTTAAAAAGAAGCTCTGTCATTCTCTCTACCAGGAAAAAGAAGAAAAAATACACTTTCTTGGAGAAACCTGCAGGCTTCTATACCTGCAGTCAGTGTTCCTTCTGTAAACTTGGCCTCAACAGAATCAAAACTTGCTCAATAAATGATCATAAATTCCAAATTCGAGCTTGGATAATCTGTGAGAGCACATATGTGGTGTACATTATAATCTGACCCTGTTGAAAAAACTATATTGGCAGAACGATAAGACACCCTCAAGCTACGGATCCAAGAGCACTACCATGATATCCAGATATCAGACTTGAAACTACCATTGGTTGATCATTTCATAAAAATAATAACCAGAGGGGAGGGAATTTGGAAACCTCGTTATGAAAAACTGGAAAGCAACATGATTCTAAAGTGTAACACAGTCAAAAAGAACCTGCATAAGAACCCAGAACTTCACAATTGGCTGATATAATGCTGACTCACACAGATGAACGCTCAATGAACAGCCCTGTTTTCAGACAGGGATGGGTTAGAACCAGGGCCGGACTGGCCATAGTGGGCACCGGGCAATCCCCCCGTGCCCCGCACAGGTGGGGGCCGGTTCTGGGCCCCTGGGGGCCGTTTTTGTTACAGGGCCGTTTTTGCAGCCCTGGCAAAGAGCTCAGCGGCACCTCCAACCCCCCCCAACCCCCCCCAGTGGGGCGGGGGGGTGGCAGGCCGAGCACTTTGCCGGGCGGTTTTGCTTCCCAGTCCGGCCCTGGTTAGAACATACTTTATATCGTGACATATAACTCTGTATTGTTTTTAATATTGTACTTGAGTTATAAATTGAACCAAATCTATGATTAGGGTAAAACATACCATAACAATACCTATTGGTTCCATTATAAGGGTATACTAAATTTAACGTCAGTTCATACTGTACTCTAATTCTGCCCACCAGGAGGAAATGTATCAAAAAGTTAATAACGCCTGTCCTAATCTAAAAGTAAACTGTCAAGCAACCTCTAAGAATTCTAAAACGCACCTATAGTATCATTTAAAACACTAATTCTTTCTCCTTTCGCTTACCTTACAAAACATGTCTTCTTAACGAGAAGCGGAATATATCTAATTACTATCTAATCACTATATTTTAGCATCTCTAAGATGGAGCAGCCATAGAGGTTAATAAACTCGCTTTGACTGCATTCCAGTTTGAAAGATGGCTATGGATACTTAAACATCATACCTAAAAAACACAAATACAACTTGCACAGTGAACACCTAATGTGCATTTCTTTAACTTAGCCTACTCCCTTAACTCCAAACTGTAAAAACGTAATGCTTGTATTTATGCCAAACTATAGGCGATTCGCTGTCTTTATCCTTTTTTTGCAATTTCAAGATGGCGCTGCCTCGGAGACAAATATATTAATGAGTATCGATTGAAACTAAAGAAAAGGGATTTCAAGGCTCTTTTAAAAATGGTAGCCATAGTCAACGTCACAGCCAGCCCCAATGGAGTCACAGGTGTTACAAGCGGATCACAGTGACTTAATTTCATCCAGTGGCGGCTCCTCGCTATGGCTTAGGAGCGTCGCTCTTCCCAAGCCTCAAAACGTGAAAAATGAAACGATAATAAAACAGGTTTATAATCATTTTATTTTTCAAGTTCTAGTCTTGGGGGCTTAACCATTGTGGGTGCAGGCAGGAGGAGTGGTGGGTACTGCGAACAGTGCTCATGTTGCTTTGTCCAGCCATCTGACATGCGCACTGAGCTGTCTCCAACACAGCTGCGCTGCTGGGTTGGAGATAGCAAAGCGCAGGCTCCCAGTCTCTCTGGGAGCACGAATTCACAGCACCAGGTGAATCCTGATGCTGCTTTCAAACAAGAGAATAGCTCCAGGAAAGGCCATAGGGGAGTCTCTGCTGCAGCGAGGAGAAGTAGAGCGGCAGGCCTGCGTCAGATCAGTTTTTGTTTTCCTTTCTTTTTTTCTGTTTTCATCTGTTATGCCATCCCCCCATTCCCTCTGTGCCCCACCACTTCGCCCGCACAGCAGCCGTTACTGATTTCATCTCTAGGTTGAAATACAGAGTTTAACCTTAGCGCGACCCAAGCTCACCTGCTAGTTCATAGTGTTTGAATACAACTCATTCAAATCTAAGAACCGCACAAGAACAATATAAAGTGCTTGTCCCCCAGATGCCCGGCGACCTCCACCTGGCAAGCAGACATGCTTCAATGGGGAAGGGCGGAGGGTGCAGCTCTTCGTAGAGAAGAAGAAACAAGCATTGGAAAAATCAATAGGGCTCGCATTAGAAAAGTTTGAGCTATTGGTCTTATAAATGATTTTTTTTTTATTTATGTGTTATTTTTTAAAATAGCTAAATTAATAACTTTGTCATTTACAATGCCAATAGTTATAACTTTCGCAAATGTGACACCTATAGCATTTGTAATGCAACATGTTTTGTATTTACGTGACGTAGATGTATTGATATTACAAATAACAATGGCTTTTAATTTTTTTAAATAATTAATACGTAAATAATTTATTTAATTTGTAATGGCAATAGCTTAAACTTTTGTAAATAACTTTTGTGAAGATTATGTTCAGTGTTTTTTATTGTGACGAAAATCCAAGAACAGAAGTGAAATATTAACATCTTTTTGTGATTTGTAATAAAGCGTGAAAGCTTGAAAACAGCTTGAAACATTGAAAGAACATATTTGAACCAGTGATGCTGTGGTTGCGCTAAGTGATGCTGTGGTTGCGCTGAGTGATGCTGTGGTTGTGCTGAGTGATGCTGTGGTGCGCTGAGTGATGCTGTAGTTGCGCTGAGTGGTGTGTGCATCGGTTGAGCTTAATGGGTGCATTGGTGGAGCTGTGTGGTGGGTGCATTGGTGGAACTAAGTTGGAGCATCGGTGGAGCTGTGTGGTGGGTGCATCGGTGGAGCTGTGTGGTGGGTGCCTTGGCGGAGCTGTGTGGTGGGTGCATCGGCGGAGCTGTGTGGTGGGTGCATCGGTGGAGCTGTGTGGTGGGTGCTTCGGTGGAGCTGTGTGGTGGGTGCATCTGTGGAGCCGTGTGGTGGGTGCCTCAGCGGAGCTGTGTGGCGGGTGCATCGGCGGAGCTGTGTGGTGGGTGCATCGGTGGAGCTGTGTGGTGGGTGCTTCGGTGGAGCTGTGTGGTGGGTGCTTCGGTGGAGCTGTGTGGTGGGTGCCTCGGCGGAGCTGTGTGGTGGGTGCATCGGCGGAGCTGTGTGGTGGGTGCATCGGCGGAGCTGTGTGGTGGGTGCATTGGCGGAGCTGTGTGGTGGGTGCATCGGCGGAGCTGTGTGGTGGGTGCATCGGTGGAGCGGTGTGGTGGGTGCTTCGGTGGAGCTGTGTGGTGGGTGCATCGGTGGAGCTGTGTGGTAGGTGAATCGGTGGAGCTGTGAGGTGGGTGCCTCGGTGGAGCTGTATGGAGGGTGCCTCGGTGGAGCTGTGTGGTGTGCACATCGGTGGAGCTGTGTGGTGGGTGCATTGGTGGAGCTGTGTCGGTGGAGCTGCGTGGTGGGTGCATCGGTGGAGCTGGGTGGTGGGTGCATCGGTGGAGCTGTGTTGGTGGAGCTGTGTGGTGGCTGCATCGGTGGAGCTGTCTGGTGGCTGCATCGGTTGAGCTGTGTGGTGGGTGCATCTGTGGAGCTGTGTGGTGGGTGCCTCGGTGGAGCTGTGTGGTGGGTGCCTCGGTGGAGCTGTGTGGTGGGTGCATCAGTGGAGCTGTGTGGTGGGTGCCTTGGTGGAGCTGTATGGTGGGTGCCTTGGTGGAGCTGTATGGTGGGTGCCTCGGTGGAGCTTTGTGGTGGGTGCATTGGTGGAGCTGTGTAGGTGGAGCTGTGTGGTGGGTGTATTGTGAAGCTGGGTGGTGGATGCATCGGTGGAGCTGTGTCGGTGGAGCTGTGTGGTGGCTGTATCGGTGGAGCTGTGTGGTGGGTGCATCGGTGGAGCTGTGGGGTGGGTACATCGGTGGAGCTGTGGGGTGGGTGCCTTGGTGGAGCTGTGTGGGGGTGCATCGGTGGAGCTGTGTGGTGGGTGCATTGGTGGAGCTGTGTGGTGCGTGCATCGGTGGAGCTGTGTAGGTGGAGCTGTGTGGTGGGTGCATCGGTGGAGCTGTGTGGTGGGTGCCTCGGTGGAGCTGTGTGGTGGGTGCATCGGTGGAGCTGTGTGGTGGGTGCATCGGTGGAGCTGTATGGTGGGTGCCTCGGTGGAGCTGTGTGGTGGGTGCCTCGGTGGAGCTGTGTGGTGGGTGCATCGGTGGAGCTGTGTGGTGGGTGCATCTGTGGAGCTGTGTAGTGGGTGCCTCGGTGGAGCTGTGTGGTGGGTGTCTCGGTGGAGTTGTGTGGTGGGTGCCTCGGTGCAGCTGTGTGGTGGGTGCGTTGGTGGAGCTGTATGGAGTTCTGCGGTGCAGTGCACATAAATAAAAGGTATTATTTACAATACCAATAGGTCAAAGATTCGGATATGCGAGACCTATTCCATTGCAAAGTCTTTTTTTTTCGAACCTAAGCGGGCCAGTTTGTCTGCGGGTGATTGGGATCCAAAGAATATTTAAAGAGGTGTGTGTGTTGAGCCATGACTGTGTAGGCTTGCAGAGTAAAGAGTCACATCTGTGTGAGACACAGCCAATCCAACAAACCCTGCCCCGGAGACACAGACAAACAAGAACAGGCAATGCCAATCGTTTTAACTGGTAAGAAGTTAAGCAACGTGATTAATAAACAAAAGAGGCAGTGTGGGGGTAGCAGCGAAGGGTATGCATTTCCAACACACATTTTTGATCTGCTGTTGCCGGTGCTGCATCTGTTTTGTGGGGAGGAAGCAAACTTTACAACTTCCACCCAGAGTTAGAAAGGTTTGCTCCTTCCGCTGACAATGCCGCACTTGTGTTGCACGTTGAAACAACTTTCCTCTGCAATTGTAAAGTGCAGGATGATTTTTCAACAGAGAAGGAAGGTAGGACGCACAGTTTAAGGGGGACAACTGGACAAGCAGGGTGCAAGTTCTACCCGCCGCTTCCAACTGTTGTGTAAGGCCACCCCAACATCCACGCGAGTCAGGGAGAGCAGGATTGTGCAGTGGGTGGAAGAAAAGGGAGATTCCGAAGGGGACATGATCCTGGCAGTGTCTGCCATGGTCACCTCTGCGGTCACCATTGTGCTGTCTTTGCAGCAACTTATACTGGGCAGGCCCGTGGAGGAAAGGAGAGGCTGTCCCCCTTACCATTTCACAAAGCAGTCCTGCAATACAATCGGGCAATCTTAATGCACAGATCATGTGGTTATGCGTACACCTCTATGACCCAAAGCTCCAGCCTTGCTGTGCGGTAGTAAAAACAGAAAAGGGACAAATAAGTCTGCACAAGAGGCAAGCATCTGAAATCGCTACACAAACATGCCGACCATCTTTAAGTGTAGAAACTTTCTTTTAATTTAAAGTCTAACAGGGGCATAAACTATGAAAAAGGAATATTTGAGCAAAACTGTAGAATATTTGGAAACAATACATATATTAAGAAATCCACGAGAGAAATGTATGCTGCATTTTTCACATACTATGAAAATGCAATAGTATGTTTCGCGTGTGTCCACCAATTTTTGTTAAATTGCGAAAACAACGTGATTATTTGACACTTCTATTTGAAGAGCTGTGTATTTAAATTTCGTCATACCAAAGTGTTGGTTTTAAGTACAAATAAGCCTCCTGACCAGAATAACTTCACCTATTCCTTCTTCGTGTGTTGCATCATTGTTTGAAAAACGTGTGGGATGTTACATGGCAGTATGCAATGGCAACATACAAATGAAAGCAACACAGAGGTAAATATCAGCCAGGAGAAAATCACTAAGTTGCGGAAGACAGGCGAGCTACCATGATTTAATGTTAGCCGTGAATAATTAGGGGATGAGGAATGCGCTGGGAGGAGAAATGCAGAGCGCACGCTGAGAAGCTTGTCTTTGATGTGGTAATGCGAGGCAGGCAGGCAGGCGGCTGGTGGCATTGTGCACGCGCTTTTTAGGACTTGCGCAATGACCTAAAAAGCGCACATGCACGGCATGGAATCGCCAGTGGTTAACCTCTGGATGAGCCGCTATAGAGCTTCGCCAGCTATGCGCATGCGCATCAGCAGGCGAGCCCTAAAAAGGGCTGAGGAAGCAGCCCATCTCAATGGAATGGGAGGCTATGATAATTGAGTTGGAAACGCTTGACTTGTCTTCCCCACAGGTCACCCCGACCCCATAACATACAAGGATACCATGTGTCTCCTAACCTCTATGCCCTAAGACCGGAACAAATAATGACCTTGCTACGGAAACTGTATTCCCTGGAATGATATATCTATAAGAACCTCTTCGATTAACGTGAAAGTTATTGTGGGACTGACCAGGAGGCGGGATGGGAGGGCTAGGGTGGCAGTGGAAAGGTGTTTGCACCAGTTCCTTTGGTTAATTTTAAATGTACACAACTTTGTAATGATTCTATTTACATTGCATACCCATTGATGTCTTAACAGCAATGCCAAAGGAGAATGAGACCCTTGCTTCCTATGTCACACGGAATAATTGGCACAGACCCTATGTATGTTACATGTACTGTAACTTTTGTACAGAAAAAAAAACGACTTTCTGTAGAATCTTTTTCTCATGATGTGATGTAACATGGTCTTCAATAAAGTGTATATAAAAAAATGTAAAAAACAATATAAAGTGCTTCATGCTTTTTTTCAATATCGCTGATGATGCACATGCTTATCTTGTACTATGTCCCCTTGTATTGCACAATGTAACCTTTGGCAGTACTGTTTCCCGCAAACATAGAAACACTGGGAATGCCTTTTTTGTTAGTTTTTACGTACCGCTTCACCAGAAAGCGCCTACTTTGCTGTCCCTCGAACTTCATGGCATTTATTAACCTACAAAAGCTGTAAGACCTAATATATTTTTCTTTATTAACAAATTCATGACTTACCTACACATTGGGGTTTCCATTGGTCAAACATTGAATGCTGTGATTACTTACCAGTAATAGAATTACTCTGAGTCCTTTTCTTGCCGTGATGACTCACTCATTGAGTCCCCTGTGCCTCCAATCACAGCCCTTTCCCATAGATAGACATCCCTTCCCCCCACTTCAACTGTGGTTTTTGGGCTTGGTACGGAACAGGGCGTATCCTGCTCCGTACCAAGCCCAAAAACCACAGTTGAAGTGGCCCAAAAGGGCGGGAGGAAGGGTCTGAGTCATCAAGGCGAGAGAAGGACTCAGATTAATGCTATTACGAGTAAATAATCACAGTATTACCCCTTCGCCCCTGTCACCCGGATGACTTACTCATTGAGATGTACCTAAGCCAAAAAGTTGCCAGGACAACCGCACAGAAAATGCAAACATAAGTTTGAGCCACAGGCAAGAAAATGTACAACATGGAAGCCAACATCACGGAGCCTAACAAATCCAGAACTGCTGGACCCTAGACCACCCAAGAATGAGACTCAAAAGTACAAAGAACTGCCCAAAAGGCAGCCCAACAGAGCTCCAGCAAAGACGTAACATGAACCCCAACCATGGAAGCCGAGAAGCCACAAGGAGACCTTCCCAGCAAACCTAGAGGAGAAGACAGACCAAACTGTTAACAAACAAGCAGAATCATGACCTAACCCTCCTGCACAGGGCCTGAGTCGAAGGGTGCTCCCCGCCATGAGCGTGGCCAAACTCAAAAGCATGCGGAAGAGACCCAGAACATCTTCACAGGGACCAGGAAGAGCAGAACCGCCTTCCACACAGCAAGCAAAGGAAGTGCCACCTGTCCAGGAGACAGAGGAGCTGAAAAAAAAGCACTGGAAAAAGCGCCTCCAGTAGAAAATAAAACAAAAGAAGGCACCGTGTGCACAAAGCCTGGGCCCAACCAAAGAATAAACATGTCCACAAACACCTGAAGCAAGGACAATGAGCCAAGTGCACCCAGCCGGCGAGCAAACAATACCCCCACCAGAAACAGGACAGGCAAAGCCAAAGGACAGTATCCCACCGTTGCCAAGGGCACAAACTTGGGGTACCGGGGAGTCCTGAAAACCAGAGGCAAATTCCAAAATGGGCACATCACCAGAGGGACAGGACAGAGATTTGAAAACCCCGAAAAGGCCCTGGGAATCAGGCTCCGAGTGACCACGAGTCCCACTCAAAGAGACTGTAAGCCAGAAAAGCTGCTTCAGGAGGAAAAGCAGCACAATGAGAAACAGAAAGTGGAACCCCATGCATCCGAGCACACCAAGCCAGAAATGACTCACATGTGGAGCATAAGAAGAGCATGCAGCAACCTTCTGGACGCCATCACAGAAGAGGAGACCCAGGCAGAGAAGGAACCAAAGGAAATGCCACTTCAGATCCATTTACCACCTCCAGCAGCACAGGAAACACATAACAGGGCAATGCCGGAGCGAACAGAACAACCAGAGCTCCCGCTCTCTAAACCGGAAACCAGAAACCACCAGAGCAAGAAAAAGGAGGGAAATCAGATCTCAGGTCCACAGGCCAAAAATCTACCAGGTGCCCTACAGACAGAACCCATAAAAACAACTTCTTTGCAGCACTAAGAAGCTGTGAAATGTCAGAAAACCCAGCTTTGTCAGCACATGTAACCAGGCAAGGAAAAAGAAGCCCCCTGGGACAACAGCCAGCTAGAAATGGGAAGAAGGAAACCCCCAGCAGACGAAGAACAGTTAGCAAGGTAGTCAACACTCAACCAACAACCCGGGGACCAGTACATAGGCCGTAAGTCAGGACTAGGAATAGGAAAAGCACAACTCCACAGTGAACCTCAGAACCGCTGAAGACTCGGATAAATGTGCCTGAGCAGAAACACATCAACAGAATGAATACAGCCATGAATACCACAGGAGACAACAGGGGAAAGAGCTGCAGCAAAGACAGAATCCAAAGGGAAAGCACCCATGTTGGAAGGGATGCCGTGCTAGACTACCCACAGGCCACATTCCCACCTGACAGGCAAAGACAGGAGTGCTTCCATGAGGGACCTGCATCGGGGGATACATCCAGCCGCCTAGACCACCAGGCACAGAACATCCCAACAGAAGTAAAAGGAACGGCCGACCTCATGAGATAAACCCTGGGTATCCCGGCATCCGAGCGAAACCAAGGCTGAGACAAAATGCTGGAAGAGGACCCGCAGGACCAGGTGAGCAACCCATCCCTGAATGACAGACGGAAAGAACCTCCAACAGTACACCTAGCTGCTTGGCACCCCAAACGGCAGCCAAAGAAATGAAGATCTACAGCCAGAATTGCCCATCAGTCCTGGAACCAGAGGAACTGCTGGCCAGGAAAGCAGATGAGGAAGCCACAGATGCCGGAAATTATAACAGTCAACAAAACACCCAGGAATACAATTCTTTGATCCCTCTGAACTCGGATATTCAACACACTTGCCCCCTCTTGCGGAACCACAGTCATGGCCTCAAAATTCTATCCCAAGGACTGAGCCACCAATGCCCCATATGATGCTGCCCAGGGCACCAAAGAAGAGACCCTGCAAGAATATGTCAGGCCACCAACTACCCCCGTGGATCATGTGAGCTGAGGGCAACAACCCCAGGCAACCAATGGAGACCTGCCAACAAGAGGGACCAAGAAGGAACCAAGCAGTATAGAGCGAGACAACCACGTCACCCCAAGCGCAACGCACAGAACAGGGAGACAGTGACCAACGTCTCACCAATGGGATATAATTACATCTAAAACAACCAAGAGCAAAAACGATAGTGAAACTAGAGGCAAGAGATTGCGTCACAGAGTAAACACTCCCAGCAGTCTTCCAGACCTGCCACAAGAGCACTGGGCAACCAGCCACACTTGTCAGCGGCATACACAACAGTGACCCTGGCAGGAGCACAGCTGCCCTCGGGACACCCACTGCCCTCTCCCCACCTGCACTGTCCCTGCCAAGCAGACAATATGGAAGTGTGGCAACGCAGGTGAAAGCCAGACACAAGCCCCCTCAATGGTATCCACCACAAGCGCACAGCAGCCCGGTGGGCGGCGAAAGCCAGGCACCATACCCTGCTGATCCGCAAGCACCACAGGACCTGGCTGGCAGAAGATGCTCCGGCCCACACACAAACCTCAATGCAGACGATGAGTAAGCAAACCTGGAGACAGCAGCAAGCTAAGAATCCAAATGCAAAAAACCTGCCCAGTCTCACAAACAGGCCATAAGCAACTCTCCTTTACCCATGGACATGCCATCTTACGTGCCACACCCAGGCAGCATGCCAACAAACCCACAGGTAAGTGGATGAAACAGCTGTCATAGTGCCCATAGCAGAGCTGGGCGGAATTGAATTAATTGACATGAAATGGCATTCAGCTGGAAACCCGCGCCCCTGCGAACCAGCACAAATGACCCGGAAATTGGGTTCAGGAAACATGGGCCGGGATACATCATAGGCACAAGGCTGCGATTGAACCTCAACCAAGAAGACAGTAATTTAAATGCTGACAACTTCAGCATTACAAAGAGCACCTAGATCTCTTGGGTAGGACTCAAACCCCTGTCCTGAAATTGACGCTGAACCACAGACAAGCACCTGCATCATCGAGACAAAGGCCTAGGCTGCGTGAATATTTAGAACAAGCATTTGCAATGCAATAGGTCTCGCATTTGTGAGAGTTTTAGCTTTTGGCATTGCAAATGACACTGTCTTTTATTTATGAGTGTTGATAACCAGCACGCGTAAGTATGGAATTTAAGTACATATTGCATGATTACACACTGCTTGCAGGTTTTCAAAACACATAAATAAAAGCCATTATCATTTACAATGCGAATAAGTCAAACTATTGAAAATGCAAGCCAGAGCTATTGGCTTTGCCAATGTGTGTAAGCTATGTTCTAGAGCAGAGTAAGCATTACAACTGACTAATTTGGGAGTTGAGGGGTGGTTACACTGTGATCATTTACAGTTGCAACGAAAATAAATCACTGAGGTAGTTCAAATAATTTCTAGTGATTTAGCTTACTTCAAGCATTCCCTCCTTTACTTTTCATCTTGCCTAATCATGACTGACACCAAATAAAATACGTATGGTATCGACAACCACTGGAATTCACAGTAAAAAAAAAAAAGACACTCAATGCACCAAAAAAACAGGCTCAGTTCAATTGTCTCAGTGGCAAAAAACAAAACAAATCGAAATTGTTAAAATAATTTCTCGTTATTTACAGTTTTGGTGTTCTAGTATGCTACAGGTGGTTACTATTGACACGCTGTCCCCGATTTGTTAATGCAACACAATGAGAGAAGCATATCTATTCTCAAATTGGCATTTTATCATAATTTCACGTTAAGCGTTGGGTGCTGTCATGCACAGGGAATGTACGTAAGGAAAGTAACCAGCACCAACCAAAGCAAATTAACCTTCTTTCCTCTGATTTTCTACCAAATTTGGGATGGGGGATATGCCTACAAGAAAAATCGAACATAAAGGAACCGTGTTTCCGGTTCCTATTCAAGCTGCACAGCCACGTAACTGGACGAATTCAATCAATCGATCCTTTTTTGTTTTAACTTTCAAACTTGTCTTAGTTTATACTCCATTTTCATTTTCAACTTTATCATATTTCATCAATTCATTTTACTCATCCAAATCCAATGTCACGATGTTAACATAAACACAGGAGAGGAAAAGGTTTCCACATGTCATGTCTTTTATTATAAACCCAACGCATTTCGGGATAAGACCCTTCGTCAGGGGTATCTAAAAAAACATATAAAGCAGCTCATATGTATGCCTTCAACATCATTATTCCATATTCATACAATGATGCATTACCTCACATAATTTTTAATCGTTTGCTTAAGACAGAGGAACTTAGTGCATTTTTTACGGTTTGTTATTTGCACATAATCAAGGATCCCCCTAATAACGCGCCCACATTGTTTTTAGCAGCCACAGTATTCTAATTAAACCAACAAAGCAAGCTTGCGTCTTTCCCATAATTAGTAATGATGTTACTCTCACCCCTCAGACTACTGAACCGTCGACAGCCTTACCATGACATAATTACAGTCGCACTCATTATTGCTCAGCGCGATAAGTTTCGGTCATGTTCTTAGATATACCTGTAGTGCCTCTGCACACATATCCTTCTCTTTAATGGCTCACTTAACTCCCATGATACCTTTTATCTCAATCTTTCCCCATTACTTTCAGGTGATTAGTCACGTGTGTATTTTTTCGTAACCAAACTCAACGACAAGCTTCCCGTGTTCAGTCCCCTCCCACCAACACGTAATTAGTTAATCTGTACTACATCTCCCAGAGTTCATCATGCTAGGCTTCAAGTACTCTCATACAGACCTCAACACCGCTATTACCAGCGAGATCCTTATACAAACTCGATAAATATTGTTGGTAAACTCTCACTTCATCCACCCACCAGAAGTACACATGTTATATTTTTCATTCAATTTTTCATTAAATCAAAATCGGTTCATATCCATAGATGTAACATTCATTCAACTGCCTTCTGAATGTTTGTTGCAATTCATAACAAGCATTTACAATGCAATAGGTCTCGCAGCATTAAAGTTTGAGTTACTGGCATTGTAAATGACAAGGCTTTACATTCATTTTTTTTTTAATTTGCAATTGGTATATAAACATTGTTTGTGAATGGTTAGCTGTTGCTGTTGCTGTTAGCTTATGCTAAGCAAAGTTGGCAGTGATATAGAGTGCTAGTCTTGCTTGTTATAAGCATGCTGATATAAAGCGCTCCGATACCTGCGGGTAAAGTTTGCGCTATATAAAAGTAAAAACGAATAAATAATTTTTTTTAAAAGCTTACCTGTACCACGTTCGTTCTTATTCTGCGATGCCACATATCTTTGGGTCCCTGTACTTATTAACTGCACCCAGCTGTGGGAAACCACCATGGCAGGAACAACGTGTTGCGGGGCAGACACAGGCAATGTAGCCACTGTCCTGTGGCTGCACCGCGGGGTAACAGTGTAGGGGCAGGAAAGCAGGCAGTTGGTAGTGCTGTGCCATAGCAGTGTAGTTCTCTGTGTATGCTGGGCATGGGGGTTGCTATTGGCTGACAAGAAGTGGTGAGGAGGTGCCGGTTCGGTGTGCCTGCTTCCTGATCTTGGGCAGGCGGCAGGTAAAAAAAAAGAAGGAGGCGGAGGACATGACACCCAGTGGAATTAAGGTACAGCATGCACACTAACCTCATTTTGAAGACTCTCTGGAAAGGCACTACATTGGAAACACCGACTGGGCATATTCATTTCCCAAGTCAGTTAAGTGGTCTGAAAAAGGCTCAGGAGCTATAGGTGCTTTACAAAAAGCATCACTTAAATAAATGCATAAATACACTAGAGAATGTGCTTGTACTGTGCTGTTTAAAAGAAAGAAAGGTATGAAGGAAGGAATACATCAAAGAAGACAGCAACAAATTCAGGCAGGAAGGTGAGTAATGGAATGAGGAATTACATGAGTAATGGATAAAGAAGGGGGAAATCAGAAAAGAATGTGAAAGGAAGAAATGAGGGGATAGAAGGAATGAGGGAGAAAGGAGGTGGATGATGTGTGATGGATGAATAGAAAGAAGAAAGGAAATGAGGAAGAAAAGCAGAAGGAAGGGTTGAAGGTAAGAAAAGAAGAAATTTAAGAAGCGATAAAGGAAGGACCAGGATAAAAAGAAAGTATGGAATGAAAGGAGGAAGAAGGAAGAAATGCATCAAGGAACGGGAGGATGGGAAATGGATGAGAGTGTAAGGAAGCAAGAATAGAAAGAGGAAAGGAGGCATGGCTGAAGGTGCTTCAGAGACACCTGAAGGCGGGCTGACGTTATTTGAGACACAGACAGACAGTGGAAACTAAAGAGTACCGTTTACAGACACTCAGAGACCAACAGCACAGTCAGGCACAGAGTATAGTCAGACACAGACGGACCGAGGTAAGTAACTAGACAGTTTACTGACACTCCGAGACTCACGGTACAGTCAGACACTGACAGACAAAGGTAGCAAGATAGTTTACAGACACTCAGATACCCACAGCACAGTCAGACACAGAGTATAGTCAGACACAGACAGATCCCGTAACTAGACAGTTTACAGACACTCTGAGATACACAGCAGGGGGAGACAGAAAGACATTACTAGACCGTTTACAGATACTCTGAGACCCACAGTATGGTCGGACACAAACAGAGGTAACTGGACAGTTTGCAGACACTCCGAGACCCATGGCAGGGTTATACAGGTAGACACTGTCAGTTTACTCACACTCAGAGACCCACAGCACTGTCAGACACCGACAGACAGAGGTAAGTAGGCTGGGTCCACTCAGCATTTCATCCTTCCGAGGACGATAAAATGAGTCTCATTGAGTTGGATAACCATAAACATCCGTTATCAACGCCAAGATACAAAGGGTGAACGTGTGCTTAACAAATACGCATGTTATGTTAGGTTACGTTATGTTATTTGTGTTGGTATGTTTGCAGGGTGCTTCAGCTCGAGGCACAGATGGTAAATAAGACTGCGAGACAGGGGGCGCCCGAGGTAGTGAGACACACAGAGGAGCCCACAGGGTGGAGAGGCAGAGACAGAGCGAGGCTCAGAGAGAGTTTCCAACAGAGACAAGAGAAGAGAGGGGGGCCCGAAGCACGATGTTTGATTGATGGGATGTAAAGAAAAAGAGGTGACTGTTAGAGATAAGGCGATGGACACACAGACTGAGTTCCAGACAGACTGACAAAGGCTCCAACAGCTGCTCTAAAATCAGGTCTCACAGAGCCCAGAGATGCTACTGGCTGCGTGCCGCACACCCTGTGTACCTTGCTGCACAGTATACGTACCTCACCCGCTATTCCCTTTGTACCTTAGAGTGCTGCCCCTGTACACGACCCTGCTGCTCACAGCGCTGTCCTCCGAGTGTTACCCACTGTACCTCTCAGTGCTGCATCGTGTGCATCACAGCACATGCTCCCTGTGCGCAGCCCACAGGACTATTGCATATACCTGACATCCGCTGTACCTCACAACGTGCTACTGCTGCGCTTCTCGGCTCTATCTTCTGCGTAATTCGTCTTTACACAACTCGGCCTCTATCATACACCTCCCTGGAGGTTGCCTCGTTACCATCTCTACCTCACGGTGCTACTCGCTTTCCACGCTTTGTGTGATCCAAAACCTCCTCCACTTATGTACCTCACAGGACAGCTGCCTGGACCTGGCCCTGCTGCTCCCGCTGTACCTCACAGCACTCCTGCAGTGCCTCTCAATGTCGTCCTCTGAGTATACGTCCATGTGCAACTCTACCTCAAGCCAGCACCTCACTGGAGGCCACAGTGCTACCCACGTACCTCTCAGCGCTGCACCATGTATGACACAGGCTCCCTGTGCCACCTCACAGGTGTATTGCATGTACCTCGCACCCGTGTTCCAGCTACCTGTACCTCACAGTGCGATACAGCTGCGCCTCTCGGCGCTATCATCTGCGCGCTTCTTCGAGGTATAACTTTGACACTTGCTGAAGGGTTTGATGCTTTTTCTGTACCTCACAGTGCAGCAACATCTACGCCACAGGCTGTTCTATGTAGGTACCTCACAGGACTGTTAGCTGCACCTGGCGCTGCTGCTCCCTCTGTACCTCACAGTGCGCTTCTGCTGTGCCTCCCAGCGCTATACTCTGGGCGCCTCCTCCATGAACCAGTTAGGCTCCCACTGGAGGGTGCGCTCCTCTCTTTGTACCTCACAGCACTGCTCACTGTACCTGACAGAGATTCTCCCGTACCTCAGATGACCGCTGCCGGTTGGTACAGAGCGGCTTGCGCTGCCTCGTAGCGCTATCCTCCCAGCTCCTCCTACATATACAAATCTCATACAGCAGGGGAGCTTCATTTCTTTCTCTTCCTCACAGTGCTCTCCCGCCTGCCTCGCAGCGCTATCCTCTGAGTTACTTCCCTCAGATACAACCCTATCCCTCACCGGAAGCAGCAGTGTTTCTCTGTACCTCACAGTGAGGTTTCCTGTGCCTGAATGTTTACGAATGATTCATTCTGCCCAGCGTGCAGCCGCAGTCTCCGTCGTCCGGCGTCGGAGGAGGGGGCGAGGGAGGGCTGCTGTGACGTCAGCCTCGTTCTCGGAGTCCATTGGCCCCGGCCTCCGATGTTCCGCGCGCTGGAGAGCGGACATAATTCACGGTGACGCGGGGCTCCCATGCCCGAGGGAGAGCCCCACTGAGCCTACAGAACACCGGATTGGCGGTAAGTGGGACTGGGTGGGGGGGGGCGGTGCGCTTGTGTGTGTGTGCGCGCGCACGCTTGTGTTTGTGTGTGTGTGTGCGCAACGGCGGTGGGTGTCTCTGTATGTGTGCGTGTGTGTGCTCCTGTGTGTGTCTCTGTGTGCGACGGCGGGGGTGGGGGGAGTCTCTGTATGAGTGCGTGCGTGTGTGTATGTGTGCTCGTGTGTGTGTGTGTGTCTCTGTGTGTGCGCATGCGTGCAGGGGGAGGTGTGCCTGTGTATGTTTGTGCTTCCCAGGAGACAGGAGATGGCCACGGCGAGCGCGTTCTCGCGCGCGCGGCCCGCTCCGATCGCCTTTTGCAAGATGTGCACGGCCAGCTCCTGTCTCCTGGGAAGCTGAGTCGCTGACAATAGGGCTCTGGTGAGACAGCGCTTCGCGCTGTAAATCGCCACGAGACCTAAAAATGATCCTAAGTGACTGAGAAACCCAACTCCAGTGTGAATAATTATTGTATTTATAATTCTTTCTTCAATGTTTACTGTACTTGTTTTATCATATATCCATGGGTACAAGAAAAATTGGGCAGGGACAAAGAAGAGAGATAGAAAGTCTGTAGACCTTCAGGCAGTGATGACATCCCTCTGACCCAGAATCGACTGTTCACTACACTATGCCAATGGTTCATGCTTGCCTAACCGATGTAAATAAGTATTTGTTAGGAAACCCAGGGTCGGTCACCTAACCAAGCATAATCAAGCAAGGATTTCGTACTGTGTTTGCATAAGATGCCTGAGGGATCGGTTTTCAATGACACTTGAGGGTAAATAAGTTGGGTTGTATGGTGCTTCATTCTCTAAACCGTTTCAATCTACAGAAACGTACCACTAGGCGATGCACAGATAAAAGCCGACATAAGTTGAGCAATTAACAAACTGCACACATTTGCCGTTTCAGTGTCTCTAGTCTAACTCATAATGACTGCAATAACAAGTAAAAGTCCGGAAGAACGTCATTGTCACTGAAAGGTTTTTTTTATTTGGCATTTGATCATGACCTCCAAAACTCTTCTTGCCGCGCCACTACATGGCAGAGATACTATAGTATACAGTCAGGCGATGTGTGTAAAGACAACAAAGAAGTGTGGTGCAAGCCACGTTTTGAAAAATATTCGGGTGTCGTTCTTCAGTTCCTTGTTCAAATGGAATATTTGCTTAATAATTGATGGCCATTTTTTAATGTGTGCGCTTTGATTGAAAATAGATGGACTATAGAAGGGAAAGAACCTAGTTTTTGTATAGTTGTAAATGTAATAGTTATGATCATTTTTCCGTTTTGCACAGAAATGTTTTCTGTTGCAAATCTATACACATATGGTACTAAAGCATCCTTGCATTTTTAAACAGTTGGTTCGAAAATAAGACTCGAAGCAACTCTTTATTAATATATTTTTTTTATAGCTTTGTTGTTGTCTGTGCCGACCTTTCTTTTTGTCGTTTGGAAAATATCGTTATGGCAAGATGGCCTCAGTCTTTGGCTCACCGGTCTTTCTTCAGTTCCTGTGGGCTCCAAAGTGATGCCTGTTTCAGGGTGTTTTAGCTAATGCTATAATGTAAATTTACCGCGGAGCAGAGAGGAGGCAAGGGATCCGTGGTTAATGTAATTATAGTTTACAACGGGAGAGGGTGTGTCGTAACACCCAGAGCTGTTGACTTTAGCCTTACAAAAGGGGGTGGTGATGGCCTGGCTGGTGAGGATTATGAATCCGAAACCGGTCCCAGGATGCTTGTTTCCGGTCCAGGGAAGACATGGCTTGGCAGTTCGGGCTGGACTGTTCCCATAAGGCACAGGGTCAGGCTGATTTGCATATGGCCATGTCTGAACTGGGGTGGCGAAGTAAGCTAAAGAATGGTGATGGATTAAACTCAGATCAGTTGACCAGGGGGTGAGTGTTTGATTTGCTCAAACGCTCCGTCCATAATCCCCTTTTGTATCGCTTTGTTCGGCCTAAATTGGCAGGGTATGCGCAGACGTGAGTCCCTTGCTCACTTTGCTACTGGATTCAAGCTAGCCTGGCTGATGGTGGCTGAAATGCCAGAAACCGGACCCAGGATGGCACAGGGTCAGACTGATTTGCATATGGCTATTTCTGACCTGGGGTGGCTGAGTGAGCAAAAGAATGGTGCTGGATTAAACCCAGATCAGTTGACTGGGGGTGAGTGTTTGATTTGCTCAAACGCTCCGTCCACCATCCCATTTTGTATGACTTTAGCCTTAGGCAACCGAATTCTAGTCTCGGCATCAGCTTAATATCCTGTGTTTCTGGTCAAAGCACTTGATGCAAGATAACGACGACCGGGAATCTTGGCTGATTGATTCTGACTTTTTGCCCACAGCAGCACAAACAGTATAAAAACAAGCATGAATGGCGTGAACCGGGCACCACAAGAGGTTCGGAGGTATCGCATTGAACTGCGATACCTATTGCATTGCAAATATTTTTTTGTTCAAATTGCAGGCTGGTGTTCTTGCAAAATGGAGGCCGCTACCTCCGAACCTCTTGTATTTATTTATTTAATAATAAATAAATAAATAAATGGCACATACAATCTGACCTCAGCAGGTGCAAAGCTACCCACTGGGACATCCACCACTAGCCTTCTCCACAGCTGCACAAGCCAGGCAGAAAACACAGAAGCACTGCAATGACTCTGATTCCTACTATTGCGTCTCCCGCAGGTGCATACCATACTGGGGGACGCCAAAATCACACTGCGTATCCCGCCGCACCGCAAGCAGGCACATCCCCAAACCCTGCTCCATGCAAAATTAAGACAACTAACTGCTGATGAACTGAAGGGTAACATCCATCCAACCAGGGAGTGCTATTAGTGGCGCTATTTACAAAGATGACCATACATCATCTTGCCAGTACAGTTGGGACCGGAACCCTTGCTGCCGAGGGACTAGAAACACCAAAAGCAAAAGACCATGCCGCTGAGCCACAACTCCTGGTCCTCCCTGAGAAGGGGCAGACTGGTGTGAGTTATGAAGATTGATAGGGATAGCATTCTCACAGCATAAGTGCCACAAAAAACACCTACACTAGTGTGATATCAAGTGCGGCACTGAAAAAACAGGATCCCTAAAAACACAGAGGCAGTACCGTCCATAGAAACTTGGCGGGGTAGAGGACTGGACACAGCCGTTGACCATTTTCCCTCCTGGCAAAGAATTCCATTGATTTTTACCAAGCATACCCTGAGAAAGCTACTCCTAGCTCACATGTTAGGTCAGACAAACATGGTCATATGTGACATATTCATTCCCCCCTTTGTGTCCACCACAGGTGCCCAGCAGCTCAGGAGATTATCGAAACCTTGCCTTCTCTGCCACCCCACTGCAAACAGGAACAGATGCGCCACAGAGCAACACACGCTCACCAGCCCCACAGAAAAGCTGCTCCTGGCCCTCAAGCTCCACTATGTGGACACTGAGCCCTGTGCAGCTGGAGAGCCTTCACTGAAAAAGGGCTGATAAGCTGGTCACTGCGGCAACACAGCCCCACATAACCCAGCCAGAAGAAGGCAGAGCAAATCTCGGCCGGTTGAATTCAGCCCAAGTAACAGGCCTTGCCCACCATGGCTAGAGAAAAGATCCACAGACCTCCGGCCGGGAGAAAAAGCATCCCCGTAAAATAGGAAAAGTCTGCCCCACCATGTGCAGACGTCCCACAGGTCCCAGAAAACGTACTGCCTCAAAAATTGCTGGCATCGTACCGGGACGAATTCCATCATACCACCCCCAGGCTCACCAGCACCACTCAGCGATAGGGAAGCTGCTGAACAGCTGGAGCATCACCTGCCCGAAAGGAGTGAAAGCGCAAAAAAGCAACAGGAAGTAAGGAGGGATTTTTATCTGCTGGAAATGGTTGTGATTGGAGGCACATGGTCCTCAATAAGTTATGTTATGTTATGTTACATTTATTTATAGCGTGCACGGCTACTCAATGAGTGTCCTGGCGTGAGCAATGGAAAAGGAGGCAAAGACCTGGATGAGGCTAGAAGAGAAGGGTTTTTAGTTTTTTCTTGAAGATTGTAGGGTCTTGAAGGCAGTGCAGTGACAGCGGAAGTCGGTTCAAGGCTAGAGCAGCTGACTTGACAAAAGAGCACCCACACAGTCTTTGGCAGTTAAATCTGGGGTTCTGCATCAAAAACTGAGAGGAAGAACGCAGCTGTCTCACTGGTGTGTAAATAGCAAATCTCTTTGAAGGTAGACAGGACATAGACCATATGAAGCCTTATGAGCAGTGCTCAGCATTTTGAATTTTATCCGAGACTCGACTGGGAGCCAATGCAGGGAGTACAGGTGAGCACGCACACTACTCCTCTTTGACAAACCCAGAAGGAGTCTGGCTGCCGAGTTTTGGACTACTTGCAATTTCTTAAGGAGGTAGCCAGGGATACCCACAAAAAGTGCGTTTGTATAGTCCGGACGGGACAGAATCAGAGCCCGGACCTGGCAGGTTTAGGGAGAAAAAGAAGAAATGTCCTCAATGAGTGAGTTGTCATGGCGAGAGGGACCGAGGGGTAATGACTAATAGGTTTTCGTACCCTCGTGTATACTAAGTAACATTTTAGGAAGCAAAATGAAAGTTTTGGATAATTTATAGCCTTACACCAACTGCATTAATTCCTTTTCTATAGATCTTGCATCAGCAGCAGCTTCTCCGCAATGGCGGCGGAGCATCGCCCCATGGAGAATGGAAAATAAAACATATTTTATTGTCATTATATTTTTCACTGGCAGCCAATGCTACAGAGTGTGGGCCGGGCCAGGCAATCCTCTCAACACTAGCGATGGACTGGGAGGATATGTGGAGGGCACTTGTAAGTGTGCATGTCTGTTTGGCCGGCCGTCTTAGGCCGGCCAACCAGACATGCAAACTTAGAATTTCTCCTCCCAGCTATATTGTACAGCTGGGTGGAGAAATGGCACAGGCTCCCAGCCCCTTTGTGAGCGCTTAACCAGGCTGCTCAGACCAATCCAGGTGCTGCTTTCACAGCATGAGAGCAGCGTCTGGATTGGGTGGGGAGTCTGGGAGCCTATGCTGGTCCAGGACTTCCGGAAGAGGTGCACCGAGGCATCTGGCAGATGGGGCGGCAGCAAGAGAAGCAGGTAAGTGTTTTTTTTTAATTACTTGCCCCCACGCTGCCCTCCATTTTATTTGGCAGCAGCCGCTGCTGTCTCGCTTTAAAGAATAATAATAGATTGGCTATTAGCGTCTCTATCTTTGAAAAAGGTAATATGATTGAACAAGCCATATAGAGTTCCAGTGATTGTATTACCTTTTTAAAAAATGTAACCGGGATTCTTCTTCCCTTCCCTTGCTTTTCCTTTTATTTTTTGAAGTTCACAAATCTGCATGTGCAGCAAGCATGCTATTTGAATATGCCCACAAAACCTTAAATGTTGTGTCACTAATTTTTCTTTTAAGGATGACATAGCTTGACAAAAAAACGTTTCTTCCATAAGGGCAAAAAAGGTTTTCTTTTTCCTTGATTGTTACATTTCTTTTTGGGCACTATCACGAATTTTAAGGATGAAAGTACAATACACACAGTTTTGTTTTTCTTGTGCACTGTCCTACTACGTGGTGACATTGCCAAGGAGAAAACGCACGAGACCTACCACTTCTGGCATACGGAGGCTCCTGGGTCAACAACGCTGCAGTCTCGCCGCGCCGCTTTGCTCCATCACGCGGCTAGCGGCTTGAGACTACAGCTCCCAGGGGGCCTAGCGGCGATATCCGGTTTTGCCGGTATTTGAGAGGGAGGCTTCCTCGGTGGAGCGGGGGAGAGTCCTACTACGTGGTGACATTGCCAAGGAGAAAACGCACGAGACCTACCACTTCTGGCATACGGAGGCTCCTGGGTCAACAACGCTGCAGTCTCGCCGCGCCGCTTTGCTCCATCACGCGGCTAGCGGCTTGAGACTACAGCTCCCAGGGGGCCTAGCGGCGATATCCGGTTTTGCCGGTATTTGAGAGGGAGGCTTCCTCGGTGGAGCGGGGGAGAGTCCTACTACGTGGTGACATTGCCAAGGAGAAAACGCACGAGACCTACCACTTCTGGCATACGGAGGCTCCTGGGTCAACAACGCTGCAGTCTCGCCGCGCCGCTTTGCTCCATCACGCGGCTAGCGGCTTGAGACTACAGCTCCCAGGGGGCCTAGCGGCGATATCCGGTTTTGCCGGTATTTGAGAGGGAGGCTTCCTCCGCGTCGCGGGACGCGCGCGGGCAGCGCCGGGCGCTGGCGGAGGGCGGGCCGTCTGTGGCCGTCAGGGGACGACAGAGGACAGGACAGGCCGGTCCTCTAACATCTACACTCCAAACATGGGTAAGAGAAAACTTCAGACATCGCTCGCAGGGGGAGACAGCAAAGTTAAAGTTGCTCGTAAAACTAGTGCCCCTGAAAGCATTCTGACATACCTCACTTCCGCTGTTGGGAAACTCAACAAGGAAATTGCTGAGACTGAACGGGAACTTGGTCTGGAGGGGGCGCCTACCGGCCATAAAGAGTCAAGGATTCCCATAGAACCCAACATTGTTATCAATAATGCCTGTGACAATCCACCCAATGCTCAATCACGAGTGCACCAGGAGCACTCCATAGGGGTACCTGACCACCCTGTCTGCGCCCAAACACCAACGAGGGACGCCAAGCTATGCAAAACTAGGAAAAGAGTGAGATCCTATAAAACCTTACCCATGCAATATAGGGCCACTATTAAATCACGGCAAGCCCCAACTAAACTTGAAGGCTCTATTAAGGAAATGATAGAAAGAGTGTTAACTGATACTATAGAATCCACACTCATCAAGATCTCAAGTGATATAGTGGAAACCCTGAAGGACTGTGTTGCAGGTATTATAACCCGATGTGAGAGGATGAACTCTACGCTACTTGAAAAAGTGGCAGAGCATCTAGTAAAGGACCCACTGCACCCCACAGGGCATACCAGTCAACCTATGGAGGTAACCAATAATGGAAATACATTGCCCAAAACAGTACACCTGCCACCCATTCCATCTAAGAGCACTGTAATTAAACCCATATCTGTTGCAAATACTCTGAATCCAAGCAGACAGAACAACACGGATTCTATTACCTGTGAGGGAATTGATGGAGGCCCAGACAACACTTCTGACAAAAGAACGGGGTATGGATTGTATCCCAAACCTATGGTGAATCTACCCCCTGAGGCAACCCCTTTCGTGGCGGTCCTGGTGAATGTCCCAAAACTTTCCCCGGGAGAATCAGAAACCCAATCAACTCTAATGGAAAACGTTAAGAGTTGGTGCAATAAAAACTGCACAGGCAATAGTGATGTCTCTGCACATGTTAGCCTGGCGAGAAGAGTTACCTGGCTGGGCCCAACTGCAAAACGTTTCCCAGACGATTGTGTCATCATTAACTTTAGGAACCCCCACGTCTGCTCAAGACTTTTTTGGGATGCAACAGACATTAACCAAGGGCAAATACGTGCAGTCCCACTGGGCTTTTTTTACCCTCGCCCAACACAACAAACCACCTGGGACCCAGTTCATAGGAAAAATGTCCCAAGGCAAAAAGTGCATCTAGCTAGCTGGGCCACTGTACCCTTAAGCTCACATCTTTCCCGAGCCAGTAATCATCAAGCAGCTTTGACACCAGGCTTGGAGTTAAGCAACCGCTTCGATGCTCTAACAAACCTGGATACAAACATCTGACTGTCCTCCAGGATGGGGCAACAGGATCCTCCAGGGTTTAAAGGGGAGGAAAGAACTATGAAGTTCATGACTTGGAATATCTCTGGCCTACAATCTAAAAGAGAAGACAAAGAATGGCTTGACATCATTAAACAACATGAAGTGATTGCACTACAAGAAACATGGGATACTGAATGTAACTTCTGGGTTGAAGGATATGTATCCCACTTTAAAGCTGCACAAAAGTCTATTAGAGGCAGAAGCAAGGGTGGTCTTGTACTTTTAACCTCAGTAAAACATATGGGTACGATGAAAACTATTGACATTAACTCCCCTAACTGTCTAATTCTAGAGGTCTCGTTGAGTACGGGGGAAAAACTCCTATATGTCAATTTTTACAATTCAACAGAAGGGTCTCAAGGAGATGAAAATGTCCTAATGTTGACTTATTTTTTAAACAATTATAAGAAGAGTCAAACTACTTTGGTTTATTATATCGTTTTTGGTGATTTTAATATACATCTTTGTCAGTCTAACTGTTATAGTGGAAATTTCTATGATGATGACTATTTGACTCATCCGCACTTTGAACATTCTGCTAAGGGGGGCGCTTTAGAAGAATTGTTGATTGAGATGGATATGTCTGAACCCGCTTTTGCGAACCCGAAAGACAGAGTGCCAACATATAGTGCGAGAGGTAGTAACACTATCATTGACTATATTTTTATGTCACCTAGCATCCTCATGAATGTCATTTCCTATAATGCCATTATAACAGCATTTAGTGACCATAACCCGGTTGTTATGGAAGTATTTAACATAAACCCTACTGTAGTAAACTACAACCTACAGTCAACATACCCTACAGTAATCAGGGCCCATGACCAAGGTAGGCGGGTTAAATGGTCTAAGATTAACATTGATGAGTTTTTTACTAAACTGTGTGACGAATTACGTGTGGAATTTAACATATGTAGGGACCCGTTGTCAACGGGAGGAAATGTTATTAATGCTTTTGGTACCATATGCAAGAGTGTAGCCGAGGCACTCAGACTCAAACCATCAGATAAACCACGAAAGGCACAGGGATGGTTCAATGCGGGCTGCTCTAAGGCACATAAAAATCTCCTAGAAGCCCTTAAACGAGAGCCCCGTAATATAATTGAAGTATCCAAACTGAGGAAAGATTATAAGAGTACGATTGAGGCTCGTAAAAAAGAATTAAAACATAAGGCCTGGGAAGCACTTTACGATAACCTCACGTTAAGGGACAGTGCAAAATTTTGGAAAATAGTGAACTCTCCTTTGTTTAGCGGTAAGGAGAATGAGATACTAGAGGCTAACATTACCGAGAAACAATGGCTAGATCACTTTGAAAACATCTATGGAAGCAAGTCCCTTACTACTCCTTTTAGTCCTATAGATACTGTACCTACAGGTATGCCACTAAGGGTCTCGGTAAAAGAAGTATTAAATGCGATTGAAAATACTGCCGGCGGGAAAGCCCCAGGCCCAGATGGGGTACCCGCAGATATGTATAAAGCACACCCCCACATATGGGCAATAATACTCGCGAATGTTTTTAATTTAGCATGCATGAATATGTCCGATACCCCCACCACTTGGTCACACTCGGTTATTATACCAATTTTTAAGAAGGGGCAAAGGGGTGACCCCAGATGTTATAGACCCATATCGTTACTCGATTCTTCATTTAAGATTCTTGGCAAAGTTATTTTAAACAAAATCAACTTATGGGAACAGGAAAATGCAATTCTTTGTGATACGCAATATGGATTTAGAACAGGGAGGGGCACTGAAGAGCAGTGTCTTAACTTGTACATGATTGTGTCTAAATATACTGAGGCCGCCAGCGGGTCAATCCATCTTGCTTTTATGGACCTATCCACAGCGTTCGACCTAGTAAACAGATCGAAACTGTGGACAATTTTATCTGAGTTGGGTTTAGACCCTGCCCTGATAAATTTCTTAGCTTTTTTGCACCGCGACCTGACGGCATCGATTCGGATGACTACAGGTGGCAAGTGCACTAAGGGATTTAGGTCAGTTAGAGGGGTGAGACAGGGGTGCATTTTGGCACCCATGTTATTTTCACTGTATATTAATTCCTTGTACTCCGTTTTAAAAACTGCTACCCCAGACCTACCCATGATGGGAGGATCACCGTTGCCAGTACTGATGTACGCCGACGACACGGTCCTCATCGCCAGAACCCCTAATGGTCTACAGCAGCTCCTTGATTCGTTCGGAGCTTTCATGAAAAAACTAGACCTGGTTGTAAATATGGAAAAATCACACGTGATGTCATTAGGGAAAGGAAAGAACAACACCAAAACCCTGCGATGTAACGGAGTGACTTTAACCAAGGTTAAAACATTTACATACCTAGGAGTCATTTTTGACGATACGGGCACCTGGACTCCACAGGTGGTCAATAAAGCAATGACGATCAGGCGGTCGTTTGGAGCGATACAGAGTTTCGCTAAAAGACTGGGGGGTAAACCAACGGAAGCCATCCTTAAGCTGTACAAAGCCAAAACATTGGCCCTGGCAAGATATGGGGCTGGGATCTGGGGTTTCAGGGATCTGGCCCAGATACAGAAGGAGGAGAATAGGGCTATGCGGTCATTATTGGGCTTACCACAGTCCACACCCATTTTTTCTGTCTTAACAGAATTGGGGCAAGGGTACATCGAAGATACCCTTAACCTTGCCCCATTACTGCTTTGGGTGAAAATGTGGGTGAATCCAAATTTGAAGCTAAACCGTCAAATTATCACTGACTGCATGGGTAGAGACAGAGTTAATGATATTAAATGGCTGAGTTATATTAAGTCTGCTGCTACCCACCTGGGTCGAGTTAACTTGTATAGTAACCCCGAGAGGCTGTGTAAGGAAGATGTTAATTGGATCAAAACACAATTTTTAGAGTCCAAGAATACGCGGCGAGAAGCACTAGAAATAGAGAAAATTACTGTAAGGGCTCATTATATTGTTGTATCTACTATGTCCATTCAGCCATATTTAAGGGTAGTGAATAGGCCGTATCACCGGTGGCTTCTCACCAAATTCCGTTTCAACCAGATGCACCTTCTTCTGGGGGAATACCAGAAATGGAATAAACCAAGGGATAACATCCCATGTGAATGTGACTCCTTCTCTGATCAAGACCTGACCCATTTTATGTTCTTTTGTCCCTTTTTTGCGGAGGGGAGAAAAAAATATATATTACCGCTGCTGAGAAATAGGGGATTCATGCAAGTAAAACCTGCTTTACTGTTTTTGCAAACTATGGAGACTCCTATTGTAATGTATGGGGTCGCAAGTTTTTTGGTGGCAGCTATGAGAGCCAAACGTCTCAGATCAATAAATCCAGTAAATATTGACTGAATCATGTAAATATAGGAGAAGTATTATATAGCCTATGTTTGTAGATTTGTATAAATATTTTGCACCATATAACTTTTTAATAATACTTGAAATTGCCAATGAATTATTTATTTATAGAATATATTGTGAGAATGTATCGAGGCGTTAGATTTACCTCAAAAAGCACAAGTAAAAAGTAAATAGGAAAATCTAAATGTAACATCCGCCCCCGCTTTTCCCCCCGTAATTGCTAATTGCTCTTTTAATGTTTTTTTATTGCTTTTTAAACACCTTTTTAAAATGTACACTACATCTCTGAACCGTGTTATTGAAATATGAATGAAATGTCACCCCCAACGTTATATTTCTGTACATGTTTCCGTATTGTTTTATATAAGCACTTGTATGTGTCTATGTAGTATACTTTTATGATTTTAATTAATCGAATAAAGTATTTTTGACTTGACTTGACTTGACTTGACTTGTGCACTGTACTTCACAAGAGGTGTCTTATCTTGTGGAGTTGGCCAAATCACTATATATAACTTTATCCAATATATATTGTTTTTTTAGCCTTGAAAAAGCCCCTGCCTTGCAGGCACTAAATGGAGTGAAGCATGTGTTGGCTGCAAAAGAAGAAAATATAAATAAGGCTATAAACACGAGAAGAAGAAAAATAAAAAGTCTTAAAATATACCTGTGTGGATCCCTTTTTTTCATCAGGAACCTCATTTTCTGACAGCAGTCTGAAAAAGCACAGAATTATTGGACAATTAGACACTCAGCACCACAACAATTTACTTTATGTTGTCCTCCATATTTGCATTTGTTAGATTATGTTGTTTCTGTAATTGTTTTAATACTGCGCGATTCTGTAGGTGTTGTGTATGTGTGTCTAGCAGTGTAGACGCTGCTATTTCTGGGGCACTCAGACAGATCACCTCTGCCACTCTGCGCTGAAGCTGCGATGGAAACCTGTTATTGTGGGCAAAGACAAGAGTCATGGGCTGACTCACGGTAATGGAACCATCACCTATGTTTGAGGCGGCTCCATGCCACTCTTACTAAGCAGCATTGAGATAGTGCGATAGAGAAGTGAAAATGAATTGCACTTAGCAAACTTTTCTGACCTAGATTTCTCAGCTGTACAGTGATATGATATAATACTGTATTTGTAGAGTGCAACTAATGCCCGGAGGCGTCTAAGGACTGCACACACGGGGAAAAAACTACAAAAAGGCATTGGGAACCGAACTACCCTATGTTACTGAATTAAGAGCCAGGCTTTAGGTGCTTTCCTAAAAGCTAGCGGACCAGAAGCCGACTTTAGATGAGGAGGCATGGAGTTACATAGTTTGGACGTGGCGGAGACAAAGCTCCTACCACCCCAGCTCTCGAGCTGATAATTTGGGACTTCAACTAAGTTGGCAGCAGAGTATTGGAGCTCTCTTTGGGGAGAGTACTAGGAGAACCTGAGTTTAAAATACTCAGGACCAGCCCTGTGTCGGGCCCTAAAGGCAATACAGAGGGCTTTGAAATTGAAGCCTGCCTACATAGGAAGCCAGTGAAGATTAGCAAGTGCAGGTCTAGCGGACTACCACCTGGGAATTTTTAACAATAGTCGGGCAGCCACATTTTGAAGTATCTGAAGTCTGGCCAACAGACTCTTTTGAAGACTGACAAAAAGGGCATTGCAGTAATGAAGCCTATAAAGAATGAGGACAGAAACCACCGTTTTCTGAAGGGGCTCTGGAATAAATGGGCAGATTTTTTAAACTATTTTTTAAAATGAGAAAGATGGAGGAGGAAATCGGTTTGATATGATATCTGAAAGAGAGCTTAGTATCAAACATTACCCCTAAGTTCTTTGCTTTTACTCCTGGGTTGGGCAGGTTGCCCTAAACTTAGTGCCACCATTGAGGTGACCAGAAGGAAACATTGGACCTGAAAAGCAGGACTTCAGTCTTTACCGAGTTCAACCTCAGACCATTTTTCAGCATCCATTTGCTGATCTGTTGCATGCACTGGTAAAACCTAGATGTAGTGCCCTGAATATTGCTTGATATTGAAACAATAATCTGGGTGTCATCAGCGTATGGCACCATGACAAACACAGGTTTTGATGAGTCGTGCCAATTGGGTTGCATACAAGTTAAAAAGAGAAGGGCTAAGGGAGGAGCCCTGGGGCACCCTACAGTAAACTGAAAAGGAGTGGATACTGAACTGCCGATTTCCACTACTTGTTCTCCAAATGTTTAAAAGGATTTGAGAAGGGATAGAGCAGAGCCACCAACCCCCAAATCCTGAAGACAGCTGATCAGAAGATGGTGGTCGACTGTGATGAATGCCACAGAGAGGTCCAACAGGATCAGTACTGCCTTGCCGCCTATGTCCACTGTGCATCTGATTTCCTCTGTTGCATTAAAAAAGGGCCAGCTCTGTGCCAAACAGATTGAGAAACTCCAAAGACCAGTGTCCCTTTCACACTTCTTAGTAATATTCAATTACTAATTTAGCTGATAATGTTTACAAGCATTTGCGATGCCTGCAATAGTTCAAACTCATTTTAATAATGTGATCGTTTTTAGGTTGAGCCTGGGCAGCGCATGCTCTGCTCTGCAAAGCATGCTGTATTATAGTCTAGACTTGAATCTCCGCCCATTCTCCGGCCATATTTTTCATTAGCTTGAGTTACTGTCCTTTGTGAATGCTGGCTTCTGATTCGTTAATAGGCTTGTTAGTCCCTCCTTAGTACCGCCTTGTCTTCATTTGTAACCTCCCATGAGGACTGGCCCTTTTACTTTTGTTGTTAAACGGTATGTCTTATTTAGTCTGTAAGCACTATTTTCTTTAATGAGTTTCTCCTACTGCAGGCACGATATGGTTTCCTGTAACATTCAGCGCGCCATGCGTGCTTTCACTTTCCAAGCAGCTAGGTACAAGGGCTGCCGCTTCTTTGAAATTAAATAGGTCTCGCATTTATTTACAAGTGTTTGAGCTATCTCCATTGTAAATGTCAATGACTTTAATTTATGTGTTAATTTTCAAAACAGATAAATAAAAGGCATTGTCATTTACAATAGTTTAAACTCTTGAAATACGAGACCTATTGCATTGTAAATGTCTGTTCGTGATCCTTGTAGGCATGATAATCAAAAACTCATAGAGAAACACTCTACTAGTTACTGCTTTCATTTGCTTGCTAGAAACTGTCACTCTTTTGGCAGTAGAATTTCAATCAAACGCATACTGAAACCAAAAAAATGTCACACATAAGCAGTCTGAAAACTTGGCAGCTATGATGTTGTGATTTCACGTACAGACATTTTTTTGTTTTTAAGGTGGGCATGAGAATTACGGTTCGTGCAGCGGATATTAACTAGCGAATTTAAGCAATTGTTACGTTTTGAAAGCATGTCATATTTGATTGCGAATATACTGCTCCTAAAAAACACACAGGACCACGGGTATCTGTAAAACACTGCGAGGAGCTACCGCCACCAAAGATGGAGTCCGTTACGTTCACATCTGAGCAGGTGCCCTTTAAACCCCAGCACGTTCGCTTCACGTTTAGAACAGATGCGCGGCTGGCGCGAGCTGAGGGGGACCAATAGAAAGACGTGTTTCCATCCACGCCATTTCGTAGCTGGCAGACCGGGGTTATCGAGCAACGGCTTCTGCGTGTCACCTGCACAATCTCCCGGAGGACGTCCCCTCGTGCCTCGTGGCAGCGCAATTGAATTTACTTGATTAAACATGGGTGCCATAAAAGGAATGCGAACGGCTGGATTTTTCCCGGTCAGAATTAATCTTCTAAAACCGACTTGTGCTTTTTTTCGTTGTTACGGAGCATGTTGCGGGCATTAATATACTAAATGGTTTGCATAAGCTGTCTTAGACAGAGATGATGCTGGCCGGCAGTATAAGCTTGCGTTTTTATATGCATACAATCTGTTGGAGGGTGTGTTTGTGAGCACCGCGGCAGATGCAGCAGAAGCCGGGCAAGCCCTAAGAAGGCAGAAGCAGCCAGCCCCCTGAGCCTGCCTCCGCCTTCTTATCCTCCCCTCCTCCTCTTCCTCTCCGAGCAGCCACATCTGTCCACCTATTCCTCCAATTTACAGGGCCCAGGGGGCGAGCACCGTTTAGGAAGAACCACGGCCTCTGGGCAGGGGAGCAGCCGGCGCAGATCGATACAGGACACAGAAACAACTACTGTACTCCAGCGCTAATGGAAGAGCGTTCTTTTAGGAAGTCAATATTTATGGCTGTATAATAACCACGTCTGAATGCTGTGGCATGGTCCACCTCAATACACAAGTGCTCCTAAAGCGTGCAACGAAGTAGGTTTGCGCGAGCATCATATGCTTAGATGTTTATACTATATTTGTTTTAATAATGTTGCTATTTTTTATTGTATTAGGTGCTAGCGTTAGCCAAGACTCATTGATTTTATATTTTTTTTTATATAGGAGCGTTCAGCCAGCCCTCTTCATCCATTGGTCTGTAACTGTGTCATTCGCATTTTGTTTCCGCCCATTACAGCATGCACCACAGGGCAGTGCATCAGCCCACTTCAGCCATTGTCTAACTTCACTATGGATGATTGCATTCTGCCCTTTCACAAGGAGCACATCCACACACAAAGATGTCCCTTAAGTGCCAGGGACAACTATGGCAATGTGTGGTTTTTGATTGTTGAGACCAAAAAAGGTTAATGGTTTTTATCCAGTAATTTGTGTTTTCAGATTGTTGAGGGCCCATCAACTTCCCTAACAATAATGTTTTGCATTAACCATGACAAAACAAAACATGCACCCATAGGCTGTTTGTTCCTATGGAGAGTCAGAAGAGTTGGCTATGCAAATGAGAAGGGGCACACAGTCGTGACTTTTTAGTTCTTTAAGAACATTTGCAATGTCTTTCCCAAACTCATCTGCACTTTTGAAAATTCTACTTAAATTAATGAGGAGGAAGTGGTTCAGGAAGTTTAGGAAAGTGCAGAGAAGACCCCCCCATTGGAATGCTATAGAAGAAATGTCTTCACAAAACAGATATTTTCCCTGTGAAGCAAAACAAATCTATATTTCTGCAATTCTATAAATGTCCTAAACCTACACCTCCAGTTTACCTCAATGCAGAGAATCCACTTTCATAGAGGTTTAAGAGACTGGCGCAAACAAGGGGAATTAAGGAAATCATAAAACTTACCTTATTTAGACCCATCCCTTTGATGATTACATAAAGTAAGATACATCTACACTGTGTGTAGGCACAGACCCACACATATGCGAAATCTGATAGTCTTTATGTTTTTTAATTAAGCACTTAAATCCTAATTTCTAGGTCTCTGGAGTTATGTCTGGTAGTTACCTTCTGAGAGTTCCTGATGCTGGGGGCATTAGCAGCTCCAGGGACAGAATTAGCGGGCACTATGAAAATTATGAATTTCCAGAGGAATCAAAACTTTTGTCTTCATCCACGGGTTATTCTTCATTTTTCCACCCCTTTATTATCTTATGAGACTGCTTTAAGTAGGTAGATTCTGAGGATGAAAGACCCTAGATCCCCAGTGTTCCAGAAGGACTTGGAATTCTGATGGGCAATACCTCCTATTACCAGTACCATCAGAATGGAGTGACTCTCCAATATCTAGGGTATTAACTGAAAAACAAATGTGTGATCTTAGTGTAAAGACTGAGAGGGAAGTGAGTATATAGTATGCCTGGATACATTTAGGACATTCTAATCTTGCCCTTGGTGTTGAACAAGTAACAGAGGAAAGATCCATCACCTCCACAATCGCAGGAGAAATACAGGCAGGTGAAACCAGTGGCGTAGCAAAGAGAGGGTGAGGGGGCCAGTCCGTTATGGGTGGCACGAGTTTTGGGGCCCCCCGCTGTTACATGTGGCTGTTGCAGGGCAGCAAACGCAGGGAACACCAGGACCCACCCCTGCTCTTACCTGCCGCTGTTGTGGGATGGCAAATTCAGGGATCCCCAGTACCACCCCACCCTCTCTTAACAGCAGCCGTCGCAGGGCACCATCGCATCAACCACCACAGGTGGCAAAAGGTCTAACTGAAGGAAGTTTTGGTGGGTGTGCTCCACGGATCAATATTCAGCGGAGAAGATGCATAACACACCTTCACAGGATGAAGCACCAAAAAAAGAGATTTAAATATACCTCTGACAAAACCCATTATGAACTGCTTCTGAAACCAACATACACTTTGCAAGTTTACTGAATGGAATTAGGTAAAATTATGCAAGTATAAACACAAATACAATTAGCAAGATAGCAATTTTTGAGGCCACATCCCATCAGAGGCTGCACAATAGAATAACGCAGTATTCATGTGCCTCTGCTGGACTGGAAGTTCACATCTAAATAACCTCTGTGATGGAGCTTGTGTTACAGTTCTGCAATTGAAGAAGGCCGCAAACAGATTTTCGGTGTCGCCATCTTACAGAAGGGAATACTCCATTTTTGAGAAGGAGGGTTGTGGTTTCAGAGTTTTCCTTTCATTGAGAAGTAAAGGAACCCTGAAGGATACAGGAAGATCTTACGGCTCAATGGATTGGAGCCATCATCATTGGCTAGCAGCTCAGGTCAACAGCACTTAATCACCCTTGTGGCTTAAGATGGTAAAGTACAAACCGTAAAGCAAAAATATCAGACCCAAGATTTATGGAGCATTTTATTGTAAATTTCAACAAGGAGCACCATTACACCTCAAATCGAAGTGAAATAACTAGACGCTGAGAGCCTAAATGAAAGTAGGGTCATGTTTTTGATCAACGTCCATCACCGTTTCTAACCTCATCCCCTTCTCTAAGTATCAACACTAAGTGTTGGTGTCTTATTGTTCACAATACTGATCTCAGGTAAAGCATTTCTTGCAGAAATTATGTGTTGGTTTGAAATACATTATAATAATATCTGCACTTAATAAAATCGAAGGGGATTTTAATGCAGAGTTGGCAACTAGACCTCACTAGGCTTCTGTTCTTTCCCTACCAGAATGGTCGAGGTTCAGCAAAATGTAAAATGGTTTCAACAAGATTTCAATTTAAATACTACACAAAGCTTTAAACATACTACAGAAAAGGGCATGGTACTAGAATATAATTGTCAGTATATTGTCTGACAGATATCTTGTCTTAACCCCTCCCCTGCTGGTGACGGAACCACTCCGTCATCAGCCGCGGTCGCGCTGTGCTGATAACAGAGCGATTCCGTCACGGCCCGCTCGGAACGCCGGCGCTGAACGTTCTATTGAGCGGGCGGGGCCGTGACGGAACCGCTCAGTCATGAGCACAGCGCAACCGCGGCTGGTGACGAAACGGTTCCGTCACCAGCATGCGCCCGCCGCGCGGCCGCCCCGCCCCCTTAGCACTGCGGCGGAATAGCCGCCTTAGTGAAGGGGTTAAATATTGTGTCTAATATTTTGGTAAACAAGATTTAAAACACAATATTTATGGCAGACAATATTTCTGTGCGTGATATTCTGAAGCACATTTCAGGAAAAGCCTATGGGCCCTATTCACAAAGGCAAGTGTACATTAGGAAAACTGCACACATGGTAGTATGCCTACTTACAGCACGTACGTTTACAAATGTAAGCAAACACTGCACTTACTTTTACACAGCATAGTAGGCACACATTTCCTTCCCCTTGCAAATATGCTAACAAAGAGAAACATAGGTAGGTAAGCCTCAATGTATGACTTTTTTTTAAATTATTATTTTTATTGAGCATTTGCAAATCTTGAAGGCAACAATTACATCATGAGATCAAGTGAAATGTACAATAGGCACGTGTAATGCGGCGATGTTGCTTAATAATACAAAAAGGATGCAATTTTCTTTTTTAACATTGCTAACAATAACATAGGTGTTCGTCAGTGTGATCATCAATTAATTCAATCTTAGCAGCAGTAGTTTGATAAAAACGTAAATTCAACATTGCGCTCTGTCAGGTCCAGAATGGCAATCAGGCAGGGCTGTAGTACGATGA
Organism: Lissotriton vulgaris; assembly: GCF_964263255.1. Lineage (NCBI taxonomy): Eukaryota > Metazoa > Chordata > Amphibia > Caudata > Salamandridae > Lissotriton > Lissotriton vulgaris. Next base: position 162,501,576 of record NC_141700.1, read on the forward strand.
ACCACACTGAGGGAGGACTGCAACTCAATTCGTATAGTGACCACTGGTGCCACAGGGTTGCGCACTAGAAATCTCGATTGCCCCGGCATCTATACAAGCCGCGACATTGACTGGCAGACACACCAAAGCCTTGACAGAAGCATAAGATCAGGTTAGGAGTGCACAGCCGGGCTCCCAGGAGCAGTCGCTGGTGGAGACGGTCTGTCACGTGACCATTGCAGGAAGGGTTCCCAAATGTCACTCGGGCGTGCATTGGACGGCATCAATTCCCAGTAGGAGCCCAGCTGTGCATGTCCGTATGTCACATCAGACAGCCAGTCGTTGAACTTCGGTTTAGTTTTACGCCCCCAGGTAATGGCAACCCACCTCTTGGCATAGAGCAGCAGCAGTGCATGGAGCTTTCGGCTCCTAGGCGCAGTGTCCGCGACCCAGCCCAGAAACCCCAGTAGCGGCTATGGGGCATCAGCCCTGCCAAGGATTTGATTAATAGCATCAAATATTTCAATCCAGTACTCCAAGAGCGCCGGGCAGTGCCAGGCCACGTGTAAAAATGAAGCTCCCTCAGCACCACACTTCCAACACTTGTCATCTTCTCTGAGTCCCATGCGGTGTAGAGAGGTCGGGGTGCGGTAGAATCTATGTAGGAACTTGAAGTGTACAAGTCTAAGTTTATAGTTTGGGGATAGTGCCAGCAGCTGCCCACAGCAGAAAGAACCACTGCTCGTCAGTCAGAGGCTCTTCTAGCTCGCCACTCCATAATTGCTGCGACCTGGGCACCACCAAGGGGGACTGCTCCTGCATGGAGTTGTATAGCCTGGACACAAGTTTTTTGCGGGACGCTCTAGCTAGTATGTTTTGCAGCGCCAGCAACTGTGGTGGATCCTCAGGGAAGCGATCCCAGAGTGCCCTGCATGCAGCTTTGAGCTTGTGGTGTGTAAACTTGTCAGCAAAAGACACCGGGTTTTCTCCTGTCTCTGTGGGCAGCTCCAGGAATGTACCTTCCGGGTATATGTCTGCAAACGTGTGCAAGGTGGTGCCAGCAATGGAAATATCGCCGCAGCTGACCTCTAAGCATGGAAATATGGGGTTCTGTTTTAGGGGCACCGCTGGCGCATACAGCAGGGGAATGGAGGACCGTTTCAATAGCTCTCTCCAGGACCAGCGGAGCATATCCGCTGTGTTGATATCCTGTGATGGCCTAGGAGCTTTGTGGTATAGGGCCACATTGAGCGGAAGCGGAGAGACCATGTCATTCTCCACCGCCACGTGCACCTGGTAAGGCGTAGGGTAGGCCCAAAAATGTAAGTATTGGGGCTGTGCGCAGAGTGCGTTTAAGTGCATGTCTGATGCTCCCAAACCTCCCTGTCGCAGTGGAAGTGTTAGCAGTGATACTCTGGTCTGACCCCCTGCCCAAACAAGTGCCAACAAATTGGAGCGTAAGCGCGCAAAAAAGTGTTGCGTCAGTGGAATTGGCACATTGGCAAATAAGTAGAGGAACTTTGGCAACACAATCATTTTTGCAAGTGCAATTCTACCCGCTAGAGAGAGGTGAAGCTTGGACCAAATCGCTACTTTGCCTTCCAGCCAGGTAACTGCTCTGCCAAAGTTAGGGTTCCAGATCTCCTGTATCTTTCTGCTGATCCAAACCCCCAAGTATTTCACTTCGTCTGCCTCCCATCGGAGGGGATAGTCTGAGTGTACCTCTGTGGTGCTATTAGTGAGGGGAAATATAACCGACTTAGACCAGTTTATGGAGACGCCGGATAGACCACCAAATTTAACAAACTCCCGCAGTAGCGGATTGAGGTTCTCATTTGGGTTTTTTACATACAAGGTCACATCATCGGCGTATAGGGAGATGAGTAGGCTACGGGAGCTGAATGCAATGCCCCTTGCTGTGTGGTGCTGTCTAATCCTAGCAGCAAGTGGCTCCATAGCAATGGCGTATAGGAGGGGGGACAATGGGCAGCCATGTCTAGTTCCTCTGGAGATTGGAAATGGGTCAGAAATCATGCCATTTAGTCTTATCCTGGCTCTAGGGGCGGTATATAGTAAGCAAATCAGATTTATGAATAGTGGACTGAATCCCATGCGCGTCAGGACGGTGAACAGGAACGACCACTCAAGGGAATCAAAGGCTTTTGTTGCATCGAGAAACACCCCAGCCGCCTGAGTGTCTGGGTGGAGGTAGTGTAGTGCAGAAAAAAACGTATGTAAATTATGTGTAGTGGAGCGGTCCGGTATGAACCCCGACTGATCTGGCAGGGCCACATGTGGGAGCAAAGGCTGGAGGCGATCAGCTATAATCTTAGCGTAGATCTTGACATCCACATTAATTAAAGATAGAGGGCGATAGGAGTCCATGCATTTTTCATCTTTGTCAGGTTTAAGCAGTGTGACCATAAGGGCCTCCCTCATCGAGTCTGGCAGTATCCCTACTTCTTGCGCTTCAGCAAACACATCGTGTAGGCGAGGAGCTAGCTCCTCTGCATACGTTTTATAAAAGGCTGCCGTTAGTCCATCCGGTCCCGGCTCCTTGTTTAGTGGTAGAGCTTTGACGGTGGTTGCGATCTCTTGCACTGTTACGGGGCGTTCCATGTATTGCCTGTGTGCGTTGTTAAACCACACAAGTGCTGTAGATTCCAAAAAGGCCTCCAGGGCCTCCTCTGATGAGCTATGTGTGGATTTGTACAGTGTAGCATAGTAAGTGGTGAAGGATTGTAGTATCTCCCGCTGGTCCGTCAGTGTCTTTCCTGTGCTGTCAACTACAGTGTGCACTCATGTGGGAGGGGGAGTGGATTTAATCATCCTGGCTAGTGTGCGGCTTGATCTATCTCCTTCGCCATATCTGCGGGCCTCAGCTTGTTTCCCCAGAAATTTCAGTTCGCGCTGCGCCTCTTCAGCAAAATCTAGTAACTTGGCCTTAATCCGCACCGCCAGTGCAGGTGTCGGAGTCTCACAAAATGACCGCTCAAGAACCTTCAGTTCACCCTCTATCGCTGCCAGTTTGTTCCTGGTAGACTTCAGGACCCCAGCCCTGCGCGCAATACATTGCCCCCGTATCACCACATTAAATGCGCCCCAGAGGACAGCATCAGTTTTGACTGAGCAAGTGTTAGTAGCAAAATAGTCAATAATGTCTTGTCTGATCTCTTCAGTGAAAGCGGCATCCTGGAAGGCATCTGGTGGAAGGCGCCAAGAGAAGGCACTCCTCGGGAGGCCTGGAATGTCTAGCTCTAGTAAACAGGGGGCATGGTCAGACAGGGACCGAGCCAGTACATCTATTCGTGTGGTACAAGTGGCTACGTCCGCTGAGACCAACCAATAGTCCAATCTGGACCAGGCAGCATGGTGAGCGGATATACATGTACCCACTCTCGCATCCGCGTTGCGGGCCCTCCATACATCAATAAGGGAACCCTCGCATCAGTCAGTGCCCGGCGCGCCTGTGGGTGCAGTTGTCTAGATGCGCCATTTCTTTCAAGTGTGTCCTCAAGCACTACGTTAAAGTCTACACCCCATATGATAGTGGAACAGCCAGCAACATCAATCTTCGCCCAGATTTCTCTGAAAAACTCCGGGTCATCAACAGTTGGACCGTATATAGCAACCATCACCACCTCTTTGCCCATCAGAACCCCGTGCAGTACGACATACCTGCCCGCCTAGTCCATTAGTGCAGATTCCTCCCTCCAATCCACGCTGCGGCGCAGAACAAGGGCTACACCTCTGGCATAGTTGGAATAAATGGCCGAATACACAGAGCCCCACCTTGAGTGTTTAAGCCTGGCAGAGCATGAGAATTGATGTGCGTTTCTTGTAGGAAACAAATATCTATGTTATGTCAGAGTAGGTAGCTGTGCATGAGTCTGGATTTCCTGTGGTCACCTAGGCCCCTTATGTTCCAAGTGAAGAATCTGGTCACCCCCATTGATTGCAACAACCAAGCACAAGCCTTTCTACCACACGACCTTGAGCGCGCATTCTGATTGTCAATATAACATACTGAGTACAATACATCTGACGATACACCATAGAACTCCCGGCCCAACCCCACCCACCACCCACATCAACCCCCCAAACAGGTTGTGTCAAAACCCCCCCCTAATGCGCCATGGGCGCACAAACAACAGAACAATGTAGATATGGGAGACACCCCATGGAGGCGGGACATCTCGAGCGTACACCCCTGCTCACACAGGGTGACTGCACATAGGAATGTTTTTCCCAAACAGACAAAGTGCAGTCAGAAAGTAGGGTAACTGTGCAACCAGGTGGGTTGTCTATTACTGCTACGGCCAGAGGACCTCACTCCACGTCACTCATTTGATTCTCAGTTTCCGCTCCAATGATAGTTTGTTTTTTGGCCCTGGGATGACAGATGTGTTTTGCAAATTTTAAGGCCGATTTTGCATCCAGAAAGTGATGTGTCGTGCCATCATGCACAACACGCAGTTTGGCTGGGTACATGAGGGAGTATGGGATCTGAGCCTGGAGTAACAGTTTCTTAGCTGGCAAAAACTCCTTGCGTGCGGCTTGTACAAGCGGTGTGAAATCTGGAAAGAAGGATATGTTGTCCCCTTTGTGCGTTATCTTTCCTTTCTCCCTTGCCAATCGAAGAACTAAATCCCTGTCTTGATAGTTGAGGAGTTTAGCAAGAATTGGTCTAGTTGGAGTGCCCAGCGGAGGCTTCTTTCCCAGGGATCTGTGTGCACGTTCCACAGTGACTACTGGGGACAGGTGTGGGTCAAAGAGTTCATGTAGAAGATCAGTCACAAAGGCCTCCATTTTCCCCATCGCCGTTGTTTCCGGTATGCCCGTAATACGGACATTACATCTTCGGGAACGTGCTTCAAGGTCATCTGCTTTTGCGCTAAGTGTCTCGATGGTTTTCTCCAGGTTGGCGATGTGGGCTTTCGTGCCCTGCTGAAACTCACAGCATTCCGTGTTTCTGTTCTCGAGGCTGTCTAGGCGAGTTTCATGGGCAGCCACCTGTGTTTTCACCCCCTCCAGCTGGGCAGCCATGTTGTCTAGTTTTGCGTCTATGCTTTTCAGGCTGGAGCGCACCTCCAGCAACAGGGCCGCTACATCAATGTCCGGAGTTACCTGCTGTTGCGATCCGCCAGGTGCCCCGGTGTCCAGATCGGCCTGTTTCGATGTCTTTTTTTGCTCAAACGTGACCCTTGGTTGGCGGACGTCGCCTTTTCCCATGTTTAGGCGCAAGACACCAGTCTAGGCTCAGAAGTCCCAAGTCTTCCCCTCAGATATCAGGCAAACGGGAGCACTCACAAATGCACGCAGGTTTTGGAAGGAGGGACCCTCCGAGCGCCCCCAGGCTCCCAACAATGGTCCATGTACAAGAAGAAATATATGTATTCTTAGGATAGCGGCCCCTCAGTTAGCTACCCGGTGTAGGCTGGATGATGGGTGGAGAGTAGCCGGCGGCCCGCTCAAGCCTTAGGGCGAAACCGCCTAACCTCGGCGATCTGTTAGTGGCAGGTCAGCAGGGGTCCAGTGTCTCACCCTTACTCAGCGGCTCTTCAGGATATCTCTAGGCCGGGGGCACACATCGGCAGTTCATCCGGGAAGTAGGCATTAACGCAGGTCGTGCAGCGGGGGGCCAGGAATGCACCGAAGCATGTCAGCGCGCCCGGGGCCACACGGAGAGATAGCCCCCCACAGGCACGCTCCTATCTCGGTGCTTTGCCAAAGGATATTGGACAATCTTGAGGCGGGCTCCGCCGGGTCAGCCTGCAGGGCAGTGTTCGCCCGATCCAAAATGGCGGCCACGGCCGCCGACGGGAATGTTTTTGGCTGTGTATTGTGACCACTTTGCACGCGCCATCGCCTCAAAGCCTCTTATCAAGGTGTTCGCAGTGTTCCCTTAAGAGGCGCCTTACCCCACCATCAGCCGTGATTGCATCGGGGCTTCTCGCGCTATGTCGCGCACACGCGGTCGGGACTCTGGAGCCGCGGCCTCACGTAGCTGTCGTCTCCCACCTTGCACTCTGGCGTCGCCTGGGGACAGCTCGGGCTCCCTCCGGCCAGCAAATCCGGCTCGATTACTGTGCGAACCAAGCGTACACGGGGACCAGGATTTCTAGTGACGGTACCCCAGGACCTCCGCCGCCGATACAAGCTGGTTACATGGGTGTCTGTTTGGGATAAATAAGGATCTGCTTAGGATAAATGATGCAGCCGGCGGAGCTCGCTTTTCAGGCGGCCATCTCGCTGCTCGTCCGGCCACACCCCCCTCAATGTATGACTTTAATGTTACTACAAGTAGCACTGCAGTTGTAAATTGTGCACTTCTCCACCCACTGTGTGTAGGTGTATTATTACTCTTACACTGTGTAAAACTCTGCATATAGAGAAACAAGCAATCAGAACCTGACCACAATCAAGCACACCAGGCACCAGTCACAAGTGAAGCACCTAAATCTAGCCCTGGCCCAAGGCTCTACCCTCTTTCCCTTATGCTCCTTTGCCTCTTAGAATCAGATCCATGCAGCAACCTCCAGTATGCAGAACATTGCACAGATGAAGAAGAGAACTTCCCTCAGCAGAAGGCATATGTTGTTGTCAACCATAGTTGACCACCATGGTGAACCACACATACAATGAGTGGAGAAAGCAAGGCAAGGTAGCTATATGGCTGGATTATTCCAACAGAGTGAATGGATTGGGAATGTAGGCACGCCTCCTAGGGGATATAAAAAACGGCAAGATGAGCTGAAGCGTGTGAAGAATAAATATACCACAGTACAGGTAATGCCTGGCATGAAACCTAGATCACGGATCCATCTCTCCTCATGGGCTAGCGAAACATCACTGTGCATGTCGATCTGCTGCATTGCCTGCCTGTTCTGGATAATCCTAGCATCAAGTGAGATAAGTGGGACCCATCACTAGATTTCTCCATTCCAAACACACTGTGCTACTCTCACCATGACCACATAAGCAGACATAGTATCAAATCCCAGCTTGTGAATTATACCTTCAATCCGCCATACACATGTACCCACAAAGCTCATGTTGACTTGTGTATCCTTAACTTCTCCCAGGACCTGTGCATTAAGTGTCACAGGAATCAGCAAGCCCACATGTGTCAGTGGTTTTAATAGGACTGGAATGACAGCACACCTCAATCATGCAGGCAGGTGTGTGGCAGAAAACTGCAAAATATATTGTCTAGGGTAACCATTGGCAAACAAATCAATGTAGTATGTTTCTCCACAGCCAACATCCTTCCCCCTGGAATAGATGGCATTGAGACGTCGCCACTGATATGCATTTTTATCATGTGGCTGTCACCATCAAAGTCCTTTATTGCAAGCACCATAGCCATCTACCAACGCCTCCACTTCGGCCGCCATGCATGCAGAGGCATGTGGTGTCACCACTCACACCTGACCATACCAGTGGTACTCAAAGCCTGGTTTCTCAATTTCCCATGATGTCATTTACTCTCAAATTCAGAAGCTCATCCAGTGCCAAGAGACCTTAATGAACTGTTTGTGCAATATCAGTGCAATTTGTCAGACAGCCCCCTCCTCAGTTGGTAAATGCTTATTTCACCATTTCCCAAACTGTGGTTCAGGACCCAAATGGTGGGTCGTGAAACAATTTTTTGTGGGTTGCGAAATTCGTGGTGTGTATCTAAGTAATATTTGAAATGATCAATTCTGTTTATGCACAAGTGCAAAGGTGATGAACGATGTCCCTAAGTCAAGTTTTCAAACAAACCCTTGCAATTATTTCCAAGCAGGGCTCTGGATGGACTTCCAGTATTTGTTGCTGCAGTTTTATTTATGTCAGAGAGCCATTTTAACAGAGAATGTGCTTACTATCTGCAGTCATACACAAACATACCACTTGTGTTTGACTTTCACACATAAATTGAGAAATATGGTTGTGGCCTAATGGCCAGAGCTGCTGACTTTGGATCTGGGGAACCCGGTTTGTATTCTGACCTTGACTCAACATCCTTTGATTGTGTGCAAATCACATAATCTCCCGTGCTTATAATAAAATGAGTCTGACCTTGTGTAATGTAATATAATCTGGTGCTCATGTAAAGTGCGTCAATTCCCTTGGGCAGTGTTAGTGCTATACACAAATTATATATATATATATTTATTTCACAGTATAGTTTAAGCAATGAACCCTGTCAGATGAACCTCTCAAAACTTAAAATGTGTCACTCGCTTGCCTCAGTCTGAGAGCAAGAAACTAAAGGCAGATTTGGAGCAAGTTTATCGAATCCACTGCTAAGTATTTTTTTTGTCATAACACATGTAGGTGGACCAAGCAGCCCGCTAGTGAGCATCGAAATGGAAACAACAAACAGTATTATGTGTTATATTTTCAGTGTGTCTGATAGCAGTAGTCTACTTTGTGGACGGACCAGTCAGGCATTCATATTAGGGTTAACAGGATGCAGAAAGGGTCCATCCATCATAGTGTTCTATAAACTCTACATCATACTAAGGCAGCTAAGAACATGTCTTACTTTTCATTCACACATACAGATCATGGAAGGTAGGAGTCTCATTAAAGGGCTGGCGGAATAAGCGAGAAACGTGGAAAATCCCCTCCTGCACGGATGAGGTAATCATGCAAGAATCCTCAGTCATTAAGGAAGTGTCTTAGGAAGTAACATAAAGATTTGAGTTTTGAAATGTCTCTCTTGAGCCGCATTTCCTAGGCTGAAGAAGACAAAGAAACCCCAAGCCAAGGGACAGAGCCACAGCCAGGTCTGGAAGGAAAAGGGCTACCGTGATTCGATCGAGAGATGTTTAAATCAATCACAAGATGTCCCATAATCATTGTTTTTTCTCCAACCTGAAGCCACAAATTGTAAATCAATTAGAGGAAGTTTTTATTGCAGCAATTAGATGCTCGCTGCTGGATGTGGTATGTAATAGGATTACGCACACCCTTGGGGGATTAGGGCATTTAGATGTACCTTGAGCCTCAACGACACCAAATAAAAGCATCACGAGAGCACACTTAGACTCTCTAGTATGGCTGCTTAATTTACATACAGTGAATTATATATTTATACGCTGCAACGTCAGCAAGCACTATTACATATTTACAAATTCCTGTAGCACAATTAGGCCAGTTGGTTACACAAACATAAAGCTCCCTAGTGCCTTCCTAGATTTTACATCTTCTTGAGGGAGAACGCATACCTTTTTCTATCACCTTTAGGTCACTGCAGAATGTCACTCTGCATTTTCAAGGTACCCATGGAGTGTAGAGCAGCTATTCACACCACTTTAAAAAGTAACAGCAGGTGGGTGTGGCCTGACTCAACATGGCGTAAGATATGTTTCCCTGGAGCTCCGGACCCTGAGGCCTTTCCCGTCGTAACCCATTGCAACTGGGCCATCAACCCACTCATCTAGTGACACACTGGAGGCCTGTACAACCCTGTAGCCTCAGGCAACCCTATCACAGGCGGGGGGCTAGTTCTGGTGCTGCAAACCGTGTCCCTGTGTTAGGGCGTGAGCAGGGACAGTGCCGCTGCCATCTTGCCTGGGCCTTGGGACCCTGATAGTCCAGGCCTTTGGAGACCACCGCACATTATGGCTTGGTGACCTGAGGGTGCATCGGCATCGGGGTATCAGAGGCAGAGAACGGTCTACATCTCCTGGCCCCCTGGTCGACGAGAGATGGAGGGGGGCAGGGATTAGCAGCATGCAGACTTGGGAGCGGGCTGGCCCCAGTGACTCATGGTGAGGGCCCAAAACCACCTGGAGACTCTGAGCTGTCCGTGCTACTCCCGGCGGCATACCAGCTGGGCAGAGACTCCTGTGGACACTGGTACTCTCTCCCCATTGAGGCTGACAGGGGTGACGCTGTGGTGAATGGGTCTGGCCATGGTGCGGCTGATGGCGGCACCTGGTTAGCTACTGTGTCAGCATCCCTAACCCAAGCCTACATGGAAAACTTCCTCCAAGGCATTTGAGCGGACGACGGCTCCCTTAAGACTGATTTCAAATCCTACATCCATGAAATCAAACGCGATGTGGATGGGCTTGGCGAGCGGGGTCATTGACATGGAATAAAGGTTGGATTCCCGCACAGAAAAGCTAGAGGCCCTCTGGTGCCGGATAGCGACCTTAGAACTCCAGCAAACTGTCTTCCAACTGAAGCACGAAGACATTGGAAATTGCACCTGGAGGAACAATATCCACATCAGGGGCATCCCAAAAGGTTTGGAGGGCCAGATATCATTTCATTTACGGCAGACCTCCTGCATGCCATCCCAAGAGACATGGTTACCTCCCCTCCAATGCTTCACATGGTGCATAGGGTGTCGGGGATCACGGGGCTGACATTCTCACTTGGATGCACTTCTTTGGCGAGAAAGACCATCCTGGTATAAAAGGGATATACAGTTCAGCTTTTTCAAGATCTTGCACCTTCCACCTTGCGACGTCATACAGACTTCTACCCCTTCACAAACAGGCTTCAAGAACCCCATTGCCACTATCAGTGGGGCCACCGCTTCGCCATCATTTTTAGTGGGAGGACAAATGCAGCACTTTCTCCACCTCCCACCAGCCTCCAGGGGGAGTAGCTTGTCACCGATTGGCTCGCCAGCCTGACAAGTTCAACGCCCTTCATGGACTACAGTGCCATCCAGAAATGTCTAAGCGCAGCAGGTACCTCCAGTCCCACGGAGATAAGAAAGACATTATCCTACATCTCCCTATTCTGGATGCGCTCTCTACTCCCCCCCCCTCTTCAATATAGGAATCAGTTTGATTTGCTGTGCCCTCCTTCACCTCTCTGCCCAGGTGGCGGTCTGCGATTCCCTTGCTACCTCGCACTTCCTGTTCCTTTGCTGTCTTGCAGCCTTGCTGACAGTCTGCCCATCCTGCTGTCCCGGGGGCCTTGGTGACAGACTCCTGGCCGGCTGCCTCCTGATCAAGCATTGCGCGGCACCTACCGCTGCCCATCACCTCCTTTCCATCCATATAGACATCACCCCAGTGTGACCTTGTGCTAAGCTGTTGACCCTGATGGCCATGGGCCGTGGGGGTCTAGAAAGCCTCGAATGTTCAGTTGCTGTCGGTCCGTCCCTCTGATCCAGACCTTTGGGGAGTGACTTCCTCTAGCCGGCCAGCGTCGCCATGCGTGGCCCCCTTCAATTCAGGATTTACTGTTTTGCCTCTGTTGGACTGCTGTTAATGTTTTGCTTAACACCTTCAATGCTAAGGCAATTCCCCCAGAGTGCTGACATCCCTTGAATCCCATTGTTCATGACGAGCTCAGCTCGTCATAAGCACAGCTCAACCGTGCCTCATGACGAGCTGAGCTCGTCATGAGCAGCGAAGGGGTTAATGTGAACTTCTCTCCTTCTTTGTTACATGACACTCTGAAGGCACTTCCCCTTTCCTGCTCTCTATACTCAATGCAGCTATCCCTCCTCATTGTTTACCCTCAGCACTCCACGAGGGCAAAGACTGGCCCAATTATTGTTCACAGCACTGCTCCATTCATTTCCCTTCCAATCACATGCTTACATCAGGCTTCTTATGCAAACCAGGTACAATGTCCCAACCTTTAATCTTCATTAATTACCACAGTCCCCAGAGGTAAATTCCTCACACTCAATGTGCGGGGACTCAATGTGCCCAACAAATGGAAACGGATGTGGTGGTATCTCTTCCAACAGAATGCAACATGATTTTCTTACAAGAAAACGGAATTCCGCCAGCAGGCTTTTTCCTGTTCCAAGATACTGCTGGTGGTCTGGGATGGGGAAGGTCGCTTCCTGAAGCTTTCTGTGCCATGTGGTATGCACCTCCTCACTCCTAAATATGTACGCCCCCAACCAGGCACAAGATGCTTCCCTTAAGACCTTGCTCAAGGATAACCTGTCCCGGGAAGGGGGTGATGTGGTGCTGGGAGGGGACTTTAATTTGGTCTGGGATCACACTCTGAATCGCAGCACTGTCTCCTTTCAGAGAACTTATGCCATGTCAGCAGTCTTTAAGGACGATAAAGCAGATCTGGGCCTGGCAGATGCATGTATAAACCACCACCCTGACATCAGGTGCTTTTCATTCTTTTCCCATGTCCATCAGTCATATTCACGTATCGACTGTTTCTTTCTCAACCATTCCTTATTGCAAGACCTCAACACCTCCCTCATCTCAGACATTTTGATCTCCGACCATGCACACGTAGAACTGACTTGGACTAGAATGAAGGACATGGCTTATTCCTCCCTCTGATGGCGATTTCCTCCTCAACTTCTGCTGACCCTGTAGAAATTGAAGAAATCGGAAGGGAGATAACAAACTACTTTAACACCAACGCCCACCCTGACATCTCTTTACATACCCTCTGGAACGGGTTTAAAGCTACTATCAGGGGTGCAATCACCACTATCTCAATCGCCAAGGTGAGAAAGGTCCATCTGGTTGAGATGGGTTTGGCCTCTGATATCAAGGACTTGGAATGCCTGGATCAAGCCACCTCATCCCAATGCAATAAACAACGCCTGGCTCTCTTGTGGAGTCAGCTAAGGGCACAGCATACTAACAGGCCATAATGAGGTTTCCTTGCTCTCAAACAAAAGTTCTACGAGGGTGGTAACAAGAGGGAGACCCGCTTGGTGCAAAAACTCTGGCAGCAACAGGCTTGCACACACATCCTTGGAATTCAGACTGCACTGAGTGTCTGGCCTACCTCTGAAATGGCCAAACAGCAGGCGTTTCAAGACTTTTACAAGGCCCTCTATGCTAGTGACGAGGCTCCTCTTGACACCATTGCCAACTACTTTGTGGCCCTCACACAGTGCTGCTTGAAGTCATATTTCTTAGGAAGAGCTCCAGTATGCCCTGAAGAGCCTTCTCCTCAGTAAAACCCTGTGGCATGATGGCCTGCTAGTAGTCTTTTATCGTAAATTCCTCCCACAATTGCAAGAGCATCTGCATACCCTATTCAATACCATCACAGCTTCTTTGGGGCTTACCCCCACCATGTACGAGGTGGAGTTCTCACTGATCCCGAAGCTGGGCAAAGACCCCTCGCTCTGTGCCTGTTAAATGTAAATGTAAATGTAAGGTGTTTTGTAGCGCGCTCAATTACTACCGGAGTATCCTGGCGCGAATGACCGCTGGGGAACCCGTCCTGGCTTTCCCTGTGAGATGGTCCCTAGCTGGGTATCTCCAAGGTGAAGCCAGGCATCCCCGGCGTCTGTGGGGGGCCGTTGTAGAGATGAGGCAAGCTTAATGCCCAGAGTTACCGAGTGTGATCACTGCCCAAAGTGGGCACCGAGGCGAGAATTATCAGTCCGCTGACCCTGGTCCAAGACCCTGCCGCGTCGGGAATCGAACCCTGGTCCCGGGCCGTTCTCAGCCTCCGGGTCTGCCGCCTCTAACCAGTGAGCCACACCTCTCTACCGTCTACCGTCCTATAATGCTTCTAAATACTGATCCAAAAATATACTAAAATCTTAGCTAATAGGCTGTAGCTCTACCTCCCAGGTCTCATAGACCCAGACCAATTTGGCACAACCAACAGGGGGCCGACAATCTAAGCTATTTGTCCCACCTAGTGCAGAATTCTCTCTGCCACACTACCCCTGCATGATTCCTCTTGCTTGATGCAGAGAAGGCTTTTGACAGGGTTAGCTGGCTCTTCTTAAAGGCTATGCTGTGGAAGATAGGACTAGGTCCTGCAATGATCAACTGGATTATGGCCCTCTACACCTCCCAAACTGCGAGAATTTGGGTCAAGGGAGGCCTATCGAAAACCATCACCTTACTGGCCCCCTTTCGCCCCTTCTATTTGCCCTCATGGTGGAGCCCTTGCGGCCATCATTCGGCAAACAGGGATATATAGTAAGGATACCTTTTGGGGGACACACTCATGAGATTGCCTTATTTGCTGACAATAATTTCCTGACGCTCGACCAGCCAGAGAAATCTTTACCTGTGTTCCTCACTTTCCATGCCTTGGAGGAAGATTCAGGCTTCAAGTTCAATCGGTCCAAGTTTCAGGCACTAAACTTAACTATACCTCCTGCAGACCTCCCGGCGCTTCAATCCCGTACAGCCTTCCAATGAGCCACTCGATCCATTCAATACCTGGGCCACCGGCTTACCCCAACCATGACTACCTGGACAATGGCAAACTGGACAGAATATCGGAAATCTGTCTTAGAGGACCTCTGCCGTCGGAACCTCCCACCAGGTTTCATGGCTGGGCTATTTAAATACGGTAAATATGTCTCTCCAGCCAACAATATTCTACCTCTTTCTAAGTTTACCTACACCGATCCCCCAGGAGGAGATCCTGCCCCTCCAACAGGATATTTGTCCCTTTATTTGGGTGAGAAACACCCTTTCTTTTCAAACACAGTGGGGATGCTCCCTCTGGATAGGGAAGGGCTGGGATGCCCTAAGCTCCTTGAATATTACTGGGCTGCACACCTCCATTTCATCTCAGCGTGGGTTGTATGAGAAAGCAATAAGAATTGGTTTCATATGGACCGATTCATGGCTTGTCGACGCCTCTGGGACCTAGCGTGGCTTAATTGACAATACCAATAGAGTAGGCCTCTTAACCTCACAATACTGGGGACAATGAGAGGAAGTGCTTGCCACACCTAGACTTCACCTCACTAGGAGTGGGAAATAAAAAAATTCCTTTTTTAAAATGTAATCCTCACACACTCTATTAGTGCCATGCTTCATCATAGGGTTCACCCTGACTCCTAAAGGTCAGGGTGGGCTCAACCATATTCCAGGGAACTCTTCAAGGAAAAAAGACAAATGACTAGAACGCGTAACTACAAGATAAAAATCCATCCTCCTCTCCAAGGTAACCCTTTATTCGCAGAATGGATGGGTACAGTAAAAACGAAATTATGAAGGACACCGTAGGATTTAATGGTCCTATTAACCTTGCTCAACCAACATATTTAAACCCTACTCAGACAGGCCTAAAAAGTTCCGGGGCTTTCGTCCAGGTGGATTCAACTGTGGAACTCCCCCAGTGATGCAGCTAATTGCGCGATTGATATATTATGTGTAGCATGCAATTGAAAACTGCATGTCCTGGTAGGTTTATACTTTCAACTTTTGGTACGACCCAAAGTATGGGAATGAACCACGGGGGTAGGAGGTCAAAGGTGTTTGCCTTGTAGTCAAATCTTTGTCAAGGGTCCCTACCCACACAATTAGCTGCATCGCACAGGGAGTGTTCCACAGTTGAATCCGCTCTGATGAAAACCCATGACCTTTTTAGGTCTGTCATAGTAGGGCTGAAACATCTTGATTGAGCAAGGGTCATAGGATCAATAAATCATAAAGTCCCCTTCTATAATGTATATTTTACTGTCCCCATCCACTCCGCGAATAAAGGGATACCTTGGAATGGAGTTTTATCCTCAAGTTGCATCCCCTAGTCTTTTTTCTTTTTTCTTTTTTTCTTTTAAGAGCTCCCTTGAATACAGTCGAGCCCACCCTGACCTTTAGGAGTCAGGGTGAGCCCGATGATGAAGCATGACACTAATAGAGCGAATGAGGGTTACATATATATAAAAGGAGTTATTTCATTCCCACTCCTATTGAGGTGGTGTCTAGGTGTGGCAAGCACTTCCTCTCCTCGCGCCCAGTATTGTGATGTTAGGAGTAATAATCTATAGGTAATGTTAATTCAGCTTCGGAAGAACGGATCCCCCCTTTTCCTTTCTTGGGTTAAAAAGGATCTCTCCACCCTCCAAGACTGGTGAGTGTTCTTCACACTCCCATCTCCTTTTTTAGGTCGAGCCTCTGGCATTGCTTTATTCCAAACCTAGTGTGACTCCCCCAAAAAAAGAGAATCTAATATTTTAAAGACAACATTTTTTGGGGGGCAATATAAAGCGTCTTTTCCCAAAATGGACAGTGGTATTGGATAGAAAAATATGCATTTTCAAAAACTGTTATGCTGACGATAACAAAAGGCTGTGAGCCACATGTGAGTGGAGGGCCCTCCACCGGCAACAAGGGGTAGGAGAGGCTGGGACATGGATAACCCCTCACGATTAGACATTCATTACCAAAAAGGTATCCAGAACAATTATAGCTCAGGAGTCACAAACCAGTCCAAACGCTAAGTGGCGCACACCGCCGAGTGCAGAAAGGAAGCAGTTCCCCTTTTTGTTATTTAACCCTCACACACCCTATTGGTGTCATGCTTCATCGGGTTCACCCTGACTCCTAATGGTCCGGTGGGCTCAACCGTATTTGAGGGAGCTCTTAGAAGATGTAGGCCAGGGGGTCTTAAAGATAAAAAACCTACTCCGCTCCCCAGGTAACTTTTATTCACGGGGACATAGCCGACATTAAAAAATATAACTGCAGTATCCGTTACGAGGTGGACAGATTGCCTTTCACAACAAGAGAACTTATCAGGCTCCATTACTTGTGGAAGAGAAAAGATTTCTCCACTCTGCATGACAAATAGAACGTGACTTACCAAAGGAATTTATACAACCACCTATCGGGTTCAGATTTCACTGCTTTCACTGGAACATTCGTAATTAACTACACATAACTGGAATTTTGCGATTTGAGACAGGAAAATGAACTCAATCTATTAAAACCAAGCCTGATGTACATTTCGCCTCCCCCCCCGGGGGGGGGGGGGGAGGCGAAATGTACATCAGCTGCTGCTGATTTCTATCTATATTGAAATGGAATAGATGAATCCAAAGTGACCAGATTCGACAATTGTTGTGGAATTCTTCCAAAGGACACTCATTTTTTACTATGTTGAACCACAGATTATTGAATGTGGATGAAAGATGATCATTTGGTGTGCCTCAGTGTTTGTGTTGAACAAAAAGGAATTGCTTCCTTTCCGCACCAAGCGGTGCACGCCATATGAGTTTCAGACCAGCCTGCAGCTCCCGAACCTTGACTGCTCCGGACACCCTTTGGCAATCCAAACAAAAGGCTGCCATCTGAAACATGTTCAAAGTTTACAGGTGAATAATAATTCAAGCGGAATTGGGGAGACTTACTGCTGTGGTTATGTGAAAATGTTGTTAGGTGGAGGCATTTAATATTGATCGACTTTCTTCCTGGCATTTCTGCTGGTAACCTCGCCTGGAACATTTGATGGTCAATCTTGATAATCCTGCTTACGGTTGTCATAGTGTAATGTTAACACGTGCCGTCATTATTTTACAGTTATAGCCTTTGCTAGTAAGTAGCACGGAGGAATTTCCTTGAGCAGAAGTAGCCCTCACTACAGAAAAGGTTGGAGTCCACTGGTTTAGGAAAACAATATAGCAATTTCTCTTTCCAAGACCCTGGGAATACCATTTGGTAGCAATGCGACATCAGTGAGGAAGGACCTTTGGCTCAGCTGTAAAATGCTTTAAAAATGGGTACTAATAACACACGGTCATACATATGACTACAGACAGGTTTTATTTCCTTTGTTACGAGGCATAAGAAACCTTACAATGCAAATACTATACCTTGAGAAACAAACTACATTTTAAACCATTTATACAAAAACAGTCAAAAAGGTTTTCTTCTAGAAATCAAATGTACCACAATTCGACCTGGACTAAATCGCTGTTACGTCAGAGTAATGAGCATAATGTTGCATTATGCATGTTACACAAAATCTCAGAAATATTGTTATGACGCCACATTGCATAATTAGGCACAGTTCGAAGTAATATTGTACTGCAAACACATACGAACATCATGAGCAACAGAGCACCAGAGACTGCTGTTCTAGTCGATTTGGCGGCTGGCCTGTTTTTTGTGTGTGCAAAATGCACCCTTGGGTCCAACATGGACACATGGATCTATTTTGGGCCAAAATACAATGTCTAAAGCCAGCTTCAGCATTTTTAGTAATTTCACCAAAACAAATTTACACACATTTTGCACATTCCTCATTCAATGTAACTTTTGCTTGCAGAAGTGTGGACCAAGTCAGAATGACGATTAATAACCTGGGGTGTGGAATTCCTATAACCAGACTCCCAGGACATATTGTTTGGGGTCAAGGACAACAAGTTTTTATTTTGTCCTTGGGACAAGTAGGCCAAGCCCTCTGCAGTACAAACCCTTTGGCTGCCAGTTTACAGTACCACATTATGGATCAGAGAAGGGCATTGTCTGCAGCTAAGGTAATATTCGTGTCCATATGTTAAGGATGTTCTTGTTCGAACTTGTATTTATGGTTTATCAATGCAAAGCCTTTCCTATTAGGGTGAGCGCTCTAAGGAAATGTAAGCTCGGACTGCACTACTGACAGTGGTTCCATTGTAAAAATGTGTACACATGTTTGCAAAGTTGAATATGATGCTACATACATTGCTACCATAATGCTCCAATTAGATGCTAATATCTGCAGAAGCTTGAAAGCAAGATTGATGATCCTTTGCTTACAAAATAATATATCCACAAAAAAATGCAACAAGGAAAAAAAAAGATTTTGCTAAACTAAAGTGAAATAGTAGGTAACTTTCTTTGAAGCATCATTTAATAAAATGTGTTGATGCATGCTAGTATTTCCCAAAAATTTTCAAATTGGAATATTAGTGCAACCAGTTTCAACAAGAAAATGGGAAACGTGACAAAAAAACAAGCATTGGCAAAGCCAATAGGTCTGATGTTAGGCGTCCGCCTTTTGTCAATTTGTGTCTTGTTTTTATATGATTTTTGTAAAACTTTGTGGGAGCTGCCAGACCCTGTTGTTTTTGCATTTGTCACCCTAAGTGGGACGGGTATGCTCAGACATGAGTCCCGTGCTCTCAAAGCCACTGGAATCAAGCTATCCAGGCTGATGAGGGCTGAAAGCCCGAAACCGATCCTTGGATGCTTTTTTCCAGTCCAGAGAGGACCTGGCTTGGCAGTTCGGGCTGGACTGTTCCCATGGGGCACAGGGTCAAGACTGATTTGCATATGGCTGGGTTCAAACTGGAATGGCATGGTGAGCAAAAAAACGATGGATTTAGGTCCAGATCTCTGGACTGGGGTGAGTGTATGACATTGTTCTGCATTCTGTCCATCACCTGTTGTTTTTGCATTTGTCACCCCTAGTGGGACGGGTATGCTCAGACGTGAGTCCCGTGCTCTCCATGCCACTGGAATCAAGCTATCCAAGCTGATGAGGGCTGAAAGCCCGAAACCGGTCCTTGGATGCTTGTTTCCAGTCCAGGGAGGACCTGGCTTGGCAGTTCGGGCAGGACTGTTCCATGGGGCACATGGTCAGGACTGATTTGCATATGGCTGAGTTCAAACTGGAATGGCATGGTGAGCAAAAAAACTAAGGATTTAGGCCCAGATCTCTGTACTGGGGTGAATGTATGACATTGTCCTGCATTCTGTCCATCACCTGTTGTTTTTGCAGCTGTCAGATCCTCACAGTTATAACACTCATTGAAAAAAACAATATTTTTTTGTCTTAAAAAGCACACATTGCCACAGTAGTAACTGGCATTGAACAAAACCACTTTGTGTGCAGATGTCCTTGTGAAAGAGCAGAAGCCAGTCGATGGATGGATGAATGGATAGATTTTCAATATAAAATAAAGGCCATGGTTAACTCCAAACCTAATTAGAGGTCTAATTCTTTTAAAAAGTCACAAATCTGCACCCAAGGTATATGCCCTTGCATGAATGCAGATGCATGGCTTTCATGAATTCCCAAAAATTTACAGAAGTAGGACAGGAAATTGCACTCCTAGAAAATATTTGTGAATTGCTTTTTAGCACAAGCAAATATGCAGGTGTAGATGTGCTCTTGAGATCCACTGTTGAGAGTTTACAAGTTCATTTTCGCTCCAACCACTTTTTTCCCCACCCTGGAAGAAGTTTTACTTCTGCCATTGTCAGGAGTAAATTTCCAACCTTTCTAAGTATGGGAAGAAAATAAAGAGATGGCAAAAACCCTAAAACATGCAGTTTAGTAGGTTTGCTCAGACTCAAAAGAGCATTAAACCCTGGAGGTATCGCTTAACACAACCTCTAGCACAAATATGTAATTCTGTGGAAAGGTGGCAAAATAAGGAAATTGTTAGACTTCAAACCCTACTATTGTATGAGCCCCGGTATAATCAGAAAGACTACTATCAGATATTTTCCATAATTAGATTGTGACCTTATAGTGCAGCAACAAATTATGGCAACAAAGGGACAAGTGGATTTTTTTAACGGAGAAGTAATTTTATGAAGCAACCTGTCCTGTTGACAAGTAGATATTTTATTAAATTCCACGCCCCTGATAACCAGGGAAAGGTGCATCATTACTGCCTGTTGATCAGGCTCAAAGGATTTCAGAACAGATATCAGGCTTACCCTAAAATTGAGCTTTTAACAGAGGTGCATGCTATAAACCAGAGTATGAGTATGCGTTTACAGAACTGTTCTGAGACCTGCAAAGAGGAACATTCCTGGGGAGACGCGCTGAGCTTAGAACCAATACAACTGTACAAAATGATGCATGGTTGAAAGAGCACTTTCCTTCAACAAACCCCAAGACTCCGGAGTAATGGGAATAGGGACCGGAGACTAACCTGGGCATGGCAGTATCACTAGAAAGGCTCTCAGAGAAGGAGCTTTCCTATAAAGCCAGGTTTGTACTGATGGAATAACGTCAACAAAGCCAGGCAGGGGTGATCTAAGAACATTGATGTAAATACCCAGAATCAATGCACACCCCGTCAGTTTGTCCACACACAACATAACGCATACACATGTGTAAATCATTAATAAAAAGACTGAAAGCCATACAGGCCACCAGACTACCTCTGATGGGGTGGAGCCTGGAACTCACACCTATGCACTCACTAAAACATTCAGTAGCTTTGCAAAAACCGTTATATACATGAATATCCGTTTTAATGAGTAGGAACAAGAGAGACATCATCAGGAAAAAAAAAACAATGGGTGATTGCTAGTGGATCCCGGGGGTGATTAGGACATTTAAAGCCCACAGAAGACCGAGTCTCTCTCCTGTGCAGTGGTTACCAAGCCCCCGAATCAAAGGGGTGGGGGCACCCCAGCACAGCAGGGGGGCCACCCATCTAGTGCTCCGGGACTGAGGAGGGTGGCGGATGAACTGGGCCAGTGGTATCCAGGGGTGTTAGGGTCAGAAGTAAGGATTAATCCCGGCATGTGGGACCCCATTTTTCTTTGGCAGGGGCGGCAAGTGAGGTGCTCGGGTGAGTTACATGCGGCTCCACCCTACCGAGAGGATGGGCAGGCTATACCTCATGCGGGCTATACCTCATGCACAGGACAAGCTCGCAGGGCAGCAACAAGGGAACATTGCTTTAAGGGAACTACTATGTACTTGCAGGGAACGAGCAGGATTGAGCAGGCTGGAGTCCATGGTGGGTGGCCTTTTGCTAATACGCAATGATAGGGAGCGAGCAGTTCGTACGGGCTGGAGTCCGCGGAGGACGGCCCATTGCTATGGGACTACGATGAAGAGAGTGTGGATGGAGGGGAGATCAGAGAAGAGGCGGGTGTGCAGGCTGGGGGGATGTCAATAATTAAATGTCTAGTCTTTTGCAGAAGAGTGGGGACAGTCGGTGCAAAGTGGAGAGCATGGTGCCCCCCCCCTCGCAACTGGTTAGGCGACGGGATCCAGTCAGGACGCCGACCTTGACGCCAGGTAAGGCAAGGGAGCGCACGCAAGGGGATGGAGGCTGGTGGGGCACAGCGAAAATGGGGGAGCACGCAAGGTATTGCACCAGGAAGTAGGGTGGCAGTGGGGTACAAATGCTCAGGGAAGGAGGGGAGGTGTGACTGACGAAGGGTGCAGACATGAAGGACACAGTGGTAGGGACGAGTCGCTGCGCAAAGGGGGGAGTGCAAGTGCAGGGATGGCGGCAAACAGCTCAGCCGAGGGGAAGGCGGGATTAATAAATGCGGGTAGCAACAGGACAGACGGGGTGGCCTGGGGGGGGCTAAGGAGAGTCACGACATTCCGATAATAAGGTTGCCGTACATGGGATTACCATGCCCTTGGGGAGCCCACCTTATGATGGCCACCAGAGAGAGAATCTGGAAGAACGACTATGTGGACATGCTGAAGCTGCTGCATAGGGAGCTTACAGCGAAAGAGGGGTCCAATGAAGAGGACCTGGAGCTTGCCAAGAGACCGCAGGGGCCATGAACGTAGAGGATTAGTCGGCGGCATTTCTGATTATCGCCACTGCGCACTGTGAAAAGTACCCTGACAGGTCCGTCCAATGGTTTAAATACATGGACGTGATTAGACGGCCACAGGTTTGCTACGGGGGCATGCATGGTCCTATTCCGACGAGGAGTTTAGGGCGAGGTTGTCCTGGAGTCCGGAGGCTACGTGGAACCGCTCCACGGGAGGGGGGGTGGGGGCCACAGGAAACAGCACAGGGGGCACAGTAGGAGAGGGCTAGGACTTCAACAAAGGCACGTGCGCCACACAGTATTGCAAGTTTTGGCGTGAATGCTTGAAGTGTGCTGGTAAACGCCCTGTCATGCAATGCTGGGGGACAGGGGCCACTGGGCAGGGACAGCTGTCTCTCCCTGCCACACAGCATACAAAACACACAGTCTAGTAATGCAGGCACAATTGTTAGAAGACGTGCAGGAGGGGCGTATGGCAGGTCCGTTCACGAGTAGCCCCATTCGGGACCGGATTGTTTCCTCAATTGGCGTGGTACCAAAGGAGGAGCCGGGGCAATACAGGTTGATACAGTACCTGTCATGGCCAGAAGGGGCGTCGGTGAATGATTTTGGAGTGGCCGAGCTGTCTTCAGTGTCTTACTCATCGGTAGAGGTCGCTCAACATCTAGTTGCCACGGTAGGGTAGAGCGCCCTCATGGCAAAATGTGACATAAAGTTGGCCTTTAGGTTGATACCCGTACACCCTGAGGAGTATCAGTAGTTGGGCATACAGTTCGAGGGGTCCATTTTGTGGACAACACACTGCCAATGGGCTGTTCCATATCCGGTGTCATATTTTAGCGCTTTAGTACATTCCAGCAGTGGGTTTTCTCATGGCAAACTGGTAAAGAGTCAGTGACACACTACCTGGACGATGTTCCTGGTGGGACTGCCCGGTTCTGCAGACTGTCAGTGACAACTGGCAAGTTTTAAAGAGCTCAGGGGCTACCTGGGCGTGCCCCGGGCGCCAGAGAAGATACAAGGTCTCAGTACGGTGTTGTCCTTCATTGGTATTAAACTGGATTCGGGGGCGATGGAAGCCCGATTGCCACTGGACAAAACATTGCACACGCGGATTTGCTTGACAGTTTGCTGGCTAAAGAGAAGGTGATGGTCAGGGAGGTACAGGTCTTGCTAGGACACCTACATTTGCGTGCAGGGGGGTGAGAGCAGGACAAACTTTTTGCAGGAGGCTGGGGGGGTGTCTTTGGCGGATCTGACTATGCCTCACCATCATATGCGCCTGTCGGCCGGCACTAAGGAAGAATTGTGCATGTGGCGCACATTTTTGGAATCATTTCAACGGCATCCCTATGGCAACAAAGGAAGAATGGAATGGGATATCACAATCTTGTGGGATGCGGCGGAAGCAGGAGGCTTTGGACTCTACTGGCAAGGGAGGTGGTGCGTAGAAGGATGGCTGCCACAGCGAAAGAATGGGGGAGGAATATTGCCTTTCTAGAGATTGCCACGGGTAGTGTCGTGACAGTATGGGCCTGGGAATTGGCGCACAAGGAAGTGATCTTTAAAGTGGACAATGTGGCAGTAGTTCGGGTGGTGAACAGACAATCGGCCAGGGACGCTCAGGTGCTCAAGTGGCTGCGGGTTTTTGTACCGAGAGGTTTGGAGGATGATATTTTGTTTCGGGCCAGACATGTGCCGGGAGTAGAGAATGACAGTGCGGACACGTTGTCTAGTTCACAGTGGCAGAGGACCATCGGCTAGTCACAAAAAGGACTAGGGAGGGACGCTGGTTCAGGCAGGGATGTGGTATGTAGGCGACAAAGGGTCATACAGTTGGAAAAAGGGTCCTTGGCGCCTTATACGCGGAAGACATATGCCCAGGCCTGTAAATAATTTCTTGACACTGGCGCGGAGCACCGTGGACAACCCTGGGCACGGGAAGATCAGGTGGTACAGTTTATTTTGCCCATGATTGACAAAGGTATGTCTAGGGTAACGATGGCAGGCAAGTTGTCGGCCATGGCTTCCATGGAATATGGTGGTATGTTTGTGCGCCGTCGGCAGATGAATTAGGCAGCCGATTATTGGAAGGTTGGGCGCGTGAGAGGCCAGAGGGCGGCAGGGTGTCAGAGTCGCAGCTGCTTTGGGTCTTGAGGCGTGCCCTCCAATGCCTGGGGGGAATAGACTAGCAGTCTGGGACACATTCCTTCCACATAGGGGCAACCAAAGACGCAGCTAGGAGAGATTGGGGGCGGGAAGAGTTCATTTGCCTAGTGCATAGGAAGTCAGATGGTTTGGAAAACCTACATCCGGCTGTGGGGCTTTGTGGAAGGGGATGCATGATGATCATTTCCTCCCTAATATATGTGGCTTTTTAGGTGCGGTGGCGGTCCTGCTGTGGCGGAATTATCCATCTGCATCGTAGGACACTCTTTTGTTCAATGGGCAGAACGTTATGAGTTTACAAAAGGAAATGGGTTGAATTTGGGTTTGGATCAACAGTGGTCTCAGTGTTCTTGGAACGGAAAGGGGGGTATGAGGTGGCACAAGTTCCCCGCTTTACACAGGACGTTTAGGGGTGGGGTCTGTCCAGCTGGGTTGATTATTCATTTTGGGGAGAATGTTCTGGTTTGGTGCAAAGGTTTGGTCCTGTTAAAGCAAATGAAGAGGGATCTTTTTCTGATTAGACAGCAGTGGTCAGGTTGTTACGTTGTCTGGTCGGAGTTCATACCCAGGATGCATTGGAGGGGGACAGAGAGACCAGTAGCGATAGATAAGGCCAGAAGACAGTTCAACTGGGACATGCGAACATTTTGGGGACAGGGAAGGCATAGGGAGAGAGGTACATCCGGAGCTTAGGTATGAAGCGGTGTACTTTTCTGAGAAGATGGGGTGCATTTGTCCCGCTATGGTTTGAAGTTGTATATAATACAGATTACGGAGGTTCTGGACAGGGTTTTGGACATATGCAGGTATCTGAGACAACAGAGTCCCTAGTGGGGGGGTCAGAAAAGTCTTGGGCCAGAATTTCTGAGTGGCGTTTTTCCTGGTTAATAGTTGGTAGATCTGTTTACAGTTACAGTTTATTGGTTAGAAAATGTCACTCTGGGAGCACGCAGGAAGGGGAAGTAGCATAGGAAGGTTACATAGTTAGTTATGTTAGGAAATGATAAGAAGTGACAAGTTTATCGGGGCAGCAAGGAGGACAGATTTGGAGGTTTAGAAATAGTTGCAGAAAACTTTAGGGGAGGGAGTGGGGGGTAAGGCAGGAGGCAAATATTTAGTGAGGTTTAGTTTTGTACGGCACAGGCCAAGGAAACTGATTGTAAGATGCACCTGTCTTCAATAAAGTGGCCTTTTTCACACCTAACAAGCTAGTTGGTGGTCTGTTCTGTACCCCCTCTTTTTGGCCCAATAGGGCTTTGGGGTGGGGCGGCCGACCAACGGGAGGCCTGCCTCCTCCGGGGGATTTTGGGCCAGGGGGTGCAGCCAGAGTCCAATTGGGCTTGTTGGGCTACACTTGGGCTGGCCTTGGACTGGCCTTGGGCTGAAGAGATATTTAACCGGCCATTTTGTGACACCAGCCACCATTTCGGTGTGATGTCACGGCAGCTGGATGGGTACCAGGCAGGAAAAGAGAATTTTGTCCCACCCTCCCGTCCCATTTTCACTGTTTTCCCCAGGGAGGGGTGGTCTGTTTGGCTTTTGGGTGCATTTTTTCTTTTGGATTGGTTGGTTTTGTTGGGAACAGGTGCAACGGTGGGGAAATATGTACATTTGGTTGTCGCTTGAAGCAGGTGCTGGTAGTGTGTATGATTTATTGTTCAGGTGGGCATTTTTCCTGAGTAATAGTTGGTAGATCTGTTTACAGTTACAGTTTATTGGTTGGAAAATGTCACTCTGGGAGCACGCAGGAAGGGGAAGAAGCATAAGAAGGTTACATAGTTAGTTATGTTAGGAAATGATAAAAAGTGACAAGTTTATCGGGGCAGCAAGGAGGACAGATTTGGGGGTTTAGAAACGGTTGCAAAGGGTAAAACTTTGGGGTGGGGGTAAGGCAGGAGGAAAATATTATTTTTGGCCCAATATGGCACTGCAATAAATTATTTCTGGAAGGAAGTCACTGGTTCCCTGTGCAGGTCTGAGAACGGCAGGAGAGCCATGTCCCCTGCAAAACAGCACTGAACATTTCAGCCATAAAAATTAACAAGCTCATTATGCCCCAAGCGTATTGCTGCCAAATCTTTAAGCACAACATTGTTACTCCAAATGACAAAAACATCTTTCATGCCTACCTATTGATTACAATCTGCAGCACCATATCATTTCAGGCATTCCAAAACTGATCAGCAATCAGCCATCAACACTGTTCTCGTTTGTACTCTCTGCTATTGATTACTTGTATTCGCCTGTATCTGAGTGCTCTACCCAATTGTAAATCTACAAAATGCCTGCTCATATTCCTTCACTTAACCAACAAACAGATCCGTGCCCTACACACCATTTTATGCAGAAAGAAATGTTGATTCCACCAATTGTATTAATCTTTCTAATTCACCGCTTACTTCCCAAAACAGAGGGTCACTCCAGCCTTTCCAGGCATTCACTGCTGCCTCTCTACCCCTCTTTATCAAATGCACTGTGTGTACCTCCTTAATACACAATACACCATATCTTAGCAATGCCACCAGCTCTAAACAGGCTTTATTATATTGACCTGAACCAAGGGATCTTCTGTTTCTTTGTGCCTATGGAGCACCTGGTCTGTTTGGAGCTAAACATATTTTGGTACTGACCATTTTGACACAGGTAGCACTCTACTACAGTCCATAGCCATGACTGAGACCTGGAGTGATGAAAATACTCTGCCACTCAGCAGCCGTCGATACAAACTATGCCACATTTCCTCACAAACCATGTACCAACCGCAGAGTCAGTGGAGCGGGTGTTATACTGAACAAGACACTCGCTCCCCACTGGTTCCAATACTAACTTCACCCACCACCTCTTTCGATGTAATCTGACTTCAATCATGGCCCCTCTTAAAACGAAAGTTGTAACAATCTCTCATCCAGTAGCTGCGCTTGTTTCTTTCTTTGAAGACATTAACACTATTCTTGACATGCCTGATCCCTTCACCGCCCTCTCATCCTCGTTTAGGATTTCAGTCTCAACTTTAGCACCCAATACACATTACCCACTTTGATCCATTAATATACAATCATTTGCTACTTAACACTGACTCCCCACTTAAAGACAAACCAGGCAATGTCCTCCTACTTTCAATAAATCTTCATCTTGGGAAGACCCAGCCCCAACGCCAGGCATGTGAAATCATAAACCTCATATCCCCGCCACATACATTAATTTCTCATCCTTCACTCTCAGCAGTGGACTTCATATCTTGCTTCTCTGAGATCACATCCAGCTATTCGTAATTCCCTCGCTTCTCTTTTTACTGTTCCTCATGATTCCTTGACTAATACTACTTAACTTGGGGGCATATGTAGGTAGCCGTTTGCGATTCCCAAACGCCGAAATTCGGTGAATTTTGGCGTTTGCGAATCGCAAACGGCGTTTTGACATGTAGATGCATATTAGCAAAATAAGGAATCGCAAAAATTGTGATTCCTTATTTTGCTCACGCATTTAAGGAATCGCAATTTTGTGATTCCTTAAATGCTATGTAGGAGTCAATTAAAAAATACGATTCAGGCTTAAGGAATCGCAAAATACCACCTACTCCAAGTAGATGGTATTTTGCGATTTCGTTAAAAATGCATTTAAAAAAAATATCAAAGTGCCATTTGGCGCACAGATATGCCCTTAGGGCATGTCTGTGCGCCACATGTAATTACAGGCACATTCCAGGGGTGTAACAGGTGTCCTTTGGCCACCCTGGCACCCTTGGAATTGCGATTCTCAAATTGCGATTTTCTCATAGAAAATCGCAATTTGAGAATGTATCCCCCTTCACTCCTATGGGCCTCTTGGCTCATAGGAATGAATGGGACCCTCATACCTTAATTGCGATTCGCAATTTGCTAATCGCAATTAAGGAATACTAGGTAATTGCAAAAAAATTGCGAATTATTACCTACATTCCATTTTGCGATTCTCAAATAGCGATTCCTTAAAAATCGCTATTTCAGAATCACAAAATGGAGATTACCTACATATGCCCCTTAATGAATTAAAGCACTATAGCAGCCTGCCTATGTGGTTTTGCCACTAGAAAATTGTTCAGCCTACCGAGGCTTATGCCCACTACCTTCCGTCACACAGCTAGGTGGCTCTCAGCTAAAAACAAGGCTCACTGTAAATGACAACCAAATATAAAGTGATCCAAGGGACCTCCCTAAGCTACCTTGCCAACACACTGACCTCCCCGCCCTTCAGGAATCTTTGATCCATCAACCACAGCTGATTCTCATACCCAGATCACTTTGGGCAGCATCTAAATTCCAATCTTGTTGCCTTCTAAACTTCCCAGTACTGGCATCCACTGCCTCCACGGCCTCAGAAGTACCCTGATACGTCATCTTGTGAGTGGAACACAAAATAAACTAGTGACACAGAATGCACCAAAGATGTTAATATAGGCTTCCCAAGTGCATTTGTCATATTGTTGCATCTTTCTCTGTCAGTGCGTTGTTGTTTCATAATCACAAAATAGTTTTGTTGCTCAAAAACGTAGTCCCCACTTCGATGTATGTATTCCATTGCCTGCCTGTGTGTACTGTTGTTTAAAGTGATGTAACACATCTCTGGTAAAGGTGAAATGCAGCTTGCTGCTTAGCTGTGATATTCACCTCTACAAAGTGGCAGTAAAATGCATTTACTAAATGCTGCAGAAAGAAATTTCTATTTCTATTTCTATTTTGGGGGTTTTGTAAAGCGCATGGTGACGCAACAACGGCGTGTCCCCGCGCTGAGGAGCTACTTTATTACTGGACCATACAAAACGGCACACCTACTAAGCGAATAGAGCAGTTTTAAGCTTAGCTCTAAAAATTGACTCAGATGGCTCTAGTCGTAACGCCATGGGCAGCTTGTTCCATCTAGCGGCTGCAAGGCATCTGAAAGATCTACCCCCCATCCGAGCTCTGGATACCTTAGGGACAACCAGGAGTCCAGAGCCAGAAGATCTCAGAGAGCGGGGAGGCTCATAAGGTGTCAAGAGTCCTTGTAGAGGAAGAGGGGATTTCCCATGAATGATCCGATGGCACGTCCAAAGTGCTTTAAATTCTACCCTGCTTCTGACCAGGAGCCAGTGCAAGGACCGGAGAGCCGCTGCAGAAGCAGCTCTTCTGGGTAATCTAAGCACCAATCGTGCAGCAGAATTCTGTAGGACCTGTAAGCGGCTGAGATTCTTCTCCAGGGTTCCTAAATAGAGAAGGTTGCCATAGTCCATCCTCGATGTGACTAGTGCATGTACCAAGGTCTGTCGGGCTCACACAGGCAAGAACTTCAGCGTCTTCCTGAGGCTTTTAAGGGTCCCAAAGCATTGTCCTACCACCTGATTGATCTGAGGGCCAAAGGTGAGGGCGGCATCAAACCAAATGCCCAGATTCCTCGCTTTTTGGCAAGGAATGGGTGTTGGGCCCAGGGAAGATGGCCACCAACTTAGTGTTTGTAAATAAAACTCGCAACTGAAAGTGAAATCAGGGAAAAACCTAGAGAAGAGAAAAAACTGTGAATCTCCCTTTCCCATCTGGAAAGCTCTATCTATAAATAGTATCAGACACAGTAACATGGACAGGTGTTAATGGGAACGTGAGACATATTACAACCATCAGTCAATGAGTTCATTGTTTTGTTCAGCTCACACACAGCCAAAGTTATACAGGTAGAGACTAGAGTTTGAAGTTTATTTGCAGAATCAGAGAATCAGTGTCTTCTAAAGACAGCTTAAGTTTGAAAACAGACCGCATATACTGAAGAAGTATTGGCAAGGCCAATAGGTCTGGCTTATGCCCCATCATTCGAGGTTCGGAGGGCAAGGTTTTTGTCTATGTTTAATATGGAGTATAGTTTAAACGCTCTCAAAGGTCGGTGTAAAAAAAAGCTGGGTCAGCAGATTTGGGGCGCAGTTTTGTCCTATGTGGATACAGATACTTAAAATTCGAATGTATGTCTATTAATGACATAAGTATCATATTTTCCTCTTTCCTTTGTATTTTTTTAATGTGCTGCTTCTTTTTGGTATAATATTTTCAATTGTAACCAGCTATTTGATATTTTGCCGAATGTGGTCAGTCTTATTTCTGTTACTCATGTATTTTCTATTAAATAAATAAATAATAGGTCTGGCTTTTGTAACCTGGTCTGGCTTTCGTAACCTAGTGCAATTATTATTATTTTTATTGCAAGCACGTGGCACACAACCAAAAAGAAAAGAAGACAACATGGCATCTCTTAAGTGTGGCGTCCATATGGTTGCACTAAACATTTTAAGTTAAAAACAAAATGTCACAGACACATCTGTTTTATCACGGATGCTTGTTAAATAGCAAGCCTTTCAGTTGTGCTATGCATTTTATTATTGTTATTATTATTATTATTATTATTATTATTATTTTTATGTGGGGTGGAGACAAAATAAATCACCACCTAGGATTGAAAGCTCAGGCAGCTACCAGGCCACAATGTCACAAAAAGAGACGGAAAATAAATCGCCACCTAAATTGGCACCCGCTCTACAGACAAAAGAAATAGCTGGTGTTTAAGTTTATATAAAAATAAAATAACCTTTGTCACTGAAGTGAAAGGAACTGTTTTTAAGCGTATGTGATCAAGGTACAAACACTTTCTGTAATCAATCAAAGTGAAGGAAGCAAAAGGGAAAGATGGCTTACCCTGTATGCTGTGCAAGGAAAATGTGAATGAGAGTTTAACAGACCAATGGATGAAGATCACTGGCCAAAAACTCCTCTATACAGGTAGATTTACTGTGTATATCATTTTGAAAAACAATAGCTTGTGATACTGCCAAACCTATATGAAAGGCCAGATTAAATTTCAGTTAGCGCCTAATTTCCACAGACAGGGAATTTATTTTCTCGCTAATAACTATGGAACTGTTTGACGAATCTTCACGAAAGTTTCAAAACTAGTTTTCCACTCACTTCAACAGCTGTCTGGAAAGATTTGAGGCGGTTCGTCAAGTCGGAGCTGAGAAAACGGTTTTCCCTATGCAATTTCCCATATGAAGTTCAGACATGACTATAGTCTGAACCACTAAACGGAATCACACAAAATTTGGCAGAAAGCTAGATCTTGGTCCAGAGAGAGTGCTTTTTGTAATTTGGTGTAAATCCGTTCAACAGTTGTGGACTTAGTAGAGAAAAAAGATTTATGTATATCTAGAGATGTGGATCGACCCACCAGCAGCTGTAACGTGATTGGCTGGCCGCAACCTGAGAGAACAATAGCAGCTGCCATTTTGTGTATCGGGACATGGATCGTGGGTGGAGGGTAAAGTAAAAATAGGATATAATGGGGATGAGGATAGAGGTATTTTGACCCAATGGGACTAAAGGAGGGGTGTCCAAAACATTTTTTGGGGGCACACATGCGAATCGTGAAGATCCACCACAGTGCTCAGTGCGGGCCCCCTTGTGAATCAGAAGCAGATCTGTTGAGCCAGTGCTCATTAAAGGAAATATACCCACTCACAGACCCACTCACACACCCCTACATAACCACTCACACACCTACTCACACATTCATACACCCACTCACACCCAATCACATACCCATGCAGTCACTCACACGTCTACTCACAGACCCTGAGATCCACTCACAGAACCGTATAGGCATTCACATGCCTACATACCACCCATATAGCCACTTACACACCCACTCACAGACCCACATAGCCACTTACATACTGACTCACATCCATACAGCAAAACCACTGGCACACCCATTCACACACCCATACAGCCCCTCATGTACCACTCACAGACCTACACAGCCACTTACACACCCACCCATTACACACACCCAAATACACTACCACTCAAACAGCCACACACACACACCCATTCAGCCACTTACACACCCACTCAGAGACACAGTAAACTACACACACAGCCATGGACATGCCCATACAGCCACTTAGACATCCACTCAGAGAACCACCCAGCCACTTACACACCTACTCACACATCCATACAGCAAACTCACTGACACATCCATTCATACATCCATACAGACACTCACAGACCCACACAGCCCCTCATACACCCATCCATAACACACTCATTCCTGCTTACATAACTATTCACACACACGGTCACACATCCACACAGCCACTCACACACCCAGACAGTAACTGATGCATCCACTCAGAGACCCACTCATACACTCTCACAACCATGTGAACCACTAACAGACCCACACAGCCAGTCACACACGCACTAACATACCCACCACACACCCACTCAAACACCCACCCCCACACTCACACACCCATTTACAGACCCACAAAAACACTCATGCACCCACTTACACAGCTGACAGCCACTCACACACCCAAATACCCAAAAATACTCAGATACTTATACAGTAACTCGCACACCGAGTCAGAGCCCCAGAAACCACTCACACACCAAATTACACACTCATACAGCACTCACACACCCACTTACAGAGCCAGAGAATTAGTCACACATCCATTCACATACTCACACATGCTCTCACACACCCATGCACATACTTGTACAGACAGTCAAACACCTAGTCACAGACCCACACAGCCATTTACACACCCATCACACACTCACACACACACACAACTACTCAGAAACCCACTCACACACCCAGTCAGAGACACAGAAACCACTGACATACACATTTACACACTCATACAGCCACTCACACACCTACTTACAGACCCAGAGAACCACTCATACATCCACTCGCACACCCACACAGGCACTCACACACACCCTCAGACAATCACAATGCCACAAAACTACTTGTACACCCACTCTTAGACCCACAAACAGCTAGTCACACACACTCTCACTTACAAACCCACACAACCATTCCAACACCCACTCAAACACTCATACAGTCACTTAAACACTCATACTGCCACGCAAGCACACATTCACAGACCCACAGAGCCACTAAAACACCCAATCACACACACACACAATACACTCAAACATCTACTAACACACCCACGCAACCACTTACACACCCACTCAGACACCCATACAGACACTCACACATTCAGAGGCCCAGAAACTACTCACACACTGATTTACACACTCATACAGACACTCAAACACCCCTTACATACTTAGAGTAGCTGTAATACATCCATTAACTGACCCACACAGGCACTCACACACTTATTCACACAAACAAACAGGTACAGACATATACAGTAAGTCGCACACGAATGTATGACATTACAACGCATACATTTACAACGCATGACTTTACAACACAGTTTTTACATCGCAACATCCTGTACAACGCATACATTTTTCATTGCATACCACTTCAACACATTTTTTAAAACTACATTTACAATGCATTCCATTACATCGCATTATACCTTTACAACGCATACCATTACAATGCATACCAATACATTGCATTTAAGGTAAGTGTTCGATAGTGTAGAGGTAAAAATTACTATT
Organism: Lissotriton vulgaris; assembly: GCF_964263255.1. NCBI lineage: Eukaryota > Metazoa > Chordata > Amphibia > Caudata > Salamandridae > Lissotriton > Lissotriton vulgaris. The sequence continues at coordinate 162,535,396 of NC_141700.1, forward strand.
CTAATTCCAGTGGGTGCAACAGTAGGGTAATTGTTGGATAGTGTAGGGGTACAATGCATTGTAATGGTATGCGTTGTAATGACATGCAATGTAATGCCTGCGTTGTAGTGACAAGTGATGTAGTGTACTGCTTTGTAGGGACATGCAATGTAATGGATGTGTTGTAGTGGCATGCATTGTAAAAGATGTTGCAATGTAGTGACTGAGTTTTAAATGTAGTGCGATGTAATGGTTGCGATGTAAAGGTTGTTTCCCGTCGCACACCTACTCCTAAGCCCACAAAGCCAATTACACACCTAGCACACACTCAAAAAACAACTCTTACACACGCACACAACCACTCAGAACCCCACTCCCACACCCATACAGCCACTCACATACCCAGAGACCCAGAAACCACTCACACACCCATTTACACACTCATGCAACTGCTCACACACTAACTCACAGACCCAGAGAACCACTCAAACATCCGCTCACAAATCCACACAGGCACTCACACACCCACTCAGACACACACACCCATGTGCGCACTAATACAGCTAGTGACAACCACTTACAGATCCTCACAGCCATTTACACACCCAGGGGCCTGTGGATTCGCTGCCTTTCGGGGGTTGGCCTCAGGGCCTGGCCCAGTGCTGAATTTGAGCCAGTAGTTTCTGGTGTTCGTCACCAGCACCTGATTGTTACCACCAGCGCTTATGACAGGCTGCCACATGATGGTGCCTATACCTGCTGCCAAAGCCATTCTTATAGCTTTGGGGGTCTGGAATAGTCAGCATTGTCACACGTGTGGAAGTGGGACGGTTAGTAGTTGTGTTGAAACTGTAATTTGCAGGGCTGACAGTGGCAATGGGCACTGCAAGAGGAAGAGGACTCCTGACAGGGCCCTGGCACTTTACCTTTTACAAATTAAGTACCAACCAAAGGGCGTGCACAGTGTGGGGTTGGAAGCATGTGGTGCGGGTTGACTGCAGCCAATCTCTTCTAGACGTTGCCAAAGGACATGTGCAGTGGCAGTTGTATGAACAATTGATAATTAAATATTACTTTATGTTTAAAAAACCCTAGAAATTCACTGAATTAACACAAAGGTTACAGGTACGTTATGGTTAGGCTTGGATTTTACACACATAAAACCATAGAATTGAGCAGTTATAGTTATTTCAAAAAACTATAACTCGTGCCTTAAGGTAACTATAACTCGTGCCCTCACCATGCACTGCTAATTACCCCACATATTACATCAGTAATGACATCTTCTATGACATCTTTGCTAATATCAATGTAACATTTGCAATAAAATTATTGATGAGAAAGCTGTGCAAGGTGGGTGCGTGAGTGCATGGTGGGGGCGTGAGTTATACTTACCTTAGGGCACGAGTTATAGTTTTTTGATATAACTATAACTGATGAATTTTGTATGGTTTTATATGTGTAAAATCTGAACCTAACTATAGCACCCCTGTAACCTTTGGTTTTTACGGGCGAGCCTAGGCAGCGCATAATGCGCTGTCTGCAAGACATGTAGTATCTACAATATGGGCTTAAACCATGCCCATGGATTGCCATTGGTTCTTTCTTGTGCCAATCGGAAATGCTGCCTTTTTATTGGTGCATTGCCCTCCTTTCGGCTCTTGATTCCTGTGAGGCATTTTCACTCATTGTTCAATTTGGTTGTTCATCTCAATGCGTTCACGCTCCTGGCACAGGTTGCTATGGCTTCTCATCCCGTGCCCCTCCCCAAACCCGGCACAGATACATCATTGTGCGGATCCTACAGGCCTTTGTCCCTTCTAAATTTAGACTATAAAATCTTAGCCAAGGTCATCGCTAAATCGCCTGTCTCAATTATTGGAGTTTATAATATCTCCGGTCTAATATGAACAAAAAAAAGAAAGAAAAAAAAAGGTATAAGCATTCCCTAATTTTGTGGCAAGATCAGTTAGTTCTGTTTTTCATCACTCTAGTAGAAACAATAGTGCAGAATCAGTTCATGATTTCTTTTTTCCCAATAATTGTCGACTAAGAGTTTTTGTTAAATTCTCAATTACACAAGTGAAGTGATTTATATTTAATAACGTTTTTCATATGCACAGCAATCCTGGTACAAAAACCTTTCTGTGCTACAGACTTCTTAAAATGCATTTGTCCTGATTTGCATCACGCAAGTAGCAACATTGCGTTGAATAGTTTTACTCTAATTTGTTGCACTAGTATAAAGTTTTTGTGATATAGTACTTGTGAATTAAGGGCCACATTGAACTAGTGCTTGTATAATTTAAAACCGACGTTTCTGGCTTACACCCATTGCAGGTGCAACCTGCTCCTCCTCACGGGATATCCATAGGCGTGCAGTGTATCATATCCATTCATCCTTCCATTCTGCCATCTATCCACCCATCCATCAATCATACATTCATCCACTCTGCCATCCACCCATCCATCCATTTGTCCATCCACTTTACCATCCGTTCACTCATCATTTTACCCATCCATCCCTTATCCCCTTGCTCTACCATCCTTTCACCTGTCCATCCACCTATTCAGGGGTTGTCCATCTGTAACAGCATAAGACCTAAACGTGCCAGCAGGGGTCTGCACGTGATCCAACAACTTATGCTTATCTAATGATCAGAACCAACCTTTATTACTTTAATCCACCATAAAAAAATGAAATAACTGCATAGAATGGTTTGCTTTGAGCGCACATGACTAATCCCAATAACTAACAGTAACTAATTACACTAAATTAACCATTAACCTTGGGCTTCGGAACAGCGTGCTGCCCGGCATAAAGGCTTTCAATGCCTCATCAGGGGTAGTAAGGGCTTTATAAATGTAATTACAATCTACACAGCACACACTGTATTACGTTTGTGACGCATTAGGTAGTCTGATAATGTGCTGCATGACTAAACACTTTTAAGGTCCCAAAGGCGACACCTATTGGCTGTGCCAATGCTTGCTTAGTGAATATAGGGACTCTACACTAGAAGAATTTTGAATCATCAGAATTTCAATCAAGAACTTTGATGAAGAGCACAGTTGCCGTATAAGCATGGGAACCAATCTATCCTAAACATGTCAAATAAATATTTATAAAGTAGAGGGTCAAGTAGAGATTGTCTTTGACCAATCCAGGTGAGTCTGCTGCTGGGAGGGTCACACAGATTTGTGAACCTTTTCCTGAAGTTCCTAGTAATTCATAAGTGTTTGCAAACCAAAGGAGACCCCTATAATGTTCATTGGGCAGTTTGAGAATTGAGCCATAGAATCACAAACAATTAATTGCTCAAAAATTACTATGGGGGTGGGTGTGCCAGAAAGCAAAGGTGTGAAACTGAAGAGATATACAGCAGCAGTACTGGTACAAAAGGTGAGTGCTATTCATTTGTTGTGTGGCATAAGTTATATTATGTTACTTCATATTTGAATAGTACAATGTTTGCCAAAATACTATGGTCCTGTTTACAAGAAGCCTGTTAAATTGCAACTCCAGTTTGGGCAAGGTTCGCAGTTACAAGTGGCTAGGGGCCATATGTATCAAGCAAATTCGCATTCGCAAAGGCCGAATTTGCTAAATGGTATGTATGAAGAAAAATCTGGTGCAAAACAAGGAATCGCAAAATTTGCGATTCCTTATTTTGCAATTGCATTTAAGGAATCGCAAATGTTGCGAATCCTTAAATGCAATGTATGAAGCAAAAAAATAATGCAAATTGTCCTTAAGGAATCGCAAATTACCACCAACTTCAAGTTGGTGGTAAGTTGCGAATTCCTTGAAAAATGCACATTTTTCAAAGTGCCATGTGACGCACATACATGCCCTTTAGGGCATGTATGTGCGCCACATGTGCACCCAGGCTTATTTCAGGGGTGCAACAGGGTGTCCTTTGGACACCCCTGCACCCTTTAATTATTCTCAATTTCCGATTCTCAAATTGCGAATCGCAAATTGAGAATAACTTCCCATTCAGTCCTATGAGCCTCCTGGCCCATAGAAATGAATGGGAAAGTATTCCTTAATTGCGATTCGCAATTTGCTAATGGCAATTAAGGAATACTAAGAATTCGCCAAAAAAAGGCGAATTTGTACATACATACCAATTTGCGATTCTGGAATAGGGATTTATAAAAAAATCGCTATTTCAGAATCGCAAATCAGCTTGATGATACATATGGCCCTAGATGTTTATGGCACCCAGTCATTACCATGTGCGAAAAAGATTGCACCCGTCAATAAATTTCGGAAGGTCAACCTTTACGGAATTTAAAAAGGAGACCATGTCCAGTACTGGGGCTTTCAGATTTTGGAGTGGTATCTATCAAAGTCTGCATGTTATTCCACAAAAACTCAGATTATGCTATAGTTATGTCAACTGATAAATTCCAAACACAGAATTTTATCATATGGAATAATGATCGCATTCTACAAGGCTTATTCATATCTAGCCCTTTAGCCTCCCGGCAATTTGTACACACATTGGTTGTGATTTATCAGGTTCTTCCTGGGAAGATTTTGTTCTCTGCAACCATTGGTGTGGGTGGATGGATAGATGGGTTGGAAGGTGTTGGTTTTCCTCATAAAGGTGTTCTGTGGTAGGGGAGGTCTTGCAACCTTTCAACACAATCCATGTGCATATCGATTTTGGATTAATTTACGGGTGACCTACTAATCTCAATGCAATTGGTAAAGGAGGTTGCCCTCCAAATCAGAATTGCATGTAATGTGGTAAAAGCGCTGTAATACTATGACTTACAGGTTTTGACCAGTACATTTCTAAGCAGGCCCAGTATCTTGGTGAAAATTAACCCTGAAACAGGAAATAACATGAGGGAATCGTCACAGAAATCCCAATGACCTCATTTTGTTCCCCAATAAAACAACACAAATTGTAGTAGCTCTGTGAAAGTGTGGTAATATTGTGTGGTCTAGAAGATACCAGTTCAGTTTTTACAATCCCCTAATACCAGGCCTCTCATGATGAAGCCCTATGTAGTGGATTGTCTCTTGTGTGACTGTGTCAGTTACTTCAGTGACGTTGTTTAGGGTTGTTGGATCTTGTTCTCTTTTAACGCACATAGATGGTTGTTTTTCAAAGTCTTTCTAGTCAAGAATTGGTGGATGGTCCATTTCTCATCTGGGTGTATTGAACCTTATTAAGGTTCTAAATAAAGCAAGCTGGCCTGGATTCTTGCTTCCCTGTCTTGCTGAAGTTGAAGCAGGTCTGTCCCTGTCGTCCACTGTTTCGGTTGTTCCTGAGTGCAAAGTCCCTGTTTTGTTTTACCCGCTGCTTCTCAGTCCACTTATAGGAATTTATTTGTCTTCTTTGCACTTATCTCCTCCTTCTTCGGTCTTCCCCGCCACACCAGAGCCGTCTCTGCTTTTATCTTGCCTCAATGTTTGCTATACCCTGGTTCTCAAGAGTCCTTTTTTCTTAAGGCTATATAGCCATGGTTCTTAACCTTTTGATTGCTGCGGACCCCCCACTGATCCATTATTTGATTCGAGGGAACCCCAGTAAGTCATTATTGGAGGCCAGGGTCCCCCATCCTAATCGATTTCTGTGATTTAAATCTCAATACAACACACAAACATACAAAAACATGTATACACCAAGCAAATACCCAAATATTGGAATATTTAATATAATCCACAATCAAATTTTTAAAAGTTTTCAAATGTTTCAATTTGCTTCTTTAGTTATATATACTTTATTCATTTTCTTTTATTATTGAAATATTGTTTAATTTTGTAAAACAGTTGCGGACCCCCTGAAGAGGCATCGGAAACGCACAGGTTAAGAGCCACTGCTCTATCGGACAGGCTCCAAAGGATAGATGGATGGATCTGAACAGACACACAGAAAAGACATGTAGAAAATAATCAAGCAGGTACGTACCTATACAGGGACAGCTCAGCCAACCAAGGTATATGTCTGCTGTCAGCAAAGGTGGGAAACAGCTCAGCTGCATGAGGCAGCTGTGGGATGGCTTTGCTGTTGGCAAACATATATTAGCCGGATGAGCAAGGAACAGATCTGCCAAAGGTGAGGGAAAGTTCAGCTGCTTCTTTCATGCTGGGGTAATTCTATCTGGAAAAGATCTGAAAGATGAGAGATTGTCCGACTGGTTCCTCGTAGAAAGGCTCCTGACAGCTGAGGATGGGGTTAGGCTGCTAAAAGTGAGGGGTGGCTGCCTGTGGTAAGGGAAGGATAGCTCTGGTGGCACTGGTAACTCAATTATGGTTCTGCTATTAATGACAAATAAGAGATGGTTCTGCATCTGCACTGAGCAGGGAATGCATCCCCTGAACATAAGGTGGAAGAAATGTGTGCTCATGCCAACTGCAGTCTGCAAATGTTTATTAACAAAAATAAAACAGTATGTAAATCACAGAGCCAGGTGTCAAGGGATCTGGCAACCCGTGAGCTTAAAGCTAAAGTACACAAGTACAGGTCTCGAATCTAATCATTTTCAAACACAGGGCTCTAATGGAGATCATGTGGCGAAACTGAAACAAAAAATCAATGCAAGTGCAGGAACTGAAACCGTGGGGTGGTAAATATTCAAATTGATACAAAAACATAACCTTTCAAAGCTACCACAGTCAAGAATTTCACATCTGTTATGCCAGACATGATTGAGAGGCTTTACACATCACAGACTGCCACATTTTGGTAAGATTAGCACTGAACACAAATATGGCTGCAGCTATTGCAGTTACTGTACAGCAATATTTTTAATTCCTCAATAGAAGTCTCTGCTGTGAGCTTTAGCAGGTGTTCCAAGGTAGGGAACAGTCTCGTCAATGCCCTGGTATAGGACTCAGGTCATGAGAACTGCAGGAGCAGATGGGCCTTGCTTCTTCAATCTTACTAATCAATAAAGTGACCTGAATACAGAGGCAGACTTCCCTGCTCCTTTTAGGTCTTGGCTAGACAGCGCATGCTCTGTCTCGAAGAGACATGTTGTGTTTAATCTGTGGGTTTCAGCGCACCCACAGGTTTCCCATTTGCTTGCTCCATCATCTGTCTCATATTCTTTGTCACCATTTGTCCCTGGCATTGATGCTCATGCCTCTTCTTGTGCTTAGGCCTCCCCCCACAGCATTGTCCAAGTACTTCTAGTTTCAAGTTTATTTATTTATTTGATTTAGTTCTCAACTGAGAACAAAAAAATTCAGATAACACATTTGTTATAATGATATAGATAAAAACGATCACAACAAATTTAAAAAAGATTTTAAGAATTGGAACAGATTATGACACACAAATTCATCTGGGGGAGATTTAAAAAGGAAAATCAGACTCTGCACAGATGCGCTATTGTATCTAAATTGGATTGTTTTTAAGTAGCGCCTTCTAGCCTCGACAAGTTTTGAACTCAGGCATCCGAGAATACGTGCTTCAGATCTTGCACTCCACCAAAGTACTTCTAAGCATCAACTGATCCTGTTTTTAAGACCATTTTAGGACATAATTTTTCTTTTTTTCTTTCTTTTTCAGCACTCTACACAGTGCTCATGCTTTTACTCCTCCCATCTGCATCATGCCACGTCCATAGATCACCTCCTCCCTAGTCACTACTTTTCCTAATGTTGCTGTTTTTTGTTTTCTCCACCTCCTCCCTTCAGTCACTGCTTGCTCCCTCACCTCCTCCTGGTGCTTGCCCCATCCACAAATCAGTCACTCCTCATCACTACTTTTCCCTTCCTTGCTGCTTTCCTCTTTCACCGCCTCCTTCCTCCAGTCTCTGCTTGCTTCCTCACACCTCCTGTTGCTTGCCCATCCACAAATCACCCCCTCCTCCTCCCCATCACTTCTTTAATCCCCATTGTAGTCTGTTTTGTTCTAGTGAGCGATCTTGTTCTGCCTCTTAACCCCTTCGCTGCTGGCCCGTTTCCGCTGCTGTGCGATAAACAAAAGAACAGGGGCGGGCCATGACGAACCCCAGCCGTCATCAGCACACGAGCACCGTAGTGCATGACGGATGGGGTTCGTCATCAGCATACATGGGGTTAATGTCCTGTTTGTGTATAGCTGACGTTCTGAATGAAGTATGTATGCACAGCTATTACTTCCACACATGTAGTCTCCTGTTATTTCCCGCACGTGTGGGTTCTAGCTTTGTGCATGTTTACACCATATGTGGTAGTTTGGAAATGGTGTTTATAGCTGGAAAATCAGACTTCAAGTGAATCAGATATGCGTTATCACCGGGCATGTCAGAGCCTCTAAGTACCTATGTCTTCTGCTATAGGTGCACAAAAGCGTTTCTCCTGTGCGAAATGATTGAACTGTTGGTGTCTCACCTTGTTGCTTCTCATTTTATAAGGTGGGACTCTATTTCTTAAATTTTCTCTAGTCCGCATAATGTCTTACTTTTTCCACATTCATTGGTGAAGTGTTTCCGTGCATCATTGTTGCTTAACTTGAATTCTCTTCGAAGGAGCCAGGCTGAATAGCACAACAGATGTTTTTCAACCCTCAATCTAGAAATATGCAAAGTGTTTTTTCCAACCTTGACTCTAGCCATACAAAATGGGTGTCTTTCAACTCTCATTCTGGAAATATGCAATGGTTCCTACCAACCAACCCTCACTTGAGCGGTGCTTAATGGGTGTCTTTCAACCCATACTCATCACTTATCGTGAACAGCACATCTGGTATCTTTCAAACCTCACTCATTCCCTAACAGGGAGCGCGCACAGATTTTTTTCACTTTGCGTCCACCAGTTGCCACACCACAGCTCCCCACGAGTCATCGTCAACTTTAAGTCAGCCCAGCGGCCACGGCCTGACCCGACCGACGACGACGACATTAAGGGCAGAGCTGGGCAGCCAGTGTGCATGCATCGATTAACCGTCTGTCTGTCAGCCAGTAGTACTACAGACAGTACTGACTGTCTGGCACTGTTGGCAGACTGCAGTTTGGTAGCAAGCAGGCAGCACCACCAGGCCGCCACCGCGGTCTAATCAATCGTAGTACCGTACGTACATACTAAGCAAAGGCACAAGGCAGTGTGCAGTGCAGCCAGCAGTGTGTGTCCCCGCCGACCAGCCCACCACAAGTAACGGTAAGATTAGAGGTTAAGCACTTTTAAGTTGAGCAGTAATTCTGTAAACTAACTAGTAGTAGCTAAGCGAAGCCAGGAGTCAGCTAACTAGGGATGCCATTGCCAATTGTGCTATGCCGTCACTGACTGTGCCAAAACCAACACTGTTTTCTTTGGGTAGCTCATGAGGATGGTCCAGCCAGCGGCAGTATCACCGGCGTGGACCGTGGGACTGGAGGCAGGCAGGTTGCAGCCAGGCAGGCAGCTCACCTCCGGCCCGCGGCTCCATAATAAATATATATATATACGAGCGACGATTATTAGGATCCTCATAGTTCGATGTCTGTGATTCATTTAGTATCATTTTCACTGTCTGAAGAATGTCAGACCAGTGCCTGGCTGGCCCAGTAGTAGAGCGGTAGCCGCCACCACGCCGCCATCACGCCTGCCGGCCATAGCGGTACGCTTAAGATAGCAATCAGCAGCAGGCCTCGGGACAGGTGCATTTGGCTGGCTCTCATAGAGGAAGTGGTCCTACGGATGGGCGGCGGGCCGCGGACACATAGGCGAAACCTATTGGTTTTTGCCAGTGATTGTGTTTTTTGTTTCCGTTCCCTTTGGTTTTTCCGCCTCTGGCTGCCTTTTGCACCTCTTGACGGTGCGGCCGTGTGTGTGTGGGAGAGGGGGGGGGGGTCAGGCACTGCAGTTTCGCTCTGACTGATGGACATCTTGCCTGGAGACGGGAAATCTGCACAATAACAGACCTGGGGATGAGGGTCTCCTGGGGAGGGCTTGACGCTTGAGCGACTCTTTAGGGATGAAATCACTTGAAAAGGAGATGCGAAAGTTGTCACTTAGCACCAGGAAGCCCTTTCTCCCTTCCGCGCAGCGCTCTAGCAGGGCCGAGGTGACGAGGAGAGCAGAAGAGTGCGTCCCCTGAACCCCTCCCCCCGTGCATCTCACGGATTCACGGATTCATAAATACTGCTGGTAATAATGGGGCCATCTCGACAGATAATCAAGGGCGGCCAGGCGCTGGGGTCGGTGCACAGTGTGCTCCACTAGGCTCAGGGCACGCGACAGCCGGCGTCGAGGCGAGGCTGAACACCAGAGCCAGGGTGCGGTGTGTGCGCATGCAGCTGAGCAAGTCTGACACGACGGGCTCTGGACCCCTTTATATAGGCCACGGGGGGCATCAGCTGTGGAACCGGGAGTTGTCACTGTAAGGAAAGGGGAGCTACAGAGGGAGGGGAGGCTCATAGAGGAGGGAGATGAGGGCTGGCAGAGAGGAGGGGTATGGAAATGGTGAGGACAGGTGGAGGGATGAGAGAGTTCTGAAAAGAGTTGTGGACAGAGAGTTGAGGGGAAAATTTAAATGGATGGTTCTTAGGTGTTTTGACACCAATTTTTCCATACAGTTTTTAACTGGAGTTTAAACACACTTGTTTACAATTCCAAGTACATAGTGAAACCCTTTTGTGTTTTGGGGAGGTGTTGAATTATAAAACAGAACCCGTTTTACATCACCCCAAATCAAGAAAATTGTGAACATGGTCCAGGAGAATGCCAGACCACTGGTTTCAGCAGTGCCTGCCTGGCAGGACCTGCGCAAGGACACAGGACAGTTCTTTGTGTTAGAAATGTGGGTTGACCGACGTCCCCAAAGGGGACCCTCATAAGAGTGCGGCCCCTTAAGTGGCACAGGATTGCACACTGGACAGCCTAGTGTCTGGAGACCCCTTCAGCGTCCCACTCGACACTTCCGGCCGAGGTGGGGGAAGGGGAGAGGTATAATTTCCTCCCCCGCCCACCTGGCGGCCTCTTTGTCCCTCACCACTCAACGGTCCCAAATAATCGCGATAATAATGGCCAAACAACACCAACAACAATAAACACCAGGCAGCCATTGCTTTGCTGGGTAAAGGAGGTTGCAGGGCCTGCTAGCGGTCATTGTTATTAATTTAATTGCCTTGGGATAGTTTTATATAGCGCTTGCACTGCCTTGCACCTTCTCCAGAGCTCCTAGCAGGGAAAGGGGAGGGTGTGAATAACATCACTGCATTATGAATTAAGAGATCACAGGTCAGTGCTTTATGGAGAGTGCAAGCTGTATACTTGAAGAAGTAAAAAAGACTTCAGGCCTTTCGGCATTCCAGCATGTTACTGGTTGGAAGATGAAGTCCCCTAGGATGCTGAGGGTCATTGGTGCTGGAATATTTCATGTGTCCCCTTACGTGCAATAGTCATTTTAGCCAATGTATTCCAAAATTGTGCTTTAAATACACTTTTTGATTTCCTTTTTGATTTTCTTTTTTTTCAAAATGTTCTTGAGGAAGGCTCCCTGGCTGAAATGCAGGTTGGGTATAACATCTGGCGTTCAGCAGTACTAGCTGAGGACAGATGTGGAGCCAATATAGTAAGTGGGTGGAGCCAGTGTAAGAAGTGGGTGGAGCTGAGGAAGTGGGTGTGGCCTCCTACACAAAGTTTAGCACCTGCACTTAATATTTTAAAAAATTAAGCACTGGGCTCCTCATAAAGAACAGTTTAAACTAATACTCCAGTCTCAACATACAGTTCCTCGTCTGGGTACACAAAAAAAACACTATGAACTTCACATTTCAACCTTCTTTTATTTCTTTGCCAAGAGCCAAAACGAGGCCAGAATGCAAATCCAGAAACCCACGCCATCTTCTCTTTTGCGAGCCGCGAGGATGAAGAGACGATTCCCTGTTTGTATAGACACTGTGACTGTGTGCAGGCGCGCAACACCATTGGCTCACGGGGCTTCAGCCCGCTGTGTGTGTCAGCCAGGGCGGAGACAGCTTTGTGGGCTGGCGAGCATCTAATTGCAGCCGCACCTGAGTACTTAACAGGTCTTTAAGAGACCATTTACTTGTAAATGAGGCTTTTGTTCTGTGTTCACCCCTTCTTACAGCCACTCTGTCTATGGTTGGAAGAATTAGCCCCCCCCCCCCAAATAAATTCCTGGATGCCTGTACACACTATCTAGGCATGCTAGAATCACACTGCTTCAAATACAGCACTGTCTGTGCTCTGTGCAGATTATGACAGCCTAGAGTTGAAATGGCATACTTCCGGGCAGTGAAATGAAAAGTGGTATTGAACACTGTAGATGAAGAAAAGGGACAGCTAAGAGACAAAAGCTGCAAACATCACAGATAAGAAAAGCACTAAAAATGGAAGGAATCCTAACACCCCCACTCCCCAAAGGAAACTTCACCCCATCCAGAACAGGCTCCCAAAGGAAAAAATCGATATTCCACCCCTTACAATGAAGAACAGCAACCGTAAATTTTCATCTTAGCAAAAACGTTGTATGACGAACCATGCATGCCATTACCACCCATGCCGGCTCAACGCGGTCTTAACCAGGCAAGTCATAACTACGCATATGCCTTTATAACACATGCCTTTACAATTAAAATGCTTTAAGGCATGTATGGCAAAGACATATGCATGGTAAAAACTTACCAGGTAAGTGTAACCCCCCAAAAAAACATATATATATTTATATTTGCACCAATTCCAGTTACCTTCCAGTTTCTGGATACCAACACGAGGACTCCCGTAACAGTTTTAAAAGATTCTCTTTATTCTCGGTTTTGGTAACGCGTTTCGCCTGTGTTCACAGGCTTTCTCACACCAACTACGCTGTTGCCATTTCCTAATTTTCAAAATTACAAGTTCCCGATCACTTGGGTCGGTGTTTCCATAGCAATGGAAAACAGACTCCACTCCACATTGTTTTCGATCCGAGGTCAGAGGATATTTTGCTGTGTCTAACCTTTTAAAACATTCTAAATTCATGTTTTACAATTTAAGATGCATGTCTGTCGTTTGTTAGAAAAAATACTTTTACATACAATTGTTATTAGCATTTCTTCTACTGAAATTTGGAGGGACTGGATTTTCGACAAGTGTATACTTCAACCATTGACTTATTCGCATTCCTCAATCTATATAATGTGCACAGCTCACAAACATAATCATGTGCAATTCGCATTTTCTTTAATCCATATTTAAATTCATATGTATTTGCAAAAATACACACAACTAAAAATCTCTAAAAAGGTCCTTTCTTTTGTCGAAATTTCATATGCGATTTAGCAGCTATTTTGATTCAAATAAAAACATAATATACCATGCTAAAAATGTTAGAACTTTCTAGAATCCACCAAGTTGGTCCATAGTTACAAAAAAAACAATAGGCTAACCTCAAGAGTAAAGGAGCAATGAAATAGACTGTTGAATATAAAGTGCTAGTGCATGGTGCACAATGCAATGTGCAAACATGAATGATACAGTACATTTGATAATGACTCCATACTATATTTGATAAAGTGCAAGTGCTTTGTCCATAATTTACTCTTGATACATTATTGGTTCCAGTTTACTATGACCTTTTGGTATCTAGATAAAGTGCTTATGCATGGCAATAATGAACATCGCAAATCCAAATGTTAATTTTCGTTTGTACCGTTCTTGCTGCATAGTGAGATCTAAACACCAGGTAAAGCAATTTTTCTTCTAGATAAATAACGGCAAATTAATTCATCAAACATTTAAAAAACGTTTTCCTAAATATGGATTCTCGGGACTTGATAAAAAATGAGCCATTTCGTATGGATACTGCTAGTTACTTAGGTGCACAAGTAGATCCTCATCTGTATTCATACCAGACAGGATTTTGGTGTTAAAGAGCATTATATATTTAGACTCTCTCTCTCTCTCTCTCTCTCTCTCTCTCTCTCTCTCTCTATATATATATATATATATATATATATATATATTACCTACTGGCGGTCGCCAGTAGGTATATATAGTTAGGATTTTTTCTCTATGGGATTTTTGAAAATTCTATGTCTAATAACTTTGGCGTTTGTGGACGGAATTGGCTGAAATGTTCAGGAAAATGGAACATTTTGTTTCTGAGCAGCCCCTGACAATTTGGGGGGGTTTCATCAAGGGGGGGCCGAGAAAAAAGGGGGGTCCCAAAACGCGTTTTTCCCATGTTAATTTCCATAGGGCGGTTGGCCTCACTTTTAGCTCGAACGGCTGAATGGATTTGCACGAAACTTGGCAAAATTGTAGGGACTGTTAGCCCGATGTGCCTTTGCTAGGTCTCAATATATGTGCTCCAGTGGATTTTGAGTAATTTAGGTTCAAAAAAAGATATATATCTGGGCGGAGCCTAACCACACATCTGATCTGATTGGCTGTCAGAACTTCATCCAAGAAGTGTTGGCAGCCATCTTGGGACCAATATACATGATAGCACCTCATTAAAAAGCATTGTAGTTAATAGAGGGTTTTAGGACTTTAGTTACATTATAAATCATTTGTTGATGGTACCATACTCGTTTTAGGAATTGTGGTGGGTTCTAAGGTGATTTTACCATGTGAAAAAACCTTCTGCTGTGATATCATGAATATTGTTTGAAAGAAAACTAATATCTCATGATTTTCCCACAGTGGTTTGGAAGGGGATCTATAAGCTAAACTGAAAGCATATTTTCTGTAAATTCACATTATCTTTCTCAGTCATGTGAAAATGAAGTCTGACATTCTCAGTAAAACATGTACATCCAACAAGGACAGAGACTGTCAGTTGATTCCTTTGTGTTCTACTGCAGCCTCCTAGAGTGTTCTAAAGAACAACTAGAGCGCTAACAGTCCTACTTATTACAAAGGTATGGCACACCTGAAGCCATCTTGATTGGAATAAAATGGTAACTCTTAAAACATTTAATTTAAAAATAAACAACATGAGGGGGTATATTTTGCCATAGAAAGTATGATTAGTGCTGCAGAATGAAAAATTAGGGCACATTTTGAGTGACTTCTCAAATCCTTTTCTATTTCATTAAAACATTCTGACATGCAGTCTCCCAAAATGGCCACCAGAGACAAAAGAGCCCAAATGTAGCCCAAATATCACCCAGATGTAGCCCAAGTATAGCCCAATGACAGAATGTCCCAGAGTGTTCTAAAGAACAACTAGAGCGCTAACAGTCCTACTTATTACAAAGGTATAGCACACCTGGAGCCATCGTGATGGAAATAAAGTGGTAACTCTTAAGACATTTAATTTAAAAAGGAACAAAATGAGGGGGTATATTATGCAATAGAAGGTATTATTAGTGCTGCAGAAAGAAAAATTAGGGCACATTTTGAGTGACTTTTCAAATCCTCTTCTATTTCATTAAAAAATTCTGACATGCAGTCTCCCAAAATGGCCACCAGAGACAAAAGAGCCCAAATGTAGCCCAAATATCACCTAGATGTAGCCCAAGTATAGCCCAATGACAGAATGTCCCAGAGTGTTCTAAAGAACAACTAGAGCGCTAACAGTCCTACTTATTACAAAGGTATGGCACACCTGAAGCCATCTTGATTGGAATAAAGTGGTAACTCTTAAAACATTTAATTTAAAAAGGAACAAAATGAGGGGGTATATTTTGCCATATGAATTATGATTAGTGCTGCAGAAAGAACAATTAGGGCACATTTTGAGTGACTTCTCAAACCCTCTTCAATTTCATTAAAAAATTCTGACATAGTCTCCCAAGATGGCCACCAGAGACAAAAGAGCCTAAATGTAGCCCAAATATCACCCAGATGTACCCCAAGTATAGCCCAATGACAGAATGTCCCAGAGTGTTCTAAAGAACAACTAGAGCGCTAACAGTCTTACTTATGACAAAAGTATGGCACACCAGAAGCCATCTTGATTGGAATGAAGTGGTAAGTCTGAAAACACTCAATTTAAAAAGGAACAACATGAGGGGGTTAATTTTGCCATAGAAAGTATGATTAATGCTTCAGAAAGAAAAATTAGGGATCATTTTGAGTGACTTCTCAAATCCTCTTCTATTTCATTAAAAAAATTCTGACATGCAGACTGAAACATGCACTTTGAATACCAGCAGCAGACGTCCCTGGTGAGCAGTAGCATTACTACAGTGATCTAATGTGCAACTAGAGTGCTAACATTCAGAATTTATGGCAAATGTGTGACACATCTGAATGCCTTCTTGATGGAACCAAAGTAAACAAGCATTGAAAATGCAATAGATCTCGCCCTCGTTTAAGTTAAAGCCATTCTGTTTGTAATGAGGTGGCTTTTTAGCTTTGCTTTTATTAGTGTTTTTTCAACTTTCATGTAAATAACGCACCGTTTTCACCAAATCGACTTTGCCCAAGCACACCCTTCCCTTCGGCTAACAAATCCCAAAAATTCGGCACACCTGCCGATCCACTCTCCCTACAGCTCACCTAAGCCCCGTCCCTCTAGCGCAACTGGAACACCCCAAATTCACCTTCTCCATGCGCACCAAAAACTCCCGTTGAATAACATGGCAATTCGCTACTCCGCACAAAAATTGCTCTTTAAAGCACTTCCACTGCTCCGATCCGCTTCAAACTTGGCTGGACACTAGTTTCAGCGATTCCCTAACATCTCACCAAAAATCAGCCCAATCCATCCACTGGAACGGGGACGAATTTCAACCCGAATACGCGCCCCCCGCAAACACAAAAAAAAGCCATAAAACGGCCAAATCTCGACCAAAAACCGCCAAAATCCCTCAAAACCTTGCCAACACCAATACGCACGAAACTGAACCGGCCCCTCAGCCCTAGGCTCCGGGAACCCTACTTAATTGACCCAAAAGCCCTAAAAAAGCAACATAATACACACGAAAACGCCCTAACAACCCTAAAATGCATATAAGTATATGTATGCATGCATTTATGTTTGTATTTATATAGATATACCGATGATATATGTTTATATATGTATGTATATATATATATTCACTGAAAAAACCATAGGCTATAGACCATATATAGTTAGGAATTAGCATTTACAAAACCTTGAAAATTCACTGAAAAAACCATAGGTTATAGACCATATATAGTTAGGAATTAGCATTTACAAAACCTTGAAAATTCACTGAAAAAACCATAGGTTATAGACCATCTATAGTTAGGAATTCGCATTTACAAAACCTTATTTTACTCACACAAAACCATTGAAATTCCATATATAGTTAGTTGCACTAACTATATATCGCGCACCCGCAATCCACTGCTGATGATGTCACATATTACATCATTCATGACATGGTCAGTGACATCACTGATGACATCACTGATGACATCTCAAATGACATCACTGATGACATCACTGATGACAACATCCAGTGACTGTATGTTTCTGTAAAGTTAAAATATGTCTTACATATTGAAGAATGAGTGGATGTATAAGTGTCTGGATGAAGGATTTAGTAGGTGCATGACTGACTGTATGAGTGAGTGATTAAATGTGTCTCACTGAGTGCATGGGTTAGTGACTAAACTGTCTTAATTTGTGCATCATTATGTCTGTTGTTCTGTAAACTGTTGCATGTGTTGATAAGTAGCTATATGAGTAACTATATGGGTTATTGATTGGTTGCCCAAGTATTTGTATGGGAGACTGAGTGTGTGTGTGGGTGGCTGGGAGGTGTATGACTCTGTGCATAGATGTGTGAGCAGTTGATTCACTAGATGTATGGTTTCAAAAGTGCATGTGGAAACAGCTGTATGGGCGGTTGACTGTGTGCATGAGTGTATTGGTGAGTGAATGGATATCTCAGTGCTACATGTCAAAGTAAGTACATATGTAAAACACAGTACATGTGAGAGTTGACATATATAAATAACTGTGCATAAGAGCCAGTGAATGTGTGAGTGGCTGTATGGATCATTGTGAACTTGTATCAGGGAATGTATAAGAGAGTAAATATGTGTTAGTATATGTTTGAATAAGTAAAGTTTGTATAACTGTATAGTTGAGGAAATGGAGGTGTGATTGATTCTTTGCATGACTGACTAGGTGTGTGAGTAACTCCATGGATGAGTGACAGTCTGTGAGTGTCTGTTTACACTGATTGTATCTAAGGTTATATTAGAGTCTGAAGAGGTTCATCGTATTATCACATGAATGATATCATCAGTGATGTGATCAGTAATGTCAAATGAGATGTCATCAGTGATGTCATCAGTGATGTCATTTGAGATGTCATCAGTGATGTCATTTGAGATGTCATCAGTGATGTCATCAGTGATGTCACTGACCATGTCATGAATGATGTAATATGTGACATCATCAGCAGTGGATTGCGGGTGCGCGATATATAGTTAGTGCAACTAACTATATATGGAATTTCAATGGTTTTGTGTGAGTAAAATAAGGTTTTGTAAATGCGAATTCCTAACTATATATGGTCTATAACCTATGTTTTTTTCAGTGAATATATATATATATATATATATATATATATATATATATATATATATTTAACGTTTGTGTGTATATTTATATTTACATATGCATAAATATGTCATTATTTTTTATAAATATATATTTTAAAATATATATACATATTTACATACACAGACACAAAACCCCAAACCCATCCTAAAAATTCCCTTGCCCGCTCAAACCCAAACCCACCCTAAAAATCCCCCTACCACACAAAAATCCAAACCCACCCTAAACCCTAAAAATTACTTTACCACCCAAAGAACCAACCCCACCATAAGCCCTAAAAATTCCCTTTCCACCCCAAACCCCAAATCCATCCTTGGACATTCCCTTACCACCCAAAAGCCTCAACCCACCCTAAACCTAAAAATTCCCTTACCACTCAAAAAGCCAAACGACCCTGAACCCTAAAAATTCCATTATGATCCAAAACCCCAACCTACCCTAAAAATTCCCTTACCACCCAAAAACCCAAACCCACCTTAAAACTCCCTTTCCGCCCAAACCCACCCTAAACCCTTGAGAATTCCCTAAACACCCTAACCCACCATAAGAATTCCTACAACTTTAAAACCCATATACTCTCACCCACCATAAACCCTAAAAAAACCTTTCCCTAATATAGCTATAGATATATGTATATGTATATATATTACCTACTGGCGGTCGCTAGTTTATAGTTATCGTCAGGACCTTGTTTTTATTCAAAAAGCATTTTTTCTTTTGCCAATTTCCTTGGCGATGTTTGATGAATCTTCAAGAAGTTTTCAAAAGTAATGGCCGGCTCAGGTCAGCTCCTGTTTTGAAAGTTTCATGGTAATTTGTAGGGAAAAAATGGGTTCCAAAATGCATTTTCTTCATGTAAATTTCCATAGGAAACGTTTGTCGCAGCTACAGCCCGAAAGGCTGAACAGAATTACACCAAATATGGCAGAGATGTAGCTCTTGGTCCGGAGTGCACTCTTTGCTTTAAATGGTGTAAATCCGTTCAGTAGTTCCTGAGAAATGTATATATAAAAAAATATTGATATCTGGTGACCCCGGTGGAGCCGTGAACCCCTCCCGAGCACGAGATTGACTCTGATTAGCTGCCAACACTTCAAACCAGGAAGAGTTGGCAGCCATCTTTTGACTCGGGAACTGAATCACAAGAAAAAAGTTGAAAAAAGAAGAAAAGGGGGCAGGGTAGAAACACCCTGATCCCCTAGGCCTGCTCCAAAGTGTCTCACAGAGACTCCCAGGGCCTAAAAAAGCGTTAAAAAAAAGGGCGGGATTTGAGTAGGGTCCGCGAATCCTGCTGAAATGATTTTTAAAAACAAAGTGCGGTCGCCCATGCTTTGTTTCTTTGAAGCCGCTGGGTGGGCCAGGTCCCTGGGGCAAAAGTTAATTATTATGCAGGGGCCCGCAGGCCCGTGGACCGCCACCTCCCCGGGGCATTCCTTTATTTTGTTAATTATTATGCGGGCCTGCAGGAGCCCCACAGTCCCGGGACCGCCACCTCCCCAGGGCTTTGTTTATAATGTGCAGGGGTACACGCCTCACCCCGCAGCCCCTGTCACCGCCACCTGCCCAGCTCTTTTTATAAAAAAATGCATGGGGACTTCTCCCCCCATGCTGCTCCGGGGCATTGCTTTATTATGTGTGGGGCGGCCTCGCGGGCCCCCCCAAGACACGGGGACTAGCACCTGCCCGGGGCTTCAAACATGATGGGAGTTGACCCACGCGGCCCCCCCTCCAGCAATGTCCTGGGGTGCCCACCCCCCGGGACTTTGCAGTTTGCTACGGCAGGGTGGGAGCACTTGTCCCATAGCAAACTTATTCTTCGCTTCATAGAAGCGAGAGCAGAAAAACTGCTCTCGCTTCCATGAAGCGAAGCAAAATTGATTTTGGGCGAACCCATTGTCCAATAGCAATGCTGGTTCCCGCAGAAGGCATGAAGCTGGCAGGGACTGCAGGGGCATTTGAGTTCCTGCCGT
Source organism: Lissotriton vulgaris (assembly GCF_964263255.1). NCBI lineage: Eukaryota > Metazoa > Chordata > Amphibia > Caudata > Salamandridae > Lissotriton > Lissotriton vulgaris. Next base: position 162,555,767 of record NC_141700.1, read on the forward strand.
GGTCCCCAATATGAGGCCAGGCCCGGGGATGGGGTTCCCAGGGCCAAAACTGGCCCCCCTTCCTTAAAACAATATTTACTTGTTTTTTTAAGCACCAGGCCTTGGGGGATTGGGTCCCGAGGCCGAAATTGGCCTGGGGAGGGGGGCTACACGGCCCCCTCCTCTCTAAAAATATTAAAATAAAGAAAGGCCTAGCCCCGAGGGGATGGGGTCCCCGGGGTCGTAATCGGCCTCGGGAGGGGGCATTGCACCCCCTCCCTTTTCAATAATAAAAAAAACAATAATTAGCCCCCAGATTTGGGATCCCTGGGGCCCATAAGGGTTAAGGAAAGAGGGGCCACAGAGCCCCCTTCCTAAATTTGTTTATAAAAAAGAAACCGGTAACTTGCCAGAGGCCCCACCCCCTCACTGCACCACCCTGCAAACGCGCCTACTGGTGTGTTCTGGGTTTGGGGATTAAGTACCCTTGAATCCTAAGGGTCCTTAGGGGCCAACTAGACCACCTCGTACCTCCAGTAAGCCCCACACACTGGGGTTGCTGACAGGTGGTGCAAGGCCACGCCCCCTTTTACACCACTCTGCAAACATGCCTATTGGTGCACTGCTGGTGGGGCGATGAGGTCCTCTTGTGTGCTGAGGACCGTTAATGTTGTCAGACTTAGGTTGAGTTTCATGACCTTGATGAAGCCATGTTCTGCATTCTTGACTTCATGGTTAACAAGTGAATTCACAAATGGCATTTTGAGTAATGTTTTTTTCTTCAGTCTTCTTAATTATTCTAAATTTGAAATCAACTTTGCGGCATAAGCGCTTTTGAATGATGCAACTGATCTGTATATGCTGGAACCCAGGTATACATCTATACATGCCTTAAATGGGATGACTGACCTTCTTGAAGTGACCGTACTTAGAACCTTTACCTTTATCTCCATGATCTCCTCCTGGAGGGTTGAAAATGTGCCAGTCACTGAAGACATTTCAGAAGGCGGATTACAAGATCGAAACACAAAAATAAGGCGAGTTTCGTCAAAGCTGATGAAAAAGCTTGCCTTCTCCTCATGAGCATCTGCTGCCATGCCCCTAGATACACCAGGCTGCCTGCTGCAGTGTGGGTAGATCAGGAAAGTAGTTGTTCCGTGGGATCTCTGCGCCTCGGTGGCCATCTCAGACCCCTGCTAGCTCCATCCCTAACCAGTGCGATATGGAGACCGAAGGGCCCCTCATCTTATTTCGCAGGAGGGCCCAATCATTTTGGAATAGGCCATGTTACAATGCATGCGATACTTCGCATGCCATTACAACGACCGCGATGTTACATCGCACACCATTACAACGCAAGTCGTTAAAATGACTTGCTGTAGGGGGCGCTGGATGTTGGAATAGTATAATTTACTATTCCAACTCCAGTCTGTGCAACAGTAGGGAAGGTGTTGGATTTTAAATCCAACACCTTCTGCCCCCACAGCAAGTCATTGTGACGACTTGCATTGTAATGATCTGCGATGTAACAACGCGTTACATGCTGTGTAAACGATGTTTCCCATCATTTTGTGTTACGCCTCTGACCAGTAGCTAAAAATGTCTGAAGTACAAAGTTACAAAACTTTGAAAAGGTACAGCATTGTAGGGGGTGGGGGGACCATAAACAGGTGACATGAGATCTACCCATTTTGTGTTAAAACACAGTGCTTTGGCAAAAAATCTTTTATTTCCGACACGAATTCTTGAGCAGGAAATGTTTTCTTATTCATAAGAAGGTCGCTCAGAGCACAGTGCTTTGTATGGCCTGCGAGCAGCCTCGGGCACTGCTCGGCGAAGGATTCACTAATGCTTTGCTGTGTAAAGGGCTGTGTGCAATGAGATGAAAATTGTCCACCTCATTAATATTAATGAGGCTGAAATCGCCTGTGCAACTTATTGTGCATAATAGGACATTCTGAGACCGAGTCCCGCATCGGGTAGCAGAGCTCCATCTCTGCATTTAAATTTCGATTGCACCACAAGTGTTACCTATTTTGCTGAAACATACAGGGCTCACAGAAAAACAAAAATGTACACATCCTGAATGGGGCATGAAGGAGAGAAATCGGTGGGCAGTGAGGGTGATGTCTGCTTACAACCTGCAGTATAAGCAGTCAGAAATGTTCAAGCTTATATTTTGCAAATGATTGTGATCTGAATTCCTTATTTTGGACCACGGGAGTGGGCACACAGGATTATGTTTTTTGTGAAAGCATTGCAACAACAAAGTATACTGTCCTAACAATAACCACGAGAGAAAAAAAGAAGATGCGACTCATAAATTCCCACAGTGTGTGGGAACGTAATCGAGAATTGCGAAATGTTGCTTTACATTCACAACATCTGTTGCACTCTTTTATCTGTATACATGTAGCACAGTAATCAACAAATGTGTTCTTGTCAGTAATCTAAAGTGCACCAATGTTAGTGAAGGTGAAATGCAAAAGTCATTCTTCTCATACACATCTGCTTCCGCCCAGGATTTTGCACCTGCTGGGAGGCGGGGAACAGTGCGGGGCGCATAAATCTACACTCAAAGCCTATGGTGCGCCCAGGCCGTGCTTAATTTGAGCCGGTGGTTTCCGGTGCTCACTGGCACCTAATCATCAACACCTGCACTTTTCATGAGCACCAGTTAAGGACGCATTAACTTACGCGGAGATTAAGTGATTTGCCCAGAGTCACAGGATGTTGAGCCAACGCAGAAACTCGAAACTTGTTCCCCCTTCCGAAGTAGGCAGCCCTGGCCATTAGGCAACATCCTCTCCCCAATTTTATGGCTCTGCTTTAGGCAGTGCTAAGAGGAGAAATGGGCTGTTTGAAGCAGCCTCCTGACTAGAGCCCCGGCACTTATGTTTTTTTTACAAATTAACCACTAGCCCAGGCGCCTGCCCGGGCCAAGAGCGAGCCCGGACTGAGAACCCTGGCAAAGTGCTCGGCCAGCCCCCTGGGGGTGCGACCGAGCTCTTTGTCGGGACGGTTTTCGGACGATTTTGTTACAGGGCCGCATTCGGCCCTGTAACAAAAACGGCCCCCTGGGCCCAAAACCGCCCCCCAACCTTGCGGCGCACCGGGGGATTGCCAATCCGGGCCTGGGCCGGGCCCCTTCTCTTGGGACGGCATTGTTGACCCCAAAAGAGAGTATTGGTGTAAGGCTTTTATACATGCAAGCACTTATTTATCTACACTGAATTATTAAATCCAGCTCCGTAATTGAACAATATGGGGAAAGGTAGGCTGCATATAAGCACTTTGGGGCCTCAAAACCCCCAAAAAACCCATAATGCAGTTTGTTAGCCGGTGTCACCCCAGTAGTGCTCTTTAAGTGAGATCGATTATCTTTTTTTTTAGAACATATTTTTATTCAAATATAAACATGGCCTCTGGGGCCCATAAATCAAACAATCAAATACAACAAAAAGGTATAAAATCCAAGAAACGCAAACTATAACAGTCCTACCAATTTCTCCCCATCCCCCCCACAAAAACAGCGCAGAAAACAAATGGACCAAATCTCAGTTACAGAATCTGTAATCATTGACATAGCTGTGAAGTACAGATCATTTTGGGCCGTGAAATGTCCGAATCTCATCTTCCAGAAGTTGGTGATTCTGATGAGCTGGCGCTAGTTCAACTCCCCTATTAAATTCTGCCCAACTCTTCTATATCTTGGGGTGTTTTTTGGGGGGCAGCCCCTTTCTTTGTATACTGCAATATCCAGACCCACATAATGGTCCATACCTTTTTCCAGACCGACAGTGACGGAGGGGCAGCTGACTTCGGCTCTTTTGCTATGTCGCGTTTCGTGAGTGTTAGTCCCAGGCACAGGATGGAGATCCTCTGTTTATTCTCACTAACACCGTCCATAAGATGGAGGAGGGCCAACCATGGGTTAACCAGGAGCCGCTAGGACAAGACCTGGCCCAGATATGTGTTCACCCCGCCAGGATCTCTTTACCTCAGAACAGCTCCACACAGTATGGAAGAATGAACCCTCCTCTGGTCCACAGCAGAGGCATGCCGGGTGGTGATCACCTCCATACGCCACAGCTGGTGTCATGTCAGGCAAACCCTATGGAGAGACTTAAATTGGATGAGCCGGAGCCTTACAGCAATCGCTTCTCCCCTGGGGGAACCCAGCACCTCGGTTCAATCCTCATTGTCTATTTCACATACGTCGGCCTCCTATGCCACGCGCAAGACCCCAAAGGTGTCTGGTTGGTTTAGAAATCAGGGTCTGGTAGATCTTGGAAATGTTATGGTCACCGAAATCTCCTGTGAGTAATTTACCTTCTAATGGATTAAATTCTGGAAGGTGAGGTAAAGTTTTTTTTTTAGGTTCCAGTGCGTGGTGGAACTGGAGGAACTTAACTCAGTCCGGAGCAGCTGATAGGACTTCATGCCTATGCGTTGCATAACATCGTCCAATGTGGAGATCCCGATGTGGTCCCACTTCCAGAAACCCTCTCATGTTGCCAACTGGGGGAGCATGATTCCCCACCAAAGTGGCATTGTTTCTGTTAATCTGCCCCATCATTTACTTTGTTGAAGGGTCGACCGCCACAAGTCCCAAACTACTTTCTTCCCTGGGATAAGGTAGTGGAGTCGCACCCATTGCCATCCTATCTAGAGCACGTGCAAGGTCTTCCTGGGTATCCAACCTCCACTCATTTAATATTTGGAGGTGGGCCACCCGGTGAGAGGACTCAACGTCGCAATACCCCCGCAGGGGAAACAACCTTTACAACGCAACTTTTACAACGCACTAACATTACAACAAAACTTTTACAACGCAACATCCATTACAACGCATTTCACTACAACGCATGTCATTACAATGCAGTCATTACAATGCATACCATTACAACGCATACCATAACAACGCATAGTACCCTTACACTATCCAACACTTACCCTACTATTGCACCCCCTGGAGTTAGAATAGTAATTTTTACCCCTACACTATCCAACACTTACCCTACTGTTGCACCCCCTGGAGTTAGAATAGTCATTTTCACCCCTACACTATCCAACACTTAGCCTACTGTTGCACCCCCTGGAGTTAGAATAGTACATTTTACCCCTACACTATCCAATACTTACCATACATGCAATGTAATGGTATGCGTTGTAATGGTATGCGTTGTAAAGGTAGTATGCGCTGTAATGGAATGCGTTGCAATGGTAGTTTTGTGAAATGCGTTGTAATGGCATGCGTTGTAATGGATGTTGCGTTGCAAAAGTTTCCTTGTAATGGCATGCGTTGTAAAAGTATGCGTTGTAATGACATACATCCCCCCACAGTATATAGACTGGAAGCATTTATTAAGGGCCACAAGTGGAGTCCCCCAGTCCCACAGAAAAGTGTTAAGAATATAATTCAGGTTTAGGAACCACTGCTGTGAAACGGCAAACAGGACATTTTGCAGCTGATAAAGGAACTTGGGCACTTAGACCATTTTGAAGATTACTGATCATCCAGGCAATGACAGTGGGAGACCAGTCCAAATTTTTATGTCATCTTTCAAATGAGTAAAGAGTCGTTCCACATGCATTATCTGTAACAGTCGAGGTCCTGTCATATCTGGCCTTGTGAGAAAGAATAAGATGTCATCTGCAGATAAAGTGATTCTGTCTGACTATCCTCAACTCCACTCAAATTCCCAAACCTGCGCGTCCATCCTCACCCATACGGCTAGAGTCTCTACGGCAATAGCGAACAGTAGGGGGACAGGATACAACCCTGTCTCGTCCCCCACTGTATGGGGAAAATACCAGTGGCGGCTGGTGGAATTTGAAAATGGTAAGGCATAAGAGCAATAAATGAATTATTATGAGCAAGTGAAGTGAACTGGTCGTTTCGGAGACAGGTTCGGGGGTGACAGTGCCTTTGGTTAACTAAGAGACAAGACAGTAGGCATCTGAACCCTGTATGTAGCCCAGATTCTAATAGGCAACATTATAGTCTAGTAAATAAAACACAATATGTTTATGTACAGCTTGCATTTTAAATGAAGTATTTACAGCTGCTTTCATGTATGATAGTGAAGAAAAATGAAGATCAGTAAAATAAACTATTTGCCTAAGATCACACACTTTGGTGTGGGGTAGCCATAATTAATCCAGTTTTTATGGTTTCGCTTTGTACAAATGCGACTCTAAATTGATATCTGTTTGCCTCTCATTATTACCTTAATTGTTAACGTTTTCACCTCTGTACACGATGCTGGTGAGCTCTGAAAGTGGAGAGTCAAAAATAACTATCCTAGCTGGCTTCCTTTGGCTTCTCCCAGCTAACTTTTTCCCCAAAAACATTTGCGCGAAACCTTGTTTTTACTGATCCTCTCTGTCATAAGAACATTTTTTTCTTTACCTTTCACATACATTATCTAAAATGTCAAAAGAAAATAGTTTTTCACTCTCCTGTACCAATTGCTCCCATCGGATAAACAATTCAAAAGGCCTGTACACGACTGCTGAAATTCACACTTGCATGCTAGCATTGCACTCTGACACGAAATTATTTAAAGACAATGGGGCAGATTTACAAACCCCTTGCACCATTTTTGCGTCACTTTTAACATGAAAAAGTGACGCAAAAGTGGCGCAAGGGACTTGTAAATCTGCCCCAATGTGTTTTTAAATACGTGCGTGTCAGAGTGCAATGCACGTGTGAATCTTAGCAGTCGTGTACAGGCCTTTTGAGTTATGACTGCTAAGATTTACACTTGCATTGCACTCTGACAAGCACGTATTTAAAGAACAATCAGGTAGATTCATCATCGTCCCGTTTTGCGAGTCTGTAATAGCGATTATTAAGGAATCGCTATTACAGACTCGCAAAACGGGAATCATGTACAAATCGCAATTTTGTTTGCGATTCCTACAGCTTCCTTATTTGCGATTAGCTAATTGCTAATCGCAAATAAGGAAAAACTCCCCATTCATTCCTATGGGCCTAAAGGCCCATAGGAATGAATGGGAAGACATATCCATGTGTGAATCGCTATTAGCGATTCGCATTCTGAGTTTGCGATTTCAAGGGTGCAGGGGTGTCCAAAGGACACCCTGTTGCACCCCTGAAATTATATTAGACGCTGGTGTTACGCATACACATGTCCCAAGGACATGTGTGTGTGTAACATACAACTTAGAAAAATGCACTTAAGTGCATTTTTCTAAGTTTCCGCTATTTACCACGAGGTTTGACTTTGCTGTAAATAGCGGCCCAAAATTGCGAATTCGCATTTTTTAAATGTATTATGAATTGCATTTAAGGAATCTCAAATAGAGATTCCTTAAATGCAATTGCTCGCAAATTTGCGAATTCTATAATACCGATTTTTGCACTTGGGATGATGAATCCCAAATGCAAAAATTGCGCTCGCAAAGGGCCAGATTCTCAGAATCTGGCCCTTTGCGAGCCGATTTTCGATTCATGAATCCGGCCGAATGTGTCTGTGTAGAGTTGCGAAATAAGAGCAGATAAGGGTTCCAAAGAGAGATGTAAGAGGCCGGAGGGGGGAATTAGGAGCGATGTCAAACCCTGAAAGCAGATGACAGAGGAGGCAAAGAATATTAGTACGCACGCTTTGGGCTACCAGGTGCAATGGCATTGCTCTGGGAGGTGTCTCTCTGCTGCAGCTGGTGAAGGAAGAAGGAAAATATGTCCCTGGATGCTCCCAGCTTCGATGCAGTTGAGTCAGAAGTGGATGACCAGGTTCGAGTGGGAAGACAGAGAGGGCTGCAGAGGCTGAAGGGTGCCAAGGAAGCAGAAGGGTCAGCCAGTCAGAAGAGGAGGCGGGATCCTGGAAGGACATTAACCTACGTAGCAGATCCGGGCGAGCTGATTTCTCGACCGAAGCCCTGGAAATACTGCTGTTTTTTAGGCAGCGCCTCGCTGCCCTCACCTCTACCTCACACACACACATTGCGCATTCGGGATTTTGGCGATATTGAAGTTGTCCATCATCACCAACGCATTATATGTTAACCCTGTATTGTGACGAGTGGCCCTGTGGGGCATGAACCCGTATTGGTCTGGGTGGAACAATTTAGGGATATGAGTGATCAGTCCATTCGCCAAAGCCTTGGCCCAGATCTTAACCTCCAAACAGAGGAGGGAGATCGGGCAATATGAGGCGGGATCGTCCCTTGGACACCAAGGCTTGCAGAGGACCACAATCTCTGCATGACACCAGTTTGGCGGCATAATGCCCTCTTCCGCCACAGACAGCACGGCTTCGATAGGTAGGTTTGAAGCTTGGGTGTATAAAGTTTGAGAAATTCACTGAGTAAACCATTTGGGCCAGGCGCCTTGCCCAGATTCATATTTGCAGATGCTGGGAGGAGTTTAATCCCGGTAAGCACAGAGTATAGCAGCTCCCCAGCGGCAGGGGACAAGGATAGGGGTGGTAGTGTCCTTACAAACTCCTCTGTTTCTGTCTCTGTCAGAACCACTTTCTCTGCGTATACCCCCTCCAGGTGGGACAAAAAAGACATTTGCTAGGACACCAGGATCTGTAAGTGGGGCACAGGCATCACTTCCTAGTAGAGGGAGGGGGGGAAGCCTTGAAGGCACCTAGACATAATCTATGGAGCAGGTGACTCGATCTATCCCCCCACTGATAAATACAGCTCTGAGAAGCCTGCCAGGCATGCCGCATCTCACTGATCAGGGCTTGTTGGTACCGCTTCTGCATCAGGCTGAGTTGTCTGCTTGCATGATGGCCACCTGGTTAGCGACTCCAAATGTCCAGTTCCAGAATGCTCTTCCCTGTACAATAAGTAATGTTGGCTCCCCGAAGAGTGGGTTTCATGGCCTCCCATAACGCCTGGGGGACTGTACTGTACCCTTATGTAGCGCTAAGTATCTGTTTGTGCTATCTGCTACGTGTTGGAAATACCCAGGACTCTGTAGATACCATTATGAGAGCCGCCGACGGAATGTCGCCGTTAATGACCGATCTGTGTGCCCATTTCCACTGGGGAATGTTCTGAAAGGCCCCTTGGGGAGCACCACTATATCCCTCCCTCTGTGTAAGCTGGGAATTAGGGCATAATCTAGCTGCAAGAAGGATCCATGTACGGGGTAACAGAAGTTGTAGCCCCTTGGAGATTGGTAATGGGTCCGCCATATTTCAAGGAGGCCTAGATCTGAAATTAAAGAAGATAGGGGAGACTGGCATGACCTCTGGGGTGACCCCCGCGGGCGCCACCCATCCACTGATGGATCGATTACTCCATTCTAGTCTCCACCACGTGTCCGTCCGGCAACACCCCCCATAGCCTCATCTGAAGCTCGACAAAGGAAGGACCAAGTGGTGGAGGGACATACACATTAAGCAACATGATAGGTTCTCCGTAAAGAGTCCCTGCAACGACTGTATACCTGCCATGTTTATCTGCTCATGTCGAGATGGTGAAAAGGGATAATGTATTTGATCAGGGTCCCTTACCCTTAGATCCCTGGGGAATTCCAGAGTGATAGATTTGTGTGCATTCCCAACGGGCAAGGCACTGGGCCTTTTTTCCCATGAGATGGGTTACCTGTAAAAACAAGACATTAGCCACCAGTCTCCTACCCTGTTGCAGGACAGCCCTACTCTTCAGCCTGTCTAGTAAACCATTGACATTCCATGTCACTAGTCTAATTAGGTCTGCTGCAATCCTCTGAGTTGTAGACATGATTCTATCTTGTTCACTGTATCTGTACGATTCGCAGGTGGGAGAGTGAAGAACTCAGCAGGTTCCAATTACAAATAATAAAGGAAAACATGCAAACAGAACCATCATGGCAGCAAAGCAAACAACGAGCCATCATCTCGATACAAAATTGGCTGCAACAACTTCCCATATGTAACTCCCCCCATCCATACTACGATGCCCCGAAGTATCTGTTGGAGGATATGACGGCAGCGGCCAATCCACCCCAATTGATCCCCTTCCCCAACATTAACTTTACCAGTGGAGGGCATAGATTTATGATTACCACATCATGAGGCCACCCTTGCATGAGCAGGCACGTCTTTAGCACACCAATGCTACTGGTTCTTATGATGACCAAAACCGGAGGTTGACACCAGACAAGGCCCGCACGCAACACCAAATAGAGGGGCACACTGCGTCACAAACCGCACCAGGGCCTAGCCTGGCCATCTCTGCAACACAGTGTGCCTACCCCAGTGCTCCCCCTAACAGGGTCAGTTTTTGTGGATATCAACTGTGAGCTTCACGGTGCAGCCTGCAATGACACTCCGGTCTGGGGGGAGGGCCGCGTCGACCACCACAGCCAATACGGCGATGTTGATCTCTCATTCGCTCTGAAATCCTGAAAACTATTGATCATTCTTCTCGGGAGTTTGACCCAGATTACATCAAAATAGTTGTGGGATCTTACAACCTTATCAATGACCTAGTGGCACTGGATATCCGTTCATCTTCTCCCACAAACACTATGATTAATTTAAAATATAACCCGCCACAACAAGGAAACTCAATGGCGAGTCTAGAAGCTAACTGTGGCAAGACACAGTCCTTAGGGCTGACAGAGAACACAAACTGTGTGGATTGACTCTCTAATAACCCACATTAAAAAACATCTCAACGCCAAACAATGTTGAATCCAACAAATGGAGCCTATTACCATGGAATGTAGTGGGTTTGACATAAAAAAAATCACTGATCCTGAGTGGGGCAGATTTATTGATGGTTTTGACATTTGGGTGTTCCAGGAGACTTGGTGTACCAATGCAATTTCTACATCTGCCTTTCTAACATATGCCTTTCTAACATATGCCATTAATGCAGTTCAATATGCCAGGATCAGGCCAGTAGGTGGCCTGGTTATATAGGTAAAATCGTCCCTCAATCATAAAATTATGGTAATGCCCATCTTTTCTCCGGATATCCTAGGTTTGGTGTGCCACACCAGAGAGGGGGTTAAACCGACTATTATACATTTATACAACAGGAGAAGTTTTAGAAGTATCGAGTCTGCAACTATTAACCAACTATAGAGACCGAAATGTGGGAGAACCCTGGCAATGGACCACTGATTTTTTTTAGCATCTTTTTATTTTGAACACAACTGTACATGTTTAGTACAGTGAATACATTTCAGAGTGCATCACATTAAAATAGCATACAGCAACATAGCCTGGTGACAAATTGGTAATCAAGAGTACATAACTGAATGTGCACCCCCCTGACCCCAACGCATCAGGCATCAGGCATTTTCAATATATCGGTCAATAGAACACTGATAGTTGCAGGAAATTTTAATATTATGTACGAATCGCTAGATAGCTTGGCCCATGCATTTACTGAAGATGTGGACGAAAAATGGGGAGTCCTTAGGTTGGAACTTCCTCCTGTCAAAAAATGGTCAAAACTAGTGGCCCAAGTAATGGGCACAATTATTAGTCATGGGTCCTAGAGCATGCAATGGGAGAACCATATAACATGCAGAAGGAACATAGGGCCAGATGTATCAAAAAAGCAATTTGCGATTTCCCAATAGCCATTTTTACCGGATCGCTATTTGAGAATAGCAAAATGCCATGTAGGTAAAAAATCGCAAACAAATGTGATTCAGTAATAATCGCAATTGGAATTACGGATTAGCGTATAGCGGGTCTGTAATTGCGATTTCGCAAAATAAAAAATTGAAAATGAGTGAATCTGCTATTCTGAGGCAGTTTGATAACATCACATCCAGGAAGTGTGACTGCCCATGCTGTTTCTGAGTGCCTGAGGCTGTGTAAGAGGCTGAGAGCAGGAGCACACCACTCAGGAGCCCATCAGGAGTGCAATGATAGGCACAAAAACACATCTTGGCTACAAAGGAGAAGGCAAAGGAGACTGCAGGACAATAAAGAAAGTGAAAATATAGCGAGAAAGAATTTGAGGTCCTCACTGAGGAAATGGTGAAGAGCCATGAACAACATTTTGGTTAAAGAAATCCCTGCACATCCCTGAGACAGAGAAGAGGAAGAGCTGGCTGGACATCCAAGCCAAAGTAAATGCCATTGGGGTCACACAGCGCTCCATAGAAGATCTAAGCAAAGGCTGGTACGACTTGCGCTCAAGGGAAAAAGAGAAGATGGCATGCAGGCTTGCAAAGAAAACTGGTGGGGGGCCATTTACAGAGCTGTGTCCACACCCCTTGAGCACTTGGTGGAGTCCACCCTACAGCCAGAATCCATCAGTGGCATAGCAGACATTGACAGCTCAGCCACGAACAACACCAGACAAGGTAGGGTGCATGCTATATTACCCCTGACCCATTACTCACTAAACACCCCACTTAGAAATGACTCAATGATCAAGTAAGATTGCTCCTCCCGTTCACACTGTTCTTACCACCCAGTAATACATCATGGGAGATGCAGTACCACGCATAAGATAGTAAAGCATTGATACAGAGAAACATATCCGCAGGTGAGACACACCAGTAAATGACCAAGCTAAGCACAGCATTTAGGTATACCAACTCAAGTACATTTATTTTGAAAATAAAAGAAAGCAGGACACAGTATAAGTAGTTCTCTTGTATTCACAGATGAACCTGCACCACAGGGTGAGTACACACCAATTGATGAGGCACCTGAGCTACAGGAGAAGGCAGAGGAAGAAGAATCAGATACCACAACACCTGTACCAAGACCACGCAGGTACACTGTGGCACCACTACAGGAGTTGGAAGTAGGAGTGGAAGACATCCAGGATGAGCCACAGTCAAGGCCTGAAGGGCAGGCACAGCATCAAACTGATCAGTCTCCTATGCAGCATAGCAACAGGAATTGCTGAAGATGCATTGCTAGGGCACAACGTGCCGCTGGCGAAGGAGAGGAATCCTCTGTCTTCGCTGGGCTGGAGGGCACTATGGTGAAGGTGCAGCGGCTGCAATTAAAAAGCATGCGATCAATGCAGCTGGTGTCCCTAAATCACAACATGACTGACATCAAGGACGGCATAAGGGAGCTTAACAGCACTGTGGCAGAGGGTCATAGGGCTAATGCAGACAGTATAACTTGTTATTAGGGGCGGTTCCATATTTTGCTCCATGAATGTATTCTCTACTTTCCAATTTAAGAAAATATGCTTGTAATGGAGGATATAGGCAGTAATATTATAGCATCGCAAGCTCTCACTAAAATTAAATTAAACAATGAGCTGGGTGGTAGAGGCGGGTTGCAAACAGCATCTGGAAGCGGGCTGTGCATAGGATGAAGCAACGATAAGGGGAAAAGCCAGAAGAAACAAAATCCAGTCCCCGCACCATAAGACTTTCGGCATACTAGCTCCCCATACGGTTTTACTTACTATAGAGGAAAATGAGGAGAGCAGCATTTTAAAAAGGTTGCAGAGAAAGGCTCAGCACCTTCAGCCAGGCACAGCTCTCCCTCATGTTGCAGGCTGCTATACAGCACACACACACAAAAAAAACGGCCACTGGAGTGAATGCCTGCTTGTGCCCCGGGGGAATGATAGAGTGCGTGCTGCTACAGGATCACTCTAGTAGGTCCCTGCTTGTGCCCCGGGGGCACTGTAAAGTGCACACTTGATTGCAGCAAAGAAATGGCCAAGACAATGCTGAAACATAAAGTGTGGCGTGCTTGAAGTGGGCACCACGCTCAGCCTTACTGTAACAAAAATACTGAAACAAAAAGCACAGCTTTCCTAAAGCGGGAGCCGTGTTCAGCTTTAAAGTTAAAAAAACAATGCTGAAACATAAAGCGCAGCATCCCTGAAGCAGGCGCCGCGCTCCACTTCAAAGTTAAAAAACAATGCTGAAACATAAAGTGCGGTGTCCTTGAAGCAGGCACCGCGCTCAGCTGTAAAGTAAAAAGAAATACTTCAACAACACAGCACAGCTGAAGCAGCGAAAGGACAGGGGCCTATTTGTAGACTAGTTTCTGAAGTATGCGGCAGATGGGGAAGAGGGCATATAACACAAAGCGGAAGGGAGAAGCCAAACTAAACAAGCAGTGACTGGCCAAAAGCAAAATAGAGTTCTGCCAAACAGCACATAAAGAATGTTAGTGTATGGAAACTGTAATTGGTCTGTGCTCCTCACCCTTAAACGGAAGTGCGGTATCGGCTGCAGGAAAAAGTTAGGAGGCAGCAAAGAATAGCGATGCTGCACTGACTGAGCCTATGGTAAACAGCAGGCGGAAATAGAGCAGTATTTTTGATTGCAGCAGGTCTTGTAGAAAACGCATGTGCGCTGTCTAGGCTTGACCTAAAAAAGGAGCTAGAGATGTCCCTAGTAACTATAGACCTATTAGTCTAATTGATAGTCTCCCAAAAGTGTTTTGTTGTCAGATGCTGGGGAAGTTAGAGTCATGGATGGAAGATAAGAGGATACTATCAGATCGCCAAGCTGACTTTAGAAAAAAGACAAGTACAGAAGTTCCGATCTTTAGGGTCTGCACCATATATTGGAAGACTGTTCAATTAGATAAGGGCCATTTAAACATTGCATTTGTTGGCCTTGGATCAGCCTTTGATCTTATTCCCCACATCAAACTGTAGAGTGTGTTAGATCGAATGGGAATTCCTGCAAACATTCTCTCCTTTTTGATAAGGCCATACAGCAACAATTATGCACAGGTGCAATGGAGTGATTTGGGAAAATGTGAATACCCAATCAATCAATCAATCAATCAGTGACACTTATAAAGCGCGCTACATACCCGTAGGGTCTCAAGGCGCTGGGGGGGGGGGGGGGGGGGGGGGGTGCCGCTACTGCTCGAACAGCCAGGTCTTCAGCTTCTTCCTGAAGGAGAGGTGGTCTTGGGTCAGGCGCAGGTCGGACGGGAGGGAGTTCCAGGTCTTGGCGGCCAGGTAGGAGAAGGACCTTCCTCCTGTAGTCGCTCTTCGGATGCGGGGGACGGCGGCGAGGGCGTGGTTGGCTGATCGGAGGTGGCGTTTGGGAGCGTAGAAGTTGACTCGGCTGTTGAGGTAGCTCGGGCCTTGGTCGTGTAGGGCTTTGTGTGCGTGGGTGAGGAGGCGGAAGGTGATTCTCTTGTTGACGGGGAGCCAGTGAAGGTCTCTCAGATGTCCGGAGATGTGGCTGGATCGTGGGATGTCGAGGATGAGTCTGGCTGAGGCGTTTTGGATCCGCTGGAGTCTCTTCTGGAGCTTGGCGGTGGTCCCGGCGTAGAGGGCGTTGCCGTAGTCCAGTCGGCTGGTGACGAGGGCCTGGGTGACGGTCTTCCTGGTCTCTGTGGGGATCCACCAGAAGATCTTCCGTAGCATGCGTAGGATGTTGAAGCACGCCGAGGAGACGCTGTTGACTTGCCTGGTCATGGAGAGGGAGGAGTCCAGGATGAAGCCCAGGTTTCGTGCATGGTCTGTCGGTTTGGGTGCGGTGCCCAGGGCGGGAGGCCACCAGGAGTCGTCCCAGGCGGAGGGTGAGGAGCCCAGGATGAGGACCTCCGTCTTGTCCGAGTTCAGTTTCAGGCGGCTGGTCGTCATCCACTCGGCTACCTCTTTCATCCCTTCGTGCAGGTTGGCTCTGGCGGCGGCGGGGTCATTGGTCAGGGAGAGGATCAGCTGGGTGTCGTCGGCGTAGGAGATTATGCTGAGGTGGTGTTTGCGTACGATGGCCGCGAGGGGGCTCATGTAGACGTTGAAGAGGGTGGGGCTCAGGGATGATCCTTGGGGGACGCCGCAGATGACTTCGGAGGCCTCTGACTTGTACGGTGGTAGGCGGACTCTCTGTGTTCTTCCGTCGAGGAAGGAGATGATCCATTCCAGCGCCTTGTCCTGGATTCCGATGTTGCTGAGGCGCCGTACTAGGGTGCGGTGGCAGACCGTGTCGAATGCCGCGGAGAGGTCTAGGAGGATGAGGGCCGCTGTTTCTCCATTGTCCATCAGGGCTCGGATGTCATCGGTGGCGGCGATGAGGGCGGTCTCGGTGCTGTGTTTGGCTCGGAAGCCGGACTGTGAGGGGTCGAGGGATCCGTTCGTCTCGAGGAAGGCGGCCATCTGCTTGTTGACGGTCTTCTCGATGACTTTGGCTGGAAACGGGAGAAGCGAGATGGGGCGGTAATTCTTGAGGTCGGTGGGGTCCGCTGTTGGTTTCTTGAGTAGAGCGCTGAGTTCGGCGTGTTTCCAGCTTTCAGGGAAGATGGCGGTGTCGAAGGAGGTGTTGATGATATCTCGCAGGTGGGGTGCGATGACAGCGTCGGCCTTGTTGAAGACGTGGTGAGGGCAGGGGTCGGTCGGTGATCCGGAGTGGATGGAGTTCATCGTGCGGATGGTGTCTTCGGTGCTGATCGGGGTCCAGGCGTGGAGGGTGGTGGTGGGGGGGGGTGGCTGGTCGGTCGTGGTGTGCGTTGGTTGGTTGTTTAAACTGCTGTGTATGTCCGTGATCTTGTTGTGGAAGTATGAGGCGAGGGAGTTGCAGAGGTCTTGCGATGGGGTGATGTCGTTGTTTCCTGCGCTGGGGTTGGAAAGCTCTTTCACGATACCCCCATAACAGTATCTAATGGTGTAAAACAGGGGTGTTCCCTTGCCCCAATCCGTTTTTGATTGTAAATAAATTATGTGGTTGCTCATCTGGATAGTCCAGACAGTGATGACCCTAAAATTGGATCATTGAATGTTTTTGCAGATGATACACTTTTGTTATCCAAAACCCCAGCAGGCCTTCTGGTCTTACTAAACGACTTTACTGACTTTTGCAGGCGGCATGGGTTGGAAATGAATGCAGCTAAAACAACATACATGTTGCTTAACCAATACCCTGCCCATAAGTCCAGCATTCATGTTGAGGGTGAATGATTAGAGCGAGGTACTTATTTTGAATATCTGGGTCTAAGTCTGACTTGTAATATGAAGTGGTCATCCCAGATTGATAAGGACACCCTAAAACTTCAACATCAGTCATCGGCCATTCTGGGAATGTTTAAAAGAACCCACTTTTGTGATATTTCACCAGCTATGGAAAGTTATAGAATTAAGGCACTCATCTCAGCACTTTATGGAGCTAAGCTGTGGGGAAAAGTGGAAATTAGCACCTTAGCCAGAGCAGAAAATAGATTTTTTGGGTCTCTCATTTGCCAAAGAGCACCACTCTCCTGCCCATGTACATCGATTTTGGCCATCGTCCAGTTGATTATGTAGTTAAATTTAGACGTCTTCTATACTGGTGTAGACTACAGTATACTAAGGAACTTGGTCCACATAGATCCGCACTGGAGACAGTCCTACAGCATAAAAAGTATCTATCAGTCTCATGGCTAGCATATGTAACAACTGCACTATATAGTTTGGGGTAAGAAGACCTCCTTCAAAGACCGCCTCGACAACAACGTACACGACAGCAAGGAGCTCTTCAACATTGTGAAGGAACTCTCCAACCCCAGCTCCAACACCAACGACATCCCGCCGTCTCAAACCCTGTGCGACTCCCTCGCAACCTTCTTCCACCGCAAGGTAGCAAACATCCACGACAGCTTCTACACCCAGACAGCCCCAACAGACAGCATCACAACAGACCCTCCGCACACCATCGACCACGTCCCCTTGCTAGCCTGGACCTGCGTGAGCGTCAATGACACCATCAAGACCATGAGCACAATCCACTCCTGCTCTCCGTCAGACCCATTCCCGCACCACGTCTTCAACAAAGCAAGCAGCTCCATTGCACCCCACCTGCGCAATGTCATCAATCTATCCCTCAAGACCGCGACCTTCCCAGAGAGCTGGAAACACGCCGAGATCAACGCCCTACCCAAAGAACCCATGGCAGACCCAAGAGACCCCAAGAGCTTCCGGGCCATCTCTCTGCTCCCCTTCCTGGCCAAGGTCATCGAGAAAATCATCAACAGACAGCTAACCTGATACCTCGAAGAGAACAGAATCCTGGACGCTTCCCAGTCGGGGTTCCGCAGCAACCAAAGCACTGAGACCGCCCTCATCGCCTCCACCAACGACATCAGGACCCTGCTAGACAACCGGGAGACTGCAGCACTCATACTCCTAGACCTCTTCGCCGCTTTTGACACCGTCTGCCACCGCACACTTCGCGCACGCCTCCAGGTCGCAGGGATCCGAGACAAGGCTCTTGAATGAACCACCTTCTTCCTCTCCGGCAGAACCCTGAGCGTCCACCTCCCCCATTCCATTCCGAAGCCTCCGAGATCATCTGCGGAGTACCCCAGGGATCCTCCCTCAGCCCGACACTGTTCAACATTTACATTGCCCCGCTCGCACACTTCCCCCTTGAGCACGACCCCAACATAATTTCCTACGATGATGATACTCATCTGATCCTCTCCCTCACCAAGAACCCCATCACTGCCAAAGTCAACCTCCACGAAGAAATGAAGGCCGTCGCCAACTGGATGAAGATCAGCCGTCTGAAGCTGAACTCGGACAAGACAGAGGTCCTCATCCTCGGCTCCAACCCGTCAGCCTGGGCCGACTCCTGGTGGCCAATGACAATGGGGGCAGCCCCGACCCCCACCGACCACGCATGCATCCTGGGAATCATCTTCGACTCAACGCCCTCAATGACCAAGCAAGTCAACGCCCTTTCCTCCTCCTGCTTCAACACCCTCCACATGCTCCGCAAGATCTACAGATGGATCCCGACAGATACAAGAAAGAGAGTCACCCAGTCCCTCGTCTACAGCAGACTTGACTACGAAAATGCCCTCTACGCGGGAGCCCCGACCAAGCTCATCAATTTGCTACAACGCATCCAAAGTGCCTCAGCACGACAGATCCTCGATGTACTACGACACGGCCACATCACCCCCCACCTGAGAAACCTGCACTGGCTCCCCTTCAACAAGAGGATATCCTTCAAGTTCCTCATCTACTCACACAAGGCACTCCACAAGACCGGCCCAGCCTACCTCAACAGACGGCTCTACTTCTACACCCCCAACCGCCAGCTACGCTCCGCCGACCTCTCACTCACCACCGTCCCGAAGAACAACCACTTGTGGGAGATCCTTCTCCCACCTCACCGCCAAGACATGAAACACCCTCCCACTGAGCCTACGACAGACCCAAAACCTGCTGACCTTAAGGAGGATTCTGAAGACCTGGCTGGTCGATCAGTAGCGGCCCCTCCCCAGCGCCTTGAGACCCTCGCGGGTATGTAGTGCGCTTAACAAATGACTGATTGATTGTAATTGGCCATCGGATGCACGATGGATCACAAAATCTATCCTTAAAAAAAAGGTGTAGGAATTTTATTTGGACAATGAACTATGGGAATGTGAGAATGCATCTATCACTGAACGATTTTTGAACCATAAGAATGTCTAAATGTTTAATCTGTTGAGCCTTTTTTAGGTTTTACCATATGTCAGAGCTCAAGACAGCCATATATCAAGTTTAGGTATGAAATCTTGCCAACTTAAAAATTCTGTATGAAGTGGGCCAAAGGCAATTTTGATCATGATTATTGCCCAGCTTGTAAAAGAGAATCGCTGGTGCAATCTAGGTTTTTTACTTTACATTCGTAAGATTTGTAAACCTGAATTAAAGATCCAGATAAATGGATCTGGATTTTTTTTTAATTCTTCGAAAGACAACAGTTAGCTCAAGTGGTTCTTACGGTCTTTCTTCAGACTATCACTCTTAGCTTTAGACAACAGTAATGTCCCTCTCTCTCTCTATTTTAAATATACACTCATGACTTTCCTAACACTCAGTCCTCAAAAAAAGAAATTCATATTTTATTTTTCCCGAAAGAACATAAGACCTTCAACCCTGACCTGCTAATGCAACTGAATATTACAGAATTCTCACCATCTCTCTCTCTCACATGGTAACCTCTATCGGAATATGTTTTCATCCCTCAGTATCTATCAGGTACATGCATAATTGGTGCCGTTTACGATTCCTTAATTGCGCCTGGAACTACGGAAATGTTTTATATCTTGGGGCCCCGGCAACAGTGACAAAAAAACTTCAGGTCACTCAAAACTGCGCCGCCCGCCTACTGTTTAATATCCCTCGCTGGCAGTCAGCGAGAACCGCCCTAAAGGAGCTTCACTGGCTTCCAGTAGCCTCAAGATCACTATTCAAGGCCATGTGCATCCTGCACAAATCCCTTCATCAAACTGGCCCGGCAGTACTGTACCCTCTAATACCGCCGTATGTGCCGCTTAGAACCCTACGTTCAGCTTCACTGCACCTGGCAACCAAAGTAAAAATCAAGAGAGCCCGATGGGGCGGCCGCTCTTTCACCTATTCAGCGGCGAAGGCATGGAACTCCCTACCCCTGTCCCTCAGGAAAAACAGCAACCTGATGTCATTTAGGAGAGAATTGAAAACCCATCTGTTCTCAAAAGCGCATTAATCTTTCCCTGCAGTCGCACACAGAATTCAGTCCCTAGCGCTGCGAGGCCTTCGGGTGGTTATGCGCTATATAAATGGAATTTTCAATTCAATTCAATTAAGGAATCGCAAACCGCAATGCATCAAGAAATCGCAAATGTTTTAGCGATTTCTTAATTTTCCTTATTTGCAATTCCTTAATTGCGAATCGCAAATAAGGGATCGCTTTACATTGATTCCTATGGGCCTAGAGGCCCATAGGAATCAATGGGAAGGCATTCTCATTTTGCGAATTAGCAATTAAGGAATCGCAAAATGAGAATGCAATTTCAAGGGTGCAGGGGGGGTCCAAAGGACCCCCCCTGCACCCCTGGAATGTCACGTAAGTACATTTTACTAACACACATGTCCCAAGGGCATGTGTGTGTGTAACATGTAAGTGTCTAAAATGCATTTATTTGCATTTTTGAAACTTTTTGCAAATTACCATGAAGGTTTACTTCATGGTAATTTTTCCCTTCAAAATTGCGAATTCGCAAATTAAAATTAATCATGCATAGCATTTAAGAAATCGCAAAATTATGATTTCTTAAATGCTATCGCAATTCGAGAAATCGCAAATAATAGCGAATTCTTAAATTGCGATACATGAAAAATAAATGATGCATCCCAAAAAGTGATTTTGGAATCACAAACGGCTGAATTTTGCAATTCGCACCGTTTGCGATTCCAAAATTGCTTGATGCATGTGCCCATATGATCTTTCACATAAACAAAATAAAAGTGGCAAATGTTCGTCCAAGAGCCCTGGAAAAAATCAAAGATTTTTCATCCCCAGATCTCTTAAAATCTGGAGCACACGCTTTAATCATGTCTCACTTCGGTGCTGTTCTAAAGGCATGCTGCAGACTCTCTTCCCCCTCAGCGTGGGTTTCTACTTTACTGCTCAACTTCTTTCCTCCTCCAAGTAGGCCTCTCACATCATCTCTATTCTCACTGATCAATGGTAGATACCTATTGAGGCAAGAATAAAGTTTACATTGGGCTGCCAAACCAACAGAGCAATTCATCTAAACTCCCCCCTCTACTTCTCAAACCAATCACTTTATCAGGGGGCTTGAGAGGATTGAGAAGTAAAGGTGATCTTCTGCTTGAAAGTTTGAGATTTGAAAAACGCATACCCAAAATCAATCTTTCTCTTGAACTGCTACTCCTCTGCAGAACTCCCTCCCAGCAGACATCCAGATTTATAATGGTCCTTATTTGTAAAGCACAAACATATTACCCCTTAAGGTTTCAAGGCCCTGGGGGGCGTCGGGAGATTAAGTGAGGTATTGCCCTGAGTCACATGGTGCTGAGCTGTGCTGTCACCGGCAATCGAACCCCACGCTCCTGAGTCAGCTGCTCTGGTGCTGCGCCACACCTCACCATCAGACCCACCTTACTATCATCCCAGCAGCACCTGATGACTCACTTCTAATCCATCTACCCAAAAATCACTAACCCCCAGATGCATCAAGCATCCATTTTGCGATTCCTTATTAGCGAAAAATAAGGAATCGCTAATAAGGAATAGCAAAATGCTATGCAAGAAGAAATCACTTTAAAAATAGTGATTTCTTAAAATTCCTTAATTGCGATTTGCAAATTGCGAGTCGCAAATAAGGAATACCTCCACATTCATTCCTATGGGCCTAGAGGCCCATAGGAATGAATGGGAAGACATTCTCAATTTGCGAATCGCAATTAGCGAATTGCAAAATGAGAATGCGATTTCAAGGGCGCAGGGGTGTCCAAAGGACACCCTGTTGCACCCCTGAAATTGATCTGTGCACATATGTTGCGCACACACATGCCCTTGGGGCATGTGTGTGCGCAACATAAAACTTTGAAAAATGCACTTTAGTGCATTTTTCAAACTTTTTACAAATTACCATGAAGTTGAACTTCATGGTAATTTGCAAGCCCTATTAGCGAAATCGCTATTTTTTAAACTCAAGGGTCAGATGTATCAAAGGGTTTTACCCATTCTGTGTCTATGGGATAATATGTTCATACATATGGCCCTTAATGCATTTCATTTAAGGAATCTCAATTTGAGATTCCTTAAATGCAAGTCATCGCAATTTAGCGAATTCTTAATTTGCGATTTTTTCATTTGGGATGATGCATCCCAAATGCCAAAATACCGGTCGCAAAGGGGCAGATTCTGAGAATCTGTCCCTTTGCGAGCGGTTTTTAGCTTCATGCATCTGGGCCTAGTTCACTACCTATTCTTTTCTACCCGATACTGCCAAGTCTGGAGCTGCTCTTCAATCCTGCTTTCTTACATGTCCTTGCCTCCTGATACTTCTCTTCAGTAATACATCAAGGGGGGACTAGGAGCTGATAATTAGGTCCAGCACCCATGCTCCTGAATAATCCTAGTAATGTGAAAGGGGGATGCTGCTCCTCCAGGAGAAAGAAAAAATGAAAGTAAAGCTGTCAGTGGGGACTTAAGAAGTGATCAGAAGTGAATGCCCTTTCACACCCAGGTGGGTGTCATGCTTCATCACTGGGCTGCCCCTCATCAGGCCGCACCCGAAATGCCCAAAGAGGAGGATCTTTATCAGAGATCTAGGGTGATGTGCTAGGTGATTGAAAATAGCCTAAGGGGAACCGAGGACTGTTTTAACCCCTTCGTTGCGGCAGCAATTCTGCCGCAGCGCTAGGGGGGGAGGAGGGCGAGCGGCGGCCGCATGCTCGTGACGGAGCCGCTCTGTCACGAGCCGCGGTTGAGCTGTGCTCGTGACGGAGCGGTTCCGTCATGGCCCTGCCCGCTCAATAGAACGTGCCGCGCAGGTGCGAAATCAGCGCCGCGCAGGCGTGGCGGCAGGGCCATGACGGAACCGCTCCGTCATGAGCACAGCTCAGCCGATGCTCATGACGGAACAGCTTCAAATGAGGCAGGGTCAACATGTTTAATGCCTTGTGGCCCAGCAGGATCCTGGGCCTTTCATCAGGACCGCTTGTTGATGCCTGCCCTGCAACTGATTGGGAGCAGAGAGTGTGCTGTGAAAGTGCCCAATCACAGTGTGTCTACTGTACCTGCCGCAGTTCAGGACGATCACGTGCCGACCCCATTTGAGTGGTAACAATGCCCCTTAGGTATGGCAGAGGGCCGCATTTAGCTGCGGAAACAAGTGGACCAAAGCGGTAACTGACCGGGGACCTACCCTCCTCTCACATCCTGTAGATTAGACAATTGTTAACATATACTGTGTGTGAAATGGCACTGCGAATATGAACACGGCATTAAACCCTGTGCATTTTTTATACTTATGTGATACTGGTTTCGATGTTATAATTTGAGGGATGCTGTATGCTTGATGAATGTTTGAGCTGTCACGTGTGGTTGAAATCCTGTAGTGTGGTTAACTGGCGTCCCAAGGGGAGATTCCAGAAACTGAATGCATCCAAAGGGAATTGAACCACTGGTGTGCCAGCACGAGCCGTCACAAAGGGGTAAAGGGAGGCGTTATGCCCCAGGGCCTGCACTATCTTGGGCCCCAACTTCCTCCACTCAAGCAAAATTTATTTTTAGACTTTAACTGCAAGCATGCCTACCATCTCTATTAATAACGAGACAACTCACGTGAACCGTCCACTAGATAGCACCGGCCACTGGAGGAAACAGAAGGAGCATCCAGAGGCCCTTGCTTTAAGTTTTGGCTGTGAGCCCCACACTAACATCTGACAGGCTGTTTCAAAGGCCTAGCTCTCAGGGAGCATGGCTTGGTTACTGAGGAAGGGAGCTGCCCCATACCAATGATGGGCAAAAGGAGTCTGGTTGATGCCTGGCTTTTCTTGAAAGTTATATACCATGATGAACATTCTGTCCTTTTTACTCTGGCCTTTATGATCTTCTGTGTTCCAGGGCGGTGGGTGAGGTTTCTCATTGTATTTCAGAATTAGGAATCAGAATTGAGACGTTGTACATGTTCAGAACATTTCACTGCCACCTTCTCCTGCTTATCAGCAGAGCAGTCTGCGCACAGACATGTGACTGTCTAGATTACTTACCGGTATTCTTCATTACTCCGATTTTTCATTCCTCCTCCGAGTACCCACTCGCTACGAACTATTGAAGACATATTTATGCTCCACCCCCAAATGATCACCCCTTCCCAAGCTCCTTTCCACAGTCCACCTATAAACTCCACTGCTTCCGATGGTACTCCCTGTATTTTTTCTTGTGCCCTTTTACAGTTTCTACTAATGGTGATTCAAAATTTGCAGTTGCACTTTTGTTTATTTAATGTTTGTTTGTAATTATTTCGGACTTTTATATTTTTGAGGCAGTTTAGTGGCCTCTCTTGATTTATTATCTTCAGGCAAGGTTATTATATGTCCCAGGTGCAATGGAGTCTTTCCAGTGCCCACCTGTCGAGATTCCCTTGCAGTGCTAGTCCTACTAGGAGGTCCTCATTGGCAGCAAGGCACGACCTTGTGCTGGAAAGGCAGTGATGTGGGAGCACGCTAGGATAAGCGCGCCAGCCTCATAGATGCCGGGGAAGGAGTGTGTGTGAGAGCTACTCCATTTGGTTAAGGTGGCAATCCAGTGCAGAGGTCTGGTTCGCAATCCATCCAGTGCAGTGGCCTGGTTCACGATCCAGTGCAGAGGCCTGGTTCGCGATCCAGTGCAGAGGCCTGGTTTGCGATCCAGTGCACAGGTCTGGTTCGCGATCCATTGCAGAGGCCTGGATCGCAATCCAATGCAGAGGCCTTGTTTGTGATCCAGTGCACAAGTCTGGTTCGTGATCCAGCAGAGAGACCTGGTTCGCGATCCAGGGCAGAGGCCTGGTTTGCGATCGAGTGCACAGGTCTGGTTCGCGATCCAGTGCAGAGGCCTGGTTTGCCATCCAATGCAGAGGCCTGGTTTGCGATCCAGTGCACAGGTCTGGTTTGGGATCCAATGCAGAGGCCTGGTTCGTGATCCAGTGCAGAGGCCTGGTTAGCCTTCCAGTGCAGTGGCCTGGTTAGCAATCCATTGCAGAGGCCTGGTTCGTGATCTAGTGCAGAGGCCTGGTTTGTGATCCAGTGCAGAGGCCTGGTTCGTGATCTAGTGCAGAGGCCTGGTTAGCGATCCAGTGCAGAGGCCTGGTTCGTGATCCAGTGCAAAGGCCTGGTTCGTGATCCAGTGCAGAGGCCTGGTTAGCGATCCAGTGCAGAGGCCTGGTTCGTGATCCAGTGCAGAGGCCTGGTTTGTGATCCAGTGCAGAGGCCTGGTTAGCAATCCAGTGCAGAGGCCTGGTTTGCGATCCAGTGCGGAGGCTTGGTTCGCGATCCAGTGCAGAGGCCTGGTTCGTGATCTAGTGCAGAGGCCTGGTTAGTGATCTAGTGCAGAGTCCTGGTTCGTGATCCAGGGCAGAGGCCTGGTTCGCGATCCAGTGCAGAGGCCTGGTTAGCGATCCAGTGCAGAGGCCTGGTTCGTGATCCAGTGCAGAGGCCTGGTTCGCGATCCAGTGCAGAGGCCTGGTTCGTGATCCAGTGCAGAGGCCTGGTTAGCGATCCAGTGCAAAGGCCTGGTTCTTGATTCAGTGCAGAGGTCTGGTTCGCGATTCAGTGCAGAGGCCTGGTTCACGATCCAGTGCAGAGGCCTGGTTCGTGATACAGTGCAGAGGCCTGTTAGCGATCCAGTGCAGAGGCCTGTTAGCGATCCAGTGCAGAGGCCTGGTTCGTGATACAGTGCAGAGGCCTGTTAGCGATCCAGTGCAGAGGCCTGGTTCGTGATCCAGTGCAGACGCCTGGTTCACGATCCAGTGCACAGGCCAGGTTTGCGATCCAGTGCACAGGCCTGGTTCTCAATCCAGTGCAGAAGCCTGTTAGCGATCCAGTGCAGAGGCCTGGTTCGCGATCCAGTGCAGCGGACTTGTTGTGTTGTGTTGAATCGAGAGGAGCTGAATGCTCTCTTACATGCGTGTATATGTACTGCTCAGGGGCCTGTTTATCAGAGTATATATTGGTAAAGCGCGGGATTAGGTGTTTTGGATGGCTGTTTCCCCTGCTGCGCCTTCTTCTGTTAAATTGGGGAGAGATGTGCTTTGGTGTTTTTACGATATCGGGCATAGCTCCGTGGAAGCCTTTAATTTCACTGATAGTGAGTATCCTGAGCTGTACAATGATGGTGCAGTGGCTTGCATATTTTGTTTAAGGGGGAAGAATGCGTCCAGTCATATTGATGACAGGATGATGGTGGTGCAGGGGCACGCATTGACCTCTTTAATTCTTGTTTAATTGCCTCTCTAATGCTGAATCCCGTGGATTCGGGGAGAGCGTGTCCTGCCATGTTGTGGAATCACCATAGAATGGGGAAGGAGGAGGCGGGAGACAGGCCAAAACTAGGCAGCCTTGGTATTCAGCATCCCCTGCATTCGGCAGCGCTGGGCTCCTAAGAAAACCTGTGGGGCCCCGCCCTTACGTTTTGTACAAATTAAGCACTGGTTGTAGCCAAAGCCCCAAAAGTGCGAAATAGATCTGCCTTGCGGATTATTATTACATTTGACAGTAGTTAGAATTGTGTGCATGTTTGTGGTACTTTTAGTGCAAACCTAGCCAAAAGGCAGCAGAGGACTGTATAGGCAGTGCCCGATTAAACCTTGTCGAAACCCTACCAACCAAGAATTTTAATAAACCAATTATATTACACGTCCGTAGTTTGCATCTGTGTTTTTTTACTATCTGACAGCTGCCAGAAGATGAGCTTTAAAGAGACAAACTGTTCTGTGAATCTGATGTCTCTGGTTTATGTACTTTAAGTTGTTAAAGGGTACATTACATTAATAGCTTATTTTCTCTGTAGAGTCTTTAATGTAAAGTTTTCTTTTTCTTTGAGTTGATTAATTTTTTCTAACTTTTGGAAACAATTTAAAAAAGCTTGATTGTAATTTTCTTTCAAGATGAAATCAATATTATTTTGATCCATTGCCACGGGGCTCCTAAAAGGAGAGGGGCCCATAGTCCGGTGTCTACTTTGCCTATTTGATAATCCGGAACTGTGTATAGGCGATTAGCTCCCCCCTATAAAACACTTACTTAAAGATCTTAAATGCGAGCTTAAAAAACTCTGGAAGAATCCATGCAAGAAATGCAAAGTCATCCTCAGTCTCGCAGCTGTCAATACCCTTCCGCATAAATGAAGAGCTCTGTCCCAGGAGGCTTTGCAAGAAGCTGGAATGAACTGCTAGAAAACACAAGCAGGCTCGCACGCGCCCATAAAACCCCACACGGTGATTGATGGGCTGAAGGGCTGAACGATTCAGTTTGATGGACTGCGAGAGGCGGGACCCACTAAACAGCACGCCATAAAATTGACAGGCACTCTGACGTGGGCCGCATTTCATGGTCTGCACGGGTTAGTGAGGCGCACTGACTTTTCAGATTTCGTAGAGTAACTGTTGTAAATAACGCCAGGTAGTCCATATGCTTTCTTGATGCTCCTTTATTCAGGTAAGATGTTAGGTAAGATTTATAAAGGGGAAACCCCACCAGGAGTGGCCTCCTGCCACTCAGCCCACATTCAACTGCCAGACATCCACACAGAACATTCTAACAGGCTCTTGCATCACACATTCTAAGCTGGGCAGCAGGGACAAGTATAACAGTAACCAGCTGTGATTTACAGTGACTTTTGGACTGACTAACTAGATCAAGTCGATGTCCTTTTTGCAGTGGTCAATTTGCGCGAATATTATTTTTACACTGATATAAAATTGCACGAGCATCAGGGCAAGCTATGTAATCAAGAAATATTGGTGCAGAATTGCCCTAGCCTCGGTGCAGTCTATCCAATCCAGAAATGTTGGTGCAGAACTCTTGACAGTGAAATCTATAAGTCAACAAGTAAATGGAGGCTTAAGGAAAGTTCCTTTGCTCCTCACTCTGCTTAGTCCCCAATTTTCACTGGTTTAAGTGCTCTTCGTGTCTCTATTGATCGTTGTCAAGTGAGGAGAGGATCTTGTATATTTTACAAGAAGAAAGGTAAGGGGGGACCGCTCGGCCCCCCGCACGTATGGCGGGGCACAAGACCTCCCCTTCCCCTGCACCCTCGGTGGTGGGGCGTACCCCTTTGCCACGTCTTTACCGCATCGCTGCTGCGGTGATTTTTGCGCTGTGCTGGCCCTTTGTGTACTACATTGTTCATGACGAGCTCAGCTCGTCATCAGCACACGCCACCCGTGGGTGATGACGAGCTGAGCTCGTCATCAGCATCGAAAGGGTTAATGACGCGGCGGGCGCGCCTCACCATCGATTGGTGCCGGCTCCCGCGTTGATCCAGAAGCAATCGGATTGCTTCCGGGTCAAATGGGAGGGGAGCTAGGGGGGGTGGACCAGTGGGAACTGGCCTGCCCCCATTGAGGTGAAAAGGCCGGGAGAGTGCGGGAGGCGCCCTCTTGTCACTGCGCTCTCCAGGCCTGCTCCGTGCCCCCAAGGGGCGGAATAATCTTTTTCTTTTCTTTGCTTGCAGGTCGGGAACATCCTTCGTGCAGAGCCGCCATCGGAGCTCCGCATCACGCCGACTGCCCCGTGAGATTCATCGGCACATCTCGATCGCATCGCCGGGGGGTAGCAGCTGCGAGCACAGAGCGAGACGGAGAGCTCTACACGCATCAGCGAGCGCTGGGAAGGTGCTCTCGTTGCACCATTGTTTTTCGCCCGCATTACGGTGAAGTTTGGCGGGCTTTGGGGGATTGTAGTGCATTTACGGGCCCGATTCGAGGGAGCAGTCCCGTTTCAGATTCATCATTTAAAGAGGCTCTGTACCCTAAATTGCTAGCACTGTGTTGTGAGAGCAAGTGTACTGGTTAAATGGCTAGCGCTGTGTTTTTTCAAAGCACGTGGACTGGATAAATTGCAGAGGCACAGAAAATGGTTGCAAAGATCATGATGGCCAGGGCTGGCGGGGGGGTGCCAAGCGCACCTATTTCTCCTCAAGCAACATGTTCGGGCAGCGAAGCTGGGAAAGACAAGATTGTTGAACAAACCGCTGAAAGTGGTAAGGAGGTGGCATGGTCGGTACTAGGGGAAGGTACAATACCCTCCAGGAGGGAAAATCTGGCCCAGCATATTACACAAGGAGTGAAGGAGTTGATCTGGGCCCGCAAATATGTCAATATGTTTTCCTTGCCAGTTGATAACAGGGAAATGGAGTATACTAAGACGCAGAAGGACTGGATGTTGCCGGGGCCAAATGGCAAGATTCAGGTTAGAGGAGCCACTGATTAATTGGATTAGAGCCTTTTCTGTGTTTATGGCGATCACAGCCGAGCGTTCCCCAAATTTGCAGGCAGAGATGGCATGTTACCAGAGTAGAAATACAACTTTCAGTGACAAGTATGGAGGGGATGGGTGGAAGGAGTATGACATGACCTTCAGGTAAGCAAAAGAGTTTGACCAAACATTATCCTGGGATAGGGTTGATTCTATTTCATGGTATGGCCAGTTTACGGCCGGGCAACCAGGGAGTGCGGGCCCAAGCTGGAACAAAGGCTATCCCTCCAAACCCCAGCAGCCCTTTCGGCCAACACAAGGGGGTGACACGGCTGGTAAGGTGAGGACCAGTGGGGAGCGAAAAGGGGTGTGCTGGGATTTTAACAAACGTACATGCACCAGGGCAGAAGACACTTGTAACTTCAAGCACGCATTTTACATAAGGGGGCGTCACCATTCTTGAATGGGGTCGCCCAGGGGGAGGGGCCAATGGTCTCTCCTAGAACTCCAGGGGCGGGATATCCGTTTGGTTGGATGGGTGCGGGAGAAGGGGGAGTCACGCTTTCTTTGGGCTGGTTAGCCACCCCGCACGTACACTATGACGTCATTAAACGGCGCAGAGTGAAAGGGCCCCCTTTTGATTAATGGAGTTCATGGAGCGTACGGGGGTAACCGGGAGGGGGGAAGTACTCTCCCGGTAAACGGGCCCCCTGTGCATTCGCACTCATACGTGAGGGCATAGTTGGTTAATAAGGATTTGACACCGGTTAGTGACCTTGCCGTAGGCCCAAAATGCTAGGATATGCAAAATTCATACGTAGGATGTTAGATTCGGGTAGGAAACACGCTGTATTAGACATTTGTTAAGGTTAGCCCTTTGATACCGGTCTAAATTGCTTGTAATCTAATGTCAGAATTTTGCATAATAATGATTGTGTAAATATTGTTTATTTCAACACATTTTTATTTGTTTTCATGTTTTAATAAATACGGCCGGGGGGTGGTGAGACCCCCTGCCTTCCAAAGAAAACTCCTTGCATGTCTAATTGCTTTTGTTGCATGTTTATCTAGGTTCCTGATCGATACTGTGACCTTATGCCCCTATTCGGCATAAATCCATTTATTCCCTATATTGGCATAACCGTTCAAGTGCGATATTCAGAAAGTCATCTATGGCCTCACACGAACAGAGCCACATTCCAGAATAGTTCTCTGCCACTTCCTTTGCAACCAATTAGTGCAATGACAGAGCAGAAGTCACTATCTGATATTCCTAGATTAACACTCCGAGTTCTTCAACAAGATAAAAACTCAGCAAACCTGGAAATCCCCGCTTGCTGTGTTTTGATTAGTAATGGAACTCTAATGAGCAACTGATAGCTATCACTTCCTAGTGACATCTTTAATTGACGTCTTATGTCCAACAAACTTGCGTCAAACCAGGCACCTGTCAGGTATAAATATTACCAACGTTGCCTTAAGCAATTGCCTGTTGCTAGCTGTCTGCTGCTGCCCCCGCTGTTAGCTGAAGCTAGCACCCTGTTGCTGCAGCCTGCTGCCCATCGCCCGAAGCTGCTGATACCATTATCGCTGCTAAAGCGCGAACGATGGTGTGGTGTAACTAGGAGCTGAACAGCCGTCCCTCTGCGAAGACATCCAGCAGAAGCCAGCTGCCCGCGGACGCTGTCCCCCCTCCTTCTCCTCGACGCGCTGAAGAGAGACGCTGCCTTTCTCGTGCAGAGAAATCCAGCTCCAGTGTTTCTAGTCTGCCCTCGCGGGTGACTGGGATACCGAGTTCCTCCTGAAGGAGATACCAGACCTCCATCATTCTATTCAGAGGTATGGTGTTGACTAAACCCTTATTGAGAACTCTTGAAGCAAACCTTGGCAAAACCAACTTAACTTGAAGCTACTTACTTACTCCCCTTCCACGTGTTAGGCTTAGGTCAGGCACACTGGGGTAGGCTTAGTTAGAAGCACCAGTTGAGTATTTTAGCCTAATGTATATATGAATGTATATATGTTTTATTACTTTTAAACCATTGTATGGCTAAGAAACCATATCAATGCTTTTACAGTATTATTTCGCAATACTTATCTTACTGTACGTACTTTTTATGATAACAAGTCTTGCAATTGTGGCAATACATTTCTCTTGTACGAGAAGAAAGACTGTTCAATAAATGTTAACCCTTTATTGACAAACGCACGTCTCTCTATTCTCTACATATCGTGAAAGTAAACTGCACTAACCTGACTGAGTGAAATACATGTCTATTGTTTCACACGACCCTAGAGATTGACTCTTGATCTGAGGAGCAAAGTTGTCATGTTGCACGGTTGTTGGAAAGCTGAATCCCTTCTTGTCTGTGCCAGGGAAGCTGATCACTTCCCATGCTGAGAAGAAAGTTTCCAGTGACCTCTGAGCTAGTTGGTAACACACCCAATTAAGTCTAGCATAGTCAGTGGAGACCTGGAAGATCCGCACTTCTACGTCGATACTACTGTTTATGTTATTCCAATGCGCAGGGCCTAGTGGGAAACTAGGAACTACACTACATGGCGCCCAACGTTTGGTAAGGCGATAAACTAACGCAAGACGCTAGAGTAACTCAGTCGTGCATATTTCACACAGACCCCTTTCTCCCGTAAATACTCCAATAGACGTCTGGAGTGGGTGAAAGGTTAAAATCCGCCCGAACTCAGTAGGAAGAGATTCCTATGTAAAGCTCTGGTTTATTCAACGTTGAAGGATACAGTGTTCCAAAATATTGTGCACCTAATCTTTGTCTCCTTGGAGACCTACTCTGCAAACCTTGCATTTATACAATGCCAGGAGAAAACGGAACCACTGGGGCCGCAGCAGATGCGACTCAGCAAGGTCCCGAATACACAGACCCGGGTGCAATTATCATCCCGGTCCACTTAAGAAAATCTATAACTTTAAAACTTATAGAGAACGGACTGACACCACAAGGTGGTACAGTAATTTTCGTGATAGAGGCTCACGAATATCGGCAGACAGAGTTATTCTATTCATGGATAAACTTTCCAGCGGCAAACGCTAGAACAAAAGAGTTTCAATATTACAAAATGGAGGAACCTCCGGAAGAGTACGCTCCTTTCGAGGAGATTGAAATTCCACTAAAATTCTAAGAGCACCTGCTCTGGTTTAATGGCGCCCTAAAACATAATGATCACATTACCAGGCTCGGTCCACTAAGTAGACCAGGAGCAACGTGGCCGGTTCTAGCCAGCTACACACCACATCCGGACATTGTAAAAATGTCAAAGGAAGAGCTGTTAGTACAGCTAAAAACACTAATTAAAATACATAGGCAATTAGTCCAATATGTAATGCGGACTGCAACAGTCCAACCAGCTGTTAATGTACCACAGCTGACCCCTCATCAGGGGAACACTAATAAAATTACACCACAGAACATACAGTCATGTCTTGGTAAAACACCCGTAAAACGGGAACAAATTCCTTTCTGGTTAGCACAGAAAATCACTCAAATAGAGGCAGTATTTCCTGATACTACCCCTATTGAGAAACACAGAATCTTGACCATCTGCCTTCCTATAGGAATATCACCACACGTGGAGGACTGCGACACTTGGGGTACAGTCTTTGCTTCCATTTACACAAAAACACACGGTGTTCCGTCCATGGCGGTAATACCAGAAGTGCTAAAACAGATTCAAAATGAATACGGTCCAGAGCCCGCTTTAAATCTAGGCATGAAATTACTGAAAGACTCCAAGCAGGTCTCGGCTATATTATTAGCCAACATAAAGGGAGCAGCAGCATCTGTGGTGATCCGCCAGAAGTTGAAGGAAACAGATATAAAAGATCCAATTGAGCTTGCCAAAATCATAGAAAAATGCTATGAAGAATTAGGTAGAGACAGCTTGGGTGGGAAACCGGTAAAGCCCCAACTACTCGAAAATCCTGAAAAATTATTTATTAAAAATAATTCAAATACTCCTAAAAAGAGCTGGGATGGAAATAAACAATCCACTCCCAAGGAAAAAGTTTTCCAGTCCAGAGGAAAGTCTCCTCGACGGAGGGAAAGAACTCCGACTCGAGAACACCAGTCTCCCCAGAGGGAGCCCTCTGAGAAAAGATATAGCCTTAGAAATAGGGATAATCTGAAAAAACCTGATAGATATCAAAGTATTGATACACGTCCCTCTCGATCTTTTCCACAGAAATCGGAAAGAAGAGGACGGTCAGACCCAGGAGAGCACACCAAGTCCAAAGACAAGGAACCTGCTCAGAGTAAAAAATCTCAATTTTCAAAAAAGAAGGTAGCCAGTATTAGAGTAATCAACCATGCCGAGAATACTGAGGACACAGTTGAAAAACGGGGAGTGGGCATTGACAATGTTGGACAGTGCAGCAGAAATCAGTATAGCACACAAGATCTTGATGAGTCATCTGGAGACAGTGGACACGAATGAATACATTCAGGTTGAAACTGCCGACACCAGACTTAGCGAGCCCCATAAAATATACGAAATAACATTGCGTATAGAGGGTGATAAGACTAGGAAAATAAGAGGTCTATTTTGGGATAAGCTCTCAAAAGGCTATGATATTCTGTTAGCTGAAAAAGATTGGCCCCCAGAGTTTGTCAGGGAGTGCCCTCGTGGCGAAGAAGTGATTATGCCTGCCGTCTCGAATCACATTCCGATCCACAAAAAATATACATATGCAAGGAAATGGGCAGTAGCCCAGGCACCTGCATTGTATAAAAATCATGTAGGATGGGATGAGGACTCTCCTCCTCACAAAATCCAGTTAAAAAGTGAACCAACTGCCCAACGGCAGTATCCCATTAAGCAAGAAGCTAAAAAACAGGTCAGGGAGATCTTAGATCAACTTGAATACCAGGGGGTGATTGAAACATGCACCTCTCAAATGAACAATCCTTTGTTTCCTGTCTCCAAGCCAGACAATTCATATTGTCTAGTTTTGGACTAAAGACACCTTAATACATGTTGTAAAACTTATGCAGTACAAAACTCGCATAGTGCAGCCCTAATGAATAACATAGTTAGGAAAAAATATAAAACGACATTAGACATATCTAATGGTTTCTTTTGTCAAAACATTGCACCGGAAAGCAGATATTTGACCGCTTTCTCAGCATTTGGATCGCAGAAAAAATTCTGTCGACTCCCACAGGGGTTCAAGAACAGCCCAGGACTATTCTCAGCTACAGTAACAGAGTTACTACAAATCTATGATGATGAGGCATTATCTTAGGTAGATGATATCTATCTCACAGACAACGACTTGGATACTCACTTGAAAAGAGTGAACACCATTATACTTGGGTTCGCAGCAGAGGGTTACAAATTCAACTTTAAAAAGTCCCGAATTGCCCATCTGACAGTACTATTTTTAGGGTACGAGTTATCAAGTGAAGGGAAAAGCCTAGCGGACAACTTCTTAGAGAAGTGCGCTGTACTCCAAGCTCCATAAACGCTGAAGAATTTACAATCCATTCTAAGTTTTCTGAATTTCGGAAGAACTTACATTCTAAATTACGCAGAGAGGGTTAAACCTCTCTACGAACTAATTAAACCTGATTTTAAACAAATCAATTGGACTCAAAAACACACAGAAATTTTGAGATCACTGCAAACAGACATGTTAGCTAAAACAAAATTAGATACACGTGACAACACACGTGATCTTGTAATCCGAGTCATCCCAGGAAGATGCGGATTCACGTACCTAACCTCTAATGAGGGAGAAAAGGTACCAATTTCAATTAAATCTCACTTGTACACACAAGTAGAAAAAACATTCAGTCACACAGAAAGAACTGTGAAAGCAGTGCAAATCGCATTAGCAAATGAACGAGAACTAGCACACGGCAAACGGATTAATATCCTTACAGCGGAATCCGCCTTTGAAGCGCTATTCAGCCCAGTAAACCTGCCTACAGTGTCACTGGATCCGAAATGGATACAGTGTATAGATTCTCTAGGAGCGGAAGATGTGAAATACTATTTCGCCCCGCAATTCGAAGAACTGAATGATTTAGAATACGAAGAAGAATATCCTCTGCCAATCGAAATTCTGCCTCTCCCACAATATGCCTGTATAATCTATACAGATGGATTTGTACAGCATTTCAACGTAGAGAGAAAATCCTACGATGCAGCATGTGCGATCATTAAAGGTCGTTGGCTGTGCGGTAAATTCAGACAGAAAGTAACAAAAACTGAATCTGTAAGAAACTGTTCGGTTCAGAGAACTGAAATCAGATGTTTGAAGATGGCGCTCGAAAATGCAGAACGTGAATTCCCGACACTTATCGTGTGCGATTCTCATTTTTGCGTCAACTCTTACAACAATAAACTGCAGAGGTGGATTGAAAACGACTACAAAGATGACACAGGTGCCACAATAAAGCATAAATTGCTCTGGAAACAGGTAGCTCTTTACACAAAGAACTACAAAAGACTCACGTGATTCACGCACAGAGTCTTCAACGTGATGGCGTTCACGTTGCAGGGAATTCATTGGCTAACACAGCCACAGCGGAAGCAACTAACCCGGCTTCCGTAGCCACAAAAAAGCGTACAAAAAAATACATAGACGGGGAAACCATGCTGGCAGTAAAAACGACCGTAAAAGGCGACTGTGCAGCACTACCCGTGAACTATCCACTCAATTATGCATACGTAATCGATGCAAACTCCGTTCCTTTTGCTCGAATCCCTGGAGTGGGGGACAGAGTAATTCCAAACACGAACAGGAGAATATTTTTAATAGCAGACGCACACATGGGTTTGGGTCCTAGGCACAGAGAGATCAAGGAATCACTGACTGAATTACAATCAGTATACTGGTGGCCGGGAATGAGTGTAGAACACCAAATATATGCAAACAACTGTGAAAACTGCAATAGGGATCGCAGTAGTGAACCATGCTACCGGCTACCAATCAGGAAAAGCGTAACGCTGCCTACACCCCATCCTGTGTCCTATTAAACAGTTAAGGCTAAACACACTTAAAAAATAAGGCCTCCAGCGCTCGGCTGACGCTAGAACGGTTATAAAAGATTTGCGAGTCTTTATCGGCACATACGCAATTACCACGTTCCATTCTGACCAGGGTCCTGCTTTTAGCTCTCGAGCTTATAAGGAGGCCATGGCTAGCATGGGAATTGGGTTGCGGTATTCTTGTCCGTCGCACCCCGAAGGGAATAGTGTGGTAGAAAGAAAAAATCGTGACATAAAGCAATCTATAACAGCGAAGGTATTAGGTTCAGGCGCTGGGTGGGTCAAACATTTAATGAGTGTCCAGACTAGTCTTAATAACTTGCCAAGAAATTCTCTAAAAGGTTTCAGCCCATACGAACTATTGTTCGGAATTAGAATGAACATTCAGGACCTCGATAGTCAAATGTCAGTGGTACAAGAAAAAACAACAGACTTTGACATCAAAGATCGTTTGGCTGTTTTACAGGAACTGAATGAAACAAGAAAATCCTTAAGCAACATAAAGTTAAAGCAACAGCCAGGTACCACTGACGAGGCACCACAAGCAACAGCCCCAGCAAGGCCTGTCTGGATTCCAAAGATTGGGGATCTAGTCAGAGAAAAGATCGCGGTGAAGAAGGAATTTGGGCCTTCTTACAGAAAAGCAGTACCTGTCTTGGCAGTCACCGGAACAAGATCAGTTGTGCTACCGCCCCTTGCTGGTAAAAAGGAGAACAGAGTCGTGTCCATCGACCTGGTAAAACCACAAGCATGTGGCCTATAATCAACAGTAGGCCCAGTGGACTCCCAAGAAACAACAGAATACCCAAACTTGCAACAATCCAAGAGGTTCAAACTGAAAGACTAATCACATTCGATCAGCCTGCAGTGCACAATGAAGGACTATGCAATAATGCCATGGAACTCGTGCCTCTTGAGACACAGATTGAAACAGTTCGTCAAGAAACAACACCAGTCTACACTAATGTGGCATCAGAAAGTGCTACGGAGAGACAGATTGAAAGAACAATCCCATCAATTGACAGAACTGCTTCTGGTTATTTCATCAACTTCGACAACTTCTCTGAAGATCAAAATGACCCCGAAGTGATGCCAGAAACAAAAAAAGACTTTTAAAGAAAAAGCAACGGAACTCTTTCATCAACTGAAGGAAATCTACCTTGTTTCCCCATGGTTAGAGTTCTGGTTCGGTCTAGGTGTATTTTTCCTCCTGCTTTGGCTCATCATGGTACTTTGTTTGGGAAAATTCATTGAGGGAAAATATAGTACAATGGACACAGCAAGTCAGAACATCAACCTAGTCCTGAAACCACAGAGATCATCCCATGTGAAGAAAAGAGAACTGTCAACAGTAAATGTCACAGCAATTCCAATACCTGGTGGGGTAGTATGGGAGAAAACTGACTATGAGATATATGGTCCGGTCGAAATCCTGAAGTATCCTCATCAACTGAAGGTTTCCTTAAGTGACTTTGTAAAACCGAGTACATTCTCTGATGATTGGGACTTTAACAGTATTAATGACATGATGTCTGATTTAGTAATGTCAGCTAGATTCACAGATCATGATTATTTACAAGGTTCATCTAGTTATGAGCAGTTATTCTGTTACACACACTATGGTGATCACTATTTGCATAAATCTGCACAGCCTAGAAATGTTTTTATGTATAATCAATGGGAACATTGTGCTACACCACCAAAAAGCAGTTCTAAAGCATTTTTTGAGAAATTCAAATACTTCTCAGGGTTTAACATCAGTGATGCAGAAACGTTTTATTACAAACTGTTAGATAAAACAGGAATGAAAACAATGCTGACAAATTCTAAATTTATATATTCAGAAGCATTTTATGACAAAATGATGACATTTGGTTTTGATTATTGGAAAAGTAATATTGAAACGAAAACAATTTGGGGTACAAAAGATTGGCAGGTACAAGGCATTGAAGCACTATTTAGAACCTGCATGATACCAGAACAAATGTTGTTTTTAAATGACACGATACACCAAACATCCTGTCTTGGCCTAGCTAAGATCAAAGACCTTAAAAAAACGTCTATACCAAAGCCAATACCTGAAAATGCAACTGCAGATATTGAGTTAGACGTGTCACAAATTTTACATTTTAACAGAACACATCCTGATTGGAAAAAGTGGTTAATCTGGCCTACTGACACAAACAGCTGTCAAGATAGATTCCTGAATAAAACACAGGGGTTAACAATGACCAGACTAGACCCGAGATACTCCCAGAGACAACATCCAGGGATAATAACAACATACAGTGTAGGGAAACTCTGCCTTGAATGGCTAACATCATCCACACTGGCTGAAATTAAGCAACACCTGTCTTTACTAAAAGATGGTGCTGATTTGCGCGATTTCATTCTTGGACCACGCAAACAGCGTCAAAAGCGTTTCATAGCGACCAGTATCTATGCTGCTTACAACGAGGCTTGGAAAGTCAAACAAATTGAAACAGCTGAAAAAATACGAGAAATTGATCGTATTAATTTGGAAAAATCACTTTCTGTAGTAGACAATGGGTTAATGACTCTGTCTTCCAGAATATATTCGTTGGACAATATTGTATCCTCTGCCTTTGATGTGATAGAAAGAGACTTGCTAATGTTACAACATGGCCAATCTCAATTACGTTCTATTGTACAATTGGGCTGGACGCTGCAAAATCTTCGTTCAGGCTATGTGCCTTGGCGTTTAATAAACACAACGTCATTATTTTCCATTTTTAACCTTACTGATAAACAGATCAGTTTGGCACAGAAAGGAGCAGACTATACAATCCTGAGCATCGAAAAACTTGAGAGATTACCATTGACAATGTCAGAGAGTCCTGTCATTGAATGGATAATACACGGAATTATCACAATTCCGATAACAACTTTCCGATTTAAAAAGTGCCTTGAATACATACCTACTGGCCAGTATGAACAATTGGGTAAAGGATATGTAAAATCAGAATGGAAATTACCATACACACATTCTTGCTATGGTAACAGCAACAAAAATGTATTTCTTAGTGGTGAAAATTGTAAACATTCACTAAGCGGTATACTTTTGTGTCAGGGTATTAATTTACATGGAGCATGTGATGGAAATTCTAACAACCTTTCATGCCACCAGCTTGTCACACCTGCAACTCAGATAGAGCCCTTCTTTATGCAACTTGCAAACGAGAGTTACATTCTTAGAACGGATTACAGATGTTGTGGCCTAGTGCCAGGGAAAAGTTATCTAGTAAGTGTAACATCCATGGTCAAATGCTGTATGCAGGCATTGTTCCCGAGTGGGCCTGCAGACACAGTGACTCCCATCTGGCCTCATCTGAATCTCTATTCTATACAAATTGATACTTTAAGCAAAATGAAGTCTGTGCTTTTGCAGACAACAGTGCCCATAACGTCATCAAAAGAGACGTATGATCTTCTAGTTGCAAGGACAGCTACTGAAGTTCATGAACTTTTATCAACAAATTGCCCCGTGCATTTCGTAGAAATGCTTAGCCAACTCCTTAACATGTCTAGTGCCACAAGCATCCCAGGCATATTTAAGTCGATTTTTACGGGACTGCTAACACAGTTTCAAGCAATTTTGGGAATCGTTCCTAATTTTGTTCACTCTGTTTTTGGCGGCATACCACTATTTTTGGGACTCGTTGCAGGGATTTTATTTTTGACCCTCCTGCTTCGTTATGGCAAGCCGAAACTCAGACATAGCTCCCATGGGAATGGAAGAGACAATCCTAGCAATGCGCTACCGGGACAGGATAACTAACGTCCTTGGATTGGCTAGGCTGAGAAATCTAAACATGACCTGGTTCCTTTCATTCAGACCTATATGGCAGAACTGTATCTTACCGGTACTTCGATGTATGCTATGCGGAGATGAGTGCGTGTTGGACATCTGTCTTTCACTTCCATCAGCAGTACCAATGGACGTCGATACTTTGCTCAGTCCGATAACGGCTCACGCATTGTGTTGTCCCCAGCGGCTACCAATCCTGATGACAGCATTCGTTGAGACTCCTGTGCTACGACTAGGTGGTAACAGTGGAGCAAGTGACAAAAGCAACATCACCCAGGTACGACCTTCTGTGAGCATTGCTGATCCTGACTATGATGCCAGCAATCATTCTCACACCTGCCAAGTTACAGCACTATCGAATTTGGTTGAACTGTCACCTGATTTTGTAGACCAATTCTTTGAGAGCCTGTCTGATACGATGTTCTCACCCGTACAGAAACAATAACTTTCAAGAAGCTTTCGGACACACAGCGTTCCCATGAACTCTGAATTCGGCCTTCAGTTTTGATCAACAAAAACTGCTAAAAGCGTTGGAACTCTATTTCCCCGTTCAAGCAATAATTCTTTTGAATTGGACATTTTTTAATATTGACCCTTTTTGGCACGAACAATTCTTTGCTTAACGTAAAAACTATTCTTAGAGAACAGAAGCTTCAAACTTCTATTTCTAAACACATCTAGAGACATAACAAACTTACATCAGCCTCTAGCACATGTTATTGCAATGCATTTATATGTGATGATTTATCTCGCCCTTCTTCTGTTTCAGAGATACTTTATGTGTAATTCTTTTTGCATAATCGTTCATTGATTTCATATGCAATAATTTTTGAATGATTTCTATGCTTCAAAAACGTACAGTACCTAATTTTCACGTATTACAATACACGCCTATTTCGAATGCATTTATGTATTTTGGGGTGGGCAATGTTACACATGCATCTAAATTGCTCTAGTTTTAGTAATTTGATGGACATGAAAACGTGGAGTGGGTGTTGCGTGTTTATCTAGGTTCCTGATCGATACTGTGACCTTATGCCCCTATTCGGCATAAATCCATTTATTCCCTATATTGGCATAACCGTTCAAGTGCGATATTCAGAAAGTCATCTATGGCCTCACACGAACAGAGCCACATTCCAGAATAGTTCTCTGCCACTTCCTTTGCAACCAATTAGTGCAATGACAGAGCAGAAGTCACTATCTGATATTCCTAGATTAACACTCCGAGTTCTTCAACAAGATAAAAACTCAGCAAACCTGGAAATCCCCGCTTGCTGTGTTTTGATTAGTAATGGAACTCTAATGAGCAACTGATAGCTATCACTTCCTAGTGACATCTTTAATTGACGTCTTATGTCCAACAAACATGCGTCAAACCAGGCACCTGTCAGGTATAAATATTACCAACGTTGCCTTAAGCAATTTCCTGTTGCTAGCTGTCTGCTGCTGCCCCCGCTGTTAGCTGAAGCTAGCACCCTGTTGCTGCAGCCTGCTGCCCATCGCCCGAAGCTGCTGATACCATTATCGCTGCTAAAGCGCGAACGATGGTGTGGTGTAACTAGGAGCTGAACAGCCGTCCCTCTGTGAAGACATCCAGCAGAAGCCAGCTGCCCGCGGACGCTGTCCCCCCTCCTTCTCCTCGACGCGCTGAAGAGAGACGCTGCCTTTCTCGTGCAGAGAAATCCAGCTCCAGCGTTTTTAGTCTGCCCTCGCGGGTGACTGGGATACCGAGTTCCTCCTGAAGGAGATACCAGACCTCCATCATTCTATTCAGAGGTATGGTGTTGACTAAACCCTTATTGAGAACTCTTGAAGCAAACCTTGGCAAAACCAACTTAACTTGAAGCTACTTACATACTCCCCTTCCACGTGTTAGGCTTAGGTCAGGCACACTGGGGTAGGCTTAGTTAGAAGCACCAGTTGAGTATTTTAGCCTAATGTATATATGAATGTATATATGTTTTATTACTTTTAAACCATTGTATGGCTAAGAAACCATATCAATGCTTTTACAGTATTATTTCGCAATACTTATCTTACTGTACGTACTTTTTATAATAACAAGTCTTGCAATTGTGGCAATACATTTCTCTTGTACGAGAAGAAACACTGTTCAATAAATGTTAACCCTTTATTGACAAACGCCCGTCTCTCTATTCTCTACATATCGTGAAAGTAAACTGCACTAACCTGACTGAGTGAAATACATGTCTATTGTTTCACACGACCCTAGAGATTGACTCTTGATCTGAGGAGCAAAGTTGTCATGTTGCACGGTTGTTGGAAAGCTGAATCCCTTCTTGTCTGTGCCAGGGAAGCTGATCACTTCCCATGCTGAGAAGAAAGTTTCCAGTGACCTCTGAGCTAGTTGGTAACACACCCAATTAAGTCTAGCATAGTCAGTGGAGACCTGGAAGATCCGCACTTCTACGTCGATACTACTGTTTATGTTATTCCAATGCGCAGGGCCTAGTGGGAAACTAGGAACTACACTACACTTTAAGGGTTAATGATGGTGGTGCACAAGACAGGGAGGGGGTGGTCGGTAGTCCCTGACCATACTTCCAGTGGCGGACCGTCACAGCTGAGCCCACTCTCCAGTGGAGCTCGTCTAAGTCTGCCGCCATTTTGAGGAATGCTCTCTCTCAA
Organism: Lissotriton vulgaris; assembly: GCF_964263255.1. Classification (NCBI taxonomy): domain Eukaryota; kingdom Metazoa; phylum Chordata; class Amphibia; order Caudata; family Salamandridae; genus Lissotriton; species Lissotriton vulgaris. The sequence goes on from NC_141700.1 coordinate 162,598,854, forward strand.
ATTGACTTTGTGTTGTTTTATGTGACACCAGGGCAAGTGAGCCGAGTGCCAAGACAGGTCTCTATCGGGCTCTCCCTTTTTGCCCTCACCATGAAAAAAAGAAATCTGAACTTCAGTACCACCCTTCACTGCCATTGATGTAAGTTCAAAGAGACTCGTTATTGTTCTTTCACAGTCCCCCCATTTTAGAACTGAAGAATTTTCAATATGCTTTACAACAAATGCATGTTTTTTCCTATTTATCTTATGCAACTGACAACTATTGACACAGCCAATAGAACTGGCTTGTTGTAAGTGTAATGTTACTTGCTGTATTACATCTCTCGAATTAACGACAGAAGTAGCAAAATACCTGTTCGGCCTCACACTAAGCTAAGCATAGATTTTCAACGTGCCTGCTTTTAAGCCACGCCCTTAGTTATATCGACCACGCCCCTTTGAGAGCCCCTCCAGTTTTTGAATCCCACTTAAAGCCCTGTGTGACACTGTGCCGCCCACAGAACAGGCAATCTGGAAAAATTCCCACAATCATTCAGCAAGTACTGGGGAGCCACAATTTTCAGGCGGTGTCAGCAGCCCTACATTTCATTCAATTTGCAGCTTCAAATCACTGCATTGCACGCACAGTAGGCGTTTTTGCGAATGTCGTAGTCCAGGAAGCTCTATGGATTTATCTCTGGGGTGGTTTGAAAACAGAAACACTTTTCCTCCTATGTAGCTTTCTAGTTGGCATTCTAAAAAGGTTGAAGCAATAAAGGTTTTTCTACTTTTCATGTTAGTGAATAAGCACAAGGCCCTCATGTGCACAACAGGCTATTGACAATGCCCCCAACATGCAGGGGTGTAAGGTAGGCCCCTGTGGTGCAGGGGCCCCCATTTAGTCCTAGGTCAATTGATGTCTCTGAGATATGAGGGAGTCAGGACTACCTCATTACATTCTACATCAGGGGGTCATTTTGCGATATGCCGCTGCCAGCATTGACAGAAAACTGAATACTGCATGAGCAGCTTCATGGCTCAAGTACTGTATGACACATGGACTGCTGGTGTTAAAATTCAGGCAGTGTAGCTTGGGCAACCAAACAACTGGCCCGGGTGGCTGCCATTGGAGCTGCGTAATTTTGGTTCCACCTTTACACGTCACAAATAATTAACCTAAGGTCTGTTTTCCATTCTGTATAAAATACTATTTTTCCTATCCAGACGGCATTTGTTTTTTCTTGCAGGTGCGTTCACATGGTTTGTTAGTTTGAAACTACAACACTGTACTAGCGATAGCGAGAGAGCATGGGAAGAAGACCTTGACAAGGAACATGAAAAGCCAGAGCGTTAACTGAAGTGTCCTTTTCAGCACTGTTGCAACGTGGCTTAGGTGACCTTGGACTTTTTTGGCTTTTACATCTAGAAAAGAGATTTATTATTGATATGTTTTAACTTGAATTAGTCTAAATATAGTGATGGTTATTTGGAAGTATTAATTGTGTAAACTGCAGCTGTCATAGGCTTCCCATAAGGATTCTTCTATAGGTTGCATTGTTAGCATTGTGTAGTATAAGTCATAATAAAGGTTCAAAATAATTTTGTTTTACTCTTTTCTGTGCATCAATCACCTTTTAGGACCATCAAATCCCTCTGAGACCTATAAGGCAAAGAGAGATAAAAACAGGCGGATTTACCATTCTGTGTTTGTGTCAAAATGTTAATCTCTGAGTAAATGCAGATGTCCCATTGATCTATGAATCAATGCTGCATAGCGCGAGGAGGCAAGCCTCCATTGTTATGTCTGAGTTTTAGAGGTAAAGGTGAAGGACCTCTTGGGTGCAACGAGAGGGGCATCTCCCTAACAAAACACAGTGCAGCAGCAATAACATGTTTTCAGGCTTAGGCGTGGTACAGTCTGCACTAGCAACAGTTGCAAAGCTGACTGCAACTGTCGTCCGCTACAGCTCCAATTCAGCAGCAGTTCCATGTCTAGGCAGGAGGGGGGTCTACCTGACTCACCCGTACAGGCTTGGATGAGGTGGAGTCTCCGTGGGGGCGCCGGCAGCAGCAGCGGTGCAGACCTCAACTGCCCTCCATCGCATTCCAGTAGGTGTAACAAAACCTTGAGTAACCCCCCTAAAAGGTACCGGGAATCGCTTCCACTCATAAAATATCTGGTGAAACCCATCATTTTTGTAAGAAAATTCCTTATTTATCTTTTCACTTTGGCATGACCTTTGCTGCGAATTTTAAGACAAAATTATAAATGTTTACAGGGACAGTTTTGTACGCTGCTCTTAAAATAAAAATGCAGGACCAGGATGTTTCACTAAAGATGTAGGTTGCTTCATACATTTTAGCCAAGAGTGTGCTCAGAGTTTGGAGTTTATACTTATAATGATTAAAATGAAACTTCAAATCCCATGATGGATAGTGGTGCTGGCCAAAGAGCTAGGAACTGCAGCTGTACTATGACACGTTGTTCTGGTTGTGGTGGAATCGCCATTATATATAAAGAAAATCTTAAAATATCTGTAATAGAGCAGATCAGTAAAACAAAAAGTTTTTCCCTATGGGAGATATTATTTCCTGCTCCTAAATCAGGACTCAAAATAACAAACTCAATCCACAACATTCATTTATCTTGCATCTTGTTGAATGGGAGAACACTTACCAGAAAGGAACACAAACAATCTATTAAAAAAGTATACAATTTATTATAAATAAAAACACATAGATATCAATGAATAGTCAATTAAAAAACATGAAATACACAAATAAAACCACCTAATGTGGGTGTGGAGAAAATTATCGAAAAAGACACTGCTATCTGTCTTAGTTATGTCATTTCGGGCCCTCGTTTGACAACAATGGGGGAATAATATTCCTTTAAACCAGATTGTTTGTTGGCAACGCCGAATATGACTTGGTGAAAATGCGTCGACGCGTTTCGGAAGCTTAAGTTGATAATGGCTTCCTTCCTCAGGACAGTCTCTATTTGTTTTCTCCACAGAATTGTATCATACCTAATGCACAAATAAAATACGACTATTAGATCCTGACTTTATAATAACTAATTACACATTTTTTAATATAATCTCCTAAGGGTAACTAAATCCACTTCCATCTATTGATTTGTACTCAAATCTAAATGTGGAACATGGTTATAAAAGCAGGTAAGGGGCCTATTTGTAATCACAGAGAATCTATATGTAATGGCCAATCGTTTGTATTATTGTACATTTCTCCACAATGTCCACGTTTTAGTCATATAAAGTTAACATCAAACCGTTTTGCATGATCCTTTCACGTATTTTTAAATCTACACTTATATAGTGCATTGCATTTCTGAATAAACCTACATCTCAAAAGTACTAAACATACATCTCAAAAGTACTAAAAAGCCTTATATATCCAATTTGGTAGCCGTCTATATGTATCAATGGTTTTCCCATCACTCTAAAAACATTGTGCACAAATCCTGAACCTTCTGGTTAGTGTTGTCCACATTCTCCCGACAATCATACAAAGCATTCATACACCCATCATACGATATATTATTGTTACTAACCATTGTAGTTATGTTGCCAGAAGAAATCTACAGAATGTGTAGTATTTCTGTGGTAATCGCCTCTAAAGTTCACAGGCTCCCACAGTCCTGTATGCAATTAGGAAAAATACAACATTAAGTGTTGGATATTAGCGTACCCTGACACTATTATTTGAAGGGCGTTTTATTTATTTACCTCAGTGTATAAGAGGGAGCTTTTGTCTCAACTCAAATCTATATAATACCTTGTTCAGTTGTGATATTGTCGTCACATTCCTGCATAGGTTACAGAATACTGATTAGTTATTTACATCATGCGTATAGTTATTTATAACACAAAATTAAACCTATTATGAGGTTTTTATCACAAAAGGATTACCTTGCGTGGTTCACAAGGGGCGTAATTATTTCAATGCCTCCAAGCGAATGCTTGTGCTGTATTAATACTGAAATGGAATTTAAAAAGGAGCATTTAGAGCAGATCAGTCAATCTTCAGAGGAAGTTATGATTTTTAAAATCAAGATAGGACCTAAGGAACACTGGAAAGGTGCCCTGGTGTACCGCCCCCCTGGACCCAATGCTGGCTTTACTCTGTCCTTAACAGAACTGCTAGCACAACACATGAAAGCCAGAGAGAACTTCATCTTACTTGGAGACTTTAACTTTCATGTAGATATCCTGGAACACTCTGAAACAAAGACTCTATTGGCCGATCTTGCCCTCTTAGGTCTTAACTTACAGAATTGTGGACCCACACACAGAGGTGGCCATACTCTGGATTTAATTTCCGCTAACTTTTCTACGTTACATTGCCAACCCCCTAAACTTGTAAACTGGTCAGACCATAGCATGTTAGAATTTTCTTTCATGGGCTTGGATAAACCTAATAGACCTCCTATTGCCGTGACTATCAAGCGATGACCTTGGCAAAAGATTACTTCGGATGCATTCGAGAATGTCTGGAAAGAGCCAGTAATACTAGACTCAGATGATGCGGAGTCAGCTCTGTCCAAACTCAATGCCACCCTCCTGGATACAATTAACCTACTGGCCCCACAAAAAATAACTAAACATCCCCCGGTGGTCAAGAGAGAGATATGGTATACCGAACCGCTAAAATTAGAAAAACAAGGGTGTAGGAAATTGGAAAAACTCTGGAGAAAAACTCACACCAGCGATAGTAAGGCAAACTATCTAAAGGCCATGTCCATCTACTATAAAAACATCAAGAAATCAAGAAAGAATAGTCTTACATCACAATTAGCTGAAAGCTGGCAACTCTACTACAGAGCTGTATAAAATCTTGCAGACCTTTACAAAACCATTGGCATGTGAAAGTCCAGATGAATTTTCCCAAATTTTGTGTAATAATATCTCCCTATTTTTTTAGGACAAAATTGAAACCATTTACAAGAAAATTGCCTCAGCTAAATGCCCTAAGGACACTGAGGCCCCCAGTACAATCCACCTTGAGACACAAGGGGACACCCTACTTGCTTTTCCTGAAGCCAGCCATAGTGATATTCTGTCACTAATAAATAATATGAAAACGGGCTCTCCCCTAGATCTGATCCCAGCCAAATTGACTGCCACACTGAGCAAGACACTTTGTCCAATGATTCATAAGATTCTGAACCTCTCCTTTAAAGAGGGGCAACTTCCTCAACAATGGAAGGAGGCAGTTGTGAATCCCATACGGAAAAACTCGGCACTGCCATGGACAGAACTTTCCAACCTCCGTCCCATCTCCTTGCTGCCTTTCCTGAGCAAACTGGCAGAGAAGCATGTAAACATCCATGTTTCCAGTTTCATAGAGGCGACAGGGGGTCTGGACCCTTCACAATCTGGGTTCAGGCCCAACTACAGCACCGAATCTGCACTCCTCTCCGTGACCGATAACATCAAGATGTCACAGGATAGAGGAGGGTCGATGATTCTGGTGCTGTTAGACCTGTCTGCCGCCTTTCATACTTTGTCTCATGACATTCTTCTTGGCCGTTTGCGGAAAATGGGTATTGGAGGTGTGGCACTGTCCTGCTAAGAGAGCTTCCTCTCCGGCCGCTCACAATCTGTCAGCTTGGGCCCCTATCGCTCCACCTCTAGGGTGCTCACTAAGGGGGTGCCACAGGGCTCATGCCTAAACCCCACATTATTTAATGTGTACGTGGCCCCCCTCGCTGAGATTGTGAGAGAGTATGGGTTCACACCGGTGTCATACGCCGATGACACCCAACTCCTCTTTCCTTTCCACTCTCTTACTTCTGACATTAAGAACAACTTTGCCGAGGGCATGAGAGCAGTGTCCAACTGGATGGCTTCCAACTGCCTCCAGTGCAATGTCGGGAAGACCGAGGTAATGCTTTTTGGGAAAGCAAGTATACTCTGGTCTCCCGACTGGTGGCCCTTAGATCTAGGACCTGTACCCTGCCCAAAGCCGTCAGTCAAAAACCTGGGAGTGAAGCTTGACCAGAATCTAACCCTAAAAGAGCATGCAAATTTTATTACAGGAGCATATTTTCGAACAATTGGTCTGTTGAGGCGAGTCTTCCCTCTTCTACCTGACATCCACAGAAAGACCCTTGTACAGGCCTTGGTGATAAGTCGGTTAGATTACTGCAACGGCCTTTTAATATCAGCTAATGAGGATGCATTGAACCGATTGCAGGTGGTCCAAACCACTGCGGCTAGATTAATTCTTAATGCCCCCACAAGAACTCTGTCTAAACCCCTCTTGAGGGAGCTCCATTGGCTACCAATACGGCAACGTATTAAATTTAAAATTTGTTGTACAGTGCACACATGCCTCTTTGGAGATGGCCCCAAATATCTTGCTCAAAAATTTCATGTATATAAACCGGATCGTCTTCTACGACCTAGCAACCAACTTCTACTGTAAATTCCATTAATTAAGAAGACCAGACAAGGGGGTCGTACCCTATCATTTATAGGACCGACTCTGTGGAACAAACTTCCTATCAGTCTCAGACAAATCACCAACCACCTCTCCTTTAGGAAAACCTTAAAAACACTTCTGTTCCAAGAAATATAATCCCTCTATAGCTTTTCCGCAGGAGCACTGAAGTCTGTTATCCACGGCGAACAAAGCGCGGAGATACCCCTTACGGGGTCGAGTCCAGCGCGATACAAGAAATTAAATAAATATAAATAAATACAGATGCAGAATAACAACAGGGAAACCCAACCTCCTAAAAAATGTTTAGACACAGCAATACAAAATATCAATAACGGAATTTGGTGCTCAGAGAAGAGTTTGTTTTTCTCTTTTCTATACATGAGTAATATCTAAAATCAGCTAAGTTAAAGTCCATACATAGAGGATGGTTCAATAGTCTTAGAGATATCAAAATTCAAGAAAATGCAGAAAATTGGAAAATACAGGAATGTTCGGGAAGCAAAGGAAAGTGTCAGCATCTTAGAAGCGACGGTCAAGAGTCTTCTTGGGCCGGGTGAATTGAGTGTTAGCCTAAGCCACAATCAGCTAATAATCAAAGGGAATAAGCATAGAGGTCTAAAGCTCTCAAGATCTGAAGGAAAGTGGGGTAACATCAGGCAGGGTGAACACTAGATATTTCCACTGGAATCTCTCAGGTAACACCCCTCTGTTCGCATCATCAGAGGTTCCATTGTCCTTTTCCGTTCTCACATTGTAAGCTGCAACATTTATGAAATGTCCCGCTCTACACATAGAGCAGTAAGGCTTCTGATTAGTTTAACAATTAAACTCTGACAGTTCAGAAATATTTTTATAAATGAAAGCTATGACAGTTAGTTAAAGCTACAGAACTGGCTCTTAATGTAGCTAAACAATTTTGAAAAAATAGCAAATCCACTTGCTAGTTGCATGTCTGTAGAATTAAAACATTCTTTAACCACTAAGGCACAGATTCTAATACCTTGACGTCGAAATGATGGAAATTAAAAAGTGCTCGATAACACCTGAGACTCCTGCAGCAGCAGAGAACGCGCCAGAGATTTCATTTTATCGACGCAGAGCCCACATCGATCCATGCACTGAAGGCCTTTCCATACTTCTTTGATCTCGCCAATATAAAAAAACAGGCCAAACCTGGGCTTGCCAATGTTCATTTCAGGCTTGATGATAATGCTTCTGTTAAATAAAGTTGTTGTTTGCCTCATTATAGGGAACTGTTAAAATATCAAAGTTCTTTAGTGTGCTTCACGTTTCATTATACTGTTTAAAAGATTGGGATTGCAATTGTTTTTTAAAATAACTTTTAATAGCAATGGAGGTTTTAGGAGGTCTCAGGCTTCATGCATATGATGGATCTCCAAAGACTTGCAAAGGGCAAGTTTAGGCCGTTGATTGTACAGTGAGATGTTTCTCAATTCTGCCTACAGGTAAATTTTGCCCTGGCTGCTTTGAAGTCTTGCATCAGGGCCAGAAGTTTAAAATTAGGGCTCCCGGTTTTCCGTTTAAACAGATTTTTACATATAAATACAGACGTAAAACAATTTTCCCTTTGTCTGTATTTATATGTAAAAACGGTAAAATACTAGAAAATGTTGCTGCGCTGCTTCTTCCCGGGCACACACACAGACGCACCTGAGTACTTCACAGGTCTTTTGAAAGACCATTTACTTGTTAAAGAGGCTTGATTGTTCTTTCACCCCATGCCGTAGCCTCCTCCAGCGCCCCTGACAACTCCTGTCCCAGGCCCCATAGAGTTGCTCAGCTCTGTCCACTGATGCCTTTAGGAGTATTTATATATGTCAGATAGCATTTTGTTCCATTCAGAATATTTAGTCTGTATAGAAAAATAGAAATGTGACATTGTATTTCAACTGAGCAAAGAGGGAAATGATAGGTTATTTCCGTAGGACTTTCATGAAAAGCCAATTTTCACGTGGAAATTAACAAGACAGCTGCGTGAGGCACACACAAAGCCCTGCCCTCGAAAGCCACTCGAGAGCATTCAAATCCCATTGCAGGGATGTGACGGAGCGGTGACGCAGTCTGAGAGATCCCTGCTGGAGCAAGGAAGGCAGAAGGGTCATTTTCAAACATGGAGCAATAAATCACAGGTTCATGCTGCATGCGGGTCACCAATGGCTTGTGTAGGGCTGCGGGGTCTTTTGTGTAGGGCGCATTACTTCAGACAACATTTCAAAGTGGTTTTAATGGCTTTTGCCTAGGTGAGCATTTGTACACTTAACAGACTGTAAACGAGTTAGGAGGTGGTAAAACAGGAAAGCGGAATTGAGGTCCTGAGTTTATAGCACATGTAGTGTGCATATTCTGGGAGGTAGAGACGCAGTGCAGTTCAGTATTTATGGATTTGCCCCTCGAGCTGTCAGTACAAATTATTAGGTTCCTATTTGTGCCATATTATAAAACGGGAATGTGACGACTCTGGCTTATTTTATTTCGAACAACTTCTGAACCCTTCGTTTTATTGCAAAGGTGCGCTACTCTGGGAGACGTGGACACTGTTCAGGATTTACGAGCCTGTCACTTTCTTTTTCGCATGGTTTATACAAATTATTCCACTCTATCCGGCTCATATCCTAAAATGTTAATATTAAAAAAATGGATACTCTGACTTTATTCTTAACAACCATCAGAGGGCCAGTCTCATCGGGTTCCTTTATGCTTTCACAGACACAGACCACCCCACTGAATATCGAGCAGTAGTTATTAGTTTATCAAAGGATGATCTTCAGGGATGGAATATTTAGAAACCACAGATCTCCTTGTTAATCCCAACCTCCCCTTGCCACTTTGATGTACACACGTTGGTATCAATGTTGCTTAGTTTTCTCAACACGTCATTCTACACATATTTTGACCCAATCTCCATGCTAAAGTGTTTTTATAGCAGAACTGAGAAGCACAGGTACTCTCCTTTTCAAATTACTCAGTACCGGACCATTTAAAGTACTGCTAAAGCCACAACAAATCTCCAGTTTAGGTGAGCGCATGTGTGCATTGCCAATTTAAATAAATGTAGAAAAATACTAGCTGTAGCATTGTCTTTTGCTTGTGGCAAAAATAAACGTGGATAAATACAGAAAAAATGCCCAAAAAATAAATATGGATAAATTCAGACGGACATGGCAAAAAATAAATACCATAAAACCGGGAGCCCTATTTAAAATGCAGGATGCTTTTTGGAGAGATTGTGTAATTAAATGAAACTGCAGGTGAATTTGGGCTTGTGAGGTAGATCATGGAATTGCAAAAAGTTGTTCAATCAATCAGAATTTATAAAGCACGGTTAATCACCCGATAGGGTATACAAGTGCTTGAAGGCCCCAGAGGCTTATTCGAACAGCCAGGCATGAGGGCCCTTTGGAATTCCAAGAGTGAGGTGATGGTCTGGAGGTGCGTGGGAGGTTGTTCCAGGTCTTTGCTGTAATGTTAGATAAAGACCGTCCTCCACTTCGGCTTCGGTAAATGCGGGCAGTATTGCAAGTGAAAGGGAGGAGGAGCATAGTCTTCTCAATGGTTGGTGGACGTTCAGGCGGTGGTTAATGTAGTCCTTGGTTGGTAGATCCTTGTGTCGCCTAAATAAATCCCATTGGGCCGTGTCAATCCAAGTAGTTATGTAAGCAGGAAATTCTTCACAATCATAGAACAGCAAAGGCATTTGTTTTGCTTTTAAAACTTCAAGCAGGGGCTTAGATGATGCGCCAGACATGTTATTGGCTATTTTCAGCCAGGTGTACCTTAAATTAGTTACCTTCTCTTTCAGATTCACCTGCTGGTTTGTAAAACTTCCTGTTCTTTGAAACCAAACCCCCAGGTATTTGTATGACTCTGCTAGTACTAGCTGTTCTTTATTTAGTAACCAGCTAGTTTTCCCTAGCTTCCTTTGACTGACGAAGAGCACATTAGATTTTCCATGGTTCACCACAAGACGGTTGTCAAGGAAATAGCTTTCTAGCCCTCTAAGGGTTTGTTGATGATCCATGCTGGTGCGATCAAATAAGGCAGTGTTGTCTGCATACACCAATATTTTGGTGGGCATAACTTTGAGTTACCCATTGCTTTAGCAATATCTGAGACATAAATATTAAATACGATCAGGGCTATAACACATCTCTTATTAGAATCTTTCTTGGTGAAAAGTGTCTTTGAAAATGAGGTCTTACCTCCAAGCTTGACCTGAATCCAGGTATCCACTTATAATGCCTGTGTAGCCTTTAACAGTATTTGATCCTGTGGATGTGTAGAAATTACCCCTGCTGAGTCGATTGGATGGTACTGCAACCTTAGGAGGGAGAGAACCCATTTTGAACATAGGACCCGTGTGACAACCTTTGTTGGTGCCCCAACACCACCAATGACCATCTTCTTCACAGATTCCCTCACTGCCACTCTCCAACGGTGCCCATATCTCTCCATAGCCCCTTTCTCACATAAATTTTATTGGTTTTATAGCACTACTCAGACCAGTGTATGGCATAAGAGAACTTTACATCACACGCATTATACAGAGTCAAATGAATCTCCCGTTTATATATTAGTGTATAGGAAATGTTACATAAGACAATGTGGATTACAGCGTGTAAAGGTCACATGTCACCCACACGGCCAGGCATTATATTTTAAGATTGCTTGGTCTGGAGAAGCATATGCTCAGGATTTAAAAGTAACATGGACGTTGGGGTTAGCTTTAGTAATAATAATGTATGTATACTCAACGCACCGTTTTTACAACATGAGGATAATTAAAGACTGGGGAAAACCATAAGGTTTCAACCTATACTTTGCAGTTTGCATGCAGCTCTTTCAGGCCAGTTAATAGCTCACTGTGTTATATTAGGATTGCGACTTATGAACTGCAAGTAACAAAAGCATCTCTGTGACAAAAGCAGTAAAGCACTGAGCTATATATTTTTGTGATCTGCTTAGTGTATGTTCTTTACAGCAAGCACGTCAACCCTCAGCACTACTGTGTTGAGGTTTAAAACTGCCACTAGACTAAAGTCCAATCTCCTGATCTCTCTTCAGCAGAAACATTAATCCCCAGTGTTAGCTTGACAGTTTTATTGTTGCTTAAAAATGCAGGTCAGATAAGGAACTCTGCAGCAGGGTCTTTTTACCCCCAGGGTCAGCGCCAGGTGCAGCTGTACCGGTCGCACTCCGTAAAGTCGGCACTGGTGTCATGAGGCCAGTGCCTAATTTAGGCCGGTGGTTTCCAGTGTTTGGCACCACATTTAATTGTCAGCACCAGCTCTAGCGAAAGTCCACCACATGGTGCGCTGTGATTCTAATTTTGAGATAAGCACAACAGCAGTGTTTACTAAGTCAATATACATTAAAAAAAAGAATAATACCTGCCACTCAGGTATTATTACAGCTTTAGGTGACTTGGAATATTCTGAATTTTCACACTTGGAGTGTGGTGGTTGGTAGTTTGTACTGTCATTGGCAAAGCTGGTGGGGCAATGTGTGGTGCAAGCTGTAGTGACCTTCGGAGAAGGGCCTTGGCACATACTTGTTTACAAATTAAGCCCTGGTCATGACATTTCACTTACAAAACAAATACCTTTCGTACAGCACTCTTTCATATTCCAGGTGAAAATTGTGAAAAACAGACATGCAGTTTGGTCTCTCATTGTAATCTTTCACCCACAGCCTATATCATTTGTTTTCACTTGCTTTTAAAGTTTCACCTAAGCACACACTGAGCTTCTCAATTTTACAGCTCCTTTTATCTATTTCCCTTGTAGAATAAAGTAAAGAAATAAAATCAAGAGTACTATGCATGAGTTTGAGATTTGAAATTGAGTTGATTTGAACATACTCTATGAATTTTCATATCAAATAACACTTTTGCACATACTTGTGCTTCGCAGTCAGCAAAAATTAAATGGCTAAATGTCCCTTGTCCCGAAAACAGGCATTAGCAGTGAAGTTAGCCAGTAGATTAAATAGGCTGAATTGGGCTAAAACATGTCTTTTTACTGTATTGCGCAGATGAAAAACACGAATAGCACAACAATAGATCAATGGCTGTAGAGGGCTGGCTGAAATCCCCTATGAATAAGTATGTTATACCTATAATTTTAGTAAAATCAAAAGGTCTTGGCTAATGCCAGACCTGAAAACACTTCGGGCCAGATACATCAAAATTAGGAATAGCAATTACCTAATTGCGATTCTCTGCAATTCAAAATTAGTAAATCGCTATGTCTAATATATGAAAATCATTGAGTGATCCTAGTGAGTTGGAAATCGACCTACCTCATGAATAGTAATGAGATAGGTCGCAATTTGAGACCCATTAGGAATTGCTAAATTCAAAGGGATGGTGGCATGCGGGGATCAGCAGACCATCATGTATGTGATTGCTTCTAAATTAAGAAATCTATTTTTTTAAATGCAGTCTGTTTTCCTTGCAGAAAAACAGGATGCATGTAAAAAATGAAAAATTAAAAGTCTTCTTTTCATTTTTTAATAGTAGGCAGTGATCTGTGGGACCACTGCCGGCTCTTAAAAAGGTTTTTATGAACATCCACAAAGGGTAAGGGGTCTCTCGGGGACCCTTTCCTGTTTGCAAATGGGTTACCTTCTACTAGAAGTAGGCGGTAAAATGTGAATGTTTAGCGACTGCATTTCAGTCGCTAAACATTCTTACATACCACTGCAATTCTGCATTAGGAAGGGACGCCCCAAACACGCCCCTTCCCAATACTGGATCGGTATGCCAATTCCAAATTGCGATTCGGTAACATGGTACCGAATCGCAACTTGGGAATGATACATACCAATGTGCATTTGTCCAATCGCAAACAGCCCGATTCTGCGAATCTGGACGTTTGCAACTGGAAAAATGCTTGATACATCGGCCCTTGGAGTCAGGAATGCATTGTGGAAATAATAATTTTGCCAAACGTTAAAGGGGTTGTATAAAACACATTAGTATTAGCCTTGCTAAAGCAATTAAATGATGCTAGTGAATTTTTCTCAACTTATTACAATACAGCACTACTATTCATTTGTGTATTTTACTATTACTATTTTTATCGATGGTGTACCTCTGCAAAAGTTTTAGTTGACTGGCACACTCTTTACTTTTTAAATAGTAATTTCGTATCTGATTGTTTAGCAGTCAGAAATAAATTGTAATATTTTAGATCTAAACTATTGATAAAAAGCAGACAGTTAGATGTTGGTTTAAATACTGCTGGCCCAATTTAAAGTTAGGTGGTAATAAAAAATCCTCTGATGAGTGAGTGCAAAACGTGGGATGCAGCCCCAAAACATCAAGGACTCTAAATTACAGGTAAGATTTCTTAAGTTTACATCACGAGTCTCTACATCACATGATATTACAGTTGAGTATAGTTATGTCACATAATTTTAAGACAATGTATATTTTAAACTTTACCAGCGTGGGAGCACAAACTTTTCTCCCTGCCTGCACTCTTGCCAGCAGGGAGACACAGAATTGCTTTCGCCTAGTGGCAGAGTAAGAAAAGCTGCTCCCACCAGGTGGAAGCAATGCCACGTATCACCACAAGCAGGTTGGATGCATGCAGGGCAGCCGGTGGGGCTGCGTGGGCCTTGGGGCTCCCCCACAGCCCACAGTGTTAAAAATAAGGATAATAAATGAACAAAGTGTTGCTGGTTCCTGTACTAGCAGGGTGCCGGAGGGGCGTTGGGTCCCTAGGATCCTCCTGTGGCCCCCAACATCAGGAATGCTGTGGAAAGCCTTGGATGAGCACCAGAACACCCCGGATTTTTTTTAAATGTATGCCAGCTCCTGCATGGCCCCTTGCAATAGGGCTATTTGCAGGTAGTAAGTGGGGCCAAAGGGGCCCTGTGGCTCCCTCACACTCCCCAACGAAAATAAATTCTGTGGGTGCACAAGTTATAGTTCATTTAGGGCATAAATTACAGTTACTTGAGATAAACTATAACTGGTGAATTTGAGTGGTTTTGTTTCTTTAAAATGACCCACCTAACAATAACAAACCTTTAACCTTTGTTTTTTCAGTGAATTTCTTGGATTGTTTTTGAATTTCTAACTATAACTATATCTAAAAAGTCATAGGTTTCAGGGACCTTATAGGTAGAAATTAGCCTGTAAGAAACCTTTGAAATTCACTGAAAAAACCATAGGTTTCAGGGACGTTATAGTTAGTTGGACATTTCACACATTATTCATGACATGGTCAGTGACATTACTGATGGCATCACAGATGACATCTCAAATGATGTCCCTGAAACCTATGTTTTTTTCTGTGAATTTCTATGGTTTTTAAAATGATAATTTCTAACTATAACGTCCCTGAAACCTATGTTTTTTTCAGTGAATTTCAAAGTTTTTTAAAAGATATTTTCTAGCTATACCGTCCCTGAAACTATGATTTTTTTCAATGAATTTCAAAGGTTTTTTAAATAATAATTTCTAACTGTAACTTCCCTTCAACCTATATTTTTTCTGTGAATTTCAAAGGTTTTTTTAAAGGCATATGAAGAAAAAGGAAGAAAGGCGCAGAAAGAAGCAAGAGAAATGCAGAAAGAGGCAACAAAAGTCCAGAAAAACGAAGAAAAGTGCAGGAAGAAGCAAGAGATATGCAGAAAGAATCAACAGAGGTACAGAAAAACTCCTTGTTGCAAACTCATCCTGTGCCTCCAAGTTTTGCTGCTGGGTACTGGTGGTAACTGACTCTGCCTAACCAGTCCTAGATCTAGTGCTATACTAAAAGATACTTAGAATATAGTGAAAACACCTACATACACTAGGGTACTCTATGGATTGGGTTGCCCCTGTGATTGGCATGAGCTCCCCTGTAAGGCCCTAGTACATAATAAGTCAGGGGGATTAAAACTACCTCTAAGTCAGAGGTGCAGAAAGATGCTTCTTAAGTAGTAGTCACGAGTGGTGGAGATAGGGTGCTGGGCCTCCGACCAGCGCTCAGAAATTCCACTGCATAGGGCTTACAGGAGATACCAGTATGGCTGCTTGGCCCCAAAGTCCCACAGGAGTAAATTGGACTTCATACCCTATCCCGTAGTCTGCCAGGAGGCGCGTTTGCAGAGTGGTGGAGAAAGGGGGGCATGTCCTCCGTAGAAGCCTTAGCAATCCTACAGTGTGGTACTTACTACAGGTAACAAGAGGGGTAGTTGGCCCCCAACGACAAGCTTGGGGGCCAAATACCCCACCCATTACCTCCAGTAAGTCCCAAACAGTAGGATTGCTAAGTTCTCATAACAGGGTACGCCCCCTTTGCCCAACACTCTGCAAACGCACTCCCTGGCGCGCTCTTGGATGAGGACTGAAGTCCCCTTTGCTCATGTGGGTCCTTTAGGGACCAACTAGCCTACCTCTTACCTCCAGTAAGCCCCACACAGTGGGATTGCTGAGAGGTGGACACAGGCCACTCCCTCTTTTTCCACCACTCTGCAAACGCACCCCCTGGCGTGTTCTAAGTTGGAGGATTTAGTCCCCTTAAACACTGGGGGTCCCTGGGGGCCAACTAGCCCACAAGGTACCTCCAGTAAGTGCCACACATCCGGATTGCAGAGAGGTGGTCCGACGCCACGCCCCTTTTTACACCACTCTGCAAATGCGCCTTTTGGCTCACTGCTGGTGGGGCGATGATGTCCTCTTGTGTCCTGAGGCCCTCAGCATTGCATTATGCTGGCAGAAAACAAGGACCGCACAGAAGGGAAAGAATTGGCACTGCATTTCCCGGCATACCATTCACTGGAGAATGAATGCCAGAACGGATAAATTAGAATGCGGTGCGTTTCCTGATTGACATGTCCCGCCCTATGATTAATGTGCAGCCGCACCGAAACGTGTCAGGGATTCACATTAATTGGTGATGTGTGTCCGGTTTCCATGAATAAAAGCAAAGCAAGTGTTATCCTCTGTTTGGAGTGCACCCTTTAGGCTCGGGGGCTTTTTTGGGACATATACATATATATATATATATATATATATATATATATATATATATATATATATATATATATATATATATATATATATATATATATATATATATATATATATATATATATATATATATATATATATATATATATATATATATATATATATATATATATATATATATATATATTCTTTTCACGAGTGCCGGTAGTGGAGAAGCACTGTCAGCGGGCGGTCCGAGCCGGGCACTGGCAGTCCCAATTATCACTTTCACGAATCAGTTCAGTACGAATTGATAGCCCGGACACTTTTTCTGTGCAATAATAGTAAAGATTTATTGGCAACAACAACGCGTTTCGGCGGTTAAGCCTTGATCACGCTATATATATTTATAGATCGTGTGACCAAGACACCGCTGAGTGTCGAAACGCGTAACGATTTCATGGATTAAACACCTGGTGATACATACTCCTCTCCTAGTGCACATTTTTCATTTTCTAAAAACTTTGGACATTTCGAACCGGCTTGGGTTCCTGTCGGAAGTGCGCCAACTGACGAGGGACTGATCCTAGAAGGACTTCATTGAGCATTTATATATATATATATATATCTGCAATACCTCGCAGATCAACCTCGCATGCATGCAAAATCACGATATGTAGAGCATTATTTTATTTCCTTTTTAGCAAAAAGTCAGGACGCGTTTCGGCCTTGATCACATGACCTACGCAATCTGACAGCCCCATTTAAAGTGCACATGCATCAGTTTAGTCATAGACATAAAGACAATACTGTCATGTTTAAATACATATATATATGTGCATAAATGCTTGTACATATATTGTTTTTTGTATATAACCGTTTAAATACGTTACAATCAAAAGAAATGTTAATAAACGCATAAATGCTTAATATTTCATGACTGGTAAAAGCAAAAAACACACAGGTGGGAGGTTCTCCCAAGTTACATATACTTTTCCTTGGTGCCTATAATGCTGTAGCGCCTCAACAACCATATAGTCATGGAAAAATTTGATGCACTTCATCTAAGTTTTTCTCAAAATCTAAGTGCTCACCACAACGTGCAAAGTAAAATTAACCTAGAGAATAACCGTTCTCCAAATAATATACAAAACTAAAATTCATCATATGTTAAAAGAACATCCTTTACACAGGCGAGGAGTGGACATACTTATATTCACAATGTTGAATTATCGATGCAAAATGTTGTTTAGCAGGTCTACCAATACTTATTCATCTAAAGTGAACTTGTGCTTGTATCTATATATACTAGCAGCCCGTCCCGACGTTGTCCGGGTATGAATTGCTGCCGGCCAGTAGTATATTGTTTTGTAGGGTTTCGTTTTGATAGCATTTCTTATCTGTGACAGGCCTGTGAAACGCTCCGATTCACAGTGCACTGCTGATGCACTTAAGAGTGCACGTTCAGTAGTGTGTGAACTCGAGTTTCCCTACTTTATTTTTCCTTGCAATATTATATAGCGCGAACTCGACAACATGGCATGAGCACAATTTACAGTACAGAAGAACAAATTCATTTGTGGTAGGCACGAGGAGACAAAGCGATTTGCCTGGAATCACAGGATGTTGAGCTGATGCCGGTATTCGAACGTAGCTCCCCAGCTCTAAAGTTCGCAATTCTAGAACTTGTGGCAGAAGATGTGTCTAAAAGTGTATGTTGGTGCTGGCCATCAATGAGAGAGACCAGTGCATTTTTCAAATGGGTGGTGAAAAACTATGAGTATGTTGCTGGAGATGTGGGCCGCCGTGCCACCAATGTACTTACCGGGGGAGGGTAAACACCCATTATTCTGCAACTTTCTTTCCGCATACCATCACTCCGCATACTTTCATTACGAAAGTACCATGACTCCGCAATGCCATTATAACGCATGGCATTACATTTTATATGGTTTTACCACACATACATTTACAACGAAATTCGTTGTAAATGCATGAATGGTAAAAGCATGGTTTTTTTATGTTTGGATAAGGTAAGTATGGGTATAGGGGTATATGTTTTGGGGTACTGAGGTATATGTTTTGGGGTGTTTGGGTATTTTAAGGGTCCAGATATAGTTTTGGGTTATGGGGTACAGGGGTAGTTTTAGGGTTTAGGGATAGGTTTGGGTTTTGGGGTACAGGGGTATTTTTAGGGTTCAGGGCTAGGTTTGGGTTTTGGGGTATAGGGGTATTTTTAGGGTTCAGGGGTAGGTTTGGGTTTTGGGGTACAGGGGTATTTTAAGGGTTCAGGGCTAGGTTTGGGTTTTGGGGTACAGGGGTATTTTTAGGGTTCAGGGATAGGTTTGGGTTTTGGGGTACAGTGGTATTTTAGGGTTCAGGGCTAGGTTTGGGTTTTGGGGTACAGGGGTATTTTTAGGGTTTAGGGATAGGTTTGGGGTTTGGGGTACAGGGTATATTTATAGGGTTAAGATGGGTTAGTGTTTAAGGGTGTTGGGGTATTTCAAGGAGTAAGGGTGGGTTATGATTATGGGGTGCAGGGGTATTTAAAGGGAGCAGGGTGGGATTAGCACACGATATGAGACATGGCATGAAGGGCGGAACGTACCACACGCCCCCAGCGTTTGTCACGCCCCCAGCAAACCCTCACAGCACAATGCAGACACGCCCACAAGGGACTACTTTGCTGGCACGGTTCTTGTACCTTTTAAATGTATATGGTGGGCGTCTGCATAGCCTATGTCCTTGTGCTGCAACTGCCCTTTCCAACGCTGTATTGGGTGTTGTGATTGGTTCTGTGGTTCCTGAGATTACCCGCCTCAAAGGTTTGGGCTCTCTCTTTATTATATTAGTATGGATATATATATATATATATATATATATATATATATATATATATATATATATATATATATATATATATATATATATATATATATATATATTGTTAGACCTGACATCGTTGGCTTGAGTCTCTCCTCCATTTTTGCTGTTTGCCTCTACTGTTTTTTCGATGTTTTGCTGGTATATGCTTTGGGCGCTGTGCCACGGCTAATCCGTGCCACAGCGCAAGTGCTCCCTATGTTAAATTGATGTATCTATTGTATCCATGTTTGGCTTATTTGGTTTACTGTCAGTCCCTAGTCTAGTGCACCAGGAGTGCCGGGGCTTGTAAACACAAATGTCGCTCGTGGGCCTGCAGCACGTGTTGTGCCACCCACAGGAGCGGCCTCGTAAAAGAATGTCTACGGGTCGGTCATTGCGAGACCCACGTGCAGTCTGGTACTGTCACGCCGGCTGCGCAAGTATACCTACTTGCCAGCCCCCCAAACCTTCCCTTGGCTTCATGTTAGTCACCCCTATGGTAGGCCCGCGGGCAGGGTGCATTGGAAGTCTAAGGTAGGACACGCCTGACTAAGTTGGCATGTCCTGATAGTGACTTACCGCCATCTTCGGTCTTCACTATTGCAAGGTAGCCTGCTCTCCATTAGTTAGAATGGGCCGCCGGGATTATTAATGCTATGATCCTAGCTGGCTCGGGGAGCATGGTGCAATGTCGAGTTTGGTATCCCTGAACTCGGGGTTTAATTACGCATCCGTTGGTGTGGATGGTTTTTGGACTCTGGGTTCGAAAATAGCACTTTTAGAAAGTGTCTATTTTCTTGTCTAACCATATCTGGTTTCTGCTGGTCTTGCGTGTGTGTGACAGGAGCTGGGTGGCTCCACAGGTCGGGATGAGTCAGTGTGGGATGAGTGGGACATTTACGTTGAGAGTAGGGGGAGAGTAGTTGTTGATAGCCTGCCTTGCCTGATACAATGCTGGCTCCACCTCCTGCCAAGCGGCTGATGGCTCTGTGCCTGCCATGGACGATCTTAGCCCCACCTCCTGCCAGGAGGCCGATAGCTCTGCTCCTGCCAGTGTCAATGCTGGCTCCACCTCCTGCTGGGCGTCTGAGGACCCAGCCCTGCTCAGTGAATAGGCCAGGTGCTTCTGCCTGGCTCCACCCACAACAGACCCAGGATGTTGGGAAATCCCCGGCATGGACAAAGGGATCAAAGCCGGAAAGGGGTATAAGAGAAGGACCCCTGAACCCAGAATTCAGATCACTTCTGACAAGGAACCCTGTAACCAAGGACAAGAGGCCTGCTGATCTAAGGACTGCCTACCCCTTCTGCCAGAGTGCTGTTGTTGGGGGAATCCTGCAGTGCTTCTTTATTTTTGCCAAGGAACCAGGAGAGAGGAACTTTGTGTGAACTCTCACGCTTGCTAAGAAAATCTCCAAGGACTGGAAGAGTGCCAGTCTCCTGCCGAAGTCACAGGGCTAAAGGACTTCATCTGCTAAAGTGCTATTCGCTGGAAGTGTGAATCCAGCACCTCTGAAAGAACCAGCCATCACGACGACCGGACGCCGGGCCCGACCGACGCCAGCAGCAACGCCAGTGAGTGGGAGTACGGCTCTAGCTCCAGAGGACCTCGTGTCTGCACCGCTGCTGATCGCATCAACCGTGTGCCCTTCGACGCCGTGAGCGCTGCTCACTCTGTGCAACCGCATCATCGACGACGCCTGCTGAGGCCTGCTTGACACCAAAGGCGCGACGCCGGACCGTTCGACGCCGCTGATCATCGTGTGCTTCATTTTCCAAGGTACTGTGTTGTTGGGGGTCCGTGTGACTCCGGGCTCGACGTAGCGCTCCTCGCGGTCGACGCCGAACCCTTGGATTAACTTTGCCTCCACGTCGTGTAGCCCCCATGTGGGTTACCCTGTTGCTAAGAACTGTATTGCCAAGAAGAAGATTGCTTGAAACTAAAGACTTTTTGTGCTAAAGAAGAAACTACCTTTGAACTATCCCTTTTTCCTTCCCAGAGTATTTATTCCGATTGTGTACAGTTTTGTCGTTATTTGGTCTTGTGCTAAAACCTTATATAAAAATACTTATTTTTATAATACTACTGTGTCGTGTCCATTTGTAGTGTATTCACTTTATTACTGTATGTGGTCATAATTGCTTAACACACTGCCTCTGAGATAAGCCTGTTCTGCTCTGCCAAGCTACCAAGGGGGTGAGCAGGGGTTATCGAAGGGTGTGATCCCCTTGCCCTGACTAGAAAAGGAGTGTCCCTATTTGTCAGAAGTGTATACCTCTGCCAACTAGAGACAGCCGGTTCTAACATATATATATATATATATATGTATATATATATATGTGTATATATATATATATATATATATATATATATATATATATATATATATATATATATATATATATATATATATATATAATCCAGCGATAACATAATATCTGGAAGATATCATTGCTGCTAAAATTTGTTTTTTAATATACATGGAATTGATGGGAGAAAAAACATTAAGAACATTGTTTTTTCAGTATGTTCTATATGGATCAAACTATAATCCTTTTAATGTTTTTACAGTTGAGGACTATAATAAAATGTATCATTTTGGGCGACATGACTGATACATTTTGGAACCTAGTCGTGATCTTTTAATCCAACTGTTATTGAAGGTTTAGGTGATCAATTATGTACTTTACATTTAATCATCTTTTGAATTGGATTTAGGTTATTAAAGTACTAGTCACTTTACCAATATAATGAATATAACTAGATATACATATAACTGTTGGATTTTAAAATCGAAATTCAAAATGTACTTTGCAGTGATAAGGTTCACCAAATGGAGAATGACTGTCAAAAACATATCGCCCATATATTTTCATTCACATGAAAAACAGCTATAATTGATGTGTAGACTGTATTACATATACTGAGACATATGGTAGGAATATACAACTTAAAAACCTCCCATTAATCAAGATTCACTATTCCTAATTTTCATTCGCACTTTATAACCAGCATAATGAATTTATCAAGCTGCCTCAAATCAAAAGCAATGGATTAATGTATTTATAAGGAAAATGTTTTTAATTGGATTGATACCCCTTTGTCTAGTCTGTCTTCACTTTTACCATGGGTAACTGCACTAGCACTTTAAAAAAGACACTCTAGGCTGCAGGACTCTATGGTCCAGTAGAAGGCTGGAACCCGAAACGCATAGACCGTCCTCTACCGTTTATGTCACTTTGGTTTAAATAAAGCACTTTTGGAATTACTTGCCGGCTGTGGTGCTGTGATCCGGGAACTGGGAAGGTGGTAGAAGGAATATCGAGTATACATATATATATATATATATATATATATATATATATATATATATATAGCGCAGAAGCAACACAATTGAGTTATTTTGATGGAAAGTTTGGTTTGGTGTCGATATATATATATATATATATATATATATATATATATATAGCGCAGAAGCAACACAATTGAGTTCACCATTCTCAAAGGAGAGTTGGTGGAGAATTCCCCCAGTCACCTTCAAAAAAGTTGAAATAAATAAATTAAACTGGTACATTTTAGAGTCCTTTAGGACAGTAATAAAGAACAAATAATCAAAACTTGGGTGTGATTTGAGTGTTTTCCATAGAGGTTAACCAGCGACTGAGAGCCGAATGCTTTACTCTGGCTCAGCTTGAGGCCATCTAGGACCACAGATTGAAAATAAACGCTGAACTTTCATGCGCCTTCTGCTTTCTATGCTCTTACCTTGCTCACCAAGACCCCCTTGCCTCTCCTGCAGCAGGGGAGGAGCTACTCAGTGCTGTCCATGTTCGTTTTGCAAATGGGCTTATAGTGAAGACCTTGCAGAGTGCTGTCAAAGACCCTGGTGAGTGCTGTGAAAGACCCTTCAGAGTGCGGTGAAAGTGCATGAAGAGGGATGTTCTGCTAATGATTTTTAAGTCTGTTAACAGAGTGGACACTTTGAACAATCATTAGCATCATGTCCCTCTCCTAGTATTTTCACAGCACTAAACAAATGTCTTGATGCTGCAGCCCTGCCCCAGTGGTAATGAAACATACTGAAAAGCCTGCTCAGTGTGACCGGACTGCCTGCAATTCACTAGTGTCATGTGAAAGACCTGTAAACCCCAGGCTTCTCCCAGATGCTTGTTTTGTGCATGGGTCTAGTTGCCTCCAGTGAAGATTTTGAGCCTCTCTTGAAATCTCCTATGAACACTACATTGTGTTACCCAAGGGCAAGAAAGTGATATCACCTTTAAAATAGAGTACCCATCCTTCCCTTAACTTGACATTAGAATTCCTTTTAGATAGATGTATTTCATTTAATACGTAATGTATGTGTTTACTTAAAGTGTATTGATGCAAAATCTCGAAGATTTAACCAAAAAGGCATTAACCTTTGATGTAAAACAAAAGTAAGGAAAAGATACCCACCCAGTGGCTGAATTGCACAATTGGAAACCAGGATCAATCCTGGCTTCTCCGCTTGACCAAATTGCCTGATCCTAGGCAATTACTTTATTTCACTGTGCCTACTTTTCCCCCCAGTCTCACATTTATAAAACTCTTCAGTACATCAGCTCATCATGTGTGGCATACAACAGCTTCGCCTGAGTGGGTTTTTTAACCTATAATGTTGCTCCCTCTATGATATCCTTGAAGTCAAGCATGGTGCACACCACAACTGACTTGTATCTTAAATCACTCATGGTAAGCAGATATGGCGGTGCGAAGCATGAATGGTTCTTGGTGCATTTCTGGTAAACACCTCTCAATGCAGTGATTCAGTGTGATGTACACAGCTCGATCCTATTCTCCATTAAAGACGTCTACACGTTAAGGCACTTGGGGGCCTGCAATGCTGGAGCAAATTTGACAGGATCTAAAACACGCTCAAAAAGTAGCCCTTTGAGATGGCAGCAAAGGACATTGTTAGGGCACGGATGTCGAATAGCGTGTTTCACATCACTGAACTGGTGCCTGTGAGAGGCATCAGTGCCCGACTGACTGATTGCCTATGCAGTTTACTGCGAAGTAGTGACATACAGCTAAATCTAGAGGTGAAACCACTGTGGAATCATCGCTAGCCATTTTAGATTGTGAGTTCGTACTTCCTCCCAAAAAAGATCAGGCCCTGTGAAAATAGCTTTAGGGCCTAATTACTAGTTTGGCAGTGTGGGAGCGGACCGCCACGCCGGCGACCCACGCCTACACCACCAAACCTGTGTGCGCACCACCCGACAAATTACAAATTTCCTCATGTCTGGCAGGTTTTTGTGGTGGCCCACGGAGGTGCCCTTGAAAAAGGGCACCGCAATGGGAACGCCGAAAACAGTTCCTGCACGGCATATAATGTAAAGTCCATGCAGTGCAGGAACTGGGGTGCATGCACACAAGGGAGCACATGTTGTGCCCCCCTGCATTCACCCCCATGCATATGGGCAACAAGGGGGCCCTGTTTGTTCAGGATCGCCAGACTTTTTTAGTTTTTTTTAAACATCTGTTTATTGAATGTTCTGTTACATTTTTGTTATACAGTTTACATAGTTGCCTACACAGTAGTCATAAATGCATTGCTCCTATGTTATTTGATCTGGGCTTCTAGTACATATCATGTGGGAGTGAATAGCCAATTACATCATGAAGTTACATAGGCGAAGACATCTGTACATGCCAACAATTACATATTGTTTTTACCGGCAGATTGAGTGTTGCATCCATTAGATTTCAATAAGTGAGGCATCTGCAGATGTTTAAATAAACAGCAAAACTCAACAAAAGAAACAGCATTAAGAAAACTAAGCATTAGCGCGATAATCCCTTCCTGCACATTGACCTACCCCACTTCATTTCTGTTTTGTCTTCATCATTTTGCGGTCACAATTTACGTTTGTACCCAGTCATTTGCGAATGTTTGAAAAATGTAACAAATGCACTCATGATCAATAGGCAGCCAGTGCAGTCAGGATTGTTTTACCCATGACAATCAGTTAATTGTCTATGGTAACTCTATTGCAGAGGGAGGGGCTCAGAGTATAGACCTCCATGACACCACTGGCGGTCCTGAAACTCGTAATATGCTTGGCAGTTCTACAGTGGCACCATCAGCATATTGATGAGCCCCTGACCGATGTGCCATGGCGGTTCCCTGGTAGTTGCAGCGGTGTAATGTTGGTCCTACCACCAAAGTTGTAGACTTTGAGCGTTCCTTGAAGTTTGTAAGTGTGGTTACATGGGCCACTGTTATCAATGAGTGCACGGAAGTCCTTTAATTTAGGCCTGACTAACACGTAACCCATACACATATAAAGGCCATCACGTCATATGGTACCCCCTTTGCTGTAGTTTGCCAATGCTATGTCCGTCATTAGCTAGGCTTATTGTGCACCTCTGTTGTGATTTGTCCATCTGCTCTGTTACATAAATTGTCTTATGTCTCACATAGATTAATATGCCCATATACTACATGTTTTTTCTATCATTGCCTAATGACCCCATGTGCCATCCACATTTGTGCCGCTTCACTTCGTACATGGCGGCGCAGGACCTCGTGGTAGTGGTGACCTGTGGCGTGCTCAATGTTTTTTGTGCAAAAAAATTGCAACATTTGCACAAATTATTGCTCCCTAGGCTAGGGTGTGTCCTTGTCCTTCCATGCCCCAAAACATCCCTCAGACAGACATGGGCCTTAGGGATGCCAGTGTGGCTTTGCCCTCTGCCAATTCTTGCTCTTCAGTACCTTAACAATTTGAAGTACCCCTTTGCTGTAATGGCATAACCCACACTGGCCCCTGGCTCAGCAGCCATGTGTCATTTGTTTTGCCAAAATGTCTGTGTTACAAAATTTGCTTTACTAAATAAATGAGGGTCTGGTTTGAAAATGGAAAAATCCATTGATCCCAGGAGGAAATTCTAAATTCAGAGGAGTTTAATTTTAGAGTGTCAGTTTCCCCCCGGGACTGTCATTATAGTGGAGGCCCTTCTCCCTGGTGGACTTTCCATTACTATCCAGCTGTAAATCGGTGACCTCTTCATCACTTACCATGCTCAATGCTGCCACAGAGAGGGGCCCTGGCCTACCTATTAGAAGTGAGTCGTCATTTTCATAAAAAAGCACCATTCTCCCAGACAACAGTGCTCCATTTCTGCCAAGGTCACATTTTGGACATGGGTCATGTGCAGTTGCATGGGTTTATGTATTATGGAATTGGTTATTCATGTGGTTCTTTTTCTGTCGTCATGTAATTGTCTATGTCTGCACAATTTGTGTTTGCTGTCTGTTATTGCTTCAATTATTGACTCTCAAAGGAGCGACAAATTTGCATTTGTGTGCCTATTTGCCTTTTGCAAACTGTAAACTTGGACGGTTGGGTTTGGATTCACACCTTTTATCCCTACCATACATCTATTTGCTTATCTTATAATGCTACGTGTATTGTATGGTGAACTGCTCACACACTTTTCCTTATTTCTCCACTTATTTTGGCGTTTTGGAGTAAGCATGTCTACCCTTTTGATACTTCCAAAGGACAGGACCCAGACAAAGGGAGGGCAGAATGTGTCCTGTCCAGTAGGGCTGGGGCTCCTAGCTAATACTATAAAGGATGCATATTCAAATACAAGTTCCATTAGAATGTGAGCTCAGTCAATTCTAATTTCAAGAGTTTCCAGTAGTGCATGTGCCTGGGTGGATTTGGCTCTTAAAGCGGGTTGAAAGTATGTCACAGTCTTGGGCTTTGCACTCCCAGTTGTATTCCTTTGAGGTTCATCGATTTGAATGACCTTTGCTGGGCCAGGTTGACAGCTGATGGACATAGGTTCCCTGCTGGGATGGAGCATGAAACTAATTTCTGTGAGTGAGTGAGTGAGTGAGTGAGTGAGTGAGTGAGTGAGTGAGTGAGTGAGTGAGTGAGTGAGTGAGGGAGTGAGTGAGTGAGTGAGTGAGTGGGATCTTCTTCCCAGTAGACTTTGTGGATGGTGCAGAGAAGTTGGAATTGGAGTTAGAGCCTCGCTTCGACCAGTAGTCAGCGAAGGGCTTTCAGAGCATGTTGGAGGTGTGTGCTACCTGGTTTTATATCCTCTATATATCCTGGCACTTAATAATTTGTGGCTAAGTGATGCATCTGGTAAACCGCGTATCATAAAGCTGTTATTTCATGAGTCTCCATATAAACCTATGCTTTTCCTTTTCTATTGACATTTTAACATGCCTCATATCCTATTCTCGTCGCATTGATGTGGGCAATTCATCTTCTGGATCTGTCAATTATCCGACCACTGCCTGCCATTCAACCAGACCCAGGGGGGTCGCTCACCGGAGCAACGAGCACGCCGTGAGGGAAACGGCTCCAGTACATTGCAGCTCCTCACCGCCCGGTCATCCATTCAACGCCGTGAGGGCAACGGCTGCAGACCGGGACCCGGACAGCGGACTACAGTACCCAGCAGCCCCGGGCAGGTCGCAGGCCCGTGACGCTCCCAACGCGCCCGGAGGCGCCATAAGATCTTCGAGTGCCGAGCGCTCTTGGGGGTCGCTCACCGGAGCAACGAGCACGCCGTGAAGGAAACAGCACCAGTACATTGCAGCTCCTCACCGCCCGGTCATCCATTCAACACCGTGAGGGCAACGGCTGCAGACCCGGACCCGGACAGCGGACTATAGTACCCAGCAGCCCCGGGCAGGTCGCAGGCCTGTGACGCTCCCAACGCGCCCGGAGGCGCCATAAGATCTTTGAATGCCTCCCGCTCCGCGGGACGCGCCAGGCAAAGCCTGGGCAAAGGGCGGGAGTCTGTGGCAGTCCGGGGCAGGACGAGGCTGGGCTGGGCCACTGACTCTGGTTGCCGCTAAGTATAACTATATTCTCTTTCTGAAGCCCCTTCGGACCTATTTGGTGGAGATCACTATTTTCTGTTGTCTTCCACAGATCTGCGTTACGTAATAGGCGCAGACATAGTCCTTTTTTTTACTTTTAAGTGCAATCCATGATAGCTTTAGTATTTAATTAGTATAAAATTAACTTTAGGGGGATATATTTTATAGGTTGCAATCATGTCTAAACAAAAATCCACTAAAACCCCGTCAGTACCACCCACTTTAGATAATTATTTAGTTAAAGTGGTTAACAAAATTAATACTGAACGGCGATGGTCATTAGGGCGGGGGAACTCCCCTAACAATTCACCCAGTCTGCTTACCCAGACACAGATATCTGCACCAGTAGTTAACGACAGTTGTGATTCTGATGATCCTGATACAATTAACGTGGAATTACCAGTAGAACCGATACCCAATCAGGTTATGATAGATGATTCTATTGATAATCCGGAACCTTGTACCCCGGCCCCCAGAGTAGTTAGAGCCTGTAGGAAAGTCCAAACGAAAAGGGGGGTAATTCGTAATAAAAAAAGGGTAACCACATCACCCAAACAAAATCGTCGGCGACGACGAGATCACAGATAAAGAAGGTACAGTTACGTTGAACACCAACCAATTTGATCTCCTGCTGAGCATCATTGATGCCAAGATAGATAAGATCATCAAACCCTTGGTAGATAAACTTGATTTGATAACAACGGAGCTAAACAGATTGGGATGCCTTCTGAGTACCCGCCCTGATCTGGCAGGAAGTCCAAAACCCATTGGAAAAGCCCCTAGTATCAGTAATGAAATGCCTATTCCTTGTGAGGGGGGGTCAAGTGCTAATAAGACAGTGACGCCAGTGCCCCCGCAAGCGGCTTGTTTAGAAAAACAGGACACAGTAGTAGCCGCTGCTGAGAGTAAGGAGGGATGGACAGAAGTCAGGAGGAAACGTTTTATTAATCTTCCCCCTGACTGCGCGCCCTATGTGGTGGTTTTAACTAATGTACCACCCTCTGATTCATTAATGACCCAGCGCCAGCAGGAATCACACGCTTCATTAAAAAATAAAACAGTTTCTTGGCTGCACAAGCAATGTGGGTTCCCAACGGCCTACTCTGACCAAATTTTGTCTGCAAGAAGGGTTAATTGGATAGGTAATTCCAGAAAGAGTTGTAGGGGCGACTGTGTTATTGTTCATTTTCAGCATCCACAACACGTCGCGACGGTTCTGCTGAGAGCAGCCTCTTTGCCAACCAATGATAATAGTGTGTTGCCACGCCCAATTGGTTATTCTTATAGCCATCTTATGACTAATCCACCCAAAGATTATACCAGAACCAGGCCACTCATGTCTTTTAATTATCCAGTTTTTGACATCCCAATGCAGAACCGATTCCATATGTTAAATAGCATGGACTCCAACGATTGACATAACCAGGTTTCGGGGACTAATCTAAACCCGAACTATGATTGTGGGGAGTCATCAAGTGGAAATTTGGACGGGGGTGTTGGTTCTAATGAAATTATGAATATGGACAATCCTGTTCCAATCCAGGGGGCTGATTTAAACCTGAACAATGTTTGTGGGGAGCCACCAAGGGAAAATTTAGACTGGGGAGATGGCTCTAATGAAACTACGATCTTGGATAACCCTGGCCCAAGGAGCAAAGGGATAACTATTGTTAGCTGGAACATTGCAGGTTTGAAATCTAAAGGTAATGTACCAGGTTGGATGGATTGTGTTAATACCTACGATGTTCTCTGTTTCCAGGAGACATGGTCCAGGGAGGACGTTAAGAATGAGGGGTTTGTTTCCTATAATTTGCCTGCACTGGGTACTGGCCCAGGGAGAGCTAAAGGTGGCTTAGTAATATTGGTATCTATCTCCCGCCCGATTGTAGTAAAAAGGTATATTACCGTAGGAGCCCATGTGCAGATTCTTTGGCTCCATGGTGATTTGGGTCGTAATATCTTACTGATAAATTACGATAACAATATTTTTGACAACTCTAGGGTAACAGTTGTAAATGACCTGGCAAATGTGATTGATAACCTGAACTTAGAAGCTAATGTTTCTTTTGATTTTATATGGGTAGGCGATTCAATATTATTTTATGTGAATTGTCGACACAAAAAGTTAGTGGGGTTACTGACAACGCTGGATCAAATGACTTGCATTTTGCACATAATAATTATGGGGAAACTTTGAATAAATTTATGGGCTGCCATGACTTAGAAATTCTAGACTTTGTTAAAGGGGAACAAGTACAGACTATCCCCACCTTTAAGAGTCGGCATATCAGTACCACTACTAGTTCGGTCATAGACCACGTGATTGTTTCCTCCCATATTGTTTCATGTTGTGCTCCCCCTAGGATTGAGGTAACTTCAATTAGTGATCACAATTTTACTATCCTGGAAACCACCTTCTGGGGAGGAAGCTTTGTTAAAATAGGGAGTACAATCACTAATGTAGAACCCCACAGACAAAATGGTGTCAGACTTAAATGGGCAGGGGACAAGGCCCATGAGTTAATCGGCTCTATTGTCAGGGACTGTCTGGTAGATATCAATCTGATCCTTGATAATGTTACCGATCATGAACAGGTTTTATTTGCTTTTAAAGGGGTTAATCAATTAATCGATGCCAGGTTCACGCGACCGAGCAATGCCCAACGTAGAAATGGACCGGGTTGGTTTGATCACACGTGCACCACTTCATTAACCAAAATTAAAAAGTGCTCTTGCCCAAAAGCCTAGGGACACTGGTCTTATTACAAAATTAAGATTAGAATATAAGAATACCCTGAAAAGGAGGAAGTCTGAGCTACAGCAACAGGCCTGGTATTCCCTCAACCAAGCTGCTGAACTATCCAATAGTACCCTGTTCTGGGCTACGGTTAACTCCCCTTTCCTTAAGGATGAAAATACTTTGGAGCTAACATCTAATGTCCCTAGTGATGGATGGGTAACACACTCTTCTAACATTTTTGATTCTAATAGTGGCGCATTTACCAACCTTAATAGTTCGACTGCTCTGCCGCTGGACATCTCTGTGGGTGA
The DNA here is from genome assembly GCF_964263255.1 of Lissotriton vulgaris. Taxonomy (NCBI): domain Eukaryota; kingdom Metazoa; phylum Chordata; class Amphibia; order Caudata; family Salamandridae; genus Lissotriton; species Lissotriton vulgaris. The sequence goes on from NC_141700.1 coordinate 162,630,075, forward strand.
GGTGGAGCTTGGCATACGTACAAGCAAGGGGGGAAAGCCCAGGGCCCTGACGGGGTGCCCATTGATGTTTATAAAGCGGCCCCTGAGATGTGGAGCTCCCTTCTGGCTATTGTTTTTAACACTGCAGTTTGTTCCAAGGCCCTCAATACCTGGGGGGATGTTGGACAGGCCACATGAAGGGCTCGCTCCCTCCCCGCACGACCAGGCCCGAGCCCAGTTCCTCAAGTGTTACCCGCCACCACTACCCGTTTTCCGTCCCCTCTGGGACCCCTGCCTCTGAACATCTCGACCTCGTGGGCCCGATCCCCTACCGGCCTGCTCGCCCGACCTGGGCGCCATCTTGGACACAGCACCACGAGGCCGCGTGGCCTCCGATCGACCCTAACCCTGGGCCTGGCCAGGCCCCGACATCCCGGCACCACCATCCACCCAGGAGGTGAGCGGACTACTTGGCAGGTCAATGGGAGAAAGAGGTGTCGATGGCTATCCCCCGCCAAGGGCCGATCAACCCCAGCTCCCCCAGGCGCTGGCTCCACCCCCCTGCTGGGTGTCTGGACTCCCTCATCCCGGACCTCCCGACCCCCAAGTGCGAGGGTCCGGACATCAGAGGGCGCCAGACCTATAACTGGGGCAGCTCCAGAGCAGGAGGGCAGTTGTATCCTGGAGTCGAGAGACGCAGTGAAGAACTCATCCTTGACGGACTACTGGCGCTGCCGTAGCCCTACCTTGCGAACTACCGTCCTGCCTGCTGGCGCTGCCGCAACTTTCTGAAACCTTCATCGTCGTCGGGACCTGCTGGCGTGGCCGCGGACCGTTTGTAACCACTACCTTCATCGGGACCAGCTGGCTCCGCCGCGGACCGTCGCCTTCCACCATCTCGGGACCTGCTGGCTCGGCCGCGGCCCGAACATCTAGAACGCCGAGCTCGAGGATTGAGAGCTATTTCATCTAACCAATTGGTAACAAGACTGTCCCGCTACCCCCTTACCCAACCAAGAGACCAGAATAGAGGGGACCCCTGAGTCCAGACCTCCTTGTACCATTTCACCGTACTTAAAGAATCGCTTATAAAGTAACGTTGAACCTTATCCTTGTGTGGTGTACGTCTGTGGGGGGGAAGTTACTTGTCTGTACGATCGCTGGAGACGGCTCTCCCCGGAGACCTCTCCCCCTATCCTCGGCCGACCCTCCAGGTCCGTCTAACATTGGTGGCCAGCGGCGCGATCCGAATCACCGCATAATCGTACAGAGAGTAGCTCACCCCACGACGAAATCACCATGACAACCAAAGAAAGCGGATCCACCGAGAAATTCCAGATGGAGAAACTGGAAGAATATAGCCATCGTGAGTTGAAACAATTCTGCATTGAACTAGGTATCACTACCACCGGTCTAAGTACTAAAGACGATTTCAAGCACGCCCTTGAGTCCTGGGCAGAAACCGGGGCCGTCAGACCCCCGGACCAAAATGTTGCAGCAGCAGAGAAAAACTCCACGGCTTCCGAGGAACAAAGAACGGGTCTCTCGCAAGATGAGATCCAAGAACGAGAAAAAACCCGACTACATGAACTAGAAATGGCCCGGCTCAAAATGGATGGTGAACTCAAGTTAGCCGAACAGAAACTAAACCTAGAACATCTGCGACTCCGAGAAGAACGGGAAGAGAAACAGAGACAAAGAGAGCTCGAGGAAAAGAGACTGGCATATGAACATGAGCGCAAATTAGCTGAGATAGACTTACGCAAGCAGAACCAAGAATTAGGGGTGCCCGAGCAACCTCGCACCCCAGGGGCAACAGAGAAAAAGGTACACATCCCCAAGGATGTCGTCCGAGAATATTTTCGAGAGGACGACATCCAGCAATGGTTCAAGGCCTACGAAATCGCTATGACCTCCCACCGGATCGATCGAAGCGACTGGGGAGCCGGACTATGGGGGAGGTTCCTAAATGAGGGCCGCGATGCCCTGCTACAGCTCCCAGACCATCTGATGACCTCCTATGACCACATGAAAGCTGCCCTCCTCACCCGCTATGGGCTCACACCCGAAATGTACCGCCAGAGGTTCCGAGACTGCACCCGGATCCCGGGTACAACTTGGGTGGAATACGTGAACTATTTCAGCCGAGCCTTCGAGGGTTGGATCAAGGGAAGCAACGTAACGACCTACGAACAACTCTTCAATCTCATGGTATGGGAGCATCTGTCAAACAACTGCTTCATCGAGCTCAGGCAGCACCTCCTCGACAGCAAATTGACTGATCCACGGCAGCTCGCCGCCGAGGCTGACCGGTGGGAAATCACCCGAGTGGGCCGGAATGGGTCCTATGAGCAGAACCGGAACCACCACGGTCAGCACCGTCCCCGAGGAGGAGGAGGGGGCCAAGGACGAGGAAAGGACAACGCTCCGGCCGCCCCCGCTACCAGCACCCCACCCCCGGCCAACCGGGGCAACACCCCGGCACGGCCGGGGTACAGAGCCAATGTCACGTGTCACCGATGCCAGCGAGTCGGCCACTACGCAAACGACCCAAATTGTCCACAGAGCCAGACCCCGAGGCCCCGCCAGATAGCTGCCGCCGCCCTGGGGGAAGAACAAATCTCTGAGGAACATGAAGAATATGAGCAAGAACACCAAGAATGGGAGCCAGCCGCCATGGCTCTAGCATGCTTAGGGGGAAGAGACATGGTCCCGCGGGTCCCCCTGCCCGCCAACACCCGGAAGTACAGTCAATGGGTGAGCATTAATGGACGCCGGGCCGAAGCCCTACGTGACACCGGGGCCAGTGTAACAGCCGTCCGCTGTCACCTGGTGACCCCAGAACAGATCCTGCCGAACATTCTCTGCCCTGTCCGTTCAGTCGACAATTCGGAGAGTCTATGTCGGATGGCTTGCGTCCCCTTCGAGTGGGGAGGAGTCTCCGGCATGTTGAAAGTAACGGTCTGAGATGACGCCCCCGTAGACTGTCTCCTGGGGAATGACCTTGAAAGCTCCCCGTGGGCCGCCGTAGAAAGGAGAGAGCACCTGGGGATGTTGGGCATCCCGGACTGGGCGTGCGTCACCACCCGGTCCATGGCCGCCCGTGCCATCCCCCGACCCGAAGAACCTGAATGGCCGGCACCTCCGCCCCCGGTTGCTCCAGTAGAAGGCGCCGACCGTGCCGTCCCCCCAGAACAAACTCCCGAGGGGCCCGTTCAGCCTCAGGACCTTTCCGGCCTGGATCAGTGGCATCAGGGGGGGGGGGCCCACCCAGGAACAGTTTCGCCAAGAACAGAAGACCTGTCCCTCCCTCGAGGGACTCCGCCAACAAGCCCTCGCTCAGAGCGCAGGGGATACTTCCGGGACACATTGGGTCTATTGGGACAATGACCTGTTGTACAGCGAACAGAGAATCGCGGAGTTAGGGGCCAGTCGAGTGCTAGTGGTGCCCCTCCGCTTTAGAGACTTCTTGCTAAACCTGGCCCACGATGTCCCCCTGGCTGGCCACCTGGGTCAAGATAAAACCTACAGTCGCCTGGTGACCCACTTTTTCTGGCCTAAAATGAGGAACGATGTACTCCAGCACTGCCGGTCTTGCCCCACGTGCCAAGCCAGTGGGAAGAGCGGCCGCAAGCTGAAAGCCCCCCTGCAACCATTTCCAGTGATCACCACCCCGTTCGAGAGGGTGGGGATAGACATTGTGGGGCCCCTCGACCCCCGTACAGCACAAGGACATCGGTTCATCCTGGTACTGGTGGACCACGCCACCCGCTACCCTGAGGCTGTTCCCCTGCGAACTGTGACAGCCCCGGTAGTCGGCCGGGCCCTGATGGGGATCTTCTCCCGTGTGGGCTTCCCCCGAGAAGTCGTCAGTGACCGGGGCACAAACTTTATTTCAAAATACATGAAGTCCCTCTGGCAACAGTGTGGGGTCACCTACCGATTCACGACCCCCTATCACCCTCAAGGAAACGGACTCGTTGAGCGGTTCAACCGCACGCTCAAAGGGATGATTGGGGGGTTGGAAGAGCCCCTCCGTCGCCAATGGGATGTGCTACTACCGTGCCTTCTCTTTGCCTACCGAGAAGTCCCCCAGAAGTCCCTCGGCTTCAGCCCGTTTGAACTCTTGTATGGACACCCGGTACGAGGGCCGCTCAGCCTAGTCAAAGAAGGCTGGGAAATGCCCCCTCTAAAGAACCCTCCCGATGTTTTCAGGTACCTCCTAACTCTCCGCAACCAGACCCGACGATTCAGAGAGATGGCAAGGGCAAACTTGGAGGCCAGTCAGGAGGACATGAAAAGGTGGTACGACCAAAATGCCTCCTCCATCGAATTTGAACCCGGCCAACAAGTATGGGTAATGTCCCCCACCGAACCATGCGCCCTGCAAGACAAATGGACGGGGCCCTTCAAAGTGATCGAGCGCAAGGGCCCTGTCACCTATCTCATCGATATGGAATCTTCACGGAACCCTCTCCGGGTTCTCCACGCTAATAGACTGAAACCCCATTTTGTGCGCTCAGAACTCAGCCTCCTGATGGCAACAGACAATGGAGCCGAGGAGGACTCCGAACCCCTCCCTGACCTCCTACGGACTCGGGAGAAGGACGGCTCCGTGGACGGGGTCCGACTCTCGGAGGCCCTCACCCTGGAACAACGCCAGGGATGCCAAGACCTCCTGCTACAGTTCGCCAGCCTGTTCTCCCTCACCCCAGGGGTCACCCCCTGGTGCGTACACGACGTGGACACTGGGGACAGTCCCCCTATCGGCCACCGGGCCTACCGCGTACCAGATCGGGTACGGGCCTGCATCCAAAAGGAGGTGGCCCGGATGCTCACGCTCGGGGTCATCGAGCCCTCCGACAGCCCATGGGCCAGCCCAGTAGTACTGGTCCCCAAAGCGGCCGCCCCCGGCGCCACACCAGAACTCCGGTTCTGCGTCGACTACCGGGGCTTGAATGCGGTCACCAGAACAGACGCACATCCCATTCCCCGGGCAGATGAACTAATCGACCGCATGGGAGCTGCCCGCTACCTCAGTATCTTCGACCTGACGGCGGGCTACTGGCAGATCGGCCTCACACCCCGGGCCCAAGAACGATCTGCATTTTCCACTCCTGATGGACACTATCACTTCAAGGTCATGCCATTCGGCATGAAGAATGCCCCAGCAACGTTTCAGCGGCTAGTTAATCAGGTCCTGGCGGGGCTTGAAGAATTCAGCGCCGCCTACCTGGACGATATCGCTGTATACAGCCACCACTGGTCCGACCACCTCCACCACCTCCGGGAGGTGCTACAGGCCCTTCAACGAGCTGGCCTCACGATCAAGGCCAGCAAATGCCAAATTGGCCAGGGGTCCGTGACCTATCTCGGACACCAGGTGGGAAGCGGTCTGGTGGCCCCTCTGCAACTCAAGATCGCTGCCATCCAATCTTGGCAGCCCCCCATCACCCAGACCGAGGTACGCGCCTTTTTGGGACTCACAGGCTACTACCGGCGGTTCGTGAGAGACTATGGCAGTATTGTGGGGCCCCTCACGGAACTCACATCCAAAAACCACCCAAAGAAGGTCAACTGGACCCCAGACTGTCAAGCGGCCTTCGAGAAGCTGAAGGCCGCCATGTGCTCCGCCCCGGTACTCCAGGCCCCCGACTACAGTCGGGAATTTATCGTCCAGACGGATGCCTCCGACCATGGCATTTGGGCAGTCCTTTCCCAGTTGAACACCGAAGGACTTGACCAGCCAGTGGCTTTCATCAGCCGGCGACTCCTGGCCCGAGAACAACGCTGGAGCACCATCGAGAGGGAGGCCTTCGCCGTGGTATGGGCCCTCAAAAAGCTCCGGCCCTACCTCTTCGGCACCCACTTCCGGGTACAGACCGATCATCGGCCCCTGCAGTGGCTAATGCAGATGCGGGGGGAAAACCCGAAACTACTACGTTGGTCCATCTCCCTGCAGGGGATGGACTTCACTGTGGAACATCGACCTGGGCAAGACCACGCCAACGCAGATGGCCTGTCACGCTTTTTCCGCCTCGACGAGGAGAGTCCCCAAGAGGATGGGTGACTCTCCCCGCCTTCAGCTGGGGGGGACGCATGTTGGACAGGCCACATGAAGGGCTCGCTCCCTCCCCGCACGACCAGGCCCGAGCCCGGTTCCTCAATGTTACCCGCCACCACTACCCGTTTTCCGTCCCCTCTGGGACCCCTGCCTCTGAACATCTCGACCTCGTGGGCCCGATCCCCTACCGGCCTGCTCGCCCGACCTGGGCGCCATCTTGGACACAGCACCACGAGGCCGCGTGGCCTCCGATCGACCCTAACCCTGGGCCTGGCCAGGCCCCGACATCCCGGCACCACCATCCACCCAGGAGGTGAGCGGACTACTTGGCAGGTCAATGGGAGAAAGAGGTGTCGATGGCTATCCCCCGCCAAGGGCCGATCAACCCCAGCTCCCCCAGGCGCTGGCTCCACCCCCCTGCTGGGTGTCTGGACTCCCTCATCCCGGACCTCCCGACCCCCAAGTGCGAGGGTCCGGACATCAGAGGGCGCCAGACCTATAACTGGGGCAGCTCCAGAGCAGGAGGGCAGTTGTATCCTGGAGTCGAGAGACGCAGTGAAGAACTCATCCTTGACGGACTACTGGCGCTGCCGTAGCCCTGCCTTGCGAACTACCGTCCTGCCTGCTGGCGCTGCCGCAACTTTCTGAAACCTTCATCGTCGTCGGGACCTGCTGGCGTGGCCGCGGACCGTTTGTAACCACTACCTTCATCGGGACCAGCTGGCTCCGCCGCGGACCGTCGCCTTCAACCATCTCGGGACCTGCTGGCTCGGCCGCGGCCCGAACATCTAGAACGCCGAGCTCGAGGATTGAGAGCTATTTCATCTAACCAATTGGTAACAAGACTGTCCCGCTACCCCCTTACCCAACCAAGAGACCAGAATAGAGGGGACCCCTGAGTCCAGACCTCCTTGTACCATTTCACCGTACTTAAAGAATCGCTTATAAAGTAACGTTGAACCTTATCCTTGTGTGGTGTACGTCTGTGGGGGGGAAGTTACTTGTCTGTACGATCGCTGGAGACGGCTCTCCCCGGAGACCTCTCCCCCTATCCTCGGCCGACCCTCCAGGTCCGTCTAACAGGGGAATCGATCATTATCCTGATATATAAAAAGGGCAGTAGGTCGGATGTGAAAAATTATCGCCCCATTTCCCTACTTGACTCTTCAGTCATGATTATGAGCAGAGTCATGCTGGTCAGGTTAGAGGAATGGGCCGAGCAAGAGGGTATACTGGCCGACAGCCAATATGGATTTAGAAAGGGCAGGGGTACCCTAGATCAGTGTATTAACCTTGACCTACTGATCAGGAAACAAGGCTCTCTTTATCTCTGCTTTGCAGACCTAAGTAGTGCCTTTGATTTGGTCGATCATACTCTTTTATGGACAACACTGTTACAGCTAGGTGTGCCAGAGGGTATAATTTTCTTTTTAGCCAGGCTATATGGGAAATTACAAACTTGTGTACGTTTTGGCCGTAATGGGGAATGCACCCCGAAATTTAGAGTTAAGAGAGGGATAAAACAGGGCTGTGTATTGGCCCCCCTCCTTTTTATCTTATTTATTAATGGAATTGATGCTATTTTAAAAAACGTAAATGCAGATGCCCCCAAGATCAAAGGTGTCCCTGTGCCGGTGTTACTTTACGCCGATGACGCTGTATTGCTCTCAAGAACCCCTTTGGGGCTGCAGCGCTTGATCAATAGATTTTCCATCTTTATAAAAGAAAGAAAACTAATCATTATTAAAGGGAAAACACATACCATGACCTGTGGGGCAAAGCAAATTTTTAAATGCTTTTTTTATTGACGGTGACAAGGTGCAACATGTAAATAAATTTTGTTACCTTGGTATAACCTTCTGCAAAGACAGAAAATGGCTTAATGAATTTAATAATATCCGTAACAAGATGGCCAAAAATGCTCATGGTGTTTTTAGGTTTGCGGCAAAGGTCGGGGACCGCCGCACCAGGGACATGCTCACTATTTATCAAGCAAGATGTGTCACTATTACACTTTATGGGGCGGGTGTTTGGGGCCACAAATGTGACCATAATTTGCAGCAGGAGGAAAAACGTTTTTTTTTAAAAACTGCTGGCTCTGTCTGCGTCCGCCCCAACTGAGCTAATCCATTGAGAATTGGATACTAACTACTTGATTGATCTATTATCCTTGAGGCCACTTATGATTTGGCGCTCCATTTGGCTACAAGAAGAAAAGTCTTTTAATAGATCTATAATTGAGGATTGTCTCTCTCTGGATAAACACCTTAATATTCCCTGATTAAAATATGTGGCTGTTTGTTTTTCTGAGATATTTAATTTTAACGTATTGAGTGACCCTAGTGCAGCATCCCTGATTTCTAAAGCAGAACTGAAAAACAATTTTCTGACTTTCAGAGCGAGGAAGCGGGCACTAGAAAATAGATCTTTATCCACTGTCTTGTTCTAGAGCACTTATAAGGTTGGCGAAGGATTTCCAAATTACTTAGCCATGGTGACAAGGCCATCGCATAAGTTTGTATTGACCAGATTAAGGTTTGGTGTAGCTTCCGATTCTTAAGAAGCACCCAACTGGGCCTTGTTTATGTGATGGTATATCCAAGCAGAGCACCTTGCACTTTTTACTGTTTTGTAAACTGTACACAAATTTTCGTATTGCCTATTTGAAACCTATGTTTGTTAAATATGGTGTACATACAGTTAATCAGGCTATGAGTTTAATTTTTAATCTGCAATTCGCCGATATCTGTTTTTATACTGCCACGTTTCTAAACCAGTCTATCAATGCCAGTAAAAGCATGTGTTTTTAAGAGTTATGTCTGTTAACTCTCTGGTTGTTTTTTATCCTGAAATTTATTGTATGTAATATTTACTGTATTTTTATCCTTGTGCTTTTATGGTCATTTACATGTGTCGAATAAAGCTTCATGAATTGAATTGAATTGAACATGCCTCATATCCCATTCTCGTTGCATTGATGTGGGCAATTCCTCTTCTGGATCTGTCAATTATCCGACCACTGCCTGCCATTCAACCAGATCATCTGCCAGCTCAGCGTCAATTTCTTGTGACTCTTCTCTTCTGTCGCCTATTCAGCCGCATCCGTGCCCAAGCTGCCATTTCTAGCGCTGTGTTTGCCTTCCGATCAATAGCCAACCATCTCTCTGCTTTCTTGCTAACAGTAGGGCAAGCTGTGTTGTTTTTTGCACAACTTATTTTAAATGTTTATAGGTGGCACATCCAACAAATAAACCTATAGAGACAATTGCAGCGTCGAATTTGCGCATTTCTAATTCCTTTCAATAGAGTTGTGCCTTTGTGCATGTCCGCATCATGTATGTAAAGGTTGCAGTGTCAGCAGGGCTTTAAGTGGGCCGGGTCGCACCGGGTCTGAGCACCAGCAGTTTTTTAAAGGGGGCCTCAAAACGGGTCTCTATCGCGCTCTGTTCACAAGTGGTCCATTTTTTCCGGACTGCAGTGACAGCAGGCACATTATGTGGGCGTGTTCACACTGCTCACTTCTCACTAGTAGAGAAGTTACGGCATGACGTCATGCCAGGTGAGCGTTGTAGGGGAAGGGAAATCCTTAAGAGAGTAATTTTCTCTCTGGATTACTTCTCTTTTTGAAACTCAGGAGCAGAAACATTGTTGAAGTGTCACCAGGGCTTTAAGTGGAAGCTTTTTCAATATTATATACAAGCCATAGTTGCTGCTTATTTATCTTATACAACTAACAACCACTGACAAAGCCAAAAGTCCTGACTTCTTGTAGGTATAATGTTACTTGTTGTTTCATATATCTGTATGCAATGACAGAAACAGCAAAAGTAAAAGTCGGGCGGCACACTATATGCTAAGCACAGATGTTTAGCTATGTGTTTTCAAGCCACGCCCTTAATTACATTGGCCACGCCCCTATCAGAGACCCCCCAGTTTTTTCATCCCACGTAAAGCCCTGAGTGTCAGCATCACACTTTTGAGATTCTGCATGCTTTTTTTCATCTTATTTAATATCTGTGTAGTGATGTACACCCAATGTTTATATATTGAAATGTGGAGCCAGAATTTAGCGCTAGCAGACCCCTTCTGGGCCCTTTCTTCACCAACGTCAGTGTTTTGGGCCAATCATTATCCCATTTAATTTTTTTAATTGATGCATATCATCCCTTATCGCTTTATCTAGTAAAATAATAGCACCCCTGGACATAGGCTCATCCAAAATGGCCTGCAACAACCCAATTTGTTAGGGGCCCGGTCTTCTCCATTCTAGGGCCCAGGTTCTGAAAACTGTCACGGAACACAGTGCAGTGCCTGACAGAGGGGGGGGGGGGGGGGGGGGGGCCGGAGAGCATCATCTCTTCAGAGACATGGCTCTCTTCTCCCTCTCCCTAGCGCCGGCGCAGATTTCAGCTACACCTCAGCGCCATGGTGCTAGGGTGCGTACCTGAGTCTACCATAGATTTGGTACAGGAAGGGTGTCCTTCCTGTACAAAATACTATGCCTAGGCACACTTCAAAGCTTTTCGTACTTTATATGTGTGCTGCACAGTGTAGCACGCATGCAAAGTCGGAAAATAAAGGAAAAATGAAAACATTTCTCTTTTTAACGCCTGCTTGACAGCCGCTTTAAGTTTTTGCACTAAACCCTGCCTAGTAATGTTAGTAGATAGGGTTTAGCAACAAAAGCATGACTGGTTGCATGGGAACACCCATGGTCCACCCATGTGACGCCCCCTTGATGCAAAGTAACGCTAAGCAACATTTCACGCTGCTTTGCATTGCTTTTCTATACAAACCAACGCTAATACCAATTAGCACTGGTTTGTTAATCCCCAAATACGTTTAGCGTCAGGGTAGTGTTACAAAAGTGACGCTAACCCGATGCTGAACCTTTGTGAATCTGGGCCTAGGTATCAAAGGCTGTTTTGCATATTTTTGATATTTTAATAACGATGTCAGGCACCCTGACCATCTCTTGTGCTTCTTGGAACATGATAGTGTCTTCCACCGCATTTAAATCCTCCATGGTTACAGTGTTACCCTTGGTTCCATCCGAAATTATCTTTGGATTGCGGTTGTAACTCACTTAAATTAGGTTAGACGCGCTATTCTGCAAATTGAGGAGATTTCTGAGTAAATCGTGTACCTTTCACACAAATGTGAGAGAGTGTTCCTAAAAATGGCAGAGCATGCATCAGGGTACTCGTTGTGATTGGTTTCTTAGAGATGATACTAGTAATCCATGACACACCGATCGCTGAAGTTTAAAAGAAGTGGTGTTGTTTGCCATGGCACTGGCTTCTCATTCTTGCTCCGAGCAATGCAGTCTATCCCCTTCCCCAATAGCCATGCAAAACAAGTAGACTAACACACATACCACTGTGGTCCATCGAATACACAAACACAGACCATAGACAGGTTCATTGTGGTTTGAGTAATGCTTCATAGAGCCAAGCTGTAATAAATTGCTCTTCCCATACAACATGTTTTTTTCAGAAATTGTCAAAATAAAGATGCTACTTAAGATAGGCACCTTGCTTTGGGAAAAATCATGGTATCTCTTCTATTAGGCTCAGTAGTAAGAAGGCCACACCGTTCGGAGGAACACACAGTTGTATCTATAGCTGTCCTCAGCCACAACTCGCTCTCATATTCTTCACAAAAATTATATAAGACAACTCCCCTTAAACAACCAAGCAACACAAATGACAAATCTACAATGACAATTGCCCATAGGATATCATTCCTCCACACACACACTCATGCACAGACATGCACACACAGACACCCCTAAAAGGAAGATAGAGGTTCTTATCACATAATCCTGAAATCTTCTGGGTGTCATAATAAACCCACCTCCCACTGTGCTCCCTTCGCCCTTTGTTTCCATTCCGTAGTCCTTTCAACTCTTATCATTCACCAGGCTAGCTCTTTCCACAACTATGCTTTGCAGATTTCAAACTCTTTCCTACATTCTTCTTGTCAAATTTCGCAATTTCTTATACTTCATTATTAAATCACTAACATGGGTAATTTGATATTGACTCAGTTACAAGCCTCGATATTATGTTAAGTTATGTTAATTTGGATTTGTTGAGCGCTTAATACCGAGAGGTCTCTAAGCGCTGACCAGTCATGTCGCCTTATGCCTGCCACATAACACATATTCACCACAATGCCAACTCTTTCTCATCTACCAGTTTTGTTCTGTACCAACAACATACTCAGCTGCCTGCACTGCACATTTTTGTACAACATGAAAGCCACACTGTTGTCAAATGAGGAGACCTCCAGTACCTCTAGATTCTGTCATAGAGGTCCTTTCTCTAATTACCCCCACTTCCCATCATTAAACACACACTCTTGTTCAATATCATGTTCAATCTCTCCACCGTACAATGTTTTCATGGCTCTACAGTGCTGCACACTTCTACTTGCCACTTTGCTTCTCCAGAAAATTAACCACCTCCACAGACATCAAGTGAACACAATTTTGAGATAGAATTGTCGTAGGAAATATTTACCTACCAATTATCTCAACTAAATCATTGACCACACTTTTTGTTCTTCATTAAGCTCCACTTTGTGTTCCAGCATCTCCGAATTGTGACCCTGTTATACGAAAACAAACAGAATCAGGGACCACAAACCACTAACTTGTTCCATAATGTCCAATTTGACCCTTGATAATAGCATCTATGGCAAAAGTTGTGTCATTAAAACTGGTTTCCTCGCAGTGTTACTGTTTAGGCACTTAGCATATTCAAGATTACTCTTCCAAACACATTGATAGATTTGTCACAAAAAGTAATGCTACTGCATCAAACTACCAAAAATAAACACAAATTATTTTATAGACTAAAACAGTGTAGGACGCGAATATCGAAGGGAGAATATCAACGGGACAGAATATCGTGACAAGAATGTAGAGGCACAAAAAATCGAACGATAAGTTGTATAGATTTTCTATATGTAACTCCACATATACATAGTTTGGTCATTTATATATATGTTCAAGTAGATGTGGAATTAATGATAGTAAATCCTTACCTCCCTCTGTGCACTTACGCCTCCAGTATTTTGTTCCTCGAAATTCTGGTTACAATATTCTGCCTTCGATACTCTATGGTACAATTGACTAAAACTTACAAATAAATATGAATAGATATATGGGCCCCTGGCATTATTCTAAAAAAGTGTTGAAAACTCAAAAATGATTAGAGGAGGCCGCAGAGTGTCAAGTTCAGGTACACAATTTCATACAGTGGGGGGTTCTGATACTGATTTCAAACTATTTTGTGCAGGGTAGTCTTCATATTTCAATCAATGTCTCCTAAACTGGTCATAGACGCACTAGACAGTGCATATAAACCAGTGCCTAATTTGAGCCAGTGGTTTCTGGTGCTCAGCACTGGCACTTAATCATCAACACCAGCGCTTTTCATGAGCACTAGTTAAGGACACATTTATTTACGAGGAGATTAAATGATTTGCACAGAATTACAGGATGTTGAGCCAACGCCAAGACTCAAACCTGGTTCCCTAGCTCCGAAGTCTGCAGCTCTGGCCATTATGTCACATCCTCTCCCCACTTTCGTGGTTAATAGGTTGTTCCGTTTTAGGCAGCGCTAACAGAAGAAATTGGCTAGGTCAAGCTGCCGCCTGACGAGAGCCCAGCGATACAAAAGGGGATGATGGACTGAGCATTTGAGCAAATCAAACACTCACCCCCCAGTCAACTGATTTGGGTTTAATCCATCACCATTCTTTAGCTCACTCCGCCACCCCAGTTCAGACATGGCCATATGCAAATCAGTCTGACCCTGTGCCTCATGGGAACAGTCCAACCCGAACTGCCAAATCCATGTCTTCCCTGGACCGGAAACAAGCATCCTGGGACCGGTTTCTGGCATTTCAGCCGTCATCAGCCAGGCTAGCTTGAATCCAGTGGCAAAGTGAGCAAGGGACTCACGTCTAAGCATACCCTGCCAACTTAGGGCGAACAAAGCGATACCAAAGGGGATGATGGACGGAGCGTTTGAGCAAATCAAACACTCACCCCCAGTCAACTGATCTGGGTTTAATCCATCACCATTCTTTAGCTCACTCCGCCACCCCAGTTCAGACATAGCCATATGCAAATTAGTCTGACCCTGTACCTCATGGGAACAGTCCAGCCCGATCTGCCAAAGCCATGTCTTCCCTGGACCGGAAACAAGCATCCTGGGACCGGTTTCTGGCAGTTCAGCCGCCATCAGCCAGGCTAGCTTGAATCCACTGACGAGAGCCCGGCGCTTATTTTTTTTACAAATTAACTGCTAATATAAACGTTTCTAGGTATTGCCAAACAAGTACTAATATAATAACAGTTTCAAAGTATTGTATGTTATCCATTAAGGCTGACTGAAAATCATGCTGTTTATCCCCCTTCATCCCCTGACATCTCAGATTAAAGTGAACCACAGATCTTTTCCATTTTGTTGGCTTTATCCATTCTGACATAGTAACATTTTTCCAAATAGCGATTGCCCTGATTTCATATTCCATTTCCCGGTTAATGGGGGATTTTCTTCCTTCCATTTTCTGGCTGTTACCCTCTTTGCAACAAGAGTGCCAAAAAACTCTGCATAGTCTACACTGGACCACATTAATTTAAATAATGCTGATAAGCAATTAAGAGCATTGTTGGCAGTTAGCATGAGGGCAGTACCTATAAGCTGAATCGGGCAAGTCTGCAAATGTGCCCAGATTTCATGAGGGAACATACACTCCCAAATCATATGTTCCCAGGTACAAGTCTGATTTTCATATAACTGAACATTTTGGACTTGCCTTTGGGATCTGAGAATGAATTCTTGTTGGAGTACAATACAGTTTATAAAAGTGAAATATAATGGCCATCAAACAGTGGAACCCCTAAAAGTCTGAGCATTAATTTGCAGAATTGATTGATTTCAACTGCACTTGGGCATAGTCGCCGACAGTGCCAGTCAGTGGCTGCTCCGCTGATATGGTGGAGGAGCGTCGCCCCACTGCTTTTGAGCAGTGTAAAGGAAAGGAAATATAAAATAATAATAACTTCAAATAATTATCATTTTATGTTTCCTTTGCGAGTGGGCGGGGCAGGAGTGATTTGCCCACTCCTAAGTGCGCATGACTGTTTGGTCTGCCCTCTCGGGTGCCCAAACCAGTTATGTGCAATACCCCTATTCTCCATGCAGGCTGCATTACAGCTTGTGTGGGGAACAAGCCCAGGATCCTATTCCCTGGTTGAGCGTTGAACCAGGATGCCCAAAACCAATCACAATGCTGCGTTGTGATTGGTCAGGGGAGCTTCCTTCCTGGCTTCCTGGCTTCTTGTTCCACGAGGAGAGCAGGAGCAAGGGGCAGAGACGCAGGACTCGGCGGCAAGGTAAGTGTATAATCATTTTGTTTTTGATTTACATTGTTCATTCTGCCGCTGTAAGGCCTCCCCCACCCCCTCGCCTGCCCTGCCACCTGCAAATCATGCCAGCCTCCACTGGTGTCATTTATATCATAGTTCGGGAAATGGGTCCACATTATCTAACAGGAGTGTCACAGAAACAGAAGACACCTTATTAAGTTCTCCAAACAGAGTAGGACCCATTTTTTCAAATAGGTATTGTTGTGTGTCAATCTGATTTTAAGCCCATCTAAAGGGTTAACTAAACTCAGATTGTAGTTCATCAAAGGATTTCACATTATTTCCACTTACCTGGTCTTCGATGCCTGCGATTCCTCCCTCTCACCAGACTCTACACCCTTTCGCTGATTCTACAGGAGTTGCAGGATTTTCCCAAAGTGGGGTCTGTTAATTTAATTCAGGGATTTTAAACATTTTGAAGATTGGCCCGCACACTCTTATTGAATTGAGGAGCACTCAGAACCTCACTTTCTGTAAATATTCTTGATGTCTGAACTTGAAAGCGAACCCAGACATTATTGATTGCTCATTTATTTTGGCAATGATAATGCTGTCCATGTTACATCTCCAGAGAGTATTGTAATAATGGGGTAACCCGATAGGCCACAGGACCTGGGTAAAATGTGGTACATAAGATAATGTCACAGTGGAGAACATCCACATGTCGACATTGTTTTATTTTGTGTGTCAAACTTAGATGACTCAGAATATATATCTGCATCTTTTTCATTTTGTTATGATTTGTCATTCATGCATATTCCAGACATCTGGCAGGTTAGGTTGTCATCACTGATTGTTGATGTATATATGCACACTACCTTCCCTTTGCACATCACCTGCACATATCCCCACTATGCACTTGCCACTTCACCTTGTGTGCACCTGTTTTTGATAAATGCGTAAATGTGAAATACAATATAATCTATAGAATTTGATTCATTTCAATCCCTGTGATATAATTAAATCATAACCATTGATGGAATGAGTTAATTGGTTTTGTTGTACTTTGTCTTCATAACTTAGATCATTTGTTGATTTTCTACACTCTGAATGTTCTCCACTGTGACATTATCTTATGTACCACATGTTACATCTCCAAGCTGGATTAAGTAACTAGTATATTCTCCTTATAAGATGCAGCCTTATAGTATTTTTAAATATCGAAAATGCCAACTCTAAAATCCAGGGCCATTTGTTTAGCTTTGGTCATGCCAATTTGTCTTGAATGTGCAAAGTCACCTCCTTAAACTTTTCACTGAAACCATTCTCGGTCCAAGAAACCTTTCCCCAATACATGTCTTCATCAGTCAGCCCCCACACACCCACAAGTGTACCTAGTTGAACACTGTGTGTTCCTCCCTCCTCTTCAGATAGCCCTCTTGGAATGCATTGAATGCACTTTCAAGAACTTCTTCTCTATGATTGTCCTACTGATAATCAAGGCTAAGACAATTGAGATACATGAATATCATGGATAACATACTGAAGGCCAAAGTATGGAAAGGGAAGTGCACATAGAGGACGTATAGATTTACTATTTCTAACTCCACATCTGGGTACTTTAAATATACATGTATATATCCTCAAGGTACATGTATACAGAGTTACGTATAGTAAATCTATATTTTCCTACCTTTCGATATTTTGGATTTTAGGTTTTGTACTCGATATTGTATACCTCTATATTCTAGCTTGGATTTTCAGGGGACACACCTTTCTCCACCTTAATCATCTTCCATCTCACATTGCATTTTCTACAGGAAATCCAACATGTCATCCTTTGCCACTAGAACAAATTGCCTTTCCATGATATTGTCATGTAGTTGCAAGACCCGGCAAACGATCCCCAATAATATTTTATACAATGTCTTGTTCGCGATAATCTCCTTCGAGGGTTTGTATTCTGCCATCACCACAAACCTAATACCCTTTTAAAAGGCTATAAGATGCATGTACCAACCAAACAACAGCAATAGTAGACTCTATCTGTTAGACAGTACAGCAATCTTCAACACAAGCCATACAGCCCTACATTCTATACCCAGCCGTCAGTGATGAAAGGGCTCTTAATTGCCAGTTCAAACATCCCTAATGTGAGTGAGTGATACAGCTCCTCCTAGGTGCCCATGAAATCATCTGTCAAATGTGGTCCTCTTTTGACTAAGCCTGTCATACATACTGGGCCCGCTGCAAAATAATGAATACATCTGAAATCAAATGAATACTGAGATATAACAATACTTCTCTCTATCCTGTGGTCTTGGAGTTCTGAAAACAGTGCCCAGAAAATGCTCTTTTGCTTTTTCTCCCTCTCTACTCTTGATGTACCAAATAACATCTTTTAGTACCAAGCATGGTTAGTTGTGCCTAAAACTGCCTTGAGTGTGTGATTTGGGAGTCTGCTTCAGATCAAATTATGGAAATCAGTTTGTGATGAGGAAAAGTGGGTGGAACCATGTATGAGCATAGCACTAGACAGCAATCTATTAAACCCACTCTCACCTTCCATTCGTTCTCCACAGGCAATCATCTCTCCTGCGCCTAGTGTTTTGTTCCCATATTGTCGCGCTTTATAAATGTTGTCATTCATTCATACTTGTATAATCGCAGTTTTACCACTCTCAGAAGAATCGGGGTGAAGCAAGCCGCTGTCTAGCTCAAGCATCTTTTAGCCCGCCGGCCAAGACTTATTTTTGACGCCATGTTCAAAGCAACTTTGAACCTACTACCTGTTTTCAATCAATCCAAGCCCTCATCATGCCAAACAATATTGTGGGGGGAAATCACACGCTGAACTGAGAAACGGGGCGGTGCAGAAACAGCCTTGAACTAAGCTGTTCATTGTCCGTCAGCCAATAGCCAAAGAGTACCAAAGAAAGTTTGCAGAAGCATTGATAAAGCAATTTGTTTTTACACTTGGATGTAGATATTTCATAGCTTGCAAAAACAATAGTTTATGTGGAATGAAGTGTCAACCCAGCCTGATCTTCCTTTAGTAGGAAAGACACAGGAAGGGTGGATTAGTGGAGGGTTAACAGACCCAGCTTATTATTAAAATATAATGTTGACACATTGCATTTGAAATATTCTCTCTGATTGCCAGATATATATTATTATTGGGAAACTGAGAGATTAGATAGTGAGAGCGAAGTGGGACAGAGAGAGAGATCAGGTAGTAAGAGAGATGTGAGGTAGAGCAAGAAATGTAGTAGAGACACGAGGGCGATAGAGAGTTTGGGTATAGAGGCATGGAGAGAGCAATTGAGAGGTGAGATAAGAGGTACGAGTTTGAGGCAAGGGACGAAGATGGAGGAGAGGTACAGGGAGGTGGGATGTGAACAGAGCAGTGAGCGGTGTGAGGTAGACAGAGAGTTAATGTAGAGGGGGTGGTAGAAAGGTAGAGGTTGTCATTAAAAACATTAGGGAGAGAGGATGTTGTGAAAGAGGTCGAGAGATATGGCAGAGAGTTGCATTGGGAGAGACATGAGCTAGACATAAGACAATCAATTAATCAATCATTTGTAAAGCGCACTACATACCCGCGAGGGTCTCAAGGCGCTGGGGGGGGGGGGCGCTACTGATCGAACAGCCAGGTCTTGAGTATCCTCCTGAAGGTCAGCAGGTCTTGGGTCTGTCGTAGGCTCAGTGGGAGGGTGTTCCATGTCATACGTAAGTGTAAAGAGATGAAACAGGAAAGTTGGAGTAGAGCTCAGAAATGTAGACATAGTGTTGTTGAGAGCTGGGCAACAGTTGATTCCGGGCAGTTGGAGATCTGAGCAGGCGAAGGAGCTTCACTCTTGTGATGGAAGTTGAATAAAGCCTTGGAAAGTGCCTGAAATTGTGTGGCGTTTCACTACAATTTGGCGACGAGGATGGGATGAGAGAGGGGTGAGGAAGAAGAGGTGAGATGAGTCAGATGAGGTGAACTGTAGTAAAACGAGAGAAGCAGAAAGATTCATTTAAAATATATTTCTGCCAAACTGCCTGAGAGTGTGAGGGTACAGTTGGGCAGGCGGGCACCGCCCAGCTTCCAGGCTGTAAATACATCTGTCTTTCTGCACAATAATGTATGGCAGGATTTCTGAAAAACCCTGGTTACTTTACTGGGCGGCTCTTTGAGGGTGGGGGCGCTGGGCAATTGCCCACTTTGCCCATGCCTTTAACCGTCTCTGCATATGCCCTTTCTTTAGCAACAGAGAAAGCTTTCTATAAATAGGGCAGCATTTCACTCTGGGGGTGGAGCCCTCCGCTCGAGTGTGCGATCTACCGAAAGCATCTTCCGAACATGCCGCTATGCACTGCTCCCCCCCCCCCCCCCCCCCCCCCCCGGCAGGCAGCATTGGGTCTGTGATTCCAGGGGCCGCGCGCCGCCGTGCCCACGCTGTGATTGGCTCGATCGGAATTCCGAGAGCTTTGTCGTGTTTGGATTTGCTTCCATCGAGATTTATGCAAATCCCAGATACTAAGAAGAGCAAAGTGCAAGCTTTGTACATTAAGTGGCAAACCGCGGCAGAACCCTTCATTACAAGTGTCTCCCATGCTAAAATCCCATGGTACCTTGCACACTGCCAAGCCTGTCGTATAATTATTGCCCCACAATTACAGGTTTTGAATGACGTTTGACTCTTTACGTCATTATTCGGCCAAGTTCTGCAATGTTTGCATGCAGGCATCCATAATTTTTGTAAAACGTAGCAAGTATGCAGGTGCACAGAGTGTAATATACTCTTTATTACAGAATTTAAGTGTGTGGTGGGGACTTGACTCCAGAAGAGTCCTCAAGTGGGTTATGAAGCCACGCCCTCAAACAATGCTATTAAACAGCACTTTACTCTCAGAGTTGTTATACATGATAGATGCTATTCTGTGTTTTCAGTTTAAAAATGTCTTTTCTCCTTAGGTTGACAGCCTTGATTCCTTTTAAACTTGTTTTCTTCTTACGAGGAGTATTTGTAGGTAGTAAGGGGGGGGGGGGGGGGGCTAACATGGGCAGATGGCATTGGCTCGCGGGTGGGGGGCGGGGTGTTTTGCGGGGGGAGGGTCATGCGAGGGAAAAAAAATTAAAACGTACCTTTCCGTTGGGTTTGGCGTCTCTGGTCCTGGTCTGGTCTCTGGTCTCTGGCTCGCTCCGCTAAGCCAATCACAACGCTGCATTACAGTGTTGTGATTGGTCTGAGCGCCGTAACAGGGAGCTCTGCCAGTAGCTGTAGGGGTGGGCATTTTCTCCATGCAGGCTGTGATGCAGCCTGCAAGGAGAAGAGCGTAGTGCACTTGACTGGTTTGGGTGGCGAGAGGGCAGACTAAACAGTCACTGCGCCCTTGGGAGTGGGCATACCACGCCTCCCCTGCCCTGCTCCCTGAGCAGAGCAGCCCCGCCCACCCGCAAAGGAAACATAAAATGATAATAACTTAAAGTTATTACCATTTTATATTTCCTTTCCACTGCTTGAAAGTAGTGGGGTGACGCTCCCCCGCCATAGCGGAGGAGCCGCCACTGGAGGCTATCACTCCCAGTCAGTGCTGGCCCTAGCACTGGTCGCACACGGTGCAACAGTCTTTCTTGGCACCCTCTACCCCATTTCCTCCTTCTCCATTTTTCCCATCACCAACAATGCACCTCATCTCTTTATAGGACCTTTCTTACAAACATTTCATTTTTTATAGCCCTACTCATAGTTTACTCACATTCAGTTCTGTGATCTGCATGGTACACGTTCTTTGTAGCAGGTACATTAACTCTCTGTGCTGTGTGGGTGACAGAGGTGCCCATGTGAGTGCACGGTGAGCGATGCGACACAATGAGAGTAGGGTAAGAGGAGTGACTGCAGGGTGAGTGAGTGACCATATGAATTTGAGTGTGGATGTAAGTTCAGA
The DNA here is from genome assembly GCF_964263255.1 of Lissotriton vulgaris. NCBI lineage: Eukaryota > Metazoa > Chordata > Amphibia > Caudata > Salamandridae > Lissotriton > Lissotriton vulgaris. The sequence continues at coordinate 162,651,437 of NC_141700.1, forward strand.
GTGGGACGAATAAATGCATTAATAGTGATGGGCTTGTTTAAGTGGAATTTCAGATTGAGCAGTGAGGGGGACAGGTGAGTGAAGTGTCACATGAGTGCAGGGTGAGTAGTGTGCTCGTGTGACTGCAGGGTGAGGTACAGAGTAAACAGCGCAAGTGCATTGTGAGTGCAGAGTGATCACTGTGAGTGCCAGGTGACCGGATGAATGGTGTAAGTGCATGGTGATCAGTGTGAGTGCATTGTGATCGCTGTGAGTGCAGGGTGAACATGAAAGTGAAGGGCGAGAATGATGAGTGTGTTGTGTGAATGTAGGGTGCATTCCCAGACTCTTGAAGTAACTCAGCATGTTATTGAAGGTGGTGTACGGTTTAAGATATAAGTTAAACTATTGCTAATATGGCATTAATCAGGGATCATGGGTGGAGGAAATATATAAGGTGCTGATCCTGCAACAAACTTCCAGTCTTTTGATTAGGGTTGCCAACTCATTATTTTGATGTCCCAGGCAGTACAAAAATAAACAGTCACCTAAAGCTGTATTTTCTGCACTTATCTGCAAACTTCGAACAGCAAATATAAATAAAAATGACTTTTAATTGTGTTCTAGGGCTGCCTAAATGATCGCTTTTATGTTTTAGTCCTAAATATAATGTGTGTGCATATCTCTCACACCTCTTCCTCCATCACACTCCCAGGCACTGCATGCAACGAGAAGCTAAGAGCAACTGTCTGGTAACTTAAGTACAAAGAAAACCACTTTCCAAACAGGAGCACAACAAATACAACATTCTGTCAACCACACACTCCTGACGATGTAGTGGGGTACTCATAGGGATAAAAAGCAATATATAAACGCTACTATATAGTGCAATACAATCTATAGATGTCCCTAACTCACAACTGTAAACTTACAGTTTAGTGTGCAGTGCTTAATTTGTAAAATATGAAGTCCAGGTGCTCACATTTTTGTAGGAGGCCACACCCACTTCTTGCACTGGCTCCACCCACTTACTCTATTGGCTCCACCCACATCAGCAACTGGCGTAGAAAATAGTTTGAGGGACCCACTAACTCTGACAGATACTTTCAGAAGCAATATTACAGCTGAATAATGTATAAAACTATAGTACCACTTTAAATCCCCTCTGTCTACACCTCACAATGTTGCCCATTGTCGAGATGTGCCTCTTCTTAATCTGTCCCGTTCTGAGCATAGATTTAATTGTGCATGACGGCACAGAATAGAACAGTGCACCGTATCCATAATGCAGACACTGGGCTGTACAATCGGCATGGAGGAGGGCATCACTTTTAATTTACAGGGACACACCCTTAACCCCGTCATTCTCCCTATGGGAAAATTCAGTGATGTAGGGAACAAATAGAACAGAAGCCCAAGAGCAGCACTATCCCACCCCCTTTCTCATCATATTGAGAATAACTAAATCCTTCTCTAAGCCATGGGTACCGTTATTGAGGTATCATTGCACAAAATCCCATTTAAAGATATCAAACTCCTGTCAATCCCCAACTTCTCCACATTTTGACAACAGTTGTTCTGAGTCAAAGAATCGAAAGCCTGGGCAATCTCAAGGAATGCTTCATAAAGATGTAGATTTTGCTGTTCTTCCTTTTTGGTACAGAATCCCTCTCGAAAGACAGCCTGATTCATCTGAAGAACCCAATTTTCAACAATCTGTTTCTGGACTTTGCCCAAGATCCACGAGTAATACATTTTAACAAATATCATGAGAACATTTAGGCCTAAATGCCTCTAGATCACCTGTCTTTTGTTTACATGATACAGACTAATCTAGTGCCATTAAGTGAATGTAATCTATCACCTGAGATTTGGTAAAATAACCTACGCCCCTAAAGAAGTCTAGTACTGTTATACTAGGCACCATGCTGGCTAAACAAAAGCTGGGGTGAGGGTCTATTGTGAATCAAGCATCTTGAACACTAAAGACTGATACTCCCAATTGTTCATCCTCAAACTTTAAAAGACCTGAAAGAACCTCCTAGCACCACAAAAACTTGTGATACTCAAAGTAGCCCCGTGTGCAGCAAACTTATACAACCGTGGTAAAGTCAGACCATAACCTGAACTCAATGCTACTGCCAAAGCAATGCTCTTCTCAAGGCTGTCATGTATTTTCTAAAGGTCCTCAAAGCTAAAATTATTCACTATACCTATAAACTTACTAACATCAGGGGGCGTGGCCAAGATGGCGGGCTGAGAGGTCGCACTCGCCGAGAGCTCCCGGACCCCTGAATTCCTGCACCGCTCGTAACCGCTGATTCCCCCCCGGATCGCGCGGCGAATGAGCCTGGTGCCCCCGGTAGAGGTGTGGAGCGACTGCTGAGCCTGGTTTGCCCCGTCGGGGGTGCGATTCTGACCGGTAATGCCTGGATCGAGGCCCGCTGAATGGCCTGTGTGTGAGCCGGAAGCCGTGAGTCTCCCGACCCTCGGAGCCTGACGGAGCACTCTGCCTCCTGTGTGTGAAGCCCGCAGCAGTGCGTGTATTGTCGGAGTGGGAGTCGGCAGCGGCTTCGCGAGCGGAGCGGAGTTGCCCAACGGCGGTGGTACGGAGCGGAGCTGAGCGGAGGTGAAGGGCGGAGGCAGAGCCGGCATTGGCTTGCTACGCCGGCCCGCGGCCTGAGGGAGCTTGTATTGAGAGGCCGCTCCGGCCAGCTGTCGGTGGTGGAGCAGCGGAACTGGGCTTCTGGAGCAGATCTCCCCCTGGAATTGCGGGCCCCGGCGACCATCGCACCGCGAGTTTGCCCACCGGCCGGATTTCTAGATACCGGACCAGGGACGGAGAAGGGACCTCCATCTTGGGCGTTGGCCTCTCGATATCGCAGGGCGGCCATTTTGTGAACTCCGGCCTGGCAGCTCGGTCTTCCTAGTGCTCTTTGTGTGGCGCTACCCCCGGCTGGTGTATAGCCGCGCCTGTACGGCGGTTCTCTTGGATGGACAGTACGCCTCAGCGTCCTCTACTCAGCTGAAATGTCGAACGCTAGAGGACAGAGAAGGGGCGACCGAACCTTGCCGGACATGCTGGGACGCGGCGCCCTACGCAGTGGGGGAACCCAACCCACCACGACCTCCCCAGCCCCGGCCAGGGGTGCAGACGGCGGAGAACCCCCAGTGACGAGATCATTTCTTGAGTCGCTCTTCAGCTCCCTACGGGAGGACTTTCAAACGCTCAAGCGTGAGGTGGCCGGGGAGGTCCGTGAAGTAAGGAGAGAGATGGACTCCCTGGGGGAACGTGTGAACACGGTGGAGGAAGCGGGTCACTCCAGGGATGAGGAGATCACCCATCTGCAACAGGAGGTCCTGCGACTGCGGGAACAACAGATTGAATTGCAGGCCCACGCCGAGGACCTTGAAAATCGGTCCAGGCGGAATAACATACGGGTCCGCGGAGTGCCGTCCGGCGAAGAGGGTGAAGATGTGACTGCATACCTGGTGGCCCTCTTTCGTGCGATCCTGGGGGAGTCGGAAGACTTTTGGATCCGCATAGACCGAGCACATCGGGTGGGTCGCCCCCGCAGAACCACGGCGCCCGCCCCGGACATTCTGGCTTTCCTCCCAGACTTTCCCCTGAAGGAGCGGATCCTATGAGAAGCACGAGGGCAGCAATCTTTCCGATTCCGGGACCACCCTGTGACCCTGTTTCAGGACTTATCCGCGGTCACGCTGCAGAAGAGGAAATCATTCAAAATCGCTACTGACTTCCTTCGGGAGCGAGGGACACAGTACTCTTGGGGACACCCTTTCCGTCTGATTTTTAGATGGAACGGTGTTTTGCACCAGCTCCGGTCCCTCCAAGATGTCTGCGCGGTGCTGGGCCTCACAGCATCGGACACGGATACCCCGGCTCCGCGGCGGAGGCGAAGCACTCGTGACGGATGGCAGCAGGTGGGAGAGGGGGGCTCTCCTCCGTCGGAGCGACCGGGCTCGCCCACGATCCGGGCGGACATGGCGGCCGCCATCCAGGAGGCCTCCAGAGTGGCGGCAAACGGCGAAGTGGCCTTGACGGCCTGAACTCACTCCGGGGGGAGTCTACTCTAGCTTGTTCCCTTTGCAGGTGCGGGGATTCGGGGGGGGCGGGGAGGAATGGCGAGTGCTGGAGGTGGTGGCTGGACGTCCACTAGACTGATTTACCACGGCCTTGTCCGTACCGGACCGGACTGGGACAATGTCTTTTTTGCAAAGTTTGAGAAGTGGGGTGTGGGAACGGGACTGGCGGGTGGATGTTTTGATTCCGGGGCCTAGAGGGGGGGCATGTTGCGGGGGGTGGTGTAGATTTGGTTGTGTGGGATTTCGGGGGGCAGGGGGGGCCTTTCTAGTTGTGGGGTGTTGGGGTTTGGGGACTGTACTGGGCCTGTGGACTGTTCATAATTGCTCTGTTTTGAGGCCTCGAGTGGTGCCTTCTGTGTTTGCCTGCTGGGCTTTGCTTCTTGATATGTGCCCCACTGATTCCCCTCCTTGATGGCTCTTAAAGTGCTCACTCTCAATGTAAAAGGGCTGAATAATCCGGTTAAGAGGCGGGCGGTGTTATCCTTGTTGGAAAACTCACAGGCGGATATCTGCCTGTTGCAGGAGACCCATTTGCTAGCTAAGGACTGATCGAGAATGCGTACCCCCAAGTTCCCCACGCAACTGTTCTCCTCTAGCGCCTCCAAGACGGCAGGGGTGGCGATCTTGTTCTCTAGGGGGTTCAGGGGAGAAGTCGTGTGCAAGGTAGCAGAACAGAAAGGGAGACTTCTGGTATATAAGATCAAGATGGGGGGTTTAGCACTGACTGTTGGCACCATCTACTGCCCCAATGATCATCAGGACCAATTCTTACACAGGGCTTTAGAGGACGTGGCATCCACCTCTGATAGGCACATAGTGTTGGGGGGTGATTTGAACTTGGTTTTCGATGCGACAATGGACAGGTCTGTGCAGCGGCGCCACCAGTTGGGCGAGCTTACGGGCTCGATTCGCACTCGACTTGAGGAACTGGACTTGCATGACATGTGGCGCCACCTTCACCCTACCACCCGCGCATACTCCTATTTCTCACATGCCCACAGATCCTATGCGCGACTGGACCATCTACTTGTGTCGGGCCCAATGCTCCTTCTGGCTTTGAATGCGGATATGGGGGTCCTCTCTCTTTCCGACCACGCTCCGGTGGAGGGCGCTTTCACTCTGCCGCCGGCGGTTCGGCCTAGGGGGGTCTGGCGGCTTCGAGACACGCTATTGCACAGGCGATCGGTGGTGGACCAGATCCGGGCGGCCATCTTGGATTTTCAGACCGTGAATGATAATGAGGACACTTCGCGTGCGACACAGTGGGCAGCCCTGAAGGCGGTGCTCCGGGGCGAATTTATAGCGATTTCCTCGGCCGAGAATAGGGACCGACAGCTCAAGAGGGATGAGCTCACCCAGCGGGTGAGGGAGCTGGAACAGGTTCATCACAGGACAGGGGCACCCAGGGTTTGGAGGCAGTTGAAGGCGGCACGGAAACTCTTGGCAGCCCTTGATACGGACCGGGCGGAGTATGCGATGCTCTGCCTGAAACACAAATATTACACAGGGGGCGACCGGTGCGGGCGGCTCTTGGCCAACAAACTCCGGGTGCAACACCAGCAGCACCGAGTGAAGGAACTAGTTGACCCAACCGGAGGTATGGTCACGGCTGACGAGCAGATAGCAGACGTCTTTCGCAGCTTTTATGCTGACCTCTACACCGGGGATGCCCACTCGGCCCAGGCTGAGGAGGACTATCTGGATTCAGTACCGCTCCCGTCGTTGACACTGGATCAGGCTCAGTATCTGGAGCGTGATATCCGTGTCGAGGAGGTGATCACGGCGATATCTCGGCTCAAATTGGGCAAGGCCCCAGGTCCGGATGGCTTTATCCCTTTGTTTTACAGAACCTTCTGTCAGGAGCTGGCGCCTCTACTGACCCGCCTTTTCAACTCCTTTGCGGAGCCGGGTGCCATCCCCTCCGAATTTCTCCAGGCCACGGTTTCCGTGATCCCGAAGCCGGGCAAGGACAGGACCGCCTGTGGGTCCTACCGTCCTATCTCGCTGCTGAACACAGATTTGAAGGTGTTCACCAGTATATTAGCTGCACGCCTGGCGTTGCACCTACCGGGCATGGTTGATTCGGACCAGGCGGGCTTTGTGCCTGGTAGGCAAACAGTAGACCACACAAAGAGGGTGACCCACATCCTTGAGAAGGCTTCCAGGATCCCTGGGGAGAGGATGCTCCTGTCCATAGACGCGGAGAAGGCTTTCGATAGGGTGCACTGGCCCTACTTAGAGAAGGTCCTGGGCAAATTCGGGATTGGGGAGAAGTTCCGTCATCTGATCTTCAATTGTTACCGGTTCCCATCTGCAGTGGTCCGAGTGAACGGGGGCAGCTCTCGACCCTTCCCCATTGAACGGGGTACGGGACAGGGGTGCCCACTATCCCCTTTGCTCTTTGCCCTGTACATGGAGCCATTTGCCCAGAGGGTTAGGCAGAACCCCGATATTGTCAGTGTCAAGATGGGTGAATTCCATCATGCGATCAGCCTGTACGCGGATGATGTCATTCTGACGCTAGATGACCCGCGGCGGTCGCTGCCGGCTTGCGTAGAGGAACTGGACTTATTCGCCGCCGTGGCGGGCTTCAAGGTGAACCTGGGGAAGTCGGCTGCCCTTGACATCTCGCTTACTAACGCCACTAGAGCGGAATTACAGAGGCTTTACCCTCTGAGCTGGTCCAGGGACCGGATCCCGTACTTGGGGATCCTGTTGGCGCCCTCCCTCCCGGAGATGGTCACGGCCAATTATGCGGCTTTGGGCACGAAAATCAGGGAGGAATTAGGCCGGTGGGATAAGGGTACGTTGTCGCTACTGGGTAGGGTGGCCGCGGTGAAGATGACCCTCCTGCCTCAGGTGCTTTACCTTTTCAGAGCGTTGCCGCTCCAGCCCCCCGCGGGGTGGCTTGCAGAGACACAGACTGCCATCGCACAGTTCGTATGGCAGGGCCGCAGGCCGAGGATCAAGAGGAGTATCGCCATGCTGACGCCCGAATCTGGGGGGCTGGGGATACCGGACTTGCGGAAATATTTCCAGGCTGCCCAACTCCGCTATCTGGTGGAATGGAGCCGGTGGGAGTCTGACAAGCACTGGCTGTTCCAGGATCAGGCAGTGGCGGGTAGGACGCTACAGGAAATACCATTCTTGAAGCGGGCCCATCGTCCTCCTAACCTCTATGCATCTCTGGTGACGCGGGTCCCGCTCCGGACGTGGGACTCGGTGGCTGCCAGGTACGAGCTTACTACTTTCCCCTCTCCCTTTACGCCGCTCATTGGCAACCCGGACTTCGGCCCCGGGATGGAGCAGGGTGCTTTTGAGCGCTGGCGGGTGCACTTTGTATCACTTGTACAGCCCTGACGGAGTTGTCCCCTTCCAGGACTTGAGGCGGGATTATGGCCTCCCAGAAGCGGAGCGCATGCGATACATGCAGGCGCGTCATTGGGCATTACAACCCCAGGTGCGCGATGCGGCACACCGGGAAATCACGGCGTATGAGCGCTGGTTAATCACTCGCACGTCGGACGCTAAACTGATCTCGGACCTGTATAAAATGCTGCAGACCCCCTTCTTTCACATTCACAACCCCGGTCGGGAACGGTGGGACAGGGAGCTCGGGCGAGTGTTGAGTCACAAGGAATGGGAACATATCTCCTTCCGCGCGCGTCACTCGGCCTATCAAACGGTCTTACGGAGACCTTCACTAAAATCTCGACCTACTGGTACCGCACTCCAGAGAAACTGCACGAGATGGACAGGGCAATACCAGGGACGTGCTGGCGCAACTGTGGCAACACTGGTACACTAACACACATCCTGTGGGAATGCCCCCTACTGGCTCCTTATTGGGAAGAGGTCCTGGGTGAGGTGGACAAATGCTTTGGGATAGAATTGCCGAGATTCCCTGCCTATGTTCTGCTAGGGTTACCAAATGGGTTGATGTATCCCCTTAGGTCTAAGAGGGGTAGACAGATCGCGATTGCTCTGGGGTCAGCGGTGCAGAATATTCTCGTACACTGGCGCACTACCACGCTTCCCTCTGTAGTTGGCTGGCTGCATAGATTATGGCATGTCCTAGGAATGGAGAAGATGTCCTTAGTGGCCCTGGGAGATACTGATACCTTTGAAGAACTGTGGGCGCCCTTTCATAGCCTGTTATGTTCCGAGTTTCGGGAGATCACCTGCCCCAGATACCTTAGGTTGTTGAGGCTGACGCCGCCACCGGACCCACCTGTCTGAACGGGCGGGGTCGATACTGCATAGCGGGGATTATTGGAGAGTTGAATGAAGAGGATGCTGTAGATAATGGCACAGTACAGGGGGTGGGTTGGGATATGGTAGTTGGGGGTTCTGTTTGGTTGGGTAGGTTTTTGGAGCGGGAATGCTTCCCCACCCTTCACCCCCCCCCCCATTTTTCTTCTTTTCCCCCTTTTCCCCTTCCCTCTTTCCCCCTTTTTCTTTTTTTCCTTGACTTTTTCTCTGTCCCCCCCCTTCTGATTTTCTCTTCCTTTCCCCTATCCCGTCCTTCCTTCCCTCCCCCTTCCCCCCCCCCTAGTTCTTTGTATGTGACCACAGGTGCGAAAGCTGTGCTCCCGAGTCGGATGAAGCCTCTTGCAAAGTTGTAACTGTATTGTTGTACTTGCTGTATAATGCGCACTGATTGTGCGGCTCTTGTGGTTTATTTGCTCCTTGCCCTATTGTGTCCTGCCCCACCCTGCTTCAATAAAAATACTTTAAACCTAAACTTACTAACATCAGTACTTCATGGACAAAATAAGTACTGCAAGTCTCAACGTCAGCAGCTCATAAAACTCACACTGACAAATAATAACAGTTTTACCGCACAGTATTACCTCAATACTTCAAAAATATCCTTTCTGGAAAGAAAATCTAAATTATTTCTTCAAACAAAAACTACTAATATTAATAGCTCTTATAATACGATTTGTGCTCTTTTTCTTGCCGCAGTTTTATATGGTGTGAACTCGACTCAAAGGTATTGGAGCACTTTACATGAGCAACAGTTAAATTACACAAGGACACAATATTTTTGGTAGGCACTGGGAGATCGAGTGATATGCCCAGAATCACAGGATGGTGAGCTGACACCCAGACTCAAACCTGGCTCACCAGTTCCAAAATAGGCAGCGCTGGCTGTTATGCCACATCCTCTCCCCTAATCTGGGGGAGAAGCGTGGAGAGTGGACATTCAATAGCAAGAGTGCCTTTCACATTATGTGAAGACCCACAAACTTGCAGGCATTCACAAATGTACATTTTAAAAGTTGATTTATTGTCGAAGGAAAAGTTAATTGTTTTTCCAAAGACGCACAGCAGTGGGAATAATCCAAAAATTTGTGAGGTGTAAGAGAAGGGGATTGTCTACGGGAAAATCAACATTCCCCTGAGAGAAAAAAAAAGTTAGGTGTGAACCCCCTTTTCATAAGCTTTAACAAATGTGTAACTGTGCAACATGCACATTGACAAATGTAATTTGTGTGTATTCCTGAAAAACTATTGTAGTGTTGCTAATCTGTGCTTTAAATGGGCTGGTACTTTTAGGGACCGAGTACCTCCACTTCTTTCATTTTCAAGTTAGAGTACCTGCACTTATCAGCAGATGTCCAATACAGTTAATGGGAGAGTACCAGCACATCTCTGTAGCAAAAAGGTACTCTGGAATAGTTAATATCCACACTTTTCTAATTAAATGTATTGCATCGGTCATTCTGTCCCTGGAGTGCTCTCGGATGTTTGTTAAATTAAAAATTATGTGTCATCTACCATGAACTAAGTGTCAGACTAAAGGAACGGTTGTACAATTTACATCTGAGCATTTAGTAGATTACTAGTTGTGTACTTAAAAAGAATACTGTTGTTGTTGGTAAAAAATTATTTTTAAATAGTGCAAGATTTAACTGTGACATTGCAACACAGCTGCATTCTTAGAAAAAATGTTCTTTAAATGTATTTTCTCCGCGCATGTCTTACAGGACTGTGTACTTGTTCTTTCTTCTGGCAATGAAACATTTGTGTGCAAGTCGTTTTTTTCAATCGTTTGAAGACTGATGTGGTTAGTTCAGTTTTCCTTTCTTTTTCTACATCAGACTGAAACTTACATTTCGCTACTTACATTAGATCTCTGTGAAGTCGCTCTCAGCAGGGCTTCTGTCATGAACTAAGCCGGGCAGTATACGGATGTCTGTATCACAGCTCCACTTTAAACCAATTTGTTTTCTTTTCAGGACAAATAATGTATCCCTTTAAAAGTGGAATTAATATGCTAAGAAATATAGACATATTATTTATTATCTCTCGTGACACGGGTAGTGAAGGTCGCAGACCAGTCTTCCCCCGGGGTTTTCGCGCAATTACGGAAGGACAAGGTGGGGGGCGGGACTATAGGGGTTAAAGGAAGGGGTGGGATGGGGAGGGCATATAAGGTGTCAGGAGAGGAAGATCCAGCCTCTTACTGACACCTGAGCACCACCAGCAGGATGTTTAAAGTTTGTTAGGTCAGTCTTTAGAGGAGGCCGATTTGTCGATCGGCTGGTGGTCGAAGGGTTAGCATTTTGTCGTGGCTGGGCTAGAGAGAGTGCCTCCGTTGAGATGCCCCCGGGGAGTCTTTCTGCGCGGCGGCTGGCTTCAGCACAATGTGTGTGCGTAGTCCGAGCAGGCCGGGTGGAGAGGTCAGGGCGGGCGTGTCGAGCGGGCGCAGACCCTGGCCTGGATGGGTTTAGTGAAGAACTTTGTGCACGTGCAGGGGATAGCCGAGTGCTGCTGCGGGGTTGGTTAGAGAGGAGAAGCAGCCACCATACACGTCGGATGTGGCAGGTAGGGAGGAGGCACTCTGTTCGGGAAGCGGGCGGTGGACCCTCGCTGCGCGCGCCTGTGGTTTCATTTAACTGGGGCGTTACCTGTGATTGCGTTGCATGCTGCCTCTTTTTCTACCATAGGATCTGGAGGTAGAGCGGGAGCCAGGGCAGTCGCCTGGATGGGGTGGCCTTTTCTCCCGGCATTTGGACAACACAGGAGGCGCACTAGCGGGTGTGCAGACATCACTGGGCAGGGACCACGATCATTGGGCTGTGAAGTGATGGGGGAACCAGTCGAATAAAATTTGTGGGGGGATGTTTGTTGCCAGTAGGCTTGACATGGGGTCGCAAGAAATATGAGGTTGCTCCGATCTGGGACATGCGGGGGAGAAGTGTGCTGGGATATGTCAGGTCTGGCGTTATCCTGGGATGCTTGGCCGGGGATGTGTGTCCAGTGAACGGAGCATGGGGCATCCTGGTCAGGCGCATGAATTGTGCTTGGTAGAGGACGGGTTTGGGGGGTTATGGATTTGGAGGTCTAGGCCATGGCACACTGGTGATGAAACTGTTTGAGGTGAAATTGCAGGGGGGGGTCTTTTTTCAAGGGAGCACCTGTCTCGGTACAAGAATGGTCGGGGACTGTTCCTCACTTACATTGGGACGCAGGTGGTGGATGGTCGTCCACGGGGGGGCACCTCGCATGGACGAACTTTGGCCCAAGAACGTCTATGTACGGGATGCAGACCCAGATGGTGAATAGTCATTCGCTGCGTGTAGTGGTATCCATGGTAAATATCCAAAGCAAAAAGATGTAAGAGACGAATTAAAGATTAACATGCAGGAGTTTGATTCTTAACACGGTCCAAAGTTTGTTCACATTAAACGATTATGATCATCTGAAGATCACGACACGCTATTCAATACTTCTATCTTCAGGAACTTCTAAGGTTAAACAGGTCGTTAAGAGGCGATGCAATTACACAGAAGGGAAACAAACTTACATGCTACTCAGCGTTGGGGGGCGCCCTTTTTTGTGGGCAAAGAGCGGTCTAAAAATGTTATTGTTTAGCAAGGGATGCAAAGGACAGACGTACAAGGGGTGGATGGTCGTTCACCTTGAGAGGCAGTGGGAGGGCACCTTGGGTGACCAATGGATGGGTCAGGAAAGGTTGCTTTTTTTGCTGGGCACAGGTATAAGTGGTGGAAGGTGGGCATTTGTCCTGGGTCGAGGATTGGGCCCGACAAAGGTTGCATGTACATGGGACTCAGGTCCAGGGGATGACTGGTTGTTCACGGTGAGTCATGTGTCTGTTTGCCGACAGGGAATGGCCCTGCAAGGTTACTGTTTTCCATGGGATGCAGGCCAGGTGGTGGATGGCCGTTCGCCACGAGAGGGGGGCACCTTTTTCACGTCAAACGATTGGGCCCGGATAGGTTGCTGGTCTATACGGGCATTGGTCCCGGTGGTGGATGGTCGTTCACCGCGTTGGAGGATGCTGTTTACGGCAGGGAGTGGCCCCTTGGGATGTTATTTGCTTACTCGTCAAGGAGAGACAGGTGGGATGATGGACTATCGCTGCGTTGAGAGCATCTTTTCTTGTTGGGGTTTGTCCCGGGAACGTTCCTGACTTGCAGGGGTCGCATGCTTAGGTGGATGGTCGTTCACCAGGTGCTGCAGAGTGGGGCAGCCTTTAGGCACACAGGACTGAAGAGCACGTGGGCCCGCTTTAGATAGGGCACCTTTCGTGAGTCACGTTTGTACCAAGGATGGTACTTTGTGCAGGACACAGGGTGAGGTGGTGGATGGTCGTCCACTAGGAGGCCGCTGGGTAGGCTGACAGGAGGCGAAAGGTGCATAGGGCAGAGGGGGGGGTGGGGTAGGTAACCGCCCTACGGGGATTCCCTGGTTGGCTGTACTTTGGAGGGGTGGGGAGTCACAAACGGGCGGATCCACACCTCGGGTGGGGGGAGAACGGTACACAGGTGACTGAGAGCTGGGCACGTGATGCAATGAGCAATGAAGGCAAAGTCAACAGAGGATGCTTGGAGGGCAAGTGAAGGTGAGAATGGGGAAAGGAAGGAGGTTATCGAGTGAATGGGGAAGAGTCAAACAGGTGAGATGGTTTTGAAAAGGCAGAATGGAGAATGAGTGGGTATGGGATGGGAACGTTTATTTCATGCATTGATGTACTGTTAATAAGTCTAAATGATCGCAACCTTGTCCTAATAAAATGGCCTTTTACGCTTCAAGTAACATCGTGGAGTGTAGTTATTGCGCAATGCGGCCCCTTCGGGAAGTGAAGGTCGCAGACCAGTCTTCCCCCGGGGTTTTCGCGCAATTACGGAAGGACAAGGTGGGGGGCGGGACTATAGGGGTTAAAGGAAGGGTTGGGATTGGGAGGGCATATAAGGTGGCAGGAGAGGAAGATCCTGACTCTTCCTGATACTTAAGCACCACCGGAAGGATGTTTAAAGTTTGTTAGGTCAGTCTTTAGAGGAGGCCGATTTGTCGATCGGCTGGTGATCGAAGGGTTAGCATTTTGTCGTGGCAGGGCTAGAGAGAGTGTCTTAGTTGACGTGCCCCCAGGCAGTCTTTCGGCGCGGCCGCTGGCTTCACCGCGATGTACGTGCGTAGTCCGAGAACGACCGGGTGGAGAGGTCACGGCGGGCATGTCCAGCAGGCGCAGACCCTGGCCTGGATGGGTTTAGTGAAGAAATTTTTGCACGTGCGGGGTACGGCCGGGTGCTGCTGCGGGGTTGATTAGCGAGGAGGAGCCGCCACCATACACGTCAGATGTGGCAGGTAGGGAGGAGGCACTCTGTTCGGCAAGCGGGCAGTGGACCCTCGCTGCGCACGCGCCTGTGGTTTCATTTAACTGGGGCGTTACCTGTGATTGCGTTGCATGCTGCCTTCGCCCGCGGGGGCGGGGGAGGGGGCTGGCGCCAGTGTGCACGGCTGCTGGGGGCCCCGTAGCGAGGGTGGGGGGGTGTTTTTCTCCGCATCCTCAAGGCTTGGGGGGTGGGTGGGGGGGCTTGAGTCGGGGTGCCTAGGGGGGAAGGGCGTGACCGGGCTCAGACTAGGCATCGAGATGAGTTTTGCTCGCAGCTGTTCCTCATTACTTCAGATAGGGGCACCTTAATTTTGTAGCGGGCATTTCTTTAACTGTGGTGAGGTAGTGGACGGTGGGCATCTTTTAATGACAATGATCGGAGCCGGCAGTAGTTCCGTCAGGCCCCTATCTTTTTCTAGCAGCGAGGTGGAGATATGGGCCCATCCATTCTTGGAACCTGCACTATTTTAGTTGGTCATGGTGCACTGGAGACAGTTGGGGGTTTATTGGCATGGGAGGGTTGCAGGGGGGTTGGGCAACGGGTCCCTGTTGGAGTTTGTAGGTGGCGCTGTGAAGGGTATACGGGACAAGTGTGAGGGACTGCCAGGACGGCACGAGGCCCGGTGGTGCTTGGGCCCACCTGGTTGTGGCGACCCGGTGGGGGGGGGGGCGAACTAAGGCCGGTGGTTGAGCCCGGCAGTAGGTGTGATACCAGCGGGGCGCACAACGGCCTCCAAGTGCTGGCCAGAAGCAGTAGGGGGGGGTCCGCGGCTGCCTGCCCTCCATCGGGGGATTTGCGCAGCGACCAATACAGCTTTCTTAGCCAGACAATGTTACGGATGTACTGTGTGAGGGTTGGCATGGTTGTTGTGGGAAAAGTGGGGGGTTGGCTGGCGTGGTTGTGAAGGGCAAAGTGGGCTCTGGGATGGTGTGTGATGGGGATGTTGGGTTGAATGGAAGTTGTTGTGAGAAGGGCTGGGGCCGAGTGGGTTGCTGCGGCGGGGGGGTACATGGTAACCGGACTGTTTCCTTATTGTTGCAGGGGTCAAGTGCGGCCAAAGAAGGACCTGTGGGTACAGCCACTGTGGGCATGGCACCTACGAACAAAGGGACGATGTGCTGGATTAACCCTCAGGTATGCTATTGCGGCTGAGGCCTGGGGAAGCAGAAAGTATAGCGGGGATTCCGGCAGTTCAGCTGCGATGCGCTGTGAGTGTGGGGGGGGGGTGTTTTTGTGGGGATACAAGTGCTGCTGCGGCAGGAGTCATGATGGGAACCCAATGTTGGGTGGCATGAGCCACAGAGGATAATATGGTAGCAAGGGTGGCCGGTTGGCTAACAAGCGGTCATTTGGTGGCGAGGCATTGGCTTTCATATGTTGGTGGGGCTCAGGGGTTGGACACTTACACTGGCGGCGGGGGGAGTGTTTTTGCAAGATACGGACACTTCCCTCAACATGGTGTGCTGGCGAGCTTATCAGCATCACGTGGGCTCAAGGTTGGAGCAGAGAAGGTGGGGTCGTGGCGCTAGATGTCTCCTGGGTGGAAGCCAGGTTTTTGGGTGTACGATGTAGGAGGAGGAATGCTTCACATCATGGCTCATCGGATGCGTGGGGAGGGGCTTGTCAGATGGGCTATCCACACCAGGGTGGGGGGCTGGTTGTGACGGGCTATAACAGATGGTAAAAGGTTTTAGCATCCGGGATTTTGTTGCATTGTAGTTTCTTGGGGGTGGGGGTCACGTGAACCGAGTGCAGGAGGGAAGGCACAGTCTATGACAGCGAACACGGGTCTGAGGGTGCTACAGAGGGGTTTTCATGGGGTGAAAGTAATATGGTGACGGGCGACTGTCGCGTCGGCATCGGTGGGGTGTTTTGGCAGGATTTTTTTGGTGGAGGTGTGTTTTTTTGGCGGGGAACGAGGAGATTCTGAAGGTGAGGCATGTGAGGGGGTGCAGGTGGCGGCTTGGGGTGGCCATGTTTGGACAAGTGTGCATGATTTTCTAAGGGCGTGTAATGTGGGGTTTTGTGCAGGGATGGCCGAGGTGGGGCAGGAATATGTATTGCTGTGGTAGAGGTATAGAGCTGCTGTGTTATATGCTCTATGAGAGTTTTTTGCTGAATTGGGTGCTTGGTACTGCACACCCTGGAGGTGGGAGTTTATGGTTCAGAGGGAGCTGTGGATAAAAGGGGGCTGTAGGGGGGGGGAGGTTGGATTGCGCTGGGCGTTTGGTGGTGCCAAAATGGGACACAGGCATTTCGAGCAGTGGCGGTGCGTTACAGATGTGACAGAGGTGTGCCAGGACATTAGGGCAGTGGGGGCCGGTTGTAGCAGCGTTATTGGTGTCGGTTTGTTCGAGGGCAAGGTTGTGTGTGTCAAAATAACAAGGTATTGAGAGTGGAGGACGTTGGAGGGGAGAAGACATTGTTTATTCGAAAGGGGGGAGGTTTTCTCCTGGTCTTTATTGGCCTTGTGCATAAGCGGACTGTTTTGTGGCGGAGCTGTCTGGTGGAGGCGTGTGGTTCCTGGGTGCTCGGGGCGGCAACAGCTGTGGTGTCATAGGGTGGGTCCTGTGGGGGGGGGGGCTGCTGACCCAGGTCGACAGGAGTACAGTACGGTGTCTGTGGCGACGTTGGTACTGGGGGCATGGGTTTGCTTTGCAGATGTGTTTAGGTCGACTGCCATAAGAGGGACCACGATGCATTTCTTGCAGGACTCATTTTTTTTCTTTTTCTACCATAGGATCTGGAAGTAGAGCGGGAGCCAGGCCAGTCGCCTGGATGGGGTGGGCTTTTCTCCGAGCATTTGAACAACACAGGAGGCGCACTAGCGGGTGTGCAGACATCACTGGGGCAGGGACAATGATCATTGGGCTGTGAAGTGATGAGGGAACCAGTCAAATAAAATTTGTGGGGGATGTTTGTTGCCAGTACGGTTGACATGGGGTCGCAGGAAATATGAGGTTGCCCCGATCTGGGACATGCGGGGAGAAGTGTGCTGGGATATGTCAGGTCTGGGGTTATCCTGAAATGCTGGGCCGGGGAAGTGTGTCCAGTGAACGGAGCATGGGGAATCCTGGTCACGCGCATGGATTGTGCTTGGTAGAGGACGGGTTTGGGGGGTTATGGATTTGGAGGTCTAGGCCATGGCGCACGGATGATGAAACTGTTTGAGGTGAAATTGCAGGGGGGTTTCTTTTTTCAAGGGGGGGCACCTGTCTCGGTACAATAATGGTCGGGGACTGTTCCTCACTTACATTGGGATGCAGGTGGTGGATGGTCGTTCACGGGGGGGGGGCACCTCGCATGGACAAACTTTGGCCCAAGAACGTCAGTGTACGGGATGCAGACCCAGGTGGTGAATAGTCGTTCGATGCGTGTAGTGGGATCCATGGTAAATATCCAAAGCAGAAAGATAGAAGAGACGAATTAAAGATTAACATGCAGGCGTTTGATTCTTAACACGGTCCAAAGTTTGTTCACATTAAACGCCTATGATCATCTGAAGATCACGACACGCTATTGAATACTTCTTTCGTCAGGAACTTTTAAGGTTAAACAGGCCGTAAAGAGAAGATGCAATTACACAGAAGGGAAATTAACTTACATGCTACTCATCGTTGGGGGGCATGCTTTTTTATGGGCGAGGAGCGGTCTAAAAATGTTATTGTTTAGCAAGGGACGCAAAGGACAGATGTTCAAGGGGGTTCACCTTGAAAGAGGGGGAGGGCACCTTGGGTGACCAATTGATGGGTCAGGAAAGGTTGCTTGTTTTGCTGGGCAAAGGTATAAGAGGCGGATGGTCGTTTGCCGAGAGGTGGGCATTTGTCCTGGGTCGAGGATTGGGCCCGACAAAGGTTGCATGTACATGGGACTCAGGTCCAGGGGATGACTGGTTGTTCACGGCAAGGGACGTGTCTGTTTGCCGACAGGGAATGGCCCTGCAAGGTAACTGGTTTCCATGGGATGCAGGCCAGGTGGTGGATGGCCGTTCGCCACGAGAGGGGGCACCTTTTTTCGGTCAAATGATTGGGCCCGGACAGGTTGCTGGTTTATACGGGCATTGGTCCAGGTGGTGGATGGTCGTTCACCGCGTTGGAGGGTGCCTTTTACGGCAGGGAGTAGCCCCTTGGGATGTTATTTGCTTACCCGGCAAGCAGATACAGGTGGGATGATGGACTATCGCTGCGTTGAAAGCATCTTTTCTTGTTGGAGTTTGTCCTGGACATGTTCCTGACTTGCAGGAGACGCATGCTTAGGTGGATGGTCGTTCACCAGGTGCTGCAGAGTGGGGCAGCTTTTAGGCACACAGGACTGAAGGGCACATGGGCCCGTTTTGGATAGGGCACCTTTCGCGAGTCACGTTTGTACAAAGGATAGTACTTTGTGCAGGACACAGGTTGAGGTGGTGGATGGTCGTCCACTAGGAGGCCGCTGGGTAGGCTGACAGGAGGCGAAAGGTGCACAGGACGGAGGCGGGGGTGGGGCAGGTATCCGCCCTACGGGGGTTCCCTGGTTGGCGGTACTTTAGAGGGGTGGGGAGTCACATACGGGCCGATCCACCCCTCGGGTGGGGGGAGAACGGTACACAGGTGACTGATAGCGGGGCATGGGACGCAATGAGCAGTGAAGGAAAAGTCAACAAAGGATGCTTGGAGGGCAAGTGAAGGTGAGAATGGGGAAAGGAAAGAGGTTATCTAATGAATGGGGGAAGAGTCAAACAGGTGAGATGGTTTTGAAAAGGCGGAATGGAGAATGCGTGGGTATGGGATGGGAACGTATATTTCATGCATTGATGTTCTGTTAATAAGTCTAAATGGTTGCAACCTTGTCCTAATAAAATGGCCTTTTACGCTTCAAGTAACAGCGTGGAGTGTAGTTATTGCGCGATGCGGCCCCCGGGGGAAGTGAAGGTCGCAGACCAGTCTTCCCCCAGGGTTTTCGCACAATTACGGAAGGACAAGGTTGGGGGTCAGGACTATAGGGGTTAAAGGAAGGGGTGGGTTTGGGAGGGCATATAAGGTGTCAGGAGAGGAAGATCCGGCCTCTTCCTGACACCTGAGCACCACCAGGAGGATGTTTAAAGTTTGTCCACCCACCCACCCTACAGGTTTTCAGCGAAGGACTTGGGGTGGTTTTGAGGTCTGGGGGTGCCAGTTTAGGGCAGTTTGCGGAGCAGAGGCGTTACAGTACTTTGGAGGGTTGGGGAGTCACATACGGGCGGATCCACCCCTTGGGTGGGGGGAGAACGGTACACAGGTGACTGATAGGGGGCACAGGAGGCAATGAGCAATGAAGGCAAAGTCAACAGAGGATGCTTGGAGGGCAAGTGACGGTGAGAATGGGGAAAGGAAGGAGGTTATCGAGTGAATGGGGGTTCCCTGATTGGTGGTACTTTGGAGGGGTGGGGAGTCACATACGGGCGGATCCACCCCTCGGGTGGGGGGAGAACGGTACACAGGTGACTGATAGCGGGGCATGGGATGCAATGAGCAGTGAAGGAAAAGTCAAAAAAGGATGCTTGGAGGGCAAGTGAAGGTGAGAATGGGGAAAGGAAAGAGGTTATCTAATGAATGGGGGAAGAGTCAAACAGGTGAGATGGTTTTGAAAACGCAGAATGGAGAATGCCTGGGTAAGGGATGGGAACGTATATTTCATGCATTGATGTACTATTAATAAGTCTATATGATTTCAACCTTGTCCTAATAAAATGGCCTTTTACGCTTCAAGTAACAGCGTGGAGTGTAGTTATTGCGCGAAGCTGGAACCCTGATCTGCATTGGTCAAGCCGACCCGGGATAAAAAAAACACAAAAACTTGATGATTCAACTCCAAGGAGGAACGACGCCCGGGGCCAGGCTAATAATTCATCATCAATCAAGACCACAGCATTTGATTGGTTGCGGTTGTAGTGTACTAGCCATACTATCATTTTATTGCTGCCTGTGTTAGATTATTAGTTACTTATGCTGAGCTGAGGCACGGACGTCACACATCACCTCACGTGCCGTTTCTGGCTGCCTGTGTGTAGGGAGGAGACTGTTCACTCACACTACAGAGCATACGTAATTATTGCATGCAATGTTCTCTGTAGGCCCAGACCAAAGAAATTAGTGCCGGTGCTAACCACCGGAAATCACTGGCACATTTGTTTTGGAATTCACAAAACTGTATTTTAATAGTATGTTTATGAGTGCAGACATTCCACAGTCGTGGACGAGAATTCTGCACATAAAAAGATAGGCATGTCATATCTTTTTATGTAGTGATTTCACCTCCACTACTGCGAGCCTCCTCACTTGTAAACTTACTATTAAAATGCAGTTTTGTGAATTCCAAAACACACGTAAATGTACACTGAAGGCCCTAAGGCATTTCCCCAGATCCAAAGATGTAGTGAGGTAGAATTGCATCAAATAGGAACTGAGTGTGGGATCCCTCAAATATGGATTCAAATACAGTTAGTTTGCTGCTGTGGCAATATTATGGATCTTGGAACATGCAGTGTAGTAGTCAATGTGTGAATGTCCTTTTATTACTGTACTATTTTTCCTTTGGCCACATTTTCCTCTGTATCTTATGAGTTATGCCCCTCAGCGCATTCCATAGTTATAAATAGCCTATTTTTTGGTTCACTTTTGGCTTGATACTGTCCATTCTTTAGTTTATTTCCCTAAGCCTGGATTATAGTTTGCCCTTTTGTCTGTAATACTGATCAGTAGACTCCTCATTTAGGGTCCGATTCTGATTTTGACCGGAAAGGCTCTGAACTAGGCGTGGGCGGAAAATCCGTTCCGCTCGCGGATTTTGCGGATTTTCGGGAAATCCGCAATCCGCGAGATTTGCGAATTTCCCGCAAAATCCGCAAATCCGCGAGCAGGGGATTTTGCTCGCACTGCTCGCACTGTTCGCGTGAGTTCGCGCCCCGCGAATAAGTGCAAAATTGCAGAAATACGATTTTAGCAAAACTGAAAGTAACTACTTACCAGGTTCAAAAGTTCAGGCTCATCATTAGTAGCCATTTCCTGGAGTGCTTCCTGAGGGGCCCCTCCAGAGTTCAGTTGCCAGTTGAAACTAGTATGTGACCCTGCTCTGAACCTCAGAATAGTTACACATATGCCACAAAGGTCCTGAATTACAGCTAAGGGAGACAAGCAGGAGCCAGGCTGGAAGTTAAAATCCATTAATCAGCCCCTAATTCATTATTGTCAGTTGGGGCAGGGCAGGTGTTGTAACTAATTTTGCAACAATGAAAGCACTTAGCAAGTGCAAAAGATCACTAATCAGGGCGCACTAAGGAAGCAGGTGCCAGCTAAAAAAATATTCTGTGACACATGAATCAGCCCCAAATTAATTCAGGTCACTTGAGGCAGGGAAGGTGTGCTTTGCTTTGCCGAAAATAATGTACACTGGACAACCAGAGGGTGTGGTGATGAAACAGAGGGTGGCATGGGTGGGCCAGAGGGTGGCATGAGTAGTCAGAGAGTGGCAGTGGTGACAGAGAGTGGCAGTGATGAAGAAGAGTGTCCCAAACAGGCTGGACACGTAGAAACAACAAGTTCGCGAAACTTGCGACCCGACAGGTAAGTTCGCAATTTGCGAAAGTGTACAAAACCCTCGCGAACTGGCAGAAACACGGGCGAACACCAAAAAAAAAAAAATCCGCAAATTCGCGGGAATTCGCGGATTTTGCGGATTGCGAATCCGCAAATCCGCAAAATTCGCGAACGCGAGATCCGCAAAATTCGCTCATGCTTACTCTGAACCATGTTCGGAGCCCTTCCTACCGAATCGGTCAGTCCCGATTGGATTCCTTCCCGACCAAGCCATTCCGATGGGCTCGGTCGGGAAGGAATCCGACTCGGAATTCCGGATTACGGACGACAGGCTTGGAGAGCCTGTCCACAGTCTGGAAATCCTCCATTACTCCCCCGGTCGCCTCTGTGCTACCGAGGGAGTACGATGGCAGCTTTTCACTGCCTTTTCGTGCCGGTCTGTCTGGCACGAAAAGGCAGTCGGAAGCTGTCTCTGGGGGCGCCCAGCAGGGCCCCCATGGGTGTGAGGCCGCCGGATGGCAGCCTGGGGGCACCTCTATTGCCCCTCCATTCATCCCTGCACACGGTGGCAGGCACCTTGGGGTACCAGCCACAGGGAGCAGGGATGAACTGCACCCCCGCTTCCAGCAATGCAAGCATGCTTTCCGGTCGGAAAGCATGCTTGCATTGTAAGGTATACGAATGCGACCGAACCCTGTTCGGTCGCATCGTACTACCAGGGCTGTAACCGACGACAGCAGGTCAGTCGGTTACAGCTCCTGCCCGATGTCGGACGGACTTCGGAATAGGCCCCTTAATGTTTTTTGTAAATTGTATTTAGCGCCAATGAAGCGCTACATGATGCCGATACCTATCACTTTAACTATCAGTCAATGCAGTCCAGCAATTCTGTTTAATTAACAATGGCTGTCTTCTGAAGCTATTTGTTTAGCTGTAATTATCTTTGTTCAGAGTACTACCAGATTAAGGAAGAGTTGACATTAATTAGCCCATTAGCCGGCTACTTTTGATTCGTGGAGATTTTTATGTGTTTTAAATTTTGAACTGTTTGTTAATGTATTTTATTCCTTGTAATTGTTGTAATGGTATGTATTGTACACCTTTTATGGGTTTAACAAACCGAATAAAGTATTTAATGACTGACGGAATAGCTTATTCCAGTTTGCACATTTTTATATGTACTATATCTCATAACAAATCATGAACTATGTAGTATTGCACAAAAAACAAACTGAAGACTATTGCACAAGAAGATGTAGCATTTTTTTAATGAATCTTTAAAACTCGTCGAAATGTAAAAAGTTTGAGAGAGGATTTTTCCAATAGAAAGAGCATCTCACATGATTGGGGTCATTTGCAGAGAAGCTATGAATGGGAAAGGTTATTTTACTAAATATGCAGGCAAAGAAATTATACCACTACCTTTGATCTTCTTAATAAAATGTATCCTTTCTAAAGGTAGGAGGTATTTGTAAACCTTTTCTCCTCATATGGTGGATCCTGTATGGTCTCAGATTGAAGAGACAATCCCTCCTGGTGGACGAAAAGACCTAATGATGTAATGATCAGTGTCTAATTATGCCAACGGGAGACATGCCTTTGGCGGAACAACACTGTTGAGAGTCTCGCAACAATTCTGGTGCCCCCGCCCCCGCACCCCCAACCCAACTCTTCCACTCCTTTTGATTTTATATATTCATTTAAGGGAAGTTGACAGGAACTTTAACTTCTCCCTCCCTCTTTGATTCTTGTAACATTTTCTACAGCCTTAGCTGGAAAATGCAAGATATGGTCATGTTATCTCTGTAATTTTTTTAATTAAGGTGAGACTAATGAATGAACTCAAGAGAATTCTGTGATAGGACAAGTGTAGGACAGAAAAGAAGCAAATACAGTGAAGAAAGCTTATTTTACACTGGAAGAGAACCTACAAAGTTTGTGATGAACAGAAATTTGGTTGTTACATGATTAAGGGGCTGATTCCGATTTCAGTCGAAAGGGCTCCGAACGATGGTCGGAGCCCTTTCGACCGAACCGGAAAGTGTTGCACGGATTCCTTTCTGACCGAGCCATTCAGATTTCCGGATTGCGGACGACAGGCTCAAAGAGCCTGTCGGAAATCCCTCAGTACTCCCCCGGCCGCCTCTTTGCGACCGAGGGAGTACGATGGCAGTTTTACAATGCCTTTTCATGCCGTTTTTTCCGGCACAAAAAAGCAGTCGGAAACTGTCATTAGGGGCCCCCAGTAGGGCCCCCATGGGTGCGAGGCTGACGAATGGAGGCCGTGGGGGCACCTATGGTGCCCCTCTGTGGATCCCTGCACCCGGTTGCAGGCACCTTGGGGTGCCGGCCACAGGGTGCAGGGATGAACTGCACCCCTGCTTTTCACATTGCAAGCATCCTTTCCGCTCGGAATGCATGCTTGCATTGTGAAGTGTACGAGTGCGACCGAACACTGTTCGGTCGCATCGTACTAGCAGGGCCTTAACCGATGACAGCAGGTCGGTCGGTTACAGCTCCTGGCCGATATCAGACGGACTCAGGTCCATCCGACATCGGAATCAGACGCTTAATTTGAGAAAATGGTGTAAAATCTAGTCCTTGATTGTACCCAGACTGTCTCAAAGGTAGAGAACAGAATTTACAAACAACACCCACAGGTGTTAAATAACATTGGAACTAAGAGCAAACTCTGGAGGGAGCAGAGACAGAATATCAAGTACAAAATATTGAGTTGCACAAATATCGAGTTATTATTATTGTGGGCCTGGAAAGTCGACAGCAAGAATATCGCGGTCAAGAATATCGACTTGAGTTAAGAAATATCGTTAAAAATATCGAAGTGTTAAATATCGTTTGCTAAAATATAGTTGATAAAAATATTGTTTTTTATTATTATGTATTTTAGTATATATTTTATATGTATGTGATGTATGTTTTTTGTATAAGATTTGTTTGTATTTTTAATATATGTGTTACATTTTTAGTAGTTATTATTTTTTTTTAATTTACATTTTGCGCTTTTAGTCCTGTAGCAGGTTGTGGGTTTCTAGTGGAATAGGATGGGAAGTAATTTAATTATATTACATTTATTACATTTTTTTAATTTTATTTTTGCATTTTTAGATCCGTAGCGGGTTGTGGGTTTATAGGCGAATAGGGTGGGAAGTAATTTATTTATATTTCATTTATTGATTACGTTTTATTTATTAATATTTGCTTAATTGAGATGTAGTAGTAAATGTGTAGATTAATTTATTATTAATTAACTAGCAGCCCGTCCCGACCTTGTCCGGGAGCAATCAGGGTTCAGGGCCCCCGCCCGCGGGTCCTCCGGATTCTTCCTTCATATATTGCAGTATTATACCTCTATGTTTCCTTTGCTTTTGTAACCTGCACACGTCACTTTTTCCTTACGTAATGCACCGTTTGGTAGCTCTTGTATTTTGTTGGCTCACGATTCTCACTTTTGTAATGCACTCCCTTTTGTAATGTCCATGGGTCCCCCGGAGCCTTCCTTCATATATTGCAGTATTATACCTCTGTTTCGTTTGTACGCTTTTGTAACCTGCACACGTCACTTTTTCCTCATGTAATGCACCGTTTGCTAGCTCTTGTATTTTGCTGGCTCACGATTCTCACTTTTGTAATGCACTCACTTTTGTAATGCACGGTTTGCTACCTCTTTTGCTTCATTTAATTCTTACCGCTCCTCCCCGCCTGTATTTCACCTACGCTCACCGCTCCTCCCCGCCACTTTTTTCTCATGTAATGCACCGTTTGTTAAATCTTGTATGTTGTTGGCTCACAATTCTCACTTTTGTAATTCACTCACTTTTGCCATTCGCTACCTCTTTTGCTTCATTTAATGCTCACCGCTCCTGACCGCCTTTATTTCACCTACGCTCACCGCTCCTCCCCGCCTGTATCTCACCTACGCTCACCGCTCCTCCTCGCCTGTATTTCACCTACGCTCACCGCTCCTCCCCGCCTGTATTTCACCTACGCTCACCGCTCCTCCCCGCCTGTAGCTTTTATATTTCACCTACCTCATCCGCCACTAACCGCTCCTCGCAGCCTGTCCACCGCTCCTCCCCGCCTGTCCGCCGCTCCTCCCAGCGCTCATGTCCGCCGCTCCTCCTCGCGTACGCCGCTCCTCCCTGGCCCTGATGTCAGCACGCACGTCGCGGCCGGCCGGCGCTACTTCCAAGGGACTCCTTTTTTTTTTAGGTAAATATTTTAAATAGCGTATATTTTTTTATTTTATATAGCCTATGTCCATCTACAGACCCTGCCAATTACAACAATGTATCGGGTGTTTGGATTGGCGCTGTGGTTCCCGAGTTTACCCGCCTCAAAGGTTCAAAGTTCTTCCTTTAAAATAGTAGTATAGATTAATTAATAATTGGTTGTTAATTAATTAATTGGTAATTAATTATGGTAATTGTGTAATTCATTATAGGTGTGGGTTGTGGTGTTTTCAGCTGTAAATGGTGGGAAGAAATTTGTTTTTAATTTGTGAATTAATAATTGGTTGTTAATTTATTTTAATTAATCAATTTGCAATAATGTTGGCAATTGTGTAATTAATTATATATGTGTGTGGTAATTTTTATAGGTGTAAAGGGTGGGAAGTAAATTGTTTGTCATTGATGAATTAATAATTAGTTGTTAATTAATTTTAAATAATGAATTGGTAATTAATTATGGTAATTGTGTGATTAATTGTATGTGTGTGTTGTGGTGTTTATA
The DNA here is from genome assembly GCF_964263255.1 of Lissotriton vulgaris. NCBI lineage: Eukaryota > Metazoa > Chordata > Amphibia > Caudata > Salamandridae > Lissotriton > Lissotriton vulgaris. Next base: position 162,677,475 of record NC_141700.1, read on the forward strand.
GGAGTAAAGGGTGGAAAGTTTGCGTTTAATTAATTAATATATAGTTATTAATTAATGTTAATTATTTGATATTCATTTTAGGTTAATATTTATGTATTTGTGTTTTGTTTTAACTTTTAAAGGGGTAAAGGGTGGATATTAAATAAAATGTTGTTATATGATTATTAGTTGTTAATAGTGATAGTTTTTCTTCACAAAATAATATATCATTGTGTTTTATTATTTTATAGTATAATTTAGGTGTGCGTTGTGGATATTGGAGTGTTAAAGCTTGTGTACTCAATTAAAGTGTATTTTTTATTATTAATAAGATGTTTTTCAATTTACTATCAATTATGTTAATTATGGAAATACATGTAATTAAAAATGTTGATGTGTTTTGTTATTGGTGTGATGTTATAGGGTATGAAATAAAATAAATACATTTATGTTTTAAATACTTTTTTCATTGTTAATATTTGCTACTTTTGAACAATTCTTGTTTATAAATCTATTTATTAATTTATTTTATATATTATTTGTAAGTTTTTGTAATATGTAATAATATTGTAATGTATGTTCTTTTTATATGTTTAATAGATTTAGATTCATAATTTTTTTATATTGTTTTTATTTAGTAATATTTTCAGGTTTTTTTCAACTGTTTAAGTGTTATTAATAATTTTTGTTTCTCTGCTATCCAACACTTTCCCTAATGTTTCACTTACCCGAGTGGGAATAGTAATTTTGACCTATTCTCTATCCAGCACTTTCCCTACTGTTAAATCCACTGGAGTGGAAATAGTAATTTTTAGCTCATCACTATCCAGCACTTTCTCTAATGTTGCACTCCCTGGAGTTAGAGTGGGAATAGTAATTCTTACCCCTCCGCTAGCTAGAACTTTCCCTATTGTTGCACTCACTGGAGTGGGAATTAAAAATGTTACCCCTCCACTATTCAACACTTATTCTACTGTTGTATTCAGTGGAGTGGGAATAGTAATTATTACTCCTCCGCTATCCAATACTTTCCCTAGTATAGCACTTACTAGAGTGGTAATAGTAATTTTTACCCCTCCGCGATCGAACACTTCCCCTACTGTTGCACTCTTTAGAGTGGGAATAGTAATTTTTATCCCTCCGCTATCCAACATTTTCCCTACTGTTGCACTCTTTAGAGTGGGAATAGTAATTTTTATCCCTCCGCTATCCAACATTTTCCCTACTGTTGCACTTACTGGAGTGGGAATAGTAATTTTTACCCCTCCGCTAGCCAACATTTTTCCTAATGGTGCAATCATTGTAATTGGAATAGTACATTTAATTCCTCTCTATCCAACACTTTCCCTACTGTTGCACTCTTTGGGGTGGGAATAGTAATTTTTACCCCACTGCTATCCAACACTTTCCCTACTGTTGCACTCTTTGGAGTGGGAAAGTAATTTTTTCCCCTCCGCTATCCAACCCTTTCTCTACTGTTGCACTTATTGTATTGGGAAATGTTAGTTTACATTTTTTTTTTTATAGTTTCATGTTTTAATTTATTATAGAATGTTTTTATTTTAAATTATTTTATATATATTTTTAAATCGATATTTTTTACATCTACATTTGTTCCCTCAATATTTTTGAGTCTATATTTTCGTACTTACCTGTTAAGGTATGGGAGTCGAAATTTTTGTAGTCAATATTTAGAACATCAATGTTTGTGACATCAATATTCTATCAGTGAACCCTCTGGAGAGTTGTGCACATGATGAGGAGAGGTAGTAGACCACAAATATCCAGCGTGGACAAACCAAATGGAATAGAGGAGAATCTCAACAATTTCTTAAGTCATGTACATTAATTAATAACTTCTACTCAAAATTCTAAAAAAGGCTTTGAAATAAATAAAATACGCAAACCATTTCACCAGTACTCATGTGGGAGGCCAGAGGGAATAATAGGAGCCCTGTAGCAGCCCATGCTAAAAGCTTCTGAAAGCTCAAGAGGGACAATAAGAGTGGCACCCCCTCCATTGAGCATTCTCACAACATTATAAACCATCTATGAGAATGTAGGGGCATCTTAGCAAGGGCGATATCGCCGCTTTAGCAGGACATTTTACCGCGAAAGCGGCAATATTTTTATCGCCCTATTAGCAAGCTGTCGCTAACAGCAGTTAGCGACAGCTTGTAGGCGATAGCTACAGGTTTGGGGCCCGCTTTGCATGTCAGCGATATTTATCGCTAATGACATGCAAAGTGGGCGTACCCAACCTGTTAGCGACTGAAAGCAGTCGCTAACACAGCTATCGCCTATTAGCAAGGCAGGCGAAGCGATAAAAAAAATCGTGCTAAGCGCGATTATCACTAGAACCTAACGCCTGCTCAGACCATGACTTAACCTGTATATCCAAATGGGAGTTGGATATTCAGGTCAAGTCCTCATTAGCGTTAATGCCTGAATATCGCTGGATTTCCAGCGATATTCACGCATTGAGCAGCTATCGCACGTTATCTCTGCGATAATATCTTCGTTAGGCGGCGACAAAAAAATGTGCTGAGCACATTTAGTGATAATTATCGCTATTTGTTGCTAATATGCCCCGTAGGTCCTCCAATTTCAATACATTTGCCCTGAAGAAGTCCAAAGGGATTGAGACAAAACGTGTTGGCTCACAGGGTTCTCTGTACCTTTGTACAATATGTAATACGTAATAAAGATTGATAAATTCCACTGAAGTCTAGTGACTTCTTTTTATCTACTAATTACTACATGACATAAATGGCCACTATTGATCAGAGAAATGGAATATGGAGAATTTCAATGAACATTACGTTTTTAGATATAATGAATCTCCTATTGTACGTTGTAGATATTAGCACAATTATGGAGATAACAGTTACTTTGAAACGATCTGAGTGTGCAACATTTATTCTGCAGCTTCTTGTGCCTGTAAACTAATGAGATGAACCGTTTGCTCAGACAGTATTAATAATGATATGTTTGCACATTAGCAAATCCGGAAGAGTTCAATGCCTTCAAAAAGCACTTTAGCAAATCTTTGAAAATGTAATTTGCATCTACTCATCTGCTTCACTCTGTGTGAATCAGGCCTAAATTGTTTATCATCTAAGCCTTATGGTCATGTCAATTAAGTATGCGCTGTAGAATTGTATTGCAAAGGTGTTTGTCGTAAACAATACATTTATAAATGAAAACATAAATAACGCGGTCTTTGTGTTTAAAATCTTGAAAACACAGATGTACAGACTTGTAAATGAAGCTGAATGCATTGAAAAGGGAGCTGAAAATAAAAATACTTGATACATTCTACTATGACCTATATAATGTATGCAGAATAATGCATGGATAGGAAACTAATTGCATAAACAGGATATTTGGTATTCAATATTCTTCGAATGTAAGGCTATCCTTCTTGGTGACGATATAATCCAGGCATATCATAGAGAGACGTCAGTTTTTATTTATTTACTTTGATGATTTGTGAAACATGAACTTGCCACCTTGGAGCCACTTCGAAGCGCTATTTGTCTCTTAATGTTTGTTGCACAGTGGAATACCAATCTTCAGTCAAATAGATTTGGACATTAGCAATCCAGCTTGTTTATTGGCTACTGTTCTTGAAATTAGCACTTGAGTTGCACACAAATTGCCAATAGCATAGCATTGTGGTGGTCGGTGGTCACCCAGAAACAAACAGCAGCATGACGTCAGACCTGCAGAACTTGTTGTTACACAAAAATAACACTAGATAAATATGATGCAGGCAAAGAAGAATGCAAGGATTGGTACAAGAGGTATTTGACCCTGATAGTCAGTGGGGCAATTAGAAGATGTTACTGCAGCTTTTGTAGAATGGGCATAGAAGGCCGAAAAAGCCAACTCATACATTGCATTGCCATTAATGGCTAGCAACGCAGACACAAGTCACAAACACTACTGGAGGGTTCAAAACATCCTTCCAACTAACATATTGCAATTTAGAACTTGTAGCCAAAATGTAAACACATTATGAAAACGATTAAAAATAATAAGATTAAAGTTAGACATGACACTCTGGATGGGAGTCCCTCAAACCTTTTGCCTTCACCCTGTCTGTTATGCTGAGTTCGTTTTTTTTTGTGTTAGGATTCCGTGCACTTTAGCACTGTTAACCAGTGCTAAAGTGCTTGTGCTCTCTCCTTTAAACATGGTGAAATTGACTTACATCCAGTTGACTCATTTAATCTACGTATAAGTCCATATTAAAGTCGTACCACATGTACCCAAGGCCTGTAAATTAAATGCTTCTAGTGGGCCTGCAGCACTCATTGTGCCACCCACAAAAGTAGCTTTATAAAAACGTCACTGCAGCCTGTAGTGCAGATTTAAACTGCCATTTCGACCTGGCCGAAACCTTCCTATTTAATACATATAATCACCTCTAAGGTAGGCCCTAAAGTCCCATGGGGCAAGTTGCATTGTATTGAAAAAAGTAGGACATTTGGGTTTAAACTTTGCATTTCCTGGTAGTGAAAAACTCCTAAAGTTGTTATTCACTATTGCAAAGCCTATTCCTGCCATAGGATAACATTGGGTTAACTTATCATACTTAATAAGGGATGCTTTACGTTTGAGAAGAGATAGGAAAATCATGTTTACAGTCAAATGAATTGTCATTTAAAACTCTCTTTAATGGTACAGTTGGATGGTAAAAGATAGAATAGCTGCTCTGCCGACCGATGGGAAAATAGACCACTATGCTAAACTGACCACAAACCCTCCTATCCAAGATACAACATCAGCCGCACCCTAATCAGACCAAGACCCTGCACAAACCACACCCTCCATTTTGAAAGCGATTTACGACTCCCAGAAATACGTGGAGGGGAAAATCAGGGAATTATGTACCAAACTCTCCTTGATAAGGCAGGATCTGAGGACCACCGTTGAGAGGGTAACAGAGGCAGAGGGCAGAATCTCAGAGACTGAAGACTCTCTTCGAACGGGACAGACCAAGATCATTGCCCTCCAGTGCTCTGTGAAGATGTTTGAGGAGCTCACAGAAGATGCTGAAGGACGCTTATAGTGAAATCATGTCAGGATCGTGGGCAATGGCATACCGAATTACAGAGAGGGCCCAACACCTACGTAATGCATTCGAACATTGCTAAAGTCATGGGTCCCAAAGGAGGATATCTCTCAGTGTTCTTGGTAGAAAGACCGCACTGGTTGCTGGTGCTTTGCCCCTTTCCAGGGGAGCTGCCGCAACCAATAATCGCCAGATTGTTTAACTTTGCAGACGGAGATGTAATTCTGCGAACAGCCCGTAAGATTTGTAAAGTTACATGTGAATCACCCAAATGATGATATTTCCGAACTATACACCTTGAAAGTGCAACAACAGAGAAAATCTGTTCAGTACGTCAAACGAAAACCACACACTATGGACCTTAAATATATGTTCAAGTTCAACGTCCAAAATTTGTATAGCGCACTACTCACCCAGAGGGTCTCAAGGCGCTTGAGGGAGGGCGACGGACATACCATGCTTTGGGGAGGCAGTTAGTTCAGAAATTGTCGCACGGTAAGGTGAGTATGGGAGAAGTTACGATTTTTTTACTGTTTTTTTTTTAAATAATTTATTTTCAATATTCAATGGCAGGTCAACATTCATTACAGCATTTAGTATAACCATATTATCAATAAAATCACAGAGCGATGAATGTAAACATACTGTTACTGTGTATGAAAAACAGTGGCAAAAAAGGGTGCCTGCCACCCTGTCCATGACAATGTGTACACACCCCACCCCCAATACCCTGGGGGTTCGCAACGGGGCCCAGTGAGCAAACTCTGCATGGCTTTCCATGGCGGGGTTTCCGCCATGGAAAGACCTGCACCGCTGCCCATGCTAACATGGATGGCGGTGTCTAGCAGACACTGCCACCATATCCAGCCCCTTTTCCGCCCGGTCGACCGGCGGAAAACCGGCGGCTGGTCTCTCCATCATACTAATATGGCAGGGGGGAAATGGGTGGCGGGCGGGGTGTGTTGTAGGGCCGATCACCACCGCCATGCGGGCGGTGGTGATCCGCCCTGCATCCTAATAGACCCCCTGATGTCTTAAGTCGATCCGCCCTCTCCCTCCATCTCAACAATCTCTGACGAGATGTTCTCCCCGGGGGGTTTCAGTGATATTTGTGTCATAGCACCCCAGTCCATCAAGGCAACAGCAGCCTTCACTTTTCCAAATGTGCCTCTTCAATTCCGGCCCACTCGATTAGGTGCCATTTCCAGGCCTCAACTGTTGGGAGCCGGGGCTAATCCAGCTGAGCGCTATGCACCACTTTGCCACAATCAGTACAAGAATTGTGTATCTCCTATTTAATGTCTTTTTAAGATTATCGGGTATCCGTCCCAGCAGGCACCGGAGAATCCACCTATGGATGTCCAACCAGTGATATGTTTAATACAGGACAGGACTTGTGTCCAGAAAGGTATGATAACAGTACACTGCCACAACATAAGCAGAAAGACTGCTGCCATCGCATCACACCAGGGACAGTATTGCTCTCTAGCTGGGTATATGGCGTGCAGTCTCTTAGGAGACAGATATAGCATGTTTACAATATTACACTGGATCTCTTTAAACCTGACACAAATTGACACCTTACAGACATCAGCATGGATTTTTAACCAGTCTTTGGGGGTTATTGGTTTGTCACTGACTTTCTGCCAGGTCCCTCTACACGAAGCTGCAGTAGTCTCCAGTCGGCAAGTAGTTCCCTGTATAGGTGTGTAATGAGTCGGTGTGCTCCCGCCATAGATTGTAACCTCTGTATGTGTAGATTCTGGAGCGTCAGGGGAAGTTGACCATATTTTACACACCTTGGCACCTATCTTCGCGTACTGTAAACATTGTCCTCCTCCTATGCCAAAAGATTTCATTGCCTCCTGCATAGAAATGAATCGTCCATCTGGATAGAGGTCTGACAGCATTATACATCCACCTGACTGCCATTTAACAACTGCCATAACGTCAACCATTTGGACAAATGGGTGTAAAGTCCAGATGTCCAAGTTGGGGCATATGGCGTCCAGCGGATTATTTGTTTGAATGTTCTGTCCCAAAGCCTACCCATGAGTCGGATCAAGCGTGAAAAGTGGTCCCTGCCATGCAATAACAGCGCTCCAAGCAGATGTCCATCATGCGTGCCCTCTAATAAGGACCTCCCCAAATTCAGGACACAATCTAGTCAATGCACCACATGCTCCAGTTGGACTGCCAAGTAATAAAGCTCCCGATCTGGGACCTCCATCCCTCCCTTATCCCTTTCCCTTTGAAGTGCAGTGAGGCCTACTCTACGCCTCTTATGACTACAAATGAGCTCTACCATCAGGGTGTCCAGTGTCCGAAATACTTCCCATGGAATCTCATACATGGCCTCCTGGAAGATAAACAAACACCTAGGCAGAACCACCATCTAAATTAGTGCAATTTGGGGGGTCATGGCCAAGATGGCAGAGAGCTAAGAAGTTATGTGCCTTTTCTCCTCCACCCGCCGATTTATAGCACCAGCCCTGGATCCAGATTGCATGGGAGGTGGCTGACCGAAGACCCTAGCACTCCTGCACACTTGGTAACTCACCGGGTGCGGATCCTTAGGCTCCTGTGGCTGTGCTTCACGATTCCGGTTCTGCGGTGGGTCCGGGCTGCGAGGTGGTAGCTTGCAGCGGACGGCGGCGTGGCCACGTCTGAGGGGCTGAAATCCTGCACCCCACATAGCGAAGTGCTGTTGCCTTAGCTAGGTCGCCAACTGGATCCAAGGGCCTCTCTCGCCGCTCCGGACCGGCAAACAAGATGGCTGTAATCAGAGAAGGAGCAGTGTGCGCCATTTTGTAAGGAGCAGCGGCCCTCCTGGGTGGAGTCGGAGCACACGGAGAATCCAAACGCGAGCTTGGAATTTGGCGGCGAGTGAAGCGTGCTATTGGAAGGCATCTCGGCCTTCGGCCTGGCGGAGCGGACCCGAGGGCAGCCGCAGTGAGTCACTTTAAGCTCCCTATCCCTGCAGCAGCTTTGACTCCCTGGAGCCTCCCCGGGAGCGCCTAGGCCTCACTGGGCCTTGCAGCAAACTTACCTGAAGACCGGGCCTCTGGTGGTGCACCCTGTTCTGCGCCCACGGAAAAGGACCCTGCCAGATCCGATTTCTGTGACACAGCTGAGCGGGCCCCTGCTGTTGGACTTTATAGGGCAGATGGCGGCTGGGTGTTGACGACGTTGCTTTGCCATTTTCCAGCATTGGGGCCACAGAGGTTAGCGCTGTGTCCTTGAAGGGGCCCTGCACCCGGCAGCCGCCGCCGCACCCCTACGAGTGCTTGACCTGGTTTCTCCCTCCGCGCAGCTTCGGCCTCAAGCCCGAGGGGACTGTGCGCAGGGACGGGCTGCTGGACTTGCTCTCCCACCGCCCTCTGGTACCTGCTGAACCGAGCCCTGATGCATCTAGGCCTGGATGGCAAGGACGCCCGGGAGCGCTACTAAGGGCCCAACAGATTATCGACTGACACCCTGCAGTACCACGCATCGGGTGCAGGTCGAGCTGGAAAGCAGACGAGTGACCCTGAAACGCGAAGTGGGACCATCGCATCGGGAGACACCGTGCTGTAGTGGCTAGCTGTGCGGCTTTGTTTGTGGTGGCTGGAGCCGGTAACATAGGGGTAAACGAAGCATGACATCCACCCAGGCCGGAAAGACAAATCAGCCACAAGAGAAAAATCACTCAAAGATCTCTTTTCCGGGGCACAGAGCAGGGGATCTGCAGACTCCAGACGGCCAGACGCAGCGACACAGATGGCCACCTCTACTGAAGCGCCAGTGACGCAGGCCTTTTCGGAGTCCCTGTTCGCTGTGAGATTGCATTTCACTGTCTGGAGGTCGTATGGATGACCTCCAGACAGTGAAATGCAATCTCACAGCGGAGATCAAAGACATCCGTAAGGATGTAGATGACATAGGGGAAAGAGTGGCATACCTGGAAGACAGAGGCGATGCCCGGGATACCGAATTAGCCGTCATGCAACAGAAGGTACTCAGAATACACGAGCAGCAGGTGGATGTTCAATCCCACTTGGAGGACCTTGAAGACCGCTCCCGCCGCCACAACATTAGAATCCGAGGAGTGAGCACAAATTAAGAAGCCGGTGACATATTTAAATATGTGTGTGAACTCTTCAACCATATCCTGGGCAGCCCACTGGACTCTGATCTTAAGATGGACCGGACACACAGGGTGAGCCCGCCTAGGGCGGCAACTGCACCTCCGGCAGATATTTTGGTCTGCGCCCAGGACTTCCACACCAAGGAAGATATTTTACGCAAAGCTAGATCGCTTCAGCAGATCACCTTCCGCAACTAATCACCCGTCCTCTACCAGAATATTGCTTCCATTATGCTTTAGAAACATAAACCCTTCCGGCCCATCACAGAGGTTCTGCGCCAGCGCAATATCTCCTATTCTTGGGGGCACCCGTTCTGCCTCGTATTCAGGCATTACAGCAAGCTGTACCAGTTCTGCTCTCTGTTTGAAGCAAGCAAACTGTTGGGGATCACCATCCCAGAGGACGCAGACAAGGGGTGCACTCGGACTATGGGTCCAACGATGGTCAACCGAAATGGAGGCAACAGCGACGATGATGACGCATTCAGCGACCAGATCCACTGGTGGTCAAGAAAGAGCGGCAGGCCACCCTTGAGGCTTTGCCAGAAGCCTTGGTCAAGACATCCACTACATGACTGAGCCTGCTTAACATGTTATATCCTTCCATTGATGCTCTGGGGTTGGGGGAGAGGGGGTTGGGGCTACCATCAGCCACATGACAACCCCATAGACCTTTCTGTTCATCCTTGGATGATGGACTAATGATCGAATTCAAGACTTTTCTTGACACTTCCTGTGCCCTATTTTTTCTGTTCCATTTTTTGTGGGTCTTTGTTCTATACTTCTCTTTACTTCTTCTCTTCTTTTGTCCCTTTTCCCTTGGGGTCCCTGGTCCATGGGGTGCTATCGCTTCCACGTAATTATGCTGGCATTGAGAGTCGCCCTTATAGGCTTCTCCTGGGTTCTTGATCTCCCGATGCCCATGAGCGGTGCTACCCCCCTTTCAGGGTACTAGATGCCACCATATTCAGTTAAGATTCTCACTTTTAATGTGAGAGGGCTCAATAACCCCATCAAACGCAGGACACTTATTTCCTACCTAGAGAGAACAGGGGCGGACTTTTGCCTCCTTCAAGAGACACACCTGCTCCCCAAGGACTGCCATCGACTCAGGTCCTACCTTCCTGACACAATTATTTTCCTCCAAACCTTCCAAGACCGCAGGGGTGGCTATCTTGGTCTCAAGGGCTTTTCAGGGGAAGGCGTGCAGAAAGGGGTTGAGATAAAGGGCAGCCGTCTCACCTACCAATTTACCATTGGAGGCCACTCTCTAACTGTGGGGTCTATTTACGCCCCTAACGAGGGTCAGGAACGATTCTTGCACGAAGCTCTCACTGAAGGTTCGGCAACTCTGGAATACCACACACCGATAGGGGAGACCTTAACTTGGTGTTCGACAATGACTTAGATAGATTTGCACAGCGCACAAGCCAGGTTGGCACACTTTCGCCTTTTGGGCTCACTTGACTACACAACCTGGGACTTGCAGACTTGTGGAAACACCACCACCCTCGATCACGAGAATTCTCATATTACTCTAACGCCCACAAAACATATGCCAGATTATACTACTTTCTGGGTTCGAAGGCTCTCCGCGATGTCACGCTCTCAGCCGACATACTGGCCCTGTCCGATCACGCCCCAGTGGAGGGCACATTGGCCCTTCCACAGATTCGGTGTCCGCCCAGACATTGGCGTTTTTGCGACACCCTATTGCACATAGCGGACACGGTTGCCCAGATACAGCGCAACTATTTATTACACAATGATAGCCCCAACACAGCTCTTTCTACCCAGTGGGAGGCCCTTAAGGCAGTCATCAGGGGAGAAGTCATTGCCATCTCTTCCGCGGACAACGCGGAGTGCACAGCGAAGAGGGAGGAACTGACACAGAAGGTACGAAAACTGGAGCAGATGCATCAGCGCACTGGGAATCCCCGCATATGGTGACAGTTGACAGCAGCTCGGGCACAGTTGGCTGCCATTGACCGTGACAAAGCAGAGTATGCTGCGATGCATCTGCGACACAAATGTGGGTGGCTGCTTGCGCATAGGCTCCGGGAGGTTCGACAACGCAAAGGAATTCAGGAGATTAGGGACCGTGCCGGAGTGTCATATTCGGATGACGCGGCTATTGCCGAGGTCTTCCGCACCTTTTATGCCCAACTTTATGACGAACAGCCTTTGGAGAGAGCGGATATAGATGCGTACTTAGACCAGGCCCGTCTCCCCGCCCTGACACCAGATCAGGCAGCTCATATAGAGAGGGAGATCAGACCGAAGGAAGTCATAGCAGCTATTGCTCATTTGAAGTTGGGCAAATCAACTGCCCCGACGGCTACACTGCGGCTTTCTGTAAGAAGTTCTGCTCAACGCTCACTCCCCTTCTCACCCAGCTCTTTAATTCCTTTGCAGCAACTGGGGCCATCCCCTCCTCCATGTTGGAGGCAGCGACATCCCTAAGCCAGGGAAGCACAAGTTGGACTGTGGGTCATACCAGCCCACTTTGCTTTTGAACATTGATCTGAAGCTCTACACCGGAATATTGGCCAGTTGGCTTGACCCCTATATGCCGGGACTCCTGGACCCCGATCAGGCTGGATTCATTCCGCAGAGGCGAACGAGTGATAACACTAAACGTGTCACACTTCATAGAAAAGGTCTCCCGTATCCCTGGGGACTACATGCTCCTCACCATCGATGCAGAGAAGGCCTTCGATCGGATCCACTGGCCCTATCTCTAACAGGCACTGGTCCACATTGGCGTAGGGGAAAAGATGCAAATGCATTTTTTTAACTGCTACTGGTCTACCACAGCCACTGTACGGATCAATGGGCACACATCCACCCCATTCCCTATCAGTAGAGGCACAAGGCAGGGGTGCCTCTTGTCGCCCTTGCTCTTTGCCCTCTATATGGAACCCATAACGCAGAGAGTCAGGGATGACCCTCAGATCACCCTCAATCGCTTCGGAGAGGACACCCACAGTATAAGTTTATATACGGATGACGTGCTAGTCACCCTAGCGAACCTTGGGATGGCCTTGGGGACTTTCCTGGATTAACGGGACACCTGCGCTAGCGCTTCTGGGTTTAAAGTTAATCTGACGAAATCTACTGCGTTGAATCTCTCTTTGTCACCTCAGGATCCGGCAAACTTATAGGCTTGACACCCCCTGCGGTGGTCAGACAACTTCGTCCCTTATTTGGGTATCCAATTGGCCCCAACCTTGCAGGCCATGAGGATGGCTAACTACTCCCACCTTCACACACACATCCACACCGAGCTGCGGTGATAGAAACACTACCAGATCTCGTGACTGGGGTGTGTCGCAGCTATTAAAATGACTATCCTCCCCAAAATCCTGTACCTCTTTCAGACGCTCCCCCTGCCGCCCCCAACCGTTTGGCTACATAAGGTGTAATCAGAACTCTCTCACTTTATTTGGCAAGAGCGTAAACCGAGAATGAAATTGTTAGTCAGCTTTCTCCCACCTCACGAAGGGGGCCTTGGGTTTCCAGATCTCACGCTCTATTATAACGCTGCACAGCTTCGAAACTTGGTCGAATGGAGCCGGGCCAAATCAGAGAAACACTGGCTCTTTCGGGGCCATGCAGTTGCGGGTACATCTCTTATGAAAATTCCCTGTTTTCCAAGTCCCACCGCCCCCCAATTTATACGCTTCACAGGTACATGCACAACCCTCACAGCCTGGGATCAGACCAACATGCACCATGACCTAACGACCTTCCCTTCTCCACTTACATCACTTTTTGATAATCCTGACTTTAGCCCGGGGATGGGTCCGCAGTCTTTACTATTATGGAGAGAGGCCGAATGCCGAGCCTCAGGCCTCTTATTTGCTAAGGGTGATATTATCCCTTTTCGCAGCTCAGGGCCGATTACGGCCTCCCAGAATCTGAAAGCCTGCACTACTTACGGGTGCGGCACTGAGTTATGTACCCTGGCAATCGGACCCAGGCGACTAGGCTTCTCACTACCTATGAACAGTGGCTAATCACACGGACTTCAGACAATAATCTGATCTCAGATCTGTATAAGATGCGCTTGTCCCGATATACCCACACTTATCATGCAGGCCGCGCACACTGGGAGAGGGATCTTGAACATAGTCTTCGCATCGAGGAATGGGAGGGTGCATGCTACAGAGCACGCCACACGGCAACACATGTAGGTGAAATTATGATACTTCGAGGATAAGTTGATTTGAAGATAGATTATTTATTCACAGATAAGAGACGTAGTCATTACAACGAGCCTGGGTTTTAAAAGTCTTCCCTGGAATCTGGAACCCAGCAGTGTTCCCGATTCCAGGCATGACACGGCAATACCACACATTCCCCTTCGTAAAGAGAAATAAAGAAACATTTTAAACTGAACATGGAAGAACAGAAATTGGTATACAAAGTACATTTTGATTACAGAATATGAAAACAAAAACATCAATAATGAGAAAACACATTGTATGAGAAACAAATCGGATTATCTATAAAGATGATAATCCTTAAACCGCACAGGGGTGAGACATTTCCTCTGTGTTCGTTGAACAGTATTAGAGACAGGAATACAGGCGAACTTATTTTCAGGAACATTGTGAAGTGACGTTGAACCAGAGAACTTCCTCCAATTGCTAGCACTGTTGGAGGACCTCGAGTTGGATGGAATACTAGACTCTGGAGCTGCTTCCTTAGGCCACAACCACATGGGAATTTTTACCACCTTGGACATATTCCACACATTACCATCTGAAAGTTCAACAACCTGTCGACCAACACGCTTGACCATCAAAGGATCTGAGTATCGTGACTCCCCTGACCTGACTAGTCTGCTCTTCTTAACACGCACCCAATCATTGACACTAAACGGTGAAGAATTATTACTTGAGGAACAATCGCTATCTATAGCCTTTTTCGAATCAAGCAATCTCATCCAAGGTTGGCTCATGTTGGAGACACTCCTCCTACCCCTCATCTTTTCAAAAGGAGAGAGATCACCCATGCTTCTAGGTGTATTTCTATAGCACCAAAGAATCTCACTAATGGTTTGTTTACAATCACTACCACTGCGTAAGGCTAATTGGAGACCCTCTTTAAACACCCTGATCCATCTCTCTACAATGCCATTACTATTGGGATAATAAACTGATACACGTTTGTGTCTAATACCATGAAACGCCAAAAACTCCTTCATCTCTTGAGAGACAAATTGTACACCATTGTCCGTTGTAATAGATTCAGGGAAACTTTCTCTTTCGAATACTTCATTTAAAAACTTGATCACCACCCCAGACGTAATGCTAGAAACCATTTTTACCTCAGGCCATTGGGACAATTGGTCAACCAAGATAATGGCATACATCATACTCTTGTTGAATGACATAGGACCTGCAATGTCTAAAGATACACTTTCCCAAACCCGTGAAGGTCTAGAAACAGGGAGACGTTCATACATAACATGCTTCTGAGACTTCTCACTTAAACAACAATCCATACAGTCCCTGACATACCTTTCTATACACTTATCCATCCCTGGCCACCAAAACTCACTTCTGATCCTCCTTTTCATCGATGTCATTCCAGGGTGACCCTCATGAGCCATTTCTAAGATCTGAGACCGTAATTCACCAGGCACTACCAATTGTAGACCTCTGAACAAAATCCCCTCAACTACGGATAACTCTTGGGCAACATGAAAGAACGGCTGAATACTATCAGACAACAAGTCCTTGCGTGGCCACTGAGTTTTTACAAAACCACATATCTCATTGAAAATAGGATCACCACTACATGCCAATTTCCATGTATCCTCACGGATACAACCTTTAGAAATTTCACAAATTGACACAACGTTGTCATCATCATTGTCCACTTCAACTACATTGTCATCAGGCACAGGTAATCTAGATAAGCAGTCAGCTAACACATTCCTAACACCAGGAATATATTCAATTTTAAAATGAAAATCCTGAAGCTTGTATTGCCATCTGGCAATTCTTGAAGTCGCTTTCCCACAACCTTTGGTAGTAAATAAATCCACTAGAGGACGATGGTCAGACCAGAGTTTAAAAACAGTACCGTACACATACTTGCGGAAATGTTCTATGCCCCACCAGCAAGCAAGAGCTTGCTTTTCCAAAGTAGAATATTTATACTCTGCATCCCTCAAAGGTCTTGAAGCAAACCCAATTGTTACCATTTTACCCTTTTGACGCTGCATTAAAACTGCACCGATCCCCACATTGCTAGCATCGGTAATGATGAATGAACCATGAGCAGTATTAAACGTTGCCAAAGCAGGTGCAGATGCAATGTTTTGTTTCAACAAAGTGAATTCTTTTTTACAATTTTCATCCCAAAGGAAATGAAAATTTTTCTTCATCAAATTTCTCATATTTACAGTTTTATCAGAAAACAGGGGAATACATTTTGAGTAATATTCGGCAAGCCCCAAGAAAGACCTGAGCTGATCTTTATTTACAGGGTCCGGAGCCGACTCAATGGCCTTGATTAAATTTAATTTCGGAGAAATGCCATCTTTACTAATAGTATGTCCCAAGTAATCAACAGAAGATACCCCAAATTTACATTTTTCTTTTGTAAGAGTGAGACCACTATTTTGCAACACACCCAATACCTCATACAGTATCTCAGAATGCTCGGATGGATTAGATGCAAAGATCAAAATGTCGTCCTGAAAGTATAAGACGTTTTTAAAATCTTTAAAAAGATTATGCAGCACTCTTTGGAAGACAGAAGATGCCGATATCAGGCCAAAGGGCATTCTCTTGTACCTGAAAGCACCCTCTGAAGTGATGAAAGACGTCAAATGCCTACTGTCCTTGTGTAATGCAATCTGATGGTAAGCATTAGACAAGTCCAAAGTGGAAAAAATGGATGCCCCTTTCAATTTTGTAAACATTTCATTTATATTAGGTAATGGATGTCTATCCACCCATACATTCTCGTTCAAATCTCTTAAATCTACACAAAGTCTTACTTTGCTGTTGGGCTTGTGAGCAACAACGACCGGGGATAACCAAACTGAAGATTCTATTTCCTCAATATCTAATTCACACAATCTCTTGAGTTCGGACTTCACAGAGTCTCTTAAATGTAAAGGCACATTCCTTACTTTATGAACCTGTGGTACAGCGTCATCCCTAAGAATTATTTTATGCTCAAAATTCTTTAAGAGACCTAAAACAGAAGTAGAAAACACAGAAGGAATTTTTTTTTCACACTCATGGCTAAGATCAGACTCTACATTCATGACCAGGTCTGAATTACCAAGCACTTGATCAGGATGGTTGGGATCCAATTTTATCATTAAGTCCCTTTGTTGAGGCCACCCCAATAAACATGAACCATCCTTTGCCACGTAAACCTTGGATTAATGGTTTTTCCTTTAAAACTTAGGGTTGTTGTAAAAAAAACAAGGATATCAATGGGCTTCTTCCCATACCCAAGCAATTTTACGTCAGGAGGGGATAATTTTAAACCCGGAAATTCTTTTATCCATTCTTCACCAATGAGAGTACGTTTTGCACCAGAGTCTGCCATAACATTGATATTCTTCCCCCCAATATCCACAGTACAGTATGGAGAATCTGTATCACATTCATTAACCTCATATACTGCAAAAAGAAATTCTTCTTCTAAATTATCATCATCTATTTCATTAACCTGCTCATTAGAACCTTTTCTCTGTACAAAACTTTTACCTTTAAACTTGTTCTTATTTTTACACATTTTACTAAAATGACCTTTTAATCTGCAATATCTGCAAAATTGTCCAATAGCTGGACATTTCCTGTCATTCGCCAGGTGGTCAGGATTCCCACACTTGAAACATGCATATTCTCTCCTCTCTTGGAATGGTTGGTTCTTGCTTCTAAAAGAATTCTTCTCTTCAAAATTAGATTTTTTAATAACATTCACTTTAGCTGATTTTTTTTCTGTAAGTTCCTTTACACCCAGATTCATGCTTTCAAAACGATGTGCGATATCTAATGCTTTGTCTAAAGTTAGATCCTCTGTGTCCAAAAGTTTTCCTTGAAGCTTGATATTCGCAACTTTATGGACCATTTGATCACGCAACATTTGATCATGAAAGGTTGAATAATTGCACTTAGAGGCTAAAATCCTTAAGTCATTCATAAACGAGTCAACTGATTCACCCGGTAATTGACCCCTACTTAAGAACTTATGCCGCAACACTACCACGTTAACTTTCTTTATATACTGTTTGTCTAACTGTTTGATCGCTTCTTCGAAAACATCTATCACTTGTTCAGTAGATGTTACATTGCGTGATTCAACTGGTAAATGACTCAGGACATGTCTTCCTTCAGCGCTCAAACAGTGTTTTAAGATTGCTAGTTTCCTTTTATCGGTGTAGTCTTCACCACCAATAGCTTCTATGTATGCACAAAAAACCTTCTTTCCACCTTTTCCATTCTAAAATTGGTTCACCCGGACTTGGTAGAAAAGGTGGAGGAGCAGAGAAACCTTCCATTGTGCAAGTATAATTTCAAGTTAACAGCCGATGAATTTTGCAACGAATATATTGAAGATTTTTTTTTAATTTTATTCTTTTTACTTCATATCTTCATTTGTTGTTGCTTTGTAAAACTGTTTTGTTTTTCTATTTGAATATTTCGCGGTCTTTTATAGAATCCTTAGGCTATTTTTCGTAAAGATAGCTGGTTATATATATGTGTCCTTATGATATCACGCATCCACAATGATATTCAATTGGAGTTAGTCCAAAAGATGGCCGCCGTGCGTCAAAATGTGTGTTGACACGCTGTGACGTCACGCGCGTGCGCACCAGCTCTCGCGCTGACAAGTTCTCGCGCTAGTGACGCGCTGACACACTCTCGCGCCAACGGGCTCCCGAAGCGCCGAAACCGACTAAAATTCAATATCTTACTCACGGACGGGCTCACAACATCGGAAATTTCACCAACACATCTCGGCTCCTGTCCGTGGTTCAGCGCCGTCTTCCTGCACCGAAACAGAAGACGACTCGTGATCCTCCGTACGCAACGCACTCTCCAACGTTGCAGGTAGGGACTCCAGGCTCTGATGTTTTGGTTCTTTACCCAAACGTCGCCAGTGAAATGCTGATACTTCGAGGATAAGTTGATTTGAAGATAGATTATTTATTCACAGATAAGAGACGTAGTCATTACAACGAGCCTGGGTCTTAACTGTCTTCCCTGGAATCTGGAACCCAGCAGTGTTCCCGATTCCAGGCATGACACGGCAATACCACAGTAGGCCTCACTGAAACATTCACCAAGCTTGTATATCACTGGTACTATACCCCAGAGAGACTCCACCAAGCTGACGTGAAGCAGAGCCCTGACTGTTGGAGAGGGTGTGGGAAGAGGGGCACACTGGTTGACCTTCTATGGGATTGCGAGCAACTCCGGACTTACTGGACGCAAATACTTGATGAAATTTACAAACACCTTGACACCGAAATCCCTAGACTTCCCGCATAGGTCCTATTGGGGGTACCAAATCGACTTACCTACCCTTTGAAATCTAGGCGAGGGAACCAGATAGCCATAGCACTGGGCACAGCCACTCAGAACATACTAATTCATTGGAGAACACCTCGCATCCTTGCAAATACAGGGTGGCACCAGCGACTGTGGCGTGTACTGAGTATGGAAGAAATCTCTCTTACCCTGGCCGAGAAAGGCTCCTCCTCTAGCGATCTCTGGCAGCCATTCCTCGCTCTACTTTCACAAGAATTCCGGGAACTGTCCCACCTAAGATATTTACGCCTCTTGCGCCTAACTGCACCGGATTCCTCCATTTAGGCTGGCCTAGCTTCATGAACGACACTCCGCTTGGCGCAGAGCCGCACAGAAGGAATGGACCGGGGGAGGGTGGGTGGGGGGTGGTTCTCTCTGTGTCATCTTCTCTTTCTTTTTCTCTCTTTTCTCACGGTGGAGGGTGAGATTATTCCAGTTATCTGTTGGCTTCTGTAATATCAATGCACTTATCATATCTATGGTGGGCTCTGCGTGGTCCGTTTAATGCAAGCTTGTTTCCTGCAATGTTTAATAATAAAAATAATTAAACCATAAATTAGTCGAATTTTACCCATCAGAGACTACTTAAGAGTATTCCAAAATGTAATAGCGGGATGGAGATTACGAAGTGCTTGTCCCTTATTCAAGTCGAATGATCGCTGTTCCCCATGTGCGATCTGTTTGCCCAGGCACTTAACATTATCCACATTCCGGGGTAAACCCGCCGGAGGAAGCCGGTCCCCAGCAATCGTTTTCAAAAGTCCTAATGAGAACAGGGCTGATTTAGCACTATTAACCAACAATCCTTGAGTGTTCACAGATTTCTCTAATTATGTTACGCAAAATCGGGCCTGAAATATCTGGTTGGCGTTAGTATATCATGGCTCTGTCTGCATATAGAGACACTATATGCTCCATATTGCCAACCTGTATTCGCCAATCCTGCAGGGCTTGTCTAAGTCTGCAGGTCAGTGGCTCCATCGTGATTGAGAAAAGCATCAGAGACAGGGGGCATCCCTGACCGGTACCCAATTGTAAGTCTATAACATCTGAGATATACCAGCTCATTCTGACCCCACCAGTGGGGGAGCTATAAAGCAGATGCACACACTTAGTATAGGAGCAACCTAATCCCAAACCATCCAGCACCTTCCAAACATAGTCCCACCTAAACAATTCAAAAGCCTGTTCAATATCAAGAAAGGCAAGCACACAAGAGTTGTCATTCAATTAGGGAGCATGCAGCACATGGGCCAGCCAGTGCAGGTCACGCAGTGTGTTTCTATGTAGGATAAATCCCAACTGATCTGCATGGATCAGATACCACAGATGTGAAAGCAGTCTAGCCACGAGTACATGACCAAGGATTTTCTTGCCAACATTTAACATAGAAAGTGGTCTGTAGTAGGTCACTTCCAATGGGTCCCTACTTGGTTTTGTACTACAATTAGGGCCTCCCACATAGAATCAGGAAGGATGCCTCTATCCAGGGGCTCTGTATACACAGACAGTAGTTTATCAATCATGGGGTCGGAGAAAAGTTTGTAAAACTCTGCTGGGAGGCCATCACCCCCAAGTGACTTCAGCTACCTCACCACATTAAGTATTTCCTGTTTCTCTGGTGGTGCATTCAATTGCTCATGGTCCTCAGGAGAAAGGTTTGCCTTCGACAACTCATGAAGATAAGTGGATAGTACACCAATCGGCTTCAAAAGATGATCACAGAAGTGGTCCACCCGGATCAGGTGTCATTTATCCCACAGATATCTACCAAGTTGAATCTTAGATGCCGATACAACAATATGGCCCTGGCAGTGCACAACCCAATAGCAGTGGCATATTTAGATGCAACCAAGGCATTCAACTCCATAGAGTGGACTTTCCTCTTTGCCATTCTAAACAAAATGGGACTAGGGCAGAGATACATAGTATGGATACGACTCCTCTAATGGCACCTCTGGCTATGATAAGAGTCAATGGGATTCGATCACAGACCTTCGCTATCAGGAGAGGTACACACCAGGAATGCCCTCTTTCACCCATGCTGCTTGGCCAAGCCATTGAGCCACTAGCAGGATAGATACGAGCAGACTCATAACTTAGGGGATGGACATGGGAGGAAGGCTGGGAGTAACGCATTTCACTTTATGCCAATGATATTCTCCTCTACTTCGCTGACCCGAGGACTCTTTGCTAAGGCTACGGCAAATATTCAACATATACCAAATATTCTCTGGCCTCAGCATTAACTGGGAAAAATTGCACTGTTCCAAGTGGGAGGTTGGTTGCCTGGGGCAAAAATGTTCCTACCACTAAGGGTGGAACCTCAAGATGTTAAATATTTAGGACTATGGATCACTAGAAAAGACAGTGTTGATTACGATGGGAATTTGCACCCCCTTCTAACTATGTTAGAAAAGCACATAACACATTTGTGGAACCTTCCGCTCTCACTAATAGGACAGGAGGCAATTTTCAAAATGATAGCGCTACCCAAGTTCACCTAGACTCTGCTCTGGGAGGGAGCCCCCCCCCTCAAATTATTCAGTGCTCCCCATACGAAGGGGGATCGCCCTGCCGAACATCCGTAAATATTATGAGGCAGCACAAGTATGCACGGTGAATGAATTGGCTTACTCTTTTGTGGAGGAGTCCGCATTCGGAATAGATAGACTCACAATAAATAACTAGGAATCAATGACATTTATAGAGCGCACTACATACCCGTAGGGTCTCAAGGCGCTGGAATATCTACACATCCTGTACAGGGTAAGGACAGTGAACCCGTTGCCTCCTGCAGCAGCCACTGTGATCCAGATATGGCACAGATTGAATGGATAGATGGGATGGTTGAACATATTGACCCCTAACACTCTTCTGTGGGTGGGAACAAAAACAAGGGAGGTGGTTAAACTACCGGTATTCAAATAGGGGGAAGTAATTGGCAAATCGATGTTCGAGCAGGTGTGGGACGCAAACGGGATTGTCCCCTTTAGTCATTTTCAATCAGAGTATGATATAGCCTCATCTCAAACATTTAAGCACTTGCAGTTATGACATGCCCTGCACTCTACGATCCCAGCAGATGAAGAGATGCAAGAGGAAGCCGCAAGAGTGGGGAGACTGGTGGACTGGCCGATCCCATCTAAACTATCTCCGGATCCGTGGTGATACATACGAGTCACTGAAGAAATCCCTGTGGGGAAACGTGCCGTCGGATTTAAAAGCCACGGGCATTCAAATACCAGGGAACAATATAAAATATAGAGACACCAACGAGTGATCTTATCAGCTACCTTTGCAGAATAAGGGGCGTGCAAAAATCTAGGACCTATGTAAAAAAGAGCGATGAGGGGACACTAATAGAAGCAGAGAAACATCAAAGTTTCAGGCTGAGTCCTGATTTTAACATATCGAACTAGATCAAGGAGAAAAGCAGCTCAATGAACACGAGCTACCAAAGAGTGTAATAACCACCTCGAAAGGTCAGAACGTATGAAAGATTGGAAAAAAGACTCTCACCGTTGTGCGATTGCACAGGTGATGCTGTCAATAAGGAGAAGTAAAGTTTTATGGTCCTGAAAAAGGTGGTTGTAGACCTGTAACACCGCCGAAACGCGTCAATGCTTTGACATTAGTTAAATCTGGAGGGGTCAATATTAGTGAGGGTATTGGGAATTAAATCCAACTCAATGTTGTACCATAGGAATCTTGATTAACAGCCATAAGACATATTTGACTGTCTTTCATTTGTTCTTCTCCAATATAATTGTATGAACTCCTAATTATAGTTTATATTGTTTTTTTTTCTCTATTTCCGGATCCGCGGTGATACATACGAGTCGCGGAAACGTGCTGTCGGATTTAAAAGCCACGAGCATTCAAATACCCTGGGACAATATATAATATTGAGACACCAACGAGTGATCTTATCAGCCATCTTTGCAGAATAAGGGTCGTGCAAAAATCTAAGACCTATGAAAAAAAGAGCGATGAGGCGACACTAATAGAAGCAGAGAAACATCAAAGTTTCAGGCTGAGTCCTGATTTTAACATATCGAACTAGATCAAGGAGCACATCAGCTCCATGAACACGAGCTACCAAAGAGTGTAATAACCACCTCGGAAGGTCAGAACGTGTGAAAGATTGGAAAAAGGACTCTCACCGTTGTGCGATTGCACAGGTGATGCTGTCAATAATGAGAAGTAAAGTTTTATGGTCCTGAAGAAGGTGGTTGTAGACCTTTAACACCGCCGAAACGCGTCAACGCTTTGACATTAGTTAAACCTGGAGGGGTCAACATTAGTGAGGGTATTGGGAATTAAATCCAACTCAATGTTGTACCATAGGAATCTTGATTAACAGCCATAAGACATTTTTGATTGTCTTTCATTTGTTCTTTTCCAATATAATTGTATGAACTCCTAATTATAGTTTATATTGTTTTTTATTTGCATATTTATTGTACATTCAGTGGAATGTGTTTTAAAACTTTTTTAATCTTGTAATAAACAGTCAGCTGTTCATATAATTGTTTGTGTTAATATAATTTTTTCCTTTGCAAATGTTTCACTAATGCTTTTGATGGTTTCCAATATTGAATGGGTGAATACTTAAAGGTTGAGTGTGTGTCTTGACAAATAGACAACCATACAGGAAAAATGTTGTTTTTACATTGCGATCACATCTAAAGCCATATCTCCACACATATATTACAGTTATGAACAGCACCCAACACTTGGAGGGAGAGGTGTGGCACAGCAGCCAGGGTGGCTGACTCCGGAGTGCGGGGCTCATGGTTCGATCCCCAGCACAAAAAGCAGATCAGACCAGCATCATGGGACTTTGGGCAATAGCTCGCTTAATCTCCCCTACGGCCCCCAGCACCTTGAGACTCTTAGGGGTGATTAGTTCACCCTTTACAAAATACCGGGGAATTATTATTTCAGGGCACTGACAACACTACAGGAGAGATGGCAGACTTATCTGGGAACGATAGAGGATGAGGAATACGGGGAAGCAGAGTGATTCCCCTGTGAAGTGGCAAGAGCAGCTAGATATAGGCTGGTACAGCTGAAAATCCTACCTAGGGTACACTATAGCTGGATTTTGCTGCATAGAATTGGACAGATTGGGTCAGATGGATGCCTAAGAGACTATGGGCAGTGTGGCACGCTCTCTATACTTTATGAGAATTCCCCAAACTCCGACGATACTGGCAAATGGTGACCCAAAGACTAGAGGATGCCACGGACTGCTCCCTGGAGCCAAACGTCCCCTTATAAAATTGGGAATATGGAAGGACTTTGAAGTTTCTAGATATAAGAAACTGCTCATAAACCCAGGATATATGGTTGCAAAACTGGACTTTGTTAAAAATAATGGGCCGACCAATAATCCCTTTGATACGAGAATGGGAGCGGGACATCGACTCGTATGATTCTGGAGAAAATAGTCTACAGGGATTACGAAATGGAAGGTGCAAAGTGTTTAGTGACAGCCTTTGTAAATGGTTGGCCTAACTGGGCCGGCGATATGTGGGACAGGAGAATGGTCAATGGGAAAATACTGGGATTGCTGTTGAGAAATGTAAACATTAAAAAAACTCAATAAAATCTAGTCTGAAAAACAAAGGTCTCTGAGTATTGATGTAAGCTTGGTAGTATTCTCAAACAGGTCTCTAAGGTTGGCATCCATGTGATATCCATTGCCTGATTGCTCTTGAGATTCTTCATCAGGATTGAGGCTCAGTTTCTGCATCATTCATGAATATTTTCACAACGAAAACAATATCAACTCTAATGCACAGGGAGGACGTTTGCTGACATGCAAGTAAGTCTATTGTACAGAAAAAGACTCTGTGGGACTGTTCAGCTATCCCATCGTAGCCATTATTTTGATTGTGATTGTGGACTCACTGCATTTCATTACTTTTTGGCTGAGCTTGAGGCATCTTTGCAATAATGATCAAGTTGGAACAAGTATGGACAGAAAATTGATCACAATCATCTTCAGTGCTCCCGTCATTTGGGTTGCCCTTAATCATTGAATCTGAGATGGAGGACGGCTGCTGACAAATGCAAAACTATAGAGACAGGTCCACCATTTCTTCTTTTTCTATTTTCTTAATGATTTATCTTCAGCATTTATCTACAGGGAATAAACAAGGATTCTCAATGAAGAAGAATCATGGACAATGTACCATTCCGAGTGATGTAAGCACCAGCCTCTGTGGTGCATACTAAGAGCAGGACAAGGCCTGATTTACCCATCATTTTTACAGAGGTAGTAAACTCGGCCCCATATTGACTGGTTGAATTTGTGAACTCTTGGGATGTACTTCAACTGATTGGCCAACTATTAAAGTCTTACCATAAAGTGGGAGCTTCTATGCCTCTAGTAAAGAGAAGATCTATATCAATATAGATCTACGTGGATTGTGCAGTGCTTCTTCCTGAACATGGATCCGCATGCAACCTGCTACCACAAGGTTACAATAAGCCTGATGCTCTCCTGATGTTCTGCTTACTGGCACTGCTGATTTTGCCTGTTAAAACCCAGGTCCGGTAAAGGAGTCAAGAGATCTAGATGCAGAGTGCAAATAAGGCCTCACTATATCTCACAAGAGACTGGAGGAAGGCAGACCAAGGACCACCTTCCAAGTGCAAGTGAGTAAAGGTGTGACACTTTCTGGGGAGCACATTGCCTTTCTGTGTCACTGTATGCTGTGTTTCTATCTCTGAGCCACACACGGGCCCCCTGGCCCTGCCTTTCTGTTTTGTTGCTTTTTGTTCACAATTGTGATAATTGTGTTTTATTATATCTAGGCGCAGATTGTACCAATTCTCCAAAAGCTAGGCTTTGACGCTGCAGCGAAGCTATCTCAAAGAGGCAATTCGTCCTTTTTTTAAATTTTAGATAGGCGCCACTGACATTAGTGAGTCGCCCTTTGAGATTAAGGTGACGTTGGTTGCACGAAGTGTGAATTTGAGCCGGGACCACATAAAAACATTCTTGTAGTCTAACAAGGTTCATCATTGAACGTCTGAAACAGTAAGGGGTCCATTAGGATGGCGGGCGGAAACAGTCCGCCCGCCACCCTATCGGAGATCGGGACCGCCCGCCTAAAGGGCGGGCGTCCCGACATTGGCATTAGGATGCGCCCGCCACTGTGGCGGGCGCATTCCTCAAAGTAACATTGTGGCGGGCGGTGCTCACTGCACCGCCCGCCACAATGTTAAAAACAAATGCACGCATTTGCATACTCGAAGCGGCAGGCACCGCGCGGTGCCTGCCGCTGCGATTATGCAAATGCAGGGGGGTACCACAGGTACCGCCCCGTGTGCCACCCCCCTTTGCCCGTCACTCTGGGGGTCCACAGGGGCCCCCCAGAGTGAACACTGCATGCCTTTCCGTGGCGGCATTGCCGCCACGGAAAGGCATTGAGAAATGCCTATTCTAATATGGCTGGCGGTGTCTGATAGACACCGCCACCATGTTATTCCTTTTCCGCCCCGGCCGCTATGCAACCGGGGCGGAAAACAGGCGGCCGGTCTTTCCGACCGCTGTGGTCCCCTCCGCCATCGTAATATGGCGGGGGGGGAATGCAGGGAAGGATGTCGGGCGGATTGCCTCCGCCAGGGTGGCGGTGGCCACCGCTACCCTGGCGGAGGCAATCCGCCCAACATCCTAATGGGCCCCTAAATGTGTACTTGTTTGATAAAATCAATGAAGATGTGCTCATTGCTATGAATAGGAGAGACACTAAAGGAGCAGTACACATTAGGGCCTTATTTAGAGCAAGGTTTTGATGTAATATCTGTCAATTTTGTCAGATATTATATCAAACCTCTCCTTGGTTCACTCACTGCAATTAGTGTGTAGGGAACCTGGCTTTCATTCACAGTGGAGCTGTTGCTGGCTTTGCCTCTGACACCTGCGAGAATGGCATCAGCAAAGGATGCCCTATGATTAGACAAAAATAATGCTAAAGCATGAGTGACATTAGTGATCTTATTTCTAAAGCGTGTCCCCTGCTGTAGAGGTCTCTCTCTAGGATACTTTATATTCAATGGGAGTAGGGTGTGGGATGTCCTGGGGTTCCCCTCACAGACAAGTGAAAGGGGACAAAGAAGAGAAATAGATATTGAACCCAAGATCCTTGAATGGGATGGAAAAATGTATTCTAGAAATATACTAGTGACAATTCTAGACCATTGGTTAGAAAAACTATGGTATCCTCAAAAGACCCAATGTGTACAGGTGTAGCGGTATATATCGTTCATCCGCCCCTACATTGTGGTTTTTCAGCAGTTATCATTGGATACCATAGAGAGTGTGGGTGCCTGCCTCATCCAGAGGCTCCTCTGGTCTAGGTTGCAGTGTCCAGAGATGAAAAAAGAAACCAGTGCAAAGAAAGGTAAAAAACTGTTAAAAATAAGGTCAACACCAGAAAAAGTTTTAATGAAAAGGTGGAGATCTTATATTAAAATAGGTGGGTACTTATACTAGATCGAGTTACTTGATCTAGAAGTGCAATTTTTCACAGAGTTGTCGACATGTTTCAGCCCCCTTCGGCTCAACGGAGTCTACGGGGCTTTCGTCATGACAGAAGGACAAACAAACATCAATAATCTACTCACACTTTTTGTGTGGAGTTCAAATGGAAATAATGAGGGTCAACATTAGCCACTCTAGTTTCATTGACCCCCGAAAGTGGAGTCTTTTCTATCCTCGGGGAGGCCCAGAGCCGCGTGTGTGCAATCCCGGAGGGGGCAGAGTCAGCACAAGCAGCGCTGGATTGCACACACGCGGCTCTGGGCCTCCCCGAGGATAGAAAAGACTCCACTTTCGGGGGTCAATGAAACTAGAGTGGCTAATGTTGACCCTCATTATTTCCATTTGAACTCCACACAAAAAGTGTGAGTAGATTATTGATGTTTGTTTGTCCTTCTGTCCTGACGAAAGCCCCATAGACTCCGTTGAGCCGAAGGGGGCTGAAACATGTCGACAACTCTGTGAAAAATTGCACTTCTAGATCAAGTAACTCGATCTAGTATAAGTACCCACCTATTTTAATATAAGATCTCCACCTTTTCATTAAAACTTTTTCTGGTGTTGACCTTATTTTTAACAGTTTTTTACCTTTCTTTGCACTGGTTTCTTTTTTCATCTCTGGACACTGCAACCTAGACCAGAGGAGCCTCTGGATGAGGCAGGCACCCACACTCTCTATGGTATCCAATGATAACTGCCGAAAAACCACAATGTAGGGGCGGATGAACGATATATACCGCTACACCTGTACACATTGGGTCTTTTGAGGATACCATAGTTTTTCTAACCAATGGTCTAGAATTGTCACTAGTGTCCATTTTTTCACTTGATTAACCTTTATATTTACCTGGGGAAATAAATGGACATGTATTCCTCCTCCCCTTCCTGATTACCCTTCTAGAAATATACACCCCGATGTAGAGGACTTAGGCTTTTTTTTGTCCAGTGTAAGCTTTGCTGATATGGACCGATAACCTCAATTGTGTGATGGTGGGATGTACAGACACCTACTCAAGACAACTAATTGCAGGAACACTGAAAATGGTGCTGTTGTGCCTCGGCATTGTTGATTCATGGAGGAGAAGGATTGCAGGTAATAAGGAATTATTATACAACTCCCCAGTGCATAGCACATATTCTAGATGTAATTATATCTAAATATCAAGACAATATGCACAATATGTACAAACAGATTACATCTTCAGTACTTCATCAGAGATGGATTAATTAAATA
Organism: Lissotriton vulgaris; assembly: GCF_964263255.1. Lineage (NCBI taxonomy): Eukaryota > Metazoa > Chordata > Amphibia > Caudata > Salamandridae > Lissotriton > Lissotriton vulgaris. The sequence continues at coordinate 162,706,020 of NC_141700.1, forward strand.
ATATTGATAGCATTTATATTGATTCGCAGAAATATCGGAAAATAAATAACGTATATAAAAATATTGCCTTTCTATACTTAACTAATAAAAACACAAATATTGATAGCCAAAATATCTCCATTAAAAATATCTATTTTTACTTAAATTAAAAAAATATTTGAAACACAATTATAATTACCTTTAATTAACATATAAATTGTCAAAAATATTGCAAAACACAAGATCAACTACATTAATGTCTCCACAAATAAAGTCTTTTCATAATAAACAGTAAAATAACACTATTTCACATTGACCAAAAAATGTAAAATAAATGTACAAAATATATAAATATTCTAACAACATTATAGCAAATTCATATCGCTAAAATAAACTTAAACCACCCAAAAAAAGAAACTCCAAAACATCAAAATATTATTTACATTTTTTATTAAATGTATACATATGTAATATCTTCAAAACAACAAATAACAAAAAATAGAAATATATATTCAATATGATAAAATAAATTATTTAGCATTCACCGTAAAAGGCAATAACTGAAAAAGAATTCAAACTAAAAAAGCCCTAACCGATAAAATGATATTATCAATGTAACTACAATATAAAAGGTACACAAAATGTAATAACTTTCTACTCCAAACACTGCGAAAGCTGGACGATGACTATACACTGCCAGATTTGCCATAGATAACCTGGAAAAGAACTGAAACAGTATATGCAACTACCTTCTAAAGTAAGTAAAAATATATTTCAACTAACTTGTAAATTAATTAATTACAAAATGTAAAATAACAAACAAAACAGTCTACTTATTTTATCTTTTAAACTGTAGATCCTACAGAGAAATTACTACACCAATGAGAATCTGCTTATCTACAGAAAAAGTACAACAATCACGTACATAAGAGGTACACAATAAATAAAGTAAATAATAATAAGAAAATGAAATATGTTTTTTAACCCCTTCCATGCTGATGACGGCCGAGACCCGTCATGACACACAGTGCTCGTGTGCTGATGACGGCTCCCGGCCGTCATGACCGCACCCACGATCGGAATGTGCCGCACAGGCGCAGAATCACGACTGCGCCCAAGGGGTTATACCACAACTCACCCTAAAAATGCTAAAAAGAAAACTAACCTCTCTCAGCCACCACTAGCTAGCAACAAACAAACCTTTACAATAAAATGTAAATGACTTTGTTTTCCCGAGAGAAAAGGAGCCACCTGACCCAAATTACAATATCCCCAATGGAAAATCTGAAAATAAAGACTGCAATTATCAGTAAGATTACCTAAGCAAGTAGTAAATAGACAACAAATAGCATACGTTTGTTTATCAATTATAAATGTCATATAAATATTTTAACATTTCATTATTTGTATTATTATTCTATTTGCAGATAAAATGGCAGATATATCACATCACAGCAAGGAAAACAATTACTCTCTCACGTGTGCTACATTTACAGCTAACAATGTTCAAGAACAGAATTTATCTATTGGAAATGTACTTTCCATCACTCTAATACTTGCAATTACAAAAGATGATAATATTATTAATGTAAGAGAACACAACCATCCCCCAAAAGCCACCACAATCAAAGTGAGACATGTAGTACAAGATTCAAAAAAGGCAAGTACTAGCTCCCAGGTGCCCTCAACTAAAATACTAAAATATATAGGGGCATATTCTCAAGGACTTATCGCCGAGTTAGCCGCACTTTATCGCTGCCAAAGTGGCGATAAATATATCGCCCTATTCACAAGCTGGTGCTAACAGCAGATAGCACCAGTTTACCTGCGATAGCAGCCACAAAAACATCACCACAGATGACACCGGAAACTAACGCTTATGATATGTAGAGTAGGCATTCCCGTGCAAAAAGCCACGACAACACCACTTCGCAACATTCTCAATGACCAGCCAGATCGGTGATAAGATCACAAAACAGGCAACAAGGCATGTTAGCAGCAGCGATTTAACACCTGCTCTTACCTGGTGTAAAGTCAGATGACATCCTGCACCATAAAAGGGAGCTCAGCCCAGAGCCACACCTGAAGAACAACAGATGCCATGGAGCTACCGATCATGCAGTTCGGACACCCAAGAGGGCCACAACACCCACCGCCACCACCTCCACGCCTGCCCCTCTTTCCCCACGGGAATCCGCCCTCCGGACAAAGATATGTTACATCAACTTTACGAAATCATGAACAAAAAAATTCGCCTGATGTCGCACAATTACATCAATTAACATTCATGTGTGGTCAGAAAAAGGAGACTCATTCATTCATCTTTGAATTTCCAAACAAATCATTTTATTCAAATTAAACAAAAAAAAAATATTTGGAAGAGTCATGGCGGGTCTTCACTGGACAATCTGTAAGTCACAGCCGGCAAGACAAAATTCAAGATAAAAAGGTGTGTAATGCGCTCATCAAAGGACAGAGAGAGAGAGAAAGAAAGGGAGAGAGAGAGGGAGAGTGAAATGAAGAGACAGAGAGAGACAGAGAGAGAAAGATAGAGAAAGAAAGAGAGAGAGAGAAAGAGAGCGAGAGAGTGAGAGAGAAAGAGAGAGAAAGAGAGCGAGAGAGAGAGAAAGAGAGAGAAAGAGAGAAAGAGAGAGAAAGGAAGAGAAAGAGAGAGAAAGAGAGAGAAAGAGAGGGAAAGAGAGAGAGGGAATGAGAGAGAAAGAGAGGGAGAGAGAGAAAGAGAAAGAGAGAGCAAGAGAAAGCCTGGAAGAGAGAGGAAGAAAGAGAGAGAGAGAGAAAGATAGAGAAATAGAAAGAGAGAGTAAGAGAGAGAGAGTAAGAGAGGGAAAGAGAGAGAGAGAGAAAGAGAGAGAAAGAGAGGGAGCGTGAGAAATAGTGAAAGGAAGAGAGGGAGAGGAAGAGAGAGTGCCGACACTGCAGACCCAGGCCTCACTGCTCACCTGCTGCCACTGGTGTTTTTCCAACCACGTTCCAGTATACACTGCAGTTCACCAGGTCCCTTATCTGAAACAGAGTCCAGATTAATGAATGACAGAGTTTATATCATTGTACACGCCATCATCGCTTGCCCGCCCCTGCGCACACAGACTGCTGCACCACAGCCCCTCCCGCCGCCCAGCGGTGATTGCCTGCCACTGTGCACCCAGGCCTCACTGCTCACCTTCCGCCACCGGCGTGTTTCCAAGAGGGCCCACCACGTGCCGGTGCAAGCTCCAAGCCCAGAGCCCAGAACCTTGGCAGCCTCCACATCATGCAGGCCTGCACCACGGGCCACCAGGTCACACACTTGATTCTGGGGATTTTGCTATGGCAGAGACCATATCAGTGCACACGGCATCATCGCAGGCTGCACCACCCGCTCAGCTCCTTAGGTGCCACTAACTCTGTGAACGCGAGGCGACGCCATGTGGCGGTAAGGCCGCGCTGCCCGCTGGCTCAGGCCTACAATGCGGTCCAGCAGGGCTCTCACAAATCCTTACCAGTCCGGACCGCCAGGACGGTGCATCATCGCAGGCTGCACACCCGCTCAGCACTTAAGGTGCCCCTACCTCAGTGCACCAAAAGTAACCGTCCCGTGGCGGTAGGCCTGATCCGGCCACGGTGTATCCGGTGCCACCAACTCTGTGCAATGCAAGCCATGGACCCTTTATGATTAAGTATTGTGGTGCGGGCGCCATCATGTCACCTCCGGCAGTGGGGAATGTGATGTGGTAGGGCCCTTGGCCCTCGAAAATAAATAATAACCACACGGATACACCCAAATAGACAGTGGAAATGGCGTCGAGCACATGCACCCGGCCCTTTTTATTGGCAGGCTCACATGTCCTGTGATGCGTTTGCTGGATGGGTTTGGTGTGGGTGTAAACCAGCCTTGAGGGAGTGGCTGTGGCATGCTGACAACTAGACCTGTGATGAGCAGATCACTACGGGGAAGACCTGGGACATGTAGCGTTCTCGTCCCCCCTGTAAGCTTAAGCGGAGTGGGATGGCTGTGCGTGTGCCAGTCCAGCGTAGGGGTGTAAACAATGACCACGGGGCTGTGGGCGTGGTTCCGTCCTGGGCTGGACAAGGAAGTAACTAATGTGTGTGTCTCTGTTGTAGTGTCGGTGCCACCCGGACAGCAATCGGTAATGTTGCACCCTGTGACTCAAGTCCCACAACATGAGCAACATGGACGTAAGGGGCAATCACTGTCCCTACATTCATCCATACTTCCACACTAGAATGATTATAGACATGACACATCTGTGTGAATATGACTGTTTAATGCACATTCAGTGGAGTGTTGTAGCTGGAGCAGTACGGGGCCATTCAAACCCCACTTTACATTGTTGGTCCGTGGAGCGCCAGCCAGAGTCCTTTAGGGAATGACAAGTTCATCGGAAGAGGAAGAGTTCAGTCCGCAGTCTGATTGCTGTGTCACTGGTAACCAAACAGAATATGGCAGTCCATGTCGAGGTCCAAGGTGAGTGTCGCAGAGTGTATCGGGGGACAGTGGAAGGTGATGATGCAGAGGCCAGAACCTAGCAGAAACAGGCCATATGGCAGAGATGAATGCTACTGCTTTCTTCTTACCAGAAAGGCAGATTCATCCACATCTTCGCCCTCTTCTGTTTCATGTGCCTCACATGTGGCCGGTATTCTGTCACCAGCACCGTGTCGCAATGAGACCTCAGGGGCCGGAGGTGGAATGTCTTCTGTAATGTGTGGCACTGACACTTCAGGGGGTGGAGACGTGGCTGGAGTGGTAGCAGCAGCATTCATCCGCTCCAGGCCTTGTGGCAGCAATGCCATGAGGATTGTCTGAAGGACATGGAAGAACCCAGCTACCTCTCGCTGGTGTGCAGCCGTGGCAGCCGCTCTTTCCGCCTACATCAGCTTGATATTCTCCATGATCCTCTACATGTGTCCCAACTCCTGGCTGACATCGCTGGAGCCCCTCTGACTAGACAGTTGTTCTTGTCTTCGAGTCAGGACCCCAGCAATGTCAGCCATGGATCGTTGGAGAGCATGTAGCGGACTGTGGGTGTCCGTTAGGGACTGTGAGTGGTCACTGATGGGACTTAGATACCCACATATGGCATCCAGTTTGGCTGTCAGCGGTCAAATCCCACCCGCACCTGTTCAGTCATCTGCTCCTGGAACCCCAACACACAGTGTTGGAAGGTCACGTGTTGTTCGTGGGGGTCCTGGGAGGCATCCATGGTGGTGGATGCTGCCTGCTGTGTGGTTTGTGCAGGGGGAGGGGTCTCATCGATGCAGCTGGGCTGCCCTGCTCCTGGAGGTGGGTTGACGTAGCTGTCAATGAACTCTTAGAGGGCGTCTGTGCAGAAGGTGTGGAGGTCCTCTTTGTCATCAGTAAAGAAAGGTTCGGTCTGCTCTGCAGGAGATGTTGGTTTCCCTCTGCAATGTGGAGGGGAGATTCAGTTTAACATTGTGTTCACATGTATGTTCACGTATTGTACATGTTTACATACAGACTTCATGACATGGTACATTGTTTGGTAGGAGCTGCCTATTTGATGCGGGACAGTGGACATTTGGACAACATCACGGATGTGTGTTTGTACTTGTACATTATGAACTCACATTTCCCTGCATTGCCAAATGTGATTGGGCAGTTTCTACACACAAGCGGACCCAGTTGTGTCCTCTGTTCTGTTGTGGACGTGTTGCGGTTTGTACCACATTGTTGTCTATGTTGAGGTGCTCTGCATGTTATGTGCTTGTGCTGCATTTTGGGAGAGTCGCCCCTAAAGCTCTGATTTTACTGCCCCTTATCCCTTTCATGCGATGTGCCTTTGACCTCTGTGCTTATACAGTGCTGAGATGTTGCAGACTTGGGTACATTGGTCTCTTGGAGTGAGTTGGGAGTCTGGGGCATGGTTTATCCGCAGATGCGTTGTTAACGCCAGGGGTTGTTTGTGCACGTGGATGTGTCAGAGTGTGACCTGCTCCTTTACAGATGTGGTCCACACTAAGCCACCTCAGTGTCGTGTGAAAAAACAACAGTTGATGGACAGAATGCAGAACAATGACATACATTCACCCCAGTACAGAGATCTGGGCCTAAATCCATAGTTTTTTGCTCACCAAGCCACCCCAGTTCAAACATGGCCATATGCAAATCAGCCTTGACCCTGTGCCTCATGGGAACAGTCCAGCCCGAACTGCCAAGCCATGTCTTCCCTGGACCGGAATCAAGCATCCTAGGACCGGTTTCTGGCTATCAGCCGTCATCAGCCAGGATATCTTGACACCAGTGGCGTGGAGAGCACGGGACTCACGTCTGAGCATACCCATCCCACTCGGGGTGATAAATGCAAAAACAACAGTTGATGGACCTCAGTGTCGCGGCGTGCAACATTTCATGATATATTGACTGCAGCAATGCTATTTGTCATGCAGTGTCACTTACATTGTCAGTGTTGCTCACAGACACGCCGCTGTGCTGGGTTTAACACATGTGCATGGGTTGGTTGTGAGATTTGTGGTTTGTGGGAAGGGCCCACTCTGGGCACATAGTTGACAGGGTCCTACTTGCTGTTTCTAGGTGTGCTGCAGTGTGGCAAGGGGATCAGAGACATGCTCCAGGGTGATTGTGGGTGTGCACTGTGCTATACTTAATTGTGCATGTGTGCCATTGTGCTCATCTCCCCCATCCCCTCAGGCCCTGGTCGTTACTCACCCTGTTGCTGTTGTGCCAGGTCATGTTGAGCTGTGTCCGGTCCCCCAACTCCTGCCACCGTCTCCACACTGATGACTGTGGACACCATTTCCTTCATCTCATCCAGCTCCTCCTGTGGCGCTGAACTCCCACCTCCAGTCTGCATTGCTGCCTTTTCGTTGTTGGCAAATTTCTGCTTGGTTTTGCGCTTCACATCATTCCAGCGCGTCTTGACCTCTTCCATTGTCCTCCTCAGCACTCCAATTGCATTCACCATGTCCACGATGGACTGCCATATTCCATTTTTTGTTGCCAATTACACAGTGGAGGTGACGAACAGTAGTTGATGGTGTTCTATCACCTCCATTATCAGGATCCTGACGTGTATAAATTGCAGGCCTGGCACAGCGTATCGCTGATTTTTTTATCACGGTTGGGCCCATCGCAACTTTTTTCACGTTGGGGTTTAGATTTTTATCGCTGTCCCTGGGACATTATCGCGGACAATTGATGCGTTATCGGGAAAATATTACATGTTACCACCGTGATGTGAATAGGAGGTTAACACAGAGTTATTTTCCCACAATAGTCGGCGATATGAAACATTGCGTTAACCGATTTTGGTGATGATTATCGCACGTTTTTGAGAATATCCCCCGTATTCACTAAAGGCCCTCAACACATCACAGGCAAGCTAAGTGCTGTACCCACCTTAAAACTCTTAATAGCAGGAACTAAGAAAGCCATCTCTGATACCCCTTCTGCCCCTAGAAGATACCAATATGTCAACATTCATGGACACTTATGAGGAACCCTTCCTCTTACATGATAACCTTAACAATGAAAAACTCATTATAATATTTGCTACAGCAGATAACTTATTAAAACTAAGCCATTGTCAAACATGTATGAGGGATGGGACATTCAAAATGTAGTCAAGTCAAGTCAAAGGATTTGTATAGCGCGCTACATACCCGGAGGGTCTCAAGGCGCTTGAAGAAGGGGGGGGATTACTTGTCAAATATCCAAGTTTTAAGTTGCTTTCTGAATGCAAGGTGGTTCTGAGTGAGACGAAGGTGAGTGGGGAGTGAGTTCCAGGTTTTAGCTGCGACGTAGGAGAAGGATCTACCTCCCATGGTGGTTTTATTGATGCGAGGTACGGTAGCAAGGGCTTGGTTGGAAGATCGTAACTGGCGAGAGGGGGTGTAGAAGGAAAGTCGTGTGTTGAGGCATTCGGGTCCAAGATCGTAAAGTGCTTTGTGTGCGTGGGTTAGGAGGTGGAAAGTAATCCTCTTATTGACGGGGAGCCAGTGGAGGTTTTTCAGGTGACTAGAGATGTGGTCTTTACGCGGGATGTCTAGTATGAGTCTGGCTGATGCGTTCTGGATGCGTTGGAGTTTTTTCTGGAGTTTTGCGGTGATACCGGCGTATAGGGTGTTTCCGTAGTCCAGGCGGCTTGTAACCAGTGCATGGGTGACTGTTTTTCTGGTTTCGGTGGGGATCCAGCAAAATGTTTTTTTGAGCATGCGAAGAATGTTGAAGCATGATGATGAAACGGTGTTGACTTGTCTGTTCATAGAGAGTGAGGAGTCCAGGATGACGCCCAGGTTCCGTGCGTGGTCCGTTGGGATGGGTGCTTTTCCAAGGGCCTCTGGCCACCAAGAGTGATCCCAAGTGGAGGGGGAGGTACCTAAGATAAGGACTTCTGTTTTGTCTGAGTTCAATTCCAGACGGCTGTGCTTCATCCACTCGGCTACTTCTTTCATTCCTTCATGTAGGTTGGTTTTGGCGCCGTTAGGGTCTTTGGTGAGTGATAGGATCAGTTGAGTGTCATCCGCGTAGGAGATGATGTTGAGGTTGTGTTGGCGTGCGATGGCCGCGATGGGGCTCATGTAAACGTTGAAGAGGGTGGGACTGAGTGAGGACCCTTGGGGTACGGCGCAGATGACTTCAGAGGCCTCTGAGTTGAATGGTGGGAGGCGGACTCTCTGGGTTCTTCCGGTGAGGAACGAGGTGATCCATTCCAGTGCTTTTCCTTGGATTCCGATGTTTTTGAGGCGCTGTAGAAGGGTGCTATGGCAGACTGTGTCGAAGGCTGCGGAGAGGTCGAGGAGAATGAGGGCGACTGTGTCTCCATTTTCCAGTAGAGTTCGAATGTCGTCTGTTGCTGCGATGAGGGCGGTCTCCGTGCTGTGTTTGGCTCGGAAGCCGGACTGTGAGGAGTCGAGGGATTTGTTGCTTTCGAGGAAGGCGGCGAGCTGGTTGTTGACGGCTTTCTCGATGACTTTGGCCGGGAATGGAAGGAGCGAGATGGGGCGGTAGTTCTTGAGTTTGGTGGGGTCCGCTGTGGGTTTTTTCAGAAGGGCGCTAAGTTCTGCGTGTTTCCAGCTTTCTGGGAAGGTGGCGGAGCTGAGTGAGCAGTTGATGACGTCTCGGAGGTGTGGTGCTATGATGGAGTCTGCTTTGTTGAAGATGTGGTGAGGGCAGGGGTCTGTGGGGGATCCTGAGTGGATGGAGTTCATCAGGTGGATGGTGTCCTCAGTGGAGATTGGGTTCCAGTCATTAAGGATGTTCAAGGGGGGTGAAGGTCCTGCAGAAGGTTGGGTGGGTTGGTCTCCGGGTCGGTTGTCGAAGCTGTTGTGGATGTCTGCGATTTTGTTCTGGAAGAACGAAGCTAGGGAGTCGCAGAGGGCTTGAGAGGGGGTGATATCATTGGAGTTGGCTGAGGGGTTGGTAAATTCTTTGACGATGTTGAATAATTCCTTGCTGTTGTGGGCGTTGTTGTCTAGTCGGTCTTTGAATGCGGCTTTCTTGGCAGCTCGGATTAGTTGGTGGTGTATGCGGGTGGCGTTTTTGAAGGCGTCCCTGGTGCTGGTGTTTGGGTCTTTTTTCCAGGCCTTCTCGAGGGAGCGACAGAGTTTCTTCGATTTACTCAGATATACACCATACATAGTGGATATCAAAACATTAAAATAATATTCATGCTACGTAATCAGCAAAGCAACATTACTACGAATTACTAAACCACAGCATAATTGAAACTACACCCCACATTAAATAATAGATTTTGAAAAAGCCATGAACCAAACTATGCTTAAACTATACAAACGATACACACACACAGCCATACAAGGCACTTACTACCATTTTAACCAAATCATATGGAGGCATCTCCAACACTTTGCACTAAGTGTACACTATGCATGAAACAGACAATTTGCCTTCTTAATAATGCAAGAGAACACAACTACCCCCCAAATGTCACCACAATCGAAGTGAGGCATGTAGCACAAGATTTAAAAGAGGGAAGTACTGGCTCCTAAAAGCCTACAACTAAAATACCAAAAGATGTATACCCTAAAGTCCCTTAACACATCATGGACCAGCTACCTGCTATACCCACCTTAAAACGCTTAATAGAAGGAACTAAGAAAGCCACCAGTGATACCCCTTCTGCCCCTAGAAGTTATCAAGATATCAATATTCCTGAACACTTAATCACCACACATAATGAGGAACAATTAATTAAAACTAAGCCAATGTCAAACAAGGATGATGGATGGAACATTTAAAATGTGCCCCAAACCATTCATCCAGATATTCATCTTGCATGGTTAGTATCAAAACATTAAAATAACATTCATGCTACCTAAAAAATGAAGTAGCATTACTGCAAACTACTAAACCACATTATAATTAAAACAAACCACTAATCTCCACATAAAAAAACAAGCCATGAACCAAACTTTGCTTAAACTATACAAACTATATCCACCCACAGAAATACAAGGCTGTTACTGCCATTTTAACCAAATCATATGAAAGCCCCTCCAAGAATATGTCCTACGTGTAGAAAATGCACCAAACAGTCAATTTGCCTTTGAAATTGAAAGGAAATGATTTCACTAGTCTATGCCCATGTAACAGAGGTAGCTAATCACTACAACCTTCATATAGAAAGTCCATTCTACCAACAAAGCAAACACAAACTAAGTCCCCTAATGGACTATTTTGAAGACACTTGGGTTGTCAGGCTGAACCCCTCCCTCTGGACACAGACGCCAACCAAATTCTAAATACCATGTTGGGATGTCTTTGACAGCACAATGGTTCAAGAAGCCAAAACCAACACCGCATTTGAAGGATGCATAATACCTTCCAATCTACACTAGGCAGAACCCAGCCTACACTCTACAAATTCATAGAAGCCCTACAAAAAGAACAAAGCTGCCAACAACTACAAATGGAGTAAGCCGTAATCAAATTAATTCTAAAATTAGCAAACAAACTAACAAAATACATGACATACAACAATAGAAAGTACATCTCTTTATAAACAACAAAGGAATACTTTACCTAGAACCAATAGCCGAAACTCTATGATAGAAAGGAAACCCATCTACACAGTAATCAATAAACCTCAAACAAAATTCAAACTATCATAAGTTAACTAAATAGTAAACAAACATTATTTTTTGTACAACATAGAAAAATACAGTAAAAATATTAAATAAGACTGTGCATAAAAAATAATATGTCTATTAAATTGTTTAATAAAACAAAAAAGTCCCCAACCGTAAAGCTCAAAATTACAAATGAAATCAAATTGGATATATTAAATACAACACATTCAATCTAATATAACAACTACCAATCAAATAAAATACACATACTTAATTAAATATAACATTTCCCAAACCAAAAAAAAATAACTTAAATAAAACTTTCTGTTCTGTAGCCATATAGCTTCATCCGTAGCCATAAATGGGAAAAAATGCAAAAATAAAAGAGGTGCATTTTGAATCCAATGAAGCAATGCTAAGCCTTAAGTAACCACAACAAAATAATTTTAAAGAGAAACACTCAAGGAAACCGAAAAAATATAAGGATACCAAAATTAAAAACATTGGTTTTCTAGAAACCAAAATGCTTTCCTTTGAAAAAAGCACAACTCCAAACATCCATACAATAACTTCAGAACAGTAAACCTGTAAAAAAAAATAAAAAATACCCATCCACAATAAACATTATCTTCAAACGTAGCATAAACATTACAATTAAACTATTAAAAACACATAACATAAGATAACATAACATAATATAAAATAATGATGCATTACTATCAAACTCTAACTTGGCCTAACTCAGAACACTAGTAAAATAAGACGAACTACACATAAACGTTTCATTTACCATTTACAAGTACGCCCTAAAACCTCCTACTGTAAAAACCCTAAAGAAAAGCCCGAAATGACCTTACCTGATCCGACAAACAGCAGCATCTTCCTATGACTGACTTCCAGTGTCCGCTTAAGTGGAAGGATGAAATAAGCAGATAACTGTGAAAAAACAGGCAGACTCTCCTGTGGTGCCATCTTAAACTGCTGATTTAAAAGTTAAAGTAATACCAAATTTGGAAATAAAATAACAATAATAACATAATAATTACACATTTGGAATTCCTTCCCAGAATATCTGAAGACACATGATATTGTAAATATATACATGAAATTAAGCATTGCAAAAGTAACGCATGGCAGTTAAGAAACATTGTTCATAATGGTCTGGATGCCTGCAATTCTACAAGTCTAATTTGTGTCCAATACAAACAACAAGGAAGTGATTGTAATGACCCATTTATTTCCCAAGACAGCCAACTAAAGTGAAATAGAAATCATATAATGAAAACAAATATTTTTCCATATGTTCCGCAGTTACCAATTCATTTTTCAATGCTTCGGCTACTTGCACCGGAAATCAGCAGAGGTAATTCATCATGTAATAACTGGTTACCCACGTTACCTTACTCCCTGAGAAGCACATGAGAACCAGTATATTGTGATATAAAAGTAGCAAAAAACATAGACTAAGACCAAGCTATTGCTTTTCTTATATCATAGAAAGGCAGAGCTAAACATTGCAGAAAGATTAACACAGAGCTCAAGTGAGCATACACATTTTGACCCATATTTACCAAACTTTTGTGTTGCCCTTGCGCCTCATATTAACTCTAGGCAGCAGTTAGTGTACCAGGGCAGGCACAGAGCAGCAATGCGTCCATATAATGTTAAATACGGTGCATTCCTGCCCTCTTCCTTTCATGCAGTGGAGCATAGCAAGGTGGCTGGCGGCGCTGCATTGCATGAAATATTGATAAATATGGGCCTATGTCTCCTATAGAACTGGCAGAGTCAATATAATGGGACATATATGAAGAATCAGTCTCGCTAATTCATCACCTATCAGACTAATACCAATCAAATACATCACAAACGAATCATTTGCCTGCAGATCTGGCAAACCCGATATAATGGCAAATATATCAAGAATAAAAAATAAAAGATTAATTACAATAAAGCTCACATTATATAGTGGTAGTATCCATCAAACCCACGGATTCATATACTGGTAGCCAGCAGCATAACAGTCATGCACAAGTGGCGATGAGGGCATGTGCAATTCATTATCATTCAAGTACAACAACAATTAATGCAAAAACTAGCAAAATTAAAATATAAAAAAATTAAATAAATCTATCTTGGCTTCAGGATATGAATTAAGTTTCTTGTCTTCAGAACCTATGTAGATAAAATATATCTGTTAAAATGAGAGCATTGAGCTACTTAAACTCGGTGATGGGGATGGGGAAAGGGCAAAGTGTTACCTGGCATTTTTGGCATTTTTTATAGAGGGCCACCCTACCCAGCGTACTTAGTGGGAGACTGGAATAGGACTGTGAAGCTCGCTTTGTATAGACAAGTAGAGGAGTCAGATAAAGGGTATGAGCCAGGTCCGATTGGAGCGATATATAGATCCCCAAGTATTTGAAACTCAGGCGCTGAACCGGGATGGTACTAGGCAAGCTCACTTTTGCTGGGCCGCTCATCAGCAAGACCAAAACACACTTGCACCAATGCACCCGGAGACAAGAGGCCTCCTAAATTACACCCAAAATATGGAGTACTCAAGGGCCTGACAGCTGTGGTTGGGTCTGGAAGAGGAGCATGTTGTCTGCATATAAAGCTAATTTATTATCTGTGCCCTTCCCTCACCACCATCCCAACCTGGGCATCACACTGGATAATTGTAGCCAGAGTTTGGCATCAAGGGTGAACAGAAGGGGGGAGAGAGAACATCCTGCATCATACCTCTGCAGATGAGAAAGCTCTTGAAGAGCACTCCATTAACAAGGACCTGGGCAAAGGGAACCCTGTAGAGGAGACAGACACGTCTCTGGTACTTTAGGGTAAAAGCCGATGCAAAGCAAAACCAGGTTGAGAAGACCCTGTCCACGGTGGCAAAAGCCATCTCGAAATCAACTAGCAGCAGCACACTGGGGTCGGTAATTTTGTCACGGCGGCCAAGTGCAATGTTGACTTAATGAATGCAGTGACAGGTACCCCGACTGAGCATAAAGCCTCATTGATCAGCATGGATAAGATGGGGAAGCACCTGCAGCACCCAATTCACCCAAACTTTGGCTAAAATCTCAAGGTCCACAGTGATCAGCAAAATTGGCCTGTAAGAGGCACAGATGTCAGCTGCTTGCCTCTTTTTGGGGAGGACCACTATGGTAGGCATGTCCAGCTTTAGGGGAAAGGAGCCCCATTGCTTATATTCAGAATATAAATTTGTCAAACAAGGAGTAATTAACTCCGGGCAGAGCTGGCGTAGCCGGACTACACAGAGGTCCACGGAGTTGGGAACAAACTCTGTGGAACTCTGCTCCGCCACCCGCCTCCACCCATGCACAGTTTTCAAAAGCTGATCAACCCAGGTAGGAGATGGCAGGGAAGAGGAGGAGGGCAGCCCAGGGGCGCCGGCATTCCAGGTAGGTGTTTATTTTTTGGATTTTAATAAAGTATTATTAATTTTTTAATAGGAGGGTCTGAGGTGGGGGCTGGCCAACTCCGCTCCGCTGCGGAGTAGGAATTTGCCCTATACCCTGCGTTCTACGCGGAACGCTGAGCAGGCAAATCTCTGCACACTCCGCTCGTGGAGCAGAGTTGTGGCCCGGGGTTAGTCGTAATAACTGACCCGAAGCACAGATACTGGTACCCAGGGAACCCGTCCGTCAAAGCAGTCCTACCAGTGTTCAGGTCCTGTATGGCCTCCTCCACTTCGCCTATTGAGATGGCAGAATAAAGGTCCGCACTTTGAGGTGCTATAAGCCAGGTCAGGGCCACGTGGTGGAAAAGCAGGCAAGCCCACTCCCTGTTGGGTCAAAGATGGTGATTGTACCTTGTTTTAGTCGTGTAGTCCTGATGGTATAGGGGCTGCTGGGGCAGACTCCTTGGGGGCAGAGGCTGACAGCTGGAGTGCAGGAGTGATTCCTCCACACTCTGCATTCCCGCGTGACATCTTCCACTCCTCTGATTGGCGGGGACCGTCCATGCGACCAGTCCCGCCTCTCTGGAAGGTAGCTGTCTTGTCGGGGGCCGTACAGCTAAAAAGAGTTGCAGATGCGTGTGTGCAGCGGACGCGCATAGCGGGCGCGCCAAAGATAAGCCCGTCTGCGCTCGTCCGCGCTAAGGAAAGGACGCATGCAGCGCCGGCCATGCTGCCTCTCCCTTGGCATACTTGGAATTGGAGAAGGTAGGCTGTTCGCTTTGTTATTCTAGTGCAGAACTCCATTTTATTAATAGAGAGGCTAGCTGTAGGGGAGCTCTCTATTTGGTGGAGACTGCCTCTCCATTGGCTGACCTCTTGGTTAAGGACCTCCTACCATGTGGGCTTCTGAACGTCAGCTCGTTGCCCTAGCACAGGGTTGAAATCCAGTTACTAATGGAAGTGCATGAGCTTGAAGTGCTGTGCATGACAGAAACCTGGACGCAGCCAGATTGCGACGTCGATCTTGGTTTTGCCTGCCCCCCTGGTTATAAAATCCTCCATAAACCAAGAACAAGGGGGAGAGGAGGGGCGGTTGGACTGATTTATAAAGACTCCCTGAATCTAGCCACTATCGATATTGATGGTGTTGTAGGAGTTGAAATCTTTGGGTTTGCAATTAAGAGTCCTTGTGGCCAGTCTATTACAGGGATTGTCTGTTACCGTCCCCCGGGGCTATTTAGCGTGCAACAGCAACATTTGTTGCTGGAGATGTTTACCAACATGGCCGTTACGCGCCGTAGACTGTTGATTTTGGGCGATTTTATTCTTTGGGCAAATGGCCCCCTGGACACTAGCCTGGCCAATAATACTCGGTCTTGTGAGGGTCTGGGCCTCTTGCAACGAGAAATTAAGGCCACTCACACTGGAGGGCATATGCTGGATCTCATCTTTTCTGAGGATGAACAGGTGTATATTGGGGATATCCTACCTATGCACTGGACCGATAATTTTTTGGTTAAGTTCTACATGAACGTTGCCAACCTGGATAAGCGGGGAGGCAATCGGGTGGGTGAATTCTTAGGCAGGGACTGGAAGGCTCTTTTGAGTAAAAGTGCCCAGGACCCGGTGTTTCAGGTGGAGGATTTTTTTCCCCCGGAAGTTCAGGTGGAAAAGAACTACTCCACCTTTTTTAGGAAAATTACTCTGCCTCTTGACTCTCATGGTCCTTTTAAGAACCTTCGGAACAAGGGTAGACCCTCTGCCCCTTGGTTCAGCGAAGAGCTAAAAACCCTTAAACATGAATGTAAACGGGCTGAGAGGAAATGGAGGCATGGTTACCAGGATGTGGACAAGCTGTCCTGGAGACTAAAAATTGCAGAATATAGGAAGAGCATTAACAGGTCTAAAGCTGACCATTTTGCCACCTTAATACTTGATGTCCCCAATAGCGATAGAAGCACTTTTAACATTCTTAACAGCCTGACCAATCCAGATTGCGTTAAGAGTGTGATTTCTCCCTCTCAAAGTCTTTGTGGTGATCTTGCCAGGTTTTTCTGTGATAAAGTCAATGGCATTATTATAGATCTGGGTGGTGTCCCCCATTTCCCAGCCGGGACGACTATCCCTGACTTGGAGGATAGTCGTATTGTGTCTGCTGACGCAATCTTGGAGGGGGCTACCCTGGTCTCTCTTTCCGAGTTTTCATCCCTGGAACCTGAGGAATTCTGTAGGCTGGCTGATGGTATTGCCTCTGGCTCTCCTTTGGACACATTGCCTTGTAAGTTGTGGAAAGAATTTAGAGCAGTTTTGTTCCCCACGCTTTCTCTGATTTGCAATCAGTCTCTTACTGAGGGGGTGGTGCTGTCTCAGTGGAAGCAGGCATTGGTGACACCCCTGCTTAAAAAGCCCTCCCTCAATTCAAAGTGTCCTAAAAACTTTAGACCTATTTCTCTCCTGCCTTTTCCCGCTAAAATAGTTGAACGGGTGGTGAGTAGCACGTTGTCTAAATATCTAGAACAAGCTAAGCTCTTGGAGGTGGAACAATTTGGGTTTAGACCGGCCCATGGCACTGAAACGGCTCTGGTTACCGTGATGCTTGATCCGTGAACTTCGGAGGCGGGCTGACAGGGGGCAGGCAGCCGTACTTATTCTGCTTGACCTGTCTGCTGCCTTCGATACGGTTAACCATGGAATGCTGTTGAGACGACTTAAGGAGGTGGGAGTGAAGGGCTGTGCCCTGAGGTGGTTTCAATCGGTCCTGTCAGGTAGTCAGTAGGCAGTCTCCCTTTCCTCTTTTCAATCTGATTTTACTAGTGTCTCACATGGTGTTCCACAGGGCTCGGCCATTAGCCCCATTTTGTTCAATATCTACATGAAACCCCTGATGAATGTCATTAAGCGTCATAATATTGAGATTGTTAACTATGCGGATAACACTCAATTCATTCTTTCTGTGGAGGGAGCTCAGTCAACCTCTCTTGATGAGTTTCACAGCTGCATGCGAGATACTACACTGTGACTGTGAGACGACTCGCTGCAATTCAATGCGTCTAAGACCGAGCTGCTATACTGCTCCCCAGAAAGGATCCCCTCCGGGCTGCCCAGTAATTTTTTGCCCTCTGATCCCTCTAACTTAGTTCAGCCTGTGAAGTCAGTCCGCAATTTAGGGGTGACATTTGATTGTAATCTCACCCTGGAGGAGCATGTGACGAAAGTAGTAGGTTGTTGCCTGGCTATTATCCGCTCTCTTCGGAAGATCCTTCCTCTGTTGCCACCTCTGGCGCGCTCCTTGAGCACGATACTTAGCAGAGTTGATTACTGCAAGGCCCTCAACCTTGAGTCCCCAAAGGTTTTGCTTGCTAGGATGCAGAGGTTACAGTCAACTGCAGCTAAATTAGCACTAGGCTGGTCTAGAAGGTCCTTTGCCTCCTTGGCTTTGGTGGAGCTGCACTGGCTGCCTGTGAAACAAAGAATCCAGTTAAAATCACTCTGCCTGGTATTTAAGGCCTTGCATGGATTGGGTTCTACCTCCTTGCAGCGCAAATTTGAGTGGTATTCTCCTGTTCGAACATTACGCTCCTCTTGGGCAAATCTGATAAAAATCCCTAGAATTAAAAAAGTTAGAGCTGGTGGTAGATCCTTTGAGGTCGCAGCTGCTAAGCTCTGGAACACTCTTCCGGTTGAGCTGAGACAGATTAGTGATCTTCTGCCATTTAGAAGGAAGCTAAAACATGGCTATTTCCTAAGATCTAGGGTTTCTGAGGTCCTGAAGGAGGTAGGCCAGGTCAATTCATTTTAGCGCCAGGTAAACAGTTGACAGTGCACTCTATAAATACAATAAATAAATAACAAGGCTTGGTAGTAGGAAGCAAACGCTTCTGCCATATTCTCAGCAATGGTGAGTACTAGACCTGGAGCATCCTTGACTCTGGGAATTATACGCAATCCCATCCCACCCGTGATGAGTTAGTAGAAGAGTTTTCCATTCTTGTCATTGTGTTCTTACACTCTCTGAGTGGAAGTCAGTTAGGGTTGTCAAGCCTCAACAAGCACCATTTGGCGCAGCGAGGCCCTATTGACTTTGAGTTGTCTATGATTTGCCTCGGGAGTCCCTGCAGCACAGCAATTTTCAAGGGCAAGAATGTAGGATTCCAGGTAATCAAGCTTCTTTCCACTTATGCCTCTGAACTCTGCGGAGGTAAGATTTAGCGATCCCCCAAATCGTGGCCTTGCTAGCCAACCACAAGGAGCCAGAAGAGTCACTGAGCCCGTATTGGCCTCAAATTAGAAGTAAAGCTCTGTCCAAAGGTACTCCCTGAACCATTCTTCCATGAGACACTAAGCATTAAGCTGCCACATCAGGCATTTAGAGTGGGTCGGAGCCCCAAGACATATGAGCACCTGAGAGTGGTCAGAAATGCCCACTGGGAGTATACTCACTGCCATTGTGCAGAGCATATTGGCAGCTAGAAGAAGAAGGATGTCAATCTCGAGAGGGTCTTGGCTGCCATGTGCATGTATTCCCTGTCTGTAGTGCGCGTAGCTCACCAGGCATCACAAAGACTTGGGGAATCTATACGGAAACCCAACTGTTGCGCCCCACTATCGATGATCTGTTGAAGAGCTCGAGGTGTCTAGTTCTTGATTTGGTGTTGCATTGAAGTACCCTCCCAGAATAGTTGTCTCGTGGAGAAACCCTGAAATATTCCCGGTGAGTGTCATAAGGGTCTGTGGCAGCAAATAAGATGGTAGGTATATATATATACACAAAGGGGGGCAAGAAGCTGATTGAAGACCAGTACCCATGCTCTTAAAACATATTCAGTAAGTCAAGATGGTTACTTTTCCCATAGAAGAAGGAAAAAAACTGTGTTGGAGCTGGATAACCCCAGGGAATCCTTGTGATTATTCCTTGGTGCCCTTACACATCCAAATTGATGTCAAGCTTCATCGTCGGGCCAGCACTGTAATGCCCAATGGGCCCCACGAGAGGGCTCTTCATTGGAGATCTTTTTAGCATTTAGGTATAATGATGAGGGTGTGTGTGAAGGCATAACATTTATGGGATGGAATAAGTGCAACTAATGTGTCAAGCAAATTAAAATTGTCTAAGGGATACTAAATTAATATGATGGTTCCTTGGCCGAGATAAAACAATTGAGCAGGGGGCTATCACGAGGGTTCAATGGACCAAGATAGCCTTAACCTGTATGTGGGATCAACATGTTTCATTCCAGTCGGTCCAGATGGATGCTTGCCGTAGAAGATCCCTACTCTACATCTAGAGAGGGATGTGTAGTACCAAGTACTCCCCTAATAGGAAAATCCCTCTGTATAGGTTAGTCCAATCTAGATAGAAAAAGTAGAAGGACATTATAAATGTAGGCTTTATAACATTTGTAATTAGGTGCTGCTAAGTGTAATACACTGATTGCTCAAGTCTCCTCATTATAGACAAACTCATGCTTAAAAGGTGCTAAAACATCGCCATAAATTGGTATGTGTTCATACATACAGCAGGCCAGGCAAGTGACCACACGTGTAAAAAGAACATGAATTAAAGACGTACAACATATGAAATAGACAAGCATAGGGTACTGAAGTCCCTATAGGTGAGAGTAGGGATCTTACCCTTTTGAATCAATCTGTCAGCCCCTTAGGTCAAAAGCAGAGGGTAGTGCGCTGGTGCTTAAAGACTGTAAGATACAGTAAAGAAGTATCAGCATGGAAGCATGAGAAGTCCTCTGGTAGTATGGAAAAGCCTTGCCTGCTTAAGTCTGAAGTGGAAGTTTTACTCATGTGGTTCTGCGCGGAGAGCGCCAGAGACCTAGTCCACTACTGTTCACCTGGAATGGGAAAAAAAGGAGCACAAGGTATTTAAGGCTGAGCCACTCTTTGTCATTATGGTAAGGTGTTTCCAATATTGACCCTGGCAATGGGTGTCATGTTGAGAGTGGGCATCACTGCCTGGGATCAATTGGATCTATTGTCTGCCTGGGGGAGGTCAATTAGCGTGTCTAAAGCTCGGTGAGTGCATGCGTGAAGGTGCGTGCATGGTTTACGGACAACCAAGTCCGAATAAGGCTGCCATGTTGGACACCTGGTGTAAGAATGGAAAAGTAGTCCTGGTCCCAACTGGGGCTGGTGCCGTGTATGTGGTGGCCCAAATATTGAAAGGAACGTACAATTTGGTGCCCGGGAGGGATCCATCAGCGTAACTGAAGCCTGGTACACACAAGCATGGGGGCATAATGTGTTGACACCAAAGTCTGTATGAGGCAGCCATGTTGAGTGTGTGGCACACCCAGGTGAAATGGCCCGGGTCCCAGCTGGGGTTGGGGCCGGTATGCGTGGTAGCTAATATCTTGGTGGGAAGAGAGATTTAAGAGAGGGTCACTGTAAAAGGTGGTTAAATAACTAATTCATCTTCTTGGTGAGGAAGGTAATACTGAGTCGCTGGGTATTGAGTGACTCCTTGCCTGCCCAAGGGAGGTACATTAGAGTGGCCGTAGCCTGATATGTGCGTACGCAACAATGCATGTTTAAGTAAATGGACAGTGACCTCCGAATAAGGCCACAATAGTTGGAAAGGTCAGGTTGCTATGTGGCGAGAACAGATGGTGTATAAAAAGATATCCACATCTAAGGGCTATAGGTCAAAATGCCCCAAAAATTCCTACGTTCCACTTTGTATCTGCTACCTACAGAAGCATACACTGGCTCCTATTGGGTTGGAGAATTGTGTTTAAAGGTTTAAAGCCCTGAGCCTGGTGCACAAGGCCTTTTACAAAATGAGGTCAGAAGACATTCAAAAACTGTTTCGGAGATATGTCCCCGGCAAGCAGCTAAGATCTGCCAGCAAGAATTTGGTGACAGTTCCCAGGTTCAGGAAATCCAGATTGGTGGAAGGGCTTTTTCACTGGCTGCAGCCTATCTGTGGTAGTCCCTCCCTCCTTCAATTTCGACTCTGGAAATTAATTCTTCGTTCCGTAAGGCCTTGAAGACCTGGCTCTTCACCAGCTTGAATCTTTAAGCCCTTTTACCTATGGACATCTCGGATCCTGATCCCTATACGCACTGCCTTGATGCCCCTGGGCTAAGTGTGCGCCTTATATAGACCATATTCATATTCATTCTTTCATTCATTCAATGGTATCAGGGTGTAACTGTATAACGTGCACAGTATGTGGTGTGTATCGACCTCTACAGGCCCATACTGAGCACTTTATGTAGTTGCAGTGCCATGTGACCTCCCAGGCAAGGACTTGCCCCATAACCAAGTACACAGTATTACCTTCCTACCATGAGGAAACCTGAGTAATCAGTGTGCCACAATAAGCAGCACCTACTTACAAATATTATAAAGCCTACATTTATAATGTCTTTCTACTTTTCTATCTAGATTGGACATACTGAGGTATTTTCTTATTAGGGGAGTACCTGGCACTTCACATCCCTCTCTAGGTGTAGAGTAGGGGTCTTCTGGGTCCTGGAGAAATGTCAAGGATCCGGTTAAACCAACAGGTGTGATGCATATCAATCTCACATACAAGTTAAGGCTATCTTGGTCCATTGTGGCCTTGTGAAAACCCCCTGTTCATTGTTTTTATTCGGTCAATGGGAACCATCATATTAAAATTGATTTGGTACACCTTAGACTGTTTTAATTAAGTTGCCACTTCATTTGCATTCACTGCCCCCTACAAATTATGCATCCTCACACACACCTTCATCATTATGGCTAAATGCTAGAAAGATCTCCGATAAAGAGCCAACACGCGGGTCCCATAGGTCATTGCAGCACCGGCACAAAGCAGAACACTCACCCTATCATGAGGCATGATATCCATTTGGTTGTGTGAGTGCACCAAGGAATAATCAAAAGGTTTCTCTTGGATTATCCACTTCCAACCAAGCTTTTTTCCTTCCTCTATAGAAACAATACCTTCTCGATTTACTTGGGTACATATATGCTCATTAGGTTGACAGATTTACCATCTAGCATGCCCTCCACCACTATGTAGCCGCCCTGTGAATCTGAGACAGTCCGAGGCACCATCAGGAGAAATGATCTGTGCAGGAGTATAGCCACCTCCAGGAGCCTCTGACTTGTCCCGCATGATAGGCCAAGATGCAACCAAATCTACAAAGGAACGGACAATTGGTGTCCAGAAGATGGGTGTCTTGTAGCATCAAGACAGCCAGACAGGATCTCTTAGCATAGTGAAGGACAGCCGCATGCTTGACCTGGTCTAGTAGGCCACTGATATTCCACATCAACACTTGGACACTAGCCATAGCTGCGGTGAGTCAAGATGGCGGAGCTGCACCAGCTCCCAAGTAGAGTGCACAAGAGGGCGGAGCAGTGGCAAGCGTGTGTAGCATGCAGTGTGTGCAACAAACCAGTGAAGCAAAAACCCACAAGAAAATCAACAGAACACCCTATTCCCTTAACTGCCCCCTTCCCAGAAATATCTGTATCCCTAACATAGTCCCTTAAACACAACAATTTAACATAAGAACAGGCATTAAAGGTCCTACATGTGAGCAATCAACAATAAGTATGAGGGGATGCCCCCACAACAACCCTTACAAGAACCTCAAATTGAAACATAAGAAAAATCAATTATCATGAATATGCTGTTGGAGGATTGCAACACCTGTATCGATGAAAATAAGCCAAAAACAACAATAGTGACCCCATTAGTCGTTCATTAAGGCAATGTCCAAAAAAAAGAAAAATGTATTGAAAAAATTAAACGAACCCTAAAGAAATCAATCTGCTAGACTATTTTTCAGTAAACCAAAAACAACAGAAAAAGTGATATCCAATTGCGAAGATTAAATTGAAACCATATCAACAACTAGTTCTGGCAACACGGACATCAGATTTAAAGAACACACCAATGAAAGGTATTCAGAAGAGCAAAGTGGCATAAGTAATGATACAGTAACAAGACCATGCCCAGATACAGGCAATGGTGCAGTCAGTAGAGAGTGCCAAACATAAACCACAAATTGTATGCCAGAGTTCATAACAAGGAATGCAACTTAACTATATACAGCTGTGGAGAACCAACAATTCAGTTCACAACAACAACAGTATTAGAAGCACAAAAGTTGAAACAAGACCATAATATTGGGGGAAAATCAAGTTAATGCGACATCTAGATGAAAAGAACAAATCACAACATCGAATAAGAGCAAAATCATACTGGGTCAAAAGGTAAAAATAAAACTAGCGAAAAAGGATATGTAAGAATATGATATCATTAAACAAAAAGTCTGTTTGATAATTTATTACTCAAAAGTGAAGAAACATGTGACATAATAAATATAGACACTCTATTAAAATTAGTTTTAAATGTTTCCACCCTATCTCATTTAAATTCGACAGACATTCAATCAGTGTACATTTGCATCTCACTAACGAATCAAAGGAAATTACATGGCCCACTGAGGATGTTGCCATCCTGATATGGTAACACAAAACATTTGAGGCACTAATTGGGGCCTTGAACCTCTGTAGGAGGAAGCAGCAAACGATTCCTTGCCTCTTAGAAAAAATAATTCAAAAGAAGTAAGCTAAAAGCAACTGAATTGATGAGCCCAAGATCAATTCTGAAGAATCCCAAAGTCAGTACTGATTACAGTAAAGATTTTATAAATATGTCTTTTCCCTGAAGGGAAAAAAACAATCAACAGTCTGATACATTAAACTACATGGACACCATTACAAAAGATTGGTCATGTCCTTCAAGTGTCGCGTTCTAATCTAGGACCCTGATCGATACTGAGACCTTATGCCCCTATACGGCTATAATCCCTTTGTACCCCTATATTGGCATAACCGATCAAATGCAATATTCAGAAACTCGTCTCTGGCCTCACACAAACAGAGCCACATTTCAGAATCGCTTCCTCTGCAACTTCCTTTGCAGCTCATTAGTGCAAATGACACAGCGGAGGCCACTATCTAAGATTCCTAGATTAACACTCCGAGTTCTTCAACAAGATAAAACTCAGCAACCTGGGAAAGCCCCGCTTGCTATGTTTTGATTAGTAATAGAACTCTAATGAGCACTGATAGACGATCACTTCCTAGTGACATCTTTATTGACGTCTTATGTCCAAAAACCTGCGTCAAACAAAGCACCTTTCAGGTATAAATATTACCAACGTTGCCTTAAGCAAACGCTGAAGCTGCTGCTGATGATACCATCGCTGCTATCGCTACTACTATCACTGCTAACGAGCGAACGATGGTGTGGTGAACTTTGGAGCTGAACAGCCGTCCCCCTGCAAGAGCCCAGCAGATGCAAGCTGCCCGCGGACGCTGCCCCTCCTCCTCCTCTTTGACGCGCTGAGAGAGACGCTGTCTTTTCTCCTGCCGAGAAATCCAGCTCCGGCGTTTCCAGCCTACTCTTGCAAGTGACTGGGATATCGAGTCCCTGGAAGGAGTTACCAGACCTCCAGCATTCTATTCCAGGGGTATGGTGTTGACTAAACCCTTAGAGAGAATTCTTGAAGCAAACCTTGGCAAAACCAACTTAACTAAAACTACTTACTTACTCCCCTCCCAAGTATTAGGCTTAGGTCAGGTACACTGGGGTAGGCGTAGTTAGAAGCACCAGTTGAGTACGTTAGCTAATGTATATATGAATGTATATATGTTTTATTCATTTTAAACCATTGTATGGCTAAGAAACCATATCAATGCTTTTACAGTATTATTTCGCAATACTCATTTTACTGTACGTACTTTTTATAATAACAAGTCTTGCAATTGTGGCAATACATTTCTCTTGTATGAGAAGAAAGACTGTTCAATAAATGTTACCTTTTATTGAAAACGCCCGTCTCTCTATTCTCTACATATTGTGAAAGTAATCTGCACAACAACTGACTGTGTAAAAATAACTGTCTATTGTTTCACACGACCCTAGAGATTGACTCCTATCTGAGGAGTAAGTTGTCATGTTGCACGGTTGTTGGAAAACTGAATCCCTTCTTGTCTGTACCAGGGAAGCTGATCACTTCCTATTCAGTCAAGAAAGTTTCCAGTGACCTCTGAGCTAGTTGGTAACAAACCCAATTAAGTTTAGCATAGTCAGTGGAGGCCTGGAAGATCCACACTTCTACGTCGATACTACTGTTTATGTTATTCCAATGCGCAGGGCCTATTGGGCTCTGCGCCCAATACGTTTGGTAAGGAGATAAACTAACGCAAGATGTTAGAGTAACTCAGTCGTGCATTTTTCACACAGACCCCTTTCTCCCGTAAATACTCCAATAGACGTCTGGAGTGGGTGAAAGGTTAAAATCCGCCCGACCTTAGTAGGAAGAGATTCCTATGTAAAGCTCTGGTTTATTCAACGTTGAAGGATACAGTGTTCCAAAATATTGTGCACCTAATCTTTGTCTCCTTGGAGACCTGCACTGCAAAACCTGCATTTATAAAATGTCAGTAGAAAACAACGGAACTGATGTCGCAGTAGATGCGACTCAGCAGGGTCCCGATGGGACTACTGAACCGGGTGCAATAATCATCCCGGCACATTTAAAAAAAACTATAACGTCAAAACTTATAGACAATGGACTGGCCACACAAGGTGGCACAGTCGTCTTCGTGATAGAGGCACACGAATATCAGCAGACAGAGGTATTCTATTCATGGATAAAATTTCCAGCGGCAAACGCCGCAACACATGAGTTCCACTATTATAAAACAGGGGATCCACCGGGAGAGTACGCTCCTTTCGAGGAGATTGAAATCCCATTAAAATTCCAAGAGCACCTGCTCTGGTTTAATGGCGCCCTAAAACACAATGATCATATTACCAGGCTCGGTCCACTAGGTAGACCAGGAGCAACGTGGCCGGTTCTAGTCAGCTACACACCACATCCGGACATTGATAAAATGTCAAGTGAAGAACTCTTAGTTAACATAAGAGAATTAACAAAAGCATATAGAGAGTTAGTAAAATTATTTATTAAAAATAATTCAAACACTCCTAAAAAGAGCTGGGATGGAAATAAACAATCCACTCCCAAGGAAAAAGTTTTCCAGTCCAGAGGAAGGTCTCCTCGACGGAGGGAAAGAACTCCGACTCGAGAACACCAGTCTCCCCAGAAGGAGCCCTCTGAGAAAAGATATAACCTTAGAAATAGGGATAATTTGAAGAAGCCTGATAGATATCAAAGTATTGATACACGTCCCTCTCGATCTTTTTCGCAGAAATTGGAAAGAAGAGGAAGGTCAGACCCAGGAGAGCACACCAAGTCCAAAGACAAGGAACCTGCTCAGAGTAAAAAATCTCAATTTCCAAGAAAGAAGGTAGCCAGTATTAGAGTAATCAACCATGCTGAGAATACTGAGGACACAGTTGAAAAACGGGGAGTGGGCACAGACAATGCTAGACAGTGCAGCAGAAATCAGTATAGCCCGCAAGATCTTGATGAGTCATCTGGAGACAGTGGACACGAATGAATACATTCAGGTTGAAACTGCAGACACCAGAGTTAGCGAGCCCCATAAGATATACAAAATAACATTGCGTATAGAGGGTGATAAGACTAGGAAGATAAGGGGTCTATTTTGGGATAAACTCTCAAAAGGCTATGATATTCTGTTAGCTGAAAAAGATTGGCCCCCAGAGTTTATCAGGGAGTGCCTTCGTGGCGAAGAAATGATTATGCCTGCCTTCTCGAATCACATTCCGATTCACAAAAAATATACTTATGCAAGGAAATGGGCAGTAGCCCAGGCACCGGCATTATATAAAAATCATGTAGGATGGGATGAGGACTCTCCTCCCCACAAAATTCAGTCAAAAAGTGAACCAACTGCACAAAGGCAGTATTCCATTAAGCAAGAAGCTAAAAAACAAGTCAGGGAGATTTTAGATCAACTTGAATACCAGGGGGTGATTGAAACATGCACCTCTCAAATGAACAATCCTTTGTTTCCTGTCTCCAAGCCAGACAATTCATACCGTCTAGTTTTGGACTACAGACACCTTAATACATGTTGCAAAACTTTTGCAGTACAAAATTCGCATAGTGCTGCACTAATGAATAACATAGTTAGGAAAAAATATAAAACGACATTAGACATATCTAATGGTTTCTTTTGTCAAAACATTGCACTAGAAAGCAGATATTTGACCGCTTTCTCAGTAATGGGGTCTCAGAAAAATTTCTGTAGGCTCCCACAGGGGTTCAAGAACAGCCCAGGACTATTCTCAGCTAGAGTAACAGAGTTACTACAAATATATGATGATGAGGCATTATCATACGTAGATGATATCTATCTCACAGACGACGACTTGGATACTCACTTGAAAAGAGTGAACACCATAATACTTGGGTTCGCTGCAGAGGGTTACAAATTCAACTTTAAAAAGTTCCGAATTGGCCATCTGACAGTATTATTTTTAGGATACGAATTATCAAGTTAAGGAAAAAGCCTAGCGGACAACTTCTTAGAGAAGTGCGCTGTACTCCAAGCTCCAAAAACGCTGAAGAATTTACAATCGATTCTAGGCTTTCTGAATTTTGGTAGAACTTACATTCTAAATTATGCGGAGAGGGTTAAACCTCTCTACGAACTAATTAAACCTGATTTTAAACCAATCACCTGGACTCAAAAACACACAGAAATTTTGAGATCACTGCAAACAGACATGTTAGCAAAAACAAAATTAGATACACGTGACAGCACACGCAATCTTGTAATCCGAGTCATCCCAGGAAGATGCGGATTCACGTACCTAACCTCTAATGAGGGAGAAAAGGTACCAATTTCAATTAAATCTCACTTGTACACACAAGCGGAAAAAACATTCAGTCCAACAGAAAATACTGTGAAAGCAGTAGAAATTGCATTAGCCAATGAACGAGAACTAGCACATGGCAAAAGGATTAATATCCTCACAGCGGAATCCGCCTTCGAGGCGCTATTCAGCCCAGTAAACCTGCCTACAGTGTCACTGGATCCGAAATGGATACAGTATGTAGATTCTCTAGGAGCGGAAGATGCGAAATACTATTTCGCCCCGCAATTCGAAGAACTGAATGATTCAGAATATGAAGAAGAATATCCTCTGCCAATCGAACTTCTGCCTCTCCCACAGTACGCCTGTATAATCTATACAGATAGATTTGTACAGCATTTCAACGTAGAGAGAAAATCCTAGGATGCAGCCTGTGCGATTGTTAAAGGTCGTTGGCTGTGCGGTACATTCAGACCGAAAATAACAAAAACTGAATCAGTAAGAAACTGTTCGGCTCAGAGAGCTGAAATCAGATCTTTAAAGATGGCGCTTGAAAATGCAGAACGTGAATTCCCGACACTAATCGTGTGCGATTATCATTTTTGCGTCAACCCTTAAAATAATAAGTTGCAGAGCTGGATTGAAAACGATTACAAAGATGACACAGGTGCCACAATAAAGCATAAAATGTTCTGGAAACAGGTAGCTCTTTTTCAGAAAGAACTACAAAAGACTCACGTGATACACGCACAGAGTCTTCAACGTGATGGCGTTCACGTTGCAGGGAATTCATTGGCTAATACAGCCATAGCGGAAGCAACTAAACCGGCTTCCATAGCCACAAAAAAGCGTTCAGAAAAACACATAGACCGGGAAACTATGCTGGCAGTAAAAACGACCGTAAAAGGCAACTGTGCAGCACTACCCGTGAACTATCCACTCAATTATGCATACGTAATCGATGCAAATTCCGTTCCTTTTGCTCGAATCCCTGGAGTGGGGGATAGGGTAATTCCAAACAGGAACCGAAGAGGTTTCCTATTACAGGAAGCACACATGGGGTTGGGTCTGAGACACCAAACAATCAGGGACTCTCTGAGAGAATTAGAATCAGAGTACTGGCGGCCGGGAATGAGCATGCAACATCAAATATATGTAGAAAACTGTCCCGACTGTGACAGGGATCGCAGTAGTGAACTATGCTACCGGCTACCAATTAGAAACAGCGTAACGCTGTCTACATCCCATCCTGCGTCCTATTAATCATTAAGGCTAAACACACTTAAAAAATGTGGCCCCAGCGCTCGGCTGACGCCAGAACGGTTATAAAAGATCTGCGAGTCTTTATCGGCACATACGCAATTGCCATGTTCCATTCTGACCAGGGTCCTGCTTCCAGCTCTCGAGCTTATAAGGAGGCCATGGCCAGCATGGGAGTTGGGTTGCGGTATTCTTGTCCGTCACACCCCGAAGGGAACAGTGTGGTAGAAAGAAAAAACCGGGACATAAAGCAATCTATAACAGCGAAGGTATTAGGTTCGGGTGCTGGGTGGGTCAAACATTTAATAAGTGTCCAGATCAGTCTTAACAATTTGCCAAGAAATTCTCTAAAAGGTTTCGGCCCATACGAACTATTGTTCGGAACTAGAATGCGAGTTCAGGACTTAGATAGTCAGGTATCAGTGGTACAAGATAAGAAAACAGACTTTGACATCAAAGATCGTTTGGCTGTTTTACAGGACTTGAATGAAACAAGAAAATCCTTAAGCAACATAAAGTTAAAGCAACAGCCAGCTACCACTGACGAGGCACCACAAGCACCAGCCCCAGCAAGGCCTGTCTGGATTCCAAAGATTGGGGATCTAGTCAGAGAAAAAATAGCGGTGAAGAAGGAATTTGGGCCTTCTTACAGAAAAGCAGTACCTGTCTTGGCAGTCACCGGAACAAGATCAGTAGTACTACCGCCCCTTGCTGGTAAAAAGGAGAACAGAGTTGTATCAATCGACCTGGTAAAACCACAAGCATGTGGCCTATAATCAACAGTAGGCCCAGTGGACTGCCAAGAAACAACATAATACCCAAACTTGCAACAATCCAAGAGGTTCAAAATGAAAGACTAATCACATTCGATCAGCCTGCAGTGCACAGAGAGGGACTATGCAATAATGCCATAGAACTCGTGCCTCTTGAGACACAGATTGAAAGAGTTCGTCAAGAAACACCAGTCTACAATGATGTGGCATCAGAATGTGCTACCGAAAGACAAATTGAAAGAACAATCCCAACAATTGACAGAACTGCCTCTGGCTACTTCATCAACTTCGATAACTTTTCCGAGGATCAAAGCAACCCCGAAGTGATGCCAGAAACAAAAAAGACTTTTAAAGAAAAAGCAACAGAACTCTTTCAACAAATCAAAGAAGTATATCTGGATGCACCATTGATTGAGCATTGGATTATTTCAGGGGTATTTATACTCCTACTATGCCTAATTTTAGTTTTAATTTTAGGAAGGTTTATTACAATTGAATGGACACAGCAAGTCAGAACATCAACTTAGTCCTCAAACCACACAGATCATCCCACGTGAAGAAAAGAGAACTGTCAACAGTAAATGCCACAGCCATTCCAATACCCGGTGGGGTAGTATGGAAGAAAACTGACTATGAGATCTATGGTTCGGTCGAGATCCTGAAGTATCCTCATCAATTCAAGGTTTCATTAAGTGACTTTGTAAAACCTAGTACATTCTCTGATGATTAGGACTTTGACAGTATTAATATTATGATGTCTGATTTGGTAATGTCAGCTAGATTCACAGAACATGATCATTTACAAGGTTCGTCTAGTTATGTACAGATGTTCTGCTTCACACATTATGGTGATCATTAATTGCATAAATCTGCACAGCCTAGAAATGTTTTTAAGTATAACAAATGGGAACATTGTGCTACGCCACCTAAAAGCAGTTCTAAAACATTCTTTGAGAAATTCAAGTACTTCTCAGGGTTTAACACCAGTGATGCAGAAACGTTTTATTATAAACTGTTAGATAAAACAGGATTGAAAACAATGCTGACAAATACTAAATTGATATATTCAGAAGCATTTTATGAAAAAATGATGACATTTGGTTTTGATTATTGGAAAAATAACATTGAAACAAAAACCATCTGGGCTACGAAAGATTGGCAGGTACAAGGC
Organism: Lissotriton vulgaris; assembly: GCF_964263255.1. Lineage (NCBI taxonomy): Eukaryota > Metazoa > Chordata > Amphibia > Caudata > Salamandridae > Lissotriton > Lissotriton vulgaris. The sequence goes on from NC_141700.1 coordinate 162,737,496, forward strand.
CTAGAAGCATTATTCAGAACCTGCATGATACCAGAACAAATGATGTTTTTAAATGACACAATTCATCAAACATCCTGTCTTGGCCTAGCTAAGATTAAAGACCTGAACAAACCGTCTATTCCAAAGCCAATACCTGAGAATGCAACAACAGATATTGGGATAGACGTAACTAAAATTTTACATTTAAACAGACCACTTCCTGATTGGAACAAGTGGTTGGTCTGGCCTACTGACACAAACAACTGTCAAGATAGATTCCTGAATAAAACACAGGGGTTAAAAATGACCAGACAAGACCCTAGATACTCGCAGAGACAACATCCAGGGATAGTAACAACATACAGTGTAGGGAAACTCTGCCTCGAATGGCTAGGATCATCCACACTGGCTGAAATGAAGCAACACTTGTCTTTACTTAAAGATGGTGCTGATTTGCGCGATTTTATTATGGGACTACGCAAACAGCGTCAAAAGCGTTTCATAGCGACCAGTATCTATGCGGTATACAACGAGGCTTGGAAAGTCACACAAATTGAAACAGCTGAAAAAATACGAGAAATTGATCGTATTAATTTGGAAAAATCACTTTCTGTAGTGGACAATGGGTTAATGACTCTGTCCTCCAGAATATATTCACTGGACAGTATTGTATCATCTGCCTTTGATATAATAGACAGAGACTTGCTAATGTTACAGCATGGCCAGTCACAATTACGTTCTATTGTACAGTTAGGCTGGACGCTGCAAAATCTTCGTTCAGGCTATGTGCCTTGGCGTTTATTCAACACAACGTCATTGTTTTCCATTTTTAACCTTACTGATAAACAAATCAGCTTGGCACAGAAAGGAGCAGACTATACAATCCTGAGCATCGAAAAACTTGAGAGATTACCTTTGACAATGTCAGAAAGTCCTGTCATTGAATGGATAATACACGGGATTATCAAAATTCCGATAACAACTTTCCAATTTAAAAATTGCCTTGAATACATACCTACTGGCCAGTATGAACGATTGGGTAAAGGATATGTTAAGTCAGCATGGAAATTACCATACACACATTCATGCTATAGTGACAGCAACAAAAATGTATTTCTTAGTGGTGAAAACTGTAAACGTTCACTAAGCGGTATACTTTTGTGCCAGGGCATTTATTTACACGGAGCCTGTGAAGGTAATTCTAACAACCTTTCATGCCACCAACTTGTCACACCTGCAACACAGATAGAGCCTTTCTTTATGCAACTCGCGAATGGGAGTTACATTCTAATAACGGATCACAGATGTTGTGGCCTTTTGCCAGGGAAAGCCTATCTCGTAAGCGTAACTTCCATGGTCAAATGCTGTATGCAAGCATTGTTTCCGAGCGGGCCTGGAGACATAGAGACTCCCATCTGGCCTCGTCTGAATTTCTCTTCTATACGAATTGATACTTTAAGCAGAATGAAGTCTGTGCTTTTGCAGACAACAGTGCCCATCACGTCATCAAAAGAGACGTATGATCTCCTAGTTGCAAGGACAGCTACAGAGATCCATGACCTTTTATCAACAAATTGCCCCGTGCATTTCGTAGAAATGCTTAGCCAACTCCTTAACATGTCTAGTGCCACAGGCATCCCAGGCATATTTAAGACGATTTTTACGGGACTGCTAACACCATTCAAAGCAATTCTGGGAATCATTCCTAATTTTGTCCACTCAGTCTTTGGCGGCATACCCCTATTTTTGGGACTTGTAGCAGGCATTTTATTTTTGACCCTCCTGCTCCGATATGGCAAGCCAAAGCTCAGACATGACTCCTACGAGGATTTAAGAAACAATCCTAGCAATTCGCTACCGGGACAGAATAACTAGAGTCCTTGGATTGGCCAGGCTGAGAGATCTAAACATGACCTGGTTCCTTTCATTCAGACCGATATGGCAATCCTGCATCTTACCTGTGCTACGATGTATGCTATGCGGAGATGAGTGCGTGTTGGACTTCTGTCTTGCACTTCCATCAGCAGTACCAATGGATATCGATACTTTGCTAAATCCGATAACGGCTCACGCATTGTGTTGTCCCCAGCGGCTACCAATCCTGACGGCATTCGTTGAAACTCCTGTACTACGACTAGGTGGTAACAGTGGAGCGAGTGACAAAAGCAACATCACCCAGGTACGACCTTCTGTGAGCATTGCTGATCCAGACTTTGATGACAGCAATCATTCTCACACCTGCCAAGTTACAGCACTATCGAATTTGGTCGAACTGTCAAGTGATTTTGTAGACCAATTCTTTGAGAGCCTGTCTGATATGATGTTCTCACCCGAACAGAAACAATAACTTTAGAGAAGCATTCCGACACACAGCGTTCCCATGAACTCTGAATTCGGCCTTCAGTTTTGAACAACAAAAACTGCTAAAAGCGTTGGAACTCTATTCCCCCGTTCAACAAGAATTCTTTTGAATTGAACACTTTTTAAAACAATTTCACCTTTTTCTGGCACAAACTTTTTTTTGCTTAAAGTAGACCTATTCATAGAGAACAGAAGCTTCTACTTCTATTTTTAAATAAATCTAGAGACATAATAACTTTACACCAGCCTCTGGCACATTTTACTGCAATGCATTTCTATGTGATTATCTCGCCCTTCTTTTCTGTATTAAGAGATATTTCATGTGTAATTTTTTCGCATAATCGTTCATTGATTACATATGCTATAATTTTAAATGATTTCTATGCTTAAAGACGTACAGTACCTATATTTTCACGTATTTCAAATACGCCTATTTCAAATGCATATATGTATTTTGGGGTGGGCAATGTTACACATGCATCTTATTGCTCTAGTTTTAGTAATTTGATGGACATAAATTTGTGGAGTGGGTGTCGCATTCTAATCTAGGACCCTGATCGATAATGTGACCTTATGCCCCTATACAGCTATAATCCCTTTGTACCCCTATATTGGCATAACCGATCAAATGCAATATTCAGAAACTCATCTCTGGCCTCACACGAACAGAGCCACATTTCAGAATCGCTTCCTCTGCAACTTCCTTTGCAGCTCATTAGTGCAAATGACACAGCGGAGGCCACTATCTAAGATTCCTAGATTAACACTCCGAGTTCTTCAACAAGATAAAACTCAGCAACCTGGGAAAGCCCCGCTTGCTATGTTTTGATTAGTAATAGAACTCTAATGAGCACTGATAGACGATCACTTCCGAGTGACATCTTTATTGACGTCTTATGTCCAAAAACTTACGTCAAACAAGGCACCTTTCAGGTATAAATATTACCAATGTTGCCTTAAGCAAACGCTGAAGCTGCTGCTGATGATACCATCGCTGCTATCGCTACTACTATCGCTGCTAACGAGCGAACGATGGTGTGGTGAACTTTGGAGCTGAACAGCCGTCCCCCTGCAAGAGCCCAGCAGATGCAACCTGCCCGCGGACGCTGCCCCTCCTCCTCCTCTTTGACGCGCTGAGAGGCGCTGTCTTTTCTCCTGCCGAGAAATCCAGCTCCGGCGTTTCCAGCCTACTCTTGCGAGTGACTGGGATATCGAGTCCCTGGAAGGAGATACCAGACCTCCAGCATTCTATTCCAGAGGTATGGTGTTGACTAAACCCTTAGAGAGAATTCTTGAAGCAAACCTTGGCAAAACCAACTTAACTAAAACTACTTACTTACTCCCCTCCAAAGTATTAGGCTTAGGTCAGGTACACTGGGGTAGGTGTAGTTAGAAGCACCAGTTGAGTACGTTAGCTAATGTATATATGAATGTATATATGTTTTATTCATTTTAAACCATTGTATGGCTAAGAAACCATATCAATGCTTTTACAGTATTATTTCGCAATACTCATTTTACTGTACGTACTTTTTATAATAACAAGTCTTGCAATTGTGGCAATACATTTTGCTTGTATGAGAAGAAAGACTGTTCAATAAATGTTACCTTTTATTGAAAACGCCCGTCTCTCTATTCTCTACATATTGTGAAAGTAATCTGCACAACAACTGACTGAGTAAAAATAACTGTCTATTGTTTCACACGACCCTAGAGATTGGCTCTTATCTGAGGAGCAAAGTTGTCATGTTGCACGGTTGTTGGAAAACTGAATCCCTTCTTGTCTGTACCAGGGAAGCTGATCACTTCCTATTCAGTCAAGAAAGTTTCCATTGACCTCTGAGCTAGTTGGTAACAAACCCAATTAAGTTTAGCATAGTCAGTGGAGGCCTGGAAGATCCGCACTTCTACGTCGATACTACTGTTTATGTTATGCCAATGCGCAGGGCTTATTGGGAAAATAGGAACTACACTACGTGGAGAAGTGTGGCTCACTGGTTAGAGCAGGCAGACCCTGAAGCAGAGGTCAGACCCGGGACCAGGGTTCAATTCCCGACGCGGCAGGGTCTTGAGCTCAAATGTCCACGGACTCGATAATTCCTGCTTCGGTGCCTGACCTAATCATGGGTTCACACTCTGCAACTCTGGGCATTAAACTTACTTAATCTCCACAACAGCCCCCCGCGGCGGGATGCCTGGCTTTCACCTTGGGGATGCCCTGTAGGGGCAATCTCACAGGGAAAAGCCAGGACGGGTTCCCAAGGCAAGCGCTTAGAGACCCCTGGGTGATAAGTGCTATATAAATCCAATATACAATACAATACAATACTATACTACACAAGAGCAGTAGCGTCAAATGAAGCAATACTATAACTATCAAGCGAAGACAATAGCATCCTGAAAGAGTACCTGACCAACCTGAGCTCAGACCTTATAATTTTTTCTTGGATTCTAGCAGGGGCCTATCAACTAAAAACTTCAAATGAGACTACCACATTTTTAAAAACATTTCACATAATATGTTATATAGACTTGGTGCAAGGAGAAGATAGCACTTTCAAATTTGTGTTATTTTTTTATTACAAATGTGGATCGGACTGGCCTGCAGCTGCCTCGCATTATGCAGATCTTTGGGGAATCATCTGGCCTTTATCTAAATCCCAGCAAATCTATGGAATGGCTTCAGGAGAACACATCGGGTGTGAGCGCTTGGGCTGCGTCGGTTCGGGTTCTTACTGATGGGATGAAGTTCTTTGGGGTATTCCTATTGGATTCGTCCATGGTGGCTTGGGAGAGGAACCTGGCTCTGGTCTGGGAACCTGTTCGGGAAGATTTGAAGGTATGATTGCGCATGCCGGTGTCTAGGTATGGCTGATCAGCCATCTTTAAGATGGTTGTGCTTCCTCGGTTACTGTACCAGTTACAGAATCATCCCTACCCGATCCCCCCTCGATAGTTTAGGCAGGTTAATTCAGTCTTGGGGCAATTTCTAAGGGCAGGAGGTGCGGTCAGAGTCACTCTACGGACATGTTTCCTCTCTACGTATTATGGGGGCTTGGTGACCTCTGATATTTTATCCTACTACATGGCCTCACATCTACTCATCTTAAATGAGTGGTGGTATGGGGATCGGGGGGGCCAGCCTACGCTGTTGAGAGGCGCCTCATGGGGGATCTCTCTCTTCACACAATTCTATATTCTGCACCAGTACGTAGGGCCCTGCCGTCAGTGACCCAGGTGGTCTTCCATGTTTGGCAACAAGCCTTGCGGCGGATGGGGTGGTTGAATACGCTGACCCGGGAGACCCCCCTGTGGAACAATGGTTGCTTGCCACAAATAGCTGCTCTATCAGGGTTTCGGGCTGGGACAATATCAGTATCTCTACCCTTAGGGACGTCATGCGGGGCTAATCCTGAAGTCTTTTCAAGAACTACAAAAGGAATTTCAAATGCCTAAATCCCAATTCTATAAATACCTCCAGTTTCGCCGCGCCCTCTCCCCATGTCTGGTGGGCCTAGAGTCACTGGCAGAATTCGGTCCAGTGGAAGCCAAAGTATTTATGGGGGATCTTCAGGACCACAAAATATCTAAGATTTATCAGTCCCTGGAAGCACACAGCTCCCCCACATTGCAAAAACTTAGAGAGTCCTGGGAGGGGGATGTTGGCTCGCTTGATGAGGAGGACTAGACGGAGGCTCTGGCCTCCCCGTGGGGGCAGGCATAGCGGTACGCCTACGTCTTATCCAATTCAAATATCTCCATCAGGTCTATTTGACAAGAGTCCAGTTGTGGAGGACGGATATAGTGGCTTCTCCGGTATGCCTTAGATGTGAACGCGAGGAAGGGACCCTGATACATACGTTCTGGCACTGTCCTTCCTTGGCATGGTTCTGAAGAGGGGTGATGTCCTGCCTCTCAGAGCTGCTGGGCTGGGATCTGCCCCAGTCGCCGAAGTTAGTATTGCTACATGTCATAGAAGGGATTGGGGGCAACATTTATAAACGCCATTTTATGTTGTTGGGGTTCACGTTGGTGAAGAGAGACATCGCCAAGGCATGGAAGGCGCCAACGCCACCCTTGGTGTCAGTATGGAAGAGGGGCCTGGACTTTTGTATGGACTTAGAGCTCCCTATCTTCACATCAAGAGGGTGCCCGCAGAAGCATTTTAAAATCTGGAAGCGGTGGGCTGATTATCAGGGGTTGCTGCTGGAGCCAGTCACTGCAGGGGTGTCCCTTAATCCAGATTAATGCTACCCCATAGATGCCAATGGTAATCGAGTGTATATATGTGTATGGGTGCAAGTGATGTGGGGCAACGCAGTGTTCCAGCTGGGTCTAGGAGGTTGTTGGAGCTTTCCTTTCTGGGCAGAAACTTTGCAGCAACCGGGCCGGGCCATGCTCCGCTCAAACCAACGGGCCGGGCATCGCTCCGCCTTCCTCCTCGGCCGGGCTTGGCTCCGCCGAGCCCCTTCCTCACCGGACTTCACTTCCTAGCTGCCCCATTTGCGGCAAGGACGCCGCCTCCATCTTTGCGTGGCGCCAGGAGGCGCTTAAAGGACGGACCGGGGCCGAGTACCGGGCGTAACAGCTTTCCTTTCTGTGCAGAAACTTTGCAGCAACCGGGCTGGGCCGTGCTCCATTTCAAACCAACGGGCCAGGCATCGCTCCGCCTCCGGGCTTGGCTCCGCCGAGCCCCTTCCTCACTAGACTTCACTTCCCAGCTGCCCCATTTGCGGCAAGGATGCCGCCTCCATCTTTGCGTGGTGCCAGGAGGCGCTTAAAGAACGGACCGGGGCCGAGTACCCGGCGTAACAGCTTTCCTTTCTGGGCAGAAACTTTGCAGCAACCGGGCCGGGCCGTGCTCCGCTCAAACCAACGGGCCGGGCATCGCTCCGCCTTCCCCCTCGGCCGGGCTTGGCTCCGCCGAGCCCCTTCCTCACCGGACTTCACTTCCCAGCTGGCCCATTTACGGCAAGGACGCCGCCTCCATCTTTGAGTGGCGCCAGGAGGCGCTTAAAGGATGGACCGGGCCGAGTACCCGGCGTAACAGCTTTCCTTTCTGGGCAGAAACTTTGCAGCAACCGGGCCGGGCCGTGCTCCGCTCAAACCAACGGGCCGGGCATCGCTCCGCCTTCCCCCTCGGCCGGGCTTGGCTCCGCGAAGCCCCTTCCTCACCGGACTTCACTTCCCAGCTGCCCCGTTTGCGGCAAGGACGCCGCCTCCATCTTTGCGTGGCGCCAGGAGTAATTAAAGGACGGACCGGGGCCGAGTACCCGGTGTAACAGCTTTCCTTTCTGGGCAGAAACTTTGCAGCAACCGGGCCGGGCCATACTCCGCTCAAACCAACGGGCCAGGCATCGCTCCCCCTTCCCCCTCAGCCGGGCTTGGCTCCGCCTAGCCCCTTCCTCACCGGACTTCACTTCCCAGCTGCCCCATTTGCGGCAAGAACGCCACCTCCATCTTTGCGTTGCGCCAGGAGGCGCTTAAAGGACGGACCGGGGCAGAGTACCCGGCGTAACAGCTTTCCTTTCTGGGCAGAAACTTTGCAGCAACCGGGCCGGGCCGTGCTCCGCTCAAACCAACGGGCCGGGCATCACTCTACCTTCCCCCTCGGCCGGGCTTGGCTCCACCCAGCCCCTTCCTCACCGGACTTCACTTCCCAGCTGCCCCATTTGCGGCAAGGACGTCGCCTCCATCTTTGCGTGGCGCCAGGAGGCACTTAAAGGACGGACCGGAACCTCATCCCGCGGTAGCGCGCCGGGAGAAGCCCGGGACAAGGGCGGGCCGTCTGTGGCCATCAGGGGCTGCAGGAGGCTGGGCTGGGCCCACCCCCTAACGTTTACTCTCTGGTGTCTCTCTTCCAGCTGATTGTATTTTGTAGTAAGGCGGGCGGTGTGTTATTACACTTAAAGTATATATTAGCATCGTGGCTGTAGTACTCACTTTGATTCTGTACAGGCTTCTTATATCCTAGACCACCTTCTTCGCAGCCATCCATCGTTTTTCTTGAGCTCTTAGGATGTCTACAGGCATACTGAATTCCCTACCTTCCACTGTTGGGGTTTCTATACTTGGTCCCTCAGACAAATGTTTTGCAAGGGCAACCAAAGAAATAGATAAAGAACTTATGCTAGCGGAGAAACGCGCGGAGCGCCGCTTTTCCATCGATCTTCTTAAAAAGAAACCACTAATTTCCCCCCAGAAGGTACCTACTCTTTTACAACCTCATAACACAAGCGCGTTGGAAGCAGATGCTGAGTTATTCAGCACTGATAACATTCCACTTATTTTTCAAGATCATATCTCATTTCCTACTCCCATTGACATCACTAATGACTGTACCCCAAATGGGCCACCGGTTATCTCCAACTGCCTAATAGACTTAAACTCCCCCGTTATTTTTGATCTTGTCTCTCAACATCAGTTAAGTCCTCCCAATCAATCAACTGAGACTGTCGCTCCTATAGAAACACTTCCACTGATTACAGCTAGTGTGAGTACAGACAAATCCAAGAAGCCCCCGAGAGCACATCGCTCTCCACCTTAGAAAAGTAGGAGAAAGGGTGGGGTTAAAAAAGGGGAAAATATTCCATGCGTCCTCCCTCCGCAAGTTGACCCAATTGATAAACCACCTGGTCAACCAGAGATGGATGTATTAATAGGGCCCTAAATAACACCAATTTTAGGAGTAGAAGCATTGCCGACCAAAGAGACAATGGAGATGATTGAACGTCTCTTAAAATCTCTCTTGCTTCCACTCATAGAGAGAGTCAAAAGGCTAGGGGAAAAATGGATTGTATTTTGGCAGCTTCTAACCTCAGTGTAAATCCTAATCCTGTCAAACCTAAGGAATCTTCTCTAATAAATAAGCAGCCAACACCTAAAACATCGAAAACATCTAGACTACAGAAAGAAAACCCAGTACTTAAAAATAAACCTGCCCCCCCAAGTTCTTTTAAAATGACGGTTGCACACGACATACACAAAGAGAAGGCTACGTCAGCTCCATAAAACCCCCCCCTTCCACCAACCCCCCAAAAATGAAGCCAACGTCAATAAGAACTCAGAGAGTAAAATCAAACCTTAGGAACATAGTGGAACTACCCCCAGAGTCAGCTAACTATGTGATCATCTTAACTGGAATTCCAATTGTCCCTACTGGAAATACTGAATACAATGCAAACCTAAAAAAAAAGTCATTTTCTGGTTGCGAAACAACAGACTCCTTCCTTCACATCTAAACAGAGATATAATCTCCGTCAGACGATGTAAATGAGTGGGCCCTAGACCCAATGACATTGAGGGGGACGTTGTGATAGTAAATTTCAGGGACCATAGAGTAGTTATGTACATTAGCGATTGGTTTCCAATTAGAAGTGAGGGGAGTGTTTCATCTCGTAACGTGAGTTATTTTTACCCTAAAGCTTTAATAATGCCCCGTAACCACCCACTAATCTGTCGTAATGCTAACCCTTCAAACTTTGGCCACTGTACCTCACATTCTTCTTTTCCTGCTAAATACACTAATAATTTTCCCCCCTTTCTTCCATGTCAACGTCCCTCTAAATATTTTTCTCCAACTAACAATATCTATCACCCTATAAATCCCAACGAGTATTGGAATATTCCGCTACAAAACTTATTCGACCCCCTCTCTGGGTTAGACTCAGATGAATGACTCGACCTGCCATATCCCTATGTAGGGGTCACTCGAGATTGTATGAGAGTCCTTGGTACATTTTTTCTTCTGTAACCCCTGCATTTACGAGTAGTTTCACTGAGACAGAAGCTGATATGTGGGAGGAATGTTGTGTACCTTTAACTTGTTGCGTGCTTATCTAGGATCCTGATCGATACTGTGACCTTATGCCCCTATTCGGCTATAAATCCATTTATTCCCTATATTGGCATAACCGTTCAAGTGCGATATTCAGAAAGTCATCTCTGGCCTCACACGAACAGAGCCACTTTCCAGAATAGTTCTCTGCCACTTCCTTTGCAACCAATTAGTGCAATGACAGAGCAGAAGTCACTATCTGAGATTCCTAGATTAACACTCCGAGTTCTTCAACAAGATAAAAACTCAGCAAACCTGGAAATCCCCGCTTGATGTGTTTTGATTAGTAATGGAACTCTAATGAGCAACTGATAGCTATCACTTCCTAGTGACATCTTTAATTGACGTCTTATGTCCAGCAAACTTACGTCAAACCAGGCACCTTTCAGGTATAAATATTACCAACGTTGCCTTAAGCAATTGCCTGTTGCTAGCTGTCTGCAGTACGCTGATGCTGCTGCTGTCCCGAAGCTGCTGATACCATTATCGCTGCTAAAGCGCGAACGATGGTGTGGTGAAACTAGGAGCTGAACAGCCGTCCCTCTGCGAAGAGCCCAGCAGATGCCAGCTGCCCGCGGACGCTGTCCCCCCTCCTCCTCCTCGACGCGCTGAAGAGAGGCGCTGCCTTTCTCGTGCAGAGATATCCGGCTCCAGCGTTTCTAGTCTGCCCTCGCGGGTGACTGGGATACCGAGTTCCCCCTGAAGGAGATACCAGACCTCCATCATTCTATTCAGAGGTATGGTGTTGACTAAACCCTTATTGAGAATTCTTGAAGCAAACCTTGGCAAAACCAACTTAAACTGAAGCTACTTACTTACTCCCCTCCCAAGTATTAGGCTTAGGTCAGGTACACTGGGGTAGGCGCAGTTATAAGCACCAGTTGAGTATTTTAGCCTAATGTATATATGAATGTATATATGTTTTATTACTTTTAAACCATTGTATGGCTAAGAAACCATATCAATGCTTTTACAGTATTATCTTGCAATACTTATCTTACTGTACGTACTTTTTATAATAACAAGTCTTGCAACTGTGGCAATTCATTTCTCTTGTATGAGAAGAAAGACTGTTCAATAAATGTTAACCCTTTATTGACAAACGCCCGTCTCTCTATTCTCTACATATCGTGAAAGTAAACTGCACCAACCTGACTGAGTAAAATAAATGTCTATTGTTTCACACGACCCTAGAGATTGACTCTTGATCTGAGGAGCAAAGTTGTCATGTTGCACGGTTGTTGGAAAACTGAATCCCTTTTTGTCTGTGCCAGGGAAGCTGATCACTTCCTATTTCAGTCAAGAAAGTTTCCAGTGACCTCTGAGCTAGTTGGTAACAAACCCAATTAAGTTTAGCATAGTCAGTAGAGGCCTGGAAGATCCGCACTTCTACGTCGATACTACTGTTTATGTTATTCCAATGCGCAGGGCCTAGTGGGAAACTAGGAACTACACTACATGGCGCCCAAACGTTTGGTAAGGCGATAAACTAACGCAAGACGTTAGAGTAACTCAGTCGTGCATATTTCACACCCCTTTCTCCCGTAAATACTCCAATAGACGTCTGGAGTGGGTGAAAGGTTAAAATCCGCCCGAACTCAGTAGGAAGAGCTTCCTATGTAAAGCTCTGGTTTATTCAACGTTGAAGGATACAGTGTTCCAAAATATTGTGCACCTAATCTTTGTCTCCTTGGAGACCTACTCTGCAAACCTTGCATTTATACAATGCCAGGAGAAAACGGAACCACTGGGGGAGCAGTAGAGGCGGCTCAGCAAGGTCCCGAACACATAGACCCGGATGCAATTATCATCCCGGCACATTTAAGAAAATCTATAACTTTAAAACTTATAGAGAACGGGCTGACACCACAAGGTGGTACAGTAATTTTCGTGATAGAGGCACACGAATATCGGCAGACAGAGGTATTCTATTCATGGATAAACTTTCCAGCGGCAAACGCTACAACAAAAGAGTTTCACTATTACAAAATAGAGGAACCTCCGGATGAGTACGCTCCTTTCGAGGAGACTGAAATCCCACTAAAATTCCAAGAGCACCTGCTCTGGTTTAATGGCGCCCTAAAACACAATGATCACATTACCAGGCTCGGTCCACTAGGTAGACCAGGAGCAATGTGGCCGGTTCTAGCCAGCTACACACCACATCCTGACATTGCAAAAATGTCTAGAGAAGAGCTGTTAGTACAGCTAAAAACATTAATTAAAATACATAGGCAATTAGTCCAATATGTAATGCGGACTGCAACAGTCCAGCCAGCTGTTAATGTACCACAGCTGACCCCTCATCAGGGGAACACTAATAAAATCACACCACAGAACATACAGTCATGTCTTGGTAAAACACCCGTAAAACGGGAACAAATTCCTTTCTGGTTAGCACAGAAAATCACTCAAATAGAGGCAGTATTTCCTGATACTACCCCTATAGAGAAACACAGAATCTTGACCATCTGCCTTCCTATGGGAATCGTACCACACGTGGAGGTTTGCGACACTTGGGGTACAGTCTTTGCTTCCATTTACACAAAAACACACGGTCTTCCGTCTATAGCGGTAATACCAGAAGTGCTAAAACAGATTCAAAATGAATACGGTCCAGAGCCAGCTTTAAATCTTGGTATGAAATTACTGAAAGACTTCAAGCAGGTCTCGGCTATATTATTAGCCAATATAAAAGGAGAAGCAGCATCTGTGGCGATCCGCCAGAAGTTGAAGGAAACAGATATAACAGAGCAGCCAGTTGAGCTTGCCAGAATCATAGAAAAATGCTATGAAGAATTAGGTAGAGACAGCTTGGGTGGGAAACCAGTAAAGCCCCAACTGCTCGTAAATCCTGAAAAATTATTTATTAAAAATAATTCAAACACTCCTAAAAAGAGCTGGGATGGAAATAAACAATCCACTCCCAAGGAAAAAGTTTTCCAGTCCAGAGGAAGGTCTCCTCGACGGAGGGAAAGAACTCCGACTCGAGAACACCAGTCTCCCCAGAGGGAGCCCTCTGAGAAAAGATATAACCTTAGAAATAGGGATAATCTGAAAAAACCTGATAGATATCAAAGTATTGATACACGTCCCTCTCGATCTTTTCCACAGAAATCGGAAAGAAGAGGACGGTCAGACCCAGGAGAGCACACCAAGTCCAAAGACAAGGAACCTGCTCAGAGTAAAAAATCTCAATTTTCAAAAAAGAAGGTAGCCAGTATTAGAGTAATCAACCATGCCGAGAATACTGAGGACACAGTTGAGAAACGGGGAGTGGGCATTGACAATGTTGGACAGTGCAGCAGAAATCAGTATAGCGCGCAAGATCTTGATGAGTCATCTGGAGACAGTGGACACGAATGAATACATTCAGGTTGAAACTGCCGACACCAGACTTAGCGAGCCCCATAAAATATACGAAATAACATTGCGTATAGAGGGTAATAAGACTAGGAAAATAAGAGGTCTTTTTTGGGATAAGGTCTCAAAAGGCTATGATATTCTGTTAGCTGAAAAAGATTGGCCCCCAGAGTTTGTCAGGGAGTGCCCTCGTGGCGAAGAAGTGATTATGCCAGCCTTCTCGAATCACATTCCGATTCACAAAAAATATACATATGCAAGGAAATGGGCAGTAGCCCAGGCACCGGCATTGTATAAAAATCATGTAGGATGGGATGAGGACTCTCCTCCTCACAAAATCCAACTAAAAAGTGAACCAACTGCCCAACGGCAGTATCCCATTAAGCAAGAAGCTAAAAAACAAGTCAGGGAGATCTTAGATCAACTTGAATACCAGGGGGTGATTGAAACATGCACCTCTCAGATGAACAATCCTTTGTTTCCTGTCTCCAAGCCAGACAATTCATATCGTCTAGTTTTGGACTACAGACACCTTAATACATGTTGTAAAACATTTGCAGTACAAAACTCGCATAGTGCAGCCCTAATGAATAACATAGTTAGGAAAAAATATAAAACGACATTAGACATATCTAATGGTTTCTTTTGTCAAAACATTGCACCAGAAAGCAGATATTTGACCGCTTTCTCAGCATTTGGATCGCAGAAAAAATTCTGTCGACTCCCACAGGGGTTCAAGAACAGCCCAGGACTATTCTCAGCTAGGGTAACAGAGTTACTACAAATATATGATGATGAGGCATTATCTTACGTAGATGATATCTATCTCACAGACGACGACTTGGATACTCACTTGAAAAGAGTGAACACCATTATACTTGGGTTCGCAGCAGAGGGTTACAAATTCAACTTTAAAAAGTCCCGAATTGCCCATCTGACAGTACTATTCTTAGGGTACGAGTTATCAAGTGAAGGGAAAAGCCTAGCGGACAACTTCTTAGAGAAGTGCGCTGTACTCCAAGCTCCAAAAACGCCGAAGAATTTAAAATCCATACTAGGTTTTCTGAATTTCGGAAGAACTTACATCCTAAATTATGCAGAGAGGGTTAAACCTCTCTACGAACTAATTAAACCTGATTTTAAACAAATTAATTGGACTCAAAAACACACAGAAATTTTGAGATCACTGCAAACAGACATGTTAGCAAAAACTAAATTAGATACACGGGACAACACACGCGGTCTTGTAATCCGAGTCATCCCAGGAAGATGCAGATTCACGTACCTAACCTCTAATGAGGGAGAAAAGGTACCAATTTCAATTAAATCTCACTTGTACACACAAGCAGAAAAAACATTCAGTCACACAGAAAGAACTGTGAAAGCAGTGCAAATCGCATTAGCAAATGAACGAGAACTAGCACACGGCAAACGGATTAATATCCTCACAGCGGAATCCGCCTTCGAGGCGCTATTCAGCCCAGTAAACCTGCCTACTGTGTCACTGGATCCGAAATGGATACAGTGTATAGATTCTCTAGGAGCGGAAGATGTGAAATACTATTTCGCCCCACAATTTGAAGAACTGAATGATTTAGAATATGAAGAAGAATATCCTCTGCCAATCGAAATTCTGCCTCTCCCACAATACGCCAGTATAATCTATACAGATGGATTTGTACAGCATTTCAACGTAGAGAGAAAATCCTACGATGCAGCATGTGCGATCATTAAAGGTCGTTGGCTGTGCGGTAAATTCAGACCGAAAGTAACAAAAACTGAATCTGTAAGAAACTGTTCGGTTCAGAGAACTGAAATCAGATGTTTGAAGATGGCGCTCGAAAATGCAGAACGTGAATTCCCGACACTTATCGTGTGTGATTCTCATTTTTGCGTCAACTCTTACAATAATAAACTGCAGAGTTGGATTGAAAACGATTACAAAGGTGACACAGGTGCCACAATAAAGCATAAATTGCTCTGGAAACAGGTAGCTCTTTTACACAAAGAACTACAAAAGACTCACGTGATTCACGCACAGAGTCTTCAACGTGATGGCGTTCACGTTGCAGGGAATTCATTGGCTAACACAGCCACAGCGGAAGCAACTAAACCGGCTTCCTTAGCCACAAAAAAGCGTACAGGAAAATACATAGACGGGGAAACCATGCTGGCAGTAAAAACGACCGTAAAAGGCGACTGTGCAGCACTGCCCGTGAACTATCCACTCAATTATGCATACGTAATCGATGCAAACTCCGTTCCTTTTGCTCGAATCCCTGGAGTGGGGGACAGAGTAATTCCAAACAGGAGCAGGAGGGGCTTCCTCTTACTGGAAGCACACATGGGGTTGGGTCTGAGACATCAAACAATCAAGGATTCTCTGAAAGAATTACAATCAGAGTACTGGTGGCCAGGAATGAGCATAGATATTCAATGTTTTGCTCAAAATTGTGAAGACTGCAACAGAGATCGCAGTAATGAACAGGCCAGTGTAGTTTCAGGATCCCTGCTAGACAGCATAAGGCGGTCTATCTGCGCAATCAAAGAAGAGAAGCGCGTCCCATTGTACACAGTTAAGGCTAAACACACTTAAAAAATGAGGCCTCCAGCGCTCGGCTGACGCTAGAACGGTTATAAAAGATTTGCGAGTCATTATCGGCACATACGCAATTACCACGTTCCATTCTGACCAGGGTCCTGCTTTCAGCTCTCGAGCTTATAGGGAGGCCATGGCCAGCATGGGAATTGGGTTGCGGTATTCCTGTCCGTCGCACCCCGAAGGGAATAGTGTGGTTGAAAGAAAAAACCGGGACATAAAGCGATCTATAACAGCGAAGGTATTAGGTTCAGGCGCTGGGTGGGTCAAACATTTAATAAGTGTCCAGACTAGTCTTAATAACTTGCCAAGAAATTCTCTAAAAGGTTTCAGCCCATACGAACTATTGTTCGGAATTAGAATGAACATTCAGGACCTCGATAGTCAGATGTCAGTGGTACAAGTCAAAACAACAGACTTTGACATCAAAGATCGTTTGGCTGTTTTACAGGAACTGAATGAAACAAGAAAATCCTTAAGCAACATAAAGTTAAAGCAACAGCCAGATACCACTGACGAGGCACCACAAGCAACAGCCCCAGCAAGGCCTGTCTGGATTCCAAAGATTGGGGATCTAGTCAGAGAAAAGATCGCGGTGAAGAAGGAATTTGGGCCTTCTTACAGAAAAGCAGTACCTGTCTTGGCAGTCACCAGAACAAGATCAGTTGTACTACCGCCCCTTGCTGGTAAAAAGGAGAACAGAGTCGTGTCCATCGACCTGGTAAAACCACAAGCATGTGGCCTATAATCAACAGTAGGCCCAGTGGACTCCCAAGAAACAACAGAATACCCAAACTTGCAACAATCCAAGAGGTTCAAACTGAAAGACTCATCACATTCGATCAGCCTACAGTGCACAGAGAAGGACTATGCAATAATGCCATGGAACTCGTGCCTCTTGAGACACAGATTGAAACAGTTCGTCAAGAAACACCAGTCTACAATAATGTGGCATCAGAAAATGCTACCGAGAGACAGATTGAAAGAACAATCCCAACAATTGACAGAACTGCCTCTGGTTATTTCATCAACTTCGACAACTTCTCTGAAGATCAAAACGACCCCGAAGTGATGCCAGAAACAAAAAAGACTTTTAAAGAAAAAGCAACAGAACTCTTTCATCAACTAAAAGAAATCTACCTTATTTCACCTTGGTTAGAGTTCTGGTTCGGTCTAGGTGTATTTTTCCTCCTGCTTTGGCTCATCATGGTACTTTGTTTGGGAAAATTCATTGAGGGAAAATATAGTACAATGGACACAGCAAGTCAGAACATCAACCTAGTCCTGAAACCACACAGATCATCACACGTGAAGAAAAGAGAACTGTCAACAGTAAATGTCACAGCAATTCCAATACCTGGTGGGGTAGTATGGGAGAAAACAGACTATGAGATCTATGGTCCGGTCGAAATCCTGAAGTATCCTCATCAACTGAAGGTTTCCTTAAGTGACTTTGTAAAACCTAGTACATTCTCTGATGATTGGGACTTTAACAGTATTAATGACATGATGTCTGATTTAGTAATGTCAGCTAGATTCACAGATCATGATTATTTACAAGGTTCATCTAGTTATGAGCAATTATTCTGCTACACACATTATGGTGATCATTACTTGCATAAATCTGCACAGCCTAGAAATGCTTTTATGTATAATCAATGGGAACATTGTGCTACACCACCTAAAAGCAGTTCTAAAGTATTTTTTGAGAAATTCAAATACTTCTCAGGGTTTTACACCAGTGATGCAGAAACGTTTTATTACAAACTGTTAGATAGAACAGGAATGAAAACAATGCTGACAAATTCTAAATTTATACATTGAGAAGCATTTTATGACAAAATGATGACATTTGGTTTTGATTATTGAAAAAATAATATTGAAACGAAAACAATTTGGGGTACAAAAGATTGGCAGGTACAAGGCCTTGAAGCACTATTCAGAACCTGCATGATACCAGAACAAATGATGTTTTTGAATGACACAATACACCAAACATCCTGTCTTGGCCTAGCTAAGATTAAAGACCTTAAAACACCGTCTATTCCAAAGCCAATACCTGAGAATGCAACAACAGATATTGAGTTAGACGTGTCACAAATTTTACATTTTAACAGAACACATCCTGATTGGAAAAAGTGGTTAATCTGGCCTACTGACACAAAAAGCTGTCAAGATAGATTCCTGAACAAAACGCAGGGGTTAAAAATGAGCAGACTAGACCCTAGATACTCCCAGAGACAACATCCAGGGATAATAACAACATACAGTGTAGGGAAACTCTGCCTTGAATGGGTAACATCATCCACACTGGCTGAAATTAAGCAACACTTGTCTTTACTAAAAGATGGTGCTGATTTGCGCGATTTCATTCTTGGACCACGCAAACAGCGTCAAAAGCGTTTCATAGCGACCAGTATCTATGCTGCTTACAACGAGGCTTGGAAAGTCAAACAAATTGAAACAGCTGAAAAAATACGAGAAATTGATCGTATTAATTTGGAGAAATCACTTTCTGTAGTGGACAATGGGTTAATGACTCTGTCTTCCAGAATATATTCGTTGGACAATATTGTATCCTCTGCCTTTGATGTGATAGATAGAGACTTGCTAATGTTACAACATGGCCAATCTCAGTTACGTTCTATTATACAATTAGGCTGGACGCTGCAAAATCTTCGTTCAGGCTATGTGGCTTGGCGTTTAATCAACACAACGTCATTATTTTCCATTTTTAACCTTACTGATAAACAGATCAGTTTGGCACAGAAAGGAGCAGACTATACAATCCTGAGCATCGAAAAACTTGAGAGATTACCATTGACAATGTCAGAGAGTCCTGTCATTGAATGGATATTACACGGAATTATCACCATTCCGATAACAACTTTCCGATTTAAAAAGTGCCTTGAATACATACCTGCTGGCCAGTATGAACGATTGGGTAAAGGATATGTAAAATCAGAATGGAAATTACCATACACACATTCTTGCTATAGTGACAGCGACAAAAATGTATTTCTTAGTGGTGAAAATTGTAAACATTCACTAAGCGGTATACTTTTGTGTCAGGGTATTAATTTACATGGAGCTTGTGATGGAAATTCTAACAACCTTTCATGCCACCAGCTTGTCACACCTGCAACTCAGATAGAGCCCTTCATTATGCAACTTGCAAACGGGAGTTACATTCTTAGAACGGATCACAGATGTTGTGGCCTTGTGCCAGGGAAAAGTTATCTTGTAAGAGTAACATCCATGGTCAAATGCTGTATGCAGGCATTGTTTCCGAGCGGGCCTGCAGACACAGTGACTCCCATCTGGCCTCGTCTGAAGCTTTATTCTATACGAATTGATACTTTAAGCAAAATGAAGTCTGTGCTTTTACAGACAACAGTGCCCATAACGTCATCAAAAGAGACGTATGATCTTCTAGTTGCAAGGACAGCTACTGAAGTTCATGAACTTTTATCAACAAATTGCCCCGTGCATTTCGTAGAAATGCTTAGCCAACTCCTTAACATGTCTAGTGCCACAGGCATCCCAGGCATATTTAAGACGATTTTTACGGGACTGCTAACACCTTTTCAAGCAATTCTGGGAATCGTTCCTAATTTTGTCCACTCTGTTTTTGGCGGCATACCCTTATTTTTGGGACTTGTAGCAGGGATTTTATTTTTGACCGTCCTGCTTCGTTATGGCAAGCCAAAGCTCAGACATAGCTCCCATGGGAATGGAAGAGACAATCCTAGCAATGCGCTACCGGGACAGGATAACTAACGTCTTTGGATTGGCCAGGCTGAGAGATCTAAACATGACCTGGTTCCTTTCATTCAGACCTATATGGCAGAACTGTATCTTACCGGTACTTCAATGTATGCTATGCGGAGATGAGTGCGTGTTGGACATCTGTCTTTCACTTCCATCAGCAGTACCAATGGACGTCGATACTTTGCTCAGTCCGATAACAGCTCACGCATTGTGTTGTCCCCAGCGGCTACCAATCCTGATGACGGCATTCGTTGAGTCTCCTGTGCTACGACTAGGTGGTAACAGTGGAGCGAGTGACAAAGGCACCCAGGTACGACCTTCTGTGAGCATTGCTGATCCAGCCTATGATGACAGCAATCATTCTCACACCTGCCAAGTTACAGCACTATCGAATTTGGTTGAACTGTCACCAGATTTTGTAGACCAATTCTTTGAGAGCCTGTCTGATATGATGTTCTCACCTGAACAGAAACAATAACTTTTGGAGAAGCTTTCCGACACACAGCGTTCCCATGAACTCTGAATTCGGCCTTCAGTTTTGATCAACAAAAACTGCTAAAAGCGTTGGAACTCTATTTCCCCGTTCAAGCAATAATTCTTTTGAATTGAACACTTTTTAATATTGACCTTTTTTTTGGCACGAACAATTCTTTGCTTAAGGTAAAAACTATTCTTAGAGAACAGAAGCTTCAAACTTCTATTTCTACACACATCTAGAGACATAACAAACTTACACCAGCCTCTAGCACATTTATTGCAATGCATTTATATGTGATGATTTATCTCGCCCTTCTTCTGTTTCAGAGATATTTCATGTGTAATTCTTTTTGCATAATCGTTCATTGATTTCATACAATAATTTTTGAATGATTTCTATGCTTCAAAAACGTACAGTACCTAAATGTTCACGTATTACAATATACGCCTATTTCGAATGCATTTATGTATTTTGGGGTGGGCAATGTTACACATGCATCTTATTGCTCTAGTTTTAGTAATTTGATGGACATGAACCCGTGGAGTGGGTGTTGCGTGCTTATCTAGGATCCTGATCGATACTGTGACCTTATGCCCCTATTCGGCTATAAATCCATTTATTCCCTATATTGGCATAACCGTTCAAGTGCGATTTCAGAAAGTCATCTCTGGCCTCACACGAACAGAGCCACATTCCAGAATAGTTCTCTGCCACTTCCTTTGCAACCAATTAGTGCAATGACAGAGCAGAAGTCACTATCTGAGATTCCTAGATTAACACTCCAAGTTCTTCAACAAGATAAAAACTCAGCAAACCTGGAAATCCCCGCTTGCTGTGTTTTGATTAGTAATGGAACTCCAATGAGCAACTGATAGCTATCACTTCCTAGTGACATCTTTAATTGACGTCTTATGTCCAGCAAACTTATGTCAAACCAGGCACCTTTCAGGTATAAATATTACCAACGTTGCCTTAAGCAATTGCCTGTTGCTAGCTGTCTGCAGTACGCTGATGCTGCTGCTGTCCCGAAGCTGCTGATACCATTATCGCTGCTAAAGCGCGAACGATGGTGTGGTGAACCTAGGAGCTGAACAGCCGTCCCTCTGCGAAGAGCCCAGCAGATGCCAGCTGCCCACGGACGCTGTCCCCCCTCCTCCTCCTCGACGCGCTGAAGAGAGGCGCTGCCTTTCTAGTGCAGAGAAATCCAGCTCCAGCGTTTCTAGTCTGCCCTCGCGGGTGACTGGGATACCGAGTTCCCCCTGAAGGAGATACCAGACCTCCATCATTCTATTCAGAGGTATGGTGTTGACTAAACCCTTATTGAGAATTCCTGAAGCAAACCTTGGCAAAACCAACTTAAACTGAAGCTACTTACTTACTCCCCTCCCAAGTATTAGGCTTAGGTCAGGTACACTGGGGTAGGCGCAGTTAGAAGCACCAGTTGAGTATTTTAGCCTAATGTATATATGAATGTATATATGTTTTATTACTTTTAAACCATTGTATGGCTAAGAAACCATATCAATGCTTTTACAGTATTATCTTGCAATACTTATCTTACTGTACGTACTTTTTATAATAACAAGTCTTGCAATTGTGGCAATTCATTTCTCTTGTATGAGAAGAACGACTGTTCAATAAATGGTAACCCTTTATTGACAAACGCCCGTCTCTCTATTCTCTACATATCGTGAAAGTAAACTGCACCAACCTGACTGAGTAAAATAAATGTCTATTGTTTCACACGACCCTAGAGATTGACTCTTGATCTGAGGAGCAAAGTTGTCATGTTGCACGGTTGTTGGAAAACTGAATCCCTTCTTGTCTGTGCCAGGGAAGCTGATCACTTCCTATTTCAGTCAAGAAAGTTTCCAGTGACCTCTGAGCTAGTTGGTAACAAACCCAATTAAGTTTAGCATAGTAAGTAGAGGCCTGGAAGATCCGCACTTCTACGTCGATACTACTGTTTATGTTATTCCAATGCGCAGGGCCTAGTGGGAAACTAGGAACTACACTACAAACTGACCGGAGTATGATCCACAATGACACTGTTCGTTCATCGAACTTGCATGATATGGAGATTTCTTCTCTCCCTTCAGAAGCAAACAATGAGTGGTGTGGGGGGGGGGATTGTTACATGATGATACATGTGTGTTGTCTATCGGTATTAATCCTGATATAGGAAAGTCTTTAAGTTCCCCTATAAAACAACCAGAACTTAATTCGGAGGGAACTGGTGGGACCGCAGAATGTGTTGATATTGTATCTGTGTCTGAAAAATGCGCCCCTACGGGCCAAGAAAAAATAGGGGTCTTGCCTATTATTCTTACACCTACACCAGCTTACACCCCACATCCCATACTCAGTTGGAACGTAGCCGGTCTCGCATCAAGAACTGTTTTACAACCATGGTTAGAGCTGGTGAATAGTTACTCAATCCTATGTTTCCAAGAAACCTGGGCATTAAACCCAGTGCATCTACTAGGGTACCAGACCTTTCACGCTCCGGCCTTGGTGACCAACCAGGGTAGAAATAAGGGCAGTTGGCCATATATATTAGAATTTCTAGCGGACTAACTGTGCTGACACATATACCCAAAGATTTTTACCAGATAGTTGTGATTGGCTGGGGAAATTCCCTCAATCTTATTATAGTAAACGTTTATAATAACCTAGCCGCAGAAGTATTGAACCAAACATTAAATGATTTAAGCCATGCTGTTGTCACACTAGTGCGACTGAGGGGGAGAGGGGAAGTTGGGGGGGGGGGTTCTGAAAGGTATGTTTTCATCTGTATTGGTTTTTCTGCATCCTTGCTTCTTTATTGAAAAGTCATAGTCATGATGCTTTGTACTGATAATGCAGAGGTCTCTGGGTTACAAATCCTTGCTCTATATGTGTCATTTGATTAATAAAATCTCTTTAAAGAAAACATATATACCTGCAAAAGGAACCCCTTTCAAAGGGAATAAAGGGAGTTTGCTCAATTATACATTTGTGACTCTTACAGCAGAGATACCATCAGCTGCAATTGGTGGAACTTACATGGAGAACAAACAGTTTGAAACTATTTAAAACAATAGATGAATGGGATGTGACTCTAGCCATAAAAAGGCTCAAATGGTCATGCCACACTCTGCATAAGAAGTGGAAGTGCCAACACAAGCAGCAACACTAAACTCAACAGTGAAAGTGAGATCATAAAAATTGGGAGAAAGCTATTATATTGCTGCAGGATTGCTATTCTGAAACATACAGGCCATGCAGTGGGTCCATGAATATCAATAGAAAGAGGCCAAAAAATCATTGTTATACACCGGGCCTGAGACTCATGAAAACTAGACTGAAGCAAATAGCGAGGCAGTCAAAAAAAGCAAAAAATGAAGGCTACTAGAACTGGCTAACCTCAGAGCAGAATACAAACCAAAATGCTGGTAATAAAATGTCACTTTTTACACAGAAAGATGGGATGACATTACCAGATTGTCTCCCACTCATTAATTCCAAGCAATTCTGTGGAATAATTTCAACTCTTAAAATGACTGAACCAGCATACAGTCACCTCAAGTAGCCCATATAAATGTGTTATCTGTCTAACTTTATTATGCTGAACAATCGAACAATGCAAAAAGAATCAGAGAGTGCAGTATACACTGGGAGAGCTTCCATAGAATGATAATATCTGTGTTAAATCAAGCAAGCCATTCTGATCCCCTAGAATCAAATGGAATACAAGCAGTGTCTTAAATCTTTACACAAATGTGGTCCTAACATTTAATAACAGTTTGCAACACCATAGTATAAGCAGAAATCATCCCAAAAACACGGAGAGGATCGATTGTACACTCAATCTATAAAAAACAAAAAAAACTATAAAAGCCAGGTTCCAGAGAACCCACAAAACTACAAAACCATAGCTTTACTAGATAGTGATGCCAAAATGGATGAGTGCATCCTCCTTTTGGAAATAGAAGATAGAACTGCAGTCACACACACTACTACCATACCAAACTGGGTATAGAAGAGTGTTCAAGACACTTTATAAGTCATGGCCATTAATTTGATGGCCCAAAAATCTTGCTTTATGTCTTCTATCTTGACTTTAGTGCCACTATTGTCACGATCAATGAAAGACTATGTTGGAAGAAGTTAACAGCCTGGGGTATCCCCCGATACTTACTGAAAGCTATTTTTCAATAGGGATAGAACATCATTTGTTCAAAAAACCTTCACAAATTGTGGTATTAAGGAAGGATCTGGGTTCACTCTCGAATATTTAATATATACACTGCCGCCCAGTCAACTACTAGCATTATGGTAAGATCCTTTCCCCCACAGAAGGGGTAATACACAAATACCAGTGTGCAATACACGAAAGATATAGTTTTTTTAAACTATACACCCATTAGTCTTTAGCGATCTCTCAATGCCCTATATGTTTATAACATTTGTAAAACGTTGATAACACTGATAAAAAAACTTAAATTAAATGTAAAAAATCTAAAGATTGTGATATTTGAGAAATGTACATACTGGAAGATAGAAGGGGAATCAATTGAACAAACAGACTTGTATTAATATATGGGAGTATGGCAATCCAAGAACACAGACCAAAGCTGCCAACTCAAAGTTCTGAAATATAAAACATGCCATCTCCAATTTGAGCCAAGGCGACTGTATTACAATTAAAATAGCCTGCCTGCAAAGTTCATTATAGAGGTTCTCACGCTAAATTTATTCTGAGAATCACATACGGAATGGCAACATATGGGGACAAACTCTAGAAGGAATTCCTCCGTTGGTGAAAACATTTGAAAGCGTTTGAAGCTTAAAGGGAGGAAAGAGCCACTCCCCATGGTTTCCTGCCTGGTAGCTCTGGAGTACTTGACAACCCTAAAACAGACTACTAAGAACAAATTAATGAGATTTAGTTCCAACGTTTTACAATCTCTAAGATATGGGCAGGCTGCAAAGTCCCAAACGCTGCCTGGATGTAAATATTGTAAAATTTGTGGATAGAGGGCTAAAGGCCAAATATACAATGCATTTTTCTGGTCACAAACGGGTAGATTCGCAGAATCAAGCCATTTGTGACCGTAAAAACGTTTTTTCAAATGTACAAAATGCGATTTGGTAACTTGTTACCGAATTGCATTTTACATTTGCGATTTGGTATTTGGAAGGGGCGTGTTTAGGGCGCCCCTTCCAAATTCTGAATTATGTATGTATGTTTTACTGTTTTGATACCACCAGTTTGAAACTGGTGGTAACCCATTCAGAAATAATATATAAATAAAACAATTTTTTGTGCACAGGCAGTGGTCCCACGCAGAGGTGGTTTTTCCATTAGGGCTCTGGCTCTGCACCCCACTGAAATGCCTACAAATTCCTGTACGATTATTAAATAGATCGATTTATTTACACATACGATTGTATCTCTAAACAAATCGATGCATTTAAATCTGGGCTGTCTGTCCCAGGCTGTCTGCTCCACTTTGCTCGGAAGCAGGAGACAGAAGCCAGTTAGAAAATCAACTGTCTTAACTGTGACACAGGGCTTACCATTCTGAAGCCCTTCATTGCCATTGTAGTCTATGGTAGTATGCACTATAGGCCACTGACGCTTTCAGCATTACTGTTTGGGGCATCGGAGTCTCCGTCCTTGTGTAAGGTCAGCTGTCTGTCATTCACAGGCATAGAGCCCACCCTTTCTCATTCAACACACGAATGAGTGGATGCAATAATGTGTGATTTGGTGCCTTGTCCTTGGTATGAGAAGTATTATAATGCTAATCTTGTGTTATGTATATTCTGCTGAGACCCCCGGTCATGTTAACCTCCACCACTGTGACACTCCTGGCCCTGGCTGCACGTTGTTGGCCCTTTTAGAACTAAAACTGCTGTATTTGTGCCCTGCAAATTTTATCAAAAGACGAGGTGGGTTTTTGTTCCCTTGTGAAGTTGATCCAAATATCTGAGTCAAGCGCAAATGTGCTTTTAGTAAAGACTGTTATCTGCTGTATTGTGATACAACTGGTCCTATCTTTATGCTCTTAACATTAATGACAAAAACGTGGATTGCTTTATGAACAATGAATGTTTAAAACATTAAGGCAATGCAATGCATGTCAGCTATTTGGTTTCTCTTTATTAATATCTTTTTACTTAGTCTTGGATTCACCTAGAGGTTTAGCTAGTTTATAATTTCGTGTTTCTATATTTTTCCCCAAGCATCTTATTACTCTTCCATAGTGCATACTTTGAGCCATGACAGGTGTACACGAAGGGCTTTGATTGAGAGTTCTGGCCCTGAAGGCTGAAGCCAAAGCAAACTGCCTGTCAGGGGGTTGGCCTTACTGCAGCACGCACAGAACAATCACCATGTAATCCAGTTGCAATTGAAATTCTGTGGGTATGTGTGCGAATGCAGTACACAGATGGCAAAATATTTACAAGGCAAAACAAAATAAATTGCTTATGTGAGTGAGTGCAGTGTATGCTTGGATATGGCGAAGTTAGGTACATGTAAGCAAGTGCATTTGTAGAAGAGTGAAAAGAGAGCGGTGAAGATTAAATAGAGATTGTTGAAGATGAGCAGATGGACGAGATATGCAGAGAAAACATAAAGCACACATAACTGAAGACCAAAACTCCTTCCACAGGCCTCAATAATATTTAATTGACACACTCACAGTTTCAGAATTGAAACATTTCCAATATTAATTATTTATAACAAATCATTGTTGTTACTCATTTAGCTTAAGCAGCTAAGAACCATTGACAAAGCCAATCATACTAACAGGTTTTAGGTGTATGTCAGTTGTTAATTTATATATCTGGATGCAATTACATCTCAGAGAGAAAGCAAAATACCGGTCGGATGGCACACTGTGGAAATCACAAAAATGTATTTGACATGTTTCCTTTTATAGAGCCCCCACTTTCTTCATCCCACTTAAATACCTGTCTGCAGATGTTTCTATTGACTGATTGCAGCCAGCAGCTGCGGGTGCTTCCCGAAGCCTGGTTATAACATGTTCTTCCAAAGTTGATGGCGCATGTAGTGCAAGATACAGGACATGCACACACTTAAAAGGGCTTAAGTGGTTGCACTGTACAATTTGCACTTTACAGTAACTGTTGAACATATTAATGCAGTAAGATATGGGTTGTTTTTAATGTTCAATATTTCAAGACTATCTTTTCCCACTGCGTTATAAGACTTGCTTTATCACTAAATGAATTTGCTTTAAAATGCAACATTTGCCAATATATTTTCTATTTTTTCTTGGGAGGAGGACCAATCCTAGGCCCCACCTTTGTCCATTAAGCTTGCTTGCGTCGTTCGCTACATAAAAGTCATACCCAGCTTTTATGCCTCACCACTTTCAAATTTCACCAACCGCCTCTGGTCCCACAGGCCACTGCATACTCTTAAAAAATTGGAACTGTAAAGTTTCATTCTTTATTTTTAAATACATCCCATTTTCCTTTAAAGAAACCGGGCTGCATTTAAAAACACACAAAAAAAGATTGCTCTATCAAAAAGCAATCACAGACATGCTGGTCTGCTGACCTCAGCAGGCCACCATCCCTGTGATGGCTGCAATTCCTGATGGGTCGCAAATTGCGACCTACCCCATTAATATGCATGAGGTAGGTCTATTTGCAACCCACTAGGAAACGCTAACTAAACTCAAAAGATCTCATACATTAGGAATACTGATTATCTAATTGCAATTTGAAGAGATTCTTAATTTGGAAATCAGTTTTCTAATGTGAGTACATCTAAGGCCAGATGTACGACCATGCCATTTTGCGAGTTACAATTTGCGACTTTTTGCGAGTCACAAATTGCGCCAAAATGGAATGTACATCAGTGTCTCAGACACTGTTTGCAATTCCTAATGTGGTCGCTAAAGACCTAACTCATTAATATTAATGAGATAGTTCGCAATTTGTAACCCGTTAGGAATCGCACATACCACAGGGATGGTGGCCTGCTGGGACAGCAGACCACCATGCCTTTATTTGCTTTTAAAAAAATTCAACTTTTGTTTTCAATTTCAGCCCGTTTTCCTTAAAGTAAAATGGAATACATTTAAAAGATAAAAATGAAAAGATTTCTTTTAATATTTTAAGGGCAGGCAGTGGTCCGTGGGACCACTGCCTGCTCTTCAAAAAATATTTTCGCATACATTCACAAAGGGAAGGGTTCCCAAGGGACTCCTTCCCATTTGTGACTGGCTTACCACCTACTTGAAGTAGGTGGTAACTGCAACTGGGTTGCGACCTCAACCACATTTGAAGTCACAAAGTAATTGTACATGCCAGTGCGTCTCGCTATTAGGAAGGGATGCTCTTGGCATGCCTCTTCCTAATGATGACTCGCAAACCGTATTTTGTGAGTCGGTAATAGGTTACCGACTCGCAAAATAGGGTTTGTACATTCTGTAACCCTTTTTTTGCAGTTGCAAACGGGCCAATTTCTCGTTTGCAACGTCTAAAAAGGGTTGTACATCTGGCCCTTAGCCCTAGGTCTCTAACACACATATTCTGTTCCTGTCCAAATTCAATTATACAGCTCCGAAAAATTTTAAAACCATGTTTTAAATGTCTTGGTATTCAAACCATTAATGAAACTATTAGTAAATGCTTTTTGGGTGGAACTATGCGCTGATTGGTAGCCTAGTGAAATTTTAAATTTAGTGGTAATCAGATTGGAAAATGTGAATCCACTTTTGCATGCAATTGATTGTCAATTTATTAAAAACATACAGTCAGATGCTAATGATTAACTTGTTTCAAAGGTTAGACGTGTCTTCTATTTCATGCATTGACCAGCTTTTTTACATTTTAATATATATTTAAGTCTATTTATTATAATGATTATTTATAATCTCTACATAAGGATTTTGGAATGGTTTTAATTAGCTACCAATAACATTTAAGACAAAAGAAAAAAAATACTACAAAAAAATAGATAATGATATACCGTCAAAACTATGCAAAATGTTGGAAATGCACAACATTCCTATATCTAGGTATTCAGACTGGGCTCACAAAAGACAAATGGTACACACTTAGAGGCTTGTTTACAAGCTGCATTTTGTTGTACATTCAATAGTATTACAAAATACTATTCACAAACCTAGATACACATGTGGAGATCTCCACCGTTGATGCAGAGATCTCCAATCGTAAAAGGTAGGAAGGGTGGAGGCATAGACCTCCGCAAGTAGATTGTATATAGCATTTTGTAGTACATGAGTAGTACTATTGGAGTTTTGATAACGGTATTACAGCATTCAGTTTGGAGCTAGGCCCTTTAGTATTCATTGTTTACTTCAGACTGCAGGTATGTCTGTCAACATTTTAAGAAATGCGTTCTTATTGGTGGGGTATAGATAAAATGCTGCTATTTAAAATTTGTTCCCATTGAACAGCGTGTATTATTATAAGTGAAATTGTAAATGGAGGTTGCATTGTAGGAAATAAGAACATGTATTATGAAACACTCTTTTGTACAATGACATTATAAAGTGGTTTAAAAAAATTAATTCAGGGAAAAAATGCAATGTGGAAGGGTGTATTTAACCTTTTGCTAATACTGGTCTGCTTTTACAATTTTTATTTTCCCACACTGGGCATCATACACTGTTACATGCATCCAGGACTGACCTGCAAGTGAAGAGAAATGGAAAAGCATGTCAAACCTACAAATACCTGCCTAACAAAAAATACTCAAAAGAACAATAGTCTGTGAAAAGGGTTGGTAATCCCTGCAGTAATGGAGAAAAAAAACCAGAGAAGAAGGTAAAGAGTTTGTATTGCTCTGGGAGGTAATTGGGACTGTTGCCATTTTGGTCCATCGTGAGAAAAATCTTTAGGACACAAAGGTGTTTAGTGACCCACATCTAACAAGAGGACAATTTTCAGAAATTGTATGTGAAGATAGGGAAATTACAAAAATGCTATCTTCCTTGTTGAACATGTGACAGTAATGCACATTTGATCCACTCCTCTGGAACACTTTTTAGATGAGGGTTCCCTCTTATGAAGTCAGATTAGGGACATTGTACACTTTACACCTGGGACAATAATAGCACTGCATTTAATTACTTCACACTTTGGGGCCCTTTAGGATCACGGGTGGATTGCCACTGCCCGCATGGCGGTGGCGATCCGCCCGTGATCCTACCCCGCCCGCCACCCAATTCCCCCCGCCATATTACTATGTCGGGGGGGACCACGGCGGACGGAAAGACTGACTGCCTCTTTTCCGCTCAGTCAATGAGTTGACCGGGCGGAAAAGGGATTAATATGCTGGCGGTGTGTGTTAGACACCGCCAGCCATATTACTATGCAGGCAGGGACATGCCTTACCGTGGCGGCAACGCCGCCACAGAAAGGAATGCGGTGTTAGACATTGGGGGCCCGTTGCGGGTCCCCAGGGACTCTGGGGGTGGGGGTAGATTTGGGGGGTACCTATGGTACCCCCCATGTGTACACATGTGCACATATGTGTACCCCTTCCCACACGAGCGGATAGCATATACCGTGTACTGTGAAAGTGTGGTTGAGGGTCTCGAATACAACACATCTGAGACTCCGGTTCATTGGCACTGGTGATTCATTCCTGTATGATTTCCGGTCTAAAGAATGTTAAGGCCTAATTTAGATCTTGGTGGGACTCCCGACATCCCTCCATGGAGGCAGTTACAAGTACTCCGACAAGCTGACGGATTTGAGTCCACCGTATTTAGATGTGAGCTAGCTGATCAGCTGTCCGCAGTAACAGACTGTTTTCCATTGCATAAGTGGCTCACGGCCTCAGACGCGGTGCCCCCCTCTGCTGGTTAACTGTACTGTCGCCAGACACGTTCAACATTGTACTATTCCTGTGGCTTTTTGATGTATGCTAGCATCGCACACTGGATGTGTTTGTGCAAATTGTTGTCACTTTAATACCTCAAGGGTCACCTGGAGGCTCAGAGGACTATTGGTGGTTCTCCTGGCCCCCCTTATCCCTATATCCCTGGTAGGAGAGGGTCTTGCAGATTCCTACATCCTGAAGTCCTGACAGGAATGCCCAGGGGAGTGGAGACTGGTAAGTAACACTTTTTAATGTGTCACTAAACATACATGTAGTTTTTGCTTTTAAATAAGAAGTTGGAAATATGTTTTGCCCTTTTTACATTTAGCATTGCAGCTACCTCATTCACTCCAGCCTCCCAATCAGCCCAACCTTCTGCCCCAACTCAGGTCCCTTCCTCAACCCAAGTGCAAACTCCTACAACAATCCCAAGCACATTCACTTCTTTGCAGATACCCACTCCAACAGACACAAGCATCACAATTACACACACATATCCGCAAACACAAAACAGCATGCACACACTATCGTAACTACTATTTTATACATATTTTTAATTGTACAATTTTTTGAGTGTTTATTTGAACATTAATAATAAAAAATAAACACATGTGAATTACACATAAGAAAATAATTGCATGTAAGAGCAATTTAAAAATGAACGAGCACAGAGCAATTGTAAACAAGCAGTTTATAAGAAAACAAGTACAAAAGTATCTTACTTCTACTCCGGCGATGACAGAGTTGATTTGCTTAGTGGTCCAGTAGCAGCAGCAAAGGAAGGACTTGGACCATTGGGTTCATAATGGAAACAGAAGTGGAAAACAGAAAAAGGGTAAGGTTCTACCTAATATCCCTTTGATTCCATCATCTCAGGTTGGAGGTTTACCCGCCAAAGTTTTCTTGGTGGAAAGGCACATCATGATTGCCACTGTGGAAATACTGTCTGGCCTCCATCCAACAGCCGCTTTGCCTATGATGCTGTTGAGGCAGGAGGAAAATTCTGGTGGAAAATGTGTTTCATGGACGGTGGCAACTGGGCGGACTATTGTCCGTAGACCCGCCAGCATCTAAATTGAGTGAGCCGACCGCCTAGTAGGCAGGCAGAGAAACTGTAGGAAAAGTGACAGTGGGACAAGCTCCACCAAGATCTAAATTAGGTCCTTAGTCTTTTTACTCAATAACAATTATTGATCTACCATTGGATGCATGCTCCGCAGTGCTGGTGGCTAAGTGCCAAAGTACAAGAGTGGCACCTGGAGGGCTACATACTCCTAGGGAAGGGAAAGGGATGTGATGACCTTGTAATTTCCATAGGACAAATCTATCTGCACTCCTCCACTTTGTGTGGCATCCTTACAGTGAAATAAGCCCAGCACCGAAAAGCTGATTAGGACCCCACTGCCCACAACAATTCCCCACACAAGCAAAATCAACAGTGGTAGACTCTTCATGGCTATCAGCACTTGGTTACTCAGCTTCAGACTCCTGGTCCCGATGGCTTTGTAGGAGCAACTTGGAATCGTTTCACAATGGTTAGAGTCTCGGAAGCCGAGTGCTCTGTATTGAGCTTGTTTCCGGTCCAGGGAAGGCATGGCTTGGCAGTTCGGGCTGCACTGTTCCCATGAGGCACAGGGTCAGACTAATTTGCATATGGCCATGTCTGAACTGGGGTGGCAGAGTGGGCTAAAGAACGGTGATGGATTAAACCCAGATCTGTTGACTGGGTGCGAGTGTTTGATTTGTTCAGATGCTCCGTCCATCACCACCCCCTTTTGTACCGCTTTGTTCGCCATAAGTTGGCAGGGTATGCTCAGACATAAGTCTCTTGCTCACTTTGCCACTGGATTCAAGAAAGCATGGCTGAAGACGGCTGTAATGCCAGAAGCCGGTCCTAGGAAGCTTGTTTCAGGTCCAGGGAAGGCATGGCTTGGCAGTTCGGGCTGGACTGTTCCCATGAGGCTCAGGGTCAGACTGATTTGCATATGGCCATTTCTGAACTGGGGGGGGCAGAGTGGGCTAAAGAACGGTGATGAATTAAACACAGATCTGTTGACTGGGTGTGAGTGTTTGATTGGTTCAGATGCTCCGTCCATCACCACCCCCTTTTGTACCGCTTTGTTTGCCATAAGTTGGCAGGGTATGCTCAGACGTGAGTCCCTTGCTCACTTTGCCACTGGATTCAAGCAAGCATGGCTGAAGACGGCTGTAATGCCAGAAACCGGTCCTAGGAAGCTTGTTTCCGGTCCAGGCACAGGGTCAGACTGATTTGCATATGGCCAGACTGATTTGCATATGGCCATGTCTGAACTGGGGTGGCAGAGTGGGCTAAAGAACGGTGATGGATTAAAACCAGATCTGTTGACTGGGTGTGAGTCTTTGATTGGTTCAGATGCTCCGTCCATCACCACCCCCTTTTGTACCGCTGTATTGAACAAGGCAGAGACACAATCTATGAAGCATGGGTTTAGAAATGTGGCTAGCAAGTTTTTCTCTCTCACCTTGATGTGTCGAATAAACAATTTCACCTGCAAGCAATGGAGCATTTTCTTTGCAGGCGCCTGAACTTAGCTAGCCATTTGACACTAAATATTTCAAATATCAACAGATCAATGTCAAAATCTCACTGAGGCCAATGGGAAGCCTGCTTATACTACTGGTAACGTCTTCAAAAGGTCTTAGCACTTTGCACCCAAGTCGAATTAGGTGCCACTGTCTTACAGTCAAGGAAGTTCTATCCAAATTGCTACTATGTTATTCTGGTGTTGGAAAGTCTTTAATGACAAGCAATTGATCCAGGAGATATTTGAGAAGAGTGAAGTTCCAGTGGGTGATTGCCTCAAGGTTCATTGGTATTCAGGTAGATAGTACCTCTTCTCGTCTAGTAGGAGGCCACAGTATTGCAGACTGTGAATGAATGATGGAAGTGTGAGCAGATCTTGCAAGAGTAGGCTAGACTTTATGAGGCATTTGCATCCTCTTGCAAGTGCCTAACAATGAGATTCTGCACTTATGCAAACTATGATAATGTGGGTTCTTTCGGCAAGGGTTAAAGGAGTAATTACACTGCGTGTACAGATGCTTCTACCTCGGGCCGGCTGGCCTTGAGGATATAGGCTCCCAGGCCTATTCCATGTCTGACTCCACTGATTCCTCAGAGATCTCATTGATGGGCTCATCTATTACGCCTTTTGTCAAATTGATATTTAATTGATCTCCTTTATACAGATTCATAGCACTCTTGCTCTGTCCTGATGATGACCTTAGAATAGCAGAGGTCAAAACACCAGCGACAATCAGACTTAAATGGACTCCTTCTATGCTAATTAAAACAGGAGTAGTATGTCTTTTTAAGTGATGCACCACTTGGTATTTCTTCTACCGCAACCCTTCTTTTCACCAAAAAGCATGATCCCTATTTCTAGTTAATTTAGATTATCTAAGGCAAACAGTTTTAGCAAATAAAATTGCCTTTCTGCTAGAGAAACATTTGTCTCTGACCATGCGCTCATTAATTGTTTTAAAATAAATGTATTTGTGCATTTTGTTTCTCGGATGGTGAAACTCCAAAAGAGATGTATCTCCTTGTGAACCATTGTTTATGCAAACATATTACATTACCCCAGGTTCTCTAAATTCATGGGGTTACCCTTGCTTTTTCTGCACATGACAAGCTCTAACATGAGCACTGACTGCCTTTGTGCCCTGTGCTGTCTTCAGTTTTAAGTTCACAATGCCAGCCTAAGGAGGCTCAGCACTAATATGGTGGCAGTTTGCCCTTGATGTTGGTTCTTGAGGAAACATGCTTTGCTGGCTCCAGAAAGCAAAGAAAATGGCTTGTTAAGAAGCTGTGGTAAATACAAACCACCCCAACACAACTAAAGCTAGCAAGCCCTTAAGATACACATCATGGAGCATGTACTTCCATAGTATTAACAAAGCAAGCAACTCAATGTACAAAAAAACCATACCATCCAGACGCAGATTGGAGAGACATATTCCAGATTTATAATTATACTGAGACATAGCATGTATAGTATTTGTTAGTGCCACACACCAAAACAAAAACCTATAGCTTGGGAAAGTGAAGTTGTTGTTTTGCTGAATTGTATGCTTTGCTGGAATAGAAAATCGTACTTGAGCTAATGTTTGACAAACTAGCCCCTCAGATGCTATCTTTTTCTGCTCCGTTTCATTGTATCATAAAAATAGGTGTGTATTTCCACGCCCCACTAGAACAAAATCAAATTTACCTTGCTGGAAAGACCTCGACTTTCACGGATTTTCCTGACAAAGTGTACTTACTCAATTTCAAACCTAGCTGTACCGGGAAATCATGTACCATGTAACCATGTAACCATTTCTGTTCCATGTGCAGACACATGCTTGTGAGAAACTCCATGTAAAGGAATTTTTAGACATCTTTTGACATGCACCTGCGCCATGAATGAAATGGCCGCCCTATGCCTACTGGCCGTTGCCGCTGATCGGCCTTCTCTGTGCAGCGCTACCAGGAACCCCAGGAAGGATTCCTCCTGACCCCAGCTCTGACTCCCTGTTGGACCCAAAAATGTGCAATAGGAACAAAACGCTCCTTCGTATGCCTTCCTTGTCCTGGGGGCTAAGCTTGCTGCCACGAGGTCTTGTAATCCGGGGCACCGATTAACCATAGTGCTTCGGGGAATGGTGCCGCCACTAGGTCCGCTGTAGGTAGATAACCCCTGAGCGCCTCCATATGTGAACGAGAGAGTGCATCAGCTGCATGATTCAGTACGCCTGGCACATGTTTCGCCCTGAACTGTACATTCAGTCTCATGCAAAGCAGCACAACTTCTTTCAACAATCTCAAGATTCATTTGCAGCGTGCTGCCTGTTGGTTAATGCATTCGACAACAGTCATATTATCAGACCAAAACACCACTGAGCGGTCCCTGAAGTCATCTGGCCATGCCATCAGAGCAACCCAAATGGGGAATAACTCCCAGAACCCAATGTTACCTGTGAGACCGCTGGAGTGCCACCACGTCGGCCATGTTTGCGCCGACCATCGATTACCAAAGATGGCGCCAAATCCCACGCTCCCCGCTGAGTCAGTCCACAGACCTAGTTCATCTGAAGACGCTGGCGGCTTGTTCCACACGACTCGACCGTTGAAGTCCGCCAGAAATGCCAACCAAATGTGCATATCCTGGCGAACCTCTGCCGACAGTCTCGTACGGTGGTGTCCCTCTTTGAGACCAACCATAGCTTGTGCAATAGAGCGTGAGAAGGGGCGGGCCATTGGTATCACCCTCAAGGCAAAGTTAAGCTGACCCACTGTTTGTTGTAACTGGTGCAGGGTCACTTTCTCCTTGCCCAGGCATTGCGTCAAGGAAGCCCTAAACTTGGCCACTTTTTCCATTGCTAAACGGAAACATCCCTCCACCGAATCGAGCTCAATTCCTAGAAACTCCAGTGAAGTAGATGGTCCAACCGTCTTACCTGGTGCCAATGGGACTCCAAACTCCCTCATGAGGATGCAGAAGTCATGCAGCGCCTGGGCACATTTCGTATCGCCGGCTGCTCCCAAGAACAGGAAGTCATCAAGATAGTGCATAACATGCCTATGCCCTGTGGCCTCGGTGAATGCCCACTCTAAAAAACAGCTGAACATTTCAAAATAGGCACAAGAAATGGAGCAACCCATAGGCATGCATTTATCCATGTAATAACTCCCTTGAAAGGCAAAAAATAGCAAGCGCTGATCCTGTGGGTGTATCGGGAGCAACTGGAATGCCGATTCGATATCTGATTTCGCCATCAGCGCCCCGGGGCCCAGGCGATTTAACATGGCCACGGCATCATCGAACGATGCGTACCGCACTGAACAAACTTCTGGGTCAATGGCCTCGTTCACTGAGGACCCCCTTGGAGAAGACAGGTTATGAATAAGTCTAAACTCCCCTGGGTCTTTCTTCGGGACAACCCCTAACGGGGAACAGATGAACTCCGCCACCGGCAGGCGATGAAAAGGCCCTGCCACTCGCCCTAAGCTGACTTCTTTTGCAATTTTTCTCTCTGCCACGCTTGGGTTGTGCTGTACCGATAACTGTTTTTTACAAAAGGAGTCCCCCCGAAAATCCCCCGCCAGGATGTGGAAGCCGTGTAAGAATCCCTTCCTCAACACCCCAGCGGATACATGATCAGGGTATTTGTTCAACCAAGGAGTCATAGCCATGAGATCAACGGGTGTAGGCAATCGGTCACAACGTTCTACCTCACTCCTGCTTGGACCCTCCTTTTCCTCCCGTCCCGCTATTTTTAGATCTACGTGAACTTTCCGGATGTGAGGAATTCCCACAGCCCACACACATGTTTGAACCTACATGTTCCCTGCGGTCTGTTACAGTTGCCTCGATTGAAGCCCCAACAGACCCCACGCTTGCCGCCATTACCGCCGGTTTTAGGCTGGTAATCCCCACCGGCGCTCGCTGGAAAGGGCACCGCTGGCTTTTGGCGGACGACCCCTGCCCCACTCCCGCCTGGCGAGGATGTACCTGCCGCCCCTGGCAGGAGCTGCTTGTGCCATGACACCGAGTCCAGGCAATCCCACGTCAGAGTAGCATCATATTCTTTCGCTTTCCGGAATTTCATGTCATAACCTTTCCATTCCTCCCCCTCATACATTGCATAAAAATCCATAATACGATTTTGATAGCAAGACAATTCAGTCAACACCTCTGGTTTACGTTCCCCCATAACTGCAGTAAATATAGAAAAGGCCTTAACCCAGTTTGTTACTGTCTCATCCACCCTGAATTCCGCCATCTTGGCGCGCCAGACGCTCGGGTGCCACAAATCCTTCTGGGTATTAGCATATTCCATCTCGCGATGGTCAGTTAATAATGAAAACATGTTAACATATTTGTCTCCCCATATTAACTCTTTCGTGGCGATAGGGATGTGCTGTGCCACCTTCTCCCGCCTCGAGGGTATTGAACCCTCCCCCGCCATTGGCAAAGCGAGCTTACCCGGTTCGGCCGTTGTTCCCGCCGTCTTCTCGTGACCAACTGCAGGTCCTACCGGTGCCACCTGTGGGGAAACAAGAGGAACATTCGCCTTTGCGGCATCTCTCGACTGCCGCAATTGCTTGATTAGTAGTCTGGCCTCTTCGGCCGGGTCTCCAGGGGCCACTGCGCCCCCTGCCTTTTTCTGAGCCATGCTGCCAACTGGATGGCCAATTCGGGAGGCATTTCCTCATCATTAGTAATCACAACCGGGATCGGCTGACCCGCATCTGGGTTTGGTACCGGGTTGTCTGCCGGCGTGAGGGGGGCGACTGGGGGTACCTCTGGAACCGGGACCTCCCCCGAAACCGCCCTCTTCTTGACCCGTTTCCCTCTACCCTCGGGGACGACTTCCGGCAAGGCCGGGCCTATTACCTTCTTAGGATGACTCGGGTTGCTCAGTTCAGCCAGTTGTTTTTTGACCTCCGCCAAACCTCTACCGTTTGATTGGACTTGTCCGAGTTTTCGGTCCATGCAAACCATCCGGTTCGACAATAGGCGTAACACCTTATCCGTCTCGGAACCCTTTCCCGCTTTCTTGCCAGCCATGGTTTCGAGTATTCTGCTCCCAGTCGATCAACGAGGTCCTGGACTCTTCGAACTCCAAATACCTGCAAGACAAACAACAAAATTACAAGTTCTCA
Source organism: Lissotriton vulgaris (assembly GCF_964263255.1). NCBI lineage: Eukaryota > Metazoa > Chordata > Amphibia > Caudata > Salamandridae > Lissotriton > Lissotriton vulgaris. The sequence continues at coordinate 162,776,450 of NC_141700.1, forward strand.
AAATTGCTGCTTGTTCCGTCGAGGGCTCACGAGCAACGAGTGGGTGCAGCCTTCAGAGCACAGGAACAAGAGGACGCTTCTTCGGATTCCCGCTCTATTTATTCTTCTGCGGGAGGGCGTGTACCCTCCTCCGGTACGCCTACTGGGCATGGTCTTCGGTGTAGGTGTCTAGGACAACCCCTCTTGGGCGGGAAAAGGCGCGCCCCGGCTACGCCGCTTGGGGCATACCAGCCGAGCCACGCCCCCCGCCCAAAATGGTTTCCCGGGGGGATCGGGGCACCCAACCATACGTTCGGGGGGACCGAGTGGTCGCCCCTTTCCATATTGGATTTCTCCCACATTTATGCTTTACATTTGGCAGATCTGAACGTTACTGAGTTCTTCATTGATTCTGTGCTTTAATTCAGCCTTTTACTCTGATTTATTGACTTATATATTTTGACTATATTGAATTAACTTCTGGTTGCCTACAATCCTTAAAGTAAATCCTTTAAGGTTAAGACTTCATTGTCTGCCATTTTTGTAGCACCTAATGCGTTCTACATTTCTGTCACTTGAAACTGCCATGTTTGATTTCTTAAATTGAGAGAAGTCCAGCCCGGACCACCAAAGTTCGTCTAGGGACCACACCACTCCGAATTCATCCGCAGTGCGCATAGGAGAAATATTGAAAGAGTTTTTGTAAGGATATCTGTCACCTTTGTGATGGAGTAACTCATCCACCGAACTGTAAATCAGGCCCGAAGTCTCGAACTGGCTATCTGTGTCATGGTGCTGACTTTGCTATTGTGCCCGCGTACTGTTGCCTCTGCTTTCATAACCCTATGCACTTCTAGTCTCAAGTCAAGAAATCCAGACTGTGACCCCACTGGCCCACACTTTCCTATTGGACATCTGCACAAGGACAGCAAATCCAGCCTCAACACAGGTAACCAATACCTGAAGTGTAACCTCCCCGGAACCGAGAACCAGCCAAGCAAAGTAAAACAACAACAAAAAGACTAGAAATGCAAACACCTGAACCGTGTGAGGATTGCAAACAAGCCAAGAAATACAAAAGAACTACAAAAAGTGCATGTGCGAAAAACAATAGGGAATGAAAACCATAATTGCAGGGACATGGTTTCACTGAGAAAGGCATGCACTTTAAGAAAAGAGAAACCCGTGCAAAAAAACAGAGGTGCAAAAAGCATAATTGCTGCATACCAATGCCAAAAAATTGAGATTCACTCACTGAAAGCCTTAAGTGGTGGTCTTCACCTGTTTTGAGTTTTGCTGGAATATTTCACCCATCCCTATTTCTAATCATCTATGGGCCCACCTAAAAGCGAGTCTAAAGAAGGTAATCACAAACACTTTTTCATTTGCATACATTGTGATGTTCACAATCATTACTGAAATCACACTCAATATAATGATTTTAAACCTTAACTTTTATTAAATACATAAATAAATAAACACCGGAGGTCACTGGACTTAATTTCAAGAGAAGGCATGTACCGCTGACTACCCAGTCTGCACCTCAAAACTAGCCTTGACCTACAATAATGGGATGAGGTGGGTGTATGTCAGTGTAGTTTCTCCCCTGTTGAAGAGGTCACCAATAGTCTAGAGGAAAAGCGGCTTCACTCATCCTCCTCGACCTCTCCAAAGCTTTCAACACTGTCTCCCACAAGTCACTCATCAGAAAGCTTCAGCACTTGGGTATCTGTGGACCAGCTCTCAAATGGATATCCTCTTTCCTTATGGACAGAACTAAATGAGTTAGATATGCACCCTGCACTTCAGAATCCAAGAAACCCATCTGCTGAGCCCCTCAAGGTCGTCCCTTATCCCAACACTCTTCAAGGGCTACATGATGCCCCTCACGGACATCGTCAGGCCACAGCATTAACATAGTATCCTACGCCTACGACATGCCACTTATACTCCCCCTTACAGACTCAATCAGCACTGCCAAAACAAGCTTCACCAACTTCATGATCAATATCGCTGCTTGGATGAAAGTCCTAATCTTCAACAACTACTCCCTCTGGGATACCTCTTGCTGGCCCTCAGGACTTGCCCCCCACCCACCCTTCATGATCATGCCAAGAACCTCAGAATCATCTTGCACACCAACTTCTCCATGAGCAAACGGATCAATGCCGTCTCATTATGCTTCCACATCCTGCGAATACTATGCAAGATTTTCAAGCAGGTCCCACTGAACACCAGACTGTCACCGAGGCTCTTATCACTAGTAGACTTGATTATGGAAATGCCCTCTACATCAGAATCCCAGCCCATTCCCTAAACAGACTCCAAAAAAACCAGAACGCCACTGCCAGTATCCTCTTGAACATCCTGTGAAACAACCACATCTCTCAACAACTCAACAATCTCCACTGGCTCCCAGTACAGGAAACATGTAAGTTCAAGATACTCACCCACGCCTGCATCCCAGGCTGGAGCACAACCCCTAACATAAAGAAGACCAGAAGCAGAGGATGCTCCTTCTCCTACCTCACAGCCAAGACCTGGCATGGCCTCCCGAAACACCTCAGAACCTCCCCCTCCCTCACAGACTTCTGAAGGAACCTCAAGACATGGCTCTTCCAGACAAAACAGGCATGATCTCCTCCTCCTCCCTCAAGCCAGCCATACTCAGTGCCTGGATACCCTTGCGGATGTTTAGCCATGCTATACAAATTCATATAACATAACAAGGAGGACAATGAGATTCTCAGATTTTGGCAAAAACCAAAATTCTTAGACAATTCTCAGGGTTAAATAAATAAATGGATGAATGCAGCTGTAACTGGTAACTGGAGATGTTCGTCCTCACACTAATCATGCTGTACAATATATAGTTTAGCACAATATTACCTAGGAAAGCAAACCATATTTTTTCCAAATACCACTTGGAAGTAGGCTTATTTCCAATAGTTTTCTCTATAACACTTCATCAGAGCTCTATGGAGACAAAATAATTATCATCAGATTTTTTGCAAAACTGTGGGTGAAATCAGGTTCAACCTGTCAGATAATTCTTGAAAGTTTGACAGAATTCCAAACTTGAGCTTAGAATGTACTTTTTAGCTGCCCTTTGTTATGCTAAGAAGCTGACATACCATACTATGTACATATCTTGAAAATCATAATGGACCTTATGGACTTCTAAAATACCAGGAAAACGTAAGCACAGTCACTGACGTGTATTGATACAAACTCCTGTAACTACCACAGCACCATCTGCTTTCCAAAGTCACCAGCCTGGAGATCCTGTAACCCTCAAAAGTCTTTCTTTGGCCAATCCAGGTAAATTCTCTATCCCTCCTGTAGCTTAACTTCCCATCAAAGCCTACCTCTCATATGACCTGGATTGCTAAAGATTGGTTTGTGTGTCTTTCCCTAATGCATATTTTATTTTAAATCGTATTCTGTGATTTCGGTATTAGATTATTTCACCTCTTTAATCTTTGAATATGGATCTTTCGATCTCCAAACACTCAGAGAATATTGACACGCTTAAATATAGGCGAGCGCTCACACCGAGTTCATTCGCCGATTGCTACTCGAACTCCTCTTCAACCAGAAACGCTGCAACGAAGGTATGCACAATCCTATCATTGTTTATGTAATAGATTCAAGAGACTCGGAGTCCAAGCATTCATTTATTCTCTGCTTTTTGTCTCGACAGATTTTGCTTGTTAATCTTACTCCCGGAAACCTTTATACAATACGGTCCCTGCGCCCATTGATGGCCACGTAAGTTAGCTTTGCTTCTAAACAGCACATTTTTTTAGGCTCATTATATATAGCATGCATTTATCTTGGCATCAAAATAGGCGCCTTTAGAAAAATAGATCGTCTTTACTAAACATTTTTCTTACTCCTGGGAACTTCTAAATAATACGGTCCCTGCATCCATTGATGGTCATACAAGTTAGCTTTTCCACAAACAGCACTCTTTTTGATTCACATTGTAGATAGCACGCAAAGAAATTGCCAATGATATAGGCGTCTTTGAATAAATAGTTGGTCTCTGCTAAACAGTATTTTGGTCATAACGTTTGTAGGAAGCAAAACTACCATAAAACAATTAATGCCATTGAAAGAATAATACATCTCAGACAGCTGGTACTGTCTACTATATTATGATTATCTAGTATTAATTATTACTCCAGACTTACATAGAGAAAGTAATGTCATTAACTACTCCTTTCCTTCTTTTCATCTAGTAAATGCTTCAACTCATAAATTGAAGTTGAATCACAAAATATTACAAAGAATCATCCCCGAATATGACGTAAGTATAGAGACATCACATTGCTCGACTTACGGTCACAAACCTCTTCATAGTGAGAGATTTTCTCTTGACCGATAATTAAAAACTTCTCTTTTCACTACATTCTCATTTTTATTCTTGAGTTAAGTTACCTTCTTTGTTTTATTCACATCACACGGGTGGCTACAAATGTCTCTTTTTAAATTATTTAATCAAACTATGAATACTACACGTTAATTGTTGGTTTTCCTCTTTTTCGTGTATAGAAAAGGGTCTTTTTTAATAATACTTTCAACGTCCTGAAGATGGTCTAATGGACAGTGACACAAATTGACCGAAATGTTGACTATAACACCTATTTGTCAGTTGAATGTATTATAGGCAATGTTTGCTTTATATAAATTCTTCAAATTGCCTTGAAAATGTTTTTTGTACTGGTGTTCACAACTGTAACTGAGACGAATATTTGATTATAAGTGAATTCTTACTTCCGGCTACATTGCGTTGTTTGTTTTATAAGTACCCTACAAAATTTAACTATTTTGAATTTATGTAAAAATAACTTTTTGAATATACACACCTGTGTTCCATGTAATTCTCTTTTCATGATTAATCAACTGTTTTCTGTCTGTTTTTTCTTTAATTGACATTTTGTTTAAATTGGGGTTTGAATAAGTTAACAGTAAGTTACTTACATAGAATTTAGCCCATAGATTTAAAAAAAATATCTTTCTCTGAACGAAACCCCTTGTAGGCTCACTTACCTGCTCATACTAAACTGCCCAAGACATCAAGGGTCTATTGGGTATCCCACTATTTAAAATATCATCATAATACAAAGCAGTTTCATTTGAAATACTTGTCAAGGGGTCACCCCATGACTATAAGAAGACAAGCCTTTTTCCTTTGTCAAGTGGTTACCACACTATTATATGAAGGCAAGCCTACTGGCTTTGTAAAGGGGCTACCACGTCACTATATAAGGCAAGCCTACTGGCTTTGTCAAAAAAGTGTCAACATATCATAATATGAAGACAATCCTATTGGCTTTGTCGAGGTGTGACCTAATGCCTTGGTCCAAGTGTCAACACATAAATAAATGAAGGCAACTTTATTGTCTTTGCCCACAATATTAAACATGCATTAGAGCATTTTCTTTTACTCTCCTCAGGCCACATAATGCAATAAATAAACCAACCATAAGGAGTCCCTGAAATTCTCAGCTGAAGTGCAAGAGCTCCAGGACAACCATGAATCTTTCCTTGGTTCAACTTTCTTACACCCCGGGAAACATAGGGTTACATTTAATAAATGATTTCTCGGAGGCTGTTGCTCTCCCTGCAGTCCACCACAATTCTTTTGTAAGATGTTGGTTATTCTTCTCCCGAAATTGGGGCACCATCAAGCAGAAAAAAACATGCAAATTAGCCTATGAAGGGCATTATGAGTTATTCCTTGCATATTTGTATATAACACTACGGTTGAGGTATGCTGATAAGCTTTTTATTATAAGGAAGGGATCCACGGCCTCTGCTGAGGAATTTGTCAATGTTATAAATGTTAATGACTTGTATTAGCACTTTACAAGCACCATCAAGAAAAAATATGTTGTTTTTCTAGATGTTCACATCACAATAGAAAACAGCATAATATGCTTCAGCGTGTACATCTCTCTACTCCCGTTTCCAGCCAAAGTCATCGAGAAGACCGTCAACAAACAGCTGGCCACCTTTCTCGAGACGAATGGATCCCTCGACCCATCGCAGTCCGGATTCCGTGCCAACCACAGCACCGAGACCGCCCTCATCGCCGCCACCGACGACATCCGAGCCCTGATGGACAACGGAGAAACAGCGGCCCTCATCCTCCTAGACCTCTCCGCGGCTTTCGACACGGTCTGCCACCGCACCCTAGTACAGCGCCTCAGCAACGTCGGAATCCAGGAGAAGGCACTGGAATGGATCGCCTCCTTCCTCGACGGAAGAACTCAGAGGGTTCGCCTACCACCGTACAAGTCAGAGGCCACCGAAGTCATCTGCGGCGTCCCTCAAGGATCCTCGCTGAGCCCGACACTCTTCAACGTCTACATGAGCCCCCTCGCGGCCATCGCATGCCAACACAACCTCAACATAATCTCCTACGCCGACGACACCCAGCTGATCCTCTCCCTGACCAACGACCCCGCCGCCGCCAGAGCCAACCTGCACGAAGGGATGAAAGAGGTAGCCGAGTGGATGACGACGAGCCGCCTGAAACTGAACTCAGACAAGACGGAGGTCCTCATCCTGGGCTCCTCGCCCTCCGCCTGGGACGACTCCTGGTGGCCCCCCGCCCTGGGCACCGCACCCAAGCCAACGAACCACGCACGCAACCTGGGCTTCATCCTGGACTCCTCCCTCTCCATGACCAGGCAAGTCAACGCCGTCTCCTCGTCGTGCTTCAACATCCTGCGCATGCTTCGGAAGATCTTCTGGTGGATCCCCACAGAGACCAGGAAGACCGTCACCCAGGCCCTCGTCACCAGCCGACTGGACTACGGCAACGCACTCTACGCCGGAACCACCGCCAAGCTCCAGAAGCGACTCCAGCGGATCCAGAACGCCTCAGCCAGACTCATCCTCGACATCCCACGGAACAGCCACATCTCCGGACACCTGAGAGACCTGCACTGGCTCCCCGTCAACAAAAGAATCACCTTCCGGCTCCTCACCCACGCACACAAAGCCCTACACGATCAAGGCCCGAGCTACCTCAACAACCGAATCAACTTCTACGCTCCCAAACGCCACCTCCGATCTGCCAGCCGCGCCCTCGCCGCCGTCCCACGCATCCGCAGAGCCACCACAGGAGGAAGGTCCTTCTCCTACCTGGCCGCCAAGACCTGGAACTCCCTACCTGCCGACCTGCGCCTGACCCAAGACTACCTCTCCTTCAGGAAGAAGCTCAAGACCTGGCTGTTCGAGCAGTAACGGCACCCCCCCCCCCCAGCGCCTCGAGACCCTACGGGTAGGTAGTGCACTCTATAAATGTCTTTGATTGATTGATTGATACAGGAAACCTACAGCAGGAAATAGGCTGTTACATTCAGACAGCTTTCACTCAATCCCACTTAAGGAAAGTATCTCTAACGAAGAACCCCTGCATACAAACGGAAATTGTAGTTCTGAGGCTTTGTATGCTAGAGCAAGAGATGAGAACTGTCAGAGGTTCAGAGCCCCAGAGTACAGGGAAGACATGTTATATAGAGCATCTGGGAGTGTGAAAAACAAGATAAGAGAAAAACTATTATTTAAGGCTCCTGGCCATTGGAAGGAAAAAAACAGCAATTATATCCACAGATTCATCACCACATATAGCACACAACATTATTTAACTAGAAATATTTTGCGCAAATATTGGTAAATGCCTGTTGGAAAGGGAACCTGTTGAGAAGTGCCTCAGAGCTTGAAGAGGTAGAGTGCCTCAAATGAGTTGAAATATGTCCTTCCGCTGGTCACGTAGAAAGTGATCGGGAAGTGCTGTGAATTGTGCTGTAGAATTCGATCCTGATCATCGCCAAATGAAATGGGTTCTCTTGGCAAAGAAGAAATCTCAAAAAAGTTTATTTCATAGAGCACACAGACACAATACCGATACAACCGCCAGTTTCAGAGGTCTCCGCATAACTGTCGAACCCTCCAGCTGGAACTTCCCGAACATTCCCCCCTCACATTCCTGATTCCACCCTCACATTCCTGTAACCATTCCAGTAACCATAGAAATGGAAACACAACATATACCTGAAGTTAATCCTACTTTACAACAATTGTTACTTAAGCACAATGCATTATTTGAAGACAAATTACGTCTGGTACACAGGTTGGAACACAAAATCATTTTTTAAAATGATGCGGTACCTATCATCCACGGAGTCAGAAATGTCCCACTTTGCATCAGATAACAATTGACACAGCATCTGGAAAAGTTGTATACTGACAAGGTCATAGAAACGATTGATTTGTCGAAGTGGATTTCTCCCATTGTCGTCGCTAAGAAGAAGGGCACAAAAGATATCAGACTCTGTATTGATTTAAGATCTCTAAACAAGAAAATTTTGATTGACTGTTTCCGCTTACCAAAGATTCAAGAAATACTGGCTCATCTGGGAGGTGCCCACGTCTTCTCTTGTATAGATTTAAAATCAGCCTACCATCAAATGGAGCTTGCTAAAGACTCACGCTCCCTAAATGCTTTTAACACATCTTTTGGTGCCTTCAGATTCTTAAGGATGCCTTTTGGCCTGGCATCAGCCGCTTCTGTTTTTCAGAAATTAATGTTTAAGTTGTTTGGGGAATATAAAAATACCCTTGCTTATCAGGACAACATTCTTGTATTTTCTAAAAATACTGAAGAACATTTGGCAATTTTAAGTGATGTGCTACGAATTGTAGATTCACAAGGCTTCAAAATTAAAAAAGAAAAGTGCAAATTTCTTGTCAGTAACATCAACTACTTAGGACATCATATTTCTTAATCTGGTATTGAACCTAAGTCTGACCTTGTCAATGCAATTTTTGACAGCCCTGCTCCTGAGAATAAAGACCAACTACGGTCTTTTCTCGGGTTATGTGAATATTATTCATGGTTTATTGACAGTTTTTCATTTCAAACTGAGCCACTAAGGAAACTTCACAGGAAATGTGAACAGTTCGCATGGGAAGAGGCTGAGTCTTCAGCTTTCAGTAATTTGAAAAATCTCATTGTCAAAGCCCCAGCTTTACATCCATTGTCACAGTGGATGCCAGTGGGGTTAAACTAGGCTCCATTTTTACACAGTTAGCTGAGGATGTAGAACGTACTGTGGATTTTGCCTCCAGATCCCTTTCTCAGACGTAACACCAGTACAGTACCATTGAAAGGGAGGCCTTGGCCTATGTGTGGGCCACTAATCACTGTGAAACCTTTCTATGGGGCAGAAAGTTTGTATTAGCCACCGATCATAAACCCCTTGTTTTCTTGTTGTAAAAGAATGATCATGACAAGGTCAGTCCTAGACTAGTAAGATTACTGTCCAGGATGTTTGAATTTAATTTTGTCATTAAGCACATTCCCAGAGGGAAAAATGCTTGTGCCGACTTTCTGCCATCTGTATGGTTTACACACCAATTCTCTTAATGATGATTTAGAATGTGTAGTTGGTCTGGTCTGTTTTGGAACGGCCATCAGCAAATCTGAATGGGTGGAATGTTCCAAAAATGATGAATTGCAAGAGTTGATTAAAAGATTCATTACCAAAGGGTGGCCTGATGAAAGGAACTTGTGTGAAGGTTTACGCCTCTTTCATAAGGTTAAATATGATCTTACCATCGAAGACATAACCGTCCTGAGAGGGAGTTTGTTGGGTTCTCCGGGGCAACTAAGGCCAAGACTGATTAATTTTGCCCATTGAGGACACCTTGGCATGACTGGCACAAAGAAACGGTTATGACTTTACTATTGGTGTCCAGGAATGGATGTTGAAGTAGGACGTTTTGTGGGACGTTGTGCTAGCTGCTTCATGGCTGACAAATCTGTGAAGGTTAAGAAAAGAAAATTCCCTTGTTGACTATAAGGAGAAGCTAAAACTTAGCTTTGAGACATTAAAATTAACGTAAACAATCATGCAGTAATACAATCTAGATTATATGATCGAGATCATGAACTAAATACAATCCAAAACATTCGGTACAACAAGTTTTTATTATTAAGTGAGCACAAGTAAAAACAATAAACATACATATGGCCTAAATAAAAACAATTTCTACTAACAGTTAATATTAATTATTGTGACCTGCACAATAACAGAGGACAGACAAAATTGTTGTAAAACAAAAATAGTAAAATACATTGGTACATTCAAATCAGCAAATTAATCACACTCCTGTGCAGAACCCCTGACACAGCGTGATTTATCCGCGGAAGCAGGGCCTTCTTTATTCCACTTCGGGGAATCTCCAACGCCTGACTTTAGAGCGGTTTTATTCTGCCCCAACCTGCAACATTCGGCAGCTACGAGCAGCGAAGCAGCTGCTCACAAACCAAACTGCTGACAGTAGAGAGTAGTCTTTTCTTTCCTTATCTTGGAGAGAACCCCTCTGTTAATTGAGGAGTGCTTAAATCGTCAATCCAGACAGGATCTTTTAATACAATTCTACTAATACCACTGTAAAATCGAGTCAATCAATATACACAGACTCTGCCCAGTACCTCTGGTCCATTCAATAGACCACAACAAACTTCCCCTGGAAAGTAAAAATCAGGATCTTCAACAGATTCCCAACAGGGAACTTAGAGAGGGTTATCTCTCAGAACCAGTAACCAGACAGACAACACATTTTAGTCTTGACAAAGGTGGAACATACCAGTGTCCAGAACCACCGAAACGCGTCGACGCACAACTTTCTTGTACAATTCAAGCCTTTTCCTCCCCTGTTTATATGGAATTTGTGGTTATAGAACAGGAGTGTGATTAATTTGCTGATTTGAATGTACCAATGTATTTTACTATTTTTGTTTTACAACAATTTTGTCTGTCCTCTGTTATTGTGCAGGTCACAATAATTAATATTAACTGTTAGTAGAAATTGTTTTTATTTAGGCCATATGTATGTTTATTGTTTTTACTTGTGCTCACTTAATAATAAAAACTTGTTGTACCGAATGTTTTGGATTGTATTTAGTTCATGATCTCGATCATATAATCTAGATTGTATCACTGCATGATTGTTTACGTTAATTTTATTGTCTCAAAGCTAAGTTTTAGCTTCTCCTTATAGTCAACAAGGGAATTTTCTTTTCTTGGCGTAACACCCTAGTTCCCTTGTTCCACACAGGGGGTTCCTCTCTCTATTAGAAACAAATCTGTGAAGGTTCGCAACATTCCTCTTCATCCTGTTACCTTTCCCAATGGCCCATGATAAAAACTGGGAATGGATTTTATTGGTCCCATGTACAATCTCAGAGCTAATATGAGACATGACTTAGTCCTAGTTGATTATTATTCGAAATGGGTGGAGTGTACATTTTTGTCTGAACCTTCTACCACTGCTGTGGTACAGATGCTCAATGATTTGTTTTGACAGGAAAGGGTCCCCAAAGTTCTAGTCTCAGACAATGGGATTCAATTTAAATCTCATTTGATGCAAACTTTTCTGAAAACCATGGGAGTCAAGCATTTAACTGTGGCCCTTTATAGTCCCCAAGAGAATGGTATGGGAGAGGATGAACAGAATGTTAAAGGAGACGATTCAGTTGGCTTCTATGTAGGGCAAGGCTATTTCCGAAGCTGTTCAAGAGAGATTGTGGAGTTACCACAATACTCCACACTCCGTGACTGGCATTTCACCTTTTGTCCTTTTAAAAGAACGTTATGGTTCTTCCAAACTGAGCCCCAACTGGGTTTTGGAGCAAACCAAGTGTGCTAACAGGATTCCTGATGCCAAGCAAGTGCGTAATACAGTTGAAAATGCTCAATTAAAGATGAAGCAAAGCTATGACACAAACAAGAAAGTAAAAGATGTTCAATTTCTTGTTGGGGATCCTGTCAGGGTGAAGAGACCAACTGGAGTCAAAAGCCATAATTCTACATTTCTTCCCACGACACGCATTGTTAGAGTTTCTAAACACACAGTCTTGGTGGAGAATGGTAAATAGTGGAGTAAAAGGAGTGTGGTGTTGGTGAACAATGACTTCCTTGTGGACTCTTACCTTGAAACTCCTATGGTGAAGTGATGTTCTTTTGATCTGAGCATACCTGATGTTCCTCTACCCAGTCAACCATGTGAGATTTTGGTTCATAACATAGGGGTGGAGATGCCACGTTTTCACATAATAGTGTAAACGATGATTGTTCTTTAGGTGAGAGTGCACAAACTGACTCCAGATAGTAGGAAAGGGAAGGAAGAGTCTGGAATGGTGCAGCTCCTGCTCCAAGTGGTGCAGCTCCTGCTCCAAGTGGTGCAGCTCCAAATGGTGCAGTTGCTTTTCCAAAGGAAAGTAAGAGAAGAATACGTACTCATTATTTAACCCGTTGCATGCTTGTGACGGAACCGCTCCGTCACAAGCCACGGGTGAGCTGTGCTTGTGACGTAACGGTTCCGTCACGGCCCGCTCGCCGCGCCTGCGCGGCGCTGATTTCGCGCCTGCGCTGACGCTTTAATGGGCGGGCGGGTTCGTGACGGAACCGTTCCGTCACAAGCACAGCTCACCCGCGAGCCGTGACGGAGCGGTTCCGTCACTAGTATGGAGCCGCCGCGCGGCCGCCACACCCCCTTAGCGCTGCGGCGGAATAGCCGCCGCAGCGAAGGGGTTAAAGGATTACGTTCTACAATGAGTTTCTCTTTTTCATTTATCTTCTGTTTTTACTATGTATATTTTCCATGTTGCGCTAGCATGTCTCCTACTTTGTTATTGTTTATTCCAATCCAATCAGCTTTATTCGACAAATAAATGTCATTATAGCGATGTACATCTAATAAAACTCATTGTTGTTACAAAAATTTCAGTACAGGTATTTTAAAAATACAATTAAAAGATTAAAAGTATACATCAATCTTACACTTGGTTAAAGAACACATTAAACATCTACAATGATGCATTAAATAAAAATATTGGATTGTCCTTATTAAAAATACAATAATTAATTAAACATACACAATGATTAAATAGAGTAAGCTGCGGACATAGGTGCCAAGCAACAATTAATCAATTGATTGAGAGAAATGTTGATCTTATAGCTCACATCCAGCTCAAATACTTGGCTACAGCTACTGCAATACAAGGGAGAGTATAATTTTGCAATATCCTCATTGCAGTGCTACATGTACTGGTAGACAGCAATCTACATAATGGGGCCAGCCATGCTTTGCGTGAAGCAGTATATGCTGAGCACACAAAAAGAACATGGGCGTAAGACTCTTCACACTTCTCACAAAAGGGGCATTTATTGTTTCCCTCACTTGCCCACTTAGCTGTATAGATTTGCAAGGGCAAGGTCCCACTCTAAATTGGAAGTACAACTTCCGATCATTAGGTTTGGATATAATATCCCAGTACATCTCCAATTTAGGTCGGGGTTTCACTGTCAAGAAAAGCCCTGATTGGGATGAGCTATCACATTTGTTATAGGTGTTATAATGGAGCATATTCCAGTATCTTTCTTTTACAATTACTTTAGATGGAATTGAATTATTCATGGGGTTATCCCATAGATCTTGCATGCCCATATTTATCAATAATACCCAAATTTTTCAAAGTCATTGAATCTTATGAAATGTATCTGTCTTCATTGCATCCCTAAGGCCTTCAGCTTATGGTAGCAGTTTTGGTGACCTCCGGAGTCTGCGCCAATACAGAATAGGGGGCAACCTGGAAAGATCAGCCAGGACTTTACGGCCAAGGTCTAGCAACAAAGGCAGTGTCGTAGTGCTTTGTGGAAGAGTAGTAATGTTCCGAAGAAAATGGTTTTCAGCTACCATGAGCTGGGGCATGTTCTCAAGACCCCAGACTTCTGCCCCGTACAACACCGAGCTCACAACCTTCATTTCATATATTTATAAAACTGGGATAATTGGCTTGGTCAGAGAAGCATTGAACTCTTTTTGTAGAATACCTGACAGCTGTTGGAGCTTTAGTGTGGCGGCATCTATTTGGCAGCTCCATCACATATCTTTCTGCAATAACAGAAAGATATGCGATGGAGCTGCCAAATTGTTTATTCATTAATGCAATAGTTCGTATTATGTTATTTTTTGCTTTGTTATTTTAGGGGGAAGAAGTGTTGTGTTTCCATTTCTATGGTTACAGGAATGTGAGGGTGGAATCAGGAATGTGAGGGTGGAATCAGGAATGTGAGGGTGGAATGTACAGGAAGTTCCAGCTGGACGGTTCAGACTCTGACAGTTGTGTGGAGACCTCTGAAACTGGCAGTTGTATCAGGATTGTGTCTGTGTACTCTATAAAATAAAGAAGACCTCTGCAACTTCTTCGAATGTGTCCTTCTTTGCCAAACGAACCCATTACATTTTTATATGGTGAGGCCCTACCCACGTTTAGTGCAGAAATGGGCAAATTTCATGGAAGTATTAAATGGATTTGACGGACCGTACTCTTAACCTGGACCTGAAGATCTGTCTGTTGGGTATAATGACTAGGGCAAGGAAAGACAAGTCTGCACTCTGATTCAGGGACCTGCCATTGGTCCTGTTTAAGGGTTGAATTGCAGTGTCCCCCCCACCCCTTCAGGGCATTAAATGTTTACTTAATGACCTGCCGGCATTGACAGAGGCAGATACGCTCATTTTACTCAGAGAAAAAGGCCCAGGACCCTGCTGGTACAATATGGAACGCATATCTCCTAAAGTTGAAAGTGAAATCTGAAAAAGAGCACTGTGAACCTCTACAGGCATTGGATGAACTGCTGGTGGGGTATGCAGTTGATTTGGGAACCTGGAAGGTAGGGGCTGACTTGGGACTATACCTAGTGCATTACTTGGGAAGCTGGCTGTGACCTTAATATGGGAAACATTCTTTACAATGTAACTGGTACAACGCAGTACCGTTACGACGCAGCTTTAACAACGAAAGTCGTTACAACGACTTTCGCTGGAGAGCGCTCTAGGATAGGGGATAGTTTAATTTACTATCCAATACCTTCCCTACTATCCACGGGGACTGGTGTTGGAATAGTAAATAAAACTATTCACTATCAGTGCCCCCCCAACGCAAGTCGTTGTAACGACTTGCGTTGTTAAAACGGCGTCATAAAGGGACGCGTTGTAATGGTACGCCTTGTACCGTCATACATCCCTCTATATGCACTTGAATGTCTGTTTAGATCTTTCATTTGTGGACTCTCTTAATACATTTTGTATCGCATGCACATTTGCGCAATTGTTAGGTGTCGAGTATTATACTGTTTTACTGAAATTGTTGACGCCCGTTTATGTTTGCCCTTTAGCATCTGTATGTGTGATTTGGCGCTTAAACAAGTTGTGAAATTCATTAAAGAACATCTCCAAGTCCTCTATAGCAGTGAAGTTATCTCTGGAGCAATCTTTGGGCCATGAAAAGTGATGAATCATGGTAAATTCACCTGAAGCTCTTTTGGGTCCAAACTAAGGGTGAAATCATCTAGTCGGTGAGTCTAGCAATCGGAAAGGGACTGTTTTAGAAATGTGTTTTGCCAACTTCTCTCTAAACATTTTTGGTCTTTCCCTAGCTTTACCTTTTCTGCAAAATTCCACCTGTCTGGGCCGTGCCCAATCTAAAACTGTGTTTAAAGCTCTACTGTTGCAAAGTTGCAGTCTCCCGGTCAGGGTAAAATCAGAGCCAGACTTCCAATGGCTCAACTTTAATGGGAATAGTTGCCTTTACCCACAAACTGTTTTTGACTACGCCCTCTTCCCTGCGACCACTGAACACCAGTTTCCACCTGTCCCCAGCACTGAGTAAATGGGTGCTTACCCTTGCACTTCACACTCTCATTCTTGAACTTGCGTAATGCCCAGGTACAAAAACCGCTTTAAAGGCCTAGCATTCTCCTGAAAAGCCAATCTGCCCTTTTCCCCACCCCAACAAGCCTGGGGTGCCTCTAAGAGGGACTATAGGGTATGGGCAAGCCACTCCCAGTACATAGGTCAGGTCTTGTTGGGGCTATACACCTAAGCCAAAACTCGCTTTCACCTCCCCTCTGGGTTGGTTGGGGTAAATCGCTATCCATGTTCTAAACTTTCCATCAAACCTAAAACAGGCCCAGCTCCCAAAATCCACCTGAGGCTTCTTAATGACATCTATGTATCTGAAAAGGCCACTGACATTTCCTGGTATTTTTCACAGTACGTATTTGCATATTTTTAGACCTGTTACCCTAAGGGTGGATTTCCCCTAAACATTTTGGATTCACCATCCTATTTCTCTGAATTTGTTTTTGTTGGCCTTAGGACTCTGGTTACTTCATGACTGCTAACCAGTGCTAAAGTGCTTGTGCTCGCTCCCTAAAACATGAAAAATTGGCTTACACCTGATTGGCATATTTAATTTATGTATACGTCCCTAGTAAAGTGGTACCCTATATACCCAGGGCCTGTAAATTAAATGCTACTAGTGGGCCTGCAGCATGTAATGTGCCACCAATGTAAGGAGCCCTTTTAAACATGTCTCATGTCTGCCACGGCAGTCTGCCAGCATTTTTAAACTACTAGTTCAACTTGGCAAAATAACGCCTTTCCCAATCTTAAAACTCCTTTTTAGTACATATAAGTAACACCTAAGGTAGGCCTTAAACAGCCCATGGCACAGGGTGCATGATAATTAAAAGGTTAAGGATGTACTTTCAAGTTTTACATGTCTTGGCGGGGAAAAACTCATACATTTGTTTTTCACTACTGTGGGGCCTATCTCTCTCGTAGGATAACACTGGGTTACATTATTACATTCAATAAATGCTAACAGGTGGGAAAGTCAAGTTTAGTGTCCGAGAAATTGTAATTTAAAACCTCTTTAATGGTAAAATCGAATTTCAAGTCACAATTCTGAAAATGCCACTTTTAGAAAATTGGCATTTTTGTGCCCTAACCATTCGATGCCTGCAGCCTGTTTATGAGGTTACATGACTATATGACAGTTGGCCTTTGTGTGGCCTACCACACTTGTGCTTCAAAGGCACTGGCCCAGCTCACAACCAAAATACTTTACACTCGCCTATTATGCCCCCAGACAAACTGGGACCCGAGCAGGGAGGCTTGAAATTCCAGACACCTCTGTAGGCGAAAACTCCAGAAGCATTTCCCACTTCAAAGTGAGCACCAGGTATAAATATTGGACCCTCAGACCCTCTCTTCAGATCATCTCTAGACCTGTGGACTCTGTCAGGAAGAAGGAATGCCTATCTGTTAAGTCAGCCCTGCTGCCCAAGCTCTGCTTTGCAGACCATGGACTTGTTTGCTCCACAAGGTCAGCTGTTGCTGCACCAGGACTCATTGGCTGCTGTGAACTGCCCTGTTATGTTATGTTATGTTATGTTTATTTTTGTATAGCGCACGGCTACTCAAAAAGAGTGTCCCGGCGCTTTTGAAAAGGAGACCTACCGCACAATAACACAACACATTAAAAAAACAGGGAGGAGGATACTGCGAAAGAAAACAGAAGAAACAGCGGGACAGCCTACTGGGTAAATAGCCAGGTTTTGAGGCCTTTCCTAAATGCGAGTAGGTTGGTGGCTCCACGGAGTGTGAGCGGCAATGAATTCCACAGCTGTGGCGCCAGCAGCCCAAAGGAGCGGCCTCCAATGTGAGCTCTCTTCACTCGCGGTACGACCGCCAGGAACAGAGATTCAGACCTCAGAGAGCGAGCCGGGTGATAAAAGGCAAGTCTCTTCTGGAGGTACTTTGCTCCCACCTGACCAGCCCTGCTGACTCCAGCCTGCGTGAGTCACCCCAGGACTCTCAGGAATCTCCAAGGGCCAGATGGCTGACCCCTGTTCAAAACCACAGGGACAAAATTGGCATCTTCGATGTCTACGCAACTCCATGCATGACTTAGCGAGTCCAATGCAATGCATCTGGTCCTCGGCGCTGACGCATCGCAGCACAAATCCTCGCTAGCAACCCGCCTACAGCTACCTCGATGATGATGTAAAAGCTTGTATTGCAAGCTTCCGTCTATAGCTTCATTGTCTCCATCGCAGTGCGACACAGCTCGTCGCTGGACCTCACCTGGCAGATCGTTTTTGATGACTCCTCAATGCCGGCCCATGCAGCTCGACACAAGGACTCTACATCTCAACGCATGGCCCACAGGGTACTTTGTCAATGGACCGAGCTCAGTCCTGTATCCGAGCCACGTTCCATCGTGGTCAGCCTGAACTTGTGTGATGAACCTGGTCCACCATGACCAGATAACCGTGATTGGTGCTTTGTGCTCCTTGGCACTTGATTTTTCCAAAATCTTTGAAATTGCTTATCTCCGGTTCTACTAATTGAACTTTGGCCACTTTGGGTCAAATGATGTATTATATATATTTTTCCAAATTGGTTTGTGATTTTTCTTGTGTTGTGTTTTTCACTTTACCACTGTTTGGTGCTGCATAAATACTTTATAGATTGCCTCTAAGTTAAGCCTCTACTGAAGATGGATAATCATCCTGAAACACATCTAGAGATAAACAGAACTGGCTGCACCAACAATGGTGAATACTAAAAACTGAAGTGAGTGTTATCATGCATGTTTCCCACAATGCATCTGGGCTAATTGTGTACTAGTATGCCAGGCAGTGTGTTCTCTCCTCCTTTTGTGATTATCTCCATATTTAGGCTGACAAATTCTGGGAAGCAATTGTGCTCTGGTAGTGGTACAGAGATGTGGGAGCATAGTGAGCAGCATTGTTAGCACCCCCACAATGTACTTATTACTCTCTACTGAAGAAGGACAACCATCATGAGACACGTTTCTAGAGATACAAAACACTGGCTGCACCAAAATTAGTGAATACGAAAGACTTTCAACTGAAGTGAGTGTTATCATGCACTGTATTTACCATAATGCATCTGGGCTAATAGTGTGCTGTTAAGCCAGGGAGTGTGAATATGCTCCCTTCTCTTTTTGTGATTGGCTCCTTTCTGAGTTGGTGGGCTGGCGAGCTCTGGGATATACCTGCTCTCTGGGAGTGGTACAGAAACTTGAGAAGATTGTGAGCAGCATTGCTAGCACCCCCAAATTTTACTTGTTACTCTCTACTGAAGAAGGACAGCCATTCTGAAACATATGTCTAGAGATACACAGCCACTGTTGGCTGCACCAATAATTGTATATATTAAAGACTTTTAACCGAAGGGAGTGTTTCATGCTCTGCATTTACCGCGATACATCTGGGCTAATTGTGGGTTGGTATGCCAGGCAGTGTGGGCTTCCTCTTCCTTTTATAAACATTAATGAATCCCCTTTCCAATTTATTTCTTTCACTGTCTCCGATTAATGCACCCCAAAACATGGAAACCCCCACTGATGGTAACCTTTTTCTTAATTCTTACTTTCCCTCTCATTTTCCACGCTTGATGGAACCGTTCCCCGCCTGATCTTTCTTAATATCCTTCCCTGACCACTTTTTTGTCATTTCCTTCCAGGTTTTCCTTCCTTACTTCTGCCTTCACTTCTACCCCATCACCGACCCCTATCGCAACCCCTCATATTTGGAAGTGTCCACCACTTTATGCAAAGTCTCTGTATTGGCAGCCCTTTTTGTTCTCCATCCAGAACTCCTTGTTTTCTTACCCCAGCAAACCTTCTTTTCACAAATGTCAACCTGGCAGATCTCTCCAGACTCCCACCATTGTGAGCGACTTTTACATAAGTTGACATATTGCCCCATTTTGAATTCACACTCCAGTTCCTCTTACCTCTTTCCACTTTTAGGAACCACTGGCTTCTTTTTTGATTCCACTGCCCATACCTTAATGTCCTGTAAAACACTAATACGACAAACCCCATTCACTTTGCCATCCTTTCTCCTTTGAGCCAACATTCTCTCCTTTCCTGCAGTGCTGGCACATCACCTTCCATCTAAGTAGCAATTTCTCCATCTTCAATCTCCTCTTACCATAGTCCAGCTCCAATCCTTTAGCATTGTAATCGATCAACAATCTGTTGCAGCACTTGTACCTGGATGGTCAATATCAACTACACCACCAGCATACACCTCCCAAAAAGCAACATACAAATGCTTCATAGCATCTGGAGTGAACCTCTCATCATCAGCAAGGATGCACCAGACTACTTCCTATCTTCGGTGCCTCCAAGCCACCATGTGCTCAAATGGCAACAGGACCTCCTGCCTGTTCTCTTCCAGCAGGATTACCTAGTGATGCCACCTTGAGCCGCTGCTGCTTTGGGGTTCTTTGATTCTGTGTGCTCTTCCAAGCCTGCCAGTCTCTGCCTTACCCCTGAAAACTCAGTATTTGCGGGCACCCAAACCCACGCACTTTGCTGACCAGAACCCACCTCAGATTCGAAAACTTTAATATTTGACCCTGCCACATTCTTAACATTAGAAGTCACTGACAACAGCTCATTAACTTACCTTTACCAAGGCACTGCTGCCTCTTCACCCTTCCGCCTAACCGAGTCCAAAAACCCAGATGGCATCAGACCAATAGACTGTCTGAAAGCATTAGGGTCTGAAACACCCTCAAAGTTCTACCACACTTGTGTAGATAAATGTTCCTTGCACCCCCACTACTTAGTAGGAGTGACACCCATTTTGTTTTCACGTGAGACAGATCTTGTCACTATCATTCTTTGCCTTACTTCAGTAGCAGACACCCTTGTCTGCACCACATGTTGGTCTCGTCCCTGCATTGCACCCACACGGACCATGTATTACAAGGCCAGGTCTTTTCTGGGCAAGGCTGCTCCATGCCCACTCAATTCAGCTACATTCCCCTGCTTCTCTTTTCTTTTGCCTGTCAGAGGCACTGATGTAGCAGGAATGATGTTCAACAACAGAACTATGCCTGGGACCAAAGAATATCAGTAAGTAGGGACTGAGTCGCCATGCCACATCAGTACCTATGGGCCCAAATCCGATTAGCTAATAGTGCCTCACATGCCCTCTTATCCTTTCCCGAGAGAGACAAGTGAATTGGCACCCCAGGAAAACAACACTCTAGATGCTCGCTGGGATCGCTGTAGCAGGTCATCACCTTTCGTTCTGTCACTCATGCATGTCCACAATAAATAAAAAAAGAGACAAGAAGAAAGCTTACAATATTTATAGAAACTATCGTGCTATATTATGTAGCAACTGCACTGCAATTAGGAAACATATGCAGGTCAGGAATGTGAATAGCAGAATTAAGAGACCATACACAATAAAAGGTTATATCATATTGACTGACAGATCTAAGCCTACCCTCACTATGGAAGCACAGTGATATATCGAGTCTCTGCAATGACGTTAAACATCCTGTTATTCTGGGCAAATCACTTAATCTCCCCATGCCTAACAAAAATGAATGTGACCTCATGTAACGCAACTGGTGCTATGTAAAGTGTTCTGATACACGATACCGGGTCAAGTTTGCGCTATATAAAACTCAGTAAAAAATATTTAAACAAGCATTGGCATAGCCAACAGGTCTGTGGGACCTTATAAGTTCTTAGGCATGCAACAGTTGATGTTGTTGCACCAAGGATTTTGTGCTGCTTAACTAAATACTTATAAGGTCCCAAAAGTGAGACCTATTGGCTATGCCAATGCTTGTTTCTTTTGCTTTAC
This sequence comes from Lissotriton vulgaris, assembly GCF_964263255.1. Lineage (NCBI taxonomy): Eukaryota > Metazoa > Chordata > Amphibia > Caudata > Salamandridae > Lissotriton > Lissotriton vulgaris. The sequence goes on from NC_141700.1 coordinate 162,798,007, forward strand.
ACATTTCTACGATTGCAGATACTGAATTTCCTCGTTAGTTAATGACCAGTACTATCGGCCCAGAGACTGATTTCTTTGAGAAGATCAGTGTCTTTGCTCTGACCTATTGCGCTGACCCTTGAATCTAGGGAAGTTTTGCGAGAGGCGACCAGCAAGATAATAACATGTTAGTGACGTTCCTTGATTTGATGACTGTTTGGGGTGTTCGTTATGTTAAGTAATGATTTTCAATTGTGCACCTGTACACATTCACTACTGTGCGATACTAGTTGGTTGAGTTAATTGTTCTAAACTACTAATAAAACCTTTGGAGAAAAAAATGAACAAGTGGCACTCTCTATCCTCCCTTACACATATGTCAGTGGAGCATCGAAATGGAGTTATTGTATCGTGTTATTCATCTTATCTGTCACTGATATGTTGAATGATATGTGTAATCTGAAATAAAATAATGTACAGTTCTAAAACTGTTGACTTTTCAATTCTTTAAATCCGAAATCCAGGAAAGGGTACAATTTCTATGTTTTGTAGAATATAATTTTATATAGATGAATGAACACACGGACAGAAATATAGATAGATAGATAGATAGATAGATAGATAGATAGATAGATAGATAGATAGATAGATAGATAGATAGATAGATAGATTGAATATGTAACAGAATGATATTTATTTATAATGTCACAGAGGTGTAATGATTGCATTTTTTGAAGTATTTGAGGCTCGGTGATTTGTTAATTCAACTAAAACCCCAAGAGCAAGTTTAATGTTACATGTTATGTTTTGAGGTTTCTCGCTGGATTAAAAATCTGTAATTTTCCGGAATGACATCTCTTCCATGAATTACGAGATTTGAAAACAGTGCTGCTTGTAAACTGACACCAAAGACAGACTTCAAGTGAGTAGACACATGCATCAGCCAAGCACATAATTTTGATTTCACTTACCTGATATTTTTTGTTGCTTGGGACACATTACTTGTGCTCCAGGAAAACAAAATCCTCTCATCAGACTGTTGTGCCTGGCCCGAGTCCACGTGCCCATTTAGCACTATGCAGCAAGCACACCGACTTCACAACACACTCGTGTTCACTTTTTGGAGACGGGTTTATGGATGCCCTTTAAGCCCCCCTTCCAGAGTGGGGCGACCACCACACTCCTGGCGACACAGTTCCCCGCCACACAAGTGTGAAAAGCGCCCAATCTCTGGGAGGGCCCTGCACACTTGGGCTCTACACCCCCACAAAAACATTAAACTTAATTGCACATTTTATTATTTTCAGGTAATGAGAGAACAGGCAAGTACTTAGGCGTTCAGCCCTTATGGGAGAAAACATGCTAATCGCCATATGTTTAGTTTACCTTTTAAGAGATGCTGATGAACGCGATAAATAAATCTATATATTTACTTTTTTTTCTGTTTCCTGACTCGTCTTTCCAGAGCATTTTAAATTTACAGTCGCATCATGCACATAGGCCATAGTGGAAAATGTAATTGCTTTGTGTGTTTCTTTTATTTCACAGATGTTACATTCCGACTGTACAGCAGTGGCACACTTATTTAAGTCGGCTTTTTCCCATTCTCGAATTTGACTTGTACACATGGGTACATTTTATTAATGCCCAGACGCCATTAATTTTTTTAACATATTTTAAATATAGCGGTATCATCAGCTAGGGGTGTCACTGCGCTATACAGCATCATAAGGCACAGAACAAGTCACCAGATGTAATTGTCATATTTTTTTAAAATTTTTTGGCGAGAGAGGAAGTGAGGACTGCACGACTTCATATGAAAGTTTCATTTTACCTCTCGACCTGAAGGCTCATGGAGCATTGACTCCTTACGTTTCTAGCTTATTCTCAGAAATACTGACAGAGCTTTAGAAAACATATACCCATACCACTAGGGTATTGTATTTTAAATCACTTGTGTACATTTTTCTTCACATATTGATAGCAACATAGTGAGTGGACGAGGGATCTTACTCCGTCCTGACGAAGAAGCATTCACAGCTTCGAAACAGGTTGACACCCTCAGGAGAATCAGCACATTACTAGCGTGATTTCTCCGACCCACTCTTTTTAACAGTACCAGCCTATGACCAAATAAAGTTTTTGGAATTCATAAGGCCCCAATTCGACACAACACACAGAGGGGGCAGCAGCGTTTTTCAGCACGAAGTCGAAGGGAGGGACGGCGGCAGGGAGCAAGTGAGAGGAAAGACAGATGGCGCTAGGCCAGCCAGCAGCACTTTGAAAACTCATCTACTAAATGTCTCTCCGAGCAGCGCATGCGCGCTGACTCAGCGAGACCTAAAAATAAGGTGCATTCATGATGTCACTGCCATATTCAAAAACCAGCAAATCCAAAAAGGATTCGGTACCTGCAGAAGATAATTGATCGACAGCTCAGTTCACAAGATTCAGAGATCAGACATGATCCTCAGTCTCAGCCGATGCTGAGAAAGTAGCCGAGCAATCTGCATCTGCAGTATGAGAGCCAGCATTTAGTGATCCAGGTGTTGATACACATATTTCCATGAAAAGGAGTGGCTCATAGCTCACATTGTGGAGAAGCCGTAGGTCCAAGGGACAACTCTGAAAATAGGTCGCTAATGGACTCATCAGCAGTTCAATGTCCATGGAAGCCGGCGTCTGCAAAGCCAGGCAAATATCCAGTGCTCATTTGAAGGGGCACCAGATGCAGTGAAACACAGGTTGCACACATGTATACCTCGAAGGTCAGAATGCTAATGACCAAACAAGGTCCAATTTTTGCAGCACGAAGCTTCCAAAGTATAGAAGCATACACTCACGACAGCTGGAGTGGTGGTAGTTCCAGTGGGCTTGCATCACTAGCGAGGGGAGAACATGGTGGATAGCTATGAAGCAGTCCACAACGAGGGGTTGCCTTGTGCACACCTTTCTTATACATATTTCCTCTTGCAATTGTAATCCTTCTGTCTCCTATTAGCGTGCAGCCTCGGTCACGTGGCCTGCCTCAATGCCTCGTGTAAAACATTTACAACAAACACAGAAGTAGCATTCCACTCCATCCGGACGCACAGCATACTGCGTGAAACATTTTCACAGTAAATCCATATTTTGTCGATACTCCATTCTCTTTATTCCTTTAATTTCAAACAGTTTATCCAAATTATACGCTTTTTTTCTCCTCCTGCCACATGTGAGGCGGTGTCTGTGCACTTAAACTTCTTCTGAATCGAATATGCCCATCCAGGCCTTTTTTCAAAACATGTTGTGTACAGAAATCATCATTGATAGTGGATGTAATTGACCCAATGCATTTCAGGCTCTTAGTAGCCTTTCTTCAGGGGTACACTAAAACGGTAAAATATTCACTTTAGTATAAATTAATACGATTACAGTTCCAAATTTCAAAACTACGTAATGTCATATGGTGTTGTTATTCAAAACTAACGTTTTTCCCTCTAAACGCGCAAAATGCGCAAAACATATTGTGCACCGAAACGTCCTTCAGCCACCTTATTCACCCTCCCTTTATACCACAAATCGTATCCCTCCCCTAAACAAACTTTTAGTACCAATCCTCGTTCCAATAATCAACCTATGATGGAGTCCTCCATACCTTAATCACTCTGCCTCATTTCCTCCTTCTTAGCAACTTGGCTTCTTTCACACGCGGTTGACATCTTATTCCCCTCTCGTAATCCTGTCTCTTAAGTGTACAGCTGACCCCTCCCTTCTATTCCCGCCGATTTTTTCACTGGTCCACCCCAATCGCCTACTAGCCTACAAATCCCATCAGCCACTTTAGGAAAAGACATATACGATCCCTTACGTTCCTGTGTTCCAGTGCTGTGCTTAGCTATGAAGCAGGTCAGCTCGTAATGGAAGCTTTAGTTAGAAACAGGAATTAGTTAGACCATACGGCAGTAGCACTTACCTCCAGGTGAGAAGATTATAGAGGCATTTGGTTCTTCATTCAGTTTGTTTCCCAAGTTTGGGTGGCAGCGTTGATAGACAGAATGGCAAGATCAGCAGGAGCGGGAGAAGCAGATGCAGAGCGTTGGATGCCTGTAGCCCAGGGAGAGCCAGTATACTGCAGCACGGATTCCCCTCTGGGAAAAAGAGGCAGAGGCAGTGCTGGTATATCGCTGACCTGCTGGGTGGAGTGCAAGTTCCAGAATGCTTATATCTGGTGGACTCCCAGAGCCCCTGAGAAGATTTCCAACACAGGAGAGTGTGGCGTAGGTGAAGGTAGGCGACCAGCAGCTTCTTCTGAAGGAGGGACCATACAAAGAGGAAAATATTCATTGAGAAGCACTTCTAAGTTGTGCACTTCCCTGTCCCCCAGTAGGCGGGGGAGAGAGGAGTGAAGTTAATAAAAGTAATTCCAGGGAAAAAATCAGGGGAGTGGATGAGCCATAAAAATATCAAGCCCCTTGTCCCGAGGGGGTCGGGACGTTAGGAAAGTCAACTACTGCGCTAGGCCTTATGGGAGATGCTGGGGAAAAAAAGGAACACGGGCTCCTTAAGCAAAGGTTTCAACGAAGGCTTTATTGGAATGTAGGTCTTTTTCATTTATGGCTTTATACGTTCTCTCCTTAACACTGGAAGGTCCAAAGTAAAAGGTAGCTCTCTTCAGCTTGGATATTCCGGGTGTATGGCAAGGTTGGTCGTACTCCGTGAGGGATCGTCTCTCCACACGAGGGTCGACTCCGGTACCAGAAAAAGAAAGGAAACTTGGGTCAGAGACTTGGAAGACTCCGAGAACACTTTAGGGCCGGGAGTGAGGGAAAAACCACAGTGAACCGTTGCACTCGTCTTAATTACAGGGGTGTGTGGGGAAGTGCGCTTCAAGAGGTAGGGAGGTTTTTCTGGCTGTACACTTTATACACGGGGCTGTCTCCTCCGCCCGATCCAACCCGGTACCCGACCCCGTACCTCTTGTAGCCACGCTCCTCCCGTGGGAACGTGGCTGGGCGAAGCGTTGAAACGTTGGCCTCCTGGCGTGTCGCTCTCTGTATCCCTCGACTCCGCGTCCCTCTCTCCGTCCTCCTCGATAACCGCTACCTCCTGGGAAATGCCGTCCAACGATCCTTCACTACTTCCTGCTTTTAACGTTGTCACGTTGTCGAGGGGTGGAGTCTCGTCTTCCTGGTCTATGGTCTTAAAGGGGCCACACAAGTTGATGTCAGCCGTCCAGCCGGACTCGGGTTCCTCGGTCCATGTACAAGGTGGCAACTGTGGGGAAAAGGGGCATGGTGAAAGGGGGGTGGCGGACCACCAGTCCGTATCTATAGTCATTTTAGGTCCGCATGCCCCGTCACACCCCTCCTGGAGGACAAACGTGCAGAAAAGGCACACCCTGTATGAAAAGCTAGGGGTAGCACACAAAAGAAGCCCCCTTTGAAAGTAACTCCCTCCCTGAGGATTTTTTTTTTAAGTCCCGACAAAATATACCAGGGGAGAGGGAGAAGGTGGGTTGGGTCCCTTTAGTCCTGAAGTGAGGGACCTGGGGATTTCTGATGTTCCATCACATTTCAAAACTATTTCTATGACCCCTCCCCTACCCCAGAAGTTAGTTGCAAGGGACATTCAGGACACCTCAACAGCTCGGAGGGAAAATTTTACTCATAAGAATAGGTTTCAATTCCTATTTAATGTAGGGGAAAACCACACTGAAGGAGCAGAAGAAATGAGAGTTGGTGAGGGGAAAATGGAAGAGGATCAGGGACCACTAGTAGACCCCTCAGACACTCCCACTGATGATGGAGAGCAATCCCCAGCAGGGAACACAGTGGAAAAAATGCTGCATACCCTGGCTTTGGAAGTGAGGAACAGTTTTGCCACCTCACTTACAAACCAGAAAGAAATTTGAGGGGTGTGTGAAAAGCTGCCAGAAAAGTGGACTCAATGTTTGAAAGAACTTTAGCAGAGTACGGTTTCAGAGGTAAAAGAAGCCTCAACTAAAGACAGAGAAGAGATTAAGGACCTGAAGCTCAGAGAGAGAGATTCAGGATAAGCTTGAATCTCTAGAAAGCAGTTCCAGAAGGAACAATACAAGCCCCCTAAGTATCCCAGAGGGGGGGAAGGTGAGGATACAATGGGATTCTTTGTTTCTTTAATTAAAGCAGCACTGGAAAAAGAGACCTCCAAAGGATACATAAGGAGCCATTCAGGAGGCACCCGGGCAAGTCTAAACCTATGAGGATATTGGTAAACTTTATGACTTACACCATAGAGGAGCAGATCTTGGCGAGTGGTCTAAAACAGAAATCTTTGAAAGGCAGGGATTTCTCCTCTGAGATCAGGTCAGGCCTCTCTCAGGCCACTTTAAATAAACAGTGGGAACTAGGGAAGTAAATGGAGGTGTGTAAGGCCCTTGGAGCTAACGCACAACTGAAATTTCCTGCCATATTGAAAGTTATGTATAAAAACAAATTGTATACCCTAAGGGACCACAATGAAGTTGATAGACTACTCACTGCAATCAAGGGGGAAAACAAGGAATAGTGAGCCTGGATGGACTGGCATTTACAGGTAGGGTGCAGGATGTTCCCATTTCTTTTCTCAATTTGTAGATATGTTCTGATTGTGGACTTCAACCACTGGCAACCAAAGGCTAGTACAGCCATGAAGACGCAGGGTTGGGTTCTACAGCGAGGGTGGAAAGTAAGGGTATGGGTGAAGGTTGCACTGGGTGGGGAGAAAAATGGGGGAAACGTTTTTTTAATGTACAAAATATCCTCAGACGCCTTTGTGAATTATTTTGCAAGAGCGATTTGGGTAGGTGGTATTACTAGCGACAGGTGAAACCCAGGATTGAGTAGATGGAAGTGTGGGTCAAATTCTTTCATGGAATGTCAATGGGCTCCATAAGGCGAGGCAACGCAATAAGTTGCTACAAAATTTGAGGGATTCAGCTGCTAATATCATAATATTGCAGTAGATCCATCTTACCAAAGGGGAATGTTTAGTCCTCTTTCACAAACAAACATGGCTCAGAGATATTATATGCACAGATCAAACCTGTAACCTGAGGGGGTAGCAATATTGATAAAACAGAAATTTGGGGCAACTATAATTGGGAGTGAAGTGGATTGGCAAGGCAGATGGGCTATTGCTAATTTCCAAACCCACGGAAAAAGACTTAGGTTGGTGGGCTATTTTGGTCCTAACATGGAGGACATTGATCCCTTAAAAGCTGTGTGTCAGACATGATAACCCTTCTCTGATTCAGTTATCATTGCAGGAGATTTTACTAAAATTATGAACTATAGCCTGGACAGGTCCGACAACAGTAATGCGAGAGCATTATCAAAAATGGAGATGTACCTAAACAATATGATGAACCAAATGGATCTTTGCGATGCATGGAGGTTGTGATCCGGGAGACAACAAGGATATATTTTCCATAACAAAAAGTATGGCCATTTTTCAATAATAGATTTTTTTCTGGTGGATAGGGCCATTTGCGAGGACATTAGTACAGTTAAGCTTGTTATGGCACATTTGTCCTACCATGCAATAATTGATCTAGATCTGGCACTTCCTATCAGAAATCTAAATTATGGACCTTGGACAGGGCAATGTTGTTTGACCCAGAGGCTATTGACCAACTAAAGATGGAGGCTGATGAATTCCTGAGTTTGAATGTAGGTTCTGCTCTGGCACCAATAGTCTGGGATGCCTGTAAGACTTTTATGAGGGGAAGGCTTATCAGTGTTCTGCCGGAAGCTCAGACAGTATAAAGGAGAGATAGAATTAGCGGAGGAACCATTGGTCTATTTGGAAACTTGTCTCCTGAAAAACCAGTAGTCAGTGGAGGAGAGAGGGGCTGTGGTGAAAAAAATGCTAATAAAGAAGGAACAACTTTTGTTAGTAGTGGAGGACCGCGTTAAGGCTAGATGGGAGTCAATTAAGTTGCCTAATTTCTAGTATGCGGAAAATGCAGGGAAAATGTTGACATGGAATGTTAGGTCAGATCAGGCTAGAAACTTGGTACATGAAATAAAGAATTTATTCCACTCCTTCAGCCTCAATTCTTATCAATGGTAGTGCGACAGCAGATTTTAAGATTCTGAGGGGAACAAGACATGTCGTTTAATCTATACATTGAAACACTGGCCGGGAACTCAGAGAGCAAAAGGGCATATTCCCATTTAAGCGTAAGAGGTGGGATAAAAGATCTCCCTTTATGCTGATGGCTTGAGGATGTTACTGCCAACTTAAAAGAGTCATTACCAGTAGTAGAGCAGTAGGTGTGGGACTTTGGGAAGGAATCCGGCCACGCTATTAACACCTCCAAGACAGAGATAATGAGCTGGAATATGGGTGAGCCTCACCCTTGAATAAAAAAGAAGATGAAATACCTGGGTATCAAAATCGTACAGGAAGTGGAAAAATAGCAGAGCTTAATTTCAAGAACATTATGAAGGTGGTACAGGCTCTCCTACTAGGTTGGTCTCATCTACCTCAAACTATTTTTGAAAGGTTAAACCTAATAAAAATGACTATCTTGCCGTAACTCCACCTTCCTGTTCAATACAATCCCCTTCGTTTTAAGAAAGAATGGTTAGGAAAGCTTCCAGGCTGAATTAGTCCATTCATTAGGGCTTCCAAGGGCCAGCGCATCTCATGGTAGAAACTGAAAAGGAGACGCGAGAAGGCAGGGATCGTGCTCGTAGATCTACAGGTATATGCTTGGGCCTTCCAACTGAAAACTGTAAATGCCTGGTAAAAGAATCAATAGCAAGTTGGAGCTGAAAGATGTCAAGGGGCAAAATCTAATTTTTTTGTATAAATTTGGGGACATAAAATTTTACAAAAAGAGGTGTTGAAAGTGCTTCAAGCTATGGCCTACATTTGGGGACAGATTCAGAGAGCTAATAAGGGGACATATTATAGGAGGCACACCCCAATCTGGGATTACATGGAATGCCAGAATGTCTGATGGATAAATTAGCAATTCCCATAAAGGATTCAGGAGTAGAGAGGTGGGGGTAGCTGATGCAGAATGCAAAGCTAATATTAGATGAAAACTCTTTAAGCAGTTCCCGGAGGCATTTCATCCTTTATGATCTGACAGATTAAGGGGCAGGCCTGTGACCAGAGGCAGGATCAAGGCAGCTCGACAGAGCTGGAAGAGCTTTAGGAGGGAGGTCTCCTGCTGGTACTGGCTGATCATGGATACGATGGATGGAGACTTAGACCTTCCAGAGGAGCTGTGGGGAAGATGCTTCAAAGAGCTGCGTTTGCAGGATTTATGGCAAGCACCTATGTGTTTGCTTTACGCCACAGTCAAACCTGCATGTCTGAGGAGGAACCACCTTTTTTCTCTACACAGAGCTTTTTAGTCTCCGGACAAGCTGTCGAAATTGGAAAAGTCAAGTCTGGTCAGCTGTAAGAAGTGTGACCTGGAAAGAACCTAGACATCCACCTATTTATGGAACGCCCCCTGTGATTCAGCTGTTCTGGGAGGAGGTATGCAAGGTAAACTGCCAGATTTTCCATGCAGAAATCAAGGTATGCCTTGGATTGATTATTTTTGGTAAGATAGACCCCTGGGTGAAACTAAGTAAGAGAAGTGCCATGTTGTTTTACTTGATGCTGCTATCAAGGAGGGAGATATGCCGGAAGTGGGTGTTAAAGGATGCTCCCACCTTAGTTGGCTGGTTGGGTTTAATGAAACAGGTTTGGAGCATGGATACCTCCCTGAGGTTTCTAAGAAGGCCAAACTTTTGGGGGACATTTGTGGCCTGGTTGGAAAGGACAGTTTGGTACCACAAAATATCAATGTCCTATGATTATATCGAACCATGGGCCAGTTCAAAAGTGGTTTTGACTGAGATGGTATCTAGGGCAATATGGGGCTGATGGTTTCAAGGCCGGTGGTAAAGAAAAGAAAGGTGAATGAGGATTAAAAAAAAGGAACATGGGTTGCATGCAGGTAAACTAAGCAAACAATGTTAATGACAATTGTGTCCTTCCAAAAATCATAGCCTTTAATGACTAATTGGGTGACAAATGAAAATGCAAATATTAGTTTAGCTTGTGTAAGCATATATTTCTTTGGTGGTATAAGGACTAATTTGAAGTAATATGATGTTGGATCTGAAGTGTCATACCATAAACAATAGGTGCATTTATCTTTGTATGTTTTGGAGCTCCCTTGTGTGGGAGTTGGACAATGTTCTTGGTGTGTCTCATTAAAAAGTGTATGTTGAGCATTGGCCTGAGGTAGAAAATGAAGGTGCTAATGGTGATTACAGAACCGTCAGCATAGTTAGCAGAATTAAGGTACAAATCCTCTGATTCGAAAACAGTATAATATTCCAGCTCTGAGAACATGGAGTTTACAGTTTCAACATCCCAATCATCTGAATGTAACTCAGGTACTATTACAATCCCCCAGTGCTTAATTTGAGCCAGTGGTTTCCGGTGCACGGCACCAGCACTTAATTGTCAGCACCGCCTCATGTGACAGTCCACCACAAGGTGGCGCTGTCTGAGATGAGAACAACAGCTGTGTTTATTAAGTGGAATGGCACTGAAAATTAACAATACCAGCCTCTCACAACATTAATATAGCTTTGTGTGGCCTGCAATAGTCTGAATAGTCACACTGATAGGATGTGATTGTTAGGGGTTATGTTGGTAGTGTCATTGGCAGCACTGACAGGGACGTTGCATGGGGCAGGCTGCAGTGGTCTTGTGAGAAAGGCCCTTGCACTTCATTTTTTACAAATTATATTATCTTTAAACACATATGGTATCTGTTGGATCTCTTTAGGACTGAATATATCGAAAGGAATTTTATCCCAAACAATTCCATCAGTTACCGGGACCGCTGAAATGTTCATGAGGGACAAGTCTTTTTTAACTTTATAGGAAGAAGAGTGGGGGGCTAACACCCCATCGACCAGTTCCATAGCAGAATGTTCTGGAAGGTAGTGGCCATTAATCAATAGGAAAAAACTGTCACAAATTCAATCCAAAGAAAAAAGAAAATTCAGGAAAGTGTTAGACAAACATATATCCAAGGTGGGACCAGAAAACTGTGTTTCAACCATGAAAAGAAAATACAGATCAATGCAGCAGGAGTGTCTAAAACAGAAGAACTTTCAGGTGAAAAATCATCCTGATCCATATAATACCCAGAGGCAGTTGGTTGAAAAATCCAGAAGTGGTGAATCCACCAAAGGTGGATCAGTATAAATGATGTCATCTGCAGAAGACGCATTCGTAACAGCCATACTCACTTCACTCGTGGTGCTGGTTGTAGATGCAGGAATTAATTGTAGTGCATTCAGCTGCCAATAATGTAAATTATCATTAAAGGATTGTACTCAATAATACAAATCACACACAATAAGTCTGGGGAATTCAAGATCCGTATATTCAAGTGCAAGAAGCAAAACTATCAGTTCAGCCAACTGCACACTGTACAGTCACCTAAGGACTGGATGTGAGTCTTTTGAAGTTGCCATCCAACATGACACCTACAACGGTAGCGCATGATGCCGAATATTGCTATTTCGAGCCTATAGCAGGCTAGGCTGAACCATCAGTGTAAAAAATATATTCATACTGATCAATAGGTAAGGCAGAGCTTGGCATGGGATAAACATTCTCGAATTGCAGAAATTCTTGTCTTTGCAAAGATGGGTCAAAGACGAAGCCTACATTAACAGCCGTTAAGGATTTTGCCCACTGTATCTATCTAGGATGGATGGCCTTTGCGTTTGGAATAATACCTTCTGTGACAGCCTCTAAGGCTGGCACAGCAGTAACGACAATGATGTGTTACCCTTGCACAAGTGGCTGTTACTTCAGGGTAGCCATCAGTATTTTTTCAGTGGATACAAAATGCATTTCTGCACTGGAATATAAATGTGATTTATTTGTAATTGGCACTGTTTAACCTTCATTACATGTGATATAGGTAAATCCAATTGCTCCCGGTAAAAACTGGATAAATAGGTTTGTGGTATTGACACCTGTATGTAAGTGGCATGTAGCAAGTAAGTCAGATTGTAATGAGCTGAGTGTATCTGTCTGTTCTGATGTCCAATGTGTAGTAGAAAATTCATATTGTTTTAATTCATAAAGTAGTTTCATGAATTGTGCATAATCTAGTGTTACAAGGATTCTGCTCCTACACAGAACTGTGCACAGAGACCCAGGACCTCAGTGAATTGTGGTGGACCCGTAAACTCACCTCAGTGCCTAGAAACCCTAACCGACTAGCATCAGTGTCACATTAGCTCTTCGTCCGATAGCAAAGGAACCAATGATTAGACAACCCAGAACATGCTACTCAGGTTATACTCAGGAATGGTGGGAAGCAAGAACACTCTTTTGTTATACCCTCATACCAGTCCACAACAAGAGTAAAAAAGAGACACAGGAAAGGTTAAAATATTTATTTAACGACGTGCTCTAAGGTGCAGTCTGCTAACATAAGCAGACATATGATTAGAAATAAAATGATCAGCATTGTTACAGTTCCATAAAACACGAAACGAGAAATAATATTACAATGATGGTGAAAACAGGTCTTATAGCGCCTAGTATATCACCCTCCCTAGCTAGGAACTATGTTTTATAAAATATACAAGGTCTCTTAGGCTTGTGTGGGGGACCCCAAACCTCTAAGATGAGCAGGAATGAATCACATAATGATCTGCAAAAGCTCTCTGTCTCTCTGGAAAACGGGATTCTTACAAGTGCCTGAAATCATGCTTACAGTGCAATATTAAAGGCGCCAGAATCTCCGTTGGATTGCAGCTGCATGTATGTTACGTCTAAAACGTGAGCCGATCAGCCCGAACAACAGCTACCTTGTTATGATAACCTTGGAGGCTTTGGCAATCACTGTGCAAACTAGGATCGCAATGTAAGTCTAGGGATGCCGAAAACAAGCCTTTCTCATGTGAAGAAATTCACGCAGCCTAACTTAGAACAACAGCTATATGCAGTGTTGTGTGCAAAAAGCAGCAAAATTTAAAATGCCATTTAATCGTCTAATAAGCCTATGCTAACATAGCAATGTGCGCAACAAGGCCCAGCCCTCACTACACCCTCCCTTGATCAGAGAACACACAAGAAGTGGAGGCAATTTTTAGAACGCAGAGTTCAAGTTCGAATGAGACAGAACCAAGTTCAAAATGTTGCCAAACTGGATAATTGGGAGTAAATTCCGAATTAGTAACCAAAAAAATTAAAAACCCAACAGGGGTATATAGTGTCAAACACATATAATGCATAAAAAAATAAAGCAAAAAAAAAATTAATGAGTCCAGTACGTGTCTATGAAGCAGGAGAAAATAAAATTGCCACTTTAATCCAACAGCGAATAGGCACAGTACTTTGCAACCGCCTCCAATAGGAAGTCGTTGTTATCGTCAGTGAACATTTCAGCCATCCAATTCAGTAATGGAAAAGAACACAGGTGTTCCTCAACAACCGGAGCCTCTAGCACCATCAGAGGACAACTCGGATGTTCTTCGAGATAACAGCGTGCCAGAAAGTCAAGGACTGCAGTCCATATATTCTAATTGCCTAGAACTCCATGCGCTGCTGCGCAGGCCCTAATCCCGACACCAGAACAGTCTAGTTCATGAGCAACTAAGGTACTCATTAGTAGATCATAATCCGGGTTAGGAGACACCATGTTGCGGAGACACAAATCGTCACCCATGCACACAAAGCCCTACACAGCCAAGGCACAGGATACCTCAACAGCCGCTTCAACTTCTACGCTCCCAAACGCCAGCTTCGATCGACCAGCCACGCCCTCGCCGCCGTCCCCCGCATCCGCAGAGCCACCACAGGGGGACGGTCCTTCTCCTACCTCACCGCCAAGACATGGAACTCCCTCCCCACCCACCTCCGCCTGACCCAGGACCACCTCGCCTTCAGGAAGCAACTCAAGACCTGGCTGTTCGAGCAGTAGCAGATCCCCCTCCCCCCCCAGCGCCTTGAGACCCTCTGGGTAAGTAGTGCGCTATATAAATGCGATGATTGATTGATTGATTGATTGATTGACAAATCCAGAGCTCATTCAAAACTACAATCCAGGTAGTGGAAAACTGGCTGCACGCATGAGATAAACCATACGCCACACTCAAAGTAGCCAGAGGCAGCGATCCATAGAATTCAAGCATCTGGTCACGAAGTTGGAGCAGCCAGGGCAGGTCGTTGTGGGGCACAGAATGTGCAACCATTTTGGAGGAAGCAAATTAACAGCAGAACCCCGGCAGCTAAGGCAAGAATTAACGGCAAACCGCCGAAGAGGCTGGAAAAAATAGAATGAAAAAATACCGGTATCACACCAAATATAGTTTGGAATGAAGTCACAAGGCCAGAACTTACTACTTTAAAGAAGTGCGCCAATCCCGAGGTCGATGAGGCATTGAATATAGTGTGAATCAATGCTCCAAAATGCAGGGGGAGATCAGTATTTAATAAGGTATGTACCTCGGTACGAGTATTAGCGACGTGAAGGACAAATGTTTCACGCACAGATGTAAGGGTGACTTCTTTTTGAGACAAAAGAGCCCTTATTTGACTCATCTTGTTGAACTTTGCTTTCAAGGTCGGAATGGAAGGCCAGATGGATATATCGAGCTTCCCTTGCGGAGGAGGAAACAGCACATTCTTACAACAGACAACACGCTAGGAGACAGTCACTACGTACGGTATCCCTGCCTGCATACCACAGCAATCTTCATTATTTAATAATAAATAACTACCGTTTGCTAACAACGTGAAAGTAGGTGTAATAGCCAGGGCGGGTGAACCTTTTAAAATACAGGCCAAATTCGGGGTTTCTGAATTACACGAACTGTGCAATTGTATATTCCTATAGACCAATGAGCAATCGGGTGTGGAAGTGCAATTTTCACCTTTTAAGTAAACCTCCTTTTCTTCCCTCAAGCACCTACAGGTAAAGGGTAGAGACCAAACTTCATGAAGATATGCGCTACCTAACGGTTCATAGCTGCCTATGGCATAATGTTTCATACATGCATCGAATTTAAACAATGGAAAAGGTAGCGTTATTAACCTATGAATAAGCCAAACTGCAGAATTTGTTTCAGCCACAGAAAACAGTAAAGGTTCTAACGTTTCAATATGCAGTAGTGAAAATGTTGCATCTTTCATTGACATGAATTGTTATTTAACAGTCAGATTAAATGGTAAAAACAACGAAGAAGTGTTCATATAGTCCCAAGGCACTTTCCTAGCCTTTAACGTTTGTAAAGTCCATGCAAACTGCATAATAGAACGCAATTTTGACCATGGTACAAAACTGAGACTTCATCTTGCACAATATCAACGACAGAAGAAACAATATTATCTAATGTGTAAATTCGGGAAGAAAGTGTGTTAATGCTATTATCTACAACTGCAACCACTTTTTCTAAATTAGCTTGATCAATAGGTCTTAACCTAGAAGCAGCTTCAAATTGGCACAGTTTCCAATCTTCGTTGTAAACAGCATAAAACCATCTTTTGGACCTGCCTGCTGCAGGACCTTTCACAAAGTCGTTCAAATCAACATCGTCAAATTAGGCAAATGAATCTTAACTGATGCTTAAGTGGAGTGTTTGAGCCAGTTCTAACATAGCTTGTCTACTGAAAAGGTTGTGACAGAATAGTCACTCTCAAAACGGGGATCCACCCTAACCTGTGTATAGCCACGGGCCAAACCCAGAAAACGATGCTGGCATGAATCTGCACTTTTTTGCCATACTAACCAGCCTTGGGGATCCAAATTGGGAATGTTAAAGGACGAGTTTTGTAATAGAGTCTGTAAATCACTATGGGACCAACTGGTGTGATTATTCCATTTGGAGTATTCTCCCAAATCAGGAATAGAGGGAGCATTTAATTTTTTAGACAAAGCCAATCCAAAGCAGGTGGGTTGTGAAATAGTCGAATTCAGAAACAACATATGATTCAGGATGAGACATGTGCGATGAAAAGCCTCAGTGCCTTGCACTTGCCAACTTTTAGAACCCCAAACGGATTTAAGATCAATCGCATCTTTCCACAGCTCATAGCCTCCTATTGTCAATTGGTCGATAAAGGACTTAGAATACAATAATTTAGTGTGGGTAAGTCTAACTTTGGAAGAGTACTTCGCAGTCATCTTAAACTAAAATGCATCAGGATTGGAGTGATTAAAATAAGTAAAGTAAGAAAAGAGTTTTGGAGCTGCCTTCAACAGGAGCAGAACAACGTTCCCATTGTGTATAATTAACCACATTCCTAAATGGGTTTGCTTTGTGCAGAAAATGATTGCCATAGTGTTGGTAACAAAACAAGTCAGCATAATTTGCAGAGTCTAAATACAGATCTTCAGATTCAAAGGCAGTATAATATTTCAAATTGGAAAATAGAGCCTCTACGGCTTGGACGTCCCAATCATCAGAGCGTATATTTTGTTTAACCACATCCCCCATTGAAACACGAAGTACATAAGGGACATTAATAACCTCTGTGGGACCATGTATCTGAAATTTAATGGCATCCCACACAATCACATCTAAGACAGGCCAAGCGGTGATATTCACAAAAGTCTGGTCCCTCTTCATGATGTGTGATGAGGAGTGGGGTGTCACATTCTAATTGTAGATCTTTCTTTAAAATAGTGTTCATTGACAAGACGGAAAAAATACACCACAAATCCAATGGACATGAATAAAAAAATTGAAAAAAGGACCAGCCAAATGTAAGTCCAAGGGGGAATCCCACATTTGTTTTTAAACCAAACAGCAAAATCGAAACTTTTGACGGGGACTTTGATGTGGTAGAGTCAGCATCAAATGAAAAACGTGATTGATTAGCTACACAGATCTCTAAATGGGGCATCAATAAGTCTGTGGGATAAGGGTACTCAGTATCATCAAGAGGATCACCAGCCGGTGGATTCAATAAAGGATTATTAACTGTATTCATCTCAATGGCAACATCAGGCCTGGTGGTAGGTGCCGGAGCCAAAACAGAGTTTCTCAGAATCGCTGGACAAGAGACCGCAGGTATCATACTAGGAAGAATCGGCCACTCTGTGTAGTTTGACATTGTTAATGGAGATGTACCTGTTTTCCTTACGACCAGGAAGTGGAGGTAAAATTACTGTTCTTGTACCCTGCACGCCAAGCACAGGTACTGGAGCACGATACGAGGTGCCAAATTCTTTCTTGTTCTCGACCTTCTCTCGGACCAGTTCACCAACTCTGGGTAGCCAGCCAACTACCGGAATCTGCAACACAGCATCAGTTGTGGAGGGGAAATGTTCCTTTGCAAGACTGTCATGAGTCTTTTGTAGATTCTGGAAAATAGCACAATGTTTATCTACGTCAAAGGGAGCGGCAGACGCCGCCTGGTCTAGACTCTTAAGGTCCAGAACAAACATATTTATGCCAAAGAGCATTTCGTAGGGGTCCGCCGACCCAGAGACCTTCTAGGGAGATTATTTAGTGCATGCTGAACGCTATTGAGGTGGGCTAGCCAGTTCCGGCCTGTACCTAAAACCCTAGCTGTCAAGGATTGCTTTAAGACACGGTTCATCCGCTCCACAACACTATTGCCCTCAGGCCAGTATGGAGACGAAAATTTGACTTGGACCCCCAATGAATGCATTGCATCCTTGTACGCCTTAGAGGCAAACGCTGGACCCTGGTCTGAGTGGAAGGTACCACATGCAAAAATTCCCACAAAGACACCCAAATCCATTACAACAGTTCGAGAATCAGCACTCCTTTGGGGCCACACCCACACAAAGCGCGTGCAAGAATCAACTGCAACTAAGATGTACTTATACGCAGTATCAGAGGAGAAAGGACCGCAGTGATCTAAATAAACACAGCCAAGTGGTTTATTAGAGATATACAACTGCGTCTGGGGCGGGTGTGCAGCAGTAGAAGGTTTAATCTGCTGGCAAATATCACAATGAAGGACATAATCACGCATCTGTTTGTACAATCCGCACCACCAGTAAAGCTTTTGCAGTCCGCGTTGGGAATCAATCTGTCACCAACGTCATTAATTCCCACATGAGGAACTTTATCTGGACTTAAATGATGAGAGTATCTGGAAGGGAAAGCTCTCGGGTAATTACTTCCCTTCTCTGTTGCAGCAATAGCTGCCAAGATGTCATCATCAATCTTACTTTTGGAATGTGTAACTGCTGCAACTACATATGTCGCTACTGCGGTCTTTGCTGCTTTATCAGCAAGATTATTGCCAACAGCGTGAACTCCGGCGCGCTGATGACCAAGAGTATGAATCACAAACACGAGTGGGAGCCGTTCTTTAAACTCAGCCACTCGAACCCAGATCATTTTATGTTTTATTGTGCTACCTTTAGAATCACGATAGTCATTTTGAGTCCAAAAGAACAAATTGTCATTGTAAGACTGTACACAGTACTAAGAGTCACTTACGATAAGAGTAGTCACACTAGGATCTGCGTACTCCAATGCAAGCATCCGAGCACAAAGCTTTGCCAATTGGGCGGTACAGCCCCCTAATGTCTATATATGCACGACATCGGACTTGAACTCTCCATTCACCATAGTACCAACCACTATTGTGCAGGCCGAAGAATAAGCGTGCTTTGAATCCTTCGCCGGTTGCACCAAACCGTCAGTGTAAATGATACATTGGAAATCCTCCAGCGGGGGCATTGTCAAAGGAGCCGGATGAACGAATTCCTCCTGCAAAAACTCCTCAAAAACGAACGTGACATCCGGAGATGTCAAGGATGTAGCCCATTGTATCCACCTTGGGTGCAAAGCTTTTGAATTTTGTACACTGGCTTTCGTCACTGACTCCAAGGCAGGATACGGAGTTACAACCAAAATGCATTTCCCTTTTCCACAGCGGAAAACCGCAGCTCAGCCGAAGTGTACAAGTGTGACTTGTAAGCTATAGGGACTGTGTCACCCTCATCAAAAGTCAGGTATGTGAAACCCACTGCTCCTGGTAGGATTCTTATCACCAAGTTGGTGTGGTTATCACGAGTCAATAAGAATTTAGATTCTAATAGATCAGCCTGCAAAGATTGCAAAATGGCTGAATGAGCCGGCAGCCAGCAAGATTTGGAAAAAGAAGGTTGTACCAAAGCCTAAAGAGGCTTTATACGCTGGGCATGTTCGGGAATGTAAGTACACCCGAAATCAAAAAGCCCAGCAAAGATTGTAGTTTCTTCAGTGTAGTAGGAGCACACAGCTGTGCGCATTTCTCCAAGAAGTGAGGTGCTAAACCTCGAAACTTCATTGTTGAGCTCATAGCCCAGGAACAACACTGTGAAATGTGGGACTTTGCAAAGTTGAATTTATAGCCAAAATCCGCAAAACGGAAAATGATGCGGTCAACACAACACAGATGCTGCCATAATTTGTCTTCTGTGAGATAGATATCATCCACATACTAACATGCATCTGGGTCAAGCCCCTCCAAAAGAGAGACTATGCGGGCGGCAAAGACGCCTGGACTGTTCTTATAGAGCCCATGGCCAATCTTCTGAACTGGTGTTGTTTGCCACCACTGATAAAAGCTGTCCATTGACCACTAATAGAGGACAGGTTGTGAGCGAAAAAGCCATTGGATATGTCAAGTGTGGGTTTAAACCTTTTTCGCACAAGACCATCCAAAAGGGCAGAACTGTGAGTGTTTTGTACCGCGCACGTACGACAATGGGAGTTTAAGTAAATGTAAATGTAAATGTACAGGAATTTATATAGCGCAAATCACCACTGGTTTCTAAGCGCTTGCTTAGGGAACCCGTCCTGGTATTCCCCTGTGAGATAGCCCCGGCAGGGTATCCGCAAGGTGAAAGCCAGGCATCCCGCCGCGAGGGGCCGTTGTGGAGATTAAGCAAGCTATTGCCCAGAGTCGCAGAGTGTGAACCCATGAATCGAGTAGGCACCGGAGCGAGAATTGTCGAGTCCATGGACATTTTAGGACTCAAGACCCCGTCGAGCCGGGAATTGAACCCTGGTCCCGGACTGACCTCCACTTCCAGGTCTGCCTCCTCTAACCAGTGAGCCACACTTCTCCACTGATTCTACCGAATGGTACGAGCCAACAGGCTTGGTCACAGTAATAAGAGGGTTATTCATCGGAGACACATACCTTGATGTTCCAATTGTTCAAAGATCTCTGCCACAGGAGTTTTCGCTTCACGCCGCATGGGGTATTGGAGGTTGAGGCTGTGGCATAGACGGCAGTGGTATCTCGTGCCGGGGGGAAAATTTGTCGCAGCCACAGTGAGTACGATACAAAGCCAGTGCAAGCACCTTAGCCCATCCCTCTGCAAAATTCAGGGTCTGCTCCTTTGGCACTGATGGAGCGGGTTAATGAACAATATTTTGTTCAGGCTTGTGAAGTCAGACTTCCATAATGTTTAATAAAACTAATATGTTTTGCTGCATGTTATTAAATCAACCTAGAATAAACTGTACAACATCAACACATGGGACTAACATTATGCTTATTTGTGCAAAATGCAAAAGAAATAATACAATAATTATTGTCTATTGTCTTTGTCATATACTAACTGCTGCTGTTAAAAAATAATAGCATGTGCTTTTAAATGTGCTTCTGTCTTGTCTTTTCTGTGACAAATGCAGTTCCAGATCGGATTGGTACATCAAAGGTAATATATGCTGCTTAAATGTGCTTTTGCTAGGTAACATAATTAATGGGTTAACATTTAGCAAAGGGGGTGGGTAACAGAACAAATGTAAATTCTTTAATTAATTGATGTTTTATGTTTGTTTAAATAATAGTTTTACAAAAGAAACATAGAGTTGGCTGAAGAAAAATAATGCATTTTTAAAAAGTGACGCAAGAAAAAGTGGCGCAGAAAATTGGCGCTTTCTGAAAAAGAGGCCTGCTGATGAAAAGCCACAAGAGAAAAACTTATTTTGAAAAAGATGAGAAGCCTATAAACTTTTATTGTGAAAAGTGTTTTGAAAAGAACTGCAAAAGGCGACTCTGTGGAGAGCTTTGCTATTGTGCCACGGGAAGCTCAGAACGGACGGGCTCAAGGTCAGGATGTGAGTCGTGGCATTTTTGTGCACTACATGAACATCTTTGCTACAAAATGTAGCAGCCTAAGGAAGTGCAGCCAGGACTCTGTGCATGAACAATTGGTTAGTGAAAAAGCCAGGACCTGAGGTGGAAGATGTCACAATTTACTGTGGCATGAGGTGGTTCAGCCAATGGGGAGCCAGAATTCAGCTGTTGGAATGTGAAAATAGTTAGTTTAGCCTTAGTTTTAGGGTATAAGAATTGGCTCAAGGAGCAGACTTTTGCCTACGCTTCTTGATTCCAGAGGGTCGTGTTCTGCTGACCGACGAATGCACGTAAGGAAAGGAGACCTTTAAAAGACTTTGTTTTCAGGCGATGAGGGTAGAGACAGGGAATTAGTTAGGGTTTGGAAATGCTCTTTCTCACTTATTTCTGTTAATGATTAATATTTCTTGAAACAAGCTCTCTTTATGAATGCTGAATAAATCTTTCTTTAATTACATTTTCTAATACTTGTTTAATAAAGTTCCACAGCCTAAATTTCCATGAATATGTTTGAATAAACTTACTAAATGACAAGCTGGTCTTGTTTATTGTAGATAGTTTAAACAACATATTAGATTAATTCGCCTCATGATTCAGCTGCTCTGTTATTTTTAATGGGCCTGGTATTGAATGGTAAGTGTGGTGGTAGATGGTGACATTATTTATGCAGAATTTTGGTAGGAGCGCTGGATCAGCACTGTGTGCGCAAAAGCAGGGAGGATCACCTCCTCCCCTTGCGGAGCGGTCAGAACGAAGGGTGGGGGCGAATCAGCCTCCGCTAACAAAATATCATAGGCAGTAGTTAAATTCTTCCAAAATACCCCTTTTATTGTACGTTGTATATCAACTTCAATTAAAAGGACAATTTCAAAAGGTCTTTCAGGGGGAGACACTCTAGTGTCAGCTGTCTCAACAACAACGAACGTGTCAGTTGCTGTCACCTTCAGAAGTTGACGCAATGCTTCCCGCACTATGGTAATTTCCGCTGTGCTGTCTAGTAGCGTCAGCGCCCACGTCAGGTTCCTAAGCTGTGTTCTCACTATCCGTGGCATATCTCGCTGTTAAAGCAGCAACTTTCTTTTTCTGAAACTGGGGTCTTGGACGTGTAGAGTCGTCCTGCTTGCCTTTACAGTCTGTCTTGCAGGGTTGCTCTTGTTTTGCACCCTGTCCTCTGCTGCTGTCTCCTCCACCGGTGGGTGAGACCGATGTTTCCTGCAAAGAGCGAGGAGAACGTTGATCAGGAACCTGAAAACGATCAGGTGACTTAATAGTAGCGCGGTTGTGCAATTCATATGTGCACTCAGAAGACGCAGGTATTGGTGAAGCGTCGGGACCCTTGTTTCTGTTGCTGTTTCCCCTGTTTCTTATTCGTATTCCAATTCTGCTTTGGAACAAAAGGGCAATCATCTTTGTCAGACTTTGCCGTCTGAGTTTGCTTTTATGTTGTTTTAGCAAAAGGCTTAACACCTAAACTATTTCGGTCAATGGTCTTATAAGCCGCTGTAATAATTTTCGGTAACTGACGGGGTTTCTCGGCATCGGGGACATCGCGCAAAGCATTAGACACCTGGAAGCTTACCGCATCCCCCTTAACATTGGAAAGGATGAGATCAGAAACTACGTCAAACACTCCAACGAGTCTTATTCCCAATTCAACCGCCGCCTCCGGTTCATCCTCATCTTGAACACGCTTAATGATGGAGGGTAGGACAGCCATGGATGGAGTGTCAAAGCACTTAGCATAGACTGCCGCAAAAATCATACCCCATGTAGCACAATCAGTCACTTCCGGCACTAAGTCTTTCTGCAAACTAATAGTAAAAACCCTGTGTTTCTCCACGGGAGTCGTATTAGGAAATACTGCCTCCAGTTGGTCAAATTTCTCGACAAGCCAAAAAGGCATATCATCCTTATCCTGGGGACGTCCGCCCATAACCACATTAACCAGGACAGGACTAAGCTTCATCACACCAGGTCCATCCGGATGCGCCGCCGCAGCAGGGGCCCCACCCTTTATGTGGCGGGAAATGTATATAACCCCTACGGTAGAGGCATAAAGGGTCCTCAATTCACCAACCGCAATGTTTGCAGCACGGGGGTGCGGGGTAAATCCAGCCAAAAAAGGCAAGAAGTGCCTGGAATGGATAAAGGAGCTCACCGAACCACCGTTAAAGAGTGGGGAAGGGCACCATTAAACATAATTCGGTGCTGTCAAGCTGAAATCGGAATCTCCTGTGTCCTATACGGCGTGTACTCCATAGGCACGGCAGTGTGAGTATAAACATGAAACACATTGGTATCTGCATTCACCGCAGAGAATGTAAACCATGAATAAAAAATGCTCAAACTGGTAAGCGGCATCAGCACTGACCACAAAAACAACTGCCATGCCCTCCAAGGGGACGGAATAAGCCTGCAAATGATTGCAGACCGCCATCCAGCTATGCTGGGGTATTTCAACATCAGAATTACTGCGGAGCTGGTTTTTTGTTTTGTGAAGAGTGAAGGGGTGATATTGTGGTTTAAAAATGTCTGGATTGTGTCACAAAAAACTTTATTGAGTGGCTAATCAGACACATTAAAAACAAGGTGTGGGAAGAAAGCTAAATAAATTGTTCAGCTACTTCCTCTTAAGTGAGGTAAACATGTTTCTGCCATTGTAGTGTCAATAACCTGGCATTCTTCAGGACCTAAAAGCTAAACCTTGGCTGTATGAGCGCTCTAAGGCCCACCCTGACCAGAGGACGCGAAAGTAAAAAAGTGTTAAAAAAATGTGCAATCAGAAAAAAAGGTTGGTTGCCCTTTTAATTTAGAGAAACCGGTTTGCACCTGTGGATAGAAATGACAATAACAAACATAGAGAGAAAAGACAAGACAAACAGTTAATTACTATCTTGCGCAATTTGTTTGTTACAGGTATACCATGCTCTCCATGACGTGCTCTTGTGCTCAGAGTGAGTCAATCACCTGATGTATAACCTGTACTCATTATGTTATGAGTGGTGGAGTTGCTGGCCCGTACAGCTAGTTAGCACGATATGGGCGATCATAATTGATATAGTACTATAACACCTACATGCCAGCTAGGGCATTTAGCGTTTTAGGGTGAGTTTGGTAGACGATCAAGGTGTATCGACAACAGGGGGAACCGTGTGCGGACAATATTTTACGGGGTCCAGTGTACATGTCCGGGCGACTAGTAACACAAGAGGGGTACAAAGTTCCCCGAAGAGAGTGTGAGAAACAAGAGTGCGTGCAGCATAAAGGAAAAACAAAGGGAAAAGGGTATTTCCCTTTTTGGAACTATAACCCTCACACACCTAGCAAGCTAGATGTCATGCTTCATTATATGGGTTCTGCTCCTCGTCAGACTGGCGCTGCAATGTCTGATGGGCACCCGTGAAGGGGCTCTTTATCCGAAATCTTTTGTTCTGGCCATATGGTGCATGTGGGTGAGAGGGCAAGTGAAAGTGTAGTCGTGAAGTGGTGGTGAATAAAAAAGGTGGTCAGTCCACAGGGAATTTTATTAGCGTGGCTGACACCCTTGGTTAAAAATAGTGGGAGGGGAGATATGTGCTAAGGAAGTACTCAGCAGGACATCTACGACCCTCTGGTCAGGTCAACATGTTTCTTGCTCAAGTGGAAATTCTTCAGGACCTAAGTGCTCAGTACTACACAGTGAATAAAAAGTGATTTACAACCTTATTCCAGGCGGTCAATAGGAAGGCAGGCCGACAGGTCCTGCTATTAGGTGATGACCTAAGGAAAATATATGTAAAATGGAGAAAGGATCAATACAGTATTCCATTCATTCCTAGGTCACGTCTATATTATGCTGTATAAAGCACTCTTGTGAAAAAACATTCACTAATTAATAATGAGAATGGTGACAGAGATCCTACACATGTGGGTCTATCTGATTTAAAAATAGGCGAAGGTGCCCACACAGCTGAGGAAAGGGACGGTAGGAGAGACAGATGGGAGCTTACCCTAAGTAAATCCCTCAGGCGCCTCGCAGTCTGCTCTCGTGGGACCTGCGCCAATGGTCAGATACCTAAGGGGAAAAAAACATAAGCAGCATGGGCGCTGTCTTAGAAACGATTCACAAAGAGGTATTGTAGTGAGCCGACATCAATGGACTCATGGGTGGTAGTGGCCGTGTCAGGAGTAGCTGCTAACCACACCATGAGCGGCAAGAATCATTGCCAAGTGGTCAAGATAAGGGCCCAAGAGGTTGCACAAAGTATCGCGGAGCGCGGCACACACTGAGCTAGACCGATCGACCCTCGCCCACCCCAACCAGGAAACCGGAGGGGTGGCGTCAGGCCAGAGCGGGGCCCGTGTGTACATCGCAACCGACCAACATTGTACAAATGCCCAGACGTAAACCCCCCACTAAGGGAATTGCTTCTCACTGACACTCAGCCTGTCAGAGCTCTCTAGACGGAAAAGGCTCGATCCCTGCCCGGTACGATATCAGGCGGAAACCGGGCTCAATTTTTTCGTAAGGTACTCACCGGATACATGCGCGGTCACAGCCGTCACAACCTACCCCCATGAGCCTGGTCAGGGCACCATGCCGACTGGTGGCATCCAAGCAGCAAATCCGCCATATTTGTAATGCCCGCATTTCCGCCTCATCAGGCCAGCGGTGGGCAGGGCTGCACACGTAAGCGACCGCGCATGCGTCAGACGCTCACCACGAGGAAAGAAACCCAACCGGATCTGGTTTCAGTAACCTGCGGCAGGTTGCGGCGGCCATGTTGGTGGTGGTGCCCGGGTGAAGATGTCATATTAATTTAAAGCAAAAATAAACTAAAATAAACTACTTAGAGCCAGGTGAAACAGTGGTAGGAGAATATAACTACAGCCGGACAAGATGAGGTGTAGTATGGCTAAAAGTTATGAGGCGTCGCAGGTCATTTCGGTAGCTGTGACCCAACCATTAGTATCGTGCTGTGGAGTGGTGCCACCAAATAACAGCCTCCCATTGTAGTAGTGCGCCAGGTTAATTCACCCAAGGTGTATGCAATGGAGGGGTGTGGGGGGGGCCGCGCGCAGTATAATGATGGCATCCAGATGGTGGGAGAGGGCTGTCAAAATTAACCTAACCGGTACATATTCCGTGTGGAAACAGAGTTTACATCTGTAAGTTCGGGATTGGGCAGTTGGTAAACACTAAGGGACTGGTGGAGGCTCAAAGAACCATAGGAGTTAATAACAAGCCTAATGATGCATAGCCAGGTGCCAGATGTACTTAGCTGGTTAGATAGGCCAGCCTAACACTAGACGTTGAAGCACTATACACCAACATCCCGCAACAGGCTACTCTAGAAGCTGTTGAAACCACTCTCCTACAGGAGGAGTGGCTTTCACCTACACCAATCTCCTTCATTATAGCCTGTGCAAACCTAGCCTTGACTAAAAAACTTCACCCAGGCACCACCACCAACATGGCCGCCGCAACCTGCTGCAGGTTACTGAAACCAGATCCGGTCGGGTTCCTTTCCTCGTGGTGAGTGTCTGACGCATGCGCGGTCGCTTACGTGTGCAGCCCCGCCCACCGCTGGCCTGATGAGGCGGAAATGCGGGCATTACAAATACGGCAGATTTGCTGCTTGGATGCCACCAGTCGCTCTGATGCCCTGACCAGGCTCAAGGGGGTAGGTTGTGACGGCTGTGACCGCGCATGTATCCGGTGAGTACCTTACGAAAAAATTGAGCCCGGTTTCTGCCTGATATCGTACCGGGCAGGGAGCGCGCCTTTTCCGTCTAGAGAGCTCTGACACGCTGAGTGTCGTGAGAAGCAATTCCCTTAGTGGGGGGTTTACGTCTGGGCATTTGCACGATGTTGGTCGGTTGCAACGTACACACGGGCCCCGCTCTGGCCTGACGCCACCCCTTCGGTTTCCCGGTTGGGGTGGGCGAGGGTCGATCGGTCTAGCTCAGTGTGTGCCGCGCTCCGCGATACTTTGTGCAACCTCTTGGGCCCTTATCTTGACCACTTGGCAATGATTCTCGCTGCTCATGGTGTGGTTAGCAGCTACTCCTGACATGGCCACTACCACCCATGAGTCCATTGATGTCGACTCTTTACAATACCTCTTTGTGAGTCGTTTCTAAGACAGCGCCCATGCTGCTTATGTTTTCTTCCCCTTAGGTATCTGACCATTGGCACAGGTCCCACGAGAGCAGACTGCGAGGCGCCTTAGGGATTTACTTAGGGTAAGCTCCCATCTGTCTCTCCTATCGTCCCTTTCCTCAGCGGTGTGGGCACCTTCGCCTGTTTTTAAATCAGATAGACCCACATGTGTAGGATCTCTGTCACCATTCTCATTATTAATTAGTGAATGTTTTTTCACAAGAGTGCTTTATACAGCATAATATAGATGTGACCTAGGAATGAATGGAATGCTGTATTGATCCTTTCTCCATATTTACATATATTTTCCTTAGGTCATCACCTAATAGCAGGACCTGTCGACCTGCCTTCCTATTGACCGCCTGGAATAAGGTTTTAAATCACTTTTTATTCACTGTATAGTACTGAGCACTTAGGTCCTGAAGAATTTCCACTTGAGCAAGAAACATGTTGACCTGACCAGAGGGTCGTAGATGTCCTGCTTAGTACTTCCTTAGCACATATCTCCCCTCCCACTATTTTTAACCAAGGGTGTCAGCCACGCTAATAAAATTCCCTGTAGACTCTCGCACCTTTTTTATTCATCACCACTTCACAACTACACTTTCACTTGCCCTCTCACCCACATGCACAATATGGCCGGAACAAAAGATCTCCGATAAAGAGCCCCTTTACGGGAGCCCGTCAAACATTGCAGTGCCAGTCTGACGAGGAGCAGAACCCATATGATGAAGCATGACATCTAGCTTGCTAGGTGTGTGAGGATTTTAGTTCCAAAAAGGGAAATGCCCTTTTCCCTTTGTTTTTCCTTTATGCTGCACGCACTCTTGTTTCTCACACTCTCTTCGGGGAACTTTGTACCCCTCTTGTGTTACTAGACGATCAAGGTGCCCAAATGGCCTGTGAGCTTGTTGCGGCGTGACAAGGAATCACCAAAACACATGCGAATATAAAAGTAAAAATTGCAATCAAGAGTCTCACGTTTGATGTGAGAAATCCTCACACCATGGGTTTTGGGAGGGGGGTGGTGGCGAAAGTGGCACAACCTGCAGAGGAGGGAAAAAAGATGAAGAAGGAGGGGGTTAGAGAATAGGGTATCAAGCTTGCTAGTAGCATAGGTTACTTAGCTGAGAATCGAATGAAGGACTGCTCCTACACACAACTGTGCACAGAGACCCAGGACCTCAGTGAATTGTGGTGGACCAAACAACTCACCTCAGTACCTAGAAACCAGGGGCGTAACACACACCTCCGCAGCCCCCGCGGTGTGGGAGCCCCCATTGTGCTCAGGGGCCCCACTCAGAGAGAAGGAAAAGAAAACACTGTAAAGATAAATAAACATTAAAAATAATTAAGTAGAAGGCTAACTAACTTTTCATGGGATCCATGGAAGGTGAGACCCTCTGGAGTGGGGCTCCTCCAAGGGGAGGCACAGGAGCCCATTTCTGCTGACAGAGAGCGCCCAGCAGTCCTCACCGGTGCTCTCCAGGAGCAGCAGCAGAGTTGGCTTCACTTTCTCTGCTGCTGAATTCTTACGTGCTGCCCAGAGCTTCGCTCAAGTCTCTCTCATTTAGAGTTTGTGTTTGGCCCTGGCAGAGCCATCAGCGACCTGCAGCCCTGACCCCTGGCAGACTTCCTTCCGTAGTTCTTTCTAGAGTGTAGTGTAGTTCCTATATTCCCAATAGGCTCTGTGCATTGGAATAATATATCGTATAGAAGTGACGTAGGACGTATGTCTACTAGGTCTCTATCAAATATTTGAAACTTAATTGTGAGTGCCACCTAGCTCAGAGGTCACTAGAAACTTTCTTGAATTCACAAGAAGGGATTCGTTTCTGACAACCGCATAAACATGACAACTTTGTTTCCTCAAGATAAAACTGATCTTCAGAGTCGTGGAAACAATAGATAGATATTTTACTCATGCAGAAGAAATGAACTGCTACAATCGCGATACTGGCTGTGAAGTATAATGCGTACAGCAAGAAGAGTATTATAAAATAATACTGTAAAAGCATGGTATGGTTTCTAAGCCATAAAATACATACATAAATAAATAAAGTCTAAAAAGTACTCAACTGGTGCTTCTAAAATACGCCTACCCCAATGTACCTAACCTAAGTCTAGTACGAAGGAAGAAGTAAGTGTGGTGTAGCATAAGTTTAGTATTCTTTTGCCAAGAATCTATCCAAGATTTCTCTTAGGGTCTTATCAGCTCCGTACCTTGCTTTAGAATGAAGATGGTCAATCTCAGGACTCGATTTCCCAACACCCCACAAGGGGAGCTTCGAAACACAGGAGCTGGATTTATCAGCAAGAGAAAAGACAGCGTCTCTCTCAGTGCGTCTGCTGGAGGGTCGGCTTCCTTCGGCACTTGCTGTAGCGAGATGCGTCGGGCAAATAGATAGTCGAACTGCTCTAAACCATCGTTGCTTGCTTGTGCAAGTGTGGGCATATTTATACCTTGAAGTTCCAGAGTTTGACGTAAAGGTGGACATAATAACGTCATCAAAGAGTCTTAGTTCTTTGAAAACTCCATGAGTTCTTGGACAAATCAATATTCAAGCAAGGGGAAGTCCCTAATTGCTGAAGCCGAGTTTTCCAAGAAATCGTTGTGGATTTTCTGAACTAGTGGAAGTAGCCATGCCGTATTTGGACTGCATGAGCTATGTCTAAATATGGTTATGATTTCTATGCCGTTATAAGGACATGGTAATTTATACCTATATAAGGGCTTGAATCGGGAAAATTACACTAGGGTCCTAAAATGCTATACAACACCCACTCCACTTTATTATGTTCGACATTACTAAAATTTAAGCACTGAAACCTATTTAAAGCATGTGTTTACAATCCCTCCCAAAAATACATAAAAGTGCATTTGAAATGGGAGCACACGAAAATTAGCATTTGTACCGTATGCATTTGAAAGTAATGATTTCATTGTAATCATATGATATGACATTGGCAATGCTAACTGAACGAATCATAATAATTACATTTATGAAATGGCTCTAAATACAGAAGAAAAAAAAGTCGAGACCATCCCATAGAAGAATATGTAAGCTGTTTTGGTTCGTGGATAAGGTCAATATTGTTTCTAGGAAGTACTCAAAGAATTCTTGTTCTCTAAGAATAGTTCTACTTTAAGCAGATTGCTTTATGCCAAAGTTTAGTTTTGGAAAAAGTCAAATCAAATCGGAGAAAAATAGAGTTCCAAAGTTAGGATTTTTTGTTTTGAAAAACGAAGGTCAAATTCAAAGTTGGTAGAACGCTGTGTGCTAATTTCAAATGTTATTCTCGGTGTCAGGAGAAAACATTAAATCTTCTAAGCTTGCAAATAAATCGTCTACCACAGTAGGTGAAAGTTGAACCACCTCTTTAAGTAGATCAACCGTACACAGATGAGAAGCATCGCCGTCAGCGTCAGTCGCATCAGCAATGTTCGCAGTAGATGGTACCTGTGTGCCTGTTGGTCCGCGTATCTCACCCTCAGCTGGAATGGCCGGTGAGACCTCAATGAATGCCGTCATCAGGATTGGTAGCCGTTGGGGACAACACAATGCATGAGCAGTTACTGAACCAAGCAAAGCGTCAACATCTGTTGGCAGCACTGATGGAAGTGTCAGACAAATATCCAACACGCATTCCTCTCCACAAAGCAGGCATCGTAGAACAGGTAAGATGCAATCTTGCCAGATTGGTCTGAATCATAGGAACCACGTGGTATTCAGATTTCTCAAATGAGCCAAGCCAAGAATCTGTGTTATGGGCTCATGATACTGCATTGCCAGAAGAGTGTTCTCCATGGTAATCTGGGTATCGCTGGTAACTTGACCTACCATAACGGAGCAGGAGGAATAAAAATAGTATCCCTGCTACGAGTCCCAAAACTAGAGGCAGGCCGCCTAACACAGAGTGCACGAAGTTAGAAAAATGCCTAGGACTGCTTCAAAGGGTGCTAACAGTCCTGAAAAAATCTTCTTAAATTCATGTACTGGTATCAGACATGTTTAAGATACAACCTAACATTTCTGCAAAATTTATGGGGCACTTTGTTGATAATAAGGCATGTATCTCCGCAGAGGACCTTGCAACTTGCATATCATACGTCTCTCTGGACGAGGTCAGTAGCACAGTTTTTTGTAAAAGAATGGCTTCCATTCTGCTTAAAGTATCAATTCGTATAGAAGAGATGTTCAGTGAAGGCCATAGTGGCGACTCCCAGTCTGACTTAGTTTTTGGAAACAATACTTGCATACAGCAAGTGACCCTGGCTGACACACTAACTAGATCTGCTATTCCTGGCTTAATTCCACAACAGCTGTGATCATTCAACATTATGTAGCTCCCATTGGATAGCTGCCTAAAAATTGGATCTATCACTGCTGCCGAGGAACCCTGCAGGTGGCATGATAAATTGGTCGAAGAACCATTGCAGGCTCCATGTAAATTAATACCCTGATACAGAAGTGTACCGCTCAATGTGGTTTTGCAATTTTTACCACTAAGAAATGCCTCCTTTTCCCCACTCCAATATTTGTGTGTGTATAGTAAACCCCAGGTCGACTTTATGTATTCTTTAACCAACCTTTCATACAGGCCTGCTTGTATGTGTTTTAAGCAATACTGAAACTGGAAATCGTCACTGGTATCGTGATGGTGCCATGTATTATTCATTCAACAGCTGGTTTCTCAGAAACGGTTAATGGTAATCTCTCCAGTTTTTCTATGCTCAGCACCGTATAGTCTGCTCCCCTCTGTGCCAAAGAGGTTTGTTTATCTATAAGGTTAAATCCAGTAAGCAATGACGTGGTGTTGATTAGACTCCAAGGCACATAGCCTGAATAAAGGTTTTGTAACGTCCAGCCTAGCAGCATTATAAAACGCAATTGAGACTGTCCATGTTGTAACATGAGCAAGTCTTGTTCCATTATGTCTGTGGCAGAGGATACAATGCTGTCCAAAGAATACATTCTGGATGACAGAGTCGTTAACCCATTGTCAACTACTGAGAGAGCTTTCGCTAAATTAATACGATCAATTTCTCGTATTCGTTCTGCAGTTTCCATTTGCGTGACTTTCCATGCTTCATTATAAGCAGCGTAAATACCAGCGTATATGAAACGTTTATGACGTTGTTTGCGAGGACCTAGTAAGAATTCTCTCAATTCAATGTCATCTTTAAGTAAAGTTAAGTGTTGTTTTATATCTGGGAGTGCCGATTTTTGTAGCCACTCAATGCACAGTTTTCCTACACTGTACGTTGTTATTATCCCTGGATGTTGTCTCTGGATATATCTTGGATCTGGCCTAGTTACTGTAAACCCTTGTGTCTTGTTCAGGAATCTATCTTGGCAGTGTATGTGGGCCAGATAAACCATTTTTCCAATCAGGATTTGTTCTGTTTTGTTGTAAAATATAATTTACGTCTACCTCCTCATCTGTAGTTCCATTACTATCAGGTGTGGGCTTAGGTATGGACAGTTTGTCTTAGCTAGGCCAAGAGAAGATGTCTGTTGAACAGTTTCATTTAAAAAGATTATTTGTTCTGGGATGATACAGGCTCTAAATAAGGCTTCTAAACCTTGCACCTGCCAGTCTTTTGTGCCCCAGACAATTTTTGTCTCAATGTTCTCTTTCCAAAAATCAAAACCTAATGTGGACAATCGAGCATAAAAGGCTGCAGAATAAATTTGCTTAGTATTAGTCAATATACTTTTCATGCCTGTCTTATTAACATTTTTAAAGTAAAATGTTTCTGGATTTGTGACATTAAAGCCTGAGAATTACGGAAATGTTTCATAAAATGTTTTAGAGCTAACCTTTTGTGGCGTTGGACAATGTTCCCATTGATTATAAGTTAAAACATTTCTAGGGTTTGCAGATTTGTGCAAATAATGGTGACCATAATGGTTAAAACAATACATTTGTTCATAATCTGATGAACCTTCTAAGTTTTCATGTTTTGTAAATTTTGCTGACATTTCTAAGTCTGTCATCATGTTATTAACAGTCTCAACGTCCCAATCATCAGAAAATGTACTGGGTGAAACAAAATCACTCAAGGAAACCTTAAATTGGTGTAGAATCTTCAGCAGCTCTACCGGACCATAAATGTCATAATCAGTTCTGTCCTATACTATACCACCAGCTATAGGAATGGCTGTGATGTTCACTGTTGACAGGTCTCTTTGTTCATGATGAGATGATCTGTGTGGCTTCAGCAGCAAGTTGTTGTTCTTACTTGCTGAGTCCATTTTACTATATTTTCCATCTATCAGCTTTCCCAAACTTAAAACAAGAATGAGCCAAAGTAGTAGAAAAAGTACACCTAACACAATCCAAAGTTCAACCCATGGTGAAACCAGATATGTATTTGCACACTGGTGAAAGAGTTCTGTTACTTGTTCCTTGAAAGTTTTATTTGCTGGTGTTGTTTTCGGGCTCACTGGGATTCTCTGAAAAGGTATCAAAGTTGATGAAATAGCCAGAGGCAGTTCTGTCAATTGTTGGTATCGCATCCGCATTATTTGAAATCGCTGGAGTTGCTTGTTCCTTTGACATATTAGTATAGTCTGATGCTACATCATTGTAGATGGGAGTTTCTTGACAAACTGTTATTTGGGTCTGAAGAGGCACAAGTTCCATGGCTTTGTTGCATAGTCCTTCTTTTCTCACTGCAGATTCTTCAAAGGTGATGAGTCTTTCAGTTTGAACCTCTTAGATAGTAGCAAGATTTGGTTGTCTGCTACACCTTTGGAGTCCACTGGGCCTACTACTTATTATCAGCCACATGGTGTCGTTTTACCAGGTCAATTGATATGAACCAGTTCTCCTTTCTTCCAGCAAGGGGCAGCAGTAACACTGTTCTGGATCTGTGGACTGCTAGTACAGGTACTGGTTTTCTGTAAGAAGGCCCAAATTTCTTCTTATCCACTATTTTCTCTCTGACCAGATCCCCAATCTTTGGAATCCAGCCAGGTCTTGCTGGGACAGGTGTTTTTTCTTCAGTGGTCGTTGGCTTCTGTATGGTGTTACTTAGACTTCTTCTTGTTTCATTTAAGTCCTGCAAAACAGTCAAACGGTCTTTGATATCAAAGGGTTTTTGTTCTACCACTGAAGTATGACGATCGAGGTCTTTGACCATCACTCTAGTACCAAAAAGGATTTCATATGGAGTGACTCCACCCAGAGAATATCTTGGCAGATTGTTAAGACTACGTTGGACACTTATTTGATTTTTGACCCACCCGTCACCCGAGCCTAATAACCTTGCTGTTATAGATTGCTTTATGTCACGGTTTTTTCTTTCCACAACCAAATTTCCCTCAGGATGGCATGAACTAGAGTACAGCAATGCAACGCCCAAGCTGGCCATGGCCTCCTTGTAAGCTCGAAAGCTAAACGCAGGACCCTGGTCAGAATGTAGCATGCCGATTGCGTATGTGCTGATAAAGACTCGCAAATCTTTTAGAACAGTTCGGGTGTCAGCCGAGCGCTGAGGCCACATCCAAATAAATCTTGTCCTAATAGTTGTGGGACCGCTTTTGTCCACAGGGACGTCTGAGCGTGGATAGTCTAAAGCTATCTGACAATGGTGTCTGTACTGGGCTGGCTACACTGTAGTCAGGAATCTGGCGGTGCTCTAAGCTGTGATCTCTGTAGCAGACATCGCAAATAATTCCAAATTCGTAAATGTGGGCATTCATCCGTGGCCACCAGAACATCTCTTTTAACTCTCGTAAAGATTTTGAGATCCCTTGATATATAAGACCCTCTCCCATAAGTGCTTCTTGAATCAAAGCACCTCTCTGATTCCTGTTTGGAATTACCCTATCCCCCTCTACAGGGATTCGAGCAAAGGGAACGGAGTTGGCATCAATTATGTATGAATATTCGAGTGGATAGTTTAGAGGTAACACTGCATCACAGCCTTTGCTTGTAGCATTGACAGCTAGCATTGTTTCACCGTCTATTTGTGTTTTTGAATGAGTGATTGCAGCTACGGAAGCCGTTTGCACAGCTGCCTTTGCGGCTTCATCAGCCAATGAATTCCCTGCAACGTGAACACCATCACATTGATGACTCAGTGTATGGATCACATGAGTCTTTTGTAGTTCTTTCTGTAACAGAACTACTTGTTCCCAAAGCAATTTATACTTGTTTGTGCCACCTTTTGCATCTTTGAAAGCGTTTTGAACCCAGTTCTGCAAGTATTCATTGTAAGATTGGACTCAGTAATACGAATCACACACTATGAGTGTGGGGAATTTGCGATCTGTATTTTTAAGCACCATCTTGAAAACTTGGAGTGCAGCTCGCTGAGCTCTACAGTCTCCGAGAGATTGAGTTTTTGTGACCATAGGTCTGAATTTACCATTGCGCCAGCGACCTTTAACAATCGCGCATGCAGCACTGTAAGCTTGTTTTTCCCCAATTGTGGGTTGTGCTGATCAGTCTGTATAAATTATACATCTGTAATGTTCTAGAGGCAGAATCTCAGTAGGTGGAGGACATTCTTGTTCGTATTGTAGAAATTCTTGAGTTTTCAAGTAGGGGTCAAAAACGTATTCAACGTCTGTTGCAGCAAGAGAATAAACCCATTGTATCCATCTCGGATGTAAAACTTTTGCATTTGGAATGCTCGCTTTTGTCACTGCCTCAAAGCCAGGTACAGGAGTAACAACCTTTATGCGTTTTCTCTGCACGAGGGCTCTCTCTCTTGCTACTGCAGGTTAAACCGCTGTCAGAATTTTTTCTGTTGAAGTGAATTTCATTTCAGCTTGTGTGTACAAGTGTAATTTGTAAACTATTGGCACCTTTTTACCATCATTAAAGGTTAGGTATGTGAATCCGCATCTCCCTGGGATGATTCGGATTACAAGGTTGCATTTGTTTACGGATGTCTGTAAATGTGTTGTTGCTAACATGTCTGTTTGCACTGAATGCAAAATTTCTGTGTGTTTTTGAGTCCAATTAGTAGGTTTGAAATCAGGTTTGATTAATTCGTAGAAAGGTTTAACCTTTTCTGCGTACTTTAGAATGTAAGTCCTTCCGAAATTCAGGGATCCTAGAACTGACTGTAGGTTTTTCAGTGTTTTTGAAGGTTGTAGCAGCGCACATTTCTCTAAAAAGTTTGCTGCCAGGCTTTTGCCTTCACTTGAAAGTTCGTATCCTAAGAATAGGACGTTGAGGTGGGCAATCCTTGATTTTTTTTAATTGAAATTGTACCCTTCAGAGGCGAAGCCAAGTATTATGGTGTTCACCCTGTTCAAGTGCCTGTCCAAATCATCGTCTGTAAGATAGATGTAATCGACATATGATAATGCCTCATCATCATACGTTTGTATTAAACAAAAAGAGGAACTCCGAGCAAGAACAAAAAATTCACAAATGCCGATAAAGATACTTGTGCTCTGATTAAGTGTCCATATATAACCACTTGTAGTCATCAGTCCTTAGTCCTTTATTTCCTTATTCACAGATCAAGAAGACTTGTTTGATGCACATGTAGAATCTTGATAACACAAACAACAGCCAACACGTGTTTCGTCAAAGGGTGTAACCCAAAGACTTCCTCAGGGCCTGGCCACGTCTTTTCCATATATACTTAACAGAAAGAAATCTTTTCCATATCAGTACGTCCTTAATGCAGTTCAGGATACACAGTCCAACTTCAAATATAAGTCTCCAAAGTTTCAATATCCGGTATAGATAAGGAATCAAAAATTATTCAATTTTAGCTCACATTTCCATATTCGGTACATATCGATATTTTAATCAAGTGCACTGCGCGTATTATCGTTCGCGGTCCGGCACACCGGACCGCGATACTGGATGCTGCCTCTGAGCAGTAGGTTGATTTTTTAACTGGATCTTATGGTGAGGAGAGTCCTCATCCCATCCCACATGATTTTTATATAGTGCTGGAGCATGGTCTACAGCCCATTTTCTGGCATAAGTGTATTTTTTATGAATAGGAATATGATTGGAGAAGGCTGGCATAATGATCTCTTCGCCATGTGGGCACTCCCTGACAAATTCAGGTGACCAGTCTTTTTCATCCAGAAGGATTTCATAACCCTTAGATAGTATTTCCCAAAAGAGTGCTTTTATTTTTCTAGTTATGTCCCCCTCTATCCAGAGTGTTACTTCATATAACTTATGGGGTACACTAACCCTGGTATCAGCAGTTTCAACCTGAATGTATTCATTCAAGTCCACTGTCTCCAAATGATCCTTCAGGATCTTGCAAGCTACGGTAACTTCTGCTGCGCTGTCCAGCATTGTCTGGGCCCACTCCCCGTTCTTGAGTTGTGTCCTCAAGATCCTCGGCATGTCTGATTTTTAGACTTGCTACCTTCTTTGTGAATTGATTTTTCTTATTTTTTGGAACGTGTTGATCGTCTTTGGACTTCAGGCGTTCTTCCTTGTTTTCTGATCGTCCTCTTCTTTCGGATTTCTGCGAGGAAGTCTGAAAGGTACGTGTATCAGTATCTTGATATCTATCAGGTTTTTTCACATTATCCCTATTTCTGAGATTATATCTCTTTTCAGAGTGCTCCTTTTGAGGAGACTTACCTCTGGATTGGGAATGCTTCTCTTTAGGAAGTGTCTGTCTAGTATTTTCCCACTTCTTTTTAGGAGTAGTGAGTGTGTTTTTGATAAAAACTTTTTCAGGATTTTCTGTCAGTTAGGGCTTTACTGGTTTCCCTCCCAAGCTATCTCTACCTAGTTCTTCATAGAATTTTTCTATTATTCTGGCCAGTTCATACGGTTGCTCAGTTACATCAAGTTCTTTCAGTTCTTTCAGTTTTTGGCGGATTGCCACGGATGCTGCATCTCCTTTAATATTAGCTAATATTATCGCTGAGACCTGTTTGAAATCATTCAGTAACTTCATACCGAGATTTAAAGCAGGCTCTGCCCCGTATTAATTTTGAATCTGTTTCAGGACGTCTGGTATTACCGCCATGGACGGAACACCATGTGTTTTTGTGTAGATTGCAGCAAAGACTGTATCCCAAGTGTCACAGTCCTCCAGGTGTGGTGCGATCCCCATTGGTAAACAGATTGTTAGAATCCTGTGTTTCTCAAGAGGTGTACTATCGGGAAATACTGCCTCGATCTGAGTAATTTTTTGAGCTAATCAGAATGGAATTTGTTCCCTTTTTCTAAGTAATTTACCAATGACTGATTTTATAGTCTGTGGTGTAATTTTGTTCGTGTTCCCTTGATCAAGGGTTTGCTTTGCAATTCTAATAGCAGGTTGGACTGTAAGAGTCCGCATGACATATTGTACTAATTCTCTATGTATTTTAATTTATTGTTTTAGCTGAGCTAATAGTTCTACATCTATCATTCTTTCAATGTCAGGATGTGGTGTATAGCTGGCTAGTACCGGCCATGTTGCTCCTGGTCTACCTAGTGGACCAAGCCTGGTAATGTGATTTTGATGTTCTAGGGCGCCTTTAAACCAGAGTTGCTGCTCTTGGTAAGTTAGTGGAATTTCATTGTCCTCAAAATGAACGTATTCCGCTGGAGGTTCCTCTATCTTGTAGAAGTGGAACACATGTGATGTTGGATTTGCTTCAGGGAAGAAAATCCATGAAGAGAATACCTCTGACTGCCAATATTCATGTGCCTCTATGACAAATATAACCCTACCACCTCTTGGTGATAGGCCATTTTCTATAAGCTTTATAGCTATTGTTGTCCTTAGGTTTTCCGGGATGATTATAGCATCCGGATCATTTTGTTGGAAACCTGTAACGTCAAAACCCGGTCGTTTGCAGACACTGCAGTTCCACTGGCCCCGGGATTATCCTCATCGGTTTGTTGAAAGTTTTTGCAGAGCAAGTTTCAAGGAGACAAAGATAAGGTGCACAATATTTTGGAACACTGTATCCTTAAACGTTGAATCAAACCAAAAAACGAATACATAGTATTTTTCGGCCTAATCAGTTATGGCGGATATTTTATCCTTTAACCCACTCCAGACGTGTATTGGAGTATTGTACGGGAAAAAGGGGTCGCTGTGAAAAGCATGACTGAGTTACTCTAGTACCTAGCCTTAAATTAGTGCCTTACCAAACGGTGGGCGCCATGTAGTGTAGTTCCTATATTCCCAATAGGCTCTGCACATTGGAATAATATCCTATAGATGTGACGTAGGACTTATGTCTACTAGGTCTCTATCGAATATATTAAACTTAATTGTGAGTGCCAGCTAGCTCAGAGGTCACTAGAAACTTTCTCAAATTCACAAGAAGGGATTAGTTTCTGACTACCGCATAAACCTGACAACTTTGTTTCGTCAAGATAAAACTGATCTTCAGAGACGTGGAAACAATAGATAGATATTTTACTCAGTCATTCGTGCATGCTTCGTTTCACCAGAGGTGCAGAGAAATAGAGAGAAGGGCGTTTTCAATAAAAGTATTTATTGAACAGTCTTCTTTCTCATGCAGAAGACATTAACTGCTACAATCACGATACTGGCTGTAAAGTATAATGTATACAGCACGAAGAGTATTATAAAATAATACTGTAAAAGCATTGTATGGTTTCTAAACCATAAAATACATACATAAATAAATAAAGACTAAAAAGTACTCAACTGGTGCTTTAAAAATACGCCTACTCCGATGTACCTAACCTAAGTGTAGTACGAGGGAAGAAGTAAGTGTGGTGTAGCATAAGTTTAGTATTATTTTGCCAAGAATCTATCCAAGATTTCTCTTAGAGTCTAATCAGCTCCGTACCTTGGTTTAGAATGAAGGAGGTTAGTCTCAGGACTCGATTTCCCAACACTCCGCAAGGGGAGCTTGGAAACACCAGAGCTGGATTTCTCAGCAAGAGAAAAGGCAGAGTCTCTCTCAGTGCGTCTGCTGAAGGGTCGGCTTCCTTCGGCACCTGCTGTAGCAAGATGCGTCGGGCAAGTAGATAGTCGAACTGCTCCAAACCACTGTGTGCTTGCTTGGGCCAGTGTGGACATATTTATACCTTGAAGGCGCAGAGTTTGACGTAAATGTGGACATAATAACGTCATCAAAGAGACTGAGTTGTTTGAAAACTCCATGAGTTCTTGGACAAATCAATATTAAAGCAAGGGGAAGTCCCTAACTGCTGAAGCCGAGTTTTCCAAGAAATCGTTGTTGATTTTCCGAACTAGTGGAAGTAGCCATGCCGTATTTGGACTGCATGAGCTATGTCTAAATATGGGTATGATTTCTATGCCTATGTAAGGACATGGTGATTTATACCTATATAGGGGCATGAATCGGGAAAATTACACTAGGGTCCTAAAATGCGATACAACAAGAGGTAAGTTATTTTTAAACTAAATTTAAACTAGGAAATAAACACTCACTCCACCAAATTAAAAATAGCTATATAATGGAATCAGTTAGTTAGAAAGTGGTCCACAAGCCGTGGCAGTTTGGAACTTGCAGAGACATGCCATACAGGTTTTTAAAAAGGTATGAGAGATTGAATTCAGGAGCATAGCTTCGGGAGGGGAGTTTGGGGTGTTACACACCCCAATAAATGTTTTTTCTGATACATAGTTGGGTACTGGTGCTTTCAGTCCGTTATGGTGAGGAGTCAGTTGGATTTCACCAGGAATATTTACATACACACAGACAAAATCACACAACATCTCTTTCCCTTTCTCTGTTTTGAAAGTATTTAAAATGTTTATTTTACAAAGTGGTGTAGTTTATCTCTCTTAGGACCCAAACCAATCTGCATTCCTCCCTTTCAACTGCCCCTTAAGCCTCTTTCATGCGTTGTGCATGTAATAAAATGTATTGTAATATTATATGGGCACGTTCCTGCACAAAACCAATCTTGGGAAGCAAACTCCTTTTTCTAAGTGTGATGCAGAATCCAGCACACATAAAAAGAGGAAGAAATGAGAAAAAATAGATATTTCTCCTCTTTACGCCTCCCCTGGTAAGGTGTACGTTTTTGGCACATCCCCAGTTCCTGTATTTCTGGGAATGCGTCAAGATCCATGCGAGTTGTGTGGGAACACCATGCAACGCCCATAAAACGCCTACGCAGGGCAGAGTATCGCAAACTAGCGATTTGCACAGTATTGCGGTACTCCAGAATTTTGAAGCCACTCAGAGCCACCCAAAGAGGCTTTGAACAGCTTAAAAAATCTGAGTTGGAGGTGTGTGTCACACATGTACCATGCTTCATGGTGCAAACGTGACACACACCTCTCATAAAGGAGGTCCTTAGTATTAGAAAGACAGAGGTAATTTCTGCTAATTGTTTGCTTAGCAATGAGGTGGTTTGAAATTAAATGAAAATGTATAATAAACGTGCACTACTACACTGAGGTATCTAGGCGCGCAAGCTTGCAAATTGGGCAGTACCAGGTTATGAGGCTGGCCGAAGGTTAGAGACTCCTAGAGATCGAATAGTCAAGTTTAAAAAAATTTCCTAAAGCAGAGAAGGTCTGATTCCTTTTTCAGGCATAAAGGGAGGCTGTTACAGAAACAGGAGGTGCTGCCAATAAAACTTCTCCCGCCCCATTTTTATCTTTTTACTCTGGGAACAGTGATATTGCATGCTGTTTCTGAGCAAAGAGATCTTGGCGGAAAATACCATTGAAACTAAAGCTTAAAAACTTGTGGGCCTTCCCCATGAAGAGCCCTGAGAGCAATGCACAGTGCCTTAAACTGTAAACAATTCTCAATAGGTAACCAATGGAGAAGCGAGACGGCAGCCGAGACTGATTCTCTTTTTGGGTATGCCTAATAACAGATGAGCGTCTGAGTCTGTAGGACCTGCAACTTATTTGTCTTTTTTCTTATACATTTTTTTTTTAAGTATCAAAGCAGAAATTTCAGTTTTTGCAGGTCTTTCGGAATGAAGGGAAAGATCTTCCGTAAGAGTTTCATCGTAAAAATGGAGGCAGACGTGTTTGTATTCACATGCCCTTTGAAGGTTAGCTGGTTATCAAAGATAACTCCAAGATTTTTTACCTTTGTGTCAAGCGGCGGACGTTGTCCAAGTTCAGGTGGCCACCAGTGTTTGGACCAGAAGGAAGTATCCTTCCCAAAGAGCAGCACCTCGGTCTTGCCTGAATTCATCTTTAAGCAGTTTAGGGCTATCCATTTTCCGGTCTCTTGCATACCGTTGTAAAAGTGCTTTGCTGTCTCTGCGATATTAAATGATATGGAGATAACTAATTGTGTGTCATGTGCGTAGGTAAATGCAGAGAAGCCAAATGATCTAATGAGTTTGGCCAGAGGAGCCACGTAGATGTTAAAAAGGGTTGGACTTAGCAACGAACACTGGGGGACGCCGAAAGGGAGAGAGAAGGATGGGGATTTGAAATTATCAGCTGCGACAACCTGGATTCTGTCTGACAGAAATGATTTCACTAAAGCGAGGGCTTTATCCTTCACCCCAATGTCCTCCAGTCTCTTCAGCAGGATTCGGTGGTTTACGGTGTCAAATCCCACTGAGGTCTTG
This sequence comes from Lissotriton vulgaris, assembly GCF_964263255.1. NCBI lineage: Eukaryota > Metazoa > Chordata > Amphibia > Caudata > Salamandridae > Lissotriton > Lissotriton vulgaris. The sequence continues at coordinate 162,840,731 of NC_141700.1, forward strand.
TAGGACCAGCACTTCACTTCCCCCTACATCCAGTGTCCATCTAATCTGTCCCAAGGCACTTATCAAAGCCAATTCTGTGCTGTGATGTTTCCTAAATTCAAATTGGCAAGGGTCTAAGTGGCCCTGGTCCTCGATGAAAGCTCTCAACTGTGAGTTAAGAGCTTTTTCAATTACTTTCGCCGGAAGGGGTAATCTGGAAATGTGATGGTAGTTCCCAAGTTTTAAAGGATTTAGGTCAGCTTTTTTGATTAAAGGGAGAATATGGGCTATCTTCCAGACACTAAGGAATTTTACAGACCTAATCATGAGGTTAGAAATGTCTGTTAGGTGGTCTGAAATACTACCAGCTACTAAACGAATGGTTTTCCGTGGGCATGGATCCTGCTGAGTGCCTGGGTTAGTTTGCGGGAGGATGGTTTTAGTTTGGCCCTGGGAAAATTCAGCAAAAGAGGTTAATTGGACCTTAAATTTATTATTAATAGTTTGGGAGTCACTGTGACATTCAATTCAATTCATAAAGCTTTATTCGGAGCATTAAAAAACATGTCCATAAAAGCACATACAGTTACAAAAATAAACATTTCATTAAACATTTCATTAAAAGAAAACACATAATACATATATTATCCAGAGGGGGATGGAATAAATATTTAAAATAATTAAAAACACATACTTTTCCTGGCGCTAATTGCTTTAAGCAAAAATGTAGCAGTAAAAAAACAAATGTCCGGATGGTGCAAATTAAAAAGCAGTTTCATAGAGTCCGCAATTGTTCTCACTCCAAATCTTTTCAATATCGGCTTTAGGAAGAATTTCCGTAGTTCACTATACAATTCGCATGACAATAAAAAGTGCTTAGTACTCTGTTCCGTATTGTTATCACATACACAGGGTCCATTAGGGCGCATTTTAATATTAGGGCACGCAACAAGATGATGTACTATTCCCATCCTCAGTCTGGTTAGTACAAACTGGTGCGAAGCTCTGGTTACCTGTGACAAATACGGATGAAATCAAATAAAGTCATTCATGCTATTGTACAGTATACATGTGGATAGTTTAGAATCCTTCAGAAGATGCCTTTCATTACAATAGTTCAAAAAAGTTATTTTCATATTTAATTTAGAGATATCCGAGGCACTATATGGATCATTAATCACATTAAGCCCAAAAATCTTTTGGGTGCATTCAATAATTTTAATTTGGAAGTCGTTATGATCATCCAAAGAATTAGAGGAGAAAAAACCGGCTTAACCTTATCTTGAAAAAAGGAGGCCAGTCAATTGCAAAAGATTTGATCCATTCCCTGAAACCCTTTCCAGGATGTTTAGATAGCTGTTTAACAGTTGCAAGAAGTTATTTTGTAGAATTTTTTGCTGCTTCTATCTTCTGAGTAAAGTATTTGGATTTTTCTCTAAAAATCAATTTTTGTATGAGGCTAAGATAAAAATATAACAATTTTTTAAGTGCTCATAATGACGCCTCCATTTTCTTTCCTGCCTAAGACCTGCTTGTATAAGCAGTCTTAGGCTTTCTGTGAACCAACGTTCAGAGGGGGTGTCTCCCGGTTTCTCCTAAGGGGTTTGATCAGTGCTATTTTTTCTGCGGCATTCTCCAGCCAACCCTGAAATAGGTTAGTTGCTTTGTCGGGATCTGTGTTTTGCAAGGCAGTGCTTCGGATAAGATAGCCTCTAGTTCTATCTCCTTTATCAGATGCCAATTATGTGAGAGCCTTCCTGGATGAATGTTATTCTGAGGTGTATTCAAATCGGCTACATCAATATTAAACATAACTGATCGATAATCTAACCATAGCAAGGCTAGGACTGTTGATGTGGATAGATGCGGGCAGTCAGAAAAGATCTCATCAAGTAGATGGCCTGCCTGATGCATTGGTTCCTTTACCTGTGGTTTTAAACCAAGACTAAGCAGCATGTCAGTGAGACATGCCACGCCCGTGTTCTCAGAATTTTCTAAGTGCATATTAAAATCACCTAGAATTGTAAAATCTGGTGAATCGATTTTTAAATCTAAAAGCTGAGAGGAAGTGGAAAAGAAACCAGAACTGGTCCCTAGGGGCTGGTACAAAAGTGTTCCATTAAAGGACTAATGTTTTGACAGCTACACCTCTACATCTTTTAGGCTAGCAAGTTCAGCGAAGGAGCCTGTGAAGGACTGGGTTTGGCAAAGCAATGTGTTGAATCATAATACTGGAATACCAAGGAGCCCTGCAGTTCAAGAATGAGGTGCCATGAACGCTTTCTGGGGTACCAGTGATGTTAGAATTGAGGAGCGCAAAGATAAAGAGCCCGTTCCTGCACCATCTCTTTGTACAGAGCTGCTGTGAGTGGCCTGGGCAACCACATACTTGATAAAGTTACTGGTTTATTCATTAGGCTGCTGATTTATTTTTGGCAGTGCTAATGTACATATATTATTTTGCTCTCCTTTTGTAAACCTATTGATCAAACTTGTTTAATGCTAGCTTCATGGTCAGGACATGAATAGCTAAAAACAGAAGATCACACAGTGTTGAGAGGTGTGCCTGACTACTGCTGTTGGAAATGTTGACAGACACTGTGTTGGGAAGGTACGTCTGGCCAGTGACCAATAGGCTTATTTTGTATTGTTAGTTGTTTCTCGTGATGTCATCATGGTTACAAGCCACACAATAATTTCCTCTGGTCAGTAGTCCATTTCATGTTATTTCCTGTAATATAATTGTCTGCTTAAAGATCATGTGATATAATTTCAGGTGATGCCTTTAATTGGCAAATTAGTGCATTATATGTTATCTATGAGGGAGAGGTGTGGCTCTTTTCTGTACTGCACATATTTTGTGGTGAAGGCCTGCACTGATGTCTACCATGAAGTATCAGCAGTATTTTGTGAAATGGAGTCCTCCGGGCATATTTCTGCTTTTTATGCTCCTTTTGAGCGGGCGGCCAGCACAGTTCCTTTCCATGCTATACATGTTTGAGAGTAGGGAAAACACTGTGACTAATCCTGGCCATATATGATTTGCCCAATGTTTGTTTTCACAATTACTTATTTTGTCTTTTCTGTGAGGAGGAAACTTGCAGAATACAACTATGTGCTGAGTCTATTCTGGAAAGCAAATCTCTCTGATGATGCTAAAAGTGTTCTGTGTGAGAGAATGTATTTACAAAGCACAAACCTAGCTTTGAATCAATGGAGTACTGAAAGTGGCAATTACACAATACATTTCATATTTTTAGGCACTAGGAAATTAGGTGATTAGACCAGAATAACGCCAAGGCAAGGATTCAAACCTGGGTCCTCAAGTTCCAAGATTGTTGCATCCTGGTATTAGCAGTCCCAACTCTGGGTGGCTGAAGGTGTCCTCCGCTGTGGCCTCCTTACAAGGGCAACCTTTCTGTGTGTTTATAGATAGCGGCCGGTCCCGGTCGCAAGGAGAGCTCGCCGCATGGTGCGGATCCCGGCAGCGAATCTTCGTGTGCCGCCAAAGGGAACGGAGGCTTTCAAAACCCAGGGGATACTTAATCCAAAGGATGCTGGCTATGTACTGAACATTACCCACTGGGGATTTTAATTTGCATGAGTAATCAGCGGCACCACTCACTTGAGTATGACGACAAGTTGGGACTGCTAATACCAGGATGCAACAATCTGCATATGCCCGGATACGCCCAGAAAGGCGGGCTGTGTTTAAATAAAGCAGGTGTTCCCAACTAATGGTTGCTGTGTTTCCTGCATGCTGCGTGGCTCGTGATCAAGGGGCAACCCGAAACGCGTAGAGCTGTGTGCTTTATGGACAGTGCTGGCAGCAATTGGCGGAACTCTGGGTGGCTGAAGGTGTCCTCCGCTGTGGCCTCCTTACAAGGGCAACCTTTCTGTGTGTTTATATATATATATATATATATATATATATATATATATATATAGAGAGAGAGAGAGAGAGAGAGATATATATATATATATGCAGACACACATACAAACATAAATATGAGTTTGTGTGTTTATATAGGTATATATTTATATATAGTATTAAATATTAGTGGAATATGTTTAATTTACATTGTTACATGTATCTATTAAAAAAACATTTACTACTAACCAACTATATGAAAAAAAAGATATTTGTCTATTTTTGACGATGTTGATGTGAGCAATAATTTTTTTCCAATATTTTTGTAGGTACTATTATGAGTACAGGAGCACAATATTATGGTAAAGGATTTTTTAACACAATATTTTTGTCAACTATATTATTGTTTAGCACGATATTGTGTCAGTGATTCGCTATATGTCTATACATAGCTATATATAGATATGTGTGTGTAATTGACATTATTATGTATATACTGCTTTTCAATAAAAAATTATTTAAAATAAAATATCATTGAAACTCAAGCTGATAATTCGGGCATGTTGCACGGGTCATCACAGATCCATGATGGGTTTTAGGATTAACTTTATTGGGAGGCCCCATAAGCACACCTTGCAGGGAGGCCCCCTAAGGTTTTGTTACACCACTGCTAGAACCCCTAACCAACTAGCATCAGTGTCACATTAGCTATTCGTCCTATTGCAAAGGAACCAATGATTAGACAACCCAGAACATGCGACTCAGGTTACACTCAGGAATGGTGGGAAGCAAGAACACTCTTTCGTTATACTCTCATACCAGTCCACAACAGGAGTAAAAAAGAGACACAGAACAGGTTAAAATATTTATTTTAATGACGTGCTCCAAGATGCAGTCACTTTACTAACATAAGCAGACATATGATAAGAAATATTATGATTAGCATTGTTACAATTCCATAAAACACAAAAGGAGAAATCATATTACAGTGATGGTGAAAACAGGTCTTATAGAGCCTAGTATATCACCCTCCCTAGCTAGGAACTATGCTTTATAAAATATAGAAGGTCTCTTAGGCTTGTGTGGGGGACCCCATACCTCCAAGATCAGCAGGAATGAATCACATCAGGATCTGCAAAAGCTCTCTGTCTCTCTGGACCTCTGCGCCTGACCCAGGACCACCTCTCCTTCAGGAGGAAGCTGAAGACCTGGCTGTTCGAGCAGTAGCGGCACCCCCTCCCCCCCCCCCCCCCCCCAGCGCCTTGAGACCCTACGGGTAGGTAGCGCGCTATATAAGTGTCATTGATTGATTGATTGATTGATTGATTCTTCCAAGTGCCTGAAATCATGCCTACAGTGCAATATTAAAGGAGCCAGAATCACCGTTGGCTTGCAGCTGCATGTATTTTATGTCTAAAACGTGAGCCAATCAGCCCGAACAACAGCTACCTTGTCATGATAACCTCGGAGGCTTTAGCACTCACTGTGCAGACTAGGGTCGCGATGTAAGTCTAGGGATGCTGAAAACAAGCCTTTCTCATGTGAAGAAATTCACTCAGTCTAACTTACAACAACAGCTATATGCAGTGCTGTGTGCATAAAGCAGCAAAAGGTAAAATGGTGTTTAAACTTCTAATAAGTCTATGCTAACATAGCAATGTGCGCAACAAGGCCCAGACCTCACTACACCGGTATGTGTGTTCTGCGAAAATTAAGAAATTCTACCAGGGACTGTAATTTCTTTAATATATTTGGAGGCTGCAACTGTGTACATTTCTCCAAAAAATGAGGTGCAAGGCTCTTTCCCTTGTATATAGGTGTGTACCTTAGGAAAAGGACACTCAGGAAAGTTATATTAGACTTCTTGAAATTGAATTTAAAGCCAATTTCAGCAAATCCTGATATTATGCGAGCTACTCTGGCCAAATGTGGATTTAATTAATCGTCTGTAAGGTAGATATCATCTACATAGGACGATGCGCATCAGTCAATATCATGTAGAATTAACATTAGGCATGCAGCAAATAGTCCTGGGCTATTCGTATAGCCCATAGGGATCCTTGCATATCTCATTTGAAAGCCAAGCCCTGAGAAAGCTGTCCAATCTCTGCTTTCATGCAGTAGATTGTGGCTGAAAAAAACGTTACACAGAAAACTAACTAAATTAATCAAAGAAGAAAGATTATTACTACAAAAACAACACCACATAAAAAGGAAGATACCCTTATAACATACTATATGTGTTCTGAACTGCAAAAGTGTGTGCATAACTGTTTAAATGTCTATAGTCTAAGATATTGCGATAAGAGTGATCCAATTTTAAAACAAGAAAAAGAGGATTATTCATCTGAGAGACACAGGGTTTAATTACTACCTGGTCCTCCAATTGGGAGAGTATTTCTCTAACAGTTTCTTTTGCATCCCATTTTATAGGGTATTGTGGTTGCACTTGCGGGTTAGACCTTAAGGGTATAACATGATAAGGAGATTTCTTATCCCAGCTGACATGATTGGGCTATGGCGCAGGGGCTAGTGCAAGAGCCCATTCTGCTGCATAAGCTTGTTTGACTTGTTCAGGGACAAGGGCAGAAAGGGAAGAAAGTATAACATCCTCACCTTGTGGGGATGTGTGTACAAACTGTGGGGGCCAATCGACCTCTGCAAGAAGGATGTCATAGGACAAGGTAACATTTCCCAGAATATTTCTTTAATAGTGTGCTGTACATCACCCTCGATTTGAATGTCTAGATTATATAATCTATCAGGAGGGTCTACGCAACTGTAATAAAGGTATCAGTTGCTCTTGCTACCAGAAACTGCTGGAGATTCTGGTGTACTATGGTGACCTCTGCAGCACTGTTGAGGAGAGCTACTGCCAAACTCCTGTTCAGGAGGAGGGTTCTCTGTGGCATATTTAGTAGTTATAGCCGTAACTTTCGTTTTCTGAAAAGGGGCTTTATATTGAGGAGGTTTTTCCTCCTTCTTTATCTTTACGTCAGACGAGCTTTGTGTCCCTCTTTTCGGTTTCACATACTCTTCTTGTCTGCGTACAGATTGGCCTCCTCTGTCGTATTGCTGGTCATACGATTCCTGAAAGGGACCAGGAGAACATGTATCAGGAGCCTGATACCTGTCTGCAGTCTTGATTTTAGTGTGATCACGAAAATCGTAAAGACTCTCAGAGGACTATAGGCGTGGAAAACCTCCACAAGGTTTACCTTTTTGACGCTGTTTAAATGTAACCCATGGCTTTGAAACAAACTCATGGGTTTGCTTGGTTTCCTTGTCTGTACTAGGTTTGCCAAGAGTTGGTTTTGTAGGTCTGGTTCCCAAATGATTGCGTCCCAAGGATGTGTACACTTCACCAAAAATTATAGACAACTCACGTTTACGGTCGACTTGTGCAATCACTGCAAGCTTCTGGTGTATAGTCAGAGATGCTGCTTCCCCTTTAATGTTAGTCAGAATCATTGTGGATACTACGGGAAAGTTTCCTATTAGTTTCATCCCCAAATCCAGGGCAGCAGCTGCCCCATGTTCATTCTGTGTCTGTTTTAAAACATGTAGTAAGACGTACATTGAGGGAGTGCCAAGATGGGTAGTATAGACAGCGACAAAAACTGTCCCCCAGGTGTTACAGTCTCCAATACCAGGAACCATCCCAGGGGTAAGCGCATAGTCAAATTTCTGTGCTTGTCTAGTGGTCCAATAAGGGGAAACACAGCTTCAATTTAGTCAATTTTTTTGCAATCCAAAATGGAATTTTCTCAGGATTAATGGTTCTTTTACCCAATCCTGAATGCCCAACTACAGGACTTATTATAGGCACTGCAGGCAACTGGGCTTGCCCTGTCAGGCCAACTCTTGCTGTTTGTGCCAACAAGGTGCGCAAAACAAACTGAATTAAGCGTCTGTATAATGTAACTAGGCCATGGTATAAGGCTTGTGATTGCACAAGATTTTGATTAGACATATCAGGGTACGGTGTATATCCAGCTAAAGCTGGCCAGGTTGCCCCATCATTACTAAGGGGCCCAAGTATACTGGTGTAGGTACATGTGGAAGGGCGCCAAGGAACAAAGTATGGTGTCCCCAATAAGACAAAGGTATTTCCATGAGTGCATATGCTGTGTAAAGATTTGGTGCAGCTGGAGACGTGTATGTATGAAATGTATTTGTATTACCATCAGCATCTGGAAATTTGACCCAAGATAAAAAAAAAACTTCAAAGTGGTAAGAGGGATCCACTTCTAACACAAAAGTAAAAAACTATCTCCTGCATTAGCAAGTCCATGTTGAATTACATATGCCTGGACAGCAGTCCTGCAATTCAGAGGAATAGCAATAGGTTGTGGTGCTGCCATAATCTAAACAGTATGGAAAACAATTTGCAAAGCAGAAATGGGGTTTATCCTTTTAAATTCTCAAGCTTGAAAAACAAAAAGAATTAGATGCTTCCTAAACACTTTGGAGTATTAATCCCTAACACCTTAGACCACTCCGATGGTAGGTGTAAGGGTATTGTGTATATGCTCAAGCACTACTCAGGAGACTGTGAATAAGTGCCAGAACAGGCGTTGGTGGTGCCATGTTGCAGGGATTCTACTCAGAAATAGAAACAGAGCTATGCGTAGGACCACAGAACAACAGTATGTAGGGACTAAGGGCCCGATGTAGGTAAATCTCATTTACCGACTCTAGAATACCGAATTTTACCGATTCGGTATTCTAGATTCGGTAAATGAGATGTAGGTAATAAATCGGTAATTTTTAACGAATCGGTATGATTCAGTAATTACCGAATCGGTATTTAGCGATTCGGTAATTGCCATTGATTCCTATGGGCCTTGAGGCCCATAGGGATCAATGTCAACTACTGAATCGGTAAATACTGATTCGGTAAAATTACCGATTTGTCAAGGGGGACAGGGTGTCACTTTGACACCCTGTTGCACCCCTGATTCTAGCTTGTGTGCCATGTGACACACATACATGCCCTTAGGGCATGTACGTGTGCCACATGGCACAGGTGTACATGCACAGATGTGCATGTACACAGGAATTCGTTATTTACCATGAAATAGTATTTTATGGTAAATAACGAATTCTAAAGGGCCTGTGGCACTGTTTTCAGTGCCACCTACATCTAGATTTACCGATTCGGTCAATTTACCGATTCGGTATTTTACCGATTTGGTAACTTTACCGAATCGGGAAATTTGCTGAATAGGTAAATGTTAGGCCCCCTACATCTCAATCTCCAAATAACGGTCGGTAACGGCCGAAATCGGCCATTACAGACCGGTATTTGGCGACCTACATCTGGCCCTAAGTCACCATACCACATCACTACCTATGGGCCCAAATCTGACTAGCTAATAGTGCTTTACTTACCCTCCTAACTTGTCCAGAGAGACAAGTAAATTGGCACCCCAGAACACAACACTCTAGATCCTCTCAGGGGTCATGGTAGCCAGTCATCACCTTCCGTTCTCTCACTCATACATGTCCACAATAAATAAACAAGCATTAGAAATGCAATCGGGCTCGGATTTATTTGAGTTTGAGCTAATGGCATTGTAAATGGCAATGTCTTTTTGCCATGTGTTATGGAGTGTGTGCATGTGGTGTGTAGTGGAAGTATGTTGGTTGAATTGTAATTTTACCAATGGTGGCATGCTGTGCTTTATATGAATATGTTTAAAAGTAAAGTGTACCATACTGCGATTGCTTGGTGGAAAAGTGCACTGCCGGCTGGAGGTGTGTGTGCCTGGTGGAAGGGTGCACTGACGGCTGGTGGGTGTGTGCTTGGTAAAAGCGTGCACAGATGGATGATGGTTGTTGGTGTTTGTGCATGGTGAAAGCAGTCATTGACGGCTGGGGGTGTGTTGTTGTGTGTGTTGATTTCTGTGTGCTGGTGAGTGTGTGGTGGTGAGTCTGTGGGGGTGAGCCTGGGGAGTGAGTGTGGTGGTGAGTGTGTTGTGTTGAGTGGTGACGAGTGTGTGGTGTTGAGAGACTGAGGTGTGTGGTTTGTGTGTGCGTTATGTGTGTGTGGTGTATGTGTGTATGGTGTGTGTGTATGGTGTGTGTGTGTGGTATGTGTGTGTGGTGTATGTGTGTGTGGTGTTTTCTGCACACTCACACACTGCCCCTACACATTCACACACTGCTCACCCGCACACTCCCAATGTCACCCTGCATAGTCACACACTTTTTACCCTGCACACTCATTCTGCACACTCACACAATCTGCACCCTACACCCTTACACACTGTCTCTGCAGTCACTCTGCACTCACTGTCACTCTGCACTCACTGTCACTCTGCACTCACTGTCACTCTGCACTCACTGTCACTCTGCACTCACTCTGCACTCACTCTGCACTCACTCTGCTGTCACTCTGCTGTCACTCTGCACTCACTCTGCACTCACTGTCACTCTGCACTCACTGTCACTCTGCACTCACTGTCACTCTGCACTCACTGTCACTCTGCACTCAGTCTGCACTCACTGTCACTCTGCACTCAGTCTGCACTCACTGTCACTCTGCACTCAGTCTGCACTCACTGCCACTCTGCACTCTCAAACTGCACTCTCAATCTGCACTCTCAATCTGCACTCTCAATCTGCACTCTCAACTCTCAATCTGCACTCTCAACTCTCAATCTGCACTTTCAACTCTCAATCTGCACTCTCAATCTGCACTCTCAATCTGCACTCTCAATCTGCACTCTCAATTTGCACTCTCAATCTGCACTCTCAACTCTCAATCTGCACTCTCAACTCTCAATCTGCACTCTCAACTCTCAATCTGCACTCTCAATCTGCACTCTCAATCTGCACTCTCAACTCTCAATCTGCACTCTCAACTCTCAAACTGCACTCTGCACTCTGCACTCTCAATCTGCACTCTGCACTCTCAATCTGCACTCTCAATCTGCACTCTCAAACTGCACTCTCAAACTGCACTCTCAAACTGCACTCCACACTCTCAATCTGCACTCTCAAACTGCACTCTGCACTCTCAAACTGCACTCTCAATCTGCACTCTCAATCTGCACTCTCAAACTGCACTCTCAATCTGCACTCACAACTCTCAAACTGCACTCTGAATCTGCACTCTCAACTCTCAAATTGCACTCTCAATCTACACTCTCAATCTGCACTCTCAATCTGCACTCTGCACTCTCAATCTGCACTCTCAAACTGCACTCTCAAACTGCACTCTCAACTCTCAATCTGCACTCAGAACTCTCAAACTGCACTCTGAATCTGCACTCTCAACTCTCAAATTGCACTCTCAATCTGCACTCTCAATCTGCACTCTCAATCTGCACTCTGCACTCTCAATCTGCACTCTCAATCTGCACTCTCAATCTGTACTCTCAAACTGCACTCTCAATCTGCACTCTCAACTCTCAATCTGCACTCTCAACTCTCAAACTGCACTCACAACTCTCAATCTGCACTCACAACTCTCAATCTGCACTCTCAACTCTCAATCTGCACTCTCAATCTGCACTCTCAAACTGCACTCTCAATCTGCACTCTCAATCTGCACTCTCAATCTGCACTCTCAAACTGCACTCTGCACTCTCAAACTGCACTCAAACTGCACTCTCAAACTGCACTCTCAAAACTGCACCCTCAAACTGCACTCTGCACTCTCAATCTGCACTCTGATTCTGCACTCTGATTCTGCACTCTGATTCTGCACTCTCAATCTGCACTCTCAATCTGCACTCTCAATCTGCACTCTGCACTCTCAATCTGCACTCTCAACTCTCAATCTGCGCTCTCAAACTGCAGTCTCAACTCTCAATCTGCACTCTGCATTCTCAATCTGCACTCTGATTCTGCACTCTGATTCTGCACTCTCAAACTGCACTCTGCACTCTCAAACTGCACTCTCAAACTGCACTCTCAAACTGCACTCTGATTCTGCACTCTGATTCTGCACTCTGATTCTGCACTCTCAATCTGACCCTCAACAGCACTCATGAATCTCTTCCTAAATGAAAGTTGAGCTTTCCATTTGTGACAATTTGCTTCATTAAGACTGAGCAGGAGAATCTCCAGCTCATGGAGTCTAGAGATGGCCGTGAGACCCCTCCCGGCCAGCTCTCCCGGGCAGCTTCGGCTGCCCACCCCAGGAGCGGAGGGGATTGAAGACAAGTCCCCCTCTAGTGGGGCATTCAGCCCGAAAGACATGAAGGTAAAGACAGAAGCGGAGGAGCTGGCAGAGGAGCAGGAAGAGCTAGACCCCCGGATACACTGCTCCGAGGAGAGATTTTCACAAAGTTCTTTTCTTTCTAGCACTGGTAACTGTTTGAAAAAGTGAACCATGTTTTTGAGAAATAGGTAAACATATGTGCTGCCCCAACATTCAGTCAGTTGTGTATGATGTCAAAGTTTCCGCCGTGCGATGCTTTCCAAAACACGCGTTTTGGGGGAAGAACAGCGGCTCTGATTTTTGTTCACCACAAACTCATAAACTGGCCTATAGGATTATACAATTTTGCAGGTGTGGTGTTTTCCGCATAATTATGGATTTGCCGCATGCGCCGTATAATCCATCATCTGATGCATGGTCTGCAGAGGTTAACAACAAATTATTCTTGCTAAAAAAAACGAAAAGGTACTTAAAAGCATGGCCGCAGAGGCTGCCCTTCGAAAGGCCCTTTGCAGCCGTTGATTGGCCCCTTTCTGTTGCTACGGTGTATTTAGGTGATACACTTACTTGTGAGGTGAAACATTCGTACACAGTCTTAACGTGTAAGAAATGGCAAAGTAAGAAAGTAATACTACGGTCAAATGTGCTGCATTATACTACATTGTTTGCCTTTTTACCTCATAATTTTGTCAACCCTGGCGCATGATTTGGACCTCTCCTGCCACATAAATCTTGTGGCCGTGGCCACATGCCCTGAGCCGCTGGGGCCACAGCGGGTTTGTTTTCTTTAAGGACCAAGGAGGGGTGTAGGTGGGGGGCGGGGAGGGGGTGGAGCTGGCCTGACTAGGCGCTACATTTCTAATGCCTCTAGAACCACAGTAACAGTTATCACCTAAGTCACATAGAAAATAAAAGATATCGCATAGCATTATTTCAAAAATTCTGTAACTTTAAATAGATATTTATTAATATAAACATTTGCAGCGTGCCAGTGATACCAACTTTAGTAATGGCCTGTTTGAGACTTCCATTGAAAATCAGATTTTTTTGATTTGCTGATAATTTTGAGGCCTTTAGGGTCACCTGGGAGATTGAGAGGTTTTGCTACAGCAAGAGGGTTCCCAGGTGTAAACATGGTTACAGGGCACCCGCGCTGGAAGAGTTTACTTCCGTCTGGGGGCCCCCAGCCCCTCGGGTCTCTCACGAGCACCGGCCTGTCAAGTCAGGTTTCTACTGACAAATAAGTAAGTCCGCCTAAAAGACTCAAGCCATGCCATTTCAGAACTGCAACCCCCCATTACACCTTTCCTGACCCCTTAATGTCAGCAGAAGGGTCCCTAAATGGTGCTCTTGTATTTTGTATACCAACATCTCAAGGATAAAAGGCAGACCTAAGGATGAAAAGCTAAGTTGGCCGTGCTGGGCCTTGAGGCTACAGAAATAGCTCTGAAGCAGGTCTCTTAGTCCAGATAGCTGTCTCGTCTCAGTACCCTTTCTTCAAACCCGTAAAAGGAGGACGCACCACAGAGAAGTTTGCAAAATCGAACATAATAAAAAGCACACACAGCTCGAGCCCCTGTTTCATGAGCCAACCTTTCCAGGTCCTAGTGGTGCACGGGTCAAACTTAAATCTAGTTTTGCACATTTGCACGTAACATGAAGCTGTACACACCTATCCTCACACAATCAGCAATAGATGGGTCTAGACAACAAAGTGTCTAATTATGATGAAACCAATAGTATGTACCATATACACACATTTCTGCAACAGGGGCACAACCCGCAGAGGTGTTGTAAAGGGATTGGAGTGGAATCGGTGCTCTGAATCTGGTACACACAAACAGGTATGCGTCAGGGGCATTTTAGCGCTTAGCAATCACAACAGAAAAGGTCATATGATTTGTGGCGCGCAGACTCACAAACACCTGCAGAGAGTGCATGAACCCTCGGAGCTGTCATTGTAAAATTCAAACCTTTTGATCAGTGTGCGCACAGAAAACACAGGGCATTCCCCATCGAGCTATATTACATCGGAGCACGTGGCCTGCAGTGTTAGACGGACCGGGAGGGTCGGCCGAGATTACGGGGAGAGGTCTCCGGGGAGAGCCGTCTCCAACGACTGTACAGACAAGTAACTTCCCCCCCACAGACGGACACCACACAAGATTGAAGGTTAACGAGACTTTATATGCAATTCTTAGGTTACGATGATATGATACAAGGAGGTCTGGACTCAGGGGTCCCCTCGGTTCTAGGCTCTGGCTGAGGAAAGGGGTAGCGGGACAGTCTTGGTTACCAATGAGTGGAAAATAGCTCTCAATCCTCGAGCTCGGCGTTCTAGATGATCGGGCCGCGGCGGAGCCAGGCAGGTCCCGAGATGGACAACACAACCTGGTATTTTAATCTCAGCCCCTCGGCAGAGGAAACAGGCAGCGCCCCCCTCCACGGCCAGATTTACACAAAGGGGGCATCGCACACAGGCGCGCAGCAAGGAGGCAACAACTAAAAACACACCGTGACACAAAACATACAACGGGTACAGAGAGCAACCCCCGCCTCCAAAACAAACCCATCACTCACCTTCTCAAGTTCTGCACTTAGTCCAAAAGACCCGGCCTGGCATGCAGCAGCTGCGCGCTGAGCGCTGCTGAATGGTGAACGCGCCCGGCCATCTGGATTCACTTAATGAGGCACCCTGACAGCTCCTAATTAAGATTAATGGACGGCCGTGCGCGTAACCACTCACAAAATGCCAAAAATGGCGGACGAAAATTACATATCGCCTATCACGTCAAGGCTACTAAAAAGACAGCACAGCGAAGACGAATCACTAGGCAGATGCCATAAAACACTAAGGAATGTGTCTGGCCAGAGCCCTAGAGATACCTTTTTTTTTCTTTAACATTAGGAGCTCGAAGCTCCGCCCCCTTCGTGGGTGTAGGCCGAGCCCTAAAAAGAGACATGAAGAAAGCTTACAATATTTGTTGAAATTATTGTGCTCTATTATGTAGCAGCTGTGCTGCAACTAGAAAACATATGCAGGACAACAATGTGATTAGCATAATTAAGAGACCATACACAGTAAAAAGCCTCTCATATTGACTAATAGATCTGCCTAAGCCTACACTCACTGTGGAAGCACAGTGATACATTAAACATCTCTGGGATTAGTGGTGAATCCCATACTTGGCATACATAGATAGCTGTTCTACAACTCAGCTGGCGTAGCTCTCTCATCTCGGTAACATTGCTCTGTGAGAATGACTTCTCTTTGCTATCTAAAGGACAAGTCCTGGCTTATATGATAACAAATGTGTTGCAGCAGCAGCTGGATTTCTCTATTATGTCTAGGTGTTAGTGTCCGACCACAGAGAATAACAGAGAGCAATGTTGTTTGACCTTGTATGAAATGTTCCGACTGAATCCCAGCAGATGTTCAAAATCCAAAAACATGTGCAGCCTATTTGTAAAATAACAATGTAGCACAAAAACAATTGTGATATTTAGTAACGTGTGCAAAGCAAAAGCAGTTAGGCTAACATAGGGAAACATTTAATTGGGCTCCTTGAGGGAACATAAAACACTTACACCAACTTGGCAGGTCTGTACAGCTCCCTAACAGCCTCTATACAGTACTCCCTGCCGCTCAGGGGTCCCGCAGCACCTGATAGCAGTGCAGCTTCAAGTAGGATGTCACCTACTGCAAGCACTCAGAGCAAGGGGTGATCAGAACACTCTGGCTTTGCAGGCACTCTTTTTCCTGAGGTCACCCTTGTCTTGGTCGGTCTTTGGGGAGGGGAGCACGCTAAAACTGCAGCCAAGACCCCACCCTTCCTACCAGCAGCCTCCCACAGAGACCTGTCTAGGCCAGCCCACTATAGCAGCCAGGTTTTAGGCATGCTTATGTGGGACATTTACATTATGTCAATGTGTCGATGTGTGACATTTCATTACCACATGTGTGACATGTGTGACACTTTACAGTGAGTGAAGAAGCTGTTATGTTCATATATCGAGAAGTGTGGCTCACCGGTTAGAGGAGGCAGACCCGAACGCAGAGGTCAGACCCGGGACCAGGGTTCAATCCCCGACGCGGCAGGGTCTTGAGCTCAAAATGTCCAAGGACTCGATAATTCTCGCCTCGGTGCCTACTCGAATCATGGGTTCACACTCTGCAACTTTGGGCAATAGCTTGCTTAATCTTCACTACGGCCCCACCGCGATGGGATGCCTGGCTTTCACCTTGGGGATGCCCAGTAGGGGTTATCTCGCATGGAAAAGCCAGGACCGGTTCCCAAAGCAAGCGCCTTGAGACCTTACGGTGAAAGGCGCTATATAAGAATGTATGATTTACGATTTATATAATCAGTCAGAAGTGGCATAATAATGCTGAATCTATAGTAAGCGACATCCTGAATCTGTCCATTGTTCTTTTACACTATAGATATGCAGTTAGGGGTACCTGTAATTAACATTTTATATCAGAGTAGCACATTGCCTCATTGAACAAAGTACTCCCAAATAACGTCATAGAAATTACATGTTGCCTTTTTAGGTCGAGCCTAGGCAGCGATTGCGCTGTCTCTTCGCGGCATGCAGTATTCACTCTGTGGGCTTACAGCCCGCCCATTGCCGTTTTATTAGTTCCTTCGAATGTCATACAAAAATGCTTGCTTGCTAATGGTTAATCCGTCCTCTTTATCCCTCCTTTTTTTCTTTTGTTTCCCCCATGGAGCACCGCCCAATTACTTGTATCTTTATGCTTCTGTGTTTATGTGTTGTTGGGGGACTATTTTTTTCTTTGATTCCTGCTTGAGTTTGTCATTGCTTCTGATTACACTTATCTGAAATCTCTCTCACAAATATGACACACGTTAACTTGGGTCATTTTCAGGAATGTGATTGTAAATATTTCTCTTTCCATCCATCCATTCGCAGGAGACAGCTGGCCCGCTCATCAGTGCGTGCGTCCACTTTTTTCCTTCATCGATAAAAAAACACATTGATAAATGAAGGACAACTTTGAGTTTTGAGCTACCTTCTTATGTCAAAGATTGTATGTCTAATTATCTTCACAAAACCCATACATCCACGAGCGAAGCTGTGGACTTAAAGTTGTGGATAAAAATGTTATGTTTTTGGAAGCTAAACTGTGCTTGGAAGTGAGAGCCTCAATCCAATATAACGTTGTGAGTCCCTTGAAGGTCTGGGTAAAACAGTGTGATTTACGAACGATTAGCAGGACTTCGATCGTTCGGTCATATATACACTTCTTGTTCCTCCCAACGGTTTCCAACCCCCACGTCACTCCTCTCGGTTACTTAAATTAAATTCCATACCACCTCTTCCCACCCACATCCTGTTCAACTTGCCTGGCCGGCCTTATTGCTTCAAGGCTAATTTTTTAAGGACTCCTTTCGCATGGGCGTAGGAAGTGTGGGGGAAGAGGGGGACATATCCCCCCCCCAGATTTTAGAGTGGGGGACACGGGGGACAAGGGTGGGGGGGACGAGGGGAAAAAATAATTTCCCCTCTCCCTTCTGTTATTTGCAGGGCCATTAGCACGCGAAAGCGCTACCTAATGGCCCTGCACTTGACCTGCCTGGAGTCAAAAAGGCCACCCGCCCTCTGCCCTATGTTATGCTGCATGAAGGCTCAGTGTTCTGGGAAGGGCAAAGAAGGAAAAAACTCTGCCTCTTTTCCTTCATGACCAGAGAAATTAAGGACAGTATCCACTTCCCCAGATCTGTCTCTGGCAGCTGCCCTCCTCCCCCTCTCTCTCTCTTTATTCCTCCATCTCTTTCTGTCTCTGTCTCACTCTTCCTTACGTGCTGATTTTCTTATTCCAAACTACAACCTCGGGACAGAGAGAAAAAAATTAAATACCTAAATAAAGCAATACAGAGTAGTCAGCAGACAGGCCAGATTGTGTTTTACGCTCACACACATTAGCGCCACTTTGAATAGTTTACCAGTGAAGGCGCTACTTTCTTGTTATCTTCTTTCTTTGTACAACATTGTTTTCCCAGGGTAGGGAAGTGCATCATTCCTAAAGGGATTGCAATGCATGGTTAATGGGTGGTGAAGAAACATTTAATATAATCGTTTTCAACTGTTTTAATTATTTTTGCTTCTAAAATGTGTACCACAGTTCTGTATTTAGGAACATGGTCTTTTTTAAACCAAACTGCTTACACTTTGTAAGGATATAAGCAATGAACATTGAAACGGGTCCCTTCCTGGTCCTGTAGCCATGTCCTGAACTTTTCAGGCAAAATCATCTACTGATTTCTGAATAATGAGTTTAAACCCGTTAAGGTAACCATGTTGTTCCTGATTACATTTCACATATGTTGCTTATTCTTGCATTCCCTATGAGTGTTTGCTTTTTCCAGGGTGTTATTAATATTTTTCAAGCACCATTTTACTGTTGTCCAGGGCATAATTTGAATTTAGTTGCAGCACAATTTAGTTGTAGCTGAAGGCAGTGCCAGTTTCTCTCCATGGGGCAGTATGGTGTTCAGTGTGGGAGAGGATGTGGCACTCTGGCCAGAGCTGCTGAATTTGGAACTGGAGAACCATGTTCAACTTTCATGAATCCACCAGATTACACTCCTGACAGAGCTCATTCCTATGCTACACCTTAGAAGGCCCAATAGACCTTAGAAGCCCTGGTGTCTTAGCACCCGCAGGTGGACCCTAACGGTGGCAAGTGTGAGTTAACCTTGAAGGCTTGTCCACCAGAATCCATACTGCAGTTCACCTCCAGTCTTGTGCAGTGCTTAATTTGTAAACAAATAAGTGTTGGGACCTTCGTGATGGGGCCACCGCAGTTTGCACCACCCATTTCCACAGCCAGCGCTGCCAATAGCAGAACTTACACAACTACTAACCATTACACTGCTACAAAAATGCTTTGTGTGGCTGGTACTAGTTGTTTTAAACATGTATTGAATTAATAAATAACTGTTTTCCTGCTCATCTTTAAATGAGCAGCTGTTCCAAGTGTCGGTGCTGGCAATTAAGTGCAGGTGCCGAGCGCCGGAAAGCACCGGCTCAAATTAAGCACTGGGATTACGGGCAGGCATACGAAGAAGCACACCCTAGATCGACAGTGACGCTGTCACTAAGGTCACAAGACCCTTGAGGCCAGTCCACCTCACCCATTGGCCTTTTTCAGCAGTAGTAGTGCAACTTACCAGGGGTTGGCAATGCAGGATTTGCATGCACACCAAACTTAGGGGGTGATTATAACAATGGCGGTGGGACTGCCACGTCACCCCGTCGGTGGCAGTCCCACCGCCATCAGTGACTGCATCACCGCCCGCCATATTACAGTGCAGTTCCCTGGTGGTCGGAAAGACCAACCGCCACGTACCCGACGGGCTCCTTGAGCCCGCCAGTGCGGTGGAGGGGCTCGCGGTTCCATCAATGCTGGTGGTGACTACCAGGCACCGCTGTAGGAATTACGATGTCCCTTACCCGTCATGGAAAAGCTGGCAGAAAGGGACATTTGGGGGCTGTAGCAGGCCCTTTTCCCATCAGCCCCCAGACATGGGACCTCGGGGGCACCTATTATGCCCCCCTACATACCACTGCATCATGTGGCAGGCACTGCATTATGCCTGCCACGTAGTGCAGTGATATATTTATCATGTCCCTTTTTACATTGCGGCGGATGATGCAGCCAGCAGCATCTTCTGCAATGTTAAAGATAGGCACTGTGAACGCCAGAGTGGCGGCTGTATTGTAATGCCTATCGTGGGGCTGCCGCCTTGAAGGTCGGCGGTCCCATTCCCGATTTGATGGCAAACGGACTGAAGTGCGCCTGCCATCATAATCAGCCCCTAAGTTTGCAAACTTCATGGTCTCTGCTTCATGCACAAACAATTTTAACACGTGCAGCCTGCTTTCGGGCCACTGAAGTAATAAAACAATGGAGACCAAAATTATGTTGCAGTGTTGACTAAATTATGCAACAATAAAAACGCTGCAGCGTAATGCGGTACATTTTATGATACTTTATTATTTTGACTTATTTTGAAATATTTATACATACTAACAGCCTCTGCAAAGCTTTTGCCTCATTAGTACCTGTGTAACATACAAATGCAGCAAGAGGAAAGGTGACAGTCAATCTTTGGAAAGGGCCCTACACTTCCCAGCAACATAAGTCACATTTCTTTGGTAATTTTTGATCCATTTGAGCTACAAAATTGTTTTGGGTGAAATCTTTAGATTATGCAGCAGATGATGCATTATGCGGCAAATATGGTACAGCCATACTTAAGTGGAAAACCAACATTGTAGTTGATCGATTTGTAAGTATTCCAAACCCAAAATTCGAGTTTGAGCACAATTTGCATTTTAAAATCAGTTCTACAATACAGGGCTACTTTTAAACTGACCGCAGGCTTCAGCAGTGCACACATGCAAGAGCAGGAAGGATTGCTGGCCTCTAAAGTGCCATGCCCTATTATATTCTAGGGACTTAAACATAGTTTGAATCCCTGTGGCCTATTATGTGCTAGAGTCTTATAGGAGAGGTCATGTCAATCATAGGGGTACCCTAACCCATAGTGCACCCTAGTGTATGTAGGTGATTTCACTGTATTTTTAAGTGTCTCCTTCAGCATAGCACTGGGCCTCGTTGGGCAGAGGCCAGGGCCAGTCAGATTCACATAGCACCAGTAACAGTCAGCAAAAAGTTGGGGAGTGCCAAGGGCACAAGATGGCTTTGCAACACTAGAGAAGAACAAAGTCAGAATTTAAAACATAACACCATGGTTGGGGGTGCTCTCTAATAATCAGAATTGATTTCTATCCTAATGAACCCATTTTCCAACATGAGGAAAAGGAAATATTGGGGAAAAAGGATAACATTCTATCCTATACCTTGAAGTTTTCATGCAGCTCTTTGATGACGGTTAATAGCTCACTGTTCAATGTTAGGATTTTAACTTATAAACTGCAAATACCAAAAGAATCTCTCAGACAAAAGCAGTGACTTATTTATATGATATTCATTTTGTGATCTGCCTGGTACTCGTTCTTTACAGCAGTCATATTACCCCACTGTGGCTACCTTACCATGAGTCAAAACTTCCACTAGACAAACCTCTGGTCTCTCTCAATAAAGAACATTAATCACCGAAGTTATCATCACACTTTTATTGTTGCCTAAAAATTGCTGGAGACCAGGAATACAGCAGCAGGTACTTTTCAACCTGTAATGCACTTGCAAACACGACGCCCCCACCCTAAGTCAGCGACCTTTGTTTGCTTGGTCATGAATATGCAAAATTCATATGCATTTTTTTTAACATTTGGTCTGATTACTATGTGAATGTAAATAACAATAAAGCATACATGCAAACTGTGACTACATACCTGCTTTTTTCAATATTTCACATCAAAACTATGCAATTGTATTTGTTTAACGGGCAGTGATTTGTATAGGGTCACTGGAAAGTCCACAAGGTTGTCACGGTCCCCCCCAGAATTTTATTGTCTCCTACTCCCCTGTCCTTTCGCACTTTAGACTCCGGGAGCAGAATTAAAAGGGCTTGTGTCAGCGTGACGTCATTCGCGAGTGCTCTGCCTACATTAACTTTGTTCTCAAGGTTGCTTTTACAAGGCTGCATCCAGGTCACCAAAATATAATTCTGCAACATCTTTTCTAAAGCGGAAGAGCAGAGTTGTTAGACACAGGTGGTGGCATAAATCACTATCCAGTGCAGCATAATGTAATATTTTTATTGCAGTTTTATATAGGGCATAATCAGCCCAAGCGTATCAAAGGATTTTACATGAGCACCTGTTACATTACACAAGGTCAGATCATGCCTATATATTGTATTTATTTATTTACACTAGAAAGTGACTGTAAAAATGTGTTTCTTTGTGTTTGTGCATTCCACAGAGTGCTCGTGTTTTCGTTTTCACTCGCTTCATCCTCGGGTGCCTCATTCCCCCCTTCCACCCGGCACATCAAAACCAGCCAAATCGCCCTCACATCCAAGCATTCTTTATTTATTTCAGCTTTATTTAAACACTCTACACAGTGCATCTTTTTGCTGGAAGTGGCTGCCATATGCTTAGGAATTTTACATGGCTTTCACCCATGCTGATCAGTAACCGTGATGCTAGTCAGCATAGGTAAGAGACATCAACATCAACAAGCAAGTTTAATGTAAAAAAATAAAACACACATAAGCAACACTTGCTAAACACATACATTATTGCAGTCCAAAGAAGAAAAAAACACAACTACCTCTCACAAAGGCGAGACATATTGGCTTTGACAATGCTTGTTTTAAAAGGCGACACAAAGTAACATACTTTCAGTCCCTAAGCGCTTCTTTCGAGAACCCATACCATAAACAACATACTGTGTCCTTTCCGACATTTATAAAGTTTCTAGCCTATATTTGATAATGGAGAACTGTATTACCTTCCCACATAATAAACACCCACTAAGCTGTCTGTCATTTAAAATAGTAAATGACTTGCTGATTACTGATGCATTATCGCTGGTGACAAACAGGACGCGATCTGCAGAAGAGAGATGAATCCACATAACATAATGTGTTTCCAGTTCCTCTCCAGTTCTAGGCTTTGCCGTTATGGTCAAGGTAGGACACGGCGTTAATCATCAAGCAGCCATCCAAAATTATGTCTGACATGGGGAGGGGGCGTGCTATTGAGAGGAATAGCAGGGCTTGAAATGCAGGGAAAGCAAAATCATCAGCATGTGTAGTGTTAGCGCTCTAGCCTCGCTAGCGTGCGTGTGACGTAACACGCATAGGGCTAGAGCGCGTATGTCTGCGGATGCGTGAACGGCGGTTCGTGCCTGGGCAGAGCGAGTCGGAGCGCGATCGCAGTAAGACGCCCGGCGCTCTTCCTATTAAGTGTCACGCATTAATAAACATCTTGCGACCTGAAACCCCGTAGTAGAGTAGTTATTGGGGGAAGCATGGGACTCCACAGTGGCGACGAGTTGTGGGATCTTTCCCCACAGACACGAACAAACAAAAAAACAGTGGAGAGAAGGAAGAACCTGGGACGCCCCAACTGATACCACCGCAGGACGCACGGGAAGAACGCGGCAGAGGCGCAGAGATCTAGACAATCACACCACGTGTCCAGGAGTCAAGCGACGCAGCAACCTACACAGAAGCATGGTAGGAAGGCGGCAGTGCCCCCACCAAGGCCCTGGCGGAAAATGGAGACCACGTGGAAGGGGGAAGAGGAGAATCCAGTCCCAACACGACACAAGTAGAGAGCGCCAGCGCACCGGGCAGCCCCAGGAATCGGGGAGGAAACAACAGCAAGCCCGGCAGCCCCAGGATCCAGGAGGGCGAGCCAGAAAGACAAGCCAGAATGAGTAACCAGGCGTCCTCAGTCACGGCACCGATCCCATTTCTACCCAAGCCGGGTGAACCCCAGATGAAATGGGAAGACTGGAGGGAATACTTCAAGAACTACCTTGAAGCCCTAGAAGACGAATCCGGAGATGAATTCACCGACGCGAGAAGGAAACGAATACTTCTACACAACCTGGGCCCGGAAGGAATAAGGGTGTCCACGAACATAGCAACGACGCCTCGACAAGCAGCCGATGCAGACGTCTTCAAGCAAGCTCTAGAAGACCTAGACGCTCACTACCGCCCAGCGGTATGAGTCTCCATTGATCGGTTCAACTTTCAACAGAGGAACAGCATGTCCTCATGTCACTAACAGGACAGAGCAAAATGAGGGTCGCACCTGAGAGGTGCCACCTCTCTGCTTTGGTGGCCGGCGCGGCTAGGAAATAGCAGAAAGTTGCTCTCTCAGTCTGCCTGGGCCCATCGAGATGCACTGCAGTTCGAGTAATCATGATCCTGAGTTGAATGCTCACCCTCGCCAAGCTTCCCTTATAGAAACCACGTGATCCATCTAGAGTGGCTTCTCTTAGAGAAGCCATGTGGGCCATGCAGAGACGCTCAGGGGCTGGGCTGTACTGTTTGGAAGAAGCCCTGCTCGCCTTTAATTTATAGTCATACAGACGCTAGCTTTCACCCTCCCATTCCAGTGAAGAAATGTAAAGCAACTGTCAGAGGCTCTGGGCACCAGCAAGCACTACCAGAGCAACCCCATCTTAGCACTCTGGCTACTTTTCTTAAATGCAAACTCCTGGAGCATGCCTTGCACTAGGATAGTGCCATGGGTGCTATTATGTGTGACTAATGCATTTTAGTGTGGTGATGCAGACACCAAGACCAAAATTGGTTAGTCTAACCCACGATGCGTGGCCCGTGGCAGGGCTGGCACATGACTGCCCAAGGAATCCAGGTTTGATCAGAAGCTCTTTGCCACCAATGTGCAAAACATACCATGTCTCATGTACCTTCAAGCTGTTCTCTAAGTTCCGACACTACAAACGCTAACAGCATGCAAAAAAGGATGCCTAAACCCTAAAACTTCTCCCCACTCGACCGGGTCAACGATCCGCCATGAAAAGACTGATCTGACCTACAGCAGAACCCTCAAACTAATAATATTAATAATAATAATACTGATATTTCTAAAGCGCGAACAGCTACCTCGCATGGAGGTGTCCCGGTGCTAAGTGAGCAGCTGAGTGTGACGGGAGAGGAAGAGACTTAGATTTTTTGAGTGAACAGCCATGTCTTTAATTGCTTCCTGAAACTGGTCTCTGAAGTTGCAGATCGTGTCAGGATCGGTAAGTCATTCCACAGTTTTACCGTTCCAGCGGAGAAGGTGCTGCCCCCAAGTCGAGCCTTCAGGACTCGTGGGGCATGTAGCAGATTCAGTGAATTTGATCTGAGGGACCTTGCTTGCTGGTATCGGGGAAGTCGCAATTTAAGGTAGTTAGGACAATTACCCCGTAATACCCTAAACGCCAGGGTCTGAGCCTTAAATGGGATCCTGCTAGCCACTGGAAGCCAGTGCAGACCGCGCAGATGTGGAGCGACATGATGTCTGAAAGGAATATGTTTTATCAGCCTCGCAGCCGCATTCTGCACGGTCTGTAAACGCTGGATCAAATTTTTCGGTAAGCCAAGATAGAGGCCGTTAGCGTAGTCCAGCCTCGATGTGACAGTCGCATGGACTACAACTTTGCGGCAGTCTTCCGGTAACAGATCAAGACATTTTCGGAGATTCCTAAGTTTGCTTAGGCACCCCGCTGATACCTGCTGGATGTGGGCAGAAAAAGAAAGGATATCATCCCATCTCAACCCCAGGTTTTTTGCACTACTGCTGGGAAGAGGCGGAGGGCCCATTTCAGACGGCCACCACAAATCCGGTGGGGGCCGCAGGCCTTTTCCAAAGAAAACCACCTCCGTCTTACCTGCGTTCAATTTTAATTTGTTGGTATTCATCCATATAGCAATGTCGCGGAGGCAACCTTTAAACTTGCTAAATGCTTCCACAGACAGTTCTGAGTAGGGAAAAACCAGCTGAGTGTCGTCAGCAACTAAACTTTGCCATGTGTCTACACCCCCGTGGCCTATCTCTGCCAAGGTCTGCCTTGGGCTGCGCCTCTCGCTGGAAGAATTCGGGAGGGGAAGAATGCCATACTGACTCTGTTACCCCCGGATGTATCACTATAGATTCTTAAACTTCTTGCAGGTTAGTGGGGGTAAATTTCATATCGTGAAATCCCTACCTTCCCCTGACCCTCATCTGAAGGGCATTAACCTTGTTTCAGTCATACCTAGTGTTGACACCTGGACATTTTTTACCAGCATGACCAGTAATTTAATGCCCAAGACACCAGGTAAAAAAATCTTAGAAAATCGCCTGAAGCCCTTTTTTCCCCTTATCAATGTATACTAATAAGATGAACGCACTTTAAAATGTATTCTAGAGCTGCCTTAATGAGCCCTGACTGATACACTGATAATTGAAGTAAGCAGAGAGGCCATGTTTAACACGAAAACAGGCGATTTTATTTAAAGCTGTTTTTAAGTACAATGTTTAGTCATCATTAAGGGATGTAGACTGTGCGGCTACAAGGCTGAAACTATTGGGCACATTATTTACTTGTGTCAAAAGTTATTACACCTCAGCAACATAGCTGCCAAGGTTTCAAATTGCTTATGTGTGACGTTTTCATAATTTCAGTGTAATTATGAGGGACATTTCAATGACTATGAGTGAAAGTTTCTCGCAAGCAAAATCAAGCAACAGAGATATAAAAATGGCCTCGGCACTCGCCCCTCTCAACCATACACTCCTATGTCAGATCTTGCAAGGCTCCAATTTTTACTCGCATTAGACTTGCAGTATGCATATTCTAGTGCTTTCAGTCGCATATGGGACATTGGAGCCGTAGAATACAAAAATCAATATCCACCACTGCGTCAACTAGGATTACATTTAGTGATTGTATTAATCAATGGACAATTTCATGAGATTAATGAAAAAGAATGCTTTTCTCATCTATTTTGCTTAACTTGGTAGGTCAGTGCTTCACCTCTTGAGCTGTGTGATTTTTTTAAAACTTATTTTTCCAGTGTACTCATGGTTAACAATCCAGCATGATTAATCACTACAATTTTGAAATAGCGAGCCAAATAGACAACAGTGCAATTGAAACATTAGACAAGCACAAATACAGAGAATATTCTCAGGATATTTTTCACAACAAAATTTGGAAGGTCCTCACTTGGCTCACCCAGAGCAGATTAATCCCAAGTGGCACCCCAGGATAGACCACCCAGGGACAAAGTAACAAATCGCAGCAACTTGATAAAGTGCGATGTGATGTACTTACCCCACTCTGGTGGGGACTATCCCACCTGGCGGTTGTGTGGCAGAGGTAGAGCTAGCCTCCAGCAAGTAAGCCTTAAGCGGCTCCCAAATATCTTTCGGACGGGAGGCAAGAGGTTGAGTGCTGGCATATATCTCACAATTGGTATTGCAGTATATAAGACTATGGAGCCAGTCCCTGACAGTGGGCAAAACTCTGCTACCCCATTTCAGCGATATCTCCCTC
Source organism: Lissotriton vulgaris (assembly GCF_964263255.1). Lineage (NCBI taxonomy): Eukaryota > Metazoa > Chordata > Amphibia > Caudata > Salamandridae > Lissotriton > Lissotriton vulgaris. The sequence continues at coordinate 162,867,758 of NC_141700.1, forward strand.
TTTGCAAGCAGAAGGGCAATGGCTGTGAATTTACGGATCTTTTTCGGGAGCCCCCCCCCCCCCCCACGTAGCCCAGTAAAGCAAGTTCCTGCAATGGGGTAACTTCCAAGTGAATCATTTGAGATATAGTGTCAAATATGGATCTCCAGAAAACCCCAATCTTAGCACAATTACACGTCAGGTGGGCAAAGCCGGCAAGTGGGCCACCACACTTGAGGCAATAGTTAGATCGATTTGAATCAATAGCACGTAGCTTGGCAGGGGTCATATATACACTTCACAAATATTTAAAATGTATGAGCTTATGTCTGCTGTTTAAGGAGACTTCCTTGGTTTGTTCACAACAGAAGGACCAGTGTGAATCCTGAATTGGGTGCCCAGGATCTCGCTCCCACGCCTCCCATATTTTGATGCCCCTACTAGGGATCAGTGTCATACATGCTTTATATTATCTTGAAATCAAGTGCTCTCCCCCCGGGCTTGTGATTAGGAGGGTGAGTGGAGGGAAGGAATCTGGCTTCAGTGGGTACTCTGCGATTTTGGCATGTCTAGCCCTACACATTCTAGCAAATCCATGAAAGGGGCCTTTCTAAACCGCCCACCTTCGGTACAGGAAAATACATTTCCCCCTGGGAACAAATCCCCAAATTTAGTCATGGAGTTCGCTGCTAGTGTACGCTGCACTGATTTCTCCTCCGTGATGGGAAGCCAAGGCTTATTTGCCAAAGGGATTTCCGATGAATACAAAGCACATCCCTGTCACTTTGGTCAATTTGCGCCAGGCCCAGGTGGTGGTGGACAATGTCTGAATGTCATTGTGATCTCACTTGGGAAAACCCTCGGGAACACAGAGCATAATGGAGCCGGAAGCACCAGATCTGCTTCAGGCCTGGAGTAGAGAATTCTTGCATCAGGATGATACCAGGAGTGGGCAAAGCTACCCTGAGTAACTAAATAGCATACCTGGGAATTTGGGACTCCGAACCCACCCCTCTCTTATGGCGAGACAAGGCATCCCAGCTAACTCTAGGCCGTCTACCCTCCCAGACCAATTGGATAAGATGAGATCTCAGCACGCGACAAAAAGTGTTGGAGAGGGGAATGGGTATGTTGTGGAACAGGTACAAGAATCTCGGAAGGACAGACATCTTTACCAGGGCTGCACGGCCCGCCAGGGATAGCGGAAGCTTCAACTAGCGCTCTACCTGCTGTACCAAGTTGTGTACCGAAGGGCCATAGTTTAGACTGATTATTTGCTCAGTGTCTCCATGTATCTTTACCCCCAAATACATGACTGACTCCTCACACCATGCGAGTGGGAATTCACATTCCCAGCTAGCAGTGCTCTGTGTGAGCGGGAAAATCTTAGATTTACCCCAATTAATACCCAGCCCAGAGTATCCGCCAAACCTAACTATCTCTCTGATAAGCGGTTCCAAATTTTCTTGGGGGTGTTGGACATACAGAATAATATCATCTGCATACAAGGAGATTAAAAGAGGGCCCATTTTTTTTTTTTTGTTGAAAACCTTTATTTAACATTTGCACACATATACAAAACCGGGCCTACAACCCCAAGGGCTGGCCGCTAAGCACTTCAGTATAGTATCACAGTCAGTTTCAAAGCAATTGTCTCTGGGGATCATAGTAGCTCAGATTACAAAGTACAGTGGTTGAGAGTGCAGTTCGATGCGAAACACGATAGGAGGTTTTCATTTTCAAAATAAAATAGAAAGGATAAAGGTATCATATAGTGACTCGGACCATGGGAATGGGGCGAACAGGAAAACGATGCGTCCATACCAAGTTCGCTACCCTAGCGATCAACGGCGTTTAAACATGCGACATCAGGATAAACAGCATATTATTAATATCCACATCGTCCTTGTTGTCCGCCCCCCAGCACCCAGGCCCCGGAGAGGTCTAGGCACAGGTGTAGAGATGAGGTTGCAGAGGAAGCCGAACCCACTACACTAACCCGGAAAAGAAAGGAAAGAAAGGCAAGAGAAGAGAAGAAGAAAAAGAGGCCATAGAACAAAGACAAAAACGAAATACCCACCCCCATACCCCCCCACCCTGCACCCCTGCAAATGACTACGGCCACCCCCCACGCAGCGTGCCTGTCGCCCAGCAACCAAAGCCCGAAATATAGAAGAAAGGGAAAGAGAAAAAGGTAAGAAAGCCCCAATCGAAAGGGGAAATCGGAGGAGGGCATAATACTACGGACTCCCGGTCTCCTTCCCCCGACCTAGCTAACTCTGCCCTGGAATCCGTTAGGACAGTGAAGCAATCCCGTCAACCATAATTTCACCTCGATAAGCCCAGACAAAGATCTCAACCCTGACCCCTACGATCAAATGTACTGAAATCGGTAATTAAGGGAAGTCCCTTACACACAATGTCCCATAAGTCGGCAGAACAGGAGCGCAGAGATGTTGATTGCTGGTACCACCATCGCCCCTCCCCATCTCCGAGGCCAAGCTTCGTCTCATCCGCCATCTTGAACGACCGGTGGAGGAGGGGGATCAATAAAGTCCAAAACCGCATACAGTACAAAGTAGAGAATACCACAGTGGGGACGTATAAATGTTCCGAAGGGTGCAGGATCGAAGGTTCCGACAGTTCAATTGGGTGTCCAGGCACACTCCAGTCTGGCAAATCCGACATAATGGGGGCAAACACTGTTTCCACCGCCGGGTCTAAATACACCTCCGAAGCATCCATTGCAAAGTGGGCTGGCTGCCGGGTCGCAAGCGTCGAGTCAGGGTCCGGTCTCGAGCCTGTGACTTCATCCATCACAGACAACAAGGCACGAGTCCGAGCTTTGATAGTGCCCTGAAGCGCCATAAGTGCCTCCATCACCGTTAACAAGGACGGGCCAGATCGAATCTGCTCCTTTAAACTTATTCTGTCCTCAGGCATGGTGAACCCAACGGAGAGGCGCCTTCTCCGGGGCAAAGTGAAACGGAGCAGGAATAAGCTAGGAGGGAACGGCGGTCAGCGAGCAGTGGTACGCGGCGAGGTGCCGATCCGGGGGGCTCGGCGTTATGGATGCCGGATCCCCGGTCATGGACCCTCACAAGACAGTACCTTGCGTCACTCGTCGCCTCACACGCTACAGGGCACCAGGCAGTTGATGGTAGCAGAACAATCGAGAAAAAGTTCGATTGAACCAAAGACCGGGCCCAACCGCATGCAGCAGCTCATTGTTGTTCAGCTCGGACCCGGCAGAGCCAGCACTAGAGATCCTGGCTTCCCAGGCAGGTTAGGCCTCAGTACGTTCTTCGACGTATCTTCGCTCCACGACGGCGGAAAACTCCGGGATTGCACCACTGGAGTGTGGGACGGATCACCCACACGGATCCGGTTCAGGTAAGCAGGATTGTCAACAGGATAGTGAAGCGTAGGACGGAGGTCAGCGGAGCCGGGAGACTATGCGGCCATCTTAGTTGGTGTCATAGCTCCTCCTCCAAGAGGGTCCATTTTGAACTGGAGGTCCGCTGTGCAGATGCCGTTCCTGAAAATGACAAACCAGCAGGTCCATTGCCAATATAAAAAGCAGCGGGGAGAGCGGACATCCATGCAGGGTGCCACGAGAGAGAGTGAACGAGGAGGACAGAGTACCGTTCAGACGGAGCCTAGCGGTGGGCCCGGCATACAACAATGCCGTAAGATAAATAAATCACATTAGGATACCAAGCTTTCTCATCACCGCAAGAAGAAGGGCCACTCCAGAGAGTCGAAGGCCTTTTCAGTGTCCAATAGGACCGCGGCCGTCAGGACTGCAGGGTCGATCCGATGTATGACCGAGAACAATGCACGCAGATTTAACGCCGTTTACCTGTGGGGGACAAAGCCTGACTGAGTTAGGGAAATTATATGGTCCAATAATAGGGTCAGTCGTAATGATATCATCTTGGCTAATATTTTATATTCAAGATTTAAACGTGATAGCGGCCTGTACGAGCCACCAAGAGCCGGGTCCTTCGGCTGTGTGTCCTTTGGCCAGGCTGGGAAGTAGGGTCACAGGCTGCAGAAGCATGCAGGAATTGAAAGGCATGCCTGAGCCAAGGTCCGATATGGCAATTAGTCAGTTCCGATGAGGTTGCAGAGGAAGCCGAACCCACTACACTAACCCGGAAAAGAAAGGAAAGAAAGGCAAGAGAAGAGAAGAAGAAAAAGAGGCCATAGAACAAAGACAAAAACGAAATACCCACCCCCATACCCCCCACCCTGCACCCCTGCAAATGACTACGGCCACCCCCCACGCAGCGTGCCTGTCGCCCAGCAACCAAAGCCCGAAATATAGAAGAAAGGGAAAGAGAAAAAGGTAAGAAAGCCCCAATCGAAAGGGGAAATCGGAGGAGGGCATAATACTACGGACTCCCGGTCTCCTTCCCCCGACCTAGCTAACTCTGCCCTGGAATCCGTTAGGACAGTGAAGCAATCCCGTCAACCATAATTTCACCTCGATAAGCCCAGACAAAGATCTCAACCCTGACCCCTACGATCAAATGTACTGAAATCGGTAATTAAGGGAAGTCCCTTACACACAATGTCCCATAAGTCGGCAGAACAGGAACGCAGAGATGTTGATTGCTGGTACCACCATCGCCCCTCCCCATCTCCGAGGCCAAGCTTCGTCTCATCCGCCATCTTGAACGACCGGTGGAGGAGGGGGATCAATAAAGTCCAAAACCGCATACAGTACAAAGTAGAGAATACCACAGTGGGGACGTATAAATGTTCCGAAGGGTGCAGGATCGAAGGTTCCGACAGTTCAATTGGGTGTCCAGGCACACTCCAGTCTGGCAAATCCGACATAATGGGGGCAAACACTGTTTCCACCGCCGGGTCTAAATACACCTCCGAAGCATCCATTGCAAAGTGGGCTGGCTGCCGGGTCGCAAGCGTCGAGTCAGGGTCCGGTCTCGAGCCTGTGACTTCATCCATCACAGACAACAAGGCACGAGTCCGAGCTTTGATAGTGCCCTGAAGCGCCATAAGTGCCTCCATCACCGTTAACAAGGACGGGCCAGATCGAACCTGCTCCTTTAAACTTATTCTGTCCTCAGGCATGGTGAACCCAACGGAGAGGCGCCTTCTCCGGGGCAAAGTGAAACGGAGCAGGAATAAGCTAGGAGGGAACGGCGGTCAGCGAGCAGTGGTACGCGGCGAGGCGCCGATCCGGGGGGCTCGGCGTTATGGATGCCGGATCCCCGGTCATGGACCCTCACAAGACAGTACCTTGCGTCACTCGTCGCCTCACACGCTACAGGGCACCAGGCAGTTGATGGTAGCAGAACAATCGAGAAAAAGTTCGATTGAACCAAAGACCGGGCCCAACCGCATGCAGCAGCTCATTGTTGTTCAGCTCGGACCCGGCAGAGCCAGCACTAGAGATCCTGGCTTCCCAGGCAGGTTAGGCCTCAGTACGTTCTTCGACGTATCTTCGCTCCACGACGGCGGAAAAACTCCGGGATTGCACCACTGGAGTGTGGGACGGATCACCCACACGGATCCGGTTCAGGTAAGCAGGATTGTCAACAGGATAGTGAAGCGTAGGACGGAGGTCAGCGGAGCCGGGAGACTATGCGGCCATCTTAGTTGGTGTCATAGCTCCTCCTCCAAGAGGGTCCATTTTGAACTGGAGGTCCGCTGTGCAGATGCCGTTCCTGAAAATGACAAACCAGCAGGTCCATTGCCAATATAAAAAGCAGCGGGGAGAGCGGACATCCATGCAGGGTGCCACGAGAGAGAGTGAACGAGGAGGACAGAGTACCGTTCAGACGGAGCCTAGCGGTGGGCCCGGCATACAACAATGCCGTAAGATAAATAAATCACATTAGGATACCAAGCTTTCTCATCACCGCAAGAAGAAGGGCCACTCCAGAGAGTCGAAGGCCTTTTCAGTGTCCAATAGGACCGCGGCCGTCAGGACTGCAGGGTCGATCCGATGTATGACCGAGAACAATGCACGCAGATTTAACGCCGTTTACCTGTGGGGGACAAAGCCTGACTGAGTTAGGGAAATTATATGGTCCAATAATAGGGTCAGTCGTAATGATATCATCTTGGCTAATATTTTATATTCAAGATTTAAACGTGATAGCGGCCTGTACGAGCCACCAAGAGCCGGGTCCTTCGGCTGTGTGTCCTTTGGCCAGGCTGGGAAGTAGGGTCACAGGCTGCAGAAGCATGCAGGAATTGAAAGGCATGCCTGAGCCAAGGTCCGATATGGCAATTAGTCAGTTCCGAAGTCCTGGTCTGCCAGGTTAGTGTGTGTGCTGTTTTTTGTCTGTTTATGGTCCTGTTTTGTGGTTTGCTGTGCTGGTTTTCACTGTTGATTTGCCTATTATTAAAATAAACCCAGCATTGCTAAAATACATTGTCTTCTACTCCTCGTACAACCTGTCTAAAACCTGGCACAATTTGCAAGCCTGTGTCTGGTCCCTTAGTGGGGCACTTTTATTTTGGTGCCTGTACCTAATTTCTGTCCCAGTCTGTCTCTGGTCGGAGTGGACTGAGAGTCACAGGCAGTGTGATCTCTCCTCGCTGGGAAGTGTTAATTATATAGTTTCTGCGGGCCAAGACAGACAGTAAGAGAGTAGTGACACTCACAGGCCCATGTGTGCCCCCTTAAAAACACCCATCCACAGCAGCACGACTTCTTCTGAATAGAGCTGAAGAAACAAGACATTGTTACACCCGACCCCTAATAGGTGAAGCTCCACAGTAGCAAGTGCTTGAAAATGAAGATGGAGAAATGAGCTGGCAATGGAAGGGGATCACTGTTAACCCCTTCCATGCTGATGACGAACCCCAGCCGTCATGCACTACGGTGCTCGTGTGCTGATGATGGCTTGGGTTCGTCATGGCCCGCCCCTGTTTGTGCTGTTTACAGCACACCAGGGGAATCGCGGCCGCATGGAAAGGGTTAAACAGATAAGCATTTCCGTAAACAATAATAATATCTACGAATTATGGGGGTATAATTAGGTTAGCACACATGCTGCCGGTGGCTCTGTGAGTGGAGATCGGGATGCGGGGGGACCCACCCAGCTCGTCCTGCTCTTTATTTTTGTGTTTCTCTCTGCGGCTGTTGTCCCCACTTTACTCTGTGTTTTTTAAAGCTCGGGACTGGGTGCTGCGGTTAGATGACAGGTAAAGGGTCCATTGGTCCTGTAGAGATCCAGATAGCTGCAAAGAGAGGCAGCCTCTACTCTGCCTGTACCTCCCACTCCTGTCACAGGCTTCAGCACTCTCCCTCAGCCGGCCCCGGCTCCAGCTTGGAAATAATTGTTCACAATGGCCATAGATAATTTAGCCCTACAGTGCAGGTGGTCTGAATGAGCAGCAGGTGCGGCCAGCAGTGTGTTGTAAATATGATTTTATCTTTTAAAATGATTTATAGTCTTTCTTTAGTTTTACTTGTGTGACATATCTATAGAATGCTTCTGTGATCTATGTCTTGTGATCTCACCCAGCTGATGTTCCAGTCTGGACAGTTGGAGTCTGGTCAGCTGGTGAGATACATGTTGTTCATCTGTACTGCGATTAAAAGAAGAAGCTCAACATATAATAAGCTGTGTAGAGTTATTATTCAGCTTACAACATTTGGCGAGTGTTTCTGGAGCTGACTGGGCTAGCAAGAGCTTAATGATTGCAGTGGAAGATTTTATTTTTTGAATAATATACGGAGAACAAAATGTATTTACAAAGGTTTGAATCCACGCTAAGAAAGAAGGTCATCGGAACATATTTGGTGACTCCGGTGAGAAAGATTTTTTTTTTACAGCGTTTGAGAATTCGAGTTTACATATAACTGCATGGGAGAATTCAACTTGACTGCTGTTGCTATGTTTTAAATACCTGTGCGAGTGGAGTGATGCGCGAGTAGAGTCTTCAGCTGGGTTGTCTTGACGATCCACTTGTCATGGCGTGAGTGTATTAACAGTGCAAAGAAGACAGACGCGCAGTCACAGGCAGACGCGAGCAGGAAAAAGCACGCAGTGAACGTCAGCGCTGAAGAGTGGCGTGGTATTACGCGGTGAGGTCAGACGTAGGCGGCCATCTTAGTAAAGAGTATCTGAACACTTCAAGAGCACGACGTGGGACAACATTGAACGTTTAACAGTGATACGCTCACCCCTTGAGAAGATTTTGCAAAGGAAATGTATGTGTGGTATTCCATTACCTTATGTCATCTGGAACCTTCCCATGTCACTCAGTAGAGTGTTAGGATCTTAGAATGTTTTCCCTTGAACGCTCACTGTTACTGCTGGACTTATGATGAAGACATCCTTTTCCTCCAGTGGTTGTTAAGCTGTTCTTCCCATGAATAAACCCACTTGAACCTACTTATTGTGTAGTGTCCCTTACTACACAGTTATTGGCGACGTTGGGAGCAGTGGAGTTTGGAAGACAGCGTTCACTTGTTTATCAGCGTTTCCTGTTTTATGCAAAATTGGATTTTGCCTACTGGAAAGAACTATCTATCTACTTATGTACTGAGGGAATGGACTTTTGGTGCAGTTCATCTCAATCCTGAGTCCGTGAGTCACCTTATTGGTTTTTATTTCTGCTTTGCGCTTTCGTTTTTTTTTCTACCGATTTTGCACCTTTCGACCGCATTCATCGAGCGGTTTCCCTGTCTCGACCGCATTCATCGAGCGGTTTTCAACGAGCGTCTTTTGTACACTTTTCTGTGCTCGTAACATTGATGTGCTGTGCTCGTTTATTTTTAAAATAACAAAGACTTTGAAAATATAAATCTCCAGAACTCACCTCGAGATCCACTCTCGAGCTTCAACGAGTCCGTTTCAAGTCCCGCACTGCATTCTGGGATAGCAACATCGCGCACGTCATCGCGCACCAATTCACGCTTAGGGCGGCCATCTTAATGCAGTATGAAGCATTTTCTTCGTGTTGTTAGTAACCTTTACAATCAAACATCGGTTTGAAGCAATTAAACATCGGTTTGAAGCAAATTAATTCTATTTTTAACATTCCCGGATACCAAACGTTCTGCTGCAATTTTACTTTATTAATGTGATTTGTACATTTCTTGAGATATATTTGCAAATTTACCACGGTGATTTGCACACCTTTTTCAAAGGAAAAACTTAATACAGAGTTGTTTACTAGAAAGAAAAGAAAAAATATAGAGTTATTTACTTACTTATTTACATTGTACTATTACTTACCTATTTACACTGTACTATTTTGTGTGTTAATATTAAGCTTTATTTACAGGATGTCAAACATTGCAGCACCACCCCACTTTCTTCAAGTTGCTGGCGATCCTCCAATAGAATGGGATCTTTGGTTTCCCATGTTTATAGCATACGTGGATGTCTTAGAAAAAGAGGATTGTTCAGCAAAAAGAAAGCTTGCTCTTCTAAGACATTGTCTTGGTGGTGCAGGAATAAAAGAATTCGATAATCTACCACCTTTGGAAGATGCAGGTGATATGGATGTGTTCAACAAAGCTTCTAAGCAAATGAAAATTCGTATTGGTAGAAGGATAAATACTGTTATGGAGAGGTTCAAGTTCTACTCTCGCGAACAGAAACAGGATGAAACAATTGAGGATTACGTTGCAGCACTACGTTCTCTTGCTTGTACTTGTTCCTTTGAAACTATATCATACGAACAAGTCCTCAGGGATCAAATCATGATGAAAACAAAAAGCAAAAAGATTCAAGAAAGGCTTTGGTTGGGTACGGAGACTACTCTTGCTGCAGTAGTGAACATAGCTAAGGGCATTGAACACTCTGAAATATTTGTATCCGAAATTAGAGGTAAAAATCTGAAAACAAATGTCCCTGAGGTTGAAGTAGTCATTGTTAAAACCCATACCGGTCATCCTACTTCGAACACTCTCAATACTAAATCTACCTTTAGGAAAGAATATGTAAGGAATCCTAATGATAATAAGAGCTTTACTAAGAAAAGTACAATATTTTGTTACAGGTGTGGTAGTGCCAACCATGTTGGCAACTACAAAGGTTGTCCTGTCTGGGATAAGATTTGTATCAAATGTAAAAGGAAAGGACATTTTGGCAATGTGTGCAGATCTGGTCAGAGAATTAATTATATCTCTCCAGAGGAAGAAGAAGTTCTTAATAGTTTAAATTGCATACTTTCTGTTGATGAGTGTATTCAAAATAATTTTCCTTCTTGTACAGTTTTTATGGACGACAAACCTATTGAAATTTTTGTTGATTCCTGTGCATGGTACACTATTATTGGTAAAAATATTTTCGAACAATTGTGGCATAAAAGGGAACTCTTAAGTCCAGACATATATCCTGGTGGGTACACAGGACAAAAGATTGCATTAGAGGGTTTCTTTTGGGCTAAGTTATCTTTTAAGAACTGGGATATCAGAGCAAAGGTTTATGTTGCTACCAAGGGTGTTTCTATCCTTTGTTGGCCTCATCAACGTGCCTTAGGGATCAAGTTGGATCCAAATTCTGTTCCACCAGTTTATGTTGATGAACCCCGGCTTGAAAAGCACATTACTGACTCGTTAGTTAATTTAACATTGAACACTTCTAGCAATATTGATTTCACTAAGAGAGTACTCGTGAATTTTCCTGAAATTTTTAATGACAAACTGGGAAAATATATTGGTTTCAAGCACAAAATTGTCTTAAATGATAATGCTGTTCCTGTCAGGCATAGGGTAAGAAATGTCCCTTTAGCCTATAGACCCAAATTAAAAGAAATCCTAGATGACTTGGTAAAAAGGAATATAATAGAACCAATTGAATCTTCCCCTTGGGTTTCGCCTATTGTGATTTCACTTAAGAGTTCAGGCGAACTTCGCCTATGTGCGGATTTGCGCAGCCTTAATAAAGAAATATAGATTGATAAACATCCCTTGCCAAATATCCACGAGTTAATTTCCGCATTATCAGGCGCTACTGTTTTTTCCTCGATTGACTTGGCTAGTGCCTACCACCAAGTAGAATTAGATGAAGACTCAAGGAAATTGACTGCTTTTGTCACCCCAGAAGGCATGTTTCAGTACTTACGCATCCCTTTCGGGTTGGCAAGCGCAGCCTCCGTTTTTCAGCGCCTTATGAAAGAATTATTGACAGACTGCAAGGGGGCCATAGCTTTCCAGGACGATATTTTGATTTTTGGGAAAGACCATACTGAACATGATGAGAATTTATCTTGTGTTTTGGAGAAAGTTCGTTCCAAGGGTCTCACTCTGAAATATAACAAATGCAAATTCAGACAAGACAAGGTTGAGTACCTTGGACATGAAATATCAAGTTATGGAATCAAACCCAAAGTTAATCATGTGAAAAATATTGTCAATGCACCCTCTCCCAATTCAAAGGAACAGTTACTTTCTTTCTTAGGATTGACTGAATTCTATGGCAAATTTGTTAAAAATTATTCTGATATTGTGCATCCCTTGAGGATTCTTTTAAAAAAAAATGCAAAATATGTCTGGGGCAAAGAACAAGAAAATTCCTTTGAAATTTTGAAACGCAAGATTGTTGAGGCCCCATTTTTGAAACCTTACTCAGTGGGTAAAGAATGTATCATTTATGTTGATGCAAGCAATGTAGGTCTAGGGGCTGTTCTAATGCAAAATGATAAATCTGGCGAATTTGTTGTCTCCTATGCTTCTCGAGCCCTACGTGATGCCAAGAAGAATTACTCAACTATTGAGAGAGAATTACTTGCTTGTACTTGGGCCTCTCAGCATTTCAGACAATTTTTGTGGGGGACAAAATTCTCTTTGAGAACTGATCATAAGCCTCTGATCACCATGTTAGCTGCTGGTGGTGGAAGAGTTCTTACTGCTCGTTTAGCGAGGTTAGCAGCCAAATTACAGGAATACCGTTGTGAGGTCGTATATATTCCTGGTCGTTTAAATGTTCACGCGGACTGTATGTCACGTTTTCCTGCCAGTGTAGAAGTAGGTGACAGCATAGATTGTGATGTTGCGTACTCGTTTGCAGATGTCAATATAATTCCAGATCAAGAAAGTCCTGTGATTCTTTCTGAAAAGGATTGGTCAGAAGCTATGGAGAATGACGTTGTCTTGAACCAAGTTAAGCAGTTTTTGATTAGAGGTTGGCCTGAAGAAAGGAAGCTTTCTGGTGAGTTGGGATCATTTTATAAAGTTAAGGATGATTTAATGTTATGTCAAGACATCATTCTCAGATCAGATAAAATCATACCCCCCACAAGTTTGAGAGAAAGAATTTGCAAATTGGCACATGAAGGGCACATGGGGATGTCCACCACCAAAAGAAGGATCAGGGAATACTACTGGTGGCCTGGTATTGATGCCATGGTAGATAGTTGGGTCAGGAATTGTTCTCCTTGCTCGTTGAGTGATAAATCTGTGAAGAGCTTGTCTGTTGACACTACTCCCATTGACTACGCCAATGGTCCTTGGCGAAGGTTAGCAATTGATATCATTGGACCTTTCAGCTATCAGTCCGGTAGAGAAATGTTCGCATTAGTCTTAATTGAATACTTCTCTAAGTGGCCTGAATTAAAAATTGTTGAGAAAATCTCCTCAGAGCATGTAATCGATTTTCTTGATGAGATATTTGCTAGAGAAGGTTTGCCTGAGGAACTTATTTCAGACAATGGCCCACAGTTCATTAGCAACGAGTTTGAGTGTTCTCTCAGAAATTGTGGCATTATTCACAAAAGGACCTCCAATTATTTTCCGCAGGCCAACGGCCAAGTTGAGAGGTTCAACAGGGTCATCAAAGAATCTTGCCAATTGGCCATTAAAAGTGGTTTGAAGTGGAAGAAAGCGCTTCAAGCAACTTTATTACCTTATCGGTTGTCTCCCAATTCAGTCACTGGCCTATCTCCTTTTGAGTTATTGCGAGGGAGGAAACCAGGTTCTCGGTGGTTAAAAGTGATACTCCCTACGAGGTAGACTTTAAGGTATTGAGGAATAAAATTGGGAAATACCAGGAAAGTATGGCCCAACATTCTGCCAAAAGAAGTATAATACTTGCAGTGTAAAGGTTGGTGATCGAGTTCGTGTAAAAATGGGTGGTTTGTTTCACAAGAATGTCTCTAGATGGTCTGATCCTATCAAAGTAATTGAAATTTTCAGCAAAGCTGTTAGAGTCGAAGGGGGGAAAATATGGAATTTGAGAAGGGTTTCCTTATGCAAACCCTTTGCTACTCCTTCTCAAAAAACTATTCTTCCAAAAAAACTTGTCTCAGACCATATTTCAGACGGTTTCTCTGGTATGCATGAGGTTTACGACAATTTAGAAAAGGTTATTGCAAATAATCCTGATGTTGTGATCAATTCTGATGTTCGACCTGTTCCATGTGTTGCTATAGACAACCAATCAAATGTAGAGTGTGAAGATATTTCATTAAGACGTAGTGAGCGCGTGAAATGTGCTCCTTCAAAGTTTAAAGATTATATTAGAACTTGAATTTGTTTTGCATTACCTTGTTTCTGTTTAGGTTTTATTTTTATTTTTTTATTTTTTTTGTTGTTTTGTTTTTTTTTAATTTTTTTTTAAAATGTGTGGTATTCCATTACCTTATGTCATCTGGAACCTTCCCATGTCACTAAGTAGAGTGTTAGGATCTTAGAATGTTTTCCCTTGAACGCTCACTGTTACTGCTGGACTTATGATGAAGACATCCTTTTCCTCCTGTGGTTGTTAAGCTGTTCTTCCCATGAATAAACCCACTTGAACCTACTTATTGTGTAGTGTCCCTTACTACAGTATGAACATTCAAGGAGTAAATCGCATCGGAAGATCATCTTGAGGTGACTGTTTAATAAGTAGAGCAGAGACAAAGGTGTTCACAGTGATTTAATACTGAACACTTTCGGGAACAAAAACACATTTCCAGATTTACAACTGTTTAAAATTACATTTTGTACATTAGTACAGTGTATTCCTTGTAGCAAATAATAACCAAAGTTTTCTTTTTGCAGCCTTAAGTTGATAGCAGTCATCATCCAAAAGCAGACTGTTTCATTCTAAACTAAACCAGTTTTATAGAATAGTTTATAGTTATTATATGCCTTTATTGTATAATGGCTCAGCAGGTGAATGTAGCACTACCACCTCAGTTCTTAAGTGAACCAGGTAATCCTCAAATAGCATGGGAGGACTGGATTTTGATATTTTACAATTATATTGAAGCATTAGATGGTGAAGAATTTTCATCCAATAGAAAGAAAGCCATCTTAATGACCACGTTAGGGAAGAAGGTCAAAGGGTATTTAAATATCTTCCACAAGTCTTGCAAGCTAGTGGTCAGTCGCCGTTGGATGAGTTTAAAGAGGCAGTTTCAAGACTGGAAATAAGATTGTAGTGTAGTTCCTATTTTCCCTATAGGCCCTGCGCATTGGAATAACATAAACAGCAGTGTAGACATAGAAGTGCGGTCTTCCAGGTCTCTACTGACTATGTTAGACTTAATTGGGTTTGTACCAACTAGCTCAGAGGTCCCTGGAAACTTTCTTGACTGAATAGGAAGTGATCAGCTCCCCTGGCTCAGACAAGAAGGGATTCAGTTTTCCAACAACCGCATAAACATGACAACTTTGCTCCTTTAGAATAAGAGTCAATCTCTAGAGTTGTGTGAAACAATAGACAGCTATTTCACTCAGTCAGTTGTGCAAGAATTACTTTCACCAGGATGCAGAGAATAGAGAGACGGGCGTTTTCAATAAAAAGGTATTATTTATTGAACAGTCTTTCTTCTCATGCAAGAGAAATGAATTGCCACAATTGCAAGACTTGTTATTATAAAAAGTGCGTACAGTAAAAGGAGGATTGCGAAATAATACTGTAAAAGCATTGATATGGTTTCTTAGCCATATAATGGTTAAAATGAGTAAAATATATACATTCATATATACATTTAGCTAACGTCCTCAACTGGTGCTTCTAACTACACCTACCCCAGTGTACCTGACCTAAGCCTAATACTTGGAAGGGAGTAAGTAAGTAGCAGTTTAAGTTAAGTTGGTTTTGCCAAGGGTTTGCTTCAAGAATTCTCTCTAAGGGTTTAGTCAACACTGTACCTCTGGAATAGAATGTTGGAGGTCTTGTATCTCCTCTCAGGACTCGATATCCCAGTTACCCGCAAGGGTAGGCTGGAAACGCCGGTGCTGGATTTTCTCGGCAGGAGAAAAGACAGCGTCTTTCTCAGCGCGTCAAGGAGGATGAGGGGCAGCGTCCGTGGGCTTCTCGCATCTGCTGGGCTCTGCAAGGGACAGCTGTTCTGCTCCGGTATTCTCTACCACCACCGCTGTGTTTGCTTAAGGCAACGTTGGTATTATTTATACCTGGAAGGTGCCTTGTTTGACGTAAGTTTTTGGACATAAGACGTCAATAAAGATGTCACTAAGAACCAGTCGTTCTTACAGTGCTCATTAGAGTTCTATTACTAATCAAAACATAGCAAGCGGGGCTTTCCCAGGTTGCTGGGGGTTTTATCTGTTGAAAGAACTCGGTGTGTAATCTAGGAATCTAAGATAGTGGCTTCTGCTGTGTCAAATACTGTAATGAGCTGCAGAGGCGAGTTTCTGAAATATGGCTGTGATAGTTTATGCCATTATAGGGGTATGAATTGATTATAGCCGTATTGGGGCATAAGGTCACTTTATTGATCGGGGTCCTAGATAGAACACGACACCCACTCCACGAATTTATATCCATCAAATTACTAAAAACTAAAGCAATAAGATGCGCGTGTAATACTTCCCACCCCAAAATACATATTGCATTTGAAATGGCGTATTCGAAATACATGAAAATATAGGTACTGTACGTCTTTAAGCATAGAAATCATTCAAAAATTATAGCATATGTAATCAGTTGAACGACTTTTACGAAAAAAAATTACACATGAAATGTCTCTTAATACAGAAAAAAAAGGTGAGACTATTTCATCACATATAAATGCATTTGCTGTAACGTGTGCTAGAGGCTGAGGTAAAGTTATTATGTCTCTAGATCTACCTAAAAATAGAAGTTCTGTTCTTTATGAATAGTTCTACTTTAAGCAAAGGTATTCGTGCCAGGAAAAAGGTAAATATTTTGAAAAAATGTTCAATAAAAAAAAATTTCATGGTGAACGGGGGAATAGAGTTCCAAACGCTTTTTAGTAGTTTTTGTTGATCAAAACTGAAGGCCAAATTCAGAGTTCATGAGAACGCTGTGCGCCGTAATGTGTTTCCAAAAATTAATTGTTGCTGCTCAGGCGAGAACATCATATCAGACAGGCTTTTAAAGAACAGGTCTACATATTCAGGTGATAGTTCGACCAAGTTCGAAAATGCTGTAACTTGGCAGGTGTGAGAATGATTGCTATCATCGATGTTTGGATCAGCAATGCTCACAGAAGGCCGTACCTGGGTGATGTTGCTTTCTTGTATCGCTCCACTGCCGCCACCTAGTCGTAGCACAGGAGTCTCAACAATGCCGTCATCAGGATTGGTAGCCTCTGGGGACAACACGATGCGTGAGCCGTTACAGGACTTAGCAAAGTATCGATATCCATTGGTACTGTTGATGGTAGTGCAAGACAGGTGTCTAACACGCATTCTTCTCCGCATAGCATACATCAAAGCACAGGTAAGATGCAGGTCTGTCATATAGGTCTGAATGAAAGAAACCAGGTCATGTTCAGATCTCTCAGCCTGACCAATCCAAGGACTCTAGTTATGCGGTCCTGGTAGCGTATTGCTAGGATCGTTTCTTCCATCCTTGCCGGAGTCATGACTGTGTTTTGGCTTGCCATATCGGAGCAGGAGGGTCAAAAATAAAATGCTTGCTACAAGTCCCAAAGTTAGGGGTATGGCGCCAAAGACTGAATGGACAAAATTAGGAATAATTCCCAGGATTGCTTTGAATGGTGTTAACAGTCCCGAAAAAATGGTCTTAAATATGCTTGAGATACCTACGGCATCTGACATATTTAGAATTTGGCTAAGCATTTCCGTGAAATGCACGGGGCAATTTGTTGATAAAAGGTCATGTATCTCCGATGTTGTCCTTGCAACTTGGAGATCATACGTCTCTTTTGATGACGTTATGGGCACTGTTGTCTGTAAAAGCACAGACTTCATTCTGCTTAAAGTATCAATTCGTATAGAAGAGACATTTAAAGGAGGCCAAATCGGCGTCTCGGAATCTCCAGGGCCGTTTCGAAACAATGCTTGCATACAGCAAGTGACCATGGAAGTTACGCTTACGAGATATGCTTTCCCTGGCATCAAGCCACAACAGGTGTGATCCGTTATTAGAATGTAACTCCCGTTAGAAAGTTGCTTAAAGAAAGGCTCTATCTGTGTTGCAGGTGTGACATGTTGGTGGCATGAAAGGTTGTTTGAAGTTCCTTCACAGGCCCCGTGTAAATTAATACCCTGGCACAAAAGTATACCGCTTAGTGAATGTTTGCAATTTTCACCACTAAGAAATACATTTTTATTGCTGTCACTATAGCATGTGTGTGTATATGGTAATTTCCATGCTGACTTATTGTACCCTTGGCCCAATCGTTCATACTGGCCAGTCGGTATATACTCAAGGCAATTTTTAAATTGGAAAGTTGTTATCGGAATTGTGATAATCCCGTGTATTATCCATTCAATGACAGGTCTTTCTGACATTGTCAATGGTAATCTCTCAAGTTTTTCGATGCTCAGGATTGTATAGTCTGCTCCTTTCTGTGCCAAGCTGATTTGTTTATCAGTAAGGTTAAAGATGGAAAACAATGACGTTGTGTTGATTAAACGCCATGGCACATAGCCTGAACGAAGATTTTGCAGCGTCCAGCCTAGCTGTACAATAGAACGCAATTGCGACTGGCCATGTTGTAACATTAGCAAGTCTTTATCTATTATATCAATGGCAGATGGTACAATACTGTCCAGTGAATATATTCTGGAGGACAGAGTCATTAACCCATTGTCCACAACAGAAAGTGATTTTTCCAAATTAATATGATCAATTTCTCGTATTTTTTCTGCTGTTTCAATTTGCATTACTTTCCATGCCTCGTTGTAAGCCGCATATACACTTGCTGCTATGAAACGTTTTTGACGCTGTTTGCGTGGTCCCAGAATGAAATCGCGCAACTCAGCACCATCTTTAAGTAAAGATAAGTGTTGCTTAATTTCTGCCAGTGTGGATGATTCTAGCCATTCAAGGCACAGCTTCCCTACACTGTATGTTGTTAGTATCCCTGGATGTTGTCTCTGGGAGTATCTAGGGTGTGGTCTGGTCATTGTTAACCCCTGTGTTTTGTCAGGAATCTATCTTGACAGTTATTCGTGTCAGTAGGCCAGATTAACCACTTTTTCCAATCAGGATGTGTTCTGTTTAGATGTAAAATTTTAGATACGTCTATTTCAACTTCTGTTGTTGCATTATCAGGTATTGGCTTTGGAATAGACGGTTTGTTAAGGTCTTTGATCTTAGCTAGGCCATGACAGGTTGTTTGGTGAATTGTGTCATTTAAGAAAATTATTTGTTCTGGGATCATGCAGGCTCGAAATAATGCTTTTAGGCCTTGTACCTGCCAATCTTTTGTACCCCAGTTTGTTTTTGTTTCAAT
The DNA here is from genome assembly GCF_964263255.1 of Lissotriton vulgaris. Classification (NCBI taxonomy): domain Eukaryota; kingdom Metazoa; phylum Chordata; class Amphibia; order Caudata; family Salamandridae; genus Lissotriton; species Lissotriton vulgaris. Next base: position 162,886,355 of record NC_141700.1, read on the forward strand.
GTTGTTTTTCCAGAAATCAAAACCAAATGTCATAATTTTTTCATAAAATGCTTCTGAATATATCAATTTAGTATTTGTCAGCATTGTTTTCAACCCTGTTTTATCCAACAGTTTATAATAAAAGGTTTCTGCATCACTTGTGTTAAACCCTGAGAAGTACTGGAATTTCTCATAGAATGTTTTCGAACTACTTTTAGGTGGAGTAGCACAATGTTCCCATTGGTTATATTTAAAAACATTTCTAGGTTGTGCAGATTTATGTAAGTAATGGTCTCCGTAATGTGAGAAGCAGTACATCTGTTCATAATTAGACGAACCTTGTAAATAATCATGTTCTGTAAATCTTGCTGACAACACTTAATCTGACATCATATTATTTATACTTTCAAAATCCCAATCATCAGAGAATGTACTTGGTTTAACAAAGTCACTTAACGAAACCTTGAACTGGTGAGGATATTTCAAGATCTCGACCGGGCCATATACTTCATAGTCAGTCTTGTCCCATACTACCCCGCCGGGTATTGGAATGGCTGTGACATTTACTGATGATAGTCCTCTTTTCTTCACGTGGGATGATTTGTGAGGTTTTAGAACTAAGTTGATGTTCTGACTTGCTGTGTCCATTGAACTGTATTTCCCTTCAATGAATTTTCCCAAACAAAGTATCATGATGAGCCAAAGCAGGAGGAAAAATACACCTAGCCCAAACCAAAACTCTAACCATGGAGAAATAAGGTACGTTTCCTTGAGTTGATGAAAGAGTTCTGTTGCTTTTTCTTTAAAAGTATTTGTTTCTGGTCTCACTTCAGGGTCGTTTTGATCTTCAGAAAAGGTATCGAAGTTGATGAAGTAGCCAGAGGCAGTTCTGTCAATTGTTGGAATTGTTTTCTCAATTTGTCTTTCGTTAGCACATTCTGATGCCACATCATTGTAGACTGGTGTTTCATGAAGAACTGTTTCAATCTGTGTTTCAAGAGGGACGATTTCCATGGCATTATTGCATAGTCCCTCTCTGTGCACTGCAGGTTTAACAAATGTGATTAGTCTTTCCGTTTGAACCTCTTGGATTGTTGCAAATTCGGGTATTCTGTTATTTCTTGGGAGTCCACTTGGCCTACTGTTGATTATAGGCCACATGATTGTGGTTTTACCAGGTCGATTGATACAACTCGGTTCTCCTTTTTACCAGCAAGAGGCGGTAGTACTACTGCTTTTCTGTAAGAAGGCCCAAATTCCTTCTTCACCGCTATTTTCTCTCTGACTAGATCCCCAATCTTTGGAATCCAGACAGGTCTTGCTGGGACAGGTGGTGAGTCTTCAGTGGTAGTTGGCTGTTGCTTTAACTTTATGTTGCTTAAGGATTTTCTTGTTTCATTCAAGTCCTGTAAAACAGCCAAACTATCTTTGATGTCAAAGTCTTTATTCTTATCTTTTACCACTGAAGCCTGACTATCGAGGTCCTGAACATGCATTCTAGTTCCGAACAATAGTTCATATGGGCTGAAACCTTTTAGAGAATTTCTTGGCAAATTATTTAGACTAAGTTGGACACTTATTAAATGTTTGACCCACCCATCACCCGAACCTAATACCTTCGCCGTTATAGATTGCTTTATGTCTCGTTTTTTTCTTTCCACTACACTGTTCCCCTCAGGGTATGATGGACAAGAGTATCGCAACCCAATGCCCATATTGGCCATGGCCTCCTTATAAGCTCGAGAGCTGAAAGCAGGACCCTGGTCAGAATGGAACATGGCAATTGCGTATGTGCCGATAAAGACTCGCAGATCTTTTATAACAGTTTTGGCGTCAGCCGAGCGCTGGGGCCACATTTTCTAAGTGAATCTAGTCTTAAACAATTAATAGTATGCTGGTTTGCATATAGACAGCATTACCCTACCTACATACCAGGCCATGGCATTACTCCGCTTGACTCGCTGCTGCGATCTCTATCGCAGTTGGGACAGTTCTTTACATATTTATAGTGGTGCAGGCTCATTCCCGGCCACTAGTATACTGATTGTAATTCAGTCAGAGATTCCTTCATCTGTTTGTGCCTTGGACCTTCACCCATGTGTGCGTCTGCTATTAATAACTTTCTCTGGTTCGCGTTTGAAATTACCCTATCCCCCACTCCAGGGATTCGAGCAAAAGGAACGGAGTTTGCATCAATTACGTATGCATAATTGAGTGGATAGTTCACGGGTAGTGCTGCACAGTCGCCTTTTAAGGACGTTTTTACTGCCAGCATGGTTTCCCCGTCTATATATTTTTCTGAACGCTTTTTTGTGGCTAAGGAAGCCGGTTTAGTTGCTTCCGCTGTGGCTGTAATAGCCAATGAATTCCCTGCAACGTGAACGCCATCACGTTGATGACTCAGAGTGTGTATCACGTGAGTCTTTTGTAGTTCTTTCTGTAAAAGAACTACCTGTTTCCAAAGCATTTTATGCTTGATTTTGGCACCTGTGTCATCTTTGTAATCATTTTGAATCCAGCTCTGCAAATCATTATTGTAGTAGTTGACGCAAAAATGCGAATCGCACACGATTAGTGTCGGGAATTCACGTTCTGCATTTTCAAGCGCCATCTTTAAAGATCTGATTTCAGCTCGCTGAGCCGAACATTTTCTAAGTGATTCAGTTTTTGTTATTTTCGGTCTGAATTTACCGCAGAGCCAGCGACCTTTAACAATCGCACAGGCTGCATCGTAGGATTTATTTTCTACATTGTAGTGCTGTACGAATCTGTCTGTGTAGATTATACAGGAGTACTGTTCAAGAGGCAGAATTTCGATTGGCAGAGGATATTCTTTTTCATAAGTTAAATCATTCAGTTTTTTCATGTGCGGGGCGAAATAGTATTTCACGTCTTCCGCAGCAAGAGAATTTTCCCACTGTATCCATTTCGGATCCAGTGACACTGTAGGCAGGTTTACTGGGCTGAATAGCGCCTCGAAGGCGGATTCCGCTGTGAGAACAGTGATCCTTTTGCCGTGTGCTAGTTCTCGTTCATTCGCTATTGCAGTTTGTACTGCTTTCACAGTATTTTCTGTGAGACTGAATGTTTTTTCTGCTTGTGTGTACAAGTGAGATTTGTAAGCAATTGGTACCGTTTCTCCCTCATTAGAGGTCAGGTACCTGAATCCGCATCTTCCAGGGATGACTCGGATTACAAGATAGCGTGTATTGTCACGTTGATCTAATTTTGTTTTTGCTAACATGTCTGTTTGCAATGTTCTCAAAATTTCTGTGTGTTTTTGAGTCCAGTTGATTGGTTTAAAATCAGGTTTAATTAGTTCGTAGAGAGGTTTAACCCTCTCCGCATAATTTACAATGTAAGTTCTTCCGAAATTCAGGAAGCCTAGAATCGATTGTAAGTTCTTCAGCGTTTTTGGTGCTTGGAGTACAGCGCACTTCTCTAAGAAGTTGTCCGCTAGGCTTTTTCCTTCACTTGATAATTCGTATCCTAAAAATAATACTGTCAGATGGGCAATTCGAGACTTTTTAAAGTTGAATTTGTAACCCTCTTCTGCGAACCCAAGTATTATGGTATTCACCCTTTTCAAGTGAGTCTCCAAGTCGTCGTCTGTGAGATAGATGTCATCGACTTAAGATAATGCCTCATCATCATATGTTTGTAGTAACTCTGTTACTCTGGCTGAGAATAGTCCTGGGCTGTTCTTGAATCCCTGTGGGAGCCTACAGAAATTTACTGTGACCCCATTACTGAGAAAGCAGTCAAGTATCTGCTTTCTGGTGCAATATTTTGACAAAAGAATCCATTAGATATGTCTAATGTCGTTTTATATTTTTTGCGAACTATATTATTCATTAGTGCAGCACTATGCAAATTTTGTACTGCAAATGTTTTACAACATGAGTTTAGGTGTCTGTAGTTCAAGACTAGACGATATGAATCGTCCGGTTTGGAGACAGGAAACAAAGGATTGTTCATTTGAGAGGTGCATGTTTCAATCACCCCCTGGTATTCAAGTTGATCTAAAATCTCCCTGACTTGTTTTTTAGCTTGAATCGGAATGTGATTCGAGAAGGCAGGCATAATCATTTCTTCGCCACGAGGGCACTCCCTGACAAACTCTGGGGGCCAATCTTTTTCAGCTAACAGGATGTCATAGCCTTTTGAGAGTTTGTCCCAAAATAGACCCCTTATTTTCCTAGTCTTATCTCCCTCTATACGCAATGTTATTTCGTATATCTTATGAGGCTCGCTAACTCTGGTGTCGGCAGTTTCTACTTGAATGTATTCATTTGTGTCCACTGTCTCCAGATGACTCATCAGGATCTTGCGAGCTATGGTGATTTCTGCTGCACTGTCTATTATTGTCTGTGCCCACTCCCCGTTTTTCAGCTGTGTCCTCAGTATTCTCGGCATGTTCGATTACTCTATTACTGGCTACCTTCTTCTTTGGAAATTGTGATTTTTTACTTTGAGCAGGTTCCTTGTCGTTGGACTTGGTGTGCTCTCCTGGGTCTGACCGTCCTCTTCTTTCCGATTTCTGCGAAAAAGATCGAGAGGGACGTGTATCAATACTTTGGTATCTATCAGGCTTTTTCAAGTTATCCCTATTTCTAAGGTTATATCTTTTCTCAGAGGGATCCCTCTGGGGAGACTGGTGTTCTCGAGTCGGAGTTCTTTCCCTCCGTCGAGGAGACCTTCCTCTGGACTGGAAAACTTTTTCCTTGGGAGTGGATTGTTTATTTCCATCCCAGTTCTTTTTAGGAGTGTTTGAATTATTTTTAATAAATAATTTTTCAGGATTTTCGAGTAGTTGGGGTTTTACTGGTTTCCCACCCAAACTGTCTCTACCTAATTCTTCATAAAAATGTTCTAGAATTCTGGCAAGCTCAATTGGTTGATCTGTTATATCTGTTTCCTTCAATTTCTGGTGGATCGCCACAGATGCTGCTTCTCCTTTTATGTTGGCTAGTAATATAGCCGAAACCTGCTTGAAGTCTTTCAGTAATTTCATACCAAGAGTTAAAGCAGGTTCTGGACTGTATTCATTCTGAATCTGTTTTTAGCACATCTGGTATTACCGCCATTGATGGAACACCATGTGTTTTTGTGTAAATGGAAGCAAAGACTGTACCCCAAGTGTCACAGTCCTCCACATGTGGTGCCACCCCCATTGGAAGGCAGATGGTCAGATTCTGTGTTTCTCAATAGGGGTAGTATTCGGAAATACTGCCTCTATTTGAGTAATTTTTTGCGCTAACCAGAAAGGAATTTGTTCCCGTTTTATGGGTGTTTTACCAAGACATGATTGTATGTTCTGTGGTGTAATTTTATTTGTGTTCCCCTGGTGAGGGGTCAGCTGTGGGACATTAACAGCTGTTTGGACTGTTGCAGTCCGCATTACATATTGGACTAATTGTCTATATATTTTGATTAATGTTTTTAGCTGTGCTAAAAATTCTTCTTTTGACATTTTTGCAATGTCCGGGTGTGGTGTGTAGCTGGCTAGACCCGGCCACGTTGCTCCTGCTCTACCTAGTGGACCGAGCCTGGTAATATGATCATTATGTTTTAGGGCGCCTTTAAACCAGAGCAGATGCTCTTGGTATTTTAATGGGATTTCAATGTCCTCGAAAGGAGCATACTCTTCCGGTGGATCCTCTATTTTGTAATAGTGGAACTCGTGTGTTGCAGCGTTTGCCGCTGGAAATTTTATCCCAGAATAGAATACCTCTGTCTGCCGATATTCGTGTGCCTCTATCACGAAGACGACTGTGCCACCTTGTGTGGTCAGTCCATTTTCTATAAGTTTTAACGTTATAGTTTTTCTTATGTTGACCGGGATGATTATTCCACCCGGTTCATTAACACCGGCGTCCCGTTGATTCGCATCTACTGCGGCTTCAGCGGTCCCGTTGTCTAGTACTGACATTGTATAAATGAAAGTTTTTCAGAGCAGGTCTCCAAGGAGACAAAGATTAGGTGCACAATATTTTGGAACACTGTATCCTTCAACGTTGAATAAACCAGAGCTTTACATAGGAATCTCTTCCTACTAAGTTCGGGCGGATTTTAACCTTTCACCCACTCCAGACGTCTATTGGAGTATTTATGGTAGAAAGGGTCTGTGTGAAAAAGCACGACTGAGTTACTCTAACGTCTTGCGTTAGTTTTATCGCCTTACCAAACGTTGGGCACCATGTAGTGTAGTTCCTATTTTCCCTATAGGCCATGCGCTTTGGAATAACATAAACAGCAATGTAGACGTAGAAGTGCGGTCTTCCAGGTCTCTACTGACTATGTTAGACTTAATTGGGTTTGTACCAACTAGCTCAGAGGTCACTGGAAACTTTCTTGACTGAATAGGAAGTGATCAGCTCCCCTGGCTCAGACAAGAAGGGATTCAGTTTTCCAACAACCGCATAAACATGACAACTTTGATCCTTTAGAATAAGAGTCAATCTCTAGAGTCATGTGAAACAATAGACAGCTATTTCACTCAGTCAGTTGTGCAAGAATTACTTTCACTAGGATGCAGAGAATAGAGAGACGGGTGTTTTCAATAAAAAGGTATTATTTATTGAACAGTCTTTCTTCTCATGCAAGAGAAATGAATTGCCACAATTGCAAGACTTGTTATTATAAAAAGTGCGTACAGTGAAAGGAGGATTGCGAAATAATACTGTAAAAGCATTGATATGGTTTCTTAGCCATATAATGGTTAAAATGAGTAAAATATATACATTCATATATACATTTAGCTCATGTCCTCAACTGGTGCTTCTAACTACGCCTACCCCAGTGTACCTGACCTAAGCCTAATACTTGGAAGGGAGTAAGTAAGTAGCAGTTTAAGTTAAGTTGGTTTTGCCAAGGGTTTGCTTCAAGAATTCTCTCTAAGGGTTTAGTCAACACTGTACCTCTGGAATAGAATGTTGGAGGTCTTGTATCTCCTCTCAGGACTCGATATCCCAGTTACCCGCAAGGGTAGGCTGGAAACGCCGGGGCTGGATTTTCTCGGCAGGAGAAAAGACAGCGTCTTTCTCAGCGCGTCAAGGAGGAGGAGGGGCAGCGTCCGTGGGCTTCTCGCATCTGCTGGGCTCTGCAAGGGACAGCTGTTCTGCGCCAGTTATTCTCTACCGCCACCGCTGTGTTTGCTTGAGGCAACGTTGGTATTATTTATACCTGGAAGGTGCCTTGTTTGACGTACGTTTTTGGACATAAGACGTCAATAAAGATGTCACTAAGAACCAGTCGTTCTTACAGTGCTCATTAGAGTTCTATTACTAATCAAAACATAGCAAGTGGGGCTTTCCCAGGTTGCTGGGGGTTTTATCTGTTGAAAGAACTCTGTGTGTAATCTAGGAATCTAAGATAGTGGCTTCTGCTGTGTCCTATACTGTAATGAGCTGCAGAGGCGAGTTTCTGAAATATGGCTCTGATCGTTTATGCCATTATAGGGGTATGAATTGATTGTAGCCGTATTGGGGCATAAGGTCACAATATTGATCGGGGTCCTAGATAGAACATGACAAGATTCGCGAAAGAAGAAAACCTGGTAATGAACAGGTACAAATTCTATAAAAATAAACAGCGTGAGGAAGAATCAATAGATGATTTTGTTGCACGGTTACTGGAATTATCTGTCAAATGCAGCTTTGGATAAATGACGGATGAACTGATTTGTGATCAGCTGATTGTTCAGTGTAACAATCAAAAGATCAAGGAGAGATTGTGGGCAGCAAAAAATCAAGATTTAAAAACTGCTATAAGTCTAGCGAAAGTGGTAGAGGAGTCTGAAAAATGCATGAGGGAACTCCAAAAATGTACTTCTGATCAGAAGGTTGCAGAAATTTCGTCAAAAAATTTAGTAGATAGTGACAACAGTGATGAAAGTGCTGTTGCCTCAGTAAAGAAGAAAAGTTACAGTTTACAAAAAAAAAATTGTGGGTAAAAGTACCATCAGAGTTTGTTCAAAGTGTGGTAGTAGCTCACATAATTCAGAAGAATGTTTAAAGTGTTGCAAAATAGGTCACTTTGCGAGAATGTGCAAGGGTATAGCCAAATCAAGAGTGGCCATGGTTAATGAATATGAGTGTGTAGTCAGAAGAGACATGAACAAACTATTAGTTGTGGAAGATATGAGTGTGAACCTGTGTCAAGAAAAGAGGGAAAAAAGACCAAGGGCTGATTTCATAATTGATGGGAAAAATATTAGTCTTATGGTCGATTCTGGTTCGAGATGGACAATTATTCCATATTCCATTCTGAAAGATGTGTGGGGTGAAAAAGATCTCATGGAAAGCGAAATATCTCCCACAAAGTACCAAGGAGATACAATTGAACTTCTAGGATATTTTGAGAGTGAGATTAAATTCAAGAATAGCTCTACGATTGGCAAGGTTTATGTGTCGGTTGATGGTCCCCCTATATTAGGTTGGATGCACCAATACGATTTATACATAATAGTCAATCCTAGAGCTAGTGAGCAAGTAATGGCGATTGATGATTTCAGTATTGATGACATCTTGTTGGATGCTAAACCGATGTTTAAAGATGAGTTGGGTGAACTAATAGGATATGAACACAAAATATTGTTGAAGAAAGGTGCTGTTCCAGTTCAGCATGAAGCAAGGAGGGTGCCCATGGCAGCGAGAGAAGAAGTAAAAGGTGTGATTGAGGAGATGCTTCAAGGGGGTATAATAGAGCCAGTTGAGGCAGCCACATGTGTTTCTCCGGTGGTGATCACACAGATGGCAGACTAAAAAATTAGATTTTGTATTGACCTGAAGTCTTTGAATAAGTGTGTGGTGGCTGATGTGTTCCCTTTACCTAACATTGGTGAACTTGTGTCAACATTACAAGATGCAAAATATTTTAGCAAGCTTGACTTATAGAGTGCTTACCACCAGATACGCCTCCATGAGGAATCGAAGCACCCAACATCTTTATCACTAGTGAGGGAAGGTTCCAATTTACAAGGCTACCTTTTGGCCTAATTTGTATTCCAAAGAATGGTGACAGAAATATTTAAGGGCATAAACAAAGTGTTGTTCTTTCAAGATGACATACTTATTTTTGGAGACACAATAAGTGAACACAATCATACTTAAATCTGTTTTGTCAAGGATTCAGGAAGCAGGTCTGACTTTACGTAAAGAGAAGTGCTCTTTCTTGGTCCAAGAAATCGAGTATTTAGAGTATGTCATATAATATAAAATATATAAATTGATACTTGTATAGCGCACTACTTACCCGCAAGGGTCTCAAGGCGCTTGTACGAATACCGCTGTGGAACCTATCCTGGCTTTCCCTGTGAGGCGTCCACTCCTGAGCACCCCCAAGGTGGAGGCCAGGCATCCTTAGCGTTGTGGAGATTAAGCAAGCTATTGCCCAGAGTTGCAGAGTGGGACTCCATGATTGGAATAGGCACCGAGGCTAGAATTATCAGGTCCGTGGAATTTTAAGCCCAAGACCCGCCGAAGCAGGGAATTGAACCCTGGTCCCGGGCTAGACCTCTGCATCAGGGTCTGCCGCTCTAATCATTGAGCCACACTTCTCCACTTTATCACTTTGTCATTACAGTTGATGGTATTAAACCAAAGAAAAATGTATTGTCTGCCATTGAATCAGCTCCTTGTCCAATAGATAAAGATCAGTTAAGATCCTTTATGGGGCTGATTGAGTTTTATGCGAAGTTTGTAAGGGACTTCTCAGATAAAACTTCTGTGTTGAGGGGTCTTTTAAAAAAAGGAGTGAGGTTTTCGTGGAATAATGAGCATACTAAATGTTTTGAGGCTATCAAAAAGGAATTGTGTGATGCTAAAGTACTGATGCCATTTGATATCAAACGTAATTCTATTCTGATGGTTGATGCCAGCAGAATTGGTTTGGGCGCAGTGTTGTTACAGAAACATGGCAACGAAGAAAAGACTGTAGCGTTTGCTTCTCGTCCATTGAGTGTGTCTGAACGGAATTATTCTGTTATAGAGAGAGAAGCATTGGCAGCTGTGTGGGGTACCTATTACTTTAGAACGTATCTTTGGGGTACCAGGTTTCAGTTGAGATCGGACCATAATCCCCTAGTGAATGTTTTAGCTCCTGGAGGTGCAGGTAAAGGCTCACCCAGACTGGCTAGACTTGCGTCAAGGTTGCAGGATTATCAATTTGATTTGTCATTTGTTCAAGGTTGGCGAAACGATCAACCGGATTGCTTATCAAGACTTCCTGTAGCAGAAGAGGTTTCTAGTGGATGCCCAGGTTACTTTAAAGAAGAAAGTGCAATAGCTTTTGTTCATGATGTGATTTCTTTGGGTGAAGGTTCTTTTTTGAAAGAGGAGTGGTATTCCAGTATGGAGAAGGATTTAGTGCTAATGAAGGTTATTGATCTAATAAAGAAGGGCACTAGGCGTGAGAGCACAGTAGAGCCAGGAGTGAGACCTTTTATAAAGGTTTTGGACGAGTTGTTTGTGTCAAGTGATGTTGTTTAGATGAGAGGAGATAGATTCATTCCTCCATGTTTGTTGAGGCACAAGGTGTTAAAATTGAATCATTAGGGTCATCTTGGACAAACGCTTACCCAACGCAGGATTAAAAGTAATTTTTGGTGGCCTTCCATTGATTCGGATGCTGCCTCTTGTGTTGAGTGTTGTGAGAGCTGTAGAGAAGGCTCACGTTGGTGTCGAATCAGCAATTTGGGAAGATTTATGTACCAGATCAGCCTTGGCATAGTATTAGCTTGGATTTTATTGGTCCCATGGATGAGCTACCCTATAATCAGCGATTTTCAATTGTAGTTGTAGATGTTTTCTCGAAATGTCTCACGGTTTCTTTTGTTAGAGTAATTACCACTGACATTACGATAAAGTTTCTAAAAGGAGTTTTTCATGATGAAGGGTTTCCGTCAATCCTCATAACAAACAATGGTACACAGTTAACATCCAACAAAATGAGTTTTTTTTTAGAAAATTGTGGTATTAGTCATCATCGCACAAGCTTATACAACCCACAGGGGAATGGTACCTGTGAAAGAGTTAACAGGTTAATCAAGGGTATAATACAAATGACTAGTGCTTTAGGTTGTTTTTCTGATGAGAAAGTCCAAGAGATGGTGTGGGCATATCGCTCTACCCCACCTAAGCAAGATACAAAATCACCTTTTGAGATGATGCGGGGTAGGTCTCCAGGTACAAAGTTGACTCCTTCTTGGTTAAAGATTCTTGATTGTGACACTTCTACCTCAATCACTTCGAAATTGTCTTCTTCTGTGTTTCTGCAGGTGATTTAGTAAAGGTTAAACCAGGAAGGGTTTCCAGAGGCTTAACAAAGTTTAGAGGCCCGTTATGTGTGAAAAAAGTATTTCCCAATTATCTTGTGCTAGAAAATGGTGAGAAATGGAACTATCAAAGGGTTGCTCTGTATAAGAAGGGTGGTAATGTGTCCTGTGGTAAGAATGGTGAGACTTTGTGTGATAACAGTGGATATGTGTTCTCAACTCAAGAAGAAGGGTGTTCTTCTTCCCCTTCTATCTTTAGGAGAGAGGATGGTAGTGGTGATGCTTCTCAGCATTTTGAGGGGATTTCTGTTTTTTCTAGCAGTATGAATTCTGGTGATGATGTGAGCAATTCCATCATGAGGAGTCCAAGATTGCGTTGTCCACCTTTGTATTTAGACGATTATGTTTGTTGATTTTATGTTGTGTTTTCTTTATATTTTTAGGTTTCCTAGGGAAGCAGATGTGTTGTAAATATGATTTTATCTTTTAAAATGATTTATAGTCTTTCTTTAGTTTTACTTGTGTGACATATCTATAGAATGCTTCTGTGATCTATGTCTTGTGATCTCACCCAGCTGATGTTCCAGTCTGGACAGTTGGAGTCCGGTCAGCTGGTGAGATACATGTTGTTCATCTGTACTGCGATTAAAAGAAGAAGCTCAACATATAATAAGCTGTGTAGAGTTATTATTCAGCTTACAACACAGTGCTATGAACCTGCTCGAGCACCATGATTCCGACGCAGATCGCAAACCAGTTCATTATAAAATGTATCTCCCCGCACTCGCCCTGGCAGCAGGATGTCACGTCACGTCCCCCCCCCCCGGTGGTGCCACAGCCAAGTTGTGACACAATACTTCAAGTCGTGCCCGGCATGTCTCACAGGTAGGAGGTCGGGCGCGTGGTCACATGGGGTGGGGGGGACGGGCGAGTGGTCGCAAGGGAAGCAGGTCATGCGGGGAGGGGGTGTTTAAATAATAAATAAATAAAAAACGTTCCTTTCCCGGGTCCCACGTCTTCACAGCTTGGTCTGCTCCTGCTTTCCTGCCTCCGCAGGAACAGGAAACAGGCATCCTCCATCCGTTCCTGTAAGCCAATCACAATGCTGCAAGGGCAGCGTTGTGATGCCGACCACACAGGCCTACATGGAGAAAAAGGAGTGCACATGACTGGTTTGGTCTGCTCCAGGGGGGCACCCAAACAGTCAGGGCCGGCACAATTGGGCAAGCCACTCCTCCTCTGCCCTCAAGCAAGCCCGCCTGCCCCAACCAAACCCTTCTGCTTTCTCTCAGTGCGAGAAACAGAAACATAAAATGGTATTTATAATACAATTTTATGTTTCTGTTTCTTGCACTGCGAAAAAGCAGTGAGGCGACGCTCCTGTGCCCACATGGAGGAGCCGTCCCTGAATACTTTACTGGGCCAGGCCCCGGCTGTCTCGGTAGTAGCATTTGGACACTACCGGCCGGGCCATGACGTCAGTCTGTCTGACTCAGACAGAGGCCTGCGGCCCTGCAGGAATCTCAAAGATACATTGTCGCAGCACTGTCAGCCTGCGCAGCTGCTGGGAGCATCCCAAACCTGCATGAGAAACCTGTGCAGGCAGCAGGCGCACCTCGCTGCCACAGACACACTATTTTGCAGCGGTTCTGTGACAGCTGAGACTAGGAATTATGCGTAACAGTGCGGTGATGCAGAGCACCACACTGAAATGCGTTAGTCTAACGCCTGATAATGTAGTGCATGGCAGAACTGCAGCAAGAAATATTTACGGCCAGCTTTTAGAGAATCTAAAGTAAGGCTGATTTGTGAGGCTGGAAAATTCTGTTTTGCTTCACAAACTAACTTTTTTATTAGTAAAGTATGACATGTTTATATTATGCTCAGTTAACTTAACCTCATCGATGCTGCAGATATTCTTCTCCGGTGCTGGGCCATAATAGAACTGGGTGTGGTCATGACGAGCTCAGCTCGTCATGAGCACACGAGCACCGTGCCTCATGACGAGCTGAGCTCGTCTTGAGCATCGAAGGGGTTAACCTTTTCCATGCGTCGGACGGCCGTCCGATGCCATGATGGGCGTATGCGGAGAACGGCTGGAGTCCGCCCGAACCATGCACGCCTCATTTTTCAGCACCTCGGCGGTCCGCCGCGGCGAAGAGGTTAACCAAATTATATCAAATAAACCATTGCAACTGCTGTTTTTATAGATCTCAATTTTATAATTATGGCATACTTTGGCCTACATATTTATTGCGGGATTGGTCTAAGAGTAATTTATTTTTCTTGTGCTCTTTTCTTGTCATCTTTTGACCAGTACAATAAACGTATCACTAATACTCATATAGTGTACATTGTAACTGTGTCATCCTGCCCAAATGGCATTCTGTACTTGTTACCAGACTAGATCTCAAAATACCAAACTATTCACTCTGTGAAACAACTGAATCCATTTATATCAGAAAGCACATCGTTTCAGAAAGAGAAAAAAATAAACAGTAAACCACATCAACAAGCCACGTATGTTTAAGAACCATTTCCTATAAACAAAGAGAAAGAAATGCATTTCTACGGTACCAAATAATTCTCAAATATCCCGGCGTGATAATTCACAAAGCGGATAGATTGGAACTCTCTGCGCAGGCGTGTTGCTGGAGCGTGTAGGAGGCGGGAACAACTCGGCTTTGGGAGGGAACACCTCACGCGACGTCATTATCCCTGTATCGGCCCATCTCCTGCTTCTCAGGCGCGCGCCCTCAGCAAGACAGCCAGTGGCCGGCGGGCGCAGCAGCACGAGAGCACGCACGCGCCTGTTTCAACTACAAGCCCCGAGAGCAGCAGCCCCTGACGCGCGCGCCCACACGCGGCCTCAGGCAAGAGAGGCGCGCGCCCCTGCTCGTCGTGACGTCAGAACAGCCTCGGCTGAGCCTTGGCCGTGCAGCAGCAGCAGCGGGTTCCCGGCGGTGGCGCGCGCGCTCCCCCCTCTCCCCGCCTCTGCTTGCTCGCTCGCTCCATTGTGATCCGCCAAACGATGCGCTCGCTCGTAGCCACCGCCGCCGCCCATTAGAGACCCCCTGCCCGGCCGCCGCCCGCCCCCCTCGGATGCTGCCTGGACCGCGCGCGCTGTAGAGAGCGGCAGAGCCCCAGCCGGATCCCGGGAGGCGTCGGTGCATTGCAGCCCCCGGTGCATCGCTTCAGGAGCCGCAGAGAGAGGACCCCCGCCGCCCTCCGCCCGCCATGGGATGCACACTGAGCGCCGAGGAGAGAGCCGCCTTGGAGCGGAGCAAGCAGATCGAGAAGAACCTCAAGGAGGACGGCATTAGCGCCGCCAAGGATGTCAAGCTGCTGCTGCTGGGTGAGAGGCTGGGGACTGCTCCACATCACGGATTGGGAGCCATCCAAATCACTGCATGGAGACGCCCCTGGCCGGGTGCATCGGAACCTCCCCCGCCCCCACATACCCCCCCCCCCCCCAGTCAATGCACTGCCCCCCCCCCTCAAAGCAGTGCATTGGGGCCACTTCCGTCTGTGCATGGGGGTCACCTGTCAGACAGTGTATTTGGGATCACCTGCCAGACAGTGCACTGGTGGCTGTCCCCATTCAGGGCACACGAGACCACTCCCAGCCTGTGCATAGGGCCTTCCTCCTATGCAGTATATTGGGCCTTCCTCATCACGTGTGTGGGGGACACCCCGTCCAGGTGATGAAGCTGGCCATTCCATAGCACAAGCAGTTATTTCTGACCCAGGGCCATTTGGGGGCTTTCGCGAACCCATCCATCCCATAGGCATGGTGGGCCTTTGACAGTTTCAGTGCTTAGAGCCACCTCCACACCCTTTTAATGTGAGTTAGACCCTTCCTAAATCAGTGCACAGGATCCCCCAGAAAGAAGTGCCTGTGCCCCATCTTGTATCTCCTACATATAGATATTGGGCTTCTGCTAGTACCTTTAACTCCCTTTTAGAGCTTTAGTGTGCAGGGCCCTGTCCAGAGTTCCACACACTTCACGAAACGCCAGCTCTCCCTTAGTAGCAGAATAGTCCCCACTTTTTTCAGTAAACTGCCATCAACCGTGTTGTCAGTCTATATGTAGTGTATATGCTTTAACCTAAAATTCCTTTTTGGTAAATCCCATGTAAAAAAGTAATTGCTCACATACAGCATTCATTATGCCTTCCAGGCCCCAGCCCCAGCATAGTCAAGTCACCCCACATCGAAGATACAGACTTTCTATTCTGGGAATTAACAATGTTTTAGCCTTATCTTTCCAGTATGTACTGTGCATGCTAACTGCTCTCTACCATGGGTATAATGCATCATAATTTACAGGAATATTTTTCATTGTCCAGCCTAATGACTTTCCGGGGTATCTGACCACTCCCTATCCGGTTATCCTTAGTCCTCTTATCTACCACCCTTTGCCATATCTGCCCTAGAGGGTACCTTCTTATTGCAAGCTGCTGAGTACATAATGAATAACTCTTTCACAGCCACGATTTTATTCAGGTTGAGTCCAGGTATTTTGCCTCCTATTCACCCCATCCTCTAGCACATCCTCTGTACCGAAGAAATGCCTCCTTCCCCCGCCCACTCACCCCACGTTCATTGCAACACGCAGAACCACACATTTTCATAGCTGCTCTTCAGAGTGCATCCCATGTTTCCCTTCTTTGCCCTCCCACTCCCTGCAAGGTGCAACCCCTAATTTTGAAAGCCAGTGATTGCACACCCCTCATCCACTCCCAACTTGGAGTGCCAGTGTTGCACATTCTTAAAGTGGATCCACCAGCATCCCAGCCTGAGACCAGAACAACCCTGAAGCCCTTAGGATGCCCCAGTCTTACGCTGGACCTGGACCACTAAACCTCTGGCTCTTCTGTCATCCTTATGATATTCTAAAAGGCCCATCTTTAGAGGAGGATACCTGCTGTAACAGTTTGGGGCAGCCACAGCCCTGGATCTTAAGCAAGTGATCCTGTCTTTCTGATGGAAAGTGTTTCCCATAGACAATACCTGAAAGAGGAAAGGCACAGAGTAGCTGATCCAGATTCATGCTGTCACCCCCATATTTTGTCCTGCTTGCACTGGAGGATGATCCGCATTGCTTACAAAGGATCCCCCAACACTATTTCCTGAAACCCCTCTGTATTTCAGTGATGATTCTACATGGGAATGTGGCAGCCTGGGTATGGAAGATCTATACGTCAGATCCTTTCCCCTTTCCGTATCAGGCGGTCCTTGTGGTACATGGGAAGGGTGCCGTGTACTTTTATTGAATTGCTTCATGTCCCTAGCCACAATCCCATCTTTCTCTAAATTTGCTTATAGAGCCACAAAACCTTTGTGAAAAAAATCTCCAAAGCAGTTTCTTTCTTATAGGATTATGCATGTTTTCTGCGCAGGATCCCTCGCTCCTTATTCAGGATACCTGCGAAATATCCATGGAATACCTTTATTATATGGCGAATGATTGTGTATGTAGAATCCACAATTCTCCCAAAATATTTTGTTATGATTCTGCTTGGAAATTGGGGGTTGATGCACTAGAATATTCCTTTCTGTTTTGATCATGGGGGAACAGTGCAAGTATCTCTGTATGGGAATTTTGCTTCAACTCCCTGCACATACTGTACCCTGTCTCCTAACCTGATGCCACAGAGGGTGAAGTGGGGATGTGCCGATGTGTTCCCACATGCTCCCTTAGCATGAGAGGTCTGTTTGTATCTTGAGCTGCCTGCCTTGAGACTCACCCCTTATCTTTTCCCTCCCTTTCAGGGGCAGGAGAATCCGGGAAAAGCACCATCGTCAAACAGATGAAGTGAGTGCCTTTTACATTACTTTCCTCACCCTCCCCTGGCAGGATCGTGGCTTGTGAATGACATGGGGTCCGCCATATTTAGCAGACTGTCAGCATTATTCCTTGCAGGGCATGCATCGCTCGAATGTGGTCCTTGGTTAAAGGGATATGCCGTGTAGACATGTATACTTGCATTAAAGTTGCATGGCACCAGATTTCTTTGTCCGGGTGCAGATGTATGCCTTTCATGGAATTATTACTGAGCAGAGTATTACGATTATTATCCCTCTTTGTGTGTATCTGTCATCTGCTCGGGGATTTGTACCGTGGCTGCTGGTGGGGGAGGGGAAAGAACTTGAGGTATTTTATTTGCACGTTGTAGTTTTTTTTGTATGTGGATTTGTTGATTTATCTCGGCATAGCGTTGTGTCGATGGATTGTGCAGTGTCCTTTTTTTCTGTTTGCTCATTGGTTCCACCCGAGCTCTCGCTGGAAAGGAAGATGGAGGGAGCCCAGCCCTTTCTTTCTTCCTCCCGGTCGGGGTTTCGCTGTCGTGGTTTTCATTCCGCACACTGGTAGCACCCCGGCCCCGGCAGGGGAAGCCTCGGTCGGGTTGTGTGCGTGGATTTCCCGTTGTTGGAAGGGAGGGCGGGGTAGGGTCCGCTCCTTTTTGTGGCCGTGATAGGGTGTCTGCTGTTCATGGCTCTGGTGCTGAACTGGAGGTTGTGTGATTTCTTTTCTTTCCCTGGGAGGGAGCGGGGAGGCGGGGCACGGGGGCTGGATGTGAATGGCACAGATACAGCCAGGGCCGAACCATTAAACATTACCACTGTCAGTTAAGCTTAATGTCGGGATTGTATCTCCCTGGTCACCCCCTCCCAATATTTGATCTGGAAAATGTCTGTTGCGCTTGGCTCAAATGTTTTTTTTATTATAAATAATGCGTGTAAGACGCTGCCATTTAGAACTGCTTTATCCGAGATATTAGTCTTCCAATTTAATTAACAAGAAAATATTTTTGGGCTGCTGTCCACACACGTGATTGCTGTCAATCAAGGCACCGGGCCCAGTCGCCGTGTATAAAGCCCATAATTTCCGAGTGTTTCTTTGCTGTACAATGCCCTCTCGCCCATGTTTCATCAGTGCTGTCTCAGTCTAGCACCGCTCCACCCGACCCTCGCACGTTTGCTGCAGAGGCGCTGGAGGCTCCATTAGCACACGCAGACTAGTGTTTGTTCTCCGGGTAGCCGGGCGTGCTTTGACACCTTTACACACACACCGTGACTAATTAGCGGCCGCTCGGCACAAACACCACGCAAAAAAATGAAATGATTACTGATCAGGTTGACAGGATGGCTGGAGTAATTGCGTCCCACAGGGGGTGGAGCATGTTGGTGGAAACTGTGGATGCTTTTATTCCGGCAAAGGGAGCCATGCAGTGGGCGCCGTGATGGGGCTGTATACTTGCACTTGGCAGAGGCCCGCTGCACAGGGCGGGGTAGGCCTGGGATGGGTTGTGAGGGAGTTTTTGAGTGTCCCCCCCACTAAGTGTGTCGGCCTGGTTCCTCTTCGCATTTAATCGGCGTGTACGACATACAAAGTGATGCCATATGCCAAACTCAGTATAGTTTCTTACAGTTTAGGATTAATTCACATGTTGTTTTGTATTAGACTAGTATTGTAGTTCTTGCTGCTCAGCCAGAGTGGAATGTTGGTGCCTGGTGGTCCCCCCCCCCCTTATACTTATCTTCTGATTTAATAAAGCATTCTTCATATGCTACACCTCGGCTACTTCAATTATTTCATCATATTACATTGTGTATTCTGCCGTCTGGGGGTGTGCTCGGTGCGAAGGTCTGCTGAGCCGAACTGCCTGGCGTGCCGTTCAGGCGCTCCAGGTGTTGGACAGCGCCCTAGGCTCAGGTAGCTCCGACGTTCATTCCTGCCGCTCGGCTATTTCCGGAAACTGTCTCGGGAGCGTTTGTGCCGGCACTGCGCAGACTCGGTGCCAGTAGGCAGGAGACCGAACGAAGCCCTTCGGAGGTACTCGGAAGGTATCGGAAACTCTGCTGACCTGCTCTGGTAGGACTTGAGGGATGTCTGTGGTCACTGTTCAGTTAAACGGCCGCAGTCCCTCCTTTCTCTTACGTTTAGTGACGATTATTTAGCGACTCTTGTCGGAGAATCTTGAACCCGCCTTTCGCTGTCCCAATTCCTCAAGGTTCAATACCGCACGTAATTGAGATTTGAATGGATTGACCAACATTTTATTAGTATTTCTGCAATGTGCGATACGCTTTTTGAAATGCATAGTTTTATTGCTAAAATCCAGTTCACTGATTCGCAGCAGCCGATCGTTGGCGTGGGTCTGTGTGCGGAGGCAACTCGTCGCCAAATAATTGTAGTAAATCCAAGCGCGAGCTGGATGGTTAAACTGGATTTATTGTAGATGGAATGCCCAAGCATCGGAGCATATAAACAAGCAGCTCGTAATCCCCAAGCCGGTTACCAATCCTCTGAAACCCCTTTCCATGTTCCATCATTAGAGTCTAATTCCACACATGAACGCTAAGGAAACCCTAAAGGGACAAACTAAAGGACATTTAAAGACTAACTAAAAATAAAAGCATAACTACCCAATACGTACAGTTGGAGCGAAACCAGGTGTGGCATGAAGGCTTTTAATGTCAGTTTTCCACGGAGATAGGCCATGTAAGCTCGAACATGAAACACTGTCAAGTTTCAGTAGGTGTGAACATTTTTAACATGCACAGATCACAGAATTTACGGTCTCAATTAAAATCTAAAGCTGTAGATTAAATATATCTGCTGCATTATTTTCAGGCTATTTTGTTGTGTTCATGCAACTGATAGGTGCCAACTCTCACGTTGTGTTTGTAGTTGGTGCTCAGTCTCACTGCACGGTTTCATCGCTCTAGTCCAGTGGCTGTGTTTTTGGTCTTTAAGGTTGCGTTCAAACAGTCAAATTAGCTGGTTCTAATATTATATATTATTTACCATCACAAGAATGCACTTTCAGAGCACAGTTGACAAGGATCATTGTAGCTTTTCCCCATCCTATGCAGTTAAAGGGACAGTCACACACTATCAAATGTTAGAGGACTGGTGTTTCCCATGTACTAGTGCTCTAGATTCTTAGTCTGCAATGGGAAGTTTGCTCCCTACTCTTCCTTGACTCTCTGAGTAGATGTGGAAATGCAGGCAACGTCTCGCTACAGGAAGTTATATGGGGCGAGCGTAAGAGCTTTGCCACACAGTTATCACAGTTGTAATAAAATATGAATGTATGAGCACCAAAAACTTGATAATGCCTCAAAAGATTCAAATATTTTTACAATAAGAAATGTGATGCAAATAATAGGAAAGTACACAAAACAAAAAGACGCAAACGTAATGCAATGACAACAGCCGTTGTCGATGCAGAAGGTGCACTACAGCTAAATATGGACAATTGTGCCAACATGAGAGCAAAACTTCAGTACCACAACAATGCAGTTCTGAGAACATTTGACTTTTCTAACAGTGTTTGTAAACATAAATTGATTAAAATCATAGCGCTGTATAATGGCGGATCATAGTCTTTTGCCCGAGACACTTTGTTACAAAGTTTTTATCCTTTACTTTTCCTGACTGTTCTTTTCACAAACACTTGAACACGAGCAGAAACACACCACAAAGACAAACAATAATACAGTATTCCTTGCAACCTGTACAGCAAAAGAACAGTGTCTCAGAATTTGGCAAATACATTCCTGGATCCATAGACGGAAGCAGGCTGACTGCATTTAGGGCGGTGGTCTCAGGCCTCCAAAACAATGGTCTCAATGTGGCTTTGGTACTGTTAGACCCGTCAGCAGCATTTGACACAGTGGACCCCAGCATCTTGCTACAAAGACCTGGCTGTAGCTGGCTCATCCATAGGATGGTTAGGATCCTTTTTGGAGGAGCGAGAGCAGGTAGCTTGGATGAAGCCATTCTCTTACAAAGCCAAACAGTTGTTGTGGTTCCTTAGAGCTCTGCACTGAGTCCTACCCTTTTCAATATTTATCTGTTCCTGATGGCATCCCTGGTTGAGTTTTTTGGCAGTAATATAATTTCCTATGCGGACGATACGCAGCTTCTGCTCACCTACGAGGGTGACTCAGTTAGCGCCAAACAAACATTTGCTCTTTGCTTAAAGGCGCTAATCGACTGGCTCAGGAGGAACAGACTACTGTACAACCAAAACAAGACCGAAATCTTGTTGTTTTGACCAAATCCCCTCGCTGGATGTACAGGAGCCTGGCCTAATAATGTCCCTCTCCCGCTGCCCCCAACGGAGGTAGCATGAAATCTGGGCGTTTTGTTTAATTCCCTTCTTTCCTCCAGCTCACAGGTTTCGTCTGTTGTAAAGTCATGCCTTTTGTATCCTTCGCCTGGTCAGTAAATTTCTGCTCCTGATATCTCATGAAGCGCAGGTCTTAGTGGTCAGGGCTCTGATTTTATTGTGGCTAGATTACATCAATGTTTTGTACCTGGGCATGCCAGAGTACTTAATCCAGTGTCTACAGGTTGTTCAGAATATGGCGGTCTGTCTGCTATATAAGCTACCAAAGCTTTCGTCAGTATCTCTCCTTCACGAGGTGCTCCATTGGCTCCCAGTGCGCAAGCGAATAATGTTCAAAGCCTCAAAGCCTTAACTGACACACCAAGCCTCCCACAACAAAGGTCCCTCCTACCTGAATGAGAGGACCAATGACTACAAACCAGTGAGATCGCTGCGTTCAAGTCATGCTGGGCTGCTAAGAGTACTCCGCTTTAAAAAGCAGCAGAGAGGGGCTTCCTCCTTCACGGTTTTGACATGGGTTTGTGGAACCAGTTGCCTGGCTATCTGAGATTAATTACGGAGGAAGCAAGCTTTAATAAAGCACTGAAAACGTACCTCCTTCGTTTTTAGGGTATTAGGATGCCGGATGAGTCTTGCCTCCCCGTACCTGCCTTTGATGCCTAGCGCCAGGACACTCCTGGAGTAGCCATGCACTATATAAATAACTCATTAATTAATTCATTAGTATCTCACACTTTGATCCCTAGACCTCTAGGTTACATGCATGGAGAAGTGTGGCTCAATGGTTAGAGCGGCAGACCTTGAGGCAGAGCGCTGGCCAGGGACCAGGGTTCGATTCCCGCCTCGGCGGGATTGGGCTTAAATTCCTCTGACCGGATATTCTCGCCTCAGTGCCGAATCTAAGCATGGGCCCCACGCTGCAACTCTGGGCAATAGCTTGCTTAGTCTCCACAACGGCCCCCGATACACAAGGGATGCCTGGTTTCACCATGGGATGCCCAGGAGTGGACACCTCACAAGGAAAAGCCAGGAGGGGTTCCCTTGTGGTAGGAGTACAAGCGCCGGGATGCTTACGGGTTACTGTTCGCGCTATACAAATACAACACATGCTGTTTTTTCCAGGTGGGTTTCATCCTAATGATGAAAAGGGTAAGACCAGAGACTGGCCTACAGTAGAGAGTGCAAGCCCTCAATTGCAGGGCTTGGTTTAGACTGCACAAGTATTTCTCGACCAGGGTAGCTACATGCCAGCTGTATTCTAAACCACACAAAATTAGCAGGGTTGGTTGGGGAAAAATAATAGTTGGTGTTTTAGGCAGTTGGTGTGCTCACCAGGCATGGTCGCCACTTGCCTTACTTCCACTAGTAGCAGTCATTTCCTGGACTGTTCACTTCCAGTAACTGGTAAGGGGAAGAAATGATTTCAGGACTCAGTTTCCACTTCTCTGCACTGCATGAGCTATCTAGGGGTTTAATACTACTATGGTCCGCTGAAGCACTGGCTAGCAGAGGTTCATTGGAGACATTTGGCCTTGTTTTTAGCCATTCGGCAATGGACTACAATTGGATCCACGTTTCGCAAGGACCAACAGCAGAAGAATTCATGCAGGTCTGTGTCAGAAAAAAATGACCAAAAAGCTGAAGGGAGACTCCATCTTGCATACCTAAGTTGGGCCAAGACCCAATGCAATCGTACGTGCGACATCAAAGTTGAAAAGATCCCCTAATCAGGTTTAGGAAGTGTTTACTCCTCATAGCGGTAGCTGGGCAGGTCCCTTTCCCAGAGTGCATTGCAGTAATCAGTACCTACATACGTATGTCATCTAGTACCCACTTGTGATGGGGAAACTTTATTCCCTCCAGTGAGCGCTGGAAACAAAATACCCAACATAGGAAGAAGGGGGGGGCGGATAGAATTTTCACCCTTTGACAAAATCTATGATCCATTTTGATACCATCAGTTTTACGAAACTAAAAGTTCAGTATTCGCTTTGGGTAAGCCTAACGGCGGGTACACCGCTAGTGTTCATTAGGTATTTATTGTGCACACATGTTGTTGATCATGATCAGTATTACAAAAATATAGGTTTTTAATTTTACTGAATATCCTTGTCAACAAAATGTCGGGATTGCTCCCCTCCACATCTATCAAAGCCTCTGAACTTCATTCTTACTTTGAGGCTAGTAGGCTGCTCCCATATGTGCAGCTACTACACCTCAAAATCTAGAATATGCCTCATCCAACCACCACTGAGTCTGGTGAGTCAAGGGCAGCAACCCCATTTAAACTACGAGATGGGGAAACCAATGCAGTGTCTACATCCTCAGTGCACCCAGGGGGAGTCCCCGACAAGCACCAGTTTGCAGTTTGAGTGGTTCCTCAAGATCCCTGGCCACAGAAACGTTTGCCAAAAAGCTAAAATACAAGGGCAAGGGAACAACACAGGTATATGTCAGCTGCATATGTTTTGAATAGTTTTAAATGTTCAGCTGTTTGACTGGTGCACAGAACAATATTGATTTAGTCTCTTGGAACCTCTACAATAGAATGTTATTACACACAACCGTGAAGTTCTATAATCCCCCTTAAATTAATGCCTAAATTGGCCCTGCAGTATTCGAAGGTGGGATCTTCAGCTTACAGAAATTTGTGCAGCAAGTCCAACCTCTTTGAGCGACCCCAAAGCCCAGTTCAGTTGATTGTGTTCATTAGTGGATTATGGTTGTAATTAGATGCTGGTGGACGGTCCCCAAGCAAAAACAACATTTGATGAACAGAATGCAGAACAATGTCATACATTCACCCCAGTGCAGAGATCTGGGCCTAAATCCTATCGTTTTTTTTGCTGACTGTGCCATTCCAGTTTGAGCCCAGCCTTATGAAAATCAGTCTTGTCCCCAGGCCTTCAGAGAGATAGAGGCCGTGGCCTGTGCAACCCTGGCGTTGGATATATTTAGAGATCCCCACCTGCCTTGTGGTGATCTGTGCGGTGAAGGGACCCACCACTGTGATAGGTCCTCTCCTAGCATTGCCGATTAGCTGAGCAGATACATCGTTTAAAGTGCTCGTTCGGCAAACTTGTTTGCTTTGAGAAAACAAATTTGCACTGCAAACTCAACAAACTAAAAAACATGTTTTCCGACTCGCAGGGTGTTTTTACCCTCGCAGGTGAAGGCCATTCTGAATTTTCTCTGCCCATGTCCATCATGCATTACATGCTGGGCAAGCGAAGGCAAGATCAGTGACAGGTGCCTGCTTTTCATCTGGATGGGAAACTGTCTCTGAGGTCTATTGGCCCATGGATGACATGCTGTCAGCTCAGACGTTTACACTTGTTGATCCAGGGGAGGCTCTTATGGTGTAAACATGGTGCTTCCACGTGAATAGAGCACGGGAACCACAAGCTTGGTGGGATGGGAACATTGCTGTTCTCTACAAATGCATTTTATCTTTGTTCAAGTGTTGGCAATGCAGTGAATTGAGCTGGTACTAAGTCTTTAGAATGCAGTACTTTCGAAGCTCTTGTTTCTGAGGTCTTAACTCGTTTCTACACCCCCCCCCCCCCCCCCCCCCACACACTTTTCGTATTTCCATGCAGGGCGCAGTGAACCTATATGGGACGATTAGGGCATAGTAGTATGGCATGGGACTGGGCGCACTACTGTTGGTAGGAGGGCAGGATAGTACTATGGTGCAGGATTGGATTAGGTAGTATATTTAATCAGGAAAGAACTACTGATGGACCAGCGCGTCAGCATTTGCAGACAGAAAAGGAACAGACTTGACATTGCCTCAAAATGGCAATACTCTCTGATCAGGGCAATGAACGGTGAGCAAATGGAAATGAAGCCAAGTTGGAGGAAAGTAAAATGAAGGGGTTTAGAGGAGTTCGCCACCAACCCCTATGTCTTGTATGCTTCTGGTGGCTTTGCATTTTGTTTCCATGTGTGTCATTGGCTTAGTAAAATGCTTTGTATACATATGACCGCAAACCAGTTGTCCATCCATGGTTGCGTTCCTGTGGTATATTGGGTGTTGCTTCAGGTGCTCTTTTCATTTTGTATGGGGCTGTCATCCAGGTGTTTATATCGATGCTTTGTGTCCATCCTTCTAATTATGATGTAACCTGTATTGTATTTATCTGGTTTCTTTCTCCCTAGCTGCTCAGCCAGTGTGAATGTGCTGCATGGAATGTTGATGTGAGTCTTGAATTGAATATTTGGGTGCCTGGATGCTTCAGTGTGTCAGTTGGAGTATTGTCTGAGCAGCAGGCAGACTGCTCCTGGTTGGGCTTTATCTCTACTACTCATCTACCTGTAACTGAACTTAATAAACCTACATGAAACTACATCTTGGCTACGGACCTCATCACTACAGATTTTTTGCGACAAGTATGGGATATGAACCCACGTGTGCAAAGCACAATGGATTATGTTCTTGCAGTATGTGGGTTCCATCTTCAAGGTTGCCAAATGTATACTATTTGTGATGTATTGTTCCTGAGACATTTACCGTCATGCTCTCTTTGTGACCTATCCTTCAGGCCTTGTAGTCATGCTGTGTTTGGAGCACATTAATGAGATAGTTGTGGTCATGGTGTGTGTGAGGCCAATTCTCTGTTTGGATTTGTTCATGAAGTATGTCCGTCTTATCCCTCACATCATTGTGATCGTGCAGTCCTTTGAGACCTGTCTTGGTGTCGTCTTCTACATACAGTCGGTGGACGGAGGTTGTTCCTCGGGTATTTGTCATCCGTTGGTCAGCGACACTATTCTGGTGGTTTCATTGCTGCTGTGGATGAGGCCTTTTCCTTTGGGTGGTTGTTCATGTCCTTCCTGAAGAAATTTTAAGGAAGTTGTGATCATTCTGTGGGCAGAGGTTTCTTTTCAGATTATGTTTAAGCTATTATTAAAGTATTATTGTTTAATGGCTATGTTCATGTCGTGAGAGTAGGGCTTTCATTTGATGTTTGCCTTCATGCTGTGCAAGGAAGGCTTCATTATTGCAAGTCTTCATGTAGTTGGTGGTATCCGAACCTGTAGTTCATAATGGAAATCCGTGACTATATTTTTTCTGTTAATGGTTGCTTCTATGAAATCATTAGAGCTGTTTTCCCAGGGGTCTATATTCATTCAGTGGATGTAGGTCCTGCTTCTGGTGGTTGTGTTAATGCATTGGATTGATGCATTTCTTAAAGTTATTGTGGCTGTTGAGTGAATGAAGATCTATTCCACACGTGGCAGCTTTTATCAATATCATGGATGGAGGTCTGTCTTGAGGTTTTTGTGTTCTTGTTTGAGTTGATTCAGATCTTGCTGGGGATCCAGAGGATACTTTCCTCATAGAACATTGCAGTAGTATGATGTAACTTCCTTTTAGGTTGTCTTTTCTGCATAATTATCTTTTCCTTATAGGAGACCCCTTCTCGGCACCACAGTTTACCCTGATCTCCATGTTCCCGTTGCTGCCTTTATCTAGGTTGTTCCAGCAAGGTCGTCCAGTTGTGCTCTTACATGGTCTCACATCAATTTAATTTGTTTTAAAGCTTTTTTTTTGTGTTCCCCTTTGCTCTAATAACGTATTCACCAATGTTATTTGTCTCCTTCAGACTGCTGGCAGTGTTCCCCATGCCTTTTCTCACTAAGCGCTTCCTATTCTCCACAGTAGTACTCATAGTCTTCTGTATAATTTTTTAAATCTCAGAATCGTGTTCAAAGCATTCATTCAAGTAGTATTTTTTTGTTTAATGGATGTTCATCAGACAGACTAGTTAGGATTCAGCGTGTTCACTGCTGTGGCCCGGGTTCAAGTCTGGTCAGCGAACTGGCTACCTAATATGCAAAGGAAGCCTAGAACTACAGAATGCGTATTTTAAAGATTGCAATAACCTGACTTTGTCACCTATCCAGAGAAACGTTATGTTTGTTGTACTTTCATAAAACATGCTACTTGAATGAATTCTTTGAACATACGATTCCAAGATTCCGGTAATAATTAGAAAATGATGGGTGCTTTTTTTTCCCACGCCTCCATTTGTGATATAGTACTTAGTTTGTAGTGTGATGTGTGGTGCTTGTGGTTTGTGATTTGGTCTATCCACCCACTTGCCTCATTAAGGCCATAAGGCTAGAGCGGTCGACCTTGCAGCTGGGGAACCGGGTTCGAGTCTCAGCAACGACACTCAACATCCTGTGATTCTGGGCAAATCACTTAATCTCCCCATGCCTAACAAAAAAAACCCACAAAAAATGAATATGTCCTTTGGTAATGAAACTGGTGCTCTTGTAAAGCGCTCGGATACCTGATCTTTCGGGTCTAGTTCGCGCTATATAAAAAGCGATAAAAATAAATAAATACATAGGTTGTTATTTAACCTCATGTTTTGCATGTGATGGTAGAGGGGTCAGATGGCACCAATATATTCTGCTTGTGATGTGGCATAACCAGTGCTTTGAAAGGACCAAAAGTGTCAGACTGAGAAACTGGGCTTATTTTGTTTGTTAGGGAGAATACCAGGGGATCCTTTGCTACGTATGCTACTTTACCGAACGGCTTCATTGAGTAGAAGCCAATACTTTGTGTTAGTCAGAATCTAAACCTCCAACCATCCATTTCAAGAAGTTGGGGATACTAAATATACAGCTTGTGATGTATTTTATGGTGTGGTGTAAGTATGTAGGCACATGTCTGCTTCTGGTTCATGGTGTGGTACACAACCGTAAAGACAATTACATTTTGGCTCTTCACTTAGTAAGGTATCCCAGTTGTCATAATCCATTTACAGCCCACCACCAAGAGACCTGAAGGGGAATACTGTCCCATTCATGTTTTTGAGATATAACCTGCTTTGTGGAATGAGGTGTGGCTATGTACGTGTGTAATGTAGCACAACCACACAATCTGCTTGGGGTACATGGTTCTGAATAGCTACCTGTATGCATGTTGTGTAGTGTGTTATACATACACATTCTGGATGATACATGCGGTGTGGTGGAGCCACACATTTTACTCTAAGTAAAAACATGTATCTTCAGGTTTTATGTTATATGGCGTAGCCACACCTTCTGCTTAAAGTGTGGCGTGCGACTTACCATTGTCTGCTTGTGTCTTTATTTTAAAGAGTGAATTTTTTTATTATTATTTTTTTATTTTTTTAAAAGGTCTGAGTTGGATGGGTGTAATAATCACTGGCAATGTGATTTGTCTGTCGCACCTTATTTGGATGAGCGATTTTCTCCTCCTGCATTCAAAACCTTTTAGAAATTAAATATTTTAGTTTATTCAGAATTTGGAATTTTAGGAAACTTCTTGTCTGCAGAGAAAGCGTACGATTGGAAGGGACGAAATATTGCAGGTGACCAGTATATTATATTAAAGTCTTTAAGAGAGCGAGGATAATTCTAGACAATAGATGTATGGTAAGGGAGCTCAATCTGTTAGCTTTCTTTTTTTTACGTAAGTTGCCCCTTGTGGCTGCTTTGGAACTATGATCAAAATGAATCCAGGGTCCGTAGTGGAATAGTATGATGCAATGGAATGCTATTACACTATTTTCTTCGTGCATAATGTTTGTAAAACATGTAGTGTATACATGACATAAAGGGGTGTGCTCTGTCTGTGCAGTCTTTCTGAGCATTCCAGACTTGCTTTTAGTCTGGTGAATTCTAAAAAGTACATCAAATATAATTTTATATTGGGTGTTAACTATAAGTGGAATTACTTCAAGACTTACATGGTTTATAGAAGCAGACTTTCTAGTTAACTTGAACAAGCATCATTACCTATAAGCAAATTGTAAATGGGGTCTTCGTACAACATTTATTCAGCTCAGACATAACTAGAAGAGATTCGTATAAAACAGTTCTTTAACAGAAATTCGTTGGGGTAAGCTCGTGTCTCCTAAATTGAATTTGTTTTATATACATGGCTTAGGAGCACTGAACTTCCTTATCAAATCAGCGATGCCCATCATTACTTTCTTAGAAAGTGCCTCAAATGTTCTTCTCAGGACTGTGGAGTCATCACCAAAGATTGCTTATTTGAGGAGCTTATGTAATAATCATCTCTGAGGACTAGTTTAGGAGGACCCTACTACTACTGGAGCGGGTTCTGTTGCTTGATGTCATATTTTGCTTACCTCAGGAGAAACCTGCTTGTATTTTAAAGCCTTGTATGCAGGACAGGGCAATTGTAAATATATAATTATAGTGGGAGTTGTTCATTTGTATTTTCAGTACTAAACCTGAGATTTCTGTTATTCATTTCTATGGTTTGGAATTGGCGTGCTCCGCCTTTTTTTTTTCTTTCTTTTTTTTTCTTTCTTTTCTTAAAAAAAACCAACCCTTTTTCTCTAATTGTGTTTTGCATGGTTCATGATCCTAACAGAAATATTGTCAATATACATATCATTTCCACATTGTCTGTTTCATACTTTCCGATAGGGGTGTTTTCTATTCGTAGAGAGGCCATGACATGATATCTAACCCTTTATGGTAAGACTTCATTTATTTGTTTCCACAGTTTTTAAAAATTTTCAGTGCATAGTGTAAACCATTCGCTCTTACCCTGCGGTCCATGATGCCTGCTCCGAGAGTCCGTGATTGTTAAGAAAATGAAATAATAGCAGATACACCTAAAAATACAAATTGTAAAATTTACAATTTTCAAAACATCGTAAACGTGAAGGAATTTGATATTGGAATCTAAAAATTAAGTTGGCGCCCTTAGCTGGATCATGGCAACAGCGCAGGTACAGCAAGCAGAATCTTTTATTAACGATTGGTTGCTTCAAATGTGATCAGCACTCATAGTGCTGAGAAACAGAGGGTGCATGTATTGGAAGCAAAAAGACGAAGGGATATGCTAGAATCCTAGCATATCACTTCATCATTTAGAATAAAACCACAGTTTGTAAAGCTCGAACTTTCCCATTAAATAAAATTTCAATTAAATACAATATTTCCTAATTTGCGAAATTGATTGATGTGCCTGTAATATTGTGTATTGTTTTGAAGTTCAAATCTAGAAATTGATTAGGCTTCGAATCGAAATGACCAAAGCAATACATTCCCTTAAACTGGGTAAAGCGCCAGGACCGAATGGCTTCCCAGCCAGCTTTTAGAAAACCTTCCAAAATGAACTAATCCCTCATTTGAAATCCCCTTTCTCTCACTTAGAGAAAACTGGTAAAATCACTGGAACAACTACTGAAGCCATCATTTGGGTGATCCATAAAAAGGGGAAGGACTCCCTAGAGGTAAAATAAATATAGACCCATGTCCCTTCTAAATTTGGATGGGAATTTATCCCTCCATTTCATATCCATAGATGGCAAACTGGCTTCATAAAAGGCAGACATGGCTCGGACATCAAACATTTCTACCACATCTTTGAAAGAGTAAAACCCCTAACTACCCCTACAATAGCCATGGCCTTAGATGCAGAGAAGGCCTTCAATAAGGTCTCCTGGCCATTCCTACAAGCTGTCATACGCAAATTCAATCTTGGAAAGTCCTATATCCGTCAAACATTTGCGCTAAATGCCCAACCATCGGCTCGAATCGGAGTTAATGGGTTCCTTTCCAATAAAATAGACTAGCGCAAGGTACTAGCCAAGGTTGTCCCCTTTCTCCACCTTCTAGCTATTGAACTTCTCCTTGTCTTCATCAGAAGCAACGCACTTTGAAAAGGCATACCCATTGGGTTCATTTCCTACAAACACGCCGCACACAGACAACCTACATATTTTCTCGCACTAGGCTGTAAATGCCATCCCTACAATTTTATCTGTAACTAATAGCTGCACCCGAGTCTCGGGTTACTCCCTGGACCTTAATAAAACCAAAGTTTTTCCTCTAAATAACCTAAAGCTTCCGACAACCACAAACAATACTAAACTACTTTGGCAATCCTTACATATCAAATACCTTGGAGTTCACTTCATAAATAACATTGAAGAAACAAAGAAACCAAATTGAGATATTCTGCTGAAGATAATCAAAGAGGTTCTTTCAGCCTGGTCACCCAAATTCTTGACCTGTTGGGGTCGAGTGATGATAGCCCTACAAACAAATGTTATCACCTCCATGCTTCCCATACAATTAATGGATAACCTCTTCAAAAATATAGGCGCTGCAATTACCGAATTCCTTTGGAAAGGGAAGAAATGTAGAATAGCCCTCAAGAAGCTAAAACTAGGTAAAAGCCCTGGAGGCCTGAACGTCCCCAACTTCTTCAAATACCAGCATGCCTTCCTAATCAAACAAGTCACTAAGTGTATCCAAGCCACTAAGTGTTTCCCATCGAAAAAATCCCTGGCAAAATCTTATGCTGGAATTTCTTTGTAAACGATGAAATCATTTCCATTTCCAACATTCTCACACTATCCTTAGGGACACAATTTTGGCTCTTAGGACACTGGATAAACTGCTTCCAAATAAAATGAAAATTTCAGATTATGCTTCCCTTTGGAACAACGCAAAGATTAAAGTTGAAGGCGCGCCCTTCACATGGCCTTCTTGGTCAACAAACAACATCTTATTTCTAAAAGACCTCGGTACACCAGCACAACCTTAAAGTTTGCGGAATTACAAAACGCACATAATCTTGAAAACATTGAATCTTTTA
This sequence comes from Lissotriton vulgaris, assembly GCF_964263255.1. Lineage (NCBI taxonomy): Eukaryota > Metazoa > Chordata > Amphibia > Caudata > Salamandridae > Lissotriton > Lissotriton vulgaris. Next base: position 162,918,382 of record NC_141700.1, read on the forward strand.
GCTTCCTAAAACTAAAGGTCATGTTAAAAAAAGCTCCCCTATTCACACGTCTTTGACTTGATTCCACTTCTCTTTAAATTAACCACAACACACCAAGCAGCTTCTGCAATTTACTAATCTCTGAACTCTTCGAACAAGAGCAAAAGAATCCTGTCCAAAATAAGTGGAAAGAATCCAACCCTAGTTCCACTCTCCTAACAAAACAATATATGAAATCTTTAACATTGAGATCTCCCTGAATTTTCACACAGTTGACATAGGCTCCTGAGGCCACTATCCCACTCTGAAAGTAAACCAATCCAGCATGTTTTTTCATTGCCCTGCTACTATCCTTAGGAATAAGAAACCTTTTTTTGCGAATGGAAATCTTTTTATAACCGGTCAAGTCACACTTGGTGGGCATGGTCCTGTTTCACGAGAAGAATGGATAATATACTTTCAAATAACAAATACAACTGCCAGGCATCCCAAAAACTATGGAACAAACACAATGTATTTGTACAGAAAATCAAAACCCCATGAAGCTTAGTACCCTCATGCCCCTATAGGTGGCACCTTACCAACTCAACTGCTTGCTCCTACATGTTAGATTAACGAATACCTACCTTCGCATCAATGCCAATTATGTGACAGGGACATCTGCCATAGACCTCTTTCTTCTCACTCCCCCTTTTTTCACTCTTTCTCCCTCATCCCTCTATTCCCCTGGGACCTCTTTTTGTTATTCCCCTTTCCCGACCTCCTTCTCATGGGTTTACCTCCATTAATATTTCTGAACATTCCTTTGTATTTTAGACCGATATCAACTGACTAATACTTGGAAATAAAAAAATGAAATTGCTTAGGCCAGGGTCTTCGAATTCCAGTAGGGATTCACTGGGGGTCCACATAAATCAGAAGGCTGTGGACCACTCCATTTTGTGCATTAGCCACTGTCTTGAGTTGCCATTATTAGCCTTTCATGTATAGATTTGAGTTCCCATCATATATATTTGTGCTACTATTCCTGGTCACCATGAGTTGATATAAAATATGCTTGTATTCTGTATTATATTTGTGTTCTTCCCTCATATTTATGTGCTTGTGAGCAAGGGTAGGTATCAATCATTCAGGGATTTGTGAAGCGCACTACTCACCCGCGAGGGTCTCAAGGCGCTGAGGGGGGGAAATATCTGGCAGTGCTGAGTCATCCGAAAAGCCAGGTCTTGAGCCTCTTCTGAATGCTTGCAACGTGGGGGGTTTGTCTGATGCTGAGGGGGAGTTTGTTCCAGGTCTTGTCCGCGAAATAGGAGAAGGCTCTCCCCCCCCCCCCCCCCACCCCCCCCCCTGTTTTGGGTCTCCGGATGCGAGGGATTTCGGACAGGGGGAGGTCGGCAGAGTGAAGGTTTCTCTTGGGGGCGTGGAAGGAGATTCTGTCGTTGAGGTACTGGGGTCAGGTGTTGTGGATGGATTTGAAGGCGTGTGTGAGCAGCTTGAAGGTCACTCTCTTTTTGACGGGGAGTTAGTGGAGGTTTTGTAGGTGCTGGGTGATGTGGTCTTGTCGTGGGATGCTGAGGACGAGTCTGGCTGAGGCATTATGGACGAGCTGGAGTTTGTGGAGTAGAGACTTGTTGATTCCGGCTTAGAGGGCATTCCCTTAGTCCAGTATGCTGGTTATGAGTGCGTGGGTGACCGTCTTTCTGGATTCCGGGGGGATCCACTTGAAGGTCTTGCGGAGTATGCGGAGGGTGTTGAAGCGCCTGGACGGTACGGCATTGACCTGTTGGTTCAGGGTGAGGGAGGAGTCCAATATGATGCCGAGGTTACAGGCGTGGCCCGTGGGTGTGGGAGGGTTGCCGAGGGTGGGGGGGCCACCAGGTGTCCTCCCACACTGGGAGGTGGATCCGAGGGCGAGGACTTCTGTCTTCTCTGAGTTGAACTTCAGGCAGCTGCTACTATTCCAGGATGCAACGTCCTTCATGCCTTCCTGGAAGCTCTGTCTGGTGATGTTGGTATAGAATTTACCTATGGCACAGGGAATGTTTGCTTCTGTATTTCTCCATTTGTTCCAGTTGGAAGAGAGACTGAACAACTGTACCTGATAATGAGGGTACGCTGTACACCTAAGGGGCTGCGGCATTAACTCAATTTAGATTATCACCATGCTGGACCTTGATTAGCAAGCAAAAGGCAAATATGTTTCCATTTCTACTAGGGAATGAACCCTGATGACCAGTTTAAGTGAGAGTGTGCCTAAAATCAGTTGCTGGCCAGGTCACACTTATGCAGTAGTTTTCCAGTACTATTGAGATAGCGTCCTAACAAAAGCACAAGTTATTGAATATTAGATTTATGGTGTAGGGCCAGATGCATGCACAATTGTTATAACTCCATATCTATGTAAATTATCTATGTTCATTTTAGTTGTGTGCATTTTTCTATGTGGGCATCCTGATGCTCTGGCATCAATCCAGCCATTCTTGGCTTTATATGGATGCACCTTGCATTTTGCAATGTATTTGAGAATCCGTCAGTGCCTAAGACTAGAGGTATGCTGGTGCCCAAGAATAAGGGTTAATTCTACTTCTTTTTAGGGTTGGCTGAGCTCTTACATTTTGTGGATAATTTTACCAATTTGAGACAGCAATGGATGTAAGGGTGGTGAGAACTTTGAAGAGTCAGTAAAGCAAGATTTATGTACCAGGCCTAGTCTGAGCAGATTGGAGTTCAGATAGGTTTAACGTACTATTAGTGATGCCATCTTTTATTGATTAGAAATGCTAATAGAACAAAAAGAGCATGGTGAGGATAATATTGTATGTTCGCTTCCAGTACATTCAGAGGTGATGAGATAAATTAGTTTATTTTCATTAAAGATGCCCTGCAGTTGTGGGTACAATTTCATGTGTAGGAACACACTTCATGGTGAAAAGTGATCATAAGTCTTCTTGCGTAACAGTATAGAAATTGTGTTCTGAAGAGAGTGATGATGGGTAATGTAGCTGCCAGTCGGTCATTAATAATGCAGTATGCACCGGACATTAGAATATGGATGACCATCTCTTTATCAAGACAACTTGTAAGGGAGAAACGTAGGGCAAGAACTGAAGGTGGGGATGTTAGAGGAAGATGTGTTAAAGGTTTACTGCAATAGAGGTCATGAGAAGAAAATTTGAGTTGATTGGCAAAGGTTTCAGTTTTGCAAGAGTTGATGAGCTTAATGTTGAGTAGTTGGACAGATAGGTGGTAGTTAAGTGAGTAGGGCCAGCTGTACATCCAGTTACCTTTTAGAAAAAAGTCCAGCTGCCGCTGTCTCTAGTCCTTGTTTCAGTGAAAGTGACACTCTTTGGGTTCTGTCCTCAATAAATGTTCATCCAGCCTGGCCAATGCGTTTTAATAGACTGTTAGAGTTGAATCAGCATTTTATTATCTGGTTGAGAGCTAATGCCTCCAGCGGCTGAATGCAAAGTGCTAATAATCAGAAATCGTGCCATTAATGGCATGACACCAAACATCCTTTAACTATATAAAAGCCCAAATTGTTGGCATTGTCAGGGCTGGTACCGTAGTGCAGCTTTTCTTGTTTTCCCCCAGAACCCAGTCTATGTACTTATGGGACTCCTCTTTTTAAAAAAAAATTTTTTATTTGTGGAATTTTCTATAGCGCTGGCCAGACCCGAGGGCATCGGATCGCTTCACAACCAGATAAGTGTTGGTCAAAATAGCGAATACAATACACAGGAGCGTACAGCAGGACCACAGATAGGATATGCATACTAATAAGAGATTCAACTGGCCCCAAAAGTCAAAGGTCTTATCCGTAGCGAGGCCGCCACTTTTGGCGCACCTCGTAATGGTGCATCAAAGATATAATCCACTGTCTTCCTCTGTCACTAATTTAGTCCATGCTTCTTGTGTGTTTCTAACTCTCTACTGCACCCCGGGACATCCTTTGTGTTACAGATCATGCCATAACAAGATCTAACATAGCTTTGTGAATTTCTCCCCTTCACTTCTTTTCTTGTTACATGAAATCTGGAGGCTGATCTTTCCTTTAAAGTCTGCTTCCCACAGCCATAGTTTGTATGATAAAAAGGTTATTAAGACTTTGTGTAGACTGATCACTTCAGCCTAAATACTATCCACACAGTTACAAATATAAATCGGATTTTCTTTGGCAAATGTTCTGAATCAAATTATTTTTCTTACCAAATGTCAGGAGTCAGATTACTTGATAGCAGCTACTTAAGAGTCAGGGGCTCCTGTGAGGTTTAATGTTGTTCCAATTTTCTAAAACTACCCTTATATATCAAGTAGCCAGATGAGCACATTTCACAAAGCCCAATAAAAAAACAAAAGAAGTGGATCCACCAGGCCATTTTCCCTGCAATCCACCCTGTGCTTTATTTGGTTTGATCCTAGCATCTCTTTAAATAACTTTATCCGACCTTTCTACTGAGGACTATTTAGGACAGGGCATTCATTTGCAGACATTCACACCAAAGTCCTCATTCACAAAATGTGAGTTGAACAACTTATAACGTGTACCTTGTGGACTAAGCTGTCTGTTGTCAATGATACGCCTCTATATCTTCTTTTCTTCAGACTACGATGGGCATGCTTACTGTTGCCGACAGTTTTTCAAGCATCTAGAGTAAATCATTGTTGGTGGCACTGCACTTTCACTACCAGCACACTAGTGTAGAGCTGTGTGGCCACACCAGAAAACTTTTTGAAGGGCTTTTGTTTTAGCACATGCTAACTATTTTAAACCTTAACCACTGATGGGAGCAGTACTCCGATAGCATCAAGAGTCTAATGGGGAAGAAGAAGGTTTTAAGTGTTGAAATTGAGGCCACTGTTTATTAAGCACTTCGAACCTTCAGCGGGAACTTATTCTGTACTGGAAAATAGTGCAAATTGTTGTACAATAAAAATAAGATAAGCTGCTCCTAGAACTCCTTTCAGAAGATCAGATAATCACTAGATTTATCAATTGCCCCAGAGGCTGCCAAGGTTACTTGTTTGCAACCACAGGCTGGCAATGTTTCAATCGTCTGTCATAATACACAATGTCTTTAAAGTTATTGTGATGTCTTGCAGAGGAAAACATTATTGTTCACTGCAACATGATATGAGGTGTCTTGTACTGTGATAACTTCAGGTAACATATCTGTCTATGTCTCCCATCTAGCGTGAACGGGCCACGGTAGAAGGTGCTAATGTTAGAGCTGTTATTGTGTGTCAAGAAATTACTTCAGTTCGTCTTGAAACTTTTGGCTAACATTCCTTTTCAGGCAGCTGCCGGACCGCTTGAGAGTCCAGGCATTGAAGATCAAATTAGTTGAAAGTGGGTGCCCTTGATAGTTCTAAAGTAACACCACTTCAGGATCTGGTGAGGAGGCTCAGTAATAGATTGAACAAAGGGGGTGGTACAGCTACTGTGGTCTGCCTTCACCACCCATTCAGATAAAGATCACGTTTGGCCTCTATCAGTAATACAAGAATGAACCAAACCATCCAAGCACTCTGCGTAATGCTTGTATCCTAATAGAACACGCTGGATAAATCCTAGTGGTCCAAAACGCCAAAAAGCTGTAGGCATTGAAATCCTCAGCCTGATGACCGCAAAGGCTGAAATCAATGCACTTGTTCTCAGGAGGATATGAGATGATGGTGTGATACTGGTGCACTCATCACTGTTTGCAGAGATGTGATAAGGGCATTGCTTTCCCAGAAGTATATGAGAGACGGACATTGAATGAAAGCGCTGCTATGGTGGATCTCATTGAAATGAGGGGGAATGAGCCTACTTCTGTCTAGAACGGGCTGACCGTTGAGAAATCATGAGGTGGAAAATATGGAAATTTTGCTTCTAGGAGATGTAAAGATATGGGATCTAATTAGAAGAAGAGCATTACTGTTGTGGTGTAGTCTGAGGGATGGTAGGATCGGGGCATTGTTAGTGAATGAATTCGGATTCCGAAGTTAACAGATTTAATTTTTGCCAGAACATTGTATTTGTGCTATGTAAATAGTGTTATATTGAGCACTGTATAATTATTTGCATAGTATCCTGAGTCTAAACATCTACTAAATTATGTGAACATAGCTCTGCCTTAATGATGGAATAGACTGGTTCCTCCCCATGCTTTCTATCTTTGATTATGGTGTATTGAGGAGGAGAGAGACAGAAGATCTAATGTTTCTTGATGGCACATGGTTCATCCAATAGCTCCTTACAAGTGCAAAGTAGATGCAACATGTCCTCCGGTGCTGTATCACATAGGCGGCATGTGGGGTCCGCTTTGACCTTCAGCCAATGTGGAAAGTACTTTGTGCAGGGTAACAGGCCTAGTCAGTATTTCAAAAATTGAGTTTTGATAGTTTTAGGATACCAAGAGGAAAGATATTTTTGAGCAGCAGGCATCAAATATGTATTCAGGGTCATCCAGCCTGAGTCCTTTTTGATAGGGAAGCTTTATCTTCGATCCATGATAGGAGTCTGACTGATTTCCATACTAGCTTTTAAATGTGCAGGTATAGCCTAGTTAACCCCATGTTGGACAGACTGGTTTGAAGGTAATTTGCGGCGGGTGATGAAGCTTTTCATTGTAGTTCTAACCACAGATGTCAGTTGAGAGTTCCTGCTGCAGATTTCCGGACTTTGTCCCAGAAGATGATATATGCTCCTTGCCGGAGTCTGCTTATGTATTCCGAACTGTAGCCTGATCTATGCAGATGAGGTGTACTTCGGTAGGCTAAAAATAATTTGGTGCGCTGCTATGACTGTGCTATCCAGTACAGAAACTGTATTGCAAATTTGTCCCAGAAAGGGAAGGCTTTGCTTCTGTTCACCAAATAGGCAAGTCCTATGGCGAAGTGGTAGGAACAACTATTTTCTGCCCCGAGGTATGGTATGCTTACATTATAAGAATTCCAACAATCTGCCATGTTTGTGATACAAAGCATAGAGGTGCACCACATAGGAAGTAAACAAACAAACAATGAAGGTCCCAATCACATATGATAACTGTTTGCAGATCTTCTCGTTCTTTTCTTAATAGCGATACATGTATACAGTGAAGACACACAACACGTTTCGCACACAACAATGGACTTCTTCAGGGCTGTAAAGCAGTGAATACGAACAACATGTAAGCACTCATACAGTGCTACTCTACACACCACACAGCACAAAAATGATATAGCCAAAAAAACATAAACAGACATATATATAAAACACACTGATGATACAAAAACCCATGCGTCCGCAGTAATACAAAACAGTGTGATTTCCCAAGGACTGCAACATCCCCACACCAAGATCTGCCAGGTTTCTTCTGTTGTAAGTGGCCTATGCAGTGGAAAAATCCGCAATTCCTGATCGGTGAATCCGAATGTGTAAATTGAATTGCAGATTACTTTTTCCCCATGTACGAGACTTGCATGCATTTTTCGCTTTGTCATCGAACATGGAGAGTTGTTAAAATGTTGAACATAGAAGAACAAAGCCCTGAAGTAGGGATTATACTGGAGCAGAGCGCAACCTTTTAAAAATGCTGAGGTCATCAGTCTGTAGTCATTTCAGCACACATATTGTACTTGGCTTTCAACTATGGCAATCCTGATCCAGTATTTACATAAAAGGAAACATTTCAAGCTCCTATAAAAGGGGAGTAGAAACGGAAACTCTTAACTCGTCTTTCTTTTGTAAGTGATCCTTTTGTACTTGAAATATTGACTTTGTTCTATCTCTGCTGAAAATTACATATTTGCATTGTTAAAAAAAAATTCTGATGCGGTGAATACAGCAGAATATTGATGGGTACAATGCTCCTCTTTCACATACATCTGTGTGTTTGCTATTCAGACAGGAGTTCTGCCATGTTTCAAGTTGATCATTAGCACCTACATGGTATTTGGCGTACCAGGTAGTGGGATTCTAACACCCCACTGAGAACCAAAATGAATTGTACTGGCCCACTAACAGGTTAAAACTGTGGCATAGGCGTTGGTTGTGATGTTTGCTATTCCTTTTTAGGTCTCGCTTACGGACTGCATGAGCTGTCTAGCGAGGGCTTATATCCTCGCATAACACCATACATACCCAAGCATTGCAGAAAGGGGCTTATTAGACCCACCATTTCAGCCATCTTTAGGCATTGGCTAACAGCTGTCCATCATTGTGTAATTAATTTATTTTTTAATAAACATTTTTATTTTTTCAGTTTGTATCACTATACAGTTCGCATTATTTTCATCCTTCTTTGTAAGTCTTAGCATGCAAGAAATGTACATGGGGAGTCAGAGAAACATCTGCAAATGTCATTACAAACCATGTTGGTATTATGGCATCTACACAGGATGTTAGTAAGTCACCTGCTTGAAGAATGACTTATTCTGGTCATTGTCCCATGCAAAGTACTACTAGTTGTTTCGACAAAAGATCCGCCTTATAACGGTAGATATTGTCAATTTTCAATACAGAAATGATAATTAAAAGTCCAACAAAGATTCTCACTTCGTCTAAAAATGTCTCCACTGTTCAGAGCTGGTGCTGAACTTCATAGGGGCCACATATCAAAAAGATGCTCTATAAAATGTTGTGAAGTAATGGGGTGGGGAAACGAGGAGCGTCCTGTTAGTTATGCTCATGGTGCTGTCCATCCGTGTTGATCTCCACCCATGGCATTTTGTGAATGTGAACATCTTAAGATTGGTGTCCCTCCTCATTTTCGCAAGCACATACGCATATCCTGTCACTGCCCCGTGACCCTCTTCCATCTTGCATTTTTGTTTTTTAAACCAATCTTTTTAAGTCTTGGTTTTTTATTGTTTGGCCTTTATTTATTTATTTATTTATTTATTTACAAAGTTTTATATAACGCTGGCTGGACCCGGAGGTATCAGAGCGCTTTACATTAGGATCAGTGGGTTACAGGTTACATAATTACATAGACAAGTACAAACCGGAAAAAAGAAAAAAACATGAGATTTGAAAGGGTCTAGTAAAAGCTTCAGAGGGCATGCATATAGTGTGTCTTTCAAAGTCACGTCAGAAAGATAGCCGAACTATAATGGTCTTTGTTTTTGTAAACAGAGTTGCTAGTGGTGTTACCAACTCCACTAATACACCAGCATTGGCAAAGTCTAAAAATCTAGCATTGGATGTCAGCCCCTTAGTTTTGTCAATGCTTGTTTTGTTTTGTCAAGGTTTTTGCAAAACTTTAAAATTGGGAAAGATGCCATGCTCTCCTCAATCTAAAAAAAGAACAGTGGCTAAAAGTCAACTTTTTAAATCTAAAAAACACACACATAGCTATAGTAGTATAACTACTTTGCCTGTGGTTTTGTTTCTTGTGAAAGGACAGAATGCTGTCACTCACAGTGAAGTTAGCCAATGGCTGAAGTGGGCTGACCCTTTTCCCCATGTTGTATGTTGCTGTGGAGGGGTGGGGAGAACATACGGACACAACAACAAACTAGTGGATGTATAGAAATTCCCCATATGTACGTATATTCTACATAACATTTTTGTAAAATCTAAAGATGTTGTCTAAGACGAACTGAAAGCTTTAACCCCAGCTCAGGTAGTGTGGAGATCAAGCAAATGCTCTGTGAATGTAGGCACACTGATGAGCACATTGGTGCATGCTTAATTTGAGAGTGCAGTCCAGTGCCCTGTAGCTGGTCATATCTCACTGAGGGAATGAGGACTACGAATGGGGCTACCAGTTGACCAGGAGCCAACTTCATGCGCCCAGTTTCACAGAGTATTCTGGTTAAGCAGAGTTTTCAGTGACTCTTTTTCTTGCAGTCCTGTTCAAACATCCTAAAGATTGTGAAATTAAAAAAAAGGAACCTTTATTTATTAACGGAGGAAAATATTTTTTGTCTGCGAACAGTCCTACTCTTAGTCCTGTGGCCTGCCTAGAAAGAGCATTGCGGCGTGTTTTTAGGCTGTCTTGGATGCAGGTTACTACATAGCTGAGGAGCATCTGGGAAGATGTGTTGCAGAATACCTGTGAGATGTGAGAGCAGTATGTACCACCAGGGTTAAGCTTCATTGGGTTGGAGCAGACGAGAGTGAATGTAGCTCTTTATAGTGCAACTACGTGCACGGATCTCCATGATAGGGTACCTTCGTCTTCACTACCTACCTCATAAGGTCAGGGTGGGGTGTTTGTTGAACTGTTACTGTTGTCCCTCTAGGCTCCCGGGATGGTAGAATAATAATAAGACTGCCTACTGGTTGTGTCCTGTACTGGGGAATCAATTTCCACTCCATATACGGCCCAGTTTAGGCCAGGAGAAACTGGAGGTGGATGCTTGCAGAAAAGTTACTACATGGTATAGCATTGATACTGAGTCACTTGATTGGCTTGCGTCTATGCAGTTGCAAAGACGTAGATGTGCCTGTGAGTTACTTAAGCCACATTATATGGAAACACTGTGCCCAGTGGTCACATGGGCAGCGGAGCGCGCCCTTTTGTTGTATTGATCTGTCTGTTGACCCTTCTGTCTTTTGATCTTTTTGACTCTGCTCTATGCATTCACAGTCACCTTTTTGCGCCCCTGTCCCTACTAACGAATATTTGCTGTGTATATAGTGTCATCCGTTGGTGCTTGTGGAAGCACGCTATCTAAAGTGGTCCATTGTGATACAGATATACCATGCGGTCTTAAATCTCTTGTGCTATCTCTATTAAATGATTCCATTGAAATTCCAGAGCACAGCCGAAAAGATTGTAGGGTGTAAAATTATTTCTGGCCCTGAACGTGATGGAGGAGACGTTATACAGAGGATATTGTGGTGGGAAACCTCTGGGGAGAACAGTTAGTATGGAGACGTAAATGACTGAAGAAGAGAGCCAGGTGAGAGAGGTACCCATGAACAGAACAGCGTATGCAGGAGAACTTCACTACAGAAGACAGGTTTGGGAAGTGTCAGTAGAGGACAGATAATGGTAGAATAATCCGTCCATTAATGACAGGCAGTGGGGCTAAAAAGCTTTTTATATTGGATTGTAAATGGTAAAGACAAGCTTGCCTCTGTGGGGTACAAGCCAATTGAGTGTAGAATTGGGCTTTGGAGAACAATAAATGTGAGAAAAGAGTGAAGGCAGTGATTCGAGAACATCTTGGAACTACAGTCTTTGGACACCGGAACCTGCCTACAAATGGCAATCAGTGGGATGAGACCTTATCTCTTTGAACAGACAAAGGAATAATCATTTGTTCATCAGTGAGAACAATGGAGGTTGATAAACCTACTTCGGAGGCTGGGCAAGGGGACGCGTTTACAGGAGGCAGCAAGTAGGAAAACATGTATAGAAGAGAGCCAGTGGGGGAAAATACACTACAAGAACAGAAGAGCTAATCAGGTGGGAGACACTGCTTAAAGTGAGCATCTTGTAGGGTTGGGGAGAGGACAGCTAATCGAAAGAAGACAGCAAGGGGGTGTAGGACTAAATTATGCACATGAACAGTGGGGGATAGGTACAAAAGACAGCTGGTGGAAAGAGAACCTGTCTATGGAACATCCCGCAGTGGAAGACTCCATCAGTAAAAAGTCAGCCATCTATTTTATTGAGGCAAATTTGATCAATGATAGTCGAAGGGAGAGGAGAAACGCTGCAGAGGTTAGCAGGCCAACTAGGACAGCAGTTGTAGGATAACATGTCTTTAACCGATAACCATTAAAGGAAGAATTGCTGCATAGTGGACAGGGAAGCGAGAACGAGAAATTAAGTTAGTACAATGGCCAGTGGAGGGGGACTGGGAGAACAATAAAATCAGGAGATTGTCCTGTGTATAGAAAGCAGTCAGTTGGAGCTAAACACCGCTATAGAGCACAGACACTGTTGACGGAGACCAACAAAAGCAATTAGATCTGATCAACAAGGGCACTAAATTCTTTTGAGTTCCTGAGTGGGAGTGGGAATTCATGTTCTACCCCAACAACAATCCTTCATATTTCTAAGGTATTGTCCCTACTCATACTTGACCTGTCTTTTCATTTATTATACAAAACCGACCTTCACATTTTTCACAATTTTTTCCATAAATTCTATTTGCAATTTTGTGCCTTATATACACCTGTTGAAGTGGAGGGAATTTATGTGTAACACAGTGACTGTTCATTTGAAGGTCTGGTTTTTATAATAAATAAAAAGACAGGGCTAGTATGAGTAGGAGCAAAACATTGCTGATGCTTGTGGTGAGCCCTCTTTTCCCCTTTATTCCACCACCATGCCTGTGTCTCCAGAGACGTGAATGCGGCAGCGGATTGGTGGGTGATGGTCACCATAGACACAAGGCAGGAGAGAGAGCATTGGCAGTGTTGTACTTGCATCAAGCACCTTCTCCCCTTTCAATGTGGGTTTCTGGTGACCCGTGCTGAACAGCGGTTCTGACAGAGCTGCTGTCTGTGACGGACGCGACTTTAGGCTGAGCGGGCGTGACGTGCAAAGGGAGGGTGGGTTCAAGAGAGTGAGTGGCAGGAGGCCAGGTTTTTTTTGGTACAGTTTGTTTGATGAGGGAGTGTTAAAGTGTCTAAGCAGGCAGTGGTGTGGGTAGATGGCAGGAGGCCTTGTATTTTCTTTTTTTTTTTTTGCATGTTATATTTGGTGGTCTCCAATGACTGGTCTGTCCTACATACGTGTTGGAAGCAGGAGCAGATGTTTTTGGATGGCGTTATACAATATAAAATTATAGATGGGTAAACTGTTAATAACTGGGTGTTTTTCACTTCAGAGTACCAACGTGGACCACTTGGGCTGCGCTCTCGTTGTCAATCCTCAGAACCACTCCGTGAAAAGCATCCCCATTTGTCCTAGTTGGCCATCTGTAATTCTATACGTGTTGCCATTAGAAAGGATTTTAATACTGGAATCTGAACAAAAATTGTCTTTCTTTGTATTGTCGCAAGCTCTGTTCCAGATAACAGTATGTATGTATGTATAGGCATTTATATAGCGCACTACTTACCCGTAGGGTCCCAAGGCGCTTCGACCGCTGCGAAACCCTTCTTGGCTTCCCTGAGAGTTGGTCCCTTAATGGGTATCTCCAGGGTGAGACCAGGCATCCCCGGCAGTCTGGTGGGGCCGTTAGTGAAGATGAGGCAAGCTAATGCCCAGAGTTGCCGAGTGTGATCGCTGATCAGAGTGGGCACCGAGGCGAGAGAATTATCGAGTCCGCTGACCCTGGTCCAGAAACCTGCCGCGCCGGGAATCGAACCCTGGTCCCAGGCCGTCCTCTGCTCTCAGGTCTGCCGCCTCTAACCAGTGAGCCACACTACTTCACAACAGGGCAGCATCAATATTACAATTAGTGTAATGAGGGAAGAGCGCCCCCTCTGGATAGATGCAGAATGGACAATATTCTGTCCTTGATCATTGACACGCCATAGGTCTTCCATTCAACCTTTGCTGAGGGATTTCCTTAGTAAGCAAGGTAGGGGCTATGCTGATGCTTTCTTTTTCTGTGGAACGTTCACTCTTTAGCTTTATTGGTTCGAAGCAAACACTCGGAACAATGCCGTAACGTTATCTAAAAGCTCACCAATATCAAATTTGCCAAAGCCTGACATTTCTCAACAATGTTCAACAGTCTGACAGGTGCCACTTTGTTTGGTTTGATGCAGTTCACATGCTCAGAGCATTGAAACACAGCTCCTCGGTGATGGGAAGTCAGCAGTTACTCCTTTCACCCTTCTCTTTGCTCGGTTAGGACCCTGAATCCTTTGATTGGATCCTGGACATATTGAAAGGTAGAAGCACACCTACACACACTCAGTAGTTTTCGGTTATGTTTTCTTCCTGATGGTTTTTCAAACTTGCGAATCCAAACTAGAAATGTTATAAAGCTAAGCTGTGTTCACGTCGATAACACACTTGAACATTTTGCTTTACTTCATTTATATAATCGATATCTTGCGAATTGTTTAAAACGGTTCCACTAGTTGACGTGTTTCACAGTAGCTGATGAATTTTCAAGGCCATAATACATAGAAAAGCTGATAGTTTAGCTTTTTTTTTACACGTTTTCCGATTTACTTTTTTACACGTTATACAGATAGTAAACAATGTACTGGTGGCTTAGTTGTTTGGATCTCTATTAGCGTTTTTTTAGGACTAGAGAGATGAATGCTGACTTCTAGACCCCTGGCACCTTGGGCAAGTCCAGAGATAGATTAAATATAGCTGCAATGTGCGAAATCAGCAAGGGGGGGGCAAGGAATTATGTATATACACAGTTCAGGGGTCTTCCAGCAATAGGATTTTACCCTCATCAGTGTCTCTAGCACCTGTTCCTGGGTGATTAGTTTGAATAAGTGACTTTATGTCCATTCAATGTGGCTTCTGTGAAAATCACCGGGCAAGAGCTCTTTCCTGAATGAGATAATGTGTTAAAATGATGTGAGTGCCCTTCTCGAGAGGTGCAAACCAGCATAAATGCCCCAGCTTAGTAGCCTGTGGGACCAAGTAACACACATGGGGGCGTCATATGAACAACCCTTGGTAGCCATATGTCCACCTAAAGTCATTTGTATTGAAAGAAAGTAATGTTATTGTTTTCTTTCCTTTCATAAGCAAATATTCCTTTCCACATACCTTTTTGGCCTGCGTGTTCCATTGCATATATAGAAAAGGTAGTCCTACAACAAACGAGGGATTCTTTCTTGCAGTTTTTTTCGACCTGCCATAGTAAAATTCCATGATTGTTGAGAGATTAGTATGCTGGGGGAATCCCCTATGGGACCTGCCTACAGGTTCAGGTTTTTTGCTCTGATCGCAGGCGATGACCTCTTCCTGGTGCGTAGGGCAGTGTCATTAGAGTGACAGACATTATCAAATGGGTGGCAATACTAATTGGGGCCCTCTGCCTTGTTCTTTATTGGGGAAACTGGGAAATATTTGGGGACCTTGCCTAACTAGCTCATTGATGTGTTGAAACGTGTTGTTCCATCTATGGTAACCATGTATTGCCCGCATGTATGGTATAGACTCCTAAGCGAGAACAGCTCTGCATCGTTTACTTTTCCTTCTGCAGAATAGTTGTGGCCAGACTGGGACAGCCCAATGGGAAATCACTTCTACAGGCCCATGAAGTACACATGTCTGTCTGACAGCTAATGGGTTCGTACTCTGATCCCTGGAAGAAGTCGACATACGGGGTGCTCTTTCCTGTCACTGAGCCTAGATGGAAGTCCCCCCTTTCCATTGATGAGTCTTCGCTGTTGCCTCTGTAAAGTATTCACTGGAACTCCTTTCTGGCTTAAAGTCTGAGCTCACTTGTAGTTCTGAAAAACACTCGGACTTCCTTCCAGTGCTTCCTCTGTGCAGCCTTTTATTACTATGGAGAATTTGTTCTGACATCCTGAGCAGCTCTATAACTAGGCACTGCGCTGACAGCCATCGAAGAGTTGGTGGAAAGCTCTGATCGATCCCATTCAGGCTCTGTATAAACCTGGTGCCTGGCACACCAGACGGAGTCCATTCAAACATCAACATGCACCTGTCATCCCCAATTCAGGCATACCTCCATTTGTAAGGAGATGTCCTGAAGCAGGAGGGAAAACCCGTTCCAGACCCATCTCAGTTGCGTCTGGTCACCTAGGTGGCTCCTTGCCTGTATTGGCTTGTAAATCTCTCTCTTCCACCTTGGCTTTGCAACTTTCTACTGCTTTAAATATTTATCGAAGCTTTTAACTTGAATATTTGTTAAGTATTTTCGATCTTTTACTGTCCTAGTATTTGTCAATGTACTGTACTGTACCGTTTAGGAGCGATCAAGGTCTGATTGCTGAACCATGTCAACATGGAGGGACTTTTCTTCATCTCCACCTCTTATTCATGCATCCAGGAACTTCATGACCTGGCTGGAACTTGTGGGTTGACCCGTCGCCTGCATTATCTCTGTGTTTGGGCCTTTGAGGGCACAGCATGCTGCCTAATTGGAGGCATGTTGATAATGGGATATTCCTCTAATTTGTCCTTTTTTCTCCGTTTTTTAACGTTCTTGTTAATTTCTATTTACTGTGACGTCGAGTAACTTTACAGTTGTGTTATTTGAACATCTACATCTTTGGTAAAAGGAATTTAGGGCATTGGAGGCAATTTAAATCAATTTATTGCCAAATAATTATGGATGCTCTTGCTGTTACCATTGGTGTTCCACAGGTGGCAATGGCTGACTTAGCCACATAGTTACAGGGTAGGAGGGGGAAAGACTAGGATTGAAAAATAAAGATAAATGAAGATTGGACTAGTGCAGCTACAAAGTACCAAGGACGCTTAAACACATGATATCATTATTTAATCTGTAAAACATCCCCCCTCTTATGGTCCGGGTGGTGCTGGTGAGATACTCGGGGAAAGGAGTTGGCCTAACGGCTAGGGCGGTCGACCTCGAATCTGGGGAACTGGGTTCGAGTCTCGGCAACGACGCTGAACATCCTGTGATTCTGGGCAAATCACGTAATCTCCCCGTGCCTAAAAAAATGAATATGTCCTCATGTAACGGAACTGATGCTATGTAAAGGGCTCTGATACCCGATACCTTCGGGTCAAGTTCGTGCAATATAAACCTCTGTATAAAAAAACAAAACGTGAAAAGTTTTGCAGTCTGAGGTTTGAGCTAGCAGATGTTAGCCTGATAAATTAGCGGTAGTAAGGAGCAGAGAGAACAGATAGCCACATTATTTTGGCTAGATTCTCGGGATTCTGCTACAATTAATGCTTGTTGGCAATATCTCGCCATTTTAATTTCTGATGGTGTGTGGTTACTCCTGATGTTTTTAGGTCTCGCCTGTCGATGCGCATGCGCATCGAGCAAGCGAGACTATTGCGAGTTATCCACTCTTTATCTACACTGCAAGGAATCGTGGCGATTCCTTGCAGTGCCCGTGACTTTTAAGGTCAATGCGCATGCGCATTGAGCTTATGCGCATGCGCATTGACCTTAAAAGCGCGTGCGCGTGCACGTCCGTCTTTGTTTACCCGCTCCGCCCCCTCCCGCCGTGTCGCATTTCTCCTCCCCCTCCCCTCTCTTCCGTGTCGCACCTCTCCCCTCTCCGCCCCCTCCCCGCTCCGCCCCCTCCCCTTCCCTCCGTGTCGCATTTCTCCTCCCCCCTCCCCTGTCTTCCGTCCGTCCGTCTTGTTTTCTAAGTAAGTTGGAGTCCTTGCCCACCCGTAACTCTGCAGCCTTTGTTTATGCCGCCTCCATTAAGTTATTGTATGTGTCTTAGACGTTCGACCCCTTTTTATGTTCCTAGGACGTTTTCTTCCTGATCACTACTGACCCTCCGTCTATACCGTTTCTCCGTGGAGGCAATTATTCTACCTTGAGTAAGTACGTGCCCCTGAAATTATATTTCATGATTCACCTCCATTGAACCTTTTGGAACGTGTCACTCACGCCTAGCCAACTTTGACGGCATATCACCGCTCCGGCCTTCGTTCCACCCAGATTTACGCACAACTACTCTTTCTGATTAACAAATAGACATTAGGCGCTATATTTTCGTTGCCGGATGTTATTGCATTTTTAGACATGTGAGCAGTCAACACTTTATCACGCACTTTACTCCACTTACGTCATATTTCACGATTTATTTGCTCACGTTGGCAACTGGTAAGATTAATAATGTTTTGGCATAACCTCTCCCCTCTCCGCCCCCTCCCCGCTCCGCCCCCTCCCCTTCCCTCCGTGTCGCATTTCTCCTCCCCCCTCCCCTGTCTTCCGTCCGTCCGTCTTGTTTTCTAAGTAAGTTGGAGTCCTTGCCCACCCGTAACTCTGCAGCCTTTGTTTATGCCGCCTCCATTAAGTTATTGTATGTGTCTTAGACGTTCGACCCCTTTTTATGTTCCTAGGACGTTGTCTTCCTGATCACTACTGACCCTCCGTCTATACCGTTTCTCCGTGGAGGCAACTGGTAAGATTAATAATGTTTTGGCATAATATTTTGCGCGCACTACACGCAATAATTCTTTTTCTTTAACAATCTTAGCACGTCCCGGCACATCAGCTTTCGCTACTAGTGATATCACACATAGCCCTATTGACTTTTCACGTTTTATACAGGTGAATGTATTCTCATCCCTTTGATTGATCTCCCTTTCAGATTCAACATTATTTTGTTTACCCACACATCTGGAGTGTCGTTTTCTACAATTACCTTGTCATTTCGTTTACTTGTTTTCTAATAGAGTATCTGCTGCATGTTGGCAGTTTGGTCCTTCCCGGTGTTTCAGTAAGTAAACCAATAGGACCTTTACGTGCAACGTTGGACCAGGGCCTATAGGTCAGTACTTCGGCCATCGTTGTTAAGAGCTAATGGTTTTGATCTGTAACTGCTCATTCATCCTTGGTTCTAGTGAAGTAAACTTCCCCCGAAGCCTTGAAGCATCCTCGTATTTGTAGCAAATGGGCATCTTGGGCAGGTGGTGATGAAGTGTGTGTTTTTGTTGTTGGTTTTTTTAAGACTTAGTTGGCAGGCATGGTTAAATTAAATCCATTTAGCCAGATTCGGCTGAGCGTGTACGTATGAGCCTTTGCTCAGGGGACGTGATCAGAGGTGCTAGGCACTAATCCTGCAGCCCACGCGTTTCTAAAATGTCAGTTCCGTAGGTGTTTCCGACAGCCCTCCCCGCGGCTCACAGCACGTAACTTTCCTTAAGGGATGTTGTTTATCTCGTGTTTTGTTTTCTTTTTATAGGGATATGTTTTTATGCATTTATGACAAGGTCTCGTGGCGGTGTCACCTCGCATCCCAAAATACCTACCCCCTCACCCTCAACCCCTCACCCTCACTCACCCTCAACCCCTCACCCACCCTCAACCCCTCACCCACCCTCAACCCCTCACCCTCAATCCCTCACCCTCACCCTCACTCACCCTCACCCTCACTCACCCTCACCCACACTCACCCTCACCCACACTCACCCTCACCCACACTCACCCTCACCCACACTCACCCTCACCCACACTCACCCTCACCCTCACTCACCCTCAACCCCTCACTCACCCTCACTCACCCTCAACCCCTCACCTACCCTCACCCTCACCCTCACTCACCCTCAACCCCTCATCCTCACCCTCACTCACCCTCAACACCTCACCCTCACTCACCCTCAACACCTCACCCTCACTCACCCTCAACCCCTCACCCTCACTCACCCTCAACCCCTCACCCTCAACCCCTCACTCACCCTCACTCTCACTCATCCTCACTCACCCTCAACCCCTCACCCTCACTCACCCTCACCTTCACTCACCCTCAACCCCTCACCCTCACTCACCCTCAACGCCTCACCCTCAATCACCCTCAACCCCTCACCCTCACCCACCCTCACTCACCCTCACCCTCACTCACCCTCACTCACACTCACCCCCACCCACCCTCAACCCCTCATCCTCACTCACCCTCAACCCCTCACCCTCACTCACCCTCAACCCCTCACCCTCACTCACCCCCACTCACCCTCAACCCCTCACCCTCACTCACCCTCACCCTCACTCACCCTCACCCTCACTCACCCTCAACCCCTCACCCACCCTCAACCCCTCACCCTCAACCCCTCACCCTCAATCCCTCACCCACACTCACCCACACTCACCCACACTCACCCACACTCACCCACACTCACCCTCACTCACCTTCACCCTCATTCACCTTCAACCCCTCACCCTCACTCACCCCCACTCACCCTCAACCCCTCAACCCCTCACCCTCCCTCACCCTCACTCACCCTCAACCCCTCACCCTCACTCACCCTCAACCCCTCACCCTCACTCACCCTCAACCCCTCACCCTCACTCACCCTCAACCCCTCACCCTCACTCACCCTCAACCCCTCACCCTCAATCCCTCACACTCACCCACACTCACCCACACTCACCCACACTCACCCACACTCACCCCCACTCACCCTCACTCACACTCACACTCACCCACCCTCACTCACCCTCACCCTCACTCACCCTCACTCACCCTCACCCTCATGCTAAAGATTTACAAAAAAAACAATTAACAATTCTAAAAGCACTAACTCTAATGCTGCGAGACCTATTGCATTTCTAATGCTTGTTTGAACTGTGATCTCTTCCGTTGGTTTTAATGTAATGTTTTATGTACTTTTATGGTTACCCCGGTAATCGAAATAAAGATTTAATGAATGATGAACTGGTGAATTATAAAAATAGCTTTTATAGCATGATGGAATTCCTTTCAATGCACTCCGTTGAATTTAAGGGTTACTTCGTTGGAGGCATAGCAGAGTATTGAAAGATCCTTAAAATCTGCAAACACTATCCACTTGTACATTGGTGTCCCGGAAGGAGCGGTGAGAGTAAGGGCTGGGCTCATTGGAGGGTGGCTTGCATAGCACTTCAAACCGTAGCAATTTCAACCTAGCTGCGCCTTGTCCAAGTGAAATACCTACACTGGGCCCACTACACACCCCAACATGTATGAAAAGCCCGCAAACTTCCAGATCCAGTTTGCACTAGATGCCACGTAGATGTAGGTGACTTCTGTCACATGATATGGAGGTGCCCTACTATTCAGAATGACTGGCTGTCCATATTTGCAGCTCGGTCGGAGGTTTAGGGCCAAAGCTTTGAGGCCTCGCCCAGAATGGTGCTGCTCGGCCTAGTGGATGAGATGGGAGGCACAAGGGGGGTCCGAGCCTTGGTGAGGCTAGGCACATCACTAGCTGAAAGGGATGCGGCCAAATATTTAAAGTCCCCTATACCCCACCACTGAGGTAATGGAGATCAGGCATGGATCGACCGGCTAAAATGGAGGAACCAAGCTACCAAGCTCGAAGGGTGCCCTAGGAAACATCAGAAGATATGGGGGAAGTGGTGGACATATTATGGGGGTGAACACTGCAGAGGCGCGAACTCAGGAGAGTGAGACAGGTTGGTTGTGGCAATCGGCAATAATGTTATGGGATGCTGTGCAAGTGCTCACTGTGTGGGCACTTACTCTAGTGTGTTTATACCAAAAAGAATAAAGTGTTATAAAAAATAGCTACATCAACAGAAGCGCGCCCTCTAAACTAGGGCAATGTTCAGCAGTCCAAGCTGAATTGGTTCACCTTGAAATTATCGGGTAAGACGAGATGAGGAAATGTAAGCACAAGTAAATAAAGACAAATCAAAAGGTTGTTTGCGAGCCCTAAAGTTTGAGAAATGGGTATGAGAAAGCAATTTTGTAAAGTGGGGTCAGAAAACAGATTTCACTAATAAAAAAACTCTAAAACAAATTTTTCCAAAGAAATATTTACATACTTAAACTCAAAACTGTTTCAAACGGCTGTGTAGTCTCGTGCAGTACTATTTGTCCAACACATTTCTGATGATTAAACACCGCATTGAGGGCAGGAGGGTAACTACCAGGATATACTGGAGGACACATCTTTCAGGGATGCTCTACCATTTGCTTTAAAACCGGAATAATATTCATATAAACAATCTTCTCAAGCTAACAGCCTGCCCTGGATATCCAGGTATCTCTCAGTTGGTAAAGCAGAGCTTAGCTGTCCCTGCCTTGACCCTACTGCTGTTGGTAAATCAGTCTGCCCATACATATGAGATACAAACAAAATTAAAAGTATCACTGAATTTTGCCATATTATATTTTTATTTGCATCTATTATTGTGACAAACATCATAACCATTTCCCAAAAAACACATTCGGAAGGTTGTTATACGCAATATACATAGAAAATAGATGGCTAACACTATATCAGTCGGTAAAATAGAGAGAGGGAAACGGATCCGGAATGGTTCAGGGCCCACTTCCTGCCACACTCGCCAAACAAGCCCTGTGACTCGGCGTAAATTGATGGCTGTCACATACTGAGTGAAAGGACATGCAATGAAACCATGCTTAACAATGTTAGTAAAAACAATTCCATTTGAGCTCCATGGTGGACTGATGACAAGCAAAGTATAAACCTGCCCAGACAATATGTCATTACTGCTGTATTGTTAAAATATGCAACCGCTTGCATGCAGTAGGCCTTTGAAGACAATTGCCATTGAAGGGTACACATTCCATTTAATGTAACTCCTCTGTTTTCCTCAATGGCTTCAGAAGCAGGAGTGTTCGATCCTGACTATGCAGGGAGCTCAACCAATAGTTTCTCAGTACCGGGGAATAACCTGGACGGCAAACACCAGTTGCGTTGAGTTTTTAGTGTTTTTGAAGACCTGTTGCTTGACACAAAAGATGCCTCTTGGTTTCCAAGACGATCCACTGCTATGACTTTTACCGCCAAGTTTGTTTTGTCTTTGCTTGTTCCAGTCATTGTACATCTCCTAAGTTGGTACTTTTTGTTTGCAATTAAGACCACCCATTATGTTAGATGCTTGGATCTTCTTCTGAGAGTTTATTTCCTGTTTCAGTACATACACTTAGACAGAACGTGCCCTACTGTTCACAGGTTTTACAGCTCATGGAGTAAATGCAAGGTGATGGCTTAAGTGGAAGAACTAGAAGAGGACTGAGCATAGTTTCTGTTTTTTAAAGTGACTAGTGGCAGGTCATAATGAAGACAAAGGGGTGAGTTACAAAAGTTTTTATCACAGTAAACACTACTTGGGTTAATAATAAAAAACAATCCGTGAAAGCAAATTCTGTATCCTGCTTCCCTGACTTGGGATACGCTTCATTTTACCTTTGCAAGGTGTCCTTATGAACGCAGTAAAGTTTGTCATTCTAATGGATCTTCAGTCGGAAGGAAACACGAGAGCGTTTGGGCATTTGTGGGAGGGGACTATGCACGAATGCGGGAACGCCCTCAGACATGTAATGTAGAAACTTGCATACCTATCGAAGGTACGTTCCATTCTTGGTGACAGATGAGTCCGCTCTCTTCAAAATGAAAAGGAGGAGTAAAGGCTTTTGTATTATCGAATGGGAATGGAATGCCCCTGTTTTTAACGTAGATGTAGTGGACGAGGATTCTGCACAGGGGGTGAAAAAAAAAAACCTTTCTACCTGGAGAAATATTCATATTTGCATCACATAGACCTGGGTGAAATTTAAATTACACTAGCGTAGTTTGCATAATTTTGGGAATTTCATGTTATGATTGTTTTCTAAATTCCTGGCATTCAGCCATTACGGCTTAATGCAAGATGCTGGCTTTCTGACCCTTTCACCACCTGCTACATGTTACAGGGGGTAGAGCTTTCTAAATTAGGCTTCCTCACAAAAGTATACTCCTTTTTATTTCTGATCCATGGAAAAACACCTTTTGTTCTGTAAAGTCTAGAAAATGTGTCTGTGACTCAAGCAATACAACTCTACCAGTAGGATTGAATTCCACAAAGCTTAGTACCTAGAAACTGTTGGGGAACATTTTTTTTTTTTTTTTTGGTATGTTCTTATATAGCGCTCGACTACCCGGAGGCATCTCGGCGCTTGCCTTGGGAACCCGTCCTGGCTTTTCCCTGTGAGATAGCCCCTAACGGGCATCCCCAAGGTGAAAGCCAGGCATCCCGCCGCGGGGGAGATTAAGCAAGCTTAATGCCCAGAGTTGCAGAGTGTGAACCCATGATTAGGTCAGGCACCAAAGCGAGAATTATCGAGTCCGTGGACATTTGAGCTCAAGACCCTGCCGCGTCGGGACTTGAACCCTGGTCCCGGGTCTGACCTCTGCTTCAGGGTCTGCCTGCTCTAACCAGTGACCCACACTTCTCCACAACATGGCCGCACAAATATGATACAATGACCGCGATCTAAACCTGAGGTTTTGGATTAGAATTAAAGTTATGATTGTGTGAGCAGGGAAAGCCATCAGAAATTTGGAGGGAAATTGAAGCGAATGGTAGCAACGTAAAGCAATGTAATGTCTGGGAAATAAAGTTTGATGAACAGTAGTCTAAAGTAGGGTTCCCTCAAGAAAATTGGAGACTGAAAATCTTGTCTCTCTGCGTGAGGAATGAGTTGAAATTGTTGCTGAGTTTACCTTTTTGGCAGTGCTTTTTACTAGCCAGCCAACCTTGGTAAGCCATCAAATCAAGCCGGTGCTCAGATGCCAGAAGAAGGTGAGCATAATGAAAAGTGCAGCTGGAAGCAATCTGAGGTCTAATGAACTCTCTCCTGATATATAGCGCATTGATTCGATCCGCGACAGATTATCATTGTCAACCGTGTCTGTTGGCCTTGAGGACGTTGCAAAAAAAAGTAGACCATGTTCAGGGACGTACTGTAAAAGTGTGTACACCGAGGATGTTTGCTTGATGTGGTGTCAATGCCCCAGGGAAAGACTGAATGCAGATCTCTCCCTACATGGAGAGAAAGTACCTCTCCTAAATGTTAGCTGAAGTTAATGAGAAATCGCTGTTAGTATCTCATTCGTGTTGAGCATGAATGCAGGCGAGCAGGAGAAGCGTTCTAATATATCTGCGTCTTTATATTTTTCATATTTACGGCTTAACGCGAGGGAGAGCATGTGTAAATGTGCAGAGTCATAGAAAAATAAGTAAACATTTTGTAACACCATGGTGAATTTGTTGAGAAAACTATCATGAGAACTTTCAGAATGATTGCAAATATTTGGCTGCTAATTTCTGGTCATGGAAAATTGTGGCTGCTTATTTTCTTGGACAATTTTGACCTGGTTACAATGCCAGGTTAGTTTATAATTTCGATGCTTCAAAATGTATAGTGGTCACATCTCTAGTTTCTGGGCAAGGAGTCATTTTGATGTCTTCACTTGTGAGGATGACTGTCTTAATCGGGTCCATGTATTTTCTGAGATCAGCATCACAGTGCATGGCATACCTCGAATAATGATCGTGGCTCGGTGAACCAGATTTGCAGAGCGCCTTCCGCTCTTTAAAGTGGTCCTGTCTTATGAGAGCTTTTGGTATACATGTTCGGTTCAGACTGTGGAATCAGCGTTGCTGTGTTGTCGCTGTAGCTCTGCGCATGAGTTGAGAAATGCTTTGCAACTCTGATGCAAGCTGCAACCTTTCATAGTTTATTCCCATTGTCACTCGATAGCTTTCTTTCCAAGCGTCCATGCAAATACCTGCATGTGGGCTATCCTTCAGGTTGTGTGTGTTCAGATATTTACCGCCTTCCCACACACTAGACAGCTAGAGCTGTTTCTTGATTGAATTCTGTTTTTCAATTTGTTTCTCTTATGATTGATCACACCTCAGGCAGTCTACCTGATTTCTGTGGAGGAGAAAAGTCTCACTTAATAATTCATAGGGTCTGCAGTAGCATGTCCCTGTTAACCTCTAGGTGTATTTCCTGCTGGTTTGGTTTGCCCTGGAACTAAGTAGGGGATTGCAAGTTCACTAACAGTAGCCATCCTTGCACTGGGCTGTAAAATAAAAATGTAAGGGATGCGATGATGAGCAGAATACTGATCCTGGTTGGGCTCTCTGGGCTGGTGCAGGGTCTTCATCAGGACTTTTCACAAGGGGCTAAGTGACGCTAACATACGTCCTGTTTAGAGGCTCTGGTGGACATCCAGCTTCCGCCAACAATAGCGAGCTGTCTTCCAAATCTAAACGCTCTTTCACAAACTATAGGAAGCGTATTCCAAGCCCCTGCTGGTCAGAAGAGTCGGGCACCAAGTTTTTAGGAGCCCGTCAACTGCAAGAATACTCACTCAGAAATCCCTTCTGGGTGCTGGGCAGTTCCAATTAAAAACAAAGTTGGCAAGAGTGGATTTCGGATCCCACACCAGGCTCAAATCAAATGTGTGTGTTAGGCAACAGATGTATTTTATTTTAAGGCTCTCTAGTTCAGAATAGGCAATGAAATAAGTTTATTATGACCGATTTCATTCACTTGACCGCAATCTTTTAAAAATGTAAATACATTTACTTCAGTGGACTTGTACACTGAAAATCTTTGAGTAATTGGTACTATTTTTGGGAACAAGTTCTTCCCTGTTTATAAATTCTTTCAGGATCCCTTTGACGGACCTTACCTGGTTACTTGTAAGTTCTGTGATGTCTTCAAAAGTTCAGAAACTCCAAGGCAAGAAGCAATTGCTTTGAGCACCATGGCTGTTTAGAGAGTTTCCACACTTTGAGCCCCATCGCGTGATATGTACAATGCAGTGGGCCGTCATCAACTCAGTTTGGCCCTGCGGTTTGCTTTATCACCACTTGATTATGCAATACGTTGAGTCCCCTAGATGATATTCAAAAGCCCAGAGTATGTACAACGAATGAAGCAATTTTCTATTTGGCTGTAAGTGATACAAGCTTCCACTTTCAGTGACCAGCAGGATGGCTCACTGAGTTACATAGTCGCTTTTGACATTTTGTGTGGGCTGGTGGTTATGAGTTTGCATCCTGTTAAGTCTAACTACACTTTCAAACGTGTGTGGATTAGAAACAATGCATAGCTTACACACAAAGTGTAGTTCGTGATATATGCAAATTCGCTTTTCCTCTGAATTGCACGAATCCACCCTTAGAGCTACCTAATCTGCTCTGGAAATCTCTTTAATTTTTACCCAGATCTCTATTTAGTGTGTCTGTCAAGGTAGCTTATTTGTCCGCTTGTGAACAAACGCTGTGAAGTTGTGCCATGCCCCCATTCTCTGCATACCGATTGGACAGGCACAGTGCAAAGCATTGGCTAAATCTGTTTTCAGGAGGCAAATGGCTGCCATCCTGCAGCCACCACTTTTAATGACCAGTTGGCAAGCAGAAGAAAGAGCTTTTATCTCGGTGGAAGGCTACAAGACTGTCCTCGCCCGTCTCAGGATTGCATTTTCACAAAGACGCTCGATTCCCCTTTTATTCCATTCTCAAAGATGGAGAGAGTGGAGGCAAGAAGCCAACAGCTAATCGAAAAATACATGAAAGCCGGTGTCTGCCATGGACTGGGGGCTTCCGAGCAACAGTATGATCCGTCTATCACAGCAGATATACACTGTCAGAAATCCTTCGCTCATAGTGGCGGGGCTTTAACAGAACCTTAATGCCCGATTGTACTCTCTGCTGGAAGGCCACATGTGTACTAACCTGTGTGGTGCAGAGCGCTGCAAGGTCCAATGCACTGAAAGCATTTGTGAGCGCCTCGGGCCTGACCCTACACTGGAGTCGCCCCTGTGGCTGCTTGTCCTCTTCCAGACAACTACATTTCTTTTCAACTGAAGGTGCGTTCACCACATTTGATCAAAGCTGGAGAAATGCAAAAAATAGGAATAAATCACATTTGAATAAACGTGTGCCATGCTTTCATTGCTCCCTCAAAGGAGAGCACAATAGGGTTGGTTTCTTAATCTTTTTTGGGAAAGAAGACTCTTTTTTTCCCCCTTTCTGTTGTAATTTATCCAGCCTGTCAACCAAGGGAATACCAGCAATATTTTCTCCATATTTTTACAGTATCCTATAAATGTTATTTGACGACAGCTAGCCACAGCAGTATGAGGTCTCCTTATATATCTACAGTTAAATATAAACCTCTAGCATAGGTTACCCCACGACGATCTTGGGAAAGGCAATTGCTGTGTGGAAATGTGTATATTCAGTGGTTAACGTGCCTAGAAATGTTTGTTACACTTTGACATAATTAGATAGTGATGACGATGATGTTACCATGCTAAAAAATGTTCCGAGACCTATCTACTTCTGCACTTACATTGAGGTATCGTTTTTTGGTAGTATTTTTATTTTATGGCACTCAGTTAGTTTAAGGGACTTTGTATAGTCTGCACTGGAAACCGTTGGATTGCTCTTTTGTTGACGTCTTGGAACAAGACAGGGCGGTGCTATTGAAATTGCTGAGCTGCTACTGAACAATCCTAAATCTGCCAATATCTGTGTGGAGGCCGTTGTCCTCCTGTCACGCTACTGCCCCCCTCCAAACACACACACGCACTCCAACACACACACACACACACACACACACTCACTCACTCACTCACTCACTCACTCACTCACTCACTCACTCACTCACTCACTCACTCACTCACACACACATTCAGTCTCTCTCACACACACATTCAGTCTCTCTCACACACACATTCAGTCTCTCTCACACACACATTCAGTCTCTCTCACACACACATTCAGTCTCTCTCACACACACATTCAGTCTCTCTCACACACACATTCAGTCTCTCTCACACACACATTGTCTCTCTCTCACACGCACTCTCACACACACTCATGCACTCTCACACACATTCACTCTCTCACACACACATTCACTCTCTCACACACACATTCACTCTCTCACACACACATTCACTCTCTCTCACACACACACACACACATTCACTCTCTCTCTCACACACACACATTTACTCTCTCTCTCACACACACACGAAACATTCACTATCCCACACACACATTCACTCTCTCTCTCTCAAACACACTCTCACACACGCTCACACACGCTCTCACACACGCTCTCACACACGCTCTCACACACGCTCTCACACACGCTCTCACACACGCTTTCACACACGCTCTCACACACGCACTCACACACGCACTCACACACGCACTCACACACGCACTCACACACGCACGCACTCTCACACGCACGCACTCTCACACACACGCACTCTCACACACACGCACTCTCACACACACGCACTCTCACACACACGCACTCTCACACACACGCACTCTCACACACACGCACTCTCACACACACGCACTCTCTCACACACACACACACACTCTCACACACACACACATACTCTCACACACACTCTCTCTCACACACACATGCACTCACACACATGCACTCACACACACTCCCTCACACACTCGCTCACATTCACACTCCCTCTCTCTCACACTCCCCTCCACCCCCATGCTAGTGCGGAAGCATGGCCTGGGACTTTGTCAGTTCGGTGGAAGACTTCTCTACTTTTGAATTTGAGTTCAGCGTGAGTGACGGCTCATCATTTCCAGACCGCGCCGACGTCACAGATGACGAGCACGATTAACTGTCAACCACTGAGAGCCGCAGGCAGCCTTTTCTTAGTTCTGTGTCCTGCCTCATAGCTTTCAACAAAGCGCTGCTCCCAGTTTTTTGGTGGGAGGGGCATTTTGTGGCTGTCGATGGAACAAGTTTTGAATTACCATTTATGTAGCAGTTGATTACAAATCACCCTAGCCAATTATAGCGCAGGACCCATCCAGCCCCTGTCATTGAGAAACAATGCAATTTCATGCATGGAGCGCGCGCTCTCCGCTCTGTGGAGCTCAGCACGCAGAGCGTTCCTTTATTCAACGCATACACAAGAGAGGCCCGGAAAGCCTTTACATTTGCATTAATAAATTCATTTTGTCACATTGTTGACTACAGCATATGGTGTTTCACATTTATGTTGAGATCGGAACTTATATATGAGATGCATTTTATTATGTCACAGTTGTTAGCCTCTCTGGCGGTATGAAATTCATGGTAATGTGTTTTATTAGTGTTTAGGAAACCACAGTAAATCTATTTTGTTCAGATTTGTGTTTTTTTAAATATTCCGTGTTGACAATGCCTTTGCCCCCTTTATTAGCCAGTATTGTAGATTAAATTCACAGAAGCCAAGTAGAAGCAGAAAATGTGTATTTTTGTTTGAACGACGACCATTCAACTCTGGCTATTCAAGTTATTTGTCTGTGGGGGTAAAAAAAGAAAAACATAATTAGAAAGCTAGTAGGTCAGTGCCCAGTACCAAAGGCAGTACCAATTGGATTTGCATGTGTCTGTTTAATGTATCATTCTAGAGCAACCGATGCGAAATCTATTCAGTTTGTGAATGTTGTTTTACTTTCAAAGGCTGATACAACTTGTATAGCGATAGATGTTTGTTGCACGTTTGCTGAAGGGTGATTTGCAGGTGTGCACAACAGGAATTTTACCACCTAGTACAGCCGACCTTGAAGGTGGGGAACCGGATTCGAGTCTCTGCGGGAATCTCAATATCCTTTGAATCTTGCAAGTCACTAATTTCTCTGTACCTGAAAATTAATCTGTCCATCTGTAATGCAACTGGTGCTCATGTAAAATGCTCTGAGACCTTTAGGTTGAGTTTGCGCTATCTACAACTCCCAAAAAATAAAAATAAAAAAGAATGAACATCGGAAGGGTAAACTAACACAAGGGACGTGTGGGAAGCAACCGCGACAGGGAGAGGTGATGGGGAGTACAACAAAGAGCAGTGGGAAGGGTAAAGCCGCACGAGGGAGCCGGAGGAGGGCAAGAAGAATGCAAGCCCCCCAAAAACCAGTGATTCTGTAGAGGAAGACAGCAGAACACACACACTCATTTGAAGTGCGTAGAAGAATGAAAAAAATACCTCTGAAGCTCGCGGCTAGTGGACGGACACTTGCTTCAATTAGTGGCTGCCAGCCGGAAGCAGTACTTGGTCCAAGCTCCAGAGAACAGTCGAGGAAAGAGAGGAAGTGAAACCTGATGACATAAGAAGATGCTGCTGACCAGTGAGAAGCAAGTGAACGAGAGTGACCGCGACGCCTACGAATGGTAAGTAATGGGCCCCTTTTAATTGCAAGAGCTTTTGCAAGAGCTGTGCAGGTGAAACCTAAAAATGGTTGTCCACTATGCTGAAACAGTAAATTAAAAATGGCTGCAAGTGTGCCATGATGTAGGTCCTCACCGCAACCATCTTGGACTTACTTTCTACAATTCCAGGCTAGCTACTATGGGCTTGCGCCTACCGCATGATGCACCAGCAGCCATAAAAAAAATGGATTCTAACATAGTGAATTTCCTTTTTCAGGATGGTATATTAAAAATGCACGAGCTGTAAAACATAGAAACAAGACAGCAGGTTACATCGTGCAGCGGCTGTGCTGCTTGCAGAAACAAGGTGATAAACAAAATGATGGCTAAGGAAGTAGGGGAGGTAGTGGCCCACGACAGGAGCAGATCAAGAAAAGGACAGAGCCTTTTGCCATTTTTACAGCGAAGTGTTTAAAGATATATATATTAGGTGAGAATTTCATTGACCATGTACAAATCATTGAAATTCACCAGATATAGTTATCAGAGCTAACTGTAACTCGTGCCCTAATGTAACTAAAACGCACACCCCTGCCATGCATAGTTTTCTCATAAATAATTTCATTGCAAATGTTCCAGTAATATTATCAATAGTATCATAGAAGATGTCATGAGTGATGTAATTATTAGGGTAGTTAGCAGTGTGCAACGAGGACACGAGTTATAGGGAAAGGAGTTGGCCTAACGGCTAGAGTGGTCGACCTCGAATCTGGGGAACTGGGTTTGAGTCTCGGCAATGATGCTGAACATCCTGTGATTCTGGGTAAATCACTTAATCTCCCCGTGCCTAACAAAAATGAATGCGTGTCCCCATGTAATGCAACTGGTGCTATGTAAAGTGCCCTGATACTCGATTCGGGTCAAGTTTGCGCTATATAAAACTCTGCAAAAAAAAAAAAACTATAACGTGAATTTCAGTGGTTTTATTAATTTAAAACGTTATGTTGTCACCAAACTCCTGGCTGTGTGGTCACTCAACCCCCCCCCCCCCCCCCCCCAGGCAACCAACCCCTCCCCAAGCCTTAATAGGCCCTGGGTACCCCATCCCCAGGGCCAAATTCAGTTAAAATTTGAGGGGGGCCGCGTACCCCCACTCTGAGAGTGTTGTGGTCCTGGGGATGCCCTATGCCTCTCCAATTTATAGATGGGAGCCCTGGAGCTCATCCAGAGGACCCACCATGCAAGACATATTAAGGGGAGGTCAGCGCATGGCGCCCCTCCCCGAGCCTCATTAGGCTACAGAGACCACATCCCCTGCAGCTGAATTGAACCAAAAAAGGGAGGGGCCATCATCCCCTGGGGCCCCAGGTGGGTGCCCCATTGACCACAAGGGGCACCCTCAAACCACAGGTTAGGGATTGCTGGGGGAGCCCCTGGCCCTCACGGCCCCAGCTGGCTCCCTGCATGATGCGGGAGCCAGCATTGCTCCTGCTCGGAGGGAGCAGCTGTATTTTGTATGCTCCCTCCAGGTGGAAGCAATATCTGTTCTCTTTTCCTGTCTGCAGAAGTGCAGACAGGGAAACAGAATAGAAATTGGTGCCTAACAGTCAGGAGCATGTTTAAATCTCCTGCTGGGTGGGAGCAGACTTACCTTCCCAGCCCAAACTCCTGCACACAGGGAAAGGCATGTTTGCACCCATCTGGCGCAAGATTTAACACCTTCGCTGCTAGGTGTTTTCCCCTCCTGTGCTGGAAAGAGTGATTTTGCACCTTTCATGACGAGCTCAGCTCGTCATCAGCACAGCTCAACCGTGCATCATGACGAGCTGAGCTCGTCATCAGCATCGAAAGGGTTAAAAGTGATCCCGCCAGGCGGGAGCAAACACTTGAAACTACTGTGTCCTGGGGTTTGGCTCCAACAAGAGAGGGAAAGAGAAGGAGGATTGCAGTTGCTGCTGCAATGGGTAAAACACAAACCATTAGATGAATTGAGCGGTCCGGAGGGGCAGGGGCGGCTCTAGGCTCATAGTGGCCCTGGGCAGGGAGCGTAGGTAGGGGGCCCCGGAAGAGGGGGTCCGGGTGGGGCGGAGCCCAGGAAGGTGTTTAGAAGTGGAACAGAGCCGGAGGCCGCCAAATCCCTGCCAGGTGCCACCACGCAAATATGTATCCATCCACAGAGGATTATTATATTAAGGATATATATTGATGTGGAGGCCCCTGGGGTTTGGTGGCCCTGTGCAGGTGCACAGCTTGCACATGCCTAAGGCCGCCCCTGGGAGGGGGCAGACCGCAAATTATAAATAAAGCAATCGCAGGGATGAGACAATCCAAAATTAAATCTCTGCTCCTTTAATTTACCTTATTTGCAAATTCCCTTCCACATCCGTGTCTTTGCGAGCCGGGGCATAGAACTTGCCAGTTTCCGACTGTTCCCGGTGTACTCCTCAACACCACATCCCCAGACTAATTCCAGCGAGAAGGAATGAATGATCACACAAATTACGGATCTAAAGCACAGAATGCAATGCTGCTCTATAGCACTGAGAAGAAGACAAGCATGCAAGGCAAGAATGCCTTATCGGTGAAAGAGTGTAGAGTCCAGCATCAGGCTCAAAGCAGGATTGGTCACAGCAAAGCAGGTTAGACTTCCCACACTTGTCCGAGTTTGGCCCCTACTTCCTGTAGAGGTTCAACAATCATGCATATGGCACAAGATTTAACGAGCAGTTAAGCTTCCTGCGGCAGTTCATAGACCTGGTAAAAGGCATCTATCTACATCAACAAGCATTGGCCATGCTGCCGTAAAAGTAATGCCACGCGCCCGCAAAATGAAAAAATAAATAAAAAAACCCGCAAGTGATGACGCGAGTTGTGCGCCGCATGCTCGCAATGGGGAAAAAAAGTGCTGTGCACGTCACGCGCGCTTGTGCGCGTTCTAGCAAGCTGGTGGGCAGCAACGTAGCCCTTTTTGAAGGGACCCCCACACACGCTTTTTCTCGGCCCTCAGTTGGAGGATCGTCCTAAAAATTGACTTGCACAAACTAGTCAAAACGTAGCATTTTTTAGGAAAGTTCGTAAAAATGGCAGTAAAGTTATTATCAACACAAATAAGTATTTTTCAATTACACAGTGGTGAGCACCACTGGGCTATGGGAGAATATGTATATTTCCGTCCCAGAACAAAAATTTAACAAGGAAATGTACTTATTATCATACACCCAGATGGCCAGTATAGTCCACAAACTCTATTCACAATATGCAACCTCAAAGAGCACTCACAACCTTTGTAGTTCTGACACGAGCTCAAAGTTTGTGAACCCTCCGCTGTCTGCTTTTATATAGCCATGTAACTCTGTGGTGAGTTTAGATATCCTTATATAGTACTCAGTCAGGGTATAAGTCATCCTATATATACGTTGTGGATCCTTTGTGTGGCATCTCCTTGGTAGAACACACAGCCTCTTTACAGCCTCTTTAAAATGTTAATCTGCAACGCCACCATGCACAGCCTCTAGTCTCACATTCCGCTGCTTCCTTCTTTTAGTAAGCTCCCTTCTCTTGTGGGTAAAGTTATGGAGTCGGCAGTAGAGGAAATGTCTCACCAGCAGCCCTAGATTTACTGTGTCTCCATTTTACTCCTCATTTGTATTAACCTATTAGAACTGAGAGTATATATATATATATATGTTCCACAAGTTGCCTTTCTTTGGAAAGCACTCATGAAAGACAAATCCAATCTTATTGCATGCCTCGCTTGACTCGTTTCAGAGATAGACTCCTTCCTCAGAGGCCACATGCTCTGCAGTGATTGTTTCAAAACTTCACCAACTGATTATCCCCTCTTTAAGTATCACGCCCATCCAGGCATTTGAAATGTTGCATCACGGGAGTTGGAGTGTAAATTAAACCCATGTGGGTCAGAAACAAAGGACACTTGTAAATATAAGCAGCATACCTTCTTTATTCAGTCAAATGTTCAGTCATTAAAAGTGCCCCCATAAGTAAAGCACATCTTGCTGTTCCAATGTAGCACAAAATTGTCTCGTGCCACTGGACTTGCCATGAATCCTGCAAAGGTGCATATATATATGTACATGCTCCAAATTCCTTAACAATACCCAGCCGGGTTGTAGGAAAAACAGCACTCTCGGGTACAGCAGCAGTAATTCAGCAGAAACTTTATTTCAGAACAAACGCGTTTCGGGAATAGAATCCCTTCGTCAGTGTTCACGTCAGAGAACGCTGTGCGGCACCATTATCTAAGTTTGTAAAAAATCATTATCACAAACAAAGGACTATACCAGTCATGCATTTAGTGAGCGCCATCTTAGAAAGTGTTATACTTTAGCATATAGACATAGCTGAGTTTCCTTTTAGGAAAGTAATACCATATAAAACCGCCGTGTATCGGCCCAAATGCAAAATAAATAAGCACAGGAGTGCTGCTTGAAATATGGACACCCCGTGGAGCTGAATGTAAGACGCGGCGGTCCAGCCGCGAAGCGGGCACCACCCCCGAACCTGAGGGGGCCAC
The DNA here is from genome assembly GCF_964263255.1 of Lissotriton vulgaris. Lineage (NCBI taxonomy): Eukaryota > Metazoa > Chordata > Amphibia > Caudata > Salamandridae > Lissotriton > Lissotriton vulgaris. Next base: position 162,953,370 of record NC_141700.1, read on the forward strand.
GGGTCCTAACTGGGACTCTATGTGTGGAGGGCGGTTCTTGGATCAGCGGTGCTCCTTTCCTTGGGGCTCCTGGTGAGCTTGAGTTGGCACCATCACACGAGGCATCCATTTGTGGACTGAAATGGACTACACCTCCCATAATACCTACATGTCTGCTCATCTGCTGCATATCAGCGCATGACATGGTTAAAAGGAGGAGGGGTGTGGCCCGCCATACTGCCTTCGACCGTGCCTCTGAAGAAGTTTGAAAATGAAACGCGTCAGGCTTTGGTCGTGTGCTTTGAAATACCGAGGAAAGCTGCCTGCATACCAATAAAGCTTAAAGGGGAAAGAGCTGAACCGCGTCTGAGTGCTGCTTGAAATATGGACACCCCGTGGAGCTGAATGTAAGACGCGGCGGTCCAGCCGCGAAGCGGGCACCACCCCCGAACCTGAGGGGGCCACGGGTCCTAACTGGGACTCTATGTGTGGAGGGCGGTTCTTGGATCAGCGGTGCTCCTTTCCTTGGGGCTCCTGGTGAGCTTGAGTTGGCACCATCACACGAGGCATCCATTTGTGGACTGAAATGGACTACACCTCCCATAATACCTACATGTCTGCTCATCTGCTGCATATCAGCGCATGACATGGTTAAAAGGAGGAGGGGTGTGGCCCGCCATACTGCCTTCGACCGTGCCTCTGAAGAAGTTTGAAAACGAAACGCGTCAGGCTTTGGTCGTGTGCTTTGAAATACCGAGGAAAGCTGCCTGCATACCAATAAAGCTTAAAGGGGAAAGAGCTGAACCGCGTCTGAGTGCTGCTTGAAATATGGACACCCCGTGGAGCTGAATGTAAGACGCGGCGGTCCAGCCGCGAAGCGGGCACCACCCCCGAACCTGAGGGGGCCACGGGTCCTAACTGGGACTCTATGTGTGGAGGGCGGTTCTTGGATCAGCGGTGCTCCTTTCCTTGGGGCTCCTGGTGAGCTTGAGTTGGCACCATCACACGAGGCATCCATTTGTGGACTGAAACGGACTACACCTCCCATAATACCTACATGTCTGCTCATCTGCTGCATATCAGCGCATGACATGGTTAAAAGGAGGAGGGGTGTGGCCCGCCATACTGCCTTCGACCGTGCCTCTGAAGAAGTTTGAAAACGAAACGCGTCCGGCTTTGGTCGTGTGCTTTGAAATACCGAGGAAAGCTGCCTGCATACCAATAAAGCTTAAAGGGGAAAAAGCTGAACCGCGTCTGAGTGCTGCTTGAAATATGGACACCCCGTGGAGCTGAATGTAAGACGCGGCGGTCCAGCCGCGAAGCGGGCACCACCCCCGAACCTGAGGGGGCCACGGGTCCTAACTGGGACTCTATGTGTGGAGGGCGGTTCTTGGATCAGCGGTGCTCCTTTCCTTGGGGCTCCTGGTGAGCTTGAGTTGGCACCATCACACGAGGCATCCATTTGTGGACTGAAATGGACTACACCTCCCATAATACCTACATGTCTGCTCATCTGCTGCATATCAGCGCATGACATGGTTAAAAGGAGGAGGGGTGTGGCCCGCCATACTGCCTTCGACCGTGCCTCTGAAGAAGTTTGAAAACGAAACGCGTCAGGCTTTGGTCGTGTGCTTTGAAATACCGAGGAAAGCTGCCTGCATACCAATAAAGCTTAAAGGGGAAAGAGCTGAACCGCGTCTGAGTGCTGCTTGAAATATGGACACCCCGTGGAGCTGAATGTAAGACGCGGCGGTCCAGCCGCGAAGCGGGCACCACCCCCGAACCTGAGGGGGCCACGGGTCCTAACTGGGACTCTATGTGTGGAGGGCGGTTCTTGGATCAGCGGCTCCTTTCCTTGGGGCTCCTGGTGAGCTTGAGTTGGCACCATCACACGAGGCATCCATTTGTGGACTGAAATGGACTACACCTCCCATAATACCTACATGTCTGCTCATCTGCTGCATATCAGCGCATGACATGGTTAAAAGGAGGAGGGGTGTGGCCCGCCATACTGCCTTCGACGGTGCCTCTGAAGAAGTTTGAAAACGAAACGCGTCAGGCTTTGGTCGTGTGCTTTGAAATACCGAGGAAAGCTGCCTGCATACCAATAAAGCTTAAAGGGGAAAGAGCTGAACCGCGTCTGAGTGCTGCTTGAAATATGGACACCCCGTGGAGCTGAATGTAAGACGCAGCGGTCCAGCCGCGAAGCGGGCACCACCCCCGAACCTGAGGGGGCCACGGGTCCTAACTGGGACTCTATGTGTGGAGGGCGGTTCTTGGATCAGCGGTGCTCCTTTCCTTGGGGCTCCTGGTGAGCTTGAGTTGGCACCATCACACGAGGCATCCATTTGTGGACTGAAATGGACTACACCTCCCATAATACCTACATGTCTGCTCATCTGCTGCATATCAGCGCATGACATGGTTAAAAGGAGGAGGGGTGTGGCCCGCCATACTGCCTTCGACCGTGCCTCTGAAGAAGTTTGAAAACGAAACGCGTCAGGCTTTGGTCGTGTGCTTTGAAATACCGAGGAAAGCTGCCTGCATACCAATAAAGCTTAAAGGGGAAAGAGCTGAACCGCGTCTGAGTGCTGCTTGAAATATGGACACCCCGTGGAGCTGAATATATATATATATATATATTATAATATCATACAGGTGTGGTGTAGGGAATCCTGAGGGGGGCCCTCATGCAAGGTACGTGGAGGGGACCCCTCCTGCTGAGCAACAGTGCTGAGGGGGCCCTTCGAAGCTAGGGCCCCTCAGCACCGCGGGGGCCTGTGTTACGCCATTGGGTGTTTTTCGATGTCCTAACATGCCTGTCAGATGTTATAGGGACAGTAACATCATCCGCAAAATAAAAGTATAAAGTCCTCCGTCAATGCCTGTTCTGAGTATTGCAAGTCACTGAAGTGGTCTGTGACCATATAGAAGTTTGAGGTCATAAGCCAACCGCCTTTGTTTAGCCACACAACTCTGCGGTGAGGTGCAGCATACTTTTAATTTGAAACCTCAAATACTTGATGCTCAGGTGAACAGAGTGTCAGCATGTAAGTGGAGAAGATTATTCGTTCTACGCGAGTGCATTGCTTCATGCTGCGGGGACATGCCCACTGTGGTACCATCTATCATGACTTTGGCTTGCAGCTGCCAAGATTCGTTATTCTGATAATTATCCATTACTCATGCTGGACCTTATTTCTGATTACTCATGCCGCACATCCATCTGTTTACTGTTCCCATCACAGACTCAGATTTGGACATCTGTGTTTATTCTTGTCCTGTCCTCATCTTTGTGATGAGAAGTCATTCCAGTCCGCGCAGTCAGTCAACACGGGCACTTCACATCCTCGCAAGGATCTGTTCGGTTGCCAAGAGTTTCTCATGCTCATGCAGTCTGCAAACATTCTGGAAATATTCACGCCAAAGGTTCTCTTTCTGTAGAGGACACTGGCCTATTGGTGCGGACATGTTTTTGAGGATTTTGTGGCTGAGGGATTACTCCTTCTGCTCATCAATGCCTTCTTGTCTTGGCCATGCCAGTTGTACCTCACTTTAATTCAACATAAGTTTGGACTCTGAGAACTGGTGGGCATGTAAGCAGATGCTTTTAATGTAAAAGGTACCTTCAGGGAGATTCTGGCACTCTTCATAATTCGCAGCACTCGCACGGTCTTCCACTCGCATTGATATGTTTTTGCTTTAGACATGCGCAGTGATGAGTGTGGGTAGAGAAAGCTAGTGATGCTTCAGTGGGGAGATGACGGAACGAGCCAGGACCTGGAAGGGTTGGAAGAGCTTTTTAAACCCGTACATATTTGGAAAAGTGGCTCTGGACTCTTTCGGTGGAGCATTTGTTCCAGAACAGTCGTGAATGAGGACGATCTGGGACTATATTGCAGGGGAGGTAGTGTTTCCTAATTTAACTCCTTCGCTGCGGAGGTTATTCCCCCGCTGTGGCGTGGAGGAAGGGGGCGTGCACAGCGCCCCCATGCTCATGATGAGCTCAGCTCGCCATGAGCTACGGCGCTCCGGGGCTCATGACGAGCTGAGCTCGTCACAGGTGTATTGACTCCCGTGGAACGCTCAGCACAGCGGGGGAATTCTCCCCTCACCTGAGCGTTCCACGAGCCATGACGAGCTGAGCTCGTCATGAGCACCGGAACGCCGTGGCTCATGACGAGCTCAGCTCGTCATGAGCGTCGAAGGAGTTAAGAGAATGATCAGCTGGCAAAAAAAAATTCTATGCAGAGAACACTACAAATACCACTGCCTCGTATTTGTAGTGTTCCCTATACAAATGGTGACTTTATTATTAATATAAACGATCGGTGTTTTAACCTATAATCTGCCATCTTCTGGGTGATGCTATTGAGGGACTTGCTGTGTTCACAGCAAATGCAAGTGAGGGAATGTTTTGACTCAGTAGCAATACATGGATTGTAGAGTTCACAGCCTGGGAAGACGGTTCCGGCTGTAAGTGAATGCATTGATTGATTCAAGCATCGCACTTTTTTTGCCCAGTCCATCATTCCAGCGCTTGAATGTTATTATTCATTTGTTTATAATCCGTAGGTGATGTTAAAAAAAGCTACATCACGCCTATGTTTCCGGAAAAGCAAACCATTATTAATGATGAGAGTGTCCGGAAGTAGAACAAAATTATTTCATGCAGCAATAGTCAACATCTGTGAGCTGGTGAATGAAACCCACCAACAGCAATTAAGAAGCTCGTAGAATACGGGAACCATTCAGTGGAGACTAATTTCAGACTGGACTGGAATATTTTGGTTAACCTATATAAAAGCTGACCCTGAGGAAAACTATTGCCTCTTGCATTCTACTAACTCATTCACTCTTCCAACCTGTGCAAGCATGCCACTAATATGCTGCGATTACTTACCAGTAATAGCATTACTTTGAGTCTGTCTCTTGCAGTGCCGACTCAAATAGTGAGGCCCCCCGGCCTCAAATCACACACTTTTCTATCCCTCTCTCCATATCTCCTGTTCCATAACAAGCTCAAACACCACACAGATGGACTGGTCCAAAAAAGGATGGGAGGGAGGACCGGAATTAGCGCGGTGAGTGACGGACTCAGAGTAATGCTATTACTGGTAAGTAATTGCAGCATTACCTCATCGTCCATGGACCACTAGTCTTTGTTTTGGGCTAGTGGTGTATGCTTCTTCCATGGACTAGCAGTCTTTGATTTGGGCTGGTGGTGTATGCTTCTTCCGTGGTCTAGCAGTCTTTGATTTGGTCTGGTGGTGTGTGCTTCTTCTATGGACCGCCAGTCTATGTTTTGGGCTGGTGATGTATGCTTCTTTTGTTGTCTAGCAGTCTTTGTTTTGGGCTGGTGGTGTATGCTTCTTCCATGTACTAGCAGTCTTTGTTTTGGGCTGGTAGTGTATGCTTCTACTATGGACCGCCAGTCTTTGTTTTGGGCTGGTGGTGTATGCTTCTTCCATGGACCACCAGTCTTTGATTTGGGCTTGTGGTGTATGCTTCTTCCATGGACTAGCAGTCTTTGTTTTGGGCTGGTAGTGTATGCTTCTACTATGGACCGCCAGTCTTTGTTTTGGGCTGGTGGGGTATGCTTCTTCCATGGTCTAGCAGTCTTTGATTTGGGCTTGTGGTGTATGCTTATTCCATGGGCTAGCAGTCTTTGTTTTGGGCTGGTAGTGTATGCTTCTACTATGGACCGGCAGTCTTTGCTTTGGGCTGGTGGTGTATGCTTCTTCCATGGTTTAGCAGTCTTTGATTTGGGCTGGTGGTGTATGCTTCTTCCATGGACCAGCAGTCTTTGTTTTGGGCTGGTGGTGTATGATTCTTCTATGGACCACCAGTCTTTGTTTTGGGCTGGTGGTGTATGTTTCTTCCATGGACTAGCAAGCAGTCTTTGTGTTAGGCTGGTGGTGTATGCTTATTCCATGGGCTAGCAGTCTTTGTTTTGGGCTGGTAGTGTATGCTTCTACTATGGACCGGCAGTCTTTGCTTTGGGCTGGTGGTGTATGCTTCTTCCATGGTTTAGCAGTCTTTGATTTGGGCTGGTGGTGTATGCTTCTTCCATGGACTAGCAGTCTTTGTTTTGGGCTGGTGGTGTATGATTCTTCTATGGACCACCAGTCTTTGTTTTGGGCTGGTGGTGTATGTTTCTTCCATGGACTAGCAAGCAGTCTTTGTGTTAGGCTGGTGGTGTATGCTTCTTCCATGGACTAGCAGTCTTTGATTTGGTCTGGTGGTGTGTGCTTCTTCTATGGACCGCCAGTCTATGTTTTGGGCTGGTGGTGTATGCTTCTTTTGTTGTCTAGCAGTCTTTGTTTTGGGCTGGTGGTGTATGCTTCTTCTATGGACTAGCAGTCTTTGTTTTGGGCTGGTGGTGTGTGCTTCTTCCATGGTCTAGCAGTCTTTGATTTGGGCTGGTGGTGTATGCTTCTTCCATGGACTTACAGTCTTTGTTTTGGGCTGGTGGTGCATGCTTCTTCCATGGACTAGCAGTCTTTGTTTTGGGCTGGTAGTGTATGCTTCTACTATGGACCACCAGTCTTTGATTTGGGCTTGTGGTGTATGCTTCTTCCATGGACTAGCAGTCTTTGTTTTGGGCTGGTAGTGTATGCTTCTACTATGGACCGCCAGTCTTTGTTTTGGGCTGGTGGGGTATGCTTCTTCCATGGTCTAGCAGTCTTTGATTTGGGCTTGTGGTGTATGCTTATTCCATGGGCTAGCAGTCTTTGTTTTGGGCTGGTAGTGTATGCTTCTACTATGGACCGGCAGTCTTTGCTTTGGGCTGGTGGTGTATGCTTCTTCCATGGTTTAGCAGTCTTTGATTTGGGCTGGTGGTGTATGCTTCTTCCATGGACTAGCAGTCTTTGTTTTGGGCTGGTAGTGTATGCTTCTACTATGGACCACCAGTCTTTGATTTGGGCTTGTGGTGTATGCTTCTTCCATGGACTAGCAGTCTTTGTTTTGGGCTGGTGGTGTATGCTTCTACTATGGACCGCCAGTCTTTGTTTTGGGCTGGTGGGGTATGCTTCTTCCATGGTCTAGCAGTCTTTGATTTGGGCTTGTGGTGTATGCTTATTCCATGGGCTAGCAGTCTTTGTTTTGGGCTGGTAGTGTATGCTTCTACTATGGACCGGCAGTCTTTGCTTTGGGCTGGTGGTGTATGCTTCTTCCATGGTTTAGCAGTCTTTGATTTGGGCTGGTGGTGTATGCTTCTTCCATGGACTAGCAGTCTTTGTTTTGGGCTGGTGGTGTATGATTCTTCTATGGACCACCAGTCTTTGTTTTGGGCTGGTGGTGTATGTTTCTTCCATGGACTAGCAAGCAGTCTTTGTGTTAGGCTGGTGGTGTATGCTTCTTCCATGGACTAGCAGTCTTTGTTTTGGGCTGGTGGTGTATGCTTCTACTATGGACCGCCAGTCTTTGTTTTGGGCTGGTGGTGTATGCTTCTTCCATGGACTAGCAGTCTTTGTTTTGGGCTGGTGGTGTATGCTTCTACTATGGACCGCCAGTCTTTGTTTTGGGCTGATGGTGTATGCTTCTTCTATGGACCGCCAGTCTTTGTCTTGGGCTGGTAGTGTATGCTTCTACTATGGACCGCCAGTCTTTGTTTTGGGCTGGTGGTGTATGCTTCTTCCATGGACTAGCAGTCTTTGTTTTGGGCTGGTGGTGTATGCTTCTTCCATGGACTAGCAGTCTTTGTTTTGGGCTGGTGGTGTATGCTTCTTCCATGGAAAAGCAGTCTTTGTTTTGGGCTGGTGGTGTATGCTTCTTCCATGGACTAGCAGTCTTTGTTTTGGGCTGGTGGTGTATGCTTCTTCCACGGACTAGCAGTCTTTGTTTTGGGCTGGTGGTGTATGCTTCTTCCATGGACTAGCAGTCTTTGTTTTGGGCTGGTGGTGTATGCTTCTTCCATGGACTAGCAGTCTTTGTTTTGGGCTGGTGGTGTATGCTTCTTCCATGGACTAGCAGTCTTTGTTTTGGGCTGGTGGTGTATGCTTCTTCTATGGACCGCCAGTCTATGTTTTGGGCTGGTGATGTATGCTTCTTTTGTTGTCTAGCAGTCTTTGTTTTGGGCTGGTGGTGTATGCTTCTTCTATGGACTAGCAGTCTTTGTTTTGGGCTGGTGGTGTGTGCTTCTTCCATGGACTAGCAGTCTTTGTTTTGGGCTGGTGGTGTATGCTTCTTCCATGGACTAGCAGTCTTTGTTTTGGGCTGGTGGTGTATGCTTCTTCCATGGACTAGCAGTCTTTGTTTTGGGCTGGTGGTGTATGCTTCTTCCATGGACTAGCAGTCTTTGTTTTGGGCTGGTGGTGTATGCTTCTTCCATGGACTAGCAGTCTTTGTTTTGGGCTGGTGGTGTATGCTTCTTCTATGGACCACCAGTCTTTGTTTTGGACTGGTGGGGTATGCTTCTTGTATGGACCCCCAGCCTTTTTTTCAGGGCTATCACTCCAAGTGGCTTATGTTATGAGGTTTATCTTTCATCTCTCCCCAAGGCAGCAGGTTGCAGGAGTCCTCAGCCTCCCTGTGTCTCAAACCTTATCTGCTTTCCATTGGCTTCGGTGAGTGCTAGTTGTCTGGGAGCTGTCCATCAGCTTTGCCAATCTGGACAGCATTAATTCTCTCTGAGGCACTTGAGAGGTTGTCGTCTCCTGTCTTCTTTCTAGGCACAACAGGTTTTCCTACAGACTGCTGCGACCCTGTCCCCAGGAGCATATATTCACCCACTTGAGTACTCTGCAGTCTCTATTGTTATTGCCAAGCCAATCATCTGCTAGTAAGCAGAGTTGATTGAAAATATGCAATGTGGTTGAGCACATTCGTGTATTTTTTCATATATCCGAGGAGCCCCAGAGAACTAAAGCTGATTTCTCATTACTAACCTGGAAGCTGCGTCAATCACACGATAGATCCTCCTTTCTCTGCCTTCTGTACATAGTAACTAAGAAATGTACTCAAGCTCCGCTTTGATGAATGCGTTTGCCCTGCAGGGTATATGAGCAAATGAGGTCAGTCTTTTTCATATCCCATTTCTTACCGCCCGCTGTTTCTTTGTATTCTTTTCCACTTATAGAGCCTCTTGCACTCTAGCAAGCTAGCCACCCCCTTTTCCAAATCCGAGTATTTAGTGAAAGGTGGATTACCTGACGCTGGCGGTGTTTTCCTGGCAACTCATTTCCAAATCGTGAGCTCTGTGTACGAGATATTGTTAGATTGCTGAAAGGGTCGAGTAAACTATATGCGGCAGGGTCGAGTAAATTATGTGCCAAGAAAAGGCAAGTTATGCTGCAACATGTAGCACATTTTGTGATCGTATTACCTCGGTATTTTGTCATTTTAACACTTAACATTGTCTGGCATTGGTTCCACCTCACTAGGACCAGTTTAACACTCTAATGTAGCAATATGCAACAGAAAGGTGACAAGTCAACCTTGCTAAGGGCCTTCCACTGCGCTGCAACACGCGTCACTGCATTTTTTGTAACTTTTGACTCATTTGAGCTAGAAACAATGTTTTTTTGATGTTGTTGGAATCTGCAGATTATACTGCAGATGATGGATTATGTGGCATATGTGGCAGATATATCCGTGGTTGCATAATTGATGGGTTCCAGTGGCCCTGCTAATAATCATCTATTCTGGTGTTACTTGCACAGCACGGGTAGTGAGTGTGGTGTTTTGCTGTTGAAGTTTACGATTTTCAGGCAAGAGTGGAATTTATTACAGTGTGGCAACAGCTTTTCCGCCGAATTTTTGTTTTTATTGATTGTAGATTTGAGATGATGTCACAGTGTGTTATCAGTTAGAACTTGAAGGCCCTGATGGTTCTTCTGACTACAATAATCTTATCTCCCTGCCCAACTTGTATATCAAAACAGTGGACTCTTGTCCCAGATACCAGGGTGCTGCCTTTGTGTACAAGTGATTAGAAGCTGTCTGCACTTTCGTTTAACCTGCATACTTTAGAGAGACTTTATAGCTTCAGCATTCCTGTATGAGACAGGAGGAACAGTCATGGTCTCAACCTGCTGGGCAGATGTGTGTCGGTTCAATGTGTATATTGGTTATAAAGTGAGACATAACCTCCGACGAAATGAGGCCTCAGGGTGCAACCGTAAAACAAACAGCTGGACCATGCACAAGTCAGTAGCAAGCACACCAAAAACATAAAAACCTGTGTAAAACACCGGTGGAGAGAAGATATACAAGAGTAGCCAGAGATTCAACCGATCTTGGATAGACAAAGGTAAATGCTCTTTGATTTGGGAGTATTAATCCTTGCTTTCGATGCAAAGTAAGTAGTCAAAACAGTTTGTGGAACCTATGCAAGTGCCCCGAGGATGGGAAAACGTATATTTGGCTAGTAAGGAAAGAGCTGTTTGCTATCTCGATTTAGGGGCACAGTCAGTACTGATCACGGTGTTTATTTACTCGTTGTGGTTAACAGATGTGTGAATGCTACCCGCTGTGCTGTCCTCTGCCTACCTCAAACGGTGTAACTTACCCAGCAGCCATGCCGCCGCCTATGCGGCTGTGGCCCCGCTTCACAAAGAAGCGTTTGCTCCGCTCCCTCTACCTTTGAGTGCAAATGGCTGAAGTTACGCATGCAAGGTTTTCACAACGGCATACCTTGCAGATGTAAATCCATTTACTTCTGACAAATATTTCCCCTCACCATCCATGGAAGGGGCGGGTGTGGGCACTATAGTGCGTGGTTAGCCTTGAAAGTTTGCGTACGCCCACAAGCACGTGCATTTGCCTCTATTCACAAACTTCACTTTGGAAATAGGACATTTGCTCATGCCAAGGATTGGAGTTAACACATTTTTTGTGCGTTGTTCCCTGTATGTTTCTTCAAGACATGGGTTCTCTGCTTCTGCGTCTGGCGGCGAGACCTAGAGGTTCCATTTCTGATTTAACAACATTTTGCAGCCTCCGTCAAAGGTATTTCCCATTCTTTCAATATTAAGTCTGCGGTGCTTCATCAGGTTGACTATCAGACACTGGCTGGCGGCAAGGCTTTTCAACACAGTTGCTGGAATGGTGCCTGGGTACCAATGTCTGAGAAGATGTTATATCAAGTTCTACTGGGCGTCCAGATTTGTTTTTTGTAAATTAAGAGTTTAGTGCACATGTCACGAAGGTGCAGGATCTTGGAAGTCCCCTCTCTGCACATTCGAAGAGAAAGATTTAAGGATTCCCAACACCCCTGCCATGCTCCACCACCAGCCTCCCACTGTAGCGGTTGCGTGGCCTGTCATTGAAATTCGCTGCTGCATTGTGTTTGCTCAATAGGAGGAAACCAGCGCTTGATTCCTGTAAAATTGTACTACTGAGGGTAGTCTGCAGACATCAAGAAGAATGGGGGTTCATACAATTTTGAAATGACATTTTAGAACTGACTGTGGTGTGGACGCTGGATAAGGGATGTGTTACAAGCAATAGGAAGAAACAAATTAGGCCCAGCCATGCAAGCCTAATTGAATGCTAAGTGGTTTGGATATAAATAAAGGTCAATCTGGTATATTTCGGGAAGGATGGGAGTGGCGAGTGTCAAACACAAAGGTTGGGTAGCACATAATCCGCTTATTTATAATTATTTTGATTTCGTGTTTTATATAGCCGAACTTGCCCAAGGGCATCAGAACTTTTTTGTAAATGTTGAATATACAGCGATAACAGGAGATCTAAAACAGAAGGATGCATACAGGAGATATAATACAAGTAGGAGGCATACTGTAATACGCTATATAAAACCAGGGCGAAATATGCAGTGGAAATACAGGAGAGGATCGTCAACGCAGTTCTGAGGTAGTTATAGGAGATTGAGGTATGGGCTGTGGAATTGTAGGTCGGGATGAAGCCATTTGTTCTGAGTTTGGGATATGCAGCAGGGTGGTAAGATTTGATTTAGGAGAGAGGTTTTCGGTATTTGTTGAAAAGAGATAGTTTGGTGTTTTCTCCTGAAGTGTATGTAAGATTGGTTGTCACGTAATTCTTTTGGAAGGGTGTTCCTAGTGTTGGAAGTATTCCCTGAGAAGGAGCGGGTGCGAGATTTATTAATCTTGACTTTGGGTGGTATCAAGAGAGGAGTATCAGAGCTTCAAAGGGCTCTGTTTTGGCCCGCTTTTGAGAATTTGTTGGCGAGGTAGGTTGGTTTTCTAGAGTAGAGAGCTTTGTGGGTTATAGTCAAAAACACACGAGGGTCCCTGAGAACGAATGCTAGGCAGAGGAGGCAGGGAAAACACTAATCAACAACAAGAGAACCTCTCCTAGAACTAAGTATATAAAAAGGTAAACACTCTAATCTTTGGTTCAAAACATTATCATTGTCCCACACAGAGAATATTTATTTGAAAAACATATATCTATTTATTATTATTTCTTTCATTTTCCAAAGTATTCATTCATAGATCAAACAAAAATTAAAGACATCGGTATAAATTCTATTTACATTTCAAAACATATGTGAAGAACCCCCTCTCATAACTTTGTGATTGTGAGTTTGGAGAGGACTAGGGATTGTGTTACGGTCTTCAGGTCTCCTGGTTTCATTGTTTTAAGGTATTTTAGTGTGTAGAAGGCACTTTTTGATGAGGCATTGTCGTGGTCTTACAGGTTCAGGTTTTCGTCGAGAGTGATCGCTAGAGATTTAACAGAGTTGGAGATGAATAGTTTACAGTGTAGTGCGGTTAGGTTGTCGAGCCAGCTATGGATAGGGTAAGGGCTGGATGACGAGCAGTTCTGTTTTGTTAGGGTTGAGCTTTAGGTGGTTGTTGGTCAGCCTAGTGTTTGTATACTTGAGAGAGTGTTATTTAGGTGTCGGATGTCTTCAGGTGAAGATATTTTGAGGTAGATTGGGTCTCATCAGTGTAAGGTTGGTAGGCAGGCCTGGCTTGTTTCAGGGCCAATGCAAGGGGTTCCCCTTAGAGGTTGAGCCGGCAGGGAATGGGATTGAGCCCTGGGAAACTCCTTGAGTGACTAGTGCTGCTTGTGTTCTTTATTTTGCTCATGTCGGCACTTTCACTCAGGTATCATGCGGACCATTGCAGGGCTGTACCGCTGCTGCCAGCACGTCGTGATAGGGTGTTTAGAAGAACGTTGTGGTTGACGATCTCAAAGCCGAGGAGAGATCCGGGAGGATTAGGAGACTGGCGTTGCCATAGTCGAGGGATCTATGTAGATCATCGGTGATGTTCAGGATTGCAGTCTCTGTATTGCAGCCTTTCCTCAGTCCAGGTTGGAAGGAGTCATGTAAGTTGAATTTTTCGATGTTGTTGTTTAACTGGGAGAGCGCACATTTTTTAATGGTTTTGGCAAGGAGAGGGAGGTTAGTTGTAGGTCTGTAGTTGTTGAAGTCATTTGGGTCTGCATCTGGCTTTTTGTGCAGGGAACTGATTTGGTCGAGTTTGGCTGGAACACTGAAGCAGATTTACAATGGGAATCTAGAACTGAGCCAATAACTAATTAAAATGAGCGGGGTGGCCTGAATTCTTAAAAAAACATTGAGAAAATCCGAGTTCTCAAAATGTGGTGGCTGCTTCGCAGTGCTCTGACAAAGACAAGTAAGCTCTATTAATCACAATCCTTTCCTGTTGATCCTGGGTTGTAGTGGAGGGGCGTGTAACAGAAACTGCAGGCCGGTCTCTTCCTCGCAGGGCTGTATCTGAAAGAATAATCTGGGTGTTAGGAGCACAGATCTCATTAATCTTCCCGCAGGCTCTTCTAAGGCTCACGAGCCTGCCCTGCGATCCAACGACGAGGAAAAATAGTGAGTGTTTACAAACCCTGCAAGTGCAGAGAAATCCTACATCCCCGGAAGACCACCAGAGTGCAAGCTTGCACAGGGGATGTTCTGACTTCAGTTGGACGGAAGAAGCCCCCTTTCACACTGGAGTGTGATGTGCACAGATGCGATCTCATTCGAAAGGGTGTAGGTAATGTGCTTGTGGTAACTGTGTCCCTAGGTAATGGTGTGTCTGTGCTGATATCACATCGATATGAACTCCCTGTGTCATATCAGTCCCACCTAGCTTGTCTTTTCTCTGTTTATTCCACATAGTAAACTGTGGGTACACACCCCACACACCCCACACACCCCACACACCCCACACACCACACGCACCACACGCACCACACACGCACCACACGCACCACACACGCACCACACGCACCACACACGCACCACACACACCACACACACCACACACACACCACACACACACCACACACACCACACACACACCCCACACACACCCCACACACACACCACACACCACACACCCCACACACACACCCCACACACACCCCACACACACCCCACACACCCCACACACACCCCACACACCCCACACACACCACACACCCCACACACACACCACACACACCACACACACCACACACACCACACACACACCACACACACCACACACACCACACACACACCACACACACACCACACACACACACCACACACACCCCACACACACCCCACACACACCCCACACACACCACACACACACCACACACACCACACACACCACACACACACACCACACACACACCACACACACCACACACACCACACACACCACACACACCACACACACCACACACCACACACCACACACACACCACACACACCACACACACCACACACACCACACACACCACACACACCACACACACCACACACACCAACCACACACCACACACCACACACCACACACCACACACCACACACCACACACACCACACACACCACACACACCACACACACACCACACACACACCACACACACACCACACACACACCACACACACCACACACACACCACACACACCACACACACACACACACTACCACACTACACACTACACACCACACACACACACCACACACACACACACACACACCACACACCACACACACCACACACACCACACACACCACACACACCACACACACACCACACACACACCACACACACCCCACACACACCACACACACCACACACACACACCACACACACCACACACACCACACACCCCACACACACCACACACCCCACACACACCCCACACACACCCCACACACACCACACACACACCACACACACACCACACACACCACACACACACCACACACACCACACACACCACACACACCACACACACCACACACACCACACACACCACACACACACCACACACACCACACACACCACACACACACCACACACACACCACACACCACACACACACACACACACACCACACACACCACACACACACCACACACACACCACACACACCACACACACCACACACACCACACACACACACCCCACACACGCCCCACACGCCCCACACACACACACCACACACACCACACACACCACACACACACACACCACACACACACCACACACCACACACACACCACACACACACCACACACACCACACACACACCACACACACACCACACACACACCACACACACCACACACACCACACACACACCACACACACACCACACACCACACACACACCACACACACACCACACACACACCACACACACACCACACACACACCACACACACCACACACACACCACACACACCACACACACCACACACACCCCACACACCACACACACACACCACACACACCACACACCACACACTACACACTACACACTACACACCACACACACACACCACACACACACCACACACACACCACACACACACCACACACACACACCACACACACACACACCACCCACACCACAGACACCACACACACACCACACACACACCACACACACACACACCACACACACACACACACACACCACACACCACACACACCACACACACACACACCACACACACCACACACACCACACACACCACACGCTACACACTCTTCATCATAGTTGTGTAGAAAGGATCACTAACCTTGGCTGTAGACCACAGGCAAATGAATGGGAATGTAAAGTGTTCATGGCTTTTGCCCATTGTGTTAACATTTAATATTGCACATGCGCTCACAATACTTGAAATGTACAATAGCAGTTTTTACATTCTGAATTTATGCAATGTGGCATTCTGCTACCAAGCAGTTCCAAATCACGATATCACATGCCAAAATATTGTCCTGCAGAATATCACACCCCAAATGTGCATCATGATAATGTTGCGAAGGTAAGTGTGCAGGAATATGTAGATGTACCATTCTTAACTCCTTAGCTACAAGGCACATACACCTGGTGTTAAGCGTAGTAAAATCTATACTTACCGTTGTACACTCACCATCACTTTATTATGGTAGTCGATATTTAGTGGCAGTATTCTGGCTGGGGGGGGTATTAAAAACTCTGCCAAATACATCTGTGTGTTACAAAAGCACTAATACTTGAAACGCGAACACATCTGTTTTCATTGCGATCTGCAGGCAGAAAGTAAAGAGCGGTATTGAAAGGTGCCCCAGGTCTGGCTTCAGACTGTCCTAATGTGAGAAACTCTTTATGTTGACTTACCCGGCATTTCCACGGGCATGATGTGTGTAGGTAACACCTCACTCCTGCTAATCTGTGTTCTTTAGTGCTACTGACCTCCACAGGTGCTACTGTGGCTTACTCTCCACGGCCAGCCAGCTGTGGAGTTCGCCCTTTCATAAACCTGGTCTAAAAACCGTGAAATGACTTGCAGGGTTATGAATGCATTTAATATACTTTTCCATGAACCTTATAGTTTGCTGGAAGGAAGACAGTTTTCAGGTACAGAGACGATAGTTGTGATGCTTTTGGCCTAGTGGCCTAATGGAGCGCAGTGCCTGAAGCTGTCTAGGGTGGGAGTATTGCAGTTCAGGCGGAGTTTAATACTTTGTTTTCTGTTCTCTCGTCTCTCTCTTCTCTCTCTTCATCTCTCTTCATCTCTCTTCATCTCTCTTCATCTCTCTTCATCTCTCTTCATCTCTCTTCATCTCTCTTCATCTCTCTTCATCTCTCTTCATCTCTCTTCATCTCTCTTCTTCTCTATCTTCTCTCTCTCTCCCCCCCTCAATGGGATGAGGATAGCGGTCTTATTTTCTGCTCTTGGGAGTGAGCGAATCCGTTGCTTCCTTGGCAAGATGGAGAGCTCTACGTTGAACCAGAGAATGACGATGAGATACTAGTTCTGAGTAGTTCGCACACCGTGGTACTGTGTGGCGCTCGTCTTTAGAGTGCCAGTAATGTTGGGGCATATTCATATACATCCAAAATGGCTCATCGGCATTGCCGCTTTGAATTTCACTTGATAAAACGCCCAGGTGTCTAGCTAGTCCAGTGTTTTCCGGTTTGTTGGTGGAATAACCTTTTGTTGCACCTGTGAAAGGTGTTTCTTGGCAAATCTGCTTTTTCTGTCACTGTAGAAGTTATAACAGGTTTGCTGTAACTGGCAGCAGAGTCGGCCGCCATCACAATCTAATGTGTGTAAAGTGGAAATCAAGGCCTGTGAGCCTTGGCTTCCTCCAGTACAGCAGTAGAAAGATCGCAGCTCTACCAGTCTTATTTAAAAAAAATATATAAACAGAATATTTCTTATTTCAGTTCAGTCCTCCATAAATCTTAATTTTTTATGTTAACATTTTTTTCCTTTAGGTATTAAATCACCTAACGTATAAATTGAAGGAGCTGTGTCCTTTTACATATTCGAGCACATGTAGAGTAGCAACCATCTCCTTATTCTGTGGATTTTGTTTGTGGGGGGATCTTGCTTCAGAGACATTCCGTTGGTGTCTGCATCAATAGTCCCCTTGTGATTTGATGTCATTAAGCTAGAGGTGCTGCCTAGAACTTGCGTGTTCATTTCCACTGCATGCGTATGACCCCTGTGGTTTTCTTTCTGCGTTTCGTGCACCTTGGGCAGCAGTTCGGGTAGATCTTATTTAGTATCCTTTGCTTAAGTCTGACATTGCTGTAGATCTTCTTAACCCATTGACGTGCCTCGCCTCAATCCTGGCCTTGGTTATCATTGTTCCTTCCCACGGATTTCTTGTCGGCAGCACTCCTACTCATTTATTATGTTGCACGGCCACACGCAGGCCGGTCACTCCTCCTCCCAAGGTAATGGAGACCAGAGTCGTCATGTGTCGGATTTCATGTGTCTTTCGGAATCCCACCAATAATTCTTTGGACACTTGGTGTCCGGTGGGAATTGGCTTGGTCTCCTGCCAGGAGCTGCCTGGGCTTCCTCGAGTGTTAATTCCCCTCTGAGTTTTGGTTTGGCTTCCCTTAAAGATTCTTACCATTAAAAAGGGTCCGTGTTTCTTTCAACCGGTCTGTGAGGTGTGAAAATCTGTACCCCAGGGTTGGTCTTATCGTGTTTAGACCCGCATTAGTACTTTCTATTGCTGCCATATTCTACATACTTTACTGCAGGATTTTGCCCAAATTTCTTTGTGACAACATTTCTTAGTAGCTGGAGCTTGCCGTTGTTGTGAATCCCCCACCCCTTCTTATTCACTGATCTTGCTTCACCAGGAGACCCAATATCAGATTTCTGACTCCCTCTGCCCTTTTCCTGTCACTCGTTCACACACTGTGGTCCTGATCCAGAAATCTGCGGAAGTGACCAATGAAGAGAGACTTGATAAAAATAAATAAGTCCCAACATCTCATGAAACTTCAATGCTTACAAAATGCAGCAGCACGACTGGTGCTGAACATACCCAAACACGAGTCCATAGCCCACGGTTTGAGAGCTCTGCACTGGCTACCCATGAAAAACAGAATACAATTTAAATCCTTGTGTCTGGCATATAAAGCCCTACATGGTGCAGGCTCACAGTGTCTAAAAACCCACCTGGTTAGGTACCAGCCCAACAGGACCTTGAGGTCCAGTGACTTCAACCTGATCGAGGTTCCCAGATATAAACAACTCAGATGGGGAGGGAGAAGCTTCCTGCTGTATGCAGCGAAGGCGTGGAACCAGCTTCCAATTTCAATTAAGAACTGCCCCTCTCTACTCTCCTTTCGGAAAGAGATAAAAACATGGTTATTCAGTCTAGGATAGTCATGCTCCGATTAGCAGCTTGGTCAAGTATTCTATCTAGCGCGAAGACGCCTATGGGCATTTGTTGCGCTTTACAAATCCATAATCAAATCAAATCATAAGTTGTTTGGGAAACTGCGTCTGATATATAATATTGATGCAGCACAACACCGGCATGCATTTGGATCTCTGAAAAGCTGTGCACCAGTACAAGCTCCTACTTTAGTTTCTTTAACTGAAGCATGTTTTATTTTCTGGGTCATCGTATACTTGGAGGGCCTAAACGATGTGGCGTGGCTATGATGAGAACAAGGGGGGCTTTTCACTGTTCATATTGTTAGTACATCTTTATTGACTTGTCCTGGAAGCCAGGTTTGAATAAGAAAGCCAATAGGACTCTCCTTTATAATGAGTGGCAAGCGGTTTGCTTTGCCAGTGCTTGTTTGTAAACATTGTTTAACACAAGTACAAGACCGCAGCATTTCAAAATACTGCAGAAAAAACAAACCCACCGTAAGGTTTCTCAAAACTGTACTCCGAGTTTCATATTTTAGATCTTTATAAATGGCATGGTCTATTTTTCAAATACTTTTCACTCCTGAAACAATGCACGGAATTCATAAAGAATATCGAAGTTTAAAGGAAAATGCTTGCCAAGCCCTAATTTACTTTCCGCAGGGCTCCGATGTGACATATGGTCGAGCCATTTGGTCCTCTGCAGTAGCCCAGGCAGCAGAGTAGTTGGACCCCAGGAGAAGACATCTCCTTTTCAGCCATGCTAATTCCACCTTCTACCCAAACACCATCAGAGTGAATGCAGAAGCTGGACACACCCAGAGTGCCTTAAAAGCTTTTGTGTCCCAAGCCCAGAGCGTGTGTGCAATATGTGAAATCAAACCAATACAGACCTTGAAGTCTGCTCTAAAATATACCTGTGTCTGCGCTTTTCAAAACACGCTAAGAGGGGTGGGGAGCAACCCAGCACGCGGGGGCTGGCGTTTGAGGAGGGGGAAGCACCATGCAAGGGCAAGAAAACACATGCAGTCTCAAAGAGTCCTGAAAGAAGAAGAATACAATGGTTTCCTAAATGTGAGCAGTGATTGGATACAGGTCATCCAATCAAAAGGAAGGGGAAAAGGTTATGCTTCAGACGAAGCTGTTGGATAAGAATCAAGCTAATGAGTGACAATAAAGCCAACCAATGGTAGGCAATAGGCAGGCTCTAATCCCACTCTAACTTTTTGTTGTGGTCCACAATAGACTTTCGACTGCCAGATGGCTTTTGCCCACCAAACAGCTAAAAATTGAGAAAGATAAAAACTGGCAGGTGAGGTCTGAAGATGCTGAAGCCCATCTACAGAAAGGATAGCTAAATTGTGCAGTGTCTTCACACACATCCTGCAAGCAAAGGCTCAAGAATGGAAACCTGTATAGAGAAAAGGGAAGGAAGAGGCTTCCCTTGTTCTATTTTCAGCAAAAGAAGTGCTCCAGTGCTACATGCTGTAATGTACTGGAGGGGAAGCATAGGCGTATCTTAGTTGGTGAAATTGTGGGAGAGTGAATCCGGGATTTCCCTGAAGTCAGGGTGGTGTACTTGGTTATAGAAGATGGTGCAGTCTCTGAGGGGTGGAGCAGTTTATTGGGGTTTTGGATGGTGTTAGAAATATTAGTGTGAGTGAGGACCTCGTTCTGAAAATGTATCATTCTTGACGTCCTTCCAAAATATCTAGGCTTTGAGCGTTCTGCATGGTACATAAAAGAGCTTCAGAATAGCTGGTGGTAGATGGATTGGTGAAACTTTGAGGCCGACCAGTGTCTCAGACCAGTCCTGCTGAGATGGTTTAGTGCCTGCTCGTGATCTGTGTGTGTATCCTGCATATCACAGTTTCCAATGGCAGTAAGAGAGTTTGCTTGGTTAAGGCACCTGCAGCATAGACCGGGGTAGGGAGAAAGAACACAAGTGACACCTCAAAGGTGTTTATTTTACATTGTGTAGTATTTTTGCTTTTGAAAAACATCTCAAACTTGGGAAACTATATGCAGAGCATTGTGTTGAAACTAGAATGAACAAACACTATACAACAGGGTGGGAGGATATAAAAATATTAGTGGGAGATTGCAATACAGCACACTTTACAGTTCGTTTTTACATTACACATTCACAATTTGAAGTACATGGAAATGCAGCAACTTGTCCACAATCAGACAACATGCTGACACTTGAATTAGAATATAGGTTTGCACGTTCCACTGTCCCAAAGAGTACATTTGAATGTAATATGACTGCATGTTTTTCGAGTAGGGTAGTAGGCGCTAGAGCCTTTGTACAGTTTTTGTGCCTTGTCAACAATAGAAAGATATGCCTTTACCGCTAACAGAGTGGATTGTTTAGAAGATAAGAAAAAAAGACGTAAAATATATATTCTTTAGCTACGTTTAGGTCTAGATTGCCTTGCTAAAGATGGAACGCTGGAAACTATGAGCAGATACACCGGATGGCTCACATGTACCTTTTTCCTGCTCTTTCCCACTTCCCTCCATTTGCTCTCGTACAGAGCTGCCAAACGAAGGGCCACTATCCTCCTCTACTCATCCATTGGTGAACTGTGTGTCTGTGAGCCTCAGCCTCCGAATAGGCAATATGTATTAAAAAAAAAAGTGGATCCTTTCAGGGAACCACTGTGTTTCAATACATTGTGACCACCTTCATTTTTATGTGATACATTATGCCTACCCTGGCTCTTATTTGATACATTGGGACTAACCTGGCTCTTATTTGATACATTATGACTTCCCTGGCTCCTATTTGATACATTATGACCTCCCTGGCTCTTATTCGATACATTATGACTTCCCTGGCTCTTATTTGATACATTATGACTACCCTGGCTCTACTTTGATAAATTTCACTACCCTGGCTCTTATTTGATACATTGTGACTGTCCTCGCTCTAATTTGATACATTATGCCTACCCTGGCGCTTATTTGATACATTGTGACTTCCCTGGCTCTTATTTGATACATGGTGAATTCCCTGTTTTTTATTTAATACATTGTGACTTCCCTGGTTCTTATTTGATATATTGGTGACTAACCCTGGGCGTAGTTTGCGGAGTATTCCTACGCGGAACTCCACGAAGTTACCAAAAAACTCTGAAGTTCCGCGAGTGGCGGAGTGCAATGTGAACTGCAGTTTGTGCTGGTATTTCTGCCGCTCAGGTTGAAATTCTACCAGAGCAGCAGGTCGCGCTCGGGAACTTACTGTTCGGATCGCAAACTTACTGTTCGCGATTGCGAGCGGGGAAAAACTCCACTGCACATCGTGCAGCGGAGTTTTCTGCAGTCCGCGGAGTGCAGGATACTCAGCGACCGGAGCGAAGTTCACCGCCCAGGCCTAATTGTGACTTCCCTGGCTCTTATTTGCTACATTGTGACTTCCCTGGTTCTTATTTGATACATTATGAAAACCCTGGCTCTTATTTGATACGTCGTGACTTCCCTGGTTCTTATTTTATACATTGTGACTTCCCTGGTTCTCTGGCGGGAAAAGAGGGATGTACAGTTATAAATGTGAAGGGTTTCTCTGAAGGAGCACATTTTAGAGCTGCCCATTCACAATTTATTAAACACTCCTTCTACCCCTCCCTCCACCCCAAGCCCAGTGGTGTGGGGAAGGGAGGAGAAGGTATTGCTCAAAAAGAACTCTTTAGATGTTCAGGAGGCATGTACCCTGAAACGGGAACTAGGCAGATCATCTCACTTCCTTTTACTATGGATACTGTGTACATCTCTGGGTTTTTTAACCTACCAATCATTACTATCAGGTATCTTAGTCAGTGACAACAAATTAAGATCACAAGACCCAGAATGCATAAGGTTGTCTCACAAAATTCTAGGAATGAAAACTGTGTCCACAATGACGTGGATTCAGGTGGCCACATAAACCAGCTGACCCACCCAACTCTGAGTCTGTGAACCTAACTATGAAACCAAGTATGCACATCTTACAAGGTGTATGACAACCCCATCTCTCCCCAAGCCTCCACCCTGCTCTGCGAAGATATGCCAAAGAGGGAGGGTCCATGGGCAATATCAGTAAGTATCTTTTCACATAAGTGCAAGTAAATGAATTCTATTTTGCTGGCAACACTATTTTTAAATAAATAATTCAAGATTTGCCTGATCAGATATAGGGGTGACATTTTGCAGGGAATGGTAGCATAAAGGTAAAAGCCATGACTGGGGCAGTGGTGTCTAGCAGGGACAGTTATGGAGTGTCATGTGACCTTTGCTTGTCCAAAGGTCATTTATTCTAAATACAAAGGATATTTATTCAATCAACTAATACAGCTTTATATAGTGCATAGTCACCAAGGGTATTGATTAGAGGTGTACGTAAATGCGTAATTTGTGTAATTTGTGTTGTATTTTAGCATGAAATGCACCCGACGCAAGAATGGTTTTCACAGTTGAAAAAAAAAAATACAAAAAAACTCAAAAGTACAACGACAAACAGCTGCTCATGTTCTGTTGTTCACATTGTTCGCATGCATTTGCAGTACATTTTTACGCGAATGCCACATTTGTGGCAGATTTTTACTGCGACGGACGTGTAATTATGCGACTTGGCATAATAGCTTAATTTCTAGATTATGCCGGTGAAAATAGAATTTCACCTGGCCCTATAGAAAATCCTCACTGCGATAAATAGTTATATATAAAACTCCTAATGAGCTGAAGTAAGCGGTGTGAAAAGGGACGAAAGACCGAAGGTCGAGATTGAGTGCTGGGAGAGGATGTCGACCAGGTGGGATGAAAGGGACTGAGAGGGAAAGGGGATGAGAGAAGGGAGATCAGGGTAGGGGAGGGATACAGCATAATAGAAGCACAAATCAATTGGGCAGGACAGGAGTAGAAATTGAGAGTATGGAAGTAAAGTGTGAACAGAGGATGGTTTACCAAGTGAAAACAGGTAACGGGCAGTAACTCTGCGTCTCAACATGGATTCGTTAGTCCAGTATAGTTTAAACAGATGTGTATTGAAGAAGGTGGAAAGAAGCAAGAGTCACTGCAGTTCTGATAGCTGTGGGCAGGGAGTTCCACAATAAGAGGTAGCTCCTGAGAATGACTGATCAAGGGTATGTGACGCATGAAATGCGTGTATTTATAGAAGAAGGTGCTCTTGCTTCGAAGTTCATTGGAGCCACCCAAGACCTTCAGCAGACTGGTCAGATATGGCTGGGCTCTGGAATGCATTGCTTTGGAAGTTAGACACCCGTGTTTGATATTGATTCTAGTGTTGATGGGCGGCCAGTGCATCTCAATCAGAATTGGAGAGAAGAGGTTGAATTTTTAGGCTGCATTTAACAGTCTATAAATAAATAAACAAAGTGGTTCCTATGGGGGTAGTGTAGACCTTGACTACCACTGCAATAGCGTTATATTATAGAAAGAGGAAAAAAAACTACTCAAATGAGTAAGTTCCAGTTATGTGTTTAGTGCATTTATTTACACGTATTTCATTTATGAATATATTGTTCAATTCGCACAGTATAATGACGTACTTATACACAGTGCTCCTAAAAAGTGTAGGTTGTGAGAGTGATATTTGGTGACTAAAAAGTGAATTTAGGCTATGTACAGCATATATACATGTGGCTGATGGGGACAATAGAATGTTTTGAAGACCACGCCCCTGAAACAAGTGTTGACATCCACCATCAAAATTCTTAGAAACCCAGCCCACAGATGTTATTTGTCGATGTTTCGACCCCTCAACATTAGCATTTAGAGTGAGGTCATCATCAGGACGAAAACGGAGACACCAAAGGATTGGGGCAGAAATTCCCTCCATTAAATGAATGCCAGACAGTTTGTTCTGAACCAACTTTCAAATGGACATTGGCATGCCCAGAGTTTATGGTATTAGGCTTCCCATATGTGTGGAAGCATCGCAATGTTTCAAAGGACAACTTCAAAATTGTGCTTGGTCACCAGGGTATTCAAAAACGGTAAAACTGGATGTGTTCCATATACCCTTATTACACCTACAATTCGGATGCATTTAGAAAACAGCCAGATTGCTTCCAAAAAAACAGTACGATAAGGTTTCAGGTGAGAAATCTCAATACAGCTTAAATAGCGGATGTATTAATCATCTGAAGTGAAATCAGGAGCCTCCTTTCAGAACATCTTTCCCTCTACTTAGATTAAATGATATTGAAATGTCTGTGTTCAGCCTCATGAATTCACAAGAATTTTGAGGCTGCATATAACAGTCTGACTGTGGCATACAAGACCGTTTTTAGAGGCATGAGGGTAGAGCGGGATTCCCCTGCCAGCGCCGCATTGCAGAAGCCAGGTGAGAGAAGGAATTAAGACATTAGGAATTTGGTTGAACTGTGCCACATTCTACCATAGAAACCAAATTGATGTTCCTTTTAGGTTTGTTTTTTTGGTAAATTTTATATGCGCAGAAGATGGCCACAGATGAAGCAAGCATTGGCAAAGCCAGTACGTCACTCCTACGCGAAAGCTATTGGTTTTGGCAATGTGTTTTAGGCATGTTGTACACCAGTGTGGCTATGTTCAGCATGGCTAAAAGTTAGTGGAGTGGGGTAGATGGGGTGGAGTGGATTGGGGTAGATGGGGTGGAGTGGATTGGGGTAGATGGGGTGGAGTGGATTGGGGTAGATGGGGTGGAGTGGATTGGGGTAGATGGGGTGGAGTGGATTGGGGTAGATAGGGGTAGAGTCGAGTGAGGTAGTTGGGGGTAGAATCCAATGAGGTAGATTGGAGTGTAGTGGGTGAGCCAATGAATGGTTAGCACTGGGCTGAATGCATTCCCAGGGAAGCTTTCGAAATGCACCAAGAAGTTGTTAGCAAACGAGACAGCTGCATTGTGTGGTAGGCTTCAAAGGCCTCTTGGAAATGATCACAAACTTTGGTTACCAACATCAGTTAATATTTTAGGCTTAAATGACATTCATTATTTTGCATTTAACTGTGTAACCTGCGAACAAACTGCAGAGTACAGTTTTTCCAATTTCCGGATCCCAGCAAAGATAAGCTCCTAGTTTCAAAGTCAGTTCAGTTCAGTTCAAAATCTTTATTCGGTATGTATAAAACAACCATAAAAGTATACAAACATTGAAACTGATTGCGTTGCGCATAGAAAACAAGGCAAATAGCATCCGGTGCGCAACATGGGGCTAACATTTTTTGTTTCAAAGTTGAATGTCTCCCTCCTTCTAGCATGACCAATACAGATGTTTCAGACAGTCAAGATTATAACATTCAAAATTGTATTCCTTCTTGTCTTTAACACTAAAGGAGTAAATATTTGAGATTTTCTTTTCAATCCGATTCAAATAATCTAAATTTCCACTCTGGTAAATGATGATTAGGTTTTTTGTTTTAGTTAGCTATGAACCTGCTGATACTCCCCATGATAATTCCTTTTAACTCCCCTTTTGGCTGTTCCTTCCCTCCTCCTTTGAGCCAGAGGGTGAGAACCGCGGATCCCACGTGCCAGGCATGACAGTGTACCCTTTGTTGCGGGTGGGTAGGCAGTGTGCCCGCTGGACAAATAACAACTTTATATATACAGAGTGTTGCTGAACTGCATGCAGACTTCGGGCTGGCAGAGCCTGGCACCGCGTGGTGCCCTGCTGCACACCCCTGCCTGGCACCACAACTGATGGGGCCAATTGCTTTGCTATTCATCCTGATGGGCTGGGCTGGGAGCTTCCCTTCCAGTAAAGCGTTGACAGATCCGCCTTTGATGGTTTGCTCAGTGTGAGCATGTGTGCAGAGCTGTGCGTGCCTTGGTGACCGCAGACCTGATTTGTTTTATTCTACTGTAGCCTCTGCACGTCACACATCAGACTAGGCTGGGGGGTATTTCTGCGTGCATTCATTTTGGAATCTCCTCCTCTTCCTGTGAACGGATTCCATTTCTCTTGCTTCCGGGTTTGGGGTAAGAAGCACCGTTCGGAAACCAGCATGTCAAATTTCACTCCAACTGGCCTGCGACCTGGTTTTAATTCTGATGAATGAATCTGTGGCATTGCAAAGTGTGGACTGGCAGTCGCGAAGCCTTCTCACTAATGAATAATATTACCCAGAATGCATTTTGTTGACCTCCTGCGAATGGAGGCCTGCGAGGGACAGTGGCCCTGCATTCCTGCTTTCGCATTCGTTCCAAGCGAACATTTTATTTTCAAAAGGGCCCTTAGGCAAACATTGGTAGATTTTAAGCAAAAGTTTCCCCTGGGAGGAATGTGAGACTTCCAGGAGACAATCTAGTGGGTCCATGGACTACTTACCGCAGGCTCCCGCAAGGCTGCCCAACCCGGTTCTCAAACGACAAGCTGTCCCTTGGGACAGTTTCCCCTTTGCGAATCAGTTAGGCTCTTGCAATTCTCAAAGTTATTTTTGTACATTTCGTAACCGCTTTGCCATCACAATATGATTTTGTGAATATCAGGTTTTTCACTTGCAAAATAGTTTTGCACTAGGTTTGGGCAGAGATGGCGGAAGCGGAGCAGTTTGTTAGGTTGCATTGATTTTTAGAGCCGGGTGTTTGTCCTGTGCTGTAAAATCAGCTTGAACAGCACTATGTGCAGAGCAAGAGAGCGCTGCATTTTCTGCCACTCAAGTAGATTTTCTACTCGATCAGCAGCTTCCTCAACGCAAATGGATGGTTTGTCAACCCGAGCGGTATCGGCCATTTGCGACCGCCCGCATAGAGAAATCTAGCCGGGAGGTGATCTAGCGTTGGATTTTCCTTGCTCGCTCTTACGAACTTTACGTTGGTGAGTGCGAGTGAGGAAAAAAAAAACGCTACTCCTTTTTTGGAACTCAGTGTGCACCGTGGAGCACAGAGGGCGGAATACTCTGCAAACTACGCAAACGGAGCAGAGTTCACCGCCCAGGTCCATTTTGTACCTCGGGCCCCTGCATCTCTTTTAACAAAAGTAATCCACACTTTCAGAATGAGTGTCTAGTATCTCGCTGATAACAGATTTTATTAACCTTTGACCCTGTTTTAATCATACCGATACACACATTTCTTAGACCTATCCCCACGTCTTGAAAACAATGGCCTCCCATTCGTTAAATGGAAGAAAAACAAAACTACCACACCTGGAATGCATTAGGCTGGCACACAAGTTCAGGACTGGAAACAGTGTCTAATGACCTGAGTGGTGGTCCTCACCTTAGACTGGTTTGTTCATCTATGGCACCTGAAGCATTATAGTGCCGTTGTAGTGTGGTCATGAAATATTGTGGTGTTTGCTGCAGCCAGAGAAGAAAGGACAGCATTGTCTAAAGGTCAGCTAATGCCCTGACCAGTCAGCACTCACAGGCACTCTTTACTGTCACAGTATGAGCATGGAACCTCATATAATTTTTGTTACAGGAGGCCGATAGTGCTGCAAAATCGTCCCCCCAGTGACAAAACCTGCCCCACGGGCACAAAACCATCCCCCACCCCTCCGGCCTACCCGGGAGATGCCCGGTGGGCCGCCGGCCCTAGCAACAGCACAAAAGTTCACTTGCGCGTACTTGTACTGTGATGTTAAACCTTATTTATTCTACAAGTACCGTGAGTTGTTTTAGCACAAACAACCTTATACACAGAATCTCATAAAAATTGATTGTCCTTACCTAAGTTGCCCGTTGCACATTATTATCCGTCAATGTTGCTCTGACTTCTGCTTTGCCCAGAGCTTTGGGCGTTCTAGTGGTATAAAACCGCTGAAATCCTTCCCCAGCTGTATGGTTGTAGTAAAATTGGTTATAACCTATATTTAGCTTCTGGCACTGCTTTTGGCTGGAACTGCATCAAGTGCAGCATTGCTTCCGGAAGTGGCAATATTGCTGATGCAGGTCATTTTGAACTTTTCTTGTAGTGTTTCCTCCTCTGACTGGAGTGTAAGAGTCCACATATTGGTTATTTACTGCAGTTTACTACTGACTGTTTTCTGCAAGATGTAAAGTTCTTAAAAGTCACTTTTTCGGTCTTGTTGACGGCAAGCATCAGCAGAGGATGACGGGCATGTGTCCCAAAGCACCACAATTAAAGTAAAACCCCTTCTGCCGCGATTAGGTTTCACTTATATGACTAGCTAGTTATCTGAATTGAAACATTAACACCTGGATGCCTTCGGTGCACTATATTCAGAGGAGCAGTTCCATAAAAGATTTCTAGAGTTCCCTTTCCACTACGACGAGCTGTGTTTTTACTTCTTTAACCCCTTGGCTGCTGCCGTCGGCCAACGGTCGTCGGGTGCACTACCTTGGTAGTGCTGCGAACATCTGTTGGCCGACGCTGCCCCACCCATTTTTCGAACTTTCAGCACTGGAGCTGAGCGTTCGACGCAGCCAAGGTGTTAAATCTATTGTGGTTATTTGTTTTTGAAAATTGAAATGAACAGACATGCCCTCTCTGGAGTGGCCCTGATCTCCCCAGCATGCACGCCGCTCCGCGCAGCCTCTGCCTTGGGCCAGAATCTGGTGCCTCATCCTCCAAGGCCTCGGTCCTGTGGTCACCCGGGTGCTTGCTCCACTCCTGGTAATTGTTACTGCTAGTTTCAGCTCTAGTCCATCATTCGCTTGTTTTCTTCAGTGGCCCAGTGTTTGTTTTTCATAGACCAATACTGTCACTGTTGCTTGTTCTGTTGCGCTCGCTCACCCCCCTCTTCTCCCTGCTTTTTCCCACAGTTGCTCCAGGTGTTTAGCCTCTCACCTCCGTGACTGAGCAGCCCTTCTCAGGACCACTTATGCAGGCTGCTTCGTGGCCGCACAAAGCAGGTGCGTCGTTGGCGCACCAAAGGAAAGCCCATCTGCGCTCGACCGCGCCCTGCGACAGGAACACTGGTTCCTCCGCCATCTTGTCACTACATTGCCGCTAAGCTCCTCCCCCTGGTCCCCAGTCTCTGCAATGACAACTGCTGCATCTCCTCCCCCAGACACACAGAAAGACCCTTCGCTTGCCACCGCTGCTGGTTCACCTGCGGCTCCAACGCCCCCGCAGCACCTAGACCGCAAACCACAAGCTCGACGGAACAGCTACATTGCATGCTGCTCAACGTCATTTCCCTCTGCAAGCACTCTACTGAAATCTGGGATGGCATTACCACTCCTGCCCCTGACGTGATGTTCATCACCGAGACCTGACTCACGCCATCCTCAGCTCCCACCATCGCGACAGCAAAGTCCCATGGTAACAAGATGATACACAAGAACCGCGCCAACAAACACGAAGGAGGCATTGCCATCATCTACAAGGAGACCTTCCATTACACTTCCACCAGCAATGACATCCCATCAATCATGGAACACCTAAACTTCCAGATTAGATCACCGCAAACACAACCGTCAGAGGAACCCTTGTCTATAGACCCCCTGACCCCTGCCCAGGTTTCTGCGATGCCATCACCACCCCTGGCAATCAACTCCAGGAACTACATCTTCCTCTGCAACTTCAACTTCCACCTCGACGACTCCGATGATTCCAACTCCGACAACCTCCAAGAAACATGAACAACATCGGACTCTCGAAACTGGTCACCAGCCCCACACACATCGTGAAGGAATCCTCATGGACCCAGTCTTTACAGCCAGTGACCGAATCAGTTTCTGCCACACCACTGAACTCTCCTAAATAAAACTAATTTTGTTGTGCGCACTGCATCGCATTTGGGGATGCAGTGCACGCAATGAAATTCGTTCTATTTATTTAAATGTTTACTTGCCTGTAAAGCTCCAAAATCCATAGATTACTACCCCCCACCCTGCCCCTCCCCTTCCCACGTCACCGCCCATCAGGTACACCCATTACAGACCGCGGCTGCACAACACCCAACTTATCCTCTCCCTCTCTGAATACATTGCCCCTACTTAGCGTAAGTTCTAGAACACCTTGACCACCCTCACCGAATGGATGAAATCCAACTGCCTGATACTGAACACTGACAAAACTGAAATACTCATCTTTGGAAAGAGCTCCTTCCCATGGGATGACACATGGTGGCCCTCGGCACTCAGACCCCGCACCAACCCCGGCCCGCAATCTCGTCGTTATCCTGGACAGTGACCTCTCCATATAGCATCAGGCCAGCGCTGTCACCTTCTCATGCTTTCACACCCTCTGCATGCTTGGCAAGATTTTCAGGTGGACCCTCATCAATACCAGGAACACAGTAACAAGCTGACTAGACTACGGAAAGGCACTCTACTCCGTATCTCCCATCCAGCTCCTCAATAGACTGCAGACCATCTAGCACAATACAGCCAGACTCATCCTCCCCAAATCGACCAGCATCACCCCGCACCTCGGAAACTTCCACTGGCTCCCCGTTCTGAAGAGAAGCAAGTTCAAACTGCTCACCCGCGCCTACAAAGCCCTCCAAAACTGGAACCTCCTACATCAACCACTGCATGACTTACCATCAACCGACTAGGTAACTCCTACCCACCTCCCTCGCACACATCCCCCCGCATCTGCTGGAGCCGCAGTGGAAAAAAAGGTGGTGGTGATGGATGGAGCATCTGAACCAATCAAACACTCACACCCAGTCAACAGATCTGGGTTTAATCCATCACCGTTCTTTAGCCCACTCTGCCACCCCAGTTCAGGCATGGCCATATGCAAATCAGTCTGACCCTGTGCCTCATGGGAACAGTCCAGCCCGAACTGCCAAGCCATGTCTTCCCTGGACCGGAAACAAGCTTCCGAGGACCGGTTTCTGGCATTCCAGCCGTCTTCAGCCCGGCTTGCTTGAATCCAGTGGCAAAGTGAGCAAGGGACTCACGTCTGAGCATACCCTGCCAACTTATGGTGGCCAAAAGCGGTACAAAAGGGGGTGGTGATGGACGGAGCATCTGAACCAATCAAACACTCACACCCAGTCAGTGGAGGCCGCTCTTCTCCTACCTCTCCACCGAATCCTGAAGCGACCTCCCACTCCGGTACGGTCCGCCCCTCTCTCGCTGCCTTCAGGAAGGGACTCCAGCCCTGGCCCTTCGATTGCGGCTCACCGCACCCCAGTGCCTGGATACCCCTCAGGGTGACAAGCTGCTCTTAACAAACACTGATCGATCCTCTTCGGTAGTTGAACTTGAACCGCATCGAGAGGGCGTGGCCTTCTCAGATCCCCAGTAGGCCTGTGGTGTCTTCTCTGCGTCTTTTAGCTGCAGCTCTGAAATGCTTCAAGTGGATGAACAGGAAAAACTTTTAACAACGTAAACTGCATATTTCCTCCGGAATGTGGAAAGAAAGAGCCGCGCGCACTGGTAACCAAGTTTGGTGGTGCTGCGGGTTTAAATGTCACAGCAGGGAATGTGATCTGCGCGTTGCCCCTGCTCCCGCGTCCACCCTGCACTGATTGACTGCGGCTCGTGGGTGTCGCTGTGGAGGAAGACGGATAACTTGATTTGGCAGTAAATCAGCCGAGGTCAAGAGTTATTGCACGTCAGGTTTTATTTTGTGGGGGTTGTAGGTCAAACGCTGCCAGGCTGCCTGGGCGTGAAACATTGCACCAGGAACTCCGTGTTTTACAAGTTCGAACAAAGCTGCGCAGCCGCGAACTCGAGGCCGCAGCAAACTGTGCCCTGAGGGTGCAAGTGACACCCACTGCTTCATATGTAAGAGTAAGCGCGAGGCCCATAGTTTTTCTACCACCACCACCAGACATTTGGCACTCTTATTCCACTCATGCAGGTTATTTTTCATCCCTGTTTTTTTTCCATTTGTCACTATTTTACCGCTCATCGCTATTTTACTTTTTTTCGCCACCTTTTCCTTTTTCCCACTTTTGAATTTTTCTGTCTTGCACTGGGTGAAAGTCTGATGAGGAAAATGAAGTGCCGGTCGCCAAAAACGAGCAAGTTGGGCTCCACCTGCAAGCGCAGGCTTAAAATAAATTAAGCACTCGTTCGCACAATGACTGTGATTTACACGCTCTTCGGTTCAGATATGACACCCATTGTACACATCTGAAGTCACGTGCCTTTGGGAGTGTTTGTGATCTGTGAATGCATCTGTGGCCGAGTGCCCAGTTTGCATAATATGAAGATTGTCTTGTCTCGATTCCACCACCTGCCTCTTTCTACCACCACTTTCTGTCTCTTTCGCTGTCTCTTAAAAAATGTCTCTTTCATCCCTGGTTTCTCCTTTGTCACTCTTTTCCTATCTTTCACTTCCATCCCCTTTCTGCTTCTCTCTCTGCTGCTCGTGGACAAAGTCTGACTGTAGAAAATAAGTCCTAGGCCCTAGCAATGAGCGCCAGTGCCCTCCATCTGCAAACACCAGCACAAATTAAGCACTTTTCGATGTTTCACCATTCCTGCAACAGGACATTTTGGCCTGTTTTGCTACCTTTGCTTCTTCCCATCTTCCTCACTTCTGACGTCAGCAGACGCTTTGATGGACTAGATTGTTAAAGAACGAAGATGAGGTGTTGAGTCTGAAGATGCTGTCATTTTTAGCATGTTCTTTGCATGACCGGGGGCCTGAGCTAGAACAGATTTTCATAATATGTACAAAATTACTCTACGCAAATGGATCTAGTTTACAGTTAGTGGTTACTTCCCTTTCTGAACCTTCACTGGACACCCCTGTTGTAGGAGGTAGAAAGACCAAGACCCGCTTGTGTGCTATATTCCTTATGTTATATGCGTATTCACGCTTATTGAAATGTAAACTTTTCCCAACAACCACACCTGAAATTCTGGCATAAATTGTTTTCTTGTGGACACAGCAGCCTAATGAAAGGATTTCCCCTTCTCAGTCCCCTTGCACTGATTGCATGGATTTCTGCTAAAAATGCCTCCAAAACCTTACTTAAAGTTGTTTGAGTTTAATATTGCAGGGTACAAGGATGAAGATATTTCTTCTAGTAGCTGTCATGTCCTGGATTTCTGGGCTATTTTAATGTGTCATTCGAGATGGATCCCTAACTAAAAGGACCCCAGAGGTCCAGAATTCTCCACATTTCGCTAAATGGTCCTGCATTCCACCTTCCCTATGGAAGGTACCTTTTGTTTCCTAATGGCTTAATTTATATGCTTTAATAAAGTGTATCTGTTTGCCACATAGATTATAAATACAGCCATGGAGCAGGGGAGGAATTCAATTGCTAATCGAAGTACCCAGATTTAAGCAATCTTGCAGGAACTTTTTTAAAAAGTGCTCTGGCCCAGGTGTATGCATACACCACAGCAGATAAGGGTTACATTTCAATGTTTAAGCAGGTGTAAAAACTCTTTCAAGGTTTCGTTCATCCTCTTCTTCAGTGATGGGGCGGCTCTTGTGGGGTAGCAACTTGTACAAATACCAGTAGCGGCTGCTGTGAAAAAAAAAGGGGGCAGCGTGGGGGGCTGCAAGAGGGAGAAACCCCCCCCAAAAAATTAAAAATCCGTTACCTGCTGGCCGCCGCCTCTGTCTCGACTACCGGCAGGCTCCCAGACTCCCTACACCAATCCAGACTCTGCTCTCATGCAGGTAATACTCAGCATGAGAGCAGCGCCAGAATTTGTCTGAGTGGCTCGATTTGCTGCTTATTCAGGGCCTGCGGCCTGATTTGCTGCTCATTCAGGGCCTGGGAGCCTGTGCCTCTCTGCACCCGGCTGCGCAACACCTCTCGGATGGGGAGATCTAAATGTGCATGTTGGTTTGGCCGTCCTAAGACGGCCAGCCAAACCGACATGCGCATTTTCAACAGTGCCACCCACCCCCTCCCCGTTGCTGTCAAAGAGGATGGCCCAGCCCTGACCGCCCTGGACTTGGCTCAGCAAGGAAAATAAAATGAATACCTGTTTTATTATCATTTTATTTTTCCTTTTTTCACTGCTGAGAGCAGTGGGTCGACGCTCCACCGCCTTAATGGAGGAGCCGCCACTGACAGCGGCCCACTTCTTTCCTCTGTGCTGCATTTTTTGATCCAGCCAAATAGATACCCCTCCCTAAGAGCCAGTTCTCTATTTATTTGAATTTTTTTATTTTGTTAGTGACTACCCAGATGATAAACAACTTTTGTACAAATTCAGGACACTCCTTGAGCATATGGTTGCATTAGCCATTGATGTGACCGGATCTAAATGCAAGTACAAACTTCAAATTTATAAGCCTCCCCGGGGTGTTCCAGCTTTTTCTGTCCAGTCCAGTATATGCAATGCTTTAGTTATTCATAAATATAATCCACAAAACCATTACTGTTTCCTTCATAGAGTGATGATATATACTTGCAGTATTTTAAACTAAAGCAAATGGAGAGCTTCTTCACACACAACATAATTGTGTGCAGTAATTGATTTGTAAACAGTGTTTTAAGAGCTTGATCATCACAACAGGCACAGTGGCCTTCTATTAAAAATGAAAAGTGTGATCCATGTAACATAGAGACAGAGTAAGAGACAGAATGTAGTTAGAGAGTACCAAGTCCAGATAACAGTCCACTGGTTGAATTCCCACCACCACAGGAGTAGGATGATGGAGACATTTCACTGGTGTGTTCTCGTCCAGATTTTTAATTTCATGAAGAGATCAGGATTTTCCTTTACCATCTAACCCTAAATCTTGCCCATAATCTCCAGCCAGGTTCATGCAGGCTCTTTTTCTCTTTAAACATGCTTTAGAGAGCTGGGCCCTCTTGGAGGCAGGAGCCCGGTCTACCTTTTGTGCACATTAAGCAGGTAAACAGGATAAATAGGAGACTAACCACTTGGCCATTGGAGAGCAGTTCCATTCCTGGGTGCCAGGAGGATTCAGGGGCCCTTGAGTCCTAGTGTGAGTCCTCTTCTCCCAACAGGAAGCAGAAGTCCAGATTCTTCTTCCAGCAGAGCGTTCTTCTTCAGATGGAGTCATCCCCGGCCCACGAATGTATTGAGGAAGTGGTGTGGTGGCGACAGACGTATCCTGTGCAATAGCCAGTGATTGAAGAAATTCTGTCTCGCAAGTCTAATAATTTTGTTGGAGCCCTCCACCTCCTTGTGCAGCACTGCCTCGTTGCCGTACTGTACAGTTATCCAGGAGCCCCTGTTTCAAGTCCTCTGAGCTAGAGTTATTAACTCTCCCAACCAAATCTATGTATTCCAGCTCTGGAGGTGTAATGAGTGGCAGAACTGTTTTCAACAATTTTTTTTTCTCAAAACTGATTATTGTTACTGATTGTACTTTTTATTAAACATCTTTTTATGTGAAATTTGATGTATACATGTTTTTATAAATTGTGTAAATTAACGTGTTTTTAATTTTGAAATGGTGATGTTTTTAATGTACTAGTAAATGAAGAACAATAATAATAAAAAAGATATATAACAAATCCCGCTGTTTCAGTCTCAATGTTTGAATCAGTAGTTTTGTAAATTTGGTAACTTGTGAAAGTCTTTTACTCTTTGGCTCAAATAGAGAGAGAAGTTAGTCTTCCTTCCAAACAGTAAATTGGAAAAGGATCTTTTTGTTGTTGTAACTTATCTACCCATTCCTTTTCCAAAAAAAAAGGGTACCTCCCGTTATACTTTAGAACTGTTTTTAAGCCATTTCTGGCTAAGGCAGCCTAAATTACTCATTCATAGAACTACTTTTCTGCTTAAGTTATCAAAAATCTGGTTTTAATATTGTCAGATTTTAAAAACTAAGGAGAAAATATATTTGAGGAATTTTTCTCGCCCTTTCATAACCGAAGGTGGAAAATAAATCCTTTAATCACACCTAGGCCTAAAACGTCTTGCCTTGTCTACATTGTGAAATAGCTTTGGATTGTATTTCAGTGTGAGGGCACACTTACCCAAATATGTAGTGTGCCCTGTTTAATTGCATAATTAAAATCATTGCAATAACCTTTATAAGAAACTAAATATAAAGCCCCCCCTAGTTTTAAAAATAGGGCCCCTATTTTTAAATATTACCACTCTGCCCTGTGGACTTACAAGGCATACTTTAGGGAGGACTTGTGAATATATAAAATAGGCTTTTCCTACATGGCACAGTTAATCCCCTGGCATGTTCCACTACAGTGCATATAGAAAGCGACATAGCTAGAGCATGGGGGTGCTCTTGGCTGAAACATATTGCTGCCATCTATAGGGGTGGTCTAAATACAAACTGCTGAACACATATGGCACCATATGAAGTGGACTTCCAGGAAAGTTCCATTGCACAGTGCATGTTTTAAAGGGGAGGCAGAGGCACTGGAGTACTGTTTAGCAATAGTAGAGTGAACAGAGTTCTTAAGACAGCCAATCCAGACATGCACAAATTGAGGACCACAACCAAAATGGGATCCGTTCTTAAAATTGACCTGGAAGATTCAGAGGCAACATTTAGAAATGTAAGACTAACAATAATACGATGATCTATTGAGCTCTTTGCTGGTCACATTTCATTGCTCCGATCTGGGGGTGCCCATCTGAACCAGTTATGGACGATTGAAGGGGAACGAGGAGAGCCACTGTAATAAGGAGATGGGGAATGTTTAATAGGATCTGACGGTGTTGAAGGCTGTTAAAAGATCACGCAGGGCCAGAAGGGCATCTTGGACAACTTGGATATTTGACATCCTGGTGCTTCAGCTTGGTAAGAAACTATGAATGACAGTTGCCATTTGAATATGTAATTGGATGGGGACTGGTGTCTCTATGATCTTTACAAGGAAGAGTAGGTCGGTAAAGGGCTGGACATTGGTTAGGATGTCGGGCTTAAGTTTGGCATTGCTCATTAACTGGAGGATTTGTCCAGTTTTCAGTGTGTTGTGTAAAAGCCGTCTGCAAAGGAGGCAGAGATTATGGTGATGCTTTTAATGATGGAGGATGGAGAACGTCCTCTTCAGTTGAGGTGGCCTTTGGAGGCGGATCTACATGTACTAGCATTTTGAATGCGTTCCATTTCATAATGAGGATACAGTTTAAGACCTTAGTAATGTTCTTTAAGGCTCTTCATGGAAAAGGGCTCAGCTACCTTATAGGACGTGCTGGTTGGTACACTCCGACTAGAGCACTTAGATCAACAGCGGCTGCGTTTGCCTGTGTCCCAAACGTTCGCCTGGCGCGCAAGGGTGGTAAATCCTTCAGCCTTTTGCGGGCACAGGCATGGAACAAACTTCTGCTGCCCCTGAGACGTGCGAGAGATCTGATGAGTTTTAGAAAACTGTTAAACTTGGCTCTTTGGAAGTTAAACCATCTTTGGGCTAGCAGCTATGTGATTCTGCAGTGCCGGGACACTCCTTTTGGAGTAGCTGAGCGCTATATAAACCCATTTATTCATATGTCGGACGAAAGGATGAG
Source organism: Lissotriton vulgaris (assembly GCF_964263255.1). NCBI lineage: Eukaryota > Metazoa > Chordata > Amphibia > Caudata > Salamandridae > Lissotriton > Lissotriton vulgaris. Next base: position 162,991,692 of record NC_141700.1, read on the forward strand.
AGCGATGCGGATGCGTTGGTTCGGTCAACGCGATGCCTCAGTGTGCGTGCTTATTGAAACAATTCTAGCGGTGTGTGAAACGTTTGTCGATACATGCTGTGCTAGAGTCTGCTGCAGTATCGGTTACTGCGGCTCTCACGCTGTTCAGAATGCCTCTCTACTTTTTTCTTGTTTCCATTATGCTTAATTTGATTTCTCCTTGTCGTGTAGCAGAGGATGGGTAGCCTGTCGCCCTCCCTTCCCCTAGCAGAAACTGCTGCTGTGCCTTTTGGAGTGTGGTGACAGGAGCATTGGAGCCTGACTGAGGACCAGGTCCTACTCTCTGGAGAGTCTGGGACCTGTTTGATGCCATCTTGGGAAACAGACGTCTACATTGCAAATCCCAAGCGGAATATTCTTCGGCCTTATGCAGTGCCGATGTTAGGGAGTTGTTTAGCCTAAACATACATTCAGCCCTTGCTCTTATCTGTACCCATGAAGTGTATGGATTTTCTTTGGATTTTCAGTGAACATCTTAGAAATGCAAATTTCAAAAAAAAATATTAAACAAAGATATATTAAAGTAAACCAAGCTTTTCCCTGTTAAGTTATTTTATTATAAATTTGTTAAAACATGTCAACTGTCCCCTTGTCCTCCAGAGTACCTATAGCAGACCTGACGTTCTAGCCAATTGCAGGTGGCAGGCTAGGACTGTAAACTCCAAGGTAACATAAGAAAACATGTGTACTGCAGATCTGCAAACTAAAAATCAACCCAGTAGGGTAGGTAATGTATAAAGATTCTCCTCCTGATCAAAGGGAAATCTGATGAAAAAAAAGTCGAAAGGCAACTCTGAATTACCTAAGCAGTGTTATGAAACTGCTTCTGATGTCCTAAGATTCTGTGATCTGATGCACATTTTTGGTTTAAAGTGTAATTTGGTTGTGAGTCACATTTCTTGCATGGTAGGTGTTCTGGAGAAGAGGTTCGTTATCCATAGTTCTTGAAGTAAATGCATGCCAGAGTGTATCTACACAGCCCAGATTGGCATGTATGGTTCCACTCCCTAGTGTATGTTCTATAACCTCATTACAGTGGCAATGTGGATTCCATAAATTAAGTCGGATCCCATTTTTTGTTGCGTTTTGTGTCCTTTTAAAAAAAAATAAAAACAATATTAATAAATGTTAATGCTAGTTTCTGTTTTGGGAGTGGAGGTCCGCCCTATGGGAACTGTTGTGGAACTATTAAGCTTGTTTCACATCTGCTGGACAGCTGCCAGATTGTAAGAACCTTCACCATACTAAGGACCTGGAAACATGAGGCTGTAACGCCTTTCGGATGCTGACGAGCCAGGCCCAGCTAGTTATATTAGATCAAAGCCATCTGGGTCAACCAGTGAGTTCTTTCAGCCTGTTTTCGTTGTCTCCAGATAGATTGACAGTAATGTCAATACCGGTCATCAACTGCCTTATTGGCATAACTTAACTTGAGCCGGGGGTTTCCAGTGCTCAGTATTGACACCTAATTGTCAGTATCAGCATTCATGACAGTCTGTCACTTGGTTGTGCTGTTTGTATAATTTGGAGATGAGAACAAAACCAGCTTTTTATTAATTCAATATACTTAAAAAATGACTGATATCTGCTGCCGAAGCCATTGTTATAGTGCTGGGGCCTGGAAGTGTCTGATGTGTTACACTTGAAGGAGTCTGAGGGTTAGTGGTTGTGTGTGTACTGTCATTGGCAGGACAGGTAAGGGGAATGGGTGATGCAAGCTGCTGTGCACTCCCGATGAAAGCCCCGGCAGTTATTATTATATTTTACAAATTAAGCACTGCTTATTTGTACCAGATTTGTAACCACTGTGTAAATAAGTGTGTTGCATGTTCACATCCGACAATCTGGCATGGATGCTCTATATTGAATGAAATATTAGGCAATCTTGCCCAAATGACTGGCTCCATTTGTGAATGGGAATATAGTCATGTGGTTCCTAGGTGTGAGAGGGTTCAGAAATTAACCAAAAGAGGGAGAAACTCTTCCTGAAGCCTGGCCTTAATCTCCAGTTGTGACATTATACCTGTTGTATTCTTTTGACCATAGGAAACATTGGTTTGCCAGATCCCAAACGTACTCTCGTTGGATTTCTGGAGCCTGCTTTCATCTAAATGCTCGAAGACGAGTTTCTCAGTAACACTTAGTGAAAATAGTAACTCGTGTGTACTTGTTGGGTGCGCAGGGTAGTGAAGTCCAAGTTTTTGTATGTTCAGTCCAATGTTTGCAGCTCTCATTGGGTCGTGAACATTATTTTGGCGGGATGGAGGGTCACGAGTGGTAGTTTTTATCCCTTGGATGCCGTGAGCGGAGTGATGGCATCAGTTTCTTTTGCACCGAATGGCAGCTCGGTGGTCTTGCGTGCTATCAGTATTAGAATATTGGTGGACCATAGTATTTTCTGGATTGTTAATCATGCGCAATATTGTCGGTATGCCTGGCTTATGTCGTAGAGTGAGTACCCCCTATCTCGGGATGACCGATCTACAAGTTAGATAAGAGACCGGGTTGAAACTTTACACCGCACAGTAATCAAGGGGAAGGGTAACGGAAAGTAGAGTTGGCAAGGTGATGGTTGTGGGGAGAGGTCATGGACTACCTTGAAGGTGAAGCGCCTGAACTGGAATCTACCACTGGCAGTCAGCCAGCCTGTCTAAATGGGCACTCCAAAAGAAGTGTTCAAACCTGAAATGGACAGTCTTACTCCTGAATTTAATGTGAAAGAGGCAGCCCTCGGGTCAGCACAGGTCTGAGACAGGCAGCCTCACAAATCAGTGGATGCCTGAAGTCGATAGCTCCATACATTCTGGAGTTTACAATCTTGCTGTTCATTACAGATGCCAAACTGGCAATCTTTTGTCAAGCAAAGATTTGGAGTGGTACAGCCCAGCCATGTAGTGAACTTTGGCCTTTCCTTTAGGGTTGAGGCAGTAAGCAGGTTGTGCAAGGAAGCCCTTTTCAGCTGCAGTGTGTGAGTGGTGTCTCTGCAGCAGCCATTTTAACTCCCAGCCTCCGCATGCTTTGGATTCCTCGAATACCTGCCATAAGCATATTAATTGCTGCAAACAGTGCATTGAAACCAAGCCTATTTTTGTACCTGCTTCTTGGCAATGTTCTGCATTTAGATCCCTTTGAATGCGCTCTCTGTTCGTTGTAAGAAACCCATGTGAGAGTTACGCACGCGCTGTGGTTTTGGCACTCATTGTTTTCCCTTCTGTCTGACAAGCTGGACTGCGTTTTACATTTTGCAGCCCTGCGCTCCACTTTAATGCTTGTTATCGGTGAGGTTGTTATCTCGGTGCTCAGAAGGTGAGCCGTAAATGGGCTGAGAGCTTCTGAAGTCACGTGCTGCCTCTGAGGCCGCGTGTTACCACTCACGTACTCTTATAAGGCATGTCCTGAGGCAAAGCGTTTAGTACACAGTCATGCTACGTGCTTGGTCTAGAGGGGTCTGGTGAGCAAAAGGCCTTGTGGATGTTACACTCTTGAATGTCCAGTTGCCGTTTGCTCTGTGCTCTAACGGAAGCAAAGGCGGGAAAGGCGGTCCTGCAAGCGGTGTTCTTCTTTCCCAGTGATGTATCAAGGGTGTGGTAGACTGTAATGCAAGCAAGGAAAATGGACTCCTCTATACCACGGTTGGATAGTAAGAGACCGGCATGATTCGAATCCAGTTGCTCCCTCCTAGATCTGGCCTGGCTGCCACTACATCCACTCCACTAACAGTAGGTGCTCTCTGTACTGAGTGGGCATCACATTCGACTGAAGCTGATGCGTATTCAAGAGGTAGTGTAGGTAGCGGTGCAAGGAGGTGGGATGTACATTCTCGGGTAGAGGGCTTTCAATCACTGCAAGGGCAGTGACCTTTGTAAATTGCAAATGGATGGCGCGTGCAGTTGGCCTCAGACCAATTACTGAACATGTCAAGTGGCATTCATAATTTAGCCCCTTTTCATTCCCAAATGGTGCCCATACCCTGTGCGTTTCCTGCCACTGGTGTGTCTTCTCTCAGAGTTGGTGGGATAAGATCCTCAAGCTAGATCCCCAAGTCCGGGGGCAACTGATGGCTTCACTATAGATGGGGAGGGCTAGTATAACAGGGTCACACCACAGGATGTCTCGCTGACTACCCTGGTTTTTTAACTAGCTCTTTTCAACAAACATCTACCTCTCATTTTGGGATATCAAGACCATTATCACCTCAGCCCTAACGGGTGCTCAGAGCCCTCTGTCTTACTTTAAAGATTTTAGGTTACATATTTTATGTTATGTTATGTTTAATAAAATTTATTGAGCGCACGTACGCCTGTAGGCTTCATGGCGCTATTGGAAGATTTGCAGAAACATAACACAACAAAAGAAAAGACAGAATTAACTATGGATAAGCTTGCCTAAAAAGCCAAGTTTTAAAGGCTTGTCTAAAAGCCAGAATGTCTTCATGGAGTCTCAGTGTCAGTGGCAGAGAGTTCCACAGGGAGGCAGCTAGAAAGTGAAAAGAGCTGCCTCCCTGACGTTGTTTCTTAATGCGAGGCACCACTAACAAGCTCTTGTGACCCGAGCGAAGAGCACGTGAGGGGGTATACCTAACAAGCAGGCTGCTAATAAATCCGGGGCCCTTACCATGTAGAGCTCTAAAGATAATGCATCCAGCTTTAAAGGTTGCTCCCTGCGCTACTGGCAACCAGTGGAGACTAGCAAGACCCGGCCTGATGGACTGCCATTTGGGTAGCTTGCAGATCAGCCTGGCCGCTTGGTTCTGAACCAGCTGTAGTCTCTTGAGCTGCCCGACTGGAAGACCCAAATACGAGCTATTGGAGTAGTCCAGTCGGGACAGCACGAGAGCGATCACAACTTGGATCAGAGCAGAGTAAGTTAACAGGTGGGCAATTTTCCTGATCTTACGGAGTTGAAAAAAGCTTGAGGATACCACCGTCCCTACCTGACTTTTAAGAGAGATCTTCATTAAAAGTAACCCCTAGGCTTTTCACTGTATGAGACTTGGCCGGGGAATTTCCCATTTCTGGAGGCCAAAAATGTGGCCCCCAGTGAAGTTCACTCTTCCCAGGCAAAATCAATTCAGTTTTGCCTGGGTTTAGTTTTAGATGATTAAGACTCCTCCATCTCTGGATGTGAACCATGGCCTCTCGAAATTCGGTGGCAGCGCCAGGGGAATCCAGGCGGAAAATCTATTGCAGGTCATCAGCGTAGTTAAAAATTAAAGGTTTAAACTTATAGTTATTTGAATTTCTTTTATTATTCTTATATTAACCCTTTCCATGCGGCCGCGATTCTCCTGGTGTGCTGTAAACAGCACGAACAGTGGCGGGCCGCGACGAACTCCAGCCGTCATCAGCACACGAGCACCGTAGTGCATGACGGCTGGGGTTCGTCATCAGCATGGAAGGGGTTAAATGGTGTACTTAAAATCCAGGTTGACGTACTTGGTGGTTGTTCAAGTACTCCCCTTCCAGCTTCAGTGCATGCCCAGTCTCCTCCATTGTTGCTAACATTTGAGGTTAGCTGGAAGATTTGTGAGCCTGCAGTCTTTACTTGCACGTGTACAAGACCGGGATGAGCCGTTGTCCTCCCAAGCCCTCAAGAGCTTGTTTATCGCCAGATCTTCGAAAACAAAAACTGCAAGCAAGAATGAAATCTCAGGTGACCCTGAACACTTATGTTCCCCCAGGGATCCCGATACACATCCATAACAAACAAGGAATGAGCATTGAATGCTGATCGAAACTGCATGGCTCGCAGAGCTTCGTCTTGAGATATTAATGGCAGTCCTATCTCCAAAAAACACCCAGAGGTCAGTGGGAGCTATTTCACAGCTCCAATCTTGGCCGCTGCAGAGCTCGTTATCCGTTAGGCAGAGGGCTGTTGGCCAACGGAGAAGTGGCATGTTTGACAATGTAGCCGTGGACGGCAGCCAGAGAACAAGTGGCAGCGCATTCCATGGGCATGCCTGGCGTGACGAACCCTGTGGGCTCAGCCAGTGCTTCACTTTTCGTTCTCTGTTGCTACAGCGCTTCCAACACAGCTGGGATTGAAGGTTTAAAAGGACCTCTAGCCGTGTGTCGCACAATATGGATGATGTTGTGACCTAATATTCAAGCTCATTTTTGTCACATGACCGAATCCCCAAATTGGGTTGTGTCCAGTTGCTGATCTGCATTCTAGTAATGTGTGAACTTGTGTGAAACATCTGGATTTCTGTTCCTGGAGGAATATATTGTTTTACTTACTTCCTTTGCTGTAACTGCAAAATGTATATACTAAAAGGATTCTGTGTTTTTTGTTATTGCCTCCCTTGTGTCCATTTGCCTCTCGTAGTCATGGATACATTTCCTGCGAATGTGACAAAAAATTGTCCTCTATCAGTGCAGCCGCTAAGGCTAACCGGCATGCTTCCACTTTTAGTTTGTACGTCAAATGAAGAAATGCGACCACAGTAGGGTATTTCAGTTTCGCAAACATTGGAATAGCTTGCTGCTAATGTAAGAAGAGCAGAAAGGTGCCTAGCAAAAAAAACGATGTGAAATTATGATTAAAGGGAAAAAGATGGACCTTAATGGATATCCAGATAGGCACTCTACTGTTCTTAGAACTTTTGCGTGTGTGCCTTAAAACATAATGATGGAGATTCTAAATGCAGTAACCAATGCGAGAAACCAGTGGCGGCTTCTCTGTTAAGGCGGAGGAGCATCTCCCCACTGCTCTCTGAGCAGTGCAAAAAGTAAAAATAAAATGATAACACAAGATATAATCATTTTATTTTTCAGTATTGCTCCAGGTAAGGTCGGGTGGGGCTAGGCTGTCGTCTCGGAGCAGGTAGGAGGAGTGGGGAGCACCAGAAGTGCGCATGACGGTTTGGCCGGCTGTCTTAGGATGGCCAAACAGACATGCTCACTTGTCATTTCTTCTCTCAGTGGTGTTGCACAGCCGGGTTGAGAACAGTCCCAGGCAAACCAGGCCGCTCAGACCAATCACAACGCTGCTATCATGCTGATAATAGTATTAGGGGAGTCTGGGAACCTGCGCACTGCTGGTAGTCAATAGGAACAGAAGAGGAGAGTGGAGAGGCGGTGAGTGGCAAGTAAGTCTTTTTTTCCTCCCCACTGCCTCACCACTTCTGTTCCGTAGCAGCCGTCACTGGATGAAACATGCTTGCTTCTGACCTCTCCCAATCTCAATATTTTAACTTATTAATGCTTAATGAACTTTCTATTCATGATTGCGTAACTGTAGTTAGTGCTGTGACCAAATAATACTAGGCCTATGTAACACATGATCCATCACTACTTTGTAAGCTAGGATGCTCTCAGGTAAAAGAGATTTTCATTCTCGACCTACTGCAAAGAATTGATGTGAGGGCTTAGATTCCTACCAAGTAAAACGAATCTTGACATAATGACCCAGAGGGATTAATGGTTAAATTTGATTCCCTAAACCTTTGGCGTGTACCGTAGAATGGTTTTATTAGAATAATGGACACATATTTATAAATCATGTGCATTTTCAGAGTAACTGTTCTTTCCTGCACATGCGCAGTTGTCTGAGAGAGGCAAGTTGCTCCCATTCCATCCAAACAAAGTAGATTATTTTAAGGTAAATCCTGTAACGGAAATCCACTTATTAAGCAGAACAGTGAAACATTTTGTCGGATGTATTTAACGAGGCTTTTGGTTGGTAGGCAGTACCGGCATGGAGTGTCTCCTCAAATCCACAGAGTAAAAAACCCATGGTCGTGAGTAATATTTAATCTTTTCTTTTTTATTGGTAATATGAATAATAATAATCCACATTTTGTAAAGCGCACAATCACCCGTAAGGGTCTCTAGGCGCTGGAGGCCGTCGGAAAGATTAAGCAAGCTATTGCCCAGAGTCACATGGTGTTGGGCTAATCTGCCGCCGGCGATCGAACCGTGATCCCCAGATTCCGGAGTCAGTCGCCCTAGCCGCGGCGCCACACCTCTTCCACTGGTACCTCTGCACAAGACCGTGCTTTGGAAGGTCATCACCCTCAAACTAAAATGATCTGTGAACTCAAGTTTGGAGTGTTGTTTAGAAACCAATCCTGGATACCAAACAAATGAAAACCTTCTCTCAGTTATGAAATCCAGCAGATGATGGTCATTTGTTCAGGTGGGCCTGGCCCACAGCTCAGCTGAGGGATTTGTGAAACCACGTTTTGCAAAATCAATCCGAGTCTGTTCAGCTCAACCTCATCACATTTCTGAGCTAAATTGAATGATTACCATGTTTTGTTGATAGTCTTGCTATGTGACAAGTGGTAAAGGGCGCACAAGTGCTATATAAGTATATGATGACCCCCCATTTATAATACTAAAGGAGGAAGGCACCCAGGATCCTGTTGCAATTTGTAGCGCTTTCCATCCCCACCAGAGGATGAAGTGCTAAATAAATGCTACACACACAAAATTGAAGACTTGGAAAGTTGCAAACAAGCTTCCAATCGGTTTCTCTTCAGTACTGGATGTGCCTTGAGCCCCGTGACTGCAAACAACCAAAGATATGTGGCAAAGAAAGATGAAGATGAAAATGATTTTATCTGCTTTTATTGACTTTTGGGCAGGAGTGTTTAATGCCTTCAGCCCATGTCCTGGAAGGCTCCTTTTCTACATGTATCCATTGGCTGACTTTTAAAATAGGTCTGAATGTTCGCGTCTGTGTATGTGTGTTAGATTAAAGAATGCTTACATTTTGTATCATTGGAACATGCAAGATGACGAACATGTACTGCCGCTTGTCTGACATATGAAGATCATGCGATCCACTTTTGATTGCAGAAAAAGGAGCGAATATCTCCTTTCCTGTGTAGCGTGGAGAGATTTGGAAGAAGTTGCAGTAGTACCATGTTCATTGACATTCAAAGAGGTAGGTTAGGGGGTGCGCACGCTTCTGGTGACGAGGGTAGCAGTAGCGAGCATATACCTATCATTTACGGGTCTAGTCCTGTGGTGTTGTGCTCGTGGTGCATTCTCTGGTTGCTATAGTATCGGATGATGCACCACATCCACACTCCAGAATGTTGGGAAAACATCTGTTAGTGTACGGTACCTGACTGGATAAGGACGTACCTGCTTGCTTCCCAATAAACTCCTCACTTGGATACAAATACCGGGTTCCTCGTTCTTTACAAGTCCCAGCAGAAGCTTTGACACGAGAAGCGATGGATCCCCCGTTGCAGCCATCGTGCAATTATGGTCACAAAGGCAGGGACCGTGGCCCTGTGCCGGTAAGTGGTCTATTGTCCCTCTTAGTTAAGGCCATCTCCCTGTAACTCTCTCTCTTTCACTGCAGAGCAAAGAATGAAAGCCCATCTCAAATTGTGTTAGTTCCCTAGAGTGGTGTCAATTTTAGTCTGCTGTACATCTGTTTGTTCCGAGTAGCGCTCAGGTTACAACTGCCATTTTCTTTTCCTCAGGCACATTTTGATGACCTGCCACAAGAAAGATCAAGAAAAGCAAAGCATTACAAACTTCCGATTCAAACTTATTCAAGGCCGAAAGTTTGAATTACTGCTGGATTTAGATTGGTGAACTAAATTCTTCAGTTGTCTAATAAGGTTGTAAAACATAGGAGACCATATCTAGCATTGATATTTATTCACCGAGTTCATATTGGAGATACTTCATACTGGAAATTGATTTTTTCCAAATGCAAGGTGCAAAAATCGGTACTGATGCGTTTTAGTATACAAACACCTAATAAAATATTCTTTATTTTAAAATAGTGTATTTCATTACATTATTTTTTACTCCTTTTTAAATCTTGTTTTTCTTCTGACCACGTTTATTGGTACAATGAAATTGTACTAAGAGGAACCGAAACCCACCACTTTATCCCCTTTCCTTCCGCATTTCATCATTCTCCGTTTTAAACCTTACAATCTTTCATGAGAAGGCCTCTGGAAGTCCAGACAAGTGATGTAGAGAAAAAGACTTCCATCACCAGTGACCCCTATGTCCTGTGAGCTTTCTCCTTTTCTTATGGGAGGTCTTGATGTCTTCTTGAGAGATGGGCCATCTTGCTGTTTGAGTGGTTACTGCCTGCTTCTTGAGTGAACCTTTTATGAGCGGCACTGTTTGTTCCTTTTAACAGGCCTGTCCGGCTTCCTGACAGCAGACAGACTGGCTGGTTTTAAATGCTGCCTTTGACCGACTGGGGCAAAGATATGGATTATGGTTGTAACTTCAGTAAACCCTTCTCTCCCACTTTCATTTCTAAGAAACCTTCTACTGACCATTGAAATTATTATGGACATTAAACGTTCAGGGCATGTTTAAGTGAGCCACAAGCAGTGCTTAATTTGAGCCTGCGGTTTCCGGTGCTCGGCACCATCAATTAATTGTCGTCACCAGCACTTATGATAGCTGCCACATGCTGGTGCTGTTTGTATAATTTAGAGACGAGCAGAACCACAATTGTTTATTAATGCCATATGCATTAAAAACATATAATACCTGCCCAACTAAGCTATTTTTTATAGCTTTTGGGAGCCTGGAATAGGCTGAATTGTCACATTTGTAGCAGTGTGCTGGTTAAAAGTTGTGTAGTCATTGGCAATGCTGGCCGTGGCAATGGGTGGTGCAAGCTGCAGAGGTCCCCTGCAATGGGTGGTGCAAGCTGCAGAGGCCCCCTGACTAGAGCCCTGGAATTTTATTTTTATACAAATTAAGCACTAGCCACCAGCTTAGACCACGTAACTGTTCAGAGACGGATGCTTTGGGTGTGGGAAGCAATCGTTTGCTATGCCATTCCAATGAATAGCAACACGTGGAAGACCTCTGCAGGATAAGCCACACCCTCAAGACTTGCCTTTTAATATTGGTGTCAAGCTGTGAAACCCTTCATTTCAGTGTGCGTGTAAATTACTTGAAATAACCATTGCCAAGAATGACTGTCACTTTGGTCACAGACCTAACATTAACATGGCTCTAGTACCCATCTACTAGTATTGGAGTTAGAATAGGAAATCTGACCAACCTCGGCAATGGCAGGTCGGATCTGTTGCCATCGCCTCTGTAATGGCTGCGGTCTAAGCAACTGACGGTTGAAATAATGGGCATTCGGAGTACTGCTGGTTGAAGTTATCACGTATATCCATTCCACTCTTATTGATGGGTTGCAATAACAGTCCGTTGAATAAGAAAATAATACAGATCTGCTGCTTACTACACATTTGTGTGCTTGCATTTCTGGTTACCCAAGAATGTTCTTTCCCAGTTTCACTAGAGTGTGTAGGTTTATTGCTGTACTGGTGTCAAGCTGTGCTTAATTTGAGCTGGTGAATTTCGGTGCTGGGCACCTGCACTTAATTGTCAAAACTTTCACTTATGAAGAGTCTGCCACATGGTGGTGCTGTTTGTCTAATTTTGAGAAGAGCAGAACAACTGTGTTCGAATAAATCAATATACATTAAAAATGACTAATACCTGCCCCCCAAGCCATTCTTATAGCTTTAGTTGCCTGAAATAGTTTTATTTGTCACACTTTTCGGAATGTGAGAGTTAGTTGTGTTGGTACTATCATTGGCAGCGGTAGCAGGGCAAATGAGTGGTGCAAGGTGCAGTGGTCTCCTGACGAGGGCCCTGGCACTTATTTAATATTGTGATTTATTATTATTGTTTTTTTTTTTTTACTAATTAAGCACTGGTGTGAAGAGACCCTGCTTGGTTTCCTATGACCACGCCCTCTCATTTTTCTCTGAGACCCTGCAATTCCTGCTTTCTCGAGACGGCCCTGCTGGTTACACAAGACTATAGGGCTGTGTCTTCCATGTATCTGGAGAGTTAGGACAGGCTGCACTCACCTCTTAATGGTCAGCCGTAATTGGTTATTGAGATTGGATTTTGGATCCGGAGCGTAAGTGACATTCATTTATAACCTTCCGATAGCGAGTCCCGCATTTGATAAAAGGCCAATTTAGAATCATAATTTAATCAGACAATCAAGTATATTTATAAAACCGTGATCATCCAAATTTGGTTTCTTGTTGTTACAACAAGACTTGTTGAACAGATGAAATTATTGATTAAAGTAGAAAGTTTGTTAACCTTTCTAAAATGAGTAACAGAATGTTGACTGCTAAGGGCTCTAGGCTAGGTGGTTCATATTTTTGCTGCAGCCGCAGAAAAGGCTTTAGTTCTATAACAAGTAATATGTTGGTTAGGGACCTGTAGAAGACCTTGGTCTTAGACATAAAACCAGGCGATTGAGACTAGATAGTTTTGTGCACTGTGGTAATAGAATTATTGATGTTTCAGAGAGGAACTGGAAGCCTGTTCTAGGCTTCCCTGCATCGTAACACTGGATCAAATTGTTTCAGGCCACAGATCAGAAGTACGGCTGACTTCTCAGCCCTTTGTAAACTAAATAGAGCAATCTTGGGGGCTGCTAGAAGCAGTGCTTAATTTGAGCCAGTGGTTTCCTGTGCTCTGCACCGGCATTTAATTGTCAGCATCGGCGCTTAAGACAGTCTGCCACATGGTGGCACTGTTTGTCTAATTTGGGTATGAGCATGACAACAGTTGTTTATTAATTCAGTGTACACTAAAGATGGCTAAAGTCTGCCAACCAAGTCATTCTTATAGCTTTGGGGCCGGGAATAGTCTGAATTGTCACACTTGCAGGGTGTGATTGTTAGTAGTTGTGTTGATACTGTTACTGGCAGTGCTGGCAGACGCAATGGGTGTTCCGAGTGGTTGCGGCCCCTGACGATGACCCCTGCACTTATTTTTTACAAATTAATCACTGACTAGAAGCAGGGAATTACCATAATTTATTCTTAATTGAATAGTGGCCTTGACTGCTGGAATCTGGAGGTCGGGTTATCGTGCTGCCCAGTGGGCTTATCGCTTTGAGACTATGAGAACGAAGTACCAGAAGTTATAAATGAGCTTTGTTTTTTTTTTTACATTGCATGAAACCCAACAACTTTTTCATAGTAAGACTTGGCCGTTATCTCTACAGTGCTGATAAAATAACTGTTTTGGTTCAGGCCTAAGATTGCATTTATCAGATGTTACACTGTCAGTGAACAGCTAGGCGCATAAAAGCCCGTCATCGAGTTTGCGTGCTGCTGTTTTTGTCTGTGGTTTGGTCCCTGTCTGTAAGAGAGGCCTTCTGAGTTCACTTGGACCCCACCGATCCGCTTTATAGAGCAAAAGTATCCTGTCTTTGGTTTCTTTGATGTTACATAAATATATAGGGTGTTATGATGCCCATACATGTTCATCCTAAGGGAAGATGAAGTAAGGTCATATAAAAACTGGACTATTTCTGGAAGTAATTGTGTGAAGTAGCCTCAGGAGTGTTTGTAAGCTATAAAATGGCTATTTTCAGTAGCCCACAGTCACCTGAAATAAAAGATTTCAAAAGTCATACATTAGGTGACCGGACATGTGCCAGGCAGGGGCAGTAAGTTAGTAGGGTGTGGTTAGCCAATCGGACTAGTGAGTAAACAGGCTGACTACTTTCTGGCCCTAAGAGGTGACTGGCCATTGATCCCAGCAGTCGGAAGACTGAAACCTCATTCATCCCCCCAAAACAACCGAGTCCCTAATAGTAATGAATAGAATGTGTGTTAGCTGCATGTGTGCCATTCTCATTAACAGATCTTCTGCTATGAACAGGGGCATCAAATGGGTGGTACATTGGGTGATGGTCCTTTGGTGAATATGGGAGAAAGTGGGACGGTGGTAGGGGAAAAACTATGCAGATAGGCAGGGCAACCACAAACAGTAGCAATCACAAACAAACTAAAATTACTAACACTAAATTGCGGAGCTTTCTATGACCGGCCTTGAGCTGGGATATGCCAGTGATATGATGTGGAAGGGGTGACCAGCTGCAGCCAGGACTTGGCCACCATAAGCATTGGCACTGGGTGATCGGCAATCATCTGGGGCTAGTAACCGTCAATACTCAAGGGGGGAGGGATGTGAGCTTGGGGAAAGGATTTGACTGACCATGCTTTTGGGGTGAGCGTTGAAAGCTGTAGGGCAGGCCAAGGGCCATGTAAGAGAGAAGCAAATGGCTGTCTGTAGATTGTTGATGCACAAGAGAGGACTGCTGTGGGCCTGGGCTGTCCCCATGCAGGGAGAGACTGCATGATGGGACTGACAGGTTGTCGGGATGAGGGGAGAGTATGATAGCCCCTGGGCCAAATGGAAATCAACAGCCCATTGAGAGAGATGGATGAGACTCCAAAAATGGTTAACAGATCAGGGTCGAGTGTGTCTGGCATTGTTCTAATGTGGTAACAGACCCCTTAAGAGATCAAGGGATAAAGGGGGATGACAGGCGAGAAGGGGATGGCGAGTGAGGTGAGAGGCTCAATTGGTGAAGGAAGTGAAAAGCTATGGGATGGAGTGGTGGTATGCCAAAAGTCGGTGAGAGACAGTTTGGAGACTGAGAGGAGGTGATTGGTCAATTGTTAAGGAGGTGAAAGGCCACACAAACCGAGACTGGCTTTGGCCAAGGATTTGTGCCTCCTCTTCTTTCCTGGATTTTCTGATGCTTAGAACTCACCTGCCTGGCTTGTGCCGCCTCTCACCTGCTCCTCTTTAGCGGTTTGTTGTCCTTGTCTCGGAGATCGCTTTTCACTCACAACCAAAGCAACATGGCCGGTAGGGCACGCTTGTTTCCTTCAGGAATAACCGGTAGAGGACTTCTTCTGGAAAGTCTTGCACTGGGAATGGTTGGACTCAACAGAGTCAAGTCAAGTCAAGTCAAGTCAAGTCAATTCATTTATATAGCGCGCTACATACCCGGAGGGTCTCAAGGCGCTTGAGGAAGGGTGGGGAATTACTTGTCGAATATCCAGGTTTTAAGTTGCTTTCTGAATGTAAGGTGGTTCTGAGTGAGGCGAAGGTGAGTGGGAAGTGAGTTCCAGGTTTTAGCTGCCAGGTAGGAGAAGGATCTGCCTCCCATGGTGGTTTTGTTGATGGGAGGTACAGTTGCAAGGGCTTGGTTGGAGGATCGTAGGTGGCGGGAGGGGGTGTAGAAGGAAAGTCGTGAGTTGAGGCATTCGGGTCCAAGTTCGTAGAGTGCTTTGTGTGCGTGGGTTAGGAGGCGGAAAGTAATCCTCTTGTTAACGGGAAGCCAGTGGAGGTTTTTCAGGTGTTCGGAGATGTGGTCTTTACGTGGGATGTCTAGTATGAGTCTGGCTGAGGCGTTCTGGATGCGTTGGAGTTTTTTCTGGAGTTTTGCGGTGGTACCAGCGTATAGGGTGTTTCCGTAGTCCAGGTGGCTCGTGACCAGTGCGTGGGTGACCGTTTTTCTAGTTTCGGTGGGGATCCAGCGAAAAGTTTTTTTGAGCATACGAAGAATGTTGAAGCAAGAAGATGAGACGGCGTTGACTTGTCTGTTCATAGAGAGTGAGGAGTCCAGGATGACACCTAAGTTCCGTGCGTGGTCCGTCGGGATGGGTGCTTTTCCAAGGGCCTCTGGCCACCAAGAGTCATCACAGGCGGAGGGGGAGGTACCAAGGATAAGGACTTCAGTTTTGTCAGAGTTCAGTTTTAGGCGGCTGTGCTTCATCCATTCGACTACTTCTTTCATTCCTTCATGTAGGTTGGTTTTTGCGGTGTTGGGGTCTTTGGTGAGTGATAGTATCAGTTGAGTGTCATCGGCGTAGGAGATGATGTTGAGGTTGTGTTGGCGTGCGATAGCCGCGAGGGGGCTCATGTATACGTTGAAGAGGGTGGGACTGAGTGAGGATCCTTGTGGCACGCCGCAGATGACTTCGGTAGCTTCTGATTTGAATGGTGGAAGGCGGACTCTCTGAGTTCTTCCGGCAAGGAACGAGGTGATCCATTCCAGTGCTTTTCCTTGGATTCCGATGTTTCTGAGGCGTTGTATTAAGGTACTATGACAAACTGTGTCAAAGGCTGCGGAGAGGTCGAGGAGGATGAGGGCGACTGTGTCTCCGTTGTCTAGCAGAGTTCGAATGTCGTCTGTTGCTGCGATGAGTGCGGTCTCAGTGCTGTGTTTGGCTCGGAAGCCGGACTGTGAAGAGTCGAGGGATTTGTTGGTTTCGAGGAAGGCGGCGAGCTGGTTGTTGACAGCTTTCTCGATGACTTTGGCCGGGAATGGAAGGAGCGAGATGGGGCGGTAGTTTTTGAGTTCGGAGGGGTCAGCTGTGGGTTTCTTCAGCAGGGCGCTGAGTTCGGCATGTTTCCAACTTTCCGGGAAGGTGGCGGAGTTGAGGGAGCAGTTGATGACGTCTCAGAGGTGCGCTGCTATAATGGAGTCTGCTTTGTTAAAGATGTGGTGAGGGCATGGGTCTGTGGAGGATCCTGAGTGGATAGAGTTCATCAGGCGGATGGTGTCCTCAGTGGAGATTGGGTTCCAGTCATTGAGGATGTTCAAGGGGGGTGGAGGTCCTGCAGAGGGTTGGGTGGGATGGTCTTCGGGTCGGTTGTCGAAGCTGTTGTGGATGTCTGCAATCTTGTTGTGGAAGAATGAGGCTAGGGAGTCGCAGAGGGCTTGAGAGGGGGTGATGTCGTTGGAGTTGGCTGAGGGGTTGGTAAATTCCTTGACGATGTTGAATAATTCCTTGCTGTTGTGGGCGTTGCTATCTAGTCGGTCCTTGAAAGCGGCTTTCTTGGCATTCCTGATCAGTTGGTGGTGTATACGGGTGGCGTTTTTGAAGGCGTCCTTGGTGCTGGTGTTTGGGTCTTTTTTCCAGGCCTTCTCAAGGGATCGACAGAGTTTCTTAGATTTCTTAAGATCATCGTTGAACTAGGAGGCCTTCTTGCTGCCTAGTTTGAAATGATGTTTTTTCAATGGTGCTAGGGTGTCGGCGCTGTTGGATAGCCAATGGGTGAGGTTAATGGCTGCTTGTTCGGGGTTTGAGGAGTGGGCAGGGTGGTATTGAAGAAGCGATGAGGAGATCTGGTCGATGGTGATTTTGTTCCAGTTTCTTCGCAGAGTGGGTTGAGGATGGTTGTTGGTTGGGGTCTTGTAGGTGAAGTGAACGCAGCTGTGGTCCGTCCAATGGAGAGTTGTGGTGTGGCTGAAGGAGACATGTTTGCTGGAGGTGAAGATAGGATCGAGTGTGTGACCTGCGATGTGGGTGGGGGTAGTGACAAGTTGTTTAAGTCCGAGGTTGGCGAGATTGTCCAGAAGGGTGGTGGCGTTGCGTTCGTTGTTCTTTTCAAGGTGAAAGTTGAGGTCTCCCAAAAGAATGTAATCCTCGGAGGGGAGGGCGTGTGGGGTGATGAAGTCTGTGATGTCCTCACTGAATTGTGCACGGGGTCCTGGTGGCCTGTAGAGGAGGGTGCCTCTGAGTGTGGTCTTGGGGTCGATGTGGACCTGGAAGTGAAGGTGTTCAGTGTTGGCGAGATTGACGTCTGAGCTGGTTGAGATGCGGATGGATTGCTTGTGGACGATAGCGATGCCTCCTCCTGTTTGGTCGGGACGGTCCTTACGGATGATCTTGTAGCCTTCCAGGATGGCAATGGTGATGTCTGGGGCAGAAGAGGTGTTCATCCATGTTTCTGTAAGGAAGGCGACATCTGGAGAGATGGTGTCTAGTAGATTCCAGAAGTCGATGGCGTGCCTGTGGACTGAGCGGGTGTTGAGCAGGATGCATTGTAGGTGGTTGGTGTCAGGTGAATGTTTTGTGTTCGTGGATGAGAACTCGATCTTGGTGCCGTCGAACTTGCAGGAGTAGCAGGAGAAGGGTCCATGGATGTGTCCGGGAGCGGCTTGGACGCAGTTGTGGAGTCGGCCGGGGTTTAGGGCTAAGAGGGTAGAGGCGTCGTAAGAGAAGCGGGTGGGGTGGGGGGTACAGGGACCAGGGGGACTGGCGCTGGGCGCGGTCCAGGCGCGGACGGGCGTAGATGGGCTTACCTTTGGCGCACCTTCGGCGCAACTGGGGCGTGACCGCTGCGCGTGACCGCTGCGTGCAAAAGCTCCTGTCCTAAGTGGATGGTGGAAGGGGAGGGGCGAGGCAGGCTCAGCTGGGAGGCGGGAGCGTGATTGGAGGGACGGGCTTGGACGTCACACTAAGCAAATGGCTGCAACAATAACAACTTTAAGCAGGGGGAGGTTGGGGCGAGCAGTGGAGCGCTATTACTGCAAGATGGAATTACAAATAATAATGCTGAGTGAAGTCCTTTGCAGGCTGTGTCCTTGGTTTTAAGTGACGAGACAAAAAGAAAGTCCCAGGAAGAATTAGTGAAGAAACTATATTTATCTTATGCCAGTGAAAGAGGGTGAATATTGCTACTAGGTCCTACAATTTATAGGACGTAAGCCCTCACCCTTCCGACGGGTGGCATGTTTTATCATATGACTCCACCTGACATTGATATAAGCCTATATCAAGGTGAGCTACAACTATATAAAGATATCAGAGGGCTCTTGATGTCTAATAAGTAGAGGAACATCTATGATACTTGGAGATGTTTCTTGATGTAGACAGAGGGAATGGGGATGTACACTGTTAAAGCAGCCTATTGGCGAGCCACCTTAGTCTTTATATATTGTCCCGAATGAGCAGGATGCAAAGTTGAGGGGAATTATCCGCCCTGCTAGGGAGGTCAACCTGTTTCTTCCCTGGTAGTAGTCCCAAAGAAAAGTGAGGCGGCTTTCATCAGTACCTAGCCCTCTCTGTATTAATAAAATGATAATGACAAAACATTAGGGATATATTAATCCATAATTTTAACAAGTGAATAAAACGGCACCATATTTTGGAACCCCAGTGGTGGGTGTCGAGTGCCTCCTCATTTGCTCGCCGAGAGGCATAGCAGACCTTGAGTTGTGAGACGCTGCAAGCAAAATGGAGACCCCACTCAATGTGAGAAGAATCTCTATGATGAAAGCATGCCACCCATCGGGTGGGCGAGAGCTTTAATCCGATAAAGGGTAGTAACTAGTAGACATGTTCACTCTTTTTCACTAATACAAAATGCATATAGTTTCTTGGCTTATTGTTCCTGGGGCTCTTTTGTTGTGTTATGGCTTTTTTGGGGGGGGCGGTCCTCAAGTTTTTGCTTTTGTCCTCCCCACTCCCATTTTGTTGTCAAACGTGGTTTTAAGTGAACATGTCTCTTGCTAAGGTCGTGCACCAGGAATCCAAAAACCTGTCACCTGCGGAGGTTTACAGAGCTGGTGATCCAGTTAAATTTAACTGAACCTGAAACCTGCTTGTTGCAGAAGGTTGGGGTGACATCTTTTTGTTGCAGCAGCCAAGTTTTACTCAATGTAAAGCGTGTAGTGCAAGCTGAAGCTGTTCAAAAGGATGTTTCAAAAAATCTCCATGGCACCAGGCTTAGCTTTAGCAGCCGAATTCATTTGTAAAGCAGTTTCTACATGTAAAGTGTTCTAGGTGGTCAAATCCTAATTTGGAATCCAGAGCGATCCATAATCCTATCATAAATAAGCTTGTCTTCAAAGAGCTTTTCAAACTTCGCTGCTGTCTGCATATTAGCCTTTGCTTTTGAGGATCATGGTTGCCCTGTAGTGGAATCTCCAAATGACACTTCTGTATCAAGTGCATGGCTCATTAGCATGTGGCAGCCTGGACCTTCATGCATAAGGGTTTTTGGGTAACATCTTGTTCTTCTCTGACTCTGTAGTAGATTGGGTCTCTTCTTACCTCACTGATTGTTTTGGACAGGGCAGAATTCTGATTCTCTCTCTGTCCTTTGTAGTTTTTGTCAGGGCTCTCTTTGGTGGTTGCCTCTACTCTCTCTATACTTCCCCTTTTGCTTCTTTGATCTTTTCTATCATACTCTCATCTCACTTTAATGCAGACCACTTTTGTTTTCCTTATTTGATTTTGCTCTTACCATTTCTTACAGCCAATCATAAGATACAATCTTGGGTGTCCTTTCATTCCCTCCATCATAACCCATCTAAAACCATGATTCTTTTTTTCCATCTACAGCTGCCCTCCTTTCGTATCCTGTTCATTTCCTTCTCTTTCATTATGTCCTTGTGATTTTTGTATTGTTTTCAAATCCTCTCCATCCTTTTCCAATCACATCTCCTCTAATGTTTTCTTGTGCCAATTTCAGCTGTGGAAAACTCATTCCTTACGTACTGCTAGGATTGGTATCTCTACTTTTATCCTTTCTCACTTTGATTATTGCTTCTGCCCCTTAATCGGTTTCCCTACCTACTGTTTTGCTGCATTCAGCCCAATTTCAATTCTTCAGTTTGTCTTTCTGGTTCTTACTTACTCTACACCTTCCTCCTTTACTTCTCTCCTTTTGGCTCCTGTTGTGTTCTTGTGTTGCCTACTCCTTCATCTGTATGACATTCAAAAGGATAAACGCTCTTGCCTCTCCTCGTCTCATTTATCTCCCCATTTAAAATAACTGTTATGAAGAGTTCAAACATAACAACGAGAAAAAATGAATAAAAGAGCGGCGTGTGATGTCGCTGATTAGTGCATGCTAGGACCATATTGGAAATCAACAATTTCTTCTTTCACCACCATGACTGTTGCACTCCTGCCCTCGACTAATGGAGGAGCTCACCTTTCCAGGGTGTACCCACTCAGCCAACAGAGGTTTGACGCAGAGCGTCCGAGGCAATGGGTAATCAAGACTTTGCCGTTAAATATAGGGCAGCTGTTAAAGTAAGCACATTTAGCTAGCCCCTCTTCCCCAATGTTGCTGTTTGGGTTCCCCCTCAAAAACATTGCTTGGCCTTACACTTTCTTGCAGCTTTCCACTCTTCCTGTACCCAACCCGCTCCTGCTGCCATTCTTTCTTTCTCTCGCTCTCCCCTTTCTAGCTGTCCAGATTGTAAACATAATGCACTATCTTTTTAAAGATGGCTTTGAATTTGCCTTTTAGGCTAGCTGAACTAATGCTGCATTCATCCAGTTCTCCTGCAGTTTGTTGTACAATTTCTTTTGCTTTGACTTGCACTTTGGCAAAAGGTCTGCTTGGATAAAATATAATACAGGGTTTCTCCCTCTCTCTGTTCCCTTTGTAATGGAATATTTTGCCCTGGGTTCATTTGGATAACTGACCCATCATCTACTGTGTAGGGCTTGAGTCCACACCTTTGTCCATCTCCCTCTGCTCGAATCCTCCTTGGGATCCGAAGTGTGCCCTAACGCCGAGGGTGCTATGGAGTTAGTTTCATACTTGCCGCGTTCAAAATTGCTGTAGCCGCTTGAAAAGGTCTGCATGTTGTGATGCTTAATCCCACCGTTGGTGCATTGACCCTGCAAAACTCTAGAACAAGAGTGGACATCATTGGTCCACGCGTGGCAGAGCCTTCCAGATTGTGCAGGTTATCCACATGAGATGCATTTAATTTGCTTTAGTTTGCATGAAATCATTGACATAAAAAGTGGTTCTCCTGCATATTTTGCAAGGTTGTACCTTTGAGGAACAACTATTGACATGGCAGCCCTGAAAGGAAGTACGTCCCAGCATGACCTGTGCCATTGTTACATTGAAGTAGGGGAATTGTGGCGTTCCAGCACGTATTTCACTGTTGTCTTTCTTACATTTTCTTGGTGAATGTTGTAAAATCCTTGGACTCCACAATGACCTTGTTCCACTTGTCCAGGGAAAGGAAGGATTTAAAGAACTTATTGAAATGTGTTTTTGCTATCAGGGCTAACCTCCAAAGAGGCCATTCATTGCCTTCTAGCGTTCCTTTCTGATGAATGAAGGCCAAGGGAGTAGACCGCCTCGCATTAGTAGGGTTCTGAAGGGTAGGGAGATACTTACCTTGAGAATGTTGGAAGCAGCAAATTACTAAGCGAGCATCACAAACTACTGTGAAATTGCTCCCTGAAAGCTTTTTAAGCATCCGACATCATTCAGGCTTGTATTGTATCAGTATCTGATGGCGCATTTAGTTATTATCCAGTTCCATCACATGGTATAAACCACTCCTGTGCCAAGCATAAAGGGTCTCGTCGTCCTGTGAGGCTTGCTTCCCAGAACTCACTGTTACTTCAGTTGAATGATCATGTGACACATTAGTGATATTCATATGGACCTAACACAGACTAAGTGGAGTTGTGGATAAAAGCCAAGTACTCTGGTGGGAGGCTTTAAATGTGGAGGACACTCAATCAAGCGGGGGTTATCCGCCACTATCTTTTCCTGACCCTGAAAACCTCTGTGCAGGGGCATCTTCGCCTTTTCCTATAGTGCTTGGTATATATCAAGCTGTGGTATTGAATATCCACCTTTTAAGTAGAAGTGCTGTCTTGTGTGGTTACTTCATTTCAGGCATCATTTGCTTTGTAGCTGTAGTTCATAAACAGTGCATCACACAATGGACAAAGTGAGACATTCTGATGCTTTGTTTTTGTTAATATGGTGCAAGGATGTGGACGTTGTTCTGCTTTGTCATTTGCTTGTGTGGCTGAGGCAGTCCCACAGCGTACTAGACTCCCCGCTTATTAGACTAACTGGTTGCCATACATAACAAGTAGCTGAGGCAAGGGCACTGACGGAAGAGTTTCTTGGGCAGTCAAAAATGATACCTCTATCTCCCCCTAAGTGCGGCTTGTGACCGGGCGTGGGGCCCAAAAACATCCAACTGCATAGAACGCCAAGTCGCGGAGAAAAGTCACATGCACTCCAGACAAGTTGACGAGTGATTAGGCAAAAGTGATAACAGACATAAATAATGGCCAAGGTGAATAGATCCAAACAAAGGTCAAAATAGTGCATAGACTAGTAAAGAACCCCAAAAGCAAAGCAAAATAATAATAAGGAGGCCACGGTGAATGCATAAAAACTAAATAGTCGATGGAGTACAAAGTAAGAGGATTGTAAATCTTATTTATTTATTTATTTACGGATTTTGTAGAGCGCACGGCTACCCCCAACGGGGGTGTCCCGGCGCTTAAAACTGTCAGCAGGATGAGAAGAAGTAATCTAGATAGATGAAAATAGCCACGTCTTCAGGCGTCTGCGAAACAGAGCTTCGGATGGGGCGAATCTAAGATCGATCGGTAAACTGTTCCAGTGTTTGGCTGCAAGAACAGCAAAAGCTCTGCCACCCATTCTTGTGCGACGGAATCTTGGCACAAGAATGAGACGCAGATTGTTGGAACGAAGATCTCTAACAGAATGGGACAGTCTCAGTCTCTTTCTTAAATAGTCTGGACCAGTTCCGTTTACGGCGCGAAAGGCAAGAATAAGCATTTTGAACTTAATACGGTTGGCTATAGGAAGCCAGTGAAGCTCTTTGCGAAACGCTGAGATAGGATGTCTGTAAGGGATATTGCCAATCAATCTTGCTGCAGCGTTCTGAACCACCTGGAGACGTTCAATTTGATATAGAGGGGCCCCCGCATATAGACTGTTGGCATAGTCCAGGTGGGAGGTAATTAAGGCCTGAGTGACCGTTCTGTGTGCCTCGATTGGCAAAAATGGGAAGATCTTTCTCATCATTTTTAATTTACCAAAGCAGGCCGAAGTAACCTTATTGATTTGAGAGCTGCAGGATAGCGTATCGTCAAATATAAACCCCAGATTGCGGGCAGAGTGAACCGGGGTAGGGGGGGGGTTAAGTATCGTTGGCCACCATAATGAAGGTGGGATGGTCATTTTTTGGTTAAAGAACAAAACCTCTGTCTTATCGGTGTTAAGTCGCAGGTGGTTCGTGGACATCCAAGAACAGATTTCGGCCAGACAGTGGCGAAAACTGGAGAGGCTGGAGTCAGAGTGATCGCTAAAAGAAAATATCAGCTGAGTATCATCAGCATAAGAGATCACTCTGACTCCGCATGCCTCTACTACCTTGGCCAACGGGGCCAGGTAAACGTTGAAAAACAGAGGACTCAACGCTGAGCCCTGTGGGACTCTGCGTGCAAGAGGTTTACATTCTGATTTGAAAGGTCTGAGAAGAACCCTCTGTGATCGTCCTTGGAGAAAGGAACCAATCCACGATAGGGCAGCGCCGCTCAGACCAATCTGCTCCATTCGGTCTAGAAGGATTTTGTGGGACACCGTATCGAAAGCGGCAGAAAGGTCGAGGAGGACCAACATGGCCTCCTCCCCCTTGTCCACACACTCTCGTACAGTCTCCGATACCTCTAGCAGTGCGGTCTCAGTACTGAATCCAGTACGGAAGCCGGACTGGGAGTCATGTAGCAGGGAGTTGGTCTCTAGGTATTCTGCGAGTTGTAATTGGACAGCCTTTTCCAAAACCTTTGCGGGTTTCGGAAGGAGGGAAATGGGCCGATAGTTGCTGAATTGCGTGGGGTCAGCATCAGATTTCTTTAAGATGGGCACAAGCAAGGCTTCCTTCCAGGCTAAGGGGAATTGGCCTAGTTGTAAAGAGGCGTTCCAGATGGAGGTGAGTGGCTCTAGCAGTAAGGTAGACAATTTACTCATGATTTTAGAGGGAACCGGGTCCAACGGGGAGCCAGATTTGCACTGTAATAATAGTTTACGTGCAAGATTAGGAGTGAGATCCTTAAAGGCCACTAATGTAGGAGCAGTATCCTGGTTAGTTGAAACCGGGGAGAGGGAAAGGTCAAGAGCTCCAGCTGGAGGGAAGGAGGATGCGATTTTATCAATTTTTTCTTGAAAGAAGTCAGATAGTCCATTACAAAGAGACTGATTGGCTAGATTGTTCGGTGTCATAACGGGGGGTTTTACAAAATCCTTGACAATTTTAAACAGTGTTTTTGCCGAATTGTCTGCATCTTTTATTTGTGAGGCAAAAAACTCTTTCATGGCCAGTTTTTTTAATTTAGTAAATTTCCTAAGGGCCGTTCTATAGATAGTTTTTGCCTCAGAGTCATAAGTTAGTCTCCAGCTGCGTTCAAGTTTTTTACAATAGCTTCTTTCTTTACGCAGAGCATCTGAAAACCAGGGAGCAGATGGGCGAGATCTTGCAGATGACATAGCTGTAGATGGGGCAATTTCATCGATCGCAGCAGATAAGGTCGTATTAAACTTGGTAACACAGGCATCAATATTTCCTAAGTAAGACTCCAAGGGGCAACTGAATATTGGCTCTAAGGTAGCACAAGTGACCTTATGCCATTTTCTTCTAAAGTCTGATCCCAGTTCCACCGGGGTAGATGCCTGAGGGATAGGAATGTCGACCGCAAGCAGAAAATGATCGGACCATGTGAGGGGGAGGGAGGGATGAGTAATGGTCCCTGGAAGGTTGGAAAAAATAAGGTCCAATTTATGACCCGCTACGTGCGTCGGACCATGGATAAGTTGCGTCAAACTCAGGCTCTGAAGAGAGTCAAGAAAACGTGTGGCTTGGGTGCAGGTGGGATCATCAACGTGAAGATTAAAATCACCTAATACTATGAAGTGTGGGTGCTTAAGGGATAGGTCCGTGATGATATGCACCAGCTGTGATAGGGCAGAGGGGGAGGCTTTAGGGGGATTGTAAACTAGGATGCCGGAAAGGTAGACTGCTGCTGAATCGGCAACAGAAAAGTGAATGGCTTCGATCAGACCAATATTGGTAATTTTCTTAATAGTAATATTAAGGTAGGTTTTGAACATGATGGCCAGTCCACCTCCTGTTTTTCCCTCTCGGTTCACACCCAAAAAGCGATAGTCAGGGGGGGTGGCTAAGTAAATATCCGGGTTTGAGGTATCTTTAGTCCATGATTCCGTGAGGAATAATATGTCCCAACTGTGAGTGGTAAGGGTCGACCAAATTTCATTGGCATGACGGGGGAGGGATCTACAATTAATCAGTGCAAGTTTTAAAAAGCCTAATGACGGGGCGGAGGGTAGAGGGCGGGTGCGTTCACGCCATGGGGGGAGAGATAAGTGGCATTGAGGACAGTTAAAGGAGTGGCCATCTAAATCGTTAGGGGAACAACGATCAGATATAGAACAGGAGCCCGCTCCTATTTGTAACAGCTGTTCTCTGGTCCAACTCACGCGGGTCTCAATCGCAGCCTGGGCAGGGGGACTGGCCCTAGGCCCGTGCCAGGCGCGGACGTGCGCAGACGGGCTTGCCTTAGGCGCGCCTTTGGCGCGCCATCGGCGCGCCCGCTGCGCCCGTCCGCTGCGCGGACGTATTGCGTGATTGCCTTTACACATGACAGGAGGGTGGGAGTGGTCGAGAAGCTGTACCGCTACCCTGCCTGCCTTCCCAAGATGGCGGCGTCAATTCCGCGTCTACCGGCGTCAGCGCCTTAATTCAGCTGCGCCGGTAGAATCAGGCTTCAGTCACGATCCCAGGAGGAGAAGCAGATCTCTCCTTCAAGGTAGCGTAATTACAGGAATTAAAATAGCGCCACATAAAATATCTACAGTATTTAAAAACAAGTCCTGAAATGTAGTAAATACACTCCGCTATTGCTCTAAAGAAAGAAGAGAAGAGCGCCCCCGGCTTCCGCCTCAGGGGAAAGTTGCAGACAAATTTTACACAGGGGATAAGCAGCTGATCCTTAAGTAAGGCGGGAGGGCGGGAGTGGTCGAGAAGCTGTACCGCTACCCTGCCTGCCTTCCCAAGATGGCGGCGTCAATTCCGCGTCTACCGGCGTCAGCGCCTTAATTCAGCTGCGCCGGTAGAATCAGGCTTCAGTCACGAACTTATGAGTAGGCAGACTGCCAACACCCAAGAGAAATTACGCCCCAGGATGCAGTATAACAATGAGAGTAAATGGGATTATTGTACATTACAATTTGTAAACAAGGATATAATCCTGCAATGGTGGAACACAGCTAGTGTTCCCACATTCCAGCACAAGTGGGTAATGAAACCTGCAAACAAAAATGCTAATGTCCCAAGGTGGGGTCCAAGTGGGCAAATACATCAACTACACTAATGTAGAAAATTGTAACAGTTGTACTGGGGACAAAATAAGGCCTCTGGAAGCACAATAAAAGGGGAGGCAAGGTACAAAAACAAAAAAATGAGCCATCAGTGATTTACTGTGGCAATCATTGCCTAACACCAATGAACATATGACATAGTAAATAAACACATGCATAAATCCAGACTCGTACAACTAAACAAAATCCAATGCTTAGCTCATGCGATCAGAAGCTTCTCCGCAGCCATCCCCAATGTTGCGTGTGTGAAAAACGAATAAAAACAAGTTAAAATCCAGGTCTACGCTATCTGACACAGTATCTCACAGAGTTAGAGAGTAAGCAGACAAGTACTAAATCAAAGCAATCACAGCTCAGCCTAGATGGACTGACAGCTCCTCGTCTGTGTTCAATCCTGCAGGATGTAAGGTATATGTAACATAGTGGCAGTCACCAGTAGGTAGTTAAACTTAGGACCTTGTTTCCATTGTAAAAGCGTTTTTTGTTTTGCTAATAACGTTGGCGCCATTTAATGAATCTTAACAAATTTTCAAAATTAGTATGCCATTCACTTCAGTTGCTGTGTTGAAAGTTTTGGGGTGGTTCGTCAAGTGGGAGCTGAGCAAAAGGGTGTTCCTAAAATGCATTTTCCCCCATGCAATTTCCCAGAAGGGATTTTCAACATGACTACAGCCCAAACCATAGGAAGAAATGACACCAAATTTGGGAGAAATCTAGCTTTTAGTCCAGAAAGCATCTTTTTCATTATTAGATGTAAACCTGTTCAGTAGTTCGTAAGATTTTAAAGGAAAAAGAAATGTGAATATATAGGAACACAGACCCTCAGCGAAGCCTAACAATCTCATGTATAGATTTGATTTGCTGACACTTCAACCAGAAAGTGTTGGCAGCCATCTTAAAACTCTGACTCACTAGAGTCCCAAAGAAAAACATTCAAAAAAAGAGAAAGGGGCAGGGTAGGAATAGCTACTCAAAACAGAAATTCTTCACCGCAATAAATAACATGCGCTATAAGTCGCTAATATATATATACCCGGGGAGCTGGCCACAAGACAAAGGCATGTCACAATGCAAAGTTTAGAAGCATATCAAAATTTATTGGTATTTCATTAATATCTTGATTATAAAATAAGCAAATATCATGTCCCACGCCGCACTCACACATTCATGCCAAAAATGTCATACCAGGGTAGGAATACCCTAACCCCCTAGACCTGGTGGTGGAGTCCCCCAGGGACACGCATGGGCCAAAGAGCATTTTGTTTTTACATTTTCATGGATACAAATTGCAAGGATTTGCAAACCACAGTAAAAAAAAAAATCAAGCGCGGTCTATCGCGCTTTAAGAAATATTAGCCCCTGGTTGGGCCAGGTCCCAGTGGAAGCATAAATAAAATAATAAAAGGGGAAGGGCACATGTGGCCCCCCTCCCGAAGGGCAGTGTAAGCCCTAGGGACCACCACCTCCTTGGAGTTTATTCAAAAGCATTATGGGAGGGACTCCCCTCCTTTCGCCTTCAAAGGCCGCTTGAACCACTCCCTCCCAAGGCACCAGACATGAACTAGGGGAAGGGGTGCAGAGCAGCCCCGGGCCATATTTGGTCTTTGGGACCACCATCTCCCCAGTTCTGGCCCTGTGCAATCACAAGCAGCCCGCTCCTAGAGCCATAAGTGGCCCTGGGGACCGCCACCCCCCAGGGCCAGAACCCTATCTCCCAACATGTCCACCCACGGGAGATAGCAGTTTGCTTTCCCTTGGCAGGAGCTTTGACAGCTCCCGCCAAACTAGAGCAAACAGTAAGTTCACTCCCAGCGGCCAGGTGCAGGAAAACTGCTCCCTCTTGCTGGGAGCAGACTTTTCAACTAAATGATGAAAGGATTGCTCCCACATAAAGGGAGCAGCATTTTTGGCAGTACCCCTGCATGCTTTTAGGTGGCGTCGGTGGGCTCTGTGTGGCGTCAGAAGTGACGTACGCATCATTTATTCAGGGCACCACCTCTGCGTGCTGACGTCAGTTCTTGTCTCTCTATGCAAGGCAGGTGCTGATCCGTGAAGCACGCTAACCTCTCTCGTTTTTTAACAGGATCTTTTTGAATTTTGTTGGGCTCTTTTTTTGGTGTGTAGGAGTCATGTCATCAAGAAAAAACGGTTTTAAACTGTGCGGCGCCTGTCAACGCACCATGTAGATGACGGGCCCACATTTAGTTTGTCTCCTGGTGGTCTGACTGGCGGGCCATGGCACTGAAAGCTTTCAAGGAGCAGATCCTGAAGCTGCGTGGAGCCTGGCAGACGACACAACACCTGACTCCTCGTAGATCTCCGTCCCGGTCAAGAGCAAGGTCCTGGAACTGCTCCTTGAGTCCCAAGTCCTTATACCACTCGAGATCATCAGGACACTGTGGTAAGAGGTGCAAAAAGCATTGGAAGTCAAAGCATACTTTTACTTCTCCCCGTCCGTCGGCTGATGTGACAGAGCAACATGGACATTTGAGGCTTTGTTCTCCGGAACCTGCACCTGGGACGGTTTCCACGTCGCCCCACTGTACTGGGAGCCAGAACGACCCATGCTCAAATTAAACAATTTTAGAAGGCTATGTGCCTCATTTTTAAGCCAACAAAATGGGGTCAGAGAGGAGCCAAACGGGTTCTGTGTCAGCTGCTCCAGCCCTGATGGCACCCCATGAATCCAGACCGGTGCTGGTCGTCCCACTGCGATCTTCCCCAACGCCGATGCTCCTGGAAGCACCAGCCCTGTTCTAATCCCAGACACCACAAAGCTCAGTCATCCGATGCCGATTCCAGTGCCAACAGTACCCACGACCTATGTTGTTCCCTGAGCTTCATTCCTAGAGGCTAGGCCTGGGAGAAGAATGGGAGGGGTCAATGGACCCTTTAGAATACCAGCACTACGATCAGGAGTTGGATTGGTATGAGGATTTGGGTGAGGCCAGAGGATTGGATACTTCTCCAAACACTGGCATGCTTTCTAACCCTACCGTGGCTATGGAGGAGGGGGCATCTTATGCAATGGTGGTGCAGAGGGCGGCTGAGGTCCTTGACCTTCAGCTACCCTCCGTGGCCATCAAGACTAACATCTTGATTCAGGTGCTACAGCCGGGAGCTTCCACCTTAGAACCCTTGCTCCCATTTAATGAAGTCTTCATGGATTCCCTACTGGGAACCTGGTCACAGGGGCTCTGCTGAAAAGGACGAATGCCAACCGCCACAACCCTGCCTCGGGTAACTCAAACTTTATCACTACACACCCCACCCCTCCCCAGAGAACTTGGTAGTTCGAGCCTCTACTTCCCATGGCGCTTTCCCTGCCGCTCCCCTGGACAGGAAATCTAGGAGGCTGGACAGTTGGGGCAAGACTTTATTTTCTTCTGCCAGCCCTGCATTGCTGTCCATGAACTCTGCATGCTTATTGGGCCATTATTCCCACTCTCTGTGGGAAACAGATGTGCAAGGGCTGTCACAGGTCCTGGGGGAGGCCCGGTCCTTCCTCTCCCAAGCAGTATCAGACGGAGGAGATGCATCAAAGTTCTTGATTAGATGTGGTTTAGACACGACCGACTTGCTGGGCAGATCAATTTTTTTCAATGGTGGCTGTTAGACCCCACACCTGGCTGAGAACATCTGACTTTTCAAGGAATGTCCAGGCTTCGCTCATGGACATGCCCTTTGATGGCGCCAATCTCTTTGGAAACACGGCAGACCGAGGCGCTGGAGTGCTGTAAGGACTTGCGGTTCAGAAAAGGGGGTGGTGATGAACAGAGCATCTGAATTAAACCGAATACTACTACCCAGTCAGCAGATCAGGGCTTAATCCATCACCGTTTTTTAGCTCACTGCACCATCCCAGCTCAGAACCTGGCTACATGCAAATTAGTCTGTCCCTGGCCCAATGCATCATGGGGACAGGGCAGACCAAACTACCAAGCCAATTCTTTTACTGGTAAGGAAAGGAAACAAGCTTCTGGGGACCGGTTTCTGACATTACAGCCGTCTTCGGCCCGGCTTGCTTGAATCCTGATGGTGCAGTGAGCAAGGGACTCACATCTGAGCATACCCTTCCACGCTTGTGGTGGACAAAACGATTCAGAAAAGGGGGTGGTGATGAACAGAGCATCTGAATTAAACAGAATACTACTACCCAGTCAGCAGATCAGGGCTTAATCCATCACCGTTTTTTAGCTGTAATGCCAGAAACCGGTCCCCGGAAGCTTGTTTCCTTTCCAGTAAAAGAATTGGCTTGGTAGTTTGGTCTGCCCTGTTCCCATGATGAACTGGGCCAGGGACAGACTAATTTGCATGTAGCCAGGTTCTGAGCTGGGATGGTGCAGTGAGCTAAAAAACGGTGATGGATCAAGCCCTGATCTGTTGACTGGGTACAAGTGTTCTGCTTAATTCAGATACCCTCTCCATCACCACCCCCTTTTCTGAATCGTAAGGACTTGCGAGCTGCCTTTCACTCCTTTCGGGGCTATGGAAGTAATTGTCAACTGCACCAGCCCTATTCCAGCCACTGAGACGGACAAGTTTCACAACCTCTGCGTGGACAAGGGCGTTGTTCGTACCAACCACGTGGGTCGGGTAGCCAGAGGTCTTGTCAAACAACACCCCCCCCTCCAACATCTCCTCCCCCCGGCAGCTTCAGCCTCCAAGCCCTCATAGTTTCGCCCTTCAAGACCATGGGCGTCCAGGTGGTGGCAGAATCAGTCATCACCTCCACCACTGTCAAAGCATTACATCAGATAGGTGGATCCTCCAGATCATCCACAGTGGTTACTCCCTCCCCTTCGAGATCACCCCTCCCTCCATACCTCCATACTATGACTGGCTGATAGAGGATTATTTACACTTGTTCCAGGAGCACGTTGTGGCTCTCTTGACTAAGGGAGCCATAAAGAGGGTTCCGGCTCCAGAAGTAGGCAGTGGGTGCTATTCCCATTACTTTCTGGTCCCGCAAAAAGGACAAGGGCCTTTGTCCTATCCTATACCTACCAGACCTCAACTGCTTCATCAAAAAGGAGAAATTTAAGATGTTCACATTAGCTCAGGTCCTGTTCGCCTCTAACCCAGAAGGCTGGATGATAGCGTTGGACTTCCAGGGCGACTATTTTGCATCCCGGTTCTACCTGCCCAACTGAACAATCCTGCGGTTTACGGTAGGCCTTGAGTACTTTCAGTTCACAATGCTCCCCTTTGGCCTTACCATTGCCCCTTGGGTGTTCATCAAGGTGATGGTGGTGGTTGCAGTTCATCTGTGCAGATCAGGGGCACCAGGCATCCCCTGTCTCGACGACTGGCTACTGACGTTGAACTTGACCCAGGATGTTCTCTCCAAACTACGGCAAACCTCTTGCATTGGCTAGGGTTCACTATCAACATGCCAAAGTCCCACCTGACTCCCTCTAAGACCCTCCCTTTCATCAGAGATGTTTTGGGCAAAGTGCAGTTTCTGGCCTACCCTTGTGAGTGGTGAGACCAGAATATTCATGCTATGATACCGATGTTTCAGCCTCTATCCTGGGCTTCGGTGAGAATGACTCTGAGGCTGTTGGGCTTCATGGCCTCCTGTTTCCTGCTAGTAACACATGGCAGATGCCATATGCGGGCTCTGTAGTGATACCTGAAGTTCAAATGGACGCAGCATCAGGAGAATCTTTCCGACATGATCCAGATCTTGGACAGATCTGCATGAGATCTGCAGTGGTGGCTGACAAACCGCAATTGGGTCAGACGCAGACCCCTCTTCCTTCCCCAACCAGATCTCACAGTAGTAACAGATGTATCACTCTTAGAATGGGGCGGCCATCTGGGAGAGGTGGAGATCAGAGGACTCTGGTCTCCGGTGGAATCCGGACTCCACGTCAACATGCTGGAGCTCAGAGTGATTCTATTTGCATTGAAAGCTTTTCTACCCTCCATCAAGGAAGGCTAGTTCAAGTGTTCACAGACAACACCACCACCATGTGGTACTGTAACAAATAGGGCAGAGTGGGGTTGTGGACCCTTTGCCAAGAGGCCCTGCATCTCTGGAGATGGCTGGATCAGCAGGGCATTTCTGGCAGGATACCTGAACGCCAGGGCGGACGAACTCCGCCGTCATTACCTAGTGGATCTCGAGTAGCATCAATATCCGGAGGTGGCACAAGGTCTCTTTTAGCAGTGGGGAGAGCCTTGGTTAGATCTGTTGTCCTCCGTCAAGAAAGTGTAATGTCAGCAGTTTTGTGCGCTGGAGTTTACAAGGTGGCTCTCACTCAGAGACATTTTTCATCTCGAGTGGAGCTCAGGCCTCCTGTACGCTTTTCCACTCATACCATTCTTGCCCAGTGTTCTCAAGAAAATCTAGAATTACCAGGCCCAAGTCATACTTGTGTCTCCGAACTGGGCACGGAGAGTGTGGTATACCGAGCTTCTATAAATGAGCATCAATCCTCTCAGGTTGCCCTTTTGTGAGGATCTTATGTCGTAGCAGCAAGATAGGGTCCTCCACCCAAGCCTGTCAACTCTTTGCCTTCTTCGGTGGAGATTAAGCAGTGGCAGTTCATAGCTTTCAACCTTCCTCCCGAAGTTTGTAATTTATTCTGACAGCCAGGCGTCCCCCAAAATGGTGTACACCTGCCGATAGAAGAATTTTTATATAGTTTGTACCGAAAATTCTATTGACCCTCTTTCTTCTTCCCTTTCTGAAGTTTTGCCTTTTATTTCAAACCTTGACCAGCAGGGCTATGCTCTGGGCACTCTGCTTTGTCAGCTTTCCCGAGGCCGCCAGATGAAACTTCTTTATTTAAGTCTTATTTACATAGATTCCTGAATGGCATTGTACATATGTTCCCACTTTCCTCTTTCATTATGCCTCAGTGGGACCTTAATTGGGTTTGCACCTTCCTGATATTCATTCCTTTCAATCCCCTACCTAATTGTCCCCTCCAGCTGCTCTCCTTTAAAACAGCCTTTTTAGTGGCATTTACTTCTGCCAGGAGGGTGAGTGAGCTGCAGGCTTTATCGCCCAAACCTCTATTCTTGACTATCTTCCCTGACAAGTTGGTGCTTCGCACTAAGGCCCTTTCCTCCTGAAAGTGGTAACACCATTCCTTGTGGGACAATCTCTCACCGTGCCCACTTTCTATGCTCCTCCGCATCCCTCTAAAGAAGAGGAGCGGTTCCGCCTTCTAGACCCCAAAAGAGCGTTGTTGTTCTGCTTTAACCACACAAAAGAGTTCCGGGTGGACAATAAACTCTTTGTGGAGTACGTTGGTGCAAAGAAAGGTCGGGCGGTGCAGAAAAGGACCATCTCACAATGGGTCATTCTCTGCATCAAGATTTTTTACTCTCTGGCAAAGATTTGCTACGCACGGGCAAAGAAGCAGCCTCCTCAAGGCTTAAGGGCTCATTCTACCTGAGCTAAAGCTGCTACCTCTGCATTAGCATGTGAAGTCCCAGTCCTGGATATCTGTCAGACAGCCATGTGGGCATCCCTGCACTCGTTTACCAAGAATTACTGCCTGGACAGTCTGGTCCTCAGTGATGGGCATTTTGCCCGTTCTGTACTGCTGGACCTTTAAGTCTGAAATGTGACCGCAGTCCCTCCTCTGCGGATGGTATTGCTTAGGTATCTATTCAAAGGTAAGGACTCT
This sequence comes from Lissotriton vulgaris, assembly GCF_964263255.1. NCBI lineage: Eukaryota > Metazoa > Chordata > Amphibia > Caudata > Salamandridae > Lissotriton > Lissotriton vulgaris. The sequence goes on from NC_141700.1 coordinate 163,026,157, forward strand.
GTGGCTAGATGTCTCTATCAGATAAACAAATTACTTACCTTCGGTAACGCTTTATCTGATAGAGACAATATCAGATGGGGCCTCACCAAAGGTAAGTAACTTGTTCAGCAGAGTGGATGATTCTCACTTTTAATTACCTTAAGTATGCAAATTCCCCAAATCATTTGCAAGTTCCACTCGTGTGGCCTTGCCTAGTTTTCCTTAATAGTGCAGAGGTCTTACCGCCTTTTCCCACATTGATGGATAGTTTACCAAAAGGCCCAAGTGCTTTTCCCGCTGATTTTGGTGACGCGTTCTTGATGTAAAGGAATTCAAGGACATCTCCTCCTAACAAACAGGCACTTACTTCATATAGTTAGGAGGAAGAACACTTGTTTCCCACCCACACAACTACTCACACACCCAAACAACCATTCACACACCCACTCGCACAACCACTCGCACAACCACTCGCACACCCATTCACACACCTATACTACTACTCACACATCCAGTCACATACCCACACAGCCACTCACACACCCAATGGCACCCAGAAAAGCACTCGCAGACCCATACAGTCACTCCCACACCCACTGACTGACCTATACAGCCACTCACACACCCACTAACAAATCCATACAGCCACTCGCACACCCAGATTACAGGGATTATTGTTAGGAAATCGCATAAAAAAATCATTGAAATTCACTGAAAAAAGCTAAAGGTTACAGGGATGCTAAAGTTAGTATATGTAAACTTAGAAATTCACTAAAAAATGAAAGGTAGAAGGACATTATATGCAAAATGTATTAGCTAAAGTTTTTTTAATTATTTTTTAATTTTTTATTAAATGGGGCAAAAAGTGCTGTGCTAGAAAGCCTGTTTTTTTCTTTAAATAGCCTCAACTAAATATTTGCAGTGCTAAGATGATCATCAGCTTTCAGGAACAAATTTACCATAGTTGTTTGCATTTTTCTAAGGGATAGTTGATTTATCCTATTGTTGTGGTTTTCACCTGCTTGCAGTGTGTGGTGGAAAAGTGTGAAACCCATTCGGAAACCTATCTATGTCTGAAAAATAGGCAACACTTTCAGTTAAATTGTGTGAATCCCTCATGGATTTCTGAAAAATAAACAGGAAAAAATAGAAATAGGTCAGGCCATTTTAATCTGTGATCTTTTCCCCCCAAAGGCTGATTAACAAGGGTAATATATCATTACATTTGTCAGACCCTTCTCGTCGCAGGAATATAAAGTGTCTAAAAACACATGATACTGGAAAGATACTGACGTGAGGCACGGCCAAAGCTTCACTGCTAACAATCGAAATCTCTAAATCTCTGACACACACCCGTCTCTTTCCCCTGGCATCCACAGTATAGACGTGTGACTGACGAATTTGTTACTCCACACTTGAACAAATCGTTGACTACAGGACACATAACCTTGTTCCCACCCATGGCTTGCCTCGAGCCTTACACTATCGGACAAGATTATACATACACTTAGTTACGTTCTTATTCACCATGCAGTTCAGACCTGCCGGGCTGGAATTCTCACCGGCATCTCGAGTATACTGCTGTTCACCAGGAATACAGAATTCCATTCATTATCTATACGCTGCAGAGTATTCCACACGTCATTCTCCAGCCGGTTTGGAATTTTCACCGGCTTTAGGCCCTGAAGAAGTTGTGGGAGTATCCTCCTTGACGAAACAAGTGTTGGCTGGTTGTTGTTTGTTGGTTGCTTTTCTACGTGGTTTGAAATCAAGAAACAAGAAAAGACTTTTCTGCGAACTTTATTCAAATTGACTTTCCTATTGACATACGTTATTTTGACCTTATTTGTTTACATTAATATACGTGTGCCTAGATTTGGTTGTATCACTTGGTTGTAGGATTTCTCCTACACGCATTTAAGGGTTACAGGGGTCTCCCCTACCTGGTTAGCACCGTATGCACTTGAGCTTTCCCTTAACACGTATGCAAATCTAGCTGAGCGCCATCACTTCCTATTCACTCAAAACCCTCTCCGTTTGACTGTACCTAAAAACACATGATACCCAGAGCCAACAACAGAGCGAGCTGCAGCTTGTAATGATTGTGTATCCACCATTCAGCCATTCAGTTGGGATAACCTATTGAATGACAAATGGAAATATATGTATTTTTGAAATATACACCAGATATTGAGTTTTATAATAGTCGTTTTTGTGCACCTCTAACTTTGGGATTACCAATACGATTGTGTGATTCAGAGGGCATTTCACAAAATATGTTCTTCCTTGCATATTGGCAAACAGAAGTCAACACTGGAGATACTCAATTAATAATAACAAATATTCTACTATTCTCTACTGTCACTCTCCAACCCTTTGTAAAAAAGTACCCCATTTATGTGAATGGGCAAATTGCCCGCAGCAGGAAAGCCCCCAAATGCAATTTGGAGACATCAAACGTTTTACTTTTGCAAATTGACACATTTTTGCGGTTATGGGTAGCTCCAATATTTGGACTTGGGCTGCTCACACCCAGGGAAAAACACTAAACCTAGATGTTTCTGAAAACTAGACACCAAGGAGACTCCATGATGATGCGACTTGTGTGGATCACCTGATGTTTGCTAACACAGAATGCCCTGAAAACCCCACATTTTGGTTTAAATCACACATTTTCCTCAAATTTTTTGTGACGGATAGATAAAAACATTCCTACTACCCACCGTTCCCAAACTTCCCCAGAGTATAAGCAGTACCCGACTTGTATGGCTGGGCGTTTCACCTGTGAATCGATAGGCCTCAAAATACACCATGGATTCATAGAAACCTATTAAGCCAGATATTTCTGAAAACAAAAGTCCAGGGTGGTGTGACTTGTGTGAACCCCATAATGTGGATTTACCCAGAATGCCCTGCAAACCACAGACTTATAACTAAAGTCACACATTTTTCTCACATTTCTGTTGGGGGAACATTCCAGAAGCTGCTGGAATCCACATAATTCCCACCACACAGCATTCCCCCACTTCTTGTGCTAGAAGTGGGACCACACTTCTGAACAGATGAAAACTCATTGGTCATTGTGGTCTTCGCAGGGTGAGCAGAAAGATTGCTAGACCCTTTATGGAGTGAGGGTACTACCCATTGCCTGGGTGCCGGATGAGCTTCCCCACCCCTTTTTCCCCCTGGTGTCTATTGAGCGGCAGAGGGGTAGAAAGACTGTGCCTGTTTTTTTAGGTGGAGGGGGTGCTGTTCTGTCTGATGGGTGGATCTCTTCTTTGGGATCGAGCTCTTGGGACGATTTCTCCAAGCAGAGATCCACTAGAGAGAGGTAATGCTAGAAAGGAAACTTTGTTCTCCTTCCAACTGTACCTCCTTACCAAAGATTGTTGCTCTTAAGACAGGGTTATGCTCTTGAGCACTGATCAAACTGAAACCAATCGGCTCCTAATGGTGTCAACTAGATTCACTTCTCCTCCATGTGACTTAAAAAAAAACTTGAGGGGAACCCCTTCCCTCGTCTTCTAACATTCTTTTTTGATAAAGAAAATCTCAAGCACCAGAAGGATTTTTTCCTGAAGTGCAGCTGACAAATAGTTCACGTCAAATGTACTACTGATGTAGTACGCTTGACATGAACAGTTAATCAGCCGCAGTTATACGGTTACCAGATAAATTGCTTCACCAACGAAGAACTCCTTGGCCCGGACTTTCTTAGTTGGCAGAACGATTGCGATTTGCTTGGTTAATTCTGATAATGAACAAGACTCCTCCAAGCTAACGTGTTACACTACCCCAGCGGTCAGCATTGCGGCTGTTCATTACCTCAAAACGTTCTTTGGCTATTATGAATGCAATACCTCTTTCAGCCACAGTTTGTCTTGTAGTTTTGCCCAAGGCTCATGGTGGGTTCAATTTGGATTTCTCCTGTTATAGAGTACTGTAGATTGCAGTAGCCATTTCCTCAATCTGCAAGATCGGTCAGGAACATTCAACGTACTCGACCACTTTTGGAAAACTCAGTGCTCCCTTTGCTACGTGGGCAAAGGTTCATCAGTTTCGTTTGTCTGCAGTTCCTGGCCACTTAAATGCTTTCTTAAATAATTGTATTCATGTTGAAAGTGCTAAAATAATATCCTAGTTGTGCAACAAAGAAATGAGAAACACCTGAAGTTGAGATTCTGATTGAAACAGCCCAGTCACTCTTCAAATTGCCCAACCCCTACTGCTTCTTTCGATCTCACATCAATGGCAGATCGACTTGGCAGTGAAAGTTGCACTTTTTGCTTAATGCAAGAACATGCAGGATTAAAGTGCCCTGTGGCAGTTTATAGAGTAATCGTATGATCCCTGCTGGAATGTACAGGATTAAAGACCAAGCTGTAGGCTCAAACTAGAGTAGGTGAAGATACCCACCCATCTTCCGTCCTACAGTTGGGAACAAATCAAGTGATGAGTTGTACCAGTGATCATAAGAAACCTTCACTGGCTCCCGGTACGAAGACGCATAGAATTCAAATCACTCTGTCTAGTGCATAAAGCTTTGTTTGGAGAGGGTGCTGAAGATGTACAAGCTCTCTTCTGACACTATGTCCCAACCCGGACTCTAAGATCTTCTTTCCTTGGTCTTGCACAAATTCCAAGGAAAAAAAGAGTATGCTGTGCAAGAAAGCGTTTCTCATTCCTAGCGTCCAAACTCTGGAACACACTTCCATTACATCTTAGAAGCTTACCCAACAGATTCGCATTTAGGAAAGAAATCAAGACCTGGCTCTTTCCCCAACACTAGTCGGATGCACCCATGTCCGAGTTTTTCACTCTAACACAGCGCCAAGACGCCTCGGCAGTAGTGCACTTTATAAATTCAGTCAGTCATCATAATTGAAAATAGACAGTTGAGTTGATCTATCGGATATACCTCCATGATTGTGGCAGTTACAGATACCTTAAGTCAGCCGGCCCAATGGCAGCCTGGAATAGGTTAAGAAAACCAGAAAACTCAACCTAATTTCACTGTTGGAGTATCACAGGCTAGGAAAAGGCAGTTGTGAAATAAGCCACAAGTGAGTCAGGTTGATGGGGTCGAGTGGAGTCAGAAAGTTTGACAGACATCCCTTTTCATAGCAGATGTACCTGCTGTAGTGATGGCGAGTTCACCAGGTTGCAAACTAATGGATGAATTTCATTTTTGCAAGCATGACTGCCTCTTATTTTGACCTAAGGTGGTAATTGGCTCCTTACATTGATTGTCGTTCCCATAAATGCAAATCTTGTGGTTCAGTGAGTGAGAGCCCTACGGGATTTCTTGAAAACACGGATTTTTCGCTTCACTGGTAGCTTTCAGAAAACGTTTACATAGTGGTTGTTCGCTTCACTGGTAGTTTCCAGAAAATGTTTACATAGTGATTGGTCTCTTCCCTGGTAGTTTCCAGAAAATGTTAACCTAGTGATTGTTCTCTTCACTGGTAGTTTCCAGAAAATGTTTACATAGCGATTGTTCTCTTCACTGGTAGTTTCCAGAAAATGTTTACATAGCGATTGTTCTCTTCACTGGTAGTTTCCAGAAAATGTTTATATAGCGATTGTTCTCTTCACTGGTAGTGTCCAGAAAACGTTTACCTAGTGGTTGTTCTCTTCACTGGTAGTGTCCAGAAAACGTTTACCTAGTGGTTGTTCTCTACACTGGTAGTTTTCAGAAAATGTTTACATAGTGATTGTTCTCTTCACTGGTAGTTTTCAGAACATGTTTACATAGTGATTGTTCTCTTCACTGATAGTTTTCAGAACATGTTTACATAGTGATTGTTCTCTTCACTGATAGTTTTCAGAACATGTTTACATAGCGATTGTTCTCTTCACTGGTAGTGTCCAGAAAACGTTTACATAGTGGTTGTTCTCTTCACTGGTAGTTTTCAGAAAATGTTTACATAGTGATTGTTCTCTTCACTGGTAGTTTTCAGAAAATGTTTACATAGTGATTGTTCTCTTCACTGGTAGTTTTCAGAACATGTTTACATAGTGATTGTTCTCTTCACTGATAGTTTTCAGAACATGTTTACATAGCGATTGTTCTCTTCACTGGTAGTGTCCAGAAAACGTTTACATAGTGGTTGTTCTCTACACTGGTAGTTTTCAGAAAATGTTTACATAGTGATTGTCCTCTTCACTGGTAGTTTTCAGAAAATGTTTACATAGTGATTGTTCTCTTCACTGGTAGTTTTCAGAACATGTTTACATAGCGATTGTTCTCTTCCCAGGTAGTTTCCAGAAAATTGTATCCTAGTGATTGTTCTCTTCACTGGTAGTTTCCAGAAAATGTTTACAATAGTGATTGTTCTCTTCACTGGTAGTTTCCAGAAAATGTTTACATAGTGCATTGGAGCTAGTTCTTTAGAATTGGCCATTTTTTTTTATTGAATTGCCATACGTTTTAATTTTCCTCAGATACTGCCTATGATTGCTCCAGTATATCAGAGATGTGGGTTAGCAGACGGTGAATAAACAGACGTCCTAGGCTGGTTCAGATGCAGATCTGTAAGGCACGCTTTGTAGTGAAGGCAAACAGTTTGTATGTAATAAACACATTCTTCGTAATCTATATTTGGTAGAGAGTATTTTCATGAACATTAACACATATGTAAATTTGGTTCAGTGGTTGAAAGGAGACTGATGTTTATATAGGCAGACTGCGAAGAGGTAAACTCAAAAAAACATTAGCCTCCTCACATGTGCTGCAGGTCAGATGTAAGATGTTTTAATTGTGAAACCTGTGTTTTGGTTTTCCCTCCACAGATCCGTACTTAGTGCTTTCTCCTGGATCAAAAACAAGTAATGAGAGATGTTTTGGTGAACACTTTTGTGTTGTGATTGATTTTCAGTGTTTTTTCTTGCGCTGCCGTCGATTCCCAGCAGTTAGGATGTACTGTGTGGGAAGAAGTTGGACATAATTATTTTTTTTCTTAAGTGTTGTGCTGTTTTGCGAGCTCATTTGACAATTTGCATTGGTAATTCTTAACTCATTGTCAGATCCCCAGACCTCTGCTTTAAGCTGTAACCCATAAAGATGAATAGATTCAGTAGCATGATTCCTCTAATGCCTTCAAACATCCCCCCTATCCCCTCCTCACACTGAGTCACCAGTAAAATACCAGGGATTGAAGTTATGGCCTAATATCAAAATGGCTGATATAATGTACCAATTATAAGGTCTAATCAGATGGTTCCTCGCTAGGCTGGCAAAAGTGTGCGCATGGATATTTATTCAATTTATTAATAAATGCATCTTCCCTGCAGAGAAGCTGCATGTCATGTTAAGGAGAAAGTACCTTAAGTTCTGATTTGAGAATGTTTACAAAAAGGTTGCGTTGTGTGCTCTGTCAGGCACCGCAGTTTTTTTCATCTGTGATTTGAATTTTTCTTTCGTCTGACCGTAAAATCTCACAGTTACCAAGACCCAGCAGAAGTTCCTCCTTCCGTACATGAGATTAATGGCTAGCCCTTCTCTTTTCTCTGTTGTGTTGGACCCTGACTGTCCCTTGAACATGGCTGGTTCTGTGTCCCTTTGCAGCTTCTGCCATCCCCAAAGAGGTCTGACTTCTTGGAGTGCCAGTAGCATTGATAAGCATTTACTATAGTCTTATAGCCCGCAGTCGCGGGCTACACCGGCTATTAAAGACTTCTGCAGCGTTAAAGGCCTGAGCTGAAGGCGAGGGACTTTAGCAAAGCAGCAGGACTTTAATAGCCGGTATAGCCCTATTACGAAGGGCTAAAAGGCTATTGGAACATTCTGCCACTAGAAGGCAGAATGTTCTAACAAATAAAAGAAAGTCTTCAGGGTGCGCGAGGGGATTGGAATCCCCTCAGGCTCCCTGAAGCCTTTGTTCACAGCCAGAGCTGTGAACAAAGAAACATTGGAATGTTGGAGCTCTGGGCTTATACCAGCCATTATAAGCCCGGAGCACTCCATTGTTTTCAATGGAGCTCCCAACATTCCAATATTCTAATACTACTGAGATTGGCAAAAACACAGGTATGCAGCTCTCCTCATATTAGTCTTATGCTCCCTGACCCCTCGAACTCCACATCAGCACAAAGAGAAGACCCAGGGCACTGATCCCCTTCGTTGGGCCCGATGGGCATTGCAGCGCCGCCCAAAGAGGAGCTGCCCGATGATGAAGCAGGAGACCTTCCGGGGTGCGTGAGGGCCCTTGCTCCTGATAGGAGCGATCCCCCGGTTTTTCTCTCAACCTCCTGGGACACCACCCCATCTTCTCCCTCAGTCACTGTCTTCCCTAGGAACTGCATACCTGTGTTTACGCAATCCATACATAAGGGCGCGTATGCTGGACCTGCCAAGTCTCAGTCCCTCTCTCTGTGATTCATTTCAAAAGGAGTGGCTGGTAATTCTTCAGCACTGTGAGCAGGAAGTGTGATTGGATCCAGATTCTTTTCACAATATGGGATTCACCTGAGCTTGAATCTGGGAGTAAGCTGACCAGAGCTGACCACTCTGGCCCCCAAAACCTTTTTGATTCCTTTAAAAAGTTTGGCTATCTTCTTTACTGATGCTTTGAACCACTTCCTCAATTATTTTTCTGTTGAAACCAGCAGTGACTTTGCCATTTTAGTTATAGAAGTCTTCAAGTTAGACCCTAGTTTATTGGTATTCTCATTAACTTGAATTGAGAGAGACATTAAAAAGGAATTTTAAAGGGGTCAAAATCTCCTACTTCCTGAAATCCTAGGGCATTATTTATCATTAACAACCTCCAGCACAGAGACTAGCTGACTGTAATGGTGATCTATATATATATATAATATATGATTCACCGCGGACCATTTTCCTCTAATTGTGTATGCGATTAGCATAATTTGTTTGGCCCGCGCCTAAGGATTTAAACCTGTGTACTTTGGCTTAATCATCATGCTATTGAATTGTATACAGGCCCATCGCAGACTGCATATTTAGTTTTGTTTTGCAAAATAGACATGAGAATATGGCTTGTGCGTGTAACCTGGTTCGGCCAACTCTTGCAGTCACAGGTTAACATTAACATGTTAAAGTGTCTGTGAAGCCCCCTCAGCATGACCCCCCCTTCCTGTTCGAGATGTTTTAGTGAATAAATGTGTCTCTCTCTGTTCTGTATCGTCATAGTAGCAGATCGGAGTCAGTACAGTTTTACAGCTTGCATCGAACTCAATTTAAAACCCTTACAGTTGAACCGGGATTTAAAAAATATGTTTCCAAAAGTTAAATTCGATTAGAAATAATCATTTAACAACAGGCATAAAAGTTGTTGAATATTGGCTGGAAAATTACTGTACATGCTGATAACCCATTGGAGAACATCACTACTACTACTCCTCTTTTTTCAACAGAACAGGGTTGTTACTATATATTTGAACCAGATGTTTGTTGCCTCATTGTATGGTTTGCTCAATAACAGACCCTCATACCAAGCATTGAACGACCCATTCGCTGGTTCAATGCTCATGTGCCAGAGACCTTGAAGTACACCATCTGGGATGACGAGTCCAGGAGGGGATGCCCAGTCTGCCTGATTTTGACTATTTCAGCATATGCTATGAGAAGCTTTATGGTTAAAATGACATGAAGATAACCATTTGCTGCATTGCTGAATAGGTATGGTGGGTGCTCAGCTTGGGCATCCTTTTGGTCACTATGTTAGGGGATTAAACTCTACACTAATCGAGAAAGAAGACGTTCCTGTAAAATGTCAAGTGGTGACCCATTAGCCTTTACCTTCTGTGAGGTGCTTTACCGCCTTCTCCACTGAAGAGACATCTCGGATTCCTGGGTCTGTCGTGGATGGCCTGTCTAATCGTTCGGTCTCCAGGGTAAGTGAGAGCCCCTGCCTGTTGCCAGAAACCAAGGGCTGCCTTACTATGAAACCATGTGTGTGAAAGACCTTGTGAAGTAATCTGGTAGCAACAGTGACCGCTTCCTGAGTTGCCGGCTTTGCTTGCATGGCCATATGGGGATTCCAACAAGAGAGCTCCTTGAAGCCAGAACTGATATGTTACTGCTCAGTGTCCAGAACACAGCAGGAGCTGGAAAGCGGCACAAAACATGTTGGAGTGAGGGCAAGTGCTTTGTAAACTTTTGTTGTTGGCTGAAAGTGGAAATGAACATACTGGGATAAACCACACAGTTCATTCGGGGAAAAGATTCTTTTGTCGGCCTCCAGCACATTCCGCTCTTGCTAAATGCATTTTAATCTTAGTGAAAGTCCTTCACAATAAGCTCCATTGCATTTTGACTGAGACTGTAGAACCATCTTCAGACTGCTTTAGAACCAACAGGATGAAACCACTGCAGGGCCAGAGAGCCTTGTACAGTGCTCTGGCCTCCTTAATTGCCTTCGCCCATGTTTCTTCATCTTGTTCATGCTTTAGTGAATGCTCCCATCAGGCAGATGAGACACCATGGAATGGCTTTATGTATTGCTTGCAGTCAGTCTTTAAGTTGTCTCGAAACACAACAAGACCTTGGTTAATTGTTCCACCAGGCTTAATCTCTGTGCACGGACAGGCGTTGCTAGTTCACTCGTGATTCGACCTACCTATTGACCTTGCCCCACTTAACAAAAATCAAAAAGAAATCCTTAGAGACGCAAGCAGCACTTATGACACCACAGGCTTCTTTGAAATTTATTCTAAAACTGGCCGTTTTTCATTTAAGTATTTTGCACTTCTGGACTTTTAGTGGAATTCAGCCAATGCATTTTTTCAGTTTCTATAGCAATCATGATTTGATTCTTAAGTTCTCAACCTCTTAACAAAAGTTAATTGTGATTGTTAACCCATTCGATGCTATTGACGGAACGGTTCCGGCATGAGCGTCGGTTGGCCTGTGCTCATGACGGAGCAGTTCCGTCATGAGCCCGTTGGCTCATTAGAACGTTCAGCACAGCGCAGGAATCTGCGCCGCGCTGAAGGTGTTAATTCCTGTAATTTCCATTACCTGTTATGGGGTTATACTAAGGGTCAACATGTGCTACAGAACGTTCACCTAAAGCATATTGAATCTCTTGATTTCTTTTTTCTTCCATTATGCAAACTATATAACCATTTTCAATTTCTGTTTATCTAATCCCCAGGAACTATGTGTGGCACAGCTGTATGCTTTATGCCACAGTTTCACGCAGTTGATTAAAGCATCCAAAGTGAAAAGGAAAGGGTCCTCCTCACTTACAAATGGAGACAGTTCAATGCTCCTCTAACAATCTGTTAAGGGTCTGCAAATCTAATTGGATGCTGTCACATTATTCAATGGTGAATGATTTAATATATGCAAATCAAGTCAAGGTCATGAGAAACGTGGAAAAGATGATTACATTTTTTGGGGGGAAATTAAAGGGGAGAAAAAATTGGCAAATTGGAGGAGTTTGGTTATTTGTTATACCAGACTTCATCTACTTTGTATTAAAAAAACTCAATTTGGAAACCTCAAACTATAGTTTGAAGTTTGACTTAGTCCAAGTATAACTTTGAGAGGATGTTTGGAGGGTGCTCAGCAGTGACACCAAATAGGTTTTGCAAACTGCTCCTTACTTCACAATATTATGGTTTTGGTGTTGGCTGTCTAGAGAGGGTAGAAATAACAATACCATTTCTGATGTTGGGAGGTTCAGGGGGCTTACTACATCAAAATAGCTTGCGCTCCTTTCTGTTTGGGTCCCAAATGAGGCATTTACCAACTAAGGTGACATAACCAAAGCAAGCCAGGAGTTTCCTTTCTCTTTATCCCTGTATCTTCAGATTCCAATCATTAAACTTTGAAAATTGAATGACATTTTCGCAAATGCATGTCCATAAGCCCATTTAGAGATCATTAAAATATTAAAGCCAAGTTGTCACCTCTGATTTATTGGGACAAATTTAAAAAGTTTGGGCAGAAGACAGACGGTGACATTTGAAGAAAGTGTAACTAGTAGGTACACTGAAAGAGAGCGTATATCAAGATATTTCAGATTAAGTCGAATTTGGTAAACATAGATAAGTTTTCAAATCCAGATTAATCGACTGTATGGAAAAAGGTTTGACAAGTGTAAACTTGATTTTCATGCTCGATTAAATGCCCTTGTTTATTAATATTAGGCAGCAAAATGTTATGTAGTTGTCAATTCAATAGATGTGACCTATGGAAGGCGATCGCTTTGTAATTCTTGAACTTAGAGTCGTTTTTTCATAATGAATTATGCTGATTATTGTGAAGTTTGTTGATGCCACACAATATATTTTTTAATAGTCTATTTCACAAAAAACAACTTGCTCTTCAGGATTCTGAATGTGCAAAACTTAATAATCCAATAATTGACAATGCTACACACCTACATAACATGAAATCCTCCCATAATGGGCCTACATGTAGCCCCTCTTTGGTCGTGCGTGACTGCTGTTAATCTTCGGCAGGTAAGGTTGCTTTAGTACCTTAGCCGGCCTGGCAGATACTTGGACCTTTGAAGTTCTCTACTCTTAATATCCCTCACCCTAAATATTTTCAGTATTTCTAATACGTTGTAATGATTGTCCTTCATTAATATCTGTAGAGCTTTTGTTACATCTTTAAAAAAAAATGCAGAACTTATTTGCCAGTTTGTGTATCTGATACACAAATCATTTATCTTGGCTTTTGTTGAAAGTCAGTAAAACTGCTAATCGTTTCTGCATTTATGAAATTTTATTCATTCAGATTATTTGTGGCAAGTTTGCAGCTGCATTTTCTGGTATGAAATATCCTTTTGGTGTAGGTCTACTTAGCTTTTTCGTGAGGCCCATTTCTCTTATTTTTTTTAATCGTTTTTGTGTTTTCAAATTGTAGTATAAGAGACTTATGTACCCCCCACCCTCAGTTAATATGTTCAACCCTCAAAATAAAAGGTAATGAATCATTGATCATTGTGAAGGATCTGTGCGTCCAAACATGTTCATTACTGTACTTCACAACACATTTACTGCAACACCGGGGACAGCACACCCCAAGAAACTGCCCTGCATGATCTTAAATGAGTCTCTTAAGCACATAAGGTTATACCATTAAGACCCTTCTCAGACTGTGTCGAAAGAAGATGTCGAAAAAACGCACAGAACAGCAGAATATGAACTAGAGTAAATTGGTGTAGAATGAAAGAGGGAAGAGCTGAGGTTTGAGTTGTGAGGTTGGGACTTTTACCCAAGAGATCAATGGAGGAGGTTTGTAAATTGGGTCATTTCTGAATTCTAAGCCCGGACAAACATGAGAAGAGTGTTCATACAGGCACATGCATCAAAGCATTTTGCGATCGCAAACGGTGCGATTCGCAGAAAATCGGCAGTTTGCGATCGCAAAATTAGCTTTTTCGATGCATCAAGGGTCATGGCCCACGCAATTTGAGAATTCGCAAATATTTGCGAATTCTCAAATTGCGATTGCAAAATGCGATTGCATTTAAGGAATCGCATTTTGCGATTCCTTAAATGCAATGCATGAAAGTTTTAAAATTAGCGATTTCGCAATTTGGGGGAGCAAATTACCATGAAGTAGAACTTCATGGTAATTTGCAAATACTTTGAAAAATGCACTTTTGTGCATTTTTGAAAGTTTCATGTTAGGCACACACATGCCCTTGGGGCATGTGTGTGCGCAACATATGTGCATGGGTCAATTTCAGGGGGTGTCACAAGGTGTCCTTTTGACACCCTGGCACCCTTGAAATTGCATTCTCAATTTGCGATTCTCTAATTGAGAATCGCAAATTGAGAATGTCTTCCCATTCATTCCTATGGGCCTCTAGGCCCATAGGAATGAATGGGGAGAGATTCCTTAATTGCGACTCTCAATTTGCGAGTCGCCAATAAGGAATGTTTAGAAATCGCAAATTTTTCAGCGATTTCTACATGCATAGGCATTTGCAATTTTTTAATTGTGATTCCTTAAAAATCGCAATTAAGAAATCGCAGATTCCTACAATGGTGCATGTGCCTTTTGCTGCGGTTGAGAATATGTTCTAAAGGCATTAAGAAAAATACCAAAACCATGGAGTTTAAAATTGCCAGTGAAAAGGCTTGATTTCGTTTCCCCTGCAGCAATTGAATGTCATTGTTCTTTGCAAAATGTTCAGAATAATCATTCAATGACTCGCTTTTAGAGATATTAAAATAAAACCGTCCTCCAAGCTCAGCCATTGAAATTACGCAACTGTTCTCATTAAAATATAAATGCTGCTAATTGTTTTTAAGAGGTGGACAAAGCTGCAAGCTAAAAAGAAATGTTGGTTTTTGCTTCCCAGTGATAATGCGCGGCTCTACATTGCCTGTGAAATGGCCTCCATTTCATGAAAAATGCATCATTTTGTTTTGCAGAAAATTGTTCTCAGAGCAGCATCCTGACAGAAGACATTTCAGCCATAATGAGCCCAACCCGGTAGTGTGACAGATAAAATAGCATTGAATGAAGCAGGGGTCCTGTTACAAGGGTATTCCAGTCCTCGTGATTGTTCTCAGCCTTCTATGCTGCTGTACCGCAGCATTAGCGATTACAATGCATTATCTTAATTGACTAGGTATGGGGTTAGGCCATTTGCCTAGAAAAACTGAAACGCTTTTTTTTTTAGACAAAATGATACTTACAAGTTATGTCATCTACCTTAACCCAGTGTAAATAAGAAGAAAAAAATTCTGAAATCCGCCATTTTGTTTTTCCGCATTTCTTCCGTTGTGACCAGAATACCCACCGTAAATGATGTAGGGCCAAAGCTTTTATAACTCGGAGATTTTTCTAGAACATTTGTTTTCCCCTGCACAAAGTTAATATTTCAGAGATTCAGATTTCATCGTCCGCTTTCCTTTTACTCATTCGTGTTGGTTGTGCAGGTGATATTACAAGGGCAAAATACACTCGGCTCACAGATTTGGCATCCCTCAAGCCCCGCAACCTCCATGCTGCCCATCCCACACCTAAGAGAACGCAACCAAGACACACCAGTCTCGGACACTGAATATTCAACACTCCCCCCACTCTTGGGATGCAACTTGGCTGCAATAATGTATACAGTAGGAAACTGTATACCTTTTTAATGATGAGGGGACCTGTGAGGAAACTAAACATGGTTCCCATTTAAGAGAAAATGCCTTTTTCTTAAGCTCTTTTAGCAGCTAATTTGGTTAGCAATATGCAGCAACTTTGCAAGTTGCTAAACCTCTATCCTTACTATGTTCAGTTCTTTTTTAGCCCTTAAAGCTGGGGCCTTCTGGTCGACGTCCAGACCAACCTTAATACACACAGCTAAACAGGATGTGTCGGCAACCATAGAACATTCTGTAAAATGGAGGACAGGCAGTACACCTGTTATGCTGCTAGTTGTGTTGAAGTAAACAAAAAAGTGACAGGGAGAATGCATGAATTAATCTCGGCTATGGGGAATTACTTGAAGCCACATCGCAGTATATTGTTTTTCCCCCACCATGCTCAGATTGGACCCATCTGTATGCACATCAGCCTTGGGCCTGCTCCAATATGAACCATATAGCCTGAACTGTCAAGCCATGTCCTCTCTTAACCGGAACACAAGCAACCCAAAACCTGTTTTAGTCTAGTTGAGTCTTTTTAGTTTGGTGCTGCATCATTCCAGTGGCACAATGGTCATCGGACCCATATCTAGGAATACTCATTGTACTTAGGATTTTGCAGTGAATTGAACAGCAAAGCGATTGGCGAAATGCTTCAATTGAACTCCACTATATGCAAATTAGCCTTGATCCTGATCAAGAAATAACAGTCCAGCCAGAACTGCCAAGCCAAGTCGTCCTCTCTGAACCAAAACACAAAAAAAACAAGACTGGTTTTGGCCTAGTTGCTTGTTTAACCCGTTGGCTGAGTCGAACGTTCAGCTCCAGTGCTGAACGTTCGAATAACGGGTGGGGCAGCATCGGCCAATGGACGTGCGCAGCACTACCAAGGTAGTGCTCGTGACGATCGTTGGCCGACGGCAGCAGCCAACGGGTTAATTTGAAATATTTAAATGTCTTTAAATCAAAAGATTCAAACTTTAATTTAACCTACAACCTATGCTATTTACTCTGTATGCTTTTCAAGAATCCTATTTTTATTCGGAATAATCACAAATGACTAACAGTTCCAGGAAACTAGACCACTAAATTATTTCGCACATTTCCAGTGGACACAGGGTTTCTGCATACATTTATCTCAAAAGCTTCACAGCTTTTTGTTAGATTTTATCAATTTCATTTTTTTCCACCTGTGCACTGAAAAATTAACATCTAACTAAGAAATCATTTAGACACATGATCGAAAGAGAGCATTATGTCCGCATTGTCTTTAAAAACAGAAATATGGTCACACTGCCAGGAAATAGGCTATGCTTCTTTTCTGATATATGTCAATTCGTATTTCACCTTCCATTCATTGAGGGTGTATCAGGTGTTTCCCGTTGCTACTTAAAGGCAATACTTGCAGTTGTGAGATTATGCTTAATAAATGTGCCCCCGTTTGAATCCAAAGATGCACTTGAAGCAGCTACTAGCCGTGTGTAGTGTTTTATTTACAGTACCCCCAAAATTTAGCAAACATCAGTAGGATTGTCCTGAACATCCACTAGCTCTGTGTAGTGTTTTACAGTACCCCCAAAATAAATTGGCAACCATCAGTAGTATTGTCCTGAGCATCCACAACTTATATGCAGCAATGGCTAAATCAGTGGGTGCAATTACATAATCGTTCTATTCAGTGCTAAGCTTCCTGCTCAAGGTCTTTGTTCGTTTAGCTATAAACCAATTTCGAGATTTATTTTGGGTGTTTCCAAGGAAAATCACCCCTAACCTAGAGGATGGCACAGCACCTCCTGAACTGTACCTTTCAGTTATTATCCTTGAAGACTTGCTACTTCCACCAACATATGCTATTCCATCGGTTTGTCCCTATGCATTTCTTTTCAGATTTCCTCATATAGATGTGCTAGACATGCAATTCATGATCTTCTTAGATGTGTAAAAATCCTTGATAAATCCCTTCATTAACCCCTTTTACCTGAAGCTCCTCCTTCATGTTGGGCTGAGACATACAGCGACATAGTTGAAAGTACACTTTGAATTCTGATACTTTTAAATTCAAGATTATATTGTACCAGTACTTCCTGTCTTACTACCTTCGGGTTCTGTAGTCCTCTTTTGTCCTTATTTTACATTTTTGTTTTTGGAGAAAACCGGTAAGAAGTCATCATTATAAATCATCCATGCTGCAGATTGTATAGGGTATAAGTCTTGCATTTTCCAAAAAGGCCCATTGTACAGAGCATAATGGAGCAAATCAACGCCAGTCTCTTTCTCCCTCATGCTAATAAAATAGAACAAGTCATTCACCCAGGTTATCTTTACCTTGTGTTTCATCTCTTCCTAGAACTTCTCTCTCTTTTCAAAGAACCATTCTAACACAATCCATAACTCCGCTGCGTATGCCTGTATCCCCCTCTGACTCCCGCTCTCCCTTGAATGCTGGCCTGACCGGGACATTTTGGGAAACACTATCTTTTGGTTGTGAAGGTCTAGTGGAATATTTTCCCTTCATTTTTGTTCTGAATTCTTTATGGACCAATATTGTGAGTTACTGCTGGAATCTGTACAGGAAACTTATTATAAAGCTGATTCTTTTTCATAGCCAGGAGATCCCAAGATTGTTTTAGTTGTACAAATCTGGGAACAATTCTGTCAGGCGGTTCCATGGTATATACACAATTAAATTAAAGATCCCGGTTATTAAACTTCTGTCTTTATTTTAGTATTCTAAGATATTTGTTTTAGTATTTCTAAGAAAACATATGTTTTGTGTGTTTAAGGGTGGCGTGTTCATAGTGTTTTTTTTTTATCCTAGAATTTTGTTAAAAATGGCCAACTGTCAGACCACTTTCGATTACTACTCCTTAACCTATGGGCTTGTAGTCATTTGCCACTAATGTCACGGGCTCGTCTTAGTATGGCTCTGCAAATGAAGTCAAGTAACCCCTTTCTGCACTTGGCTCTCAGGGTAGCGCGGGCGAGCAGTCATAGGTGTCTCAAGGAGGTAGCAAGGAGGTTTTGAGCTCAGCGCTTGACATCAACGAAGAGAGACAGTAATGTCCACCCTGGGCGTGTCTAGTCAAGAAAAGAAACTAGCTTAAACACTCAGCTGTACTAAATACTACACAATCCTAATAGTTACACAAGTAAGTGCCACAGAATGCTGTTAATCTTTAAGGCAAGAGAAACATCCTCCTTATGTTAATGTGATCTCAACCTGGGGAAAGAATGGATGTGCCTGGGTCTGGCTGAAGGTGGTCACAGCAGTTACCATCCCACTCAGATCAGAGTTCATTGCAGTGCCGATTGGGCCAACATCAGTCCTGGCAGTTGCAGAGCTCTTCTGACCCCACAGAAATCATGCTGTTACAGCCTCTATCCTTGCCTACCACAATCACATAATTGCAGGCTTCCTCCCTTGCTCATGATGATCACAGCGTTGCAGTTCCAGCCACGATCTAGGATGAGACCTGGGTTGCCAACAGGGTACACCGCATCCTCCCTAGCTTAAGCTCATTCAGTCTACTCTCTCTAGATGTCCCACAGACTGTCTGTTTCTGGGTAGTCTCTCCTCCATTCAAGGTCATGCACACTCCTTCCCTCGCACAGCAGGCAAGCAGGCTTCTAGACGCTTCAGGGCATGTTCAGTTTAAGGTACAGACTTCAGATGATACCTCACCTCTGGAAGAATGGCTGCCAGGCAGACACCACCTATATTTGCACAGCTGTATTATAGAACTGTAGCAAAGTGGGGTTGTTTGGGTCCCACTTTTATACATGACTTCTAAACCGAGGATGTAGCTCCATTGCCTCAAGGTTTAAAACCGGTTTGGGGTGGTTGTTCTTCCACATGATCCTCCTCGAGCGGCTTTCCAGACACAGCCTGTGTGTAGAAGTGATGTTTTTCCAGAAGAGAGCACTGGACCGGTCTAAAACCTGAAGCACCCACAACTGAGTCATACAGAGGTGTGAAATTCTGTACCTGCTTTCATCAGCCCAACTACAAGCATCATCTGGGACGGACAAAGGAGATAGGCCTCACCTATGAGCTTCCTGACCTCTCAGAAGAGAGAGTGCAGACCCATCCATCAACACAACCGTCCAAAAAATGGCAGTGTTCTGATAAAGGCTTTTGCACATGATTTCTAGACCGGGATGTGGATCCACTGCCTCAACGCTTTTAGGATTCCTCCCCTTTAGAATGTCCCCAGGCGCCAGACTTGATCCGTAAGATTTTCAGCATAGCCCCTGCACCAGTAGATTGCATTATGCACCTCCACATCAATTATGCTCTGCCTCGGAAGTGACAACTGGAGGTACATATAAGAGCAACCCAAGTGCTCTGGCATCACTTTGTTTCTTTCCCTGCCTTCATGCAATGATCCAGTGCTAACATCTATGGTATTTGTCCCTTGATGACCTCTATTTTTCACATTTGTTTTAGTGTGCAAGGGAACATTGTCCCCTCCTCAAACTGCATTATTTGAACATTGTAGGGACTGTCACAAACAAATGTCTGTAACAGATCCACACAAGTTGTGTCTTTGGTGTTTGGGCAGCGATTCCAAAGTAATGCGAGGAATGTGCCCTGATGCCCTGGAAGGCGATCTAGGAACATGAAGCCAAGCTCTACATCTCCGAGCACCATTGGAAGTTGTGTAAGGGCCGCTCCTGCTCAAAGTCAAGGACAAGGACTCTGGCATCATCGAAATCCAAGTGTTCTGAGAAGTCAAAGTATAGCGAAAGTACCAGAAGTCCACACGTACCTTATCTCAGCCTCTGTACTCTATGCCTGAGAAATCAAGAGGACATCACGGGGTCCCTTTGTCTCCCTTCTGATCCCCATCTGAGGAGCCAATTTCACAGCTGATCCCAATGCACCCAGAATTTATGGGTGCATCGGAGGCACTGCAACAAGTTAATTGCATTTAAGGACGCCATGCTGTGTAACTTTGTCACCCTACCGGCACCCTCTGGCCAACATTAGGCTCCTATGGATCCACAAAGGCCTCCAGTCTGGTTACTGCTAGCGGGTTAGCCCTCGACACGTCTCTGTCTCCTGAACCCACTTTGGGGTTCAGCTTTGACTTCCGAGCCGACTCTGCATCCAGCACCATGATCAGTGCCCGTTTCTATCTCATCGACGCTGACACTGCCAAAGTATGTCAAGTCCCATAATTTTCTCAGACTCCGAACTAATCCATCACAAACAAAGCTGCACATGAGTTGATTCTCTTCGGGCCGTCCCGATACACTCTGATTCAGATAAAATGATGCCTTTGCCTAGGAGCCGCTGACCAGCTCACCACTTGTTCGATTGGACTCAGGCCAGAGCTAACCAGGTTTTGGAGTTGGTGTGATGAGTTTGGCCCACAGTATGATGATGATGATACTTTTTATATGTACCTGCAAGAGACCAGTGGGCTGGACACTTTACCTGGCATGGGCTAGTCTCTCCTCCTGGTCCACGGGAGAGTCTTCCTTGTACACTCTGGTATTAGACTTGCGGCTGAGCTCTTAGATCTACACTTGTCTTCTGCTGAGATAAAGTTAAGCATACTTATTGAGATACTACAATTGGGGCAGTCTTCCTCTGAACCACTACTATCATTCATTCAAGCCTTGAATAACACCCTCATGGGCCCTTGGGCCAAGCCCTCTCTAAACAGACAGGCAGGAGGTTGTCCTAAACCAGCGCCTGGTGACCCTGCCTTCTTAACACAGTATTCACCTCTTAGAGTCTGGTAGTACAGGCCTCCACTAGCAGAGTTAACTGTCATTCTTTTTCCACTACTTCCTCAGTCAAAAAGAATTGAAGACTAGGGAAAGAGGCAATTTTTTTTCTAGCCTCGCCCTCCGATCAGTAAATGCCAGCTGCTTTCTGGGTAAATGCTCTCATGCTTTGTGGGACATGGTCTCAGAAATATTGGCCAGGTCCGACCAGGTGGGTGTTTTGGCCATTCAGTCCTGCAGGACTTTATGGTTTGAGCCATTCCAGAGACTCACCAACGGGGGAGGTACTGCTTTACAACCTATTTTAAAGGTGAGGAATCTGCAGTTAGAAGTTTCGATCAGAAGAACAAAATACTTACCTTTCTGGAAGATACTCCATCAAATCACAAATTCTTCACCACCCTCCGGCTTCCCCGGTCTGTGAAATGGACATCTAAAAAGGGCCCAAATGAGAAATCTTCACATTGGCATGAACAATTCGTGTTCGGGCTCTGCGTAAAGGGGTGCGGACAATGTCTACACAGAAACTGACATCAGTGCACTTGGGTGGAATCTGTATGTGATGACACCAATTGTCACTTATGGGGCAGAGCAGTCTATATCGATCCACATGACGCCACCTACCGGCATGCGGGGGCAATGCTGAAAACTTTCCTGGATCCAGTTTGATGCTTGGGGACATTTTGATTGTGAGGAATCTGTTAGATTGTTTGTACTGTTAAATCAAGTGGGTATTACAAGTCATCCCGGAGTGGTGACATTATAAAGAAATTATGCTTTTGACCTCATTTCTCTATTTGGTCACGAAATCCTTGTGATGTGCAACATCCTCCCCACTATATTAGGTGGGCCCAGGTAAATTGCACACAAGCAGCACCAACTGTGAAGAACCAGACTTGATACCAGAGGATGAGGTCACTTTGGGGTTGTTTATAATCTTGTTTTTGTTCTTGGCTAACATAATGCATGGACAATTTAGCATCCCAGGAATGTTTGGCAGGCCGATTTACGCCGGATAAAACCTGGCCCAATTAGCCAGGCAAATAGTACACGTGCGCTGTTTGTGAATGGGAGCGTCCTATGCTATTAATGTGTTATTCCCCATTCGACTGTGCCTAAAACAGAATGTACCTCAAAATGTGCATCCGGTAAATAAACATGATATTGCACTTTCGCCGTCGCCTACAGCAGAACGGTTCGCAAATTGAGCATCAGGAAAATAGTTAATTAACCCTTTGAACTAAAAAAAAAAAAAAGGAAAATAGTTAACCCGATCCTTAACTGGGTGCGCAGTTTGAGCCTAGGAGGCTGCCCAGTTTGTCGCCCGATTGAAATTGGCGCCTAAACGCACCAGGGATGGCTCAACCAGTGGTGAAAAATGTCTTGGGTCTACCCTCTTCTTCCTGAACTGTTCTTGCGAAATAAATGGAACTTGCGTTCCTTTCCTTCACTTCACATACGAAATAAAAATTTCGAATGCGTATCTAAATGGAAGGTACGTGAAAAAGCGAGGGGAGTGGCTTCTTTGGAAAGCTCTGAGTAAACGTCAGAAAGGATGAAGGCGGAGCGTGAAGGGGCAACTGTCGCCCCTTCCCTGCGCGAGCGTCTGCTTTCGAAGCTGGCTCCCGCCTTAATTGGCAGGTGGCAGCAGGTGAGCAGCGCGCCGCGCCGCCGCTGATGCTGAGGCATGTCGCACCTTCAAAACAAGTTTGATTGTTTGTTGACGTTATTACATCAGACTCTGATGTAATATTCGGTGATCTGCGAAAATTGTGGTATTAACTTCTCAGGTGCCGGTAGATTCGGTGGTGGTGATATTCCTAAAGGCTGGCGCTGGATGTCTTATTCGAAGCTGGCGTTTTGCTACATACAGGGTAAAAGGGCCAACAGATGTGAAACTCAGAAACATTGTTGGAAAGTAAGTTTAATGCTGTACATGCCCATATTCACTGAGCTTTTGCACAAGGGTGTTGATAAACAGGACTCCCTGAATTTAGAATCTAAATTCAGGGAGTCCTGTTTGGCATCCTCCTGGTTGGCGTAGAAAAACCTGAAGCGTGGAATTGGTGATGGGATGGAAGGAAGGTGTGGCTCATAGCTAGTGCAGCAGTGCTTAATTTGCAAAACAATATGTGTCAGGGTAGGGTGACCAGAATTTTAAAGCAATAAACTAGGACATTTCACAAAAATAGAAGGACTATAATTTTACGTCAAGCCAGCGCACAGAATGACAGCGCTCCTCAGCAGAGAATTACAAAACAGGCAGTAAGAACACACATGAGATGCAATGTTTAAACCCAGTAGCTTGATTGTGAATTAAATTGCTTTCTCAGAACAAATGCTAACTATTCCCGCTTTGTAAAACATAAAAAAACACACACCTCCCCCTGTTTTTTAGTTGACCCTCTTCAAAAACCGGGACATGAGCTAAATTTCTCGAAATCTGCCCAGACAGCTGTTGGAAAACTGGGCCCGTCCTGGCAAATCCGGGACGCCTGGTCACCCTATGTCAGGGCCCTAACCAGGAGGCCACTGCAGCTTGCACCACCCATCGCCCTCGTCATCGCTGCCAAAACAGCTACTAACCATCTCTCCCGCATGAAAGTGCAACAGTTCAGATTATTCCTGGTCGCCAAAGCTAAAGTATTGGCTGGGGAGGCAGGTATTAGTAACTTTGAATGTATAGTGTATTCATAAACAACCGTTGTTCTGCTAATCTCTAAATTAGATGAGCAGCGCCACCATATGGTAGACAGTCATAAGTGCTGTGTTGACAATTAAGTGCTGGCTCGGTTCTGAGCACCGGAAACTAATTAAATGCCACCTTAAACCACTGGCTCAAATTAAGCACTGGTAAGGCAGTCAACAGATATAGGGGTATTTGCAAAAGCGAACGCTCTGCAGTGTCTTCTTATTCTGAGGTGTAGTGTCTAGTGAGTTGTGGACAGTCCCGGTGACATCACAGATATCTTACTAAGTTATAACCGGACAGTTAGGACATCACAGCTGTATGATGACACTACACTTCTACAACTGTAATCTATGGAAAGGTTTGGAGGGTATTGTGTTGAGTGGCTTATGTGTGTATAACAGCTGCATTCTAGTGGTAATTATGTGGCTTTGGTTTAAGGCATTGAGGTAGGAGTATCTTTGGTGTTTAGGTTGCAAATGTCCTTTTAGGGTAGTTCTGAATTCTACAAATTAAAATCTGGGGTGGGGCGCAAAGCTCCAGGCTACTCTGATATCTGCCAGTTGGGCTTGGAAAGATTTACCAATGCTGCCAAGAAGGTGTAAATGTCATTCAGGCTGCATTGGTTACAGCCGGTCATGGTGTAGTCAGTTGTGGTGTTCCTGTAATGTCTGGGTGGGATGTATGACGTTACAACGCATACTTTTACCACGCATGCCTTTACAACGCGGTTTTTACATTGCAAACCTTTACAACGCATAGCGCTTTGGGGTGCTGGATAGTGAATAGTTTAATTTACCATTCCAACTCCAGTCCCCGTGGACACTAGGGAAGGTGTTGGATAGTAAATTAAACTTATTCCCTATCCTAGAGCGCCCCCCCCCCCAGCGCAATGCGTTGTAATGGTTTTCGTTGTAAATACCGCGTTGTAAAGGCACTGCGTTGTAAAAGTTTCGTTGTAAAGGTTTTTCACCGTCTGGGTGTAGTATTCTGTTATGAACTTGAATGTTATTAGGTTTCTGATGCCAGGGAGCCAATCCAGTTTTCTCTTGGGCCAACCATGTTTTTACTTCCTTCCTTCCTTCCTGAACATCCCTTGGTCTTGTATGTTTGATGTCTTGACTGGTTAGGAGTTCCGCCAGTGGTCTTTTTCTTCTAGAAAGGAACAATGAGTGGAGGTGCTAGCCTTGAGCATAGTCTCCTTTCCGGGAGTTTAGTTGGAATTTTGGTTGCAGGAACTACTGACCTTCCAACTGCAAGGTGGTGTAGACAATGCAGAGTGACTTAAAGGTCGAGTATGTGGCTGTCTCCAGCATGTGAAGGGCTCAGATACACAGGTGCCATGTTCTACTTTGGTTAGGGCAACCAGATTTCCCGATTAGGCCAGACGTCCTGGTTTTTCAACGACTGTGCTGTCCTTCTGACATTTAAAAAATAAATAAATGCATGTCTCGATTTTTGAGAGGGTCAAGTGAGCATGCAAGTTTATCAACGTGCTGTGTAGGCTCACGTTTACACTGGCCCCCTCATCGCACAACAGAGTTTGCTTGTTTGTAGAGTCTCTTGCTGTGCTTCCAGGTGTCTTTCACTCAGCACCACAGGAATTAAATAGGGGCGGGTCAGCAGCCACTAAGCTCATCACCCAAGGCCGGGTCACAAGCCTGCCTCTGGATTTAGTCAAGTTATGTTATGTTTTATGTTATGTCAGTTAAAACATACTGTTTTAAATGAACAGAACCACTGAAATTTGCTAGTTATAGATAACTCAGGTAACTATAACTCATCCCCTAAAGTAAGTACACGTCACACCCTCCCCATGTACTGCTAATTACCTCACATATTAAATCACTCATGACCTGTTCCATGACATTTTAAAAACCACAAAGATGTTATTAAAGTAAAGTAGATTATTATTGTTAACAAGTGGCATCATCATGATTAGTTGATGCCATTAAGACTGTCCAGTTTCCATTTTTAGGTCTGTCCTAGAAACTGCTTTAGCTGTCTCACCAGCCTAGTAATAAAAAAGGTCACAAAAAATACAGATATAGAGAGGGGCATTAGGTCAGCCTTCTACGTCCATTGGTATCTTTCCAACTCATTCGCATTGTGCTTCCACCTACTCCAGCATGGATCATTGGGTTTGTCCGTTTCATCCATTTGCTCTTTGCACTGTGGGTGACTAAGTTTTTCATGATCACTTGTGCACATTTACCTAAAAAGAAGAACAGTTCTGGGCCAGTGGTGGCAAGCCAATACAAATGTTCTATTCCTAATCCTTTTTAGGTTTGCCTGTGACCGCCAAGGCCGGACTGGGAACCAAAACCGGCCCTGGAAAAGTGCTCGGCTCGGCTATGCTGCAAAAACGGCCCTGTAACAAAATCGGCCCACCGGGGCTCAAAACCGGCCCCCCCACCCATGCGCCGCACCGGGGGATTGACCGGTGCCCGCTACGGCCAGTCCGGGCTTGGTGACCGCACATGTGCTACATGCGCTCTCACATTGCAAGAGATATTGTATATAATTAGGGGCGTGCAGCCCGTCCTGGCTTAACATTCATTGGCTTCACTGTCACTCTGTTTGCTGCCTTCTAATTGGCCAGTGCGTGCTGGCTTCCCTTCCTCTTATTTTGGCTGGAGCATGGACCAAGTACTGATCGCTTCAGCTTGATTGCTAGCCCTCTGCTGATTGCACTTTGATTGAGGTATATTTTTACTTCATCCCTGTCATTTTTGTTGAACCTCTTGCCATTTTTAGCTATGTCTCACTATACCATGCACATTTCAAAGAAGCCCTTTTGTCCTTTAAAATTGAGTTTTATTGTGACAACCGATGTTATCTGCTTCCAAAAATATTTTCAGTTGGACAGGGGCGCAAATGCTTTCTTTATGTGATAGCATTTTTTGCCAAATGTCATATTTCTTTTTTCTTTTTCACGCATGTAGAGATTTAACTGATTTGTTCAGAAGCGCAGGGGTGATGTGCTATGACCTAACAAGCTCTGGGAAGGGCTCTGCCATTGCCTTTTGTTCATGCTGTACAGCATGGCATTACCAACTTTGTCAATGATTTATAGCCATGCTGTATAGCAGCGTGGTTGGTGTGCAGCATGTCTAAAAATAATAATGCAAAAAAAGGACTGATAGATCCAGCTCTAATGCACTTAAAGAGAAAAAGCATTAGCCTTGGCTGCGTCACAGCGCTTTAAAAAATTACTTTTAGCTGCACTGCAAAGCATATGTGCTGCTGTACAGCATTGCTACTAAACATTGCCAAAGTCAATAGCTCTCTTAGGAGAGAACTATTGGCTTTGCCACTGCTTGTTTATTATTGAAGATAATCTGAAGACCTTGTATAAAGCCAATGGTGTATTTATTGTTTGCTGGTAAGAATCATAATCTCCAGTGTATCACATTAAAACTAAAAAAGGGTTTATATATCCAATTACATCCTGTCTGCTAGGAAGTTCCCTTCCAGTTCTATTACAGCTAAAAGCAATAGTTATTTTGCTTTTAATTTCTCATTTCTCAAGCTGAGCTCGTCATGAGCATGGGAGGGGTTAAACGTTCAAATACCCTTCAGAGAATAGAAACTCATGCAAGCTATGTAATGCAAAGGCGGGTATCTGCTGCTTGTTAACCAACTGAGATATGGGTTTTTAAATCTGTTTTACCCTTAAAGACATTGGTAACCTCATGAGGTAGAACATGAGCGCTACTAGATTCATTGGATCTTTATCGAAGAACTAATGTAGAATTTAGGTGTTAATAATTTACATTTGTTTTCTTATTTTTATGGGCATGGCTACAGCTTTAAATCATTAAATGGGCAATTTTGCACTTATCGCTGCAGCGATAGTGTGCTTTTTTGGATGGCATCCGATTGTTTTTCGTGTTCTTCAACCACATATGACACCTAGAACGAAATTTCTGAAATAATCCACTGTGATGTCATTAACAGTGTGTTTGGAGTGAGTTAAGTATCTAGTAGAACCTTAATTTTTTTAATTAATTGCATTTAAGGATTTGACGAAGAGGCCACTGTTGCTGTTACCTAATTAAATGCTTGTCTGTAACATTCATGGATTTCGTGTATATATGTGTGTGTGTGTGTGTGTGTGTGTGTGTGTGTATATATGTGTGTGTGTGTGTGTATATATATATATATATATATATATATATATATATATATATATATTTTTTATTTTTATTTTTTTTTTGACACTGACGAAGCCTTTTGGCGAAACGCGTCTGTTGTGGGGGTAGGGGCTTGAATTAAAAAATCATTATCCACGACATCAGTGTGCTGGTCATCCTCCTAGCCAAATTGGAGTAGATCGTGTGGAAATATATAAAATATAAGGTTTATAGACGGTGTGTCTGTGGAAAGAGAGCACTGGTCTTTGGAGGATATTGGTACACACAGTTGTTATAGAGCATATGACCGTGCACATGCAATCCGTTAAATTCACTCGTGCAACAGCTTCTGCAAGTGTGGCTCAAGATTTGTGTACCCCAAACTTTTACTTAATGCAGGTACTGGCGAAGCCCCTTCTTGGTCTACTTTGCATTTACAAGGACATAGCGCTTTGTGGCGGTGTATAGTAACAGTAAGAGTGGGTCGCTCTCTCTTGCTGTCCCAAGGCTGAGTCGACCTAAATTCTTGAAACCTCAAATATCCAGGATAAAGGAAGCTTTTCAGATTAGTATATCAATTGTCACCTGAAAAAGGGCACAGCTCCTCCAATCCGCCCAAATATCTCTAGGCACTTAGTGGAACAAGTAGAGATTTGTTTTCCATATTTCTGATGAACAAACACATCTCGCAGAAAGAAGGCTATGAATAGGGTAACAGCAAAATTTCATAATGCAGACTTAAGATGACATTCCATCTTATTAACAGTTTTAATTAAATAATGAAAACAACGTAGGAACAGTACAGCCTGCGAACATAAATACAGTGTTCCTTAACTTGGGCTTTGACTTCATAAAACGGCCTGTAATAAACTTATCCGAACTGATCAATCATCTGTCCCCAATGCTCCGAAAACATGATCTGATGCACTAGTTCCCAAATTCAGTTTCCAACTGGAATATCTCTCTTGCCTTCTCCTGCAGCAGTTAGCTGAAATATGTTGCTGTATATTCAGGACTATGTCAATAGTTTCACCACAAAAGCTTCAGCATTGCTCGCATGTCGCTTCAATTTGGATCTGTCTGTTTGGCACACACTGTTCCAGTCTTTCCTTTAAGTGCAGTTTTGATGATAGATGCATTTAAATATAGCTCTAACGAGTTTTGGGTTTCAATGTTTACGTTGGTGATCTGTTGCTCTACTTTTAGCTTATAGGAAAAATCTATAATGGACACACAAAAAACATAGCTAGCTTTATTTTAATGCATTGTCAAAATAATTGTAGAGTTCTTCCCTGATTTATCTTGTACAGCAAGGATGTGACGTGAATTTCAAGTGTCTGAGGAGTCTCAGGAAAGTTCCCTTGCTCCAGCCTCGCCATGAGTTGATCGCTTCAGTCCATTGCTGGAATAATTTCTGGCGGTACAAAAGGGGGTGGTGATGGAGGGAGCATCTGAATCAATCAAACACTCACACCCAGTCAAAAGATCTGGGTTTAATCCATCACCGTTCTTTAGCCCACTCTGCCACCCCAGTTCAGACATGGCCATATACAAATCAGTCTGACCCTGTGCCTCATGGGAACAGTCCAGCCCGAACTGCCAAGCCATGTCTTCCCTGGACCGGAAACAAGCATCCTGGGACCGGTTTCTGGCATTCCAGCCGTCTTCAGCCCGGCTTGCTTGAATCCAGTGGCAAAGTGAGCAAGAGTCTCACGTCTGAGCATACCCTGCCACACTTATGGCAAACAAAGCGGTACAAAAGGGGGTGGTGATGGATGGAGCATCTGATCAATCAAACACTCACACCCAGTCAAAAGATCTGGGTTTAATCCATCACCGTTCTTTAGCCCACTCTGCCACCCCAGTTCAGACATGTCTATAAGAATCATTTCTGGGGCCCACTGGAAAGGGATATATTTTTTTCCATGTAAATGAGAGATGCTATCCTGGCTCCCACATGCATCCATGTCCCAGCAGATCAGCAGTTGGCTCTGTCTCTAGCAGTGCAAATCTCCTGCTGGTCCGGAACACCTCTACTACAGCCAGTAACCTAGCTGGACAGTTCTGCTGACCCCTGTTAGGAAACGGGATGCATACTTCTGACCTCTTGATGAGTGCATCTACCTCCGCCTCTGATGACAAATCACTCGGCTCCAGAAGGAAGTTAATTAAAACATATATTAGACAATTTCAGTAAACACTGACTTAAATCACATTTTTACAACATTTAAAATGTGTTAGCAGGTTTCAAGATATAGCTCGAAGTAGACTTTAAACACGTATGTAGATATTCAATATACTACTCGTTGGTGGTGTAGATTCGTGATTGCTGCAATGGTACATGCAGCTTGCGATCAGTTGTGCACCTGTATACGTCTGTGTGTCATTGCTATTTCATAGCATGTCCTTGAATTGCTGGCACATATTCAATGTAGATTTAATTCCTATTTATTTAAACATAAGTATTGAATAGTACAAGGTAGCGCAACCCAAGATTGAGAAAGAAAATCAAGACGAAGACATTAGCTAAATCGCTCCTTAGGCAAGAGTTTGGAAACAGTACAAAATGTAATTAAGACACAGAGTGTCCTTTACACTACAATGAGCAAACATGGTAGCCAAAAGTTCATTGTATCGTGAATGATGAAAAACACAGAAAATGTGATATTTGGACAGTCCAATAACATAATATAGAGGACTTCGGAGCGTCCGTTCGCAGAGTTGCAGATTCGAATATTGACACATAGCGATGGTAGATTTATATTAGAAGATCAGCCGAGAGGGATTTTTACAAGGCTTGGGCAGTTATAAAACATGCGCATAGTGTCATTACTCGCTGTAGTGATGAAGTCTGGAATATCGAAATAATAAAGTCAACAAAAGGCAGATGCTTACTCTGGAAACTGGATGGTGGCTTTGGTGTGTTTGTTCCTTGCTGCTGAGTGAGAAACCTTTTGGTGTTCACCAATAAGCTGAAGGAGGCCCCATGCAAGCATTTTAGTAATCAGATCATATGTCGGCGCACACGCCTGCCTCTCTCTACTTGCATGGAAAACTCTTTCTTGGAGCTAGAAAGCGAATTTGAGCCATGTTAGTTTTCATTTAAACTGAATACTAGATGGCCCTTCTTTATTATTCACAACAAAATAGCTTAATAGTCTGCGTTAGACAAAAAAAGTAGTTTGTGCTGGAGATAGAAGTATGGTGATATGGCTTGTATGTTGCCAAAAGGGAATCTGAAGAATTGTCAATAGAGCCAAGCAGTTTAGGTTTTGGATCACTCAAACACAAAGAAATCAACGCTGTAAGATCATGAAGAGCTTGAATGAGGCAATACTCCTCAACTCGAGGAGCCGGTCTGCCAGGCTGGGACCACTATAAGGGAAAATAAGGTAGCCGTGTTGAGATGCCAACTGGTGGTGAGGCTCAGTTGTCTGTTTACAGCATGGGGGCCTGCCCAAGAGGCACATTTCTACTTTGCTTGGAAGCTCTCCAGGGGCCGCTGCACAAAGATATTTTGCAGGACCAAAGCCTGCAATTTGCAAAATCACGGGGTTGGCAACCAGAAAATATCTTTTTAAAATTCACAAGTGCCGTTTTACGAGCCAGAATAGTTGTTCCACCTTATAAAAAGAGCGTTTGCGACTCTATCCAAATGGCACCTCAGAGAAGGTTTGTAAAGGACATCCCCTCCCACTTGCACTTTGGAGGGGAATCTGTTTCTGGCCTGTGAGCACAATTGCAGCTGCAAACCAATGATCATATACTGATACCTTAAAGGGGCTGGTATGTGATTCGCCAAGGGGAAGTGGTCCACATGGGGCTTCTTCTCCTCTGGGAATAGTGGCTGCGATCTCGAGGGGTGGGGGTCCGGCATTGGTTCGGGTGT
Source organism: Lissotriton vulgaris (assembly GCF_964263255.1). Classification (NCBI taxonomy): domain Eukaryota; kingdom Metazoa; phylum Chordata; class Amphibia; order Caudata; family Salamandridae; genus Lissotriton; species Lissotriton vulgaris. Next base: position 163,057,655 of record NC_141700.1, read on the forward strand.
CTACTGTCTGCTCTCCCCAATGTCTTTCTAAAGAGGAGACTTTATATTTTAAACAGCAGCAAGGGTCCCTTTAATAGATAAAGGCTCCTTCTGAAGAAGAACAAATGTTTTTTGTTTGAGAATTCAAATGCAGGGACAGATCTGCTGTCCCTTGCAGGCCTCCATTCGTGCATTTGCATCTATTCAAATCACAGGTGTTCGCAAACTGCAACCGGCCTAAATTAATATTCATTAGGTATGCCGTTTTGCGTCACCCTGCTAATGTACAATTTGTGATGCGACCTATTAGTACCAAGGTTGCGCTGCAAATTATATTCCCTTTCGCAAACCAGGTGGGGTGCAAACCTCCCAGCTTGATATGGGAGTAGTACATGAGGCCCTATAGCCTCCCACTTGTCCTGCACATCAGGAATGTCTCCAGTGGCCCTCGGAGGTGGTGGCCCGTAATGTCTATGATCCAGCCCTCTCATTATCTTTTGCGTTAATAGCTACTCGAATGTTTTGAGTAAGCCATTTCTTAATAATTTTGTGTATGGCTGCTCACAAAATATATATTTAAATTAAATTTGAAAAATATACATGTGTAGATGTAGGCAAGCGACTGAGGTTCAGGAATCTGGACGGTCCTGTAGGTTTCAGATTTTTTTACTAAAACGTTGAGATTCCAGGCTCCCTCACATATGCAATTAGTACTTTTGTGTATGTGTTTTATTTACAAAATAAGTGGTAACCCTTGGATGATATTTATTTTGCAAATTGCTAACTATCCATGACCTTTTTGTTCCTGTGAAATGGGAAAGAGGCGACTCATAATTTGCCAACTCGTGGCTTCTACAAAATGTTATGTTGCTCGGTGTTAGTCATTTTCTGATGTCTCACTTATAATCCGCAGCCTGCAAATGGTTGCCGGTAATTGAGTCAAAGAAAGGTATGGGGGCAGGACTTCCAGTTTTCGCCATTATATTTTACTAGTGGGTTGCTGGTTGTTTATCCTAATTAAGAGCTTGAAACAGAAATGCTTGGCTAGGATTTATTGAAAAACAGACACAACAGCACACCTTCTAATTGCTACTTTACTCTACAATGCTATTTCACAAGCTTACAGTGAATGTTTTTGTTATTTCGTTAATATTTGTGTCTAGGTCTAAAAGGAAACAGTGAGGCTTTTTGGGTGATCATTCTATTGGTGGGCTGTTTAGAGTAGGCGTAGGTTGAACACCAGACAGGAAGTCTAGATCGCATAGTCCTCGTCAGTCCTGTCTCTGCTTCCATAACAAACAGTTCCTGTCTTCAGACCGCTCATTGATCTTTTTGTTGGAGCGCTCTGCTGATTCAGCGAATTTGAAACCAGTGGCTTGACGTTCTCCCTGCCACTCATTGCCCAGCCTTGCAGCTCGCTTTTCATTACTTTTGCGTGTTCCTTACTCTCAAGATTAAGCGGGGTTCTTCTCTCTAGTTCCCTCTCTGATACAGATGTTTTCTCCCATAATTGGACATGTCCTCTTTGGCCACAACATCTTCTCTTCCCTATGCATGATGCTCTGTTGACCCCTGGTGACCCTCCATGTAATCAATAGTGCCTTACCGGCCCTTCCCCTGTCCAGTGAGTTTCTGTCCGATCCCCCTACTTCTCTGTAAACCCAGCTACTTGGGTTACTGCTGATCACTACAACAGAGTCAAGCCAACAGTAGTTTTGATATTGATCAGCCTATAAAACACATAACCCCAAGGAAGCCCTTCCTGCTCTCTAGAGAAAATGCAAGAAAATCCACGATCAGGCTCTGCTTAATTCCAACCATGAGCACAGACACCACAAACATTGCACTGGACCCATGATCATCCTAAAACAACCATGAATATCCCACTTTCGGACAGATATGAACTTCCTCAGGCTCCCAAAAACAATATTGGGCTTAACTCTAGCTGTAAAAAAATTACAAAAACCTTCAGCACATTTCCTACCCATTCAATTGTGATGTGCGTGCCTCCATCATCCAAAATGCAATCTACACACAGAGCCCCAGACTAAAATGATGGTTTTAATTCCTTTTGCCATCTTATCCAAGCATCTATAAACATTCCATTTCAATCCATCCATCCAATAAAAAAATAAAACAGACTTAAGAACCTTTATGCAACTTAAATACTCACACTCTTTGCTATCCTTCATTTGCCAGTCTGTCAGCCATCTTGCTTTTGCTTCTAACCTCCTTAGAAAGTAAAATTGCCTTACGTGTTAACTCTTTCAGAGCTTTTCTAAGATCAGCAGTTAAGCTGAAAACGAATTTTTAAATAAAATGGGACGTTCATGCCAAATCCTAAATTAATTCAAACTATCCAATTCTAGGTTTTCAAATAGGACAATGTGTTTCATGACATAGTTACTTGTCCTAAACTCTAAATAAATCAAGGAATCATAACTGTATTTTTTATATCAAGCGTAATGCAGCGTTTTAAGCTGTTTACACAAAGGCGAGTTACAAAACAAAGGGGTAACCCCAGACACGTCACTAGGACCTGGGTAAAGAACGGTACAAGAAAAAATGGCCCCAGTGGACACAAACTTAAAAATTACATATAAACAACAACCCCACCTGTTAAATCAATTATAAACGATAATATTCATTTTAAACATATTTATTCATATTTGAACATTGGATACTCGTTTTCAAAAACATCACATTTGTTAGATGCAATCATGAAGCAGCGCCCCAGAGGGGAGGGAGGGAAAAGTGCTTCAATGTGCAAGTGTGAAGGTAAGTGAGAAAGGGAGGGCAGTGAACAATGTATACATCCAAATAGTCAGAAGCCAATCCAGCTTTATCCAGGGTTAACCTATTTACAAACCCATAATAAGGAGGGGACACCGTCAATCTATCACTATTTTCCAAGAAGGTAAACACAAAATAGTCGTTGATGTTTTGACCCAGGGATTGTATGTAGGCAATAGGTCCTTACAGTAGGGTCTTCATCAGGACCAAGTGGGGGCACACTTGGGTCACCTTTGCTGCTGTGAAATGGAAGTGTGTTCTTTAAAGAGAGTTAAAGAGCATCAGATTTTTCAAGCCTCCTGAAAATTGACAAATAAAAAATCACACAGACACAGGATGTCTTTGCATTAACCTGTTACCACAATTACGTCCCTTCTGACTTCGAAGCCTGAGGGCCTTTATATCTATCTTTTCACCACCAGCAACAGCGACCCAAGGGTGCCCCCCACTTGGTCCTGAAGACCCTACTGTAAGGACCCTATTTGGCCAACATACATGGCCACTGCCAAAATATCATCATAGACTCAAGTTAGGGCTCACCATTACATGGGATGAACTCACGATTGGTCGACATCCAGCCTGTGGTGTGGCAGAATTGGTTATGGGCCCATACTAAAAATGATCTAGTAGTTTTAAAAATCGCCTGCACAGCTATTGGGTGCCCTTTCCCCAGGACGTTCTGGTATGATGCTGTTTTTAAGGGACAGGTAATAGTGTAGCGTCTTGAAGGTTTCGTTTGCATAATTGTTCTGGTGCGTTAAGTACAGCGACCATGCAACTCTGTTATTTGGATAAAGTGCCTAGGCCACCAACACACGCACCTGCTCTAACGAGGAGTGCAGCATTCCCTTCACGACTGTGGTGTGATTGGAGAACCATCATGGCTCACTTTAAGGTCACCCTCTTGGTTACCTTGGCCATCAGCATGATAGTGTGTGCCTCCTTGAACCCTCTCTCTGGACCATATTTTTTATGTTGTGTCAATGATTTTCACAAATGAGGAAAGTAATTTCCAGTTTTGGCTTGCGCGCTTGACATCATGTGTCCATTTTTTAAAATAATTTTGTGTTCCCTTCTATTTGCCTCATATTCTGTGTTAAGGCCCAGTATGATTGGCCAGATGTTCATCTAGCTGCAGCTGGACTGCTTCTATGTGGTCTGGTAAATGGCATCTCCTTGCAGTTTTATTAAGAGGCAAGCAATATGCTCCCCTCTAGAAGGCCATGTAGAGTCCTGCCTTATATTTCCCCCTAGTTCAAATCCTATTAACTGACCACATGAGGGTGTGGTAGGTGGTTAGAGGGGCTTTTCTTTGCTTCAACATATAGATTTTTACCTTTTATATAAAATATTTTTAGATAATTTTAATTCGGAAGACATAGAAGCACATTTTAAGATCGTTTTTGCTCCAAATGTAACAGTTCCTTTTGGTTTTACAGGTATATAGATTTCCGTGTGCATGCTACAGTAGCATAAGAAACCTTATGCGTCCAGCCCATGGCAAAGGCCTTTGTTAGCAAAATGTGTCAGTTTAGGGATAATGCCAGGGTGGTTACATTGGTAATGACAGGATTGGGAGCAATGAACTCTCCTGCTGCAGGCCAAGGTGTTTATCCCCACAACCCTATTATTACCGAGTTACACCAGGCTTCCAGTGTGTAATTTGTATTGTATACAGATTTTTATTTATTTTAGCAACTAGGACCTTTCTCAAAGCCACAGGTTTTCCCACATAAGTGTCCACACCCCTCAACTAAAAGCATAAGAAGCATGCAGAGATCATCAGTGTAGGTGTCGTGCTGGACTGCTTGACTGCATCAACGGCGATCAGGGAAACATGACTGCAGATCTTGCAAGAGAAGTTGGCATGGAATGCAGGGAGGCCTTGCATGGTTGGAAAGTGAAGATGGCATGGCTCCAGGGTGGTAAATGAAAATTGCATTCTTGCTTGTGTAGCAATTGTAGAGGAACATGGCTTCATGCTGGTAGAAATAGATGGGTTGACAGTAGGTTATGTTATCAGATTTGTAAAGCGCATGGCTGCCCCAGCAATGGGGCGTCCCAGCGCTGATTCCAAATGGTCGATATGTCCTATTAATATGCCATGACTACATGAACAACCCTCTATGTCCCCAGGGACAATATGTTGTATAACAATGGTATTCATATGGGGCTTATTCAGAAACTGATACCTCGCCTGTGCATTAGAGGGATCTACAATGTAATCAGTATGGTTAATTGTAATTTGAATTAAAGAGCACAGCACAAACATACTTTCTGTAAAAATTGGTTATACATATTCATGTCCAGTAGTATGTGATATAAGTGAGTATACTGCAGATGGTGCAGTGCTCAGAATGTGAATATATTTACACAATGTACAACATAAGACACTGTACAATTCCCATTGGTTGTATATGTTTTTTCAAACAGTTGAAAATGGGGTAGTTGAAAGAGTACACAGTCCCTTTATATTCATTGTGGATAACAACCAAATGGAAGGGTTTGTTGACGTTTCGACCCTAGTGGATTTAAGGGGGTCTCCTCAGTATGTAGTCATGTGGGGCAGGGGTTGTGTAGACGTTTGGGGTGGATGCACCAAAGTAGCAGGCCCAAAAAACACCAGAAACGCCAAACTGTATGTATAGTGAGTTCATCATGGTTTCATGTTCTAGGAAACTTACTTAAATTAAGACGCCATGCTTTACAGACTTTGGCACAGATGCATCAAGCTGAAATCCGCTCGCAAAGGGGCAGATTCTCAGAATCTGCCCCTTTGCGACCGGTATTTTTGCATTTGGGATGCATCATCCAAATGCAAAAATCGCAATTTAAGAAATCGCAAAATTGTGATTACTTGCATTTAAGGTATCTCAAATTGAGATTCCTTAAATGCAATGCATTAAAGTAAAAAAAAAAAGCGATTTTGCTAATAGGGGTCGCAAATTACCATGAAGTTTAACTTCTTGGTAAATAGCAAAAACTTTGAAAAATGCCCTAAAGGGCATTTTTCACACACAAACATGCCCTCAGGGCATGTGTGTGTGTGCAAGATGTACCCATATGCAGATTTCAGGGGTGCAACAGGGTGTCCTTTTGACACCCTGGCACCCTTGAAATTGCAATCTCAATTTGCGATTCTCTAATTGAGAATCGCAAATTGAGATGGTCTTCCCTTTCATTCCTATGGGCCTCTAGGCCCATAGGAATGAATGGAGAGGTATTCCTTAATTGCGAGTCGCAATTTGCGAGTCGCAATTAAGGAATTTTAAGAAATCGCTATTTTTTAAGCGAGTTCTTCTTGCATAGCATTTTGCAATTCCTTATTAGCGAATCGTTATTTTTCGCTAATAAGGAATCGCAAAATGGATGCTTGATGCATCTGGGGGTTTGTTCTGTACTGTTCAATTTGTTACGAAACAGAATCCCGTATAAAAAACTGAGGGCCCAACATAGGCCTCCTTACTGGCTGCAGAGAGAGAGAAACAGTATGTCTTTACAACTGCCGAAAAATACAACACACTTACTGGGTAAAATACATACTTTTCCCAATCTTTACCGGCTCCATCAACAGCTGCAGAATGAAGATCTAAGTTCCAGGTCTCTTGACTTTGTTTGCGACTGTGGAATCGCTACTCTTCTAATGGTACTTCAAGGGGTTGTTGCACCTGTCCTAGGGTGCATCCAGTAGTGGGGTTTGGCAATAAGTTTTTTTTATCCCGTCAAAATTGGCACAAATGATGTATGTAGCTGTTTGCACGCCTCACCCCCTTAAACATGGAAGTGAGGTCTTGTGTGCTCACTGTCACATCCACATGAATGGAGGTGAACTGCTCTTCATCATGCAATTGCTGTTTTGCAGGAGGTCAATGGCTATAGGCTCCATATTCTCTTTCTCCCTATCTAGATGTTGTTGGACAGATGGCCTTGAGACCCGGAATCTCTGGGTCAGATCTGCCACTGGGGTCTCTAGTCGGCCTAATGCTGGCCCATCTAGCCCTTGGAGTTCCAAGAGTCTGCTCATTTGCTTGGGAAAGACCTTAGCGGGCTAGGCTTTCCATGCGGAAGCCATAACTATTAGGTCCCTACCCATGTTAGTATGGAGCCAAAGACTGCACCAATGGGTATTCCTGAGTGGTGGCTATCTGGCGCTTTGCTGACACAATTCAGTTTGCCTCACTGCATTTCTTCAGAATATTCACACGTGAAGCTCTCACATAAATTCCTTGCAGAAAGGAACCCGTTAAGCAATTTAAGGTTCTTTGAGATATTCCAGGCTATGCATACTCCCCATGCTCCCCGTCACTCAAGAGAGGCAAAACAATGGTAAACTAATTCTGGCGCCCAACGTAGGCTTTTAGGACATCACTTTACCACCAGCATAGACAAACATGAAATTTGGTCTCCAGAAGGGCACACTCTAATTTGCACTTGTAGGAAGAGTTCCTTATGTAGGGGTTTTTGATTTCTTAAGTCTGCGCCAGAAGGTTTCACAGTGACTTATAAAGACACATCAGTTAAGTAACTTGCACGCAGAAAAGGTTAGGAAATTATGATTTTTTTTGTCACCGGAAGACCAGTTGAAGGCTTGAAGAGGAATCTATAAATGATTGACATGCCAGGTGCAAATTAATGACTTTCTGCGAGCAAAGAGTGAAATTGTATGTGACAGAGTGGGATGAAGTCATGACGTGCAGTGTGGAAGGGGAGGGTTACTTGGCTGCTTTTACAGCAAGTAGTGAGATCACTGACTTAACGACAAAGATGAGAATCAAGAGGTTGAGAGACAGCATATTGGGAAAGAGCTTGACGCAATGGCTGGGCTGATTAACGTGATGCAAACAGTGCAGTGTCATTGTGGGATTGAGTTACCAGGGGATCCAGGAACTAGATATATCATGGAGTGGATGTGGAATAGATAATTCCGTTAGTGACTTAGTTAGGGACTAAATTAATAAAATTGACATGGACGGAAGTGTGCAACAGTGTTTGGTAGCGGAGTAATGGAGTGAAGGAATCCGCATAACTTTTACAGACTTCTGTGCATGATTATCAATACAGTATTCTATTTGTTATTTCTTGTAATATGGTTTAATGCCTTTTTTAATGGAGACAGAATCAGTTTTATAATGATCTGAGTTGCTTTTCTTGGAGAACCCTTAAAATGGACGACTGTAACTGAATTTGTGTGCGCCACAAGTTTAATCATCTTCCGTCAAATGGTTCTGTGTTTAATGAATATTTCATTCCAGCCTAATTCTTCTAAATTCATGCTCTTTGTCTTCTTTTCTGACCAGGATTATCCACGAGGATGGCTTCTCTGGGGAAGACGTGAAGCAGTACAAGCCTGTCGTCTACAGTAACACCATCCAGTCCCTGGCAGCCATTGTCCGTGCGATGGACACACTGGGCATCGAGTATGGAGACAAGGAAAGAAGGGTGAGTCGCCCAGCCTCCTTCTGAAAGCCCTCCACTAAACATGTTGCAAGGAATCTTTGTTGCGTTCTCTGGCAAATCTCGCAGCCGAGCTTCGCCTTTCGAGCCATTTGCATATTAATAAACCAACCTCTCGATAATGGATGTCTGCAAGAGCCGGGCCTGGCAGTGATGAATTATGCAGCAGTCTTTGCAGGTCTGCTTGGGATCTGAGATAGCTGGGTCTTTTTGCGAGCCGTCAGGCCATGGCCTACGTAGGTTGGCGCCATTTAAGATTGGGTTGGTGGCCACGCGGTGATGAGGAGGGTGACAGAAATTACTTGGATCATTCTCGTATCTTGCCTTCTGCTACAGTGGGTCAAGTGGAGTGAAATTAGAGTTAATAAACCCCAATAGAAGGGCTTCGACAATTTAAGCAGCCTGTCCCCTCTTGCTGCAGCGTGAAGTAGGAACCTTAACTGTGGTGATGAAATTCAGCAGCACTGAGCTAGACTTTACCTAACCGGCCGGCTGGCTTCCCAGTCACGACCATGTTACAAAATCATTTTTTTTAGCAACTGTGCGCTCAAGAGAAGGCTGGGCTTCCGCTCTATAAAAAAGGACATGGTCTGTTGATATATGTTGATGTACATTGTTTAGGTTTGGATTTTGTACAGTTCAGCTGTCAAGCATACCAACTGCTTACTGTATACGTAGCGTGAGCTTTGGGTCCACCCCTTTCAACGAGCGCCTTACCTTGATCAGTCTGTTTCAGCAATTGGCTTGAGACTTTATCAATCAATGCTTTGCTCTTCGGAGTAAAGTATTCTTCTTTCACCTTATGCTATTAGCTGTATAGGTGTATCCTTCTGCAACTACTCGGGTCTATTCTTCTCCAACTACTTCATGATGCACAATTTTACTCTCTCGTTCCACTTCTGATGGTTCCCTCCCGTGTGCCTCTCTCTAATGTCCTAAATCTTTCTGCGTTAGTGCATTAAACCCAGATCTATTCGCTTTGCCGATGATTGTTTAAAAATCTAGTACTCCTATCAGTAGCAATATGTATTGAACGAAAGCCAGTACTTTGTATGAAGGCGTGAATGTTGCATCACCAATGTAGGGATCCCTGGGAATTTCTTTCCAACATGGCCACAGCCAATAAGTATTGGTGACATGTTGGAAAAGCAAGTTTCTTAGACAATTGTTATATCACTGCAGGAATGTGTAACTGCTTCACGCTACACCAAGAGAGGCCTTTAGAGGTTGGAGTTCCTTGATGTTTTTCTATTTAGGTATCATGAAAAACTAAATTTTTTTGAATGACTTCGGTTTTAGGTTGTACTTAAATTTGTGTTTCAGGGTTGCTGTTTGTTTAGGCAAACCCTTGTACAACCTTTGTGCTTTTGGACTGGAGATGTAGCCCTCGTGATGGGACTAGACAAAAAGAAGTAGCAAGATGCTTTACTCTGTTAAAATCAGATGCTCTCAAGTCTGGGTAGCTTTCGCATGTTATTGTAGGATGCTCCTGTGGGAATGTGCATGAAGTAAACATTAAGCTTTGTGAATTCTTGCACCGTGGTCACATGAAAACCAACTCTAAAATAGTAACTATCACTACTAATTTAAATTTCTAATCATGCCTTTTTCCTGGTGTGTTCCTTTTCATTATTTTAATGGCGTTTTGGCTTATGTTTATATCTTTGGGTGGAACTGTGGGCCGGCTTTAGGGGAGTGCGACTGGTGCAGCTGCATCGGCCGTTGCACTCGGTGGGAAGTGAGCAGCGACGGGGGGGGGGGGGGGGGAAGGGGGGGGGGGGGGGGGGTTGGTCCTGTGTTTAGCAATAACTTACCGTTTAAAAACACCCACGGCAGAATTCCGTGTTCATCCAGTTACAGGCAGTGTCAGGATAACTCTTGGGATTATTGTTCCCACTAGAGAGAAAGATCAGAGTTTTGTCTAGTGGCAGTTTTGACTCGCCATAAAGTAGATCTGTGGGTTCAGATGCCTGCTGCAAAAGAACGCGTCCCGTGCAGATCACAGATCTGTATTTTATGTGGATAGCTGAGTAGATTATTGCTTTTGCCACAGAGATCCTTTTGTTACGGCAGTTCAAAAGATAAGGGCCAAATATAGAAAAGTGACTGATGCAAACTGTCATCAAAGAGCTGCATGCAAACTGCATAAAATAAGTTAGTACCCTATGTGTCCCCCCCAGTCTTTTATGATCTATTCCTAATGTTGCTGAAAAAGGTTTATTTGGTTATATTTACATTACATTGTTAGTAGTGAAGCCAGCCTTTACCAGTGCTTTAAAACAAATGAAATGTATTTAAGTGAGGGACTATGGAGAAATGAGGTGGTATTGAGGGAACCCGAGGAGGAGGTCATGGGGTCGCCAAAACTGATTGTTACACTGGGCACCAACAGCGCTAAAGCCGGCCCTTCCAACTGTATCCTTTAGTGCATTTTGGCCATAACTAAAATTTAAATTCTAACGTCCAAAAATATGAGCAAACGTGAGCGAATAGGTTTTATTCATATTTGTTTCATTATATTTGTTTTGCTTCGTTATTTATGTTGCATTGCTGGTTTTGCAGTAGGGATTTTCCTGGTTTTGTAGTTGTATGTTAATGATCTGAACAGGTGTGTAGTGCTGCAGTGCTCATATGCACACGCATATACTGTTTAACAATTGGTAGTATGTGCTTGTAGTTCTGTTCATTTCACTGTTTTGCCTGACCTTCTGCATGCGCTTGGGTCGCTTGATATGTGCTTAATCTCTGATCATAGGGGATCCCTCTCAGCAGACACATATGACACGAGGGACCCTAATGTAGCTTTGAGTGTGTGGTGGTATCTATTTTCCAAAAGCATAATTGGTCACTCTCACATGCGCGTCTTACAGGAAGAGATTTCGCTATGTGTAGAGGTCCACCTGCTTTCTTAGAGGTACACCAGTCAATTACGTCCCCTGACACACATACCGTCTGTTCTGTTATAGAAGTGACACTTGGATGCCACAGGTGCAGATTTACATCATGAAAAGGACAACTTTGACGTACCCTAAAAACGCGAGCACACGATGGGCAGGGCCTCGGCAGACTCCATGCTTAGACTGCAAATGCTGTGGCTGAAAGCCAGTCTGTGGACCATGGCTCACTAATTCAAAACTAATTGTGCTTTCCCAGAAGTAGGAGAACAGTTGCATTATTAATAGGGAAGCTCATCAGTGCAATGCTAGAATTGTCTTCAGAGGATGGTCATCTCAAACTGTATGCTAGCGAAAATGGGGTCACCCAAGACATCTAAAGGACCTGGGTCATAATTGGTATGGGAAACAAGTGGTCCTAGATCATAGTTCCATTAATCAATTAATGATGAAAATCAATTATTTAATCAGCAAGTGTAGTTACTACCTGCAAAGAAAAGGAAGAAAGCCCAATGCATTCACATATATCAAACGGTACCCATGGTAAAGTTTTAACCAAAACTCTTTAGAAAAAATATTTCATGGCAGTTTTTATTTTCAGAATTCTATTTAAACACGGTTTTACAATTTGAACACCTGGTTACAGCCAGGTGGTGAAATGAAGAGAGTGTAAGGAGGGTGCTCGTGAAAAGGAATAGAGGTATAGGAAAAAAATAGATCAATTGCAATCATTCAATAGATCAAGTCTGGGTTTAGACTTGTTGTAGGCCTGCCCCTGGTGTTACTTAGAACCAAAACGGTATTCCTTATTTAACAGAGTACAGTAAATTCATCATCTGTAGGTTTTTTCAAAAAACTGCAGGGGGTGTTGGGAAAACAGCAGCGGGGTGCAGGCCCCCGTTGGGTGGTAAGAGTCAACGTTTCGACCCTGGCGCTATAGGGGTGAGTCTACTCCTCAGCTACGGGTCTTCCTCAGGACGGGGGAAGGGGACCTATAAAGATTATTTAATGATTTCCCATCTCAAACTGTAGACCCCTCTCCGTAGAATTGTGTTGCAGGTTGGTTAGCAGCAAAAAACCTTCACAGATGTCTTCATTTCTCCAGTGTGTGGTACATGTGTCTAATTTGATTCATCTCAGTGGGTCTATGAATTTATTGCTCTGGTTCCTGTTAGCTGGAAGGATCATATATGCACATTTGGCCAACTCTCCCCTTCCAAAATTGTAGGCAGAAAGATGCTGTATCTTTGTGTAGCAGTTAGTTTCCTAATGAGCCTAGCAGAGGTCTTTACTGTATAATGTTCATTTTACTGGTGTGGTACAAACATGGTATATCCCCTTGATTCTCTGAATCACCTATTTTGACTTATTTCTGAGAGCAAGGGAATAGCACAGCCTACAGCATAGCCTCCCCCATCTCTGTTAGTCTTATCCCTCGTCCTAGGTTCCCAGTGTATGCTGTGTTGTCCGTGTTATCTGTGTCTGTTCTTCCAGACCACGCCGCCTTAACACAACTTGAGACCGCATTCTACCACCAGTTGTCATCAGTTTAATAGAGGTGGGTAGAGGAGGTCCTTTGTATTTAACCCTGTCCTGTGACCCTCTCCGATTTCTCCACCATCAAAGACATCTGAGCCTAAGCTACCATAGCACATCTGCTCCAGCGACTTGGACCCCTCAGGAACCACCTGGTCATATCCACACCCGTGGAGCTGGCAAACCTCGGTGAGCTACCAGGGCACCCCAGATACACTAAAAATCAGCTCATTCTCTTGTGGATTTAGGGAAACCTTATATGCGAGACCTACCACACCACACACCCAGGGCACTGGAGCTTAGGGCATATCCATGCCAAAACATACCCTAGGAGGTCGCACTTTACTCATAAATGCACTTTACATTAATTATGGTACTGATTATCAGTGGTCTGCCTAAGTCATTCAGATACTTGGATGATTAAAATGTGCAATGTACGCCTGCATTTTCCCATGCTGTTGTAACAGAATATATATCATGTTAATAGAGGGGTAAACGTGTCACTGCAGCGATATGGCTGCATCTATATAATGACTTTCTACAAGGGGGATTAACATGGATTAAATGTTACCTACAGGTTTCAGACCATCATTGGCATACTGCATGCATGTAGGAGACAGTGGGGGCACTTTGTGCATAAGATTGTTTATCAGGAAATATCAACACTTGCAAAAGGTTTTCTCTTGGAACTCAGTTTGACTGAGTGACACTATGGTTATCTATTCCTGGCTTAATATAATTGTCTAGAGTTTCTGAACCGATAGTCAAGACCGTATCATCTCTCTAGTGAAAAAATAGCTTTTTCTGTGTCAGTCTGTGGGACACACCAGGCTTATTGGGTACAAGGTCCCATATTTCAATGAGGCATTAAGATACACCATTTAAATACTAGAGAACAGCTAAAAATAAGAGCACACGTTGCTACACATTCACCCTACTATTGCTTTACTGATTTGTTCCTCCTAGCGACAATCCGATCAGGATTTAGAAACATGTTTTTTTGGCGTTCCTGGAGTATTGTTAGCAACTGTAGAACAAATGATTGCCTCTAAACTCCATACATTTATGCATATTGGGGCTTTGAAGAGAACATGTCTGGCAATTTTGATTTTAATCAAGTTGGCAGTGCCATGGAATAATTTATGCCAAACCAGGGCATTTGGTGGCTTCCATACAGGTATCAATTTCTCCTTTTGGAAGGACTGCCAGAGAACTTTATGTATATGTGAACAAATGCAATATTACCTTCTAAGATGCTCTAGTTCCAGTCCTAGCTCTTCAGATGGGTGTCGTAAGTACAATATTTTGCCCCTTTGGGGTCGTACAACGGAGCGGCACAAACTATTGTTAAGAGATAAGTTAGCCAGAGAGGTTTCTTGGTGCTGTGGGTACCACCTACAACCCAAAACATAAAGTGAATTTTCCTTAATAGAGATGACCCAAGTAGGCGTCCATTCACTTCCTAGCAGTTTGTGTGGCCTTTGTGAAATAGGTGAAAACACTATGGCACATTCTGCTTTTTGGCCAAATTGACAACAAGGCAGATTGTATTTCCCTAGTAAATAAGCATTTAGAACCTCTTACGTTCTTACAGGTCTTTTCAAATGTCTTACCAATATTTTAAATGCTATGGAGATACAGCAGAATGCAAATGGCCATACTTCAGTACCTGCTGAACAAATTCAGCCTAAAATGAAAATATAATATATTTGTAATGTGTATGTTTAATGTATATCAATAAAGGAAACATTCCTCCCAGATCCATCGCCCACATTCACCTGTTCATAGAGAGCAATTACAAGCAGTTTTGTGTCCGTTAAGAGGCCCTACAGTTATGTCTCAAAATGTAAGGTAATTCACACAAGACAGTATTCTTTTAGTTGTTGTAGGTATTCTGTCAACCCATTTATAAATTGTTAACGTTGTACAGGTGACCTACTGTCTCTTAGTGGTTTAACAAAGTCCAACAAACGTTTCCTTTCAGGATAGCCGAAAAAAGTCACCTCTCTTGCCTGTTAAGTTATTTTTTTTTCCTTACGCCCGATCCTTACCTTAAAAGAAACACTTAATATCGCTTGATTTCTGCGGCACAAGCTTGAAACAAGTGTTCATGCAGGAATATTGATTTTGTGTTTTGTTCTATCTACTCCTGAATTTGCCTGTATTGTTTGGAATCTTAATTTATAATCCCTCACTCTTCTGACGTCAGATTTAATTGTCTTTATTTTGTGACACTTTAGGAGCACCTAGTTATTTCAATGGATTCATCCGGAAGTGTACCCTCGTGTGATTTGCCTTCATGCTGCGGTTGTGCACTGCTTTAGATAGTAAATGTTTCGACCTTCTTTGCTTTCGCTAATATAAAATAGGTATTCTGTGACCTATTTTGCTTCCATTAGAGTCACAGGGGTGATTGTTCTCAGACAATTTGATATTTTTGACACCTGTTAATCAGTTTTAACGGATTGTTCAGAAGCGTAGTCACATAATTGTTGACCAATTAGAAAACTATAGCAACCCATCAGATTGAACAAAACGGTGCAAACTGCATTTGTCGCGTACATCTATTAAGAACCCTGCTCTGTGCGAGCAATTGGCTGTTCAAAAGCTGCCACTGATTCTTTATATGTTTTTTTGCATTCGAACACTTACCATCTTCTCCTCCACCACGCATGCCGTGTGATAGGTGGTCACTTCTCCACACAATTCACTGATAATCACGAATAGTAACTGTGCATAGGTACATCTGTTCAACTTTATATCATACTGTATTGTATTTATCGCATTTGCTTTATCAGGAATTCTCAGTCACTCTAAATCAGCATTTTTATATGCCCTTCATACTCCCTGTTGCAATCCATTGATGTGCAATTTCCAATTTACTTGATTTTTATACTATAACTCAGTTGCGGTGTTTCCTAGGTAAATTGTGAATTCTTGAATAACTTGTCACTGGTTCAATCTCTAGGACATTTCAAGGTGATCTTTCCATCCTCCCATCAAGTGAGCCCTCACTCCCGACGACCCTTGCAGCGCATGTCCTTTTCAGTGAAATCACCCAGTAAGGTTTTTCAAGATTTAAAAAACGTACTATTCGCACAAGCTAATATTTGTCCTACTGAGTCCCAGCTGTTTGGCAGCATCTCTGAACTATTGCTGATGAGTGCAATATTGTTCACCCATCGTCTCTACCTCCTGAACAAATTTCAGGTTGAAATGTTTTCTTATCCATTCAGGCTTATTGGACTCCTTTATCTAGCTGGACCCTCGGCTGCCTCCAGGGCACTTGTTCCAGCGTCTTCATAAACTTTACATTTACAAATGCTTCTTGATTGCTTGGCTACTGAGTTCTGTTAAAAAAGAAAGTAAGTATACATGTAAATGACGACATTCTCTAATCGATAGTGAAATAGGTAAAATGATGAATGAATGAATGAATGAATGAATGAATGAATGAATGAAGCAGGATTTGTATCGCGCAACTTAGCCCCAGAGGGCGTCAAGGCGCCTAACCAAATGAACTCGTATGATCAGAGAGCATGATTAGTGGTAGGCCTTGATGAAACACCACGTCTTTAAAGCCTTCTTAAAAAGAACCATGTTGGGTTGGGATTTAATCTCAGAGGGGGGGGCATTCCATAAATTAGGGGCCACGGATGAAAAAGCTCTTCCGCCCCATCTGACCTTGTTTGTCCGAGGGACGGTAAGAAGGTTCTTGTTGGCAGATCGAAGATTTCTGCTAGGGGTGTAAGGACTCAAAAGGGAGCTTATGGCCTCAGAGCTGCTGCCGGATAGGGCACTGAAAACTAGGCATAGGATTTTAAAGGAGACTCTAGACTGGATAGGGAGCCAGTGGAGACTCTTCCTTGCAAGAGAAACAGAAGCGGTGTTAGGGACGCCCAGAACGAATCTGGCAGCCGCATTCTGAATGGTCTGGAGGCGTTGGATGAGGCCTTTATTGATGCCTGCATAAAGGGCGTTACAATAGTCCAGCCGTGATGTAACTAAGGCTACCACAGTCTGTTTGCGAGCTTGAGGAGAAAGATAGTGGGCGATTTTTCTAAGTATATTGATCACTCCCCAACAGGTGGAAACAGTTCTATTAACCTGTAGTGACATGTCTAAAGAGGTGTCAAAAATCACGCCAAGATTCCGGGCGGAATTTGACGGTACAGGACAGGCTCCAAGAGAAGAAGGCCACCATTCATTGGACCAGCTGTTTTGATCCTTTCCAAAGATCAGGACCTCTGTTTTCTCTCCGTTCAGCTTCAGGGCGTTTTGAATCATCCAATCGGAGACAGCTTGCATGCAATTCCTGAAGCTGAACGCGGAGGTACTCAACGAGTGGGAGAGGGACACCATGATCTGGGTGTCATCGGCGTATGACACCACCTCCATCCCCTGAGCTCTTACTAGTCTAGCAAGTGGGGCCACATAAATGTTAAAGAGGGTTGATGATTCAAGTGCATTCTGTGCCTTGGTAATAAAATGTACTTTTACAAACCAGAGGAACCCACACTTCACGTTATTTCAACAAGTCTTATTCAAGTGAAAAAGAATGAACAACAACTAGTCTGTTAATCTCGGCTATTATTTACGCCTTTTAATCGTATTTTGGAATGGTCGAAACTGTTTTTTAGAAAGAGAAGAAGACTTTCTTCACATACATGACCACACAATTTTGTTGTTTATACAAAAACATATATACAAAAAGAGTGAAACATACAATTATTATGATTCATTTCATGATACACAACATTATATTCAAAAATGAAAACAAAGGCGGCAAAAGATTATTTTAAAGTGAAAAGGATGTCAAATTATTTCAAATGGACATCAACACAAAACTACATTTCTTTTCCAAATACTGAACTGTCATCAATCAATGTAGATACTCAGTGTGAAATACATGACAACAATGTTTACAAAAGATAAGGCTTAGTCTTCAAAAAAGGATTTTATCCTTTTTGCCGACGCGTTTCGAGTGTGGGATCCTTGTCCCCAAACTCTCATCAGGGCCAAATCAATCGTTTTCCCAATCCTTATCCTAATAATAAAAAAAAACAAATTGTACATACTTATTAGGACAGCTTCCCTCAACCTTCTCAGTCTATTTATTATCTGCATGTTATGCACTAAAGTGCCTTACCTCAAAGTCGTGGAGGTGAAGGTCACTCTTGGAGCTTGTGAATAAAGCTGTGTGCACGTTTCTAAAAAAGGGGATTGTTTTATATTTATTAGCTGCGGTGATTCTACAACCATTTCTTTTTTAAAATATACAAAGTAGGTGGCAGGACATTCATACCTGCGATTGAGTTTCTCGAGAAATCAGGTGTATGAGCTATTTTTTCTCATCGTTTTAAAAAAAAAAACGGGACCACTTGTAATTCCAGTTTCTTTCTGTGAAAAGAGTAACCAAAGCGGCGTGTTATGTCTGTCTCTACATTTTGGTTCTTAGCCATTGTTCTCATAGGGGGACTGCTAAACTACTCACCGTGAGCTTCCTCACGCTGATCGCGGTGTCTCACAACAGCCTCGGTTAGCGGTAACTGTTCACTGACTGTGAATCGGTAACATGAAAGTACCCGTTAGGGATGCTGTATCAAACGCAAGGAATGCGAGCGTTTGGAAGCAAAGGATCCGCGCTTACCTATTTCTTAAAGAAATAGGTAAGCGCGGATCCTTTGCTTGCTTCCAAACGCTCGCATTCCTTGTGTGAGTAGTTTAGCAGTCCCCCTATGAGAACAATGGCTAAGAACCAACATGTAGAGACAGACATAACACGCCGCTTTGGTTACTCTTTTCACAGAAAGAAACTGGAATTACAAGTGGTCCCGTTTTTTTTAAAAAAAACGATGAGAAAAAATAGCTCATACACCTGATTTCTCGAGAAACTCAATCGCAGGTATGAATGTCCTTCCACCTACTTTGTATATTTTAAAAAAGAAATGGTTGTAGAATCACCGCAGCTAATAAATATAAACAATCCTCTTTTTTAGAAACGTGCACACAGCTTTATTCACAAGCTCCAAGAGTGACCTTCACCTCCACGACTTTGAGGTAAGGCACTTTAGTGCATAACATGCAGATAATAAATAGACTGAGAAGGTTGAGGGAAGCTGTCCTAATAAGTATGTACAATTTGTTTTTTTATTATTAGGATAAGGATTGGGAAAACGATTGATTTGGCCCTGATGAGAGTTTGGGGACAAGGATCCCACACTCGAAACGCGTCGGCAAAAAGGATTAAATCCCTTTTTGAAGACTAAGCCTTATCTTTTGTAAACATTGTTGTCATGTATTTCACACTGAGTATCTACATTAATTGATGACAGTTCAGTATTTGGAAAAGAATTGTACTTTTGTGTTGATGTCCATTTGAAATAATTTGACATCCTTTTCACTTTAAAATAATCTTTTTCCGCCTTTGTTTTCATTTTTGAATATAATGTTGTGTATCATGAAATGAATCCTAATAATTGTATGTTTCACTCTTTTTGTATATATGTTTTTGTATAAACAACAAAATTGTGTGGTCATGTATGTGAAGAAAGTCTTCTTCTCTTTCTAAAAAACAGTTTAGACCATTCCAAAATACGATTAAAAGGCGTAAATAATTGCCGAGATGAACCGACTAGTTGTTGTTCATTCTTTTTCACTTGAATAAGACTTGTTGAAATAACGTGAAGTGTGGGTTCCTCTGGTTTGTAAAAGTATATATTGGCCCTATCCCACTTCAGTCCATAGGGCCACACCCCCCAGTTTTTCATTGGTAATAAAATGAACATAAACTATGACTGGTCTCAGGTGGATTTAACAGATTAAGGAGAGTTGTTTTTAGTCCACACCCGTGCTTAAGACCCATTATGAATTTACAGTGGGCTTACAGCCCACCCTTTGCTGCTTACCATTGGTTGACTTTATTGTCATTCTTATTTGCTTGCTTCTAATTTGCCAGCTTTCCTCCTTGCCTCAACTCGTCCATCTTGTGTTTGTCCCTCCTCTGGAGCATAGCTTCTTTCCCATCCTTTTGCTTGGCCAACTCATATCCTTCCACTGCTCACTTTAAATGAAATCCACGTTTTCTTTTGGTAAAGCACTTCTGGCTTAACCACTGCTTATTTTCCAGCATCACTCATTTTTGATTCTTCTAGTATTGCTTTATTTTACAATCTTTTGATGTAGGTATAGATTTAAGCAAATTCTTAAGTGTTTTGGTTCCCTTCACTTTTGTCACATCTGAGACGCAGTCAGACTCATCTGATCTAATTTGTATTTTAAAAATACAATAAGCTATTGAACACTATATAATATATTTATTCCACCCAAATACGGAGAAAGAAAGGAAAAGGTGGAGTGCACCTATGCTCTTTTTTTATGTGCTAAATTTTTCAGCGTTTCAGCTCTTGCCTAACAATGAAAAGTGAGAACTTCCATCCTTATCTCTTGTGCATAACAATAAGTCTCTATTGATGCTCATACCATGGAACATGGACGCGTCCCACCCTAATTGGTTTTGCAAGTATGGACCGGAAGAGATGATGGTGATTTTCTAGACCATCTGCTGAAAAGCAGTGAGTTAAGAATCCTGGTCTACAGTCACTAGTTTGAATTATTGGCTTGTGGACACCACATGAAATTGCTTTGCCTTAGTTTATCCACTTGAAAGCTAAGACCCTGTGGTTCCTTCCATTAAGGGATTAAGTCAGAGTGAGTGGATGGTGATGTAAACTCTTACAACTTGTAGTATCGGAAATTATTACAGTAATCGTGTGTACGGAATCCAGCTGGCATGCAATGGGGAGGGAGGTTCACGGGCTTGTCATGAACTTTGAGGGCTTCCGTCCCCACTAAAGAAAGGGACTCACAAAGGTAAACCAGCCTCACCCCCATTAAGTCAGTACTCTGGATGATGCCTTCCTAATGGTCTGCATAGTGGTAGCATCTCTACTGTCATTGTACTATGACTGAATCAAGGTTTAATGATTTACTTAAAATAATTGGATTCTTTTGGGTCAGTTAGCCACATTTATAGACGTCCAACAACTATGAGAGAAATTACTTAAAGGGGCCATACCAGTGCTTAACTTGTGCCGGTGGTGTTCCGGTGATCGTCACCGGCACTTAATTGTCCTCACCACACTTAAGAGACTCTGCCACATGGTGGCTCTGCTCATCTAATTTAGAGATCAGCTGAACAACGGTTGTTTAGGAGTGCAATATACATAAAAAAATACTGTCTCTCCAGCCATTTCCTTAGCTTTGGGGGCCTGGAATAATCTGACCCATCGCACTTGCAGGCGAGAGAGATGGTTAGTAGTTGTTTTGGTACCATCTGGCATTAATGACCGGGGCTTTGGGTAGTGCAAGCTGCAGTGGCCTCCTGCAGGCCCCTGGCACTTATTATGTTATATATTAAGCGCTGGGCCGTACACAGGAGAAGGAAAAACTGTTCTCCTTGTACAGCCCTTCTTTGCCAGTAGTCCTTCTAGAGTGGTGCTTTGTTTGACCTCTACTTGGGTTTTTAGATGTACAGCAACATCCACCAGATGCCCCTTTAAGAAGACACCATCACGTCTGCAAACTGCGGGTTCTCAGGTTAGAAGACTAAAATCAAGCAAGCTTGAGATATTCCCTCATCGCGACGCTAGCATGTGCTGACGTTAGGTGAGACCTGTTATTTAGTCCACTTAAGGTCAGGATCAGGCCAGAGCAGCACAATAGTAATTACTGTGCATTAGCCGCTGCACTTGCAGCAATTGGTAAATTAGTTGCTCGACATCTGGGCGCACATCGCGCCCCAGAATGAGGTTTTTTCCCCTCTGTCTGATAAATTGTCTGTGGCGGATAGCTTCAGCATGGGAAATGTCATTTTTAAGCTTCGAGACCTCATTCCCTCGGGGCTTAACTGTCACAACTCTGACACAGACTTTGCATTCAGAAGGGGCTCGGTAATAAGGCTTCTTACTAATGAAGATTTGGCCCTGAAACCTTTGGGGACATGAAGGTGCTCCTTTAAGTTTGTAAAACACAATGGGGTAGCTGATCCTCTAGGTGCACCTGCTAAGAATATAAATTCTTGTAATGAAAGACTAAAGATGGCGTTCCTCGTTGCTCTCCCAAGTCCCGGTTTTGCAAACCAAATCCGGATGTTGGTAGGCGGATGAAATCACTGCAGCCTGCAGATGTAGGGTGACCAGGCGACCCCGTTTTGCCAGGACAGTCCCCGTTTTTAACCAGCTGTCCCAGCAAATTTTTAAGAAATGTAGCTCGTGTCCCGGTTTTTAGAGAGGGGTGACTGAAAACTGTGCGAGGTGTTTTTTATGCTTTACAGAGCAGGGAAAGTTAGCAGTTGTTTCAAGAAAGCAATTTAATTAACAGGCAAGCTACTGGGCTTAAAAATTACATTTTATGTATGTTCTTACTGCCTGTTCTGTAATTCTCTGCTGAGGAGCGATCTCATCGCTTGAAGTAAAATTGTAGTCCTACTTCTATGTTTGTGAAATGTCCCGGTTTTTGGCTTTAAAATTCTGGTCACTTTATGCAGATGTTTAGCTAACCAGTGAGGGCTGGAAGGTTTGGAGCTTTGGGATGGCCCAACGTGCACCCAGGAAGTAAACTGGCCTTTCTCCATTCTTTACAAAGGTGGGCAGTTCAGTTGATGACCCTGCAGTGTAGGCTGCGGGAAGGCTGACTCATCGCTAAAAAGGGCAGCCATCTTACAGTGGAGTTAGGAGCAGGGTGAGCAAGACCAGGGAAGCAGACGAGACCAACACTATGCTTGTCAGGGGCGCAGAGAAGGAAATGAACGGAGAGGAGGCTTAAAAGCCAGTTAATGCTGGGGTGGGGGTGTAGAGTTACTGTCAATTCCTGCTCTCTTTTTATAACCAAGAACATCTGGGTGTTGCAGTCTCATTTTTAAAAATAACTGCATTCAACAGAAACCATCATTTAAGGGTACATGATTTTTGTTAATCATAGAATTTAGAATGAAATGCACTTGAAGATAAATTCTAAATCTTTTCGTTATACCATTTTACACCACCAAGGGGAAATCTTTTAGCAAATAAATAGGTAATTCTCATGGCAAGCTAGAGAATTTAAAGGCAATTAAATAGTATTTTATTTTTAAATTATATACTTTTTCGTAATGAAAAGATGTTCTTTGCCTTCAAAACCGTATAGATGAGCAAATAATTATAGCAATGCTCCCACAAGCCGCAGTTTTCATATAGTCTTGGGACTGCAGAGAATCTTGGATTGGAGGAAGGTCATTCCAGGTTCAAGCGGCTCGTTGAATTACCTCTACATCTTAGACAGGCTCAGGACCTGCTTTTTTTTAGAAAACAACTTAAAACGTGGCTGTTACAACAATAACTACTGGTGGGGTGATTCTACATGATGCGTCAGTTTCGAGATTAGCCCGAGACACTCCTTGTGAGTATCCGCTTGCTTTATAAATATCTAATTTCATTTAATTTCATTTCAGAACTGACTCTGTAATATCTATAACACTCTATTTTTGAGGAGTATTGGTTTGGGTTTAGTGACTAGAATTGGCTAGTCTTACCCTATTCTTGAGCCATGCCTCTTAAGTTTGAAATATCACTTGACCTGGAATGCACAAGATCATTCATGTCAAATCTGCCTTGGTTTAGCGTGGCACAAACATGCAAAAAACAACCCAGACAGACGCGGTCATTCATGAATTTCAAAAAAGAGGCTTTCCCAATGTTTTGTGGGTATTTTTGGAGGGAAGGGGGGTGAGTTTTCTATAGCGCAACTCAATCCGAAGGTATCGGAGCGCTTTACATGAGCATCAGTTGCATTATAGCCAGACATATATTTATTTTGTAAGGCACTAGGAGATTACGTTATTTATTATTATTATTATTATTTCAAAGTTTTATATAGCGCGAACAAGATCTTCGCAGATATCAGAGCGCTTTACATAGAAGGGTACATGAAGGAACAAAGTCAAATAGGTAAATCAATAGATCATACAGTACAGAAGGGTACATGAGGTAAAGTCAAATAGGTAAATCAGTAGATCATACAGTACAAATAATACAAATAGAATCACAGGATGTTGAGCGGCCCTGCCGAGAATCGAACCCAGTTCCCCAGCTTCGAGGTCGACCGCTCTAGCCGTCCGAGCACACGTGTCAGCAGGACACGAGTTAACTTGTGTAGAAGTGGAAACTGCGGATGGGTGGAGAGAACCAGGGCCTCTCAACCTAACCATGTTTCTGCTGTTGCTACTAAATGTCTCTTACAGGTAATCTCCTAATTTATGTTTTAACACTAGCACTTTTTGCTGTACTTGACATCCGTGCAGGCAGTCTTTCTGCTTAATTTCTCTTTGGTTGACTTCCAACTTGGCGTCATCTACAGGTTATAGATATTGGCCTTGTTGCTGACTTTTTTTTTTTTTTTAAATGCCAATGAACAATATATATGTAACCTACCCCTCTCATCTCCAGCCTGTTTGGTTTTCCTGATTCGATTGTCCCCTGTAAGAATTGGCCCTGCTGTCCCCTCGTTGCTGTGTGTGTTTTTAGTTGTGCTTCGCACTTGCACGGTAGCACCAGTAGGGACACACAATTAAATTAGTGAAGGCATGCTTGCTCTAGTTCCCAAACTATACTCTTTGAGTACTTATTTTTACATGGAATGTCAAAAATGCAAGCATGGTTCACTGAAAGACGGGCTTGTCACATATGTTAAAGCGTTCTCTTGATCCTATTCATATTATTGTTAAATTTTTTATTCAATTTTAGGAACGTCATTGACTTTTTAATTATATTTTAATTTTTAATTATTTTTTGTTGTAATTGCTTTTATGTAAATGTTTATAATAAGGATTTGCTCAAGAGTGGTTCACTGATGCTTCTGGGTGCAGGTTGTTTTTGCTGGCATGCTGTAGTCTGCTGCACCTTTTACTCTTTGATCCATCACTGACACTCACCAGCAGGATGGCCAGTACTCCACCGTCTGATTCTCCAGAGTCCGATCCTCCAGAGTCCTGATCTGCTGCACGCTTTTGGCCTCCCAGTGCTGTGTCTCAAGTACAGCTATCAGGGTTTCTTCGTTCTGATCTTTGGCACTCTTTATTCCATCTCGCCTACAGATGGCTCTTAGCTGTCTCTTGTCCAAGACCGTTTGTCAACAACACATTACATATTGGCTTTGGACGAGCTCCTTGCCCATGATTGGATGGCTTTCTTGTCTATCTCAATTATCTGTACCTTTTTAACTGTCTTTTCTCCCGATTTGGTGTTTGTCTCGCCCCTGGAGCAATGCTGATTTACATTGATTCTGATTGTTTCAGTGTGCTCTTTCATTTCTGGCTTGAGAGCACTCTGTTTTTATTGTTCTCTCAGACCTTCATGGGAGCAAGTCTTCTTTTCATGCTGTCTACTTTGCCTACTTATTTTTCTAACATTTCCGAACCTGCTCTTTTTTTGCTTTGACCCTCCCCCTCACATGGTTCTTTTAATTTTTTTGAATTACTTTTTTATTTTAGGAGGCCCGCCTCCTCCCGCTCTGGACCCCTTATCCTGCATCAACTCTTCTTCCTGGATGTGCCACTGTCCCTCCATGTTCAGTTTGCCATTTTCATTTATTTTGTTTTCAAGAAGGCCTAGCGGCCGCAATGTGTTCCCACATTGCTAGATTCTCTTTCGGTGCTCCTGTGCACTTCGCTTAGTTTCTACTTTACTGTTCTAAAATAGCTACCTGCCAAAACCCTCCGTGGCGATGTCATAACGGTAAAGTGAAAAAATCCAAAATGGCCTCTGGTGTCTCACAACAAATGCTGGCACATGGTGGACATTTTGGAATCTTTTTTTAATGAAAGGAGACCATTCTAAGAAAGCCACAGTTTGTAAACATCCGTTGATACACGGACAGCCATTTTGGCTCTTTAACGTTGCTATTCTAACATGTCTGATAGGCATTTTAGAGCGGTGCAATAAAAGACAAACAAATTGACAAAGCCAATAGGTCGGCACTCACTTTTTAAAGGTGAGACCTGTAAGCTTTGCCAATGCTTGTTTTTCAATCATGGAACATAGAAACAGCTGTGCCAGTATGGTTCAGCTTTGATGTTAAACTTTTACCTTTCTTTGTCTCCCAGTATCCCCCCCCGCACACACACACACACACACACACACACGTCATTCTTCTTTCTTCTCTGGTAGCCCGTTCCAGGGTGATCTGCAGCACCCTTGGCTCTCACAGCCATCACCAGGCCTCACTCAGCTGACAGTGCTGCCAGCCGTGGTGTGCAAGAACCTTCATAATTTTACTTTGTAAGTGGCATAGATCGCTACCCCATCCCATCTACCATTTGACACACAATTTAATTTGTTAAAACCGATACACTTGGCCTTGTCGTTGCTCGCTCTGGATCCTTTCTACTTTTACCTAGTAGAGTACTCCAGCCGCCTTTCACCAATGGATTTACAATTCCTCTCACTGTTTGGCTTGATATAGGAAAATATGGACTGTCTAGTGTGTCTGAACAACCGGGCGCCAGCAGCCACAAAGAACCTTAATGCTTGTTAACTCCACCAGAATCCTCACAGAGAGCTGGTTGATAATCGGCCAATCATCTTTGACCTGCTAAAAATCAGGTGCAATTCAAGACCTTGGAAAGGACAATGGCCAAGAAAGACCTGCACAATATGAGGGTGCTGCCACAGTTCTTTTTAACTGGATCCGAAAAGCACGGTAGCGAACCATGAATAACATTCAATTTCAACACTGAATTTATGAAGCTTTTCAGACCCTATGAATATTTTATTGCTACCCGGAAAGAAATTCGCCTTGCGGATTACAGCCTGGCAGATAGTGAAAGCAGGTACTTCCATCTATTACCTCCATGTCTTCTTGAACAAGACCTTATGAAAAGGGAAGCAAATTGTTAGTCATATGAGGTGCTCCGCTTTCGCTGCTTGTAGAAGTATGAAGGTCTGTATTCGTCCACCGATGCTATTGAATTATTTGCTGTGATCCAGTCCCATCCCAATCTGTGCCTCATGGGTTGATGGTAAGGGAAGATTTCGTTCTTGTTCAGTTTGTAGCATTTAAGCTCACAAATCGCTCTCCCAAAATGTTCTCATAGTGGCTCTTCAGTGTTCTCCGTATGGACTACTGCTGCATAAAGTAAGCTATAGATGTCTCTTTGCAATCAAATGGCCACATTCAGTTTGGCGATAGCTGTACACAGGGGCAGTCCTCTGTAATGGTGGAAGAGCATCGCCCCACTGGTCAGTCAGTTGCAGAAGAATGAAACATTGAAACAATATTATCATTTTATTTTTCTGCAAGGGGCTCTGGCTGACGGTATGTGCATGTGGGCCTGGCCATTACAGGCAGGAGTGGTGGGCATTTAGAAGTGCGCATGTAAGTTTGGCCGGCTGTCTGAGGCCGGCCAAACAGACATGCGCACTTCTATTTCTCTAACCCAGCTGCATTCACAGCCGGGTTGAGGAAAGCCGCAGGCAGTGTCTGAGCAGCAGAGCAGGCCGCTCAGAGCAAACCTGGCGCTGCTCTTATAGCATGAGAGCAGCGGCTGCATTGGGTGAAAAGCCTATGCCCTCCCAGAGACTGCCAGAAGTCAAGCACAGAGGCGGTCTACTGTGTCTGGGCGGCAGAAGGTAAGGTTTATTTTTTTATATTATTTTTTTTCCTGATTCCCCGCTGTCCTCTACCCCACCCCCCCTTCTTTCTTTGTGCCAAGCTGCCACTTGCTGTACAAAAAAAGTATGTGCATGCAGTTCATCACCACAGGGATGATGGTTTCCAGGTAGACAATCACTTTGCAGTCAACCCAAGGCTTCATAAAGCCCACAGGAGATGCCACAAGATATTACATGAGACTTCCAGGCAGCCGCTGCCATCCATGTCGAGAATGCTCCTTGGAGTCTAGCACTTTGTGGTTTGAAATGATCCATGTGCATTAAAAAAGCTTCAACCTTTCCGAAAGGGGCGGTACTGTGCTGGGGCACTGGATACGTGGCAGCCCGCAGTAATTGAGCTGTGATCATGGAGGCTGTGGTAGGAAGGAGTTGTAGGCTAAGATCAAGAATGGGGCACATGAGAACAGGCTGTGCACCTCACATGGTAAATACCAATCCTGTGGGATGAGTAAATACCACCTATTCTGAGGTTGAATTCAGAAACCAGGGCATTGCTCGTAGAATTTGTTGCTTACTGAACCAAATTACGCATTTTTTATTCGCTAGACATTGTCGGCAGGTTTAATATACCTAGTCAAAATTTCCAGATGTAGGATAATGACCGGCGTGCTTGGAATTCTGATAAATGCGGTACAGAAGTTACTACACCACAACAAGTTTAAGACCCCGCTGATGATTGGTGGCCTTACAAGTGGTATACTTCTGTTTTTGTACCAATTCACCACTGTTGAAGAGATCAGCAATTTGGTGCCTCAGGAGAAACGCATTTAGTACCACAACACCCCAGATCCCCATTAGCCCCCCCCCCCTCCCCTCCCCTCATCCACTCTTGCACATGTGGAAATAAGTCAATGTGTATTTGCATCTGTTCAGAATGTATAAGAATAAAGTAGGCTGCGCTGAGGGAGAGGGTTGGCAGACACGCCCATGCCACTGGGAGCACGTGACCACAGGGTGGTGTGTGGCCTAGGGCTTGGCAGACAGCAAAGGCTCGTGCTGTACTTGCACAAGGCCTTGCTGTATTTCTTAGCTGAACGCTAAAGCTCACGAAGAGGTGAAATCTGCCATTAATCATTTAAGAAAACCTGACTGCTAAATGCAGGTCGCAGCTGCTGCCGCATTAAAAGGAAAACACATCATCAGTGAAAAGCCCTGAGTGCAGTCTGTAATTGATGGAATCCCCCAGGAATTGTCCAATCACTGCAGCGAACTGGGAGCTCGCGAGGGCAGGAGTGAAACCGAGGCTGAGCGGCCGCCAATCTGGCGTCTCAAGGTTTCCCTGTGTGACACATCTGGGTGCTCCCCAGTGGGTGTGGTACAGGTTCTTGTTTTGTACTTTTGTGTGTTTTCAACCAAATGTTGTCACTCAATTCGCAGTCTTCAGCTGCCTTCTTCTTAGGTATATGCCTTTTGTCAACAGTGTCGGATTAATCCATTCCACAATATAATGCAGGACAAGTCTCACCTTTTTTTTTTTTTTTTCTTTGCATGAGTTTTTTTTAATGGGTTTTACTTTGCTCTGGTTGTGTTTTCCTGAGATTCACCAGCGACTTGGTGATTTTACTGCATGGCATTTCTCATCAGCCAAAGACCGGCATTTCCGTAAAAATAACACAACCCTCTGCCAAGTAAATAACTGCTTTCAACAGTGTGGTTACATTCAGTAAAGAGATGATTCCTACCCTTAAAGGGTTCCTACGGGAGGGATGAGACATCTCTTGGACCAGACTGCAGGTAGTTACTCATACCGGAAGTGGCATACCGAGCACCCTGTGTATTGCCCCACTTGCTTTTGTGCTGTTTATATCTGTCCTCCAGGCATAGGAATGAAGCTGGCCCTATCACACTACACTGCTGCCCTCTTGTGCCCCCATATTTGATTGGTGGGTCACAGGAATAACTGAATAAACAGTTTATTAGGAGAAAAGGCAGAATGTATCTAGAGATCCGTCTGATCTGGCTGGAAACCAGAACAGAAACTATGTGGCAGCGCACAAAAACAAGCAATGGCAAAGCCAATAGGTTTCGCCTCTTTGAAATCTGTTGACTTTATCAATGTTTTTTTACATGTAGCACTGTGTAACATGTCTAAAAAAGAAAGGTAAAAGCACTATAAAAAGCACCATGAGGCTGCTGCGTTTGCCCGCATGGTAGTGTTCCCCCCCCCCCCTCCCCCCCCCCCCACCCCATAAGCCATGTTGTACAGCTGCACAGGCGACACATCGGTGGGCAGGAGGTTAGAAAAACAATGGAGGGCGTGGGAGTGCTGGGGAAACATGGGCGGGCAGGATGAAGAAGGGTTACTTTTGGACATGCACTCTATAAGAGGGGATGTCCAAAATTAGCAAAAGAGTACCTGCAGGAACCTGTGGCCAGTGGAAGGACACTGGTTACAGGAAGCTGTACTTTGTCCGTGCTCCACGGCATGGAGAAGCAGAGAAGTCTCAGGAAGAAGCTGACGGGAGGAGGAGATGCTTACCAATGGGAAGTATAAAAATACGAGTGCCCTGGGAGCCAACAAATGGTAAGTCGAGGTGAGTAATGGGCGGACTTCGAAGGTCCTTTTTAAGAATTTTATTTTTAAGGACTATAGCTTTTGCAGACAGTGCATGCAAGCTGCAGGTGAAACCTAAAAATGGGTTTGAGGACATTAGTAAACAAAGGGATATATTATACATAGTGCCCCAAGGGCAAGGCAGGCATTTGTGCCCGCTTTTTGCATATCTGTGGCACTGTGGTATTACAGAAGGGCTGTAGACCCTTCTGTAAAATGGACCACACAGTGCTAATTATGTGCAGGTGCAATCCTAACAAGTGTGCCTTCATTCGGATAGGGGCGTGGCCTCATGCAAATGAGAAGATAATTTGTCTTTTTGCTTGTGCAATGTACTGATGCTGGTGCAGAGACAAAGAGGCAGGCACAAGGCAAAATACCCGTCTGCCACGTAGCGGAAGCTCACAGGCAGTGCGCTCCCTAAGGATGCCCCTTGTGAGGGGAAGCACAGGGGTCCCAGGGACCCCCCACCCTCCTCGGATTATTATTTGTCATTTCAGAGTGCTCTAGAACATCTGCTTGAGTTTCCAAGGCATAGTGTCTGGGAACCCCGCTAGATTATAAAAGTTTTATCCAATTCACCCACCGCACAGTTCTTCTACTCTCAAGAATTCATGGAATTCCTGTATAACCTAATTCACAAAACAATAAATACATTCTCTCCCTTCTCGGCTGCAACACCCACGGCTCAGATTTAGTTAAGAACCTGTACTCGCTGCAGTGGTGGGACCCACTTTTAGAAGCATCAGTTAGTGTGGCTTAGCATAAGTAATTGTTTACTATGACAAGCTACCCTCACAATAGACCAAGTGCTCTATTCAAAAAGCTCCTTCTGGACTCTGATCAGTAACCTCTGCTCTGTCAATGCCTGTTGTTTGTTAGGAGAGACAGTTGTAACAGAGGCTAAGGTACTATAATTTTCTCTAAAACAATCGATGAACACATTTACCTCAGAGCTATCCCTGCATAAAGAGCAAGCTTTGGCAACGCCAATAGGTCTCGTCTATGCAAGAGCTAATGGCTTTGCTAATGTGTTCTTGCTGTGTTGTTCGGCATGACTAAAACTTAATGGCATAGGGGAGAGTGTTGTGGAGTGTCGTAGCAGGAGATGTTATGAAGTGGGATAGACTGGCATAGAGTGTGGTGGCGAGAGGGTGTGGTGGCGAGAGTAGCTGTGTATGAGCATAGAGTGTAATACAATGGATTGGCATAGTGTCGTAGAGTGGATTGTCGTGGAGGGAGTAGAGTGGAAGGTCCTACAGTGGATGATCATAGAGTGGAGAAGAGGGTCTTGGAGTGTCATGGATTGTCTTAGAGTGAAGTGAAGTGTAATAGAGTGGAGTGGCATAGAGAGTTGTGTAGAGTGTAGCTACATAGAGTGGAGTAGATTGTCAGAGTGGAGTAGTGTGCAATAGAATGGAGTGGCATAGAGTGTAGTGGAGTGGCTTAGTGTCCTGGAGTGGAGTGCCATATAGTGGAGTAAAGTGATGTAGAGGGAGTTGGGTACAGTGGAGTAGAATGGAGTGGCGTAGATTAGAGTAGATTGTCATGGAGTAAAGTGTCATAGAATGGAGTGGCATGGAGTGTAGTGGAGGGAGTAGAGCTTTGAGGAGTGTAAGTGCGTAGAGTGGCACACAGTGTCCGAGTGGAGTGGCGAAGAGTGAAGTAAATTGGCATCGAGATAGTTGCGTTGCATTAAGTAGAGTGGCATAGACTTGCGTAAAATGTTGTTGAGTGTCATAGAATGGCATACAATAGAGTGCTGAAGAGTGGAGTGGCATAGAGTGGAGGGGCATACATTGTCATAGAGTGGAGTACAATGTCATAGAGTGGAGTACAGTGTCGTAGAGTGGAGTAAAGTGTTATAGAGTGGAGTGGTATATAAAGTAGAGTGGTGTTGAAGAAAGTGTCGCAGAATGGAGTGGCTTTATAGAGTAGAGTGGAATGGCGTGTCGCAGAGTAGAGTGGAATTGCGTGTCGTAGAGTGGAGTGTCTTAGTGTGAAGTATGCATGGTGTGTTTTACTGTTAAAAGCATACAGTGCCCAAACGATAATGCGTGGAAACATCATCGCCTATTGTATTTGTTTTGATCGTATTAAAATATTTGTTTCCACCACACTTCAGAATTCCCCCCCAAAAAGCACCTCCTTTGCTTCCTTTCCTGATTCGGATATATTCTGAAATATATGCACACGTTCATTTTCAGACATTTAAATTATGTAGTGTTCTAGAAAAAAAGCTTGTCCTTTCACAGCAAGATTGTCACATAAACTTTATCACTTTGCAGCCATAGAAAGAAACGAAAACACCAAGCTCCCTCGGAAGCCAGAGCCTGATATTTAACCTCTGTCTTTGAATGCACATCAAATGTGACAAGATAAAAACAAGATTCAAAGGCCTGTTTACAGAAAGTGAGCACTCGTGGAAGAATACATTAAATAGGCTATGCTCCATGGGAGGGACGGACTCAAGCTGGACAGCCTAAAACAAATAAAGCCAGCAAATAGAAAACCAGTAAATGTGATTTACAAACCTCAAAGCTAATTGTGAGCAACGGGCAGGATGTATTCCCAGGGAAGCTTTCAGACTGTCCCCAAGAAGTCGTTAGCAAACCTTAGGCTTCTACGTAAAAAGGAACGGGTCTGAATCATAAACCAAAATTGGCACAAAATAATATGATTACATTATCTCAGATATTCCATGTAGGGTGAATACGCCTAAAAACGAGTTTCCTTTTAGTCTTGTTTTCAGTAAATGTAGCTGGAGTACAGTTGTACATGTTTAAATAATTTGCAGTAATGCAAATGAACTTTAAAACTTTATTTTCTCTGCTTCCAATGAGTTAATATCCTTCACATATCCCAGTTTTGGGGTTGCTGCATTCCCATGCACATTGTGGATATAGATTGCCTTGACAAAAGTACAAATGTGACTGTGTCTTGGGAAGGAACAGTTTGTCAATGCTCACACTTGCAGGCTAGAGGGGTTCACTTGCTTTCGAGGCATTCCACCATGAAAGGCAGATCACCTACTCTGTGTGCCATATAAGTGTTTTTGGTTTGTGAATACAAGCTATGAGTGTATGCTGTTAAACAGGCAATTTACGCCCTTAATTCCAACATGGATGCAGAAGTGACTTTATGAATTGTGCACATTTTATGCAACTTCTTCAGGGCTGCAGGGTTTTCCTAGTCCTATGTATGCACGAACCCCACCCTGATTTGTGCGCGCACCCACATAGGCCACCCCTTCCTTCTGTTTGCCGTCTGTCCATCCTTCACTGAAGGAAGGAAGGCTTCTCTAACTCTACTGAAGGAAACGATGCATTAGTACAAACATGACCATCCCCTTTGTTACACAGTGCAGTGCTTATCCTCCCCCACCGTAGGCAGGCTGTGCCGCCCAGGTGTACCATGGACTTTGGAGCTCAGTTGAACGTCATGCCAATTTAAAGGCAATTGTAGCTTCAGGAAAAGCAAAACATGGCAGTTAATGATCATGAGAGCTTTTTCCATTTGTGCTAACCAAACGTCACAGGCGGGTTATCTTGCCTTCCTAAAGAGGGATGTCTTCCCAGTCAAAATTTATTGGATACAGTTGAATTTAAGAGAGGTGGGATTTTGTTGGGGAGGAGTGGGTTGATACATTAAAATATCACATTCCAAAATGTGTGCTGTCTCTCCTTTAGACATTAAAGCATCGGGTGGAGATGGATGTATGAAAATGGCATAGTGACGGATTTCAGATTTTCTATATTTTGGCTTTGACTTAGTTAAGTCTTTTTTTCATACATATTAATCACTGTTTCCAGTCCCCATGTGTGGTAATTAACCTATTCCAGTATGCGCGGCCTAAAGCCACAATTAACCACTGATCCGTTCCGCCTTCCTTTCGAGGCCTCATCAAATAGCGTTCTTAAGTGTGTTTATACTTCTATTCCATAACGGTTTGTGCTATGGATTTTTCCCTCATACAAACGGTCATCACTTGTAATTCCTTTGGGAGGGAACTGGTAAGAGTCGACCATTTGTAGCTTGCATCCATTGCTTAATTTGAGCCAGTGGTTGCCGGTGGGGGCACCTGCACTTATTTTTGAGAACTAGCACTTATTTTTTCTGCATCAGACATCTGCAGAGAGCAAGAGACGGAAAAATTTTAAAAGCGGAAAAAGCGAGGAAGAAAAAGGCGGAAAAAGTGTCACTAAGGAAGAAAGGCGGAACCTACAAAAGGAAGCTGAAGGGTACAGGGGATGTTTGGTAGTGGATTAAAGAGGCATGAGGTGGATTTAGGATTAGGTAGCCTTGGTATTTCATGTACACACATATAAGTGCACCACCCGCATGTTTCAGAGCTTTGGGCACCGGCACTCTTTTATTTACAAATTAAGCCCTGGATGTATCACAACTCGCATCAAAGGTGGTAATAACCTTTTGGTATTCAGGGTGATTTTTCTCAGCTGTGTTTTTAATCTCTTGACAGACCGCCTGAGAAGTTGCCTTTTTGAACATAAAGTAGCAGTCATCCGTTTTCAATCCACAAGAGCTGTCATCACCCGGGTATTTCAGGATAATTGCGGACTGTGTAAATAATTTTGTTTTAATTAAGTGTACTGCACTTTGTTATGTAAATATCCCAAACCTCTTCCATAGCTCTGCCTCTTGAGCACCTATGCGGGACTAACCTGGCTTGAAGGCCCCAAAAAGATTATTTTCTCTAATTGAGTATGCACCAAAATACAGTGGAATTTGTCGCCATGCCAGTTTACCTTGATCAAGTCTTCTAACCGCATGTTAGGAGAATGCCACTGTAGAGATGGTTAAATATGTTTGTAATGGGAAACATCCTTTACATCGCGGTGATTACACCGCGATGCATTTAAAGCGCAGCCATTACAACGCAAGCATTACATCGACTTGCGCTGGATAGCGCTATCACCTGAGGAATAGTAAGATTTACTATTACAACACCTTCCCTACTGTATGTACACTGGTGTTGAAATAGTAAATCTTACTATTCCTAAGTGCAGTGCCCTCCAGCACAAGTCGTTGTAACGACTTGCTTTGTAAAAACTGCGATCATTTTGATCGCGTAATAACATCTCATATATTCGTTTGTAATGCGGTGTTGGTCACAGTTTTGTGAATGCAGTATCGGTCACAGAGCTGTGGATAACAGTGATGGATACAATGTTACAGAATGTACATTTCACCTTCTGTTTTTCTGATTGGCCACTTAAGGGCTAACTTTTGCCTTGAAAAAGCTCTTGGTTTAACCCACTCTGAGCGAAACGAGCGTCCGTTGCAATCTAACAGGATAAACCTCACCTTATTAACTACCCTTCTTTAACTACATATTGTTTTCAGTATTCATGTCTAGATTTAAAAGTGCTTGGTTTCAACCAAGTTGGTGTTATAGCTCTATCTTAAATGCTTATTAACATTAATGTTTGTTTTCAACCTTTAAAGGTTAACGCCATAGAAAAAAACTCTGACCATGTGTATATTCTTTGACCAGTTTTCTTCCAGACCTCTAAACATTTTGGACTTTTTCCCTGGATGTTAACAAAGTGTTATCAATAAAAAGCAGCTACCGCGAACAATGAGTTTTAATGTTTCACAATAGGTGGATGCATTGCTGGTGAATGTAAGATGAATGCATTAGTTAATTGTGGTGGTTTATAGATGCCACTATCTTGAATAACAACATTAGAGTCCCAGTTCCCTTTTGAAGTACGGCTGCACTGTTTGCACAACACTGTTGTGAGTTACACAAATGGCTGCCAGTGGGATCTTAACACAATTGATAATCCTGGCATGGGTTTGAAGGAGGTGAACTAAAGCTCCTGTTATAAAGGAGATGGCATTTCCTCAGTTGGAGAATAATATGGCTGGTGATGGGTAAGGTTCGAGGTTTCTTTGAAAAGGAACCCTTTGCACAGGTATATTCTATATGTAGCTATGGTCTTGCTGATTGAGCCATAACACATGAATGTTATTGCTACTCCTAAAGTAAAAAAGTACAACTTCAGTGTCAATGACCGCAGTCGCCCCTGTTGCCCAGCAGACAGGGCACACTGCTTGGAGTCAAGGCCACAATGTTTACATTTTATTGTCCATTGGACAAGTAGGCCACACCCCTTGCAACATAAACCCTTTGGCTGCCAGTTTACAGTACCAGAGCTTGGGAATGGTATATAGGGTTGCTTTCTGCCAGGGCAAGATTTGCATTAATGTGTACGAGTTGTTAAACATCGTGTATGTGATTCGTTAAAGGAAAGTCTTTATTATTAGGATTAGCGCTTTAAGGAAATTGAATGAGCTGTAACCTCTGCTTGCATTAGTAACAGTAGTTCAGATATGATGTGAGGTACAAATATTTGGAAAATGTAACAATTTCCAACAATTAATAACCCTCCTAATGGAATATATGCACATGCGTGAAGAAGCATGAAAGCAAGATTGGCGATTGTTTGCTTTCACAATACAATGTAAACAAAAAACTGCAACGGAAAAAAATAAACTATTGTGCAGGTTTAAGCCAACTTTTAATACCTTTTCTTCAAGCCATCATTTAATAAAATATGTTTGAATGCCTATATTCAAAACAATGCAGAAATAGAGTATAACCATTATGGGCAATGTTAGGTGCAACATGAAAAAATTAGAGCCACCATTCCGAAAGTTGCAAAAGTGCGCCTGCAGGTATATGAACTTGCACTGGTGGCGATTTCCTGGCAAATGTTTGTAAATTGTTTCTTCATGTGTTGCACATATACAAATATCCGAAATATTTTTTTTGCTCTTGTGAAAATCTGCTGAACAATTTATTTCTTCCCTAGATCACCTTTTTTGAAGGGGGGGGGGCTCTTTCCACCCTAGAAAACAGTTTTACTCTTTCCCTTGGCAGGAGTAAATTTATTACCTTTTCCAATGTGAAATGAAATTGGAGAGTGTTCGTGAATACCCTAAAACATGCATGTGTGTGTGTGCTCAAACATTTGAGCCCTAGAACCACTGCTAGCCACCTACTTCAAGCCCATGTGAGTAGATTTGCAGAAAGTTGGCAAAACTAGAGCCTTGTTAGAATCCAAACGCTGATATATTCGGAGACCTGGTGTAATTAGAAATGTTATGATGGGAGCTCTGTTGTAATGAGAATACTGTCATATTTGCCACCTCACTGCATGCACTGAAAGAAGAAAGTGATTTTTTTAAATAAGACAACTAGATATCGAAAGCATCTTGCCTTGTGGACAAGTAGATATGTTATGCAATTCCACACCTCTTACTCCCCAATAAGTTAGCAAAGAGGCAACAACTCTTTTTCCTTATTACTTTCTTTTTTTTTTTTTATACAAGCAACAAGTTTCAATGGACCGTCCTCTCACAAAAGGGCTAATATTCTACCATCCTGACAACCACTTGCACCTTGAAGCACATTATACCTCAAGATACGCTGAACTATAAATGTGCATGGCAATTAATTCAGCATATAAGAAAAGGATTGAAACGCGTTGACTGTGATAAAATATAACAAAAGCTGGCCTTGCCAAGCTAGCAAGAGAGTGTCAAACGTATACAATTGCTCCCTACTTCAATAATGTTGTCAGGCACCACATTCCCTGTTTAGGAATACATGTTTTTACATCTCAACCTCTACCTGACAAAATGTTTTTATTGGCTCTGTTTTATAACTCCTGAGTGCAAACTGCAGGATGCTAATCCACCAATTAAATGAATTGGTATGAATGTTAGATCCATGGGACAGCCATTTATTAGTAGAGCAAAAGTTAACCAACAGACGCGACTACGCTTAGCCATCAAGAGCCCATAAGTAAAAGGACTTTGACTCCTGATTGTCCATTCCCCTGTGCTATAGCCGTTTGAACTGAACAATACTATCTTCAGCCTGTTTTTATAGTTAACTTGCAGAGGTTATGGGTTCTCCACAGGAGGGTGTAATGGCCTTATGTCGGCCAGTGTGAGATTAATGTGGCAAAGGTGCGTGTGGCAGAGGCTGTGGCCTAGGCAATGGGCCAACCATGTCAATGGTTTAAGATTAATGACGTCTGTGTTATAATGGCAATATAATTTGATTGTACCAATATGGAACTCATGAGGAAAAAATCAAAACAAATTAAATACTATTTTGTACAGATTGGTTTAGTAAATACACCAAGCAATGTGTTTTGATGGATGATGGCCATTGGGGCTCGAGGAAGCCCCTGGAGTCCATATTCAGTAGAGCCGCTTTTTTGACCACCTGGGACTGAATGCGATCTAGAAAGCATCAGTAAAAATCATGACCTTTTACATGTCAGGTGTGATTTTTTTTTTAAGCATGTATTGCACCAATTACAATA
Organism: Lissotriton vulgaris; assembly: GCF_964263255.1. Lineage (NCBI taxonomy): Eukaryota > Metazoa > Chordata > Amphibia > Caudata > Salamandridae > Lissotriton > Lissotriton vulgaris. The sequence goes on from NC_141700.1 coordinate 163,095,933, forward strand.
CAAAAGAGTGATCTCTGTTGCTAACAATGGTAACTTGTGAATTCAAAGTTTTTGATAAAACAGAAGATCTGAACCGGACATCTGTAGAATGCATTGCGCATCTTCCATTTCTGCCCCGGGCATACATCAGCAGGCTTTATTTTTCTTCAACAGGGCCTTAGAAAAGACTTTCTAAATCTGCCTGCAAGTAACGTTTTTTGATTTTTGCCCATTTGTCCCAGGAGCTATGTTGTATAATACTTTGGGAAAACATGACGTAAAAACCACACCAGTGTTATTGTACCTTTGTGTGTGGGTCGCTGTATATCTAAGACGCAGACTGGATTGGGAAAACGTTTGCCATAGCTCCGTGGTATTGGCAGGTGATGTCCGATCTGTTCTGACATCACACATGGAGTCGTAATGACCTCATTGGAGTCATAAAGCCTTGGGTCAGTTCTGTTTTAGCAATGCGATCCAGAGCTTCGCTCTCAAAACCTTCAGAAGATTTTGCGCAGACATAAAATTTGTCATTTTGGTGCAGTAGGGATAAGTCACCCCTAAAATGCTCAGGCTTTCAACCCTGTCAATGCTGGGATGGGCAAAAGTCCATCACAGACCTGCACGATGAATGCCAGTAGTGACTCTATTCGAGACATGGCATGTTGTAGTGCGACCTCTGTAGACAGATGCACACAGAGGCCATCAAGGAATTTCAGGATTAACATTTTATGGTTCATTCCAAAGAGGGCAGTAGGATTCGTTTCTGAACAAGGTCAAGGTTACGAGCGAGATGGAGGTCTCCTTCAAGAGCATTAATCTTGACCACGTCCCTGATGGAGAAAAAGAATTACACAGCAAGCAAAAATAAAACTTCTACATCTTCTCCTTGCCAACCCAAGTGCACAGGCAAGTCTCCTCCAGCTCTGCCTCCCCCGTGTAGGAGCTGATGGGTGGAGATTTCCTCTGCACCATCCCATGGTCCCAGGTCCAGTACCATCAACTCCACCTCCATCAGCACTTCTACTCTGCCTCCACCGGAATCGGTACCCATCAATCTGTAGTGTCTGGCACCAGGAGCAGAACTGTATTCCTTCATGCGAGTTATGTTAGACCTTTCCAGGAGGGCAGACATTCCCTCTGGTGTGCTGGCTAGCCCTATGGGACACATCAGTGGGCCATTTGGTCTTGTACCACCCCTACCATTAGTGCCCTATGGATTTTTTTCAGCGCCCCTCCAATTCAAGGTTCATCTTGGATCAACATAAGGGGCTCCAGCCATTGATAGACTGGTGCCAAGACTGACCCTGACTTCGACACCACAGTCGGTGCTGTTTAACTCTCCACCTCAATTACATTCAGATCCAGCACCCCATTTAATGTCTTTATCGGTGCCGACACCAACACAACAAGCTACTTCAGAGACCTTCCTGTATGTTAAAAGAAATAGATACAGGGGAGAAGCCTTTTATTCATTGGAAGAACAAAGTCCATCTGAAGAATAGCTGTGGCAACCCTTGAAGGCGGATATAGATTCCGATGATCAGCAAAGATATGATGCTGACGATCCTTCCTATGAGTCAGAAAAAAGGTTTCTGTTTCCAGATCCTTCCTATGACACAGTAGCACTTCATGAGGCAAGTATTCTAGATACCTCTCCTTACATCCACATGTAGCCTTCTCCTGGACCTGGTCTGCCTGAGAAAAGCTTCAGATGTTCTTGAATTACCCCTACCTACATTAGATCACCAACCAGATATGTTAACCAAAGTCCTACAAATGGCTTTCTCTACCACTGCACCCTAGCTTACATTTAATGAAGCATTGATGGACACAATAAAGGAGCCATGGTCTAAATCTTCATCTTCCTCAGCTGTTCACAGAATCATTGCTCACCAGTACCAACCACCACCTGGTGATCTGGTTTTCCTGTCTAAGTAGCCATCACTAGAGAGTTTGGTGGTCCACAGTTCTTCCACCTTAAAACTTAACTTGAGTACATTACCAATACATTCCCAATACGCCCTCCAGACAGGATATCGAAAAAGCTGGAGAGCGTAAGGACTCCTTTTCATCAGGCCGTCTCACCCTGAAATTCCATAAAACTGCATGCCTGTTTAGCTCGTCTATGCAATATGTCTGGGATATGGCAGCCCTAGTTGCATCCAGCCTACTGGACAACCTGAAAGACCGTTTTTTTAAAGTGGTAAAATGTTAGCCAGATGCATCTAACATATTATAAAAACTGAACCACACTGCTGACTTTGTAGTTATAGACATGGGTTCATCTGTCGCCCTGCAAAGACATGCCTGGGTCCAATCTACAGGGTGTCCACTGATGGACATGCCTTTTTTATGGGGAACTCCTATTTGGTCAAACAGCAGGTGTTGCTGTAGATCTTTCTAAAGAAGGCATGCCTACAGCCAGATGTCTAAACCGACAATCATCATCTGAATCTTTTTGTTCATTCAGAAAGCTATTTCCCTTTGCCTGAGGTTTTTCAAAGTAACAACACACACAAGCTTCAGGCCAGCAACAGCAAAAAAACCTTTGTTCACTACTTCAGAGGACAAGAAAAAACGCATACCTTAAGAGCTCCAACCTATAGTTTCAATTACTTATTCCTGAGCACCACCAGGGAAGCAGCCAGTAGTTTGACTGAGAAGAAGCAACAGGAGGTCGAAGGAGCAGTGTCCCTTTTTCTGCCGGCCTCAAAGGCCATTACGTTGAACCACTAGGTCCTTCGGATTGTGGAAAAGAAGTCCACTCTACTCTTTAGCTGGGCATCATCTTCGTGCCCCTCTTCACCTTTTAACCATTCTGAGCAACATCCGAGGATCCTGCAGCAGATATTGACTGCACCAGAGCAGGAGTTGGACAGGGGTGCTACTCTTGGAACTTCCTGGTTCCCAGAAGGACGCCAATCTTCGCTCGATCCGTTATCTCAGTTTCCTAAACTCTTTTCTACGAAAAAACAAATGCAGGAGGCCATCTCTTGCTCAGGTACTCCTGAAAACTAGTCCTGACAGCTCCATCTGCATCCTCTTGCCACCCACGAGTTGTGTCTTCACCTGGAGATAGTCCAGGATCTTTACACTCTTTAGAACAAACCTCATGTGGACCTATTCACAACTTAGAACAATGCTCATTGCCCTCAATTATTTGCCCTCTAATATCCGTTGCAGGGAACCTTGTGGGGTGCTTTTCAGTTGATGTGGAGTTTTCCACTTAACATGTTTCCTCCCATACCTTTGACTCCTCTAGTTCTGAGGAAGGTTTGCCAAGACTGTGCCCAAATCAATGTTATTGTCCTGGATTGGCCAAGAAGGGTGTGTTAACAGACCTATGGCACCTCTTATAACAGACCCTCTTCTTCTACCTCTCAGAGACCGGTTGTTTTAATGTGGAGGGCAGATTCGGAACCCCAATCTAAAGAGCCTCCATCTTCATACATGGAGATTGAGTGGCTTAATCTTAAGACCTTTCAGCTCCCACCAGACGTGGGGAATGTGATCCGTTGTGCACATCACCGCTCTACCAAAGTGGTCTTTCCAGGGAGGTGGAATGCAGTTATTTCCTGATGCAATGAATTAGGAATAGATTCTCATAAAGCATCCTTTTCTAGTGTACTACAGTTTGCGCTGCTCTTACCTCAACAAGCTGTTTTGTAGCTATGTTGAAGGGATACATTTCAGCGACATCAGTGTTTGTCTACCAGACCAACCCTCCCAGTTCATTCCTGTAAGTATTGACAAACATGTCTCCACCATCACCATTCATCATGCCAGAATGGGATTTTAACCGATGTCTGCCATTTCCCATGGGAACTCCTTTTGAGCCTCTGCACAGTTATCCGATAAATCTACTAATCCTCAAGACAGTGTTCATTGTAGCCATGACTTCAGCTTGATGGGTTAGCAAGCTTCACTCCCTTTCTTTTCACCCCCTAGTAATGTGCTTCTTTCCAGGCAAGTTGGCGCTGCAAACGAAGGCTGGTTTTCTGCGTAAGGTGGTGTCCCCATTCCGTCTGGGACAATCCATCACACTACCAATCTTTTATTCATCCCTGAATTTTTAGAATGAAGAAGAATGGCTGCAAAGGTTAGACCCTAGAAAAGCGGTAAACTTTATCTTCAGCCATTCTAAGGACATAAGATCAGATGACTAGCTATTGATTGGTTACATTGGTAAAAAAAAAGGCAAAGCAATTCAGAAAGGCATGATTTCCAGATGAATTATCCTTCATATTGGAATCTGTTATACTTTGGCTAAAAAAGATCCACCTAAAGAAATAAGGGCTCATTCTACTAGAGCCAAGTCTTCCTTTGCAGCTTTAGCTAGGGGAGTACCTATAGCAGGCATATGCTGAGCGGCTACATAGTCTCTCCGCACACCTTTGGCATGCATTACTTTTGGGATTCTGAAATAAGAAGAGGTGGTCACTCTCCCCACTGTGTTCTTCAAAATGTTTTAATCTAAACAGCTATTTCTCCACACCTTCTTCCTTTGAGTTATTACTTTATTATCTATTCAAAGGTGAGGAATCTACAGATCGAAGTATTAATTAGAAGGAACATTACTTACCTGCAATAACGATCTTTCTAGTGGACCCATTATCTACCTATAGATTCCTCACTGACTCTCCCACCATTCACTCTTGTGGAGAAAACCTTTATAACATCCCCAATTTTAATATAGTACCAAGGTAGTTGCACCAATGTACACGTTTCATATACTCTTCGAATGTCACGTTTCCTTAGTTCACCCTGTTCACTTGCCTCTAGGTTCACGGATATGTTGTTGCCACCTGGGGTCTGCACATAGTTCTGGTTCACCCGCTCCCTCTCTCGATCCATACTCAGGCAAATCCTGTAGCTGCTTATATTAATGCTACCAAGCAACTTAACCAGTACCACCTCCTTTCTTGGTTGCAACAAAATTGTCGCAACAGAGCTCTAGCTACTTTTAAGAGAATGGGTGGTTGATCAATGGGTGGGTGAGATTTTAATCGATCATTACAGAGTAGTGGACCCACTTGCACTGGTGTACATGCATGCTGATGCATTTAGGCAGAGGAGGTGTGTATTAGTGATAGATCATGGCCCTATCACAGTTACTTACCAGGCTAGATGCACTTTTTGAAAAAAAGGAAGGCCATGCACAGTTGAGGCTCTTCTTTGATAACAGCCTTCACTTTACCCCTTCACTGCGGCGGCAATTCTGCCGCAGTGCTAGGGGGGGGCGCGCGGCACTCCCATGCTGGTGACAGAACCGCTCCGTTACCAGCCTCGGGCGCGCTGTGCTTGCGACGGAGAGGTTATGTCACGGCCCCGCCCGCTCAATTGAACGCTTAGCACAGGCGCGAAATCCGCGCAGGCGTGCCGAGCGGGCCGTTGCGGAACCGCTCCGTCACCAGCACAGCGCGACCGAGGCTGGTGACGGAGCGGTTCCGTCACCAGCATGGGAGGGGTTAAAGAAGTCATAAGTGCTCATGGGACAAACCCTTTCTTGACTATTATGGTGAACATCTCTCCCCTAAACCTATTACCTACCCGTCACACTGTACACCCGCAAAGCACAAGGCCTCTTTGGGTTCGGTTAATTTATTAATGCCATTCCAAAAACGATTTGACTTAATCCATGGTGTTCCAGTCTACCTGCCTCTGGGTATACTGTAGAGTTTACGGTGATTCAACCCCTCATTACATTAAATCATTCTTTATACGACTTCAAAACTCCCACCCTGTACTTTAGGCATAGAATACCTACATATTCTTTGTTTTCCACTCACACCAGATAGGTTTCAGGTCTCTTTTATAGGCAAATTCAGCTATCTGTGGTCCAAACACCTATTGCGGAAAGTGTTAAAATGTAAAGTGAACTTTAGGTCAACCCGTTGCTTTTCATTGGTTGGCTTTCTTGTAAATCCAATGTATTTGCTTCTTATTCAATGGCTTTCTTTCATCTTCTTGTGTTTGTCCTTCCCTAGCGCATAGCTTCTTTCCATCCTTTTGTTTAGATTACTTGTATACTTCCACTTCTTTGATTCATGGTACTACTTGATTTCTTTGGTTTTAGCATTCCATAGCTGTTTTCTTGCTAGCTCGCCCCTGTACTGCGTAAATCCCTTGGGTAGTTTTAAGACACACTTTGCTACACATATTATCCCATCCCCACATACTCATGTTCACTGCTGAAAGAGAAAATCTCAGCCAAAGAGCTCACTTGCTGGGCCCATGAGGCATTGCAGCGCCGGCCCCACAAGGAGCTAAGCCTTTTCAGAGGCAATTCTGTTGCAGTGAGTGTTGGCTGTTTCTTGTGAGTTTAGAATTTGCAAAAGTTGGAAGGCCGTAGAACTTATCAGTAGAAAATGTAGTGGAAAGAAGTTGAATTCAACTCTGGAGACTCCTACTTTGGCAAGGCGTAAATATTTTTCACCTTTTGTGCCTAATTCCATACAGTAATCACTTATGTTAACTTGAGAAAGGAAAAGAATGGCTACGTTTTTTTTTCTGTTGGTAACTGATCAGAAATGCCGTTTTAAAATTTTGTCCCAGAAACTTTTTGGCCTTGTGAAAAGGAGTTGGGTTTGACCTTCGGGTTTTGACAAATATATGTAAGACCATTTTGTAGAGAATTTTTCTGCATCTGGTTTTTACACTCGTCAAAGTAAACTGTTCGCACTTTCTAGTCTTTGAAAATATATTTGATTAATTTTTTTTTAAGTGAAGTGAGCCATTCGGTTTACGGATGTAAATCATTTCCTTGCACTGCATCCTCCATCCTCTCTTATTTCCTCTCTCAAAATTCCTGAGACCCTCTAGTGGCAAGCACTATCTTGTGACAAAGCTTCTTTCTAGGTTAATCTCCACGGTTCCCTCGCCCAGGGCACCAAGAAAACAACAAACAAGTGGTGCAACACATTAACACAGCTTTCAAAACTTTTTATGTTGGTGACACACTTTTTGGAGAGCATCATTTTGTGACACAGTAAGGCAGAGTGGGGAGCCAGCGAGCCTGAACCACCTAAGGGGGAGGGGGGGGGGGGGGGGGGGGGGAGTGTGTCTCCCCCCGGAATTTTTTTGGGGGAAATAAAAGTGGCCAAATGGTCTCCCTCTGTCTCCCTCCCTCTGTCTCCATCCCTCTGTCTGTCTCTCTCTCTGTCTCCCTCTGTCCGTCTCCCTCTGTCCGTCTCCCTCTGTCCGTCTCCCTCTGTCCGTCTCCCTCTGTCCGTCTCCCTCTGTCCGTCTCCCTCTGTCCGTCTCCCTCTGTCTGTCTCCCTCTGTCTGTCTCCCCCTGTCTGCCGCCCTCTGTCTCCCCCTGTCTGCCGCCCTCTGTCTCCCCTGTCTGTCTCCCTCTCTCTCTCTCCCTCTCTCTCTCTCTCTCCCTCTCTCTCTCTCCCTCCCTCTCTCTCCCTCTCTCTCTGTCTCCCTCTCTCTCTCTCTGTCTCCCTCTCTCTCTCTGTCTCCCTCTCTCTCTCTCTGTCTCCCTCTCTCTCTCTGTCTCCCTCTCTCTCTCTGTCTCCCTCTCTCTCTCTGTCTCCCTCTCTCTCTCTGTCTCCTCTCTCTCTCTCTGTCTCCCTCTCTCTCTCTCTGTCTCCCTCTCTCTCTCTCTGTCTCCCTCTCTCTCTCTCTCTCTCTCTCCTCTCTCTCTCTGTCTCCCCCCTCTCTCTCTCTCTGTCTCCCTCTCTCTTTCTCTGTCTCCCTCTCTCTCTCTCTCTGTCTCCCTCTCTCTCTCTCTCTCTCTCTCTCTCTCTGTCTCCCTCTCTGTCTCTGTCTCCCTCTCTCTCTCTGTCTGTCTCCCTCTCTCTCTCTGTCTCCCTCTCTCTCTCTGTCTGTCTCCCTCTCTCTCTCTGTCTGTCTCCCTCTCTCTCTCTCTGTCTCTGTCTCCCTCTCTCTCTCTGTCTCTGTCTCCCTCTCTCTCTCTGTCTCCCTCTCTCTCTGTCTCCCTCTCTCTCTGTCTCCCTCTCTCCCTCTCTCCCTCTCTCTCTGTCTCCCTCCCTCTCTGTCCCCCTCTCTCTGTCCCTCTCTCTCTCTCTCCCTCTCTGTCTCCCTCTCTCTCTCTGTCTCCCCCTCTCTCTCTGTCTCCCTCTCCCTCTCTGTCTCCCTCTCTCTCTCTCTGTCTCCCTCTCTCTGTCTCCCTCTCTCTCTCTCTCTCCCTCTCTCTCTCTGTCCCCCTCTCTCTCTCTCTGTCTCCCTCTCTCTCTCTCTGTATCCCTCCCTCTCTCTCTCTATCTCTCTCCTTCGTTTCTCTCTCCCTCTCTCTCCCTCTGTCGCCCTCTCTGTCTCCCTCTTGTCTCCCTCTTGTCTCCCTCCCTCTTGTCTCCCTTCCTCTTGCCTGTCTCCCTCTTGTCTCCCTCCCTCTTGCCTCCCTTCCTCTTGCCTGTCTCCCTCTTGTCTCCCTCCCTCTTGCCTCCCTCCCTCTTGCCTGCCTCCCTCCCTCTTGCCTGTCTCCCTCTTGCCTGTCTCCCTCTTGCCTGTCTCCCTCCCTCTTGCCTGTCTCCCTCCCTCTTGCCTGTCTCCCTCCCTCTTGCCTGTCTCCCTCCCTCTTGCCTGTCTCCCTCCCTCTGTCTCCCCCCTCTGTCTCCCCCCTCTGTCTCCCCCCTCTGTCTCCCTCCCTCTGTCTCCCTCCCTCTGTCTCCCTCCCTCTGTCTCCCTCCCTCTGTCTCCCTCCCTCTGTCTCCCTCCCTCTGTCCCCCCCCTCTGTCTCCCCCCCTCTGTCTCCCCCCCCTCTGTCTCCCCCCCCTCTGTCTCCCCCCCCTCTGTCTCCCCCCCTCTGTCTCCCCCCCTCTGTCTCCCCCCCTCTGTCTCCCCCCCTCTGTCTCCCCCCCTCTGTCTCCCTCCTCTGTCTCCCCCCCTGTCTCCCTCCCTCTTGAGCCTGTCTCCCTCCCTCTTGCATGTCTCCCTCTTGCATGTCTCCCTCCCTCCCTCGAGCCTGTCTCCCTCCCTCTTGCCTGTCTCCCTCCCTGTCTCCCTCCCTCTTGCCTGTCTCCCTCCCTCTTGCCTGTCTCCCTCCCTCTTGCCTGTCTCCCTCCCTGTTGGACAGGCCACATGAAGGGCCGCTCCCCCCTCGGCCCGACCAGGCCCGAGCCCGGTCACACAAGTGCCACACACCACCACTGCTCGTCTTCCGTCCCCTCCGGGACCCCGGCCCCTGAACATATCGACCTCGTGGGCCCGACCCACTACTGGCCCGCGCGCCCAGCCTGGGCGCCATCTTGGACACTCCACCACGAGGCCGCCTGGCCCCCGATCGACCTCAACCCTGGGCCTAGCCAGGCCTCAGACATCCCGGCACCACCATCCACCCAGGAGGTGAGCGGGCTACTTGGCAAGTCAATGGGAGAAAGAGGCGTCGATGGCTCTCCCCCGCCAAGTGCCGCTCGCCCATCGCCTCCCCGGGCGCTGGCTCCACCCCCCTGCTGGGTGTCTGGACTCCCTCATCCCGGACCTCCCGACCTCCAAGTGCGAGGGTCCGGACATCAAAGGGCACCAGCCCTATAACTGGGGCAGCTCCAGAGCAGGAAGGCAGTTGTATCCTGGAGTCGAGAGACGCAGAGAAGAACTCATCCTTGACGGACTACTGGCGCTGCCGTAGCTCTGCCTTGCGCATCATCGTCCTGCCTGCTGGCGCTGCCGCAACCTTCGTAACCTTCGTAAACCTTCCTCGTCGTCGGGACCTGCTGGCGTGGCCGCGGACCGTTTGTAACTACCATCTTCATCGGGACCTGCTGGCTCCGCCGCGGACCGTCGCTTCCTTCGTCCATCTCGGGACCTGCTGGCTCCGCCGCGGCCCGATCATCTAGAACGCCGAGCTCGAGGATTGAGAGCTATTCCCATCTTTTGGTAACAAGACTGTCCCGCTACCCTTCTCCCAAACCAGAGACCAGAATCGAGGGGACCCCTGAGTCCAGACCTCCTTGTACCATTCATCGTACTTAAAAGATTGCCTATAAAGTATCGTTGAACTTTACCCTTGTGTGGTGTCCGTCTGTGGGGGGGGAAGTTACTTGTCTGTACGATCGTCGGAGACGGCTCTCCCCGGAGACCTCCCCCCTTATCCTCGGCCGACCCTCCCGGTCCGTCTAACATTGGTGGCCAGCGGCGCGATCCGAATCACCGCATTATCGTACAGAGAGTAGCTCACCCCACGACGAAATCACGATGTCAAACAAAGAAAGCGGATCCACCGAGAAATTTCAGATGGAGAAATTGGACGAGTACAGCCATCGTGAATTAAAACAATTCTGCATCGAACTAGGTATCGCTACCACCGGTCTAAGTACCAAGGACGATTTCAAGCATGCCCTAGAGTCTTGGGCAGAAACCGGGGCTGCCGGAACCCCCGATCAAAACATCGCAGCAATAGAAAAACACACCACAGCCCCTGAAGAGCAAAGAACGGGTCTCTCGCAAGACGAGATCCAGGAACGAGAAAAAACCCGACTACACGAGCTGGAAATGGCCCGGCTCAAAATGGATGTTGAACTTAAGTTGGCCGAACAAAAAATAAACTTAGAGCACCTGCGTCTCCGAGAAGAAAGAGAGGAAAAACAGAGACAAAGGGAGCTCGAGGAGAAGAAATTGGCATATGAACACGAGCGAAAATTAGCTGAGATCGACCTACGCAAGCAGAATAAAGAAGTAGGGGTGCCCGAGCAACCCCACACCCCAGGGGCAACAGAGAAAAAGGTACACATCCCCAAGGATGTCGTTCGAGAGTACTTCCGAGAGGACGACATCCAGCAATGGTTTAAGGCCTACGAAATCGCTATGACCGCCCACCGGATCGATAGAAGCGACTGGGGAGCCGGTCTATGGGGGAGATTCCTCAATGAGGGCCGCGACGCCCTGCTACAGCTCCCGGACCACCAGATGACCTCCTATGACCATATGAAAGCTGCACTCCTCACCCGCTATGGCCTCACACCCGAGATGTACCGTCAGAGGTTCCGAGACTGCACCCGCATCCCGGGTACAACTTGGGTGGACTATGTAAACTATTTTAGCCGAGCCTTCGAGGGCTGGATCAAAGGAAGCAAGGTCACAACTTACGAACAACTCTTCAACCTCATGGTATGGGAGCATCTATCGAACAATTGCTTCATTGAGCTCCGCCAGCACCTCCTCGACAGCAAATTGACCGATCCCCGGCAGCTCGCAGCCGAAGCTGACCGGTGGGAAATCACCAGAGTGGGCCGGAATGGGTCCTATGAACAGAGCCGGAACAACAACGGTCAGCACCGTCCCCGAGGAGGAGGAGGAGGCCAAGGACGTGGAAGAGACAACGCTCCGGTCGCCCCCGCTACCAGCACCACCCCCCCGGCCAACCGGGGCAGCACCCCGGCGCGACCGGGATATCGAGCCAATGTTACGTGCCATCGATGCCAACGAGTCGGCCACTATGCAAACGACCCAAACTGCCCCCAGTATCAGAGCCCAAGACCCCGCCAAGTAGCCGCTGCTGCTCTGGGGGAGGAACAGATCTCAGAGGAACAAGAAGAATATGAGCAAGAGCATCAAGAATGGGAGCCAGCCGCCATGGCTCTAGCCTGCTTAGGGGGGAAAGACATGGTCCCGCGGGTCCCCCTACCCGCTAACACCCAGAAGTACAGCCAATGGGTGAGCATCAATGGACGCCGGGCCGAAGCCCTCCGTGACACCGGGGCCAGTGTGACAGCCGTCCGCTGTCACCTGGTGGCCCCAGAACAGTTCCTACCAAACATTCTCTGCCCTGTCCGTTCAGCCGATAACTCAGAGAGTCTGTGTCGGATGGCCTGCGTCCCTTTCGAATGGGGAGGGGTCTCCGGCATGTTGAAGGTAACGGTCCGAGACGATGCCCCCGTAGACTGCCTCCTGGGGAATGACCTTGAAAGCTCTCCATGGGCAGCCGTAGAACGACGAGAACACCTGGGGATGTTAGGCATCCCGGACTGGGCATGCGTCACCACCCGGTCCATGGCCGCCCGTGCCAAACCCCGACCCGAGGAACCCGAATGGCCGGCGCCTCCGCCTCCGGTCGCCCCAGCCGAAACCACCGACCGTGACGTCCCCCCAGAACCAGCTCAACCTCCAGACCTCGCTAACCTCGACCAGTGGCCTCAAGAGGGGGGGCCCACGCAAGAACAGTTTCGCCAAGAACAGAAGACCTGTCCCTCCCTCGAGGGACTCCGCCAACAAGCCCTCGCCCAAAGCGCAGGGGATACCTCCGGAACACATTGGATCTACTGGGACAATGATCTGCTATACAGTGAACAAAGAATCGCGGAGTTGGGGGCCAGCCGAGTGCTAGTGGTGCCCCTCCGTTTTAGAGACTTTCTGCTAAACCTGGCCCACGATGTCCCCCTGGCTGGACACCTGGGTCAAGATAAAACCTACAGCCGCCTGGTGACCCACTTCTTCTGGCCCAAAATGAGGGACGATGTACACCAGCATTGCCGATCTTGCCCCACGTGCCAAGCCAGTGGAAAGAGCGGCCGCAAACTAAAAGCCCCCCTGCAACCTTTTCCCGTGGTCACCACCCCGTTCGAGAGGGTCGGGATAGACATTGTGGGGCCCCTGGACCCGCGTACAAAACAAGGCCATCGGTTCATCCTGGTGCTAGTGGACCACGCCACCCGCTACCCCGAGGCTGTTCCCCTGCGGACTGTGACAGCCCCGGTAGTCGGCCGGGCTCTGATGGGAATCTTCTCCCGTGTGGGCTTCCCCCGAGAAGTCGTCAGCGACAGAGGCACGAACTTTATTTCCAAATATATGAAGTCCCTCTGGCAACAATGTGGGGTTACCTACCGATTCACGACCCCCTATCACCCTCAAGGAAACGGACTCGTTGAGCGGTTCAACCGCACGCTCAAAGGGATGATTGGGGGGTTGGAAGAGCCCCTCCGTCGCCAGTGGGATGTGCTGCTGCCGTGCCTCCTCTTCGCATATCGGGAGGTCCCCCAGAAGTCCCTCGGCTTCAGCCCGTTTGAACTGCTGTATGGACATCCCGTACGGGGGCCGCTCAGCCTAGTCAAGGAAGGCTGGGAGATGCCCCCTCTAAAGAACCCCCCAGATGTTTTCCGATACCTCCTAACCCTCCGCAACCAGACCCGGCGGTTCCGAGAGCTGGCAAAAGCCAACCTAGAGGCCAGTCAAGAGGACATGAAAAAGTGGTATGACCGGAATGCCTCCTCCATCGAATTTGAACCTGGACAACAGGTATGGGTGATGTCCCCCACCGAACCCTGCGCCCTGCAAGACAAATGGACGGGGCCCTTCAAAGTAGTCGAGCGCAAGGGCCCTGCCACCTATCTCATCGACATGGAATCTGCCCGGAACCCCCTCCGGGTCCTCCACGCTAATAGACTGAAACCCCACTTTGTGCGTTCAGAACTCAGCCTCCTGATGGCCACAGACAATGGGGCCGAAGAAGACTCCGACCCCTCCCTGACCTCCTACGGACTCGGGAGAAAGACGGCTCCGTGGATGGGGTCCGACTCTCGGAGGCCCTCACCCGGGAACAACGCCAGGAGTGTCGAGACCTTCTGTTGCAGTTCGCCAGCCTGTTTTCCCTCACCCCGGGTGTCACTTCCTGGTGTGTGCACGACGTGGACACGGGGGACAACCCCCCTATCCGCCACCGGGCCTACCGCGTGCCAGATCGGGTACGGGCCTGCATCCAGGAAGAAGTAACCAAAATGCTCACGCTCGGGGTCATCGAGCCCTCAGACAGCCCCTGGGCCAGCCCTGTAGTCCTGGTCCCCAAAGCAGCCGCTCCCGGCACCACACCAGAACTCCGGTTCTGCGTCGACTACCGGGGCTTGAATGCGGTCACCCGAACAGACGCACATCCCATCCCCCGGGCAGACGAACTAATCGACCGCATGGGAGCTGCCCGCTACCTCAGTATTTTCGACCTGACGGCGGGCTACTGGCAGATCGGCCTCACACCCCGGGCCCAAGAACGTTCTGCCTTTTCCACCCCTGATGGCCATTACCATTTCAAGGTCATGCCCTTTGGCATGAAGAATGCTCCAGCAACATTTCAGCGGCTCGTCAACCAGGTCCTGGCAGGGCTCGAAGGATTCAGCGCCGCCTACCTAGACGACATCGCTGTATACAGCCACCATTGGCCCGAGCACCTCCACCACCTCCAAGCGGTGCTACAGGCCCTCCAGCGGGCTGGCCTCACGATTAAGGCCAGCAAATGCCAAATTGGTCAGGGGTCCGTAACCTACCTCGGACACCAGGTGGGAAGCGGTCTGGTGGCCCCTCTGCAGCTCAAGATTGCCGCCATCCAGTCCTGGCAGCCCCCCATCACCCAGACCGAGGTACGCGCCTTCCTGGGCCTCACGGGCTATTACCGAAGGTTCGTGAAAGACTATGGTACCATAGTGGGGCCCCTCACAGAACTCACGTCCAAAAATCAACCCAAGAAAGTCAACTGGACCCCGGATTGTCAAACAGCCTTCGAACAATTGAAGGCCGCCATGTGCTCCACCCCTGTGCTCCAGGCCCCCGACTACAGCCGGGAGTTCGTCGTCCAGACGGATGCCTCCGACCATGGCATTGGGGCAGTCCTGTCTCAAGTGAACACCGAAGGCCTTGATCAGCCAGTGGCCTTCATCAGCAGGCGACTCCTACCCCGAGAACAACGCTGGAGCACCATAGAGAGGGAGGCCTTCGCTGTGGTATGGGCCCTCAAAAAGCTCCGGCCCTACCTCTTTGGCACGCACTTTCGGGTGCAGACCGACCATCGACCCCTGCAGTGGCTGATGCAGATGCGGGGGGAAAACCCGAAACTACTACGTTGGTCCATCTCCCTACAAGGGATGGACTTCACTGTTGAGCACCGGCCTGGGCCAGATCACGCCAACGCGGATGGCCTGTCCCGGTTTTTCCGCCTCGACGAGGAGAGTCCCCAAGAGGATGGGTGACTCTCCCCGCCTTCAGCTGGGGGGGACGCATGTTGGACAGGCCACATGAAGGGCCGCTCCCCCCTCGGCCCGACCAGGCCCGAGCCCGGTCACACAAGTGCCACACACCACCACTGCTCGTCTTCCGTCCCCTCCGGGACCCCGGCCCCTGAACATATCGACCTCGTGGGCCCGACCCACTACTGGCCCGCGCGCCCAGCCTGGGCGCCATCTTGGACACTCCACCACGAGGCCGCCTGGCCCCCGATCGACCTCAACCCTGGGCCTAGCCAGGCCTCAGACATCCCGGCACCACCATCCACCCAGGAGGTGAGCGGGCTACTTGGCAAGTCAATGGGAGAAAGAGGCGTCGATGGCTCTCCCCCGCCAAGTGCCGCTCGCCCATCGCCTCCCCGGGCGCTGGCTCCACCCCCCTGCTGGGTGTCTGGACTCCCTCATCCCGGACCTCCCGACCTCCAAGTGCGAGGGTCCGGACATCAAAGGGCACCAGCCCTATAACTGGGGCAGCTCCAGAGCAGGAAGGCAGTTGTATCCTGGAGTCGAGAGACGCAGAGAAGAACTCATCCTTGACGGACTACTGGCGCTGCCGTAGCTCTGCCTTGCGCATCATCGTCCTGCCTGCTGGCGCTGCCGCAACCTTCGTAACCTTCATAAACCTTCCTCGTCGTCGGGACCTGCTGGCGTGGCCGCGGACCGTTTGTAACTACCATCTTCATCGGGACCTGCTGGCTCCGCCGCGGACCGTCGCTTCCTTCGTCCATCTCGGGACCTGCTGGCTCCGCCGCGGCCCGATCATCTAGAACGCCGAGCTCGAGGATTGAGAGCTATTCCCATCTTTTGGTAACAAGACTGTCCCGCTACCCTTCTCCCAAACCAGAGACCAGAATCGAGGGGACCCCTGAGTCCAGACCTCCTTGTACCATTCATCGTACTTAAAAGATTGCCTATAAAGTATCGTTGAACTTTACCCTTGTGTGGTGTCCGTCTGTGGGGGGGGAAGTTACTTGTCTGTACGATCGTCGGAGACGGCTCTCCCCGGAGACCTCCCCCCTTATCCTCGGCCGACCCTCCCGGTCCGTCTAACACTCCCTCTTGCCTGTCTCCCTCCCTCTGTCTCCCCCTCTCTGTCTCCCCCTCTCTGTCTCCCCCTCTCTGTCTCCCCCCCCTCTGTCTCCCCCCCCTCTGTCTCCCCCCCTCTGTCTCCCCCCCTCTGTCTCCCCCCCTCTGTCTCCCCCCCTCTGTCTCCCCCCCTCTGTCTCCCCCCCTCTGTCTCCCCCCCCTCTGTCTCCCCCCTCTGTCTCCCCCCCTCTGTCTCCCTCCCTCTTGAGCCTGTCTCCCTCCCTCTTGAGCCTGTCTCCCTCCCTCTTGAGCCTGTCTCCCTCCCTCTTGAGCCTGTCTCCCTCCCTCTTGAGCCTGTCTCCCTCCCTCTTGAGCCTGTCTCCCTCCCTCTTGAGCCTGTCTCCCTCCCTCTTGAGCCTGTCTCCCTCTTGAGCCTGTCTCCCTCTTGCATGTCTCCCTCTTGCATGTCTCCCTCTTGCATGTCTCCCTCTTGCATGTCTCCCTCTTGCATGTCTCCCTCTTGCATGTCTCCCTCTTGCATGTCTCCCTCTTGCATGTCTCCCTCTTGCATGTCTCCCTCTTGCATGTCTCCCTCTTGCATGTCTCCCTCTTGCACGTCTCCCTCTTGTCTGTCGCCCTCCCTCTGTCACCCTCCCCCCTCTGTCTCCCCCCTCTGTCTCCCCCCTCTGTCTCCCCCATCTGTCTCCCCCCCCTCTGTCTCCCCCATCTGTCTCCCCCCTCTGTCTCCCCCCTCTGTCTCCCCCCTCTGTCTCCCCCCTCTGTCTCCCCCCTCTGTCTCCCCCCTCTGTCTCCCCCCCTCTGTCTCCCCCCCTCTGTCTCCCCCCCTCTGTCTCCCCCCCTCTGTCTCCCCCCTCTGTCTCCCCCCTCTGTATCCCCCCCTCTGTCTCCCCCCCTCTGTCTCCCCCCCTCTGTCTCCCCCCCTCTGTCTCCCCCCTCTGTCTCACCCCCCTCTGTCTCACCCCCTTCTGTCTCACCCCCCTCTGTCTCACCCCCCTCTGTCTCCCCCCCTCTGTCTCCCCCCCTCTGTCTCCCCCCCTCTGTCTCCCCCCCTCTGTCTCACCCCCCTCTGTCTCACCTCCTCTGTCCTCTGTCCCCCCCTCTGTCCCCCCCTCTGTCTCCCCCCCTCTGTCCCCCCCTCTGTCTCCCCCCTCTGTCCCCCCCTCTGTCTCCCCCCTCTGTCTCCCCCCTCTGTCTCTCCCCCTCTGTCTCTCCCCCTCTGTCTCCCCCCCTCTGACTCCCCCCCTCTGTCTCCCCCCCTCTGTCTCCCCATCTCCCCCCCTCTTGCCTGTCTCCCCCCCTCTTGCCTGTCTCCCTCCCTCTTGCATGTCGCCCTCCCTCTGTCGCCCTCCTCCCTCTGCCTCCTTCCCTCTGTCTCTCTCGGTTTCCCTCCCATTGTCTCCCTCCGTCTCTCTCTGTCTGTCAGCTCACCTCAACTTCCCGGGCACACACGCAGCCGCACCCTAGCACTTCACAGGTCTTTAAAAGACCATAGTGCAGAGTGTCTAGGAATGCCTCTTAATTAGCAGCAGTTATGTGCTAAGTGCCTGTGACACACCCACCATTTGCAGGCGACACAGTACTGTGTCGGGACATACCGTTTGGAAAGCTCTGCAAGACCTATTAGGACCAAAAACCTGGTTGTTTGCAACCAGGTCTCTGATCCCAAGAACCCGTCCAACGTAAGCAAAGAAGCGCATGGACGGGATGCAGCATCTACAGACCCTGGGATGAGACCCAATCGGAAGTTCACGATCAGGCTGGCTACTGTTTCTCCATCCACAATTCAGCCAGCTGCCCCCACAGATTGCCACTCATAATTGTAGGTACAATCGGAGGGCTTTAATTGTGGGATTGTAACACACAGATAAGACACAAACATCAACACATTATCCAGATACTGACATATTCTAGGGTGGTATGGCTGTGAAAGAAATTGACTAATATCCAAAAATTAAAGATATCAATAAAATAGACAGAGATTTATGGAATCATAAGAACTTGCACAAAACAACCATTGTCAAAGCCAGTAGGTCTGACTTTGTTTACCATTGGCTTTATCAATTCTTTTTGCTGATGCTGCATTGCATCTGCAAAAAGCATTTGTCAATGCTGTGCAGCAGCGGTGAGGAAAGGCATAATAATGGTCTTCTCCTTGAGGTAATATAATGTTGCTGGTGCATGCATGCATAATGTTGTATGTGTGCACATGTGCCGCCAGTGCAATGATGTGCCACAATATTTCAGTTTTTTTAACCCATCTTGGACCAGTTGTCTGGATTGAGCTTCCGTGGAACCTTGTGCCACATCAGAGGTGGCCATCTTTAAGAAGAAATTAAAAACATGGTTCTTCCAACATGCATGATTTGACGCTCAGTACTACTCAAGCAGCCTTACATTTAGCTCCTGGACACTCCTTGGAGTATGCATGCGCTTTATAAATCTCAATCATCCTCATCATCATCCTCATCATCATCCAAAATGACAAATGCCACTGGAATCGGCAAATAGGAACAATATTCTTTAACACAAAAGCGCTTTTTATGTGGAGTTGCCTAGCAGCAAATGGAAGCTGAAGAGCCCTCCAAAAACAATAAAATAAAATAAAATGTAATGGACCTGGAAGGGGAGCAACAAGGAGCAGCAGGGGGCATGCATTAGGGTGTGGGGTGTGGGGTGAAGGAGCAATGGAGGTACGGTATGGCGTCTATTGCTCCCTGCCAGAAAATGGCAGCTGCTGGGTCCTCCAACAAAAGCAGTGAAGGAGTGGGTGGGGAGGCTGTTCATGGGGAAGCAATAGAGGGTTGCGGGTATTTTGAGGGAGTGGATCTGCACACGAGCGAGTGAGCAAGAAAACACATGATGTTTGAAGCGGATAAAAAAAAAATGTAAGTGCTGAGGGAGATGGTGTCCTGCCTGTGTTGCAGGCAAGACAGCACTATTTAAGAAAATAGTGCTTGTATGCTTTAATTAAAGCCTACAGAGTAAAAACAAATGTAACAGGGAGTGACCTCATGGGAGGTTACAAGCAGAGAAAAGGAGGGACTAAGGAGGAACAACAAGGCCTATTGACAGGGTATGCCCAGATGTGGGTCCCGGGCTCACTGTGCCACTGGATTCAAGCTATCCTGGCTGATGAGGGGTGAAACCCCGAAACCGGTCCTAGAATGCTTGTTTCCGGTCCAGGGAGGACATGGCTTGGCAGTTCGGGCTGGACTATTCCCATGAGGCACAGGGTCAAGACTGATTTGCAAATGGCCAGGTCTAAACTGGGGTGGCATGGTGAGCAAAAGAATGATGGATTTAACCCAGATCTCTTGACTGGGGATGAATGTTTTGATTTGTTCTGCATTCCGTCCATCAATTGTGTGTCTTTTGCATTCTCGGTCAATATAGGGTAGCGTCTCTGAAGGTGAGAGAATTTATGTGACAATCCTGCTGAGTAGCCATGTGAGAGGAGAGGGTGAAGGATGTTATTTTTTCTAGCACACAGAAAAAATACACTGTGCTGATATTTCAGAATATATCATTATTTCGAAAGTACAAATGAAGCAAATTTTCTTGTAATTCTGAAGTGTGGTGTAAACAAATATTTGAATGTGATCAAAACACATCAATACATTAGGTTATAACATTTCCACACATTATCTTTTAATGTGCAGTAAAACTGTATGTATGTGCAAATGTAATGGTAATTTCAATTGGAAATGCGTTGTTTGTAATGAGTGTGCTACTCCACACTATGCCACTCCACTTTACATCACTCCACTTTACATCACTCCACTCTACAACACTTGACCCCAGTCTATGCCCCTCCACTCTAAGACACTCTGCGACAGGCCACTTGACCCCACACCACTACTAACTCCACAACACAACTCTATGCCACTTCACTCTACGACCCTCCACTCTACTCCACTTACCCTACTCCACTCCAGTCTACCCCACTGTACTCCAATCTACCCTAATTTATCCCACTCCAGTCTACCCCAATCCATTCCAATCTACCCCAATGCATTCCAGTCTACCTCACACCACTCCAATCTACCCCACTCCACTCTACCCCAGTCCAAACTACTACAGCCTACCACAATCTACCCTACTCCATTCCAATCTACCCAACTCCAATCTACCCTAATCTACAATACTAAACTCCACCCCAATCTAAGCCGCTCCACTTCACTCCAACCTACCCCACTCAAATCTACCCCATCCCACTCAAATCTACCCCATCCCACTGCACCCCAATCTATCCTACTCCAATCTTCCCCACCCCAATCTGCCCCACTACAATCCACTCCAGTCTACCCCAATCTACCCCATGCCACCTCACTCCAATCTACCCCACCCCATCCCAGTCTACCCTATCCCACTCTACCTCACTCCAATCTACCCACTTCACTCCAATCAAATCTACGAGGATCTACCCCACTCCAAACTACCCCATTCTAATCTATCCTACTCCAGTTTAGCCCAGTCTACCCCACTCCAATCTACCTCTTTCCAATATACCACTCTTTATTCCAATCAACCCTACTCTATTCCACCCAATCTACCAGACTCCCCACTACCACACCCCACCCCGCTCTACCTCACCCAACTCCACTCCACCCTAATTGTCCCCACTCCATTCCAATCTACCCCACCCCACCCAGTCTACCCCACCCCACCCCACTCCACCTTCCCCAATCTACCCCACTACACTACAATCTCCACTCAATCTATCCAACTCCATTCCAATGCACTGTACCCCACTCCAATCCATCCAATCTATCTCACGCCACCCAAATCTACCCCACTCCTTTCTACAACACTCAAATCTACCGCAATCCATCCCACTCAATCGACTCCACCCCAATATACTCCACTCCAATCTACTACTCTCCAATCCACTCCAATCTACCACAATCCGCTATGCTCCAATTTTCCAACCCCACTCTATCCCACTCAACTCCAAACTACCCCACTCCAATCCACCCCACCTCAGTCCTATCTACTCCACTCCATTCCAATGTACCCTACTATAATCCACCCAATCTACCCTATTCCAATCTACCCCATCCCACTCCACCCTTACCTACCCACTACATTACAATCTACCTCACACCACTCTACCCCAATCCACCCCTCTCCACTGTACCTCAATCTACCCCACTCCACTCCAATCTACTACTCTCCAATCCACTCCAATCTACCACAATCCGCTATGCTCCAATTTTCCAACCCCACTCTATCCCACTCAACTCCAAACTACCCCACTCCAATCCACCCCACCTCAGTCCTATCTACTCCACTCCATTCCAATGTACCCTACTATAATCCACCCAATCTACCCTATTCCAATCTACCCCATCCCACTCCACCCTAACCTACCCACTACATTACAATCTACCTCACATCACTCTACCCCAATCCACCCCACTCCACTGTACCTCAATCTACCCCACTCCAATCTACCACATTCCATTTCACTCTACTCCACTTCAATCTGCCACACTCCACCCCAAGCTACCCACTACATTCCAATCTACCCCACCCCGCTCTACCCCATTCAACTCCAGCCTACCCCAATCCATTGAAGTCTCTCACAATCCAGCCCCACTCCACTCTTCCCCAATCTACTCCACTACCCCATTCCACTCTAATCTGTCCCACTTCACTCCAGTATACCCCCAAGGTATTCTACCCCGCTCCAATCTATCATGCCAATCAACCCCATTCCAGTTTACACCAATCCACTCATCCTAGTCCTCTCCAGTCTACCAATATCCACTACCATGTTCCAACTCTACCCCACTACAGTCTACTTCACTCTACCACAATCTACCCCAATATAATCTACCCCATTCAACCTCACTCTACTCCAATCTACCTCACTTCCCAATATACCTCACTCCACTCTACCCCACTCCACTGTACTCCAATCTACCCCACTTCACGCTGGTATAGTCTATCCCACTTCACTCTACTCCAATCTACCCCATTCCAATCTAGCCTAATCTACCTCACTCCAATCTACCCCACTCTGACCCGTTCCTCCACACTGCTAACTTTTAGCCATGCTGAACATCAGCCACACTGGTGTACATCATGGCTAAAACACATTGCCAAAGTCAATAGCTCTTGCATAGGTGATACCTGTTGGCTTTGCCAATGCTTGTTTTCAGTTGGTATCCTTACTAAAGTGATCATAAGTTAGGCCAAGTCATTGAGGGAGTCTGAAGTTAGACCAAGCCAACTAGGGAGTCCCCTAAAGCTTGAAGGGGATGAGAGAGCTGGCATTTCTTGTGACCTGTTTAGTTTGCCTTCCTCCTGCTGCATTTAGAATTTTGAGCAGTGCTATTTGACTGCAGATGGAGCTTTCAGTCAATCAAAGGTGGCAACCCAAGCACTACAGGATCGCTGTATTTCAAGCATCACAGGGTCAGCCCTTTCAAAGACAGTCCTAATTTCCTTCTGTCAGGAAAAGAAACAGTGCCCCCCCCCCCACACACACACACATATCTCCTGACACCAGGGCAGTTGCTACATACGCAATTAAACACTACGACACCCCATGATACTCCCTCTACGCCACTCACTTTTAGCCATGATGAACAGCAGCTACGCTGGTGTACAACATGGCTAAAACATATTTGCAAAGCCAATAGCTATTGCATGGGAGAGATCTAGTGGCTTTGCCAATGCTTGTTTTTGAAATGGTTTTGCTGTCCTTACTTCCACTATCACTCATGGATCTCCAAGGCAATTCGAGCACACATTTTAAAGAGCCTATTTCTTTTATTTGGTAAGAATCTACTGAGAAGAAGAAAACACCAGCTTTGTGATTTTTCCAATTTTTTTTTACTGGCCATGTGGCAGTCCTTCTCCATGTACCGGCAGGGAAACTGGTTTGAGCAGAAAAATGTATCTAGGCTGCGGCACACTGGTGACCACAAGACATTTTTGTACACAGCCCATTCCCCAGTGACTGAAAATCCTGCGAAATAGCCTAACTGGATTGGGATTAAAAAATGTACAAAACACTTAATACTGGAATTGCTCACGGCTCTCATAACAACATTTTTCACCCATCTCTAATTATACATAGATTGCCACACCACTTCAATCTGTACTAGATATCATCAACCTCCCCATTTAACATTGCATCTCACCACCCCTCTGCTCTTACCTATACCGTCACGCTTACCTATACCTTCAAACCAGCCATGATTGCTCTCATGAAGCGTGTGTGGTTCCCTTCTTTGAGGCCTTTGCTCCTACCAAGGAATCAGACTGTTGTGTGCTCGTACCCTTATCTATAGCTTCACTGAGTACTCCCAGGGAACTTGAGGACACACATGCACACACACACATCATATCAGTGAGCACACCAGTAGAATAACCCGCATTCCCATCTATTCACATTTACTCAAGTTGTAAGTGCTCACAAGAACAGCCCTCGAGAGAGAAACCTATGGTGATAACTTAGAACCTTACGTCAGCAGTGACGGAAACAGGGAGCAATTGCAGTGAGGAAGGCAGGGAGCAAATGAAAGCAAAAACACACAGCCACAAACACAGCCGAGAGAAGGGAGTAGTCAGAAATATTAACTAGGCCAATAAACATTGGCAGTGTCAATAGAGCTGGCTTTTAAATGAAAGTGCCTCGGTCAGTGATGGGTTTAGGCATTCAATAAGACATGATTCAAGCACTGTAACTCATATTAGCACTAATGCATCCATTCATCCACACACGGACTCTTTCTTGCATTAATCCACTTACGCAGTAAATTGCATGCAAACTCTACAACATATGGCAGGTAAATTAAAAGATTAAAAATAGAAGGCTAAAACATGATGCGTCTTGTTTGCATTCAGAACTAAAATTAAAGATAGCAGCCGGTGGCTGTCTTGCAGTGGTATTGTACATGGTGTTCCATAATTTTGAGGTTTTAGCATGGACGGCATGATTAGGATCAATGTGTTGGCCATCTTGGAATGGTAAAACATTGATGCTATGGACAACACTATTGTATGGTGATGGCCTGGTATAGATGCTGTGGCCTTGCAGGATGTAGTACAC
This sequence comes from Lissotriton vulgaris, assembly GCF_964263255.1. Taxonomy (NCBI): domain Eukaryota; kingdom Metazoa; phylum Chordata; class Amphibia; order Caudata; family Salamandridae; genus Lissotriton; species Lissotriton vulgaris. Next base: position 163,119,972 of record NC_141700.1, read on the forward strand.
TGCAAATAAAATGAGCAGCAAGCAACCAGCCTGTTAGCATTGTCTGGGGAGCATAATATTCTCTAAAAGTAATGAAACTTCAGAGATGAATAGGAAAGAAATGAGACCGCAAAAATTAAAGTCCAAACAATAGTCCACCAGTCCTGGCGTTGAAGTGCACCCATTTTCAGGTGGGTGGGCACATGATCAGAAAAATGCTGCAGCTCCTAGGGCAATAGAGCCAATGTCTGAAGTGACAGACCCATTTCTCCATGCTAAATTTTATAGATGCCAATGGAGTGCTTCAGTCATTGGCTCTTTTGCATTGGCTTTTTTGACCTGTGAGTGGTAGCATTTTTCTGATGAGATTTGTTTTTTTTCTGATCTGATTTCTTTCTTTCTCGTCTTATTATTTACTTTGTGGGTACGTATAAAATGTATTTTGAATGTATTTTGTTTATTATACGATCTGGGTAGACTAGCCTATCAGAATTTCAGAAACGCTTCTGGCAAGAATTATTACAATGCAAGTATTGTACCCTCTAGGATTTGTCAGATAGGCAATGCACACCAAAAGCCTCCCCTACAAAGATAATCTGTGAGATTTCAGGTAACAAAATACAGGACTGCAGACTCCACAAGGTACAATAACAGCGCCATAAGAACTAATCCTCATCACAAGGGTGATAACATAAAGCAGCACGAAATTGCGTTATGAAAATGGTGAACATTCGATTACATAAAAAAACTGACATATCTGCCTATTGTCCTCTGTTTTTTCAAGATGATAACTTGCCTGGTGTTTGTCATTGGGAGTCACAACCAGTGGCCCCCGAAAGAGCATCTCCAAAGATCTCCGCCTTCGAGCAGTGGCTGGAGCCGCCCCAAGCTTGATCTTAGTCCAGTTTGAAAGACATAGAAGGCTTTTATTGAAAATGTCATTTAGCATCTGAGGAAGACTGTCAGGGGGTCATGCAAATCAAAACGCGGTTGAGGGACTTCTGGTAATTGCCTTTACATCAAGCATATTCTTTAAGGCTTCCACTCCTTAGACTTACAGCTGGTTTCTAACAGTAGTGTAATTATATCCTCTGCCCTAAATCACAAAGATGAATGGCTCCTTTTCTTTGCGCAAATTGGCCATTGGCGATAGCAGCGGCCATTTTCTTTTCTTGTACCTCTCAAAGGAACAAAAGATTCTACATACGGTGATTGACAGGTCATGGAAGGGTACAATTCAAGCATTTTAAAGGGGCGGTCCCATCGAACCTTGTATTTAGAAGGGACTTTTTTTCTTTATTCGATACTTAATGGTGATACTACCCTGGGCACGGTGAGACCGTGACCTCATACGAGCAACGTGTATCTTTTCTCCTGAGATTTTGTCACTTCAAGGCGGCACATACTTTTCTAGCACGGTAGGGATATTTTCCCTATCTTAGGAAGAAAAATAGATCTGGTTGTCATTAGTTTGTAATACAAATCCTTTACCAGAGTAAGTGAATGATTATAGCTGTTATTTTATCGTCACCAGGAAAGATACTGCCTCACTATTCACACACTCCCTGTTACTTATTTTTTAAAGGGATGATCTAGTCCCTGTTTTCTAGATATTTTGAGCTCCTGTATTTTCAGTGCAGTCAGATGTTGTGGTCTGTGACCCTGCTGAGTGCACAAGGAGGTCTCCAAAGCTTGCTGGTAACATGCTGCTTTTGGTTTCTAGAAAGAGCATTAATCTTGATGGGCTTCTAAGCACATAGTTGTTACCCATTAATAGTGTGTCGCCCTCCCTGGAGTTATCTTGACCCCAGATTTCTCCCCTAGACTTCAATAGCTAGGGGAGAAGTGACAAAGCCCACTTATTAAGTGCAAGGCTATTATGCTCCCACATCAGCTATTCCAAGACCATGCCCTGTGTCTGAGGGTGGCAGCACCCTTCAGAAATGTATTTTGCATCGAGTTGGCTCTACAGCAATCTGTGAACTAAGGAATCTCAGCCTTGGCAGCATACTTCAGAGGGTGTATTCAAGGTTAGTCTCAAGTGCATCCTTTTAACTAAGGCAGATTGCAGGCCATGTCTTTGCAAGGAGAAGGGTCAGCATAATGGGACCAAATGCCGTAGAATATGCCAGGCTTCCCCGAGACATTGCAACCAGCTGGAAAGTGGTAGGAAGGCAACCAATGACAATTGATTGTTTACTTGATGAGCAGGTCTCTTTTGTTTAGGTGCTTGTACTTGGTGACAGTACTTTTTCTGTGAAGAATGGACTTCTCCATCATTTTTTGTTTATTGTACTCCCAGCTAGGATTGTGTTTTAATATTCAAAATCTGAATATTCAACACAATGCTTGCTGGGAGTACAATATACAAAAAATGGCAATAATCATTGTATAACATATACATTTGGAATCGTTTTTTGGCGGCTGAACACCAAATGATTTAATTTCCAGTTCAACATATACGATTTATAGATAACTAGTAATAAATCATCTTTGCAAACTTTTGAGTTCGAGCTTTTTTCTTATTTGACTTTCTCTGGACATGTTCAGCGGCATCTTGCCAGCAGTCCTTGAAGACCTTTGGGCCTCCCTGATGCAGATCATTCCAGTTTGGCAAGATGCAGCTAAATATGTCATTCGGTCTGGCTGGGTCACCACCGTTTGCTTAGGTCGAGCAATTAGTACCAGTGTGGTCTTCCATTGCCACACTTAAATGAGTCTTACTGTTTTTTCTGAGATTTCCAGGCCCACCCCCTAGAGATATGCCATTTATCAGTTCTTGATTGTTTGGGGACATAACGGATTTAACCCTGGACCGCTTCATGAAAAGCAGGGCCATGGCATTTTCCTTGGGCCTTTCAGAACCTACCTGGCACTTTTATCAACACACTCACTAGGGACTCTACAGAGGGCTGGCATACAGGCAAGGCAAGCCGGCCACCCCCACAATCCACCACAACAAGCCCCTCCATCAATTTGGAGTAGGAGATGGGGATCAGGCAGACAACATACTGGTCAGCAGGGACACCAGTCCTCTCAGGTCCCCAGCCTTGCAGCTATAGCATACTCGTAGCACCTCACAGCCACCTTGCAGGAGCCCAAACCCAACACTTTCTACAAGGGTGGTGACAGAATATGTCAGACAAATGGGTCTAACAATTGTCCAATAGTGCTACGTCCTTCCATTCGCCATCTTCCACCGGCATCAGAGTATCATTTAGCGGAACAGCTGGCCATTCTACTGCAAGATATGTAGGCTGCCTTGTCTAAAGGAGCCATAGAGAGGTTACAGGGCTCAGAAACAGAGACAGGATGTCGTTGCCACTATTTCCTGGTGCCAAAAAAGGACGGAGGCCTTCGTCCTATTTTAGATATTTGCCCTCTGAATGCCTTACGCGAAAGGACAAATTCAAGATGCTCACACTGGCCCAGGTTCTGTCTACCATGGGTGATTGGTTGGTAGCCTTGAACCTGCATGATGCTTATTTTCATATACCTATCCTTCATTCCCAGGGAGGTTACCTGAGGTTCGGGGGAGACCAGGAGCATGTCCAGTTTGCTGTGCTCCCCTTCGCCCTTACCAGTGCCTCTTGAGTATTGGTCGCAGCACATCTTTGGAGGTCGGTGATGGTGCTTTTCCCCTACTTGACAACTGGCTGTTGATGGTGGGCTCACAACAGTCAGTCGTAAATCACTTCCAGATGACAGCGAACCTCCTGACATTGTTGAGTTTCACTATCAACGTGCCAAAGTCACAACTGACCCATTCTCAGAGGCTGCCTTTTGTTGAAGCCATTCTGGATAAGATGTAGTCTCTGGCCTTCCATCCATCGGAATGAGTCAAGAATATTCAAGCTGTAATCCAGATGTTTCAGCCTTGAACCTGGATCTCAGTGAGAGTGATTCTGAGGCCTCTTGTCCTACTGGCCTCTTGAAGTCTACTTGGCGATGGGGCCAGATGTCACATGCAGACTCTGAAGTGGGTCTGAAGTCTCAGTGGGCCCAGCACCAGGGGGACCTGTCAAATTTCATCCAGGTTTCTGAGGCGAGTGCAAAAGGTTTGCAGTGATGTTTGCTTGGCCACGTTTCAAGTGGCAGATCCCTATCTCTTCCCTATCCACACTTAACAGTGTTGACTGATGCATCACTGCTGGGTTAGGGAGGTCATCTGGTAGAGGTGGAGCTCGGAGGACTCTGGGCTCAGGCAGAGACACAACTCCACATGAATCTGATGGCGCTGAGTGCTATTTGCCTGGTGTTCAAGGCCTTCCTGTCATCCATTAAGAAAAGGCTAAGGCAGGTTCTTAAAGACAATACCACTGCCTTATGGTACTGCACAAGCATGACAGACAATACCACTGCCTTATGGTACTGCACAAGCATGACAGAGTGAGGTCATGGGTCCTATGTCTAGAGGCTCTTCGCCTCTCGATTTGGCTGGACTGTCCGGGCATGTACATGGTTGTGAACTACCTGGTGAGGCCTTTGAACACCAGGGCTGATGAACTCAGCAGACAATGAATGGTGACTTCATCCCTAGGTGGTGCAGGCAATTTCCAACAATGGGGTGGACCCTGGTTAAACTCCTATAGACCTTCTACTTTTCTGCCTCGAGTTCTGAAAAAAATCAGGAATGGCGTGGCCCAAGACAAATTAGTCCCACTAGATTGTGCTACTAGAGTGTGGTTCCCAGAACTTCTGGGAATGACTATCTATCCTCTGATCAGGCTTCCACTCAAAAGGACCTTCTGTTGCATTAGAAGGGCAGGGTTTTGTACCTAGGCCTGCACAATCTACAACTCCATGTGTGGAGAATGAGCAGCAGCAGTTGTCTGCAATCAGTCTTCCTCCTGAGGTTATGAATGTTATCCTTGCTGCTCAGTGTTCCTCTACAAAATGCATTTATGCAGGGTAGTAGGAAACGTTTGCAGCCTGGGATGCAGCCGGCAGCATGGAACCATTGCAGGCTAAACTTTCTGAGGTGTTATTATTCGTTTGGTCTTTGACCCTGAAGTGGGAACCATAAATTGTTATCTGTTGGCCCTTTTGTTTTTTTGCATTTGTCGGACCAGCCATCCCTGTTAAATCACCTTTTGTGATGAGGTTTTTAAAAGGTTTGACACCTATATTTCCCTTAAACCCCTTTGTGATAACACAATGGAATCTCAATTTGGTCTTCACTTTCCTCAGTTGCTTCCCTTTAAGCAGATGTATTTCTGTCCTGTGCATCTCCTTACGACGAAAGCTAATTTCCGTGTTGGGGTTAAGAGGTAAAAGGTTTGACTACTTTTCAGAGTAGGCAATCAATTACCCTTCAAGAGCTCAGAAACTCCATCGGTTGGACCCCAAAAGAGCTTACAGCTTGTACATCGATCTCACGATAGATGATTGTGTGGCCGATCTGCTCTTTGTAGGTTTCTGTGGGGCTAAGAAATACAAGGCAGGGCAAAAAACTAATATGTTCAGGTAGATAGCCCTTTGCATTAATATATGCACGTATTGGCCAAGAAGCAACCCAAAGAAGGACCGACTGTTCATTCTGCTAGGGCTAAGGCTGCTACCTCAGCTTTGGCATGCGTAGTGCCTTGATCTGGACATTTGCCTGGCTCTGAAGTGGGTGTCCATGTGCAGGGGTATGAAGCATTATTAACCTTGATAGCCAGTTCTGACGGGAAGGGCATTTTGCCAGTTTGGTCCTGTTGTATTTTCAGTCTTTGCCATTCCCCAGCCCCTCCACCTTGGGAGGTGCTGCTTTATTCTAAATGTGAGGAAGATGTTTTTAGAAATATCCATCAGAACAAGTTATCTTTGGCAACGCCTTTTTTGTGGATACTCTTATCTAACCACAGATTCCCCCCTCTCTTTTGTGTGGAACGGGTCCTCTTCCGACCTAAAAATGTCCCAATGTGGAGATCTGTGCACTGGTGTTTCTGATTAACTTTTGGGCTCTGCATAGAGTTAATAAAGAAACTGACATTAGTGCACACGGATAGTGTCTATATTGGCTCTGCTCCATTGCTTCCGGGGTGGCAGGAGGTCATCGCAGGGCTGGATTATGCCATCTTTCTGGCTTGTGGGAGCACTGCTGTGTGAAGCTTGTGGATCCAGTCTGACGCTTAGGGTTTATTCTACTGGTGAGGAATCTGCCATTAGATAGAGTATCCGTGTTTGGGTTACGAGTCAAAAGGTTTGACTACTTTTCAGAGTGGGCAATCAATTACCCTTCAAGAGCTCAGAAACTCCATCGGTTGGACCCCAAAAGAGCTTACAGCTTGTACATCGATCTCACGATAGATGATTGTGTGGACGATCTGCTCTTTGTAGGTTTCTGTGGGGCTAAGAAATACAAGGCAGGGCAAAAAACTAATATGTTCAGGTAGATAGCCCTTTGCATTAATATATGCACGTATTGGCCAAGAAGCAACCCAAAGAAGGACCGACTGTTCATTCTGCTAGGGCTAAGGCTGCTACCTCAGCTTTGGCATGCGTAGTGCCTTGATCTGGACATTTGCCTGGCTCTGAAGTGGGTGTCCATGTGCAGGGTTATGAAGCATTATTAACCTTGATAGCCAGTTCTGACGGGAAGGGCATTTTGCCAGTTTGGTCCTGTTGTATTTTCAGTCTTTGCCATTCCCCAGCCCCTCCACCTTGGGAGGTGCTGCTTTATTCTAAATGTGAGGAAGATCTTTTTAGAAATATCCATCAGAACAAGTTATCTTTAGCAACGCTCTTTTTGTGGGTACTCTGATCTAGCCGCAGATTCCCCCCTCTCTTTTGGGTGGAATGGGTCCCATTCCTACCTAAAAATGTCCCAATGTGGAGATCTGTGCACAGGTGCCTCTGATTAACTTTTGGACTCCACACAGAGTTAATAAAGAAACTGACATTAGTGCACAGGGATAGTGTCTATATTGGCTCTGCTCCATTGCTTCCGGGGTGACAGGAGGTCATCGCGGGGCTGGATTATGCCATCTTTCTGGCTTGTGGGAGCACTGCTGTGTGAAGCTTCCGGATCCGGTCTGACGCTTAGGGTTTATTCTACTGGTGAGGAATCTGCGATTAGATAGAGTATCCACCTGAAGAAGTTACTGAAGTAACAAATGCTCCAAGTAAGTAGGTCTCTCTTACCACATGGGTGTAATCATTATTATTTTATGCTAATTATCTAAATGTTGCTTTAGCACATGAACTCCTCCCGTCTCTTATTGTCCTCTGAAGATTTGAGCAGCTTCAGGCTATTTGGTACCGTATTTCCTGGAGGAGCTTGGTGCCGTACAGACAGTGACTATAATTAATTGGAATAGAAACCATGATATTCCATAAGGTTTTCATTAGATGCAAGTACAGCAACCAAATACCCAAGAGACTCCAGGGGAGATGCAGCTTCATGCTGGATACATCTCTTGAAGCTATCATTATTTCTGAGAATAGTGTTCGAACCTTCCCTTTTATGCCAAGCCTCCGCTTTCCGTTCCCTGTGACTACTTCCTCCTTTCCTGTACGGTCAACCATGTATGATAGTGACGGATCATTAAGTTCTCCTTACTTTTTATGGAAATCCAAGAACAAAATTGCCACAGACTATTATAAGGTAAGAAGCTACAAGCCGCGATAAGAAACTGCTTCTGGGGAACAACATGGGCTGACACTGACTTCCCAATTCCACATCACCGCACTACACCAGAGAAGGATGCACACATTTTTTTGTGGAACATGTCACACCACAACCCGAGATGCCAATCAAAAACACATTGATAGGACTTGCACAGCGTCCATTGAACTTTTCCTTTGTGGTCAGCATTTTTCCACCATTCCTTATGAGTTCTGGGATTCTACTTACGTTGTAAAGCTTCAGCATTCAATTTTTTCTTTTTTGTTCAAGATATTTTATTCATCTTTTTAATAGAAACAAACAATACATAATTACGAAAATAAAAGGGGGTAGAAACAAGATGAAATAAAGAGAAGATTTGCTAGCACTATCAAGCTATGCACAACAATGTGACATTGTACCCGTCAACGAATACGATCGCAGATTCACATCAGTTGTAGATAACATAGAGTCAAGCAGTTGTCGTTGTAAGTAGCTTATGAATGAGTGGAAAAAGGTATAAATTGAGGAACGGAAAGAGCTATAATGGGTCTTAGAAAGAGCAATTCAGCGGAGTATGTATGTTGCCCATATCTCAGAAGTGGTGTCTGATAGGAGGCGTAAAGGGATAGGGGGGAGGAGAAAAGTCATATGTATCAGGTGAAGATTTAACAGAACAGCCTAGGTAGCTGGCAATGGGAAGGCCTGTGGTTAGTGATGAGGTGGCAGGGTATCCCTCTAGGATGATGAGTTGCCCACTTAGGACCTTCCCTCTGGAACGCACTTCCTCTTTACATTTGAAATGAGGAAAATCATGTTAGGTTCAGAAAGAACGTCAAGATTTGGCTATTTGAACAATAACTTGAGTAGCCGGAAATCCTTTGCTACCTTTATGCTGTGTCTCGGCATCGGGAAACCCTTTTTGGGTAGCTGTCACGCCTTACAAGTTTAAAAAATAAAATAAAAATAAATTACACATAAAATCATCTAACGTATCCCAAATAATTTGGGAGGTTAGGGGGCAACCTTTCGTATTAGAAAGGGTTGTTTGTGCTTCTCAGATAGGTAACCCAGGTCCACCTTGTATGATCCGCTAACTTTAAGCGAAATCTGCAGATACAGTTTTGCAGAAGAAAACCCATCATTGTTATATGCAATGTTTGCACCCAAACCACCCTGTGCACTTACGTTTTGTTATGAGATAGTTTAAAATAAATTGCACTCATAAACTTCAGTTACATTAATGGACACATCTCCACAACTCTCTGGCACCTCTGGATTTCTGCAAACTGTCCTCCAGAAACAGAAATCAAGTAAGTCGTTGGTCACACAGATCCTTAGTCCTAGTGATGCGTCCTTAAGTGCATATACAGCAAAAAGTGTACATGAGCACCTGTGGAAACCCAACACCTGGGTCGGCCCCATGGTTACCACATTCTATTTTACTGGACCTTGCTAAAGCCAGGGTTTGATTTAAGTTATCAAAATAAAATCTGCCCAGTTTTTCAACACTTGACTCTTGAGTCAGAACTGGGTAGAATTGATTTATCAATTTGTGACCCTTGAGCCTCTTACTTGAATACTTTATTGACCTCAAATACAGTCTGTGTTTGTCAATAATCCATTTTGGATTCATATTGGTTCCCTGCATCTTCCTTAAGTTCAAGGTGATGTATGTAAGATACTGACATCTGTGCTTACCGTGACGACTGGCAGGTGAGTACATCCTCTCACTAAGTTACCTCTGGCTCTCATCCTTTATCATTTTTGGGTTTGTTTACTTGATAGCGCAATCGTTGTCAGTTGAGACATCTTGTTAGCGTACAGTGAGTTTGGAGTCCGCCCACTGCTTACTGTTGATTGGGCTTCACTGTCAATCACATTTGATTTTTATTTCTTATGTATGTGGTTTCTCTTCTCTTGTGTTTCTCTCCCTTGGGGCATGGACGCATTACTGTGTCCTTACACTGCTTACTTTGTCAGGCCTCTACCTGTTTCTTTTTGGTTAAGCACTCCATGAGCGTTCATGTGTTTTCCAGCTGTTTCCAAATTGTGCTTCTCCTCTCCTCCCTGTGTTGCTTTATCTTGCCATTGCGGTTCTCCCCACACCCCTTCTGTGATGCACTTGCCCTTGTTTGCTCCTGCCACATGCATTGCTTTCCATTGCCATTCCCCATATGTCATTCTCCTCACCCTACAGGTTCATGTTGCTCTCTCTCTCTGCTGTTTACTCCCCCCGCCCTGTTGCTCTCCAACTCACCCACTTCCACGCCCTCTGCAATGCTTCTCACCCACCTGCAGCCTCTGTGATGCTTTAGCATCTCACATTCGTGTTGTTTCCCGCTCCTGTTTTACCCCATGTTGCTTCCACTCCAAGCCCGCTTTCCAAAAACAAAAATAAGCTTTCGCCCATTGCTGTTCTTAACCCCTTCACTGCGGGGCTAATTTCCCCGCGGTGCGGGGGGGGAGGGGGGCCGCGCACGGCGCCGCTGTGCTCATGACGAGCCCAGGCTCGTCATGCAGCACGATGCTCGTGTGCTCATGACGATCCTGGGCTCGTCATGAACCCGCCCGCGCAATGGAACGCTCAGCACAGCGGGGAAATTAGCCCTGCGTGTGAGCGTTCCACGGCTCATGACGAGCCCAGGCTCGTCATGAGCACACGAGCGCCGTGCTGCATGACGAGCCTGGGCTCGTCATGAGCACTGAAGGGGTTAAAATGCTAACCCGAGTCCGATTGGGAGATAAAAAGAAAAAGAAACTCGGCAGCATTATTTTGTCGGCGCGTGCATGTATGCTGCACGTGCCAACAAAATGATGTAATATGGTTTTTTAGGTCTCGCCTGTCGATGCGCATGCGCATCGAGTAAGCGAGACTATGGGGGCTTATCTACTCTTTATCCAACTTGCAAGGAATCGTGGCGATTCCTTGCAGTGCCCGTGACTTTTAAGCTCAATGCGCATGCGCATTGAGCTTAAAAGCGCGTGCACATGCCCCCAGCCGCCTGCCTTGCCTACTCTCCCGCCCCCTCACTTCTTGATTGCACGGCCGCTAGGCCGTGCCTCCCCTACTCTCCTCCTCCTACTCTCCTCCCCTCGCCGTCTGTTCCCGCATTCCTCCCACACCCCCGCTCCGCCCCCTCCCCTGCCTGCCATGTCGCGTCGCATTTCTCCTCCCCCCTCCCCACAGCTCCCCTACTCTCCTCCTACTCTCCTCCCCTCGCCGTCTGTTCCCGCACTCCTCCCACACCCCCGCTCCGCCCCCTCCCCTCCCCTGCCTGCCATGTCGCGTCGCATTTCTCCTCCCCCCTCCCCACAGCAATGCCCTCCATTTTGACTCGCTGCCTCCTCCTTGTTACTAACTTGAGTCCTTGTTTTATTTATCAGAGCCGTCCAAGCCGATGCCCTCTAACACCCTGTTCCCACCTTAAATCCACTGCTACTCTCCCTAGATCCCTCCGTCGCCTGACTATTCCCCTTCTGCTACTACTTTCCTCTTCCTACATATCTCTTGCCTACTTAGTCCATGTTCTCGACTTCGGCGCCCACCTCTGCCTATCGTTGGCTCTTCTTGCACCTCCTCTTCCTCTCTCTGCACGGCACCTCCTCTTCCCCCTCCCACTCAGACCGACTGTGCTGTTTTGAGTAATCAAAGGTATGTACTTTTTACTGACATACGATTTAAAAAACCTCGTTTAGAGAATTCAAGTCGGTGTAAAGTGTTGTCCATGTTTATACCCCCTGGTTGTTGAGTTCTGGTCGACTAGTTTTAAAAGTGGCAAACTTTTGAATACCTTTCCATTCACTTTCAGTATTGGCTTTAGTTTAACGGCTTTCAGGAGGTTCTGAAGAGCACGTTAGTTAGGCTGCTGAAACTTTATTTGACCATAGGAAATCCTCCCGTTTTGTTTTTTTCAGTGGCATGTACTATGCGAGTGACTTTAACGTAGCACATTTTGTACGATGTTTTTTTTTTATTGCGGCAGAGCTCCTGACGGATTTAATTGCGCTTACAGTTTTGACGAAAATCATATGCGGCATCTCAGGAACATCATACTAAACTGATGGGGACTCGGTGATTTAGTTATTCACGTAAATCATGGTACAGAAATCCGCGCGCTGTTTGCCTGGGGGTGGGTGGGTGAGCCTGGCAGCAGTGACGGGTCCTGGTGTAAGTTTCACAGCGTTCTTTCCTTTCCGGGTGTCCGACAACACACAGTATAGGGCTCGACTGCCTATTTATTACTGAGCCGGGCACTCTGGTAACAACCCCCCTCCCCAATCATCCGTCTAGGACAGGGTCTTCAGAGCGCATTAAACTCTCTCGCCCCTCCTTCATATTTACATGTCTGCCCGCTCCCCTCACAGTGAGACCAGTAGCAGAAAAGGGCAGGAGGGGGGCAGTATATATTTTTTAAGATTGTGTGTGTATTTCCACATAACTCTTCTCTTTACACAGTTGAGTAGCAGTGAGCTTTACAGATGATTTGTGAAATGGTAATTGTGTGGCTCTGGTAGTTGTGAACAGAGGTTTTTACCAGCTCCAGAGCCGAAAGTGGGTTTGCACCGTGTGAATGTTCTGCTGGACTCCTCTGAGAGCATGACACAAGAGCTCTGCGAGGTGGTGCGTGGTCATACATTTGTGAACGTCCGTTTATTAGTATACTAATAGTACATGTTTTAATTGGGGACATGTTTGCACACCGGCATGACATCAATGTGTTTATGCCTCACTGGTGCAATGTATGAAGCACACGGAAAGATGATAATAGGAGCGAGCTTACTAGTAAACTCCGATTCATGCATTTATTACCAGTGTTTTACCACTTCCTGTGCTCTAACTCTCCTTTAACACCTTTCGCAACTATCGGCATGAATCCATTATCGGCACGGCGTAAAGCATGTGTGCAGGTCCGCAGAGAGGGATATTATTTATTACCATGGGGGGGGGGTCGTGATCAACTCGTGCCCTCTTCCGAATCAACGTTAAGCTGCACTAGTTTATATAGCGGACATTTTTCCACTGTCCTACATCCACCACCCCCTCACACCCCCTAACCCTCACCCTCACCACCTCACACACCCTCACTCACCCTCACACACCCTCAAACACCCTCACTCACCCTCACACACCCACACCCTCACCCTCACACACCCACTCACCCTCTCACACCTGCTGCACTCTCCTGCTCTCTAGAGATGTGGCCTAACGACCAGAGCTGCCATCTATGTCACGTAAATACAAAACATGTTGCATTCAAAATGCTATAGGTGTCACATTCGCGAAAGTTATAACTATTGGCGTTGTAAATGACAAAGCTATCAATTTAGCTATTTGGAAAACCAACAAATAAATAAAATATTTGTCATTTACAAGACCAATAGCTCCAACTTTTCTAATGCGAGACCTATTGCATTTTCAATGCTTGTTCCCTCTTGTTAAGCCATGCTGTACAGCACAACTAAAAGAATTACACAAGTGTAGGTACTCACTGGCAGGACTACCTGTGTGCTATCGAGAAGTGCTGGCACTCTCCCATTAAAAGTATTGCACTCCGCTGAAAAGTGCTTGCGCTCTCCCTTTCAAATAAAAGAAGTGTAGGTCCTCCGTACCCGCGAGTATCACCATTTCAAGTACTTGGTATATTCCACCTGTCGTCATTGAGTACGTTTGAGGGGTCTAGCAGCTCTTAGAGTGGCGCAGACCCTAGACTGACATTGGGAGCAATCACTCCCTGGCGGATTTTTGTCACATGGATGCATAGTTTGGAACAATCCCTTGTAGAGTGAGTTTTCTGAATATGTCCTTATCAGTGTAAGAGAATTGTGTAGGTGGCTCATAGCCTGGAAGGAAAGGAAGTGGGTTGAAAGCATTTTACACACCCATATCAACCAATATAGATTAATGTGGTATTACTTGGTTGATTCACATTAGAGAAAATATTGCTTTTGAGGTTTGGAAAGTCCAGGCTTGATTAAGAATAGTCCATAATGAGCGAATGTGCCTTCTATACCATAATTAGAGTTGTGATCGGGTTTAATAATATGGAGTATTTGTAATAGCAAACACAGCAGTAGTGTCCTCTGCTGCAAGCGGTTCACGGCTGATAACAGCTCATCCTGCTATTATGGGCTGTTGCCTAAATCAAGAGTGCGTAAGGAGGTAAAAAACAATTAACAGCAGTTAATGCCCTGCCGCATAAGGGTAATGAGGTTTTTTGCACCCGTCACATTCCACCAATGCCCACTGTCCTGTGCTTCAGATCCCTGCTCCGCACCTACACTCAGTTCGGCTCAGCAGGCATGCAGGCAGTAGTAAACAACTGCCTTGTAAGCCTTTTGATTGGATTAGCCAAACTTCCCTTCCTCAGAAAGGACCAATAGGCAATCTTTTCCAGCTCTGTCATTCTCATTTAATCATCTCATGAAGGTTGAAAGGCTTGTATCACCGATTGCACCCGTACCAGCAATGCAAGTGGCAGTACCAGCACAACTACTTCAAGCACGCGCCTACAAGTGTGACAACGGAGACTATCCCAGGCCCCCAAAGCTAAAACAATGGTTTGGCCGGCAGCTATTACTCATTTTTTTATGTATATTGAATTAATAAACAACTGCTGTTGTGCTCTTCTGTAAATTAGACAAACCATGCCATCATGTGTCAGAGTGCTATAAGTGCGGGTGCTGGTAATTAAGTGCCGGTGCTGAGCACCGGAAACTACCAGCTCAAATTAAGCATTGGTTGTCATGCAGCATAATTTAGGTGGTATGCTGAGGCAGCTGAAGCACTAAAATACATGGCGGTGCTTATAGTTGTGGTGAGCATTACAGCAGGAAGCATAAGAGTTCACTTCCTGTCCATGTTCTGGACGCCGCACCACTAGCTCAAGAGTCAGTACTGTGACAGCTTTTTAGCATTACTGCTTTTTTCCTCCAGATATTGTCATTGGGCAGGGTTGGACTGGGACGGAATATCGGCCAAGACACAAAAAAAGAGGCTAACAATGTTTCTTTGAACTTCTAAAGACAGTCTGTCTAGGTGTTTTGCAAGATATAGGAGACTGCATACATTTTTTTTTGCTACAGAAATGTTTTTGGTAATATCATAGAAATAAGCAGTAGAAACCAGCCCACCGAACCATAAAACAGGCCTACAAACAGCCAAAGAATGGCCCTCACACTGACCTATCAGACCAGATTCTCTGGCACTGCCAGATTGCTTTATAGGCTTGTTCAACCCAGTCTTTGAGGAGCACTTTATTTTGTAGACACCAAGGGGGAATGCACTGCCCTATAATTTCAGGTTTCACACTTCGCCACATGGATGACATTAGTCCACGCACTTTCAGTGGAAAGCATGGAGTATACCTGCAAGCACAAACTGTATTCTTCTTTTAACAGCAAACTGCAGAACTCCCTGTGCACCCATGGCTTTACAGCGGCCTCTCACCAGATTTGTGTTCTCGAAGTGCATTTGTTACATAAACATAACCTAACATATGTATTTGTAAAGCGCACGTTCACTCAGAGGTCTCTTGGCGCTAAATAACAGATGATCATTGTTACCCAACTCAATGGTACTCATTTTATCGACCTCAGATGGATGAAAGGCTGAGTGGACCTGCCGGGATTTGAACCTGTGACCATGAGGTCGAACACAGGCCCCTGCAATGGACGGATTAGTCCACTGAGCCACCAGACCTGGCTAATTTGTGGGTTTACAGTGTTCGACTGAAAATATGGAGGTATCACAGATCACTTACAGCATCCTCTTCCGGTCTAAAGTTAATACTAGCTAAGGGTGCCAAAAGGTTCTCTGCCTACTGTATCATCAATAGTCCTTCTTCAATTTTTGTTTGATGTCAGCTGAGGGTTAGTGATCACTGGATGGTCCCTTCCAGACTCGTGGGTTTTATCCTGCGGTTGCTTCCCCAGAGCTTCCTTTACATTTACTGAACTGTCAAAAATCGTGCCAACTTGTCCGATTTTTTTTGTGCGGTAAGATAAGTTTATTGTCCGAAAGTTTACACAAATCTATTTCCTGTACACCTCACTTTGTGGTTATAAATCACTTTGTCCACCGCAAAAACTTTTTCTGTAACTGGCCTTTTCTTGAGCACGCACAGCACATTTCCTTAGTATGGAAGGCAGGTTCTTGGAAACCAAAATGCGCCGAGCAGTAATCCAGCAAAACAAAAAATATTTTTTAAAAATTCTCTTCAGAACCTGCACAGTTCTGCTCTGTCTTCAACTGACTAAATTTATATGCGCCACCGGTCAAATAAAAACAAAAAATTTGAATCCGTGAATCCGACGCCATTTCAAAATTGTCAAACGGACTAAGATATATGCTCTCCCTTTCGTCGTGAAAAACAGCTCCCCCATATGTGAGTTCACATGAGCCTTGGACAGGAAAAGATCAAAAATACAACTTCATCAAGTGGCTGTTTTGTCACTTAATTTCCACTTGCTTTTGGCAAATCACAGGTTTGACTTCCCGCCTGGGGAGCCTAGCATTCAGCAATACCCAAGATGGCGCATATTAAAGCAACTGACGTTCTAGGAAAATCAAGGGGCAGTAACGCCCGTCATGCTCTGTAGTCAAGGTTACACCTGTAAAAACAGATATTTTCCATGTATTCGGAAATAGAAGGACATTGATCTTTAGTCGCAATTGTCATCTAGTCCTAGGTTCTCAATGACAGGTGTATTTGTAGCGCGCACGATTACCCGCAGGTGTCTTGGCGCTGAATAACATGTTTATTGTTACCCAACTCAATGGTACTCATTTTATCGACCTCAGATGAATGAAAGGGTGAGTGGACGCACCGGGATTTGAACCTGTGACCGTGAGGTCGAACATAGGTGCCTGCAGTGGCTGCTTTAGTCCACTGAGCCACCCGACTCGGCTCAATCTCCTCCTCTGAATGATGCCACAACTGTGTGAGTGCACACGAGTCAATGAATGTGGGGAGGTGAGACCTACTCCCATGTCATGCTTGGGTTACTCCAAGCTACACCTGAATTCATGAAGGGGATAGATTGCTCCTCTGCTAGATACACAAACCCAGAGAAACCTAGCCGCATGGTATATTTCAGGAAGTAGGCTGGTTACATACTGGTGGTGTTGCTTGCGTTACTTTCACAAGCTTTCCTACAAATAAAGTGCCCGCTAACCGCAGCAATACACAGCGAGGAGCTACTTCGATGGACAGGAAACTCAAAACTTGACCAGATTAGCCCCCAACGCACTGTGATGACTGCCTGTGATGCTTGTAATCGCTCAATAAATGCAATACTTATTGAGTATGAGCATCGCCGAGAGAGATCACCGTTGCTGTTTTAGGGTACAGTCTGCAACCATTTGGAACAAACTGCCTTTCTACCAAATCATGGGGAAGTTGTATGGTTCAGAGTGTTGTCTTTGGAGATTTCATTGAGGGAGGCCACTTTCATTTCTCCCCATTAATGTTTTCGTCCAGGTGCCCTTAAGCACAGTGCAGCATGCCAGGATGGGCTCACTGTGCCTGGCCGGGTTTCCAGGCACCTCTGAGACTGCAGCGATGAAATAGTTCTGTAACCAAGATTGATGATTCCTCTCCCAGATGGCGACCAAAGTATGCAACCACCACATCTTGCACACTTTCGTCAGGAGCAGCCTCAAAACCTGATCCTTTGCTTCTGAATGGGAGTATACGAATCTACCTAAGCCTGTCGTCTTCTTTGATTAGCAGTCTACAGGCCCTGTCTGGTGTTCCATGAATGGCAGTATGCAGATTGTCTCTCTGTTCTAATGTATACACAATTTAGGCTCGCAAGGGAGGCTAAAACTGTGGAGTTCCTCTTCTGTCCCACGAAGACCCGATGAATACTCTTGTGAAGAAAGGGTATCACGATATCCGGGTGGAGACTAAACTCCATCTTTACCTCCAGGGGTAAGATTGAGCAACAAATGTGATTGATTAATAGAACAGCTAATTGATCATATTCCCAGAAAAACTGATTGCCAGGATTGAAAGTATCTTAAACTATGCAGCCAGAGTTGTTATTTATAGTGAAGTCTGAGCACGCCTCACCTCCCGTGCAGTGTCTTCATTGGCTCTCTATTGAATCTTTCATCGTGTTCAGAGCACATGGAACTTTCTTTCTAGGAGCCCGTCAACACTGAATTAACAGGATCCTCTGGCATATTCCCAATAGCACCTTGGATCACTCTAGTCCAGGCCTAGGTATGCTTGGCCTTTTAAGAAGCATCGGATGGTTAGCAAAACTGAGCAGGACCCGGTCACAACCCTCCAGTCAAGAAAATACGTCAGATCCTAAACCGCTAAAGAAAAAAAACTAAAAACCTACCCTTTTTCTTTGCTCTTGGTTGTGAGGCTGATGCATGTATGTGCTTATTCTGTGATACCAGTATGTGTTTAACTGCATTGAATACATTTGGATTTGAACTCGCCTACCCCCAACGTACTAGACCAACCTGATATCCTTTGAATGACCGTGTACAGATCATCTGCTAACTTAGAGGGCTGGCAGTGATGCACTAGCATATAAAACATAACTAGTCTTGCCTTCTCTGAATGGCAGCGTGCAGGCCTGTAAGTGATAAGTATGGTGTTGTATGTATGCCACAGACCAGACCTGAAGAAACTTTACAAGACTGGTTGTGTTCATCGACTAATAAACTGCAGATGATCAGAAGAACCAGTAGGCAAAACAGTCCATATTAACTTACAGGACACCCATATTCTCAGGATGATTGTACATTGCTTGCCCTGTTATCATAATACAAGACCTCTTATGTCTTCGCTGAGTGGAACTTGCATTGATCTACATTAAACCTTCATGGTGTTCTTTGAATGGGAGTTCATAAACCTTCTGTTAATGATCACGGCTAGACCAATGTTTTGTGAATCTGCACCTCTGGCCCAATTCTTTTTCCATATTTTAGTATGGAAGTCGCTTGATAATCCTCACGCCTGGCTCAGTATTCTTCGAATGGCGGCGTATAGGTCCTGTGGTCTCCCAGTAGCAGTATACAATACTATTGACACACAGCCTGGTGTACTGAGTTCTAACATTTCTCAGGTGTCTTGGGTCGCAAATACTTTAAAGCTACATAGCCCACCATGTGAAGTGCTGCTTGGAGTCGATGACAGATTTTGTAAAATAGTATGCTAGTATAATGAAAGGTACGCTTACGGTGACATTTCACATATATTGGTTTCTGTCGTCCTTCTTTGCACCGGGGAGGTTTGCCATTAAACGGTTTGCTGAAAAGCTGAATCAGCTGCACCCTGAAAGGCAATTACAAATCGGAGGGATCGGCGGCTGGCTGGCTGCTTGAAGGCAGTATTTTTTGCGAAATCTGCCTCTTCAGAAATTGCAGAAGGCAGCAGTGGCGCGAAGAGTGAGTCTTGCTGATGCACATTCTGGTTTGCATCCAGATGGATTTATGCTCCAGTCGCTGCAGCGCTTGGTGGAGGAGAGGGGGCCTGCCACAAGAACCGTGAGCATTTTCTGGGGTTGCAGTAACTTGTGCAGGTGGATTAGTAGTACGCCTCTTTATTCTGCTCATTTAGAAGAAAATTTAAAAGAAAAAAATTGGGGGGTGGAGATCCTCCCTATGCCACAATGAGCACGTTCTCTTACAGGACCATAAAGCCCTTTGCAAACCTGTTGTCTGCATGACGCCATGCCTTGAATCTTGTAGGTTGGTGGTAGTTCAATGTTGCTGGGCCTCTGAGAAAATTGGACCATTCATGTAAGTTTCTTAAAGGTGTGAATGATGTCATTTGAAAACCACCAGACAGTGTTGTATTGAATGGGAGAAAAAAGTTCAACTTTTTAGGTTTTGCATTGCATCATGCAGGTAACACCAGCTCAGCCTTGTAGATGGGCGTTGGGTTTGTACACTGCCATTCAGTGATGACCAGACTACCCCGTAGGGTCACAATAGGTTTGTAGATCGTTCTTTGAAGAACCCTGAACCAGGCCTTTAGGTCCATGGTTGGGCCTTAATTACAATGTCTCTCATAATTCTGATGTGGCCAGTAATAGGAATTATCGGCTAGATTGGAATTGCAAGATCGGTGGTACTGTGTGGACATTTTGATTTTCGTACAGAGACTGTAGCTACCAAAAGCAGCTGCTGTATCCAAGTTAAAGTCCACCAAGGACAAATGAGGCATATTGAGGACCCAAACCAGAATACTGGTTACTACTCATTTCTACGTTGACCCTTAGGGTCCCACTTGCAATCTTTAATTCCTTCCCCTGGAGTTACCAATTCCTCAGTTATTGGTAACTCCAGGGGGAAGGAAGGGGCACAGTTGGTAGAGAAGAAAGGATGGGGTCAGAGTGGTTGGTCTTCGCAACGAGGACCTAGTAATCTGGTCCTTGTTGTTCGTTAGATTATACAGAGTATGCTAGGCCAGTGGGTCTGTGGCTATGTAAAACATCCATCATTGTCATTCTAGCACATATGACAGGGCAGTGGTACTATAATAACTTGAGGCCTGTGTCATTCCACATTGAGGTGTAAGCTTTCAAACAACTAAGTTCTCCAATGTGTTTGCTTTAAAAACATTTATTTGAATTCAGACTTCATATTGATATTTTATGTTTGAGAATAACACATTACCCACAAGCCACCTCCTAATAGATGTCCACTTTGGCACATTAAGGGTCTTATTTAGATCTTGGCGGGTGGAATACTCTGTCACAAACGTGACGGATATCCCGTCTGCCATATTATGATTTCCATAGGATAGAATGGGATCTTAAGATGGCCTACGGGATCTCCGTCATGTTTGTGATCTAGTATTCCCCTCCGCCAAGATCTAAATTAGGTCCTTAGACTCCAATTCTTATTTGGTGTTTCCAGTCTGATTGACAGCTAATCTGGTTGACCACCTCGAGGTTCCTCTCTGTGAGATTTTGATCAGAGATGTTTTTCAGTAGCTATACCTCAGATGCTAAAAAGTACAAAGATAAAGGCAACGAAAACTGTGAGCAAGGCCTGCAATATGTTTCTCATTGATTTTCTGTGGTGCTTTGTAGGCCCAGCTCAAGGAGTGGTTGTTGATTGGTCATTCTGTTACTTCAGTGACGCCTCTAAATGTATCAAACATAAGGAGATGATGGACAGAGTCCTGAAACTTTTGAAACACTCACCCCCAGTCACAGATCTGGGTTGAATTCATCATCGTTCTTTAGCTCGCTTCACCACCCTAGTTCAGACGCAGCTATGTGCAAATCAGTATTGACCCTGTGCCTCATGGGAACCGTCTAGCCCGAACTGCCAAGCCATGTCTTCTCTGGACTGGAAACAAGCATCCTGGGACCGGTTTGGGGTAACACCCCTCATCAGCCAGGCTACCTCGAATCCAGCTGACAAGTGAGCAAGGGACCCACATCTGGGCAAACCCTGCGTTCTTAGGGCAAACAAAGCAAAGACAAGGATATGATGGACGGAGTGCTGAAACTTTTCAAACACTCACCCCCAGTCACAGATCTGGGGTGAATCCATTATTGTTCTTTAGCTCACTTCACCACCCCAGTTCAGACACACCTATATGCAGACCAGTCTCATGTCCTTCCACTCGCCTAACTCATCCTTACTGTCCAACCCGGACTTCTCCCTGGCCTTTGAACCCAAAGCATTTTCTGACCAGTCAAAAGAAGACTGTAGGACAATCTGCAACCTTTTACAGGGCCCTGCCATCAAATCCTTTAAACAATTTAAATGAGATTTCTAGGTCCCAGAATCTGCCTACTGTCAATACTGCCAGCTACAACCCTGAGCCCTACACCCCTCGAATGCACAGGCGGCTAAGTGTGCACTCACCCCATTTGAAAAGATGGTGATATCTTTCGATGACACTAGGGGTCTGATCTTGCGCAACAACACCACAGTTCAAGAGTCCAAACCCCATACCAGTAGCGCTGGGAGGGCGATCTCGAATGTGCAATATGGGGAAACAATATGACAAACTTTGTAGGGAAATCCCCAGAACTCCTAGAAGCATTCCCCACAGGAAATTGGATCTAAAAGTCATGTTCCAATGGTACTTGACACCCGCCCAGCTTGTATGGATGTGATTTAGGGGTTGCCAGATGTTGCAGTTGCGACCCTTGGTTTTTTTCCCCTTGTGACCTCTAGCACTGAATTTGTGACCCCTGGCCTCAGAAGTGGCAACATCAGTGCCATGAACAAAGGGGCAGCTTGTCCTTATGGACATTGGTTGGGGTGCCAATCGCCTTGATTTTTGTCAATTTTTGAAAATGCACTAATAGTGAATAATATATTATTAGTTTAATAAAAAATGGAGTTCAATTAACTGTAATAGGACCCCTTCCTGGCATCAGTGGTAAGTAATACTGCTTTTAAATGTATGTTGTGTGCAGGTGAAAGTGTGTTTATGTGAGAGAGTGTATGTGATTGTGTGTAAGCGTGTGTGTGTGTGAGTGAATGAATGTAAAGGTCAAATGCCATGTGATGTCACATCCGCTACCCATGACCTTTTAGTGAATTAGCGTCATACCGACATGTTCCCCAATGTATCCAATTCATGCTGGTGCTGCAATAAAGACACTGGCATATTCCTTCACGTCTGCTGGTTCTGCTCAGTGATCCAAACATGCTGGAAAGAAATCCTAGACCACATTAAAGGGGCCCTGAATTATCTCCTGCCAGCACCCTAATACTGGGAATTAAACTCACCATGTTAGATGGCATGACACACTGAGTCTGGGCATGGACACGTCACATTGCCGGTGTGGCTATACAACTCATTGCACTTTACTCTAAGCTGGTGGAAACACCACCCAGTGACATCCTGGTTTCACCGACTTTGGCACATTCTAGCGAAGAAATATATGAACCTCAAGCTCCCCCACTCCAAGAGGAGATTCAGCTACCTTTGGCAACCTTTGATTGAACACCTCTCAGAGCTGGAATTTCTTTGCTTTCACCCTCCTAGGCTTAGGGCGTTGCACTTCGATGATTAATAAACTGGGGTGTCCCTCCTGGGAAATGGGACAGAGCAGCTGGCGAAAGCTCGATGCAACTTGCATGGGTGACTAGAAGCTTGCCCCCCGCCTTAGTTCTTTACCTCGTTAAGACTATGCCTCTCTCACCCCATGCCACCAGGGCTTTTCAAGTCATGTTATGAGGGTATGAAGTGCTGCACTTTGAACCTTACATCCCGAATCCAGGGTGGGATGGAACTCTGTTCTGATAAGATCCTCCTTTGTTGCCCCCGATTGTGGATTCTTATATTGTAGCGATATATCCGTAATACTGTGTGACACTATTGGTTAGCAGTTCACTTACTGTTGGAAATTAAAAATACCAATAAAGATATTTCCTTGACAAAACCCATCTCATTATCTCTCCCTGCCCCCCTATGTATTCTCCCTGGAACCTGCCCTGTTTTGGGAGAGGGGAAATGCCACTGAGAACCTTGGCCATGTTTGTTCAAATAGATGGACCATAATCAAGCCTGGGACCTCAGTCTGGATGAGGAGTACCCTCAAGTGATGTCCGGAAAAGGCAACGCTGAATGGGGAGTGATCTGGGTGTGCATGGGGTTTGCCTTAAATGCCTAGGTGGAGGCAAATTAAATAAAATCAAAAGAACGTGTATTCAGAGGGAATCAGAAGACCAGAGCCGTATGCTAAATTTAAAATCTGTCACATATCATACATTCTAATATTTACTGGATGCAAATATTGTTATATTCACATATAAAACCCTTGCTCTTCTAAATTACATTGCAGTTGGACAGCGAGCCAACACAATTTGGCCTGAGCTACAGGAATCCCTTTAGTAGGTCAGATGTAGGCGTCAGTTTCTGAAATGGTGTGTTCTCATTTTCCTTCTGCATATTATACCCGCGGATATCACTTACGCTTTCAGTAGGTCTGAGAAATTTGCATCTGTAAAAACACTATATTCAATTAGGAGATGGCACAGTATTGACAAGAAGCAAGGAATCATGATTTCAAATTGCTACAATTTGTTTTTAAATATTTGTTTTGCGAATGTATGCTTCGTATGTTCAGTCATAAGACGTAAGAGAAATATCCCTGATGAATGGACAGGAAATTCTTTTAAGAGTTTTACTAGTTACACAATGACTAGGTTGGAATATATCCATTGATAATGAAATCATCTCAAGATGGATCATTGGATCTGAGCTGGTAAGAGTGTGGTGCAAAGAGTGTGGGGTTAGGATTGGGGATAAAGGTCAAATGTCCAACTAAGACAGATTGATATAAATACGTGATAGATAGGGTTCGCATACAGGTTTAACGTTTGGAACAAGTCTTAAAGTGAAGAGGAAACAGCGACATTTATTTGAACTATCAAAGGACAGTGGCTCACTCCACATTAATCATTGTTTTCTGGAGATGCTTAAGAAATCAAGTTCTGGAAATATGCATTAAAAAATCTGGTAGCTAGAGTTGCAAAATAAAATTTGGGCAAGGTTTTAGGTCACCTTATGGCTCCATGTAACCAGTTTCCAGTCCCGGCCTTTCCTGTCATAAATGGGGATCCCGTTTGGCTCATTTGAAGTAAATGAAGACTACAGGTGTCGGATGCATTTGGTTTATTGATTTGTTTTATTAAGGAATAGACAAGACCTAGAAATCTATTGTCCTGTAACTTGAAGCTATAGAAAGGATGGTAGCGACTGTAGAATGGGCTGCCTTACTACAGAGCTGTTCCGCTTACTTTTTATTACTCTTTCTTTGATCTTTGTTAAGTTAACTCTGTACTGTATTGTGGTTTGCATAGTTTCCTTCTATGAAAAAAACTGTTTTGAAATTAGCTCCAACAGCGCTTTGGGGTTCATTGTCTGCGATGACTGGGAACAATTATTCACAGTGAGATGCTCACTTGTCCAGAACTCTGACGATTTCCTCTTCAACAGAAGCTTCCCTGCTATAACCAAGTTCATCTCAGTGGCAGGTTAAAAAACCGGTGAAAACTCAAATTAAACCTGTGAAGACTGTGGTGTTCTTGAAGGTAGTTAAGAGCTGCCCATACCACTGTGCCTCAGCTATGTTATGTTAAAGGCGGATTTATAGAGCGCACAGCTATTCAAAGAGTGCCCCCGCGCTGAGACAAAAGAAAGATGCAGAGATACAGTCCGTGAAAGAGAGACGAGGGCCCTATGAGTGAGGTGATCAGCCTGCTTGTTGGAACAGCCAGGTTTTCAGTTGCTTTCTGAAAGCCAGAATATTTGTTGTTTGCCTAAGCGGTAGAGGGAGCCTATTCCAGGACCTGGCCACCAGAACCTGAAAGGAACGACCCCCACAGCGGGCTTTAGCACATTTAGGAGTTACCACCACTTGTTGAAAAGCAGACCTAAGAGGTCTGCGGGGGGTATAGAATGAGATTCTTTTACGTGTGTAAAGTGCCCCCATACCATGCAGGACTTTGAAGGCCAGAACCAGAGCTTTGAAGAGTATTCTGCAGCGGACTGGCAGCCAGTGCAGTGCCTTCAGATGATGAGAGATCCGGTCTCTAGGACCAAGGCTGAGGACTACCCTTGCTGCCGAGTTCTGCACGACTTGCAATCTGTTGAGCAGAAACTCCAGGAGGCCCAAATAAAGGCTGTTGGCATAATCGAGCCTAGAAGTAATAAGAGCCTGTACAACTGTCTTCCTATTAGAAATAGGTAGCAGGAACAGAAACCTGCGAAGCCTCTTCAGGAGGCCAAAATAGGTGCCTACGACTGACTGTACTTGTGACTTCATGGATAATGTTTCATCCAACTTTACCCCTAAGTTCTTTACCTTCTATACTGGTGTTTTGGGAGGGACCGAAGAAGATGATTTCAGACTTCTCTGAATTGCATTTGAGATAGTTCAATTGGAACCAAGCGAAAACGTCTCTCATGCATTTATTAATTTTCTCCCCATTGAACACCTCATCCTTTTTGCACGTAAACAGCAGCTGGGTGCCATCAGCGTATGATATAATTACAGCCTCATCTGCTTCCAGCAGTGTGGCCAGAGGGGCCATATATAGATTAAAGAGCACAGGACTCAAAATGGATCCCTGAGGCACTCCCACATTAAGAGGGGGTAGACCTTCTGAGAAAGGGGGTAGCCACACCTCTAGCTGTCTCGCCTCCAAAAAGGACACCCACTTCAACACCGTGCCCCCATACCCATTCTCCTGCAATCTCCGAAGTAGGTAATCATTGGGAATGGTGTCGAAAGCCGCTGAAAGATCAAATAAGACCAGTACCGCCGTGCCACCTTTATCAAGTGTCTCCTTAACAGAGTCCGAAATCTCCAGCAGTGCTGTCTCCGTACTAAGGTTCTGACGGAAGCCAGATTGGCTAGAGTGGAAGAGGTTATTAGTTTCCGCAAAATTGTAGATTACTGAGTGGACATGTTTCTCAATGGTTTTGGCAATAAAGGGCAACAGAGAAATAGGTCTGTAATTGGTGAGCATGTTAGGATCAGCCATTGGTTTTTTTAATAGAGGAATGATTTTAGCACACTTCCAAACGGCCGGGACCTTACCGCACAAAAGTGACGTATTCATCACCCTGATGGCTGTAGGATTCAGAATCTCAGCCATCTCTGCAAAAAATGTAGCCGAACAAGGATCGACCGGTGATCCTGTTTCCAGGCCCTTCATGATTGTCAAGGAAGCCTCGAGAGACAGAAGGGGAAAGGAGAAAAGGGAAGCCGTGTCCTTGTCATACTGAGGGGTAATCCGAGGGGAAGCCGTAGGATCGGTCACCTCACGGGCGTCAAAAGAGGATTGAATGGTTATTATCTTGGAGTAGAAAAAGTTAGCTAATTTATTCGTCCAATCCAAGGACGGGGGGAAACCCTCATCATGACATCAAGACAATTCTTCTTCCACTTTTCAAACAATGTAGCTAAGCTCTGGTGGCCAGAAGGATCTAGTGCCAGAGCAGTGGCATAGCTAGGCCTTAGGCCGCCCGTGGCGGCCCTTGTGTTTGCTGCCCGTGGCGGCCTGATCAGAGAGTGGGAGGGGGGAGTGGGGGTTGCTGGCCATTCTTGCAGCTGCGACAGCCGCTGGTAAGGGGGGGATGCTGCCGCAATTATTGCTGCAGCCAAGGCCGCAGGGTAAGGAGAGGGGGGCCAGGCACTGCTCCCCCAAAACCCATGCTACCTGGGGAGCTCTGCCCCCCTCCAGCTACGCCACTGTGCCAGAGTATGAACATTGCTTGCCTATGTGTTCATGGACATTTGGCATGTCTGTATGATCCACCATTTAACATGGCTGTCTGAAGCCCTGTTTCCCCATGTGCATGATCCACCTTTTGGCTTGGTTGTCTGCACCCTTTTCCCCATTGACAGGTTTAATCAATTTTTCTCTACATTTCTAATCATTCAGCTCTATTAGGTGATTTCTACTGTCTGACTGTCGCTCATCTTCAACTGCTGAAGTTCTTCCTTCATTTAACCCCTCGGTATCCCCAGGGGTGTGGAATTTAATAAAATATCTACTTGTCCATGGGGCAGGCTGTTTAATAAATCTACTCGTCCTGTAACAAAATCTACTTGTCCCCTTTGTGCCATGTAATGTGGCAACAAATTACGCAGCAATCTCATTATATAAGAGTTCTGATATAGCCTCTCTGATTATGACAGGCTTCATACCATAATAGTGTTTGAATACTAGCAATTCCTTTATGCTGCTATTTTTCTGCAGGTCTACATACTGGGGTTGAAGGTAGGCGTAAGCAATAGTTTCAGGGTTGGAATGCCCTTTTTAGTCTGTGCAAACCTACTAACGTGCATGTTTTAAGGGTTTTCAACAATTCTTCTCTGATCACTTCCCATACTGAGAACGGTTGGAAATTTACTACTGACAGTGGCCGACTTAAAACTTCTTCCAGGGTTGGGAAAAAAAGTGATTGGAGGAAAAGTGAACTTGAAAACATTCAGATTTTCATGTGAGCAAATCTACACCTGCATATTTGCTCATGCTAAAATGCAGTTCACAAATATTTTCTGGGAGTACCATTTCTTGGCCTACTTCTGTAAATTCTTGTGAATTCATGGAACTGTACATATGTACTTACTGCAAGGATATATACCATGGATGCACTTTTGAGACTTTCTTTAATAATTGGGCCTCTAATTAGGCCTGGCGTTAACCATGACCTTTTGTTTTGTTTTTTATTCTGTCTCTCTCAGTCTATCAGCTGGCGTCCCTGTAAGTACAGTATTTTGCTCTTTTAGAAGGAGCATATTGGCACCCAAAGTAGTTTTGTTCAGTGCCCAGAACCGCTGTGGCAATGTGTGCTGAGACCAACATTTTTTTGTTTTGCTTTTGCCAATGCTTGGTAGAATGGTGAGGACCCAGCAGCTCTCACAGTGTTAAGGTTTTACAAAAACCATGCCTAAACAAGTCACGCCTTGACAAAAACAAAAGGCTGACCACCAATTTCCGATCCACTAGCTTTGCCACTTCTTGTTTATTTTTGTTTTCCATATTCATATTTAAACTGGTTACACTGATTTTCCATTCTGAATAGTTTTGGGAAACACTAACCTAGATCAACATGTTACTAAATGATGCTGCAAAGATACGGTACCTAAAATCTTACAGTAGTTTAGCTAAATGTTCTCTTTTCTTACATGCATTTTTTTGTGAACGTTTTATTTTGAAAGCAAAGAATCATCACTCTTGCTTCGAAGCTTCTGCAAATATTTGCTTATAATCAGAGAGCATTCTGAGAGCATTATACAGAGCCTCATATTACTAAACTTTGAACTAAACTTTGAACATGTGTGTACACTTTTATACTGGAACCACTGTCAGTAGTGCAGGCTGAGCTTAAAACATTTACTTTTAGTGCTCACCCTAATAATAAAGGCTTTACGTTAATGAACCATATATTCAAGTTTGAACAGCATTAACACACATATTACCTTAATTGCAGAGAATGGCCTTCCCCGATCCACAATGTGGTACTGTAAACTGGCAGCCAAAGGGTTTGTGCTGCAGGGGGTTGGGCCTACTTGTCCCAAGGACAAAACGCACATTAAAACTTGTTGCCCTTGACCCCAAACAATATGTCCCGGGCGTCGGGCTATAGGAATTCCACATCCCTGATCCCTCTTGAGGCAAGATCGCTTCAACAAGTACTCTTCCTGCTGACCCATAACTTTATGGTTGAAGTTCTGAAGTTTATTTTTAGTTAGTAAATCGCCAGGACAAAGGTTTCCTAGTTGTGAACCATCGAAGGTGCTGCATTGAGGTATTGCTAGGAGACGCAGCTCTCGCTTTTCGCTTCAACTAGTACTCTTCCTGCTGACCCATAACTTTATGGTTGAAGTTCTTTTTTTTTTTTTTAGTTCAGTAAGATTTTATTGAATTTTTAAGAAAGGAGAAGTACATAAAGACATACAAAAAATTGAAGAAATTCATTAAAATACAAAGAAGCGAAAAAGATTAATCATAAATAAACAGTCATCAATAAAATTCATTGCAAGAAAAAATTTGTCAGTGAAAGGAAAACGGAAGAAGGGAAAAGGAGGGGAAGGGAAGGGAAGGGAGAAGGGAAAGGGAAATATACATTTCATAGCATAAATACTTAAATAAGTAGAGTTACCAATACTACATGAGCAATAAAACAACAATAATTATAACTGTACATATGAATCAATAGGAGACCAGAAAGATTGAAAAGTCGAAGAATTATGATGAACACCTTGTAATGACAGTTGTGCACCTCTTCTTGTAAAGATAATCCAGGACCACCAAGCATGGACTGAAAGGGAAGAAGCATCCTTCCAACAAAAAGTGATGGATTTTAACGCAGCCGATACCAAAAAATTAAATAACTTTGCTTCAATATCATCAAGTGGTACACTCAAAACAACAGATTTACATATAACTAAATTATAAGAGGGCAAATCAGAAATAGGCAGAATCTTCTGTATCACATTCCATACTTCAGACCAAAATTTCAAAATAGTCGGACAATCAAATAACATATGACGTAAGGAACCAGGATGTAAATGGCAATGCCAGCATAGATTAGATGGTAATAAATGAGCTTTAAATAAACGCAATGGTGTCCATAAAGAATTAAATAAAATATAAGCATTAGTTTGATAAATAGATACTGGTAAACATCCAGAAATAGAAAGGGACCATATTAATGACCAGGAATCATTTGGCAATGATAAAGATAACTCATTATTCCAAAAAGTAGATATTGTATCAACATTGGAACCTAAGGATACGGTGAGTTTTTTATAGAATACTGACACCGCTTTAGAAGATAAAGTAACAGTGTTAACATAAAGCATAAAATCAGCTGTCATTTTGGAAGGAATGCCATTGGGGAAGGAATCTAAAATAGAATTACAGAGATATTGATATTTTGACAGATCAGATAAAGGCAGATTAAATTTCGATTGGAGTTGAATAAATGGAATAAACTCATCATCCATGAAAACATCTCCAAGATAAAAAATACCTTTAGCAATCCAGGAAGACCAAAAGGAGATATTCCTATTTAATTTTATCAAGGCATTATGCCATAAGGACAAATGTACTGTAGAAAGTAAGGGGGATTCAAAATTGGAATCTAAATCATTAAAAATTAATCTTGATGATTTAATTATGGAAGAAGAATGTACAATTTTAGATACGGGAGACATGGTTAACAGGGATAATAAAGGAAAAGGTTTAACAAGGGAAGTCTCAATATGAAACCAAATACGGGGAGTAAGCATAGGAGATATATTAAACCATAACGAACTCTGTTTAAGGATAAACGCTTTATGATACAAAAGGAAATCAGGTAGGGCAAAACCAATATGACATTTGGGGATTTTTAATTTTTTATAAGCAATACGGGGAGGCTTGTTATTCCATAAAAATTTCGATAAAAGTTTGTCAACATCTTTATAAAATTTGAGTGGAAATTGAGTCGGGATCATTGCAAGAGAATAAAATAATTTAGGGGCAATAGTCATTTTAATAGACTCCATTCTCCCCCACCAAGAAAGATGAAGGGAGGACCATTTGGATGGTTTTTGTTTAATATATTCTAGAAGGAAATCACAATTTAATTTTAAAGTAGCGTGAAGGGATGATGAAAATAATATTCCTAGGTATTTCAATTTGCTCTTTTGCTAAACTATATCTGGTGAAGGTAGCATATCAGGAGTACATAACATATTTAGTGGAAAAAATTCAGTTTTAGTAACATTTAACTTATAACCTGACACAGTAGAATACTTAGAAATAATATCAAGCAACAGAGGAAACAGGATTACTGATAAATAATAACACATCATCAGCATATGCTAAAGTTTTAACAGTAATATCATTGATATTAATTCCTTGAATGTTATCACATTTTCGAATGTAATTAAGAAATGGCTCTATACCAAGTAAAAACAAAAGAGGGGAGAGGGGACAACCCTGACGAGTTCCTCTGAAAAGAGAAAATTGGTTAGTAATCTGGCCATTAATAAATAATCGAGCTGTGGGAGCATAGTATAAAGCAGAAATCATACGAATAAAGGAGGGGCCAAAATTAAAAGATAACAAAGTTTTAAATAGAAATTGCCAATGGATTTTATCAAAAGCTTTTTCAGCATCTAATGCCATAACACCAGCAGGACTAAGGAAAGTGGGGCTTTGCTCAATAACATGCAATAACAGTCTCGTATTATTAGCAGAATATCGATTTTTCATAAAACCAGATTGGTCAGGGTGAATAATTGAGTGAAGGATAGGGGCTAACCTGGAAGCGATAATTTTAGCATATAGTTTACAATCTTGATTAATCAATGAAATGGGCCGATAATTAGCAACAAGGGTAGGGTCTTTATCAGGTTTGGGAAGTACAACAATTAAGGCCTCAGAGAAAGAACCTGAAATGGTACCTGATGAGGAAAAATGAGAAAAAATCTGGTGCAAAAAAGGTAAAAGATGATGTTGAAACTCTATAAAATTCAGCAGGGATACCATCAGGACCAGGGGATTTTTTCTTTGGAAGTGATTTAATGGCCGAGAGAATTTCTTCATTCGTGATGGGTATATCTAACTTAGTTTTATCAGAGGACGAAATGTGAGGTAAATCAGAGTGTTGTAAAAAGGAATCAATTCAAGAATCATCACAAGGATCTGGTTTGTTATATAAAGTGGAATAAAAATTCAAAAACTCATTAGCAATCTCATTATGGGAAAAAGCAATTTTACCCTGAGGGCATTTGATGGAAGTGATCTGAGTTTTGTCTTGTTTAATACGTAAATAATTAGCCAAAAGTCTACCAGACTTATTGGCGTTAAAACGAAATTTAGCATTGGATTTAGAGAGTTGTATCCCTGCTCTAGTGCTGAGAATAGCATTGAACTCATACCTTAGCTTTTGTAATTTTATTTTATATTGGGGATCATTAGACGTTATAAATAAACGCTCAAAATGAGCTATTTGCTTCTCTAAAGATTTAACCTGTGAATTAAACTTCTTATTTTCATGAGCCATGATAGAGATAGTGGTACCCCTAATATAGGCTTTAAATGCATCCCATCGGGTGGTAATAGAGGTAGCACCTTCTGAATTGAAAGTGAAATAATCCTGAATAGCCTGAAGAATTTTGGGTTTATGAGTGTCATTAAGGACAATGTCGGAATTCATACGCCATCTGGACTGCTTAGTAAATGAAGAGGATACATTTAAAACAAAAGAAATCATAGCGTGGTCTGAAATGTCGATGGTACCAATGGCAGGGTCATTTGCAAATTGAATAAGGGAAGTGGAAAGGAAAACATAGTCTATTCTGGAATGGGAATTATGAGGATTGGAGAAAAAAGAAAATTCTTTACCAGTTGGGTGGTGTAAACGCCAAATGTCAGCTAACTTGGTGGTTTGAAGAAAAGTCTTAAAGGCATGAAAGGTCCTGGACGTTCGAAACCGAGATGTAGACATTCTGTCCAATAAGGGATCCACAAAAATATTGAAATCACCACCAAAAATCAATGGAGCATTTCCCAACTTTAAAACTTCAGACGTAACAGTGGACCAGAAAATAGGATCCTCTGACGTAGGACCATAAACATTAATCAAAAAGAAAACAGAGTCATGAATTTTAACTTTAGCTATAATAAATCTACCTTCAGAGTCTGAGATTTTATGCAAGACCTGACAATGCAACTTTTTGGCAAAGAAAATAGCGACCCCATTCTTTTTACCTGCAGCAGGTGAAGAGACCACCCATTTTTTGTTCATATAACCTAAAACTTTATCATCAACATGTGTCTCTTGGACAAAACAGATGTCAGCCCTAGAATTACCTAAATAATCTAAAATTTTTAAACGTTTTACTGGATGTCGTAAACCTTTTACATTAAGAGAAACAATTTTAAGATTATGAACATTAGCCATTAGGATAGAAGAGAAGGAAAAGAAGGAAATAGGAACAAGAAGAGAGCAGGATAAGACAGATTAAAAGAGTAACTCTGATCGAAAAATAGGAAAGGGAGAAACAAAAAAGAGAGAGTAAGGCACAAACAGACAACATAAATAAAGACAAGGAAATGCACACCCGTTCCTCAAGCATGGCCAGTTACCGTTGGAGCCCATAAAGAAATTTAGTTATAAACCTGCCATAAGAATTCAGCGAGATACAGTCAAGAATTAGGGTCTTGTGTATCCATTGATGGAGGAACCTGCTGTTCAAGGAAAAGACGAAGATCTTCTGGACGTTGAAAAGATTTAGAGATATTGCCTTTCCAGACTCGCATTGTAGAGGGATCAAATAGTCCATATTGGAAGCCAAGGCTCCTCAGTTGTGGACGAAGAGAAGAGAATTCTTTACGAATAGCCACAGTTTCCTTAGCAAAATCCTGATGGATGAAGATTTTGGTTCCATTCACCAGCAATGATGGTATTTCACGAACAGCTTTCCGAATAAGAACCAGATGATGATGACGCAGGACCTTAAATATCATCTGCCTTGGCTTTGAATGACGAGGATTACGATGTGACGGAACTCTATGAGCCTTATCAATTTCAAATTTTTCTGCAAATTTAATATTCAAGAGACCAGGCAAAAGAGATTCAAGATAAAGTCGACAATTGGACCCTTCAATTTCTTCAGGCAAATTAAAGATGCGCAGATTGTATTGCCTATTGCGATTCTCCAAGTCCAACAGCTGAGAATGCATTGGAATAATTCTTGCCATTAAAGGTGTAAAAGCATCCAACTTATTCTTATTATCTTGGATTTTAATGGTATTATCTGACACCTTCATGGACATAGAAGCCATATCTTTACGAACATTTTTAACTTCTGAAGCAATGGAGTCAGTATTTAAACGCAAGGCTTTAATTTCCTCCAAAATCAGAGCCAAAGAAGGTTCCGAGGATTCCACCACTTTAGATTTTGTTGGAGGAGGGGAAACCTGCTGCTTCCTTTTATTTGTGGGAGGATTTTTTGAATCCATTTTGAGGAGAAAAAATATTCCTGAATATGAATAAAATATACTTGAGACAAAATTACCTCAAAAAGTGAGGAAAATTGTTGTAAATATGGACCAATGCAGCATAAAAACACTGAAAAACCCAGGTGCAGCAGCTAAACAGAGCTGTAGGCGGAGCTAGGCCCAAGCCAGCCTCTTTCTTAATTAACTCTCCGCCCCCAGGCTCACAATCTCGGCAGGACCTCGAGGAGCAGTATGGAGCAGGAGCATGGGAGGTGAGGAGAAAACTCCCGTCGACCAAAATTGCCAGAAAAAGAACTTACAGGTGAGGAGAGGCTTCAGGAGGCAAGCACCGGTATTTTCGCTGGGTTTTATGCAGGAATTCGTCGTAAAAATGAGCTAAAAGCTCCTAGGAATCACGGAGCTCCGGTGGCGGCGGCCATCTTGGTTGACGCGCTTGCGCGTCTCATGGTTGAAGTTCTGAAGTTTGTTTTTAGTTAGTAAATCGCCAGGACAAAGATTTCCTAGTTGTGAGCCATCGAAGGTGCCGCATTGAGGTATTGCTAGGAGAAGCAGCTCTCGCTTTTCGCTTCAACTAGTACTCTTCCTGCTGACCCATAACTTTATTGTTGAAGTTCTGTAGTTTATTTTTAGTTAGTAAAGCGCCAGGACAAAGGTTTTCTAGCTGTGAGCCATCGAAGGTGCTGCATAGGAGATGCAGCTCTCGCTTTAGTCTTAAGTTGTTAGCGCATCGGTTTCTAAAACATTGTTGAAAAGGTAAGCACGGTAGAGATCCTCTTTAGGATGCAGTAATTCTGATAACAGAAAGGCCTTCTGTCTTATTTGTTGGTTGGTATGTTGGTTGACTGTGTCCATGCTCTGCTTGAATATTGGCCCTTTGATATGTCCACCTACACACCTATCTGGATCTCCCCCTCAACCCCTCTAAACCCCCAATCTCCACCTCACGGCTGGTTTGGTGTGTTGTTTCTGTCGACACCATCCGAATAGCAATGCGGATTTGCACAGTTTATGACTGCCTTTCCATGATTCTTGTAAGAGAGCTCACTACTGCCTTAATGTCCCCCCCTCCCTTCGTTCACAGCTGCATTTTGGCGCTTTCGACATGGACTTTAACAAAGCACTTGGGTAATCTAGTATTGGTTGATCAATAAGTCCTTTTGTCAAGCCGACTCTTTTTCTAGGCCCAATTTGCTGCCCGCTGCATTTCTCACCATGGGCCCTGCACATGGATCATGGGAGCTCATTAGACCAGAAAATCTGATGAAGAAATGCTGCCAGGATGGCATTGCTAGCGCAGAATTAAAAGCCCTTGAAAGCCAAGATCCCTAATTGGAGCTCTCAAAACTGAATTGCGCCTGCGATGAAAAATACAAGGAGCGTTAATGCCATGCGTTTTTGGATGAATAGGCTCTAAATGTGTAATATATGCGCAGTTTTATTGAGTAGGATTTAAGTACGACGCAACACGCCAACTATGGCAGCCCATAGCCGCCGTGCTGAGTATGTGCTGCGCTCATGCAGCTGGTTTCCTAGAAATGACTGGTTTGAAATAGCTGCTAATTTAAAATGTCCGCCTGTCTGTTATCAAATCATTCAAACCTCCCCTATCCCCCATAAAACCCACTTGCAACTCCCCACCCCAAGCGCCTCTGCTCTCGATTGCAGATGGTTCTAAATAGCAAGTTGGAATTTCTGTCAGTCAAGGCCCTCTGCTTGCTTTTTAGGCGTGGAAACTAAATTTAGGTTGCGCCATAAAAACTCCTGGGGGAGGCGTGAACATGTGACGTTTTTCTCTTTTCAACCGTAACGAGGTCACTCATGAGGACAGAAAGAAAACACTGCATGATCGCGAGATAGATTCTTAAGGAAAAATAAAAAACAATAATTTGGGGCACATTGTATGATGTTCCAGAGCCTACAAATGCATTTATATGTATGTTCTTGAATATATGCATACCTTTTATTTTAGTAGGAGAGGACGTGGCTCCCTTGCCAGGTTTGTTTCCGCAAGAATTCACAGAAATGTGAAATCAGAAGAAGGGTCCACCGAGTCAATGTGCACATGCAGCAACATGCACGAAAGCGGCATGCTGTCAGGGCAGGTTTATCGCTGACCTGGAGGCACAGCCGACCCTCGCACCAATGAAAAAAAAAGGCAGTGCCTGACCAGGAAGTTTGGGTTCAACTGGCCTAATCGGGAAAAGGGGCGTGGTCACAAGCATGGCCAAAAAGGCGACTGAGACCAGCAATCCTCAGCTTTGTCGCCGGAGGAAATTGATGTCCCCACTGTACAGATGCAGCTTCAATGCGGTCCGACAAGGCAGCGGAACAACCATCCCAGCTTGTAGGGTGTGCGACCAGTCGTTTTTTCAGAGGCACGTTTCTGTGAGGACGGTGGTGCCCAAGACAGGGAGGCTGTGAGCGGTATTTGGCTCACTACATACGGCACTTACACCCTGGATGGCGAAGCGCAGGAGTGCCATGGTTAGGACCACAGGAGACGTCAAGGTCTCCAGCACCGAAGGTGAGCAACATCATTGGTGATAGAAGTTAGATTGGCGCCGACTGCGAGGGAGGAGTGCGGAGATGGGCCTCGTCGGAAGCGGAAGGAGTCCTCTCAGGCATGGTTGCTTTGAGGCTGGGAATAGTTTGTCCTTCCCAGAACCCTATAACCAACTATCGCTCTGTCTGGTAGGAGCTTGTGCGGGTGGGAGATTTCACAACACTTGATAACTGCTGTGCCTATGGGTGTTCTTCATGGCCAAAAATTGTGTGGTGCGGGTGCGCTGCGTTGGAAAGGCCAGGGCAGTTGTTGACTCTGTGCAAGGTGAATCCGGCTACAGGGGTCCGGGCCAACAGAGGTCCGGGCCAACTGAGCTCCCTCCGCAAATACCAGTCAGCTGCCGCCACTCCCTTCTGGTTGGTAAAGCCCTCGCTTGGCATGCGAGAGGTAGCGGGAAGTTTAAAAGTTTGGTGCTGCACACTCCCTCCTTGCATGACCAGGAGGAGGGAGACGCCCAACAGGTTGAATCGCTGAGGGAAATTATTATTCCGCGAGGGGATTCATGTACGATTCTGTAGCTTTAAACCGCTCAGATGGATCATTGCTGTTTTTGTAGGGCCTGGAAAGAACGCCGTAGAGCCATGGAGGGCCGAGGCTCTTTGGCACAGCAAGCGCTGCCATCACTCAAGTGGATATCCGTCTGAGCTAATATAACAAAGTTAAACAAGTCTACGCTGGCGTGTTATTCTTAAACATACTTTAAAGGCAGCGAAAGGCACAAAACGCCCATGAAAGTCCTCGTTAAATTTGCTTCAATTTGAGGTTTGACGGGATAACTGCTCGGCCCTGGGTGGAGAAGGGTGTGGGGTTTTCTGGTAGCACAATTGCAAGTGGCGTGGTGAGGAAAGAGCCTCTGGCGATATAAGAGCATCAAGAGTTTGAAACTTCTCTTCGATGTTTGCTGGCACTTGTTTTATGAAGCGGCAAAATCATAGGGCTGGTGCATGCTTGAAAGGAACCTTAATACAGCTCTGGATGCCTGGTAGTTCTGGGCAGGGCTATGCCTCTTACCTTGCCTTTGTCCTACATGGACAACATTTCCATGACATTTTAAAGACCAGTATGTTTCATGGTGCTTTAAATGTTTTCCTGTGGCCTCCCTGGATGTAACAGGAGACCCTGACATTGCTCCATAACTAACATCTCTCCATCCGCTCCATCCCACCTGTGCCGTCACCCATGTTGGACCGGTGTGGGGAAATGTTTGTCCTACTGAAGTAGGATTATGACTTTATGAACAGACTGTCTTTGTCCATGTTGTACCCAATAAGTGTCAGCTGTTAAAGTGGATCATTTTAAATGCTGCCAATAACGTCTCATCTGGCCACAATCTTGGAAACCATGCTCTATGTCTTCTGTCAGTTTGTGTGGCTCAGAAAACACATTTCTTTTTTTTTTGTAAATCTTTTTATTCGTTTCAAAACAAAGAAAGAAATAGACATATCAGGTGCCATACATTCAGACATAATAATAAGGCGAACAGATGTAGATACAGGATAGATACTAAGCAGTGAAGAAATGGCTGAGACGCCTATGCCAATGTATGAGAAACAGGATGTGCCACAGTACAATATACGATTCACATTAAGCGCAAGCTGCCCACCCATAAAATCAGGATAATAGAAGAAGCATTAGCAGCAGATACTGGAATACCAACCAAGTCAGGATGTTCCACCAACTATACTTATAAAAGGAAAGTGAAAGAGAGTGTGAAGAAAAAGAAACCATAAAAACAAAAATGAAGACAAAACAATAAACCCATGCACCCCTGCATATGGCTATCGCCTAAACCCAAATAGCAGTGTGCCTGTCGCCCCAACTAACGAAAACACATTTCTAAAGGGGCAGGCGAGCGATTTCAACCTTACGAAATCACCAGGTACAATGTCTGCTTGGATCCAAAATTGGTAGTCTCGAGGTTTAGTCAAAAATACGGCTGACCTAATGTTAATGTTTGGCCTAGTCCATAGACAAACAGGAGAAGGCAAGCAAAGGTTGTGGATTCGGATCCCACCAGAGTCGTTTCGAGACCAGCAGTCCATCGTATAAAGATAGCATTTGCTGCTGAGCACTGCAAAGCAGCACCATTAAATTGGAATATTTGTATCAGATTGAAGATTGCTACCGTAGCATTTCACTGAGTTTATTGTGAGCCGGGGCTCATTCAACGCACTCTTGGACTGCAGCACCGGCCCTCAAGAGCCTACCCAGGGACGCACTGTTCTGGTTGAGGTTCCATAGAGCTTACGCATTGCCAGTTACACTGATGTCGCGCTCTCAGCCTCCGCAATTGTTATGCATCGATAATAAAGTTAGAATTCCGGTGATTCATGTTTTACTTAAAGTAATTAATTTAGATTAGAGCCAGCAGGGGGGGCGGAAGGGCACCGCGAGGATGTGCTAGCCTTCCCTTTTCCAGGCAAATCTGCATTCAGTGCAGATTCGGGTTAGTCAGGCGCGTGAAGGCACGCACTGCGGGCCGACTGGTTTATCGCACCACCACATAAGGCCCAGGATCAATTTCACAGGGACGGGGATGTTCCGGCTGGGTATAGATAGTTCGATTGTTACTATCCATGGATATGATGACTCCTGACAATGAGCTGTGGTAGTTTCAGGATGGCGAACATTGACCTGCATGTTTGTGTCCTCAGTAACTGGGCTTTAGAAGGCAGTATGTTATGGCCATGGGTCTATGGGTCATTTACGGCAAATGAATTTCATTGCAAAGGTTTATCCAGTCAAGTTTGTACTCCGTGCAGATTCAAGTCAATCAGGCGTTTAAGAGCATGCACCGGCAGGCTGACCGGTTTACCGCACCACCAAGCAGGGTAGATTTCGAAAGAAAGGGGAGCTTTCTGGCTTGGTACAGATAGTTTGGTTGTTACTATCCAGCGGTATGAAGACTCCTAACAAAGGGCTGTTGTAGATCCAGGGATGGTGAGCATTCATTCACTTGTTTATGTCCTCCGCAATTAGTGCTCCATGGCGGTATGTTGTGGGCACGGGCCCGGAGTTCTTCGCGGCATACGAGTTTCCACTCAAAGTGACTTCACTGTAGAATTGATTAAGCGGCGGGCAATTTGAAGGTAGAGTCGCACAAAGAATATGGCCACAACAGCACTGGTCTATCAAAAGTGCAACTCGCATGCTGGTTGCACGCTGACGGGTGGAGGGCGATAGCCCAGCCCTGCCCAAACCACTCGCTCAGAGCTGTTTAAGGGTGTTTTTATTATCCGCATAATAATAACCAGCCAGTAGTAAGCCGAGGAAAATTAAATTAAATTTTAGTGAAATACATGTAACACCTGAGAATCAAATGCCATATTCTGCTTGCACCTTGCTTGACTTGGAGGTAGTTTGCATGATCAGGATGATGATTGAAACCAGAATTGTTGTTTCAGCAGACATTTTGTTGCCACAATGCATCAGTGACCTTATTATCCAGCTTTAGCCAGCAAATGCGGATTAAAAAGTTGCAAGTATCTGGTATTTTGTAAGCAAGTGCATGACGCAGAAGAGTATCATTTTAAAACCGTAAATTGAAAGGGTTTAAGTCCTTGGTGTCCCCTTATAAATCTTGTACTGGAGGATGCGGATTATAGGCCCTGCAGCGCATCGGAGCCTTGGACTTTCCAAAATTGGTGTTTTTGATCAACAGCAACAGTGAATTCTAACACATAAGTGTTCACAAGCCAGTATGATGGCCTTAGTTATCTTATTGGCTGGAGAGGTTCCCTTTCTAGTTCCCGATAGGCCTAGTCAGGGCCTAGTTTATATTGAGCAAATGTAGTCCCCCAAAACCTATGGGTTGTAAAAACATAGCAATTTCAGGTTGAAACGAAGGCTTAAAGTACAAATTGTAACTTGCTGCAGTGATGCACTTTTTAGTAGCATCAAATAAGGCCTTATGTTCCAGAGACCAGACCTAGAAGTGAAGAAGTGTGGTTAGAGGCGGCAGACCCGGAAGCTGAGATCGTCCCGGGACCAGGGTTCAATTCCTAACGCGGCAGGGTCTTGGGTCAATGTCAGCGCCTACTCTAACCTTGGGCTCCACTCTGCAACTTTGGGCAATAGCTTGCTTAATCTTCACAACAGCCCCTTCAACGCCGGGGATGCCTGGTCTCACCTTGGGGGTGCCCAGAAGGGACCATCTCACAGGGAAAGCCAGGACGGGTTCCCCAGCGGTATACAGCGCCGGGACGCCCCAGTGTGGGCAGCTGTGCGCTTTACAAGTATTCCACATTTACATTTACATAGAAATGACCCTTCATCATAAGGTGCTTGAGAGGGGTGCTGAACAGGCAAATGCAATGATTTATTAGGCACAGTGTACTTCTTTATGCCTTCTGTTACCTGGATTGTTTTTTTATGACGTTTATACTTACCTAATTACCTTCATGTAATATACTACCTTTCCCGTACTTTGTGCAGGTTTTGTGTGTACAGCTACCGGTTACCCTGACGGGTCATTTTCGTGCTTTAATCCCAGGAGTGTACAGTGCCGCTTTTCCATTACATCAGTTATTAGCAATAAATTAGCATTGCACAAAACAAGACCTTTGGGCACTGCCGTCCTTTCACGTTTTGCGCAAAGGAGTTTTTGTGCATGAATGTTAATCGCCTCTGCCACCTGCACCACTTTTGGTTGTGCACACAAGCTTCAGGTGCACCCATGTTCTGGCTTGGGGGACTGATGCATCCAGTGTAGGGGCCTGTGTTTGACCTCATGGTCACAAGTTCAAATCACAGAGGTCCACTCAGCCTGTCAT
Organism: Lissotriton vulgaris; assembly: GCF_964263255.1. NCBI lineage: Eukaryota > Metazoa > Chordata > Amphibia > Caudata > Salamandridae > Lissotriton > Lissotriton vulgaris. The sequence goes on from NC_141700.1 coordinate 163,161,353, forward strand.
CCTTCTGAGGTCGGAAAAATGGGCACCAGTGAGTACCAGTTAGTTGGGATAAAAATAGGACAGCTGTTATTCAGCGCTGCGATACCCTTGGCGTTTTACAAATACACTTATGTTGTGGTAGTGAAGTTGGACTCTGCTCTTGTAACTTCTGCAGTGGTGGTGACTTGCTAAAGAGGTCAGCCTCTGTTTCTATTTAAAATTCCCTGATACAGTGTCCTTGAGATGCCTTACGGCTGGGACTATTGAGACAAGTGCAATTGCCCGAACAAGGTCCTTGGGATGCCTTACGGCAGGGACTCCTGAGATAAGTGCCCGGGCAAGGTCCTTGGGATGCCTTACGGCGGGGACTCCTGAGATAAGTGCCTGGGCAAGGTCCTGGGATGCCTTACGGCAGGCATACTTGAGTCCAGATAAAAGGGTAAGAAATGGTCAGCGCTGGGTGGACACGGCACTTGAAGCCCAGGCATGGCCATGGGGCCACGAACACCAGATATTCTGTAGCAAGTTGAAACCTTGAAGGCGCGACCTGCTGTACCAAGTAAGTGGCATGAATAGAGCTGTCACGACAGTGGAAGGTATGGTTATTGATGTGAAACAAATTATATGATGTACAATGTATAACCTGTTACGAAAATGCCTTATGTTGTAGTGCAAGATGATCCAGAAATGAGCATGTTGATGACCAATGCCATCACGACAAGTACGTACCAACTTCTGATGTGAATAAACTGCGGCCATTCTAACACCACAAAAAAGGTCTTGGTGTACATAATGATGGGTCGTGAAGAATGGCGGTAGGGCCGGTGAGTTGCTCACACCGCTGGGCGTGGGGGGGGGTATATAGCTGTGCTATATTTAGAATGGATGAGCTCTGGATTGCGGCAGGCTAGTCGCCAGGGTTTAATACTAGGGGTGGAGATTACACTTGTATGGAAGTGACATGCTAGTATTCGTCGCTTAAGGGCGGGGGGTAGATCACATTACAGCAGAAAATTCAGTTAAACATGGGAAAATATACCTTGTCATTTTCTTTAGAAACGGACCAACATAAATATAAAAGAAGTGTACCTTTAGGGATGCTAAAAAAGGAAGTTATAATAGAAGGTATACAGTGCATATGGAAATTAGTTTTATACGATGACTAATTAATCCTCTTGTCTCTGCGTTTCCCTTCATGTCCTGTAGTCTGGAAAGTGATACGATGAATTTCCTCTTATTATTAAAACTTAGCTGGCAGATCTTTTTGCATCGAATATGTTCGATTTAAAAATTGAGCAGCGCCTCATTTTGCCGTTGTTTCAGTTCTACAAATCTGCCCAAATTTCCAATCCGTGATCACAGAATCTTGCCACTTAAAGAAACACTCATTGTATTTCTAGTTTTAATAAGCCACACGTTTGGTGAATAGATCAGTTGTATCCAGTCCAGTCCACTGTGTGCCTGTATTAAGTCACTTTAGTATTATCCTTAACGAGAAAACATGGCTGTAAGTAAAGAGCAAAATAATGGTCCTGTCGTTCGATATCTATGGAAATGCCGTACTTGCGGCATAACTCCAGGACACCAGGCTCCTCTAAAGGCATCCTTGAGGTGTTGTGTGATATGAAGAAATGTATCGATCAAATTTACTTCATTGGTTTCATGTTGCATAAATATATTAGCCGAAGAGTGAGGCAGTCAAACTAAACAGAGGCCATAGATTATCAGAAAAACCAGGTCTTCAGTGAGTGTCTAAAAACACAAAACAATCTCACCTCTAAGTAAATTTTGAAGGGCATTCCAGAGCTTAGGGGCACAGGTAACACATCTGCGACCACCAATCCTTTGCTTCTATGTCTTCGGGTTGGCGGAAGAGGAATAAAGAGTTGTCATTAGATCGTATTTGTAAGAGTGGCTGCTAATGAATCAATCAGCATTCGTAGAGCTGTCACCCCTGGGGGTATCTGGGTGCTGGGGTGCAAGGTCTCTGTCGAAAAGCCAGGTCTTGAAGAAACGGTGGGAAGACGGAAGAAACGAGCAAAAGGCAAAACAGAGGGCAGAAAAATGAGCGAGCAGAAAAGGCAAAACAGGGGGCAGAAAAACGAGCAGAAATGGCCAAACAGCAGGCAGAAAAACGAGCCGAAAAGGCAAAACAGAGCGAAGAAAAACAAGCAGAAAAGGCAAAACAGGGCAATAAACTAGCAGAGGAGGCACAAAAAGAGGGCAGCAGGTAGACAGGCAGCAGAGGGTAGCGGACTGATGGCAAGCTGGACAGGAAAACTGTCGCAGGGAGACTGTCACGAGGGCCTGAATGCAAAACAGTTTTGTTGAAAAGAGCATTACAAGAATATAAAGGGATTTAAATAAAAGATGTTGTTTAATAGGAAGCCAGCGCGACTAGAAAAGGAGAGGGTTTGCATGCTCAAAATGGGGCACACCCAACAATAAACTTGCACCACGTTGATTGTGCTTTTGTCGTCATTTGGGCTCTGCAGTTTTCTTCGTTCAAGCTATCTGATGGCAAGAATGGTAGAAATGGCAATATATTTGATATCACACTTTCTTTTCTCAGTGATATCATGTTTTTAATGAGAGAGTTGCAAAAGAAGTGATGGATGAACTGCTTGAATCATTTTCAACCTCTGGGAATGTGTGTGGGTTGCTCTCCATTGTATTGCTTTTTTAGGTCAGATGGCCAGTTTAAAGAGGAGCCAGGCAACCAGCCTCGGAAATGTCAGTCTGCACCCGGCTAGAAAACCAAGCAATGTTGCCTGAACTGGCTGGCCTAATTAGTCTCATCTGTGTAACACAACCCCCTTCAATTCGAACAGGCTCACTTAGACTGAGAGTAAGTGGTGAATAGATAGTAGATCTGGTTCAGCCATAACCAGTGGAAATTCATCTCAGTAGGATTTCATTCTGTTGTCATTTTAGCTCTTTTGGAACCTCATATAGCTAGATGCTAAGCTATGTCACTTTTGATTTAAATGCAAACACCAGACAAGTTCCTAGTTGTTGGGGTCGCATCAGTGAGGTGTAGCTGGAGTCCCTTTAATATGGGTATATGTGGGCGTGGGTCCCAAGCTCGGTGGGCCATACGAGCCCTGCCAGTAAAGCATAGGGTTGCTTGGTTCCTGCTCAAAGGGATGTTGCCTAGAAACTCTAGATAGGACATTCCATTTGGGGTGGAACCAAAACTTATTGATGTAGTAGGTCCCCATCAATAATGGCACAGACCAGCTAAAAACAATGTAATCGAATTATGTCCAGATTAATGTACGTGGATCAGCTTGATTAAAGCATTTCCATCCCGTACTTATTTACTGTTTGTCTTCATCGAGCTCATAGGTGATGTTGCATGTTTTGACCCATGCCGTGATAAATGCTGGACCACATTTTGTGCTACAAATTGGAACAATAGCACAGAAAGGAGGCTACTTTAATTGAGTGGTGATGATTACTGTTGCATTAACAAAGATTTTCTGTATAGAATCTCTGATTTTTACGCAAAGCACATTTGATCTGGATTTTTTTTTTAACTTAATTTTACATTTCCTGAAGTCTTTTCCTTGTAATCTTCCTGTTATATACTAAACTTGATCCTGCCTGTAACATTGTTGAATGTTTGGGCTTCAGGTCAGCCAGCCAGTCCATCGTTGTCCACAGTGCTTAATTTGTAATTAAATAAGTGTTGGGCCCTTCATCAGGAGGCCATTAGAGCTGGCTCCACCCATTGCCTCCACACAATGCTAGTCCCTAATACAACTCAGACTTAATATGCAACATAACAATAATCAATTTCTAACATAAGGAGGGACAAAACCAACTGTGTCTAGTGCAAAATACAAAATTGATTTTTATTGAAAACTAGATAATAAATATATATACAAATCAGATGTAAAACAATCTACAGGCAAACCACATCATCATTCACTCTTGGTGCATACCAATCTTTCCCTACAATAATCCTAAATGTACATCAATGACAAATAATGTGTGAAACAGATGTCAAGTTTCTCGTTTATAAAATCAGATTGTCTCTGATGATTTGTAATTTGGTCATCAATAACAAGAAGCATGATGCTCTTAGGCCGTAGATTGACTGATGAATAGGTTTAAAAATCGTGTCTTTATCAATGAGTGGCTGCAACCTGGATGGCAACCACCGTTGTCTTTGCCAGCGCTGCCAAAACAAAACTATTCACCATCATACTCCAAAAAGGGCGTACCAGGCCCCCAGAGCTCTTAGAATCTCTTTGCCTGCAGGTATTAGTCTTTGTTAATGTATAATTATCAATAAGCATCTGCTGTTGTGCTCATCTCTGAAATTGTCACTATGTGTCGGACTGTCATATGTACTGATGTTGACAATTAAGTTCCGGTGTGGAACACCGGAAACCACTGGGTCAAATTAAAACACTGGTTGCCCACCTTCCTCACAGCCTAGCACTTTCCTCAATACAAATGAGTAGACTGCAGAGATATTATTTGTACGTTTTTGTACATTTGGAAGCCATTACTTGATTTTAGATGGGCGTTTCTAATCGAGGAATCCGGTAAACTGAGAATCCATGTTAGCAAATTTATATTCTATGTGGTACAATGTTGTGCTGCAGTGCTTCTGATCTTTTCCAGTCTCAAAAGCTCTCTCTTCTGCCCCTAACATTAGCTTGTCTGTGAGACTAAGGATCAGTCTGGCACTTAATGTGAGCCTTGATGTGTGGGGAATTCTAATCAGGTTGCTGCTGGGAGCCGGCCTCCACTGCTGTGCTCTTGTACGTTATGGAGGTTTATTGGGCCACAGTTTTAAATCCCTTTAGGTGTCTATTCAAGACTCCATAAACAGGTTACAGGTAATACCTTTGTGATAGATGCCTTTGTCAGGCGAGTAGACAAGTTCTCTTTCAGCCAGATGCACTTTATACAAGCGCATTGCTTCTAGTCCATCAGAATGGCCGAAAGGAAGAAAATGTCATTGTCTGTGCAGAATAGATAGTTTTCATATTTATCTTTAGAGCTGAATATGGGGAAGCCTGATTACGGAACTCCCTTTGAAATTGCCAATGTTTTCCATACCTTTTTTATAAATCTCATTCTTTAAAAGAAAGTAAGAATGTATTTTTAGTGTTTTTTAATGATCTCATTACACACACACACTCTGTTTCTATTGTGTGTTCGCTCTTTCTCCCCTTTTTTCTTCTTTTGAGGGTTGAATTTTATTGCTGTGCTTGCTGGAACATGATGCTGTATTCTTTTCCCTTGTTTCTTTTTTTTAAGTTCAAAGTGATTTTATTGAATTTTTTTGTAAACAGAAGAAACAGACAAATACAATACAAAAAGAATAAATCTTACATGCGTAAATGATTACATTATGAGCATAAAATGCAGTAGGCCAAAAATGAAGAGGAAGGGGGAAGAAGGGAGGGAGGGGCGGGAGAATGAACATATTATAGAATCATAAAAGCAAACAATATAGAGTCACAATTAAATTGAAAACAAAAAGGATGGTAAATGAGGAGAAATTAATCATCAAAATACATAAGAGAATACTTAGTCATATCATTGCATAACATACGAATCAATAGGAGACCAAAAAGATTGAAATGACTGCGAATTGTGAATAACGCCTTTAAGAGACAGCTGAGCACCTCTTCTTGTAAAGATAATCCACGACCACCAAGCATGAACTGAAAGAGAAGAAGCATCTTTCCCACAAAAAGTAATGGATTTTAAAGCAGCTGTAATCAAAAAATTAAATAACTTTGCCTCAGACTCACTAAGAGGATGGGAAAGGGCAACTGATTTACATATTAACATATCATAAGAAATATCATCATGTAAAGGCAAAATTTTCAAAATGACATTCCAAACATCTGACCAAAATTTCATAATAACTGGGCATTCAAATAACATATGACGAAGTGACCCAGAACTTAAAGTGCAATGCCAACAAACATCAGATGGTAACAATTTCGCATGGCTTAATCGAGATGGGGTCCATAGGGCGTTGAATAAAATATACGCATCAGTCTGATAAAGAGACACCGGCAGCCAACCAGAGATACTGTTGAGCCATATTGAGGATCATGTGTTATCTGAGATGATGCTGTATTCTAACTATGGAAATATGTGTTTTGACGACTTTTGGTGACTGGTCGAGCCCTGGAAACTTCCACCATGTTACACATCACTCCAATCACTGTTGGGTTGAATAGTTATAGTATGATAATTTGAAATCAAGTTTAATTGCAGTGGAACCTGTTTTTCTAAAGTGTGATCCAAATGTAGATAGAATGTGAGAACTCTGCACACCTTCCCCTGCCCATCTTACATTTGTATCTTCAACAGCCCGTACCAAGTTGTATGAAGGCAGAAGCACCTACTTTCACTTATCTGTGGGGAGGGTTGGACTTTGTATTGCTGGGTGAAAGGAGATCATAAACCCTGCTGATCTTAATACATGAAATTCCTTAAGAAGACCTAGACAAGTGGCATCCAATCTCAGGCAGGGATGAAGCTAGGTGCCGTAGCTAGCCTTAATGAACAACTTCAGGGCCAATAATGCCATTGCACCTTGTTAATGTTGTGGCTTATATGCCTCATCGTCAACGTATTCATACTGAAACCCATTGTTTACTCGCTTTCCATTCGTTTCTCCCTGATTTATGCCTTGGAGCCGATTTCCTTGTTTTCTTTCATCAGATTTTCTCTCACCACCTTCTTACTTCTTTATACTTGTGTCATCTGTGGCCAAACCTCTTGAATCTGTAATGTTCAAATGTGACTAATGGTTTATTTAGAAGTTGATATCTTGCCACCGCAGTGTCCTTTAAAAAAAACAAACAAGAAGGGTGAAGGGAGATAGAATTTTTTTTGCATGTTTTGCAGATTCAGAGCGGTCTCCATGTAGGAATCCCAGGTCCCATTTGAGTGTAATGTAAAAAGGGACATTTTGCCAGGGAAAATCTCAAATGCAGAGTACATTACCTCTTCCTTTTCCCGTACCATGTAGCTTTAAGGCTGTCGGCTCTGTTCGTCCGTATGCTTTCTACTATAATCCTTGGGTTGCTTAAGGAAGATGCAGGGCCATATCTGAGGCCGAGATTGGGACACTGAAGGAGGAATGTTATATCAAATGGTTTTGTTGATGGGAAAATTGTGCACCCTTGGATTGGAGAGATAGACCATCTGGCAGACAGAAAGATTTCTGTTCTAGAAGACGGAAGTTCCATTTTATGAGAGATGGGGATGAAAACACCTGATATACTGTGCAATGATTTATCCTTGGAATCAACTCCACCCTATGCAGTCCTTTTTCTGTACATTGTTAGTCCTTCCAAGTTATCCTTGTGCTATAATGGAACGCTTGAGTGACTCACAGAACCTTTCTAAAATGGTGAATGTTTAACATTGGTACATGATTGTTGATTCATTGCCCATCGCAGCTTAGCACAATGGGTCACAAAGACAAAAGGTAATAATATAGTCGCGCAGAGACTGAGACCATAGCCAAACCTGTTCCCTTTGTTTGTGTGGATGTTTAAGAAGCGAATGATATATTTTGATTCGAACCTTGAGCAGCAGCGACATTAATTTTTACAAAACGTCTCAAGAATAGTTTCTCTGCCCCTTGGCAATTGTTCAGAGATGTTTTTGCTGATTGCCAGATTGGTCTATGAGGGTATGTATGGTGTTAGTTTTGTTATGTTATCCTGGTGGGCCCGTTCTCCCTACAGCTAATCTTCGCTCTGAGCCTGTGTTTAGATTATTGGGCATTATTTTAAATATAATTTTGGGACATAGTAGTGTGTAGCCTTTTCCTGCCACCGCTGTGGCCGCAGCTTCCACCGACAGTATGCATATTCAAAATGAAGCAATGCAACACAATCCCTTCCAGACTTGGGCTGATGTTATTGTCAACCCTTGAGGTGTGACTACAGTATTAGTACACAGCCGGCACTTGGTACGTTCATACCTTAACCTTCTTTGCTGCCTCTTTTGCCTTAGTTACACTCCTCAGCTCCCCGTCACTCTAAAGTTAGATTTGTTCTCCGTCGAAGTATTACGTTTTCAATCTTCTCATCCAACAATATGTATATGCTGTGGTATACATTCAGGCTCGTGCTCTCCTTATTTGAAGTCCTAGTATTTATTTTGAAAGTTTTATAGAGCGCGAACAAGATCCTTACGGATATCAGAGCGCTTTACACACATAGAGGTTATACATACAACAAAGAGGTTAATACACATTCCGCTCCCTCCGGTCAATACCCATGCAATCAAATGCAGGAGAGCGTGGAAGGGGCTTCCCGAGCACCTACTGCACAGACGAAGGCAAAGTGACTCATTATATTGGGTTTTCTTCCAATGCTAGTAGGCCGCCATCACTACCTGCTTGAAATAGGAGTATTTCACTTACGGTAGAAGTGAGATTTAAAAACGAATAAAAACTCTACCGAGCTAGTCCGCTGGCAGTCACAAATGGAAAGAAGTGCACTTTAGCTTTCCCTCAGGCTATTCTTTATCCAAAAGAATCATGCATAATATATGCACAGAGATGGACATTTGGTCAGTAGGCTTCACCCATTGTTTTTTTTTTAATTGTCATTCACATTTTATTTCCGCCCACCACAGCATACGGCCCAGGGCAATGAGTCAGCCCACTTTACCCTCTGACTATCTTCACTTTGAGCGACTGTTCCTTTCTTTTGAGTGAATGTTTACGCTAAGTGTGCATTTTTGTAAATGTCATTTCTATATTAACTTGTTGGCTATGTATTTTGCCTACACTCCTTTTTAAAGTTTATCTTGGGAAGTGTTTGTTAAATTGTGAAACTGTGGCTGCCTATGATCTATGTTCTTGGTTAGGGGGCGATTTATTCTCGCATTCTCCAAAAATTATCATAAAATGCATGGCGCAACTGAAAGGTATGAGGTGTAAAAAATATATCATTAGTAAAACAGCTGTGATCAGTGAATGATTATTAACTGTAATTTCTTTGTAAACATATAGTGGCTATTTTAAGTGGTGGCGTGTTTTCTTTTTGTTTCATATGCTTGTTATAAGAAAAATACCGATGGAGTGACTCTGATAGGGCCAGAAATATTGTCTTTGCCAATGTTTGTTACATTTACCTTCAACTTCCATGGCAATGCATGTGTTGTGTTGCTTTCTTCTACGTGTGCTGCTTCCTCCTTTTTATCCCCACCACCTCTCACACACTGTTTTGCTCACCTACTCCACTGTATTTACTTGATCCCCTGATCCCCCCCACACGCATTCTCAATTGCTAAACCCACCCTTACCCGTCTCATTTAAAAAAAAAAAAAAGTTTTAATTTATTTGACGCTTTAGTGGGGGCTCGCAGCTTCACTTTGCTACCACGCCGCACCTTTCACTAAATGTGCTTTTGCACTCATTTTATATATTTTTGGGGATTTGCCTCTTCAGGATGGGTTTCTAACATCTTTCAGTGTTACAAATGTTTTTAAAATTCTCCGCTGCTTCATGATGTGTGCACTTACATATTTGTGTTGCATGCATACATCATCATGATTTGGCTAAAACCGCTGCCTCATCATGACGTATCCGCATGCATGGTGATGCAGCGGCTCCCATGCGTCGTCATGCTGGGGCTGGCATGTGGCTATTTTTGCTTATGCTATTCAGCATTGGCAAATTCTATTCAGCATCGTCAATGAGAATGTTGAAAACCAAAAGGTCCGCTAAAACTTCCAAAGGCGAGCGCATTGCCTTTGCCAGTGATTGGCTCTGTGGCATATACTTTTCAGATACAGAGCTCGCTTTCAAGTGCGACTGGGCCACTCGCTGACTTATTTCAAATGCAAAATAGCCCATCAACCCTTCCAGTGGAGTTGGAAGAACATACCTAAACAACCGGTAAAAAAGCAGACAAAAGACTGATACAAGATGGGAATGACAGTGTCACAGGCCAATAGCCAAAGCTTCCGGAGCGAAAGAAGCAAATGGAGGAAAGAGACTGATCCTAAATAAGGCTAACCCAAAGTCACTTCAGTTATAGGATACAGTGTGGTTGCCATGAATGCTGCAAGCACCTTACATTCTAAATCTAGAAAGAGTGCCAATCACAGGCAGAACATAAATTGGAGGTGGATTTATTTACTGTAATGCCTTCTAGTATGAACACCTAGAGGAGAGACTTTTGATTGTTGGAAAATTTGTAAAACTGAGAAATAGGATACTTTTCTTATATTACCTGTTTAAATTAAAAACAACTTTTGCAAGATTAATTCTGAAGTTTGCTGCATGAAAAATTAAGCGGATAGATTGTGCCTAAGAGATGACCGGATTGCGTGGTTTCTGAAATCTTGGGGTCATGGGAATCACTGTTTTTACAGTCAAAAGATATCAAATTTGATGAGCAAAGAACATATTTTTCAGCATCTAAGTTATGGATATTTTAATTTTTTATGTTTTTGTATTGGATTCATAGCTGCCCAGACTGTTGCGTTGATGGCATATTTATGAAGATCTACCTTGGTGTAAATTTGTTGATACCTAGCCAGCTCTCGTAATCTTTGTTATCAAAGATTGAAGACGCTCATTGCTTTCAGGGTCACACTTAAAATCAAAGTGAAGCGTTTCTGTCCCTTGCAAAATTTGCTCTGAAATATTCTATAGCAAATATCTGTGCTTCTCCTTCAACACATTGCTTTATTGCAGTACCTTATACTGTGCAATTCCCAGTGAGTAGTAGTGTTGAGGTCTCACATTCAGTAGGCAGTACGGTTGATATCTGTGCACAGGACATTCTCCTTACGTGCTTCATAGAGTAAACCAAAGTCATAGCATGACTTTCTACCATGATAATGTAGCTGCACAAACATCTTGCATGCCATTGATTTTGTAGTTCTAAACTTGTATCTGGGATCACAGGATAAATGTCCACTCTCGTATTTAGTAACCCTGGGCGAAGAACTACGCTCCGTTTGCGGAGTTTGCGGAGTTTCGGCAACTCCGCACTCCGCGGAGAACGCGAAGTTGTTGAATACTCCGCAAACTGCTGCGTAGCGTAGTTCTCGCGCGCTCAATAGCATTTTCGCGTGCGCGAGGATGCTTGTCGGTAAGATCGAGTTGCCGTACACGCAGAAACTACAATCTGGCACAGAATAACTCGCGAACATGTTAGTAGTGACCGGAAATAAGGGGACACGAGCGGGCAGGACAAACCTCATGGGTAACTTCGCGCGCTACACATCCCGAGCATGCAGGCAATCAATCAATCAATCAGGATATTTGTATAGCGCGCTACTCACCCAGAGGGTCTCAAGGCACTTGGGGGAGGGGGGTCCGCTACTGCTCGAACAGCCATGTCTTGAGTTGCTTCCTGAAGCAGAGGTGGTCTTGGGTCAGGCGGAGGTGGATGGGGAGGGAGTTCCAAGTCTTGGCTGCCAGATAGGAGAAGGATCTTCCTCCCATGGTGGATCTTCGGATGCGTGGCACGGCGGCGAGGGCGTGGCTGGTCGATCGTAGCTGGCGGGTGGGAGTGTAGAAGGTCAGGAGGTTGTTGAGGTACTTGGGGCCCAGGTCGTGCAGGGCCTTGTGTGCGTGGGTGAGGAGTTGGAACGTGATTCTCTTGCTGACGGCGAGCCAGTGAAGGTCTCTCAGGTGTCCGGAGATGTGGCTGTGTCGGGGGATGTCCAAGATGAGTCGTGCGGAGGCGTTCTGGATGTGTTAGTCTTTTCTGGAGTTTGGCTGTGGTTCCGGGATAGAGGGTGTTTCCGTAGTCCAGTCGGCTGGTGAAGAGTGCCTGTGTGACCGTCTTCCTGGTTTCGGTGGCGAGCCATGGGAAGATCTTTCGGAGCATGCGTAGGATGTTGAAGCATGATGATGAGACGGCGTTGACTTGTCTGGTCATCGAGAGGGAGGAGTCCAGGATGAAGCCCAGGTTGCGTGCGTGGTCCGGCGGAGGGTGATGATCCAAGGATGAGGACTTCCGTCTTGTCTGAGTTTAGTTTCAGGTGGCTGTTCCTCATCCACTCGACTACGTCTTTCATCCCTTCGTGTAGGTTGGTTCTGGCGGTTCCTGGGTCGTTGGTGAGGGAGAGGATCAGCTGGGTGTCGTCGGTGTAGGAGATGATGTTGAGGTTGGGTTGGCGTACGATGGCTGCGAGGGGGCTCATGTAGACGTTGAAGAGGGTGGGGCTGAGTGATGATCCTTGTGGTACGCCGCATATGACTTCGGTGGCCTTGGATCTGTACGGGGGGAGGCGGACTCTCTGGGTTCTTCCCGTGAGGAACGAGATGATCCACCCCAGTGCCTTCTCTTGGATTCCGATGTTGCTGAGGCGCTGCACTAGGGTGCGGTGGCAGACCGTATCGAATGCTGCGGAGAGGTCCAGGAGGATGAGGGCCGCTGTTTCCCAGTTGTCGAGCAGGGCTCGGATGTCGTCAGTGGCTGCGATGAGGGCGGTCTCGGTGCTGTGGTTGGTGCGGTAGCCGGACTGCGAGTGGTCGAGGCTGGTTGGGCGAGCGCAATTGGTGATCCACTGTGCGAGGTTGTTGGCTGCTTGGTTGGGGTCCGTTGAGCTGGTGGGCGGGTTCTGGCTCAGTGCAGTGGTGAGCTGGTCGGTAGTGATCTTGTTCCAGTTCCTGCGGGGAACCTGTTGCGGGTGGTGGTGAGTCGTGGTCTTTCTGAAGCTGAAGTGGACGCAGCTGTGGTCTGTCCAGTGGATCCCGGTGGAGTGGCTGAAGGAGATGTACTTGCTGGAGGAGAAGACTGGGTCAAGCTTGTGTCCGGCGTAGTGGGTGGGGGTGTTCACCAGTTGCACGAGTCCGAGGTTGGCGAGGTTGTCCAGCAGGGTGGTGGTGGTGTTGTCGTTGTTGTTCTCCAGGTGGAAGTTGAGGTCCCCTAGGAGGATGTAGTCAGCGGAGGCGAGGGCGTGCGGGCTGATGAAGTCTGCGATGTCTTCGCTGAATTGTGTGCGAGGTCCTGGGGGTCTGTAGATGAGGGTGCCTCCGAGTGTGGTCTTGGGCTCGGTGTGTATCTGGAAGTGAAGATGTTAAGCGGCTGTGAGGGTGTCGTCTGAGTTGGTCGTGATGCGGATGGTGTTCTTGTGGACGATGGCGATGCCTCCTCCTGTCTCGTTGACGCGGTCTCTCCGGGTGATCTTGTATCCGTCCGGGATGGCGACGGCGATGTCTGGCGCTGAGGAGGCGTTCATCCATGTTTCCGTGAGGAAGGCGACGTCTGGAGATGTGGTGTCGAGCAGGTTCCAGAGTTCCACGGCGCTCCCGAAGACGAAAAATGGCTTGCGAACGGGTCAAGCAAGCTACTACGCATGCTCGCGGAGCTATGCGTAGTTCGCGGAGTGCAAGTGCATCTTCGCGTAGCTCGCGGAGTGCGGCTACGCGAACTACGCCCAGGCTTATAAAACCCCCACCCCATATTGTTATTGAATCGTCCGGTATAGCAAGATGCACCTCTTTGACTTGACTCTAGGCGTCTACTGCGGGCCTCCATTATGAACGAGGCCCTGTCGTTTCATACTTTTCCACATGCTCACACGCGAAAATGCATTGGGTCTGGTATATTTTCCAAGAAATTGGCCCAGTTTGCAGTTTTACAAGATGCCTGGATTGGTGATGTTGACAGTGCTTCCCTGTGGAAGCATTTTATTTTTCTGTGGGCCTTGTTTTCTAGGGTGGTGGAGCAGCCTGTGGTCACAGGGCAGTATCCATGCTGGGCAGTGTCGCTGGTGTCCATGGTATCAGGTACTATTGCATTCCAAGTTTAGACCCAAGTCCCCCTTCCTAGATTGACTCATAGAGCCCAGCTGATCAGTCGTGATTTACTCTAGGAGGCCATTTTAGGGCCTAGCTTGAGATACAGTATGACACAAAAATACACAAACTGCATTAAGAAGGAACTATTTTTAATATGTACATGTTTTTTTTCATAGGTAGGTAAGATATGATCATTAGAATGACGAAAAGAAGACCTGATTAGTTCCACTACCCAGTGTACAAAGATGCATCTGTCCTTTGGCCTAACTTCCCAGTGGCCCTGAATTCAAAAAGGCAACTCATAGTTTGAGCACAGGGCGCTGCAGTCTTCCTCAAAAAGAATGACCTCGAGTCTCAAATCCGCAAAGTAGGGCACGGCAGCTCAGGATGGCAGAAAGCGGCCCAGAGTCACTCTGATTCCGTTGATGACTGTCTGGTCACGGGGCACTGGGTATACTTAAGGCGTGACCAGTTATAGCTTGAATTGGTACCATCGTTATTTTTTCAAAAAGTGGCCCGGTGATGCTTGCTTCAGTTTTCTTTTTTGCGCCACGTATTTTCCTGTTTTTGTGCCCCAGAGATTTTTAGAGTCAGAAACCTTATTGATCAAAAAACCCCAGGAAATCCCGGTACCCTTGATGGAGTCGGGCCCAGCTGTCTGTATTGATCACAGTCAGGCCGACATTAGGCAGAGGGAGAGTTTAATTCTAGGCGCTTGTCACGCCGTCGGGGATGAAAGACAAGACCCTGAGAACGTTACTGCTACAGGCAGGCCAGGCCGTGCGTATCAAAATGATAAGTGCATGAAGGCGCCTTGCAGCGAACACTGTACAAAGTGTTGAATACAAAGTGGAAACCGTATGGTTTGGTATTTGTAGCGTCGGTGGAATATGGCCGCCCACGCCGACAGCCTGCCCACAGCAGTGGCATCGTATGAACGCCACAAATAGGCTCTCTGTGCGTGTCAGAGTACTGGCGCTGCTGTGTTTGAGTTTACAAGTTAGGCAAGTCGTATTAAGGTTGTTTCGTGACGGATGCGGACTACATCCCAAAATATTCAAGCGACCCCGAACAGGCCACTCTACCCAGCAGGCAGGTGTGAGTGCCAAGAGACGGTCACGGAATGAAGGGCGAGAGGCTGCTTGTTGCAAGGAACGAGGACCCACTCGCTGGGATCTTGTGTGTTTCGATTCAGGATGGTAACACACACACGCACACTCATGCGCACACACACGCACACTCTCTTGCACTAACACACTCACACTCTTGCACTAAAACACACACACTCTTGCACTAAAACACACACACTCTTACACTAAAACACACACACTCTTACACTAACACACACACACTCTTACACTAACACACACACTCCTACACTAACACACACGCTCCTACACTAACACACACTCTTACACTAACACACACACACTCTTACACTAACACACACACACTCTTACACACACACACACACACTCTTACACACACACTCTCTTACACACACACACTCTCTTACGCGCACACTCACACACTCTCTTACGCGCACACTCACACTCTCTTACGCGCACACTTACATGCGCACACTATTTTGCACGCACACTCACACTCTCGTGCACACACACCCTCTCGCGCGCACCCACACACTCTCTCGCGCGCACCCACACGCTCTCTTGCACGCACCCACACGCTCTCTTGCACGCACCCACACGCTCTCTTGCACGCACCCACACGCTCTCTTGCACGCACCCACACGCTCTCTTGCACGCACCCACACGCTCTCTTGCATGCGCCCACACGCTCTCTTGCACGCGCCCACACGCTCTCTTGCACGCACCCACACGCTCTCTTGCACACACGCTCTCTTGCACACACACCCACACACTCTCTTGCACACACACCCACACACTCTCTTGCACACACACCCACACACTCTCTTGCACACACACCCACACACTCTTGCACACACACCCACACACTCTCTTGCACACACACCCACACACTCTCTTGCACACACCCACACACTCTCTTGCACACACACTCACACACTCTCTTGCACACACACTCACACACTCTCTTGCACACACACCCACACACTCTCTTGCACACACACCCACACACTCACTTGCACACACACCCACACACTCTCTTGCACACACACCCACACACTCTCTTGCACACACACCCACACACTCTTGCACACACACCCACACACTCTCTTGCACACACACCCACACACTCTCTTGCACACACCCACACACTCTCTTGCACACACACTCACACACTCTCTTGCACACACACTCACACACTCTCTTGCACACACACCCACACACTCTCTTGCACACACACCCACACACTCTCTCGCACACACACCCGCACACTCTCTCGCACACACACTTGCACACACACACCCACACACTCTCTCGCACACACTCACTCGCTCTCGAACACCCAGTCTCAATCACACAAACACTCACTCACACTCTCATTCGCTCACACACGTAACTATCCAAAGATGACATAGCTTCTTAACAAATGTGATCTGTGTTTCAGCTCCCATTCTGTTGATAGTAGCGAGGAAATCCACTGTTGCACGATGTGTGTAGATGGGACCTGTCCATGCAGGGAATAGGGACCAAACTGCTTTACCATTTTTTATTTATTTATTTATAAAGTTTTATATAGCGCAAACTTGATCCCGAAGGATATCAGAGTGCCTTACAATTTGAGGCAAAGGTAACAAATCAGAACATTAGTCTAACATGGGGAATCTAATGGGCATTGAATCAACTAGTACAAACTTAACATCAATATAACCTGAGTGCACCTAATAAGGAGGTCACCTCGGTTACATTACAAAATTCCAGTGAGCGGGGCTCACTGGAATTCTGGTTCAAATGGAGAATGACAGGACACAACAATCTTAAAGCTGATTATGGCCGTAGACCGGAAACAACAAGCATTGGCATAGCCAATAGGTCTCGCATTTGAGACCTTGTAATTGTTAATCCATGCAGCACATTATCCCATATTATCCCCCACTGGCAAGCAAGCACACACAACATCTTGGCATAATTGTAAAAGTTTTTTCTTTTTTAAAAGTCTATATGAAACGAGAAATGTTAAAAGTAATGCACATGCAGGAGGTGCATTGGAATGAGATTAGGTGGTATTCTACCCACTTCCACTCTGTATCCTGTTCAAGCCGGTTGAAGTGTTTGGTGAATGCAGAGTTAAGACCAACTGATCTCTGCCGCGACCCCTATCTCCATAAGCTTCGGATGTACTTATGTGTCGGGAGCACTCACCAGGGAACGTGCCTTATCTCTGTGGACGTATTTAAAAGTTGGGACGAGGCGGGGGAGAAAAAGCATCGATAATAAACAATGACGCTTTTATAGTTGATCTTTTATGTGGGACCAACATAGAATACAAAAGGGACACTTCACCTGAAGCAGAAATGCACACATGTGGCCTTCAGATTATGTGGAAAAGATACAGGCTGCCTGCGAGGCAGCAGCTGCATTCAGCTAACCTGGAAGGAGACATCTGGTTAAATGACACAGAACAACTCGCACCACTCGAACCAGCACCTACAGGGAGCTATGAAGGTCAAATCAGTGCTGAGTGTTCCATGAGAGGAGTTATCAGGTGAAAAGGTCTGATTCGCACTGATGGCAGTGGCATATACTAGACATAAGCCCTGATAACTCAGTCCTTTCTTTAGCATACAATTCTTCATTTCAGCTTATTATACACTTTCAGCAGCCAGTCCTGCAGTGACTGAGGTCACGCAGTACAACAACAAGAGATGGACACACTGGAAATAAACATTAAAAGTGTGCCCAAGTGCTATTACAAACAGCAGTTGGAACTGAAGGAAATATGTTCATGAAACGGTGGGCTGTGCATGTGGCCTGCTTATTGGAAAAACCACCAACATTGTTGAACCTCTGAGTTGGTGGAAATACAAATATTTACCTAGCCGCCTGGTTTCTCCTTTCCTGACTATAAATCGAAAGCAAGCACAAATTCATGCTTTGTAATGCGGTCATGCCAGCAGCCTTGCAACAAGCATGAGCAAGACATGTTCTTTTAAAAAAGAACCCCGTGAAAAAAACACAAGGCGTGATCTGCTCCTGGGTTCAACATGTGCAGTATAAACAAATGAACAATACCCCCAAAGCGCAGCTTGTTGGACACAGGAGAGGTGCTTATTTAATGATTAAGGAAATTTAAATATTAAGCATTTTCAAATTAACAAAAAAGGCAGTTTTCCTTATGTTTTGCCACCGACCTAAAAAAAAAGAAAGACAATTATATTACCTGGAAATTTCTGTAAAATTTGCCTCGTAAAAGAACCTGCGTGATAATTGAAAGCTTTCTCCGCATAATTATCATGTCACCTCCTGTCGAACAGCTCCCAGCTCGCACTGATATTTATTTATTAGCTGTTTTTTTTATAGCGCAAACCAGACCAAAGTGGTGATCGAGCGATTTGAATTAAGATCACAAAATGTACAGTAACAAGCGCTCTTCTCTAGCAACAAAGCTAACAGAAACACTAGTAACCTTTTGGAATCGGTCAGCTCTTTTCAAGCACTCATGCTTTGGAGCTAGCAGACACGCGCGCGGCCACACTAATTGGAAACAGATGGTCCCTAAATGCTGCCTCTCGCTAGGTGGATGCTGCCACAAACACGAGTGCTTCAAAAGAGCTGACCAATTCCAAAAGGTTATCTCCTAGAGCAGCGCATGTGCGCTGCCTAGGCGAGACCTAAAAGGTGCCTGGTCTGTGCGCGAACCAACTTGTAACCCTACCAGACAGAGGTCAATAGTCATACCACCTTCTGGACTTCATGGCCTGCAGTTGGAAAGGTGCTCATTACCACTGGCATACTTGCAACATTAACCAGATAGGCAGTACACTTATTCTAGAAGGGGAAGCAGCCTTTACCATGCAGCCAGAACCCCGTATGCCTTTACCATGCAGGCTTAACCACGCAAGCAACATTACCACGCAAATCTTTACCTTGCAGGATTATACAATGAATATACCTTTACCACGCATGCCATTACAACGAATTTCATTATAAAGGCATGATTGGTAAAGACATATTCATTGTAAAAGGTCTAAGGTAAGTATTAAAGGTTAAAGGTTTTAAGTGATATATATATTACATATATATGTGTGTGTGTGTGTGTGTGTGTGTGTGTGTGTGTATATATGTATATACATATGTATTATGCAACTTTTTTATGGGTTTTTGGTTTGTAGGAATTTGTAGGGTTTAGGACGGGTTTGAGGTTTTGGTTGGTAAGTGAATTTTTAGGGTTTAGGGTGGCTTGGGAATTTTGGTTGGCAAGGATATTTTGAGGGATTTGGGTAGTTGTGGGTTTTTGGGTGCTGGGGGGGTTTTAGGGTTTGGGATGGATATGGGGTTTTGGGTGGCAAGGGAAATTTTAAGGTTTAGGGTGGGTATGGGTTTAGGGCGGGTTTGGATTTTTTGGGTTCTAAGGAGTTTTTAGGGCTTAGGGTGGACATGGGGATTTGATCTGGCAAGGTTATTTTTAGGGTTTAGGGCAGGTATGTGATTTTGGGTGGCAAGGTTACTTTTTGGGTTTAGGGTAGGTATGGGTTTTTGGGTGACATGGTTATTTTTAGGGTTTAAAGTGGGTATGGGTCTTTGGATGGTAAGGGATTATTAG
Source organism: Lissotriton vulgaris (assembly GCF_964263255.1). Classification (NCBI taxonomy): domain Eukaryota; kingdom Metazoa; phylum Chordata; class Amphibia; order Caudata; family Salamandridae; genus Lissotriton; species Lissotriton vulgaris. The sequence goes on from NC_141700.1 coordinate 163,180,806, forward strand.
GGTTTAGGGTAGGTATGGGTTTTTGGGTGGTTAGAGGTGTTTAGGGTGAGTATCGGTTTTTGGGTGGTTAGGGTTTTTTAGGGTTTAGGGTGGGTATGGGTTTTTGGGTTTTAAGGGATTTTTAGTGTTTAGGGTGGGTATGGGTTTTGAGGTTGGGGTGAGAAGGGTCTATGCGTGTGTGTGTGTGTGTGTGTGTGTGTGTGTGTGTGTGTGTGTGTGTATATATATATATATATATATATATATTCTCAACACACAGTTCCCATCCGTGGAGCTGCTACGCAAATGAGGACACTCCAGCCCAGTTTTTCGATCTCCGCTTATAGATTTATTTTCCTGCGCACACACACAGCTAACAAGCAAACGCGTTTCGGCGTTGCCGCCTTCGTCAGTGCTCTTTACGCGTTTCGGCGTTGCCGCCTTCGTCAGTGCTCGCCAACGGAATCATTTCTTAGTGTTTAAATAAAGTTAACATTCAAAAAACATCACGTGTTAAAAAATAGTAAACATAAAAGAGGCACACTAAATTCATTTACATTCGGCAGCCATCTTTGAATGGTTAATTCACCATCCGCATTCTATTGTTTTGCTAAGGATGTTTCCTCATTTACTAGAGTTGCGTTATTCTATATAACATGTTAAGACTTATATACATTTTCATAATATCATTTCGGAACACTTTATCCATATTGCTCTTATTGTATATCTGCGGTATGTTTCCTCGTGTTCCTATGTCTAGTTGAGGATACAGTCTCAATATTTCAGCCCTGGATGGGCATACTAACCCATTCTAAATGCAGAATGCGTTAGAGAACATTTGTGCCTCAGGGTATCCTAGTGATTATAGTGCCCTGGATGGGCTTGTTGTAGATTCCATCTATCTTGGAAAGATACCCTCAAATACGGTGATTGGGGCAGCGTGCAGTGTCATAGTTTCTAGATGAATTTTACAAAGAGTATTCAGCTCGGGGGGTTCTGTGCAATTAGTGAAGTTGGGCCAATCCTACAGATGTGCCCACATCTCCTCTTCATTGTTCAGGCCTGTCGGGGTCTTAGTCTGCAGCATAATAATGTAGCGAGACTCCAACATTCTCAGCTTCCTAACCCAGTCTCCTCCTCTTTCTGTCCTCACCAGCTGATCCAGTATGAAAAAGGATAGCAAATTGTTGTTGCTTTGGTGTTCTTTTTCATAGTGGCGAGCCACTGGGTATGCCTGATCCTTCAGGTTGATGGCCCTCATGTGCTCGAGGACCCTCAACTTGGTTTGCTTGATGGTGCTGCCCACGTATTTCTTTCCACATGGGCATACCAAGCAATAAACCGTGAACTCAGAATTGCAATTTAAAAGTTTTAAAATTTTCTTCTTCTTTTGCCCCCTTCCCGGTACCTCATACTCTTTCACTTTCTGTGAATTTTTGCAGGCCTTGCACTTCATGCATGGGTAGAATCCCAGTGCAGGAGCTCTCTTCTTCTTTTTGCTCTCGAAGTGGCTACTTACTAGATGGTCCTTCAATGAGTGACTTCTACGGTAGGTAATCAGTGGGTAGTCAGATAGTGACTTCCCCACTGTGCTGTCTGATTTCAATATATTCCAATTCCTGCGTAGGATTTGGAATACCTCCGATGACTTATCATTGAAGTTGGTTATTAACCTCAACGATGTATCTCCTGTCTTTACTTTATCTACCAGGAGTTCCTCCCTTGGTCGTGCGTCACTTCTTCTCTCTGCCTCATCCAGAATCCCTCTGAAGTAGCCTCTTCTCTCAAATCTTTCTCTGGACTCTTTCTTGGCTTTTTTGTACTCCTGATCTGTGGAGCAGTTCCGCTTGATGCGTAAGAACTCCCCCAATGGTATGTTGTTGACTACCGAGCGTGGGTGGCAACTTCCGGCATGTAGAATCGTGTTGCCGGCGGTCGGCTTCCTATACAGGGATGTTTCTATTTTGTTGTCCTGTATATAGACCCTTAGGTCTAGATAGAAGACCTCCTCTTTGCTGATATTGCTAGTAAATCTCAAATTGAGATTGTTCTCATTGAGGCTTCTAATATATTCCTCGGCCTCCTCATGTGATCCCCGCCACACGATGAAGAGATCATCAATGTAGCGGGTCCACAAAGAGATTTTCTCCACCCACTTTTCGTTGGGCCCCGCCCAGGCCACGTGCTCCTCCCACCAGCCCACAAATAAATTTGCGTAACTGGGGGCGAAGCACGTGCCCATCGCGGTCCCCTGCAGTTGTAAGTATAACTGGCCTGAGAACAGAAAAATGTTGTTTTTTAAGCAAAATTCTGTAAGTGCAATAATCATATGGTTATGCGTCCTGTACTTAAGTTCCCTTCGTTGCAAGAAAAAAGTCAATGCTTCTAGTCCATCATTGTGCCTGATTGATGTGTAGAGGCTTGTAATGTCTAATGTAATCAGTAATAAGTCCTCTTCCCACATCACACCTTGTATCATTCTTAGAAAATCCTGTGTGTCCCTCAGGTAAGAACTTAAGTCCTTCACTAACGGCGCCAGAAAGGTATCGATATAAATTGATGTCTGCTCCAGTAGGCTGTCTATCGCTGACACTATTGGCCTTCCTGGTGGCCAGACCTTGCTCTTATGCACTTTCGGCAAGTGATAGAAGGTAGCCAGTTGAGGATGTTCGTTCTTCAAATTTGCCCAGTCCTTAGGATCTAAGATACCCTTATCTTTCCAATCCGCAATCAGTGAATGGAATCTTGTTATGCTCTCAGCATATTGTTCTCTTTTGATCGGAGCATAATGTTCAGGTTTCTTCAATTGGCTGAAGGCCTCATCCTCATATTGCTGTTTGTTGAGTAATACGATATTTCCCCCTTTGTCACTGGGTTTAATTACGATTCTGTCATCATCCCGGAGATCATTCATCATATCCCACTCTGATTTATTAAAGTTCCTTTTGGCACCGTTAAATTTCTTTTTTTGTGTGTGTGTGTGTGTATATATATATATATATATATATATATATATATATATATATATATATATATATATATATATATATATATATATATATATATATATATATATATTTAGTTATAAATATATTAAAAAAAAATATACACACGTATATGTAAATATGTGTGTGTGTGTATATATATATATATATATATATGTACATATATACACACACACACACACACACACATCTACATGCCTTAACAACGCAAATTTCGTGGTATAGGCAGATCTGTGGTAAAGACTTACGTGGTGGTGTCACAGTCGTTGTAATGACCGTTGTGTAGCCATGCTTGGTTCCGTCGTACATCGTTTGAGGAGACCGGGAAAGTTTACATTCGTTGTCAAAGATTATTAGTAAAAAAGAACTAGTTAATATGGTTCTGTAACTCCACTGGCACCACCTTGTGGCAGAATTACAAACTACTGCCAGTAGTGTCATTGGTGCAAAATTGACCATTCAGCATCCATAGGAAACTGCATATATTGTTACCAAAACAGCATTGAGGCTGATTGTATTAAGTGCCCTGAAGGCAGTCACAGCTAAAGTACAGCTTCATTCACAATAAATGGGAGGTTAGTTCCAATGAGTTAACAGACTATTGAGGAGGTGAACCACACCAGTTGAAGAGGTGGACCACACCAGTTGAGGAGGTGGATCACACTCTTGCGTAAGGTGGCCCAAAATAAAGCTAATGTCCTGAGGCAACACGTTACAGAGTGTGGAGCAGGGGTGCCCAGTGGCGATCCAAAAGGGCCGGTACAGTGCTGACTTAATGAATTCTGGGAAATAGTAATGCTGAATGTTGTGTTAGCAATATTAAACTGATACTGTTTACCAAACTAAGATGATAGAAAACAGTGTACATATCCTGGGGTTGTGTTATGTAGTAAAATCCATCGGTGGACCATCCCGTCATGTTAGCCGAGGAAAGAGTATAGCCAAATCATCTCAAAATATCAGCCCCAAAGATCAGTGTCTTGAAATCATTTGGTAGAAGACGGTTGTCCCTCATCTGTGTTCATATTTGTGAAATCAGCGTAAGTGTAGGTTGGACAACAGCGGAAGGGCAGAGACCCACAGGCTACCTCAGTGGTCTCCACGGTGGATAGTTATGCTGCAATTTGACCTGTCGTGGTTCTTTGGGATTGAGCACACCCATGTCACACACAGACTCGGATAGTCTGACTGCCGAGATCAGGTGATCTGGGGGGTGGCAAATGTTCCACAAGTCCAGTTCCACAAGATTGCAGGTGACCAGCTGTCCAGTCCCACCACCTCAGGCTCTCAAGAGTTGAACAGCTCAGATGCTGAAGATCAGTCGATTTGGGCCCTGCTGCTTCTTTTTTTTTCTTCTTTTTATTTTACCTCTAAGCAAGACCTGAAAGCTTTATGGTTTCCGATATTGGTAATTAAACGTGCTTTGCACACTTGACTGGACACGCATTGGGAAATCTCACGAAGGTCACCTTCTTTCAGCGATGCTTGAATGCATGTTGAGGGGCTTCACAAGAAAATGTTTTCGGTGAAAAATACTGCACAAAAAAAATTGACAAAGTATGAAATCTACTCATTGGTCGTTCCATTACTCAATGCAGCATGTGCCCGAGATATATATATTGCAAACAGCTAACGCCTTCAGTCATTCAAATGAATGATCTGATCTTAAAAGTAGCTTAGTTTGTGTGGCTATGTTTTAAACGGAAGTGAGGTCACCTCCATTTTCTTTCCTAGTTAAACTCAAGCTTTCAATGAAATGCGCCTTCCATGAAACATGAGGTTTAATCAGTAACAGGGAAATTCGTAGAGTTAATTAAGACTACAAGAGAAGCTCTTGATTGAATCAGAAATAACTGAAACAGCTGCACCAGATGAGTCATGAGGTGTTCCCAATGCCTGACAGGCGCTTGTTCCAGGAGCGCACATTTCTACACGCTGAAACGTAGGTCTCAGTATCACTATATTTGCACTCCAAGATACTCAGTGCCCATGAGCTTCTGAAAGGCCTTACAAGCAGCAAAGGATTTCTCAAGGAATGATAGTGTATAGGTTTGTGAATTGTTATGTGCATTTCACCTGCTGTGAGGATGTCTCTTGTAACTGACCACCTCCACCCAATTGCCCATCACCAAACATTTCAAGTCCAGAGTCTCTGATCTATCGCTCCATGATCTCAAACCAAATGGACACAGTTGCAGTGCATGGGGAGCGTCGCCCCACTGCTTGCGGAAAAAAAATGATAATAACCGAAGTTATTTCTGTTATTTTAAAATTAAATTCCGTCCAAGTTTCTGTGGGGCTGGAAATCTCGTGACGTCCAGGAGGAGGAGTGGTTGCTGCAGTCCAAAGTTCGCAGGACTGCGTGGCCGGCCCTCTCAAGCCGGGCAAGCAGTCCTGCGCACTTTGCCTGTTTCCCACGGGAACATGCCCAGCCTCTCATTGCCTGTCTGAGCGACAAGCCACAGCGCTCAGACCAATGACAACGCTGCATTGCAGCATTGTGATTGGCTTAGGGGAGGGAGCCTGTGTGCTTCCTGGTTCCGGTGGAGAGACGACGTAGGAGAGACGACTGAGGAGAGACGTGGCAAGGAGGTAAGTGTTTTTTAATTTATTTTGTAATTCCTGTGACCCCCCCACCCCCTCCTCCACTCCTGTTCCCTGGCAGTTGAGGTAAGGCAAAGAAGGGATGGAGTGGCACTTGCCAGTGCACCACCTCGTCTATATGCAGTTGCAGTGTGCAGATTCAGGCAGGCATAGCCAGACATTTTCTTAGCCTAGGTGGCAGGCTTTTTGGCATTTGAGTAGGTTTCCTAGGTTGGCTCTTGGAGCACGTCTTGGTAGGAGTCACTCCGAAAGCGGTTGTCTTTTAAGGCACAAATCTGTGCACAGAGTGGCTTATGTTGTGGTTGGTGTCTCTGAACTTTCTGCAATAGTAAGGCTGTGTTCATCAAACAGTCTGGTACTTGGTAGACGGGTATAACTATTAAGTACTGCTGGGTGTGACTCCTTCACACAGTGTACACAGAATCTCTTTCGTGTTGCTTACTTAAAAGGTATTGCAATTTAAAAACAATAAATCCACACTTACCGTAAAATGCTCTCCATGTGCACGGATTTTATTTCAACTTCTTGGGCTGCAATGTTAGCTGAGCGCTCCCTTTACCCCCCTCCAGGGCAGGGAACTTTCATGGTAAACGTGGTCTTCGAGCATCTAGAGATGACATTTTCCATTTAAAGTTGACTTTCTGTTATTCCATTCACCCAGACTTGCGAAGAATGGCAGTTCAATCTTTTCTTTCTTGCAAACACAGTGGAATTGCATTTCAAAAATGATGTGGAAACCTGGCCTTCAGGGGTCACCTTGTGAGCCCTTCCTTTATCATGTAGCTATGGGCAAAGCATGCTATGAATAGATATACTAATGCTTTTCAATGCATCTTTGGAAGCATTTCATATCCTTATATTTATACCGGTTTTAACAATTCAAAGCCAACGAAAGATAAGATTCTCTAACCAGAACAGGAATATTTTTTATGAATTTGTTTGTTGCCATATGTTTGTACAAAGCTGCCACCTTCTGGAGGGAAGATTGCCAGCATTGACATACTCCCATAAACAGTAGCCAGAGGTTTATTATGTTGTTAAAGCAACACTGTGTTATCGAAGCATCCTTGGAATGTAGCTCCATCTTTTGACGGTGATGTGTCCCAGAGCAGAACTTGGCTTGTCATCTCCTAATCTGAAGTGACACTGCCCGTGCTTTGCGAAGGTCTTTGCTGTACACTGCAGACCCTCCGGTAAGATCAGTCTCAGGTCAGCCTGACGTTCTGATTCACAGCCAGACCACGGGTTCTCTATTATTAGCTTCTGTGTCATCTCCTGTGACGTACAACCCTGATAGGAAAGAACTGTTAGCAAATTCAGTGTATGAGTACGTGAATGGGTGTTCAGCCAATCCCATGGCCTGGTGTCACATACTTGTATTTCTCCTATATATATATATATATATATATATATTCAATTTGAAGTCTCTGAGGTGTTCACTTTTGTAGCGTTTTATGAATTCGAAATGACGGAACCCTTTTGGCGTCTGATAGACTCCCTGGAACTGTGATGTAAGTGTTAGAGCAAAATGCAAGGGTTTAGAATGTTGAGTTCAGTTACATGCAGACGAATAAAGGTGTGTAATACTAAGCTCTGTGTGTGGCATAGTCACAGGCTGGGGAGGATGCTAAAGTTGGCAACGAGTTAGGGGATAAGTAAACCAAAGATCAATAGTGCTCTCCCCGAGAGTTTGCCATGGCCCAAGCATACTGCTTGTGTGTGCCACGTGTGTTGCAGTCAAAGTACAGAACAGATGCTTAACGCATGTGGAGTCAACAGGCAACTCCAGCTGCTGTAGAGAATTTAAAAACAGCGAAAACATCGCTAAGAAATCTACATACCTGTGACCAAGAACCCGCTGCAGACCATAGATAAAAGTATAGCGCTGCTTCACATTTACAGATACACCAAGGTTCTCAAAGAGCAGCTATGGCTCATCACAAATTGCAAGATAATGTTACAGTTAGAAAGTTGTGAAGATAAAGATCGCGCAAAGAGACGCCAAAGAATAAAGTTATTTACTCAGCAGAACCCGAGTAAACGGAGCCAGTACAACCTCAGTGCCAGGTGCCGCAGCTCAGGCAAAGCACAGGGGTTGTGTTTATCAAGCTGGTGACAATCTGAAGCGACTGAAGATATCTTCGGAACTATGGAAGGCCGAGAGAATGTCGGCGAAGACTATGGCTGTCTTTCCATAAGTCATCAAGGATGATCCATAGGCCTGCACACATCAAAGCCCTTAGACAAGGCTCATATGAGCTGATCAAGATGAAAAGCCGAGGAGCTGGAGGGAGCTCCACTCTCAATGTCAATCACTCTCACAAATTTCTATAATACTGCCGCTTTCCTGAAACCACCACCTCCACAGTTCGATACCGTCAAAAAGCTGAATATTGGCAATAGGTGGGCAACTTGGATAGAGACATTTGATGATTTCATTGATGCACTGGAAGAGACTGATAAAGGATTATCAAGAATCTCAAAAATCTTGCTGTATTGGTACAAAAGAAGTCATAAAGAAAATGCCCAGAACTGACAAAGAAGTTGCATATTGTCAGATTAAAGAAGTATTGAATCTCAAGTTTAATCCATTGACCAATGTAGATAATGAACAATAAATCTTCATCCAAGTATGTCAGAAAGTTGGTAAAATCCTTGATGAATTTGTGGAGAGACTGGACACACTCATCAGACTTTGTAAGTTCAATGAATTTAATGATGAAGAAGCTATGCGTCTGAGAGTTCTTGTCGAATGCTTGTCCGCTTTATTCAGAAGATGAATGCTGAGAGAAACTCTTAGTCTGGAGGGAGTGTTAATGACTGCCATAGCTGAAGAGTGTGCTGTTAGACATGCTGCTGACATGGAGGCCAGAGGTGTCCTGAAGGGATCCGTCATGAGTGTGAAAAGTAAGTCAAAACAAACTCTGAAGTACACAAAGTGATGTCTACACATAAAAAGACGCTGAGGTTTAGATGTGGATTTTCGTTTATACCCGAAGGTAAATATCCTGCTCTTGAACAGGTATGTAAAGGCTGTGGGAAGGAGAACCATTCTATGATGGTTTGCAGAGCAAAAAGGAAAGAACGTGCAGTATGGCGTGATGACAAAATGGCTGTCAGAACATTCCAGAAGCAATGTTCAACTCACACCCACAAGGCCAAGCAGCGACATCAGTTAAGACAAATTTACACTGAACGAAGTCAATCCTAATCTAAATCAACATCAAATAGTTCTTCTATATCAGTATCAAGTAAGAGTAAAGAAAATGATTATGCTATGTCGATGTTTACCTCAAAAAATGGTGCACAGGTTGGTTTAGCCGCTAGAGAAGAAAAATGTCAATCAAAGAAAAATCGACATGCCAAAGCACCAAAGTCATTTACACATTGATTACACTAAAAATAAATATTTGTTGGATATCTCATTATCGACAGTGGTGCATCGATAAATATTATGTCTGAGGAGAAAGGCCATTAATTATCTTTTTTTTTTTTTTTTTTTAATTTTTTTGAAAACCTTTATTAGACATCATAGGCAAACAAATACGGGCCTACAACCCACCGGCCGGCCTCGAGATCGTTTAAAGCACACAGTAAGCAATTGGGCTCTCAGCAGCGTATCGAGCAGAACACGATTCATCCAAGTTACACTGTAATTAAGTGCGCCGCCGAGAGGTAGGAGGAGTGAAGGTTTAATTTTAAATTTTTAAAAAGGTCCAAAGTAATAGGAGCCAAGAAGGATCAGAGTCCAAACAATCCGTACCAGGACCGAAATGGGCATCAATATACAGGAGCATCAGCGAGCGTTATCTATTAAGCAAGAGGCTGGTGGCGAATAAAACAGGAGAGAAAGCAACCAAACATCATATGTACCCCAGCCACTACCCACAACGTACCAATCCACCCCTTGACCCAGGGAAATAAGAAGAAGAAAGAGTAAAAGAAGAAGAGGAAAAATAAGGCCCATAGTAACTGAACGGTCGAAGAAAAAAGGGACCCCCCCACCCTACACGCATGCGAAGGCTACGGCCTACCCCCCCCCTAAGCAGTGTGTCTGTCGCCCCAAGAATACCCGAAATTAAGAAGAAAGAGAAAGAAGGAAAAGAAATCACATAAGACCGGAGGAGGGCCTATTAGACGTTCAAAACAATCAGCATTGTTACCCATGGCCACCCATCCCCGGACCCCGACCCAGTACCTGACCAACATTTAACTCCCAAAATGTTCATTAATGTCCCAGTAAAGCACACAACCGGATACAGCCAAAAGAGAGAAACATCCTCATCCTTGTCCCCTTCGATCCTGCATGTCGACGGAGTCCAGATCTAGAACAGCCACCGTTGACGGAGAAAGCGAAGGTGAGGGCCACTGCAGCGCACGGCGCCAGCCACCAAAATCTCTCCACCACAGAGCCAGACGATGAACGCACATCCAACAAGGGGCAACGTACAGCCGCAACGTTTGAAGGGCAGCCGACAAAGACAGCATTCTCAACTCCAGGATGGACCGGTGGAACCCACGAGGAAGCCCCGATGCAGTCGTGAGGCAAGGCGCCCAAACACAAGTCTCCGGTGTCCGCCAGGGGCCAAGATCTGTACACATCTCTGCAACAGTACTGGGAGGCTCGACAGCAACTACATCGCTAACAGCCAGCGCCAGCAAGACCGTCTGCGCAGGGTGGCAATCACAGACAAGCACAGGGTGTGGCGAAGTGCACAGCACAGGGGGTTCGACATGGCCATCCGAGGGCTCCGCAGTAACAAAGTTATCCGATTGGCATTGCAGGTCCAGGACCATGTCACGCACAGCAACACGGAGGTCTGTCAGGGCATGCATTACATCAGCCAGGCTGGGAGATGCCGCTGAATGAGAGAGAACCGCCGTCCCACACACCCCGGGCGCAGGACCACGTTGTAACCCTCGAAGTTGGTTGCCTTCGGCCATCGCTTCAGCCCCTCGCCAGTAGCCGGTCCCCAAAGTTTGCCACTCCGGGGAACACAGTTGTAGTACGGTAGCCTTCGCTCGGCCACCCGGCGCCAGTGCAGCACAATCCACTGAGACCACGCCAAATGGCCGCCGAGCGCCCAGCTCAAAATGGCTCCCAATGCTGTTCTGGGGAACAAGAAGATGTCCGGCGCCGTCCACCGGCAGAGGGGAGGGTGAAGTCTATCGTCCACGGTGGCAAAATGGGTCCGGCGCGAAGGCGTGCAAGGCAGGGCGGCCCGCTACAGCAGGGAAAGCAAGGCGGCGATAAATCTCCGTCAGCCGGCCCCGTCCTGATACAATGTCGGCCGTGGTTACAGCTGGGGACTGCAGCCTCCGGAGAACAAAGACCCGATCTCAGCTCTGCAACACTGTAGCAGAGACCGGAGCACCTCGCCGTCTCTACCACCAGGATCGCGCCGGGAAACACACCGCTGGGTACAGGAGCGCCTCACGAATCCGGGACGCCGAGAAACGGGCAGGATAACTTGCAGGATGATCAGCAATTCGGGAGACGAACGAGAGGGTCGGCGGAGCCGAGGGATCAGGCGGCCATCATGGTCGCGGGCTAGGCTCCTCCCCCCATTAATTATCTTTATTGCTGCAACATCAGCCATAGAAAACCAAAGTGTATACATGGGCTGCATTGAAGCCCTTAAAAAGTCAAAGTCAATTTGTAGCAACAATGAAACATCAGAAAACGAAGGTTCAACCACCCATCCATGTCCTTCAAGGCAAGGCGTCAAGTGCCTGTCTACTCCGTTTGAACACAGCCTCTGATAAGGGACTGATTTATGTGAATTACAACATGAATGCTCACAGTGAAATAGTAAGTCAGTTCCCTTCGCTATTTCATGGTTTGGGAAAGCTTAAGACTCTGAAAGGAAGCTGCATATTAACGAGGACTTCTTTCCTGTTGCTGAGAGATATAAACTAATGGCTTTTCATCTTCAAGAAGTTGTTGAAAAAGATCTTGAATCGTTACTAAAGCATGATCTTATCGAGATCTTTCCCAGGAGGACTGGTTGTATTGTTGTAAGCAGACCAAACTTCTATCTCCTAATTATCATCTACGCCTTATACATTTTAAATACTTGCATAGGCTGTACCGCTCCCCTGCCCAGCTGTACAGAATGGGCCTCGCCCCCAGTGACAGATGTCTCCGGTGTTCGTCCCCTGTGGCAGGCTTCTCTCATCTCACCTGGCTGCGTCTCCTGGTTTTGTCATATTGGCGCGACCTGTGTGCCGTCATCACTGAGGTTACCTCCTCACCTGTCTCGCTAGATCGAGTGAAGTGTGTTCTTGGTTTGGTTAAGCACTGTCCTGACGCCGCCTGCCGGCTCAAGGCTATGTTGCTTGTTCTCGCAAGTCGCAAAGTTGCCATACACTGGGGCCGGCGGCCTGCACCTAAGGTTGGTGCGTTGCTCGAGGACGCTTCGCATTGCCAGACGCTTCTTGCAGAATTTTGGGAACTAACGCAAGTTACGGGCCGGCCGCATGATATCTGGGGCCCTTTTGTTTCATATCCCCTTTTTCGGAATGCCTCTCCCTCTGCGACCTCTCTCACACTCCCTGCTGGCACACCACCTGCAGCAGGCACCGGTGCTGGTCCGTAGGACCTCAACCTCCTTTCCCTGCTTCTTGCCACTCCCTCGCAACCTCTCTGCTGGTGCCTCGCCCCGTCCAATGCCCCTCTAAACCCCCCCATGCTCCGTCTCCTGCCACTCCTCTTTATGATTAATTGTGTGCTGCTATTATATAACATCTTTTCAGTAATTGATAACTGATGTGGCTTACCTGCTTCTTCTTGTTATTTACGGAAGTGTGGCTTGAATTCCCTGTAACTTGCTGTGCATAACTTTCAACAAAGGTTTTTGAAAAATGAAAAAATAAAATAAAAAGCATGATATTATCGAGCATTCTACTGGTCCAACACCATGGAGCTCTTCCATAGTAGTAGTGCCTAAAAAAACAGTGAAGGAGCTGTACGCATATAGGTTGACATGTGTGTTAGGCAAACAAGGCAATAAAACGAGAATTACATCACGGTCCACACATTGGTGACATGATAAAGCAACTAAATGGTGCATAGGTCTTCCCTCGCCTGGAATCAAATAAAGGTTATCATTAGCTGGAACTTAAAAAAGATTCCAGGTATATTACAACCTTTTCTACACATGTTGGTCTGTTGCAATACAAAAGAGTAACTTTTGGTGTGTCATCTGCTGCAGAATTGTTTCAAGACGTTATTTGGCATATCACACAGCCTGTCATGAATGCATTCAATCACTGTGATGACCTATTCATTTTCGTAGCTACTCAAAAAGATCACGATAAAGCTGTTACACAAGTATATTGTTTACTTGCCGAAACAGTTTGACTTTGAATGCAGACAAGTGTGAGTTCCATAAGACAAAGCTAAAATTCTTTGGCCATATCTTTTCTGATGAAGATATGACACTAGATGCTGCCAAAATGCAGGTGCTGTCAAATGGTGATCCCTCATAGGATGTTTATATGGTGCGTTCATATGCAAGACTTGTCACTGTAAGTACTCCTATGAGAGATTTAAAGAAAAAGAAGGTTTCATTTAATTGGTCACATGAATGTAAGAAAATCCAACAAGCCATTGAGAATGCTACTGCAGTGGCATACTTCAATCCGAAAATTCATGCAGAAGTTGTTGTTGATACTAGGTCAGTTGGATTAAGTGCTATCCTTGCACAACACAGCAGACACCAAAATGCTCTAATGCATTTTGTGGCATATGAAAGTAGAAGTTTGTCCCAAACAAAACGTGCTTACTCACTACCAGAAAAATAAAGTTTTGCCACGGTATGGGTTTGTGAACATTTCCATATATTCCTGTACGGAAAACCTTTCACGCTGGTAACTGAGAATCAAGCTTTACTGACTATATAGGGCAATAAAAAGGCTAAAATGCCTCCTCGCATCGAATGTGAGGTACTACGGTTACAAGAGTATAATCATACCATTGTGCATTATCCAGGAAAGGATAAGAACCCTGCTGATTACTTTTCAAGAGTACCTACACAACGTCACGTTACTCTATCCAAGGCGGCTGAAGTCTATATTAATTTCATTGTAAAATCAAATATACCAGCTGCCATTTCGTTAGCCCAGATTAAGACTGCCACGAGCCATGATAGTGACTTGTTAAAGGATATCATTATTTATCAGTCATGGAACCAACACACTCGACTGCTCACCGGTGATGGTTGTTATCAAAAATACAAAAATGTCTAGGATGAACTGTCCAGAACTCAAGAAAGAGTTATACTATGCTGGTCAAGAATTCTGCTTCTGGAGAGTCTGCGACACAAAAGAATTGAAGTTGCACATGAAGGACATGGTGGAATCGTTTCCACGAAACAAGCTCTCCGAGACTGACTCTGGTTTCCTTATCATGACAGAGTTGAAAGGGAATTAAAGGCCTGTCATCTGTGAAACTGCCTTTCTACAATAACTATTCACCACTCCCAAAGCATGGATGGGAGAGAATAGCCATTGATTTTTTTCGGTCCATTCGACAATGGGCATCACCTGCTGGCGATTATGGATGAATATTCACTCTTTCCATTAACTGAAGATCTTTCATCTACTACTCAAGAGCAAGTCATTGACAGACTAGATGGCATATTTGTGACATAGGGTGTTCCAGCCATAGTTATGTCTGACAATGCCCACCTTTCAACAGTCAAGAGTTTAAAGATTTCTTAGAGCATTGAATATGAAGCATCAGAAGAGCACACCTTTGTGGCCACAGGCAAACAGACTTGTTGAACTTTTTATGAGTAGGGTAAAGAAAGACGAGACAGCAACTCATGAGAAGGACTTGTTAACAAACAAAAGATAAAAGCATATGCTGACAAAAGACAACATGCGAAAAACATTTCCCATAAGAAAATAGACCTGTTCTCACAGGACAAAAGTGGAGAAGAAAATCTGATGCTGCATTTGATGCATAACCTTTTCAAGTGGTGTCTACTGAAGGACACATGGGGACTGCCCAGAGTCCTGGGAAGCCTATTACCAGAGACTCTTCTCATTTTAGGCACTGAACCAATCATTCATCGGATTCAACTGTTGAAGTAGAGACTGGGTCTGAAACGTCAGTGACTGCTGTTGCTCTACACCTTTGATGCAGATCCAGGACAGTGGTGGTGACAATCCCAGTTTCCAAAAACAAGATCAGGTTGAGAAATTAAAGCACCAAAAAGATTGATTGAAGATATTTAATTGTACATTTGGTGGCTACCTAGGCTGGGGAGGACACTACAACTTTATCTTGACCACCCCTATTTGCATACTTCAGACTTTCCAGCTTTTTCATCAATCTATGTAAGGAAGATATAATTTGATGCCAGGAGGGTTTTAATTCAATACGCATGGGCATTTCCTACATGTAAAAGGACATAAACGGCGAAATACGTTTTGTCCCCAGGAAATATGATATATATATATATATATATATATATTTATATTGCTCCATTATCCACCTAATGGCGTGCTGCACTCTTGGTGACCGGTGCTCGAAAAAATGGAGGTGGGTCGATTGAAAATGCAAGCTCAATTCTCCGTAGGAAACATACTGCACTCACGGGGTTCCATCAAATTAGCTTTATTTGTGCGAGGACGCGTTTCAGCGTTTGCCTTCCTCAGCTCACCTTGAAATAAAACAGCATGCACCTTAACAATGTCTTTTAAAATGAAAGATGGATTCTCATTGGCAGCAGTTCGTGACTGGAGGAAGGGGATTGGTTGTTTATGTCCCAATAGCACAGCTTAGTTGATGTCAGGAGCTTTGTTAACTGAACTCCGGGAGTTTGATTGAATTTTTCCTGATTGTGCCACCACAAGGGCACCCCCGCAGTTCACACGGTTCGTACATTCCTCCATAGTCTGCTGCCACTCATTTAAATAGCCTTGTCATGTTATGCCGCTGGCTCCTATGACGGACCCCTAGTCAGCCATGAGCTACCGACCCCAACTTCATGTTCCACGGGACCTCATGGCTGACTAGAGGTCCGTCATAGGAGCCAGCGGCATAACATGACAAGGCTATTGGTCACTAAGAGTGCAGCTCTCCATTAGGTGGATAATGGAGATATATATATATATATATATATATCAGTTAGACCATGAGTCTGGGTTAGCCATAAGCCAAAGTGTTGTGTACTCAAGCACTGTGCAGGAAAGCTAAAAAGGGAACACAGTGACCATTTATGAATTGAGCATAAAGGTATATATATATTTTGGTAGAAGGGTTTACAGCTGACAAAATAATGTAGTGTAGCTAGTGCACACCTCTGGAAGTAACCTGCCCATCTGGATAGAAAAGGAAACCAGTCTTTAAAATACATGTAAAAGTGAAAAGTGCGAGCTGAGACAGTGTTACAACGCGAGACAGTTTTACTCTATGTTGCCCGGGTACAGACTAGACTCTTCGTTTTTTATCTGTGCAGGGACTCCCACCTGTGACTTTTACGTGCTTTAACATTAGTTCACAGGGGCTCCCTTAGTGATAAAATCCTGAAGAGTAAGAAGATTAAGCATGCCCAGGGCCAACCTCAAGTTGTTTTCTCAACCAGTTACTGCTTTTTGTGTAACAAACACCCAGAAAATGGGTCTGGGGTGTTTGTTAATGTTATTTTATTTTACAGAAAGATTCAGATAGCAGACCCTAGATTCCACGAATCTCCCCACCACCTCCGGAAAATATCTTAGGATACAAAGGTAGAAAATTACCTTTGACAGTTCAATTATACTTTTGTAATATATCGGTAGCTGTGTTGATATTATTATTGCAAGTGCTTCAAAAGCTTGTTGTGGAAAGAATGGGCCTGTTGTACGAACACTGGGGTCATGAAAAGTAGTAGCAAACTGTAGTAAATGCAGCCTGTTTTCCTTAACCCCTTCCATGCGGCTGCGATTCTGCGCCTGTGCGGTAGAATCGCGAGTGGGCGGGTTTATGACGGCCCCCAGCCGTCATCAGCACTCGAGCACCGTAGTGCATGACGGCTGGGGGCCGTCATCAGCATGGAAGGGGTTAAAGGAGCATTCTGTATCCTTTTGATGGTTTGCAGCCTAATTTTGGTTGGCAATCTTTTGATCCTATATTGTATGTAAACATTGGAGGCATTTAATAATTGTTTGAAAGCCAGTGATGATTAGATATTCCAGGAGTTAATAATTCTTTCCCCATTAAGTAATTGGTTGAGTGACTTCAGTATTTTGAAATGAAGTTCCTTGAGGGAGTACTCATGGATTGTTCATCACATTAAACATTTGCTATTAGCTTTGCCAGTCCTGGAGTAATGGAGTAGCAAAAACGCTTTATTTTATTTTTAATCAAAAAGTACAAGTATAGAAATTATTTGAAACCATAACACCACATTATGATATTCACAAACATTTCATGCACAGGTCTGCATTGACAGTTATATTACCTTATAAAATACATTTTCCCTGCTCCAGATAATCTGAATAGTGTTGTAGAATGCTTGATAAATAATTAAATGTGATGACTGATTGTACTTCCATCATACTTCCAAGGGAAGCACTTCCTGGAAGTCAGCATGGTGAACTAAATAGCCAATAGCATGGGGTGAGAAAGTACTGCTAACGCGACACTAAAAAAACTGTGCTTTCATATTCAGACAGTCTCCGTTGACCCTATTGGCTTTAATAACAAAAATGAACGGGTTGTTTACAGTGTAGTCCAACAAAGTGCTGAATATGCACACTTCTGGGCTCTTTATATAATATATATAATGGGTAATACTCTTCCTTTAAATCGAGTGATGGAACCTCACAACGGAGGATACATACAATGAGCAGCTCTGACCCTAAATGAGAAGGAGAACTCCTTGATGTAGACATAAGAATAGGTCTCGGGGAAGTCCGGATGAAGGCTTGGGAATGTTGTTAAAAAGCAGAAACGTTACGGGTGAAGCCAGCAATTTGTTTCTAAACTAGTGGTCAGTAAAGAGTGAGAGCAGTATATATTGTAGCAAATTTATAGAGATGCCCGTTTCAGAAACCCAAACTGAGACAAAAGGAAAGCATATAAAAAAATACCGTTCTAGTTCAGAAACATATGACTGTACAGGTGTGAAAGTAGCGATTCCCTAGAAGAGTGACCGGATGAGCTATGATGGTATTCATAGGCAGAGCAGCAGCGCTATTATTTATGAACGTATAAGCGTCTTTAAAAGATATGTAGCACGGCTGCAAATGTTTGTTTTTTGATAACTAAATGAATGCCATTACGTGAAAATGATGTGAAAACATTTTTGAAAAAATAAGGGTGGTTTTCACATTAACCATAAACAAATTGAGATGATTATTTGAATGTTATCAACTGAAGGTAGATCATTCCATATGGATCTAACCACCTGTGATATCCGTGTCCTTCAGAATGGTAATGCGCTTTATAGAAAGATGCCCAATGTAGGGGCCTTGCACCTTTTCAATATTTTCTTGTTTTAAAATCCGGGACTCGTTAGTGAAACAATGCCGGCTGTTATCCTAAAGATGGCCTACCATGACGTCATTTTTTTTAGCCTGGATCATCTGTCCCTTCTCTGTTTCTATAGAATCTCTTCCTCTCCTTGTAGTGCCCTTAAGTATGGCTCGTGACTTCGGAAGGCAGCAGTGCCTCGGAGATCTCTCCTTAACCCCTGCCTGCCCTTGCCTCTAATAGGCGCGAAGGTGAATGTGGGCTAATTGGATTAGAACTGCCTCGTACTGAAGCAAGAGCAGGCAAGGCTTTTAATTGGGCCTGGTTGTGGCCCGGCATATTCTAAGCACCCACTCTAGATAATATGCTGTTTATGCGTTGATTGTGGCAGGAGTTTATAAATAGTTCAATATAACCGTTGCATTGGATGTTTTGGAAGGAAAAAACATATGTTTTTGTGGATTTAAGGGAAAACAGCTTTGTGCCTTTTTTAAATGGGGTACTAATGTTTGTATCCGAAAAATGAAAAGGCAAGCCCAACGACACGCCATGCAGACGGTCCACGTGAAAACTACTTTCCTTACTTCCCACGCGTTCTGAGAATCATTGTTTGTGATGTGCAAAGTAACCGCAGCCCTGAAAACCCGCACATGTTGCTTAGTTGATGTATTTTCCCCTCATTGAAAAATTGCATGTCTCAACTATGGCTTCTGTACTGGGTCGCCACTTTAACCAACTCACCCCCTGGGCCAAATTTATGATTAACTTTCAGCTCTTTCATCCCTCTTTGGCCTGGTCACTGACAGTTAACACGTGCACTAGTCCAAATTCTAATTGTGTTTATATCTAATATTCAGGGATAAACACATTTCTCTGCAAAATGTCTGTAATAGGCGTTCACACATCACCCACATCAAAAACATATTAAAGGAAGGTGGTATTTAAAAAAAATCTGTTTGAGAACTGTTCAAGGCGATTGGGGCAATCTACAGAACAGAGCTGGCTCTATCGGGGACCCCTGAAAGACTGGTGCCCTGGCCCAGAGCCCACCTTGCCCATGCCTCAAAACCTCTCCGCTGCTTCCCCCGTGCTCCTCAACTCTAGTTACAGAGCACCCCATGCTTTGGTACTTGTGTTACCCCCACCGAGAAAAATCAAGTCATGTTTCTGTGGTTAAAACACATATCCGCATGCTTGCTTGTTCGATGCTTGCTTGTTCGATGCTTGCTTGTTCGATGCTTGCTTTTTCGATGCTTGTTTTTTCGATGCTTGTTTTTTCGATGCTTGCTTGTTCGATCCCTCCGTGAAAAGAGAAAACCATACTCTGCTGCTTCAGTAAATATAATTAATGATCCCGAGCTTTCATTTCCAAAACTACGTACGTCCCCACCCGAAAAACATATATTCTTCGTTCCCTCTGTAGCGCCTATCCTTCAAGTAAAGCATCCGTGACACTTGTCTCCCTTGCTTCAAGCATTCATCTCCCCACCAGCTTGATAAAAAAAGTTTGTAGTTTTGTGTGTGCTGCCCCACTTTGCCAAAATCTCATTGGTGAGATATATTCTGTGGCTGGTTTGAGGTACGAGTGGGAAAATTCCCAGCATTACTCCCGGTCTTCGTCCATTCCTGCAGTATGAGGCATAAGTTGAAATTGAAGAGGAGTTGTTGGTTAGATGCATCGACTACTCTTATTGTGAGACCAGCCCCGGGCCTAGCACACAGCCAGGATCAGAGCTGCAGTTCCTAGAAGGGGAAACAATGGGAAGCCTCTTAAATTGGTGGGCCCACCAGTGTCCTAGATTGATAAGCCCCTCACACCAGCTCCCTCCACCCCCGCATTGCTTTTACACTTTGCCATCTCCCTATGTGAGGCAGGAAAGCGACTAAGAATGTGTACTTCTGTGTCACCGGATCTGAGTGCAGAGACCAACACAGACTCTGGGGTGCCTCAGTTTTAGAGTGGTGGAGGACCCTTTGGGCAAGATGTCAATTCACCAGGAAAAAGCTTGTTGTCCTTTGAGTGGTTGTCTGATCCAGCCTTCTAGATGGTTTTGTAAATATATTGTGATTAACACGTGTGAGTCAGCAAGATGTATTGTGCCTGGCGGTCCCGAGGCAGGGGTGGGTTGATGTATTAAAAGTGAAGCACGGCATTCTTCAACCAGCTTGAGAGCTTCTATTTGTAGAGGCCTTTAGAGCTCTTGGAACCAATTAACCTGGGTAAGGCACTAATGAAAGGTTAAGAATTACACATTGGTGTATCAGACACCTCTGCCCGCCCTCACTCACACAGACAGCCGGCGCAGCACTGTGACTCAGGATGAGTGTCTGTCAGGTCAGTATCAAAGACATGTTCCAACCCCTTGTACAACGGGCTAAGGAGAGTGGGGCTACCTTACCTTTCCATTGACCTGGAATGCATGCCTCTGCTGATCCAGTAATTTGATGGTACTTGCAAATTCTATATTAAAAATTCTAAAACACAAATCTTTTCCTCACATACTGTGATTCCAACTAGCACGAGCTGACATTTCTATACCCTTGGCAGTGCTCCCTTAGTCCCTGCTTAGTTGTCCATCCATTTTATATAATGCACCTCTTGGATTTGTATTCAAGAGGAAATTATTTCTTTTAGTGGCCGTGGCACGAATTCCGCCGCGGCGGTGGGGGGTGAGCGCAGTGCCGCTGTGCTCGTGACGGAACCACGTCATCATGAGTGACGAGCGACCTGGGCTCATGACGGAGTGGTTCCGTCACGGCCCCGTCCGCTCATTAATTCACCCGCACAAGCAGGGAATTAATGACGCGTGGGCGGAGCGGCAGCCGCATGACGAAACCACACCATCATGAGCACACGCCGGCCTTGGCTCATGACGTAGTGGTTCCGTCATGCTCACACAAGGGGTTAAGGTGCAGCTTTAAATATGGAACTGTGCAATTGCCTAGATCTATGTCGATTGCAGGCTGTTCCCTCGTCCGTTGGAAATCTTGCTGATGGCCATGTAGAGGATTGCGTTATTCGGGTACTCATTGAGTTTTCTATACACGCTCTTCTTAGATTTGGCTTCCAATGCTGGAGGGTTCACATTGTTCTCTACTTGGCGAGGCTATTTGGATGTGCGATGGGGTTTGATGGGGATAATTGCCTTCTTAAGTGGACCAAGAACTGTTCCCTTCACCATTGCATTTTGGGACACTGTCAAGAACAAGCATTGGCAGGGCCAATATGTCTGGGTGCTAACGCATGCAGTGCAATTACATTAAAGTCAGACAAGAAATGAAAGGTGGACTTCTTTTGAGGGCTTCCTTTCCTTAAATACGGTCATGTTCGTGCAAAGGAGGGATGGGTAGGAGGGAGTTAGGGAAAGCTTGGCGGGACACATGGGAGGGAGTCAGCAGGGGCTGACGGAGAGCATTTGTATAGTAGTCCCTCATTCAGTTTAGTGCAAGCACTCGAGAGGAAACGAAAGGATATATAGAGACAACCAGTAGCATCAGGTAGTAGATGAATACACCACTGGGTCGAGCAAAGAAGTGATTGACAAAGTGTCAAGTAAATGGCTGAAAGAGCTGGACCCAACGAAGAAATCTGTTTGAGCGTTGCACCGTCACTTCCCAGTCCTGAAAATGGATCCCTAGTGGATGCTGTGTTTTTATGTCCAGACCCAACATACTCATTATTCTTTCTGATATCTAGTCAAGAAACTAAATTAAGTTTAAAGTCTGTGCTTAATGCTCACCAGTTTTGGAGTGTAACATTTTCCTAGCAACTGGAATGCCTTAAACACCTACTTGGAAATCCAAGGTTCATTTATTAAATGGCTACAGGGATGAACTGGAGCTTGGTTAATGCAGAGCACCGTGGTTAGCCCATCCGCCTTCTACGGTCAAGCGTGATGTAGATGGCCAGAGAGTAGAGTTTTTGGGAAGGAGGTGTCTACCAGCCCAGTGTTCATAGTATTTTGTCCGGGCAGTAGGGATTTATGCGGTAAAGACGCTTGTTTTGGTAATGACTCCATTCCACTTGAAAAATCAAATGGTCTGTGTTGTCAGTGCAGCCTGGAGGAGAAGTCAGTGTAGCTGTTCATTGTGCAGCACTGTTTTGTAAAAGGCCCCTCCATACCGCGTTATTACATTATACTCAATAAATTGCATTCTGCACAATTTTCCCTTCCACCTGCACTTTACTATTCTACTGAGAACCCAATACTGTATATATCCCTTCAGGGATCGTCCATATGCCTTAAATTATCAATTCACTTAAAAACACTTGATGTGAAAATCCAGGGTGTGTTTTCTTCTGTGTTGTGTGCTAGAAGAGAGTATAGATCCTTCGAAAAACATATATATAGCGCTCCGAAGTATTTCTGACGAGCTCGAAAGACCATTCATATGAGGTTGTTACCCTCCGATTGATGCCTAAAGCTGGCAGAGTAGCCATTTTAGAAAGGAAAGAAACACCATCTTCAGCATTATGGAAATCGGGGCACAAACAGCCTAGTCAGATTTAATGAATCCAGGCCCACCGCAGATCAATATCGTTTATTTCAAACCCAGAGAGCCAAAGGAAAGAGCCCTATCAGCAGAAAGTGTTAGCCTATCGAAAGTGCAAGTCTTTTCGCGTTCGACAAGCCAATGTGTTTAATTTATAAGTGTGCTGCTCGTGGTGTTAAGAGAGTATATAAAAGCATGGGGAAAGGATTCCAGGCTCTGCTCATGAGTTTGCGCTCTGGCCTCCTTACTAGAGCATCTTCTGCAGACCTCATAAGAGCAGGGGCTGTGGGCTAGAGACCCTAATAGAGCCAGATAGAAACAGTGGACTTCTTAAATATGAAACCAGCAAGGGTAGTGACCTTTCATGGGCATGTGAGCAGGAAAGTAAACACCTTGTAAGAAAAAGAGCACAGGGACAGACCTCCCCCAAAGGAGGTGAGTGAGAATCATGGGT
This sequence comes from Lissotriton vulgaris, assembly GCF_964263255.1. Lineage (NCBI taxonomy): Eukaryota > Metazoa > Chordata > Amphibia > Caudata > Salamandridae > Lissotriton > Lissotriton vulgaris. The sequence goes on from NC_141700.1 coordinate 163,203,808, forward strand.
CAGTCAATTGCAATTCAATAGGTCTCGTATTTACAAGAGTTTGAGCAATTGGCACTGTAAATGACAATGCTTTTTATTGATGTGTTGTTTTTAAAACAGATACATAAAAGGCATTGTCATTTACAATGCCAATAGCTTAAGCTCTCGCAAATGTGAGACCTATTGCATTGCAAATGCATGCTATAAAAATAAAAAAAGTTAGGAGAGAGCATTGCAGGCAGGACAAAGCTATTTGAGAAAATAGTGCTCAGAGGCTGCAATTGAAGCCTACCTAGCAACAACACATGTAACGGGGCGTGTCACCAAGGGAAGTTACAAAATGTGACAAGGCGGTACTAAGGAGGGACGACTAAGCCTCTTGTCCAATGAACAGCCACAGTTTACAGTGGACAATGACACAAGCCAATGGAAAATGTGGGCGGAGCTTCAAGCCCCTACCTCAATACAGCATGCCTCGCAGAGCAGCGCATGCTCTGCCCAGGCTCGACCTTAAAATAAATTAACTCACTTTGCAGAAGGCCTCACAGGTCTAAGCAGTGTACTAGACCAGTTTTGGTAGTTGGACACCCATGTGCTGGAGATTTGAGTCGCGCACGGAGCAGTGTGCAGCATCTCTTAGGTGATTAGGCAATGCAGCAGGGACCTTTCAGAGAGCGAGAGAACTGTTGGCTAAATATACCTGCAAGGGGTAACAGCGCAGTGTTCTAGAGACCTCACAAGAGCAAGATAACCCGATGTTGGCGACCACTCAAAAATGGGGCCTACATCCATCACACCTTGATTGAAAATCACTAAAACAAATACTGAGACTTAACATTATGTGAAAGAAAAATAAAATATTGTTTTTTAAACCTACCTTACTTTTCAAAGTTTGGTATTCAAGACATCCCTACTCCACCGCCAAGTTCCCCCACAGTCACTTTGTGTGAAGGTGGAGTAAATCTGTGAAGTGTAATTTGGTCTATTTCGACAGAGTCCAAGTGCTTGTTTCCGATAATCCTTCTCTATTAGTAATGGTCACCATTCTCGGTCTAAATATAACCGAGGGATATTCAGGGCGCCCATTATGGGAACTTCCCAATGACCATCTTCGCGGTAAAATTAAGGTGACTAGCACTGGTGAAAAGTCATGATGCCCACAATTTCTGAAATTCATAGGGATCGAAAATATGGGTGTTCTATGGTAACCAGTTTTGTGAGATACCCATGTTGCAAGTATTGGGGGAAAATTACACTGACTACTATTGTGTTGGGTTCACAGGGACTACCTTTGTGGTAAATGCAATGTCAGCATTGTGAGATGTGCTTGATGATCAGTTGTGGGAAATGCATGATAAGCGGCTTGTGAGATTCACAGCATTAACAAAAGTTATTTGTGAACAGTGTGGTTTGATCCTCATTGAGACGCGAAAGCACCAGGGGACACCCATTCCTATTAGAAGGAGCCAGAGAAGCCCCAACAGAGTGCTGAAGATGAAAGCTAGATTGTGACATATTGTGGAGCAGTTTCGTTTACGGAAGACGAATATGGTGGTATTCCGTGACCGATTTCAATGCTGTGCAAAATGAGTTCTTAGAATGTGCTTTTTACTGGGTTTTTTCCATAGTTTCTTTTGCAGTTGTCCCGCAAAATACTAAAATATTACCTTTTTTTAAACAAATATAATCGTTAATAAGTGTTTAAGAATAGCACCATTTTCCTCAATTTTTCGCAAAGAAAATGGGTTTTCTATAATGACTGAACTTTTTTTGCGAAAGAACAAGACCAGAAGCAGATTCAGTTGCAACATTTTCTGCTTTTCTGCTAATTTGTTTTGTGTTGAGGCAAGGAAAAGCGGAATTGGATAGACGCTAAAGAATAACATTTTGAACTCTAGCAAAACAGAAGTGCGTATTACTTCCCCTAACCCTAAAATACCTAGCCTGGATTGGCCATCTAAGAGGAGCCTACGTCCAGCCCCTACCCCAAGTGTTCCAGATTTGTGTATTCATAGTGAGACTTGGGTCTCACGTCTAATGATAACAGAGCATGTGTGTTTTTGACGTATTCTTCCATACGTGAATGACAATTGAAAAGCCCCAATCATCAATACTATGACACTGTCAAGAATGGATTATGGTAATGTAGTTTCCTGTTACCCCCTACATATTTACTTGCCCAACTGTGTGTTACTGTGTGGTCTAGGAAAATACGAATCTATTTCCCCCATCCTTAGACAGCTATATTGGCTGTCTGTTCATAAAATAATTTATTTATTTATGAAGTTTTATATAGCACTGTTGGACCCAAGAGTATCAGAGCGCTTTACAAGGTAGGTAGACATATTAAGAAATAATAAACTAAAAATAGTCCATTAAGCAATCTATACTAGTAAACCAGTGTTTTGGGCCGAGAAATGTTAATGTATAAGCCTGCCCGGGCCCTGCATTCATAACAGAAATGTCTCCTTTCAGTTCTGAAGACTCGTACCAATGATTTTGGGATGCTGCTTTTTCTATTGATGCTGGCAAGCTCTGGAACAGTATGTCTTTTTTTGGGATTGAGCCTGGGCAGCGTATGCGCTGCTCTGCAAGTAATGCTGTATCCGATATATGGACGATCCAGGACTTTGGACATGCCCTCCGCTTTTGGTTGGTTAGTTAGCCTGCTTTTTAAAATTCCTTATCTCTGGTTGGTTAATATTGTACATCTGTCCCGTCTTTTGGTGCTTGGTTCCCTCCCAGCGGACATCACCAATTGATTCTTTTGGTTGGCCAGCTCTGGTCAACTCTTGACTCGAAGCTCTTGGTGTGCCCCCCTCCCTTACGCAAATGCATCGTCCATCCATATTGTTATCTGGAGGGGGAACATTTAGGCCCTTTTTTACAAGCCACTGGGCTGCTGTTGATTTGTACCGACATGCAAGGAACCAGGGAATTGTTCTTGGAGTGCTGATTTGTTTTTTTTCTTTCATTGGTCTATCTCTACGGTTAGGACCAACACTTTTTAGGTTTCACGGTGCTGGTTGCAATTTTAAGTATCTCTTGCTTTTTCTTTGCCTCCTAGTACTTGTCACAGTTTTGGTCAGTAATTGGGGACTGCATGTACCAGGATGCAAAGAACAAACCCCGACTGTTTAAGCTTCAGAATTTATTACGGGAGATGTTCTGAACCAAATGTGCTGAGGCTTCTACTGAGCCGAACATACTGGACTGAATACAGCTTTTCGGTTAGATGCCGAGGATGACTCATTGTGTTGAGTGGTGGAGCTGCAATTACAGCCCTGTAACCCATCTCTCTTGACCCACAGATAGCTATTTAACATGTTTTCAATTGTGATAAAAGTATACATTTTTGAAACTATAATTCAGTAATTCACATTTCACAAAAAATGCAGACCCAGTGAATTCTAATTAACTGCTGTCTTCCGCTTTGAGGCGTAGCTGCTAAGTGGCTCCAGGTCACCTGTGACCCCTTCTTCCAGTGCTAGCTTTTTAGCTGGTAGCACTTTACATGCAGGGATTTGTAGGTCTGCATATATAATGTAACTATACGATGCTAAACAACTACAAATCTACTCTTGTCTAAGAGTCCACATGCCATAGAGGCGCTTGACAGCTATGAACTCTTAAAAAGAAATACATCCTCTTTAGGCGAAAATGTAATGTTTAAAGATGAGCAAAGAGAGGTGAATCCTACCTGCAAAGGTCACTTAAGACCGTGCTTGCCCAACGCTGCAAAGTTGGAAGAGGCCAATGTTTCTAGCGGTCTAATAACATTTGGGACGTTAGACAAATCGATATATGTATGTATAAACATTCATGTTGGGTCTCACATGATAGTCCAGAGAGAGATGCTATTTATGATGTACTCTACTGCCCAGTTTGGAAGAAAACGAGGCCAGCCCATATTTTGGAAATAAAACTGCGCTCTGGGGGTCATGCAAGATGATGCAGAAAAAACAAGCATTTGCAAAGCAATAGGTCTCACATTACTGAAAGCTTGAGCTATTGGTGCTGCATTATTATTTGCCTTGCAAATGCTTGTCTCCTTATTATGTCTATCCTACTCTACTTCAGGAAAGCCCTGAAAACACAATCCGTGTCCAGCATTTTTCCAAGCAGACTAGATTAGACTGACCAGTCATCCTCCAAGAAGCCTTAATTTATCCGTTGCGCCCTACAAATATCCTAGTTCTTGAAGAAGTTTCAGTCTAGCCGTGATCTCAAACAACTCGTCTTGCCCCTAAGATTTCCCTGCTAGAGGTTACTGCCCTGTATATCATTGGCTGTCGTGACATTTGGTGCTGCCCTGAGAAATGTTTTGCAAACAAATGATGGCTGGAATGCTGAGTAAATCATACATTCACCCCCAGTCAAGAGATCTGGGTTAAATCCATTGTTCTTTGGCTCATCATAACACCCCAGTTTAGACCCAGCCATATGCAAATCAGTCTTGACCCGGTGTCTCATGGGAACAGTCCAGACCGAACTTCCAAGTCAGGTCCTCCCTGGACCGGAAACAAGCATCCTGGGACCGGGATAGCTTGAATCCAGTGGCACAGTGGGCAAGGGACCCACATGTTTAGCCAGGATTCCAAGATCGGGACTTAGAGCCTTTGTTTCTATGTCTCTGCCACGTCAAAGGATCCGAGTGCCGGGAGATGTGCATCGTGCTCTCTACTGAGGGTGCTCGGATCTTTATAACAATGTCTCAACTATTTCGTCTTATACTCACGAAAGCATCCATCCTTCCACCCTGCCTGCTTCATTGGGATTGTGGTATCCCTCCTCTGAGATTAAAAAGTGCCTGACCTCATGGAGATGTTTTCGAGGGGAAATTGACTAACTTTTCATCGCTCTTCTCTAGATATAGCGAGTTAAAACCGTTCACTGTGGTGGATAAATTATTAAATGCCTGCTCTGAATTAAATCACCCTTTAGCCAGAAACGTAGCCGGATATGGGTTCATCAGGCAACTGACAGGCCACGCTCCTTTGCTGGGATCAAAATAGTGCTTAAAGATCAAAACATCTGCAGTGAAAGTCAGACCACCTGAGATTGTGGAGCCCTGAATAGCCCACGCTGTTCTGTTTTGAACAATCAGTTAGACTACAACATAATGAAGCTCAGTGCATTTACCTCGAAGGATTCCCAGGTCGAGTAGAACGAAACAGGTTGATGTAATGCGGTTGCAATTTCCTTGAACGTGGTCTACTTGAACGGCACGCGAGCGAGCTTCTTCAGAGGCCAGCCCATACAGTGATGTCTATAGTAGTTTCCATAAGCACCCGTGCGCTTCTGGGCGGCTCTGTGTGCATTAACCGCTTGGTAGATTGGGCAGATGAGAGGTGTGCTGATGCATTGATGTAACAAAATGTATCTTGCAAAAGATGCTTTGAACCAAATGCTTTGATGATTTATTTCATTTTTATAAGGTCTGGTGATATTTCAGTGAGGTGTTAGAAGTAAAGAACAGAGTCAATAAAAAAGCATGGCTGGGGTCCTCTCTTGTGGAATTGAAGAACGCGCTTGAGCAAAGGTAGCGATTAGCCTTCTTAGCACGTACTGAGAGTACTGGGTCTTGTGGAGAATCATTCAAACAGGGTTGCTTGGGGACGCTGATTGAGGCAGGTTTAATGACTGGTGAATGCAAAATAATCCCTGGGTCACACCAGGATTACGTTTTTTTCCCTTTCATTGCATGTTCTATATTTTGTAGACCAGGCTCCTGCAAGAATCAGGCCTGAGAACAATGCACGTTAAGCAGTGAAAGATATACAAAAACAACGTGCTCGTAGGCAAAGTTGATGTAATGTGAAAAAACCATGAAGGAAACAGCGTTGTGCATTAGGACGCGGGGCTTAGTGACGCATACAGAGAGGCACTTATCTAAGAAACTGCGCTCACAGGAGCCGAAGCCTTAAAATGCTTATTAACAAAAGAATCTGTGAATCATAGAGCCCCCCAGCAAGCATGAAATAATGAGCGCCGCTAAGAAAAAGCAAGGCACACATATATAGTATTTTACAAACTGGCTTCTGTGGGAGTATCAGGGTATCGGAAAGCAAAGGGAGTACACACATGGTCTGGGACTGCCGGCCACCCCCCGCCTTAACATGCAAACTATAGTTAACAAAACGTATTAATCCGTCAAGCAACAGAATTCTTTGGAAGGCTGGGGGTCTCGCAACCCTCCGGCAGTATTTATTAAAATATGAAAACAAATTAAAAATTGATTAAAATAACAATTATGTACATGGGAAGCGCGGGCACAAAAAGGACTCTTCCCGTGCTCCCCAGGCTCTTAAACCCCCCTTTGTCAATGGTCCTGCCCCCTTGACCCGGAAGTTTAAAACTGCTTCCGGGTCAATGGCGGGACCCACGAACCAATCAGGGCGGGTGAGGGGGCCGGGCCCAGCCATGTGTGCGTGGGGGCCGAGTGGCCCACCCTTTCCTGATGCAGACGAGATAACAAGGAAGGAAGACAGCATTCAGTTGTAACAAGAAAGTGAAATTCTTTGGCTGTGAAAGCTAATCAACACTTTAACGTCTGGGCCCCCGGGGTCAAGTTGTGAAACAGAGACTCAACACGTCAGACGGGTGCTTGCTTCCTTAAGCCACAGCCTGTGAAGGGAAGCTTGGCTGCAGCAGGTAAAGGTGTGCAAAGGCAATGGTGCAGAACAGGAGAGTGTTGTCAGAAAACACTTTTGGTAGGCATAGAAGCAGAATTTTAAATTGCCATAAAGTATGAGGAGCATGAAGAGATCAGTAGCATATCGTTAACAAAAAGCATAGGCAAAACCAACCAGTCTCAGTTAAATGTGGCAGCAGAGTGCCTCTGCTTGTATTGTTTGGCTTAGTTGATGGCAGGGAGCAAAAAACTTTTTAGAGATGGCTGCTAGAATGTCTGAGTCTGTGTCAACTAATGAGTGCTAATGTGTGAATGGTTTTGGCCCTACAACATTCTAAGATGGCTGCCTTACGGCCGTGTTTGAATGTTTTAATGAGAAAATAACCACTGATATTGGCTTTACTGATACAGACTGGGCAAAGAGAAGGAGGGAGGCATGGGGGGGGGTCACCAGATAAGCAGGATTGGCGTGAAGCTGAGAGAGAGCAGGGATGGCAGCAAGAGGATCAGGGAAAGAGTCAAACGAGGGCACAGCGTAGAAGACCGAGGGAAAATAGCCCCATAGTATTGGAATGCAAGGAATTCATAGAAGGCGGAAGGATATAGCAATGTCTGCTCGAATAAGGTGAAAGACAATAGCCTGTGTTGATCTAATAATTAATAATGGCTAAAGCCATTGGATGTAAGAGAAACAAGACAAAGGGTCAATGGTTTGCAGTGGGCTGAGCAAAATCCCACACTCTGTATATGTTAAATTGTAAGCTACAACACGCCTGTCCATGACAAACAGCTAAAAAGGTATGTAGGCAAGACCTAAAAAGAGTCCATGATTTAGTAAAAAGAAAAAGAGGAAATCGGAACATTTGATGTAACAAATTACCATGGGTTGACAACACATGACATATCATAGAAGAAAACCGCTGTAGGCAGTAGAAGTGCCTGCAAAGAGACGACAGTCAACAACCCATGGAAGCTGAGCATTGTTTTTTGTTTTTTAAAATATTTCTTGATTAACATTTTAACAGTCATATGGAAGTCTACAAGCAGAGGGTTGGCAATAGTGCATAGTATCGGCCTAAAGTCCGAATTGTTAATGGAAGAAAAGGTTACAGAAAAGCACTCCTTTTGTGGATTAGTGAATCTCGCCATATATATGTCAGTTCAAACAGTTAGGAGCAGGTGTCTCATTGGTCTAAGTCACATTACAAGAAATATTCCAAATTTTAACCATGTGAGGGATGAGACCGTGCTGCTTAGGGCAATCGCCAGAAGCTGGCCATTCATTGTTAGTAAAGGATAATATTGGTTTCATAGAAAATCTAGGGTAGAAATGACTGTTTTATTGTTTAGTAAATTGTTCAAGTTCATTTGCTGTCTAGATCCCGTTGTGAATCTGTACAGTGCATTGCAGGTTGTCTCATTTGACCTTCACAAGTGTTCACGCACCAAGCCATCGTGCCAGCAAGTTTAAATGATTTGTACTGAATGGTTCTAATTCATTGGTTGTTCAGAGGGTATAGCCCTATTGTTGAGACTTCTGCATCTATATGAGATTGGAATATGGCGTTGGCGGCACCTTTTGAGCTGTGGGGCTTCCATCAGGTACAGGCGATAAATGTTGGCCAAAGTCGTGTTCGTTTCTGTGGAATGTTTTGAAGAGGGTGTTATCAGTTCTTTTCAAAGGTATATTAGTGAGGGCATCAGGCAAAGTTTCATTAGTAGGCCTTTTTTGGACCAATACTTAATGCACCTTACTAAAGGCAGGACACGACAATATCCTCAAACTAGGGCTTCCAGAAACTCTTACAGGAAATGTTACAAATGATCCTTGTATCTCCACAGCTCCCCAAAGTCTCATGCTTCGCTTATTTACCTGTTTGCTTGTAGTCCATGTCATCTGGAAAACGCCTTGATCAGAACCCACTGGACCCAGTGAGGCCGGTTAGAAAGTGGGAGAAGTATGATAGGACATTAGCGTGGACAGCTGTGCAGTCTGATGGGATTTTTAGCTCTCATGAAGAACCATGGTGTAATGAAAGTCTCTCATCTGGGATTCTCAGGGATGGAGTAAATATCTCGACACAAATTGCTAGGTTGTCAAAGACTTTTGGTCATCTCTTTTTCTGCAAATGTAAAGACACTTTCTCCATTACCCCCAGGTCCCTCCAGTCCTCATCCTATTCCTTACTAATGAAGATGACCAAGCAAATAAAATGGGTTCTCATAACCCTGTTTTGTTGTAGAAGCCACGATTGGGGATTAGTGAGCCCCTTGCACCCCTGTGGCTCGGTGCCGCAAGACCTGCTGCATCACTGATTGCTAATTCCCTGTTAGAGTTGGGAAGGTTAATTAACCTGTCCAGTACTGAACCAGTAGGTGGCTTTCAAATACCATTACTCACCAAAGTCAGAGCCCAAGGTTTCTTTGGGCAGTTGCAAGTATATTGCACAAGAACGTAGTCGGTGCCAAGCAGATTGGCTCATTATATAGATGCACTGTGTATGTAGTGCAAACCTATGCAAAAGGTACTAAGCGCAGTACATGGTGAAAGGGCTACATTCAGTGAGTGGCTGGAGGTGCAGCTGAATTCTGAGAGTGGAAGTGAATGGCTCTATATGATGCTTTATGCTGATTTGCTGTTTTATGCTGTACTTTTATGGCTCTAATCAGCCGAATAAAGTTGATTTTGAATTGAATGCTACCTTTTCGTCCTCCTGTGTTCTTTTAAAATCATGTGTCTTCAGCCCTTTCTTAATTTGGAGACTTGTTGGATCGGGCCTTATGGGCCTTGTCAGCCAGATAGGCTGGGGCACCAGTCATCAAGGGGTTGTAGATGGTTCAACTGGTTTAAGTATGGTGTGGGCTGTTCAAGGAAGCCAGTGGAGTTCCTCAAGAATTAGGATGATGATGTTTTATTTCTTCGTGCTCTTTATAAGGCATGCTGCAGCGCTTGGCATGCCCTTAACCCGTTGGCTGCTGCTGTAGGTCAACGGTCGACGCGTGCACTACCTTGGTAGTGCTGCGCACGTCCGTTGGCCCGCGCTGCCCCACCCGTTTTTCGAACGTTCTGCACTGGAGCTGAATGTTCGACGCAGCCAACGGGTTAAAGGAGACTGTGGGTATCCAGGCCGCCATGGAACATGGATTTCTTTCCACCCAGGCTTGGACAGCAGTTCTGAATTTGCCTTCTGGGAGGGTGGTTTCACGTTCTTTCGTTTTTGTCACCTGAAACAAATGAAAATTAATTCAGTTAATTAGAGAGTGATTTGTCACCACAGAAAAAAACAAAAATCAACTTAAGAGACAAAGCCTGTGCCCGGTGTCAGACCAAATAATTGGAGACGTTAATTTTCACCTTTAAATGCATGCCAGTGTGGTCCTGGCCTCTGTGACTTCCATCTTGCAATGCTAAACCTCCACCAGACGAATACCACTCATCAGCAGACAGGCATGTTTCTGGTCCTCTATTTTGCTTTGTGAGCCTGGGGCACTGATCAATATGGCTGGTGCCAGCCAGCTCTTGGGCCCTCGGTGATGGAGTGAAACAAAAGGCATTTCCACTAGATGCTCCTGAGCAGCTGGTGCAAATGACCATACAAGAAGGACAAGGTGTGTTTGACTCTTGTTGTTGTCCTCCCCGTAAGGCCGAGAAGCTTTAACGATACAGTGTCCTGTTGTATGATTGTCTTTGATCTGGGTTCTTTTATTCAGGGTTATGGTCTGTGTGTAAAGTTGGCGTCCTAAATATCTTTGCAGTTCTTTTCTGGGTGAAATAGAGATAGGTGCACCCTACAGCATCTAAATCAGCAGATGTAAATAAGACCATGAACTTCATATGCTGTTAAGGTCCATGTACTCTTCAGAGCCCACAAACTGTTGGTCCATTGTCTATTAACATCACATAACCAGGCGTTATTAGTTTGTGTGTGTGCATTAATTGCACATTACGGTATCCCTGCTGTTCTATGTAAGCCAGAGCTTCTAGAATCTCACCCCTAGTTAAAAAATGTGGAGGTAAAACAAAATTGACCACTTACCTTTGTTCCTTTTTTGTTTGCTTTTTTTTATAGCTCTGCACTCGCAAGTTCAGTAATTGGGAAATACAGTATGTGGTAAGCAACGAGATGCACACACCCAGTGATGGGAGCAGCAATATGCCCGTGTCAGTGCTGGATGTGTGAATCTGTGCTTAGTAACTAGCAGTAGATCCCTGTAGACTCCGTAGGCTTGCTTAATCAGACAGGCGGCTTGTGCTGTAGGCTAGCTTACTACTTTATTTATAGGCCATTTGCTGTGTAGTAGCCTTAAATCGTATATACTTGCCTATTTTTAATGGGCAGATTGAGAGCGGTCAATGAAGTTTGCACCAAGGGCTTCTCTGACAGTCGCTATCTGTGAACGTTCCCCAAGTGAAGCATACAGGACACCATATACTCAGTTTTGTGGGCACTTCAGGCTTCAGGTAGGATTATCAAAGTTAAATCAGCTAAAGGGCTTTGCCTGTTACACTTCTGAGTTTTATGACATTGAATTACCCAGGATTTTACAATACCTCTGAAATATAGTGTGACGACTGGTCTGCTCCTGAGTGTGGCAGGGTGAGATATAGTTTGTTTTATCGTGATGCATTTTCAAGTTGGAGAAGATCAGCATGATGAATCTCTATCTTGAAGTAATGTCAATACATAAAATTCTATTCTCAAGAAAAAAAATGAGGCTTGTACTGGGCCCAGTATCGAGTTCTAGTTATGAAAAGGAAAATTGTGTTTTAGCCATCGTGTACACCTGTGCCTCTGCTGTTCATCATGGCTAGAGGTTAGGGGGATAGGGTGGGGTAGATTGGGGTGGAGTGAATAGGGTAGATTGGGGGTAGAGTGGAGTGGAGTGGGGTAGATTGTCGTAGAATGGAGTGGGGTGGACTGGGGTGGATTTGAGTGCGGTAATTAGGTAGATACCCCACTCCACCACACTCCGATCTACCCAATCCAATCTACCCCACTCCACTCTACCTCAATGTTCCACACTCCATTCTACTCTACCCAATATACCTCACTCTACTCCACTTCACTCAAGAGGGGTGGATTAGGGTGGCAAGGGGTTGATAGGAGTGAGGTAGATTGCTGTGGAGTTGGATAGAGTGGAGTGGATTGGATGGGGTAGATTGAAGTAGGGTAGTTTGGGGTAGAGTGGGGTAAGGTAGACTAGAGTGGGGAGGATATGGGTTAAGTGGGTTAGATTGGACTGTAGTGGGGTGAATTTGAGTGGTATGTGGAAATATGAAGTGTAGTGAAGTGTAGTGGGCTAAATTGAGTAGAGTAGAATGAAGTGTGGTAGATAAGGGTAGAGTGGGTAGATTGGACTGGGATATATTGGGGTAGAGTGGAGTGGAGTAGATTGGGGAAGACTGGTGTGCAGTGGAGTAGGGTAGGCTGAAGTGGAGTGGGGCAGGCTGGTGTGGAGTGGGGTAGATTAGGACAGAGTGGGGTAGATAGGAGGGGGATACATTGCTGTAGATTGTAGTGGAGTGGAGTTGGATTGAGTGGTGTGGGGTAGATTGGGATGGTGTGGGGTAGTTGGTTGCAGAGTCGAGTAAGGTAGACTGGAGTAGGGTGGATTGGGGTGAAGTGGGTTTGATTGGACTCAAGTGAGGTGGATGAGAGTGACGTGATAGTATGGAGTGAAGTGGAGTGGGGTAGATTGGGTAGAGTAGAATGGAGTGATGTTGATTGGGGCAGAGTGGAAAGGGTGTAGATTGGAGTGGGGTAGATTGGTTAGAGTGGGGTGAAGTGGAGTTGGATAGAGTGAAGTCCAGATTCGAGTGAAGTGAGACTCATTTATAAAGAATGGAGTGTTATGGGGACGATTAGGGCGGAGTAGGGTAGATTGGGTGGATTAGTGTAGGGCAGATTGGAATGGAGTGGGGTAGATTGGAGTGTGGTAGATTGGAGTGTGGTAGATTGAAGAGGGATGATTGGAGTGGGGTAGATTGCAGTGGGTTGGGGTAGAGTGGGGTAGAATGGGGTAGAGTAGATTGGAGTGGGGTACATTGGGGTGGACTCTGATGCAGTAGATTGTAGTGGGGTGGACTGGGTGAGTGAGTTAAAGTGGAGTGGGGTGGATTTGAGGAGAGTGTGGTAGACTGGAGTAGGGTAGATTGGAGTGAAGTTGAATGGGTTAGATTTGGGTAGAGTGGAGTGTGGTAGAGTAGAGTGGGATCAACTAGAGGAATGGGAGTGTGGTAAAGTGGGATACAGTGGGGTAGATTGGTGTATATTGGGTAGATTGGAGTGGGGTAGATTAAAATGTGGTAGATTGGCGTGGAGTGGGGTAATCAGAGTGGAGTGAGATAAATTGGGGTAGATTGGAGCTGAGTTGGGTAGACTGGGGAAGAATGGATTGGGGTGCAGAGGAGTAGATTGGAGAGTAGATTGGATGGAGAGGAGTAGACTGGGGTCGTTTGGAGTGAGATAGATAGGAGTGGGATTGTTTGGATTGGGGTAAATTAAGTGGGGTATATTGTGCAAGATAGATTGAGTGGGGCAGATTGGAGTGAGGTAGATTAGGTGGAATATGGAAAGTTGGATTGGAGTGAGTGAGGTACACTGCGGTGGAGTGGGTTAGTGTGGAGTCAGGGTAGATTGGAGGCAGGGTAGATTGGAGGCAGGGTAGGTTGCAGCAGGTTAGAATTTAGTGGGGTAGTTTGGGGTAGGGTAGGTAGATTCGATTGGGGTGAAGTAAGTTAGATTGGACTACTGGCATTTGGTAGATCAGAATGAAGTGGGGTAAACTGGGTAAATGGACTGGAGCACGGTAGAGTGGAGTGGGTAGATTGGAGTGGGGCAGAGTGGAGCTGGATAGATTGGAGTGGCGTGAGATAGATTGGGGAAGATTGTAGTGGGGTAGATGAGTGGGGTGTAGTGGGGTAGCTTAAGGTGGGTAGATTTAGTGGATTAGAGTAGGGTAAATGGGAATGGAGTGGGCTAGATTGGAGTGGGATAGATTAAAGAGGGATGCTTGGAGTGGGGTAGGTAGATTGGAATCAGTGGCGTCACTAGGGTTGGTGTCACCCAGTGCGGGTAACTCATGGTGTCACCCCCAACTCGTCCATGATCGGATTACAAGTTATAATTTTCACTTAATTCATAAAATACATTCAGAATGCCCCTTTATTTTGGCTTACATCATGCACGGACAAGCCCAAAATGAGATATTTGCAAAGCTCTCATAATGCATATGTATTATGACACACCACATGCAGGAAAAGAACACCACTGAGCAATCAACAGAGTTCATGTTATGCACATCAGGATCTGTCGTACACACTGCATAGTTTAGTACTTACACAGCAACATTATTCACAAGGTGCTGGGTGTTTCAGATTCCAATGCACGCACCTTTGCAGGGTTATCGTATTGCACCTCAACGCTGATACGCCATGCCCTTATATCCCACCCCTGTGATATCAAGAGTGCTCTAAAAAAAGTCACAACTGGGATACTGAGGTGGTTCTCGCAATGAACCTCTATCCTGATTCGCATCATGAATGAGCATGCCGGAAGTGGGGCGCTACACACACCGCTCAGACACATGCATTTTCACATATGCATCTTTACGTTGTTTGTTATCCAAAGAGTTCTTACAAAGTCACCCATAGCTTGCAGTATGGATGCCTGCTTTCTATGGGCTCATTTGCAGAGCCCTCATTCGTAGTGCTCTTTCCTCTCACTTGCTGAATCCCAATTGACGTTTTTCTAACCAACTCATGGTTTTTACTTTTTTGAAGTGGCTATTTACTAGAGTGTCTTGAATAGAAGGAGCTTTACGGTATGAGATTAAAGGTCTATCACCGATTAGCAATCCTATTTCTGTGTCCTTTTTTAGCACATTCCAATATTTCATCAGGATTTGGCGGATTTTGTAGCTTTCCTTTGAATAGGTTAGAATAACGTCAATTGGGATTCAGCAAGTGCTCAACATGCAAGGCATGCAAAATTGGCCAAAACCTAAAGACCTTAAAAGATCCAAAAGGTAGGACCTTTGAAATAAAGGTCAAAATAACATGCGAATCACAATTCGTGGTCTACCAAATACAATGTTTCTGTGGCAAAAAGTACATTGGTTCAACAGTCTACCCACTTAAAAAGAGAATACTCGAACATACTACAGCTATTCAGAACAACGACTTGAGCTATGCAACAGCGAAACACTTAAAGACTCACCCAGGGAAAACTTGGAAAGACATGAAATATGCTGGTATTGCCATGGTGGGTGAGAATGAAAGAGGAGGCGACCGAATCACCAAATTAAGACGCCTTGAATCCAAACTGATAATAAGATTTAAAACAAGAAACCTGTGGGGTCTCAACGCCGATGAGGAACTTAATGTACACTTATGATCCCTTTTTAGTTGACAATAAATGGACTGAATACTACAATGAATTGAAAACTCAATATATAAAATGCAACTCTCTATTGACTTTATAATGTATGAATCATTCGAATGAAATACATGTGACAGATATATAATACATAAACATTTTCTTTGCGCTGTAAAAGCTATGAGTGATGCATAAAGCAGCACAACTGGACTACCTGGCACTTAGCCACAAATCCCTTACATGGACACTCAGTCCATCACTAAGCCCACATGTAACTTGCGCGATTTAATATGTAAAGACATAATAATGTTGATATACAACGCTATGTTGTTATACATTATGCGCAATTGTACAATATTACTATAATATACTAACGTAGCTCAAAGTGTGCCGCGAACTGCCGCACTCCAGCACATTACAGCGCATTGTTTGGTTAAATTTTAAACCTCAAACTACTGAGCCCACAATGCATCATAACAGGCTATGTGGTGTCATCAGCTATTTAAGTTAAACACAAATGATGGACATGTGTTTGTAACCGTGATCAGGGACAGCTCTTGTCCGAAACGCGTAGGTGGGGAACCTACAGAAAATAAATTAAAGATCAACAATCGAAGTAGTGTGCGGTGTCTTCTTCATTGAAGGTTCTTTGCTGAAAACATTGTTTGCGCGGGTGTCCTGAACCTCGCCGCCAGCACCAGCCATTAAGCCGCTCCTCTCGCTTTGGGACATTTGCTAGTACAATATATATATATATATATATATATATATATATATATATATATATATATATATATATATATATATATATTCACATTCGTAGACTCCAACCACTTCCCACACACAGCGAGGAAGGAGAGACAGACCTCTGGATGCAGGCAAGATGTTTTTTTATTCGTTAACCCAGCTTCAGCATACAAGGTTGACGCGTTTGGGGCTCGAGATCCCTTGATCGTATGTATGTATATATATATATATATATATATATATATATATATATATACGCTCTCTAGTTCCAAAGAAAAGTCTACATTGAATTTTAACTCAGTGTAGGATCTGGAACAAGCAAAGACTGGTTTGTTTGCCGGCATAGCGACTAACTCGTCACATGATCAATACGGCAGTGCTTCTCATTCTCGCGTTTTAAAACCGTTGCTTTCAATTGTTTCCTGCATAATGTATGTGTTGTAAACCAGTCTGCGCAGTGTTTAATGGCATTATAATTGAGGAAATGGGGGAGCAGCTAATTGCAAGTACTTAGAAAAAAAATATCTGGTGTAATTTTTCTTCTTTAATGCCTTTCACCCTTATTGATCCTGAGTTTTCTGGTGCTAATGCAGACAGGCATTGGCTACATGCAGTAGGTCTTGATGTTGTCATCCCCAGAGTCTGCTTTCGATTGAAGCGTATACAATGGGATCTGCGCATGCCAGTCACCACTGGTCGTGTATAGCGAGGAAGAAGCAACACAGTTGTTTCACAGCCCTTTGCCACTCCTTTTACGGGTATTTCAGATTTTTGCAAGAGGTGGTTAAGCTACAGCTTGGGTAACCAGGGCAACACAGAAACCAGTGTGCGGTGTGTAGTCACTACATTGATCGTTGCACTCCAAACTCTTCCTGCTTGGTTCAAGCACTGGCAGAGGTAGTCCTGGGATTGAGGCTATTAAGAGTCGAGGTCTCTATCCGCAAAGGCACACCATCCTCTGTTCTTTGCTGCGTGAAGTGGGTATACGTCAGACAATAGTATAAAGGCCTGTGTGTGTCTGGCCCACAAGTACAGTTTTGCCTCTCTGAATCTTACACTGTCATCAGCGACACTCGCGTTTAGGCTGGCATGAAAAGTTGGGTCCCTGGTAGGGTTTTTATTCTTGACGTTATTGAAGCTTGGTATGATGTCCTAGTCCTGCAATAAACTTCTAGAATCAATTTCATTTTACTTGCCCTTATGAGAAACCATATAAAAAGAAATTTTAAAATACTGTGGCACAATAAATATGCATGTCAGTTATAACATGTTACTGACTTAATTTGCTGACCTATATTTAGGTGTTTAGGTAGGCATTTGTGCCTGTCCGGTGCCCACTTGGGCCCAAAATCTTAGCAGAGGAGCAAGATGGTGATGAAAATAATCCCAGGTTTAAATACTCAATGGAATGGTGGATGAGAGTGCAGTTGTTGTTGTGGGCATGATGTGCCTCTATCTGGGGCCAGACCCGTACTCTCGGTCGCAGCGATCTACGAATGAGCAACATGTTCGTATGCAGTTTGTGTAATCTGGGTTGCTACAGTTCTGTTGAAAAGCCAAGTCTTGAGGTTCTTCCTGAACGTGTGTAGGGTAGGGGAGCGCCTGATGTTCACCAGGAGCTCGTTCCAGGTCTTGGCTGCACTGTAGGAGAAGGCTCTTCCTCCTGCCCTGTTTCTGTGGATGCGTGGGGTCTCTGCCAGGGCGAGGTCGGCAGAGCGGAGGTTCCTCTTGGGTATGTGGAAGGAGACTCTCTCGTTGAGGTATTTGGGTCCGATGTTGTGGAGGTATTTGTCGGCGTGGGTGAGGAGTTTGAAGGTGACTCTCTTCTCGACGGGGAGCCAGTGGAGGTTTCGTAGGTGTTGGGTCATGTGTTCGTGCCATGGAGTACTGAGGACGAGTCTGGCTGCTGCGTTCTGGATTGTTTGGAGCTTGTGAAGAAGAGTTATGGTAATTCCGGCGTATAACGTGTTGCCATAGTCCAGTCTGCTGATTAAGAGTGTGTGGGTGACGGTCTTCCTGCATTTAGGAGGGTATCCATTTGAAGGTCTTGCGGAGGATGCGAAGGCAGTTGAAACTGGTGGAGGAGACGGAGTTGATCTGGTGGGTCATGGTGAGGGAGGAGTCGAGGAGGATGCTGAGGTTTCGTGCCTGGTTTGTAGGGGTGGGTGGGCTTCCGAGGGCCACCATGTGTTGTCCCATGCGGAGGGGGAGGGTCCTAGGATGAGGACCTCATTCTTATCCGAGTTGAGCTTTAGGCAGCTATCTTTCACCCAGGCTGCGACGTCTTTCATTCCATCCTGGAAGCAGTCTGTTGTCTTTGGGGTTCTTCGTGAGGGAAAGGATGAGTTGGGTGTCATCGGTGTAGGATACTATGCTGAGCCCATGCTGTCTGACGATGTCGGCGAGGGGGGCTAAGTAGATGTTGAAAAGCGTGGGGCTGAGCGTTGATCCTTGAGGTACTCCGCAGTTGATCTCTGTGGGTTCGGAGAGGAAGTGGGGGGGAGTCTGATCCTCTGGGTTCTGCCGGAGAGGAAAGATTGGATCCTGTTGAGGGCTATTCTTTGTATTCCCGAGTCGTGAAGTCTGGCTGCAAGAGTGCGATGTGAGACGATGTTGAAGGCTGCTGAGAGGCCTAGCAGGATGAGGGCTGCAGTTTGTCCCTGGTCGAGTAGCATGTGGATGTCATCAGTGGCGGCGAGGAGGGCAGTCTCGGTGTTGTGGTTGCTGCGTAATCCAGACTGGAAGGGGTCTTAGATGGAGTTCTCTTCGATGAAGGCAGTCAGCTGGGCATTTACGATTCTCTCTGTGACTTTGGCCGCGAAGGGGAGGAGAGAGATTGGCTTGTAGTTTTTCAAGTCCATCGGGTCGGCCGTGGGTTTCTTGAGGAGGCGTTTAACCTCCGCCTGCTTCCAGTCGTCAAGGAAGGTTCTGGACTTGAAGGAAGCGTTGATGGTCCGTCCTAGTTCGGGTGCGATGGCAGCGGCTCTGTGGTAGTTGGGTGGTGGGCAGGGGTCTGTGGGGGCTCCAGAGTGGGTGATTTTCATGGTTTTGGTGATGTGTTCAACGGTGACGGGATTCCAGGTGGTGATGGTTGGCTTGTTCACAGCGGTGGGGAGAGTGGTAGTGTCCGGCGTGTGTTCGCTGAAGTTGTCGTAGAGGGTCTTTATCTTCAGATGGAAGTAGGAGCTGAGCTTGTCGTAGAGTTCCTGGGACGGTGTGACGTCTGTGGCTTCGCTGGGGGTTTTGGCGAAATGCTGTATGACGTTGAACAGTTCTTTGGTTGCGTTGGTGTGGATGATGTTCCTGATGAAGGTCCGTTTGGTGACTTAAACGCTGGTGGTATTCCTTCAGGGTAATCCTGTGGTTGGCATGGGGGTATAACATGTGGCACATAAATATGGTGTTACTGATGGATATAGACCTAGATACATTTACCAAAGAGAATACGAAATCTTCATATGAATGCCTTGATTTAGGGCCCTTGGTAATCCCGGGAGCGCCCAGGGGTAAAAATCGTCAGTTTTTACCAAACACAAAATACACACACCCCCCAGGTCAGGGTGCGCCTTAGCGTGCGTATACCCCCGGGGGCTACTTTCTTGGTCCTGATGAAAGCTATGCTGAATTAAGCAATCTCTAGCAGAAACATTTCGACCTTTTTTCACAATTAATGGAGGATACAGTTGGTTCAATTTTATAATCGTAGTTCATTTATATACTCGTACTTAGGTTTAGTTGTTAGAACCGAGGAAAGCACAGAAATGGAAAGAGAATAGTTGGTGAGTGGAGAGGGGGAGCTGTTGATTAAGATGAGAGTGGAGGTGAAGAGGAGTAGTTTGAAAGAAATGGGTCACTCCTGGAAATAAGAAACAGACAAATAGTTTTGAAATGTCAATTAATGTATATCCATATTTTTAAGTGAAAAGAGGAAATGTACACAGTAGTTTTTTACAAAATGTGTCTTATTGTTATTTACAGTTACCCCAGACGATGCATTGGGTTTTAATAAACTGCTTTGGAAGAACTTTGCTTCAGTGCGTGCTTGGGGATAAAGGTTCGAAAGGCCGACCATAGCATGAGAAACTTTGAAAAATGCATCATGTTGCAGGAGGATGTGAAATGAATGGATTAAGAAGTCTCTGACGATCGAGTAAGAAAATGGGGATAAGAAACATATGAGTTTAAAGAAATAGATGCAAATGCACTTTTTGAAAAAAAGCTGTCGCCACTGATTTGGGGCAAAAGAAATGCCCCAATTGTTGATTCAATTTTATAATCAACACATGTCCGCTACACTTGATTTTAACAATCGCATTCTGTTCTTTCATTAAAATTACTCTGGGAGCAGTTTGCCA
This sequence comes from Lissotriton vulgaris, assembly GCF_964263255.1. Classification (NCBI taxonomy): domain Eukaryota; kingdom Metazoa; phylum Chordata; class Amphibia; order Caudata; family Salamandridae; genus Lissotriton; species Lissotriton vulgaris. The sequence continues at coordinate 163,223,901 of NC_141700.1, forward strand.
TTTTTTAAATACTTCACTCACTCCTTTTCACTAGCACACGGTCCGAAACAAACCCGCTCTGCTGTAACTCAGGCGTTGTAACACACCGGGGAGACATTCGGTCTCCCTAGAGGGAACCCAATGATGAAGCATGTCACCAACTAGGTTGGTGAATGAGGGTTCTTTAAAAAAATAGAGAATTTTCCCATCACATATACACTCCCCCACATTTTGGTTGCAATTTTCACTTTTCCTTTGTGCCATACGTCACTCTTTTGTTGTTGAACACTCCTGTGGCTGTTCAGGGCTTCAGTGGTTTTCCAGTTTCGCCAGTCTTTCTCAAGGCGTCTGCAGGAGCGTCTGGCTTCCTGTAGTTCTGTAGTGAACCAGGCGGCCTTCAGGGGGCGTTTTCTGGTGGGGTGGTGGAGGGGTGTGAGCTTCTCAGCGCAGCAGGAGATCCAGCAGAGAAGTTGTTTGGCTGCGGAGTTGGCTTCGATCGTGGCACAGGGGCGGGTCTAGGAGAAGGGTGGTGTTGAGGTGATCCTCTGTGATCTTGCTCCAGTTCCTTCGTGGCGCGGGATGGGCTTAGGTGCGGTCGTGGTGTTGAAGGTGAAGTGTATGCAATGGTGGTCCGTCCAGAGGCTCTCTGTGGTGTGGCTGAAGCGGAGGTTGGTCCCTCTTGCAAAGATGGGGTCGAGGGTGTGAACTGCTCTGTGCGTGGGGGTGTTGACGAGCTGCTTAAAGCCAAGATTGGTGAGGTTGTCAAGGATGGTGATGGAGTCGGGGTCGCTTCGGTTGCCGAAGTGAAAGTTTAGGTACCTGATTAGGATGTAGTCCGTGGAGGTCACGGCGTGGGGTGCGACGAGCTCAGCGATGGTAGTTGCGACCTCTGGGTGCGAGGTCCCGGGGGTCTGTAGGCGAGGGTGCAGCAAAGCGTGGTCCTGGGGCTGGTCTGGATCTGGAAGTGAGGGTCGTTCGTACTGGAGGTGGAGAGTCGAAAGGAGGTCTTGTGTGCGATGGCGAGTCCGGCTTCTGGACGGTGTGTGGGTCCTTCCTCTGAATCTTGTAAACGTCAGGGATGGCAGTGGTGATGTCTGTGCCGGAGGTGGTGTTGGTCCAGGTTTCCATGAAGAAGGCGACTTCGGGCACAAGGGTGTCGATCAGGTCCCAGATCTCTACGGCGTGTCTGTGTAGGGAGCGCACATTGAGGAGGATGCACGTCAGGGCACCAGTGATGCGTGCGCTCGGTGGGCCTTCGCCGGTCGAGGGGGTGATGTTGATGGTGAACGATCTTCGGCAGTGTCTGCAGGAGAACTGGCCGTGGGTGGTGTTCTGTGTGCACCTTTGGCAGTCGGTGTGTCTTCCGAGATTGAGTGTGTGGAGGTCGGCGGAGTTGTATCGGCGGGACGTAGGAGATCCAGGGTTCCTGCCGCAGGCTGCGGTTGGGTCGCGGACGGGCTTGCCTTAGCGCGCCTACAGCCACCATTAAATAGGGGAAGGTGGGGGGATGAAGCTGGGAGATGGGAACAAGCATGAGCAGGGGGAGGGACCGCAGCGGCAGGGGCAGCAGCAGCGGGCGAGGAAAAGAAAACAGTGGGCACAAGAAGGAGAACCCAGGGCACACAGCAGGTAAAGTGGCAGAGAGCAAAAACACAACAGTGAACAGTAATGAAGAGTTACGGCAGGAAAAAAATAAATGGAAAAGTACTGTCACACAGCGGGCAAGATTGGAGCAGGCAGCGGCCTCGAACCCCTCGAGGGAGGCAGCAGGGGCTCACAGCAGCGACCAAGCTGTCTCATGCATAAAGGAACCGGGGAGAAGTGCCATAGTCTGGCCAAAGCACATTAAAATCTAGCTGCTCAAGCAAGAGATTCACCTCATAGCTTTTAATGTCAAACTGTTGCGCTAACCACTCATGGTCAACAAAAATATTGGTTCCAGTAAATGGATGATGGAAGAAGGGGACATTAAGTGACCTCTTGAAGAGCGAGCCTATGCCTTTCCGAGACAGCTACTTTTGTTTACAAGACTGATGCGATGCATGGAAATTACCTGGACGCAGTGGGAAGTGATCTGGACACCTAGGCAGACTGTACCCTGGGCCATTTCACCCCTTTGGGGTTTGAACAGTTTGTTGATGTTTCAGTGCTGGAGCACTTACCGAAGAGTCAATCCTTACACAAGCGTCCCAAAAAGGACACTGATGAGTTCGTCTCCTGTGGTTACTAAAGCTCAGGGGATGCTGTTGGTTTGTTGCTAGGGGTGGGTGAAACTCCGCGGAATTACTCTGAGTGTTTGTTACTCCGCAGAATATCACGGAGTACAGCTCCATGAGTTCCGCCCACCCCTAGCCATTATATGTTCACTTCACCATTGACCCAGATTGACCCAGTTGCCCCTGGGTGGGTTTGAAACTCAAATGTCATCCTGGAAGTGCTACTGTTTTCTGTTCAGTGATAGTGTGATATTTTAATGGATTTTAGAGTGCTTTCCTTGCGATATGAATTGAATTTATGCTGTTATACTACTACCCCAAAAAGCACTTCTAAAACTGTCAAATTCTGGGTCTGCTTTTTATTTTTAATAGCCGTGATTGATCTTATTTTCCTGATAATGGTTGAATTCCTCCACCTTCACTGAAAATACGATAGCTGGCCAACCAAATATTCAGCTAGTCATTTATTTTATTTGTGTGGCCTCATAAATATTGTATCCGCTTGGAGGTGAAGAAAAGCGCTTTATTCACACACTATAATTAGGTAATAATATAGAAGTGGACAAGAAACCACAAACCATATACAGAGAACAACGTGAGAAAACAAGAAGCAAATCAATTCACAAATACCTCTTTACTGTTGTGATGGGGTAGATAGTCTTTCTTTTTGGAGTGTCATGCATGACCAAAGAAGATTTCCGGTCTGTGAGTCTATGCTGAGTTTAATTGATAACTCTTTGTGCCGAGTCAGAGCATGCTGAGGAACCCTCAAGGAAGCTGAAGTGTTAACAGTGACTCCTGATGCCTCTTTAAACCCCACCACCTCCACCCTCTTTCCCGCTCACTTTGAGTCCCAACTCTCTGCTGCTGGGATGCACCTGGACGTATGTATTCTACTGCGCATGTGTTTATTGTGCAGTGAAAAGTTTAGAGGACCCCAGTTGTGGGCCATGAATTATAAAGTTTGAGTTGCTTGGAGGAGAATTTGAGAGTTAACAATTTGGCAGACTTGGGCCTGGCAGCCAGTTGGAGGAACAGAGTAGGCCACAACAGGGAAACGTTTAGTGGGTCTGAAGACGCGTCAAAGTGGGCTCAAAGGGAGCAGGACCATGGCTGAGTTACGTATGTCTGGTAATTACCAGCGATTGAGAATAAATCAAGCGTTCCGCCCATCACATTTTTGCCTTTGCCGATGTCTGCATGAGTTTTGAGATCTATTGTGACGTCATTCAACGGATGACTGCTTTTAGTCACTGGAGACCTTCAAAAAAGCCTGACTGACCTCATCCCAGGCATGAGTAACTTTTGAATCCCTTGAGTAAGGGATGGAAGAGCGGAGCAATGTGCAGTCATGGATATTTACTTCCTCTTCTGCGTCATACGTGGATGCAAAGTGCTCTAGGGGGAAGTCTTCCTGTCTCCCTATAGATCAGTCACCGCTCCACACAGCTTTGACAAAAGAGGTTTTACATCAGGCTAACGCATTTCATCAGAGTTAGGACAGAAATAAGGACAGCTGCTTCCAGAAGCGTATCCCAAGAGCGTCACGCAATAATCAGGCCGCACTGATGTTTAAAACGTAAAAGGTCATTTATTAGGACCAGGCTGCACAAACATAAACAACCCATAGAACACATTAACCCCTTTGGCGCGGCGGCGATTTCGGGGCAGTGTGGCACTTCCACAAAATGGGCCCGGCCGACGGCCACACGCAAGGGGTTAATCAACAAATCCCCCCCCAGCATCAACTCCACTTTCATACACTCCGGACTCGCCTTCCATTACACTCATCCCTCCCCCCCCTCCCATCATTCACTCTTCCCCCCCCCCCCCCCCCCCCCCCCCCCCCCCGAGAGGTGGGTGCGCCTGCTAGTGACTTCCCCCACCCCTCCCAAGTACCGCCAAACCCTGCAGCCCGGCACGCTCAGCCAACCCTACCCCTGAACCCTAATAACTGTAAGGTGGGTGGGAGGCCTCAAACTCCCCACCCGACGATGCCAGAATGCAGGAAGAGGAAGTCGCCTTCATCTCCTGCATTCTTATAACCCACCCCCCAAACCACACCCCCGACCCCAGCCTGGCCCTCCCTGCGCGAATGACCCCGGGGGAAGACTAGACTGCGTCTTCACTTCCCCCGGGGCCCTGCATAGCCACACTGCTGGAACGCAAAGATCTCAATGGCATCATGGGTAATGCGCTGTCTTATCGAGGGCTCAAATACGACGGTCCTCACCCTGAGAAGGGCGCCACAATACCCCCATTCACGGTGCTGCACTTGATCCTGGCAGCAGTGGCAGCTTGATCCCCGGGGCTGGGGAGGACCCCATCCTTCCCGCCTCCCTGGATTTTTCGACGTTCGGTTCCCTAGGCTGCCTTCTCGTGGACATCTGTAGCTAGGCGACGGGATGTTGCCAGGGCAACGAGGCTCCATGGATGTACGGTGTCTTTAGGATGGCTGCTCCTGCACCCAAGCGCATTCAGGTTATTTTTGTTAGCCACATAAAGGTGCAACGAGCTTCCATCGAGCGCAGAGAAAAGCTAGAGTGCTGAAGGGAAGGACGGACATCTTGTTTTCCCTCCGACTCTGTGTTCAATCAAGTGTCTTGTGCAGCGCAGACCGAATGTACGCTCGAATGAAAAAGACAGCCCGCTCCAGGGGGAACTGTGAAAACAAACCATCGCAGTACAGAGAGTACAAAGTATTGTAGTTAAGGGCGCTCAGATAATACAGTGAAGTGCAGAAATGCTACTCGGCTGCATCTCGATGGTAGAACGCATGACAAAGCAAGATGTCTTTTTTTCGCGGCGAATGTTCACCGTAGCCTCTTTTTTCTACAGCGTTTGTCGAATGCAGCCATGCAGTTTAACGCTGACGTTGATAGAGAAGAGCCACCACGACCGTATTATTACCCAGTTCCTTTTTTAAATCGGAATTTATGACCCACGGAGATCTTGGGGGTCTACCTTCTGGGATTAAAACTCAGACGTTGAAAAATTAAATATATAAGACATGTATTTTGTAGCGTCAGGCAGAAATTAAGCGCATATGATTTGCATTGTGTTAAGATATTTTCGAGAAGAATTTATTGTAGCTGTCAAATTGTGGCCACTTTAAGGAGGTTGAAATCCCCGTGAGAGACTAAAGTTGATGCTCGCACAAGGTGAGGGATCCTTTTATTCATTTTTCTGTGCTATAAATTCACAGAATGCAATACCATCTCCACAGCAACTCGGCACCCGATCCCGATTTGTGTCTCATGATGCCCACGCTATGGAGGTAATGAATGCATTTTCTACAAACTGTAATGACCACATCGGACCGCTTATGAAAGGCTCCCCACTAATGTCATTACTAGGAAGCATTTCTGACCTGTTTGTGCATTTTTCTCGGTGCTTCCTTTTGCATAACTATTCTATTGCTCAGGAGGAGCAAGCAGAGTTTAATCAGACACTTCGGCCTGTGGAGTCCAGCAAAGATTACAAAGATGATGATTACCTAGCAGGTGAGTGGGTTGCCTCCCTGGTAAAGTAGAAGTACCTAATTGGGATACTCCCAGAACCTTATTCGACATGGCAACTGAGCTGCGATTGGCTGTGCGGTGTGGGCCTGCCTGCCCTTGCAAGGGATGCTGCTGGAATATGAATGGATGGTAGGCTCGCATCAGCACCAGCGCTGTTACCATGGCAGACTTGCTTCCTTGAACAGCTCCATTTGTGCAGCTTTTCAGACGGCTGGTGATTTCTGTTTATTTGATTTCCTGCATGCAGTGCCAGAAACAAATCGAGCTTCAAGGTGCTTATGCGGCTAATCCCAATTCTAGCAGATATGTGCTTTATTATTGTGATTCTTGCATACTTGAAGAGTCATGTCTTCTGTAGGGCTTCAGGCCAGATCCTGAATAGATGCTCCCATCTGACTAAGCGTTGGAAGTGTTGCTCCGGAGACCTCAGCTTACCTTTAGAAAAGTTGCATCCAATTGAGCTAACCTCAATGCGGTGAATTTTGGTATGCATAGTCATAACTTTGCAACACGGAGCTCTTTGAACTGCGATACAGCAAGTCTTCGACGCATTCGAAAAACAAGGAACTATGAGTCCTCTTTGGTTTACCAACCCCGTGATTTGGCGTAGATAGACGCACTTGCTCTACCTTCCTTCTTTAGTGAATGGGTCACACCTTCGTTGATAGCAGGTTCTCTGTAAGGAGTCTGTAGCATATCGGCATGTAATAAGTATTACATTAATAATGATGTGTTTTATTATATAGGGTTTTCGCGCCCAGACTTTAATCTTTGAAGCACTATAAATCGTAGCGATTACCATTGCCCAAACTCATCATCATCGTCATCAAAGAATCTTTATTCAGCCAATTGCGGACATAAAAGATACAAGTCAATACAGTACACTCAAGAGTGATCATGAAGCAAATGAAGAACAACATAATTGTCCCCTGCATTATTACGTAACATTAAGATATGTTAATCCTTATTTCATACAAGCAAAACATTCTGGCTGTATGTTAACAGCAGCGTATAAATCAAACTATTAGCAGCATACATATAAAGTGCATATAAGATATAAGTACAACATAGTCAAGAACAATAAATGTCTAAAACTAGGGTGCTATTGTATGTATTAAACAGACATTGTTATCTTCCCATTGTTTTCCTGGCTCGATTTGTAGCTTTAAGAAGAGCACTCACTCTAAAACAGATAATTTTCGTATTCAGTGATTGCAACTTGCCTAATGCCTGTACACATCTACGATACCCTAAAGTTTTTAACATGGTTATCAAAATAAAACTTAGAGTAACCAAAATAATGGCAAAATAGCATATAGCACAGCAGTGATTGCGTAGCGACCCCGTCACAAGCACAAGCCCAGGTAGTACCTCCCAAGGCATCAGTTGGCTTTCCGATGCTCATGAGTCGCCACACTGAGCCAGATCTAAATCGAAAAAAAAGGAGAGACCTTTCCCGTTGTGTTAATTCTAACGAAAGGTAAAAAAAACAGGCTCAGAGCTAGCGAGTCTGATAATAAATCACCACAGTACTTTTTATTAATTCCCTTTACAGCCTTTTTTCAGCACAAAGAGCTGTGGAAGGAGGTGTGGTGCAGTGGCCAGGGTGCCTGACTCCGGACCACAGATTTCACGGTTCGATCCCCGGCTCCAGCGGCAGGTTAGCCCAGCACCATGTGACTCTGGGCAATAGCTTGCTTAATCTTCGGGACTGCCCCCAGCACGGGGACACTTCTCCGGAGGTAGTTGTGCGCTTTACAAATGCTGGCATTTACATGTACACATTTCTAGAAACCTGTGATTTGCCTTCTTTCTTTAAATTCATAGGGGGCAAGAACAAAGAATACAACTCCAGCTCCTGAAGTGATGCAGAGATTGATTTCAGCCAAGAATTGAAACCCCAGTTATCCAAACAACGACAATCTAAGCTGACATCTCTACAGAACTTTGCTTGAGGGTGTGTCCATATGTTGACCCAGAGTAACAAAGGGGCCAGTTGGACACTATCTTCAGTGTAGCTCTAGTTTAGCTCTGCGTGTAAAATAAAACTAGACCTAGCAGGGGGAAGGTATGACAACCTTCTGCATTTGCAGCTTTTCTCACGCTGAAGAGGGGAACACATAAAAATCCCCATATCCCTGCCCCATATGTAGCAGCTGGAACGGATTGAGTGCTGTAAATGTTTAGAAGTGGTAGGATCTTCCCCCTTTATTTAATTAAAATAAGAATGGCCCCCTCTGACCTGCTAAGCTTAAGGCATGAGCCGTCAGTTGGGGATGCCAAGAGCCAGAGGAATTAAGTGATGCCAAAATGCAAAGATCCTTTACGCTTTGCAAAGGCTGCCCCTTTATTATAATTCTGTAGGTATCAATTCCACCTGGTCCACAGGCCATAATATGGGATTTGCCATAGGTAGCCGGGTCTAGGCTATCCACGAACTGGACGAAGCGGTTCACCAGTACTCGTAGAGCTTTTGGGGTATGATCCAGTGGGAACGCATCATCTGCGTATACAAGTTTAGGCACCTGGATGTCAGAATCTCTAGGGGTGTTGACCTGAAAAGAGATCAAGTGTGGGATGAGGTCATTAATATATAAAATAAAAAGTATGGGGGCTAAAATACATCCTTGGCGCTCACTACGCTTGAGGCCGAATAACTGGTACATTTCACCATTTGGACTTAAACGTACTTTTGCCACCAGGTCCGCGTGCAGGCTATACACAAAAGTCACCAGAGATGCTTCTACACCCATATCCAAGAGCCTCAGCCACAACATGGGTCTGTTATCAGAGTCAAACGCTGTTGAAAGGTCCATAAAGGCCATAGAAAGAAGGCAACGTTTGACCGAGATATGCTTATCGATTATTAAGCTCAGATTCAAGCACTGTTCATTCGTTCCCAGCCCTGCACAGAACCCAAATTGAATTATAGACAAGATATGCTGCTCCTGAGCCCATGCAGCAAGACAGTTGCAAAGAACCCTTGCACTAATTTTAAAAGTACTATCTAATAAAAAGATAGGCCTTTAGCTCTTTAGGAACATCTGATCACTTTTCTTAAAGATAGGCACAATTGTTGCCAGTTTCCATGATTGAGGGATGCGACTATTTAACGAATCAATAAAAACATTAGTGATCACGGGACCCCAAAGAGCAACATGACATCTTATTAGATCAATTGGGGTCCCATCTGGGCCTGAAGCCTTACCTCATTTGTGCTATTTTTATTTATTTGGATGGGTGAAGGGTTGGTTGGACCGACTTGAATTAGAACCCATGACTTACTGGATGTGCACACAGACATTAAATAGCAGGCTCTCACCCAAGTGGTCTGTTGTGTTGGCTGCTGCTCATAAGAAGAAAATCAAGAGGTAGAAAAGGATCTTTTCTCTGCTGGTGCTCTTTATGGCAGTGTATCCCAATGCATCCTACACTGGTGCTGAGAGTGCTAATTGCATGCAAATGAAGCTGTGTCTTAGAAGTGACTTATGAGGATTATATTATTTTAAGTAGTATGCTTTGCATGGAATCCGCTAGAGTAGTGTGTATAATTACCACCTTGGTGATTGCTTCGCACCCAGATTATGTCACTTGCCGTCCTACTGACTATTCATATCTGCATTGATAAGAGCCACGAACTTTGCTGTGAAAAGCGTGCTGTGAAACTACATGCTGGCGATTGGAAATGGCACCAAGGTTAATATCAATTCAACCTAGGCTGCCTTTTTAGTAGTCATTTCATATTTTCAAAGTTAAAAGTGCTGCACTGTTGCACATTTGTTTTTGCATGTGTTCCCTTTTGCACTACAACATACATTAAGCAATGCTATGCTTTATTCAGCCTGTTTCTCTTGTGTTCTTTAAAAGAACTATCTTCAGATATCTGGCCAATGATGCATTACAAATAATGTCCTTCTGCCTTTATTATAGCAGTTTTAACAACACAACTGCAAAAATAACTGCGTAAAACCTAATTTATCGCGAAAAGAAAAAGTGCCCTGAGGCCACATACACTAAAAATCTATCTCAGAAGGGGCGTAATCTGTTTTGCAATATTTATTATCTCATGACGCTATTCATAAACGCATACAGTGCAGACCCTGCCTGCTTAAGGCCCGCATATAACTTATAACAATATTTACAACCACAAATGTTCATGATCAAATATCACACTCACACACACACTCTCACACACATACTCTCTCTCACACACTGACACTCACACACAGACACTCACACTCACTCACATACTCACTCACACACTCACACACACTCACTGACACTCACACTCTTGCACACACACTCACTCACACACACTGACACACTCTCTCTCACACACACTCACTTGCACTCACTCTCACACGTTCTCACATGCACTCACTCACACATATTCACTCTCACACACACACTCATATGAACTCACTCTCACGTACAGACTCACACTCTCACAAACTCTCACACACTCACATACTCTCTCACAAATTCCCACTCATACACACACACTCACACTCTTTCACACTCTCACTCTCTCTCACACTTTCACACACACTCACTCAATTTCACACACATACTTACTCACACACCAGAGGTTTTCCTGAGTCGGAATGTGTCCACTTGATAATTCTCCTGGGGCATGGAATTTTAGTGGTCTGCTTGTATAAAAATATCTGTTGAATGGATCCAGAATAAATTATGCTTATGGTCAAGTAACGTCATTCAAGAAATGTTAGAATTGGGAGCCAAAAATAAATATTCAGGAGGCTTTTAGTTCTTGTATGAGGAGTGGCACATTCTATTGACAAGTTGTTTTTTCCCATTGCATATAATAAAGTATTCTGGTCATGAATAATGTTGTTAATAAATTGTTACAAAAACTAAATTCTCAAAGTAATTACTTTGATGTATATCCTTTCCTATATTAATACATTCTCACACACAGTGTTACAAAATTACCTCCGTAATCAGCTCTGTATTCACAATCCAATCAGATTACGCAAAACACATGCAGGTTAATTGCCCTACTTGGGGATTGCTTAAAATATAGCGGATCCTACCTCAAATTGAGTTTTTAGCATTAGGGATCATTAATGTATGCCACCCATATCTTCGACAAACAACAGTTTGTTTTTTATGGCACTCATAGATTATATATATTAATTCCATTATCCAATGCTCCAGCACACCCACCTGTCCAACATAGCCTGTTAAAGGTATGTATTAATCAAGGCTGTTTGGCAAAAGTCATTTTTATTTTAGTTGTTTAGTGTACTTCTTTTAAATATTTCTACACCCGTAGTTTTGCTCCTAGCACTTCAACCAAATAGATTTCCCAACATCATGCCTATTACAAGGAGTGCAGGGATTAAAATCTGGCGGTATTGAAAATGGAAGACAATCCTTGCAAAACATGTGTTGGAGCTTTTAATCTGTTGGTGCTGCTGTTTTGGGGGAATACCTTGTCCAAACATAATTTCACGAGGAGGATTAAGAAATGGTTAAAGCGCATCTTCAAAATGGAGATTGATGTGAACAGGATCTTGAAGGAAGCCTCACATCTCAAACCTCTTGGCTATTTCTCTTTATCTAAATACATGCACCACTTGGTGCTGAGATTGGTCACAAGGCAATCATTGAAATATTTGTCTATTTCTTAAAACAATTTCTGTTTATTAATCTGGCAGGCCTTAGTGATCACTCCATCTAGCACCAATCATTCCCAGGTGCCGGATAGTAACAATGAGATGCAGCACCTTTCTCGTTCATTTTCCAAAACTCTAGAATCACATCTTGCAAAAGAGAAGACTTGAAAGAAACGGTGTTTTGAAAACTTGACATATGCAAGTGGGTTTTTGTTGCAGGATCATTGAGGCTCCCGAGTAGCATCCCCAAAGTAATGCAGAATTTAGAGTCACATTTCCTACATTATTGTAAAATCCAAATACAGCAAAGGTGTGGCTAACAACAAATAGGAAGCCGTCAAAATTTATTTCGTGAAAGACTCTATTGTTTGGTCTGCTACCTTACCTCATACAGAGTGACCTTTATATTCAATATGTGATTGCACACGCTCTCACACAAGACAAAAGAAGAGCTCTATCACTCCTTTCTTGATTTCTTTGAATGCCTTTGGACATGGGGCGAAACTGGCTTTGGTTAATGTGTTCTCTGGGCTCCTGACTCTACTCTCTGTAGGCTTGCGCCTCAGCTTTGTCTTGACTTTGCATCACCCCACCACCTGGGCTTAGCCACTGAACTTTACTTTTAGTTGACTATGCCAATACACTAACAAGCACCTCAGATAACCCTGATTGTGTGGTGTACTGTGAAACACTTCCCAAGCTTTGATAATTACAGATAGTTTCACAGTATTTCTTTCTCAACAAAGAAGATTGTATTTACAGGGGATGCCTAACACATTTTGTTCAGTTTTCCCACCATCAATTAAGCAGACATTTAGAGGCATTCATGGCCTGCCCTTCCCTCTGTCTCTTGTGCTGTATAAGCTGCTGGTTGTGACAGGAATGAGTAATCATAACAGTAGTAAGTAGCAGAGAGATGTGCTAAGTGGAAGCCCATCCAGATAGAAATCCGTCCACTAGCCAGCAGCTTCTGATTGGTGGAGGTGCCTAACTAGAGTGGGATAAATAAGTGTTCCTCAAGGTGAGAACGACACGTCGATCCGAGGCTCTAACAGGCAATAGGAACACAGCCAATAGCAGAAGGTAAGCAGTGCTGAGGTTCCATGGTAGTAATGTTGGCGTTCTGCTCTCGGATCAATCATATACATTACTGGATCCTGTATGATGTATTTCCTGTTCTTCTAATGGAGGCCTTTTTTGAAGGTGTCCATCTGATGAGAAGAGGAGAGAACAAGACAAACAAATTCACAGGAGTATATTGGGCCTTTCATCAAAGACAACATTCGCACTTTTGGGGTGCAACAGGGAGGGCCATAGGAATAAGGGGTAATGAGGCCCAGTCCAGCTGAATGAAGATTGTGGAGACCGCCATGCCCTGCAATGGGTATTCTTATAGTGTGATTCTTCATCATTCGGGTGTATAGCTCTTTCGCTAAACACTTAATTCTGGTAATATAGTTAAAATAATACGCAGCGAGTGGTCAGGCCTGGTGGTATACAAAAAAGGCCAGATTCCAGGGAGCATTACCTCCTTCATATTACCTGCTCCTTTTTCATTGGTTTCCTCCCTATGCCCCAGGCATGTAAATGTATACATGCACCCAAAGTGACCTCCTTGCACCACAAACAATTTTCTACGAAAAGGATGGTCAAATTATAGGAGGAAGCGAAGTAGGTTGAAAACTATAATACATTTCTGTTTCCGATCACTAGTAGACATGTGCCACGGCTAGTGCAAATCTGGGTTAGTACCGTGTAGTAGAAGACGTGGCTAGTAGTATTTTCCATAAGGCAGAGCATTGGGAGGAAAACAAGCCTGGCTTTGCTTCCCGCCCCTTGCTCGAGGGCTGTATACAGTAAAGCCGGCCGAGTGCCTAATTGCTACAGTAGAATGATGAATTGCAATGGAAAGGTTATGTATTGTCCGTTTGGAGTGGAACTGTCAGCGCTAATGCAGCTCGGGGACGAGTTTTTCCTATCTTGTAATTAGGTTACTAATATCTCGCTGCTGTATTGCTTACTGTCCAAAAATCTCTAATTAAACTCCTCGGCTTTGTCGGTTCTTGCTCCGCAGTGATATGGAGAATGTCCAATGTTGACATTTCCCTTGCCAGCCTGTTTCCTACTCTCTGATCCTCTCCTCTCACAGCCCTCATGCCCCAGTCTCCCTTTTGTCGGCAGTGCTGTTAATTATTCGCTATTTCTCTTTCGTCTGATGGCGCCAGAAGGGATGGTAAGGGCTTCAAGGCTCAAACAATGTCAATTTTGTGATGAATAAAACAATAATAAGAATAATCGCTAAATACGCCGAACGACGACTGCGCTTTTCAGTGAAAAGCACAATTGCATGATTATTTCTCTTTCTTTAGTTGGGTTTAGTTGCAGAAGATAACTTGCTTAGAAAGGCTCATGGATTTAAATGAACAGCATGTGCCTGGAAGCTATTCCATTGGTGCTGCCTCAGAAGGTCAGTGAAGCTGCTCAGATTCCTCCAGGTTTCGGTGAACAGACTCTGGTGGATTCCACACTGACACACACACACACCACTTCCCCTGAAGGAAACCCCTATTCCTGGAGATGGTCTGTGACGTCGCTTGTACATCCTATGGAGGTTGGAAGAAGAACCCAGTGAAAATAATGTCTGAAGAGCTTGGGGGTAGGTTCAGATTAGAATATGTGAATTGTAAAGAGCTGGAGAATAGGTTCAATCAATAATTAGTGAATTTAGGTCTAAATGAAAGTTCAGGATCTGGTAAGATAGAATAATTTACAGAGCCTTGGAAATCCACGGGTCACACCTTTTTTCTTACCCGGAAAGCGATGCACTTCTTCATGAGATTGAGACATTCTTTGTTACTTCTCAAAGAAAGAGTTGTCCTCTTCCTCTTTTGTAGTGCTTGAAACGACATTCTCAAGGCTGCATAAAAAACAAGCAGTGGTTAATCCACTGCTTGCTGTTAACTGCTAGTCTTTTGACTTTGTCAATGTTTTTTGTCATGTTTTTTGTAAACCATAACTGTGGCGGTTCTAGCCAAAATCAAAAATGTGGCTAGAGTAAAAATAAATTGCTTGATGGCAAAAAACACCCATGGAAGTCCCTGGAACGAACGTAGACTACTTTGTGTGCACAGTAAAGTTAGCAAATGGTTAAAGTGGGCTGAACCATTACCAAATGATGTATGCCGCAGTAGGCAGAAAAACAGACTAGTCCGTGGTTGAAGATGGCTGGCTGAAAATCTCCATAAGTATATTGCATATGATTTTAGTAAAATCAAAATGTCTTGGGTAATCACAAAATTGAAAACACAGGACTTTTGAGGTACCCAGACTTCACTGAAGAGTACATCACTTTCTCGCCAGTATTCCTCATATTGGCGTGCTGTAGGATTGAGCTCATTTACTGTGCCTGTGGCATCTTCCAAATATCCTTTCCTCATAGATGATCTTCTTGCCCACAACTTCTGGGTCCAGTCCTGGAGAACCGCCAAATTTGTATGAAAGTGTGTAAAATCACAACTTAATTTCAAAGAAGTTGTTCAACCCAGCGCTGCGGAGCGTTACAATTTGAGTATAGTCTGTGGGTTGGCGTTGTAACATTACTTGGTAGTAGCTAACAGGAACAGCAATGCTGTGCGCTTCGTGCCAGTTTTATGTTGCATCTCAAGTCTGCTGTTTGAACAAGGCTCGATTAAGGTTGTGGCCACCAGATCCATTATTTTAGGTACACTAGACTACAGTACAAATAATGGCCTGCTTTTGCAAATAATATATTGCTTCTGCTTTATATTTTTTCATTTTGTCCTCTGTATTCACGACAAATGCAAATTATTTACACAATTTGGGAGACTTCATTAGAATATGTTGTTGCCCAAAAGTCACGATAACTAACTGCAATCCATACATAGCGTTTCGTGGGATTTGTTCACTAAAGGTGCAAGGCAAATGTGTGAGAGATACACATTAAGTGCCATAATTGCACATTTTAATATTTGGTGGGCTTTCAAGTGGAGGGTAAACTACTTTTTCCCCCTCAAATGTAGGAGGTCATCACTCATTCCAGCTGCTTAATCAACTGTATCCTAAATGTCAGGAAATGTTCCGTTCTACAGTACCTGCCAGGGCCGGACTGGAAACCCAAAGCTGCCCAGTCAATTTTGTAGGACCCGCCCCGGGACGGGGTGGGAGGCGCAAGTGTCAAGCACTGCTGATTTTGGTACTGGGGGATGAAATAGCAGCCTGCTGCAAAAACCCGCCCCCAGTAACAAAAACTGGCTCCCACTGCTGCAAAACCGTTCCTCACCTTTCCAGCCTCCCAATAAAACGCCTGATGCTCGCTGCGGCCTTTCCGGACCAGGTAAACTGCCTTATAAAACACACAGCCTAAACCGAAGTACTTGAGATCGTTGCAGTGGCCACAGAGTATGGCAAGTGCTCTAGACAGAGATGATGTTCAGGAACATTGCTGTTAGTACAGTGGTAATATGGCACTTCGTAACACTACATTCACAATGTTGGGTGATTTCAAGCCTAGCATATCCTCATAGTACCTCAAGTTAAACCTACTCTTGGCTGTAGAACACTTTGTTTAAATATCAAAGGATTGGAGTAGCACCTTTGCACATCATATGAGGTAGCAAAATACCTTTCAGTACTTCTGCGGATCAGACACTGTAGTGGGGAAAAAAGTCAAGCTTGCACTGTCCTTTTGTTAAATCTGTGTGGGTGCTTATTGAAAACCTGGTCTTTGGGAATTCCCACGTGCCGGAATTGCTAGTTGTATTTCTTAGCAATGGAAGCGTACACCGCTATTTTACAATGTCGAAGTGCAATCTTGAATACTATACTCGTTTGTGATTGTTTCTGGAAGGCTTTCATTTTTTACAATGCACAAATATATCCCGAGCTTGATTCAACAGTAGTCACTGTCCTTAATAACTCAAAGATGAGACTATCTTCTTTTGTGTTTCATTTATTTGTTCACTGCATTTCTCCAAACACGATCCTAGCCAACACGTGTTTCGTGGTGTAAAACACAGACTTCGTCAGGGCTAGAATATTATAATACATACAGTCAATACACAAATGCATAAACAAAGCTCAGATATAGACATTAAAAGTCAATATGCCAAATCCAAACCTAGTACTCAAGTGATGCAAAACAAAGAAGGAAAGAGACAAACCACCGAAAGAACCCATAAGTTTCCAGTGATAACCAAGATAAAGTGAAAATAATTTTTAATAAGGTGTTTAATCCATATAAATTCAAGGAAAAAAACGGCACCAAACAAATCACTTGTGAGATGTAAAAGACATCTTAAAAGTCAAAAGGGTCATAAGAACCTGATGTACGGAAAAAAGAAAGTATATTAGAAAGAAAATTTGTCTCGGGAAAGGAAATAAGTTATCAAAATGCCCATGTGTATTGAGCATGCAGTACAAAGGTCGAGGAAGGATACCATTCCTATAGACTCACCTATTTCTCCTAAGATTGTCGGTAATAAACAGTAGTAAGCAGTTATAAACAGTATATCGGGTACTTCAAGCAACCGTGTTTCTGTGGAGCAAAGCCACAATCCTATCAAAACATATTAAACCCCCAAGCAAGTCCAAAACATACAAAAAACATAAAAAGCCTGGGGAAACTCACTTATCCAAAGCTGAAGTTCACAAAAAGGTGTTTGGCGTTTCCTGGCAGTCTTCTTAAAACAATAAATCACCAAAGAACGTAATGGAAATAATATGGACAGTGTATCCATTTCTCAATCTAGAAGTTCATTCATTATTTTAAAAAACACTATACCCCAATGGCAATCCCGAGGCAGGCCAGTACGTGTATGTCATATAAAAAATAAAAATGACCAAATTATCGTAACCAACTCTTATCTCAGTAAGGACTATAAAAAGAGTTTCGTGAGCCGTAGCTTCGGGGTCCTTAACCCTATAAAATAAATATCGGAATAATTCATCACGGCATGTAAAAAAAACCGTTAAACTAAAATATCCCACAATAATTGTATAGCTCGCACAACCTTGGTACTCAAAACGATTTAATCGACAATATAATACAAGTGAACACCATATTCCGTCATTCCATGCCCTGCAGAGTATATTGATAATAGTGCCCCATATTGTCACGCAAACATAATGCATTACCCATCTGCGTTTAGAAATATAAATCCAGTTGTAACCAATAATCCCACAAAAGTTGTATAGCTCGCACAGCCTTAGTACTGAAAACTATTTAATCGATAATATGATACAAGTGAACACCGTATTCCGTCATGCCGTGCACTGCGAGTACATTAATAATAGTACTCCATATTGTCATGTAAACATAATGTATCACCCGTCTGCGTTTAGAATTGTATTTCCAGTTGGAACAAATACAAAGTGCTTACCAGTATTAACAGCCTCGTCTACAACTGGTGAAAAGTGGCGTCTAGCACTGGCGCCATCTTGTCTGTAGTCTTATATAGTGCTTAATCTACACCACTCAGAAAGAGGACTAACGCCGCTTGATGTTAACGGCCGCCATTATTAAACGGGAAAAACGACTAAAGCCGCGTTTAGACATCAAAGGTCCCATTAAAAAAATATATGCAATCCCGGTCTAAGAGTCTATTAAATATATTACGAGCTATAGTAAATGACATCTGAAAAAGAAAAAGAGAAAAAGAAAACCAAGATAGATATAGTGAGATGACATAGTTCTCCTACCATTTATGTTGTACACCACTCGAATTTGGCTCACACAATATCTGTAACTTTGCGAGTATATGGAAATAAAATATACAATTATCATAGAAACAATTTCAAAGTATTGTGTCGGTATCAAAGAGCACTAACGCACCATATCAAATGTGCTGTCTCGTCAGGTCCTTATAGTTACATATTTTGTTACGTGCAGTAATAAAGACGACACTAAAACATCAGGAAGGTGGACATTGTCAAATAGGCAGAATTCTGGAAAGATTTGATTTTGTCGGGAGGGCATTTGTAGAGCAAGCTACAATTGAAAGAAAAAACACAATCTATACGCTCTATTATGAATCAACGACAGTCATTTAGTATATGAAAAGCAAAACGATCTAAAACAGGAATCGATTGAGCCACAGAAAAACTTTTTAGTATTAAACTGTACAGTCGACATACCAAAAACAATACATATGAGACCAGGGAAAAATATTGTTTTTCTTTTATAGTAAATAAATAAATACTAATAGTCCATCTATCAACAGTCATGTATGAACAGTAACTGTAGATGATTAATCCATATATCAATGAGAATCTGCAACCAATTTTTCAATCATCTTACCAATACATTTATGACATATAAAGGAAATAGACATACTAAATAGGATAGGAGTCCATGCATCCAAGCCTTAGTTTCCTAGGAAATACTGAAGTTCATTATCAATATTGAGGCCCCTATTGACTGCATGAACTTGCATAATCCAACGTGCTTCCTTCTGTCTCAGTTTTAATTACCGTTTGCCACCTCTAGCATCCAGCAAGACCGTTTCAATTCCATGGAAGGAAAAAGACAAGTGTGTTCCTTGTGAGTCACACTCTAACGCATGCACCGCTATCGGGTATCTCATGTCCCTGTTCTTCAGAGCCCTGAAGTGTTAAGCAATGCGTTCTCTTAGTCTTCTGATAGTGCTCCCTATATAAACCTTGTTACACTTTCAGATCACCGGATACACAACATAGGTGGTGTTACAATTTATGTGTTTTTATTTGGAAGTTCATGGAGCCATTATAACTGAAATTCTGTATGCCATGTTGAGTCAGCCTACATATACTACAGTTTCCGCACTTAAATGAGCCCTTATTAAGCATATGTAATCATGATGGATTTTGTCTCTGCTCTCTCGGATAACTAGGCCTGACTATATTCCTAATTGTCAAACCTCTTCGATATGTAATTGAAGGATGGCTTTCTATATATGGTCGTAACGTGGGATCAGAAGTGAGCATAAACCAGTATTTCTTCAAAATATGATAAATTTGAGTTGACCACGAATGATAATTAGTGATCATTCTAACCGATTCTTACGCTCCTTACTTGTCCTTTTCTTGGACT
Organism: Lissotriton vulgaris; assembly: GCF_964263255.1. NCBI lineage: Eukaryota > Metazoa > Chordata > Amphibia > Caudata > Salamandridae > Lissotriton > Lissotriton vulgaris. The sequence continues at coordinate 163,243,342 of NC_141700.1, forward strand.
GTAGAGTATCCTTTCTGTCCAATTTCAATACTCTCTCCCTCTCTCTAGTCCCCACCTCTGGTCCATAACCTCTCAACACAAATCTGTTCTCTATATTTATAACGCTGGGCCTGCAGTCTGATTCCTCACTGCATTTACGCCGTGCTCTGTAAAGTTCTCCAAAAGGAATTGCAATAACTTGTGATCTGGGGTGAGCACTTTTTGAGTGTAATATAGAGTTGCATGATGTGCTTTTCCTAAATAATTTAATGCAGAGCCTGCCATGATCAACATATAACACTTGATCTAAAAATAAGATACTCTCATAACTATGATTAATCGTGAAAGACATGTTGTAGGCATTATTATTCAAATGTGTAAAAAAGTTTAGTAACTCCAACTCCCCACCTGTCCATATAAACAAAAGATCATCAATGTACCTTAGTGAATAAATTGATGCCAGTGTACTCCACCGGGCCCCAGATATGCTGTGCCTCCAGCCACCCCATAAAAAGGCAGGCGAAGGACGGAGAAAATCTGGAGCACATGGCAGTACCACACGTTTGCCTGTACCATTGACCATTAAACAAAAACACATTATGTTCAAGGACTAGCTTCGACATTGTCAACAGCATTTCGGTGTGCTCAAGCAATTCAACACGCCTCTTGTATCGAAAATATCTCAAAGCATTCAGACCGTGTTCATGACTTATATTTGTGTACAATGAAACTACGTCCGTTGTAATGAGCATCATTTCAGGTTCCCATATAAAGTCATTTAGAATGTTCAGAACATGTTTTGTGTCCTTTATATTAAATGGTAAATTTGTCACATACGGTTGTATAAAAACCTCTACAAACTCCGCTAATCTTTTCGTTGGGCCACCTATACCCGATACGATGGGTCTACCGGGGGGTGACTCAGCATCCTTATGAATCTTTGGTAAGGTGTAAAGGCAAGGAAAACAGGGACGATCTATAGTCAAATATTTGTACTCATCATCACTAATGATAGTTTCAGAATGCCATTTTTTTAGATGACCGTTAATAATGGCGATGATATCAAAAATGGGATTAAATGGTAATTTAGTATACCAATCTGTATTATTCAGTTGACTTAAGGCTTCAGCATCATGCCATTAAAACTACTTTTCCTCCCTTATCTGCCTCTTTAATGATAAGGGAGGTATCAGACCCAAGACTCTTAAGTGCTAATCTCTCTTTAAAAGTTAAGTTGCTATTATGGTGTCATAGTTTGGTCTTTTTTATTCTCTCTTCCAAGATATCTAATTCCCTACTAACGCTTTTGTAAAAGCCATCTATATTGTTGCCACTAGATAGCTGTGGAGTCCATCTGGACTTCTCTTTAAGTCCACTGCTTTCACTCTCATTAGTACAACAGTCTAAATCTTGTAGCACTTGATGTAATGTGATGGGATCATTCTCATTCTCTGTGATGGAGAGCAACATTTTAGTATTATGTATGTCTTGGCTTTCATTTTTTACTCTAATGTAAGTCTATTTATTTTTGTGTATTACTGCATTTTGGAAGCTTCAAGTGGTGGAGTTGTGCCAAATATGTAGCAGTTTACCCTCCGACAGCTGACGTTTTCTGGTTGTCCATCATTGATATTTCCCTCTGAGCTCAAACAGTCCATTTCTATAGGTGGAGAACTTTGGGGTATCTCCTGGAGAAAGTCCTCTGTGTTTGTCTACAAAATGCTCTGGAAAGGCTCTACCCCTACAGTAATACAGTTTGGCATTGCCTCCATCCAGAGGTTTTTGTCCGTGAGGGATCTCAATCATTAGGATGTGCTAGATCTGTTCAAAAGCCACAAGTTGATCAGTGTAAAGACGTAGGCTGGGAACTCTTCTAAAAGTAGGGATCATCTGTCATTAAAGGTGGGTATTACGTATAAGACAGTTTCCGAGACAATATCAAAATGTAATATTATTTTTCATGATCTGGAGGAACATGACCCTCTGCATAAATTGAGCTACTTTTTGAAGTCACAAGATTAGGTCCTTTACTCATTGCAACCCCATCTCAAGATACTGTTTGTGGCAGCATTTTCATTTAGGATTTATATTTGTTATTAAGTTCAATTGAGAAGATTATTTCATTTTGAATCAATATCTCAGTTTTAAAATGCATCTTGGACAAAATTATCCAACTTGGCAGCGGAATGATTACTCACTGCTTGCAACTTTGCTAGGTCATTTCCACGTCAAACGGCCTGTTGTCTAGCACTGCACGCTATTGCAATAAAATAGTTTAAATACATTAACCCCTTCGATGCTCATGACGAGCTCAGCTCGTCATGAGGCACAGTGGAGCTGTACTTATGACGAGCTGAGCTTGTCATGAACAATGGTAGTCATAAAATGACAGCACAGGAGGGGAAAAGACACAGCAGCCAAGGTGTTAATCATTAATGATTGATTTTCTTCACTTTTTTATGTGTACTGCCGTATTTCTTGCATGGAGCATACTTCTTTTAGATTAGCTAATCTTGCAGCCTGTCCACAGAAGGTATTAATCTAATATTTGGCTGTTTCCTGGTCAGTATCATTATGCCTGTAATGATTTTGCCAATAGGTGTTGAAAAACCTGACTTCAGGGTAAGCATTGAAGGCAAGTTACATATTCTGAAATGAGAGGTTTCAAATTTAACCTATTTGGAATGTTTGCTAATAGTAATAAGGGCTGCAGGAGGATTCACTGCATATTATAAACTAATATTCCTTAACTAAGTTTTCTCACTGAAGAATTGGTAGTGTAAGGAGATTTTCTAAGGAGAGGCACACTACTGTTCATTGACATACCATTGTCCTACTAAAGGTTTTAAGGTCTATTGAGAACCAAGTCATTTTTTGTTTGAAGAGTTTATTATTAGGTAGGGCGATTCTAATAATTATCCAACCAGGATAGGTTCTGAAGTACTTGTCAAAGGTTCAGCTGCACCGTCTGGGAAAATTGGCAACATATTTAAGGACCTTTATCACCTTGGGTGCTAAGCTGATCCCCCTCCTGTGCTGAAAGTTATTGAATCCCCTTTTCCATGACGATGTGCACACGAGAGGTGTACTTCATGACGAGCTGAGCTCGTCATGAGCATCGAAGGGGTTAAAGAACATGCTGTTCAAAGATCTTTCATAGCTGGTCATTTCAGATATTCTGTGCTTCCAGCACTGGTGGTCAGTGGCTATCTTAGTGCTGTCTAAGACCTCTGTTCTACCACCATCTTTTCCTGCATTTCACAGTTTGAAGGTCATGTATTATCAATAGATGGATGACTTGCCTATTGGTTGCTGTTACCCTACCAGGACCAACTTACATGACCAAGGTTGGTCTGAACCACTCACATTCTCTACCTAGGAGGAATTGTCTGAGGTCCTATGGTGACACTAACTGGTTTGTAGGTGCCATACATCACTCTTCTGCCGCAGTGCCACCTGGACCTCGCCTTGCACTTATCACTTTTAGTTGGTATCGGTCTCCTGCTGTTTTCCCTGTTAGCTGCTCGTTCTGCCCCCAACTTGGTAACTACTCTTTCTTTGTTTCTGCCATCTGTTCTATCAGCCCGTCTCTATTTTTCTGCTCCTTTTTGTATCCTTTGTTTCTCTCAACTGCCTCTTTTTGCATCTTTTACTCCTCTTACTGCTCCTTTTTGCATCTTGATCTCTTCTGTCAGTTCCCCATCACTTGCTCCGCAGATCACGTTTTCCCACCTTGCCACTCCCGCTTGACTTTCCAGCTCTCCCAGCCAGCCTCTCCTGCTTTCCCGGCAGGAGTTCCTGCTTTCTGAACCGGAGTTCCTGCTCTTGCTGAGCCTGTCCACTGTCCCCCCCCACCCCTGCGCTCCTCCCGCTCTCTACAGCCCAACTTAATGGAGGCCTGCCAGAGGCAAGCCCACCCACACCTGGACTGCACTCAGCACCGCCAGGAACCTTGGCACAAACACCTCCTGCCCAGCTACACTGCCAACTAGTTCCACCTGCTCAACCCTGGCCACCTCCACAATCGTTGCTGCTGATCCACATCTCAATCCATTGTGGGCTCTTTTGCCTATTCGCATTGCCACTTCACATGCCTCCATACACCCATTCCCATCGTCCACACACTTGCTGCACCGCTCACCTAGTCAGAACTCAAGACCCGCACTCACACAGCACCACACACTCTCTACTGGATACATCATCCTGCAACAGGACCAACCCCATAAATTAGGAGGAGGACTCTCCCTCATCTGCAGAGACAACACCAAGTGAACCTCTTACACTGACCCAGAAGCTACTTTTGTGGAATTCATGCACTTGAAGGTTCAGACAAAAAGTAAAACCATTATCAATGACCCCCTCGCATACTAGCCCCCAGGACGTCTCACCCACTTCAGCCGCCACCTCACTGCACCTCTCGCTATAGGCACCAAAGACTTCATACTCCTACTCTTCTCCTTTCATCTCGATGACCCCACGGACACCAACTCTACAGACTTGCTCAAGAGTCAATAGAACATCAGAATCACCCAGCCCATGCAAGACCCTATCTACATTGCCGGACACACGCTGGACCCCATCTTCTCCTCCAGTGACAAGGTTAAAGTCGGTCACATCACTCCACTCACATGAACGGACTACTCCATTGTCTACTTCCACATAACTGAGCCATAAACCACCCCTACTGAGTCTACCAACACCCCAAGCCATTACTGGAAGACAGTTACAGGAACTGAATAGCTCAACACTCTCAAATACAATACCAAGACCACACCAATGATCTCATCGGCGACAACTTCAACAACTGCACCAATACCCAGGTGCTCCTGAAAAACATCAAACCTAAAAGATCCAACAAACAAGCTAGCTGGTACAGTGCTGACCTCCGAGAATCCATGAGAGTTTGAAAGCCGCTCAAAAGGAAATTTAGAAAAACCCAAGGAACAACTGCAAGAAACACCTACAAGGCTTTACTTAGACACTATCACCATCAAGTGAAAGAGACCAAGAAAAAGGTTCTTCCCCTGAGAATCAAATCTAGCTCCAACAACTGCAAGGAACTTTTGACCATAGTCCAGGCATTCACCAAACCAACAGTTGCAACCAACACCATCACCCCACACAAGAACTCTGCAACAACCTCTCTGACTTCTCCCACCAAAAAATCACCAAGATCTACAGCAACTTTGAACAAATGCCACTACCCAGCGACCTTCCCAGCCTGCTAACTTCATCAACCAAAGACTGCTAATTGACAGCATGTAACCCTCTATCCATCAATGACACTGCCGCAGTAATGAAGACAGCCCACTCCAGGGCACCCATAGTCCCCATGCCCCCACCATATCTAGAATCTGGGGAGAGACACAATCAGGTCTACACTCTCCTCCATCAACACCTCCCTCAAGCTAGCCATCTTCCCAGATAGCTGGAAACACACCAAAGTCACCGCCCTCCTAAAAAAACTTCTGCCCACCCTGAAGTACTCAGCAACTATTGACCCATCTCGCTGATCCCCTTCCCAGCCAAAGTCATCGAGAATACCATCAATGACAACTATCTGACAACCTAGAACACCACAAAATCCTGAATGGCTCGCAGTCAGAATTCTGAAACACCACAGCACCAGGACCACCCTCATTTCTGCCACAGACTACAGCATCATCCTCAACCGTGTCAGACGGCCGCACTCATCCTCCTTGACCCCTCAGCAGCTTTCAACACTGTCTCTCACCGCACATTCATTGCCAGACTGGACACAGTGATAATACAAGGATCAGCACTCAAATGGATAGCTTCCTTCCTCTTCAGAAGAATACAACGAGTAAGGCTCACACCGTTCACATAAGAACCATAGGACCTCACCTGCGGAGTCCCAGAGGGATTATCACTCAGCACCACACTTTTCAACATGTACATGACTCCTCTGGCTAATATCATCAGATCCCACGGAATCAAGATTATCTCCTACACTGACGACACCCATCTTATTTTTTCCCTCTCAGACAACACCGTCACCACCAAGACAAACTTCAAACAGTGCATGACCAGTGTGGCAAATTGGATGAAACAGAACTGTTTCAAGCTCAACACCGACAAAAGTAAAGTGCAGATCTTCAGGAATACAAATTTACTTTGGGACGCCACCTGGTGGCCCGTCAAACTTGGACCCTCACCCACCCCAACCGACCACGTTTGTAACCTAGGCCTCGTCCTGGACACCAACCTCACCATGAAGTCCCAGTCAACGATGTCAACTCTGCATAATTCCATGCCCTCTGCATGCTACGTAAAATATTTAAGTTGCTCCCACTGGACACCAGACATACCATCACCCTGGCCCAAATCACAAGCTGATGGGCCTACAGCAACGCACGCTGCACTGACATCCCGACTCATCTTCTCACAGACTCCAAACCTTCCAAAATGCAGCTGCCAGACTCATCCTCAACCGATTCCACACCACTCCTCAAAAAGCTCTACTAGCTCCCCATTCAAAAGTGCTGCCAGTTCAAACTTCTCACACAAGCATTCTAGTCACTACACAACACAGGACCAGCATACCTCAATCATCTGCTTCACTTCCACCAACCCACAAGATGCTCAACATCACTTTCAGTCTCACAAAAACCACGCATCCACAGAAGCAGAACGGGAAGTCGATCATTTTATCAAGCGTCAAATCCTGGAACGACCTCGCCCAACACATCAGGGCCTCCCCCTCTCTTCATGAATTCCACATGAAGCTGAAGACCTAGCTTTTCAATTAGTATTCTTGCGAGACCATCGAGACTGCCTGTACTCAGGCCCAGCCTCACCACAGGTGTACTCTCACCTACTCCACGCCTGAATACCCTCACTGGGAGTCAAGCAGTGCTCAACAACTCCACCATACATTACAAATCCTTGGTATATTTTCTCAACAGTATGATTGCTACTGTGACAATACAGCGTGGATTATTAGTCTAACTACAGCCATCGTTCAGCTCTTCTCATGTTTTTTCCTCTAGAGACTGTCCTGCCACTTCCACTGGCTTCTTGGCTATTTTTCTTCAGCATCTTGATGTCAACTTTGATGTTGATCATTGTTTCATTAAAAAAAGCTCATGCTATCAGAAGGAGCACTATGCGGTTCCTGGCTTGTTATCGAGATTTTGACAGGGATGTTGCAAGAGATGTGGCAGGAGAAGGGACACAAGAGCACAGGTAAACAAGATCTCCTTGATTGCACGACACTGTGTCTCTTCACACATTGCCCTTGCATGAAGTTTGTGGGACTGACTTGAACAGGAACCTAAAATACAAAATTTGAAAAGGGGGTTAAACATATTACCCAAAATCAAAGGCATGTTTTTAAGATGGCATCTGCGTTCAGCGGTTTAATTTAGGGGCAGACTTTGAATAGTAGTGTTGAGCACCTGCTTCAAGACTCCCCGCTGCTGTAGCGCTCAGCGCGATCCCTCTCAGTGGAATAGAAGCCCGGATAGAACGTGTGCCAATCAGATTCTGATTGGCTGACTGCCCCTCACTGCATTACAGCAAATTATTCCCTCTCTTGCTCTTTTTACAAGAGAACATTTTATTAAGTCTAATCATGTACATTATTCTTCCAATTACACTGCGTCGCGTCAAGCGATTTTGAGTCCCAGATCCAGACATACTTCTGACCGCATCCTTCGTAGCCTTTTAAGATGTCCTTGCTCTCGTCGGGTCAGTAGTCATCAATAAAGAAAATATATCATGCACGTCTGCATTGTCTCGACTCATCAAAAGAACATTTTATTCTTTGCCTTCCCTTCCCCATCTTGTTGCGAATAAGAAAATGGCGTTATTGACACTTAACATTCTAGAAGCCACAAATGAGGAAATTTCCTAAAACAGTAAACCATCTATATTTTGCTCACTTCTTTCGCTGCCCTTGCCGTGTATTGTATTGTATCTCTTGAATAAACAATTCGTATTAATGGCATGTTCTCTAATGTGTATGTTTATCAGGGGAGAGGAGCATGTTGGATCCTTGAGAAGCTAATGTTAGAAAAATACATATTTATCATTGACGATCTCTAATAATTGATATCTAACGAGGAGGTTGCTGAGAGGGGTTGAGACCTGTACCTTTAAAATGGAAGTAAGATTTCCAGAAAACAGCACTGGAACATTGTTTCTGTTTGCAGAACTTCTTTCTTGCAACATTGTCAATCTGTCCTGGCTAAAGCAGTTAAGGCAAGACATATAATCAGTTTATTTCCCCAGCAAATGACTAGCATATGCAGATCTAATAAATGGTGATAATATAAATCACTCAAAATTAAGATTGCACTGTTGTATAGGGCTATGCTGCTCGCCCTTTAGAGTATTGCTGTGTAAACCAATAAAATTCCAGGTGTCATCTACATTTCCTACCCTTTGATTGGATCACCATATTGTCTGACTGTATGCCTTTTCTCTAAAATTAATACAAATACTTTGAAATGAGAAAAAAGTATTACTTTGCTTGACCAGAGTGGCTTATGCGAAGATCATGCGAGCACAAAAGATATATATCCACATACAGCATGTAATACCGTCCAGATCAAGGTAAATAATAATAGTTTGTTAAAATAATACCAAACATTTTTGCTTATAACAGTCCCTGGTATAAATTGCCATGACAATTCAAGGCCTGCACTTCAAACGGAGGTATTATAACTCTGTTTTGCTCTCTCCATGAGAAACTTTGTCAGAGGAGGGGTGGAATTTCTGTTACTGGGGTGACCAGAATTTCAGAACCAAAAACCGGGACTTCTAGAGACATAGAAGAAGGACTAAATGTTGGCCTGGACTCTACAGGACTGCAGGCAGTAAAGCACCACCCCCATAAAACAACTAGGTTGCCACATCTGACACAACTGTAACACAGCACAATATAAGAATGGCAAAAAGACTAACGCCTCACAGTTTGCATCTTAATTTGAAAAGGTTTTACCCTGTCACGGATAGAAAATGGAGAACTCCAGTTACTTCCTGGCACACGGGACGTCACGTTAGTCCCTTTTTCTTTTAGTCCTGTGTTTAATATGGTAAAGCAAGTACCAGCAAGCAAATGAAAAATATATCTGCATGACCTTTTGTTTGTGTTTCTAGGAAAGCAGGTACAAAATGGTGGCGATGTGGCCATTGGCCAACAATGAGAATGATTTGCTTTTCACCACAGAAAAAAAAAATTCTGATGCAATATATGGGTGCTAACCTCTGTTAGCTGAAACTCATCATGTGAAAACATCCCTTCCCAGTGCTTTGATGAGCCCCAGGACCAGTCCGCTGGGCCTGGTACTTGGCTGCCGGGCTGATCTGACGTTTACACCCCTCATTATGAACTGCTATGCTGAGTGATTGAGCCGAGGCAGCACGGCAGGTGACTAAAGAATTCAAGGTCAGACCACGGCATGATGGGAGAGAAGGTGGGAATTGTTTTTTGTCCTTTAAATGTGCCCTCCAAGCAGGACAGGCTGTGCGTAACAACTGAATCAATGTGCACTTTCCCCCAACCATCTCATGAACAGGCATTGGCAAATCCAATAGCTCTCGCCTTATGCAAGAGCTATTGGCTTTGCCGGTGTGGTTTAGCCATATTGTACTCTGGCGTTGCTGCTGTTCAGCATGGGTAAAAGTTTGTACAGCGGAGTGTCGTAGAGCGAAGTGGGAGTTCTAGCAATTGAGGCAAAAAATTGACTAGCCTAAGTGTTGCTCTACTACTGTCTCCTGATCCCTTACTTCAGTGCCCTGTCCCGTGTCAGCGATGTGAGGAACCCTTAGAGTGCATAGCTCTCTATTCAGGAAACCAGCATAACACACAAACAGAGCCATCCCACCTTCCAGTTGTATTTGTAATGCATTCAGATGCATTTCGGTTGTTCTGTGAATGTTTGATTTATTATTGTTTGTGCATTTGAATGATCTAAGCGCATTTTCTTAAGATTTGCATGCATACAATAAAGTTAGTCATTAAAGGTTTTACTGGATGTGAAAAACTTCAGTCTCCTGAAGTGTAGGGTACTCAAATCAAACGAAGATGAACCAAATGAAGATATTCCTTTGGTCTTACTAGCCGCTATGTAGGTCAGACGAATATATTTCCTTCTGAGACAGCACCTCAAAGTCAAGGATCCTCAACAAATTCTGTTGAATCCCAGTGCTGTGAAAGTAGGTAATTAGCGGAAGGTAAGAATATCTGTGCAACTTCATTCCTTGCTGTCCTGGTGATAATAAGAAAGGTTATTAAGCCTGCAATATCAAAGTACAAAAAGCAACGTTTGTCAGCCATTTTGTGGTAGGAAGGAATTTAAAGTGACTCTTAGGGAACGTCTTGTTAATCACACTTAATTGTCCCTGGGCACTCAGCCTGGAATCGTAAGTATTCTGTCTGATTTTAGCCGCTTCCAACACGCAGAAGCCCTAGAATCAAACAGGCAAATCCGTCTTCCCCATCCTATTATTCTAGAAGGACCCTGTCCACTTCAGCATGTTACCACAGATCATTTTAAGACGCCAGAAGAATAGCTGATTTAGTCCTGATGCTATAGCATCCATTTTGTTCCTAGCCGTGTTGCACAACCCATTTGAAATTAGCATATGGTCGGAAAAGGAATTGTCGTGGGATAGATGCCCTCTGTGTTAGCGAGTAACTGAGGCGTGTTGCTTGGCATACAAGGTGTAGTGGAAAAGCGAAGGCTGATTCCTTTGAAAAATGTCAAGCTGAATGGTAGTGTTGGCCCGCTACCTGAAATGGGAAGCTGAATTAGGAGGTACTCTAGTCTTGTGGACCCTTCCTGATGTAGGTGGGACATGAGCGCACAGGAGGGGCCTGGCGGCCATATTACACCTTTAACGTCTATGTTCACAGCACAGCATAGAGGGAAACAGCGTTGATGCATTAGTTACGAATTCAAGTGTTCATTCAAGTCTCGTAGGATCCTGTTGATGACCTTAATTAGAGACACCTGGATATTTTTGTTTTTACTCATGAGTGCCTAGGGAGCCAGTGTCAAGTCAAAGCTTGTTCAGCAGCATGCCTTTTGTTTAATCAGTAGGTACTGTTATTGCTGTGTATAGATGAACATGGTTTCAAATAGAATATTTGAGAAAGATATTTTGCCTAATACTGAATCATAAATATGTGGCGACCAAGTTTTTAGTAACGCATAGTGGTGGTGATGCCTTGTTGGTTCATTAATTAATCAACCCTAGGGAGACATACTATTGAAAATACCAGCAACATTGGGGATTAAATACTGGCTACGTTATTGCGCTGAGTTATTGGCATAAGTGGATGGTTTTCAGTTAGTCTGACCACTCCTTACAGAAGGACCCGTGAAAGCAGAGGAAAGCAGCTAAGAAGTGTATGAAAAAAAGAGACACTGTCACAGAGGCAGGAGGCAGAGATTCCAGACAAGGACACAAAGGCTTAAAGCAAACAGCACAGACATACCCGTAAAGAATGACTAACTCTCACTTAGATAGGATGGAGAAGAGTGGCTCAATGGTTAGAGCGGCAGACCCTGATGCAGAGGTCTAGCCCGGGACCAGGGTTCACTTCCCGCCTCGGCGGGTCTTGGGCTCAATTTCTGCGGACCTGATAATTCTCGCCTCGGTGCCTATTCTAATCATGGGTCCCACTCTGCAACTCTGGGCAATAGCTTGCTTAATCTCCACAACGGCCCCAACAACGCTAGGATGCCTGCCTTCACCTTGGGGTGCCCAGGAGTGGGGACTTCACAGGGAAAAGCCAGGAAGGGTTCCACAGCGGTATGCGTACAAGCGCCTGAGATACCCCTTCGGGGGTCGATTTGGGCGCTATACAAATACTACTACAATTAACATTTACACTTACACAAGCTTAGGGGTGGACTGACAGAGTAGACAACGGGTGATGAGGCTCACACATTAGGTCAGTATGTGCCAGCTTGCGAGCGGGAGCACGCACACTGGACAAAGGGCACAAATTTGGCTTTCGGTACGGGCGGCTCCTTTGCTAAGGCTGAGGAGCGTCGCTCCACTGCTCTGAGAGCAGAAAAAGATAAAATAACTTTGTTATTATCATTTTATTTTTCTTTGCTACGGGGCTGGGTTGGGGTGGAGCTAGGGTTGGGGTTGGAGCCTGGGAGGAGTGGTGAGTGCACACTCTCAAAGTGCGCATGACAGCTTGGAATACAACATACTAAGACCTCTCGACTATGATACACCACATCATATACTGACCACAGCATTCAGCTCTGCATTCAGTACATGCAATGTCCAATCCCACCACCTGCCAAAACACAAAGGCGGATTACAAAACACGAGACTGACTTCCTAATAAACAAAGACCCGAGAATCTCTTACTTCTATACCCTGCCAAAAAATCCTAAAGGAATCTCCCCACCACAGGTAGACCCATAGTTTCTGGGATCAATTCACATTCTAAGTTCTGTTATCACTTTTGCAACTGTATGTGAAAAAAATGCCTTACTATATCCAAGACACACAGGATATACTGAACATAATAAAATCCAGTAACCACACACATCAGATAGACCTATTGATCACCCTTGAGGTAGAGGTACTTTACACGAATATACAACAACAAGCGACTCTAGAAGTCATAGAAAATACTTTACCAACAGAGAAGTGGATCTCAAACGCACCCATCAGTTTCATCATGGAATGTGCCACTTTGGCCCTCATGGAAAACAATTAGGAACATGGAACACTGTTATACCAATAAATGCAGGTTACTCCATGGGAAGTACCTTCGCTCCCAGTGTAGCTTGTCTATTCATGTCACACTTTGAGGAGCAGCACATCTATAACTCAACTAACCCATATGACTCCCAACATCCTCCTATGGGGTAGGTACATAGATGATGTCCTCATTTTCTGGAGTGGAGATACAAAACTTGCAAACCCTTCTGCGCGTGGGTCAGTATCCTCGACCCATATTTGAAATTCTCAAAGACCATCACAGATAAGGAACTACCATTCCTGGATCTGATGATAAAGAAAAGGTACAATGAGATAATAACCAACACATATAAGAAGCCAACGGACAGAAACAGTCTGCTACTTTACAGCAGTAACCATCCGAAAGCCCTACATAATAATTTGCCTTATGGACAATTCTTATGTATACGACGCAACTACAATACAGTTCAGGACTTTTACACACAGTGAGAAACACTAGGGGAAAATCTAGAGAGTAGACAATACCCTAAGCACCATATAACAAGCATTTGCAATGCAATGGTCTCGGCATCATTAAAGGTAGAGCAATTGGCATTGCTCATGACATTTCTTTTTTTTCTTTAAATCATAAATAAATGGCATTGTCATTTACATTGCCAATACACACCACTCTGCACCTGCACTCACTGCTCTGCACACTCACTACTCTGCACACTCACTACTCTGCACACTCACTACTCTGCACACTCACTACTCTGCACTCACTACTCTGCACTCACTACTCTGCACTCACTACTCTGCACTCTGCACTCAATACTCTGCACTCACTACTCTGCACTCACTACTCTGCACTCTGCACTCACTACTCTGCACTCTGCACTCACTACTCTGCACTCTGCACTCACTACTCTGCACTCTGCACTCACTACTCTGCACTCTGCACTCACTACTCTGCACTCACTACTCTGCACTCACTACTCTGCACTCACTACTCTGCACTCACTACTCTGCACTCACTACTCTGCACTCTGCACTCACTACTCTGCACTCACTACTCTGCACTCACTACTCTGCACTCACTACTCTGCACTCACTACTCTGCACTCACTACTCTGCACTCACTACTCTGCACTCACTACTCTGCACTCGGCACTCACTACTCTGCACTCTGCACTCACTACTCTGCACTCTGCACTCACTACTCTGCACTCTGCACTCACTACTCTGCACTCACTACTCTGCACTCACTACTCTGCACTCACTACTCTGCACTCACTACTCTGCACTCACTACTCTGCACTCACTACTCTGCACTCACTACTCTGCACTCACTAGTCTGCACTCTGCACTCACTACTCTGCACTCTGCACTCACTACTCTGCACTCTGCACTCACTACTCTGCACTCTGCACTCACTACTCTGCACTCACTACTCTGCACTCACTACTCTGCACTCACTACTCTGCACTCACTACTCTGCACTCTGCACTCACTACTCTGCACTCACTACTCTGCACTCTGCACTCACTACTCTGCACTCTGCACTCACTACTCTGCACTCTGCACTCACTACTCTGCACTCTGCACTCACTACTCTGCACTCACTACTCTGCACTCACTACTCTGCACTCACTACTCTGCACTCACTACTCTGCACTCACTACTCTGCACTCACTACTCTGCACTCACTAGTCTGCACTCTGCACTCACTAGTCTGCACTCTGCACTCACTACTCTGCACTCTGCACTCACTACTCTGCACTCTGCACTCACTACTCTGCACTCTGCACTCACTACTCTGCACTCACTACTCTGCACTCACTACTCTGCACTCACTACTCTGCACTCACTACTCTGCACTCTGCACTCACTACTCTGCACTCTGCACTCACTACTCTGCACTCTGCACTCACTACTCTGCACTCTGCACTCACTACTCTGCACTCACTACTCTGCACTACCACTCTGCATTACCACTCTGCACTCACTACTCTGCACTCACTACTCTGCACTCACTACTCTGCACTCACTACTCTGCACTCACTACTCTGCACTCTGCACTCACTACTCTGCACTCTGCACTCACTACTCTGCACTCACTACTCTGCACTCACTACTCTGCACTCACTACTCTGCACTCACTACTCTGCACTCACTACTCTGCATTACCACTCTGCACTCACTACTCTGCACTCACTACTCTGCACTCACTACTCTGCACTCACTACTCTGCACTCACTACTCTGCATTCACTACTCTGCACTCACTACTCTGCACTCACTACTCTGCACTCACTACTCTGCACTCACTGCTCTGCACTCACTGCTCTGGTCTCACTGCTCTGCACTCACTGCTCTGCACTCACTACACTCACTACTCTGCATTACCACTCTGCACTCACTACTCACTACTCTGCATTACCAGTTGGCTTAAGTTCACTTAAGTTATTAAAGATGAGCAAACAGGAAAGGAAATACCTAGGTACTTCTCATGGTGGCAGCGTGGTGGGGACGCTTGATCAGTTTATTCTTAGGGGACCTCTGTACCGAGCATCTGTTGTCTCTGGTCCAGTTATTAAATAGGAGATCTTCCCTAGGGACTATAGCTACAGCTCGCTCGCCAGCTCATCAAGATGTAATCATTATTATACCATCGACTAATATTGAGGTTGGCGTTGAAGTTCCATATCCCCTTGGAACACTAGAGGATTCCCCAAAATCGCCACTGACCCAAAGTAACATTACAGCCAGCGTCTCTACACGTGCATCTGCCACATCCCCAAATAAAAAAACCTCTACCAAATGATTAACTCTGGAACCGGCAGTAAAAAGGAAGCGGGGAGGAGGACCACAAAGGCCTTGTAGAGCCTTGTAGAGCAAAAGTGGCAAGGTCGAACAAAACCCGTGACAGTGTCTCACCCGAGGAGGGCAGTCCTATAATTAATGCCGATTTGGTTGATGGTGATACCAATTATGCAGCGGGAAATGGTATTAACTCGAACTGTGATTTAGAACAGTGGAAGACATTTGAGAGTATTTTAACTACCTTGCTATCTCCTATTACACAAAAACTAACCAAGATAGAGGAATGTTTGGACAATTACGAATCTCTGGTGAGGTCAAGGTTTGTTGTAAAAAGGGATAACATCTGCAATACACACACACTTGGATCGACAAGCTTTTATACCCAACGAGCTGCAAGCGAAACCTAACGTGGGGCGGGACTGAGAAAACGAAACCTATCGTGGGGCGGGACTTCCGTTTTGTGAAGCCCGCGCCCACGGAGTGCCTGGAGGAGCACCGAGGGAGAGCCCCGCGGTCGGAGGGCCTTTGACCGGTGAGCGGAGCGGAGGGGGGGGGGGGAGAGAGAATGCCTGTATGTCTGCGTGTCCGGAGGGCCTTTGACCGGTGAGCGGAGGGGGGGGGGGGGGAGAGAATGCCTGTATGTCTGCGTGTGTGTGTGCGCGACGGCGGAGGGGTGGGGGGCGGGGTGCGACGGCGGAGGGGAGGGGTGCGACAACGGAGGGGTGGGGGGGGATGCTCGGTGCACGTGTGTGTGTGTGTGTGTATGCATGCGACGCTGGGTTCGCTGTATGTGTGGGTGCGTGCGTGCATGAGCGCTCGTGTGTGTCTGTCGCTGTTTCTGCGCATGCGCGTGTGGTGTAGCTGCTTCCCAGGAGACAGCAGCTGAGCGCGTTCGCGAGCGCGTGGCCAGCGGAATTCGCCTCCTTGAGGCAATGCGCGTGACCAAGGCTGTCTCCTGGGAAGCATCGTCCCTGACATAAGATCTCGGCGGAGACGCGCTTACGCGCGTCTTTTAGCCGAGACCTAAAAACTACACAAACATGCACCAAATTGCAATAAAGAGACACTACTAGAACTAAGGATAAGACATCAAGAAGATAACCTCACGTGTGTCACTACCTTTACATCACAATCCAACCAGAAATGCAAGATTATCAACAAACAATGACCAATTTTAAAAACAGGGCAATTGTCTCTTCCCACAAAGATTTGCATTCAAATGCACAAAAGACTTGAAGAACATGTTAATACACACACTTTCATGAGAGAGGCAGGTGTCAGACCAAAGACCATTGTGGGATCTTCCACTAGTGGTAGGTCATTTTCCTTGTGTTTCATGTGTAGCTTGTGCTTCCACGATCACCAGCAGAGTGGTAGAGCTTAGGACAGTCTGAGTATGGACACTAAAAGTTCATACAAACTGCAACACAAAAAACAGTGTCTATCTTATCACCTGTCCATGTGAAAAACAGTATGTACGAATGACCTCACATCCCATTAAACTGAGAATTAACTAACATTTCAGCACTATCCGCTGCAAAAAGTCCAACACAAAAATGAGTATGGTCTTCCTGACTAGGGGTCACACATCAAATGACCTACGCTGGATCATTTTAGATACACATCTTAATATGTATAAACAAGTATTATTCAGAAAAGGCCAACAATGGATTGTACGCCTTCCCTCCAACATCATTGGGTTAAACGATGACATTCCATGGCATGTGATATAGATACTAAATTCATTGGTTAGACTAGAGCAGACCACTAAGGGACACATGTGATCACCTTACATCGTAACGTAATTTGAGGTGCTCCACCCTGCCTTCCTCATAAAGAACTAACAGGGATTCTGAATGAAAACACCTAACAAAGGGGGTAACATTTTGTACTGAACATAGACCTATATCCACATAGGTCTCTCTATCGGAACAGTGTCTATTTCCACACTTCTAAACGAAACGCCTGATCATACAAAGCTAATCCTCCTCTTAATACTCATAATATCTTGTTACTTTCAGGATGACATAGTATAGTACGGATAGAGAGCTAAAAAAACACACATATAGGCCATTCCTCATCAACAATAATTTAGACGTTTTGATCACTACAGTTTAAATTCCCGCCGAGCGCGACTTAGACTTATAAATTGAGAATACGCTTTTAACAAACCCCATTGGTAATGGTTCATAAGAAAAAGCTTTAGTCCAATATGGATCTTGACAATTGGTTTAATTATAGTTTTAAGATGGCCGCCACATTTTCCTTCTAATGTAGATAAATAACAGACTAAACCAGCCCAGTCAATCTCCGCTCTAGCGTTTGCACGCAGGGCAGGATAAATACTGGCAACACCTGGTCCTTGTTAATCCATCAGGAACAAGTTAAACAGTCCCAACTTACCTGTTAGCTGACACTTCTGAGTCAGCACACGAGGTTAGGTCATCAAGAGAGCCGGTCCTGACCTAACTGTAAGTACGGCATAGCTCCAGTACTTCGCAGAATGAAACTCTTTCTGGACTCTGAATCAAACAGGGCCAAATTGACCCAAACATTGATTACATTTTTCAGCATGCAAACGGCGTGCTATTGTGCCCAACTCAAGGAGGCACGATCTTTTACCCAATTTGGGTACGGTATCAACTGTGGTGGACTTTTAATTTATGTTGAGTGTATCTTGTGGTGTTTTTACATGTACATGTGACATACTTTGACACAAAGCATGCTCTTCATGCAAACAAATAAGCATGAGTTTGGTGTAACAAAATAAGCACTTGTTTCACGATTTGTGATTCAGTATCGACATTGGAAATAATTATTTGGAAATATTGAATTGTACTTTTACTGTGTAATATGTGTCTCTGAACTATAGCTCATCGCTAAATAAATCAATACCAAAACCAAGGTATGTGTCATTGGGAGAAAATCAATGAACCCATACATTAAAACTCCAATCACTAAGTAGATTAGGTTGATACTGGTCCTGATGAATAGCTACTAGATCATTGTTATGGCAACTCGGAAACTAGAAACATGTTGACCTATAGCTAGCTAAGATAACTAAAGTCTAATAGATAGCACCACACATTTTTAATACAGGTAAAAAAACCTTGTTCAAAGTTTTTCCTGAGAAGTACATCTTTCCCTATTTTAACCTCACACCTTCACACCTCAACACAAATCTACCCCTTAAGCCCCCACACCCGTACTTCACCAAACGGCGGACAAGAAGATGTCCGTCAAAGAGCCACAAATGAGTGTGCCCGTCTGGCATTGCAGCGCCTGCCCGACGAGGAACAAACAATCTATGATGAAGCATGACACCTATCCAGGTGTGTGAGGGCATTTAATTCTTGCCTTTGACACTCAGTCTCCAATGCTAGGGCAGGATACTGGCTGACCTGGTCTATCAGCTGAACTTGGAGGCTTCTGTGTCTGCCCTTGGTTTGAGATTCTCGTGGTTAAAACTGATTATTGCTCGTTTAAGGAAGATTCATCTCCTATGTGTTTCAGCTGATTTGTGTTAAGTAGGACACTGAACAGACAACCTGCCTCCTCCCACTCATTCTCCCCCTAATAACCATTTGTCCTGATTAAACATGGGAAGTAAAAGCCTTTCAAACAGCTGTGCTAATCCTGTCTGGTAGGACACATTGCACTATATGTACCAGCTTTTAACGATTGCCTGTCAGCATCAAGGATGGCCTGTGGGTTCTGTTCCCCACTCTAGTGTTGGTTCTTCACTTTCTCAGATAAATTCTACACTTTTGTAGCACGTTGAATAGATGTATTTGTTTAGGTAGTTTTATATGGCCCAAACGCTTTAGAGCATTTCAGCAAAACGCAATATCCGATATGAATGCAAAGACATCATTATGCGAAAGATGGAAAAAGGAAAGGTGTGCATACCCTAAAACATATATATATTTGAATAACACCGGCACGACAGTGTAGAGGGCAAAACCAATGAAATAAACACATTACGCCTTTGAGTACTACAATAGAAAGGAAGCAAGAATCATCTGAGTGTAAAAGAAGAGACCGCGTAATTGGGCGAGTCCACTTGAGCCCTTATTGCATGTGACCCTTTAATGTCATTCATGTAATTCACGTTGCAAAGCACACAGGAATTTCGAATTTTACTGCAAACACCACACCCAGTGGTTTTTCCCAGGTAAACAAATTTCTACAGGTTAAACCCTTGCGTGTTGGTGACGGCTCCCGTCCGTCATGGCACACAGTGCTCGTGTGCTGATGACGGCCGGGAGCCGTCACGACCACACCCGCGATCGGAATGTGCCGCACAGGAGCGGAATTCCGGCCGCGGGCAAGGGGTTAAACCTGAAATGTACTGGGTGACATGCACATTTTGGTGCAGTAAGCACGAAATCTTATCAATTAATCACATTTTTGTAGGTAAAAATTATGGAGCAGAATAGGTAATATTTATCACTCATGATAAGTTCATAACCTCTAAGCGTTGCATTTTGTCGGTGCAATATCTATAGCATCTGACTCTGGGCACTCAAAATGAAGACCCCAGAGGTAAGAGAGTGTGAGAAAGCGACAGAAGAGGGAAGAAACCCAGCAACGTAACAGAGAAAAGTAAGTGGGAAGGAAGGATTGTGAATTGGTGGAGAAATCAGAAGGAACTAAAAAGCTCCTAGCATATGCCAAACTGAAAGTTCTTTGGAACAGGAGATGTTGAAAGGAATTCTTTCTAAGGATGAGTGACTATTCTTGGATCCGGCTAATATTTTGCAAAACCAAAGAATTTTTCCACTCAAATCTACCCCACCCCACTCCAATCCAACCCACTTCACCTCAATCTACCCTACTCAAATGTACCGCTCGCCAATCTGCCTCACCCCAGTCTACCCCTCTCCAATCTGCGCCTGTCTACTCCATTCCACTCCAATCTATACCCACACCACGTCACCCCACCCCACTGCAATCTACTCTACCCCACCCCACTTTACCGATCCTATTTCAATCCACCCAAACTACCGTGCTTCATTCCACACTAATCTACCCGGCTCTACTCCAATCTACCCAACTGCACCCCAGTCTACAGAACTCCATTCAAATCTATCCCACTCTGCTCCAGTCTACCCCACTCCACTCCACTCTACCCCAGTCCAATCTTCCCAATCCACCTCATGTCAATGTACCACAATGCAACCCCCTCCACACCAGTCTATCCAACTCCACAATGGTCTACCCCACTGCTCCAAACTACCCCAGTCCAATGTACCCCTTTCTATTCCAATTTACCCCACTACACTCCAAACCCCACTGCAATCTATCCAACTCCACGCTGGTCTACCCCACTGCTCCAAACTACCCCAGTCCAATTTACCCCTTTCTATTCCAATTTACCCCACTACACTCCAAACCCCACTGCAATCTATCCAACTCCTCTCTTCTCTAATTTACCCCTCTTCACTCCATTCTACCCCACTTCACCACAATCTACCCGACTTTAATCTACCTGTCTCCAATCTATCACACTCCAATCCACCCAATCTACCCCACTCCACTTTACCCCACCCCACTCTACCACACTCCCCAAATCTACCCCATTTCACTTCAATCCAGTCTATCCCATTACAATCAATTCTACTCCACTCCAACCCACTTCACCCAAATCCACAGCCTCCCAGAATCCCCTAACTAATCACAGCGCTGCTAGACTGCAGCGCTGTGATTTGTCTGAGTGCTGTGGTTCAACGCACAGACAGGGCTGGGAAGCTTTGCATGTTCTCCACCCAGGCTGTGCAATACAGCCTAGTGGAGAACATGCTAAGTGTGCATGACTGTTTGGCCGGCTCAAGACAGCCAGCCAACCTGTCATGCACACTTAGGCAGTGCCTACCACTCCTCCCCCAACTCTGAACATCCCTGCCCTGCCTCCAACCAGCTGAGCCAATACGGTTAAATTTGATTTTTCCGTTTTGATCTGCGAGTGAGCTCATGTTACCCAAATCTATCCCACCCCAGTCCAAGCTAACCCACTCCAATCCACCCTACCCCACTCAATCCCAAACTACCCTACTCCAATGTACCCCCACTCTAACCCAGCCTTACCCCCTTCAATCTACCCCACTCCACCCTACCCCAATGTAGCCCACTCTACCCTACTCCTCTCCAATCTAACCCAATCAACTCCACCCCACTGCAATCTACCCCTCTCAACCTAGTCTAAAGTACTCAACTCAAATCTACCCCAATCTGCCCCCCACTCAGTCTACCCCAATCTACCCTACTCCAGTCTACCCCAAACCAACCCCCTCCTCTCCAGTCTACCCAACTCAATTTTATCCCACTCCACTTCAAACTTCCCCAGTCCAATTTACCCCCCTTTATTCCAATTTACCCCACTTCAAACTGCACTGCAATCTATCCAGCTCCTCTCCATTCTTATCTACCCTACCCCCAACTCCACTACAATCTACGCCAACATACCTCTCCCACTCTGTCCCACTCCTATCGATCTCACTCAAGTCTACCCCACTACTCTCCAGACTACCCAACTCCACTCCAATCTACCCTACAATGATCCACCCAATCTACCCATCCACCCTAATCTACTTCACTCCACCCTACCCACCCCAATCTGCCCCACTCCAATCTATTACAATCTACGCGACCCCACTCCACTGCAATCTACCCTACCCCACTCCAAACTGCCACACTCCAAAATACCCCACTCCAATCTACCCTACTCCAGTCCACACAATCTACTCCACTTCACTACGCCCTAATATACCCCTCTACAATCCAGTCTACCCCACTCCATTCTTCCTCAATCTCTCACTCCACTCCAATATCAGCTCCTACCTCACTCCAGTCCAATCTAACCCACACCATCACAATCCACCCCACTCCACTCCATCCCACTCAAGTCAACCCTACCACACCCCAATGTGCCCCACCCTAACCCAATCTACCACACTCTCCAATCTACCCCACTCCATCCCATTCTACCCTACATCACTCTATCCAACTCCACTCCGTCCAATCTACCTTACTCCAAAGTACCCCACTCCTATCTAGCTATCTCACTCCAATCTCCCAGACTACTCTCCAATCTACCCCACTTGACTCCAGTTTACCCTACCATAATCCACCCAATCTACCCCACTCCACTGTACCCCACTCCGCTCCAGTCTACTCCTCTCCACACCTATCTACCCCATTCCACGCCTGTCTACCTCTGTCCACTCCAGTCTACCCCAATATATGCCACTCCACCCCGATCTACCCCACTCCGATCTATCCCAATTGTACTCCACTCCAATCTACTCCACTCTGCCCCTATCTTCCCCACTCCAATCTACCCCACCACTTCCACACTGCACCACCAATCTACCCCAGTCCCCCAATCTACCCCACTCCACTCTATCCCGATGTACCTTATTTCACTCTACCCCAATAAACCCCACTCCAATCTACCCCACCCCACGCAACTAACTTTTAGCCATGCAGAACAGCAGCCACACTGGTGTACATAATGGCTAAACACATTGCCAATAGCACTCGTATTGGAGAGACATTTTGGCTTTGCCAGTGCTTCTTTTTAACGTGTCTCCATTTCCTCCGCTGCAAATTCAGCATGCAATTGGAATATGTTACATTGAGGCAAATGTTGTTAAATTCACTATACTGGTTCAGAAAGTAAGTCCTGCTGTGTGAGAATCTGTAATGCCTATTCCATTCCCTGTGGTCAGTCCCAGGCCTGAATGAATGAATGATAGCATTTATAGAGCGCAACGTTCACTCCAAGGAGCATCTTGGCGCTGACGGAAACGGAGGGGGGGGGGGCTGTGGTGAGGAACTAGTGAGAACAGTCAGGTAGAAAGGTCAGATAAGTGATAGCACTAAGTGATCTGGGGCCGCAAAGATCCAGGTTTTTAAGAGTTTCTTGAACATGGAAAATCATCACAGTCGGCACTGTGTCGTTATGACACTGAAACTTGTGTGCAATCCATTTCTCTCGCACGTTCTCACTCCTGCGCTCTTGCTTGAGTCCACCCTGTAGACTCAGCTTGCGCTCTGGGCGGTTTGATCTTAGAGAATATGGCCACCCAATCATAAGGACAACTGGATTAAATACAGGGGCGACCGGCTCGACGTGCGGGGAGGGGGGGTGCTCGCAGGCTGCTAACTTTTTAAACTTCTTACCCCGCGTCTTCTCTCCTGCTGGCCTGTGTCCGACTCCACAGGAAGCAGCCAGCCAAGAAGATCCCACCCTCCAATGGAGCGTTGTGATTGGTCTGAGCGTAGGGGTGGGCATGTTCTACCTGCAGGCTGTAATGCAGCCTGCATGGAGAACAGGGGAGTGCGCATGACTGGTTTCGGCGGCCCGAGCGCGACCAAATAGTCATTGCGCACAGGAGTGTCTCCCACTCCTCCCCTGCAGCCCCACCCCTCCCCCTCACGCACTGCCACAGCAGGAGGAAAAAATTAAATTATAATAACATTCTGTTGGACAGGCCACATGACGGGCCGCTCTCCCCCGGCTCGACCAAGCCCGAGCCAGTCATACAAGCACCACACACCACCATTGCACGTCCTACGTCCCCTCAGGGACACCTGCCCTCAAGCATGATAACCTCGTGGGTCCGATCCACGGCCGACCCACGCGCCCAGCCCGGGCCGCCATCTTGGACACTTCGCCACGAGGCCGCCTGGCCCCCGATCGACCTCAACCCTGGGCCTAGCCCGGCCTCAGACATTCCGGCACCACCCTCCACCCAGGAGGCGAGCGAGCTACTTGGCCAGTCAATGGGAGAAAGAGGTGTCGATGGTTCTCCCCCGGCCAGTGCCGCTCGCCCATCGCCTCCCCGGGCGCTGGCTCCACCCCCCTGCTGGGTGTCTGGACTCCCTCATCCCGGACCTCCCGACCTCCAAGTGCGAGGGTCCGGACATCAAAGCACGCCAGCCCTATAACTGGGGCAGCTCCAGAACAGGAAGGCAGTTGTATCTTGGAGTCGAGAGACGAAAGAAGAACTCATCCTGGACGGACTACTGGCGCTGCCGTAGCTCTGTCCTGTGCACCATCATCCTGCCTGTTGGCGCTGCCACAGCCGTCGTAACCTTCATCCTTCACCGTCGTCCGGATCTGCTGGCGAGGCCGCGGACCGTTGTAACTGTCATCTGCATCGGGACCTGCTTGGCTTCTCCACGGCCCGTCGACCATCCTTCATCCATATCGGGACCTGCTTGGCTTCTCCACGGCCCGCCGACCACCCTTCATCCATCTCGGGACCTGCTTGGCTCCTCCACGGCCCGATCAGCAACCACGCCGAGCTCGAGGATTGAGAGCTATTGAACTCATTGGTAACTAAGACTGTCCCGCTACCCTTTTCCTCAACCAGAGATCAGAACCGAGGGGACCCCTGAGTCCAGACCTCCTTGTATTATATCAACGTAACCTAAGAAGTGCATATAAAGTCTCGTTAACCTTCAATCTTGTGTGGTGTCCGTCTGTGGGGGGGAAGTTACTTATCTGTACAGTCGTAGGAGACGGCTCTCCCTGGAGACCTCTCCCCGTAATCTCGGCCGACCCTCCCGGTCCGTCTAACATTGGTGGCCAGCGGCGCGATCCGAATCACCGCATAACGTACAGAGAGTAGCTCACCCCACAACGAACAACAATGTCGACTAAAGAGAGCGGATCAACTGAGAAGTTCCAAATGGAAAAGCTAGAGGAATACAGCCATCGTGAACTAAAGCAGTTCTGCATCGAACTAGGTATCGCTACCACCGGACTAAGTACCAAGGACGATTTTAAGCATGCCCTAGAATCTTGGGCAGAGACCGGGGATGTCGAAGCCCCGGAGCAAAGCACCGCGAAAAAGACCAACACGGCCCCTGAAGAACAAAGAACGGGTCTCTCGCAAGACGAGATCCAAGAAAGAGAAAAAGCCCGACTACACGAACTTGAAATGGCCCGACTCAAGATGGACATAGAACTCAAATTGGCCGAGCAAAAAATAAACTTAGAGCACCTTCGCCTCCGAGAAGAAAGAGAGGAGAAACAGAGGCAAAGGGAGCTCGAGGAAAAAAGACTAACGTACGAGCACGAGCGGAACCTAGCCGAGATCAACCTGCGCAAACAGAATAAAGAATTAGGGGTGCCCGACAGACCGTCCACCCCCGGGACCACGGACAAAAAAGTGCACATCCCCAAGGATGTGGTCCGAGAATATTTTCGAGAAGACGACATCCAGCAATGGTTTAAGGCATATGAAATCGCGATGACTGCGCACCGGATCGATAGAGCCGACTGGGGAGCCGGCCTATGGGGCAAATTCCTCAATGAGGGCCGCGATACTCTGTTACAGCTCCCAGACCACCAGATGACCTCCTACGACCATATGAAAGCGGCCCTCCTCACTCGCTATGGCCTCACGCCCGAGATGTACCGTCAGAGGTTCCGAGACTGCACACGCATTCCAGGTACAACTTGGGTGGACTATGTAACGTACTTCAGCCGAGCCTTCGAAGGCTGGATCAGAGGGAACAACGTCACGACCTACGAGCAGTTGTTCAATCTGATGGTATGGGAGCATCTGTCCAACAACTGCTTCATTGAACTACGCCAACACCTCCTCGACAGCAAGTTAACCGATCCCCGGCAGCTCGCAGCCGAAGCTGACCGGTGGGAGATCACCCGAGTGGGCCGGAATGGGTCCTACGAGCAGAACAGGAACAACAATGGTCACCACCGATCCAGAGGAGGAGGAGGGGGCCAAGGACGAGGAAGAGACAACACTCCGGCCGCCCCCACTACCAGCACCACCCCCCCGGCCAACCGGGGCAGCACCCCGGCGCGACCGGGATACAGAGCCAATGTTACATGTCACCGATGCCAACGAGTAGGCCACTATGCAAATGACCCAAGCTGCCCGCAGTATCCGAGCCCAAGACCCCGCCAGGTGGCCGCCGCGGCACTAGGGGAAGAACAGATCTCCGAGGAACCAGAAACAGACGAGCAAGAGTATCAAGGGTGGGAGCCAGCCGCCATGACTCTCGCATGCTTAGGGGGAAGAGACATGGTCCCGCGGGTCCCCCTACCCGCTAACACCCAGAAGTACAGCCAATGGGTGAGCATCAATGGACAACGGGCCGAAGCCCTTCGAGACACCGGGGCCAGTGTGACAGCCGTCCGCTGTCATCTGGTGACCCCAGAACAATATCTACCGAACATTCTCTGCCCTGTACGATCAGCCGACAACTCGGAGAGTCTGTGTCGGATGGCCTGCGTCCCCTTTGAGTGGGGAGGGGTCTCCGGCATGTTGAAAGTAACGGTCCGAGACGACGCCCCCGTGGACTGCCTCCTCGGAAATGACCTGGAAAGCTCCCCGTGGGCAGCCGTGGAGCGAAAAGAACACTTGGGGATGTTGGGCGTCCCAGACTGGGCGTGCGTCACCACCCGGTCTATGGCCGCCCGTGCCAACCATCACCCGGAAGAACCAGAATGGCCGGCGCCTCCGCCTCCGGTCGCCCCCGCCGAGACCCCCGACCAGGGCATCCCCCTCGAACCTGCTCAACCTTCCGACCTTGCTAATCTCGACCAGTGGGCTCAAGAAGGGGGGCCCACACAAGAACAATTTCGTCAGGAGCAGAAGACCTGTCCCTCCCTTGAGGGACTCCGACAACAAGCGCTCGCCCAAAGCGCAGGGGATACCTCCGGAACTCATTGGGTCTACTGGGACAATGACCTACTGTACAGCGAGCAACGACTCGCCGAGCTGGGGGCCAACCGAGTACTAGTGGTGCCACTCCGCTTTAGAGACTTCCTGCTAAATCTGGCCCACGATGTCCCCCTGGCAGGGCACCTGGGACAAGATAAAACCTACAGCCGCCTAGTGACCCACTTCTTCTGGCCAAAAATGAGAAACGATGTGCACCAGCATTGCCGATCTTGCCCCACGTGCCAAGCCAGTGGGAAGAGCGGCCGCAAATTAAAGGCCCCCCTGCAACCCTTTCCCGTAGTCACGACCCCATTTGAGAGGGTCGGAATAGACATTGTGGGACCCCTAGACCCACGTACAAGACAAGGCCATCGCTTCATCCTAGTACTAGTGGACCACGCCACCCGCTACCCTGAGGCTATTCCTCTCCGGACCGTCACAGCCCCAGTGGTCGGCAGGGCCCTGATGGGGATCTTCTCCCGTGTGGGGTTCCCCCGAGAAGTCGTCAGTGACAGAGGCACGAACTTTATTTCCAAATACATGAAGTCCCTCTGGCAACAGTGTGGGGTCACCTACCGCTTCACGACCCCCTATCACCCCCAAGGAAACGGACTTGTTGAGCGGTTCAATCGCACTCTAAAAGGGATGATCGGGGGATTGGAAGAACCCCTCCGTCGCCAGTGGGACGTGCTGCTGCCGTGCCTCCTCTTCGCCTACCGGGAGGTCCCACAGAAGTCCCTAGGCTTCAGCCCATTCGAGCTGCTCTATGGGCACCCAGTACGGGGGCCACTCAGCCTGATCAAAGAAGGCTGGGAGTTGCCTCCGGCCAAGAGTCCTCCAGATGTCTTCCGGTACCTCCTCACCCTCCGCAACCAGTCCCAGCGGTTCAGAGACCTAGCGAAAGCCAACCTAGAGGCCAGTCAAGAGGACATGAAGAGATGGTATGACCAGAACGCTTCATCTATTGAATTCGAGCCGGGGCAACAGGTCTGGGTAATGTCCCCCACAGAACCGTGCGCTCTCCAAGACAAATGGACGGGACCCTTCAAAGTAATCGAGCGCAAGGGACCCGCCACCTATCTGATCGATATGGAGTCCGCCCGGAATCCGCTCCGAGTCCTCCACACCAACAGACTGAAACCCCACTTTGCACGAACAGAACTCAGCCTCTTGATGGCCACAGACAACGGGGTTGAGGACGACTCCGAGCCTCTCCCTGACCTCTTGCGGACCCAGGAGCAAGACGGCTCCGTGGATGGGGTCCGACTCTCGGAGACCCTCTCCCAGGAACAACGCCAAGAGTGCCAAGCCCTCCTATCACGGTTTGCCAGCCTGTTCTCCCTCACCCCAGGTGTCACTTCCTGGTGTGTGCACGATGTGGACACCGGAGACAGCCCTCCTATCCGCCACCGGGCCTACCGCGTACCTGATCGGGTACGGGCCTGCATCCAGGCGGAAGTAACTAAGATGCTCACGCTCGGGGTCATCGAGCCCTCCGACAGTCCATGGGCCAGCCCGGTCGTACTGGTCCCCAAAGCAGCCGCCCCCGGAACCACACCCGAACTCCGGTTCTGTGTCGACTACCGGGGCCTGAATGAAGTCACCAGAACGGACGCACACCCCATCCCCCGGGCAGATGAACTGGTCGACCGAATGGGCGCTGCCCGCTACCTCAGCATCTTCGATCTAACGGCAGGATATTGGCAGATCGGCCTCACACCCCGAGCACAAGAACGTTCTGCCTTCTCCACCCCCGATGGCCACTATCACTTCACGGTCATGCCCTTCGGCATGAAAAATGCCCCAGCGACGTTCCAACGGCTCGTCAATCAGGTCCTGGCGGGGCTCGAAGAGTTCAGCGCCGCCTACCTGGACGACATCGCTGTGTACAGCCACCACTGGACCGAGCACCTCCACCACCTCCAAGCAGTGTTGCAAGCCCTTCAGCGAGCTGGCCTCACGATCAAGGCCAGCAAATGTCAAATTGGACAAGGGTCAGTGACCTACCTCGGACACCAAGTGGGAAGCGGTCTAGTGGCCCCTCTTCAACTGAAAATTGCCGCCATCCAGAACTGGCAACCCCCTAACACTCAAACTGAGGTGCGAGCCTTCCTGGGCCTCACGGGCTACTACCGAAGGTTCGTGAAAGACTATGGTACCATCGTGGGGCCTCTCACCGAACTCACGTCGAAAAATCAGCCCAAGAAGGTGAACTGGACCCCAGAGTGTCAAGCGGCCTTCGAACAGCTAAAGGCCGCCATGTGTTCCGCTCCTGTACCCCAGGCCCCAGACTACAGCCGGGAGTTCGTCGTCCAGACGGATGCCTCCGACCAGGGCATTGGGGCGGTCCTGTCCCAGGTGAACACCGAAGGCCTTGATCAACCGGTGGCCTTCATCAGCCGGAGACTCCTACCACGGGAGCAACGCTGGAGCACCATAGAGAGGGAAGCCTTCGCTGTGGTATGGGCCCTCAAGAAGCTCCGACCCTACCTTTTTGGCACCCACTTCCGGGTGCAGACTGACCACCGACCCCTGCAGTGGTTGATGCATATGCGGGGGGAAAACCCAAAACTGCTACGCTGGTCCATCTCCTTGCAAGGTATGGACTTTACCGTTGAACACCGGCCTGGGTCTGACCACGCCAACGCGGATGGCCTGTCCCGGTTTTTCCGCCTCGACGAAGAGAGTCCCCAAGAGGATGGGTAACTCTCCCCGCCTTCAGCTGGGGGGGACGCATGTTGGACAGGCCACATGACGGGCCGCTCTCCCCCGGCTCGACCAAGCCCGAGCCAGTCATACAAGCACCACACACCACCATTGCACGTCCTACGTCCCCTCAGGGACACCTGCCCTCAAGCATGATAACCTCGTGGGTCCGATCCACGGCCGACCCACGCGCCCAGCCCGGGCCGCCATCTTGGACACTTCGCCACGAGGCCGCCTGGCCCCCGATCGACCTCAACCCTGGGCCTAGCCCGGCCTCAGACATTCCGGCACCACCCTCCACCCAGGAGGCGAGCGAGCTACTTGGCCAGTCAATGGGAGAAAGAGGTGTCGATGGTTCTCCCCCGGCCAGTGCCGCTCGCCCATCGCCTCCCCGGGCGCTGGCTCCACCCCCCTGCTGGGTGTCTGGACTCCCTCATCCCGGACCTCCCGACCTCCAAGTGCGAGGGTCCGGACATCAAAGCACGCCAGCCCTATAACTGGGGCAGCTCCAGAACAGGAAGGCAGTTGTATCTTGGAGTCGAGAGACGAAAGAAGAACTCATCCTGGACGGACTACTGGCGCTGCCGTAGCTCTGTCCTGTGCACCATCATCCTGCCTGTTGGCGCTGCCACAGCCGTCGTAACCTTCATCCTTCACCGTCGTCCGGATCTGCTGGCGAGGCCGCGGACCGTTGTAACTGTCATCTGCATCGGGACCTGCTTGGCTTCTCCACGGCCCGTCGACCATCCTTCATCCATATCGGGACCTGCTTGGCTTCTCCACGGCCCGCCGACCACCCTTCATCCATCTCGGGACCTGCTTGGCTCCTCCACGGCCCGATCAGCAACCACGCCGAGCTCGAGGATTGAGAGCTATTGAACTCATTGGTAACTAAGACTGTCCCGCTACCCTTTTCCTCAACCAGAGATCAGAACCGAGGGGACCCCTGAGTCCAGACCTCCTTGTATTATATCAACGTAACCTAAGAAGTGCATATAAAGTCTCGTTAACCTTCAATCTTGTGTGGTGTCCGTCTGTGGGGGGGAAGTTACTTATCTGTACAGTCGTTGGAGACGGCTCTCCCTGGAGACCTCTCCCCGTAATCTCGGCCGACCCTCCCGGTCCGTCTAACACATTCCCTTATTATCATTATATTTTTTTCCTTTCTTTGCTGCTCCTGGCAGTGCGGCGACGCTCCTCCGCCTTAGCGAAGGAGCTGCTTGTAATGTGAAAGTGTGTAAATCCGGGACCCACTCAAAGAGGGGGGTGGAAGGCTTAGAGTTGGGATTCATTGTTGTAACTGCAGACCTTTGAACAGTGGAAAACAATGGCGCGCTGCCCTGAGGCTGCGCTGGCATCAGCTGCGCGCGCGTCCCAATGGAGCCACGCAGCGGAAGCGGCTGCAATATTGCACGGCTGAGATGCAGCACGTTTCCAAAAGGCCGCCTGCATGAAGGCCGAACCAGGACACTCTGAGGTGCATTCAGCAAATAAGGTTAAATGAAAAGAAAAAAAAACGAAGCACAGCACTCTTTGTTTTTTTTATTCTGCTTATTTCGCTTACCTGCTTCCGCACAGATGGAAAACCCTGGCAGGGGGTTTGAATGGCGTCGCCCCAGTCAGGGGCGCATTGGAGGGATGAAATATGAAGGCAGTATTTAAAACCTACCTGCTGGGCCCGGAGGAGGGATGGAAGATGCTAAGGTCACTCACAGTTTGAGATGCAGCCCGGGGAGCGAGAATAGAAAGGGAAGAGTCTTCATTCGCAGCATTAATTGCTTGTTAGGCAAGGAATGTACATATTGATAGCCCGCGTGCCATGCCCTTTCTGGGGGTGTTTGCTTTTTATTCCCACAATAGGCTGCTGCTAATTTAAATTGCCTAATTTGATAGTGTGCTCAAACAAAAATAGCATCTGTTTTTAAATTAACAGTAAAGCTGCAATTTAAGAGACCTGGCTGTTTCTTTTAGCCCACAGTACTAATCCTCCAGGTCTTATGTTTACTTAAAAAAATGTTATTTGTCATATTTATTTTACACTTCTAACTTGTGGGTAATTTCTTTTATATACTGCAGACCCACTGATTTTATTTTGCGTAAAAACCGTCCAATTACCCGTTACAGGGCTAGCGGTATTCCTCAATTAAGTTTAGTATTTATGGAGGATAGCTAGTCTGCAATCGATGTATTTAACAAGACCTGCACATTTTAAGGATGGCCTTTAAATGAAGCTGAATTGTCCCTGTAGCTCTCAGATTTTCATGCACCACAGCGCCTAGAATATGAAAACGAATTACTGTTCGCAAAAAGGATTCCAAAGTCTAGCCTGGCAGCACCAGACTCACGGGGCTCTCTACCATCTGTCATGCAGGGCTAGCCTAGGGGTGAGGTGGAGGTGGAGTTTGGGAGAGCCTAGTTATTTTTGGTGCCCTTCTCAAGGTAGGGTGGGACTTCTGGGCTACAGACGAAAAGGTTATGATGGAATTTAGTATTATATTGTGATATGAAGTAAAATATTTGAACAAAAGTGTTGAGAAAGGGGCTTTTTATACTTTGTCATCGATCCTAATAATTGGTATAAGACCGTCATATTTTTTGTGTGTGCCTTCTAATCCTACCTTTAAGGCTGCATACTCTTTAAGTTCCTGTATATCATTGTTGATCTTAGATACCACAATTACTGCTATGTTAATTGTACATCAGCCTTTTTAACACCAGTGGTGTACTGCTACAAGTCAGCACCTTAAAATATGTTTATTTCTTTCTATCAATGGACAACAGTATGTAACTAGAGCTGGGCATTTTTTATTGTTCTAGTGCACGGTAGCAAGAACAAAAGGCCCAGGTGAATCCTTTTTCAGAAGATTCATTGCTGCTGTCCATGGACTGAAAGCAGATGTGAACAATAGGCGAAATCCCTCAGTGGCCGGGTGACCACCGTGCCAAGCTTGCTGTGCTCATGCCAAACACGAGCGGTGTGTGCCTCAGCCAATATGATTGCCAGGAGCCAATCAATTGGTTCCAACATAGGGTCCTATTGTAATTGGTTGAAATGGTGGCAGATGTGATTATGGAAAAAACGGACACTAATTGGCTTCACTTTTGTTTAATTAGAAGAGGTACCTCTGGTTTGACCAATAGGAGGGAAACTTGTGGAACTGCATTTCAAATGTCCGTGAAGCACGGGTAGCATAAACATAATATAGTTGTTGGGAAAGAAAAGTTCTCTATTTTGTGATAGATGCGCACCCCTGCCCTCAATGTCGAACTGTGCTGATGTCTAGACCCGTAATGGTGATTTTTGTTGTCATAGGCAAACACGGCTCATGCATGTGTGCCATGACTAAGGCCAGTCTCATGGATTGTGGTATTGTTTGACCAGGAGGGGCGCCCAAAGCGCTACCCTCATAGTGATGGAAGGCTACTGCCTTCACCAGGAGTTAATCAGCACGAGCACAGTGATGGCAGCATGCAGTGTAGTGATCAGTGGGAGTGAACAGGTCCTTTTTACCCTTGTGTCATTGGAGTGAGGCCTGCAGGCTCACTCCCCTTTTTAAAACTTCTGCCACTGTGTGCTTAACACAACCCTCAGCTACATTAGGTGGTTGTGTAGTGCTGCGCAGTGCAGGAGTGGTGTCTTGGCGCTTGGTGTATGTGTGCCTGGGAAGGGTGCAGTACAAGGATTGTGCAGTACTGTGCCGTGTGTGCATGCTGGGTTTATGTGTGTTTCGAACGGTAGAGTACATGAAGGATGTAGTACTGTGCAGCGTGTGCATTTTAAATGGTTAGCGCATGTCGATCTGGCTATGGTACAGTACTCAAAGTATACAGTGCTAGACCGTGTGTGCAGGTTGAATGCATATGTGGTATGTATGCCTATGAGTGTCACAATACATGAAGAGATACAGTGCGGGGCAGAGCGTACAGATAAAATGTATGTGTTCCTGTGAGCGGTCATTATACAACAAGAAGGGGGACGGAGGGCCTTTTTTCTACTCAGTCAGGAATGGGGGGTCCAGCACAAAAGAAGGCCTCAATAAATGTCTTCAAAAAATAGATTGCGCTGTTCCTCTAGAAAGAATGCTAATGGAGTCCCGAGTGACTAGGTCCCGTTATGTCAAGGAAGGACATAGATAGGGATCCATGTGTTGGATCTTAATGCCCTTCACACACCCTTTGAGGTGTCATGCTTCATCATTCGGGCTGCTCCTCGTTGGGTCGGCGGTGCAATACCCAACGGGCTCCCTAAAGTAGGGGCACTTTGTCGGAGATCTTCTATCCAACTGCCGTTTGGTGAAGTGCGGGTGTGGAGCCAGAACTGTGTAGATGTGATGGAGTGATTTAAAATAGGATTAGGAGTACCTAGAAGGACAAACTTTATTCTGGAGGTAGGTCTCCTACCCTAATTCAAAACAGTGTACAGGCACTCATAACTCCTAAACCTTGCTTTTCTATTGTTGTGACCCCCATTGTAGAGCATTTGGCCTGCCAGATCAATGTTTAGTATGCAGGTGTCATCCCCGGATTTAGCCAAATAGACCATGAACTCTGTCCACATCTCTTGTTCTTCCTCTCTTGTCTCATAGTTAACAAATCTAATCCTTTACGCCGTTATAGTTAGGGCTCCTGGTTCATGGTCTGTCTCTGTTTATCCATATTTCTTTTATGCTCTGCGACAAGTGTTGCCAATTAGTGTACCTCCACAATTATTTTAACTGAATATTATGTACTCACACGCACAAGCCCACCCCCCCCCCCCCCCCAATCCCCACCCCTGCCCCACCACCACCACCAACCCCCCTCACGGAATCTACAGCTAACTAAGAAAGGCTTGTCCTTTTTTTAAATATAAATTCTGCATGCTTCAATCATGTTGGCATCACAGCTTTGACTGACAGAATGGAGATTAACTTAGTAGGATTCATAATTTCTTTGTTAGTTTTTACAAACAAAAACAGGGTAGTGCATTATTTTATTTGTGCACTTCTACGTAAACGTGAGTAAAAATGGAACATGGTCAGCCTTAATTAAGTATATCGCAACCTTTCCTTTATTGAGGTCTCCGAGCTTGCACCTGCTGCTTTACTACTTGCCTGTGACCAAGTAGTCCATAGAGGCTTAGCAATATGTTACCCCTCAGGTCTCCTGGTCCAATAACACAGATATGGCATCCATGGGTGATTGATGTAGGTTAGTTTAGTCCACAAAACACTTGACAATGTTTCCATAAACTTTATCCAAAATACTGGCACAGAGTCTTAAACCCCCCCTGGTATGATAAGTCTGTTTTGTGAAACTTAGTGGGCGTTTTATATGTTCTCCATATGAAGTGGATCACACAGATGTGCGAGCCTGGATATATGTTGTGTGTAACAGCACATGCCTTGTATCATCAGGGACTAGATGTTGGACTGCTTTAGTTGTCGGTCTGCTTTGGAAACTCTGCTGCATGACTGTTTATTAACCAGCAATTTTGTGTATGTATGCCAATAATGAAAGAACATAGACACTTGAAAGTAATTATCAACAGGGAATATACGTGCACCTTAGCCTGGTTTACCCCCACTTATTCTTAGAACTGAGTGTATACCCACACACGTTAGAGCAGAATAGGCAGGAGTGTAAATTATGCACAAATAATTGTCCGCCAGCTGCCAAAGGCGGGTGGCAGCGCCCCGGCCACCCAGTCAAATGGCCCAGTATCACATACACTCCTAATATCATTGCATGAGCCTATCTGAATGCATGATCTTCAATGAACTATCCTCTGCATTGAAGCGGAAAAGCAGAAAAGTCCTTCCTATATATAACACTGTTGCAGAGACCAACACCACCCTTGCCTAGACCTCCATCAGAAGCTTGCTCTGCAGTGCTAGAATATTTCTTCTCCTGCTTGCTTTTTGCAGGAAGCAACACCCTAGCCTGGACATCCGTGGTAAGAAGCTTGCTGAGCAATGCTCGAAATTCTCTTTCCTGCTATATTTGCCACATTTTTTAATTCACGTGTAACAAAATTCTGTGGCCACCATATCTCAGCTTTCTGTTTATGGCTTCTTCTTGCAGGATCCCAACTTTGAGTTCTGGGTCTTGAAATTAGTACAATTCAGCACACCAGTCTTGCAATCCTTTCAGCCCTCTCACAGGAATCCTAAAATGCCTACTCAATAGAATTGGGAGCCTTTGAGACTTGCATTTTGTTGTTGAGAGTGGTGATGTAAGATTTACATCCGCATTAAGGGGGCAACATTTCCCAGATCCCTGATAATGGCTGTGTGAACCAAATTCTCAAGTTTCCCTTCTTTGACCTCTGCCTGGTTGGTCAGAGATGATCTGCATTGCTGGAGCATATCACATTCATCTTTACTTTAGACAACATCATATTTACCACCCATCACTTACTTTTCCCTTCTCTAATGTAATCGATTTAGGTTCTATCAATGACAACCTTGCATTGAGAGGTTCGAGGTGTGTTTCTAAGGAATCCACTTTCATATTCAGGCTAGCCACATTTTTATGGGATATTTCCAGACACCTCCCTTTTAACCCTGCCATAGCTACCTCATCTTTGTCAATTTACTTCAGATTAAACCGTAGGAGATCTCCTTTTTCCTTCTTTGCTCTCTTTGCCTCCATTTTAAATCCGGTCAATTCCTTGTCGGGGAAATAGGGCTCATTGTTTGATCCTATGGGAAAACCCTCTCAGCTTCGTTGTTAATTTTGCGCCTGCACAGGAAAGCTTTGCCACGCCCAGCAGTGACACCCAAGAGATCGCCTATCCCCAGACTATTAGAACGCTATTCTAAGATACATATTTTGGCAAGACACCACTTGAACGTAGGGTATTGTTATACAGAGGAATCGCCAAAATACTGTATTACCAGTATAAAGCTAATATTCTTTGATGCCTGGAACAGCCATTAAGATATTAGCTTCACGTTCTTTTTTTTTTTTTTAAAGATTTTTATTTGCATCTCGTGAGGCAAGTACATAAAAGTACATATATAAATAAGCAAAGTAAATTCATTATTTCCAAGAAAGAAAGCAAAGCGATCATAATCAATTTCTCCGCAAAGTAAAGCATATTTTCAAAATGAAGGTATAACAGTAATAACAAGAAGCAAAGGGAGAGAAAAAAGGAAGGTATCATGACATTATCAATCCCCAGATCCTTTCCACTTTCAACTTAGCCTGAATCCCCCGTGTTGAAGCTAAAGCAGATTCCATATGATAAATTTCCTTAACCAGGCTCCACCATTCCATTACTGTCGGCGGGTTATGTTGTATCCAAGTCCTTGCTATTACTAATCTCGCGCATGCCAGTATGATATTAAGTAAATCAATGTTAGTTTTATCCCCCCCAGAATAGCCAACAAGCACGTCTACAGGTGTCAAATCAATAGAGCGATCTAGTTTCATAGATATAACTTCCATCACATCATTCCAATATTCACTTAGTTGTGTACAGGAAAAAAACATGTGAGTTATATCTGCAGCACTCATGTTGCACTTTGGACATTTTGTACGCTCATTATTAAAATTATTATTGTTTGCCCATCTAAGAATCCTTTCCGGTGTGTAATATAATTGACATATAGTTTTGAATAGTTGTAGTTTCAAATTAGAGGAGTGTATAGATCGGTGGAGGCTATTTAATGAAGAAGTAATTAAATTAGGAGCCACTGCAATTCCCAGTTTCCTAGTGTATTTTTCAGCAAGTTTTACAGAGTCATCATTTCTATGGCTAATAAAAATTTTATAGCCTAAGCTAATCCATGCTTTATCATTTTCTTTGTATATACAATCCCATAAGTTTGAATCCTGAATTTTCACTAGTTTTAGTTTTCGTACCAGATAGTCTCTTATTTGAAAATATTTAAAACGGGCTGCCTCCGATATGTTATAGCAGGCTTTCAATTGTTCAAAGGAGTAAAATCCATTGTAATCAAACAGATCTCCCAAGCTTTTAATACCCACTTCTAACCACTTACAGGCCCATTGATCATGGAATATTTCAGGTAAGCCCGGGTTAAACCACAATGGGGTTTTATGATGAAAATTAGAGGTCTTGCATTTAACCAAAATAGAGCGCCAAATATTGACCAGATCTCGTATAGTCTTAAATTTTAGCTTCACGTTCTCAACCATAGATTATCACATAGTTTGCATAAACCAAAAAAGGCCAATCCTGGCTTATTTTGGGGGAGGTGGGTAGTACCTGCATCTAACCGTGTTAGTGTGCATCTCAGTTGAATATTAGTTACTGTGCATGTGTGCTGTTCAGTTAAAAAAATACTGCATATACCTAGCCACACTGACAAGTCTTTGCTTCTTGCACTGATTGGGTGCCACATTTATGTGTTTTCAGCTCCCCGTCTGCACCCTCTTCTGTAGGGTGTATGAGGATCTTGTATCACTACAAGTCAATGCTTCATGAGATGCTCGGTTTCCTTGTTCAGCAGTGGTAGCTGGTGGTTTTAGGACAGTATTCCTGTGGCCCCTTTTGGCAGTTGCTAGAGGACTGAGGTCTCACTTATTCTCGCTTCAGGACTACAGCCCTCACTCACCCATTCCCTTTGTTGGGTGTGGAGGTGGAACATGCGCACCACTACACCCTATACTCATATGAAGAATCAACCAACTGAGGGGCAGGGATGTTCTCCTCTGGGCTGCCTGCTGGTGGTGTCCCACATTGCTCAGAGCCTCTGCTCCCTCTCTAAGTGTACGTTTTAGTCTGCTGGCCTATCGAGGCCTTGAACACGGCTGTACGAGTGGCAGCCATCTTTTCTGTTGGGAATTCAGGGAGGGCAATGAGTGCCATTAGGAGCTTGTTTTCGATGCATCTGGTAAGTGCCAGAGCACGGATGCAGCAAGAACCAACTCTCCAACCTAGTTTGCTGGTTTTTGGTAATCAGCCAATCAAGTATTTGTTTTTAGACCTCACCTGAAATTAAAAAAAGAATCAGTTATACTAGTAAAAAAAAGCAAAACTGAGATAAAAAAAGATTTACAATATAAAAGCACTAATTGCTCGTCAATACTAATACAAGGCAAAACAACAAAAAATAATGTAATATTATAATCTCTAACCTCAGTTTGTGGGAACATAATGAAAGACCCTGCTTCTTTTGCAGAACAAATTCAGCATTGTGAAAAATGGTGTGTAAAAATCTTTTTGGGAAGATTTCACTGGATAAATTGAGGATCTAGTTGGTACGCTGCAGTGTTCTTCAAGAGCTCCATGGACTTGTTTCAACCCACAACTTATTACATGACCCTAAACTTATTTATCGAATAAGAGGCCCCTCATTTCTTAACTTCTGAGATGGGAACCATCATTTGTAAACCTGTGTCAAATGGGGATGGTGGAAACAGTTTTCCCTTACTTAGGATGGTGGGAAGCGTGCTGAAGTTACTGAAAGGTCCTGATAAGCAGATTACATCTGATAGTATATGTGTGTGATTTCTAAAGTGTTATCCTAGTAGCCAGCAACAAGCATTGCAAAGTGGAGATACAAGGTGTAGTCAGGCTTGTGAGTGAAAAATGTTTACTATGGAGTGAAGAAGCTGTTAGAAGGTGAGTTAGAGGAGAGTTCTAGGACCAATAGGAGTAGAGACGAGGGGCATTCCTATAGTGTTTTAAGTAGTGGAGAATTGGATCAAAAATGTAAAGAATCGGGGGGAGGAGCCAAGATGGCGGACGGGACAGACGCTTGAACTCCCGGCTCCGCAAGCCGTCTGGCTTTCTTTGACTATCCTGACCCTTTCTCCTGCCCGGCGCCGTCCCAATACCGTGGAATGCTGACGCTGAACTGACTGGTGTCCTTTTGGTACCTTTGCCGGCGGAATCGGTGTTGGACTCGATGTGTTTTGACCTCCGGCGCTTCCCCCTGTACCCTGCGCAGATGGCCGCCGCTGGACGCCGAGAGACTCAGATGGGGAGACGAGCTGGTGAGACGCTGCAGACCACGGGGGCTTAGAGCGTTGCTCGGACGACAGGAGTCGGGCCCTTCCACCTGGGTCGGACTCTATTTCGCACAACTTGAGGCATGGACGACGCTGGAGCCCCCTCCCACGGTTAGCTTCCCCCCCTGCCACCCCTTTGAGGCAGGGGCGGACTCCATCTTGGAGCGTCTCCCCGTAGTGGACGACTGCTAACCCCCGGGAAACGTGGAGGACTCCTATCCTGTGCTGCCTTCGCTTTGTTTACGGAGTTTCCCCGGCGGCTACACTGTTGCAATTCCAGCGGCCGCTCTCTCCCCTGGTATCACCACTCATTGTGCGCAGCGGGCAAGGACATGGCGCCTGTTTTCACC
Organism: Lissotriton vulgaris; assembly: GCF_964263255.1. Taxonomy (NCBI): domain Eukaryota; kingdom Metazoa; phylum Chordata; class Amphibia; order Caudata; family Salamandridae; genus Lissotriton; species Lissotriton vulgaris. The sequence goes on from NC_141700.1 coordinate 163,283,545, forward strand.
GCCGGAGCGCTAGTTGATAATGGGTCTGCAATGGCTGGGGACCCACGCGCCCCGGGGCCGGTGGCCGCATCGGGTGTACGGGGGGGACAACGCGGACCGGCTTCTGACTAGGAGCGACCCGACCCTTGGCGACATCCTGGCCGCTCTCATGGCCCTGAAGGTTGAAATGCGGAGCACTGCCCGGACGCTGGCCCGGAGGCTCGATGAAGCACTGCCAGGCAGAGCGCGATCTCGACTGGATGAACCCCCGCCGCCCCTGTTTCAATTTGGAGGGGATACAATGTTACCGACCACAGAGAGGGCGGTGGGGTATTCTCCTGGCTACAAAGTATCGAGTCTGACTGTCGATGAAGTTACAGTTGCAGGAGTACCCCTTGCTATCGGCGTGACGACTTTGCCTACAGACTATCCACCGGTGCCTGGCAGCTCTTTTGCATCGTCACCTGTCCCCTTCGCTGTCCCTATCAGTGGAGCCCCTGGGGTATGCATTTGCACTGTTTGGGACCCTGTGGCGCATGAAGGCTTCACGGTCCCCTCTCTTTGTGGGCGGCCATTTTGCTTCTTTGTCCTGGTCCAAGACGTCTCGCAGCAATGGAAGGGCCTGGAAGAATTCTATCGTTCCGGACAGGGTTGATGGACTGTCTGTGGTTGTAATGATTGGCTCGACTGGCGCAGACCCGGACTGGACCATGTTTTATGATAGTGGTTGGTTAGTCTTTAATGTTCTGATTGGCTCCTGCACAGTACTGTCGATTTCTCCTGCTGTTTATTTCACCTGCTGGGGGGGGTGAGCTTGTGCTGGACTGAGATACTGGGTCTTACAGCTACTGCCTTACTGGGAATACAGTTTTTGGTCATGGTGTGGGGTATGGCGCCGGAGGCGTTGTCGGTGAGGGAAGCCGGGAGTTCGGTTGAGGGGTGGGCTCCTCCCCGCTTTTCCCCTTTCCTGGGAGTAGTAGGGGAGTGTAATCTTCTCTCTCTCCCTGTGTGCTACCGTGCATTTCTGGACTTTTTCTTTTCTCTCTTCTTTCCTTCTTTCGGCATTTCTTGCTGACTCTTCTCCTCTCTTCTGGCTTCTCTTATTATCTTTCTCCTCTTTTTCTTTCTTCTCTTCTTTTCCGTGAACTGCATTTCGGGTTCTTTATGGGGCGACAGGCACATTGTCGGGGGGGGGGTAGGCCGTAGCCTCCGCATTGGTGTAGGGTGGGGGGGTAGATTTATTTTTCTTTTTGATTTTTATGGGCCTTCTTCCTATTTTCTGCGCTTTCTTACACTGTTTTCCTTTCTGGGTCTTGATAGAGGATGGTTGGGAGTGGGCGGCGCTGGGAGTGGCACGAGCGTGGTTCCTGTTGTCCGCTTTGTTTTTCTACTGTATTGCCACTCGGAAGGGGTGTTTCGTGTAACTGCTGCTACTATTCCTGCTGCCTACTCATGTGGGACTAAAGTACGGACTCGGATCTTCTTTGCACCTATCCTTCATTGATTTCTAGACTTTAAAAATTTTTAAATTAACCTTCATTGTTCCTCAGGCGTGATGGCCAGTATTCTCCAGTGTAACTGATGACTAATTATTTTCTGATATTGCCGTGCTATTGCGCCTTCGTATTGCTTGCACCTGTGCTCAACCAGTTTTCGTGGCCGGCCTCAGGGTTGTGGGCCCGTATTTGTATTTCTGTGGATGCACCAATAAAGGTTTTCAAAAAAAAAAAAAAATGTAAAGAATCCCCCCTGTACGAAACCAAACTCATGATGATGATAATTTGGTATAGGAAAAGTATTATCTTTTTAATTGGCGTTACCTTTTAAATTTGTATTCCAATGTGTTTCAACTAAGACGGTTTTACCCGTTTCCATAGAATTTCAGAAAGCGTTCGCTTCTTTAGACTATTGTATTTGCTTGCCTTTGTTCCAAGCTTGTTGACGCATTGTGCTTCAGTTAGAGGTGGAATCACGTTAAGCCTTGTTGTCACGAGCTGCCACCCACTTACTGACTTGAAACCGTGAGACAGACTGTGCTCTTCAGTTGCAGAGCAATTTGTCATTTCTCCCTCAGTAATTGTTTTAATGTGTCTTAATGGGAGCGAGGATGTTCTCCATGCACTAATGCCTTTCTGCAAAGGTTGGGTGGATTGCTGTCTCTAAATTCACAAACGCACATACACGTTCTACTTCTGTAGACCATCAAAATAAAATACCTAAAATTGCTACTAACGAAGACTAAGGAGGTAATGGATTTTGGATCCGCCAGGACGATTGGGATAGGCCCTCCCGTATTCCTTCTTGCCTGTTATTTGCTCTTTTTTCCCCGTATGTATGACTTGACTGCTATATGTACAGCGCTTTGATACCCTGATGGGTCATGTTCATGCTATATAAAACTTCTCCAATAAATAAAACTCTTCTGAAAACGATACCATTCCTTTCACAGCTGCAGAAATGTCCTGTCTGTTCTTATACACTGTTCTTAAGTTTTCCAAAGAGCTGTACTTTGGTGACTGTAAGGGTTCGAGACTCCGTGAGATCGGACTCCGAGGCGAGTCATTCATACTTGAACTGGGCCAGGGAAGACATTCAGTCACAGTGAGCTCTTCGGCTTTCAGTCAACATTGAACCAATGTGTCAACTTTGGCCTGCTGTTGAGGGCTGGTGTGACCAATAGAAAAATAACTTTAGGAAGCAATGATTGGAGAGGGCTGAGGGTTCTCCTATATGTTGAGATCCTGAACTACAGCCTTTTATTGAGTGTAAGCTGTGTGCTTCAACTGGAAGAGTGTTTGTAGTACTCTGTGCTTGGTTGGAAAGCTTCTGTTTAGTAGAGTAGGGCTGGATTGGTTTTAATGGCAAGTCAGTGATGCCATTTGTCAGAGGCCCATGGTCTGGTCTGTTATGAAAAGTTAAAGTTAACAGGGCAGAAGGTGAACTGTTAAAACTCTGTGGTAAAGCCTGCACACATGGAACCTCCCATATTACCATAGTAGACAATGATTTTGGTGTATGTTAGTTTCTCTGACAAACTCAAGTTTTGTACTAGGAGAATCCTTATTAATCCCACTTAGGAGGGGGGTGTTTTGTTTTACCAACTATAATTTTTTGCATATTTGCAATTTCATGTCGGTTTGCCACTGGCCTTGTGGGGAAGCTTAAGTGCAACAGTATGCCCAAGTAGGTTATGGTGACAAGACAGTGACGAGGCCAGATTAATTCATTGCAATTCAATCAGATGCCATGTGTCTGATCTGTTTACGATTAAAAGTTACAACAAAGGAAATAGGCCTGACGTATTTATAATGAAAAACTCTTGTTAAACCCAATAGACCTTTAAGGGTGAATTATTACTCCATGTTTAGGCCAATAGACGAGTATTTTGTTACACAGAATCTAAATTTTTAGACGAGGGTTTGGGCATTGGTTACCCCCTCTGACAGAGAATATTTGCCTTTAAGAATGCTTGTTAGAGAAAATGTATATACTGGGTCTGCGGTCTACCACTGGTAATTCATATGTGTATTCATCAAATGCCCAGTGGTCCCTTTTTAGAATTGTACCCATCGCCTGCCTTAAATTTGTGCTATGAAATATGGCTGTCTTGCATCGAATGCATATCCGTCTCCTACAGTGAGTTAACAACGACATCTCATTTTCACAGGCTGATGCAAAGATGGTGTGTGACGTGGTCAGTCGGATGGAGGATACAGAGCCCTTCTCCCCAGAACTGCTGTCCGCCATGATGAGACTCTGGGCCGATTCCGGAATCCAGGAATGCTTCAACCGGTCCCGAGAATATCAACTTAATGACTCTGCCAAATAGTAAGTAGTATATATATTTTTTTTTTTTACCCCGAACATAGTATTTATAGAATTTATGAAATATGCTTTAAATAAGAATTTTGTAAAAGGTTAGTCACTTACCATATTGTTATAAAAAAAAGTGCCGGATTCCGCTGTGGCAAAGTGTTGTGATGGAACTTGCTGCGGTTAGCGATTGTGTTACAGCCGAGTAGTTGGTAGTAGTGCATCATTTTTAAGGTTTAGTTAGACTAACTTCATCTGGGTTTCATATTGCAGTTTTGACTTTCATATTTTTTGTAAATAAAATGCTTCCCTGTTCAGTGTGTTTACGATACATTTAGTGTCTGGTTTATTTCAATGGCTGTGCAATTCAATCCTTGGTCAGTAGGATTAAGCAACTGGATATTATCATTATAATCTAATGGACATATAAACAAGTATTCTGAGTGGAAATTGATAATCCGCTATCAGCAGTGTTGCAACCCATTAGGTGTTATACCTATAAATGAAAGGCCCTGATCTGAAGCCAGTAATGCCGCACACCTACACAAAGGTGTCTACAGTTCACCTGTTTGTATTACAGAATGGAAAAACAAAAACCTTGATTTGTATAATTATAGCTATTCAGTCGCTGGACACAAGTTACATCAGTGTCAGTCACAAGTAGCCAAATGTATGCTTTTGTAGTTTTTTTAGATGAAGAGCATCGCAGTTTTCAACAAATGGCTGCGGCTAATAATGTAACACATGTTTTGCATCCAAAGTCGCGAGCATATATCCGTATCCATGGGCTTCTATTTTTATTTTTATTGATGCAGCTCTGAAACTAATGAAATGTATTAAAATGATATTGTTTTTTTATCAACTTTCGATAGGACGTTGAAATGTATGAAATTAATTGAAATGAAATTGTTTTTATTAACGGTCGAAGAAGGACCGTGGAAGTACACATTACTCATGGTCTTTTGTAACAATTTTTATTAATTGAAACAATAAAATGATATTCATTCACACGTTTTGCTACACAACAAAAGAATTTCTTGTTGAGTGCGCTAGAAAGATACTTTAGAGGCAGAGGAGCTCCTGAAAGCTCTTGGTGGAATCTTCTTCCTAGCGTAGGAGGCCCTCGTCAAATACCTGCTCTCACAGGTGAAATCTTAACCTCATCAGAGCTTCGAACGTTCAGCGCCCAGTGCTGAACGTTCGAAGAACGAATGCTGGCCCGTCGGCCAACGGTCGTGCGCACCACTGGGGAGGTAGTGCTCGTGACGACCGTTGGCCGACGGCAGCAGTTAAAGGGTTAAATAGTCTGGAGGGGGAATTTGATGCTGCATGTTTCTCTGATCAAGCTTTCTATGGCCTTCAGTGGCGGGGGGAGGCAGATGGGTCTGGTAATCCGACAATTCGAACCTTATTTTCGGTCATTTAACATAATTGAGTTTGTGTCGAAGATGGGTTCTTTTACTGTACGGAGAAAAGATTGGAGTAATATCTGCAAAGAGAAAATATGTTGTATTGAAATTTGAATGTTTGCAAATAAGGTTTTGTCCAACATTTCTGCAGGAAAAGGATGAGTTTGTGTTTTCTCACCTAGGCCGATGCTTGTTTTGTGGAGTTAATGTCATTGTTCATTTGTTATGGAGCTCAGTGTGAGGCTGAGTCAACCAAACCTGAGGGGGATCAAAGAGAAGATACATGCACATTATAAGTGGATTATTTCCCATATGTAGTGCCAAGAAGACTGCTCCCAGTCGTTTTTGAAAAACTAAGCATGCTGTGGTAATCAATAATTTTGGGTGCATAAATGAGTGACCTATGATAAATGCAGGGCTTGAAAATTAATTGCCACCAAAGTCGAATAACTTAATACAGTCGCTATACCCACATGGTTGCACTTTGATTCTGCTCCCTTGGAGTATTTACGTAAAGGTTTGCTTAATTTTAGTAACAAGTATGTTTAATGTATCAGAATCATGCCATACAACATTTTCGTCATGTAGCGCTGGGGCAGAGTCACTCGCATATATGAGGGTTCGTGGCCAGTGGTTGAGACTCCCTCCCCAAATCTGTTGCCTTTTCAATCGCACAACTGACATACAACTGATTCTTGCCCAGCCCTGCTGGCATTTCAGAGGTGATTCTCACATTATCCAGCACTGCAGATGTTTCACTCACGGCCTGATGTGTGCTGATTAATCTGACTTGGCCCCACCAGCCTTCCAAAGCTCTACATAAACAAATAAGTAACGGCAAAGCTGTCATGTGGCTGCCCCTTACCCAGCCCTGCTGGCCTTTTACTGTGACCCTGGTGTGTGACTGGCATCCTCAGTTGTGCCAACGTTTCAGAGATAATGCAGAGATTTGTTTCAATCTACTCTAAAGCGCCCCTTCATTCACAGGTCGTCTTGAAATGTGACTGTAGTGCTGCTGCTCTGTGAACCAGTTAAGGCACTTTTTAGCTAGTACCACTCTATCTTCTAAGACTTATATTTGGGCTTGTAAATCTTAATGTGAAGTACTTTTGGTAATTCACAAAGGCTGGTTGTGGGTTTGACACAAAGCGTGCTCCACTTAAGCAGACACATGACTGCCTGACTGTTTCCCCCTTATCCACCTTTTGAACAGGTTGTGACACATGCACTAAAATACAAATTATTTTAACTGCAACATAAATGGGTGGCCAATGCCTAAGTAAATGCTTCGATTACTAAAAATGATACACACAGGACAGTTTTGTGAATTGCTGTCAATACTTTAATTCATGGACTATTTCAGTACCATTAGAGATTCAAATAAGAAGTCAGAACCTGGTCACTTGCAGCAAGGTATCAGTGGTTCCTGGCCTTTTCAATGTGTAGAAGTTCAAAGGGACACTTAGTGGCAAAGTCATTTTCTCGCCACTTTGGTGAAGTGGAAAACTCAGCCTGAAATGAAAAGTATTCACCAGTGCGAGCGGCTGCCAACCGGTTTGAGGCCTGAAATAGATTATGAATTCAAAGGTGAAATAATGCCATGAAGTTGGTACTGGTGTGTCCCCTGCATGGTAGGTACATGGGCCTGCACCCCTACCCTGAGTGCCCGTCTGCATGTGAAGGGGTATCCTGCCATTTATTTGTCCCTGATGGTAAACTGATGTAGCGTGTCACGGCTAGGACAGTGAGAGGACCAGGACCTGTCCTGTGACCTGGAGGGGCTCACCTTGTGTGCTCTCTTAGTGAACAGTTGGCCACTGTCACTGCCCCGGGTGCCTCCTGGAAAGCACTAGCGGTAGTGTACTGTGATTTATGACTTACAGTGTGGCCAGGCCTTTTTCTCTTGTCAGTGAAAGCTCAGAATTCATAGGTAAGAATGCTTTCTATCTATCTATCCATCCATCTATCCATATTATGAACTATCGATCTATCTATATTACGATCTATCGATCTTATGATCTATCTATGTATCTTACGATTGATCTATCTATGGATCTGTTGTGTTTTTGGCTGTTGACTTTTTTAACATTATAAATATATATTATATCTTTTTAATTATTTGATTTGTTAATTACATGAGTTTCGTGAGACAGTGAAAACTGTCTAAACCACGCCTAAAAATGGAAAGGGATGAGAGTCACCTCTTGCCGTTAGAATCTCTCCAACATTATTAGCTTCTACTGACCTTTGCCCCCTGCTCAGCCTGACCTCTACCCCAAACTCGGGTGTCATGATTATCCATTAGGTGTATCTTGCACCTGTTACCAATATCTTAAAGCGATTTGAAATCTTTTCTCATTTGCGCCTCCCTTTCTGACACATACTCATTCATACCCTGTCCCATTTTGTGAAATGACAGCATCCAAAATGGATTTTCGGTACATTACAAATAATACAGTTTTCGAAACTGCTGCAGTTAATACAGCTCCAGAGGCTAAGGAGTAGGCCGTTTCTCAGGCAACCAATTTTCAGTACATTTTCTTTTGATATGTTTTAGAATTAGTAGGAACTGGCTGAGCCAGCATGGAATGCAGATTTTATTCCTCTAGTGGTGCTGCCTGAGGGCCTGAAAATTAATAAGGTAAAATAAAAAAAAGGGAAGAGGTCAGAAAAATGGGAAAGGAGCCCTCGAAACATGCTGTTATCAAAGCACCGTGAAATACCGTGGGCTTGCTCCTCTGGAGCAGGAAGCCCATTCACGCTTCCTGCAACATCAGACAAATCTATATAACTTTTTCATAAATGTTCAAAGCACATTATGAGCTGGAGAGGGTGTCAGAAGCATGGATACTGCATCACGTTAAATTATGAACGCGTATTGCATGTATTGCCTGTGGAGTACGCCTAACGATAAACCAAGAACTGAATTGACTGTTGACTGGATTCGTCATAGTGCCAAGATATAACAGGCATTTTTGCATGAACATGTTTGCATTCGTTAGCACATTAAACAAAAACTTTTGGCTTTGCCAGTGCCTATTGATCACAGATTGGTAAACGAGACCTGCTCTATCTAAATGAGTCACTTTCAGGTCAAGTCAAGTCAAAGATGCTTCATTCGAGTTTTTTCTCATAAAAGCAAGTACAATCACACACTTTAAAACATAGTAAGCCGTAGTGACAAATGAATTCACAATTTAAAAAATACAAGGTAAAAATGTTCAAGTGTTAAAATACAGACAATCTTAAAATACAATAGAAAACAATCAGCTGCCTAGAGACTTCTGTCTGATATTCCACGCCCATCCTGAAAATTTGGCAGTAGCTATAGTTAAAGGCAATAAAGTGCTGGAACATATGATTCTTAGAGCTACAACACTACTGGTGGTACCTAAATTCTTACACACTGGGGTAAACAAGCCCTGCTCTATCTAAATGAGTCACTTTCTAGATACTCTTTGTGGTTATTTTCAGTTCCTGCTGCACCCGCTTTGCCAAAAGCACACTCGTAATATAGAATTATTGAATTTGGACTGACCTTCATGCTCAGTCTGGTGCGCTGGAGCTTGGTGGGGGGTAACTGTTAAGGCAGCTCCACCTCATCATCTCGTGCAGAGTACATCAGCAGACCCTCTTGTTTGCTCCTGTACTCTGCACCTACACAGATAGCCGGAACCAGACGTGAATCTCTCTGATGAGATTTTATGTCTGTAGTAGCCACATCCAAGACTTGTACCGGTATCCAAGTAGGTATATCTTTTGTTAAAAAATCTTTTTATTAAACAAACCAGGAAGGACAAAAACAAAGTACAGTGCATGTATCAGTTTCTTGATACGCTACATGAGACCAGCGCAAGTACATTTGAACAACTAATAAACCGCATCTTGTTACCACTTATTCCTCGGAGAGGTCACCTACGTGTTGAACCATATGATTAAAGGGTGTACATAGCAAGCAGACATATCTTTGTTCTCTTCTGTACCATTAAGCTCCAGCTTTTACTAATGGCCGAACAAATTCGATAATCCACAAAGCCGGTACATTTAGATTATTTTAATTGAGCTGTTACAAAATTATGTGGATTTAAGGCATTTTCTTACCTCCTCCACCATCGTTGTACGAATATCACGTCTCCTTCCATTTTAAGCAGTCGATTAAAAAAATTCACAGGTAAAAGATATATATTTTCCCCAACAAGGTTGTCTGACTACATTGCTTTGAATTGCACCGTGCTTGGCTCCCTATGTCTGGCTGTCTGCTTTGAGCAGAGGGATAGCAGCAGCTAGTACCAGGCCTACACAAGCTACTCTAAAGCGGTTTTCCTGTTCATTAATTATGACTAATGCATTGACGTTGAGCAGCACAAAGGATCAAGATGATGAAATGCCTCTGTGCAAGCCCTCGTGGCTCTATGGAGACTCTTTTGGGCATCTGGTGGGGATGCAACTGGTTCTTCAATCGTGGAATTATGCGGTTATATTTGTGCTCCTACTATACTGTAAATTCGATCTCAAGGTACCATACACTAGGACTGTTCTGCACTTTTATTCCTGTACATCCCAAGTATTGCTGGTAATTAAAAGGGGAGAATTGTGGATTTCACTTCATATACTCACATGTACTCTTGGTTAAACAATACAAAACAGCAAAAGTCTGGTGGACAGAATCAATAGTCATCTCTCCTTTCTCAAGTAGCAGTTCGTCCACCTTTAGATGTTACTGTTAATTAATGAGTTTAAAGTCCTTTAGAAGAGTCGCGTTTGTTCGTGGGTGAATGCTTCTTCTTGAATTTTCAGGGCTTATTGATGTTTTAAAGAGCTAATGGGATTATCTTGCTCCATTTGTTGGTAGTTATTTTGCAGGAAGCTTCCCTAGAACGGTGCAATGTTTCTGTGATGTAACAAATATTTTTAGAACTTTCTAGGAATCTTAACTTTTAGTTAATTCCTGGGGGTTGCTTCATCTGTTACCACAAAAATTCTAAATATGATGGGCTCCTCAGAGTGCAGCCATGACGTTTACATTCTTGGCATCCGAAGAGTGCATTACATTGCAGGAGTCTCTCTGATAGGCTTCTCTAATACATATTATTGATCCTAAATCATGCTAATATTGATTAGATGTCACCAAGTGCTATTGAACTAGATAAATGCACTGAGCATTTTTCATTCACATTTACCGCCTTCGCCAGCGCGATTGCGAGGAATGAGTTAAGAAAATATAATGTGATCCCGTTCTTATTGAAATCAATTTTAAAAACTTTGCCTCTTGGTCTTGCATGGGCAAACACTTCTTTTTTTTCTTCTGTGCCAATTTAAATGGTAGCTGAACTCGACTTGTCAGTTCTCTTTGCCTTCATCTCACTTCAATGCGTAGCCTGCCTTGTGATTACCTGGATCCCAAAATCATGCTCTAACTTTTGCATATATTGACCCTGGATGAACTCCATCGCTGTCGTCTTCATTGATATTCATGAGCAACGAAAATGGCCACCTCCATTCGGAATGTTGCGACACTTTCTCAAAAAGTTGGCTAACACAGGAGGCTAGCTGGCTTTTTAATTGCAATTGCCTAACTTAGAAGATTGTTGATGTTGAAGCTTACGCTGCATTTTGAAACTAAAACAAAAACATGGAACTAGTGTAACCTTAAATTGAGCAAAGGTGTTCTGACACTTTAAGGCAGCCAGACCTCCTGTCAATCAGTGTAGTGTTTATTTATTCTGTTTTGTAAAAGGGAGGGAGAGGCTCCAGGGGGAAACCCCCTCATGGTGGCAGGAAGCTACGGAGAGGGCGACTGCTCTTTTTGTCGAAGGACAATTTTGAGACCTTTAACATTGGCATTTCTGGACCCTGGTCAATGTCAAGTACCTCTACAATAGGAAGGTGTTTCATAAATAATGACTAGTATTTGATTTTGAGAAATAGAATAATGTACCCCTTGACCCTGTCCAATCCAGTAAGGTATAAAATGTTGAGGGCAAAATGTTTACCAGAATTATCAATTGAGGGTCCGCTCCATCTTTCCGTCCCCTGAATCCACACAGTAAACATCCTCAGCAAGAGGAGACCCAGTTTTGCCCTGCCACAGCTGACACTATGCTTATACCGATGTCTGTCTGTTTTGGCCATTGCATAACCTCACAGTATGCAACCTTCTCCTGCCTCACAGTACATTGAGAGACAATTAAGAGTAGAGGTCCTCTGGAGGACTCTTTTTTTTCCAAGCCCGCAATGTTCTCCCCCTACGAGGCCTCAAGCAGAGTCACCAGCCCCATATAAAGATACTTAATACATCTCTTCTAAAGTTTTCAGTGCTTCTTATTATTATGCTCTGCCATATAGAGCTCTCAACATTCATTGATTGGGTGATCAGAGTGGTGAGAAATCGGACCATCACATCTTCAGCTACTTACCAAGAGACCTCCGTGATCTCAGATCGCAGATTTTCAACTTACATTGGAACCTCGGTCCGTAGTCTCCCACAGCCAGGGATGGACACGTCAATGGCTCCTGCATTTGACTTTCAATCTCATCAGAGAAGAAATACAGAGCTCCAGACTTTGACCATCTCTCCTTCCATCCAGACCCTCTTTCATTCTTCTTGATGGTCTCTACAGTCAGGAATGACAGAGTGAAGTGACATATTGTATAGCTTCTTTGAGAAGGGAATTGTGCACCCCATTCCTAAGTGTCTTCGGAGTAGCAAGGGTGTCACCCCTGCTAGGCTCATGTGGCAATCAGCAGAATGCATGAATTAATACATTCTGTGTACTGGAGCGAAGGTCTTGAAAGCCTTTAATTGTGTATACATCAGAAAATTATGGATTTACCTTTCTTTGGCTTCTGACTGTGTGAATTCAGTTCAGTTCAGTTCATTAACTTTATTCGGATACCTTAGTACCCATAAAATCACAAATTCATATTAATACACAGTGTGAATTACTTCCTGATTTTACTGGCTGATGAGGATGAAGACTGAATTAGAAACTTGTAAGTCAGTGGGTCTAAAGCAGAAAAAGGACTGTCCTGTGCCCCTTTTCATAGATGCAATGAACACATTTCAAAGTTTTCAGGTTAAGATCCAAATCTTACTATATCGACACGACGAACACACCAAAAGTCTCTCTTCAGAAGCAAATATATCTGAAGAGAGTGAGTGGTATTCCAGCCCTTAGCAGCCACAAAAAAAGCCTCATATGACCTTGAGTATCCAAACTATATTCAGTAACACAAGATAAGAAGAGAAACGTGTGCTGTTCACAGTGAGTGTGCTCTTGGCTTCAGAAGCCCCAAGAAATTCCTCAAAGATCCCCCTATTATTTCCTGCTGGACCACATGATTTAAAAGGTCTATATGCTGAAGGAGAAAAGGGCCATTGCAAAGGTTCTGTAACTTAACTAAGTCAATGGAATCTATTCCACTAGAATGTGGTTGGAAGGAAAGAGTCAAAGGGAAAGAATGGTTCAAAGGAAGAATCCAGGTTGAAAGATACACTGCAAAAGAAACACGCAGGATGCTGGCTCTGCATTAGAATTTCTCACACATGAAAAAAAGAGACTGAATATACTCCACAGACCTTTAGAACACCACCTACCGTGGTTCCATGGCTTGTAGTACAGACCGCTTGTTGAGGTGTCTAGGTTGTAGTCCGTACCGATATAAGGTACTGCCCTTTAGTCTAAAATCAGCAGGTTGTCTTCTGCAAGTGCTTGGCAGTGGTAGCTGCCCACCTTCCACAACTACAACATTTACTTGCACCCCTATATAAGAGAATGTCTGCTTGAAGCTCCCTCCCTGCTGAAAGATTCTTCAAGATTTTCAGAAGACAGTGCTGGCTCTTCATAATCTAGGCCTTCAAGTTAATTTCTATCTGTGTCCGTGGGTCCAGTCGTGTGCTCTAGCGCCAGGACACCTGTTGGTAGCTGTGTGCCTTAAACATGTTTTTGATTTGATTTAACTTTCACACTTATCTTAAAGATCCACTTTGTAGGGGTGGTTCTAGATGCACTGATTGTAAAGTGTATTCTTTGGAAAAGAGCCTGTTCGCTATCATTCAGAAAAGATGCAATCGCACCATGACTCATGACAGTAGGTCACATCAGTTATCTTCTAGAATTTACGTCCTCCTGCATTTTCATAATTTTTCATTTGCGTCCGTACACGTAGCCCCTACAGTGGTTTCTTGAGGACCTGTGGAACCAGAGGTCAATTGACAAGGAAGATGACCCCATTCTGTCGGGCATGGCCTTGCAGGCTCACCACTGGATGAGCAGCATACTCCAAGCTAGAAGCCAGTGTCCACTTACATAAAGATGACAGATGATTCATTGACTGGATCAAGATGTTACACGAGTGACTGGAATATCAAGGGTCTATCATCATCCTGTGCACATCTGCATCACATCAGAGTGCTAAGACAGAGGGCTTGTATCTCTGGCCCTGCATGTGTTCCTCTGTGCCAATGGATGCAGTGCAATTCTGATTGAAACTGAAGATACCCTGACCATCTATTGCCTAAACAGGCAAGGAGGAGTGAGATCAGGTGTTTTTTTCAAGAGATGCTCATGGGATCTGCCATTAGCTTATACGTGGAAGGAGGTCAGAATCTGATGGGCGTGCGCCCTTCAGGCAGTTGAGTGTAAAAGCCAATAGAGAAGAGCATGAGCGAGTAGATAGCGATTAGGTCGTCAAGGTATTCCTGAAGCATTGGGGTACTCAGCTGCTGGGTCTGAGTGAAATACAAAAAACAAGCACTGGCAAAGCCAATACCTCTAGCTTTACAGTGCGAAACGATGCCAACGGCATTAGTGCCTGCTTGTGTTGGCATATTAACGCCAAACCTTTGGTTTTAACAACACTTGCTTTTCAGTGTATGTGGAGCAGTCCAGAGTCATGGCTATAATATTAAAATGGTCAGCTGCTGTGAAGAAAACCAATTGTTTTCCCTATGCAATGCGTGCATGACAAAAATAATTGTGGGACGACTCTGTGTATTGAGAGGCAAGATAGTCCATCATGTATTGCAATGCAGGCGCTCCACAGGAAGCAGAGAGACGCACCAAATAGCCATTGGTGTCAAGTGAGAGAGAAATCCTCCCCTCGATAGAGCCAAAGCCCACTCTTGTATATTGTTAATAATAATTAACAGTAAGCCTCGCACACAGCTGTGCTGTCAGACCGAATCTAAAAATGGCAGATCTCTGTGACACATTTGCAGAACCCAACTTCAAAGAGAGTATCCTTTTGATGGACTGGTCAAGTGTTTTTCTTTTTGCCCTTTTTTACATTAACATATTCTCTGGTTTAAGGAAAATCAGGGAAGACTGGTGCACGTTGCTCTGGATTGAATTTCCAATGGTTGGTTCCAGACTTGCTTCATCTCTTAGAAGCTTCTACAGTGTGATTGCTATATAGCCCAGATGTCCTGTCCAGGGCAAAAGGCACAACCTACCATGACTAAACTGGACTGCTTGGTTTCGGAGTGCCTACAAAATGGCCACTGAGTCTGCATCTGACCTGCATGGGAATGTTTGTGGGAGTCGGAGCTTTAAGTGGGCTGGGTCTCACCGGTGCTGAACACCGTCAATATTTTAAAGCGGGCCTCGAAACGGGTCTCTATCGGGCTCTGTTTTGTGCCCTGACACAGCTGGTCCGTTTTTTCCCAGACTGCATTGACTGCAGGCACATCAGATGCGCGCTCACTCACACTGCTCACTTCTCATTAGTGGAGAAGTAACGGCATGACGTCGTACCAGGTGAGCGTTGTAGGGGAAGGGAAATCTTCTAAAGGGAGTCCTTTTCTCTCTGGACTTCCCTTCTCTTTTTGAATCTCAGGAGCAGCAACATTGTCGTGGCGTCACCAGGGCTTTAAGTGGAAGCTTTTTCAATATTATATACAAGCCATAGTTGCTGCTTATTTATCTTATGCAACTAACAACCATTGACAAAGCCAATAGCCCTACCTTGTTGTAGGTATGATGTTATTTGTTGTACCATATATCTAGATGCACTGACAAAAACAGCAAAGTACAAGTCAGCCAGCACACTATGCTAAACACAGATTTTTAGCTTATGTGATTTTTAAGGCACGCCCCTAATTATAAAGACCACGCCCTGATGGGAGTGCAGATGGTGCCTCACTAAAAACACAGACCCCAGGACATCAACTAAATTTTCTTCTTATACTTCTTTCTGCACTATTCAAATAATCAAGGATATATTTCCTGTTGGGGAACTTAGCATAGTCCTCTCAAAATAGAAGATAACATCTTCATTTCTACTATTTTATTTACCCTGGTTTTGTCAGGGCCACCTATTGAAAACCCACCCTAATACCGCCTCAGACTTGTGCCTTTGTTATCTGTCCGCATGCGGCCGGCTTTCACCCCTTGTACAACATATTGACCTCTTTTTGTTGTATTTCAGTTTCCATTAGCCAATTTCAAAGTATTCACTTCACTTGACAACATATGATAGTGTTCTTAGAATGTGCGCTCCACAAATCAGTAAACAGGAACAGCTCAAGGGTATTTTCTGGTTGACATTAACACTTAACACAGAAAGTGCAGCATTCAGCCATGCTTGCGTCTTGTCCCTTGTGTTGAAGCCTTCGCTCTTTTCTACAATGTAACCCTCCGCAGGGTCATAGAGGATTCACATCTGTGGACAGAGGTGACTCTAATAGTGCCATTGACATGGATGATGTTAGAATAAATACCTTCATGTGAGTGCTGTGGCTGTCCTTAAAACCACCAAGACCTGTGCATGCTCGAAGCCTGACTAAAGAACTTACAGGCATAGAGTGGCTCTCCATAGAGCACTAGAACAAAGCACAGAGAGGTGCCTTCCCTTAAATACTCTTTCCACATCCTTAGTTAGAGATTTGGAGATATGATCATAGGGAATAGTGAGATTCCATTGATAAGTGCCAACATGTTCCCTGTTCATTTCAGAAGATAGTGGATGAGTGTGTGTGGGTGTGTGTGTGTGTGTGTGTGTGTACGTGTGCGTTTGTGATTTTTATTCACTCGCCTTCTTAAACTAATCCTTGGTGGACACTCTGCCCCGTACGTTTGCACCTTCTGGGTGATCTCCAGTTATTTAGGGCCAACACACGTTGTACTGTCAGATGGGTTGCAATGGCGTAACGAAAGTTGAAGGGCACCCCCCTGCAATGTACACGGAGGGACCCCTGCCCTGGATTTAATCTGGAGCGCTCAGGCCTGAGTACTGTGCCGACCGGGCCCCCTGCAGCTTGGGGGCCCCCTGCACCGTGGGGGTTGTGGGGGCCTGTGTTACGCCCCTGATGGCTTGCCTCCTTTATAAATCTTTTCAAAACGATTGGTAGTAGTGTTCCTGTTGTGGCTGGGGTATAGGGTCAGTGTAGGCATTCAGTATTTCTTAATGTTGTAGTTCATATGTATTGTTATGTTATATGCTACGTGTATCTGTATAGTGCCCAACTGATGTGGAAGTGTATCCTGGTGCCTTATTGCCCTATATACAGGGCCACTGGAACTCTGCTATCGTGTGGCTGCAGCATTTTTCGCATAGTCATGGATTTGCCACATAATTTATCATCTGCTTCATAATCTGCCGATTTTAAAAACAAAATGTTATTTCTAGCTCAGACGGTTCAGAAGTTATTAAAAATGCAGTGACGCATATTGCCGCACAGTTGATGGCCCTGTGCAAAGGTTGACTGGTCACCTTTCTGATGCTTACTGCCATAGTTAGGCATTAAAGTGGTACTTCTGAGGTGCACCTTATGCTCAGAAATTGTTAACAAGTGTAAGAAGCATTGGCAATGACAATAGATCTGGCCTATGAATGCACTGTCAAGCTAGACATCAAAATCCATGTAAGTTAATGACTGCCCTCCTCCCATCTGTGCTGCTGCTAGAAACTTTAAATTATCTAGTTATCTAAGACACTTTAATAACATTGCAATGGCATGTGTGTGCCCTTAAAAGTTCAAGCTCAGGCAGGTGGATAAATAAACAAAATAATCACAGCTGTGTGGTGGGCAGGCACTTTTATTGTTGAAGTACACACCTTATGGCCAATCAAAACATGTACCTCTGGCTCCCAACATGTAGGCGGAGGTCTCAAGCCAGACCATAAAAATGCCAAAAAATGAATCCATTCTATAACAAAATGTGCATTATTACGCTGCATATTTTGCCTTGTCTTGCTAGATAATTTAGAGAATCTTGTCCTATAATTTGGCCCTCTCCTGTCGCGTAATTCCAGTAGCTCTGCCTAAATAATGTATTTTTTGTAAGGTTAAACACATTTTACTATAAATCCCTCTGTGGCCCCTGTATGAGAGGCCTGTGATACACCGTTTTAATATATATATGCCTGTACATTGTGTATCTTGAGTGAAGCATGCTGCTGTTGCACAATTCAGTAAGGTTTTTACTACCAACCATCCTTCTTTTATGTGGGCCCTACATATAAGATAGCCGAACCCTCTGCTGTCTCTCATAATATTTGTCCCATACTGCACCTTTATAGGACACACCATAGACAAGGACGGCTGTCACAGTTCTATAGGCATATGACTCTTTCCAAAAGCTGTCAGACTTGGTTTGTACTCTACTATGCTGTTGCTAGCCTCCTTAAGTCTTAGATGATATATATTAGCCAGGTTCCACTCCTTTCTCTACTAATGAAGTACCTAACTAGCGTTTCTCCCAAATCATGCTTTCTTAAGTATTGAGACTTTGATCTCAGTCATGGTAATGAAGGCTGTGAAAAACACCTGATGTTGTGAATAACTTCACAAACTCCGAGTCAACAAGGTGTCTGAATGATGCCATTTATTTGAGGGACTGAAGTTTCCCCCCTCAAAGTTTTGTATTTGCAGCTATACATCACTTCATACCCCTGACGAGGTGCCAACGCGTCGGTGTGTGGAAGACTGTCTGGGATGCGGCCTGTATGGGAAGTGTTTCGATGCCCTGCGTGATGACCAGAGTTGTTCGCATATTGTGTTTAGTTGCTGCACCAGTGTTTGACTCGAATTAGAAAGAAGAAGATCAGACATTTAAGCTTTAGTAGTGGGTGTAGAGAGGTGTAGAAAGTATGTGAGTGCAGTGTGACCTATGATAGAAGTGTGTTTAAGTAGTTTGTTTGCAGGAATCTCAAGAAATCCTGTTGCTGCAAGTGTATAGTTGCACATATGCATGGGTGGAGGAGTAAGAGGTAAGAGACACAGTTGTAAATCTACATGTCTACTTCCAGTTGTCCAGTGAGAATGAGCTATAAACGCTAATTCTGTGAATCTAAGTGCTCCTACTGAAGTCTTGAACCCCTTCAGGTGTCACCCTTCAGGAGAAGTGTGGCTCAATGGTTAGAGCGGCAGACCCTGATGCAGAGGTCTGGCCCGGACCAGGGTTCAATTCCCACCTCGGCGGGTCTGGGGCTCAATTTCCCCGGACCTGATAATTCTCGCCTCGGTGCCTGACCTAATCATGGGTTCACACTCTGGAACTCTGGGCAATAGCTTGCTTAATCTCCACAACGGCCCCAACGGCGCTAGGATGCCTGGCTTCACCTTGGGGGTGCCCAGGAGTGAGCACTTCACAGGGAAAGGCCAGGAAGGGTTCCACAGCGGTATGTGCACAGCGCCTTGAGACCCCTTCGGGGGTGATGAGTGCGCTACATAAAAGCACTACATTTACCCAGCAATTTCTCATAGATGTCTCCCAGTACACCTCACACCACTAAGACTCTCCCCAGGAAACAAAATATCTGACCGCTGTAATGACTCGCCAGCTTTTTGACTACTTTTTTAGCTCGTTAAACGTTCAGATGCAAAGCTTTTAATTGAGCCGAAGGGGTGACAGCATGCGTCTTGGAGTGGATGGAAGGACCTGCAGTGATGAAGTGCGCGAGCAGAAGCTGGGGCCTCGGGCTTGATGTGTGCTGAAAAGGAAGCGTTACCACCGTGAGGAAGTCAAGGTCAGCTAGCTGCAGCAGACGCTAAGCCCACTGGTGATCACGTAATGGACTCTGCCTCCAGCAGTTAGCCTCCGACATGCTGCGGATTTGTTCCCCATGAAGGCTTCTTTCTTTGTTCGCCCTGGGCCCGCCTGCCACGCTCTCTCTGAGCTCTTACAGAGCAGCGCTGATGCATTCTGGGAGGACCGCACTGATGAAGGAAAACATGGCTGAGGCACTGGAACGGTTGCTCAGTGTGTGATTTGCGTGAAAAAAAGGGTGAGGGTCAGGCGTACAACGGTCATTGGACTGTCAGGGCTTCAGCACCCCCCTCCTCTGACCAGGTGCCATGGGCTGGGCTCAGACTACTGACCAGTAACCCAGGGTATTGTACTGCCTGTCCTAAAGCCCTGGAATTCACAGGGCAGAAAAGAAACCTCTGCAATTAGGTTTTGTTCTTTCATTTAGCAGCTTACCCTATCGAGCCCTTTCATGGCTTAGTCGTTGCATCCTTGCATGACAACGGCGAGGAGATGGGCTCTGTGATAGGTAATGGGTGCGACGTTAAGGCAGACCTCGCTGTCCAGGAATGAACAGTAGGGTAAAAATCAAGCATTTGCAATGCTGTAGGTCTTGCATTTACAAGAGTTTGAGCTATTGCCATTGTAAAATGCAATGACTTTCATTTATGTGTTGTTTTTAAGACTGTACTTAAAGTCTACCGGGTAACAACACATGTAAGATGGGGTGTCGCCATGGGAGGTTACAAAATGAGACAAGGCAGTACTAAGGAGGAATTACTAATCCTATTGACCAATGAGCAGCCACAGTTTCAGTGGACAATGACACAAGCCAATGAAAAATATGGGTGGAGAGTGGGCGGAGCTTCAAGTCCCTACCTGAATACAGCATGCCTCGCAGAGCAGCGCATGCACTGCCCAGGCTCGACTTAAAAAATGGAATAAGCTCCATCCCCAATGGCCATTTCTTCCTTTGCACAAACTGAAGGGTGGAGGCAGTTAAATTTAATTTGGAGTGATGATAGAATCATGCAGAGTTACCACCTATTTCATGTAAAAATATGGACTGAGCTTGTATTTGAATATCAATTTGTGGAAAAATCAGATGTATGCCTTTTATTTTCCCATTCCGCCTTCGTTAGCTTTAATAATCATTTAGTGATTATGTACATTGCTTGGAAATAATTTAGCGCAATTTATACTTCCATGAACTATTTAAACTTTTTATTTATAACTGGAATAAATACCAGCCTTTGTTGAGGTTCCACCTTTTCTGTTATCGGCCTTTTCTTAAAAATACCATTCATTTTAGTAACAGATTGGCCCGGTGGCACGCCTATGAAACAGTACATCATGGAGGGAAAAATTGGATGTCGGTGGGGCAGAACCGTTGAGACAAAATAAGAAGCTGGGGGTGCAAGAGAAGGGTCATGGGTAGGGATGAGTGTATGAGGGGTATAACCAGCGATCACATGTAATCAACAGAGGCAAAGAGGAAAGAGAGAGATGGGTGTATGATAGAGGTGGACAAGCCAACAAATTAACAGGGAGGGCCGAGGCAAGTTTCGGGTTCAGATTTTAGAGCCTGTGGTTGAGTCGAGCCCTGAAAATGTTTGCTGTGTTAAGCATACAACCTAACGTAAAATAAGTTAATCACTTCAAAAAAATGTTTTAAAGTGTATTTCTTTAACACCTTGCGTGCTAGCGGTTTTCCCGCTGTGTGCTGGGCTTTTGAAAAACCAGCGTTACATGACGAGCTCAGCGCGTCATGAGTGTACGAGAGGCGTAACTCATGATGAGCTGAGCTCGTCATGAGCATAGAAGGGGTTAACATGTGGAAGCTTTGACATAATAGGGCACATTATAGCACTACACTGAGAAGTACTTGTTAAAAGTGATCGTTTTGTACAAGTGGTAGTCTGAATTCACATATTTGAAAGCGCTCTCAGACACAAAAATGTAAGAAAAAAGAGTTTTTGTGAAATACAATATTTACCTTAGATCATATGATTTAAGTGTGGAAGACACGATTTATCCATGGTTTTTAGTTTCATTTTGCACAAATCAGTCAGTAAATGAGTATCTATTTGCCTTTCCTTATGTTTAGGCTTTGTTTTTACATGTTTGTGAATTTTTCTAAAGTTTTAAAACAATTGTGCAAACTCGACCCAAAGGTATTGGAGCGCCTTACTTAAGCACCAGTAACATTACACAACGGCACACGTTATTTAGAGGCACAGAGAGATAAAAGGATTTACGTAGAATGTTGAACCAACGCTGAGACTACCGTAACACCACACCTTAGGTAAAGGATGACCGGTAGAAGCCACATGAAAGCTCGGCTCAATATGGTATCGAGGTACCAATAGGACGTCGAGCTGAGCCAGAGCCAAGCTTCATGCTCAAGTCTGGCTCAAGCTTTCTGTGGCTTGCCCACCTATAGTATATGATGGGCAGAACCAGCAACAGATGAGAGATTCAGGAGAGATGACAGTGAAAGAATAGGGCATTAAAGGGAGAGGTGGATATAGGAGAGTTTATAACGAGCAAGAAAAGATCAAAGGAGAGGGACGAGAGAGGTAGATGTAAGAGTTGGAGAACCAGCAAGAGAAGAGAAACTGCTGGGAGGAGAGAGGTAGATTGAGGAGATGCGAGACAAGAGGTGGATATAAAGGAGACAGAACCAGCAAGAGCAGGAAAGAGGCTTGGCAGAGAGATGCCAGGGGGAATACTCTAGACTCTTGCCTGAGACACCTCCTGGTCTGTCGTGAGAATCCCATTGGGAAAGGAGCAAAGGCTGTTCTTCCTGCAACTGTGAGTAGATTGGTCATCACATTGCAAACAGTCTGTTGCAAAGAAAGTGAGCTTCTGCCATTGTACCTGAGACTGCTGTCTCACTACACCGATGCAAGTTAATGCAGCCTGGTACGTCCTTAGGCTTCTATATGATAGCCACATATGTTACCGCAGGAGATGCACCACTGTGACATAGCAGTATTTAAGCCTGAGTAGCCTAACAAACAGAAACAGAGGGCATCAGCATCTCCACACGAATGCCAAATTGCAAAAAGTGAGAAAAAATCGAATTTCCTTAAATTCTTGGCCAAAGATGCAGAAAGAAGAGCTAGTATGAGCAAGAACCAGATTGTGGTTCTCCTTGAATGAGCTGGGAACCCAAGCACCGAGCTGTTTTTGGGAGAGTAATGTAGCACAACAGTTGTAACCAATGTCCTACCAAGTTCTTCTCAATTGAACGAACACACATAATTCTTGTATCACCATTGCCACCCGGAGCACCAATCATACCTATAATTGCTAACCTGTTAAACTAATAGGCAACCGAGATGTTATCCTGCGAAAATGTGTGAGGCATGCACGCCTAGGCCTTAAGCCCAACACCCAAGGTTCTCCCGCCTCACTACCAGCCTGTGCAAGTAGGGAGATCTGGAATATTTGTACAGTATGCCTCAGGAACGAATTTATTTCAAGGTAATCTCAAATAGTATGCTAATGGAAAAGGAGTCCCAGAGAAGAGAATGAATTGCCCATGGTCACATAGTTTGGTCAAGCTGGGTTTCAAACCGCTTTTATTTATTGCACATTGCGAAATTATTACACTGCATGGCTATCGTATTTTTCACCTTCTGCTTTGATGGCATTTTATTATTGACCCAAGAGGCAAGTCAATGGTCTGTGTCTCCTATATAAGGTCTTTATTGTTGTTATAGCTGGAGCAACATCATGGTCTATTAAACCATATACAAGACAATATTTTGTACCGTGTGCACCCTGAGCTGAATTATCTCAAGGTGCTCCTGAATGTGATGATAATGGAAAAGGAGTAACAATGAAAAAAAGCAATTTTCAGGGTCACACAGTTTTGTCAAGCTGGGAAACCAGGCCCTGTTGATCACGGCACCACAACTAGTTTTGCTTTGGATCCCACTAAAGCATCTTGACTAGCCAGTGTTACTTAGACAATAAGTGATGCAGAACCTCAGATTTTTCCTATATAACTGTCTGGTGATGCAACAACAAAAGAGTATGTTTCTGGAAGTTAAGAAATGACCCCCTTATTCACACATCAAGTACTTTTTATTGTTCCCAGTAGACCTTAAAGTCCTGCGCAATAGGAAATCTCACTTCTTCACTGGTTCATCAGTAGAGTGGATATGGGCTGAAGCACTCACAAACTGTGGAAAGCCTAAGCACTAATCCCATTACAGGCCAAGATTATGATCGCAGTTACTCGGCAGACCATCCTCTACTCTGCACAAGCTGAGAGGGTTGCAGTGGTCACACCTCATGAATCCTTGAGCTTGACCCGCATCAGTGATTCAGGCGGAAGCTCATTGGCTGTTGGTGGTGACACAGACATGTCAAGACACTTCCTTGCAGGTGAGACTAGTGGCGGTAGCTGAGTACTTAAGCAAATCAATATCAGACCTTTGCCTGCTCCTCCTTACTCTTGCCTGTGGTATGTAGCCCATGAGCACTCCCATGTGGAAAGTGAAGGCGGCAGAGCTGCAAGATGCAGCCTTTCAGGGGACTGTGAGCCAAAGTGGACTATTCTTGAGAAAATTAAGAAAAATCAGCAAGCGTGCTGACAGACTAGGAAGTGTTGCCTGTTATCATTTGTCACTAATGTTGATGAAACTAGAATTAGAACCAGAAATGCCACATTATGCTAGCTAAACCTGGTGGATGTGTAGTAAAATACAGCAGTTACCATTTGCTCTACTAAAATGCCTTGAATGACGGGCATAATCTTCCAGTAAAATTTGTTAGAGGACCAGTGTGCTTTAAAATGCACTATCTGCCATGTATTGACCACAAACCGACCCCTATGCACATTAGTACAAGAACTATACCAAGGACAGGATGTGGCAATAAGGCCAGAGCAAACACCTGAGGAGCCGGGGAACCAGGTTTGAGTCTCAACATCGGCTCAACATCCTTTGATTCTGGGCAAATCACTTAGGGTTCAAGGGCGATGCAAAATCTTGATTGATATTTGCCACGCCAGGCCACTGCATGGCTCGATAAATGTGGGAGGTGATACATGGGTGGAGCATGGGTGTTCCCAAACAGCCACCTATGTATTTTGGCTCATTCCCAGATTTACCATTGGTGCTAGACCTGGGAATGCGTCAAAATCCTACACCCTCCCAGGGGGAGGCGTAACAAGGAGAAATATGTTTATCTCTCCTCTTTTTTTCCTCTTTCTACGTGTGCTGCATTTTGCAGCCCACATAGATAGAGGAAAATGTCTCTGAGGCGTGTTTTGGGGACTGTGCCCCTTCCGGCACAAAACAACCCTGCCTACAACACGAGCACCCTTGCACCATGGTCCAAAATTGTGCCCGCGCTAGGAAAGGACAGGGATGCACCATACAATGTTAAATACCACACATTCCTGCCCTTTCACACAGCGCAGCAATGTGGCTTGCTGTGCTGCGTGAATTTATGGTAAATGTGGCCTTTATTGCTGTGCTGCGTGAATTTATGGTAAATGTGGCCTTTAATCTTCCAATGCCTCAAACATAAATGAATGTGACCTTGTGTAATGCAGCTGGTGCTCATGTAAAGCGCTCTAATACCTTCAGGTCGAGTTTGCGCTATATAAAACTGCAAAATAAATAACGGGATCCCCCATAAACTATTTTAACCCCTTCCCTGCGGGGGTAATTCCCCCACGGCGTGGGGGGTGAGCCCGGCGCCGCGGTGCTCGTGACGAGACCAGCTCGTCATGAGTCACAGTGGAGCTGTGCTCATGACGAGCTGGTCTCGTCACGACCCCGCCCACTGATTAATTCGCCCGAACAGGCAGGAAATCAATCGCGCGTGGGAGGTGCGGAGCCGTTATGACAAGATCAGCTCGTCATGAGCACAGCTCCACTGTGACTCATGATGAGCTGGTCTCGTCATGAGCACGGAAGAGGTTAAGCCTGAGGCTGAATTTGACTTTGCCTCCTGCTTTCAAACTGTCAGCCTCCACCCTTAAAAAGTTTGGTCTAGTTGCGCCCCTGATAAGGGTCAGTGTTTGTGGTGTGTTTGCCTACTCTGACATAGATACATATGAATTACTGATTCAAGTGTGGCACCTCCGTAGTTACGATTTCAAACATTAGTCAACCGGATAGTTTTTGGGGTGTATTTTTTATCGATAGTAACTTTGGCACATTTGAAAAGTCTGCGTGGAATTTCGCAAAAACGTACATATACATTTATTTGATCTTGGAAATTTTCCTGCTGATTGGTCGCTGAAGAGCTACTATGGGCTAGCTACGAATTTGAGAGTCCTTGTTTCCGTGGATTGGGAAGATTTTGCAAAGTTGGCTTGCAGTTTCAGGCCAGGGGCGAAGCTATCATTAGTGCAGCAGGTGCAGTGGCACTGGTGCCCTGAGATGAAAGGGTCAGACTGTACACCAAATATGGTTGCATTTTACCACCCACCTACTGATTAGGGATGCTTTTTTTTACCTTTGCTATTATTAGGAACAGTTGTCCCTCAGTGATTCCATTAATGCAGAAAGAGCCCCTCTTCAGTGTGCTTTTTGTAAATCAGTCCAGAAAGAGACCCAACATTAAAAATAGAACTATATTATCAGTTGGAACCGAAATATGAATCTTGAGATTGGGCCTTTGAGCAGTTTATATTTTGTTAGGTTTGACAGCCAGTTTGAAGTCCCTCCTATTAGTAAAACAAAATGTTGGTCATGTGGCGAAACGTTGAAGTCACTAATCCCGAGGGGAAGGAACTAGGACACACCTCAGATGTGTGTAAAATAGCAATTTTACGCACATCTGTACAAAGTTTAAATGTGTAACGGATTGTTAGCAATATGAACATTATGTATCGCCCTTTCACACAAGGGGCCTAAAACAAATGTTATTTAATCCAACTCCACCTAAAGTATACCAATTTTGGTGAGCTGGGCAAACCATAGCTTGTAATGTAAATGTAAATGTATTTGAGCTTATATAGCGCACAGCTACCCGCAGTGGGTTTCCCAGCGCTTGCTTAGGGAGCCCGTCCTGGTATTCCCCTGTGAGATAACCCCGGCAGGGTATCCACAAGGTGAAAGCCAGGCATCCCACCGCGAGGGGCCGTTGTGGAGATTAAGCAAGCTATTGCCCAGAGTCGCAGAGTGTGAACCCGTGAGTCGAGAAGGCACCGGAGCGAGAATTATCGAGTCCGTGGAATTTTTAGCCCAGGACCCGCCGAGGTGGGGAATTGAACCCTGGTCCAGGGCCGATCTCAGCTTCCGGGTCTGCCGCCTCTAACCCCTGAGCCACACTTCTCCAGCCCCACCATGCAAACTGTACCTCACACCCAAATAAAATAACACTAACCTTGCACATGGAGCCACAAATTACATCTATGACGTATCATAGTCAACTTACTATTGATTCAATCAAATCACCAAGGATACAGTGTAAGATTTTGTGTGGCTAGGTCTTAAGTAACTATGTGGTGTGGTTAGGTCCTCTTATTTATTGGTATAAATGTTGATTGATCATCAGCATTATATTTAGGGTGCAAGTTATATTTTGTGTGGACACAGTGAGTTTGATTTGCTCAGATAGCAATGACTGGCCAGTTTAAGGGTTATTGTATTTTGTTCAGATTTTCGAACTTCACTTTAACTATGGGTGTCCGAGGGAATTACTAAGGTTCCTTTTGTTAATATGTGTTAAAATCTTATGATCAGACTAAGCCATAACTTACCATTATCAAGGTTTTTTCAGTGTTTTATTTATAATGAATTATATACGTCTCCAAACACACAGTTCATCAGTCGTTGCTTCACTTCGTTACGGGTGCATCCTCGGATTATATAAGTCATACAACTTTATTGCATCCATCCTCTGCTGCGCTCAACCTCCAGTCAAGTGCAGTGAGGTTACTGGTCAGCAACCATGCCCTAAGCCCAATGTCCCTTGCACAACATTGTTGATCAGACCAATGCTCAACTTTATGTGCTCCCATCCCATGCCGTACTTTGTAAGTGACGTGCATGCGTGAGTAGCTGGATGTGCCTGCTCTCATGCCAATGAACCAACCGTTTATGGCATTTGCCAACGTGTAGCAAGCCCTCGGCCTAGAGCCTGGTTTGGGGCCAGTCCCTGTACCGGCCTCTGAACCAGCTCTGTGCAGCCCTCGGCCATGCATTGCGGGCTCGAGGCACCGGGTCAGTCCTATGACAAGCTTTGGAGCCTCCCCTGGGTCCTCAATGTACAGTTTCTCTGTTTTTTGTGTATATCTTTTTCATGCTTTACTAGAAACCCCCTTATATAATATTTTTTAATTGCGGATCTGCTTGAATATAGGGATTCACAAATACCATAAGAAAAAGCAGTGTGTGCCTTTGTTTTTATTTAATTATTTTTTACTTTTGGGGACTGTATCTTCCCTTTTGGGGTCCCCGCCAACATCCTTCCTGAGGTCTGGATACTCTCACAGCATCCTTGACCGTCTCACATTTTATTCCAGGACACTTGATTCTGTGCCTGTCATCCTGTAACCGTGACAGCAATGAGAGTTTCCTGATCTTTTTGCCAGCCAAACAGATTGCCAGGATCTTTGACTCCATAGAGGACCCTGGATCCTGCATTAGATAAACGAAAACAATGGTCCTTGTTTCATTGGGGGCTGTATGTTTCGATAATCAAATCCCACTGCATTTGTTTATTGTCCTTGGAGGATTGAAGGATAGCCTTCAGCAATTTCATGGACAAGATATTCAAAAAATCATCCCCTACTATAGAAGTAAAGCAGACACTTTTTTGATACACAAATCTAACAAAACTAACTGATTGAACTGCACTGCTGTTAGTAAAGTTCTATCTTTATATGAAGTTTGGCAGAGGTTTTTTTAATCAGTTTCTGCTGTAGCTGTGAAAAAACACTTCTGTAAAAAAACAGCCCCATACAACTCCTGCCTCCTCCAGCTTGATCTGCACTACATTTGCTGTGCTAAAACGTACCCGGATGGACCAGGCAAGTGGTAGGTTTTGTGCAGACTCGCCAAACGGTATCAAAGTTCTAAGAAACTCAAGAGTCCTTTTCAGTGAAAACTGAGACTTAACCATAATTGTAGAGCCACACTAAAACTGTAAAATGAAGATACATTTATATAATTTTTGGTACGATAACTATCAACATTAATTAAAATAAAATGAAAAGCATAGCCATAAACTTAAATATGTAACTAAGTGTGTGACACAAGCACAGTTTAATTGAAGAATGAGATTTCTTTATAACAGTACTGACACACCTGACTGTAATTTATATGGGGCATAATGCTTTTCTTATTCTATAGCAATATTAAAGAATGTGTTACTATGCTTTTAATGTATAATCAAATTTAAGTAACAGTGAACTTTGTTATGATAGAGAAGTATGCAAATGTGTAGCTTAATCGTGGAGTAACAGCGCACATTTTTATACTAGATTATGCATCCTAATTATACGACAACACACGGCTTCAAAATACTGGCAGTCCATATAAGGCTACAGTTTTGTAGTAGATCATCCATATCCACATCCAGAAAAAAGTCCCCACTTGGTCCATGTTGCATGTTGCTTCTCTGCAGTTCTCCACAACATGAGAACCGAACCCAGCATTACAGCTTTGTAGCAGTGGAGTGGGTTTGCCAAATGACTGCCTGAGGCCTTCAGAAATAATGTTTAGAAACCCTAATACTGCAATAGAATGGACTTGGTTCCCAAGTACTGGCTTAACAAGTACTGGCTTAACCCTTGTTCAGGTACGTGGTGGTGACCGCGGTCGTGGAGCCACCAAAGACTTCATGCACCGTAGCGTCTGGACATCATTTTGAGCGTTGGTCAGGTGTTGAGTTGGTCCACATGCCCAGTAGTTCCTTCATAAGACAAGGCGGTGCCACTCCATCCGCATTATTCAGCATGACACTTACAGTGATGTCACAAGGCCCTCGCACTGTCGTTTTGCGAAACACCGAACTTGTCTGTAAACACCGGCTGTCTCTGTTAACCGCGAGCGGGTAAACTGCATGCTGAACATAGAACACTGATGGCACAAAACTGCGCTTGGTCAGCGTCCAAAATCCTAATCCTTTCAATAAAGCTAGGTTAACAGATGCCTTTAAGCCAGTGCCTCACTAATGGGGGGAAGGGCGGGAAGCTGCGGTGGCCTAACCAGTGTTATTAATGTAGAGATTAATTTGCTCATAAAAAAAAATCATTTTTTTTTTAAAACGAGGGCAAAGGATTTGAAAGCCATATTTTCATTTGTGTAATATAAAAGCAGGAAAAAATTAATAACGTTATCTTAGGATTCAAAACAGACTAAACATGTCCTTTACGCCTCAACGAACAATTTACAGTAATTAATTGAATCGGGTCCTTAATTTCCATAGCCTGGATGATAAATGAACTCTAGAACCATTGCCCAAGCCTCTTGATGTAATGTCAAATTAAGTGGAAGAGAACACACATCCTAAATAGAAAACAAAAATGACAACATTTTCCCCCTTGAAACAACAAAACATATTGTAAGTGTCAGTCTGCTTTTGTATTTTTTCTTGTTCCTAGTCTTCTTGCTCTGTTACCTCCTGACTTTATTTCTCTTCCTCTGGTGTTTATAATCTGAATTGGGAAACAACCTTTACAACGAAGCCTCACCCATGAAATGCCTTTACCATGAAGCCTTAAGCACGCATGCGATTTTACCAAGCATGCCTTTACCATCCAAACCTTTACAACGAATATGCCTTTACCACGCATGCCTTTCCCACTAGCGAGGAAAAGGCTAAAAGGTGGTAAGAAGACAGACTTTGTGCTGTATTTTCTTGAAACTTTAGAAGTGCTTTGTCCTCTACCCATAACTTTCTAAAGTTTACCTCTTGGTTTGTGCGCTTTGTACTTTAAAACTGCTGTTTTTTCCTCTGCCGTGACTGTTTAAATTGACCTCTTAGTTTGTGTGTTTTGTACTTTAAAACTGCTGGGTTTTTATTTCTCTCCTGGTTTTCCCATATTTTGTCCTAAAGTCTGTTTGAAGGCACTCCACCTACTGCTTCCCTTTTGTCCTAGCAAGGGAAAAGGCAAATTACACCGCAGAGGATAAGCAGAGTGTGCTTGGAGACTGCTTAGTCTGCTCTCAAGGTTTAAACTGTGTTTGGAAAGTGTTTGTAGCACTCCTTTTTGGGTAGAAGAGTGAATTGTTTAAGTGCAAAAAGCAGTATTTTTAGTGGCTTACATTTGGCCCTTACGTGCAGAAATTTGAACAGGAACTCCAGAGTGTGGATTGAACCTGTCTGTCTCCAAGGAGATTCTGACTTCAGGAGCAGCTCCCAGCCCCCTGTCCAGGAGCCTGTGTTATGGTCACATGCCCCTTATATAAGTTCCCTACTGGTTGTTACATCTGTGCTCTGATTGGTTCCTGTAATCTAGGGGTTCTATTGGACTTATGGTCAGGGTTCCGATTGGCTGATAGCTTCGGGGTTCTGATTGGTTCCTGGGGATAGGGTTTCTATTGGACTTAGGGTTTGGTTTCTGATTGCTAGGGCTGTGATTGGTTTTAAGGGCCTGGCTCCTACTGGCCCTCTAGCTTAGGCCTAGTGTTCTGATTGGTTAGGCTCCCAATGGCCAAAGGTCACCTGACCTAGAGCTATTAAACCTTGGGGCGGATAGGACAAGGGCAGTTGCCTATTTGGGCCGGAGAGGACAAGGGCAGTTGTGTGTTTAGGCCTGTTTGGGACAGGTCGGGCCAAGGGCCTGTAATGATGCCTTTTATCCATTCAGCAGCAACCACCTTAACCTGTCAACATGTTAACACTCTTACAGCAAATGCACTTTACTACTTTACTACAAATAAATCCTAAACACATTTCAATGTCTCAACAACCACTCAAATCCCTACAAACCACACCTGTACACCCTTCTACCCCAACTACAACACAATGGTACCATCGCTTTTCACACAAAACACCACTCTGTCCTATACGATTAACACATCTACACATCACCAACACAACACAAAGCCACATTATACATACATTTAATTCATCCAGACACACACTCCATTCATACACAATACCAGCTCTACCCTTTACTTACTCCTAATAGACCCCTTTCAGTCACCACCAAACCTCTACTCAGCCCTTCATGATATCATCATCCAACACCCTCCTCTTCTTTTTACCAAAAACATACAACCAAACAATCCTTACACTCCACCACACCACACATATGACCTCTTCCAGCTATCAAATCTGACACAAACATAACTCTTGTCCATCCCCTCTCACCCACACACCTTTCCAAAACACATCACCACTCCCTTTACATTCAACTTCCACTCACCAACAATACTTTACATATAAATCCTTCTCAGAAAACCACTACATCATTATCTCCTCTCACTACTCCACAAAACATAAACACACACCAGCCCAACAAAATATCACCCACAATTTCATAATACATTCAGTAACAAATTAGGAACATACACCCACATTCAGCCTCATGACCATACAAATAATACACATCCTAAACCATCTTTACTCCTAAATTCCGTATCTTCACCAACACCTACCACAAACTCCAACACAACAAACCTCATTCACCTGCCTCTCAATCATTGCACAATTTAGAGCCTTAAAACATGACCCGCATGCTCCACTACCACCCTCAACCCATAAACCCTCCACCCTAAACAGACACAAACAAAACAAACATGCCACTCTACATAAGTTCACATCTATATGTCTATCACACAACAAGGCTATTCTACGAAACAACACAACCCACCACCAAAACACAATCTCTAAACTGCTTACTAATAAATGCTCGATCACACTCTATGGTTGGGAGATGATATGGCTCCAGTGTTGCATGAAGCTGTTCCTCCTGGCTATCAAACTATCACATAAAATCATATAGGCAAAAGATGTGGTGTACCAGCTGTTATATTCAAGCAAACAATAAACGTCACCAAAACTGATGCTATTTCCATAGAAGGGTGTGAGGCCCTCATCACCAGATGCAACCCTACATCATTTCCTCTTGTAACTTCCTCCTCCTCTACAGACCACCACCTACTAATACAACATTCCCAGACATGTTTCTAGACACAGTTTAAAATCTTATAACACTACCCTACAACCTATGCATTCTTGGTGACCTAAACATCTGGTTTGACACTGGCCTAGTCACACTGAACCTACATCAGATCATACACAAACCCACACACATCGCTTGACACATCGTTGATGTCATTTTTGCAAATCCAGAACTAGTTACCTTTCAAACGATCACTCCGGTCACATGGTCAGAACAACATTTGGTAGTTTTCCAACATAAAACACAGCACAATCTAAGACCACCTTATCGATCATGGAACAAACTCAATTTTGAATTCTTAAAAACACAGCTAATATCCAACCCAGATCTAGGCCCTGTAAATTCAGTTACAAATCTTTGAAGCCAATTTAAAAAAAAAGTTCTATTCAGACAGAATTCAAAATGCCTAATGTGCAAATAAAGAATTAAAGAAAACTAACCTAGACCCGCATGTCCCCGACAACTACAGACCAATTACTAATGGACCTTTCCTGGGCAAACTGATAGAATGAGCAGCATTCGCCCAGATGTCGCAGTTTATTGAAGATAACTTCATACTTTCAGACCACCAAACAGGATTCCGCTCACGAAGATGCACAGAATTTGCCCTCATCGCCATCTGGGATGCCCTTAAAAATACAGTCGATCAGAACGGGGTTGCTGCTCTACTTCTCTAGGACCTCTCAGCTGCCTTCGACATAGTTGACCATGACACTCTAATACAAAGAATCTACGAAGCCGGTATAGAGGGGACTGCTCTCGACTGGATGACATCCTACCTTCAAAACAGAAAAATATCATCCAGTCTCCCCCTTCTCATCCAAACCGTACTTCACAAAAGCAGGGTCCCTCAAGGCTTTATCATCTCACCCATGCTTTTTAACATCTACATGAAGTCATTACCGGCAATGATCAATGATTTTCACCTCACATGCTATAACTATGCAGATGAGACACAAATATTCCTGAAACTGGAAAGCCCCAGAAGATATTGGGAACCCACAAATCTTCAGTTACCTCAGAGCCGTTGATCAGTGGATGACATGGAGCCATATCAAATTGAATGTTTCCAAAATGGAAATTCTCACATCTGGTGATTGGAGTAATTATGACACACTCTGCGCCTGGCATGACGATCTGGGAACCCCTGCAAAAGTATCTAAGGAAGTAGGAACACTGGATTTACCATGGACTCCAAGTTATCAATGAATGCCCTAGTGGACAAATTAGCACAATCAAGCTTCCTTACCATAAATTCTCTGCAACTCATCTTCCCCCGCCTGTGATTTCCACACAAGATCCAGGCTACTCTTTCTCTTGTATTGTCTAAACTTGATTACGCCTATAGCTTCTACCATTGTTCATCTTTAACAGCTATGAAAAGACTACAAAGGATTCAGAACTCTGCTGCCAGACCACTCCTTTGTGTAAAGCCACAAGCCCACATCTCTAATGCCTGAGGACCCCACATTGGTTACCGGCTGACAGAAGACCCACCTTCAAGCTGCTTTGTATCACCCACAAAGCAATACATAGAACAGGACCACTTCTAATCGGGAATAAAATCACCAAATACATTCAATAAAAGAACCTCTGCTCAAGACTGGCACCTCGCCTCAAAACCCTACCATACAAGAAAAAAATCATAGGAGGTACATCTTTCTATGTTCAAGCAGCCAAACTATGAAATTCATTGCCCCCAAACATAAGATCCATGGACAACTATCTCACCTTCAGAAGGCTACTCAAGAGTTGGCTCTTTCCTAAATAACCACCATACTCAAACTTAATGCACAACATATCCCCATGTTTGTAAACATTTAAAACTGGATTATATGTGTGTATCTAGGTATGTGTGTTTCTTTGTACAAATTAGTGAAATATATAGATATTCTTTAGGTCTGCTTAAGAAATGTATGTGTTATATATCTTGCAGTTAAAAAAATATAGTCTATGCTTAACATGTTTATAGTATTTACAACAAGGAGTGGTGAGGGACAGAGTCTCTGAATTAAACAGAGACTGCATATAGCCAGGTTCTGAGCTGGGATGGGGCAGTGAGATAAATAACGGTGATGGATCAAGCCCTGATCTTTGGACTGGGTAAGAGTGGTCTGCTCAATTCAGACACTCTGTTCATCACCACCCCCTTTTGTAAATCGATTTTGGCCACTATAGGTGTGGCAGGGTATACTCAGACATGAGTCCCTTTCTCACTGCTCCATCAGGATTCAAGCAAGCCGGGCCGAAGAGGCTGAAATGCCAGAAACCGGTCCCCGGTAGCTTGTCTCCTTTCTGGTAAAGAATTGGCTTGGTAGTTTAGTCTGCCCTGTTCCCATGATGCACTGGGCCAGGGACAGACTGATTTGCATATAGCCAGGTTCTGAGCTGGGATGGGGCAGTGAGATAAATAACGGTGATGGATCAAGCCCTGATCTTTGGACTGGGTAAGAGTGGTCTGCTCAATTCAGACACTCTGTTCATCACCACCCCCTTTTGTAAATCGATTTTGGCCACTATAGGTGTGGCAGGGTATACTCAGACATGAGTCCCTTTCTCACTGCTCCATCAGGATTCAAGCAAGCCGGGCCGAAGAGGCTGAAATGCCAGAAACCGGTCCCCGGTAGCTTGTCTCCTTTCTGGTAAAGAATTGGCTTGGTAGTTTAGTCTGCCCTGTTCCCATGATGCACTGGGCCAGGGACAGACTGATTTGCATATAGCCAGGTTCTGAGCTGGGATGGGGCAGTGAGATAAATAACGGTGATGGATCAAGCCCTGATCTTTGGACTGGGTAAGAGTGGTCTGCTCAATTCAGACACTCTGTTCATCACCACCCCCTTTTGTAAATCGATTTTGGCCACTATAGGTGTGGCAGGGTATACTCAGACATGAGTCCCTTTCTCACTGCTCCATCAGGATTCAAGCAAGCCGGGCCGAAGAGGCTGAAATGCCAGAAACCGGTCCCCGGTAGCTTGTCTCCTTTCTGGTAAAGAATTGGCTTGGTAGTTTAGTCTGCCCTGTTCCCATGATGCACTGGGCCAGGGACAGACTGATTTGCATATAGCCAGGTTCTGAGCTGGGATGGGGCAGTGAGATAAATAACGGTGATGGATCAAGCCCTGATCTTTGGACTGGGTAAGAGTGGTCTGCTCAATTCAGACACTCTGTTCATCACCACCCCCTTTTGTAAATCGATTTTGGCCACTATAGGTGTGGCAGGGTATACTCAGACATGAGTCCCTTTCTCACTGCTCCATCAGGATTCAAGCAAGCCGGGCCGAAGAGGCTGAAATGCCAGAAACCGGTCCCCGGTAGCTTGTCTCCTTTCTGGTAAAGAATTGGCTTGGTAGTTTAGTCTGCCCTGTTCCCATGATGCACTGGGCCAGGGACAGACTGATTTGCATATAGCCAGGTTCTGAGCTGGGATGGGGCAGTGAGATAAATAACGGTGATGGATCAAGCCCTGATCTTTGGACTGGGTAAGAGTGGTCTGCTCAATTCAGACACTCTGTTCATCACCACCCCCTTTTGTAAATCGATTTTGGCCACTATAGGTGTGGCAGGGTATACTCAGACATGAGTCCCTTTCTCACTGCTCCATCAGGATTCAAGCAAGCCGGGCCGAAGAGGCTGAAATGCCAGAAACCGGTCCCCGGTAGCTTGTCTCCTTTCTGGTAAAGAATTGGCTTGGTAGTTTAGTCTGCCCTGTTCCCATGATGCACTGGGCCAGGGACAGACTGATTTGCATATAGCCAGGTTCTGAGCTGGGATGGGGCAGTGAGATAAATAACGGTGATGGATCAAGCCCTGATCTTTGGACTGGGTAAGAGTGGTCTGCTCAATTCAGACACTCTGTTCATCACCACCCCCTTTTGTAAATCGATTTTGGCCACTATAGGTGTGGCAGGGTATACTCAGACATGAGTCCCTTTCTCACTGCTCCATCAGGATTCAAGCAAGCCGGGCCGAAGAGGCTGAAATGCCAGAAACCGGTCCCCGGTAGCTTGTCTCCTTTCTGGTAAAGAATTGGCTTGGTAGTTTAGTCTGCCCTGTTCCCATGATGCACTGGGCCAGGGACAGACTGATTTGCATATAGCCAGGTTCTGAGCTGGGATGGGGCAGTGAGATAAATAACGGTGATGGATCA
Source organism: Lissotriton vulgaris (assembly GCF_964263255.1). Taxonomy (NCBI): domain Eukaryota; kingdom Metazoa; phylum Chordata; class Amphibia; order Caudata; family Salamandridae; genus Lissotriton; species Lissotriton vulgaris. The sequence goes on from NC_141700.1 coordinate 163,319,971, forward strand.
AGCCCTGATCTTTGGACTGGGTAAGAGTGGTCTGCTCAATTCAGACACTCTGTTCATCACCACCCCCTTTTGTAAATCGATTTTGGCCACTATAGGTGTGGCAGGGTATACTCAGACATGAGTCCCTTTCTCACTGCTCCATCAGGATTCAAGCAAGCCGGGCCGAAGAGGCTGAAATGCCAGAAACCGGTCCCCGGTAGCTTGTCTCCTTTCTGGTAAAGAATTGGCTTGGTAGTTTAGTCTGCCCTGTTCCCATGATGCACTGGGCCAGGGACAGACTGATTTGCATATAGCCAGGTTCTGAGCTGGGATGGGGCAGTGAGATAAATAACGGTGATGGATCAAGCCCTGATCTTTGGACTGGGTAAGAGTGGTCTGCTCAATTCAGACACTCTGTTCATCACCACCCCCTTTTGTAAATCGATTTTGGCCACTATAGGTGTGGCAGGGTATACTCAGACATGAGTCCCTTTCTCACTGCTCCATCAGGATTCAAGCAAGCCGGGCCGAAGAGGCTGAAATGCCAGAAACCGGTCCCCGGTAGCTTGTCTCCTTTCTGGTAAAGAATTGGCTTGGTAGTTTAGTCTGCCCTGTTCCCATGATGCACTGGGCCAGGGACAGACTGATTTGCATATAGCCAGGTTCTGAGCTGGGATGGGGCAGTGAGATAAATAACGGTGATGGATCAAGCCCTGATCTTTGGACTGGGTAAGAGTGGTCTGCTCAATTCAGACACTCTGTTCATCACCACCCCCTTTTGTAAATCGATTTTGGCCACTATAGGTGTGGCAGGGTATACTCAGACATGAGTCCCTTTCTCACTGCTCCATCAGGATTCAAGCAAGCCGGGCCGAAGAGGCTGAAATGCCAGAAACCGGTCCCCGGTAGCTTGTCTCCTTTCTGGTAAAGAATTGGCTTGGTAGTTTAGTCTGCCCTGTTCCCATGATGCACTGGGCCAGGGACAGACTGATTTGCATATAGCCAGGTTCTGAGCTGGGATGGGGCAGTGAGATAAATAACGGTGATGGATCAAGCCCTGATCTTTGGACTGGGTAAGAGTGGTCTGCTCAATTCAGACACTCTGTTCATCACCACCCCCTTTTGTAAATCGATTTTGGCCACTATAGGTGTGGCAGGGTATACTCAGACATGAGTCCCTTTCTCACTGCTCCATCAGGATTCAAGCAAGCCGGGCCGAAGAGGCTGAAATGCCAGAAACCGGTCCCCGGTAGCTTGTCTCCTTTCTGGTAAAGAATTGGCTTGGTAGTTTAGTCTGCCCTGTTCCCATGATGCACTGGGCCAGGGACAGACTGATTTGCATATAGCCAGGTTCTGAGCTGGGATGGGGCAGTGAGATAAATAACGGTGATGGATCAAGCCCTGATCTTTGGACTGGGTAAGAGTGGTCTGCTCAATTCAGACACTCTGTTCATCACCACCCCCTTTTGTAAATCGATTTTGGCCACTATAGGTGTGGCAGGGTATACTCAGACATGAGTCCCTTTCTCACTGCTCCATCAGGATTCAAGCAAGCCGGGCCGAAGAGGCTGAAATGCCAGAAACCGGTCCCCGGTAGCTTGTCTCCTTTCTGGTAAAGAATTGGCTTGGTAGTTTAGTCTGCCCTGTTCCCATGATGCACTGGGCCAGGGACAGACTGATTTGCATATAGCCAGGTTCTGAGCTGGGATGGGGCAGTGAGATAAATAACGGTGATGGATCAAGCCCTGATCTTTGGACTGGGTAAGAGTGGTCTGCTCAATTCAGACACTCTGTTCATCACCACCCCCTTTTGTAAATCGATTTTGGCCACTATAGGTGTGGCAGGGTATACTCAGACATGAGTCCCTTTCTCACTGCTCCATCAGGATTCAAGCAAGCCGGGCCGAAGAGGCTGAAATGCCAGAAACCGGTCCCCGGTAGCTTGTCTCCTTTCTGGTAAAGAATTGGCTTGGTAGTTTAGTCTGCCCTGTTCCCATGATGCACTGGGCCAGGGACAGACTGATTTGCATATAGCCAGGTTCTGAGCTGGGATGGGGCAGTGAGATAAATAACGGTGATGGATCAAGCCCTGATCTTTGGACTGGGTAAGAGTGGTCTGCTCAATTCAGACACTCTGTTCATCACCACCCCCTTTTGTAAATCGATTTTGGCCACTATAGGTGTGGCAGGGTATACTCAGACATGAGTCCCTTTCTCACTGCTCCATCAGGATTCAAGCAAGCCGGGCCGAAGAGGCTGAAATGCCAGAAACCGGTCCCCGGTAGCTTGTCTCCTTTCTGGTAAAGAATTGGCTTGGTAGTTTAGTCTGCCCTGTTCACATGATGCACTGGGCCAGGGACAGACTGATTTGCATATAGCCAGGTTCTGAGCTGGGATGGGGCAGTGAGATAAATAACGGTGATGGATCAAGCCCTGATCTTTGGACTGGGTAAGAGTGGTCTGCTCAATTCAGACACTCTGTTCATCACCACCCCCTTTTGTAAATCGATTTTGGCCACTATAGGTGTGGCAGGGTATACTCAGACATGAGTCCCTTTCTCACTGCTCCATCAGGATTCAAGCAAGCCGGGCCGAAGAGGCTGAAATGCCAGAAACCGGTCCCCGGTAGCTTGTCTCCTTTCTGGTAAAGAATTGGCTTGGTAGTTTAGTCTGCCCTGTTCCCATGATGCACTGGGCCAGGGACAGACTGATTTGCATATAGCCAGGTTCTGAGCTGGGATGGGGCAGTGAGATAAATAACGGTGATGGATCAAGCCCTGATCTTTGGACTGGGTAAGAGTGGTCTGCTCAATTCAGACACTCTGTTCATCACCACCCCCTTTTGTAAATCGATTTTGGCCACTATAGGTGTGGCAGGGTATACTCAGACATGAGTCCCTTTCTCACTGCTCCATCAGGATTCAAGCAAGCCGGGCCGAAGAGGCTGAAATGCCAGAAACCGGTCCCCGGTAGCTTGTCTCCTTTCTGGTAAAGAATTGGCTTGGTAGTTTAGTCTGCCCTGTTCCCATGATGCACTGGGCCAGGGACAGACTGATTTGCATATAGCCAGGTTCTGAGCTGGGATGGGGCAGTGAGATAAATAACGGTGATGGATCAAGCCCTGATCTTTGGACTGGGTAAGAGTGGTCTGCTCAATTCAGACACTCTGTTCATCACCACCCCCTTTTGTAAATCGATTTTGGCCACTATAGGTGTGGCAGGGTATACTCAGACATGAGTCCCTTTCTCACTGCTCCATCAGGATTCAAGCAAGCCGGGCCGAAGAGGCTGAAATGCCAGAAACCGGTCCCCGGTAGCTTGTCTCCTTTCTGGTAAAGAATTGGCTTGGTAGTTTAGTCTGCCCTGTTCCCATGATGCACTGGGCCAGGGACAGACTGATTTGCATATAGCCAGGTTCTGAGCTGGGATGGGGCAGTGAGATAAATAACGGTGATGGATCAAGCCCTGATCTTTGGACTGGGTAAGAGTGGTCTGCTCAATTCAGACACTCTGTTCATCACCACCCCCCCTTTTGTAAATCGATTTTAACATGTTTATAGGTCACAACATAGTTTTAATATAAGTTATTTGATTAGATTCTAATTGGTCCCAGTTTTATTAATCTGTCACAATACGTAAATATTATCATAACTATTTATCTACAAGTCCGACACTGTTTAAATATTAAGGAAAATATAGAATTAAAAATATAAATAAAAACAATTCTCTCCATAGAGATATATATATATATATATATATATATATATATATATATATATATATATATATATATTATTTATTTTACCTACTGGCGGTATAGTTAGGATCTACTTTCCATAGGAAATCCGCAACATTCTATTGGGAATAACTTTGGCGCCGGTGGACGAATCTTCGTGAATTTCTCAAAGAAGGTGGCCCGCTCCGCTCCTTCCCTGAAAATGTGGGGGGGATTTGTCAAGCGGGGGCCGAGATAAAAGGGGTTCCTAAAACGTGTTTTCTCCATGTTAATTTCCATAGGGTGGTCAAACTCACTTTTAGCCCAAACGGCTGAATGGATTTCCACCGAACTTGGCAAAATTGTAGGGACTGGTAGCCCGATGTGCCTTTGCTATGTCTCAAGATATGTGCTCCAGTGGATTTTGAGTAATTTAGGTTCAAAAAAATATATATATCTATAAGCGCGCCCCGGTACGCGCACCGGGGAGCGCAGCGGGCGCGACACGCGAGGTGCGCACGGAAAGCTGATTGGCTCTCGGGTGTCTGTAAACATTCGAAACAGTCCGGACCGGCCGCCATCTTGTGTCTCGGTAGGATAGAGACACAAGAGGTGGAAAAAAAAAGGGGGAAATGACCATAAGGGGGCAGGGTAGACCCCCCCCGACCCCCTAGGTTTGATGTGGGGGACATAAAAGGGCCCCGGCGCTGAAAACAAAAAAAAAATTTGATTTTCACGGGGGAAGCGACTGGTACGTGCCCCGGTACGCGTACCGTGGAGAAAAAAGCATGACAGTTGCCCCAAAAAGTTGCTTTTTTTATACATTAGAGGTAGTTCTAAAAAGAACTGTTGTTTTTATTCTTTTTGTTGTTTTATATTTTTTTGTTTTTTTGAACATTTTTTACTTTTTTTGACTTTGCTCAACAGTTTTATATTTTTTGTATTTTTTAAGGGGAGAAAAAATTAATGTTTCCTTGGGCACTTGTGGTTATCCCAAGCACGGTTAATAAGTGTGATGCATTTCTCTCCATAGCATATTGTTTGTCCACAAAAAATACAAACCATTTTAAAATTGGAAAACTTTGTTTGTATGGTGGAGCACATCTCCCTAACTTCCGGTCCTGATGGGGTGGAAACATTAGTTTGGGAGGTGCTGGCAGAAGATTGGACAGGGTTTCTGGCCAGTTCCCTGACCTCTGCCCTAGCATAGTTATTTGGATGCTTCCGTTGCATATGCCTGATTATGGTGTGGTTGCCAAAGGAGTATTTTTTGTTGGGATTCCCCCTTGACAGCTCCTGATGACATATTAAGCAGACTGCCTTAGGCGCATTTACTTTTTTTTTGTCGTTGGGGATTGAAAAAAACTGCCAGATGATGTGCTCTTTAGGTTTGTAGGTAAATTGTCCTCTGGGACGAATCTCCTCTCCTCCTCCTCCTCATCCTCCTCCTCTTCTTGATCTCCACCACTGTGAAGTTGTGGTGGTCCTTGTGGTGGTGGTGGTGGTGGTCCAGAAGATCCAGCAGCTGCAGCTAATGTAGCCATTTTCTACTGAAATGACTGCAGGTCTACCTCTCTCAAAGCACAAAGGTAGAATGAGGAAAAAAGGTTGGGGTCTTTCATCATTTGGAAAAGAAAACTGTTCTGAACCAATAAAGTGTTATTTTTAGGTCACATGACCTGGCCTTACTTCATTAGGAAACCAAAAGTGAAATGAACCAATTAAAAGTTTTATTTTCAGGTCCCATGACCCGACGCGCTCACGCTACGCGCCCCAGGCCGCGCCCCGGGGGCGCCCGTAGTCGCGCCCCGGAGCGCGCCCGGGGCGCGTAGCATAAGCGTGTCAGGACGTTGCGCGATCGTATGCGCTCGCGTGCTACCAGGTGCGCTTACGCAGTGCGTCATATGATGCATCACGCGGTTACGCGAAACGTCACAATGTTGTTTTCGTACGCGAGAATAGCGCTAACGGGACGCTCACCGGTACGCGCCACGGGGCGTGCCAAAGCACTGCGCTTACCCGTGCGTTTACCGGTACGCGCCCCGGGAGCGCTCCGGGGTAAAAAATAAAAAAATATTACATAATTATACAATATAAAATTCGGTATAACATTTTTTACTTTTTATACCTATAGAGAAATGCTATTAAAAAACCATTGAAATTCACTGAAAAAACCATAGGTTTCACACCAGTTATAGTTCGGAATTAGCATTTAAAAAACCTATTAAATTCACTGAAAAAACCATAGGTTTGACACCAGTTATAGAAAGCTGGAAATTTTACTGACCTAAAACCATTGAAATTCCCATGTTATAGTTAGTTGGACTCACTATAACTTGCACGTGTAATGCACTGCTGATGACATCACATATTACATCACTCATGACATGGTCAGTGACATCACTCATGACATCACTGATGACACCATCCTTGTGACCGAGTGACAGACCTCTTTTCACTGTAAAGTAACCCTTGAAACACATATTCAAAAATAGAAACTACAATTTTCAAAAAAGTGGAGATACCCATACCAGTTACAACAACCAATTCAGTAATTCCACCATTTATATACACATCCACTCATTCACCAACAGTTCTATATAGTCACTCATACATATACTCACTCATCATATGTAGTGATACACCTATACATCCTGTAACACACCGACATTCTTCCAAAAGTTGCTCATACACATACTCACACATGCAAATAAACTATTGAACATCCATTTATTTGCATATACAGCTATACACACACTACCACCTTACTTCTAAGGAAACTTACACATACTTACTCTCTTAAACAATCACTTATTGAAACACATACTTATTTAAACAAGAACTCTTTCAATCTCTCACTCTCACATATACTCACTTATATACATCAATACTCACATATACTAGATTAAAACATATGTAGTTACTGATAAAGACACTAGTGAGACAGTCATTCACTTACTAACACACACATATACACACTCATCCATCCATACAGTCCTGCACATATGCTGTCTTCCAAACACATACAAACAGTGAGACAGTCATTGATGCATCTATGTACTAAGTAATACCCCCACCAAACCATACAGACACTCATTCTGATACTAAAAAAAACATCTAATAACCCATATACGCACACATGTAGCTACTCACCAACCCATGCAGCCACTTATACACAAAGTGAAACACTGATACAAACATTTAAATATTTAAACAATGCTCGCTAATGTATGTATTCACTAAAATACGCTTAATAAGCCAGTTAACCAATCAATTTTTTTTTTTTTAAACATCCATTAAGACACTTATTTAAACATTTATTCTTCCATCGACCTTTACATATACATATATAAAACATATTTATTTTTCAGAAAGTCACACATTCACTGGATGGTGTCATCAGTGATGTAATATGTGATGTCATCAGCAGTGCATTACACGCCCAAGTTATAGTGAGTTCAACTAACTATAACGTGGGAATTTCAATGGTTTTATGTCAGTAAAATTTCCAGCTAACTATACCTGGTGTCAAACCTATGGTTTTTTCAGTGCATATATATATATATATTGTAGTTTTCCTCAAAACATCCAGTAAACAACGATAGAAGAATAGCGGACCCAAAAAGTTCTACGTGCCAGAAATATTTATTTTGAAACACCCTGCATCGCCGCCATGACGCTTTTCAGTCCCACCTGGACCTTGATCACATATATCAATACACACACATACACACAAAACAATGTGTCTGAGTTTGTACAATACTTATAAGAAATGTATATATATTGTTCTATTCTTAACAGTTTATAAGTCACTGCATAGTTTTCATATATTATTTGATTAGATTCTTATGCTTCCCTGTTTTATTCATCTATCACAATATGTAAATATTATCAGAACTATTTCAATGACAAGTTCTTCACTATTGAAATAAGCAGGAAAGGATCAAATTAAAATAAATAAATTGACCTCTAGTACAGCTACACTCGAAAGTCTGAGTTTGTTGAATACAACTTTAAATCTCAATATATTATTTTATGCATCTACACCCTTTATTTGTAGTTATTTGTCTATACATTTATTTTATTCCTACTGTAGAAGAAGAACAAGAGAAAAAAAACCTTGACTCTCTCCAATGCACTACTGTGTCACTCTATACCTCTCTCAATATATCGTCTACCTCCACTCTCTTACTCATACCAAACCTGATTCTACTACTATGGTCTCCAAAATAAACTTTTCTAGACTCTTTCCCCCCTCTATCAATCCTTGCCTTACTCAAAACCTTGTTTTACTCCTATTCTCTCCCAAGCAAACCCTTTCTAAATTAAATTTTGTCCCTCCTCCATCTCTCCTTTTACTAATCCCAAGCCTCATCTTAGTACTATGATCTCTCAAATAACTTTCAAGACTCTTCCCTCTCCTGTGCCTCGATTATCCTAATCAATCTAACTAACAGACTAACATGTCCTCTGCTCAAATTAACACATATTTCCCTATACTAACCCACAGCTAATCCTCTTTGGGTTCCAGAGCAGCGTGCTACACACCAAATGGGAGTAAGTGAGTGGGTGAATGAATAACTGTATGGGTGAGTGAGTGACTATTGTTAAGTGAGTAGGTGTGTGACTATCTGTATGGATGATTGACTCAGTGTGAGTGGCTGTATGGGTGGGTGCATGAGTGGTTGTATGGGTGAGTTAGTGGTTGTGTGAGTGGCTGAATGAGTGAGGATGTGTGAGTGGCTCTATGGATCAGTGATTGGGTGTGTGAGTGCTTGTATGGGTCTGTGAAAGGGTATGTGAGTGGTTATGAGAGTGGGTGTATGAGATGTTCTATGGAGTCTGTGTGGGTGTGTGAGTGGTTCTGTGGATGATGTCATGAGTTATGTCATTTGAGATGCCATCAGTGATGTCACTGACCATGTCATGAGTGACGTAATATGTGAGGTCGTAAGCAGTGCATTGCAGGGGCGTAAGTTACAGTTAGCGCAGGTAACTATAACTGCACAATTTTTTGTATGAGTGAAATCTGAGCCTAATGTCTTTTGTAACCTTTGGTTTTTTCTGTGAATTTCTACGTTTTAACATTTTTATTTCCTGACTGTAACCTGTAAAATCAGAAAATGGGTGTGTGAGTGGCTGTATAGTTTGACGAGTAGGTGTATGAGTAGTAGTATGGGTTTGAGTGGGTGTGTGAGTGCCTTTAAAAGGGAAAGCGATGGACTCTGCTCTCACCAGATGACGACAAGAAAGAAACCACTCACCACAGTCTCTACAGACCAGATTGTGCTCCATTTGATCAACGGTGCATTCACCTCCATTAAGAATTTCCAATTGTTTTCCAATCTGGAATACAAGAGGAAACACATTTGATTTGCCTTCACCAAGACCAAGAATTTATGAACATTTATGATTTACTGAAGATTTGTAAGTGCTTCCAGGGCTAGAATGGATCCTCATTTTTTCCAAGAAAAGGCTCCAGTTTTGCCGAAAACTTCTACCCAACTGGAGTACCTTCATCTGGTTAATTACCAAGTGCTACCTTGTTCAGTAAATTTCTCATGCATATTCTGCACTAAACCTGCTTACAGGCCCACCGGATAAAGTTTCCAGTGGCCTTGTGTGCTTGTAATTTCGGCAGTGTGATTTTTCCACAAGTGTCTTCATCCACAAATCTGTGATAACATGAATTCTTGTCAAAAGAAGACGAAACTGCAATGAGGTTTATCTCCACCAAACAGGGGTACTTCCCCTTTACTAAATGAAGTGTGTCTTTATTTGATTGAGATGTCCTCATATTACTCTGCATCTAGAACATGTCCCCAAAATCAGCAGGAAACGCGCATGGTGCCTTTTGTTAAGCTATCCATCAGTGTGGGGAAAGTGAGAAAACCTTTGTATACTACTTCTATAAACAGGGAGCCGGGCTGCAATCCCCCCCCTTCCCGGGCCAGTTTCAGCCAATTAAACCCAACCCCTGGGGCCCAGCCAAATTTGAATGGGGGAAGGGGCTGTGCGTCTCCCTCCCAGTGCAGATTTCAGCCCGGCCAGCCACTTCTCCCTGGGTCCCACCCAGGGCACCCAGTGTGCATGTTGGGGACGGCGGGGGGAGCCTCAAGGCCCCCGGAGGCCCTGCCGGCTCCCCGCCTCCTGTGGGAGCCGGCATTGCTCTCACACACAGGGAGCTGCTGGAAATGCAGCTCCTTATGTGCAAGTGCAATACTTTCATCCCTTTCCCTACCCGCACGTCTGCGGGCAGGGAACTATATAGATATAGCTATATATATATATATATATATATATATATATATATATATATATATATATATATATATATATATATAATCACACCAACACTTCCTCACTCGAGAAAGATTACCACGGACACCTCACATGGATTGCAGAAAGTTTAATCATATAAACTGCACAGCAACGCGTTTCGACTTAACGTCTTGATCACGCAACAGAAGCTACATAGTGAACACACTTAAATATACTGTTGTGAATAGACATCAACAAAGGACTTACACCAAAGTGAGAAAGTGAAAAATATAATACATTGTGGTTCCGCCATTTTAGCCTAGTCAGGGATATAGACAATATAAACAGTTCATTTCATGCTGTGCCCATAGAAATCCGCTTGGAATATACAGATAGTTGCGAAAAATAAATTTCATTAGATAATTATTTGACGTAATGCCCAAGTGGGCAACGGTTATTTGAATAGTGTCCAAGCATCATCAAATGGCACGGAAGGTTTTGCCCCAGTGGGCAAATTATTGCACATATCAGTGCCCAAAATGTCTTATATAGGCAAAGTCCAAACCACTTCCAACAAAGAGTATGTGCCACCACCTGAAAAATGAAAAACAAAATAGTGCTATAATCAACTAATATTACACATATATATACAATTTTAAAACCAACAAACGGCAGCAGATAAAACTATAGAGTCTTTGTAATTTACATACTCTAGCAGATTGGCAGTTTTAAGCACACACGGGATAGTTAGTGTAGGTGGATAGCTAATTCTTCACTGTAATTTAACCCCTGTGGCATCATGGTCTCTAGGTCTATGATATATTTGGATTCCAGTTTGCGCAGGGCAAGCTTGCGATTACCCCCCCGAATGTTGTTGGGGACATCATCGATCACAACCATCCTCAACAGCTTTTCGTTTTGAAAATGTTGTTCGAAGAAATGTCTAGCAACTGGATATTGCTTGTTGTTGTGCCTAATTGCCCTGATATGTTCAAGGACACGTTTCTTGGCACAATGTATAGTGCTGCCTATGTACGCCTTATCGCATGGACATAACAAGGCGTACACACAGTACATGGTGTTGCAATTCAATTTCTTCTTGATGGTCAGCTCTTTTTTAACGCCTGCCATACGTAAGATTTTACAGTCCGTGCTGTTGCTACAAGCTTTACACTTCCTGCACCTAGTATATCCACCTTGCAATGTTGTGTTCGTTTTCCCCTTGGAAGTAATAAAGCTAGGGCTTAATTCATCTCTGAGAGAGTTACATTTCTGGAATGTTATCTGGGGTTTCTGATTCAGATGTTTCTCAAGGTTCGCATCAGTAAGCAAAACATGCCAGTGTTTCTGAAGTACCTTACGGACTTGTGTAGCCTGCCCAGAGAATTTAGTAATGAATCGAATGGTGTTTTTGTCTTCTGGAGCCTCGATATCAGGGTAGAGTAGTTTGTTTCTATCAACTGCATCTACTTTGGCACAGGCTTCGCTGATGGTTTTGCTATTGTACCCCCTCTCCCTGAAGCGTTCAATCATAGTTTGTTTTTCCAGTTGGTAATTCTCATCAGAGCTGCAATTGCGCCTAGCGCGTAGGAGCTCGCCATAGGGGATACTGTATACCAACTGTCTCGGATGAGAGCTAGCAGCATTCAGAATGGTTTCCTTTACCACACTCGGTTGATGTTTGGTATCAAACCACTTTTTTAGTTTTAATTTACGGGAACAAAAAACAGGTCAATACGTGTTTGGGCAAAATTAAAATTAGAGGTAGGGTTTGTCTTTTTGCCCTACCTCTAATTTTAATTTGTGGTTTGATACCAAACATCAACCGAGTGTGGTAAAGGAAACCAGGACACACAGTAACTTGAACTTGAATGATGTGGAACTGCTAAATATTTTGACATCACAAGAGTACCCTAATAATGATGTTGATTTGTCACAGTATGATCTAAGTGGTAATAGCAACCCGCAGAGTGGTTTTAAACCAAAATCAGTATTTTTGCCATTGGTGGAGTGTGATGCTATTGATGTCTTTGAAAGAGGTGTATTGAAGGATCTAAAAAGGATGAGGTACTGTCAAATACCGAAAGGCAATAGAAATCTCATGCGAGAACAATGGGATGCCTTAGAGAACTTAAAATCGGACATATCCATTGTTATACGTCCCTCCGATAAGGGAGGGAACGTAGTAGTCCTTGATAAGGAGGCATATCTCAAAGAAGGGATAAGGCAGTTGTCGGATGTAAACTGTTATGCCAAATCGGACAGATCATGTATTCTATCATCACAAAAAAAGTATGGTGAAATGTTGAGTGAGTGGCAAGCGCAGGGTCTTTTGGAGTGGGAAGAATATAACTATTTGAAATGCCCATACCCTCGCATTCCTGTTCTTTACCTGCTACCAAAAGAACACAAGTCCCCCACTAATCCACCAGGGAGACCCATTGTGTCATCCATTGGGTCCTTGTTAGAAACAACATCTAGATTTATTGATCATTACTTGAGACCATTTGTCATGAGTTTACCTGCTTATCTTAAGGATACCACTCACTTTCTTACTATCATTGATGGTATCCATTGGGAACCGAATTATATCATGATCACGTTAGACGTATGCAGCCTATATAAGTCTATAAAACATGACCTGGGACTCAGAGCAGTGGAATACTTCCTCAAGAGACGCTCTATTGCCTTTTTGTCCCATTCAAATATGATTTTGAGTATGATTAAATTTTGTTTGGAAAACCATTTTTTTCTGTTTGACGATGTGGTCTACCACCAGCTACAGGGCACGGCGATGGGCACCTGCTTTGCCCCCAGCTATGCCAATTTGGTGATGGGCTGGTGGAAGGAGCAGGTGGCCGCCCAGTTAGAACATCATGATCGCTGTGTCCTGTGGCTGAGGTACATAGAAGACATCTTTTTGATTTGGGATGGGGACCTTGAATCAGCTAAAGATTTTGTGAAACTTCTTAATGACAATGAGTACAACTTGGGCTTTACTGAACACATGAGCCACACCAAGATTGAATTTCTGGACTTCTTGGTGGAAGTTGTAGACAACACCATACAAACAAAACTATTTCGCAAAAGTACTGCGGGTAACAGTATTCTGAATGCTGCTAGCTCTCATCCGAGACAGTTGGTATACAGTATCGCCTATGGCGAGCTCCTATGCGCTAGGCGCAATTGCAGCTCTGATGAGAATTACCAACTGGAAAAACAAACTATGATTGAACGCTTCAGGGAGAGGGGGTACAATAGCAAAACCATCAGCGAAGCCTGTGCCAAAGTAGATGCAGTTGATAGAAACAAACTACTCTACCCTGATATCGAGGCTCCAGAAGACAAAAACACCATTCGATTCATTACTAAATTCTCTGGGCAGGCTACACAAGTCCGTAAGGTACTTCAGAAACACTGGCATGTTTTGCTTACTGATGCGAACCTTGAGAAACATCTGAATCAGAAACCCCAGATAATATTCCAGAAATGTAACTCTCTCAGAGATGAATTAAGCCCTAGCTTTATTACTTCCAAGGGGAAAACGAACACAACATCGCAAGGTGGATATACTAGGTGCAGGAAGTGTAAAGCTTGTAGCAACAGCACGGACTGTAAAATCTTACGTATGGCAGGCATTAAAAAAGAGCTGACCATCAAGAAGAAATTGAATTGCAACACCATGTACTGTGTGTACGCCTTGTTATGTCCATGCGATAAGGCGTACATAGGCAGCACTATACATTGTGCCAAGAAACGTGTCCTTGAACATATCAGGGCAATTAGGCACAACAACAAGCAATATCCAGTTGCTAGACATTTCTTCGAACAACATTTTCAAAACGAAAAGCTGTTGAGGATGGTTGTGATCGATGATGTCCCCAACAACATTCGGGGGGCTAATCGCAAGCTTGCCCTGCGCAAACTGGAATCCAAATATATCATAGACCTAGAAACCATGATGCCACAGGGGTTAAATTCCAGTGAAGAATTAGCTATCCACCTACACTAACTATCCCGTGTGTGCTTAAAACTGCCAATCTGCTAGAGTATGTAAATTACAAAGACTCTGTTGGTTTTAAAATTGTATATATATGTGTAATATTAGTTGATTATAGCTTGTTTTTCATTTTTCAGGTGGTGGCACATACTCTTTGTTGAAAGTGTTTTGGACTTTGCCTATATAAGACATTTTGGGCACTGATATGTGCAATAATTTGCCCACTGGGGCAAAACCTTCCGTGCCGTTTGATGATGCTTGGACACTATTCAAATAACCGTTGCCCACTTGGGCATTACGTGAAATAATTATCTAATGAAATTTATTTTTCGCAACTATCTGTATATTCCAAGCGGATTTCTATGGGCACAGCATGAAATGAACTGTTTATATTGTCTATATCCCTGACTAGGCTAAAATGGCGGAACCACAATGTATTATATTTTTCACTTTCTCACTTTGGTGTAAGTCCTTTGTTGATGTCTATTCACAACAGTATATTTAAGTGTGTTCACTATGTAGCTTCTGTAGCGTGATCAAGACGTTAAGTCGAAACGCGTTGCTGTGCAGTTTATATGATTAAACTTTCTGCAATCCATGTGAGGTGTCCGTGGTAATCTTTCTCGAGTGAGGAAGTGTTGGTGTGATAGTTTACAGGGCTTCTGGTGCCCTGACCACGGACCGCCCTGTAGACGGCTTCTTCTATACCGGAGCTGGGTTGCATATATATATATCTATATCTATATCTATATCTAGAGAGATAGAGAGATAAAGAGATATATATAGATATATAGATGGATATATAGATATATATATAGATGGATATATATATATATATAGATATATAGATATATATATATAGATGGATATATAGATAGATATATAGATGGATATATAGATGGATTTATATATAGATAGATATAGATATATAGATAGATAGATATAGATATATAGATAGATAGATATAGATATATAGATAGATATATAGATAGATATAGATATATAGATAGATATAGATATATAGATATATAGATACATAGATATATAGATAGATATAGATAGACCGGTTTATATATATAATACATATATGTATGGGTTGGGGTGGTTTAGGGTGGGTAAGGGTATTTGGGTGGCAAGGGTATTTTTAAGGTTTAGGGTGGGTATGGGTTTTTGGGTGACAGGGGTATTTTTAGAGTATAGTGTGGTGTGGGTTTTCAGGTGTCAAGAGTATTTTTAGGGTGGGTGTGGGTTTTGGAATGGCAAGGGTATTTTTAGGATATATATATATATATATATATATATATATATATATATATATATATATATATATATATATATATATATATATATATATATATATATATATATATATATATATATATACACATAGGATATGTGTATTTATATATATATATATATATATACACATAGGATATATGTATTTATATATATATATATATATATATATATGGTTTATACTTCTCTGTAAAAACAATGACCACGCAAAAAAAAGTTTGCATGGTAAAGGCATGCGTGGTAAAGACAGCATTGTTAAGGCATGCGTGGTAAAGGCAATCATTGTTCTGTCATACATCAACCTGAATGGCTTGTAACTGATGCAGATGTTTGCTCTAGCCTGACCAGCATCTCTGCCATCTCAGCTTGTCTTCCAACCTGGAGCATCATCCATGTTAAACACTTTGACGAGTCTACAGTTGAGCTGCATGTGCTGTACGACTTCAGAGGGATTTCTGGGGCTATCCGAGCTCTCTTTCTGATTTCACGAATTGGGTGTTTTCAGTGTTCTCGTTCGACAAAAATGTATTTCTGGCGCTTCTGTTGAATGATTCTCGAAACTCTATTTTACCTTTTTAACACATTTGAGTTGCCTCTGCGTATATTTGATATAATCCATGGTAGAAGTCTGTCGTACTTTTAGCTCAAGAGATCAATACATTTTGCTGTTGGGTATGCCTCTCGCCCAGCGATCCTTCCTCCTTTTAGATCTAAACATGAACCCATCATGAGCTGCTGGCCAGATGGTAAATGTGTGCAAAGCAGTGTCAAAATAACTTCTTCAGTGGATGGTCTTAAAACTGTATAGGCTGTATGGAGGCGACACACTTATCAGTACCAGTCACCGAAACCCTATAATCTGAGCCTAGAGTGCCATCAACTCCTGTCAACGTATCACACAGGAACTGAAATGAGCCTCTTGGATATATGCAGAAGCAAAGCAAGATGCCTCACATAGGAACCCCTTTCCACTAATGCTATGAGTTTCTAATTACTAGCTTCTCTTCCATCCTGTGTGATCAAAATGTTCATTCAACCACAAAAATACATTCCTTTGAAAAGCAGGGGGATGTTTTGCATAAAAGCTTAAGGAGGTATTCCGGCACAGATTCAACAAAACAGAACACTGTGTCAGGACACATTTTGTGTGGACAGAAAAAGGACAAAGTGGTGAGTGATGAGAGGTCATGTGAACGAGAACTGGAGCAAGAAGGTCTGGGTAATGGAGGAAAAGGTTTTCTGCTCCAGAAGATAGCAAGCTTTGGCAAAGTCAATCGGTCTGGCTTTCAAATGATAACATATGCGAACAGAGGCATGTGCAGATGCTTTGCTCATGTATTTATCACATTAAAACCCCATTGTTTGGCTTTGCCAGTGCGTGTTTTATTATTGATAGCGCACACACATACCATTAGAGACACAAGAACATTGTGATGGTAATGGTGATGGTTGTAGTGGTAATGGTGGTGGTGTTAGTGGCTCTAGTGGTGGTGATGATAGGGGTGGTAGAGGTTATGATGGAGATCATAGGGATGGTGGTGGGAATGGTGGTTGTGGTCATGGTGGTGATGTTAGTGGGGAGGTACTATATCTGGGAGATGGCAGAGTTTATGTATTGGCACCATGTAACCTTGTGATAAACCTTATCATGCAGGTTATCTGCTCGGTGCTGAATACCAAATGAGCGTCTAGGCAAGCACATCAGAGGGAATACCATTTCCAGCAAATAGGAGCATCCCAACAAGCATGTCAAAAGAGCTGCCAAGGTCCCAGCACTGAAAAGAAAGTGAATGGCCTGGCAAGTAGAGCAGTTAGGGGCTCTCAGGATTGAACATAAGTGGTTCCACAAGCATCTCACAACAACTGGCTGTCATGGGTGGGGCACAACAGAAGCCAGGGGCCGCCATGAGGCATGATAACAAGAAGGGTGGGGTAGAGGAGGAGAGGAGATCCCTGCTCTCGAAGGATGTGGTAACAAGGGCGTGGCAGAGCACAAGCTGGGAACGCCATGAACCACAAAAACGAAGAGAGTGGGGTAGAGCGGGAGGCAGGATCTCCAAGATATCAGGAAAGCTATTATGGAGGGAGAATGGCACAATGCCTAAACACACAAAATCCTATTTGTCATCCATCTTAACCCCTTCGCTGCTGGCCCGTTTCCGCCGCTGTGCGGTAAACAAATGAACAGGGGCGGGCCATGACGAACCCCAGCCGTCATCAGCACACGAGCACCGTAGTGCATGACGGCTGGGGTTCGTCACCAGCATACAAGGGGTTAAGGCCAGCTCTCAATTTAGCCTTTGAAACTCGTTACAAAATGCCTTTACTTTATCTGCTGCTGTGCAAAATTACTTTGTTTAGAACCAGTGGTTGACACAAAAAAATGAACGTGCTGAAAAGAATGATAATTCAGAGTAAATTTGAGATTTAAAATAGTACCTCATGAATCCCAATAAAAGCACACCATAAGAGGTCTAAGAACCAAAAGCATTAGTGCTAGAGTAACCCTCTACTGTGTGCAAATATTAAAGAATTATTACTAAAATGCCTGTCTAACAAATGGGCAAAGCTGTCTGTAGCCAGGGATTTAAAATCTCCCCCAACAAATTTATAGGGAATTTAGTGTGGTGGAAAGGAAGAAGCTGTTTTGATAAACTAACTTTATTGAGTTTTAGACCAGCTACGCTTGTGATACGGAGTACATGGCACACACATGGTACAGCATTGAGAGCAGTAAACAGTCCACACGAGACATTTAGTAATAGCTAGGCAGTAAGCACACAAATTATCCACCAGCACAAAGCTATGTCTAATTAAGCAAATTGTCCCAAACATTTCCCCCACACCCACACATGTTTCTGATGACAGCCACATGCTTCAAAGACCACCCCCTGCTGCGCACACCATTCTACACCCCATCTCCACTTCGACAGGGCAGGCGATCCAGGGCCCAGCCATTGTGCAGCAGTGTCCCACTTCGCCACCAGAAACGCCATGCCCAGGAA
Source organism: Lissotriton vulgaris (assembly GCF_964263255.1). Taxonomy (NCBI): domain Eukaryota; kingdom Metazoa; phylum Chordata; class Amphibia; order Caudata; family Salamandridae; genus Lissotriton; species Lissotriton vulgaris. The sequence continues at coordinate 163,338,227 of NC_141700.1, forward strand.
GGGTCTTTCAGCCCTTGTGCCCCCAATGCTCTCAAACACCCCAAGGAGAACCAACAAGGGAAAGAGGGGAAACCTTCCATCCCAGCACCTCCAACAAATTCCTGGTCCTCCTTGTCCAGTACTGGAGCACCACATCACAAGTCCACACCATATGGGAAAAGTCAGCTTGATCAGCTCTGCACCAAGGACCAGTGGAAGTGTAGCCCAAACCCGCCCGATACAGGCGGAGTGGGAAAAGGTATACCTAGTAGAGGAGGTGGTAAGCTCCTGAGGGGCCATCAGGGCGACCCGCCAATCTTCATCCTCCACGAGGCCCATCCAACCCTCCCATCGAGTCCTAAGATGGTCCAGTGAACCGGGAGGGTGTGCGGCAAACATGAGAAATCCCGCCCCAGCGTAAGTGCCCCATCAGTAGCTTAGCTTCTAGGGAGAGCAAAATTGGAGAGGGATTGGGCATGTAGGCCATGTCTGAGTTAGAGGTATTTATAAAATTGATTGTTTTTGAGGGTATATGCCTGCTGATGATCTTGAAAGGAGTGCATAAATGTCCCTGACCATACATCGCCCAAAAATGTAATTCCAATGAGGTCCCAAGAGCAGAATCCGCTTAGTGTACCTATTTCCTTCAGCCAAGTGCAATGCCAGAACGGTGTCTGCTCCGTAGGTGTGGCCTCCCATCGTGCATGTCGTAGGGCCACCTTCCACACAAGGAAACCCAAGTGGGTCACCAGTGGTAGCGAGAGAAATATTGGAGCCCCGTAGAGCATGGCTATGAAATAGGGAAAACACAATATTGAGAGCCACAAACAGTAAAGCGTGGTCTGACCACCCCCAATTAAACAATAATGGAGGACAAGGAGATGGGAGGACAAATACTAGAAATAGAGATTGGTCATGCCCAGGCCTCTGTGGGAGGGCGGGTCGGATATACGGACGCGGATGCTTTATATACTGTCTAACAGCAGGTCTTTTATTTTCAAGTTATACAGTTTTGGGGTTGTAGGGCAGCAGGTAATTGATCTTCCTCCAATTCCGAGTCCTCAGAATGGAATGGTGGTGTTGTCCCCTCTGTGTCTTCAAGGGTAGTGCCGGTGGCCAGGGATTGTAGCTCGGCTTTGTCCCTGGTGGCTCGTAAGGAGGAAAAACAATGGTGGCCGTCAGTGAATTCTGTACAGAGCTAGCGCTTTTGTCACTACTGTCACCAACACCCGGTGCGTTTTAGGATCTTTTCACTGTTTTACTCGTGGGGATTTACGAAGTGATAGGGAGGCAACAAAAATAAGGAAGGGTTAAGTGTAGGGCGTCGAACGCAGTGCCAAACAAACGAAAAATAGTGTGTCAATTGGTCTTTTCAGGGTTTCCTCGTTTCTGTCCCCCAGAATGAGACCGCTCCCGCCCTACCCCTTGCATCACCCGATAGCCTCCCTCCTCCCCGATTTCCCCTGAACTAGCGCCACTCACCAGCACCGCCGCAACTCTCCAGAGTTGCGGCCGCTCCTCAGCTTCCTCCGGTGGACGCCACCACTCCTAGGTCCAGTGGTCGTCTGTTTCTTCAGCCTCGTCTCCGCTCCAGTTGCTGTCTTCGCGTTCCCTTTTCTCCTGGTCGCCTCGCACTTCCGCACTTGACTCTTCACTCCAGGTTCTGTTTCCGCTGGACAACAAAAACTCTCTTGGGTGGTCCTCGCTTTCAAGGAGGCTGCACTACTGCTTCCGGAGTCAACTCCTCCCCTCTCTACTTCCGTGTTGTGCTGTGGAAAAACAAGAGGTGGGTGTGTCTTTTCCTCGGGCCGCGATTTGTCACCGTATGTCCCTAATATGTTCCCCCTTCGTCCTGAAGGATCCTGGTCTTGGTAGTTCACCTGCGAAATTAGATGTTATCTCGGGCCCAACATCTCAAATCCACGTTTGCAATGCCTAAAGGCAATGCGTGTCCATGAGCCCCACCACAGAAATGGTTTCGCAGCACTGTCTAGTGCAGAGAACCATGTCCGGGGCAAGTGAAGCTGTACATTTTGAAAAACATAAAGGAAGTGCAGAAGAATCATCATTTTGTAAAGGGCAATGCGCCCCATGATGTTTAGGGGGAGGTTACGCCACTTAGTGAGGTCTGACTTCGCTTTCTGAACCAGGGGCTGGAGATTAAGGGCCCAGGTGAGCTCAGGCTGCAAAGCGATTCATATGCCCTGGTATTTAAAACTAAACCGACAAAGAGGAATTGTTGTTTGCCAGTCAAAGCAGCCCTAGAAGGGTGTCAGGGGAACCAATCCCGACTTTGAGGGGTCCATCCGGAGACCAGAGGCTTGCTCAAATTATTCAAGCAACAGGAGCCATCTGGGTCCGCTCACTGTCGGACAGGCAAAATAAAGCAAGACATCCTCTTCATATAATGGGATGCAATCCTCGTTGCCTGTGCCCTATAACCAACCAATAAATATGGGGCTGCATGGATGAGTTCAGCCAGAGGCTCTATTGCCAAAGCAACGAGGAGGGGAGATGGGGGCAACCCTGTCGGGTCTCCCATTCTATAGGTAAAACATCAGAAAGGACCCTGTTTACGCAGACCCGAGCAATGAGATTAGAATAAAGAACCCTGACCATGCCTCAGAATCTCAGCACAAGGCCGGTCCGAGCCAGCACCAACTGGAGGTAGCCCCAGTCCACTGTGTTAAAGGCCTTCTCAAAGTTGATAAGGAGAAATGCTAGATCCGGGGGCAAGCGATAACAGTGTGCCAGGGCCACATGCAGCCGCTGGATACAGTGTCTCATGATCCAGACGGCATGAAGCCACATTGGTCCGATTGCACCAATCCCATCAGGACCCACCTGAGCCGATTTGCACGCATCGCCGCAAAAATCTTGACTTCTCAAATTGAGGAGCGATATCTGGTGATAATCTGCACAAGGGTTGGAGGGAGAATGCATCTTAAGTATCACTATATAGTGGTGGTGCCAGTCTCCAGCGGAAAGGACCCACCTCAACAGACTTATTAATAGAGCAATAATAGATAGGGATTAACCATTTTCCGGAATGCAGTATAGTATTCCATGGGAAAGCCATCTGTGCCTAGGGTTTTACCTGACGCCATGTGGGACAGATCCTCCCCAATCTCCTCTGCTATAAGGGGCTCGTCCAGCAGAAGGGCCTCGGAGGATGGCAATCGAGGAAGGGGCATTGAGTCAAGGAATGTCCAGAACACAGTTGAGTCCCTATGTATGGGTTTTGAGTATAATGTTCGATAGTGGTGCATGAAAGTTTGGGCTATAGCTGAAAGGGACCGCTGAAACTGACCGGCGTCCTCTAGAACCTCAGGAACAATATCCTCTTGGCCTGTTGATGAGAGACCAGCCAGTAGAGTAGCCTTCCGTTTTGATCCCCCCCAGCCATAGATCCTATGCGTTGTGGACCTCCAGATGTGCTTGCCCACCTCCAGGAAATGCAGACTAATATCCTCACGGATGAGGCCTAACTGGCGAATGGCACCCATATGGGTGCCAGTCTCCATCTGTTGCTTCAGTCGAAGGGCCCGCGCCTCTCACTGAGCAACAACAACAGAACTGTCACGCTGCTGGGCCCTAATATAGCTCTTAGCAAAGCCTAGCATTGTTGCCTTTTTTACAGCCCGTGGTGTTCCTACACAGTCCACATAGCCTACATTTGTGTTAAAATAAGATCGGAGCTTAGACCAGAGGGGTTGTGTGAACTCCTTGTCCTGAAAGAGCCAGGCATTTACGCGCCACATGGGGCGCTGACCTGCTGGAGGGTGGCCAAGATGAAAGAACAATGGGGAGTGGTCCGAAATACCACGGGCCAAAAGCTGAATCTGGGTCAAAAATTTGCAGTCAAGAGTGAGTAAGATCTAGTCAAGAATGGGGTGGTTAGCCGCTGAGGAGTGTGTGAGCTGTCTACTGCTGAGCTGTCAGAATCTCCAAGCATTGCAGAGACCCAAAGTTGCAGTCCAGTCAGTGAGTTTGCGGGCGCCAAGGTGAGGCCGTGGGGATGCCGGAGCTGTCCATGTCCATGTCGGGGTCAGGCACTGTGTTAGTCTTTCCCTATGGTATCATGCAGACGTTGGGATCCCATATCATATACCTGAGCCTGACTTGGCGCTTCCGGAGCCTCTCCACACACTACTGCTGTCTGGGTTCCCGCGTGACCCGCAAGACATCCAGACACTGGGCACAACCAGTTGGGCATGTCATACGCTATTGCGAGTAACGGGATCCCGTATATTGTATTCCCCTGCGCTACCTCTCGCAGGAAATGGCTGGGTACCTATACTTCAGGAGACTTAAGTGAAGCCCACATTGGCTAAATACCATCTCACAACATTTTGAGATCTGTTTCCAGGGGGGCACATTTTCTCTCGTATGGAAGACCCACGTTCAGAAACACCACCATCATGGACCACTTTGTGCTGCTCAGACTACAGAGGGCATTGCGCGCATGCTTGAGCAGTTACACCTTGGAACCTTCTGAATTCTCAATCCTTACTGTGGTAATTAAGGATGGGGAGGGAAACCATTTGATGGCTCGGATGTACAAGGCGGCGGTGGCGCTGCTTCCGTCTCATGATAAGGATGTGTGAGCGGCGTGGGAGCGCAGTCTTGGTTACCCACTAACGGATGTGCAGTGGAGTCGGTGCTGTGCGCAGATAGGTGCAGTGTCCCCTACCCATCGGCACAAGTTGCTACATTTTACATTTTTATGGAGAGCATATGTGACACCCAACATGCTGCATCGCATGGACCCCACCCGGTCGAATGTCTGCCGATGGTTTTATTCCCCGGGGGCCGACTTTGCACACTAGACATGGACCTGTACCAGACTAGAGCACTATTGGAGGTCGGTCTTTGGGGAACTATCCAATATGGTTGAAATGAAGGTTGCGCCCTCACCTTTGTTGGCCTTACTGGGGCACGTGCATGACCTCCCTAAGCCTAGGCATCGCTTCATTGCCATTGCGCTTCTAATTGCTTAGCGTGAGATTGCCATCAGATGGGCGTGCTCATTCTCCTCCACACTTCAAATCTGGCTGCACAGCATGACATACTGCAACACCACCAGTGACACAATTGCAACTACCGGCCTCTAGACCAGTGGATATTTGGCTACCAATTCAGACCTACCTCATGGCAATGTGGGATGGTAATAACACTCCATCGCAGGAGCAGCCTGCGCCCGCTAGTATTGTAACCAACAGAGACATAGAGGATGTAACTGCACCATTGTAGAGATTGCTGTGTACCTATCTGGTTACTCTGCTTCTTCCCCACCGTACGGATTATCTATCTATTATTATATGGGGTTTGTTTTGTATGCAATTGGACATTGGACCACGTAGATACTGTTCTACTCTTGATTCTATTGACTTCTGCCCTGCAACGTTATGCTGTTATCTTTAATTGCTGCAACTGTAAAACTCAAAATGTTTTTAAAAAGTCTCTATTATTGTGAGTCCTTGTGGAAGGCGTGTGAGAAGGCAGGAGAGGTCTTGAAGACCAGAGGACAGTGATTCGGGTGATACATGGATGGACACACTAGTAGAACCACCTAGCCCTCTAAGGTAACCTCCAAAGCGATATAACATTCCTGCGGGTCTTGTGTTACGCATTTGTTCACAAGCAGAAACAAGTAGCTCTAAAGGATGGCAACCCCTCTGGCTCCCAAAGAGTACCCCGCATGGAAGTCTCTGTCATATCCCATAAGAAGGGACAAAGTTCCCAAATGAGGTGGGTTTCCTGCAGCAATAGGACTTCTGGGCAGTGAGCAGAAGCGAAAACCACCGCTCCTTTTACTTGATCCAGCAGGCTGTTAACATTCCACGATATGACTTGAAGGTCATATGGGTGTGAGAATGGGATTATAGTGAAGTAGATATATGGGTCTGCCCATAAGGAGGGGGCTCGTAGGGGGCGGTGAAACCCCAATGAGTATGCTAATGGAATGTTGTGAAGGGCTGTCGCCCAGGGACTGCACAGAGGAGTAAAGTAAATGTGTGTGCCAAAACCTAAGGCAGAAAAGGGTAGGTTAACAAAGACAGCAAGCAACAGTGTGCAAACATAACCTCACCCCCAACATCCACCCCGCCCCTTACTTCTACACTAGAAGCATCTGTCTCCCTGTCAAAAAAGGTAAGCGAAGAAAACCAATAAACACAATATCATCATGGGAATCTTAAATGGAAAGACAACGAGATTAGACCAAAGCCGCCATCATGCAGGCAAGTAGAGGCTTCCGGACTATCTGGTGGGCCCGGGAGGCAGAAAGAAAGAGAACTAAGCCACCTGGCAGACCGGCAAATAAAGCAGCATACAAATTAAGATGGAGCATCGCCATTAGAATCGGGTCCCTTCCCGCCGCAGGATTACAGAGCATGCCGGGCCCAACAGACGGACTGATGAACGTACAAAGGAGGAGGAGGCTGTCCAATCCCCAGGCACCACAGTTCCCCCTCCCAGCTGCCAGTGCCACTCTTCTAGTGGACCAGGGCATCCGGCAAAGACAGTCATTGCATCCTGGCCACCGAAGTGCCCCCGGGCCATTACAAGAAAGCACACTGAGTACAACTTAGGTCAAAAGGATGCGCAGCCGATAGGGTCCAAAGGCAGGCAAATGGTAGGACTGCGGGACAGATCAGAATCAGTGTGGAGGACAATTGAGTCCTGGAGTGAGGCCCCCTGCCAGTCGCCCCCCTGGCAGAATTCGAGGTTTACCGATAAGGGGGAAAGGGAAGCTCCCGGGGGGACTTCGCAGGTGAGAGTGATTGTCCCATCCTGCGTCCCTTCCGCGATCTGTTGCGATGTCTGCGTGGCTTTGGCAGAGTCTGCATTCCCAGGGTGCAGGTCACCTCCTGGTGTCGTGGGGGAGCACATGACCATGCAGTGGATATTCCTCCGTGAGCAATTGCCAATACAACCTTTTGGAGTGGAGAACCCGAAAGCGTGTTGGAAAAAGCAGGCAGTACTGAAGTCCCATTGCTCTCAGCTTTTGCTTAACCTCTTTATATGAGCACCAGAGTTGCTGGACCGCACATGTGTAATCTGGAAAAAGAAGCAATTGGGTGTCTCTCTATCAGAGGTCAGGATGCTGTCCGGCCTCTCTGAGAATAGCGTTCTCCTTCCTAGTAATTGAGAACGCGGGCAATTTTGGGGTGTGGCAAAGCTCCCAGTGGAGGCTGGGGGGACCAGGGCTTGGTTGCCTCTCTTAATGGCACACCACGAGGAGAGGCAATCAGCGGGCATCCTAGAGTTAATCCAGCGTTCCTCGTGGTCCACCTACCTGCTTAGGATAATCACACTCTGCCTGCTCCAGGACTCCAATCAAACGAATGTTGTTGCACCAAGATTGATTTCCGGCATCTTCTGCGCGCCTATGGAGATCCACTGTTCGAATGAGCAAAGTGGAGACCTGTTTTTTGAGAGTGGAGATGTCCTCTTCGGCTGAGGAGATCTGGGATTCAGTCTCTGTGAGCAGTGCTGTGGCGTTACGGAGATCTTGGTGCCGCAGGGCTATGTCCATTCTAACCTCCCCAATCTTGTTCTCCACTGCAGCCTATGAGGTCTGGATTGCCTGTAATATCGGGGTGAGTTCGGTTGTGATGGAGGTGGGTCCGTTGCTATCCGGCAGGTCCTGGGGACCACTGGATGAGCCAGCCGTGGTGTACTGATCCATTTTCATCTGTATCTGTGCAGATGCTGAGTGGGTTGCTTTGTCTTTGCCCATCAGGCTGAGGTGGAATACGGCAGAACAAGTGGTGCAGTGTTTGGTAAGTCTGTGTCCCTGCCTCCGACAACAGCGAAGGGTAGAGACAGGGAGGGGACGAGCAGCTCCGGAGTCCAACCGCAAGGAGCAAGCAGCACCCCTATTTAGCCTCAAGTGGGCCAGCGTTGGAGGCGTCCATCCCGAAGGGCTCACAGTAAAGATTGCTCCCTCAAGAGGAGGTCGGAGCTCCAGTCCCCAGAGTGAGCCTCTCCTCAATCCAGAGCTACATCCCCAAGGGGCCTGATCAGTCACAGGCAGCACTCCAGTCACAGGGAGAAAGGAGGTGCCGGTATAGCACAGCAGGAAGCCAATGGATGCAGGTGGCGCGGCACTCATGTACCCCTAGGTGGGCTCCAAGGTGTGACAGGGGAGAACCACAAGTCCCTCCCTATGGTGACTTGCAGATGCCACAGTGGGGTTAAGGGCTCACCTGGGAGGCTGCATGTCTCTTGGCTCAGATATCATGGCTACCTCCGCCTTCACCTATGCTTCGCTCAGTCGGGCCGGGCCCTTAGTTCAAGTAGGAGCAGGCCAGTGGCAATAACACAGGTGTAGATGGGGGGCCAATTTAGGAGGCTGCAGCCCTCCACCAGTCCGAGGGCCCACAGGTCTCTTGTGGCAGCACCAAGAGTGGCAATGTGCAAATAGTGGGAGGGGACACAGCCCCAATGGCTTAATCACAGATGGGCACACCCTAGCCGCCGCAACCCCCCCCCCCCCACCCCCGCGATGATGAAAGACACCTCCCATGGCGCGGGCCGGTCCCCAACCTCAGCCGATGCAGGAGCTGCACTTTTATTTTTTATTTATTTATAAAGTTTTATATAGCGCCAGCTAGACCCATGGGTATCGGAGTGCGTTACATACACAAAGGAAAAGAAAAGTTTGCATAGCATCACAGGACGAGAATGAATAAAGATAAAAGCAAAAAGACAAAATACTTGTTTCCAGTGAGGGGAGGACGCCTGTGGCTGACACAGTGAGAAAACCACCATCCTTAAAGGACAAAGAGATTGGGGAGCCCGTTAGGCTATTGATGCCTAGAATGGTTGCCTTGGTCGGTAAAGTATTGGTTGAGGAGAAAGAGTTTCAGGTCCTTTTTGAAGCAAGAGAAGGAGGGTTGCATCGGAGGTCAATCAGGAGTGCGTTCCACATCCTGGGTACGTTGCCAGAGAAGGACCGGCACTGGGTTGTTTTCTTTTTCAGCTTCGGAGGGGTGAGAAGAAGAGAGCTGGTACTTCTCAGAGTTCTGGATTTTCCTGCTTTTACTAGTTAGCTGTTTAGGTAGTTTGGGGATTGGGTGTGAAGGGCCTGGTGTGTGATGCAGGCCAATTTGTAAATACATCTAGCTTCCATGGTAAGCCAGTTGAGGGCGTTGACGGTTGGTGAGATGTGTTCAAATCTTTTTACACCAGTTATGAGTTGGGCTGCCATGTTAAGGACTGACCTTAGTGGGTCAAGGTGAGCTTTTGTTGACCCTGTTAGGATGGGGTTTCCATAGTCCAGTTTAGAAAGGACTAGGGATTGTACAATTGTCTTGAGATCATCTTGAGGAATGAAAGGTTTACTTTTCCGCTCGACTGGGATCAGGCCCCAGCTAAGGAGACAGTAGGGATGCAGTAGCGTTTTAGAAGTCAGACCGGGGCTGAAGCAGCGGGCTGCTCCCCCACGCGGGCCGTGGCAACCCGCAAGTCACAGACCTCACGGGACCTCCACTACAGCACTCGGGTGTGAGGGTAAGCCCAGCCTCAAGACACCGGGCCGTGGGCCAGCGAGCCTCTCGACTGGTGGGACACACCCCAGCAGTCATCTTGCAGCAGATGCTCACCTCCCCAATCCGTGCCAGTCCCGCAGTGCGCCAGCATTGGGTCTGTCCAGGCTCTGGATCACCTCTGTGGGGTCTCCGGCGTCTGTTTTGCTGCGCCATGAAACACTGCAGCACCAATCCGTTCCACCGACCCAGCTCCCGACGTGGGTGACCTATAGGCCACACCGCCTCTCAAGCCATGCAGCAGCAGGGGTCTGCCACAGGCCCAGACCCACGTCAGGCCCCGTGAGCCGTTAAGACAATCGAGATGATTGAGGAGGAGTGCCACACTGCTCTCTGAAGTCCCAGGTAGCTGATGGTGGCTGATGGTCCGGATTTATGGATCAAGGGGTTTTTACATCGGAGCGGTATTATGGTGCAACCACCATGCTGGCCTCCTTGGCTACACCAAAAGTTTTTTAATGAACAAGGTGGACGGAAACATCTTTTTCAGGACTACAATAATGTGAAAAGCAATGCATTCAATATAGATTACATATTTTATGCCTGCACATTTCAGTATGCAGTTTTTAGTTATTGAAGTAGTGTGTTATTTCAGGAGATAGTTGCGTCTATCTTTAGTAAGAATGATCCAGAATCCAATTTTGAACTTTTTATTGTAGGTTTGACGCAGTGCTTCTTATACTGGTATCAACTTTGAATCTCAAACGCCTTTTTAAAACATTTTTAAGAGCAGCCTTGTCCCCTCTCCATTTCCCATCCTTGCCTATGAAAACTGAACCTTTTCAGACTCTACGTTTAACCACCATTCTCTGTATTTTCTCTAGTTTGACTATAATTTTATGCCTTTCTGATCAAAACTAAATGTTATTCTAAGAAGTATCAGTTGTAATTCAAATGCAACTATCTCCACTTGCGATATATCTCTTTCAACACAATCTAGTATAGTTTATTCTGTAGTTGAACGTTATCGGCTGTTCTTCTCTAGTTTTTCGGCCACTTGTTTGTTTATATATCATTCAACGTTTCTATACTACAACCATTAACATTACATTTGTAATTCTATTTTGCATTGTGGGGTTTCATGGAAATAGCTTTGCATAAAAGTTTTCTTTAGTACTTCCTTTAATAGTCTAGTTTATACCAGAAACCTTCCCTCCGTGTGTATGTGTAAATATGTAGGTATACATATATATACAGCCGCACACAACTCCTTCATGTTCTAACACATAACGGGTGAACCTTGCACCGCTATGGGTCATGTATCTCTTTTACCAACCCCCTTCCCAAGTGTGTATCTTGAGAAACATCCTTTACAACGCAACTTTTACCACACAGTACCTTCACGACGCAACTTTTACAACGCAAACCATAACAACGCATTGCGCTGGGGTCGCTCTAGGATAGGGAATAGGTTTAATTTACTATCCAACACCTTTCCTACTATCCACGGGAACTGGAGTTGGAATAGTAAATTAAACTATTCACTATCCAGCGCCCCAAAGCACTATGCGTTGTAAAGGTATGCGTTGTAAAAACCGCGTTGTAAAGGCATGCGTGGTAAAAGCATGCGTTGTAACGTCATACATGCCTGTATCATAAATGCATCAATTGCAGAAGTTGAAGCATGAGCTGCCCACAGCAAAAAGCACAAAGTGGTGGTTCACTTATTGTTCATTGTTTCTCTTCAGGTGGCCCCCCACTAGTGAGTGAGGGGTACCTCTCAAGGTCCCAGGTTTACTGTGAGCTTGTACAGGTACTGAGTGTGCCCCCCTGCAGCATTGTTGGTGTCTGCGTAGGAACACCTCCGGGCTATATTTGGATGGGCCAGACCCCTCCCCCCACCCTGCCAAGGGTGAGTGCAATCTTTAATTCCACTACCATGAGATAGGATTCTGTGAAAGGTCAATGGCACTCTTTGTGCTGCATCCCAAGAGGTTAGCACACAGTTTGCACTTGTTATGACAAGAAGGGGCTGCACGCGTATCTGTGGCCATCTCAGTAATAACAAATTGCCCAGGAAGTTCCCCAATCGGTCCAAATGCCTATTCCACTCATGGGTTAATTTCAGTATTGCGGCTCTAATGCTTTCAGAAATGTTGTTAGCCTTGCATGTGAGCAGCTTTGAGACAGATTGAAGCTGGAGGAGTGAGGGGCGATGCCGTGTGATGTTGGGACTGAGCTGTAATTTACATGCTGGAGATTACCATGGAAACTATGCTTTCATACTGTACTCCTGATAGCGGTGAGAAAACAGTTTCCTCAAAGGTTAGAGACCCAGATTTTGGCAAGAAAAAGTAATGTCCTTTCAATTGATAAGACTGCAAAATGATAAATCCATGTTGGACAGTGAAAAGTTGGGATAGTTTTAGGATCTTCCAAGTGTAAAAGCCCAGAAACTAGGGAAAATAATGATATTGTGGGTATCAGATGCATGTGAGGAGTATTGGATTAATGATAAGAGCCTTGATGTGTGATGAACTGTAGAGGTGATAGAAAGGCACCAATAATGAGCATTTTAGGAAGTTATCAGTGCATTTCTCTTCCACTCTCTCCCCCCCCCCCCCCCCCACCCCCCATCTCAAAAAGAATGAGGACAGAGTGGCAAATGCATCCAACAGACTGGAAGACGTAATACGGGTGAACGCCATGAATGTTTGATGTTGAGGCAAGCACAAGTTGTTGCCTGGATTGAATGGTCAAAGCTAAATAGAAGGATCACTAAGACATAGCACAATGAGAAGAAGGGTAATGAGTTGGGGTGATAGGAATAGTGTGGTTAGCAGGTGTGAGAGCAGAAAAGTGTGAATTGGAGTGCGAACAGAGATTAATCAATCAATTAATCAATCAATAATGTGTAGAGCGCACTGCATACTCGCAGGGGTTCCAAGGCACTGAGGGGGGGAGGGAGAAGGGGGTGCTGTTGCTACTGGTCGAACAGCCAGGTCTTGAGTTGTCTCCTGAAGGTTAGAAGGTCTTTGGTTTGTCGTAGGATGAGGGGGAGGGTGTTCCAGGTGGTGGCGGCGCAGTGGGAGAAGAATCTGGAGGAGAAAGCGTTGACTTGTTTGGTCATGGTGAGTTTCGAATCGAGGATGACTCCCAGGTTGCGTGTGTGGTTGGTGGGTGCAGGGGGTGTCCCCAGTGACGCGGGCCACCAGGAGTCATCCCATGCTGAGGGGTTGGGCCCTAGGATGAGGCTCTCCGTCTTGTCTGTGTTCAGCTTAAGGTGGCTATCCTCCATTCGGCGACGGCCTACATTCCCTGGTGGAGGTTGGATTTGGCGGTGACAGGGTCCTTGGTGAGGGAGACGATCAGTTGCGTATTGTCTGCATAGGAGATTATGTTAAGGTCGTGATGTCGGACGATGCGTGCGAGGGGTGCCATGTAGACGATGAACAGCGTCGGGCTGAGGGAGGAGCCCTGCGTGACGCCGCAGATCATCTCTGAGGCTTCGGATCGGAACGAGGGGAGGCGTACTCTCAGGGTTCTGCCGGAGAGGAAGGAGGAGGTCCATTCCAGGGCCTTGTCTTTGATACCTGCGTCGTGGAGTCGTGTGCGTAGTGTGTAGTGGCAGACGGTGTTGAAGGCGGCGTAGAGGTCCAGCAGGATGAGGGCCGCCGTCTCGCCGTTGTACAGTAGGATCCTGATATCGTCTGTGGCGGCAGTGAGGGCGGCCTCGGTGCTGTGGTTGCTGCGGAATTCTGACTGGGAAGGGTCTAGAATGCTGTTGTCTTCGAGGTAGCGGGTGAGCTGGATGTTGACTATCTTCTCGATGACCTTAGCTGGGAACTCAAGCAGAAAGATGGGCCGGAAGTTTTTGAATTCGCTCGGGTCCGCCTTGGGTTTCTTCAGTAGGGCCTTGATCTCTGCATGTTTTCAGCTCTCAGGGAAGGTCGTGGTCTCGAAGGAGAGGTTGATGATGTTGCGCAGGTGGAGTGCGAGGGAGCTGCCGGCTTAGTTGAAGATGTAGTGTGGAAAAGGGGCAGACGGCGAGCCGGAGTGGATTGTGCCCATGGTCTCGATTGTGTCTTCAATGCTCACATTGGCCCAGGTTGTCAGGGGGTCGTGGTTAGTGGGGTGAGGTGGGTCCGGCCTGTTGCGGTCGTCCGAGGGTTGAAGCTGTCGTGAATGTCTGCGATCTTGCGGTGGAAGAAGGTGGCGAGGGATTCGCACAGGGCTTGCGATGGCGGGATGTCGTTGGCGTTGGAACTGGGATTGGAGAGTTCTTTAACGACGTTGAAGAGCTCCTTGCTGTTGTGTGCGTTGTTGTCAAAGCGGTTTTTGAAGGAGGTTCTCTTGGTCGTCCTGATGAGGTGGTGGTGGTGCGGATGGCGTCTTTGTGGGCAGTGCGGCTGCCTGGTGACATCTCGCTGTGCCATATGTTTTCCAGCTTCCGGCAGGTGCGCTTAGACGCTAGGAGTGAACCAATTGGCTCTCTTGCTGGTGTCTTTGAGGGTTTGTTTTTTCAGCGGGGCTAGGGTGTTGGGGCAGTCGTCCATCCATCGTCCGAGGGTGCGCGCACCATCGTTGGGGTTGGCTAGGTTGGTCGGAGGATTGAGTGCAAGGTTTGTCTGTAGTTGTACTTCGAAGATTTTGCCCCAGTGGCGACGGGGATCCGTAGGGTGCGGTGATGTGTGACGGGTTTCCGAAAGGTGAAGTGGATGCAGTGGTGTTCGGTCCAGGTGGGTTCGGAGACGTGGCTGAAGGAGACGTGGGGGCTTGAGGAGAAGATGGCGTCTAGCATGTGTCCGGCGATGTGGGTCGGCGTCGTGACGAGCTGTTCCAGTCCGAGGTTGGTGAGGTTGTCTATCAGGGTGGAGGAGTTGCTGTCGTTGTTGTTCTCCTGGTGGAAGTTCAGGTCTCCGAGGAGGATGTAGTCGGTGGAGGTCAGTGCATGCGTGCTGATGAAGTTGGGGATGGCGTCGCAGAATTGTGGTTGGGGTCCGGGTGGTCTGTAGACGAGGGTGCCTCTTAGGGTGGTCTTGGGGTCTGTGTGGATCCGGAAGTGCATGTGTTCGGCGGTGCTGTGTGTGTCGTCACTGTTTGTTGAGACCCTGATGTTCTTCTTGTGGACAATGGCGATTCCTCCTCCGACTCCGTTGGTGCAGTCTCTGCGGGCTACCTTGTATCCGTCGGGGATGGCTATGGCGATGTCTGGATAGGAGGCCTCGGTCAGGAAGGCGACGTCTGGTGATGTGTCGAGTAGGTCCCGGAGCTCGACGGCGTGTTTGCGTGCGGAGCGGGTGTTGATCAGGATGCATTGGAGCTTGTTGTGTTCTGTCGTGGTGGGAGTCTCTGCGTCTTTGATGCAGGAGAAGCTGCAGTTCTGGCAGGCGAAGGGACCGTGGGTGCACTTCGGGGTGGCCCAGTAGCAGGTGGGGGTCCGTCCTGGGTTGAGAGCGATGAGGGTGCTGGTGTCGTATCGAAGGTGGTCTTTGTGGTTGGTGAGGAGGCCAGGGGTTCTGGTCCAGACGGGCTTGCCTTAGGCGCGCCTTCGGTGCTCCACCGGCACGTCCGCTGCGCGTGTCTGCCATTTTAAGGGGAGGTGGAAGGGAGGAGCAGCTGGGAGGCGGGTGGCAGGGTGCAGCGAATGGGCGCAGGGGGCAGGGCCGTAGGGGCAGCAGCGGCAGGAACTGTGAAGATGGGCACGGAGGAGCAAGGCAAAAGGTCACACAAGAAGAGGAACAAAAATAATGGTCAGTGGGGCACAGAGGATCGCAGGGCACAAAACGCTGAGAGCACTGGTGGAGCTGAAGCGGGGGTAGCAACCTACCTGGCAAGGTCAAGGGTCGCTCAAAAGAGGATGCTGCGATGATCGGATGCAATGAAAATGGACTTCATGAGTATCATTGTAAACTGCAAAAGCCACGTTTAGGAGACATGGAGTTAATGGAGTCTGCATTTTTAATGCACAGGACACGAGTTAGAGTTTGAGGTTGGGAGTAACTTGGAAAAGATTAAAAGGGACTGGAGAAATGTATAGAGGTTGCACAATAGGGCAATGGGTGCAGGTGACAACATGCGGAAGAGACGAGAACTATGACATGCGGTCTGGAAAACGTAGCTGCAGAAGAATGTAGAGGAAACTGTGAAAAACCTCCAAGTAGGTGGGGAAGCTTCTAAATATACTGAGAATTGAAAAAGAAGCTGCCAAAAGACCGGCATTGTCAGGGATCTTTTCATGCCCTGTGAAAGGTAACTGAAGTTAGAGAATATGCAGTGGCGGGCTGAAGCTCCAGAAAATGTTCACGTGGAGCAGAGAAAGTGTTGAAAATGTGTGTTGGGGTCATCAAAGATGTAGCCTGTGCACAAGGGAAATGCAAACTGCACAAGATGCTCAAGAAATTGATTACAGTGGCAGAGACTATGCAGAATAGGAATAAGTGCAGTAGGAGAACTGAACCAATACAAAACACATTAAGAAAGAAGGGGGCAGTAAAATGAGCTTCAGAAGGGAACCGAAACACAGAATACTCTGAGGAGGTAAGTGTACATTTTGGGGCAGAATGCGAAATAAGTCAGAAGTAGTGCAAGAGTCTGGAGAGAACTGTAAATATAAAAGCCAGGATAGATTAAAAAGGAAGGTAAAGAAGGTGTGCAGGTCAAAATGAAAGTTGTGAAATACATGGTAGATTAAATTGAAGATGTAGCAGATGTTAGGATTAATGGGATGAACAGGGGAACAGAAGTTTCACAATTTACTAATGTGAAGGAAGGTGTGAAACATATATGGGAGTTGTTCTAAATGAAGTATGAGTGGTCGAAAAGGTGAAAAAGGTCCGAAAGGAAAAAAGAGAGGGCAGTGAAAGCCTAGAGTAACAAAAGTTGAGAAACATAAAGATGAATCCAAAAGGTGAGAAAGCAAAGTTATGGAAAACATGCAAAGAATGAACAGTGCAAAAGATTTGTGAAGAAAGAGTGATCAAAAAGTGTCATGGGAAGAGACGATTTAGAATTTCACAGTGGAAGGGAATGGAGGGTGGTAACAATTTCGTCAGATGGAAAGGGAAGGTGCAGAAGCACCAAGTGGGGAAAGTAAGATGTGAAAGAGTGTTGTATGATCTAAATATATGGAAGCTACATGTAGGAACTCTTGAATCAAATAATGAATACTAGCAACAAAGGTGGGGAGGGTGCAGAAGGTGGGGAAAGTGGGACGGGAGAACATGGGGCATATAAAACATGGGGCATATAAAACATGGGGCATATAAAACATGGGGCATGAAAAACATGGGTGGAGAGTGCACAATGGGTCATAACTGAAAAAGCACAAGGCAAATTGAGATTACCTGGAATACGCAAAATTGCATATGGAAAGGATGTGAAAGAAATTTGCTGAAGGGGACAGGGTGCAATAGAAAATTGAGAGAAGGGAACCGAAGGGCAGGAAGATGTAAATGGGACAGGAACATAATGTGTGGTAGACACTGGGCGGGTAGCAGAAGGGATGGTCGGCAATGCATACCTTGCTTGCTTACAAACTGTGAAATAGGAGGGGTACAATTACATGTCCTGTCATGCAATGAGCGAGTCTGGCCCACTAAGATAAGAGAGTGGTGGTTGGATTGCCCTTGTTTAAAAGAATAAGGCAAATACTGTAGTTTGCAGTGAAGTTGTCTGAAAATAATTATCAGATGGTCTGGGTAAGTAATTCGATACAATGTTTCAAAATGTGCCTTACTTCAGCCTTCGACTTCCTTCATTTTCCTGTCTTGCCCCTTCCAAGAATAGCGTGTATAATAACACGAGAATAGACTAGAAAGGGGAAGGATTAGAAATGTCGTTTTCATCAATCTCACTATCTCAGCAGAACTAACTTCAGAGTAGACGGAACTGGCAAACTCAGACTGCAGAGTTACCACTGAGGTTACAAAGACCCTGCATTTTCAGAGACGTGAAGCCCTTAGGCTGCCCAATCATACAGGCATAGGATGCTACGTTATATACAGAAACAGCATTGATAACATGTTGAATAAGTTATATACGGTACAAAAGGGGGTGGTAATGGGCGGAGAATCTGAACCAATCAAACACTCACACCCAGTCAAAAGATCTGGGTTTAATCCATCACCGTTCTTTAGCCCACTCTGCCACCCCAGATCAGACATGGCTATATGCAAATCAGTCTGACCTGGTGCCTCTTGGGAACAGTCCAGCCCGAACTGTCAAGCCATGCCTTCCCTGGACCGGAAACAAGCTTCCGAGGACCGGTTTCTGGCATTCCAGCCGTCTTCAGCCCGGCTTGCTTGAATCCAGTGGCAAAGTGAGCAAGGGACTCACGTCTGAGCATACCCTGCCACACTTATGGCGGCCAAAAGCGGTACAAAAGGGGGTGGTAATGGGCGGAGCATCTTAACCAATCAAACACTCACACCCAGTCAAAAGATCTGGGTTTAATCCATCACCGTTCTTTAGCCCACTCTGCCACCCCAGATCAGACATGGCTATATGCAAATCAGTCTGACCTGGTGCCTCTTGGGAACAGTCCAGCCCGAACTGTCAAGCCATGCCTTCCCTGGACCGGAAACAAGCTTCCGAGGACCGGTTTCTGGCATTCCAGCCGTCTTCAGCCCGGCTTGCTTGAATCCAGTGGCAAAGTGAGCAAGGGACTCACGTCTGAGCATACCCTGCCACACTTATGGCGGCCAAAAGCGGTACAAAAGGGGGTGGTAATGGACGGAGCATCTTAACCAATCAAACACTCACACCCAGTCAAAAGATCTGGGTTTAATCCATCACCGGTCTTTAGCCCACTCTGCCACCCCAGTTCAGACATGGCTATATGCAAATCAGTCTGACCCTGTGCCTCATGGGAACAGTCCCCCCTTTTTGTACCGGGCTGGACTGTTCCCATGAGGCACAGGGTCAGACTGTGATTGATTCAGATGCTCCGTCCATCACCACCCCCTTTTGTACCGAATAAGTTAAATTCAGCATCAGCATTGATAATATGTTGAAAATTTCCACCATAGATCATAACATGCCTGCAGATAAAGAATAAAATTACTGCCATGCCAGCTGCCAAATAACCATTGGCAATCTGAACGTGTGTGTGTATTGTGTGTGTGTTTGTGTGTCTGTACACACATGCGGTTGGGATTACAGGGAAGCGAGTCGTCCTTATGAAACAGAATTACAGAAACCTGTATGTGGTAGAAAGGTATGTGGTACTAAACATCACACTTCAGTTTTCCATTTCTCCATATGTATATTGTATTACACAAATTATAATATCGAGACTAATTTGGTCCCCAAATCTGAGTTTTCCGTATTCTGAAAATACAATGCTCAAATAATTTTACCATTGTCTCATCGTTCCTAAATACATTCCATAGTGAATGGCACAAGCACTCAAAATACACACAAACCAACCTTTCTCCCTATGCTTACCTGCTTCGCCCATTACCACTTTTCCCTCCGTTGCTTGAGTCTTCACCATATTTCCAACACCCTTAGATCCAGCATTCACTCACTGTTTATGTACATCACCACCACCCCTACATGCTCCTCCTTACAGCTGCTTACCATCTCATCTTTCCACTCAACACAATCTGCCGGCATAGTCCCCACCACGCTCATCCTACACTTCAGTGGCCTGGCACCCAGTCCTCCCCTCACTGCACTATATTAGCAGCTATGCATAGGTAGTTGGAGTAAGAGAAATCCACCTCCACTTGTGTACATCGCTGAAGTTGTAACAAAGAGATAGTTAATACTGTTGGGGGCATATTGTGTAGAAATATCAGCATTTGTTAAGTGCACAGCTACCGCCGGAGAGGTGTCCTGACGCTGGGGGCCGTTTGGAAGATTAAGCATATGTTGGGTAACAAAAATTATAAGAAATTGTTTTATTAGTTGGGGGGGGGTGATGACCCACCTTAAATAATAAAAGCAATCCTTTTCAGGGTGAACCACTCAGGGCCGGCGTTAGAGCTCTTGGTGCCCAGTGCAAAACTCATGTTTGGGGACCTCCCTCCCATGACCACCTCCTCGGATTCCCTCATGACCACCAGACAAAGAGCCCCTCATCTCTCCAAAGCCCCTCTCACACATACATTTCATTTATTTTAAAGCACTAGTAAAGGCTGACTTTACTAATTAGAATGTGTATCTACCCGAACAAACACGTTTCAGCAATATTAGGAATAGATTGTGAAAGACTAGGGGAAAAACAACGTCCTATCCTATTTTATGCAGTTTTCATGCAGCTTTTTGATGACAGTTCATAACAGTCACTGTTCTATATTAGGGTTGTATCTTATGAACTTCGGTAACAAGGATTTCTGTGGCAAAAGAAGTAATCCACTCAACTATGCACATAAAATGCACATCTGAGATCTGCATGGTAATTGTTCTTTTCAGCAGGCATATTAACCCTCTGCGTTACTTTATGGCGAGTCGAAACTGCCCCTAGACAAAACTCTGATCTCTTTTTCGCTAGCAGAAACATTATCATAAGAATAATCTTGACATTTTTAATGCTGTCTGAAAACTGGATGCACAAGTAACTCTGCAGCAGGTGTTTTTAAATCATAACTTATTGCTAAATACAGCGCACCCCCTTAGGTCAGCGCCCTCTCCCCGGGTCAGCACCAGTGCGGCCACACCAGTCGCACTGCCCTAAAGTCAGCCCTGGAGCCTCTAAAGTCACTAAATAAACCTGTGCTCAATCCCCTGGAAGCTGTGTCACAGAGCAGACAGGCCTAACTTAAAGACAATGTATAAATATATTTGTGCTACCAAAACAGTAACAAAGTCAAAATGCAATACAAGAAAAATCCCTAATTCATTTAGAAAAATAGAGTACGTTTTAATTTAGTCTCAAAAATGGTAATCCCAAATCTTAAGTGGGGCAAGGCTGCAGACTGTAGCCGAGGAGGGCTCCACAAAGCTGGTTAGCTGTTGGACAAGGTCCTATAAGGCCATTGTGTTTTGGTGGAAAAGCTCTGAGTAGGAGAATTTCTAATTTCACGCCCAAGGAAGGTGCCTCACTGGTCAGATACTTTTGACACCTTCGCCTGGCAAGATTTCTTCATTTGCACTTAGTCAAGTTTTTGGAGCCAAAGGGGACTCTCCAAGACCAGATACCTTCTGCCCGAGGTCCTGCTGATTATGTTCTGCTGCAGAAAAGCTCAGAGTGGGAGAAAACTGAATCTGCAGTCTGGAAGCAGCACACCCCGGTCAAAGCGGCTTGATGGGTTTGTCCTGGTCCTCTAGAGGTCTTTGAAGCCACAAAGTTTATAAGTCTCAGGTTTTATGGGGTGGTAGAAGTCCAGCCAGACACAGCCAAGAGTTCTAGGACATGAGAAACACTTTGGGGTGAGCACTCACCCTGGCATAGTCCATTACCAGGTTCTAAGGCATATCTATTTGGAACTGGTCAGCTGGTCACCGGCAGGAGAGGCCTCTTGTCGCTTGTTGTGTCCCAGTAGCTTCAACTGGAGGTCAGCCTTATAACTACTGGAATCCACTTTTTTGTACTGGCAACAAGAGAGAGCAAGTCCAATCCCTCATGGATCTTCTCCCGTCTCAGACAGCTGGTTCAGTCCTCTTCTGATCTTCCTCAAGTCCAGTCATGATCTGAGGAGGGTGTTGGGCATGTCAAATGTGTGCCCGGCACCAGCTTGTAATTGGGGATAACTCCTGACTCCTCCCTATTTATTTATTTATTTATTTATTGACATTTATTGAGCGCGGCGAATACCCGTAGGCGTCTCGGCGCTGGCGTAAGGGATGGATCAGTATTTTAGAAGACCTAACAAAAAGTGGAGCTATTGGTCAAATAACCAAGTCTTGAGTTGTTTGCGAAATATGAACAGGGAAGGGCTGGTCCTAATGTGTAGAGGAAGGGTGTTCCAGAGTTTGGGGGCGGGTTAAAAGTTCCCAGGGGTTACCCTACCCCACCTGTGTAGCATGTACTATATGTCCTACTGCAAACAATCCCACAGTGTCACGTTGTGCCTAAATCCAAGATGGCGAAACCCTTCTCCCCTTGTGCATTACCTGTGTACCCTACCAAGAAGTGTGGCAAAGGAAAATGAGCAACCCCTCCTCTGTGGTCACTTCAAACCAGCTCTGGGGGCAGCTCTCACCCCGTGCAATTGGTGCCTGCCAGACTGGGGGACGAAAGGAAGCTGCCTTTCCAGGTGTCATTTGGCTTATACTCGTAATGGGGGTGCCACTTTGAAGTAAGTTCAGTTCCTGGGCACTTTTCCTGGTCTCTGCTCCAAGAGTAGTTTTCACACCTCCTTCAGACAATGAGCTCTGCAGTTGGAAGTTAATGCAAATTATCCTCCTGAGTCTTTGGGAAGGGGAAAGGTAACTTCCCGAAAGTACCCTTTCCTTAATATTTATTTAAAATGTGACTTTACCAGTAAATTTGGCTTCAAATAAATTTTACAGAGAAACCAAGAATGGAATGAATAGTTGTTTCCTAGCTGAAAATAGCATGATTAAATGTAATATTGTATCCCATTGTTTCTCTATGGAACAACCAGCCTTGCTACAGTAAAAACTGCTTTGGTAGCTAGTCACAATAATGACATATATTTAACATTAAAATTCGACATGCCTAACTTTTATATACCTTTTTATATACCCTGCCTTATGGTCTACAATGTCTACTTAGTGGTGACATATTCTTATTTAAAAGGAAGCTGTAGACCTGCCAATAGGGTTTATTTTAGCAGGTTGAATTGCTGTTTTTAAACGGCTCCAGTCAGGCTACAGTGGTAGGCCTGAAGCCATGTTTGAACTGCCACTGTGGTGAATGGCACAATAGGTACTGCAGTCCACTAGAGATACTCAATTTATAACCCCCTGGGTACCGTTTGTACCATAAAGAAGGGATTTGTAGATAAGTTAAACATGCCAATTAAGGTTATGCCAATTCAACTATGTTCAAACGGGACACGCAGGCACTTTCCCTCTGGATAGCAGGGGTAAAGTGCAGTTTTACATCTAATAAAAATATGGTTCAGCAAAAAGGTGAAAAATGCATACAAGTAATGCAGATTTCCTACACAGATGGGCATTTAGGAATGGAATGTGCAGGGGAGAGATTAGAAACCAAGATGGTCAATGGGGAAAGGAAGGTGCACGTAGGGGAATTCCCAAGTTACATTCTGGTAATCATTACTCTTAGTCCTAGCCTTCCTTTACATAGTCTGAGCTACATCCGGAGAGTTGCATCGTTACACGGGTTATAGTGCTTCCCTTTGAGTTTTCTCACCAATTCTGGCCCTTTGTCTCTTAAAAGTTGATCTTCAAGTGCCTCTTGCGGTTTTTTGACCTTCAGTAGTTCTCATTGTCTTTTTGCAAAGATGGTTGGATTATTCTCGACTTTTTTTAGGTCATTTACCGCGTTCTTTAGCGGTAAATGAAGGGACAGAATGTACAAGATGGAATTGAAAACATGCTAAAAATGTGTGTGAAGGAAATATAAGGATAAAAGATGCGTGGTGGGAGTGGGTGGTATCCAGGACGTACAGACTGATAGAAATGATGCGGGGAGAAGAAATATCAAAAGGCGTGTATTGGAAGAGAAATTGTAAATGATGTACACATCATAGGGCCTGAAGGTAAGAAAACTTGAGTCCGTAGCAAACAGGCACTGAAAAAGATTTGTACCGAGAGTTTATTGTAAACATACACATGGAACCGTCTGGAAGATGTAGAATAGATTGGCCTTTTGGGGCGCTAGAGGGCGCACGAGCTGAATGGCCGCACTCTAGTGTGGCTCCGGCTGCCTGGCATTCTTATCCTTCCTTTTATCCTTTAAAACTGCGCCCACCTGCCCGAAAACGGTCTGGGGGATTGAGATATATCTACTGCACACTCTGTCTGAGTTTGGAGATCCTACGACCTTCGGGGACGGAGCTAGATCGAGATCAGTCTGGAGCGGGAGAGACCGAGAGCTACGACCTCGCTGTAGGCGGCGTGGTGCCGCACGCAACGCCCAGGACTGACACGTGGCGTGTAGGCCGCACTACGCCTCGCGCACCTCCGCCTAGCGGGCCTGGCCCATCAAACTAGCAGTGGGACCCTGCCTCGGCAGCTTGCTTTCTGCACCGAAGACATTCTGTTGTACAACTGCATGGAACCGGCCTATATTGGACACTAGACGTCGGAACCGATCCACCGCCGTGGTTGCCCACGCGTGCCCTTCCTCATAGAGCGGCTTGACACAGAGGTGCGCTTGTTGCTTGCCTGGCATGGGGAAACCAGATGCCCGGCAGCCCAAGCTGCAATTTGAACCAGCGACGCAAAAAAAGGGGACGAAGCAGACGGGGGACAGTGCGCCGCCGAGGAGCCCGGCGGCAGAGGTGACCCCCCTGGTCCCGGAGATAGCAACAATGCTTCAGGAGATGCGGCAAGGTTTTGCCACGGTGGTGGACAAGGTGGACCGGCTCTCCGCCCGGATGGACGGCATCGTCCAACGAATAGATGTGCACGACGAACGGCTAACGGAGGCCGAACGCCGCATATCCGAAACGGAGGATGCCACAACATCGCAAGCCACGCGACTATCCCGCATGGACAACATTTTGCGGGTGATCGCCGCCAAGAACGAAGAATTGGAAGCGAGGGGCAGGCGGAACAACGTCCGGATTACGGGAATTCCGGAATCCACAAACACGGGACGTATGGAGTTGTATGTAGAACGTTTGCTCATGGCCACGGTGGGAGAGGAGGCTCTCTCCAAACAGTTTATAGTGGAGCGGGCCCATCGTTCCCTTGGACCTCAACCTCAACCAGGCACTCCACCGAGGCCCATCATAGCACGCCTGCTGAACTACCGTGATCGGGATGCGGCATTGAAAGCAGCGAGGGCGAATCAAAACCTAAATTATGAGGGGGTGTCCTTCTCCATTTATCCGGACTTTACTCCGCTTGTTCAGGAACAGCGAAGGAAGTTTCTAGCCGTGAAACGAAAACTGAGAGGACTGAACATTGACTATGCTTTGCTTTATCCTGCCAAGCTCCGCGTGACCCACCAGGGCACGCAACACTTTTTCTTGAACCCGCAACAGGTCGAGGAGTACATCAAGACCCTACCGAAAAGGGACAAAAGAGCTGCACAGGCGGATGGCGGACACGATTCTGGTGCGGAATGAACTGGGTTCGTCGCTTTCGTTCCTGATGACTCGTTGATATATGTTTTTTTCTTTGGATTACTGCTCCTGATATGGCCCCCAGGAGTGTAGGGCTGGGTGGTGCTGCAGGCCCTGTAGCCTGCCAGGCCCCCACCCCCCCCATGCTGACTCACTCGCCCGGACTAGGACGGTAAGAATGGCGGCAACTGCGGTGAGGAGAGGCGGGGGTGGACGACGGTGCACCTCTAGAACCCCGAATGGGTGTACCCCACTGGACTTGCTCAATGCACTTTTACTGTTGGGTTGTTGCGGGTTTGATTGGGGAGGGGGGTGGGCACAGGGTACTGGCGAGTTGGGGGCGCTTCAGTGGGTGGGGGAGGGGGGAAGTTCTTTAAGGGGTCAGTTCGTGCTGATCTGGTCCATGTTTTTCACTGTCCTCGAATTGGGCCTGTGGCCCCGAGTAATAACTCTGTGGTTGCCGGCTCCTCTCTCTATGTGTCGCTGCTCGAGAGGGGACAACTGGGATGCCTCATGGTTGGCAATGTACGGAGGCCTGTTTGCGGAATGGCAACGGTTACGATTTCTAGTGTTGGATGCCTGGGTTTGCACTGGGTTTAAGTTCTCGTTTTGTAGTCGAGCGTGTGCACCTTTACCTCGTCGACCTTCCACCCGTCCTGGGGTGGGCTGGTCTACTGTCTTTGCTATGGGGGGGGGGTTCAGGGACTGCTATTTGTGGTGGCCGGGGTTACTGTGGGCCGCTGGTGATTCTAACTGTAAGGACTGTTGGTCCAGTTGGCTTGTTCTGTTATATGAAAAGATGTTGGGATGGGGGACACTTGTTTGAATGTTCTTACTTGGAATGTGCGGGGCTTGGGGGATCATCGGAAGAGACGCCACGTTCTGGGATATTTAGACAGACATAATGTTCACATAGCGTTTCTGCAGGAGACACACTTTGCACCCCACAAGTTGCCAGCCTTTGGTAGTAGATGGGCCTCGAGTACTGTGTTCTCCTCGTATTCCTCCTATGCCCGTGGTACTGCAATCCTGGTTAAAAAGTCAACGCCCTTCCACATGGCTGGCACGAAATCAGATGTACAAGGGAGATATTGCCTGCTATGGGGCAGATTGGGCCGGGTGACGGTCACCCTTGCGTGTTGTTATGGCCCCAATGTGGACGACCCGCAGTACTTTGAAACACTCTGGGCTGCTATACTGGAAGCGGGGTCACAACACATAATATGGGGGGGGGACTTCAATGTCACTGTGAACCCGACCCTGGACCGCTCACACCCGGCCCCACACCACTACACAAAAGGGCGGGAGGTGCTGCGCGCCATCTTGGAGGAGAATCACCTAGTGGATGCTTGGCGAGCACACTGCGGGCCGAGGGGGGAAGGAACGCATTTCACGGCGCAGGCTAGGTCCTGGGCCAGGCTTGATTATTTTTTTCTGACCACACACATGTATGCCACTGTCACATCTGCACGACACCTCCCTCGGACTTATTCGGACCATGCCCCGGTTCTGGTCGCCATGCGCGGAGCTGAGCTAGGCCCTCCTGTTACCGCGTGGCGCATGCAGGCCGCAATGCTGGTAGATGAGGAATTTAGGGAGACGCTGCGCGAGGAATGCTTAGATTTTTTTGCTAGAAATAAGGGGTCTGTGGATGCAGTGGAGACAGTCTGGGATGCCTTCAAAGTCACACTAAGGGGTT
The DNA here is from genome assembly GCF_964263255.1 of Lissotriton vulgaris. Lineage (NCBI taxonomy): Eukaryota > Metazoa > Chordata > Amphibia > Caudata > Salamandridae > Lissotriton > Lissotriton vulgaris. The sequence goes on from NC_141700.1 coordinate 163,364,569, forward strand.
TCTGCATTGCGAAGGGCTCGGGGGTGCTTAAAGCTATCCTGAACCGTTTAAAGGCGCTAGAAGTGAAACTGAGCCGGGCGGAAGAGACCCTCCGAGCGCGCCCCACTAGCGACACTCTGGCAGAGATTCGAGATTTGGTTACTGAATATTCCGAGGAAGCTGCACGTGAGGCGAAATTTAGACATAAATACTGGGTGGCGCGGAAATATGGAGAAGGAGATAGGCCTGGGAGGGTGTTGGCGGCCACGGTCCGGCTTGCGAGGGCGCCTACTACTATACTAGAGCTAGAAACGGCCGAGGGGCTGCTGCTCCGCGACTCCACGCAAATCCTTAACGAGTTCGTGGGCCATTACAATAAGCTGTACACCTCTAAGGGACTGGGGGGCCCACCTTTGGACGACTACCTCGCGGATGTCGCGCTTGGTTGGCTGAGTGACGCTCAACGGGCGTTTTTGAGTGCCCCGTTTGAGCTGGACGAGGTGAAAGAGGCGATTATGAGTATGCAATCAGGCAAGGCCACAGGCCTAGATGGCATCCCCATTGAATTCTACAAAACATACATTGAATTCATGGCCCCGGTACTGCGGGAGGTCTATGAGGACGCTCTGGAGGTGGGGCATCTCCCCGCATCAATGAGAACTGCGCTTATCATCTCTTTACTCAAGCCCGGGAAATCTGCATCGCACTGCGACTCATATAGACCCCTCTCTTTATTGACGTGTGATGTGAAAATTCTCGCAAAGCTCATTGCCACCCGAATTAGCTTACTGCTGCCTAACCTGATCCTCCCGGATCAGGCGGGCTTTGTTCCAGGGAGGGCTACATCCCACAATCTACGCACCTTTTTTTCTGTGTACGACTCTGTGCATGAGGACCTGCCCATGGCGGCCATCTTTTTGGATGCCACCAAGGCATTTGATTCCCTGGAGTGGGATTACGTCTTTGGGGTACTAAACCGCATGGGATTCCCGGCCATCTTCGTTTCCTGGATAAAACTGCTCTACACGCGGCCCACGGCCAAAGTCCTTATTAATGGGCAGCTTTCCCCTGACTTTGAGATCTCTAGGGGTACGAGACAGGGGTGCCCCCTATCCCCCCTGCTCTTTGCAATCGCCACGGAACCCCTTGCTGCCAAACTGCGGCAACATTATAAGGATAGCGCGCTGCGTTGCTTCCAGCGACAAATACTCATATCCATGTACGCGGACGATATCACGCTGTATGTCCGGCACCCTCGGGACAACCTACACCCCATACTTAGGGAATTCATTAGATTCGGGACTCTCTCGGGAGTGCAGATAAATTGGACCAAATCGTGCATATTCCCCCTCACGGCGGCCACACAGGCCTTCCCATTGGAGTATCCGCTCACTTGGACTGAAGGTGATTTTAAGTACCTTGGGGTTCATATTGAGAGGGACCGGGAAGCGCTTATGAGAGCGAACTATGGCACTGCCGTTAGTAGAATTGAAGACCAGGTCACGAGGTGGGTGTCACTTCCCCTGTCGATGGCGGGCAGGGCTTCTTTGATTAAAATGGTTGTACTTCCGCAGCTGCTTTACCTGTTTCTCAACATACCCTTCCATCCTGGTACATACTTCTTTAAGAGACTGAGGTCTGAAATGCTCAAATTGGTGTGGGGTGGAAAGCAGGCTAGGCTCCAATGGGAGATTCTGACACGGCCCTATGTGCGGGGAGGGTTCGGTGTACCTGATTTTGAGCTTTACTTCAGGGCAGCCCAGGCGCACTATGCTTACTTCTGGGTGAGACAGCCGAGATACATGCCACAACTGGCTGCGGAACACTGGCTGGCGCACCCCACGCCTATCGAGGGAGCTCTGTATGCCGTTGTTGAGGGGAGGGATAAGACCCCGAACACCTTATCTAGCACTATCACGGCCTGGTTACACATTTGTGCCTCCCTGGGGCTGCAGTTCCTCTACGCTCCATGTATGCCCCTGGCTTATCACCCACAATTGCAGCTGCTGCAGGAAACTGGCTTCCAGCGTTTACTGTCTAAAATCCATGTCCGAACGTGGGGGGATCTATATCATGATGGCGAGTTCCGCACGAGGGATCATTTGTTTGGTACCATACACCCTACCTCACTAGAAGTGTTTTACTACATGCGCCTGCGACATGGGCTGCAAGCCCTTACACCTGAATTTCCGCGCGAGCCACCGATCCTCATACCCCTGCAACACATAATGCAACTTGCGAATCCATATAAGCTTGTGTCCACGTTGTACAGATCAGTTAGAACACACACTGACTTCACCACACTTCCTGCCAAAGCGAAGTGGGATCAAGAGCTGCCTGCCCCACTCACCGATCAACAATGGGAATTTAGCTTACTACAGACAGAACGTATCTCATCCAGCAGCAGGTATAGAATTATTCACTACAAATTTGTGCACCGATTGTATTATACCCCGGCTCGATTACACAGATTTGGGCTGCGAGACACTGATAATTGCGATCGGTGTGGAGCCCCTGGAGCTGATTTTCTACATCTTGCCTGGGAATGTGCCACTGTACGTCAGTATTGGGATCTAGTATTTCAAGCCCTCTCTACAATGATCAATGCTACGGTGCCGCCAACTCCTGAGATGGCACTATTGGGTTGGGTCGTACCCCTGCAGGCGGCTCACCGCAAGTATGTCGCGTTAGCCTTGTTGCTAGCCAAGCGGAGGGTGGCCTGTAGATGGGGCAGAGGCAGGGCGCCCAAATTTAAGGAATGGATACGGGACCTGGTGTATTGTCAGGAACAACTGCACACGTATGCGGAGTTACTGCCACTCTCATCCAGGCCGACTGATATCTGGGCCCCGCTGCAATGCTACCTGATAACGGAAGCACCGAGTGACGATGAATTGTGATCTGTAACGTTGTTCTAGGTGTAATGAAGAAGGGGTGCTGAACCGCTTTGGCCCTACCTGCAACTTTGTATGCCTTGTGACTGCACTATGCACTTTAACCCCCCTTGCCATGTCTCTGAACTGTCCTTGTTGCTTCACTCACCTGTATGCCTTACCCACCCATGGTCCACCTGGTTGCTGCGGGATGCTGTCTCCCCCCCCCCCCCCCCTCCGAAATCTGCTTGTTTGTGGTGCGCACGCTTATGACGATGTTGTTTTGTTTGTTTTCATTGTTCTTTTTTTTAACCAAAAAACGACAAAAGTAAGACGCATTTATATGCTTCCTGTACCTGTGCTGTTACTGATGCCAATTTTTATGTATACAGCTCCGCAACACAATATTGACTTTTTGCTGATGCTTATTTGTGATTACTGAAATGTGCTATAGCAGCCGGCCTCCGGGTTGTGGCAGTATGCTGTGTATACTTAACGGTACTAAATAAACGTCTTGCACCAAAAAAAAAAAAAAAAAAAAAAAAAGAATAGATTGGCCTTTTCTGATGCTATTCAATAAACCATACAATAGCCTTATTTATTTAATTTTTTAAGTTATTTAAAATGATTGGGGTTTTATTGATGATATTTTTCACGGAGACTGGGTTTTGTGTTTGTGATATTGGTGAATGTAGGCAGAAGGTGGAATGTGGCAAAGTGGGTTGGAAGGAGTGCCAGAGGTGTAAGGGCTATTTGGGAGGGTACGCAGATTTGGGGTAGACACATTGGCAATGAACAAAAGATGTGGGAAGCCTGGGAGCAGAGAATAGAAGTCCTGTAATAATCACTGGCAGTGAACAGGAGGTGCTGAAGAAACATCACTGGTGAGTAGAAGGTATGAGATGTTCCAGCAGTGGACGAAAGATGTTGAAGGTATAACAGGAGAGCACAAGTGTGCAGAAGATGCACAGACAGGGAACCAAAGCGGCAGAAATGCATGAGCAGGGAAAAGAATGTCTGTTATGTATATGGGCAGGAAACAGAAGTTACAAGAAATGGACAGAGCTGTGTGAGAAATACTTTACCGCGAAGGGTCAAAACACCCCGGAACACGACTTTTTGGAGAAGTAGAAGCAGGTTGCTTTGCTATTCTGTAAAGCGTTCCAGTACCCTCCGGTCAATTTCACGCTATGTAATTCTAGAAAAATACAATAAATAAAAAAGCAGAGACACCAGGCAATCACCGCGCCGTGAGGGCAACGGCACCAGCTCCCTACCGCCAGCGCCGTGAGGGAAACGGCAGGACCCGCGCCAAGTAGTTCAACCAGGCGAACTACACTCCCCAGAAGCCCCGGGGGAGGCGTCCAATCCTGACGCTCTGCACGTGCCCGGAGGCGCTTTAAGAACTTGGAGCGGCGAACGCTCCTGGGGGCAAGCAGAGACACCAGGCAATCACCGCGCCGTGAGGGCAACGGCACCAGCTCCCTACCGCCAGCGCCGTGAGGGAAACGGCAGGACCCGCGCCAGGTAGTTCAACCAGGCGAACTACACTCCCCAGAAGCCCCGGGGGAGGCGTCCAATCCTGACGCTCTGCACGCGCCCGGAGGCGCTTTAAGAACTTGGAGCGGCGAACGCTCCTGGGGGCAAGCAGAGACACCAGGCAATCACCGCGCCGTGAGGGCAACGGCACCAGCTCCCTACCGCCAGCGCCGTGAGGGAAACGGCAGGACTGGGATTGTCGACTTCCTGGAGGATATGCACCATCAAACCAGTGCCAATGTAAGATATTCATCTAATGGGGACACCACTGATAAGTTTATGATAAATAAAGGAGTACGTCAGGGATGTATTCTTGCCCCTTTTCTTTTTAATTTCTATATTAATGATTTGGATGCAGCACTACAATCTATACAGGCTGACTGCCCCAGAGTAGGCAGAAGGGGCATCCCCGTGCTGTTATACGCGGATGACGCGGTTTTAATCTCGCGCACGGAGAAAGGGCTCCAGGCACTTTTAACTGCTTTTAATGTTTTCATGTCTGATAGGGACCTAATGGTCAATAATTCCAAGTCCTATGTAATGCAGGTTGGCCAACGCCCAAGAAAGAACTTTGTATTCAAGCTTGATGATAGTCCCATTCCGGTAACAGAGACTTTTTCCTATCTGGGTGTGCTATTTGACTCGAAGTTAAGTTGGGCCCCTCATCTGGTGAAAAAGAAGAATGATATGTTGAGGGTTAATGGAACCATCCTTAATCTTGCGAAAAAGATAGGAAAGAAACCAATAACTGCAATGATTAAGTTATATAATGCCAAGTCTGTAGCCACGGCGGTATACAGCAGTGAACTGTGGGGCTATGTGTCCAATACTCAATTACAGGTCATCGAAAACACTTTCTTTAAACGGTTATTATGTGTCCCTGCGAGTACCCCGAACCTTGTTGTGCATGAGGAGCTAGGGACACCGTTTTTATGCGATAACCTAGCACTGAAGCCACTGATCTGTTGGGTTTCGCTGTGGCTTAACAAGGAGATACCACTCACTCATCAGATTGTACGGGATGTAACATCTCAGGATAGCTGTATGCGCATCCCCTGGCTAAAATACTTGAAATCTTGCTTTGAAATGCTGGGGTGCGCCAAATTGTTCTCCCATCCGAGTGGCATTGTGAAGGGGGACATAATAGCGGTTAAAAGAGCCTATCTTAAGCTTAAGTTGGCAGACAGAGAAAGTGTGGAAGTGCTGAAACCAAGTGTCAGAAAGTTTATCATGCTTAAGTCGTGTGGTGGAATGGAGCCCTACCTGGCTTGCGCCTTCAGCTCACATGAAAAGTTCTTGCTGACTAGGTTCAGATTTAACAATTTTCAGCAGCTTTTAATAAGACCCAAATCAGACATTTTTAGCAAACATGTAGCTCCCTGTGGCTGCGACGGGAGGTCTCCTCAGGATATGCTACATTTTATATTTTTATGCAGGTTTTATGATTATCCTAGACGCTACTTTCTTGTTGATTTGCTGAGAACACTGGATTTTAAACAAATTAGACCTGCCCTTATTTATTTGCAGCTCTTGCACAAGGATTGTGTACTCCATATTTTGTCGTTTTTAAAACTTGCACTGAGAATAAGAACTTGCTTAGACCTATAATCCTAACGATCATGATGATTTTTAATGATATCTGTGTATAATGTTTTTAATAATGTATTGATGCGTAATTTGAAAATGTAATCAATGTATGTACTTTTTATGGTTTGAAATATTAACCGAAATAAAGTCTCATTTGATTTTGATTTGATTTACTTTACTATCTAAAATTGATCATTAATAACCTATTTGTTATGTAGTGCTTCAAGCTGCAGTTTTGTAATTTGTAAGGATTGTAAATAACGGATTTTCGTATAACCTGAGTCAGTGGTGAGCAATTTACCAACCCCAATGTTTGGAAGGCTGACTTGGCCTTCTGGGATTCGTACTTGCAGCATGGAGATCATAGCAGTTACAGGGGGAGAGGGCACACTGCCGGCACACTGAAGACCATAGCAGATGTTAGTGGTGAGCCTTAAACTCGTCAAGCCCTCTTACTGGGTCTTGGCTTATTTATTTACGTCACACAAGTAACTTTTTATCAGAGGTGATGGAACACTGCCAGTGCTTTTAGTGTCAGGCTGATCATGATTCAAAGCATCATTCGCCTTGTTTATTGGCTTGGCGCGCATTTCACAAGGGTTTTCATTGTTGATTTGTACAACATATGTATGTATGTATGTATGTAAGGTATTTTTCCGAATGCCCCAGTGCCAAAAAAAGCTAAAGCCTCCTGTGAAGACATTGTAGGAATGTTGTAGCTGGAGTTGACTTGAAAGATGTTATGTTCTGTTTATAGTGTTTTCAGGCTGCACGCTGATGGAAGTTTCTTGGTGCTAGCTAGACCCATAAGTCACTTTACGCTGAGACAAAAAAAGGTTGAATATGGAGGTCAATAGGCAGTAAGTTCCATTCTTCTGCTGGCCTGGAAAACAAAAACTCTACCCCCAAAGGTGGCGTAACAGATTTTAAGGACGCCTAACTAAAAGTTGCTGCTGCAGTTAAAATTTGTTAAAGGAGAATAATTGAGAACTTAACGTGTTGTCCAGAAATGGCAGAATATCACCATAGGTCACTTTAGGAACAATGACAATCGATTTTAACTGATTCTTCGAGCCAGGGAAGCTTCTTCAAAACAGGTAAAATATGCTCCCTTGAGGTTAATGCTTAGTCGGGCTGGAAGTAGGCATGGAAGAAATGAGGTGTCGGGACCAAAAACTGAAATCTTGTTGTCCGTGATCCTGAAGAAGCATTCATACTGATGGTGCCCAGGTAGCTCATGTTTAAGCGATATCTAGGGTCTCTCTCTCTTTTATCCCGAGACAGATTCCAGGTTTCTTAGACCTTGATCTGCACTGCACTGAACCACCTTCCCAATATAGGTTAGGTCACTGCATGTTTTGAGGTGGGGTCAGCGATACATCAACAGGATGCCCGAAATTAGGCATCTCCGAAGTAATGGGAGAGGATGTAGCCTTATGGCTAGAGCATCCGACGTTTAAGCTGGGGAACCTGGTTCGAGTCGCGGCAACGACACTCAACATCATGTGATTCTGGGCAAATCACTTAATCTCTCAGAGCCTAACAAAAATGAATGTGTCCTTGTGTACCGAAATTGGTGCTATGTAAAGCGCTGATACCCGATATCTTCGAGTCTAGTTCGCGCTATATAAAACCTCTATTACATTTTTTTGTAGTTATTCCCCTGTTTTTCCTGACATGACAGACGTTGCTCAGGTAGGACTAATAGAAACTGAAGTGACGTTAGTACGCGGGAAGGTGTTTGATTCCAGTTCCATTGGGTACCCTATCTGTCATAGTGCAAATACAATGACAGTTTTGAACATCCAGATGAAAACAAAAAGGTGTATACTTCAGTGATGAAGAAAGGTAAACAGAGGTATGAGTGATTCTGACAATGTAACAAAAAAAGTGTTATCATAGGCAGTATATCTATTCAAGTGGTATCTTCAGTACTGTTCAGTCTATGCTAAAAAAAAAGTGACTTTACACTGTCAGAATCTTAAGTACGTTTACCGTGGCTTCAAATGAAGTAAAAAGAGTCTGGTCTAACGGAATAATTCACTTTCATGTTACGCAGTTTGTTTGAAGAGAATAGAACGCTTTTACACCCACTACAGAAGAAGTGTTTTATTAACCGCATCGCTGCGGCAGCTTTACCCGCTGTGTGCGGCAAATTTTAAAAAGCCGCGTTACATGACGAGCTCAGCTCGTCATCAGCAACACGACCACCGTAGCTGATGACGAGCTGAGCTCGTTATCAGGAGCGACGGGGTTAAATCACAAACATGATTCTATTATTTCCTGAACAATTGCGTCTTTGTTTTTTTTTTTTTTTGCAGCACTCTGAAGAAGGTTTAGATATGTGGAGGCACACTATAGTAGAACAGGTAACCCCTACATAGTAGGTTGAATTTAGATGGCTTATGTAAATTAGCACGTGGTTCCCAAGGGATCGGGTGGACATAGCCTCAAATAACGTAGAGGCGTGGCCCCCATCTCCTGTTTTGATCTCAATGTCATATGGTAAAATGGGAAGCCTCTTGACAACCTTCGGTCTCTTAAAACTCTGAGGTGTTGCACCTTCGAAAGATGGAGAGAAATAGTAAAACTAGAGATGGAGTAAGGTGCTGAGTAGGACTGACGGCAGCATATTCTTAAACATTCAGACTTTGAGATATCAATGTGCTAACATTCTCTTGCGTGCTTTGCAGTTGTCCTACCGCACCACTCTTCGCAGGCAGTAGTGCCATTCAGGACCTGCCGACCACATCACAGCAGAGCAAAGGGTTGGGGAAGCAGAAATTATTATTATTATTATTAACTAATTTTGTACCGCGCACGGTTACCCAGAGGCATCCCAGCGCTTATAGAGAATCAGAGCAAGCTGCCTATGTGAAGCAGAACAGATTTAGAATTATTCTGGAAATAGATAAGTTTTCAAATGTTTCCTGAACCTGAGCAGGTTTGGTTCAGAGCGTAGTGAGAGCTGGGAGGGAGTTCCAGGCGTGTGCAGTATGGATCGAAAAGCTCCTGCCACCTGAACGGGCTCTCCTAATTCTCTTTATCTGAAGGAGGTGTTTATTATCGGAGCGTAAGGCTCTGGTGGGCTTATAGGGCCGAATCATGTCCTTCAGAATAGCAGGTCCTTTCCCCTGAATGCTCTTGTGAGCAATACAGAGGGCCTTGATGGTCACTCTCTCTTTGACCGGGAGCCAATGGAGTGCCTTTAGAGCGGGCCTGGCTGATTGCTTGGCCGGAACGTTCCGCAGCAGCCTGGCTGCCGCGTTCTGCACTTGTTGCAGGATTTTGAACGTTGATTCCGGTGCTCCGAGAAAGAGTGCATTACTGTAGTCCAGGTGTGAGATGATTAGACCCTGGACTAACAGCTTCCGGGAGAGTTCAGGTAAGAGGGGGAGAACCTTACGTGCCGAACGGAGCAGTCCATAACACACGCCAGCGATCTTCTTGGCGTGTGTCCTAAAGGACAGATCAGGCTCCAGCCAGACCCCCAGGCTCTTAATCTCCTTCTTTGGGTCAGGCGGGGTGCCCATACAGTTGGGCCAGCTGCTCGGCGAGAGGGCAAAACTTGAGTGGCCCAAGATCATCAGCTCAGTTTTTGAGCCGTTCAATTTGAGCGATGACCTGGTCATCCAGTCAAACACCTCTCTTAGGCATGAATGGAGCGTTTCAGGCTGTTTCTCCAGCTGTGTCAGACCCACCACTAGCTGAGTGTCATCCGCATAGCTTATGGTCTTAAAGCCAAACGGAGACACCACACCCTCCAGGGGTGCCATATACACGTTGAATAACGTGGGGCTCAGGGATGAGCCCTGAGGCACCCCACAGTGAAGTGGAAGGGGAGGAGATTTTGCGTTGCCTTCCCAAACCTCGAAGGTACGCCCCTCCAGAAAAGAGGCCAGCCATTCCAGGGCCGCTCCTGTGACACCTGTCTCTGCTAGGCGTTGTGTCAACACTCCATGGTTGACAGTATCGAAGGCCGCACTTAGGTCCAGGAGGATCACTGCCACTGACCCCCCTGTATCCAAAGTGCTTCTGGCCTCCTCTACAACTGCTAGCAGAGCTGTGTCGGTTCCATGACCCGGTCGGAATCCCGTCTGGGAGTCTCTCAACCGACCATTCTCCTCGAGAAAGTTGGACAGTTGGCGGTTAACCAGTTTCTCGGCAACCTTACTAATCCCTGGTAGCAAGGAGATGGGCCTGAAATTGGCTAAGTTCTGTGGATCTAAGCCAGGCTTCTTCAGAAGCGCTTTAACGACTGCGCTCTTCCAGTCTGGCGGTACCGTGCCATGAGCGGAGGAGAGATTGACCAAGTCGGTCAAAGGCTCTCCTATCGATGGGGCAGCCTGCTTTAAATACCGCATAGGGACTGGGTCTCGAGGCGAGCCACTCTTCAAGCTCCCGAGGACCTTCAGTACTTCGCCTGAGGTTACGGGGCCAAAAGAAGTCAATAAATTTTCCGACATGCTTAAGTCCTCAGACAGGGTCGGGGTTCCCATCACCGGAGGGAGAGAACTAATAATGGTGTCAATTTTGTCTTTGAAGTAAGTGGCCAATTCCAGACATTTTTCCTGTGGTCTGTCGTGGACAAGAATGGGATCCTGTGGTTTAAGAAGCTCCTTCATCACTAGAAAGGCTTCCCTGGATGAGGACGCAGCATGACTCACTCTCTCCCCAAAAAAGGAGGCCTTTGCTGCGCGTATAGCAAGTTTATACGTCCTTAATTCCCTACGGTATTTTTCCCTGCTCTGTCTCTGGGTTCTTCCTCCATAGTCTCTCCGCCCGTTTACAGTTCTTTCTCAGGGTTCTAAGCTCTGGGGAGTACCATGGGGCAGACCCCACTCTCTTATCCCTAATAAGCATCTTCTTAAGTGGAAGCACATGGTCCACTGCGTTGGTCAGCCAGTTCCTCATCATAGCGTCTGCAGTCACTGGATCCTGACCTTTCTCAAGCTGGGAGCCCTCCAACCGGGCATTCCAGGCCTCTGCCGGGAGCCTTGACCATGCCCTGTCTATTCTAAATTTCCTGGGTGGGAGGGTATCATCTTCCTTTACCTCCCAGTTTGCCATGATCAGTGAGTGGTTAGACCAGGGAAGAACGAGAGGGGGCATAGCTAATAAACCCCTCATGTTCGTAAAAAAGGGTCCAAAAGGTGCCCTTTAACATGTGTGGGCCCGGTGTTTATCAAATTCATCTCCAGGGCGGTCAGCTCGCTCATTAAATTAGTTGCCATTGGGTCAGTTGCCTCATCAAAATGGCAGTTGAGATCTCCCAACAGAATGAAGTTGGACGAAGCTGAGGCCAGGAGAGTGGTAGTTTCCATAAGCGAAGATGTAAACTCCCCCCCTAAATACCTGGTTGAAGATCCATCCACTTGTTGCACTCATGCATCCTCTTAAAGCCCCTCTACCTGTCTCCTTTAAAGCTTTGCTAAGTTCATTTTTCATGTTCATCTTGTCCTGAAGTTGCCACCAGCAGTCTCGTCTGACTAGTTACGGACAAGATCCAGTACTGGGGGGGAGGGGTTGAGGGGAGAGCAAACCACACTGATTTGTGTGAAAAAGGCTGCTTTATTAGAACAGGTGCACCTCACAATTTAAACTACCTTGGCAAACGCCTTACAAAACTAAGCCTCACTAAGTATAACAAACTCCTTATACCATCTCCCTCCCCCACCCCTAATAAATATCATAAACCCGCCCCCCACCCAGCATTACAACATTAAACAACTTTAATTCAAAGCAATACACATATAATCCTAGAAATGCAAACATCACTTATCCAAACTCCCCTGCCTGACCCTTCTCAACTTACGATCACCCCACCTCGGCTGGAAAACCCCAAACCATCAACCTGCCTAAACAATCACTATCTATGCCCCAACTTTAGAATAAACCACCAAAATACAACCAAAACCTTTCAAAATTCAAATAAACCCGCCACCCAGAAAGGCAGGGGGGAGGATACTACACCCCCCTTTCTGCCCCCAAACCAAAACGAACTAAGCTTCAGTTGAACATTCTTGAACTATAAGACACCTGGAAAGCACTTCTCTGACTTTCTACAGGTCCATACCCATCCTCGACAAGTGAACCCTGTTGCCCCGAAAAAACTCCACTGAATCAAAACGAATGTCCCTGTGAGACACCCTACCAAAACCCAGACCCCTGCAGAATCTAGAAATTTCCAAATTTACCTTCTTGCGCGCCCTGTCAATTGCCTTAGGATCCCGAGTGCCCATCCGAATCCACTGAGGCATCAACTCCGTCCACAAAACGTGGCAACCAGATCATTGCTCCTTCAACAGAGCCAAATCTCTCTTCATCGCTCTAAGCAGAACAACACCCTTCACCCCACAGAGATCATTCTCCCCTAAATGTATTAAAAACACATTTGGGCACTGACCCCCCACCAGCCACCTATTCAACGCCGGGATCAGCTCTTTCCACAACATCCCCCCTTTCCCTTTCCAAACAATATTAAGCAAACGTTCATTAAAACCCAACAGTTTTTCAAAGTAGCAACCGCCCGCCTGAACTTGGGCCCATTTGACAAACGAGTGGCCCACAATCCATATGGTCAACTCCTGAGAGCGAGGACCCGCTACCGAACCTGAAACAAGAAAAACAATGTGAGATTCATGAAGAAGGAGACGCAAGCGCTGGAACAGTTGGGCTTCTCACATAACGCTGAAAACAGTTGGATGACCATCGCCCCAACCGCATGATGTCCCCCGCAGACCACCCTCTGTTACATGCCTCTGTCGCTGCCCCAATCCTAAAGGAATGTGTTCCAAACTGCGAACCATCCAAACCAATGTGACGCAATGCTTTACGCAGCACCATGCGCAGCTGATAATCCGTCACCTGACCCCCACCTGAATGTCAAAAAAAAACCCTTCGTCAAGAACACCCCCAGACGGGGACCTCCACCGCTTGGCCCAATATAAAGGGCATGTCTCCGCCGGTGAAGTTGCCTCCAGCCACACTCCTTTGCCAACACCCCTCTGGTCCATTTTTTCCTGTGACAACCAAATATGAACCCCTGTCCCAGAAAAGAAAACTTCTTGCCAAGTAACCCCCAATTTCACCCTAGACCCCAAAAGCTCAGAGACCCTAAATGCTCCAAAAAACATCCAAATCATTAACGTGGAAAACAAACCAGCTTCAAACTCATCAGTGCACACCACAGGTAATGCCACTAACAAACGGGCCAAAATCTGCCAAGAAAGCGGCTTCTGAGCCACTCCAGCCCCCCTCACTCCCAGCCCACCCTTCCAACATCCTTTTCCCTACCTCCCCTGCAGAAGGGGAGTAGTCCCACAACAATTTCCCCATAAATGAAATATCTGCCATCTTGCCTGTGATGGTAACCCTCGACAAACCCTTTACCATAAGATCATGCATGAACTTTATCAGACCTTCTCCATGACTCATCCCGCCGGCAAGCACCTAACGCAATGAATTCCCTCCATGCCAGCGCATATGCAGCCCGCGTAGACGCCGATAAAGAACCTAACACCAACTGTATGACCCGACATTGCCTACATACCATGGGTGTTCCGACATTGGGGTGGGTGTCCTGTCAGCCTCCGAAGCCAGCCCATGGAATCTCTCCCACTGCGAACGAGACAAAGCATCCGCAATGTCATTGTCCACACCCGGGATATGCAGAGCCCTGAACGTAATATCGTGTCTAAGGCAACCCAGCACAAAAGCACGCAACAGGTTCAAAATCTGTTCCTCCCTTGCTGACTGTCTATTAATGATCTAAGCCACTGCCAGATTGTCAATCCTGAACAAGACCTTCTTATGCGCCAACTCTTCACCCCACAACGTTCGCGCCACCAGTACCGGAAAAAGCTCCAAAAAGGCAATGCACCGACCACCATCTCTCCATTGCCGAGGCCACTTCTCTGCACACCCCTTACCCTGCCAGTACTCACCAAAACCCTCACTGCCTGCAGCGTCCGAGAAAATTTGGATGTCCCATTGAAAATCATCCTCTCTGACCAAAGGTATACCATTGAAAGAGTGCAAAAAAGTTTTCCACATTCTCAAATCCTCTTTCACTCCCGCTGCCAGCCGGACGCGGTGATGAGGCAAATGGTGCCCAGACAAAACACGCCCCAGTCTCCTGCAAAAAGTCCTCCCCGCCCTGACCACCATGCAGGCGAAATTGAGATGTCCCAACAAAACCTGAATGTCTCTCACTGTTACTTTACTTTTCTTGAGCATGTTTCCCAACAATTCCAACATCTTTTCTTTTTTATCTACCGGCAAATGTGCCTGCATCTCAACTGAGTCGATCTCAATGCCCAAAAATGACATGGTCGTACATGGGCCCATCGTCTTTTCCGGTGCCAATGGCACCCCCAGCTCTCCCATAAGCTCATGGAACATGTCCTGGGCAACCTGGCACTCCGTGAAGCCTGGGGAACCCACAAAAAAGAAATCGTCCAAGTAATGTGTCCCCATTCCGTGGCCAGATTGTTGTGTAAAAAAACTCTGTGGAAAAGTGCTAAAACACTCGAACAGGGCACAGGAGACTGAACAACCCATCGGCAACGCTTTATCCACGTACCATCGTCCTCCAAACTGGATTCCCAAAAGGCTCCAATCATCTGGATGTATGGGTAGCAAATGAAATGCCGACTTGATGTCGCATTTCGCCATTTCTGCAGTTGCGTCTGCGGTCACTACCAATGACATAGCAATGTCAACTGAGGAATACGACACAGAGGCTGCCTCGTCATCAATAAAGTCATTGACGGAAGACCCCTCCGGCCACGATAGGTGTTGAATCAACCTGTACTGTCCCACCTCTTTTTTGGGAACCACCCCAATGGGGGAACCAATCAAGCCATCTAAGGGCCAATCATCAAAAGGACCTGCCATCCTTCCCTCTCGCACCTCCTTGTCCAACTTCTGCTGCACTACTTGCGGATGCTCAATAGCTGATTTCAAATTTCGCGCCCGCCTCCTCTGTCGTGGCCCATTGAAACCAGAACGAAAACCTTCAGCAAACCCCCCTTAACAATGTGTGCTTCGCCTCCAGATCCTCATAACCCATCAAACTCACTTCCAGAGCCCCCAGCCTAACTGGCGTAAGAGCCCTTTGGCCCAGCCCCCGGAGCCCCTTTGCCTCCCCGACCACTCTGTGACAGCTGTGAAGACCCCGGGGTACCAACGCTTGGCTGTTGCCACTGCTGACTTCCCTGTGGCTTAAGTCCCCAGCATCTAACCAAGGGGTGTTTCTTACCACACTGAGAGCACTCGTGTCTGAACTTACACTATTCTCTCGTGCAAGATCCTTTATTGAACTCCCAGCAAGCCCCTGAACCGGACACAAATGTAGAATTCCCCACCCCTCCCCGGGTGGGCTTCCCCTGAAATGGCCGATATACTAAAGGTAAACCACTCGCAGTAAAAATGGTCTTCCCCCTGCTGGCGCCCCCATGGTATGCTGCCACAGATCTGAGTCCAGTTCCCCCCACTTAGCATCTAGATCCCAAGCCATGCAGGCCCTAAACTCCTCATCATACTGAGCCCAGACATAACCACTGCCTGTGATCTGCGCTTTCCTAATAACATCCATGTATTTGAAAATCGCTACGCAGCGCTCCGGGAACTTCTCGCAATACACGCTAGCATAAATCAAGAACGCTGCTGTCCAATTTTCAATAGTTAAAGGCACCTTAGGTCGTTTGGCCAATTCATACTCCTCCTGCTCCTTCGACCCTTCTTTGGACCGTACTTCCCTATTTAACAAGTTAAAAATCTCAACATACTCCCCCTTCCATATGCGTTCTTTCGTGGCTAGCATCAAATGCGCACCTAACGGTTTCGTCGCCCCCATATAAGGGAGCTTTTTAAACTTTAATTCCTTACTCTGCAAGGGCTCCTTAGCCGGCACCTCTGGTTCAGTATTTGTCCCACTCTCCACCTTGGTTCCCGGAGAAACAGCCATCCCTGTCCCCACACCTTGATCTCGCACAGATTTACCTTTTTGGAGCTTACCGCCCAGCTCCCCCATTATGTCTTCACCCCCTGTCCCCACTGACACCATCTTTGGTTTGGCCTGTGGGACAATGTTCTCACCTGGATTTAGCAAGGCTGCCCGACCAGGCGCCGTATTCCACACCATATGTTCCATTTGGTCCACCGTCCAAGGAGCCATCACCACGGGGCCGCGCTCTCTTCTGGCTTCCAAAGACTCTGCCCTCCTGGGCTGCACCACCTCCGGTGCCTGCAAAAAACTAGAAGACGCATGAGAAGGCACCCCCCCCCCTCCTCATAATCCCTCCACTCCCCTTCCTCAGGGCTGTCTTCATCATAATCTAAAACCACTTCCTCCTCCATCTGCAGAGGATCCTGTACAACACCAACATTGCGAGCTTTAATAGAACCTACATTGGGCACACCAGCCCTAATGGCCCCTTAAAATCCACTGGGCGGGGGAGCCAACCGTACCCGCCGGTACTCCCCCTGCGTTGATTGTCGTTGGCGCTCCTATCCAGCGGTCCTCCTGACCACCGCGTACTAGATGATGATGGGGCTAGCGAGGTCACGCATGACCTTCTTGTGCTGGCCTCGCCGGGATCCCCCGTTGGTACGGAATGTGCAGCGCAGGGCTCCACCCTCCCTTCTCGGCGCAGCTGGGCCGCACCTCGTCCTACCGAGTCCGCCTTCCCACGACGCTCCCTAACCTGCGGAGAAAGAATTTGGAATGGTGTGCTGTGAGCCCCCGAAAAACCAGCTGACCTACTGACCTGTCTACCCCACTGAGAACCCCCCGACAACATGACATTCTCATGCCCCTCAAACTGCAAGCTCATTTTAGTTACCCGAGAAACCCTGAGAGGGGAGGGGGCTGCCTCCCCCTCCTCGCTGCTCCATTCCAACACCTCCTGCACCCCCGGCGTCAAAAACATCAGGTGGCGTTCCCGTCCCCGCTCCCCGCCCGCCGACCCCCAAGAGCCCCACCCCCTACCCCGACCTCCTGTAACCCCTGGGCCCTCTACTGTGGGACCCCCTTGAGGGGAACCCAACTGAAAAACACCGTAACCCCTGGACCCCACTCCCCTCACACCCTCTGACCAAGATGGGAAAACATCCAGCCCTTCCCAATCCTGCCCCCAGCTGCTGGCTCTAGGTCTGCCTCTAAAGCACCCCCATATCTCTCTCACCCTTCCATACGCTTTGTCCCCGTTCCCCGGCCAAACTCAAGGGTCGCACACCCCCCCACACCCCTGACCTAAGCCCACTCCCCTTATCCCACCGAACTGCCCTCCCCAGCACCACCTGCACCCTATCTGAACGAGGAGAAAAAGAAGGGGACTGAAGGCCTCTCTCCCTTCTTCCCCCTGCTCACGAACACTGCGCACCAAACCAATGGAGCCTGAATTAGAAGGGGGCCTGACTTCAGCAGCCCACTCCCCTTTACCCCTCCCCCCTTTTTCCACACCTGGTTGCCGCATAGATACTCCCCCTGACCTAACAGCCAAACCGGGACTCACATTGCTTGCCCCCCCCCCAGCCTCCGAAAATGGCCTCAAAATTACAGCGCCAGCTCCGTCACCCCCAAGTCCCCACCTCACCCCCCGCTGAAAGGCCCACATCGCATGCCTCTGACAGGGAGGAAGAGCGCCTCTTGCCCCCCCCCCCCCCCCTTCCTCTCCCGTGTCTCAATTTTCAAGCAAGTACAGATGCCCCGCGCTGCCTAGAAACCGCCACTGAAGCCGCCCCTGACAAACCGGCCCTGCCTCCGCTTCCCGCCGCACCGCCCCTCCCGCCTCCCCGACGGCCCACACTCACCTCTTCAGCGCTGCTCTCTAGCGCGGCCAGAACGCTCTTCACCGGGGCCGCTTTCCGAGATCGCAGGCGGCCCTTCTCGACCACTGGGGACCTTTTTGGTCGTTTGAGCTACGTACAGGCAGCCGAGGCCTGCCGTGGGGGGGCGCGGAGGCCCCGCTACATCGCTGATAACCATATCCATACGTCCTGCCTCGCTCAGAAGCCGTAGCGCTTCGAGCACTCGCACGTCTTCCGCTGCCATAACTCTGCAATTATAGACAATATAAAAGAGAACCACGAAATACTAATCTCGCTAGAAACATTTTCTACCTAAGGCTCCCAGCCACCAGGTCACCAAAGACAAAATGGTGTCCGGGAGCCGTAGCCCAACGAATTTATACGTTGGGCTACATTTGGGCTACAAAAAGAAAGCCACAAACAAAATGCCTGGTGTTACTCTCCTAACCCGCCCCCCCCCGCCCTTCCCAAACATCGGGGGTTGGGGGGGGGGGGACTCCCTGCGATCGCCCATCCCCAAAGCCCCCCTTGTAGTGGTGGCTGCTGTGTGTGAGGTCCTTGCATGTCTCCCATCCAGGGACCCCAATAAACAGAGTCTGACCTGCACTCCCGTGCCTACCTGATGCGCAACTCCATAAGGCCTTTTCCTTCATGAGACACCTGCGTCCTTTTCACAGCCACGCTGTTCACTACTCGTCAATAGCTTCTAGGTTGGAATTCCTTAGGGAATTGCCCATTGTGAGACCGCTCAGATCAAATTTATATAAAGCACTAAAGGCTGCATTCATTCTTCACCGTTATTGATCTGGTATCTTAAAGTAACGTGGCTGAAGCGTTGTATTGCAGACCACTCAGCGTAAGTTATCAATACAGCGGAGCACTGCCTCTCTGTAGACATTCCCTTATGGGCGTACAGATCGGTATCTTAATTTATGCATTTACTCTGCATGTATTTCGTGGGCGTTTCTCCGACGAGAAATCCAAATGAGTTCTGTCTGCTTTTCACGCGTGCTGTTTTACAGGTTGCATGAAATGCGAAATTATTCACGCTGTGAAAGGAATACACACTTCCATTGTGTGCGCGCACGCACAGAGTGGCTGGGTGATGGAACACCTGGGATCGACGCACCACTGGCAGGCACGAGACGGCTGTGAACCTGCATCCGTCGTAAGATGGCGCTGCGTCACACGTGACGACACGAACATCCTAGGAATGCTGCCCTGCAGATCGAAGAATGCGGGAAGCCCTTTTGACCTAAACGGAAGGGCACAAGCGTCTGTCATGGTGGAGGCACCAAGTAGTGGCGTTAAGAAGGAACGTGAGGCTAAGTCCCCCACCGGCAAGGTACATGGAAGGGGGGGTGGGGCGTTAAACTCAGACGCTCTTAGTGCTCTTAGTGCACGGAGCCGGCGCACATGCACAATGCCAGAGTGGGCCCCCTGGAGGTCGGGTGGGAGGGCACGAGGGGGACAATGCAGGGCTGCCTCGGGCAGGGAGGCCCCACTTAGTGCCACAGGATGGTGTGGTGTTTTCAAAATGAATTAAACAGGAAACAAGAAGAAGTCCACGAGTGTAGTTTATTCGCCTCATCCACCAACAGCCCAAGGTCGTAACTGACCAAGAATTCACATCACATTCCTATTCTAAGAATCATATAACATTCCTATTCTAAGAAGTGTCCTGAGCAGAGAAGCTAGAACCTTGAAGGGAAAAGATGTATGTTAATAAATTACAACATTACACATCTCCCTTCTTTACAACAACTTATAGCATAAAGAATCAAAAGAAGATGAAGATAATAAAGAACTAACAAATAAAGGAAAAATGAACATTGTCTACACGTAATCTTTCATATACATTGGAGCACTGCGTAATCTCTGACTCCTCACACGATTATTAGATGAAAAGTTGGAACAGGACGGAGGAGGGTTGATAGTACCCAGAAGATTAGAGTCAGAGTCACAGTCAGCATGAGCAATGTTCTTTGATTTAACCACCACAACTCGACTTTTGTTCCAAATTCTCCCATCCTGTGTTTTGATTGCATTACCAAAAACTTTAATGACAGGTCTAACATTAGTGTATTTTGACCAAGACCTTCTCCCTACAGGTGCCTTTATTTTAACAAGGTCACCTACCTTTACTTCATGAAATTTAACACATTTAACTTTGTCAAAGTATGTTTTCCTACAAGTTTGCTTTTCTATTTCTCTCTCCCTCCAAGCACCAACACGATTATCAACAAACCCCTTTTTCAAATTCATCCATCCTGGACACCACATTGTATTGGGAACTCTACCCTTGAATAGTTCAAAAGGAGATTTTCCAGTAGTTGAGTGAGGGGAACAACGATATGCATCAATTCTTTCCCTTAATGCTTCTTTCCAATTCAATCCATTAGCTCTTGCAAGCTGAATGCATTCCTTTAATGTACGGACCCTCTCAACAGCACCATTTGTTTCAGGATGGTATAATGATGAACGTTTATGTACTATACCACATTTGTTAAGATAAGCATCAAACGTGGTAGAACAAAACTGAGGACCCTATTATGACATCAACATTACAGATGGCACACGACGAGTCCGCCTCCCAGTGTTTGGCATACTCGAGGGTCCAATAGGCCGACGTCACTTCCGGGCAGGAGAGGGCGGGGGTAGAGGTACTTATACCTCTCCCGCCCACTGAGCTCTCTCTTTCTCTTGCTGCCCTGACGCTGTTTACCCCATTGGAGGCAACGTCTACGCCACTCAAGCCGCCGCTCACCCCGTATGCTTGGGCTTCCCTCCATGTGCGGCGACTAACGTTTGTCGAAAATGCCCCTACAAAAAAATGCGGAGCCTTTTTGCGAAGTTGAAGAATGGTAACTGATCCACATTTCCATGGTGTCATGTTGGACTGATAAGTGTTTTTTTTTGTTAACCTTTTCAAAGACAAATCACAAAATTAGGCGTTTGCATTAGGAATGCACAGACCATCCAACGTACCAGGTAAACTGGTTCTTTTCTCAATCATAATGTTTTAAATGTATTGTCTTCTGCCATTTGGAAGTCTGAAATAAACATTGTATGGTTTGCAGGGTGAGCAGGGGAAATGTGGCTCATTTAGTCTAAAACATCGATTCTTGACATGTTGACGTCCATTGACCCCCAATAAAGCCATACTGTAAGCTGGGGACCCCAGTATGAGCAATGTCTATGATTTGAACCCCAACACACTAGAAAGACATACGTACATCAAACCAGGGCTGGACTGGCCATAGGGGGCACCGGGCATTTCCTCGGAGGGGTGAGGTCCGGTTTTATGCCCGCAGGGGCTGCTTTTCCTATGGCGGGCTGGTTTTGCAGCAGTGCTGCAATATTGGCCCCCTGAAGAAAAGCGGGAGGGGTGCTTTTTGCTAGCACCCCCAAACCCCACTCCCAGGGTCGGTCGAGGAGCAACCTGCCAGGGCTGGTTGTTGTTCCCAGTCCGGCCTTGCATCAAACAGATACACAATTACAAACAAAAATACGCGAAAACAGGATTTTTTATTTCAATAGAAACGTTGGGGCTTCTCAAAATTTAGAATTATTTCTAAAACACAAAGTGATATGCCAGACTTTAGCATATCACTTTGTCTTTTTCACTCCTAATGAACGCTTTCTGTTTGTTGGTGCATACCAATGTTGCTTCATTTGAGGCCACCAATGGTGCAGTCCACACTAGATGCCATTTGGTGTACCTATGCTGCTACCACAAATCAAGATGGTGCCAACTTAATTTTTAGCTTCTAATGTAACAATTCGTCACATATATAGAACGATTCAAAACTTTTCACTTTTCAATGTTGCTTTTTTATGCATATATACTTTGATAATCTGCTAATATTATAATTTTTTTAAGCAGCCGCCGGTCCACAGGCCAAGAACCACTGGTCTAAAAGAGTCTTCAAAGAACCTCATTGTATGGTGAAATAGAGCATGGCTAGTCTAGATCTAAAGTGGTATCTGTATATATTTACTTTTTTCGTTTTCAAAACAGTTTTAAGTGGTGGTTACAGCAGGCTCTCATATCTGTTCTGCAGAAAATGGCCTCTTACATAATTTGTCTGATAAAAAGCGGAAGCAGAAGATATTGGACGTCTTTGTGTTAGTGCCGTCACCTCTCTTTGAAGAAACGTGAAATCCCAAAATTGGCTGTTCCTGGGTGAGCGAGGCTTGCGCATGTAGAGGTTTGCACCGAATCCTTAATCTATAGAGGCCAATATTAATAGGTGTGGAGAGTCCTTCATTTTGCTGCTTGGCATTTTTAGCTCCAGACACATAGATCTGAGCATGACTTGTAGTATGGCCTTCTTTTGTTACAGACTATGCTCCTATTTTCTTTCTTCAATCCAGACCCGTGTTCGTCATTGCTTACCCTAGCAAGTAAACGCCTCACCCCATAACTACCAGGTCCAGTCTAGACTTTAGCTCATCAGAGCTTACCATCTCCCGTGTGAGCATCGACCTATTGTGTCTTTGTGAGGCTATACCAGAGGTAGAAGTATGACATAGGAGCAAGTATAACATTCAATAACATAAGATATGTTGCCTTATCCTCTTCACTATAGATCTTAGCACACCATCAGCATGTATCTAGGGTAAAACAAGACCAAATATGTGTTCGTTTAAATGCCTTGTGCTGAGAGCACCCTGGGTCTGCCACCAGCCGGGGTCCGTGCAGGTAAATGTAAATGTAAGGTGTTTTGTAGCGCGCTCAATTACTACCGGAGTATCCTGGCGCGAATGACCGCTGGGGAACCCGTCCTGGCTTTCCCTGTGAGATGGTCCCTTGCTGGGTATCTCCAAGGTGAAGCCAGGCATCCCCGACGTCTGTGGGGGGCCGTTGTAGAGATGAGGTAAGCTTAATGTCCAGAGTTACCGAGTGTGATCACTGCCCAAAGTGGGCACCGAGGCGAGAATTATCAGTCCGCTGACCCTGGTCCACGACCCTGCCGCGTCGGGAATCGAACCCTGGTCCCGGGCCGTTCTCAGCCTCCGGGTCTGCCGCCTCTAACCAGTGAGCCACACCTCTCCACCAGTAACAGTGGTGAGACCGGGTGGGGAGTGATTTCGAAGGACGATGCTAATTTATTTTCCCTTCTGCATCATCCCTCGACCCCCCCCCCCCCCCCCCCCCCCCCTTTGCAGCCCCACCACTGTTACCTGCACGGACCGCGGCTTGCTGCCACATACCATATATATTGGTTATTCAACCACATACATCTGCCAATTCTGTGATACACATACCTACTTCTGTGATTCAATTATCGATTATTGTAAGCTTCAATTTATGTGAAACACCTGCAGAATTCCCTGCTCATACGGTGAGAATTCTTTTCATTATCCAGAAGAAATATGAACAATAAAAGTCAAAGAAAGTATATGTTAACTCTTGGAGGCCTCCGATAGATAGGCTGCTTGCGTACCATGAGAAACATAATCGACACGCAGCGCTGTTTCGAGTAGGGGAGTCTCCGCTGAGGTAATCTTGGCACAGTACGACACAGCAGGCTTCCAAACCAGAGCTTAAGTCTTGGAGCTTCTTTCAAACCTGGAGACATCAGTGTGTCATGCTGCCTAGAGCCTCTTCTGCAGAAATCTGATCACCATATTGGGTGTAACATCAGTGTGATGCTTGGTCCACAGACCATTGCCTGTGAGGCCCTCATGCACCTTCTGCAAAAATAGAGAAGACACAGTACATGTAGTCACGATTGAAAGATAGCCAGCAGCAAGGAGGAATCTGTGAGCCTTGCATTATGCTGGAGAACACTATTTGATCAGAGCACTGTAAATTGCTAGAACAACGTGACAGGGACCACATTTTCCAACCTTGTCTGGAAAGCACACCGCATTACAATTATATGTTAATTTCTTGGTTGTGTAAACCTGTTTTGCAAACGTCAAGACCCCAGTCCATGCAGTGATGTGTTCATCAATAAGATAATAAGGCCCTGGTTCAGTGCCTTCAGATTGTGAAAAACGCTGCTGCTAGGCTGCTCTGTCGTTTACTGAAATCTTCCTCGGTCTCCCATTTGCTTCGACAATTGCATTGGCTTCTGATCACCAAGCGCATTGAGTTGAAAGCTCTGTGCTTTATGTTTGAAGCCAAACTGGACTAAGGACCTTGCTACATCCAGGAACTGGGGGTGCCCTACCAGCCGACTCGCACTCCAAGATCCTCAAATTAAACCCTGTTCTCGGTACCGAGGTTTCGTTTAACTCTTCCTGCAGCATTAAGGGATTGTAACTTACTTTTGAGCTTCCGCAAGGATCTGAATTCCCGGCTATACAAGCCAACTGCTTTGGACCACTTATCTGTACTCCGTCTTGCTCCAGGAAACCCTTTGGGGTAGCTGTGTGCTTAACAAGTTGCATAATAATGATGTCTCGTAACTAACTGCCTTGAAAGCCCAACAGAAAACTAAGTTATTGTGTTAAAAGTAACCTATGAGATTGGGGGTCTAGTCTCTGCTTTGCTGCCTTTAGCTGTCATCCCATCTACAGTCAACCATAAGAGTGGGGCTAAATGCCAAGAAGTGCCAACATACATCAGTCATTCTGAAAGAAAAGACATAGGCTGTCATTTCAAGAGATTACTCTTGAAACTACTGACCACTGGTCAGAAAATATTAAATTGTAATGCCCTGCAGCAAGTAAAAAAGGAAAAAACGCATACTCCCTGCCTGGTACTGCAATACTTACTTTTTGTTGGGTCACCGTCAACCAAAACAAAATGGGCGGCCGGGTGCTGTCAGCTTTTTGTCCCAAAGGACAGACCAGTTTATCCACCTACCAACATCAGCGAAAAAAAACCTTCAGCCTCAGTAAGTAGCTGAAACCGATATTTTCTGGCAGCCATTTTAAGCATCATCTGCTCCTGCTCTTCTGGGGTAGTGACCTGCTTGGCCACATTGATTGTAGCACTTTTAGTTGGAGCACTATATAAAATAAATGCACAGTCAGTACAGAGGTTAAATTTGCAGATCGGTTGTGTTGATAAAGTGAATGTGCACAAATGAGTGATTCAGGATAACGAAGAATGCGAGCACCTCAGACTGAAGATCACTGGATTTATGCACCCTATTCTGCTTTAGCTGTAATCTCGCCCTCCTCCCTGAAGCTGCGAGCCCCATTCTCTTACTGAAATACATCCTAACTCGCACCTTTACATGGCTCAGGGCTAGAATCCAAGTTGAACAAATACCATCTAAGACATTTGCTCGGAACTCCTCATTGTGGTTTCAGCCTTGGGGGATTACAATGCGTGGCCGGACCCATTCTGGTGCCAACTCAAGCGACATATTTACTGTACCGTCTACTCCAGCATGATTCCCACCCCTATGGTAGGTAGCATTTTCTAAACTTTGGTTTTGTTCTTCATTCTGCACATGTAAGAATAAATGCCTCAAGAGCTCCCCTGTACCTACCAAAACCAAAGATGAATGAGTCTAAACAATATTTTAGGTAGGCAAAATCTAATCCAATTTATACTTTACTCTTACGATGAAGAGCGAATGACTTATTCTACATCTCTGTCATATTAAGTATTGCGTAACTGTGAGTTCTGTTCAGCATCCACATAAAATTGTGCATCTACCTCAACGTAATCAAGGCCGGGAGAGGGGGTCAAGTTGGTAAAGCAAATGAGTAAGTGAGGATTGTAAAAGTCATTGAGCAAAATGAAAGAAGCCAGTATCAAGAACTGCTGTGAGAGTGGGGTAGGCCAGAGCCCAGGATTCCTGCATACTGTGACCTCAAGGAAGAGCGTACCACAGCATACCCAAGTCGATTCTTGCGCTGCTTTATGCCACAAGCAGTAGTGCCACTCTGTCACAGTTACAAGGCCCACTTCTGTTGTCCTCCTCTCTCATGAGTCAACCGAAGGCAAATCACAGGTGTCTGCACTCTCTGCCAGCACCTTTTAAGCATTGAGGCTGAGTGGAAAAGGAGCAACAGGCTAAAAAAGAAATGTCATGAAGCCGAAAATATCCACGAAATTTAGGGCACTCAATAGGGGACGTTTAAAAGAAAATATTAGGAAAGAAATTGGTAGAGCTTGGGAAGGTACTGCCAGCTCCCCTTCTGGGTCGTTCTACAAACCAACTCTCGTCCTTTCATAAAGCGTAGTCCGGGTAGTCAATAAATACACTTTGGGCTTTCGTGTTTTTCCCACCTCTTGCTTTGTAATTTGCCTTCTTGTGCTTTCTATGCTATCCTCTAGCTAAACATTTGTAATGTAAACCAATAAACACATCCTAAAGGTCTGTTTCAAATGCATGCTGTTTTCAAAGCCTACCTGGCAAATGATGAACCCAGAAAATATTTTACCACTATTCCTAAATTGCACAAGTGAGAAAGCAGGTGGGGCCATGCCTCCCTGGGCATTCTTCTGTCCCTTCCCTCCATCACCGAAGAAACGTTTTTTGGAAATGGGGACACATGACTACTTAAAATCACATTTTCAAGTATATTGGTGCTGAATTTCGAAGATACCTACTGGAAGGAAGACCCAGGAGGCAGGTAGGTACAGGAACTGGTATTTTATGAAGGAAAAAGGTACAAGTAAGGGAACACCACGAGGAGCTAGGCTGTAGTCAGCCCAGCCCCCAACTGAAGACAGGAACATCAACTGACAATCATTGAACACTAATGACGTCACACATTCCAACTGACTCCCAACATTCCACACCAGTCTAGAACAGAAGACATGATACTACATATCTTCCCTCTCACAAAGAACAGCAGTACAAAAACACAAGAAACGGACCATAAAGGTCAATATAATAGAACACAACTTATTTAACTTAACTTATAAAACACAAATGTAATGATGAAACAGTGAGGTAAAATGAAACCTTATGACCTGCGCACACGTACATGCAATAAGCTCAAAACTTCACACAGGGCAAATGGTAGTACCCAGCGTACACACCTTCACGCACGGGACGGAATTGCACACCTGCGCAGGGCACATACAACCTAAACTGACCTCAACAACAATAATCTGCATGGGCATCACACCTAGGGAAGCATGTATCCTTCACACAAACTGCACTCATGTGTACAGCCCAGTGAAGTATGCACATGTTGCATGTGGACCTTCAACCCAGTGGGGTATGCCCTCAACAGCACCGTCCATCACCACCCCCTTTTGTACCGCTTTTGGCCGCCATAAGTGTGGCAGGGTAGGCTCAGACGTGAGTCCCTTGCTCTCTTTGCCACTGGATTCAAGCAAGCCGGGCTGAAGACGGCCGGAATGCCAGAAACCGGTCCTAGGAAGCTTGTTTCCGGTCCAGGGATGACATGGCTTGGCAGTTCGGGCTGGACTGTTCCCATGAGGCACAGGGTCAGACTGATTTGCATATAGCCATGTCTGAACTGGGGTGGCAGAGTGGGCTAAAGAACGGTGATGGTTTAAACCCAGATCTTTTAACTGGGTGTGAATGTTTGATTGATTCAGATGCTCCGTCCATCACCACCCCCTTTTGTACAGCTTTTGGCCGCCATAAGTGTGGCAGGGTATGCTCAGACGTGAGTCCCTTGCTCACTTTGCCACTGGATTCAAGCAAGCCTGGCTGAAGACGGCTGGAATGCCAGAAACCGGTACTCGGAAGCTTGTTTCCGGTCTAGGGAAGACATGGCTTGGCAGGTCAGGCTGGACTGTTCTCATGAGGCACACGGTCAGACTGATTTGCATATGGCCATGTCTGAACTGGGGTGGCAGAGTGGGCTAAAGAACGGTGATGGTTTAAACCCAGATCTCTTGACTGTGTGTGTGTGTTTGATTGATTCAGATGCTCCGTCCATCACCGCCCCCTTTTGTACCGCTTTTGGCCGCCATAAGTATTAGAAATGCATATTCTCTAATTAAACATATAACCTAGAACAGACATCTGTTGTTTTGTGCTTAGACTCTTGTTTAAAGACTCACTTGATCAAGATATGGAATTGACAGCAAAACGGTTGTAGCTGGTCCCACAATTCCAAGCATCCTGGCCCGACAATGAGTCTTTTTCAATGTTAGCAAGCATTGTACATAGGGCAGAAGAAAATGTGAAGGGCTGAACACCGACTTCATTAATCTCTGCAAGCCTGACATGTTCTTTCTAATGCCAGCCACTTTCTAAAAGGACAAATGTATAAATCCAGAGCAGAATTTGTCTTGCAAGTGATGAACCTGAACAGGCCAGTCTACATCGCTTTCGATAGCCTGGATAGTGTGTCTTTCATTTCGTTTAATCCAATTGTGGGAAGATCAGAACCAGGTGCTGTTTTTATATATGATAACAACACAAGTAGCATCTGCTTGCACCGAGAGCACTGCACACCAAACTGCCCTGTCAGGCAAAGTCAGCAAGCACAGTGCAGCACTTATATTCAAACATCAGGTGAAGTTTTGTTCATTCTGTTCTCACTGACAACTGTTTTTCCCGTAGGCCACTTAAAATTATCCAGGTCACAAGAAATCAAAATGAATGCAACATCCCGCAAGCCCACACTTTACACTGCATAAGTACTTCAGAGCTCATATAAACAAGCTCTTTTCACGCTAATCTGTGCTCTTTTTATCATAGTACAGCTGGCATGTTGGGATGATGCAACAACACACTTTTCTTTCAGTTCAGCGACCCCTTCACTGTACAGCAGTACCACACATGATCCCCTGCACCACATTGTGGCTCACCTTTACCACGCTGTGCTGATGCCCCTGGTGATCCTGGGCAGAAGTGGGTTAGGCCTTCCAAATGCACAATTGCAAAAACTGCTGCAACAAACTCCTTCTCATCTCTCCCAGATAAGGGCTTCTCAGCAGTGCCCAGGCTGCTTTGTCTCTTGCTATAACAGTGCCTCACACTGAATTAGTAGCCCTCACTGCAGTACTCTGTAAGACTGTTGTGTATCTTTCTTAACTTCCTATTGCTCACTCGCGCCTCACACTTATCCTACAGATGCTGCTGTGCTCTGGCTTGAGGCTGTCTGGTCTTGTGGCACTGGTGAGGTTCCTTCTTCAGCTTTGTAGGGACATAGATCTCCACGTCAGTATTCTTCAGCCACCTTTAATTCTCACTCTTTGCCACTGCTGCGTTTTGAAGATACATCCTGGTAGGAGGACCGTAGATGCAGCCAGGTACAGGAATGCCATGGTTACTTACCGGTAATCTTCATTACTCTAAGTCCCTGTCTTCCTGGATTCAGTCTGGGGTCCCGCCTGGCTTGGCAGTTGACTATTTCCGGTTTTACTGTTGTCCTTCTGGCATGGCATTGTATGTTACAGGAAGTGCTTTGTTAGTCCCTCCCCTTTGTGGTGGCTCCTGGGTAACAGGGGCCATCTTGGGGGAACTTTTTATGATTCAGCTAGGGAATTGCTTCTGCCAGAAAGGAGATGGGAATGGGTGCTTAATTAAGGAGCAAGGTGCAAGTAAGCAAATCCCACCAGGAGCGAGGATGTAAGCAGCTAATTTCCCAGCAGCAGACAAACTTCAACTGACATAAGACTCATTCCTCATGACTCACAAAAATACACAAAAAGGTTGGTCAAAAGGCAGAATACCACAGTTGGCAAAAAGCCTCCAGTTTTAGAGAAAAGTTTGAAGAAAAATATTAGTGCACAGTGCCCAGAGCATTATTTCTGTGTAGCACTAAATTGAACATAGTAAGGTGCCGAATGGGCCCAGGATCCTTCAGCCCACGGGGGTTTTACCTGGGCTCGTACTTGAGTCTTCGAAAGTGCGGAAGAGTTAAAGTGTGTGAGGCTGAGCTTTGCTCCAAACGCTCAGCGCTAAATACATCTGAGATGGTGTTAATGGGCGTTTTATGAGAGCCATGCTAATTACTGGTTTATGCTGCTCATAAACCTCTGGGCATCACACTGTTTAAAAGCTATGGAATAACTTGGCCCATTAAGTTTTAGCATTTAGTTAATGGCCACTGTGGTCGACTCCGGCCGAAGAGATGACATGTTGTTTCCGGACACTGGCACTATATCTGTCCCGCCTTTTCTTGGCCTTGGCTTCCTAGGACGCAGCTGCAGCACGAAAGCGGAATGTCGCCATGATTCATCGTAATGATGGAAATTGCTAACGAACGACTCCTTGGTGGAAAATCTCCTCCATTTAGCAAGGATATTAACCAAAGAGGGCATGCCCAGCCCCCCACCCATGAGCCCATCACTTTGTTGTGCAGTAGTGTGCCAGCCTTTGTGCAAATCGAAGACTGCGCATACACGCATGTAAATGAAAGCTCTTTCAAATCAGATGTTGTTGCACTTCGTTGGGCAGTGGTGTGCCAGCCTTTCTATAAATAGAAGACTCTCTTTCAAATCAGATGTTGGTACACTTTGTTGTGCAATGGTATGCCAGCCTTTGTACAAATAGAAGACTCTTTCAAATCAGATGTTGGTACACTTTGTTGTGCAGTGATGTGCCAGCCTTTGTACAAATAGAAGACTCT
Organism: Lissotriton vulgaris; assembly: GCF_964263255.1. Lineage (NCBI taxonomy): Eukaryota > Metazoa > Chordata > Amphibia > Caudata > Salamandridae > Lissotriton > Lissotriton vulgaris. The sequence goes on from NC_141700.1 coordinate 163,394,838, forward strand.
CTTTCAAATCAGATGTTGGTACACTTTGTTGTGCAATGGTATGCCAGCCTTTGTACAAATAGAAGACTCTCTTTCAAATCAGATGTTGGTACACTTTGTTGTGCAGTGATGTGCCAGCCTTTGTACAAATAGAAGACTCTCTTTCAAATCAGATGTTGGTACACTTTGTTGTGCAATGGTATGCCAGCCTTTGTACAAATAGAAGACTCTCTTTCAAATCAGATGTTGGTGCACCTCGTTAGAGGAAGAGCTAGTACAAGAAGCAGGTATGTCACCTTACAAGAAAAATGGTCCAAATCCACAAATCACGTTTAGAGATATTTCACAACACTCTGTTCAGAAATACCTTTGCAGTGCACTTTGAGAAAGAATTTGATGCCATTACTGTGTTTTCGAACACATTGGGGTAGTAAAACCGTGCAAACGTAGATATGATTTTAAGATAACTTTATAGTGTCTGATCTATCCAATAAAAAAGCTTTGGGGTAACCTGGTAGCAGTTTGTACATTCTAAGACTGTGTGGGAGGTGAGGGTGTGCGCGTGTATGTGTAGGTCCTTTGACACTATATCGAGAATGATATCATTTTTAAAAATATTGTATCCACTACATTTACCTAACCTCTAAATCACAACACGTTTTCCGTGCGATGTTGCCCATTTGATATAATGATGGTTCCGAATACAACGGAACGAGCAACAAGACGTGTTGCAGTCAGCACAGCTTGAGCACCGTGAGGGACGGACCCGTCCTTCATTATTATTTTCTTCCTACCAAGCACGCTAGCGATGGCCATCTACACATCGCCAGATTTATATTAAGACCTCCACTATTGGATATACTTATTTTTTCCGATACCTTTGCTCTACACTACATACAGCCCTGAAGAGACACAATTGTAACACGTTGTGATGAAACACGTGTCGGCTGGTAGAATGTACTCTGTACAGATCTGGATTGATTTATAAATCCATTCTGCTGAAACTTCCAAGTTCTCAACCTTCATTATTTGTACTATTGCATGTTGTTAGAAATTGGTTCTGACATCAGAACCTATTACATAGAAATGTGTGCACAGGACTTTGTTTGATATAGTGATGGTATTCCAGTGCGCATGCATGCTCAATCAATCAATCAGGGGTTTGTTGAAGCGTGACTGCTCACCCGTAAGGGTCTCAATGCGCTTGGCGTCGGGAGGGGGTGCAGGTTCTATTCCATCAAGGAGGGGGTCTGTCGAAGAGCCAGTTCTTGAGGTTTGTTTTGCAAAGATGGGTGGCGATGTTGTCGGTCTGAGTTGGAGCGGAAGGGTGTTCCATGCCTTGGCCGCAAGGAAGGAGAAGGAGCGGCCTTCCGATCTGGTCTTTCTGGTGCGTGGACCACGGCGTAGGAGAGCTGGGCTGATCGTGGGGTCCTTTAGGGTGCGTGGAATTTGAGTCGGCTGTTCAGGTATGCTGGTCCTGTGCCGTGGAGTGCCTTGTGTGCGTGGGTGAGTATCTTTAAAGTGATTCTCGCCTCAACGGGGAGCCAGTGGAGTGTCACCAAGTGCTGGGAGATGTGGCAGTGTTTTGGCAGGTTGAGGATTAGTCTGTCTTGCTGTAGCGTTCTGGTTGTTCTGTACCTTGCAGGTGAGTTTTTGTTTATTCCGGCGTAGAATGCGTTGCCGTAGTCGAGTCTGCTAGTGAGTGACGGTCTTTCGGTGTTTGAGGGGGATCCATTTGAAGGTCTTACGAAGGAGGTGGAGGGTGTGGAAACAGGAAGACAAGACGGGTTGATTTGGCGGTCCATTTTGAACTCAGAGTCCAGGATGATTCCCAGATTTCGTGCGTGGTCCGTGGGGTTTGGCGGGTTTCTGAGGGCAGGGGGCCACCACGTGTCGCTCCAGGCGTCTGGGTTTGGGCCCATGATGAGTACTACTGTTTTGTTGGTGTTTAGTTGTAGGCAGCAGTTTTTCATCCATTTGACGACCGCTTCCATGCCTTCTCGAAAGTTGTGTCTGGCGGTGTTGGGCTCGTTGGATAGAGAGAGGATGAGTAAGGTGTCGTCCGCGTATGACACGATGTTAAGTCCGTACGTACTGACGATGGGGGCGAGTGGAGCCATGTAGACGTTGAAAAGCATCTGGCTGAGGGAGGAGCCCTGGGGGACTCCGCAGGGGGTAGGTGTAGGGTCCGAGAGGAAAGGGGGGAGTCTGACCTTCTGCGTCCTGCCGGAGAGGATGGAGCGGATCCAGTCGAGGGCCTTGTCCTGGATTTCTGCGTCATACAGTCTGCGTAATAGGATGCAATGGGAGACTGTGTCGAAAGCCGCTGAGAGGTCGAGTAGGATGAGGGATACTGTCTCTCCTTTGTCCAGTAGGGTGCGGATGTCGTCTGTTGCAGCGAAGAAGGCGGTTTCCATGCTGTTGTTTTTTCTGAAGCCGGACTGGGATGAGTCGAGGATGTTGTGTTCTTCGTTGAATGTGGCGAGTTGGCTATTGATGGCTTTCGCTGGGAACTGGAGCAGGGAGATGGGTCTGTAGTTTTTGAGGTCGGTGGTGTCCCCCGAGGGTTGCTTCATGAGGGAGTTGACCTCGGCGTGTTTCCAGTCATCGGGGAAAGAGGCGGTCGCCAGAGAGCGGTTGAAGGTGTGGCGGAGCATGGGTGCGATGGCGTCGGCGGCTCTGTTGAAGATGTGGTGGTGGGGGCAGGGGTCCGTGGATGCCCTTGAGTGGATTGACTTCATTGTCTTCAGTGTATCTTCGATGGTGAGGGCTGTTCAGATGTCTATCGCTGGTTTCTGGGCGTCTGGGGTGGTTGGTGAGGGTTCAGTGTGTTGGTTGTCATCGTCGAAGTTGTCGTAGATGCTCTGTTCATCTGCTTCACATCCTACAGTAGTAATGCACTAACCATTAAGAAACCAGCCCGTTGGTAGCGTCATCAGTCCATGTTAAGACCAAGAAACCACCCACATACTGCTTTTGAGGTAGCGCGCCTGGGACTGCCAGTTTATCCCTTAACTTAAGGGTGGGTAAAAGGTATTAAGTGCAAACAAAGTAAATACTCTTCTAAAGGGGAAAACCTGTAAAGAAAATGGTTCATAAATAAGTGATGTATATTTTGAACACAATCCAACAATAAGTTCTTTAAAAACACACAGTGAATATTGTCAGCCATTGTCACAAACCCTGATCAGCGAGAGCTGGAAAATGTGTCTGAATTATAGTCCGGGGCGAGGCTCCACTACTCTAAGAGCAGAGCAAAGTAAAAATAAAAAAATAATAACAGAACATTATAGTCATTTTATTTTTAGTCTGCTTTAAGTTCCATGGTAGGTTAGGATGTGAGGGCTGGGTTCGCGTGATGCCAGCAGGTGGAGGAGTGATGACTGCACCATAAGTGCGTGTGACAGTTTGCCTTGCCGTTTTGGGCCGGTCAAACTGTCAGGTACAATTTGCATCATCTCCACAGGCTGTATTGTACAGCCTGGGTGGAGAACATGCCCAGGCTCCCAGTCCATCTCTGAGCGACGAACCACAGCACTCAGGCCAGTCACAACTCTGCTGTAATGCAGCGTCGTGATTGGATAGGGGAGCCTGGGTGCTTCTGGGAGGCAGGACACAGAGCAGACGGTGGAGAGGCAGCGGCTGGGGACCCACAGGTAATTACCCTCATCCCCCGCTACCGTTCCCTACCAGCCGCCACTGATTATAGCTTGAGGAGGCAGTTTGTTCGTTCCAGTTTGTTGGTTCTAAATCCTGACCCTGTGATGGACGAAGGTTCAGTGTAATATTAAATGCTTTATTCACTTACCTGTGGAACATATTTCGTACTTTGCAAACCGTTCTGAAAATTGAGCCATGCTTTCTTAGTGGAGTGGTCTGATTGAAACCTCACATTTAAATTCCTGAATGGTCCAGGAAAGCAAAATCGTTTTGCAAGTGGTTTTGTTGCCACACTGGAGCATTGGCGGTAGTGTAAACATGTGAGAATGTTATTTTTATTGTCCACACCACTAGCTCTTTAACTGCATCTCCTTGTGTGGTCACGCTCCTTACTCAAATGCTGTTTTTGTAAAAAAAAAAAAATTTTTAAGAGTTTCGTTGCAGCCTACCAGACAGTGTAGCTGTCTGGTTGCTAAAGACTTCTTTGGGACAATCTGAAAAATAACCTAGGAATGCATTTCTCCCAATACTTTTGTTTTGTGGGTTGTAACCTACACTTGCTTGATTTCTATTGCTGGCTTTATTTGTTTTAGGCTGTCCAGCATGCCTTTGTCCCTCTAGTGGAACATAGTCTGATTACCACCTCTCTGGCTGTTATCCTCGTGGTCCTCGGGATCAGCGTGATGCTCAATGGGGTCCACCTCTTGATCTATACAAACCCCGAATGCTATAATAGCCGTGGGCATGTGAAGGATCAAGCGAGGGAAGGTAAGGAAGGGGACAGCAGGGAGGGAGACCTGAAACGACAAACAAAGAATGTTGGATTTCTTCCTTCACCAACCCTCCTACCAAGCCGTCAACCCTCTGTAACATACAACAAGGCTATGCCCTCATACACTCTACCTGTAAAGTAAAAGAATGCAACTGTGATGTAGAAGATAAGACTCTTCACAATAGTCACAGGCCCTTGAAGGATGTGGACTGCGCTACTCCCCACTGCAATATACAAAGAATAACAACTGTTACTCACTTTCCTGTATATGTTCTGGATACAAGTTACTACCTGAAGTGTTATACCTACCCCATAGAGAATCCGACATGGGATATCTCTGGCAGGAATGGGGGTAAATCTTTGGCAGTGTCCTGGCCACCCTACAACATCGAACAGCTGACTGTTAGTAAATAATACTGCATAAAGGGTTACGTCACCCCGTTGTAATGATAATGAAGAACAGTACCTGCACCAGTGAATAACCAATGTCCCAATAGGTAATGTTCTGGCAAGGTCCAAACACTTGTAATATACTCCCAGCTATTCTTCTGTAGACTTGAGAATACTGCAGTTGTAATGAAACATAACGTCCTCTGCACGAACCGCAAGGCGCTGGTTCACCAACAGAGGACAGTATTTGCAATACCTAGGTAATATCACTTGGTTCTGTCAATTCATCCTCCGCATGAGCAGAGGAAGGTCAGGCTGCCCAACGGAGGGCAAAGTTCTGCCGGCATCCGGAATAAACAAAGAACTACCAGATCGTCCTCCGCATGAGCCTCACAGGAAGAAGGCTCGTCCAACGGAGGGCAGAATGCAAGATTACAAATGCCAATAAAACAAGGCCAGAAAACAAACCGTCCTCCGCATGAGTCAGGGAAGGACTCGCCAACGGAGGACAATATCCGGATTACCTAACTTCGTATTACGCAAAGTTTTGCTGAAGTAAAGCGTGACTTACTCTAGAATCAAGAGTCCTTGAAGACAAGATCGGAACACCTCCGGATGGGTCTCTGAGAATTAAAATATCCGACACCGGCTACAGGATGTGAGCGCATATTTAGAACCGCCCATCTGCCTGTTCCGCCGCTAAGTAGTTTTCTTCTGCTTCCCGTTCTGACCCACCGCCATGTCCAGAGTTCTTGAGGCGCTCTTCTGCGTAGTATAACACTGGCTCACTCCATGAGTGTGCATTTTCTGTGAAAAGGTCTTTATATTTTGTTCTTATCTTTTAACATTTGCTATACATTCCAAGAATTTCAAATATCAGGCTCTGTCTTATGAGTAAATTTGGTGTTTACTTTTCTTTCTCTGACTTAAAAGGGAGAGGATTTATGTGACCGTCTCGGGCGTGAAAGATAAATCTTTTTTCTGTCACACAACAAAATTAAAATATCTGTAATGAACTGTGAAATATTTCAGAATATATCAAAATGAGTAAAGCACACATGATACACATTTTTTGATACATCTTAAGTGTGGTGGAAACAAATATTTTGATGTGATCAAACAAATCAATGCACTACGTGATACAATTCCCACACATTATAGTTTGTGCACTGTATAATTTTATCAGAAAAACTGTATGTCTGTGCAAATGTAATCGTCATTTTATTTGAAAACCTCTTCTGGAATGATAGTGCCCTGCAACACCATGCATTCTCCACTCAACACCACTCCACCACATTTTACTCCACTCTACACCCCTCCACAACACTCTACTCTACTCCATGCCACTCTGCGCGCTTCTATTGTACGCCATTCTACTCTGCGCCACTCTAACCTACACTACTCCATTCTACGCTGCTCCACTCTATGCTCCTCCACTCAATTTCACTCTAGGCCATTCTACTCCTCTTTATGCCACTCTGTGATACTCTATATACCATTCAACGCCACTCTACACCACTCTGTGACACACTACGCCACTCCACTCTACGCCACTCCATGCCAGTTTACTCCACACAATGACACTCCTTGCTATGCCACTTCACTCCGACACTTTAGTTTACTCTACGCTACTCAATCCCACTCCACGGCACTCCTCTCTATACCACTTCACTCTGCAACACTTTATTCCGCTATACAGCACTTTACTCCACTCTATGCTACACCACTCTACAACACTCCAATATAATCTCCTCTACATCACTCCACTCAGCTCCACTTTATGCCACTCTACACCACTCCACTCTGCAGCACTTAACTCTAGGCCAATCTGCTTGACCCTACGTCACTCTACAACACTCTACTCAACTCTGCCACTCCACTCTACTGACACTCCACTCTACTGACACTCCACTCTACTGACACTCAACGACACTCAACTCTACTCTCTGACACACTACTCCACTTTACTGCATCCCTACACTCTACGCCCCTCCATTCTACACCCTTACACTTTACTCCATGGCATTCCATGACACTTCACTGTACTCCACTACACTCCATTCTATGATGCTCCATTGTATGCTGCTCCACTCTACGCCACTCCTCAATACTCCACTCCTCAATACTCCGCTCCTCAATACTCCGCTCCTCAATACTCCGCTGTACATCCCTCCACTCAAGTCCACTCTGCGACACTCCATTCTACAACACTCTACTCAACTGATACTCCACTCTTCTATATGCCACTCCACTCTGCTCTATGCCACTCCACACTGTACCATTCTACTCTACTCCAATCTACTTGACTACACACTACTCCACTCTTCACCCGCCCACCCTACCCCCTTCACTCCCCTCTTCTCCATGCAACTCAACTTTTCTCTACTTTACTGTACTCCACTCCAATCCATTATATGACACTCCATTGTACGACACTTCACTCTATGCCACTTAATTCTAGGCCAATCTACTCCACTCCCCTCTGCGACACTCTTCTTGACTCTTTGACACTCAACTCCACTTTGCTACTCCATTCTACTAATATTCTACGCCCCTCCACTCTACGCCCCTCCACTCTACGCCCCTCCACTCTACGCCCCGCCACTCTACGCCCCTCCACTCTACGCCCCTCCACTCTACGCCCCTCCACTCTACGCCCCTCCACTCTACGCCCCTCCACTCTACGCCCCTCCACTCTACGCCCCTCGATTCTACTGCCCCTCCACTCTACGCCCCTCCACTCTACGCCCCTCCACTCTACACCCCTCCACTCTACACCCCTCCACTCTACGCCCCTCCACTCTACACCCCTCCACTCTACACCCCTCCACTCTACACCCCTCCACTCTACACCCCTCCACTCTACACCCCTCCACTCTACTCCACTCTACACCCCTCCATTCTACACCCCTCCATTCTACACCCCTCCATTCTACACCCCTCCACTCTACACCCCTCCACTCTACACCCCTCCACTCTACACCCCTCCACTCCCCTCTTCGACACGCCACTCCACTACCCTACTTGCCACTCTAATCCACTATGATCCACTCTACTGTACAACACTTTACTCAACGACACTCTACTCTACAACACTCCACTGTACTACACTCCACTCTAGTCCATGACACACCAATGTACTCCACAACATGACATTCCACGACGCCTCTTCACTCTATGCTCCTGCACAACACTCCACTACACTCTACTCAGTCACAAAACACTTTCCTCTATGCTGCTAACTTTTAGCCATGTTGAACAGCCACCACTTGGTGTACATCATGGCTTAAACACATTGGCAAAGTCAATAGCTCTTGTATAAGTTAGACCTATTGCCTTTGTCAAAGCTTGTTTTCAGTGAATTAGTATTTAACAGGCATGAAACTGGTTTGCCAAAAGAAGTGCTTCAAGGCACTCCTTACTGGAGATAGTAAAAATCTTTCTGACAAGCAAAATATTAAATCTGGCTTCACAACAAAAGGAGTTTGTGGTCTAGAAAGAGGAGGTGAGCTTCTCAAAATGAAAAGCCACCCTGAAAAATATAGTTTTGAGGAGGCACCTGATGCGGCTGTCTTCCACTGTTTCTCTGGCCTGGCAGAGCTCAATGCCTTCAACAGAAATTGATACTGCACTCAGAAATGTTTTCCAGGAAGGAGGGTATCCGGGATAAAAAACGCTGTTAAACTGCAAGTTGTGAATAGAACAGCGGTGCTTAACCCGGGATATATAATATATATATATATATATATATATATATATATATATATATATATATACACACATAAAGAAGCAAATTCTAAATTAAAGATTTTTAAAACACTCTCGAAAGGTGAAGAAATTTGAAATTGATGGCTAAAACTTAGGTTGATAACGTTATCTTGATTACTGTAAGAAGTGTACATACAACAAACAATATCCCTATCAAATACAATGGAAAACTATTGAGAGGTGAAAATACCCTTGTGGGCAGCAACGGTCAGCTGCCCTTCAAATGGCTAAGAGAGCTAAATGCCATAAGTGAAATTCGGTTTTAACCTTCGGTGTTTAGGTTTGAATCTTAAATATTTCGAATCAGTCCTGCATCTTTCCGAGGTCCATTTATAGCGTAACAAAGAGGTAATAAACATACTGTTATATTCTATTCAGATGGTGGCTGAAATGCCACATCTCCAGGATGCACTCTTTATTCTAACATGATGTCATCTTTCTGGCATCATTGACAGTTGGCCCAGCTGTGTCTGGCAACAGGATTGTTTGGTATCTTTCTCTTGATCTTTCCACTAAATCATCTACGCTTCCTGTCTTCAGCATCAGTTTTAATAACAACACATACCTGTTATTTACTGCGCACAGACTGTGTAACAAACTCTAGGTAGGACATTACCAGATGTTGCATATTTTAATACGATTTAGAAAAAGGGGGTGGTGATGAACAGAGTGTCTGAGTTACACAGACCACTCTTACCCAGTCCAAAGATCAGGGCTTGATCCATCACCGTTATTTATCTCACTGCCCCATCCCAGCTCAGAACCTGGCTATATGCAAATCAGTCTGTCCCTGGCCCAGTGCATCATGGGAACAGGGCAGACTAAACTACCAAGCCAATTCTTCACCAGAAAGGAGACAAGCTACCGGGGACCGGTTTCTGGCATTTCAGCCTTCTTCGGCCCGGCTTGCTTGAATCCTGATGGAGCAGTGAGAAAGGGACTCATGTCTGAGTATACCCTGCCACACCTATAGTGGCCAAAAACGATTTAGAAAAAGGGGGTGGTGATGAACAGAGTGTCTGAGTTAAACAGACCACTCTTACCCAGTCCAAAGATCAGGGCTTGATCCATCACCATTATTTATCTCACTGCCCCATCCCAGCTCAGAACCTGGCTATATGCAAATCAGTCTGTCCCTGGCCCAGTGCATCATGGGAACAGGGCAGACTAAACTACCAAGCCAATTCTTCACCAGAAAGGAGACAAGCTACCGGGGACCGGTTTCTGGCATTTCAGCCTTCTTCGGCCCGGCTTGCTTGAATCCTGATGGAGCAGTGAGAAAGGGACTCATGTCTGAGTATACCCTGCCACACCTATAGTGGCCAAAAACGATTTAGAAAAAGGGGGTGGTGATGAACAGAGTGTCTGAGTTAAACAGACCACTCTTACCCAGTCCAAAGATCAGGGCTTGATCCATCACCGTTATTTATCTCACTGCCCCATCCCAGCTCAGAACCTGGCTATATGCAAATCAGTCTGTCCCTGCGCTATATAAATACACCTACATTTACAAACAGGGCAGACTAAACTACCAAGCCAATTCTTCACCAGAAAGGAGACAAGCCACCGGGGACCGGTTTCTGGCATTTCAGCCTTCTTCGGCCCGGCTTGCTTGAATCCTGATGGAGCAGTGAGAAAGGGACTCAGATGTGAGTCCCTTGCTCATTGCACCATCAGGATTCAAGCAAGCCGGGCCGAAGACGGCTGAAATGCCAGAAACCGGTCCCCGGTAGCTTGTTTCCTTCCCAGTGTAAGAATTGGCTTTTGTAGTTTGGTTTGCCCTGTTCCCATCATGCACTGGGACAGGAACAGACTAATTTGCATACAGCCAGGTTCTGAAACTGGGATGGTGCAGTGAGCTAAAAAACGGTGTTGGATCTAGCCCTGATCTCTTGAATGGGTGAGAGTATTCTGTTTAATTCAGAGACTCTGTCCCTCACCACCCCTTGTTGTAAATATTTTTGTCCACCCTAAGCGTGGAAGGGTATACTCAGATGTGAGTCCCTTGCTCATTGCACCATCAGGATTCAAGCAAGCCGGGCCGAAGACGGCTGAAATGCCAGAAACCGGTTTCCGGTAGCTTGTTTCCTTCCCAGTGTAAGAATTGGCTTTTGTAGTTTGGTTTGCCCTGTTCCCATCATGCACTGGGACAGGAACAGACTAATTTGCATACAGCCAGGTTCTGAAACTGGGATGGTGCAGTGAGCTAAAAAACGGTGTTGGATCTAGCCCTGATCTCTTGACTGGGTGAGAGTATTCTGTTTAATTCAGAGACTCTGTCCCTCACCACCCCTTGTTGTAAATATTTTTGTCCACCCTAAGCGTGGAAGGGTATACTCAGATGTGAGTCCCTTGCTCATTGCACCATCAGGATTCAAGCAAGCCGGGCCGAAGATGGCTGAAATGCCAGAAACCGGTCCCCGGTAGCTTGTTTCCTTCCCAGTGTAAGAATTGGCTTTTGTAGTTTGGTTTGCCCTGTTCCCATCATGCACTGGGACAGGAACAGACTAATTTGCATACAGCCAGGTTCTGAAACTGGGATGGTGCAGTGAGCTAAAAAACTGTGTTGGATCTAGCCCTGATCTCTTGACTGGGTGAGAGTATTCTGTTTAATTCAGAGACTCTGTCCCTCACCACCCCTTGTTGTAAGCATATTTTAATACGGCACAGCACATTTAACAGTAGCATTTTGTAAATACATTAGATATAGAAAAATGACCACGCCTTTCAAAGTCCACTTTCAGGACACTGCCGACTTTCTTCTGCATAACCAGTAAAAGTGCCTTGCAGGAGCGCTCACTGTTTCTTTCTGTTAAACATTTGGGGCCATATGTAGGAGGCCAAATACCGGTCAGTAACGGCCGATTTCGGCCGTTACGACCGGTATTTGGAGTTTCAGATGTAGGGGGCCAAAATATTTCCGAATCTGTAAATTTATCGAATCGGTAAATTTACCGATTCTGTAAATTACCGATTCGGTAAATTTACAGATTCGGTAATATGGGATGTAGGTGGCACTGAAAACAGTGCCTCATGCCCTAAATAATTCGTTATTTACCATCAGATTCTATTTGATGGTAAATAACGAATTCCTGTGTACATGCACATCTCTGCATGTACACCTGTGCCATGTGGCATACATACATGCCCTAAGGGCATGTATGTGTGTCACATGGCACACAAGCCTGAATCCGGGGTGCAACAGGGTGTCAAAGGGACACCCTGTCCCCCTTGTAAAATCGTTAATTTTACCGAATCGGTATTTACCGATTCGGTAATTGCCATTGGTTCCTATGGGAATCAATGGCAATTACCGAATCGGTAAATACCGATTCGGTAATTACCAAATGTTACTGATTCAGTAAGTATTTCGGTAAAAATACCTACATAGCATTTACCGATTTGTAAATACCGAATCGGTAAAATTCGGTATTTACGAATCAGTAAATGCCATTTACCTACATATGGCCCTAGGTGATCAGCTGTAACTGGGTGGCAAACTTATTTTTTTGGGGGGGGGGGGGGGCGTTTTAAACTTTGATGCATCTCTACAACATACAGATTTTGCTGCCCCTCAACAGGTAATGGGCTAGTACATTTTGGGGATTTTAATTATGTCTGAAAAGGTACTGTACATCTAGATTACAGTCTTTCTAAGGAACTGGTTTAAAAATAATACACCATAATTGCAAACTTTGACTTCAATATCACGATCGGAAGGCGGGAAAAGAAAGGGCTTAAAAGTGGTGTTGGAAGTACCACCCCACCTTTAGCCTACATCAGTTCCATGATTATCCCATCACATAAAATGCCCTATCTCGTCGTTTTGTTTTACGAGACCAAAAAAGGCATTCTGAAACCGTTTTCTTCCAAAACCTGATGTGCCCTTGCCTTCAGGGGGTGATTGGGGTATTACACCCCCTAATGAATGTATTTTCAGATGAATATTTGGGTACAGATGCTTTCATGGTGAAGTGCCTGTTAGATTTCACATGGGATTTTTGCATTCACAGACAAACACACAAACTCTCTCTCATCTCTGTTTGGAAAGCCCTAAAAATTTTCATTTTACAAATATTGGGTTTCCTTTATTTAGTACTCCTTTTAATCTGTATTCCTCTCCATTTCCACTGCCCCTTGGGCCTTGACCCCTTCTCATGCGCCCTTGATAGTTGGGAAATCTGAGGCTCACACAATCTTACTGCCCAAGCCACGCCCCTGCTTGCCATGGGCTCAGTCACGTGTGCTCAAACTTTAGTGGGCAGCCCAGGCCTCCGTCGGGTGTGAGGCTAGGCTGACTCGGTCACGTGCTCACGAGCGGGGTTACGTTGGACGTCATCTACGCAGCAGCATAAACAATTCGCCCTCCCCCCGGCCGGCATTCTTTTCACAACAGGGGCTCTGCGCACAAGCAGAACCTTGATTACATTATCCCCTTAATTTCTTTGTGCTTAATCTCTGACGGCTTTTCGTAATCTCCCGTCCTTCCCCCCGCCAGTTGTACAGTTTGTTGTGTATTAATAATTGCCGCATTGTTCCCCGCGGCAGGTGCTCACCCTGTCTACACACTGCTTGGATTTGCACTTTTGTTTGAAATTAGGCGGCAGCTCTGTACCAAAGCAGCGTGTCCGCTGGGGTTAATATTCTTGTGGCCTCAAAAGAACTCCTGTCCACCTAAACTTGAATCGCAGGTGTTTTTGTTCATACCTTACTTTCGTTTGTTTGCATAATACATTTTATTCCTGTTCTTCCGTCACCCCAGACAGACCTGGAGGGACTATCTTGACTGGTAAGCCTGCAGTTCACCTCCAATCACGAGCACTGATCAGTGCCAGTTATTGTAGGGTTCAGAGGGGGAGGAGGAACCGTGCACCCTGCAAACCGAGCGGACTAAGGCCACCTCCTGTTTCACGTCAGACATTTAGTTCGTGCCGGGTGTTTTTCTCCCCTCACTGCCATTTGACCCATTTTCACGTCCTGCCTCAGGATTGTTACTGCTTGCACAAGTGGTATGATGAGAATGAGGCTGCTGTGGTTAAGATGCCACGTATGTATGTGGTATTTGTTTGGTGCTAACTTAGCTCGAAGGAAGCGGAGCCCTGTACAGGGTCAGAGATGCAGTCAACAAGTAATTGGAGGCACGCCAGGTTTAGTGAAGAAAACGGGACTACTACTACATCGAGTTGCACTGTTCTTCAAAGAGGTGTGTATGGTGTGTAGCTACTTCCTCAATTGGAGCAAAGTTGGGCCGGTCCTGCTGAGTATGTGGATATCTTCCCAGATCCTATGTAAAAAGATGGAGAAAGCCTGATGCTTTGATTTTTCTGTTTACAGTTTGATGATGATCTGGGAGTGGGTGTGCCAGGAACCACCAGATATGGTGAGCGCATCAGCCAGATAGGCTGGGGGGCTGATTGTGACGGCTTCGAATATGGTGCAACTGGGTTTTTTTTTAAGATGGTGTGGTCTGGCAAGGGAGCAAGTGGAGTTAATCAGAATGGGAGTGATGTGGTCATATTTCTTCTGGCCCATGTCATTTCTGATCACCTGAGAAGTAGACCGGTTACGTGTCTCTAGCCGCTATTTGGTGCCCTGTTAGAAGCATAACTTGTGTTTTTGCATTTCACACATGCCATTATATGGTGAGTATTGTAGGTGCCTTGCAAGTCCTGTGGGACATTTCAAAGGCCATGGAAATAACAGCTGGCTGCAGAGTCTGCTGCCTTTGCCAAAAAAGAAAATTTGAAGTTACTCAGCACCTATTTATGTGTGAAGAAAGATCATTCACGATACAGAGTAGTTTAGCAGACCTAGTTAGTCCAGCTTCCACATTTGATAAACAGCAGAAACAAGTTGCAAGCAAATGACCTTAACATGCAGGCAAATGCTGGAATTTGAATCCACTCTCTGCACAAAACTGATATCCCAGAAAAGAAATATTATGGTAGTCTTACCTGTTCTGGCAGTGGGAAAGAGCCACGGGTGCCCTGATCAGCAGTGCCTCGCCTTCGTGGTGTGTGGATTGCTAGAGTGTTCAAAGGCGAACAACAGGGATGTTCCCTTTAGTCACGTTAACTACTGAAATAGTGCTCTACCTCAGCTGACTGTAATCAACATAGACCCTTGTCTAGATTCACTCCTAACTAAGCGGACATACAACCAGTGCACAAAGAAGCCTGCCTACCAAAGACCATTCCAGAGCACTCTGCCCAAATTGTATCCAGAGGTCACTGGAATGCTACAAACAGACTGATATATTTTAGGTTTCCCCTAAGAGACTGCATAAGCTGTGGACAAAATGATTTGCAAATTAAAAAAACACTTAAAGCGGGTTTAGAGCCCGCCCATTGCTTTACATTGGTTGGCTTCAACGTCACTCATTTCCTTGCTTCATATTTTTCAGCACCTCCTGCTTCCTCCAGGCGATTCCATTGTTTGTCCCTGCCATGGAGCATGGACCAAGTACAGCTTCCTGTCTGCGGCCTGTCTCTGCAGTCCATCCACCGCCCTCCAGTCTCCCTCCTTGCTCCAGGCTTTTGCCCAAAACCCCTCCTCCTGCTGTCTGTTGTGTTGCTGCTGCCTGCCTCCTCCCCCCCACCTTGCTAGTGTTGTTCCCTCCCCGGCCTCCTTCCGTTGTGTTGCTACACCCTCCATCCCTCCGAACGTCTCTTGTTGCTTCCCTGTCCTCGTTCTTCTGTCTGTTGCTGCTGCACCCTCGCTCTTCCACATCTCCCTCAAGTTGCTTTCCCCCACTTCCCTCCTTTCGATGTCCATTAGTTTGCTGCTCCCTCCTTCCTGACTACACCTCCTATGTGTTGCTTGCCCCTTGTGTTATTTTTAGACCTATTGTAACACGGCTTCAATGAAAAAGAAGCACCATGATGCGGTCAACGCTGGGCACATTTCCGCCTTCTTTTCTTTACTTTAAGCCATGTTGCACAGCAGCCCGCACTGATGTGCAGCATGTCTAAACCAATCCAATAAATCGAGCATAGGCACAACCTGTTGGCTTTGCCAGCGCTTGTTTTACTAGCTTTAATCAGTGCAGGATAGATGACAAATCACACCCCTTTGGCAGTCCTGAGAAATCATATCTAGTTCGGCCTGGTGTTACCATAAAAAGAGTTCAACTGCCGCAGGGCATTCTTATACTGTCAGGAAAAAAAAACACGGTGGATCTGCCGAAGACAAACCACTCCGCAGCAGAGAGGACAGTCAACTAATGCATGACGGGATCTGCGGCTTAGACCCTGGAGGACTTTAGTATAGTCTGTCCCATTAAGTTCCAATCTTGCCACTCACCATAATCAAAACTAGACCCCTTCCAGTGATACCCACATCTGCAATGCAGTTAAACCATGCGTATCTCTGTCCTCTCACTGCCCAGCCAGTTCTTCTCCGGACTCACCAAGCTTAGCGTGGGTGCAGTGGTGTAGTGTGGGCGGGGCCACAGGGGCAGTTGCCCTGGGCGCTCAATTCCTAGTGATGCAACATTTTTAACGAATAAAATTCGTATTAGTAGCTTTCTCTCATTTTGCCATATGGTTGACGAAGGTAGCTAACGGTCCATGGGTTGAGGGAATGCAATACTTGCCTCGCCCTGGGCGCTGGCAGCCCACGCTACGCCGCTGCATGGGTGGACCAACTACGCATGCAGCAGAAGAGCCTGACTGAGAAATATCAATATAAACTCGTCATGGGATATACAGAGTAATTATAGCTACCAGCTAATTCTGATATATGTTTGCTGGTCTGTTACTTACCTTCTCACCATCACACCACTCTATGCGCTACCACCCGAGGCACTATAAGAGCACCACTCTGGCCACTCTTGCACAGCACCAAAATGCTGTCCACATAGGCTGACAGCAAGTACAACACTCTTCCAACCAAATGCTGCCTCTCCCATAATGCGCTTCGGCACTCTGCGACGGGGTATGGAGTGCACTGTAACACAATAACAATATTATAATACAGTAGTGACGCACTCGGCAGAGGCTGAACTCGGTTGCAGTTCACAACTTAAAGCTTGGACGTGCAGATGATACAAACTAACTGGATTAGCCTTTGAAAAGTGAATGCAACATGATTTTTTTTTGTACAAATGTTTTAAAAAGCTGTAGGTCTGCAGTGTAGGCTTTCGTTTGTATTTAATCCATCAGTTTGCTTTGTGAGATCTGTATCAAAGGGCTCTTTTAAAAGGTCTTTTGAAGACGCAGCGCCGCTTGACTGGAAATGTTGATGTAAAAACTGCAGCCAAACATGTGAAACTCCTTACTCAGGAGGGATGCCTCCACCTCTGAGTATTGTAATTGTCTCTTGAAGCATTCATTTTAGGGCCATGGATGCTTATGTTTGTTATGTGTTTATGTGTCATATCGGCAAACACCAGGTCGGAACATTGCGGTTTGGCCCTGTTTTGTATAAATAGCTGAATTTGAGTCTTAGATTTGTACTCTGCTTCCCCGCTCGCTACAGGATTCATCTGCATTTAAATCGTGTGTTGTAATGGAGGTCTGAGCAGACATCTTGCCTTGGGTAGACATGAGCAGATATCTTGCCTGGAGAGAGACTACTATGTTAGATCCACTTTAAGTATGGAAAATACATTCTGCTTTGGAGCTGGAAGAGAAACATCTAGTCAGATTATCGACTACGTCTTGCCCTGTGTTCTTTCTGCTCCTCGAAAGGCCTGGGCTACAAACTCAACCGTGACCACAGCTAGCTGTTTCTTTCTTACACTTGAAATCAGTCATGGAAGGCTCACTCCGATTGTCCTGTGAGTATATTCGCCCTCCACGGGCATGCTGTGCTCAAGGATCTTTCAGCTACAGAGAAAACATAATTACATCCGAGCAGTTCTGCAGTTTCAGCATGTTCTGTCTAAGGCACAAGAACACGCAAGCCCTTAGCAGTACATGCCAGGGCAGCCTTTGTATTCAAGATGGCTGCCGCTACTACAGTCGGTGGAATCTGTCCCAGAAAAGAGGTCTACGCTCCATTTAGGTACCTCTTTTCATGCATTAGCAGGACCAAGGCCTTCTTGACTGCGTGTTGTACACTGCTGACTGCAGGTTTGCGTTGTAGATGTGGTCAGGTCTGCACACAGTGTGTTCTGAGCTGTACCCAATAAAAAAAGATGGATGGCAGGCTTGCATTAATCTCGCACCCAATAAGGAGCAACAGAGGGTTCAAAAGAACAGGCCACCTTCCACTCAAAACCACGTATATCAATATGGCCTGCGTCGGATTGGTAACGCGGGCATTCGGGCAATGCCCGAGGGGCCGGTATCCGAGGGCTGCTGTGGGCTATTTTTTTTAGCAGTCTGGGGGGCTATTTGGGCGCTGTCTCTGTTCTTCTGATACAGTCAGCGGCCCAGTGGGAGTCTGAGTGGCCTTTCTAGAGGCGGATGGGCGCTCATTACCTCCGTTTAGCACAGGTATCACTCCCTTTGTCTCTCGGGCCGGCCCAATAATGTCTGCCCATACTGAGCATACCCCCCCCCCCCCCACCCCCTCCCCCCCCCCCCCCCCCCCCGCCTCCTAAAGTTTTTTTTATAAGATTACACCAACGCAGTGATATGGGGAGTGTTTATCAAATGTGGGCCGTTTTTTTTTTTTTTTGTGTGCCCGGGCAGATTTTCATTCCCAATTTCCCAATCCAACCCTGAATATGGCCTGATCTACCGGTGGACTAGTGCTTTCAAAATGAACCCTAGACAAGCTAAACTTAGCTACTGTACTTATCTGTATAACTACCAAGATGCTATTCCGATCAGGGTTTTTGCTGTCCACTGTTTAAGAAAAATGTGTTTCTATTTTCCTAATTATATCCCATTACAAGTGCCTATATGAAAACGAATTACTGAAAAGAATGAAAAAATGTGTAACGGTCTAAAAGCACCTCACGTAAGCACAACCATACTCACCAGTATGCTCACGTCTTCATCATCTGTATCTGTTCAAGACCAAAAGAAATTTCTAAATGTGGCAAAATGAATGTGACGCAAGGATACTCTAGTAATGTGTGAATGAAAATAGACTGCACACACGAATTATGCGCTGCCCTATAGTGACCCCGTCGTGAAAAGAAGAAATGTGTATGTTTTGCTTCTCCAAGCTAAAAAATGAGATAGGACCCACTGGAAATACTGCCAACGTTAGTCAATGCCATGGCCTACTCCAGTTAAAAACCACGCAATGTTGCAAACCATTTTGTTTTAAGGAATGCCAACATGTTTCATTGCCACAAAGAAACTTACGGCAATTTCGCTAGGGCTGTGATGAGGCCTGAAAAGTCTAAAACCACTTGAAGGTTACTTGTGTTCCCATTTAGAGGAGACAGAGCCTTGCAGTGTGGGATGGACTGTCCTATTGCAGCAAAGTCAAGCTTTATTGCATATGGCTGGTCTTTCTCTGTAGTGACACAAGATGGACTGCAATGCGGTCTAGAGTAATTATCAGTGGCTGTCATTAATGAATCCATCACTTTTGTTTGTTTCTGAATTGTTACTAGTGATACACAGTTGTGATGGCCTAGTATGTGCGAGAATGTAGAGAACTTCCACCACGTCCGTCCATCCTCTCAAACTTCTGGTACTTTATGAAGGCCAGTGAATAAAATACTGCAGAGAACAGAAAAAAAAAAAAAAAAAGAAATTGATGTATGAAGACCACATCAATCACTGCTCTAGCTAATGTTCCCCAGATGGCTTTGCATTAGGTGGTATCATTGCATCCCAGCTTGTACCAACTCTATGATAACTAAGGCTGTCGCAGGACAGAATGTCGGAGAATGACGCGCTCAGGAGCCGGCAGGCCTAAATCCAGGACGCACTTGGTACATAAGACAATATTGTACCCCACCATGTTGATGCCCTCTCAGTCCTACCAAATAAGTAAGGTGGGGGAAAGTTGGCACTAGGCAAAGATCCATGGAGATACTCCCATGCAGAAAAACAGCAGTGAGAGCCAACCATGGCGCAGATTACATACAGCACCATTCGAGGAGGCACTCCACAAGGAGTAGAAACATGGCCCAGTAAATGCTGCAATGCACTCGATATGCACCTTTTGCTGTGTGTTACCCGCCACATGAGTGCTGAGACGCAGCAACCCTGCACAGCCATGGAACAGGTGTTGTTTTCAGCTCCGGGAAGAAGACAAGCATTGGCGATGCTAAGAGGCCGGGCCTTGACTTGCATGCATTGTTTATGTATTTTTGCACACATGTTCAGTAGACATTAAAAGTTTAAAAGTAGTAGAAAGTAAGATGGTGCAATTTGAAGGTGGCGTTCATATGCTTGCAACGTAAGTAAAAACCCACAGCAAGAATAAGTAAACCGTCACTGAAATGGACTACTTTTGAGGCGTTGTGCACAAAATGTTGTGCCTCACGGTGTAGAGCGAGTGCCTGAAGTGGGCTGAGTCGAACGGAAGCTGGATGTGAATGACACTGGAGTAGACCAATGAATGCTGACTGCTGACCGTCAACTCGTGTATGTGTATATACGTATGAACTTTAATTGTGATTTTTTTATGCTGATGCGGTTGCCAAGACATCTAAAGCTTTCTCTAGGCTGGACCTAAAAGAATATCCATTAGGAAGCTAGAGGAATGCAGCGAGGAAAATCCCAGATTCAGTAACCCGCTTTACAGCACAGTGCTGAAAGGACTTGTGTAAACCAAGTGAGGTTGCTACGGCAACATGCCTATGTGGAGGGGCTTACGGGCAGAATCAAGCTCCCGATCAGGTTTGTTTTTTCCATTATCGTTTTATGCATAGAGTTAATATCCATTGGGCAATCGCGTAGTTTCACTTGGTGCAGCACGTGCAGTGGCACCAGGGCACGGAGGCTTCAGGCACCCTATTTATTGATCTATGTTATGCAGGGCTTTAAGTGGGATGAAAAAACGGGGGTGGGGGGGTTCTCAGGAGGTCGAGGCCAATGTAATTAAGGGCGTGGCTTAAACACGTAAGCTAAAAGTTTGTGCTAAGCATAGTGTGCCGCCAGGTAAGTATTTTGTTGTTTATGTCATTGCGGCAAGATATGATACAAGAAGAAACATCATACTTACAACAAGTTAGGACTATTGGCTTTGTCAATGGTTGTTAGTTGCTTAAGATAAAAAAGTAGCAACTATGGCTTGTATATAATATTGAAAAAGCTTCCACGTAAAGCCCTGGTGACACCACAACAATGTTGCTGCCCCTTAGTTCCGAAAAGAGAAGAGAAATCCAGAGAGAAAATGACTTTCTCTAAAGGATTTCCCTTCCTCTATAACGCACGAAAAAAACGGACCTCCTGTGCCAGGCCACAAAATAGAGCCCGATAGAGATCCGTTTCGAGGCCTCCTTAAAAAAACTGTCGGTGCTCAGACCCGGTGAGACCCGGCACACTTAAAGCCCTGGTGTTATGATAAAACAGCAGGGGGGGCATTTCCTGCCTTGCACTAGGACCCATGACGCTACTCCTATCGGCTTCCCTCTGCGTCAGCATTCTTGTTCTGCTAAGTTCTTGATGGCCATTATCAACAAGCATTTACAATGCAATGGTTTTGCCTTTGTTAAAGTTAGAGCTATTGGCATTGCTCTTGACATTATTTTTATTTATGTTTTTTTTTACATAAATAAATGGCATTGTCATTTACAATGCCACTAGCTTTATCTCTCGCAAATGACACACACAAGCACACACAGAGCCCCCCCCCCCCACACACACACACAGAGCCCCCCACACACACAGCCACACAGAGCCCCCCACACACACAGCCAAACAGAGCCCCCCACACACACAGCCACACAAAGCCCCCCACACACACAGCCACACAAAGCCCCCCACACACACAGCCACACAAATCTTCCCACACACACAGCCACATAAAGCTTCCCACACACACAGCCACACAGAGCCCTCCACACACCCACACAGAGCCTTCCACACACACACACACACCACAAGCAGGCAACAGGGGCACAAGCAGGCAACAGGGACACACGGAGGCACAAGCAGGCAACAGGGGCACACGGAGGCACAAGCAGGCAACAGGGGCACTTACGGAGGCACAAGCAGGCAACAGGGTCACGAAAACTGAGGCACAAGCAGGCGACGGGCACGAAAACGGAGGCACAAGCAGGCAACAGGGGCACACGGAGGCACAAGCAGGCAACAGAGGCACACGGAGACACAAGCAGGCAAAGGGGCACACAGAGGCACAAGCAGGCAAAAGGGTCATGAAAACAAGCACAAGCAGGCAAAAGGGTCACAAGCAGGAATTGTAATTTAGACGGGGCTGAAGTGGAGAACGGTCAGTAGAGAAGTAGTGCGGCTGGTGCAGTGGTACCTTGTGAGATCTTGCTAATAATTGAGCATATATTTGTTTACTTCTAGTGAAAGACATCACCAAGCCGTTACATGATTTAAATCATGGGTTGCAAGAATAAATATGCTTTTATTTATTCTTGCAACTCAGTGATACAGCCCCATTACAACCCAGTGATGCTGCTGCAACCTCATCTCCTGGCCTGCAACCTTCACCCCAAATTTAACTTCACAGTTCCAATGATGAATTAAGAACATAGAACTTAAGTGTATTTTGCTCCAGCACCAAGAACAAAACTCAGCACACAAGCCCCCCATACAAAAACAAGCAAACCCAGCAAAAAAAAACATATGCAAGCAGCGACAGCATAGGGAATCACACACCGTACAGGTAGCTAATCCACAACAAACCTGTCCAAATTCACAGGAAGCCTGATGGTGTACCTGCACTTTGTCACAACTTCTGTTCCAGCACTCTCACTGCCAGGCACAACAGGGGTGAGAGCATCAGGCGGCCCTAACTAACTACCTAAACTAGATTCAGGTTTAGTGGTACCCAACTAATGACAACTTTTAATCTCACTAAAAGCCTGCAACCACCTATGGCAAGTCTTTCTCCATCCTCACCCAGCTGGCATTAGTCTGCGCCATCACACATGGACATCACACCGAAATCCCATCCCTTCCAATCTCTGAGGTTTGCAGCATTTCTGAACGATCCGACAACTGTGAGGGGGGTAGAGAACGTACTTCCCCTCTTTCCTCTTCCTAGATTGATGAGCCATATTCACATGCACCCTTTGTACAACGTCCAAGGTCCCCACTTCTTATTGAAATAAGACTTCCTGAACACTTGGGCCCTTTTAATCATATACTTGACTACCTCCATAGACCAATCTTTCTGTCTTTCCAGTGATATTTAAGTAAGATTGAGTTTTGCAAATTTCCCTTAGGATATAAGGGCTAAATGTTGTCAAGCTAAGCGTAACCCAATATGCCCAAAACATTTTTGTCACTTTCTGTTCCCAGTATCTACTGTTAAATGGTCTACTCCAGTGTTCCAATTATCATTTGGTTGAAGTGTTCAGCAGCCCCATTGCCAGCTGGATATTACAGGGAAATGTTCCTTTGCACAATACCCTCAATGTCAAGAATTCCTTGAGGGTACTAGAATTAAATTGGGTGCCATTTTCACTTGCCACAGAACTTGGTATTCCATCTCTCTAGAAAACTTCATCCAAAAAGTTGCAGCATGAGCTAATTCTGTCAATTAAACCAACTTCAGGGGTGCGCTAGAGGGCCGGTGAACAAGATGGCCGCACCCTAGGGAGGCTCGGTTAGTCTGGTAGCATAATCTGACATCATCTGCGGCTATGAGACAACACCACATCCCCAAAATTTAACCAACGCTCTATATATACCGCCAGCATTACTCCAGGTTCCTCACCGCGCTCCGGAAAGCCGCTGGGGCTGAGAGCGAGGAAAACAGACTGCACTGATGCGGCCTGTGTAAAATGGTGGCTTAAGATGCGGAATGCCCTGACTCAGCCGTGACTTAAGGGTGAACGGTTCCGGCGGCATTACTCATCACCAATGAAACATCTACCGAACCCCCCCCCCCCCATCCCCCCCGCCCCCGGGCTGAGGTGAGTGGGAGCTAATGTCTGCTGGAGTGGCCAGAGTCTGCATGGGCATTTACGTAATCGCCCCGGTCGTGTCTTGTGGGCAGACAGGTTGCTGCCGGCCTGGATACTGCGGGCTCTCCTCCGCGACAGATCTGGGATTCTGGGCCTACGCTCTTAAACAAGCAGCGGGCATCGGGCAACACTTGCCTTTGGCTGGAGGTCTGAAACGGGTGGCAGAAGAATGTGGATGTCTGACTGCTCTCGCTGCAACACAGCTATACGCGTGAAATAAAGCAGAGGCCTGTAATACAGTGTGGTACACCGCCGCGACCCGCAAGTGACAGCTGAAGGGGGAGATTCGCAGCTGTGAGATCCTGCTGTTATACAGAGGAGCCCCGCACCTCCCGGAGAACAACAACCCGGCTCTTGCACTCACCGGGTCTCTGCAGGCAAGGGCTCCTCTGCTTCTGCTCCGGTCCGCAGGCGGCCTCACGAGAGCTCCTGCTCCTCGGGGCTCTCTCTGCACACTCCTCCCCCTCTCTCTCCTGAGCTCTCCCTCGCCTTGGGAGCCGGGGGGGGGGGGAGGGAGGAGAAGGAAATACGCCGGCTTCTCCTCGCACCGGAGCGCGGGGTGGCCTCCCGTCCGCTTCCGGCTGTCTCTAGGTCCTGCCCCCGGCCTGCCTGACTTCCGGGTCGCGGCTGCAGCCAATCGCAGCGCGGCCCTGGGGTCGGGAGGCGGGACAGCGTCTCCTGATTTCTGACCGGCCGACGGCAGTGAGAGCACGGGGCAATGCCGGGTGGGCACCGGCTTGCGTCAAATAAACAATAATCGGGGTGGGCACTCGATCGGAGCATTTACAAGGGGCCGGAGACACAGACCGGAGGAGGGGGGGTGGGAACGGGCACACCGAGAGGGGGGGCGGGAACGGACAGCAGGAGAGGGGGGCGGGAAAGGGCACACGGGGAGAGGGGGTCGGGAACGGACACACGGGGAGAGGGGGGCGGGAAAGGGTAATCAAAAGGCAGAGCACTCACCTGGACTTGGAGCAACGAGAAGTCGACGGGCCCCGGCGCCATCTTCGGCGCAATGACAAAAACATGACTTGAGGAAACCAAAAAAATAACCACGCCCACCGCCGCATGACTACACAGAGGGAACGCCCATGGAAAAAATCTCGGGAACGCCCCCGAATCTGGTCCGTGAATGACGGACAGATCTCTGTTCCAATGGCTAGCCTCCATGTATGGAGCTAGCCAATGGAACAGAGGGGTGTATTCAAGAGTCCCTTACTGAAAACTAGAGATTTCTCCTGGGGGCGGAGCTAAAGCTCCGTGCCCCAGGCAAAACCTAAAAATGGGGTGATCCAATTGGTCCTGGACCTGGGTACAGTGCGTTATCAAAAACAATGGTCCTTGACCAGATTCAATTCAGAGGTTTACTCACACTTGTAATCATTAATTCCTTAGTTTGAGCCTTCATTCAATTGCTCCTCGTATATGATCCAAAAATTCTTTAAGAAATTGCAAGACCCAACAATAAACTAACAAAAAACTCTAGGAGAATCAGTACATTTTAATTCTGCCAAGCAATTATTTTTCTTTTATAAATCAAAGGTTCAATATACAGTTTTTTATTTACAATATTATAGTATTTAAGTACGAAATTGAGGGTGCTCATAAGGACGTGCATAAAAGTGGTGCCCAAGAAATGACTCGTGTGATTTAAAGAAAAAGAAAGAAAAGGAATTGGGGACTATGGTTAAAAGTACAATACTGGTACAATAATTTCAAACCGTATCGACTTGTCCACATTCAAAATTCAAGACCTAGTGTTTAAGAATTCTATTAATTTAAAGAATTTTAGATCATATACGAGGAGCAATTGAATGAAGGATCAAACTAAGGAATTAATGATTACAAGTGTGAGTAAACCTCTGAATTGAATCTGGTCAAGTTCTTGATGGCAGCTGCATAGTGCGTAGAAGGACATTTTCAGGTATTTGGGGCTGTATTGCTTACGATGGTCTGAATTTCGAGGGACTGTAACGATTAGTGCATGGAATGTTTCCGTGATGATGTAACTAATTGTTTAGTGCCTGGCAACATTTTTCGTGCTATTTTTTTTAATGTTTTCCAACCTTCGCGGGCCTTGCAGTAGGAAACTCCCACCCGGCACCTTAAATGTTTATGAACTGTGCCAAAAATGTCGAATTCTGACTAGTATCTGGCCTTCTCTCTACGTTCTCTGTTACTGCATCCAGACATATCACACAACAACGAACATATTCATAGACCAGCCAAAACCTATTGGCTTTGCCAAAGCTTGTTAGCAGTATCAGATGAGTGAGTAACAACAATGAATTTGTTGTGAATTCATTCGAATTAAAATGCTTCCGTTCTGAAAATGGGATTGCAAATGAAACATTACCATGTCTGTGGGGGAGTTAGCGGTCTGCAAAGTGTCTCATTCACTCCTTTTCTCCCCTTCACGCCACTTTTCTCTGCAATTTCTCACTCAATCACTTCCGCCCTTTTTCTCCCCACATCTTTCTGAAATTCTGCATCTTCCTTTCACGTCGCATCACTATCTTTTCACTCTGTCCTTTTGCTTATACTTAAAACTGCATTTATATAGTGCATGCTACCCCTGACTAGGCGTCGAATCGCTTTTTCGGCAAGTAGCACGCTACTGCGGTACCCAAAAAGGATTAGTGATGAATTAGCACAGGGAAATATGAAAGTAATTTGAGCGGTGGACATGCGAGTTTGTTTTTTGTATTGAAAAAGGATAGTGTAGGGATAGAAAAGGGCAGGATTTCTCCCTCTTTGACACACACCTTGCAGTGCTCACTCTGTATTTTCTGTAAACACTGCATTTTCCTGTGGCACAATCAATATTTAACAGCTGTATCCATCCTTCACATACTTTCCCATAGAAGGTTAATTGTAAGTGGCACAGATGGGATCATCCCTCTATGCTCGCTGCAGAGAGGCCAAGGACTGGATGAACGCGTGTTTGAAAACCTTTAGGACCCACTGAAAGACCCTTGCACTGCATGCAGCCTCGGCTCCAGTGCTCTCTGATGTGCTTAGTTAAGAGCACCCACCACAATCTGAACTTCCCCCAGACACCCAGAAGCGGCTCATTTCACAGTGTGCACGCTACAAGAGTCCTATGTTGCATGAAGAAACTGCAGCTACACAACATCTGAAAAAATGAAATACTCTTAGGGAATGCAAGATGAAGAAAAATGTGAAATATAAACTGGCCCTGCATCTGGGACATGGAATCCCTTAAGGGTTTTTACAGTCATTGTTGAGAAATCAATCAGTGTTCTTATCTGCAACGTTAAGGACATGAATACAAGGCACGACAGGGACCCTTATCAAAGTCAGTTTTTCATCACTGCCAGATCTGAGACCTAGCAGGATCTGTCCCACTTTAAGTTCTGAATCCGGAGTCAAAACCCCTGCTACTTTCGAGGACGTGAGTTTATGTGCAAGGATGCAAGCAATGCTTATTTTACCTAGTTCAGAACTCAGTTCAGTGCTTTGTTCTGCATCGGAAATCTGAGTCTTGTTGCAGAATCTGAGGCTGTCTATGTTCTAGAACCTAATCCCAGTGCTATATTACCGAGCCTAGCAGTGCTTAATTTGAACCAGTGGTTTCCAGTCCTCTGCACCAGCACTTAATTGTCAACACCGGCGCTTGATAGTCTGCCACAGTGGTGCTGTCTGGCTAATTTAGAGATGTTTAAAAACTGTGTGATCAAGTCAAGGATACAATCACGAAATCTACAAGGAGTAATTTGTGGTGAAAAATAATTTTTCCCATCAGATACCCGTCCTGTACCGCCCTACATCATTTGGGAACCTTCACCCGAAGGAAGTGGTAAACATCCACTGTAGATTAGGTAAACTGTAGCCTAATCTGGTGAAAGGAAACTAAGATGTCGTGGCTGATTGAGTGGCATCAGGGAGTGATCTGACTAGCAGTGCAAAACATAAATGATAGTGATGCAAAGTGCAAAATAAGTGAGTAAGATTGGGTTGTGGAAATGGAAGGGAACAATTTTAATAGAATCCTATCCACACCCAAGGCTAAAAACAGAGCAAAGTAGTGTTCAACAAATAACTACTCAGATGAACTGTAGGTCGACATGTTTCTGCAGTTGATGTAGAGTCTAATGATCTCTTCCTGCTTCATCAGGACCTTAACATAATGCTACTGCTTAGTGTGCAAAAGGTGAAAAAATAAAATCATATCACCTGGTGTGCGTCCATGTAGATGATTCAGGTGGCCAAGTAATTACAGTGGACAAACAAACAGAAAAGACACACAGTTAATGGCCATAGTTCACAAGAACAACAATTGTTGTGAAACATTTTTGCATTTGCCAATGGTTTTTAGGTCAAAGGTTTCTAGTCAATAAACAATCCTGTGTTTGTCGTTATATTTAAATCAAGGACAACGGATAAAATTGTATCCACTCACCCAATTTGTGGGGAATATACTCTCCACCTCACCTGGCTACAGCTCAGGTATAAATGGAGCACCGCTCTATAAGGGGAGAAGGAGAAGAAAGGTAAAGGAAGGACTAACAAGCTGTTTTTTAGTAACATTATTTTAGAAGAAGAATTATGTGCCCAGTGATTTTATATTAGACACAGTGGATTCTACTTTATCATACACTGGCTAGCATCTTAGCCGATGTTTGTGTGTGAGTACTAGTTGCCATGTTTGTGTTACAAGGCAGCCTATACAGACCGCAGGGCATTCGCAAGCCCGATGGTGGTTCGTGTAAGGCGTTTAATGTTGTAAACAATATCGCATTTATATCGCATTTAATATATGCGCCTGCATATGGAACAATTAAATAAGTATAGCGAGGGCTGCCGTCTTTAGCTGATCCGTTAGCCATGTGTGGTGTTTTGTAACGAGTGCCTCACGTCAACTACACCTCAAGATCTATGCTTCGATTTTCAAAGCGAAGGAACGCCGTAGGCCATGTAGAAGCATTGAAGGAGGCGCTGTTAAAAGCATGAAGTATTATTGCGCGTTCCCTGGCCGGCTTACCTGTCCGTCGGTACTCCTGACGTCCGTCTGGGCTGTCTTCGTGGGAGGTACCTGGACGGACAGGGAGCCGCCATAAGAACGCTACCATTACGTGCCACGGAGTCACCTGATCACGTAACAAAACGTCTCAAGACGGTCAGGGTCTGATGGGATATGTAGTTCGTCAGAATTATGTCAGACGTAATGAAAAAATAAAATAAAATTACAGAGCAAAGAACTATCATCACAGTAGCATGGAGCTTTGTAGTGCACATCTAATTCGTACCGTTTAGGAAATGCAATTAAAGTGCATGCCGAGAAAATTCTACCGCACCGAGCCCTGTAGTCACGTGATCACGCTATGAAGACGCCAGGGTATGATGGGGGATGTAGTACGTCTGGATTCCGTCTCACATCGGGCGCGGTAATAGGAAGGACTATTGTCATAGAACCACCAGACGTGTAATGTAGATTTAAAGCCGCTTAAGTTGTCTGTTGTCTTTTACAACCAGTCATATGTAAACGACTCGATATTACTAATAGTCGTTTTTTACTGCCTAGAGAATGCTGCCAATTTATAAAGTGCGTGTTGGGGAGCTCTATTGATTCACCCAAGATAGAGAACAGTATTCACACAGTGATGCGGAGTATGATTTAAGGAAGGGTAGATGCCCCCGATGTTGTTTCAAATAGTGAGAAGCGGTATAAATGACCCAAGTGTAAGATAAATTGTGAACATTTTTGTGAAAAAATTTTTTATTTTAAAAAAAATATCGAGTGATCATTTAGCAGGCACTCTATAAGCTCATTTCACAATAACCTCACTGTATGTTGCACACTTCAATTGTAAATATACCGGCATTGATGTTGTTTACTTTGCAGGCAGCGATCTGAGAACTGATTGGATTACAACCGGATTATAATGACATCCACGGGATGTCTTCATTCAGTCCCGTTTTATCGGTCTGCAGTTTGTGTACCCATATCTGTTCTTTTCTAAATAGAAATGCACTAATGTCTGAGATGTGTGTGGGGATCACTGGTTGTTCCAACACGGTCCAGCGTAGATCGGTGGGTAGATGGTGGACTGATATGAAGTGGTTAGTAAGTCTAGTTGCTTGTTTGTTGCAACGTATTGAACTCTTGTGTTCTGATATCCTTAACTTCACTTTTCGAGTGGTCATACCCACATATCTCTTTTCGCATGGGCAACTGATTAGATAGATTAAATTGGCACTATTGCAGTTTGTGAACCTACGTTGTTCCCATGCTCGTCCGGTGCCAATGTCAATCATTGTGGACCTCGATGTCTGGGGACATGCAGCAAATTGGCCACAAGGGTGATGGCCAGTGACTGCAGGCATATCCCATAGGGTACCTACAGCTCTAGGGGTTTCACATCTTGGTCTCGTGTGGACTAGTTTGTCCTTCAAATTTTGTCCCCTTTTAAACGCAAAGAGTGGCGAAGGCAATGTGTCGTTGCCCGTGTTGAGAATTCCCCAATGTCTCTTGACAATCCTGGTAACTTGATTCGAAAGGGTACTGAAAGTAGTAACGCATGTCATGCGTTCCGTCTTGGGTTTAGGGGGTAGAATTTCCAATAGGCTGGCTCTATTGTTGTTAGCCGCTCGTTTTTTGGATTGTTTAATCAATCTTTTTGGATATTCTTTGTTCGTCAGATCTTGTGCCAAACCTTTAGCATGTATCTCAAATGACGAGCGGGTAGAGCAGTTTGGTTGGTTGTGTAAAAACTGCCCGAGGGCAGAATATCGCGCAGAGACTTCGGATGGCAGCTATGATAGTTTAGCAGCGAATTACGTGCCATTAGTTTGCGATAAAGTTCTGACACCAAACCTGAGGGTGTGCTCTTGATCAATAGATCTAAAAAGGCCAGGCTATGGGTGTTATATTCCATTGTAAACTTCAAAAAACGATTTCTCTGGTTAAGCCATTCATGGAATGCCTTGAGCTGTATATCCGTTCCTCGCCACACGACGAAGATGTCGTCTATGTAGCGTTTCCATGCTCGCAGACACCTGAGATGGGGGTTGGTGTCTGCGAGCACGTGCTCCTGTTCAAATTGGTGCGCGTATAGATTAGCGAGACTAGGGGCAAAAACGCTGCCCATACTAGTTCCGCTAATCTGCAAGTACAAGGAGTCTTCAAAAGCGAAGAAGTTCTCTGTCATAGCCAGAGTGGCTAGTGTCATGATGAATCTGACTGGTGTAATGGATTTCAGATCTCTGGCAAGTAACAATTCCTCTATGACTTCCAGTGTCTCTGTTTGTGGGATAGAGGTATACTAGCTCTCAACGTCAAATGACACTAGGATGTCAGTTTGTGTATCAAACTCGATGTTGGGCAATAGCCTCAAGACATCTTTCGTGTCCATTAAAAACGTGGGCATTTCTCGCACCATAGGTTGTAAAAAAAGAGGTTCCAAGAGTGAACCTATCCCTGATATTATGGGACGTCCTGGAGGAGGGCGTTGTGTCTTGTGGATTTTGGGTAGTTGGTAGAAATATGGTGTTACTGGTTTTGGGGTACGGAGGTATTGTCCCTCTTTCGGGGTTATCCACCCTTCAGTGAGTGCCTCCTCGACAATGTGTCCTATAATGTTCGTTAGTCTCTCTGTTGGATCTACTGTGAGTTTTCTATAGGACCTTGTGTCGTTGAGTTGGCGCAGGCACTCAGTTCGATAAGTTTCCACGTCTAGAATTACAACTACTCCACCCTTATCCGCAGGTTTGACTACAATCAGGGGATTGTCTGCCAACTCCCTGATTGCATCTTGTTCTTTTCTGGATAGATTGTTGAAGGGCCTCTGCCTAGTTTTGAAGAGTTCCTGCATGTCATGATTAACAGCCTCCTCAAAGGTACCCTATCTGACCCATTGCTATTCTATTTATCAGGTTACTATATGTTAGGGATGATAGCAATGCATGGTCATTAAATATTCCCTTTTGACCCTTCTTATGTATATATAATTTAGAGATGACCATAACAACATGTTATATTTAGCCTGTCTCTTTTCTACCTGTGGGATTTCATTGTCATTCACATGATGTCACCACTAGAACCTTTGGTGACATCATGGAGTGTTTGGGGCTTAGCCTGGTGACAATAATGACTACTGTCAGCCATATTACAAGAAGAATCAATATACAACACAACAGTTAGTTAATAATTCAATCTACATTAAAAATGACTATTACGTGCCACGTAAGCCATTCTTATAGGTTTGGGGGCCTGAAATAGTCCTAATTGTCACACTTATAGGAGTGTGTTGGTTGGTTGTGTTGTTACTATCATTGGCAACGCTGGGATGGGCAATGTGTGGTGCAAGCTGCAGTAGCCTCGTGGTGAGAGCCCTGGCACTTCTTTTTAAAAATTTTGTATTACAAATTAAGCACTTATGCCTATAATTATGCTACATTAGGAACCTAGCTAGCCAGCACGCCGTTCCAAATGGTCATTAGAGTTCCCTGCTATTCTTGCGAACATTGTCTTTTTCAGAAAAATGTTGTGCGAACTCTCACAAAATGTTGACCAATTGACGCATTATGAAACCAATATCGTCTTATGTGAAGCTTCAACCTCCAATTGGAGGTAAGGAGTGTGGCGCCCCAGAGCAGGCATGGACCAGGGTGCCATGCTAGACTGACTGAAATCTCTTTTGGTTTTTGTGTTTTCATCCTGGCTACAAAGTTTGTGTTGTCTTTTGAGTTTCACCATACTTAGAAGCAACAACTCACAGGGAAAGGAAATGTTGTGAGGGTGACAACTGAGCTGAAGTCCCACCTCCATGACTAGCTGTTGACGCTATTGCTAGAGGCCAAGTAAATTCAACTAAAACCTTTTGTGTGTTTTTAACAACTTTTGCCTGCAAGCAGCACTTGAGATTTAGGATACCTCCTGAAGTAGTGCTGCTACCATAAAACCAATAGCAGTATTACTAGTACTGGTCAGGAGCAGTACCAACCGCTACTCTAGTTCTTCTAGTAGTAAATGCTAGTCTTAATATTGCTTATACTACCCATACTGTTACTACTGCCGGTGTGACAAGTATTATCAATCGGGGATTGGTGAAGCGCATTACTCGCCCGCGAGGGTCTCTTGGAGCTGAAGTATTACGAATGTTAGTATGCCTAATTTCTTCTGCTTCTTGTTTCTTTATTTATTTTACCTCTAACAGGGTTGTATGACGTTACAACGCATGCTTTTACCCAGCATGCCGTTACAATGCAAATTTTTACCCCGACTTGCTATCGGGGGTGCACTGGATGTTGGAATAGTATAATGTACTATTTCAACTCCATTGTGTGCAACAGTAGGGAAGGTGTTGAAGTTAAATTCAACGCCTTATACCCCCTACAACAAGCCATTTGCATTGTACCAGCATGCGGGGTAAAAGCATGCGTTGTAACGGATGCGTTGTAACGGTTGTTTCCGCTCTGACAGCAGCGCTTGTAGATGAGACCTGAAGGGGATTTGAAGAACTCTTTAGTATTGTTGTTTTCCAGGTACCTAGGTCCTTACTTAGATTTGGCTGACGTGGGACATCTGCCAAAAAGTGTCAGATACCAGTCGCTGTATTAACCCCTTCGACGCTCATAACGAGCTCCGCTCGTCATGAGTTACGCCTGTCGTACGCTCATGACGAGCTCAGCTCGTCATGAACCGCGGGTTTTTTAAAACTTCAGCGCACAGCGGAAACCGGCCCACGCGCATAGTGTTAAGAGTGCATTGAAGTATTTCCCACTCAATATGGTGAACAGGGCATCTGCTGCTTGTTGGTGGATGGCCTTCTCGGGCAAACCCTAACTAAGGCCTTTAAGCTATTTTACCCCAGCCCCCCATGACCCCTTTAAAGGATGGCATCTACCCAAAGGAAGGCAGCGTCCCCCACCTCTTTTATAAGTGGCTCCTGCACGAGGATAGTGATCATAGTCAGTGGGTTGCTCAGTCTACCTGAAAATATCTGGCACTGCCTCCATCACACGGGGAGACAGTAGACCTCATCGGGCCTAAAGAGTACTCTGCAAGAACGAGTCTTTCACATGTATATCCCTGGAAAGAGCATCCCCCAACTAAAGGAGAAAAAAAAAGCTAAAGTATAAGATGTAGACAACAAAGAAAGGTACACAAACCGACAGCTAGCATCTTTTTCAGCAGAACCTCTCCCCTTGGGCTGCCTGGTTCGGTTATGGCGTTTGCATGTAGAGTACAATTTTCATCTTTCTCCTTATGCCTTGTTCCCGTGGGCAGACTCCTCTCTTAAATTGTGAGTTTTCCTGACCGGGAGCCCTCGGGGATGGATCGCCTCCTTGGTGAGAGGGTGGGATGTATTCACCAGTCCTCTCGGTGGTGATGTTTGTAAGATAAAGATTTTCTCTTCAGTGATTGCTTTGTATGTGTTGACCGATCATGCCATGCTCCAAATAATCCCAGGGGAGCGAGTGTTGTGCCAGGGTCTGTTTCTTTATAGTGTTCTTCAGGGGGTTCTAGTTTTAGGCGCCTGCACTTATACTGTATTGTGTGGGGACAGCGGACCTTCCAATCATACTGGAGGGTTCAATTTCACTTTTTGTAGTACAGTGTTTAGGGCTTCTCTGTCTTCCATGTTGGGTGCATTGGCCCTGATCTAAATGCTAGTAGAAATATCTTGGCTTTGGTTCTGATTTCCTGGTAGTTAGAATGTTCCTTCAATGCACTGCTCCTGTAGTTCTCAGAGCCCAGAACCCTGAGCCGGCATTGTTTGATATTTTCTGATCTTCTTCAGTACACGAGTCACTCTGTCTCCCTGTCTTCCCACCAGAGTTGCCATTTCTTACATTCCTGTCCTCTTGGCCCCGTGTGCACAAACTCCCGGTCCCCCAAGAGCACTTGTTCCTGAGGCTGTCTGTTCGAGGACGCCCTGTGATGAGCGATGACAACCTGACAGAACAGACCGGTTTGCACACATGCAGCAATAAACCAGAGCAAATGAATGCTGGGAACAAATCTGAGGGGTAGCTTTGTTGAATGCGACACATGAGGAGTAGCACTTCTGTGAAAGATCTTCCAGCTGAGCATGGGGTGACTGACAAGAGCTTTGTCATCTGGGGCAAGTCAGGGATAGCTGAGCTAACGATACATAACCACAGTATTCAAATACAACGGCGTACTGGTACCCATTCCAAAGCTATGATCGGGACGGCTGTGCAACTGCTTCAGGTGAGAGGTAGGTCTACAGTCTGTGACAGGGACAGACCGCTCTGCTGTCTGCACTGAGCTAGCGGTCATTCAGTTGAGCGAGAGAAGGCTCATGGTTGCTTTCATGAGCATACCGGCCAGAGCATTCTTCTGAGACTTAGACTCTCTCCTTAGTTCGCTAATATGAGGAACGGGCAGACGTAGGATAGCACTAACGAAGGCACAACTGCCTACCACACAAGGAGGACTGGGCGCTCCGTCATTCGAATCCTATTTCCTGGCAGCACAATTACAGTGGCTGTCCTACTGGACGGCAGGCAGACGCATAGGGGAAACATACAACACAACCGGCCAAGTGCCCACCCCAGAACTATGCCGCCTATTACTACCAGGCACTAAACTGAGGCGCACATATCCGATACATGTAGCAGTGGCACGCAAGTGCATGCAAAGGATACACTGTATGTCACCAGGGAAACCTTCGTACTCTCCTCTGCTGCCGCTGGTTGGCTGGCCCAGACATGAACACTATTACACCCCTAACATGCTCCACATATGGACGGCCTGTGGTCTCACCGAAATGGATTCCCTATTTGAGGACAGATAGCTCAAACCATTCCAACGACTTATGGACAACTACGATTCCCCCCCTCTCCATCCTAGCCAGTTCCTACTTCACCGCCAACTCCTCAAAAGCCATCGATCACACCACGACCTATCGACAGGAGAGCCTACCACTTACCCCGGCATCCACACACTTACCTATGGGAGTGGGGCGACACTTGACCACGTGGCTCTATAAAGCCATTCGAGAACTTACAAACAGACCCCTAGAGACCCTACCAGCCACCTGGGAGGACGAATTAGGGCGCCCACCACATGAGAAAGATAGGGAGATGGCCCTTAAATACCCCAAGAAGGTGTCTAGAAATGCACGTTTTAAAATGTACAATTCTATATCCTACACAGGGCATTCCTAACACCAGCACGCCTCCGAAGATTTAACCCCGACACCCAGTTCCTTTATCCTAGATATCACTCACAGGTAGCAAATTTTCATCACCCAGTTTTGGAGCTGCCCCACATTGCAACCATATTGGCACAATGTTCACAAATCACTCGGAGACCATACAGGGCTTACACATCTGAATACGTGGGAGGCCTGCACGCTGGGTATTTTCCGGAAACGAAAGCAGCACAAAGTGCCAACCCGATTTGTCTCACTAGCAATTTTGTTAGCCAAAAGGAGTATAGCCATGCACTGGCGATCCCCCACAGACCCACCGAACGCGGCATGGGCAGGAGCAGTATGCAAATGGGCAATGGCAGAGGAGGAAACACTAATTTCTATGCAGTGGGCCATGCTGTTGCACCAATTCAAACAGTCATCTACTCACGAAGACCCAGATGACCACCCGCACAACTCGACGGACACACAATCACACGCCTAAATTGCAAACATGCGCACTAGACCTCCTCCTGCAGCACGCATGTAACGCTGCTAGCGATTCTTAACACGCACCACATGACACTTGAAGGCCAGACACTGGAGCAAGGTTAACCTGATCTCTCCCCCCCCCCCCCCCCCCCCCCCCCCCCCACTCCTGGAGACATACAGACACACTACCTAGCGAGACCCATATCGCTCCGATACCCCTCTTAACATTTGTTCCCAGGATCCCATGAACACCCCCCCCCCCCCCAGTTCCGCATCACAGTTCTCCATAGAAAGACCTTAATAATGGCAGGGTACATGTCTATTTATTGTGTAATTACCAATGTATAATGCTATAAAATGCAAAGATCGCAAGTAATTCAACTGTATCCTAACGCGCCTTGTTTTTGTACATTACAAATGCCAATAAAAACATGTTTTTTTAAACAAAATGGTTGGCACACCACATCAACAATCAGTAAACCTTTGATTCGCAGACCCTCTGACCAACCATGAGCCATGTCACTTTATTCACTCTGGGAATAATCGGCAAACTAGAAAGGCAGGAGATTCTTTTCACACCCCTAGGTGCGAGTTTTATTTCAAAGCTCAGCCAATCCATGGGCTTCCAAAAGTTGAGCCACATATGACCTTGTTCTTCCCAGTCTTCATGCACGTTTCCTTAAATGCAGTATATATAGGCAACAGGGGTCCAAATACAAACCCATACATTTTACAAATCCTTCTCGTTTGGGCATTTCATCAAAGTCTTGTTTGTCGGGAAATTGCAAAAATCCCTTAATAGCGGACAGCAGCTTGCTTACCTACTGCTCGCTTGTCCCTGATGGCAAAGAATAAAAATGCATTTGTGCAAGTTCTTTGCCACCCACCAACAATGAAGCAATAGCCACTGCAAGATAGATTCTGCAAGAGCTCTTCTACAACGAAAGTGTAGGGGGCGTAGTAGTATAAGGGGTGTTTTTCATTTCCTAGCTGTGGCTCTTTTAAGTGGCAAGCTTTTCAGTGCAGCCTTGAAGATGTTGCAAATAGTTGCCTTACTAATGGAGAGACCATGGAGCTTTTGAGCAGCTTGGAAAGAAAGTCAAATTAGGGTCCTGTGATTGGAGGTGATACCAAAGTAAGTGATGACTGTTCTTTGATGTTCCAAGGTTTACCAAAGATCTTGCGGTTCCATCCAAGATATCTTGGCTTCTTTAGATAGAGTGCTTTGTAAATTATACATTCTAGTTTAAATTTACATCTTGTTTCAGGCAGTAAACCACGTGGATCATTTAGAATGGGGTGATGAGGTTTTTGCATCGAATACCAGCAAGTAGTCAATCGGTCAGGTAATCCATGTACAATGTCCCAATATGGTGGTGCCTTACATACAGTTGCAGTAACATCTGTAGGGGGCATTGGTTCATTCTTCAACGTAACGATTACAGCATCTGTTAAAATAATTGAAACTTCTAGTACTCGTCGCGGGTAAGAGCATGAATGTGTATTGCGATAGAATTTCAGGATTGGCTGGGATATAAGTCTACATTACCTAAAGGACAAGAAAAGGTTTTTATTACAAAAGTGTCTAAAGAAGGATCTTGTTTGTAAAGTGTAAGAACAATATTTTCCTTTACAGCAGGAAGCCTAATCCTGGTGTCCGCTTCACAGCCCTTAAAAATGAATGTATACACAGTTGTTTATATTGTGTCTTTCACATGTGCATTAATGTCACCATAATGCTTCTTTTGTCAAAATAGATAACTCAAATATGTATATTTTTTCTTGCAGCTACCTAGACAGCTTAGATCGAATTGGCGCTGGCGACTATCAGCCCACAGAGCAGGATATCCTCCGAACCAGGGTCAAGACAACTGGCATTGTAGAAACTCACTTCACATTCAAAAACCTCCACTTCAGGTGAGTTCAAAATGGAAGCAATGTTCCTTAAACCCAGAAAAACGAAAATGAAGCAAATCATGAATTCTGAATGTCTGTGACTCTCCAAAACTGTTAGAAAAAAAATAGAAGCTGCAATAAAAACAGAAAGTTAAATCAATGATAATCACCAATTGTAACGTCTTTGAGGTCATGGATGGTCTCGTACAATTCGGCTAGATGCGGAAAAAGAAGCTTATTTGTCAACATGCTACACCCGAATACACAGTCTCATACTCATAGAATTAGTGTTCGGTTGTGCATCCCATCTAGGTATAGGCTGTAGACCTAGTTAGTTCTCTAGTTAATCCTATGGTGGATGCTTTTACCAAAGTCTTACTGCTTTATGAATTATTAATTCAAAGGTATAATGGTGCATTTACAGATAGCAAGGCAACAGTTATTGGATGTTGCTGGTAATCTTATTATTTTCATGAAAAATTCTAACTCCCAATTTGTCGGCCGTATTCAGAATAAAATAATAATTTAATTTTTAATTTTTTAGGTTACTTGTTTCAATTTAAACTATGATGGCTTCTCATTTCTTGCTCTCCATTACCACACCCATTTCCTTTCGGAACCTGAATGTTATCTTAATCTAGAAAAAGCCCTAAGACTGCGCTCCATCTTTTGGGCGAAACACGGTGATGCTGACAATTGGAACAATAGATAACCCAAAAAATTCAGATCTATGGAATTAACTTATTCTCAGTCTGGCTCACAAATCATATATTAGAAGGTTTTATGAAGTCATTAATAAGATTACCAAAACAATTCAATTTATTATATTTGCTATCTGTATACCTTTGAATTAATAATGCTTAAAGCTGTGAGATTTTGATAGAAGCATCCACCATGAAATCAACAAGTGAGCTAGAATTTGGCTGAGCCTACCCACCTTCAAACTCTCGCCCTTCAGTAGAGGAGAGTGTTTATCAGTGCCATGAGTATCAGGAATTCAAAGGGGGCTGGGAAGATACTGTGAGATCACAAGTTGATTTTCTGAGACTCCCTTTAGAATTCACAAATTACTGGGCGAATTTTGGACACTGCACCAGATTCCCTTGGTTCATCTCCATTTCTCCGAACCCCTTTAATTTCAACGTGATATTAAGCTTGCTTCCAGCGAGAAAATTGTCCAGGTGAAACACTTTCAACCCATAGTATTCCCATAAAACCTAGTTATCCCAATGCATCTGGTAACTCTAGCCTATTTGTGTGCCTTGAAACGCACAATGCCACCCAGCTCGTGCACAATATCTCTGTGGGTCACCATCACCCTCAAAGCATAAAAGGTCCTCTTGTGTCCTGACAGCCCAGTCTCCCTCCATATTCCCAGCCTGTCCATGTGAGACGTCAGGGACATACTGTCAAGGACTAGATGCTTGATGCTGCACAGGTCTGTGGAGTTTACCTCTTGATTGTCCAAGTAAAGAGTTTCTCATCTCTTCATCCACGCTACCGCCTTGCCTAAAATAGTATATGTGAACTGAATCCAGTTTCTCCATAAGGGTGTCCCATCTAAGAGTTAAAAACCACAAAGGGTAAACAAAAAAAACTTCTTGACCATCTCATAGCTCTTGAATGAAAATTAAAGTTTGCAGTCCTGCTGCCACCTTTTACATCCGGTGCTCAATGCAGCTCATAGAACACCCCACCAGACGACTGGAAGTGCCTAGACTAGAGCAGTCCAGGCGGCGAGGACTCCCAGGCAGGTGCTGAGCATGGCATCCAGCTATGCGTTGTTGGACAGCGTGCGGAGTGCTCCCTCCTTCTCTCAGGGCGTGCCCTCCGAAACTTTTGATACTACTCTCTGCACTGTTTTCAGCAGAGATGTACAACATACCTTGCCCTGGTACTGAGGTCTTTCCCTATGTACTTTATCCCAGTGCTGAATCTCAGCTCAGCTCGAGAGTTTGTGGACAAAGGTCCTTTCCGCCACATTACAATTTAGGAGACATCCATAACTTCTAAAGACCATCCTCTCTATCTATTCTTCCATCGGTGTCCTGTCTAATAGTAGGAAATAATCCTGTGCATCGTCCCACACCCTAAGACAACAGTAGTTCTCAGTTAGGCTATGTTGAAATCGCTATAGGTTCCATTAAATAACTTTACACCCAACTGTCCTATGATATCACGCAGTTTGTCCGAGAACTACTAGAGGATAATCCCTGTCCATGAAGGGGTTTCTTCATTACCTTTCTTTTCAGCCCACAAGGTTGATAGTTGCCTTCTTAGCCTTCCTCACTCTGCCTATTGCAAGGGGCAGAAACTCAACCACTTTACCCCAAATTGGAAATGCAGATAAGTTATATAATTGCATTACTAATGGGCCCCAGTAGACTGATGGCCCCTCTAGCACGGCATAAACACACACATTGAATTGTTTTAGATGAGATCACCAATATTATCCCCTTGTGGGCTTGTCTGCATAATGTAAGAAGTGACTTTCAGTGGTATACCTACCACATAGTGTAGGGTACCAAGAGAAACATCAACTCTCTTTATGGTTTGTTTTCTAGGATTCAAGACAAAGTATTTTTTAAGGTGTGCAGTGATCTGTATGGCATATCACTGTAAACAGAGCAACCTTGCCCAACAGCTACAAGGTTAATCTCCCACAGTGCTCGACTTCTTCCTTAAATTTGTAAATAACGACAAAAAAGATGTTGTTCCATAAATTAGTTTCTCTAAATAATGAATTCCATGCTCAAGTACCGGAGCCTCTTTTTGTCCACAATAAGATTTTATTCTGGGAAATGACCGATTCAGCAACCCCATACTAGATGTAGAGTGGACTTCGCCAAGTTTATAGTAAACCGAAAGTGTAGTCCGTATATGAGAAACCTATACAGCATCCTGAGCCAATCATCCATAATATACACAAGAACATCATTTGCATAATTAGTCTTTTATCTCAGAAGTTCATTGGGCATTAATATTGATTATAAAATATAGTAATGCCGTCCGTTAAACATTGTCCACATTTACATTAAAACCAGTTCAAATCATATCATGAAGTACTAACAGGGTTCCAAAAAGGGGGTGGCCATTCACCCAGAGAAAATAATCTTCATTCTTATGGTTCTTCCATCCTATAGCTTCTCTGAAGTAGGGTGGAAAATAGGTTGAATGAGCGTACTGTTTGGCAGTAGTTTTTGAAAAGGTGGATGATCCCAGGGCCAGCAGACAGTGGTCATGCAGGTTGTATTAGGTGCCAGATTGGTCAGTGGTATCTCAGTATGAGACATGTACGGTGGGCAGTGCCACTGTACATGTTGCGATGCACCTCTTCCTTGCCGGACACTCACCATCAGTGCAGCAGCAAACGACTGAGAAGGCCCTAGGTCGAAAGAGAAACACCACAGCATCAGGATATCCATCTGAGAAGGTCTACTTTTGAGCCCCACAGAACTGACAGAAGGCCCCTGCTTTCTCTTCGATTCTCCAAACATTCTGGCCCAACAGATAGTTCACCTTACGCCACTTCACCTTACCTAGACAGCAAGCTGTGACCTGGCACCTGTCCTCTGTTTATAACTAGTACAAATACATTCTTCTGAAACAGTCTCTACCACTGGCTCTTGCCAGCCTTGATGCAAGAACTCTATTAGGGAGGTGTTCTTGATTGGCCCCTAATAATATCAGAGACCTTGATTAGCTTGGAAGCCCAGTGCAAAACTAGCCTGATGTTTGGTAGGGAGGTATGAAGGTGTGGCAACGGAACACATGTAAGATGGTGGTTCAAGCGAGGTGCTGGTGGCACGAGCCATCTCAGCCTTATATGACCCCAAAAAAAGCCATGCCTAGCCCAAGCAATGATAGGAGCAGGCGCTCCAGCCTCTCTACTTTCAAGAGAAGTGTGGCTCACTGGTTAGAGGAGGCAGACCTGGAAGCAGAGGTCAGCCCGGGACCAGGGTTCAATTCCTGGCTCGGCGGGGTCTTGAGTCCTAAAAATGTCCATGGACTCGACAATTCTCGCTCCGGTGCCTACTCGATTCACGGGTTCACACTCTGCGACTCTGGGCAATAGCTTGCTTAATCTCCACAACGGCCCCTCGCGGCGGGATGCCTGGCTTTCACCTTGCGGATACCCTGCCGGGGTTATCTTACAGGGAAATGCCAGGACCGGTTCCCTAAGCAAGCGCTTAGAAACCGCTCGGTGATTTGCGCTATATCAATTCCTGTACATTTACATTTACACAAATGAAAGGAGTTGAGCAGATTGTGCATGGCCCAGTGCCACATTGTCATTGCCTAGGTATTGGCATTGGAAGTAAATTGGTGTTCAGAGCTGCATAATGTTATCCTAGCCTTCCTTCTCACACCTACAACCATATTGAGTAGGGAGAGAACTTCCAAGACGGGCCCAAGTAGCATCTGTGACATGAGCTACAAGCGAACTATCCTTTCACATAAGTAGTGCCCAGTCTCCTGAAAAGAACACTTACATTCATATTCCCTTTTCATTGCAGTCTCCAACATCCAAAGCGCAACCCATATGTAACTGTTAAGTTCTTAAACAGGTTCCTCAGTTTAAGAATAAGCTTCTAGGGGCCATGTTGGTCCGAAATTCCTTTTCCCCAACAATAGCTCTTCAGCGCTGACAACTATGGCTATGCAGCTTCAGCTATGACTCTTTCAACAGGACATGACAACACCGATGTAGAAATGGTGCAAACTTGCACTCTGATGTCCGTACTTTTTCAGTCCCTCATTGCAATGTTTTTGTGCACTCTATTGGGGTTTAATCAACAGACTTTTATCATCTTTCAACCATCGTTTTATGAGCTAGTCCTATCATAATTGACGCAAGCGCATGTCCACTGGATCCACAAGACATCTAAATGTGATGTCTTCCCATTGACTATGACTCTGCAGTATGCAACTTGAGTTTCCTGATGCCCCCAAAGGAAATCGGGGACTAGAAGTTATTTTTGGCCAACACTCGCAGGAAGCCACCGAAGTTTGCACCTTCCCTTAGAGGCAAGTCTGCTCAGTTCTTTCCCCAAACATCACAATAGGGAGAAATATTTTTCGTTGAAGAAACTGTCCTGGGTCCATTCACAGTCATAATACTATTCTCCATAGCTGTGCTGGGCCATTGAGCCAATTGTGAATTTGGAAAAGATCCAACCCAAATTCCCTTCTCCATCTGCTGCTGCTCCCTCTCCTAAACCTCACTCCCTCACCCCTCAAAACTCCATTTACCCCCATTTCCCCCTTTAAGGTTGGGCCCTTCCATCTGTCCATGTTTAATATCTTAAGGATGACTCCAGCACCTTTTGAGCCACTTCCCACTTTTGGCCCGCATCTTTGGGCTATGTGACTCTAGCGGCTCGGAATTGGACAAATCTTGAGATAATCACAGGCTTCATCCTTGGTACCTTGAATGTAAACCGGGACCATGGGATTGTCTTTTGCCAGTCTGATGCCATCCACGATTACAGACCCGGTCACAGCCCAGCACTAGGAGTGGTCATTGCCACTGCCCTCTTAGTTGCTATAAATTATCCAGGTGACAAAAAATAAGGCCAAGTCTTGCTTTCCTGATCAGCCTCCTTACATTCTGCTGGGATGGGGGAGTTGTTTGATCATTCTCCCTTGTCATAAACATGCCTGATTTGGGATTATAGCAATGCACAAGATGATGACCCGAAGTCTGACAACGTGCTTGTTTCCTCATAGTCCAATGCTAGCCTGTATCTTGAATTACAAAATGCCAGTTGCATGGATACCTCACCAGAAGGGCTTTTTCCTTACCACTTTGGCCATCCAGTAGAGAAATTGTCTGCCTTTACCACAGTGGTGTAGAAAGCTGGACGATTTAGAACTGACCTTATCCTCTGAAGGGCCAGTCTAACATTTTAACTGAAATCTTACAGATTGCCTCTCCAGCAGTCCTTGCTTAAAATTGACCCTCAAGGGCTATGCCTTACCTTTCCCGCCTCTTTCTTTCTCTGCACTGTCCGGCTTCTACGAGGGCGTGCTTTTCGACACACACTCAATTCTGGAGACAAGGTTTTGCTATGATGAGCAAAGGGACTGTGGACTTGCTGCCCGTAGAAGAAAAGGGCACATGATTCTGCTTCCTTTACTTATTAGCATTGTACCAATATTAATAAAAACAAAAAGTACTAATAAGGCTATTTTGAACGATTTGGGCTTCATCCATCAATGCCCAAAAGTTCAGGTCCGCATTTCATTTAGGCAGTTATGGACACAACCCACATGAAGGCCTTATTTCACACTCAAAAGATAATAGAAAATGGGAACGTAATTTTCCAGTCCTAGAGATCTTACATCTGCTTG
The DNA here is from genome assembly GCF_964263255.1 of Lissotriton vulgaris. Lineage (NCBI taxonomy): Eukaryota > Metazoa > Chordata > Amphibia > Caudata > Salamandridae > Lissotriton > Lissotriton vulgaris. Next base: position 163,439,293 of record NC_141700.1, read on the forward strand.
CCCTCATCACCAAGTTCGTCCTCTTTGCTCTTCATGCCAGTGGTGCATGAGGTGGCAGAGGCTTCAACACCAATGGAGTCTCTCTGCTCAGGTGCAAATCTTCTTGTCAGTCCACTGGCACCTACACTGGTGAACGAACATCTACAATCTCTGCATGGGTGGTCCATTCAGCATGTTACAGGCAAGGACTACCGTGGGCAGGGATATCTACTGGGTGGACTTTGGTGCCCATCTGAGGTACATGGTGGCAGGTCCATCATGGAGCAGAATTTACACCTAAATGTGCTAGTTCTGTTGTCAGTCTACCTTGCCATGAAGGCATACCTCCCTTGTTATGGACCATAATTATGAAACTGAAAGCATCCTCAGTTTTGTGCCATACACTTCCTTCTTTATTGTCCCTTGGGAGATGCCTTCAAGGGCTGCTATATGTGTTTTCATTGATTCCCCTGGTTGCAAAATTCTTCCAGAAGAATCTGAATTAGCAAGCAGGATCTGGTACACCAATCTGTTGGCACACAGTATTCAACCAACTTGTCCCTTTCTCACACAGCATGAACCGTCTATCGCAGCATTAAGAAGATTCTCATCCGCAGTTCCCAGGCACTATGGTTGCAAAAGCTGAGATTGAGTGGTGCCCGGTAGTAGCCTTTTGCCTTCTGGATGAAGTTGCAGATGTTAGCTTGGCTGTCAGAAATCCAGCTACAAAATCTATTTATACTGGTCACTGGAGCTAATTTATGCCGTTGTGTGAGTCATGAAGCTTTTAATTATGCCTTTCTGATGTCCTGCATTGCGCACTGTTTGTTGCACAACAGGGACTTGCTTTGGCTACAGTTAATGGCTTCCCAGTCAGTCTGTATGTTTCTCGTTGATCAGCCATTATTATTACTAAGATCGGACTAGTGGCGCATTTTTTTCTAAAGGTTTGCTTAATTTCTTTCCTTCCATTTAGTTTGTCTCTCAGTAGAATTTGAATCTTGTATCGACTTTCTTGATGTCATCCCAGTGGGGAGAGGAGTTGCTGGGCTGCAGTTTGGATTATTTTGGCCCCCCTGATTTCGTGTGCACTTCCCGTCCTGAGACACGCCCCTTCCAGATGGCAGGCTAAGGGCGCACCAAAGGCAAGCCCCTCTATGACCAGACAACTCCAGGAGGCATGACTCTTAGTTCTTTTGGTCTTGAACCCAAATCTTTCTCCGGTGCAGAGTTATTTGCCTGGCACCCAGTTCCCCCCACACCGTGTGTGCATTTCATGGATGTAGCCAAGAGGGAGATACGTTGAAAATATTGTGACTTCTTTGTTACACAACGGAATCTTCTATGGTAAAACACAAATTAGATATCTTTAATTTTGATATGGATTTTTTTTATCCAGACGTTTTATTCTTAACTGAGACTGGGCTCAGGGAGTGCTTGTCCCCTGGTATTATTCAGGCTGTCTCCACAGGACTTTACCATAGTTGGGCAAGACAGGGCTGATCAAAGAGGAGGTGGGCTCACTATTATTTTTAGAGCAGGACAAACTACTGTGCCTTAGATTTAAAGATTCCCAGATGCGAAGCATTATCTATTTCGCTTCAATTAGGTAAAGATTTCTCTTTTTAAGGAATATTAATTTATCATCCACCTGGGCCGATTTTCAAATTTGACAGTACATTGATGGACATTATTACTCCATTAGTTATGGAACACTTACATTTTATTATACATGGAGTTATTAATTTACACTTTAAAAACCCTATTTGCGCACCTTCGAAAACATTATTGGAGACTTGGAAAGTTTACAACCCTCAAGTATTTTGTCCAACTCGCGCAGCAGGCCATATTTTAGACCGGTTTTCTTTTACCAGAAAATCAAGGATCTCATTCCTCTGACATTGTTAGATCATCTAACTGTTCCTATGACAGTGACTGTCATGAGACGTGAGAAGGGTCTGACGCCCACTCCCTTATGGTCCAAACCATGCGCTAATTTGGCACCTTACCATCTACTTTTGGACAATCCTAAACCTACTCTGGCCAACAATGTTGAAAAGGCCAATAAAGATGTAGACTGCTGGATTGTGAGGGCTTTGGATAAACAAATTTCTGCAACCAAGCGGTGTTCATCTAGATTAAAGTCTTCAGTCGGCTGATTTATTATTGATGTGTACAAACTTACAATGATTATGGCTGAAAGCATATGACCCTGCATGTAAAGTGACATATATGGCAGCTTTAAACGACTACCATCAACGAATCCGTAAAGAATACAATGTGGATAAAATCCAGAATGCTGCCAACTCATCAAAAGGGCTTTACTCTATAGTCAAGTCATTAACTATACTGTCATCAATCGCTCCTCTGGTTCCACCCTTATCTGAGAGGTGCAGTGAGCTGGATGCTTTCTTTTCTCAAAATGTCAGTAAAATATGTGCCACTTTTCTGACTGAGGTGAGAAAAGCTGGCCCCAAATTAATAACTGGTCATTTTCAGCTGATGAGATCTTGTGGCTATTGAAATTTCATCCCATTCAAAAGAAGAAAATATCAGATCTTTGTAATTCTATTAAATCATAGTCATCAATTGCACCTGCCTGGCCATATATTTGGGAGCATGGGTCTGTAGTCATCTTCCTCGTTCTATGTGAACTAGTGAATGTATCCTTTATTTCTAGTTGAGATCCGCAGACCTGGAAACATGCAATGGTAAGTCCGCTACTAAAAAAAATCTACAATGGAGCCTTCACATCGTGAAAAATACCATCCAATTTTCTTGCTACCTTTCTCTACAAATCACGGAAAAATATCAGTAAACAGCTTTCCAGCTTTTTATGAACTAATAATTTTCTCCATTTGTCCCAATACTTTCGCCCTTCCATGGCACAGAATCTGCATTATTATTGGGAATGGAAAATTTGTGTTCAATCCTCTCCCACAATATCTTATTAAAAAGACTGTGGGAGTGTGGTATTGGCAATGCGACACTACGTTGGCTTCCCTCATTTGGACAAAATAGAACATTTCAGGTAGCTTTAAAATCTTTCCACTCTAAGGACTACCCATTCCAACAAGGAGATCCCCAGGGGGGGGATCTTCCTTGAGTCCTGCTCTTTTTAATGTTTACATTCAGCCGTTGGCCGATATTGTAGACGCCTGTGGCTTCCCCATAATCTCCTATGCAGATGATAAGCAATTAATTATTACCATGTCCCAAAATCAAAGTGTAACTACCCCTCAGCTGGATCTGTGTCTTTTTGAGGTGGCAAATTGGATGGACACCAATTGCCTAAAACTTAACAGGTTACAGAGAATTCAAAACTCAGCAGCATGTTTGCTGTTAAATATCACTAGACGTGCTTCTATTAAGGCTGGCTTAAGAGAACTTCATTGACTGGCAATGGGAAAGCGGGTTCAATTTAAAGCCTTGTCCTGCAGCTACAAGGCATTGTCGGCTTCAGGCCCACGTCATGTCCAGACTTTGATTATGTCTTACACCCCTTCTAGAAATCTGAGATCCTGCAGTGCTAGGTTAGCGCAAGGTTCCCAAAAAGTATAAAGCTAGAATTGGGGTCCCTCCTTCAAATTTCTGGCTCTTAATATTTGGATTGCCTTGCCAGTAAAAATTTGAAAACTACTTTTTGAAGTTCTTTTTATGAAACATTTAAAAACGTGTTTTTTTATCCAATGTTAATATTGTTGGCCTAAAAGCACTATATCCTTTTTGGATAATGCTGGGACACTTCGGTAGAAGTAGCTATGCTCTTTACAAATCAGTATTATTATATCCCCAATTGAGCCGATGTGCAGTTGGCAAGTTTGAGGTCTACTGCTGAAAACTGTTTTAAAAAAAATAATTTAAGGGCAAATAGTTGGGGAACGTCAGGCTTTCAGTTTGTTACATCTTTCAAAGTTTTCTATCTGGACAAGGTAGTCCTCTGTCCCAGCCCAACCTTCTTTTCCAAAGTGGTTTCTACAATTCATGGCCCAGTCTTTCACTTTTCCAGTTTTCTTCTCATCCCACCAAGGAGGAGCAGCTCCATAGACTGGAGCCCAGGCATGCAACCTCCTACTATATCAACCGTACTTGAGAGGACAGAGTAGGCTTTGCTGGAGGCAAGAAAGGCAAGGCAGTGACCAAATATACCATTTCATATTGGGTCATTCTCTGTATACGGAGCAGCTATACTTTGTCCAAGAAAAACCTTCTAGAGGGTACCAATGCCTATTCCACTAGGGCAGTGACTGCAAGAGAGGCGTTCTGATGGCTGGCACCTACAGGGTGTCAACGTGGTAATCTTTGCATACTTTAGGGAAACATTACTGCCTCAGGGTGCAGGCACAAAGTGATGGATACTTTGCCAAAGTTGTGTTGCATGACTCCTTGGTTAATCAGCACTACTCAATCCCATCTCCTGCAGCGTATTGCTTTGAGGTTCATTGTTAAGGTGAGGAATCTGCAGGAAGATGTATCCATCACAAGCAAAATATATATTTGTGATTTCGAATGGAAGAGTGGTCCCCCTTCTGAGGGTCAGCTAATAAGCTATACCCCAAGAGTGGGTTATTTGGGTGTACCTGAGATCTTAATCAATCTCCTCAGGCTCTCCTCTAGACCATATCCCCACCAGAATCTGGTAGAATAGAGCTACTGAACTTTTCTCAGCTCTAGAAAAGATTTATCAGTCTTTAGCTACAAGAATGGTGCCAGTTGCCTGAAAGAAGGTGCTGGTTACTACAATGCTTTAAAAAAACCTTTGGCTGGCATTAACAACCCCAGGAAATACTGCCCAATTTCCCAGCTCCCATTCCCGGTTAAGATCCCTGAGAAGTACATAAGTAAAATTCTAGCTGGTTTCCTGGAATACAGGAATCTACTAGAACCTGAGCAAATGGCGTTCGGACCCACCCACTGCATGGAGACTACACTAGGTTTGGCAACAGATGAACTATGGATGAGGGTTGATGTGGTCAGGTGGCGGTCCTGGTCCTTTTGGGTCTTTCGTTTTGACACTGTCCACCCCAAATCCTACTTAATCGATTAAAAGAGATTGGGGTAGGTGGCGCCTTTAACTATTACCTTTCTGGAAGACTTCAGACAGTATCCCTCCCCCTTTAGAGTCAGAACTTAAAGACATTTTTTCCTTAGCAATTAATACTTCCCAGCTGGAAAGCTTTCATGTTTAACTGTGGTGGCTAATTGGCTCAATAGGAATATACCTACATTCAACTGAAGGAAACCTGAATTTCTGTGCTGTTCCCCGGGGAAAATTACAGTATCAACTTCCTAGAAATTTTTGAATGTGGATAAAGGGCACAGACCTGAAAACAGCTAAATCAGTCCAGAACCTAGGGGTCCAAATTGACGAAAAACTTTCTTACTTTCTTATAAGGGTCATGTTAACAAAACAGTGGTTACCTACCATGGATTTATGAGGGAACTTGAGAAAAATCGTTCCTCTTTTACCACAACCCACTAGGAAGTTTGTAGTGCAATGTACAGTCTTTTGCAGACTAGAATTCTCTCTTAACAAGAGCTTCAGAATATCTGTTTAAAAGGCTAAACAGGATGCAAGTGTTGGGCGCCAAATTAGCTTTGCACTCGACTAGATTCAACTCTGCGTCTGGCACTCTGAAAGAACTCCACTGGTTACGGGTTAAGGAAAGATGTATCGTTAAAGCCATGTGCATAATGCACAGAACCCTGAATGGAATTGGACCTAGGGCTCTACAAAAGAAATTCTGTTATTATAAACGCCCACGGTCCTTAAGATCGTCTTCAGCAAGCCTGGTCTGTGTGCCTAGTTTAAAAAAGACAAGGCTTGGTGGGAGATCCTTTCAAGTAAAGGCAGCACAAATCTGGAATAAATTACCAATTACCCTGAGAACAAACCCAAACCTGCAGAGCTTTAGGAGGGACCTGAAGACATGGCCTTTTCCTATTTAGCCGAAGTATACCACATCTCCCCCTTCTACAATTCCCCAGAGAAACCTCAGTGTAGACTGGCAATTTGATAGCGCCAACTTACCCGCTGGGTGAACAAATGTTTAAATAAATAATTAAATAAACATTTGTTAACAATACTTCAGGAGAATACATAAAGTTTAGATGTAGATATAAAATTCCCACAGATTCCTCACTGCCTGCCCTCCTCTCCTGTGAGATAATGCTGTGACTGATAAGATACCAAGTTATGCAAAGGGATGTGTGGTAATTGATGCTCTCTCGGTGGTCCTTTGCACTGAGGAGTGAAGAGTATCAGGAACGAACATCAGCTCACAGGCTGGCGGCAATTATTCTTCGGTGTTGTCCTGTCCGGTGGGCAGAGTTACAGCTGACCTCTCATGCCGCCACTTTGTTGCACTAGCGAGCTACTGCTGTGGAAAAGCAGTTTTCGTTCAGTCTAATGACTGGAAGCATATTCTTAAAATGAGAAATCTATGGGAAGATTAGGTATGAACCAGAAATATTGTTACAGAAGTTAAGTAATTGTTTCATATGGTACTATTGATTTTCATTGCGGCCTTTCAAGGAGTTTGTAATATTGGAGCAAATGAAATACATCTTTGTGATACCATAGTTTCTTGCTTGTCTCGTGAGTCGCCTTCGTGTTTCAGAACTTCTTCATGGCCTTCTTAGTGCTTCAGAGCCTAGCCATTGAACTGTGAGCTATTGAAAAGGTTTTGTAGTGGTGATGCCACCAAATCTTTCCATAAACTCACTTAATCTCTGAGGTTGTTATTACATCTAGCAGAATTGTTATGCGAATCTTAAACCTTGCCAACACTATCTTTTGTAAACACACTGGCCTCCTCCTCCATTTGTTATATATTTCTTCTTTAGTTTTTCACCCTAGTTTTCTTTTGTGAGTGATCCGGTGAGTGGAATGTTAAACCTGAAGAATTCTCATTCCACTTAATTTTCTTTGCTTGGGTGCCACAAAAAAAATGCGTAATGATCCCTTTAATCCTCGCTTACCCTGCCCCAGGCCTTCAGCTTAGCACAGTAGCTAAATGGTTTGTGACATATTGTTTCTGTCAGTTGGATTGGTCAAAATGTAAGTAGCATACAAAAGAGCTGTGAAATAGTTGTACATTACATGCACATTTTTACTGCAGGAATTTCTCTGAATGCTGGATTGTAATGTGCCTCACTCTATTTTCACTAAAATAATATTCAGCTTCCACACTCAGTGCTTCTTACATTTGCACAAATTATGCAGCATACCACTCTGGCACTTAATAATCACTTTTCATACAGGTAGGTGATTTTAATTGGATTAGTGACACAATACTTGTAGAGTTCTTTTTTAGTACATCATATTTAAAATTGTTGGATACAATTTCTTTGTATGTTTCATTATAGTAATTTTATTGATATTATATAAATGATTTCAATTTGTCACATCCAACTAAGTATACTCATTTTGAGATTTATAATTACTCCCTTTTCCAGGATCTAAAGTGGCCATTGCTGGATACATGTAAGCTGCCATTATTTTGATATGAGCAGTACAAGTTCATTTGGCATGTATTTAACCTTGGTTTCTGATGATAGTGCTTTTAAAGATTTTGACTTTGGAGCCTTAAAGCTCAGAAGTGTTTTTCTTAATGTAATTTCAGCAAATAAGGTAGCGTAGAAAATATAATAGACAAATTGAATTGTGGTTAGCGTGGAGGCAGTTCAGATGAACGCTGAACAGCCTTGCTTATAAACTGCAGTCCAAAGTCAAGTAACTGTAGAACAAGCGGTGCATTGCGAACATACACCTCCTAGGATGCCAGAGCGCTACTGGAGAAGAGGAGAAAGGGAGACTTCCTTACCCAAAATATTAATCCTCACCAGAAGAAATCTGGATCAAAGAGGAGCCTATCTGCTTGACCCTGCAGTCTAAGAAGCTTACAAAAGTGGAAATGGGCCTATTTAAAAATGTTGGTGTGATAAGAATTTGAAGGAGGGAATGGTGATACTTAGAATGAAAGGGAGCTGATGCACAATGTTTGCTAGATACTATTGTTCACTGACTCAAGTCCTGAAAATATGGTGAAATGTAGAGGTTCAATATCTGTGGAGCTTTGTGGGACTTGAGGAACAAACTTATGTTGGTATATGGCGAAGTTAGATCTATCTTTGTAGTAGTATTTGTATACCACTACATGCTCCAAGGAATTTGTTATGAAAATTCACCACAAGAGAATAGTGTGATTGGGTCAAAGTGGAATGACATAACAGTAGAAAACACGGACTTCCAAACCAGCGTTTGCTGTTTAGGAGGGTTTTGTTTGCTAATAAAAATGGACTTGGTCGTTGCTTAGGGCCTGAATTAAACTTTGGCGGAGAGAGATAAATCCGTAGGTACGGCAGAATAATTTGGGTCCTCCACCTGCCAAATGTGGAGCTATCCACCATCCTAGCAGACATATTTTAAGATTTTATGGAATCTCCATCATGGTGGTTTCTTTCAATGTATTAAAAGTTTGAACAATGGTACTGTCAAAATGACTGTACCATCCGTCAAACCTTTACCATGCTTCTATTTTCAAAACCAAATACCAAAGCAGAATTTTGTTTTTGAAAAAATCAAAAACGAATGACCTCCCCTCACCATGGGAGTTGTCCCCCATGGTGTGGAGGTAATTTAGATTTCACTGCCTTTTAAGCGAGGTTTTACCCGACGGTAAGGAGTAGTGAAAACTGGTCACTCTAAATTGGGTGGGCAGCCCAATCTTTACTCTGTGAGGCCGTCAGAGGAGAATGTTAGCATTGGAGATGGACAGTTGGGGTAAACAACAAGCTAACCACGAGATCTATAGTATACATTTACAATGAGAAAAACCAGGCCTTAATATATGTGAGAATAGTGCACATTAGGATTGTTACCGATTAAATTACTAAAGACAGTTGTTTTTTTGATATGAAGATATTTATCTTTATTCATTTATATTTATTTTCTGATTTCATCACATATGACAAGTGTATATTTCTTTTTTATATATATTTGTTTGATCATTCTTTTTACATATAAACATCAAAACACAGATTGTTTTTTACAAACATACACAAACCAATCTTGTACAAAGTTAAAAACCTAAAGGAGGGGTTAATGAGCAGTTTAAAGGCTGGCGGACGATTTAAAGAAGAGAAAAACACGACGTGCGTTTCGGCGTTAAAGCCTTTGTCAGGTGAACCCGTCTCAACTTTTTCTAAAAAATACAGAAAATACACACACTCAGCTTATAAAATAGACTAAACTACAACACATTTCTGGCCTTATTCTAAATTTCTGATACACATTTGAGCTTATCAAGCTTCTATTATTCTCATAACTTTGTTTATAGGGCCTAAGAAGATTTTTTCCAGATATTATACATATATACTCACAACATACTGTGTTATTATACGGTACACCATTGTTTATACCTATGAAACCACCAATCCAGATGTGAGAAAAAAAACATAGATTTATACCAATGTCTAAAAGCATAGTATATCACCAATGAATAGCAGAAAAGGAATGTGAAAATGTAGCATTTATTCACTAGATTTTACCAAAGGAGTCTTCAGTCAACAAGCATAGTTGCTCTAGTGGGCCGATAATTCATTGCCTTATAGATAGTCTAAGTTCTCCTTATGAGATGGAGTCTGTAATCTGGCAGGCAGACCTTCAGTTTGGTGGATAGGTTACTCGTCGCCGTTGTGACTGAGTACCCTCTTGGCCAAACTCTAAATCAGCTCCTTTATCTTGTATTGTCTTACATGTGATGAGAGGATTACTTAAAACAGGTAATAATCCAGAGATAGGAAACTGAGTTGGAGCATTTAACTCCAATGACTTTATACACTAAAAATGAGAACCTATATTATACTTTAGGCAAATTTAGCAATTTCAGTGGTGTGAGGGCATTTCTTTGGTCCAAGACAGTTGCTCGCTACCTGGGAGTGTATTCTGCAGGTTTTTGCAAATATTCCTTGGACAAATCTGGGAATGTAAGGTTGAAATAATTCATCCTTGACATTAGGCAGTGATACTGTGGTCTCTGTTCAACTGTCCAAATATAGGAGCTTGGAGTACTGAAGTATGTTTAGGGAAGTGGTCTCTTAAGTGTGTCATAATATTTTTGCTAATTGCTTATACTGCTAAAGCAGGTGTTGCCTACTGCGTGTGTGAATTGTTTCTAGATTTTAGATCTTCCTTGAGATTCATGTGATGCTGGATTTATATCTTCAGCTTTTGATATTTCCACTTGCTTTTCTATTTATTTATTCATTCATTTATATATATCCGTAGCATGTGTTGGCCATAGATACATATGCTTATCATACTACTGTCATCTAGTGTTGGGCTAAAATGATTACAAGTTATTTTTCGTCGAAGAAGTTCTTTGAGTCAATCTGCAGCTCCGGGACAAATCTTAAGTACTGCCACAAGGTCTTTCCAGCACCCGGTTTTCTTTCTCCACCTATAACTTTGATAACTTCGGCACTAACATCAACAATGGTGAACTCCATACACTCGACATAGACGAGGAATGAAAAGACGCCATTCAGTTTTTGTCAGAGTGTCACGCCAATAATTTCAGGCAGGACCAGCACAATGTGGGTAACCTTTGCTTATCCACAGAGGACGTCAAGGTGTTGTGGGAGACACTGCAGCGAGAAAGCCATTTAGCCCACCGTACTCCACCATGCAGTCACAGTATGCTCATGACCCGCCTCATATCTTCGAGGTGCAGTCCCCATACAAAGTACACGAGGAAGAGGAAGCTGAGACACAAGCAGTGAACACGGTCGTCCCTATACTTTTGACTAGCAGTAGCAAAACCTTTGACTCAAATCCTGGACTTTCCACACAAGGGCACGCGGGTATGCAGGCAAAAGCCTTCCATACCCCTACAAAGTCAATAAAACAAAACTAAAGTGGCTTACAGACCCCCACTGCCCTTGGGCCATGGTTGTCTCCGAAAACAGACTAATGGGCAAACCCACGTCCCTCCAGCTGCTAACCAATTGACAATTTTCGAGAAGTTTAAAGCCCCCAGTTTTTCATCGGTGCTGGCACCGAAAAAACAAGAATCCACACACCTTAAGGCGATGGAGCCGAAACAGTCACCAATGGTATCCAAAACACTTTAGGTGCCGAAACATTTCAAGACATCTTCGTCACCAAAACATCCCATGTTGCCTTCGGCTACTACCATTTCGGCACCGAAAATAACACCAATGCCAAAAACTACAATGACTGTGTTGGCGCCTAAACAGTGGCCCCCACAACCAGTTCTTGAAAAGCTTCAAGGTTAATTAGACAAAGAACAAAACAGTATATTTATTCATCCCGGCCCAGGAAAAGTAGGGGCAAAGATTTTGCAGACACTCCCAAAGAGGAAGGAAACCTTTGAAGAAGAGATATTGGGATCAGATCAGCCTAATTGGTACAAAAAAGGGAAACAAACTGGTCAGTGTGTGAAGGAACCTCTAAAGAGGTTAAGAAAAGAGTGTGCAGTGCAATTGAAGGGATTTCTAACAGATTTGATTAAAGTCTGCATGTGAGGTAAAATGGTATATTGTTACTTTTAGTCCCGAATGTTTCTTTTTGTTAACTGCGTGTTAAATGTTTCTTTATGTTAACTGACAGTGCTCTGTGCTTCCTGCACCCAGCAGATAATTTGTTTTCAAGTTCTGGGCTAGAGCGGTCTTAAAAACTTTCCAGAGGCAGACTGGCTGGCTGAGAAACTCTTGGTTACTCAGCGAGTCCGTTTCATTTTGCAGCATTTCTTTTGTCAGCCTGTTAATTATTAAATGCATTTATGAATTATCAGGCTGACATTAGAAACGTTGCAAAATAAATCGTATTTGCTGAGTAACCAAGAGTATCTCAACCAGCCAGTCTGCATCTGAAGCCTCTGGCAAGCTAATCAACAAGATGGGTCAAGCTGTGTTACAAACGCTTCTTCAAATATCTACCTCAAACAATAGCTAACCACCGCTCAGGAGGACCACTGCCTTACATACGATGCTAAGCATATGTATCTTCGGCCAGAACACAGCTACAAAGGGAATATGTTACTTACCCTGTAAGCATCTATTCGTAGTGTGTAATGCCGTAGATTTATATGCACCCACCCTCCTCTCCTGCAGCTTTGGTTGAAGTATATACTTATTTTGTAACCTTTTCTAAATCATTATAACATTCACTTGCATGTTCATCTTCTCTGTAACAATACTTGAGCTAAAAAACAATCTAACAAAAGAGCCTAGAAACATGAAATGCATTATACAGACTGTAGAAGGAGTCACTATACCTCATGACTCAAAGAATTTCTTTGAAGAAAAGCAACTTGTAATCATCCAAGCCCAACACTAGATGGGAGCAGTATGCAAACCATATGAATATACAACACTACAAGCTACTAATAGATGCTTACAGGGTAAGTAATATTTTCCTTACAGTTACTGTATAGAGCGAACAAGACTGGAGGGTATCAGATCGTTTTACACAGGAACTAATTATATCATAGGAAATCAAATGAAGGAAAAAAAGAAGATATAAATTAAAAAAAGGTAGCAAGCAAGAAGTTAATTTCCAAGCCACCTTAAGATATAGGCATCCAATATACATTTTTTGTCCCCTTTATAAGGGGTCAGAGCTTCTGCAGGATGGTTGCAAGCAATATAATATACAGAAGAGCACTCGGTCAGACTTCCTGCCCTGGGAAGAGGCTCAGCATATAGAGGACTGCAGGTGGCATTGGAAGAGTATGGGTTTCAGTTGCTTTTTGAAAGTTGCGTGATGGAATTGTTCTGATGTGTTGAAGTAAGGAGTTCCATAGTACAGACCCTGAGAGGAATGGTTTAAAAAATCTTGATTTCGTTCTGGTAAGGTATTCCTGAGGTAGCAAATCTGTGCTTCTTGTACTGTGTTGCCTTCCTGAAATTCATAGTTTCCAGTTAAGTTATATAGGGCTGGTCTCTTCTAGTGTCATATGCTTAACGCAGGCTAGTTTGAAAAGGATCCTAGCTTCCAAGGAGAGCCAGTTGAGGGATGCCAGTGTGGGTGAGATATAGTTGAATTTCCTGGATCCTGAGACTAGTCTTGCGGCTGTTTTTAGAGTTTTTGTCAGGCATTTGGTCCGTTTTTAATCCCCACCAGAAGAGAGTTGCTGTAATCTAGTCTTAATAGTACCAAGGATTGAATAACTAGTTTGAGAAATTAGCTGAGATTACTCATTTGATCTGTGTTAATAGCTTGAGCTGGAATTGTGCTCCCTTTGCTAGATTATTGAGGTGGTCCCGAAAGTTTAGGTGTTGGTTGTAGATTGAATCCCAGGGATTTGTTGCGCTCAACAATGTTCGGTTTGCTGTCTGGCAGGGAACACTCCTCAAGGCACTTAAGAGCTCGGGAGTGTCTATTGGCAGGGTAGACTAGGAGAAATTAATTTTTGAATAAGTTCAGTTTAAAGTGAAGCATAGTCACCCAGGACTGGATCCAGCGAAGGTTTGAGAGGCAGTGGTGATGTCTTCTAGGAACATAATTTTCAAGTAGAGCTGCATGTTGTCTAGTGGTAGTTGAGGCACATCTACTGATGTTTCCCCGAATTATTACTCTGATTGCTCTTTAATTTATAATCATTTGCGTAAGAGTTATTTGCAAACTTGTGGTTTCTCGTGTAGGTCAAATGGATTATCTTCCGTAATATGTGAATGCATGACACTTTTGCCCCAGTGATAAAACTCAACATTGTTTTGATCAAAGCTAGAATCAAACGTTCTAATTTCTGATTGTGCCAGTATTCCCATTGTATTTTCAAGACAGAGTTTCTAAAAAGTCTTGATCTTTTTAGCAATGCTCGAGATGCTCAAATTGTTTTCTATTCTGACCACACCCATTAGTGTTTTTTCAAGTTTCTTTGATTTACTACCAGTTCACTTTCAGAAAAAATCCCATTCTTCATTTAATGTCTTCCAAAATTCAGCAGGAATGGCAAGTTCTCTTTATTTCATGTTGTCTTTCAGGGTCTCCACGCTGGGGTCATAAAACCAGAACCACAAATTAGAAACTTGGTCTTCAGTGTTACCCCAGTGTGATAGATCAGCTTGTCTCTTTCCATGCTGCATAGATAATTGTTTGTTTTCAGTGGTGCTTGCAGACTGTTTATTTCTGAAGTACTTTATTTGGTAGAATTGTATTGGGTAGAATATACAGAGAAGTTACATGAGCCCATGATGTTACTTCTAGCATTTGCAAAAGTTATTTCTGGGTCCAGGATATGTATAAACATAGCGTAATCTTCCTTCCTGTCCCTTTAATAAGTCTGATATTTCAGTGCTTTCCTTCCTAAATTCTCAGTGTGTGTGTTTGTTTGTTTTCCAAGAGTGGCATTCGTTTCTAGTTCCACCTTCCTAACTCTGTGGGCTTCTCAATTTCCATGGCTAAGCCTGCTGTATTCACTTGAGGAATGCAGACACACCTATTTGATACAAAGTGAGATGAGAGTGTGCACACCACAAATGTTGTTCCTTTGCACACCACCTATTTGACCTCTGGGAGAGAGCTTTCAATGGAAGAAAGGGCTGAAAAATCAGGATATTATGATGATCATCGATATGCCAGCTGAACAGTAGAGAAACAGCAACCAGCCTGTTGTACAGTTAGCTTTCACCCTTCATCCACTCTCCTCAATCCCATTATTCCACTTTTCGGTATTTGTGATACTTCAGCTGCAGGATTCTATGTTCCTTGTGATCGCCACCACTGTGGATGTCAGCTTAAAGTTTTCACTCTTTCTAGCTCTACAGGGAGACCACATAAAGTTACTGCTAGCTACTGATCACAGAGATAGTTGGGGTTGTAAGTCATACTACGCCCCTGTCTGTGCTGGGAGAGTCTTCTTTGTTGGCTCTTCAGTTCACCTAAACTGCTGCTGCTCTCCCTTGCACCCGGTGGAACTGGTCCTGTTCACCATAATTTGCGCTGCCTCCACTCATCAATTAAGCCTACATGAAATGCAGACTCACATATACCATAAGGATACAATCCTCGTTTGCGTATTATTCCACTTTTCTTTTGACTTCAGACTACACATTCACATTACTTTTAAGTGTAGCACCCATTTATTTTAGCAAATGTATCATGACATAATAGGACAAAGCTGATTGTTAGTAACACTGAAAACATATTTTAAGGGCAGATATGTTTGTTCCATATAATGAGATTACCTGTTATGATCAATGTAAAACAGTAAACCGCATGCTGTGGGTGATGGCCCAATCTATTCGATCACAGTGTTTGAGCGTCTACTCGTACCCCTAAAAAAGCAAGCATAGTGCCTTCAAAATTTGGAAATACCTGGCCTAATTATCTCCTGGACAAATGAAACTCTACATTAGTCTTTTTTCCTTGCTTACTGACAGAGGTTGTAATGTGTCTGTTGCGATGGCTGGTTTCAGTGATATTCGGTATTAATCAGCATATGCGAAGTGAAGAACAGTTTTGATGCTCATGAAAATCCTCTCACCAGTTGTGAAAACCTGGGAGAGAGGAGGCAAATGATTTGCTGTGATGATGTGAATAAGGCACCAGAGACGCTCTGACGCAGAGCACCAGCTTGTGCCCCTTCAGGTACAACCATGACTGATGCAAGATGTTTTCTTATCTTCTCCAGGCTGTTTGATGTGGGAGGCCAGAGATCTGAGCGCAAGAAATGGATCCACTGCTTTGAAGATGTCACCGCAATCATCTTCTGCGTCGCACTGAGTGGTTATGATCAGGTGCTGCATGAAGACGAAACCACGGTGAGTGCCTGCAGGCAGCTCTGCTCATTCTCTACCACTTACTGCGCATGGCTTCTCCTCTCTAGATGCAGGGAGCCAGGCGACTCCAGTCTGCTCTTATTCACTCCAGGAAAAGATGCTTTTTTATGCTAAACTATGTGATACTTTATCTTCTTTGAGATAATGACTATCTTGAGGGGTGGTGCGCCAACATTTTTCAGCAGTGTTGGATAAGAGTTTCCGAGAGACTCGTTTCTGGTATGTGGTTATTTCAAGCCACTTTTTACTGTCAAGCTTACCTGCTATAGGATGGTGTGGTAATTGTCAAATAATATGAGCAATACACATTTTGGTGTAAGGCAAACCCTGTTTTACCCCTCTGCAGCCCTAACCCTGACAGATGTTTAGCATATCTACCTACATGCAAAGATAGTAAAAGGACATATGTGGTTAATTTGAAAACCTAGCATAATTACTTTCTAATGGACGGTGGTTATCTTGAAAACTTGGTATAATAGTGGTCATAAGGACCAGAGATGTACATTCTGATTTGAATGTTTAATAACGTTTTTCATCACTAGAGCATGAATTATGATCACAGCTAGTGTTTTTGTTTCTTTAAATAGTCCGAAGCTTCTCCCTGCAAATCTCTTGTTACTTTGGATAGTGGTAGACGTTGAATAATGCCTGTCAGTAACATGCTGTAAATTTCAATGATCTTGATTTCTTGTACACAAATTACGAAATTCTCGATTCTACTAGTGTGGTCACAGGCTGGTCCACATTGTGGCTCCAAGAACCAGCTGCCCACTAGGTATCCTCTGTAGCCTCACCGGATGCAGTTAGGGACTGTGCTTGTCTACTGGAAGCAACACACTCTGATCGTTTTTGTATGCTGTTATTGAATGACCTTTTCTGTAATTGTCATAGATTTGTGGTTTCCAATTTTCTTATCCTTGAGTGTGTTTGAAGGGTGACTCATTTTTATGCACCCATTCAGGTTCTGTTTGGGACTGCATTTATCAGTATGCTACTCATTCTCACACACGGAGAACGTGCGTCCTTGAATTCCGTCTTCGTACTTGAGATTACATGATTGCAGAATTGCTTTGAAGGTCCTCTTTTACTAATGTAACACATTTGGAGAAACACTTTCACCATTTTAGATTTTTGTTGGGATTGTTTGGAGTTAGTGTTACAGGTTGTCACATTCTAATACTGCCAGGTACTAGGACAAGACTATACAACAGGGAATTATTTGTTTCTTAATCAAATCTAATTATTCAATTTAGGCAGAGTAGCCAAGAAGCCTAATGTTATACAACGTATCTTGGCTTGTTAGCCAAGAGGTCGACCTTTAAACATTTTGGGAGTGGTGGAGGACAGTAGAGTGGAGTCCTGGGGTCATAGATATTATGACCAGAGTGGATATTACCAGGTTATATCCTTAACAGCCACGGTCTCTGTCCAGTCCCTGTCCAAATATTTGTGATAAAAATGACCGAATGACTGTTTCACATCGCATTTACAGTTCTGGTCATTCATACGCTAAATCATTGCTATCTGAGAGCTGTTGTAGTTCTTTGTATTAATGTAAAATATACAACAAACACATTTCATAACAATGTGACGAAACCTCAAGACTGGAACAGTTTTGTACAAGTGACATAGAGCCATTTGGTCAACCAACCGTGTGTGTGTGTGTTTTATTGTAACACCTAAAAAGGATGAAAAAATGTAATGCACACAGTTTTCAAAATAGTAAAGCTGACATCTCAATTTGTGTGGTGCCATTTGGCTTTTAAAAAGTTTTATGTAAGATCATTAGCTATTTCACAACAAAATCCGATTTCTAGGAATGACAGCACCACCACTTCTGTTCAATTATTTGAAAACAGTTAGTTGGTACTCCCTATTTACACATCTGATGAAAGACTTTAGTAATCCAGTATGTCTTTTTATATTGATCATCTAAATGTGTTCAAAAGTTAGGTTTTAATTGAGAATTTGTTTATTTTATGCGGTTCTCTCCAATTAATACTTAAGATCTTTTGTTTCTATCTGCTTCTGCTGAAAGGCAAAATGCTTTATTACCTTTTCCTTTTTGTGCTGCAAGAAAGGTTAAAGTTAATTTGGGAATTGGCAGTACGAGTTTTTTATCCAACTCCTTGCACCCTTGATCAGCATGGTCAACCCAAGTGGCTGCTGAATATAGTGCAACGGATGACTGTGCTAAAAGATTTTACATTTGGTCAGTTGAAACTCGCACAGCTACACTTCTACTTGAATTCAACCATATAAAGGGTTCACCTATTCCTGAAATATTGAACAATAAGTAATTATGGAAATGTTATAGCACATTCGACTTTGAATCAAATTCGGGATAGAAATAGAAAATGTAGGGTAATTTTAACCAGTTCCTTTCTATTAAGAAGGCCCTCCTTCATTTGCCGTTACATATACCATAAAGATATTTTACCAAAGCTACTTAATAGTTGTATAACAATTTGTATTGAGGTGTATAATTACAAAATCAGTGCAGCAGCGATATTTACTGATACATGTTATGATTTATCATTAGTTTGGTTGACATAAGTTTTAATAACAATTTGGAGAAATGTTATGTTGTTTTAGCACATTTTGATGTATTAAATCTAGGCTATCTGTAACAATTCCTATTCAATTTAGCCAGATTTGTGCACTGGCATAAACTGTAGATCTATTTATATTTTGTTGTGATGCAGCGCTGGTGACTTATTCTTTTCAAAACAGTTTTTATAATTTGCAGTCCAGCATTGTAAATCACTATCATTGTTTTAGTCGAATATAAACCATTCGGGCCACACCTGAACTTAACCCCAAGTTTCCAATTTGAATGACTTATGTGGTTTGCTGGTCTTCAGAATCTGTATTTTAAAATGTGTCCTTTCTCCTTAATGTTTAAAAGTCTTGTTTGTTTTTGATTACTTTAAGGTTTAGTTTCCTGTCCTCCTGTAAATTGTGCCTGGGCATGGGGGAGCTTGGGATGGAATGAAAAAGATTTACAGGACTTGAGAAAATGCATTTTTTTTCTGAAAATCCAAATGCATTTTTTCTGTCCATTGTGCTTTTCTTTTGGTGATCGGTAATGCGGATTTTCAATATTAAACTTGTTATAGTAGACACATGGCTTGTTGCTATATTTCATGTAACTATGCTTTACTGAAAATAAGTATTTTATATACTTTTTTTAATGTCCAACAATGGAGTGAATGCTAAATTCTTTTATTTTCTTGGATGTTGTGAAAAATTATCTCCTATTTAGATTCTGTTTTGCATCCAATTCCCTCACATGTTTGGTATAATAATGTCATGGAACTCCAGAAAAATCCCCCAAAATCTCCAACAGTTGCATTATTATCCATTTGCACCTTTTGCACCTTTAATGCTTTTTTTCCTTGTTTCTCCAAAGAGATTTTTTCCCTATGTATAAGTAACTCTTTATTTTTTGAGAACGCTCTCTTCCCAAAATTGCTTTTACTTCTGTTCTTGATCGGAGTAAATTAAGAGTATTTGGGGAGGGAATCTACCTGCAAGAATGTACTGAATACCCACACATGTTTGAGCTTGTGGAGTTGCCATATGTGGACCTACCTTCAAACATCCACAAAATTGGTCTATTGGAGTAGGTTCACAAGGAAATGTCACCATGCTGATAGAATTTCCATGGAAGTAAAGACATTTTGTAAAGGCATAATTCTTCCTTTCATGTTTCTGTAAAATATGAATAATTGGATTTTCCTGTTGTAAATACCATAACTTGTGCACGTTTAGTTTACTGAGGTACACCAATAGCCTTGAGCCCTAGATTTCACTTCAGTTCATGTTCTTCTACTTGAATGTGCATTCTGTTATTTTGAAGGACTGTATTTTACTGGAGGTCAAGTATTGCATGAATTATTTCATATAGTCATTTCTCTGTCATACAATCTCTTTAGACGGTCAGTTTTTTTGTATGTTGACAACATGAGCAATACATTAAGTTAATAAATACTACAAGTGGATATTGCAAAATAAAACAAAAACATGTCCCATTTGCCAAACTGTTAAAACATTTAAAATAAATACAGAAACAAGGGTGAGGTAGTACATTAAGTCAAGTGCACTGTAGAATTAGCACATATGAATATAGTGGTTTTAAAACATTTTGGGCATTAGGTCACAAGGAAAGATAAAGCCTAGACTAATTTTAGTATATGATTTGCATGAAAGATTACTCTATTACCAGTTGAAAAAACATTGAATTTAGAAACAAAATGTGGTGATAATCAAAAAGAATGGAGATTGGGTTGTCTCAAAGATATTTGATCTGATAAGTAAACTCATTTCTGAGAGAATGTGCCTATTAGGCAGGCCAATCACAGTTTGCCTGAAGTTCTTGATTTTACAAAAGGGTTGGAAATATTACCAAACCAAAAATATGTGGTAAAGAGAACAGCTCCTCCTTGGAATAGTCTGTAGAGTTTTTTCCTCTCCTCACCAGTCACATGCTCGATTAGATTTTTTTGTCTCACATTCTATATTCCAAGCGTGCAATATCAAAATTAACCCCCAGGTCTTGTCGGATCATAGCCCTCTTGTTTTAGTAATTAAAAAGGACGGGCCCCGCAAAAAGGGTAGATATTGGAGCTTTGAGCGGGCATTACTGGTTAATAACCAATACCTTACCCACATGAGGAGCAGGATAGCACTATTTCTTAGGGAAAACTTAGATAGTACCTCACTGGAAATTGTTTGGAATACGCTGAAAGCGGGGATTCGGGGAGAAACCCTGCAGTTCACGTTAACCAGAGTGAGGAAGGAAAACAGAAAATGCTGGTGCTATATGCCACACTAGCCCTGGAAGAAAGGGAATTAATAACTGCCACACAGCAAGGGGAAGATATCCAAGAGGTGCAGATGGGGGTTATGATGGCAAAAGTAACTATAAACGATATCACGATAGCAAAGAGAGCAGGCAAATTCCTAGTTTATAAGGGAACAAGCCTACGAAAACTGTGAACAAGTCAGTCATACACTTGCTATAAGGACCAGACAAAAGTGAGGTCAGAATGAAGTTAGGGGGATACGGGATCCAGTACAGGGTAGGATTTCCGATCCAGCAGGAATAAGGTCGGCGTTCAAAAGATTCTATCAGACACTGTATCTGGACTCCTGCAAGGGAGAGCACGATGATATCTTTGACTATCTGGATCTAACTCTACTCCCTTGATTTGGTGAATAAGAGCAGGCCGGTTTAGAAGTTTAGAAGGGACCCCTCATTGGGAAAAGATTTTAACCGCTATCTCGTTTTTGGTGACAGGGAAGGCAGCTGGGAAGGACAGCATCCCGGTTAAATTTTACAGAGTATTTGCTTCAGAACTGAGGGATTGCCTAATAGGATTATTCACGTATATGTTTGAAGGAAACAAGCCCCCTCTTTCATGGTCGCAGGCAAAGACTGTGGTTTTCCCTAAAATCTCCTTTCAATCTGTTAGCTGTTTCCGGTTTGCACACACTTAAGCGCCAAGAGGCCTCAGCAATAGTGAGCTTTATAAATAGTCAGTCTAAAAAGAACAAACCCGTAAGTGAACTCTGGTCCGGCAGACCGATCACAGTGATTAACGGGGACTCTAAAATATGCTCCAAAATCCTAACTTCCCAATTGTCCCCAATCATCAGCAAAGTAGTAACTGGGCGGCAACATGGGTTTATACCTTGAGAAACACCACAGACCACATTAATGTGTAATTACACTGTTTGGCGCTGCCCAGGTGGCAGGAGACCCTATGGCTTTGATTCTGCTGGATGCAGAGAAAGCTTTTGATAGGGTCTCCTGGCACTACCTGTGGAACATGCTAGAAAAAGTAAATAAAGGAACCAAGTTCCGGCAAGCACTTAAGGCACTATATTTTAAGCCCGAGGCTAGGGTGTTTGTCGCAGGGGAACTCTCTGATTCATTTGTGATCTCAAGAGGGACTAGGCAGGGCGGCCCCTGTTCTCCACTTTTGTTCTCCTTTTATATAGACCCTTTTATTCGTAGGCTTGAGTTTAATGGGAGAATCCCCCACTATGGTTTTTAACGGTTGGGATACAAAAACTCTTGCGTACGCTGATGATATTGTCCTAGTTACGCCCGCACCTTCTATAGCAATTGCTGAGATTGAGAAAGAGGCGGCGGAATTCGGACGTATTTAGGGCTGTTCTCTAAATAGGGGAAACATTTTAATTTTGGTAAATAATCAGATATCCCTGCAGGATTCATGGTTAGCCACAAGTGCAATATATTTGGGAGTTGCCATCACCCCCATTCTGGATTGTATTGTTAAGGACAATTTCGAGCCTTTGCTTGAAAAATCTAAGACCTACATAGGTTGAATAACCTATCCCTGGCTGGCCGATGTAACGTTATTAAAATTATTTTCTTCCCCAAAATGATTTATTATGCTATCACCTTAGAGATAGGAAACTTTTGGCTTAAAGAATTAGACAAGTCGATCACCCGATTTGTTTGGTTGTACACAAAACCAAGGAGAGCTTTAACATTTCTGACCCTCCCTAAAGACCAATGAGGGTGGGGACTTCCAAACTTAAAGTTTACTGGGCTACTGTTTTACACAATTTGGGGCCCCTGCTACAAGAGAAAACATCCCGGCAATTAGGAGTTGAATATTTCCCTTCCCCATATGAATTATTGGTAGGTGAAGGGGCGTGGGGCAAATTGAGCTGAACTACTTCAAGTGAGTTTGCTTTAAAACCTTATTGAATACCTTTAAAATCTGGTCAACAGTCCGTAAACTAACGGGTCTGGGCCGGCTTCATTTTTATTCCCCCCCTGAATGAGAACACGTATCTCCCAGAAATCTTGTGGGACCAATATACCCTATTCTTGGTCAAAACTGGCTTAAACAAGGTGGGCTTTTTCTTCTCCACCATGGGTATAAAATCATTTCAAGAGATCAGGTGTGAATTTGGCTTTAGTCATAAAGATTTTTGAAGTACCTACAAGTCAGGGATTTTTTTATATCGCAAGGGTGGAGGGGCGATCAGATTCCAAATGTGCTACCTGGTTGACGCTCTTTTAGCAGGACGCAAACCTTCAATTGGTATGATCTATTCCATTCTCTACAAACGTATGAAGGATGACATTGACAAACACTCTTTGAGATGGCAAGAACAACTGGCCATCCCGGAATCTAGTTTCCAGGAATCCTTCTCTCTGGCCGAGGCATCGTTCTTATCTTCTAAACTACATGTACAGTATTATAAAACTTGTTTTAATCTATATCACACTCCTCAGAGGAGTATCAAATGGGGGGATGGTAGAAGTCAACTTAGGGGGGCTGATATGGTACATAATTTTGCCACTTGCCAGGCTCTAACTCAGGTCACAGATTTTTTTAATAACCAATTAAATATTCAGGTATCCTTCTCCCCCGCTGTGATTCTTTTGGGAGTATTGGAAGTTGAGAGACCGGTAAGAGGTAGAGTGTTGGTCTTTATTGCCATGACCAACTACCGTTGTATTGCTTCGGCAAGGCTAGATAACAATCCACCAGTGTTTCAACAATGGTTAACAAGGGTGCTGGCAATTTAATCTAGAAAAGGCAATTCTTTCAAGGAAGGGGAGCCGTAGTAAAAGGAAGGGTCTTAAGATATGGGGACTTATATTGGATTGGATAGAGGAGTTGCGGATGTTTATTTTATTTATTTATTTATTCGACTTATATAGCGCATTATAACCCAGGGGTCTCTAAGCGCTTTATCAGGGTCAGGGTCCAAACATCAGGTACTGTGAAGGACAACTGTTAATAAAAAGTTACAGAACACCCCATGCTTGCTGGAAAAGAACTGTTTTTAGTTTCTTTCGGAAGGCCAACAAATTAGTCTCCTTCCGTAGTTCAATTGGCAGCTTATTCCAGGCTGTTGGAAGCAGAAATGAAAAGGCACGCCACCTACGGATGTTAGCTACAATGCACTTTCACTAGGTGTATATTAGGATTTAATGTTTTTCTGTCCCATAGGGATTGTTCTCTTTTCTTTCTTTTTCTTTTTTTCTTTTCTTTTTTCTCTCTCCCCTTGTATGAATTTGCTATGAAATATGTTCTGTACCAATGATAAAATATGTTATTTAAATGAGTAGGTCGGGTGTGTGGGGTTTTATTGAGGTAAAATGATGGCACTTTTCTCCATATCATGCATTATGGTTTTGCAATTGATAATACAATATATTTTAAAGAAAAGAATAGTCTGTAGAGGCTGAGCAGTATTGCTGTCCTACTCTTCATACATGCCACAGCAAATAAATATTGTGCAGTGTTTTTTTAGAGCACACCTGAATGCCAGAAAATGTCTTTTTAGATTCCTAACTGTTGAGTAGTCGGAGCTCTGCTAACTAGCACATTTTCAGCACGGCTAGCCAGAAATGTCTGTAGTGCCCAAAAGAAATGAGTGGAGTCCACTGTAGGGACAGCTTTTTGTCAATGACCCAAGGGCACTGCAGGAGACAGATGAGCTGGTGTGAGTGCGCAGTAAACTGTGGATTAGTCTTTGTACCGGGTACAAGAATGACATTGCAAATTGAAGGTTTGAATGAGAAGAGATATTGGCATCTCAAAGAAGAGACTTTAACAGGACCCTATACTAACAACTAATGTCCCCATATTTGTTGGAACATAGTCTCACCCAGTGAGATATTTTCTCTAAGGAACACTGTCAGTGTAATATGTTCCTGAGAGATGGCCGTCTTTCCAACTATAATGGTTGTCAGCGTTATCAAAGGTAGTAGCAGACAGCTCATAAATTGGTAGAATTCCGTCATATATCGGTCTATATGGCCAATAACATCGTTTTTACGATGGCCTCTGTGTCTTTGCCTCACTTAAACCCAGAGTGAATCACCACAAAGCATTCCAGCGTGAATCAGTTGGACCTAAGGCTGTTCAATGACAGTTTCGGTACAGTTTCAGAGATAGTTTGCAGGTTCATGAATGGCTGATAGCGTATACAATTTGGGGTTTAGTACTTTTTGTAAATTTCACTAAGATTGTTTTAAATATTCTATAATCCTCTGTCTTAATTATAGCAAGCCATGTTTTCATGACATTCCTTGACAATATCCTGCACCACCATCAAGAGGCTGAAAAGAGGATTCACTCATGCGTTGCGTGCAGTTACCATGTTTGAGGTTCTGGATCAAGATTACCAACAGGTTTAGGTCACCATTTCCTAAGAAAATAATTTTGCATTGGAGAACATTTGTACACTGAGCTTGGTAGGATAGAGATGCATGTGCTTAGTTGTCATATCTTATTTTATAAAGTTCATTTTCTTGGGAAAAAAATATTTGAGAATTGACACAAAACCTAGGATGGTGGGATTTTTCCTACCTTACAAAGAGATCAGTCATCTAATTCATAGCAACAGATGTATTTTTAGTTTAGACGATTTCAGCCTTGTGGTAGGCTTGCTTACCCAGAAATACAACTTTTAAATAACTTACATATTTCTTGATATGAAGAGTTTTAAATTGCTTATGGAAATGCTTGTTATGTTCTAGTTCACTCTGTGTATTAAAGTTTTTATAAGCTTATAAAAGGGACTGAGCTTTGCGCATGTGATTTCTGTTAGACAGCTCTATTTGACATCTGCTTTTTCAGCCAGAGTATATTTGTATTCAAAATAATAACCTATTTCTCTTCTAAGTTAATTTGTTAATTTGTAGATTACCATCGGCATAGTGGATACTGTGAAGCCTTTCCTTTTATGACATAATTGTATGAATTGCCTCCTGAATGTAAAGCTAACATAAATATCTTTAAAATTGCTTTCCACATTCAGACCTAATTACCAAATCTAGAACTAACCTGGGAAAAATAGAATTTGCATGCTAGACTTTGAACCTGTGGCTAAACTGAGAGGCATGCTTGTTGAGCTAAGAGAGAATCCGACATACTAAACTGAGATCCAACATTCTGCCTTGTAACCTCTGGATGCTCACTTAAAGTTTGGGAGCTGCTTAAAAATGATAGCCATTCTGCTCCTGTTGTCCCTCTTCTGTGGTTTTGCAAATATATGAGAGAACTTGTCTCAGCTTTAGAGGAAAAGACAGAGAATACTACCCAGTGTCAATAGTATCCTTAAAGGGTTTAAGACGAGTCCAATATGCTGTTTGATAATGACAAACCCAAAGTGTCTTCTGAAAAAGGCACAACTTCACACCAGTGAGACACTTAGGGCCAGATGTAGGAAGGCAAATACCGGTCCGTAACAGCCGATTTCGGCCGTTACCGACCGGTATTTGGAGTTTGGGATGTAGGAGCATGTTAAAATACAGAATCGGTAATTTTACCGAATCGGTAATTTCACCGATTCAGTAAAATTACCGAATTTGTATCTTGACATGTAGGTAGCACTGTAATCAGTGCTACAGGGGTTTAAGAATTCGTTATTTACCACCAACTAGAAGTTGGTCGTAAATAATGAAAACCCTTTAAAAATCAATTTTTTTTTTGCTTTCAAAACAGTGCCATATTGCAGACATAGCAAGGGCATGTATGTCTGAAACATGTGCACCCATGTACAATTGAGGGGTGCAACAGGGTGTCAAAGTGACACCCTGCCACCCTTCTATGTTTCCCCCAATTACCGAATCGGTATTTACCGATTCGGTAATTGACATTCATTCCTATGGGCCTTCGGTAAATACCGAATCATACCGATTCGGTAATTAAATCAGTAAAATTACCTACATCCCGATTGCCAGTTCTTAAATACCGAATCGGTATGATTCGGTATTTAAGAATCAGTAATCTGGGATTACCTACATTGGGCCCTAGATGAGGTACAATGCTGACCACTGGAGGCTGGCATGAGAGTTAAAGACTGTTCTGCTGGTGCCCAGTGCGGTCTGTTGAGTTTGGTGTTAATGAGATTGTGGATATTTACAGATCGGTGTTTGTTGCACTGTTGACTGAAGAGAAGGATTATGTATCTCTGTCGAACCAAATTCCTTTTCTTCACCGGACCGGAGAGAGCAAGCCACATTAGAGCGCAATGCTTTAGGTAATACTTTAGTTTTTGGGCAAGATGACATGATGTGTTTCGACCCACATGGGTCCTGTTCATGTAGCCCCGGTCTCCATGCGGGGGTCGTTAGATCTCAGATTGTTTTGAAGGAATATATATTTAACATTTTAACAATAGCAGGTTCCCTCCTCAATATAGGTTTAAAATGACATTAGAATTCAATGTAGGGTATAACCGCTTATCTCAAAACAAGGAAGTGTTTACTCAAAAAGATTGTGATCCTGAATTACTACAATGTAACCTTTCATTGCATTAATATAAGCATAATGGTTTTGCTTTCATTTACATCTAGAATTCTTTGATGTTGGCAATATTATATTTTGATATTTTAATTATGAGCAGTTGGTTTAATGTGTTGCTTTGTAATGCAAATGTTTCATGCAGAAGGCAGAATTATCGATGACATTTCAAACTTTTGCTTCCAAGCTTACCTTGCATGGTAAATATTCTTCCAAAAGTCTATGAAAATATACTATGTTGTTTTGAAGCTTTTCTGAATCCAGCTTTTTGAAGCCTGTACAGTACACAGTAAACTAGAGGCAACATTTATGGTTTACAGTGGACTAAATGGTTTTAAGGTTTGGACCGTAGCTGGTAATTTGACAAACATCATCAGAGTGGAATGTTAATCACATGTTGCCTTGATGTTGGTTAGTTCTTTGACAAAATGACCTCGAAATTGAAGTCTGTCTAACTTAGTTGACAATTATGCTCCGACTTTATAAAACCTACTGCTACGTTTGAAAGCTATTTTTGTGTGGTTGTTGCTTTTAAAGTGCAAGGTTCTACTGTTTCTTTGGTCAGTAGATTCAGAATTTCCTGCTGCTTAAGGTCCTAAAATGCTCCTTACAGAACATGGTGGGGATCTTCCAATTTTAAGGTTAAAGGAGTGCCCTGTGGCAGCCATCTTTAATCTGAAAAAAAAATCCCATTGCTAAAGTTGCGATCTCTGAATAAGGACGCCCCTAGGGCTGCGCAGTGTACCATTATTGTGAGCAAGAGAATCCTAATGCAAATTTTGCCCCTCTTCTTAAAGCACCTTTTCTTGCCACCAAAATGTAAGAGCAAAGATGGGGCCCTCTGTGTTGGGTGCTAAATGACATACATTTTTTTCAAAGCTGTTTCTTTTGAGAGTCTCGGAAATGACATCCAAATTTCAATCTTGATTTATAACTATTTTTCCAATCCTACTGAAAAGCTATAGGGCGGGAGGCAGGCTAACCTTTTTTTGTGACTGCTGAGTGAGCATCCCTTTTCAAGTAGGATTCAGACCCTCTCTTATCTTACATTGTTTGTTTTGGTGGTTTTGAGTAATTAAAAGTTTGCAGTATATCTCGCAAGCCAAATGATTTTGGTGATATTTAGCTGTAAGAAGAGATTACAAAGTTTGATGACTGGTCTTTTGTCACTTTTTTGTGTTTGAATCACTTTTATAATTGCAGTTGTACTATGCCTTGTGTTGCGCCTATTTAACTTTTATTCTAGGCCCCCCTTTCTTTAGGGCTCATGTGGCCGCAGCTGAGTTACTCATTACATTTTGGGCATCAGAACTGAATGTCTGCTTCCCCTGCAATATATTTAATGCTATTCTATTTAAATGTAGAGGTGCTTGTTGTAACAGTGGGTTCACTAATGTAAGGTTCAATTCTATAGACTAAATAGGCCTAATTTTATATTTACTTTTTATAAGCACTCATGTTTTCATCCTTTGTGTTCAATGTTTGTGTGCACATACCCTTTTTAAACATTGAATCCCTAATTTTGGTTCAACTATGGATTTTAATACATCTATTCAGATTTTTCCAAGATTAGTGCAGTAGTCCTCACTTGTCGAACTTTAAAAAATCTCCATCAAAAGTGTAGATTAACATTATCAACTGTTAGAACAGATGCCAGTATGCTACGTCATTCTATATTAGAATGTATGGACATTTTCTTTCCTTTATATCCATTTTGTAAGGAACATGATTTTTAAAATGTTTGAAATATCATTTAGAATTGGGTGGTTTTATGCAAAGGACACTGGGATGGTCATGGTATTTAATAGACTCTAATTAGGGTTTCCTCTGTCTTTAGCAGGCCAAAAGGGCTCACATTAAAACGACCCCTTGCATGTCTTGAAGGGTTTTCCACATGCCCTAAGGACCATTTTGGTGAAAGGAGTATCTGGATGTCGTTGTGCTCGGTCACCTGTGTGAGACTCTTACTTATTAGACATGGGATCCTTCACTTTGTCCCTAAACGATCTGAACTAAGTGTATCTCTTTAGAGTCACAAAGGTTTGAATTTGTAAATGCAAATGCATTTCCTTTAATTATGTTTCTACTCTGGTCCCTTTAGTGATTTGAGGACATTGCATAGCTAGTCTTTCCCATTCTAGTGGCATTAATAATTGTACTTTCCAAAGGTGTGATCTGGTTTGTAAATAGAAAAATCTTTGGACTTGCAATAGATCTTCTGTGCTTGACACACTTATAGTAAATATGAACTCCCATTGCAATTTCTATGCTAGATACGTTGTTTGCTGTTATAAAGTAATTAGCCAAACATGTCTCCTTCATACTAGTCAGCAAAGAAATAACATCTCATTTTCAAGAAACCGCAATGAATTAGTCCCAGACACAGAGGAGTACCATGCAAAGTGCCTTTTCTGCTGAAAACTAAGTCTATCACTTCGTTATCCCTTTGGGGGCATATTTTGATCCATGGGTGGGCTTATTCACTATACTATTATGGCTTGTTTTTAAATCTTTATTCTACTTTAATTGTGTAAGAATACAACTGCAGTTTCCAATCAGAGGAGCATCAAACTGGTTTCAGGATCAGTATTATCATGAATATCTGCACAGCCCTTGCGGTTCTCTGCTGCAATAAAATGAGCATTACTAAAGGGGAACCTTTCAAGCCATTTAACTAAACTTGTCCTTTCCCCAACGTAGTCTCATAGTATCAGCGCCATGGTTTGGCCTGTATTCCTTCAAAAGCCTTCCTAGGTGGGACCCTTGTAGCACCCTGAAACCCACGGGGGCCGTATTATGTAAGTGTCCTAGGGCGCAACGGGTGTTAGCGCCTGCTTTGCACCCCCCTGGGGCACTTTCATATTACAGAAGGAGCCACAGGCGCTTGTGCGACCCCTTTTTTAATACCGTTAGCTCTGGCCCTCACTAGAAGGCATTCCCTCCTTAACACGGGAGAGTGGCCCCATGCATATGAGGGAATCCCTTTGCCTCTACGCCTGCCCCGAATTACTGACGCTGGCTCAGAGGTAAAGAAGCTGTCGGGAAAGGTGCACCCGGCGCTAACAAGGAAAATGCACAGCATTCCATAATACCAAGAACTTGAAAACAGGAGTAAACCTGTGAACCCAGTTGAGACCCGGGTAGAGTATGTAGCCTAAGAACAATGTCTCAAACGGTAATCATTAGGGGGGAGAATTACAAAGTGAGTATAAATCACTCCAGGGGGCAAGAGAAGGGAGACCACAAGAAAGAAGGCATAAAATATATTTTTTTCTAGACAGAAGTCTCTCTTCTCAAGCTTTAATCTTGATCCACTAAATAAATCGTACACGCCATGCAAAGCCCAACCCTACCTAAGCGAGGCCCTACCACCACAAGTTTGAAGCAAAATATTGTTCATAAGACTTACCACATTAGGTATCGCTGATTTCAATCCAGCATGGGTCCACAAGTGAGAAAACACAAAATGCAGGCTGTGCTCTACAGGAGGGAATCCTGGTTGCACCTCCTATGCTGCAGCCCCAATCTTCATAACAAACGTTTGAGACTCCTGCGCCCAATTTGTACTGTTAACGGAGCAAAGACCTGCAGTGAAGCGTCAGCCTTGTGCTTTTCCAAAACAAACGCTATGACCTTAGCAAGACTGGGGAAATTTACACATCTGATCCGGGTTGCCTTAAAGGCCTCGAATGAAAGCAATCCGACTTTGGCCACGGGTATGCCAAACCCTGCAGAAGTAAGCGGACTGGTCCCTGACAGGCCCTGAGGAGAGCGTCCCCTTTTTTTTACAAGTCCTTTTTAAGACTGTGCTTTCAAATTACTAATGAGGTGTTTTAATCAAAATGAGTTTTAAAGAACACTGGAGACTACAAAGTGAGTTTAAGGACACATGGTCAACTACAAATCCTGGTGTGAGTTGGATCAGGAGGGTGCCGGGGAAAGGAGGGTGGTACTTTTGCTAAGTTCAATTACTATTCTTTTAATGGTGTTTGTTCTTACTGGAATGATTTTAATTAATCGAACAATTAATAAATAAATTCTAATTCAAATATAGATTATCATTCGTAAGTAATTGTATCAGCACTAAAGTACAATTTTAGAGAAAGTAACCATAACACACAAGTGTGCACTGAACATGCTAGTGACGGTGAACGGCGCAGTGACACAGGGATGAGAAAACAGCGTGAACGGCGGATAACAAAGTGCAGAAATAATCAAGTGGTCAACGGTACAGATTTAAAAAGTTTTGTTTTCTGTACCACTTGTGTGTAATGGGTACTTTCTGTAAAATTCTACTGTAGTGATTTATACTCACTTTGTAATTGTCCCCCTTAATGCTTACCGGTTGAGACATTGTTCTTGGGCTGCAGTTCATAATACGGCCCCCGGTCTGCCTTCTGGTACTCCTTCCTTCCTACTTCCCACCCAAACATCCCGATGGTGAGACAGCCAAGCAGGGTATCTGCCCTTTATAAGACCCGGAAAAGAGATTATTTTCCCCTCTGCCTCCAGTTCACTCTCAGGTCAGCTGGTTGTAGCTAGACTTCCTGCACTGCCTTTTCAATAATTTGCATATTTTTTTGCAGTTAAGCCTAGCTCAAAACTGACTCAGGCATTTTGCCACATACTAGGACCCTCCGATTCTAAAACTGACTGTAAAAGAAGCTATTGGATCAAAGAGCAGCTATGATGTCTAGGTGGGGAAAGGGCCCATCCCTTCCTGGTGGTTTGCGTCATACAGTCCCAGGACAAACTCTTGTTCCTTCCCGCATCTAATGGTAAGGAAATATGAGTTTTTAACATAGATTGAGGGATGGATCTCTTTCTAGGCCTGTCCCTTGGGACAGTAAATGGGAGAGAGGCTTATACTTGTGAGTTACTTCAAAAGAAACAGCTGGTCATCTTGGCCTTTCTTATTGTTTTAAACCCAGGTCTTTTGTTATCCAGCTACAGTGATAACTTTGTATGGTTATTTCACACTTAGCCTCTTGCAGTGCCAGTGTTCATTTTCAGAAACCCAGAGTCTTAAAGCACCCTGTATTGAGTTGATAGCAGTCCTTCAAGTCCTTACTATGCCTATAAAAACCACTGCATATTCAGTTTTATGAGAGAGTTGAATCTGTTGGCCCCTGATTCATATTAGTTTTTAAGTCACAATATAGTTTGTCAAACACTCAAGAGCTCAGTCACTGTGAATCACTCTTTACTGTCTTTTGCACCCTCATTAATTTCCACACACACACATCTAACTCCCTATCCCAATTCATATTCCATGAACTTTGCAAGACTTTTTTGTGATATTGACCTGTTGTGAGCTTGAGAGATTCTGTTTTTGCATCTAGGGAGAGAGTCTAATTAATTGGCTCCATTATGCAAAGCTCATTAGCATACCTCTGGGTGGTAATCCTATTCGCTGGTGGCCACCACACTGCTCTTCTGCGCTGCAGCATCTTTTCTACACGGTAGAAATGGACCTGTGTTTAGTAAGCTGATGCTATGGCATCTTTCTCCTGTCGCATGGAATGCATGTTTTCTTTTTTTATATAATACTTCCTTTCTGCCCTGTAATCCTTCTGTAATAAATGGCCGTTCATTCCATTGGATGATATTTTACATGTACACTGTGATACCAGGCAATCATTTCAGCAACCCTATTGTCAAATTTAGATTGTGGTGGATCTTCTTATGGGGTATGGTTGAGAACTCTTATTAGGAAGGTGGCAGAGGAGTAAATTAGGACACCATCCTGTATGTTTGTGAATTTTAGAGTTCTAATATGTATGTTGTCATCACTTTGTAGCACATATGATTTATTTCATCTTATTCATTATTGGAGGCCTCCGAATACAGATTTGTGTGTTATGAAATTAATTAGAATAAAACAAAGAGACAGTACATCAAGTTTGTTAAAGGTTTCTGACTTGGGTGTAAGCTTGCTTTTCACATAGCCAGTAGCGGCTGGCATCTACGGAGAGGGAGAGGGGGGTGAATGGGCAGCCGTGCGCAAACCTTTTACTAAATAATTTAAAGAAACTTACCTTAAACCGTTCCGTGCTTGCATCGGCCATGAGCACTACCTTCCGGGTGCTGCGCAAGACCGTTGACCGACGCAGCCCCGCCCACTCCGTGGAACACCCGCACCGCCAACAATATCCACGCGGTAAACGGGTTAACCAACATCCTCCACCTTCAGCTCCGGATCTCTTCTCAACCGCAACCGGATGTTGCAGTGCGGGCACCAATCCTGGCGCTGCTCTCACGCTTTGAGAGCAGTACCCTGATTAGAGGGAGCGGCCTCGCTCACCGCCCCCAAGGACACTGGAGCCCTGCTCTTACTCTGACCCAGCTGTCTTAAGACAGTTGGGTTAGAGGTTTCAAAGTGCACATGTGTGGCTGGCCATCGCAAGGCGGTCTGCCAAAAAGACACACACATTTTGAAAAGTGCAGGAACAGACCACCCTACTCCCTGCTGCTGACATTCAGCAGTGGCCCGCCCCCGTCCTGAAGCTCAGGATGAAAAATAAAATGGTAATGTATTACCATTTTATTTTTCGCTCTTTAGGGGGTAACTTAAGTGGGGCAACACTCCTCCCCTCCAACGGAAAAGCCGCCCCTGCACATAGTGTTGAGTGAGTGAAGACTTGAGTGTTAATACATTTAATTTCACAATAAGTTAAAGGAACTGAGTTTTTTTTTAAATGCCACAGAATTTTGGTTTAAGGAAAGTGCAGTGTTTCTTAAACATACACCTCGTAGTAAGAGCTGGCCATGTTTAAGCAGTATTAAGTGATATATATATTTAATAGTTATATGAGATTTCGACATTAGGGGTCAGTTTTTTTCTAGTTTGCTATGCCTGGAGTCTGGCACTATGTGGGGTAATTGCCTAGACTAAGTACACTAATACTAGTATGAGAAGGAAAGAAGATGGTGTGCAAGGACATAGGTACATGGAGCTTCAAAACAAGTAATGACCACCCCACCCATCTGCTGCAAGACGGTGCAGTGGGTCAATGCTTGCCACTTACATCTTTTGCGATCAGTAAATTGGTAAATTAACTACTGCTGACATGGATATTAGGAGCACCTGTTATTTAAATCACTTTTAAAGAGCAGATTTGCAGTACAACGTACTGTATACAAAACAAATTGTGGTTATCCGGCTTCCCAAATTTCCTGCCAAATATTGAACTCCCAGACCAACCTCCTCTCTAACTTTGCCTCATATTTTTAGCAAGTTATAACAAAATTGGTGATTAGCCAGTTTACGATAAATGTAGTACAAAGTAATGTCTACCCTTTATATAAAATTTGCTGTTAGATTTTACCTGACACATCCACTTGCAGTTAGACTTAAGAGTCTACACAAACATTTGGTAGGAGGTACCCAAGTTCTGCTTTCGCAGCCTGGACTGGCATGACTCCTGCCTGCAGGTAAACCATACCCATAATGCTGAGTAGACTTTGCAAAATAATCACCTCAGTCATGTTCTGAGAAGTTAATATGATAATTAAGGTTAAATAAAACTCATTTCTAGGGAAACTCAAAAAAATGTCATAAAAGTCCTGGGGTTTCCAAGGAAACTGTATGGTTTTAGCAAAGGTGTTTCACGAAAGATGTTTGAATCATTATCACATATCATGTGTCTAATATTAATGCCTCATTATATCATCTGTTCTTTTCACCTGAACTGATTTAATTGTAAAGGACCGCCGATTTGGCACGGAGAAAGGTAAGCATTATTGTGATCTGTAATTATGATTCCTGGCTGGCGCTGTTATTAGCCGGGCACTAAAAGCACCATATGCAATATGATTTTATAATATTGTAATGATCAATGGTGTGAAAATGGATATTTAAGTCTGTCATAGTGATTACAAACAAACAGACACATCTTATACCCTGCCTTTGGCCATTCTGTTTTTCGTTGGTTTGTCTTGTGTTCTGTGGGTCACGGCTGTGCCCACTTGTCATTTAATGTTTTGAATCACAATCAACTGAACTTATATAAAAATACATTCTTGTCCGGCTGGACGAAAGACATACGATCTATTTAAGCGTATGATTATTGTGGTTGTCAATTTTTCCTTCCAAAATAGGGACCACTGTTCTCTAAAACAAGTTATTAGCCGGACAGCCATTCATTTTCCTTCAACTTGTAGCCTGACGAAGGAGGTGCTTTTCTAAAATGCTTTGAAGGCTACAGATTAGACGAATATGGATAAAAAAGATGTATATCTGACAGTAGACTTTTGTTCTTCTCCCTCCATGACGCCACCCCCTCTAGACACTGCCTTCAAGAAGGTGTGATACCTCTAGTGATGTCCACCTCGACTGTCCACAGGTGGCGGTATGGACTTGGGTCCAAAATGGCATATAATCAAGATGTCCAAATTGAAAAATGGATTTGGATGGTGATTGCCGTAGATAAGATGAAATGAATGAATAAATTGTGTGGCCAGGGATTAAGGGACATTTGCTATCGCTATTCTTAGTGGCTGCTGCTCCGGGGCAGTAGAAGACGGGTGAGGGCGGGGGGGGTGGGTGAGGGGGGTAGGATTTAAAAAAGAAGAAAATATCACTTACCTGCCTGCCGGCCGCCTCCTCTCCTCCGTCCTTTCTGTAAACTGGAAGCAAACAGGCTTCCTGACTCCCCTAGCCGATCATGACGCAACTGCACCATGATAGCAGTGTTGTGATTGGTCTGGGCGGCCTTTTTCAGCGCTCAGACAGGAAGTGGGAGCCTGTGCATGTTCTCCACCCAGGCTATGCAATACTGTCAGGTGGAAAACATGCTAAGTTCATGTACCAATCATTTTATTCTTAGTTTTTTGCTCTGCTGAAAAGCAGTGGGGCGACGCTCCTCCGCCTTAGCTGGAGGAGCTGCCTCTGGCTATTCTATAGCACACAGTCACATTATTAGTAAAAATGGCAAGTGTGAAACCAGGCACAAACAGCCTTTTCTTTCAATTTTATACTTCACTTACATTACAGGTTCATGCAAATTTATTTTAGTGCCAGGTTTTTGCCTCCTCACTTAACTCCAGAGGCTCTCTAGAGAAAATTTCCTGGAGAAAATGTGCAATAAGGGGATACCCACCAAAAACTAATAGTTGCAGAGACTATGTTTGCATATTATTCCTGACTGTACTGTGCAAAACTTGGAAAGGCACAAAAAGTGCCAGGTAATGTGCGCAAACAGTGCTTAGAGGATGTTTACTCCTGCTTTCATTCCAGAATACAGAATGAAGCCCATAGTAGAGTATGTTGAAGGGCTGGCCATTGAGTTATGTGCCTGTATCTGGGTATTTTCTTGTAAATTTGCTGAATAAGTTAAATATATTATTGTTGGGCGCTTGCAATAACACCTAGGTGATTGTAATTGTTTAATTTATGCGCATAGTAGTCTAGAAACGAAACACTAGGTTAACAGGGCAAACACCATAAAAGAACATGTTACTAATGAGCTCTCCGCATGGTTGCCAGTCTTAAATGTATTGCCTGATACAGTTGCAGCTCATCCTCTAAACAGTGCACATGTCCCTAACTCCCCTGCTTTTGTGATGTTCCCGAGAACATGGACCTAATGTAGATGCAAAGAATAAGCAAGACAACTGGCCCTAGGATTTGCAGAACACATGGGTATTTTGTTACATTTTGACACTCCTGTACCGCACCACGTGCGTGGCACCGCCAGACACAATCTATAGTGTAACTCTACATGCCTGTGATAATCCAGTGATTCTTGTGGGTGTGTGAATCGTACTCTCATCTTGCCTGTTCTCCACCTATCCCGTTCCTGGTTGAGAGGTGGCCATGCGGCCGGCGTGGACCATGGCTTGTCCTCTTTCTCCAAACATCACCAGGCCTCCAGCACTTCCTCGAGTTTTCCTCCTCTGCTGTTCGAACTTACCTAACAAACCAAGGCCAAAAAAAGACCCGATTTTGAGGGACCCACCAAATTTGGCAGGTATGAAGCTTCTCTTGAACCAAAAATGTGAAGAGTTGAAAGCAGTAAAGTATCTTGACGCTGCCTGTTGACTTTGCCATGAGCTGAGTTCCTCCCATTGCTACGCGGGTGGAAAATGCTACTTCCTATCAAAGGCTTTTCCTTATGTATGTGTCTTCCATCTCTTTTGGCTTCATTGCATGTCCTACTGTGGAAAAAATTCGCCTCTCTTGTATGTGCATTTGAATCTGTGGCTCTTTGCAAAACAAGCTATTGTGCTCTCAAAGGCATGAGTTAACATGGATGGATTTAGTCTGCTAACATGTACAGTAATCTCTGTGCTTCTGTTCCACCTTTTGGCCTTTTCTGCTGTATTTTCATCGGCTGTTTGCTTTTCGAGCCAACTCTTACTCAAATAAATCTGCACACTAAAATAAAACTAAAAAAAAAACTGGCAAAGTTCACGGCAAGGTCATGATCTGGTAGATGTCACTTTACTGCCTGCTTCCAACTCTGGATTAACCTGGGGATGTCACCAGTCCTTGGTTAATGTACACCACCAAATGTGTGCCACGAAAAGAGGAAACCTTAAAAGTTTGTAGAACATTCTGCATGCCCCTCTTCTCTTGTAGACCACTCCAGGCCTGAGTAGCATCCCAGTACACGCATGGTGCATGATTAATATGACGCATAATGGCCAACTTGGTATTGGCTGATCTTTAATAATCACCCCCTAATGCCTCCCATGTAACGGTGTGACATATATTCTCATAAATGA
Organism: Lissotriton vulgaris; assembly: GCF_964263255.1. NCBI lineage: Eukaryota > Metazoa > Chordata > Amphibia > Caudata > Salamandridae > Lissotriton > Lissotriton vulgaris. The sequence goes on from NC_141700.1 coordinate 163,477,116, forward strand.
GTATGCGCCTTTTGTGTCTATAGTTATTAGTATATGCGTATAGGTATGTTTATTTATAAATGTTTGCCTGTACAAGCCATAGGTGACATTTTAATTTGCTTTGTTTATTGCCAGTAGCTCTTTAAAAATGTGTAAGAAGCGCTTGCGTTGGTCATCGCCCTCCATCTTTTGATGCGCTCTCTCTCCTTTCTCTTGCAGAATCGCATGCATGAGTCACTGAAGCTGTTTGACAGCATCTGTAACAACAAGTGGTTCACTGAAACGTCCATCATCCTCTTTCTAAACAAGAAGGACATATTTGAGGATAAAATTAAGAAATCGCCATTGACTCTCTGCTTTCCCGAGTACTCAGGTAATGGGAAGGAGTGGTCCAATTCAAATCATTTCCAAAGTTGCCACCACGGCTCAAAATTGCCAAGTTTTTCTCAAAGTCTAAACTCGAGTGAAATAATAGAAAGAACACTCAAGAATCGAGGTTGTAGGTTTTGCGATGAGGGATCAGGGTATTCTATTTTTGAGCGTAGTGCACTTGCCTAGATGACAATTTTGTGTTATTGAAACACTAAAAACTGAATATTCCAAGTTGTAAAATTTCTCATGCAGCTGTACCTCATCGTACTTTAGACTTAAAATGATGTAGCCATGAACATAAATACATACATGCTCAGGGTGACACAGGCACAATTAGATAATAGAGACAAGGTGAGATTTTCATTTTGGCATGATTTTCCAACCAGCTAAAAAACTGTGTAAGAGAGGGACTCAGAAAAGAAAAAAATAAACAGGGAAAAGAAATGTTAAACTGAAATCTAGGATAAGATTTACAAGTGTTTTAAGAAGTGTGGGTTATCCATCTTCCATTGACCCAGTACATTTGTACGACAACCAAAATGGATGGTTTCAAAATCTTGAGCCTATGCATCTTAGCCACTGGGAATTCCTCCTCGTAGTGTATCATGCCATCATTTGTGGATAGTGTGTAATTATAGTAGCAGGCCCAGCACCTACTAAACCGTTTTTCACTTAGGCCGCCCCCCTTCCCCAACGGTTGCCTGCCCTCCCATCCGTTGTGGACCCCTTGAATTCCTAGGTCATATCAAACTAGGAACCCCATATGTATTTTCCCTTCCGTTGGCTCGATCAGCGAGAGTCCCTAGGCACTGTTTGATAGTAACCTGCAACTCGGAGTATAACCTGCAGCTCAGTCAACCAAAAATCAATCAATGGGGGGCGGGGGAAATGGGGGGCGGGGGAGTGTGGATATATATATATATATATATATATATATATAGAGAGAGAGAGAGAGAGACATAAAATAACATGTTCAGAGAAACTGCACTAATAAACTCACATTCAGACATTTATTACTAGTGGGAAGGTCAAAGTGCACTTCATTGCTACAGAAGAGCGAACTTGACTTAAGAAAAGCACTATTAACTGCTGTAGCCTATGCATTTTACAATTTCTTTGAACATAAAAACAACTCCCCCCAATGGTCACAAGGCATCTTCAATATGATTTTAGCATATCACTCCATTTTATCTCCTTACATTCTTGCTTTGGTTAAATATATTTTTTTTAAAAACATAAAAAATACCATAGCCTGAATCATATACGCAGATGCGCAGAATGGAATATACCATTTATTACCACTGTTGAGGGATGGAAAAAGCATCATGGTGTGATCCGTGATGCCTTTCACACTCAATAATGGTGATAAGGAGCATATTACACTCTGCACTTAATTATATTCACTAATTTTCCTTGGATCCTTGAAAATGCACTATATATATGCCTAGATCTTTGATTAACCCTCACCTATGCGACTGTGAAAAAACAATGATATCTCAGCCTTTACAGATATGTACTTATCTTCCTTCCCCATACTTTTTACTCCGTATAACAACAGATTAAGACGCCTACAGATCACATCTGTCTAGAAGCTTTGTTTAAATAATTGAGTCAGTAATCCCAGAGTCCTCTCTTGGTCCAAAACAGAGGTTCACTCTCATCCTAAAACATACTCCGCTCCGGGTGCATCCCTCTGTCCACACCCCATTCTCCATGAAGGGCTTCTTAATGTACTTGTCACCCTTTTTGAATAGTCTCAGTGGCCAGGTAGGGCACATATCAATGCTTTGCCTGTCTTATTAGAGCCACCATATCCCATGCTTCCACCATGGTCTTTCTCCTTGCCTCGTGTTTGTCAATTTATAAATTGGAGTCGGGCGTGCTCCTGATTTTAAGGACTTGTTGTTTGTAGCCTTCATTCGGATATCATCGATCATTATGCAGGAGCTCATCCTCTACATGAAGGTTAAGAAGCTGATGCAGGAATTGTGCAACCAACCTTGCCGAACCATCTCCCTAACTGCTTGGGGGCAGTTCTCTGGGTATTCCACATGTGCAGTAAGGAACTTAGTGTTTTTTTATTAGGGAGTAAACTTTCAAAAAAAAATTATCTCTATAAGTTGTCTGGTCTGCATACGACTCTCAGCCTCCATATTCTCGGATTTGTCCTCTAAACTTGTCAACTTTTTGATCACTTTGTCATACTTATTTTCTAGTCCTCTGATGGTTAATTTTGTTTTCCCTGGTGCCTCATGGACTGTGTCGAGGGCCAGCAATGTGGGCTTGTGGAATGCTGGTGCTTCTCTGTCCTATTTCTCCTTGCCCTGTCTAGGTGCAAAGAACTGCCATTTGATGCCTCTTTCCTTTATGCTATACCTCGTTAAGACTGTCGCCTTCCCAGAATCTGTGATTACCCTTCACTTCCCACCCTCCATCCGCCGCATTATTAGCTGCTAGGTTAACTGACTTTAGCTGCTGCCCTCCACCTTAATGACAGCTAGGTAGGGTAACCTTGGCTGCAGTTTTGTACACCACCAGCTCCACAGAAAGTCAGCCTTTTTCAGAGAGGCACCATCTCCCTGTTGTTCCTTGGGATATTTCTCGGTTTTCTTTCCATACTTGTGTTGGGTTTCTCCTGATCCAGTTTGCCTGACCTCTAGATGGCAGCTGCACTTCATCATCGAACTTAGAGATAGCAGACCAGGGCCCAAGTCAGGCTCTTTGCAGTACAACAGTGCTTTCAGGTCCCCTTCTCTTTACAGGCCTTTGTTCTAGACCTCGCTCAGTGGAATAGTCTGTCCTCAACAGGCCACTTTCTGAGCATATCCCGCAAGATCTCAACTTCCTTCTAGGCTTTGCTAGCCAAGGAAGCAAACAAACAGCACTGTCATGTGGTGACAGCCCTATTCTCCAAACCAGGGGACTAGAGGATTGGGGAGGGTCTGCTTACTCTGACTAGAGCATCAGAAGAAACGCTGTCTCTCGCTGTCAGCAGAGCCTGGTTAAGGCCCTCCATTTCACCAGTCATTCCTCTTTGCCCATCTCCATCATGAGAGTCCAGGCAGTGTATGCCAGTCTGCGATGCACATGGCTAGGTCTCTTTCACTCCACGGAGGCTCTACTATTTAATGCCATGGAACAAATTATCACTCCCCTCAATGTCATTGCACAATGTGCTCTTCAGTAGCCCTTTCTCACTGTCACCGCCCAGACTTCTCCACCATCAGGCATGAGAACGGGCAAGGGAAGCCAGACAGTGAGAAATCGCCTCCTTAAATGATGTCAAGCCACTCCCCTCCCCCAAGCCAAAACTTCAAAACCAATGGGAATGGCTGTAAATAGTTTTGATTTGCATCATTTTGTAGCTTGCTTAGGCCTCTAAAGAGGAGGACCAACCATATGCAAATTAGTTTTAGACCCCAAACAAGCACTCTAGCTTGGCTTTCTAGAACAAGTATCCACTACAGAGGAACAATAGCAACTCCCATGTCTTTCAGCCTCATTAGGCCTATTGGAGAGGTCCATTCGTACATGGCTGTGTCTACTTCGGATGCAGAACTGGGATCTAGGGTACTTTAAGTGCCATCATTTGAACAACAAAGTGTAGCCAGTCATTTAAATGCCACTTTCTTTTGGCATGGGGACCTCACTGCACCAAAGAGATGTGTGACTGGACTGATCCAATATCTACAGTCCTGCTTCCTGCTGCTAGTCACACAAGTTACATTGTGATCATAACTCTGAAAGATACGTGAATTTAATCAATAATCTGTACATAGTAATCCATTCCTGTACACTGGTATATTTGACGAACGGTACACATTATAAGGAATACATTGCACACCACCGTTACCCACTTTAAGCTCGTTATACAATATTCACTGCTTACCCAGCCTGCTGTGACCATCCTCAATAACATTTAACACCTTAGCAGCTATGGAACGTCCAGCTCCAGTGCTGAACGTTCCATTGCGCAGGTGCAGTTGAACGTCCGACGGCAGCACTCCCGAGGTAGTGATGCTGTCGGCCGTTGGACTAGGCGCAGCACTTATGAGGTTAAGATTTAAGCCATCACTCGTGTTATCAATAGGAACATGCAATTTCATTATTTTGGGGCATGGTGTTACTTGCAGTAGCAGCATACTTATCAATGTGATATATACATCTAGCACTTCTTAGATTATTGTTAATAAGACCATGCACAGCTTTCATCCGACACATGTTGAGGGTGAAGAAATCGCTGATACCCTACAATAATAATACCAATGTGTGTTAAGTAACTAGTACCTTAGGCATAGACCAGATTGTAGGAGTGTTCTGTACCGCCGAGGTCCATTAATATTTATTCATGTGAACCATCTTCGACATTAAATAAGGAAATTCATTCTTGGAAAGCTCATTTGAGATTGATACTAATGTTGAGTTTAGACCCATTGATTCTCATTTCCGTGGTGACTTCACACGGTTCTGCACCAGATCTCCTCCTGTTTTATTGCAGATCCAAAGGCAGTCAATGAGTGTGTTGCAGCTACAACTGACCTCTCATCTTGGTCAGGAGATAAAGCCCACCTTTGAATACATTGACGTCTCTGTGAATGTTCTCCCTGTTATAGACTGGTGGCCCTGGTCAGTAACTTTCTCCATTAATTCTAGACCCAGATTCTCAGACTGAAATCACCTCCTACTTGTGGAAGTTTGAGTAAGGCGGGAAAGTCCACAGCAGTATAAACGTATTCTTGCATTTCTACTGGTACCCTTGGCACACACTTGATGCCTTATTCATTCTTGAGCATGAGTGCAGGAGGCAGCGTGTTGTTGTAGCTGATCTCTGTATACACACACACTAGGTATTCTATTAGTCCTCAATAAGAGGGCAGTGAGTGGTGAGGTCAGTTCCCCTTCCTTCCAACACTAAGAGACATTTAACTTCAAACTGGTTCATAGCGTTTCAATGCGAAAGTACATCTGAAATGAGGACAGGTATTGGATTTACCAGTTCTATCCAGTGTGTTTTCCACAACACGGACATGCTTTCTCATTTTTTGCTTCTTTTAGTCTGTTCACCTATGGCTTTTTCAGGCCTTTTATAGGAACAATACCACATATCCATTTAATCTCCATCAGACGTTGGGTTATCAAACGCTACAAAGAAGCCAAGAAGATTTCTCTCTAATCTGCATTACAATAAATCTGCTGGCCCCATAATGGCTCTCTGGGATACCACTTGTGGAATGTCATTTGATTATTGAAGCACTCCTCACATGGGTCCAAAATGGCTGGGTGTATCATAAACTCACTTTGAATAAACACCCATACACAATCTTCCACTTCTGCTCTCATCTGTTGCAGCTTGAAGTGCTCGTTGGTCCACAGTGTACTTCTCACAGTGTGGTGCTTTACTGTTCACAACAGGGAATCATACTGTCCACAGGGGAGCTCTTCACTGGCCTCAGTACAGGTCTTCACTCTATTTTACAACCCTCTACTCTGCACACAGCTGTCAACAATACCATCCACCTCTGTCAATCCACAGTAAACTCTCCAAATCAACATTAGCACTGCCCAATAACATTTCCAGCTGTGTACAAAAGAGATGTCCATTGAAATCCTTGTAAAAACCTACATCATTTAAAAAAAAGTAAATTTTACATTGATATGTTCAAAATGACAACCAAAGTAAAACAAGTATTAAAACATCTAAGGCTACCGCCGCCCATAAAAAGGATGCTACAGCATAACATACAAAGGGATCTGGCCGCTGTTGAATCCTCAACACAGTATCCACAGTAAAACGCTTTCTAGTCACCAGACCACAGGGAGGCATTATTGGGAGTATAGCATACCATTTTACTCCAAGAATGACTGTACATAGTACTCGCTACAGATGGACTGTTTCAATACACAAAGTGCCACTGCCTGAAATACCCAGAACCCACAATGAATGCCAGTTTTTCACAGTGCTGTGCACTACCATACACAATAAAAAACTGCGCACTCCACAATTAGTGCATCACTGTTGACAATGCAGGGTGGAACTGGCTGTGATGTAGGGCACTGCTGTCAACTGTGTTATGCTCTGTTGCCTATAATGCAGTGCTCTGTTGCCCTACAGCAAAGCTCTCTACCTTACTCCTCAACTCTGTTTTCTTCTTTGGATAACAACGGTAGTCCATGCAGGCCACTACTCTTGCAGAGACTGTAACCGGTTTGTCTTATTGCTTGAAATATTATTGTCCTCCCTCATGTTTCCATCTATAATAGTTTTAACGGACGCTTACATTTTTTTTTATGGGACTGTTGAGACATGGTGGCTTTCCATGTTATATAAGGCATTACAATGCATAATTATTTCACTCTGATGCCTTCATTCCAAAGAACATTTGCCCGTTTGACTTGAACATTGAATGTTTAGTTTAAATGTTTAATTAGCAAATGTGCACCAAGAAACGCATCGGATACCAAAGCTATGGTTCCAAATCGACTATATGTTTGTTAAATATTAGCTGGAACATGGTCTTACACATGCATATTTATAGGTTTTCAGTGTTTATTACAATTGTACTAATGAATGGTTGCAATCTCATTGGTTTCTCGCCATGTCTTACAGGCACCAACTCTTACAATGATGCTGTGGCCTACATTAAGACGCAGTATGAGAGCAAGAACAAATCGCCCAACAAGGATATCTATTCTCATACTACCTGTGCCACCGACACGAACAACATCCAGTTTGTGTTTGATGCTGTGACAGACGTCATCATTGCCAACAACCTCCGTGGATGTGGACTCTACTAATGCCGCCCTCTTCCGTAACAAAGAGAGAATTACTTTTCTCTATAGGTTGATGGGTTAATCTTTTTCTTGTTTTGTTAGAGAATTCGAATCCTGAAAAAGAATGGCATTCCACTAAGGAGTCAAGACAAGAGATCTTTCAACGCTAAAGTCTACATCCCGCTCATTTGAATTTCCACATCATCACCTTCACGGATCGCCTGCTCTTTATTCTGCCATCGGAGTGGCAGTCATTGTTTGCGGATGGTACATCGAGCAGGCTCCAACATGTACATGGAGAACCACCTGAGAAGATCCTGGAGAGGATAATTTATGCCAAGATGCTTTTGTCGCATCAAGGCACAGTCATGTCCACTGGAAAGCCCATTTCTAGTGTCTGAAGAGTAAATCTTTGGCTATTAAAAGGCCAATGAAGACTTCTTATTTCACTCAATTACCAATTTGAAATCCAATAAGATTGTGTTTTGCCAGTGGAAAATATGAGCAGAATTGTGGATTATTGGATACCCAGCCAGTCGTTTTTCTGAAGCGCCCTATTTAAATTTCCAGTACTATTTATTTTTATGAAAATCTTGATCTACTTGCTGTGGTGTTTTATGTATTTGCCCTGTTCTGTTATTCCCTGTGTCCTTGTCTGATTTCCTATGAAAGCAAATGTGTTCCAGGTTTGCATAATTTTGTGACCCCCCCTCCTTTTACTTGTTTGGGCTCCTATTGTTGTTTGGGCCAGTACTGTTGCTTGGGACACCTTTTTGGCTTCCCTTTGCTGCTGATGGCCCTTGCTTTGCAGGTCTATAGCATCGTCTCACTGACAGGCAAACACAGGAACTGTTTATTTCATATTTCTCATATGCTCACATCTGGCAATGCAGCTCACGGGATTTAAGCTCTGTTTTATTGTCAGAGAGCGGAAGAGGACTGTGCTTTTAAAATATTTATGTTTGTAGACTCAGTGGTTCTGACTGTCAGTGTTATTGTGATTTGTACTTGAAGCTTGCAATTCTAGCTGTAGTCGAAGGCAGCATAGTCCATCCTGCAGACTTCTTGGTCTTGATTGTCTCTTTGCTATACGCAGACAATTCTGTTCTGTTTCCTTTCCATTGTTCATCTTAACCCGCATATGTATTCTTTATATACCTCTCTTCATTCATGTGTCTAATCTCCTGAGAAGTGATATCTCTATCCCAACCATTTTCCAAACCCACATTCCTGCACACAGCAATTACCCTTCGTCCAGCTAACCTCCTCAATGTTGGCTTTCACATTGGAGCACTTGACGGATGCATGTCCTAAATTTTGGATATTGAAAAAGGAATGCCACAAGCCTACATCTGAGACATCATGAATAGTGCTTGACTTTATCAGTGTCTCGAACACCGAGTTAGAAAACATCCTACTGTTTCCATGGCTCGATCATTTTGAACAGTATGTAACCTTACCTTCACCGCATCCTTTTTTCTACTGATATTGAATGATGCTCACAAAATTGAACTGCTTTGGCCCTTCTACTTGCTCCCTCCTCTCCCTCGGTTTATGTGAAATTTGCTGTCTAAGCACTCATGATGTTGGGCTCGTTGACATTGCTCCATCCAACAAATATAGTAATTTTCACTTGAAAAAGCCCAAGCCATTATCAAAAGACAATACAGTGGCCTCCATAATAACAAATGGTATACCCAGGAAGGTTGGAAAAAAAAATAACACAGCCTCACTAGTGCATCACAAAGCAGTGGTCCTAAATTGGAACTGGCACCCTGTTGATCGGGTCTATAGACCTTGCAGATTACATTTATGCATTAAACACCCTTTGTAGGTTTTATATATTTGACTCAATCCATAAATCAGCAAACGAGTAATAATGCATCCAACCTGTTTATTCTTTTTGCTTTGATCCATGTTGTTGTTCAACAGGTGGATCCAGGTCAGAATGTTACCTGTTATAGCATCCATTGAAAGACTCGGTTTTAAGACTTTAAGACGAGTCGGATCTCCTACCTCCCCCCACGTAAAATATGCATTTTCACCTGAACATCCAAAACCCAGAGTTTATATTTACAGGAATCTAGTTTTAAGTTGTATAATGTGGCATCCTAAGTCACTTTGATGGCCATTATGGATCATGTGGCCTGATCTATACTATGGGTGGGAAAAAATTAACAGATTCTCGGAATATTGATTTGAAAATGCAGATTGAGTCAACTAACCAGTATATTTCAGTGTGAAGTATTTGTTATGTTTATAAAAAATGGTGCCTAAAGAAAATAATACATGATGCAGGCAATGTTGTGTACTCCCAGCTCCTGACCGCTCACTTAGGGTATTACAAGTACAATACTGATGTTGAGCAATCCTAAGTCCTTAGAGCCAAGCAAGATGTATCAGCATATCTGTGTACATCTGGTGTGTGTAGTGTATGGGAAGAGGTCGAAAAAAGGATTACAACTATGGGCAGATCAACGAAGCTTGGGAACACAGCAGCCAACTTGAAGTAGAGCCAATTGGTTACTGTAGGACAACTGAAAAAAATTAAAAAGGCTAATAGTACTGAGGGGTACCCTTTTGATACCTTTATATGTTAATTATAGTAATGATATTGTACCAATCAGCATTATAAAAAAAATTACAAACCTTTAGAAAGTGTTATTTTAGGGTTGTGTCAAATTCAGCTTGTTCTGAAATAAATACTTCTAATATCTGGATGGTGAATATTCTAAGTTTCTGAAAGATCCAGCGCTCCCCTTAGTCTTAGTCTATTTGGCCAGTACATTTCCTTGTGGAAAGCCCCCAGTTTGAGGAATCCTTGCTCTGAAGCACGCATGTGTGAAGCAAGGTGGATCAGACTTTCGAGACCGGCTATAGTGGCAATGTTATGGACCATAGAAGTTAATTCATTGAGGCAAGTTTCACCCTTAGAAAGTAAACTCTTCTTGAAAGTGCCTATTGGCTGCATCTGTTTTTAAGTTATCCCCTCACTTAAATTTTGGGGGAAGTGGGTGGGTTTAGCACACTTTTTTGACACTTTCTTAGCACTTTAAGAAAACTAGACTTGAGTTGCCCCCAAGAGACCGCTTGAATGAATTGTGTATCTGTGCCAACGATGGCTCGCCTGTCAAATAACATAAGGGTTAGACGGTGTTAAGCTATATATTTTTTAGCTTTAATTATTCTTATAATAATACATGCTTTTGCTTTGCCACGGTCTGCAGAGAAAGCCCTTTTCGGACCTTAGGTGGCTAGCATAGAAAATCTTGACAGAGCTAGTGCTGTGAGGTCGCAATAAATGTATTGGGGGGGTTAGACACCTTCCTTAAGGACAATTGGGAAAACATTATTTTTTCTTGATGTGGCACACTCAAAAACAATCTCTACAGGTCTTTTGCCGTAACGACAAGCAGTTTTACACACACAGCGGCACCAGACTTCAGAGGACACTTTCTGTTAAAAGAAGGATGCACCTCTGTTTACGCCTGTTCAGTTCTTAACCTCCCATCAGATTTGCCAAATTATCTGCCAAATGTAATGAAAAGTCGTCTTTGTCGCTATCAAAAGTCACATGTGGCCCAAACCAAGATTGAGGTCAGAAGTATTACCCAGAACAAGGTCTTGTGCCAGCCATCTCCCCATCACAGAAGTTGTTAATGATGCTATATACATTTGTGACTTTGCGCCTATGGGAATATATGGCTGTATTGACTTACGTACATAACAACAACATCATGGTAGAATAGGCCTCGTTTTGTAGGGTCCTCCAGTCTATAATGACAACCATGCTGAAACGTTAGGAACACCCTTTTGGGTAAGTGTGGTAGGAAAAATGTAGGTGTTTGCGCAGTAGTACTGACCCATTGACGTAGCAGAAACGTAGTCTCTTCACATGACAATGAATCCATCTGGTGGTTTGAATTCCACTTTTTGCAATAAAGCTATGTTGCACATCCTCAATATTTTCTAGTCCCTTCATGTGGATCAGAAGTTACTCTGGAACTATTTTCCGGAATGCACCATTGCTTGCTGCAGAGGTACCTACCTGTTGCAAAGCTATCTACTTGCCACAGAGCTTACACCACCAGGATAGGGCAGAATCAAGAGAAAAAGGCACACAGCCATTTACTTTTTAAGGCAAAGGAACAAAGTGTACTACATTGTACCTTTCTTTGCCCCAGCCCAACAAACGTTTCAAGGTGTTGGCATAGCTCACTAAATCCCGATGTCCCCAAGTACCTAGGACACACTTGGCTTGAAAGTGCTGCAATTGGCAACTCTCGCGTGGATATACAATGTGGGAGGTTACATGGATGGTCATAAGAATAACCTCTGTGGCTCAGCTTCGAGCTGTTTTAATACTCGGATAGCAGGGTATTGTCAACAATAGGTTACTTTTTAAGTTAACACTAAGTCAGAACACTCACTGAACAAAAGTGTTGCTTTGCTGCTTTCATTTTCTTAATAATGTAATGTGCTGAGTGCAACAGCACTTTATTCCTATCACTCATCTCAATGGTACTCATTATATCAATTACATAAAGATGCAAGTCTTAGTTTGGCCTTCCACAATTTGAACCTGCTACCTGCAGGATACAAACCCTCCTGCGGCTTACACAACTAGATTACCAGCCGTACAAACTCACGACTTTTTGTGGAAAGCATGTGCCCCCTAATTTATATAGTATTAAGTGTTGTGATGGGCCTGACAGCAGTCATTACATGTAGCGTTTCATGAGCAGTAATTATCCATACATGGGCCTTCTGCCAAAGGTGTTTGTATGACGTGCGTCAATCTTCGCTCTCTTAATTTCTGTATCCCATATTCTTCAGCTGTGGAAATAAATGTGATAGTGAACTGCCATTCAGTGTATCTATGTTCTAACTGTATTTGTAGATGAAATCCAAAGACAGCTATCTAATTTAGACCCAAATTTGGAATCCATTGTTGCACAGTTTGAAAAATAAGTGTAGTTCGCACTTGTTTAAGATTTCAAAAAAGACAAATATTTTTTATTTGGGTCAGGGAAAGGCTTGATTTTGTTTCTATGCTGGCATTTGCTGAAATGAGTTTTAACACAAGTATTCTTTTTCTTATGTTGCTCACTTGTGCTGTACTGGACCTGCAATAGTGTCAATTCTCTAGGTATATCAACAGCTGTGGAAATTAAACCATCCTATTCCCCGCTTGTCACGTCAGTAAAGATACAGTTGTTCACATGTTCTAAAAGAGACACTTTTGCTGCTGCTGCTGAAGAGTACTGCATTTAATTCCAAAATCTCACCACCTTATTCAATAGACCACCCAAAAGTCCCACGGTGACATGCCAGAGGCACAAAAGAGCCTTTTGATCCATCCATTTTTTGTTGAATGCCCCGTGATGCACATATTACATGTAATCACTATATTATCTTTTTTGTTCCACAATGAAATATGTATGACCTTGTTCCCAACCGCAAACTCCTTTTTTATGTTGTATTCTTCTAAGATACTCAAGAATTCCACATTCTAGTCTTTCACAGGAAAGCACAACAGAAGCCTCATTTGTTCTCTGCTGAGCCAATGGATTGAGAAAGTTGAGGCTGATGCAGAATCCTTGGACTCGAGAAGGATTTATTTACAGGACCTTTCCTTGATATTGCTAGTCACCACATCTTGAGTTATTGTCAGTCCACAATAATTTATGTGCATTTGTATTTATTGGAAGAAGGAAAACAAATTCTTGGCACTAAACAGCTAAATATTCACTGATGCTTCCAGCAGAACTCAGTCCTTCACCCTGGAGGTGATCAGTCTAGACAAATCCCTAATTAGCTACTTTGGTTGTACCATCAGTGCTGGCTTTTCAGTGGCCACAAAACACCTTTGACCACCCCAGTCACCGTTGTTCACATCCTACACAATTATTCTTTGTTGGTTTTCTCTTGACTGGGCCTGTCCAGCAAATTTTCCCTATTCAAAAAACCTGCATTCATCACCGACCCAGCAAAAGTGACCCTCCTCAAGCAGCCGTGTGCAAAGAAACTGTTGTTGTACAAAATGAGTGTAGGGGGCTCGATAGCTACACATGAAGGGGTAGCTTTACTTTTAACGTGGGAGGCAATCGTGAACCACCTTTCATACCATTTCTCTTTGCCTTTTGTCAACTGTTGGCTGGACAGGTTGTCCTAAATCTGTTTGGAGGAAGGAGTGGTGAAAGTGTCCACAAGAAACCTATTGCCGTTGTGCCACCAGTATTTAACAGGGGTGTTGGGGAACACGCAAACAGGGAAAACTTTGTATGTTGCTTACACTCTTTTGCGAACTACTTAGCACAGATGCACAGACTTAACATGTCTTGCATACCTTGATCATCTGCTAAACTGCGACAACGATGTCCTATAGTCAGCGGATTCTGAAACCCTTTATGCAAACTATAAGTCTGATGTGGACTCTTATTTGAGACGTTAATTGTTTACTCTTAATTTTCTCGTGCTGCACATTGGTTTCCTAGGAGTTGCTGCTCTCCTAATACATATTCTGCCTTTGATTACACAGAAGAACTGCCTTGCAATATTGTCTTTACATTTATGAAATATTGCCTTTTCCTTGTGCACCAGTCTTTAGTTAAAAATACACTTGGAAGTATGTTTACATTGAAGAGGCGTGCCCTCTACCATACTGCATCATTTATTTTCTCTTGTAGGCAGATGTACCAGAATATCAACATCTGGTCGTATATGTTTCTAGCAATATGAAGACACTCTTAATCTGTAGATGGTCATGTGAACTGTCTCCATGCATGTTGTTGGGTGTGTGGAAGCTGGCCATTCATTTTGCTGGGTGTCTGAAGACTAGCCAGCTTTTCTTGATTCTGTAGACGGGGAGGCTGGTAGTACCTGGTGGCTGCTTTGAAGAGCCAAGTCCTATCTGTGTCTGTTGCTGGAGATGTGGTTTGTCTTACGTGTTTCTTCGCACAAGGAGGCTGGCTATGCATGTTTTTGCTGAGCATAGTGAGACGGGCATTACCTGTTGCTGGGCATATGGAGACTGCTGTTACCTGTTGTTGGACATGTGGAGGTTAGTGTTTCAGGTGGATGAGTTTATGGATGGTTTCCTCTACATACATGCATTCTACACATGTGGAGACTGGCAATACATGTTGCTGGCTATGTGGCAGTTGTTCTGTCATTACCTGTTCTTGGGGGTAGCAAAGCTGTTGTACATTGTTTTGTGCATATCGAGTGTGGATAAATCGATAAAAGTTCTCTTCAAATGTTATCAATTTTGACCAGTTTGATTTGCTGAAGTGCTTTAAAATGTTAAATGTTCATTTGGAAAGAACAAACCCTGTCTAAATCAAATCATTTTTTTCCTTTGGAAAGAACAAACCCTGTCTTATTCCAACCATTTTTTATCCGCATCACTGGGCTAATGTTAGAATGCACCATGTGACACCTAGATTCCCTCAAATTCGGGTTTGGAGAACCCCAACCCCTCTATAAAGTGGTATTCTTTATTTCTTTTGACCAAAGTTACTTGCCCGGGGTGTTTAGAAATGAATTCAGTTGTACCATGTATCTCCAAATATTAGTTGAGAAGGAGATCCCCTAGTAGCTATGTTATTCAATTCTTTTTTTTTCTCATTTTTAACCAATTTTACTAAATTGGGGTCCTTTAAACTCACCTTTTGTCTGAAATAAGTGGTATTTCATCACTTCCATGTTTTCCCAATGTTACTGGCCCAAAGCACTCCCATAACTCTTGTAGATTGATATGCAGCCAACATTTAAGGACAGTCTAAGAACAACAAAATATTTGATAGGAGGCCCACTGTCAATAAAACTCCGAGCTTGTTTGGGTCGGCAGTGACCAATGTTGAGTGTGTGCCTCAAACAAACAAAATAGGAGTCACTGCTGCCTTCTTAGTGGACTAACCCGAGCTGCTTCAAGTTTACTGTCAGACCCCTGTTTGTTTAGTGGCATAAATGTGCAGTCAGTCATTCAAAATGTAAACTCCTGTAGTAGCCTTCCTGCTAAGACCAGTTCTCTGACACCAGATCACAGTATACTTGAGAGAAGATTAAGACACTGCAGGAGCAAAGGCAAGTCAGCTGAGCCTCTGCATTTTGGGTTTCTGGCCTTAGGATTTATGTTTATATAAAAACTATCCTTGTCCCTCCTTAGTCATCCTTGTCTGAAACTTGAGCCCATAAGACAAGTTAGGTCCAGTTAGCCATCACTATTACCTCACCAGGAGTTTACTAGTCAACCATAGTCTCTCGCTTTCTACGTACCAAGACACCCAGGGAGATTGATCTTTTTGGAAGTTTACCCAATGGGTGTTTGCTCTTCTTTCCCAGGAGCTCTATCAAGTTATTCCACCACCTGACAGTGTCTGTGTTGGACCTAGTTCTTTTTGCAGGCGTATCCACAAACATTTTGCCTTCCTCCTGTGTTTTTTATGACCTGTTTTTGTTGGCTTTAGGACTCTGGGTGCTTTACCACTGCTGATCAGTGCTAAAGTGCATATGCTCGCTGGTGTAAATTGTGTTGTGGATTGGCTATTTTATTTCCTGTTAAGTCCCTCGTAAAGTGCACTGTGTGCGCTCAGGGCCTGTAAATCACATGCTACTAGTGGGCCTGGAGCACTGATTGTGCCAATCACATGAGTAGCCCTGAACCCATTTCTCAGCCCTGCTACTGCAGTATTTGGGTTGGCAGTTTTGAACTTCCATGTCAATCTGGCAAGTGCACCCACTTCCATGCCCTAGCCTTCCCTTTTTTTCTAATATAAGGCACCCCTAAGGTAGGCCCTAGGTAGTCTCAGAGGCAGGGTGAAGGGTATGTAAAAGGTAGAACATGTACTGGTGTGTTTTACATATCTTGATATTGCTAATTTTGTTCTTCACTATTGCAAGGACCATCTCTCCCATAGATTATCATTGGAGTTGCCTTGTAACACCCTACAAGTGTAACTTTCAATTTGGAAGCAATAAAGATCCTGAGTTTAGGTCCCTAAACTCGGGATTTAAAAACACATCTTTCTGTGAAGGTGGCTTCTAAATTGTGTGTTTGAAAATGCCACTTTTTGAAAGTGGCCATTTTCTTGCTTTACCATCCTGTGCCTTTGCATGTCTGTGGAATCGATGTCTGGTTTAGACTGACATTTGAGCAGTTTGTGCATTCACTCTAGACAGTTGCACAAAGGGAAATCAGGTGTGCCCTGCATATCCTGATGCCCATCACCAGGCTTCCCTGACCTACAGTGGTGAGAGGAGTGTCACAGACACCCAAATAGGGCTGTGCCTGTCCACACACAAAGCTGTTTCCCCCCCCCCCCCCCCCCCCCCCCACGAAGTGTGCCTGGAGCCGGGTCAGAGTAAAGCAGAATCTGTGCACTACAAAGACTATCCTTTGAAGTATGCCCAATTCAAAGGCAGAAATAGGTATTGGACCTGTAACCCCACATTTTTAGAACACTTCTAGAGAGTAGATTCTGCCAAGAAGAAAAGCTGGTGAAGCTGTTGGAGGGGAACTGCCACTCTGTTTGATACTGTCTTTGGCTGGCCTGCTGCTTGCTGCTTCTGTCTTGGACAGTGGAAAGACTGAACTTTACTTTCTTATCCTGCTTGACATGGTTTTCCATTGGATTGTCTGTGCTTGCCTCCTGTAGGAAGTCTCCGGGCCATCAAATACTTCATCTGCAGTTCCCCATAACCTCTAGGTTGGGAGTACTAACCTGCCAAAAGGTGCCAATCCCAGTTCTTGCCGTTGGAGGTGTTTTTGCTGCTTCAAGAACTAAAAATCCACGCATTGCGCTTCAGCGCCTGTTTTCCCGCTGCAGCAACACTGTGCGGTTGAAAAACAAACGCATTGCCACAGTGCAGATGAAGAATCGGTGCAAAGCATGTCATGTGGCTGAAAGCCTGAGTTCCGAGCACTGTCTCTCTGATGTCCGAGACCCCCACTCTGACTCCAATGCAGTCCCTGCTGTGCAGCTGGGAGGATCGCCGCCACTGTATCGACCCATCGTGCCTGGATTTTCCACGCATTGAACCTGTGCGCCAAGTCTCCAGCGACATTCCCCACAGTAAGGGAAATTAATGCATTGCTTCCCCTGGCAGTAAGGAATCAACGCAACACTTCTCCTGCCGTGCAGCAGAACTGACACCTCTGTTCCCCTGGGACTTAGGAATTGATGCCTCGCTTCTGTTTTTTGACACTGCCCCCCTTTCTGCGACTGTTTTTCGTCTCAGATTTCGCCACATTGAAGTTACTCTGTGCCAAAAGTGATATCTCTACTTAAGTATGTTGGATTTTTGTTGTTTTGGTCTTGTTTGGTATAGGTAAAGATTATTTTTTTTCGGAATTGGTGTGGATTCCATTTGTAATATTTGCACTGTGTTACTTTGTGTTTTATGTACAAATGCTTTACACATTGCCTCTGAGCTAAGCCTGACTGCTCATGTAAAACTACCAAGGTAGTGAGCAGGGGTTATCTTGGGTATGCAACTCTCTTGCCCCGACTAGAATATGGGTACCTACATGGACAGGATGAAAACCACTCCCAACTAGAGACCTCCAGTTCTAACATTCTGTCCGCACTAAACTCTGAGAAAGTCCCTGTGACCCTGCACTGAGAAGCAAGTTGCAAGTACTGCTATGATGCCGAATGTGGAACCCACTGTTTATGAAGAATCATCCACTGGTAATAATACGAGTAGAAACTAGACCCAGATGAAATCTAACTAAAATTGCTTGTTTTACGTTACACTGATCTTGTGAACTTTTTCCCATTTTGCGGTTGCACTATTTGCAACAGAAAGTGTCTTGAAGAGGCAGTAACACTGACATCTCCTGCGGCCAAGAGATGTTTTTTGTTCACACTACTTTTCTGTCTGTGTCTTGCTCAGTATTGTTAAGTAAATCATGCCCTCCTGTTTTTCACGGCAGATACTTGCCAAGTACATTTTGAGTAGTATGTCTATTTTTTCGTAGCTTTTGTGTGTGTGGGTGTGTGTACGTGTGTACGTTTACGTGTGTGTGTACGTGTACACACACACACACACACACACACACACATTATTGCTCGAGCTGTGTTCCCAGGCTGACTATACAATTTTATAATTTGTTATGGGATATCACCCCAACGTTGCCATGCATGCCTGGATTCAAGAAGGTAAAGTTAATTTAATTGCATACAGTGCATTTGTGCTTTATCATTCAAAGTCGCTGCATAGCAACCTATTACCTAACTGAGCAAAGGCTGCCTGCCTGTTCTGCAGTGCGGTGTTCGAGAAAACATTCTCGCATAATATAACAATTATCTAATTAAGCTTAAACACCCTCCAGGGAGTTGGATCAGGAGAATTTATTCCCTCGAGTACAA
Organism: Lissotriton vulgaris; assembly: GCF_964263255.1. Taxonomy (NCBI): domain Eukaryota; kingdom Metazoa; phylum Chordata; class Amphibia; order Caudata; family Salamandridae; genus Lissotriton; species Lissotriton vulgaris. The sequence continues at coordinate 163,495,613 of NC_141700.1, forward strand.
GTCCCAAAATGGAAATGTTTGTCCTTTAGGAACATTGAATTCTGGTGGGTATATAGCTTCTCTGCTAACACCTCCTCATATTTTGAGATTTGTTATTCTATTAGTTCTTATAAGGAGGAAGGAAGTGGGTCGTTGTTGAATTGAGATGGCACGAGCTCGTTGGAGAGGAAATGATCATTAGAAAGTGATATTCACTGTCCTGCACAGAAGTAAACATGTTGTGTATATGCAACCCCCCCCCCTTCCTTGCCGTGCAGTGACTGTCCTTTGTGGCTTCTGCTGCTCTGTCATCTGTCCTCCTGTGATAGGCAATTGTTTCGTTTGACGCGTCTACTAGTAATGGGACTCCACATGGGATATGGTCTCCGAAAGAAAGAAATCCCTGAGCTTTCACGTTCATCACTGAGCTTAATAAATAACCGTATATTGCACAACAACTGTGAAGTGTTCTTGAAATGAGGTTCCGTAGAACTTTTTATGGGTGGAATTGTGTAATAAAAAGGGAGTTGAGTCACAGCAAAGTTCTATGTGATTGGTCAGTTCGTTGTTTTTGCTTGAATCAAGCAAGAAAAAGGCCTTTGAGAATAGTTCAGTTTAATTGAGGGATTGTGACTTCTCACCAGCTTCGCTTGCCCAATCTCTTGGCACCGCTTTGTGCTGGCGTGACATACCACCCATTTTTATGGACTGAGTTGCTGAGCACATGCCTTCTTCTTAAAGCAATATGATTTCATGCTTTCATAAAATGCATGCCTATTTGCATTCAGGGCGTTTATCATTTTAATCAACCTTTAGCTACAAATAGAAAAATATTGGTGACGTGTTGTTGCTCTGGTCCAACTTTTGTCAAACAGTTATAGTTTTATCGTCAAGTGCATTTTGAACTCCTTTAAGAAGTAGACTAGCATCTAAGTACTTCCATAAGGTCAGTCTATGGCGACAGGAAATCAGAGTATGATAAAGTCTGTGAAACTTAACAAGTTTTTGTCATGTGATTGGTTGTAGGTTGCAAAGTTCCACACAGAGGTATTCAAGGTAGCATTAAAGCTTCCTGAGAGGGACTTGTTTTTTCATGTTGTTTGTGAAATTTTAGTGTTGATGTAGCTGCAGGCTCTTGCCACTAATAAAGAATTGTCTAAAAACAAAACTATTTTTTGGTCTCAAAAAGCACACCTAGCCATGGTAGCCCCTTGCACTTAAGGAAACAACGTTGTCTCGGGATGTGTTCCTTGTGAATGAACAGAGTGCCTTCACTCACAGTGAAGTTGTCAGTTGGCTGAAGTAGGCTGACCCATTGCCCAGTGCTGTAGTGGGCGAAAGAAAAATGTGAATCAAGAAAGCTGCAGACCAATGGATGAAGAGAGCTGGATTAAAACCCTTATAATAGGCCTTCGCTTCCATAAGAAAATCACTTTTTGAGTTGCTAATAACTTTGGCATTGTTTGACAAAACTTTCCAGAAAAATAGCTCATATACCTCAGCTCCTTTTTGGAAAGTATAGGGGTGATCCACCAAGCGGGCCAGAGAAAAAGGGAGGTCCCAAAAATCCCCATGCATTTTCCATTGACATTTTTTAAAAGGGCTTTAGCAAAAACGACTGAATGGAGCACTAGTTATAGTTACTTTACTGCACGAGTTCAAGTTACTTGAGGTAATTATAACTGGTGAATTTCAATGTTTTTTTTTTAATTTAACATGGTAGATTTTAACTGACAATTTCACCTAACTGTAACATCACTCTAATCTGTTTGTTTTCAGTGCATTTCTAAGTCTTTTTTTACTGTAAAGTGATATATAAATACAATTCCTAACTTTAGCGGTACTTTAACCTTTGTTTTTTTGTAAGATACATATATTTATATATTGTGATAAAATCACAATGGCTGGGCTAGTGTTGGATCTAAAAATTCAAGAGGTTTATAAACTGCAGTGTCGTTCACATTGAGCCAAAATAGCCACCAAAACAAAATTACAAGCTCTTGCATGCTAATTAGATTCCAAACTCATTATCTGATTTCGGTTTGATAAATGTTTAATTTATTAGTATAGCATTATTTATATTTTCAAGAAACATCATAAAACCACTAGACCGATTTGCAGCAAATTAAAAAATGCTTTGTCTTCATGGTAAATTAATTTTTGATATGTACAGCGGTTTTCGGCATCTTTTTACATTATTTTCCTATAAGAATTTGAATGAGAAATTAATGCTTTTGTCCCTATTGACTAATCAGTGCGAAGTAGTTTACTTTGTTGGGAAAGATTTGTGTTTATGAATTAGTTTGATATATTTTTGTACTAACACCATTGCTTTTAAAAGTTATATTAGAAGGGAATGTAATGTAATGGTAATTGTATATCTTTTGTAATTGGTATGAATGGCATAAAACCCATGAGATAACTATTTTATCCAATGGAATCCAAGGAATTTCGTGCCTTAGTCTATTTGCATTCTAAGCCTCTCGTCAGTTTTTAAGTAGGATCTTGCTTTTGAAGATGCCCATCTTAACTTTTCGCAGGAAATATTAAAGATCATGAACATTGTATGAGCATCCAGTATCCCATTGAAAAGCCTTTCTCTTTTACATAGATGATGTTTTTGCCAGACAACATTAAACATCATCTGCTTAGGAATAACCAAACTGAACGTGTTTCCTGTTCCTTCTACTACAGTAACAATGTGACACATTAGTAAAAAAAAAGTAACTAAACATACAGAGTAATACATTCATCACAAGGCTCTAGCAGTATCTGCATATCAAATTGTCTTAAATTTCATCTCATGGTTTATTAATACAGTGCAAATAGAATAAGGAGCAAATCACTGCTTACACCCGCACAGATTCAAGGATGCAATCACTTTGTAGGGGAAAACAATTGGATCTGCGCAGACAAAGGCTGTCAATCAGATTTGTATTTGACTGCAGTTATTTAAACCTTGTGCTCAGATTCTGATGAAGACCTTTGTTTATTACTTGTACAAATGGAAAATAACCAGGCATAGCATAAATGATATGTCCATTTACAAATATGAACAAATAATGTATTACCTTTGTTCTAGAGGATTCGAGACATCCTGATCCATTTGTGGTTTCACCTTTGGTGACGCACTAATGTCATATTAGTCAGGTTCTTATGGCAAGAGAACTTGCCTGTGGGTATGGCTAATGCCTTCTACTTTGGCTGGACCCATAAACTCTGTAAGCTTGGTGAAAGGCTTTATCCTACATTGCTTAGGGGCTGGCTACAGCAGCTATTTGCTATGCATAGTGCCTGCTAAAAAGCCATGCTAAGAAGCCCTTCTGGGCATAGAACCCAGTGTAGGACATGACCAGCCAGTGGCGGTACTGAGTGCAGGACCTGGTAAAAGGCCACTCCTTTCCCAATTGTCTGAGGTCAAGACCTTCCCCCTCTATGTAATCAGCTGCTTGTTGACCCCCTTTTCACAGGCTTTCGCCACAGCAGGAAGAAGGGAGCTGGTACTATAGTTGCCTCGAATCAGTGGATCCAACAATGTTTTTTTAAGAAAGGCAACATTTTAGCCTGTTTCCAAACTGTAGGAAGATAGGCTTCTTGGAGGGATAGGTTAATCAATATGTTCACTTCAGGGTTAACAGTTTCAGCAACCAGGGCCAAAAGTCTGGCAGCACAAGGATCAGACGGAGAGCCTAATTTTAAGTCCTTAAGCACTCTCAGTGACTCCGGAAGATCGATGGGAGAGAAAGCCACCAAGGAGATTGTTACGCTAGGTAGCTTGTCCTGGGGCGAGGGCCTGATCGAAGCATAATTGCCTAGTGTGAAGAACGCCTGGATGGAACAATTTTTTTCAGCAAAACAATACGACAAATCCTCACACCAAGCATTGGAAGAATGAATGGGGAAAGATTCTGCACGGGGGCCGTAAAACTCCGGATGATCGGGAACATTTCTTTAGCAGTATTTCTAGCTAGATCAAGCCGATTAGTTCTGATAAGTTTGTTTACACCTTGAGTAATCGTTGAAGATTGCAGTGCTATTAAATATTACTGTCTATGTGGTCTATCTGTGCTTTCCAGAATTCCAGCTCCTCCACTTGTAAACTAATCCAACCCAAAATGTAGGAGCACAACTAGTGGATTCGTCGTAGAAGTTTAGTCAACTCCATTCTAGTTTGCTCCTCATGGCTCTGGTATTTCAGAAGGTGTGAATAACTTGCCACACATGCAGGGGTCAGAGTGAGAAGGTTAGTGGCTGAAAGTATGCTCAAGGACCAGAAAACAGATGGGGCATGAAGATGCCAATGGAAGGAGGGTGGATACAGCGCTGGAGAGCGGGTGGAAAAGGGTTAGGAAGAGGGGCACCAGAAGTTGAAGAAAGGCAGGCTGATGGGTAGAGAATACAGAGATACTCTTATGAGTGGAAAAGTAGATGTATGGAGGGGCGTGAACAGAAGAGAAAAGGACGTTGATGAAGACTGGAAATGGGAAGAGGTATGACTTCAGCAAGTGACTCGTTGGGTGACCAGGTGGTGATCGGAGTCGGAATGGGAAGGGTAGATAAGTGAATGGAGGAGTTTGATATTAAAAGGGATTGGACAAGGAACAGGTAGGCGTAGGACTAGGCAGAGGGAGAGAGAAGCTATTGGATTAGGCAAAAGAGCATAAATACAAGTTATTGGACGGGAGAGCCAACAGTAGGAAATTGTGCTGGTGGCATGATGGGAAGCTGATTACAGAATTTACCCAGTTGAGGGGCAGTAAGTCTCAATAAACATGTGAATTGGGTGTTCTGTAGAGGAGTAGTATAGAGGTCTTACCTGTGCTGGGGGGAAGAGGTACATGGAGGATAAGATATGAAAAAGACAATTAACGGGCCAATTTGAAGGCAGCGCCAAAAACGAATTTAAGACTTGGAGATGTTAAAAAAATCAATTTAAAACTCGTTGCAGGTTGCTTAAGAGTCAAACCGAGTGGGTGGTTTGGCCAAGCACAAGCTGGCCTTCCTTTTGGAATGGTGTGCACTAGCTCATGGATTTTATTACAGTCGATACTGGCAGTTAAATTTACCCAGTAGATCTGTATTTGGCCACAGACCATAAAAATATTCATTGTCTGATGGAAGAGCCAGCTGGCACACATGTGCCCTTTGAAGTTTGCTTGGCCTCCTTCTGGCACGTTCTATGATTAAAAGCTATTAGTAATACAATCAGCAGCATCACTGGAGGTTGAAAAGCAGCTTGAGTCCAGTGGTTGTCGTCTATTCATCAATCTTTATTAGAGCCGGGAAGTGGTTGGTTTTAGGGATGCTCTAATATTTCTTTGGCATTCTCACTGTTCATTTGTGATTGAGAGTGGCTTGTATAGTCCCTTTCTACAGATAGGACTCACTTTGGGTACTCACTTTTCTTGCCAGAAAGTACGGCTTTAAGTCTACTAAGGGGTCGATTCCGATCTCGGTTGGAAGGTCTTCGAATGCGATCCAGCCGGATAAAGGTAAGAGTCGGACGTGTGTTTCCCGACCAACTCGGACACCTGTACGAGCCAGCAAGTACGATGCGACTGTACACGTGTGTTCTGACTAAAGCATTTCTGGATCCAAACCCCTCTTACTGACTCGTACTGACACGATTCGCACTGCACAATGAAGACGTTTAAGACGTTTAGCGAGTACAATGTACGCGTCGGACAGCCGGATCGAGACTATGTTTCCGGCTCGCAAAACGTCCAGGAAGCTGCCTTTGGGGGGCCGTACAGGGTCCCCAATCACCCGCAGCCTTACAACATGGACACAGGGGGGACCCAAGGGTCTCCCCTACACAGGCATGTACGGTGCGAATGGCACCGACGCGTACCCACTGCAGGGGCGCCCTTTTGCGATACGTACCCATTCAGTCAATAGGAGCCAATGTACGCGTTGTATGACCGGCTCCCATTGACTTCAATGGGAGTCTGACCGAACTGATTCCGGCAGCATGCGGCCGAACCGTACTAGCTCGGTCGGACTGCAGGAGTCCGGCTCGGTCGGAAAACACTCCAGGTCTGGCTCGGTCGGAGAGCTTTCCGACCCAGAGCGGAATCGGCCCCTAAATATTCACTTGTTGTCCTCTTAGCGTGGAACAGCTAACTGGTAGTTCCATAGTTGTTTGGTTTGGACATTCCAATTCTTTTGTTTGCACATTACAATTCTAAGGATTTGAAACCAGTTTGCTGCTATAAGTACAGGATGTTACTTCTTGGATCTTAGCACTTCACATTGCTGCAGAGAGAACTTTGGACCTTTTCCAAGTATGCAATTGTGTGCGCGAGTGAGGATTCTAAAGCTCACTTGAGAGAAATATTTGATTCCGGCATTGAGCCTATTTGAAGGCTGGGGCTGTGGAAGCTCTACATACACAGAATTACCATAGTCTATACAGTGGTTTATGAGGATGTCAACTACCACTTCCTGTCACCTGCATGAGTGGTAGGAATTGAAGATGATCCTGGCAGGATCGGACTGCTGTGTCCATCTGTTCCTAGGCTGTCGTGGGTTCAAGGAGTGCTCTCAGGCTCTTGGGATGTGTTCCTAGCCGTTGGTCAAAGAACTGTAGTGGTGTGATTGGACATTGAGGGCAGAGGTTGTGTTGAAATTGAGGTTCACAATTTGCATTTTGAACCAGAATGTTTTGAAATTCGCGCTCTGCTCCTGTGTGATTCTTTTATCAAACGCCAGGCTGCAGCGAGATGTATGAACCCCACCAAGTGCGCACCACCAACTGCTAGAGCGACGATTTATTAGGAAGATTGTATTTCATTTAAACTATGTATGAAGTAACCATTTCCTTTTTAATAGAATCTGTGACCCTAAAATTGATTTCATTTTTATCATGACCCCCATATTCCTATTCAGAGTGCTCCGTATTTGGACGCAGTGTTCCGAACATTGTTCACAATTTTTAAACCCACTCTGTCTTGGCTCCCTCTATGCAGCTGCCAAGTAGCTAATTAGTCTCATTCACGCTGTCATGTCATTGACACAGTGGAAGTCATCAGTCCTTGGACGTCTGGCTTCCATTTTGGATAACTTGCCCTTTGTAATAAAATTGAAACCGGGCAGTGTCAATAGCACGCTGTATTTCAACAGCTGTATCCCCTACCCTGCATGCACGTTCCAGCGAGAAGCATTTAGCCATTTCTTCATTGGTATGCAGAACAACCTGTTTTCCAATGTAACCTTGTCTTTGCAGCAGACACTTTACTTAATGAATCCAGATTGACGCGTTCATGAATGATTGCTACGGTTGGGCTCGGCCTGCCATTTTGGTTTACGTTCTGTGGTAATATTTTTCCCTGATCTGTACAGTGCATTTTATATGTTTTTTCTACCATCACCTAATCTGCATGCTCAATTAATGGTCTTCACACCTCTTACTAGATGATTTTTGTCCTTCTGTGTTCCAGGAGTTGCTCTCCAACTTCTTTCAGTGATTTGAACATTTCTCTGCAATTAATCTACCTCCATCTGTGAGAGCCTGTAATGCTCAAGTTAGTGTGGATTTGCACTCCTCACCAAACAAGGTTTTATCTTGAAGTATTGACTTATTGTCTACCCGCACTTATTCATACAATTGCAATCGTTATTAAAAGCCCAGTTTTTGTTATACAAAATCTTTTATGGCCTGGCGTGCTCAAAAATATCCACTATAAATATCCTGTCATGGTAAGTAGATGTTGACTTGCGGAGAGTAAATCTGTACTTCAATATCTATCTATCTATATAGATATATATCTTGACAATATATTGGCACACTATAATCTGGAGTCAATATAAGTGTAGGTGCATAATATTGACCCAAGTGCTTTGACACTCAACCCCATACAGAGGCATGGCGTATACCTTGTGGTGGTCTGGCGATTTAATTATATAGGTAAAAGAGTTGTGGTGAGTCCAGAACTCGAGGTTTCAGCCTCAAAGCACATATTCAAGTGAAAGTGGCTGTACCATTGGAAAAAACTGGCTAGGGTGGAAGATAGGCTCTGTGTGATGTGTGCTGAACCAAATGAGCTGCTTAACATTATGGCAGTACAAAACGTTTCATTCCTATTTTACATCTGAGTGTAAATGCACAATATAAGCACAGAGGTATTAAGCGACCCACCTATATACAGAGCTGCTTGGTCAGGTGGTTTTAAGACATACATGCTCTTGACTTCCTGGTCTCCTGGATAATGTCCTCAGTGATGGCCTCAGGCTGAAAAGACCAACAACTTTGCAGTGCTAATAAGATATTTTCGAGATGGTACCCCTATAAATGGATGTATTCGTAATTTAAACAGGCTATGGTGCCTGAGATTGGGCAAAGCAGGGGACATTGTCAGCATGGATCAGTCTGAAATTTAGGATTTATCTCATTGTTTTTAGTCGAGTGGATTTCAACAAAGTCTGGCAGTTTTTATGTTCTAGATTTTCAGTATGCTTTCAGAAGCTGGAAGAGGTTTTGCCTGCCTCAAATGGTGAGCAGAGACCCTTTGTCTTGTTTCCTTGTTTTGATACAATATTCTCTCATGATATGTTATGTGTATTTGTAAAGCGCACGATCACTTGCGAGGGTTTTCTGGCAAAGAGCAGGTTTGTGTGCCGAGACCCGCCTAGGGTATGTTGGTTAATTGAAAAGCCAAGTCTTCAGCTTCTTGCAGAATTCAAGAAGAAAGCAAGTGGCCATGATGTGGAGTGGGAGGTTGTTCCACACTTTTGGAGCGATATAAGAGAACTCCTGTCCTCCTGATGTAGTTTTGTTTATGCGTGGGATGTGTGTGAGGGGTCCTGTGAATCAAATGTGTCTGTATGGTTGGTGGAAGTAGTTGTGACTGTTTGGGTATGTGGAGCCTTAGTTGTGTAATGCTTTGAATGTGTGGGAGGAGTCTGTGTATTGGGAGTCAGTGGAGCTGAGCTTCGTGTGGTGGTATGTGCGTTCTGTGTGGGAGGTTGAGGATGAGTCTGGATGTCAAGTTCTGAATGGTTTGTAATCTTCTAGTCAGTTGCTTGGTGTTCCCGTAGTGTATCTTGCTGGTGACTAGGGCGTGACTGACAGTTTTTTCTGGTGTTGCTTGAGAGCCATTTAAAGATTTTCCTCGGCATCTTCAGGGTGTGGGAGCAGGAGGCAGTGATGGCGTTGACTTGTAGTCATGTCCAGTTTCCTGATGATGATTCTGAGATTCCTGGAGTGGGTGCTGAGTGTGGGTCTGAGTTTGGCCGGCCATCAGATGGAGTCCCATGGCAAGGTGTTCTTGCTGAAGATCACTATTTGTCTTGTCGGTGTAGAGCTTGAGACAGTTAGTTGGCTTTTATCCAGTCAGTGGCTTTGGTCATGCAGACAGTGAATTTGTTTATTATGTTGGGGGTCTTGTTCCGCTGCAGCGCTAAGGGGGCGGGGGGCCGCGCGGCGCGCCCATGCTGGTGACGGAACCGCTCCATCACCAGCCGCGGTCGCGCTGTGCTCATGACGGAGCGGTTCCGTCACGGCCCCGCCCGCTTAATGGAACTCTCATCACAGGCGTGGGATCCGTGCCACGCAGGCGTGCCGAGCGGGCCGTGACTGAACCTCTCCGTCATCAGCACAGCGCGACCGCGGCTGGTGACGGAGCGGTTCCGTCACCAGCAGGGAAGGGGTTCATTTTGAAGTTATTTACATTATTTCAAACCGGTAAGTGTCAAATTAGATGCAATTAATTGCCTGTGTTCTTACATGACAAAACTTGCTATGATTCAGCTGTAAGTTGTGAGTAATAGTCTTGGTAGGGATGCATACTCTGCCAAACGTGCTTTTTAAATTTGAAATGTATCTGTCCACTAGTGCATCATGTGTATTGAGCAGGAATTGACTGATCCGAGTGTCCAAAATATTGGTATTCCTTATTTCTACCTACATTTGAAATCGGGGTCTGGCTCCTTCAAGACCAAAAAGGATGTTGGGTAATATTTGGCTCATAAATGGCTTCTCCTGCCGAATCACCTCCATCATTTCAACCAGTTCTGTTGCAGAACATTTTTTGAATTTTGAATGCTTGAGACGTGGACGTGGTGGACTAGGTGAACACCGTCTTAGGTTATCAGCACTCTGAGATCGTGAATCTTTTTAAGCTATTAGTAAATTCCACAGGCCTTAAAAATATTCTAAAAAGACACTTCCCATTTTTATCTTTAGAACAATATTTTTTGGATTCCTTATGCCATGTTTCCAAAAGGTGTGGATGTTGCAGCTTTAATAATTTTGTGACATGTTTTAGGTATCTGTTCTCCCATTTCAGCATTTAAATTTGGTCATTGATCCATCATTTCCTATTTTATTATAGAGTATCTTTATCTGCCCAACCATTGGTGCCTCTATAAAATTCTAATAAATATTATATGTTAATATGAATGAATGAATGAATGAATAACTTGAGATTAGGGGGGAATGCAGTCAAACGCGGTTTACTACATACCCCATCCCCGCCCCTCCTAATTCTTTCACCTCAAAAGGCAGCCCCGTACCCAGCGCAACTGCCTTTTAAAATCCAATGATCACGCATTACGAACGCGATCACGCGTTGCGGTTTCCAACATTTCTGACCTCTTTTTTTCTGTCAGTGATCTTGCCGGTTGCCAGGCAACCAGAACGATATTCCTGCAGATGCTCATGAGGGAATCATTTTAGTTCCGTTTCGTTTTTCTTTTCTCTTTTTGTACATTTTTAAGTGAATTGATGCGAGTTTAAAGAAAACACAGATACCCATGTCAAAACTCTGTAATTACATGGTTTCCACAGGCCATATAATTAAATACGTGTCTTTCGCTGAAGGAGTAACTGTGTTGTCATGTGCAGTGTTGTCAAATATTACCTCATTGTGCAGCTGCAACCCAAGATGTGTTTGGCAGGTCCATTTGAGGAGCACAAGCAAAGACCCCCATATTGCAAGGAATTCGTACAACCGTCTCAGTTAATTAAACTTTACACTGAGGATTTTTCTGCTAGTTTTGATCTGCTTTTGCAGCTTGTTTGTCTCGTGCTTCTGGAATGTGTAAATTAATGTTTTATTTTCATTGCTGAAAATTGGTGTATTCCGGTTGACCTAGAAGAGCCAATCAGATTAAAATAAAGACTAAAACCTCTGATAAGTGCAGACTTTGACGTCACATCTTAGAAAGGCGGATTCCTCTGCACTTACTTCGTACGCGGAGTAGGACTGCTTTAATGCTTAAAACAAACTTTTCAGAAACTAAACATACAAGCAACCTTTTTTTGTGTTTTAGTGGAAAGGTGTGTTGCTTGAGGACAGTGGTGTGCTTTGTTTTACCAAAAGTATGATTGTGCATGGTTGTTTCCTCCAAAGACGATATTTAGTCGGATATATTTTATTATTATAATGCTGAAAGTGTTTAAGGGAACATTTTATGCGCCTTAAAACAATGAAAAGGGCTGCAGACGAGGCACGGTCTACTGTGTTGCAAGAGGCCTATCACAAAATCCAGCCACATTTTTAAACTTTCCTGCAGATGATGCTTGTTTCACATGCATTTTAACAACCATTACAGACACTGAGCAGCGCTCTGTATTTATTCTTTGTTACTTTTTCTTTCAAAACCAGTTCCCTGGTGATAAACATCCAAAGATAGCCCTGTAAGGTCTAGGTTCATGTAATAAGGACAACACAGACCATAGTATTTAGTCCTGGTAACTGGCTTAGTGCCCGTGCGCCCAGCCCCTTTATTTGCAGGGTCACCTGACCGGTGATGCTTTTGACGGATTGGTGTGGGGTGAGCGTGGAAGCCAGCCCTTGGGGAGTGACTGGTTACAAGTCACTTTCAGTGGAACACTAGAACGAGTCCAAGAGGACTCTACAGACGCAGCAGGTGGACACTAAGATGCAAAGCGTAAAAACGCAAAGCGAGCCCCCATGTACACCTTATCAGTTACATAATAACTTTGATGCTGTCAGAGAGCTAAATTTCTCTTCAGCTGCACCTAAAAGCGAGTGCAGTGGTTGAAAGTGTGTAACAGCATCCTTTGCACTCTTTTTTGCTGGCGTGGCTCTATTGCTAAACTACCGTTGTGCAAAAAGGCAGCAGTTCGTATGCCCTGATAGGACTGCACAGGGAGTTTTTTTCAAGCGCGCTTTTAATCCATAAATTACCGATGACCTAATTAACTCAAGATTGTTGGAGCGCAGGAAGTTGCAATAATACCTCAGATAGCTTGATGTAACCATAAGTAAAGATATGTAAATAGGCATGGATAAGTGGAAGGAAAAATCATGTGTGGCTATTAAAAGAACTTCATTGATTCTTTTGAGGAACGGCGTGAAGAACCTATGCGAAGAAGAGTTGCCACGTCAGAGAAAACTGCATGCAAGAGCAGTAATTTTCAGGTTTGCTACTCTGACTGAAGCCATGTTCATATAGGCCTTCCGCTGTTCTCATTTGAATGGATCCCACAATATTGATCCACCTTCGCCTTTCAAACCTGGCAGGTGGCTCATGTAGTCCACAAATGACATCACCAACACTGCAAATCTTTCTTCCCCTACAAAATCCCACATCTATATTTTATTGAATTCATTTATATTTACAAGCAAGAACATTTCAAACAAACTTTTACAAACATCTCTTACATATGTTGATTTAAAGGGACACCAACATCTAAAGCAGGTGTTCGGTGTAGGTTGAGGAGAGGCGAATCCATGTCATATTTTCACTATACCCGTAAGTATAGGCTAAAGACCCAGAAAGGCTACAATACTATTGGAATGTAAATTGTGGCACTCCTAAATCATCCAGCCACTGGCCAAGTTTCTATACTGACAACACGCATCCGCAAACTGATTGTGCGTCAGTGGTGGAAAATGTAATTTATTAGCAATAAATACAAATGCAAAATCAGGGAAGAGCAGGCCTAGATGCGAAGATTTATCTCTGCCAGGTTCCAGCACAGCTCCTTTCTCAGTGCCAGGCGAAGTGGCTGAAGACACAAGAAGGTTTCGAGGCTGCGAGAACTGTGTATCAGAAACCATTAGGTACACATGGGGAACGCTCCATCTGCTCTGGATGGCTTGCTGATCCTGTAAATAGAAGTTCTCAGCAGCTGCTCTCCCATTGCCTATTCTGCCACTCAAGATACAGCTTGCTGCACACTGCATCGGATATGGGCCTGTACAATCCATGCATTCTGTATCACTCAAAGCATCTCCTTCAGGGTGGAGAGGCATGTGCAAGACAGTAGAAATAAGGAAAGTCATGCAGTATAACCAGTGCTGTCCAGTGTTACTCTTGAGCGCCACCCTTAGGTTGAAACGATTAGAGCTGCCCAGCAAGGAGGCCTGGGAGCGATCGTGGACAGGTGTGTCAGGCTGTTTATCCCCCCAGTTCATACACCACGTCAAGAAAATGCCCCCTAGACAACAAATCATTTTTACATGGGTTAAATAATCCCCTCATAAAAAGGAGAGCATAGGAAACAGTTGAAAAGAGCAATGTATATGTTCCATTACATTTGTATTATATATACTTTCAGTAGTGTTTATATCTGCCATACAGAGCTCCGAAATTACATTTTGGAGGTATGATAAAGTCAGGGTATACAGAAGTTAAAGTACTCTTTTTTTGCTTTGTATCACTCGTACATTTTGGAAGTTTTTCTTTGGAAGTCTTGATTGCATAGTCAAAAAATGTCAAGAACTACTGCAACATTTTCAAGCACTCTAATCTTTTTAGTAGTTAACAGTACTCTCTATTCTTGTGCTAACTGAACAAAACTTTCTAGTTGAAGCTTACAGTGGCCTATCTTGATATGTTAGCCAATACATAAAGAAATGATCTAAAAAGTGCATAACCATGCCACAGTTCTCACAATCCATTCCAGAAAAGGAACCCAATGTTTCAAATATCGAGCAAGATGTAATGTAACACCAATTTAGCATACATTTATCAAGAAATACATTGTCCCTAAATATAGCAGGAGAAGAATTAAATAGTCCATATTTGTTTTATGAAAAGCTTAAAGCAAGAAATAGTGTGTGAAGTAGCAGAATTGACTAATGATTAGGTGCACAAGCAGAGTTGGTGTACTAACTCCTGGAAAATATTCAGGACCTAACGCTAGGATCCAGCAAAGACCTCTGTGTGGGTGTGATCTGTTGTAGAAGTTATGTCATCAGGTATTTTGGAATAATGGGGTATCCTAGTTTACGTTAGAGTTATAAATGATTACCTGTTGGGTGAAAATCTGGGATAAACTGCTATACCGACCATCACATCAAATACTATATCCTCCAAATACTCGAATTTCCGTTGTTCTTTTTTAAACTTGTGCTATGATTACTGTTTAAGATTATGTACGCTAAATGTTAATTTAGTCTCTTGAAAAGTGAAAACCCGACTTTACAGCTGTGTAGCAGATGTATGTAAGGGTCTTATAAGTTCCAGAATAAGGTTTGTAAAGCACATTAAGACCTATCCATAAATATGGGATTCTGATGATCATATGTCATTAAGTTCAAAATGAGCCTATGAACCCTATTTTGAGGTTCATGGTCTGTATTAATCCCACCAAAGAAGTTTGAAAAAAAAATATGATTTGTACCTAAATGTTCTACCCATTTGTGCACCAACTTCCCACTTTCTGACCAAAGCAAAAACTTCATCAAAACAGAGTTTCCCTAATGAAATCATTGATTTAATTACTAATTGGCCCAGATAAACTATAACACAATTGTGATTCTGCTTCCGTTGTTTTGCAAATAATGCCAGCGAAATAAAAGTTCTGTAACAGCTAAAAGTTATTAGGACCTGCCTTTGTGTCTCCTCAAACCTCAATTGTTAATTTTGCAAGAACAAAGTCATCATGTAAAAAAGTACAACAATAGTGCTACATTTCCCAGCTCTTCTCTCTTGTGACGTTATAGAATATTTTAAAACAATGTATTAAAACTTCTAATTAAAGCACAGTTCGTCTAGATACAGGGCTAGCTAATTCTTTAAAATCTATATCCTAATTGGAGTAAACCTTTTTCTGAGGTTCCATTGGATTTTACCCATGCTCCTCTTCCATTGTTATGCCCACCCCTTGTCGCCTCAAAGTAGTGAAGCAGTGTCTTCCTCCACAATGTGAATATTTGTTTCTGCCTTTTATTAAATAACCAACAAGCAGAAACACTCTAGATTCCTTATTATGTTGCATTTTGCCACCTCTCCCTGTGAAAGAAGTTAGTAAAAGTTAGTAATGGTAATCCTGTGGCTGCAAGTTAGACTATTATCTAAATCATTTCAAACTTTACATTTTCCTTGAGATCTTAAAGCCTCGTCATACTTGCATCATGCCACACCTGTAAAGCTCATGTGTGCTTGCCTAATCACTTCCATATAACGAAACACAGATGCGCCCCAGGTGGTTTTCTTTTACAATTACACTAGCATAAATTGCAGATGTCTAATTATCAGCAGATGCCAGTACGTTTGATCTGTTGGCTATCGCCTTTTCTTGTTCCGTTAGCACATCATTTGACTTTAGTTTCCTTTGAAGTAACTTCAGAATCTTGATGTATTCTTTGCCCACATACTTTCTATTGTTGCTATCATTCAACGACTCCTTAGAGGCTTTGCTTCTCCCTTGAAATGCAACCAGTTCAGTTGCCTTTATTCAGTTTTCTTTAGATAACCTTCCTAACACAGCTTTATCAGCACTGCTTTCTCTCTTTGAGCTGCAACACTCTTAATCAAGGTGTTGGATTTCTGTAAAGCAATGGACTGCTTAAAATGCTTCAAATGCATTTTGTCAAAGTATCCCACCACATTCTTTTAAATTTAATCTCTTCTATTATTGACACTGGTATGTAAGTGAAAAAGCAGAGGTACCCCTTAACTGAAGTCAAGGGAAATGGGGTTCACCAACCAATATAAAACAGAGATTCCCTTGAACAAGGTCATGTACATAAGCACCATAAGTGGAAAAAAGCAATAACTATAACAAGTAAATCTAAAGTAAAAAACTGACAATTTATTGTATACAGTAAAATTAAAAAAGCAGAAAACATAGTAAGCTGCTTGACATAGGTTAAAATAATTATAATAATAAAATAACAATCCCACATTCAATATTGACCAGCAATATTGCTAAGAACAGACAGAAAAATAGTAAGACATACAATTTGTGCAATACAAGGTGTGTGTTCTGATATTCTTTTTAAGGCACCGGTGTTATGCACTTTAAGATTGTACTGTGTCAACAACAGTGTCTGAGCCTCGAATCACACTGCACTAGGGCGTTAACGCGTTTCGGTGGTTTGTTGAAATTCTATCCACCTTTATCAAGACAAAGAATCAGTTTCTGTCGTAGTGTACATATGTTCCTCTTAGGTGCGAAGGACCAATCTATAGTGATAGTGCAGACGTCCTCTGTAATGACGTTATTACTCAAACCGCGGATGTTCATGAACAATTTTCAAGCTTGGTCTATATTAATGTTCCTTATCCGTAAATTGCTAAAAATTTACAGCAGACTGAGCCGAGTTTGGTATGACATATGATTCCTTCTGTCCCTTCTGTAGTGACTTCTATTTGTGCCTTGCTGATAAGTCTACCTGTTAAATTGGGTGGCAGTATAGTGCCAAACTTTCTTGGTACACGGCGCTTTACTTTCAATCGCGTTGTGTGGGACCAGAGGCGCCTAAGTCATGCCCCAGAGACATGAGTATTCGTTCCCTCTACGTCTACTGTCGGCTGCACGCTTCTCTGGTCATAATCATTCAATGCCTGATTATGACCAGAGAAGCGTGCAGCCGACAGTAGACGTAGAGGGAACGAATACTCACGTCTCTGGGGCATGACTTAGGCGCCTCTGGTCCCACACAACGCAATTGAAAGTAAAGCGCCGTGTACCAAGAAAGTTCGACACTATACTGCCACCCAATTTAACAGGTAGACTTATCAGCAAGGCACAAATAGAAGCCACTACAGAAGGGACAGAAGGAATCATATGTCATACCAAACTCGGCTCAGTCTGCTGTAAATTTTTAGCAATTTACGGATAAGGAACATTAATATAGACCAAGCTTGAAAATTGTTCATGAACATCCGCGGTTTGAGTAATAACGTCATTACAGAGGACGTCTGCACTATCACTATAGATTGGTCCTTCGCACCTAGGAGGAACATATGTACACTACGACAGAAACTGATTCTTTGTCTTGATAAAGGTGGATAGAATTTCAACAAACCACCGAAACGCATCGATGCCCTAGTACAGTGTGATTCAAGGCTCAGACACTGTTGTTGACACAGTACAATCTTAAAGTGCATAACACCGGTGCCTTAAAAAGAATATCCGAACACACACCTTGTATTGCACAAATTGTATGTCTTACTATTTTTCTGTCTGTTCTTAGCAATATTGCTGGTCAATATTGAATGTGGGATTGTTATTTTATTATTATAATTATTTTAACCTATGTCAAGCAGCTTACTAGGTTTTCTGCTTTTTTAATTTTACTGTATACAATAAATTGTCAGTTTTTTACTTTAGATTTACTTGTTATAGTTATTGCTTTTTTCCACTTATGGTGCTTATGTACATGACCTTGTTCAAGGGAATCTCTGTTTTATATTGACACTGGTATGTGCCTTTAAAATTATTTATAGAATCTCTCTCACCGGTCAGTGGACAAAGATTCAGTCCATCTGGCCTGGATTTCTTGGCACCTCATTGTCCCTTCTTCCTCTATGGAAGCTATGTTTAAACTTGATCAGTTAATTTTTTTCTGATGTAGTCCAGCCTTCCTTTGCTGATCTATCTACTTGTAGATGCCTCATGCAATTATTTTGGGAGCAACTGCACTGTCTCTCATTCATGACACCTGCAACTTTTCCATGAATTTTTATTCAAAGGATGTATGCGGTAATCAAATTAAGATTCATTCACTTCATTAACATTCTGATTCGGGATCTTTTCATCTTTCCAATTTGCATAATCTTGAACTTTAGGTGGCACCTGTCTGGGTACTTGTAGTGTATATTCAGATATTTACGCATGACATAAATCACCATCTTTAATCTGTCCTGGTAGAGCTTGTTTTTCAAATAAATCAGAATCATCCCATATTAAACCCTTAAATGAATTGTTTACTTTCACCTGCCACTTGCTAACGTCCTGGATGTTACCGCTTACTCTAGAAATATGTACATAAAGTCCGATTAGTTTATCATTTTACATTTTTAAATCATTCAGACTGCCCAGAATCTTTTCTTTTCCCTGTGTTAGCCCCTTATAAATGTTCACATTTGGTGACACCTTACCAGCATTGTTTTCAGATTTAGTAACTTATCACACGTTTTTATTGCCACTGTTGTGGTCATGGTGGATCTTTGCACAAATTACTATTCATAGTTCCGACAGACATCACAAAAGAGTTTGCCCAAGAAGGGCCCTGCATTTTCTTTTCTTCAGAAGAGGTTTAGTGTACCCATGCTACTTTGTTCATATAATAAAACAGCTGATTTCTCCCCAGATGATGGGTGTTCTTTCCCTTTGGGTGTTTGCTGCAATTGCTTAATTCTAAAAGCGGTGCCTTTCCTGCATTAGTCAGGGCAAGTTTCACAGCCTGTCAGTAATTATAAACATACACATGCAAAAAAGTTAATCATTACAATGATAACTCCCAAGGCAACTCTTGTTTTTTTTTTGTGAGTGCTGATCAACTTTAATGCTGCAAAAACCTTTCCCTCAGTCATGACTACAGACTTCTTGCACAATCCAAACCTTGGCAAGACCCTCAGGAAAACCTGTTTTCTGGGATCAACTGGTGGGAAACCACCAAGCCTCGTGGCACGCATTTGCTTGTAGGACCTTTGCTCTACCCCAACCACTCTGCAGTGAGAACACAGTGCTTTAGTCACTCTGGGTTTCCCTTCAAAGTATTGACCAGTTTTTCTGTCTTTCCACAGGCCTCAATTACTGTGGCTTTTTTCCCCATCTGCTGTCCTTTATCACTTGTTATCTTCTTCATGTCCCTAGCACACATTCTCCTTACTGCCTGCTACCTTTCTGTGTCTGGCAGTTTCTTGTGTTGCTTAAACGATTTCTTTGCCCCCTCCGCTGTCTTCCCCACTCTTCAAAGACCCACCATACTATTTGTGGTAAGTGCAGCTCCTTGTTATTTCAATTCGAGTTTTTGGGCAATTTGTTTTTTACAGTAAGTGCTAACGACTCTTTGCCATTTCACTCGTAAATCTAAATCATTAACTCTCATTGTAGTACATTTATTCTGGGTGACCATATTAGGTGGAACCATAATTCTTATGGCCCTCTGAGGCACTTGCATTTATTATGCTCATTTTTGGCAACAGGTTAACTCCCACAGTGCAATTGGCATATTGGGTGGCTGTGGCACTAATGGTAACTCTGACAGTAGAGTGAATGCGACAACTAGTATCAGCAATAGTTATTCACTTTTGGTGACTGAAGGGATTGGAATGGGTGTCCGCTGTATCAACATGTATTGGTGGCTCCTTTTGTGAACAGTCACAATGCTTGTGGATGCTCATTGGCAATTGAGCCGTATGAGGTCACAAGCAAAAAAGCTAAGTTTACATGGGTTTAAATTGCTGTAGAAGTATGTTTTAGGTTTAGTTAATGTATAAGTTTAATGATAAATATGTTTAACTTAATTTAGTAGCAAATTACATTTAATAAATATTAAAATAGAGTGAATTAAAAATATAGGAATATTAATCCAAATGTTTATTTTTTGTTTTTATTTGACATAATAAATAAAATAAAATAAAATACGAAATATATGCAGATATATATATATATATATATATATATATATATATATATATATATATATATATATATATATATATATATGATTTTTAGGGGTCAGTGGTGGGGATAGGTTCAAGGTTAAGGGGGGGAGCGGTTTTTCAGGATTGTGCGGGTAAGGATTTTTAAAGTTTTAGGGTTTAAGGATATATTTTTTCTTATTCAGGGGTTAATGATGTGTTTAGGGCTCAGGGATTTTTACTGTTTGGGGGTAGTAGGTTTTTGGGTTTAGGGGTTGTATGGGTTCCGTGTTAGAATTCTGAGGAATGTTTTGGTATTGGTGCAAGGTTTTTTTCAGGATTAAGGTGTTTTTAGTTATTCTTTCGAATTTTAGGGTTCAGAAATATTACTTGAAATTTTTTTATTATTTAAACCTTACTATTATTATCTTACTATTAATACTATAGCTATTTTATTTAGTAGTATTATCTTTGGTTAATATTATTACTCTTTGAATAAAATGTACATTTATGCTAAAATGTTTAGAAATATAAAAGTACATATATACCCAGATATTCCTCATTTCTGCGGTGATTGCCAGCTGGCTCCTGATAGTCATTGGTCCCTGGCAAATGATGGGACCGCCCTCACCGCCTAAACTCCAAAACAACAACTGCTCACATTTCAAGAAATTTGGCACTCCTGAAACGGTTAAGTAAAGATTTTTTGGGGGGTGATGCGAGCTGAACCGGTCTACGTTTTTCAGCTTCAAGGGAAGCCTTGGTAATGATATTTGACACCATTTTGAAATTCATTAAAATACACCCACAGTGCAAAACGTCATCATAGATAAAAAAACGACTTCTTTACAATCATTATAATATGCATATTTGATTTCAAATTAATTACGTGGCAAACTACATCATTGTTATCAATCATTAATTAATTACTTTTACAAATGTCACAGCTAGCATTCTGATCATTAATCTTGTTCAATTACATAATCAATTTTTACACACTAGTACATGGTCACCACAGGGGCATCGGAACGTTGTTTTTCCATTATTACGTGGGCTGTATGGCCATTTAATTAGTGGATACCTGCTCCAGCCACTTAAAATCACAGCACTGCTTACCTCCTTGTGCTAGTGTGCTACTCTCAATTCAGTAGTACTTACTTGCAGAAGTGCTGGCACTTTCACGATGTACTCTACAAATCACCATGTGCACCTTGCCAATTCTAAGACTTTGATTAACTATATTCGATTCCCATCTTGTAATTTTCCTGAAGATTAGTCAGTGTTATTATCCTAAATGCTCTGTGACCACTAATTAAATGGCCACACAGCCCCATAATAATGGAACAACAATCAGTCCGATTCACCTCTGGATGACCATGCACCAAGGTGTAAAAAACATGATGTAATTATAATGATTATAATGCAATCTGTGATATTTATAAGTTTAATGAATTAATTATTTATAACAGTGATGTACTTTGCCACATAATTAATTTGAAATCGAGTATGGATATTGCAATGATTGAAAGGAAATCATTTTCCATTTTTTATAATGATGTTTGACCCTGTGGGTGTATTTTAATGAATTTCAAAATGTCGTCGCACATCATACCCAAAGCTTCTGTTGAAGCCGAAATGCGTAGATGGGTTTACCTCGCATCATCAAATAAAAATCTTCACTTTAACCATTTCAAGAGTGTCGGTTCTTCTTGCCAAGCATGCAGGAGTTGTTTGTTATTCACAAATATATAATTCTATGTTTTTATTCATAAATCTATTACACACTTAAAACGTTTAATTATGCAATGTAAAGGCTCTCCCTATGTAAATACTCCCAATCTAAAGGTAATTAGCACAATAAAATAACTTGTGATGTAAAGCCATGTGAAGTAACAACCTATATTCCTTATCTCTACCCCAAATAGACAGGCACATACAAGTGTTTTTATTCGGAGCTTTTATGATTATATTTTGTAATCGAATAAAGTATTATTGAATTGAATTGACAGGCACATACAATGACTGATCTTTCAATCAATTGATCAATCAATCAATCAGGGGATTGTAGGCACTCTACTCACCTGGGGGGGAGGGGGTCGGGTGTCCGCAGATCCGTTTAGCCAAAGAGCCAGGTCTTGAGAGTCTTCCTGAAGGTGTTCAGGGAGGGGTCGCGTTTGATGTCTGCCGGTAGCTCGTTCCGGGTCTTGGCCGCAATGTGAGAGAAGGATCTTCCGCCTGCTCTGGCTCTGTGGATGCGCAGGGTTTTGGACAGTGCAAGGTTGGAAGATCGGAGGTCTCTTTTGGGTACGTGGAAGTTGATTCTGTAGATGAGGTATTTGGGTCCGTTGTTGTGTCGGCATTTGTAGGCCAGAGTGAGGATTTGGAAGGTGACTTTTCTCCACGGGGAGCCAGTGGAGTTTTTGCAGGTGTTGGCTGATGTGTTCGTGACGGGGGATGCTAAGGACAAGTCTGGCGGCGGTGTTCTGTATAGTCTGGAGTTTGGGGAGTAGGGACCTGTTGATGCCGGCGTAGCGTGCGTTTCCAAAGTCCAGTCTGCTGGTGATGAGTGCGTGGGTGACTGTCTTCCTTGACTCAGGGGTGGATCTTTTACAGTCATATGGTTATTTATTGTACAATGCTTGTTTACATGAATATATCAGAATGATTATGGTCATTATAAACAACTCAGCATAAAATATGCAAATCAGAGCATAGGTTAAGAAAGCTATATGGTCTTATAGAGCAAAGAGGGATCACTCGTGCTAAGCTCCTGCTTTGCTACACAAATGTGCAAACAATACCGCAAGCAGAAGCAGACGTAGGCTACGTAAGCTAATGCTTCTTTTCTTTCTTCTATCCAAGACAGATCTCTACAATGTCATCTTTCCCTGCATCCCTTCTTACAAAGCATGCATTAGAGAAGTGAAACATCTCCCTTCACTGCTTTTTTAGTTTGAACTGTCAGAAAAACATGGAGTTTCGAAACTGAAAACATGAAGCTCAAGCACACATTGGTTATGTTTCATGCAAATAAACGTTTTTACATGTGTAGTTGCATCTTGGCATACAAGAGCCTTGCCACATGCGTTTCTAGAACTTTGCATGACTTGTGGCCAACATGACGTATCCAGTTAATATCAACCTGAAAACATTTGCATGAAGCTGAAAGTTCAGACCATCGCTATTCATCCGCTTCAGAGGAAGGCTCTCTAAGAAGTGCACGTTTCCATTTGATGCACCTTTTGTTTGGGGTGCTGTTTGGGGACTTGACATTATTGTTATACAGTTGTTAGATCAGGAAATTCCCTGTAATTATGCGGCACACACCAAAACTGCTCTTCTAAAGACAGGGGCGGCTGGTGACATTTGAAAGTGGTGGGGCGTAAATACTGCACTGTGGCGAGCAGACATCACCAACCCTGCACTGTCACAGACATCACTCACCCTGCACTCACACAGGCACACTGCTGACCCTGCGCTCACACAGACATCACCGGCCCTGCACTGTCACAGACATCACTCACACAAGCACACTGCTGACCCTGCGCTCTAGCCTACATACCATTGCTTAATACCAAAACTGTTTCCAATCAGCTGTTGGGCTTTGAGAAGGCCACAGTCTATATAAATTATGCCATTCCCTGGCTGTGCAATATTCAGATAAGGCCTGGCCTTCACTGAAGAGGTTTGCAGGACACACCCCGTACGAAGCACCCAAGAAAAGCAGAAGATGTTTCCCCCCGAAGATGTGTCTGAACCAGACTTAAATACCCTTTTGTGGTTATTATGCTGCACCATGTGATTGATGATGGAAAATGCGAGAATTAGAAGGAGTTCTATTACACATTCACTAAAATATGCTACATATTATAATGAAGTAATACATGATATTTGAGCAATTGGCGCACCATTAAGCTATAATAAATCAAGCAATATATGATAAATGTGCATTTGATACTAAATGAAACGTACATTTATAAATGAAAATGATGCACTGGAATATATGAATACATGGAAACGCATACATTGCACAAGGGTCTAGGGTCACGTGCTTTATAATCAGAAGCAAAGATAGTACCCTGAGCTGCGGCAGCACTAGTACTAGCAACACCCCCCACCCCCAGCTCTCTCAATGCAGCGCCAGGGCACAGTTAATCCTCGCCCGCAGCACGCCCATTAGGAGACCGAGGGGCTCCTAATGGGCATGCGCTAACAAGTTAAAACACAAGTGCGCATGAGTGGGCACGGTGCGAAAATTCGCCCTCCGTCCCCACTCATGCGCACTTGTGTTGTACTGCTGCCTGCTGTCCCCATGTCTGACAATGCATGTCAGTCAACATGACGCCAGACCGCAGTCTGACGTCATGCTGGCTGGCATGCATTGTCAGTTCTCCCTCAGCGTCGGTCTTTAAACTTAAGTAAACTATTCAGTTTAGTTAAGTTCTGAAACGTCGGAGCTTCGGGCGGGGGGGCTACGCCCCCACGCCCTAATGGACACACCGCGCCTGTCTAAAGATTAACCCAGGATTCACCATCTCTGGTTCCCAGCTGAAAAGAACATTCTGGCCATTGCTTAGCTTTTCTGTATCTTTCTCTTTGCCATTATTAAATGCAGAAGTACAGCGAGTGAGCAAGCTATTTACCTTCCTGTCTAGGCTTCTGTTTACAGCTCGATACCTTTCCCAAAGCAACCATTTATCTTTACTAATGCACCCATTCCTTCTCCGGTCTCCATTTTCAGAGGATTTTTTTCATTACAGTGAAGCGACAGAACTAGTTTGTTGTGGCTCAATTTCTTCTTGACATATTAGTGTATTAACCAGCTTTGGCATTTTTTGACTGCACAGTTGCAGAGTGATAGTGATTTCTCCCCTACACAGATAATACTCTTTCACGAGCTAATTATATAGACATGGAGCTTCTGAAAACGTTTGTGGCTCTGTGCTTTTATATTTTCATCTGCGCACAAGTGTCCATTAATACGCATCAAGCGGCTGCACACCATACACGGTGTCCCTTACAAGATGATGGTGTGGCTTTGTTTTGATTGTCAGAAAATGCTTTACTTGTAGCATAGGGCCAAGCTCCTATATCTGACCACAGAAATGCATCTTCTGTTACTGCCAAGTTGTACTGATGCTCATTTCCACTGCCTGGTAATGACCGTGGAACTGGTTTCACTGGTTACTCCGGAGAGGACAATTGTAAAACAAAACTCGAAGACCGCGACTAAGGGGGTGAAATCACGATGGTATGGACCATATTATTGGCCCTCCAGTTCTGGTGACTGGAGCAAGGGAGAAGAATCAGACCATTGATCAAGCAATCGATCATTATGATGAGGGATTATGAGGTTGCCTCAGCCACCACGATTTGGCCTCAGCCCCTTGACCCTATCTACCAGCATCCTTTCAAGGCAGTCAAGACCCTTATACAAGTAATCAAGCCTCTAATTTTTAGGAAGGGGCATACATGAAATACGGGTCCCCAAAAGGTACATTGTAACTCCCCCAACGTCACAACCACACATAGAGCAGATCAAGGAACCCTCAAGCTGCAACCAATTGTCAATTTGAGTGGTACATTTTTGGATTAAAAAACAACTTTAAGTAGTCAACAAAGCGGTGGGGGTTGTCTCCACAAATAATGGTGATGAATTCATGATATAGACAAAACTATCTAACTTCTTCAGGAACATATGTCTTCAATTGTTCTTCAGTTCTGGAGACTAGGACTCTTCCACAAAAAGCCATACTGGACTTAAGACGACATCTATGGTCATCCCGCCACCACACTTGATTCCAGCAGGCAGCCATTGAGCATCACAGTCTTGATGCATGATTATAGGCAACCATTCCACATCTTTTTGAATATGGATATGGGCATAGTCAAATCACTATCGGACTATCTGTACACAGTGATAAAATGGTGGGCTAAGAGGCAGCAATTGTCCTCCTTCACTCCTTTGTCTACAGGGAAAAGTGGTTCAGACTAATAAATGACAAACCGAAATACATATAGGTATCTTGTGATCCTACCCACAGATTGAAAATGTTGATTAAAAACTTGGTTGGAGAAGGCCCTCAAAAATATTGGATCACCAAACTTGAAGTTCTCCAGACAGACAAGCCTATTATTCCATGCTTTTATATTTTATATGAAATACATAAGTATAAATGACCTCGTCTGGGATAACTGATAGTCTCCGGCATAGGATCCAACTTGGAATCTCTTTCCCAATTCACAGATTTCTTCTTAAGATCAATCATCAAAACTATACCTCCTTTCCTGTAGGACACAAAGGATGGATGTGCTCAACCTTTTAGAGGGCATATCATTTCAATCCAACCCAAACATTCTAAGTGGTCTAGACATGGATTCTATTTATATGAGCAATTTCCAGAGGGAGTCTTTCTGCACAATAGAATGACTTTTTTTCGGGAAACTACAAATAAATATATCCCACCAGTACATTTCCTTATGCAGAGTGCTATCTTCACCATGACAGATAATTTCTACCAGTTCGAAAAACTTTATTCACAGATTACCAGCACATCAGTGGGGAGTACCTTTGCCTTCAGTATGGCAAAACTGTATATTCACCAGTTTGAATCTACACAAATCTACCCAACCACCAATGCATACCATATTTACTTCAAGATATGAGAACATTACATTGATGACATGTTCATTGTGTTGGAAGATGATGAAGACAGTGCAAAATCCCTCATTTTAGCTCAATACCTTTAACCCTCATCATAGAGTCACAAGTAAACTAAATAGAAATAATCCTTCCTTCTTGTAACTCCAGATCTCTCCTAATAATGGCAAACTGAAGGCGGATGCATTTACAAAACCGGCTGACAGAAATTTCGTGCTACACTTCCATAGTTTCCATCCTTGATCTGTTGGATAGTTCTTACATCTAAGACAAAATTGTTCTGCTTTACAAACTTGACAGTCATGTACAGGTCCTTGACCAATCAACTTTTAAAAATATCTACCCACTGAGGATGATAGAAAGAGGTAAATAACTAGAAAGAAATAATGACTCCATCTTACTAAAAAAAAAAAATGAAAAACACCCTTCGGATCGCCTTGTCCCTGTAAATAGTAATTCAGACTTTTCAAACAAAATCCATCAATTTATCCTAAACTGGCATATACAGAATACAGGGAGCATGACTCTCGCAAGACTACTTTTTGCTTTTAAGAGCAGTTCGCAATTTGAGACCTTTTGGGCATTCCAGACCAAGACCTGTTTTTGACTATACACAGGCACAGGTATGGAACCTACAGAAGCTAATAGGCCACTACCCCTGCAACAATTGCAGTGTTTGCTCATTTACTTAGTCAAACACTATTGATTTTGGCCTCCACACACCTTGGACTTCACACAGTGTCACTACTTGCAATTTTATAGGAGTCATTTATATGATTTGCTGCCCATGGGGCCTTATATATGTGGAGAGGACAACACTCAAGCTTAAGACAAGAATATGAGAACACCATAGAAACATTAGGTGCAGGCGATCTACCACCACAGTTACCGCATATATTTTCACTGTGGGGCACCATGAGTAAGAAATCAAAATGGCTATCTTTGAAAAACCTTCATGAAACAGAAGTAATAAACTAATCTCACGTACACTGTTCATGAAGACTAATGCTGGGTTTTCAAACTTCATACCCACACACGGTGAGCAGCCTTCACAACGCGGGCATTACCACGCGCTGCCATTACTGCGCTGCCTTTATAACGCAAGTCGTTACAACGACTTGAGCTGGAGGGCGCTGTTGGATAGGGAATAGTTTAATTTTCTATTCCAACACCTTCCCTACTGTAACGTGGGCTGGAGTTGGAATAGAAAATTAAACTATTCCACTATCCAGCGCTTACAGCGCAAGTCGTTTGCGTTGTAAAAACAGCGTTGTAATGGCACGCGTAGTAATAGCCCGCGGTGTAGTGTCATGCAACCCCACACACAGGGTTTAAATGATGCTATACCTTGGCTGTTTATGTAACACTTATTCTATGTGATGTTGCATCTGTACACAACATTGATGGTACGGGACAGTTAGGAGGAGCTCACGTTCAGCCCCCTGATATAATGACAAATTACTTGTTTTAAACAATTTTTAATTTCTCCATAGTGTATTCGTAGCTTGCTAATATATAGAGCTTACTATCATACAATCATGGTGTTACATCCTGTAGATTCCTTCAAATAATGAGTACTACAGAGAACAGAAAACAGTCACTCTTCAGACGCTGGCGTGATGTTGCCCTGATTTTCTTTTAACATATCATCAAAAGCCTACTTATTGCGTCTTACAGCAAGGAAATACACATATGGAATAGAGTACACAAAGTATTAACATGGGTGAAACAGACGGCCGCATACGACCATCTGGGCTTCACTCTGGAACTGTCAACGTTAGCCATGTAGTGACCTTTAGATAAATGATTTTTCCCTTTCAGAGATACGACGAGCACCACCAATCCTAGTGTACCTAATTATTCTGACACCTGTCATTCAGCTGCACATTTGCAATTCCTCACTGCAAAGGATACAACACAGCTTCTTCTTTTTGATGGACACAATAAATTGATTTTTTTCTATCCTGTCATTACTATCTACACTCAGCAGGCATCATGGAATTTTGTGTTTTGCAAATATTCGCATTTTTTTGTTTAATTGCTCTACAATTCCCAGTGATACTTTAGTTTTATACTTCAACTCCCAGCATTCCTTGACTTCCGTTTTCCAGCATGCTTATCTCTTTTTGTGGTCAGACGGAGAACAATGATAGGGAGAAACTAGTTAAGATTTTTATTAGAGCGGCCTTATTGTATACCTTTACACATAGTAGAGCGCACTCATCATATTGAAGATGCACACTCCTACCACCATTGCCAAATTAAACAAGTTTACTAGCACCTATACAGTATCCCGCTAGCTTATTAGACGCATTTCTAATTAATGCTACGTGTGTTGAACATTTCATTGATGTACTCAACTAAAAAGCTTACATACCATTGCCATGTGCTACATTCATAAATAGCTATTTTTACTGTCTCAGAACAGGATATGAAATAAACAGTACACTTTCCTCTACTTTGTTAACCTCAAACAGAAATTGAACCTACTCTTAATCAGCACACTCGTAATGTTTATCCTGTTAGAAGGACTACACCATAACATAACATTCTCAAAACATCTACTAAGGCAATCATTTTTAAACAATGATGCATCTTTTTGATATCTTTTTGTTGCCCTTTAAAATGGATTTAGAAGGGTTTTCCTACAACTCACACTCCTCTTGACTGACCTAGATATGCAAGCCTTTAGGTACACAATGTTACTATATCATTTGACATTGCATGAGACTTCGATACTATTCGGAATCTAGGTTCTACTTGTTTTTTGTTTTTCAAAGAAAGCATTAACTGGGACTAGACTATTTGCAATAAAACTGTAGTGATATAATCCTTGGACTGCTTTATCTATGTGAGTGTTATTACATAATATAAATTGGTCAAAATAAAAGTATTTGTTTTGGTCTTTTTGCAGTACTCGCACAAGGCATCAAGCAAACATTTCCGAAAGGAAAATGGCTGTCTTGAGTACGCAATGAGAGTCTCTCTCTGAATGATTCCTCTAAAGCACTAGTTCAAATCTCAATGTGGTACTTTTATTCATAGTGAGGTGTCGCAAAACTCATTGAGACCGTATCGCACAGATCGTAGTACCGCAACCCATGCAAAGATCAATCATTGCTTTACACCAAATTGCCCAAACACGGATGGAACTGTGAAAAGCATCACGTCTTGGCACCCGCCTTCTGGTAGTGAAGGGAAAATATTTGCACCCTTCAGCATGTCATTTGCCCAGAGCCTGTAGTTATTTGACCTGATTTGTGGTGAGTTTCAGGGCCCTGCGTACGTGGTGGGCGGGATAGACTGGGACAAACTACTGTTATATATAGTAGGATGACTTACATTGTGAGATGATTTTATATTATTAGGATTATTTTTTGATGATTGTACAAGTAACTGATGGCATAGATCCATATATCTATAAGTAAACGTTTGTGTACATCGTGTGTGTGTGTGTGTAAATATTAACTGGATAAAGATCTATAATGACATTTATACGTATGTATATGTGAATTTATATGTTGCAATTCTTAGGATCACATCTATGGTACTTTGATGCAATATTGTGTTGGCAAGGTCTCCACCTACAAATACATTTGAACAGTCCTTCTTGGACTTGTGTGCAAGAGGCACTGTGTAAGTCAATGTGCATAGCCTGATTGGCATACATCCATTGGTGATCCTGTGTTACCACCTCTGTTACTATAGCTCTTTTTTAACTTTATATAGTCATTGCATTTTCATACCCGCATACATCCTAACACTTTGGTGTATGTGCTCATCTAGTTCGATGTGTACTTGTAATGGATGCTACTACGTTAATTAAAAATTTCAACTGGATGGTGGAATTGTTGGAGATCAAATTTCTGATGGATACCTCGAACTATCCTGTGTCAGGTGAAGTGTCCAGCCCATTTGCTTCTTGTAGGTCCAAATAAAAAGTGTCATTGTCCTATTATGGGGAGAATTGTTCCCCATTATCACCAATATTGGGTTGGTTCTGGTCAGTGTTTGATCCAAAAAGTTGATGGGAGGAAGCAGTGGAGGTCGTCGCTTACTGTCTTACCAGAGGCAAACTGTACAGGGGCTGGGCATGTAGGCACTGATCTGAAGCAAGCACGACTTCAACTAAGATCAAGACTGATTCAGATTAAAGTCAGTTAGAGCTATGGGATCAAAGTCCTCCTTCGGCATCAGTGGTGTCAGTGCCAGTGTTGACTCTGCAGGAACTGACATAGATCATGGTGCCAGGCATCAATTTGCGTCTGTAGTTTGTGCTGAATCTAAAGTGGCAGGCCTCTGCGGATCAATGTGGCCCAAAGCTGCATCAGACAGACCTGGTATGGTGCCAAAGATGTGGAACATAGCCTTGTTAAACACCTTGATCTGTTGTGGTATCGCTTGTGTCCCAGAAATTCTGAATCTGCTCCTCAGAAGGGGACCAAGAGAAAGACTACGGGGCACTTTGGTGTTCTTGTGACTTCTCAGATGGACAGTGTTGAGGCTGGAATGAGGCTGCTTGGACTTCTTGTCTTTCTTTTTGGATTTAGACTTACCTGAAGACTTGGATTGCAAAGACAACTTGTCATGGGACCAGCACTGGGAGTAGGAACTGGTCAGTGCCCTTGACTTTGAGTAGGGGCAGCCTTATGCTGCTTCCCTTGGTGCTCAGGGACATACACCTTGGCCTCATGGTCCCAAATGACCTTTGGTTGCATCATAGCACACTTGTTGCATTACTTGCAGTCATGGCACGACCCCGAACTCCAAAGATACAATTTGTGGGGATCTGTCACAGAAATCTCTTTGGGACAGCCCCTACATGTGGTAAAAGGAGCTCACTAAAGAAACGTTACTGTGGATGAGTACATGGCTGTAGAAAACTGCGTGGCAGCAGAATTTTAAGACATGGGATAGATTGGGAATTTCCAAATATGGGGATGTCTGGTCGATATGTAATCCTATGACCAACTAACTGCGAAATATGACCTGCACAGATACCAGTTCTTCCTGTATTTATAATTGACCTGCGTTGTACACCTATAAGGCCGGTACCGCCACACTTCCAGACTTTAACCCACTGGAGATCAGGCTTACTTTGGCAGCTAGTGAGGGAAAAGGTATCTCAAATGTATACAAAACAATGGTGATCATTGTCCTGACTCAATGACAAGATTACGGGAGACGGGGGAAGCCAACCTGGGATCAATGGGCGAGGAGAAATTGACTGTGGCCAAGATGGCGACCAGAGAGCTGGTTATCCCGGCTCAGCTGAAACTGATTCAATTTAAATATTTCAACAGAGTGTATTTCACCCCAGACAGACCGTGGAGGATGGGAGAGGATGTGGACCTGAGTGCCTCTGAAAGAGGAATAATAGGGGCACCCCCGTTGCATGTTGTGTCGGAGTGCGTGGTTATCCAAAGATATTGGGCAGCTATATTTTAAAAGCTGGAGGCAGTGGTGGGCGTTCTGATAGGATGGTTCATAAGCTGCTGATATGGACAGGGTGTATGTTGGCAGAGAGGGAGATAGCAAGCCACTAAAGATCATCAGATAGCCCTCACATTTTGGAGTGGTTGAAAGGAATGGTTTACTGTTCATTTTCAAAGAAGCGGTGTATAGTTCAAGGAGGTGTACCCATAAAAATATGGGGTAATGGCGTGACTATTATAATATCACGATATGTAAGGTTGTATGACTGTTGGTTGCATCCAAATTTATACTCCAGTAATGCTTGGGCCTGGGGATACAATGCACATGCGTAAAGCAAATGTGGGGTGGCAATGTTGGTTTATTTCCATGGTAGAAAATGTAGAAATTCTCAATGAAAAGAAATGAATAAAAAAAAACAAGCAGCATGGGTACCATGAGCTGGCTAACCAGAAAAGAGAGGACAAGACAACAGCATACCGAATGAGGAGGTACAAACTGCTTGGAGTGGGGAAGAGCTTGGTTGAAGGCAAGTTAGGTCTTCAGTAGCGCTATTGGAAGGAGAGACCAAAAAAGGGGTAGGGGCAGACTAGTGTGGACTTGCACCCAATGAAAAAGAAGGACAAAGAGATGCTCGGGTTCAAAAGAATGAAAGTAATAGTATATCAAGAGGACTGGTGGAACAGATATGAGAGTGGACAGTGAAAGTTGAAGCTGATAGTGGCTCATTTTAGGGTGATGTGCTGTAGACTAGGAGAGGAGGTTGCAGGATAGTAGGCAAAGTACCACTCGTGGGTGAAAACATAGACCCAGCAATTTAGTATAATGTTGGAGAAAGGGAGATGTCAAAGGGATATGATAGGGACTGAATCAGCCCACTACTGAGGCCAGTTTATGATAGCGCGCACCAGTGCGCATAGGTCAATAAAATGAACAAAGGATCTAGTAGCAGAATCGCAGGGTTCCAAAATTGCCATCAATCAGACTTTCTTGCAGACAGGCTGCCAAATAAGCTGTAATTGTAATAATCTAGGGTGGCTTGGCAGGAGTTCCCTGCCAGGAGGATAGAGAAAGTCTGGTCCCAGACTTCCTGAGAGAAAGGGAGTGTGGTAGAAGAACAGATGACAGAACTATCAGAAAGTGAAGATGAGGTGAGAATGATACATGTAGAAGTGAGGATTTAAAACAGATGCTTGGAAAAAGGAAACTGGAGTAGAACATTAAAGATTTAAACCTTTAGCCAATGAACTTCCGATGCTGACTGGTGTGCACTGTAATGGAGCTGTTTTGTTGTAATAAAAAGATTTTAAAAAACAAAAAGATGGAAGACCTCTAAAGACCACAGGTGAATTTTCATTGATTTATCCGGGCCACGTGGTATATTGGTCAATGTATTCATCGCGGAAGAGTATTGCTCTGTTACATGTGCAAATGGAACAGTGTAGAAGAGAGGAACACGGGCTCTGAGGGCAAATATGAATATTACATGTGAATCCCGAGTACTGCTGGTGCTCTCAGATTGTATGTTTGGTTGTTAGGAAGGCTGTCAGCCTGGTCATGGTGCTGGATAAGGCCCCAGTCTTTGGGCGATCTATTGTCCTGCTAATAATTCAAGACATTCAGTAGTGTTCTTGAGTGGCTTTAATACGTTTTAGTCGAATAGGATAAGGGCTTTATAATTAGGGCTCCCGGTTTTATGGTGTTAATTCTTGGATATTTCTATCTGTATTTATCCATATTTATCTTTTTCTCATTGTATATGTATAAATCCATTTTTATTTTGTGCTTAGTGTTCAGAATTAAGCTGCAATGGGTATATTCCCATGTTGTTTATTTAACCAGCAAGTGTTTACTCAATATCAAGTTGGTTTCAGCCATTTACAGTACAATACAGTCATCTGAAATAATTAGCATTGTATAACAGCTTAAACCGCTGTACTGCTGCAGTCATTAAGCGCCATTAGGAAATCTTTTTTTTCTTTCTCTTTTTTCTCTTTTTTAACTCCCTTATCTGTCAAGCTATTGACCTAGCATTCTTGGTTGACAGTAGTGAAATTTGTCCAAAAAAACCCATTTTTTCTATATTTTTCCACATTTAAAAATAAACAAAAATGCAGACAGGAACGTACATTATTTTTCTGCCAAGTCGAAAGTGAACATACATGGAAATTATGTTCCTGTGCAAGCTTTACATTTTTAGCATGACCCATTACCAACATGTGCTGTGGGCTGTGGTCTCTGCATCCACAAAATAATAATTCTGAAATCCTGAACTTCAACCACAAAATACTAGGTTGCAACAGCCTCCAATCTTGGGGATGCTTTATGGGTGCACGTGCATGTAAAATGCAGGTTTGCTGAACTCTGCCACCTCCTTGGCTATTTTTGTTTTATAGGAAAATGTGGAACTGCAGCTGTGTGTTTCCAGACTTTACCCTGTGGGTCCACGAAGTCCTAACCTGATTTGTTTGAAATCAAGGTCAAAAAACGTTTTGATGACAAAATGGGAGAGCTAATCAATGGTAAAGTGTTGAAGAAAATCCATTAGAAATTATTAGGCACGTTTAGACTATGCCTAAACCAAAGCGAGAGTACCTTGAAGACTTAAGAGAAATAGACTTTATGATTGCTTTCAGAAATTGTAACTTATTAATGGGCAGCATTCTCTGGTGGAAATTCCGGATGACCACTTACATATGCTTTACTGGTTGCTTTTGTGGCAATAGGGTTTCTGGATTTTGAAATATTAAGGATTCAGGGAAAAAGCAAAGGGCATTCTAGCACTTAAAGGAAGGTACTGTTCAAATCCATAGACATACATAAGCAGTGCAGCGATGCAACTGGATTCAGTGATAATGTTCCACACAGCAGATTATAACAATATATATTGCAGCAACTGCATGCAGTAGAAATTAGTTTCAACTTGATCAACAGATCTTTACACTATGGTTACTGAGTAACTGTACTTAGTATGTATGAAGGTTTATATATGTTCCAACTCCACTTTGGTTAAATGTCAGCTGCATTTCAACCCCACTCACGCACTCACCTCCTAATTTTACTTCAGTTATTAGCACCCAGAGCTCTGTGCTTGTAAAACACATACAATCAGAAACCGTGCGTAACTTACAACTCCAAATAGGACTGTGCCTAGAGATGGGGATAAGTTTGCAATGTGTAATGCATTACACATGGCATCCATCTTAGTATAGTGTACGTTTTAAATGACAATTGAGGGCACCTAAATAAATCAAGGCAGCTGTTACCGTAGCATTGCGGCCATGCGGCATACGGGCTGCCAGGTCAGAGGTTTCCAATAGCGGTGGTGGACAAACTGTGATTTTGGTGCAGCGGGAGTCAACCAGTTCATGGTAGTTCTCCCACTCCAACAAAGTCCTAATGACCTCCTTAGTGTCTTCATGATATGGAGTTTGGTGGCAGCCCTAGGTATGCCTATGCTCGCATTAAGACGCTACGCAATCACATCCAGTTCAAATGTATAACCTGTCACACTTACAAAATAAATCACTCATCGATGTCTTTGCCTTCTGATCAGGGTACTTAACTAGCTGCATGACCATACAAACTCAACACTGCTCCGAGATGACTACATTGAGTGGGTGAAAGGTAGATATATTTATTAGATCCCAGAATGAGTGTCAAAGTTGCCAGGACCCTGAACAGAGACCCTCTGTTATAATCACATGAGGCCAGAACTATCCTATGAAGATGGAAAACCATTAGGTCACGTTTGAGAACCAGAAAGAGAGCACATTGAGAAGAAACTGAACACATTGATTGGGATGATGGGTACAATCCCAAATGAAGGGGCGTACAGTATACTCTGTGTCCAGCAGGAGGTGCTTTTCTCAGCCTTTGATTAACAGGATGTCCAACATTGATCAAAGGGGGGGGTTTCATGTCAGATTTTTATGATATCCACAATAACTACATATTTCCCAATTTGGAGGGAATCATAAAAAAATATGGCACTGATCAGGACCTACCTGACCAGAATTGGGCACCTCGGTCCGAAGGCCTCTTTGTAAGGCCCTTTTTTGGTACCGCACTGTCTGTTAGTTCACACACATATACACACAGACTCCAACTGTGATTTACTGTGTTGCAATTAGGGTTGCTGAAACGGATTGCAAAATATGTGATTGCACACAAATATAGGATCCTCATGTTATGTTTTTGGGGATGTGCGGGGCAGGGAGGCGGGTTCTACCTTTCTCAACCAATGGAAAAGGACACCACTTGGACCTGCTGTCCTTTACCTCTGCTTCCATTAAGGAATCCAGAAACCTGCTGAACTTATTTATTTCAAAAATTATAAGTGCACCCTAAATTATTTAGCTTGATTGTTGGAAGATGAATTATGTATAATATGTTTTTGTTAAGAGAGCAATATTGTCCATTTACTGCATTTTACAACCTAAATGTATTTGTTTGTGAAATTTAATTCTATACTACTGTATGTTTTAGCAATATGAATGTTAATAAAGTGTCAGCTCTTTAGTAGAGTCAGCCTTTTGTTCCCAGGTTTTGCCACTGTTCGAAACACTGACGTGAACACATTTCTGTTGTCATTTACTGACTCAGTTTGTATTCTTTAGCTACCAGGTATTAATAAAGTAACCGCTATTTCAGTGTACGCGCTTTTGGTGTTTATCTGTATTTGGAACAAAAAAAGTACCCCTTACTTAAAGCACCCCGTACTTAAGTTTATATTAAGCACACATTCCAATGCATCCCCATAACTTGGCATGTGTTTCTCTTCCACTTTGTCTCTTCTTCTATGTCCTAAACTATCAAGACATGAACTATCAGCTGCTATATTTGGCAAACAAGTGGCAGAGTTTAGATTGCTAAATATGTACGGAGTGGATGGTTCTAGGTTTAATATTTTGGGCCATTCGGCACACAAAAACGTGTTGGGCGGAACTCCCTTTTTGATAACTACTTACATATTTGTCTGGTCTCTTATTTATGTTAATGTTACTGATCTGTTAACCGTTTTCCTATAAGTGAAGCGCTTTAGCACCCATGCCTAGGGCCAGAACTGCAATCTACAAAAACTTGAACAGATAGAATAAATCTTTAAATGTCTATCCAGTCACAGACGGCTTTCATTGTTGCAGAAGCTCATGTCAATATACCGCACAACTTCCGGATCAGGATTTGGGTCAGCCCCCTTCTGTCATTGACTTTTTTGGATGATCTCCCTGCACCTCTTTCAGCCATTGTATCGATGGTGTGCTTGTCTTGCTTTGAGCTAGCCCACAGCATTTAGCGGCTGTCTACATTTTTCCTATAGACCTTACATAATGGTGAAAAGGATAAAAGTATTCAGTTGGAAATATGCATCTAATGAGTTGTCCATTCTGTCCCACAATGCCCTGATAAGCAACCAATCATGGGCCATGGGCAGCTTTTTATCTCATTGTCCTGAGTGAGTCCTGCACAGGGACATGTTCAAAGTCTTGATAACTTGACCTGGATCTTATTCTCGCACTTGTGCATTTGTGTGTACCGTTGGCAGCACTGAGATTGAACCTACAAGTTCTAGAAAGAGACATCCAGACCAGCTCTGATTGTGTGCCTATACCAACCTTACCAACCTTTTCCAACCTTCTTAGACAAAGATTTGTTGCACATTTAAACATATTTGGTTGTTCTAGAATTCAGTTTTTCTTGTTTTGCATAGTTTCTACCACACAAGAGTGCCGTGACCCTGGGGAAATCTGGAGGCAGTGTAAAAGGGGGGCAGATTAGGGAAAGCGTGAACAGAAGTACAGGTTCTAAAATGGAAGCAAATATAAAGCGGGAGATGAGAGAGAGTGGAGAGCAGCTGAAGTAAATGTTGGGTGAGACGAGTGGAGTGACCTGTTTGGTTGGGGTACATTTGGAGGTTGGTAAGGGGAGAAGTTCAGATGTGGAGAGGGAAAAGGTGATACAAAGGAGGCACTGGAAGAAAATACAGGTTGAGTGGAAGAATGGGCAAGGAAAAATAGAAATAAGCATTGCAAAGGGAGCGAGGTTAAACAGTGAGGATAAAAGGTGAAGATGGGGACAGTACAGTGGGAGGGCACATCATCTGTAACGGCGGTAAATAGGCAAGTATAAGACTAGGAAGTCAAGATTGTATACGAAGTAAGAATTGCATATGATGAAAGGCATTGTTGAGGAATCAAAGTAAAAACATGCTGGCCATTTGTGAAGATGAAAAATGTGTGCATCTATATTGTGGAACAGTAACCTGTGGACCTGGGACATCTGGGGTTTGCAAAGCCTACTCAAGGGGTCTGCGACAGCTTAGAAAATGAAATAATACTTACAGATTAATACAGTGTTTATAAATAAACAAATACAATTAAAAGTTTTAAAACATTCTGTAAATTGTAAGGAATATAAAATTTGAGGTTAAAAATAAATTGGTATCTACAGATTGATTTCTGGGAGCAGTGCAAGTGCAACAAACCGAATATAATATGGACAATGGATGGCCTCAATAGAATTTACAAAAGCCCCAAGCTTTCTATTAAAATTATAATTTTTATTTTCTTATTAACTGCGAGATAACTAAAACATTCAAGCATTTGTGTATTTGTTTCATGAATGTTCCTCATATTTCTGTGTATTGTTTTGCAGTTCAAAGTATCGAAATTGCTTATTCCAGGGTCCCTGGCTTCCAATAATGATTCAGTTGGGTTGGGGTTCCGCCATTTCCATAATCGTTGGTAGGGGTGGGGGATCAGATTCCAGTAATGATTAAGTGGGGTCCACTTAAAATCAAAAGGTTAAGAGCCACTGCTGTAGAACAATCTGGCTTAGTTCAGTTCAGGGTGAGGCAAGTGTTTGTGCACTGTATAAACATAGCTCTGTTGATTGTGAGGGACCATTAGTGAAAGTTTGAGCTTCATCTGCACATTGTCACTGGTCATGTTGCTGAGTAGCTGAACATCCTCCCTCTACTCTTTTTCCCCAATACATTCTCTCTCTGAATACTTCTCAAATTCAGAAATGCTCGTGTTTGCATTCATTTTATGCTTCCCGATTATGGTATAGTCTTTTCTGTTGCACAAAGGTGTGGCATATTTCCTGCCTTTTTGGGGGGATTTTTAACTCTCTTTTGAGAAATTGGGTTAGTTGCCAAAGGGAAAAAGTAATGGATTTCATCAGTGCAGGTCTGGTGACACCTGAAATACATTGCACACACGTTCAATGTTGTGTGGAATAACCCAGGCTTAATTTAGCCATTCAATCCTCCCAGATAATAGATATATTCCCACTTTCACTGAAATAACTTCCTTGTAGCAGGCCTCATTAATATGTGCTCAGCAGCTAATGTTCAGATTGTCTCTTAATTATGCTTTGCTATCAGGAGATAAAGATGTATCATGCCTCTGCCGAAAATAGGTTAACTAGAGTCTGTCGGGGAAGTAGGTTCATTGCATCATGGCAGCCTTTTCGTGTTTTTTTACTGTTTTATTTTTGAGGGATTATCAATCATTGAAACTGTATTATAATTTGTTTGTAGTATTTTCCCATTTATTAATAACCTGATCACTGGCCTACCTCCTGTACTGTAGTATCTTTTAAAGCAAGAAATGGCTGGAACAACACAGGCAGAGCCACGCGTGCCGTTCAAATGCAAGCGCAACCACGCTTGCCTGAACCACGTATCTGCCTTAACCACGCATATGCGTGTTAATGGCAGATAATGGTCTAGTGTTCAGGATGGGCGGGGAGAAGAGGAGGAAGCATTGGGGGATAGGAATAACAGGGCTTGCCCTCAAATGGTTCAAAGCTTTCCTTTCGGGCAGATCCTTTAGAGTTTCTACCCCTCCTTTTTTATCTAAAGAACACCCCATTGAACAGGGTGTGCCCCAAGGGTCAGCTTCGAGCCCTACCCTGTTCAATGTCTATGTCCAACCCCTGGCAGAAATAGCCAGGAAACATGGTCTCTCACTAGTGACATACGCTGACGATACCCAGCTGGTGGTGACACTGGACAATGAAAGCGGTCTTAGTGCAAAAAATTTCAAGCAGACGCTTACCGACATCACTAGCTGGATGACAAAGAACTGTCTCCAGCTTAACGCCGGTAAAACGGAAGTATTACTGGTGGGAAAAGAAACAACGAACTGGGGAAACAACTGGTGGCCAGAGACACTCGGCCAACCTCCCGAATGTAAAGGCCATGTAAGAAATCTGGGAGTCTGGGTGGACACCGATTTGTCTTTACCCATCATACCAAAAAGGTGGCAGCTACCTGTTTTGGTATCTTACGCAATCTTAGACCGATTCTAAAAAATTTTGACCACCAAACCCGCCAAATTGTGGTGCAGTCAGCAATCTTGTCAAGACTGGACTATGCCAGCTCTCTCTTGTTAGGGGCAAATGTAGCAGAGAAAGCTAGGCTCCAGCGAGTCCAGAAGGCCGCAGCGAGAGCGTTAACCGGTCTCCCACGCTATAAGTCAGTGTCCACTGTCCTCATGAAACTCCATTGGCTTCCCGTAGAAAAAAGGATCCACTATAAAACCCTCTGTCTTGCATTTAAAATCCTTAAAACTGCCTCCCCCCCATGCTATGTCCTCTTCTCACATCGTACGTCCCCCGACGTGCGCTGCGTTCAGAAGGACAGAACTTGGCAGTAGTGCTCCACTTCAAGCTAGCAAGAATGGGCGGTAGGTCATTTAGACACCTCGCCGCAAGACTCTGGAATGGACTCCCTATCCATATTCGAAGAATTGAGGAGCTACTACCCTTCAGGAAAGAGATAAAAACCCATCTCTTCTGTTAATGTACAACTACCTCACTGTGACAGAAGTAACACTCACTACTGGTACACCTCTTACAGCAAGCGCCGGTACGCCCTTTGGCTGGGGCAGCCGTGCGCGTTACAAGTTCATTTAACATTAACATTAACATTGAAACAGGAAGCTCCAGATGCGGACAGGTAGGTGGATCTGGGGCTGGGTTGGGTAGATTTTAGGAGTGGGGTCACTTTTAGGGCTCAGGGCGGGGGGGTTCATGGTACTTTGGGAACGGGGCAGGGTTTTGGCATTCAAAGCAGGGGGAGGGGTAGTTTTAAGGCCTGGGTTAGAGGTGACTTTAGGAATGTGGCAGTTTTAGTCTGGGCAGTGGGATTGGGGGTACATTTTTAATTGGGGGCAGGGTTTTATGCCACAGGGCAGTAGAAGGGGTTAGGGTAGTTTTATGGAGAGCGTGGGGTTATGTTTAAGGGCTCAGGGCGAGGGCTGAGGGCAGGGTTTTAGGCCTCAGGGCAGGGGGAGGTTCGTTTTAAGGGCAGGGAAGGTTTTAGGCCTCAGAGTGGAGTTGGTGAGGTATGGGGATAGAATTTTAGGGGTAAGGCTGGAGAGGGAGTGTCGGGTAGTAGCGATCTTAACCATGCATACCCTCTTAACAATCATACCTTTACAATGAAATTGCGTGGTAAAGCATGCATGGTAAAGGAATGTGTGGATAAAACGCATTAATGGTTCAGATCGCGTGGTAGAGACATGCGTGGTTTAGCCTCTGTCATACAACCAGAAATTACTCACTGGCATAATAGAAGGCCAACGGCTGTCACGGTCTGTGCTGGTAAGAGCGGTGGGGCTGGGTGGGAGGTTGATTTCGACAGATGACGATGAGGAGAAATTAATTAATTATATCTTTATAATATATTATATTATATATTTTTCCCTCTTGGTCGTCTGTCTAATCTCCCCCTTTAACCCGGTCCCACCGCTCTTACCTGCATGGGCCGCAGGTGGCCAACGTTTCAACAATATCAAATACTAAAATAGGCTACAAAGCACTTGTACCTCAGGAAGTTAGAGACCCAGGGTTGTGAGGTGCATGGCTGTCTTTTGTAGGAGGTTTGGGTGTAGAAGCAATTCTTCAGTTGCTTTACATGAGCGGGTGGTTCAGGCATGCAGTGGAATACATGAGGTACTGAGTTCCATAGTATTGAAGCTACTGAAGATAAAGACATGCATCTGATTTAAAAAATCCATTTAGCAGGATTTATGGCCCTTTTAAGAGGCTTGTCACTTGATCAGTGAAGATG
The DNA here is from genome assembly GCF_964263255.1 of Lissotriton vulgaris. NCBI lineage: Eukaryota > Metazoa > Chordata > Amphibia > Caudata > Salamandridae > Lissotriton > Lissotriton vulgaris. The sequence goes on from NC_141700.1 coordinate 163,537,558, forward strand.
TTTGTGAAAGTGTCTAGATGTAGATGGCCCGGTTGTATATTTTGGATCCATGGTAGCTTTTCGAAATATTAACTGGGATAATTTGTTGCTCTACAAATTTACTTTCAGGAGTTTATTGGCAGTATGTATATTTAACTCCAGTTTACAGGATTTTAATCATTGTTCTCAAAGCAGGCATTTATGTGCAGAGTGCAGCCTTTGCAGATGTTTGAAGGAGACCCTGATAATGCTACTAGGGACACAGAAGCAACCACTGGAACCTGACTATGAATCAGACACTAAATAACTGAGGTAGCTTTGACCATGGCATTGTCTTTGGGTTGCCACCTCTGCCCAAGGTCACTTGACTACACAGAAAATGGGGCAACCCTTTATTTCTGGAAACCTAGAGATACCAGTATACATGGAAAAGCAATGATCCTATGGACTGACATTGACAATGATAACAGTTTCAGGATAGCAGCACCCAACAGGTGATGTAGTATGCCCAGTTAGGATGTGAAACACTACAAACATTAACCCATAATATTATTTAGAAACACCTGAAAAATGCTGGCCCATGAGATTTATGAACACATGTTCTTAATCTCATATTGATAAAATGTTATGGTTCTACAATAGTAAAATTAGTGATGTGCAGTGCTGAAAGTGTCAGACATGATGGAACAGTAAAGGAGAGAGTTTAAAAAAAGATTAACACATGTTGGCTCTACACCAGTTCAAAACTTAGGGGGCATGTTTTCAATGAAATTTTGTGGTCCCAAGTTTCACAATTCTTGGTTGTAACAACCCCAAAATGCAATTAGTCACAGTTGTAACGCCTAGACGTAATATCAGTTGCTTGTGATGTATTTCTTGTTGTGATTCAACTGTTCATCTATACGTTTTACTCCTACCTCTGCCTTCTTTTGACATATCCAGACAGTAACGGTTTAGGAATCTATGGCAATACTATTTTTGTTTTACACCTACCAAAAGCATTTTCCTTTAAATTTTTGGACATTTTAAGGTATTTTTTGGGGCCAGTATGGAAGGCGCTACCACGTAGGATGATGTGCGTCTTGCTGTCCTATCTAGTTTGCTTGGATGGGTACTGATCTCCTAACATGTTGCATTTGCTGTGAAAGGACTTCCTGTTCTCCAAAAGACTACATTGGAGTAAGTGCATGTTTTTTCATCCTGTTGTACGTCCACAAGTTCGAAGTTGACTGCATTTTAGGATCTTTTCTTATTTCTTTTCACACTAGTACAAGGAAAGGTTTGGACAGTCATCACTTTTTTCCAAATGCTTCTCTTCCTCCACTTTTGGAGTCTCTCCCCCAGTTTGTTTCCCTAGTCCCCAGAGGTAGACTTTGCTCTAGTTGATTCATATTGTGTATATTTGTCGTTAGCCGCAACAAGCCTGAGACCGGACTCAACAGCCACCGTTATTTTTCCTACTCTCGTGTGTTGGGACCTGGTGCATGGAGTTTGTGTGGGATGCTTTGTTTGTTGGAAATGATGTGGTGTGCGGTTGTGTTATTTTCACTGTATCTTTACAAGGTGTCTGAAGAGTTGTAGGCTATCACCCAAGAACAGTCATGGAAGAGAACATCTCTATTGCGTAACTTCCCACTGAGTGATACTTGCAGAGCCAGGAGAAGCAGTGGTCATGCAAAGAAAGCCAGGAAAGGTTTAGGGCCAGATGTATGAACACATTTTCCCATAGACACAGAATGAGTAAAACTGTTTTATACATCTTGCTCTTAGTGTATTGTTCCTAGAATGCAGACCTAAGCTGGTCTCTCACCTCTTCCAAATCCTGCTGTGCACTTGTGTTGCCCAGAAGAGGGACTTGTGGGGATCACAGCAGGTGGGATGGCCCTGAAGACCTTTGCAATTAGGGTCCAGGGAAGGAAGCCAGGTTTCTGCCTCTGTAAATCTAGTGACTAAAAGACTTAGTCTCTTTCGTTTCTAATGTCCCATGGAACAGCTGGATGATAAATAGCCGCATAGTGGATTAGCAAATGTTTACATTTAGTAAAATTTACCACACGTGCACCTCAGATGTGTGAATGTACAAACCTCTTGTGTGCATTTGTTTAAGTGATTTGTGCTGTAGGTTTCTTTGATGTATACCATGTGGTTGAACGTGGCAGTGTCCACTCCTAAAGAACGGAGCCATGATCCCAAAATGTAGGTCCTTCAGTTTTTCTCCTTAAAATACTGCATTTTTATGAGTGTACAAGTCACTACATGCATTTGTGACTTTTTTCTGCAGCAGCGCTTTTTGTTTGTCATATGGAGTCAGTCGGGTAGAGGCAAGAGACTGCTTTCTTTTAGTCTGAGCATGTGTAGTTTCTTTCTGGGTTTGTTAACCTTAACTCTGGGCTTTGTTGAGGCGATTTTGTTTTGAATGTAATTAGCATATTGGGATTTTTGGGGTGGGGCGGAGGCGTGCTTTGAGCATCTTGTACAAGGCTTATGTCGATAAAATGATACACCCAAACCACAAATGAACAAATTGAGAATGTTGTGTGTCACTGTTTTAAAAAGATTTGTTAAGAGCACAGCATAAAAAAGGATAAGCGGCACTGCTTCGAGCTGGTCTCAGTGTAAATAACATTAAAAGTAGCTCCGGAGGGTGCAGGTCCCAGGGTGCCTGTGTTTAAGTGCACTTGTTGCATTTCCAGGAACAAGAGCAGAAGCCCTTGGTGACTATTGGCAAATTCTAGGTCACAAATGGTAATTGCATAGTAACATAGCGACAAGCTGGTTTTCTCGTCCTCCAGATCTTGCCTGTGCATGCCCCTACCTGGAGGTGTGGAGTTACTGCTCGAGGTGCATTAAGAGGAGGTCCCAGTGCGCAGACCAAGTGCTCACCCAATGGCACGCAACAAGTGCTAGAACATGACACGAGGAAGCTGCTAGTCGGCGCTGTGCATTATTCCTACTAAACACTGGTGTACCACACTTGTCTCCCATAGACTTGGTGTCTTATTTGTCAGGTACCCACCATAAGCTTTTGTTTTAAATATTTTCTTTTGAAAATATTCTTTGTCCATTTTTACCAATGAATGTAGGTAGAGTCGCCTGTTGAGCCTGGGCCTATGCAAGAAAGAAATATGCCCCTTATGCGCAACTAGACTTACGTTTTACCTTTATTGAATCTGGGCCTCTATTATAAAGAGGGCACACTTTCCCTGTTTGGGCCTTGGCGCACCTTTGAACAGGTGCAAGAACGCCTCCTAAAAGTGGCTGAGTGAAATCTATAAGATTTCACTCAGTCACTTACAGGCCCATGCTGCGTCAAAAGCCTGCGCCTGCTTGAAGCAGTAAATGCGGCGCACCATGGGTGGCGGAGCTGTGGCGCACATTAACTGGCGCATTCCTGGGGATGCGCCAGTTAACATAAATCTGCCCCAAAGTATCTTTACCTTGACGTAACTGTTCGGAAAACGTTTGGCGTTGAATTTTCTTTTACGTTTTCAATCTGTTTTTGGTTGCATAAGACTTTGTACTATTGCTCCAGTTCTCTTGTTACTAAATTGTTGGGGGGGGGGGGAGGTTCTGTAACCTGTCTTGTATCGGCCTAATGGAATCTTGGGGTGTCCTGGACACCCAGGAATCGGTTGGTTTGTGGCTTGTCCAGAAGAGGCTGTGTTAGGTATTGGTGGATGCAGTAAAGACTTAGAAATGACCTTTCCTACGTGGGTTATTTCTTACCAGACTCCACTACTTGCCTGTAATAAGAAAGTGACGTCTCTGATTACAGTTGAACAAGAATCAACAGACCATGTGAAAGGCAGATCATGGAGCAGAATTACAGTTGTTGCTTAAACAATGAAAATGTGAACTAGCTACTCAGCTCTTCTGAATGGTTTCACTGCAACGAACTGTCATTTGGAGAAAGAAGACACTTATAGCAGTAGGTTACATTTTTTCATAGTTCGTTACATGATAGTGGGATCTCGCTGTATGTCACCACAAGTTATAAACTACTCCTAACTTTTGAAAGTGACTTACAGTAAAAGGTATATCATGCTTTTGCAACAAATGACCGTATATTGCCATATGTACTTATGCACTACACATTCCACATTTATTCTGTGTCTTTGCAATCATACAATTCATATAAAGGAGTAAAAGATTGAGTATTGTTAGTGGAAGGGTTATGATGTGACCATGTATTATAAGAAATATATCTTCTACCATACATTCTAAGTATTTTACAAGTCACCTTAGAGTTACAGTACCTCTATATGGTCATTGAACATTTTGATGACCACTAATATCCTGATAATATACCATGCAAGGATCTTGTACCCGTAAATGTCATGCTCATTCTGGGCAACACGCACCTACCAGCTATTTCTGTTTGGAAGGGTATCAAGGTACCTTTGACAGAATGTTCCTCCTTGAGTCAGTTGGGGCATAGAGAAGCCATTCTGTCATGCTGTTAACATTACATTTATATTGACTTTTTCAATTCTTGGATGTTGGATCACTTATTTCACTACTGTTTGTAAATAAATTAAGGCCATGCGCCATTTTGGGACCAGGTATACATAGACCATTTGAGAGCACCAGGTAGTGTCATTTTTTTGGGGGGGGGTGAGAGATCAGCTTGCATATCGGTGTCTCAGGTGACCACTACTACTGCATGAGCTAAGACTATGATGGATGTCGGGAAATTACTAGTGAAATAAGGATACCAGTTGCAATTTTACAAAAATTAATTTCCTAGTTTGTATCTACAGGAGTTTTGTAATCATTCTGTGGCCCAGGTGGGCTTTCAATTCATCTTCAAAGAGTTGGCTCCTCAGTTGATGGCTGCATGTTGTTGTGCCTGTGTGACGTAGGCACAAATCTAGTATCAGGTCTCACCCTCACATTAGAACAGAAATGTATAGTACTTCATAGGCTCTACAGAAGTCATTTCGTCATATTGCTCATTCGTCAATGCTGCTTTCATGAAATCAGAAAAACAAGCATTGACAATGTCAAAATGTCTGGTCTTGGCAAGTGTGTAATGGTTTTTTAAATTCTTTTTTTGCAATCCTAGTCAAAGGAATTTGGCAAGCAAATATATAACAATAAATGAGTGCCCCAACTGCCCAGGCCCCCAAGGCCTGGCATTAAGCTCCACTCCTTTGTGGGGCTTTTGCACATATGAGCAGGTGAAAGGCTGTCGCTCGTAATGCAGGACTGGCAGTGGATTACCCGGGACAATCCATTCTGTAGGCTGTATTGGGCAGAAGCTAAATGCCACTGATGCATAAATGGTTAATGAGTGAAGAGGGCTGACCGGAAGCCCCTGTATATATGTCTAGAATGATGTATTTATATTGTGAATTTTTGGGAAATTATGAGGCGTGCAAAACTATTTAGCTGTTTTAGCCAGACCTAAAAATGTCTTCTTGCTTTTACTATGAGTATATTGTAGATGTTGTAGCATCTAACGTGGTTCCCTGGTTATCTGGCATGATATTCAATAAAATGGTGGCCTTCAAAGACTGTGTGTGTGTGTGTGTGTGTGTGTGTGTGTGTGTGTGGTGTGTGTGTGTGTGGGTGTGTGTGTGTGTGTGTGTGTGTAATATGCGCACTGTATAATGGACCTTACACCAGTCACAGTTGTGGTGTTATAATTCCTTTTTTACATTATGTAGCCATCACGACACCATTTGATTTATTATGTGATGTTAACATGTTACCAGTGTGCACGAGGTTCGCTGTTGAGATACGAAAACAATACAGGAGTTCCGTTAACAAGCACTGGCAAAGCCAATAGTTCTAGCCTTGCCAATGCGTTTTGTTCATACTGTACAGCATCGGCAAAGCATGAACAAAAGAAGGAATAAAAAACAAAGTGCACCGATGTGATCATGTTATTTTGAAGGAATGTCTCGTGCATGAGGTGGGCAAATGGTTTTTTATTTTTTTTATTTTTACCAGTCTAAGATTGTTTAGTAAATAAAAAATATGAAAAAGAAAAAGCATGAATGATTTCCAAAGCGGAAAGCTTGGCAGACATTTGCTGCCTGCCCTCAACACAAAAATGAAACAAAAAATATAACCGGGGAGGCGTGGGCAATGTAGATGCAGGTTGGAGTGATCGGGGATGGGGTGTGAGCGATAAGGCTAGAGAAGCACACGAGAAAGGGACAGATAAGGAAGGCGAAGGAGACTCATACAAGGGAGAGACCAACACTGGGCAACGGGAGAAGAACACAGGCAAGAGCAACACCGAGAGCTGGGAAGAGAGAATCCCACTGGCAAGAGACAGCAACGGGGGTTGTGTTGGAGAATCACAGGGACTAGAGAGATTAACACGGAGGCAGTGGCGCCGGCATAGCTCGCGGGTGTAATGCAGCCTGCATGGAGAACGAGGAAAGTACGCATGACTGGTTTGGGCGGTCTGAGAGGGCTGACCAAACAGTCATTGCACACTTAAGAGTGGGCAAACCACTCCAACTCCCCCCCCCCCCCTTGCTCGCAGAGCAGGCACGACCGCAAAGCAGCAGAACACGAAGCATAAAATAATAATAACTCAAAGTGATTATCATTTTATGTTTCTTCTTGGCACTGCTTAAAAACCAGTTGGGTGACGCTCCTTCGCCATAGCGGAGGAGCCGCCACTGCCCAGAGGACGGGTGGGAGAAGCACACGAGGAAGACAGCTGGAAAAAACATGCAGTTTCATGGAGAGCTTAAGCAAAAATGAAAAAGAAAATAACTAAAAATGAGCATCGAAAGGACACAAGTAAAGAGGCCATGCTCTAGGGAAGGGTCAAGGCAAGCAATCGAATAAGCAATAAAATGATAAACAAAGCCAAGCAATGGTAAGTAATTGAGTGGGCTTTAAGCCCAGTGCAAGTTTGTGCAACCAGACTGCTTCTCTGTCTGGCAGGCTCGGCCGAACGAGGAGTCGGGCATTAGGATGGAAACGAAACAATCTGCGTCTACAATTATTAGAGTTGGTTAAAGTGTGTGAAAACAAAAATAAGAAAACGATGTGGTATGTAACATATTTAATGTAATAAAATGCCTATCAGATTACTTGTTACCAATAAAGATAGCAAATATAAGAAGCACTGACGTGTGCAAGGGTGATGGATGTGGAACTTAAATTATGTGGATGATTATATAAAAAAATAAGAGTGGTTAACGAGAAAGATGGAGCATGATATTGAATCAGGAATAGTAATATTGATATTCATGAGGGTCACAGTGCTGACAACCAGGCTGGTAGAAGTTGAAATGAGGGCCAATGGTTCACTGGGCAGGAAGGATTTGTTTGGTACAGACAGTGTTTGAAGACGAGCAGGCCAGCTTTGTCAGGGCTGAATAAACACCTCTCCTACACAGCTTCGTATTTGCCATGTTATTTTATTTTGTTCATCTGTCTGTGTTTTAATGTAAAATTGCAGATGTTTTGCTGGTGTTAGTTGATATCTGAGCATGTGATGAAATGTTGACTACAGTGGTGAATGGGTGTGACAGTTCACTGTGTTGGTTTCATGCTATGTCTAGAGATGTCCTTTATGCTTAATCGGGTTCTTCCCCTCAGTGAAAAACTCCAATAAACCTTTCAGCATTCTTCTCAGCTTCAACATCATATTTACATCGATGTCTTCCAGCATCTTGAAAAAAATGAATTTTTTTTTTCGTGGTGGCCTGTCAAAACTGACAGAATGTTTTGGGTCACTGAGTTAATATTTTATGGAAGATTGCTTTATTGATAGTATTTTCAAAATGAGGTAAAGCTACTTGATTGAAAGTAGATTGAGACAAATATCTGCTACACACTGACCTCCAAGAAAGTAAGGTTGCTACAATTTGATTAAATCGCTTGTTAGTAGACATCCCTTGTCTTGTCAGCTGCACCTTATATTCTTGTCCTTACAGCTGTTTGAGGGGTCTATTGCATTGTGGTGACTTGAGTGCTAATGATTTGAAAATTATTTTCTAATCATTCCTGTTTTGTTGGAGTCTCATGACCATTGTGCACATGTAAAGATCTGAGGTGCCATCATCCCCTGTTGATGGTGATCTCAGAAATGTTGACGTGTTTTTCTGTGTATTATTCTAGGTTGTTTCACTGCAGGATGTGACCATTCCCTCTCTTTCGAATTACGGCACAAAAAATATTTCTCATACTTACGAAATGGGGGCAAAGCTGGGGAAAAGGCAATGTCTAGAATCCCAGAGTCATACCCACGCAAACCTGGAATTGAGCCAATCTTTCAGGATGCAACACGTCATTGTCTATTTGTAAATGATTCTCAAGTTCATATTTGACTGTCATTTCTTACCCTTTTAGAGTCCGCTAAACGCCATTAGGATGTGCTAAACGCCATGTGGGCAGTCACCCATTGTGTTAGTCATGGCAGTGAAACGTACCCTAAAGGTAGCATTTCATGGCCAAGGTGTCACAAATCTGCTTCTGGCAAACATCATCCCTCGAACAATTTCACCACTAGCTCAAACCTTCTTTGTTTAATTTTTTATTTTATTGTCAGTGTTACCCTATATCAACCCAACAGATCACTTAGATCCGAACACCTGTACCAACTAACAGTGTCACGGACTAGGACGGTCACTTGGGGTGATAGATGTTTTACGAACACTGCGGCCAAACTCTGGAACACTCTGCCGATGGTAATAAGATCTACTTCATCACTGTTGCAATTTAGAAAGTTGCTGAAGACTTGGTTGTTTGACCAATGATTTCCCTTCTCACTGTACCACTTTTGAAACCTGACAATGTTCTTATTGGGACAAGAAGCTGAGTTACAGCGCCAAGACACCTACGGGTATAAGTCGCGCTTTATAAATTGTAAAAATAAATAAATAAATTAGTGAATAAATAATTGTAATGCAATAGCTTTGACTTCCTCCTATATTCCCATAGAATGTGAGGTACATTTCTCAACATAGGTATTCTGAAACGCAAACTTGAAAATTGACAGTGAACAATGACTTCTGGTTCCATATATCTGTCAGATTTTTCCTATTTCCCCACTGGCTTTATTCATAAATCCAGTCTTGGTTCCTAACTTTACATCTACAAACCTTCCACTTCTTCAGTGCTTATGTGGTGGATATCAGCACACATAAGACCCTTACCAAGAGTGAGATATAGTAAAGGGAGGAGGAAGAGAAAGATACAAAAACTGTTAAAATGTCAATTAGGAAGGATGAAAAGAACCTGCAAGAGTGAGACAGAGACAGGGGAGGGCGACAGAGTAAAGAGGCATGAGGTGGAATCAAAACTAGACAGCCTTGGTATTCCGCAACCCTGGCATTGGGCTCCAATGAAAACTTTTGAGCTCCCTGTTGTTTTTGTTTATCACAGAGTATTTTCAACCTCTGGTTCTTGTATCTTGGTCAAGTAAAAATTCCTGTAGCATATACCAGGCTTTAGATACACGGGAATGGAGAGACCTCTATCACTGCTGATCTCTCCATTACGACTAAACAAGACTTGAGGTCAGTGTTAGCATTGGATTCCTGATGCCCAGTGTGTCTAAGAGAAGTGTCTGGAAGTGACTACATTTATAGCCTAAATTTGAGGTACATCATGATGTAGTTTGGTGCTTTGGGGGTCTGTGTGTGGAACGTTGACATTTCAATGAACTAAAGGTAGTCCCTAAAGATTTTATAAAGACCTATGTTACACATGAAAGCGTGTCAAAGTTAAAGACCCAAATTAAGTTGTGCATGCTTGGCTAATTAAAGAGTCTTTCACTTCAATACATTCTTCATGGTCCTGCTGAAAGAGATAATTTGAAAATATTTTTGACATGGATTAAAGTAAACTAATATTTAGAGGATAGGAAAAAAGAGAAACGGCATGCATTTGTCAAGTTATTGCTGGCATAGTGGTGATCAGTCTGAAAAATATAGTTCTGTTCCATTATTGAGAAACCCAAAGCCCCATAATATGGAAGAAAATATAGGACAAACACTGACAATCATTGTCAAGAGGTTAAAAGTCATCAAGCTTGTAAGTGTAAGAAGGAAAAGGCAGGCAAGTTAGAGCCGGTCACCACTGTGCCAATAAGTTTCGCGTATTCTCTGTAAGTTGGACACTCTTCCTGCACAGACAGTGCTCCATTCCCAGAGGTGAATGTTGTAACACATCTGCTCCAACCACACTAGTTTGTTGTCAGAGCAACAGAGAGAGCAGCTTTTATAAAGATGGCCCCTTTTTATTCTAATATTATTAAAATAAAAAAATGATTTTTTTGGCTCGGCGGATTTACTCTACCGCAGTTTTATTAATGAGAAGTCCAAGGAGTGCCGGAAAGAGCAAATACTTTTGAAGAATATAGCTCCCACATTGCAAGTTTAGGAACTTCATTTATTCAGAAATATTGACTTAACACTGGCCAAGTTCAGTGTTTTTCCAAACCCAGTTCTAAGCTTTAGTGACCTCCTGCCTAGTTGTGATTGGGTTCGTTTTGAATTAGAATTGTCCATGTAAATCTTTAACTGGATTGTTGGTGGTGTGACTAGCTACAATCGTGAGGTCCTGTAAGCTGAGAAGGCCTCAAGTTAGGCCTAATTTAAATGCATGAGATAAATTAACATATATTCGATCTAATTTCAATAAGAATGAGTGAGTGTTCATATGTGTTTTACATTTGAATTGGCATTCACAAAACCAGCCCAGTCTGTAGCTTGCTTTGGAGCATCCGTGGCACTGCATCTGAAGGCATTCTTAAAAACAAACTATTGTCACTACTTCTACATTTTACCTAAGCATACATAAGACAGATTTTTGCTGTGACGTGGAGGTAGAATGAGCGACAATGGAGCGTAATACTACAGGATTTGTCTTAATAATTGCTCTCAAGTATTCTGAAACCAAAATAGAATGATCTTATTCAGACCACCATACTAGGATCTCTTTCACTGGTTGTATATGATGTTTTGCTGCTATGCTATCTCCTTTTGTTATGAAATCTTGGTGATATTGCTCGGATGGCAAGTTTCTGAAGAAAAGTAAGGAGTCCTTGAACTGCCTTTCCTATCCTTCATTGACTGAACTGCAAGTTGGACCTGGACTGAAAAGATTTGAAGCAATTCAGTATTTTCGTAAATAGGTTGAAGTATACTTATGCACAGAGATAGTAGACTGAAAGGGTTGGAAAGATAATCTTTGATAAATGTAGTACCGGTAAGCACCATACATTGGCCAGTCAGGAAGTCAAAGTTATTAAAAGTTCTGGAGAGCACCTAGATGTCAAAAACATAAGATAACATGTTCAAGCTGACTCCTAGTGCTGCCTAATTGTCTCTCAGAAGATAAATAACCCAGTCGTATTTTCTTGACCAGAGACATCTACTATTTTAGATTTCTGACAAACATTTGTCACAAGTTCTTCATTGTGATATTACACTACTGCGGTGAATCAATGTCATGTTAAACTGTATGACGTGCGCTTATACTTTCTCCTTTTATCTGCTGATATGTAATGTGACTTGCTTCTTGAAAGCTGTGAAATTGAGTGTGTCCACTGACAGTACCACAGGTTCCTTTATGCTACATGCCCTCTCCTGCATACATTCTGCACTTGACTCCTTTGTCTTCCGCTGATCTCTGTTGACTAGAACATGCAGTCAGTCAACAGCATAATTTCAGGCTTGGGTCTAGGCACCTTACGTTTTTACTGGGGGTTTTCATATTTTTGCAATATTGGGTGCTTTAACCTAGAACCAGCTAAAATAGATCTATTCTTTTTCTTTCATGTAGCTTACTACGTGTTTCTGCAGCTTGAAACTTACTCTTACCCAGTTTGTTTGTGCAACTTCAGAGCAGGTGTCAAGTAATGCATTGTATATCAATGGAATTTCTCTGCAGTTGAGGATTATAACTCCATTGCCTTTCTCAGCCATCCAGACAGCGCCTGTAAAGGCATTTTGTTAGTTCCAGAACCTTCTTTCATGAATGTGGTTAAGGGGATTTCTTTGGGTTTGTGGATGGAAAACTAGCTCTAGCTTATGTAAAGACTAAAATGACAGGTAGAGCCCCTATTGGATGACTTATTTATTCCTGCTGTTCTCTCCAAACCATGGATGATTGTGAATGTTGTCGGGGTGCGTGATGTGCAGGAAGCACCAAGGGGGGGGGGAAACAGTTATGGGGCCCTACGGGATCATGAATAACTGGACACCACACAGTGTGAACGTTGGTCGGACCGGAAGTCCCGAGCGACTCCCGTCCTTTTAATTATAGCCTTCTGGCCACGCCTGGCCAGAAGGTGCTTCAATGTGTACTTGTGGTTCCGGGGCTCAGCCGAGACCCTCGGAACACTAGAGCGCTACATCTGTATCAGGCATTCAACAATTCCCCAGTGAATGTGGAAAAAGTCCTTGTCTACATTTCTTCTGCATGGTCTCAGTACATGTGCATGGTGGGTTCACACCTAGCATATTACAGCACCACTATAGGGCTTCTTATAGCTGATGTAATCAGGCCATGGGCATATCATTCAAAAGCTGCCTTGCCTTCTGTGTAGTACAATTGTCAGCACCAGGAAGATGTGGGAAGGAGTGGGTTCACATTTTACAAATTCCCACCCCTTCTGATCTTTGTGCTGCCCTTCCCTCTGTCCATGCTTTAAGCACATACACTACCAGTACAAATGGTGAAACAGTAAAATGAACTTTACTCTTCAAGCTTCAGTGTCCTCTGGCTATGCTCTTGCTGAGCCTTCCTTTGACTGTTGTGGCTCAGTTAATTGAGGTTGTCTGACAAAATTGTGACACAACAATATCTTGTCAAAAATATTACGAAACAGAATATTGCCAAAAGTAGGAATTTCGAAATCCACACATATATATATATATATATATATATATATATATATATATATATATATATATATATATATATATATATATATATATATATATATATATATACACACATACATTTAGATAATAAAAAATATAAATAAATAAAAAAGTAAACTACCAAACATAAATTAAACATAACATCACAAATAAAATATTTGCAATACTACAAGTTTAATTGAGAAGATTAAAGAAAAAACAATATTAAAGGATAACAATAAAAAAACACTTATGGCAAAAGTGTTGGACTTCAAAGGAGTCAAATTTCAATGTAATCATTTCAAGGATACATTTAAATACCTCCAAATCAAAGTAGAGAGCGAGGACTAGAAAGGCTAGTCCGTATCCCCAGGATTATATATAATGATCAAAATAGGACTAGCTCTGTTTACAGGGGGGAGGGGGACTCAAAGAAGTACTCTAGCTGGCAAACCTGTTGGTTTGTTCATGAAGCCCTCACCCACCAACCTGGTTGGTGGCATGCTTCATCATCGGGCCCACCACAGTGACACCGAATGTGTCCCGGGTGTGCTTCGACGCCAGATTACTGCAGAGCTGATATATTCGCTGAGTGTGCAGTGTAGTGAGTGAGAAGGTGAAGTTAAAAGCTATACAGTAGGTCCCAGTACCCGAGGGTAAATAAATAAGTTTAATAACTGGGCCTCTGTTAGCAATAAAAGGCAGTTAGGCGCGGTGGAGTGCAAATTAAGACCTCCTGTGTCTTGTGTGGTCTACATGTTTCAGCCAGTCCTTATTAAATTTAAAACTGGCTTTCCTCAGGACCAAGTGAGTATGTGTATAAGGTGCAGAAAAACTAAATTATAGTGTTTGTGTTGTTGGTTTATGTGTCGCACTCTCTAAGGTGCGATTACATGTAAGAGGGGGATTCCCTCTAGTTTTGGCAGGCTGTTTGCTGTCAAAAGCTTCCTTGGGTCACCTGGCAGAGAAAGAAACCGGAATTCCCAGTCTAGATCCTCCTTGGACCTATCGTCCTTCTGCGGTGCCCGGAACGAGTCTTCATGAACAAACCAACAGGTTTGCCAGCTAGCGTACTTCTTTGAGTTCCCCTCCCCCCTGTAAACATACATTTAAATACCTAACATCAAATTATTTAAAAATATTGAAAATAACAAATATGTAAATGAAATTTAAAAAAACGACAATACAACAATAATGTAACAAATATAAAAATGCACTTCCCTGCCTACTACCCAAAGAAAGCAGAACCTCCAAAAATGTTAAACAAAATATTAATAAAACTAATACAATTAAAACCAAAATAAATCTAATAGAATTTCCAAATTATTTTATTAAATACGATAATTAATTAAACAAGACAATTCATAACAAATCAATGTAGAAATTAACATATTTAACAGTTAAATATTTAAATTAAATAAAAAAAATTTATTGGACATGAATTGTCATGGGGTTCGACTATTGATAAAACGTTTGTGTGTGTATATATAATGAAAGTTGTAAATGCTATTGTGTTTTCTTTAACTTCTTTAATAAGAAGATCTTTAAAAAAGAAATACATTGTATTAAGTAGTGTAAATAAGTACCCACCCCATTCCCCTACAAACCAAACAACCAATAGCTAACATATAAATTATAAACTATACAAAAATACAGTATTTTTTAAAATCACAAAATGATTGAAATAAGTCACATAACAAAAATGTAAAATAAAAAAACTATTTATAAATAAAATATCCCACACTGTTCCTCTACAAACCCAACAACCCACTACTAAATGATGAATCCTCAAAAATGAAAACTATTACATTAATATTAACACCTAAGATTAATGTAATAAATACATATATATTAATTTAATTAGAAAATGTTTCATACAACTTTATTTTAGGAAAAATATTACATACAATCTTTTTAAAAACAATATTAAACACAAAAAGAAAATCTTACCTTCTTAGTCACACGAATAACAATATTGTTGACTTGATATTCATATGCCACAATATTTTTGAATCAATGTTTTTGTTATTCACCTTTTGTTGACTTACACTAGAAAAATCAGTTACTACAATGTCAATAGTGAATTATGGCTATTAAGCAAATTCTCTGAGAAAAACTAGTGGTTCAGGAAGCAGAGACCTGTTCCTTCTTACTGATGTGTTCTTCATTGTGTCTTATGTTGAATGAAGCCTTAGACCTCCTATTACTAACTTCTGTAAAAGTGGATGCCAATTTTGCAAATTCACACTGTGTAGTTCCCTTTGCTGGGAAAGCTTACCATGAACCTAGTTTTCAAAAACAAGGAAAGGTTTCAACATCATCACCCTCCGGCCCTGGCATATATATCCTCTACAGAGCTTAAGCGAAACGCTTTACTCACACTTACTCTCTGCTACTGCCATCAGCACCATCCTCATGGGCACTATGTAGAAATTTCACAGTTTTAAGGAGCTGAAATGGTTTAAGGAATATACTATTTATGCTGTAAGCAGTGGACACATAGGCAATGGCACAGAACAGTTTCAGTAACATTAGGATTGTCACCTTTTTTCCCCCAGACCAATAATAATGCTTGAATGCAGTATAGGGCCACTGTGACATAAGTGTCCTCCCTGAGCCGAATAGATTTATCCATACATGACTAACACACGGTTCCCTCTGACCCAAACATGTCACACCAAAACACAACCGTTTAACTGAAACCCAGATAGATTGTAACCACACATAACTGTAGTTGAGACACACTAAAAGGTCAAAATATTGTCTTGATTACTAAAAAGGGCATAATGATAATGGATACAGAAGTGGGTGATTGGAGTGACAACTGTGCTTGTAAATGCCACGCCCCAACTGCTGTGTTCCGCAACATAGGAATGTTTGTTGTTTCTTAAAGCGTTTTAGTAGTTCATCTGAATCAGCAGGTAGCTCCTGCTTAAGGCAGCCTGGTGTGTTGGTAAGGTGTACTCCCACTGGTCTGCTGTGCTTGAAGTCTGTTTGTAAACGAAGCCTAAATGTTGATGCATTTTCCATGAGTCATGGTCAGGAAACCAAAGCATTCCTAATGCCAGCTGGGTGATATCCAAAGCGGATACAACATACCTCTCTCTGTGAATGCTATCTTGTCAAGCAAATAGGGAAGCACTTTGGAACATATTTCTCTGATGTTTGTTGTTGCTGCAAACAGTTTCCCTTTCCTATATCTAATTTTCGCTTTCTCTGTCTTCTCTTTTTACCTTTCTGTCCCTTTTCCTCTGATGCTTGTCCTGGCTCCAGAACCGCATGCACGAGTCTCTCATGCTTTTCGACTCCATCTGTAACAACAAATTCTTCATTGATACCTCCATCATTCTCTTCCTCAACAAGAAAGATCTCTTTGCTGAGAAGATCAAGAAGTCACCTCTGACCATCTGCTTTCCAGAATACACAGGTATGTTCCACATAGACACTGGTTTAGTATATCTTATCCCCAAACCCCAGAAACAACGTCCTAATGGTGAAGATGATAGTGTAATAATCACTGCATTTGAAGGCATCGCAACAGTGAACTCAGATGTGTACAGAATCCTTGACCATGTGAGACTAAAGTGTAATGGATCAATGTTCATAGTTTTCATTTGAAAGTTGGAAGTCCATATAATTCCTACAATTATTCTATTTTGCACCAATAACCTGCCTTCCAGATCAATGACATGCTAATCCCAAATTGGAGCAAGATTAAACATGTGCACTTATACAGCATCTTTAGAATTATTAATAGAATCTGTTCTTTTTTGATTGCCCACAAAAATAACAGTTTTATAACTGATGCAATAAAACATAAATGATTTTAGAATATTTTAAAAATGTTACTGATATAGGAAGCCCACTTTGTTCCGTAAGTCGTGGTGCCAGTGTGTGGGGCAGAAAAATATTTTTAATCAGCCAATCAAGTTTATTAGTATGTAATACATTTGTCAAATGTGTTCCCAGAGACAACTGTTAGGTTTTTGTTGAAAGAAACATTTTTTATCAAACACATTGAAATAGCAAATTTATTACCTAGGTCAGTCACGATAATAAAGAAAAATCCCGAATGTTCATCATTTATTTATTAATCGATTCCTACATCAAAAAATCCAGTCTTAGTCAAAAAGGAAAATGTCTAGGGGATTCCTATGTTGGCATGGCAAATATCATTAGTTAATAGTGTATTTATTCTGCTGTAAGCCCTTCAACACCTCAGTGATAAGGTACATATAGCCCCAGTTTTGCAAACAATATCCATACTGGCCAACCATCCCCTTGTTTTATATACAGTTCTCAGCTACGCCACTCAATCAGCCTTACTGTAACCTCAAAATTATCATTCTCATGTGTAAAATCAGAAAAGAATGCCCTTCTAACTAATATGGTTTCTACGTTGAACTCCAAAATGGGTTTCCCAAAATATATGAAAATGCATCCAGACCAGTGGCAATACAGCAATTTCCCCAAGGCTTTATCAGTGCATGTCTTGAAGACAGCATCTCCTACAGAAAACATTGGCTTGGGTCTTGCCAATATGTGGATATTCATTTAGGCAATTGATTTAAACACTGTAAAAAAAACAACAACAAAAACCAATGCTGTATAAGAACCCCTCTATGTATAAATTGCTAACTTGAGATAAACAGCCTAAGTCCTTAAGCATCGCTACTTTCAGTCAGTCAGTCAATACATTTATTCGGTTATTATACAAAAAACAACCATAAAAGTACAATTATTCATAACAATTTAAAATATATAAACATTAATATTACAGCAAAATAGGCTTATTAAATTTCATGCATGTATTGATTTTCGTGACCTAAAAACATTTTTTTTAAACGCGGAGACAGATGCAACAGTTAATATATTATCTAGCTTCTGGATAGCTAAAAAAAGCAGAACGACACTGTCTGAAGTCCATGTACTTCGATATGGGTATATCCATCTTTTCCTAGGAATTGTGTAAAATTTGCAAAATAACAGGATATACATATCTCATTGGTTGGACAAATCATCACATGGGCA
This sequence comes from Lissotriton vulgaris, assembly GCF_964263255.1. Classification (NCBI taxonomy): domain Eukaryota; kingdom Metazoa; phylum Chordata; class Amphibia; order Caudata; family Salamandridae; genus Lissotriton; species Lissotriton vulgaris. Next base: position 163,555,410 of record NC_141700.1, read on the forward strand.
TTTATTAAGCTGCCTTGTCCAGTCATTTATGTTAGGAAAGCTTAAAAATCTGAATAAAATATTTAATCTCAAACGTGTTAATAAAAACCTTTCAAAGTCTCATGTGTAACTTAATATACGGTTGGATATCACTTGTAACCATTGTTAACTGATGGGCAACCACTGTGTTTTTTGACATTTCCAAGTTGGTTCTAAGTTCCCCCAGGTACGTCATACAAAGATTTTTCAATTCTTTCCTAGGGATCTGGCACATCAGTAAGGGATCTTCATAATAGTCTCGGTGGCCTATTTGTATGAGGAACATCTTTACATAACGTAACCATTTCAGCCTATTAAAATTATCGAGGCTCATCGCATCCCTCAAAATAGAACGGTTAAAAGCACACTCCTTGGTGGTCCATACCCTGTGCCACAGAAGAACTGGTTGTACCTTAATGACATCTTCTAGGTACGGTTGTCCAATTTCAGCCTGGCAAATATAGGTAGATACACTATCTGGGACTACTAAAAGATGTCTCATAAAACAGTTTTCTGCCACCTGCAATGCTTTCACATTTGCATATCCCCAAATACCGGCACCGTATATAGCAATTGTTACACAAGTTGCATTATAAACACATAATAGTTCCACAAGCGTTTTTTTGCCCATTTTTCTACTAAAGTTATCAGGGCCATTATAGATTTAGAAAATAGCAATCTCCTTGTATTTATTATTGTGTTCCATAGGCCAGATTTATCAAACAAAATACCTAAATACGGAAAAGTTGGGGTAAAATCCAAAGGTTTAGAATTAATGTACATTACTTTTTTCTTTTTATCTGCCCCTGAACCACAGTTCATACAGAAGGTTTTCGTACAATTAATTCTCAGATCCAAATTGGTCATGAAGTGGGAGAAAGATGTTACCATTTTTCGCATAGCCTGAGGTGTCCTAGCCATCAAGACCGCATTGTCTGCATATAATAATGCTGGTACAGATCGATTGGATACCAAAGGCATGTCCCAGCATTCCTGCAGCAATGTTCTTTCCAGGTCATTAATGTAGATTGTAAATAAGAAGGGGACGAGGACACATCCTTGCCGCACCCCTCCTGCAATACTAAAAGGCTTAGTGCACTCTCCATTATTACCAAATCTTACTGTTGCCCTTGCCCCTTTGTAAAGGTCCCTGAGAAAAAAGATTATATTTTCCTCAACCCCCAATCTTTCCAGTATCAGCCAGAGCTTGCTATAGGTGACGCACTCAAAAGCGAATGTTAAATCCACAAAGGTTAAAAACATCCGCCCGCCCTTTGCTTTAGTATATTTTTCTATAAGGATATACAGGTTAAGGCCCTGATCAATAGTGCCAAGGCCCTTCCAGAATCCATATTAAAGGTCACTAATTATTGAGTGTTTGTCTGCCCATATTTGCAATATATTTATAATCACGTGACCAAAAATCTTAATGGTTGAGTCCAATAATGATATTGGGCGATAGCACGCGCAACTTGTTCTATCGCCCTTTTTAAAAATAGGTATGACAATAGATTCAAACCATGACAACAAGAGTCCATTCGAACAGGAAGCATTAAAAAGTTGCGTGAGGAGTGGACCCCATAAGGCCATGTTATTTTTATAGAGTTCAATCGGAACCCCGTCAGGGCCCGGGGCCTTTCCTCCCAAACTAGCTTTAATACCCAAGGTCACTTCGTTCAGGGTGATACCCAAATTAATTTTCTTATTATTATACGTAGTCACTTCCTCCTCTACATTCAGGGTGGGTATTTGCTCCAATAAAATTGGTGCACTGTATAGATCTTCATTAAACTTTACCCATTCGTTCTCAGCGATGGCTATCTCTACCCTTGCCTTGGATTTATCATTAAAAAATGGGGCATTTACTGCTTTCCAGAAAGCTGCAGTATCCCGGCTTAAGAAAGCCTCACACAAGACTCCCATGCTTCCCTTTTCATTGCATCCTTTCTCTTTTTCTTTTTCAGCGTTTCCTTATAAACCTTTCGGAGTTCCCTGATTAGAGTCCGGTCATTATCAGGGACATTTAAGGCATGCTTAAGATTAGAGTAAGCCTTAGTGCAGGCTGTATCAAACCAGCTTGCTACTTTTTCTTTAGGGTTTTTTATTTCTACCCACAGGCTAGTCTTAATTTGTGAGGCAATTATCATAACATTTTTAATAATCAGAGTTTTCTGAATTCTCATCCAGACAGGCATTAATACTAGGTTCGCATTTCTTAATTAAGTTACTTAGGAAATCCTCAGGAACTACCTTTGTCCATTTTAGGGAGTACCCATTTTGTCTACTTAAGGCAATGTTACCCAAATACTGCCTAGATATACTATCTCTATTATGATCATAATGGGGGTTTAAAACTTCAACACTTAGAGGAAAATGATCACTTAATGGAATATCTAGAGTTTTTAAATGTATCACGTGCCCTCTATATCTGGCCGATATCAGTATAAAATCAATTGTTGAAAAAACTCCCCTGCCATTAAATGAAGGACAAAATGGGACCTCAGGTTGACACATTCTATTGGCAAATCCCAAATCACAGGAAAAAATAACTTCATTAAAGAGGTCCCCGCATACAGTATGTTCGAAATGCGTTAGGTTAGTCTCTTTATCCAGCATTATGCCACATGTCCCCTGTTCTCCTCTCTTGAATAATAAACAATTAAAATCACCTCCCCAAATGACAAAGGTTTCTTCGGTTTTCCCTCCTAGCAAACATTTAATATCTATACTCAAAGTTTTCAGCATTACTTCCATTTCCTCCGCAGGAACATTCTTATAAAAATTAACGATAATCAAACAAAGCATTTTATCAATATGTATCCTAACCATATGATAATATCTATTGGTACGGGGTACCTCTATTTTTTCACATTTAAAAAGGTTCGATACATAAGAACACAGCCCCCTTTAGCCCTGCCATGTACTGAGCCTATTGCTGCGAAAATATTGTTTTAAAACCGCAAGTGTTGTGCTTCTTTTAGCCAAGTCTCTTGTAGACTAACTATGTCATAAGTTTAACCCAGGTTTGATTGGTCACCTTTGTTCTAAGACCTGCAACATTCCAGGACATGATCGACTAGTTACCCTTCTTCGTCGTAGTTTTCTCTTTATTAATACCACATAGGTTATCTTCAACATTAGCAATATTTCCAATCATGGTATTTGCTACTGTGTCACCTCCCTTTGAATCATCAATCTTTCCAGAGTTAAGTAGCACAGGTCTTACCCTTGAATCTACTTGTAGAGACATTGCTCTTGCAGGAGCATCTTCAACCACTGGGGTCACACTCAAAAAAATTAGACATCGATTTAACAGTGGCATTCCCTATACTCAGTCAGTCTACCCCCTCAAGCCCGTATAGCGTATCAAAATGATTGAATGTAGGGATATTAAATTGATTTTTGTACAGAATCATAGAGCCTCCTCGCTGTGTCTCAAAAGGATAGAAATTTGGCGGGGCAGAAAAAGTTGCAGGTTAAAAATAGCTTAGATCAAAATTTTGAATACCACCCACTCCTCTTTGGTAGCAATCACAAATATATCGGACCACACGTCTGTCCCTAAAGTTAATAACACAGTCCCCAACTAGGTCCTTTCTTCTGTGACCCACCCAACCTACTCTGCGAACATTCAGGATTTCTCCATGTATATGGGGTTGGAGGGGTCTATTTTTGTTTAACCAAAAGGTTACCTTGTTTTTTAATTCGTGATAGGTTTCTGATTTATCATAATCCAACTCAGGGACCCCAGATAAGACAACTAGATAGGGGGAAAGAATCCGGAGGAAGATCTATGCGTGGGTGGGTAGTTTTTTGTTTTTCAATATTTGAGGTTTCCCTAACTGAGGGTATAATTTGTTGGACCTGTCCAACTTCCCCAATTCCCTTTGCGGCCTCTGAACCACTACCCCCTTGTTGCCCCCCCCCCCCCCCTTTCAGGAATCATAGTCCTGCTTTCTGATGTTAAATCACCTTGTATAGATCCATTTAATAATCGGGGTGGTATATTGGTTATAATCGGAGTGGGAAGTTGGGTGATTGTGCTTGTTAGTTCTCCTATTGAGATGCTTTCTGCCACACTTTGAGTTAATTTACTCTCAGCTAGTTTTTTCAGTATAGCGGAATTGGCTGTGGTTGCTTGCTCAAGTATTCCCAATCTTTCACTAATCCTTTTAGACCTCTCTAACAAAGATAGCATTAGAGACTTAATTAATAGTTAAATTTTTCCCATAAGACCCTCTACACTTTGAGCCATAGTCAAAGATGGATCAACCGTTTTTACAGGTGGTGCCCTTGGTGAGAAAATAGAGGTCGGGGTAGGTGACGTAATAGATAAATCCAATATCTGCGTTACTGCTTCCTTAGTTGTTTTTGATGCTTTCGTTCTCTTTTGACACCCACCCTTTTGTAAACCCCCTCCACGTTTCCTCTTTGCAATATGGCCTGATCCTGAAGGTTGTTTTAACAGTTGGGAATTAGGATTAGTTCTAGTTATGGACCTAGTAGGGAAACGTGGCTCAATTAAGTTAGGTGTATTGTCTGGAGATAAATCGCTAGATAGAGCAGTAACACTTGTCTCTTTCATCAGAGATTGATTTAATTGCTCCTGTAAATGAGAATCATTACTATCTCCCAGGTTGATATCAGGATTAGATATATGATTTATTATCTGTTTTGGCGAGGTAGCTGATGCTAAACCCCCCAACGAAGATTGTTTCAGATACATGGGTTCTAAAGAGAGGCGGCGTTCCGTCAGATCAATTTCATGCTCCAGGACTGATGTGGCCCTGATTATAAATTGGTCCAATGTCTCGGTAACACTCCCGCCTGTCCCACCTGTCACTACCTTTCTCCCCTTTCCTGTAAGTGCCGCCATAACCCCTGCGTGCTATACTATATATCACTGCCAATGTTTATCCCACCCGCAAAGCAAACAAGACATTCAATAGTAAATAATTAGATGTACAGTCTTACACATATGGCAATGTTCGGGAGGTGGCCCAGCCCTGTCTCCTCCTGTCTTGGATGGGCTCAGACGGGCCCGCCCTTGGTCCCGGGCTTAGTCCCGGCTTCGTCCTGCACCGCGTCCTGCTGCGCAGAAAAAGGGGAGTGGCTTTTAGGCACAGTGTCCGCGCTATATATGCAGTTTTAATGAAAACCCCACATTCTCAGCCTACTCCATTGATCGTCTAAGATGCTCCAGTTTATTCTTCCCTAACTGAAGTTATTTAACAGATCACTCTTTATTTGGTTTTGGTGTAGATCTCTGCAAGGATCCACATGTCCGACTCCTGTCTGTGCAGTTTAAGCAAGCTCACAATATTGACTAGGAACGATATGGCCTTTTCTTTCAGAATATCTTTCAGTTGCATTTTCGTTGGAGGTACAATTATGGCACATACCAGATTTCCCCCATCTCAACAGGTTCCCATGTAGCTGCCTTCCTATTGGATAGCAATTTATATTCTTGCAGCAATAAACCTCCCATTCCAACCGGCATGGATATAAACCCAACCATATTGCTGTTTGCACTGTTCTACTTTTAACTCTATTGTAGTGCCTTACCTACATTTTATGTATGCTGTACAGTTGAATTTTGCTTCTTTCGCTTCAAAACATTGTGCTGTGCTGGACAATTAGAGTGTGTGCTTTGATCTGTGCCTATTTTCTTCCCTTTCCAAAACATCTTTCATACCATCCATTTTCGGTTTCTAGTCACCTGCTAACGATATTTTGTTTTTGGTAGTTTCACTAGGTAGGATTCTGTTATTTGCACCAGCAACTAGATTTTATATAAAAAAGGGCTTCTAGCTACAAATTCAGCATGTATTATAAGCAGGGTTGCTTATTTTTAGGCAGTGTATATTGGCTCTGGTAGTAGATGCTTCATTTAGGTTTAAATCTCTAATTGGGTGGAATTAGAATCCTTATTATGCAAAAATTATAATGCTAACCTTCCCAAAAAGCCATAACCTAGGTGTATCTGCAAGAGAATCATTTGCCTCAGAATAGGATTTTTGTCACCATAGGTGAAGTTACAGAAGAGGGCAGAGGGCATAAGTGGGCATTATGCCCCATATCCTGCTCTCTCCAGGTCCCCCACTCCTTTAGCAACATTTGTATTCATAATGTTTTTTTGTATTAAAGGCAAGATGGCAGTCTTCATTAACCCATTTATGTCCATCCCATTACCTCTTTAGTGTGGAGAACATCAACGGATTGTCCACCACATTGAGGAGGAGCACAGATCAGTCTCGGAGAGGTACGGATGAAAAGGACAATGTGCCCTTTACAACAGTACCTCTCTCAAGGGGATCACTGCAGGAGTTTGCGCTGGGACTGTGATCCCCAAGTAGGTATCTACCCACTGGACACCAGGGATGGGGGAGTGGCCTCTCAGGCATGAAAAGTGAAGTGAAACCCCCCAATTTAAGATTATGGAACAGTTTTTCTGCCCTTTTGGGTTGGGGGGGGGGCAAGAGAATACGACTCTGATACTTATACGTGGAAAAGCTGGCAACTCTGGCAGTTTCTGGTAGGCCAGTAATTGGGAACTCCATAATACTTGGCTTGCATAATAACATTTATATAAAACTTCTTTTTAACCTTAGCTTGCTCATAGAATCCATTTCTTCAGTAGAAGGGCACTTACAATGCAAGATATAGTTCATTAACAAAAAGCTCTCCGTTTTGCCTATAATTGATGAATTTCTGGGTTCATTTGTATTGACTGACAACTTGATATGTGCTCTTTTATAGTTGAATACCTGAACGGTTGGATCCTTTATAAACTATGGCTAAAAAAGCAGGTTTTCAGACTTGAGTGGATGATAAATTGCACAATTGAGGACTACTAGCCTTGGCCTTTGTTTGATGGGCCTGCACACCAATATATTAGGTAGAGATGGGGTAAAATAATTCTACAACTTCTGCCAGGGGTATATGGCTGAGATACCCGCCACCCCCTCGCAACACAATCCCCAAGGATGGGAAACCGGAAACAGTTCTGAACTTTTGGAAGACGGGAGGGAGTGACCCTCCCGGCCGTATTTATTAAAATATGAAACAAAATTAAAACATGAAAATAACAGTTTCATATTATGTACAATTTCATTTCCACATTTGCGATGTTTGGCTAACCTTAACATATGCTCTAATACAAAGGTTCTCCTAGCCGAACTAACATCCTACAAAATATTAACTTGTAATTTGAAATTGTACATCCTAACGTTTAAGGGCCAACGGCAAGGTCGTAACCGGTGTCAAGATCCCTAAACCAGAAATGACCCCCTCACTTGTGAGGGGCGACCGCACAGAGGCGTACCTCAAGTGCCACTACCAATTTCCCTTGACTTGACGGGGGCCCCATTAAACTCGACGCCACTTAAAGGTCGTTCGAGGACTCGTGTGAGGTATCTAGAAGGTAGCGTAGACCCCCCTCCCAAACCCCACACAACTTACCACATCTGCCGTCGCAGATGACATGGCCCCGGGAAATTCTCCAGGAGGGGGCTGTAACCCCTCCTACCCAGGAAGGGGCCTTGACCGCCTTTCCTTTCCTTTCGGCGGCCCATCCTTAGAAGGAACCGCCTCCCCGTTGAGGGGCCAATGGCCACCTCCCTCGAGCGCTCCCATCCGTAATGGGTGACGCCCACTCATAGGGATCTACCAATTAGTGCTCACCGATCATGACCTTACCGCCACAGGCCGGATAGTTGACCGGCTATCCGGACCCCCCACAACACTCCTACCTAAAGGTCATGTCTTAAGGTCTGTAGCCAAGCTATACAGTCCCCTATGAGTAACTCGTTCCCCACCCGGGACAAATGAACACCATCCCCCAGATACATACTGTCACCAGTAATACAACCATGCGAAATAGAATGCAGTGTATTGGAACGGAACAATCTACTCACTTTGTTATTAATTTTCCTTACTGAATGATTCAGAGCAGAAACAGAAATAGCCCCCCGCCAAACTTTCCGTGGGATCAAGTGGGACCATGCAATCGTGCACCCTGGAACTCTCCTTGCCAACCAACTTACAGTGGAAAGCATTGCCTCAAGAAGAAGTCGTCTACCAGTGGTGACCAAATCATTGCCCCCAAGATGTACTATGACTATAGACGGCGGTGACCTCGTCCGCCCTAGCAAACCCTCAAAAAATGATTGAAACTGGTCAATACAGAGTCCGCCCCTTCCGTAGAAGGACACCCTGTACCCGTATTCCCCAGCCACGTGAATCATGTCACCTGCTTTGAATACGTCCGCGGCACGCCTCACGTATGAGTGGCCCACGACCCACACCTCCTTTTTCACAGCCGGTGAAGTCTGACCGCTGGCCCGGTGTTGGGTCGACTGCATAGTTCGCCCCGCCTCGTAGGCTCGCGCAACTGAAACCAAACAAAAACAAGAAGCGTGAGTACATCATTACAGCTTCACAACATGTGCAACCGCACATACCTTTTGTAACAATTGGAGGACCAACGCCCCACACGTTTAACTTGTTCAACATCCAGACCCCTGGCTGTAGCCTCTGTAGCAGCCCCTATCCGAAAGGAATGGGTCCCAAACTCGCCCGGGTTCAAGCCCGCAGCAGTAATCGACATCGCAAGCACCCGCTGAAACTGAAACCTCGTCAGTGGGGTGGCGTCAGCGTGTCTCAACAAGGTCCCCCCCCATGATGCCACCCTTTGTGTTAAATATGTCTCTACACAACTCACCGGGCACATGGAGGACCCGGGAATCCTTTGTATGATTATGCAATCACCCATCGCACCCTGATCGGTCTTGGACCCGAAAAACGAGACAGTCATTGTCTCCCCTCTGATCTGAACGTGCTCTCGGCACAGTCCCCCCATCACATCCTGCTTGTTCCTCGCCACTAGTTCGCTCACCCGCATAGCCCCATGGAATGCCAGCGTAAAAGCGGCTCGGAATAACACTGTTTCAAACTGGGATGAACATGTTGCAGGGAGTCTGGATAATAACAGGGCCAACCTATCCAAACCTATCGGGCGCCTTTCATCTACTTTGCGACCCTCAAGGCGTTGCCACCCACGTAGCGCTTTTTGCACCACGAAAGACGCTGTCGGGTCCTGGATCCCATGAGCCCTAGCCACAAAGGAAATGGCGGCCCGATGCCTCTGGGCCGTAGCCACTGACTTGCCTGCCTGATGTAAAGACAGCAAAAAGTTTACTACAGACTCTTCCTGGCCCCAAAGCTCCCCCCTAGCAGCCCCCAAAAAGGCCCAATAGGATCGGAACGCCCCTTCATATGCCTTTTTTGTCCTGGGTGCTAAACTCTCTCCCACGAGGTTACGAAGTTCGGGGCACCGAGAGACCAGAGAGCTTCGGGAAAGGGTGCCACCACCGGGTCCGCTGTGGGCAGAAAACCCCAGAAGGCCTGCATATGAAAATGAGAAAGCGCATCAGCCGCCTTGTTCATTACCCCCGGGACATGTCTTGCCCTAAATAGTACATTCAATTGCATACATAGTAATACGATTTCCTTGAGCAATCTCAGAATCCATTTGCATCGTGCCGCCTGGCTATTGATACACTCAACCACGGTCATGTTATCAGACCAGAATACCACAGAGTGATCCCTGAATCCCTCAGGCCAAGTTCTCAGGGCCACCAGAATGGGAAAAAGTTCTAGGAAAGCAATGTTACTTGTCAGTCCATTATCATGCCACCACGACGGCCATTTTTGTGCCGACCACTGCGTGCCGAATATGGCACCAAAACCAATGCTCCCAGCCGAATCTGTCCACAGCCCCAGCTCCTCAGAGGACACGGCTGGTTTGTTCCAGACAATGCGACCATTGAAATCCGCCAGAAATGCCAACCAAATGCGCATGTCCTGGCGAACCTCTGCCGAGAGCCTTGTGTGATGATGACCCTCCCTCAGGCCGACCATGGCTTGAGCGATCGAGCGAGAAAAGGGGCGGGCCATCGGTATAACTCTTAGGGCAACATTCAATTGTCCCACCAATTGCTGTAACTGATGTAGCTTAACCTTAGACTCACTTATACACATTTGCAGGGATGCCCTGAATCTTAACACTTTGTCTCCTGGTAAACGAAAACAACCTTCTTTGGAATCGAGCTCGATCCCCAGAAACTCGAGGCAAGTCGAGGGACCCACCGTCTTCCCTGGTGCCAGTGGCACGCCAAACTGATTCATCAAGACACAAAATGCAGACAAAGCCTGCCCACATTCCGGATCCCCGGCTGCCCCCAGAAACAAAAAGTCATCGAGATAATGCATAACATGGTGAAACCCCGTCTTCTTTGTGAAGACCCATTGCAGGAAGCAACTGAACATTTCGAAATAGGCACAAGATATAGAGCACCCCATCGGCATACACTTATCCATGTAATAATGACCCTGAAACATGAAACCAAGAAGACGCTGATCGTCTGGATGTACCGGGAGCAACCGGAACGCTGACTCGATATCAGATTTTGCCATCAGCGCCCCGGGCCCCAGGCGATTCAATATGGCTACGGCCTCATCGAAGGATGCGTACCGCACCGAACACACTTCCGGGTCTATCGCATCGTTTACGGAAAGACCACGTGGGGCTGATAAATTATGTATCAGCCGAAACTCACCCGGGTCCTTCTTGGGGACCACCCCTAAAGGGGAACAAACAAAGTTAGCCACTGGTGGAACATTAAATGGACCGGCGACTCGACCTCGAGCCACCTCTTTCCCGATCTTTTCTTGTACCACGGTCGTATGCTGCAGGACCGATATCTGGTTTTTACATTTTGCTATACCCTGAAAATCCCCCACTGGGATGCGGAAACCATATGAAAACCCGTTCCGCAACACCCGAGCGGAAGCGTGATCCAGGTATTCGTTGAGCCAGGGAATCATTGCCATGGTATCAATTGGAGTAGGTAAAGGCGCCCCTCGGACTATGTCAGACCTGTTTGGCGCCTCCTCTACCCCCGTTATCACCAGTTTTGGCTCTGCACATGGACTCAGGATGGGATGATTGCCCACACCCACTACACTCGTGCCTAAATTTGCATGACCCCTGGGGCCTAGTACATTTTCCCCTGTTAAAGTTCCAACATACCCCCCTTTTACCTGTGTTGCCGATTGGCCTTGAGTGATTTTCGTTACTCGTACCTGATCGAAAGGGGGTCCCCGCATATTGGCGGGAGGATTCAACAACATTACTCCCTACTAATGGCACTTTCAACATACCAGAGTCCTCCATTTTGGACCAGGACACAGAATCATAACAATCCCAAGTTAAGTTTCTATCATGCTCTTTCGCTTTTCTGAAAATATTATCGTAACAGAACCAATGATTGCCCTCGTGTGATACAGAATACCCCATGATCCGTGACTGATAAATCGGCAATTCAGGCAGCAATTCGGGCCTCCGTTCACCCAAGATGGATGTAAAAACCCCCCATGCTTTGCCCCAATTGCCAATGTTTTCATTTACCTTGAAGGCGGCCATCTTTGCGCGCTAAACACTCGGATGCATGAGCTCCTTCTGGCTCTTAACATGCTCCATCTCATAATGATCGGTAAGCAACGAGAAGATGTTTATATACTCCTCTGCCCATATCTTCTCTTTGATAGCTAGGGGGACATGTTGACCCAACTTTTCCCTTCGAGAGGGTGCCGACTCATCCCTCGCAACCGGCAAAGGCCGCTTACCTGAACTGGAAGCTGTATCTGCGACTGCCGCAGCCGGCAATGGCGCCTTCGTCGCTTCCCTTGTTTCCCGCAGCTGCTTTATCAACACCTGCGCGTCGTCAGCCGCGGCGCCCTTGCTACCTTTACCCAACCACGCTGCTAATTGTGCTGCCAGCTCGGGCGGCATATCTTCTCCGGACACGGGGGTGACCAGTACGGGAATCGGATTCCCTTCCTCCGGCACAGGAATGGGTGCCTCACGTGGGTTACAGGGAACTGGGACGTCTCCCCCCGCTGCTCCCCTTCTGGGCCTCTTGCCTTTTCCACCTGGAGCTGTTCCTGCCAAAGGCCGTTTCGGCCCCCCTTCCTCGTCTTTATCCGCCATTCGCTTCTTTAGGTCGGTCACCTCCTTCATGAGAACACGCAGCATCTGTTCGGTAGTCATTCTCTTTCCCGCCTTTTTAGGCATTCTCCAACAGAGTATCTGCAAAACAAACAAGAAAGATTACAACGCTCAAAATTGGCTCTTCGTTCCGTCTCGAGCTCACGTGCAGCGAGGAGGTGCAGCTTCAGAGCACAGGAACAAGAGGATGCTTTCTTGGCTTGTTGCTCCTTTTATCCGTCTTCAGGGCGGGCGTACACCCGCCCCTGCCTGCCCCAAAGGGCGTGGCCGGCCGCGTCAGTGTCTAGGCCAGCCCACTCCAGGGCGGGAAAAAGGCACGCCCCGGCTACGCCGCTTCGGGCATACCAGCCGAGGCTCGCCTCCCGCCCAAGATGGCTTCCCGGGGGGATCGTGGTACTCCACCATACGTTCGGGGGGACCGAATGGTCGCCCCTTTCCATTCTCAGTGGTTAAGTAGACACTTAGGGGCAGAATTATTAGGGGCTAAACTAAAGTTGCTGCCATTCTTTGAGCTTCCACATAGTTTCAGGCAAGACACTTCATGACTGCAAAGGGCTGCGGTATTGCCTCATAGGTAAATGATTATTGAGAGAAACCAAAGAAGCATTAAGATATACTCTCCTAATTCTTAAAGAGAAGAGACCCCAGTTCAAAGTTTTTATTACTGTCCCACCTGAGAAATGGCAGGCCCCGCCCCAATTGAAGTTGTGCAGGTGGCACACTGAGGTGGGGTGAGTGACGGGCAGGTGCCTTATCAGATCATGCCCTCGAACTTGGTTGCACATAGCACATGTTCGTAGGTCATTCTGCAAACCCAGGACCAGTTTTAGAGGTGAGAGAGCTACAGAAATCTCAAGCCATATACCTGGTTCTTGTTCATCTGGATGTCCTCTTGGACCACCAACCCCAAAATGAGCAGAACTTTAATGTGGTGTCTACCTTCCGCCATGTTCTACGCCAATTCACCAACAATTAGTGAAAGCAGTGCCCTGTGATGTAAAATGGGCAGGAGAAGCTTTTATTCCTCTTCTCATTTTTATCTTTCCAAATGTCGAAGTACGTTATGGAACCCCAGAATCATGGCTTTGTTTCTCAAAAAAGGGAAGCCCCACATGGAGCAAGGCTCATACTCGCCGATCTTACTGACGCAACATTCTTCTTTAAGGTTATCATCCTCAGATTTGGAGGGATTATTAAATCTATTGTGAATATGCAGCAGCATGGATGTGTCCCAGGTAGGAATACTACTATCAATACCAACATGGCGATCTCCTTTGACATAGCAAATAATATGCATAGATCAGCTGTTATGATCCTCCTCGATGCCGAGCAGATGTTTGATAGGATCGCTTGGCCATATCTTTGGGAAGTAATGATAAGAATGGGGTTTGGCACAAAATGTCTGCACCGTGTTCATAAAGTGTATCATCTTTGCATGGCATATTAACGGAGAAATATCTGAGGCACTTCAGATTCAATGAAAAATCAATGAGGCACCCGGCAGGTCTGTCCTCTCTCACCGCTACTTTTCAAAATGTATCTGGAGCCTTCTTTTATCCTGTAATCTTGATCATGAATTGCTGTCATCCCTAGCTGTTAACGGTGTCAAATTTCATGCATATGGCCTGTGCAGATGACTTGCCTGCATATTTAGTTAACGCCGTCTCGAATGTCGCCATAACGAGCAAGAGGCATTCAAATTCTACAAGGTGTGCGGATATAAGATGAACAAGAATAAAACACAAATTATACTGAGTAATCCTAATATCACTAATGACTTTCTTGTCACCTGCTCTGCAACCTATGTAGGCATTGAAATATCAGCGAACATGCAAGAAAATTCTTAAAGTCGGCTATAAAGCTCTCCTTGCAAAAACGATCGCTTCATTTAGACTTCGGCATTAGTTACCTGTTTCCATCACAGGGAGGGGCAAAATAAAAAATAAAAAAATGTACTGCCGAAATTCCTATATTTGTTTTATGCTGTACCACTCCGCGTTCCCAATTCCTTCTTTAAGCAGTTGGATTCTTTTATTAGTAGCTTTCTTTGGACTATCAGTGAGCCACACGTGCTATAAAATGGCTGAAAACATCACAGGAAGAGGGTGGATGGTCCTTAACGGACTTTTAACAACATTTTGGGGCACTTTGCGGGGAAAGTATTTTGTGTCTGGTCTCTAATTCTGGCAATCATAATGCCCTGTTTATTAGGGATTAAAGCTTGTGCTTGCTTCTCTAGATTCGATCCCAAATATTTCAAAAGGGCTTGATTTAAGGTAATACAGGGTGCCTGGTGTATTTGGAAAGATGGGGGCAAAAATGTCATTTTGGTCCAATTCTTCATATGTATTGGTATATAGAACCAACGTCTTTACACCTATTTTTCACATTTCTGTTTCTCGACAATGGCAAACATTGCGTCTCAAAACTATAGCTCCGTTTTTTTAGCCGGTACAATAGGAGCAATTGGCAAAATGGATGGGGACATGGGGGGAGGTATTAGCTGCCCTAGGTGTGGGAACCTGGCTGCAACTATTGTCCATATCTTTGTGAGTAGCACTCAAATTCAAATCTATTGGATGGAAATTTGCTGGTGGCTCGCCCACAAACTCGGGATTCAGGTGAAATTAAATGTTTTGTAAATTATGCTCTGTATTAAATTCAAGAAGTCTTAGAATATTATGCCAGCTCTCATTTTCTCTTTCATTGTTGGATCTGTCTAGCACATAATTGGAGAAATAAGCTTCAGCCCACCTTTGACAACTGGTTCGTCACAATGTGGTACTACTATTAACTTGAGTCGGCTGCATTGAAATTGAAAGGGAACACAAGACATTTAAGGATGTGTAATACCTAGGGACCACTATTTTAATGTGAGAATATATATATATATATATATATATATATATATATATATATATATATATATATATATATATATATTCAAATCCAGATTCCCATTGTGAAGAAAGGAACGTACTCGACACTCTAAAGTTGCTGGTGCACGAAGAATTTAATTATGGCAGGAAACAACGCATTTCACCTTTCGGCTTGATCACGTTTTAACCGTGAATACCTACAATGTATCCTTTTACTTCATTATTAGACATAAAAATAGGACTAATCCCCTTGTGTCAACAAACAGTGCAAATTCATGGCGGCCATTACTGATAGGTGAAAATAATACGAATAAGGATTTCATTTTCTTGCCTTACACTGAAAACTATGCAAAACATAAATATATACATACTATTTACATTATTTCACAGATGAACATTGATATGTTTGTACATTTTAACATTTTTGGAAAGTTCCCATAGTGCAAAACACATTTCCCATAAGTATCGTAAATGCTGATATCCAATCATTCAACCTGCGTTTACACTGTCATTGTATCATAATACTTTGGCACTTGTCATTTTATTCAATAAAGTTATGTCTGCAACAACAGTGGGTGTCAGCTGAAATACGTTTGCGTGTACGTTCACATGGTGAGGTCCCGCCCCAGTGGGCATATAGCATTGTATTCGCAAACGTATTTGTTTTTGAGGTCCCGCCCCAGTTGGGCATACAATATTAATAGAAAAAAGTCTTTGCACAGTTTTTACAATGACTCTCTACTCAGTTGATAGTGGCTGAGGAATGATTACCTGGTTTTACAGGGCTCTCTTGTGGCTAGCAGAGGTGCCATTATGTTGCGTGGGAGAGAATGAGTATCGGACCTTGGTAGAGTGCTACACGATAAAGAATGGGACAAGGTGCCACAATTACCTCCATAAAGTATTCAAGAAATGCCAGGCGGAAACTCCTTTAATTCAACCACTTTCATAACGAATATAATACTCCCCAAACAGTCGGGAAGATGATTCGGGCTTTACCTGTGGCTCATCTGAGGTGTGCTTCGGAACAGGCATGCTTTACATTTTTTATATTGGACTGCCCCAGAATGAAACACTTCTGGCAGAAGGTGGGTGCTTTGCTGCAAATTGTGTTGGGTCGTGACCACTAAACTACGCTTAAGTACTGCAACCTTGGGCTGGCGCCTCACCCAAAATACACAAAGCACAGAAAACATTTCTTCATCTTTTGCTAATACTAGACAATAGGATGAACAAAGTAAACTGGAAATCTGTGATCAGTCCTGCAATAAAATAATGGATTAGTACAGTCACTTGTTGGACTGACTGTGAAAGCTAGACACTGCACGGGGAAGTCGTCTGTGTCCTCAGAATATCTCTTATCATGGTATGGCAAATATTGCTGATGGCCTGCATGCAAGCAGAACGACAATAGACCTCCATAAGCGGTGGATGAATCTCTCCCCTTACACCCCATTTTTAGATAGATGCAATAAGAACATTGCGTCAGCAAACATCGATCGAAATTTTCCCCTCCTTTTACCCTAATATTTCACATGTACGGGAGGGACAAAGGGAACTCCCTTCGAACGTTCCAAATTAATCAATGCTTTGTCAGAGAAGACATTCTTACACTTTGAATCTTTCGCCCTTTACCACCGACCTTCCCCACTACAGTCCAGGACATTATACAGCCTTATCTATAACAGTGACTCTTGGATTGTTCAGTTAGGTCTGCCAAACGGTTTGTGTGAGGGTGTTATGTCTTCATAAAAAAAGTTTGGAATGTTGGATTGCTCTTAGAAGATATGTTGACTTGGTAGGGATGCTACTAAGTAGGGATTATGGGAACATCATGTACTGTCTTATCCTTCTTTTACAGACTTGAATATAATCTGTTGCCAACATGCAAATAGCAATGTAGCAGCTCTAAGTGCATGCATAGGCTTGAGTTGAGCATTTGCTAATAAATCAGCTTGAAGCAAATGGGTGCCGTGGACTGTTGTTTATTCTTATGGAAACAATGGAATTTGGATTTAATTGGTTTCGCTAACCCGCCATGGCCTGCCGTCATTTGAGGCTCGGGTTGAAGCGAAAAAGAATTTTGTATATATATGTATATAATCTCCACCCTTGGTCGGTTCACTTTTGTTAGATTGTATGGTTCTCGCTTAGGTGCGGGACCTCACGGTAGAACCACAACCGTAAATATTTTCTCACCGTCCTTTGATCCAAAAGACAAACAAGGTCGCACTCTTGCAGATTTTGTTTCTTCTCACAATTAATTTATTCTTAAATCCATTTTTGAAACAGCGAACAGGCGATTAACCGACACGTTTCGGTATAACCTAACACCTTGGTCACGGTCGATTTCCACACAGCTGATATATTTTTTTGTAATAAAAAAAAACATGATATCATTTCCTGTTCAGTTCAAACCTATGCACATAGAATTCTGGGATATGTAGTCCCTCTGAATATGCCATCTAATTAGCGCAATCTTAGATGCAACAGATTTCTTAGCACATCATAAATATATACAAGCTAATGGATAATGACCTTTTAAGCAATTTCACCAAACTTTTTTTGTATCATTATTTACAATTATTTTCAATTGGACCCGCTATTTGGTGTTTGTGTTTATATACAACTTTATTGTCCTATTTCTCTCTTTAGACCCTCCAGTGGGGGGAGGGGGTAGTTATATTGTTGTTTTTAATTGTTTTTAATTTTAGCGTATTCATTACTTTTAACCCTCCAGTGTGTAGTTCATATGCATATCACATTGGGCCCATTTGATGTTTCCATTCTTTCTACTTGTATATTTAGGTCATCATAGTTTGTTTGATAAAAGAAGCATGAACAGTTTTCATTTCCGGGAGGATCAAAGATTTTCCAGTTTTTTTCCTAAAATGTTGGCAATAGATTTCTTAGTACATCATAAATATATACAAACTAATGGATAATGACCTTTTTAAGCAATTTTACCAAACTTTTTTGTATAATTATTTACAATTATTATCAATTGGACCCGCTATTTAGTGTCCGTGTTTATATACAACTTTATTGTCCAGTTTCCCTTTGCTACCAACTCAACCCTGGAAGCTACCAGCTTCCATCAACCAGCTCTGATATTTAGCATACCATTCGGGGAATTCCTTTGCCTGCGTCGAATTTGCAGTGAGGAGGAAGAATGGCAGCAACACAGCGCAACAACAATGGAAAGAGTCTCACAGAGAAAATATAACCAAAAAATTGTTAAAAGGTGTTGGACAAAGGCAAATGAGAAGTCACAACAGGAATGTCTAACCCCAAAGAAACTACAGGAAAGCATGGAACAAGAACCAATACGATTAATTTTGGACAACTCTCAAGAATCCAAGGATATTGCCAACAGTTTAAGAAAAAACTGGAAAATCTTGAAGCTCGATGGCACAATGGGAAAATTAATGGGAAATCACCCCACCATTACTTATCGCAGAGCCAAGAATCTCAAGGACCGGCTTGTACAGTCACCTAAAAAGCAAACACAAAAAGGATACTTGGTTGAAAACAAAGGGCTTTGTGAAATGCCATTGTTGTAAAGTGTGTCAGATTGCGAAACCAATGACAGAGATTGAAATGGCCGATGGAAAAATGTGTAGGATTCGTGAACTTATAACCTGCAAGAGTCAATACACAGTGTATATAATTGAGTGTCCATGCAAATTAAAGTACGTGGGCAGCACGATTTGTGAACTCAAAAAACAAGGGCTGGAACATGTACGAGCCACAGTGAATAAAGACAGGAATAACTCTGTGGCAAAACATATGGAGTCACACCACAATGGAGACTGGAAGACCTTGAAGTTCTGTGGTGTAGAAACTGTTCCCATAAATGAACGAGGAGGAAACAGAGAAAAAACATTGCGGCAGAAAGAATCCCGACACATTCTTAATTTTAGAAGTCTGTTCCCTTATGGGTTAAATCAATCAGAAGAATTGTACATACATCTTTTATCCTCCCGGAAATGAAATCTTGTCATGCTTCTTTTATCAGACAAACTATGATGACCTAAATATACAAGCAGAAAGAATGGAAACATCAAATGGGCCCCACTGGAGGGTCTATAGTGAGAAACGGGACAATAAATAGCAGGTCCAATTGAAAATAAATATACAAAATATTTTGGTGAAATTGCTTAAAAAGCTTATTATCCATTAGTCTGTATATATTTACTAAGAAATCTGTTGCATCCAAGATTGCGATAATTAGATGGCATATTAGGAGGGACTGCATATCCCAGAATTCTATGTGCATAGGTTTGAACTGAACAGGAAATGATGTAATGTTTTTTGTATTACAAAAAAACTTATCAGCTGTGGGGAAATGGGCCGTGACCAAGGTATAAGGTTATTCCGAAACGCGTTGGTTAATCGCCTGTTTTTAGGAATAAATTAATTGTGCGAAGAAACAAAATATGCAAGAGTGCAACCTCATTTGTCTTTTGGATCAAAGGACGGTGAGAATATATATAAATATATATATCTTTATTTTTACCAGATTGGGCAATGAAAAGGTTTCTTTAAAAAAAAAATGCATGCTCACTCATGAGGTTTGCTCAATCCTGACCTCTCTGTCTGTGCCGTAAAGTCTAGCGGTGCAGGTCTCAAATGCCAAGTTGAAGCCTAATGTATTACTCAGCTTCTCACCATATTGGAGTACAAGAGTATGGAAGGGTTGGGCCATAATGCTAATTGCCTCTGGTAGTCTACGGTACATGTTGACCTGCTTTTTCCAATGTAGGTGAAAATTGTATTGTTCTCTTCAGGTCTCTTCATTGGACCGGAGAAGAAAATTCTGTATAGGGCACCTGCGTTCTCCAAAGCGATCTAGGCAATATCTGACGAGGAAGTATCCGCAATATGTTCATCTCACCAGGCCCAATTGGCTGCGTATATGCCATGTTCACTCTGCCCCCATAACCATAGCTTCAGAAGCTTTTTAATGAGTCATTCTTCTATGACCAGACACCTTCTGTGGTTTCTTAAGCCATTGAACAGTGAACTGTTTCCTCAATTAGTTCCTCTATGAGTCCACATTAGATTATAGTTTTCATTCGTTCGATATGGAGTTTGGAGGCAGTTCCTGTAGCCTTACTCCTCCTGAAATTTTTCTTGGAAAACCTGTAGGTTTCTGCTACAGTTGAACTGGATTATTTTGCACAGATGGGTCCATTGTTTAATTTCAGCAGTTTCTCATTGCACATAGCCACCTTCAGTCTTTATATCCAATTTCTCGTCTGTCCTTGCCTTGGAGCCTCTTTCTGAGCAGAGACATTGGAGAATTGGTCCAGAAAGAGAAAGCCTCCTGTTTGAGAAATGTGTGCCCCGTATTCAACCTTCACCTGCCACACAGTCTTGTGTAATGAGTATTCAAGGTGGTTATCTTGGCCTAGATCGTGCTGCCTGTATGAAAGCAGCACTCAATGGTGTACCTTGATTTCCTGGATATACATTTTCATAAAGCTGTGCGTCATTAGATCTGTAGTTGGTAGGTAGTGTTACCCATTCACCTTCCATTCCTTCATCTGTCTTTGTGCTCCTTTTGTTTGATTTTGGTGGTGGTGGGTGTTCATCTCCACACCAACAATATCCCTATTTCCTCCTATGGGACTCATGAAGACAGACTCTTTATAGGAGTACTCATGAAAACCTTTTTCTATGCAGCTCTCCTTAAACTTCCAGAAGTGCTGTGTGATTTCAGCATATCCTCTTCTCTTGATAGAAACTTTTCTAAACTCACATGTCTGTAGAGCATTCTTCCCCTTCTGGAGAGAGCAAGGGACATTGCATGGCTGGGTTCTATCTTGATGCAAATGCCTGTAAGAAGACTGCAACCATCTGTTTTGTTGCCCTGTTACTTGAATTAATTATTGGTGTGCAGGCCAGTTTGAGCATGCAGTCCTGCAGGGGACACTGAGGTTCCAATAGAACAGTGCTAAACTGTTTTATACAGTCTGCTGTAGTGTACATACTTCAATGAGTTGAATCTCCTGGTCACTCTCCAATACCTGCTTAAATTGAATGTTTACCTATTAGATCTCTTGATTAGTGATCATTGGAGCCCAGTCTTACCCATCACTACTCATAAACTCCCCTGAAGCTGATAATTCTGATTTTAATGGACCACACCATGACCTGCTTAGAGGGGAATGTAGCCATTTTCCCCCTTTAGTGTGGGATATTTCAACTTAAGATCTCTTTTGTTGATGCCCATTTGTCAAGGAGGAGTGAATTTGTACAGATGACCTCAGGAGTTGCAGTAGAAAAATGTAAATGTGTACTTTGATTGTGGAATCGGTTTGACAAATTTGAGACCATGAAGTATCAGCATTGAGTTTGCCCCTCAGATGCTTTATAGATTGCCTTTATCAACAACTGGGTCTTTCCATTTCACCTTTCCTCCTGTGTCTCTGTTAGCCTGGAACACTAACACAACATTAATTGTGCTGGAACGAGAAAGCATAACATAGCATAGCTTCTGGATCTCTTGTTCCATAATGACTTTGGCTCCAGAAAAGTATTATCTTGGGGGATGATTCTACACGCTAAATTAGTCACAATGCAGCTATGTGCCAGACATCCGAGAGGATGAAATACCTGGATTTGGATCTCTCAGAGTAAGTTAAAGATTACATACTGGCCATTTTAGAGTTCAAGAGGGTCCCTGAACTTGCTGCTATATCCCCATTCTTACGTACTTTTTGTCAAAGCCCTGGTGAACATTGTGCCACTAGTGGTTTTATAGTGAGACCTAAATCAGGTTTTGAAGTCTCAACATTTGCACCCATGTAGATATTGTCAGACATACATGGGTTTTTGATTGCACCTTGGCCAAGCATTACTTTTTAGATACCATGAAAGGATGAGATGCCTGCATTGTCCAGGCTGTAATAAATTTGTTTCTAATTTGGAGTAAGTTTCTCGCTTTTTCCAAATCACCTCTAGTCTGATTACACTTCTTTGAGAGTCCTTCAAAAGGTGATCTATCTATGGGTATCAAATATAAGTACAATTTATTCATCTTTTGTTATGGTCTTTTTGATGAACACATTCCTACGCAAGTAGTTTCCATATCCTACCTCTTTAATAATATTTGTAATGACTAGCATTACACAGTGTGAGTTTTGTAAGATGGTGTCATTTTCTGGCCTCTTGAAAAATTGGTCCACAAATAGTATAATTGAGCACAGGCAACATTATCTATTTGTGTAAATGTACATATAGTCATGTATACAAGCTTTAGAGACAGAAGTTGATACAATTGACATTGAACACGCTTTTTGGTCGCTAATAATGTTGGCCCCATTTAATAAATATACACAGAGCTTTACAAACAAAAATGCATGAATGTAACATTGATCCTGTAATGTTTTGTGCAGAGTTCTCATGGGGAATGGGGTATATTTTGCATTTCTCATTTAAACTGTGAAAGGAACGTTTTTCTGTCATACTCTGCAATAATTGTTACAGACTTTTATTGAATTTGAAATTACATTTCTTGTGTCAAGACAGTCCTTTTTCTTGGCTTAGTGGAAATCCATTCAGTAGTTTTTGAAAAAATTGATACACAAACCAAAATATAAATACAATTGGCTTAGAAGACCTGATCCCTTTGGCACTGGCATCCATTGCCTCAATGAATGAATGAAATGATTTGTGAACCACATTATCAAAAAAAGGTCTGGGGACAGAAGGAACTCCCATAAGCAATCCATGTACTTCCTACCGGAGTAGAAAATGCCTTTCTTTACGAAACAATATGCATAATTTAAAAATAAAATTACACGTGGGGTACCAACAACATGTCAATAGAATTGACAAAAGTGGAAAGAATCATACACACATAAATTAGGGATATTGGGCACAGCCAGGCTCTGTGCCCAGTACAAGCAGGTCTCATTGGGTACTGTTGGAAGAATGGCTCTGCACAGGGGCACAATCATGCCCGGTGTCCTGATGACTTGTTATGTTTTTCTGTGCAAGAGACTTGTCATGGATCCCCTGACAGGTCCTCTAAATCATTTTTATTGTTGCTCATCACCAGAGTTGGTGATATGGCTACACCCAAAATGGTGCTGCTTTCATCATGGTTAACTAGCATCCCTATTACCATACCATGACATGACATAACAATTGGTCACAGCTGATGTATAGAACTTCTGATATTGAATCTAGTAAGGGCCTGCATACTGACTCCACTTGTGTAAATCTGATCAGCCTGGCATGTCTGGACACCCAGTTCTCCTGAGGGTAAGATGTGTCTGTGAGTAGTACTTGGGTGCATGAGAGGTGGTGTCCCCCAAGACTGTCGATTACTCCATAAAGTTTAGTAATAGTCACAGATGCTTTCACCCAATCCCTGCATGCCTACCTCCATTAGGTTTGAATGATTAAAAAAACACAGCCCAGAAATTCAGTGACATTATAATTTGATATGGTAATAAGATCTTAGCTTATGTTAAAAAGAAAAAGACCACAGATTCACTGAAGAAAAAACAAAGGTTAAAGTAGCATTATAGTTAGATGTTCAATTGGTTTAAAAACGAATGTTTAAAAACAAATCCATTACATTTACAACTATTAACTTGCATCCTTGCCATGCACTGCTGATGATGCAACATCATTGATAACACCATAGTCCGATACTAAATAAATGTACTGATTGTTCACTCAAGACTCTACTAGGTGACATAATCCAAAAGTGGTGTCACTTGTATTTCTAGAAATAACTACTGGTCTTTCCTGTGACCTTCATAAAGCCATATATGTGGTGTTATTTCCACAAGAATATAGATACATGAAGATTGTTCTTCTCCACTCACAGCAGGAACTAGAATTCATTGAATGTCGAATTATTTGATCCATTTACTTGGCCCGAGTAGCTGGTATAATATAATAGTGTTCCTTTAAACTTCTAGAAATTGTGCAGTTTTGGGGCCTTTGAGAGCTCTTCTTGTCAGTTTCTGACCTCTTTTTTTGTGTTTAGTACCCATTAGCTGATGAGCAGTTGACTCTGTTATGTGGATGAAAGCATGGAAATGAGATGCTTAAAGTTATTGCCATGTAAATTCAGTAATTCATGTATTTACTTTGGCAATACTTGTCTTGTTAATAACAAAACCGCCTCTCCCTAACATCCCTGCAGAATACCCCTGCAACAAGCATTACAGTGGGGGTGTAAACATGGCATTAATTCAGCACATTTAAGTTATTACACAATTGGTTTTTTAAAGAAGTGATTACTATCCCATCCACAAATCATAATCTTGAGATTCTTGCTGATGGTGTGCAACTAAAATAACATCCACAGATGTGCAACACTGACATGTCAATGTGGAATGTCATTATAAAGATAGTTGTTCTGAGCATGACAAGGATTGGAGTTCATGTTCAAATGCTGGAATCTTGCCCTGATAAAATTTAAATTCTATTAATAACCTAAGAGTTTCTTTGAATAAATGTCCATACTACTAGAAATAATGATCCCATTCCTCCCATTATCACCTATTAACTCCTGGACGCTTCCATTTAAATACATTTTTCACACTCCCCAGGACGTCTAGGGCTACACTAAAGAAAGATAAACATATATATATATATATATATATATATATATATATATATATATATATATATATATATATATATATATGTGTATATATATATATATATACATACATATATATACATATATATATATATATATATTCGCTCCTTTTCCTTCTTTCTTTTCAAAGAAAACAGCACTCGCGGGAGGAGGGTTCCAAAGCTTTATTTTCTGACCCTCAGAGCACCAGACGCGTTTCGGCTACGGCCTTTGTCAGTGGTATATACATAGCTTTCTAAAATCTCATTTGAATCTCATTGAATATGCATCCAAGAGAAAGGAGTAGGAATGTGCTGTATTGTTGCTCACTGGGCCTGGACAAAAAGCTAGTTCCAGAAGGTTAGGCTGTGAGCAGACAAGATCAATACCTGAACAATAAATAATGCAAAGACTGCAACACCTTATACAAAGGTGGGCCTTTCTTCCCATCTCTTTCATCCTGTGTTTTATTTGGCTGGCAAAATGTGCCTGCTGTCCCACATCAACACCGCCTAACTGGCCAGAAGGCAGTCTGTACTCCATTACATAACAGGAAGTAACTGCTCCCGTATCACTGGCTGCCATGGAACTGTGGCTCCCTGAAAAGAAAATGCGCTTTGGCAGGATTAGTTTTCTCCCTAAGGTTTGAGGTTGACTTTGAAACTGAGTGGCTAGTTGAGTTCAGGTCAACTAATAATGTCCTGTACACACATTAAAACTTTCTGGGTTATTCAGTGCTCACGTTTTATGCCAAGGTGCTTTGTACTCCCTTGTAGACGATTGTGAGGAACCAGAAGTCAATTTCTGGACTATCTCTCTTGAGGACTAAGGGCTGAACCCAAAGAATGAGCAAAATATTTTTCTACTGCTGCATCTGAAGGAGAATTAGAGATGTGGGTACAACCTTCCTTATTCATCCTTAGTCCCCTGTTATGGAACATTGTAGTAAGGAGGTCTGAGATCAAGCCTGCTGAGACTGGGAGCTTGAAGTGACTGCCCAGCCTGTTCAACGATATCCCTCATGAGTAGTCCAGATATTCCTGTGCTTCACATTGTTCAAGCAATGCCAATATACATGTGAGGCTTGTGTGCATGCACCCTGCATTGCCATGAACGTATCTTCAAGTGATGGTGGTGTGGTTGACTGTTTGCACCCTGCATTGTTATGCATCCTTTTTTAAAGTGACACCAGTATCCATGTGAGGTTGGTGTGCCCTTTCCCTGCATTGTTTCTTCAGGCGAGCCCGACATCGCTGTATGACCCCTATGTGCCTTGAAATTCTTCATACCCATTCTTCAAGGGACATTGATGTCCTTGTTAGGATAGTGTCTTCAAACAGTGTTGTTGGCTGTGTGAGCCACAATCAACGACAACATTTTCACTGTGAACCTTCCCACATGAAGGGGCCACCAGCTTGCCAGGGCCCATGTATCTCAACAGAGTGCACTCAACCCCCCCTGAACTGTTATCACTTTTCTTCTCTCACAGCCTGCAGCTACGGCCCCATTGGGTAGTACTGATCACAACACAGTCACTGCATACTGCACAGTGAAGGAGCATATTACAAACACTAAATTAAGTATCAAACTGCATCCACAGCTGTTAGCTTACAACTCAAACTGCTTATTAAATTACCTACAGCTCCTATAAGGCACTGACAAAATATAGCGTAATTCAGTACCTACTCAAGTATGGTTTCTGCTTCATAAAAACTTCTTAGAGTTACTGAACACATTACTCTAATAGTAATAAAGTCTCATCTCTTGTTCTAGCTTGGACATTGTCTTTATGTGACTGATATGTATGATAGTTGAACAAGTGGTGCTCAGCTCTACCCTTCCAGAGTAAGAATTGAGTGTTCAACTTCACTACTCCCTGAAAGTGAAATCCTAATAAGGAGATATTTGACTCTCACTGTTCCTTTGTAGGACATTATGCATGGCACAATGTTTGCCTAACTGCTGTTGAGTCAAACGGGGGCCTTTTGTTGTCTCCTTTTTTAGGCCTCATCTAGGTATCGCTTGCGCTGTCTCTTCGAGACGTGTTGTATTCAGAATATGGGCTTTAAGCTCAACCCATGTTTTTAATTGACTACTTTAAATGTATTTTGGAAATGCTTTTTTTCTTTTTACTCTTGTAACCTCCCATTGGGACTGACACTGTTACATGTGACAATACTCTAGTTTCATTTCCAGTTTCTCAGCACTCTTTTGTTAATGATTTCTTCAACGTAGCTGGTGTTCCAGGAACAATTGCTACACACCCCCGACACGTTGTTCTTGTAATTAAAATGATGGTTTCATTTGTTTCTGTTCTTCAGCATGCGCTGCATTACAATATATATATTTTTTTTATTTGCAGTGCGTCATATAGCGCTTTCACTTATAATAGCCTCTATGCGCCTTTCTTTTATGCTGTGCGGCCCACCGTATTTAACTTGTAAGTGTTTATATTTTGCAGCTCCAATGCTGCGATTTCATTTTTCTCAATGGCGGCCAAGCGCCTTTCTTTCTGATCAGCTTGCCGTATTGAGTTTGCAAAACATTGTACTTAATTAGGCATTCCAGTATCAGACCACAGGAGGTAGCCCATAAACCACAGGGAGACTGGGGCAGTAATCCATATCAAAAAACAGTGTCTCAAACATAGGTATCATTTAAAGAGCAAATATACGCAGCATCATCAATTGCAACGGATTAACTCAAATTGGTAATTGCGCCATTCTGGCGCTTCACTTTAACAATGGCGGCTGCACGAGCTTTCTTTTTTCTGCGCGGCTCGCCTTATTCAATGTGAAAAACATTATATGTTTATGTTTGGCAGCACGCCATGCTGCGCTTTCACTTTAACAATGGCGGCGGCGCTAAACAAATGATAACGTATGCTCAACTATAATCTTTCTCTTTATAACTGCATTAAGGGTGCAGTACCTTATGTGGAATTTAGAGGTCCCTTTGCAATTATACAGGGACACCAATTAACAGCCTGTGGTACTGCACCCTTTCCTTGCTTCATAGATTTTCTTTTATTACTTATGCTACTGCTGGGATATTTAAAAGAAAAAATTAAAAAAATAAAAACAGTTATCATTTGCAACGCTAAAAGCTAAAACTTTTACTAATGCGAGACCTATTGCATTGCACATGCTTGTTTACAAATGTGACTTAGTGTAACCTGTTGCCATATTTATGGCATATTGATCAACAGAAAATACGAACCCCTGACTGCTGTTATGATCACCATCTTTTTGAAGCTAAAAAGGCATACAATTTGTTAACATGAAAAAGACTATATTGACTTTTCTATGTAGTGAAAAAATCTTGAAACTTAAGGAAGTAATGCACATGCAGTGAGAAGGTGATGACTCGTTTTACTTGCTCTATATTTCAGTCATCTCCGTAGATTTCAGTTGGATCTCTGTCCCTAATATATTGCTCAGACTACCAAAGTCTTTTCACCTCCATTGCCTACAATTGGGATAGCCTTCAAATAAATGATTACTTTAGGTTTGGAGACCCTTGTATTATGTTGACACAGGAGACTCACAGATGTATTGCACCTTGCAATCAAAATTACCCAGATACGCAAAGTCTCCAATGCTGTATTGCTTTAAAAAAACTAAATTCATAGGTAAGTCCTTTGGTTTTAAAAAAAAAAGCAACATGACTGACTTCAAATATTTTGCTAAAGTAATTTATACAAAAACAGAGCAATGTCAAGAAGGTGTGAGCAACCTCCTAATAGTAGTGCATTTGTTGGGTAGTCTAGCGATGGGGCATCCAAATATGCGACTTTATTTTTGTTATAAATGCACGGACGCATTTGACAAAATATACTACAATTCTTTTGTCTCCGAATTCAATAACCTTTCTCAATCGTTTGGCAGAAATATATTAGTAATAATGCTAACATCTTATGAAATACCTTGGGTTTGGTTGCCCATAATTGTGATGCCTATTGCTTCCCAGGCCAATAGATAGTTAATTGAGTATTGCATTTTTCAAGCCACATTCGGACCCATGTCCTTATAACTTCTTACATTTTGTTCCTCAAAACGGTGCCCTCCTTCCGACAGTTGTACCCGCCATTCACCTCTCTCCAGTCTCATGACGAAGGCCAGAATGATATTTCCAAATTTTATCTGTAGTCCTTTGATTGATTAGTTTTTCTAAGGCCTTAATTTCGATGAATAATAAAAACAAAATACCAAAACAAACATTGACTTCGCAAAGAAGCATCGAATCAGCACAGTGGATTTCTTCGACCACTATCTGTGAAAGCATCTTTGCAGCTAGAGAGAGTCAGTGACAGAACTGCTGAGGAAGGGATGAACTCTTGTCTGGCAGGTTTACTACAGCAGACTCAACTCTGCAGAACAATACACAACACCAACAGAAGCATTGGCAAAGCCAACAGGTTTCCGCTTTAAATAGTCGAGATATTCGCTAATGTCATTCACATATGAATGTATACAGATACATGGCCGTCGAACTTGGATTGAGTTTTTTACTATTAATGAAAATCCTTTTCAAGGAGACCACCGATTAATACATGAGTAAGAACATAAATGTGATGACGCACACAGCAGTCCTGTATAATTTACTCTTCTATCATATCAGGCGGCCAAGTTCAAATGGTAAATTAAAAGTAGAAACACTATGGGGTATATTTACAACAAAAGTAGCAGAGCGCTGGTTAGCTCCAAAATAGTTAACGATATGCCCTGTCACTTTAGAAACGCATGGATACACCGTACTTACAATAATACGGTGCTGCCTTGCTTTTCTCCCTGCGCTGGCGCTAAATTCAGCTGCCTAGCACTAACGCAGGCACCCTTGCACCATAGTGCAAGGGTGCTTGCATTGAGGAATGATTGTTGATGTGCAGGAAGGTTTCCCCTCCTGCACATAAACAATCCAGAATGGCGATTTGCAACTCCTATGTGTGCTGCATTGTGCAGCACACTTAAAGTTGCAAAAGTCATTCTTTTTATGATTGTTTATGTGCAGGAAGGGATTGCAGCACACATAGAAATAGCCAAAACTAGGAGAAATTGAACATTTCTTTTCATTTTGCATTGTTAAGACCAGGTTTTCCCTGTACTTAATGTTGGCGCTGCCCCATACTTGCGTCACCCTTGTAAATATGAGACAGCGTCAAAATCAATAGGTGTTGCGGCAGAAGCCCCACCGCAAAACCCATTGCCACCCCTTTCATGCAAAGTATAAAGAGAAAGGGTGCGTTATTTACAA
Source organism: Lissotriton vulgaris (assembly GCF_964263255.1). Lineage (NCBI taxonomy): Eukaryota > Metazoa > Chordata > Amphibia > Caudata > Salamandridae > Lissotriton > Lissotriton vulgaris. Next base: position 163,585,240 of record NC_141700.1, read on the forward strand.
GGCGGCATTAAGCCACTTTAAGTAGCTTAATGTTCCCTTGTAAATAAGGCGAAGTCCCTATCGCCACAAGAACGTCTTTAAAAGTGGCGTTCCTGTGCTGATAGGGGCTTGTAAATATGCCCTTGTGTGCACCGGTGTAGGACAGAGGATGAGCAGGCGAGCAGTTCTTCGTGACTGCTTGCCTCTCAACAAATAAGTTGTTTGAAACAGGGAATGGGATGCAAACCATTGGAGAGCGTGGAGGTCACCGGAACAAACAGAGTAAGGAAATACATGCTGGAGTGCTGCATGTAAAAGAGTCCCCCCCCCCCAATCAGAAGAGGAAGGATACCACTCAGTCAGTAAGAACATTGTGAGACCAATATGCTCCAGAGTGTCACAAACAAAAGAACAGTGAGGAAAATGATCTAATCAATAGCAGATTCCTAAAATACACAACAAAGCTATCCTGTCATGAGCTGACCCAAAACCCATTCAAAGTATATGTTATGAAAACAAGGAGAATCCCAATCGATAGCTAAAGCGGCCCGTGGCTGAGACCTAGAGAGGAGCCCTGGGAAACGAACAGACCTATGTCCAAGAAACAACCATGAAAGGAGGCTGTAGGTATGTGGACAGGCTGTACGTGTGGGAGCGGTTCCCCTGTTCAAAATCAAAACTGTAAAAAACAAACATATGGAAAACTGTCAACATTGGTAAAACAACATTATTTATCATTTTAATGCAAATAATTCCATCCTGAAATTAACTTAAAAATCTAAGAACATAGGTAATTGGATGATGAAATCAAATAAAATGAAAGGGTCGAAATTCACACAAGTGACTTATTCAAACTGGAAGATCTTAGTATGGTAAAGGCGACCTCTGGTATAATGTTTTTGGTATGTTATTTCAGCAGTCAAATGAACCATGCTGGTGGTGCTTCTGCAGTTCCCAGTAGGAACACCTTGGTATGGATTTTTTCCTGTAGAATACTCACCTCTCATTAACATATAAAAAAGTCTCAGTAACATTTAATCTTGCTACGTGGAATTAATTGGGGCGAATATTCTAAGATAGAAACAGGATGGTTTAACATCATAAAACAGAGTTTTAGAGTGCCCACCACAGTTTGCCATTCAAATTTTCTTGTGATTATCTTAGTTCATTTATGTTCAAAATGCTGGAACACTCAACTTGGTTAGCAAGCTTATGATTAGCTTTGATTGGTAAATTCAGGTATGGAATATACCAAAGTTGAATGTTGGGTCCCTACGATAGGACCTGAAGGGATTCAAGAAGCAAAGCCGGGGAGTCTTGGAAGGGGTCTGTTGAAACTTTCATTGATTACTATTAGAGCTAACTCTGACAATGTATATTTTGCTTGTACGCAGGACCCAACACCTATGAAGATGCAGCTGCCTACATCCAAGCACAGTTTGAAAGCAAGAATCGTTCCCCCAACAAGGAGATCTACTGTCATATGACTTGCGCCACAGATACAAATAACATCCAGGTGGTGTTTGACGCCGTCACCGACATCATTATTGCCAACAATCTCAGAGGCTGTGGCTTATACTGACCATTGTGTATAGCAACTTATTTGGTAATGATTATGACAAAAATGCAAGTTGGTAAATAAAAATGGCGTAATGAAATTTATATATATATAAATATATATATAAATGAAACAAAAAATACAACAATCTTTTTAGTTTGTCCCAAAGAGATATGAACAGAACAGATTCCTTGATGGAGGTCTGCCCCGTCTGGAATCAAACCACAGAACTCAGATTCTGTAACTTCCAGCCCCCATGTTAAGAGCCCAGGTATCCTTCAGTTTTGAAGAACATGCTTTCATAAAAGAAATAGTCGTACAGTTATTTTTTTAACCCTTTGGGTCTTTACTTTCTGTTGATATATATATCTATATACATATATATATTTCTAGTGGCCGGGCAAATACAGGGTGGCCAGCATTGGCGGTTAATAGTGTGCTCGTCGGCCTCAAGCAGGGGAGGGTAGTGGAGCAGGGGACATCAGCGCTGATCTGTTCTGTTCAACCTCTTCCGGGTAAAAGTTTTAGGAACTTTTTTTAAAAGGACGCACAGGACAGCACCGTTTAGCTCTTCACTTGTGGAATGTAACTTCCTCCAAGTTCAAGCACAGGAATGGGGGTGCTGAAGCTTTCGCAAAGGTCTGTGAGAAACAGGGGGGTCCTTCCCATTTCCAACTCCAAAAAATAAGACACGAATAAAAAAATATAAAAAGAAGCCGTTGGTAGCCCTTTTCCTTTGCTGAAATGTAATCATATCAGTGCCAACCTCACTTTTGGTGGGCTGTGAAAAAAAGAGAGAGAAAGCTAGCAGAGAAATCCCAATTGTGAAACTGTTTACGTCTTACTGTGAGGAGCCATTTTGAATTTCTTTGTGGTCAATCTTATTGTTATTCTGCATCCCAGACCCTTCTTTCTCTCTGCAGACTGGCTTCATGGACGCTCCTGTTGACGTTCTATCGGTAGCATGACCTTCTGGCCTTTGTAAGACACAGCCTTCCTTAAACAAAAGTCAATGTATAACCTTCTGAAAATGGAATGGTGGCTGTATGTTCTGTAGAATGCTGTAGATCTGGTTTTAGCGGAGTCTTTACATATAGAAATCTAAAAAGGAAAGAACATTTTTCCATGTGCTTTGTAGCTTACAAAAAAACGAATAAACGTTTTTTTCCCTTTTTTAAAATGTTTTGCAATGGGTACAAAAGGCATTCTACTGTTCTTAGTTCCTCATTTTAATATGAATTAATTGTACCTAATTTGGGGGTAAGGGAATTTCTTAATTTTTTTATTTATTTATTTTTACTTTATTGTTATTAAAATTTTCATTTTTTTGTTTGAACTGAAAGCGCCCTGTCTAGAAAAGGTCTTTACCAGCCTGGAGTTATAAGACCATGCTGATTACCACCGCCGTGTCTGGCAGGTCAAAGTGTACAGAACCAATCTCTCTAACACTTCTCTTAGTTAAACGTGTATTCCAAAACTGTCTCGCATTCACTCTCCAGGTTTGTATAGAAAAAGCACATCTCTCACTGGCCAGTAGCTGCCGAATGATATTTCCCTGTTAGACTTTTTTGCTCTGATGAATACTGTGTATTACATACCAGGATAAGCTTCATTTTTCTTTCTTTCTCTTTTTTTCCAGTGAATGCTTTTGTGCTGCTTTTTATTTTTCTTCCTCTACTCCCTCCTCTTAGTGAATGGTGTTTTTCTCTCATGTGGGATGTTTGTGCTGCAAAAAAACAAAAAAAATTAAAAAAACAAAAAAATTCAATCGAATGTAGTGTTTACATTAAAAGCCACAATTTTCATGACCAATCCTTTGTCATTTCTATTTTGATTAGAACTCAAGCTTCTTCACGGTTTCACTTCAAAAAAGTTGAAGAAGACCTGTCACACCTGTGAAAAAAATTAAAATAAAATCAAGTGATTCAATAAAATAAGAGGAAAACCTAAAGAGCTGCGTCTTTCTAAGCCTTTGTATTGCTGACTAATGAGGTTGCTGGGATCTATAACACTGCCAGTCTATTTCTCTTGAATATTGAAATATTCATGTGTAGCTCAATAAAGAGAACGTTTGTCTGTACTTCTTGGTCTCTCCCAATCTGGTTTTCAAGCTACAGTCGTTTCATTATTTTTATTAAAGGAAGCAAAATGCAACTACATGTTTGAAAGCATCAGTCATGTTGTACCGGATTCCAAAATGCCTAGTTTGTCCCTACCTTAATGGAAAACAATATTGAATTTCCTAATTCTCATGATTATCCTGTAGTAATCTTTGTACCATTTTAAGTGAAGTTAGGGACTTTTGCCCATGACATTCACCTTACTCGATGTACAAGATGCGAAAATAAAATACAGCGTCCTATTTTGAAATATCAGTTGCTCTGCCCATGAATCCAATGTGATTGTTTTTTCGTACACTCCCAGAAAAGACTACATTTCGTGTTTTCCGAAATTTTCTGCTCCTACCATAGATCTTATATTACTACTGTAAGCCAAGGTGGAGTTACAGCTCATGACATGTCCCTTGCCTGATGTGTAAGATTCCGTGTATTGCAGCATTTTTAATGGTGGGTGAAGAAACCCCTCTAAAGATGCAGTAGTTGGCAGAGTGGACATTCAAGAATGTTGAATGATTGTTAAAATTAAAAGGTACTGTTTCTTTTTCTTTCAATTGGAAACACACTGGTATATTGTAAGCATCATCACAAGGTGAGCCAACCTAACTACACTGAGAAGTAATACACATTTTAGCGTCTGGAAATGGCAACTTAATTTATAAATTAATAATTTATGAGGCTACTATGAGTGTAAATGTCCTTTAAAAAATAAATATTAATTGCTTCGAAGTGGTCAGTTTCTCTGAACTTCAAATTTCAGCAGATCACTCCATTTGGTCTAGCAGCAACCTATTTGTATTAATTTCATTTATCTGAAATGACTTCTGCCTTGGCTCCCGAGTTTTTTACTCTTACAAAGTTAATGCATATTCCAGAATCCTAGCTCGAGGCATAAAACCATTGAATGGAAACAACCTTGATTATATAGCTGAGTAAGTATGAAAGTGGGATAATTCTAATATTTTCCCTATACATCAAAAGGTAAGTTAGAGTGTGAATGTCACTTGGTTGGTCTAGGCCAAGTCTGAAGCTTCTTACATTTTGCAGTCTGCATCGGTACAAGGTACAAAGACCTCTGTTGGACTCTTAAATGGATGGCTTTGTACATAACACTGAGTGTGCATAACCTTATTCTGGAATGAAGAGGAAGCCAGTGGAAATCTCAGGTTTGATATGTTTACTGCTTCCAGTATCTGAAATCAATATGGTTGCTATATGGATGACATCACTATGGAGGGCTAAGCAAGAGTGAGGATGTTTGCCAGAAGGTGCTTTTCATACATTCCTTAGGGATACAAACACCTGGGCCATTATGCAAGAAGTTTTATTCTGGTCATCAAACACATTTGAGAAAGAACAGTTATCAATAACCATTTAATTAAGGTAAAACGTGTTTTTTTTTAACACAAGGGTGAAAGGAAAACTTTTTGAACACTTTTTCCCCAGTGGCCTGTCTCAGCTCAGACCTGCAAAGGTTGTAGCATATTCATTCCTAATGTTTTGATAATTCGGTGTACCCTAAGGTATTTTTTATTAGTGGGAAGCATATAGTCACAAGAGCTATACTCACATTGACAACATGCAAGAACAAACTCTCACAGGAATAAATGTTCAAACAGTACATACAAGAAGCTGAAACTTTTATGATGGGTTAAGATTAGGGAAGACTTTTAAACACTAAACTAATGAAGGAAACTGTAAATCATCTTCTTTATAAATTAATTAATGACCATATTGGACACTGTCCTTTGGAGATTTGGTTGGCAGATTGTGGAAATATCGACTAGAAGACCTAATTGAAAAACATTGTTTCATATCCAATTAAAAGCCCTGAGGAAGCGAGACTTCAAAACCGCAAAACACATTTTGGCTGTTGTATTCACAACAGCAGAATTGATGCTAAAAGATGTCAAACAAAACACTGAATTGTATTGCCATTTTAAACACTTTTGTAAAGATAGGGATGTACATTTGTTAGTATGTCACTAATAGAATTGAAATAAGGAATCTTTTTTTAACTGTGTTCTTGTTTGTTGTCAGTGGCAGTATACAACTTGTGTGTACCCTTCCTACTAATAAAAATGCCCTACAATAAATTGAATCATAGATTAACATGTAGGTTTAAGCATAAATGATTGAACAGGAATCTTTTCTGCTATAGTTTCATGACAAAGTAAAGAGCAACTCTGCCTTTTGAGGACTCAGTTTAAGAAGTAGCTGGTCATGTGTTCATGGGCTATATATGTTGTACCAAGAGCTAATTGATCCTGAGATAGCCCTGCAGTCCATATCTTGTTCACAAGTAGCTCTAGGTAGAACTTGAATAACATGGGAGATTAGATAGACTCTTGGACGAACACCACAGATCAGTGTATGAAATTAGACATGGCCTCCTAGAACTACGCCAATTGGCCATGTTCATTCAGGGAGGAGGGTAAGCAGGACAAACAAGTCCCAAAAGACCTTGCAGACTTGGGTGATGAGAAGGAAGGCATTGTGATGTCTGCCTGTAACGGAGCTCCAACGTGTCTGGCAGCAATATCCTGAGACATCCTGTGATCATGAAGCCCTGTCAGTGGACCATCCAGACTCCCGTAAAGAAATTGAATATGGACTTCGGCATGAAACTGGGGCATGTACTGCTCAGCTGGCATAATTTCAGGCCTTTTAATTTATTTCCTACCAACTCAACACATGCAAGGACACATGAAAATTACCAAGTGGCCAGATGAAATGTAAAATGTCACTAAAGAGAGACCAAAGTGCCTGGCTATAAAATGAATGTAGACTGAGTCAATGGTATCCGATAAGGGGGCCTTGATAGGCTGATTTGTCAGGGCCAAAACTTTTTTATTTATTTATTTTTTTTACTTTTTAAAACCTTTATTTTTGGTATTTGGAAACATTACATATGAGTACAATTCTTCCAGCACGAGAATGATGCACAGCGAGTGATTCAGCAAACATTGTCTTGCAGTCATCAGGGATGCAAACCTTACAGATATACATTGGCTATTCAGAGGCACGCCTTTAGGAATAATGTAAACCGAGCGATCGACAGCTTCCAACAGTAGCATGCTCAGCATGGACAAGCTGGGGTACATTGCAACATTTGTATGCTACCCACTCGCATTGACATGCACTTGGTCCCCCATCAGTAAATCGTTTTCCAACAGTGGTACAGTCAACAGGAAACATTTTACTCGTTCGCCCCCTCCTGCCCAACCATTTCCCGGGTTGCTCCTTCCACCTGAGCTGTCCCCAGTTGCATCATGTAGGTTTGTAAGGGGCCCCATATGTCCTTAGGTCTGGAGGCGATGGGTTGAGTTTCTGCATATATCCCACCTTGTTCCTGGCAGTATAGCATGTCCTGCACCCATTCCTTGAACTTCGGGGCCCTCCCCCTCCCCCATCGACATGCAAGTCGCCGCTTAGCCAGTAGCAAAGAAACATCTAAAAATTTCCTGCTGTTATAGGTATACGCAGTATACCCCAATAACAAAATCAAAGGATCCTTATCAAAGCTAGTGTCTAGCATGTGTTCCAGGGCTTCATGTACCTGCTCCCAATATTGCCATACTTTAGGGCATTCCCATGCCAGGTGCAATAACCCAGCTCCAGGTTGGCTACACCGTTCACAGCAGTCCGTATCAGCCAGCTTAAACCTGTATTTCCTTGCAGGGGTGTAATATATTCTGTGCAGGAACTTATAGTGAATTACTTTAAATCTACAACTGGATGTTATGCTCCCTGTGACTCCACAGCAATATTCCCATTGCTCATCGGTTACATCTCTCCCTAAATCTGCGCCCCAGTGCTCCCGAGCCGTCCCCATCACCCCTTGTGCATGTGCCCAAAGACTACTGTAGATGCATGATACCAAATGCGCGCCATCAGTGTTGCATAGAATAACATTTAAGGGGGCAACACAGTCAGGCTCCCATGGATAGTCAGGAAGCAGCGTTTTCATGCCCTCCTGCAATCGTATGTAGTAGAAGATCTCCAGGGGGTTGGGGGTAGCATCACCCAAAAAAAGTTCCCTGGTCTGGAACACGCCATTTAAGAACATGTCCCCCCATGTAGTTATATTAAGACGCGGCACATATTCTGAAACCCGGTTTCTTGTAGCAACACTAACCGGGGATGATAGGTAAGGGGCATGCGCGGTGCATATAGCAACAAAACCTGCAATAGACGCAGTATTCTCTGCCAGGCATCGATCGTGCAAGACACCATGGTCGGTGGTGTTTCCAGTGCACTAGCTGGGCCATGAATAATGCTGTTGAGGGGTAGAGGTTGAGCAATCCAATCTTCCACAGCAATCTGGGGCATATACGGTGTAGGTTTAACCCAGTGATATACATAGTAGGCTTGCGCACTTAGATAATACGCTTCAAAGTCTGGAATGTCAAATCCCCCCTTGTTGTAAGGTTGTGTCATAACAGCCCATCTGAGCCTCGATTGGCGCCCACCCCACACCAGCCTAATCAATTCTGTCTTCAAAGTCTTGAAAAAAAGCCTCCCGGATAGTACCGGATGTTAAGAAAGAAATATAAGAAGCGGGCAGTATAACCATTTTAATAGGAGTGACTCTGCCAGCCAGTGACAAAGGTAGACTTTTCCATTGCGTGACAGTGTCAGTTAATTTCGTTATAGCCGTACCATAATTCATCCGTAACGTCTCTTCCCTATCCCTGGAAACCTGAATCCCCAGGTTTCGCAGGTCGAGTGGCACCATTCCAGGGGAAAATCTAAGGGGAACTCGGGTACCGCGGGAGTTAATGGAAAAAATTGTGATTTCCCTCAATTAATGGCAATCCCCGACAGTCTACCAAAGACCACAAATTCACATAATAGGGCATTCAACTTATTGTGAGGATCCGTGACATACAGCGTCACATCATCGGCGTAAAGCGATACGGAGATTTGGCGTTGAAGGCACCGAAATACGCTATCCTGATGTAGCTGTCGTATCCGGCATGCTAATGGCTCTATCCCAATGGCGAATAAAAGGGGAGATAACGGACACCCCTGCCGGGTGCCCCTGGTTATTGACAGCGATGCTGATAGATGACCATTCACAAGTAATTTAGCTCTGGGCCCAGTGTATAAAAAGTGCACCCAGGACAGGAAGACTGGAGGAAAGCCCATCTTCTGTAAAACAGTAAAAAGATATCTCCACTCCACGGAATCAAATGCCTTAGAGGCATCTAAAAACACAGCGGCAAGCGGGAACTCCGACACCACCGTTTGTATAAGGGAGAAAAGAGTGCGCAGGTTATGAGTGGTCGCCCTAGTCGGAACGAAGCCCGATTGATCCGGGAGTATTATTTTGGTCATTAATAGGGATAGCCATGTGGCCAATACTTTTGCCAATATTTTCGCATCACAGTTTATTAATGATAGGGGGCGGAAGGAATCACATACCGTAGGATCTTTACCCGGCTTCAAGAGGGACGTAATCACTACTTCGCGCATAGATCGTGGCAATATCCCCAACTCCAAGGAGTCCTCAAATACTTCTCGCAATACCGGCAACATGATATCTATGTAGCATTTATAAAACTCTGCAGGTATGCCATCTAAGCCTGGCGCCTTCCCGATGCTCAGGGACATTATTGCTTCCCTAATTTCGTCAAGCTCCAGGGGGGCACTCAAGAATTCCCTGTGCCTGTCACTCAGCCAGCATAAGGCCACCTATCCCAGGAAGCCATCCAGATCTAAATCCCCTGTGGTCTGTGTAGTATGTAAGCGCTCATAATGCATTGTAAGGACATTCATAATTTTTACATTGTCCCAACAGGGCTCCCCTTCCAAGTCAGTATGTTCCAAGATAGTGTTAGTACAGCGGGCATTCCGTATGACCTCAGACAAAGCTCTCCCTGGCCGCTCTCCCTCACCATACTTGCGGGCTACCCAAAATTTGCTCTGGAATTTCGTCTCGCGCAGCGCTTCCTCCTCATATTCTGACAATTTGGCTCTAAACTCTTGTTGCGCAGCCCCCTCGTCCCTACATAGCATTCTCTTCTCTAACCCCTTCAGGTCTCCCTCCAGCTTATGCAATGTAGGTTGGATATCGCGTAGCACCCCGAAACTCTTGGTTATACACCACCCCCGAACTGTGACCTTGAAGGCTTCCCACATCATCGCAACACTATCGACCGTATCCTTATTTCGAGGAAAGAAGTCTTTTATGTCTTCCCTCAGTTCCTCTCTAATTACTGCGTACAGTAGGGCAGCGGGTTGGAGACGCCAAGCACGTCTAGGACGGTCATATTCGGGTATTGTCATCGTAAAAAACACAGGACAGTGGTCAGAGTAGGTTCTAGCCAAATGCCTCGCAACAGCCAGGTCTCTTGACAAGAAGCAGTAATCCAGCCATGCCCACGTGCCCGTGTAAGAGGTGAAGTACGTACCCTCCTATTGCATGGGGTGTACGTGCCTCCAGCTATCCACCAGGCCTCCCTCCTCCACAATACCCTACAGCTTCTCTCTCACCTTACTATGATACTGTGCCAGACCATCCGCTCTGTCTTGTGCAGGTACCAATGCTACATTAAAGTCGCCACCCAAATGATGTGCGTGGAGCCAATATCCAGTATTTTGCCCCATAGTAGTGTGAAAAACTCTAGTGTGTCTGTGTTTGGAGCATAACAATTGATGATGGTAACTGTCCCGTCTCCTAGCCTCCCCCACAGGATCATGTAACGCCCAGAAGTATCCACTAATTGACCCAGGAGTGTGAATGGAACTGATCGCTTTATCAATATAGCAGTGCCCCTAGCATAGGATGAATAGGTAGAAAAAGCCCTGATGCCTGCCCACCTGCTAGCAAAAGAAGGACGAGATTGAGGGGACATGTGCGTCTCCTGTAACAACACCATTAATACCTTATGTCGATCCTAGTAAGCTAATACCTGTCTACATTTTCTTGCGTCTTTAAGCCCTCTAATATTCCAGGATAGTACCGTGAAAGTGTTTTCAGGCGGTTCGCCAGTCATGAATAATTGCACTGCATACAGAATAAATCAACAAAGTCTGTAAGGGTTCTATCATTACCCACAAATCACCATCTTCCGCCAGCTCATCTCGTGTATCCATAAAAATTGTACCATATCGAACTCCCCCCCCCCTCCCCTCCCCCCACCCACTGAAGCATCCCAAACATGCCAGCCTGTCCCCCCCCCCTGCCCTCCCCTCCCCAACCACTTAAACAGTGTAGATTGCCATAGGGGTATTCCCATTGGGGTATCACGCCAGATAGCGCGCTCGAACCTTGCTCCTAAGCAGGAAACCAACTAAAATCGTCAGCATCAAACAGGACAAGGGTGTCCGGGTTATCTCAAGACTGTGTTACTCAGACCATGAAGTGCAAAGTAAACTTTCTAAACAACATCTTAAAACGTTAGGCAACTTAGCATGAAAACCAATGACAAACATTAGTTATACAGCATAAATTCAATACACTCTTATGTCTTGTAAAGCACTAACTATGCATATTACTAGTAGTCCCGCTCCTGCGGGCACAGTTAATTATTCCATGTCAGATAATTGTGTCCCTTCATCATCCTCCGGCGAAGTAGCATTGTTCTTCCGGCTTTGCAGCGATTTCAGAAATTTTTCAACGGATTGTGGCGACGTGTGTATCGTCTGTGTCCCCTGGTATGTCACTCTTAACCGTGCAGGATAGAGTAGAGCATAGTCCACCTGCCGAAGCTTCTGCTTCACAGCATTGAATTTCTTCCGCTCATCCTGTACCCGCATCGTGAAGTCAGGAAAGATGGTGAATGTAACTCCATCGTAGGTGAGTGGTTTCTTTTCGCGGGCCACCTTCAATACCACATCTCTATCCCTGTAATTCAAGAGACGGACGATGATGGGTCTGGGGGGGGGTCCCTGGAGGTGGTTGCGGTCCGGGGACCTGTGTGCCCTCTCTACAATGAATTGAGGGGAAAGCAATCCTCCTGTCGTCGCTGTCAACAGCTTCTCAACATAAAGTTCCAGGCGGCCCGTGTTGGTACTTTCTGGCACCCCTAGTATGCGTATATTGTTCCCCTTCAATGTCCTCATTCTTCGCATCTATCACACGCATGAGTTTATCCATCTGCGTCACTGCTTTCTTCAGTTGGTCCGCAACGTCCTCATTGTCAGAAATCCGTTATTCCTCCTCTTTAAGCCGAGTTTCATGAGCGTCCATTTTATGAACAATAGAGTCCATGCGGGTGGTGAGCGTATCAACTTTATCAACGATTGTGGCAAATCCCTGTCTCGTTTCTGTTAGGATAGTTTGCATATCAGTCTTGGGATCTTTGGTGTTATCCATCGTGGGCCCCGCCTCAGCCTGGTCGCTGTCCGGCTGTGTCTGTTTCGCTCCTCTCTTCGTCTCGAATGTAAGGCGTGGTTGCCTTGCATAAAATTTCCCCATTGTTTAGCGCTATAACGCCAAGGGGAGTCCTCCCTCAGCCCTCGGAGGATATCAACGGGAGCTGGCAGATCCCAGCAGCCTGCAGAGCCAGTTACAGGACACTCACCGCGTGGTCAAAGATGGGTCAATAGAGCCCTCTCAGCAGCCTCAGGGCGACGCTCCCACGATGTTCAAGCGCACAACAACCACGAGGCCCCCTTCTAATGATGTACAATTCAGGTTTCTCTTCCTCACCGCAGTTGCACAGGCGGTACTGCACACATCACTGAGAACTGGATCTAGTTGCAAAGCTGTTGGGGGGCCCAGTACTCCCAAGCAATCAAGTTGTGCGTCGCTATTTCCCCGAGCACTGCCACTGATGTAGCACACAGCTATGTGCTAAAGCAAACGATCCGTCCTACACTGCAGGCAGCCCGTACCTCAAGGCCCAGCCAGAAACGCGGGCCCCCCAAGTCTCTGCCACTGCTCGAAATTGCTCCACTTCTATAGCTGGTAGAAGGAGATCGTCCCCCCTAACCACCAAGCGAGTCACTTCACCACCAGCAGCAGTGTGCTCCTGCTCCGTGCTCCCCCCACGGCAATATCAGCAGCTGGTCGCCTGTCAGATGTCTGAGGCACCTAGCGCCATCGCCGCCATCTTGCCGCACATAATGGAGCCGTCTCAGTCACTCACCCTGGAAGTGGAGCCTGCAATTGTCCACATTATGCCCCCAGTAGCCTGCCGTCCGCCTTTCCAGGTTAACGCACTACTCACGGTTCACTGCACACCGCAGGGCAGGCGCGCTCGTCCGTGCGGCCTATCCACCACGTGGGGACTGTAGTGTCCTGGTTAGGGCCTAGGAATCAGAGGCTGGAGGACACACGTGTGCTGTTGGTGGCTAGCACGTAACTTGGCCACGCCCAGAGCCCTGGGCCTTTTATTCACAACTCTGCGTGTCCAGCGCTTACGCTGGGCTAAACCATAGCCCCTCTACGTTGGAGGGGACAAACTAAGTGCAACAGTGGGAGGGGGCGTGTGTTGCAGTGGTACACCCCACTGCCAGCAACACTACATTCCTCCTTTACCTGGGGATAAAACAAAATGGAGTACAATAGCACACAAATGGCTTGCATAGTCAGTGGGTGTGCTGTAACAAACATAACGTCCTGCCTTTAGCAGTCTTCACCAAGCATGACGCTGGTATAGTCTCTGGAACTACTGTGTGATCCACAACATACAGGATATAAAACAGAACAGTCTTACTTTATTCTCGGCGGGGTCACCATCTCGGTCAGCTCAACGCCAGCACTGGGCCACAAAGTCCCGATACCTCTGGGAAGGTTTGGGGCATGGACGTAGACTGTACTTCGCTTGGCTTTGCCCTTCCGCCATGGTCGGGGGTGGTTCTTCCGAGTCTCTGGTTTCGTTGATGCTGGGGCCTTCTGCTGGTCTCTCGGGCTCCCCCTCGCTCGGGGTGACGTTGCCGGATTGGCTTGTCAGGGTCTCTGTTCCAGTTGGTTCTGACGGTCTGCGCTGGGGGGCTGGGTGCCAGTCATCCAGTTCCGGATCATCCCCTCCTCCGGGTACTTTTTTGAAAAAGGACACAGTCCTTGTTACTGCTTCTCCGTTTCTGACCGCGGTGACCATTGTCCCATGTATCTCCGTTACTCTCCAGGGGTCAAGTTCAAATGGTAGACGGAACTTCCCGCCAGGATGGCGATCATTTACTTGAACAGTGTCTCCGACTTGAATGGGGCTGTCCGCTGCCTTCCGCCTTCGGGACGCTTCCTGGTTGTTCTTGGCGCGCTGTTCCATGGACCGGTTCCTGGGGGCTGGGACTAGCTCCCACGTGGGATGGTGCGGGAGGGTGTCTGCGATTGCCCGGTTGAAGGAGAGTCGACTTGGAGAGACTCCCGTGGTGCAATGTGGAGTCAGGGGATATTCTCGAAGAAACTGATAGAGGGCTAGCTCTATACTGTGACCGTCGGCTATTGCAATTTGGATTGTCTTGTTGAGAGTTCTCATTAGTCTTTCGACCTCTCCGTTGGCCTGGGGCCATCTTGGTGTTATTCGTTTGTGTTTGATGCCATGGCTCTGCAGGTATTCTGTGAACTCGCTGCCATTGAATGGGGACCCATTGTCTGTGCGGACATCGTCCATGAGCCCATGGGTGGCGATGATTTTTTCGAATTTTGGGATCACTTCTGTCGATGTCACGATTTCCACTTCGGGGTAGCGAGAGAAATCATCTACCACGACGAGCATGTACTTGCCACCAGGGAGGCTGCCGAAGTCTGCGCTCGCTCGCACCCACGGGGACGTTGGCCCTACTTCGGTGAGTATGGGTGCTGGGGGGTTTGGTAGACTCGTCGCTAGGCACACTGGGCATTTCTGGACCACTTCCTCGACGGCTCTGTCGAGCCCTGGGAACCACAGTTTGCTTCGGAGTCTGTTTTTTGACTTGACAATCCCCTGGTGAGATCCGTGTGCTAACAAAGCGGCTTGTTGGGTAAGGCTGTTGGCTAACACAAGGCGAGGGCCTCTCAGGAGGCATACTTCGGCTGAAACAGACAACTCATGTCTGACTTGATACAGGGCTCTCAGGATAGCTTGGGCGTCTGGGGTGCGAAAAGACGCCGGGCTTTGGAGCGTCTTCCAGTCGCCAGATTCTATGGCGCGGACTGCAATTTGGAGACAGTCGTCATCTTTGGTGGCTCTCGCCACTTCATCCAGGGACATCGGCCGTGGTCTTGACCGTTCAACGATGAGTCGGACGTATTCTTCTGTGGCTGCTGCCTCGGCTGCTTCAGCCTCGGTGACTGGACGGGCGTGTCTCGATAGGTAGTCCGCTGGGTTTCGGGTGCCAGGTCGGTATTCCACTGTAAACTGGAACTCCTGCAACTGCAGCACCCATTTTTCGATTCTCGGGGGTGGGCGAGAAGACGAGCCTTGGAAGAGCGGTATGAGGGGTTTATGATCGGTGATCACTGAGAAAGGATGTTTGTAGAGGTAGATGTGGAAATGGCGGCATCCCCATAGAATGGCGATGGCCTCTCTTTCAATTTGTGAATAGCGTTGTTCGGTAGGTGTCAGGGTGCGGCTGGCGTACGCAACTGGGGCCCACTCTCCACACGCTTGTTGTTGAGACAGCACGGCCCGAGGCCTGTTGGGCTGGCGTCGACTACCAGTTGTGATTCGTGTCGCGGGTTGAAATAGGCCAGGGTGGTGTCTGCTGACAGGGCTGCCTTAGTCTTTGCAAATGACT
Organism: Lissotriton vulgaris; assembly: GCF_964263255.1. Lineage (NCBI taxonomy): Eukaryota > Metazoa > Chordata > Amphibia > Caudata > Salamandridae > Lissotriton > Lissotriton vulgaris. The sequence continues at coordinate 163,600,564 of NC_141700.1, forward strand.
CTTGTTGTTCCGGGCCCCACTTCCAGGCGGTGGTTGACTTGGTGGGGTCACGGAGGGGCCCTGTCAGGTCCGACAGATCCTTTATGAAACGCCCGCAGTATGTCACCATACCCAGGAAACTGCGGACGGCTGTTACAGATGTGGGGGCTGGCGCGTTGTGGATGTCTTTGACCTTCTCTGGGTCTGGGCCTACTCCTTGATCGGAGAACTTGTATCCAAAGAAGCTGATGTCTTTGCGTAGAAATTCACATTTGTCCTTGTGGAGGGTCAGTCCTCTCTCTTGCAGCCGGTTGAATACCGCTTGGAGGCGTCTGATGTGTTCTTCCAAAGTCGGGGCGTGGACCAGAATATCCATCGCTCATATTGAGCACTCCATCGAGGCCTTGCAGGATAATGTGGATGATGTTTTGAAATACTTCGGCTGCACTTGATATGCCGAAGTTAAGCCTGGTGTATCTCCAGAGGCCAGCATGGGTGGAGAAGGTCGTGATTGGGCGTGAGTCTGGGTGAAGAGGAATCTGATGGTATCCTGACCTTAGGTCCATCTTGGAGAACCATTTGGATCCTGCGAGCTCCCCGATGATGTCATCAATGGTTGGCGTCACTCCGGGACTGAGCCCGGAATTATCCTGAACATCGGAGGCTGAGGGGCACCCCAGACCCCGCATTCGGTTGAGTGAGGCGACGACACCCTCCCGAAGGCCCTGGTGGAGTTTGGACGGAGGTGGCTTTGAAGAAATGCCGAAGTTTGCGGAGTGGCGGAGTGCGACCCAATATGGCGCCCGGACCCCTTTGTCCCCTTGATCGAACCTACGGAGTGGAGGAGGTCTCGCGGGTGTCGCCCGGCACCCGGCTTCACCAGCCTCAATTGTTTTAGACATTGGACATTGGCTGGTTCGGACCCTCTACAGCGGGACCATACTTGTTTAGACGACCGGGCGGGTGCCCACGCGTTAGAGGGCACCGGGCACGGGTGCACTCAGTTCTAGGCAGTGGTCGGCACCGCGACTCCGCAACTAGCTGCGAGTTCCTGGCCACCCCAACTACATGGATGGCGCGACACTCGGGCGCCACAGGACAACCGGGGGAGTTGGTGGCCCTCCCCCCGGAGCTATAGTGGGTGAACGGGCCTGCCCGACTCGGAGACGGGTGTCTCCGCCCCCTTATCGGTGCCCTCGGACGCCGTGGCGGTGGCGTGAGCCGAAACGGCGGAGTCTCCACAGGCTCTGGAGAAGGAGATCGCCCATTCCGGACTGGAGGGCGAAACCCCGGGAAAGTCGTGCTGGACACTTGCACACGGAGGCGACTACTCCGGGACCTTTGCGGAGAGCCCCTGGCAGCATGGGGAAACCTAAAGGAGCCAAGGGATCCAGCCAGGCCACCTCGGACTCTGAGGCCCAGGACAAGGAAGAACATGGAGATCCTAAAAGACCTGGTGGCGCACCACTCCAGCAACAATTCGACCGTGTACTGGAAGCCATAGAGGCAACTCGGTCGGCCCTACAACAGGACATTGCCCAGGTGGCGACTGGCCTGGGCCTCCTTAGGGCAGACCACGGTAAACTTTCGGACCGGGTCAAGGAGGTGGAGAGCACGGTGAAGACTATCGAACCGGCGCAGAGAACCCTGGCTGCGACGATAAAGGATGCCATGTCCCGAATCGAGACCCTCGAACGGAGGGCGGAGGATGCGGAGGGCCGAAACAGGAGGAATAACATTCGGGTAGTGGGCCTGCCGGAAAAGGTTGAGGAGGGCGATATGGTGCGCTACCTGGAGACCTGGCTCCGAGACACGGTGGTCCCGGAGGGCCTGTCCTCCTTTTACACTCTGGAACGGGCCCACAGAGTACCAGCGCGGCCCCCACAGCAGGGACGAGCCCCGAGGCCGGTGGTGGCGCGGTTGCTACATTTCCGGGACAGAGACCTGATCCTAAATGCCGCCAGACACAATGGCCCGTTCCAGGTTGCAAACAGCCAGGTGAATATCTTCCCTGACTATACCTACGAGACGCAGCGCAAGCGGTTCTCCTTCCTGGCGGTTAAGCGTGAACTCAGGAGTGAGGGCATCCAATATTCACTCCTATTTCCCGCGAGGCTCCGAGTAATTGTCGACGACAAAACCCAGTTCTTCGACACCCCGGAGGAGGCCTGTGACTGGCTCGAACTGTACCGAACAGGGAAGGATGGTTACAACGCCTCGACCCATCAGGCGGAGGAGCCGGAACAAAGGAGGCGATCTAAAAGGGTCAGGAACCGCCGCGGCCGCACAGGAGGACCCTCGACAGCGGAGACATCGTCTGAGCGGAGGGGAGTGCTGGAAGTTCTGTCGGAACTGTCGGGAGCAAGGGGCGAAGACGTCGAAGAGGAGGAGGAAAACCCGGGTGCTCGGGGGGCACCATCGGACTCGGAAGACTCAGTGGCAGACAGTACCCACACACCGGTGATCACACCGAAATCGGTGGAGGACCTTTTGGACGGACAAGGGTAATGGGATAGGTTGCCTTGTTTTGGGTGGGGGCCCGGCAGGGGGGAGGCGGCTGCCGTTCTTTATTGCTGTCAATGGTTGAGGGAGGGTTGGGAGGCTTCTACTCTTGCCCCGAAAGATTTTGACACGGGGGGGCTTATTATAGTCCTGGTAACCTGGGCGACGAGGGCCCACTGCCTCCGCTCAGCCCGCACCTGGCCCATAAGGCCTTCCTACGGTGGCGACCGTAGGACTAGTGGGGTTTTTGGGGTTGTTCTCCGTAGAAGTTTGGATGGGATCTAGATGGTGTAGTTTGGGTCCTGTTCTGGGGTGGTTGGGAGGGGGTTTTGTTGGTTTTTGGGGGGGTTGGTTCTGGTTGGGGAAAATGGCCGCCGACAGCGCTGGGGGGATTGATGTTTTTTCTTTGAGGGGACCCGGACCGGGAGACTGTGCAAGAACACTTTGGGACAATGGCTGATGTTGCTAACTTGAAATGTATTACTTGGAACGTGAGGGGGCTTCACACTATGTCTAGGCGTCACAAGGTCCACGCTTATTTAGTGCGTAGGGGAGTGCAAATGGCGCTGCTGCAGGAAACGCATCTGAACAAGGCGGAAGGGGCGGCGCTTCAGCGTAGGTGGCGAGGGCAGGTCTTCTCCACGGCGTACTCTGCTTATGCCAGGGGGGCGCTAATATGGATCAGAGCAGGAGTCCCCTTCCAGGTCACGAGGACAGTGTTGGACCCAGAGGGGCGCTTCGTGGCCATATCAGGCACGCTGGGAGGGAGGGACTTGAATGTTTGCTGTGTGTATGCCCCTAATGTGGACCAGACTGCCTTCCTTTCCGGGTTATCGGGCTCGTTGGCCCACTTTTTCACCGGTCCCCTCCTGCTGGGGGGAGACTTTAACTCCGTGGTGGATGTAGACATAGACCGCTCGCATCCCCCGCTCCCCGACTCCCCGGTCCGGCGGACGGCTAAGGGCCGTCACGATTGGCAGACCCGCTGGGGTTTGACGGACATATGGAGGGCGCATCACCCCGCATCTAGAGATTATTCGTACTTTTCGAGCTTTCATGAGCTGCATGTCAGACTGGATGGCTTTCTTGGGTCGTCCGAATTAGTCTCGGCAGCGGTCCGATCGGAGTATTTATCGCGGACCATTTCGGACCATAACCCCCTCCTGCTGGACATTCGCTGGTTCCCTGGGACGCCAGCGGTACCCACCTGGAAGATGCGCCCCGAGATCCTCGAGGACAGTGTCTTCAAGGCAGACCTAGGGGAGAGAATCACGGATTATTTTGCATCCAACGGCGGTTCCGCGAGTACTAGGGCGATCGAATGGGACGCTTTCAAGGTGGTGGTGAGGGGGTACTGTATCTCTAAGAGGGTGGGCATGCGGCGTGTTATCCTGGCTGATTTAGACGCAGCGGACCGAACGCTCCGCGCGCTCGAAATTAGCCGACCCGGACGCCCGGAATTGCAGACACAAACGGCAGAGGCGAGGGAGAAGGTGGCGGTGGAGGTCGAACGGCTCCGCTGTTTCGATTATAAGGCCTACACGGTCCGATCTATAGCGGAGGGCGACAGGTCGAGCGCGTTACTGGCGTGGTTGGCCAACCCTACGCGCCAGTCCCAAACGACGACTAGGATGCGTAGGGCGGATGGGACCGAGGTGTGCACCCAACCGGAGATTCTTACTTGCTTCCGGCATTATTACGAATGTTTATACCGCAGTCGCTCCGCGCGTGACCCAGACCGGCTCGATACCTATCTTCGCCCGCTGGAACTCCGCACAGTGGAACAAGAAGTGGCAGACACCCTGGGATCTGACATAGACTTGGGGGAGATCCGCGGGGCCATCAAACGGATGGCGAGGAACAAGACCCCGGGCCTAGATGGCCTGCCGGTGGAGTTCTATGCAGCTTATGCTGACCTTCTGGCCCCTCGTTTATTGGTGGTCTACAGGGAGGCGAAGAGGCTGGGTCGCCTCCCCGGCTCGATGTGTGAGGCGTTGGTGGTTCCTCTCCTCAAGCCGGGCCGAGACTCGTCTGACCCGGGGTCCTACCGTCCCCTCTCAATGCTGACGGTGGACTACAAAATATTGAGCAGCATCTTGGCCTCGAGACTGTTAGGACATATGGGCTCCCTAGTACACGAGGACCAAGCCGGTTTCATCCCACGGCGAAATACGACCATGAACATCCGAAGGTTGTTTCGCTTGCTTGGGGAACCATTCGTGGATGCCCCGTCCCCGGTAGTTTTGTCGGTGGACCTGGAGAAGGCGTTTGATAGCCTGGAGTGGGACTACTTAAGCGCGGTATTGCGGAAAGTCGGCCTCGGGGAGGGATTTATCAAATGGACGGCAGTTCTTTACGCTTCCGCTTCAGCCAGGGTTAGATCGGGCCCTCTGATTTCATCGCGATATCCGGTGGAGCGTGGCACGAGGCAGGGGTGTTCCTTATCCCTGCTTCTTTTTGCACTAGCGGTGGAGCCACTAGCGATGCATCTTCGCTCGGGAGCCCACTATACGGGCTTATGGACAGCGGCGGGCCCGCATTACGTCTCGCTCTATGCGGACGACCTGTTGCTCTTCCTGGAGGACCCGGTCGACGCATTACGGGGAGCGGAATTAGCGCTAACGGAGTTCGGTGAAGTCTCAGGCCTACGAGTGAACTGGTCTAAGACCTGCCTCTTCCCGATGCGTAGGGGTGTCCCCGCTCCGGCGCTGTGTAGGGAGATTAGATGGGAACCCGACTGCTTTAAATACCTTGGGGTATTTGTGTACCACGACCAGCCCGACCTCCTAGACGGAAACATTGCCCGTTGCATACGAGCACTCCGAGGCAGCATGGATTTTTGGGCCACGCTCCCGCTCTCCGTGGCAGGACGCATCGCCCTGCTCAAAATGGTGGCGCTCCCCCGACTATTGTATTACTTTCGGACTTTGCCGATCTGGGTCCCTCCGACTACGCTTCGCCGCTTGCGTTCTATGGTGGTCGGGTTCCTTTGGGGCACGGGCCGACGGCGGGTGGCCCTCACTACCCTGATGAGGCCGAAGGACGAAGGGGGGCTCGCTGTGCCGGACTTTGAGAAGTACTACCTGGCGGCGCAGCTCCAGACATACACCCAGGAGATAGCCAGGGAGTTCAGAGGCCCGGAAGACGGTAGAGGGACGGGTATGGCCAGGCACGTCCTCTCCTTTATCGCGCTGCGACAGCGTTTAGTCCTTCGGGACCTGTCGATGGAGGAACGGACTATCCGACTCTGTTGGAATCGAGCCCATAACAGAGGTCACCTGCGGACCCCATATGCACCTGAAATACCATTGGGGATGCTGACGGCCCTCCCCCACGGAGGAGATTGGTCGCGACTGGCGGACTGGGAGGAATCGGGTTTACAGCTCGTCGGGGACCTGTATGAGGACGGAGTGCTCCTGTCCTTCCAGGATCTCATTGACCGCTTTGGGATCCCCCGGGGCGACTTTCTGCTGCACTCGGCCATTGTGCGAGTGATCCAGGCGCACTGGCAAAACGGACTAGAGGAGCCTCAGTTGTCTCAGGTGTGCCAGTATGTAATGATGTCGGCGGGCACAGTGAAGGCGGTCACTTGCCTCTACGGCAGGTTGATTACTGAAGGGTTGGTCCCTCTCACCACACTGAAGTCCCGCTGGGAAGAGGACATCGGTAGGGAGATCCCGGAGACGACCTGGTCCCAGCTGGTGAGGCGAGCATGGAAGGGTACACGTAGCGCCCGTTTCCAACTGGTCCACTACTATGTTCTCCATAGGGCGTACCTGACCCCGGTTAAGATCAGGCGTTATTTTGCCACAGCCTCGGCGGAATGCCCTAGGTGCCCGGCTCAGGAGGCGGACCTCCTACACATGCTATGGGCCTGTCCCGGATTGACGTCCTACTGGCAGGAGGTGGCGGCGACTTTAGAAGAGGTGACGGGGAGGCACTTATCGTTCGATGCGGCGGTAGGGCTACTGCACTGGTTCCCCCATACCCCCCGGAATAAAATCACCAGTAAATTTATAGACCTGGGGCTCCTACTGGCTAAGCGGGAGGTGACCAGGAACTGGAAGGCACGTGCTGGTCCTACGGGCAGCAGATGGCACGGCGAACTTTTGAAATGGGCGGCGGGTGAGAGCGCGCTGCGGTATCAGTTGGCTTGGAGGCATAGCAATGAGAAGGCGCAGGAGGCCGCCTTAGAATGGGAAACGTTGGTGCAGGCCCTCAGGGATTATTGTACCCCCAGCGACTCCGAAAGCGAAGAAGCAACTAGACCCGAGTCCCGTTAGATACTAGCATTAACAGCACTATTACCTTCCCCGAGGGTCAAGCAGTGGATCCTACAGTGATAAAACTCCCTAGCGCTGATGGTGGGGGGGGGGGGGAGGGGGGAGTTTCACAATGACCTGTAGTTTGAGGGGGGGGGTATCTTTTTGGGGGTTGGGGTTTGTTTAGAAAAGCAGATGACGGACAGTGTGTTATCCGGACCAGCTCCAGCATCCTACTGACCCCAGATACATTCGCTGTCCAACCCCAGGAATATGGGCCGCTTGGCTGTATAGCAATGCTATGGAAGGGGGTCGGTGGGCTATATCTTGTAAGAGTTGGCTATAATATGATGCTGGTCGTCACTGTATTGTTGTACTAATTCCTGCAATAAAAATATATTTAAAAAAAAAAAAATCAATGGTTGGCGTCAGGTGACGTTCTCTCTTGATTGCTAGGTTGGGGAGGCGCATATCCACACAGATTCTTACCGCCTCGGGTTGCTTTGGCTTTTTGGCGACCACAATGGGGGACACCCATGGTGTGGGCCCGGTCACTCGTTCAATGATGCCAGCTTGCTCGAGCATCCTCAACTCAGCTTCGACTTTGGGCCGGAGGTGAAAAGCGATCCGTCTGTGCCGGAGGCCTACTGGGGCCACTGACTGGTCGATGTGGAGTCGGACGGGAGGCCCTCTTAGACATCCGATGCCCTCGAACAGCAAGGAGTGTTCCGATACCAGGTGATCCAAACCATGGGCTTGTACTGTTAGGGCAAAGTGTATGAGCCCGAGCTCCTGCGCCGTTCTACAACCAAGGAGGAACCCTGATCCTTCTTGGGATATGTAGATTTTTGTCTGCAGCTGTGTTGAGTCGTGGGACACATTAGTCCGGAACACACCGCACAGGCGCAGCGGGCGCCGAGTCCCATAGGCGAAAACCTGCACTCTGGTGGGGTGAAGAGTAGGGGCATTCTCAAGATTATGGTACACGCTGGCGGCCATGAGGTTTATCGTCGCGCCTGTGTCGATGAGAGCTCTGACTGCTTGGCCATGCACTTGGACGGTGCACATTGGTTCGGTCGACGACGTGGCTGCTAGAGTATTGAGCATGCGCACCACGTGGACGGATGTGGTGTCCTCTTCGTCGTCATCCATGTCGCTGCTGTTTGATGTGTTCGGTTGCAGTGCCATCTGCCGCACCCTCCTGGGTGGGCCACTCTGCTTCTTCCTTTGCGACGACAGGCAAACGCTCGCGAAGTGATTGGGTTTGCCGCACGCGCTGCAGAATTTGCCTTGGGCTGGGCAAGTGCCTTTGTGGGGAGTGGCGCCTCCGCACCACATGCATGCTTGATCGTGGGCGGATTGGGCTGGTTTCGGCTGCCCTTTTCGGGGAGGCCTCGTCCGGTTGTCTGGAGGCTGCGACTTGATGGCGCACACGGGTTCCGTCTTGACCGTGACAGCTGGTTTTGGCTCCATGTGGGCAGCACAGGCTTTGGAAAGTTCTTTTGACCGCCCCAGGGCTAGGATGTCGCGCATAGACATGGCGACCGTTTCTAGCACCCTCTCCAGCAATTTCAGGGAGGCGCACCCCTGTATGAATTGGGCGCGTATTTCATTGTCTGCATCCGGGAGGGTGCACGTGCTGGCTAACTTCTTGAGCCGAGCGTAGAATACGTCAACGGACTCTTCCGGGAGTTGGCGGGCTTGGCGGAGTAGGAAACGTTCGTAATCCGCGCTGGCGAATGGTTCAAAGTACCTCGTGATGGCGTCTCGTAGGGTGTTATATGTGTGAGGCGGGTCTCCCTCCGTGATGTCTTTGGAGATGTCGTGGATTGCTTCTTCCCCTAGGTGTAAAAGCATTGCGCGACGTCGCGCCACGGCAATGTCCGCCGCGATGAAGTAATTTTCGAGACGCTCTACCCACTTCCTCCACCGAGCAGCTTGTGAAGGGGGGGTCCCAGTGACAGCGAACGGCTCCAGAGGCGGCACGTTGGCCATGATGGTGGAAGCACAGCAGGGGGGGTCGGCAGGCGGGCTCTAGATAGCTGAACTGGCTCCTGCAGCCAGCTGATGTGGATCAGGCACTGTGGAGGGTCCGTAGGCCTCTCTCCGCGAGATGCGTGAGATTCGGCAGGGTCCGCTGACGCGCGTGAAGCGTGAGGAACAGCAGGGAGGCCGCGTAGCGCGCCAGAAACGTGGTGCGGGGCGCACACAGCGCATGCGCGGGACAGCCGCGGAGCCACACGGGGCCGGGGACGGGGACAGAGACGCAGCTCAGGTCCGGAGGCCGCGGGGAACAGCAGGCAGGTCACTTGGTGTACCCGACAGTGGCGCTGCAGTCCACGTGGTAGTGGAGGTCTCAGGACGGCCCGGGAGGCAGGTCGAAGGCACCAAGGAGCACCGGTGAGCGGCGCAAACGGCAGCAGCAGGCAGGCTTGTGGTGACTTCGATGCATGGTACCGCAGGCTGTCGGCGGCTTAGGGGCGCCGGGCAGTGCGCCTCGTGAAGGCTGGCACGGTGTCGGGCAGCCGGGAAGAGCGTGGGCGGTGGCGGTGCAGCAGGGCACACCGTGGGGTGGATACTTGACCACCTCGTCGCCAGTGTAGTGTCCTGGTTAGGGCCTAGGAATCAGAGGCTGGAGGACACACGTGTGCTGTTGGTGGCTAGCACGTAACTTGGCCACGCCCAGAGCCCTGGGCCTTTTATTCACAACTCTGTGTGTCCAGCGCTTACGCTGGGCTAAACCATAGCCCCTCTACGTTGGAGGGGACAAACCAAGTGCAACAGTGGGAGGGGGCGTGTGCTGCAGTGGTACACCCCACTGCCAGCAACACTACAGGGACCTCGGCAGTCGCGTGAGCTCCCCAGCCACCACAGAGTTCCACGCCGCACTGCAACGCAACCCGCGGGAGGATACCGGGGCACGATGCTCCGTCGGGGCGAAGAGTAGGGAGACGGGATTCCCTCCGCTGCCGCCCAAGATCGTCCTCCGTGAATCAGCGTGGTTTTCAGCCGCACCCATGGCCGGTATCACAGGATAATTGCAGGATCTGCCACCGGACTACGGGAGCCTCACGTCGCCACGGCCATTCCGCAAGCGTGCCACCTACCGCCCCGTCAGGGCCAAAACTTAAACTAGAAACAGTCTCCCTACAAAGATTGTGTACATTGCTCTATGTGTGGACCAAATTACCTGGAAGTTACACTGAAGGCAGAGGATGTTTTATTTGTATATATTCCATATTAGTAAGACATCACCCAATAGCCTAACTGCTTAGAGCTGCGTTATCTTGAGTGATGACAGTTACCAACCGTGACCAAATTCTGCTTGAAATATTTCAAAGCCTGACTTAACGTGTGAGAAACCCCCTCCCCTTGAACAATGTAGAAAAGTATACTTCAACTCGCTTTTCACATGGAATTGGCCCCCGATTCTAAACATGGAAGCAGAAAGTCTTACTAGAGCCCATTGATTCAGAACCTACACTTGAAGAGGTTTTAGAAGCTGTTCATGGTAATAGTTCTACAATGGAACACTAAAGGGGACGTATGAAAGGGCATCTCAATCTTCTATGGAGGGGTGTCCGGAAGAAAGTGAAGGCGAAGTAGCAGGGCCTACAAGAAGTATGTTCCTCTGTAAAACAACTGGAAGGGGAGTTCATGTCGTTTATCGACAACGCAATACCTGGTGCAAAGAGCCAAAGAGGTGGAGTTTAAACTAACGCTGGTGAAGCTAAAATGGGGTTATGGCTAGAATATTGGCCATCTACTCAGCATGACTTGGGTTGTTCTCACTGCTGGACTGGAGGAGATATGCATGCCTCCTCATTTTTTAACCTGTGCTGCTCCAGAACCTGGTAGTGACAGTGTCTTAGGAGTTCTTGTGTTACTAAATTAGAGCCACAGGCACTATGTGTGTTTCAGAGGTGGATTGTTTGGTTTTGGACATACAAAGTTTGGGTGGGAAGGATTAGTTGGGGTGTTGATTACTGAGTTAAGCTGTATACAAACAATCTCAATAGATTGTCCACATGTCATTATAATACACTGAGGGGTGACTTATTACACATACAAATACTGTACACTTTGGAGTGATGGCAGGGAGTGGGTCTCAGGATATTAAAAGGCCATTAGTTGGAATGTCAATGGTTTAAGAAACAAAATGAAATGGGGAATTGTCATTCTTTTCTTAGTGAAACACAAACTTGATCTGGTACTATTTCTGGAAACTCATGGCTACAGAATGCCAATTTTTTGTGCGTCATAGATATACACTTTTGGCTCATACTGGCTATTCTAGAGGTTTAAGTGGAGTGGCTACATAGTGGAAACTTAATTTCTATTTAAAGTAACTCCTAGGTGAACGTACATTGAATCACGCCATACTTTGTTTTCAGGTCTGTGGGGACTCGTAGATTTTACTACATTTTGTGTATATGTCCCACTGAGGCTTGCCAAGTTGCTAGCCAAAATTAGCCCATTGCTTCAGGAGGCCCAGTGGCAAACTTAGTCAGAGTCTCATTAGGGACATAACTGATCTATTTCGGTCTCACAAATGTTTTGAGACTCTATCAAGGTGTGAGGAAGCAATCCTCCTTTTTATCAGGGGGGTTAGAGGCATACCAGAACACTGTCCAAGCCTTGAAGGCAGTGATTAGAGGCCAAGCCACATCCTTGATATATGCCTGTTGTGTATCCAGTATTTCTATATCTCAAACCCAGGCAAAACGCAGTGCTGTGCAAGGTAAAAGACATGCATAAAGTTAACAAGTAAGCAGAGAGAAAACTGGGTTGTGGACGGTTAATGCACTGATATGTAGTATTCTATAAAGAGATGAGACTTCAACCCTTTTCTAAATTGGAGCAGCATTGCAGTGGTCCTGGTACTGGGATGTTTTTCCAGATCCTGAGTACATAGATGGAAAATGCCTACGGTCTTGAGTGTATTAAAAAAAAAATCTACACTTAGTGAGCAGTCTAATGGAGTCCTGGCTGCAGATGTGCCAAGATCCACAAGAGATGGTTGGTATTTAGGCCATATAAGCAAGGTGCAGTTTGTGACAGCTTTGTAAATGACGCAGCTAGTTTTGAAGATAGTGCGAGCCAGCAAGGGAAGCCAATGGGTTTCATCAGGATGGGGTTGATGTGATATTTGCTCAGGCCCTGAATGAGACATGATGTACCATGCCTGAGGGGTGCCAGTGCGGGATCTGGAAGGCCACGGAATAGGGCATAACCACCATTCAGACGCGAGTATGAAGGCTTGAACACCAGTTCTGAAGTAGCTTTCTGGAAGAAACAGTTTGACATTCTTTATAAGAGAGAGCTGGGACCTGTCTGACTTTGTTTTTTTGGTAATGTGTTCCTTGAGGGTGAGATTAGAGGCCAAGGAGAATGCAAGTGACTTGGTTTCAGTGAGCGCTGGGGTTTGAAGCAGTCAAGGTTCATGTAATTGAACCAGCTTGGTACCCTATCCTGTTTATTGTTCTTGGCAAATAACTGTAATTCTGTGTTGGTTGGGTTGAGCTTCAGATAGGTCCCGTTCATCCAGGTCTGGATGATGTACAAGCAGTGTTTGTGGCACTGGATGTCTGAAGCAGAGGAGACTTTCAAGTACAGTTGAGTATCATCGGCATATTGATGAATCTTGAAGGTGTTATCTCTGTGTAGAGCAGCAAGTGGCTCCATGTATAGCTTGTAGATCACAGGAAACCATATAGAGCCCCAGGGACTCCTCATTGCGACTGTTTCACATTCAGGGTGAAAATGAGGATGGGATGGTTAACTATATTAAAGACAGCTGAAATGTCCATCAGTATTGGCAGGGGTCATCTTCATCTGTGGTCAAGACGGCATTGTGTACGATATGTAAGGTTGTGTTGTCTGTGCTGCAGCATTATCTGAAGTCAGGCTGGTAGTCGGGCAGGAGATTGTTACCATTGATGTGGTCTTGGAGTTGAGCCTAGACTGCTTTTTCAATGATCTTGTCAATAAATTGTAGATGAGTAGTGGTTCTGAGAAGATGCCTTGAGTGAGGGAGGCATTGACATTGGTAAGTAGGCGGGGTAAGATAGCGTATTTAGAGAGAGCTTTGATGAAGGATGTTGGTAACCTGCACTTAAAACAAGAGAAACCCTGTGATCACTAGGCACTTGGGCTGTCAATTAAAGAGGTGAGAACAATGGTCCCTAATAACTACAAAATGTCATGAAAATCAAATAGTAATTTGTTATTATGAAATAATCATATATATTTTCTAATTTTCATCCAGCAATAAATCGCAATTTCCGGTAAGGTGGAATAGTATCTGCTTGGTGCTCACAAAAGTGACACACTCATGTGATATAGAGACATAGTTGTGTATCAGAAAGCTTACTAATAGACGACCCAGAGAACAAGTTAAGACACAAATTTCTCGGGGTTGTCTATTGTGATTTATTGTTGAATGGATTTCAAATGTTTTTTGAAAGGTTTTGTGAAAATATGTATATATGTTTTGTTTAAAAGTGTAGACCATTTCCCTTTTCATACAAAAAAGAAAAAATGTAATAAAAGTATAAACGGATGAAGTAAAATGTATAAATAAAATACCAGTGCAAACAAAAATAAATGTGTTTGGCCATGAAGCATAAAGTATAAGAGCTTGCAAATAAATTGAGGTTTAAGAAATTTTTCTTCATTTAATTATGCGGCCCTGCCTAGTCCTCGTCCCTCAGGGCCAAACTCCTTAATTTCTTCAAGTTATTTATTAGAACAACATTCTGCTTCCTTGGTAGCTTCATTGATGGTGTTGGTATAGTATTTTGACTGATGTCATGAGCTGTGTGTATGTTGAGCAGAGGGTGGAGCTTCAGTATCAAGATATATTGAATATTGACGATCAAGGACAAGTGTTATCTAATAACAGGAATAAGTCTATAGTTTTGTCAGACTGTTAGGGAGTGATGCATTGTTCTAGTATATGGATCACATATCCGAATATAGACAGTTTTCTAGAGACAGTAGATATCCCACTGATATCACAAGATGAAACACTGCAGCTAGAGCAAGAGTTGATTACCAAATACAGTGTGACAAAGGTGAGTCAATTACAAGCCGAAAAGTACTAATTGTCTGCCTGTGGAGCTGAATAAGGAACTTTAACCCTTTCTTTGCCAATGTCGTAACAGTTACGTCCTCCGCCATGGTGGCCGTGTGCGTAGGACTTAATTGTTATGTCCTTTGCACACTTCCAGGAAATCCCTCTGCTGTTTACAGCAGAGGGATTTCTTTTAAAAACAAAAATGTTTCAGCCTTTGGAGCAGGGGAAGAACTTCCCCTGCCGACCAAGGCATTTTTCTTTTTTTTTTGTGTAATGACGATCGGCACCCGTGTGACGCTGATGTCATTAAATTTAAAGTGAAATGAGCCGATTGGCTCATTGGGGTGGGAGGGAGGATCCATTGTTGGTGGAAAAATGCGTCGCATCTGTGTTGCGTTTAAGGCAGTTTCCTGTTGCTGCCAATAGGTCTACCCACACAAGTGCGGTACCATTTGTATCAGGAGATTTGGGCGAATGCCAGGTGGAAAGAAGTTTTTGGCTCCTTGCAGATTCCAGAAATTTCCATCACAGAAATGTGAGGAAAATATTTTTTATAGTCAAAGTTTGAGGTTTGCAAGGGTCCAAAATCTAAGGAAACAAAAATGGTAAAACAAGTGCAGCCACCAATTGTCTCGGCCCATACGGCTCAGTCTAAACTGGGGTGGCATGGAGAGCAAAAGAACAATGGATCTATTGACTGGGGGTGAATGTTTGATTTACTCTCCATTCAATCCATCATCTGTGTCTTTTGCTTCCTCGCCCTAAGTGCGCCGGGTATGCCCGACGTGGGTTCCAGGCTCACTGTGTCACTGGATGCAATCTAGCCTGTCTGATGAGGGGTGATGCCCCGAAACCGGTCCCAGGATGGTTGTTTCCAGTCCAGGGAGGACCTGGCTTGGCAGTTCGGCTTGACTGTCCCTATGAGGCACAGGGTCAAGATTGATTTAAATATGGCTGGGTCAAAACGTTGGTGGCATGGTGAGCAAAAGAACAATGGATTTAACCCAGATCTATTGACTGGGGTGAATGTTTGATTTGCTCTGCATTCTGTCCATCATCTGTATGTCTTTTGCTTTCTTGCCCACAGAGGCTTCCCCTGTGTGGCTGTGTCCAGGAGCTCCGACTGTGCCCCCGCTAGGCCCTGTGCCAGGTGCTCCTGCCTCAGGCTCTGTCTTATGCCCTCCTGCACCACCATGGGCCCGGAACGGAGCTCCTGGGGACTGGGTCATGACCCCTGGTGCCTTGGTCCCAGGGCCTGGGTCTCAGTCCTGGGCCTGGGTCATGGGGCCTAGGCCATTTTGTCCCCCACTTCACCTGCATGTTAAGGTGTCCTCAGGCCCTGTGTCGGAGCTTTGTCAAGGCCCCTCTTGCAGCCCTGTGCCTGAGGCCCAACTGGGGCTCTGAGCACCCAGGCGACAGTGTCCCTGAGAATGGCCATCTGGTTGCATGCTATGCTTTCCCATGGGGCTATCAGATGGCTGTGCTGCCCTGGAAGTCACAATAAGGGCTCATTTGCTTTCTCAAGCCCAGCCTGGTCTCCAGGAGGCTGGGTGCATCTGCACCTTCGGTCCTCCTCTGTCACTTGGTGCTCGTTCACTCAGGTGTATTCTTTCTCTGGATTGCCAGGGACAGGGTACATCGAACCCCCTCGAGGTCCAAGTGATTCTGAGCCAGCAAACAGATGACCCACTTCCAAGGCCCGGTGGGCCCTGGTGTGGGGGGCCCCTCATCTGGGGCTCCGTCTTCTGGCCCACCGCATGGCAGAATACCTGGGAGAGGTTCCTGCAGGCCAGAGGAGGCCTCCCCTGCACAGATGGGTCCAGGAGATCGAGCTGCCCTGGGCCCCGACCTCCGGCCAGCCACACCACCAAGATCCTGGGACCAGGGATCCATCGGACCCAGGGAGACTTCCCCTGCTTGGCTTGGTACAGAAACTCTGACCAGGGCCCCGGCGGTCCCTGGGGTAGGAGCCCCCAGCCTGTGGCCTGCCAAATGTCTAAGCACCCGGATGGGTTCCCGGGGTGGCCTCTCCTATGCGCCTGGTTTCAAGAACTCCAACTGGGCACTGGCAGAGATGTTTTAATGCATTGGCAAAGTGGGCTCGGGTCCAGGGCCCCAGTCTTTCAGCGGGCCTCCTGACAGAGTCAGCTCTGTTCTGCAGAATCTTGCCCTAATGACCTTGAATATTTCTTAAACAGATTGTTTTAAATACTTTTAATTTATTTTTAATGTACGTGATATGTGAGTGACCGCAACAGACATTTTGCTGAGAAATGTTGTTTGTTCATGCAAAACCCATAACGTTTTTTTAGCTCAAAACACGGCCTCACATATGAGAAATGGAAGAGTGTCACAGAGATTATTTGCAGTAATATTGGTGAGCTGCTGCTGTGTTATAATATTGAAAAAATGCATAACAAGCACTGAATATTAGATGTAAACACATTTAGAATTTGGACTAGTGTTCTTGTGCACTGTCAGGGACCTAGCCAAAGCTGGCAAGAAAGAGCTGAAATTGGATCTGAAATTCAAAGCTGTTCTGAATAGGGGCCCCCAAAATCCTTAAGATTTGCCAGGGCCCCACCGGGCCCTGGAGTGGGCCCTCCTGCCCTGGGCTCTGTCCTCCGGCCTGCTGCACTGCCAAGTTCAGGAGACCATTGATCCCAGGGAGGCTTTCCCTGCTTGGCTGGGTTCAGAAGCTCGAACTGGGGCCCGGGCAAGCCCTGGGGTTGGACCCCCCTCATCCTGGGTCCTGTCCTCCCACACTGGTCTCTGTCCTCCAGCCTGCCGCACCACCAGGTTCCCATTGGGCCCTTGGAGGCTTCCTCAGCTTGGCTGGGTTCAGAAGCTCCAACTGGGGGCCGGCAGGCCCTGGGGTGAGGGCACTGTCCTGCAGCCCGCTGCATGTCTAAGCACCTGGATGGGGTCTTGGGAAGCCTCTTCTGTGTGCCCGGGTCCAGGAGCTTTGTCCTCTGGCCAGCCGCAACACCAAGGTCCTGGAATGGGTGTATATCATACCAGAGAAGGCTTTCCCAGCTTGGCTGGGTTCAGAAGCTCCAACCGGGGCCCCGGTGAGACCTGCTGTAGAAGCCCCGTCCTGCATCCCACCAGGTGTCCAAGCACCTGAGATGGGGTCCTGCGGGCCCAGGAAGGCCTCCCCTGCCTGTCTACGTCCAAGAGCTCCGAGGCGGGCCTTCCACCTTGGGCTCCGTTCTCCTGCCTGCTGTACCTTGGTGGGGTCTAGGGTGGGTGCCCTCATCCTTGGCCCCGTCCTGTGGCCCGCAGTATGTCCAATTACTCAGGATGTGGTCCCTGGGCCTTCCTGTCCTGGACTTTGTCCTCGTGCCTGCCGCACTGCCAACATAACGGGCCTGGGGAGGCCTCCCCTACTTCGCCTGCATGATAAGGTACCTGTGGCATCCGGGTCGATGCTCTGTCTGGGCCCCCCTCACAGCCCCGTGCCTGAGGCCCTGCTAGGGCTCTGAGCACCTGAACCACAGAGTCCCTATCCCCTCCAAGGACAAACAGAAGCCCTTACGTTTAGGCACAGCGCAACCAGATGGCCGCCCTTCGAGCCCGGACATCTGGCCGCTCCGAGCCCCTCAGCCATCTGGCCACACGCAATGCTTTCCAATGGCCCAAATGAGCAGGCTGCTCTGAAAGTCCTGATGAGGGCTCTTTCGCTCCTTTGAGCCCAGCTAGGGCTCCAGGAGGCCGGGTGCGTTCATGCCTTCGGTCCCCTCTGTCACTCGGTGCGCACAAAAGGGATGGTATTCTTCCTCCAGATTACTAAGGAGAGGGTACCTTGGACCCCCTCAAGGTCCAGCTATTTTCACCAGTTGCCGCCCTGGCCAGCACCCCGGGTCCGCACGTGCCTCCCAAGCCAGCCCGGTGGGCTTTTCCTTCCCCAAGAGCAGGGAGGGACATGAAGCAGTAATTTCAGCTGCTATGGAAGTCCCCATGAGGGCTTGTTTGGTTCCTTAAGCCTGTCACTGGTACTCTCTGTGCGCATGGATTACAAGAAAGGGTGGTAGCCTGGGATGGGTTCTTTAGGGCCCAGGGAGGCCTCCCCTACATGACTACGGGTTCAGGAACTTTGATTTGGACCCGGGCGTGGGCGGGCTCTCCCTGGGTGGGTCCTCTTGACCCGAGCGCCATTCTCTGGTTTGCCGCATTGCCTAGGGACTGGGGTCCATCAGGCCTGGAGAGGCCTCCCCTGCTTCGCCTGCTTGTTAAGGTACCTGCAGGCCCTGTATCGGAGCTCTGTCAGAGCCCCCACCTCACACCCCCATGCCCGAGGCACTGCTAGGGCTCTGAGCCACAGAGTCCCCGTCCCCTCCTAGGACAAGCAGAAGCCCTTGCGTTTAGGCACAGCATGACCAGATGGCCCTCCTTTGAGCCCGGCCTTCTGGCCGCTCCGATCCCCTCTGACATCTGGTCGAATGCAATGTTTTCCAATGTCCCAGGAAGTTCTGATGAGGGCTCATATGCTTCCTTGAGCCCAGCTAGGGCACCAGGAGGCCGGGTGCATTTGTGCCTTTGGTCCTCTCTGTCACTCAGTGTGCACGGGTTACAAGAAAGAGACAGCATTCTTCCTCCGGATTACTAAGGACAGGGTACCTCAGACCCCTCAAGGTCCAGTGATTCTCAGCCAGGTGCCCCCCAGCCGGCCCCACAGGGCGTGGGTCCACACATGCCTCCCAGCCAGCCCTATGGACTTTTCCTCTGAGCCTTCCTTCCCCAAGAGCAGACAGGGTCCGCAAGCAGTCATTCCAGCTGCCATGGAAGTCCCGATGAGGCCTTATTTGCTTCCTTAAGCCCAGGCAGGGCTCCAGGTGGCTGGGTGAGTTGCCACCAGTGGTACACTCGGTGCGCACAGATTATAAAAGTATGGTAGTTTCCTCCAGATTACTAGGGACTGGGTACTCTGGATCACCTTGTGGTCCAGCAGTTCTTAGCTGGGTGGCGCCAGGGCCTGGGCAGGCCTGCCCTATCTCCCAGCTGTCTTCCAACCTTGGGCAGTTCCTCTGAGCCTGCCTTCCCCAAGAGCAAATAGGGACATGAAGCAGGCATCCCGATGTAGCGCGGCCTGACTGAGGAGGGTTCGGCCAACGTGTATACTCTGATTGGTTGGGCACGCTTGGTCTGTTTTGGCATAGACTGCTTGGACAGCCTCCGCTGTTGTTTCAAGCAAAGAGCTTGCACCCTGCCAGGGACAGTCTGACTCGAGGGCCTTCCTTTTGTCGCAAACCTACCCATCTGAGTGAAATGTCGAGCAGCCTTGGCAGCTTGTGGCCCTCCAGTATTGTGACCAGAGTGGAAGGGTGACGGGTGGCAACAGATCCTGTATGCTGCCTGGCAGTCTGGTCCCCTGCGCGCAACACCATTGCCTTCCTCCGCCTAGCGCATTTCTGCAGCAGCTCCAAACAACCATTCAGTGAGTGCCCTTAGCTGCCCAGACCAACACCCCTGTGTCTCGCTCAGGCTGCACCTCGGTCAGCCTCTGCCTTCCGTGTAGATGGCTGGGCCTGCCGGTGTCTGTGTGACTACACCTGTCCCCCAGCAAGCCACCTCGGGTAGATGGTCCTCCCCAGCAGGCTCCCGAGGGGTGTGAAGGTGGGTCAGGGACAGGCACACGACTACCGACAATCCGTCCAGAAGGTGCTACTACCTGGTAGCTCCTCCCATAGCATAAGCTGGTCTCAAAGATTAAGCCATACACATGTAAGTACACTCGGCTGGTGCAGTGAAACTGCAAATGGCTCATTAAATCAGTTATGGTTCCTTTGATCGCTCCATCTGTTACTTGGATAACACTGGTAATTCTAGCGCTCAAGGGTGTAGCCAGAAAATTAAAGAACCCCCCTCCCCTTTGAAATGAAAGCTCTGATGGCACTATGCAGGGGATGCAAGTACAATGACTGTTCCCTAGATGAGCTCTCATGTCTCTTCATTCCAGACATCTATCTATTCATTCTTTCACGCTTCAATCATCCTGCTGAAATCCACCATTTCACTTTTACATTCTTACATCAATTAATTTTTCATGCATCATTAAATTTTTCCCATTCCATCAATCCATTCACTCTATCATCCACTGATCCCTCCATCCGCTCTGCCATCAATCCAGCCATTCACTATGCAATCCAACCATTCCCTCTGCCATCATTTCACTCCCCTCATCCATCATTCCCTTTACCATCCTTTCACATGTCCATCCACCTATGCATCCATCTACTGGACCATCCTTTGATATGTCTATCCACTCAATTATCATTATTTTACCCATTCATGCACCTACGCATTCATCCACTCTCCCATTCATTCACCTACTCATCCCTCATTCCTTTTACCATTCCTTTTATTCAATATTCTTCCCTTCCTTTTTCTATTTACCAATGTTTCGCGTTTCCATGCTTCCGCTTGCTCCTCTATTGTAAGCTGTATTCCTTCATATTGTTTATAAGATTTGGCCTGCTGAGTTGCAGACAAAATAGGCCCATAAAGATCCCCACCCCCTCTGTAGCTGCCTAAGCGTGGGTTCACTATGGCCCTACTAGAGCTAATACTTGCCAATGAGTGCTGACCTCCTGGGATGAGTATTTCATCAGACCAAGGCCAATACAGGCTCGCACGGCTGCTTTAGTGACTCTAGATAACCTTGGCCCGATCGTACGTTCCCTTGACGGTGATGATACATTAGGATGTCTGCCCTATCAACTTTCAATGGTACTTTCTGTGCCTATCATGGTGACCACGGGTAACAAGGAATGAGGGTTTGATTCCGGTGAAGGAGCCTGAGAAATGGCTACCACATCCAAAGGAAGGCAGCAGGTGCGCAAATTACCCACTCCTGACTCTGGAAGGTAGTGATGAAAAATAACAATACAGGCCTCTTTCGCTGCCCTGTAATTGGAATGAGTACTCTTTAAATCCTTTAACAAGGATCCATTGGAGGGCAGGTCTGGTGCCAGGAGCTGTGGTAATTCCAGCTCGAATTGCGTGTATTAAAGTTGCTGCAGTTTAAAAGCTTGTTGTTGGATTTTGGGATCAAGCTGGATGTTTGTCACTCAAGGTGAGCTAACGTATGTCCCAGTCCCTGCCTCTCAGCACCCCCTTTGATGCTCTTGACTGTTCTGGAGGGTCTGAAGCTTTTACTTTCAAATGAATTAGAGTGTTCAAAGAAGGCCAGTCACCTGAATACTTCAGCTAGTAATAATGGAATAGGACTCAAGTTCTATTATGTTGGTTTTCGGAGCTGAGGCATGATTAAAAGGGACATTCGTATTGTCACGGGGGCCTTCGTATTGTGCCGCTAGAGATTAAATTCTCGGACTGGGGCAAGATGACCCAAAGCAAAAGCATCTGCCTAGAATGTTTTCATTAATCAAGAACAAAAGTCAGAAGTTCGAAGACTATCAGATACCATCGTAGTTCGGACCATAAACTATGCCGACTAGCGATCCGGTGGCGTTAATCCCATGAACCACCGAGCAGCTTCCGGGAAACCAAAGTCTTTTGGGGGGCAGGGGGGGTTGCAGAGCTGAAATTTACAGGAACTGACAGAACGGGTCCACCAGGAGTGGAGCAGGAGACTTAATTTGACTCAACACGGGACACCTTGCCTTGACACTGAAAGGATTGACAGATTGATAGCTCTTTCTAGATTCTGTGGGTGGTAGTGAATGCCCATTCATAGTTGGTGGAGCGATTTGTCTGGTTAATTCTGCTAATGAACGAGACCCCTCCATGCTAACTAGTTACGCAACACGCAGCAGTTGGCATCCAACTTCTTAGAGGGACGAGTGGCGTTCAGCCACACGAAATTGACCAAAAACAGGTCTTTAATACACTTAGATGTCTGTGGCTGCACACGGGACGGGTCCGCACGTGTCTATCCTTCACCGACAGGTGCAGGTAACCTGCTGAATCCCATTTGTAATAGGGATTGGGGATGGCAAATATTTCCCATGAATGAGGAATTCCAAGTAACTGCGTGTCATAAGCTCGTGTTGATTAAGTCCCTGCCCTTTGTACACTCCACCCGTTGTTACTACCAATTGGAAGGTTTGTTGAGGTCCTTGGATCAGTTCCACCGGGTTCGGCAGTGGCCCTGGAGTACCGCCAAGAAGATGATAAAACTTGACTATCTAGAGGAAGTAAAAGTCATAACAAGATTTCCGTAGGTGAACCTGTGGAAGGATCATTAACGGCGAGTGGCCTGAGTGACTGACGGTGCCAACCTGAAACCCTCAGCATGCCTTCCAGAGGAAACACGCCTGTAGATGCTTGGGCTAGGACTGAGCCTCTGGTTGGGCTTCTCTACCTGGGGAGGACCTAACTGACATACCAGTGAGGGACTGGTAGGTAGGCCTCACCTCTGCCCCTCCGGGAGCAGCACAGATCGAAAGACCCCAAGAGGAAACTCACGCTCACCCAGCACAAAACCGAATCACAGTTCCTCCCCGAGCTGGACCACCCCTGAAGACCTGGATGAGAAGGAGCTGGGCCATCAGTGAACCCTAGCTCCTCTCGGTGTGGGGCGGGTGGGGGAGTATGGGAGGGGGAGCCTCCTAGCTCTTCCCTTCTGGAACCTTTGACCAGGGCAATGGGTGGGCCAACACCAGCCCACCGGCATGGCTCAGGCCACCAACTAAGCCTGTGGCAAGACCGGTGGTGGATGGCTGATATGTGGGTGGGGCAACTCTCCTTCACTGCCAGCTACCCAGTGTTTCCTGGTCCTATGTGGCCGGGCTACGGGTTTGAAGACTTGTGTGATCCCTCCCGGTCCTCGGGCAGGTGGCAGGGCTGCCTGACTCTGCTACTCTGAGAGCCCTCCTTGTCTGTGGGGAAAGGGGTGTCACAGGCTGACCACCTTGAAAACCTCTATCTGTGGGTGCCTACAGGCCCCCTCCACCACACCTGGGAGTGGGTCCCTCTGCCGCCTGGCTAGCAGGAGGGACACAAAGGGGGGACCGGCACAGGGCCTCCCCCTCCCGTCCCTGTGCCACTAGGTGCAGGGATGGGGCATGATCCCTTGCAGGGCAATCAGATGGCCCGACTGGGATTCCCCTACTCCAGTACAAGTCACTGGGAGGCAAGTGGCCCCAAGAAGGAGCTTCCCAATCAGCGGCCTCACAGCACAAGGCCCATCTCGTCTTCGTTGGACTGCCATGTGACTGGGTCTGGTCGTCCCGGGCAATCTAGTCGCTGGGTCATCCTGAGCAATCTGGTCTGGGGGCTGGGGGGACCAGATGGCCAGCCAGCCAGCTGGGCTAATGCCAACCTTTGTCACTTCTCCAGGTTTCTGAAAGTCCCCACTTTGTGGGGGCTTTATAGCCTAGGAAATGGGCTTCCCAGGGAAGCCCTCGGGAGAAGATGTGCCTGGGCTTAACCCTCCTTGGCTCCTCAGGCTCCAGAAAGGCAGAAGGCACCCACCCAAGGTAGCACCCTGAGCCCACGGTATGATGGTGACAGTCAGTACCCAGTTCAGGGATGCTGCAGGCCCTTGGAGGACTCTCTTGCTCCCCAACTTGGTTTGGGGTAAAGTGAGGAGACCAGCCATGCATGAAGGACCAGCCCCCAGGGTGCTGAGTTGGAACACAGGCCCGGGAGAGCTCGGAGAAGCCCTCAGCAGATGACTGGACCCAGCCTCGAATAGCAGCGACTGTCAATGTCTCGTGCCACCCAGGAGGGTACAGTCGGCAGGCCCTGCACAGGGATTACTTTTCTCCTAAGAATAAGTGGGGCCTGGCAAAGGGGAAGCAGCAGGCCTGGGGAGCCTTCCCACCCCCTCTTCTCAGGCAATGAGTGAGGCCGTGGTCAAGCCCTCGGTCAGAGCTCCAGCAGGACCTGGGCTCCATCCACTCGTCCCCGTGCTACCAGCAGGGGAAATGGCTCCATGACCAGAGACAGGGCAGCCTGGCTGAGAAACATCCAGACCAGACTCTGGTCGAACGGAAATAGCTGGAACTGTTTGGTGACTGTGAGGTGCTTGGTTGAAGACTCCCGATGGTGGCCCTGGTCAGTGCTTCTGAGCCACAGAGAGGACAGGACTGGCCTCTGCTGGGTCAGGGAGCCGACAGGCCTGGGTCTGCGAGCCCACCAGGGCCCTGGGTTACAATTGCTGGCCCTATGTGTCATAAAGTGGATGATGTCCCTGCATGGCCGAGTTCAAAGGATCTGAACGAATCCCCAGCTGGGCCGTGGGGTGGGCGCCCTGGTCCAGGGCTATGTCCTTTAGCCTGCTGTGGCACGGGATGGGGGTCCCACAGGGCCAAGGAGTTGTACCCTGCTTGGCTGGGTTCAGAAGCATGGAATAGGGTGGTCCAGGACTCCGCCAGGTCATGGGGTGGGAAGCCCTTGTCCTGCAGTGTGACCATGCGCCTGCCATGGGGTTCCCTGGTCCCGGGAAGGGTTCACCTGCACGTCCGGGTACAGAAGCTCCGAGCGGGTCCTGGGGTGGGCGCTCCTGCCCTGGGCTCAGTCCTCCGCAGGCCTAAAAAAATCATTAAATTGTTACCAGACCTGCAGGCTAAGTAACTTGAATAAACCTCACATCCTGTGCCCATTTCGGAAAAACATAGGTTTGCTGGATACCAATTTTTCACTTTTTAAATGTTACCGAATTAATTGCTGTATACCTGCTACACAATGAAACACCATTGCAAAGTGCAGCTCAGTTACTGTCTCTTGGTTCCTCAGGTTCATGGAGAACTTACAAGCCTTATATATCCCCCAACCAGAAGGGTACAGTGGACTTAACGGTATATTGCTTTAAAAAAGATGCCATAGTTAGAAGTTACAGATGAAAACGTAGACATAAGTGGCTGTTTTTTTTTAACTTAATTTTTTTTCTTCAACTGTTACTTTTTATGGGAAAACTTTGAAAGATCGACACAAATGACTCCTTGCTGAATTTAGAACGTTTTCTACTTTTCAGAAATGTATATCTTACCAGGATCCACCATGGGGTTCACACCCAATTCTACCATTAACTGAAAGGATGAACACACAAACAATTTGGAAAAATTAGCTATGTCCCAGTAAATTGCGAAAACTGTGTTGAAAAGTGTTTTTCTGATTCAAGTCTGCCTGTTTAGCTGTAGTTTGGCTAATTTCTCTGTCCCCTCCAAGGTAATCCACAAACCCTAAGTACCTTTAGAATCCCAGGATGTTTGAAAAAAGGATGCAAAGTTGGCATGAATACCTTATTTAGGCAAAGTTATGGGGGGTCTAAGCGCGAAGTACCCCAAATAGCCAAAGAAAAGGCTTAGCACAGGGTGGGAAAAAGCCTGGCAACGAAGGGGTTAAGACCTACTATGCCAAGAAAGTCAATATTTATTAGTTGCCATTAAAAAAGTAAAGGCACTATGTCTCTGCGAATGTCATACTTCTATTGTTTTAAAACACGACAACGGCCAACCTAAGGATAAATACTCCTCCTACACGTTAATTTATCTTCTTGATGTGAAAAGAAAAATTGTGGTGAAAGTGCTGGCAAATCACTTGCTCCCCTTATTGTTTGCTCCTTATACATCATTACCAAACTGGTTTCAAACCACGTAGGTCAACAAGGCTTAAACTGTGGTGCCTCCATATGTATGGAATATACCAAGATACTAGGAGGGCCCTTGGAGATCTGGTCTTTAGATTCTGAGAAGGTATTTGACTCAATTGAGTGGTGCTTTCTTTTTGGTGTTCTCAGGGTGATGGGCCTGGCTCCTGTATTGTTATTATGGATCACACTGCTGTACACCACCTTGACTACTGCAAACAGGATGAATGGAGACCTGCCAATGCTGTATAACTTAAAAAGGGACAAGCAACAGGGCAGTCGCCTTATCTCCACTCATCTTTGCTATTGCAATTGAACCTTTGGCAAGTGGGTTAGAACCGACTCCCAGATACAGGGCTTCTGGTTAAGAAACAGGAGAGAGAAAAACCTCTCCATCTAAGTGTACAGCATTGTCCTGGTCATAGCCAGACCTGAAACCTGTATTTCCAGGGTGTAGCAGATTTTTAGAATTGATTGGGCATGCTCAGGGCTCACTGTTAACTAGGACAAGGACCTACTTTTTCTTATACAGCAACAAGAGGATGCAACCCAAATAGAGGTATCTGCTTCATCTCAACACAAAGATTTTGGATACCCTGGTATAGATGTGGCGAGAGAAGAAGCTTTTCACAACCGTAACCCTTATAGGCTACTTCAGGGATTTAGGAACGACCCAAGTCATTTGGCTGCAGTGAGGAGGCTCTATTTCCAATGGGTTCTTAGCCATAATTCATATGTATTATAAGGAATACACCATTTTGGATGGCAGAATCCTTTCTAAATTAAGGAGATACTGTGGGGCAATGGGGCACCCCAGACTGAGCTAGACAAACATCAACATACTATGTTTGAAGGGCTACCACTGTCATAGCTTATGGGCTACTAGTGGGCAACCCAACTGGTAGTACTGCATGGCTGGTCTTAAGCCTCACAGAAGGAATCCTCAAGAAAAGGTAAACTTAATAGTAATGGGCCCTACAACATACTTGCACTACACTTATGAGGATGGCCACATAAGGCTTTTCCAGCGTGGAGGACAGTACTGAAGGCAATGAACTCGGCTGGGGTCATCTGAAAAGAAACACCTCAGTAGTGTGCTCAACTCTTAAGACTGACATTTGCAAAATAGTATATGGGACTTCCGTAAGTACATGCAGAGATCCCCAGTAAGAAGTCTTTCCTGGACCTACAGATTGAATGTGAGTGAGTCACAATTGAATTATTCCACTATTCGCAAGTAAAAATCCACATTACGAGCCCAAGGGATTGATTGAACAAAGATCCCTGCCCACTGCAATGCAGGCCAGGGTATTGGTGGGTGACACTGGGAAGTGGTACCAGATACACTCTCAGCACTCAGACGCATCAACAGTTAGATGACGTAGACTTGGATGAAGCAGCATAGAGAGCAATAAACTCTCCACGTACCACCAATTTTAAAGATTCCTAGGCCAAAAGTGAGCACGGGTCAATAGTAGTGTCCGTGATCAAATCTAGAAGGGTCGGTGTAGCTAAAAAGTGGTCAATACGTGTGTACGTCCCATGGGCAGCAGAGTAAAGCGTATAATCTTTAGTATTTGGAAACAGTTGATGCTATATGTCTTGTAGGCTGTAGTAGACCATCAGTGCAGTCCAGTGGCAAAAAAGGCCCGTCTGATCTGAGCGTTGGCTAGAATGGCCCAAGTCAGAGTCCATAACTAAATTCATGTCGCCTCCTATCACTATGGCTGTATCTGGGGTCTGAAGCTTGGATGTCAGGGAATGTATGAGGAAGCTCTCCAGTTTCTCATTGGGAGTATATACATTTGCTAAGGTAAAATGAAAGATGCCTATTTTGATTCAAATTGCATGGAGGCGACCCTTAACCTCTGCTACAGTAGCCAAGATTTCCCCTGAAAAGGCCTTTAAGAAGAAAATGGAAACCCAGCCTTTTTTAGTGGGATTAGAAGACCACTGCTGATGTGGGAACCAGCGGGACTGCATTCTATGGACATCTTTAGTGACCAAGTGAGTCTCCTGGATGACACAGATATCCCCGCCCGACTGCTCCAGGAGAGAACGAACAGCTGCTCTCTTGGTGGGATTATTAAAGCCCCGGACATTGAGACGAACTATCTTAAGCCCCAGGAAGCCAGAACGGAAATGTAATGCTTTGAAGGGATTCCTCCCCAAGGCACTGGAGACATGTAATAAGGAAGTGATGCTCAGTACAACCCAAAATCAAATTTTCAAACAAGTCCAAATGGGACCTTGCAAAGAGAAGGAGAAAAGAAACCCCTATAAATCCTAGAAGAAATACATTTAAAAAATCAACAAACAAATGGAATATGTTCATCTAACATAGGAAAAGCAATGGGAACATGGTTCAGACAGGCTTCTACAGGGAATAGGCACACAAGAATAGGGGGACACCTAGTATTATAGAGGTCAAATGGGGCCCCTGGAGGGACGTGGCTGAGTCACGAATGGAGTAGGACGTGTGTTCTCAGAGCTCCGCTCCTCCGTGGCCTGTTAAAGATTCTAAGCCGCGCATAATATTGTTCGACTGGCTTGCCTGAAAGGGTGAGACCCGGAAACATTCTGGGAGCCCCCTAAGGCCCTAGAAATCCACTGGAGACCCTACTGGTAGCATCCGATTTACTGAGACGAAGTGACCGCGCCCTGAGCTGCCGCCTTCTTGGACCCTGTTGAGAGGCCTGTGACTACAGGACCACCTATCCCTCATCTCGACCCCCTTGTAAGGGGGGGGGTCACCTGCTCCTGGGACTGCTACCCCCCCCCCCCTCAAGAGCACATCTGGGAGGCGAGACTGGAGTTGAGGGGCTGCCCCTCAACGGAGAGCCCAGCGACCTGCCCAAGGAGGCTGAGAGGTGGACCTGGCCTCGGAAACTTGCATACCCGCCCCATCGGACTTCTGGCCTGGGGAAGAGACCCTTTTGATGGTGGGCTTTCTGGCATTGGCCCTGTCTGTCGAGCGACCTGCACTCCGGGCTTGACGCTAGGGAGAAGCAGCCTGGAATGCTCCGGTGGGCACCCTTGAAGGGACTGGCCGACCCTTACTGGCGCCAGCACTCCAGAGGCCTCCAGCGCAGGCCCTGCCTCTGTCTCAAAATCCTGACCTGGGCTCTCCGCAATGGAGAGACTGCAGGAGGCCCGTCCAGAAGTGAGGGAATTGGCTGTGAGGATCGCGCATCGGGGGCCTCTCACCTCCCCTCCTCCACTCGCTGGGCGTTCACCGGGATTCCTGAGGGACCTGCCCACCGACCCCACCAGCTTGAAACTCGAGGTATGTTTTGGCCCCTTCGTCAACATCCCCTTGCCTGTCGCCTACTTACAGAGGCTCTCTGGAGGGAGTCTGTTGGATCCGGCCTCTGTATCTGGCCCTGAGACCGTCCCGAAATGTTTCTTTCCTGCTTGCAGCCCCTGCATTAAGCAGAGGCCTACACCACTTGGGGCACCCCGAGGGAGGTGACCAGGCTTGACTAGCGCCAGTACTCCAGAGGCCTCCATTGCTGGCCCTGCTCCTATCTCGCGAGCCGGATCCGGGCTCTCCGTACATGTTGCGACTGCCAAAACATGCACTACAACAACGGAGAGGCGGTGGGGGACCTGCTCACAGGTAAGGGGAATCAGCTGTGGGAATCACACAGCAAGGGTCTTTCACCCCCCCAACCTCTCTCGCTGGGCCCTTGACTGGGTCCCTGTGGGCCGACCACCGGCTCCATTGACTTGAGCCACAGTGAATTCTCTGCCCCCTTAATTACTCCTTGCCTACCACCTATCCACCGAGGCGCTTTGGGGGGAAGACAGCTGGAACTAACCCCTACATCTGGCCCTAACACTGGTCCCTCATCTGCTTCTTAGCCAGCGGCCCCTGCATGGAGCACTAATCAGGCCGACGCCACTGCAGCAACTCGGCACTGGTGGAGGTGGAGGGTTCGGCTGAAAACCTTGCTCTTTGCCCCCCCCCCTTCCTCATTGAACACTACTTGGGCTCACTGGCAGACCCTATATCTACCTCCTTTACCCGAAGGGCGGCTTGTACATGGCTCAGTGCGGCTAGGCCCCGCCACACGCCTTCAGGGGTGTTTCAAAGGGGGTTGCCCATTCTTTGTTCCTGACCCCTAGGGCAGCTTCACCCTCTCTCTTACCCCTCTTAACCGGACTCGTGCCTCCTGGAATTGGTACCCACTGATTTTTCTGCTGTCACCTGTCCCCACGGAGGTGAATCACACGACATGTCAACTTTCTCAGGAGTCGAGAGGATCGGCTGCAAGGCTCGCGCAGCGGGACTCTCTATCCTCCGTACCCCCCTTCGTAGGTCTTTGGTGGGTCCCCCTGGAGATCTAGACTGTGGCCCTCAAGTCTGCATCGGTGGGACATACATTGCGAGGAGTAGAGGTGGTCTGTCCCTGAGATAATAGGATTCACTTACACCTGAACACAACCAACCTCGACCTGGGCACTCAATCCTTTCCTGTGGGCCAAACACCTGACAGGCCCTTTGAGATGGGCATGCACCCTGGACCCCTGTGTGCCTCAACACACTCATGTTATTCTCTAGCTCCTGAGTTTCGAGACTCGCCTGCGGTGGCCGTCCAGCGACTTTATTCACTGTCCTTTTTCTCCTCTCATCTGCCTGAGAGGCCCTCCCTCTGAACTACCCCTTGAGCTCTGTGGTCCGATCTCGCTACGACTGCAAAATGGCCTCGGGCAATGCACGCTGCTCTTGGGCTCCCACCAGTACCCAAAGGGTTTTGATCCACGACTGCCCTGTCACAGCTAGAGCATAACGATTACAATGCGAGCTCCCAACCACGACGCCAGCACATTTTCCTTTGACTCCTCAGAGTCTCTCCTCTTGACCACTGCAACCAGAAAGATTCGACCCTCACCATGCCACTCCCTAAAGTGGGCAAAGCTCCTTCATCTACCTCAGCCAATAACAAACCTGTTGCCTCCCTATGGCTGAAATCCATCCTCAGCTGCAGCCTACCTCTGACTCTCCGGGAACTTCTGCAATTGACGAATTGGTGGCAGCCCCGATCACACAGGCTTTTATGACCTCTTTTTACAGGAAATTAACAGTGATATTGGATTGATCAAGAACGACTTTAAACCTTGCCTGCGAGAGATCCATCAGGATGGCACGGAAATTGGTGGCCGGGTGGACGACCTTGAGCGCACGCTTGATACACGCGCAGAGGATCACGAGAGCCTTTGGTGTAGAATGGCTGAACTAGAGTACACTTCTTTGTAGAAAAGGAAGCCATTCTCCAGAAGGTACGAGGAGAAACAAATCTAATGTACAAAGGCCACCCTATCCAAGTATTTCAGGACATTGTCCAGGTCACGCTCCGCAGATGCAAAGAATTTTAACCAGCCACAGACAACCTACTCGATCTTCAAATTAAATACCAATGGGGCCATCCTTTTGCGCTGATCTCCTGGGAAGGCACACGTCATGCCCTCCACTCCTTGCAAGATGCGAAACAGCTCCTTCAAATCCCAGCAGAACCTGGCAATGATGCTTCTTCTTAACCATGGGCCCCAACTCGGAGACCTCAGATAGAAACAGACGTAACAATGCACCAACTCTGTCCTGAACTATCCATAAAAGACCTTTTAGTGGCGAGCCCCTATGGACCTTACCACAAACATTGCATTCTAGCCAGTAACATTTTAATTTGTGCTATATGTTCTGAACGTCTCCTCTGGCTGACTACTCCTGGAGGGGACCCTTGTTCTCCTCTGCATTTAAGATTTCACTATTGCCCCGCCTCCAACGTGCACACAGACGCCTTGATACCCGGCACACTCTCCCATGTCTTTAGAAAACTATAGCTGGCCATAGAGGCACTCACCTGATTTACTTGATACCCCCCCATTCCTCATCTCTGGCGGATAAAAGATCGGCGTATTCTACTGCCACTCTAACCATGGCAACGGTGAGCGGAGCCCGTTTTACTTACACTTGCTCTTACTAGGGCCCTCACACACGTAGTGCCCTTCGAAGGAGTGACATCTTCAGAATGGCTCATGTCTCAACTTTCGAGCATCCCAGGAATGGCAGTACACCCTACAGGCCCTGTTGGCCGTCCCCAGTTACCTTCACCTTTTTCTTTTCTTCCCAACACTGGGGGATGCGCCAACTCGACACAACAATCTTCTCACATTCTAATATGCCTAGTCTCTACACTGGAGGCACCCACCACTTGCTTCATAAGCTTTATTTCTCCCTCCTAGGGGAACATAAACCTCCCACTCTGATCTAAAACAGTACCCTCAACTACTCCCTATAACAATGTGGCCACAAATCCGCTTATCAAACTCCTTTCCCTTAATGTCAAAGGGCTTAATTCTCCTAATAAGAGGCGTCCAATATGGCGATAATTACTACTCCAAGACCCCGACATTATATTCCTCCAGGAAACTCACTTGCTCTCCACAGACACACATATCATGACCCATCCCAAATGCCCCTATCAATACCGGGTATCAGCCACCTCCAAAACAGCAGGGGTTGCCATACTAACTAAGTCCAAATTGGGAAGGGCTTCTCCTCGGGTGACGCGGGATGCTGAGGGCCGGTACTTAAAACTCCAAACCCAATTGGGTGCACAGCCTTTGACCCGTTTCAATATCTATACACCTATGTGCCTTCCTCAGTTCCTTGCTCAAAGACCACTTGCACTCCCCGAAGGTCTCGGTGATTCTTGTGGGGGTGGGGGGGGGCTTTAACATGGTTTGGGATCCCGATATGGATCTTTGTGCTGCCATTTATCAGAACACAGGGGCAATGTCAGCTGCCTTGAAGAGGGCCCTTACCGACTTGGGCCTGGCGGACACCTGGAGATATGACTCTCCGGACGTACGCGACTATACCTTCTTCTCACATGTCCACCGCTCTTACTCAAGATTTAACTATTGTTTTCTTTCTCACGCTTTGATAAATTCCCTGGAATCGGCCGATATCTCAGCCTATCCATATCGGATCACGCCCATGTAGCGGTGACTTTCCGAGTCTCTAGTAGATGGCAAGATGCCCCCTACAGATGGCGCCTTCCCCCCATATCTTATGGGACCCAGTAGATCTGGCTGAGATTCACCAGGAGATCTCTGCTTTCTTTGATGCGAATATCCCCTCAGAGCCACCTGCAGCCAAGCAACAGTATGCTTTTAAAGCAACCATCCTAGGTGTCATATCTTCTATAACTATTGCCCACCCCGAGAAGCTCGCCTGGTGGAAAACAATTTAACCAATGACACCAAGGTCTTAGAACGCAGGGATCATGCCGCACCCTCAAAAGAACACAAGAAGCGCCTCGCCATGCTATGGGGCCAACTGAGACTACATCGCCTTAATAAGGCAGAACAAACACTTTTGTCGCTTAAGCTGAAATTCTTCAAGGGGGGGATAAGGTGGCGGCAATCTTAGCACGTCGCCTTTGGGCTCAAATTACTAAAGCACATATTTCCAAAATCAAACGTGCACCTGGGCCACGTCTGAACGTGCCAAGGGGCAAGCCTTCGCCACATTTTACACTGAGCTAAATGCTGCCTACACTCACTCACTTGAAGAGACGTCCTTCTTCCTCAGTACATGCCCCTAGGAACCCATTGACCCTCAACATGCGAAATTGCTATAGGACTCAAATACCTTAGACGAACTGCGTAGAGCACTAAAACAACTTCCAACAAATAAAACCCCAAGACCAGACGGCCTCCTGGTTGTCTTTTACTACACTTTCCTCCCCAACTTCAGGACCACTTACTCCACCTCTTTAATGCCTTCTCTGACACAACAGAATTTACCCCCCCCCCCCATGTCAAAAGCTGAGGTGGTTATCATACCTAAATCTGGAAAGGATCCATCTGTATGCATAGCCTTACTTAACACCAATGCTAACATTTATACTAAGATACTAGCGAACCGTCTCAAGCCTTACCTCCCGGAACTAATCGGTTCATACCAGGGGGCTGACCACATTCAACGTATTGCTCACCTTATTAACAAAGACAAGAAATCCCGGGATGCTGGATATCTCTTGATGCAGTGATGACCTTTGACCGCGTCGATTGGCAGTTTCTGCCTGCAGTGCTCCATAAAAAAGGCCTAGGACAGACCATGATTTTCGAAGCTAAAGGCCCCCTGCACTTTCCCCACAGCGAAGGTTCCAAATCAACGGTCAACTTACACCTCCAATCTCGATACACAGGGGCACCAGACAAGGTTGCTCACTCTCCCCTCCCTTTTTTGCTTTAGCAGTGGAACCCCTAGCTATTGCTATCCGCCAATCGCCAGATATAATGGGCATACATTTTGGGGGCCAAGATCATAAAGTGTCCCTGTTTGCAGACAACCTAATACTGTCTCTTACTACCACCCCTACTTCCATTCCAGCACTAACTTCGTTCCTCCACTCTTTTGAATTTGTCTCAGGTTTCAAGATTAACATGACCAAGTCTCACGCTCTGAATCATACCATCTCTGCTCCGGACCTTCAGCGACTCCAATCTCTTACATTGGTCAGGACACTCAATCCGCTATCTAGGCCTTAACCTGACCCCATCCCTCTGTTCTTGGACCCAAGCCAATTGGTCAACCAGCCGAAGAAAAATCAGAGAAGAACTGCGCTGCTGGAAAAAGCTTCCTGGATGGGCCGCCTCAATGTGGTAAAAATGACACTTCTACCTAAATTGCTTTACCTTTTTCAAACCCTGCCTATACCTATCCCACAGGTAGACATCCAAATACACCTATCATTCGCAATCCCATGTTCCCTTTGACTTTACAACCACATGAATTCCCATCCTGAAGTCAGGGGGAGTGCCGAGTTATCCAGCACCTCTTTGAGGACGATACGTTTAAAAGCTTTGAACAATGCAAGCAATCTTTCCATATTACTGAAGTCTACAGACTTCAATACTACCAACTTCGCTACTGGTTGATTACTATTAAATAGGATCTGGAAGCCACTAGACTGCTCACTCCCTTTGAGTCCCTGGTCCGAACCTTTGAGGGCACCCGTGACCTAATATCTTTCACATATCAGGTGAAACAACATTCACAACCCAACCGCCCCATACATACCAAAAGCAATGGATAGCTGACACAGGAGAAGAGATCTCCCCACAAAACTGGGAACAACCATGACGTGACATCTCTAGAATTTATAGGAGCATCACCCAACGTGAATCCGCATATAAACGGATGACTCGCTGGTACTACACCCCTTCGCGCCTACAGAATATGCTTCCTACTCTCCCCACCCTATGCTGGAGATGTCAATCAGCAACAGGGCATTTCATTCATATCTGGTGGGCATGTCCACTCTTGACGGTGTTCTGAAAAGAGGTCCTAAGCCACATCAAGGACATAGTAGGGTTCCCTATACCAAACACCCCCTCAGTAACCTTATTGGGTATGAGGCCACCACAACTCAAAGCCATGAGACATTCCGATTAGCGCCTTATCGTGCAGATGCTGGGCACTGTCAAACAATCTATAGCCCTCCAATGGAAGTCAACATCTCCCCCCAATCTCTGCATGGTTCTTGCGCCTATGGCATGTCATGGCAATGGAACTGCTGACAACCCGCCTCACCCATACAGACACTAAGTTCAAACACACTTGGCAACCTCTTATAGACCATCTCTCCTAAACTGAACATGCCCGCTACGTTCCTCCTAGACTGAGTGCTCTCCAACTTTTTGTAGACTCTCTTCTACCATACTCTAGAGATACCACCATGGAGGACCCCCCGATGTTGGAAACTGATAGTGGTCCCCCTTTTCTGTAAAAACTACGCATCAGTGAGTATGATTGCTCTAGGGCCCACCCCCTCCTACCAAAATTGGTTCTACCCTCCCCCCATACCCTAAATACTCTTCTTTCTTCCTAAGTGTTTCTATGTTTAATCCTCATATGGTGTACATCTAACGGAGGCTGCTGAAGCCACCATGCCCTTTATGGGGCTATGACAGGCTCTCCATTCTCAAAGACCTTATACTGCAGAATATACATGCATTGTCTTAATCGCACTTGGACACTCTATAAGATATGTTTCTACCCTTTATATCACAGTGAATTTTTTTATAGTTGTACATTTGCTCAACTGTCTACAAGGTTTGCGATCCCGTATGCCTTTATGTTCGTTTCAGCAAACTAGAATGTATTCGAAGGAACATATTTTCTTAATCAAATTTAAGCCGTATTTTTCTTAATGAGACACTCTAATATCAGTTAGGCACTATTTGATGTCTGATACCTAAATGTTGCATGTACTGCATATACCGTTTGAATACTTACACTGCCTTCGTACTGGTTTATACCACATATGATGATATATGTACGATTTCTATTT
This sequence comes from Lissotriton vulgaris, assembly GCF_964263255.1. NCBI lineage: Eukaryota > Metazoa > Chordata > Amphibia > Caudata > Salamandridae > Lissotriton > Lissotriton vulgaris. The sequence goes on from NC_141700.1 coordinate 163,636,309, forward strand.
AATTAAAAAAAAGTTTCTTTCAATAAACAGAGTTGAAACAAAAGGGGTCCCTGGATGGTCCCCACGATCCTCAGACTCACCCAAGGTGAGGACATGAAAACATCTATAGATATGTTGCCTTCAACCAGTGAACTCAGCACAACCCTCCTTACTTGTGCAATAGTCTCAGGGATCTAGTCATCAGGGCCAGATTTATGCTGTTTCCCACGACGCCGGTGGGGTCTCAGTCACTCCCGAGAAGTAGGCGAGTGGGTCTCATGGGTGGGACACTCAATACCAAAAACTCGACAAGCTTTGATTAGGGAACTTATCCGATGAACCCAGCCATCAAAGTGGAGAATAATCCTAAATGGGTAAGCCCAGGAACAAGAGATGTCAGGGTTCCTCAGATGAGCCGTGACTAGACAGAAATTGTGACGTTTTTATAGAGTAATCCTCACCAAGTCTTGAAACAGTTGGGGCATGTGCCCCCTAAATTGTAGAGGTTGGGCATCTCTGGGCTTCACACATGATAGGCTCTTTTGTTTGAAAGTCATGGACGCAAAATAATATGTCCACCAAGTGGGGTTATACACAGGTCTTGGCAGTCCAACTCAATGACAGCGATCCAACCCTATCTCCATCTCAGCAGAAGACCCCAGGATGTGGCGAAACAACACTTTCACATATGCCTCTAAGTCAGCTTATTCTGCATTAGTTGGAACATCCCGGATCCCGATATTGTTTAGTCTTGACCTATTTTCCAGGTCTTTGACATGAGCTTGGAAGTCAAAATGTTGTTCTTTGAGACAAAGCACCTCCTGCTGCAGCCTGTCGACTTCTTCGACCTGTCCCACAACTTTGTTCTCCAAGGTAGCTACCCTCTCTTCCACTTAATCAACATCCGAGCGAACCTCGCACAGATCAGAGGAAAGGTCATGCTTCACCACTTGCATATCCTCTTGCAGGGATGCGAACAAGGCCTCCAGAAAGAAGCGGGTAACTGAACCCCACGTCTTTAGCTTCAGGTAGACACTCTGTGCTCACCATAGTTGCTTTGTCACCTGCCACTCCCCCTGCCTGCTTGGTGAGCATGTCTCGTAAAGAGTGATTCTTTTTGCCCTTGGCTGTAGACATGATGGTAGACACTGCTCTGAGTCTTACTGAGCGTTAGTTGGAGGAGGCTAGTGGAAATGGTTGTAAGAAGGAACACCAATTGATTGAAGGTTCTACACCACCACTACTGCAGCACATCACAATATCATCACAAATATGATGCTTCCTTAGTTACTGGAGGGGAGGACCCAGTAATGCCCCATATGACAAGCCCACCTAGGCTACCTACAGCCGCAGAGCAGGATATCCATCAAATATTGAAATGCGGGTAGGAGCCCAATCTGTAGTAGTAATGACCTAGGGCCCTAGTTCCACAGTCCTTATATCATGTATATCACCATATCCTTCATGACAAGCAAAGTTTAAAAAAAAGAAATGATTCACTGTGGCACCCCAAAGAAATAGAGACTATCCTCCATAGGATCTGGAAGAAACAGCATCTAGTGTGTAAGTAGGTGATTCAGCAAGGTTAATGCCACACCTCCTTCAGCTGGATACAAGGGGCCCAGGCTGTAAAGACAATGACCCAGCCCTAGGCCCATGCAACACAATCGGGGCACAAAGCTCATGCACTGCTGCAGCTCAGATAATCCATTTCAGCAGCCCAGGCAAACCGGTCAAGACCGCAGCTCCTGGGTCTAGACAGTGCGCACATAGGCCTGTTACGTGCTGGTCAGTTCCTGGACACCTCAGTGGAGGGGGCATCCGGACCTGGAGACCATCACTGACTCCCAAGCACAGTGAGGTTACTGTCAGGTTCCAAACAGGTGACTGGCGGTTAGGGCGGTGTGCCAAATCGCTATCACCCCCGCCCTCCCGAGACCCATGGTGCACAGTGTTAGCAACTTTTAATAAACTCAGTTTCTCTCCTTATAAGAAGGAATCATTCTAGTGTTTTTTTCTATTTTTAACACTAGTAACCCCAGGTTAGGGTGGGCCTTACCGCGCCCACACCGCCGGGTTTCTCCACTATATCACACTGGTCCTGACGAAAGTCTGACTAATTGTTCATTTAAAGGCAGAAACATGTTGATCAACACTTCAGGGATAAAAACGGACTTTTAATGTGGTCCTTTATCCTACACACTTGTTTTTATTCATGTCTAATTGGCAAAACTAATAAACCCTTTTTGACACAATTTGGACATTTTTAAATTCACTTATCTCACCCTTCACCAATCACCTAACCCGCTCCGCAGTAAACTGGCGTCGCAGCACACTAGGGTGGCATTCGGCCACTCCTGGTGGGGCCCGATGATGGTGAGTGAGGGCGTTCCGAACAACCTACAGTGGTTTCATTCACAAATACATTTTACTGTGAATGTGGATACATGCTTGCTCTTCTCTCATTACTGACACACGCCTCTGTTGTTTTCTTGACTTTGCTCGAGGGGAGTAGGAGTGTCCTTTCCGTTCCCTTCCTCTCTTGTTGTTACATACATCTTTAATCCAGTCACAAACTTCATGATCTCCAGGAACACAAAGTAATGGTGGAAACACCTGATCCACATGTCTGCACCTGTGAGGGCCACACACACACCACGGCTTCACTCCAAGAAGTTAAACCGATCTTGAACCGGTCTGCTGACTGCCAGGTGGATTCTCCCTCCTAGACCTGGGGTGCACCTCATGTGGATAGCTCTAGTTCACAGAAAGTGCCGGGCAGAAAGGATGCCGCCTGAGTGCCACAAAGATCAAAAACAGTAAAGCCCAACTTCTGGAACACCTTCGTAACAAAACCAAGGACAGACTGCAAGCCGTGCACTGACCAGCCATCTGAGAGGACCACCCTGATTCCAATGAGCAGTGGGCCATCAGCGCAGGATCAGAAGTCTTACCTGGCACTTTTATAATTTGCCTAGGCTGGGTGGGACGTCGCCTTCCTTACAGAAATCTGGATGAATGCCTCATCAGCTCCCGACATCGCCATAGCCATCCCGGACACTTACAAGATCATCCGGAAAGATCGCACCAACCAAACAGGAGGAGGCAACGCCATCGCCCATAAGAACACCATCCATATCACGATCAGCTCCGATGATAACCTCGCTCCCGCGGAACACCTTCACTTTCAAATCCACACCGACCACAAAACCACACTCAGAGGCACCCTCATCTACAGACCACCAGGACCCCGCACACAATTCAGCGAAGACATCAGCCCGCATGCACTTCCCTCCAAAAACTACATTTTACTGGGAGACCTCAACTTCCACCTGGAAAAGAAAAACGACCGCAACACCACCACCCTCCTGGACAACCTGGCCAACCTCGGACTCAAACAACTTGTTGACACCCCCACCCACTTGGCCGGACACACGCTCGACCCTATCTTCACCTCCAGCAAGCACATCTCCTTTGATCATACCACAGCTCTCCATTGGACTGACCACAGCTGCGTTCACTTCAACTACAAAAAGACCACGACACACATTCCCCCACAACCTAGTCCCCGAAGAAACTGGAACAAAATTACCACCGACCAGCTCTTCACCTCGCTTCACCAAAACCCTCCCGCCATATCTTCGGACCCAAACCAAGCAGCCACCAACCTCACACAATGGATCACCCACAGCGCCGACGAGCTAGCACCCTTGAAAATCCATCAAATCAAGCAAGGTAGCAAAAAAGCTCCCTGGTTCAACGATGACCTTAAGAAATCCAAGAAGTTCTGTCGTACCCTCGAGAAAGCCTGGAGAAAAAACCCAACCTCTGACAACCTGACCACCCTCAAGAACGCCACCCGCAAACACCACCAACTGATCCGATCCACCAAGAAATCAGCAGTCAAGGATCGTCTTGACAACAACGCCCAAAACAGCAAGGAACTATTCAACATCGACAAAGAATTTACCAACCCCACCGCTGGCACCAACGACATCACTCCCTCCCAAGACCTCTGCGACTCCCTAGCTTCATTCTTCCACAAAAAAATCGCCGACATACATAACAGCTTTGGAAACCAGTCCGATAACCAGTCCACTCCACCCACTTCCGAACTACTACCGCCCTCTAATATTCTCTGTGACTGGAACCCAATCACCACTGAAGACACCATCCGCCTGATGAACTCCATCCACTCGGGATCGCCAACCGACCCTTGCCCCCACCACATTTTCAACAAAGCAGACTCCATCATCACACCCCATCTCCGTGACGTCATCAACTGCTCCTTCAACTCCGCTACCTTCCCGGAAAGCTGGAAACATGCCAAACTCAGCGCCCTTCTAAAGAAACCCACAGCAGACCCCACTGAACTTAAGAACTACCGTCCCATCTCGCTCCTCCCATTCCCTGCCAAAGTCATTGAGAAAGCCGTCAACAGTCAGTTCGCCGCCTTCCTCGAGCCCAACAAATCCCTCGACCCCTCACAATCCGGCTTCCGAGCCAAACACAGCACCGAAACTGCCCTCATCGCAGCAACAGACGACATTCGAACGCTACTGGACAACGGTGAAACAGCTGCCCTCATCTTACTTGACCTCTCCGCAGCATTCGACACATTATGTCATAGCACCCTCATACAACGACTTAGCAACGCCGGAATACAAGGAAAAGCATTGGACTGGATCATCTTGTTCCTTGCCGGAAGAACCCAGAGAGTCTGCCTCCCCCCCTTTCAGATCAGAGGCCACCGAAGTCATCTGCGGCGTACCACAAGGATCATCACTCAGTCCCACCCTCTTCAGCATATACATGACTCCCCTCGCATCCATCGCACGCCAACACAACCTCAACATCATCTCCTACGCAGACGACACCCAGCTGATCCTCTCCCTCACCAAAGACCCAAACACCGCCAAAACCAACTTACACCAAGGAATGAAAGAAGTAGCCGAATGGATGAAGATTAGTCGTTTAAAACTCAACTCGGACAAAACGGAAGTCCTCATCTTAGGATCATCCCCCTCTGCCTGGGACAACTCATGGTGGCCACCGGCCCTGGGAACCGCACCCACACCTACGGACCACGCACGTAACCTGGGCTTCATCCTAGACTCCTCCCTCTCGATGGCCAGACAAGTCAACGCCGTCTCATCATCATGCTTCAACATCCTACGCATGTTAAAAAAAATCTTCCGAAGGATCCCCACCGAAACAAGAAAGACGGTCACTCACGCACTAGTCACTAGCCGATTGGACTATGGAAATACCCTTTACGCAGGTACCACAGCCACACTACAGAAAAAACTCCAACGCATCCAAAACGCCTCAGCCAGACTCGTACTGGACATCCCTCGACAAGCTCACATCTCCAGCCACCTGAAGGATCTCCACTGGCTCCCTGTCAACAAGAGAATAACGTTCCGTCTCCTCACCCACGCACACAAAGCCCTCTACGACCTAGGTCCCGATTGCCTCAACACGCGACTATCCTTCTACACCCCCTCCCGCCAGCTACGATCGTCCAATCAAGCCCTCGCCGCAATTCCGAGAATTCACAGATCCAACATGGGAGGTACCCAGAGCCACCTCTCCTTCAGAAAGCAACTAAAAACTTGGATATTTGATAAGTAAAGCACCTCCCTCAAGCGCCTTGAGACCCTCTGGGTGAGTAGTGCGCTATACAAATTTCTAGCTTGAACTTTCCTTTTTTCTTATATTTACTGAGGCAATGAGGTGGTTCTCACACACCAATACTCGCCGGCATGTATGCCAATGGTACCCACTGTAAGCTGGACTTCCACTCACCTTCTCCCCATTACAGCCTCTGAGCCATGATGGAGGCTGACCAATACCCCCAAACCCTCTCGGATCATGACCTGATCTTGCGGACTCTCTGCCAGGAAGGGAGAGGGAGACCACAACATGGAGCATGTAGTCTTAATGACTCTCTCCTAGGAGACCCGATGTGGTGCCAGGAGAAGCTCACTGACTATTAGACCCACAACAGGTCAACACTGTGATCGCATCTTGCTGCCATATTCTTAAAATGCTTTGCAAAATATTCAAATGGCTTCCAACGCACACAAGATGCACGGTCATCCAGGCCCTCATCACCAACAGACTCAACTATGGCAACGCACTCTAACTCTACATCTCCAACCAACTCACGCAGCCTCCAGAGCATCCAAAACTAATTTAATTAGAAATTTCAAATTCAAAGTGTGCCATCCCTGATCTCTGACTTCACGCTTGAGCACACCAACAAGAATGAACCCTGAAATCTTGCTTACAAATTGAAGTTTCGCGCGCGTGCCCCACCCCATACGACATAGCGTTATTTACAATTCTGAACCCTTCCTTCAATGCATGGATTGATCTGCCATTCAAGGCAAACATTTTACATAACTCCAGGTTCAGACCATGTTCCAAACTTCCTCAAGACTCCAGTCGTGTAAAAATCAGGTTTGAAAAAATGCCTAAAGCTTGAGCAAGTTGCTTCCTAGCATACGATGAAAAATTGAGAGCAAACTCTTAATTAGGAAACATGCACAGCATATAACCTGCAAATTTTTGCACATATTGAGGTAAGAGTGATCTTGAATGACCCAATATAGGGTCGTACATAATTGAAAGGTTAGGAGGGCAAGAATTGTGTGTATATTTTCAATCTTGCAGGCAAAAAGTTATTTTGCCAGCCGGAGAGCTCCCAAAGATAGGCAATTTTCAGTTTAGTGAAGGATCAGCTCTGAACTGGTGCTTTTCTTAGCCATATGGATGTGCCGGCCCTGTGTGAGCGAGAGAGGTACAAGCCGCTTTCTGCAGTTAGGTTCATCCTCCATTACATACAAAGCCTCTTCCCATCTTCAGGATGATAATGGTTTAGGTCAGTTTCCATCAATAACTGTCATGGTGCTACCCTGTGTCAAGTGAAGCCTTTGGCAAACTGTTGGAGATTGAATTGCCGCTCTCATCAGCATTTTGTCGGTCATACCGCAAGAACTAAAAAGGCCAAAGAACATTGTTTACTTTATTTTATTACTAGACATCAAGCTAATTGGACAAACATGTTGCCCACGGCAGAACTGCCGTGTAATAATGCATTGTAGGTTTCTGCTGCGAAGAATCTTTTTGTTTACAGTCTTGACATTTCACATTTCTTCCTACTTATACAGGCTTGTCCACTGTCGGTAGCAACGCAGGGCTCGAGTCGGGGTACCACATGGGTGGATGGCGTCCCCCCACTTATTGTACCATGGGGACTCCATCCCCCCTGCCAAATAGCTGGACTTCACTCTTTGGCCTCTTTGGGACGAGGTGCTCGGCACCTTTCGTGACGTCACTTCCTGTCGTGACGTCACTTCCGGTGACAGCTTTCCCCCCACTTCTTTTTTTACGACTTGTGCCCTGGTAGCAAAAGTGATGTTGTACTACTGTAACAGGAGGTAGGGGTCAAGTATAGGGAGATTTGCCGGGTCTTTACAACTACAAAACGGGACCAAGATGATCCACACACATGAAAATATGTTGGAGCCAGGGTGTGGGTCAAGAATGTTTCTAGTTGGTCATCATCAGAAATTACAGGTCAGGGTTTGTTTCATCAGCTAGTTGGCAGCTAGGTACTGTGAACTCACTGAAAGAGTTAAATGACTGCAGTACCTATATATATCAACTAGGATAAAGACCGCCATTCCAAAGGTAAGAGGCATGAAACTCACTAAAGAACAGTGCTTTCAGCTTGTCGTAAAGTGTAAAGCGGAGAGATGGGCCAATCCCAAGAAATACATCAAAAACCCCTAGTTTGTCTCTTTCAGGGTTTACAGATATCACCAGGGCAACACAACTAATCTAATCATACCTCATCCAACTTGAATATTATATAAACAAAAGGATAATTTTTTATTACATGAAAAACCAAAGCGCGAAACAGAAGTTTCAAATTTGAACTCCTATCATCATTCAAGGCACATTTTAAAGCAGGACCTCGTAGGTTTTCAGAGTTTGGGCTCTATTTCATAACCACATTACTGCTGCATATCAGATTATGCATGTAATGGATTCACTTGGTGAGAGACGACTTTCCCAGATGTACGCATCTTCAGATTTTGTTAATGATGTTTCAACATGACCTAAAAATCAATACAGCAGTCCCTAGAACACAAAAGGAAGGCATTGATGGATGGATGGATGGATGGATGGATGGAGGTTGGAAAGGTGGAGCCGAACGAATGCCTACAATGCAGAAGAGGCAGTCGGCGGGTTCTGGCGGGTCTAGCAATTGCTGAATAAGCGCAGAGAGATACACTGTCCTAGGTCTTGAACTATGTACTGGACTGCTGTTTTTTTAGGAACACGTGGTCCTAAAGAGGCCAAGGCCACCTCCTTGCTTTCAAATGTAGCTCTCAGGCATCAAGAAAAGAGCCTGAACCCCATCAGGGTGACCTCATGGTGGTGAGGCTTGACTTTGGAAGTAAGCGGGACGGTCTGATCCATCTCAAGGTCAGCGGGTCATTTGTACCATGGAGTCAACCTTCCCAGAGAGGGGGCGTCGAGAAGGAATTAATGGTGAAGTCCTGACAAGCTAGGCCATTGGAAACCGGTGTGGCCCCCAGGGGATCATCTTGTTTGTTTTGCTGTTCACCCTATGTGGGAAGGGTATGCCCAGACGTGGGTCCCGTGCTCACAACACCACTGGAGTCAAGCTATCATGGCTGATGAAGGCTTATACCCAGAAACCGGTCCTAGGATGCTTGATTCTGGTCCAGGGAAGATATGGCTTGGCAGTTCGGGCTGGACTGTTCCCATGAGGCACAGGATCAAGACTGATTTGCATATGGCCATGTCTGAACTGGGGTGGCTCGGTGAGCCAAATAACGATGGATTAAACCCAGATCTGTGACTGGGGGCGAATGTTTTGCCATTGTGCAACATTCCGTCCGTCATCTTGTTTGTTTTCCCTAGGGGTTCAGAGCATGAAACTTCCAGAAGAACTCTAGTCTGAAGTCCTGTTTCTCCAGAATATACAGCTGGAGAAAAAAAGGGTGGTGAATTCCACTCCTGGCCTGATGCTGCTCTGGTTGAGAAGCTTCCTCCCTGGTTTAGAGGTCCTGGTGGTCACCTGAAGGAAGGGGCGTGGTTAGACTTGTGAGCCTCTGTGCACTTGCTGTCGCTTGGGCCACATCTGAGCACTGAAGAAGGCAGCCCTCTATTGCTTTCTCTTGCAATGCAGTCCGTTGGTCACTAACATGGCCGCCTTCTCCCTCGACAGCTTCCTGCACTTAGCGGCGTTGAAGTCACGCTGCGAGGAAACCACAAGAAGTTTGGTGCTAAATAGCCCTTTTAATAACGGTATCAGGGTGAAATAAGGGGACAACGGCCATATCAACAAGTAATTTCAACCTCTTTTTGGTTATTCAAATACTTGTGTATGGCCAGTGAGGGTGACTGCTACACAGGAGTGTTCCCAGAACAAGGTACCCCTGAGTCACTAACTGAACAGCTTTCTTTAGTTATGTCTAGTTTCAAAGTCCGTAATTTCACCCTTTTGCTGATGATGAAATTAAACGTCATCTGTGTGATACGGTCACCCTTGCACTCCAGCTATGTCCCTATCTAGAGGGCCAGAGTCCTGATGACAATCAACGCAGCATAGGTATGCACTGGAAAACCCTTCCTCATTCTGGAGATGCAGAGGGTATGTGAGTGAGCTGCTGCAGGAGACCTCCATGGATACTTGGCTTTAGTCCAGAGGGTTGTGGCATAAATTACAAGAGTTAAAAGAACATAAGTGTGGGGACGACAGCAGAAAAGCAAACAATCGGAAAGGAAAAATGAGCCTAGATCCCTTCTAGGGAGATAGTGATCACAAAATAAATACTTTAAAGTCCACGTTAAGGGGTAGGAAACTAGTAACTTTTTAGGGTGCATATCCACACAGAAGCTGTATCTCTATATTTAGTACCGGGTATGCGCTTATGTAATTAGGCAGCTATAGGAAGCACTGGTTCTGCCACTTGGCGACGAGGTACATACAGGTAAAAAATGGGAGAGAATCTTGGTGCAGGAGTGCCAGTCCCTGAAAACTTGAGGAGTCATAAACTCTTGGAAGGGGGTGGGGGGCATAAGAAGGTCCATTGGTAGGAAGGGCCCTGAAGATTTTTTCTCAAAAAGGAATTTTTCCCAAGGTCTGGACTGTATACAGACAACAGCTATGGTGTTTGGTAGATGTAGGACAAGGGAGTGGCAGAACAGGCTTTAATGAATATGTACTTCATCAGAACACAAAAATAGAGAATATCTTTAGATGGGTACAGAATAGACAAATACAGAGTGGCAGTCTTAGTAATTTTTGTCATTACGGCAATGGCACTCATGTTGTTGAGGGTTCAGAGGCCCAGAATGGAGACACTTTGGGACAGATTTACAAGCCCCTTGCACCACTTTTGCGTCATTTTTAACATGGGAAAAATTACGCAAAAGTGGCGCAAGGGGCTTGTAGATCTGGCCCTTGGTTTACAGTGTCACTGGGCGCACCTCAGTGGTAGCACTGATATCTAATGGAGCTTACCAATTAGTCTCTTTTCACTAGTCATCCCAGGACACTGGAAGACTGTCCTAGAAGCACTTCTACGGGAAGAGAGATCTAAACATGACTTTTTCCTGCTTTTTCTATTTTTTTTTTAAACTTGTTTTTATTGGTAGCATTTCGTCATACCATATCCATGTTGTCATATACATATCGTACGTCATACAGTCTGCTTTATCCAGTTAACTCTCTTTGAGCCTCTTTCCATTTGTGCTGTTCCTGTGTTTTCTGGGAGGGTGCACACTCTCTACCTACTCATTTTTGTGATAAGAATAAAGGGGCTTTTTTACAAGCGCCTTGCACCACTTTTACGTCAATTTTAACATTGAAAAAATGACGTACGAGTTGCGTAAGGGGCTTGTAAATAGCCCCTAAATGTATTTGGAGCCATATTAGATGCAATTGTTTCATTAAAATAATTAAATCAAAAGACATCACATGCCGAAAACCGATGCGGAGTACTCACCGTTTCGTTGTTAAGAATCTTAAGGATGTTATCTGATTTTATGAAGGCTGGTTGTTGAATGAAGGTACTCTTACTACTATTGTCCTGATACTTCTATAAGTGGGTATATACTGATTTGTGAACCATATGAAGGTATCTCCGGCAGAGGCAATCAATTTCACTATCTATAGAGAGATAGCAGTTCATGCCCTGATGAAGTCTTTGTCTATTACCAACAGACGAAACACGTGTTGGCTCAATCTGTGGCTATCTTTTATGTTGATGAAAAACTGAAATACAATCTGAAGTACACAAGAATAAAGAACAAAGACAAACACCTAAAGAGACTACTGCGTGGATCAAATATTGTTGGAAAATTATATGTTTGTGGCTCAGGAAATTGACTTTGCATTCAGTTACAAGTGTGTCGACTTATGTTGACACTAATTTACAATGTTGGGTAGTCTTTGTACAGTTTCCTTTGAGCACTGTTTGTGAACTTATTGTTTCTAATCACGTTTTCACTTAACCGTGCGCAGTCTGTACCCCACTGCCATTTTTCCCACAAATTTAAAGACATAACATGTTTTGTACAAACAAGAAAAGCTATAGATTATTAAAACCGCGCAGCTCATTCAAGAAAGTTTAACTTAAGACATATTGAGTTTGACTTTATTTTGATACCTATAGATCAAAAAAGTACAACATAGAACAAAGTACTTACAGACACAAAGTAAGATAAAATGGCACAAAAGGGTGAAGACATAAGAGGGCTGACACCAAAACACCCAAAAAATCCATCATCAGACAATCGTTCAAAATCTTTGCTCTTTGTTAAATGTTCAAATCCACCTTTAGTAGCAAAACCAAACCCCATTTTCACTTTTATTTCCATCACCAAACCTAGTACGTTGTGTTCCTTTCCTAGACTGTTTAAGAAGGAATTAATATGAAACCCTAAATATTTAACCTTTACGTAGCACAAACAATACTTTGACGCTCAGACATAGTCTTAGCACACAGATTTGTTATAGGCTTTGCCTGTGTTATGTAAATAATCTTTTAGCCCAAAAGCCACCTGAAAGTAAGATCTATACACAGTATATCAATAAGAGTTCTTTGGATCAGAGATGTGCTCCAATATATCAGTACATCACAGATCTACAGATCCTCATCCTTCTCAAGTAATACCTTTAATTTGGATTGTTGGTGTACCCATGGGTTCTTTGGTCAAATTGCAAAAGAAGGCTAATGAGTTACACCCCTGAAAATATACCTTGCTTAACGTGACGGAATCCAGTGGAACCCCATTTGCTGAAAATTTCACAGAAGTGGCAGAGTAAATGCCCCATGAAGCCAGATTCTTTTAGGGTCCACAGATTGGTGTAACCTGGAGGTCACAAATGTAAAACCAAATAAGAGAGTTCATGGAGCTGATGCAGGTGCTGCAAATGTTTGTGTGTAACCTCCTTATAGGATAATCAATAGCATCATTGCCAAGGCAGTCATTGATTCTGCCATGTTCCCTATAGGATAATAGCCATAGCATCATAGTCAAGGCAGTCATTGATTCTACTGTGGTCCCTATAGGATAATAGCCATAGCATCATAGCCAAGGCAGTCATTGATTCTACTGTGGTCCCTATAGGATAATAGCCATAGCATCATAGTCAAGGCAGTCATTGATTCTACTGTGGTCCCTATAGGATAATAGCCATAGCATCATAGCCAAGGCAGTCATTGATTCTACTGTGGTCCCTATAGGATAATAGCCATAGCATCATAGCCAAGGCAGTCATTGGTTCTACTGTGGTCCCTATAGGATAATAGCCATAGCATCATAGCCAAGGCAGGGATTGATTCTACTGTGGTCCCTATATGATAATATCCATAGCATCATTGCCAAGGCAGTCACTGATTCCACCATGTTCCCTATATGATAATATCCATAGCATCATAGCCAAGGCAGTCATTGATTCCACCATGTTCCCTATATGATAATATCCATAGCATCATTGCCAAGGCAGTCATTGATTCCACCATGTTCCCTATATGATAATATCCATAGCATCATAGCCAAGGCAGTCATTGATTCCACCATGTTCCCTATATGATAATATCCATAGCATCATAGCCAAGGCAGTCATTGATTCTACTGTGGTCCCTATAGGATAATAGCCATAGCATCATAGCCAAGGCAGTCATTGATTCTACTGTGGTCCCTATAGGATAATATAAGTAGCATCATTGCCAAGGCAGTCATTGATTCCTCCGTGGTCCCTATAGGATAATAGCCATAGCATCATTGCCAAGGCAGTCATTGATTCCACCATGTTCCCTATAGGATAATATCCATAGCATCATAGCCAAGGCAGTCATTGATTCTACTGTGGTCCCTATAGGATAATATCCATAGCATCATTGCCGAGGCAGTCATTGATTCTACTGTGGTCCCTATAGGATAATAGCCATAGCATCATTGCCAAGGCAGTCATTGATTCCACCATGTTCCCTATAGGATAATATAAGTAGCATCATTGCCAAGTCAGTCATTGATTCTAACCTTCTCTCAGACAGAAAGTAGCCTAGATTCCTAAGGTTGTGCGCAGACACTTGCGCAGCTCAAAGCAATTGGCACAACAGCATCAACTAACTCATGCACAAAATGTATTTTATGCCGAAAGTCTCTATGAGCACTATGCAAAATGGCAACGGCTAACGCGAAAACCCATTTAATGGATGCTCTACGGACACTGCAAGACAAGAAAAGCTCAAAAACCCACAGAGGGCAGCACAAACCCAACCTTAATCAAAGTTTTGTGATCAAGCTTTGTGTGGAATACTGGCACAAAATGAAACCCTGAACAAAAAAAAGCACAATTTAGGGTTGGCGACATAGTGACTTTTCAATGCGTAATACAGGTAACCATCGCGAAAAGTACACATATTATGCAATTTACCCTTAAGTGATCATTTGCATCAAGACAACTGTACTAAAGTGTATACCTCTAGTACCAACCTCACACAAAATATCGCCATATAGGCTTTGCGCAACACTAAACCGTGTTAAGCGTCTTGCCATCATGGCATTATTTTTGCTTGCTTAACCAATAACTACAGTGCGCGACTCATTGTAAATATGATACTTCACTATTAATAAAACATAAACACTGGTTTCTCTACCTTACTAACTTTAAATATTTTCAAAGCAATAACATTTGTTCCAAATAGGCATAACATGTTATTTTATGCTGTGTTATGTTATGTTAGCGAAGCTTATAAAGCACACTTCTACCCCTGGGTGTCCTGGCGCTACACACCCGGTGTAAGCGGGGTGCCTACACCGTAAATAACCAAGTCTTCAGCCCCTTTCTGAAGGATAGGAGCTCTGAGGTCTTCCTAAGATGTACTGGCAGGCTGTTCCAGGCTTTCGCCACACCATAGGAGAAACTTTTGCCTACCCAACTGGCCTTCTTTATTCGGGGCACGGCTACAAGTCCTCCATCGGTGGATCGCAGCTCTCTGCCCGGAACATACCATTCTAAGCACTTAGTCAGAAACTCCGGGCCAGTGCCACTCAGTGCCTTAAAAACCGTGCACAGTGCCTTGAATTGTGCTAGTTTTATAACCGGTAGCCAATGCAATTGCAGGAGACCATCTCGGGCAGAGGCAAACCTAGGTATCCCTACTGCCGATAACATGACAATGAACGTTTAAAGCGATTTTTGGAAAGAAATAAGTTAATGAACACAGAGTAGATTTAAGGTATACTTTATGCATTCTACCAATAAACGCAGTATACAACACAAAGTGCTAGTGCAAGGTGGGGGGTGGGGGTGCTGAGTGCAACAGGTAATCTTGCACAGATTGAGAAAAGCAGTCCAAAGGTTCAGAAACTAGTTTCGAAAAGTTTTTGAGGGGCCAGAGTACAAATCATAAATGGTATTGGACAGGGTCAGCTCGGATAAAAAAAAACATAGGCCCTGGCACCGAAATCAGTGTCCACGTTCGCAAGGAGATACCTAAAATGAAATATCTACTACTCTTTAACATGGAGGGAAAGTAAGCACCAAACTGTGCGACACGCCAGGTATGGGAACACATGGAGAGAAATATTGCCTTTCAGCAGGAAAAGGTATAGTCCAAAGCTCTGTTTTTAATATAAAAGTAGGACCTTCGGTGGTCATATCACTGAAAATACAAGATTTGAAAAAAATATTATCATCTACGGGTGCTTGTGGAAGACCATTTCAATGGACTGGAATCTAGAGAATGCTCAAGTGATTCTGGTATTTAACTGACCGCTGCTGGTCGTTTTCTATCAAGAAAGTTAAATAGAGGCAGTTGCCAGAAAAATAAAACAAGCACTGGCATAGCCAACAGGTCTCGCATTTGGGACCTTATAAGTGTTTAGCCATGCAACAGTTGTTGTTGTTGCACCAAGGATATTCTGCTGCATAACTAAATACTTATAGGGTCCAAAAAGCGAGACCTATTGGCTATGCCAATGCTTGTTTGTTTTTTGTTGCCTGTTTTGTTTAAGTTGCCAGATCTACAATAGCTGGACATGGTTTTGGTAACAGTTCTTTGCATCAAATGAACTTGTTTTCATTACTCTGAATGTTGTTTCCATTCTGGTTGTAGGAAGCAGTTATTCCCGGGGGTGTGGGGGCTGCCTAGCTGTGCGCATGCACCAAACTTTGCAAACGAGAAAAAGCCTGGTGAAGGCACAATTTACAAGTGTGGCGTGAGTGAGCCCCCGGCAGCATGAATCACTCACACAGGAGTTCATGCACTGCACCTGCATACTCATCATGGTTTAAGGAAACTGAACCCACTCCCTCCCAGGTATCGAACACATATTTACCAAGAAACTCTGAGAAGAGCCTGCAGCTGCACTGAAGGCTGGATGTGTGTGTGCCTGGTGAAAGCATGCACTGACGGCTGGTGGTGTGTGTGCCTAGTGAAAGCGGGCACTGATGGCTGGTGGTGTGTGTGCCTGGTGTAAGCATGCACTGATGTCTGGTGGTGTGTGTGCCCGGTGGAGGCCTGCACGGATGGCTGATGGTGTGTGTGCCTGGTGGAAGCATGCACTGACGGCTGGTGGTGTGTGTGCCTGGTGGAAGCGTGCTCTGATGGCTGGTGGTGTGTGTGCCTGGTGAAAGCGTGCACCGACGGCTGGTGGTGTGTGTGTGCCTGGTGAAAGCGTGCACTGACGGCTGGTGGTGTGTGCCTGGTGGAAGCATGTACTGAATGCTGGTAGTGTGTGATGGCTGGTAGTGTGTCTACCTGGTGAAAGTAAAAAATTTAAATGTAAATTGATACTTGTATAGCGCACTACTCACCCGCAAGGGTCCCAAGGCGCTTGTACGAATACCGCTGTGGAACCCATCCTGGCTTTCCCTGTGAGGCGTCCACTCCTGGGCACCCCCAAGGTGGAGGCCAGGCATCCTTAGTGTTGTGGAGATTAAGCAAGCTATTGCCCAGAGTTGCAGAGTGGGACTATATGATTGGAATAGGCACCGAGGCGAGAATTATCAGGTCTGTGGAATTTTTGAGCCCAAGACCCGCTGAGGCGGGGAATTGAACCACCTCCTTTTGTACAGCTTTTGGCCATCATAAGTGTGGCAGGGTATGCTCAGACGTGAGTCCCTTGCTCACTTTGCCACTGGATTCAAGCAAGCCGGGCTGAAGACGGCTGGAATGCCAGAAACCGGTCCTCGGAAGCTTGTTTCCGGTCCAGGGAAGGCATGGCTTGGCAGTTCGGGCTGGACTGTTCCCATGAGGCACAGGGTCAGACTGATTTGCATATAGCCATGTCTGAACTGGGGTGGCAGAGTGGGCTAAAGAACGGTGATGGATTAAACCCAGATCTTTTGACTGGGTGTGAGTGTTTGATTGGTTCAGATGCTCCGTCCATTACCACCCCCTTTTGTACCGCTTTTGGCCGCCATAAGTGTGGCAGGGCATGCTCAGACGTGAGTCCCTTGCTCACTTTGCCATTGGATTCAAGCAAGCCGGGTTGAAGACGGCTGGAATGCCAGAAACCGGTCCTCGGAAGCTTGTTTCCGGTCCAGGGAAGGCATGGCTTGGCAGTTCGGGCTGGACTGTTCCCATGAGGCACAGGGTCAGACTGATTTGCATATAGCCATGTCTGAACTGGGGTGGCAGAGTGGGCTAAAGAAAGGTGATGGATTAAACCCAGATCTTTTGACTGGGTGTGAGTGTTTGATTGGTTCAGATGCTCTGTCCATCACCACCCCCTTTTGTACCGTAACACCTGATCAAAGCAGTTGTTGGGAGACCTGCGATAAACGAGTTAAATGCAGGTCTCCTTCTCCCAACGCCTGCCTTTGTAATAGGGTGTTACCACCTCCAACCACATTTTACATGTGGTTGGAAGTAGGAACGCCCACTTTGCATGTCATTAGCGATGTTTCTCGCTGACATGCACAGTGGGCTTGAGGCAGGCGTTAGCATGCCCTTGTTAATAGGGCGCTAGAAGTATCGCCGCTTTCTCTGCACAATTCGCCGAAAAAGCTGCGATACTTCACCTTGGTAATATGGCCCTCTGTCCTGTCCCCACATTCTAAACACACCTGGTCTGGTGACCATGAAAGCCACATTACAGAACAAGAGGGTGTAGCGGGTCCAGTGTTTGTTCCGCCCAGATGTCCGGGGTAATCAACTGCGGGGTGAGTTCCAATGTGACCTCTGAGACAGCCGATAACTGGTAGTCTATTTCCCTCCAGTAGGCCCAGATCTTAGGGTTTCCCCAGAATGTGTGGACCAGGCATCATCCCATGCGGAACAATCTGAGTCTAGTATAATATACTTTATGTAGTATCTTCAGTGGGATTAACCTGGAATCTGCTCTTCTGTCAGCTCATATTGTTCTTGCAGTTCAGAGAATGGTATCATCTCTGTTCTTCTCCAGATGTCTTCCACTTTCAATATGCCCAACTGGTTCCATTTTCTGTAGCCCTCTATGGCATGCAGCCTCTGCAGCAGCTCGGAGTCCCGGAACACGGTCGATTATCAGTTTGCCTTGCCAGCTTAAGGTCCAAGTTTCTTTGTGCCAGGTCTTGACCACCACTGCTGTAGAGTCGTCATCTTCCACATGCCGTATTGCTGGCATACGTACCTCCCCGGGTTCATTGCCCGTCTGTTGGCCAACACTGATGGCTCTTGATGAGAGGAGAACACCCAGTCATTGATTACCTGTAATTGTGTCACCGAGGAGTATAGTTTCACGTCTAGGAGGGCAATACCACCCTCCAGGAGCATTCTTGTAAGGGTAGGCATGGAAATCCTCGATGCTCTGCCCTCCCACAGCAAAACACACATCACATCTGTCACAGCCCGATAGAAATTGTCAGGGACCTCGAATGAAGTATTTTGTAGCCCATATAGGAACTTTGGCAGGTAAACCATTTTGTAGAAGGCGGCATTGCCCATCAGAAAGATTGGGAGCATGCTCCAGTGAGCCGCATCATGCCTATAGGAGTCCAGAAACATGTCTAGGTTTTCCCGGAGGAACCGCTCTCGGTCCTTTGTCCTTGAAGAGCCCCAGGTATCAGTACCCTGTAGATTTCAGCTGTGTGTTGCCCTCTGTCAGTGGAAATGTAATTCATTTGTGCCAATTGGTGCAAATCCCCGAATAAGATCCAAACACCCCCAGTATCTCCAGCACACTGGAAACAGAGTGGTCCAGGTCAGCCAAGAATAGAAAGACATCAGCTGCATATAGGGCGACCCCGTCCTCACAGTCCCCATCCCAGCATAACCCGCATATCAGGGCATCTTTTTGTAGCCAGCAGGCCAGGAGCTCTATTGTCAGTACGAAGAGCAGTACGGGCAGTAGGCATCCCCACCGGGTGCCCCTGTCGAGCGGAAATTCATTGGAGAAGGTCCTCTTTGCCTTGAATAGGGTCCTTGTATTGCTGATTCACCCAGGCTTGGAATGTTGGGCTGATCCCCATTTTGTGTAGTAGCATCCACAAGTAGGACCTCCATCAAATCGAATGCCTTTTCGGCATCTATCACTAGAAGGACAATTGGCTTCCCGATCCAGACGCATCGTCCCAGGTATCCGGCCAGTCTGCGCAAATTAGGTCTTGTCGCTCTATAGTGAAACCAATTCAACGAGGTTTGCCCAAATCAGTCTCCATTACATGGGCTAAAAAACTACACGTTATAGAAAAATATGGTATGGAGGAAATAATATCAATTACCTAACAATAGGGAACATCTGGTTGCCCTATAAATGGTACACAGTCCCATTACAATTTTTGCATTTCCAAACAACACACATACCACAATGAGTCCCTTTGGAAAAATTAATAATTATTTTGATATATAGAAACAATCACAAAAACAATGACCATCTTATTCTGTAATGTGTTGTCGCTCGGTAGGGCATACAGCCTTATTGATCAGGGGCCACCAATGTATCGACCACCTGCATCAGGCGGTTGGCCAAGATCTTGGCTAATATTTTGGTCTTAAGATTTAGAAGCATAATTGGCCTATATGAGGCACAGGCCTCTCGTGGCTTCCCCCACTTTTGGACCATGACTATTGTCGCATGACGCAGGTCACGGGGGAGTCTCGCCCCACTATGAGCACTGCAAAACATTGCCCGTAGTGGGCCAACGGTGAAGGATTTCACACATTTAAAGAATTCAGGTAGCAGGCTGTTGAGGGGCGGCAAATTGCTGCTTTTTATCTTTTCCAGTGTTTCAGCAATTTCTATTTCGGTGAGGTCTGCGTCCAGAGTGCGACTTGCTTCTTCTTGGAGTCAAAACATTAGAATTTCTGGAATAAAGTTCTCTATCCCTCTCTATGTCTGGTAAAGGATGATCAAATGTGTGGCCAGAGCCTGCTCCACCTCCACCGGGGTTCCACCAGACCATCCCCGATCCCTTATCTATTGGGGATATCTATCTTTGCCCCTCTGCTTTCTTAACTAGCCATGCTCATAGGTTACCATCTTGTCCCCCACCTTATAGAGTTTGCCTTGCTTTGCCCTGTTTGCATCCTGACCTGCTCCACCAGACCTCTGCGGTCCTCCCTCATCCCTTCAATCGTGGCCGCCAGCCTCAGGGTGGGTACCTTGACATATTCAGCATCTTTGACTCCAACTTCCTGGCCTCCCTGTCTCTCTCCTTCCGTTTCCCCGGCAAGTGGGCAATTAGTTGCCCTTGTATGATTGCCTTGTATGCCTCCCATAAAGCGATCTCAGTGGCCACGAGCCCCGGTTTCCTAAAGTACAGGTCGGTGAAATCTTCGATCAACTTTCTTGGAGCCCCTTCAGTGATTTCCAATCCCCACCCTCTAATACTTTTCTCAGTGTTCAGCGAACCTATCAGCCCTGCAGCCAGCTCAGGTTGAAAGTAAGCGTGGGCGGAAAATCCGTTCCGCTCGCGGATTTTGCGGATTTTCGGGAAATCCGCAATCCGCGAGATTTGCGGATTTCCCGCAAAATCCGCAAATTCGCACGCAGCGGATTTTTTTGGCGGCGCGCGGCGTTGGTGATACAATTTTTGCGGCGCGCGGCGTTTATCATCATTTGCCGAGTTGTTTTTTTCGATAGTTTGCGAGTGCTGCGCCATTTTGGATCTTGCTGTGTGATCCCGCGGGAATTGGCGAGCGCGATTACGTCATCGCGGCTTGCCAGCGATAGTTTGTCAACGCGAGTACGGCGAGATCACGTCTCGCGGTACTTCGCAATTGCGAGATTTGAGATGCGGCGAGCGAAAATATAAATTTGCAATTCTGCACAAGAAATCCACCAGCAAGCAGCATAAACCTTCTAGAAATGATGATTTTTATGTGAATAACTCCTTAGTTTGACATTTGCCTGCACTTTTTTAGCGAGGAGTCCATTTTGGGGAGGGGGGCAGGGGGGTGGGAGGAAGGAAGTGCCCCATAGTCTTCAACTTCCTGTTCCTGTTCAGCAGGCTCCTCCCAGTGCTTTGTCCATCTCCTGGTCACTTTTCATTCGGATGTGGACCTGGAAGGATTACTTTTTGTGGATGCTGCTGGATCTTTGGATTTGAGGCCTTTTTGACTTTCTTTGGATCACTGTTGGATTAGAAATTTTACAAGTAAGTTTGTTTGGGGCATTACAGTTGCTGCAACTAAAATTTTGGGATTTTCGATTTTTGGGCTGTTTTGGGGTCTTTTCCCCAGGGGTACTCAGTGGTGGGTGGACTGTGGTTGTCTTGAACTTAAACATCATGGAGGCCATAGATGAATTGGGATTGTGCTGATTTTTCTGTGTTTTTCGATTATTTTTTTTTGTAAAATTTTGTGTTTTTCGATTTTTGACCTGTTGTTGGGGCCTTGACCAGGGGTAGTGAGTGGTGCATGGGCCTAGTCTTTCTGTGGGCTGTCTTGAATTTAAACATCATGGAGGCCATGGATGGAATGGGATTGTGCTGATTTTGCAGTGTTTTTCGATTTTTGGGCCTGTACTTGTGGCCTTTTCACCAGGGGTATTTGAGTCTAGCATGGGCCTAGTCTTTCTGTGGGCTGTCTTGAATTTAAACATCATGGAGGCCATGGATGGAATGGGATTGTGCTGATTTTGCAGTGTTTTTCGATTTTTGGGGGTGTTCATGGGGAGGGACATGCCATGTGGCTGGTGGCCATTTTGAGTGCAGCTACAGGCACTGGCCATGTGCTGGCAGGCAAGTGGCCATTTTGAATGCAGGCTTTGTTGTTAGGCCTCCAACCATTTTGCCTACTTTTCAACCTTTATTTATGCCCAGGGGTAGTGAGTCTTGCATGGGCCTAGTATTTCTGTGGGTTGTCTTGAATTTAAACATCATGGAGGCCATGGATTGAATGGGATTGTGCTGATTTTGCAGTGTTTTTCGATTTTTGGGCCTGTACTTGTGGCCTTTTCACCAGGGGTATTTCAGTCTAGCATGGGCCTAGTCTTTCTGTGGGCTGTCTTGAATTTAAACATCATGGAGGCCATGGATGGAATAGGATTGTGCTGATTTTGCAGTGTTTTTCGATTTTTGGGCCTGTACTTGTGGCCTTTTCACCAGGGGTATTTGAGTCTAGCATGGGCCTAGTCTTTCTGTGGGCTGTCTTGAGTTTAAACATCATGGAGGCCATGGATGGAATAGGATTGTGCTGATTTTGCAGTGTTTTTCGATTTTTGGGCCTGTACTTGTGGCCTTTTCACCAGGGGTATTTGAGTCTAGCATGGGCCTAGTCTTTCTGTGGGCTGTCTTGAATTTAAACATCATGGAGGCCATGGATGGAATGGGATTGTGCTGATTTTGCAGTGTTTTTCGATTTTTGGGGGTGTTCATGGGGAGGGACATGCCATGTGGCTGGTGGCCATTTTGAGTGCAGCTACAGGCACTGGCCATGTGCTGGCAGGCAAGTGGCCATTTTGAATGCAGGCTTTGTTGTTAGGCCTCCAACCATTTTGCCTACTTTTCAACCTTTATTTATGCCCAGGGGTAGTGAGTCTTGCATGGGCCTAGTATTTCTGTGGGTTGTCTTGAATTTAAACATCATGGAGGCCATGGATTGAATGGGATTGTGCTGATTTTGCAGTGTTTTTCGATTTTTGGGCCTGTACTTGTGGCCTTTTCACCAGGGGTATTTCAGTCTAGCATGGGCCTAGTCTTTCTGTGGGCTGTCTTGAATTTAAACATCATGGAGGCCATGGATGGAATAGGATTGTGCTGATTTTGCAGTGTTTTTCGATTTTTGGGCCTGTACTTGTGGCCTTTTCACCAGGGGTATTTGAGTCTAGCATGGGCCTAGTCTTTCTGTGGGCTGTCTTGAATTTAAACATCATGGAGGCCATGGATGGAATGGGATTGTGCTGATTTTGCAGTGTTTTTCGATTTTTGGGGGTGTTCATGGGGAGGGACATGCCATGTGGCTGGTGGCCATTTTGAGTGCAGCTACAGGCACTGGCCATGTGCTGGCAGGCAAGTGGCCATTTTGAATGCAGGCTTTGTTGTTAGGCCTCCAACCATTTTGCCTACTTTTCAACCTTTATTTATGCCCAGGGGTAGTGAGTCTTGCATGGGCCTAGTATTTCTGTGGGTTGTCTTGAATTTAAACATCATGGAGGCCATGGATTGAATGGGATTGTGCTGATTTTGCAGTGTTTTTTGATTTTTGGGCCTGTACTTGTGGCCTTTTCACCAGGGGTATTTCAGTCTAGCATGGGCCTAGTCTTTCTGTGGGCTGTCTTGAATTTAAACATCATGGAGGCCATGGATGGAATAGGATTGTGCTGATTTTGCAGTGTTTTTCGATTTTTGGGCCTGTACTTGTGGCCTTTTCACCAGGGGTATTTGAGTCTAGCATGGGCCTAGTCTTTCTCTGGGCTGTCTTGAATTTAAACATCATGGAGGCCATGGATGGAATAGGATTGTGCTGATTTTGCAGTGTTTTTCGATTTTTGGGCCTGTACTTGTGGCCTTTTCACCAGGGGTATTTGAGTCTAGCATGGGCCTAGTCTTTCTGTGGGCTGTCTTGAATTTAAACATCATGGAGGCCATGGATGGAATAGGATTGTGCTGATTTTGCAGTGTTTTTCGATTTTTGGGCCTGTACTTGTGGCCTTTTCACCAGGGGTATTTGAGTCTAGCATGGGCCTAGTCTTTCTGTGGGTTGTCTTGAATTTAAACATCATGGAGGCCATGGATTGAATGGGATTGTGCTGATTTTGCAGTGTTTTTCGATTTTTGGGGGTGTTCATGGGGAGGGACATGCCATGTGGCTGGTGGCCATTTTGAGTGCAGCTACAGGCACTGGCCATGTGCTGGCAGGCAAGTGGCCATTTTGAATGCAGGCTTTGTTGTTAGGCCTCCAACCATTTTGCCTACTTTTCAACCTTTATTTATGCCCAGGGGTAGTGAGTCTTGCATGGGCCTAGTCTTTATGTGGGTTGTCTTGAATTTAAACATTATGGAGGGCATGGATGGATTGGGATTGTGCTGATTTTGCAGTGTTTTTCGATTTTTTTGTGCTCTATAACTGAACTGATGTTCCTCTGTCTTCCATTTTTTTTAGGTGCACAAGACTCAAGAGAACCACCAGTGCCAGGAAGAAGTCCTGCAGCGGTGTGTGTGTGCAGCATAACGTCACGCGACGTCACGTCTGGCCTCAGACAACTCTACAATTCGTGCAACTGCGGCCTGCTGTCTGACCTGCTCTGAAGAAGATGGCCCCAAAGAAAGTTCTCCGTAGCTCCTCTAGCAAGAAAGTTGCTAGTAAGGAGCAGAAGAAGCAAGTTACCAAGGAGGCTGGTGTGCCACCCGCCACTTTTTTTGGGAGCAAAAAAAAAAGTACGCCTGCAGCAGCAGGATCTGCTGGGGACCAACCTGAGAGCAGCACCCCTGCTCCATTGGGTTCAGTGCCTCCACCACCACGCCAACTTAAGTCAAAGCCCTTGAGTGCTTCAGAGGCAGTCCGTGTACTTCTCCAATCACCATCGACCAGTGATGTTGGCTCATCGCAAGAAAGTAGCAGCAATGTCCCTGAATCAACACAGGTTGTTGTAACTCATCTGACAAGTGTTGAACAACCACAGCCGCAACAACAACACCATGTGCAAGTACACGCCCAAGTACATGTGGAAGGAGAGGCAGCAAAAGGAGATGCGCAAGCAAAGGTGCATGGACGTTCACAAGTGCCCACAATAGTTGTTCCTCCCGAAGTAGGGGCACATTTGGAAATCGACAATGAAGCTGAGGTATCATTGGAAGCCACTCCTCCTGATGATCATTCATTGTCTTCCACATCCCTAGCAAGGAAAAGATCAAGGGGGGTGTCTACATCTTCTTCAAGCCCACCTCGTTCTGGTGCAAGTGATCTGTCTTGGGAACCACAACTGCGGTCTGACAGTGAGGCAGAGGCACACCATGATCTGACACCGGTACCTCCTAAGCGTAAAAGGAAGGTCGTCCAAAAACTCAAACCTATGGAGTGTGATGAGGCTCAACAAGAAGTGACAGATACTGCTGGTGATGAAGCCTCTCACGATGACGAGGAGCCAGTCATCACAAAGGTCACTGCAGCCCCACCGGGCATGCAGCAAAGAGACATTTTGACCCTATCCCAAGAAGCTGCTGAGCGTGATGATGATGTCGGCGAGGAGGCAATGGAAATGGAATCATTAGATTTGGAGTTAAGTAGTACACCAAAACCTACCGCTTCCATATTTCTTCGCAAGAAGGTACCCACCTCGTCCTCGACCTCAATTCGTGGTGGTGAAAGTGCAAAACGTACTGAAGTTCGGCAATCCACATCCTCCACTTCATCTGTCATTAGCAGCAGGACCACCACCACCAGTATCGCCGCCTCCTCCGGCCCCGAAGACATTTCAAGTCTCCAGTTTGGGACTTCTTTAGTGTTTGCCCAAAAAAGGAAAACGTAGCCATTTGTAGCCTTTGTAAGCTTCGATTTAGTCGTGGTAAGCTTGGTTCTAACTATGGTACCGGAGGCCAGAGAGGTCATCTTGAGAGAAGGCACGCTGTCGAATGGTTTCCGCACCTAGAGGCGGTCAAGAAAGCCGGAATTGCACGTAATGAAAACGTTGATTTGTCATCTGCTGATGACGAGGAGGTAGAAGAAGACGATTCAAACACTTCACTTACACCCAGTTCCCATGTCAGCAGCACACCCCATGGGAGCCACACTAAGAGTGTGGGAGAGAGTGAGACATCAATGCGGAAAAGTTCATCAGCGAGCGTAACTGGGTCGAAGAGATCATCATCATCCCGTAAATCATTGGTCCAGGGCAACATTAAAAAGATGTTGTTTACAGAAGCGCAATATGAACGCAACCACCCAATGACCCGTCTGTATAACACTAAGCTGGCTAAAATGCTAGCTCTGGACCTTCTCCCTTTTTCTTTTGTAGAAGGGGTTGGTTTTCTAGAATTAGTGACAGCGCTCTGCCCTAAATGGAAGGTTCCTAGCCGGTTCTATTTTGCCCGAGTTGCGGTTCCAGCACTACATGAAGATGTTCTGAAGGTGATTGGGGCAGCTTTGCAGAAGAGTGCTGTTCACACTATACATCTGACAACAGACATGTGGACCAGTAGCGCAAGCGCTGATTACATGTGCATCACTGCACACTGGGTCTCTTTTTCAGGGGCTAAAGCAAAGCTAAACTCAGGTGTTGACACTAACATTGTTTTTAAAGGTGCTCGGAAACATGCAACACTAGCCATGTTTGGTTTGGAGAAACGTCACACAGCAGAAAACATTTTGGATGTCTTTAACACAAAGGTCCTTAACTGTCTGTCCCCACTAAAACGCAAGGTTGGTTATGTTTCCACGGACAATGGCTCCAATATAGTTAAGGCCATGAGGGACGGTTACTATTTCAGAGTGCCGTGTTTGGCGCACTGTATAAACCTGGTTGTCCAAAAATTCTTGGGTAATAAACGCAGTGCAGCGTACAGTGTATTGGAGAACTGCCGAAAAATTTGCAAGCATTTCAGGCATTCTTTTAAGGCCCGCAAGCAGCTGAGGAGCATGCTATATCAATGTCAAATGCCAGTGAAAGCACTCATCCAGGAGGTGGTAACACGTTGGAACTCAACCTTCTACATGCTTGAGCGTCTGTATGAGCAGTATACGCAACTCGATCAATATTTCTTGAAAGAGGGTATAGAGGAGCTGAGGATGGGTGGGCCGCAATGGAACATAGTTGAAAGCCTAACACGCATGCTTCGTCCTTTTGAGGTCTTCACACGTGCAGTCAGCAAGGAGGACTCTAATTTGGGAAAAGCTATCCCATTGTTGTACATGCTGGAGGACCAACTGAAGGAGGTGTGTTCTGTGTTTCGAAAAGATGACAAAAAGAAAGACTCTTTGCTTCTGGCTGAGAAATTATTAGAGCTCCTACAAGGTGATGAACGTCTTCAAAAGATCCACTCAGAACAGCATTACATTTGTGCTACTATTCTGGATCCACGCTACAAAAAGGCGCTGGCAGGCAGAGCATTCTTTCCTTTTGCTGATGAAGATGTTACAAAGTACAAACGTTGGCTAGCCTTGTCAGCCAAGAAGTTTGAAACAGAACGGCTGGAAATTGAAGGAAATGGCAGTACATCAGCAGGCCATCCCCAGTCAAAACAATCCACTTCTGCACCTGTGGCTGTGGCACAAGTGACCTCTCAGCCGTTAAAGACACCGGCAACCGGATCATCTGCACGAAAGACAACAGAAACATTGGAGGCTGAAGAGGATTGGCTAGCTCTGCCTGGGTTTGGTTCTCAAAAGGTCAGAGGCACAGCAAGAGCTACGCAAAGTGGAGGAACCTTGGAGGAGGACCTTGAGTCGATGGTGAAGGACTATCTGAATGACTCCACAGAGGTCTATGTTAATTCTGACCCATTGGCGTATTGGCATGGGAAAAAAGAATTGTGGCCACAGCTCACCAACCTGGCTTTAAACTACTTGTCTTGCCCACTCGCAAGTGTGTCTTCTGAACGGGTTTTCAGTGCGGCTGGTGGGATTGTAACTCCCAAACGGAGCCGCCTCTCGCCCAAAAATGTGGAGAGGTTAACAATGATCAAGATGAATCAGCACCTCATACCACCAGATATAAGAGTATGAGAGAGCGTGCCGGATGAAGAGGAGGTGGCCAGCACCATAGATGAGGGAATTTCTACTCTGTCAGGTGGCACTGTGACTGACCTCACCCTGGCTGAATTCGCAGAGTATGATGACGAAGCCTTATTCTTATTCCTGGACCGTGATACCGACTTCGAGCCCTGAAAATGAGACAACGAATCAATAACTTTCTTTTTCATCCTTATTCACTTTTATTCCTGTGTGTCTGTCTTTCTTTGTTGTGCACAGTTAATATAATTCAAACTTTAATCAGATAATCACAAAAACAAGCCCATCAGCAGAACTGTCTTCACTTGTTTGCTAATTTATTAGAAGGTGCCGCAGTCTGCATTCCTCAGGTTCACAAGTTCAGAAGAACATGCTCCTCTATCCTCCTCCTCCAACTCCTATTTCCATCAAAGCAGAGGGCTGGTTTACGCCCAATGAAGAAAGACTCAGCACTTGTGGGGGTGTTGTTCTACCTCTTTGCAGGTGAGTTGACGGGTCTGGGGCCATTGCTGGGAAGCACTAAAAGTGGTTTGTGCCAAATCCGAGGCGGAAAATTTTTTGTGTTTTTGAAGACTTGCTTGCCTTTGAGGTGCTCTTAGGGGGGGTTCCGTCTGTTTGTGGGTGAGTTTCGTGGTCTGAGAGCATTGCTGGGACACTCTAATCTTGATTGCATTTGCTTGTCAGGAAATCCGTCGTGCCAACCCCGACTTATGGCCTAGCTACGCAGCGCGTTTGGACCGAAGGCCCAGAAATATTGCAAGTATGAGATTTTGCTTTTGGCCTGTTTGGGGGTGTTATGCTTCTTGGCGGGTGGGTTGCCGGGTCTTGGGGCATTCCTGGGAAGGTCTAATACCGGGTAGAAGTGGTTGGGACAAAATCCAGGCCGATTTTTTTTTGGGCTATTTCTGACATTTTGCTCTATGTAGCGTTTTCGGGGGCCTGTTTGGGGGGCTTCCTGGTGTTTGTGGGTGAGTTTCGTGGTCTGGGAGCACTGCTGGGACACTCTAATCTTGATTGCATTTGCTTGTCAGGAAATCCGTCGTGCCAACCCCGACTTATGGCCTAGCTACGCAGCGCGTTTGGACCGAAGGCCCAGAAATATTGCAAGTATGAGATTTTGCTTTTGGCCTGTTTGGGGGTGTTATGCTTCTTGGCGGGTGGGTTGCCGGGTCTTGGGGCATTCCTGGGAAGGTCTAATACCGGGTAGAAGTGGTTGGGACAAAATCCAGGCCGATTTTTTTTTGGGCTATTTCTGACATTTTGCTCTATGTAGCGTTTTCGGGGGCCTGTTTGGGGGGCTTCCTGGTGTTTGCGGGTGAGTTTCGTGGTCTGGGAGCACTGCTGGCTATATATACTTTACTTTGCAAGAGGTTTGAAGCAAATCCATGGTGGCTGAGGGGACTTAGGGCCTAGCTGCAGAGCGCGCGCGGAGTGATTTGGGAAATTTGTGAAAAAGTGACTAAGTCCCCATTTTTGTACTTTTGCTCTTTGGCTGTTTGGGGGTCTTCTACACGTTTTCTCCTGGGTTGACGGCTCTGGGGCCATTGCTGGGAAGCTCTAATACCGGATAAAAGTGTTTTGGACCAAATCCCAGGCGGAATTTTTTTTGTGTTTTTGATGACTTGCTTGCCTTTGAGGTGCTCTTAGGGGGGGTTCCGTCTGTTTGCGGGTGAGTTTCGTGGTCTGGGAGCACTGCTGGGACACTCTAATCTTGATTGCATTTGCTTTTCAGGAAATCCGTCGTGCCAACCCCGACTTATGGCCTAGCTACGCAGCGCGTTTGGACCGAAGGCCCAGAAATATTGCAAGTATGAGATTTTGCTTTTGGCCTGTTTGGGGGTGTTATGCTTCTTGGCGGGTGGGTTGCCGGGTCTTGGGGCATTCCTGGGAAGGTCTAATACCGGGTAGAAGTGGTTGGGACAAAATCCAGGCCGATTTTTTTTTGGGCTATTTCTGACATTTTGCTCTATGTAGCGTTTTCGGGGGCCTGTTTGGGGGGCTTCCTGGTGTTTGCGGGTGAGTTTCGTGGTCTGGGAGCACTGCTGGGACACTCTAATCTTGATTGCATTTGCTTTTCAGGAAATCCGTCGTGCCAACCCCGACTTATGGCCTAGCTACGCAGCGCGTTTGGACCGAAGGCCCAGAAATATTGCAAGTATGAGATTTTGCTTTTGGCCTGTTTGGGGGTGTTATGCTTCTTGGCGGGTGGGTTGCCGGGTCTTGGGGCATTCCTGGGAAGGTCTAATACCGGGTAGAAGTGGTTGGGACAAAATCCAGGCCGATTTTTTTTTGGGCTATTTCTGACATTTTGCTCTATGTAGCGTTTTCGGGGGCCTGTTTGGGGGGCTTCCTGGTGTTTGCGGGTGAGTTTCGTGGTCTGGGAGCACTGCTGGCTATATATACTTTACTTTGCAAGAGGTTTGAAGCAAATCCATGGTGGCTGAGGGGACTTAGGGCCTAGCTGCAGAGCGCGCGCGGAGTGATTTGGGAAATTTGTGAAAAAGTGACTAAGTCCCCATTTTTGTACTTTTGCTCTTTGGCTGTTTGGGGGTCTTCTACTCGTTTTCTCCTGGGTTGACGGCTCTGGGGCCATTGCTGGGAAGCTCTAATACCGGATAAAAGTGTTTTGGACCAAATCCCAGGCGGAATTTTTTTTGTGTTTTTGATGACTTGCTTGCCTTTGAGGTGCTCTTAGGGGGGGTTCCGTCTGTTTGCGGGTGAGTTTCGTGGTCTGGGAGCACTGCTGGGACACTCTAATCTTGATTGCATTTGCTTTTCAGGAAATCCGTCGTGCCAACCCCGACTTATGGCCTAGCTACGCAGCGCGTTTGGACCGAAGGCCCAGAAATATTGCAAGTATGAGATTTTGCTTTTGGCCTGTTTGGGGGTGTTATGCTTCTTGGCGGGTGGGTTGCCGGGTCTTGGGGCATTCCTGGGAAGGTCTAATACCGGGTAGAAGTGGTTGGGACAAAATCCAGGCCGATTTTTTTTTGGGCTATTTCTGACATTTTGCTCTATGTAGCGTTTTCGGGGGCCTGTTTGGGGGGCTTCCTGGTGTTTGCGGGTGAGTTTCGTGGTCTGGGAGCACTGCTGGGACACTCTAATCTTGATTGCATTTGCTTTTCAGGAAATCCGTCGTGCCAACCCCGACTTATGGCCTAGCTACGCAGCGCGTTTGGACCGAAGGCCCAGAAATATTGCAAGTATGAGATTTTGCTTTTGGCCTGTTTGGGGGTGTTATGCTTCTTGGCGGGTGGGTTGCCGGGTCTTGGGGCATTCCTGGGAAGGTCTAATACCGGGTAGAAGTGGTTGGGACAAAATCCAGGCCGATTTTTTTTGGGGCTATTTCTGACATTTTGCTCTATGTAGCGTTTTCGGGGGCCTGTTTGGGGGGCTTCCTGGTGTTTGCGGGTGAGTTTCGTGGTCTGGGAGCACTGCTGGCTATATATACTTTACTTTGCAAGAGGTTTGAAGCAAATCCATGGTGGCTGAGGGGACTTAGGGCCTAGCTGCAGAGCGCGCGCGGAGTGATTTGGGAAATTTGTGAAAAAGTGACTAAGTCCCCATTTTTGTACTTTTGCTCTTTGGCTGTTTGGGGGTCTTCTACTCGTTTTCTCCTGGGTTGACGGCTCTGGGGCCATTGCTGGGAAGCTCTAATACCGGATAAAAGTGTTTTGGACCAAATCCCAGGCGGAATTTTTTTTGTGTTTTTGATGACTTGCTTGCCTTTGAGGTGCTCTTAGGGGGGGTTCCGTCTGTTTGCGGGTGAGTTTCGTGGTCTGGGAGCACTGCTGGGACACTCTAATCTTGATTGCATTTGCTTTTCAGGAAATCCGTCGTGCCAACCCCGACTTATGGCCTAGCTACGCAGCGCGTTTGGACCGAAGGCCCAGAAATATTGCAAGTATGAGATTTTGCTTTTGGCCTGTTTGGGGGTGTTACGCTTCTTGGCGG
The DNA here is from genome assembly GCF_964263255.1 of Lissotriton vulgaris. Taxonomy (NCBI): domain Eukaryota; kingdom Metazoa; phylum Chordata; class Amphibia; order Caudata; family Salamandridae; genus Lissotriton; species Lissotriton vulgaris. Next base: position 163,667,892 of record NC_141700.1, read on the forward strand.
GTGGGTTGCCGGGTCTTGGGGCATTCCTGGGAAGGTCTAATACCGGGTAGAAGTGGTTGGGACAAAATCCGCGCGGAAAAGCCTTTAGTTTTGGCACTTTTTGTAACTTAGGGTTCGTTAGGGTTAGCCCTAGCAGCAGGATTGCATGTGTTTCGGGGTGTTCTAGATTTTTCAAACTGAGTTCTGGGGTCTTAGAGCACTCGTGAGAATGTGTAATTTTGGTTGCAAGTCATTTGAAGAAAATCCATGGTGGGAAAGGGGGGATTTGGCATAGTTAAAGAAAGCCTTTGCCACTATTCTTAACTTAGGGTTCGTTAGGGTTAGCAGTATTTCTATTGCATGTGTTTGAGTGGGGGGGATTTCGAGTCTTGGAGCGATGCTGGCTATGGCTACTTTTGCTTGGTTGCTTGCAAGTGGTTTGAATGCAATCCACGGTGGGTAATGGGTAATTAGGGTACTTCGGCCTACTTTTACTTTCAAAGTAAGTTTTGTCACCAGTTTTCTGCTAGGCCTCGTTTTTTGAGATTTGATTGGGGGTCTTCTACATTTTTGCGACTGGCTTTAGTAAGGGTCTGGGTGGGAGCACTGCTAGGAAGATCTAATTTTGTTCTAAAACACAGTTTACAGTACACCTAGCTTGAGGGGCAAGATCCGATACATTAATTTGCCCATACTTATTTATCCTTCAAAAGGTGACTCAGAGTACGCACTTTCAAAAACATTGTACTGTCTACTAGGAAAAACAAATTGTGACTTTTTGCACTCCACAGCCTACATACCTTATATTTATTTATCAGTGGTGTTGTAATATTATATCACTTCCTGTTTTTCGTTGAATAATTACAGGCCGGGTTTCAGTCTCTGCAATGGGGAAAAAAGGATGGAGTCAGGCTTCACAGTAGCGAGCCACAATTCAGCATCAGGCAGGCAGTGGACAGGGTGTCTTCTGGTGACCAACATCGATGGACGAAGCGTCGGCTGCAATGGAGGAGTGCCGCTAATAGGAGGATTTTTTTTCTGCGGGCAACTTACTTACCACTTCCAACAGGACCACTACAACCACATAGATACAGTATCCCTTGCCTTTTTCTCTGACTGTGACTGCATTTCTTGGCTCTCTCTCTGCTTCTACATTGATCCCTTAACACATCACTTAGTCCACTCCACTATCACATCTGCACCACACATAGTCATTTGTAAGTGCTCCTACGTAATTCGCAAGTCGCAGCACGCCCCAGGCCGTAGAGGACTGGGATGGCCCCAATGATGAAGCATGTCACCAAGGGGCAACCCTGGTGAGTGAGGGGACACCTAGAAAAAAAGCAATTTTTCCTTTTCTATCTACTATACCTTCTGTCAGGTTACGCAGCCCCTAAGCGCCTACCGTACTATGAAACTACATTTCCCATGAGTAGGCGGGAGACTTGCAGACTATTTAGTGAGACTATATGAGAGTACCCTTGTATGTTAGGACAGCACTTCACTGATGCCTGTCTTGTCTTCTGTTACAGGTATCCTTTCCCTGCTGACCCTACCTTTACCCATCCCACATTTTTTATTTTAGTTTGTTATTTTTCTCCCCCGCCTAATGCCTCGAACACCCTGTGTTTACACTTCTGGGTGTTGGTGACATTTGGAGGTGGAACCATATTTGCATCGACTGGATCACGGGGAGTAAACCTGACACCTTCCAGACCAACCCCATTGAGTGTTGTTGTGAATGGATTTATAGTGACCAGCAAGGCTCTCAGGTATCTGGCTACAGAGACCTTATGTTGAATATAGTTATCAATATTTCCACCCACGCCCTGTACTGTCGCATTCTTTCTTCCACAGTTGTCGAAAGTACTAATTACTTTTAACTGACATGCATGCAGTTACAGTAGTGTATGCACTTTCAAAGATTGATGGATAGGTTTGTACCCAAAGATTTGTTTATGTTCACAATTGTTCGTCCATGCTGTGCTACTTTTTCTTGTCTCCCAAAACCTTTCCCAAAAACCCCCGTACCCATCCATTTTTCAAACCCTAACCCTCTTCCCCCGGGCTTTGTGGTTTTGATTGATGTGTGACTAAATTACAGCAATAAATCCACACACTTGCTGGGGAGGATAAGGTGATAGCAACAGGCTGGTGAAGAAATCCGAGGATATATTCTTACTCTGCTTGACAAAGACCCATGGCTAATGTCAAAGAACTTCAACCGAATTAGTTATACTTTAACATTTGTTAGGCTACAACGTGGCACTGTTCTAGTGTACTTCTGTCACCTGCTATATTCTGTATTGTACCTTTGTATTGCTCAGGAGGACAAACCAGATTTCATTTTCTTTTTTTCATAGGCAAGCAACTGCCACTGTGTCACACCACTAGTACCACCGCTATGAGGAAATTTTATCCGCCCAGGATTGCCAACCTTATTTGCTGTTTCCCGTGGAGCCAGCCCTGGGCCTAGCCCTACTTGCAAACAGAAATTACAGGTAAGATAGGCGTTTGGTTGGAGGTAGTATAATGGAGTATTAGGAGAGACGAGAGATTTGATTGACGGTAGTACTACTAAAGTCCTAGGACTATTCAGGAAAACAAACTTACTGTTATGTTAAACCCCCACCCACCAGACTCAAAAGCAGTAAAAAACAGGTATGGTCAGATAAAGTTTCAAAAAGTATATTTTTATAGCCCTAACAAAAGAATCTCCCGCAAGACCCTCCCTAACCCCAACGATTGTCCTTCAAAAGTCCCCAAAAATCACAACTCCCAATTCCCACCCCCCAAAAGTCTCTAAAAAAGGGGCAAGGGACACTATGGCAGGGTGCTGTTGGAATTAGCAGCCAGGGCATCATGCTCCTTGCGGAGGGTGGCAAGTTCGAAGCGGAGGCCCTCCACCACGTTCTTATAATTATGGACCTCCTGCTCCAGGTAGGACAGTCTGAGGGATAAGCGGCGCCGGTGTGCCTTGCAAATCCTGTGAGGGGCAGCTGCTTTCTTTGCTGCTGGGCGGTGGCGTTTGGCTTTGGTAGCCCGGCTCCGTACCGCTGGAGCACTGCGCTGGCTGGCAGCCCGCACGGAGGAGGAGGCAGCTGTCCCAGTGGACGTTGTTGTTGTTCCAGACTGCGTCTCCTCCTCCTCCAGGGCCACCAGCCGCCGATATTCAGCAACAGTGGCATCCAGCCTCCGTTGCCGGGCCATTCGAGCCTGCTCCTTCCTCCTTGATGGTGTCTTGGATTTGGAAGGAGCAACTACATGAAAAAAGAAAGACATAGTCTGTAACCAATGCTCCTTAAGATTAACACAAAATGATTGAGCAGAAAGTTGTCACAGTGCAAGTAGCAAATTGAAAGCACAGTGCATAACTATTGAGGACAGTATCTATGTAACCTCCGACTTCTTCATCCTTGCTCTAACATTAGTGGGAGTTTAAGGAACAAATTCTACGAGCACTATGGACTTCTATTACAGTCGACTATGACAGTACACCACTCTTATTCTTCTTCTTCTCTCTTGTTTAGGAAAATTGGTACGTTATCTTATGCAAGCCGGCATAATGCCAGCGCAGTGAACTTGCACCCGAGAAAAACAGACGCACACCATGGTGAGTGAGACAGACTTGCGTTACTGTACCGGTCCAGTACATGCAGGTGGTGAAGCTCTTACTTTTCTATTACGGGTGGCACTGAGAATACTCTGTTAAAAGGGCTACTGCTTAATTAATTTAGCTTTCACCCTACAGTGCAAATGAGTATTAGAAAAGGAAAATGAAGAAGCTAAATTATCTGATTATCTATCACTTCACATGGGATGTATTTGATGACATATGGGATGACTTTAGGTGCTTTGCTTATTATTGAGTGAACAGTGATACCCCCACACATGAATGACGTACTACTACTAAACTAAAGTTATTAAGGGAGGTAGGGAGTGCCCACCGTAATAACTGGATATATGCTGTGCTTGCAGTTGCAATACAAACTACTGCTACTATTCATGGTAGTCTTTGGACAACGTTACAACTTCTTTTCCTTGCCTTTCCTACACTGGAACGGACGTGCGGGTGCGGTGTTACATGCTCTTCAAAGTAACACTTAGTTCATCCAGTGACCGTCTACTCTCTCTAGATTCACATATGCTATCTAAGAGTCAGATAGTACCATGAATGATCCAGGCATCCATCCATTCAAAGTATATTGCACACATACAGTTTCTGTCTCACCCACCCAGGCTGTTCTCCTTCCACCCATCCTTGCTTCATCATTCACCCAGCCATGCACCATACCATTTTCTTACCTTCCCAGCCACCTCGGGGACCAAGCAAACACATATCATTCTTCTTTGCCAGTCATCATTACATTTCTCGTGCTTCCACACTTACTTACACCCTTCTTTCGCTTTTCGTTCATCCCATCCATCAAGTTCACCTCAGATCTGATTGGGATTCTTCTCGCCAAAAACTTCACAGCTAAGTCGAAGTACATTTAGAGGAGGCTACTACCTGCTTTTTTTATAATACACCCGTGCAGAAAGCACACTCTGCAGTCTTCAATCTCAATGACTAAGGAATGTATAGCTTACCTCTGCCCGCCACCACCGTGTGAACCCTCACAGGCATGTCCTTTTCCGGCACTTGCACCGCCTCCTCCCCAGAGTTGTCCTCCTCGTCCAATGCCACCACCTCCGCGCTGGCCCCGTCTCCAGATGTTCCACCTACAAAGTACATTTAATAATGTTAGAATACACCACTCACTACTATATAATATTTGGTCTAGGAGGAAGAAAGAAATGTGAAAAAAAGTGTACAATTTAATAATTTTTGACTGTGTACTCTAGAGTAAAAATGTCCCTTTTTCCAGGGAAGGCTGTTGTCTTGCTGCACTTTTTGGCACAACTGATGAATGTTTGCTTTTTACTTTTTAACACGCACCACTTTTTCTCCTAACAGACAGAACCTTGACTTCTAAGAACACGAGCAGGATCAAGTTCAAACCAGGTGAGAGCTCGGCTCGACCACAAGAAATGTGTCCAATTAATCGTCAGCACTAAGCACTTTTCCATTTTCAGTTACACGTTCACTTTTATGACAAACTTGAATTTAATAAATGTGTTTACTTTTAATAAAGCTTTTAAACTTAAATAGACTCTGTGGTTTTTGGTCCTCCAGACTAGAGTGGATGAGCTAAAGGTTTTCGAATTTTTGCAAGCATGAGTCCGTGCCTCTGCCATCGGTGACTTTGGGAGCTAAATGACTCTGCCACACTATCTAGTCAGTAAGGAGATTGGGGGTTCAACTACAAAGTCTGTTATCACTGAGGTATGTGGAAAGTCTAACAGTTACAGCACCTATTATAATTGATAAGCTAAGCGATGCATTATTTAGTGTCCATAGTTCTGTTTGTGCAGATTTGTCCCTGCAACAGTAGTAGAATGGATTGTCCTATCCAAACCAAAAGTAAAGTAGTATCTTATTATTTCTTGGTAGTGGTCATTCACCTTTTTATTGTTGGCAATGGTCAAAGCATAAACATTTAGAATACTTGAAAAGACATTATGGACAATCCCAGAGGACTACACTCAGTGCATAGAGCTATTGCTGACTAGAATGGGAGTCCAATGGAAATGCCAAATGTGCAATCTTAGTTAGCTACACAGACAGACTAATAAGAATAATCTAGTAATACCACACGGAGTCATAGGGATAAGAATTTAGATCCTGTCTACAAGAAGATCAAAGACGATTTAGAAAAAATCGAATGAGGAACGCTAGGAAAAAATAAGTACTCTATATTAAAATTAAAACTTACTGGGGCCAGCAAAGGAGCCCTCAACTGCCCGGTCCTGGCCTGCATCGACAACAGCACCCTCCTCCTCCTCCTCCTGTGTCCTCCTCTTGCCCCTGGGGGAAGCTGATGTACAACATGAAAGAAAGAAAAACAGAAAACATGGATGATATTTATTTCTCAACCAAATCAAACATTTAAAAAAGAACTAACAAAGTAACAAAATATTTTTGCGAAATAGCAAATAGGGAACGACTCCACGGGATATATTATTGACCAATCTCATGTGGTCGACTACGTCATTACTTTAGTATTGCTTGATTTGCGGACCGTCGAATTGGAAACTACCCTATGTAACTCACTAAACAAAGTACTAAAAAGGTTTGCCTAGGATTGGCAGGCAGCAGTCCGCAGCACGCAAAGTGACAGCCAAAGTCCATCGTGATTGAAGATCAGCGACAACACTAAAGTTTCCTACTACATTCACCAGTCATTAAAATACTCAAACTATTAATCCACCACCACTATTTCTTCTTATAGCCATGTGTACAAAGGAAGGACTGGACTTGAGTCTGTAGGGGCTGATTTATAAGGCCCTTGCGGCTCTTTTGCTCCATTGTTGCGTGACTTTTGTGACGCAGCGACAGCACAAAAGAGGCGCAATGGTGCGGCGTATATTAACAACGTGACGCATCTGGGAGATGCATCACGTTGTAAAGCCCTGCGCCAATAGGGGTGTTCCGGCGCAAGGGAGGGCGTTCCTGCGCAGGAACGCATCCTAAAAGTGGCTGAGGGAAATCTACAAGATTTCAATCAGTCACTTTGAGGACAATGATGCGTGACTCAAACCCTGCGCCTGCTTGAAGCAGACGTACGGCTTGACGCAGCATTGGGGAGATAGGGCACCCCAGAGAATTGATGGAGCTGCACCATCGTTGCGACGCAACTCCAGCAATGCGCCACATTTACGGCACAGATGCGTAACGCTTTGGTGACGTTTTGGGCCCATGGCGCGCCGCATTGTAATACGGCGCACCAGGGGTGATGGTGGCGTGACGCACAATTACTGGCGCATCCCTGCAACTTTGCAGGGATGCGCCGGTAATTAAAAATCTGAACCTTAGTGTGTAGCATTGCGCAGTTCTTTCAACTACACTCATACATAATTTCACAGGCCAATGAAATGAACACAAAATCTAAAACAAATAAGCATAGTAGCAACACTACTGAGAAGGAGAGCAGTGTACCTGAAATGCACAGAAGATTTTGAAATAAAATGTACCTACAATGTAATGAGCAGCATTATTGCTCTTGGTAAAAAACAAAAATTTGCAATATAATAACACAGCAGGAGAAAACATAGTAGTAAAGACATAGCTACTACTACTCACCAAGCCCGGGGATCTCAAGGCCAAGGAGGTCGAGCAGATCTCGCTCACGGGTCAGGACATCCGTCCAGCGGTGGGTGGCCTGGTTGTAGGTGCGCCAGACCCGAGAGTGGTGGTAAATGGCCTGGCACACCTTCTCCCACCGCTTCCGGCGCTCCCGGGCCCCGTACCCGGCACTGATCTTGCCGCCTCCCATGATGGTCCTGGGGAGGCGGCGCTGAACATAAAAAATGAGTTGGGCCACCTCCTCCGGGGTAAAGATCTCCCGTGGCATCACTAGCTCCCCCCTCAAACGCCCGCACGGGAGCCGGACACGGGGTGCGGGACCCTTCCCCTTCTCGGGATGCTTCCCGGCTCCCTTCACCATGGTCTGGGCGGAAAGGAATAAAGAAAATAGAATAGGGAAGAGAAGAAAAGAAAAGAAAAGAGTTTACAAAAGTAGTTTAAAATTAACCAAAAGTAGCAGTAAACACAAAAATATAGGGCTAGAAAAATAGAGGGATAGATAATAAGTAAAATAGATAAAAAAAAACTTCAAACAAGCAAAGGATGGCAGAGATTGACAGAGGATACAAAGACCATGCCCAGAACCATAGCAATGAATGAGAAACAAGATGGCCGCGCCCGTTCACGACCGCGCGGGTAAGTTCGCGCGAGATTTTCCTTGCGAACACGCGCGAGACTGTACTGGCAAACCGCGGACTTTGCGAGATTACACTTCGCGCCCGGAAACGGAAATACGTCAGGCAAACAAGATGGCTGCGCCCTTGAACGACCGCGAGGGTAACTTCGCGTCTTGCGCTACGAGCGGCTCGCAAAAACGCACAAAACCTTGCCAACTAACACGACGCAAAAAAAACAAATTGCATATTCGCACGAATTTGCGGCTTCCGAATCCGATCTTGCGCGTGTTCGCACCCCGCGAACCCCGCGAAATTGCAGAAAAACGAGTTTTTCAAAAGTGAAAGCACTCGGCAGGGGCAAGAGTTCAAACTCATCATTAGTAACAATTCCCGGTAGTGCTTCCTGACTGGGGCCCCTCCAGAATTCAGTTGCTAGTTGCAACAATTGTATGACCCTGCTCTGACCCTCACAGCAGGCTCATACAATAGCTACAAGTAGGCCACAAAGAAGGTCCTGGGGAAAAAAAATGCACTGCAACAGAAAGCAAAATTACAGATAAGGAAGCAGGTGCCAGACTGGAATTTTAAAACAGTGACACATTAATAAACTAACCCCAAATTAATTCATCTGAGTTGAAGCAGGGATGGTGTGCTTGCTTTTCCCCCCCATAATCTACAGTAATGATGAACCAGAGGGTGGCATTGATGTAACAGAGGGTTGCAGTGGTGAAACAGAGGGTGCTGGGAACCTGTGATGATGAACCAGACGTAGAAACAACATAATTCGCGACCGTTGCGCGACGAAATGTAAGTTCGCAATTGCGAACTGGTACGAAACCCTCGCGAACTGGCAGAAATCCTTGCGAACACAAAAAAAAAAAATCCGCAAATTCGCAAGAATTCGCGGATTTTGCGGATTGCGAGTTCAAAAATCCGCAAATTCGCGAACGCGAGATCCGCAAAATTCGCCCATGCACAGCTTGCAATGGATTTTGGAAATTGACAGACGAGGCAAAATGTATGAGCTCATCATAGAGGTGATTGTGAACTACAGACGCATTTGTATTAATTCAGAAATCATTTCTGTGATACCCGATGTCTCGGGTCTAGTTCGCGCTAGAGAAAACTCTAAAAAAACTCTAAAAAATAAAAAAAATGTAGATTTACTTCTGTAGACCCCAGCAGGTTGCATACATGAATCACTGTGGGGCTTATAGCTGCTCGAGATAAAGGACTGCGTTCCACAATCTGGCTTGGGAATGCGCCAGGACACACACTTTTTGGTTGGAGGCCACATGTGCCACAGGGACGGTGATTGGGGTCAAGGTTATTGAGTCATCTAAGACACGTCAGTTTGGATTTAACTCAGCTAGAGACCTGAATCCATGAGCACGCACCCAGGCTTGCTGACGGCTAGATGGCAGTTTGCGTTGTGTGGTGTTCAAATAAATCGCTACAAAATGAGGACAAGCTGAGAACGGTAAGTGCGAAGAGTGATTTGAAATTTATTAGCGTGTCCATCAACTGGTGTACTTAAACACCTGTTTTCAAAAGGCTAAGAAAAATACTGAATACATTAAGAAAATATGATGGCGAAATGCGTTTTTTTTTTTTCTCAGGTATTTATTTTCAAGAAAAATTATACATTAAGGAATCTAAGATGTAATAAATATGCGGAAGTGACTAACAGTAGCATTCGTTTTGTATAATTGTTGCTCTGTGTATTGCAGCACGCTCAAAAAAACTGACGTCTGTTGATAGGGTGTGATATCAAACTGACAACTCGACAAAGTCCCGAGATTACACTTGTATAAACAATCACAGGCTGTATTAAAGAAGCGCTAACGAAGCTAAAGAAAAGTGGAGATAAGTTTACCATAAAATGGTTAGCTTACCATCTCTGGCACGAATATCCAATTTGTTTTTATTCTTACAATAAACGATAGCAGATTTGAAAGCATTTTTCGAAGTATTCGTTCACTTCGTCTGTGTATACCACGTCAATGTTGCTCTGTAGGAAATTGTGACCGATAAGGTCGTGCAGGGGCTAACTAGACTCGAAGTATGAGGGTGGGTTGGGGTGGAATAATAACACGTCGGTTAGAGGGGGTGGAGAAGAGCTGAATCAAAATTACTTGCTGGGGTCTCCATTCGATTTTCTGATACAGCACATAAAACACACTCATTCTTTGAGACTACATGAGGCAAATAGTGCATATTTTAAAGCGCACTAAGTCAGTAACATCATTCTCGGCATAACATGATTTTGGGGCTCTCCCCCAAAGAATTTTAGCACAGTGAATGACAAATGTTTTATTTTAATACACATCAGGCCACTAAACCTAGTGCAATGTGAAACACCAAACTCCCGGGCACATGCATCAAGCGATTTTGGAATCGCAAACGGTGCGAATCGCAAAATTCGGATGTTTGCGATTCCAAAATCACTTTTTGGGATGCATCATTCATTTCCCATTTCTCGCAATTTAAGAAATAGCAATTTTTTGCAATTTCTCAAATTGCGATAGCATTTAAGAAATCGCAAATTTTGCGATTTCTTAAATGCTATGCATGATTTTTTTTTGCGAATTCGCAATTTTAAAGGGAAAAATTACCATGAAGTGCACCTTCATGGTAATTTGCGAAAAGTTTAAAAAATGCAAATAAATGAATTTTTTTAAACTTACAGTTTACACACACACATGCCCTTGGGACATGTGAGTAAAATGTACTTACATGACATTCCAGGAGTGCAGGGAGGGTTCCTTTGGACCCCCCCTGCACCCTTGAAATTGCATTCTCATTTTGCGATTCCTTAATTGCGAATTCGCAAAATGAGAATGCCTTCCCATTGATTCCTATGGGCTTCTAGGCCCATAGGAATCAATGTAAAGCGTTTCCTTATTTGCGATTCGCAATTAAGGAATCGCAAATAAGGAAAATTAGGGAATCGCAAAAAAAATTGCGATTTTTTTGATGCATAGGAATTTGCGATTCCTAAATTGCGATTCCTTAATTTTCGCAATTTCGGAAACGCAAATTCCTACAATGATGCATTTTATAAAGCAATCAGTGGCAAATCATACAATCCAAACACACTGGGACGGTTGTGTCAACCTAACCAGTCTTAAAAAAAACTTTTAAAATATATTTGAGAAACCTTAGCACAAAGGAAGGTTTGGAAAATTTGAAGCAAATAATGCACTTTAAGCACATTTCTTTAGTTATTGTTCTGTTCTTGCTTTATTTACCTGCACACAATACTTTTATGCTATTTGCCGAATATGATGTTAGTATAGTAAGCAGCTTTGGTGCTGTTTGGTGGAGCCTGTCTCATATCCTAGCTCTTTAGCATATAGAATGTTGAATATATATATACTTGGGTACTTTGTGATAACTCCCACCAAATATGTTGGGTTTTGGAATGCTTTGGTAGTTATTTAGCATGAAATGCAGCCCATGTTTGATGAGATTTGCTCTATTAACATGCATTAAGGATAGAAACTGAGCACAAATGTGTTATTATCCATGTTGCCCCCACATCCAGGGGCTTAAAACAGCCTCCCGTGGTGCAGGGGGGCCCCTGAGCTGCAGGGGTCCTCCTCAGCACAGTACTCAGGCCTGATAGCTCTGGATTAAATCTGGAGCGGAGGCTCCTCTGTGAACCTTGCAGGGAGGGCCCCTTCAACTATCGTCACACCACTGCCCACATCACACATGGGTGTCACTCTAGGATTACCAAGGGTAAGAGATGTTGACCTAGTTTTCCATTTGGTACTCATCGCACTGCATTCGGTACCCCATGTCTCAGTGAATGGATCGGAAAATAAAGAGAGCTTTAAAGGTCTTATTTATTTTCTTTAAACTACATTCCAGTGCCTCTGCCGAGCCACTGGGCAGCAACTGAGTCGCTGCTGTGGAGCTAACCATGGGTACTGGCAAACATTTGCCATGGGGGCATACCCAAGGGCTGCACCGATCCCGGAAGGGCGAGGATCGGGGTGACGAAAGGTAGGCATAGGGGGACTTGAAGCAGATACATGGTGTAGACAACAAACTGAGGCTTCACATGACTTCTGTCTGCAACGTACGCTCTATTCTCATGCACCAAAAATTAAAGACAAAGCATTAACTTCTAATTTAAAACATGGGAGGAAAAGAGATACTCATCTGGTAGCTGAATTGCAAAATGTGAAACCAGAAAACCTGGTATCAGTCCTGGCTTCCTCATTTGATCAAATTGTGTAATCCTAGGCAATTGGTTAATTTTACCTTGCCTCCTTTTTCTTCATTACCAAATATGACAGCCCCTTGAAATGCACAAGTTGAGGATGTGCTCTGTACAGAACCTTCTCTTGAGTTTTATTTAATAAACTATAATGTTGTTCTAATTATACAACAACCAAGGCTACACCCACTGTGCGCCTGACAAGTGACTTGCCTCTTGATTTACTAATGGCATTATTTTCAGTATAGAGGCGGCATGAATGTTTCCACGATGATGCTTGAAAACTATCACTGATAATAAAGGCCTCTCAATGCAGTGATATTCTCAGAAATACTAAGGTAAAACGCTCATTCATGCTAATAAAATGCACTTTTGAAGTAAGTTTGCAGAGAGTTTATCATGTTTTACATGTTTAGTGCCGGGTGTCTTTAAAACTAAAGGTGTTCCTAAAGATAAGTTATCTAGGATATCATTTGCTTGTTTACCTTTACTTTAGTTTATGAGTAAATATTTTGCGCCTGTTTCACCGTTTTCTGAATGTTTCGGCTCTGTCAGGGGGCCGCACTTGAAGGTCAGGAGGGCTGCATGCGGCCAGGGTCATACTTTGAGTAGCCTTGGGTTAAAGAATCAACCTATGATGCCACTTCAACTACTGCTGGCATTTTTGTGAATAAATGCCATGGCTACTCACGGCTGATATCCAAACCTGCCCCCCAAACGTACCCCTAAACTCAAATGGGAGCAGATTATGAAATATCAATAACATTTTTGAAAATGATTGGCAACAGTGCTTGAAGAATGACAATAAGTTTACTGCTAACAATATTTGCATATTTTATTGAATTCTTGTGTGAAGCAAATTACATATAAAATAAGATTTCTTGGGGGTGGAAGCTTAGAAGCAGAACGACTAAGTAGTTCCAGAAAGAACTTTGGATGGATTGGACTTTTTTTCTAATAAGACTGATGGAGGTAAATTAGAACATTTGCAAAACGTTGTGGAATAATCAGAGGGGGATATTCTCAAGAACGCGTGTTAATCAAAGCCAACATCGGTTAATGCAATCTTACATATCACCGTCTATCGCAGGAAAATAACTCTGTGTTAATGTCCTATTCACAACACGGCAGTAACATGCGATAGTCTCCTGATAACGCGTTAAATGTCTGCAATAAAATCACCAGGACAGCGATAAAAATCTAAACTCAAACGTAAAAAAATGTGCGATGGGCCCAACTGAGATAAAAATTGCAGTGATAAGCAGCGCCAAGCCTGCAAGTCCCACAAGTCAGGGGGGAAAAAGCACTATAAAAGAGGCAACAAAAACACAAACAAAACAAATACAACTGCGAAGCACCATGGAGGAAGGTGGAGCAAGTACAGAGGACAACCATAACCCAACATCCCCACAGAGGACCAGCCTGGGACCATCATGGGGGAGACAGTGGCATGAGTTGGGGGACCGGGCACAAACAACATGACCTGAGCCAACCGCAACAGGGTGAGTAACGAACAGGGACTGGGGGGAGAGGGGGAGATGGGCACAATGGCAAACATGCACAAGTAAGTATAGCACATCTGCAGACAAACCATGCCCAAGAGTCACAACTCCGACCAAGAGCCCAATTTACGCAAGTCCGCAACATCTCAGCACTGCATGAGCACAGAAGTGAAAGGCACACCACCTGGAAGGAATAAGGGACAGCCAAATCAGATCTGAAGGGGCAACTCACCCACAATGCAGCACACACACATAAGATGCAGAGCACCCCAACATTGACAACAATGTGGTACAAACTGCAACACATTCACAACAGAACAGAGGACACAGCTGCTGCTGCTTGTGTTTAGAACATGGCCATTCGCATTTGGCATAGCAGGAAACTGTGAGATGACAATGTTCAACTACAACCTCACATCCCTGATGGCGTAGAAATGCCAAATGTCCACTTCAAATAGGTGTCTACTCATAAACAGTCACAATGTACATTGCCATGCAGTCTGACAGTAAACTTGTACAATGCGTGAACATAAATGTGAACACAATGTCAATCTCAATTTCCCCTTCACATTGCAGAGGGAGAATCAATACCTCCTGCAGAGCAGACCTAACAACTCAGCGCTGATGATGAAGAGGACCTCCCCAACATCTACACTGATGCACTCCAACAGCTCAGGGACAGCTCCGGCACCCCACCTCCAGGAGCAGGGCAGCCCAGCTGCATCCATGAGAACCCACCCCCTGCATAGACCGCACAGCAGGAAGCACCCACCACCACAGCTTTCTCCTAGGACCCCCACAAACAACACATGGCCTTCCAATTGCGTGTGTTAGGGTGCCAGAAGGAAATGTCGGGAGAGCTGCGGGTTGGGTACGACCTCATGGCAGCCAAACTATATACCATACATGGGTGTCTAAGTCCCATCAGGGACATCTTACAGTCCCTAACGGACACCCACTGTCCGCTCCTTGCTCTACAACACGCCATGGACATCGCTGGAGTCATGACTCTGTGCCAAGAACAACTGTCTAGTCAAAGTGGCCCCAGCGATGTCTGCAAGGAGTTGCGTCTCATGCAAATGTTCATGGAGAACATGGAGCGGATGCAAGCCTCACAAATGGATGCCACGGCTGCACACCAGCGAGATGTAGCTGGGATCTTCCATGCCCTGCAGATCGTTGTCATGGCATTGCCACCACAAGGCCTGGCAAGGAAGGATGCTGGTGCTACCACTCCATCCACATCTCCTCCCCCTGAAGTGTGAGTGCCACACAGTGCAGCAGACATTCCACCTCTGGCCCCTGGTGTGTCACTGCCACACAGTGAGGCAGACAAAACACCACCACCCGCATGTGAGGCATCTGACACATCAGAGGACAAAGATGATGATGATGAATCTGACTTTGTGGTAAGAATGAAGTGGTAGCATTCATCTCCGCCATATGTCCCTGTTCAGCTTGGTTCTGCCCTCTGCATCATGCCCTGGAATAACACCTCCCACTGTTCCCCTATACACTGAGCGACACTCACCTTGGACCTCGACATGGACTGCCATATTTGGTTTGGTTACCAATGACACAGAAATCACACTGCAGACTGTAGTCTTCCACTCCCTATGAACTTGTCAATCCCTAAAAGACTCTGGCTGGCCCTCCACGGGCCAACAATGTAAAGTGGGGGTTGCATGGCCCTGTACTGGTCCAGCTTCAACACTCCACTGAATGTGAATAAAACATTCCAATTCACACAGACGTGTCATGGCCATGATCAATCAAGAATGAAAGTATGGCTGAATGTAGGGACAGTGATTGCACAAAAAGGTACTCCCTGGGTAATGTTATCAATGCGCAGGTATGGCCGTGACCCAGATAGGCATTGAGACACACATTGTCATTCAAATTAACACTCATCACAGTTGAATACAAGTGAAGGTGCGTAGACTTTATTAGCATATGCGTGTCAGTACAGGCAAGATAAGTGCCACAACATGCAGACCAATGCAGCAATATGTCAGAATGAGGAACGTTGCCAAGCGCCGCTGTCCACTCCGGGGGAGTGCCTCTCCTTTCACAGGTGTGTGTTAAGCCGCATTTTTGTCCACTCATGTATTCGGAGTCCTGGCGAATGCAGCCATGTCCACTGTTGTCATGGGATATGTGACCAGATCTCCAAGATGCAACAAGGTGTCGGGACATGTGCAATGTGTTCCAGTCTGTTGTGGCTGCAGGTACGTAGTTACTCGTCCATGAAAGCAATTGCAGCTAATATTTCCAACATGAAGTTGTTGTCGACTTCATCAAACAGGACAGCAAGTCCATCCATTAGCAGGTCTGGACAGATGTGCTGTGCCAACTCCCTTTTACCAACTTGCACTGCAGCCCAATAGGGGAGCGGTTCAATGTGGTGACTGCACACGAGGATTTGTGCAATCTCCCAGGTCTAGCTGCCAGCATGCCAATTATCAAGGTATGTAATAATCAAAAGGTGATAGCTACTTGAGAAATGTATGTGTTATATCTGTCTGCATGGGGGAAAAATCTTGTGGTTTTTCATGAAGGACCTCACCCACCAACCTAGTTGGTGGCATGCTTCATCATCGGGCACCACCGAGGCACCAAGTGTGCCTCAAGTGTGCTACGACGCCTGGTTACAGCGGAGCAGGTTTTGTGCAGTGAGTGTGTAGTGAAGGTGTTGAGGTGTGAATGAGTTTGCCCTTTTGAAGTTAGGAAGTAAGCTCTGAATTTCTAATAAGAAAATCCCTTTTTACCTTGGTTACCACCACAGTCTGCCTGTTCTCGCTTACAGGAACTAGCACCTTAACGCATAAGATGACTTAACGGCAATGCCACTAAAAATTCGACACTATCTCCACTGTCGATTGATTCGCTCACATACTAGGCACCAGATCTTGCAATCACCTACTGTGTGCCTCAAAATCATCTACGTGTTACAAATGCTGTATGTTTGTCCCGTCTTTTCCTTTACAGGTGCAAACTGAGAGGAAAACCTCCTCTCACAATTAGAGCACCTTAGCGCGTGCTTTACGTAGAGGCACTGACAACACGTAAGTCCCTTATTTCACCCTTCACATAGGTCCTGACGAAAGCCAGTTTTATTAAAAAAAAAGGTTTGACTGAAACTAGTTGACCACACTGGACGTGGGAGACCATAAGTCTCTCCTACCACGTCCAAAAGCCTTATTTTTAACCCTGCCTAGGGCCCACTAATAAAGTAACCTTTTGGGACCTCTAGGAAAGCTCTTTTAACCTCATTCAAAATACCTTCACTACACTCTCACTGCACAAAACCTGCTCCGCTGTAACCAGGCGTCGTAGCACACCTGAGGCACACTTGGTGCCTCGGGTGGGGCCCGATGATGAAGCATGCCACCAACTAGGTTGGTGGGTGAGGGCCTTCATGAAAAACCACAAGGTTTTTTCCCCCATGCAGACACATATGACGCACATTTCTCAAGTAGCTAGCTCCTTTTGATTATTACATATCCCTCGGGGAAGTGAACTAGCTACTCTAGTTCCTCACTCTCCATTTTGATTCTCAACAAGTATCAAGGTATCCCATAAACGGGTATCGGAGTGACACTCCTGGTCGTTTGCTAACAGGGGGAGCACACACATGTCAAAGTCCAGTTAATCTACCATCCTGTTGGATAGGCAGACATCCATGCACCACTCGAATATGCACAATCGACAAAGCAACACAGGCTGAACGCAGGTGACGTTGGCAAGGCGGAAGCTTAGCCGGTAACTGATCTGCATCACTGCCAATGCCCCCAGTAAATGCAGCATATGTGCACGGTACAGTTCCACCTGACAGGGGTTGCGCATGTGTCCGGGCTGTTCTGTCATTGCGACAGTGGCTCTGGTTGAAGCGGCACTGTTCTGACTCTTGCCAGTTCTGTGGATGAAATGCCACAGCTCGGATCAATGAGTTGTTTTAGTGTGCAACGGCTGTACATCTGGAATAGTGTAGGAGCAAGCGTGAAGACCATTCCATGCAAGATAACTTTGAGCAAGGACTTCTGTCTGTGGGGTGTATGTATACATTGTTCCTTTGTTGGGCTGTGCGTAGCGTGGGAGTCATCATCAGCTGATATGGAATCTGTCAGGGGGTGCCGGGCACATGCAATTCCGAGGTCGGAGGTGCAGATGTGCTCCCGCCTGATAGTTCAAACAAAGGCGCTTTCATCCCTAATGTTAGTTTGTCATCTCCTTGCATTCACTAAATATAATGTGGCTTGTTGGGGGTGGGGTTTGGTATGTGTGCGACTTTGGGATTCATGTTTGACATGCCTTTCTTGTGGCGTATGAGTGGCATCACTGTGTGTTACGTTGCCTCACAGCTGCTCCTCCCTCCCCCGAACCCATTATGTGCGCTGCATGATTGCATCACTTGCACTCTTACTGCACAGTATTGTCATGCCTCTCTGTGCATATCCACAAACCTGCCAACAACACTGTTATGATGGCCGTTGAAGGTGGTGGGCCACGTGAGTGTTGGCCTAGGGTGAGGCTAGGGCGGACACAGATGTAGAGTACATGCCTGGCTGAACTGGCACTGCTAATGTGGCTAGGCATTTGGCTCATGCCGCGGCAATACAGATACACACAATACTTGGCATGTATGATCCTGGACCTCGAGCGGTCTTGCGCTCCTTTTTGACCACAGACACACTTGGATAGGTAGTGGAACTGGCTACGGGCACGTGCGGCTGGCCCCTTTTTATTACCAGGATCACATATCCAGTGACACCTGTGCTGGGTGGGTGTGGGGTAAGTGTGAGCCAGCCCTCAGGGAGCGGTTGGTGCATGCAACAGCTTGAACAGTGATCACTATTAAAGCAGAAACAGAAAATACCAACATAACACAAACAACTGCGAAGAATCATGGAGGTAGCTGGAGCAAGTACAGAGGTCACCCAATATTCAATCAGAAGGGGCCATGACTTGTGGTGCACTGAGGTCGGGGCACCAGAGCTGAGCGTGCTCATGTGAAGAAATTGTCAATGATTCTGTCCCTTTGGGATATTCCTGCGGCAGCTGCAGTGGGGTGTGTTACACCTGCCTCATCTTCATATTCATCGTCCCAGGTCTTCCACACTGCCTGAGGTGACATTGTTAGATCCGCAGTACGTAACTCAATCATAAAGGCTCCATGGGTTGTGGCGCACTGAGTTAGTGGCACCTGTGGCACCCAGAGGGTGTGCAGCCAGAGATGATGCATCATCAGTGAAGGTCAGGAATGGATTGGATATGTGTGAGCCCTGCTGACCGCAGTGTAGGGCGGAGGCAGAGGTCAGCAGGGGCCCACAGTCACGTGAGGTTGACTTGTAGTGGACAGAGTTAGTGGCACCTGAAGCGCTCAGGAGGTGAGCAGCCAGCGATGATGCGTCATCCAGGCAGGCTGCACTGGGAGCAATATCTTTTGCCTAAGGAATTCTGCCTCAATAAGAGCACGTGGCGTTGACTTGTGGTGCACAGAGTTAGTGGCACCTGAAGCGCTCAGGGGGTGCGTGGCCTGGGAAGATGCGTGGTCCAGGCGGGCCTCACTGGTAGCAATGTCTGTTGCCTTCTGGGCTGCGTGATCTGCAATCGCGACTCGATCTGAATTGTGAGCCCTGCTGACCGCAGTGTAGGCCAGAGGCAGAGGTCAGCAGGGGTCCACAGCCGCGTGGCATTGACTTGTAGTGCACAGAGCTAGTAGCACCTGAGGGGCTCAGGGGGTGCACGGCCAGCGGTGATGCGTCGTCCGTGCGGGCCACACTGGAAGCAATGTCTGTGGTCTACTGGCCTGTGCCATGAATTAATCAAGACTGGATTCGAATTGTGAGCCCTGCTGACTAGGTCAAAGGCAGTAGTCAGCACAGACATAACTCTGCGGTGCCGTGCCGCTGGGTTCGCTGGGGCCTGGGTCGAGGAGGCTGGCGGTCACGGCGGCGGCCTTGTGGCAGGGTGAAGGCCGTCGCCCTGGCAGATGCGTTGGCCTTCCCGGAAGTGAACCACACCTAGAGCCCCGGCCTATTTATTCACACTCCTATGCTGGGCTGGCATACGCCGGACCATCCCACTCCGCTTACGCTTAAGGGGGGGACACAGCTACATGACAGAGGTCTTCCCCACTGCCTGATGTAACATGGTTGTGTCCACTGTCCACAACACTACGAACACCAGCAGTATATGTCCACATGGACAGGTCTGTGCTCTGCATACTGAGGTCTGTCCAGCACATCACCGCCACACTTGGCATTGTGTGTATTCTTATTCATGGGTGACTTGCCTCCTTCACACATACTTGGTTTCCACCTCTCCCCACATTCTGCTATGGAATGGCTGAGGGGCCATGCCATTTTCAGAACGTCCGCTGTCCTTTTTGCACTGCCTCAATGGTAGTTGGGCAAGATCTGGGGGGGGCATGGGGGTGGTGGTGGTTGTGGTGGTGGTGGGGTTGGGGCCCTCTTGGGTCTCCGAGCTGCATGATCAGTGTCTCCATGACATGTGTTGGTCCTCAGATGTGGCTCTGGGCTGGGCTCCCTTTCATACTGCAGGTTGTCATCCCTCTTAACACCAGTAAAAGGAAGGTGTTCAATCCCTGCTGCTAACGTGCCTTATCGCCTGTTTTTGGATCACATCTCAGATCTGGCTGGTCTTTGAGAATATCGTGAAGTGGTGTTTTCGTGTTTTTTGCAAGGGAACGCCTACTCTGCATATCATTAGCGTGAATTGTTGGTCTCATCTGTAGCAATGTTTTTTGTGGGAGCTATCGCTGGAAAACTGGCGATATCGGCAGTTTGCACCAGCTTGTGAATGGGGCGATAATTCTTTCGCCAATTTTTCTGCTCTAAAGTGCCGATAACTCGGTGATAAGTCCTGGAAAACATGCCCAATAGTGCGAGAAAATGACTAAGCTACAGACAAACTAGTCTCTACTTTGTTGGGGCAGGCAGGAAGTCAGACACAATCGATATTCCCTCCAAACCTATGCCGACCTCATTTTAGGTAACATATTGGCAGATCTGAGCAGGAAGCAATTGCTCCAGAGATAGAAAATACCTTCCCTTCGTATTATCCATTTTAAGCACTGCCCCTCCTGCTAACGTAGGCTTCACCCTTATAAACCATTGCTGAATAAGCCATTTCTCCCTTCCACATTCCCTCTTGTGGTCTTCTCAGGTAATTGTAACTATTACAGGGAGCATCATACGAGGTCTGCCTTGAGGCCCTATGTAGCAGGTGGCTAGCTCCTATTTCCAAGGGAATCTTCTTGGCCTGCCCTAGTATCTGTTGAATAGGGTAAACAGCCGTTACCACGCAACTTTTACAACGCACTACCATTACAACGCTACTTTTACAACGCAGGATCCATTACAATGCATGCCTTTACAACGCATGACATTACATAGCAGATGCTTTTACAACGCATGCCATTACAACGTAAGTATAGGTAAGTATATAATTTTATTTTATATTTTATTTAACATTATTTAATTAATTTAATTAATATTAAAAATAAATAAATATATTAATTTATGTATTTTTATAAATTAAATTAAATATATTAATTTAAGTAATTAAAAAAAATTATTATGAGTATAGGGTATTTTTAGGGTTCAGGGCTAGGTTTGGGTTATGGGGTACAGGGGTATTTTTCGGGTTCAGGGCTAGGTTTGGGTAATGGGGTACAGGGGTATTTTTAGGGTTCAGGTCTAGGTTTGGGTAATGGGGTACAGGGATATTTTTTAGGATTCAGGGCTAGGTTTGGGTTATGGGGTACAGGGGTATTTTTAGGGTTCAGGGCTAGGTTTGGGTAATGGGGTACAGGGGTATTTGTAGGGTTCAGGGCTAGGTTTGGGTTATGGGGTACAGGGGTATTTTAGGGTTCAGGGCTAGGTTTGGGTTATGGGGTACAGGGGTATTTTTAGGGTTCAGGGCTAGGTTTAGGTTATAGGGTACAAGGGTATTTTTAGGGTTCAGGGCTAGGTTTGGGTTATGGGGTACAAGGGTATTTTTAGGGTTCAGGGCTAGGTTTGGGTTATGGGGTACAGGGGTATTTTTAGGGTTCAGGGCTAGGTTTGGGTTATGGGGTACAGGGGTATTTTAGGGTTCAGGGCTAGGTTTGGGTTTTGGGGTACAGGGGTATTTTTAGGGTTCAGGGCTAGGTTTGGGTTATGGGGTACAGGGGTATTTTTAGGGTTCAGGGCTAGGTTTGTGTTATGGGGTACAGGGGTATTTTAGGGTTCATGGCTAGGTTTGGGTTTTGGGGTACAGGGGTATTTTTAGGGTTCAGGGCTAGGTTTGGGTTATGGGGTACAGGGGTATTTTTAGGGTTCAGGGCTAGGTTTGGGTTATGGGGTACAGGGGTATTTTTAGGATTCAGGGCTAGGTGTGGGTTTTGGGGCACAGGGGTATTTTTAGGGTTTAGGGCTAGGTTGGGGTTATGGGGTACAGGGGTATTTTTAGGGTTCAGGGGGGTATAGGGGTATTTTTAGGGTTCAGTGCTAGGTTTGGGTTATGGGGTACAGGGGTATTTTAAGAGTTCAGTTTTTTTAAACGACTTTAAATAAATTAAATTAATTAAATTAAATTAATTAAATTAAATTAATTACAATTTATAAAAAAAGATATACTTACCTATACTTACGTTGTAATGGCATGCGTTGTAATAGCATCTGCTATGTAATGACATGCGTTGTAAAGGCATGCGTTGTAAAGGATCCTGCGTTGTAAAAATCGCGTTGTAATGGTATGCGTTGTAAAAGTATGTGTGGTAACGTCATACATCCGTTGAACAGTCCACCTTTACTTCTAACTCTATGCTAAATCTATTTCTCTAACTGTCATCCAGTGGCGTAGCATAGGCCTGCAGCCTCAGGCCGAGCAGAGGGGACCCCAAGCTCCAGGGGGACTCCTCAGAAAAAGTGGTAGGTGGTGGGCCAGGGAGGGGGACCCCTTCTGTGTACTTTGCAGGTGGGGCCCTCAAGTTTTGTTATGCCACTGATGTCGTCATTTACATAAAAAATACCCCTCTTTTCCTCTTCCTCTTTTGATCCTGCCTTCTCTTATCAATTCTGATGTTTCCTTTGCTCTGTACCTTTTAGCCAGATTCCCTTGTGAGGCTATATGTAAAACACTGTTGAATATCCCATTTGAGATACCAATGTCCTGAGGAAGTCCTTCTCTCTTCAAAAGGCTTCTTCTTCATTTCCTCAGTTTTGTTTTCATCCATTTTCTCTTTTTCGAGTCACCCCTTCGTCAGTGTTGATCAAGAAGCAGGGCTGCCCTTGCGCATGGGCAAGCTGGGCCCATGCCTGGGGTGCCAGTAGTCTGAGGGGCACAGCCGGGAGCTGCCTGACAATGTTATGCAAGCAGCAGCTCGTCCATCTCACTTGGCCTCAATCGGGTCTTACTGATCTTTGCTTCACTTCACATAAATATAAGCTGCATCACATCAGGAGCACCTGAGAAGTCTCTAGGGCTAACACCAATACTCTTTCCATTCATGTCACACTATAAGCCACAGTTTTACAACAAAGCACAATCAACTGAATAGCTTGCTCCCCATCCACAAAGAAGCACTTTAGGCCACAATTCAGTGAAATGTGTCTGTTACTTGTGAAACTGAACATAATTGAATGTGTTCTTTTTTTTTTTAAACAGCAGGTACTTTTGAGACTTTTAGTTATAGAAGCTAAAGTTGTGTCCGCTGCTCATATTAACTCATACTTCTCTATACTAATCCACATCTAGTCCTTTTGGGATCCGGAGTAGAGTGCTACTCACCAAAAAGTGCTTTGAAATCTCGTTGGGGGTAGTAAGAGCTATATAACTACAATAGTATGCAACACTTTGTAACCTTAGTATTTCTTGGAAACTGCTTAAATATACAATTTGTGTTCTATGTTCGACAGACTACACAATATTTTATAATTATGCAGGTTTGTAAATGTTCTGAATGAGTTGTCAGCCATTTTATCAAGCCCAAAGGGAGGAAAGGGTAAAATGCCCTTGTTGGAATTTCAATTCAAATACATGGCCTGTGGACTTTAGGTCTCTGTAAAAGTAGAGTTGGTTTAGAGACTGAAGGTTCAAGTCAGATGCCTTGCTCTGGTTCAGCTCGAGGTCCTTTTAGACCCTCATGCCTAAAACAAGCCAAGCTCGAATGAAGCTTCTCACAGCCACCTACAGTCTAACCTCATGCGGCAAAAATTAAAAACAAAGCATTAACCAGTGATGTAAAACAGGAGAAAGTAATAGCCATCGAATGGCAGAAATGCACAATGTGAAACCAGGAAGCCAGAGATTATCCCAGCTTCCCTGCGTGACCAAATGGTGTGTGTTGGACCCGGCCTCATGGCGTGGTTCCCCCAGCAAATCAGCTCCCCATCAGCTCAGCCTCTGTGCATAGGGACTTCCTAGCTACCCTACCCATGTCCAACTCAATGACCATTGTCCGTATCGGCCTGTCCCCGGCCACCCTTCCTGGCCGCACGCCCCAGACCCGCAAGGCCCCATAGGCCCATTGGCAGCCATTTTCCCTTCCCAAGATCCCTGATGCCGTGGGCCTAACCTGACCCCTGCCCCAGCGTAGCGTAGGCTCCATACGCGCCAGCCCCTGTTGAGAGGGTGAGGGCTACCCTAGTGAGAGAAGGCGAGGAGTTTCGATGGCACCTCCGGCCACCCCTGAGAGACAGGTTTCGCTCACACCTCTGGTCTCCCCCCTGAGGGCCAGTTTCGATGACCCGCAAGGCCCCATAGGCCCATTGGCAGCCATTTTCCCTATCCGAGATCCCTGATGCCGTGGGCCTAACCTGACCCCTGCCCCAGCGTAGCGTAGGCTCCAGACGCGCCAGCCCCTGTTGAGAGGGTGAGGGCTACCCTAGTGAGAGAAGGCGAGGAGTTTCGATGGCACCTCCGGCCACCCCTGAGAGACAGGTTTCGCTCACACCTCTGGTCTCCCCCCTGAGGGCCAGTTTCGATGTCACCTCTGGCCTCCCCGAGTGCTGGCTCCAGACCTGCTGGGCGTCTGGGAATTCCCGGACGCATCCTCAAAGGGATCAAACGAACCAACCGCCGGACCTCGCCCCGGCCCGCCCCCACAGCCTCGGACCCCCGCCTGCCAGGGTCCGGACATCAAAGGGTCACTGAACTATATCAAGGGTCGCCCCTGAACTAGCGGGCAGTTATATCTTGGACAAGGAAGCCCTGCTGATCTGATCGCGGCTGAACTGAACCTCGTGAACTCTTGAGCCCTGCTGACGCTGTTGCGGCTCGTTCTTGGAACTGAACCATCGGAGCCCTGCTGACCTCGTCGCGGCTCGAGCTTGAATCTTGAAGACATCTACGGAACGCTGAGCCCTGCTGACGTGGTCGCGGCTCCCCCAGACCTTCCTCCAGAGCGAGCCCTGCTGACTTTGTCGCGGCTCGAGGAACATTCTAGTCCGGCTGGACTCTCGAAGCTACCATACCTGAGAGACTATCCTCAAGTGCGTAAGTTCACCAGTGCGTCTACCATCTTCTGTATCCCCCCTGCTCGAGGATTGAGAGCTGTGCGCAGGGTACGCCACGTACTGAGCTACGAACTAAGACTGTCCCGCTACCCCTTCCCTAAAGACTTGAGACTCTCTGCGATCCCTCGATCGTTGTATATTAGTGTGGTATTACTTTTCCTTCGTGATTATAAAGAAATTCATAACTACTCCATCGGTGTTGTGTCTGCTCATAAGTGTGGTGTGGTCCTCGTGTGTACGATTCGCTACTTGAGGTCTTCCCCAGTGGAGATCTCTCATAAGGCTCGGCATTATTGGTGGGAGAGGTGGATCACAGAGGAGCTGGGTAGATTTAACCCGACCTCTGGGATCGCCCCTTCTAACATTGGTGGCAAGCGACGGGATAAGAGCCTACGCCTAGAATCGTACAGTAAAGCGACTGACACACCACCCGAACAAGACCAACCATGAGTATCACCGGAACCAGCGAAAAGAGCACATTTCAGAAGGAAAGACTGGAAGAATACACCCACAAAGAATTGAAACAATTCTGTAAAGATTTCTGCATCGCTACCACTGGGTTGAGCACAAAAGACGACTTCCAGAAAGCCCTGATGGCCTGGGTAGAAGCCGGGGCCCCTCTCCCCACGACTGAAGGAAACAGTGGAGAGGAAGAGCCGCTGACCGAAACTGACGGCCCAAGGGATGAGGGAGCCGACTCCCTACCACAAGCTGCCCACACGGAGAGAGGTCTGTCGGTGGAAGAACTGGCAGACCGGAACGCAACCGGAGCCACGAGCTGGAGCTGGCCCGACTTAAAATTGAAGGTGAACTCAAACTGGCAGAACAAAAACTGGCCATCGAGCAGTTACGGCTGCAAGGAGAATTGGAAGACAAAAAGCTCCAGCGGGAGCTGGAAGAAAAGAAGCTCCAGCGGGAGCTAGAAGAAAAGAAGCTCCAGCGGGAGCACTAGGTGGAAAAGCTCCAGCTCGAGCATGAGCGCAGCCTGAAGGAGCTCGAGATCAAAGCCCGGAACGAAGAGTCCCGACCACCGGGAAACAGAGACCCTGCTCCCCCGGTCGAACCAAAGTGTTAGACGGACCGGGAGGGTCGGCCGAGGATAAGGGGAGAGGTCTCCGGGGAGAGCCGTCTCCAGCGATCGTACAGACAAGTAACTTCCCCCCCACAGACGTACACCACACCAGGATAAGGTTCAACGATACTTTATAAGCAATTCTTCAAGTACGGTAAAATGATACAAGGAGGTCTGGACTCAGGGGTCCCCTCGATTCTGGTCTCTGGATTGGGAAAAGGGTAGCGGGACAGTCTTGTTACCAATAGATGAAATAGCTCTCAATCCTCGAGCTCGGCGTTCTAGATGGACGGGCCGCGGCGGAGCCAGCAGGTCCCGAGATGGATGAAGGAAGCGACGGTCCGCGGCGGAGCCAGCAGGTCCCGATGAAGATGGTAGTTACAAACGGTCCGCGGCCACGCCAGCAGGTCCCGACGACGATGAAGGTTTACGAAGGTTGCGGCAGCGCCAGCAGGCAGGACGATAGTTCGCTAGGCAGAGCTACGGCAGCGCCAGTAGTCCGTCAAGGATGAGTTCTTCTCTGCGTCTCTCGACTCCAGGATACAACTGCCTTCCTGCTCTGGAGCTGCCTCAGTTATAGGGCTGGTGCCCTTTGATGTCCGGACCCTCGCACTTGGAGGTCGGGGGGTCCGGGATGAGGGAGTCCAGACACCCAGCAGGGGGGTGGAGCCAGCGCCCGGGGAGGTTGTGGGCGAGCGGTACCTGGCGGGGGAGAGCCATCGACACCTCTTTCTCCCATTGACCTGCCAAGTAGTCCGCTCACCTCCTGGGTGGATGGTGGTGCCGGGATGTCTGAGGCCTGGCCAGGCCCAGGGTTAGGGTCGATCGGAGGCCACGCGGCCTCGTGGTGTAGTGTCCAAGATGGCGCCCAGGTTGGGCGCGCGGGCCAGTAGTGGATCGGGCCCACGAGGTCGATATGTTCAGAGGCAGGGGTCCCGGAGGGGACGGAAAACGTGAAGTGGTGGTGTGTGACACTTGAGGGACCGGGCTCGGGCCTGGTCGGGCAGAGGGGGAGCGGGCCCTTCATGTGGCCTGTCCAACATGCGTCCCCCCCAGCTGAAGGCGGGGAGAGTCACCCATCCTCTTGGGGACTCTCCTCGTCGAGGCGGAAAAAGCGTGACAGGCCATCTGCGTTGGCGTGATCTGGCCCAGGCCGATGTTCCACAGTGAAGTCCATCCCTTGTAGGGAGATGGACCAACGTAGTAGTTTTGGGTTCTCCCCCCGCATCTGCATCAGCCACTGCAGGGGTCGATGGTCGGTCTGTACCCGGAAGTGTGTGCCAAAGAGATAGGGCCGGAGCTTTTTGAGGGCCCATACCACGGCGAAGGCCTCCCTCTCGATGGTGCTCCAGCGTTGTTCTCGAGGTAGGAGTCGCCTGCTGATGAAGGCCACTGGCTGATCAAGGCCTTCGGGGTTCAATTGAGACAGGACCGCCCCAATGCCGTGGTCGGAGGCATCCGTCTGGACGACGAATTCCCGGCTGTAGTCGGGGGCCTGGAGCACCGCTCGGAGGTGGTGGAGGTGGTCGGACCAATGGTGGCTGTATACAGCGATGTCGTCTAGGTAGGCGGCGCTGAATCCTTCGAGCCCGGCCAAGACCTGATTAACGAGTCGCTGAAACGTTGCTGGGGCATTCTTCATGCCGAAGGGCATGACCTTGAAATGATAATGGCCGTCAGGAGTGGAAAATGCAGATCGTTCTTGGGCCCGGGGTGTGAGGCCGATCTGCCAGTAGTCCGCCGTCAGGTCGAAAATGCTGAGGTAGCGGGCAGCTCCCATGCGGTCGATTAGCTCGTCTGCTCGGGGGATGGGGTGTGCGTCCGTTCTGGTGACCGCATTCAGGCCCCGGTAGTCGACGCAGAACCGGAGTTCCGGTGTGGTGCCGGGAGTGGCTGCTTTGGGGACCAGTACGACTGGGCTGGCCCAGGGGCTGTCTGAGGGCTCAATGACCCCGAGCGTGAGCATTTTGGTTACTTCTTCCTGGATGCAGGCCCGTACCCGATCTGGTACGCGGTAGGCCCGGTGGCGGATAGGGGGGCTGTCCCCCGTGTCCACGTCGTGCACACACCAGGAAGTGACACCTGGGGTGAGGGAAAACAGGCTGGCGAACTGCAACAGAAGGTCCCGACATTCTTGGCGTTGTTCTAGGGTGAGGGCCTCCGAGAGTCGGACCCCGTCCACGGAGCCGTCTTTCTCCCGAGTCCTTAAGAGGTCAGGGAGGGGTTCGGAGTCTTCTTCGGCTCCATTGTCTGTGGCCATCAGGAGGCTGAGTTCTGAGCGCACGAAATGGGGTTTCAGCCTATTAGCGTGGAGGACCCGGAGGGGGTTCCGTGGAGATTCCATGTCGATGAGATAGGTGACAGGACCCTTGCGCTCGACTACTTTGAAGGGCCCCGTCCACTTGTCTTGCAGGGCGCAGGGTTCGGTGGGGGACATCACCCATACTTGTTGTCCGGGTTCAAATTCGATGGAGGAGGCATTTTGGTCATACCACTTTTTCATGTCCTCTTGACTGGCCTCCAAGTTTGCTTTTGCCAGCTCTCTGAACCGTCGGGTCTGGTTGCGGAGGGTTAGGAGGTATTTGAAGACATCTGGAGGGTTCTTTAGAGGGGGCATCTCCCAGCCTTCCTTGACTAGACTGAGCGGCCCCCGTACGGGGTGTCCATACAATAATTCAAACGGGCTGAAGCCGAGGGACTTCTGGGGGACCTCTCGATATGCGAAGAGGAGGCACGGCAGCAGCACATCCCACTGGCGACGGAGGGGCTCTTCCAACCCCCCAATCATCCCTTTGAGCGTGCGGTTGAACCGCTCAACGAGTCCGTTTCCTTGAGGGTGATAGGGGGTCGTGAATCGGTAGGTGACCCCACACTGTTGCCAGAGGGACTTCATATATTTGGAAATAAAGTTCGTGCCTCTGTCGCTGACGACTTCTCGGGGGAAGCCCACACGGGAGAAGATCCCCATCAGGGCCCGGCCGACTACCGGGGCTGTCACAGTTCGCAGGGGGACAGCCTCGGGGTAGCGGGTGGCGTGGTCCACCAGTACCAGGATGAACCGATGTCCTTGTGTTGTACGGGGGTCCAGGGGCCCCACAATGTCTATCCCGACCCTCTCGAACGGGGTGGTGACCACTGGAAATGGTTGCAGGGGGGCTTTTAGTTTGCGGCCGCTCTTTCCACTGGCTTGGCACGTGGGGCAAGATCGGCAATGCTGGAGTACATCATTCCTCATTTTAGGCCAGAAGAAGTGGGTCACTAGGCGGCTGTAAGTTTTATCCTGACCCAGGTGTCCAGCCAGGGGGACATCGTGGGCCAGATTTAGCAAGAAGTCTCTAAAACGGAGGGGCACCACTAGCACTCGGCTGGCCCCCAACTCCGCGATCCTTTGTTCACTGTATAGCAGATCATTGTCCCAATAGATCCAATGTGTTCCGGAGGTATCCCCTGCGCTCTGGGCGAGGGCTTGTTGGCGGAGTCCCTCGAGGGAGGGACAGGTCTTCTGCTCTTGGCGAAACTGCTCCTGTGTGGGTCCCCCCTCTTGATGCCACTGGTCGAGGCCAGCGAGGTCCGGAGGTTGAGCTGGTTCTGGGGGGACGGCACGGTCGGTGTCGTCGACTGGAGCGACCGGGGGAGGAGGCGCCGGCCATTCGGGTTCCTCGGGTCGGGGATTGGCACGGGCGGCCATGGCCCGGGTGGTGACGCACGCCCAGTCCGGGATGCCTAACATCCCCAGGTGTTCTCTTCGTTCTACGGCTGCCCACGGAGAGCTTTCAAGGTCATTTCCCAGGAGGCAGTCTACGGGGGCATCATCTCGGACCGTCACCTTCAGCATGCCGGAGACCCCTCCCCATTCGAAAGGGACGCAGGCCATCCGACACAGACTCTCCGAGTTATCGGCTGAACGGACAGGGCAGAGAATGTTTGGTAGGAACTGTTCTGGGGTCACCAGGTGACAGCGGACGGCTGTTACACTGGCCCCGGTGTCACGGAGGGCTTCGGCCTGGCGTCCATTGATGCTCACCCATTGGCTGTACTTCCGGGTGTTAGCGGGTAGGGGGACCCGCGGGACCATGTCTTTCCCCCCTAAGCATGCTAGAGCCATGGCGGCTGGCTCCCATTCTTGATGCTCTTGCTCATATTCTTCCTGCTCCTCGGAGATCTGTTCTTCCCCCAGGGCAGCAGCAGCCACCTGGCGGGGTCTTGGGCTCTGGTACTGTGGGCAATTTGGGTCGTTTGCATAGTGGCCGACTCGTTGGCATCGGTGACACGTGACATTGGCTCTGTATCCCGGTCGTGCCGGGGTGCTGCCCCGGTTGGCCGGGGGGGTGGTGCTGGTAGCGGGGGCGGCCGGAGCGTTGTCTCTTCCTCGTCCTTGGCCCCCTCCTCCTCCTCGGGGACGGTGCTGACCGTGGTTGTTCCGGTTCTGTTCATAGGATCCATTTCGGCCCACTCTGGTGATTTCCCACCGGTCAGCCTCGGCTGCGAGCTGCCGTGGATCAGTCAATTTGCTGTCGAGGAGGTGCTGCCGGAGCTCAATGAAGCAATTGTTTGATAGATGCTCCCACACCATGAGATTGAAGAGTTGTTCGTAAGTTGTGACATTGCTTCCTTTGATCCAGCCCTCGAAGGCTCGGCTAAAATAGTTCACGTAGTCCACCCAAGTTGTACCCGGGATGCGGGTGCAGTCTCGGAACCTCTGACGGTACATCTCGGGTGTGAGCCCATAGCGGGTGAGGAGGGCAGCTTTCATGTGGTCATAGGAGGTCATCAGATGGTCCGGGAGCTGTAGCAGGGCATTGCGGCCCTCATTGAGGAATCTCCCCCATAGACCGGCTCCCCAGTCGCTTCGATCGATCCGGTGGGCGGTCATAGCGATTTCGTAGGCCTTGAACCATTGCTGGATGTCGTCCTCTCGGAAGTATTCTCGAACGACATCCTTGGGGATGTGTACCTTCTTATCTGTTGTCCCTGGGGTGCGGGGTTGCTCGGGCACCCCTAATTCTTTGTTCTGCTTGCTTAAGTCTATCTCAGCTAATTTGCGCTCGTGTTCATATGCCAGTCTTTTTTCCTCAAGCTCCCTTTGTCTCTGTTTTTCCTCTCTTTCTTCTCGGAGACGCAGATGCTCTAAGCTCAGTTTTTGTTCGGCCAACTTAAGTTCACCATCCATTTTGAGCCGGGCCATTTCTAGTTCATGTAGTCGTGTTCTTTCTCGTTCCTGGATCTCGTCTTGCGAGAGACCCGTTCTTCGCTCCTCGGGGGCCGTGGTGTCTTTTTCTACTGCTGCGATATTTTGGTCGGAGGGTCTGACGGCCCCGGTTTCTGCCCAGGACTCTAGGGCATGCTTGAAATCGTCTTTGGTACTTAGACCGGTGGTAGCGATACCTAGTTCGATGCAGAATTGTTTTAATTCACGATGGCTGTATTCTTCCAATTTCTCCATCTGAAATTTCTCGGTGGATCCGCTTTCTTTAGTTGTCATCGTGATTTCGTCGTGGGGTGAGCTACTCTCTGTACGATTATGCGGTGATTCGGATCGCGCCGCTGGCCACCAATGTTAGACGGACCGGGAGGGTCGGCCGAGGATAAGGGGAGAGGTCTCCGGGGAGAGCCGTCTCCAGCGATCGTACAGACAAGTAACTTCCCCCCCACAGACGTACACCACACCAGGATAAGGTTCAACGATACTTTATAAGCAATTCTTCAAGTACGGTAAAATGATACAAGGAGGTCTGGACTCAGGGGTCCCCTCGATTCTGGTCTCTGGATTGGGAAAAGGGTAGCGGGACAGTCTTGTTACCAATAGATGAAATAGCTCTCAATCCTCGAGCTCGGCGTTCTAGATGGACGGGCCGCGGCGGAGCCAGCAGGTCCCGAGATGGATGAAGGAAGCGACGGTCCGCGGCGGAGCCAGCAGGTCCCGATGAAGATGGTAGTTACAAACGGTCCGCGGCCACGCCAGCAGGTCCCGACGACGATGAAGGTTTACGAAGGTTGCGGCAGCGCCAGCAGGCAGGACGATAGTTCGCTAGGCAGAGCTACGGCAGCGCCAGTAGTCCGTCAAGGATGAGTTCTTCTCTGCGTCTCTCGACTCCAGGATACAACTGCCTTCCTGCTCTGGAGCTGCCTCAGTTATAGGGCTGGTGCCCTTTGATGTCCGGACCCTCGCACTTGGAGGTCGGGGGGTCCGGGATGAGGGAGTCCAGACACCCAGCAGGGGGGTGGAGCCAGCGCCCGGGGAGGTTGTGGGCGAGCGGTACCTGGCGGGGGAGAGCCATCGACACCTCTTTCTCCCATTGACCTGCCAAGTAGTCCGCTCACCTCCTGGGTGGATGGTGGTGCCGGGATGTCTGAGGCCTGGCCAGGTTCAGGGTTAGGGTCGATCGGAGGCCACGCGGCCTCGTGGTGTAGTGTCCAAGATGGCGCCCAGGTTGGGCGCGCGGGCCAGTAGTGGATCGGGCCCACGAGGTCGATATGTTCAGAGGCAGGGGTCCCGGAGGGGACGGAAAACGTGAAGTGTGGTGTGTGACACTTGAGGGACCGGGCTCGGGCCTGGTCGGGCAGAGGGGGAGCGGGCCCTTCATGTGGCCTGTCCAACACAAAGGTACACATCCCCAAGGATGTGGTGAAAGAGTACTACAAGAACGACGATATCCAGCAGTGGTTCAAAGCATACGAGGTCGCCATGTCCGCCCACCGAGTACCTGAGAAGGATTGGGGGGCCGCTTCCTCAGCGAAGGGAGAGACACCCTGCTGGATCTGCCCTCCGCCGTTGTGAACTCTTACCCCCACATGAAAGACGCTCTCATGACCCGCTATGGGCTAACCCCCGAAATGTACAGGCAGAGATTTCGGGACTGCAAGAAGACACCCGGCACCACATGGGTAGAATATGTGAATTTCTATAGCAGAGCTTTGGACGAGTGGATCAAGGGCAGCAAAGTGACCACTTTCGAGGGTCTGGTGGACCTCATCGCCTATGAACATCTATCAGACAACTGCTTTGTAGAGCTGAGACAGCACCTTCTTGACAACAAGATGGCCGACCCCAGGAAGTTGGCTGTCGCAGCTGATCGGTGGGTGAACACCAGAGTCCCACGCAACCCAGTAGGGGATTCCAACCGGAACGAGCAAGAAAAGCCACGGCAGAGGGGAGGGGGGAATCAGAATAGACAGCGGGTTCCCCAGACAGGGCCTCCTTGCAGTCCCGCTAGGAACCAGCCAGGGACCCCCCTACCAGACACAAAGGCCGGATTCCCTCCTGTTAGATCAGGACTCAGAATAGCCACAGCCTGCTACCGTTGTAACCAAACAGGGCACTATGCCAATGACCCCAACTGCCCCATGCTCAAGAAGACCCCTGCTGCAGGTCCCCCTGCGTGCCACCTCACCAACATAGCTCTAGAAGAGGAAGAGGAGTTCGAGGACCCCGAGGGGTGGGAACCAGCAGCCATGACCTTAGTTTCCCTGGGGGATAGAGGAATTGTCCCCGGAACCTTCCTACCAGACAACACCGAGAAGTACCGACAGCAGGTGACTGTCAACGGGTTCCGCATAGGGGCCCTCCGAGATACTGGGGCCAGTATCACGGCTGTGAAAGAGCATCTTGTCACCCCAGACCAAATAGTACCCCGTGCCTCCTGCAGGGTGATCTCCGTGGACAATTCCGTCCGCACCTGTAAGATAGCTCAGGTCCCATTCGAGTGGGAGGGCGTCTCCGGAGAGTTACGAGTTGCAGTCCGCACCGACATGCTCGTGGACTGTCTCCTCGGTAATGACCTAGAGAGCTCTCCCTGGAAGCAAGTAGAGCGCAAGACTCACCTCGAGATGGTGGGCCTACCCGAGTGGGCCTGCGTGACTACCCGGTCCATGGCGGCCCGAGTGGCCACCCCGAGGAGGTGACTACCGAATTACCCCCCCGCCCGTTCCCGCCGAACCAGAGGGTAGCGGGTCATTTGGACCAAGCTGGTGAGCCAACTCCGAGCTCGGATGATCTCCCCGAGTTGGCCCAGTGGCGCCAAGAGGGGGGGCCCTCCCGAGAGGAATTCTGCCTGGAGCAGACCTCGTGTCCCTCTCTAGTGGGGCCGTGACAGCAGGCTGCCGCCCAGGCCGCCGGTGACCTGTCCGGCTCCCACCACCTTTACTGGGAAAATGGCCTACTATATAGCGAACAGAAATCCGCCGAACTAGGGTCAGCCCGAGTGCTGGTGGTACCCCTACGTTTCCGCGGATTCCTCCGAACCTGGCCCACGATGTACCCCTGGCAGGACACCTGGGTCAAGACAAAACCTACCACCGGTTGGTCACCCATTTCTATTGGCCACACATGTGCTCCGATGTGGAGGCCCACTGCAGATCCTGCCCCACGTGTCAGGCCAGCGGAAAGAGCGGGGGGCGACGCAAGGCTCCCCTCCAACCTTTCCCCGTGGTCAGTACCCCCTTTGAGCGGGTGGGAATCGATATCATGGGCCCCTTGACCCCCGAACGTCCCTGGGACACCGGTTATTCTGGTCCTGGTGGACCACGCCACCCGTTAACCCGAAGCCATCCCCCTCCGGACGGTGACAGCCCCACTGGTGGGGCGGGCCCTCATGGGGATCTTCTCCCGGGTGGGATTCCCACGAGAAGTAGTGAGCGACAGAGGAACGAACTTCATCTCCCGGTACATGAAGTCTCTCTGGCAACAGTGCAGGGTGACGCACAAGTTCACCACCTCGTACTATCCCCAAGGGAATGGCCTAGTCAAGCGGTTCAAGCGCACCCTCAAGGGGCTGATCATGCGCCTTGAGGAATCCCTGAGACGCAATTGGGACGTCCTCCTCCCCTGCCTCCTGTTCGCATACCGTGAAGTCCCCCAGAAGTCCCTGGGGTTCAGCCCTTTCGAGCTTCTCTATGGACACCCCGTCCGAGGACCCCTTAGCCTGGTCAAGGAAGGGTGGGAGACGACGTCCTTGGAGCCCCCGCCAGATGTATTTCGATACGTTCTGGCTCTTCGGAATCAGACACGGAAGTTCCGAGAACTGGCCGAGGCAAACCTCGAAGCCAGTCAAGAAGAAATGAAAAGGTGGTATGACCAGAATGCCACTCTGGTCGAGTTCCAACCCGGACAGCAGGTCTGGGTGATGTCCCCTGTGGAACCCTTTGCCCTACAGGACAAGTGGACGGGCCCCTTCAAGGTGGTAGAGCGGAAGAGTCAGGTTACCTACCTCGTGGATGTCCAGTCCCCGAGAAACCCCTTGCGGGTTCTCCATGTGAATCGCCTGAAACCCCACTTCGTGCGGTCCGAGTTGAGTTTACTCCTCGCTACCGACGACGGAGCCGAGGAAGAGACGGATCCCCTCCCCGATCTCTTGTGCGTAAAGGAAAAAGATGGCTCTGTAGAGCAGGGGTCTCCAAACCAGTCCTGGAGGGCCGGATCCATGCCAGATTTTTGGGATATCCCCATTGAGATACGTGTAGTAGTTTAAAAAATCTGGCATGGATCCGGCCCTCCAGGACCGGTTTGGGGACCCCTGCTGTAGAGGGAGTGAGAATCGCCACCTCCCTCAGCCCCGAGCAGCGTGAAGACTGTCGCCAGTTGTTGGGGCAGTTTTCTGACCTATTTTCCCTCGTCCCCGGAGTCACCAGTTGGTGCGTCCACGATGTGGACACCGGGGACAGCCCTCCGGTACGGCATAGAGCCTACCGCGTTCCCAACAGAGTCCGAGCCTGCATCAAGACTGAAGTCTCCAAGATGCTAGCCCTGGGAGTGGTCGAGGCCTCTGACAGCCCATGGGCCAGTCCCGTGGTTCTGGTTCCGAAGGCGGCCACACACGGCGCTGCTCCCGAGCTGAGGTTCTGCGTAGACTACCGCGGGCTCAACGCCGTCACCCGAACCGACGCCCACCCCATTCCCCGAGCAGACAAGCTCATTGACCGCCTAGGGTCTGCTCGATACCTCAGTACCTTCGATCTGACCAGTGGCTACTGGCAGATTGCCCTGACCGAGGGGGCCCGAGAAAGGTCCACCTTTTCCACCCCGGATGGCCACTACCATTTCCGGGTGATGCCCCTCGGCATGAAAAATGCCCCCGCCACCTTCCAGAGACTGGTGAACCAGGTACTGGCAGGATTGGAAGAATTAAGCGCCGCATATCTGGACGATATTGCGGTGTTCAGCTCCCACTGGCCTGAACATCTCCTCCATCTCCGGGAGGTCTTGTTAGCACTACAGAGGGCCGGTCTCACCATTAAGGCTAGCAAGTGCCAAATCGGACAGGGGTCTGTGGTGTACCTGGGGCACCAGGTCGGCAGCGGCCTCGTAGCCCCCCTCCAACCCAAGATTGATGCGATCGTGGCCTGGGAAGCCCCCTCCACCCAAACGGAGGTGCGAGCCTTCCTCGGGCTCACGGGGTACTACCTCCGGTTCATAAGGGGTTATGGTAGCATTGTAGTGCCCCTCACAGAATTGACCTCTAAAAACCAGCCGAAGAAGGTCAACTGGACCCCCGCCTGCCAAGAGGCGTTTGAAGCCCTGAAGCACGCCATGTGCACTGCCCCTGTGTTGCAGGCCCCCGACTACTCCACAGAGTTTGTGGTCCAAACGGACGCCTCCGAGCATGGCATCGGGCCGTCCTGTCCCAGTTGAATGAGAACGGCCTGGACCAGCCGTGGCCTTCATTAGCCGGAGGTTACTCCCTCGAGAACAAAGGTGGAGCACCATCGAGCGGGAGGCCTTTGCAGTGGTTTGGGCTCTGAAGAAGCTGAGGCCCTACCTATTCTGGACTCACTTCCGAGTCCAAACCGACCACCGACCCCTCCGGTGGCTAATGCAAATGAGAGGGGAGAATCCCAAATTGCTGCGATGGTCCATCTCCCTCCAAGGGATGGATTTCACTGTGGAACATCGGCCAGGTGTTGACCACGCCAACGCTGACGGCCTGTCCAGTTTCTTCCGCCTCAGTGAAGAGAACCCCCAAGGGGATGGGTAGTTCTCTCTGCCTTTCAGCTGGGGGGGGACGCGTGTTGGACCCGGCCTCATGGCGTGGTTGCCCCCGCAAATCAGCTCCCCATCAACTCAGCCTCTGTGCATAGGGACTTCCTAGCTACCCTACCCATGTCCGACTCAATGTCCATTGTCCGTATCGGCCTGTCCCCGGCCACCCTTCCAGCCCGCACGCCCCAGAACCGCAAGGCCCCATAGGCCCATCGGCAGCCATTTTCCCTTCCCTAGATCCCTGATGCCGTAGGCCTAACCTGACCCCTGCCCCAGCGTAGCGTAGGCTCCAGACGCGCCAGCCCCCGGTGAGAGGGTGAGGGCTACCCTAGTGAGAGAAGGCGAGGAGTTTAGATGGCACCTCTGGCCACCCCTGAGAGACCGATTTCGCTCACAGTTCTGCTCTCCTCCCGGAGGGCCAGTTTCGATGTCACCTCTGGCCCCCCCGAGTGCTGGCTCCAGACCTGCTGGGCGTCTGGGAATTCCCAGACTCATCCTCAAAGGGATGAAAGAACCAACCGCCGGACCTCGCCCCCGGACCGCCCCCACAGCCTCGGACCCCCGCCTGCCAGGGTCCGGACACCAAAGGGTCACTGAACTATATCAAGGGTCGCGCCTGAACTAGCGGGCAGTTGTATCTTGGACAAGGAAGCCCTGCTGATCTGATCGCGGCTGAACTGAACCTTGTGAACTCTTGAGCCCTGCTGACGCTGACGCGGCTCGTTCTTGGAACTGAACCGTCGGAGCCCTGCTGACCTCATCGCGGCTCAATCTTGAATCTTGAAGACATCTATGGAACTCTGAGCTCTGCTGACGTGGTCGCGGCTCCCCCAGACCTTCCTCCAGAGCGAGCCCTGCTGACTTCGTCGCGGCTCGAGGAACATTCTAGTCCGGCTGGACTCTCGAAGCTACCATCCCTGAGAGACTATCCTCAAGTGCGTAAAGTTCACCAGTGCGTCTACCATCTTCTGTATCCCCCCTGCTCGAGGATTGAGAGCTGTGCGCAGGGTACGCCACGTACTGAGCTATGAACTAAGACTGCCCCTCTACCCCTTTTCTAAAGACTTGAGACTCTCTGCGATCCCTCGATCGTTGTATATAAGTGTGTGGTATTACTTTTCCTTCGTGATTATAAAGAAATTCATAACTACTCCATTGGTCTTGTGTCTGTTCATAAGTGTGGTGTGGTCCTCGTGTGTACGATTCGCTACTTGAGGTCTTCCCCAGTGGAAATCTCTCATAAGGCTCAGCATTATTGGTGGGAGAGGTGGATCACGGAGGAGCTGGGTAGATTTAATCCCCGACCTCTGGGATCGCCCCTTCTAACAGTGTGATCTTAGACAATATTTAATTTCACCATACCTCTTTTTATTTCATTACCCACGACAGCACTTAAAAGTTAAAGAGTTTGGAATGTGTGCTGTACAAAAACATCTCTCATTTGTGTTAATAGTCTATAATGCTTCTACATGTAAAAAAGCAACCTAGGCCATATTTAAGATACACATGACAACTGTCTTGCCTCTTTGTTCATTAATGGCATTGCCGTTAGGCTGGAGGGGTCATAAATGTTCGTTAAGTTCATGATTAAAATAATCACTTGTAATAAACACTCCTCATTGCAGTGATATATTCTGATGTACTAACTTGAAAAACACTTCTGCGTTTTAAAGAATTGCATTATTTTGAATTTTGGACGACTTTATCATAATTTTGCGTGATGTTTTGTTGCACAATTTAAAATGCCGAACATTTATCGTGCACGTAATCTTAGAGTCAAACCACACCCTGAGCTCGGCTCAGCTCTCCCTGTTCATTCACTGGCTCACCCACCTCGATACAAAAGGCATTTATATCGAAATACATATATGGTCAGGGATGCCCGCCACCCCTTCCACCACCACTCCCAATGGTAGGAGACAGACACAGTTTGAACTTTTGGAAGGTAGGGGGGCCTCACGACCCCCCCGGACGTATTTATTAAAATATGAAACAAAATTTAAAACTTTCAATTAAAAACGTTTCATGTATCATGTAGAAAATTCAACTTTCATTACACTTGATGAAGGTAGGTATCCAGGCTAACCTTAACAAATCTCTAATACAAAGATTTTCCTAACCGAGTCTAACATCATGACATAATGCATTTGCATAAGAATTTTGTACATCCTATCGTTAGGGGCCAACGGCAAGGTCTTAACCGGTGTCAGATCCCTATCACCAAATTCCCACCCTCACGTGTGAGTGGCGCATGCGCAGAGGGCTTTACCCTCGTAGCCAACTGTAACTTCCCTTGTCATGGGGGCCCCCTTTCACTCGACGCCATCTTAAGGTCGTCCGATTTCCCGTGCGGGGTATCCGTAAGAAGGACAGCGTGGACTACCCCCCTTGCCCCGCACTCTCTTCCGCCGGAGCGGATATCCGGCCCCCGGGAAATTCGTGGGAGGGGCATATAGCCGTCTCCCCCTGGAAGGGGCCTATGGCCGTCTCCCCCTGGGCGACCCATCCGTAATGGGTGCCGCCCCCCGGGCGCTACCATCCATAATGGGTGGCGCCCCCACTAGGGACCTTGAAATCACTGCTCACCGATCATGACCTTACCGCCACAGCCCAGATAGTTGACCGACTATCTGGCCCCCCCACACCTCCTATAGATCATGTCTCCTCAATACCACTAGCCAAGCTATCATGTCCCCTATCAATAAGTCATTCCCCACCCTGGACAGGTGTACCCCATCAACTGAATAACAGTGGTCCCCCCAGATGCACCCATGCGGTATGCTTTGAATATGAGCAGAGCTCCGTTTTATTGTTGAACCTCTTTACCGAATGGTTCAACGCTGCCGTGGACAATCCACCCCTCCATACCCTCCTCAGAATCATGTGTGAACAAGCTATTGTGCACCCCGGGAGCGTCTTTGCTAACCAGCTAACTGCTAAGAGTATGTGCTCGATTAAAGCTCGTCTGCCCAACCTTACCAAGTCATTGCCCCCAATGTGTACTATGACTACTGATGGCGGTGACCTGAGCCGCCCTAACAATTCTTCGACAAAACATTGCAGTTGGTCGATACACAAACCGCCCTTCCCATGGAAGGACACTCTGAAACCATATTCCTCAGATATGTGGATCGCATCACCTGCCTTGAATATGTCCGCGGCACGCCTCACGTATGAGTGGCCCACGACCCAGACCACTCGTCTTCCATTCCTTGTTCCTGAAGTGGTGGTTAGCTGATACTGGGCCGGTCCCAATTTCCGCCCTGCGTCACAGGCTCGTGAAACTGTAATCCAAACAAAAGACAACAAGCGTGAGTGTACTTCTTCAGTAACTTACAACATGTGCAGCCGCACGTACCGCATTATACAATTCGAAGACCAGCGGCCTAATTGTTTAACATTGTCTGCCCGCAGACCCCCAGCCGTTGCTTCTGTGGCGACCCCTATTCTGAATGAATGAGTCCCAAAATCACTCTGGTTCAAGCCTGCAGCTGCAATCGTGATTGCCAGCACCCTCTGGAACTGAAACTTTGTTAACGGGGTGCTGTCAGCATGTCGCAGCAAGGCCCCCCCCACGTCGTCAACCTTTGCTTTAGGTAGGCCTCAACATGCCTCACTGGACAACAGGGACTACCCGGAGCGTGCTGCAACACAATGCTACTCCCCTGGGCTTCCTGGTCTGTCTTAGACCTAGCTATGGTGATCAGCAGGGAATCCCCCCTCACTTGCGTGTCGTCCCTGCGCAGACCCCCCTCGGTATCCCTTTTGTTGGCAGCCACCAGTTCGTTCACCCGCAGGGCCCCATAGAACGCCAATGCAAATGCTGCCCGGAATAGGACCTCCCCAGGTGAGGAGCATGTCTCTTCTAGTGTAGCCAATAAGGAGGTCAATCTCTCAAATCCTATCGGGTGCCTGGTATCCTTCTTGCGACCCTCTAGGTACCGCCAGGCGCGCAGCGCCTTTCTGACTATAAAGGAATCCGTCGTGTCCCTAATCCCCTGGAGCTGAGCCATAAATGATATGGCGGCCTTATACCGACTAGCGGTTGCCACCGACCGGCCCTCCTCATGAAGTGCCACTAAAAATTGGGTAAAGGACCCCTCCTGACCCCAACTATGCTCCCATGTAGGGCCCAAAAAAGCGCAGTACGAGCGGAACGCCCCTTCATAAGCTTTCCTTGTCCTGGGCACTAAACTGGCTGCCACGAGGTTTTGTAGTCCGGGGTGCCGATTTGCCATAATGCTTCGGGAAATGGCGCTGCCACTAGCTCCGCTGAGGGTAAACAATCCCTGAAAGCCTGCATTTTGAAACGAGATAGCGCATCAGCTGCATTACTCAGTACTCCCGGCACATGTTTTGCCCTGAATTGCACATTTAGTCTCAAGCATTTCAACACAATTTCTTTCAACAATAGCAATATCCACTTGCAGCGTGCTGCCTGCTGGTTAATGCACTCGACTACGGTCATGTTATCAGACCAAAATATCACCAAGCGGTTTCGGAACTCTTCCGGCCATGCCGACAACGCTACCCTGATGGGGAATAGCTCTAGAAAACCAATGTTGCTCGTCAAGCCACTTGTTTCCCACCATGCTGGCCATTTCTGGGCCGACCATCGGTTACCAAGGATCGCGCCAAACCCCACACTGCCCGCAGAGTCGGTCCATAAACCTAATTCTGCTGACGAGGCCGGGGCTTTGCTCCAGACTATTCGGCCGTTGAAATCCGCCAAGAATGCCAGCCAAATGAGCATGTTCTGGCGAACCTCTGCCGACAGCCTCGTACGATGGTGCCCTTCCTTTAGGCCAACCATGGCCTGGGCAATCGATCGGGAGAAGGGGCGAGCCATCGGTATAACCCTCAATGCAAAGTTAAGCTGGCCCACTGTTTGCTGTAGTTGGTGCAGTGTCCCTTTGTCGTTCCGAAGACATTGCAACAGGGAGGCCCTGAATTTGGTGATCTTCTCCGCCGGCAAACGGAAGCAACCCTCCACGGAGTCTAGTTCGATACCCAGAAACTCCAGGGAGGTAGTTGGACCCACCGTCTTACCTTGCGCCAACGGTACCCCGAAACCCTGCATGAGCAAGCAGAAATCCTGCAATGCCCGTGCACAGTCCCGAGAGCCCGCTGGGCTGAGAAACAAGAAATCATCGAGATAATGCATCACATGTTGGTGCCCTGTGGCCTTCGAGAACACCCACTCCAGAAATGAGCTAAACATTTCAAAATAGGCACACGAAATTGAACAACCCATCGGCATGCACATATCCATGTAGTACTTCCCCTGAAATGTAAAACCCAACAAGTGCTGATCCTGGGGATGTACCGGAAGCAACCTAAATGCGTATTCAATATCCGATTTCGCTAATAATGCACCGGGGCCTAGGCGATTCAACATTACCACTGCATCATCGAATGATGCAAATGTCGGCATCGATCGCCTCTTTAACGGAAGCCCCCCTTGGTGCAGATAAATTATGAATGAGCCTGTATTCTCCCGGCTCCTTTTTGGGAACTACCCCTAAAACTGCAGCTTGTTCCCTTGAGGGCTCACGAGCGACGAGTGGTGCAGCCTTCAGAGCGCAGGAACAAGAGGACGCCTGCCTGGATTCCCGGGCCTTTTATCTTGCAGCGGGAAGGCGGGGCAGCATCCCCATCCCGCCCAGAAGTGCATGGATTTCCGGGCGAGTGTTAGGACAACCCTTTTCGTCGGCGGGGGCGTGCTCCAACCACGCCACTATGGGCATACCAGCCGGGACACGCCCCCCGCCCGCAAAGGTTTCCCGGGGGATCGGGGCACCCAGCCATACATACGTTCATGATTAAAATAATCACTTGTAATAAACACTCCTCATTGCAGTGATATATTCTGATGTAGCAACGTGAAAAATACTTCTGCGTTTTAAAGAATTGCATTATTTTGAATTTTGGACGACTTTATCATAAATTTGTGTGATGTTTTGTTGCACAATTTAATATGCCGAACATTTATCATGCACGTAATCTTAGAGTCAAACCACACCCTGAGCTCGGCTCAGCTCTCCCTGTTCATTCACTGGCTCACCCACCTCGATACAAAAGGCATTTATATCGAAATACATATTTTGGCATGTGTTTTCATTGCATTTAGATAGCACTTTAGTTCCTTTTTGTCAGGATGCTATCTATATATATATATATATATATATATATATATATATATATATATATATATATATATATATATATATATATATATATATATATATGAAACACGCCCTTCTGCAACAGCAAAGAGGATGAAGCCACACAGGGGAGTCAGGGGAGGTGTCCTTTAATGCACAAAGAACCAGAGTTCAAGCGAATGCATTTCAGCTCACACACGAGCCTTCCTCAGCGCGACGTGGTTCACAGCAGCCTCAGAACAAAGTGACCGGTGAGTATCCGGGTCCCGACCTGCCTGGCAAATAAGTAGTCCGCCCCCAACAGCCACAATGTCATTGGCCGCAGGAAGCATGTGGTACATCATTCAGGGCATCTGGACTGCCACTCCCAGAATGCAGTGCGCTGGTCCGGCACCACATCACAGATTACTTGCACCTTTAAAGTGTCAATCAAAGTCCATATATATATATTTATATAATTATTCTCATATTCTCATGCCACTAAGAAAATCAAACAAACTACTGCAAATATTTATGTTGTATTGTCATGCACAATCCTAATTTCCTGCAGGTTTTCTTCCCAACGGAAAATCTTTCAGGCATATCACTGTTTCCGTCCAAATTGTCCTGTGATGGGCGCTTAGCATGCAGCTTTTATTGTGATGAGTGTTGCAGGGTACCACTGTTGTGTAATTGGGGATGGGGCATGATCTGATAACAGCAGCTTTCATCCCTGCTGCTGCTTTCACACCTTCTCCATGGATCCATTAAGCGTCCTTAGGCAGAAAAGAGGGAGTGAAAAGCGGGCACCTGAAAGGAGAAGCAACGGAAAAAACTAAAAACAGTGGTAGGTATGGCTTTAAACAGACGAGGGGAATGCTTTGCAGTGACTGACTTGAAGGCCAGGCTGGCGTGCAGCAACACCAGCCCAGCCTATAGCAGCTGGCTGGGCGGGCCGGGATGGGGAGGGGGGGGGGGGGGGGGGGGTGGAGGCTGCAGCCAGTTCATCCCAATGGGGTTTCCATTCCTGGGGTTCTTTAACATGTCATCAACTTCCAATCTTAGAGAGGACAAACTTATCTACACTACACCTTTTTAGGCAGTCCTAACGGCTATTTCACTTTCTAATTCTGCAACTGTTCAGGAGGCCTGGGCAGCCCTCTGCAATGAACCACAGCTCTTGCAGTGAAACAATAAAAAAATACAATACACAGGGAAGGCAGTCAGGCATTAACCCCTTCACATTTGGCCCCCACCCCTCAATGCTGAGCCCTTTTTTGGCTATTTGGGGTTGTTCATGCTTAGGCCCCTCAAAATAGTTTGTCCATATAAAGTATCCGCATTAAATATGCGTCTTTTTTTTCCCAACATCCTGAGGAATCGAAAGATAGCCAGGGTTTATTGATTCCCCTGGAGGGGACTGAGAAAACAGGCAAAATATAGCTACATTTTGAGTTTGTAGGGAAATATATGGAAAAAATGCTCCAGATAAAACAGTCTATTTATTTTTAATGTTTTACTAAAAAGGCATCAATAAACAGTTTGCTGTGCCGAAGAAACCATCTTCCCAGATTTCAGAAACATGCAGAATTGAATCAAAAAAGCGAACA
Organism: Lissotriton vulgaris; assembly: GCF_964263255.1. NCBI lineage: Eukaryota > Metazoa > Chordata > Amphibia > Caudata > Salamandridae > Lissotriton > Lissotriton vulgaris. Next base: position 163,712,726 of record NC_141700.1, read on the forward strand.
TTTTTTGGCATTTTAAAAAGAGGTATCCCATTTTTCTTATTCTTTGTGTTTTCAACCTAATTTGAGTTTGTTGTGGAAACCAGTTTGAAACCTAATGGTGATCCTGGAAATCTATAGATTTCTAAAAAGTAGATAAAATTGTGAATTCTGCAAGGTGTGTGAGTAGGGCTGGCGCACAGCGATTTTTGTACTTGAATTGTTCCTTGGTTTTAGGTGCTATACGAGTGATGTCAGGCGTCCCTCGACATCCAATGTAACAGGCTTTGTTGTGGGGTCAGTGGGACACTGGCCCCATCCTAGTATGCACACTGTGTTCCCTCTGTGGTTTGCAAAGGTTTCGGAAAGTATTCTTCAAAAGAAGTTTGTAATCATGATTTTTTATTCATCATTTTTCTTTAGTACGTTATTTGCATATTTTTTAATTCAATCGTCTTTGGTATCATATGGTACAATCCTTATGAGTATCGAGCATCCAATGCATTTCGGGGTATAAAACACCCCTTCATCAGGGAAAGGACTCTGCAAACATAAAATGTATATATCACAAAACATGTAGAAAAACTAACCAAAAAACGCGAGATGCGCATGCATCTGATAACAAAGTGGTGAGGCGTGAGGGCTGTTTACGAGGTGCACCTTTCTGTGACCCTTTTAAACCCAAGTGCGGTGAGCGCTATGCGGGTAATAAACTCTGAGACTGCTTACTTGTACCGTTCACACGTTGTGGTATATTCCTGTATGGGGAAGACGTTAGGGTGCGTATTAGTTGGATGTTTACGGGTACAGTGTATTCGAGCGTGTTAGCACGCGAACCTGACTACAAACTGACCTTAAAGTTTGTGGATGATATCCTGCTTTCTTCGTCGCTGGTTCTGGCGGAACGCCATTGACCGCGATTGCTTTCGTTAAGGTGAGCGTGGTCACGTGGGTTAGTGAAAGGGATGGGACTATCGTTTAAAGGGACAGTTCTGTGTAAACGCGCTTTCCGTGTTAGTAAAACATGCAGTGCACTCTGGGAGTGGTAGTGTTGTCACAACTGGCGAGTCAAGTCAAGGTGAACGGTGGGCTCGTACACAGGGTATTCGAGTAGTGTATAGTAATATCATGTGCAATAAAGCAATATGCAATACTGTCGGCTATAAATTAATGAAAGGGCAATATACAATATTGCCACCCGGAAATTAATAAGAAACAAAATTAAATCAAAAAGTCCTTGATTCGTTCAGGAGTCAGTGACTCAGTCCATGAGCAACTTTTACAAGTAACAAGCAAATTCAATTCTTTCGTTGAGCCCCAGTGGCTTCTGTGTTGAAAGTCTGTAAATCCAAAAGTTTTCTCTTTGAAGTAAAAATTTGGTGTTGTCTCTACCTTCTTGTTTGGCAATGGTTTCCAGTATTATGAATTTCAACTGTGCGATGTTGTGTTTCTCTTCGTGGAAATGGACTGCTAGTGCTGATTTGATGTTCTTAAGGCGAATGTTAGATTTATGCTCTGTGAGCCTAGTTTTGATTTTACGTTCAGTTTTTCCGATGTAGAGTTTTCCACAAGGGCATTTGAGAGCATAAATTACGTTGTTGGTATCGCATGTGGCATTGACTTGAAGTTTAATCTTGTGCCCCTTCATCGGATGGTTGATTGTATTGCCTCTAATGATAGAATTACAGTTTCCGCAATTGTGACATGGTTTTGTGCCAGTGTAGATGGTTTGTTTGATTAACCTTTGACGCACAAGTTCACCTAAGTTGCGTGATCTGGTGTATGCGAACAATGGAGGTTCTTGAAAAATCTGATTGAAATCAGGTTCCAGATTTAATAGTGGCCAATGTTGATGAATGATCTTTTTGAATTTGTTGGTCATGGTTGAAAACTTTGAGACGATCACTAGACGTGTCTGTTGCTTCTTAATGCTAGGTTGTAGCAATTTTTGTCTATCCAGGTTGTTGATCCTCTGTAGGGAATTCTCAATAATGTTTTCTGGATACCCTCTTTTGTGAAACTTCTGTGCCACTTCATTAATCCGTTTTGTTGCATTTTGGGGATTGGATGTAATCCTTTTTGCTCGTGCCATTTGAGAGAAAGGTAGGTGAGTTTTCAAGTTAGATTCGTGGAAACTGCTGTAGTGTAGCATGTTATTTCTATCTGTCGGCTTGGTGTACAAATCTGTTTCGAATTCTGTTCCTTTGATAGAAACTTTGACATCCAGGAAGTTCACACTGGTGTTTGAGATTTCCCAGGTCAATTGTATTCTTTCGTCTGTTTCATTGAATTCCAGCAATCTAGTAAGCAGTTCCTCTTGGGAGCTTTTCCACACGATGAAGATATCATCAATATATCTTGTAAACAGCAGTAGGTGGTCTGTCCAGTTTTTGTTGTTGAGAATATGTTGTTCTTCGAAGTATTGCATAAATATATTCGCATACGCTGGGGCCGCTGAATTGCCCATAGCCATGCCCACGAGTTGCTGATACCACGTATTCTGATGTTTAAAATAACTGTGGTACAACGTGAATATCATCAGTTCCATTAGAAATGTTTGGAACGGTCTTTCAATGTCTGTTTTGAGTAAGGATTATTCTATGGCTTCAATTCCCAAAGAGTGGGGTATTGATGTGTACAGGGAACGTACATCCGCTGTGCATAAGATGAGGTCTTGGTTTGCTTCTAGTTTGAGGTTCGTGAGTTTAGTGATAAAATGTGTCGTATCCTTGGTATATGAGCTCATGTTTTGTACTGTGGGTTGAAGGTATTTATCCAGTAGTTGTCCGATAGGTTCATGTAAACTCCCACATGTCGAGACTATGGGTCTCATAGGTGGATCCATTAAATTTTTGTGAATTTTTGGGACCATTCTTAGGATCGGGCTTCTGGGGTTTGGTTTGGTAAGAAAATTCTTGGTTTTGGTGTTGATTGTGCCCATTTCATGTGCTTTGTCTAGTATCTTGTTAAGATTCTTCATGTATTCCATTGTGGGGTTTATATCCAATTTCATATATGTTGTCGTGTCATTGATGTGTTGTAACACTTTTGATTCATACATAGTTGTGTTCATAATTATCAATGCACCGCCCTTGTCTGCTTTGACACATGTGATGGTTTCATTGTTGGATATTTTCCTCAGTGTTGTTAAGTCCTTTTGGGTGATGTTCTTAGTCTTGGTGCGTTTGGGATTGATTTTATTGAGATCCTGTTTGACTCTATTTTCGAATAGGTCTAATGTTTTGTGGCTTACTGGTGGTTGATATGTGCTGTGTGGTCTTAGTCCTAGCAATTGGTCTGGTTCCACTTGAGTGGTGGGAGGTAAAACATTGTCAAAAAAATGACGAAGTCGGAGTTTCCGCATGAGTTTGAAGAAACTGACTTCCAGTTCCAAAGTGTTAGAGTCAGTCGTAGGTACGAATGTAACAATGTTTTACCTCCCACCACTCAAGTGGAACCAGACCAATTGCTAGGACTAAGACCACACAGCACATATCAACCACCAGTAAGCCACAAAACATTAGACCTATTCGAAAATAGAGTCAAACAGGATCTCAATAAAATCAATCCCAAACGCACCAAGACTAAGAACATCACCCAAAAGGACTTAACAACACTGAGGAAAATATCCAACAATGAAACCATCACATGTGTCAAAGCAGACAAGGGCGGTGCATTGATAATTATGAACACAACTATGTATGAATCAAAAGTGTTACAACACATCAATGACACGACAACATATATGAAATTGGATATAAACCCCACAATGGAATACATGAAGAATCTTAACAAGATACTAGACAAAGCACATGAAATGGGCACAATCAACACCAAAACCAAGAATTTTCTTACCAAACCAAACCCCAGAAGCCCGATCCTAAGAATGGTCCCAAAAATCCACAAAAATTTAATGGATCCACCTATGAGACCCATAGTCTCGACATGTGGGAGTTTACATGAACCTATCGGACAACTACTGGATAAATACCTTCAACCCACAGTACAAAACATGAGCTCATATACCAAGGATACGACACATTTTATCACTAAACTCACGAACCTCAAACTAGAAGCAAACCAAGACCTCATCTTATGCACAGCGGATGTACGTTCCCTGTACACATCAATACCCCACTCTTTGGGAATTGAAGCCATAGAATAATCCTTACTCAAAACAGACATTGAAAGACCGTTCCAAACATTTCTAATGGAACTGATGATATTCACGTTGTACCACAGTTATTTTAAACATCAGAATACGTGGTATCAGCAACTCGTGGGCATGGCTATGGGCAATTCAGCGGCCCCAGCGTATGCGAATATATTTATGCAATACTTCGAAGAACAACATATTCTCAACAACAAAAACTGGACAGACCACCTACTGCTGTTTACAAGATATATTGATGATATCTTCATCGTGTGGAAAAGCTCCCAAGAGGAACTGCTTACTAGATTGCTGGAATTCAATGAAACAGACGAAAGAATACAATTGACCTGGGAAATCTCAAACACCAGTGTGAACTTCCTGGATGTCAAAGTTTCTATCAAAGGAACAGAATTCGAAACAGATTTGTACACCAAGCCGACAGATAGAAATAACATGCTACACTACAGCAGTTTCCACGAATCTAACTTGAAAACTCACCTACCTTTCTCTCAAATGGCACGAGCAAAAAGGATTACATCCAATCCCCAAAATGCAACAAAACGGATTAATGAAGTGGCACAGAAGTTTCACAAAAGAGGGTATCCAGAAAACATTATTGAGAATTCCCTACAGAGGATCAACAACCTGGATAGACAAAAATTGCTACAACCTAGCATTAAGAAGCAACAGACACGTCTAGTGATCGTCTCAAAGTTTTCAACCATGACCAACAAATTCAAAAAGATCATTCATCAACATTGGCCACTATTAAATCTGGAACCTGATTTCAATCAGATTTTTCAAGAACCTCCATTGTTCGCATACACCAGATCACGCAACTTAGGTGAACTTGTGCGTCAAAGGTTAATCAAACAAACCATCTACACTGGCACAAAACCATGTCACAATTGCGGAAACTGTAATTCTATCATTAGAGGCAATACAATCAACCATCCGATGAAGGGGCACAAGATTAAACTTCAAGTCAATGCCACATGCGATACCAACAACGTAATTTATGCTCTCAAATGCCCTTGTGGAAAACTCTACATCGGAAAAACTGAACGTAAAATCAAAACTAGGCTCACAGAGCATAAATCTAACATTCGCCTTAAGAACATCAAATCAGCACTAGCAGTCCATTTCCACGAAGAGAAACACAACATCGCACAGTTGAAATTCATAATACTGGAAACCATTGCCAAACAAGAAGGTAGAGACAACACCAAATTTTTACTTCAAAGAGAAAACTTTTGGATTTACAGACTTTCAACACAGAAGCCACTGGGGCTCAACGAAAGAATTGAATTTGCTTGTTACTTGTAAAAGTTGCTCATGGACTGAGTCACTGACTCCTGAACGAATCAAGGACTTTTTGATTTAATTTTGTTTCTTATTAATTTCCGGGTGGCAATATTGTATATTGCCCTTTCATTAATTTATAGCCGACAGTATTGCATATTGCTTTATTGCACATGATATTACTATACACTACTCGAATACCCTGTGTACGAGCCCACCGTTCACCTTGACTTGACTCGCCAGTTGTGACAACACTACCACTCCCAGAGTGCACTGCATGTTTTACTAACACGGAAAGCGCGTTTACACAGAACTGTCCCTTTAAACGATAGTCCCATCCCTTTCACTAACCCACGTGACCACGCTCACCTTAACGAAAGCAATCGCGGTCAATGGCGTTCCGCCAGAACCAGCGACGAAGAAAGCAGGATATCATCCACAAACTTTAAGGTCAGTTTGTAGTCAGGTTCGCGTGCTAACACGCTCGAATACACTGTACCCGTAAACATCCAACTAATACGCACCCTAACGTCTTCCCCATACAGGAATATACCACAACGTGTGAACGGTACAAGTAAGCAGTCTCAGAGTTTATTACCCGCATAGCGCTCACCGCACTTGGGTTTAAAAGGGTCACAGAAAGGTGCACCTCGTAAACAGCCCTCACGCCTCACCACTTTGTTATCAGATGCATGCGCATCTCGCGTTTTTTGGTTAGTTTTTCTACATGTTTTGTGATATATACATTTTATGTTTGCAGAGTCCTTTCCCTGATGAAGGGGTGTTTTATACCCCGAAATGCATTGGATGCTCGATACTCATAAGGATTGTACCATATGATACCAAAGACGATTGAATTAAAAAATATGCAAATAACGTACTAAAGAAAAATGATGAATAAAAAATCATGATTACAAACTTCTTTTGAAGAATACTTTCCGAAACCTCTGCAAACCACAGAGGGAACACAGTGTGCATACTAGGATGGGGCCAGTGTCCCACTGACCCCACAACAAAGCCCGAATTCTGCAAGGTGTCATATCTGGAGATCCCGCAATGTTTTTCCAAAGAAACTATCTGTTGAAATAAAGAAATATTGACAATGAGGGAGGGGGGGGGGTGGCCATATGTGACATTTTCACCTGTAACTTGTTTGTCTCAATGAACTTCCCTGGTTGTCTAGTTTTAAAAAAAGTGCAGGTTTGCTTGGTTTCCCTAGGGGCAGACGGAGCTAGGGCCGAAAATCCAGAGCTACCCACACTGCAAGAAAAAAAGGGTCATTTTCCAGTGCAAATATGTGATGTGTCTATGTTGCGTTTGGAGTCCTTTCCTGTTGCGGGCACTAGTCCTACCCACACAAGTGAGGTAGCATTTTTATCGTGAGACGTGGGGAAATGATGGTTGGTAGGAAATCTGTGGCTCCCAGCAGAGTCCAGAAATTTCTGTCACAGAAATTTGAGAAAAATGGGTGTTTGTAGCCAAACTTTGAGGTTTGCAGGGGTTTCAGAGTAAAATTACCTAGAGAGACCCATGCAGGGCACACACCTCTGGAATCCCCGGATTGTATAGTTTTCAGGAATGTGCAAATTTGGTAGGGGTCTGCGGGCTGTTGGCACAGACAAGCCCCATAATTCACAGGTACTCAGATTGCAAAAAGATGGGAAAATCTGATATGCCCATGTTGCATTTTAAGCATTTTCCAATCATAGGCGCTAGGGCCCCCAACAAAAATTGGGTTCTGTTTTCATGTGGAAACATGTTGTTTGTCAATTTGTGGATCTCAACAGATTACATACATTTCCAAAACAAAATGTAAATACATGAGTATTCTTAGCTTGTATGTGCTTTTTAGGGCATTATGGGATAGTGAGCATAATCAATGCAAGTTACACCACGCTAGGCACCTCCAGGTGTTTAGTTCGCAAAACAGAAAAAAAGTTCTTACTAAGGGACACATTAACATTTTAGCCAATAGAAAAGTCTTGATCGGTCTAGTGGAGGACTTAACATCTGCCTTGCTGAGACTACTCCGCCCGGCAATTTTAGAAATGACCACCAAGCTGGTGGTCATTTCATAAACATGGTCAGGAACCACTGTCACAGAGGTTCCTGTCAATGCTTTTTTACATTTGATGCATGGCTCCATCAACATGACGGAGGCATCCGTCAAATTTTCAAAAACAAAATCCGAATGTCACATTTTAATTTTGAAAATAAAAAAATGCCCCTCTCACCAAGGGAGCTATCGCTCATGGCGAGGGAGGCATTAGCCCATTACCTTCAGGATTTACTAGGTGGTGACCCGCAGGGAAAACTAATGTGAATGTCTGCCCATCTAAATTAGGTAGGAGGATATAGAGGTCAGCCTCCAACGGCCCTTACTCATTGGGCGTTGGAGAGGTGTTACCATGCTGGAGATGGAGTGGTCTTCACCATGGTTGCACCAATGGTCCATTTGCATATTAATCGGGCAGGCAGACCATTATCTTGGCTGTAAGTATACTCTGTTGCCATTGTGACGGAGTATCCTTACTGCCACAGATATATAAATCTGGCACCAATTTTGTTATGTTAATCCATCACTTATACTCATTGGTTTTGGCATCTCCAGAAATTCTAACTGCAAAGAACAAATACTTGCCACAGTATCTGAATATTGAAACCAAGACTACTGAAGGTGAGTGTTATAACTTGTGTTTCCCTGCTGCTCAGCTAGTATGTATGTCATATGGATTGTTGGATGATTATATCTTAACTAACTAACTTAAATAAAGTAACTTGATCTATCTTACATGAAGTATCCATCTTCTCTTTGAGTACAACAGTGAGCCATAAAGCCACACTAAGGCACCAACCGCTTTACGGGCCACTCATACGCCATTCATGCACCACACACACAACTTTCATACAGCCGCCCATACCTCCGCCATTCAAGTGCCCATCACATTCATAAACTACTGGATGGAATACCCATTAAAAACAACCTCTTAACCAGACATCAACCAACCTGCATACAAACACACCACAAAGAGTCACGGGACAATTTTCCCATCTGTGCGACGAAACACGTGTTGGCTTTTTTGAGGCTAAAGAGTCATACAATTGATCAGAGGAAAAATAAATGATACAAAAAGAAGAAGACAGCTGTTAATCAATGATTGTTATTTGATATTAGCGTGTGCTAGGAATATGGTGCACTTTGTTATGTTGTCTTTGACCACATGTTAGGGAGTAGGGTGGTTCTCTCTGCCTCATTAGCACTGTGCTTTCATATAAATTTGATTAGATCATTTGTGGATTTCTTTTGGGGCACTACTTCCCTACAAATTACCGCCTACCCTTCAGTGTATCGGTGATAAAATGAGTTCAACCCTCTAAATCATGAACCATTAGTTAACCTGCATTTGAATAATGAAATATTTCAGTTTCACAAGGAGTGTAAAGAAATGTAAACACTGATTATCTCACTTGAGAATTCTGCACCTTTGGACCTCAGAAATTCATTTTACTGTAGAGGCACACAGGGGCCATGTTACCTTAATGTGGTGCCCAGTCCAGTTCTGCTCTTTCACCCTCTGAAAGACTTAAAAGGTGCTTTTTCTGGTGAAGGCACATGCTTTGTAATTTATATATGGATTACGTGTTGTCTTCATTTAGTTTTCCTTCTAACTTAGCCTATTTGTGAGATGGTGGTTTGAACATATTTTCCACTATCACAACCAAATGCTACACATGCATTTGTTAGGTTTAGACATTGTTGTTCTGTAGTCTACACTGTTAGTTTCATGGACACATATCAGAATGCTATGTACATGCTTAATTTTTTCCTAATTGGAGACAACTCTTTTACCCAGACTAAGTAATGTTCTGTGTCACTTCTAGAATGAGATCAGGCCAGTGTTTTATTGTTTAAACAGCGTTCGTTGTGAATTCAGGTGAGAGGCACTTCACACTGGAGTTATTATGGAAGCCGCTAAGAGCTGTGATTGTATTGTAGTTCCACAGCCCCTACATTCATTCTAAGAAGGAAGGTAACTGCACAGGAAGATGTGTGTAGGCATGTACACTAAGATGGCGGGCATTTGTTAATGCACTGAGGCCGGCATTCTAAGACACTACACTAAAGTATGAGGTTAGATCATTGCAGTTGGGTCAGGCAGAAGAACACTCCCACCAGGCTCTCACTAGTGTAGGGTTATTAGTGATAGACAGGAGTAATATTATGAACAATTAAAATGGTTTAAGTGTTGTGTTTTCCACATTTTAATAATTCTTATAACAGTTATGGGTCTCCGCTGCCTAATAATCACAGTTCATGTTTAATTACAAGGATTAGATGTTTTCAATAAACATTTGAAAATGTATTACTGTCTCTTCTTTTTATGAAACCTTGGGCATGCGAAAGTGACAAATGAAAGGGTTGGATCTGTTTGCACTAATTCTTTGGGAATAAGAGTGGTTATGTTTGAGGTTGCTGACAGCATCTATAACTTTGGCGGTCTAGGAGTTTAGATGGAGTACTGTGAGCTAGCCGAACCAACATTTCCTAATGATATAAGAAGACTCAGTCCCTCTATTATGAGGTTTTGTTGATTCAATCCAAAGTCCTATCAAATTCATAGGACCCATGTATAGTAATATAGAAGTGCCCCAGAGGCACACAAAGCGAGTACATAAGTATCTGTTGAGGCCCAATGGTGCTCCCGGTAATCCCGAGCCCAGTGCTTAGTAATGAGTTTGTCAAGTTAAAATAAAAATATAAATATGCTTTTCCATTCCTATATGAAAATGAAGGGAACCAAGTCCAAACAAAATGTCACACAATACATTCGGAGCACTTATATTAACAACTTTGCAAGCAAAGTACATATAACAACTTTATTACATGTGTAAACCAAATTATTCAAATACATGTCCTGAAAAATGACACCAGTTTATCTACCACAAATATAAACTGCATTTTCAAATATGCAGTTGGAAAACCTTGCATGTAAACATGAATACAAATATATACGATAAATAACAAATGCCTACTCTCTAGCCTCAACTCAGAAATATATATATATATATATATAATATAAATCACCAAACAAATGAATCTTTTTTCAATACCAAATGTAAGAATATGGAAAGACGATGGAGAAGGGCCTATGCGCCTGGTGCCAAATTTGCCTTTCTGCACGCTAAAAAGGAGTATCATTCTCTTTGTAGGGCTGCTCGTGCACATTATGTTTCCTCAACTATAACTGATGCTAAGAATTGTTCCAATATTTACAACAAGGGGTGGTGAGGGACAGAGTCTCTGAATTAAGCAGAAAGCTCTCACCCAGTAAAAAGATCAGGGCTAGATCCAATGATGCACTGGGCCAGGGACAGACTGATTTGCATATAGCCAGGTTCTGAGCTGGGATGGGGCAGTGAGATAAATAACGGTGATGGATCAAGCCCTGATCTTTGGACTGGGTAAGAGTGGTCTGCTTAACTCAGACACTCTGTTCATCACCACCCCCTTTTCTAAATCAAGAATTGTTCCAAAACACTATTCAAAATGGTAAAAAAAACTATCAGGCTCTGCAACTCAGCCAATTCCCCAGTCTGAATGAAGTGCAATGCAAGGATCTTGCTCAATTTTGTACAAACAAAGTGGAAGCAATATATTCCACTCTGACAGGGAATAAGTCATCTTATTCTGCCTCGTTACTGCCCATTTTTACCCAACCAATTCCTCCACCTGATAGCAAAGATGTGCTTGTTATAAACACCATCACTAAAGTAGAAAATTGGTCACCACTTGATATGACTTCCCTTAAACAGCATCTGGGCTGTTTTAATCTGGTTCCCCATGTGACCTCCTCCCGATTACCGTCCTGCAGCAACTTGAACAGCCTGTACTTACAACCATCATGTAACTTTTAAATGCATCTTTAAAGGAATCCCTCATTCCCTTGGAATGGAAGCATGCAATGGTCATTCAACTATTGAAAAAGTTAAACTCTGACCCTACAGTGTCTTCGAACTATCGGCCAATTTCTTTGCTTCCTGTATTCAGTAGAATTCTGGAGAAGCACATCAATGGACAATTGTCTCAGTTCATTGAAACGAACAGGCTTCATCATCCATCACAATCTGGTTTTCGAACCGGTTACTCCACTAAGACTGCTCTTCTTGGTGTTCCTGAAATGCTACGCCAGAGCTTGGATGCAGGCAACACAGTAGCACTTGTTTTACTGGATCTAAGTGCAGCCTTTGACACAATATCACATGCTATGTTGATAAACGCCTTACAATCCCATAGGGGTTACTGGTTCCGCACTTAGCTGGCTAACTTCTTTTCTCACCTGTCGTACTTTCCAGGTCTTCTCTGCTGCAGCAAACTCCAAGATCCACTCATCTCCTTATGGAGTTCCCCAGGGGTCTATCCTTAGTCCTCTGTTGTTTAATATTTATGTTAGACCCCTGGCAACGATCGTTGAAGAGGCTGGGTTGTCGTTATTTTCATATGCTGACGACACGCAGATCATTTTTTCGCTTTCTGCGGGAAAAGCTTCAGAGCAATCTGCTCTTCAGACTGGGTAAAGTTGCATCATGGATGCACACCAATTTTCTCAAGCTTAATGGTGAAAAAACAGAGGTCTTGGTGCTGGAGAAAGACAAAGAGCTCTGGGGTCCGCAACATTGTCCCATAGAAATGGGTGCGGTGCCGCTACCTTCCCATCATGTTCGCAACCTCAGCTTCATCGTTGACGATTTACTATCTATGCATCAACAAGCTATGAAGGTTGCTGCAACATGTTTCACCATTCTGAAATGACTGAGAAAAATTGTTTGGATGCTACCTAGCCCCACCCAGAGAACCGTAGTCCAGGCTCTTGTTACTTCTAGACTGGACTACGGTAACATCCTCAATCTTGGAGCTAATAAAGATGTAACACGTAAGCTACAGAGGGTACACAACTCCGCTGCCAGATTGCTCTGCCGAATTCCTAGAGCAGCCTCGATTTCTGGCTCCTTAAGGGACCTCCATTGGCTAAGGGATGAAAACCGGATCATGTGTAAAGCTCTGAACTACATGTTCAGAATTAAGCATGGCACGGTTCCCCTGTATGTGCAAAACTTAGCCCACCTCCATTTGCCTTAACGCACCCTTAGATCTACTACTCAGGCTAAATTTCAGATGCCTAGGATTAGACTATCCTGTATGGGCGGCCGTTCTTTCTCCTACTTGGGCCCTGTATTGTGGAATGGTCTTCCGTTGTTGCTTCGTACACAGACTAACTTTATACTTTTCCGCAAGTCACTTAAAACTTGGCTTTTCAATCACTAAGTTCCTTTCCCTTATCTCCTGCTGTTTCTAATGGGCACCGGGAAACCCTTTTAGGTAGCTGTTGCGCCTATATATAAATTTAAAAAAATTAAAAATAAAGAAATAAATACTAACCTTCAAGTTCATTATGAGGAAAACGGATGCAGAGTATCTGTCTGGCAGAGCTCCTGTCATCACAAAAAAGAGTATTGTTCTTTTTCCAAAATAGCTCTTTATTGCAATGCATGGATGGGGATGTCCAAGCACTGCAATGCAGGGATTATCAGCCTGATTCATCAAGCCGAAATCGGCTCGCAAAGGGCCAGATTCTGAGAATCTGGCCCTTTGCAAGCTCTATTTTTGCATTTGGGATTCATCATCCCAAATGCAAAAATCGGTAATAGCGATGTCGCAATTTTGCGAGGAATTACATTTAAGGAATCTCTATTTGAGATTCCTTAAATGCAATTCATCATCCATTAAAAAATTGCGAAATCGCAATTTCGCCCGCTATTTACCGCGAGGTCAAACCTCGTGGTAAATAGCGAACACTTAGAAAAATGCTTTTAAAAGCATTTTTCTAAGTTGCATGTTGCACACACACATGTCCTTTGGACATGTGTGTGCGCAATACCTGTTTCAATTTGCATTTAAGGGGTGCTACAGGGTGTCCTTTGGACACCCCTGGCTCCCTTTAAATCGCTATCTTATTTGCGAATAGCTAATTGCTAATCGCAAATAAGGAATACTCCCTATTCATTCCTATGGGCCTTTTGGCCCATAGGAATGAATGGGAAGTTATTCCTTATTTGCGATTAGCAATTTGCTAATCGCAAATAAGGATTGTGTAGGAATCGCAAATCTTTTTGCGATTCCTACATGAATCCCGTTTTGCGAGTCTGTAATAGCGATTTCTTATGAATCGCTATTATAGACTCGCAACACGGGTCTATGATGAATCAGGCTGATAGTTATATTCTTCCTTCCCTACCACCCAAAAAAAGAAACTACTGGTAGATGACTGCCTGAAGCACTCCCTGTTGGTTGCACAACAACCTTTGGTTGTGTCAATATCAAGAAGCAGGTCATTTTACTGCAGCTACAAGGCTGGAGTGATGCTATATGAAGAGCTGCTCTGTGATTTGGGCCAGAAGCACTGAGAAAAGGATGCTGGAGATCAGTGCAGAGTCTGTAGTGCTAGGTCTTCACCTGGCTCAAAGAGGAACCCTACTGGCTGATGATGGGATTTCCGACGCCTACAATGGCCATTGTACACAAATGTAATGACAAGGCAGGCGCTGGCTGCTTCATGACACAGAGAAATCCCATTTCCTCTGTGCCGCACCACATGGTATCCTGTGAGATGTCTGCCACCATATCCAGTCAAGTACTCACACCTCAGAACAGGGCCACCCAATGAACCTCATGTTGGCCCAATACCAGACCTTAACAAGAGAAGCACTGTTGATGTTCTCCAATTAGGAAGACGGGTGGGAGCCATTTTAATCAATTTATTTTAAAGACAAAGGCAAGCCAACCACCAGGGGACACAGGTTGCAGTGCGTTTACGAAGATCAAAAGCAAATTCAAACTATAACAATCAAAGTGACATGCCAAAGGCTTTGGACATAATGACATTCCAATGCAAGCCATGCACGTGGCTTGGCATGAGTAATTATAACTATAGGATGAAATAATGAAAAATTACATGACTTCTCCTCTTGGTAAAAACAAACAAAATATAATGAAAAAGCTCAAATAAAACAACAAAACAGAATAAACCCCAACAATAATCCACATACAACCTCATACAAAACAAATCTAATACACAAGTACCTTCCCAAAAGCAACAAGGATCTTAATGATACCTTACTAGTTGGACCCTACTCCAAGAACTCCTACAAACAAGCAAGGCATCAATAGATTTATTCTGGCTAAATTAAAATCTCTCATCGTTCTGCTCATTCACACCACTACCTGGACACTTGCCTTTTCCCATTTTTCTCCCAATCTCACTCTGAACCTTGACCAGCCTCATCATTCCACCAATGACAACAATCAACATGACTGCATTCCCATACACTCTGCAGACAACTACATAATTACAAAAATTATTTTCGAATTTCATAACATGACCTGTGTTTTGTATTGACTGCACACACCAATCTTGAATTCCATCACCTTCAGTCCCCGTCATTTTTCGAAGGACAATTTTTGCTTGGCTTGTGCCTCAATAACCTTCTTCACAAATGTGTCAAGGCCCTTAGTAGGTACATCCTGTTAAATCCACTTTGTCATTCATCCCCGACACACTTTGGCGGAGAATTTGTGCCCCCTGAGTAATTTGAAAGGAGTCACTTTAGTTGTTGAGAGAGGTGTAGTGTGATAAAACGCTCCGCCCATCATTTCCTTTGGATTTTCTTTGTTCGCCATAAGTTGGCAGGGTATGCTCAGACGTGAGTCCCTTGCTCACTTTGCCACTGGATTCAAGCAAGCCGGGCTGAAGAAGGCTGAAATGCCAGAAACCGGTCCTCAGTAGCTTGTTTCCGGTCCAGGGAAGATATGGCTTGGCAGTTTGGGTTGGACTGTTCCCATGAGGCACAGGGTCAGACTGATTTCCATATGGCCATGTCTGAACTGGGGTGGCAGAGTGGGCTAAAAAACGGTGATGGATTAAACCCAGATCAGTTGACTGGGGGTGAGTGTTTGTATTGTCAACGCTCCGTCCATCATTTCCTTTGGTTTTTCTGTGTGATAAAACCACAGCATGGATTTTGCAGAATTAATTACTGCACAGCCATTAGATGCATTCCACAACACACGGTTCATATGCTCAACCAACTGGTTGGCTTCTGGATGGTATGATGACCTTTTGAGATGTTTGCTTCCCCCAAATGTATAAATGCACTAACCTCTTTGCTGACAAATTGTACACCATTGTCGGACATATGATTTGAAGAAAAACCTACTTGTATAAACACATCTTTCAAAAAAATCAACAGCGACTCTGGAGCAAGGATCCAAGGATAAGTCTAATAATTGACATCACTAAGGCATATTTGAATTGTGTATGAAGTAAGCTGAAACGGTCTTCCAAATCAATGCTGACTTTTTCTTATGACCTAAGGGCCAATTCAATGGGATGCAAAGTCATACACACTGCCTTCAAACCCTTCTCATAACTATTGCCTACAAAACAATCTCTAACCCAATCATCAATATCACGATCCATATGAGGCCACCAAAACATCTCAGAAATTCTGAATTTGGAGAAGGTTAGGCTTTAATGCCCTGGAGGAATGAGCCTATCACCTCACATGAGAACCCAATCTTCAACCGAAAATTCCTGAGACAGTTTCACAAATGGCTGGCACTCTCCCCCAACATTTATTTGGCCACCCATTCGTTACCAAAGAGACCACTTTATCCAAAATGGGATCCCTTTCTATTTCAGTTCTTCATTCAAGTTCAGAAACAGCAGACATGGATTCTAATCCCACAAATGCAATTAAACTCCTCTCATTGTCTTAATCCTCTGTTTTTTTCAATATGACAACCAGACAGGAGCCATAAGAGATAATCAGCCCTTAAATGTTTACAACCTTAAATACAAGCAATGTCAAAATTGTAGTGCAACCCCATGGTCGTCAACGTAGCAATCCTTGAGGTTTGGCCATTTATCTTATCACAATCAAGGATTGAGACTAGTGGTTTGCCCAAGAAATCCTTTTGCTCAGAGGCAAGGAAGACATTTCTGGATAGCCAACAAGCAAGCAATTCCTTCTCTATAACAGGGAGAAATGTTATTCAGCCCCTCTTAACATATGTGAGGTGTAACCAATGGTGCACTCTTCACCCCTTTTGTTTGCATGATTATAGCCCCTAACCAGAGGTTACCGGCATCAACTCTGATGCAACATTGGAGACTTGGGTCATATGACTTTAAAGCTTTGGGGCTGATTACTGGCACGTTTGATCCCAAGTGAATTGTACATTCATCTTTAACAAACCTGGATATGGTTTAACAGATGTAGCACAGTCATGGATAAA
Organism: Lissotriton vulgaris; assembly: GCF_964263255.1. Lineage (NCBI taxonomy): Eukaryota > Metazoa > Chordata > Amphibia > Caudata > Salamandridae > Lissotriton > Lissotriton vulgaris. The sequence continues at coordinate 163,729,510 of NC_141700.1, forward strand.
ACCAGCAGAAAATTTGCACAGACCAATAAATGACTTCGGACCATTTTTCAAAGGGGGCGGGGGGCATTAACAATTGCTCCTACCAGACCAGGTCTGGGCTCAATACCATCATCCGAGATCATGAGTCATACACATTCCACCAGGTCTTTGAAACATTCATATTTTCCAAATTCAACGACACACCATGCTTCTGCGTTGTCACCAAAACCCTCTGGAGTATGTTATATTTCTGTCACATTGTAGCCTACACATTGACTTCGTCTTGGAGCATAATTACCCCTTTTCTAGTTTTGAACATCTGGTATATAATACTCTGAAAAGCAGAGGCCACTGAGACAGTCTGAACAGCATTCAGCAATATTGGTATGTACCAATCGAAGATATGAGAACAGTTTAATGTCTTGACTCGGGATCCAACATGAACCAATAGTATACAGCAGCCAAACCCAATTTTATAAACCATTGTGAACACCCTATCATGGCTAGTATTTCCATGATCTTGGGCTGAGGATATAAATCCACCCATGTTGCCTTTTTAAGGCTGCATAGGTCGAAACACACCCTTAAATCCCTACTGTGCTTGTGCACTACTACCAAAGGAGAAAGCCATAGATATAATTCAATCAGCTCAATTATCACTATTTCACATAGATCTAACAGTTCCTCTTCAAGGTCTTCTTTAATATAGAATAAAACTCTGGACAATTTATGTTTTATGGGACTAATCCCTTCTTTGACTTTCATTTTATGCTTAAACCCCTTTATGATTACGGACTCCGTTGCAAAAACAGAAGGGAACTTTTTTAAGCAAATCATAAGTGACGACATCACTGGCTAATACAGAGAGCTGATACTTGGCATTGGGTCTCAAAACTTTGTGAAATAATCCTTGACGGACCCAAACAAACCTTTTACTCCCACATACATTTTGACAAAACTTTTCCCATCTCCTGAATTCTAAAACATCTTCAAAAACCAACAAATCAATCTACTTTGTTTATATGACCCAGGTGCACGATCAGGATGTTCTAAAGATCTTCCAGGCCATGTTTCCTCAAAGAAACATTCTGTAATCATTATTATCCAGGCTCCTGAGTCAACAAGCAAAGGTATGCTTCTGTAACCCATTCCTCATCCACATACAGATCAACATATTTGCAGTTATGCCCTTTCACAATCCTATCATTGACACTGACAACCATCATCATCTCTTTTAAATCCTCTTGGATTTTTATCAAAGCAATGTGCCTGGACTGGCATCATTGTTCATCATCCCCTCTCCCCATTTGCCAGACTGATATATTTTGTTAAAGTGTCCCACTCTGCTATATACTCTGCAAGGTACAGTTTTGGCATCATTCCGGGCTTGGTTACCATACCTAAACCATATGTAAGAATGTCTACAAAAAAATGTTTATTCCACTTTTAAAATCATGTGAAATCTTGTCATATTTGCGACATTAACAACGTCAACCCATTTGTTTTCTAATTCCTTTATTGAAGATCGAGATGTTTCTTTGCTTCTGGCAATTCCTATGGGTTCTACTACAGATGCCACTGAGAGAAGCTTTAGCCGAATCCCTATATCGGTACATATACAAATAAATTGATTGAAAACTAGCTGTCCTGTGAAACCTTCAAACTGGAAAGCTGAAATGAGTTGCATTAATGCTGATTTACATTAGTAGATGTCTTCGCCTGACTTTTGTCATCTCTTGAAAACGTTATGATGGAGAACAACTAAGCAAGATTGTACATCAAAGAGTATTTACATTTTCTTTCTCTGAAACACTGTACTCAATCAGACAAATGAGACATCGAGATGTGCCTCAATGGAGTATAATAGACTCTAGATCACTAGGTCTTTCCAACCTTTACAATTAAAATAAAAGTATAGCATGCTGGCCATATTAGGATCAGGCATGTGCCAGCAGCACTTTAAAGATGAGGCATGTAGGAGAGAGTGGTGTTTAGAAGCTGTGGTAGGAGGTGACCACGGCATGGGCTGGTGAGGCCTTAAAGCTGCTGGTTGTAGTTTTCAGAAGTGAGTCTCAGTAGACTGGACCTCAGCAGAACTACTTTTATACTTAATGCAGTCATGATTGGAAGCTGCACTGGCATTAGATCACCAAACAAAACTGAAATGACATTATGCAACCATCTCCAATTTGCCATTGGATGATCCAGCAAATTAGTGACAGTCTATCCAAGCAATGGCGGGTAACTACTAGCAAGAACAAGCCAATGGCTGAAGAGGACAGATACAGACCCCCCTTTCAGATGGCTGCATGTTGTTTTGTATGGTGTGTTATTGTTGGGTATATGTAAGTGTGACAAGAGGTCTGCACACATTTCTCTGCAGTTTAGCTATGCAACCATAATAACCCACCCCCAGTTATATACAGATGTACTTCAGAAATCTCCTTTACCCACTACCTCCACCTGTGATAACCAATGAGTACAGCTGTGCTCAGTGGATACTAGGCATGGACACAAGGGACATTTCCCCCCGTTTTCACCAGCAAAGGAGGAAGAAGCAGTGTAGACCCAACCCCCAAACCCTTGGCTACAACATACTGATAGGAAAAAAACACATAAAAATGAATATTGTTCGTACAGCAGCTTAAAAAATCGATGAATTCCGGAACATCAAAATTCTTTTCTACAGTTAGAAAAGCAGACACATGAGTAACAAAACGTTTTCATGCACAGCACACTTGAAGCACTAGACTAATTATTTAAGCTGACGCAATACTCTGCTGTACATTACATTTGGCGACTTTGCTTTCCTTTTTTCAAAAAACATATTTTATTAATTTTGCAGGTGTTACAGTGTCATTGGCCAAGTGGCTCACCGTGAAGTTTAGTAATTTCTATCCTCTCCAACATAGAACCATGCACAGTCTCGTCCACCATCCCCTCATTTCCCCATTTATCCTCCTCGACCCGGGTTCACCAATACCACAGTGCCTCTTCTGCCCCTTAGAGTACATTCCTGGGCAGTAGGCTGCCGCTCACTGTAGCTTGACGACCACCAATAGTTCATCTCAGGCCTTGGTGCAGTCCATCGCCCAGTTGGTGTCCTCTGTTTATGTTCCATCTCCTTGGTGGCCTGGGCTGATCTTCCTCCACCTCCTCGCTATCCCAGATTTACCCAAACTTTTTGGGACATCCTCTGCCCTTCTATACTAGCGTTTTTATTGCTCTGCACCTATCTATTTCTGTTACCCTGTCCAGCATTTGTAGTTGGTCTGGTCCCCCCAGGGCACGAGTCGGGAGTACACGTGAAAGGACGGCGTCCCTCCACTATTTTAACAGGGTGAACGCCGTCCACCCTGCCAAGAATTTGGGCCGCACTGAATAATGTGCTGAACTTGTCTCGGTGTAATTTCCAAACACCAGGACACTTTCAGCAGCGCCTGCACGTTGCCTGCTTTCCATCTGCAACAAGCAGCAACAAGCAACAACGTGCAGGCGGGGACGGGCTTTCTTATTTCTGACTCCTGCTGGGCCCATAACAAAGGCCGAATCTGAGGGGTCATCAGGCCTCCTTTTGTTCTAGTCTCCTGGCTGGGAGCAGTCAGGAGCCTTACACCTAGAAGTAAATGCAACAGAGGGGAAACAAAAGTTAGCACTTCACACATATTTAAGAGAGGCAGCTTTTCACTTTGTTCTGGCTGTTTACTAGATATGCATGCACTGTACGAATGTCAGATGTGTTTGTCTCTCCCAGTATTCACACAAAATAAATGTCATTTAGATAGCACATACTACCCCTTTGGAGGCGTTGAAATAATTTAAGTACCACTATTTTTTTCTTGTATAGCGCTACTTATCCCAAAGCAGAGGGTCAGAGTGCGTCACATCACAAATACATATTAAAGTCGTGGCTTGTGATGCCACTTCCTAGGATGTCAATTCCTGTAATGCCACCTGCATTGTCATGTGCCGGGATGTCATGTGCTGTGATGTCATGTTTCATGATGTCACGAGCAGTGAGTAGGTTAGTGCCCCCACTTCTTTTTTTAGGACTTGTGCCCTGGCTCTCCCCCACTTTCATTGTTAGCTGTCAGTAGGCCCAGATTGATCAATTTCTTATGGTGTGATATAATATCTTTAGCCCTGCATACTCCCAGTAGTATTTTATTTTCCTTTTTTGATAATAAAATACAGTCACAATTTTCAGCCTTCAAGCCAGAGGGCAGATTCATTAAGACTTTGCACCACTGCAAAGTCACTCAAAGCAGTGCAAAGTCTTGATAAAGTATTTACTTTCCAGCACAACACATTCTGTGTGCTGTAAACTTTTCCTTACAGTAGTGCAAACAGAGCATTACATTACTTAATCATACTTTGTACCACGTAGGCGTTCCATGGATGGCACTTTGGCATTCCAATGCTACCACCAATGGTTTTTAGGTCGAGTAATTTTAATTACTCGAAACCTATTACATCTGAACCAAAGTCTCTTAAACCAGCCGGATTTCCTACAATGCATGTTGTGCAGTGAACATGAAGCTTCCCCAGGCACATGCTTGGCCTCGCAGACCACCATCAAAGGCTTCTGCTCCCCCTTACTCACACCCCATCCCCATATGCTCCTTTCCTCCCTCCCACTCGCTTGCACCCCCATCCCGCCCCACCAGGCTCTTGCAGCGCAACGCTTCACCAGCGCTTCCCTCCCACTCGCTCACTCAACTTCTCCCTCGCCCCCCACACCATCCGACTTGTTTTTCGTGTTCTCTTTCCCTTTCAGGCACCCGTACTCACTGCACCTCCAGCAGCCTTCTCCCTCTGTCTACTCTACAGCCGTCACCAGCAGAACAGCCCCTCCTTCCTCGCCAGCGCTCCCCTTCTCCCCTTCTCCCCCCACCCGACTTGTTTTTCCTCATTATTGAACGAAAGCCCCTTGAAAGACGTGCATTCTGGAATTGTGCTGTTCAAAAACCTCTCCTGTTTGGTTTAATTTATTATAGTGTTGCCTATAGGTGTGATTGCTATATTTTAATGTTCTTTGTTCTCTCCTTTTCCTGTTCGCTTCGTCTTAAAATGTACCATTTGATTTTTTGTTCATCTTTTATGTATGATGATATTTGTATGATGAACATATACTGTTTATATTTGTAATGCCAACTGAAAAAATAAAATCAAGGCCATATAGTCAGCATAACAACTGACTTCTTAGTTCACTAATGTCATTATCGTCTAGTCGGAGATCATGAGTGTTTTGAACTTCATGTTTAAAATGAAATTTTTTTCATTAATTCTTCTCAGAGTTTGTGATATGCTTCACCGACGTGTTTTAGATTTCTGAAGAGACTTTAGCATATGTTTAAATGGCGTTTGTTGCACGACTTACATGCCGGAGATTTTCATGCCTCAGGTCGTGTACGGGCTGTAGATAGTGGCGTGACTGGATGTGGCGTAAGGGCCAGAGCGGCCGACATTGCAGCTGTGGGACCAGGTTTGAGTCTCCGGATTGGCTCAACATCTTGTGAAAATTGGCAAATCACTTATCTCCCCAAGCCTACCAAAAATGACTGTGTAAGATAACTGGTGCTTATGTAAAGCGCTTCAATACCTTCGGGTCGAGTTCGCGCAATATAAAACTGCCACCCTCCCACAAAAAAATCCTCTACATTCCTTTTTTTTTAAACTTGGAAGTGACACCCGATGTGGAAGGGCGGGAGGCAGAGGAGGGGCTGGTTGTGATGAAGGTCAGTAGCAAAACCTCTCAGTTTGAGTTAAAAACATACAACCGGCTCATGATAAACACATTTTATCTCAGCGGTTCCCGCGCTACGTGCGGCCACTTTTATGACGAGCGCTCCCTGCTGACTGACCCGCCTATTACAAGCGCTCACTGCGGCTTCTGTGGGAAAACCAAAGCGCTCGCGGACTGGAACGCGGCCCGAGATAAAACTAGATAAACAGACGTGGTTTCACGTCCTGCTTTGTGCATTTCTCGCTCTAATCCGAGCCAATTGCCACTACACCAGCACTTCCCTCCGATACATCTGCAGCTCCACTTTTCACTCGCTTACATTACCTGCAGCCCCACATCTAGGCTGCACAGATGTTTTCGTTTATTGTACAAAGGGGTATTTATTCACTAGGCAACTGGTGCCTTGAAAATAAATTAACTCCCAAGGACACCCAGGGATTTATTTCTAGGTTCCAAGGCATGCGTAGGGCCATCCTGCGTTAAAAGCACATATGCAGACAGTGATCACTCAGCACCACTCAACGCCACAGCACCATTCAACGCCACAGCACCACTCAACACCACAGCATCACTCAGCACCCCAGAATCACTCAGCACCACTGAATGCCACAGCACCCCTCAACGCAACAGCACCACTCAACGCAACAGCACCACTCAACGCAACAGCACCACTCAACGCAACAGCACCACTCAACGCCACAGCACCACTCAACGCCACAGCACCACTCAACGCCACAGCACCACTCAACGCCACAGCACCACTCAACGCCACAGCACCACTCAACGCCACAGCACCACTCAAAGCAACAGCATTACTCAACGCAACAGCATCACTCAACGCAACAGCATCACTCAACGCAACAGCATCACTCAGCGCCACAGCATCACTCAGCGCCACAGCATCACTCAGCACCACAGCATCACTCAGCGCCACAGCATCACTCAGCGCCACAGCACCACTCAGCGCCACAGCACCACTCAACGCCACAGCATCACTCAAAGCCACAGCATCACTCAAAGCCACAGCATCACTCAGCACCACTGAATGCCACAGCACCCCTCAACACCACAGCACCCTCAAAGCCACAGCACCACTCAATGCCACAGCACCCCTCAACGCCACAGCACCCCTCAGCGCCACAGCACCCCTCAGCGCCACAAAATCACTCAGCACCACTGAATGCCACAGCACCCCTCAACGCCAAAGCACCACTCAATGCCACAGCATCACTCAACACCACAGCATCCCTCAACACCACAGCATTACTCAACGCCACAACCTCACTCAATGCCACAGCCTCACTCAATGCAACAGCATCACTCAACGTCACAGCCTCACTCAATGCACACAGCATCACTCAACGCCACAGCACCACTCAACGCCACAGCACCACTCAAGGCCACAGCACCACTCAATGCCACAGCACCACTCAATGCCACAGCACCACTCAACGCAACAGCACCACTCAATGCAACAGCATTACTCAACGCCACAGCATCACTCAGTGTCACAGCACCACTCAGCGCGACAGCATCACTCAGCACCACTGAATGCCACAGCACCCCTCAACACCACATTACTCTCAAAGCCACAGCATCACTCAATGCCACAGCACCACTCAACGCCACAGCACCACTCAACGCCACAGCACCACTCAACGCCACAGCACCACTCAACGCCACAGCACCACTCAACGCCACAGCACCACTCAATGCCACAGCACCACTCAATGCCACAGCACCACTCAACGCCACAGCACCCCTCAATGCCACAGAATCACTCAGCACCACTGAATGCCACAGCACCCCTCAACGCCAAAGCACCACTCAACGCCACAGAATCACTCAGCACCACTGAATGCCACAGCACCCCTCAACGCCAAAGCACCACTCAACGCCACAGCATCACTCAATACCACAGCATCACTGAACACCACATTATCACTCAACACCACAGCATTACTCAACGCCACAGCCTCACTCAATGCCACAGCACCACTCAATGCCACAGCATCACTCAGCATCACTCAATGCCACAGCATCAATCAGCACCACTGAACGCCACAGCATCACTCAGCACCACTCAACGCCACAGCATCACTCAGCACCACTGAAGGCCATAGCATCACTCAGCACCACTGAAGGCCACAGCATCACTCAGCACCACTGAACGTCACAGCATCACTCTGTGCAACCATTCAACAACAACTGGTTCTAATATGTTCTCTCAATGTTTCAAGCTTTATTACAAATGTCACAAAAAGGTGTTAATATTTCACTGCTGTTCTTGGATTTTCATCACAATAAAATACAATGAACATAATCTTCCCAAAAGTTATTTACAAAAGTTTAAGCTATTGCCATTATAAATTACAATAACTTATTTAAGTATTAATTATTAAAAAAATTAAAAGCCATTGTTAATTGTAATATTAATACATCTAAGTCATGTAAATACAACACATATTGCATTACAAATGCTATAGTTGTCATGTTTGCGAAAGTTAAAACTATTGGCATTGTAAATGACAAAGCTATTAATTTCGCTATTTTCAAAACCAACACATGAATGAAATATTTGTCATTTACAATACCAATAGCTCAAACTTTCCTAATGCGAGACCTATTGCAATTCAAATGCTTGTTGACACAAAGCCAGATCTACAAAGTTTGGCAGAGCGGACTTTGCATAAAAAATAACACCTCTTTGACAAAGGTTAAGTAGCCAAAATTATTTTTTTTCCCCTTCCACTTCATTCATCGCATGTGTGCTGCGCTAAAACAACACACATCCAAAGTATAACATGTAAATAAAAGTGTTTCAGTGTAGGACTTACTATTGGAAAGGTATCCTTCCAGTACAAAACCTATGCTAGACATCAAGCACACATCTATGCACTAAAGTGAGTGGTACTAGGCAGCTTTAAAGAGCGTCCGCACAGGGCGAAGAGATCTAAAGGCCTTATATAGTAAATATGGTCTTGCGCTGCTTTCTTCCCCCCAGTGCAATGCAGTGCAACAGCTTTGTTTTCACCTCTAAATATTAGACAAAATGTAAATATTTTGTGTGCAATGTAACGGGTGCTCATGTAAAGCACTCCAATTACAGTAGGGTCGGGTACGCGCTATATTAAACTGCAACAAAAAAAAAATAAGCTTCATAATTATGATCCTGTAAAAAATCGATTTGTGTGCTCGCTGCTATTAGTGAATTGTGGTCTGTGAATTATGGTCTGTGAATCGTGCCCTGTTTTCTAAACGTCCTCCTATCCTAAACCCAGTATTCAGACATTAGGGGTGTCTTCTCTCAGAGGCGTTGTGATAACCCCGCATTACAGTACAGTGGGGTTGGGTTTTTAATGGGCTTCTTCTGTCTTCAACTCAGCATACAAAAGTTTATAATTAACCAAAGAAAGATGGGTTGATAAAAAAGGGAAAGTAGGATTTAGGTTAATAGGAAGACTGAGTGAAAGGATGCCTATGTGTAAAAGGATGGGTGAATGAAATAATGCATGGTGTGACAGTGTGGGTGAAAGGGTGGATGGGTGAAAGGATGCATGGGGAAACGAATTTGTGGGGCATGGGTGTAAAGGATGTGTGGGAGAAAGGATAGGTGAAAGGGTGGATGGGTGAAACGATGTGTGGGTGGGTGAAAAAATGGGTGGATGGGTGAAAAGATGTGTGGGTGGGTGAAAGACGAGCTGAAAGGGTGGATGGGTGTGAGGATGAGTGTATCGGAAGGGTGGAGTGCTGAAAGAATGCTTGGGTGAAAGAGTAGATGGGTGAAAGGATGCATGAGTGGGTGATTAGGTAAAAGGATGTGTGGGTGAAAAGGATGTGTGGGTGAAAAGGTAGATGGGTGAAAGGATGCATGAATGGATGAACGGATGTGTGGGTTGATGAATGGGGGAAAGTATGAGTTGGTCATGGATGCATATCTGAAAGGATAGAAGGGTGAAAGGGTGGATGAAAGTGTTAATGGATAGATGAATGGAATAATGAAAGACTGAATGATGGATGGCAGAAAGTAAAGGTGAAATGGTGGATATCAGGAGATGGATGAAAGTATGCATGGATAGATGTTTGGATAGAAAAAGCAAGGGAGCTCTTCTAGGGAAGGATAAGTTCACTTGCTTCGCTTTCTTGGTGCCATCAGAGCTTTGGATCAAAGTGGGGGGGGGGGGGGGGGTATTTTTATTTTCTGCCTGTCCCTTGTCTACTCTGCTCCTCCCCCTCCTCCTGCATTGCAGAATGAGAGAAGCTAAAGAAAGCCAGTTCATTCATTGCATGTGTGCTGCACTAAACAGCAAACATTCAAAGTTTAAAACGTAAATAAAAGTGTTTAAGCGTAGGACTTACTACTGGAAAGGTATCCTTCCAGTACAAAACCTATGCTAGACATCAAGCACATATCTTTGCACTAAAGTGCGTGGTACTAGGCAGCTTTAAAGAGCGTCAGCACAGGGGAAGAGAACAGGAGGCCTTGTATAGTAAATATGGTCTTGCGCTGCTTTCTTCCCCCCAGTGCAATGCAGTGCAACAACTTTGTTTGCGCCCCTAAATATTAGGCAAAATATAAATATTTCTTGTGCAATGTAACTGGTGCTCATGTAAAGCACTCCAATACATTAGGGTCGGGTTTGCCCCATATAAAACTGCAACAACAAAAAAATGGAGCTCCATAATTATGATCCTGTAGAAACTCGATTTGTGTGCTCGCTATTAGTAGTGAATTGTGGTCTGTGAATCGGGCCCTGTTTTCTAAACTGCCTCCTATCCTAAATCAAGTATTCAGACATTAGGGGTGTCTTCTCTCAGGGGCGTTGGGAAACCCCTGCTTTACAGTACAGTCTTCAACCGGCAGGCAGAATCATATAATTAACCAAAGAAAGCTGGGTTGATCGAAAAAGGGAACGAAGGATGGAAGGTTAATAGGAAGACTGAGTGAAAGGATGCATTATTTTTAAATGGTGGGTGAATGAAAATGCATGGGGTGACAGGATGGGTTAAAGGGTGGAATGGTGAAAGGATGCATGGGAAAAAGGATGTGTGTGGAAAAGGATGTGTGTGGAAAAAGGATGTGTGGGAAAAAGGATGGTTGAAAGGGTGGATGGGTGAGTGAAAGAATTGGTGAAAGGGTGGATAGGTATAAGGATGCATGGGTGGGTGGATGAAAGGATGCATTGTTGGGTGAAATAATGGGTGAAGGGGTAGATGGTTGAAAGGATTTGTGTGTTGGAAAAGGGATGGGTGAAAAGATGCCTGAATAGGTGAAAGGATGGATGGGTGAAAGGATGCATGGGTGAGTGAAACGATGGGTGACAGGATGCGTGAGTGAAAGGATGAGTGAAAGGGTAGATGGGTGAAAGGATGTGGGGGTGGGGGAAAAATGGGTGGATGTGTGAAAAGATGCGTGGGTGGGTGAAAGGGTAGATGGGTGTGAGGATGAGTGGAAGGATGGGTGGATTGCTGAAAGAATGCTTGGGTGAGAGAGTAGATGGGTCAAAGGATGCATGGGCGTGAAAGGATGCTTGGGTCGGTGAATAGGTGAAAGGATGTGTGGGTGAAACGGTAGATGGGTGAAAAGATGGATGAATGGATGAACTGATGTGTGGGTGGATGAATGGGGAAAGTATGTGTCGGTCATGGATGAATAGATGAAAGGATAGATGGGTGAAAGGATGGATGAAAGTGTTCATGGATAGATGAATGGAATGGTTAAAGACTGAATGATGGATGACCGAAAGTAAAGGTGAAATGGTGGATATCAGGAGATGGATGAAAGGGTGAAAGGATGCATGGATAGATGTTTGGATGGAAGAAACAAAGGAGCTCCTCTTGGGAAGGAAGAGTTCACTTGCTTCGCTGTCTTGGTGCCATCAGAGCTTTGGCTCAAAGTGGGGGGTATTTTTATTTTCTGCCTGTTCCATGTCTTCTCTGCTCCTCCTCCTACTGCATTGCAGAATGAGAGAAGCTAAAGAAAGCCAGTGAGGCAAAAAGTGAAACTTCACTGACGCTCTGACTTTTGGGAAGGAGATAGGTTGAATCGAAAATAAATAAAAGGAAACAAGCACAAGTTGAGCCTTGCCCTTTTCCATAAGTCAGAACGTTGGATGTAAAGCTCCACACTACGGCAATCGAATATGTTAGGAAGTTTAACTGTTGTGATAAAGGGTCTCAATTTGCAAAATTCCAGATACAAAGGCATCTTTAATGACTGTGTCCAGATGAAATGTTTGCTTCAGCAAAGTGATTTCATTTAGCAGCTGTTGCTTTGCCTGTCTCTGCCTCTGGTCAGAATAGACTCGGCGAAGAGTGAGAAAGATGAGGTTTCAACGTCTGCGGATATCTGCTAAAGTTTTAACATTCATCTACTGGCGATCCAAAGAAATGTACCAATCAAAGCAAAACGGCCACAGCAGCCAGGCTGTGAAGAAACGACCAATCACTTGGGACTCTACTGTAGGGCTCTTGTTATTTTGAAATCTAGGCAGTAGCTTCCTTTGCTTGGTTTGTTGAGCCAAAGAAATATAACCCAGGCGATAAACCGCTTTGAATTAATGTTTGATGTTTTGGTGTTATACTGTCATCTAGCGAGTTTGGTTCGCGTGTGCACGTAATACATTTCCGTATTATTTTGCCGCCTATCTATTCCAATCCAGGCAATACGAGCCTGTAGCTTGTTGTATCTAAGGAAGTATACAGTTAAGGCACATTGAACAGATTATTCATGGCAAAAATTACTGGAAGTTTTGGTGCATTTTTACTCCCCACAAAATGATTTAGTAACCGTGCCATAAGCCACAAAGACGCCCCCTCAATGCTGTTATACCTTTTGGTGACGTGTCTAACCCAGGAATTCGTATCGACCTTAGATGGATGAAAGGCTGAGTGGATTTGCCAGGATTTAAATCTGATTTAGAGGCTGCATCCAGATATCTATAATAGGGACATTAACGTATACTATTTGAGCATAGAGTGTACTTAGAAACAACAGAAACGCAAGAATTAAGCGCTATATCTATTATTTTCTTATTTTAATTTGCGGCTCTTTGAAAATAGCTCAGTGGCAAATATCTTTACCGTATTGGAAATATATAGTGACATTACCTGTATACTTCCCCCCTCCAAAAAATTATCTGTTCTGTCTTGTTCCTACTCCAACACCATGTCCCTGTCGTCTACCTCTGTGCTTGTGAATGTGTGAACACTGAAATGTTTTTCCTACAGAAAATGATTGGCTTTACCAATGTTTATTTAACTAGAGAAGAAAAGCATACATACAACGTCACCTGAAATTCAGTGTGCACATGCTGCAGTATTGCTTTTTATAAGAAGAGTCATCCAGCCTCTTCACTCCATTGAGAGCACAGTCACCCAAGCCCTCATCACCAGCCGCCTGGACTACGGCACCCCCCTCGATGTGGGCATCCCCTCACAACTACTGTATAGACTGCAAACCATCCAAAACACGGCATCTAGGGTCATCCTTGGCCTCCCGAGGGGAGCTCACATCACTGCACACCTCACAGTGCTCCACTGACTCCCCTTCCAAAAATGGTGCCAGTTCAAACTTCTCACCCACCCCTACAAGGCCCTACAAAACAAAAGACCAGCCTACCTGAACAACAGACTGAACTTACCCCGACCCAGCAGACAACTACACTCAACCTCACTCTCCCATATTGTTCCCTTCCACAAAAGCAGACGTGTTACCTGGCAACTAAGACCTGGAGTAGCCTTCCATTTCCACCTCCAGAGTGCACCCACTCTACAGAAGTTCAGAGGCGGCCTAAAAACCTGATTGCTAGACGGACAACTCCCAGCAGCAGCACCTCCATCTCTCCCCCCAGTGCCTGAATATCCACATGGGTGACAAGCAGTGCTCTACAAATTAGTGATTGATTGATTCTGCACTTCCCCCCTGCCACCACCCCTCCCTCCCCAAAATGGGCCTGACTATTTTTCACAAATCAGCTCTACTGCTGAGGCTAAAATTATAAGGCCGCGTTTAGATCTGGTCATCTTCATTTGACTACGACACATTTGCCACATATACCATCAAATGAAGAGTGGCACCCTGTATAGACCGGGGCCCAGGGCAACTTGTCTCAACTGCACCGCCATGTCCTCTCCCCCTCACTACCAAAACCAGGCTCTACCCATGGTGGTCCTGCAATTCCTTTCAAAATGTGGTGAAAGACCCCTATATTTTCACTTAGGATGGCTGCTTCATAAACTTACAAATGTTATGGACTGAAGAGCACACACTCTCCCCCTCCACTGTTATGGTCTGTCGGGTCCAGACCCCTCCCCCACCTCTTACTTGTACTCTTTCTCATCCCAGTCTTTACATTATGATGGTGTTTCATGTCAAGGCAACAGTGGCAATATTAAGACAAGGCCATGTACAGCAGCAGACCAGCTCCTTGTCCAGGTGGTAAACTATTGCAGTTGCCCAAAGCTAAGCATATCAGAACACTACAGATAAGAACATTTCCAAAGAAGTACTGTATGTCATACAACAAGGCAGGCATAACACACATCCACTCTTCACAAACAAACCACACAAGGCAAGACAGACAAATACACCACCAGGCAACACAAAAACAATCAATTTAACCCAAATCAAGAACATACCAAAGGTAAAGAAATGAGAATACAACTAAGAATACTAGGGAAGCCTTCCACCAGACCCCGCTAAAAAAGTCTTTGGACCAAACTATGGGCTCTACAAGGGCCCCAACAGCGCTGGAATGCCTGGCTTCTCCTTGGGGGTGCCCAGGAGTGGACATTTCACAGGGAAAGGCCAGGAAGGGTTCCACAGCGGTATGCGTACAGTGCCAGGAAACCCCGGTTGGGGTATAAGTGCGCTTTACAAGTACAAATTCATTTCATTTCTTCACTCCTGAAGACTTGTAAAAAAACTTTTTTAGCCCCCTTCCTTTGCCCAGGCATCCTTGTGCTCCATGAACCCTTCTTGCCTCCTCGTGCCTGAAAAGATACAGCTCCCAAGGTGCAGTATATTCCTCTATGCCACCAACATGGCTGTAAACCCTCATTCACATTGGTCCTGCTTGTTAATGCCAGTCTAAGAACTCTCTTCACGCCTATTAGCTCTTTTCCACTAAGGTATTATTTACCCAGTGGTTAATACAGACTTTCTCCCTTATGTTCAACTAGGCCAGCTCTAGGGTGGTGCGACCGGTACCACCACACTGGGTGCTGATGTCAGGGGGGGGGGGGGGGGGCGTGTTTGCAAGTTTATTTTGGTTTTAAAAGCACCTGCTGCCGTGTTCCTTACATCCAGCAATTTCCAGGCAACAATAAAAATGTCAAGATAACTCCGGTGATTAATGTTCTTTCTGGAGAAAGATCGAGTTTTGTCTATTTGATATTTTGACTGATTATAAAATAGCTCAGAGGATTACTGTGCCTGCTGCAGAGAGCACGTAACATGCAGATCACAAACGGTCTATAATTTAAATAGGTCAGTCGGTTACTGCTTTTCTAAGAGACATCATTTTGTTACTTGCAGCTTATAAGTTAAAATCCCAATGTAAAGCAGTGAATTATTAGCTGTCATCAAAGAACTGCATGCACACTGCAAAGTATAGATTCGAGCATAGATTAACGTTGCAAAAAGGGTTAATTTGGGTAGAAATAGATTCTTATCATTAAAGAGAACCCCCAACTATGGTGTTCTGTATTGAATTCTGAGTTTGTGCTTCTCCAGACCAAGCACTCTTAAACTTTCCTGCCTACCAGTAAAGATGACATTTGACTCTTACACCTTGTAAGCCTCTTTCTTATGTAACATTTCCTATACACTGATTTACACACGTATGATTGATTGTCATTGTGCAATGTGTGTGTGATGCAAAGTGCTCTGACGCCCTACACTGCTGTGAGTGGTGCTATATAACTAATTAAATGCAGCTGAAAGAGAGTGGTTATGGAGACTTGAGGGGCACTGTTAAAGGGTGGTGGGGAGGGAATCCGTGGTGGAGGTGGTCATGGGGGCGCCAACAAACATTGTCGCACCGGGCGCTACCAGAGCTAAAACCGGCTTTGATGTTCAACCCTGTACTTTCAAGACAAAGACAACCTGCACACCCCGTTATCGGATGACGTAACCCTTGGTGCCCACACACGAGCAGACAGTGACCCCACACCCTTAAACCCGGACTTGGTACTAGATCAGACACAAACGAATCCTCTACCCGCAAAATGGTGAATTACACCAAATGCATGCTTTCCTCCCAGAGCCGTGAACGGTCACAGGAAGTTTAACCCCTAGCCTGCCCGAAGGGAAATCCGAAACCCCATCAAAAACCAGAAATTGTTTCCTGCAATTGAAAACCTTAGCATCCGCAGTACACTCTCTGCAGTTTGTAACCTACAACTCCACATTCCCAGTCATTCACGGCCACCAAACACATTCTCTTTAAAACGTATTATGCATCAGGTGACACTTATGATGGAAGGTCTTCAAATCGGGGTCTAGTGGCCCCCGGTGTGATAACGTCTGTACATAACTTCATCTCCAGTACAGACAACTCTACACTTATTTGGACGGATGACTCCATATCTTCAATTAAATTCCTCTCACCAGGCCAAGCATTGCATACATATTTAAAGAGGTTACCAAGTAATTGATCCTGACTAAGCTCAGACATCCATTCATCCATCCCTCCTCAGTAAAGTTATCCCTGTTAGATTCATGTAGATCAGTCAAAAACATTCCACATCTGCACACTCGGTTTCAGGCTTCATCGCCTTCTGAGAAGAAAGTCTTGACATACAATTAGCTGGTTTGCTGTTTGACCCTGGAATGTATTTTATAGTAAAATCATGTTCAATTAGTTTAGCTCTCAACAGGACAATCCGTGCAGTCAAATCTGATGAATTCCAGTTTGCTCTCCTTAATATAAATGTAAGTGATTTGTGGCCAGTGTTAATGAAAATAAACCTCTCCTGCTTAAGGTACCCTCTGCCCTTCTGCACCTTAACCCTCGACCAATTTTGTACAAGCCTTGAAAAAAAAAACTCATACTTCGGTTTGAAACACGTCTGCGGTGTTATAAATATATTGATATAATGTATTTAATATATCCACAAAAAATTAATTTAACAGCACACCATCATCAACATTTGTACTTGTACCTTTGAAGCCATGTCATAAGGTGTACAGAATTCGCCTGGCATCCATAATAATAGATTTCTATATATTAGGACATTGGCCTGTTTTCGGATCTATAAATACCCAAGACCCCTTTTTATAGGATTGGACGCAGCTTTGGCTGTGCTGGCTGAATGAAAGTATCTCGCCTCAAGTGCCAAGGCACCTCACATCGGACAGGGGTGCATCTGGGAAGCAGAGCCACCGTGAGGAGAAAATGGGACAGTTATTGAAAATTGAAAAATATTGAAAATGACTTTCATAGTTCCTCCTTCTTGACTCTTTGAGATTGCAACTCATTAAGTGAAACACCAGCATCACAGTCTTCATCAAGATAAGTTGTAAGAGATATATTTGGAAAGCACCCTTGCCCCCTCATGTACTGGTGTTATTCAGGCTCAGATGACAAAGTAGTTCATGAAGAGAAGAAGGACGATGATCAGGATACCATTCAACATCTTCATACCCAGAACCCCTAGAAACAATGTTGCCCTGTGTTGGACAGGCCACATGAAGGGCCGCTCTCCCCCGGCTCAACCAGGCCCGAGCCCAGTCACGCAAGTACCACACACCACCATTGCACGTCCTCCGTCCCCTCAGGGACCCCTGCCCTCGAACATGTTAACCTCGTGGGTCCGATCCACTGCCGGCCCACGCGCCCAGCCCGGGCCGCCATCTTGGACACTTCACCACGAGGCCGCCTGGCCCCCGATCGACCTCAACCCTGGGCCTAGCCCGGCCTCAGACATTCCGGCACCACCCTCCACCCAGGAGGTGAGCGGGCTACTTGGCAAGTCAATGGGAGGAAGAGGTGCCGATGGCTCTCCCCCGCCCAGTGCCGCTCGCCCATCGCCTCCCCGAGCGCTGGCTCCACCCCCCTGCTGGGTGTCTGGACTCCCTCATCCCGGACCTCCCGACCTCCAAGTGCGAGGGTCCGGACATCAAAGCACACCAGCCCTATAACTGGGGCAGCTCCAGAGCAGGAAGGCAGTTGTATCTTGGAGTCGAGAGACGTAAAGAGGAACTCATCCTGGACGGACTACTGGCGCTGCCGTAGCTCTGTCCTGTGCACCATCGTCCTGCCTGTTGGCGCTGCCACAGCCGTCGTAACCTTCATCCTTCATCGTCGTCGGGATCTGCTGGCGTGGCCGCGGACCGTTGTAACCGTCATCTTTCACCGGGACCTGCAGGCTCCGCCGCGGACCGTCGTCCTTCCTTCATCCATCTCGGGACCTGCTTGGCTCCTCCACGGCCCGATCATCTAGAACGCCGAGCTCGAGGATTGAGAGCTATTTTGTACTCATTGGTAACTAAGACTGTCCCGCTACCCTTTTCCTCAGCCAGAGATCAGAACCGAGGGGACCCCTGAGTCCAGACCTCCTTGTATCATACCAACGTAACCTAAGAATTGCATATAAAGTCTCGTTAACCTTCAATCTTGTGTGGTGTCCGTCTGTGGGGGGGAAGTTACTTATCTGTACAGTCGTTGGAGACGGCTCTCCCTGGAGACCTCTCCCCGTAATCTCGGCCGACCCTCCCGGTCCGTCTAACATTGGTGGCCAGCGGCGCGATCCGAATCACCGCATAACGTACAGAGAGTAGCTCACCCCACAACGAACCACAATGTCAACTAAAGAGAGCGGATCAACTGAGAAGTTCCAAATGGAAAAACTAGAGGAGTACAGCCATCGTGAACTAAAGCAGTTCTGCATCGAACTAGGTATCGCTACCACCGGACTAAGCACCAAGGACGATTTTAAGCATGCCCTAGAATCTTGGGCAGAGACCGGGGATGTCGAAGCCCCTGAGCAAAGCACCGCGAAAAATACCAACACGGCCCCTGAGGGGCAAAGAACCAGTCTCTCGCAAGACGAGATCCAAGAAAGAGAAAAAGCCCGACTACACGAACTAGAAATGGCCCGACTCAAGATGGACGTAGAACTCAAGTGGGCCGAACAAAAAATAAACTTAGAGCACCTACGTCTCCGAGAAGAAAGAGAGGAGAAACAGAGGCAAAGGGAGCTCGAGGAAAAGAAACTAGCGTACGAGCACGAACGGAACCTAGCCGAGATCAACCTGCGCAAGCAGAATAAAGAGTTAGGGGTGCCCGACAGACCACACACCCCAGGGACCACGGAGAAAAAAGTACACATCCCCAAGGATGTTGTCCGAGAATATTTTCGAGAAGACGACATCCAGCAATGGTTTAAGGCCTATGAAATCGCGATGACTGCGCACCGGATCGATAGAAACGATTGGGGAGCCGGCCTATGGGGCAAATTCCTCAATGAGGGCCGCGATACCCTGTTACAGCTCCCAGACCACCAGATGACCTCCTACGACCATATGAAAGCGGCCCTCCTCACCCGCTATGGCCTCACGCCCGAGATGTACCGTCAGAGGTTCCGAGACTGCACACGCATTCCGGGTACAACTTGGGTGGACTATGTAACGTACTTTAGCCGAGCCTTCGAAGGCTGGATCAGAGGGAACAACGTCACGACCTACGAGCAGCTGTTCAATCTGATGGTATGGGAGCATCTGTCCAACAATTGCTTCATTGAACTACGCCAACACCTCCTCGACAGCAAGTTAACCGATCCCCGGCAGCTCGCAGCCGAAGCTGACCGGTGGGAGATCACCAGAGTGGGCCGGAATGGGTCCTACGAGCAGAACAGGAACAACAATGGTCACCACCGACCCAGAGGAGGAGGAGGGGGCCAAGGACGAGGAAGAGACAACACTCCGGCCGCCCCCACTACCAGCACCACCCCCCCCGGCCAACCGGGGCAGCACCCCGGCGCGACCGGGGTACAGAGCCAATGTTACATGTCACCGATGCCAACGAGTCGGCCACTATGCAAACGACCCAAGCTGCCCGCAGTATCAGAGTCCAAAACCCCGCCACGTGGCCGCCGCGGCACTAGGGGAAGAACAGATCTCCGAGGAACAAGAAACAGACGAGCAAGAGTATCAAGAGTGGGAGCCAGCAGCCATGACTCTCGCGTGCTTAGGGGGAAGAGACATGGTCCCGCGGGTCCCCCTACCCGCTAACACCCAGAAGTACAGCCAATGGGTGAGCATCAATGGACAACGGGCCGAAGCCCTTCGAGACACCGGGGCCAGTGTGACAGCCGTCCGCTGTCATCTGGTGACCCCAGAACAATATCTACCGAACATTCTCTGCCCTGTGCGATCAGCCGACAACTCGGAAAGTCTGTGTCGGATGGCCTGCGTCCCCTTTGAGTGGGGAGGGGTCTCCGGCATGTTGAAGGTAACGGTCCGAGACGACGCCCCCGTGGACTGCCTCCTCGGAAATGACCTGGAAAGCTCCCCGTGGGCAGCCGTGGAGCGAAAAGAACACTTGGGGATGTTGGGCGTCCCGGACTGGGCGTGCGTCACCACCCGGTCCATGGCCGCCCGTGCCAACCATCACCCGGAAGAACCAGAATGGCCGGCGCCACCGCCTCCGGTCGCCCCAGCCGAGACCCCCGACCATGACATCCCCCTCGAACTTGCTCAACCTTCCGACCTCGCTAATCTTGACCAGTGGGCTCAAGAAGGGGGACCCACACAAGAACAATTTCGTCAGGAACAGAAGACCTGTCCCTCCCTCGAGGGACTCCGACAACAAGCGCTCGCCCAAAGCGCAGGGGATACCTCCGGAACTCATTGGGTCTACTGGGACAATGATCTGTTGTACAGCGAGCAACGAATCGCCGAGCTGGGGGCCAACCGAGTACTAGTAGTGCCCCTCCGCTTTAGAGACTTCCTGCTAAATCTGGCCCACGATGTCCCCCTGGCAGGGCACCTGGGACAGGATAAAACCTACAGCCGCCTAGTGACCCACTTCTTCTGGCCCAAAATGAGAAACGATGTGCACCAGCATTGCCGATCTTGCCCCACGTGCCAAGCCAGTGGAAAGAGCGGCCGCAAACTAAAGGCCCCCCTGCAACCCTTTCCAGTAGTCACGACCCCATTTGAGAGGGTCGGAATAGACATTGTGGGACCCCTGGACCCGCGTACAAGACAAGGCCATCGCTTCATCCTGGTACTAGTGGACCACGCCACCCGCTACCCTGAGGCTATTCCTCTCCGGACCGTGACAGCCCCAGTGGTCGGCCGGGCCCTGATGGGGATCTTCTCCCGTGTGGGGTTCCCCCGAGAAGTCGTCAGCGACAGAGGCACGAACTTTATCTCTAAATACATGAAGTCCCTCTGGCAACAGTGTGGGGTCACCTACCGCTTCACGACCCCCTATCACCCCCAAGGAAACGGACTTGTTGAGCGGTTCAATCGCACGCTAAAAGGGATGATCGGGGGATTGGAAGAGCCCCTCCGTCGCCAGTGGGACGTGCTGCTGCCGTGCCTCCTCTTCGCCTACCGGGAGGTCCCACAGAAGTCCCTAGGCTTCAGCCCATTCGAACTGCTATATGGGCACCCAGTGCGGGGGCCGCTCAGCCTGATCAAAGAAGGCTGGGAGATGCCTCCGGCCAAGAGTCCTCCAGATGTCTTCCGGTACCTCCTCACCCTCCGCAACCAGTCCCGGCGGTTCAGAGACCTAGCAAAAGCCAACCTAGAGGCCAGTCAAGAGGACATGAAGAAATGGTATGACCAGAACGCCTCATCCATTGAATTCGAGCCGGGGCAACAGGTATGGGTAATGTCCCCCACAGAGCCATGCGCTCTCCAAGACAAATGGACGGGACCCTTCAAGGTAATCGAGCGCAAGGGTCCTGCCACCTATCTGATCAATATGGAGTCCTCCCGGAATCCACTCCGAGTCCTCCACACCAACAGACTGAAACCCCACTTTGCACGAACAGAACTCAGCCTATTGATGGCCACAGACAATGGGGTTGAAGACGACTCCGAGCCTCTCCCTGACCTCTTGCGGACCCAGGAGCAAGACGGCTCCGTGGATGGGGTCCGACTCTCGGAGACTCTCACCAGAGAACAACGCCAAGAGTGCCAAGCCCTCCTGTCACGGTTCGCCAGTCTGTTCTCCCTCACCCCAGGTGTCACTTCCTGGTGTGTGCACGATGTGGACACCGGAGACAGCCCTCCTATCCGCCACCGGGCCTACCGCGTACCTGATCGGGTACGGGCCTGCATCCAGGCGGAAGTAGCTAAGATGCTCACGCTCGGGGTCATCGAGCCCTCAGACAGTCCATGGGCCAGCCCGGTCGTACTGGTCCCCAAAGCAGCCGCCCCCGGAACCACACCAGAACTCCGGTTCTGCGTCGACTACCGGGGCCTGAATGAAGTCACCAGAACGGACGCACACCCCATCCCCCGGGCAGATGAACTGGTCGACCGAATGGGCGCTGCCCGCTACCTCAGCATCTTCGACCTGACAGCAGGTTATTGGCAGATCGGCCTCACACCCCGAGCACAAGAACGTTCTGCCTTCTCCACCCCCGATGGCCACTATCATTTTACGGTCATGCCCTTCGGCATGAAAAATGCCCCAGCGACTTTCCAACGGCTCGTCAATCAGGTCCTGGCGGGGCTCGAAGAGTTCAGCGCCGCCTACCTGGACGACATCGCTGTGTACAGCCACCATTGGACCGAGCACCTCCACCACCTCCGAGCAGTGCTGCAAGCCCTTCAGCGAGCTGGCCTCACGATCAAGGCCAGCAAGTGCCAAATTGGACAAGGGTCGGTGACCTACCTCGGACACCAGGTGGGAAGCGGCCTAGTGGCCCCTCTACAGCTGAAAATTGCCGCCATCCAGAACTGGCAGCCCCCTATCACCCAAACCGAGGTGCGAGCCTTCCTGGGCCTCACGGGCTACTACCGAAGGTTCGTGAAAGACTATGGTACCATAGTGGGGCCTCTCACCGAACTCACGTCAAAGAATCAGCCCAAGAAGGTGAACTGGACCCCAGAGTGTCAAGCGGCATTCGAACAGTTGAAGGCCGCCATGTGTTCCGCTCCTGTGCTCCAGGCCCCAGACTACAACCGGGAGTTCGTCGTCCAGACGGACGCCTCCGACCAGGGCATTGGGGCGGTCCTGTCTCAAGTGAACACCGAAGGCCTTGATCAACCGGTGGCCTTCATCAGCCGGAGACTCCTACCACGGGAGCAACGCTGGAGCACCATAGAGAGGGAAGCCTTCGCTGTGGTATGGGCCCTCAAGAAGCTCCGGCCCTACCTTTTTGGCACCCACTTTCGGGTGCAGACTGACCACCGACCCCTGCAGTGGTTGATGCATATGCGGGGGGAAAACCCAAAATTGCTACGCTGGTCCATCTCCTTGCAAGGTATGGACTTCACAGTCGAACACCGGCCTGGGTCAGACCACGCCAACGCGGATGGCCTGTCCCGGTTTTTCCGCCTCGACGAGGAGAGTCCCCAAGAGGATGGGTAACTCTCCCCGCCTTCAGCTGGGGGGGACGCATGTTGGACAGGCCACATGAAGGGCCGCTCTCCCCCGGCTCAACCAGGCCCGAGCCCAGTCACGCAAGTACCACACACCACCATTGCACGTCCTCCGTCCCCTCAGGGACCCCTGCCCTCGAACATGTTAACCTCGTGGGTCCGATCCACTGCCGGCCCACGCGCCCAGCCCGGGCCGCCATCTTGGACACTTCACCACGAGGCCGCCTGGCCCCCGATCGACCTCAACCCTGGGCCTAGCCCGGCCTCAGACATTCCGGCACCACCCTCCACCCAGGAGGTGAGCGGGCTACTTGGCAAGTCAATGGGAGGAAGAGGTGCCGATGGCTCTCCCCCGCCCAGTGCCGCTCGCCCATCGCCTCCCCGAGCGCTGGCTCCACCCCCCTGCTGGGTGTCTGGACTCCCTCATCCCGGACCTCCCGACCTCCAAGTGCGAGGGTCCGGACATCAAAGCACACCAGCCCTATAACTGGGGCAGCTCCAGAGCAGGAAGGCAGTTGTATCTTGGAGTCGAGAGACGTAAAGAGGAACTCATCCTGGACGGACTACTGGCGCTGCCGTAGCTCTGTCCTGTGCACCATCGTCCTGCCTGTTGGCGCTGCCACAGCCGTCGTAACCTTCATCCTTCATCGTCGTCGGGATCTGCTGGCGTGGCCGCGGACCGTTGTAACCGTCATCTTTCACCGGGACCTGCAGGCTCCGCCGCGGACCGTCGTCCTTCCTTCATCCATCTCGGGACCTGCTTGGCTCCTCCACGGCCCGATCATCTAGAACGCCGAGCTCGAGGATTGAGAGCTATTTTGTACTCATTGGTAACTAAGACTGTCCCGCTACCCTTTTCCTCAGCCAGAGATCAGAACCGAGGGGACCCCTGAGTCCAGACCTCCTTGTATCATACCAACGTAACCTAAGAATTGCATATAAAGTCTCGTTAACCTTCAATCTTGTGTGGTGTCCGTCTGTGGGGGGGAAGTTACTTATCTGTACAGTCGTTGGAGACGGCTCTCCCTGGAGACCTCTCCCCGTAATCTCGGCCGACCCTCCCGGTCCGTCTAACACCCTGTGGACCAAAGGTCCTCAACTTCATCGTACACATTATGTAGTTCTTTAATCCTATCCCGAATACTCCTAGTCTGCTCATATATATCCAGAGAAGTTGTCAGGGATATGGGTACAACATTCAGCCATAATTATGGCTCAAACGCCACCCTTCGCAGCAAAAGTGAATCCAATTTATATTTCAGGATAACAGTTCTTTCTGCCACTAAATGGGTAGATAAACACCCCCACCCCCAAAACACCCAGGTGTGGGATCATCTTGTGGACCCTTCCGGTGTTCACGCTTTCCCTTTATTATGAACACTAAGACCTCTGTAGTGTGAATGGCTGCAGTCTATTTACATCGCTAACTGGTACAGAAGTCATCATGATTGTATTGGTCATTACATGTTCAGATCTTTGTTTAACTTGCATTTCATATAAAGAATAGTTATTGCAGCACAGCGACATCTTATCTTTATTGCATATTAACTGTAACTTGCATAATCTGCAATGCATCATCTTTCAATTCATAAAGTCTCTTCAATGGGTGTCACAAATCATTGCTTGTCAGCTGTCGTGATAGCTCTCCTTTTATCGATTACTTGGTACAGCTGGTTGCAGCTTCCCTTGCTACCGAACATCTGCAATTTGCGGCCCTGTGGGCATGTTTGGGCTGCAAGTGCGGTGCCCACCCAGCGCTGACCACTTCTTACACCCTTTTGTTTGCCCTCAAGTGTCTCTGCCATGAGGCATCCCAAGGACCTTGTTGGGGCAATCGTTTTTTTATATCCTTGTGTGGAGATATTTATTGTTAACCTTGTAGCGCGCTGCCGCTTCTTGCCCCTGACTCCTCATGGCTGCGACGCCCGCGTTTTACCGGTGTGGGTGGCAACAATGGTGGCCACTTCTCTCAGTCACCCTTTTGGCCACTTTCATGGCCATGTCCGTTCTCCATTAAATGGGCATTTGAAACATAACTTGTTTGCTCACTTGCGTGACCTTTGTGTTTTTGGCGAGCTTTTAGTTATCCCATTCAGGAGTACAGTTGCTCAGGCAGATGTATGTCACCAAACTGTTCTTCCCAAGCGGTTCTGTGTTTTTGTTTTAGGGTAATTAAATGCTGCAGAATGAATCTTGTGAGATTACTCAATTCATTTTGATTCCCGATTGTTTCCATATGATTTTACAATTATATCTGTCGAAATGTCTGGTTTTATTATCTGATGTTAATTTAATTTTCATCTGTAGATGGCAGTATTGTACCAACTACAATTATTTTTACTTTAATTATTTTTAAAGGCTGTACTTTTTTTTTTTTAAGAATATTTATTGATTTTACAAGAGAGATACATGTACGCCCCAGCTTTATTAATGTTAAAAATTCAGGACAAAGGGTCAAAATTTAGGACAAAAATCCAGGACAGGAGGTCAAAATTCAGGACAAAAGGTAAGTTTTACAGACACATCAGAGGAGGTTGCTCAATAGTATAGAAGTAAGTAAATAGACACCCACTGAAGTACAAGTAAAAATACATTTATATTAGGTTGAGACAATTGTGCACTTCATGGTGTATCAGTATGCGCGCAGCTTTAAGCAAATGTGCAGGTCTTTTTGTGGTAACAAAACCACCCCACCTTTCCAGCTCCCAGAGAAAACGCCTGATGCCCGATCTGGCCAGTCTGGCCTTGCTACCACCCTCCAATGGCGCCCCTCATCTTCACATAGACCCTCTCTCACGTGAATCTAATTTCTTCTATAGTGCTACTCATCCCACGTATGTGGGACAGAGTGTTGGAGTGCGTTACAACACATACATATTATATAGAGACAATCACTCATATAAATGTGAAAGTTAATGTATAGGAAATGTTGCTGAAGATAATGAGGCTTACAATGTGTAAAAATGCTTTCATATATCATTCAGTCTTTCACCATTCATTCTGTCCTTCCATCTGTGTGCCCATCCATGTCCATATTCAACCATTTACAAACCTATCCATCACATAGTCTTCCATCCATTATTTCACACTTCCATCCCTCAATCCCCCCTTTTACTCATCCATTATCCATCCATCCATCCTTTCACCTATCCATCCATGCATTCATCCATCCACTCTTCCACCCATCCATTCACTCATCCAATCAGCCATTTACCTATCCAGCCATCTTTTCACTTACTCATTCATCCATCCATCCATCGAGTCACGCATCCTTCCACCCATTTACCCGTTCAGTCATCCATTTATGCATCCCTCTTTCTCTTTCAATTCCCCTTTCACTTAGCCATCCATCCTTCCATCCACCCACCCACCCATCTACTCAACTCATTAACCATCATTTGAACCTTTCATTCATCCATCCATCCATCCTTTCATCCATCCATCCATTCATTCATCCATCCTTTCACTCATCCATCCTTTCACTCATCCACCCTTTCACTCCTACACTCATCTATCCATCCTTTTGTTCATCTACGCCCTTTCACTCACTCATCCAGCCTTACATCCACCCTTTCACTCATCCGTCCATCGATTTGCCCTTTCACTTATCAATTCATCAATTTGCCCTTTCACTTATCAATTCATCAATACACCCTTTCACTTATCAATTCATCTATCCATCCATCATTTTACTCATCCATCCACCCATTCACTCGCCCATCATCCACCCTTTCTCTCACTCATCCATCCATCCATCCATCCATCCATCCATCCATCCACCCATCCCTTCACTTACTTACTTACTCACCTTTTCACATTAACTATGAGACCCATCAAGAACTCCACCCTCGCTGTAGTGTCTAAATCAAGGGGTGGGGTGGGGCAGGGTTCACTATGCCTCTGCACATAGGCAATCTGAAAAAGTGGAAGTCATGAGTCATGCATGATGCGCAGTGCCCGGACGTGGTGCGACTGTGACATGGTGTTGTTTCCAGAGCTTTAAGTGGGATGAAAAAACTAGGCTAGTCTCGCTAAAAAGGTGTTCGATGCAATAAAATGCGTGGCTGAAAACACAAAGGCTAAAAATGTGTGCTTAATATAATGTGCCGCCCGACTGGTATTTTTGTTGCTTCTGTCATTGCATCCAGATATATAATACAACAAGTAACGTTACACCTAGAACAAGTAACGTTACCCCTACAACAAGCCAGAACTATTGGCTTTGTCAATGGTTGTTAGTTGCATAAAATAAAACAAGCAGCAACCATGGCTGCTATACTATAACTATAATCCTTTCCTTTAAACTTCTTTCACGGCCTTCCTTTTGCGAACTGGGTTCTCACCTAGCAGCAGCATGGGCGCTTTTGCACTTCCATGTGACAGAATGCCATGCCCTAGACCGAGGCTGGGGGAGGCCACCACATGCTGTGCCAGCCCAGACCGACCTATTGTCATTCTGTATGTGGCGATTCAGCTTCCTTTTGCAGGTTCCTGCTTTCTTCATTTGCGACCTTTTTAAAAGCAGACGTGGCACACATTTGTCGTAGGGCCCCAGTGAGGGCTCAAGAGGGTTCAGAGGTGCCAGTGCATGTGTCACAGCTGCACCGTGGGAGAGAGCGGGCAGCTCCAACGAGGGGCATGTTTGTGTCACCTACCAAGGGGGACCCTACAGTAAAAGGACCGTAAACTGTGTGCACCACTGCTTATGGAATGCCCCATGCTAATAGGGGTTCGCATGGTATACTTTTATGCCTAAAGATGTTGCATTCATGCTCCTGGGATCTCTCTTAAAGGTCCTGCTATGATGCTTGCGTTCCATGCCCCATGATTGTGGTATAAAGTATTTTGATGCCCGCTGATGATGATGCCTAATGCAGTTAGAGAGCGTACATGGGGTTACGGTGATCCACTAGGGCTATAATGTTTAGGCCTCATTATGTATGCATAATGTATTTAGGCTGATGTTTGCCAAATGTGTTTTATGCTTCATCCTAATATGGTTATGCAGAATGTATTTTCTTGCCTAATGATAGGGTGCACGGTTACTAATTAGGACGTTTTGCCTAATAAGGGCATGTTAGGGGTACCTGTACCAGTGATTACTGGTTGTTTCCCCCAAATGTAAGATATAAGGTGGGTTATGGCCAAGGATGATTTATGTATAATGCACGAACACCGACACCTGGCCGGCGTGACCTGCAGAGCTTAGCAACCCAAACCGAAGCGAACGTGAATTTTGTTAAGATTCGGAATACAAAATGTACACAGACTCCCATCCACTGCTCCCTCAGGAAGGGCAGGTGTTGCCCGAAATGCATCGGAGCATATAAATACACATGTGTTTGAAAATGAAATGCATATAACAAGAAAAAATAACTTCATGAGAGCATTTGGAAATCGTTTATGATGAATATAATCATAAAAAACACCAGTTGAAATAATAAAAACGTTATCAAAGTAAACACAGGAGTCTTCATTCACAGAGAGGAACCAAAAAAAGAGTGCGCGGTGGGGATGTAACCAATGACCCATTGGTCACACTTCTAAATTATTGCAAAAAGACACTGGAGACGGAAAGTGTCACCCAACAGCAGCACCTAAACTAGTTCAATCTAGACAAAAACAATAATAAAACAGAAGGCTGTGCATTGATCCTAAACCCAAAGATTATGTATAATGCACCCATGTTAATGAGGATGCCTCTGTGCTCACAGGTTTATGCCTAATGCTAATATGGTTTTATGCATAATGTGCCTGATCCAATGTGTCTCCGGACCAATGATAATATATGTTTCTATGGCTAATGAGAGGTTGAGGGGTTATCGGTTCAGGCCTGTTCACACAGTGATTTATTCCTATTGTAATACATTGCTAAGTTCATGACCCAGCCAGTAGGTACTGGCTGTTTTACCTTTATTGCTGATGGTTTTGCATTTACTGTTTGTACGTAGTGATGGTTATGGCAGCGACCTGATTGGTGCTGCCTTGTACATAATCCCCTGTAAATTGCTACCTGGTACCGGTTGGCACAGTGTATAAGTATCTGTGATGGTTCTATAATGTGTTTTACCTAATACACAAGTTATTTTTATATAACCTGGTGTGGAGTCTCTTCTGTAGTGTGCCTAGTGTAGCACAACGCACTCTACGCAGGAATCCCAGCCAAACACCTACGACGACTACAATGCATCCAAAACGCCTCCGCCCGACTGATCGTCAATGTCTCCCGCTGCAGCCACATCACCCCCCACCTGAGAGGCCTACACTGGCTCCCCGTCAACAAGAGGATCACCTTTAAGCTCCTCACCCACGCACACAAAGCACTCCACAACGCCGGACCAGCCTACCTGAACAACAGACTCAGCTTCCACACCCCCAACCGCCAGCTACGCCCCGCCAGCCTCGCCGCTGTCCCCCACATCCAACGAACGACCTCCGGCGGCAGATCCTTTTCTTACCTCGTCGCCAAGACCTGGAACACCCTCCCTACCCACCTACGGCAGACTCAAGACCTACTCACCTTCAGAAGACTCCTCAAGACCTGGCTCTTTGAGCAGTAGCAGCACCCCCCCCCCCCCTCCCCTCAGCGCCTTGGGACCGTACCCTGATTGATTGATTGATTGACACATTGCTCCTAAGTTTAGCCTACCCTCTCTGCGCCAAGCTACCCCTTTTCTAACATTGGTGTTCAGAGGTGGGATAGGACTTGCATTTGCGCAGCACCACAGCGACAACTGGTTGCACTACAAGCTCTGCATAATAACAATCACAGATTTGGGGATTCTTTTTTCTGATTATCTTTCCTCCTAAAAGTGTCACTTTTGAATTGGGTCCCCCTGTTTACTGTGGGCTGTGTATCTCGCCAAGATGGGGTTAGTCTATGATGAGGATGAACTTTGGGAGTGCACTGAGGAGGATGTGATGGATTTCATCAGAGAAAGGGGGTTACCAATAGAAGGTGACTTCCGTAAAAAAAGTGTTCCTCTTTGAAGTCCTTAAAAGGGGAGATCCCTTAGAGCTCTGTGGGGACCTTTCAGATTACCCCTCCGCATATCTAACTGGTGGATTTGGGGGAGACCCTGAGGAGAATCCCAGGAGTAGGGGGGACTCTAAGAGCGAGGGTTCCCAGTCCATAACCCTGGAGGGCAGTGGCTCTGAAGAGGAGGAAGAAAATGACAGGCCGGAGACGCCAGTAGCTTGTGAGGACACCATAGAGAAGTAGTCCTGTGCTGGGTTCAGCCCCGGGGGCAGTGCTCGCGCAATCCTTCTGAGGGTTTCCTTTTATCAGTGCTTAAGTAGTGCTGGTGGTTTCAGGTGCTCAGCACCAGCACTTATTTTACAGGCCAGGTGCTATAGATTTCTTTCATGCGGTCAGCAGAGGTGCAGATAATTTTTCACAACCTAAATGCATGCGGCTGGGGAGATGTCTTCTTTCCAAGTTGTCTTCTGACCAGCTGTCATTTTCGCCCACTTGTCACTACGCCGGCGCCCTGGCTGAGCCTCCTATTGGATAATTAGAACTGGGAGCTGGTTCATAGCTGAGCTGCGGCGGGGCATACTTGGAAAGCGCCAGCCTACAATGAACTTGGTCCTCTGTTGTAGGTTGCTGCTTCTGGCGGGACCTATGGGATAAAATTCAGCGTGGACCTGGCAGTGAGTGACTTTTTTTTTCTGCCACCTCCCCCCCGGGCCTTGTTCAACAGGCTTGGCTAAGCAGTAAGAGATAAGCCCTCGCAGCAGGGCCGGACTGGGAACCACAACCGGCCCTGGCAAAGTGCTCGGCCGGCCCCCGCCCCCCACCCCACTCGGGGGGATTGATTGGAGGTGCCGCCGAGCTCTTTGCCGGGGCTGGTTTCCTGCCAATTTTGGTACAGGGCGATTTTACAGCTATGGTGCAAAAACGGCTCTGTAACAAAAACGGACCCCAGGGGCCCAAAGCCGGCCCCTAACCATGCGGTGCACCGGGGGAATGCCCGGTGCCCGCTATGGCCATTCCGGCCCTGCCTCGCAGATGGGCCTGGTGCATGTGTTATTACCACTCAGCACATTTTCGCTAGACACTTTAATGGTAAATCCCGGTTACAATCTCATTACCCTTTGCTCAGGCTGAAAATGTCCATAAATTTGAAATGAGCTTAAGGTGTGCTGGCAACTGGGGAAGTAGGTAGCGCGGGTAGTTTCATTATACCTGTTTAATTGGCCCTGAAGGGATTTTAGGTACATTACATAACGAAATCTTATAAGACAACTTAAGCAAAGATGTAAATTAACAAAATACTGTACATGTGAAGCATAACTAGCAGCACACCCTCCTTTTCTGTCTATTCCAGACCTTATGAACGCCTCTTTTGTTCAGGGTGTGGTGCCACCCACTTGGAAAATGGCTGTTGTTAAGGCTCTTTTAAAAAAGACCAATTTGGACCCCAACGATCTGGCGAACTTTAGACCTATCTCGCTCTTGCCAGGCCTCGGCAAAGTTGCTGAACGATTGGTCAACAGGCAGTTGTCAGCCTTTTTGGAGTCGAATGGACTCCTTCGACCATCACAAACTGGATTCCGCCCAGGTCAGGGCACAGACACGGCCCTCTTGGCAGTTGTCGAGGAGGCAAGATGCATCCTGGACTCAGGAGGGTCAGTGGCGGTGATCCTCCTGGACCTCAGCGCGGCGTTTGACACTGTGAACCATCAGGTGTTGATCCGACGGCTGGCTGAGGTAGGGGTCTCCGGGGTGGCCCTGCAGTGGCTGAGATCTTTTCTCTCGAATCGTTCCTACCAGGTGTGGGATGGCCCTGAGAGATCCAAATCCATTCCCCTCCAGTGTGGAGTGCCACAGGGCTCGTCATTGAGCCCCACATTATTTAATGTATATATGGCCCCCCTGGAGGACGTAGTATCCCCATATGACATCAAAATCGTCAGCCACGCTGACGATACGCAGCTAGTGGTTTCCTTATCACATCTGGCCGACAATCCTGACATCTTGAACTCCTGCCTGGCAGATGTTCACACTTGGATGGGAGATTCCTCCCTTAAGTTAAACGGCTCAAAGACAGAAATACTGCTGCTGGGGAGTAAAACTACCCTTCTCCCGCCGCTTAGTTGGCCGGGATGTATGGGCGATCCTCCGGCCCCCAAAGATGCGATCAAAAGCCTTGGAGTCTGGCTAGAACCAGACTTGTCTTTCCGCACCCAAGCCAAGAAAACAGCAGGAGTATGTTATGCCCTGCTCAGGTCGGCTCGGAAAATCTTCCCTCTACTACCGGTAACATCGAGGAAGCTGCTGATTCAGGGTCTCATAACATCTAGACTCGATTATTGTAACGCCATCTTTTTGGGCGCCCCTGAATCAACCTTTAAGACTCTTCAACAGGTCCAAAATGCAGCGGCAAGGCTGCTCATGGACATTCAGAGGACGCAATCTGCGAAACCGGCATTGAAGGCACTGCATTGGCTCCCCGTGCGGGAGAGAGTGACCTTTAAAGCACTTTGTACCGCTCATAAAATTCTTGCAGGCAAAGGTCCCCTTATTTTAAAAAATCTAGTGACTCCCTACAAAGCTGGCAGAATGCTGCGGTCAGACACGAAACATCTCTTGATGGTGCCTAGAGTCAAAAAGGCCCGCACTGGTGGGAGAAGATTCTCATTTAACACGGCAAAGCTTTGGAACTCGCTTCCCCAAAAACTTCGAGCTGAGCCCTGCACACTGCGTTTCCGCAAAGGTCTTAAAACCTTCCTGTTTCCGGCATAACGCCTTGATGCTGTCCCCTTTACCATTCGATGTTGTCTTGAAGCGCCGGGATGCCCTAGGGTAGCTGTGCGCTATATAAGATTTTAAATAAATAAATAAATTCCACACGTGCCATGTAAATGTGGCGTGATTACATTTGCTGATAAGAGACATATGCATTGGGGTGTTATCTGAGCTCTGCAGGGTCGAGGTCTACAACATGTTTCGTCATTGTGTAAAACACCGGGACCTTATTACACATAAGAGGACTTCCCCTGTTTGCGGCGGCGCACCTTAAAACAGGAGCAGCGTGCGCAAACAGGACAATGTGTGCAGTATTATATTGAATGCGCTGCTCCCAGGGCACCCGCAAACTCGTGCTGCCCAGAGGCACTGCATTTAAGTGAAATACGAAACGACTTTGAAGCTGCCACTCTGTGTTTCACTGTGCAGGTAGCATCCTGTCTGCACTTTTAAGAGGGGTGAGAGATCCCCTTGCACACCCCCATGCAAATAAGAGAATGCCCTCTTGAGGAAGCACTGGTGCTACATGTGCGCCAGCACTTTCAGTATTACAGAAGGTGCCACACAAGTGTAAGCGGCCCCTTTTGTATTACCAATGTGCCCCAGGGGCACGCAAAGTGGGTGCACATGACAGTTGTGCCCCTGGGGCACGTTCTAAAATATGGCCCCCGAAAAGCAGCATTCTTGTACAAGTTCTGTGCCACTAATTCACTGTTTCCAAATTCCTGCAGCACTTACTGTGTTCCCGATTCTTCACTACAGGCTCCCTCTGACCAGACTTCAACAACGGGACTGAAAGTTCAAAAAGGCTCATGCAGCTGTACAAACCTCTAATACATACATGTTGAGCTCCTCCCTCACTCTAAGATCCTTTGTAGGATGACCAGATGGCTCCATGTAATGGGGACACCACTTTTCAAATCCTAGACTTAACTTTTTACATGTCATTGTTATCAGGTGTCAGCGCCTAACTGGTTCAATTAAAACCAAACAAAGACCGACTCCCAGAATGCATTGATCTGTAAAAGCAAAATCCAGGAATAGAAAAGTAGTGTCCCAGTGACATGGAGCCATCTGGTCACCCTAATACTGTTATTCTCCTTCTCTACAGGCTCCTATTTTATAACATTTACTAACATTCCTCCCATCTCTTCCGAGACTTGCAGAGCTCACACCTTAGGATCTCCTGACGCATGCAGTCACATTTCTGATTCTTATTTTACCCTTATACAGGAACCTGCAGCAAGGCCTCTTTGAATTCTTGCTGCACTCTTGTGCGTTAGCTGCACTCTCTCCTTTCAGACCTGTGTCTTCCGTTCCTCCAGACGCATGCAGCAACGCTCAGTTCTACCATGTTCCTCTGGTAATCTCATCACTGTACTAAGAGGATAGTATGAAGGTGACTTTCAGCCACAAACAGTTTTATCACTCGTCATTAATTACACTGTCATGTAGGCTCATAAGTAAAATGAGAAAAGTGAAACTACAAGTCCCAGGATGCTTTGGCATGGCAGATAAAAATGAGAGATACTTAGTAACAGAACGCGGAAAGTGCACAGCTTTGCTTGGGCCCTGCCCTTTGTTATTGCTTCTCCCAAGTTACTGGAGATCTCACCTCCTCCCTTCAGGACATTGTAGACTACAGCTAAGTAAATGGATTCTAAAAACATCCCTACTAGTGTCTGAGGTGGGCCGCGCCGGTGGCATCTGGGGTGGGGGGGCTTAAGTTAACGTAGAACAAATAGATGAAAATCTGCTTCACTTAGGGTTGTATGATAGAAGCACGAATAAGTCTTAACCACGCATTCCTTTACCATGCAAACCTTTAGCACACATGCCTTTACCACAGATTTTCGTGATATAGGCATGAATGGTAAAAGGGTATTGTAGTGTTGCGCTCTAGTGTTCATGTGGCGTGATGACGCAGAGCGCTAAGAGCGCAGCGACCATTTGGGGGAGAGAAACACACGGCCGCTGTTCGAGCCGGAGTGCCTACCCGGCGCTCTTCTAATTATAATAAATACTTTGATCCACACTGCGCGTCCCCACACAACAATACCCCAAACTGCCTCACCACAAATTGGTGACGAGGGTGGGGAGGCAGACATGCCCTTTGTTGAGCCGCGACCCGGCGTGTACACGCGCTGCAGAGTGACCTGGGAGAGCGCGGCAGCTGGGACGCGACCGGCACATCGACACGGGGACCGGAGCACTGTACCTGCACTGTCTAGGCAGCTGGATAACCTTCACAGACCCCACCCCCCCCCACCCCCCCCCCCCACAGAGGAGGCATAGCTGCGTGCTGCAGAATATAAGGTGCCAGCTTCCCAAGCCCAAGGGCAGGGAGAGGACACAGACCAAGACACAGCAGAGCCCTGTCCCCACAGAGCAGGAAGCCACAGCGCACTCCAGCCCGCACCCAAGGAAGAGTGGTACACTCAGCAGAAGCGCAGCGGCGCCGCCTCCCAGTACAGGGGGCAATATCAGTGCACCACGCTGCAAGTGCTGGCGGGGCAATGCCCACAGAAAAAGGGTGCTGAGTGGACCCAGAAAATGCTACCTTGTTGGCCGCAAATAGCCAAACACACCCATGTGAGGAGAGCAGTGGCCGAACAGGGAGAGCGGTGCCCCTGCAGTGGAATCCACAACACTAGTCAGAAGGAATGAGGGCTGGCAAACGTACCACCCAAGTGAGGCTACCCCAGAGCCAAACACCAAGCAACAAGTAGACACCCACCCTGGCGCACAGAGGCCAAGGCGGAGGACCTTGCGGCTCATGAAGAGGCAGCGAGCCCGCAAGAACAAAGCGCACTAGGGAGTCCCCCACACAGAGCGGACGACGCACCACCCAGAAGGCGAGCAACCATGTGTGCCCAAACCTTCTCCCTCACAAGCCCAGTCCCCTTTTTACTAAAACCGGGGGGACCGGCCATGAAATGGGAGGACTGGAAGGCATACTTCCTGAACTATCTGTCAGCATTCGAGGATGAAGGGGGCAAAGTCTTCCCAAGCAAGCGGAGGAAGAAGATCCTACTGCACAACTTAGGTCCAGAGGGCATAAGATTATTCATGAATTTGGTAAAAAAAGACCAGACCTCAGGACGATGAGGACGTGTTCCAACATGCCATAGAAGGGACGGCCATTATCAGCCTGTGGTGTGCATTGCGATAGACCACTTTAACTTCTTTCAACGGAAAGAGGGCGAAGCAGTGGATGACTACATAGCTGCGTTAAAGAGATTTGCGGTCACCTGCAAATTCAGAGGACTCCACGATGACTTCATAAGGGACCAAATCATCATACATACGGTGAACACGTCCATTCAAGAGAAGTTATGGGTCAGCAGAGAGGCTCCTCTCATGGAAATAGTGCCCATAGTCAAAAAGGCGAAACTCTCAAAGCGGTGCGCAGAAGCCGCCAAAAAGGACAATGCTAATAAAGCCACAGTGAGCAAGGTCACAAAAGCCACCCCCCAGGAGCGGAAGCAGCCATTCGTAGGAAGCTCTCGGCAGCCCAAAAAATATACTCCCAAGATGGCTGCAAACCAGAAGCCCCAAGGAGAGACAGGAACAGTTGCTACAGGTGTGGCAATAGGACACATGCAGCCACCGACAAACGATGCCCAGCCTTCAGAGCCAAATGCCTATATTGTGCGCTCATGGGACATTTCGAGAAATTCTGTAGGGCCACACCCAAGAAAACGTCGGTCAGGTATGTGGGGCAAGAAGCAGAGGCAGAAGAGGGATGCGGCGAAGATGACGATGGAAGCGTGCTGTGCATAGATGACCACGTTTTGGGCATAGACTGCTCCCAAC
Source organism: Lissotriton vulgaris (assembly GCF_964263255.1). NCBI lineage: Eukaryota > Metazoa > Chordata > Amphibia > Caudata > Salamandridae > Lissotriton > Lissotriton vulgaris. The sequence continues at coordinate 163,766,368 of NC_141700.1, forward strand.
CAGGTAAACCAATGTGCAAACTCACCATAGGAGGGGTCCATGTAGAAATGGTCGCCGACTCATGGTCACCATAAACAATCATACAGCGCAGCATTTGGGACAGAGACTTCGGGCAGACCTTTGGCAAACATCTTCTGGCCCTGGATATTCACCCAGTTACCTTCACAGGAGAGCCCATTTCCATGGTGGGGAACCGCCCCCTGCAGTTTGAATTTAAAGGCCGCACGGCGGAAGGGAAACTCTACGTGGTGGAGAAAGGACCCTCAATCCTAGGATGGGTGGATCATGGAGAACATGGAACCCAACTGAACCCAGGAGGAACAACGCAAGTCCTGATGATAAGCCCCGCACAGGCATACGAAGCGGATCGGTGGAAAATGGAATTCCCGACAGTCTTCGGAGGCACCATCGGCAAGCTGACGAAGTTCATCCACAAAATATGCCTCAAGGAAGGAGCCAAACCAGTGAGCCACAAAGTACGGAACATTCCCTTTCAGAGTAGGGAGGCAATGCAACAAGAATTGCAACGCTCAGAAGACAATGAAGTGATTGAGCCGTTCGAGAGCGCAGAGTGGCTGGCACCCCTGGTTGTAGCCAGGAAACCCAACGGGAAGGTACGCCTGTGCATTGACTTGTGTGAACTCTTGGTTGACAAGATCCCGTTGCCTAGGATCAATGAAATGTTAGCGCTGACTAAGGGCATCAAATCGTTCTCCACCATTCTCCACCGTTCTCCACCTCTAACCTCTGCTTATCACCAGATCACGCTACACCCAACATGCAAGAAACTGACCTCGTTCATTACGCCGTTTGGGCGCTATCAGTAACGGCGGATGCCGTTCTGGCTCGCATCTGCCGCATCGGTATTCCAGAAATTAATATATAAGCTTTTCAGAGACACAGAAGGAGTGCAGTATTTCCAAGACAACGTCCTAGTCATGGGGAGAATCAAGGCAGATCACGACGCCAAGCTCACCACTGTGCTGCGCATACTAAGACAAAACAGCCTTACCGCAGAGTGGGGCAAGTGCTAGTTCGGAGTATCATCGGTCACATACCTGGGCCACAAAATAAGTGATAAAGGAATTGCACCTAAACAAGCAAATGCGAAGGCCATAAAAGACGCACTCCCTCCAAGGAACAAGGACGACGTCCATTCCTTCCTAGGGAGGGAGGAATTTTACAGCAAGTTCGTCCTCCATTTTGCCACCAATACACACAACTTGCGTCAGCTCCTAAAAGAGAAAACAGTCTTCACTTGGTCAGAGGCATCCCAAGAAGAATTCCAGCAAATCAAGGAAGACATCTGTGTGGCCATAATTCTACACAGTTTTGACCAACGAGCGTTGTCTATTCTCACCACAGATGTGAGTGACAGAGGGTTAGGGGCTGTTCTGATGCAGAAGTCCGATGAGGGTGAAATGACAACCATCAGCTTTGCGTCTCGATCCCTGGCTCCGAAAGAAGAAAAATTCAGTGTGGTGGAAAAGGAGATGCTAGCAGCTATTTGGGCAATGGAAAGATTCCGCCAATTGCTGTGGGGCTCCAGATTCCTGCTCAGGATGGACCACAAGCCCCTAGTAAAAGTACTTACATCCAGCAGACATGCGACTGCCACGCCTCATATAGAAAAAATGACTCTGCGATTACTAGATTATGTGTATGATGTCTAATACATTCCAGGCACAAAGAACAAAGTTGCTGACTTTCTCAGCAGGGCAGCAGCAATGGAAAACGCACTCACACCAACGGAAGAAGACGATTACACCATAGCATTCACGGAGGATCAAGAGGCTGTCATAAGCCCACAAGAGTGGAGAACGGCATACGAAGAGGACACAACTCTCATAGCAGTCAAATGGTTCATAGTAGCAGGAAGGCCAGAGAAGAAACACTTGGACACAGAACAGCGTAAATTTTACAAAGTTCGGGAAGAGCTGTCAGTGGCGGACAACAAGATATTTGTGCTGAGAGGTGACAAGGTAGTGCCCCCAGGCCGACTAGTAAAACGGTTACTCACCATACTGCGCAAAGGACATCTAGGCATAGTGAAAACGAAACAGAGAGTCAAACAATCATACTGGTGGCCTGCACTCTGCAGCCAGGAGGAAAGACACGTCAGAGCATGTGCACAGTGCAGCGATGTGAACAAGACAAAGACCACGATGCAACCCCCGTTAGGGAAATTCACCAACCCTGTAAATCCATGGGATGAGTTATCAGTGGACATATTGGGACCTGTTTTAGATGAGCACAGTGTATCAAAGTTTGCCATTGTGCTCGTCGACCGGTATTCCAAGTGGCTAGAAATTGAGATATGTGAGACAGTGGACACAGACGCTATACTGGCCTTCCTCACTTCCACGTTTCTAAGAGAAGGGATTCCACAAGTCATTACATGTGACAACGGACCTCAATTTACGTCTGACAAATGGAACGCATTCATGAAACGTAATGGAATAATAACTAAGCACACCCCGGTATATCATCCTGCCAGGAACGGCCTAGCAGAAAGATTCAATAGAGTTATCATAGGATCAATTCAGGCCGCCATCAATGCAGGAAAGAACTGGGAGGCAGAACTCAAGTGCACAATATGGGCCTCCCGCATCACTCCCAACAAGACTGGGTATAGCCCATTCCGGATTTTTAGGGGCCATGACCCATTCACCAGGGACAACGTAGGATGGAAACAACGCACAGTACAGAGCAAATGGTCACCAGCGGTGGTACGCAGCAACCTGGAAAAAGCACAGAAGATCTACACGGACCATTACAACAGAAGCACAAGGTCAAAGAAACATCGCTGGAAAAAGGGGAATGGGTCAGAGTGAAGATCGCTCAGTTCAGGAAAGGTGACAGCAAGTACAGTACGCCCCTACAGGTACGAGAAGTTTACACCAGATCTGCTTTGTTAATCGATGGGAAGATATGGTCCCAAGACAGAATATCAAGGTGTAACAAAGTGATGAAGTGGCCCGAGGCAGGAGCTACACAACTGGAAGAAAGCAATCATGGGAATCTGGAGGAGGAAGACAATAATGAAGACACAGAAACACCAAGAGGTGACACCACGGACATCGATGCAGCAGAGGCGATCAACACCAGAACACAGAAGAGTTCAGGAGACACTGGGCGGCAGGCACAGCAAGAACAAGGTGCGTGTGGTCAGGACATCGGGGACCACTTACAAGAGACACCTAATGATGCCCCACCCAGTGGCAGCAGAGATGCTAGGACAGGTACACCATTGAGACACACCTGCACCGGCAGGACCAAGGTACTGCCAAGAAAGTATTGCAAGTTTGACATGAAAACTTGAACCTTCTTACAGCTTGAACTATAATTGTTTAGCATATGTTAGTGTTGTAATTCTTCGCATTGTTGCTAAAGGGAGGTGATATGTAGTGTTGCGCTCTAGTGTTCACGTCACGTGATGACGTAGAACGCTAGGAGCGCAGCGACCATTTTGGTGAGAGAAATACAAAGCCACTGTTCGAGCCCGAGTGCCTACCCGGCGCTCTTCTAATTATAATAAATACTTCGATTCAGACTACGCGTCCGTCTCGTAAATACCCCAGTCTGCCTCACCACAGGTATGTGTGGCTAAGGTCACCACTAGCCCACCTCCCCCCACCCCTGCCCCGTTAAGTACCCCAAACCCTTCCACTGCCCTAAAACCTACCCGACACCTTCCTAGCCCAAAAAAATACCCCAACCCTCCATTCTCCTCACAGTGCCCTAAGGCCTAGAACCCTACACTACCCCGCCCCCAACCCCTTCCACTGCGCTAAAACCTACCCCGACCCGCCCGCCCTAAAAAATAACCCAACTACCCATTCGCCCCCCACTGCCCTACTGCCTAAACCCCTGCACCTTCACTTACTCAACCTTGACCCCCACCCCCCCTGCACGGTCCCTTAAATTACTCCAACCCCTTTCACTGCCCTAAAACCTGGCCTGATCTCCTCCCAGCCCTTAAAAAAAACAGCCCCACTAACCTCACCAACGTGTCTTCCTGCTTCCTTCTTCCTGCAGTTAGACCGCTCACTGCCTTAACCATGCTATATGCGTGGTTAAGGCAGCGCGGCATAGCTTGCGTAGTCGGAACACTCGTGGTTCAGATTGTGGTGTTTGGACTGTTCCCCTTCTTGAAGTGATGTGGTCAACATTGGAAAGAACGCATTGATTACATAATAGTGGCGCTAAGAGACAAAACCAAAAACATCACTGGGTCATGTTTGAAACTCCACTTCTTTCTATAACTAACTTCAGCTTTGCTCTGGTAACAATAAGCCAAATTCAAGGCCCACTCACCAGGACTCCGATGTGGAGTACCTAATTTGAGCTAGTGGTTGTAAGTGGTGGTCACCAGCAATCACTTTTGGTATCTGGGAAATAACGAGAGAAGAAGGCAGAAAAGGGGTAAAGAAGGCCTGGTATCTGAATCAAATGTCAACTCCGCATTCAGCAGCGCTAGTAATGTTCTTCTGAGAAAAACTTTGGGCCCCCAGCACTTATTTATTTTACAAACTAAGCACTGCCTTTTTAACAAGCCCAGAGCAGATTTTGATGCATAGCACAATCCATCGAGAGATGGCTCTCTTTTTTCCTTTTTCGCTCTAAAAAAACAATAGATAGTTGGCCTCATTGCTAAACTCTGGTCGGGCCAATGCAGAAATGAAGGGCCCTCTTAGAATCCAGATAGTGGAGAAGTAGGTCTTCCTTAAGGGATGGTGCAGTGCATACAATTTCAGCAAGGTGAGGATTGTCCTGTACGAAAAGGCCCGACTACCTTAGGGAGGAATGCTGCTTTGGTCATGAGGATCCATTTGTCTGGGAAGAATGAAGTATATGGCTGTGCCACAGAAAATGCTTGAAGTTCTCGGACTTGCCGGCTTGCAGATGTTGATGAGAAACTTAGTCTTACTGGTCAGCAGACATAGAGGGCAACTGTGCATTGGGCCGAAGGGAGTGATCATCGGGAAAACCGAGGTCCCACAGCAGCATGTCAAGTGGTGTTGGTGGGAGCAGATGGATCAGCCCTTCAAAAAATGCATCACAACCAGTGACTCGAGGAATGGCTGACTGGCAAACCTAATCAAAGGGGCCAAAAGGTAGCCCTTGGCTGTGCCACAGCAAGGACTTCCTGGGCTAAAGAAAGACAAATATGGGAACACCAGGCAGCTTTGCATTCAAGGGCAGGATATTTAGAAAGGAGCACCAGATAACAAACTTCTCCCTATGTCCTGCATAAACGGTTTTTGTAGCTTGATCTCAGTCTACCAGGATGACTCCAACCACTCCAGGAAGCAATTCTAATGTAGTAACTGTCACTGTTCTATTTTCATGCTTGGTGGTGTAGGTTGTGCAAGCTCGGGTGCAGGACTCGTTCCTGCTGCTATAACAGGAGGTCCCTTCGAAGGGACAGCTGGATTAGAAGATAGGTGCTCATGCTCAGTTCTACATAGCACACACTCCATCACCCAGTCCAGGACCACTAGGATAACTTGTGTCTGGTCTTTCTTGACCTTTTCAACACTCTGGGCTGGAGAAATAGGGGCGAAGATGCGTACAGGAGTCCCAAACCCCAAATCAGATGGAAAGCATCTCCGAAGGCAACTCCAATGTGAAAATGTTTTGACACTATCCGTTTCCTGCAGTGACGAACAGATTGAGCCAAGGTTCTTCCCATTGCTGGCAGATGCCCTGTACCACCTCCGCATGTAACTGCCATTTGTGATCTGCTAGGCAACGTCGGTTGCCCTGACGTTCCTACCAGGTGCTGGGCACTTAGGGAAAATTCCTCAAGCGTTAGCTACTTTCAGAGACGCAGGACCCACAATCGCACTTTGCCCTGCTTATTGCATTACAGTGGGTTGTCTGTGAGAACCTGTACACATTCTCCCCCGATGGTCGGAAGGAACTGCTTCAGTGCCAAGCAAATCATTCTCATCTTCAGCAGGTTGATGTGGAAGTAAGGTTCCGCCACAAATCAGCATCCTCTGATCTCCGTCTCTCCAAGGTGCTCGCCCCAACCCAGTAACGATGCATCTATCATGACCGTTCACTGTGGATGCAACAGGGAGTAGGGGCTACCGCTGGTCAAATTACGGCCAGAGAGCCACCACTGCAGGTCTGTCACAGTCTCCTCTGACACCTGGCTGAATCTGACAGGTTGCCTTGGTGCAGATCCCACTGTAGAGCCTGCATCTGCCACCGTGTGTGGTCCACCAGCAGGATGCAAGAGGCCAGAAGATCCAGAAGCCTCAATCCGCTCTCACTGAGGCTCAGGTCAAAGGTTAAAACATTGGTATCATAGCCTGAATGTCCTGGACTATTTGCGGTGGAGAAAAGGCTCAGAAAAGCACAGTGTACAGCATGGCTCCAAAGAAGGGGAGCAATTGTGAGTGACTCAGGTGTGACTTCTGCATGTTTATGGAAAAGCCCAACAATGTCAACAGGTAAGCCTTCATCTGGAAGTGGCTTACGACTACTTAAAACGAATCCACGTTCAGTAGCCAGTCGTCAAGGTACAAAAAGACTAGCATTCCCAACTCCCACAGATGGACTGTAAAAAACACCATCTTTGTGAACACCCATGGGGGGGGGTTGGTAAAGCCAGCGCCACTAGAATTTTGCAGCAGCAGAGGGGCAAATTATGCTGTAGGCATGCGTAAATTATGCGACAAGAAAAGGTAGACTATGCGGCATAAAGCTGCATATTTTGTAATAGCATTACTTCACTATTTCATCATTTTTAAACTTGGTACCACTATCTGAGCATTGGTTGCGCTTCATAAGTAGAAAGAAAGGGTATGCAGTTCCTCTAATTATGCAAAGGAGATAGATATGAGTCCGTCAGCACCCCCAGGAATTCCTCTTGTCGGAACTAGGGCCCTCACACACCAAGCCAGATAGGCGTCATGCTTCTTCATATGGGCCTGCTCCTCGTCGGTGCTGCAACACCCATATAGGGGTTCTTTAGTGGAGATCTTTTGTTCCTTGCTGTGTGGTGCAGTGGGAGTAAGGAGCCTATTAAAGTGTAGATGGGTGGGGAGTGATTAAAACAAGTTGGATAGTCCAAAGATACTTTTATTCAGATTGGCTATCCACCTGATTAAAAAAGTGAAAAGAGTGGCAGTTATCGGAACTTAATGATTAATCAGTTCAACTATGCTCTGCCCTAAGGGTCAACATGTTTCATGCCAATGGGTCAGGAGGATCCGTGGCAATTCATCAGGACCTTGAGGTTTGGACGATCTACACTCAGTGGTTGGTGTGAAACCTACCTCCCAAGTCTCTAAACTAAGAGTTGAGTATCTCTGAGCGACCTATTAGAAACCAAAGTATTGCATCTATCAGTTGCCGGCAGGATGTCTGGACTAGTACATTATCATGCCCATTGGGCTCCAAGAAGTGCGCAGTCAAAACCTACCCCTCTCCGCCAGCACCGGTGCATGCAGACATTCTGCTGGCAACTGATAGATGCAATACTTTGGTTTCTAATAGGTCGCTCAGAGATACTCGACTCTTAGTTTAGAGACGTGCGAGGTAGGTTACACACCAAACACTGAGTGTAGATAGTCCAAACCACAAGGTCCTGATGAATTACCACAGATCCTTCTGACCCATTGGCATGGAACATGTTGACTCTTAGGGCAGAGCATAGTTGAACTGAATCATTAGGTTCCGATAACTGACACTCTTTTCACGTTTTTAATCAGGTGGATAGCTTGTCTGAATAAAAGTATCTTTGGACTATGCAACTTGTTTCTAATCACTCCCCACCCATCTAAACTTTAATAGGCCCCTTTCTCCCACTGCACCACACGGCAAGGAACAAAAGAACTTTGCGAAAGAGCCCCTATACGGGTGCCAGTTGGGTATTGCAGCCCCGACCTGACGAGGAGCAGGCCCATGTGATGAAGCATGACACGTAGCTGGCTGGGTGTGTGAGGGCCCTAAATTCCGACAAGAGGAATTCCTTTCCCCTTATGAAATAGCACATGCTGGGGTGCTGACTGACTCATATCTCTCTCCTTTGCATAATTTGAGGAACTGCATAACCTTTCTTCCTATGGTACATTGGGGCATGTATGCTGGACCTCGCTTCTTAAAAAAGTCCTACAGTCCCTTCTTGTCTGATAGATTGCACTTCATAATTACCAGTTTTTTTCCCTTCCAAAATGGATTTTTATTTGTGCTGTGAACCACATATGGCCTTTCAGGCCGAATTCACGTATATTTAGAGCAAATAAATATGTACAGCAGTAGATTCTATGTCCGTACGTATCAAAAACAGAATAACATTCAATAATACAACAAAATGTTCCAAGTCCCTGCTGTACTCCCCAGCTTCACCCTTCCGTGCAGCAATATCTCCAACACAATTAAGTCATACAGTATTATACAAGCTAGCATCCCTATCGACCCTCATTCTCTACAACCATTGCCATCGGGGTTGACCGCTCCAAATAAAGGCTGCGGTAGTCAGCTCCCCTCTGCCAGATTTTGGGGTGTTTCTGTTGTCATCCCCTAGCTTTAAATATAGGCACTTCCATGTCCATGCAAAAGTCCATACCTTTTTTCCATATGTCCAGGAGAGGAGGGGGGCAGGATGTAGCCTTCCATAATTTTGCGATATCCCGTTTCGCCATGGTAAGGCCCAAGAACAGTAAGCGTCGTTTATACCTATTGCCCCAAAATTCATCTGTGATGTGTAAAAAGACGAATTTTGTGGACATGGGGAGAACCCAAGCTAACAAATCGGAGAGGCATGTCATGACTCCCCGCCAAAACCTAGTGAGGGTACCACACAGCCAAATTGTGTGCATAAAGGTACCTCTGCTGTTGCCACATCGTAGGCATTCAGGGGATGCTATTGGGCCAGCCTTCCAGAGTCTATGTCTAGTAAAGTATACAGTATTTGAACTGAATGAGGCATAGACGAGAGGCAATAGCCACACCTCAGGAGGACTTCAAGGGCTCAGTCCAGTCGTTTTCCTCCAACGGCCCTAGATCCTCCTGCCAGGGCCTTCGGAGGGTGTCAAGTGTAGTTGAGCAATTAGTAACGATGGATTGGTACATCTTAGATATCTTATGGTCATCCAGGTCTCCCATAAACACTGCCTTCCAGTCGGTTGAATTCTGGAAGTCTCGAGGTTTTTAATGTATGGGGATAAGGCATGTCGAAATTGAAGCTATTTATAGAATTTAATGTGCAGCATAGTAAATTCCCTTTGGAGCTCCTAGAAGGATTTGAGAGACAGGTGTGTATAACTACTCCCAATGCGGATATGTCAATATCATCCCACCCTCGAAATCCGACCAATGTGGCCATCTGAGGCAGGAGGCAGGAGGCCAATATGCCACAATGGAGTTTCTCATGTCAGACGACCTCACCGTCTCATGCAACGCCTCCAGACCCCGAACATCACACCTGTCGCAGGCGGCAGTGCCCATAAATACCAGTTTAACATAAAAATATAGGAATAAGCAACAGAAAGAAGACCAATTCCAGCTTTGCATAGGGCTTTCCACTGCGCTGCAGCATGTGTCTCTAAATTTTTAGTAACTTTTGAACCGTTTGGGCTAGAAACAAACATTTTTTTTATCTGTAGGTTATGCAACAGATGATGAATTATGTGGCAAACACGGCAAATCAATAATTATGGGAAAATCACTGCAGCCGCACAATCGCATAATCCCAGCGGCCTTGGGTAAAGCCAAAGGAGAGCATAGATGAAAAGAAAGTGCTCTTGGTCTACCTGAAATGCAGGTAGAATTTGTAGGACTACAGAGGTGAAAATAAGCATCCTGGTATTCAAATGGTATTCCAAAGCCAGATCCAGTCTCATGATTCCAGGATGGATAGAACTTAGGCCAGTCTGGGCATTTTGAACTTATCCTTCTGGAGGGTGCAGATCTAGGCTAGGACGGGGGCACCCATCATTTTACAGCACTAGAAAGTAGCAGGAATAACAGCCAGTTCAGATCTCTGATGAGGGCTCATTTGGCCAATAGAACTTTAACTTCTCTACAGAGTATGGACTAGTGGTCCTCTGGTAGGTGTTGGCATATTGGGGGATGGAGGAGAAAGGGTAGGCAATTACTGTGTTCTACGATTTACAGACCCCATTGGCTAGCTGTAATGCTTCTTAACACAGAGGTCTAAAAGGTGATTTGCCCTCTAATCCAGCAATCGTGAACTGCAGGGAATGATCTGAAGTGGTTTTGTGGCAGCTGTGGAAAGGATGGTCTGGATAGAACATTGCTCCTAGAGGCCTGGCCACTGTTAGCTTGCAACACGGCACTTTCCTCAAAAGGACAGAGGCATGTTTTTGTTGATGCATTAATTGACATTGCTTCTGTTGGTATTCCCAAAAACACGTTGAAAGGGGCGATGCTGTTGTGAACAGGCCTAGACAATGCGCAGTTGCTTTGCTCTTCTTTAATCTCCCCAGGGCAGAGTCCACCTTCACTCGAAACCACTAAAGGGCATGTCCATAAGTGACTGCTGCACGTCCGAGGAAAACCCAGTGGAGCGAATCCAAGTCTAGCCCCATGCTGCTTCTGACTAGTCTGACAGTCATTTTACAAGCCCAAGTGAATGGAGTACTTCGCTAAGTCTTGACCACCTCCAAATTAAACATGGGACGGGTGGCCATATATAACCTGGGAAAGCTGGCAAGATGTCTGCCATCCTGTCCCACTATGCATGTCACCAGAGACAAAAAAAGTTGACAGATAGGAGGGCAGGGCTGGTAGAGGAGAATGCTTGTTTTCCAAATGACTCCATCCATTTTGACTCCCGGTCAAGGGGAGTAGTGGGGAATTGGTTGTGATTCAGGAATCTTGGGGATAATCGCACTACCAAATTCTCCAGGGCAGGATTTTGGAATAGAAAATCAGGATTCCCCAGGAGCAGACCTATGCTGCCTTGTCTATCCACTGGCGGGCACTAACCAGGCTTTGCCGAGCTGCCCATCCGTACATCAGTTAGGGCCCTAGAGAGGTCCTTGACTAGTTTGTCTTGGGTTGAAGACCTCTTTTATGAAGTTTTCTTAACTCTCGTCGTTTGAAAAGTGAGGTTTAGCACTGTTGTGAAGGAGGCGGACTCTTCTGTTGTCATGACTGGGTTTGAGAAAGAATGGGAAATTGCTGACAACGTGTCCAAAAATCTGGTCTCCAGTAGGTAATCGAAAAGGTTACCATCATCTTATGGTCATCAGTATTTTCCGTAACTTTAACAAAATGAGAAAACGTTTCTGGGATCTGAATGGGCATACTGGTTTTGGTTGTGTTTTGGAGTTTGACAGAACTATCTGCTATGTTTCCAGCGCCGGAGAAGTCAGGCCCCAACTAGGGCTCAGACTAGTGACGTCGATCACAGCACTGGGGGGATATTACACTGGGGTCAGAGTCTAGGGTTCAGACCTTGACGAGGGGACCAGCCTCAAATTGAGGCCAACTCGCAGAGTTTTTGTTGAGGACAAATCCACTGATTGTAACCCAACTGGAGGCCACTTCTAATCCTTGGGACCCGAAGGCACGCCAGAGGTACCTGGTGGGGTATCAAAGATGGTGTCTGTGGCCTGGTTCAGACCGCAGAGTTGTTGAGGCATCGCTGATGGCCCAAGGAGATTGGGGAGTGTTGGAATCAATGCTGGAATTGGTTCTGAAGTGAGGGAACCACTTCTCAGCGTCCAGGTGCCCAGGGCATTGTGTGAATCTGTGTTTTGAGAGTGGTGGGATGATGGAGACCCACCCTTGTACTTTTTTGACCTACTCAAACTCCGTGACTTAGAAAATGAGTGCACTTGGGAGGGACAGAGGGTTTCGTCGACTTCTTGTGGAGTTCGGAGATGGAAAGTTTATTTTTGCTAATGGCCTTGTGATTCATATTTGTGCACAAAACCAAGATGTTTGGATCCCAGACACCACAGACAGATGTCATGGGTGTCAGTCATCGACATCTGTCAATGACAATCGCCCTATGGCTTAAATCCTGTAAGCTTTAAAGACAGTCTACTCACTGATGAGTTTTGTGGGAAAATTCTGTCAGATTCCGGATGCTCCACAGCCACGTCAGAAGGTGCAGAAAGAAAGGACTGATGTCAGTGTGTTGAAGCGGAGCATATAAGAGGGCCAAATGTCACATCCTGGACAAGAGTGATCCGACGCAGACCCACATGGCACCACCTGCAGATGCACGAGGAATTGCTAGCAACATTTTGTCAATTCATTCTAGGACATGGAGAATTTCACAAGGTTTGGAATCTGAAGTTAGAACTCTCTATCAGAAATGTTGTGGCTTAGAGCCCACCCATCGCTACCATTGTTTGGCTTAGTCATCATTAATTTCCTTGCTTCTCATTGATCAATGTGTGTCAGCTTCACGTTTCCTTTGTGCTTTTCTTTCTCCTTTGGAGCACAGCCCCAGTACTGCTTCTTTCCCAAGTGTTGTTCCACTGTTTGTGCGTTTTGAGGTACTTTTGTTTTTCTAGCTATCCTCGTCATCGATTGCTGAATTCCTTCTGCCTGTTTTATTGCTTGCCCTGTAACCATGCTGTTCCTTGCTCCATCCCTCCCACATTGTTCGTTGCCCCATCACTCCCACCTCCTCCTGCTTTGCTGCTTGCCCAGTCATTGCTGGCCCCTTCTCTGCCCACTCCCGCCTTATTGCTTGCCCAGTCCCCTCGCCCCTTTACATATTGTTGCTTGCCCCATTCCTCCACCTGGTCCACGTTGCTGCGTTAAGGTTAGGTGCTACAGCAAGAATATACAAACTTCAAAGAAAGGCTCTCTGCCAAGGAACTCTTCTCACCTAACATGTTTTCCTCATGTAGATGGTAGCGTGTGCTGTATGCAAATCGGAGAGTTTCCGGTCTGTTGGGATTGTTTTTGAAAGGAGAAAATGGTGGCCACCTTTAGCCCTGTTCAAGGAATGCTAATGGGAGGGATAGAGGTGGGCGAGCCACTGAAAGCTCAGGCAGGACTGGAGCATGAAGCATGGCTCTGGCTAAGCGTGTGGTCCTGTTGAAGCCTCAAGCCCAAAACGAGCAGAGATTTCATGTGGCTTCTGCCTCCCACCCTCAGGGTTGAGTCTGGGTGTCAGCTTAAATCCTGTGATTCTGGACATATCACTTAATATCCGTGCCTAAAAAAACATAAATCTGACCTTTTGTAATGTAACTGGCGCTCATATAAGGCGCTCTAAGACCATCGTGGTAGAGATCGCACTAAATATAAACTGTAGAAAAATGCACAAAGAGGCCAAAACAAAGCCTTAACACAAGGAAAGAAATAGATACCCATTTACTGGCTGATTTGTACAAAGAGAAACCAGAAAACCTGGATAAATCATGGCACCCCTGTCTAAACTGTATGATCTTAGTCAAATATATTATTTCACCAAAACAACCACTTTAATAATTACTTCTGAATGCAGTTCCATAATGTGATCTATTAATGTCAAAGCTTCCACATGTTAATGAAAAATACATTTTTTAATTTTGAAGAGACTATCATATTTTGTAATATGTTTGTTGCATGATTTACACATAGCAAACATTTTCAGGGCGCGGCTTGGGCATGGGCTCTAGGGGTCAAGCCCTTGGCTTTGATCCGGTCTCCCTGTTAATTTGTTGGCTAACCCACCTCTAGGGAGGAAAGACCACTTTGGGGAGAGGAAGCAGAGGCACCTCTTAAGCGAGACCTCCCCCCAGGTGTGTTGCTACAAGCAGCTCCTTGAGGAGGTGCTGGAGATGTGTAGCAACTTCAGCAAAGCCATACTGCAGAAGCAACTGCTGCTTTGTCCAGAGCACAGGGAAAGGACATTGCAGCAGGCACGCTGGTTGAGTAATCATGGTTTATGTCTCTCTATGCAGGCGCCCAACACCTATTGGGCTCACGGGGCTTCAGCCCCCCGTCGTGTGTGTCAGCCCGGACTGACACAGCTTTGCGGGCTGGCGAGCATCTAATTGCAGCCGCACCAGAGTACTTAACAGGTCTTTAAAAGACCATGTACTTGTAAATTAGGCTTTTGTAGTGTTTTAACCCCTTCTTTCAGTCACTGTCTATGGTTTGAAGAATTAGCAACCCGAAATATATTTCAGCCACCCCCCGAAATTTGGCTCTAGTTGCCGCCTGTCTCTACGTTCTCATTTGGTTTTATCCTTACTTGCATCACGAGATTTCACATTTCCGAGGTACAGGAGGGATTAGCTCTTCCAGTTTGTGTTCTTTGCATTTTGGTACTTGTAGTTTTGTGGGCCGCAGGCGAAAGTACCAGACACCAAAAGGAAACCTGGACTGGTAATTTGCTTGAGTTCATCCCAATAAGCGGTAACAGGATGAAAGATATGCAGATTGCTGCTACCTTAGTAATCACTGCACATCCATTCATCACTGCTGTCTAACAAGGTTACCTGTACTCAGGGCTCAAGTCCGAAGAAATAGAAGTGGAGGGACTCACCTAGTTAGGCAGAATGGGTGTACTACACTTGACATCACAGGAAGTGACATTAAAGGAAGTGACATCACATGACATTGCATATGGCATCACAACTCATGACTTTACAGGAAGTCACATCAGATCTTAAGACCTCACTTATGTTTAGCGGCTCTATCATGAGTACTTTTGAGGAAGGCAATTAGATTTTGCAAAGGAGTTGTGCCAAAATATTAATGCAATCCTGACACTAAATCTGGGCCTCAGGGAACAGTTTCTTACTTGTAACTCCAGTTCTCTCCTAGAGGTATTCCCATGATAAGTCATAAGCACTGAATAGTCCCGCCCACGTGCAGACACACAGAAGTACTTGGTTTGGATTGGATTTGTATTTGTATAGCGCGATAGCTACCCGTAGGCGTCCTAGCGCTTTAGAGCAACAGGTGTATGTGGCAGGGCTGAGTTATCTGTTGAAAAGAAGGGTTTTTAGTTTTTTCCGGAAAAGCAGAATGTTGGGTTCTGATCGGAGGGGGATTGGAAGAGAGTTCCAGAGTTTTGCCGCATTTACTGAAAACATTCTGCCTCCGCTCCTCTCTCTTCTGATCCTAGGATTGTTGACTTGGAAGGTATTGGACGATCTAAGCTGTCTGTTAGGATGGTAGGGGGTGATCAGGGTGTGGTTCAGAATTGCTCCTTTCCTCCATTAGGCACAGTGGGCAATACACATGCTTTTGAAGTTGATTCTTTCCCTCACTGGCAACCAGTGGAGATCTTTTAGCTCAGATTTCACAGATTGGCGGCGGGGGATGCGCAAGAGGGTACGGGCAGCGCAATTTTGGATCACCAGAAGTTTTCTCAGGGTTAGTTGAGGGGCTCCTAGGTAGAGGGCGTTCCCGAAATCCAGCCGGGAGAGGATTAGGCCCTGGACCATGATCTGTCTGGCCTTGAATGGTAGGAGCGGAAGGATCTTCTGGATGAGCCTCAAGATGCCCATGCAGGTGGAGGATAGTTTGGTTGCCTGATAGCTAAGAGTCAGTGTGTTGTCCATCCAGATTCCTAGGCTCTTAATGGTGTCCTTAGCTAGAGGTGCAGGCCCTAGTGCTGGTTGCCAAGTGGAGTCAATGGATTTCTGTGGGAGGTTACCCAGTACCATTAGCTCTGTCTTATCTCCGTTTAGTTTTAGGTAAGACTGGGTCATCCAGGCGCATATTGCTTCCATGCAGCCCCTTAGATCACTTGGTTGAGAGGAAGGGTGGTTCAGAGTTACCACCAGCTGGGTGTCGTCAGCGTAGGACACAATTTGAACGCCAAAAGGGCGAACTATCTCCTCAAGGGGCCGCATGTATATGTTAAACAGTGTGGGGCTCAGGGAGGAGCCCTGGGGAACCCCACAACTGAGTGGTTTACTGGGTGAGGTGACATTGCCCTCACAGACTCGGAATGAGCGTTCTGATAGGAATGATTTGAGCCAGGCTGCTGCTTTAGAGGAGATTCCTAGTTCTGAGATTCTGTGCAGCAGGATATCATGATTTACGGTGTCGAAGGCGGCACTGAGGTCCAGTAAGATGATGGCCGCAGTGCCGCCCTGATCCACAATCATTCTGGCTCCTTCGATCACAGCAAGGAGAGCAGTTTCTGTTCCGTGCATGGGGCGGAACCCAGTCTGTGAAGCATCCAGTAAGTTGTTTGTTTCCAGGAAGTTTGTGAGGGAGTGGTTTACATGTTTTTCCGCAATTTTGCTTATCCATGGCAGCAGGGAGATTGGGCGGTAGTTCCCCGGGTTCTTTTGATCAAGATTGGCCTTTTTCAGGAGTGCCCTAACTGTCGCTTGTTTCCACCTGGGTGGTACGCTACCTGAGGATAGAGAATTATTGATCAGGTTAAGGATGGTGGGCAGAAAAGTGGGGGTAATTGTTCTGAGTGACTGAGCTGAGGCTGGGTCACTGGGAGATCCTGATTTTACCTGGAGCATTATAGTTTCCAGGGTGGTAGGCTGCAGTGTTGGGAAGGATTCCAGGGTGGCAGGAGGGGGCGGGCTTGTTTCCTTGTGACCTGTTTGGATGTAAGGGGCTTGAAGGAAGGAAGAGTAGATCATGGCTATTTTATTGTGGAAATTTTCGGCCTGCTCATTGCAGCGAGTCTGAGCATTCAAAGGATCTGGTAAATTGTCCGGAAGTTTGAGCAGGTTTTTGCAATTTGGTATATCTCCCTCGGTTTAGACGCTGCTTCATTTATTTTGTTTTCAAAGAAGATGGCTTGAGCGTCTTTTATGCCATTTTTGTAGTGTTTTATGGCTGTCCGGTATGCATCTTTACTAGCTTGTGAGTAGTCAATGCGTCATTTTCTTCCTAATTTTTTGCATTCCGTCTTCAGATTACGTAGGTCCTGGGAGTACCATGGTGCATCTTTTTGTCTCAGTTTAGGTTTGAGGTCTTTGATTGGAATGATATGGTCTAGAGAGTTGGTAATCCATTTATTGAAATTGTCATTACTGACAACCGGATCGGGGTTGCCTTCTGGGACGGAGGCTTCTAGAGTAGATGCCCAATGGACTAAGTTTAGACCAGTTGTGGTCCCTCCTGGGTACAGGGGGTGGTGTGGGGCGTGAGCCTGACGGTAACCAGGTAAATGGGATCAGGGAGTGTTCGGACCATGGGAGGGGAATAGGTGGGCTGACTAAGGTGAATACAGTTGCTAAAGATTGGATCCAGGAGGTGTCCCTTGGAGTGTGTGGGTCCCAACACTCGCTGGGAGAGTTCTAGTGCCTCAAGACTGTGGGATAGTTCAGTAGCTGCCGGATCCTGGGGGTCATCTAAGTGGACATTGAGGTCACCCAGCAGGGTGTAGTTTGGTAGGTTGCAGACTCCACTGGCTATGGTGGGTGCTAGGTTGTTAATAAAGTTACTGGGGGTGCCGGGATGCCGGTAAACAAGGGTCCCTGAGAAGGTACATGTAGGGGAGAAGTCAAGCGAGAATGTGAGATATTCACAATTAGACAGGTTGGTAGGGGAGCTGCGACAGGAATATCGTTTTTTATATATGACAGCTAAGCCGCCGCCTTTTCCTGATGGGCGGTCAGCCCGGAGAATTTGATATCCTGCGGGGAGTGCTTGAATGATATCGGGGTCGGAGTCTGTGTGTAATTATGTTTCTGTAAGGAATAGGGCGTCCGCTTCTTTATCAGAGAGCAGCAAAGAAATCCCCAGGGCGTGCTTAGGAAGCGATCTACAGTTCACAAGGAACATGTGATATGATGGGGGAGGTTTTGGTAGGCAGCTTTGGTATGTACAGTGTTGGCAGAGAAAATGTTTTGTAGTAGGGTCCCAGGATGCGAGACATTGGGCATTGATAGAGCCTCGCATTTGGAGTAAGGTGCTGGGGCTATAAGTAGTGGTATTTAATTGGCCAGTGGTCGTGGCCCATGGTCCCGGCCCGTCGCGGATGGGCGCAGACGGGCTTGCCTTTGGCGCCCCGCCGTCGCCACGGCTGCGCCCGTCCGCTGTGCCTCCTGGGAAAGGGAACCATTATGTAGTGGCGAGGGCGTGAGGGCGGGAGGGGCCAAGCACTAGTCTGCTTGCTCCTGCTCCTCACCCAAGATGGCAGGTCCGGACGTAGTAATGCGGCAGAGTGAGACGAAAGCTCTGTTCAAGTCCTCAGGGAGGGAGCGGAACCGCTATGACTCAGAGGTAATTCCCAGCGTTAGTGCCGATTATTTTGTTTTTAAAATGTGCAGTTTTAAAAACAGTTAAGAACTTCTGTGAGCAGGTTTAAAATGATGAGTAGCTTTTTCAATCAAGCAACGGAGTTTAAAACTAAAGTCCCGGCTTCCGCCTCTGGACTATCAGCGATCACAACACACACACACTCGTACTTCTTCTAGCTATATCTTCTTGAGGGGATATTCTTCGCTTTTCTTCTGGAAGGCCTGTAAACACACTCAGGAGATAGAGAGGCAAATAATGTAGCCTAAGTACATATGCTACACTGGCCAAAGTCTTAATCATGAAGTGAAAAAGGTGCCATTACAATTGAGAGGAATTTTAAATGTTTTACACACAGAATGGATCTCCTTCACAAAACCCCTTTTCATGATAAAGATGAAAGAGAGCAGGATAGAGTAGCCCCATAGGCTGCCATTATATGGCTCAAAAATAGAAGCTGTGCCTTTAAGAACCCATAGATCACCGGTAGCCTGTCATGCACAGTTGGAGGCAGTTATTGCAATTCTTTTTGAAGGTGATGTGAGATCTATGCAGACAGGAGGGTTGCTTATGATTTATGGAAATACCCCTACGAGAGAACTGGAGTCACAGGTAAGAAACTATTACTTTTCTCATTGGGAATTTTTAAGTATAGTCCAATTCTGAATAGATTAGCAAGCCAATACCCACAGAGTGCGGTGGAGGAGACAGAGGATCATACCCCGGTTACTTACCGGTAATCTTCATTGCTCCGAGTATTGTCTTCCTCGCCACATGCTAAACAAAGTGAGCTTCAGCTACACACAAGAACCCTACTGAGCAAAAGTTAGCCTCCCATCCCTTCACAACATGGCTGACCCCTATCACCCTTGACCTCTATAAGAGGAGGGCCGGCCCAACAACCAGCCAGAAGAACTACCAAGCCCAATATGAAGCCGATAGCACCCCAGGGAGAGATGGGAACTCATGTGGCAAGGAAGACAATAATCGGAGTAATGAAAATTAGCGGTAGGTAACCGGGGCAGTACCTCCTTGTAAGTCTTCCTCGCAACATGCTAAATGAAGTGACCACATACCCAAGCCAAGAGGCTTCTTAGTGAACAAGAAACCAATGACAAGGAGTACATGACCCCAAAACAGCATGTAATCCAGAGTATATAAATACACAGACCAAACCACACAGGCGGCCATAGTCAAGGGACGGAGGACCCAGCACGAGATCCTCCCTTGCAAAATCTCCAGGAGGATAACCACCCAAAACCACCTGGTAGTGCTCCATGAACATGTGCAGGGAGGCCCAGGTCGCAACCCTGCAAATATCTTCCGGAAAGACACCATTAAACGAGGCCCAAGAAACAGAGAGGCCCCGGGTGGAACAACCTTGAACCCCGGACGGGAGATCAGACTGCTGGGACCCATAGGCCAGCAAGATAGCCTGCTTAATCCATCGACTCAATGTGGAGACGGAAGGCTTGTGACAGGACCAGGCCAAACGTCACAAACAAATTGTCACAACAACAGAAGGCGACTGTGCGGTCCAGATACACCATAACTACCCGCCAAGCATGCAGCAGGGACAGAGAGGCATAAGAACCCAGGTCAAACCCCGGAGGAAAAGAAGGCAAGACCACCTCGCGGGAGTGGTTAACAACCGAAGGAACCTTGGGAGGGAACAGCGGATTAGCGCACAACATCAGACAACCGGGGAGAACCCACAAGAAGGGTGGAGACCGAAGGAAAGAACCCAGTTTACCCATCCTACCAGTCGAAACAATAGCTATCAAGAACACCACCATGAAGGTGAGAAATGTTAAATTCACCGAGCCCAGTGGCTCAAAGGGAGCCCCCTGGAGGGCCAGCAAAACCAAGGGGAGATCCCAGGGCGGAGCCAGGCAAATAGCCCGAGGCTGCAGCAAAAAAAAAAACTCAACAGCAAGCGAGCCACTAGAGGATCGAGGCTGTCCAGCCCCAGACTGCGGATAGACCGCAAGGCAGCCCATTGAGCCCGCAGAGTGGAAGGAGCCAGACCCATGGAAAACCCCTCAGCAAGGAAATCAAGGACCCGCAAGGGATCCACCGAGACAGGGTCAACCCCGTTCAGCCCACACCAACGAGAGAAGGAAGACCAATGGTGGGAATAAGACAGCAGAGCAAAGGACCTGCGGGAACCCTGCAGCAAGTCCACCACCCCCACAGAACACCCCTGAGCCAGCAAGTTCACCTTCTCAAGAGCCAAGCCTGCAGATGGAGACGGCGCAACATCCCCACAGAGAGCGGGGGACCCCGCAATGGGTAAGGCAGATCTGGAACAGGCCAGCACTCCTGAACAGCCAGCTCACACAGGAGAGGAAACCAAGGGCGGCAAACCCAACCGGGAAACACCAACAAGACAAACGCCTTCTCCAGGGGGATCTTCCACAGGACTAACCAGATCAAGGGAAACAGGGGGAACGATATACAGGAGAGCGGCCGGCCAAAGGAACAACAACGCACCCACCCGCCAAGCTCCCGGGTACATATGGAGAGTGCAGAAAAGGGGCAGGAGAGCATTGAAATTGTCCGCGAACAAGTCCACATCAGCTCCAGGGCCAGCAGCTAAAGGGAGCGAACCCGGGACCCGCTCTGATGATTGATGTACCCCTGTACCACCCGATTGTCCGTTCGAACCAACACATGCTGACCCTTGAGAGAAGGGGAGAATTCCCAGCATGCCATGAGAACCGCCTTCAGTTCATGAAAGTTGGAAGAGCACCTCGCCGGAAGCTGATCCCATCGACCCTAAACAGACCATGAACCCAGGGTCGCCCCCCAGCTGGGGTGACTGGTGTCGGTCGTGCCCACCTGGGATGGGGAGACCAGGAAGGGGACACCCCTGGAGAGATGGGCCTCCACCAACCACAAGTCCAGGTCGGCACAAATCTGCGGGGACACCACCACTGGAACTTCGTTGACCTCCGGTCACGGATTCCAATGGGCTAGGAGATGATTCACCGAGGTGTACAAGTGGAGGTGAGCCCAAGGCAGCACATTGATGGTAGCAGACATAAACCCCTGAACTCTCAACCATTGTTGGAACGGGGCGGAATCCAGACACAGCAGAGAACCCAGATCCCACCACAAGGTGTTCCACCATTCCAGAGGCAAGAACACCATCCCCCGGGATCATGTCCAGATGATCCCTAATGAACACCAAGTCATCGGTTGGCAACAGGTGAGACTTTTAGAGGTTGACCAGGAAACCATGGGATGACCGCACCTCACAGACACTCTTGACGTGAAGTGTCCCCTTGGAAAAAGGAGAGGCAGAAATCAGCCAGCCATCCAGATAAGGAAAAACCCTGATCCCCTCCTAATGGAGGATACCCACCAAAGGGGCCAGCACCTTAGTAAAATTCCTCGGGGTAGAGGACAAACCAAAGGGAAGTAACTGGAACTGGAAGTGGAGGCCCCCTACGCAGAACTGAAGGAAACGCTGAGAGGATGGGTGGACGGGCACATGGAGGTAGGCATCCAGAAGATCCAGGGATGCAATCACCTCCCCCTGAACCAGCAATTGTAAAAATTTCCTGCAGAGAAAGCATTTTGAATCTAACAGGGATATGAAAGAATTAACCCGCTTCAAGTCCAGAACAGGACGAAAGTCCCCAAACACCTTACTCACAAAGAACAGGATGGAATAGACGCCCCTTCCCCTCTGAGACACCGGAACAGGCAGATTAGCCCCATTGCTGAGAAGATGCTGAATGCTGGCCTGCAGGGCCACCCGCTTCACAGGAGAGGAAGGCAGCGGGGTGGCGCAGAAAGCATCCGGAGAAGCGGAGCTGAACACAATGGAAAAACAGTCCCGGACAATTCGGAGTGCCCACAAATCCTTGACGAATGACTCCCAAGTCGAGATGAAAAGGCATCCATCCATAGGACAACCCACTGGTGGGACCAGAAGATAGTCAGTACTTAGGGGAGGAGGAAGAAGCCACAGGCTGAGACAGGGATTTGTTAAAGAATGGGGTGCCCCTGCTGCAACCCCTTCCTCAAAAGGGCACACTACCCCTAGCAGCAGACGTGGAAGAGAATGCCCTCTTGGGGCCAAAAAAACGGCCCCTGGAAGAACGGATGAGCACCAACAGCTTCCTGTCCTCTACGGATTCCTTAACCATATCCTCCAAAGGATGTGCCGAGCAGCTTCAACCCCGAAAGGGGGATCTTCATTAGGATCGCATTCTGGGCAGTGTCAGCCTTCCAGTGGCGAAGCCAGACCTGGTGTCGAGTTTGAATAGCGCAAAAACAACAATTGATGGACAGAATGCAGAACAATGTCATACATTCACCCCAGTACAGAGATCTGAGCCTGCTCACCATGCCATTCCAGTTTGGACCCAGCCATATGCAAATCAGTCTTGACTCTGCACCCAATGGGAACAGTCCAGCTCGAACTGCCAGGCCAGGTCCTCCCTAGACTGGAAACAAGCATCCTAGGACCGGTTTCTGGCTTTCAGCCCTCATCAGTCAGGTTAGCTTGACTCCAGTGACATGGAGAGCACGGGACCCACGTTTGGGCATACCCATCCCACTCGGGGTGACAAATGCAAAAATTGATGAACAGAATGCAGAACAATGTAATACTTTCACCCCAGTACAGAGACCTGGGCCTAAATCCATCGTTTTTTTTGCTCACCATGCCATTCCAGTTTGGACCCACCCATATGCAAATCAGATCTCTGTACTGGGGTGAATGTATGACATTGTTCTGCATTCTGTCCAGCTATAGTTTTTTGCATTTGTCACCCTGAGTGGGCCGGTATGCCCAGACGTGGGTCCGTGCTCTCCATGTCACTGGAGTCAAGCTGTCCTGGATGATGAGGGCTGAAAGCCCGAAACCGGTCCTAGGATGCTTGTTTCCAGTCCAGGGAGGACCTGGCCTGGCAGTTCGGGCTGGACTGTTCCCATTGGGTGCAGGGTCAAGACTTATTTGCATATAGCTGGGTCCAAACTGGAATGGCATGTTGAGCAAAAAAACAATGTATTTAGGCCCAGGTCCCTGTATTGCGGTCAATGTATGACACTGTTCTGCATTCTGTCCATCAATTGTTCTTTTTGCGTTTGAATAGCAGCGCCACCAGCCGCGGCCCCCAAGGTATCAAAAAAGATGTCCCACAGGAGACGAGTCTGTTGTTCCATCAGAGCCAAGGTAGGCACCACATCAGCCCTCTGGTCCAGCAGCTCCACCAAAGGTTGGAAGTTCTTCAACAAGGACTGGACCGTATCTGACAAGTATGTTGAAGCACGCATAAAAAAGTTGGCCGCCGCATAGGCCAGCTTGGTCACAGCCTCCACCCGTTTGTCAACCGGGACTGAAGGAGAAGTATCCCCGGAGATGATGGAGCCCTGAGTGGCCAGACCAGCCATGAGCGAGTCCACCTTCACGGAGGCAGGAAACTCCTTTGCGAAGTCCTGGATGGCGTAGCGCTTGGCCAGATACAGAGGAAAGGCCTGTTTATCGACTTCCTGACACTCATTTTCAATCACCTTCTTAATGGAAGAATGCAGAGGAAGGGACTCAAGCTCCTTGCGCTGGTACTGCAAGAAGAAATCCTCCATACATCAATCGAGGGAGCAGGAAAAGCCATGTTATCCTTAATGTGCTGTAGGACATCACGCAGTACTTGGACATACCGACCCCGGAGGTCCTCATCGACATCGGGGGAGGGGGGGGGGGGGGTGGTGGGGGTGGTTCCAGGCGTGGACCTTTGGGGGGGAAGAGGGACCCTGCTCCCTTTCGTGCTCAAAGGCTGCCGTCACTGTAGCCTGGATCATAGCCTGGATGGACTGTAAAGACAGGGCCTCAGTGGAGGGTTAGAGCCGGCCACCACTGGATGATCCAACCCCTGCTCCATGAGGAAGACTGCAGGAGAACCACACAGAGGAAAAACCATGCAGTGCGACAGCAAACAGCCACAGAATGATCCAGTTACAGCCTGTGACTTTAAATAGGTGAAAAACGCAGTACGAAAATGCCCAGGGAACAGCTAATGCATCACGGCACCAAGTTGCTAAGCAACCAGCCAAGTGGGAAGGCCGAACACACCCGGCCCCGCAGGAGGCCAGTAACAAAATGTGGAAAGCATGGCCCCCTCCCCCCGTAGGCAAACCCAGGCCAGTCCTCCGTGTGAAGACTGACAATACCCACCCGTGCAGTACCAAGAGCACGGGTGGATTGAGGAAATGAAGCAAAAAGACAGCTCCGTGAACTGCCATCGTCCTGGATGCCGGATCAAGGTAAGCCCAGGCCAGGAACCCAAGAGCTCTCACAAAAGAATGTGGGCCCTCGCAACAACCTGCGCAGAACTGAATGCAGCACGAGCAGGGCGCATACAGTGCTCAGGCTGCAGCGAGCCGCCTGCAAGCCCCACAACCACAGCAAAAAGCGGGAAGCGCACCAGGAGGCTGGCGATCGGTCCGCCAGGCGCACCCCGCGTCAGTCACATAGGATCCTGCCCCAACCAGCACCTTGAGAACCTGTAAGCGGGAATACCACACACCAAGCAATAAACAGACAGGGGGCCCTTGGGCAAGGCATCCCAGGTATAATCAGGATGCCACCACGGCCGCGTGGGCAAGATGGGTCGATAGGCAGAGCTCCAGTCCCCCGTGGCCGCCCCCCTATTAACCCCTGGCTCGCTATAGCAGAGCCTAACTGCCCCTAAAAAGAGGAAACAGGGGAAGGAAGGGGGAGGATCGCCAAGCCGCTGGCCCGCTAGAGCAGGGCCTCTACCCAGGGACCCATGTTCCTGCTAAACCAGGACCACACTCAACCTGACAGCACACTTGGGGAGTTAGCTCAGAACCAAAAAAACTGGCTGGGGTTGGGCCATCCCTCCTCTTATAGAGGTCAGGGGTGTTATGGGTCAGCCATGTTGGGAAGGAATGGGAGGCTAACTTTTGCTTTAGAGGGTTCTGGTGTGGAGCTGAAGCTCACTTCATTTAGCATGTGGCGAGGAAGACTTGCGAGGAGGTAATTGGAAAGTTAAGCAAATAGGTTTCTTAGGGAAGCCTGCCCTACTTGAGCATCTGCCCTAGTGTCAGAGTCTAGGCAGTAGTGTCTAGTGAATGTACGAACTGACTTTCAGGTCGCCGCTTTGCAAATCTCTGGAATAAGAATATTGCAGAGCAAAGCAGCAGTAACAGTTTTTCCCCTGGCAGAAGCTGCCTATGGTCTAGCAGAGAGAGTTTTGTTAGCCTTTTGATAACAGAGTAAGATACATTAAACAATCCATCTCGCTTTGAGGTGGCTATGCCTGTATGGAGGGAGCCATAGTTGATAAACAATGGGTCCAATCTCCGCATATGTTTTGTTTTGCCAAGATAGAATTTTATAACCCATCTAACATCCAGGGAATGGATGGATCTTTCCACTGGAGTAGTAGGATGCTGAAAAATGTAGGCACGGAGATTGTTTGGTTAACACGGAAATCCGAAACCACCTTACGAAGGAACTTTGGATGAGTCCTCAAGGAGACGGTGGCAGTGTCTCCGACCCGCTTGCCGGTCAGTTTCGCTCCTAAGGGTCTGCATGTAAGGTGACTGTGATATTTTAAAACCTGAATTCGCGCTGAAACTTTTAAATTGTGTATTTTTTTAAAATTGGAATCCGCATTTCCCGCACTCACCCAGCATCAATGCCTGCTTTCAGCCACACTTGTGTGCCTCTATAGTCGCGTACAAGCGCTGGTTGCCGCCTCTCACCTCCCATTGTTGCTAGGGGGTGGTAGGCATTTGCGGCACTTCCTGTCCCACTAGGAGCGGTTAGCGCTCTAGTGGTTGCACACAGTGCTATTTAGGCGGAGCACCAGAGGAGCTCGCGGCGGGAAGGAGACGGTGGCAGTGTCTCCGACCCGCTTGCCGGTCAGTTTCGCTCCTAAGGGTCTGCATGTAAGGTGACTGTGATTGTGATATTTTAAAACCTGAATTCGCGCTGAAACTTTTAAATTGTGTATTTTTTAAAATTGGAATCCGCATTTCCCGCACTCACCCAGCATCAATGCCTGCTTTCAGCCACACTCGTGTGCCCTCGTGTGCCTCTATAGTCGCGTACAAGCGCTGGTTGCCGCCTCCCACCTCCCATTGTTGCTAGGGGGTGGTAGGCATTTGCGGCACTTCCTGTCCCACTAGGAGCGGTTAGCGCTCTAGTGGTTGCACACAGGGCTATTTAGCCCTCGCACCTTCCCGAGCGCGCAGCGATCGCGCGCAGCCCCGCCTAAGACCCGCCAAAGAGCTGCCCGTCTGCGCCCGTCCGCGCCAGGACGGGCCACAGGGGCCATGGACTCTGCCCCAGCTTGCCCAGCTTCTACAGGTATGAACAAACAACATATAACATACTCTGCCCAAACGCTATTACATCTAAAGCCATCTTTTGTATGTTCCACCAAAATACCATGGCAGGCAGTAGAGGGAGATTTCTCACGCTTACAATGCCGCCGTCAAGCTGTCAATAGCTACACCCATTTTGAGGCAGACACTTCTTTAGATGGGTTGAAGAGCTTCCTTTTAAATGTACGCTCCTTACCCAAACACCAGCACCAGGTTTGGGATCTAGTTAACACCATTCAGCCAGATATATGTTTTCTCACTGAAACGTGGATGAAGCCCCACACAATCCCTGCTATAGCAATGGGGGTCCCATCTGGATATAAGCTCAAACACCTAGACAGAGAAGTGAAAACAGGCGGTGGTTTGGCGATAATACACAAGGATGACATAAAGGTCACTATACTTGAGCAACACCGTAACCTACAACTAGAAATTATGATTTTTAAAATCCATCTAACCAGTCACACCTCCTGGAAAGGCGCTTTGGTTTATCGCCCACCAGGACCAAATCCTGACTTTGCGCTTACTCTTCAAGAGATTTTAGCTCCCCATCTCAAATCTAAAGAAGATTTTATCCTCTTGGGAGATTTTAACATCCACGTAGATCAGCCAACATTACCTGAATCCTGTTCTTTACTTACTGATCTACTAAATTTAGGTCTAGAACTACAAAATAAAGGACCTACACACCAGGGTGGCCATACGCTAGACTTAGTCTTTTCCAACAGTACCAAACTAATCTGCCTTCCTACAAGTGAGATTCTATGGACAGACCACTTCCTCTTACAAATTAAACTACTGACTCCAAAGAGACCTAACAATAAAGTGCCATCTCCCCCTACATGGCGTCGTCAATGGCATAAAATCTCAGTTAGTAACCTACAGGAAATCTGGATACAACCTACTATACTGGCAGGAGACACAGCAGATATAGCGCTGGCTAAACTCAATGACTATCAAGCGAGCCATTGATATTCTGGCCCCTCTAAAACTGCACAAAGAGTATCCCTCCTCAAAGCAGGTACACACATGAGTTAAGGGAAGAAAAGCAGAAATGTAGACGAGCAGAGAAAAAATGAAGAAGAAATAAAACTGAGGAGACCCGAGCAGCTTTCCTACATGTCCAATCAACATATTATAAAAATATAAAACATGCCAGGAGACACCGCCTAACGCAACAATTAGCAGAAGCGGGTAACTGTCCTAAGGAGCTCTTTAAAATTCTGCAAAGTTTTGTCAAGCCTGCCGCATGTGAGAGCTCTGATGACTTCTCGCAGATTTTATGCGACGATATATCACTATTTTTCGAGAACAAAATAAACACCATTTATGAAAAAATAGTGACAGCTAATAACAGCACGGATAATACCAACAAGTCCCCACCCCGACCCCCCCAAAGCATAATAAACATTTGCTACTATCCTTTCCTCCTATTGACAAGACTGAGCTCCTTCCCCTCATCACCCACATAAAATCCGGATCTCCTAATGACCTCCTCCCTGCCAAGATGGTTGCCCCTCTGATTTCTCTCTTGGGACCCTCCATACAGAGTGTTATTAACATCTCTCTCAAGGAAGGACAGGTCCCGGAAGACTGGAAAAGAGCGGTGGTAAACCCAATACGGAAAAAAGCGGCATCTCCATGGACAGACCTCTCAAACTTGCGTCCCATCTCACTCCTACCCTACTTCGGCAAGATAGCCGAGAAGCACGTGAACACCTATTTATCAGAACATCTAGAGGCGACGGAGGGCCTGGACTATTCACAATCTGGGTTCAGGCCTAACCACAGCACCGAATCAGCCCTTTAAACAGTGACCAATAACATCAAAATGGCACTGGATGAGGGCAGTTCTATGATTCTGGTGCTGCTGGACCTCTCCGCCGCTTTTGATACGGTGTCTCACACGGTGCTTCTCGACCGTTTAAAGGACGTAGGTCTGGAAGGAGTGGCTCTGTCCTGGATGGAAAGCTTTCTATCTGGCCGCTCCCAAGAAGTTAGGCTGGGCTCCCATAAATCCATCCACAGGGAGCTCAACAAGGGAGTGCCACAGGGCTCTTGTTTAAGCCCGACATTATTTAATGTGTATGTGGCCCCCCCTTAGCAAGATCATTTGGGTTTACCCCGGTGTCGTACGCCGACGACACCCAACTCCTTTTAAAAGTCTGACACCTGCAATAAAAAGATCTTTTGCAGATGGAATGAGAGCAATATCCAAGTGGATGTCATCAAACTGTCTTCAATGTAACGTAGGGAAAACAGAGGTCATGTTGTTTGGTCAAGCAGCAACACACTGGTCACCCGAATGGTGGCCCCTGGAATTAGGACCTGTTCCCAGCCCTAAGAGCACGGTCAAAAACCTAGGAGTACTATTAGATCAGACACTCACTTTTAAGGACCATGTAAATCAAGTGGCCAGTACTTGCTTTCGGGCAATTGGCATGCTAAAGAACAAGTTACTTACCTTCGGTAACGCTTTTTCTGGAAGATACTATATCTGCCTGTGGATTCCTCGCCTTGTGAATATCCCCCTTGCGTCAGCAACGTTCGGAAATTTTCTTCGTAGCACGGCGACGTCACAGGAGCACGGCATCGCGCGCGACTCCGTCTGACGTCACCGACCCCATATCAGGCCCACGCCGGCGTGATGACGTCAGTTCCGCCCTTTTTTCCGTGCCTTCGAGGCACACGGACGGACCAACGATAGCAAACATGCAAATATACAATGTACACAGTACATATAGAACTAAATCAATACAATAGTATTATAACCATATATACAGAAAGACCAGGTATAGCAGAGTGGACAACGGGGAGGCGGGTGGGTCAGTGAGGAATCCACAGGCAGATATAGTATCTACCAGAAAAAGCGTTACCGAAGGTAAGTAACTTGTTCTTCTGATAGATACATCTGCCGTGTGGATTCCTCACCTTGTGAATAGATTCCCACAGCAGTCCCCACTCCCGGAGGAGGGTGTCCACTCTGCTACACCAGGAAGTCTTGGAGGACAGAGCGCGCGAAGTGGCCATCCCTCCTCACCTCGGTATCCAAGCAGTAATGCTTCGCGAAAGTGTGGAGGGAGGCCCAAGTCGCGGCCCTGCAAATATCCTCAACAGGTACACCCCTAGACAAAGCAGATGTTGCAGACTTTGCTCTAGTTGAATGAGCTCTAATACCCTCAGGAGGGTCCTTACCCGCAAGGGAGTAGCAGATCTTGATGCACAGGATTATCCACCTGGAAAGAGTGCGCTTGTGCACCGCTCTGCCCTTCTTGCAGCCAGCAAAGCCAAAAAACAGCTGGTCGTCCATCCGGAAGTCCTTAGTCCTGTCCGGATAGAAAGACACCGCCCTCTTAGGGTCCAGGCGATGCAGCCTCTCTTCCTCCTTAGACGGGTGAGGGGGAGGATAGAAGGTAGGAAGGGTAATGGACTGCCCAAGATGGAAAGGAGTCACCACCTTAGGCAGAAAAGCAGCCCTGGTCCTAAGAACCATCCTTTCAGCATGAATGGTCAGGAATGGGGGTTTGGAACTTAGAGCTTGAAGCTCACTTACCCTCCTTGCCGAGGTGATTGCAACGAGGAAGATAGTTTTAAAAGAGAGAAGCCTCAATGGACACTTGTGCAAGGGTTCGAAGGGAGAACCCATTAAAAAGGTCAGCACAAGATTCAAATCCCAATGAGGAACAATAAAAGGAGTAGGAGGAAACATATTCATGAGACCCCTCAAGAATCTCAAAACCACCGGAGATTTAAAGAGAGAAGGCTGATCCGGCAAACATAGAAACGCCGATAAGGCCGAAAGATAACCCTTGACCGTGGCCACAGCCAAACCTTGCTGTGCCAGATAAAGGGCAAATTGTAAAATATTAGACAAATGAGCCTTCAAAGGGTCAATATCCCTCTCCCTGCACCAAGAAACAAATTTTGTCCACCTATAGGAGTAAATGGACTTAGTGGTGTCACGCCTGGCAGAGAGAATGACATCCACCACCTCGTGAGGGAGAGAAAAAGAACTCAAGTTGCCCCGTTCAATCTCCAGGCATGAAGGTGTAATGTCTGGAGGTGGGGGTGTAGAACCTGCCCCTCCATCTGAGAGAGGAGGTCTGCCCTGTGAGGGAGACGGAGCGGCGGGTGAGAGGATAGGTGGAGTAGGTCCGAATACCACACCCTTCTTGGCCAATCCGGAGCAACCAATATGACTTGGGCCCGGTCTTGACGAATCTTCCTCAGAACCCGAGGAATCAAAGGTATGGGAGGAAACGCGTAAAGGAGTCGATCTCCCCAACTCAACTGAAACGTGTCCCCCAAGGCTCCTTGCATCGGATACTGGAGACTGCAGAATGAAGGGCAGTGAGCATTCTCGCGAGTGGCAAATAGATCCACCCGAGGAGTCCCCCACATCTGAAAGATGTCGTGAACAACCTCCGGGTGAAGCCTCCATTCGTGGTCGGCAGAGAACTGCCGACTGAGACTGTCTGCACGCACGTTCAGAACTCCGGCCAGATGACTTGCCACCAGACAAATCTGATGGTCCTGAACCCAGGACCAGAGACGCAGAGCCTCTCTGCAGAGACACTGCGACCCTACTCCTCCCTGCTTGTTGATGTACCACATCGCAGTCGTATTGTCCGTTAGGACCTGAACCGAACGACCGCGAAGGGAAGGGAGGAAGGCCTTGAGCGCCAAACGTATCGCCCTCAATTCCAGAAGGTTGATGTGAAACAACCTTTCTTCCGGAGACCAAAGACCTTTGACCTCCAGGTCTCCCAGATGAGCACCCCACCGAGAGTGGATGCATCCGTTATCACTGTGGCCACTGATGGAGGCAGTTGAAAAGGCTTCCCTTGCGACAGGTTGCCTTCCACGCCCCACCAAGACAGATCCGCTGCAGCTTCCCTGGAGATCTTCACTGACTCCCTGAGATCTCCGTTGTGCTGATACCACTGCCTGCGGAGGCACCATTGGAGAGCCCTCATGTGCCAGCGTGCATGACTGACCAACAGAATGCAAGAAGCCATCAGACCGAGCAGGCGAAGGACCTTCAGGACTGGAACAACCGCTCCATTGCAGAATAAAGGAATCATTTCCTGAATGTCGTGAATCCTTTGAGGTGGAGGGAATGCACGACATACAGAAGTGTCCAGTACCGCACCTATGAACAGGTTGCGCTGGGAGGGCACCAGGTGAGATTTGGGTACGTTTATCGAAAAACCCAACCTGTGTAACAACTGAGTTGTCTCCTGCAGATGATGGAGCACCATCTCCGGCGACTCTGCCTTGATCAGCCAGTCGTCTAGATAAGGGAATACAGGAATCCCTGACCTTCTGAGATGCGCAGCCACCACGGCCATCACCTTGGTGAAAACTCGAGGCGCAGTAGTAAGTCCAAACGGAAGGACCGCAAACTGGTAGTGCTGCGATCCCACCGTAAAACGGAGATACTTCCTGTGCGACTTCAGGATTGGGATGTGAAAATACGCATCCTGCAAGTCGATCGACACCATCCAGTCTTCTTCCATCAGCGCCAGAAGAACCTGAGCAAGGGTGAGCATTTTGAACTTCTCCTGTTTGAGATAGAGGTTCAAAATCCTGAGATCCAGGATTGGCCGAAGCCTGCCATCCTTCTTGGGAATCAAGAAATACCGGGAGTAGCACCCTTGACCCCTCTCCTGCTCTGGAACCACCTCTATTGCACGCTTTCGAAACAGTGCCAGGACTTCCTCCTGCAGGAGAAGCAGGTGGTCCTCCGAACAATAACCTTGGCAAGGAGGGTAATTGGGAGGGAACTCCTGAAAAGGAAGTGCATACCCATTCTCTACGAGATTGAGAACCCAAAGACCTGATGTAACCGATTCCCAATCTCGTAGAAAGTGAGTAAGCCGACCCCCTACTGGCCCTACATGATCCAGAATGGTGGATCTAGGGCTGCTTTGCTGATGCGGGTGGGGGTTGGGCATTATTGGAGGAAGTGGAGGAAGAGGAGACTTGACGTCCACGTCCACGACCCCTCTGTCTACCTCTATAGGACCTATATAGAGGGTTTTGCTGCTGCTGCTGCTGTTGTTGTTGGCCCTGCTTGAAGGGACGAAAAGAAGATTTACCAAATCCCTTGAATTTTCTAGTCGTCGACCCTCTCATCTGCAGACCCAAAGATCTTGCAGTGGCACGGCTGTCCTTAAACCTCTCCAAGGCCACATCAGCCTTCTTACCAAAAAGGGCAGTTCCTTCAAAGGGTAAGTCCAGCAATGTAGACTGCACATCCGCTGAGAAATCAGATGACTTTAACCATGCGGCCCTCCTGGTCGCAATGGATGAGCCCATAATTCTAGCAACAGAATCCACAGTGTCCATGCCGCTTTGAATGACCATGCGGGCCGCAGCCTGAGTGTCAGAGATCACCTCATTAAAGTTTTTCTTATCCTCCTCAGGAAGTTTTGATGACAATTGCTTCACTGAGTCCATCAGCGCGTGCACATATCTACCTAAAAGGCAAGTAGCATTTGATGACTTAAGAGCCATGCTCCCAGAAGAGAAAGTCTTCTTCGCAGACTGATCTAATTTCTTAGACTCTTTGTCAGCTGGCACTTGAGGGAAAGAGCCTGCAGCCCTATTAGAGCAAGCCGCCTGAACCACAAGACTTTCCGGAGATGGATGCGTAGAAAGAAATGCAGGGTCATCAGGAGCCACCCTACAGCGCCTTGCAATAACCCTTGAAACTGCAGGAGCAGACAATGGCCTCTTCCAAATCTCCTTAATTGGATCCGTCAAGGCATCAGTAAATGGCAGTGTAGGCTCCACAATCGAAGAAGGAGAATGCAAGACTTCTGTGAGGATATTGGGCTTGTACTCCACTGTGGGCAGCTTTAAGCTAAGAAGGTCAGCAGCCTTCCTAATAACCACATGATAGGGTGCCACGTCCCTTGATGGTGCATCAGAAGTCGAAGCCAGACCCCACTCGGGAGAGAGTTCCAGACCACTAGTATCCCGAAGCTCATCGAAATCATCATCATGATCAGGAAGTTCGCCTTCTTCCACATCAGAACTTTCATCATCCTTTTGTTCGAGAAGACGCTGAGCTCTT
Source organism: Lissotriton vulgaris (assembly GCF_964263255.1). Lineage (NCBI taxonomy): Eukaryota > Metazoa > Chordata > Amphibia > Caudata > Salamandridae > Lissotriton > Lissotriton vulgaris. The sequence goes on from NC_141700.1 coordinate 163,799,972, forward strand.
CGCCTCGACCACTCCAAACGAATCGAAGTCGACGGATCCGGTAACGACTCCGACGGAGCCGGTTCCGACGTAGATCGAGGAGCCGGAGCAGGAGGACGAGAGTCATGAACAGGTGTGGTACCTCGATCTCGACTGCGAGGTCGATCCGGAGTCGGCGAAGCCGCATGCGGAGTCGAAGACCTCGGTGGAGCCGTACCGAGCCATGGTGAAAGAGGCGCCGGCAAGAAAGGCATAAATGGAGCAGGGGCGTACGACTGAGGAATACCCAGATTGTACGATAATGGACCCATGGGGCCACCAGGCGCTCCAGTGGGGTACATTGCCCTGGAATAAACTCCAAACATCGCATTGAGAAAATGCGAGGGATCCTGTCCAGGACCAGGAAAGGAAGGGTACGGACCTACCGGATGTTGCAATGGAGGCCGCCCCGACACATCCTCACCCTGACCTTCTGGGTTCACAGGAGTCTCCGCTGAAGCCGGTTCTTGAGGAGTCACCTCTTCCTCTTCTTCATGCTCCGAGGAAACCGGCTCCGGCTCCGGAGAACCTTCTCTTGACAAAGCAGGCGAAGGAGAGACAAAGTCTTTACGATGTTTGTGAGACCTTCTCTTCGAGTCAGAGGATTCCTTCTCCGAATGATGTTTCGAACTGTGCTTCCTCCTCTTATGCTTTCTCCTCGAGGAGCTCGAAGCATGTCCGGAAGCCGACTTAGATCTAGACCTAGATCTTTCCCTGGACTTCGACTTCGCTTTAGACCTAGACTCCTCTCCAGACCTCGAACCCGCTCTGGATCTCGACGCCGATCCCGACTTCGACCGAGACCTTTGCTTCGACTTCGATCTTCGTGACGTTGATCTCGAATGCCGTCCAGAGTCCTGTTTCACTTTCGCCAAAAGCAATTTTGCTTCACGCTCTCGAAGCGCCTTTGGATTCATCTTAAAACAGGAATCGCAGTTCTTGACGTCGTGACTCGAACCAAGACACCACAAACAATCCTTATGTGGGTCAGTGATGGACATCATGCGGGCACAAGACCTACATGGCTTAAAGCCTGTTTTCCTTGACGACATCTCCGGAGAAGAACCAAGTCGTAAGAGAGAAACAGTGACAATTATTAACAGAAAGATACTAGGTATCGCTGAAGATCCCGAAAACCGTTAGCGTCGGAGACGCGGAAAAAAGGGAACTGACGTCATCACACCGGCGTGGGCCTGATATGGGGTCGGTGACGTCAGACGAAGTCGCGCGCGATGCCGTGCTCCTGTGACGTCGCCCACATCGGCGTGCTACGAAGAAATTTTCCGAACGTTGCTGACGCAAGGGGGATATTCACAAGGTGAGGAATCCACACAGCAGATGTATCTATCAGAAAAGAGTGTTTCCTTATCTGCCAGACTGCCACAGAAAAACACTTGTGCAGGCGTTAGTCATCAGCAGAGTGGATTATTGTAACGGTCTTCTCTTAGGAGCTAATGAAGGACAACTCAAAAAGTTACAAGTGATCCAAAATACAGCAGCAAGGGCTGTCCTTAATGTACCTTTTAGGACTCCCTCTCGCCCCCTGCTGACCAGACTCCATTGGTTGCCAGTGAGGAAGCGAGTACAGTTCAAAACTCTATGCACTATTCATAGAAGTATGATAGGTGAAGGCCCAAGATACCTGGCCAAAATCTTCCAGCCATATGTTCCTGGACGCTCCCTGCGCTCCGGTCACCTGGAGCTTTTGCAGGTACCCAGAATAAAGAAGTCCAGACAAGGAGGCCGAGCGCTGGCCCATGTGGGACCAAGGCTCTGGAACACTCTCCCTCTTGAGCTGAGATCTCTCACCAGCCATCTGACTTTCCGGAAGACCCTAAAAACACACCTATTTTCCAGCTATTGACTTTCCCCTGGTAACATGCACTATCCCCTCTGATTAAACATCTGGAGCTATATTCTTACTGGCAAAGCGCGGAGATACCCCTTCGGGGGTCTATTCAGGCGCTATATAAGAATATAAAATAATAAAATAAAATAAAAATAATGACTACTTTGGAAGCATGACATACGGTGTATGGCTCGTGAGAGCATAGAACTTAGATTTCCCTAACTCGGTGGGCGGATGCAATAGCCACAAGGAAAGCTATTTTCCAAGACAGGTGCTGAAGAGACGTCTTATGTATGGGTTTGAAGGGTTCCTGCATAAGGCGTGAGAGAACCAGATTAAGCTTCCATGGAGGGGGAAGGAGTCAAATGGGAGGAAGCACCTTCAACCCTTCCAGGAAATCTTCGATGACTGGGATTCCGAAAAAGGAAGGACATTTTCAGTAGGCAGTAAGAGATGCCAGGGGAACCTTATTGGAAGAAAATTGTGCCAAATGGAGCAGGTATGGAAGGATGACATCTTCCTGGTAAGAGTGAGGGTCTCATTTTTAGATGAACACCATATGCAGATTATATTTGAGGGATTAAGCAGAACATGTGGAATGCAGCTTTGCTTCTCTGAGATTCTCCATGCAGTCTTGCAGCAGGTTCAAGTGTCCGTACTGCACTAGCTTAGGAGCCATGCTGCCAAACTCAAAGAGGAGAGGTTGGGGTGTACCATCTGGCCTACGAATTTCATCAGTAGATCTGTCCTGCATGGCAGCTTGAGATGTGGCAGGATAGACTCGCGAAGGGGATCCGTGAACCACCATTGACATGGCCACTCCGGAGCTATGAGTATTATCTGGTCCTCAAGTGAGACAGCTTGATGAGGATTACCGGGATCAGGGGAACTGGTGGAAAGGTGTAGAGAAATTTGCCGGACCAGTTGATCCATAGGACATTCCCCAGCGTTACAGGTTGGAAGTACCTTGATGTGAAGCTTTGGCATTTAGTGTTTTCTACAGTGGCGAACAATTTGATGTCAAGAGTGCCCCACCTTCTGAAGATATCACAGACATCATAATTTAAGACCCACTCAGGATTTACTTGGAGGAGCCTGCTAAGCAAGTCGGCCTGAACATTTTGAACACATGGGAGGTGAGCTGCAGTAATCATGAGGTTGCTGGCCAGAAGCCACTTCCAGTTTGTCTGGGCTTCGTCAGACAAGGACCTGGACCTAATCCCTCCCTACTGGTTGAGGTAGTACATAATTGTATTGTCCCTCTGAATAAGCAGAGAGTTGGAGCTGAACAACAGCTGAAAGGCCTTCAGTGCCAGGTGGACTGCCCGTAGCTCCTGGAGACTGATGGTGTATGTGGACTTCCTCTGTGAGCACTTGCACTAGATTTGAAGGTGGTCCATATCGGCTCCCCATCCTAGGAGCGAGGCATCAGTGACTGGTTGGAGGAGGTATCTCCCTTTGGAAATGAATCCCTTGTAGGAGATTGGTTGAAGAACACCACCATTTGAAGGATCGCTGAAACAATTGTATCCTGTCATGCCAATTGTGTGTCAGTTGGTCCCACTAGTCTTTGAGGAACTCATGTAGGGGTCTCATGTGGAGGCGTGCAAATGGCATGAGAAAACTGCAGGTAGTCATTGAGCTAAAGAGAGAAGAGACTTTCCTAACGGTCATATGATGGATAGTCCTGAGATTATGAGCCTTCCGAAGTACGCACGCATACTTGGAGGGTATAAATGGAGGCCCCCAGATAGTGAAGGAATTGCACTGGGACAGAGGTTGACTTCACATAGTTGACATGAAGGCCCAGCTGATGTAGGAGATTACAAGCCCAATTGAAGTGAAGCTGAGCCTACGGGGACGTGGACGCCTTGCTCAGTCAGCCGTAGCCGTCTAGATAGGGGTAGATGAAGACTGTGTCTTTCCAGAGATGAGCTGCAACCACTGCCATGAATCTGGATTAAGTCCTGGGTGCCGACTTCAGGCCAAATGGAAGCACTCTGTACAGATAGTGGTTGTACCCCACGATGAACCTCAAGAATTTGCAATGCTTTCTGGCAATTGGTATCTTGAAGGTCGATGACGCAGAGCCAATCCCCTAGGTGCAACTGATGGAAAATTGGGTGCAATGAAAACATCTGGAACTTCTCTCACCAAATTCACTTGTTGGCTGTTTTGAGGTATAGAATGGGTCTGAACTCTTTCTTGTCTTTCTTTTTGACAAGAAAGAACGTTGAATATAATACTGGCTTCACCACCTGCTTCTGTAAGAGAATGTTGGCCTCCAATTGTAATGTTGAAGTTGGTACCTTGACGGTTTCAGAGGTATGGACGGTGGAGGGATGGTGAATCTGGGACAATATTAACTGCAAACAATATTCGGCACCCAGGCATCTTGAGTGATGTTTTGCCACTCTTCCAGGTAATGTTGGATGCTTTTCCCTACCAGAGTGGGGAGAGGGGGAAGAAAAGATTCAGGGTTTCGATCCAGTTGGTTGCTTGCCTCCTTGTGCAAGCTGCTTGCTTGATCATACCCTAGCCTGTCTCTTTTGATAGGACTGATAAAATTGTTGGTACTGATGGAGTGCTCCCGTCCGGCTCCTCGGATACCAATAAGTGGTTTGAACCCTCAGCGATTAATAAAGGCATTGGAATCCTGAACAATTTTCATTGTTCTTTTGGTTTACCCAAGCCAACTGCCTTTAGCGTCTCCATCTCTCCTTCATCCTGGCAATCTCCTCGTCGGTGTGAATGCCAAAGAGAGGTGTTCCAGAGAATGGGAGAGTGAGAATCCTTTTTAGGACTCTGGCGTCAGAAACGTAAGAACAAGCCAAGTACTCTTGATCTGCCAGGAAAGATGAATATGCTGCCACGCTACTGATTTGGTTAAAAGCCATGAGACCTTCTGTGAGAATTTAATTTCAATCTTCTCTCTTGTCTCTAGGGAGTCCATGAATTGTTAGAGTCCCACAGCGCTCTATCATATATGCCTAGCAAGGCTGTGGTGCTGTCCGCTTTCATTGCAGTTGCTGAAGTGTTGCATAATTTCCTACCCACTGAGTTGAGTATGCGGCTCTCCTTGTCAGGTGAGACTGTTGCGGTAGGAGCAGTGGCATGTTTTTTACAGCCACTACTATGACAGACCGGTAATATGTCTGTGTGCAGGAAGACAGGGTCCTGCTCTGGAGGACAGTATTTTGTCTGCAGTTTAGATGGAGTTGACTTGATAGAAAATGGAGTAAGGAAGAGGTTCGTAGCCGGTTCTAAGAGAACTAGAACCAGTGGAAGCAAAGAGCGAGAAGCTGCTCGATGCTGAAGGGTCTAAATAATAATAGATGTTATAGGTGTCTGTGTTAACATTGAAATGTTCAATTTTGAAGCACCTCTCATCAAACCCTTGTGAAAGATAGAGATGTCATCCACAGGTGAAATGCTTAGGGAGTGGGGGAGTCGGAGAGAGGTGGAGTATACCTCCCCGTGCTTGAAGAGAATGTGCCTCTGGTGTGCTTTGAACAAGACATTCATGCATGGTGGTGATGATTAGAGTACCTGAAAGATGTGGAGGAGCGTCTTGGACTGTGCCTGTGAGAACGACGACAAGATCGAGAACAAGACCTAGACCTTGGTGGTGGAACAAATGGCACTGGTGGAGGTGCAAGAGGACTTGGAAGTCTTGGTTCCGTAGCCAGTGCAGGAGAAGACCTTGCAAGAGGAATGGCTGGTCTTAGAGATGGTGCATCCTCTGAAGGAGCAGATGTACAGGAGTACTCTGTACCTGGAGACGTATAGATTAATCTTCTCTTTTTGTGTGCTTCTTAAAGCCTGGAGGGAGCTGAAAGAATGATGGAGGATGACCACCTTCTCTCCCTCAACGTCAAGCTGCTCATCGACGCCGGATCCTGTCTCAACATCAGTCGATCGTGGTGGTATGTCAATGCAAATTACGAGCTTGACAGTGACCTGCATGACGTTGATTGTACCGGACTTCTCAAAGTTGACCTGTGTCCATGCATCAATGTTGGTCTCTGCTGCCGGTGTTTCGCCGACGTCAATCCGTGGGCTGACGGTGAACTGGTTGGCGCCCTACTTCCTCTCAATGTCATTGTCCTCGACCGGGACCGGCAGTGTATTACAGCCCTCTTTTTTTTAGAAAGTCCACTAGAGGCTGATCACATAGCCCTGGAAGAGGACTGACCCTCTCCTTGTCCTGTGGTCCCACCTTCCTTCTGCCACTCTTCTGCTGTCAGAAGCACCTGTTACTTACCTTTGGTAACAATATATCTGTAAGAAACATTAGTTAGTGATAGATTCCTTACCTTGGAATATCCCCAGGCGTCAGACTGGATCCGGAAAGTTTTCGTCAGCAGTACTCCTGCGCTTCGGTAGGTGGCGTTGTGGGGCTCTGCGTCAGTCGTGGGGGTCGTGGTCAGGATGACGTCGCGGGCGCTACTTAGACGCCGCTCACGCGTGCTGACGTCAGTTCTGTACACTACTTTCCGCACCAGGAACGCAGAGCCATGCAAGATACGGACCAATGGTGCATTGAAAAATAGGGCCCTGAAAGGGATGACCTTAACCCTAGAAATCAGTTTGCATACCGGGGAGGATGGGTGGGGCAGTAAGGAATCTATCACTAACTAATGTTTCTTACAGATATATCGTTACCGAAGGTAAGTAACTTGTACATCTGAAAGAAACACGTTAGTGATAGATTCCTTACCTTAGAATAGATACCCAGCAATACCAACCCCGGTGGTGGGTCTGCGAACCAAGATCACACCAGAAAGTCTCGGAGAACAGAACAGCCAAAAAAGCGGTGTCTCCGGACTTGGCTGTCAAGGCAGTAATGTTTGGTAAATGTGTGTAACAAAGCCCACATGGCTGCCAGACAAATGTCTTGCAGGGGGACACCACGTCCCAGTGCAGTAGTGGCTGCAGTTGCTCTAGTAGAGTGAGCACGCAGCTCCACCGAAGGCTCCTTTTTAGCCAAAGAGTAGCAGGCTTTGATGCACAAAACAACCCAGTGGGAGATAGTCCTCTTGTGCATCGCCTGACCTTTCTTGGTGCCAACAAAGAGTTGGTCATCCACCCGGAACTGTTGTGTGCGGTTGAGATAGAATGAAAGCGCACGTTTTGGGACCAGACAGTGGAGCCTCTCTTCCTCTCTGGAAGGATGCAGGGAGGAAAGGTAATGGACTGCCCAAGGTGAAAGGCCGTAACAACTTTTTGCAGAAAGGAAGGATGGGCCTGAGCACAACCTTGTCCGGATGCACAGATAGAAAGGGAGGCTTACAAGAAAGAGCCTGGAGCTCAATCACTCGCCTAGCAGAGGTGATAGCCACCAGGAAGGAAGTCTCCAACGTCAAGAGACGAAGAGGAAAGTTGTGGAGAGGCTCAAAGGAAGTGCACATCAAGTATGTGTGAATCAGATTCAAATCCCACTGTGGCATCATGAAAGGAATAGGAGGAAAAAGGTGTGTAATGCCTTTGAGAAATCTATTTACAACCAGGGACTTGGAGAGGGCTGATCGGGGAGCCTGAGAAAGGCCGAAATAGCAGTAAGATAGCCTTTTATAGTGCCTAGAGCAGAGCCCTGCTGGGCCAAAGAAGGAACAAAAGAACCTCACAAAGGGGGCAGAAAGAGGGAGGATCCACAGCCTTTGCGATGCACCATGCCACAAATTTGTCCCACCTGCAGGCGTATACCACTTTAGTAGAGGGACGCCTGGCTGCCAGAATGACATCACAAACTTCAGGAGGCAAGTCAAAAGGAATCAACTGCCGCGGCTCAATCTCCACGCAAAGAGGTGGAGGCTGGACAGGTTCGGGTGGAGAATCGTCCCCTACTGCTGCGACAGAAGATCCTCCCAAAGAGGCAGTCGGATCGGGGGATCTAAGCTCATACTGAGTAGCTCGGGATACCAAAGTCTTCGAGCCCAGTCCGGGGCCACAAGAATGACTTGAGCCCAGTGGCGCCTGATCTTCAGCACTGTGGGTAGCATTGGTAAAGGCAGAGAGGCGTACAACAGACTGCAACTCTACTCGCGATGAAAAGCGGTGCCGGGCGAGTGCTGCCTTGGACATTACGCGTTCTCTTCAGTGGCGAATAGATCTAACCAGGGCTCTCCCCATTGCTGAAAGAAACCTTGCGCCACTTCTGAGTGAAGACGCCATTCGTGATCCAACATGCACCTGCGGCTGAGTTTGTCCGCTCTCGCATTCAGTGAACCTGCCAGGTGTTGAACCACCAGGAAAAAGCCCTGATGTTCCAGCCAAGTCTAGAGCCGCAGAGCCTCCTGACATAGGGTCCACAACCCCACCCCGCCTTGCTTGTTGCAGTACCACATGGCGGTGGTGTTGTCTGAACACCTGCACTACACTCCCCTTGACAGAGGGAAGGAATGCTTTCCGTGCAAGTCTGATCGCCCAAAGCTCCAGAAGGTTGATATGGAGCTTGGACTCTGCCGAGACCAGAGGCCTCTGATCTCCGCCTCTCCCATGTGGCCGCCCCATCCCAGGAGGGACGTGTCAGTCACTACTGTGAACTCCGGTTGAGGAAGGGAGCGGGATCTGCCGTCGACCAAATGCCGGTCCGTGAGCCACCACTGCAACTGTCTTGTAGTGCCCTCCGAAATCTAGACGTGATCGGACAGGTTCCCCTGATGCTGCGCCTATTGGAACTTCAGGTCCCACTGCAGAGCCTGCATATGCCATCGGGCATGATTGATCAGCAGGATGCAGGAGGCCATGAGGCCATGACGCCCAGCAGCCTCAGGGTCACCCTGACCGAAACCCGGGACAGGGGCTGAAAGATCGGAATCAGAGCCTGAATATCCCGGACTCGCTGTTCGGGAGGATAGACCCGAAACCGCGCCATGTCCAAAACTGCTCAGATGAAAAGGCGCTTCTGAGAGGGAATCAGGTGCGACTTTAGCACATTGAAGGAGAACCCCAGCGAATGCAAAAGGTCGGCCATAGTCTGGAGGTGGAAAATGACTGCCGGGGCGAGCCCTCCTTCAATAACCAGTCGTCAAGATAGGGGAAGACTGAAACCCCTGATCTGCGCAGATGAGCTGCGACCACTGCCATCACTTTCGTGAACACCCGAGGGGCACTCTTAAGGCAAAAGGGGAGCACAGTAAACTGAAAATGCTCGTGGCCTACCGTGAACCGCAGGTAAAGCCGGTGGGCCAGCAGGACTGGGATGTGGAAGTAAGCATCCTGCAAGTCCAGCGCTACCATCCAGTCTTGTGTGTCGAGTGCAGACAAGACATGACCGAAAACCGGGACAAGAGCTGAAAGACCGGAATCAGAGCCCGAATATCCTGGACTCACTGTTAGGGAGGATAGACCCAAAACTGCGCCGTGTCCAGAACTGCTCCAATGAAAAGGAGCTTCTTTGGGGTTCTATTAGACTCTGATCTGTCTTTCGCTCCCCAGGTAAATCGGGTGGTTGGTATGTGTTTCGGCATACTTAAGAGCCTACGAAAGGTCCTTGACCTACTGCCGGTCGGTGCTAGACAAACTCTTGTGCATGCCTTGGTTACATCGAGACTTGATTATGCCAACCTATTATATCTGGGTATTACGGCTAAAAGTCTCAACCGTCTCCAAGTACTGCAAAACGCCACAGCCCGGCTGGTGCTGAGGCTTCCTAGGAGAGCACCCTCTAAAGCCGCCTTGAGGTCCCTTCACTGGCTACCAATCCGTGAAAGGATTACCTTCAAAGCTTTATGCATGTGCCATCGCATCTTTGGAGGTAGAGCACCCGGCTCTTTGAACAGCCTCATCACCCCCTATAGACCAGAGCGGATGCTCAGATCCTCTGGCATGGGTCTGGCTGTTGTCCCCAGAATTCGTAAAGCTCGGATGGGGGGCAGATCTTTCAGGCTCCTTGCAGCCAAGCACTGGAACCTGCTTCCAGCTGAATTGCGCCTCGAACCCTCTGAGACCAAATTTCGTAAAGCCCTCAAAACCCACCTTTTCCGCCTAGCACTACTGTAACTTCCGATCCCTCTTACAGGCTCTCTCTCAGCGCGGGGACACGCCGGAGCGCGTAACCATGCGCTTTACAAAATTCCAAAATAAATAAATAGAGGGAATCCGGTGCAGACAAGACCTGAGCCAAAGTGAGCATCTTGAACTTCTCTTTGAGGAGGAAGCAATTTACGATCCGGAGGTCTAAGATAGGATGCAGGCCCTTGTCCTTCTTTGCCACAGAAAGTAGTGGGAATAGCAACCAGGACTTACTTCTGGCGTCGGAACGCGCTTGATGGCCCCTTGGCAAAGAGGGCAGTAACTTCCTGCTGAAGAAGCACTAAGTGATCCCTCGACATGAGGTGGTACGGAGGTGGCATGGCTGGAGGAGTAGTCTTGAAGGGGAGGGAGTAGCCCCTCCGGACTATCTCTAAAACCTGTTCGATGTGATGGTGCACCAGGGGAGGAGCTCACTGGCGTCTGATAGGCCTGAAAGCTCGGACTAGGAAGTGGCTGGGGTGGAGGTGGACTGACCCGCCCGCTGGCCCCTCGGTCTGCCACGTCCGTGCTGGGATTGTTGCTGCACAGGCTTGTGGTTCTGTTCCGAACGCTGCGGGCGCCTCTTCCTGAGCCACGAAATGAGCAAAAAGCAGATGGAGGAGGGCGGACTGCGGAGAGTCCTAAGGACTTGGCCGTAGCCCGCGAGTCCTTGAACCTCTCCAACGCGTGGTCAGCTTTGTCACCGAAGAGGCGTCGGCCATCAATGGGCATGTCCATGAGTGTTTCTTGGACATCCCCCGAAAATCCAGTTGTCCTCAACCAGGCGTAGCGTCTGATGGCCACCAATAGATCTGCCCAGTGAGTCGGCGGTGTCTAGGCCACAACGAATCATGAACTTTGCTGCGTCTCTCCCCTCTGCAACAGCCTGGAAGAGGTTTCCGGGCCTCTTCCGGACATTGGGGCAGCACGTCCGCCACCCTATCCCACACACAGTGGGAATAACAGCCCAAGAGGCATGCGGTGTTCACGGAACGAGGCGCAGAACTGGAGGAAGAAAAAATCTTCTTTGTAAACTGATCCAGTCTCTTGGATTCACTATCCGGAGGTGCGGTAGGGAAGGCGGTGGAAGAAAAAGATGCTTGGACAACCAAGCTCTCGGGGGTGGGGTGTTGAGAGAGGAAAATAGGGTCACCCAGAGCCCGGCAATGGTGGCGGGCCACATTCCTATCCACAGGAGCCCCTATGGTGGGCCTGGACCAGGTGCCCAAAAGAACGTCGGACAGTGCTTTATTGAAGGGGAGCAGCGGCTCCGCAGTGGTAGCCGCTGGCTGAAGCACTTCAGTCAGGAGGTTAGTCCTGATGGTCACTGTGGGGAGGTCGAGGTGGAGGGCCTCTGACGCCCAACGTAACACCACTGCATAACTAGCACCCTCCTCCGTAGCCACAGTAGGAGGAGACAGCATGCCAAGGTCAGGGGAGGTGTCCAGACCACTGCCTTCCCCAAACTCCTCATCATACTCGCAGGCAGCTGCGAGAGGGCCATCAGACCCCCCCCCCCCCCCCCCCCAGTCCTCCCCTTCTTCCTCAGGCCGTTCTACAGACTGAAAATAAGGAGTAGGGACATGGGGATAGCAATCCCAGAGGGGCATAGAGTACGGCATCGACCAACATCGGCCCGATGCCGCGTCCCCTTCAGGGCTCAAACTGGGGCTGACGTCATTCCGAGGAAATGGCGACGTCGGAGATGGGGCCAACGTCGGTGGAGCTGTGATAAGGTCAACCAGGGTTGACCTGGATCCATGGGGGTCCTGTGGCGCGGGAGCCGGCGGGCTGGACACGCAACATGAGGACCCCCAGTCGGGCCTGGGGGGCCCGAAGGCGCACCAGTGGTAGCCGACGGCTCAACGAGTTGAGCCATGGCCGACAGGAGCTCTTGTATCTGGGCCGGTGTCGCCAACGGAACCGGAAAGGGTGGGTAGGCTTGAGGCGACACCACAGGCTCCGCCAAAGACGTGGGGGAGGCAAAACCCACACCCTCGTCGAGCGGAAGTCTGAGAGCGATGACGCTTCGGAAGAGGAGGAGGAGGAGGAGGAAGAGGAGGAGGAGGAGGAGGAGGAGGAGGAGGAGGAGCCGCACCCTACCGATGCGCAAGGGTACTACTGACGAAAACTTTCCGGATCCAGTCTAACATGACTTTCAGGTAAACAGAGTACACATACTCTGAGGGGACCAGTTTTGGCCTTCTTTCTGCTTCAGTCTGGACAATTATCTAAAAGAGATGGCATTTTTGAAGTGAAAATCCAATAATTCCGGTCGGAAAAGGCAGAGAGGCAGAGAAAGACCAAAGACGTCCAGTGAATCAGTTGTAAGTGGAATTCAGAAGCTTAATTTTGAAAAGAAAAACCAAATATTGGCCGAGCTCAATGCTCCAGGGTCCTGTTAGCAGGAGCCAGAAAAAAGAACTGAAGTAGCTGCCACCAGCTGTGCATGATAGCATACTGGTGGTCTATGGGTTCTTAAAGGCACAGCCTCTATTTTTGAGCCATATAATAGCAGATTATGAGGCTACTCTGTCCTGCTCTCATTCATCTCGATCATAAAAATGGGTTTTGTGAAGAAGATTCACTATGTGTGTAAAACATTTCAAATTCCTCTCAAATGTTATGTACTGGCACTTTTTTCAATTCATGATGAAGACTTTGACCAGTGTAGCCTATGTACTTGGGCTGTATTATTTGTCTATCCGTCTCTTAAGTGTCTTTACAGGCCTTCTTGAAGAAAGGCGAAGAATATCCACTTAAGACGACATATCTAGAAGGTATCTGGGGTCCCCACACATGGGCGGGACTGTTCAGTGCTTATGACTATGCATGGAAATCCCCGAGAGAACTCATACATTTTTTTTAAACTCTACCACAAAGAAGTAGGCAACAAAGAAACGTGGCAGTAAATCTGTTCAGCTTAATTGGTTGCAATGTTGTTATTTTAAAATATCTTGTGGGGTTAAGGCATCTGCTGCAGAGATCCTTGTGTGCCAGGTAAATCTCAGGGAATAATAATAAAGGTAAAATAACTCAGGAGGAAAACATTTACTGGGGAGATCTGTGTTTTGCCTAGTCTTAGTTTTGAATCAAAGTACCATAGAGGGTTAATATGTCTCTTGCACAGCACATTATGACAGATTTTTTTTATGTAAATGGGTACACGGGTTACTGCTTTTAACACAGAGATCCCTTTGTTACTTGCAGTTCATAAATTGTAATCCTTCTAATCTAGCACAGTTATGAATGAAGGCCATGTGGCTCCTACAACTTGTAACCCTCACTGTCTTACGTAACACATCCAGTTATATTCATGTACACACATTAGATTTACGGTCAATGTACAATCTGTACATGTGATAAAAAGCGCTCCGAAACCCTGCATTGGGACAAGTAGTGCTAAAGCATTATAAAAAATAATAAAACAAAATAGTGGCATTTAAATTGTTATTTGTGTAAATACTGGGGCGAACAACGCATCTGACATTCTTACAGTGTATGCACATCTCTTAGATACAGGGACTGAACAAAGACAAGAGCATTTCTCTCATAAGTACCTGTGAAGTGATAAGCTGTGAGCCTTTGTTTCCCTTCCATTGCATCTAGGTATAAGGCTCCCAGTCAGGATACTCCAACAAAAAAAGAGGCCTTATGGCCCCTTAACTCTGGCTTTTGTTATGGGCCCAGCTGGAATCTGATAAGCCCCTTCCCCACCTGCACATTGCTGTTTTGAACAAACGCAGTCAACGTGCAGGGGCTGTTAAAGGTGTCCTGGTGTCAGAAAACGACACTGGAACGAGTTCTCCATATTTCTGTGAATTCAGGGAGAAGTAGGAAAGGAACGTGGCACTACACTGAAAGTCTCGCTATTTTTATCATCATCGCCTACTGTGATTTGTGCAGTAGAGCACACCATACACGGTGAGTAGGAGGGGTTCAAGTTCGGTATTTTTCTTGCTGGACCATTCACACCGTGAAAACTTTCTTCTGGCCACCATGTTCAGTTTATAGCCATGTGCACCTATGAATACAGGATCTCAGGTGGCTTTCTTACTACTGTTTTTTTCTACAATGTTATTTATCCATCGTTATTCGCGACTTTTAGAATTTCACATTTTTTCATCAATCCACATGCCACGTGCTCGTCAGATTTTTTATAGACTGAAATGTCACGTCCCTTTTTCCAAATTGCTTGCAGGACCATGTCACTTTCTCACACAACCGAGATTGCTTACAGTATCTATATTTATTTCGTCTATTAACATTTGTGTACTATTTACCGAGGTTTTTTTACCTAGCCCAAAAATGTAGCAACTTTGCAGGTTATTGAATCACATCCATCACACACAGTAAAAACACTAATCAATCAAAGTTAGGGAGGGTATATTTTTCTTTCTTCTGTATTGGTATTCTGTTTTGAGCACCAATGCTCGTTTAAGTTGCACAGCCTGGGGTACTTGCTATTTTATTCTTTTTTTCCAATCTTTTGGATATACTCTTTACCTTAATATACCCTGTGTTTTACTCTCTGGGCACTTTCCAATGATTTTCTAACTCGGTATCCAGTTTGTTGGTGACAAATCATGAACTATCCGAGGTTTAATTTTTCTACGCAATCTTTCGAGGTAAACTAACTAGGCACATGTGATTGCAGGTATTTGACACTGTTAATTAGTGGCTTTCCTGAAGAAGGCGATCTTTTGCCGAAACACACACAGATGAATGTGGAAGACATTAGTCAACTAGCCACACAAAGAATATACTGTTGACAATAATATTGTATCAATAGTGACTAATGCACACCTCAGATATCATTCGTTTTACATAATTTATCTTTGATCACATCTGACTTAGTACTCAGTGAGTGTGTTTTTTTCAGTTTGACTGCAGATACATATGGTGTATAAATGAAAGGTTACTGATGAAATACCTAATGATATTGTGATTATAGTATTTAACTGTTTTTAACTTTTTGAAGTAGATCGCCAAATGTAAATGTAAATAAAAATACTGCTCAAGATATCTTTATATCTTTTTTTCACAGACAACTTGTGCCTGTGTTGTTATTCCTAATTTCTATTGTTAGATTGTATAAACTGCAAAAAATTACTTAAAAGTTGTCCTAGGTTTTTCATAATGATTACACTGAAAGTGGCCAGCTTTGCAGCAGGGTAGACCGCGTCTACTCTATGCAAATAGCAGATAAACTGTGTCCCCCAGCATCTGTCACCTTTTCGTAGCGCTTCATTCGGATCTTCCTTCACACGAATTGCAACACCCAAAACGTAATTTACCTTATCACCTGTTCCTGCGACCTACGTTATGTAGGCGTGACGACCCGCCAAGTTAAGCAAAGGATAGGTGAACACCGCTCTAACATCAGGTGTAAGAAACTGACCACAAAACTGAGCTGTCATTTCTTGGAACGGAACCACACTCCCAACGACATGCGATGGACTGTCATCGAGCATGTGATTGGCGGAATGAATATCCCTAACCGCCTTTTTGAAAAAGAACAAAGGTGGGTATACAGGCTTGGTACCTACCTTACAGGTCTAAACGATGATATTCCCTGCAATACTGTGATGAAGTGAACTGTTACAGAGTCAAACAATTTCTGAATCAATATTAACAATCTATCTATAGGCTCTATATAATGTAATCCCCTCACATTATACTGGACGCAATTTGGGTCTTATAGTAATATCCCTTTGCTACCATAACTTTATGGCTGCTTCCCTTATCACAACAGGGATACCACGATCTCCCTGCTGGGAGGTATCAATTCACCATCTGAGATCAGTTAACCATTAGCGAAGGCACTTACAAGCGAGATCCCATTTCTGCCGCTTGAGTCTGTAGAAGCACTTCCGTGTCTAGCGCGATTACTGTTTACCCCAAGTCGCTTAGCAACCACACCCCATGTGACCACACGTCATTGATTCCTGAGCGTTCCGATTGGCAACGCGCGTCTGACGTGCACTGAGGCGCAACCACGCCCACCCGGAAGCAATCACCGCCTCGCTGTTTTGCTTTTAAATAGTAAACCGAGCCCGCTTCATTATCGTCGGGGTCCGGTTCGAGGGCGACGTAGGCATACTGTGGGTGCTAGGCGTCAAGGGCGTAAGTGGAGACCACCTATCATTACTAAGCTAAGTACAGATCGCGCTCGATTTTAACAATGGGCATTACACTGCATTTATGCCATTTTCTTTTTCCCAACGCTTTGCCATTTTACAGGGTGTGCCGAATACGCTTCCACCCCCCTCCTGAGACCCATGGTGTTCATTTCCTACACCTTTAAAGTGAGACATTTTAATTTGTTTGCGATCTCATTATGATATTTACATTGATCGCTCAGTTGACGATCTTCTATGAAGATTTTCACCTTTTTTAATCAATAGTCACTCCTAGTTCTTACCACGAATAGTACACCGCACTTCTCCTAGTTCATCCGAACCCGGGACTAAAGGTGGTGTTAACCATAGCGCTATTCAACCACAGCTAGAATGACTATCACCTTTGGAGCACGATATTCACAGTAACAACCAGTAACAACCAGGATCATTACTAAGTGTTTGTTCTGTCCTACTTGTGTGTCTGTCCTTTTACCTTCCAGGTGCAGAAACCGATAAGTAGAAGCCTCCTAAACCAGGAGTAATTAGGAATAGTTTAATCATTCCTAATTTTTTTGCACTTTTTCACTTTTTATTTAATTTTCACTCTCACGCCCCTAGGTAAGGGTGGGCCTTAGTGTGCCCATACCACCAGGGTTTATCACACAGTCCTGATGAATTGCCAGGTAAACTAACACAGTTTCGATGGCAAGAAACATGTTGACTAACTTATAGGAACCCACCACTCAATTAAAGTGGACTGTTTCCTCACATATTTTAATATTTCTGTCTTTAGTGATCATTGAATAAAAATTATTACCTCAGATACACTACTGACTATTTTAATACCCTCACCACTCACTAGTCTAATTGCACTCAACACGCCCTGAACTCACTATCCCGCTCCGCAGTAATCCTGGCGTTGCAGCACACCAAAGAGACATTCGGTCTCTTTGGTGGGGCCCGATGATGAAGCATGTCATCACTAGGTGGTGAGTGAGGGCTTTCTTCAACATCCCAGTGTGGTTGTTTTCGTGCTCCCTATAACGGCTTAGCTTTTCCTGAAGACACTCTTCTTTTGATTATTGATTATTGACCGGGGAACAAGAGTGTCAATCTACTCTCCCTACCTCTCTCCTTGTTACACATAATATAGAACTGGAACAGATACAGGCCCCGGGGAGGCGGGAGGGCGTGTAAGAATCTGCAGCTCTACATGCCAAGAACGGATGCATAGTGGTAAGTAGCATTTTCCGTTCGAGGCATATGAGATGCAAATCTTACACTGTGCATAGATTGTACAGCAGTGTCTCCCCTTAGGGGTGGTCACCTTTATCTGTTGCAGTAGTTTGAAAGAGGGTTTTGAGGACAGCTTGGCCTACTGCAGCTTGCTGCTTAGCTTGCACATCAACACAATAGTGTTTAGTGAAGGTGTGTGTTGTAGACCATGTTGCTGCCTTGCAAATATCTTCTAGGGGAATGTTCCCTAAGAAAGCCATGGAGGCTTCGTAGTTTGCGTGTGGAGTGCGCCCTAGGAAGAACTGTTAATGTACGTTCTGCCTTTTGATAGCATATTTGTATACATTTTACAATCCACCTTGCAATTCCAGCTTTAGAAATGGGGTTGCCTTTATGTGGTGGAGAGAAAGCTACAAACAATTGCTTTGTTTTGCGAAAGGATTTGGTCCCATCTATATAATAGAGGAGAGCTATTTTAACATCTAGTGTGTGTAAAGCTCTTTCTGCTACATAGTCTAGGTTTTGTAAAAAAAACTGGTAACTCTACAGATTGGTTTAAATGAAACGGAGTAATGACTTTTGGAAGGAATTTTGGATTTGCTCTGAGAACTTTATTACGGTGTAATTGTAAAAATGGTTCTTGTACAGTGAAAGCTTGAATCTAACTTACTCTCCTAAGAGAGGTAATAGCTACTAGAAACGCTGTTTTCCATGTGAGGAATTGCAAATCACATTTGTGTAGAGGTTCAAAAGGTGGTCCCATGAGCCTTGTAAGAACAACGTTTAGGTTCCACACTGGAGAGGGTGGTAACCTGAGAGGAATGATTCTTTTTAATCCTTCCATAAATGCTTTAATTGCAGACACTCTAAATAGAGACAGATGTCTATTTTGTAAATATGCTGCAATCGCTGCCAGATGTAGGTGTATAGATGAATATGCCAAATTACATCTTTGTAAATGTAGAAGGTAACAAATGATATTTTGAATGGAAGCATCTAGGGGATCAATTTGGTTATTGTTGCAGTAAATGGCAAATCTTTTCCATTTAGCAGCATAGCAAGCTCTAGTAGTAGGTCTCCTGGCTTCTTTAATGATATTCATGCAGTCTGGTGGTAGGTTAAGATAACCAAACTCTAAGACCTCAGGAGCCAGATCGCCAGATTCAGTTGACTTGGGTCTGGATGTCTGATGTCTCCATGGTTGTGCGTTAGCAGGGATGGTGTCAGACGTAGCTTTTGGTGTGGAACTAGGGATAGTTCTAGCAGAGTTGTATACTACAGTTGGAGCGCCCATGTGGGAGCTACTAAAAACTGTTTGAGCGACTGTTGTCGTAGCTTGCGTACTATTAGTGGTAGTGGCGGAAAAGCGTACGCAAATCTGCCTAACCAATTCATCCATATCGCATTGCCCTTGGACAGCGGGTGTGGAAACCTGGCGGCGAAGGTTGGGCATTTTGCGTTTTCGTGTGTGGCGAACAGATCTATGTTTGGATGACCCCACTTGTGAAAGAATGGTCGAAGAACTTGCGGATGTAGTTCCCATTCGTGAATCTGTTGTGTCTACCGAATTAACAGATCTGCTATCAGATTGTAAACTCCTGGAAGGTGTTCTGCAAACAGATCTAGGTTTTGTGGAATGGCCCATCTCCAAATGTTCTGTGCATGCTGGGACAGCTGTAAAGTGTGTGTGTCCCCCTGATTCCACTGTTGTGCAAGACATTCCTGTAACGGACGCATTTGCAGTCTTGCATATGGTACAATGAAGATGCAAGATGCCATCATGCCCATTAGTTTCATGAACACTCTGGCTGGGAGAGAGTGATGTTGGAACTTTGGGACTAAGGCTTGAATGCTCTGTATCCTTGCTGGACTGGGATATGCTAGAGCTGTAGACGTGTTTATTGTAGCCCCTAAATATTGATGGACATGAGAGGGCTGTAGGTGCGACTTGATGTAGTTGATTGTGAACCCTAAGTCGTGCAATATTTGAATTGTGTGATGTGTGTGTTGGACACACTGATTGAATGACTTGGCTTTTATGAGCCAATCGTCTAGATAAGGGAAGACATGTATCTGTTGTCTTCTGAGATATGCTGCTACTACTGCTAGACACTTTGTGAACACTCTTGGTGCAGTTGTTACCCCGAATTGAAGGACTTTGAATTGATAATGAAGTCCTTCCCGTACAAACCTTAGATACTTCCTGTGAGAAGGATGTATAGGAATGTGGAAGTAGGCATCTTTTAAATCTAGTGTTGTAAGGAAGTCGCCTTTTTGTAGCAATGGGAACACTTGTTGTAAAGTGATCAGATGAAAATGATCTGAGTGTATATAGTGATTGAGGGGCATGAGGTCGAGAATTGGTCTTAGTGTCTTGTCCTTTTTGAGTATTAGAAAATACAGTGAGTAAACCCCTGTTCCTTGATGTTGTAAAGAAACTATTTCTATTGCGCTCTTTTGAAGACGTGATAGGACTTCTTGTTTGAGCAGCGTAAGATGTTCTGCAGACATTGGACGCTGCCTGGGTGGTATGTGTGGAGGGGTAGCTGTAAGTTTGAGGCAGTAGCCATACTGCATATTTTTTCTTACCCACCTGTCTGTTGTGATGGAGTACCAGAAAGGTAGGAACTGTGTTAATCTGCCCCCCACAGGAGTGGAGTGCTGTTGGGGGAGTAGAGGGAAGTCACTGTTTTGTGGTGGAAGAGGTTTGATTATTGTTGTTACCTCGACCTCTTCCTTTATTGTTGTTGCCTCTATAGCCTCCTTTAAAATATCCTTGACTGGAGGATGCCAGTGTATTGGATTTGAAGGAAGCTGTATTGTCTGCTCCAGTTTGTTTGGAGCCTCCTCTATAGAAGGAGCGACAAAAGAAGCCTCTAGCTTGTGTGGCTTGCAAAGCTCCCATAGATTTGGCTGTATCTGTATCTTTTTTCATTTTCTCAAGTGCTGTGTCTACCTCTGGTCCAAACAATTGATGTTGGTTGAATGGCTGATTTAAGATGGTAGTTTGCACTTCCTGCTTAAATCCTGAAATGCGTAGCCACGCATGGCATTTAAGTAGGACACTAGTGTTTACAGCTCTAGATGCAGTGTCTGCTACATCAAGTGCACACTTGATTGAGGCATTTGAAATTAACTTGCCTTCTTGTAGAAGGTCATTAGCCTGCACCTTATATTGGTCAGGTAGATGTTACATTCATTTTTCTAACTGACCACGATGAGCCCGGTCATATCTTGCAAGGAGGGCTTGTGTGTTAGCTATACGCCATGTATTAGTAGTTTGTGCAGCTATTCTTTTGCCTGAAGCATCTATCACCTTGGATTCTTTATCAGGGGTGGTGCTTCACCTGATGTTTGTGAGTTTGCTCTTTTTCTAGCATTTGAGACAACTAGGGAATGTAATGGTAGCTGTCCTTTAATGTAGGCTGGATCACCAGGAGCAGGCCTGTACTTTTTCCCAATTCTAGGGTTTAGGATCCTAGCACGTACCGGATCTTTAAATACCTCTGGAGCATGTTTGATGACCCCTTTGATCATAGGAAGAATTTGAACAGACCTTTGTGATTGTTCAAACGTATCTAATAAAAAATCTTCCTCTGCCTCGTCTGAATGCATGGTGACCCCATGATAAATGGCAACCCGATTCAGTAAATGCCCAAAACCAATATTGTGTTCTGGGGGAGAAGGTTTTGATGGGTATGTCTGTGGGTCAGGAAAATCTGGCACATCCTGTAAGTTTTGGTTCTCCCAATCTGCATCATCAACAGGGTAGGGAATAGGCTCATCTGGGTCTACCCCTCCTCCTTTGCTACACCCATCATCATTTTGAGGTGTATGCGGTGAAGAATGAGGAGGAGAGTGTTCAGGAGAATTTTGAGGTGAATTGTTAGGAGGAACAGGAGATTAAGAAGAAAGAAGTATAGGAGAAGAAGGGTGCATAGGAGAAGTGTCAGAGTCCTTCTTGACAGGCACTGCAGGTGTAGGTGCTGTGTATAATTTTCTTTTCCTGTGTGGTGTAGTGGATACATGACCTGTCTTTGGGTCAATGTAGATCTTTTGTAGAGGATCAGGTTGGAAAAGTTCTTCTCCTTGCGGAACCTTTGCCGGTGCCGATCTTTTCGGTTCCGGGCGTGGTTGCTTCTTGTCTTTAGCCTTAGGAGTTGTAACTGTGTCCTTTGGCGCAGATTGCGGCACCGAAGGTGCTGTTTTCAGAGTTGTAGGCGGTTTTGAGGGCTTGAGCGCATCGGAATCAGGCCTTGTAGGTTTCGGGACCTAAGATATTGGCTTCGGGGTGGAAGCTGGTCTTGTCTGCTTCGAGGCGTTAGACACTGGCTTCATATTTTTGTCTTTAGAAGTCTACGGTTTCGGAGCCGAGACTTCCTTTGGTTTCAGTGCTGAGGGAGCTAGTGGGATCGGCAAGTGCGGCTTGCTCGGTAAGGAGCTACCGGAAGGCTTGAGTATTTTCTTAGGAGCCGGGCTCGATGACTGGGCTTTCGTAGTGTGTTTTCGGTCGCGAATGGGCCCCGGAGGCGGAGTGTTGACCTTTGCCTTCAATTTGGGGGATGGGTTTGGGGCCGGGGCCAGGGGCGGATTGGCAATGCGGGCATTCGGGCATGGGCCGAAGGGCCGGTGTCTCCGTGCCCCCTGTGGGCCGTTTTTTTTCTCCCCTTTCCCAGCCACACAGTGAAGCTGCATTCACATCTCTGTCTCCGTGCTCACTGTGGACTTGGAAAGGGGAGAAAACGGAGGGCACAGAGACAGAGAAATGAATGAAGTTTCACTGTGCGGCGGCAGCGATTATCCGCGGTGGCCTCTCCTTGACCCCCTGCCCTGCCAAGCAATCATGCTGATGGTGGGCTGGCAAGGGGTGATTGTATACAAGAATCGGCCTCCCAGGGGGGCAGGTGTTGCTCAGGCCTTTGAGCTATTTTCACCTCGGGCCCCCCTGGGGCTTACGCAGCCCAGAAACAGTGTTTGTGCCAACACCTCGTCCACAGCCCTTCACATTCAGGGCACAGTGGGCGAGGAAGAATGGGTCTCGCTGTGGGGGTCAGGTGATGTTTGTAACTTGCACCATCTTCACCTCAGCCTCCCCCTGGCTAACGTGGATGACCCAGCAGCTGTGTATTGAGCTCCCCTGCCAGGACATTGCCCTGAGGCCTGGAGGGCTGAGTAATTTACTAATTGTAGGGGCCTTACTGCTGTTCATGTGCTCCTGAGCTGAAGGTCTGTGGAAGGCGGAGTAGGTTAGTAATAGCAGGGGCTTCGCTGCTTATTAGGTGCTCCTTCGCGAATAATTTTGTGACAGAAAGGGACCTTGCTGTTTTTTAAGTTGCTCAGCATGTAGTCCATTGTCACCTTGGCCCTGTGTCCTGTGCAAGAAGAGTATCCTCTCACTTTCATTCCTTGTCTGTGCCACACATCTTAAGGATTTTGGGGGCCCTGTGCCAAACATATTTTTGGGCCCCTTTTCGGAACAGATTTAAATTTATAATCCAATTTCTGCTCTTTGATGCCCTCTTTCAGCTGGTCACTGGACAGAGCACTACCATACTTGTCCAAATTCTTAATGTATTTACATCTAATATTCAAGGACATTGACGTGTGTTTTCAATATTACAACACAGTAGCAGCTCACTAAAATTACTGAAAATAATCTCAGTGACATCCTCCCATTTCTCATATGTGATGGCCTGTTTGATCTCAAAGACATTTTTTTATGGATGTTGCATGAAACAAACACATTTTTCTGCAAAATCTATGTGATAGGTTCTTACTCATCGCCCATATTAAAAATAAATTTGAAAACATGGTATTTAAAACAATCTGTTTAAGGAGTATGCATGGTCATTAGGGCAAGATTCTCTGCAGAACAGAGCTGTCTCTATCAGGGAGGTCCCTGAAAGGCTGGGGCACTGGGCCAGAGCCCACATTGCCCATGCCTTAAAATGTCTCTGGTCTGTGCATAGGCATATGTGGCCTGACGCCAGAGTTGCAGAGATCGGGATTCAAGTTTGAGTCCCAGCGTCTGCTCAACAACCTGTAATTCTGGGCAGATCACTTCATCGCCCAGGCCCTTAATAAAAAATTGGATCATGTGTACTGTAATTGGTACTCATAAATAGAACTGTGTTTTTTGTATACGGAGATCACCTGCTGGTTGTGAAATACATTTATGACTAGATTGTACAGATACATTTTCCAGCATTCTTTACACCCCAGATTGCCTTTTCCGCGTTATTATTATTATTATTATTATGCAACTTATAACGCGCAAACTAAACCCGAAGGTGTCAAGGCGTTTGTGAATTCTTACTTTTGTTATTACGTGTTCTATTCCCAGAGATTCCAGTCTTACCCTTTCTCCTTCACTTTGTGCTAGATTTCTGATTCATGTGATGATTAGAGTCTAGGACATAGCTGGTTGGGAAAGAGTATCTAACAGCATTGTGCAGGGCGTTAAGACTGCAAGTAAGTATTCAGTTATCAGAACTGCAGTGCTCCTAGTCTTTACCAATGTTACCTGCTCTGTAAGCTTTAAAAGGCTAAATTTACTAAATATTTCTCTACAAATTAGACCTCAAAGAGTAACCAAATGGTGTTCCATGAAAGGGCACGCCCCTTGATTGTGGGCCACACACCTTAAGTTTGGGCCACGCCCCTTGAATGTGGGACACTTTTTTTGTCAGTGCCCAGGGCCAAATTGTGATCCCAATCCGGCCCTGGCCGGGGCAGTAGTACTCACGCGCTGACCCGATGGTATGGAGTCATCTGAGTCGTCTGCCTCTGATACGATTTGGAGATCGTCTGAATCTTCTTCGGGAACGAGCTGAACTTCTTCTTCGAAGATATCCACCTGTTCCGGGGCCGATCTCTGCATGTCGTGTTGACGGGCCCTCTGATCTCGAATGGTTTTCTTGGATCGAAAGGATGCACAGGCTGTGCAGCTGGATTCGTCGTGTTCTGGCGATAAGCACAGGTTACCCACCTTGTGATGGTCACTGTGTGGGAACTTTGCTCCAATGTTGGGGCATCTTTTGAATGGCGTTCTTTCCATGAGGTGTAGGCCTCACGGCGTGGATAAGCCCAAAGGCCCGCGTTGACTACCGGAATCGAGCTGATGGAGTCGAGACGATGTTTGTCGATATCGAAAGTAGTATGGTGAAGTTTAAATAAGTTTTTTCGCGTCAAAATACTTGAAAAGTAGATTTCGACAGGAGCGGAAAATTTTCATCCGAACCCAGTGGCGGAAAAAAACAATCTAAGGATGGAGCCGATGCCCATGCGCACTATCATCCAAGGGAGGAGTCACCTATCTCGTGACTACAAAGACTTCTTCCAAGACGACAACAACATGCAATCATCCGAGTCCAACACCAGGTGGCGATCTAATGCACAGTGTAAGATCTGCAGCTCATATGCCTCGAACCTAATGTTTCTGAGTTATGGCATTCTTAATTTAGACAAGCACATTTACAAACAAAGTAGTCCCTTCAGAGTGAGAAACTACCATGTTCTTGTTCTTTTGGGACCAGTTTAAACTTTCTTTATTTAGATATATAAAAACATATCTTTAAAAGATTCTCCCAGCACATTAATACAATCTTACAACTTAAAAGAAATTAAAAAATGAAAAAATTAAAAACAGAGTGCAATGTGGCTTTCTTATCAGTGCTTACTGCAACGTCAATTTAGAAATTAGCACTCCCGGACAATGCAGGTAGAGTTAAATGCACATTATTCTGCACAGTGGTCCACTTTTTCTAAGAGTCTGTAGGCATACTGAACAAATTTGGCCAATTTTATGTTTAAGTCAGTGTTCTCAAAGGACAGAGCAGCAGTAATGGCGTGTCTGCAAGTCCGAACTCCCAGCCTGTTCCATTCCGGCCTGAGTAGACGTCTGCGTTGGGAAATGAAGAATGGGCATATACAAAGCACGTGCAAAAAAGTTTTGTTTGCTGACCCACACCCTCTGCACGTTTGATCAACCTTTTTTTGACGCCATGCAGGGAGATTTTGTAGGAAGCGCCAGTCTCCCAGTCTTAAGGCGATCAGACATCGCTTTAGATGATAAGAAAATGTTATTGACAGATAATTTGCCGGATGAAGTCGTTTATAGGAGTTGGCTACTGCCCAAGCATGGCTACGTTTCGCAAGGAGAGCTTTATCCATGATCAGGGATTTCAGTCTTATCACTTTTTTGATTGTGTTTTTGAAGGCAGTCTGGCTTGGGTTGAGGGCCCAAAGGTCTGTAGCAGACGTTTGTTGGATATAGTCGTTTAGGAGACGACCGTAAGTTCCTTCCGGATTGCTCACACTAATTTCATTCCAGACCAGGAATTCCAAGGTACCAGCTTCTGCCTTCCTTAGTTTGTGGATCAGATTAAGATATGAGCCAACATTAGAGGATTCATAGTTTGTTAGGCCCAGCTCTAGTCTGACCTGTGCTGGCGAGGAGGACCTTGGCAGGTGAAGCAATTTCTTATAGAGTTTGGTTGTCAGTTTGTTTAGGGAATTGTTCATTTTTCCCTTGAAGATCTCTATACCATACGAAAGAGTAGGCCCGATCTTTGCTCTAAGCACTTCCAGTAAGGGCAAAACCGTGGGGCCAGAGAGTCTCCTCGATAACTTAGCCAGGGATATCATTAACGCTGTTGCCTTCGCTGCAATCACAGTGCCCTGTTTAGTAAAACTGCCCCTGGAGTCCAAATGGACCCCTAAGTATTTATACGATTGGCCGATTAAAATGCTTTCTTTGTTTATAGTCCAGCCTCCACCTCTGTAGCGTTTTTTGCCAAACGGGACAACCATAGTTTTTTTCATGTTAATTTCTAACTGGTTGTTAGCCGTGTATTGCGTTAAGGCGTCCAGAAGTCTCTGTAGCCCCACTCTGGTGAGACTGAACAGTGCCAAGTCGTCGGCATATAAAAGATTGCATAATGACGTGCCTCCTACTTTTGGTGGATGACTGATTACTTCCTCTAGGGTGCTTAATAGGTCCGCAATTAATAGATTGAAGAGAAGGGGAGCCAGCACGCATCCCTGTTTGACTCCACGAGAGGTCCAGATTTTCCAGGAGAGATGCGTGCCAGACCCTAGCTTCACTCGGACCCATGTATTAGAGTACAGGAGGATGATGGGGTTCAAGATGTTGTCTGGGATTCCCCACTGCTTCAGTTTTTGCCACAGCGCTACCCTAGGCACCCTGTCAAATGCTGCTTTGAAGTCGACAAAGCAGCAAAAAATCGACCTGGAGTTTGTGAGGGCTTTGTCAATGATGGTGGAGGTTGCCAGTAAGTTTGTCATTGTTCCTGATTTGGCAACAAATCCTGTTTGATTGAAAGGAATCAGATTTTTATCCTTTACCCATTGTCTCAGATCCTCCAAAATGAGGCCTGCAAAATGTTTTGCCTCTATGTCCAACAAGGCAATTAATCTGGGACCAAAACAACATTTTTGCTTTTAGGCAACTTTCTTTTCCTTAGGGCTCGCTTACCAGACAGTGAATCCCTCCCTGAGAGTTAAGATAGGCTTGTTGTGGATCTAAACAAGAACTTGCAGCACGTTAACAGCCTGCGCATTGCTTGCCATTGGTTGACTTTATTGACTCATTTGCTTGCATCGCAGTGGTGACTTGCCTCCCTCTTTGGTTTGTTTCTTCCCCGGAGCATAACCCCTTTACCATCACTATCATTTTAAGTGGCTGACTTGTATCCTTCCACTGCTCTCTTTTAGGAACCTACTTTTTTCTTTTTGGTTAACCACTCCATCTGAGTGCATGTGTTATCCAGATCTTGGTCTCTTGTGCTTCTCCCCAGCAAAATCTATCCCCTACGTTCTCTGATACTCTGACCATTATTTGCTGCTCTCTCGTGTGCTTCTCCCCTGCATTCTGTGTTGCTCTCTCCATCGTATGCTGTTTTACTCCTCCCCTATCACCGCAAAACACGGGCTTTATTTATATTTTATTATGCCTGCCAGCTCTCCAATTTGCATCACCCAGCTGCTCCTCTGTTGCCCCTCTCAACCCAATCCTACAGTCTTTTTGTTTTCTTTTTTGGAAATATTTTCTTTTATGGTCGGACAGGTAGCTTTCTAACAATGTTCTACAAAAGCCTAAAAAATGCACTTTCACGCTAGTAAAAGAAAAAAAAGCACCCACATAATTTGGTATGCACGTGTATGTGTGGTGATGCAGGTGTGTGCCTACCAAATTACGTGGCCTTATACTTTTTTAGTTTTTGTTAATTGTTATCCTATGCTGCACAGCACTGGCAAAAATGTATTTTTGCTAATGCTGCACAAAATCGACAAACAGCATGGACAAAGCCAGTAGGTCCAAAAAGGGGGACCCATTGGCCTGGCAAGTGTTTGTTTTGGATCCTGGCAGCAAATTGAAATTACATTTGTTCTACAGACTAGGTAGGTATTATGTGAGCTCTGTGCCTACACTAGTGCAAGAATGAGGATGAGCGATCATAACTTTTTAATGAAGTGTAAAGTTCCCCTAAGATCTCCCCAAGAGTGAAGGATTATTCTAAGCATTTGAGTAGATTTCTACAGCTCAAAATTAGCTGCGAAGAAATGGAGTCCTGCCCACAGTCAGGAGCCTCAGAAGCGATACTTCAATGCGGGAACTAGGCAACAGCTGCATACTTTTGTGTTGGGGTTAGTACCCATTGAAGAGCTGTACTTTCGTTAGTTTTGATGCCACTAGGACCGCTGTGGAGAAATCCCACATGCTGGAGATAGAAAGGCACACTGAACAAGCTATATGGCAAACCAAAAGATAACAAAATGACATTTTCTGCAAATTAATAGAGGTAACATTGATCAAACGATTATCTCATTATGTAAAAGCACATTTATTTATCTCAGCAAAAGTGAATCAAAAAATAATTAGCACTTAATAACAGCTTTGCAGAGTAAGGCTTTTAGGGATACTTTAAAAAAATATAATCAGTCTGAATGTTTATCTATAGTGCACTGTTGTAAATTTGCAGCATATTTCTTCAAATCCATGTGTTATATAAAGTCCACAATATTTCTTCTCAAATTAAAGGAGGAGTTAGATATCCAGTCCTCTGCATCATTAACAATTAAACTGTGCAACGTATTTTCTAAGGTTAGCGTTATGAGCTAAAAACGTATGTACCCAAGAAATCTTCACTTGCTTTAAGAGAGCAGTCTAGCTAAAATGAGCAACATAAGCCTTGGAGGTATCTAGATTTGTTGACAAAACTCCTAGCAAAAACATGTTCAAGGGTGCACTAAATGCCAGATCCTTTAAATTATAATGGTCATCTATTTCTCGAGGAGACAGCCTTTTCAGCGCTACCTTTATCACACAATGCCTTTACCACAGAGGTAAATTTTTTGTGCCTTTTACCACTTGTGGTAAGTTTTGGTACAGTAAGGAGGATTTAGGAGTGGTAAAAGTAATTTTAGCTTTATGAGGTAGGTAGTGATAAAGAGTAAAAAAAATTTAATTCAGGGTTTCAGAAGGGAGCGATAAAGACAGGTTAGATATGTATTTAGGGGTTTCACTTAATTTATACTTACCATGCATGGTAAAGCCATATGTGTGGGAAAGGCGTGCGTGGAAAAGGGCGTGCGTGGAAAATGGCAGGCGTTGGAAAATGGCAGGCGTGGAAAATGGCAGGCGTGGAAAATGGCAGGCGTGGAAAATGGCAGGCGTGGAAAATGGCAGGCGTGGAAAATGGCAGGCGTGGAAAATGGCAGGTGTGGAAAAGGCAGGTGTGGAAAAGGCAGGTGTGGAAAAGGCAGGCGCTGTTTGACGATACTTCCTAGCTGTATCGTTAAACATCCCTTTCTGGCAGATCTAATTTGCTGCGGTCTTCCTATTAGTAACAGACATATCATACATTGTCATGTCATAAATGCAACTTACGATCTGCAGGAGCCAGAGAACATTATTGAGATTTGAGAAAGAAATCAAGTTTACCAGTGCCTGAGACTAGAGGGCCCATGTAACTAATGAAATAACAGTTCCAGGGTACAAAGACATACAGGGTATTTAAGGTCTATCTAGCTTTGTGCGGGATCTTAAAGGGGTGGGAGGTAAGGCTAAAGACACAAAATTGTGTCATGTCTTTGTCTCCTTATAACAAAACTGGTAGGACTTACCCGTGGCGGAAAAATGACTTTCCAAAAATGCCAAGTGACTCTTAGAAATGATAATCCTTCAAACAACTGCTGAATGATTACAATTATAAAAGAAAGAACAGAGGTAAAAAAAGCAAATAACAGCAGTCTGAAGAAAAATCAATCAATCAGGACTTGTAAAGTGCAGCACATCACTAGTGAGAGTCTCAAGGGGCTCAACAGCACAGTAACAACAATAACAAATTGGACTCACATTTATTGTACAATGGTTGACATCCCTTAAGAAAGAACTCAATATATTTAATGTGTAATAAATAAAATGACATTCTCGATCTCAACTCGCACATCACACTATTTCCTGAGGCTGCCATCTGTGTAGTCTGTGTCTGTTAAGTGTCTTGTTACTTAAACCCACACTCCCCCCTCCTTGAAGGAAAAGGTGACCCTTGGCTAGACCTTACAACAGTAACATATCTTTAAAGAAATAAAAAGTGCCAAAATACTGTCCCATCTGGCTAGGAGACCTTAAAACACTCCTAACAAATTGTTCTAAATAATTGGAGGGCCTTGACGGACTCTGCATTCAGTCCATTATCCTTAACAAAAAGAGTGCCCTCCCACTGATTTCTAGGTCGACGTTGCCTACAACTCCGTACCCAGCAACTGTGCAAGAAAACTCGTTCAATGGCCATGGTCACTGCTAGCAGAAGACAATACATGTGAATGGGAGAGGAAGTAGTTACCAAAATCAGAAGGGAGCCAGCAGCCTACAATAGCTAAGACATAACTATTTATTTAGGAGGTGTTAAACAACAGCAATTCCTGCAAATCCCCAGCACTCACAACTGGAGTAAACAAAGAACAGACGAATAAGAGTTTTGAAAAACTTTGTTCTTACACTACTCGGACCATGATCCTCAAAATCAGAACTGTGGCATCAAAAGGCTTGCAGTATCCTATGTGTATGAACCACTGTACTAGTAAATATGCAAACCAACTTCCACACAGGTTAAAAAAATATGATTTTGTCAACTTCTATACATAACTTTTATTTTCATTGTCAAGTTATAAACTTTGCTTTGGAAATTCCTCTTAAAGAATTGAACACTGCCTGAAAATCACAAATGTGTATAATAGTTTTTTTTTTTTTAATTCACACACGTTCCGTAGTTCATGCAAGCAGTAGATAAGCATTGCTCTTCGCAACCTATCTGTCTAAAGAATATCAACGTGTTGCGTCTTGAAATCCAGACAGATCTTGGTTCCTATGTGCTCCAACAATGAAACAATCAATGAAGGTACAGAAGTGTAATACAATGTAACACTGTCAAACTCGGTCTCCTAGGAGATACAATTAGCTGCAGCTTAGAGGTCGGAAAACACTCTCACTAAGGTGAAGTTATTGCAGCATTGTGCACTAGGCTGCTTTGGTTTTATTATGTGATTAAATGCTTCTTATGCACAAGATCGTCCTCTGCCGTGGTCATTTTAATTAGGGTAACAGTATATGGACAAACTGTCCAATATTCTTGTGGTTGTTTATTCGTAATATGTGGTGAGAGGTCTGTCAACCCGTTACATAATTTGAATATGGATATTCTTACATTTCAAGGCAAATGACAGCTCTTTGTGTGACCTATATTAAAAATCTATTCATCTGCAACCCAGTCTCTTACCTGCCCTACAGTCACCCTGCTTGCACAGCACGAACCAGGCAAAAGAAAACCATGCACGCATTGCCAGAAAACTCCTTTGTAAATGTCCTTTAAGATATTACAAACCATCCAATTTGTCAGCTGTATAAACACTGTCGGCCCATGCTTTACAGAGAACTCTGCAGGAGTTTGGTGCTTTACAGGCGCTCGCTGTCATGGGAAGTGTTGGATTTAAGTAGGTTTTAATTCCCGGTAGAGTACTAGGAGGTTTGCTGCATCTGAAGCCTTCTTTCTGCGGCAGCAGCCAGTGTCCGCCGACGAAGCATAGCAGAGTCTGTACGAGTGCCCTCCAAGAAGGAGCCGTTCTCCGAGGAGGAGTTGCTCTCCAACTCATCTTCATCTGTCCTATTTAAATAGCGTCTAGGAAAGAATAGAAAAATAAAAAAAATTAAAAACATAAAAATATGTTCCTTTCAAATTCAATAAGGTTAACTTGTGGCAGTAATCAGAAGCATTTAGTGGGGCGTAATGCGCACCAAAATAAAATAAAATAAACAAATATGGAAAAGTTTAAACTCTATTATTAAAATGAAAGAGGGTGCAGTTTGAGGCACTTGAGAAATGACCTATTGGCGAGAAAGCCTTGGTTAATGAGACAGTCAACAGCAGTATCTTAGCTCTCAATTATTTACTGCAACAAATAAAGCATGTGCTTCTCGAGGGCACCGAAACTGGTTCTCACAGTGTTGTCCCAGTGTAGACAATCCTAAGAGTAATTTCATAGGTAGCAGCCAAATTAATTATCAGAAAAGGCAGAGTATTATTTACCTTCAATAACCCTCTTTCTGATGGATAGGACCACTCCACAAATTCCCTATATCAGCCTCTTTCCTATACACCGCATAGTAATCAATTTGTATTTGAAAAAAGTGCTTGTGCCCAATATTTTTCGAAGGAGACCCTTCCACTTTCTCCACCTTAGTAGCCCACTTACACCAGGGGCACAGCCCACCTCCAGCACTGGGGCACTTTATAATCTACTCTCTAGGGGTGGATGGTAAACTCCGCTCCTCTGGCAGAGTTTGCTGAGTTTTGCCCACTTCATCGGGAGTGTGGAGTTCAGGAAAAATTCTGCAAAATGCCGGGTGGCGGGGGTTTTCTTGCGCCCGGCTAGCCGAAATAAGTTAGCGAGCAGGAGCGAGAAAATTGAGAGCTAGGACAAGTCTGGACATGATTTCACAATGCGGGTGGTCACGGCAGGTCGCTACCGCTCGCTTTGAGAAAGCTGCTGTTCATGATCAGACAGTTGCAGCTTGAGTAGAAAATGTACTCGAGCAGCAGGAAGAGGTACAGCCCTCTGGTGTGCCACTTAGTGCCATTCGCCTTGATTTTACCACGAGACAAGCTCCCCAAGCGTGCTTCGCGATATCCTGCCACTTGCGGGAATCCAAGGAATCTCAGAGTATTTAGGTAACTCTGCAGAATTCTACAGAGGTCCTAACAAACACTACCCAGGGTGTCCACAGGCATATATTGTGGCAACACCTTCAAATTCAGTGATTGCTGTTCTTTTTAATGATGGCATAGTACTGCATTTTTACCTTTTTTTCACAGCTTACCTTCGTTTTGAGTGTGGATGACACCTCGCAGTTTAGGATAATCACCAAACCAGCCACCTTTCACTATAAGACTTTGTGTAATTAGAGTGCAAGCCATGAAAATCCACAGCCCTTAACATATGCAAATAAGGGTGCAGGATCACGATGCGTGACCCGCAAATGCTAACAGGACAGGATTTTCACATTAAATGTTTAACAAGCCAGGAATTAGGCGCCACCAGGAAGCTCTAAGGGTGGTGAAGAGAGACACATCGATTGACACTGAGGCTACTTTAGGTAAATAATTATTCGCTGTAAGGAGGTGGGGGAAAGAAAAATATAAAACATTTTAAGTCATGATGATCTGTTTGGCTGGCCTTGAGGTCAGTCTACATTAAGCATAGCAGCTCCCTCTCTCATTACCAGCCCAGCCCACGTTTCCAGTTCTTTTAACGGACTTTTAAAAACCTTGATTGCCTGTACACTATTTATGAATCCTATTATTTGCACTAGCACTTTCAGTGAGAACCATATTAGCCGGGCGGGTGCTGCAGATTATCTTTAAATTATTTTCTCTTGTTTTTATTTTTCACACTGACACTGTAGCCTGGCATAGGTGAGCTGCCTAACTAGCATTTTTTCAGTCTGCCTAAACGTCATACTTACTTTCCTCTGGACAGTTCTTCGACAGTCTAGCGGAAACTTGCACAACATTTTAGCTAACTCTTGGCGCGTACTATTTTAATCCTTCCACTAGATTCTTTAGGAAGTCTGAACATCCAGTCAGCATAGGGGAAACACTGGAACTGTACTAGTAGCTAATATGACAATTTTCTCTGAATAGTTGACATAATTTACCCATGATAGCTCATTTCTTGCTATTTTGCTTACTATGATTAAACATTTTTTTTGCCACACTAACTACGTTTAATTCAATTCAATTAACTTTATTTCGATAAAAATATCATAAAAGTTCATAAAAACATGAGTACAATCATAAAATATCTAAAAAACCATTATATACATAAGAACAGCACTAAATACAGGTATTCCCTATGTCTTAGTTAATCGAATTTTTACAATACACAGTTAAAAATGTGTTTGTTATTTAAAAGTTAATTCACATTTGCTTGCCAGCTTCCTACAGATTTCATGGAAGGGCATCTGACAGTGAGGATGACATCTACACTACTCTGAACCGCAGTGTACTCTTCAGTTGCATGTGAACAGTACACTGCGGTTCAGAATACTGTAAATGTGGGCATATTCTTCAAAATGCTGACTACTCAGGCTTTGATTTCTGAAAAACGTTAGTTCTTTTTTTCCTCCCTGTTCCTCCCACAAACAGGCGTAATAATTTCACCAGGCAATTCAATTGTGTTTACAGTCCCAATGATGATCCTTAACTATTTGAGCAATGGATCGAAACGTCGACTCTTAAGTGGACATACATGCAACCATCGTGTATCAATCTGTATGCTCCACTCTGGAGAACACTGCTTACACTGATTTAAAAGTGTCCAGTTTGCTCTTTTCTCTTGCCTGTTATTATTTCTGCTCCAATTCTTGCTTCTATTTTCTGTCTCTCTCACTAGTTTGGTACAGGATTGTGCCCTACTATAAGCAATTACTTTTTGTATTCAATTTATTGTTTTGATTGTAACAAAATAAAAATCCTGGTCCGGCTGGACAGGTTATTGTCCCTATTGTGTTCTATATGAAAAATTAATTGTATCTCTAATTATGCTCAGGACCTTTGTTCACGTCAAATAATCGATACCCATTGTCCTCTGCTACCTTTTGGGTCCCCCTTGTTTTCATAAAAAACTTGAGCGCAATCGCTGGATTACAGGGGTTCGTTAAAAACCTCAAAAACCTCGTCTTACGAGGAGGGCCGTCCCAGTGCCCTAGTACCTCAAACCTAATTCTTACCTATCTACACACTGAGAAATGTCAGCTCATGCACCTCTGTACACAGCAGATTACATTAAACAACTATGTTCAGGCCCCTCTCTCCTCTCTGATACCCCAGATGCACCCACATCAACTGATCCCTCTCTACCTGAACAACTAGAGAAATTAAAGAAAAAACAAGTCCGTCTTCAGTTAATGGTATTAATGTTAACGGACTATCTAAAGACTGATGTTATCCCCCTAGGCCTACAAGTCCATAACATACCAGGGATTTTTACAGATAACCCTAAATATACTGCTAACTTCAGCTACATTGGAACAACCTGCTCCCGACATTGGCTTGCACTTTGCATAGACATATTAACAGAGACATTGAAATCCTTTGAACTCGAAATTGAAGATATATTGAAACAGATTAACGACTCTGATCCTACCGCTGAATGTAAGAAATTATTAGAGCAAGTAGAGAAAACAGTAGCGGACTTCTATCGGATTGAGCAAAATAAAAAAGCAAATAAAATCAAGAAAGATATCAAAGGATATAACATTGAGAACACCTACCCTTATCTCAAGAAAGATTTTTGCACCAATAGGGTTTATTCCAATCTACCTACTCCGTCCATTACCACCCCCTTTTGTACCGCTTTTGGCCGCCATAAGTGTGGCAGGGTATGCTCAGACGTGAGTCCCTTGCTCACTTTGCCACTGGATTCAAGCAAGCCAGGCTGAAGACGGCTGGAATGCCAGAAACCGGTCCTTGTAAGCTTGTTTCGGGTCCAGGGAAGGCATGGCTTGGCAGTTCGGGCTGGACTGTTCCCATGAGGCACAGGGTCAGACTGATTTGCATATAGCCATGTCTGAACTGGGGTGGCAGAGTGGGCTAAAAACGGTGATGGATTAAACCCAGATCTTTTGACTGGGTGTGAGTGTTTGATTGATTCAAATGCTCCGTCCATTACCACCCCCTTTTGTACCGCTTTTGGCCGCCATAAGTGTGGCAGGGTATGCTCAGACGTGAGTCCCTTGCTCACTTTGCCACTGGATTCAAGCAAGCCAGGCTGAAGACGGCTGGAATGCCAGAAACCGGTCCTCGGAAGCTTGTTTCCGGTCCAGGGAAGACATGGCTTGGCAGTTCGAGCTGGACTGTTCCCATGAGGCACAGGGTCAGACTGATTTGCATATAGCCCTGTCTGAACTGGGGTGGCAGAGTGGGCTAAAGAACGGTGATGGATTAAACCCAGATCTTTTGACTGGGTGTGAGTGTTTGATTGATTCAAATGCTCCGTCCATTACCACCCCCTTTTGTACCGCTTTTGGCCGCCATAAGTGTGGCAGGGTATGCTCAGACGTGAGTCCCTTGCTCACTTTGCCACTGGATTCAAGCAAGCCGGGCTGAAGACGGCTGGAATGCCAGAAACCGGTCCTCGGAAGCTTGTTTCCCGTCCAGGGAAGGCATGGCTTGGCAGTTCGGGCTGGACTGTTCCCATGAGGCACAGGGTGAGACTGATTTGCATATAGCCATGTCTGAACTGGGGTGGCAGAGTGGGCTAAAGAACGGTGATGGATTAAACCCAGATCTTTTGACTGGGTGCGAGTGTTTGATTGGTTCAGATGCTCCGTCCATTACCACCCCCTTTTGTACCTCTATTCGTCAACAAGCTGCTTACTGGGCATTCCCCGATACCGGCGCCTTCGTGCATCAATGCACTCATCACCCGCCATCGCTATTGATTGTTCTAACTCCGGTTTTCCATCCACAGCCCTTAACTCACTTCAGCCCGAGCGACCTCACTTGGTCCTGGCACTAATCTTGGTAAGGCTAACCGTCTCACCCGGGGTAAGCCCTACAATTCCTGCGGGACTCCACCGCAATCATCCTTAACTCTCACGCCCTCACATCTGTGTCTCCAAATATTGATACCAGTCACAGCCTTGCATGAACAGATGCCCCACATGTGAAATTGCTATCATGAACATAATAATTCGCGGTTAGTCTTGTTAAGCACTCACGCCCTACGGACCGATTCACGCGGGGTTTTCACAAAACACTTCTCCCGTTTTTTAACTCACTTGTGCACATGCACCTGAAGAGTACACTGAGGTTCCGAGTACTGTAAATGTGTGCATATTCTTCAAAATGCTGACTACTCAGGCTTTGATTTCTGAAAAACGTTATTGTTCTTTTTTTCCTCCCTGTTCCTCCCACAAACAGGCGTAATAATTTCACCAGGCAATTCAATTGTGTTTACAGTCCCAATGATGATCCTTAACTATTTGAGCAATGGATCGAAACGTCGACTCTTAAGTGGACATACATGTAACCATCGTGTATCAATCTGTATGCTCCACTCTGGAGAACACTGCTTACACTGATTTAAAAGTGTCCAGTTTGCTCTTTTCTCTTGCCTGTGATTATTTCTGCTCCAATTCTTGCTTCTATTTTCTGTCTCTCTCACTAGTTTGGTACAGGATTGTGCCCTACTATAAGCAATTACTTTTTGTATTCAATTTATGGTTTTGATTGTAACAAAATAAAAATCCTGGTCAGGCTGGACAGGTTAAATATATAGTCCCTATTGTGTTCTATATGAAAAATCAATTATATGTCTAATTATGCTCAGGACCTTTGTTCACGCCAAATAGTCAGTTCTTTACACGACATTCCACGCCAGAAGCGCAGAGCCATGCAAGACACTAACCACTGGGGCACAAAACTAGGGCCCTGAAAGGGAGTTCCTTACTCTAGAAGTCAGTTCGCAGAACAAGGAGGATGAATGGGGCAGTAAGAAATCTATAACCAATATATGTCTCTTACAGATATATTGTTACCAAAGGTAAGTAACTTGTTCATCTGAAAGAGACTATTAGTTATAGATTCCTTACCTTAGACTAGATACCCCAGCAATACCAACCCCAGAGGTGGGTCTGCGAACTAAGTTCACACCAGAAAGTCCTAGAGAACTGAACGGCCAAAGAAGCGGTCTCTCCGGACCGGACTATACAGGAAATAATGCTTAGTGAACGTGTGCAGAGATGCCCACGTGGCTGCTTGGCAGATGTCACTGAGGGGGACTCCATGTCTCAAAGCAGTAGAGGCTGCCGTTGCCCTGGTGGAATGGGTGCGCAACCCTACTGGAGGCTCCTTTTTCGCCAAGGAATAAAAGTTTAATGCAAAGAATGACCCCATCGAGAGATGGTTAGTTTTTGCACAGCCCGACCTTTCTTGGTGCCCACATAGCCAACAAACAGTTGATCATCCACCCGGAATTGTTTTGTGCGAGCCAGATAAAAGGATAGTGCATGTTTTGGATCCAGACGGTGGAGCCTCTCCTCTTCTTTAGAAGGATGTGGAGGCGGGATGAAGGTGGGCAAAGTGATGGATGGTCTGTACCGAATATGCTACTTACCAGTATGCATCTGTTCTTGGCATGTAGGGCTGCTGACATTCATATCTGTGCATAGATCGCCGCCTAGTGTTGGGTCCGGATGATTGCACATTGTTGTCCTGGAAGAGTCTTCGAAGTATCATGAGATAGGTGGCTCCTCCCCTGGACTACAGTGCGCATGGGCATCAACTCCATCCTCAGATTGTTTTTAGCCATTGTGGCCAAGATGGAGTGGAACTCAGTGAATGATGACCATGCTAGAAGTATGTGTGAATTCTGCAGCTGCTACAGGCGCCGGGGAGGAGGGCGGGCGATATGAACGTCAGCAGCCCTACATGCCAAGAACAGATGCATACTGGTAAGTAGCATATTCGGTTCGAGGCATGTGGGCTGCTGAATTCATATCTGTGCATAGAATACATAGCAGTCCCTCCATTAACGGCGGCCGCCTGTGCCAGCTGCAGCAGTTTGGAACAGTGTTTTTAGAACAGCCTGCCCTACAGCTGCCTGCTGTTTGGAGTGCACATCAACACAATAATGCTTTGTAAATGTGTGTGTGGTAGACCATGTGGCTGCTCTACATTGGTCTTCCAAAGGAATATTTGCAAGAAAAGCCATGGAGGCCCCCAACTTTCTGGTGGAGTGGGCCCTTGGTGGAATGGTGAGAGTACGCTTGGCTTTCAGATAGCAGATCTGAATACATTTAACGATCCACCTAGCTATACCAGCTTTGGAAACGGGGTTACCTTTGTGTTGTGGTGCAAAGGCAACAAAGAGCTGTTTAGTTTTCCTAAAATCTTTGGTCCTATCGATGTAATACATCAGGGCCCTCTTGACGTCAAGGGTGTTGAGCATTCGCTCCGCCAATGACTCTGGATTTTGGAAGAAAACAGGCAATTCAATAGTCTGGTTAATGTGGAATTGAGACACAACCTTTGGAAGGAATTTAGGGTTAGTGCGAAGCACCACTCTGTTAGAATGAATTTGAATAAATGGCTCTTGGATAGTTAGTGCTTGGAGGTCACTAACTCGTCGTAGCGATGTAATTGCTATGAGGAAAGCCACTTTCCACGTCAAGAATTCGATCTCGCAGGAATGCAGTGGTTCAAAGGGAGGACCCATCAGCCGGGTGAGGACCACATTGAGGTTCCACTCCGGAGCTGGTGGAGTCCGCGGAGGAATGACTCGTTTGAGTCCTTCTAGAAAGGCCTTAATGGCAGGCACTCTGAAGAGTGAGAGGTGCTGCCTGTTCTGGAGATATGCGGCCATTGCAGATAGATGTATGCGAATGGAAGCATAGGCCAGATTACATTTGTACAGATGGAAAAGGTAACAGATGATATTCTGAATAGACGCATCTAGCGGGTTAATGTTGTGGTCTGCACAATAAATGACAAACCGCTTCCATTTTGCCGCATAGCATGCTCTGGTGGTGGGCTTCCTTGCCTCTCGAATGATGTCCATGCAGTCAGAAGGCAAGTGCAGGTAGCCAAACTCTAGGACTTCAGGAGCCAGATCGCCAGGTTGAGCTGTTGCGGATCTGGATGCTGAATGTCGCCATGGCTCTGCGTCAGAAGGCTGGGTGTGAGACGCAGCCTTTGATGCGGTACCACGGACAGTTCTAGAAACGTGGTGTACCATGGTTGGCGAGCCCACGTTGGAGCAACCAGGATGAGAGTCATCGAGTGCTGTCTGAGTTTGCGTGCGACCAGCGGTATCATTGGTGCTGGGGGAAAAGCGTACGCAAATTTGCCTGACCAGTTTATCCATATCGCATTGCCCTGCGACTGTGGGTGTGGGAACCTGGCGTCGAAGCTTTGGCATTTTGCGTTCTCCCTTGTGGCAAACAGGTCTATCTCTGGATGACCCCACCTCTGGAAGTACGGTTGGAGTACTGATGGATGTATCTCCCACTCGTGCATATGGTGGCTGTGCCTGCTGAGCAGGTCCGCCATCTGATTGTCCTTGCCTGGGAGGTGTTCCGCCATGAGGAAGATGTTACTCTGAATGGCCCACTTCCACATGCTCTGAGCCAGATGAGACAGCTGCGGAGAGTGTGTTACTCCCTGCTTTTGAATGTAGTACATGGCTGTCATGTTGTCCGTCCGGATCAACACGACTTTGTTGCACAGATGTACTTTGAAGGCTTTGAGTGCCATGAAGATTGCCATCAGTTCGAGAACATTGATGTGCATCTTCCGTTGCTGTTGCGTCCATAGTCCCTGCACTGTGTAATGGAGTACATGAGCTCCCCATCCCTGGAGAGAGGCGTCCGTTGTCAGGATGATCTGTGGCACAGGCTCTTGGAACGGTCGGCCCTTGCAAAGGTTTCGTGGATTCCACCAATGCAGAGAGTTGTATGCCCGACCGCTCACCAACACTAGGTCTTTTAACTGCCCGTGAGCCTGAGTCCACTGACGTGCTAAGCACTCCTGAAACGGGCGCATATGTAGTCTCGCGTGCGGGACTATGGAAATGCAGGAGGCCATCATGCCTATCAACTGCATGAACACTCTTGCTGGAAGCGAGTGTTGAGGTCTGAATTTTTGTATCAGCGATTGAATGCTGCTGACTCTCACTAAATTTGGCTGTGCTGTGGCCGCCAGAGTATTTATAGTCGCACCCAGATACTGCCGTACGTGGGTGGGCTGGAGGTGGGATTTTGGGTAATTCAGTGAGAATCCCAGATCGTGCAGGAGGTGAATGGTGAGGAACATGTGGGTGGCACACTGCTGGGCTGACTTTGCCTGGATGAGCCAGTCGTCCAGATAAGGGTAGACGTGAATGTTCCGTCTCCTAAGATGCGCCGCCACTGTCGCCAGGCACTTCGTGAACACCCTGGGTGCCGTGGTGACACCGAAAGGCAAAAACTTGAACTGGTAGTGCTGGTTTTGGATGGTGAAACTGAGGTATTTCCTGAGCGAAGGGTGCAGTGGAATGTGAAAGTACGCATCCTTTAGGTCTAAAGTTGCGAGAAAATCCCCCTGACTGAGCAACGGGAGCACTTGCTGCAGGGTCAGCATATGGAAGTGCTCCGACAGGATGTAATGGTTGAGTGGCCTGAGGTCCAGGATGGGCCGGAGGGACCCGTCCTTCTTTGGTATCAAGAAGTACAGGGAGTAGACCCCTGTGCCTCTTTCTTGCATAGGTAGGAGTTCCATTGCCCCTTTTTGCAGCATAACGGTGACTTACTGCTGCAATAAGTGCAAATGCTCGGCCGACATAGGACGGTTTCTTAGGGGCATGTTGGGTGGAGCGGATGTTAACTCCAGACAATAACCGTATTGAATACGTTTCCTGACCCACCCGTCTGTGGTGATGGACTTCCAGACCGGCAGGAACTGCTGGAGTCTCCCCCCGACCGGTGTTGTGTGGTCGGGGGGCAGTGACAAGGCGTCACTGTTTGCTGGTGGCAGAGGATCTGGAGCTGTTGTTTCCACGACCTCTGCCCTTGGCGCTGTTGCCACGATATCCACCTCGACTCTTGTTGGTGTATGTGGACTGAGTGTTGCCCTTGTAGTACTGCGTGGACTGGGAGAGCTGGCCCCTTGAAACGCCTCTAGTGTTTGAGCGACGAAAAGACCCACCCCGAAACTGCTGGGACTGTAAGGCACCCATGGATTTCGCAGTCTCCGTGTCCTTTTTAATTTTCTCTAGGGTGGTGTTATCCTCCGGGCCAAACAGGTGATCTGGGTTGACTGTTTGGTTAAGGATGGTGGTTTGGATCTCTGGCTTAAATCCAGAGATTCTCAGCCAGGCATGTCGCCGCAACATAACACTAGTTTATAGCCCTGCCGGCGGTATCAGCCGCGTCCAGAGCGCACTTAATTGAAGCGTTAGAGATCAGCTTCCCTTCCTGAATCAGCATTTCAGCCCCCTCCTTGTATTCATCAGGCAGGTGCTGCAACAGGGTCTCCAGTGTGTCGTAGTGTGCCCTGTCATAGCGCGCCAGAAGCGCTTGTGTGTTAGAAATGCGCCAGATGTTGGCTGCCTGTGCTGCTACCCTCTTCCCCGAGGCCTCAAAGACCTTGGATTCTTTGTCTGGGGGAGGAACATCACCCGTAGCCTGAGAATTAGCCCTCTTCCGGGCATTCGAGACAACAAGGGAGTCCAGAGGCAACTGTCCTTTGATGTAGGTAGGATCAGTAGGCGCCGACTTGTACTTTTTGTCAATCCTAGGGTTTATCACCCTCGCCCTGGTAGGTTCTTTAAAGATCTCAGCAGCATGCTTTAAAACACCTTTCAGCATAGGCAGAGTCTTAACAGTTTTTTCTGAGACTGAGAAGGTATCAAAAAGGAAGTCTACATCCACAGGGTCAGCATGGAGCTGGACGTTGTGATAGTTTGCTGCCCGTTCAATGAGGGCATTGAAAGCTGCAGAGTCTTCTTTAGGGGACGTTTTTGCAGAAAACAGTTGAGGGTCTTGTCCTGATTGAGGATCCCCTGGGTCACCACCAGCGGCCCAGGGTTCGTTGGTATCCTCAGGGTCTGTATAGACAGGATAACTGTAATCATCCTCATCATCCCCCTCCCCGGCGTCCACATCAGAGTAAGTGGGCGAAACATTATAAGTCTGTGGGGAAAGTGGTTCCACCAGAACGGGAGTGAAAGCAGAGTCCTTCTTCTTCTTGAGAGGGATCTTGTAAGACTCCATTGGGCGTTCAGGGGCGATTTTCCGCTTGTGGAGGGAAAGCCTGCCTGTTTGGGCATCGATGAAGTGTTCCTGATGCTCGTCCACTGAAGGTCGTCGAGGATGTGGGCCGGGGACCAGCGCTGACGACTTCGGCGCCGAGGAGACCTTCTCGGGCACGCTGGCGACTGCCTTAGGAGCGAAAGCCTTCGGCGCCGTCTTTGGCGGCAACGTGAAATGGATGGGCGTGGACGCCTTCAGTGGTTTCTCCACCGGTTTCGTAGGCGGAGGATCCTTCGGACCGGCCGACGCGGTTCCGTCCCTGATGCGCTGCAGGGAGTCCGTCACCTTCTTGGTGAACGCGGCGGATGGGCGCGCCGGTTCAATGGAATCCCTCGAGGCCACACCTGGAGTCGACTCTCGGGGCGCCGTGCCCTTGGCCTTGTCCTGCAGACGCGGAGTTGCGAGAACCTTCGGGTCGTCCAGCCGTTTCTTCGGGTCACCGAGAGCTTTCTTCGGATCGCCGATAGCCTTCTTTGGGTCGCTGAGGCTTTTGCCGGCGTCGACCGTCTTCGGCGCAGACGCGCTCGGCTCGACCACCTTTACTTTAGTCTTCGGCGCTGCAGACTTCGTCTCGACGCCCTTGACTTGAGCCTTCGGCTCGACAGCCACCTTCGGCTTCTTCGGCGCCGAGGGCTCCGAGGCCTTGGAGCCGACCAAAGCGATGCGCACTTTCGGTTTCGAGGATGACACCTGCGCAGTGTCTGGAGTCGAGACCGTAGGTTACACTTTCGGTTTCGTTTTTCCAGGGAGTGGCTCGGCAGCAATGTCCGTGGCTGAGCCCGAAGGGGGGGCCGTAGAACCCATAGTGAGATCTTGGGTAAGGCCCAAAGGCGATTCCTCGACCTGAGCCTCATGAATTGGAACGGCCCCAGAGTCAGTTTGAGGAAGCTCCTCATCCGAGCTATCCTCCATGGCCCGAGGGCCCCGTCGTCATCTCCTACCTCGTCGACGACTTCTTCGGCCTCGAACATCTCTGCATCCGCGTCGTAGTCGACATCCGACGCGGGGTTCGACTCAGTAACGTCCTGGATAGATTCGTCCTCGACATCCCCTGCATCGAAGATGTCCACAGGCGCCGGTGCAGCATGCTGGGCCTCCTGGCGCGCAGCTCGTCGAAGCTTAAGCGTCTTCTTGGAC
The DNA here is from genome assembly GCF_964263255.1 of Lissotriton vulgaris. Taxonomy (NCBI): domain Eukaryota; kingdom Metazoa; phylum Chordata; class Amphibia; order Caudata; family Salamandridae; genus Lissotriton; species Lissotriton vulgaris. Next base: position 163,843,722 of record NC_141700.1, read on the forward strand.
CTGAAGCGTGAACAAGCCATACACTTGGCTTCATCGTGGTCCGGCGACAGACACTTGTAGCACACCGGGTGGACGTCGATGTGGGGATACTTCGAGTTGCAGACGGGACATCTCTTGAATGGACTTCGGTCCATGATGGATGGTCGATAGGTCTGGAACGTCGACTGGGCCTTCCGCACTGAGAGCACGCAGGTGTAGAGAATCCGGCTTGGAACCGAGCTGGAAGAACTAAGACCGAACGCAAGACTATACCGACATATTAGACTAAAGACCTTTTGGTCTCAAGAAAGTTTTCTATCGATTCCGACTAGAGGGAACCCAAAGACATCCGAACCCAATGGCGGAAAAAAACAATCTGAGGATGGAGTCGATGCCCATGTGCACTGTAGTCCAGGGGAGGAGCCACCTATCTCGTGATACTTCGAAGACTCTTCCAGGACAACAATGTGCAATCATCCGGACCCAACACTAGGCGGCGATCTGTGCACAGATATGAATTCAGCAGCCCACATGCCTCGAACTGTGTCTAAAGAGGTAACCACTTTGGGATGAAAAGAAGGTCTAGTTCGAAGGACAACCTTGTCCGGATGAACAGCAAGGAAAAGAGGTTTAGAAGAAAGATCCTGCAGCTCACTCACCCTGCGAGCAGAGGTGATGGCAACAAGAAAGGCAGTCTTTTAAGGTCAGGAGTCTGAGAGGACAATTATGTGGTGGCTCGAAAGAAGCATACCTGAGGTAAGTTAAGACCAGATTCAAATCCCACTGGGCATTACGAAAGGAATAGGAGGAAATAGGTGAGTAATGCACTTAGGAAATCTATTTACAATAGGGGACTTGAAAATAAAAGGCAGACCAGGAAGGCAAAGAAAGGCCGAAAGATAGCCTTTAAGGGTGCCCAGAGAGGAACCCTGCTGGGCCAAATAAAGAATGAAGAGGAGAACCCCTGTAAGAGGGGCAGAAAGGGGATCCACAGCCTTTGCTGTGCACCATGCCACACATTTGTTTCATCTACAGGTGTACACCGTTTTAGTGGAGGGACGCCTAGCTGCCAAGATGACATTACAGACTTCGGGAGGAAGGCCAGAATCCGTCAACTGTCGCCGCACAATCTCCACACAAGGAAATGAAGGCTGGACAGGTTCGGAGGGAGGACCGTCCCGTTTTGCTGCGACAGAAGATCATCCGGAAAAGGCAGTCAGATCGGAGGAGTGATGGCCGTGTTCAAGAGCTCTGGATACCAGACTCTTAGTGCCCAATCCGGAGCCACAAGAATGACTTGGGCCTGGTTGCCCTTGATCTTCTTAGGCACTCTGGGCAGAAGTGGTATAGGAAGAAAGGCGTACAGAAGACCGCAATCCCACTAGCGGCAAAAAGCGTTGCTGAGCGAGTGCCACCTTGAAAATTCCAATGCGCAGAACTGCAGACATTGGACATTCTCTTTGGTGGCGAACAGATCTAACCAAGGCTCTCTGCACTGTTGAAAGAGACCTTGCACCACCTCCAGGTGAAGACGCCATTCGTGATCCATCATGCACCGGCGGCTGAGTTCGTCCGCCCTGGGGTTCAGGGAACCTGCCAGGTGTTGAACCACCAGAGACATGACCTGATGTTCTAGCCACATCCAGAGGCGGAGAACCTCTTGACATAGGGTCCGCGAACCCACCCCTGCTGGTTTGTTGCAGTACCACATGACGGTGGTGTTGTCCCTGAACACCTGCACTACTCTTCCTTTGACAGAATGAAGGAATGCTTTCAGTGCAAGACAGATTGCCCGGAGCTCCAGCAGGTTGATGCGGAGCCTGGACTCCTCCGGAGACCAGAGGCCTCTGATCTCCACCTCCCCCATGTGGCCGTCCCATCCCAGAAGTGACAAATCTGTCACCACTGTGAAGTCTAGTTGGGGAAGGTAGAGGGATCTGTCATTGATCCAATCCTGGTTTGTTAACCACCACTGCAATTGGAGGGCAGTGCCCTCAGATCTGGACGACATCAGAAAGATTCCCCATATGCTGTGCCCAATGGAACTTCAGATCCCACTGCAGAGCCCGCATATGCCACTTGGCATGGTCCACCAGCAGGATGCAGGAGGCCATGAGGCCCAGCATCCTTAGGGTCATTCTTACCAAAACCCTGGATAGAGGCTGAAACATCGGTATCCCGAATATCGCGGACTCGCTGCCCGGGAGGATAGACCCAAAACTGCGCGGTATCCAGAACTACTCCGATGAAAAGGTGCTTCTGCGAGGGAATCAGGTGTGACTTCGACACGTTGATGGTGAACCCCACCGAGTGGAGGAGGTCCGTCATACTCTGGTGGTAAAAGAAAGCTTGGGACAACCATTCGAGATAGGGGAAGACTGGAACCCCTGATCTGCACAGATGAGCTGCGACCACTGCCATCACTTTCGTTAACACCCAAGGGGTACTGGTAAGGCCAAAGGGGTGCAAGCAAAACTGAAAATGCTCGCGGCCTACCGTGAACCGTAGGTAATGCCTGTGGGTAGCAGGATGAGAATGTGAAAATAAGCGCCCTTCAAGTCCAACACTACCATCCAGTCTCCAGGGTCGAGGGCAGACAAGACCTGAGCCAATGTCAACATTTTGAACTTCTCCTTCCAGAGGAAGCGGTTGACGTTCCTGAGATCTAAGACAGGACGCAGGCCTTTGTCCTTCTTGGGCACCAGGAAGTAGTGGGAATAACAACCAATACCTAATTCTGGCACAGGGACCCGCTTGTTGGCTCCCTTGGCCAAGAGAGCTGTAACTTCCTGACGGAGAAGGGCCTAGTGATGGTCCGACATGCGATGGAGTGTTGGTGGCAGGGAGGGAGGGGTAGTCTTGAAGGGGAGGGAGTAGCCTCTTCGGACCATCTGCAAAACCCACCTGTCCGACGTTTTGTTGCGCCAGTGGGGGAGGTGATGGGGAATCCTGCCACCCACTGGCAATTGGTGGCCCCAAAAAGTCGGACTAGGAAGGCTTGGCGGCTGATGTAGAGGGGGCACTGGTGGACTGTCCTGCCTACTGGCCCCCAGACTCACGGCGCTGGTTCCAAAGTCCCCATCCGCTCAGAGGCCCAAGGATCTGACATAGCTAGAGTGTCCTTGAAGTGCTCGAGCGTATTGTCCGTCTTTTTGCCAAACAGGCAACGGCCATCAATGGGCATGTCCAAAACGGTTGATTGGAGATCCCCGGAAAAGCCAGTGGACCTCAGCCAGGCGTAGTGTCTCAAGGCTACTGATGTAGAAATCGTTCTACCTAGTGAGTCGGCAGTATCCAGCCCACATCGAATGGCGAACTTCGCTGTGTCTCTACACTTTGCACCACATGGGTGAGTACAGTCCGGGACTCCTCCGGGCACTGTGGCAGCACGTACGCAACCGTGTCCCACACAGACTGGGTGTAGCGGCCCAAGAGACATGCAGTGCTCACCGACTGCTGCCCTAAGCTGGCGGAAGAAAACATCTTCCCAAGATGATCAATCTTCTTGGATTCCCTATATGGAGGAGCAGTAGGGAAAGCGCCTTTAGAGGTCAAGGCTTGGACCACCTAGCTCTCAGGGGTAGGGTTTTGGGAGATGAAAATGGAGTTGCCTGGGGTCGAGACCGGCCAGGGACACAACAGGCGTCGGAGGAGGCCGGGATGAGTCAGAGTAATCGGCGCCAGGGAAGGTGTCGTGAGGTCAACCGGTGCCGATCCGGATCCAGGCCTGGATCCCTGGGATACCTGGAGGACCTGTGGCGTCAGGGCTGGAGCCGCCAGCATCAAAGGCCTAGAACCCCCAGCCGAGTCAGTGGGGCCCAAAGGTGGAGTCGGGCCACCAGAAGATGGAGTGGAGGGCTTCGTAAAACGCACAAAGCTGGGCAGGGTATGCCCTGGCTCCCGGGAAGGGAGGGAAGCACGGAGCCGTACCAACAGGCTCTGCAGGCGGAGCCGAAGGGCGACGAGCTTCCACGTCCCGCGTCGGCCAAAGGATGGGTAGACGGCGCAGAGCGACGGTGCTTCTTGGCTTTCTTCTTGTGCTTTGACTTACATGAAGACGAAGACTTCGAAGATGAATGAAGGTGGTGACCCCGCGACCAGTCCCGCGACCCCCGTCTCGACCGGGACCTCGGGCGGCATGGAGTTGACTGCCGGGCCTCCAGAAGCTTTCAGGACCGCTCCGCAGAGACTTCAGGTTCATGACCCGACATTCTGAGCACAACTTCGGGTTGTGGTCGCGCTACAGGCACCAGAGGCACATGAGGTGTGGGACCATGATGGACATCAATTTGTGACAGGAGTCACAAGCTTTGAAGTCCATGGGACATCTCTACGTGCACCAGGAGTCGAACAACTCGAAAAGACGTCGACAAAAGTCGAACAACTTTAGTCAAAAAGTGACTATGGGTACCACTCTCTCCGGATCTGTGCTGGCTACCGCGGAAAAAGAAAGAACTGACATCAGCAACCAGGGGCGGCGTCTAAGTAGATACTGTGATGTCATTCCGGCGATCAAGAAGCCAATGACGAACGTAAAGTCGACCGACACACAGGGTTACTGTTGAAGAAAGATTCTCCAGGTCCAGTCTGACGGTGTGGGGTAATTGTAAGGTAAGGAATCTATAACTAATAGTCTCTTTCAGATTGACAGATTACTAGACCAGTGGATAAAGAGGGCTGAGCCAAATTTCCTTGGAGTTCAAATTTATTTTTTTATATTTATTTAAAAAAAAAAAAGTCTGGGCTAATGGAAGACCAAATATAACACCATGGTAAAAACAGAGATGCAGATGCACCAAGGATAATGTGCAATTGTGTAGCTTTGCAGAGGGAGAGGAGCGTCATCTTCACCCACACAATGCTTTGCCTATCGGAAGTCATGGCCACATTCAAAACTCAACAGTGAAATTAACACATTACACTCAGAATTCATATATATGTTCACTTAAAATTTTACTGTGGATCACTAGTTGATAGCACCTTAACAAAAACTGTAAAAATCTGAAGGTGAAGTGCAGAAATGTTAGAACAAGAGACATGTTACACTGATCATACCTTCTAGCTTGCTGCACCAAGTCTTCTTTCCTTTGTACTAGCATTCTCTGTCTTTCCTCAGCTGACTTAGAAAAACGACTTCCTCGTACCTCAACCTCACCCATTTCAGGCAGTGGTGGGTCACTTTCACTGTATTCTTCCACTTCCTCCATGCCAGAACTTAGATCAAGCTGAAGTCTTTCAGTCTGTCAAAAAAGGGTAAAAACAATATGTTTAAGCAGTTCACAAGATTCGCCGATGAAGGAGAGTCTGATGCATTCTGGTATAGAAAAATTGGCACGCTATTTGCTTTGATCCACAATAAAAGGTACATACTCTGAACAAATCGTTTTGAAATTGGCTTTATAAGCGTTTTTACCTGCAGAAAATACAAGTGCATAATTACCAGCACACACAAACTGGGCAGAGCAACATAAAACATCTCAATGAGCCCTTGTTGGGATGGAAATGTTCTCTGCACAGTTAGAGACTTGTACCCCTGCACGAGAGTCCAACTGGACTATTGTCTGGATCCCTAATACATATGTTTTGTCATGGGTGAAAATGGATCTTACATGTGCGTCATGACAAAGGCCTCATAGCGATGGAAGGCTACCACCGTCACCAGGACTTAAGGAGCATGAGTTTGGTGGTGGCAGCACACCAGCACACCAGTAGTGACTATTAGTAGTAAACAAGACATTTGTACTCTGTTTCACTGGAGGGAGGCCTACAGGCTCACTTATCTTTTTAAAAGTTCAGCTGCGGTGTGCTTAACTCACCCTTGGCCTAGATCAGGTAGATGTGGAGTTCTGCATAGCGGAGAGAGAGAGAGAGAGAGAGAGAGAGAGAGAGAAAAGCTCCAGTACTGAACAGTGCACACAGACAGTGTGTGAATTGGATGCATGGGAATGTGTGGGTACAATGCATAGAGGTGTTAGTGCTGAACAGTAAGTGGGCTATGAATATACAATGGGTGAAAATGCCTGTAATGGTACATTGTATACAGTACATCCTGGGTTCCATTTTGGGAAGACCAGGCCTGACTGATTAGGACATTAGCAGGAGAGGACCCCAGAGAGATTTGTGTATTGATGCATTATTGTGAGCTGTGTGGTGACACACTGGGGGGGAAGGAAGAGACACCCTTTACATCTCAAAAGACTGCTCTTTAATTCAGTGATAGATCACAAGTACTTTAGTAAAGTAGTAAAGTTACTAACTCTCTTAATGAGTTTCCGGAAATATCACTAAGTGAGGTCCAAAGACTACTCACGGATATTAAAAGTGGAAGCCCTGCAGACTTGCTACCTGCCAGACTTATGGGTCCACTAGGGAGCACTCTGGGCCCTGACGTTCAGAGGCTAGTGAACCTCTCACTTACTTCTGGAGTTGTTCCTCAATGCTGGAAAAAAGCTCTTGTTAGACCTATCAGGAAGAATACAACACTTCCCTGGACTAATTTGTCGAATCTCAGACCTATTTCCCTGTTACCATTCTTAGGGAAACTCATCGAAAAGCATTCCAATAAACACCTATCCACCTATTTGGAACAATCTGGCAGCCTCGATCCATCACAGTCAGGCTTCAGGCCAAAATATAGTACAGAAACGGCCTTGCTGTCGATAACAGACGATCTTAGGCTGTACCAGGACAAAGGCTACTCTGTGGTCCTGGTGCTGCTAGATTTATCGGCAGCGTTCGATACTATTTCTCATAACATCCTTATCGAACGCCTGTCTGGGAGTGGAATCGGTGGTACAGCACTGGAATGGATCAAAAGCTTTCTCTCCAACCGCACCCAATCTGTCACCATGGGTGATTTTAGGTCGGAGGAAGTTGACATCACCAAGGGGGTCCCGCAGGGTTCATGCCTAAGCCCGACCCTATTTAATACCTATGTGGCCCCCCTGGCAGATGTAACCAGAGCTTTTGGTTTTCATCCAGTGTCATACGCTGATGACACGCAGCTGCTCTTCCCGTTTAAACATCTTACTCTGGAGATAATACAATCTTTCTCCGATGGGATGAAGGCAGTTGCAAGGTGGATGTCCTCCAATTTCCTCCAATGCAACGTTGGAAAAACTGAGGTGATGCTTTTCGGGGAAGTAAAGGTCCAATGGTCTCCTGACTGGTGGCCTCTTGATCTGGGCCCAGTTCCCGAGCCCAAAACAGTAATCAAGAATCTAGGAGTCAGATTGGAACCGGAATTGACCATGAAACATCATGTCACCACTACTGTAGGAACATGTTTCCACGTAATAGGTCTCCGGAGGATTTTTCCTTTCCTCCCTGACTCATATAGGAAAACCTTAGTCCAGGCTCTTGTTATCAGCCGTCTTGATTACTGTAATGGACTCCTGATAGGAGCTAACGAAGAGGTTCTGGACCGCCTACAGGTGGTACAAAATACAGCAGCTAGGTTGGTGCTTAATGCACCTCCTATGTCCCCCTCGAAACCACTTCTCCACAAACTACACTGGTTGCCTATTCGGCAACGAGTAAAGTTTAAGGCCTGCTGTATTATTCATAAAGGCCTTAATGAATTGGGACCAGAGTATCTGGCCACTAAATTTGTTCCATATGCTCCCACTCGTAGCCTCGGGTCTAGTGATCAGCTGCTGCTAAACATTCCTAAAATAACTAAAGCTAGGTTAGGAGGCAGGGCTCTGTCTGTGGTAGGCCCTAGTCTCTGGAACTCTCTCCCGCTTTTCTTAAAGCAATGCAGGAATCATCTTAAGTTCAGAAAATGTCTGAAAACCTTTCTGTTCAGCTCATTTTAATATGCATCCTGTTGGATCTGAATAGTCCCCTGATACATTCTCCATTACTGTGGCCTAATTCCTGTTTTATACCTGGTGTCACCAGCGCGGAGATACTCCTTCGGGAGTTTATTCATAGCGCTCTATAAACCTATAAATAAAATAAAATAAATAAAAATAATACGGGGCCTGTACACATCTCGGGAAGGGCGATGGGCTGATATGAGCTGATATGAGGATCTTAAAGAGTAGCACTGGGGGTCTGGGATTAATCCTTTTATGCACATACCACTGTGCCTGACATCCAGATGTAAACTCGGGTCACTCCCGTGAATTATGTTGTGGACAATCAGCTTCAGAGTTATGCCTGCCCTGGTAGACATCTTTCATAAAGGAAAATGAAAAGGTGAAGTGCCTGCTTCAAGAGAAGCAGACCCCAATAAAAAACTTCAAAAGAGCAAGAGCCTCAACCTCATTTGTTGTCCGACATACAGGTGTGAACTCTATTTACTTCCATGGTCTGTGTAGTGGGGCAATAAGCGTTTTTCCTGCTGTGGCAGACATCGTTTGAAGATGAGGAAGAAAAAGAAAGTATACACTTCAAAAGAAACAGAACTCCAACATAACTCACATTTTGTCTCTGGAAAAGGACTATAAGAAGGGGAGGTTTAGGCCCTAAAACTTTGTCATCTGCCAAGCAGCCAGACATACTGTGAGAAGGGGAATCTCTGCAAGACTTCTGCCTGTGACCAGGACTGGCGGCAAAAGTGCTGTTAGTCTCCCTGTTAGGTGAGGGGACATCACCCAGGACACAAAGATCATCTGCTCTTGAGCACCATTGACTGCCTGCTTACCAAGACCAGTGTGCCCTGTTAGGGAGAGGTGAGCGTTGGAGGGGGAGAGGTCCAGTGAGGAGCTCTGCACAAGGATTCCCCGACCGAGAAGTGTGGTTGTGTACTGATCAGGCTGTTGCCCGTTTGCAGAACCAGCTCTATGATCCTCATATGCCAGGAAAGGACCATGTTGTTCTGAGCCTTACTGGAAGCGCTGGATGGAAAGCACCAAACCGATCTGCTACGCTGCAGTAACCCATTTGCCAAAGGGGATCACTGGTGAACAGAGTTTATGCCAAGTGCATAGGACCTGTGACAGCTGAGATCAGCGACCCCATTTGCCAAGAGGGGCCGCCATTGTGAGGGTGAGCGCCTAAGAGTCTCCATCCTGAACTGCTAGTAGCACTTTAGCATAGAATTCAGGAAATCACCCCAGATCAAAGGAGAAACCTGTGATCAGTGGGTGGAGTCTGCACACCGTGAGCTGCACCGGACTAAGTCCCAGAGGTTCATAGAGACGCCACCAAGGACATCGCACTCTCATTTGAGCTCCAGTCGGGAGTTGGAGGACCAGCAACCTGCTAGGGGGAAGAGCAGCTTCCTAGTAGCTTACTTTTATGGTCCACCGCGCGGGAGCACCTCCGATTACTGTAAACTAACTGGCAGCTGTGCTCAACAGGAAGAGCCTGCACAGTTGGGTGCTGCCATGCCCATCGTGAGCAGCCCAACTTCGCTGTACAGGATCCATACTTGGGAACGGGGAGGGAACTCGCTGCACTGCTGAACACAGCCATACCACCAGAGTGGGTAAGACTGAAACCGGACCTTTGGGGACCCGGGGAACTTACTGATAATAGTGCTGTGGCACCACAGACAATTTTGACTAAGTTCCAAAAAGGTCAGAAGAAAGAACTAGAGTACATCCTAATAGTTTGCATTCCTTAATGCAGCTACCAAAGAATGGGGAATAACCATGAACATGTTACACAAAGGTGGGTGGGACAGGGATTTGCCTGAAAACTTCTAGAGCCCGACCTCAGGGGGGACTGTGTTAAGTATTTGAATGTTGCATCTCTTTGCATGTGTAGAATTAGAAATAAAATACAACTTTTTCCTATAAAAACAAGTATTTGGCTGGACATTGCTTTCAAACCAAATCAAAACAGGATTTGTAAAGCATGGTTAATCTACTATGAGGGAATCCAGGCACTGGGGTCCAAGCTGTTCGGGAGGCCTCAGGTGAATAGCCAAGTCTTGAGTCCTCTTCTAAACTCCTGAAGAGGGTGAAATTCGTAAATGGAGGGGGATGCTGTTCCAAGATTTTCGCGGGCAAGGTGAGAGAAGGAGTTTCCTCCACAGGTACTTCAGCCGATGCAGGGGGTGTGGGCGAGGGAAAGGGGGGGAGGGGGCGCAGGTGGATAGAAATTTAGGTGGTGGTAGATGTATGCTGGTCCTTGGTTATGCAGTGCCTTGTAGGTGTGAGTTAGGATCTTGAAATGCATCTCTTGGATGGTGAGCCAGTGGCGTTGCTTCAGGGGAGGGGTGATGTGTGTCCATCTAGGAAGGTCAAGGATGAGTCTGGCCGCTGGTCTGCAGTCTCTTCACGAGGTGTGTGGTAATTACTGAGTAGTGTGCGCTGCCATAGTCCAGGCGGCTGAAGACGAAGACTTCAATGACTGCATCTGATGGGAACCGGGAGCCATTCGAAGATCTTTGGAGCATCCACAGCGTGAGGAAGCAGGTGGAGGAGACTACGTTGATCTGGTTCCTAATGTTTGCTGCCAGGGTGATGCAGAGGTTCCGGGTGTGGTGCGTGGTGGTTGGAGAAGGTCCTAGTTCAGCAGGTCACCAGAGGCTATGCCATCGGGAGTTGTTAGTCCGGAAGATTGGAACTTCAGTCTTGTCTGTGTTGAGCTTTAGGCAGTTATTTTGCATCCAGTTGGTGACGTTGGACATGAACAGGTGGAAGTTGGTCCTTGTGTTGGAAGGATCTTCGGACAGCGAGAAAATGAGCTGTATGTCGTCTACATAGGAGATGATGCTCAGTCCATGAGCACAAATGATGTTGGCCAAGGGGGTATTGTAAGTGTTTAACAGTGTAGGGCTGAGGAATGAACCTAGAGGGATACAGCAGATATGTTCTTGGGTTCCGAGGTGAAAGTGTGTTCTTCTGGTGAGGAAGGATGTGATGCATTTGAGAGCGTCCTCTTGGATTCCATTCTAATGGAGCCTCTTAATCAGGGTGTGGTGGGACACAGTGTTGAATGCCACTGAGAGGTCGAGGAGGATCAGGGCAGCCGTTTCTCGATCCAGGAGGGGTTGGATGTCATCAGTGGCTGCGATCAGGGTGGTTTCGGTGTTGTAGTTCATGCGAAACCCAGATTGGGATGGGATCAGAAGTTCAATGTTCTAGAGGTATTCCATGAGTTGTCAGTTGATGGCTTTTTTGAGGTCCTTGGTGGGGAAGGAGAGCAGGGAAATGGGTTGGTAGTTTTTGAGCTCGTCTGGGGTCAGCGGATGGTTTCTTGAGGACAAGTTTGCCCTATGCGCGTTTTCATTCATCTGGGAAGGTGGCAGCGGTGATGGATGTGTTGAAGATGGCTGTGAGCTTGTAGCTGATGCTCTTGTTAATGAGGTTGAACATGTGGTGGGGACAGGGGTCTGTGGGTGCTCCTCAGTGAGTGCATGATGTCCGTGGTGCTCTGCGTGGTGAGCTGTTCCCAAGCAGTGATCCGGTGGTCCAGCGAAGCAGCTGTGGGAGAGAGGAGGCAGAGTATGTAGGTGGGCTGGGTCCGAAGTCTTTACAGATGGAGGAGATCTTGTTGTGGTGGAGAGGATGATAATGTTTTGAGCTGCTGTGCGGTTGGAGAACTCCTTGACGATACCGAACAGTTCCGTGCTGTGGCTGGAGCTGGCTTCAATGCAGTTGGTTATGAAATGCCTTCTGGTCTCTTTCAGGAGACAGTGGCACAGGTTGAGAGATGTCTTGAAGGTGCTCCGATCGGTGGGCTCGTTACCGGTGCACCATTTCCTTTCATCCTTATTCATTGCACTGCTTGCATTTTGAGTTACGGGTCGCATTCAATGACCTGTATCACCTTTTCAGCACCCTCCAACCCCCCCCCCCAGCCCCTCCCACAGAGTGAGCCTTTACTGCTCAACCACAGCTACTGTTGTACCGGTTCCACTTTGCAGTAGGAACTGTTCTTTCTTTGGACAACAAATCTTGGGATGGTGCCAGACTGATTCCGTGCACCCTATCAGGATATGTAAGCCTATAGATCTGCTAGCTCACAGTGCCACCCAAAGTACTCCTAAACTTAGTGAGGTAAAAATGGTTTGGATAGCCTCAGAACAGGACAACTCGGACCCCTAGGGAATTGTGGTAACAGATCTAGAACCCTTTTGCTGGGTCACTAGTGATCGCTCAGAGAAATATAAAAGAACTACACAAAGGGTCATTTTCAATATTTATCGAGCCATCGAGATTCTTGTATAAATTACATGCGCTGCAATGATTAGTAGACAACAGCATACAAATGTGATGAGCAATTCGAGGACTGTGATAAGAATGAACAATTTGTGGTAAAACAGTATATATGCTCGCATATAGGTACTGTGTATAGTGGACTCCTACTTGTGCATTCCCTTATCTAGCTGCTTAGGGCAGTTGTTCTGGCAAGAACCAACTACTGGATGATCTAAATCCCCATTATCTGAAGGCAAGGTAGGTAGGTCCCAGTCTTGGTCACAGGTTGGACATCCCTCTTCGCAAAGGGCCAACAGGAATAAGCTGTGCTGAAGCAACGACGATAGCGATGACCTTGCAATGACAGCTGAGTGTTACTCCAATTTGAGAACGGAAAAGCGCATGTATTTATAACAGCATTTATGCTTTTGTGTGGAGGCTTCAGTCAAGCAGATATGGTTTATAGTCTCTGTGATAGTGCTGTTGCCTTATGGACGAATAATAAACAACATTTGCACAATGTAGGCTCGGGCCTTGTACTGAAAGTTCAAGGTGTTGTGATAGTGTACTTACAAAGTGGAATTGTAAGCAAAGTGGACTCAGAGAAACTAATTCTGCACTGTCACGTAAGCAAATGTGTCTCAATAGTCAACGTGTGGAAAAAGAGGGGAACTTTTGAAACTGGTACATTTAAAATGGCAGTGTGTATTCCCGGGCCTAGCCTAGCCACGTGACACTACCACAGCGATCAGTGCAGAAGGGGTGCTGTGTCCAATTGTGCAGGTACCATAGTAGGTTAGGCCCGGGACATCAGGAGTAAAAGGCCTCAACCACCATGGTTGGGCCCAGTAGCCCCTGTGTGCATGCGGCCCTCTGAAAGGGGTTCTAACAATCATCACTATAAAAGACAAAACAGACATTTACAGCAAGTTACGGTAAATCTAAATCCTAATACAAGTACATGGAGTAAACTATACCCAAATCGTTGTAATTAATGTTAGAGAAAACACATTAGCCAATAGAACCTCAACCGGTCGTAATCAGTCTCGGCTCCCGGTTCCCCGGATGTGCGGGAGCTTAATTTGGCGGTCCGCAGCAGTCCCGGGGGCTAAATCCAGCACCATTCGGCAGCGGAAGTAGTAGCGCACCGCTGGAGAGCGCCTACCAGCTCCATTAGATGCGGGATCATCCCTGGCGCGACCTCGGAAGGATCTCGTACCCGTGAGGCAAAATGGCGGCTGCCAGGCGGCCCTGACCACCGGATCTTTTGGTGCCAGCGGAGGATGCCACCTGAAGACCTTGGCCTGGCCTCCCATTTTTTATCAGCACTAGAGGTGAGTCAGACCCCACAGCGACGTACAGGTGCGCCCTTGCTGCTTTCCTCAGAGATGCGCTCCTGTCTGCTCCGTCCCGCAGCTCGCTTACCTGACTCCAAAATGGCGGCGCCTTAGGGACCTCGGCGCCAACGAATCCCGGGATGGACTTACAAGCCCGCGATCAGCTGCTGCCAAAGCATCGCCTGAAGAGCTTGCCCTCCTCCTGTGCCCATCCCGCTTCGGCTCCTCCATATGGCTCCTGATGATGTGGGACGGCTTTGAGGCATGTTCTCCCCTCCTCCCGGGACAGCGAGACGTCTTTGTTGATGTGCCCCCACTGGCTGCCTGCCGCCCCGCTGCCTCCCCATGCAGGCTATCTTCCTGGAATTTGCCTCGCCTCTTCATCGGCTTTGGGTACCGCTGTGAACTTCTCCCAGGTATGGGGGCGCGGGAGCCACGACCGGCTGATGGTCTTCGGCGTTGATCCAGTGGACCCGAGCCACACGCCTCCTCTCCCTTCCTGACTTTGATCTGCTTTAACTATGTACCCCCACCTTCGGACTTCTAATGGCACTTTGGGTCATACTCACTGGGTTACTCTCATGGACTTCGTTACTTTTTTTTTTTTCTTTTGTCCTGGCCGCCATTTTGCTGCTGCTCTCGGCCGCTTTTTTCTTTTCTCCTGACCTTGGCCCGCCATCTTGTCCGTTCCCTCGGTCTTTACCCTTCTCCCACGTTTCCCCCTTGACGATTCTCAAATGTTTCTGATTTGCCTTTTCTCCATACCCCTGTATCCCTCCCACCCTCCCTACTCCCACCCAAATCTACTATTTGTATATATTTGTATATAGAGATAACTCTTATCACTAGTATATGCTGTAGAACATTGTACTCTACCATTCCTATGTGACGCTTAAACTTTATCCATTTGTATCGCTTCCTTGAGCGACTCTTCCTTGTGTGACTTTACAACTTGTACATTTGCAATTTTTTTCTGTTTGTACCTTTTATGTAACGCACGCAATCCTAAGTCCTTATGTATTGAAAATGGTTCTTATGTAAAGCGCTCTGACACCTTCGGGTAAAGTTTGCGCTATATAAAATCATATTAAATAAAAATAAATTAAACTGTCCACAAAATACTTGCCACCGCATTACAAATATGATGTTCTTACACTAAGATCAGGTAATGGAAGACACAGATTTGCAATAAGCATATCATGAGCTTGAGGTGGAAGATAAGTGTGGTATGCGGACGGTCGAGAAATCCAGGGGGAGAATCCACATTTCTTTTTATGCTACCTTACCACTGCTGAGATGATAGTTTTTCATGGTGTATTGAAGAATTACTTTCCACGGGGAGGGGCAGTTCTTGCTTCCAAATGGAAGCCAGCAACAGTATGGCAGTTGTAAGGAGACTCACTAGGACTGAGCAGCCATGTAAGAAGAGTCCTTACCCAGTCTCCAAGATCTCATCTTGCAAAGGTAGCAAGATGTAAACGTTAAAAGTGTACTGCTCATCAGCATAGGAACATTGCATTGGCAGACCTTTTATGGTTGACTTTGGGTCACAACATAGGTATCCCTCCTATAACATTTCTTTTCAGAGAAAGCAATTCTTGCTGAACTGATACAGAATTAAATATAGGTATTTTATACATTGGAATGTTAATCTACAGCAAGAGCACAGATCATTGGTGCAAAGCATTTTATTCGACCATTACACCGCCATGACACGTTTCAGCCTGAACTGGCCTTGATCACATGACGCGGCTGCAGAGTAAATGACCATATTTAAAGTGACGAGTGCATAAACACGTGGTGCAAACTACAAAAAACAGAGAAGACATACTTTTGAAAACATTTGTATCGTCTTAGCCCAGGAAAACTGCAGACAAATATGTACACATCAGATAAAATTACGATGTCAGTTGGAGACCGCAATTTACTTTTGTACATAAATATAAAATATATATTTTTCTGTCCAATGGTTATGGAACATTCGGTTACAGATACAATTCAATAATTAATACATAATGTACTTATTTATTAAAACATTAACGGTTTATGTGTGGTATTTTCATTGATGGTACCGGTAATCATACATATTAACTTTGTCATTTTCTCTGTGACTTTGACCACAAACATTATAGCTGAAGTGGGCCTACTTTATTTATTTATTTATTTATTTATTTAATAAGAATCTTATAGAGCGCACGGCTACCTCCAGAGGGGGTGTCCCTGCGCTAAGACTACTTGTCTATCACAGAGGGGGTTGCTAAGTTCATGAAAAAACTACCGGTCTGCAGAAGCTTTGCAGGCTAGTGCTTAGAAAACAGCCATGTTTTCAGTTTACGACGGAAGACTTGTTCTGATTCAGAAAACCTGAGATCCAAGGGTAGACTGTTCCAAAGCTTAGCGGACACAACGGTAAAGGTTCTGCCACCAGTACGCGTGAGTCTGAAGCGAGGGATCGTCATCAAGCGTAGACTATTAGATCTCAGATGCCTTACTGAAGAAGCTATTTTAAGCCTTTTGCTCAGATAGCAGGGGCCAATGCCATTAATTGCCCTAAAGGCAAGGGTTAGAACCTTAAAGTCAATGCGACGGGCAATTGGAAGCCAATGAAGCTCCTCTCGGTAAGCTCTGACCGAGTTGCGAGGAGGGATGTTGCCAATCAGCCTTGCAGCCGCATTTTGTATAATCTGAAGTCGATCAATGAGATATTGGGGGGCACCGGCATAGAGGCAGTTGGCATAGTCAAGGTGAGACGTGATGAGTCCCTGGACCACTGTTTTACGGGAAGACTGGGGGAGATAGGGAAAAATCTTCCTGATCATGCGCAGTTTATTGAAGCAAGCCGCCGCTACTTTATTAACCTGGGTTTTTCCGGACAAGGTATTATCAAATATAAAGCCCAGGTTGCGGGCTGATTGCACTGGTACAGGAGGAGGGTCAAGAATGGTAGGCCACCAAAGAGTTGAAGGGGGAGCAGTTTTCTGGCTAAAAAAGAGGACCTCTGTTTTTTCAGTGTTGAGGGCAAGATGGTTAGCAGCCATCCAAGTGCAAATGTTGCCAAGGCAGTTTCGAAAGTTGGAAAAGAGGGAGTCAGAATGGTCAACAACAAACATTGATCGTGCTAACTTGAAATAGTGATGTTTAAAATTATGGGACTTAGCAAATTGCATATCGGGGGACATGTGTGTCTAATGCATTTCAGAAATTATAAGATTGCCTTACTGGTACAAATACTAATCATGCCTGGATTTTAAAGGCAAGTATAGAAATCCTCACTGGAATTACGTCATTGTGGGGTTTTGGTGTCAAGCTCAATGATGTAGAGTGTTTCAAGTTTTCTTAGTTCTGCCTCTCGGTTGCCTCCACGTCTTAATATGAGAACTGAGTCTACAAAAAAGTATTTGAGGTGTTATAAGTTGTTGTTGTGGATGTCCTTGAAATGTTGTGAAACCGGATATGCTGGGTCTGAATTAATTACCCTCAAGTGAGATATATATATATATATCCCAGTTTCCATAGGAAAAGCGTCTGATGAATCTTCGCAAAATTTTCTAAACTATGGGGCGCTTCGGTCAGCTCCTATCTTGAAAGCTTTGGGGTCTATGTCAAGCGGGAGCCGAGAAAAAAGGGGGGAATCACAAAACGCATTTTCTTCATGTTAATTTACATAGGAAACTTATGTCGCAGCTACAAATAAACCAAATTTGGCAGAGAGATAGCTCTTGGTTCAGAGTGCACTCTTTGCTTTAAATGGTGTAAATTTGTTTAGTAGTTTCTGAGAAATTCTAAACTAAAAAGCTATCAAAATCTGGCTGCCACGATGGATCTGCGAACCCTCCCGAGCACGAGCTTGAATCCGATTGGCTGCCAACATTCCAAACCAAAATGTGTTGGCAGCCATCTTGTGATTCGGTTGAACGGAGTCACAAGAAAAAAGCTTAGAAATGAAGAAAAGGGGGCAAGGTAGAAACACCCTGACCCCTAGGCCTGCTCCCCCAGGGCGAAAGAAAAGCTTTTCCCAAAAATTCGCTGGGGTTCGCGTAGGATCAGCAAATTCCGCCAAAAAGAAAAAAGAAAGACAAAGAGCAGTGTCCCGTGCTTCATTTTAATGAGCCCCCGGGTGGGCCAGGTCCTAGGGGCAATGTGGTAAATATATGCAGGGGCCGCTTGGGCCCCCGCAGCCCCCGGGGACTGCCACATCACTGTGACTTTTTTAAAAATAAAAAAATAAAAAAAGAGGCTCCTGCACCCAGCACTGCTCCCCCCTGCCATTGCAAACTTCTGCTTCACTTCATGTCCGCAGCTTCCCTTGTCCAAAAGCAATGCTGACTCCCGCAGGAGGCAGGGAGCTGGCAGGTACCGCGGGGGCATTGGGGCTCCCCCGCGGTCTCCAACGTGTGTCCAGGTCCCTGGAGCCAAAAGTGGCCCAGGGAAGGGGGGCCACACAGCACCCCACCAGTTAAATTAAAAATAAATGAAAAGAGGCAAAGCCCCGGAGGATGGTGTCCCCGGGGCCGATAAAAGCCTCAGGAAGTGGCCCGCACGGCCCTTCCTTTAAATGTAGTTTATTTTTATTTTTAAAAGTGATCATACCCCGGGGCCGAAATCTGCTTCAGCAGCCCCTTTCCTGTTTTTTTTTAAATAAAAAAAATGGCTCAGGCCCTGGGGAATGGGGGTCCACACAGCGCCCGTTCTAAAAGAAAAGACAAGAGAAGCCGGCAACTTGCTGGAGGCCCCGCCCACTCCCTGCACTAGTATGCAAACAAGCCTCCTGGCGCAGTCTGGGTTGGGGGATTAAGTTCCCTTGATTCCTAAGGGTCCTAGCCCACCAGGTACCTCCAGTAAGCCCACACAGTGGGATCGCCAAGAAGTGGTCCGAGGTCAGGCCCTTTTTTTACACCACTCTGCAAACACGCCTCTTGGCGCATTGCAGGTGGGGCGAGGAGGTCCTCTTGTGTCCTGAGGACCTCAGGACTAAAGTGGACTTCATTCCCTGAGCAGCAGTGTGCCAGGAGGCACGTTTGCAGAGTGTTAAAAAAAGGTGGTGTAGCCCGAGACCACTCTCAGAAATTTAGTTGTGTGGGGCTTATTAGAGATAACAGGAGGGCTAGTTGGCCCCAGGGAACCTTAGGAGGCAAGGGGACTTCAAATCCCAACCAAGAACACGACAGGAGGCGCTTTTGCAGAGTGGTGGATAAAGGGGGCGTGGCTGGTGTCCACCTCTCAGCAATCTCACTATCTGGGGCTTACTGGAGGTATTAGGTGCACTAGTTGTCCCCTAAGGACCCTCAGGAGGCAAGGGGACTTCAATCCCCATCCAAGAGCGCGCCAGGGAACACGTTTGCGGACTGGTGGGCAAAGGGGGCGTGGCCTGGTATGAGAACTTACTGGCAGTAATAGGAGGGGTGATTGGCCCCCAAGGTTGCCCTTGGTGGCCAACTACCCCTCCTGTTCCCTCCAGTAAGCCCCACACAGTGGGATTGCTAAGAGGTCTTCAGAGGTCACGCCCCCCTTTCTCCACCACTCTGCAAACGCACCTCCTGGCACACTACGGGTTGGGTGATGAAGTCCCCTTCTCTCCTGAGGGACTTTGGTCCCGCCTGGTACCTCCTGTAAGTCCTACGCAGTGGAATTTCTGAGCTCTGGTTGGGAGCCCAGCCCCCTTTCTCAACCACTCTGCACACATGACTGCTACTTTAAAAACCATAGAAATTCACAGAAAAAAAACACAGGTTTCAGGGACGTTATAGTTAGGAATTTGCATTTTAAAAATCTTAGAAATTCACAGAAAAAAACAGGTTTCAGAGATGTTCTAATTAGGCTGACATTTCACTCGTACAAAACCAGAAAAATGTTGCCGTTAAAGTTAGCTGAGCTTACTATAACTCGCGCCTGCAATGCACTGCTGATGTCGTCACATATTACATCACTCATGACATGGTCAGTGACATCACTGATGACATCTCAAATACATCACTAAAGACATCATCCACTTAATATCTGATGCACCTCCTCACACCCTAACATAACCTTAAAAACTCATTATACAGTTATACACACACCAACTCACTTATTCAAACAGATACGAACACATACATACTCTCTCATACCATCACTGACACGAGCATACACTCATTCATACAGCCACTCTCACAATCACTCACTCTCACATATAGTCACTTATATACACCAATACTCCCATATACAGCCTTTCACATATGTAGTTACTCACACATGTACCACCGAGACATCCATTCACTTACCAACACAGCCATGCACACACTCACCCACCCACACAGTCCCTCACAGACACACTTATGAATCCATACACACCAGTGAAACACCCACTCTCACATCCATGCAGAGTCACACACCACCCACGCACCCACACAGACACTCAGGCACCCATACAGGTACTCAAACAACCAATCAATAACCCATATAGACACTCATGTAGCTACTCACAAACCCATGCAGCCACTTACCAATTGACAGACCGATCCAGACATTCGCACAGATTAGTCACTAACCCATGCATTCAGCATGACCCGTTTAATCACTCACTTATACAGTCAGTCACGCACCTACTAAATCATCCATTCAGACACTCATAAACCCACTTATTCTTCAATACACTTTGGCGAATATATATATATATAAAAGGACTTAAACTTTTCAGAAAATACACAGTCACTGGATGATGTCATAGGTCATTTCATTTGAGAGGTCATCGGTGATGTCACTGACCATGTCATGAGTGATGAAATATGTGATGTCATCAGCAATGCATTGCTGGGGCGCCAATTACAGTTAGCTCAGCTAACTATAATGGCCAAATTACTCTGGTTTTCTACGAGTGAAATGTCAGCCTCCCTGAAACCTGTGGTTTTTTTCAGTGAGTGAAGATATATATATATATATATATATATATATATATATATATATATATATATCTATATTTTACTTTGAGAAATAGCACAGATTTACCGGGGTGCATTACGCACGTTTGACTCCGATTCAGGCAAGATTGACACTGTCACAAATAACTGGGTCTCCCCTCTCCTTGTGTTTATTGCGTAGGCTCAGATGGCCATACTGCACTATCTCAGGAGCCTTGCCTTAAGGAAGAGAGTTTGGGATGTAATAATTGACCTCTGAACTTCGTGAGAAGGTCTGGCATGCATGGCAGCCTGAGATGTGGACGGAGCGACTGGCGAAGCAAGTCTGGAAACCATGCAGGCCTCAGCCACTCTGGTGCGATGAGGATCATCTTGGCTGTCGTGGTTGAAAGTTTGCGCAGGACTGCTGGGATCAGAGGCATTGGTGGAAAAGCATAAAGAAATTTGTTGGACCAGTCGATCCATATTCATATTATTTGAGCTTCTTGAGACAGGGCTCTGGACTCTGTTACCGCCTGCTTGTTCAGGTAGTACATGGTGGTTGTATTGTCCATCTGAACAAGCAGGGTATTGGTCGTAAACGAAGGACGACACACCTTGAGTTCCAAGTTAACGGCATGGAGTTTGAGGAGGTTGATGTAGTATGTCTTTTCCCTCAAGGACCATGTTCCTTGTATCTGCAGGTGACCCATGTGGGCTCCCCATCTGAACAGAGAGGCATCCATCGCAATGGTCTGTGTTGGGACCTGCTGGTGAAAAGGCATTCACTGCAGGAGATTTTTCAGGGGACACCACCACTGGAGTGATCGGAAGGCATGAGTGCATAGGGTGATCTTGTCCTCCCAGTTCCCTGAGAACTGGTTCCACTGATCCTCCAAGCACTCCTGGAGAGGGGGCATGTGGAGGCGAGCATTGGAGTCAGAAATAGACAGGCCGCCATCGAGCTGAGGAGTGAGGAGACTATGCGGACTGTTGGATGGGATATCCGCCGGTGGGTGTGAAACTACTGGAGAATGGATAAATGTTTCTCCGAAGGAAACACCTTTTCCTATAGTGTGTTGATGGTAACTTTTAAGTAGTGAAATGTCTGAACTTGGACTTTTGAAAATTGACATGAAGACCCACCGATGAAGATCGCATATCCATTGGAGATGCAATTGGGATTCTGGGAAGGTGGACACCTTGATCAGCCAGTCGTCCAGATAAGGCTAGACAAAGATCCTGTGTTTTTGTAGATGAGCTGCCAGCACAGCCATGCACATGGAAAATGTCCTGGGTGCTGACTTGAGACCAAACAGTAGAACTACATATTGGTAGTGGTTCTGCCCCACGACGAATCTGAGGAAATTCCGATGCGACTTTGCGATGCAATGGGAATATGAAAATTAGCGTAGTGCAGGTCTATAGAGTAAAGCCAGTCTCCTTGGTGAAGTTGAGGGTATATTTGATGTAACGTCAACATCCTGAACTTTTCCTTTCAAACACATTTGTTTGCGATTCTGAGGTCAAGAATGGGCCTTAACTCTTGGTTGCCCCTCTTCGGCACGAGGAAGTACATGGACTAAACACCCTGTCCTCGTTAGTTTTAAGGGACAAATTACATTGCTTTCTTGTGATAGAGTGTTGACTTTAAAGGTCGAGGTGGGACATGGATGACCTCGGTGGAATGGGTGATGATTTCCTGAAAATCCTCCCGGTATTCTTTTGTAAGGTGATCCACAAAGTGGAGAATGAAATCCCACAAGGCAGAATCAAATGTCCCTGGGAGGGCTGTTAGCTGGCCACTTTAGTGGACGTAGCAGCCGTGTTTTGCCAATTTGCGGCTTGATGAGTCCAACCTTTTGCTTTCCTTATCAGGATAGAAGTGGCAGATGGAGATGTGGCATGAGATTTATGGGCAGCTAAGATCATCACTGAGTCACGTGGAAGGTCAGCACGCAGAAAGAGCGGATCTAGCTCCGGAGGGGGGTATTTCTTCTGGTGCCTGGAGGGTGCTGGAGTATGGAACAATCCCATGGCTGGCTCAAGGAGACCCAGCACTAGTGGGAGCAGGCTGTGTGTTGGTGAAGTGTTTCAAAGATCACAGATGTCGATGGAGTGGAATTCTCCATTGGTATATTCAATTTAGCTGCTTCTCGACGTCGACCTGTGTCGACATAGGTACGCCTCTCGGCAAAGTAGAGTCTGAATCGCTCGACGTCCATGCATCCCTTTATGTCAGTTGGCGATGTGAAGCACGTATTGATGTCACTAGAGTGTTTCTTGATGACGAGCGTTGACACTTATACGGTGTTGAGCCAGTCAATGACTGAGCATCTTGGAGCCGTACCGACTCTCGACATCGTCCAGGACAATAGCGTTTGCCTCCTGAAAAACACCTCTTAGATCTCCCACGACGCCCTGGAGGCGGAGAGAAGAACTCTGATGGAAGAATGACCCCCCTCACCCTCGCTCAGAGGTCCCACTGGCTTCTTGCGGTCTTCTTCTTTCTTCCCTTTCCTGAAGGTGAAATTTCTCCCCGTCACGAGGGGTTCGTCTGGAGAAGGTCTTGGAGATGTCACAGGAGGCAGGAAGATTCGCTTCAAACCAGAACCTCCTGAAAGGTGTTGATGAGATCAATTGGTGAGGACCGAGGTTGAAGTCCGACAAGGTACAAAAGTACTGGTGGAAGAGGGCATATCCCCATGCGATCGGAACGATATCTTGATCTGTGATAAGATCTGTGATGCAAACGAGAGTTTTGTGATCCAGTAGGAGAACATCCAGGTGTATAGTGGTGACCATAGCAAGAGTGATGGCGTGCCCTTGAGCGCAATCTCCTAGGAACTGGTATTTTAGGAACCTGCAATACCGCAGGAGGTGGAATGATAGGTGCAAGTAGAGCTGGCGACAGCAAAATTGGAGTTTGTTGTGCCATTGAAGGAGAAGTTGGTATTGCCGGAGACAGAGGAGCTAGCGGAGCGGTGAGCCAGGTGGATAAGATACCAGAATGGGAGAAGAGGGTACTTTTACCAGAAGTGGAGACCTGGAGTGAGAATCTGATGATGAATAGCTTCTCCTCGTTTTGGTGGGTTTCCCCAGTCTCCTCGATGTCGATTATTTTCTCAACGTCGACCTTCATAGTCAACTCGTTTGTTGAAAGGAGAAGGCATTTTACACAGAAAAAATACCTTTTTGCTACCAGGAAAATACTTTATTAAAAAAAGAAAGACAAAAGACGTTGAGTGAAGCAAAAAACACTGAACTTTATAGTTCGATTTTTAAGTAAACTAAAAAGGTTGAGTTCAATGCTCCAAGGGTCCTGTAAGCAGGTGGCAGAAGAAACTGAGGTAACTGCATCCGGCTGAGCATGATGGAATATTGGAGGTCTCACTGTTCTTAAAGACACAGTCTCCTTTTTCTTTACTTCTAATGGCAGCCTATGGGCTACACTGCCCTGCACTCCATCGCTGTTTCTGTCATAGAAAAAAGTTTGTAAAGGTTCTTTTACTGTGCCCGTGCAAAATTATTTATGCATTAAGTGGATATTTCATAGGAGTCTCTCCTTTTGCCCTTTCAAGGTGAAGAATTCTGACCATTGTAGCCTTGTCCTTTAGACTGCATTGTGACTTCAAGTGACTTTTCAAGGCCTTCCTGAAGAAAGGCGAACTTCAGCACTTAAGAAGTTATATTGGAAAAAGTGCTCCCGGGTTCCCCCGCAGAAAGGCGGGACTATTCAACGCTTAGGACTATACATGGTAATCCTCTACGAGAGATGGTATGACTAGGGGTGCCACCCCCAGGCGAGAGTGATTAGTTTGCTGTCAACTTAGTCCCATCAGGATCCCATAACAACTTATCTTCGACCTCCAGCGAGGTGACAGGGTCAATTACGCCTCGAACGAACGTTGCTGACACAAAGATCTCTACTTGATCAGCTGGTGGACCGCCCGCCTGCTTCTTAGTTGAGATGAAATAGCAGAGAGATCGGACGACCCAGGAGTCTTACTTGAAAGGTCAGACCGATTGCTGCGGGCATTAGAAGCCAATACTGATTGGGACAAAGGCTTGGATCAAGCAGCTCAATTGCTGTCAGAAAGATCTGAAAAGGAGAAAAATGCCTCTTGGCCATCCACCCCATCACAGCTAGCTCTGAATTGCTGGGGCCCAAAAGAAGGGAATCCTGGAAGGATTGTGGCATAGTTTGCGGCAGTGAGATCAAGTGAGCCACTGAAGACTCTATTCAGAATGAGGAGAGCGCCCAGAAGCACCTTCGGCGAATCCAGTTGGGGTAACGAAACGGAGATCATGGAAGTCAACTCCTTACTGCAAGATGTACCTTCTATTGGGGAAGAGAGAGGAAGGGCAGCTGCCAGTGGATCGATCTGTCCCATATCATTGCCCAGTTCAAAAATCACAGCCGACACAGTCGTGTCCATTGTGCGTTGTGAGCAAGGTACCAAACTGAACCTCATAAGTCCAGCTGGATGTGTCGAGGTGGTATACCTAGATGCCTTCTCATTCGGGATACTTTCCAAGGTGGTTAGATCCGGGGAATCCTCTGTCCTCTCCTTGTTTGGGGGGTGGTCAGGAGAGCATGTGACCACTTTCCCTCCTTTTAGCCCACTATGGGAACTCATGCTGCCACCACCAAACCTGACATGCAACAAACGCTTTTTTTCCACCTTCGGTGAGGAATGGGAGTTGTCCACTTCTGTTCTACCCCCCTCTTCGGTCCACCCCCAACAGGCATCCTGACCTGTATCCTAATTTCGGCTCGAGAAGCACCCCATAGTGAAACCCGAACCTTCTTCTATTTAGTGCCCTTCTACTCCATGCAGACTCTGCCCTGGCCACCTGCAGGCTATGAGCTTGCCTTCCATACGGCAACAACATAGCCAGCAGGGCAGCTGCCCTGTAGCAGAACAGACAATGCGGTGGCTGGTGAAAAAGTCCGGCAACAAAGTAAGAATTGCAGCGGATGCTCTCCTTACCCCTGCAAAACAACAATAACAGTGTGTATGAGGTCGCAAGCAGCTGATTTCCCCAAGGACTTTGAGACTGGGGTCTCCTTGCTCCCTCTACAGCCGACATGCAAGGCAGAGCAGTCAGCCGCAGGTATTTCAGCCAACTGTGGTCCAATAGCACTCTTCCGCGCTCCGCCGGCCAAACTCCAGCTGGAGCCAGTCACCACGCCTGTTGCTGCCGACCCCTATCCTCAAGGCAGCTGGCCGGCCTGGAGATCGGGAAGCAGATAACAACGCCACAGTCAGCCAAACCATCAACAGACCACTAGAAGACAAGGTTACTAGGCCGGGGTGATCATCTGGGGACGCCGTTGTCGACAAGGGTTGGGCCGAATTTCCAAAGCTAGATGGACGTGGGGGGGGGGCAGACCTCAGCACTGACTAGACAGCAAGCCGCTATCTTTAATCAACCTACTGGATTTGTCATCTTCAGAATGAAATATTACAAAATAGAGGAGGTCCCACAAGATTTATGTTGTTGTTCACATAAATGTCCTTTGAAACAGGTTATAACATTTCCTAAACATCTTCAAATGTATATCTCTCTCCATAACATTGTTTATTAGTCATAGGCCAACTCATAATTACTGAAGATCTTTTTTATACCCCATGCTTGCTATACCTTAAGTGCCCGATTTATTTCAGATTATGCTAGACTTATGCGGCCACCTCTCAGACCCCTCTCCCAAATTTTCAAAATCCCATCTATTTTTTCCACACTGTGGCAGATCTACATTTCATCTAGCTAATAGACATGCCTTACCCTTCACACCATCTTTGTGTTGACAGGAATAAGGCACCTGTGTGTTAGCAATCATTTTGGTATACAAATGTTCACCTTCTTTTCCTCAGAAAGGGCCATTTATCAGGAGTGTCTGTGTGTTGCCGAATGTCGTAACAAAAAGTAGAACCTTAGTGTGACATTCATATATTTAGTGTGTATATTCCTCAGTAAACCTGAATAAAATTAGCATAAGCATTCATTTTAATCTCTTCAAATCATAAAGTAAAATAAATAACTGCAAAACAAATCAATACTTAAATAATTCAAATACAGCATAATGTCTGCCAAATTACCATTACGGATCATAAAAAGCAAGTGAGTCTGTGAGGGTTGAAAACATTTTTTCCGTTTAAATACCATATTTTGTGTAGATTTACCTGGCCTTCTGCATCAGCATCCCACTGATCCATGGATGAGGTTTCCACTGGAGTGTTTATTGCAGGTCTGACGCCATCTTGACGCTAGAAAGGAAGAAATTAACAAGATACTTACCAATAAATATTTTTCCACAGATACAACTTCTCCTGCGTCACCTAAGCCTGCAACCAAAGGAGGCATTATCCCCTTTCTACTACAAGATACAACAATCAAAACTGATAACAGTGATACTGAGAGGTTACTGAAAAGCAAGCAAGTTTTAATACAGAGGTCCAAAAATGATGTAGGGTGGTCCAGTTCAATCATAAAGATCAATAATAATGCTGGATTTTGTTTGGAATGCTTTTGAGAAATAGATTATTAAACGAAATCTGGTCTGATAAATTTGAAAGGTTGACAGTCTTCTATATGGACTGAACAGAATCAACTGTAGTACATGGTGAATACTTTGAAACTTACAAGTTTTGCTACTCATTTACAGAAGAGAACACAAGGTTGTGCAAATAAGAGGGAATTGAGTACTCAGAATAAAGAGAAGCCACAGAGTTTTGAAGAAGACTCATATTTGTCTAGCGAGCACAGTGTTCAGCTTATCGAGCTAGGCAGTGACTTTGTTTATGATGTCTTTAAATTAAGATGTGGTAATTGGGAAAAACGACT
The DNA here is from genome assembly GCF_964263255.1 of Lissotriton vulgaris. NCBI lineage: Eukaryota > Metazoa > Chordata > Amphibia > Caudata > Salamandridae > Lissotriton > Lissotriton vulgaris. The sequence continues at coordinate 163,870,860 of NC_141700.1, forward strand.
GGCAGGATAGATTCCGAGGACGGGATTGATGTTGGTGAATATGAGCTTCACTGGACTTTAGAACTGGTAATATGGGGTATTTTGCAGTAGTACAGTCAGAACTCCTTTCATAGGGCCATGTGGAATGCAGTGGTTAATGGGCCCAACCATGGGTGTTGAGGTCTATAACTCATGATGTCTCAGGGCCCAACCCCCTATGGATCCTGAGCAACTGGCCAAGTACCCCTTCTGCACTTGACTCTGTGGTAGCTGTGATCCAGCAGTAAAAGCTCACTCATGGGGGGATAGAGAGATGTAGAAACAGGTCAGTGAACATGTATTATAAACATGAACAATAAATCAATGGGCAGTCAAATACTTGCTTTTTAAAAAAAAGTACTATATTATATCTAACTATACACATGCAAAGGAATACAACATTTAAAAGCAACACCATGATGTCCTTAAGGTAGAGGCTTTAAAAGTAGTCTAGCAAATCCCGGTCCCACCCTCCTTCATGTAATGTGTTCAGGGTTATACCCCATTCACTAATGGCTGCATCCAGGGAATGCTTACTATTGGGTCGTACTCTAGAGTTAATCTTTGACCCTTTAGATTTTAGTCAAGAGTCAATGAAGCCGCAGCACCATTAGCAGCAATTCCCCAGAGGCCACTATCGGCCCAATTTACTACTTAGCCCGTCTCCCAGCACAAGAGAGTTCAGTGATGCAGCAGATACCCTCAGTGTGAGCACCAGCGAGTCCTGCTCTGCGAAGTCTGGCTGCCTGCAGCAGTACACAGTGGCGCGGGCTCTCTCTCCTGTCGAATTCTCTCAGTTGTCGGAACTGCTCACAGCTTGCAAAGATGCTGCAAGGCTTTACCCAGCCTTTTAATCCTTTTTCAGCTCCCGACTGGAACCGACGGAGTGCGACGTCATACTCTGCAGTCCTCAGTGGTGAGTCAGGGGCAGGTCCAGCGCAGTGCAGGTTCAAACCACCAAATGTAGCCTCAGTCTTTGGCAATATTGGTAATGGAAATCCCTCCTGGCATATGGGGTTTGACGAGGTATGTGATAATACAGATGCAGGCTCATCCAGCAGAAGTGCGCCTACCCAGATAATTGAAAGTCTCAGCATTTCTCAAAGCAGCAAATTTACAAGTGGCCCCCTCTGGCATACGGGCCCACTGTAGTGCAGTAGTACGGGCTCACAAAGACACGCACAGCGCTCAATACATGGTGGCCCTCTCCAGGCATATGGGGGTGGCAGAGAAACACTGCACACAAGCAACGTCCCAATCAGTGACAGTGGTATTCTCACACCTCACAAAAAGGAGTCCTCACAGAAGGGCTCCCCACCGGCCTCACTCTCTCCAACGCTATTCTTTTTCTCACAGGCACACTGGTGTTGGCATGCAGGCAGGCTCTGGTTCTCCAGAGCAGGTAGTCTTTGTTTCCTTGGCTGATGTCCTCTCATCCAGCAGGGAGCATGCCTTTCAACCCAGTTCTAATCACAGGCAGAAGCCTTGCAGACCTTCCCCTTCTCACATAGCCCGCATGGCTGCTTGGCAGATGCCACAATTTGGGTTCTCAACCTACCCTTCTTATAGTCCATTTCCAGATACCAAAATGTGATTTAAGGTCCGTCTGAGTGTTTTAAGTTTTATGTTGAGGTTCTGATTCTTTTTCGTCCTTCCTCCAAAAAGACTGTCTGTCACAGCAGGAAAGACTGTAGCGGATTGTCGCACAACACAACTCATGGGACTGACCAGAGTTCACACCTGGATGTCAGCCACAGTGATATGTTCATCAAAAGGTTAATCCCAGAACCTGAGCCTTACTCTTTACGATTCCGTTATTAGCCCTATCGTGTTTCCTGAGATGTGTCCAGTCCCCTTCCTGGTGATCTATCACTGAAGAGCAGACCTTTGACTTGCAAAGGGAGTCTCATCTTTTTCTCCTTCAGCGTGTGCACCAGTCATCTCTCAGAATGCAGCAAAACACAAATCTGTATGGGTGATTCCTTTCCTCCATGTCTTCAATAGGCAGGACTGCGTTTCCCATAATGGAACCCAGGGTCCTCCATATAACTTACCATTGCAGGTACACTTACTCAGTGCACATTCACAGAACACTTGCTGTCCAGCACTATTACCTTCATGCATTGTACCTCTACATGTACACATGCACTCAGCACTCACACTCAATCTGCGTGCACTGTTCAGCACTGAAGATCTTCTATTATTTAACCAGGGTGTGGTATTTACAACTACGGGTACAGCCAGTACACACACGGACCATGTGCGCGATATAGATCACTTCATCCTTCATGTATTGTACTTCCAGCAGGCACACATACACCCAGCACATGCTTTCATTGCGCATGCATCGCACAGCACTACATCTCTCATATAATGTATTCCTCACAGGCATACATACACCCAAGCACATGCACAAACCTCACACGCATGGTACAATGCTGCTCTATCCCTGTACTGTACCCTTCTCATGCACACACATACCCAGCACAGAGTCACTACTGTTGTGCTATGAGCACTACACATCCACCTGATGAAGGCCAAGGGGTGAGTTAAGCACACAGCAGTGGAACTGTTTAAATGTTGAGTGAGCCGGTAGTTCTCACTCCAGTGACACAGGGTATAAAGGTCCTGTTCACTACTCCGGATCACTACACGGTATGCTACCACCACAGGGCTTGTGCTGCTTAACTTCTAGCGAAGGTGGTAGCCTTTCACTACTATGAGGGTAGCGTTTTGGGCACCCATCTCAGTCCATCAGGACTGCAATCAGTGAGACAGGCCTACGTCATGGAGCACACGCATGATCCATATTAGACACTGACAAAAAATATCAGGGATCCAGACAACCATATAGTTGGACACTCAGGACATAAGTACCTGTCTCTTACCATGCAGATTACTTTTTAGTCCTAAGAAGTATGATCTTCTAAAAAGAAAATTGTTTTAATATTTTATGCAAGCAACAGAGTAATATGATCTCCTAAAGACTACGGCCATCTTGGTTTTGTTTGTGCATCACTCCTGCTTAATGTTCTACTTCTCCTAGATCATAAAATCCATCAATTTTTAGACCTAGGATATGGACCATCAGACTCAGGTCGGGCTCATTATACTTTTCCCTTAGGTTAGGGATGGGTAATTGCGAACAGGTTTTAGAGGCGCTGAGGTATGTCATCTAGCTGCTAAATTAACCAATGTCATTTTTTATGTATGTAGTATTTATTTTGCCCAAACCTAGCCAAAAGGATGCAGAGCAGTGCATTAACATGGAGGGGAGAGGAGTTGGCCTAACGGCTAGGGAGGTCGACCTTGAATCTGGGGCACTGGGTTCGAGTCTCGGCAATGACGCTGAACATTCTGTGATTCTGGGCAAATCACTTAATCTCCCCGTGCCTAACAAAAATGATTGTGTCCTCATGTAACGCAACTGGTGCTATGTAAAGCGCTCTGATACCCGATTAGGGTCACGTTTGACCTATATAAAACTCGGTAAAATAAAATAAATACAAATGGAGACGCTAGACAAGAGAACCTTCAGCATTTTTCATTATTTAGTCCTATGTGTCGGGACATTAGGTGACAAGTGCCTCAGTGTTAAAGACATTTCAAAGACAAAAGGTGCCATTACGATGAGATCCAATAGCACCATTTCTTTCACGCAAACCTACCAATGCAACAGGGGGACACAGCAAACAACCTTCTTCCTCAGCCAATTTTTGATACAGAGATTGGATCCTGCTCTACAGAGAAGGGCAGCCTTTACTGTGGATGACCAGATGTGCTTTCACAGAATATTCGGCAAAAGTTAAATGGAAATTCCCTCTCCCTCCTCCCTCCTCCTAGAGAATGGGACACACAACTATTATGCGACTGTCCGGAAGACAATTTATGACCTGACCTTAATCATCTTTCTTGGATGTTTGCCCACTGAGAGGAGGGACAATTGCAGACATGAGCATACATAGTGGCTGAAAATCCAATAAAGATAAACATACCAGAGGAGTAAGGTCTAGAAGTATTCACCAGACTGCCACAAAAACGTTTCATTGTTTAGCTGACACCAAAAGATCACAAGTAAAGCAAATGAACAACAAAAAACATTTTTTGAAGCAAAATATTGATACGGTGCAAGCTAAGAATTCAGGGACCCTTGTTCCATGCAACAGAGAAACAAAAGGAGGACTATCACTGCACCGAGGAAATGTGGAGTAGTGTGCCTGGTAAGAGTGCACGTTGTTTTCTATTGAGGCTTTTGCATTCTGCTGATTTTTATTTCCTTTTCACTATTTAAGGAGCAATTCAAAAAAGGACTAAACAAACGAGTTTCATAATTGGCAACTGTTTTAATTTGAAATGCTTTAAGGAAAATTAAAATGTCAAAACAAGGTATCTGAAAAGTTGTCCGAGAAGCAAAGGCACATACCTTCTAGAGCCCAAGAATCACAATAAAGACGGACAGTGCCTTGGTTCACAGCCCCAATCAACACATCCCTCTCCACCCATAGTAAGATAACCGCTGGACCAATAACTAAACCCTCTACATAATGAAAAGGGGCATAAAGTGGTTTCCCCAGCCTTGGTAAGTATAGTGTTGGGCCTATACTGAATGGATCCAACAAACAAGGTGTGGTGCCCTGCAAAGAGTTTAAAATGAATTATTATGTTGACATTGACAACTGTTTAAGATATGACATACTCTTTTAAAAACTAATAGCAATTAACATACTTTCACTGCTGTTCAGCCAAATGAATGAATCAAGTCTACAACCACCCGAATTATGAGTAAAGCTAACAAGCTTGTGGACAGTACCGTTTCTATTTTCTGTGAATATTAGGATCATATGAAGCAGCCATATTGCTAGAAGACTACTGCAGCAAACTTGTAGCAGAACAATGTTCATGAGAGAGACAAAAATTAACCCTCCGCAACATCAGAGTTATTTCACCATTTGGCATGAGAATGTGATAAATATTTTATTGAATCACAAAACAGGTATGATGTATTGGCTTAAATGTATGATCCTTGGCAACTGTATTAAGTTTAGCAAGTTTTGGTTTACTTGTGTACATCTTAGGCAGCCACGAAACGCTGCCAGATGACTTGCTGCTCTTTCTACAGGAAAGTGCAATCCCATAAACCTCTTCTTCAGTGAAAAAGTACTTTATATACACAACAGCACATCACCAAGCCTCCATCATTTCTTACACCGCCCACTTCCTGCAGAATCCTACAATGGTCATCCTTTAAAACTACCACCTGAATATCTCGCCAAAATACTCAACTCCCTCGAAGCCACTCTTATGATATCCTAACCTCATCCATCACCAAACTCGCTCTAGAGACGCTCTCTGGTCCCTACTCCCCATTGTCAATGCCTACCTAACTCATGGCATCTTCCAATAAGCTCTGTAGACAGGCCACACACTTCCACTCCTAATGAAACCTACACTAGACCTTATTGACCTCACTAGTTACAGGCCCATCACTCACCTTACATTCATCTACAATATCAATGAAAAAGTAGTTTATGTTCACTCAAAGATCACATTAAGAAGAACAACCTCCACCATAACTACCAGTCTGACTTCAGCTAATACTGCAACACAGAGTGCTATTTTACATAACAGACGATGTCCTCCTGACAACAGATGAAGACTCCCATCTCTCCTGATACTGCTGGACATCTCAGCTGCCTTGATCACAGTCTACCATCCCACCATCAGAGGCACCCTAGAGATGGAAAACTCAAATCGGATTTGCCAGTACTGAACAAATTGATAGAGAGGCTTAACCCTAACATCCTCCTTCTGATACCTATTCCAGATTCCTTTTCTAGGTTATAAATAGGGGATATCATTTTTGGTAATTGGAGCCTCACTCACATACTAGTCAAGTGACATACGTCATTATTGTGTCCTCACCCAGTGAGATAATACACACTGGATGGGCTCTACCAGACTCATGGAGGGAGCACTGAGATACCATTGGGATCAACCCTACAGTCTATAATGGCAACTACTGTGTATGCTCGGCGTACCACATTCTTCTGGCCCAGTCCAGAATAGTCAAGATGACTTGGTTCTGGTCCTTCGTTATTATTTTCATTGTCTGAGGCAGGAGAGACAGCGGGGGGGGGGTGAACATGTACATCAGTCCTTCACTCCATCGAATAGTAAATGAGCTCCTTGAGATTACCTTGGAGGAAACGTCAGTGTGCAAAACTGCTGACACTGTGCTCTCCACTGACTGAAGACACCCTGAAGCACCTCAAAGAACAGATCCTACTCATGGTCTTCCACACGATGCCTGAACTGTTGGTCTTCTCCGTCATTCAGAATCCAGCTAGGTGATCGGCAACTAGAAAGATACTGTTGCACTAGTCATTTCCAGAGGTGTAGAGCCTTCTGGCACAGGGTCCAGGACCCCATTCCTCCCTGCTTGTTGCAGTACCACATGGTGGTAGTGTGGTCCGTGAGAACCTGCACCAGCTTCCCACTGATGGACAGCAAGAAGGCTAAATGGCCAAGCACATCACCTGCAGATCCAGCAGGTTGATATGAAGTATTTTGTTTCAACACTAATAACCTCTGATCTCAACCTTCCCTAACTGCTCCTCACCGCCCTACACCGATCCCACCCATGAAACTCCGGCATCAACATGCGCTTTGGGTGAGGGAAAGATTTTGGCCTGCTGCAAGTCATACTGGTATCTGTCAGCCACCACTGCGAATCCTGAGGCTTGCCCTCTGGGATCAGCAGGATGTCGCAGAGGAGGTACTGTTGAGTCCACGAGGACGCAAGGTTCCACTGCCTGAGCCCTCATGTGCCATATGCAGTGTGGGATGACTAGGACGCACGGTGCTGGGGGATCAAGAAGCTTTAGAACCACCATCATCATCACCAAGAACAAGAACTGATCCTGAAACATAGGGATCATAATCTGAATAGCCAGGATTCGCTATAGTGGGGTAAAAGCCTCTAACACCCTTGTGTCCAGTACTGTGCCAATGAACTGAATACTCTGATGAGTTCAGGTGTGACTTTGGCTCATTAATGGAGAACCCTAAAGTTGAAAGTCATTTTGAGGTGGTGAACAGCCGACTGTTGAGAGACTGCTTTTGGCAGCCAGTTGTCAAATTATGGAAAATACATGCACTTCTAACCTCCAAAGATGGGCAGGAACCACTGCAATAACATCTGTGAACACACAAGACGTTGAAGGTACAGCCACAGGGGAGCACGGAAAACGCTTTTGATGCTCCTTAAATCAAAGATGATGGCGGTGAGACTGTTGGACGGGTATATGAAAATGTGCATTCTGTAAGTCCAGAGCAGATAGAATCTGAGCCAGTGTTAGCATCCCAAATTTGTCCTTCTGCATTCAATTGCGAAGTTTCAAGTTAGACCTTTTTCTGGACAAAGACGAATTGTGAACAGTATCCCTTTTCAAAGTCTGGTACCTATTCAATGGCACTCTTATAGAGTAACAAATACACCTCCTGCAACAGGATCATCAAGTGCTCCTCCAAAATGCATTCTGGAGTGTGAGTTAGATGGGGAACTGGGAGATAGATGGAAGATAAAAAAAGAGTAGGGTGTATGGGGTGGGTGTGGGCAGACACACATGGAAGGACATTGCATAGCTCTCTTGAACGATTGCCAAGACCCACTTGTCTGACGTAATGGATCTCCAGCTAGGGAGAAAATGTTGAATACTGTCCTCGCAAGGCTTGGCAGGAGTTGCGATGAACAGCTAAAGCAGCCTAGTAACCACTGCAGCTGCTAATTAGTCTAGGAGCTGGAGTTTCTTTATCAGAGAGATAGAGAAAATCAGTCATTATTGTGAATATAGATTTTCAGTCTCATCAGCATGCAAACCAGTTTGGAAATTGTATATGAGACAATTGTTACGGATATATTCTTCTAGTTGGCTTGCTAACATCTTTAAAGAATCTTTGAGAGGATGGTGAAACCTATGTTGTACTTGCACTTTCTTTTCTAGCACTTGCAGGTCTTTTGTTTGATCAATATAACCTATTTTAAGGAAATCTCAGAAAGAACTCTGTTTAAAGAAGGAGTTGACGATTTGCAGCCAGAAAGGGACGAAGGCATTAGAGTGCTCTTTGTAAAATTCAACAACTATGCATGAATGTCAAGTGCCCTTACATCAAACTGAAGGGTATTCTTTCCAACAATTCAATTAATATTGGGTTCATGTAATATAATACAGACCTTGGGAGAGGGGGGAGAGGGAGAGAAAGAGAGGGAGAGGGGGAGAGAGGGAGAGAGGGAGAGAGAGAGAGAGAGAGAGGGGGGGGGGGAGAGAGAGAGGGGGGGAGAGAGAGAGGGGGGGAGAGAGAGAGGGGGGAGAGAGAGAGGGGGGAGAGAGAGAGGGGGGAGAGAGAGAGGGGGGGAGAGGAAGAGAAGGAGAGGGGGAGAGGGAGAGAGAGGGAGAGAGAGGGAGAGGTAGAGGGGGGAAAGGGGGGAGAGGGGGGAGAGGGGTAGAGGGAGGGGGAGAGGGATTGAGAGAGAGAGAGGGGAGGGTGGGAGGGAGAGAGAGGGAGGGGGGAGGGAGGGGGGGAAGAAGGAGAGAGAGAGGGAGAAGGAGCAAAACAAATGCTCCCTTAAACTGTTCCAGATCCCATTCATAGGCAGAATTATTTGGGTTTAGGAATACTCTCAATAATGGTCTGATGAAAGAGAGAAGTTCTCTTTCTTAGTTCAACATACAAGATAGCTTGAAAAGGTATTTTAACAGCCATTAATAGAGACATGACACCAGCAAAAGAAAAAATTGTTGAGAAACAAATTCGCTCAAGCAAAAGGACAATAGGGACTTTATTGTAAGTGAAGCAAGCGTTCCAGCTCCCCAAAAATAAAATTAAAACATTTTTGCTTAAGAACGGTGGCTGGTATAAAAAAACAGGAGCAGTCTACCATCCTATTTCAAAGTACACACTGAGCAGACAAATTTGACCAAAGATAAGTCAATATTGTGTGAAAAGAAACAAAGGAGTGTCACTCTTTGAAAAATTTCAGCCAAGACATCAATAGAGAGATCGAAAGAGAAAACTGACCTGTGCAGGAAAAGGTACCTGAATGCGTCCCTCTAAGATGTTGTCTGTTGTTATTTCTACAGAACGTGTCAATTGCAGATCCAACAGAACTAAGTGGTACGGAACTTGAGGGAACATATCTTGAATCTGATGAGCCTGAAATTACAATATTTGTTAAAATGACCAATTGCCTGAATGCATGCTATACCACATACTGAATGAATATGTTCTCCATTTGCTATCCAGATGTGTTAATTAAGGCGTCGAAACCTACTTTGAGACCTTTCTCATACTTCTGGTATCATGGAAGTACAGAGATTCAAATCATAATTGAAAGCAAAATCTAACTGTCTGCCTGTGCAACTGGTAAAACAAACTTACAACCAAATTACCCTACGGACCTAGTCAATGTTTCAAAACAAATAACTTCACTGAAAAGTAGTGTACATAACCTCAAGGTTTACATATTTTAATGTGATGTGTGGTGACTGTTGCACTGTTTTACTTACAGAATGAAGAAAAGTAGCTCATCTTTGCTCAACATACTTGTAAATAAACACTGGAATTCAAAACGCGTCCAACATGGGATCAGTAGCGCCAGAACCATGCAATATTTTGAAGATACACACAGCTAAATCTTGCTAAGTCCAGCCTACAAGTCTCAAGCCTTTGACCCCCCTAATCAACAGCAATAAACAGATGTATAATGGTTGCTAATAGCAGTGTCCATTAATAATTTTTTTATAGCATTCAAAATATTGGTTGTGGATGCAGGTGAAAGGTGATATCTGAACACCAGAGCCGTAGCCAAATATGGCCAGACTGAGCAAAGCATCACCTAAGTATCCTTTAATGCCTATTAGAACATTGGAATGTTGGGAGCTTCATTGAAAACAATGGAGTGCTCTGGGCTTATAGCACAAGTTACTTACCTTCGGTAACAATATATCTGTAAGAAACAGTAGTTAGTATTAGATTCCTTACCTTAGAATATCCCCAGGCATCAGACTGGATCCGGAAACATTTGCGTAGCAGTACCCTTGCGCGTCAGTAGGCATCGTCTGCGGCTCCGCATCGGTCGGCGGCGCCGGGATGACGTCGCCGGAGTACTTAGACGCCGCCCTCGCGCGCTGACGTCAGTTCTTATACAAAGCTTTTCCGCGCCAGAAACGCAGAGCCATGATAAAAACCAACACTAGTGCCATGAAACTAGGGCCCTGAAAGGGGATGACCTTAACCCTAGATATCGGTTCGCAGAACGGGGAGGATGGGTGGGGCAGTAAGGAATCTAATACTAACTACTGTTTCTTACAGATATATCGTTACCGAAGGTAAGTAACTTGTGCATCTGAAAGAAACAGGTTAGTATTAGATTCCTTACCTCAGAATAGATACCCCAGCAATACCAACCACGGTGGTGGGTCTGCGAACCAATTATCACACCGGAGAGTCCTGGAGGACGGAACGGCCAAAGAAGCCATCCCTCCGGAATTGGCTGTCCAGGCAGTAGTGTCTTGCGAACATGTGCAGTGAGGCCCACGTAGCTGCCTGACAGATGTCCTGCAAGGGGACTCCCCGGCCCAGGGCAGTAGTAGCCGCCGTGGCCCGAGTGGAATGGGCCCTCAGCCCAACAGGAGGCTCCTTCTTAGCCAAATAGTAGCATGCCTTGATGCACAACACAACCCACCGAGAGATGGTCCGTTTGTGCACCGCCCGTCCCTTCTTAGCGCCCACGTAACCAACAAAGAGTTGGTCATCCACCCGTAACTGGCGTGTGCGATCCAGATAGTATGAGAGCGCACGTTTTGGGTCCAGACGGTGGAGCCGCTCTTCCTCTTTAGAGGGATGCGGAGGCGGAAAGAAGGAGGGCAAGGTGATGGACTGCCCGATGTGGAAGGCTGTGACTACCTTGGGCAGGAAAGAGGGTCTTGTCTGCAACACAACCTTGTACGGATGGACAGAAAGGAAAGGAGGCTTGGAGGAAAGAGCCTAGAGCTCACTCACTCTCCTGGCAGAGGTGATGGCAACCAGGAAAGCAGTCTTAAGTGTAAGAAGACGGAGAGGACAGTTATGAAGCGGCTCAAAAGGAGCAAACATCAGGTAGGTCAGAACCAGGTTCAAGTCCCACTGGGGCATCACAAAGGAACAGGGGGGAACATATGAGTGATGCCCTTCAAGAACCTATTTACAATCGGGGACTTGAACAAAGAAGGATGATCAGGTAGCCTTAAGAAGGCGGAAAGGGCAGAAAGGGAGCCCTTGAGAGTGCCTAGACCAGAGCCCTGCTGGGCAAGAGAAAGAAGGAAGAGGAGAACCTCAGAAAGGGGGGCAGAGAGTGGATCCACAGCCTTTGCTGTGCACCATGCCACAAATCTGTTCCACCTGCAGGCATATACCGACTTTGTGGAGGGGCGCCTGGCTGCCAGAATCACATCACAAACTTCAGGAGGCAAGTCAAATGGACTCAACTGCGCCACTCAATCTCCAAGCATGGAGGTGGAGACTGGACAGGTTCGGGTGGAGGACCGTCCCCTGCTGCTGCGACAGAAGGTCCTCCTGAAGAGACAGACAAATCGGGGGATCGACAGACATGCTGAGTAGCTCGGGATACCAGTATCTACGTGCCCAGTGCGGAGCCACAAGGATAACTTGGGTCCGGTCGCGTCTGATCTTCAGCACTCTGGGCAGAAGTGGTATAGGCGGAAAGGCGTACAACAGACCGCAGCTCCACTCGAGACGAAAAGCGTCTCCGAGCGAGTGCCGCCTTGGAAATTCCAACGCGCAGAACTGAAGACATTGCGCGTTCTCTTCTGTGGCGAATCGATCTAACCAAGGCTCTCCTCACTGCTGAAAGAGGCCTTGCGCCACGTCAGAGTTCAGACGCCATTCGTGATCCATCATGCACAGACAGCTGAGTTCGTCCGCCTTGGCGTTCAGGGAACCTGCCAGGTGTTGAAACACCAGGGTCACACCCTGATGTTTCAGCCACTGCCAGAGGCGCAGAGCCTCCTGGCATAGGGTCCACGACCCCACCCGCCCTGTTTGTTGCTGTACCACATGGCGGTGGTGTTGTCCGTGAACACCTGCACTACACTCCCCCGGACAGAGGGGAGGAATGCCTTCAGTGCAAGACGGATCGCCCGCAGCTCCAGAAGGTTGATGCGGAGCCGGGACTCCGCTGGAGACCAGAGGCCTCTGATCTCCGCCTCTCCCATGTGGCCCCCCCAGCCCTGGAGGGACGCGTCCGTCACAACTACGTGCTCTGGTTGGGGTAGGGAGAGGGATCTGCCGCTGACCCAATCGCGGTCGTTGAGCCACCACTGCAACTGACTTGCAGTGCCCTCCGAGATCAAGACATGGTCGAACAAGTTGCCCTGATGCTGGGCCCACTGAAACTTCAGGTCCCACTGCAGAGCCCGCATCTGCCACCTGGAGTGATGAACTAGAAGGATGCAGGAGGCCATCAGCCCCAGGAGCAGCAGCGTCAACCTGACCGAGACTCGGGATACCGACTGAAAGTTCAGAATCAGAGCCTGAATATCCCGAACCCGCTGTTCGGGAGGATAAACCCGAAACTGCGCCGAGTCTAGAACCGCTCCGATGATGAGGAGCTTCTGAGAGGGACACAGGTGTGACTTCCGCACGTTGATGGAGAACCCCATCAGGTGCAGGAGGTCGGTCGTAGTCTGGAGGTGGCTGATGACTGTCTGGGGCGAGCCCGCCTTCAACAACCAGTTGTCGAGATAGGGGAAGACTGAAACCCTTAACCTGCGCAGATGAGCTGTGACCACCACCATCACTTTCGTGAACACCCGTGGGGCGTTGGTAAGGCTGAAGGGGAGCACGGTAAACTGAAAGTGCTCGTAGCCTACCATGAACCGCAGGTAACACCGGTGGGCCGGCATGACGGGGATATGAAAATAAGCGTCCTGCAAGTCCAATGCTGCCATCCAGTCTCCCGGGACCAGGGCAGCTAAGACCTGAGCCAGTGTCAGCATCTTGAACTTCTCCTTCCGGAGGAAGCCGTTGACGTTCCGCAGGTCCAAGATAGGGCGTAGGCCCCCTTTGCCCTTCTTGGGTACAAGAAAGTAGTGGGAGTAACAACCACACCCTACTTCTGGCCCAGGAACACGCTCGATGGCCCCCTTGGTCAAGAGGGCCGTAACTTCCTCTTGTAGAAGTTTCAAGTGATCCCCCGACAAGCGGTGGTACTGCGATGGCGTGGCTGGAGGGGACGCCTCGAAGGGGAGGGAGTAGCCCCTTCGGACGATTTGCAGCACCCACCTGTCCGATGTGACAGTGGGCCAGTGGAGGTGGCGATAGCGAACCCTGCCCCCCCACTGGCGTCACATGGGCCTGACTAGGAGGGTTTTGAGGCGGATGCTGCAGGGGCAGGGGTGGACTGGCCTCGCCGTTGTCCCCGACCGCCGCCACGGCGGTTTGCACGTCCGCCACCGTGCTGGATGGTCGTCTGCCACCCGTGGCTGGCAGAACGTGTGGGGGCGCCCCTTCCTTGGCCACAAAAGAAGCGAAAAGCGATGAAGCCTCTTCGACTTCTTGTGCCTCTTACCTGAGGACTTCGAGCCCGAAGACTGGTGACGACTACCGGAGCTATGATGACTCCGACCCCGCGACCGGTCCCTCGACCTCCTCCCGGACCGGGACCTCGAGCGGCGCGGGGCCGACTGCCGGAGCTCGAGTCGCTTGCGAGACCGCTCCCGTCTAGCTTTAGACGTCAGGGCCCAGCAGTAGGAGCAGGACTTGTCGTCGTGGTCGGGGCCCAGACTGTGAAGGCACCGGCGATGGGGGTCGGTAACCGACATCAGTCTGTTTCAGTCGACGCAGGGTTTGAATCCGGGCATCCCTACCGAGCGACTTTGAAAGATGATCAAAAAGGATCGAAAAAGTTAGTCAAAAATTGACTAAGGGTACAACTTTTTCCGGATCTGCGCTTGATGGCGCAGAAAAAAGAACTGACGTCAGCGTGCGAGGGCGGGGTCTAAGTACTCCGTCGACGTCATCTCGGCGCCAACGACGCAGACGTCTGACGAGGAGCCGCAGATGGCGCCTACCGACGCGCAAGGGTACTGCTACGCAAAAGTTTCCGGATCCAGTCTGACGCCTGGGGATATTCTAAGGTAAGGAATCTAATACTAACCTGTTTCTTTCAGATATGGCTGGTATAAGCCTGGAGCTCCAACATTCCAATGTTTCTTTGTTCACAGCTCTGGTTGTGAAGAAAGGCTACAGGGAGCCGGAGGGGATTCCAATCCCCTCACGCTCCCATAAGGCTTTGTTTTTTTTGTTAGAACATTCTGCCCTCTAGTGGCAGAATGTTCTAATAGCCTTATAGCCCTTCATAGCTGGGCTATACCGGCTATTAAAGTCCCTCTCCCTTTTTAAAGGCCCTCGCCCTCGCAAAAGATTAAAGTGAGGTAGAAAGAGAACTGCAACGGCCACAGGTGTCCGGGGACGAATGTGAGCGCATGTGAATCGACAGCACTACATGTCACAAACCGATGTGTACTGGATAAGTAGGGCTACCGATTTTACGATATATATTTTTTTTAACATTTCCGTCTGTATTGATCCATATTTATTTTTTGGCTATCTTATTGGTATTCATCCATATATATTTTGTGTTTTGCGAATTAATCGAGTCATAAAATGGTATATTTCAACATTTATTTAACTGATAAACATGCACTCACACTTTGCTGCCAGCGGCGTTTTAGTAAATTAAGAAGGCAGATACATATCAGCATTATACATATATGTGTTAACATATGCCTGTGTTTAGGGAAATCTCAACCTGTTATTTTATTTTCCCTTGCTGTGCATCTGCTCAGCTGTTGTCCTGGAAATCACAATAAACAGCACAGTTTGTCTTCCACAAGAAGCCCAACTTTCCGTATTTTTTCACTTTTACAAATAAATACAGACAGGAAACACATGGTTTCCTGTCTGTATTTATTGGTAAAAATCTGTATAAAAGGAAAGCTGGGAGCCTTATGGCTTGAGGAATGTGTGGCTGTTGATACACATGCAATGCATAGACTGAAAAGCAGTCCTCGCCAAAAGCGGTGGCTAACCTGTGGGCGCTGCAGTAGATTGAAAAAGTGTGCGGAGTACCTCCTGGCCAACATTGGCCTGTTAGCGGGTTAGCACTTAGCACAAAGTAGTGATTTCTAAAGGTGTGTGATGTGGACAAGTTAGCTGCTTTACATATGTCAGCTATTGGACTATTCCCTAGGAAGGCCAAGGTGGCTTCCTTTTTGATTGGACTGTGCTTTATGAGGGACAGATAGAGTTCTCCTTACTCTAGCATAGCAGACTTGGATGCATTTGACTATCCATCTGGCAACGCATGATTTGTAGAGGGCCTTTCCTTTGTGGGGTTTTGAGAAAGCGACAAATAGTGGCAGAGTCTTTCTGAAAGGCTTTGTCTCATCTATAAAATATATGAGGGCTCGATTGACATCCAGTGTGTGAAGACACCTTTCTTCTACAGGAAGTTCTAGGGATTGATTCAGGGGGAACTGATAAACCACCTAAGGAAGAAATTTAGGGTTGATGCGGAGTACAACTTTGTCCCCATGTACTTGAAAGAAAATGTCTTCTAGGGTGTGTGCCCAGAGCTCAATGACACACCGAAGTGAAGTAATGGCAATCAAAATAGCCACCTTCAAGGAGAGGAACTGAAGGGGGCATGAGCGAAGAGGCTAAAAGTGGGAGGCAGGCAATCAGTGTGGATGATATTGAGGTTCCATGATCAGGCCGGTTCAGTCCAGGGAGGTATTACCCTCTTGAGGCCCTCCGTGAAAGCTCTGATAACTGGAAATTTGAAAAGGGAGATATTCTGTAGATAAGCGGCCACAGCGGCTAGATGGAACCGAATAGAAGTGAATGCCAGCCCGTAGGTTTGTAAAGTAGCAGGTAGCAGTCAATGTCCTGTACTCTAGCTGTGAGCTGATTAATATGTTCTGAGTGACAGTAGTGGGGAAATCGTTTCCATTTGGCTATATAGCACGGGCGGGTAGTGGGTCTACGGGCTTTCTTCAGGATGGCCATGCATTCGGGAGCTAATTTGAGATATTCTAATTCTCAGACTTCGGGAGTCAGATTGGAAAGGGAAGACCACTCGGTCCCCCCGAACGTATGGATGGGTGCCCCGATCCCCCGGGAAACCATTGTGGGCGGGGGGCGTGTCCCGGCTGGTATGCCCGAAGCGGTGTAGCCGGAGCACGCCTCTCCCGCCCAGAAGAGGTTGGCCCAGACACCCGCCTGGAAGTCAGTGCACGGAGGGGCGTACCTGAGGCGGGCCCCCGCCCTCCCGCAGATGGATAAATAGAGCGGGAATCCAACGAAGCTTCCTCTTGTTCCTGTGCTCTGAAGGCTGCACCACTCGTCGCTCGTGAGCCCTCTAGGGAACAAGCTGCACTTTTTTGATCCACCCACCAGCCCCTGGTTGCAAATTTTGTGGAATAAAGTAATTTTCTCGTTGATTATTTGAATGTAAAAAATGGTAGTCAATTTTGCAGCATGAATGTATGCCATTGATTGAATATTTGCTTGTAGGCCTTTTTCTCCTTTGTAGAAACGTAGAGGAATGGATTAAATAAAGTTTGTTTTGTGCTTTAGGGCTTTTTCCCTTTGTAGCAATGTCAATGTTGGTGAATTGTCAAGCTGTTACAGATTTAGGCATAATTTCTTTCCTTAGTAGGTAAAACAACTGTCGTATTTATTTCGGTCGGGCGGTAAGGTCATGATTGGTGAGCAGTGATTTCAAGGTCCCTAGGGGGGGGCGCTACCCATTATGGATGGGAGCGTCCGGGGGTAGGCGGCCATTGGCCCCTCCCACGGGGGGGCGGCACCCACTACGGATGGGTCGCCCAGGGGGAGACGGCCATAGGCCCCTCCCAGGGGGAGACGGCTATATGCCCCTCCTACGAATTTCCCGGGGGCCGGATATCCGCTCCGGCGGAAGAGAGTGTGGGGAAAGGGGGGGTGAGTCCACGCTGTCCTTCTTACGGATACCTCGCACGGGAACTCTGACGACCTTAAGATGGCGTCGAGTGAAAGGGGGCCCCCACGACAAGGGAAGTTACAGTTGGCTGCGAGGGTAAAGTCCTCTGCGCATGCGCCACTCACCTGTGAGGGCGGGAATTTGGTAATAGGGATCTGACACCGGTTAAGACCTTGCCGTTGGCCCTTAATGCTAGGTTGTACAATTTCAGAATGTTATGCATTTTTAGGATGCTAGACTCGGCTAGGAAACCTTTGTATTAGAGATTTGTTCAGGTTAGCCAAAAACTTGTCTTCATCAAAAATGTAATTGAAGTTGAAATTGTACATGATTCATGAAACGTTTTAATTTAAAGTTTTAAATTTTGTTTCATATTTTAATAAATACGGCCGGGGGGGTGAGGCCCCCTGCCTTCCAAAAGTTCAAACCTGTGTCTGTCTCCTCCCATGGGGAATTGGTGTTGGGAGGGGTGGCGGGCATCCCGGCCCATATGCAAGGTTGAGGGACTTGGGGTCTGGGTACTGTATTCCTCCATGGTTCTGCATAAAAAGGTCTGGCCTGGCAGGGAGTTTCTTGTGCAGAACCATAGAGAGAGTTCCAAAAAGTGTTGTAACCCTGTTTGGCAGTCCCAAGTGGGGGCCAATAAAATGCGGGTGAGGGACATCTGCTGTAGCCTCCGAACCACAAATAGACTCAGTGGTAGAGGAGGAGAAGCATAGGGAAATATCCATGACTAGTTCATCCATAGTGCATTGCCTTTGGGGTGCGGGTATGGGAATATGGATGAGAGGTTTGGGCATTTTGCGTTTTTTTATGGTTGCAAACAGGTCTATTTGAGGAAAGTCCCATCGCTGGAATTACTGGTGGAGGACTTGCAGGTTTCCACTCGTGGAATTGCTGCCACATTCTTCTGAGGAGGTCAGCAAAGTCGTTGTTCAGTCCCGGAAGGCTCTCCACCAGTAGGTGGATTTTGTGATGGGGAGCCCATTACCACAAGCAGTGGGTGAGATGAGAGACCTATGGAGACAGAGTCCCCCTCCTTTTGAAGATCAAAAATAGCTGTGGATGACTTTGCCCTCCAGATGGGGAAAGAAAGCCTTCAATGCAAGGTATACTGCTAGGAGTTCTAAGTAAGTGATGTGAAGGTCCTGGTGTTTGGGTTCCTAGTGTCCTTGGACTGTCAAAGTTTGTAAATGTGCTCCCCACACGAAGAGTGAGGAGCCCGTTGTAATGGTCTCCTGTGGAACTGGGTCAAGAAAAGGCCGCCCCTGCAACAGGTTTTTAATGTTAGGCCACCGCAAAGTGACAAGTGCAGCAGCTGACCAACATTAGATTATCCCAGTGACCCACTGGTGGAGACCATTGCTGTGCTATGCATTCCTGCAACGGATGGCTGTGTAGTCTTGCGTTGGTCACTATTGCAATGCAGGAAGCCATCATGCCTAGGAGGTGCTTAACTGTCCTGGCTGTGACCTGGTGGTCTAGCTGAAAAAGCAAAAGGAGTGCCTCAAATGATTGTTTCCTTGCAATTTTGGGGTAGCCCAGCCCGTGTTCAGAGTTGAGGACTGCTCCTAAATAAGGCTGAATTTGTTTGGGCTGGAAGATGGATTTTGTGGCACTGATGGTGAATCCCAATTTGTGTAGAAGGTGTATGGTGGTCTGAGTGTGTTTGTGGCATAGTTGGCGGGTAGACCTTTTGATGAGCCAGTTGTCCAGATATAGGAAGACGTGAATGCCCTGCTGACGCAGGTGTGAGGCTTCCACTGCCAGGAACTTTGTGAACACTAGGAAAGCTGTAGTGACCCTGAAGGGGAGTACCTTGAACTGATAGTGCCTCCCGCTGACCACAAACCTGAGGTAGCGCTGAGGCAATGGGTGTATTGGTATGAGAAAGTATGTGTCTTTCAGGTTGAGAGCAGTCGTTCTGCAGTAAAACAGGTATGACATCCTGAAGATTGACCAAATGAAAATGGCCTCAGTGGACGCATTTGTTGAGGGGTCTTAAGTATAGAATGGGCCTCAGGAGTGATTAGTCCTCTTGTTTGAGTAGTTTAATGTTCTCTGCTGAAAGTCGGTGTTTGCGTGGTGGTGCGGTGGGTGGTGTGGAACCTAGCTCTGTACAGTAACCGTGCTGTATGATGCCCATAACACAGTGATCAGAGGTGATGTTCTGTCAAGTGGAGGAAGAACCCTTGCAAACCGCCCCCCGCCCCCCCCCCCCAACAGGTGTAATGTGATCGGGCAGGATGGGGGGGAAGTCCGGGTTTGCGGACTGTAGCAGGGGGTTGATTTGAGGAGGGATCCTTACCTCTATCTCTGGAGAAACCTCTACCCGAGGGTGGCAGGGCATATGGTCGATTGTACAATGTGGAAGCTTCAGGAGAGGTTTGTTTCAAGTCTCCACGGAATGGAGTGTGGTGATAGAAACCTCAAAAAGTGGACATTTGAAGTGCACCCATAGCCTTAGCTGTTTCAGTACCTTTTTAACTTATTTTCAAAAAGCTGGTACACCTGCGGCACGAAAAGATGTTGACCATCAAATGGAAGGCGAGCTAGTTCTGCTGTACCTCTGGTTTGAACCCTGATATACGTAGCCATGCATGATGTCTAAGAAGGAGGCTTGAACTGATGCCCAGAGCAGCAGTGTAAGCGGCATCAATGGCACATCATATGGTGGTGTTAGAGATTTGTTTCCCTTCAGAAACCAACTCTTGCCCTCTTTTCCTGTGTTCAAAGAGGTACTGGAGGAGTTCCTCCATTTCATCCAAATTGACTTTTTGGTATCTGCCCAATAGACCTATAGAATTGGCAATATGCCAGTGGTTAGCGCACTGTGTCACTTTCTTTTTCCCCTAACATCTAGTCTTTTACTTTGGAATTTGGCATGCTTCTGCATCGTGTGACCCACTGGAGTCTGGGGAAGCTGACCTCAAATGTAATGAGGGTCCGAGTGGCAGGCCTTATACTTTTGATCAATTCAGGGAGTAATTACCAGAGGATAGACAGGGAACTGGAAAATGCCAACTGTGACACCACATACCTTCTAGCATAGGAAGGTATTGTGTACTGCGTTATGTGGAGGAGAGGGTCTCAAATAGGAAATCCTCTTCTATCAAATATGAATGGTGTTGAACTTTATGGTAGGCCACTGCTCTGGTGGAGATGTGTTCCTGATATGTGAACAAATCATATGGGGGAGGATGGTCGAGCTGGGATGGTGTTTGCTAGGAGCACAAAGTCATAAGTGTCCCCGGTGTCTGGTTGTGGGGAAATGGCAATAGTGTCAGCCCCCTCTATAGCCCCAGTGTGCAGAGGCGGTGACCACTGGGGAGTGTGAGAAAAAGGCTCTCCATGACAGGAGGGAGAGGAAGGTGAGTCCTGCGTGGCTTGTGTTGGTGATGAAAGGGCAGTTAGTAGGCTGGTGACCTTGTCTGACCTTTACCTTAGTTAAGGAGCTGGGGCTATATGCAGGACTTCTTGGAAAGAAAGCAGCTTTTTTGGTGGCTTAATGGCAGTGGGCGGGAGATAATCCGGCCTGTGTGAGGATAGATTGCCAAATGTCTCTGTTGAGCATCAATCTCCTCTTAGTGCCAATGGAGGAGTGGCTAAACCATTTAGTCGCTGACTGTAGTGTAGTCAACTTAGGTGACAAAGGCTTTGGGATGTTGGTATTTTTGGAGCCAATGGTTTCGGTGCCAATGGTTAGACTGAGACTGTTTACTCGATGCCCAGCTGGTCGCGGTTGGTGCTGAGCCGGTTGGCTTGGAGTGATTTTTTCAGCACTGAGCTGGAGCTCGGAGTTGTGGCTGTAGTTGATGGTTGGTGCCAACATGGACTGAGGTTAGTGGTGGCCTGATGGTCTGCCGCTAGTGTTCCAGAGTGGCTGTGCAGCCTTGGGAGGAGGAGGGAACTGTATTGAGGAGGGAAAGAGAAGGCACTCAAGACCTGTTAAGCTGCTGGAAGGAGTATGCCTACTCATTGGCTGCAGATACCTTGCAGTGATGTTTTTGATATTCTTCAGTGCCAAAGAGGTCCACTGGTACTTCTGTGATCCTCGACGACATCTCAAATCGTCGGGACAGATGGCCACAAAAAGCTTTCTTCGATCTGAAGGAGTGGCAACCAAGCTCATTGTATGCGGGCTAAAGGCAAAGGTTACAGACCTGATGGAGATCGGTCGTGGATATTTTGAGTGGTACCAAGGATAATTTCTGAAAGGAGTTCGTTCCATCACACTCATGACATGGCATGGAACCAATCAGATTTCCCAAGAAAAGAAGGCGTCCAGAAGGCAAGGCCCCATGAGGGGGAGAGATTGAACTGAGGATCGCCTGGGCACAGCTGGAGTGATCAAACCAGACCTGAAGGAAAATGGGTTACCCAATCTAAAACAATACCGATAGTTTATCTATGGGAACCGAAAAGAGTACCAATGACTATCTCAAAAAAAGCACGGGAGCACATGTCTGAAACGGAAGACAGGAAGATAGCAATCTAGATGCCCATTCACATTATTAGCAAGAGGTGAAATCCCCGAACCTTACAACCCGTAAGACTTCTTTGAAGAAACAAATATTGCACACATCCGGGACCAGCACTAGATGCACAGCATCTGTATCTACAGCCACACGTCTCAAACATAATGCTTTGGGAACAGGTGTACTTATGCCCAAGTTACAGCCTGAACAATATGGAGTGAAATGAAAATAAACAATGAAAGGGAGCCTCTGCAAAGGGGTCAAGTGAAACTTCTGCACATTGCTAGTGAACTCAATGATGTCAGGTGATTTGATGTCGTTTGGAGGTGGTCCATCACTGACTGTGGCCAGACCGCTTTCAACCCCTAGTCATCGAGGATGGGAAACCGAACCTCCGAAAGTGTGCTGCAACCACCACCACCTTCATGAACACCGAAAGGGTACCGCTGAGGCAGAAAGGGAGCATGGCAAAGTGAAAATGCCTGTGGCCCACCTTGAACCGCAAACCGTGCCCGTGGACCTGCAAGAAGGGAACACAGAAATAAGTATCCTGTAGGTCCAGAGTTACCATAGATCAAGCTTCTCCAACGAGTAGTTCTCCTGTGTGCAGAGCAGCCTACTATATTAGTATCTTTTGTTTGTTTGAAGTATATGTATAGTAAAACTGAAAACTGTGTATTTGATAACGTGTATTTTCAGAACCCGTAATTGCCAGAATATATTTTGTTTATATTTGAATGAAAAAACCATGCAGCCTTGGAAGACTTATTACTAATATTAATAATAGGATTATCTTGGCATCAGAGGCCATTGCAGTTGAGACTGTCACGCATTTTGCTGATAGAGACGTTCCAAACTGACCAAGCCTTTTTCACATTACTGCAGGCAATCCTGCACGGAGATGATCATGGCTTGAAATCTTGTGTAGCATGGACACTAATACAATCTTGTCTGACGTGTACAACACCAATACTATTTGTAACTTGGGATGATTTTCATTGAACATAATTAGGTTGTTAGTGAAATAGCTGGAGACCCTTGGATAGAGTCTCCTGAATATAGGGCAGACAGTTCCTGAACCGAGGTGAGCATCTTGAATTCGTCCAACCGCAGGAAGAAATCGAACGGTTGGAGATCTAAAATAGCACGAAAAAAGGCATCTTTCCTTTTTCAACACTAAGAAACAGCAGGCGTAACACCCAGTTCTTTATTTCTGAGACCGGGACACACTCTATGGCTCCTTTCATCGAAAGAACCTGTACTTCCTGGAGCAAAATGGGCAAATGCTCCTCCGAACGCTCCTTGGATGTGGGTGGAAGAGGCGGTAGGGAAAAGAAAGTCAAGGATTTGCCCCATTAATCTATCAATAGGATACACCTATCAGATGTTCTGGTCTGCCACCTATGGAGGAAATTATTGATTCTCCATCCCACAGGGTGGTTGTGTGCCTCTAAGAGCAAATTAAAGCAAAGCAGCTTGGAGACTGCAGCTGAATGGGCAGGGGACTGGAAGGTACCCTCTTCCTATGGGCCTGGGTACTCTTTGGGGGAAATCCTACCCCAACAGTACTTGGGTGCCTTTAGTTAGTGGTGGTGGGCTGGCTTGGCACTGCCTATAAACAAAATCTCTGGTGATGCCCCGAAAGGGGAAAAACTGTTGGGGATACTGCCTTGCTGATGTTGAGAGACCAAGGGATCATGCTGTGGCTCTATGTTCTTTAAAGTGCACTAAGGTGGAGACAGGCTTCCTGCCAAATAGGTGAGACCCATCACAAGTCTATTCCATGAGTAACCCCTGGACGTCATTCTTAAAGCTTGTGGGCCTCATCCATACATGGCACCTGGGCACAACACTAGTTTCGACTGCTTTGCCTAAACAGTCATTCATGTCCAGGCCCGAATATTTGGTTGTTTCTGGACTATCCTTCATGATCTGTACCAAGTTGGTGCAGAATCCCTCTGGGACTGCGAGAAACCAGTCACGTAATGCATGGGAGTACCTACCCAGCAAACAGCTGGCCTTCACTGAGCAAATGGAGGGACTAGCTGAGAATGTCCTTGAAAGCCTCAATACTCTTCCACTACATACAAGGAGGGGTCATAAGGAATGAGTTTGGATTAATCCTTCTAGGGGAAGTCTGAACTACCACAATCTCATGAGTAGTGCGTTGCATCAAAAAGGCTGGGCTACCTGGAGCTGGTCTGGCAGCCTTGCTACCGGTTTATTTACAGGTGGGCAGGAGCAAGGTTTGGCCAGATGTCAATGAGTGTGATATTCAGGGCTTGGTTCAAAGCCAGCAAGGCTCGGACAAGGTCTGCAAAGGCCACACAAATTCAGAGAGGACATTTGGTTTTTACCTTAACAAATAGGAACTGTAAGCCCAGAACTTCATCTGCCCATCTGATAATCACAGCAGACGAGGCTGTTTCTTCTGTTAACCCCTTCTATGCCCCCCCCCCCGTCCCACCCTCTCCCCATCGGCCTTTGGTGCCTATGCTCCACTGAAGGGCCCGACTTGGTTCCCCTTGGCCCCGCTTTTCCCCTCTTTCCAGGTCTCCCACCCCCTTCCTCCCCCTCCCCCCCTTCCACTCCCAATTCCCCCCCGCCCCCCGAGAACCTCCGCCTCCCCACATCTTCCTCCCCCCTGATGGCTTACACACTAACTAAACCCCTTCACATCCTCTCCTGGAATGTCAATCGCCACCTGGACCGCATTAAGCATGCGGCCATCCACCTCCTAGGCATGCAGTGTAACTTCCTGGCCCGCTGTGGGTTGGCGATGGTCTGGCATTCCGAGTTTGCGCGTGGGTCCTGGGGGGTGGCAATTCTGCTTAGGAAGAGCCTGCAGTTCACCCTCACCCGGGCTGACACCAACTCTCAGGGTCGTTATGTGGTGATCTCTGGTGTCCTGGAGGGGTGTCCCCTGAACATCCTGAGTCTGTACATCCCGCCTGCCTTTCTTCCCACGACGCTCCGCTGCCTCACGGGGATCCTCTCGGCCCTCCCACGGGGCATGACGGTGGTGGGAGGAGACTTTAATGCTGTCATGCAGCCCCAGCGCAATACGACCGGGACCCCATCAGGGACTCTGATCACCTCGGCTGCGGCCCTGTCGGGATGGGTCTCCGCCCTGGGGCTCTGTGACGTGTGGCGGGTCTGGAACCCTCGCAAGGCGCAATTCACCCACACATCGGCCTCTCACCATACCCAGTCCCGCATTGACCTTCTCCTCCTCCTGGCCAATGATTGTCACTCGGTCTCCGGGGGGACCATTCTATCCCGAGGGCTCTCAGACCACTCCCCCGTCTCCCTCCGACTCGGTTCGCCCTTGGCAGGTCCGAGAGCGGTGTGGCGTCTTAACGCCTGGTTCCTCCAGGACCCCGAGCTGGTGGACTCGCTCCAACAGGAGCGAGCCCACTACTTCTCGGCCAACGAGGGGTCGGTCCCGTCGCCCGGTACCCTTTGGGAGGCTGGTAAGGTCGTGATTCGAGGAGTGGCACGAGGGTTTGTGCATGCCAAACGAGCGAACCAGCTGGCCCGACTCGTGGAGTTGGAATCCCGGGCGGCGCGGATGGAGGCGGAACAAGCACTCACCGAGCTCGCGGATCCCACCCGGCAACTAGCACGGATTCGAGAGGAAATCCGGCAGATTTCCCTGAACTCGGCCCAGATGCTCTGGCGCTCTTCAGTGGCGCGGATATATGGGTGGGGCGACAAAAATGGCAAGCTCCTCCATAATCTAGTGACATACCCCAAAGTCCAACGTATCATTCCGGAGATCCGGGCGCAGGACGGCACCCTACAGACTACCTCGGAGGCAATAGCAGGCGTCTTTGCGCGCTTCTACACAAACCTCTACGCGGCGCGACCTGCTGGGGATTCCCTGGCCGCCCTGCTGGGGGAGACGGGTGCTCTGCTTCCCTCTCTGCCGTGAGACTCCAGGGAGGCCTTAGATCGCCCCTTCACCTTGGAGGAGGTGCTTGAGGCTATCCCCCTCCTACGTCCCGGCAAAACGCCTGGACCTGATGGGTTCCCGCAGGAATACTATGCCGCCTTTCCGGCCACTCTGGCCCCTCCGTTACTGACCCTTTTTCACCATGTAGCGGACATCGGCTCCTTCCCCCCTGAATCCGATCTGGCCACAATAGTGGTCCTCCCCAAGACCCACCCACCCTCCTTGAGCTGCGCGGAATATCGCCCAATCTCGCTCATTAATACAGAGATCAAGCTCTACGCCACCATACTAGCCTAGAGGCTCAAGCCTCTCTTGCCAGACCTGGTCCACCCAGACCAGTGCGGATTCATGCCTGCTAGGGGCACCCGCCATTGCATAATTGCATCCGGCGCCTCCATTTGGCCTTGGCTCACCGTGCTCGACTCTCCCCCTATCTGGCCCTCAGTTTCCTCGACTTTGAAAAGGCCTTTGACACGGTGAACTGGGACTACCTACAGGATGTGCTGGAGACGATGGGATTCCGTCCTGTTTTCCGCCGTCTTATCGGGGTCCTCTATGCAAACCCCCGGGCCCGGGTGGTGGTCAATGGAGTGCTGTCTGAGGCCTTTCCAATCCGTAGAGGCACGCGCCAGGGGTGTCCCCTTTCACCTCTTCTATTCGCACTGGCGATGGAGCCCCTGGCGACTGTCATTCGCCAAGACCCCCTTGTCCAAGGCTGGACCTGGAACGAGAGCCACATAGATAAAATATCCCTCTACGCCGACGATGTGGTCCTGTATCTAGCAGACCCAGCGACCTCAGGCCCCAAAGCTTGCTATCCATCGCGGCCTTTGGAAAAGTCGCCGGACTCCGGCTCAACACTGCTAAATCCACGTTGGTTCCACTACACCTCTCGAGGGACTGTTACGACTGGCAGTCGAACAGCCCCTTACGGCGCCATTCAGTCAAATATTTAGGGATATGGATAACCCTCCTGCCGGAGCTAGAATGGGCACTGAATATTGCCCCCTTGGTTGCCCGAATGAAAATTGATCGTAAAAAGTGGCAGTCACTCCCCCTCAACCCCTTAGGGAGAAGCGCACTCTTTAAAATGATGGTCCTCCCACGCTTTCTCTACATCCTGCAGAACACTTCCCTCCTCCTCCCCGCGCTTGGTTCCGTGAGCTAGACAGACTTCTGACCCGCTTTCTATGGGGGAATGGTCGCCCGCGTCTATCCTTGGCTCACACCCGAATTCCCCCTTACGATGGGGGCCTGGGGTGACTCACCTCTTCCTCTACCACCTTGCCTCCAAGCTCCTTGTTGTCCATGACTGGTACTAGGGTGGCTGGTCCGACCCAGCACACCGGATGGAACTCGAAGAGACGGACTTTCCCCGAGTCCAAGCACTCTTATATGGCAGCCCTGTGCCGCACTCTATGGCACCCATTACTAGAACGATCTTCATGGCTTGGGGGGCAGCTCTGCGCTACACAGGCTGGAACCGCAAACTCATTAGACAAACGCCACTGTGGCACGGCACCTGGCTCCGGGAGGTGGCGGCCTTAGACGGATTCCGTCGTTGGGATCTGGTTGGCGTCTCGGTTCTGGGGGACGTTTGGGTCGGGGACCACATCCGGGCTTTTGTGGACCTACAGCGGAATCATGTCCTTACCCACACCCAGCACTTTCGGTTCCTGAAGCTGCGCCATGCGCTCCAGACACACCTCCCACTGCCAGTCCCCCTCCCGGAATTCAGTCCGCTGGAGGCTCAGGTGACGATGGGGAACTTGGAGACAGGAGGGGTGAGTCTCATCTATCGCTCCCTAGTTAATAATGTCCCTGCGTCCCTGGACACGCTGCACGCTCGCTGGGAGGGGTGGGTGGGTCCCCTGGAGGAGGCGGACTGGAGGGATGCTCTTATGGCGCCTAGAACCCTAACCACATCTGCCAAACTACGCTTGGTCCAAATTTACTACCTGCACGCGGCCTGCCTCTCCCCTGAGCGCCTCTTCCGCGCCCTCCTGCGACCCTCCCCAGATTGCTAGAGGTGTGGCTTGGCACCTGCGGACTTCTATCACATGGTGTGGCTCTGCCCCGGGTTGTCAGGGTTCTGGAGGGGAGTGGAACGTGAGCTCACGCGGGCCCTGGGCTGGGAGGTTCCCCACGAACCATTGCGGCTGCTGCTGGGAGTGTTTGACGGTCTGGATGGTTGCAGGTCGGACAAACGCCTGGTGGGTACAGCAATAGCGGTGGCCAAAAGGGATATAGCTAGGTACTGGTCCCGAGCCGCGCCGCCTACCGTGGGGGGATAGAGGAGGGGGGTTGATTGGTGCGGGACCCAGGAGGAGGCCCTCTTTGAAAGCATGGGAAAAAAGGGTACTCCCTAAAATTATGTAGGTCTAGAGGAGGGAATGGCAAACCAGCATTAAACAAAGGGGAAACCTCTATAATGACCTATATTTCTTTATACTTGAGCAATAAAGTTACTTCAAAATTACATACATGATGCTACAAGAAACAGGAATACATTCACTTAAACTCGATTTTGATATTTTATTTCTTTCAGTTATTTTCTATCATTTTTAAGACAATTGAATTTTTTCTTCTTTTTTGTGATTATTTTATCAAAAATTACAATACAGTGACATGGAGACATATGTACTAATCAATTAAAATGCAAGAATAAATCCTGCCAAAACAAAAACCCCTACACTTTGTATATACAGTTATTTTCACTCATACCGACATTCATAGGTACTCAAACTTTCATCCTAGTGGTGCTAACATACCGGACACAATACACAACAGTGAAAGAAAATGAAAAACACGAAAAAATGTCCTATAGTGGACTCCTCGAGATGTCGTTGAGACCAATTATTTTTAGATCATTCTTTTTTTGTATATACGTTGTTGGTCTTTTTTGATCCTTTCCTTTGTTTCTCCAAAGTTTGAATTGGTTTATGCGTGAGGGTCTCTATTGCTCAAGTATAAAGAAATATAGGTCATTATAGAGTAGGCCCTCTTTGAAGCCAGGGGGGCAACGGGACTGTTCCATAGGATTTGGGGGAAATGGTTCAATCTCCTTCCACCGTGATTGGGGATGTACTGTGCGAATCCTGCCTTCATATCTAGAGCGGCAAGAGTTATATACGGACTGGAGAAGGATGACCCGACCCATAAGACTGGATGATTGTAAACTACTGTATGTGTTGAATGAGCTGCACCCAATGAATTTCCTTTGTTTTAAATGCCTAATAAAGTTGATTATTAAAAAAAAAACCTTCTATGCTGATGACGGCCCCCGTCCGTCATGCACCGCGGTGGTCGTGTGCCGATGACGGCTGGGGGCCGTCATGAACCCGACCACTTATTAAAAGCGCCGCACAGGTGCAGAATCGCGGCGGCGCCCAAGGGGTTAAAGGACAAGGAGGCGAACCCAGTCACGTGTCAGTGGATGTGTCCAGTCCACTAGCCTCTTGTAGTTTCAAATAGACAATTGTTGTCATCTTTTTGCGTGAAAAATTAATCCCCATCATCTCCATAGTCGCCAAAGGATGTCTTGCTAGCTAAAATCTGATCCAAAATGTCGGAGCACTGTACACCGGGTCCTAGGTAAAGATGCGTTTTTTCTGAGTCTGAGTCAACAGGAAACAGTCTCATCTGGACTGTTCTAGGACTTAGTCAAGTTCGAGAAAAATTCAGCTCAGAGATGAACAGGAAAATAGAATCAGCATCACCCTCCAGCATAAACCAGGACGAGATACCAGACATAGGATTGGCTCAGGAGTTGGAAGCTGATTCTGGAGCAGATTTCGAAGGCACACAGTGCAGAGGATGGCTTCGTTATTGATAACTCAACTAGAGGACCCCGCCCATCCTTAAGGCCAGAACGGGCACCAGTGGGAGCTGGCATGGTGCGACAGATGACACAACATGGCTTTCTTGAAAGCCTGAATCTGTTGCAATGTCACCACCAATTTGGGCTGCATCAGGATTAGATGCTGAATTTGCTACTAAATGGGGGCACAGGACAGGAATCAGTGGGTACCTTGATGTCCTTGTGACTTCTTGGAGGAACAGTGACTAGAGCGGGATGAGTTTGGCTTGGCATTTTAAACTGGACTTTGACTTGGATCGCGACTAAGACCTGTCGTGGGATCTGCCCCAAAAAAGGAACAGGCGCATGCCCTTGACCTGGAGCAGGAATAGTGCTTGCAGACATTATGCAGTGCTGAGCAACGTGCAACTAGGCTTAGTGATCCCAAACCCTTTGGGTGCTTAAGTGAACGCGCCTCATGCAAAAGGTGAGGAATTTAAGGTTAGAAGTACCCAATATAAAGCATTTGTTAAAACCAAACAATTGGGAAATCCATACGATTTTAATACTGGAAAATCTAGGCCCAAAAATTAAATCCCATTTCCATTTCCAAGGGACTTAACTTGAAATTGTATGGTCCTGGATTGGATTTACAGCACTGCATTTGTAAATTCACATGTACTGTAAATCCAGTACCATGCAGCTCATATTGAAGGACACAGATTATTTGGCACCAACCTCATAATGAGGGAGAACCAGTCTGGCTCCTGATAGAGGGGAGGGGACCTCATAAATAGGGGAGTGGTCTAAGAGATACTCCTGCTGCAAGAAGGTTTTAGCCATCTTAGATTTACTGCTTCTTGGAATTTGTACAGCAAAGAGGAAGTGCTACAAAGGAGGTGTGGTTCTTGCCATTATGGCACAATCTCCTTGTGGCTCCTGGGATGCTTACTTCTTCAAGATGACCTTTAAATATACTTTAGTAAATGTGTCCTTGTTCATTAGCATCCTGGCCAGGGTCTAGTACATCTTAACAGACCAAGAAGTATAGCATTGTATTCTTCTAGGGCAGGTCACAGCAAAGTTTCTCTAAAGTGCTAGCTCTGTTTCTGCACTTAGAGAGACAGCAACAAGCAGAGTCCTGTTTCTTGGAAATGGTTGACTTCTTTCAAATGAAGGACAACTTCCGCTTGGAAGAGGCCATTATTTATCATGCATGGTGGCAGGATGGAAAAGCAGCCCCAGTGAAAGTACAAGTTTTGTCCAAAATTCAATTACTAGTTTAATCAGAACAGAGTGCATCTTTCTCGGAAGGCCGAAACAGAGCGGGACTACTTTCAGGCCATGTTAACTGGCTATCAAACAAATCCTCTCTGCGTCAAGGTTACCCACAGAACCCAGAGAATTTAAGGCTGAGGAGATAACTCAGTTATGGTAACAGGTTCTTGCATTGAGCATAACTGCCATAGGTATAACCTGATAGAACTGTGGGTTGATCGATCCAATAGGGTCTCTTGCATGGACAGGGATTACCACTGCTAACAAAAGGCAAAAACTGTCTGACAGGGAAGCAGAATTAAATATTCCCCAGCCCACTAGACATCATAGAAAAGGGGCAGTGAGGTAAGACTGGGAGGTTAGGAAGGGGAGTGAAGAAGAATGGGAAGGTAAAGTAGGATGTTGGTTAAGACTCGGAAGGAAGGGGAAAGGGAAGGTGGGGAAGAGACAGGTGTGTAAGTGAGGCATTAAGCATGTGAGAGGGAAAGAGGTGAGGGTGGGAAAGACGGGTGGTTGGTTAGGGAGAGGCTAAAGGTAGGGATGAGGGAAGAAGAGGAGGAGGAGGAAAATGGTAATGTTGACAGAGCGAGAGATGTCAAAGTCACATGGTGCAAAGTCATTCCTGTTGAACCCACAGAAGCAAGTAGTTTCAAAGCCATTTCTCTGTTCTCCCTGTGCCTTTAGTCACGAGTGAAAAGCTCACACATTTTGTAGACTTTGCTAGTCTATACTCTCAGAAGAGAGACAATATGGAGAATTAGGATTTGGGAGTTGTGTCTTGCCTGGATGTCTCAAGATGTGGCTCTGGGGCTGTACTATACATATTGCATTATACAATACAGAACGCTAAATGTATGCCAGTACAATTTCAGGGGGGGAATGGCCCCATGCAAATGAGGGAAATCTCTGTGTCAACGCTGTATTAGAGACAGTTAGAAGGTGCACTGACTGTGCACCCACAGACATGGAGCATGGTCAGTGCACACCCTGAAGGTGTTACATTGGAAAAAAGGGAAAGGACCCTGAAGTCATCCCCCTGCAGGCTGGTGCACTCACTGTAACTGCCTGCATTGAGATATTTCCCCCTCCCCCTTTGAAAGCCCTGTCAGTTACCATCTGCACAGTAAAAGGCGGAACAGCAGCTGGAAAAAAAGGATTCTCATTTCACTAACAGTGTACAGGCTTAAGTATGAGCCTGCAATGGTGACAGTGCAATTGCTGTGATACTGTGCACTGACCTGACATGCACGTCTACTCAATGGGCACTGCTGCACAAAGTAGGACAGTGCGCCTTACCTATAATGCAGAGCCTGGATTGTTATGCAAGTTCTTTGCCTGGTGTTATAAAAAGACACTGAGTGGAGTAAGTAGGGAACTGAGAAAGGACCCAACTATTTGACTGCAGCATTGCACTGGACACTTCCCAATGTTAGGCTACATAGGCACCTCGGGTGTAAACAGATGTTAACCTAAATAAGCACCTTGGATTAAAGACTGTTTAGAAGTGTAGGTGCCGAGAAAGTCATCTTGATATATTGACCTAACCAGAAACCGCTACTACAAAAAAAGTTATATTGACTTAAAGTTTCAGAGACACTCTCCTTCATTTTGCACCCTTAGAACAAGGTATTGGAAATACCCAACGGCGTTAAAGCTAAAGGTAACTGCCTTTCACTTGAAATTAGTTCTGGAGCCCATACCAAACGGGATCACAAAATAGGTAAAAATGTTTAGGATGATCAGGTCCCAGGCACATCAAGAAGTCTGAGCGGAGCAACGAAAATCGACAGCTCTTTGCAGTTAAGGCTTTCTTTGGAGCAAGTGATCTTCAGCATAAAGAACAGCAAAAGAAATTAAGCGAGGAAGTCAGTGGTCGAGTCATCACTGGCTCTAGAAATAGGCACAGAAGTCTTTCAGGAAAAGGCCGCGTGAACAAAACATGCCCAACCTCATGAAAGCATAAAAGAAGCTGAAATATGGAGGTCAGTGTGAGCATGTATAGGACCGATGAGGCCTTTTCAAAAAATGTTGTGCACCCTTGTAACCTTTTCTGTGGAGTAAAAAAGGCAAGATGTTTCGTTGGGTTTGTCAGTATAGACATCCCAAAAGTTAGATTGCAAAGGGACTAAACATAGGGGTAAGGTTTTCCAAGCCTGGTAAATAAGTAGCTCAGTTCTGGTAAAAGCACTGCAGTGTTTCCCTAAAGTTACCACAGAGTCCTCAGATGATCTCCCTAAACCTTGGTGTACTGCATTTCACAGGCCTAGCTACTTTTTACAATAATGTAATTCCCTAGCAAAGTAAGCTTCATTAGTTTTCAAAACACTTAACATGGCAAGATGTATTTATTCATATTGCCAAGGTCTTATTGCAGAATTGTTTTGTTGGCAACATCAGTGTGTAGAGCAGAGAGAAGTAATACAATCTACTGATCAATGCACAAGAAAGCTGCAATTTCACCATTATTTCGAATAAAATGACACCAGGTACTGCACACTTGCTCTGTTATTTCTAATGTGACCCCAAAGCTGAACCAACAGAACAATGTTCATTACACTTCAGGCTGATGCACTAGTTCACAGAAAGCAATGACTTCTCACCATAGCATTAAGTTGAGAGTTGCTTGCTTGGGTAATGCCCAGGATGTTGGTGGTATGCATCACTTCCACTGAAAAGCTGGGAAGCCAGCTGGCAATTCGAGATCCTAAATGGTAAATGACAAAATATATGCTTGGTTTTACTGAGCTATGGAACACCCTAGAAAAATCACACAGCTTTCTAAATAAGACATTATCTACGTTTTTAAAGAGGGAAGTTTTGAAACATACCAACAGTACAAAATGTGTTCCAATGTGTGCAGCAGTAATATATGAATGGCCTGTTACAAATTGATGTGGGTAAGTATTTGTTATTCGTTCTCTTTAATGCTTTTTCACAACAGAATAAACAAAACTGAACTAAACACCACACCAATGACAACGAAGAAGATGTATAAGATTTGAACAAAAATTGCTAGTGTGTTCATGATTCAGCTGGTGAAACCGGAGTCCCTTTTTGAGGTGTTGTGCACTGGGGTACACTTACTGTAATGAGTTCTCCCTGAGCTTTTGGTCACAAATGTTTAACGTAAAAAAGTCCCATTATTCACAATGCTCACCATGCCAAGATATATGAATGTTGAAGCCAACCTGTGCACTGCTTGGTAACTAATGTAGGTTTGTCAGTTCAGTCTCAATATTTTGGAGACATTAGTAGAAGTGGGCGAGCCTCTGAAAGCTCGAGCTATGTTCTGGTTCAGCTCAAGGCCCTGTTAAAACCTCGAGCCCATAACAAGCCAAGCTCCCAAGTGGCATCTTCCTGC
The DNA here is from genome assembly GCF_964263255.1 of Lissotriton vulgaris. NCBI lineage: Eukaryota > Metazoa > Chordata > Amphibia > Caudata > Salamandridae > Lissotriton > Lissotriton vulgaris. The sequence goes on from NC_141700.1 coordinate 163,904,832, forward strand.
CAACTTACCTCTACACAGAATGCGTTTTACAGTCAGAGCTGCCGACTTTGGAACTGGTGAACCAGGTTCTAGTCTCAGCGTCAGCTCAGCATACTGTGATTCTGAGCAAATCCCTTAATCTCCCAACGACTTTAAATAATGAATGCGATCTTGTGTAATGTAACTGCTGCTCACAAAAAGTGCTCCAATACTTTCAGGTCGAGTTTGTGGGTTATGAAAACTGCAGAAAAATGCACACAGAGGTAAAAACAAAGCGTTTACATAAGGGAAATATAAATAGATACAAGTTAAGTGGTCGATTTGTACAAAGTGAAACCAGAAAATCTGGATAAATCGAGGCTTACTACTTAAATTCTGTGGTCTTAGGCAAATATTTTATTTCAGTAAAACTCCTTGTCCTTTATTATTCTTAATAAAACACTCAAATATGTGAGCTCAGTACACTAGTTATATAAAACCCATTGTGTTTGATCTAACCCCTTCCACGCGGGGCTAATTCCACCGCGGTGGGGGCGCACGCTGTGCCGCAGTAGTCTCATGATGAGTTCAGCTCATCCTACTGCACAGTGGAGCTGTGCTCATGACTAGCTGGACTCATCATGACTCCGCCCACTCCTTTAGAACATGCGGGGAATTAGCTGCGCGTCGGAGACGCCGCGACAGCATGACGAGTCCAGCTCGTCATGAGCACGGAAAGGGTTTTAATAGACTGTAATGTTGCTCCATAAAAATCTGCACAGAAGGTCTATCGTGAGGATCACACATATAGACAATCAGCCGATAACCCGATTCCCGACAGAAGACGCAAGACTCCACGTCAGTCAGGGGACCACTATAACCGTCAGACTCTGCATTGAAGTATATTCCAAACACCCCGAGAAATGTAACATATAAGGGGACATCATAACGGAAACGCATAGACGTTTACATTTCCTAAATCGTAACTTGGGAGGAACATACACTAGATACAGGAATCTATCGAACAAACAAGAAAAAAGAACAAGAAACAATTCGCCAAGTCACAAACTGGCAAGAGAAGCTATACTCCCTAATGGATAGGAAGATAGGCAGCATTCCATCGGGTCAGAAAAGACACAGTATAGAGGGCACAAATCTACAAAAACACAGTGGTTCGCACCTGACGAAGGTGCGTTAAGTCCCGAAATGCGCTGGCTTAATTCAACATATGAGTCACCGCTGTAAAAAAAGCAATACTGTATATTTAAGGATGATTTCATTAATGTCGAACTGCATTAATGAAAATGGATTGAGATAAATAATGCAATGATAAATAAAGTGTCGAAATACTAAGTTAGCATTTAACCCCAAAAGCAGTGCACACTTGAGATCAGGCAGCCTGTAGGGGCCCGACCACTTTCAAGCCATAAAAATCTGGGCCATGTACAAGTTTTACATGACGTTTGTTATATGATTTACATAGCACGCATTTCCAGGGCTCCGCAATGGGCTTCAAGATACGAGATAGACCATTGGCTTGGCTCTCCCAATTATTTTGTAAGCTCGCCTACCTCTAGACATAAGGCAAAAAATGGTAAGAACTTGGTACAATATCTGGACATGTAGGTCAATGTATAACTAACAAGGGTGCCTATATATGTAGACCTAAGCTTTGTGCACAACAGAATAAGATCCATGGCTATATCAGTACTTGTCCGTGCAGTAATTTAACCTGAACAAACAGATTTGAAGAGATACAGCAAGGGCTACAAGTCATAACAACTATAATCAGAAAATCAAATAGGACTAATTAAAAAATTAAGGTAAATGATACAGGTCTATTTCTGTGTATTGTATGTTGTCTTAACAGATATCTTATAGTTATACAAGACGAGGCACCTATGAAGTAACAGATATAACTGTGGGTAAGCTTTACTTTAGAAGTACGCAAGGGGTTAAAAGCCCGGATCATATGGGAGAATGGGAGCGTTTTCGCTGAAGAATAAATTCTGGCAAATGTTAGGATAATTTTGGAGTAATGAAAGAGGTCTAGAATGAAAATGTATAAACTGACTAAATAAAAATAAGTCATTAGTATGTTTGTAATATACTTACAAATTGTGGTTAAATTTGATGTGTTGACGAACAGTCATGAGAAAACTGAAACCTACTCAGACATTGTTTTTGCGGTAGATGATGTTTTTGAGATGTTTTGGTATACTCGTATGGTTCTTAATGAGAAAGTCATTTACCTCTAGATTTGATGATCAAGTTGACGTACAAATATGTCCAAAGGAAAATATTTAAAATATGAAATTGTGTATATACTGTATATTGTTTGAATGATGCATACAAGAATATGGCCTTGTGTTTTTAAAAAAAGATTCATAACATTTTGGAATTTGCTAACAAACTTTTGTTTCTTTTTAAATGGACATACTCTACAGAAGAGATACGTTCTATAGAGCTTATTTTATTCTTTAGGATTCTGATGGACATATATATTTGTACAATAGTATACAGTGTTTTATTCATGGTTTAATGTGTATATATATATATATATATATATATATATATATATATATATATATATATATATATATATATATATATATATATATATATATATATATATATATATATATATATATATCTCTTGCTCCAAGTACCCACAGGCAAGGTCGCACACAGCAGCATGTGGCCGAAGGCATTTATTCGGGTAAAAGATAGCGCCATAGTCCAGCTTCTTTACAGTTCACATGTCGGGAGTAGTAGCCTGACGCGTTTCTGAGCTTTCGCTCTCATCAGAGGCACGACAAGGAGTTTGTGCTGCTTAAGACACGCCCCAGCAGTCGATTGATTAACACCATCCAATTGGCTTCTCGAGTGCACGCAATGAATGCTGGGTCTTATAGTCCAATGTCTAAAGTACAGGTTGATGCACATTAATCCAACTGTTGCATTTGAAGCCCTCCAATGGACCTCGGACTATGTGCTATCCATAAATCCCTCACACGCTGTTCCACAATAAGAGCTCGGCAGGACTCCGAGCCCTGTGGCCCCCTATGTTCGCGGGGTAGTGCGGTCCTTCGCGGCTGGGCTGCCGCGTATTACATCTTGCTCCAAGTACCCACAGGCAAGGTCGCACACAGCAGCATGTGGCCGAAGGCATTTATTCGGGTAAAAGATAGCGCCATAGTCCAGCTTCTTTACAGTTCACATGTCGGGAGTAGTAGCCTGACGCGTTTCTGAGCTTTTGCTCTCATCAGAGGCACGACAAGGAGTTTGTGCTGCTTAAGACACGCCCCAGCAGTCGATTGATTAACACCATCCAATTGGCTTCTCGAGTGCACGCAATGAATGCTGGGTCTTATAGTCCAATGTCTCAAGTACAGGTTGATGCACATTAATTCAACTGTTGCATTTGAAGCCCTCCAATGGGCCTCGAAATATGTGCTATCCATAAATCCCTCACACGCTGTTCCACAATAAGAGCTCGGCAGGACTCCGAGCCCTGTGGCCCCCTATGTTCGCGGGGTAGTGCGGTCCTTCGCGGCTGGGCTGCCGCGTATTACATCTTGCTCCAAGTACCCACAGGCAAGGTCGCACACAGCAGCATGTGGCCGAAGGCATTTATTCGGGTAAAAGATAGCGCCATAGTCCAGCTTCTTTACAGTTCACATGTCGGGAGTAGTAGCCTGACGCGTTTCTGAGCTTTTGCTCTCATCAGAGGCACGACAAGGAGTTTGTGCTGCTTAAGACACGCCCCAGCAGTCGATTGATTAACACCATCCAATTGGCTTCTCGAGTGCACGCAATGAATGCTGGGTCTTATAGTCCAATGTCTCAAGTACAGGTTGATGCACATTAATTCAACTGTTGCATTTGAAGCCCTCCAATGGGCCTCGAAATATGTGCTATCCATAAATCCCTCACACGCTGTTCCACAATAAGAGCTCGGCAGGACTCCGAGCCCTGTGGCCCCCTATGTTCGCGGGGTAGTGCGGTCCTTCGCGGCTGGGCTGCCGCGTATTACATCTTGCACCAAGTACCCACAGGCAAGGTCGCACACAGCAGCATGTGGCCGAAGGCATTTATTCGGGTAAAAGATAGCGCCATAGTCCAGCTTCTTTACAGTTCACATGTCGGGAGTAGTAGCCTGACACGTTTCTGAGCTTTCGCTCTCATCAGAGGCACGACAAGGAGTTTGTGCTGCTTAAGACACGCCCCAGCAGTGAGGGATTTATGGATAGCACATAGTCCGAGGCCCATTGGAGGGCTTCAAATGCAACAGTTGAATTAATGTGCATCAACCTGTACTTGAGACATTGGACTATAAGATCCAGCATTCATTGCGTGCACTCGAGAAGCCAATTGGATGGTGTTAATCAATCGACTGCTGGGGCGTGTCTTAAGCAGCACAAACTCCTTGTCGTGGGCGGCATCTTCGAATCCTACTTAAGCACGCATTGCCGACTTCCTACAGAAACGGCCTTTGAAAAAGCAAAAATGCGAAACGCGTCAGGCCGCATCTTGTGAGCTGCTGAGTCTCGGGGCATGGTTGTTCCTGGAGTGCCCCCTAAACACGTGGGGTAACCTGAGCTTAATCTATACCGCGGCAAGCCCTGCCGCGTGGGAGGCACCACTGCTTTTCCGAGCAGGCGGAGGAGCAACACCAGAATCAAGGCACGCCAGCACACATAGCCCATTCAGGGCAAGCATCAGTGACTGCTTGAACTCGGCACCCATCGAGGGTAAATTTGGGCTTAACTACGGATACCAGAAAGCAATGGGAACCTGCGGCCTATCAGAGGGCGGCATCTTCGAATCCTACTTAAGCACGCATTGCCGACTTCCTACAGAAACGGCCTTTGAAAAAGCAAAAATGCGAAACGCGTCAGGCCGCATCTTGTGAGCTGCTGAGTCTCGGGGCATGGTTGTTCCTGGAGTGCCCCCTAAACACGTGGGGTAACCTGAGCTATATATATATATAGCCACACACATGCACACAAAAAAGGAAGCAGGGAACTCTGGGTAGTTCGCAAGTTTAAGTGGAGACCAGCTTCTTCATATAGAGCACCTTACAACACCACCAACACTCTGAAGCTGCTCACCTCAAATGTCCTGTTTTCTAGCAGAGGTTATAAGCATAGGATGTGCACAGTGAGATCCACACTGAGCTAGAAATCGACAAAGCCTTTTGACATTTTTACAGCAAAGTATTTATTCACACTGCAATAAGTATCTTATTGGATGGAAAAGGCTAGTAGAATTAAGCCGGGAAGGGGTTACGTAGAGTGAGTAATTGTGGTGGCATAAATCAAATGCTGGAAGATGAAAGAAACAATTTAGGAGATACAGAAAATTACCAGAGTTGTACTGTACATAGGTGTGAAGAAATTATCAGCTCAGAAAGCAGGCTGTATAATGGCAACTATCCCTAAAAGAGGAGACAAGTTCGGGCCTTGAGGGAATGGAGATACTAAAGAAATTAGAGTCCTAATGCATTAACAGGCATGGGGGAGATCTAGTTGCATATGGTGCTTTATGTCCTGATGCAAATTAAGAGACCTCGAGTATATTACCACCTTGTCATACAAATCCCGATGTACCCGAGGCAGGTCCTTACCTTAAGACAGACAATATTTTCCATAACTGGGAAGGTGGCTGTTATTTCTCCGCACTGTGTATAGCCATTTCTTCTTTCCTATACCATGGCCCAGTCCGTTTACCAACTAAGACAGCCCTTCATTGAAGGCTTCAGCTGTACCTCATCTATCTAGAGAAAATGACAAGTACACTGTAAAGTTTGGATTTTCCCATACTGCAGGTCATGTATTCTCCATTTTCCTTTTCACTTCTATGTCTCAATGGGTGGATGTTGGCACTTCACAATAGGCTGCACTGAGCTCTACTAATTTGCTCTTGTTAGGGAAAGTGCTGCTACAAGGCCATGTCAGGTTTGCCCCATATCAAGAGGGCGTATCCCCATCTCCAGCTTCTTAATAATCCATGCAAAGACTGGAGGGGACCTGGGCAGTAGTGTGTTATTGAACCAGACATGATAGTATGTAGCCATATCTGACTGCTTGCCAATGGAGTTTCTATGGTCATTGCTGTAGCAGGACACTTGCCTCCATGTTGCTGCTTCTGGATTGCATGTTTTGCAGCATAAAGCCTTGCTACTCTACACGTGGAAGTCCACAAAGGCTTCAGAAGGCCTACTCAGTCTGTCTCATCAGGTCTGGCAGTGGTACAAGTACCTGTTGCCTGGCTGTCATATGTCCTCCTTTGGAGTAGAAATATCACCTTTTATGGTACATTGAAATGATAAAAGAGCAATTTGAAGTGCTCTATAAGACAAATCACGTAGTGCTCTGTGCAGTTGTTTCTAAAGCTAAGCTATAGGAATTACATGGGAGACCACAATGTTGGAAGTTGAGATTTACATAGTTGCTTGTTTCTGCCCTGCGTTCAATGTGATAGATTATTTTTTGGTTCAGATTCTGAGGAAGTCTGTCTCCATATTTCTCTGTGAAATCCCAGACTTAGTAGAATGTGTTTGGTACTGTAGGAGTTGCTCTTCATCTCTATTCTGGTTTAGGAGGCTCAATTGCACAGTAAGCATTTTTCAGCTATTTTTTTTTCTCATTTCTTATTCTTTCTTTTTATACTCTGTGTGGTGATTTTTAGTGCTAATCAGATGAGTCCCTGCTATGATGGAAACACAACGCTCTTCTGTACCCTGGTGATTTTGCTGGCACTGGTGTGTGCAGCCCTCATAGCTTTTATTTAGGGTGCCTGTGGGCACCAGTCTCTTTCCAATCTTTGGGGATTGTAGGCTATGAGTCTTGAATTTCATGATTTGGATAACGGTGGCCTGGATCCAGCAAGCTCTGTGGGTAGGCATCTAGCACATACGCTGTGCTTGGATGAGAGAGATGTTCCTGTGGCTATTATCTATAACTCTAGTAGAACTGTGCTTTTGTGGACACAGCTGCTAAGAAAGGGGCCAGGAGTCATGGGATCCACCTGGCTCTTTGGGATTCTGCATACCTCCCTGATATGTGTCAAGGATTGATTTTGTGTTGCATCTCTTTGTTTAGTCCTGCAGAGTGGCCTTGCTGTCAGTTCTCCAATCCTGGGTGACTTCCACAAATAGTGTGAGATCATTTTGACTGGGCAGGCAAGGGATGGTTGTTTCCATTCCAGCATCTCTGGGACTCCTTGTATGTTTGGTGGTTCTGTCTTTCACAACCACTTATACTTCTACTGGGGTTGTTTTTTATATTGTTGTCCGTGACACTTCTGAGGTGTGGTCTGCTTCCCTGTTTGTGACCTGGGTGTATCATATCTTTACATCTGTTGTTGCTACTGGTCTTTTCTGCCCCCTTCAGCCTATCAGGGAATGGTATTAATGGTGGTTCTTCTTGGTCTACACTTTGTGTTGGCTTTCCAGGGTTCAGACAGTGGTCTATAAGTCATAGGTCTAGGTCCCTCTGTGATAGTAGCACTGTTTTCAGTTCCCCAGGTGTACCCTTGGGGTTATGGGGATTTGGTCAATTTTCCGTGCGTTTCTACACAAATGTTCCAGACAGCCCTTCATGGTTACAGCTCCAGCCTCTGCTGGCTTTCCAGCAGCTTCCCTGTGGTGTCTGCTTCTGGGTGTGCCTTTGTGGTAGCTCTTTTCCAATCTAGGTTTACAAATCTGCTCAACTAAACACCTCCCCTGGGTCCGGTCCCTCTTCCAAGTTTGGATCCTGTGTGATGAGTTCCACCTCCCTGGGTCCCAGGTTCCCCTCTTTCCCTGGCTCTCATGCCTACACCCTTGTGCCCCAGACAAGCAGTGTCTTCGTGATCTCTCTTTTGGGCATTGGATTGTGCTCCTTTGATGTATTCAACATGGGCCACCAGTTGGGAGCATGCTGTTGATCCAGCCCGGGAGACTGAGTTCTTGGTGGTCCACGAATTGTTTAGGTCTTTCCTTTGTCTGGGTTGCTTTTCCTCTTGGCCCAGGGATTCAGCCTTGTGGTTCTCACTGCCCTTCGGGTCGTCAGGATTCCTTCAAGGTAGTACCTGCTTCCTTCTTGGTAGAGGCTGGGATAGTTTCCGTACTCTAGCTCATGGATCCATTTCTATTACACTGGCCTTTCTAATCACATTTTATCAGGGTATTTGGTTGGCCCAAAATGCCAGCCATCTTGTCTTTAGTTTGTCCTCAATGGTATCCAGAGGAGCATTGTGCCCTCCTGAGTGATGGCACTTGGTAGCCCTTGCTTGGGATTGACACACTGCTGGTTAGTTGTTGTTCTTGTTGCCCTCTCTGCGACTGATTTTCCAGACGGACTTGCTAGTTCTAGTTAGGCGTTTGGTTATACGTATGTCCTATACTGCTGTTTCAGTAGGTCTACAGCATTCCTGTGTTCTTCTGTTTTTCAGTACCAGGAGTCAGGTGCCAGTTTAGCATCACCTCATGTAGGTAAAGACAATGAAGACAGATAAGGTAGTAATATCCTGATGACTTTTTGGGAATACTTATTACTTCAAGTACTAGTTGGTAGTTAGTGATTATGACATTTCTACGTAGTGTCCAAAACCAGCCATGAGCTAGCATGAGTTATCTAAGCTAGAGAAGGCAAGATATTTTACAGGGTGAGGGGAATTTAGGTAAATTTCAGTTAAAACAAAGTTGGAGGTAATATATCGCAGGTATAGAAGAGGTGGGAAAGAGGGGGCTAAGATTAGTAATATTACCCAGTATATTTTTAAGACTGCTGCAAGAGCCTATAACGGTATGGGTCAAGGTCAATAGGGCAAGTATGTTTAACATTCAAGTAAAGTATGTTAATTAAACATAAATGCAGATTGCACTGCTTTGTTCCAGAGTGATAAGGCTAGGCGTTTGAGAAAGAGGTGCACTACTAGCTGGATCAAACATACCAATTGGGAAAGTCTATTTCATATTCATCTGGTTGATGTCTCATATTTAGATTTTTACAAGGGATTTCATTACAAGATCGGAGGCTACATTATGCATTATCTTTTAATGCAGTCACATGCAGCCGCACTACATCACAAAGTAAAACAGTTCTAGAATGGAACAGTCAGATAGTATAAAAGGCATGAGCACCAAACAGACTGCCTCTTTTAAATGCGGCTCTCAAGCAGTTAAGTTCCTTTACCATTTGGCCTTTACTATTTGTCTTCGGGCGGACCCACCCAGGGCATTTATGTGTGTCTGTTTCCTTTCCCCAGCGCAATCGGAGATCGCGCTGCATTTTCCCTCTCTCCCTTTCTCACGGACATGTGAGAAACGCTTTTGTCCTAATTCCCGATGTCCCATTTGGCCTCGCTTCACTTCCCTCGAGGCCTCTGATCGCCTCCTTCATTGCGATCCGCATTTTGAGGAATGCACCTTGGCATTGGGAGCGCTACGTCCTTCTGTTGCCATGGATCTTTCTTCTCATTCCTCCCGGCTGCAGCTGATCTTGAGCACTTTGACAGTTGCTCTGCGCTATTCAGCTGCTGCCGGAGATTGCTTTTTAGATGCTTCGTCCTTCTTTAGATTTGCCAACACCCTTGCACTCAGCATAAAAATAATAAAAAAGGGAGATAATTATTACTTCTTCTTTTGGGTATTTATTTGTCTTGCATAAAAAAAGGGGCACATTACTGCTTAGTTTAACCTGACTTCTCCTAACTCTACTATCCTGCGCCTAATATGTCAGATATTCATCCTGATGATGCTGTGGCCAGCTCCCCTAACTTTAACGATGAATTTTTTAAGAAGTTTATTCATAAAGAGATGAGGTCTTTTTGTGGAAATAACCTCTTTAAGGTTGTCCAACATATAAGACCCCTACCCTTTGAACAGGACGTCCTTTCTGAGGGCTCTGCTGCCCATAACAATACACCTATTAACAAGGGGAAAAGAGTTAAGAAATCTAAGAACACCAAGCCTAATCCCCTGAGCACTATGTCCTAACACTTCAACTGATTTGGGAGGTCGTAGCACCTCAAACCATGTGGGAGGTCCTCACACATCGAATAGATCAGGTGTCCATGGTGGCACAAACTATCCTGGAGTCCCTAACGGCACAACTCATATGGGTGTCCTTAGCAGCACACACTATCGAAGTGATCATAACAATACTGAAATTGATACGGAGGATGAGGATAGATCCAATAACTTTTGTGATAGGTGGCGAGGACTTTGATTTTATTAGTCAACCTACTGAGGAAGAAACGCCGTCCTCCTCTAAGAGTGTTATCCTTAACCCGTTAGGCGAGGAGATGTTCTCAATCCTTAACATCTCTCATCCCAGAAGCTCTGAATTGTTTCCCCAAGACCATGTAGCGAGATTTATTGAAAGATTGCTCAGAAACGCTCAGGCGAGAGAAACTCGTAGTATCCTCAGAGCACAAATGTTCTAGACCTGCAATTCAAGATAAGGTCTGTCAAACTCCCAACCTTGACCCCGACTTGATGCAGCTCCTGTTCAAGCTTGGAAGAGACCCCAGGAAAGGTATGGAAGGGTCTCTTAAGGGCTGTCAAGACTGGCTTCTTGACGTCCTGGGGCCCTTGGCCAGAATTTTACAGATGGCGGAAGAGTGCCATAATAATGGCACTCCTCTCGATACTCAACTCGTCAGAGGTTGGAGCCAAAGGGCCATGGTACTCCGTGGCAACGCAAATGCTAGCCTTAACATTGAGAGAAGGAGAGTCATACTTACAAAGATTAACCCAAAACTGGGCAACATGGCCAAAAAGGAACACTCCTAAAATCCCAAGGGCCTCCTCTTTGGTGAGGATATGATTAAGTCTATTGGCAGATACGTATCTACCTTTACCGCCCTCGATAAAGCACAATCTAACATGAGGCACGTTTTTAATCCTAACCTTTTTGGAAGGGCTGGAAGAAGGGGCCTTTCTTCCGGCCGATCCAGGCAAAGGCCCTTCGGTAGATTCAGAGGTTCTGGTAGAGGCTTTTCCCATCCAACCCTTAATTCTACCAACAGAGAGGGAGAGGCTCTCATGACAGAGGATTCAGATCCCGTGGACTACCCAACAACACCAATCTTCAAAGTAAGTACTTTACTTCTTCCTTCTTCCCCGCCAAAGGTAGGGGGCAGAATGCTATTATTTTATCACATTTGGAAAACGTTAACTCGAGATCCCTGGGTTTTGGAAACTGTCTGAGGTATAAAGATAGATTTTGTCCATCCCCCTACTCAAACGTCTCTCCCGAGAGTACCAACCCTATCAAAGGATCAACAAGAAATTGTGGAAGAGGAAATAGCCTCCATTCTTCAAAAAGGGGCAATAATAGAGGTTCCATGGAGTTTAAAGAGATTTGAAAGCACACTCTTGTCCAAATAAAATAGAGAAAGTTGGAGACCCGTCATAAATCTACGCAAATTAAACAAATACTTAGTCTACAGACACTTCAAAATGGAATAAACAACAATCGGTGTACAGAGTTCCCCCAGGAGAGCTTAAGAATTTTAGCTCAACCAGTATTCTCTCTCACTCAATTTAGACAAGGGGTGAAGTGAGGGTCTAGAGTGTATGGTGTAGAACACGCGGGACATCTATGGGCTCGACCTTTGCGCCGAGCCTGGCCTGCATCTACATGGCATCATTTGAGGAAAGATGCATCTACCCCCCAGACCACAACCCGTTCCGTGAGAACCTCACGTGCTGGCGTCGATACATTGACGATATTTTGGTGTTCTGGAAGGGGGACCGGATGACCTGTGAGGCGTTCTGCACTTGGATAAACCAACAAGACCCGTTTCTCAAATTCACGGGCACTATTTCAAGTGAACACATCCCCTATCTGGACCTTACCATAGTACTGGAACCCACGACGATTAGCACCACCCTCTATAAAAAGGAGACGGACAGGAACAGTTTGTTACCTTACAGTAGCCACCATACGAAATCCCTGAGGGATAATCTACCATTTGGTCAATTTCTCCGCCTCCGGAGAAACTGTAGCTCAACCAATGACTATAAACGACAAGCACGCTCCCTCCAAACCAAACTCCTGGACCGGGGTTATCCTACCCGCCTCTTGAAAGACTCTACCAAAAGAGCCCTCAATAACAATAGAGAGGCCCTACTTGAGGTGCATCCCAAGGTACCAGACGACAAGATCACCTGTGTTACCTCATTCACCAGAAACTCCGCATTTATCAAAAAAACTGTCAACACTCACTGGGGTATTCTTAACTCCGCGGGGATGGAGCTACCACGTCCACGTTTTGCTTTTAAAAGGACGGCAAACCTTAAAGACACTCTTATCCATACCCGCCCCAAGAAAACCTCCGTTCAAGCTGCCAAGACACTTTGGGACTTGCCTCCTGTTACTGGACATTATCGTTGTGGTACGTGTGTCGTATGTCCACAGACTATCCAGGGCAAGACCATTATACTTAATAACAATTTTACATGGACTTACAGCAAACATACGAATTGCAACAGCTCCAGGTGCATATATGCCTTGATCTGCCCCTGTACATTGTTATACATCGGGATGACCATGCGCCCTGTCAAGCAAAGGATAATGGAGCATAACAGCAACATTCGTTGTCATAAATCTCACACTAAACTTTATGACCACTGCAAGGATAAGAACCACCCTCCAGAAAGCATTCGATGGACTGTTATTGAGTCACTACCACACCTCAATCAACAAGCACTCTTCAAGCATGAACAAAGATGGATACATCGATTGCGGTGCGAAACGTTGGGATTAAATGACGGGGTGCCCTGGACTACACTCGCCAGATAGTCATGACTCTGGACACGTTGTCCACTTTTACATGCCTGTGTATGCCTTGTCAAGACACCTCAGTCCATTCCAAGATGGCGCCCGCCCTACTATGCCCGGCCTGCGCTGTCCTTTTACGGACCCCTCTTCTCTTTTCACCCTTGCGTGCCGTCTCTTAGCAACTGGACGGACGCACCCTCGCAACGCGCGCGCCTCTCCCTCATTTAACCCGGAAACTGTCTGACTACCGTGCCGGCTGTCCAGATTATTGGTTTCCAGTGGGAGGGGTAGGTGCAGAGAAGCCTGCCTGCAGCGACGTTTGAGGTAAGGCGTTGGGCCGTAACTCCGCTCGCGGACTGCGATGACACGCAGTCTTCCTCATACTCTGATCTCGGCAGCCCGGATTGGCTTTACTTTTCCCTTATTCCCCCGCGGGCTGTTATCCTCTTCTTCCCCTCCAGGATCTCCTCACTCGCTGCCGGACCCACCTGGACAGCTCGTGAGGTTTCCAAGAGGAAACAGTAAGGGTAAGTGCACCGCCGCTTTAAAATACGATTCGACCCACGCTACAAGGCTGTAAAGGGCTTCTGCCCTTGGTCCCCCGCCTCCCTTACGATCGGAGTCGGTTATACATGCACCCTCAACGCGCGCTGGTTTAGACGACCACTTTACCAGCGTACGAAGTGATAATTTTACAGAGTGTCAAACTACGATTTTTTGGTTTTTTCTGTGTGGCATTTTCACTGTTTAAAGCTTAAAATTCGAGACTACTACGTTTTGAAGACTGGTGTCACACGTCGCCTCATTACCCCGAGGTGTATGATTAACACCCTTCTTGCCACGTGATGACCTACTCCACTATGTATGCTGCAGAGTCGAGTTAACGGCATGGTTTATGCATACTAGTCTTAGCAAACCAGCACGACAGCATAACTGAGTGCGAGTACCTCACACGCACTCAATTGATTGAAATCTGACTCTCTCTCTCTCACAATAGCACCTGATGCTGTCAATTCTTAGACAGGGTCACCCACTGGGCACGCATGTTCTGATATTGTGAACATAGGCACGAATAAGATGTCACTAAAAAGACAGAGTAATGGTGCCATCATTTGTGTCTATATTGTTGTCTCTTTTCATTCTTTTTCAGTTCCCAGGAGGTCCCCTGTGTGGAACCATTTCGGTACGACACTTTCACAGGTCGTATACTGGTGTCCTCCTAAATTTAGAGGATCCGAGCAATTTATGAGCACCCAGGTCCTGATGAATCGCCCTTAGGGCGTGAAACATGTTGACCGTTTTTTGCACTTCAAGGGTCGAGTAAGGGTTGGTCTCATTGCTTACCACCCCTTAGTACCCCTGTAACTTTTAATTGAAGCAGGAAGCCTGACTATTAAAATAATCACCAACAGGACTTCACTGACTTCTTTTAACTTCACCACCATGCTCACGATTGCACTCCCTTAGGCCCCTCACACACACACACCCGCTGGCCCAGAATAGAAGATCTCCACCAAAAGTGCAGCTCCCATCGCTGCCCGACGGGCATTGCACCGCCAGCCTGCCGAAGGAGCAGGATACCGATGATGACGCTGGACGACTATCGGCTGGGGCTACAGTTGTAGTCCTGTCGGTAGCCTGTGTGAGGTATCCTTACATTCTGGAATATGGGTCTACACCATACACTCTAGACCCTCACTTCACCCCTTGTCTAAATTGAGTGAGAGAGAATACTGGTTGAGCTAAAATTCTTAAGCTCTCCTGGGGGAACTCTGTACACCGATTGTTGTTTATTGTGTTTCAGGACAAGTACATTGGACCCCACTAAAAATCGTCCTCCCCTCTTCCCCTTGTTTGATATCAACTTCAAAATGGAAGGCATTCACCTTCTGAGGAACCTTCTTCTAGAAGCAGACTGGTTAGTCAAATTAGTTTTGAAAGATGCTTACTTTACCATTCCAATGGCCAAAGAACACCAACCCTTCCTGCAACTCGCTTGGAACAACCATCTCTTTCAATTTCAAGCTCTTCCCTTCGGTCTCTCTTCTGCCCCCTGGTGTTTCACCAAAATTATGAGAGCTATCGCCTCCCTCCTGAGGGAGAGAGGGATTCGCTTAGTAAAATATTTGGACGACATTCTCACCATGTCCTAACATTATTCACAGATCCTGCAAGACCTGAAGGTTGCAATGGATCTCATAGAGAGTCTAGGCTTCATTATAAACCGAGAGAAATCAAATCCTTACCCATTCTGGATCCCTGGAGTTAATCTGTTTTACCATAGACACCTCAAAAGGTTTTCTTACTTCCCCCAAAGAAAATATCCAAAATTTGGAAATAGATCAGGTTTGTTCTGAAACAGGATTCTCTAACTCTAAGGGAGTTAGCCAGACGTTCGGGCCGTCTTTCGTCTTATATTCAAGCCATCTTCCCAGGGCCTCTGAATTACCGAGCTCAAGATAAAAGCAAAAGCTCTGAGATCTGTCCTCTGGAATGGGGATCACTTTAACCCTAAATCAGGACGCCAGGTTGGATCTGTCCTGGTGGCTGGAGAATTTGGATGCCTGGAATGGCAAAGCAATCTTTGGGTCAACTCCAGAATTCGTTTTGGAGTCAGACGCGCCTTCATGGTTGGGGTGCTCGCCTTCTCTATCAGAACACAGGTGGCGTTTGGTCTCTAGCAGAAACCTCTCACCACAAACTATTTAGAACGTACGGCAGGTTTATACACTCTAATGAGATTCAGACACTCTCTTCAGGGGAGATCAGTCATCCTCAAGATGGACAACATCTCTGCTGTGGCCTATTTCAACCGTTTAGGTGGGACCAAATCAGCAGACCTCTCGAATTTAGCCAAGAGGCTCTAGATGTTTTGTTAACAGCACAAGATTGGTCTAAGGGCGGAATTTCTCCCGGGGAAGTCAAACATTTCCGCAGATTGGAATTTTAGATTTCTCTTAGACTTCAGCGATTGGAAACTCAACATGAATGTCTTAAAAACTCTGAATCGAATCTGGGGTCCTCTGGACGTGGATTTTTTTGCCAGCAGACTGACTTACCAATTAGAGAAATACTTCAGTTGGATGCCAGATCCGGGCACTCTTGCAGTGGACGCCTTCCTTCAGTGTTGGTTAGACCTCCGGGGTTACGCATTTCCTCCCTTTGCTATGATTTAAAGGGTTCTGCAGAAGGTGAGACAAGACCAATGTTCTCTCATCCTAATAACCCTCTTTTGGCCATCTCAGGCCTGGTACCCGACCAACCTAGAGTTAGCTTGCAGCATCCCTTTCTTAATTCCAGCAGTCAGGGGTCTGGTTTCAAACGCAGACGGAGAAGATCAACATCTAGTTCATTCCGGGATTTTGAACCTTCTAGCCTGGAAAGTGTCAGGAAATCCAATTAATTGTCTGGCCTTTCGTCATAAGATGCAACTCTCCTCAGAGATTCTTGGGCCCCTGGAACACACTATAGGTACAACAACATGTGGAGAAAATGGTTTCGTTGGTGCCTGGAGAGTGACTTGGATTCTGTGGAGGCTCCTATTGTACACATACTTAATTTTCTGGTTGAACAATTTGATTGGGGTCTTTCTTCTAGATCCATCAATTGTTATAGTTCGGCCATTTCTGCTGGTCATTCTCTTATCAACGGTAAGACTGTAGGTAAAAATGTTATTGTTTGTAGAGTCATAAAGAGTATCAGGTTGAAGAGGACTCCTAGATCTAAATACCAATCCATGTGGGACGTTAAGGCTATTTTAGACCTTTTTTCAAGTTGGCCTGATAACTCTTTACCCAATAGGAAATGTCTTTCCATTAAACTTGCAACTCTTTTGTGCTTAATTTCATCTTGCAGAGTTTCTGATATCAAATGTCTTGATATTTCAAATAGATCTTATGATAGGTTGGGTGTTAAATTTGAAATTGTAAGAAGAACCAAAACTATGCCAGATTCTATTTTTTATCCTCACGTTGACCTGTGTAAGAAACTCTGTGTTGTAGATTGTATGAAAGAATATGATAATAGAATGAGAGACCTTCGTCCTCTTGATGCAAAGCAACTACTTGTTTCCTTTGTCAAACCCATTAGCTCTACCTCCATAGCCAGATGGGTCAAGTCCGCTATGAGCCTAGCCGGCGTTGACTTATCTAAATTCAAAGCCCACTCTGTTAGAGGTGCTATGGCCAGTAAATCTTTCTGGTCTGGTATTAAGTCGTTTGATATTCTCAAAGCAGTGCACTGGTCTAATGCATCCACATTTGCCCAACATTATTGTAAACCAATTGAGCACATGTCTGATGTTATTCTTCACGGCTACCAACCTGCATAATGTAGCCTCCGGTCTTGTAATGAAATTGCGATTCTCCTATTAACCTTAATGACCAGACAATCTGGATTTTATTAAAGACACGGAGGCTAACATTATCCCACCCGTCCCTTTCCTTGGACGGATTATTCTTTTACTTAATTATTGAATGGCTTATTCAGATTGTTTTTTTTATTATACTGCCTATACTTTTTACTCTATTGCTGTATTTTTCCAATTGGTGTATTTCTTTATTTCATCGATACTCTCCGGTCCCTCCTTCTTATTCAGATAACTCCACTTAATGGATTCTTTGCCTCATCCTTGTTTCTTCTCTTGTTCTCCTCTTCCGGATTTTTAAGATGAAGATGAAGTTCTGTTTTTTCTTGGAACTTTTAGTTATTTCTCCACATTTAAAAGAGGCAGTCTGTTTGGTGCTCATGCCTTTTATACTATCTGACTGTTCCATTCTAGAACTGATTGACTTTGTGATGTAGTGCAGCTGCTTGTGACTGCATTAAAAGATAATGCATAATGTTAGCATCCGTGTCTTTAATGACATCCAGATTCTCTAGTCATGTTAATAGGAGAATCGCAATTGCGGAAAGAGTACCAATTAGCGTACATCTAATGGAGGGTAATCATTTCTTTAACCTGTTTTTGAAGTATTCAACACAACTACACAATTGTAATCAAATGGGATGGTCAGACTATACCACCTCTTGGAATGGATGCACTGTGACATGACATTTGAGGAGTCAAAATTCATATGTGAAGACTGAGGGCCAAACTCTCAAAGACACATCCATTAGGAAGACAATACAAGAGTCTTTTCTATATTTAATTAAAAAGGATGTTTAGGTTAAAAAGCAAGGGCGGGCTATTATTCATTAGAAGTAAGCACAACAAACGAAGCGCAAATATGTTAATGAGTCAGCTAGATTTTACAAGTACAATGTAGGATAACCTGAAAAACAACTGGAGAAGGACAGCACATGATGCCATAAAAACTATAACAAGGAAAGAAAAGCCTGGGCACACGAAGAGGGAGATAAAAGGAAACCTACATACTTGTAATCCTAATTATCCTTAAGAAATGTGTTACTTACCTGTAACTGCAGTTATCCAGAATTGGTATCTTTCATAGATTCACATGCCTGAATCATTCCCTGTCATCGGGATGGGAGTCCCCGGTACATAAATAAAGTAATGTCCCATTAGACATACATAGTAATAGGCCAAAGGCCTCACATTAGTAACATATCCAGATCCTTTTGTAATAAGGATTAAACTCTAGAGAGCAACCTATCATCTGCCACCACCCTCTGGAACCTTCCTGGAAGGAGCTCTAGTCCCTCAGATTTTCGTAAGCACAGTGCTACATAGAGAAACAACTGACAGTACTAGGTGAGCCCTTCCAAGGGAGGCGGGTGGGTTGCATGTGAATCTATGAAAGATACCAATACTGGATAACTGCAGTTACAGGTACGTAACGCATTTCTTATCCAGTATTAGGGTATCTTTCATGGATTCACATGCCTGAATCAGAGTAGAAAGCAATGATATGCACATTTCCTTTTGCATATAGAACCTTAAGCAATAGTGAACAAATACATACATATACGAGCAGAAACTGACCATGTAATAAATCGTTTGGATTGAGATTCACGGAGTCAGTGCCTTCTTTGATTGGAAGTTTGGTGTGGTAAACTATATATATATATATTTTTTTAATTTTTTTTTTTTTTTTTTAAGCGAAACGCGTCTGTTAAGGTTGAGGGGGTTGCAATAAAATTTACAAAACCGGAGACCTGTGTGCTGGCCTGTTTTCAGCCTTACTGGAGTGAAAGTGTTATATATATATATACTGGCTCTGTGAGAATTTTTTATTACAATGTAGGAATGCTGTTTTTGTTCTGTGATATGCACTAACACTTTGGAATAATGTTTCTGTTTGTGCAATTTGAGTGAAATGTTTACATTTGTGAAGTACTGTTTTTTGAGGTAATGGCACTTGCACTTTTATAATGAGACCAAGAAATTCCTGAAATGATGTGTAGTAATATATCATAGGAGGATGGTGTGTAGATATGAATTACTGTGAGAAACACAGGAATATTTGCACTTTATTTGAGATATTGAGTACTCCTCAAGCACTAGCACTTTCTATTTTCCATGTGCAATATCAAGTCAATTTGTTTACAGTATATATCTGTCTGTCGACTAATGCACTTGCACTTTATGTCTTTAATAAGGTAGAACCGTTTGACAGCATTAACATTAGTATAATTCCCACAAGTTGAAGTGACACAAACTTGATAGTCAGAGCCAGGATGAATTCACATGAGACTGGACTGTGTTGAACTAAAATGCAGCGAGATATTCTGGCAATATAAATGGTTAAAAACAAACTTTTCTCGCATCAAAGAAAGGGTTACGCTCTATTGAAACAGGCACTTGCCTTATTTTAAATGCGCATTTTTTTGCACAAAGGAGCTAATATGTTTCTGATGAATGAAATATGCACTTGCACTTTAAAAATTGGGAAGGTTTCATTTAAGAGATAATGATATATGTATATATCTCTTTTATTTTGAGCGTTTTTCAATTATTCCCTTATAAATGCTTTGATTTGCGAGGTCCTGCAATATGATATTCACTTTAATATCTATGTATTTGGAAAATGCTAAAATGGCCGCTGTGTTTGCTCTAACAGTGTTTCGTTGTGAGTCATTTTGCTGTTTTTATCACCTTGTGTGTGTGTGAAAAGGAAGGCTCAGACCAACGCAAAAACATCGTGATCAAAGGAGCTTGACTCCCGAAACGCGTTGATGGTATATTGCTTAAATAAATAAGCTTTTGATAAAACCCTGCTCGTGAGTGCCTGGATGTTTTCAGTGACGAAGACTGTTGAAACTGGGATCTTATTATATATAATATATATATATATATATATACACATATACATATACATATATATATATATATATATACACATACATACATCACAGCAGTAAACTGCAAAGTCTGGCAAAAGGTATAACAGTGATAGGGAAATGTGCGTGGAAAAATATGAGAAAGGTTGGAAGGAAGGAAGGCTCACCTCTATTGAAATAGATGACGCAACACCGCCTGTCCCACCACAGCATACTTCGTGAGTTCTGTATCCAATCAGTAATGTTTGGTAAATGCATGCGACGTCTTCCATGTTGCCGCTCTGCAAATATCCATGATGGGCACACCTACAAATAGTGCAGTCAAAGTAGAGACTGCCCTAGTGGAATGGGCACGTATCCGTGATTGTAAAGGCTGACCAGCCTGCTGGTGACAGCAGACTATGGCACCAGAGATCCATCTGGAAGTGCTTTGCTTTGTGAGTGGGAAACCCTTCCTGGGTAAGCTGTAACCTACAAAAAGTTGGTTAGATTTGCGTAAAGTATTTGTTCTCTCAAGGTAGAATTTAAGGCAGCGTTTCAGATCCAGAGAATGGAGAGCTCTTTCCGGTGCCGTTTGAGGATTTGGAAAGAAAGTTTTCAAGACAATACGCTCATTTAAATGAAAGTCCAATGGTACTTTGGGAATGCATTTTGGGTTAGTCTGAACAATTACCCTGTCATTTTTAAATTGTAGAAAGGGACCTTGAATCGTGAAAGCATGAAGGTCACTAACTCGCCTTGCAGATGCAAGGGCTAAAAGGAGCGCAGTTTTCCAAGATAGGAACTTTAGGTCAGCTCTGTGTATGGGCTCAAAAGGGTGCTTCATCAGCTGAGCAAGTACTGTGTTTATTTGCCATGTTAGAGGTGGCAACTTTACAGAAGGAAAAGTCCGAAACAGGCGTTTGAGAAACGGTTTTATTAATCTGTTTGTCCAAAGAAAAGGTCCATTATAAGATATCCTGAAACAGGATATTGCTGCCAGGTGTACTTTGATGGAAGCGTGGGCGAGTCCCAAAGTAGCCAAATGAAGGAGGTATGGTAATATCACTTCGGGAGAGGACGTGAAAGGATGCACTCCAGCCGACTTGCACCAGATACAGAATCTCTTCCAATTAAAGGAATAAGTCTTGTTTGTGCTATCTGCTCGAGCACGGGAAAGGCATTCCGGAGAAATGTTCAAATCCTGAAACTCGCGGAACTCAGGAGCCAGGCCGACAATTAGGGAGAAGCTGGGTCCGTGTGCTGGACTTGTCCTTGGTTCATTGTGAGGAAAGATGGAAACCGTGGCAATGGAATTGGTGTTTTCCGGGAGAGGAGATGAAGCTATGTGAACCAGTGTGGGTGAGGCCAGCTGGGGCTATTAGAATCAGAGTGCAAGATTCTGCCTTCATCTTCCTGAGGATCCTGGGGATCAGTGGAATCAGCGGAAAGGCGTAGGCGAATACGCCGAACCATGCTATTGAAAATGCATTCCCCAGAGATCCCTGTTGGGGATGCCAACTTGTGAAGTGTCAGCATTTGGCATTTTGTCGTGTGGCGAAAAGATCCAACAGGGGTTTGCCCCACAGAGAGAAGACGCTGTCGAGAGTGTGCAGGTCTAACTCCCACTGATGGCAGGTGGTTTGCATTCTGCTTAGTGAGTCTGCCAACGCATTGTCCTTTCCTGAACGTATTCCCCTCATAGGGAAACTTTGTTCTGAAGAAACCAGTGCCAGATATTTTTTGATTCTTGAGTGAGAGAAAACGTGTCCCTACTGCTTGTTCAGGTAGTGCATTGTCGTAGTGTTGTCCATCCTGACAAGCACTTGCGAACCTTTTATTCTGGGAAGGAAAGCCAGGAGGGCTAGGTAGACATCGCTGAGTTCTAGGAGGTTTATGTGTAGTCTTTACTCGGAAGGTGACCACTTCCCGCTGATCTGAAGCTCCTGAAGAAAGGCTCCCCAACCTTCCAGAGACGCATCCGTAGTTATAACCTGAGGAGATGCTCGAGTCAGGAAGGGTAGGCCTCGGGACAGATTGTGTGGCAGAATCCACCATTCGAGAGCGGCGACCATCTGAGGAGTCACCTGTATGGTGTCACCGAAGGATCCACTGATTTGAATCCATTGTGTAGAGAGAGACCCTTGAAGAGGATGCACGTGGAGACGACAGTATGGAACCAGGGGGATGCAGGAAGACATCATTCAGAGGAGAGATTTGAAGAGGCGCAATGAAAGACTTTCTTATGCGCACGCGTTCTGCTAATCGTAGGAGTTTGTTGCCGCCCCTGCAATGGATAAGCTTTCTTTAGGACCGTATCTAGGACAGCTCCAGAAATGCTATCCTCTGAGAAGGCTGTAAAACTGACTTGTCCGGGTGAGGGTAAGACCCAATCTTTTGAAAAGCTGTAGACAAACTTTAGAAGATCATCTTGCGCTGTTGAGGGAGGGTGCCTTGACGAGCCAGTCGTCGAGATATGGAAAGATTTGGTGATGCTGTTGCCTGAGAAATGCAGCCACAGGCGCAAGGAATCTTGTGAAAATACGTGGGGCTGACTTGGGCCCGAAAGGCTTGACTCGGAATTGGTAATGCCTGCCCGCTACAGCAAACCTTAGATATTTTTTGTGCCTTTTGGAAATCGGAATATGAAAATAGGCATCCTGGAAGTCCAGGTCTTGGTTTGTATTTCACGTCGGAATGTTATTGCCTTAAGCCAACCTTGGCGCCGTAGAACTGCCACACCAGCCAGTTGGTGGAAACCAGTTGAAGTAATGTCCATAGCGCAATCTATTTCAGAAGCCGACCATTCACCCTACAGAAGCTCCTTCCTTGCTTTGTCTTTGGATTCTTGCGGCAAGGAGTCCAAATATGGTGCTATATCTTACCACATTTGTCTGTTGTAGCGTCCCAAGAGCGCCAGTGAGTTAGACACTCGTACTGTTAGCGCGGACATAGAGGAAAACCGCTTATCTATATTGTCCAGGTGCCTGCCCTCCTTATACGGGGGAGCTGAAAGTGTGACAGAAGGGTTTTCAGATCTGCGTTGCGCTGCCTGAGTGATCACAGAATCAGGCTTTGGATGCCCAATGAGACAGGCTGAAGCGTCGTCTGGAGCCCTATATTTCTTGACCAACGTTGGCAGAACTGGAGGGACTGTAGAGGGATTTTGCATGATCTTGATGCCCTGATCCCAAATATAGTCGATGATGAGCATCGACCGAACACACTTTTTATAAGGTTCCTTGAAATCGTAAAGGAAACAGTCCTGCTGGTGAGAGGGCATAGGTAGTTTGAATCGTTGGGCAGCTCTCTCTAGGAGATTATGAAAACCTCCTATATCCTCAGGAGGTGAGTCCGCCTGAGGAGGTAAAAACGATTCAGCAAGAGGGATAACACAGTCATCCCATTCGTCATGGTGTGACTGTGTATCCTGAAGCTCACCCTCTTCCTGTCCATCATCATCATCGCCCGTAGATGGAAGAGGTGGCACAGGCAACTCAATGGGAACAGGTGGTGGAGGTGGTACGTGCACTCTCTGTGGCGGTGACAACACTGAAGCAGGAGACGGCGCAGAGGTAGGGAACCTCTTCATGTAGTCCGAGATAATAAATTGCAGATCCAAGACCAAGACTGAAAGCAGACAAACCATCTGTTGTTGTTGCTGATGAGTGTCCTCATGATAATACTCCTGCTCTTCCATATCCTGATTGTCATGATCAGAATCGTCCTGATACTTAACATTAAGTTCGGAGGGACTTCTTTCAGCCCTAAACATGCAATCTTCATTCGAATCCTCCTCCTCATCCAAAAGGTGCGAGGGTGGTAAAGGTTGAACCCTACCGGGTGATGTAAGAGAAGGCGATAGCCTTCGTTTTGTAATTTTATGATGGAAATATGACTATATTAGTCCTGCCGTAGGGGTCGTCGACGAGGTCATCGTCGGTATAGACGTTGTCGACTAGGAATCATCGATGATTGTAATCTACGCTGCCGTCGACAAGTGACTTTTCGTCGTCGAGGTGGTCATCAACGGGATGGTCGTCGACAGTACACTCTTCGTTGACGACGATGTACTCCTCGTCAACTATGTCGTCGTCTTCTTGATCTTGATTGTCGTCGACAAAGGGGTAAGTGCCGTCAACAAAGATGTCGACAAAAGAAACGCCGATGAGACTGATAAGTGTTGAACTCGTCAACGAAGTCACTCCAACGGCAATCTGTGGAGATTTCGTCGACAGTGCCATCGTCGACGAGGTGATCGTCGACGGGGCTGAGGTAGGCTTTCTGAAAGTGGGCTTTACCCTCGGTGGTGGAGTCAGAGGGTCTGAAGCTGGTTTCCTAGACTCTGGAAGGAAAGAAGAGTCTTTTGCAGGCACATCCTTAAGTTTTGGAACCTCTGAAGACTGTTTTTGCGTCTTCTTTTGAGGTTGCTGCATGGAGAAGCTTCTCTGGGCCATTTCTGAGGAGTTTTTGAAGACGATTTTGAAGATGTTTCACCCCCTCAGAGGTCAGGGAGTCCTCTTTGTCCTTAAGTCTCTGCAGCCAAGTCAAAAGCCTTCCCTCATGGTCTTTTAAAGTTTTCATAGAAAAAATCCGACATACCTTGCAGTCTTTAAGAGAATGGTCTGGATAAAGACAGTATAGGCAGTCCTTGTGCTGGTGATCGAGGTGTAGCCTCTTCTTTTTGGAAGTCTCACAGGGTCTAAAAAGGCCTCTTTTAGGGGCATTCGCCTTGAAAACAGAGTAGACTCCACTCAGATATTGAAAAAATTGAAGAAAATACCTCAAATCCAAAGATACCGAAAGAACCTGAGCAGAGCTCAGTGGAGACTCCCTTAGCACGACGTGCGGTAGAAAATCGGGGGGGACTAGAGCTCCTTCCAGAAAGGTTCCAGAGGGTGGTGTTAGCTGATTGGTTGCTCTCTACTGTTTGGTCCTTATTACAGAAGGACCTGGATATGTTACTAATGTGAGGCCTATTACTCTGTATGTCTAATGGGACATTACTTTATTTATGTACCGGAGACTCCCATCCCGAAGACAGGGAATGATTCAGTCATGTGAATCTATAAAAGATACCCTAATACTGCATAATGAGTATTTCTGTTTTTTAATTTATTAACTGTGTAATATTCACATGCATTTTCCGGATCCCATAAGACACTTTAATTCCAAAGACGTTAATCTTTCATGCAAGCCTGTTAAGGCAATATTCTGTCTTTTTTGTATATAGCTGACTTTACAAGAGTCATACACCTACAACAGATTTGGCTGTAAACACCATTCCAGAAGCTCTTTTAAAAAGAAAAAAAGGAATGGTGCTGTTACTGTGGGACTCGAGGGAGAAATCCAACACTGCCACTTTAGTGATTAAAGAAGCTGCAATGCCCCCAAAATGTTCAGCAAGGCAGCTTATGTCAGAGGGTGTCAGATTATGTTAAAGGGTTAGAAATCAGTAATAATTCACTTTAAAACAAAACCATGCCCCTGGAATCCATGATGGAGAACAGACAAAAGGAGCACAGTTTCCATATTCAGGAACATAAACTCACCAATAAGGTGTCTAGTGAGATCTAACCCACTATGCTGTCCATTCATTATTGCTTGGCAAATGTATGATAGTATCTTCCAGCTAGGCTGTATGCAAATTTCAGCTATTAGAACATTTGCCTTGTGAGGAGGTATGGTAAGTAGTAGTAGTAAATAGCTTTATTCGATAAAAAACATATCATAAAAGCATTTCTTACATCTTTAAAAAACATTTTTTAACAGCAATCATCAACATAAAAACATTTTATATACAAAGCAGCCTATTGGGTGGGGGGGCTCGGTCACTGGATTAACAGTTTTCTTGCAGCTCTTAGACGCCAGGCCCAGCCCAAGAATTTTGCCATGCAAGTGGAAAAGAAAGGTCTAGCATCTGTACGTAAAATACGCAGGGCTTCTAGATGAGAACGAGTTCCCAGACACCTGCAAAGGGGCTTCAACCACCTACGTCTCGGGGCTGCATAGACACTACACTCAAACAACATATGGGACACGGACTCTACCCTTAGGTCACAAAAGGGGCAGTAAGGTACGGTTTGAGCGGGCGGTTTCCAAGTGGACGTGAACTCACATAATGGAAGCACCCCCACCCTAAACTTAATGTACAATGATCTGTCCCATGAGCTCTGAATGGTGTCTAGATAAGGTTCCCTTAACGGTGACTCTTTGACCGACAGAAACAGGACTACAGATTTGCAATGATTTGTACTTCGAACCCTCTCATTGTCTACCCATGCCCAATAAGCCTTCTTTAGCTGTTGTTTCGGGGGTGCAGATTTGTTGGCCCAAGCCTCTCCTAGTCCTAGTTTATGGAGCAGCTTTTTGACTTCCCTAAGCCAGATGATCTTATGTGAACCCGGTAGGGACATAATGTCATTCAAGGCTTCTGCATAACTTCTAAATTCCTGCACATTCCAGATTCTGGACCATAACAGAAGTGGGCGTAGTTTCGCTTGATCGCAGATTGCCCGGGTACCTGCGTCTAGCAGCAGTGGGATTGTTGGCGTGCTGTGGGGCAAACCCATTAGATCTTTATGGAAGTTGTTCTCAAGATGAGCCAGAGTATCAACTCTATGAGTGCCCCACAGCTCGGCACCGTAAAGTGCCGCGCTCACAACCCTTGCCCTATAGATATCTAGGGGGGCCCCAATAGGTTTTAGTGATGAGGCTCGCTGTTCCTTGAGAAAAGCACCTGCCACCCTTTTGTGAGTCAGGAACACTTTTTGGTGGTGTGCCTTCCAGCTCATGGTATCACTGATGCGTATACCCAGGTAGTCGAATTCTTTGACGCGATCAAGTGGGACAGAATCTAGGACCGGGGGAAAGACAGATTTTTTGGTCGGGTTAAGGACTAAAAACTTAGTTTTGCCTATGTTTATAGCCAAACCCCTTCCATCACAGAAGGCCTTGAAGCTGGAGAGCAACGATTGGATGCCCATTGGTGATTTCGAGATTAGGAGGGTATCGTCCGCGAACAGGAGCGTTGGGATTTTCCTTCCAGCCAGGGTGGGTGCATCTGATGGTTGTTGGAGAAGATGCTCCACCACTCCGTTAATGTAAAGAGAAAACAGAGTGGGGGCAAGCACACACCCTTGGCGGACGCCCCTGTCCACGGGGATACGAGGTGTTTTCTCTCCCTGTGCACCCCATCTAATTTGCAGCGACAGCAAATGGGGAGGGAGGCCTAACCCATCGAGGACGTTCCATAAGAGTGCGCGTGGTACCAGATCGAAGGCAGTCCGCAAGTCAATAAAGACTAGATACAAACTGCCCCCTCCCAGCACCACCACTTTCCAATAGATCATTAGGAGGCGGAACGTCTGCTCGATTGTGCCTGTTCCTGTTCTGAAGCCCGCTTGAAGATCTGACAGGATATGATTTTCATCGGCCCACTGGATGATCCTGCCCAATACCACCTTTCCTGCTACCTTTTGGGAAGAGTCCAATAAACTAATTGGTCGGTAGTTCGCTAGGTCGTCCCTAGAACCTTTTTTAAAAATAGGTACGACTTCAGCGCCCCTCCATGAGTCAGGAAAGACTCCACCCAACAATACTTCATTCAAAAGGGAGGCAATTAGTCTACTCCAAGAAGATGGGTAATTCTTGATTAGGTCTCCTGGGATTCCGTCAGGACCTGCCGCTTTGTTCGAGACAATACATTGAATTGCTCTCTCTACTTCCAAGCTGGTAAATAGACCATCATAGCACGGGGGGTCAGTTATAGAATTAGGCAATAAACCCGTGGGTGGGCAAGCTAACTGGGATGGACCTGAAGGAGCGGAGTACAATTTCGAAAAGTGGATAAACCATACGCCCCCTGGAATGTTACAAGTTAGCTGCTGGTCAATGGGCTTTTCCCTAGATCTTAGTAGGTCCCAGAATCTCTTGGCATCCTTCCTAATGCTTGCCTCTACTAGATCTCCCCAGAAATTAGAATCATAATCCTGCTTGGCTTCGGATATGGTTTTTTTGTAAAATTTTCTAGCAGCCCTAATATCAACTGCGTCTTTGGACTTTAATGTGACAAGTTCCCTCTTAGCTGCACGACATTTCGCAGTATACCACTTATCTGTCTGTTTGGGCAAGATTTTCGAGGGACCCCTACGAGTGGTTTGAGGAACAATAAATAAGTCGCTCAGTGCCAATACAGTCTCAGTGAATAGGGTTAGGATCTTATTATCAGTTGGACTTAAGGTGTCCATCCGAGGCTCCACTCCTTCCAAAATAGTCCCGGCTTGGGCCATCCTTGTTTCATCGGCTGAGACTTTTGCCCACTTCAAGCGCCTGCTACAGTTTGTGGGGGCTAATTCATGGGAAGATTTCCACTTATAGCCGGGTGGGCCTTGGTTTCCAACCTGCCAAGGAGATGAAATAGTTAGCGATAAAGGGTTGTGGTCGCTATCACCCGACACTATAACCTCTATGTCTAGGTGGTGTTGCCAGAGGTTATAGTTAAGCATGATGAAATCAATCCTTGATGTATGGCCTAGTCTGTTGTATGTGTGAGCACCCATATGGTCAGATTTGGATCGGCCATTTGTCGGTCGCAAATTGTGCTCCATACAAAAAGCATTGATCTCTATTGCGTTTTGCGACCATTTAGGGATCGGGTCAAGGTTCAGAATAGGAATACCTCTCCTGGTGTCCTCCTCAAAAGTGTCCAAGATATCTTCTCTGGCCAGGGGCTCAAAACAGCAATTGAAGTCGCCTGCAAGCAATACATGGGAGTCCGCACTGCAGGCAGCCAGATTGCGGTTTAGGCCTGTAGAAGGTAGATGGGATACACCGCCTTTAGCACCCCTCAGGTAAATATTGAAGACTTCCATGCTTCTTCCCCCTTTGTGGGTTATCGTTAGCCACTGGAGATCAGGTGACTGGGTATTTCTTTCTTTTACCCTGAAGCCTAGAGCAATACTAATCCATATAATAAGGCCGCCTGAAGGGCGACCTTTAGATCCTTGTTCCTGGGCGGCGGGGATAAAAAAGGTGGAGAATCCCACTCGGTGTCTTGGCTCCAAACACCAGGTTTCCTGGAAAAGACAGATGTGATAGGGTTCCAGAAAGTCGTTCCATTCGGGGATGTCAAAGTTACGACCGAGACCAGCCACATTCCAACATAGAATTTTTAGAACAAAGTCATCGGGTGGAGAAGCCTTGGTAGAGGCAGTAAGCATAGGAGAAACAGTCATGACCACAAGTTTAGGAGACCTCACAAGTGGCTCGGTTTGCTGGTGATTAGAGGTCACATAGGGGGCAAAGCAGGTAGGACCAGATGGTTCAGTAGAAGTAGATGCAGGGGGGGGTCATGCAGGGTAAGTGTAACCAATCTTCCCTGCTGGGATTTTCTGTTGTGTCGAATGTGGATGGCTCCCCATCAACCCATGGACTGTTTGGTCGTCCTACTCGGCTTATTGCAGGCTCGGGAGCAGGGCAATCAGTGGGATGATGCCTCTGCGATGGTGAGATTTCCCTTCGGGGTTGTTCGGCTGGTTGCGCAGGGAGTCAATCCACCTCCTCTAAGCTCCCGAATCTGTTATAGGTAGAGAGTCCATTCCAATGTAGGAGGGTCTCCTTGTGGCCCCAGGACTTATTCAGCCATGGATGGTGTTGAACCAATGTCCAATTATCCCCCTGGTTTCGGCTTGGTCGAGGAGGATAAAAAAAGGATAGTGGTTTAGGTATAACTAAGGAGTCATCATTACTGGGCCAAGAGCAAATGTGGTGCGCCGTGTGTGGATCTTCGAAAGACACTACTATGCAGTCCCCCGGACTGGATTTCAGCGTTAGACCTACCCAGGGAGTTCTGGGAACCATCAGTACGCGACTTCTTCGACCATTGGGGATTGGCCTGTTTACATTTAACCAGTGCATTATTTTATTTTTCAGCGACCAGTGGTTTTCAAATTGGCCATTACCTATCGTGGGAACACCCGTCAGAACAACCACATAGTCGTTTGCCTCT
Organism: Lissotriton vulgaris; assembly: GCF_964263255.1. Taxonomy (NCBI): domain Eukaryota; kingdom Metazoa; phylum Chordata; class Amphibia; order Caudata; family Salamandridae; genus Lissotriton; species Lissotriton vulgaris. The sequence goes on from NC_141700.1 coordinate 163,934,796, forward strand.
GGGGGGAGGTCAATATAGCCACCTCTAAAGTTGTCTTTAACTGGGGGGACCTGGGTTTCACTGGGAATCGGTCTGTTGGGTATTTCATGTTTGGAGTGTTGCGGGTGTCGTGTGGAGCCCCGTGGGGGAGCCTTTGGTTTAACACGAGCTTGCTCCACCGTAACGGTCCTTGGTTTGGGGACGGGCTTTATTGTGGGTGGTACTGAAGAGGGAGTTTGATTAGTTTGGGGTGCGGTAGGTTGTGGTTGTGGCGTTTGGTCAGCTACAATAATACCCTGGTTTTCAAGACTTTTCAACCCAAGAGTGGCCAGAGCAATAATGCTCTTCTCCATTTCTAACAAGTTATTTTCTACCCTTGATAGTCTTAGATCTAGGGGTGACAAAAGTTTTTTAAGTGTGTCCCAAACCACCTCTATAAATTCTTTGTTATTTTTGGTTAACCCGTCTACTTCAAGGTCCTCACCTGCTGGGGTATTAAAGAAGGAAATAGATGACTCCTTTCCCTGTCCCTCACTAGATGGCTGTGCATTAAGAGTATGCACTGCGCCAGCATTAGGTGCTGTGATGTTAGTCATTGGCAGATCTTTGGGAACAGCAATTTTCGCTTTTTTGCGGAAATAGGCAGAGCGAGAATTGCGTTTCCTCTTTGGTTGCTTGCCACTGGAGATAGTGTTAGACAAATTTATCGGAAGGGATACAATGGGGACAGGGTTATGAACACTAAGTGGTGTCGGTGGAATTACCTCATCTTTACTTCCTAGGGCAGGTTGGAGAGTAGCCGGGGTCGGTGAATGATGAACATCGACCTGAGTGACTATACAATGCGGGCGGGCTGGGCGCTCAGGGGTGACAGAAGTGGCTATGTGGCCTAAAGAGGATTTCTTGGAAAGTGCAATTACTTGGGACACTCTTCTGGCGGCTTCTAATTCTAGCGAGACCCGGGTTTGGAGTTTAGATATCTCTTCGTCTATGGCTATGTTGGTGCGGGTAATAAAGTCATCCATGGGGCCACTGATTTGTGACCCACCTTTAGAAGTCTTACTACGGGTTACCCTTGAATTCATAGCGCTAAGAGCACAGTGACGAAGGTAGGTCTTTTTCTCCTCAGTTATTGAATTGGCTCCCAAAGATATCGAGCGAAAAGGGGTGGGCCAGTCCAGTCCTCTCAGTCCTCGAACGGCCTCAAACGGCCCGCTCTTTGCCCGGTCTTAGCCCGGTCTTAGCCCGGTCTTAGCCCCGGGCGCTCCCGCGCAGCGTCACTCTCCGATATTTATGGGCCAGGGACCAATGGGCCGTGTTGTAGGAAGTTGGGGGCGGGGCGTTCAGGGAGAGCGGGGCCAGGTGACTCAGCCTCCGGGACCGGGACTCCTGGGAAGGTGAGTCCCGGTTCACGCTCGCAGCCCTGCAGCCTCACACGCCCCCACAGAAGCAGCCAAGCAGGTAGCCAGAAGCAGGCGGTCAAGCTGATGGAAATCCGAAGCGGGACCCGCGGAGCGGGTTCCGCGAGTCGTAGGTGCAGGCAGCCCTTGGACACTCGCAGCGCCGATCAGGTCAGGAAAACAGCGTCCCACAGAGTAAGGATCCAGGTGCCTTTTGAGTTGTAGGAAGGTGGGGGCGGGGCGTTCAGGGAGAGCGGGGCCAGGTGACTCAGCCTCCGGGACCGGGACTCCTGGGAAGGTGAGTCCCGGTTCACGCTCGCAGCCCTGCAGCCTCACACGCCCCCACAGAAGCAGCCAAGCAGGTAGCCAGAAGCAGGCGGTCAAGCTGATGGAAATCCGAAGCGGGACCCGCGGAGCGGGTTCCGCGAGTCGTAGGTGCAGGCAGCCCTTGGACACTCGCAGCGCCGACCAGGTCAGGAAAACAGCGTCCCACAGAGGAAGGATCCAGGTGCCTTTTGAGTTGTAGGAAGGTGGGGGCGGGGCGTTCAGGGAGAGCGGGGCCAGGTGACTCAGCCTCCGGGACCGGGACTCCTGGGAAGGTGAGTCCCGGTTCACGCTCGCAGCCCTGCAGCCTCACACGCCCCCACAGAAGCAGCCAAGCAGGTAGCCAGAAGCAGGCGGTCAAGCTGATGGAAATCCGAAGCGGGACCTGCGGAGCGGGTTCCGCGAGTCGTAGGTGCAGGCAGCCCTTGGACACTCGCAGTGCCGACCAGGTCAGGAAAACAGCGTCCCACAGAGGAAGGATCCAGGTGCCTTTTGAGTTGTAGGAAGGTGGGGGGCGGGACGTTCAGGGAGAGCGGGGCCAGGTGACTCAGCCTCCGGGACCGGGACTCCTGGGAAGGTGAGTCCCGGTTCACGCTCGCAGCCCTGCAGCCTCACACGCCCCCACAGAAGCAGCCAAGCAGGTAGCCAGAAGCAGGCGGTCAAGCTGATGGAAATCCGAAGCGGGACCCGCGGAGCGGGTTCCGCGAGTCGTAGGTGCAGGCAGCCCTTGGACACTCGCAGCGCCGACCAGGTCAGGAAAACAGTGTCCTACAGAGGAAGGATCCAGGTGCCTTTTGAGTTGTAGGAAGGTGGGGGCGGGGCGTTCAGGGAGAGCGGGGCCAGGTGACTCAGCCTCCGGGACCGGGACTCCTGGGAAGGTGAGTCCTGGTTCACGCTCGCAGCCCTGCAGCCTCACACGCCCCCACAGAAGCAGCCAAGCAGGTAGCCAGAAGCAGGCGGTCAAGCTGATGGAAATCCGAAGCGGAACTTGTTACTGGGCCCTAAGATTACCCAGAAGAGAGCTAGTGACGTTTAGACAACAGGAAGTAACATTGGATACTCTCCAGAGTGCTAGGAACGGATTGAAAAAGCAAAGCTCCTGTGAACAGACTAATGATAATGAAAAGCTGTTCTGACGTCCATACATCTTTTGTTTTATCTCGTTAGTTCCCTATTATTCATATGTCCGGCGTCACCACCAATTAAAATCACATCTCAAATTGGCCCTTATAAACAAAAACAAATCTTCCATCAAGGCAATTGGTCCCCCGCTTAAGATTTACAGAGTGCAGGCAAGGGGAGCGGTCATGTATGGCAGTGAACTCTGGGGCCATACGTGTAACCGCAAGCTAGTGGTAATGGAGAACAAATTTATTAGGCAGCTTTTATCTCTCCCCCCTAGTACCCCCCGCTTGCCAATGAGGTTAGATTTGGGACTAAGGCCACTTGACGAAGATCTGGGAGTTAGGCCTTTAATCTTCTGGCGTAGAGTTTGGACCACTCCAGAGTTGGCAAGCTGTAGGTCCGAGCTCCTGGAAATCGTGAACTATCCGAGCGCATGGAACATCCCCTGGTCGCGGCACATTAAAAAAGTGAGTTTGTGCGCATGGGACTACTTGATTTGTGGCTTGACCCTGCGGCCGCCTGCTCCACGGTCTCAAGGAAACAGTTACTCTTACTTTACCGAGAAAGCAAAATTGTGGCACAGAGACAGGGCATAAAGTCAGGTACCCTGACCAACTCCTTCCTAAAGATCAAGGATACTTATAAGTTGGAGGGAATCCTAGATGTCATAGTTCCATCTAATACTAAGAAACTGTACCTACAGTGGAGGTACGGAAGTTTACCGATCCGAGCCTTCACCAGCAAATGGTCTGATCCCCCTTGAGTCACTGCCCCGGGTGCAATTACGATCAGGAAACCGAGCTGCACATACTGTTTTTCTGTCGAACCTATGGGCAGGCGAGAAGGAAGTGGATAGTTCCGGCCTGCAAAAACTTAGGCTTTACTCATTGCCTGCAGGCATACAGGGTTTTCAAATCGGACCTTTCCAGCATGATAGTGTTTGCGGTAGCCAAATACTTGGAAACCTTCTGGCAGATGAGAAGACGTTTGCTATCCATGGCTGTAGATTAACTCCATAAATTTTAACTATTTTTAAATGTAATCACCTCCTAACTATTTTATTGTTTCAATGGATTTACTACAGCTTCTTGCACCCAGGGCTGTAGACTAACTGTATAATCTTAAACATCATCAACATGTATTTATCTTTTATTATTTTTATCGCCTCAACGGACTCACTATGGCCTCTTTCATGATGATTTGTATTAAGGATTCTGGCTATTGGTTATATACCAACATTTTCTTTGATTATTTGTCCGGGAAGCAATTGTTTGTTTTTATTTGTATTGTTGTTCTGCTTTATCTTTTATGGCAATTTAGCCGAAATAAAGATTTTTTGATGATGATGATTATTCATTTGACATTTAAAGGTTTGTCAAGATCTTTCTGACAAGGAAGCCAGAATGGAGATGAACATGGACAAAGTAATGTTTACTTAATAAGAAAATTTGATGGGATATGACCTAGCAGCATGTCAGACTGCAAGTCTTGAGCTCATCTCCAGCGGTCCCCTCGCAATTATTCAACATAATCTTGTGCTAATGGACACTTGAGAAGCTGCTGCAACAAATGATGGACGGAATGCTAAATAAATCAAACATTCACGCCCAGTCAAGAGATCTGGGTTAAATCCGTTGTTCTTTTGCTCACCATGCCAACCCAGTTTGGACCCCAGCCACATGCAAATCAGTATTGACCCTGCTCCTCACGTGAACAATCTGGCTTGAACTGCCAAGCTGGGTCCTCCCTGGACCAGAAACGAGCATCCTGGGAGAGGTTTCGGGGTATCACCCCTAAGCAGCCAAGCTAGCTTGAATCCAGTGACACAGTGAGCAATTGACTCCCGCCTGGGCATACTCATGACCAACTAGTGTCAGATTACGAATGAACCTTGGGTTTTGCAGACAGTGTAGGTTTTCAGAATAGAATTCTATGGGAATTCTATGGGATACCAAATCAGCAGGAAATTCCCATGTCCCTATATTTCCCCCCCCCTCCCCCTCCCCCCCCCAACAATAAGCGAGCTTCATTGACATGGAGATTTTGGAACTTTTGAGGAAGAAGCGACCATGCGGACGTAACCTCATCCCAGTGGGTTAATCTGCACAGTTTTTCTGGTGCAAATGACAGTGGGCAGGTCCAGGTTGATCCGCAAACATTTCAAGATGCTCTTCAAGATGAAGGGCATTCACTTGCAATGAGATTTTCTCCAGGTGAACGATTGGTTAGTTTGACTTGGCTTATAGGACGTGTGCCTCACCATTCCTATTTTTCTCCCCTCACCGACGTTTTCTGCAATTTCATTGGACACACTAATGGTACAAATTTGCCACCCTTTCCTTAGGGCTTTCTAAAGTCACTCAGACAGAGGGGTGCATCTCATCATTAACGACATGATAATGGCAAAAAACTAACAGTAGGTTCTTCTGCACCTAAATTGGGTAATTCAATTGTTACAAGAAACCAACTGCGGGTAGCTGTGCGCCTTTTAAGTTTAAATAACTAAAATAAAGATTTGTGGTTCATACTTCGCGTGCCAAAACCGTGTATCATCCCCTTCCAAATGAGAGTTTTGGGGGGGTTTATGTAGACTCGATTCAGGCACAATGATGCCTCCTGTCGAAGAAGATTGTATCAATCAGATAGAAATTGAGATGTGCACTACCATCTTCGAAGGTATCTTTGAGATCCTTAGACAGGCTTGTGGGGCTGTTGGCCTGTTCCATTTAGGTGATCATTTCAGGTCTCCATTACTGAGCCCTTCAATGTATGAAGATCCTCAACCTCCAGAAGGGTTTGCCCAATGCGGGACATACAGCCTTGTCCCCGGAAGCCAGAGTAGAGATTTCGTGGTGGATGGACCACATGGAAGCTTGGAATGGCAGGGCCATTTTTCACAGCTTCCAGATGAAGTCATGGAGTCGGACGCCAGCAGATGGGGTGGGAAAGCGAGATGCAGCCCGATCTCAACAGGGGGAAGATGGTCCCCGTCGGAACTCCAGTTGCATATCAACTGTCTGGAAATGCTACTGGGCTCCTTTGAAATCAAGACCTTATCCTCTTGCAAAGCCCAATGCTGTATACTCTTGTGGATGGAGAATATATCAGCGGTAAGGTATATCAACAAGTTATTGGGAATGAGATCTTGTTCTCTATCAGGGTTTGCCAAAGATTTTGGGCATTTTCTTCAAAAATGGATTTCAGTGATTGCAGAATACATCTCAGGCAAAGTGAAATTGGCTTCAGACTGATTCCTGAGGGATTAAAGCCATTGGAGACTTCATCCAGAAGTCTTTCACTACCTCGACTTAATTTGAGGCTCTTAGGTGATGAATCTGTCTGCGTTATGTCTGAACTCACAGATTCAGATTTTCTTCAGTTTGAGACCCGATCCTCTAGCAGAGTTTGGATGCTTCTTTTTTTTTACTTTACCGAACTGGCAGAGGAATCTGCCCTATATCTTTCCCTTCTTATGATCCTGAGAGTCATATCTTGGATGAGACAACATAACTGATTCTAGTAACGCAAGTATGGCAGCTCAACCCTTGTTCCCTTTGTTACTGGAAATGACACATCAGAATCTTATTTGTATTCCAATCTTCAGGGACCTTCTTTCAAACCCATCAGGTCACCGCATCCTTTGATCTTGTTGGGCCCCCTGGTCCAGATTACCTGGAGGAATTCAGAAGAAGCTGGCAAACGGCAGGTCTTTTGGAAGATTTTTTTTGTACCTTAAGTGATCCTGGGCACCAGGCACCCACAACCGTTATGCCTCGGAATTGAGCTGATTTTTTTTTTGTGATCTGAGCGGAGTGTGGATTCCCCCGGTCACGGATTTCCCTCTGATAGTACACTTCCTTGCTTCAGTAGCAGATCAAGGTTTGGCCTACAGATCGATTAATAATTTTGGGTCAGCTATTTTTGTGTATCATCCTTTTGAAGGTAGGCTGGTAGGTGAACATCCTTTGGTGAGTATGCTGTTGAAAGGGATTAAATTAATTCAACTCCCTAAACCAAAATATTTTGAGGTATGGGCTGTTGCTGTGGTAGTTGGTTTTCTTAGAGAATGGCTGGCTAATGAGGATCTCGCCAGAAACAGTTAGAGATGGAGCATTTTCTCCTACTGGTGTGTTGCATATCTAACCGGACTACAACACATTATTGTTGTGTGAGCTATCCAGTGTTTCGGGATAATTAAACATGGTGTGGTACGGTGTCTTGAGGCCTATGAGGATTGAACTAGAGAATTTCGTCAAAACCCAGAGGGGTCTGTTGCTTATCTCCTGACATAAGCCTTCTGCCATCCAGTGAAGTCAGCCCCTGTGGCCAGATGGTTGTTGTCCATGGCTGGCATTGATACTTCATTATTTGGAACGCTTTCAATGATGGGAGCTATGGCATCCAAATAATTTGTTGTATGCTCTCTCTTGGAGGCCATCATGGTGGTTGCCGATATGTCGTCAAACTCTACTTTTAAAATATTTTATCATAAACCAATTGTTGATGTTGCCTCTGATTGCGAGTCAGCTTTGAACAAGCATCATTTACAGGCCCTGTTCCTAGCCATTACAAAATCAGGCAGATATTTGCATTCACAAATGTGCAAAATGATGGTACAAGTGACAATGCAACATGGGGCAGTAAATGTAGGTATAATAAACCCTCGCTACCCCCCCCCCCCCCAACAAGAACAAAAGAAAAAACTTTATCTGCCAACTAGAACTTCATAATTTTAAAACAATGAATAATCAATAGAGAAGGTCCCACTGTCTAACAGATGGAGCATCAACCTTGTATGCACCATGCAAAAAATAGGAGAGAGGAACCTCTGGAGTAATAGAGCTGACCCAGGCCACTATAAACACACAGCACAGGCTAAATCAATGTCCTCTTACTGTGCTTTGATGTTTTCCAGCATGGCATTTTACTCCGTTGCTAAGGGACTTTTACATTGTCCCCAGCATTCCTCTCTACAGAGCCAAGAGCTCTCAGCCAACCCCTATCACCAAACTTCCTCTTGCAATCCAATCACAAAAGATGCGGTGGGGAATTTCCAATGGTGTGTTAGCTACCGCTTGGCTTCAAGAAGAGCTAGGTCCACAAATAGTAATTCAAGTTTTAACGTTTTGGGTCTAGGGTAGACTCCCAACAGGCAATGTTCCACTGTGTCCCAATTGGAACGCCCCGTAAGGGATACGAGGAATTCCCTAATGTCACCCATATAAGGGAACAGTATGGGACAGGATCACAACATGTGCAGTAGATCTGCGCCACCCGTACAACAGCATGACCATGAGAAGGGGTGGGTAGGCAATATCCTGTGTAATTTCAAGGGTATGAGGTATGCCCTATGCAGCAACGAGAAGTGAATGAACTTGAACCTCGTGTTTCAAGCTATACAGTTGGGGATTCCAACAAGAATTTCCATTCCTTGTCGTGGAGTACATGGCCAGGGTCCGTTACCCACGCGGCCCTCAGAGGTGTAAGTGAGACATCTAAGTGGGAGAGTATGCTCCTGTAGAGCCACTTGGCTAAATGCCTACCAGTTCCAATATCGTGTACTGATTGGATAAACGCATGTGTGGTTGGTTCTGCACCCATCAGTGCCCAGTGTAGACTAATAAAACGTGTAATGTCACCATGGGTAATGAAAAGAGTACCCAGTAGCCCAAGGAGCTGTGTTAAGTCCTGATGGGATAATAGCATGCCATCCTCAGAGATCACCAATGTGGTTACCTCCTCCCACGGTGGTAATCTTGCTGCTGTGAGCCTGCCTAGTACAGTAGGCATACCACATAAAGGTACGTTCAGTGCATAAGATGTTACTTCGAGTGTGGAGTGGAGCGCAGCTCTCCAATACAGTAGGGGATTGCATAGGAGTAGGGGGAAGAGTAAGTGGGTGCGTGACCCCCAGAAACAGTAGGTTATTCAATCAGCCCGCCCGCAGCATTTAGCGTGTATAATCTATTATCTGGAGGTGTATTCTACCAGCCAGCCAATGATAAAGCCACCGTAGTTGGGCGGCTAAGCAATATGACTGAGAATCAGGAGCTCCAAACCCACCATTGTCTGTTGGCAGTTGTAGTTTTTGGTGGCTAATGCACCGCCTACCAGTGCCCCAGATGAGGTCAAGTAGGAGAGAGTATAGAGTTTTGAAAACACCACGTGAGAGTATTACCAGAAGGTTAACAAAATAGTAAAGCAATTTGGGTAACAGTACCATTTTTTAAAGGGCAAATCATCTGGTCACCGAGAGGGGCAGGGTGACCCCAGAACTTTACCTGGGCTCGGAGTTGCAAAACAGCCTTAAGAAGGTTTCCGTCTAATAGGCCTTCAGCAGAGTTATAGACCTGGATGCCTAAAGAGCGAAATGTGCTTCGGGCAACCGGCCTGGTCTGCTTTCCCATGCTGATTGTGTCTCATGAGATGGCATCTTGAAAGGAAAAGGCATAAGACTTTGCATGATTGACTTGGAGGCCAGATAAAGGCTTTGAAAGACTCCAGGAGGGCAGCAATCGGCATAAGAGCTGACTGAAGGTTTCGGATATAAACTAGGATGTCATCTGCAAATAAGGAAACTGCATATGTCTGGGGAACACTCTGTATGCACCAATCTGCTGCCTCTTGCGAAGCTTTTGCACTAAAGGCTCCATGGCTAGCACAAACAATAGCGATGGCAGTGGGTACCCCTTCCTATTTCCTTTATCTATAGTTTATTCTGTGGAAATATGTGCACCTGTTTTGGCCCTTATCAGGCCAGCATATAGTAGTCTAACCCAATTTCTAAAGGCGGGGTATACTGAGGGACTGCAGAAACGTAAATATATAGTACCAGTGTAAAGACTCAAAGGCCTGTTGTCCTGTGGCCCCTGTGAAAATAATACAATAATAGGATTAAACTTAGCTGAACCATCTGCCAGACGTGTTGGTGGGGACGACAGGGTAGGCCAAATCTTCAGCAGGATTCGGTTCAATAAATCTGCAGTCTTTGGTGTCCCAGTTTGGAAGCATGCATTCGGGTTCGAGTTAACGTTGTCCGAAGAGCTGGAAGATAGACGATGACCCTGCGTCCCCTAATAGGACATAGTTGCCAGGCAGCCCTCCTGCCCTCCAGAGCCTGTTGTGGAGATGGTGCAGCTTCAGAAGCCACTCTACGAATCCGGTTTCGTCAAACAAGTTGTGAATGCTCATGTTGTTTCCTTGGATGTTGCTTCGTGGGTTTGCGACAAGTTCATCACATCCAGTTTATCCAGTGAGGGCGGCAGGTGTGTAGGCGGGACACAGTCTTCAAGGGTATGGGTAGAGGAGCCATCTGAGAAGCTATGGTGGGACAGATGTGCTGCAGTACTAATTTTGTGGATTTAGTGCACCCCATTGTGACAGTATTAGGAGAAGTGTAGGATGTCCAAGGAGCCGGTGGAGGTAGATTCAATGAGCCAAGTGGGACAAAGGTTAAGTGTTGCAAATAATCCCTCCAGGCAGCAGAAGTAGGCCAACAAGGTCCCAGTCGCATGTCTGGACCATCAGGCAGCACCACGTAGAGACGTCGCAGGTGAAACCCAACGGACTCTACAAAGAGAAGGTGTCGTGCCAACTCCCAGAAGAAGGCGGAGGTCCCCACAATGCTGATGACCAGGTGCCACTTCCTCATTGATATAGGAGCAGTCCCTGGTATTCGGGAAGAGGAAGCAGGCAAAAAGGCATAGGTCAGGGCCCCCTCATTGATGTCCAACACATAGATCCTGAAGAAAGCTGTATCGCACACAAACCATGGATGGCAGAGTAATAGTTTGCGTAGCTCTGACACTCAGAGGCTAGATTCCAGGCAAATCACTGCCATCAAAACCGGTGGGGGGGGGGGGGGGGGGGAGGGGGGGGATGGAGGAAGTGGCACAAGGCTACCCCAACCAACCGGATCTTCTCCTCGTTCCACCGATGCTCTGATCTGAAGGGCAATATCATACAATAATGTCTTAATGGGAGTCAATGAGGAAGTATAATTTGGACAGTAAATTAATTACACAAAACACTTCGTCCCGGGAGGGGGAAGATGGCGGCCGGCTAAGAAGTCCGGTCGGGAGCTCCATGCTCGCCGCAGATTTCAATCACGAAATACATGCCTACACGACTGAAACGCTGCAAATACGTCTAGTTTGAAAGCAGGAAGAAGCATCTAAATAACCGCATTCCAGTAGGGGAAACCACGAGCGGAGCCACGGTGAGAGACGCTCTGCGTGGCGCTCTGAGAACGTACTCTGGGCTGAGGGCAGCGGCTTCCGAGGCACGGAGAGGCTGCAGGAGGGCCGCCGGCAGGATCCTGTTCGTGTTCCGGGGAAAGGAGGCAACGCGACCCCTGTGAGCAACGTGTGCACTTCCACAACAGCGATCCAGGAGACGAAGCGGCAAGGAAACACGGGAGCGCGATCAATGCGGAGACAGAGGATACCGCCCCTAGGACGCCGAAGACCCACAAAGCAATCGAAACAAAGCTGGACTGGAGGAAGGCACCACATAAGAACAAGGTATCTGGAGAGGGGGTGGAGAGGGGGGTGGAGAGGGCGGTGGAGAGGGGGTGGGGGAATCACTCGAGGGGTGCAGAGGTTATAACTACAGGGCAGAAGGAAGCAAAATTAAGGCTGTAGCTCAGTGTACATTTAGGGAGGCGCGGGGGAAATCTTGCCTCCTCAACCCCACCTGATCTAACAAAAAAAGCAGCAGAAGCTGGGAAGAGTAAAATCACACGATCAAGCTACTGCCTCAGGAACAGACAGTTCCTTAAGTATAGTCAACTCCCTCCTCTAAAGCAGAGTGTGGCCCCTAGCACTACAAAAAGGAAACCCAAAGGAAAACCTAACTCAGAGGCTCAAACACCCAGAATAAAAAGTAAATTAATAAAGGGGAAGGAGGGGGAGAAAGGACAGACAGAGACAAAAATCAGAGTGACCCCCTCTTTAAGGTCCTTTTTCAAGGTACAACTGCAGGTTCAGGGAGCTCAAGGGGCACAGGAAAATCACAACACACTGCAACAAAACAGCAAATCTTTACCCCGTACAGCAGTTAACGCTGCCCATGCCCAAAACCCCTGCCCTGAAGCAGAACATACCACTGATCTAATAAGAAACAACAGATCAGGTATGAACAGCCAGACAGATACATCTACACAACTGCAGGTTGACCTAGCTGGGGGCTCCAAAATGGTACGACCTACCGAATCTGCAGGAGCACAAACACAAAGCTATACAATGGAAGATACCGCAGAACACACCGCAAAAGATCCATAAGTCCCATCAGCTCTCAATCAAACAGAGAAAATCCTAGAAAAGATGCTGGGAGAAATGAGAGAGAAATTCGCAGTGTCAGAGGCCAACCAGAGCAAGATCCAGGAGGTCAGCGAGATGTTGGACTCCAAATTGAATGCACTGGGGGAGAGAGTGACTGCAGTAGAAGCAGAAGTAGGAGCTCTTAGCAAAAAGGTGGAGACTAACCAAAAGGAGATCAGAGCACTAAAAGAAAGCGACAAAAATATCAAAGAAAAACTCTAATCTCTAGAAAATCAGGCAAGAGGAAATAACCTGAGAATCCTAAATGTTCCAGAGAATCACGAGGGAACGGACATTAAAAGATTCACTGTGTCACTCCTCGAAGAGCACTTCCCCTGGGTGAAAGCAGCCGATTTGGAAGAAGACCTACAAAGGGTGCATCGCAATCCTTTTGGCAAAAACAAAGAAAGGAAAACCCCCAGAAAAATTAATACACTTCAAAACATACACCCTGAAAAAAAGAATTTTAAGCGAGGCGTTAAAAAAAGGCACTTTCACTAAGGGCGAATAGTCGTTTAGGATCCGCTCAGACATGTCTAAGATAACTCAGGACAGACAGTGGGAGCTGGGACAGCATATGCAGGAACTAAGATCTCCCGGAGCTACAGTGCAAATGAAGTTCCCCGCTGCCCTCAGGATCATGTGGAGAAACAAAATGCACAACATCAGGGATCCTAAGGAGGTCAAAAACCTCCTGGAGCAAATGAAAGATCAAATGTGGGAACAACAATAGACAACATGAACATGAAAGGTGAAGCGCTTGAAGTAGGCGCTCATAGAGGGCGAAGAATACAGCCCAAAAAGAAGAAGGGAGGCTTCTCCAGGGAGGGTAACTGTAATGTGCACAAAATAGCAAAAAAATCCAAACAAAAAGAGTACACGGGTGGGGTGCAAATTAGGGAAAAAAAACAAATAGCACGTGCTCATTGTTAAAAAGAAGGAGTCTATGGGAATAAATTTGGAAAAAGCAAAAGTAAAAATTAGGAAGTCCGCCAGGAGAAAACTCCAGGTGTAGGTTAGTGGATTACACTTAGTTACTGCAGAGTAGTCGCAACCACAGTTTTCATCCCACCGCTAGACACCAATATGTTGGACCTAGATTTGTCAGGTCACCTAGGGTAGCCTGGCCTAGGGTAAGACATTCAATTATTAGAGGCACATGTGTTAAGGTTGCATACCACCCAGCAGTAACTCAATGAAATTCCACTCAAAAATGACACTACACCGGTAATTATGGAAAAATATGGATTGCTTTATAAAAATAGTTTCATTTCACTTTATCTTTTTACACCATTGTTTCTCCTTATACTTCTTTCCACATTTGAGATTTGAATTCACATTGCAAGGTCATTCTATATTTTCTTTCCAACACTTACATAAAAGTTACGCATATACTTTTACCCAGTCTAAAGAAGATACCGCTTCACAGGCTTAATGACAGGTAATATGTTACTGGAATTTTCTCAAAGGACCTTCACCTTGACTAACAGGGTTCTCTACCACCTTTCCTTTAGGCAAATGACACAGACCTTGAATCTTCTAGAAATTAGCAGATATCATTCTCTCTACCATCTAGGTTGAACCATATTTTCACTTCTCCCAGAGGAACTTGGCATGAGAAGGTTCCGCTTTCATCTGTACATTTCCCCCCTCAGGACGCCTGCTCAATTCTGCTCGAGGCTCCCCCAGTACGTTTCAATCAAATGCCCAGTTAGTGACCGACAGATGGGCCTTTGTTTTGATAGGGTGATTGGTAAAATTCTTGTCCCCTACTTTCCAGTTCAGTGTACTGTCAATTAACTACTCCCCACAGGGTCTTTTCCGGACTACTCAGCAGTTCACACTCCTGGGAGGCAGCGCTGTAAGCTTTGAATGGAGCCAGGCTCCGCTAGGCACTCACCGCAGCACACCTCGCCGGACGGCTCTCTGACTTGGTGCGAGCCCACAGAGCAGCCGCCTATACCGGGACCGCCCCGCACTTCTCACCTCAGCGCTCCATAGCGGCCTCTCGGCGCCGTCCGATGCCTTCCTCTCACTCGGCACCAACAAACCTGCGCACTACTCCACATCAGCGAGGCGCCGCTTCCGACGCCCCCTCACACGGCGGCTGGGCCTGCGCACTACACGTTGGAGAGACACTGCTCCTGACGCTCACCCACTGCTACTGGGCCTGCACGTCGCAGAGACCCTTCTTCTGACGCTCTTCTCCGGGCGGCTTCCTCCTCGCTGCTCTCACTCGCTGACGAACCCGCCTCCGCTGTCGAACTTCCTCTGACGTAGCTCCACCTTCCTCTGTTACCCGCAGGGAAACTCAGCGCCAGGCAGGGCGCTCACGAGCTCACTGGATCCCTGCACCGGGAGACCTCAACGAGTGTCCAGTCTGCTTCAGACAGTTGAATTCCGCCACTCCCAGGTATGGTCTTGCAGGATTGAGGAAGGGGGGGGGGGGGGGGGCGGTCTCGTCCCCTCCAAGGCGACACCTCAGTCACAGACACCTGGGCCCTTTACCTTAGGGTTACTAAGGGGTTGTTCAGGAGTTTCCAGGTGGGATCTTTTATGGCAGGGGTCGGTCAGCACTAGGTAGGGATGGGTCAGTACAGGAGAACGGCTGGCCCGCAAGTCAATCCTACTCCCTGTAAGCACTATCCTCCACCTCAGATTTGCCTCTATCCACACCAGTCCCACCCCATGGAACACTGGGTACCAACAAAATGGCTGCCTAGCATTCCGCCTTATATAGGCTGACCCTCTAAGGTCCAGAAGGGACCAGAAGGTTCTGGAATGCCCTATTCTATCCTATGGGTCAGTTCTCAGGTGTGACAGTTGTGACAGTTGAAAACCACCATTTTGTATATCTGGGTGAATTCTTGTCAGGAAAAGGCACCTAGGCCTGAGGTGAAAAACTATGAGGGCAAAAGAGCATCTATCCCCCAGGCCATCACCATAAAAATCTAGTGGACACAAAAAGATAAAAAGGATATGAGGGGCAAAAAGGGGACAAAATAAATAATGAATAGGAGGGGCTACGCAAAAGGCCAGACAGGTCTAACAGGAGGCTTCTCCAGGGAGGGTAACTGTAATGTGCACAAAATAGCAAAAAAATCAAAACAAAAAGAGTACACGGGTGGGGTGCAAATTAGGGAAAAAAACAAATAGCACGTCCTCATTGTTAAAAAGAAGGAG
Source organism: Lissotriton vulgaris (assembly GCF_964263255.1). NCBI lineage: Eukaryota > Metazoa > Chordata > Amphibia > Caudata > Salamandridae > Lissotriton > Lissotriton vulgaris. The sequence continues at coordinate 163,950,127 of NC_141700.1, forward strand.
TCTATGGAACCTACAAATATGAACATGAGAGCCCCAAAGGAAATAAAGGAAGATGAAGGTAAACTCTAAAGAATTCAGTATACTCTCTTGGAATGTGAACGGTCTCAGAACTAAAAGTAGAAGAAGGAGGATCCTTGAATATCCGAAGACAATAGATAGCGAGGTCATTATACTACAGGAGACACACCATTCAAAAGCAGAATGGGATCAAATTATGAAAAATCTGAGCTGGTTTGACGCCTATGTATGCACCAATCAAGAATGTAATATCAAGGGCGTAGCTATAATGTTTAAGAAATCACTCAAAGCCAAGATAGAATGCACAGAAGTAGACAACAAGGGTAGATGGGCAGTAAGCAAGGTAAGAATATACAATAATCTGTATACTATAGCTGGTTATTACGGGCCTAATACAGACGACCCAGCTCCCCTTCAAAAGATTTATACGGGACTATTATCAGCAACCTCCCCAGTAGTAATAGGGGGTGATTATAACAATCATAGATCCTAAAGTAGATAGATTCCCCCCGGGGAGGCAAGCAAACTTACCAAAAATGAGGGATTGGCTGGGCCACTGCATAAAAGATCTGGGACTGGTAGATATGTGGAAAGAGAAAGGTGATAAAAGGCAAGCTTTCACATTCCACAACAAAAAATTAGGGCACAAATGTAGAATCGATAATTTTTAATAGATCGAAGGTTACAAGAAAATATCATGAGAATAGAACACTTACCAGCCCACCTGTCTGACCACTCAGCAGTCCAGCTCACAATGCAAACGACAAAAAACAACTCTGAAGTTAGATGGACTGTCGATCGCTCTATTTTTTTAGACCCACAAATAATACAAGAACTTAGGACAGAAACAGATATTTTCTTTGAGAATAATAAAACTGAGACCTCGAAACAAATTATGTGGGATACTTACAAAGCAGTAATCAGAGGTAAATTACTAAGCATGGCAGCATGCAGACTAAAAACTTCAAAGCAAGAGATAAGGAACTTAGAAAATACCATAAAACAACTCGATATACAAATAGCAGCAGAACATATAACAACTGATAAGGAGAAACTAGAGAGGGAAAGGCAAAAACGTAAAGAACTACTCACAGACATATTGGAGAAAAAAGTGAGAGAAATGGGAGGCAAGTAAACTATCTCACCAAGAATACGGAGAAGGGTGTGGTAAAATGTTGGCATGGAAAATAAAAACTGACCAAACTAGAAACAAAGTATCCAGCATCCAGCAACAGAATCAGACAGAACCAAGCTCAGAAGACACTGTAATAATGCAAGAATTCACGAACATTTTCTCAGATCTGTACACTGAGGATACAAACCCAACCAAGGAACAATTGAAAGAATACCTAGACGCCCAGCCACTCCCATCATTATTGGAAGAAGAAAAAGAAGAGCTAAATGCAAAAATCACGAACAAAGAGGTAGAAGAAGCGATAAGAGGCCTAAAAAGAGGAAAAGCAGCCGGTCCGGATGCCTTACCAAATGAGTTCTACATCAATCTAAAGGAAACACTGGTACCACCAATAACGGAATTATTAAATACAATCTATCGGGAAAACGATAGAGTCCCAGACTCCTGGAACGATGCAACAATTAGCATTATATTAAAACCAGGGAAAAACCCGGTGAACTGTGAATCATACCGACCCATCTCCCTACTCAATTGTGATTACAAAATATTTACACAAATAATGGCAAAAAGGTGAGGAAGAGTAATGGCAAATCTGATCAACACAGACCAGAAGGGCTTTGTGAAAGGCAGACAGTTATAAGATTTAACACACAAACTTTTTGGAGCAATAGATATAGCCATAAGTGAAAAACACCATTAACCATAATCACTTTCGATGTTGCCAAAGCTTTTGACAGACTAAACTGGACATTCCTGAGCAGGGTCATTAGCAAATATAATCTGGGGGAGAATTTTCTACGCATGGTGGAGGAATTGTACAAAAAACCGAGAGCTAAGATTTTAATTAATGGGAACCTCACCAAAGATATAGAGATTAAAAGAGGAACAAGACAAGGGTGCCCTCTATCACAATTACTTTTTAATCTTTACATTAAACCTCTGGCAAATCTCAGGAATCATAGCTCAATATCGCCCTCCAAGCACCTTGGATGGAGAAAAAAGTAGCACTGTATGCAGATGATTTGGGGGGGGGTTTACAGACGATTTTCTAGGGTCTATTGGAGCAATAGAAGAAACCCTAATCAACTTTGGGAAGGTGTCTGGGTACCAGACCAACCATGCAAAGACTGAGATTATGTCCTGGAATACACAGTTTAGCAACCCCTACATTAAAGACAAGATAAAATACCTAGGAATCAACCTGGTTAAGGATCTAGATAAAGTGACTCAGATGAATCTTAACAGAATTGCCTCAGAAGTTAGAAAACTACTCAAAGTATGGGGAGGACTGCCACTAAGCTTCCTGGGAAGATCCAACATAATATAAATGTCCATATTGCCTACATTCACCTATCTTCTCAACCCTATACCTTTAGAATTCAAGAGAGAATCCTTAAAGAAACCCCAGGGGGAACTAACAAGTTTCATCTGGTCATCCAAAGGAACGAGAATAGCTTGGAGTAAATTAAGGAGGAAAAAAGAACAAGGAGGGGTAGCAAGTCCTGACCTATTCGAGCATTACAGAGCATTCCAATTCAAAACCATCAGACTTTTATTGAAAAGCTGTGAACAGTACCCTAAATATCTACAAACAATGACAGAAAGAATAGACCATTTCTTATATAAATTCGCCAATCTGAAATTTTTAAAAAAGGTAAAACTAAAGATTCTTAGCGCTGCAGCAAAACTATGGTATCAAATAATAAATACACTGAACATACCATACTACAGTACCTTAGCCCCCATATGGGAATCCCCGGGCACTCCAGATTGCCTCAAGGACCGCATGGCCACCCCACTGAAAGTAGCAGGTATTAAAGAATGGGGCCAACTGATGACGGAGAATATCATAAACACCTGGGATCAATTGACCACAATCACAAACGCTTCCCTATCTAAATTCAAATATTATCAACTTAATAGCTGCGCAAAATCGCTTACAGAAAAGAAAAAGGGAAACGAGGAACCGGAGACAGAAATGACAAAGGATTCGCCCATAAAAGATATCCCAATGGTATTGGGCCCTAAAAGCAGGGGAAGAAGATTTCCTGATTCCACAAACGATCTGGGGGAAAGACATGCCGGCGCTGGATATCCAGAACATATGGAGAGTATCTATGGATAAATGCTGGTCCATTATAAAACCGGCGGCCTTAAAAAGAAACCATCTATTTACTACCCACAGGGCTTACTGGACTCCAAAAAGGTTATCCAAGTTCAATAGGGCCAGAATCAAGAACTGCCCTAAATGTGGAATGGAGAAGGGAAATGATTTACATATGTTCCTACAGTGCCCCCACCTTGACATCTTCTGGCAGGAAATGGGTAAGACTAAGCACGGTATTGAGAAAACAGCTGGACGTAAGTACAAATCTTGTCATCTTTGGGGTTAATAGCTCAAATGGTATGGGTAAACTAACCAAAAAACAAGAGAACTTGCTGTTTATATTGATTTTATTGGCAAGGAGAGAGATATGTATAAAATGGGTGAGTCCGACACCACCTACCCATGGGGAATGGCTGAACTCAATACTTAGAATAAATAAACTTGACAGGAAAGGAAAGCCTAGCAAAAATTACAATTTTTGGAAAATATGGGAAGACCACCACTAAACTAACACCTAATTATTATTCAATTCCAAATCACACAAAGTCCAATGATTATGCAATGGCAATAATAAAGCAGGTAAATACCTGTTGAGTAGCCAGGATGGCTAGCTTCCCCCACGAAGAGACAGAATTATTGAATATGGTAATGGAAATAAGGGGACCCCACCTGAAACAACCATCATAGGGAAACTCCCCACACAAGACCACTTTAAGGGGCAGTGAAGGTTCAGAAGTTACAGAGACGGGTACCCGACAACTCCTTACACAAACTATTGCAGAATGAGGACTAAAAAAAAAAAAACAACACTTAGTCCCACTTTTTAGTTTAAAGTATTTGCATTAATTGAAGAAGAAAAGCATAGACTTATACTTTACAAGGTTAAAGAAGCAGCATCCACTATGGTTCTTAATTGTGCAATAGGTGCAAGGTGAACACATCGAGCTCGTAAATAAGTGTTTTAAACAGCACAAGTAGAACTACATGTTTTGTGTTTAAATTGTACTGGCTCATTGACACGTTGTATGATATACTCACCCAGGTCTAAACCAGGGTTACGGGTTTCTTCTGTTTCTTAATACTGATCTCTAGGACAGCACAGGGCCCAGAAAAGGTGCACTGGTCCACCCAGGAGTGGGCCTATATCATAACAGGCTGGTAACTCAGAAGGTACCGTCAATATAGGGGCATCACAGTTGGCTCAAGGCAACTATTATGGCACTTCAGGTCTGGAATCACCATTATCAATGCAATAGGAGCTTCCGGGGGAAAGAAACGGGACAACTAGCCCCCCACTCAACAGGTTCACTATCAATAAATGGCTGTCCCTGTATTGATACACCATAAATATTTTTTAAATCACAGTCTGAGAGGGTCAATTCCTTTGCGACCTCACCTACAGTGACCAATTCAGTAAATTGGTCACTTTACTGTGGTGTATCTGACTTCTGAAAAGAAATATACAAACTATCATGCACAGACCTTTCATCCACAGAAAAAAATGTGAGAAGGAAAGAAGGCACCTCACGGTAGCAACACCAAAGGAGGCAATTGACTGGTAATCGCCAGAAAACCCACTTATCATTGGTTACCTTCTTTCCAAAAGGAAAATGTGTGTATAATTGTTAAGACAAAGCCTCAACCCAATGAAAACAAGAAGAAAGAACCTAAAAGTAAGTGTACTTCCTATATGTGCAAAAACAATCCACGTGTTCAAGGATATCGTGAGAACAAAGATAATCCTCACCATTAAAAATTGGTAAAGCTTACTTGCTGCTAATACCCTTTATTCCTTGCTGTAAGCTTTTCCACATTAAAAAATGACTCCTATCAAATCATAATTAATAACAACTAGCCAACATGTTTCGTTGCTGTTATCAAGTTTAAGCAACTTTGTCAGGGCTAGGGATCCAAACTTGCGTTTTCATGTGGGGTTTGCATCAAACCTGTGATGGTAGTAACAAACGACAAGAAAGATAAAAAAGGGCCGTAACTGTAACTCATTGATGACAATTCACAAGTGCCATATTGTACCACACCAATGTTTTGAAATTTTACAAAAGTTTCGTACCATCAGTTTGCGTCACTACAGCATACCTGCAACCTCAATCAAACGGAAAACACGCGTCGCAAGATCGCATATCCGCAGGGTGACTGCCACCAGGTCTTGTCACCTATAAGAAATTTACCAAGCAGAACAACCCCATGACCATGCATGATGGACCTTCTAAATACTCACATCCTGAGTCTAAGGTACTCTTCCACATCACCCATAGAACAGAGGGAGTCTCACATATTCAATCTTTACAATGGTAAATCTGTCTGCTTCACATGCGAATGAAAGGTTGTCACTCTCACAGCAACCTCCGTAATAACGCAAAATATGTAGTTGCTACAGCAAGGCTATCATTATAGCACTTACTCGAAACCTCACAAACAAACATGCTATCATGCAGACTTCCTCGACTGCCATCCGTACTCTTACCGCAACCTCGGACCTGTAGCGTTTCAAATCGTCCAGCCGCCATGTCTGCAACTACGGACCAAATAAATGTAATGTGACGTGTCACGTGACGGGACACGTACACCGCGGTCATATGGCTGCAGTGCCGGAACAACCCATAGCGGGCGCCATCATGGAATGGGGAGGCTGATAAAAATAACTCGCTCAGACTATGCATCACTCCGTAATTTACACGGAGGTTGCAACCGCAATATGCATGTCATGCAGTTTGTAACAGCAGACCACCACATGCCGTAAAGCGCAGAGGCATAACCTTTTGAACCCATCAATGCGGGTGTTCCTTGTATTAATGGGAGATGTATCAGTTCTATAATCGCATTAATGTTAAAAAAAAATTTTACACGCAAGACCTAATTAGCGCCTAGCGTTCATCTCGAAGCATTACCACAAATTCGTTTTAAACACATTTTTCTTTGTTATTGTCAGATGAGAGCCATGGACCATTACACTTCAACCATGCTCATTTCCACAATTTCGGATCAAAACATTTCTTGAACTTATTTAAAATCCTTAATGTTAAAATGATGGAAAAAAAAAAAGGGGGCCAGTATATATACCCAGGTTACTCTCAAAGTTAGAGAGCAGCACTGTTCCATAAGGGGCGATGTCCAATGGTCAACACCAATGCCAACGATCACTAACGATCACTACGCAGGCACGCTAGAAAGACAATGGATATATACTGAAGCTGTACAGTAAGGGTTACATTTGTTATATACTGGTAACAAACTGATACTCTAACGACTGCTGACCTTGTTCCATTCAATAAGGTCGTTGAGCCCCACCCAGTCAGTTTTTTTAGAAAATATCCATTTTGCCTCTTTTTTTGCCAGGATCAACTCGATGTTATGTGTATCCCAAAGAGTCCTCTCGGGACGGTCCACCTCTGATCCCTGGGGTCATGCTGCTTCTCAGCAAAATGCTGGACCAACCTGGTGGTCAATTTCTTCGCTTTCAAAGTACTGAGATGCTCCTGTATCCGTACTTTGACCTTTCTTGAGGTCAAACCAATATAGTGGAAGCCGCAGCTGCAGGTAAGTCTATAAATAACATTAGTAATATTGCAATTGCTAAACTTAGTTAGAAACCATTCTCGTCCACCATCCAGCATCACACTTTTTGTTGTTTTTGTAAGAGCACAAACTGAACATCCCCCACAAGGATAGTGCCCAGAAGGTAAAGTAGAGGCAGGGGGTTAATTCAAAGAGCGAGTATGTACTAGCTTGTCTTTAAGACTCAATGCTCTTTTAAAAGCAAAGTGTGGCGGTGGCATTTTACTAGTAGGGGTGTCCAAAATGGACTAGTGTTTCCTGACTATTGGTCTAACTCTTGTTGATAGTGGATCAAAGGTAGTCACAACAGGCAGGCATTCAGATTTCGTTTTTATATTACGTTGGAGCAAAACTTCACGCGGGCGTGTTAAGTGCCCGTTTGCGTGCCTGTTTGATGGTTTTACCAGGGTACCCCCTAGTTTGTAGCTTCACCACGAGCTCCTCTGATTGTTCAACAAATTTCTCGGTCGTTGAGCAATTGCGTCGGTAGCGCATAAACTGCCCCACGGGGAGATTATCCCGGAGGGATCTGGGGTGGAACGATTGATAGTGCAAGAGGGAGTTTCTGTCACTGGGTTTCCGATGGACGTTGGTAACCAGACCACAATCCATGGCTACAATGTCAACGTCCAGATACACGGCCTCAGAATTACTGTAGGTCCATGTGAAATGCAGGCTGTCATCCACCTGATTGAGCCAGATAAAAAATTACTTAAGCCGCTCCTCTGGCCCGGTCCAGATGCAGAGAATGTCATCTATATATCGCCTCCAAAGAGAAATATTCTCTTTGAAGGAATTAGTCGGATGGTAAATGACATTCTCCTCAAACTGGCCTACATAAATGCAGGCCAGACTGGGTACGAAGGTAGCCCCCATCGAAGTACCCGACACCTGCAGGTATAGCTGGTTTCGATATTCAAATTTTTTTTGGTGAGAGCTAACTCGATGCATCTCAAGACAAATGACTGGGGAGTGTCATAGAACCAGTCCATCCCCCCCAAGCGCCCGCGCTGCTGCCACCAGCGTGGCATCTTGGGGTATGCTAGTATACAGCGACTCAATATCAATCGTCACTATATACTGATTAATGGGGTCAAACTTCACCGTTTTCAAAATATTCAAAACGTCAGTCATTTCTTGCAAAAATGAGCTCTGATTATTTACCGACTCTCTAAGAAAAAAAATCAGAAAATTGAGAGAGGGGCTCCAGTACGGACTGAATGCCCGAAACAATAGGGCGGCCTAGCGGTGGGCGCTGGGGTTTATGGATCTTCGGCAAGATGTAGAATGCCGGTGTTCTCGGTTTTTGATTGATCAAAAAATCTGCCTCCTTATGTGTGATCCATTTCTTTTCCAGCACCTCCACCACCCAGGTCTTGATTGTCTCTTGTAAGACAGGTGTGGGGTCCCTCACTAAGGGATGATAATTTGTACGTGACCCCAACAACCTAAGGACCTCAGAATTGTAGTCACTGGTGTCAAGCACTACTACAGCACCGCCCTTATCAGCTGACTTGATTATGATGGATTTATTGTTCTGTAAAGATTTGACAGCTAGCCAGTCTGTTTTACTCATATTGTTCTGGCGGATCTGTCCTGAGGTCCGTTCAAGGATTTCTATGTCATTCAACACTTTTTGTTCGAATACAGTCACCTCAGGGCCTACTGCGGCGCTGGGGGGACAGAAGTTTGAAGGTGCTCCGTAAATCAGTGGAGAACATTGACGGGATCTCCTTTTCCATGTCATTGAAAAGCTTATGAATTTTAATTCTTCTCATTAATTCATACATTTCTTTCCGGCAACTGAATGAATCATGATGTGGAGTCGGGACAAAGCCCAGACCTTTGTTTAAAACTCGAGATTCATCAGGGGTCAATGTATAGGTTGAGAGATTCACCACAATATCATTCGCACTATGTTGTGCAGGCAGTGATGTAACAAGGGACCTCTCTATTGATGTGTCCTGCCTCTGCTGCGAGTGATGCGGGGAGAGTATGTCTGCCATGTTGGTTGCTCTGCCCCTGCTTCTTTGTGCCGGACCCCCCCATCCCCGATTCCCCCTGTGGGGTTGCCCTAAAAAGGACTTCAGACCTAAATCTTCGTTACATCTTGTATATGCGGTGAATCTAACTCTGTTCTGATTCGATGTTGTAGCTTGTTGTTCTCCTGCTTCTTCCTCCTCACTACTCGTGTTGTCAAATGTCCAATTGGACGGAGTTCTTCTCATCTGTCTGCGCCCGCCCTTCTGTTGGTTCTGGTATTGAGCTAGTTCTGGTGGTATCTGATAATATTTATTGTCTATGTATGGGTATGCCCATTCATGGGTGAACCGATCTAGATTTCTTGTCAGACCTTTGATTTTTTGGTTCACCACATACGTTTTGTATTCCAAAAGGTAGCCTTGTATCTTTGCTAGTTGTTCCTTAGAATCTGTAAATGTGCTATCTCTTGGTTTGACCGAGAGCTTAAAAACAAACAGGGGGAGCTACGACGAGCTGAACGTAGCTGGCGGAAAAATTACCACAGCATAGAACGTGGTAAATACAAAAAGATTAAGAGAGCGTATCACGCTCTAATCAAACAGGCAAAAACGAAGTATTTCACGTCAGCAATAGTAACAGCCAATAGCAAACATAAAGCGATTTTTAAAATTGTGAATGATTTTAATAAACCTAAATGTCTAATGCAGGACATTCCGCCCTCACAAATGCTTTGTGACTATCGCAGACTTCTTTGAAGTAAAGGTTCAGGGTCTGACGAAAGATTTTGAGGTCCCTATTACTTGTTCAAGGTATGAGGACGATAACACAAGGCAGGAGGCCACCCAGTTTACAGCCTTTCGTACAATCAGTCTGGAGGAGACAAAGCGTGCCATCCTGGCAACTAAATCGGGATCACCATTTGACCCATGCCCTATTGGACTCCTGCATCTCATTGCAGATATTGTCAACCCAGACATAAATGACATCGTCAATAACTCACTGTCTACGGCCAACGTCCCCTTAGAGTGGAAACTGGCAGCAGTGAAACCTCTACAAAAAAAACAGCTTCCTGACCCCACTACACTATCGAATCTACGTCCCATCTCACTACTCCCGGCACTGTGTAAAATCACGGAGTCGATAGTAAATAAACAGCTTACACACTTTTTGGAAGATAGTGAAGCATGGCACCCCAACCAAGCTGGTTTCAGGACTCAACATTCCACCGAATCAGCTCTCCTGTTCACTACTGAAACTATCCGCTCAGCCCTAGATCAAGGTAAGAAGGCCGTCCTGATATTATTAGATCTGTCGGCGGCCTTCGAAACGGTCTCACATGTTATCTTAATAGACCGGCTAATAACATCTGGCATCAAAGGCACAGCCCTGGAGTGGATAAAGAACTTTCTCAGTGACAGGAGACAAGTGGTGACCTTGGGGGAATTCCGTTCCAGTGAGAAACCACTGTCGACAGGAGTACCTCAAGGTTCCAGCTTGAGTCCGACATTATTCAATGTCTACACCGCACCCCTGATAAAGTGGATATCGTCCTTTGGCATAGATGTAATAGCATATGCCGACGATACACAACTGATCCTGGTAATGGACAAAGATAACCAGGTCTGGGAGGAAAAACTCAAATGTTGCCAAATGGCCACCTTTGATTGGATGCGGAGAAACCATCTAAAATGCAACACAGGCAAAACCGAGATCATGCCGATAGGCCCAAAAAATGAATTCATCCCCAGACTATGGTGGCCAGAGAAGGCAGAAATACCACCCCATATCACCTCCTCGGCCCGTAACCTTGGGGTACACTTCGACGCCGATTTATCTTTTAAACATCAGGCGTCAAAAGTGGCAGGCACTTGTTTTGGGGTGATAAAAGGGCTCAGGAAGTTCTTTGACTTGCTGCCCCTCGAAGCAAGGAAAACAGTCACGGTTGCATTAGTTACATCACGCATTGACTATTGTAACAGCTTGTATGCTGGTACCAATAAGGTGGTCACCCATAAACTCCAGATGGTACAGCACGCGGCAGCAAGGCTGGTTTTAAAATGGCCTAGAAAATCCTCAGCAACCAAAGCCCTTAATGTACTACACTGGCTGCCTATAACAAAAAGGGTCCTGTACAAAGTGCTGATAATTACCTTTCGAGCTGTCCACGATCTAGGCCCTCTATACCGAAGAAAAAAATATGTAAGATACTGTCCAACTCGAGCACTACGGTCCTCAAATGCCACCCTACTGACCGTTCCAGGGTTTAGACTTAAAACCCGTGGGGGTAAATCCCTGGCGGTGCTAGGTGCAAAAGCATGGAATGCCCTCCCCCCACACTGGACAAGGAATCAGAATTCCGCAAACAATTAAAAACTTGGATTTACAATCTTCCAGATATAACCGCCAGAGCACTAGTGGGATTCCGGTCCTGGTCTCTTCAAGCAGTAAGGCAACTTTAACATCAGGTTGACCATATATTGGCGCCGAGATGCTCCTTGGAGCGATTGTAGCGTGGTATAAATGGGCCATTACATTACATTACATTACATCTCTTTTAATACTTTCCTCTAGTTCAAGTATCTCAGTTAGCAGTTCTTCACTGAGCCTCTTGGCGGTGGTGATAAGCACCAACCAATCCCTCATGCATTTATTCGCTATGTAACTCCAGTCTACACTGAACTGTTTATCTTCTAAAAAGATTTTGGGCTTGATTCTTACTAGTAGACTGGGTGGAGCTGCACCAACCCGAAGATATTCTGTCATTAGCTCACCATGTAAGGCACATCACATTACCTTTCTTTGGTCCGTAGTTGCAGACATGGCGGCCGGACGATTTGAAACGCTACAGGTCCGAGGTTGCGGTAATAGTATGGATGGCAGTCGAGGGAGTCTGCATGATAGCATGTTTGTTTGTGAGTTTTTTTCGTTCGCATGTGAAGCCGAGGTTTTTTTGGGGAAAGAAGGTAACCAATGATAAGTGGGTTTTCTGGCGAGTACCAGTCAGTTGCCTCCTTTGGTGTTGCTACCGTGAGGTGCCTTCTTTCCTTCACACATTTTTTCTGTGGATGAAAGGTCTGTGCATGGTAGTTTGTATATTTCTTTTTAGAAGTCAGATACACCACAGTAAAGTGACCAATTTACTGAATTCGTCACTGTAGGTGAGGTCGCAAAGGAATTGACCCTCTCAGACTGTGATTTGAAAAATATTTATGGTGTATCAATCCAGGGACTGGAATCACCATTGCCAATGGTGTTGGCATCCAGCGTTTACCGCTGGGCACATCAAGAACGTGTCAGCTCCTGCCTCACCGGGAGGAGACCCTTACCTAGCATGCAGGCCTGCGTTTTGTCTGCATTTTCATCGGCGGGTTAGTCAGGATTCCTGGGCACCCGGCAGACCTCTAAGAAGACAAGTCCGCCATCCTTAGCCCTTGGCCAAGCCCAACCCCACTGTGATCTATTTTAATGAGTATTTCAATTATTTAAACTGTGATTAAGTTGACATGTCAAGTGAGAACTAGCATGAGGTACAGTCCACCCTGGTTGTATTTATGGATTACTTTGGGCATTATTACGATGTGTTTTTTATTTTCTTCACAGGCACTGATGGCAAACCGGGTTGAATTCTGGGATATTGTACGCAGAGCTGGTTGACATTCTAATGTCCTGAATTTGATCGGTGGTCAGAAAGATCAGAGACTACTCTTTATTCCAGATAGGTCTTCAGCCAAAGGAAATCCCAAGTTTTCCAGTTTGATTGGATTTTTAGTTCACTTTTGTTGGACTCACGCAAAGAAAGAGGAAGGAATATAGAGTTGGCACGTTATACAGATTGTATCTAGATACGATTGGTGGGAGGGGAGTGATTTTATGGGACTGCTCACTGGAAGAATTATGCTACTTACCCTGTAAGCATCTGTTTGTGGCATGTAGTGCTGTAGATTCACATGCTCTGCAAACTCATGCCATCAAGTGCTAGGTTTCGAAGTTGTGCAAGTTGTTTTTCTCAAAAGAAGTCTTTAGAGTCACAAGATTGGGTGACGACTTCTCTTGGTGATACTGCGCACAGGCATCGACTCCTTTGTTAGATTGTTTTCCCGCAGGTAGGTGAGAAAGTGTATAGAAAGTGTGTAAGAACAAAGATGTCCATGCTAAATGTATCTTATAAGTATGCAATATAAATACAACGGCCACAGGCATCTGGGGAGGAAGAACAATTGTTACTTACCTGTAAACAGGTGGTTCTCCAGTATTGGTGTCTTTCATAGATTAACATGCTTGAATATTCCCAGTCGTCGAAGTGGGAGTCCCACGGTACATAAAAATAGCAATAATGCTAAATATATATATATGTGAAAACATAATAAAAGAAGACTTAAATACAACTGAAAAACCTCCAGAACAATTCCTACATAGGAATGCATGGTAAAGAGAAAAACAACTTTTAACACAGTGTCATTATGTTAGTCCAAACTACAGCCAATCAGGCGCAAACACCCTCTAGAACCTTCTCCTCAGAAGCTCCAGTCCTCAGATTTTCGTAGCACCAAAGAGACCTAGAGTGCATGAGGAGAAGAGAGCCTCTGAGGGGAGGAAAGGGTGGGTTGCATGTGGATCTATGAAAGACACCAATACTGGAGAACCACCTGTTGACAGGTAAGTAACAATTGTTCTTCTCGAGTATTAGGGGTGTCTTTCATAGGTTCACATTCTTGAATAGAATAGAGAGCAGTAACCTCCGTAGAGCTGAGATTGCTATGCACATATGGAAAAGGCCAAAGACAGTAATAATACAGTTATGTAACAATAATAGCAATCACAGGAAAACACAAAGGAGGAGGGAACAGAGGCTCACCTTATTTGAAAAGATGATGAAGCACTGCCTGTCTCACTGTGGTATCCGGCTCATTGATGGCATCCAAGCAGTAATGCTTGGTGAAGGTGTGCCTGCTGGACCATGTCGCTGCACGGCAAATCTGATAAAGTGGCACACCGTCAAACAAGGCGGTGGATGAAGACATCGCCCTCGTAGAATGAGCCTTCACTGAAGACTGCAATGGTTTGCCTGCTTGTTGATGGCAGAAGGTAATAGCTGAAGAAAGTAAACGGGCAATTATTGGTTTGGTAACTGGATGCCCCTTACGCAGTCGCCCATGAGCAATGAACAGTTGGTTGGACTTGCGGAAGGAGGCAGTTCTGGCAATGTAACATTTTAAGCATCGTTTGATGTCCAAAGAATGCAAGCGCTGCTCCGCCGGAGACCTTGGGTCCGGAAAGAAAGTTTTAGGAGCACAGGCTCATTCAGATGAAAAATCCGTAGGCACTTTAGGCAGGAAAAAGGGGTTGGTGCGAAGCACCACGCCGTCAGGTTTGAATTGTAGATAAGGTGGCTTGATAGTGAAAGCGTGAAGGTCGCTCACGCGACGAGATGAAGTCAAAGATAAAAGCAGAGCAACCTTCCAGGTGAGGAACTTGTTATCAGCCCTATGGATAGGTTCAAATGGTGCCTTCATAAGTTGAGATAGTACAACATTGAGGTGCCATGGTGGAGGAGGGCGCCGAACAGGTGGGAACTTACGGAAGAGCCCTTTGAAGAACTGGCGTATGATTCTGGATGAGCAGAGGGAGGAAGAGAGATTGCAGCTAGGAAAACTCTCAAGGTAGCATGTGAAAGTCTGGACTGAGCGAGACTTAAGAAGAACGGAAGAAGTTGCTCCAGAGTAGAATGGATTGGATGGACATTTGCTGCCGTGCACCAATGACAGAATCTTTTCCACTTGAGTTTATAAGTTTTGATGGTAGACGGAGCCCTAGCATGAGCGAGGATGTCCCTGCATTCTTGAGATATGTTTAAGTCTGCGAATTTAAGGTGCTCAGGTTCCATGCTGTCAATTGTAGCGTGGAGGGATCCGGATGGCACACTTGGCCCCTGTCCATCGTTAGGAGGTCTGGACGAGGACGCAGAGGGATGGGCTCGCACTGGGACAGCAGAAGCAATTCCGAAAACCATGCCGGTCTGGGCCAACGAGGTGCGATCAGTAGGATGTGACAGGGCTGCCTCCGCATCTTCCACAGCACCCGCAGTACTAACGGAATCGGCGAAAAAGCGTAAGCGAATAGATCGCACCAATCGTTCAAAAGGGCATTCCCGCACGAACCGGGGATGCCAGCTTGCGTAGGATGGCATTTTTGATTCTCTGGCGTTGCAAAGAGGTCTGAAGCTGGGCGACCTCATCGGTGGAACACAAGATCCAGAGTCGGCTGGTGCAGTTCCCATTCGTGTGTCGATGATGTGGACCTGCTTAGAGAGTCCGCTAGCATGTTGGACACGCCCAGCAGATGAATAGCCGTCAAGGTGATCTGATGACGGAGAGCCCAATCCCAGATTGACTGGGCCAAGCGAGACAGGTGTGGAGACTCCGTTCCTCCCTGCTTGTTCACGTAGTGCATGCTGGTGGTATTGTCCGTTTGGATAAGCACTGACTCCCCGTGAACTACAGGTAGGAATGACTTGAGCGCTAGGAAGATCGCCATCAACTCTAGCCTGTTGATATGCCTCTTGCGTTGGAGCTGAGTCCACTTGCCTTTGATGGATAGGCCTTGGAGATGAGCGCCCCAGCCCTCCAGAGAGGCGTCCCTCGTGAGCGTGAGATCTGGTGAGTGAACGAGGAACGACGTCCCCATCTCCTGGTTGGTTGGCTGCGCCCACCAATGTAAACTCTCTCATGCGGGCTGTGACTGTAATTAGGTCGTTGAAGGACCCGGAGACCTGACGCCACTGTCCGTCCAGTTCCTCTTGAATGGGACGGGTCCGCAACCTGCAATTTGGGATCAGTGCGATACAAGATGATGCCATCCCCAAAAATGACTTTAACGTCCGAACAGAAACGGACTGTCTTATTCGAATGAGGGAGACCAGACGAAGGATCTTCTGTTGCCGCTCGTGCGAGACGAACGCTTTTGATAGTCTAGTGTCTAGGATAGCTCCCAAGAAAGTTCTGGTTTGCTACGGCACAAACTGACTTTGACGCTGATGGCCAACCCCAGGGACTGAAATACCTGCTGACAAAGACGAGTGTCCTGACATAATTGATGGCGGGATTGAGATTTGAGGAGGCAATCGTCCAAGTATGGGAGGATTTGAACACCTTGGAGACGCAGGTGAGCCACCACAGGAGCCAGTACCTTCGTGAACACATGAGGAGCTGATCGAAGTCCGACGGGCAAGACCTTGTACTGATAATACGTTTGTCCCACCTTGAAACGCAGGTACTGGCGATGCTGTTGGAGAATCGGGACATGAAAGTATCCGTCTTGAAGGTCTATGTTGGTCATGAAATCCCCGCTGGATAGAAGACGCAGGATCTCTAGTAGTGTCAGCATGCGGAAAGATTCGCTCGAGGAATTGGTTGAGAGCCCTCAAATCCAGAATGCGTCGCCAATCTCCGGTCTTCTTGAGTATGAGGAAGAATCGAGAGTAAAACCCATCTCCTCTTTGATGCACAGGGACCACTTCGACTGCACCTTTTTGAACTAGAAGACGGACTTGATGGTAAAGCTTGATGGTAAAGCTCCTTGAGGTGTGGAGGAGGCGGGCCAGATGGTGGAGTACGAGGAGGAATCTTGACGAATTCTAAGGTATGACCCCTTCGTACAAACTTCTAAAACTCAGCGGTCCGAGGTGATGGAGGACCACTGGGAATAAGAGAGATTCGACCTCCAACACTTTGGGGAGGATAAAAGTCATTGGCGCTTAGGAGTGGATCCGCAATAGGAGGATTTTACCCTATAGGGTTTGGAGGACTGCTGACGATTGGACTGCTGCTGATTGTAGAAGCGGTACGGTTGTCCTCCTCGAAAAGTGGAAGAAGTGCTGCGTCCGCGCGCACCTCGAAAGGGCTGCTTCCGGAATTGCAACGTGCCCAGTGACTTAGCCGTATCGGTGTCCTTCTTAATGGACTCCAGAGCGTCATCTATGTGAGACCCGAATAGCGACTCACCATCATATGGCATGTCAAGGATCCTGGATTGGACTTCCTGCCGGAAGGAGGTGGATTTTAACCAACCCTGGCGTCGGAGAGCAGCTGCACTTGCAAGCAGACGGAAACCTGTACCAGCAATATCGAGTGCACAGTCGATCATTTCTTCTGATGCTCTCTTCCCATCTTGAAGAATCTGCTGAGCGTTCGCCTTGGAGGCCTCCGGTATTAGATCCACTAATGCAGATATGTCCGACCACATCTGTCGGTCATAGTGCCCCAAAATGACCACGGCATTAGCTGCTCATACAGAAGTGGAAGCCATGGTCGAAAACTTGCAGCCAATATCGTCCTGGCGCCGACCCTCTCTATCGTGAGGTGCGGTGACTGGAGACGCTGGATTCCGGGCTCTACGCTGTGCAGCTTGAGTTACTACTGAGTCTGGCTTAGGGTGAGAGATCAAGCATGCTGGAGAACCGGTTGGGGCCTTGTATTTCTTCTCAAGGCGCGGTATCTGAGCAGGTAACGTGTTTGGAGCCTGCATGAGTTTAAGTCCTTCCTTCCAAACAAAATCGATGATTGGAATCGTGTGGACCTGTTTGTAAGGCTTATTTTTAAAATCTTAGAGGAAACAGTAATCCTCACGAAGTGTTCTAGGTAATTTGAAACGCTGAGCCGCTTTGTCCATTAGAAGATGAAAACTGGCGATATCTACTGGAGGTGAATCACCAGAGTCTCCAGGCTGAGGAGAGGGCGTCTGTGTTCGGTAGTCATTCCACTCTGCCATACGGGGTTCGCCTGCATCCTCGTCCGAATCCTCAGGGACCTCTCCGTCCTCTCGCTCTGGAACCGCCTCATCTTCTGCATCCTGCGGATACACAGTGGATGGAATTCTGATGGACGTCTGAACTTGGAACAAAGTTGTGGGCGGTAAAATTGGTGGAAGAGACGGTGGAGGTAGTGCAACGGCAGTAGGAGATTGCACAGGAGTACCTTGCGGCGTTGCTGGGAAACGACGGTTGTAGTCATCCAGCATATGCTGGAGATTAGAAATCAAAGACAATGGTAATGTAGCCATAGGGACTTGGACAAACTGTTCTTCAGGTTGAGACTCCTGGTCTCCGCCATCTTCGTCAGGATCAGACTCCTGACATTTGATGATCAAATCAGAGGGACTATGGGCTGCCCCAAACGTGTCATCTTCATTCCCAGAATCAGTGTCATGCTCAGAGGTAGAGGCAAACATTGGAGAAGGTGGTTGCAGCTCTGGAGCAGATAACTGGTGGCACGGAGCCTTACTGCGACGTTGGGAAAGATCAGCAGCGCCAGTGGATCCTGAAGACTTCAAAGGCACTAAAGGCAACGAGGCAAAGGAAGCCGGTGCCACCGTCGACGCTATCGTCAACGGTGTTGATTTGGCAGTCAATTTGGAAGAATCCATCGTCGACGGTGTGGCCGTCGACAGAGTCGCCGTCAGAGTTACCATCGACGGGCGATCCATCGTAGACTTAGTCGTCGACGGTGCAGTCGTCGACGTAGGCAGAATCTCTGCAGACAGAGCCCTTGTCGACGGGGCTTTCGACGATGGAGTCTTCGTCGACGAGGCCTTGGTCGACGGAATCTTAGTCGACGACGAAGATTTCTTAGTGGCTTTCGTCGACGAGGAATGTTTCTTCGTCGACCAGGAGATTGGAATCGTCAATGAGACAGGCTGAGAAGGCAAAGAAACTCTCGTCGACGTGAAGGCTGACGACGAGACCGTCGTCGACGAAGCAGACGCTGATGTCGTCGTCAGCGTCGTCGTCAGCGTCGTCGTCGACGACGAAGACACTGCGGATCTCGTCGTCGGAACGCTCGTAGACGCTCCCGTCGACGACGGAACCCTAAGAGGCGTGGAAACACTCCTAGAGGCAGCAGAAGACACCTGAGAGCCAGGTCTCATGGGCGCAGTGATAGTAGGAGTGGTAGGAGACACCACAGAGGCCAGAGGCAGGGCCAGTTTCTTCCTTTTGAGGAAAGGAGAAGGAATATCCTGAACACTACCACGCTTAGAGGCTGCTGAAGAAGGACTAGATTGAAAACTTTCTGCGTCTGACAGAGCAGAATCCTTGTCTTTAAGGCGCTGGAGCCAAAGGAGAAGCCGGCCTTCTCTGTCCTTCAGAGTCTTTGTAGAAAACATTCTACAGAACTTGCAGCTGCCAACTTCATGCTCAGGGTATAGACAACAAATACACTTCTGGTGGGGGTCTTTATCAAAAAGACGCAGCTTCCCACAAGAAGAGCAAGGTCTGAATAAAGACTTCTTACTTGACATGTTGAGAAGACTGGAAGTAGAAGATTTGAGGCAAAGAACTGAGCAGAGCTCAGGGAGACTCCCTTCACACGACGTGCGGTAGAAAATCTGAGGACTGGAGCTTCTGAGGAGAAGGTTCTAGAGGGTGCTTGCGCCTGATTGGCTGTAGTTTGGACTTACATAATGACACTAATGTGTTACAAGTGTTTTTTCTCTTTACCACGCATTCCTATATAGGAATTGTTCTGGAGGTTTTTCAGTTGTATTTACCTCTTCTTTTATTATGTATTATGTTTTCACATATATATATATTTAGCATTATTGCTATTTTATGTACCGTGGGACTCCCACTTCGACGACGGGGAATATTCAAGCATGTGAATCTATGAAAGACACCCCTAATACTGGAGAAAGAGGATGCATGTGAATCTACAGCACTACATGCCACGAACAGATGCGTACAGGGTAAGTAACAATCCATTCAATGGCAAGTATGGCTGTAGATACACATGCTCTACATAGACAGTAGAGCAGTCCCTCCTTAGAAGCGGTGGCTAGCCTGTTGGAATTGCAGTTGTTTGGAAAAGGGTACATAGCACTGTCTGACCTACACTGGCTTGTTGGCGTGCTAAAACACCCACACAGTAGAGTTTGACAAATGTGTGTGTGGGGTAGACCATGTAGCTGCTTTACAAATGTCAGCTATGGTAATATTTCCTGTAAAGGCCATAGTAGCTCCTTTTTTATGAGTGAAGTGTGCTCGGGGAGTAACTGGTAAAGTTCTTTTGGCCTTAACGTAGCAAGTTTGAATACATTTGACAATCCATCTGGCTATGTCTTATTTGAATATAGGGTTGCCTTTATGAGCTGGAGAATGGCTACAACAGTTGCTTTGTGTTCCTGAAAAGTTTAGTTCCATCTATGCAGAACATGAGTGTTCTATTTACGTCTAGGTAGGAAGAGCTATTTCCGTTACAGAATCAGAGTTAGGGGGAAAAGACTAGGAGCTCAATGGATTGAGTGGTATGAAACTGAGAGACTACCTTATGTAGGAATGTAGGATTAGTACGAAGAACCAGTTTTTCTCTATGTATTTGAAAGAATAGTTGTTCTAAGGTTAAGGCCTGGCACTCACTAACACCACTGAGTGAGGTAATGGCAACTAAGAATGCCACTTTCCAAGATAGAAACTGAAGGGGGCATGAGTGAAGAGGCTCAAAGGGGCAGGGGGCATAATTCTGGTCAGAACAATGTTAAGTTTCCAAGAGTGCTGGAGGAACTAGAGGAAGACTGACTCATTTGAGACCTTCCACAAAAGACTTCATTACTGGGATTTTGAACAGTGGGAGATGTGGTCGGTTTTGGAAATAAGCAGTCATTGCGGCAAGGTGTAACCTAATGGAAGTGTAGGCTAAATTAGGCCTTTGCAACAGAAGTAGGTAGCAGGTAATGTCTTGCACTGTGGCTTTCACTGGATCAATTTGTTGAGGAAAATCCCACTTTTGAAAGTAGGGAAGAGGGACTTGTGGGTGGAGTTTGTTTATTTAATGTTTTAGTTTTATATATCGCTATCCGTATCCGATGGTATCAGAGCGATTTACAGGTTATGAGAATACATAAATAAATTCACAATAGGTACATTTGTAATATGAAAGTCACAAGACAGTACAGCAATAAGTGGTTATAAAGTTACAAAGAATATCACAGGGCACATGGAGGAGAAAGGTATCAGGGACAAAAAAAGACCATTGAGCAAGTCGTGTGACCATCTTGAAGGCGTTAATCAATGAGGGTAACGAAGATCAGTTTGTGTGCATGTTGAGGTAGCGGTTGAGGAGTAGAAAATTGAGGTCCCGTTTGAAGGAGGGGAATGAGGAGATGCAGCGGAGTATCTTTTGTAGCGGGTTCCAGGTCTTCTGAGCATTACCTAAGCAGGAGCAAGATGATTTCTTCTTGAAGTTGGGAGGAATGAGAAGAAGCGTGTTCGAGCTTATCAGTGTTTGGACTCTCCCAGCTCTTGAAATTCTGGTTTCTGAGTATTCAGGGGGTTGTGTATGAAGGACTTTGTGGGTGATGAAGCCTTTCTTGAAAAAGCATCTTCCTTTGACGGGAAGCCATTCAGGACTACAAAGGGCAAGAGAGATGTGGTCAAATATTTTAGTACCATTGAAGAGTCTGGCAGCCCCGTTGAGAGCAGCTTTAAGGGGTGGCAGGTGACATTTTGGAGTTCCTGAAAGGAGAAATTGCTGTAGTCAAGTTTTGACATGAGAAGAGATTGCACTACATCTTAAGATCTTCTAGTGGGATACACAGCTTCACTTTCTTGAGATGTTGGAGTTTGCAGAGCACTCCTTTGGCAGAGTTGTTGATAGGCTCCTCCATGGACATGTTTTTGTTTAGGGTGATGCCCAGAGACTTAACGGTGTTAGAGAGAGAGAACGAGCAGTTAAGAGTGTACAGATTCTTGATCCATTCTAGGGTAGATAAAGGGTTAGTTCTAGGGGAGAAAAGTAGTAGTTCTGTCTTTTTGGGGTTAAGTTTAAGATAGTTGGTTTTGAGCCATGATTGGTATTCAGTGGTCTGTGGTCAGCGGGTGATTTGATTTCCAGTAGAGTTGTATGTTGTCGGCATATAGGTAGGTTTTGACCACTGTTCGATTCAAAATGGCGGTGAGGGGTTCCATGAAGAGATTAAATAGGGCTGGGGAGAGGATGGAGTCTTTGGGTACAGCTGTGGATTTTTATTTGCTGACAGCAATGTTGCATATAGGACGCAAACCATTTCAGGACTGTGCCATCGATACCCATGCAATGAGAGTTTCAAGTAAAGCTAGGTGATTTACTGTATTGAATGCCGCTGATAAGTCTAGCAGGATTAGGAGGCAGGCATCACCTTCATCCAGGTTTCTGTGAAAGTCATCCGAAATACTGAGCATAGCGGTTTCAGTGCCACTACCTTTCCTGAATCCTTTTTGGAAAGTGTTGTGGAGGTTTAATTCTTCAATGTGTAGGTTTAGGTGAAGGACAACACTTCTCCAGTGTGGTTTGTGATAGGTCTGAGGTTGTTGAAGTCATTGAGGTCCGTTCCTATTTATTTCAGAATGAGAGTGACTTGACCTAATTGGAGGGAATCTGGAACACAGCCTGAAGAGAGAGGCATTTCTGATTTTGGTCCATATAGGGGAGAATATATGGTTGATGTTCTTTACTAGGGTGGAGGGCAGTGGGTCATAAGTGTGGGCAGTAGGCTTCAAGTTAGCAATTATTCTGAACACTTTGTTTTCAGTCGTAGGTTTGAAGTCTGCTCACTTAACATTGGTTTTTAGCTAATGGCGATCCTAATTACATTTGGGTTTTGTTGGGATGGGTTGGTCATTGGTTAAGCCCTTGGAATGGGGTTTCAGAGGCGACAGAGGGGTCAATGACGCCGGTGGGCAGGGATGACAGACTGGTATCATGGATAAGAGTTTGTTGGAATTTTTAAACTGTCAGTGAGGTAGTTAGCTATTTCTTTACAGTGTTCAATGGGGACTACTGTATCTGGTTGGGAGGTAGTGGTTGTTTGATGTTTGATTATATTAGAGCTCCCTTGGTCTGTGTTTCTTGTAGGTGAGCCTTTCAGATATTAAGAGTGAAAAGTGAGCCAGTGAGGGGGTTTTCTCCAGCACCATTCAGTTTGTCTTAATTGTCTCCTGGTGATGTGGAGGGGAGAGTTGAACCAGCATCTGGATAGAATTTTTCTGGATCACTTAAGTTTAAGCAGTGCAACTTGGTCAAGCACAGGGGTCATGGCTGAGCTATAGTGGGGAGTTATGTCATCAACAGTGTGAAGGAGAGGTTGTGAGTGTAGCTGAATGTGGACCATGGATTCCAAGTCCATTACGGGGATGTGTTTGATGCTCCTTGCCAAACGCATGGGTTTGTTGGTGGGGGCTGGGTGAAGTGTGGGAGGGGCACGGAGTTTGAACAGTAGGAGATAGTGGTCGGACCAGTCCACTGGCTTGATGCATCAGAGGGTGACCAGCTCTTTTCTGGCGATTAGAGCATCGAGAGAAGATCCTTTCTTATGGGTGGGGCCATTGTATAGTTGTTTGAGGTCATTGATATACAGAAGGTTGGTTAAGTTACGCACTGTGGTATCAGCATTATAGTTCCAGTGCAGGTTAAATTCACCAAGAAATGTGATTGGAGTCAGTAGGGGAGTGCTGTGTGATGAAGTCAGTTAATTCTTCAGCGAAGATTGTGTGATCACCAGGGGGTAGTAAATGGTGTACAGTTTGATGGGAGTGGTGGCTTTAGTTGTGGTACGACCCAAAGGTATTCAAAGGTCCGGAAGTTCATGGGTTGTAGTGCTATGAAGTTAATTTCTTCTTTGCAGATGATCGCTAGCCCAATCCCAGTTTGTCCTTGTCTATCCTTTCTGAAGATATAATAGCAAGGCAGAATGAGCAGGTCTAGGAGTGGGGTAAAGTGTTCGTTGAGCCAGCTATCAGTCAAAAATGCAATGGCAATGTCGTCCTCAAGTATAATTTCGGCTGGTTTGGTGGTGTCTCACTGCTGATCTGATCTGCAATTAAGGAGCATGGAGGATAGTGAGCTAGGACTAGCATTCATGGTGTGTAAAGTCTGGGCGGTGGTGTATTGAGCGATTGGTCTGGGTGACGTGCTAGCTCAGGGGAATTGGTTTGTGCCCAAAATTACTGGGATTCTAGTGAGAGGCTTTTTTTTTTTTCATTTGTACCCAACTAAGGTTTCCCGGCGCCTTTGACATAGGGTTGGACAAAGGCATATGCAGAGTATGGTTTTAGCACAGTTGTTTCTGGAAAAGCCAAGTTTTTACATATTTCCGGAAGCTAGCGTAGTTTTCTTCTTTCCGGATATGTAGGGGAAGTGTGTTCCACAGGATTGGCCCTCTGACAGAAAAAGATCTTCCGCCAGTTCTTTGCAGTCTAAATCTGGGAACAGCGAAATTCGCTGCAGTTTGGGAGCGTAGGTTTCTTGTTGGTAGGTAGGGGGTGGCTAACGCTTGCAGATAGGTTGGTGCTGATTTGGTTTTAATTTTAAACATGTAGCTCAGGGTTTTGAAGCTGATCCGGTGTTCAATCCTGAGCCAATGTAGGTCGTTCAGGTATTTTGATATTCTTGCAGACTTTGGTATCCTGCAGAGGAGTCTTGCGGCTGAGTTTTGGATCATTTGCAGTCGCTTGACTGCTTGGTTTGAATTCAAAGCTTAAGGTCTATAGGCGAGTTATATTTTCTGTAGGATTTGCGGAGTGATTCTGCTTCCAAAGGGAATAGGGTGTTGAGGGGTTGGGGGGGGGGGGGGTGGGGGGGGGGTTACTGTGTGATCATTGGCTCTGGGGTATAGTGGACAGGACAGAGTGTTAGCTGTCGCTAGATCTGTTTTGTGTAGAGCAGTTCTCTATCCTCACGGCAGAGTAGGGCGGTGATTTTGTCAGGCTCGCTAAACCAGATTTTACATGAGCGAGGTCTATAGTTAGGGAGTCTAGTTTTTGTTTGATTCAGCTTAAGCGCCGGTTGAGGGTATCGAGAGGGCTATCTGTTTTGGGGGAGCATGGACAGGCAGGTGGTCTCGTGCCAGAGGTGGGGAGGCGATCCACAAAGGAGAAGGAAGGGGCAGTCATCAAGTGGGGAAGAATGGGTGATTTGGTTGGGTTAGGAGGGGTGTATATGGAGAATCGTATTTTAAGGGAAACAGTAATGTAAGGACTAGAAGTCAAACTGGTGCTGTCAAGTCTGGAGGGCGTGTGATCAAGTGTATGGGTGTGCATGGTGTTGATTTGACTGACAGTCATGTGCATGGTGTTGGTTTGACGGACAGTCATTGGACTAAGGGGTGTGAACGAGGAGGGGGAAGCGGAGGTTAAGGAGTCCTGGGGGGGAAGGGAGTTGAGGACTGACTGTCTAGATGTCTAAAGTGGAAGGGAGGGAGGAGGGTTGGTAGTAGAACCAACTTGTGTTAGTGAGGCGAGAAGCGACAGTAAGTGTTGATCAAAGATGGTGAGGTGTTGGTCTGACGCTTAGATTAGTAAGTTCTCCGTTTTGTACATAGCAATGGAGCCCTTTCCTCTAAAACTTTGGAAGGGGACGGTTGTGAGTTTAATTCAGGTTGTGATTGACATTTCTTTGGAAATTATTTGAGAGATTTTTTGGATGATTTATGCTCCAAGAGTCTAGGCCAAATCTTTCAAGAGCAGAGTTGGGAGGCTTGTGGAGGGGGTAGGACACCGTGGCAATCTCCTGCGCTCAAGTCCCAGTCAGGATGAAGTATAAGCTGTGTATTGAAAGCATTGCTTAGATATGGGTCAGTGGTCTGGTTGCCCAAGTGATGGCGTAGGAGCAGACCCAGAGGATGCTGAATCCAGGACATTTTTATATCTCCATATAGGTATGGAAAGCCATTGTGGACATAAATACACAGTATGTGGGCAGGATGCAAGCATCTTCCCTTTTTGTATCGTGGTGGAGCAAAAGTGTTAATAAGGCTGGTGTCTGTAAACTACATTGGCTCTGACACTAGTTTTGTGCGCTGTGTTTGAGAGGAGATAAGAGACTTCAAATAAATGGTATTCACCTTTGTGCTTTGTGGAGGGCTTAGTTACAGGCGATAAGTGTTTGGGAGGCCAGTAGATGGCACATTTGTTTGCATCTTTTTATTTACAGTGCGAGGCTCCTGTACTCAAGGTCATATCTAAACAAGATGATATGAAATAAATGCTGTATTGCACACTGTGTTTTAGTCAGTAAAACAAATCAAAGTTATGTATTAGACACTATTCATATGTGGAATATTTACAGCTTGGTGGAAGCAGAGAGTCGGTTTCTTTTGCTTCAAGACTTTATATTCTTAGAACGTGCCAACGTGAGCAAGATCGTAAAAGAAAAAACAGCATTGATCAACAGGGCTCCATTAAAATCCTGCAAGGGAAGGGAAAAACTAGAAGCCAAAGATAGGGCCCAGAGTTGTGGATTCCCTGGCCTTGCTACAAGTCGATGGGCTTTGCAAAAGGCAGTCTAGGAGCTCAGGGCTGCACTGGTGCAGTCGGCGGGCGAGAGGGAAAATCTTTGTGCTGGTCACCCAATGTCAATCCCTAACTTTTGTTGCACAATGAAGGAAATGAATGACAGGGGGCCTCAAATGCAAATTCACTGTCCACGCAGTGTGAAGTTGGCCACTGCTGAGGCAATCCTCCAGCAAGCACCGGGCAAGGCCTTCCAGCTGGGAACAGGTCCCACTCGCAGGTCTGTTGCAGCATCTTGCTGAGAAGGTCTGAAAAGTCGTTGCCTGCTCCTGGCAGATATTACGCCCCCCCGTCCCCCCCCCCCCCCCCCCCCCCCCCCCGTTTTTGTAAATAATACATGGCTGTCATATTGTACATCCGGACTAGGACAACCTTGTGAGGTAGATGAGGAAGGAAAGCTTTTAGTGCAAGGAAAATCACCTGAATGTCCAAGTAGTTGATGTGAGGGACTGATGTTTGGCATCCCACAGATCTTGTACTGTGAGGTCCTCTAAATAAGTACCCCAACCCATCTATCATGAGTGTTGTGAGAGTGAGGTGGGGAACAAGGTCCAGAAAAGGCGCCCTTGTAGCAAGTTGTTGGTGTTCCACCACTGAACAGAATGGTGGGTGCAGTGGTCTTTCAACACTAGATCCTCAAGGTGACCCTGTGACTGCGACAACTGGTGAGCTGGGTATTGCTGCAGGGGACGCATGTGCAACCTCAAATGGGGAACTATGGCAATACAAGAGGTCATCATGCCTAGAAGACGCAGACACTGTCTGAACTGTGAGAGTTCAGTTTGGCTGGAACTGTGGTAGAGTTACCTGAAAATTCTGAGCTCGATTGGGATACGCTAATCCTAACTGTGTATTGAGGAACGACCCCAAGTAAGGTTAAATTTGGAGGGGTTGAAGGTGAGACTTGGGGATGTTTATTGTGAACCCTAGTCTGCGAAGTAGATTCACTGTCAATTGAGTATACTGTTGACACTGAAGGTTTGTACTGACTTTGATGATCCAATCATTCAGGTATAGAAATACATGAAGGTTTGTCTGAGCAGATGTGCTGCAACTACTGCCAAGCATTTTGTGAAAACCAGAGGTGCTGTGGTCACCCCGAATAGTAGAGCTTTGAATTGGTAATGTTTGACTGCTATGACAAATCTGAGGTATTTGCTGTGTGCGGGGTGTATTGGTATATAATAATGTATTTATTATTTATTTATTGGACAGGGACAGGCTGGCATGGAAAATAAAGCGGACAGAATACAAGAAGGAGATCTATAGAGCTAAAGCATCGTAATATTCCAACAAGATTACCGATGCCCCAAATAGCTCCGGCAGTATTTTCAATAGTTTAAATAGCATTATCAGCCCTGACTGTCAAGAACGAGATCCCCCCCTGCCCCCCCTCCCAGGAACTCTGTGAGAATCTAGCTGGATTTTTCCAGGATAAAATCAATAAGATCATTGAAGACCTGGGGATGGGTCAGAAACAATCCAGAGCCAGGCCAGTCTAGATCCCTCGGTATTGGCGGAGTGTGATAGACCTTTTAAGCAGGACCTAGTCACTCCTCCCTCCCATTATTACAATCTTGGAGTGGCCTGCGAACAGGGAAGAGTTCAGTCCCTTGTGGAATTTCCGCAGCTGACTGCAGATGAGTTTAGGAGTGTGGCCTCGGTTATTACATCTGGGTCTCCACTTGATCCGCTCCCATTGAAAATCTGGAAGGAGTTTGAGGATGAGCTTTTTCCCACGCTTCGGCTTGTTTGCAATGAGTCGCTCTTCACTGGAGTGGATCCTTTGCAGTGGAAGAGGGCGGTGGTGACCCCGTTACTGAAAAAGGCCACCATTGACACCAAGTGCTTGAAGAATTTTAGACCCATTTCGCTCCTCCCTTTCCCAGCAAAAATCATTGAGCGGGTGGTGGCAGGCACTCTTTCCAGACATCTTGAGCAATACAAGCTCTTGGATGAAGTGCAGTTTGGCTTCCGGCCAGCCCATGGTGCCGAGACGGCCTTGGTGACCCTGCTGGATGAGCTTCGTTGGCGAGCAGACTGGGGCCAGGCAGGTGTGTTGATACTGCTTGATCTGTCTGCCGCCTTCGATACGGTGAACCATGCCATCCTGTTGGACAGGTTAAGAGAGAGGGGGGTTGATGGCAGGGCTCTGGAGTGGTTTGAGTCCTTCCTCAAGAACAGGGAACAAGCGGTGACCCTCCCTCCCTTCCAATCCACCTTCTCTGCTACCCTGCACAGCGTTCCCCAAGGCTCAGCAGTCAGCCCAGTGCGGTTTAATTTCTATATGAGGCCCTTAGTTGCTCTCATTCAGAAACATAATATCGAAATCCTCAACTACGCCGACGATACGCAGTTGATTCTTTCCTTGGAGGGAGATAATTCGACCTCCTTGGAGGAATTTCATAACTGCCTGCTAGACGCGGCGGGGTAGTTGAAAGCCAATTCACTGCAATTTAATGCAGAGAAAACGGAAGTGCTTTACTGCCCTAGGCCTAGGGTGCAAACTTCCTTACCCTGTAACTTCTGGCCTGGGGATTTCTCCTCAGAGGCACAGCCTGTGAAGGTAGTGCATAATTTAGGTGTCATGTTCAATACGGAGCTTTCTCTGGAGGCGCAGGTATCGAAACTAGTAGCTGGCTGTCTAGCTGTCAGACTTCTGAGAAAGATTCTTCCCCTACTTCCGCCCCCAGCCCGGGTTGAGGTGGTACGTTGCACTGTGCTCAGCAGGCTAGATTATTGTAACTCCCTGCTGCTGGACTCTCCAAGCTTTCTTATGGATAGACTTCAGAGAGAGTCCAGTCTGCGGCGGCTAAACTCGCCCTGGGGTGGGCGACGAGAGCCTTCTCCTCTACGGCTTTGGCCCAGTTACACTGGCTCCCGGTGAGACAGAGGGTACAATTTAAGTCTCTCTGTCTGACCTTTATGGTGCTGCATGATCTTGGTCCTGTGGGCCTACAAATGAAATGTAGATGGTATGTTCCAGCCCGCAGCCTACGCTCCTCCTCTGCCAGGTTGGTGATAATACCTCGGTTTAAGAAAATCAAATCGGGAGGAAGAGCGTTTGCCGTAGCCGCGGCGAAACTGTGAAATGCTCTCCCGGATTAGCTCAGACACATTTCCGATCTCCTTCTGTTCAGGAGGAGATTGAAAACATTCCTCTTCTCTAAACTCTAGTCCGCTACCGCCCTCCTTCTTACTGCTATCTTGAGTCTGCAAGCGCCAGGATGCCTTTTAGGTGACAGACGCGCTTTATAAATGCAATAAATAAATAAAGTATATAATAATAGGCATCTTTGGAATCTAGTGTGTACATAAAGTCGCCCTGTTGGAGAAGTGGAATAGCATCCTGTAGAGTAACCATATGGAGATGTTCTGACAGGATGTATTGGTTCAGCGTCTGAGAACTACGATTGGTCTTGATAGCCCATCTTTCCTGGGAATGAGAAAATACAGAGAGTAAACCCCTAGACCCTGCTGTTGAAGTGGGACAGGTTCTGTAGCCCCTTTGAAGAGGAGGGCCTTGACTTCTTGCTTGAGAAGTGTTAGATATCTTGTGACAACCTGTGAGTGCGAAGTGGGTTATTGGGTGGGGCAGAACTGAGCTCCAGACAACAGTCAAGTTAGATAATGGCTAGTACCCTTTAGTCTGTGGTGATTGATTCCCAGACTGCGTGGAAATACTGTAATCTGCCCCCAACAAATGTGGAGAGGTTGGGGGGGGGGGGGGATGATTGGGTCGTCACTGCTTAGCTGTGGGTGTTGCTCCAAGGGTGGCACCCCTGCACCTGTTTATTTTGCCTCTGAAGGAACCTCTAAAGTAGCCTTTACTGTAGGCAGACCGGCCTTGTTTTTTGTTGGGAAGTGGAGGCGTCTGAAGTGGTGTGATTTTATGCACCCCTGTAGCCTGGGCGATGAAAGGACCCTCTGGGAGCTGTGGTCTGTAATGCTCCCGTGGCTTTAGCTGTGTCAGTGTCCTTTTTCATTTGATCAAAGTTAGTGTCTACTTGTGGCCCAAAAAAGGTGTTCTTTCTTCAAAGGCATGTTGAGTACTGCCTGCAGGACCTCTGGTTTGAAACCAGAACACCCAAGCCATGCATGTCGTCTAAGGAGCATGCTGGTATTGACACCCCTAGCAGCTGTCTCAGCTGCATCTAGCACACACTGGATTGAATGGTTGGTGATGGCCTGACCTTCAGTGATAATCTGTTGTCCCCTTTTGATGTGCTTCTCAGGGAGGTACTGTAGCAGTTTCTCCATCCTATCCCAACATGTTCCGTCATAATAGTCCAGAAGAGCTTGAGAATTGGCAATACGTCAAGGATTAGCTGCCTGCGCTGAAACTCTTTTCCCAGCTGTGTCTATTCACTTGCTTTCTCTTTTAGGTGAAATAAAGTGGGTCAGTAGGGGCTGCTTTGTATTTTTTGTCCACATGTAGGGTGAGAACTCTGGCATGGACTGGTTCTTTAAAAATGTTGTCTGCATGCCTCATCATGCCAGAAATCTTGGGTAAACACTGTATGTTGCTATGTGTGGAAGATAGGGTGTCAAACTAAGACTCCTGTTTTAGGGATTGTGACTCACACCATAATGGAATGCAGCTGCCCTGGCAATTACTTGTTGGAAAGAAATGGCATCTTATGGAGGGGAATGACAAACAGGATCTATATCCGGGTCATTGGGGGTAAAGGAGATCAGTGTTGTATGCATCCTATGGGTCAGAATCGCCTAATGGCCCTTGTAACGCCCACATCATCTGTACCTGGTGACCCTGGAGTTGAAGCATCAAGTGGGTCATGTGCTGAAGATGCAGGAGATGTAGAAGGTGAAGGAGGGGTGAAATTGTGGTGGTGGGGGAGGAGGCTGATGCGTAGGACTGGTAGCTTTGCCCTTCATCTTCCTCTTTTGAGGGATAGGACTGTCAAGGGCTTCTTGGAAGGACAGCTTCCTCTTGGGGGTGGATTTCCTGAATCTGAATTATTCATTGTTGATTGTCCATTTTCTCGAGAATGGGTTCAACCGGAGACATGAAACCCAAGGAGGATTTGAGGTTTTCGGCCCTGTCATTTTCAGACCAAAGGTTTCGGTGTGGAACAGAGCTTTTTGGTTGGGACCAAGGTAGATGTGGTCAGTTTCCGGCTCGATCCCAAAGGTCGGTCCCGGTTTCAAGAGTTCAATGTCCTGGCATCACTTTTCGGTGCCGGGCCAAAGGGCGGGGCGTCAGAAACAGTCTTTCGGATCAGATTATGGCCCTAAGGCAGTGGTGGTCCGGCGACCTCTGTATGAGGATGTTTGGAGGCGTGCTTGGTGTTAGAAGAGGATAAGGGGCAAAAGTATTCACGATCTGACCAGATGGAAAGCTACACATGTCTATATCTATTTCGACATCCGAGACAGAGCTTATATCAGGAGTGAAGACGCCTTGTTCATTTACCAAAGCAGGCTCCTCCTTGGCAAGATCCCCGCCGAAAATGTAGGGGGGTGTCATCTGCGCTTCTAAGAGACATTTCCAACTGAAGTGCCCTACGATCTCAAAGAATTTTCTTGGACTGAAAAGACTTGCATGCGTTGCAGTTGGCCTCACGATGGTCCGGCGAAAGACACAAGTTGCACTCAAGGTGTTGGTCAGTGTGCGGACACTTCGCATGGAACATGGGCAAAATCTGTAGGGTATGCATTCCATCAGAAAGATAGTCCTGATGGAAATGAGTGCATGCGGGTGAAGGCCCAAGACAGGTGGCACCTTGAAGTGCAGTCGGTCTCAGCCCGAACCAATTAAATTTGAGAGCAGCGCAGTAGTGGACAGCGCGATCGAAACAATACCGTCTAAGAAAATAAAAAAGAACCGAAAAGTCATATTGAACGCAGTCAACACATGGAGCAGAGACGCACACACATGAACCAGATGGTGGAGAGAAAACAATCTAACAAAGGAGTTGATGCCCACGCGCAGTATCACAGGGCAAATACAATACCAGATGTCGTGACTCCAAAGAAGTCTTCGAAGAAAAAAAATCTTGTACAACTCCAGACCCAACACTAGATGGCAGGAGTATGCAGAGCATGTGTATCTACAACCACACACGCCATCAAACAGATAGTTTTTGGGATAATTACTGAAATGCTGTTAAGACTTTATTGGCTGCTGTGTTTTAAAGTAGAGACCAGAGAAGCATAATCCTCACCGCCAAGTCCTTAACAGAGCTGTAAATTCTTGATGCGACATAGAAGCAAAATGCTACTTAACACAGTATGCATCTGTTCTTGGCATGTAGAGCTGTAGATTCACATGCTGTGCACGGCGCGCCATCTAGTGTTGGGTCCGGATGTTTGCACTTTGTTTTTGTTCGAAGAAGTCTTTCCAGTCACGAGGTAGGTGACTCCTCCTTTCGGTGATAGTGCACATGGGCATTGACTCCATCGTTAGATTGTTGTTTTGCCGCAGAGGGTGATGATGGAGTTAGTAATAGTTGTAACGAGAGATGCCCAAGTATATTGTATCTATGTAAAATAGTGCTGCAACGGGTACCTCTACATGCCAAGAAGAGATGCATAATGTGGTAAGAAGCATTTTTCATTCGAGGCATGTGGGCTGTAGATCACATGCTGTGCATAGACTATATAGCAGTTATCTCCCAAAGCGGTGGCTAACCTGTAGCTGTTGCAGCCGTTTGAAATAGTGTACGTAAAACTGCTTGGCCCACACTAGCTTGCTGTCTAGCTAACACATCTACACAATAGTGTTTTGTAAATGTGTGCATTGTAGACCATGTTGCAGCTTTGCAAATGCCATCTATGGGTATATTTCATAAAAATGCCATAGAGGCCCTTAGTTTATGTGTGGAGTGCACTCTAGGGGGGATCGTTAATGTGAGTTTTGCTTTAATATAGCATGTTTGAATGCACTTGACTATCCACCGTGCAATACCTGATTTTGATGTAGGATTGCCTTTATGTGGTGGAGCAAAAGCAACAAATAGCGGTTTGGTCTTACGGAAAGGTTTTGTTCTTTCAATGTAGTCTAGTAATGCTCTGTTCACATCTAAGGTAGGTAGAGCACATTCTGCCACAGAATGTGGTAGAGGAAAGAACAGAGGCAACTCAACAGATTGGTTGATATGAACTGCAGAAATGACTTTAAGTAGGAACTAGGGGTTGGTCCGAAGAACCACTTTTTTTGGTGTATTTGTAAAAATGGATCTTTTATTGTTAGTGCCTGAAGCTCACCCACTCTCCTCAGTGATGTGATAGCTATGAGGAAAGCTACCTTCCAAGTGAGAAATTGCAGTTCACATCTATGCAATGGCTCAAAAGGTGGACCCATTAGTCTGGTAAGGACAATGTTGAGATTCCACACTGGAGCAGGTGGAAGTCTTGGGGGAATGCTTCTTTTAAGTCCCTCCATAAATACTTTAACAGCAGGCACTCTAAAAAGAGACAGAGGTTGTCTGTTCTGTAGATATGCAGCTATTGCAGCAAGATGTAAGCATATGGATGTGCACGCTAAATTGGTACGCTGTAGATGTTATAGATAGCAAATGATGTTTTGTATTGAAGCATCAAGCGGGTTGACTTGATTGGAAGTACAGTATATCACAAACCGCTTCCATTTGGCGCCTAGACTCTTTGATGATATTCATGCAGTCTGACAGAAGATTGAGGTAGCCAAACTAAGATTTCAGGTGCCAGATCGCAAGGTTGAGATGCCTGGGATCTGGATGCCTTATGTTTCCAGGGCTCTGAGTGAGGAGATTGGGAGTAAGATGTAGTTTTTGGTGAGGAACTACTGATAACTCCAACAGGGTTGTGAAGCAGTATTGACAGGCCCATGTGGGAGCAACTAGGATTAGTGTCAGTGACTGCTGTCTGTGCTGCAGAACCACTAATGGAATAAGTGGGAGAGGCGGAAAAGCGTAGCCAAATATCCCTGACCAATTCATCCATAGTGCATTGCCTTTGAACAATGGGTGTGGATACCTGAATGCGAAGCTTGCTTTGCGTTTAGGTGTGTGGCGAACAGATCAATCTCTGGAAAACCCCACATTTGAAAGAATGGAAGGAGAACCGGAGGGTGGAGTTACCATTCGTGGATCTGTTGTCGTTGACGACTGAGCAGATTTTCAATCAGGTTATTTACTCCTGGAAGGTGTTCTGCAACGAAATACATTTTGTGACTTATAGCCAATCTCCACATGGTCTGAGCCAGTTGTGACAGCTGGAGAGTGTGTGACCCCCCCCCCCTGTTTTTGTATGTAGTACATTGCTTTCATGTTGTTTGTACAAATTAGGACAGCTTTGCCTATTAGGTGAAGTTGAAATTCTTCGAGCACTAGAAAAATCGCTAGTAGCTCTAGATGGTTTATGTGGAGATGCTTTTGTTGCAGTCCACATGTCCTGAATGGTATGTTTTTGGAGATGAGCTCCCCAGCCAGTGAACGATGTGTCTGCTGTTAGCACTATCTGTGGAACCGGGCCGATGAAGGGCCGCCCTTTTAAAAGGTTTTGTGTATTCCACCACTGCAGAGAGCGGTGGGTGCTGCAGTCCACCAACACTATATTTGATAACAGACCCGAGCCTGGTTCCACTGACGTGCTAAGCATTCCTGGAGGGACACATTTGAAGTTTTGCGTAAGGTACGATTGGGATGCAAGACGCCATCATTCCCATTAACTGCATGAACACTCGAGCTGGTAAGGAGTGTTGGGGCTGAAACAGACATTAGAGTCTGCATGGTGAGGATTCTGGCTGGGGTGGGACACGCTAGAGCTTTTTTAGTGTCTATTCGAGGGTCCTAGATACCCCTGTATGTTGGATAGCTGTAGAGGACACTTGGTCAGGTTTCCGGAGAACCCAAGGTCGTGGAGTAGCTGCACTGTTTTTTGAGTGTGGCGTAGGCAGCTTTGTTATGAGCTAGTCGTCTAGGTATGGGAAGACGTGAATGAGCGGTCTTCGTAGATGAGCTGCGACTACTGCCAATTACTTGATGAAAACCCTTGGTGCGGTAGTTACTCCGAATTGGAGGACCTTGAATTGATAATGATGTTGCTCTACCACAAATCTGAGGAATTTGCAGAGAGCAGGGTATATGGGAATATGGAAATAGGCGTCCTTTAAATCCAGAGTGGACAGAAAGACGCCTTGTTGAAGTAGTGGGAGCACTTGCTTGAGTGTGACCATGTGAAAGTGGTCCAACTGAATGTAGAGAGACCGTCAACAAGCAGATGGCCGCTTTCCTCGAGACGAACGGATCCCTCGACCCCTCACAGTCCGGCTTCCGAGCCAACCACAGCACCGAGACCACCCTCATCGCCGCCACCGATGACATCCGAGCCCTGATGGACAATGGAGAAACAGCGGCCCTCATCCTCCTAGACCTCTCCGCGGCATTCGACACGGTCTGCCACCGCACCCTAGTACGGCGCCTCAGCAACATCGGAATCCAGGACAAGGCGCTGGAATGGATCATCTCCTTCCTCGACGGAAGAACACAGAGAGTCCGCCTACCACCGTACAAGTCAGAGGCCTCCGAAGTCATCTGCGGCGTCCCCCAAGGATCATCTCTGAGCCCCACCCTCTTCAACGTCTACATGAGCCCCCTCGCGGCCATCGTACGCAAACACAACCTCCGCATAATCTCCTACGCTGACGACACCCAGCTGATCCTCTCCCTGACCAACGACCCCGCCGCCGCCAGAGCCAACCTGCACGAAGGGATGAAAGAGGTAGCCGAGTGGATGACGACCAGCCGCCTGAAACTGAACTCGGACAAGACGGAGGTCCTCATCCTGGGCTCCTCACCCTCCGCCTGGGACGACTCCTGGTGGCCTCCCGCCCTGGGCACCGCACCCAAACCGACAGACCATGCACGCAACCTGGGCTTCATCCTGGACCCCTCCCTCTCCATGACCAGGCAAGTCAACAACGTCTCCTCGGCGTGCTTCAACATCCTACGCATGCTACGGAAGATCTTCTGGTGGATCCCCACCGAGACCAGGAAGACCGTCACCCAGGCTCTCGTCACCAGCCGACTGGACTACGGCAACGCCCTCTACGCCGGTACCACCGCCAAGCTCCAGAAGAGACTCCAGCGGATCCAGAACGCCTCAGCCAGACTCATCCTCGACATCCCACGAACCAGCCACATCTCCGGACATCTGAGAGACCTTCACTGGCTCTCCGTCAACAAAAGAATCACGTTCCGCCTCCTCACCCACGCACACAAAGCCCTACACGACCAAGGCCCCAGCTACCTCAACAGCCGAGTCAACTTCTACGCTCCCAAACGCCACCTCCGATCA
Organism: Lissotriton vulgaris; assembly: GCF_964263255.1. Lineage (NCBI taxonomy): Eukaryota > Metazoa > Chordata > Amphibia > Caudata > Salamandridae > Lissotriton > Lissotriton vulgaris. The sequence continues at coordinate 163,986,559 of NC_141700.1, forward strand.
GCCAACCACGCCCTCGCCGCCGTCCCCCGCATCCGAAGAGCGACTACAGGAGGAAGGTCCTTCTCCTACCTGGCCGCCAAGACCTGGAACTCCCTCCCTCCCGACCTGCGCCTGACCCAAGACCACCTCTCCTTCAGGAAGAAGCTGAAGACCTGGCTGTTCGAGCAGTAGCGGCACCCCAAGCGCCTTGAGACCCTACGGGTATGTAGCGCGCTTTATAAGTGTCACTGATTGATTGATTGAGATTTAGTTCTCTGAGGTCTAGGATAGGCCTGAGAGAGCAGCCCTTTTTGGGAATTAAGAAGTACAGAGAGTATACCCCCGGCCCCTTAGTATTATAAGGGGACTGGCTCTATATCATGTTTTTCTAACAGAGAGAGAACCTCTTGACTTAAGAGGGTGAGATGTTCTGGTGACATAGCATGTGATCTCTGAGGAATATTTGGCTGAATGTCTGTAAGCTCCAGGCAGTAACCATATCAGATAATTTGTAGTACCACTTGTCTGAGGTGATTGAATTCCAGACAGGCAGGCATTGAGAGAGACGTCCACCAACAAAAGTGGAATGATCGTGGGGTAACGGAAGGAATTCACTGTTTATTTGCAGGGGAAGTGCCGCTGCCTCTTTCCTTACTGTTTCCTCTAAAACCTCTAAAATAGCCTCTTGATGAGGGTGATTGTTTTTTACCCTTGTAAAAGGAGGAGGGAGTGACTGTGTAACATTTTTGGAGCCACCCCTGTAAAAGGAGTGACGAAAGGAACCCCTATTTCTAGATAACTACAAATCCCCATGGACTTTGCGACCTCCGTGTCTTTTTTAATTTTCTCCAGCTGGGCCAAAGAGATGTTCCTTGTGAAACGGTTGAATGAGAATGGAGGTTTGCAACTCATTCTCAACCAAGCATGCCTGCGTAGTAGTACTCTAGTGTTTACTGCACGAGCTGTCGTGTCTGCTGTGTGTAAGGCACATCTGATGGAAGTATTAGTGATGAGTTTGCCTTACTGGATAAGATCATTGGCCCTAGACTTATGCTTGTCAGGGAGAAATTGTATTAGCTTTTCTAGCTCATCGTAATGGGACCTATCGAAGAGCCAACAAAGCCTGAATATTAGCAATATTGGCCGTTCGGAAAGCTACTCTTTTGCCCAAGGCATCAGTTAGCTTGGACTCCTTGTCAGGAGGAGGGGCCTCACTTGTGGTCTGTGAGTTAGCTCTCTTTAGAGCGTTGGAAACCACAAAAGAGTCTAAGGGCAACTGACCTCTGATATAAGCGAGGTCAGTAGGGACAGGCATATATTTTTTCTCCACCCTAGGTGTAATAATTCTTGACCTGACAGGTTCTTTAAATATTTCATCTGCATGCTTTAACATCCCTTTAAGCATTGGCAGTATTCGAGTGGCTTCGAGAGGAACTTAGGGTCTCAAATAGAAAGCCCTCTTTTAATGCCTCCTTATGGTGCTCCACCCCGTGATATTGAGCAACCCTGTTAAGTAGCTCATTTTATCCAATATTATCATCAGGTGGCGAGGGTCTGGACGGATATAGATCAGTGTCATTATCTGTGTTTGGGTCAGTATGATAATCTTCCCAAGGGTCAATGTCCTGTAGCCTATCCTGATCCTCATACCCATCCCCATCCCAGTCATCCTGTGGGTCAGTCGATCGTGGTAGTGAATTTACGGGTGTGATGAGTAAATTGGGATCAGTGGGAGAAGGAGGAGGAAGGTAAGGTGGAGAAGGGTTAGTACCCACACCTTTCCTTTTGAGAGGAATGTGGTAATCCTCTGGCTGGTCTATTTTCAGTTTTTTTAGAAGGGTGGCATGGATATGTTCCATTTCTGGGTTTATCACCAGCTTTTCCTGTTTCGGATCCGAAGGCGTGGCATCGGGCCGAGGATCTTTAGACCGAGTTTTTTACCTTATTCGCCGGTTTTGGCGTGGAAGGTTTCGGCTTCGAACCTTTCGTGCCGAAGGTGGCTTCTTCGGTAACGTTGGGATTGTCACAGAGACGTTTCGGAGCCGAAGGCGTTGGTTGGGCACTGACTTGGGGCTGGCTCGAGCCCAGAAGTCTTTTGTTTGTGTTTCTGTGCCGGGCCCAAGGGCGGGGAATCTGAAACTTTTTGTCGGTGCCGTTCTTGGACTGAAGGCAGAGGAGGGACCGGAGTCTTTTTCTTTGTTTGTTTAGAGAGCAAGGGAGTGTCTTTACTCATGGTACGCTGACCCGGAGTAACCTGCTCCGCTTCTTCCATGTCGGAGTCAGCTTTGGACACGGAGATATGTTGTCAGTCTACCTCGGCTCCCTGAGCAGGATGTTCTGTGTTGGACTCTTCGCCGAAGATGTCGGGTGCGGAGCCGCTTTGATGTTGCATCTCGTGCCAACAGTCACGAAGCGTCTTCTTTGATCGAGATGATCGGCACGCGTCGCAGTCTTTCTCGTCGTGTTCTGGAGACAGGCAGAGGTTGCACACTTCGTACAAGTTGGTGCTTGGAAATTTAGCACGACACCCGGGGCAGAGCTTCAAAGGAGTCCGTTCCATCGACTCCTAGCCCTGTTGGCGCGGGTAGGCCCGATGGCCTGCCACTGGTTTTCCGATCGAAGTTGTTTTGAGTTGAGACGATACGCGAAGAATGGGAAACCACAATCGATAATACCGTAGACGGTAGTGGATTGCGCATCAAAGGCGTCCGAGAAACTGTGCCGAACCGGAGCGCAGCAAAACGCATCCGAACCAGAGGGCAGACAAACAATTTAACGATGGAGTCGATGCCCATGCGCACTATCACCAAAAGAAGGAGTCACCTACCTTGTGACGGTAAAAGACCTCTTAGAACAAAAACAAAGTGCAAACATCCAGACCCAACACTAGATGGCGAGCTTAGCACAGCATGTGATCTACCGCTCACATGCCTCGAACATATTTTTATTCCCACTACCTCTGGAGATGACGAGCATCAAATAGTGTGCAAGCAGCGCAAAAGAGGCTGAGTGATGCACTGTGTGCTTGTGACTTAGGCCCAAGCTCAGACTGTAATTCTCGTATATTCCCTGGAGATGGTGCCCAGGGAGCAGAGGCAAAGTTAACAAGCGGTCATATGCAACAGCAAGACTTTCCCTTGTGTGTGATTGAACGAGTGACCAGGGATCTGGCCCAATGCCACCTAGGGTGCCCATTTATGGCTATGATTGCAAAAATCTTTAACTACAGGGGGAAGGACACAATTCTATGAATATTTCGCACCAGAGGTGACCCCTGCTATAAGTACAGTGTCATAAAGATTCCAGTTTTTACTTCACGATTGCAAATGTTTTAAGCATTTGTTGAACCTCTTCTCTATAGTCAGAGAAAATTCATGAATCTGACTACATAATGGCAAATCTTAATTCTTTACTTCACCACAGGAGTTGTGGGGTGGTTGGAACTGGACAAAAGGACTGGGGCAGTGCTAACATCAGAGAGAGTAGGACAATGCAGAGGGAGTGAAAAATGATGGTAGGTGGCGTGACATGAGCAATCTTACCGAGGCTGTTGAACGGCCGGTGGCATGTGAAGATGAACACTGGACATTAAATCACGACAGACACAGGGAGTCAGACACAGGAATTCTTCCCAGTGCGTATGCGGTCCAGCTAGATAGTGACATGATTGTTTAGTGACATGATTGTTAAGTGACATTCTTGGGGACACAACGAGCAAACTTCCTGTTGAGGACACATACTGAGCAGACACTGCGCACTGCAGCTCGAGAGTAAACTTGTTGAGTATGAAAGGCTACGAAGGTGCATATGAAATGGCAGGAAGCAGATGAGCGGGTTACCAGCATTTGGCTTGAACTGATTAATAAACTGTTGTTGTGTATTCTGATCGGTCTAATGTACAAATTGCTCTGCTGTCCCCCTGCCCCGCGTCAGCTGTTCAACTGGTGTGTGGGAGGACCTGCTACAGGTAAGTTCCGCATTCTGAACAGCCATAGTGGGTGTTGTGACAACATAGTAGGCTTGTCCAGTCCCTTTTCAAGAGAGCATTCAGGGTCTTTTGAGGGTCTTGTTGCTGGGCGAGTAGCCGGGAAGGTGTGGGTCTTGGCATCCCTGGGGTAATCACGTCCTTCCATGTATTATACCACATTAGGATTAGCTTAGAACCGAGTTAAAACCCAGAATCACATAGACCTATTATAACACTTATGTTTGGAGTGGGATTGGGATGCCCTAGTTTGATGGTTGACAGTGTTTACCCTAGAGGGGGCGGTGGATTAGTTTACACATACATCGATTACTATCAGCCCATCACATACGTTGCATTCAGAATACAATGTATAGTGCCACATATGCCTGGCAATAGCACATGAGCTCAACCATGGGTAGCAACTGCGTCCATACCTGTGACGAACAACCTGTTTTGGAAATGACTGCCGCCCACACTACAAAATTACAGATCGCCATCTGGAGCGTTCATGGGCTATATGCCTAAACAAAGCTATACGGGACACACACACACCTCAGACCGCATGAAATAGAATCACCATGCTCCAGGAAACTCACCTAACAGATAGCGGGTATATCGAAAAAGAAATAGTCGGACAAATGATCTTTTCCATGTACTCTTCGTATGCCAGGGGAGTCACAATATGGGTGACCCCAAGATTACCCTTTCAGCAAAGACGCTCCACAGCAGGCGTATAGGGCCAATATCTCATACTCTATGAGCTAATGGAAGGGGTGGAGTTTATGCGCTAAATTCATCTGCTGCCAAAACAGACAATAACGTTTCTTAGAGACTATATATCAAATCATTCTCCCCTACATAGCCTTACAATTGATTTGGGCTGGCAATTTGAATAGGGTATTGGACAGTGATGTAAATAGGTTATCCAATCCATCCCTCCCTCCAAACCCCCCCACAACACCACACTAAACCAGTGATGATTGATATACTCCCCGAGGTAATGGCAAAGTTGGGCTGTATAGATATATGGCGTGTCATGTACCCTATGAACAGACAGTACTCATGTCATTCATTGACGCATAACACTTATAGTGAGCTGGCTCTGTATCTTAGAATGCAGGGAGTTGAACTCCAGGCTACAAGGAGTTTAGTACTTAAACAGACTCCTCTCAGACTATTCCCCATTGGTGCTAAGCTATGATGGGACGGCTGATGATATTGAACATCAACCTCACTGTTGAAGCTAGAGGCCCTCACCAGCAGTGTCGAAGTCAGAAATCAGAGTCAGCTTAGAGGGCTAACTGGAGTGGGAATCTACAGATGTTGTGCAATTGGATCTGGGCCGTATGCATGTAAAAAATATTTGGCATGAAGCAGCACTTACAACACATACTAGCGCAAGACACTCGTGGAACCTCTTGGGCTCCCAAAGCTGCTCCACAAAGATACAGAAGCGCTAGAGCTAGGAACCACTAGAGAGTAGGTTGTGGCTGCTTTTTGCACTGTGTCCACAGGCAAGGCCCCTGGAAGGGACACATTCCTCTGAGAATTTTATCAAGCATACACTGACATTGTGGTGGATAGGTTACTAGAAATGTACTTGGAGGCGAAGCTCAGCGATATATTACCAGATACCATGAGAGAGGATATTACAGAAACCCGATAAAAACCCGGTAGAGATTGGCTCATTCTGGCGTTATCTAGGCTAAATGTAGATACAAAGATTCTCTCCAATATATTAGCCAGTAGATTTCTAAACTAGGGTTGGGACCTTAGTCGATGAGGACTAATGCAACTTTATCCCAGGCCGCAATACGCTCATGAATATCAGACGCTTCAATCATGTCATAGCCTCGACCGAGGAGGCCTAAGAAGAATGTGCCCTAGAGGAGTTTGACATTGAAAAGGAGTTGGACTCCCTCAGTTGGGAGTACATGTTTGAGGTCCTTAGATAGATGGGATCTGGAAGAAATTTTCTGAGATTGGCGGGGCTCCTGTATAAAGAACCCGGTTGCCAGAGTTAGTTCGGATGGCAGGACATCTGGCAACAGGAGAGTGGACAGGGGGACCAGGCAGGGTATCAGTTACAGCCTCTGTAATTTGCAATAGCGGTAAAAACGCACAGTAAAATGGCTGTGATAAGAACTGCAGCCACAGTGAAAACAGATGGGCGATGTGGTACATGGGGTCTCTCCATATGTAAATGTCGTCCTGGTGTACCAGGCTCGATCCATTTGGGGCTTGGATGAATTTGCAACAGTCTTAGGTTAAGGTAAACATTAATGAACAAAATACACTATGAAACTCCTCCCTAACAGGGCTGAGAGAAACGTTGCAGTCGAAACTATCCGCCCTACGCTAACATTGGGAACAGACATCGTTTTAATACCTGGGAATATGGGTGTCCCAACCTGCTGCATCTCATCATGCACATAAAGTGGGTAAGCTCTTGAAGGGGCTTAGAGCCTCCACAAACTTTCGGAATTATCTTCTCCTCTCCATAGTGGGTACAGTGGCAATGGCGAAAAATGGTGCTGCTACTGTACATAGCGCAAAATGCCCTGTCTTGAACCCTATTTTCCGAGAAATTGCTAGTTTGTTAGTCCTACTGTTATGGGCAGGGAAAAGAAACAGGGTGCACTTGGTAGTGTGGAAAATAGATGGAGTGCGTAGAGGACTGGGCTTACCAGACCCAGAACTTTATTATATTGCTGCACAATTACAGCATGCAGCAACATGGTGAGTAGACAGTCCAAAGTGGGAAACAAGACTCCTCGAGAGGGGATGTTCCAGAGGGAACTTTGCCAGTCTACCTGATAAGAGGGGAATATCATCTCCCAGGCACCTTATGGATAGTCCGTCAAGTGGCCAATACACAGGAAATGGCCCCTAAGAGTGTTGAAGAGACCACCCTTCAGAATCCATGTGGATTAAATTGTCACAGCTTTTTCATTGTGTACAGGTGAACACATCATTGGCAGTGTAGGGGGAGGGAGGGTCCCTTACACTGGGTGACATATACCTAGGTGATAAGGTTTATATCTTTTGGAGAGGTTTGAGAGAACATCGGTGTTGAAACTAGGCAGTTTCTGCAATTTACTAAGCTGCCGCACACAGCCAGTGAGGTTAGGACTAACTTCCTGGACGTGGCAGAATCTTCCATTACTATGGAGGTGCTCCTAGAGGTTTGAGGAGGGAGGAGATTGGTCTTGCGTCTTAAAATGGCATTGAAGGTTGACAAACTTTCAGTCACAACAAAAGCCAGATAAGCTTGAGAAAGCGACCTGCCAAACTCCTTGACAAATGTGGAGATGGGGAAACCTGCATGAAGGTGCAAAAGATTGCAGGAAATGCACAGTTCAAACTGACACACGGATTACCTCCACTTTATGTGTCTTACACCCTTTTGACTGCTAAGCACATACCCTACCAGGACCTCTACCTGTCCTAAATGTGTTGAGTAGGGTGCCATGTTCCTACATATAACGTGGTCATGTAGGATGATAGAGTACAGGGAGGAGGTGGTATCAAAGCTAAAACAAGTGACACGCTCAAGGCTTGTAACATACAATACAGCACTGTCTACAGAATAGTACACCTCAACCCATGCAAGGTAAAATTAAACACAAATTTGGGACTCTGGCCATGAAGAGCAATCCACTGGCTATCAAATAGAGGCTCCAAGGTTTTGAAACGGGGCAGTGATATGGGAAAGTAGGCTGTAGCAAAGTGTGACTGAACAGAATCAGAACGGTGTGTTCGCCGTGCAAACCAGCAGTCTATTCAACTGATTTGCACAGCGAACATGCCACAGCCTGGAGATCTGAAGGGTTCTACCCAAATATTGCCAGATAGGGCAACTCATCTGAAAGAAACTCCCTTTTATTTGGAAGCATATTTAGCTCTCTGGACACGAGACTAATTTGTCCACCTCTCCAGGAGAAGTACTTATAGGAACCCCTTCCGGGGTGGAATTACAACCTAAGAGACTACTTGAAACTAACCTCAGCCCTGAAGAAGTTGCAGGGTAATCCACTGTAACAGCAACAAAACACGTGTTGGCTAAGAAGGATTAAAGATCTTGAATTAAAGACATCTGAAAATATAAAGATAAGCATTGTTGTGATATTTAATGTAACTTTATGGATCCACTTTTGAACATGTGCAGGGAATTTTTATATATAGCATTAGTGACCTGCTGGCCACAAACGTGGGGATCTGGTGGTTTTTCCCAACCTTATGCACCGTGCCAGATTACCTGCCTTAACTGATTTGTACTTGTGCTAGACCTTAGAGCGCCATCATTGCCTATTGCTGACCACCGACTGTTTAACTACTCTTAGCACATAAACTCAGGTCAACTTCACTAGATTCTGAACCACTTCCAAACCCATTCTTATTTTATGGGCGGTTGCTTTTTTTAACCCCCCAAGATGGTCACGCAGCTACTCAAGAATTGAAAGTGTCTATAATACAGGTACTTACCGAGGAGTCAAGCAGTCAAACTCAGAAGTTGTATGCTTGGGGAGCAGAGTCATGTCTGAAATCCTGGACAAAACTGGCCTGCAAGGAAGCTTTTGCATGTTTTTGGAACAGAAGTAGAGCAGCTACCTACAGGGTTGTGGTCAAGTGGCAACCATGAACATCATTCATGCTTTGCTTTTTAAAATTATGTTGGGCAGGAGATAAATCAGAGAAAAGGGAGGCGACATGGGCTAGACTGATCTATCAAAAGAACGCACTTTTGAAATGAATATGGGGTAATCAAGATACAAAGTTATGGAATTTTAAATTTTGTCCGAGGGAGGAAATAAAAACACCATCTGGGGTTCCCCAAGCAGGAAAGATCTCTTGGAGCATCTTGCCGTTCAGGCTGAAGCATGTTCCTTTCATAAATGTCAGTTAAGTTCTAAAAGAATGGTAGGTGAACAATTGTAACATGGATTTTCAGTCCACATTTTTGTAATAATCCACATTTTGTAAAGCGCGAACAATCACCCGTTAGGGTCTCTAGGCGCCGGGGGCAGTCGGGAAGATTAAGCAAGCTATTGCCCAGAGTCACATGGTGCTGGGCTAATCTGCTGCCGTCGCCGGGGATCGAACCATGGTCCCCAGATTCCGGAGTCAGTCACCCTGGCCGCGGCGCCACACCTCTTCCTCTTATCCATTTAATCTGTGCTTTCCACAACAGGATTCTCGTGTTGTGCATCCTTGCCTTTAGGCAATTAGTCGTAATATTGTCTGTCTGAATGAGAATAAAGCTCAATGTTACAGAAGGCATAAGGACAGAATTGTGTAGTAAGTGGCATACTACTTCTGGAGATTTTCGCCCATGTGAGCTCAAACATACTATACTGTGAAGCCCGTGGAGATTGTCATAATCAAATGAGCTGAAAGCAATGTTTAGATGTATACTCCTTCCCATTGCACTTCATGAGAAGGACTGAAGGGTTACTGAAGAGAGTGATCTTGTCAATGCAATTTGAAACTTTATTCGAATACCGGAGGTATCCATAAAAGTGCAGACATATACAATAAAATAGATAAATAAGTTAAAAAAAAAAAATTTCATAGTTTGATTCCCCATCGACCACATTCAAAGCGGTACTCCAATGATTACAACAGATCTAATCAGTGTTCATAGAGCCATGAGCTCTCAGAAAAGTACCTACACGGATTATAGTGATCTAGTAATCGCAGCCCCTGTTCTGTACCACCAGTTATCCTCTGAATTCTCCTGAAAAGAAATGCTTGTTAAGTTGGTTACTGGAACTAGAAAGAAACACTGTCATAGAGCCCAGAACAAAGGAGATTTCCTGGATGAATGGATAATACATCAATGGATGTATTGACATACAAGATTAGAATGCAGTTGGTTCTCAAAGGAAACATTGAGACTTGTGTCCAAGCTCGCCCCAAGAACTGAATTTTATGTACTGAAGAGAACATTCATTATCCAGAGTTCATTTATAGACCCAGTTAATGCAGTATGTAAATTGCCTGAGAATTGGCTTTATCCAATTATCCAAGTATAGATATCCAATTGCATCAAAGTTGAAGGAAACCTGCCACATCACCATGCATTTGGAAACAAAATATAGGGTAGTATTCATAGTTCCGCTTTCGCACTATACGTGTACTGTCTTTTGTTGCTCTCGAAAAAAGAAAATCGTCTTTCTCCATACAACTTGTAAGTAGGGCTAAAGTGCTACAGGTGATGAGTGGAATAACTTAAGTGTACATCATTCTCTCAAGTAACCATGCTTTTTTATCATTCACACTACTTGGCGACCTCAACATACACTTCGATAATACACAGGACCGCGTCGCCACAGAGATGACGGCCAGCTTAGCGGCAGTCGAACTAGAGCAGGTTGTCTCCTCCCCTACGCACATAAAAGGCCACCTACTAGACCCTGTATTCAGCAACTGCACACAGTTAACAATTGGCACGATCAGTGGTCTTCCATGGACTGATCACTTCCTGATCCCACTCAACTGGACTACGCACAAATGCGTCCCACCCTCCCACATCCCCCGCAGAATGAGGAATTAGTCCAAACTATGTCTGGACGACTGGACCAACATTCTTACCAAAACTAGGCCTGTGCTCAACGGCGATCCCTCTAAAGGCAACAGTGAATACGACAATTGGATCAAGAATTCACTAGACTCCATATTACCCCTCCGCACTACTAGCTCAAAAAGACACCACAAAACAGCGACCTGGTACTCAGAAGAACTTAGAGACAAAAAGCGCATCTGTAAGAGGCTGGAAAGAAAGTGGCACCTGAGCTACGCTGCTACGGACAAAGCCACTTACAGGGAGGCCAGTGGAGCCTACAAATCGGCAATAAAACTGACACAATCTATTTATTACAATGACAAAATAATGTCGGCCAAATGTAAACCCAAAGAAATGTACCAAACGGTAAAAAGCTTAACTACGCTTGCACCCCCGCCAATCGCCAACCCCAATGTGCCCTCCCGATGTAACGATCTGGCTGATTTCTTCTTCCTTAAGGTTAACAAAATCTACACATCTTTTCCGGACTTTGACTCGGACCCACTCCCCAAAGATATTATCCAGCAGTTGAAGTAGAGGAGTCGCCTCATAACACCCTAGCCCACTTCCCACAGTTACTCAGTAACACTCGAGTCTCTGATGCACCAAATAAAATCTGGCTCCCCATGCGACCCTGCACCACCGAATACACTGGTCTCGGCTAGCCAGGTGATTCTTCCCACACTACTGGAGTTATTGAACTCCTCGATAGTGACTAGCACAGTTCCACCAACCTGGAAACATACCAGGGTCCGAGCACTCTTGAAGAAACCCAACCTCGATCCTGGCAACCTCAACAGCTATCGCCCTATCTCATTGCTCCCCTGGGCAAGCAAAGTCGTCGAAAAACACATTAACACCTCTCTAACCAGATTTTTCGAGAGCAACCATCTGCTTGACACCACCCAGACGGGCTTCTGTCCCAAACATGGTACGGAGACGGCTTTGGTGGCAGTCACAGAGGAAGCGAGGCGGATCCTAGATCAGGGGGGGGATCAGTGACAGTGATCCTCCTTGACCTGAGCGCCGCCTTTGATACGGTGAACCATAAAATCCTCCTTCGCCACCTCCTGAGCTTGGGAATATCAGGAGAAGCCTTATCTTGGCTCATGTCCTTTCTAAAAGACCGCACCTTCCGAGTCTTTGAAGGAGCCTCAGTCTCCTCAAGCAAGCCTCTGGAATGTGGGGTACCGCAAGGCTCCTCACTAAGCCCCACGTTATTCAACGCATACATGAGACCACTGGCAGGGATTTTCCGTCCGCATGGCATTAAGATCGTCACTTATACGTACGACACCCAGCTAGTGGTCTCCCTCGCGCATAAGAACAGTCAGCAAGCACAGACCAGCTTGATTCCCTGTCTGGAGCAAGTAAAGAGCTGGATGACGAAGTCATGCTTAAAGCTCAATGGGGATAAAACCGAGCTCATGCTCCTCGGTCCATCTGCCCCCTCCACCCTAGAGCTATTGTGGCCCCCCAGCCTAGGTGTCCCCCCTACACCCAGAGATAACATAAAAAGTCTCGGAATATGGCTAGACAAATCCCTAACATTCAATACACAAGTCACCAAACTAACAGCAACATGCTTTGATCTCATCAGGATGATGAAAAAAATCCTCCCACTTCTTCCTTTCGAGGCCAAACAGGTAGTCATCCAGGGCCTGATTCTGTCCCGTATTGACTTTAGCATCACCCTGTATTTAGGGGCACCTGAATACTGCCTGAACAAACTACAGCGGATCCAAAACTGTGCAGCCCGTACACTTCTGGAATCCCCCGCAGAACCCCGATAGGGCCGGGATTAAAAACTCTGCACTGGCTCCCTGTTAGGGAAAGAATTAAGTTCAAGGCCATGTGCATCACCCACCAAGCCTTTTGGAAATCCGGCCCTGTAATCAACCACTCCCTGGTCACTCCCTACCACCCCAAGAAAGAGCTTCGCTCCTCCAAGCCTTCCTAGCCATTGTTCCGCAGATACGAAGATCCAGAGCAGGAGGTCGATCTTTCTCCTACAATGCATCCAAACTGTGGAACTCTCTCCTCCTACATCTATGGTCCAACTCCAACCTACTAACCTTTGGCAAACAATTAAAAAACTTCCTCTTTAACTAAAAACAAACTTACCCCCTGTGATCAACTTCAGTAGAAGGTTCATTCTATTCCCTAGCGCCTGGAGGCCTCAGGGCAGCTGTTCGCGCTTAACACATTTCTTTCATTTCATTTCATTTCATGAAATATTACATTTATAATTAACTAACTTACCATCAAAGTGAAAGAAATGGTTGTGGTGATTCAGGCGAGGTCTGCCCTCTGCAACTGCCACAGGAACAACATTCTCATCAACATGTTCTCTTTGTTGCTCATCTCTTGTTCGATTATTATCAGCAATGTTAAGAGACATCCGACATGTCGGGCAGGAAGTATCTTGTTCAAGCCAAGAGCGCAGACAGGAGCTAAAAATAAAAACAAGCATTGGAAATGCAATAGGTCTCGGATTTATTTGAGTTAGAGCTAATGGCATTGTAAATGGCAATGTATTTTGTCATGTGTTATGGAGTGTATGCATGTGGTGTGTAGTGGAATTATGTGGGTTGGATTGGAATTGTAGCAATGGTGGCATGCTGCGTTTTAGATGAATATGTTTAAAAGTAAAGTGCACCATACTGCAGTTGCTACAATAGTTAATTGTGGATGCGTTCATAATTGATGTGTGCACTGATGTGGTGTGTGTGCCTGTATAAATTGTGCACTGCCGGCTGGAGGTGTGTGTGCCTGGTGGAAGCGTGCACTGCCGGCTGGAGGTGTGTGTGCCTGGTGGAAGCGTGCACTGCCGGCTGGAGGTGTGTGTGCCTGGTGAAAGCGTGCACTGCCGGCTGGAGGTGTGTGTGCCTGGTGAAAGCGTGCACTGCCGGCTGGAGGTGTGTGTGCCTGGTGAAAGCGTGCACTGCCGGCTGGAGGTGTGTGTGCCTGGTGAAAGCGTGCCCTGCCGGCTGGAGGTGTGTGTGCCTGGTGAAAGCGTGCCCTGCCGGCTGGAGGTGTGTGTGCCTGGTGAAAGCGTGCCCTGCCGGCTGGAGGTGTGTGTGCCTGGTGAAAGCGTGCCCTGCCGGCTGGAGGTGTGTGTGCCTGGTGAAAGCGTGCACTGCCGGCTGGAGGTGTGTGTGCCTGGTGAAAGCGTGCACTGCAGGCTTGAGATGTGTGTGCCTGGTGAAAGCGTGCCCTGCCGGCTGGAGGTGTGTGTGCCTGGTGAAAGCGTGCCCTGCCGGCTGGAGGTGTGTGTGCCTGGTGAAAGCGTGCCCTGCCGGCTGGAGGTGTGTGTGCCTGGTGAAAGCGTGCCCTGCCGGCTGGAGGTGTGTGTGCCTGGTGAAAGCGTGCCCTGCCGGCTGGAGGTGTGTGTGCCTGGTGAAAGCATGCCCTGCCGGCTGGAGGTGTGTGTGCCTGGTGAAAGCGTGCCCTGCCGGCTGGAGGTGTGTGTGCCTGGTGAAAGCGTGCCCTGCCGGCTGGAGGTGTGTGTGCCTGGTGAAAGCGTGCCCTGCCGGCTGGAGGTGTGTGTGGAGTGTGAGTGTGAGTGTGAGTGTGAGTGCGCGTGCGCGTGTGTGTGTGTGTGTTGGACTTAGTTCGAGTGTTCGTACCCTTCACAGTCACCTGCACTCTGCACTTACTCGCCCTTGTCAACAAATAACTCCATGGATCGGGGGGGGATGGGATGGGTGACGTGGAGCGTGAGTGGAGGAGGGAGGTTGCACTTTAAGCAGGGTCGGGGGGGGCACGCACTACAAGGGTATTTCACACCTGTGAGGACTCCGTACTGGCAGTGGGTCGGTTACATCACAGGAAAGGGAAATTTATGGGAATCCACTACACATTCTGAAGTGGAGTCCTGTCCTTCCTGGTTACGTCACCAAAGATGGCACGCACCAATTCAATGCAAAACATGCAGTGCAATTCTAAGAGCTTCCGTTTCTGATCTGACACCCAAAATTTCAACAACAAAGTTTACATGGCAAATCAACAGGTATTTTTGAACTGTTTCTAAAATTGAGAAATAATTAACCTTTTACGTTGTTAAGAGTCCTTGCCTTCAAATAACTCAAAATGTATTTATTCTCAGACATTGGTTATCCTTGGACAGGACAGTCCCATGTACCTGCATGTAATTAATTTTGTAATGCACGCTATCTAACAAGCACACACATTCAAACAACGGACGGACACACTCCCCTTCCCAGACCCTAAAAAAAAATAAAAGCTCGCAAGTGGTGCGCGGGCGCCACTGCGAGCATATGTTTTGAAGTATGGCGGCGGCAAAGCCGCAATAATTCAAAACATATGGCCTCTGGTGCGCGTAACAGACACCAATTGGCCATAGGCGGAGCTACGCGACCGCCTATGGCCTATTGCGTGTTCTGTTTAGAAGCAGCACGCACCCGAAGGCCAATGAAATTGGACCTTGGATTCCACAAGGGCACGAGCGTTGTGGAATCCAAGGTCCATTTTCAAAACCCCGGGAAGAGGACTCTGGGCTACGCCCCCCACGCTGCTTACGCAGGGTAGGTTAGGCCCGAGACCTAAAAATTAAAAATGGAAAAAAATAATAAGTTAACATTAAAAAATAAAACAAAGATAAAGTAAGATATTTAGGCATGGATCTATGTTCCCTCAATGTCGGTTTCTGTCTTGTTCAGTAACCTCCTGGTTTTGTCCAGAACTAAACTTCTAGTGGCAGTTATAGGTTTACATCATGTAAGCATTCTCCATCCCATAACCCACAAGAGATTATCACTTTCAACACAAAGACTATTTACTGATGTGCCTGAGGCATAGATAGGTGCCAACAACTTAACTGTTGAAAACAGAGAAATTTACACACTAAGGTTTTGAAGGGGCTCTTGTGTGATGCAAAGTGGGACGCAGATTACTGATCAGTATAAAAGCAATTAGTTGCACATCTAAACTGCACAGCATCATGCCAGGGGCCACATAACACTGAGTTCATAACTCAGATGTCATGGTGTGTACTTTTTTTTCCAGTGTGTACCAGGCATGTTGGAATCTGTTTGGTTGCTGAAGAGGTCTTCTTTCAAAGCCTCACCCAAGAACTTCTTCTATGGATGTGGTGGAGCTGCTGACTAGCAGGGTTAACCAGGACAGACAACAAGTCCTGCAAAGTGCACTTGTATGAATATTTGTTTTCTTTCCTGCTCTTCTTTGCTTTTTGTTTGAACTCGGGTGAGGTTTTTTCCCCCTAAGTCTTCCATTAATTTACTACTTCGGTTTTTGTCTCCCTATTTTGTATTTGTTTGGCCTTTCCTAGTTCTATAAACTTTTTTCGGGAGGGAGAATTTTCTTGTCCCTTTGATTTTAACAAAATCACATTTGGCTCAATTTATCATTTACAAAGATCAGGGTTACCACCTTTAATTAAAGCAAGATCGAGAGATAAAGCACCTCCCACATGAAAGGGTCTACCACAATGCAGCACCTTTTTTAAAAAGCTTTATATAAAAGATATAGAAACGAACATGAATGAGTTTTTGTGATTTTGCATGCAGCTAGCTTATGGCATGCAACGGAGGCCAACATTATGCAAATCTCCTTTATTGCCATTACCCAGCAGTAACAATGAAGAGAAGATAGAACTTTAAACAACATTCCATTATAGTATATAGAGCATGAGCACACATCCATCTTCCTTCTTTGTTGCTGCTGCTCAACAAGATAAGTACCCTCACTTTATTCGTGCTTATACAATGTATATGTTTACCAGATTGTACTTATTTATCACATAACTTGGTCCTATCGACCCTACTGTGCGATATCTCTGGTCTAAAAATGGCTCTTTTGAATACCTTATTAATTTAGACATTACAAACTTGTGTATTTTTCACCACTTTCCTTTTTTTCTTTCACTTGCCCCCGGAGTCTTTTAGACCCTTCAAATTGTGCCTTCTTGGGCCTTTGTTCGCTTATGCGCCGCACTGATCTACTATTGCTGAGTTTTACAGCTCACTTTCCACCATGCGTCCTTTGAAAAATAGACGCGATCGCTAGGCGTTGCCTGGGTGCGCCCTTAGAGCACGAGCCAGGTCTGTCAGCTGAGGCGCGTCCCTGCCTCCATTGTCCCGAGCCCTGCCACATACTGTGTTGTCTTTTAGGGCCGCCCCGGCATTAGTCTAAATACCTCCGTGTCCTCCCAGCTCCTCGCAGCATGCCAGCAGTCTTCCTTGCCCACCACGATGCTCATTTCAAAAGTGCATCGCGGGGAGAGGAAAATTGAAGGAATGGCCATAGGGAACAACCACGCACGCAAGAGACGTGCGTAGTTGTCATAACTACAGCAAGCAACATTTGGCAGTTGCTGCTGTTACACCAACGCGACACGAATATTTTTACCAGCTTACACGGATATTTTTACCGGCATACGCTTCCTTGGCTACAAATTAGAAATTAACCTCTTCCACCTCCTCCAGTTATTATCTGTACCCCAGTCTTTAAAAAAAAACAAAAGAGGGGCTGATAATTTTCTTAACTCTATATTAACCCCTTATTCTGCGTTAAAAAAAAGAGAATAAAGGAAGATTACTATACCCGATTTAGTATATTAATTATACATTTCCCCTATAATGTCTCCTAATCCAGATTCTAACCTTGAAGGTAAGCTTGAAACAATGGTCTCTAAGGCCATGGATAAAGACATGGATTCTTTTAAGGAGACAATTAATGAAAAATTTGAAATGCTGTCAAGGGCCTGGCCCTCCACCAGTACTGTGCATTTCTTTGGCTCAAAAGAAGGGGCAGTTAAAGCCCCAAAGAAAAGAGCCGCAACAGAACACCCTGTTGATACTTCTAAAAAGACTAAGAAAACAAGGAAAACACATGATTCACACTTCTCAGGCGGTGAAGAGAACAATGCCTCGGGCATCACAGAAGGGCGACAGACAAACTCTGAACCCCCTATACACATTGACAGCGACGAGCAGGATGAAGCAGAGATCAATCTCTCCTGTTCATCAAACTTTGACTCGGAAGATGAGAACATAGGAGACAAAACACCGGGAGGCTCTAAAGAGGCAAGTAAGGCCTAAGGCGCAAAAATGTGCATTACCGACCCCTTCGGGGAGAATATGTTTTATCCCTTGCTAATCAAACACCCTTTATCCCTAGAATGGTTCCCTTCCCAACATGTAGCGGACTACATTACCTTCTGGCTCAGGAAAGAGATCAAGACTGAGGTCTGAGTGCCTGCGTCCATCCCTTCCTGATAAAATCACTATGACCCCTGAACTTGACCCTAAGATCGTGTCTTTTATAGCCAAGGATGCCAAAGACCCTAGTAAAGGGATTGACAAGAGCCTAAGATCGTGTCAAGACCGCCTCTTGGACACAATTGGGCCAATAACAAAAATATTTGAACTAGCCGAATACGCCTATGTTGAAGGGACACCTATCAGGACAATCTGCCTGATTGACAACGCTAATACTACTATTTCTAATGAACGGAGAAAAGGAATTCTCCTAAAAATTGACCCAAAACTAATTGAGCTAGCGAATAAAGAAAGAGGACCCTCTTCTCAAGGACTCCTCTTTGGAGAAGAGTTTATTTGCGACATGGCAAAATATGTCAGGGCCTTTAGCTCTATTCAGAAGTCACAACGCGACATCAAAAAAGTATTTTTTCAAGACAAATTTTTGGGAAGGGACGGGTAAATGTGGGATCAGTTCCCCGGCTATGGACAATTATCCTCTAGACCCACCGTGGTTTCTAGATACAGTCAAGGGTTACAAAATAGAATTTGCTGGTACCCTCATTCAAACTAAAAGACCTCGAGAAATAACCTTCTCTCAGGATCAGAGAAAATGAGTCTCTCAAAAAGTAACAGACCTTTTAGCCAAAGGGGCAATAAAAGAGCTCCAGAACAGGTTTTGGGAGCAAAATATTCCTAGTGGAAAAGAAAAACAAAGGGCAGAGACCTGTCATAAATTTGAAAAGCTTAAACGAATGGGTAACGTACCACCACTTCAAAACGGAGGGAATACACCTCCTAAGGGACTTTTTGAGAAAGGGAGACTGGTTAACACATCTAGACTTAAAGGATGCCTATCTGACTATCCCGATTTGGCACAGACACAGGAAATTCCTCCAATTCACATGGGAAGGAAAACTTTGTGAATTTTGCACCCTCCCCTTCGGGCTTTCTTCAGCCCCTTGGTGTTTCACCAAGGTATTGCGTCCGGTAGTAGCTTGGCTAAGGGAAAGGGGAGTAAGGTTAGTTATTTATCTGGACGTTATCCTCATAATGGGTCAATCCAAATCGATGGTAACTCGTCACACGGGTCTTACTATCCGCCAACTTCAACATTTAGGCTTCGTAATAAACACAAAAAAGTAATATGTAATACCAAGCCAAGAAACTCAATTTCTGGCTTTCATGGTCAACACACTGAATGCAGAACTGAAATTACCAAGGGAAAAGATAAAGAAACTTCGGAAAGAACTCAGAAAGATACTATCAATGGAAATTTTTCCCCTGAAACTTTTGGCCAGGATCCTGGGACTCCTTTCTTCAACCATTCAGGCAATTTTTCCAGGACCTCTACATTACAGAGCCCTTCAGAGACTGAAAGCGAAAGCTCTCAGAACGAATCTCTCCTACTCATAAATGACATTTCTAGGCCAAAACTCCAAGAAGGAACAGACTTGGTGGCTAAAGAATGCGGAAGCCTGGAATGGCAGGGCCATCTTTGGGGAAGGCCCAGAATTGATAATAGAATCAGATGCAAGCCTAGAAGGATAGGGTGCCACATGCGGCGACTCATCAATAGGGGGTCGTTGGACAAAACGCGAGAAGGACCTACATATCAACTGCTTAGAACTACTAGCGGGTTCCTTTGCGGTTTGAAGCTTCACTCAGAAATCAAAAATGTTGCCTAATGCGGCGCATGGACAATGTCTCTGCAGTGAAATACGTCAACAAGATGGGGGACCACACTAAAAGGGTCTTACGGAAATAGCGAAAGGGTTCTGGAGCTATTGATTGAACAAGGGACTGTGTTACAGCAGAGCACATTCCTGGTTTGAACAATGGCGCAGCAGATTGGTTATCAAGGAATTTCAAGGATTCCAGCGACTGGAAACTAGATGAAGGAGTATTTATGATAATCCAAAACAGATGGGGTCCGTTCGGGACAGATCTTTTTGCGGTCACACTGAACACACAGCTAAAGAGCTTCTTCAGTTGGAAGCCGGATCCTCAAGCATCAGGGGTGGATGCCTTCCTTCAGAACTGGCGGGGCTTAAAGCCATATGCCTTCCAGCCGTTTGTCATACTTCCACGTCTTCTCTTACATGCCCGTTGTTACTTACAGAGCATGGTAGGGATAACCCTTCTTTGGAGGTCACAGGCATGGTTCCCAGTCATTTTAGAGATCATTGTAGACTTTCCAATCCTAATACCGCCTTTCATGCAAATACTTTGGGGTCCAGAGGGCTAATCTCATCCTCTCAAAGACCAGGGTCTATTGACTTTGATGACAAGGGAGATTTCAGGCGACAATGGAAAATCCCAGGGCTTTCGCGGGATGCTTTCCAACTCATATCAGAGTCTTGGGCATCTGGAACAAGGAAGGCATATCGACTGGCGTGGAACAAACGGGTTCGCTGGTGTATTCAACAACACTGCAATCCCATTTCAACTGATTAAGCTCACGTAGTTAATTTCCTTTCGGAACTGTTTGCTTCTGGCCTATCTTACAGAACGGTTAATGTCTATAGATCAGCAATAGCTGAGGGTCATTCCATAGTGGATGGCATCTTGGTGGGACAAAACCTTTTAACTAAGAAAATGATGAGAATTATGCGTGTTCTTAATCCTCCAACCCCTAAATATTCGGCCATATGGGACGTAAGAAATGTTTTAGAACTTGTATCCTCTTGGGGAGACAATGTTAACCTTTCTCCTAAACGTATCTCTTACAAGCTTACTGTAGTGCTTTGCTTAGTTTCTTTTAGACGAACCTCTGATGTTAAGGCTTTAGATGTTTCTAGCAGAGCTTATCAACCTGAGGGAGTCTGTTTTTATCTTAAGAAAAGGACAAAAACTATGTCATCTTCAATTTTCTACCCTTCCTTCTCTTTGAATGAAAGTTTGTGTGTTGTCAAATGCCTAAAAAAGTATGAAAAGAGAACTGCCTCTCTGAGAGGTGTTGGAACTCAACTACTCATCTCTCACAGATCCCCCCATAAAGCAGTTTAATCTCCCACGCTTGCAAGATGGGTGAAAGAAGTGATGAGCGCGAGTGTGTTGATGTGTCTATCTTCAGTTCACACACCCTCAGAGGCGCATCAGCTTCTAAAGCTTTTATGTTAGGAGGAGGACTCCAAGATATTCTTAGAGCCGCTGACTGGTCAAATGAAAGTATATTTAAAATCTTGAACTTTAGACCAATCAATAATGTGATCGACAATGTGCTTAATTCACTTTAAACTTGCATAATCTTGGCCTCTTTGTCATGCCATAAAATTTAGATTTTTCACAGCCTGGTGGGCAGAAAATCTGGATTTTATTAAAGTAAGGACACGGAGGCTAAGATTATCCCACCACTTGTTAACCCTCCCTGGTTTCTTCCTTTTGA
The DNA here is from genome assembly GCF_964263255.1 of Lissotriton vulgaris. Lineage (NCBI taxonomy): Eukaryota > Metazoa > Chordata > Amphibia > Caudata > Salamandridae > Lissotriton > Lissotriton vulgaris. The sequence goes on from NC_141700.1 coordinate 164,007,699, forward strand.
CCTATTTTGTCTCTTTTTCTTCCAGAATAAGTCGTCCGTGGATTTCTATTATTTAAAAAAATTCCTTCACGTCATTTCGAAGTTATGTTTCTTTTTCGCAGCACCTGACTATAACAAAGAAGGAAGATGGATGTGTGCTCATGCTCTATATACTATAATGGAATGTTGTTTAAAGTTCTATATTCTCTTCATTGTTACTGCTGAGTTGTGGCAATAAAGGAGATTTGCATAATCTTGGCCGCCGTGTCCTTAAAAAAAAAAATCCAGATTTTCTGCCCACCAAGCTGTGAAAAATCTAAATTTTGCATGCAGCTTGCTAATATTTGTTAAGCAAAATATGAAATGTGGGTGACAGATCAAACCAGGTTGTTCTGCACTGAACTTCATTGACAGCACTGAACCATGGTGCTGCAGAAGTGAACTGAGGAATGAACTCCAGAGATAAAAACACAGTAAATTAGGAAACAGGAAAGAGGAAGTAACAGGGAGTACACCCCATTGGAAAAACTACAACTACTAATAAAATGGGTCCAAAAGCCAACAGATTTTGTTTCATTATTTCAGTGCAAACAAACCATAAAAAATAGCTCAGTAGTTCCAAAAAAGTAACACATCGATCATGTATTACTGACATAGGGAAAATATCAATGATAAAAAAGAAGTAACAAGGTAAAGTGAAAGCTTTCCACTTTAGGGATAAAAAGGTTCTTTGCAAAAGTCACACAAAAAATCTACCAGGGAGTTAAACAGTTTCAAAAGTTATTAGAATTGCAGCAGTAGTTCTAATTTCATCATGAACAAGTATCACAATTAAGATCTTCCTACGATGGCCATTGCTGTAAGCATGTAACGCCTTACGAAGCAACCCATATTTGAATTATGGTTTATGTATAATAATCACAAAATCAACAAGATAAAATGCAAGGAACTCTAACTTCACCAGAAAGATTTCTAAAGCAACAAAATAATGAAAACCTTGATGTGCATCAACATCATTTTGCAATGATCTAAAGAATGCTATGATATAAGCCTGACATATGCAATATCTTGAAAATATCACACAAATAAAGTCATTATTTATAGCCAGTTCCTTAGTAGACTAACTGTTTTTTTCATGAATACATTATACAACATGAAAGTGTTCCAAAGATCCCATAGATCTCCAGTCAATCAGAAAAAAGGGAACAAACACAGAATAATAATAATCTGGCATCACTGGCTGCACAGAGGAGTGAATGGAAAATGCTACTTACCAGTATGCATCTGTTCTTGGCATGTAGAGCTGCACATTTCTACACTTTGCATTAGATTGCCACCTGGAGTTGGGCTCAGATGATTGCATGTTGTTGTCGTCTTGGAAGAAGTCTTGTAGTCACGAGATAGGTGACTCCTCCCTTGAACGATAGTGCGCATGGGCATCGGCTCCATCCTTAGATCGTTTTTTGCCATGATGGGAAATGATGGAGTCAGTAGAAAGAAAGAAAGGATGTCCATGCATGTATATCTAATTAAGATAAAACTGGAACAGATACAGGTCCCGGGGAGGCGGGAGGGCGTGTAGAAGTCTGTAGCTCTACATGCCAAGAACAGATGCATACTGGTAAGTAGCATTTTTCGTTCGAGGAATATGAGCTGCAGATTCTACACTTTGCATCGATTGTGCAGCAGTGTCTCCCCTAGCGGTGGTTAAAAGTGTCTTTTGCAGTAGTTTGAAAGTGAATTTTAAGGACAGCTTGGCCTACTGCAGCTTGCTGCTTGGCTTGCACATCAACACAATAGTGTTTAGTGGAGGTGTGTATTGTAGAACATGTTGCTGCCTTGCAGATGTCTTCTAGGGGAATGTTCCCTAGGAAAGCCATGGAGGCTCTCAGTTTGCGTGTGGAGTGCGCTGTAGGAGGAACTGTTAATGTGCGTTTTGCTTTGTGATAGCATATTTGTATACATTTAACAATCCACCTTGCAATTCCTGATTTAGAAATGGGGTTGCCTTTATGTGGTGGAAAGAAAGCTACAAATAGTTGCTTTGTTTTGCGAAAGGACTTAGTACTATCGATGTAATAGAGAAGAGCTCTTTTGGCATCTAGTGCGTGTAGAGCTCTTTCTGCTACAGAGTCTGGATTTTGAAAAAACAGTGGTAACTCAACAGATTGGTTTAGACGAAAAGGAGTAATTACTTTAGGAAGGAATTTAGGATTAGTTCTTAGAACCACCTTGTTACTGTGTAATTGTAAGAATGGTTCTTGTATAGTGAAAGCTTGAATCTCACTAACTCTTCTAAGAGATGTAATAGCAAAGAGGAAAGGTGTTTTCCATGTGAGAAATTGTAGTTCACATTTGTGTAAAGGTTAAAAAGGGGGTCCCATGAGCCTGTTAAGAATAATGTTTAGGTTCCACACTGGAGAGGGTGGTAACCTAGGAGGAATATTGTTTTTAATCCTTCCATTAAAGCTTTAATTGCTGGTACTCTAAACAACGACATATGTTGTCTGTTTTGTAGATATGCGGCAATGGCTGCAAGATGTAAACGTATAGATGAATATGCCAGATTACATCTTTGTAAATGGAGAAGGTAACAGATAATATTTTGGATGGAAGCATCTAAAGGATCAATTTTAATATTATTGCAGTAAATGGCAAATCTTTTCTATTTAGCAGCATAGCAAGCTCTAGTAGTAGGTCTTCTGGCTTCTTTAATGACATTCATACAGTCTGGTGGCAGGTTAAGGTAACCAAATTTTAAGACTTCAGGAGCTAGATTACCAGATTCAGTTGACCTGGATCTGGATGCCGGATGTCTCCATGGTTCTGCGTTAGCATGGATGGTGTCGGAGATAAGGACAGGAGATAGGACTTAACATGTCGTGTGGGTGCAATATATACTCGGAAAATATGAGGCACTGCGGCTGGCGCTATCGGGGGAGGGGGCAGGGCCCACACATTCCATCATGGTACCTCATGCATAGGACTGTGGAGACAGAGAGCCCTGGCGACCATGCAGTCACATATGGTTCATGAAACGCAACTTACATCCAACACGAACCCACAGGCCTAGACATGACTGCACTCGAAAGGCATCTAAAACACCTGATGCACGTTCCTCTCAGCATTGGATATCTCCCTTTCCTTTTTTTGTTTGAGTTGCTTTTATTTTGTTGATTGTGGTTTAAGTGTTTAAAATATGGATATCTTGCATTCAGTAGTGATACTTGCTCCTTCTGCCCAAGCAACATTGTATTTTGTGCTCCCTCAACTGAATCAAATATGGGCTACACACTTCTGTTTCTATCGGGGTACTAAATTGACAGCCACAGTTGGGAAGAGACATGCATGACAGGCACGTCCCGCTCTTCAATCAGAGATGATGGTATGTGTGAGCTATTGATGCCCATGCTGATCTGCAAATGCACGTTGCCTGCCAGGATGCCAAAGTACACCAAGCTATAACTGATTTAAATGCTTTGAACGGTGTACACAATGACATTTTACCACTAATCCTGATATAAGTGCGACTGATATCAATGTTTGGATTATGTGGAATACGGAAAGATAAAATGCAATAAAGATATTTTTTGGTGTGGAACTAGAGAGAGTTCTAGCAATGTGGTGAACCACGGTTGGCGTGCCCATGTGGGAGCTACCAGGATCAGTTTGAGAGACTGTTGTCTGAGCTTGCGTACCACTAGTGGTATTAGTGGGGTTGGCGGAAAAGCGTACACAAATCTGCCTGACCAGTTCATCCATATCGCATTGCCCTTGGACAATGGGTGTGGTAACCTGGCGGCGAAGGTTGGGCATTTTGCGTTTTCGTGTGTGGCAAACAGATCTATGTCTGGATGACCCCACTTGTGAAAGAATGGTTGAAGAATTTGCAGATGTAGTTCCCATTCGTGAATCTGTTGTGTGTGGACTTAACAGATTGGCTATCTGATTTTGAACTCCTGGAAGGTGTTCTGAAAGCAGATATATCTTTTGTGGAATGGCCCATCTCCAAATGTTTTGTGCGAGCTGGGACAGTTGCAGGGAATGTTTGCCTTCTTGTTTTGTATGTAGTACATGGTGGCCATGTTGTCTGTCCGGATTAAGACAGCTTTGTTCCATATGTGCACTTGGAAGGACTTCAGTGCATGGAAAATCGCCAGCAACTCTAGGTGATTGATGTGAAGCACCTTTTGTTGAGCGGTCCATCTTCCCTGAGTTGTGTGGTGGAGAAGATGTGCTCCCCATCCTGTGAGGGATGCGCCTGTTGTCAGTACTATCTGTGGAACAGGCTCGAGGAACGGCCCCCTCTGGACAAGTTTTTGGTGTTCCACCACTGCAGAGAGCAATTTGTTCGGCTGTCCACCAACACCAGGTCTGTTAGTTGTCCTTGTGCCTGATTCCACTGATGTACTAGACATTTCTGCAATGGGCGCATTTGCAGTCTTGCATATGGTACAATAAAAATGCAAGATGCCATCATGCCTATTAATTGCATGAATACTCTGGCTAGGAGAGAGTGTTGGTTTTGAAACCTCATAACTAAGGCTTGAATGCTCTGTATCCTGGCTGGACTGGGATAAGACAGAGTTGTATTGGTGTTTATGGTAGCCCCTAGGTATTGATGTACATGAGAGGGCTGTAGATGTGACTTGGTGTGGTTTATTGGTAACCCCAAGTTGTGCAGTGTTTGAATTGTGTGAGATGTGTGTTGAACACACTGGTTGAATGACTTGGTTTTTATGAGCCAATTGTCTAAGTATGGGAAGACATGGATATGTTGTCTTCTGAGATGTGCTGCTACTACTGCTAGGCACTTTGTGAACACTCTTGGTGCAGTTGTGACCCCGAATGGAAGGACTTTGAATTGATAGTGTTGTCCTATCACAAACCTGAGATACTTGCAGTGAGAAGGATGTACAGTAATGTGAAAGTAGGAGTCTTTGAGGTCTAGTGTAGTCAGGAAATCGCCTTGCTGCAGTACTGGGAGCACTTGTTTTAAAGTGACCATGTGAAAATGGTCCGAGTGTATATACAGATTGCGAGACCTTAAATCTAGAATTGGTCTTAGTGTCCCGTCCTTTTTGGGTATTAGGAAGTAGAGTGAGTAGACCCCTGTTCCTTGATGTTGAAATGAAACTAGCTCTATTGCATCTTTTTGCAGCAATGAGAGAACCTCTTGTTGGAGCAGCGTTAGATGTTCTGTGGACATTGGACGCTGTCTGGGTGGTATATTTGGAGGGGTAGCTGTAAGCTCTAGGCAGTAACCATACTGGATAATCTGTCTTACCCACTTGTCAGTTGTGATGGAATTCCAGACAGGTAGGAATTGTGTTAATCTCCCCCCTACAGGAGTGGTATTCTGTTGGGGGAGCTGAAGGAAGTCACTGTTTAGTGGTGGAAGAGGAGCGATTGTTGTTGTTACCTCAACCTCTTCCCTTATTGTTATTACCTCTGTAGCCCCGTCTAAAGTATCCTTTATTAGAGGATGCTTGTGTATTTGTCTTAAAGGAAGCTGAATGTCTGCTCCAGCTTGTTTGGAGCCTCCTCTGTAGAAGGAGCAACGAAAGGAGCCTCTCGCTTGGGTGGACTGCAGAGCTCCCATAGACTTGGCTGTCAGTGTCTTTTTTAATTTTTTCAAGAGGTGTGTCTACTTCTGGACCAAACAATTGTTGTTGGTTGAATGGTTGATTTAAGATAGTAGTCTGTACCTCTTGCTTATATCCTGAAATGAGTAGCCACGCGTGACGTCTAAGGAGGACACTGGTGTTTATTGCCCTGGATGCAGTGTCTGCTACATTTAGTGCACATTTAATGGAGGCCTTTGATATAAGCTTACCCTCTTCTATGAGGTCATCTGCTAGTGCCTTATATTGGTCAGGTAGATGTAAGAGCTTCTCTAGCTGATCATAGTGAGCCCTGTCGTATCTTGCGAGGAGGACTTGTGTGTTCGCAATGCGCCATGCATTGCTAGCTTGGGCAGCTATTCTTTTCCCTGAAGCATCTATGTTCTTTTATTCTTATCAGGAGGTGATGCTTTGCCTGATGTTTGGGAATTTGCTCTTTTCCTAGCATTTGAAACTACTAGGGAGTCTAAGGGTAGCTGTCCTTTAATGTAAGCAGGATCCGCAGGAGCTGCTCTGTACTTTTTCTCTATCCTTGGGTTTATGATTCTAGCTGTTACAGGATCTTTAAACACTTCTGGTTCATGTTTAATGACTCCTTTAATCATTGGCAGTATTTGCACAGATTTTTGGGATTGTTCAAAAGTGTCTAGTAAAAAATCTTCTTTTGCCTCATCTGAATGCATGGTGACATTGTGATAGATGGCAGCTCTATTAATTAGGTGTCCAAACCCAATATTGTCTTCTGGAGGAGAAGGTTTAGATGGATATATATGTGGGTCAGGAATATCTGGTATATCCTGTGGGTTTGGATACTCCCAGTCTGGTGAACCTGTTTGGTAGGGAAAAGGGTCATCTGGGTCTTTCCCTCCCCTCATGCTATACTGATCATCATCAGCATCCTGAGGAGGTGTATGTTGTGGAGAACGAGGAGGAGATTTTTTTTTATTTCAAATCATTTTTATTGAAGAAAATAAATGAAGACAATGACAATGAATCGCCAATTACAGAAATTGAATCGTGTATGCTGTCAAACAAAAAACCGAAATAAAGGTAAAATACAGTATCTGATGTTGTTGAAGTCAGAGATGCATGCAAGTAAACAAGAAAATACAAGTTAACCACATAACAATAAATAAATAAATGTATAGTACATACAAATATAAATATAAGCTACCGTCAGTTAGGTCAGGTACGAGAGATCTGTATGCTTAAGTCGAGACACATATAGAGTGAGTCTACATTCAGGTTATCTGCCCTTACAGTGAATCAAGACGTGGTACATGAGGTGCCCCAACCAATAGTGCATTGCAAGAGTACAGTAATAGGTCAAGAGTACAGTAATAAGTCACGGGGGATCAAAATTAAATGAAGAGGCATCGAGAGAATTCCACAGTTTTTTGTTGGAGGAGCGCCATAGAGAGTAATGCAGCGCCAGATTATCGGCTCCACTCAGAAAGGATAACCAGTCCTGCCAGATTTTGAAACATACCTCTGATGCATTTTTCCATTTACATAGGACAACCTTACATGCCAATGTGAGCATCAAGTCCAGTAGCTGGCGATCTTGTGCATTCGGTAGGTTCGGGTCAAGAGCTCCCAGTATGACATATATAAATTCCCTCTTGGGTTTTAACCTGAATACATGGTCAATGCAGTCAAAGATTTTCCCCCAGTATGTTTGTAGAGAGGAGCAGTGAAAAAGCATATGGGCTAGGTCGCCTACTTCTGAGTGGCAATTCCAGCAAGTGAAACTATCTCTCAAGTGAGTTTTAAAAAGTCTTTCCGGTGTCCAGAATGTCTTATTTAGCAGCATGTATTTGGTCTGGGAGAGGATTGGGGATATTTTAACAGAGAGGGCAGTGTTGTGAATGATGTCCCAGTCGAGCGTAATGCCCTTAGTGTTGTGTTCTGCTTCACATTTTACTTCATTTCGTCTATGTGAGTTTCTAGGCAGAGGGAGGAGCAGTTTGTACACTTTAGAGACGAAGTGTCCTGCCCCAGGAGACGTGGTATTTGGGTCAAAAGCCAGGGTGTTTGAGGAGCGAGGTGGCGTGCTGAGTTAATGACTTTCAGCTTCAGGAAGTCGTAGAAGTCTAGGGGTGTTAAGTTATGTAAAGCTTGGAGGGAGGCGAACGATAGGGGCTGTCCCTCCTCAAAGAGGTCCCTCACCAGGTTAATGCCCTTCACGGACCAAGATTCCCAGTAGAGGGGTTTGCCTTCCATTTTAAAGGAAGGGTTCCGCCAAAGGGCCATAATTGTGGATTTTTCAATTTTCAAGCTGGATTTGTGGACCTGGTCAAGTCTTGAGAGCGCGCCTGGTGTTCATCATAATGTATTTAGAGTGGATAAAGTGGGGGAGGTCCATGGTGAGCAGGGCCAGTAGTGGGGAGTTATCGATGAGAGATTTCCCAATGTCTATCCATAGTGGGGTATAGGTTGGGGTCGCAGCTAGCCATTGTGCCCCTTGTTTGCAAAGGAACGCTGTCTGGTAATTTCTAAAGTTGGGGAGACCCAGGCCGCCTTTTGCTTTAGCTAGTTGTAGCTTTTTCATTGATATCCTGGCTTTATTCCCCTGCCAGAGGAAAGCACCAAACAGTTTATCAACTTTGTTCAAGAAGTCATCAGTGAATATCATAGGTAACATACTCGCCAGGTAGTTTATCAACGGTGTTACCATCATTTTGAGTGTTTCCGCCCTGCCCCACCAGGAGAAATACTTGGGTGTCCATCCATCCAGCAATGTGGAGATCTTTTTTAGGATTAGATTTTCGTTTACTTTTAACGTGGATATTAAGTCCTTATCAAAATCTAGCCCTAGGTATTTGAAGCAGTGTGGCTGCCAAGTCAGTCCGGAATCACCAATGATGTCTTTGCTGCCCATATTGTTTAATAATTTGACCTCAGTTTTATCTTTATTCAATTTATATCCCAATACCCTAGAGAACTCAGATAGTCGACATGAGAGCAGGTATGGCCTCTCCTGCCTTCTCCGATACAACCAGCACATCATCAGCGTAAGCGGTGAGTTTTATAGTGCATCCCTTGAAGGGAATACCAGCAATGGCATCGTTATTTCCTATATGATGGAGGAACGGCTCAATTGCCAATAAAAACAGAGAGAGGGAGAGGGGGCACCCCTGTCTTGTACCCTGTTGGAGTTGGAAAGAGGAGGAGAACAAACCCCCAGCTCTTACCTTTGCCGAGGGGCAGAAATATAGGGACATTACTAGTTTCGTGAAGGTTTTCCCCAGATTGAATTTATTTAGCACAGCCTCCAGGAAAGTCCAGTCTACTTTGTCAAATGCCTTTTTGGCATCCAGTGTTATTGCCGCTGTGGGTGTGTTAAGAAGTTTCGCCTTCTCCAGTACATGCGCTAATACTCTGATGTTATCACTGGACAACCTGTTTTTTAAAAATCCTGCTTGTGAGGGGTGAATTAGTTTGGGGAGGACTTGCTGAAGGCGAGTGGATAGGATCATTGCGAGGATTTTACAGTCAAGATTAATGAGGGAAATAGGTCTATAATTTTTAGGAAGAGTCGGGTCTTTCCCTTCTTTGGGGAGGACCGCGATTTTGAGGTGAAATGTTTAAAGGGAGGGCAGGAGAAGGAGATACAGGAGAAGAAGGGTGCATAGGAGATGTGGCAGAGTCCTTCTTGACAGGCACTGGAGGTGTAGGTGCTGTATCCGACTTCCTCTTCCTGTGTGGTGTGGTGGAAACATGTCCTGTTTCTGGATCTATGTATATCCTTTTTTGCAAAGGATCAGGTCTAAAAAGCTCTTCTTCTTGAGAAATTGATTTTTTCGGCTCCGGGCCTGGTTTCTGCTTGTTTTTAGCCTTAGGAGTTGTTGTATAGTCCTGTGGCGTACTTTTCAGCACCAAAGGTATTGTTTTCGGAGTCTAGGCCTAGTTCGAGGGCTTGGAGGCATCGGAAGCAGGCTTTGTGGGTTTCGGCACCAAAGATTTTGGGGTGGAAGCAGGGTTCATTGGTTTCGGTGCCGTCCTGTCTTTAGGAGTCGACGGTTTCGGAGTCTTTTTCAGAACCGGGACTTCTTTCAGTTTCGGTGCCGAGGGAGCTGGTAGTATCGGCACATGCGGTTTGCTCGGTATGGAGCTACCGGAAGGCTTTAATATTTTCTTCGGAGCCGGGCTCGATGGCGGGGCTTTCAAAGCAATGTCTCAGTCTCGACTGGGCCAGAAGGTGGAGTTTTGACCTTAGCCTTTGGTTTATGGGTTGGGGCAGTTGTACTCACGCGTTGACCTGATGGTATGCAGTCATCAGAGTCGTCTGCCTCAGATACGATCTGGACATCATCGGAATCTTCCTCGGGGACACATGGACCTTCGATGAAGATATCCACCGGTTCCGGAGCTGATCTCTGCATGTGGCTTCGACGGGCCCTCCAATCTCGAATAGTCTTCTTATATCGACAGGACGCACAAGCTGTGCAACTTGATTCATCGTGTTCAGGTGATTAATACAGGTTACACACCTCGTGATGGTCGCTGTATGGAAATTTGGCTCCACACACGGGGCATTTTTTGAATGGTGTCCTTTCCATGAGTTGTGGACCTCACCACGTGGGTAGGCCCATCGGCCCCGTCGACAACCAGAATCGAAGTGATGAGGTTTAGTCTATGTATATTCAAGTTAGTTTGTTTTTAGAAGTTTTTCGCTCAAAGTCTTTGAAAAGTAGATTTTCGGAGCGGAAAAAGTTGCATCCGAACCCAGTGGCGGAAAAAAAACAATCTCAGGATGGAGCCGATGCCCATGCGCACTATCGTCCAAGGGAGGAGTCACCTATCTCGTGACTACAAAGACTTCCTAGATGACAACAACATGCAATCATCCGAGCCCAACACCAGGTGGCGATCTAATGCAAAGTGTAGAATCTGCAGCTCATATGCCTCGAACAGTTAAATACCAACCTTGGGACACTAGCAAATGTCTAAGAGGAAAGGAAGCCAAGCTTCATTCTTATAGCACTGAGTGGGCCCAAGGACCTGGAATCACTGGAAAAGTGGGCCATGTGGATTGTAAATAGCAACATTAACCATGTGAAGCTGTACATGGAAACCAAAGGTTAATACAGGTGTACTTTTGGCAACATTTGAATGACTAGATTGGGTCATGGCATAACTCTGGGGATGACGGAGAATCTAATTAAAGAAAGGTTCCCATACAATATTCATTGAATTAATTTTGCCTTCGTACTTCAACCTCCATGACAGCTTGCATCAGAGAAAAATAGGCACTGACATATGTTGGAGAGGTTTTGGGTAGTAGGGTATATGGTTTCCTATTCTATTGGTATGAGGCACTAAAAAGTACCCACAAAATAACCAAGTTGAATTTAGCCTAAAAGTCCATTATTGTTGGGGCACCATCAGGGGAAATCTACCCTCTATAAAATTCTCACACTGTGGACCAAAACAGAAACACAAGGATTTAGTCTATGGTTACAGAAGTTATGGACATGGAGAGAAGTTGGCATTTGAAAATCAACATAGAGACAACCTCAGACATTGAGGGGGCTGTACTCCAGTTTCTGGCACAGGACGGCCTCAGCATGGCAGGCCCAAAGCGACTACAAGTACTACGACTGGTGGTCACTATAAACTCTGAAACAGGAAATCTTGAACAAAAGGGTTCCAAATTACACCGAGATGTCTAAAGGGAAGCAAATGGTACATTAACAGCAATTAAAATAATGCTGCGGCTCCCTGGAGGAAGAGAGGGAAATAGGTTTATTGTTGGAGTCCGAAAGATACTGATAAATTAAATAACAATAAAAATGATTGAAAATTCAAGATTCTCTTGGTGAGCAGTAGGTGAATGTGCCTTGTTCAGCCTACCCCTATAACAAAATTACAAACAACCTGACTAATGCGGCAGACTGATACGGCTAAAAGCACATTTTTGAATAGTCAGGAAGCTAAGATCAGGTTAAAGACAGTGTTAAGAATTTCTAAAATAATAAAGGTTAGGAAATGGAAATGCTATTGTTGATCTACTTACTGAGGTACACATCTTGAAGTTTTATAGATTCATTCAGTTTTCGATCCCCATAGATTTTATTTGTGATATTGTGATTATTCAGAAAGACTGAAGTGGCAAACATATTCAAACCTTAAAGATCTAACATCAGTGCAATGCCAGACATTTGTTCAAGAAATTCGGTCAATTTCTCAGATCTTGGAAGACAAGGAGGAACTAAAAACAGGTTTCGACAGCTGCCACACCTTTCCCTTAGGGTAAAGGATATTTTAAGACATTCAATGCAACTGACTAATGTAAAGTGTAAGCAGCAGACCACAATTTTAAGTACGTAAGTGGCACAAATCAATTATAATTTATTTACTAGTTACTCAAAACTATCTTAATACATACTTTTAAATTGAAGATACATTAATTATTACAATTAGTATCAATTGCAGACATCTACAATTTCCCAAAAGCAGTCTTTTTGTGCATACACACTACGAGGCAAATTCAACAGCAGAATTAAGTGCACCCCAAGGTGCATTTCTCCCAAGTAACATCTCCTGGTCTCAAAACTCTCCTGCGATTAACCGGATTTATAGATTCTAACAAAGCTGGATTACATTAATGAATAATTTGACAGCATAACAAGTTTCTCCCACTGACACTCCCAGCCCAAAAACACAGACTAAGAATAAGATTATACAGAGCAAAACCTAGATAGACGTTATCATTTATAGGTTGTCATGGCTTGGGAGGCAGGCAATACAGTTAGCATAGTGCTTATGAATAGGTGTCACAAATGGGTGCACAAAGTCGTCTTTAAGGGAGTACATCCCAGACATGCGGAAAGCTGTCTTTCTTTTACTATCAAGTGACTTAAATCACTCGGGGTCAGGGGGAACTACACATTGCTCAAAGTCTCCCAAAAGATAAACAGAGAAACATTAATAGCTCCGGTGGTTATGTCCACAAGATCGCATGCCGCCTCTCTGAGGAAGAAACCCAGGCTCTTGTCCTATCCTACAACTCTACCTTTGCCACTCCAAGTCCACTAGACCTCACTGAAATGGAAATCCTTGATATCCTCCGGGACTTCGACCCCAGCTAGCCCTTATCCTTCCGACGTAAAGGCCGAACATGCCATTCGCACGGTCACTATCAACCCCAACAGACCAGCTACCCTCCGCAACAGAATTGTGGTCAAGAGTAATCTAGCGCCTGTTCACCTGTCCGCCCAGAATCTCGAAACTCCTTCCAAATCTTCTCCGGTCTGGTCTTTGAATCAATTGCCGATCGGCAGCTAAGCACGCCACGGGTATTGCTGATCTCATCCTTTACAAAAATTTCGACTAAACGATCCTTACATAATCATGGCTCAACGACTCCTCATCCCCATTCTTGGACCTCCTAGTCCCTCCTAACTACAACATTGCAAGGCTGGACAGATAATCTAACAAGAAAGGAGGAGGCATTGACTGCATTTATCGCTCTAACCTTCTTGTGACTGAACTTCTGGCGGACACCACAGAACCCTGCGAATACCTCGCCCTCGCTACTCATAGCAACTCAACCCAATTGTGCAACATGCACATCTTCTACCTCCCCCCAGGCATTAATGACTCCTTCACTGACCACATCATGGAAATCATTACAGCCAAGAGTTCCAACAATGCCAAAGATATTTTCCTGGGTGACTTTAACTTGCACTGGAACAACCCTAAGGATTCACATGTCAACACCATCAAAGACCTCCTGGCCGATCAAGCCCTGCTCACTTCCAACTCACTCAAAAGGGCCACTCATGACTGGATCTTCTCCAAAGAATCAACAGTCAAACTTCTCTCTATAGACCCACTCAACTGGTCTGACCACCATGCCATCACCTTCCTTTTACCTGGCACCCGCAAGACAAGGGCACCGCAACCGGTGATCCCTAAACGCTGAATCAGAGACAGTAAGAATCTGGACCGCAGTGAACTGGAGGCTCGCTGCAAATCTGGACAACCTCGCAAACCTCGGACTCAAGCAGCTGGTGACCACCCCCACCCACTACGCCGGACACACTCTCGACCCAGTCTTCTCTTCCAGCAAGGACATCGCCTTCAGCCACGCCACCGGACTCCACTGGACGGACCACAGCTGCGTCCACTTCAGCTTCAGAAAGACCATGATCCACCACCACCAGCAACAGGCTGCACGCAGAAGCTGGAACAAGATCACAGCCGACCAGCTCGCAACTTCCCTGAGCAAGAACCCACCCACCAGCACAACGAACCCCAGCCAAGTGGCCACCAACCTCACGAAGTGGATCAGCGATTGCGCAGACGTCCTCGCCCCCCTGAGGACCCCGCCTAGCAGACCAGGCAGCAAGAAAGCACCATGGTTCACCGACAAACTCAAGAGCTCCAAGAAGAACTGCCGAGCCCTCGAGAGAACCTGGCGCAGAGACCCAACACCGGACAACATGACTGCCCTCAAGCTCGCCACCCGAAAACACCACCAACTGATCCGCGCCACCAAGAAAACTGCATTCAAGGAACGACTGGACAACAACGCGCACAACAACAAGGAACTCTTCAACATCGTTAAAGAGCTCTCCAACCCCAACGCCGGAAACAACGACATCACCCCTTCGCAAGACCTCTGCAACTCCCTCGCCTCCTACTTCCACAACAAGATCGCGGACATACACAACAGCTTTAGCACGCAACCGACGCACGCCACGACCGAACCACCGCCCCCCACCACCACCCTCCGCGCCTGGACCCCGATCGGCACCGAAGACACTGTCCGCACAATGAACTCCATCCACTCCGGATCTCCGACCGACCCCTGCCCTCACCACGTCTTCAACAAGGCCGACGCGGTCATCGCACCCCACCTGCGGGACATCATCAACACCTCCTTCGACACCGCCACCTTCCCGGAGAGCTGGAAGCACGCCGAACTCAGCGCTCTACTAAAGAAGCCATCAGCCGACCCCACCGACCTCAAGAACTACCGCCCCATCTATCTCGCTGCTCCCGTTCCCTGCCAAAGTCATCGAGAAGACGGTCAACAAGCAGCTGGCCGCCTTCCTCGAGACGAACGGATCCCTCGACCTCTCGCAGTCTGGCTTCCGGGCCAACCACAGCACCGAGACCGCCCTGATCGCAGCCACCGATGACATCCGAACCCTCCTTGACAACGGAGAAACAGCAGCCCTCATCCTCCTAGACCTCTCCGCGGCCTTCGACACTGTCTGCCACCGTACACTATTGCAGCGCCTCAGCAACGTCGGAATCCAGGAGAAGGCACTGGAGTGGATTATCTCCTTCCTCACAGGAAGGACACAGAGAGTCCGTCTCCCCCCCATTCAGATCAGAACCCACCGAAGTAATCTGCGGCGTCCCTCAGGGCTCCTCGCTTAGTCCAACCCTCTTCAACGTCTACATGAGCCCCCTCGCAGACATCGCACGCCAGCACAACCTCAACATCATCTCCTACGCCGACGACACCCAGCTGATCCTCTCCCTCACCAACGACCTCGCCACCGCCAGAGCCAACCTTCACGAAGGGATGAAAGAGGTAGCCGAATGGATGGAGAACAGCCGCCTGAAACTGAACTCGGACAAGACGGAAGTCCTCATCCGGGGATCTTCACTCTCCGCCTGGGACGACTCCTGGTGGCCCCCCGCCCTAGGCAGCGCGCCCAAACCAACAGACCACGCACGCAACCTGGGCTTCATCCTGGACTCCTCCCTCTCCATGACCAGACAAGTCAACGCCGTCTCCTCGCCATGCTTCAACATCCTGCGCATGCTACGTAAGATCTTCCGGTGGATCCCCACCGAGACCAGGAAGACGGTCACCCAGGCCCTCGTCACCAGCCGTCTGGACTACGGCAACTCCCTCTACGCCGGAACCACCGCCAAACTCCAGAAGAGACTCCAGTGGATCCAGAACGCCTCAGCACGACTCATACTGGACATCCCCCGTCGCAGCCCCATCTCTGGACACCTGAGAGACCTGCACTGGCTCCCGGTCAACAAGAGAATCACCTTCCGTCTCCTCACCCACGCACACAAAGCCCTACACAACCAAGGCCCAGGATACCTCAACAGCCGCCTCAACTTCTACACTCCCAAACGCCAGCTTCGAGCGACCGGCCATGCCCTCGCCGCCGTCCCCCGCATCCGAAGAGCCACCACAGGGGGACGGTCCTTCTCCTACCTCGCCGCCAAGACTTGGAACTCCCTCCCGACCCACCTCCGCCTGACCCAGGACCACCTCGCCTTCAGGAAGCAACTCAAGACCTGGCTGTTTGAGCAGTAGCGGACCCCCCCCCCCTTGCGCCTTGAGACCCTCTGGGTGAGTAGTGCGCTATATAAATGCTGATTGATTGATTGAACGATCACTGCTCTGCGACTATATCAAACATCCTGGATGATCTAGCCCACTAAATACCGAAAATAACCCAAATCAAAGACAGAACACCCTGGTTCACGGAATCCCTCAATAATGAGAGCCCTCCTGCAAGCTGAAAGATTATGGAAGCAGCAGCCCTCTGCCGCACATTTAAAACTCCTGCGCCAGGCCAGAAATGTCTACAACAGAAACATACTTAAGTCTAAAAAATAATTCTTCACAACAGAACTGGAGGATGCCAAGAACAGACCCCACAAGCTCTTCGAACTGGTCAAACACCAATCTAATAAACTGGCCAAAACCTAAAAAAAATCCCCCAAATCGCTTATTTCCTCAGAGGAATTCTCCACTTTCTTCGCCGACAAAATCTCAGCCCTTGGAAACAAACTCAGTTACATCACATACCCTCCAACACATCCTGAACCGCCTCTTTCAGCAACGTCGCTCCCACAGGCTCCACCCAAAAACCATGCTCACTGGACTGACTTCAAAGTCTATGACGAAAACTCAGTTGCTAAAATCCTATCTACATTAAACCCTAACAATCATTTTAATGACCTGCTCCCTTCCAACTGCCTAGCAGCTGTTGCCCAATCCATTATTCCTACCTGGACTACAATAATTAACGCCTCTCTCTGGCAGAGAACGATGCCCGACGCTCTAAAAACCGCCCAAGTCCTCCCCATTCTGAGATAACTGTTGCTGGATCCAGCCTCCCCTGACAACTTCAGACCAATTTCCAACATCCCGCTCTAGGCCAAAGTGATGGAGAAATGTGTGCAGCAGCAGCTAAGTCAACACATCAACAACTACCACCAGCTCGATGACTTCCAATCTGGATTTAGACCAGGGCACAGCACCAAAACCACTATGCTCCACATCGTTGACGATGCTCTCCAAGCCCTTGACCAAGGAAAAACCTGTCTCCTAATCCTCCTGGACCCATCTTCGGCCTTCGACACCGTCAGCCATGAAAAACTACTCGAACACCTCAAACTCAGGATGGGATTGGATGGCACTGTTCTAGAATGCTTTAGGTCCTTCCTCCAAAACCGGTCACAGAGATTCCTTATGAACGGCAACCTATTGGCACATCCCCTGTCACAGTTGGAGTACATCAAGGATCAACCCTGTCCCCCATCCTCTTCAACGTCTACCTGGAACCGCTTACTGAGGTATTACGCACTGCTAATATCTCCTATCATATGTACGCTGATGACACTCCGATCTACATCAAAACCTCATCTCTCAAAGAGATTCTCTCCCTGAACGAAGCCCTGAAACTCACTGTCCAATGGCTCGCATCCAATGAACTCAAACTCAACGGAAAGAAAACCGAATGTCTCCTGATCTCCCCGCCCTGCCCACCAACCATCGTGGATTCGGCCAAATCCTTGGGAATCACCCTTGACAGCAAATTGAACATGCAGGAACACATCAATTTGATGGCCAAATCAGCCAGATTCCACCTGTGCTACCTTAGGAAACTGAAACCCTTCCTCGATGCTCCTGACCTAAAAACGGCAGTCCAAGCACTTGTCATCTCCAGACTGGAATATGGCTGTTCTACCCTCTCAGGGTTACCCAAGATCTCCCTGGTACCTCTAAGAGCCTGCCTCAATGCGGCCGCCAGACTATTCACCGGCACGAGGAAATACGACCATATTTCCCCACACCTGAAAGCTCTCAACTGGCTACCCCTGGAGGCCAGAATACAGCTCAAAGTAGCATGCATCACGCACAAAGCTTTATACTCTAAATCACTACAAAAAGTCGATTGCTCTAGCTAAAGCAGAATACTATGAGTCCCGCCTAAGTAAGGCAGCGAATGTCCAGAAAGAGACCTTTAAGATTTTGTCGGAGCTGAGCAAAAAACCCGAAAGCTCCCA
Organism: Lissotriton vulgaris; assembly: GCF_964263255.1. NCBI lineage: Eukaryota > Metazoa > Chordata > Amphibia > Caudata > Salamandridae > Lissotriton > Lissotriton vulgaris. The sequence continues at coordinate 164,025,584 of NC_141700.1, forward strand.
GTCTCCCATAAATTGCAACATCTTCCAGGATTACTTCTTGGAGAAAGTGAGAACTATTATCCAGGAAATAAAGAGTGGCATGGCAAATGGGATGGCCATACCCACAGCCCCTCATAAACCGGTTGACTGTACTATCGCACTGTTCCCAGAGATCGATACATTGAGTCTGGAGCAGTTGATGGGTAGAATCAAATCTGGCTCTCCAGCAGACCCGTGTCCACCCAAGGTCTTCCGGGTAGCCCGCCCCTTGTTGGAGGAATGTATCATCCCCCTCCTTAACAGATCCCTGGAAACAGGGTATCTACCAGCTGAACTTAAGGAAGCACGTGTAAGGCCTCTACTGAAGAAACCAGGTGCAGACCCTGCAGTGCTAAAGAACTACAGGCCTATCTCTCAGCTGCCATTCCTCTCAAAAATACTGGAACAGCATGTATTAAAATCCTTGTCTATGTATCTGGAGTCTCACCACCTACTTCATGAACGACAGGCAGGGTTCCGAGCTCATCACAGCACCGAGTTGGTGATGCTCTCGGTGCTGGATAAATTGAGAGGCATGGCTGACTGTAAGAAACCGAGCGCCCTGATTTTGCTAGATCTTTCAGTGGCGTTCGATACCGTCAGCCATGCCCTGATTCTGGAAAGATTGAGTGACTTCGGGATCAAAGGACTGGCCTTCAGATGGTTGCAATCCTTCCTCTTGGGAAGGACCCAAAAGATACAACTTGGGGACGAAACATCCGAGGTGGGGACTTTAGAATGTGGGGTGCCTCAGGGCTCGGCCCTGTCCCCACTTCTATTTAATCTCTACCTGCAACCTCCGATTGCTTCCTTGGCGAGCATGGGCTGTAGAGTATTTACCTATGCGGACGACACACAGCTGTTGATGAGTGTCGATAATACAAGCGCCGCACAACTCCAAGCCCAGAATATCTTGAGGTACACGGTACAATGGATGACCGAAAATCTTTCGAAAATTAACCCAGATAAGACCGAGGTTTTGGTGATTCCATCTACCACCTCACCATGGTGTGACCTCTACTGGCCTGCGGAGTTAGGCCCGGCTCCAAAACCTAGCCTGAATGTAAAGAGCGTGGGGATCAAACTGGACTGCGATCTATCAATGGCCAGTCAGATCTCGTCTGTGGTGGGAAGCTGCACGAATATCATCCGACAGCTACGGAAGCTAGCTCCCGTCCTCTCTCAATCCATGATGCGCTCAATCGTAGCAGCCACTGTTATTTCAAGGATAGATTACGGTAATGCTCTCTATCTCTGCCTGCCGAAAACCCTGACAATTAGGCTAGAAGTCGTCATGAACGACGCTGCACGACTCATCTTCAGGCTCCCAAAACGAACTAAAGCATCTCCCCTGCTACAGAGCCTGCACTGGCTCCCTATCAAAGAGCGAGTGGAATTTAAAAATCTGTGCAAAGCTCACAAGTCTGGCACCCCCCTACATTAAAGATCGCTTGGTGGTGTACAGTCCAATGAGAACTCTTAGATCCTCAGACTCTCAGTTTTTGGTCTGTCCCCGGTACAAACTTGTAACCAAGGGAGGGAGAGCCTTCTCCGTGTTAGTCCCTCAGTTATGGAATACACTACCTGAGACGCTGCGCAGGGAAGGGAATCTCCTATGGTTTAGAAAGGTGCTAAAAACACTGCTGTTCAGAAGAACCATGAGTGCTATATAGGCCAGTGGATGCCTTTTCTTTCTGTGATTGCCAAATTATTATTCTTACCATCGATTTCCGAGCGCCTAGAGACCTGCAGGTGATTGGGCGCGATACAAATCAAAAAAAAAAAAACACAACAATAACAATAACCTGCATATCTGGCGCAGAAACTTGTGTTCTCCGGAGGAATCAGAAACTTTCAATCTTTCAATCTGCCAGAGATCTCCTGTTCCAACCTGCACACTTTTGAAAAAAAAAAACGTACAATCAGGCTTTCTCTGGGGATGCTCCAAGAATATGGAACTCTCTCCCAACTGCCATCAGAAGAATCCCCTCTCTGACTCGCTTCAAAAGGGAGGCCAAAACCATCTTAATGGATACATTTCTAGCTTAAACCTGGCCTCCACCATCACCATGGCCCAGATCTATGGCCATCTATTGCCTTCCTTCAGATTATCTAGTTACCCCATCAGAAACTTGGAGCCTTGTCTTGAACATTTGTTAATGTAATCTGTAATATGTTATTGTGTCATGAGTATTTGGATATGTAACCTGTAAATACATGGCCTTATCTCCCTCATGTATCCTGCACCTTGTCCCTACTACTCGCTCCCTAACTGGTTGATGTTAAACCTGTTCTGTTTTTTGCTAGATTTTCCTGTAAAGCGCTCCGATACCCTAACGGGTCAAGTTCGCGCTGTATAAAACTCACAAATAATTAAATGATATTAAAGCAGCATTCTTTCCTTCCGACTACTAGAAAACATTCTTCTACAGCTTCCTGGGGGGGGATGCATTGATCAAGGGAAAGGCAAGATTTTTTGTGTGATTTCATTCCTTTGTTTTCCCACATGGTTGCCAAACTATTCAAAACCAACAATGGACTTGTACTTCGGCTGCTCACTGTGAAGGGCTCCTCTACGGAAGTGTTAATTTTAAATTGAGTGACTTATGTGGACAGTTCCATGAGAGGCATCGCCCAAACTGCTAGTCTGTTCCACAGATTTGAAGAAGTCAACTTTGAAAGCATGTAAAATAGGCTGCCTTAGAAAGAGGATGCAAATTTGAAGTTCCCATACCCTTGAGCCGTTACTGAGCAGAAATGTATTACAGAATAAAAATGTTCTTACAATGTGAGCATCAATGCTCGTGTGTCTACTTTGCTTCTTTTCTGCAGGAGGGTGAACTGATTACTCTAACAATGGTAGAATTTCGGATGTGGAGGATCTGGTAGACCGAGAACAACTAGTACAGAATCCAGTGTTGCAACAGAAATTAAAGCTTTCAAAAGAAGAGTCAAATCATACCGAGACAATCGCATGTATATTTACAAATAAAGTGAGTTCGCGTAAATCTGGGATTAAATTCCCTCCTAACATCTGCATATCATCTAGACATCTCCACACCTCCATCAAAGTTTTAAGGAACAAGTGACAGAAGCTTTGATGTACAAAAATACAAACTCTAACAAACCTTTGCAATGTACACTAGTTTCATATATGCTTGGTCAGAAACACTGTAGGTTTAGGCAAGATGCACAGTGGACAATCTTGCATGATATTACTGGCAAAGCAAAGGGATGCTTTGTGGAAAACTAGCCAATTCAGCAGATGCTGCTGTTTTGATTTCAATGTAAGGTCTGAGTCGCAGGTGTGGCAGGTATCTACTAGAAACCTTCTTAGATATACTGAGTGTTCCTCAAACCATTCCTCCTGATGGTTCCAATGATGGTAACTCTATTCTACAGGATAATAATCTGGTGGGAGTTCATGAAGGAGAACACAACATTCCCTTGCGTTGAAATGAAAATAAAGTTATATTTGCTTAGACTAGAATGGTAAGAAAATATCAATGTATGAATTAAGGGACTGCAAATGGTGTGAACCTACCTTCAGTGCAGCAATGTGTAAAAGTGAGAAGAAGTAAAGGCTATAGAGAAGGAAGAGCAAGGGGATGGAAATGGTGCAGAGAGATAATCAGTTGAGGTAAGTAATCCAGCGGATTACAGATGGCCAAAGTGTTGGCCGAGAAACAGTCTTCAGTTCCTTCTTTAGAAGCAGTAGCAAGGGAGCTTGAAAATTCTGGGTGGGGAGGCAGTCCAGGTCCTCAGAACATAGCAAAGGCGTAGGAATTAAGCTCTGCTTTTTCTCCAGACGAAGGTGTAATACTGTACTCCACTTCATACTTTACAGTATGAGGATTATTTTAATAATGAGAGGCTGATCTTGAATCTTATCAATAGTCTGTCTCCCTCCAAGTACCTACTTGTGAAAAAGGTGTCCACATGGTAGCTTCCGTGCAGACTGCATTGAGTCCCAGCAAATGGCACAGTCATCATTATTAGCACTGAGTTCTTCAGGTGTGGCAACAGCAAATCTAGAATTGTTAAAAGATGAACAGTCAAATGAAAGAGGTAGTTAACAATTGCTTTTCCTGTATAAAAATCCAGATAAGCCAAAACACACAGTCGACATGATGGAAAGCATTACAATTACCACTTTACAGTATGCCATTTCACAAAGGTTACCTTTAACCATTTTATAGGTGCGTACGAAAACATTAACTTTGATACTTTGATGTAGAAACTGTATCTAAAATAGTATGGAAAAGTTCAGCAACATGAACATGGAAATACAAGGCTGCAGAAAATGTACTCACCTGTTGCAACAGTACATATCCTTCGTACTGTGTACCAATATCTCCAATTTGTAGACAATATTGTACAATGGGTCACAGTTACAAGAGGTGTAATCAGAGAAGAATTAGCTACTTGCTTGTAATCCCGGCTCTCCATTACAGAAATTGTTGCCAAATTCATGAACAGTGAATAGTTTTGCCTCTGTGACATCCCCATGCCTTTTTAAATTTTTTAAACTCTTCTTATCCACTTGGATGCTAATGGTAGACTTCTCATATAATGAGATTTCCATTTAAATGAATGGGCAGTGCATGACAAGTTACCCTTGTCATTAGCATCCAAGTGGTTAAGGTGAGATACCAAGCAACCTTGGGAGCATGTGAGAGGGCCCATGCAACTACCCCCAGTTGTCTAAAATGTTAAGCGGAGGACCCTGCTAGTCACAAAATGGAGAAAGGGGTTGGTCATCGTTCTAGTGATCGACTGAATTGACCTGACTAAGCAGTGCTCCCCGATACGAGATCTTATTGCTGTGTATTAAACATAGCACAAGAATTGCCTAGTCCTTGAACAGTGAAGGTGTACTAAGCACAGACAGCTAGGGCATCTACATGCTATAAGGCCTCAACCCCTAACCTCCCCCACCCTACGTCTGTGGCACATAGCAACAGTCCCAATGCTTTGAGATGTGATGGAGCAAAGTGGGCGACCTAGAGTGACAAGAGTTTAACAGGCCATCAAACGACGAAGGAACAGTCTTCGTCAGAAATCTCGGCTGCAAGCTTTTGTGCTCTGTGTCTTTGAAGTGCTCAAGTACATGCCCATTAAAAAGAGCTTTCCTGCGTGGTTAGGGACTATATAGGTCTGATAAAAATGGCAGACCTAGCCCAGGACTTGCAGAAGAACACAGTGCCCCAGCAAAACATTGAACCAAGAGTAGCACTGTAGCAAGTATTGGTCTGTGTATATTTCCTCTGAGACAAAGCACCTGATGGGTTTGTTCTTGTACGGCAGCTTCTAATGTTCATTTTTTTTTTTTTTAAATATATTTTTATTGCAGGAAGTAGCCAAAATTACATGTCGGATCAGCAATACAGTTACAGGAATAAAATAGTAGACACATCCGATCCCCCGTGAGAAAACGTCATGGGTACACAGCCATTCAGCCCACAACCCAAGGTTCGGGCGGCGAACACAGGTGGGGATCTGATAGAAGGTCGAAGCTGGTCCGGATAATCCCACGGGCTTCATCTGCTTTTCTAGATCAACCTACCAAAAGGCAAAATAAACTCCCCCCCAACAGCCCAATGATTCAACTTATTCCCCCCCCAACCCCGCCATCAGTGTGTAGTAGTGTGTGTAGGAAGAGCCTATGGGAAGAACCCCAGATGACTATATACATATCTGTATCGTGAACGGTTATCGGGACTCAGATTGTGCTGCATCTTCACCCTCGGAATCGCTGGAAGCGCAATAATCTCTAAGGGCCTGCACTAACGTCTCCCATTCCAGTGCTGATTCTAGCGCTCTCTCGTTGTGCTGCCGCCTAGCCAATTGGTATCGCAGAGTGCTCTCCCCCGCAGCCCATTTCAGAAGTTCGCTGTGCCACCTAACTCCCGTCGGACCAACTCTTGCCTTCCAATTCCTGGTCACCTCCCGTTTAGCGAGGATAAGCCCCAAATCAATAAATTTACTCGAAATTTTATTTTTTGGGGTGTGCGGGAACCAGTGTAAGAGCCCCACCGCCGCGTCGACCGATAAAGATCTCCCCGTTACCCTATTCAGAGTATCCTCTATCACAAGCCAATAGGAGGACAGCGCCGGGCAGGACCACAACATATGAAGGAGGTCCGCCTCAGGCGCCCGGCACCTGGGGCACTCTGCTGAATCCGTGGCGAAGTACTGCTGAATCTTCGCCGGGGTCAAATAGGCTCTGTGGAGTATGTAAAAATGAACCAGTTGGAATCGGGCATGACGTACGCCCTTCCAGGCTTGGCGCATGAGTTGTGACCAGGTCGTCTCCGGTATCTCTTTCCCTATGTCGGCCTCCCAACGAGTCCGACATATAGCAGACTGTATACCAGTCTGCTATACAGGCACGTGACTGTCTTGATCGTCCCCGCGGACATCATAACATACTGGCACACCGGAGATGTAGGCGGTTCCTCCAACCCACTTTTCCAATGCGCCTGAATCGCTCGGACCAGAGCCGTGTGCAAGAGGAAGTCGCCTCGGGGAACATCGAAACGGTCTAGGATCTCTTGGAAGGGCAGTAACACCCCGTCCTCATAAAGGTCCCCCACCAATTGCAATCCCGCGTCCTCCCACTGCCCTAGGCGTGACCAATCTCCCCCGTGAGGCAGGGCCGTCAGCATCCCAAGCGGTATTTCTGGTGCATACGGAAGCCTTAACTGTCCCCGGACGTGGGCGCGATTCCAGCATAATCGAATGGTCTTTTCTTCGAGGGTCAGGTCCTGCAGGGCCAAACGTTGCCGCAGTGTGATGAAGGAGATAACATGCCTGGGCATCCCCGTGCCCCTCCCAATCTCCGGGCCACGAAACTCCCTTGCGACCTCCTGGGTGAAGGTCTGCAATTGCGCCGCCAGGTAATATTTCTCAAAATCCGGCACCGCAAGGCCACCCTCAGACTTTGACCTCATCAGGGTCCTGAGAGCCACTCTCCGGCGGCCCGAACCCCAGAGGAATCCCACCACCATGGATCGCAATAGCCGAAAGGTGGCCGGCGGGATCCAAATCGGAAGCACTCGAAAGTAGTAGAGCAACCGGGGGAGTGCCACCATTTTCAATAGAGCAATCCGCCCTGCCACCGAAAGCGGCAGGGTAGCCCAAAATTCCATACTACCACGCAACGCGCGAGTACAGCGGGCTATGTTCCCATCCAGGAGGTTGGTGGGGTCGTGGTATATGTATACCCCCAGGTACTTGAAGCAGCTGGATTCCCACCTAATTTCCCCACTGATGTCAGGTCTGGGCGTTCCCCTGCGAACCGGGAACAGACAAGTCTTGGTCCAGTTCACCCGAAGGCCCGAGACCTCCCCAAAAGACGTTAGTGCCGTCGCAGCCCCATTCAAAGCGGCATTCGGGTCCTCGAGGAAGAGCAGCAGGTCATCAGCATATAGCGAGATATAATGCGGGCCAGATGGTGTCCGCAAACCGCTGAAGGAGACCCCGGACCGGATCAGCAGCGCCAGAGGCTCCACCGCCAGCTTCTAATGTTCATGTGTGGACACCACCAACTTGCCTGGAGGGGAGGCTCCAAACCACTGGTGGACACTAGGTAAATTGCACTGGGAAACCTACAGGTCATTAAAGAGGCCTTCTAAATACCATAACAATGTGACAGAGAGATTGGAAACTGTGCCCTTGTGAAACTATATAAGAAATGTGTTACTTACCTGTAACTGCAGTTATCCAGTATTGGTGTCTTTCATAGATTCACATGCCTGAATCATTCCCAGTCGTCGAGACTGGAGTCTCCGGTATATAGAAAAGTAATGTCCTATAGACAAATATAGAGAAAAGTAGGCCTATGGACCTCACCTTTGCAGCCTATCTATGTCCTTTTGTAAAAAGGACCAAACTCTAGAAGAGAGCCAATCAGCTATCACCTCCCTCTAGAACCTTCCTGTCAGGAGCCTCAGTCCCTCAGATTTTCGTACGCACTAAGCTAAGTAGGCGTGACATTGGTAGAAAGAGAGAGAGAGGGAGAGAGAGAGAGAGAGAGAGAGAGAGAGGTGAGTCCTTCCAGGGAAGGCGGGAGGGTTGCATGTGAATCTATGAAAGGCACCAATACTGGATAACTGCAGTTACAGGTAAGTAACGCATTTCTTATCCAGTATTATGGGTGTCTTTCATAGATTCACATGCCTGAATCAGAGTAGCAAGCAATATATTTTGCACATTTCTGATGGAACAGTATATACAAGTCCTTAGATAATGCATATCAGGCGACTATGAACCATCAATAGACATCAACAATAAGCATTAGCAAAGAAATGTGCATACCAGAAAAGGATGGGGGGATGGAGGAAGGCTCACCTTACTGGAATAGATGGCGTAGCACTGCTTGTCCCACTGCTGCATCCTTCATCAGCTCTGTATCAAGGCAGTAGTGCCTGGTGAAGGTATGCGGCGACTTCCATGTTGCCGCCCTGCAGATGTCGATAACTGGCACTCCTGCAAATAGTGCCATAGATGTAGACATGGCTCTTGTAGAGTGAGCCCTGATTTTAGAGTGTAAAGGCTGTCCGGCTCTGTCGTGACAAAAAACAATCGCCAAAGAGATCCATCTGGAGATGCTTTGTTTGGTAAGCGGTAGACCCTGCCTAGGTCCACTGAAGGCTATGAAGAGTTGATTAGACTTTCTGAAATTCTTGGTCTTATCAATATAAAACTTTAGACATCTTTTAAGGTACAATGAATGCAGCAATCTCTCAGCTGCAGTGCTGGGATTTGGAAAGAATGATCTGAGAATCACAGGCTCATTTAAGTGGAAGTCCGACGGGATCTTCGGAATAAACCTAGGATTGGTTCTTAAAATCACCCTGTCGTCCTTAAACTGCAGGAAGTGTTCTTGGATGGAAAAAGCCTGCATTCCACTGATCCTCCTTGCTGATGTAAGCGCCAGGAGGAGAGCCATCTTCCATGAGATGTACTTTAGGCTGCCCTGTGAATGGGTTCAAAAGGGTGTTTCATCAGTTGGTTAAGAACCACATTGAGATGCCATGTTGGAGGGACCATCCGTACTTGAGGGAAAGATCTATACAGACCTTTAAGGAATTGTTTTATTAGTCTACTAGACCAGAGAGAGGGCCCTTTCGAGGATCTTTTAAATCTTGATATCGCCGCCAGGTGTACCTTTATGGAGGAGTGGGCAAGGCCTGACTGCGCCAGATGTAGCAGGTAGGGTAAAATTTGTTCTGGAGAGGTGGAAAAAGGACGTAGACCCCTGCCCGCACACCAGATGCAAAAGTGTATCCACTTCAGGGAATACGTCTTGTTAGTGCTGTCCGCTCTTGCTTTGGCCAGGATATCCTTACAAGCCTGCAAAATGCTTAACTGCTGAATTCTCTGTACTCAGGAGACAGGCCGATAACCTGAGAGATTTCAGATCCGGATGTTGAATCTGCTTGTTGCTCATCGTGAGCAGAGATGGATGTTGACGTAGATGGATCGGCGGCTTCAGCGATAGACTATGCAGTTCTGTGAACCAATGTTGTCTCGGCCAGAATGGGGCTATCAGAATTAAAGTGCAAGGCTCCGCTTTCATCTTTCTGAGGACTCTGGGAAGCATTGGAAATTGAGGAAATGCGTACGCAAAGACGTTGCGCTATGCAATGGAAAATGCATTCCTGAGAGACCCTGACTAGGGATGCCAACTTGCGAAGTTTTGGCATTTGGCGTTCTCCCTGATCGCAAATAGATCGATTTGCGGCGATCCCCACTTGGAAAAGATTCGAGCGATGGACGTCTGGTCCAGCTCCCATTCGTGTGACAGAGTCCTCTGCCTGCTCAGCGCGTCTGCGATGACCTTGTCCTTGCCTGGGACGAAACTCCGCTTTCAACAATATGTTTTGGAGAATGAGCCAATTCCAGATCTTTTGCGATTCGCGAGAGAGTGTTAGCGAACGCGTCCCTCCCTGTTTGTTCAGGTAGTGCATCGTCGTAGTGTTGTCGGTCCTGACGAGCACTAGGGAGTTCTTGATCCTTGGCAAGAAGGACTGCAAGGCTAGGAAGACGGCCCTCAGCTCCAGGAGGTTGATGTGGAGCTGCTTTTCCGGCTCGGATCATCTGCCACTGATCCTTAATTCCTGTAGGACTGCTCCCCAGCCCTCCAGGGAGGCGTCCGTTGTAATGACGTGAGGAGCAGCTGGAAGCAGGAACGGCAATCCCCGTGAGAGGTTCTTGATTGACCTCCACCACTGCAATGCCTTGGTGATTTGCATTGTTATCGTTATGCGGTCTTCGAACGATCCTGTGCTTTGCGTCCACTGCCTGGACAAAGCCTCCTGAAGCGGACGCATTCGAAGACGACAGTGCGGTACGAGTAGGATGCACGAGGACATCATTCCCAAGAGGGATTTGAAGGTACGGACTGGCAAAGTTTTCTTTGAAGCCACTGATGCGGCCAGAGTGACTAGCTTGCGTTTCCTCTCCTGAGATGGGAATGCCTTTGCATCTTCTCTATTTAGTGTCGCTCCGAGAAAGGTGAGGACCCGGGAGGGATGCAAAGTGGATTTTTCTTGGTTGAGTGCAAGACCCAAGTTTTTGAAGAGATTCAGACAGGCGTTGGAGGATTTGGTTGCGCCTGCCAAGGATGGCGCCTTCACCAGCCAGTCGTCTAAATATGGGAAGACTTGGTGGCCATGCTGCCTGAGGAATGCTGCCACCGGGGAAAGACACTTGGTGAAGATACGGGGTGCCGACTTCAGGCCAAAAGGGAGGACACAGAATTGAAAATGCTGGCCCGCCACTGCAAATCTCAGGAATTTTCTGTGAGTTTTGTGGATTGGGACGTGAAAGTATGCGTCTTGTAGGTCCAAAGACATCATGAAATCCCCCTCCTCTAGGAGACCCAAGATCTTGTGATTCGTGACCATGCGGACGACTGCCTCTTTAAGAATGCATTCAGCGCCCTGAGGTCTAGAATGGGCCTCCATTTCTTCTCCTTCTTTTGAATCAGGAAGAAGCGGGAGTAAAATCCTCTCCCCTGGTGAGCCAACGGTACTCTCTCTATTGCTCCTTTCTTCAGCATAATTGAGAGTTCTTGAAGAAGTAGTCACAGGTTTTTGTGTCGCATTGGGCGAGGAGGAGTTTTTGGAGGGATATTTTGGAATTCTATGGAATGGCCAAATTGAATTAATTGAAGGACCCACCGGTCCGTTGTAATTCTTCTCCAATTGTAGAGGAAATGGGTCAGTTTTCCTCCAATTTTCAAAGAAGGAGACGAGGGATGGACTGGCTGTAGGAATAGGTCATTGGCGTCCGCCAGTGTTCTTCCGTTGGTTTTTGCCTCTAAAGTTGGACTTCCCAAAAGAGGGCTGCCGCCCTTGTTGCTGACGTTGCTGGTATTGGGATTTACCCTGGTTGTAAAAATACGAGGATCTGTTCTGAAAATTACTTCTGTAAGAGGATTGTCCTCTGCTCCTGTTCCCTCGAAAAGACTGGTTTTTAAATTGTAGCGTGCCCAGCGCTCTTGCCGTGTCCGTGTCCTTTTTCATTGCTTGAAGAACTTCATTGATTTTGGCTCCAAACAGGTGTTGTCCATCATTGGCATGTCTAAGACTTTAGATTGCACCTCCTGTCGAAATGAGGTAGCCTTGAGCCATCCCTGCCTTCGCAATACCGCTGCCCCTGCCAGCTGTCTGAATCCAGTCATTGCTACATCCATAGCACAGTCAATCAACTCAGATGCCGATGTTTGACCCTCCAGAAGAAGTGATTGAACTTCCTCTTTTGTGGCATCTGGCAGTTCAGATAAATACGGAGCAATATCTGCCCACAACTGCCTATTATACCTTCCTAAGAGTGCAATAGTATTTGCCACTTTCACTGTCATTGCTGACATGGAGGAAGACCGCTTTCCTATATTGTCCAGTTTCCTGCCCTCCTTTTCTGGTGGAGCTGTCAACAAAGAGGAAGGATTCCTTGAATTTTTCTGCGCCGCCTGTGTCACCACAGAGTCCGGTTTGGGGTGTCCTGTAAGGCAGGTTGGTGCCGATGTTGGGGCCTTGTATTTTTTGGCCAGCCTTGGAACAACTGCCGAGACTGAGGCTGGAGTCTGCATTAACAGCACACCCTGATCCCATATATGATCGATTATCGGAATTGATCTCACTGTTTTCTTAAGCGGCTCCTTTAAGTCATATAGGAAACAGTCTTTTTCCTGAGACTCCATTGTCATGTAGAACCTTTTTGCAGCCCTCTCCACCAGATTGTGGAAACCACCTATGTCCACAGGAGGAGAATCTTAAGTAGCTGGCTCAGGGGATGCTGGAGAAGAAATGATGTAATCATCATCATCATCATGATTAGATTGGTCATCCTGGACCTCACCCTCTTCTGGTAGTTCTTCCTCATCGTCAGTAGATTGAGGATCTGGCAATGGTTCCCTTTCCCGTTGGAGCACTAAGGATGGTGGTCTAGGCCGTGGAGATGGAGCAGTCCCCGCTGCTGGAGGAGCTGATGACTCTGGGAACCTTTGCTTATAGTCCTGTCTTAGAAACCTCAAATCAGACACTATAGATGCTGGTAGACAGACCATGGGCGTAACCTGCGTCTGAACAATATGCTCCTGGGCAATTTCCTCGCCAGAGCTGTGGCATTTGACCACCAGATCAGATGGGCTGTGAGCCTGCATTATATCCTCCTGATCCGACTCCTCATCTTGCACGAGACAAGCCAGAGGTAAACCTTGCACTCGGCTTGGGGACGTCAATTCCGGTGTGACTGCCGTTTTTGAGATCTTTACCCTTAGAGAAGCTGGTTGTGACTCAGCTTCAGTCATCAATAAAGGGCTCGTCGACGGCAGGATCGTGGACGACCTATTGTCCACAGATTGTAGCTCTTGGAACTTTCTCGTCGACGGGGGAATAGTCGTCGACTGTTTCCACTGAGTCGTCGACGGCGTCTTCGTCCACAGAGTGGCTGTCGACGGTATGTCCTTCGTCGTCGTCGCTTTCGTCGACGATGTCACTGTCGACGGTGACGCCTTCGTCGTCGATGCCTTCGTCGACGGCACATTCATCGACGATGTTCTCGTCGACAATAAAGACGAGATTTTGGGCATCGACGACGATTTTTTAATAATAATAATAATCATCGACGACAAGGGCTTACCCGCCGTCGATGATGGTGTAGTCGTCGTCGATGAAGTAAACGTCGACGATGCCGTCGTCTACGATACTGTCGTTGTCGAGACGTAGACGGGAAACATAGCCTTCTTTTGCACCCATCATGGCGTCGACGAGGTGGTCGTCGACGACGGCGCAGGCTTTTTGAAGGTATGAACCTCCTTGTCAGACGCTGATGACTGGGCCTCTGAACACTTTTTTGCAGCCTTCTTTGGAGGAGCGTCTGGAGGGCTAGGGGAAGCCACCCTTGGCCTTTTTAAAGACAGCTTAGAGGAAACTGAAGAATTCTCACCTTCTTCTGAAGACTCCAAATTGACTTTGTTCTTGAGCCTGTTAAGCCAGAGTAAAAGAAGTCCTTCTCTGTCTTTAAGAGTTTTTGTAGAAAATGTTCTACAAATTTTGCAAACCTTTGGTGAATGGTCTGAATACAGGCAATATACGCAGGTCTTGTGCTGGTCTTCAACATATAACCTCTTTTTACCACAAGAACTACATGCTCTGAAGAGACCTTTCTTCTGAGGATCAGCCATATCCACTATTTTTATTAAACCGACCAGCTCACCACATCTCTGAACCGGAACCCTCCTGCCAGCTCAACGGACCCCAACCAAGCAGCCAACAACCTCGCACAGTGGATCACCAACTGCGCTGACGACCTCGCACCCCTGAAAAACCATCCCAGCAGGCCCGGCAGCAAGAAAGCCTCCTGGTTCAACGACGACCTCAAAAAATCCAAGAAGAACTACCGCACCCTCGAGAAAGCCTGGCGCAAAGACCCGACCACAGACAACATGACCGCCCTCAAGCACGCCTCCCGCAAACACCACCAGCTGAACCACACCACCAAGAAGACAGCATTCAAGGAACGACTAGACCACAACGCACACAACAGAAAGGAACTCTTCAGCATCGTCAAAGAGCTCTCCAACCCCAGCGCAGCAAATAACTACATCACTCCCTCACAAGACCTGACTCTCTTGCCTCGTTCTTCCACAGCAAGAACGCCGACATACACAATAGCTTCGGAGCACAGACCACGCACCTAACCACCAAACCGACGCACCACCCAGCACCCTCCGCGCCTGGACCCCGGTCAGCACCGAAGACACCATCCACACGATGAACACCATTCACTCCGGATCACCAACCGACCCATGCCCCACCACATCTTCAACAAGGCCGACTCCGTCATCGCACCCCAACTCCGGGACATCATCAACTGCTCCTTCAACACCGCCATCTTCCCGGAGAGCTGGAAGCATGCCGAACTCAGCGCCCTCCTGAAGAAACCATCAGCAGACCCCGCCCCATCTTGCTCCTCCCTTTTCCTGTCAAAGTCATAGAGAAGACCGTCAACAATCAGCTTGCCGCCTTCCTTGAGACGAACGGATCCCTCAACCACTTGCAGTCCGACTTCCGAGCCAACCACAGCACCGAGACCACCCTCATCGCAGCCACTGACGACATCTGAGCCCTGCTCGACAATGGGGAAACAGCGTCCCTCATCCTCCTGGACCTCTCCGCAGCGTTCGATACTGTCTGCCACCGCACCCTAGTACAGCGCCTCAGCAACATAGGAATCCAAGAGAAGGCACTAGAGTGGATCATCTCGTTCCTCGCCGGAAGAACCCAGAGAGTCCGCCTCCCCCCGTTCAGATGCTAGGCCACCGTAGTCATCTGCGGCGTACCACAAGGATCATCACTCAGCCCCACCCTCTTCAACGTCTACATGAGCCCTCTCGCAGCCATCGCACGCCAACACAACCTCAACATCATCTCCTACGCCGACGACACCCAGCTGATCCTCTCCCTCACCAACGACCCAGCCACCGCCAGAACCAACCTACACGAAGGGATGAAAGATGTAGCAGAGTGGATGATGAACAGCTGCCTGAAACTGAACTCAGACAAGACGGAAGTCCTCATCCTTGGACCATCCTTCTCTGCCTGGGACGACTCCTGGTGGCCCCCTGCCCTGGGCAGCGCACCCAAACCAACGGACCACCCACGCAACCTGGGCTTCATCCTGGACTCCTCCCTCTTGATGACCAGACAAGTCAACGCCGTCTCATCTTCATGTTTTAACATCCTACGCATGCTCGGAAAGATCTTCCGATGGATCCCCACGAAACCAGGGAGACGGTAACCCAGGCTCTCGTCACCAGCCGACTGAACTAGGGAAACACCCTCTACACCAGAACCACAGCAAAACTACAGAAAAGACTCCAACGCATCCAGAACGCCTCCGCACGACTCATCCTGGACATCTCCCGACACAGCCACATCTCCGGACACCGGAAGACCTGCACTGGCTCCCCGTCAGCAAGGGAATCACGTTCAGACTCCTCACCCACGCACACAAGGCCCTCAACGACCTGGGCCCCAGGTACCTCAACAACCGCCTGACCTTCTACACTCCCACCCGTCAGCTACGATCGACCAGCCAAGCACTCGCCGCCGTTCCACACATCCGAAGAGCCACCATGGGAGGAAGATCCTTCTCCTACCTGGCAGCCAAGACTTGGTACTCCCTCCCCATCCACCTCCGCCTGACCCAAGATCGCCTTTCCTTCAGGAAGCAACTCAAGACCTGGCTGTTCGAGCAGTAGCAGACCCCCCTCCCCCAAGCGCCTTGAGACCCTCCGGGTGAGTAGCATGCTATATAAATGCCTTGATTGATTGAAAGTAATCCAAAATTGTGAAGAGATAAGATTGAAGAAAGAAACCTGAGGAGAACTTAGGTGGAGACTCCCTTAGCACAACGTACGGTAGAAAATCTGAGGGACTGAGGCTCCTGACAGGAAGGTTCTAGAGGGATGTGATAGCTGATTGGCTCTCTTCTAGAGTTTGGTCCTTTTTACAAAAGGACATAGATAGGCTACTAATGTGAGGCCCTTAGGCCTACTTTTCTCTATATATGTCTATAGGACATTACTTTTATATATACCGGAGACTCCGGTCTCGACGACGGGGAATGATTCAGGCATGTGAATCTATGAAAGACCCCCATAATACTGGATAATTACGGTGCTATTAGTAGGGAGCCATCCTTAGGGTGGGATGATGGTAAAAGTCAAATAAGCTTGAGCAGAGCTATAGAAATCATACAATATGCAGGGGCTGCTAATGAATGTGCTGATGTTGTGCCAATGCATGATGCAGAGGAATAGTGGGTGGTCAATTAACCTGTGGAACTCAATATGGGTAGCCCTATATTCAATGCTATAATTATTGCATCAGACAAAATCTGACACCAAGTTGTTTGGAAATTATGAAGTGTGATCATGATAGCATAACACCAGTCTCGCTCTCCGCACCAAAATCTGCATGTTCACTGTTAAACAGACCTTTTCCTCTGGTAAATTGGGGAAAATTTCACCTGTCAAAATGTACCTGTGGAAAGGTGATTGGCTGCACAGTGACACAAAACTGAAAATGTACATTTGTGGTAACTGAAGATAGCGCACATACCGGAAATTTAAAGAGCCACTCGTAATGAGGACCCAAGTCAACAGATCATCCATTGACACTACTGAATGAATTTCCTCAGTAGATACCTACGTAAAGTGGCAGTTTCTACACAAGCAAAAGTAGAGGTAATGGAAATTATCACACAGAATGCTGGGAAAATGTGCAAAATAATCATCCAACTGATAGAAAAAAAAGTGCTCTCAAGATGAGCGTGGACAACAGGGAGGGCAGATCTAGGTGTAATGACCAGCGATTCCTTAATTTTCCTTTTAAGGCAGAATAGTCTTACACCAAATTACTCCTGAAATTGTGGAATACAAAGACCTTCCACCATAAGGGTTTCTCATCCTTCCTGAGGGCGACCCGCGGAGTGAAAACCCTTTCTCAGAGGAAGCCAACCCTAGGTCAATATTAGCTTGGTTGTTGAATATTCGAGACCAGGATGACAAATTAAAACACACTTGCAAAGGTTCCCAAGTTATGTTGGATAAGAACAATATAATGGCCTTTCCTGAAGTCACATAACTGGCACAAAAAACTATGGAAATCCCATCATGAAGTGAAGCACTGAATGACCCACTTCGACCTGAAGTACCCAGAGGAATAAAGTCAAACGTGAAAGATTTTTTGCTAACCCTGGAAGCATTTGAGGCCAATTATGCCAGCCTAAGAGTTCATTCTGACCCTCTTCAGGCCATGTAATCCCCAATATTACAAAGGGAGAGAGTACTACAGACAAAGATTAATCACACCCTGAGGTGTCTCAAAGAATGTTGGCAAATGAGAATGAGAATGAGAATAAAACTTTGATGGGCTCAGTTTTCTGAACTAGGTAATAAATGGTACTATACAAAACATCAATAAATAAATCCAAATAAATGCAGACCCTATTGGTAGATGTTAACTAGTTTATAGTTACATCATGAGGGTCAAGTAACATGCTTCTGAATGTGTATGCTGCATGGAACACATCACAGTCATATTTAGGGCTTAAATGTGGCTGTCCTTCTTACAATTTTTCCATGATAGGGCAAAACATTTGGCATGATTGGGCATTGCACAATCAGATGGATAGATGATCCCTAAAGAAAAATGTGAAATCAGGCATGACTACAGCACTTCTAGAAGTGATGGGATTGGCTGGTGTGATAGACAGATAGTGAGAGCAGCACCCGTAAAGTAGTTTTTCTTCTTCTATTGAGTGCCATATAAGTCCCACAGTAGCAGTGATTGTGTTCACACAGGTAGGAACATTATAATTTTACCAATTTGGGTATGACCTCATCCAGAGTTAATAAATAGGAATCCATGAAGTAATAATGCAAAGGTCTGTATTAAGGAAGGAACCAGCTGACAAATATTGGTTGAACAAGATGGCTGGTTGAAATATAGCACTCCCTAAATAAGCCCACTCGTAGCAACTATAGGCATAGGCAAGGGGACAAATAAGGTATGACACTCACTTAACTCCCCTAGCTACCCATTCCGCAAATTGTGAATGAAAAGGGCTAGGATGAATTCACCCAGGGTGCAATCAATAGCTTCAGTAACAAGCATTTGCAATGCAATAGGTCTCGCATTAGGAAAGTTGGAGCTATTGGTATTGTAAATGACAGATTTTGTATTTATGTGTTGGTTTTGAAAATAGCTAAATTAATAGCTTTGTCATTTACAATTCCAATAGTTTTAACTTTCGCAAATGTAACCCCTATAGCATTTGTAATGCAATATGTGTTGTATTTGCGTGACTTAGATGTATTGATATTACAAATAACAATGGCTTTTATTTTTTTTTAATATTTAATACTTAAATAAAAGTTATTGTAATTCATAATGGCCATAGCTTAAACTTTTGTAAATAACTTTT
Source organism: Lissotriton vulgaris (assembly GCF_964263255.1). Classification (NCBI taxonomy): domain Eukaryota; kingdom Metazoa; phylum Chordata; class Amphibia; order Caudata; family Salamandridae; genus Lissotriton; species Lissotriton vulgaris. The sequence goes on from NC_141700.1 coordinate 164,044,106, forward strand.
GTGAAGATTATGTTCAGTATATTTTATTGTGATGAAAATACAAGAACAGATGTGAAATATTAACATCTTTCGAGTCTAGCGATTCATAAAGCTTCTTGCTATGAGTCCTTTGCATACAAGGCAGCACAACAGATGGCAACTTTTAAATCTCAGTTATATGAGATGGGTGAAAATGCTGGGAAAATACTGGCAAAAAGAACTAGGCAAAAAGAAGCTTATAACACTATTAATGTAATACAAGACGAAACAGGCCAGCTACATAATAAACCGGAAGCAATTCTGGAAGTCTTTCGCCAATTTTACCTTAAACTTTATAAACAAGAGAATGACCATTATTCGTCAGAAGCATGTATGAATTTTGCCATGGAAAATGTCTTGCCATCTTTCTCTTATGATCAAACTGCTTTTTTAGAATCAGCAATCACTTGGGAAGAAATAGAAAATGCACTAAATTCATTAGCAATAGGCAAAGCAACTGGACCTGATCTTATTCCATTAGAATTTTATAAGATTTTCAGAAATAATATAAAACATGATATGCTCATTACTTTTTTGGAATCTCAGAAAGGAATACCACCAGAATCTTGGGCCCAATCAGTAATCATGACTTTCTTAAAAAAGGATAAGGATCCAACTAATCCAGCATCCTACAGGCCAATATCTTTAATAAATGCCGATAGCAAAATATACTCTAAAATATTAGCCACACGACTTTCAAAAATAATATCCTTAATAGTATCCCGATGGCAACATGGATTTATTCCAAACAGAGATACAGCAGATCATATACAAAGAATTATTGCTATGATGGATTGGGCGGAAGCCTCTAATACATCAATAGGGATCACCCTTCTGGATGCTGAAAAAGCATTTGATAGGGTGGCATGGCCCTATCTCTGGGATTTGTTGTCTATGAAAGGTTTTGGACCAGGAATAGTAACCGCATTTACGCTCTATATAAAAACCCGGTATCAGCTGTAAAAATGGGACCCACTAAGTCTGCACTATTTCCTATTCAGCGAGGAACACGTCAGGGATGCCCATCTTCCCCTCTTCTTTATGCCATATATATTGATATCTTTCTTAATCAATTGAATCGAGACGAGAACATATCACCGATACAGCTAGGAGGCATCTCCTATAGAGCTCTTGCCTATGCAGATGATTTGGTAGTGGTTACCAAAGATATTGAAAGAGCTTTCTTGAGGATCGAAGAACTAGCTGATATATTTGGATCCTTTTCAGGATATAAATTAAATTTGTCTAAAACACAAATTCTTTTCATAGGTCTTAATCCTCCGCCTATTAGAAATGTAGTTTCTGAAGCAATTTACTTAGGAATCAAATTAACCACACCAATTTCAAAAATACCTAGCCTAAACTATACCCCGATCCTTAAGAAAGTCAACTCAACTTTGGAAAGATTAAATCAACTACATTTATCCCTCCATGGCAGAAATAATGTATTAAAGATGTTAATACTTCCGAAATTTATTTACCTATTCAGAACAATTCCTTTGGAATTTCCGCTAGTTTTTTTCCGAGAACTTGAAAAAATTTCAGTAAGATTTTTGTGGGGATATAGAGGCACCAGGAGAGCTTATAAGAAGATGATTATACCAAGAGATAGAGGGGGTTGGGCTGCACCACATTTTTTATTCTATTACCTAGCAGCTGTATTCCAATATATATCCCCTCTGATTGCAGGCAATAAAATGCCTACATCATTAGCACACTATCCAATGATATATGAATTAGTATTAGGCACTGAAGCTAATCATCATCTTTTAAAAAATAATAGAACCAAGCTACTATAAAAAAACAAAATTCAAGATTATAGGGGCAGCATACAAAGTATGGCGAATCATAAAAAAATTGGTCGGCATTAGAAAAGTTACAAGATACACCCCATTAAATTCAACTCATTGCTTTCCCCCCATATTTAGAGATCAGGTGATGAAGAATTGGAATACTAAAGGTATTCACTATCTTTCCGATTTATATACAACTAACTCTACTTCCTTACTTTCTTTTGCTTATCTCCAGAATAAGCATAAACTTTCTTCTCAAGATTATTTTAAATATCTACAGGTTCACAGCTTCTTACATTCATTCTCTAACGATGAGAGACAAGGATTAAAACCAATTTTGCTTATGGACAGTCTGGCTATTAAAAGAAAAATAGGCTACTACTATAATATATTTATGACCTACCTCCCTGATGACTTTAATAATATGTGCTATAAATGGGAAGAGAAATTAGGAATTAAAGATTTATTGCTAAAAGAATCAATTAATGTGGCTAATTCCATATTATTTTCAGGGCGAACTAGAACTCAACAATATATGGCTATGTGTGATCTCTATTACACACCTGCCAAGGTTTTGAAATGGGGGGCTACGGTTGGAATAAACTGCAATCGGTGTAATATGAGAGGAGCGGACACAATACATATGCTTTATTCTTGTATAAAGCTTGCAATTATATTTTCTGATATCCAAAAATTCATTGAAAAAATTATAGGAAAAACAATAATTTTATCACCTGAGTTAATATTATTTGGTATATCTAAAGACTCTACAGAATTGGAACAACAAAATGTATTATTTATCATGATGTCTGAACTGCGTGCATGTATCACACAGGAATGGATTAGTCCGGAACCACCGTCGTTCGACATGGAGGGGTCGATTATTAGCTAGATACAAACTTGAACTTGCAATCTATGCAACAAAAGGAAGAAAAAGGAAGCAACTAGGCATAAAAATCTGGACTCCAATACAACAATGGATTGATGAGGATAAGACCTAATAAGATCTATATATGTTCTCTTTATTGTTGCTCTTATTTTCTTTGTATTTCGTTTTGAATGCTTTTGTAGAATGTATGTATATATCTTGAATATCTGAATAATATGATATCATCTGTTTTACTTGCAACAAAAAAATTTAAAAAAAATGAAATATTAACATCTTTTTGTGACATTTGAAATAAAGCTTGAAACATTGAGAGAACATATTTGAACCAGTTGTTGTTGAATAGTTGCACAGATTGATGCGCGTTCAGTGATGCTGTGGTAGCGCATAGTGATGTTGTTGTGCCCCTGAGTGATGCTGTGGTGGTGCTGAGTGATGCTGTGGTAATGCGATAGAGGGAGGGCGATAGATAGATAGAGGGAGGGCGATAGATAGATAGAGGGAGGGCGATAGATAGATAGAGGGAGGGCGATAGATAGATAGAGGGAGGGAGGGATAGATAGAGGGAGGGAGGGATAGATAGAGGGAGGGAGGGCAATAGAGGGAGGGCGATAGATAGAGGGAGGGAGCTCAATAGATAGAGTGAGGGAGAACGATAAAGTGAGGGAGGGCGAGAAGATAGATAGATAGATAGATAGATAGATAGATAGATAGATAGATAGATAGATAGATAGATAGATAGATAGATAGATAGATAGATAGATAGATAGATAGATAGAGGGGAGCAGCAAGGAGGGGACGCCCCAAACAACCAAGCCTAACTACTCACAACCTACTGTACGATTACAACACAGGCCAAAGGGCAGAGCTAGGACTTTTTGCATTACGTAGAGTGAGCAGTGTGAGAGTGTGCAGGGTGAACATTGTGAGTGTGTGCAGGGTGAGCAGTGTATGAGTGTGCAGGGTGAGCAGTGTGTGAGTGTGCAGGGTGAGCAGTGTTTGAGTGTGCAGGGTGAGCAGTGTGTGAGTGTGCAGGGTACGAAAACTCGAACTAAGTCCACCACACATACACACCTAAGACCACACACCTAAGACCACACACCTACACACACACACACACACCTACACACACGCACACACACACACCTACACACACGCACGCACTCTCACCACCACGCACGCACTCTCACCACCACACACGCACTCTCACCACAGCACTCTCACCACCACACACGCACTCTCACCACAGCACTCACCACCACACACGTACTCTCACCACCACAGCACTCTCACCACAGCACTCACACCACCACACACTCACCACCACGACCACCACCACACACTCACCACCACCACACACTCACCACCACCACACACTCACCACCACCACACACTCACCACCACCACACACTCACCACCACCACACACTCACCACCACCCACTCACCCACAACCACACACACACACACACACACCACCAGCCATCAGTGCACGCTTTTACCGGGCACAAACACCACCAGCCGTCAGTGGACGCTTTCACCGGGCAAAAACACCACCAGCCGTCAGTGCAGGCTTCCACCAGGCACACACCACTAGACGTCAGTGCACACTTTCACCAAACACACACACACCACCAGCCGGCAGTGCACGCTTCCACCAGGCACACACACACCACCAGCCGTCAGTGCACACTTTCACCAGGCACACACACCACCAGCCGGCAGTGCACGCTTCCACCAGGCACACACACCACCAGCCATCAGTGCACACATCAATTGTTAACGCATCCACAATAACTATTGTAGCAATCGCAGTATGGCACACTTTACTTTTAAACATTCATCTAAAGCACAGCATGCCACCATTGCTACAATTCAAATCCAACTCACATAATTCCACTACACACCACAAGCATACACTCCATAACACATGGCGAAAAGGCATTGCCATTTACAATGCCATTAGCTCAAACTCAAATAAATCTGAGACCTATTGCATTTCCAATGCTTGTTTTAGGACTTGTGCCCTGCATACATTGCACATGGAAACATCCTCAATAGACTGGACAAGCTCTAGTTTCAATTGAGCTCTTCTTTTAACTGCAGAGTACCAGGGCAACTGCGACAATGGGTGCCCGGGTGCAGCTAGAGCGGGCTCACCAGTGTCGGACAGTCGGACGTTAGTGTTTCTTTGAGCCTGAGCGCAGCTCGAGAAGGTGTCAGGTCTTTTCGTACATAAAGGCTCCTGACGAATGAAACGTATGTTAAGTAGGACGTAATGTTTGCAGAAGGGCAGAGCAGCAAAGGGAGTAGCACCGAGGGCTGATGACAAAATAAAACAGTGAGAGTTGAGGATTATCCAAGAAAAAGTCAGTGACCTTGCAGGAATGCTAATATGCGACCTATAATTTTGAATGCACACGTTTATGCACGCGTGCGCACTGCGTCGTTCTAAATATATAGCAGCACCTTGGCATTACGAACACCTAAAGACATAATTAGTCAGCGACCTAGATACTCCACAATGATGTTACTCCGAACTCGGCCCCCTCCACCCCAATGCCCACAAAAAATGGGCGCCAGAAATTCAGAGCAAGGGACATTGTAGGTAGGTACCATGCTGGATCACCGTACCCCAGTGCCCTTTATCGACGTCCTGTACCTCCTACATGACGAGTATTAGCTTACTGTTTCACCACTCGGTTTGAAACAAATAGCGATAACCTTCCTTTCCCACGTCTTTCATAGGTTTTCACCAATCAAAACTACTACTCGCACGTAAGTGTTCTCGGATATTCGTTTGCACTTTCCCCCCCCTCTCCACTTCACCTTCCTCGCCGCTTTTATTACTACCCCCACGGTGCACAAGGCACACTCTTTCACCCGCAATAAGATCACCATTTTAAGCATGTGTATTCATGGATTGTCAGATTAATGAACATTGTTATAACATTTAAGCATACATGTATGTTTTACTTTGGGTTAGTTCCATGTTTTAAAAGTGTTTACCATTACATTTTCAGCGCTCCTTGAAAAAGGGCTTTTCCTGCCCGAAATGCATTGGAGCATTTGCTTTATGTGAAGCCTAACAGCATTGAATTATTTCACCATATGCATTAATATGGATAAGATGAAGTTATAAAATGCAATCAAATGAACTTTGAGAAACTTGAACAAAAATTAAAAGCAATTTATTCTTTAAACCGAAAGGAGTCTGCCGTGTTTATGACGAACCCAACGGTGTGCCCAAACACAAGGATGCGTTTACATACCTCGTAACGCACTCAACCAGCCTCCTACATGAGCCCCACTTCCCGCCCTCTGCTACATGGGCTGGAGGTGTTCAGCCGAGGTGACAAAAAGTATAACACGTGTTAACTATTAGCGCCAGCTGCTAATTATGAAGTCTGGATACGCCCTGAGCGAGGGATTAATGAGAGGTGGTGTTAATGATCACCGGAGTTGAGGCGGAGGGTTACACTGTGCTACTAGGTGATGCCTTCCTGAAGGGGAGTTGTAGCAAGACTTTCCTGTGAAGAGGAATTTCCCCAATGGCTTCCTGCTATAAAGGGGCCTCCTCTTGAACACAGCACAGCCACCTACCTGCGAGGCAGCATGGGAGCGGCCATATTGAGATCAGTGCCTGCCAGCCCAACATCACCGGTGTGAACTCTCTGAGCCTCGAACCTCTTGTAAGGTTGCATTGCCAAGAACATGTATTAATTGAACATCTTCCGGCTGCGGAGGAAGACAAAGTTCCTTGCAAAATTAAGTTTCACCACTCGCCCAAATTCCCCCCGGCACCTGCCGGGCAAACGTCAGGCCTTCAATCGGCTCTCGCCGACCTTCAACGAGAGAACGGCTTCCCTCAGAGCTGCGGACTCCGAATGGGGCTTTGGGGGGCGGTGACAGCCCTATTGTAGGTCCTCGGAGAGGGAGCTTCACCGAGCAAGACTCAGACCTCAGACGTCCGTCAGTGAGGAGTCATGCAACCCATGACCTTGTCAGATGACCCCCAAACCTCAGGTGTGTAACACCGAGGACACATCCTAAGCAGACAGCCTCCTAAGGGACTCGCTGAGACTCGCCGAGCAAGTATCACACCGCAGAGTCGCATAACTGAGGGTTATTCCAACCTGGACCAACCAGCCAGACGTCAAGCCTCAGCCAGACTCTGTGCGCCTCATTACCAGACCCCAATATCAGAGCTGCATCAGTGAATCCATCTGCACAGGTACATACTAGCTAGAAAGCTTCTGTTTTGTGTACTTTCATTGAGGTCTGTGGAAACAGCATCGCCTGTGACATCTCATCGCAGAGACCAAACCCCTGTATGGACCTACAAGGAAAACCTCACCCCTCCATGGGCTTTTGTTGACTCGTGTGTATTCTACGTTCTTTCTCTGACCCCCATTACAGAGGTCAACATTCCAGGAGGGCCCGCAGCCAGACGTTCTCTGTCCCTTCCTTTTCCCTGGTCCAGTGGTGATGAGGTGACCCCAAAAATTTGATGATAGTTCCTAGCCTTCATCACCCAACAGGTGAATTAATAATAATTCATATTTGTAAAGCGGGAGCATATAAACCATTAAGGGTTTCAAGGCGCTGGGGGCCGTCGAGCAGATTAAGTGAGCGGTTGCCTAGAGTCACATCGTGCTGAGCTTCCGCCGGCGCCTGGGACCGAACCGCGAGTCAGCCGCTCTGACCGCTGCACCACACCTCTCCCTGATTTAAAATACACATTGTCATCCAAATAGGAGTGGTCAGGTTGTCCTTAGACCATTTTTTGAGCTGTGGCACAGGTACCACCCTTTCACACGAGATTTTGCGATCACAGCACCCTCCCAGCTGTGGGTGACTAGAATCTGACCCAGCTCTACGTCAAAGCTGTGACCACAGCACTACTTTCTCTCGAGCCTACTGGACAGAATCGGCCTCAGGCTCGTTCCCTCGAGACGTGTGATCTTGTCCTTTCAATACCACTCGTGCCCAGCATTCAGGGCAGTGATCAAGCTATGGTGACTGCCTCTGTGGTACTTGGCCTGCCATTGGCTCCAATGGGTTGGGTCCTGCTCCTGGCAGCCACGGTGACCCCCTCAGTGGCGAGAACTGCCCCAGAGGCCAGACCATCCATGGGATACTGCGTTCTTTGACGGCCTGTGGGAGAGCTGCACGGAGACCAGCAGCGCGGGGACGAGCCAGCGCTGAGGGGCGCTCAGCCAATGGAGTGCTAGCAGGGCAGAGCCCCGGAGACGACCGAAGGGCAGGGGCTACGAATTCTGCGCAGTCGCCGTCCTGCCCCGTCCGTGCACCACAGCACCGCCCCGCAGCAGAAAGTTAGCAGGCTGGAAGTTGTCAGCCTGTCCCTGGCCGCGGAGCCCCCGCCCACCCACCCATCGGGAGCCGAAGACCTGGCGCTCCAGAAATGACTGTCCCCAACAGCAGCGGTGAGGAGCGGCTATTGGAAGCAGGTGAGAGGGAGGCCTCCCTCTGCGCGTGTGTGTGTGCGTGTGTGTGTGTGTCTGAGCACGTGTGTCTGTGTGCCTGCGCGTGTGTCTGTGCGTGTGTGTGTGTGTGTGTGCCTGGGTGTGTGTGTCTGTGTGCCTGCGCGTGTGTCTGTGCGTGTGTGTGTGTGTGTGTGTGTGTGTGCCTGGGTGTGTGTGTGTGTGTGCCTGCGCGTGTGTCTGTGCGTGTGTGTGTGTGTGTGCCTGGGTGTGTGTGTGTGTGTGCCTGCGCGTGTGTCTGTGCCTGGGTGTGTGTGTGTGTGTGCCTGGGTGTGTGTGTGTGTGCCTGGGTGTGTGTGTGTGTGTGTGCCTGGGTGTGTGTGCCTGCGCATGTGTGTGGGTGCCTGCGCATGTGTGTGGGTGCCTGCGCATGTGTGTGGGTGCCTGCGCGTGTGTCTGGGTGCCTGCGCGTGTGTCTGGGTGCCTGCGCGTGTGTCTGGGTGCCTGCGCGTGTGTCTGGGTGCCTGCGCGTGTGTCTGGGTGCCTGCGCGTGTGTCTGGGTGCCTGCGCGTGTGTCTGGGTGCCTGCGCGTGTGTCTGGGTGCCTGCGCGTGTGTGTGTGCGTGTGCGTGTGTCTGGGTGCCTGCGCGTGTGCGTGTGCGTGTGCGCGTGTGTGTGTGTGTGTGTGTGTGTGAGCCTGCGCGTGTGTGCATGTGTGTGTATGTGCATGCATGCATGAGTGTGGCTGTGTATGCGCGCGCAATTGTGAGAAGCTGACTTGCTGTGAATGTTGAACAGGAGATGCGCGCCCACGAGGTGAAATCACTGAGGGAAAGCTTGTGCCCATCCCCTGTCCAACATTCCCGGCAAGTCGGCAACAATAGGTCGTCCGCTAGATGTGAGACCTAAAAACGGAGTGAGTTGTAAGGCCAACCACCACACTCAATGTCCAGATACAGGCCAGAGGTAAGTCTAAAGTGACCATGGAACAAAGGAGGTTAGAAGTTCTAGCTCATTAGAGTGAGTATATTAAATGAAATGCAGACAATGACAATAGGGAAAACCCCAAGCAGAGATTGTTTCCTACTGGAATTTCGTCAGAGCACAGCAAATGGAGCTATACCCGAATGCATATGAAACCGTATGTCACTGGTATCCTTGACAGAGGTCATTAAAGCAGAAGCATATGTGCCTTATAGGTGCATTTCCGAGGTTGTACAGACTACTTTCCATCATGATTAACATAACCATACATATATTCAACAAATTAGGTGTCTACTATTTTTAAGCACAAAAGTATCAAAGGGTCTATAACAACAGTCAGAAAGTGATAAGGATGCTCAACAACAAACACTATGTTTATCCTCAACTCAAAGGTAAGTTTCCAATCCAGGAAACTGGGTCAATAAAAGGTACCCATCAGTCACCACACGGTACCGCCCAGCTTCGAAAAAAAGGGGGAGGTAGAGGGAAATTGACAAACGGGAGGACCCATCCTCCACAAGTAAAACTATAATAATCAAAGAGTCCCTCTGTTTTGCCAGAATAATAAATACAGTATTTCTCCTTTCCCAGCTGGGTGGCAATTAAGTTTTTAAATATATAAGGAAAAGCACTGTTTTCCTCAAATAATCCTCACCCACCAGGGTTACCCCTTGGTGGCATGCTTCATCGGGTTCTTTGTGTCCCGCTGCGGAATAGGACATGCAGCGACCTACGAAGAGGTGGGAGCACTTACAGTTTGTACTATGTGTGGGTGAAGTATAGAGGTCTCAGTGGGGGGGGCAGGAAGGGTTAAAAATATCTAGACAGTAGGAAAAAATCTTTGTTACCACTGTCTGCTTTAGTTAAAATATGGGGAAATGGGAACTTACAGCTAACAATGTGCCTAGGTTTCACTGGTCAATAGGGTTCTAGCCCGATCCAAAGGAACCCAGAGCCATCATAATCACCACCCCCAAACTCCAAGTCCACGCTGGGTTTGTGAAAGGATAGTGGCAGTGTGCCTTAACCGGACAAGAGGGGTTCAGCCAGTGTCTGCATCGAGCACCACAGTCTCAAATCTGGATAGTTTGATGTGAACCCCAGAAATGATCACAAATGATGGCAAGACTACTCACAGGCTTATTAGGACATAGTAAGTAAAAAAACTTATTTCATGAGTGACAGGCAAAGGCTACATCAGAAGCAGGAGCTTCCATGGTCCATATGTCCGTGATAAACACATCAAATTTAAATTGAGTTAAAAGCTCATATATTTCTAGTTACTGTATTAACAAGTACCCATGTTAACCACTATACTTTGCCCAAAACTGTAATAGTGCCAGAATAATTCGGCCCTGGCCTAACACAGCCTAAGACAGGAGGCAGAGTGGTCATGGAAACTGGTAAATACATTACTCCCCCTCTGCACAAGGTTTAAGAGCAAATAATGCCTCACGAGGGTAGACCAATTGCAGCATCCCAATCTGGAGGTAACGACTGGTAGCATGGCTGGGGTTGTGAATGGACAGTTGCAGACTGGCAAGCTTTAGGTGCACCGCATGTGTCTGCACATCACATTAGAGTTAGTCTGCTAAAATAGCATGCAGACTAAAAAGACTATGGCTAGTGCCAAAAAAGAAAGAGCGAATATGGTGGTTCGGGCTGGCAAGTACACCAAGTCAGATCAGCCTAACCAACTTAACAACTGCAAAAAGAAAAGAATCTAATATCCCCTCAGATTAGATCAAATGTAGTGAATCCAAAAGGAATAAACGCATTTTTTGCACAAAAGAGCTAAAATTGTTGCAAACTATGCAAACACAGAGAAATGTCCCCACCATTCCTCTTTAATGATCCAACCATTGTCATGAAATTCTAACTCCTGCTGACTTACAATTATAGAAACACAAATTCAACGAAATAACAATAGTCAATAAAACAGTAAAAATAAACTTGCTGACCGAGTATTAACTGACTAACAGCTTGGCAGGTACTGCCTTTAATACTTGTGAGAAAAACTAAAAATGAAGGAACAAGAATGCTCATATTAGGCTCCTCTCAGTTACTGGTAAATGTTGTAGCCGCATCACAGTGTCTCTTTTTTCGTCAGTCACTACAGTCTGAACAACCTTACAATATCGTTAAAACCTGTTGATATCTTGGCACAAATCAGTTTTGGCCTTGGAATAGTGGTAATAGGCTGGCCTGACGTGCTAGGCCAAGTATCATGTGCAAGGGACCACAACCCCAGCATGGACAGATTAAACTAAGGCAAATAGGCTGCACAGAGATTTCTAGTCAAACTTAACATTGCTCCAGGGAGAAGCCTCAAAAGTAAAGTGTTAGTAGAATGCAGGTATGTGTGTAAGGTAGCATACATAGCCAACCGGCATAGGTCTTTGAAGGTACATGCCTTAGCATTGACCAAGTGGTGCCTTCACTCTCAATTACTACCTGCACAGTATGAGAGCTGAGCTCTGCCAAGTGGGTAGACTCAAGAGATGAACCTACCCTCCAAAACTGGGATTGAAATAGCGAGCCATGATGGAAACATCCTGAACATACTACCCAGTACAAGTCCGTAGAGTAAACTGAGATAGGATAGCTTATTCAAATTGCTTATTTGCAGAGGCACTTTGTCCCCAGGCCCGTGTGCTCCGGCCCCGTTCCACCGCAGCTGACGCCGTTTGAGTGAAGGGCGGACACACACGGCCCGACACTCCCCCTGGCACGCCAGACGCTAGAGCTAGGCGGCAGGCGGAGTTGCATAAAAACCGCCATGTTTCGATCACGCAGCGGGCGTGCAGGAGGTGTGCCAGAGGTAAGCCCGTCTGTGCCAGACCGGGCCCAAGGCCTAGTAATATACCCCCCAACTCTGACTTCCTCATTTTACCCAAGGGACGTTTTGCTTCAATTAAGACAGCCCCCCTTGCCGTCATGTGCCCACTCTATTTCAATTGAGAATTGCCACAGCCACTGCCTCCATTGCACGTTTGCATTATCCAATCATAAGCCTTGTCACACTGCTGACAGTGATATCAACATGGCCCAGCTGAGTTGCAGGTCCCTGCCTAAGCACGCACATGAATTAGCTTTACTGCTAGAAAACCATCAGATGGAGGTTTTGTTCCTTACAGAAACGTGGCTTTCATCAGACTCAGCCCCAGATATTGTTCAGGCCTTGCCCCCGGGCTTCCTTATCCAACATATTGATCGACCGAAGGGAAGGGGAATAGCAATAATTTATAAAGACTATCTCATTTGTCGCCTTCATGGCAGCCCTGTATCAGACTGCGAAAACGCTCAGTTTTCCATTCAACTTTCCCCTTGTAACTCACTCTCTGGGGTTCTTATTTACCGCCCTCCTGGTTCTGTAGGGCAGTTCTGTAGTTCCCTCTTGGTAACTTCCCTAGCTTTGTCTAGCACCTTACCGAATTTCATGATCTTAGGAGATTTGAATATCCATTTCGACAGCTCCTGAGATAACACAGCAACTGAACTGAAACTCGATCTTGCAGCCTATCAACTTCATTTGGGGACTTGCCAACCCACTCGCATAGCAGGGCGTCTTCTAGATCCCATATTTTCCAACATCCCGGAGCTTAAAGTCCTGACACCTCTTCCTATGCCATGGTCGGATCATTTCCTGGTACCGTTTAGCTGGCGGATTCCCGCCACCTCCCGCCTTAGGCCGACCCCTAGTATGCAGGTTGGTCCTTGGAAAAAAAGTGTTCCGGAAGAATGGAAGCGAATCCTTGAACTTTCCCCTCTAACTTCCGATTGCGACCCTGTATTAGTAGATGCTCAGTTTTCGGCATGGATTGAAAGTTCACTAGATATAGCTCTCCCCCAAAAATCCGCCCCCAAACCACGTGGAAAGACCATTTCCCCCTGGCTTACTAATGAACTTCGCCTCCAAAAAAAATTATGTAAACAAGGGGAAAGAGCTTGGAGGAAAGAATTCGACCCCCCAAAAAAATCAATTATAAACTCACGATTCTAAACTACAAAAAGGCCTTAAAATCTTCACAGGTGGCCTTTTTTGAGGAAAAAATTAGGTCCTCATCAAATTCATCCAGGGAAACCTTTCGTATCGTGAAGAAACTTCTAAAAACCCCGGACTCTTCTCCTCCCTCCGATCCCTCCAACCATCGTTGTAACGAGCTGGCAGAGTGTTTCGATCTTAAAATCCAAAATATCTTGAGGCTTCTTCCTCCATGTAAACCGGTTGAGCCGGAAGAAAGGCATTCGGCAGTCTCCCAGCAAGTAGTTCTTACTTTTGACACCTTTCTCCCCATCACTGAAGACATACTCCTTCCTATTTTTACCATCCTTACCTCAATGGTCGAACTGATTAACACCTCTCTTTCACAGGGCATTGTCCTTCCGAACTGGAAGAGGGCAATAGTAAAAGCCCTTCCCAAAAAACCCAACCTTGATCCTTCGATATTGAGCAATTATCGGCCCATCTCCCTACTTCCAGGTATCAGCAAGATGGCAGAAAAATACGTTGACCGTCAGCTATCCGCCTTCCTTGAATCAGGGGACTTACTCCAGCCATCTCAGACAGGATTCCGCCCTGGTCAGGGTATGGAAACGGCAATGATTGCGGTGATAGAGGAGACCAGAAAGATCTTAGATTCAGGAGGATCAGTGGCAGTGATCCTCCTGGATCTGAGCGCAGCTTTCGACACCGTGAACCATCTAACCTTGATTCACCGGCTTGAGCGTCTGGGAGTTATGGGGCTTGCCCTATCCTGGTTGAAATCTTTCCTCCACAGCCGCACTTTTCAGGTGGCTGAAGGGAACTCTATTTCCAATATTACTCCGGTACACTGAGGCGTCCCAGAGGACTCATCTTTGAGCCCTACGCTTTTTAATGTGTACATGTCCCCCCTTGAGGAAATAGTTAGCCCACATGGGGTCAAACTTTTGACGTATGCTGACGATACCCTGCTTATCGTATCGATGAGTCAGCAGGATCGTTCTCCCTCGGATCTTTATTCCTGTCATGAAGACATATCTAGCTGGATGGACAGTTCCCATCTATAGTTAAATAGTGACAAAACTGAGATCCTGGTCATGGGCAACCAATCACACTTCCGCCCTGAAACCATGTGGCCACCTTGTATGGGCCCGTCCCGACTCCCAAACCTGACATTAAAAGTTTGGGTAATTGGTTGGACCAGGAACTCACGTTTAACACTCAAGCCAGGAAAACTGCAGGGATCTGTTATGGTCTCATGCGCACCTCCCGGAAAATCCTACCTTTGCTCCCCCCTCAATCTAGGAAGCTCTTGATTCAGGGCCTCATTTTGTCAAGGCTGGATTATGGCAATGCCCTGTATCTTGGCGCCCCCAAGAAGGTAACTGCTAAACTTCAAGTTGTCCAAAATACAACTGCTAGGCTCCTTACAGGCATTAAGACCCGCTGTTCAGCTAAACCCGCTCTCAGGTCACTTCACTGGCTGCCTATACAGGAAAGAGTATATTTTAAATCTTTATGCACTACTCATAAAATCTTCTATTGCAATGCCCCTCCCATTCTGAAGGATCTCATTGTGCCCTACAAAACTAACAGAGCCCTTCGTTCCACTCACCTTCACCTGGTCTCTGTGCCTCGAATCAAGAAAGCCCGAACGGGGGGAGGTCTTTCCTCCTATAACGCCTCCAAACTGTGGAATTCCCTCCCTCCTGCAATTCGGCCTCAACCTAACCATCTTTCTTTTCGTAAATTGTTGAAAACTTGGTTATTTCCCTAACTTTTTTTCTTATTTTAGCAGACTCACCAGCACTGGGATGCTCACGGGCAGCCATGCGCTTTACAAATCTTATTTCATTTCATTTCATAGCCTGTTCTGTGCTGAGGGAGACCTGCTCAGCCTCTGGGTGCAACAAGCATGCGAAGAAAGATATATTGCCTCAGTTCTACTCTGCCACGGAGGCTCAGGATTCCCATGTCCTCATGAGATGCTTAACTCAACTTCAAGGTGGAATATATAGTTTCCAGAGCAAAACAAGGGTGGCACCCTGAAGGCGTCTTGGCTCTGAAGTGCTTGATACCCATCTCATTAACAACAATAACTGGCTCAAACTAAAACAAGAGAAAACAGCCATGAACTACTACTACAAAGATGGCAAAAGTGACCCTATATGTGGAATGGAAGGGGCACTTGTAGTGTACCTCACTATCTCACAGATAGAGTCCCCAGGACCATGCGCCACATCACTGTGCTAAACTCTGTATGAATGGTCACCTAACAATAGATGCTGAGTTTAGGTGGACAGGCTGCTGAGAAAGGTAGGTGGCACGATGAACATCGATTAAAGAAGATACCCAAGCTGAAGGACGAAAGATAATAAAGGGATCAGAAAGAAATATAAAAACTGAGACAAGGTTTTGGATCTACACTGTCGGGCAGAAAAAACAGGGATTTGAAAGGGTACACATACATGCAAGGATGGGAAAAACCTACAGATGCACACATACAAGTAGGGATCCGGCATGCAAAAGTTCTGAATTTAACAGCTTTGGAAGACGTTTCAAGCTTTATCACTTTCTGACATGGTGCCTAAAAACATCAAAATGAAAAATAACCAAGACAGCAAAGATGTAATTTTCTCCATACAAAAATAAGATTTTGGTGAACATAGGTCTTTTTTTAGAAGCTTGCCTGCAGGTGAACACAGTACGTTTCTAACATTCTACCATCCATTAAGTCAGCCTCAATTCCAAATGTCTCAAAGCTACCCAATGTTTCTCTAGAAACATCTGGAATTTAAGAACCCATATGGCAGTCCCTATTCCCTGAGACCTGCAGCAGAGAGAGAAATGTGCCTAAGCGCCCATTTTTAACCACTAACCCTCTCTCTCTCAAATCCATCATACCACTGCCAAGTGATGGCATGATGACAACAATCCTGCTGCATGCTTGAATTTGGGCATGATACAACCAAAGGTAAATACAATGCAGATTACCCTACTTAGGCAACTTGCTTGGATTTACAAACTCTGGATATATGAATATGCTAGTATCTTAATAGCACATATGATTCAGCACCCAAAGCTTTTGTCTAGCAAAATCACATTATCAAGTGATATCTATAATCTTTATCAAATTAGTAAAACATCAAGTCATGTGCTATTATTGTAATAGTGGCCTTTGTCCTGTATGGTAGTGTATGGTGGCTGGTCTCGCAGACTTGTGCACCAATTTCTGTTTGTGGTGTTATTTTGTATTCACTATTGGGATAAAGTGTGAAAAAAGTGTGGCCAGTCATCATCTTTGTAATTTATTTGTTGAATACTAGTATCTTATTTTACAATTTTTACTACACATTCCTTTAGTGCTGCCTATGACCGGTAGTGAGTTGCCCTGTGGTGGTTCAACACTCTAAGAAGGTAAATAATAGAAAGTGGTTTTAAAGCTCTTGGACGCATTTTAGCACGCAGTTCCTTGAACTTTTAACAATGTAAGGATTATTCTGAATTTGGCGAGAAGGGGAGGCTGAAAAGAAAACATTGCTTACATTCCAAATCATCTGCTTACATTCCAAATCATAATTTTCATGAGCAATTCGAAACCCATCACTGCACAAAGGGCATTGCTTAGTTTCTAAATCATGCATCGAATTTATTTATTAATAGTCATTCACTCATTTGCCAAGTTAAGATAGAGCTATTGTTTGCTGAAGACTGAAGAAAAGCCCTTTGCAAGGCTGTTCTCAGGACAAGCATATTCAGATGAACAATTAATTCACATCATTAAATTAGAAATCAAAAGAAAATAAAAGAAGCAATGACAAGGGTAGCCAACAAAGAGATACACAACATCCTTCACATATTCTGTAGTAAATGATTAGAGTTATATCAGATGAAATATTAAATAACCACCATCTCTGTAAAGTACTCACCTGGCTTCCATGTTCCCAACAACACGCAAATAATTCTTATGGCGACGTATTCTACGCTGGACCTCATGAAATAGGTAGCGAAGTTGCATGAAAATAACTAAGCTGGCCATAGACAACCAAATATTACCAAACAACTGCATGAAAAGAACAAAGTGAACATACATTAAACAATAAAATATGACAGAAATCATTAATCACTCTTCTAACTCAAGGAAGTGTCTAATGTTTAAGAAATATCATCATAATTTTAGAAATGCTAATGTTTTCAAAACAGGTTTTACACAATATCTCCTTGCTGCATAGTTGTAGGAACTGGAAAAGTAATTGTTGAAAAGAAAACAGAAATTTTAGCATAGTTGGTGCCTAACCTTTAGTCTCTCCTATCTGTAAAGGATAAAAATAAGAAATTACTTGCTTCAAATAATGATCTGCTGAATGCTGTGGTCTATATGGGCAACCACTTACACAATACAGAATATGCTTTCTAAAGTAAAAGGTGAGTAAAACCTTTTTAACGGTTATGTTATGGACAGTACTATAGCTCACTATATAATTGCCTAATCAATCACGCCCAGCATATTGTTACAGTTGATAACAACCCTAATCCTGCGCTCATCTTCTCCAAGCCTTTTCATCTGTTTCCTCTCAGTCGTGACTCACAAGAGCACCTGGATAACCCCTAAGCTGATAAGCCATGCTATATACATACTGAATGATTGATTGATAGGCATAAGACGACAGCTCAAAGTTGTTATAGAAGGTAGAGAGGGCAGAGCGGAATCCTGTAGACACCCCACAACACAGGAATCCAAAGTTCAAAGTAAGCAATCGGTTCTCCCCGCTCACCATATTAGGTTCATAGACTTTAAATTCACTCAAGCGTGAGGTAGGCAGCTTGAGTGATCCTTATGCAAAAAGATCATGCAGGCTGGAAACAACATTGTGTGAGATTCTATGAAAACATTGCAAAATTCTACAAAATGAAGGTTTGTTCAGGGAAAGCATCAAGCATGTTCTGCGGAGCAGGAAGATATCGGAGTACAGTATTGCACTCTACGCTGACTATGTCCTCTTCACCCTCTCGGACTCGCACAGGTCCCTCCGTGCCCTGATGACAGAGATGAGGCGATCAAAAGGGTATTGGGATGTAAGACTAATTTGCAAAAATAGCAGTTCCTGCACCTCATCACCCCGGTGGAGGACAAAGCGGCAGTAGAGGCCCGCTACCCTTTGATGTGGGCAACCCGCTGGATACACTACCTCTGCCTTAAGATCTGCTCGTCCCCAGAACAATCAGCAGAGCATAACTATATAGATCTTGTTGAGGGAGAGCAGAGAGACCTTTAAACCTGGCAGATAGTTAGCCTGTCTTGACCCTCCCTTTTCAGCCCCAGCAGCATCTCCTCAGGAAACTGCAGCAACAAATAGTCTCATTTGTATTAGGGTGGGGGTGGGGGGAGGCACGCATGGTGCTGTTTCGAGCATAGCTTTCGCTCGCAGACGAGGCCTTGGTCTTCCAAATTTAGCTAATTACTATTCAGCAGCCCAACTGCGATATATGGTGTAATGGAACCACCGGCATCAGAGAAACACTGGCGCTTCATGGACCAGACTGTAGTTGCCTACATATCTGGAAGGTGCCCGGGTTAGCCAAAAACCACCTGCCTTGGGGTTTATACTCCTCCCTGGTCACCAGACCTACCATGCACACATGGGACAGGACAGCTAACTCCCCTGCCGACTATGGACCAGCTCTTATCTTAAGGGAGTTGTTCTCCGGTTGCCCTGCCCCCCCTCTTTCCCTTCTTAATGCCTCCATTTCCCAGGGTACAGTTCCGGCTGTCTTTAAATCTGCCACAGTGGTTCCTATTTTGAAAAAAACCTGGCTCTGATCCTACCCTTCCCTACTAATTTTAGACCCATCTTCCTGCTCCCTTATATAGGCAAGATCCTGGAGAGCCACATCACTTCCTGCCTTTCGACCTACATCGAGGACAATCATCTTCTGGCCTCCCATCAAGCTGGCCTCCTTCCAGTCCATTCGACTGAATCCGTGGTCCTTGCTGTTCTGGACGAGCTGAAGAGTAAGGCTGATTCCAACTCCCCTCAAGCCTTGGTGCTTCTTGATCTGTCCGCTGCTTTTGACACGGTTGACCATTCCATCCTCCTCGACCGTGTCATGGCAGCGGGCATCCGGGGCTCTGCCTTCTCTTGGCTCGTCTCATTCCATGAGGGTTGGACGCAGGCCGTTCGTCTCTCCAGGTTCTCTGCCCCCCCCCCGTCCGGTGCTCTGTGGGGTTCCCCAAGGTTCCTCCCTTTCCCCCCTTCTTTTTAACCTTTATATCTATCCGCTTATTGTTTCTCTGTTAAACATGGAGGTCTCCGTATATAATTACTTTGACGACCTTCAGCTGGTTTTTGATCTTTCTCATAACTGACTCCATTCTCAAACTCCACACCACACTTAACTTCATTGCTGACTGGATGAATCAAAACCATCTAAAGCTTAATCCGACAAGACAGAGTTGGTCCTGACTGGTGGCTCTTCTAGCCCCTGGACCTCTGCCTTTTGGCCCTCCACCCTTGGCCCACCCCCAGTTCCTTCTGCTTCAGTTAGAACCCTGGGAATTAAAATCAGTCAGGAACTCTCCCTTCATCCCCAGGTCAGCACTGTCGTTTCATCCTGTTTTCTGTCCCTCAGGATTATCAGAAAGATTTCCTGCTTCTTCTCTTTCGATGCCCTGAAAATTATAGTTTTGGCCATGATTCTTTCACGGGTGGACTACGGGAACTGCCTCTATGTGGGCATTCCCGCCTATGAGTTGCGGCGTCTCCAGTCCATCCTGAATCAGGCCGCCCGCCTTATTCATAGGCTTTCAGAATTCCATCATACTACCCCCTTACTTAGATCCCTTCACTGGCTTCCCATCCTACAGAGGACTCTCTTCAAGATGGGTTGCATAGTCTTTATGGCCCGTGCCCGCACGGCCCCTATCTTCATCAATTCCATGATCACAAACTACCTTCCCTCCCGCAAACTTCGCTTTTCCAGCCAGGCACTCTTAACTGACCCCCGCTTTCGCAATTCCAGAGTAGGCGGGACTAGATTTTCCATCCTCGCCCCCCGCTTCTGGAACAGCCTCCCCCTGACCATCAGATCCATTCCTGTTTACCTGCACTTTCGTAAGGCACTTAAAACACATTTGTTCTTCCAAGCCTTCCCGTCCTAACCCCTCCCTGGTGTCTCAACCTTTGGTAACCGTCTTAATCTCCTAGCGATAGGAAGCCGCTTGGCAACAGAGCGCTCTACAAATACTTTAAAGTTCAAAATTTAAACTTAAATCTAGAAGATCATCTACCTACTCCTCCCCACCACCCGCGCCAACCGACTGCAAAACAGATTGGCGACCTCTACAACCACCAGGGTATCATGGAGTTCGAACAATTCCAACAAAATTTCAGCTTACCAGAGTCCGAGTAGTGGCGGTACCTGCACATCAGCCACTTGGTCGGCCGGCCATACAAGCAACGGCCGGCAAACCTCACACCCTTTAAGAAATGGCTCTCTCAAGACCAACAATAAGGGTCTGCATTCAGCCATCTCCCGGTTCCTGAATCGTCCCCCAAAGGTTGGTTAAATCGCCTGCCTAGTGATGGTGGGAAGCAGAGCTAAAATGCACCCACTCAGATGAGGGGAGGTTGGATATATATTACAGGGCTGGGACCTGTGCTGGCAGGGCTGTGGCGATCTAGGCACAGTGACGCATCTCTTAAAGAGATGCAAAAAGCTTAAATTATACTGGGACTCAGTGCAGCAGGTTATCTATGAAATGTTCAATACTGCCCTTCCACAATTTCCAGCCAACATTTTACTCCTGTGTATCCTCAGAGTTTGAACAGGGGTAGGACCATCACAATGACGCTGTGTGCGGCCAAACAAACAAAAACAAGCAAAGTGGCGCAAAGTACCAGAGCATGTGGAACAGGTTGCGGGACTAATTGGGCATGGAAAAGATATTTGCGATAGTGAAACACACCCAACACTCAATCGACAAGACCTAGGGCCCATGCATAGCCTCTCTCATACAAGTACAAAGAGCTTACCTGTCCAGGGTTCTTACGACTACTGGGACTCGCTCCCCTTCAATGGCCCAAGTGCGCCCAGAGCGATACCCCCAAAACGTGGAATATTGGCAGCGCGTCTGTGGGAGAGGGCACTGACTTTAGGGGCAAACCAGGGACATCAGAACCGGACACTTACTCCTAGAGTTTGTTTTCCCCGCCCGCACCACCCCAACCATTCCTCTCTCCTTCCTTCCAGTTCCTCCACTCGAACCTCCCCATGGGAGTTCTCTCACCCACTAGTTAACGTCCTCCATCAGCCTGCGGTTGTAGGAGGGTATATGTGTACCTCTTGTAACTAAAACAGATTAAAACATAATTCTTTTTTTTTAAACGATAACACATATATAAAAATATATATATATATTTTTTTTTCACTAAAAAACTATAGGTATTACAGAAGTTATAGTTAGGAATTAACATTTAAAAAACCTTTGAAATTCACTAAAAAGCCATAGGTTTCAGGGATGTTATAGTTAGTTGGACATTTGACTCCTATAAAACCAGAGAAATTTGCCTGTTATAGTTAGCTGAGCTAACTATAGCTCGCGCGCCCGCAATTCACTGCTGATGACGTCACATATTACATCACTCATGACATGGTCAGTGACATCACTGATGACATCCATGAGGTGTACACCACCCTGGCAATCAACACTTCATCTGAACTGTGAACACTGCTGCCCGTTGTGCTTGGACACACAATGACAGCAGGTGAGCAGTAGGTCGTGGGTGCACAGATGCTGCAATTGAGCGTGGTGCTGCGGGAGGGGTGGGGTGCATCAACCTGGGTGCGCAGGTACGAACAAGAGATGTTGCCATCCATAATGATGTGATCTCTGCCCTCATTCAGTCACATCTCTGTCTCATTTTAAGGACCCTCTGGACCGTACTGTAGGCCTGAGCCAGCGGCACCGCTGCCTTACAGACACGTGGCGTTGGCTTTTGGAACACTGTAGTGAGCTAATTACTAAGTGTACATGCACACAGGCTTGCGCCACTGCATTACACGCGCACATTATGCTTCTAGCATGCGCTGTTCCTTTGTATGTAAATGTTGGCATGACATTTTATTATTTAATCTTGTTCTTCAAGAAGGAAGGATGCACCCAACTGGTGTTCTCTATTAAGCTAGAAATAAACGTTCATGTACCTCAAGACGTTTCCAGCATTATATTATTTCTTCCTTTTCAGACACTGAGTTGCTTGCGCCAAAATGGGCGGAGCGGGTGCTCACTCTGTGACGATGCCCTGGGCATTCGGACGCCTTCCATCGTGGTATCAAGACACCGTCCCCGACTCAAGACCTGCTGTGCCACCCCGAGAGAGGCACCACGGAGTCGGAGCTTGCATCGGCACGTCGTTGGACACACCGGTGGGTGGCAGGTGAGCAGTGAAGCCTCGGTGCGCAGGAGCTGCAATTGAGCACAGTGCGGGGGAAGGGGCGGGGGTGCAGCAGCCTGGGTGGACAGGTGCAGGCAAGCGATGTTGCCTTAGATAATAACTTAATCTCTGGCCTCATTCATATCAGTTTCATTTTAAGGACTTGCTGGACCGCACTCTTTCTCGCGGACCCCAGCGTCCTAGACACACGGGTGACGGAAAATAAACCATGAGGGCTGCGTGCAGAAGGCTGACGCTCTGTCTCCTCCTCCCTCTGTTCTTTTGACTCTCCCTCCCCTTCTCCCTTCCACCCACTCCCTCTTTGTCGTATTCTCACTATCTTCCTTTCATTCTGACTACCTTTCTTTTTCTCTTGGACATGGCACACATAATTATGCTTCTTTTTTGTCTTGCAGATTTTGTACGATGCTTCCGGAGGAGTCCCACCCACTTATTTAATGTTATACGGTTGTTTGTTCAAATAAACTTGTGTTTCCATTTATTTGTTTTGTTTTAATAAAGGTTATTTTTTTTACCAATAAATAAGTGAGTGTATGGGTCTTTTGCCGACAACACTTGTCTGTAGTTTATTGTCAAAATCAGATGTTTATAGGAGTTTATAAGGGAAAACATTTGTAATTTTGCGGTGCACCCACCAAATATAAACCAACAGACTATTACATAAATGAAGCCTGCATAATTCTACAACTGCAAGAGTTCTAGGAGTGTATCACTTTATAACACCATGAGTACTGCCCGTGTGATTACAGAACCAATAAGGCACTCACCGAGGCTTCAGGGACTGGCGAGGCCCACACTGCATATTTAAGTAAACCCCCGGAGGGTGGCGATCCCCGGACTTGAATTGGCTTCGAAGCCCCCCGAATAATTAGTAAACAATACCCAAGGACGTGGCGATCCCCTAGGCTGGGAAACGTCTGTGCCCTCCCGTGCCTAATTTACATGTGAGATTAAGGTCCCCAGTGCTGCAGAGACCCCGCAATATAATAATAGGATTGGCCCCAGAACATTACCCAACAGGGTGCTCATTTTAATGATGGGTGGGACCCTGCTTCATTTTTTTTCTCCATTTTTACCATCCGGATCCACTATTAAAGCGATACAAGGTTTTCTTCCTCTCGCTTCAACGAGGCAAACAAGGATTTACTATCACAGGGTGGAAGCCATGCACCCGCCCTGTAATAGCAAACATAAATGTCCCGCATATGCACACCCAAGGACATTGTATGAGCTGCGCCTGTAGGTGGCGATCCCTAGGACCTTGATGCATTGGTTACTCCATAACTACAGAATTAGTATAAATGCATACTAACACTACTTGTACCCTTGTAGTACATCGACCAGAGTGTAGTGAAGAGGCAGAGAAAGCCCAAAATCAAAAATACAAATCCTACCAGAGGTCAGATTACATAGTTAAATGAGTCAACGACCCTGGGATGAGCAAAAACAGTTTCACGGAGAAAACGGGTCTTCAGCAGAACGCAAGCAAGCTCGAAATATTGGTGAGTGCTGCCTTCTTTTTACCTTCTGCCGCTCGTCGCCAAATTTATATAGTGAAGAGGCAGCCAGCAGTGGATCTGATAAGTAGATTTATTGCAGGAAAACAAGACAGTTTAAACAGCCACCAACAGGAGCAGACAGCAAGGCAACCATCTTCTCTAGCAACGTGTACAAACTCCCCTAGGTTTCCGCCATGACAGCCCTACATTCTAACAATACATACTTACATTCTAGTAGCATTACATATTAACATTCTACTATGACTTACATTGGAATACTACACAGAGCACATGACTTTACAGCAATGAGCTCATGGTTTCATCCACGAGTCTTCAGACGGGTAGGGGTGAGTAGTTTGCTTCCCACTCCCTGCATTGTATAAACGCAAACTAACACTACTTCGACAGGTATGCTACACTACCCAGTGCACATCACTTTACAGCAATGGGCTCACGATTTAGGATCACGGTTTAATTCCAGAGTCTTCAGACCAGTAGGGGTGAGTAGTTCGCTTCCCACTCCCTATATAGTATAAACGCATACAAACATCACTTATACAGTTATACTACAGCGGCTAGTATGCTATAGCGCCCAGAGCCCATCACTTTACAGCAATCAGCTTTCTTTGATCCCAGAGTCTTCACACCGGTAGGCGTGAGTACTTTGCTTCCCACTTCCAGTATAGTATAAACGCACAGTAGGGGTCAGAAGTTCGCTTCCAACTCCCTGTATGGTATAAAACGCCTACTAACACTACTTGCACACATATGTTACAAAGACCACAGCACATCACTTTACAGCAATGAGCTCACAGTTTAGGCTCTCGGTTTCATACCAGAGTGTAGCAGCATCTCATCTCAGAGCCATGTCACTCTGAGCAACACCGCACTTTCAGACCGGTGGAAGTGACTACTTCGCTTCCCACTCCCCCACAGAGGTTACAGTGCCCCTATCCTCCTCTTTGCGACTCTTTTCGCCTTTTCCTTTTTTCCCCCTTACTCGTTTCAACGGAATCACAAATGGCTGCCAACACTTCCTAGTTGCAACTGCTCGCAGCTAATAAGCGGCAAGCTCATGCTCGTAACGTCTCAGCCAATCAGATGGCAGAATATCAAATATAGATATCTGTAAATTTCGATATTTCTCTAAAACTGAAAAGATTTACACCAAATAAACAAAAGCGTGCTTTCTACACCAAGATCCTTCTCCCTGCCAAATTTGGGGTAATTCCGATCACCCACTCGACCTGTAGCCTGGTCTTAAGTTTCCTATGGTAATTGCATGGAGAAAACACGTTTTGAGACCCCCTTTTTTCTCAGCCCCCCTTGATGAATCACCCCCAAACTTTCAACATAGGAGCTGATATGAACAAAGAATTAGTTTGGAAAATTTCATGAAGATTTATCAAACGCCGCCAAAGTTATAAGCAAAACATAAAAAGCTATGGAAACTTGGTCCTAACTATAACTACCTACTGGTGACCGCCAGTGGGTAATATACATACATATATTCACTGAAAAAAAAACATAGGTTTCAGGTCAGTTATAGTTAGGAATTAGCATTTTTTTTAAACTTCGAAATTCACAAAAAAAAACATAGGTTTTAGAGACGTTCCAGTTAGCTTGACATTGCACTCGTACTAAACTAGAGAAATTTGGCTGTTATAATTAGTTCAGCTAACTATAACTCGCGCCCCCACTATGCATTGCTGATGACGTTACATATTACATCATCCATGACATGGTCAGTGACATCACCGATTTCATCATCCTGTGACTGTTTTACAGAAACACAGTCACAGATTGAAGAAAAACCAGCGCTGGTCTAACCTGGGTGAAACCCCTTCCTTTCAGTATAGGTAACAAAAACCTCATGCAAATATGGGAAAAAAGTCACAAAACATCAGAAAATGTAACGTGTCCTGCGGCGAGAAATTATCACATGGGCAAGGTTCAGCATCTTCAGGATTACACCATCCTTGAAACTACCCCCAAATGTTAAATGAATCAAATTAAAATGCAACCTAGTTAGGAGCCACCGGTGGTACGACTTGTTAACAATTAACAGTTAAGGTTCAATGTTAATAGAGGTTTTTAACAAATAATGGGCCCTAACTAAGAGTTTGCATAACTCCTGTTCTTCTCGCCCCACAGACAAGAGGTTCTTAAAATTCAGTTTTACCCACAATACGTCCTCCTTCCGAATCTTATCAGGTTCCTCATAGAGCTGTGGTCGTCCTAGTTTAGAAAACATACTTTTAACGTACGCCAACCATTTTATTTTTACAGACTTATCCAGCGCAGTACCGTCTCGTAAAATCAGCTGGTTCAAGGTTAATTCGGGATTCAACCAGGTTTTGAGCCAGCAAAGCCACGGAGCTGTTGTCAAAATATTGGTAACATAACATAGCCCTAGCTCCTGATGTATGGCGTATGATGGAGTTGATTGAGGGACGGACAAAAGACTCCTTAAAAATGTATGCCAGCCTGATCTAGATTGCCCCATATAGATGATCCATAGGCTGCAATAGCCATGCACTTGGCCTTATAAACCTTAAGGATAGCCTCTATAGGCCTGGCACCCAGACGCCGTGCAAATCCTAAGAGGGATGAGGAAGCTAGAGTGACAGCATTCTTTTTGACTTTTTGTTGTTGAACCCAGGATGACCTGTCATAAAGGACTCCCAAATAAGTGAAGGAAGACACAGAAGAAACCTCCACACCATTACAATAAAATTTATTTCTAGGTCTATGACTTACTGTCATGTTGTGTGACTTTCCATTATTCACAATCAGATCCAGTGAGTTCATGAACGCCCCATAAGCATCTAAAAGCCACTGTAGACCCACTGTCGTACGGGCTAAAAGAACTGCATCGTCCGCATAGAGGATCCAATGCAGCCTCAACGAGCGAATTGTCCAGATCGTACACATAAAGAGTAAAAAGCAGGGGCGCCAAGATACATCCCTGGCGGACGCCCCTGCCTGAGATAAAAGATCTGGTACAGTCGCCAGCCTGGGATCACCAAACAGAGGCTGTGAGGTCTTGGTGAAGGTTAGCTAAAAAATAAACTAAACAGGGGTTAAGTCCCTTTCCATTAAAATATTCCAGAGCTTTGATCTATTGGCCAGATCAAATGTACTGGAAAGGTCCATAAAAGCCATTGTTAACCAACCCTCCTTGGCCATGGTGTATTTGCCTAATAAAAGATGCAAGTTTAAGCACTGATCCATAGTACTCCTCCCACATCTAAATCCATATTGCAAGTTAGACAGAATACCCCTTTCATTTACCCAGTCTGTGATTTTAGATAAAATAAACTTTCCCAGGATTTTCACAGAGGAGTCAACAAGGGATATCGGCCTATAACACCGGGGGTCCCCTCGCTGCCCCTTTTTAAAAATAGGAATAATAGATTTAGACCAGGAGGCCGGGAAGCCTACTGTACCCACAGCACAGAAGACATTAGCCAGGATTTTAGCCCAGAATTGAGGGTTACTTTTAAAGAGATCTGCGGGAACCCCGTCTGGACCCGGTGCTTTATTACTAGCAGTATCTCTTATTGCTTTCTCAATTTCTCCATCGTTAAACTCAATCGGGGTACTGGCATGATATAGGGAGGACCATGGGGTGTAGTCCACAGGCCCCCTGAGCTCATAAGTCACCTTGAAATGAGAAAGCCACTGAGCTTCTGTGATATTACAATCCTGAGTTTCTGTATCCTCCCCGAAAAAAATGGAGTGCTGATGATGGTCCAGAACCTAAAGCTATCCCTTAATACCTCCACAGACAATAAAGAGTTCGAGACTCTTCCTTTATCTCGTTTTTACGCCTGTGAAGGACTAGCTTATACTCCTTCCTCCACCAATCAAATCCCGATCCAGGGGTTGTTTTTTCAAGGCAAGGGAAAGTGCGCAATGGGCATGTGAGCATTTCTTATAGAACCACTTTGGGCCACATTTGGGTCTCATTTTGGTTTTAGTAGTTAGGTCAAGGCTTATCTGGCTACAGATGCCTTCAAAAGCTCTGAGTACCACATCCTTAGTACTTAGAGGGTCAATACAGATGGAAATGCCATCTGAGCAATTCTCCCACAGGCCCTTAAGGAATTTGTCAGGGGTTATATTGGCCCATCCTTCCCGGATCACACGGTAATACCTTAATGGGGCCCTGTTCCTACCACCCTCACCCAGAATGCCACAGCTAATATCCAAAATTAAAACAACCAGGTTATGGTCTCTCAAAGGGGATTCCTGAGCCTTATAAAAGTTAACTTTGTTCAATAACGTAGGGGACATGAAAATAAAATCTATAATAGAGTTACTAGCCTTAAATGTGGGACACCGATCCTCAGAGTTAACAAAGCTAGGTTGAAATAGATCAGCATCAGTTAAGAGCGCTATGGCATAATTAAAGCTATATGGGTTGTCAATTGCACAATGTAAATCACATAAATGTGTATTAAAATCGCCCATTAACAGGACATAATAGGGAAAAGTGGATTGCTTGGACTTATAATCCATAAGAAAATTATTCAGGGTACTTAAATGTTGATTTACATAATCGCACTCCCCCCGAATTATAAATATTCACTAATAAAAACTTTGGGTGAATGTGCTCACTAAGCTCCAGTATCAAACAATGTGGGGAGTCAATCTCAAGCCTTTTTACAGAGCCCCTTAGGTCCAAAGAGAGGAGAAACAGCAGGCCCCCTTTTGCTCTGCCCGCCGAGGCTGTACGTGCAGGTACAAAATACGAGCTAAAACCGTCCAACCAAAAATGTTCCTCCCTGTCCCTGGTCTCCTGGAGGGCAATTATATCATAGGTTTTTATATAAGATAACCAATTGAGGTCATCTCTTTTCGACCTTAGACCCGTAATATTCCAGCTCATATTACTACATTTAAGAGTATGGTCACCAGGACGATCTGCATTGCTCAGCCCAGTGGGACATGGGGCAGAAGTACAGTCCACAATGCCGATATTAATAACTTCAGATGTAGGGGTGCTAGCAAGCCCTGAGGACACCTCTAACTGTGAATTGATCTCAGAAAAAATAAGAGCAGGTTGACTAATAACTTCCTTTGATGTTAAGGCAGCTACTGAAGGCAGTCAATCACAGGCATCTAGGCCTGACAGGGGGGCAAATCTGTTGGCTAGATCCAGGTCCACAAATCTCCCTAATGGTCTATGAGGAGCGATCTGACCTCCCTCCCCAACAGAGAGGTATGGCCAGGTCTATAAAAAAACCCTGAAGGTAAAAGGGATATTTCCCCGCGAAGACACCCTTGCCTAAAACTCCCTCGATGCTCCAGTAAAAAACGAACAACCTGCTCATTATTAAAATTGACAATTACACAGTCACCCCCACCATCCTTCTTTGAGTGTCCAACCCACGGTGCCCATCTTGCCATTATTAGTTAGTTACAAATATCCCACCCCCCAGCCAGCTTCAATTGTGAGGTGAGTCAATGCATGGTCTTGGTCATTAACTGGTCAGTTGATTCCTGCTGACCATTAAGCAGGATCAGTAAATTTTTCGATACCACAACCAAAGGGGCAGCAGCTGTTGGAAGATGTAATACCCTGGGGCCGTCCTTCATAGAACTATGAGCCAAACCATTAAGCACAGAGCCAATATTACGACCAGACTGGCCAGTGGCCAGCATTAAATGAGTGCCTATACCAAGGGTAGAACAATTATGTGTGGTGTCACCTGCTAAACTACCCGAGGTCTATTGCCCACCTCCCTTGGGGAACTTGGGATTAACTTGGCGAATTCGCTAGAGCTGTTCACCTCCTCCACAACCTGTCACCCTATAGCATTCAACCCACAGCAGAGGATAGGCCTTCTCTGCCAGATCTACTTAAAGTTGGGGGCCTTGGATTAGATGAGGTAGTCGGCGGGTGGGATTCAGTAGGTACAAAATGGCACAATACATTTGATGAAGTTTCAGTTGCACGACCAATAGTTATCAATGAAACTTCAATAGTATGGACATTAGGCACAACCTGCGATTCAAAGTTAGTCAGTCTTTCTTCAATACAACCTAACCTATCAAGGATGGGTGAGAGCTGACTGGATTATGTCCCCCATTTTCAAACATAGGGCCTCATAGAGTCCCGGAGAAGCACCCATCGGATCCGGGATCACAGTAACAATGGTAGGTGTCATAGGCTCAGAGACAGCTCTTACGGGGGTGTTATAGTCAGTATCCCACTGTTCTTATTAATCTTCTGCATTTTAGCGCTTTTCTGCCTTTGCGGTCTCCCTCCTCTCTTCCTTTTTATTGATTGCTCCGGCTTGGTTACCATAGATTCCTTCGATTGGGCTTTGGGTATAGAAACAATCCTTGTAGCCGCACGTGTTTTGGCACCAGCAGATACACCCTTGCTCGCCTGATCATCAGTGGGTACAATATTTGAAACCTCCCCAATCGCCGATAAGTCCAGAGACGCATGTGAGCGCTGACTAACACCCTCAGATGAGCCACCAGAGTCAATTCTTGTGACCACACAGCGTTCAGGCGTATGCGCCGTAGGCAAACCACCCAAAGAGGATTGTTTCGATTGAAGGGCATCTAGGGATAGCCGGCGCTCGGTCAGAGCAATCTCGTGTGCAAGGACAGAGGTGGCCCTAATTAGAAATGGGTCTAAGGTCCCTGCAACACTTCCCCCTGTAGGTGCAAGTCTGGGATTTCCTTCGCGGGTATTCATCTCAGACTGGAGGTATTAAGCCACTCGAAACAAAGCCTATAAAATTAGTGTCCCTGAAAGGCAGGAATTGGAAAACAGTAAACAGACCGACCTGCCGGACCACTGAAGTATACGATGTTAAAGGGGGGGCCGGGCCTCTTCCGGTCTCCAACGGACCCGCGCGCGTCCCGCGAAGCGGGAGTAGTTAGGCGCTAAGTAGGTGGCAAGCGCGATCTGGCTCGGTTGCAGGCTGGCTCCTCTGGCCCCCTGGGACTCGTAGTTGCTCCTCAATCCCAGCAAAAACAGTCGAAGTGGCTTCCAGAGGAGCATAGAATAACCAGCAGCTCCAACCCTCTTCTATCCAGTCCCAGCCTCGCAGCGCGACGCAGCCGCTCCACTGTCCAGCCGAGTCTCAGTGTCCCACCACTCCTTCAGCCAACTGCACAGCAGGGTGTAGGCAGTCCCCCAGGATGTCGCCACGCATGTAACCCTATGCAGAGGAGGGCACACACAATACACCCCACAGTGAAGAAACCACACGTGGCGCCAGGCTGCAGGGGAAGGACATGCAGCACACGTGGTCACAGCAGCCAGTTCACTAGTAATGGCGGCACCTCACAGGTCTCCACGCTGTTTCTCCTGGAAATGGGCACTTGCCGCAGTGCGGCGAAAGCAAGGCAGTCAGTCCGGGCGTGCCCCCGCCTCGGGTAAAGGCCAGTTGCTAACAGCAGTCGGGGGAGAAAAAGCGGCGATCTAGCAGAGCGCCCCCAGGCATGATCACAGTGCTGGACCCAGTTCCTGGCCGTACAGCCCACTCGCGGCCCACACCGCAAATGGGCGATGGGCACTCACGCAGCTCCAGTTGCTCGATGCAGCACACACCAGTCCCGCTCACCTGCTGCGGGCTAACATATCATGAATTATGTAATATGTGACATCATCAGCAGTGCATTGCGGGGGCACGAGTTATAATTAACTGAACTAACTAGAACGGCTGATTTTTTCTGATTTTGTACAAGTGAAATGTCCAACTAACTATAAAGTCCCTGAAACTATGTTTTTTTCATTGAATTTTTAAGGTTTTATAAATGCTAATTCCTAACTATAAAGGGCCTGAAAACTATGGTTTTTTCAGTGAATTCCAAAGGTTTTATGAATGAGTACATGGGTACTGACTGAATAATTAGAGTACTGCAAGGAGAGTGCATGGTGAATTTATAAGTGCTTGGGAATATACCAAAAACAAGAGAAGAAAATACCTTAAGACAACACTCCACTGAACGTGCAATACACATTCAAATTCACACAGATGTCTATGATCATTCAAGTGTGGAAGTATATATGAATGTAGGGTCAGTGATTCCCTCTCACGTCCATGTTGCTTATGTAGTGGGACTTGAGTCACAGGGTGCAACATTATCGATTGCGCTCTGGGTGGCTCAGACACTACAACAGAGACACATTACTTACTTCCTTTTCCAGCCCAGGACGGAACCACGCCCAGACCCCTACGCTGGACTGGCATACGCCAGGTTAGCACACTCCGCTTACGCTTACAGGGGAAGGGGACGACAACGCTACATGTCCCAGGTCTTCCCTGTAGTGATCTGCTGATCACAGGTCTAGTTGTCAGCATGCCACAGCCACTCCCTCAGGGTTGGTTTATACCCACCGCACACTCATCCAGCACAGGCGTCACAGGACATGTGACATTGTCAATAAAAAGGGCCGGGCGAACATGCTTGAAGCCATTTCTACTCTCTATATGGGTGTGTTCATGTGGTTATTATTTATGCATGAGGGCCTAGGGACCTACAACATCACATTCCCCACTGCCGGAGGTGACATGATGGGGTCCGCACCACCATATTCAATTATAAAGGGCCTATGACGTGAGTTGCACAGAGCTGGTGGCAGCCGAGGCATCTTGTCCGACACGGGCCTCCCAGTAAGTGGTGATGACTTGAGCTGCACTGAGTTAGTGCCACCAGAGCTTAGCCGGTGTGCAGCCTGCGATGATGCGTAGGCCTTGAAACGCCATCCTGGCAATCAAGACCCTATTTGAATTGTGAGTTCAGCTGAACGTGTGTACACCAAGGGCAGCAGTCTGTACAAAGAAGACTCCTCTGCACAGTGCAGCAGGATGCGCTGGGGGCCTAGGCTGCGGAATTCAGCTGTTCCTGCGCAGTGTGGGTGAAGTGAAGCTGCAGGTGTATGAAGTTGAAACGAACTGTGATGCTTACAAGTATGATAAATCCTGCATAATGAGACCGTAACAGAATTTCGTGTGGTCCTAACCTTCCCTTTCTTTCCTACGAAGGTTACGACCACACAAACTTCTGTTACGCTCTTTTTGTGCAGGATTGATCAAACCTGTAAGCATTCCGTTTTTTCCAAGTGCAATACATTGTACCAGATTACGTTTATGACTATACTAACGCTTGACCATTGTCACCATTTATCCAACAGGTTTCTCAATCCGGACTTTCGGAATCTTGAATTGTATGAGGATTTCCAGGAGGATGTGCAGTTATTTGGATCCACAAAATGCCCTGATGATATTGTCACTCGTTGTTTGATGTTTTTGTGTTGTTAATTTATGTTTTTGTAATAAAGTACTGTTTTTACACTACTGTTGACTACTGTACTTCATGACCTGGCGCACACCCATTTCAGAAACTACATTCTTGGATCTGGAGAACAGAGGCGGAACGCAATGGCTGGGGTTGGTTAAGCAGGAAAAGTACAAATTAGGACGAGCGTGTGGTGCAGATACAAGGGTCCGCAGTTCCTTATATGGACATGCATTTGAAACATGTGTGAGGAAGTTTAATAGGGCTGGCTGTGAGACTCCTCCGACTCTGGCAGTTGTTGGTTTGAAGGTACCAGAGGCCAACAGGTGCAGCACAGCCACCAACTTTGTCTGCGGAGAGATGTTGGTTTGCCCACTGTGTTGGTACCGTCAGCCTGTGGGCAATGTGGCAGTGTGCTCCAACTTGAGGATGGGGCAATAATTCTTTCGCCACTTTTGCTGCGCTAAACTGTTGATAATTCGGCTATAAGTCCCCACTGTTGGGTTATAGGGTGGCTCTAAAACGAGCGCTTGTGTTTATTAGGAGTTTGTTGTAGCTACATGCGAATCACAATAAAAGATTTTTTTTTTTTTTAAAGTGAACAGACAAGAAAAGTGGGCAGGGTACCAACACCCTGACCCCCTATGCCTTCTCAGGGGATACCACAAGGACCTCCAGGGCAAAAACATTTTTTTTTTTAAAGCAACAAAAAAAAAAAAAAAGCAGCTGGGTGCGCAAATCCGGACCAAAAAATAAACAAGCATTGACATAGCCAATAAGTCTCACTTTTGGAACCTTTTAAGTGTTTAGCCAGAGCTATTGGGCTTGCCAATGGTTTTAAGCTATGTTGTAGAGCATTGTGGCAGCAGGTCAGAATGTTGAAAATATATAAAAAAGTGTTATTGTTATAAGCATTTTTGTTACCTTATATATACACAAGAAAACAGGAGAGTGGAGTTTGGGAAATAGCACTCAATTGCATTACGAGTAGTAGACGGACACTCGAGGATAATCAATAAATGCCAGATTCCGAGGGCAGACTGAGTTCCATTCTCAACCTGGTGCAAACTGCCAATATCATCAGTTTTCCAGCGATAGGTTCCGCAAAAAACATCGCCACGGAGGAGAGTGACAACTAACTCTAATAATATGCAGAGTAGCCGATCCCGTGCAAAAAAACGAAAACACCACTTCCCGATATTTTCAACAACCAGCCAATATTGCAATGCGATCCAAAAACAGGCGATAGGACTCATTAGCAGTAGGAATTTAACACCTGCCTTTTACTGGTGTAAAGCAGGAAGACTACCTACAGTACGAAAGGGAGCCAAGCCCAGAGCCACATCTGAAGACCAACACATGTCATAGAGCTACTGATCATGCAGCTTGGACACCCAAGAGGGCCACAACACCCACCGCCACCACCCCTAGGACCCCTTGAAGGAGGCAAGTCACCCATGAATAAGAATGCACACAGTGCCAAGTGTGGCGGTGATGTGCTGGACAGATCTCACTATGCAGAGCACAGACCTCTCCACGTGGACATATACTGCTGGTGCTTGTAGTGTTGTGCACAGTGGACGCAACCATGTTACCTCAGGCAGTGGGGAAAATCTTGGTCATTTAGCTGGGTCGTCCCCCTCTGTAAGCGTAAGCGGAGTGGGCTGGTCTGACGTACGCCGCTCCAGCGTAGGAGTGTGAATAAATAGCCCAGGGCTCTGGGTGTGGTTCACTAACCGGGAAGGCCAACGCTTAAGCCAGGGCGGCAGCCCTGACCCTGTCACTAGGCCGCCGCCATGACCGCCAGCCTCCTCGACGCAAGCCTCCAGCGGCACAGCAATGCGCAGTTATGTCTGTGCCAACTACTGCCTTCGATGT
This sequence comes from Lissotriton vulgaris, assembly GCF_964263255.1. Lineage (NCBI taxonomy): Eukaryota > Metazoa > Chordata > Amphibia > Caudata > Salamandridae > Lissotriton > Lissotriton vulgaris. The sequence continues at coordinate 164,079,315 of NC_141700.1, forward strand.
ACACTGCGGTCAGCAGGGGTCACAATTCAGATTGAGGCGCGATTGCAGGTGACGCAGTCCAGTAGGCAACAGACATTGCATCCATTTGACGCATCATCGCTGGCTGCACATACGCTGAGTGCGTCAGGTGCCACTAAATCTGTGCAGCTCAAGTCAACGCCACGTGACACTGGGCCCTTGCGGACCACTACCTCCAGCCTACACTGCGGACAACAGGGCTCGCAATTTAGATTGAGTCGTGATTGCACATGGCGCAGTCCAGTAGGCAACAGACATTGCTACCAGTGTGGCCCGCCCGGACCACGCATCATCACTGACTGCGTACATGCGGAGTACTTCATGTGCCACTAACTCCGTGCAGCTCAAGTCAAGACCACGTGGCTGTGTGCCCTTGCTGACCGGGGCCTCCGGCCTACACTGCGGTCGGCAGGGCTCACAATTCAAATTCAGTCGAGTCATTAATTGCAGAGTCCAGTAAGAAACCAACTAATGTCCCTGAAACCGGTGCTTTTTTCAGTGAATTTTTAAGTTTTTTCAATTCTAATTTTAAAAAGATAGTACTCAGAAGATCCAATATTTTGACAATGTATTCCATACTTATTTCATCTTTTGTTCCATACGCCTACACCATGGTCACAAGGGCTCACAATTCAATTTCAGTCTTGCTGGCTGCGCACACGCTGAGCTCTTCAGATCCTACCAACTCTGTGCATCACAACTCCTAGATCCTTTACGATTGACTTTGGTGCTGTAGATACCAGACGCACCAATGTCACCTCAGGCAGCAGGAACATCCACATTTTCTTCACATAAGCATGTTCATCTCTAGTGCCCCTACCTCAGTGCACCACAAGTCATAGACCCTTTACGACAGAATCTTTTGTGAGTGATTTCAGATCTGGAACCCCTACCTTAGTGCACCACAAGTCATGGCCCCTTTATGATTGAATCTCTGTGTGTAATCCGATGAGTACTGATGTAGTTGTTGCCAGCACCAACCATTCCCTGAGGGCTGGCTAACACTCAACCCCACACGCATCCAGCACAGGCTTCACTGGATATGTGACCCTGGTAATAAAAAGGGGCCAAGCACACATGCCGAAACCAGCTCCACTATCTAACTGTGTCCGTGTGTTCATGATGTATGCATGATGGCCCCGGGTCCTACCACATTACATTGTGCTGTGGACAGCGGACGCAACCATGTTACCTCTGGCAGTGGGGAAGACCTTGGTTATGTAGCTTTGTCAAACCCTGTAAGCATAAGCGGAGTGGGCAGAGCCGGCATACGCCAGTACAGAGTAGGGGTGTGCAGAATTTGCACAGGACTCTGGCCGTGGTTCAGTTCTGGACTCTAATAGTAAGTAACAAATGTGTGTATCTGTGTTTTAGTGTCGGCACCACCTGGCACACAATCGACAATGTTGCAATGTAGCATCCACTCGAAGGGCGGGCTCACACAAACAGAGAAATGAAGGAGCGCAAGACCGCTCGGGTCTTGGCTCATACATGCCAAGTGTTGTGTGCATCTGTATTGCCGCACCATCAGCCACATGCCTAGCCCTACTCACAGCGCGACTTCACCAGGCATGAACACTACATCTGTGTCCGCACTATCCTACCCATAGACCTACACTCACGTGGCTACCCACCTTCAATGGCCAACATCAGTGTGTCATGGTCAGGCTTGTGGACATGCACATAAAGCATGACAATGATGTGCCATAGGAGTGCAAGTGATACAACTGCGCAGCGCACACAAGTAAATAGACTCGGAGGGACGGAGGAGCAGCTGTGAGGCAACGCAACACAGTGATGCCGCACATTTGCCACATGCAAGTCATGACAAACATGAATCCCAAAATCGCACACATCCTACCCCACCCCCACCAAGGCACATCACACTGTCTGAATGCAAGCAGATGACAAACTAACATTAGGGTTGAAAGCTCCTTTGTCTGAACTATCAGGCGGGAGCACATCTATTGGTTACACATAATGACCCTTAGCAACTGACTTCTACCCACATTCTGCTTAATGCCAGTTTCCTTAGTAACAGTTCATGCAACATTCAACTAAACTAAACTGACAGGTCACAAGTTCACCATATTTTCAAATTCATCACACAGTGTTGCAAATGCACACAGCAGGTGTGCAAAATATGACCTTATCCTTTCTACTGTACCTTTCAAACATTTTTTATTAACCAATAAGAAACCTGTTTTTTAAAAGGAAGTAAAATACACCCTATTTTTGAATGTGCAAAGTTCTTAAACAGCCAATCAATTCTCTACTTTCTTGTCCACCATTTTAGAAACCTCCCATTCTACCAACTGATTACTTCAGCTGCAGACATCTTTTTATCACTTCCAGTCATCCCTTCAAGATGCTTTCAGTGTGGATTGTTGTGCACAGCTATGTTTTCTGATGGAAAAGGAATGCTGAACGCAGAGGTGTTGACAAAGCTAGCTTTGCAAAATTTAGACATTAAATGGATTAGACAGAGAGGATTAAAGTGGCATCAATTAATGCCTTTGGTTAAAATCTTTTTGCTTCTCCAACCCCCTGACCTCATGATTGTGCACTGTGGTGGCAATGACCTAGGCACATTGACTGGGGTAGGTCTGGAAATGCTAATGAAGGACACCTTTTCAGAAATGATGTTGCTTTTTCCCCTGTCTTCGTATACTCTAACATATGCCAAAGACAGAAATGGAACTGTCCAATCAATTTTGTCCTCAGATTGAGAAAGCTAGAAAAAAGTAAATAAAGCTGCTTCTGCTTACCTCAGAGACCATAGGCTGGGCTCCATCTATACCACAAATCTACGCTTCCATATGGATGGCATCTACAGAAGTGATGGAGTACACTTCACTGATCAAGGCAACAGAGTGTTTCTCAACAATCTGAAGCTCTGCACACCCACACCCACACCCACCCCCACCCCCACCCCCATTGGTCCAATTAATTTTGGGCTCAGATTGAGAAAGCTAGAAAAAAAGGTCAATAAAGCTGTTTCTGCTTACCTCAGAGACCATAGGTTGGGCTCCATCTATAACAACAATCTAAGCTTCCATATGGATGGCATCTACAGAAGTGATGGAGTACACTTAATTGATCAAGGCAACAGCGTGTTTCTCAACAACCTGAAGCTCTGCACCCCTAGCCCCACCCACTCCCAGACACACACCCTCCCAGACACACACCCACCCACACACACCCATGAAACTCCGGAAACTGCATAAGGGGATCGGTGCCATGAGGAGACAGCCCGGGGCCTGTCCACTCACCAGTGATTCACACCTCTCATATCAATGTTAATTGCGGTATTACCTGGATATTTTACTTTGTGTGTGCTATGTGCCACATTGTGTGGTTGTGCATAAAAATGCCAATAAAAAAGTTGGCAAAAAATGTAAACAAAACAAGTAACACCTCCTAGATCAGCCATAATTTAGAGACTGTCCCACAAATGCTTGGATTTCTTCATCCAAACATGTTATTGACTGCAACTGTGGTCAGACTCACAGTGGTAAAGAGCAAATAGCTGGTCTACACGGTTTTAAAAATCACCGGCAATTTGGTGTACATGGTAAACAAAAACAAAAACTGAAATGTACAAAAACGTACACGCGAAGCTCTCAAAAGAGACTTTCAGTGATGCAGATGGGACATATTTATGTTTGAAACAAAGAGACATAGCCACCATACCATGACCTCACCACCCCAAGTACACACTAGCCTTATCACCTTAGAAGTTTCTCTCCAAGTCATCCCATGCATGTACGCAGCACAAACCCACTCATGTACAGTGGATGCCATGTACTTCATCCAACCGTAAGCAGATCGAATATTCAGGGGAGACTTACCGTTCCCGCGCAGTGCAAGAGCAATTGGCGGCTGAAAGAAATGCTGTGCAGCTGCCGTACAAAAGTTTTCACATTTTGGAGAAAATCAGTTAAAGTAATTTACCCCAGAAGCGGATTAACAATACATTTCTTGAATATCTTGAATAGTAAAATGACCCTTAGGCCATCAGAAGACAAACATTTTATCATAGACTCAAAGGTCTTTTATCCCGCCACCACGATCATACAGGGCAGACATCTTGGAACTGCATTACCTCGCTCTTCAGTGGTTGAAGAGCGCAAATGAAATGAAAGTGCTCCGATACCTTTGTCGAGTTTGCGCTAAAAGTGCCCACATTTTTTTTTAAACCAGATCTGTCTGCAAGTATGTGCTGCCGCAGAAGGGTACCCACCACTGATGGTCATGTGACCCTTAATACAGCCGACAACCACGCTCAAAATGCACAGGAAGATTAGGTATAGGAAGGAGGAGAAAATAAATTAGAACAAGGACACTTGAAATGGTGCAGCCAGAAAGGGAGTATGTAAACATGCTTAAAAATAAATAAAAGTCCCACAAAGCGGATGAGAACAGTACTTGGGCCAAACTGACTAGAGAAACACACAGAGGAACAACAGGAAATAGTATGCAACAGTCGATAGTAACAGAGGAAAAGTAAGTGAGAAGCACATGAACCAATGAAAAGCAAGGGTGGGATGTAGCCCCTTTTAAGATTTATATTGAGTACAATAGAGTTCACAAACAACACAAGCGCTGTGCAGGCAAAACCTGAAAAAGAAGCCTAGTTTCTTAAATGAATCACAGCTGCACAGACCATTGGTCCCAGAGAATGCCTCTACACCTCTTGAATGGTAATTTTAGAGCAGAAACATGTCAACCCATTTATAAGGTCAGGAATGAGCCCCCTCCCTGCTTCATTCAATTGTTTTAAACCATGTCCCTGGTAGAGAGAATAAAAAAAAGTATCTTCAAGATCTTCAAGGTTCTCGCAACTGTCAAGAAATAGCCACTTAGGGATTGCAAGTGTCCACAGCCTGAGTTTGTCAGTTATGTTATGTTATTCTAAACTTTTTAAGCGCACGGGCACCCAGGGGTTTCATGGCACTCAGTGTTGCCAAGAGTGGAGGTTAGTAGACCAGATTACAACCGGTACCCGACAGGTGGATATTTTTGGCTCTTAGATGACCCCTATTTCTTTTAGTATCATTATGATTTTTATTTCACTAATGCAACTCACAGCAGAGTGACTCTAATAGGCCCGGACAAATGCCCCTTAACCTCTTGAAGGGTCATTTCAAGCAGATACGTGGTAACCCATTGATATAATCAGGGATGAGACCCTACCTGAGCGCCAAGAAACCGTTGGTGTAAGTGCGCGGTACAAATATTTTTAACGTAACGTAACGTACCTGCTTCATTTCACTATTTTTAATCCTGTACCTGGCAGACAGAATAAAGTTGGAGGGTCTGATCCGGCGATAGTTTTATTCTTCATCCAACTGTGCTCTTTGAACTCTGCTTAGCTCACCCACATCACAGACTATCATAGGTCAATTTGAACATCCTAGAGCTACTCCTACCTCAGGAGTTGTAACCCACACCTCAACAAGTCGTTTTGGTGTGAGGAGAACCTCCATGATGAGACATGGCACCTAAGGGTGCTAAAGAAAGTTTACTACTCTTTATCAGCAACAGTGATTTGCAGTAAGTCTCTCTACATTCAAACCAGTTTCTAGTTGCTAAGGCTCAGGCACATTGTTGTGATATATATATATTTTTTTACCAAATTCTTATCTTGTAATACATTTCCTACAGGTGAAACGTCTGCTGATGGTCTCAGGAAAGGAGTATAGAGTGAATTCAACCGATATAGTTCAGGTGGATTCCCAGTCCAGACAACAGACCATAAAACTGAATTCCGCCGCATTTGGGAACAAATCTATATATTTAAGTATGCCCGATCAAAACATAGCCACAAGGTTCACATGCTCACTGCGAACTCGTTCTTCCATAAAGAAAGAGTGACACATAAGAAAAATACCCAAACTTAAATCCTTGATGATGTGCAAGCCCAAGTTGAAGAAACTGAGTTACGGATCTTTATCCTTACTACACTAAAATGATGGGTACAACGTACAAAATTCTTCCAAAACAGGCTGAGATAGCTAGAAGTGAAAAGTTTTTAAGGGTCAAAACATAATATGAAAAACACCAAAAGCTACAGGGGGCAAGTGCTTTCACTCTCTGGGAGGACCTTATGAAGCAGACCATTACAATGGGCCGCTTTTTAGGTTTCTTTCATAGGTGGTGTCACTTCATCCTCAGCCCAATAGACAGAGGTTCATCATGGGAGGTCACAAAAATACGGATATCTGCAGTGATAAATATTGGTTAATTTAACATGAAAAGGGCTCCTCAAAGGGTCATTGCTCAGATCCCCCCACTGGAAGGGATGGAGACCCGGAACTAACTTCCTGATCTATAGATTGCTAAACGGAGAGTATACTGCTCTTTTAACTTCTTTTTTTTGGAGCACCAAGTGCCAAGGAATTAGATTCTAGGCAAGGCATCAATAAACAAGAACAGAGAAATAAAACAAACAGAAGTTACCACAACCATACAATAAACTGGAAATGAAAAAAGGCTGAAATGACAAAGCTGGGTAGCAGCACAGCATTCAAAATGAAAGATCTTGGCTTGTCGAAAGACAAACAAGAACTGGTATAGCCAATAGTCCTTACCCTTTGGGCCGATTGGCTGTGCAAGTGTAGTTTGCTTACGCCCTTTATCACTGACAAAAAGCAAAATTATGTTTGCCTATGTTGACAGCTTCAGCAAATAAAAAAAAGAGGTGCAAGACAATGGCTGTTGCTATGCCCACAGAATGAAGCAAGTGTCATTTAGCGATCAAGATGATAGACACAGGCGTGGAGGCAAAACAAGTGGCAGGAGAAGAGGGAAACAGCACACAAAGGAAGGAGCAACACAGGTGAACAGAGAGAAGCATACAAGAAAGATAGCAGCAAGGAGCACAAGGGAGTTTTGGGGGTGATAGTACACAAGAGAGAGTAACAAGAAGTGAGGGACAGGTTTGATAGGGAAGAAAGACATGACAGGGAGCGCTGGAAAACACAAAAATAGTGGAAGAATACAAAGTCAGCTAATCAAAAGACCAGTGAATAGGCTATGTTGCAAGTCAGGGATAAACACAAGAAGAGGAAGGTAAGCAATCAAATAAAAAGCAAATCGAAGTGACAGTAAGGCCAACCAATGGTAAGCAATGGGTGGTTTGGAAGGCTACTGTAAGTTCACAATAAATCATTCACAACCAGACAGCTTGCACTGTCTGGTACACGAGACCCATGAAGGGGGAATGTGGCATAAACAGAAAATAAAGTAGAAGAGAAGCCAGCTAATAGGAGACCTTCAGTTAAGGAAAATTGAGTTAATCATTAGGTCCATGTTTGCTATTTATGCAATAATTTAAACAGGTTATGCTTAAACCTGATGAGATGCAGAATAAAGTCACTAGGGAGATAGTTCCATAATTTCAGTATTGACACTTGCACCGATTTGCTACCAAATCATGAGGATTACCATTTACAGGTAAATAAGTTTGCATTTAGTGCTGGAGGAAAGGGTGTAGCAGGTTGGTGAAATTGGAAAAGGTCTGTTAAACAGGTGGTGTAATTTGCACTGGTTGCGCTACAAATTAATCAAAGGACTCAGAATTGCATCTAGTGATTGATGGTTAGCCAGGAAAGCTATTCTCTGAAGGAAGGAACATGATTGATCTACCTCAATCTAAAGATGATGTGTATTTGAGCCATTTGGAAGTTTTCGGATAGCCTTGCTGAGGAGATGTAGATATAAAACCATACAGTATTGGAGATTTGGACAACTGCTCAAGCTAGTATTTATGGTGATGGATAATTTGAAGACCTAACCGCATGAATGTCAACAAGCATCCAGTAGAATTAGGCGATTATTTATGATCAGGTCCTCTATATTCTCACTATTTAAGCAGAGAATGTCATGGTTCATCCCCTGTTTTATTGACAATAGAAATATCAACAGTGAGCATATTTTGTAGTTGTTATGTAGGTCAAATACAAACTCTGTGTTGTCTGGATACATCCAAGAATGAAGCTCCTTCTCATTGATAAGATAGAATGGGGAAGCATAGAAAGATTGACAAGTGGAGTTATTAAGGAACTGCCCTAAGGCTGAAGTGAGCACAATGGCATTTTAAATTCCAGAACTCCCAGAAACCTCTGTAAACAATGTATTTTACTCCTGATGGAAACTATGCCCTTGTGAGAAGAAAAGGCCCAGCCCTAGCATCAAGGACAGTACAGATGTGTCGAGTAGCAGCTGCTATGAGCCACTTTTTACTAATTTGCTGAGAAGGAAAGCAATTTTCGAGAAAGTTGACTTGATAATATTCATGTGGTTTAAAGTCTATGGTGGTCACGACCGGTCTGGCAATTTTGGGGATGGGTTCGGAGAGAAGCCATGTGTGGTAGAGGCTTGCGGCATGCATTTCTAGTCCCTCGCTCATGGCCTGACTATCTCTCTCAAAAGTCCTCATATTTCCCATTTCTATCTTGTTTGATAAGTGGAAAACTGAAAGAGCAAAAAAGGGGTTGAAGCGCTCTGCACGGACAGTCTTAATACTACTTGTAACACCAAATTTGTAAAATATCAATAATAGAAAAAAGCAATACTGAAAACGATCCAAGAAATTAATGTATACGCTAAATAAAAGTAAAATATCCAACACCTGGAAAATGTGGTTGCCACTAGTAAAAAGTTACAAGATGCTAACACATCACAATATATATATATGTTAACCTATGTCTGAAAACACACAGGCATTGGCAAAAGGTTAAATGATTCCCGTCACACTTTAAAAAAGGAAAGACAAATGGAGCCAACAGAAACTATTTCAACTGCTAGACTCCTGCCAGGATAACAGACTTCCAGCACTAAATGGATGTTCATCTTCCCGCACTCTCCACAGGGCTTGAACCCGGTTTTCTTCTAAGACATCTCGACAGGAATCAAGAAAACACTGGAAACAACCAACAGTAACAGAGTAACAAACTAGCTACTGAGGATCCCTAGAAAACCGTTAGCGTCGACGATGTGGAAAAAAGGGAACTGATGTCATCACGCCGACGGAGTTCTATTATGGAGTCCGTGACAACAGCAGAGCCGCGAGCGATGCCGTGCTTCTGTGACGTCGTCCACGTCGGCGTGAAGAGCTACAAAAGAATTTCCGAATGTTGCTGACGCAGGGGATATTCACAAGGTGAGGAATCCACTGGCAGATGTATCTATCAGAATGGCTGTTCTGATCTAAAATGAGACAAACTCCCAACAAAGTAATTTAGAAGGTTGACCCAAATTCTCTTCTTTTGTATAAATCTTTTTATTGACATCTATTATTTTTAACAGCACAGTACAATAATAGTCAAATAGCCACAAATGCCAGGCAAGGACACCACAGCAAGACATATGGCACAGTATTAGCATTGATAGCAAGAGTGTACTGTGTCAGACATGGTGTAGTAAGGTTATCCACAATGTCAGAACACTTGAGAGGAAGTATAAGAGAATGTATAATCAAGCGCTGCATATTGTGATGCTATACTATGCGTGATGTTGAGTAGCACTGAACGATGGATGAAGGCTACAACATAATGAGCAGAAAATAACTTGACTAAGGGAAAAGGGTAACCGCCAGTGACCCAAGGCTCTGAAATGTAACAATGGCTAAATAAATGCTTGTGAAGCGTATGAAGATACTGTGTTACGACTGAGGATGTGAGGGAGCCCTTATTATGGTGACACATCAACAGGAGTGGAGAGCCCTCTTCGCGCTGAGGCGACCTCTGCCTCCTCCTACATGATCCAAATTCTCTTGTTAATGTGTATTGTCTATGGGCTTTTCCAAAATATAAATTTTTGTCAAACACATTTTATTGAGTTTTCAGGTTACATATACCTCGACAATCGGGACTTCGCACCGCAGTACATACACAACCCTCAAACAGCACAGTCCGGATATCTTTAAATCAAAAACCACACAAAAGTTATTACCAGCATGGTTTAAGAACAGAACACAACAGCAGTACGTTATCCCAGTCATTTTGAAGTCAGTGATCTTAGTCCACTGTCAACACCAATATGCAAACATAGCGCCACCTAACTCCAACCCTCCCTCCAATCTGCATGCCTTGAGCGGCCCAACCACCCAAAATAGTATGTGCACTATCTTGCGCTAGTGGTCCCAATCAGTCTTTTGTGCTGGTTTCATTTTGCCATAAATTCCTGCTTCCCCGTGCCTACATCATCTCCGGGAAAGACTGCTTATTCACTGTTTATACCCTACATCTAAGGGGTAAGCATCTCCTCCCCAGGGGCATCAAGGTCTGAGCTCTGTAATTCATCGACTAATGACTCCCGGGTCCTAGCAATACACTTAGTATCTCAAAGCTTCATCTCACTGTAATAGCTCCTCAAACCTTATTTCCCTCCTCCACACTGCCACTCTATTTCCCCTTGGATGCTTCCAATTTTTATTAATTTCTCACTTGGCAAGGATAAATGCCAGACCCAGGAACTGGTTTGTTATTTTAGCTTTAGCCATATGTGGCAAACAGCTCAATAGACATGACCCTGAAGCATATGGTATTTCCTGCTCTGTAACCTCAGCCATCGTGTCTGTAATGCTCCTCCAGTAATCTTCCAATATCATGCAATTCCAAAACAAGTGGATAAACTATGCCCCCACATCCCCACAACCTCGGCATTTGGCACTCTCCCTCAATCACAAAGTATCTATTAAGTCTCCCAGGGTGTGAGATAAGCCCTGTACAAAACAGAGAAATTAATACGTTTATAACGGGCATTCCTGGACACCTTGGGCACGCATTTCAGTATATGTTCCCAGTCCTCTTCCCAAATTGAAACCCCTGAATCACCCTCTCATTGGGCTTTTAGGGTATTTAAGGGAAGCATTATGTCCCCCTGTAATTTCCTACACAGGCAACTAACCACTTTGAAGGTTTAAGAAGAAGTAACCAAGTACTGACAGCCATTGGGTGAGGTGGCTATGCCAAACCCTGTCCCCAGGGCCTACGGCTGGACGCTGTCACTGCTCCATGCAGGAGGAGGTGACTCTGGGGTAGATTATATTGCAAACGTAACTCCTCAAATGGGGGAAGTGCCTCAGCCTCAAACAGGGCTCCACGGGTCATCGCCTCCGCTACAACCCAATCCATCAATCTTAGCCAATGCGGAAGCTCTTCTTCTAGAAAGCTCAGTGGAATACCAGAGGAATATAGCACTTCCACCCGAGCCCTCCGCATCCTTATGATCCATCACCTGCATAACAACCTAATCTCCGTGGTGTCCTCGATGACGGGACAGTGAAATCAGAGAAGCATTTTAGCGAGTGTTAGAAATTGGATTTGTCGGCTAGGGCATGTGCCAAAGTCGAGCAGAAACCACCACTCTAGTCAGGATAAGGGATTTCTACTCCTAAAATAACCTCTGCTCAGGCCCTTGGTAGCTTGGCACGAGCAGTCAGGCTTCTTAGAGGCAGTGTGTAAAGCATTTGCACATAACGAACAGTAATACAGTGTAAGCACTACAAAAGGACTCCACAACAGTTTAGAAAAATATCCAATATTTTTATATACTTAAGACAAGACCAAAAATAATAAAAATCCACAATACAGTACTTAAAAATCTTTGGTTGTCAAAATATGCTTGAACAATAGTTCCTTGATGTCGACAGCTCCGTCCGGGGCTATCACGGCGTCGTGAGGAAATAAATTTAAACAGTTCTGCCTGACCGCGGCATGACGGGCCAGCTACGGTGTCGGGAAGACTCTCAAACAGTACCTTTTAGAAATGCAGGGCGTCAGCGACCTCTCGTTGAGCTTCTGAAAGCACGGTGTCCGCAGGCGTCGGTTCCAGAGGTCGGTGCAGGAGTCGTCGGGCCCTCAAAGTCGCACGCATTGCAGATCGAGCTCCTCTCTGTGTAAGTCAGGAGCGTCGGCAGGCGTCTGGTACTGCGGAGCGAAATGTTGCGGTGCCCTCAGGTTGCGGTGCGAGCAGCGGCTCAGTGGCAGCATCAGATGGCGTCGTCGGTGAGGTCAGGGTCACGGTGAGAAGTGAATGCAGTGCTGGCAGGACACTGTGCAAGCAGCAACGGCGGCGTTGCTGAAGCACTGTCGATACCGCCGGCGTCAATAGGCCAAGGCTGCAGTGCGGGATGAGGGTGGTGCCCTCGAACCACGTGGCGTGGAGCGGCGTCGTCGGGGATACCAAGGCGTCGCCGTGAAGTGAGGCGGTGCGAAGTGCGGTGCCCACAAATCACGGTGTGAGCAGCAGCTCGACGGCAGCGTCGGTGAGACCAGGGTCGCGGTGCAGCGTTTCGGAGGTGCCCTCTGCAGTGCCTTCAGGACATGAAGTTGGCAGCGGCGTCGCAGACGTAGTCTGGTTGCTTTTCTTCTGTTGCAGCACAAAACACACAGTCCCCAGGGCTGAGGGCAGAAGAGCTTGAAGTCTTTACTGTTCCTGAGATTTCTCGAACATGGGGCAAGCTCTACCTCAAGCCCTTGGAGAAACTCACAAAGTAGATTGCAGAAAGTTCAGTCTAGTCCTTTCACTACCCAAGACAGAAGGAGCCACTGCAGGCCAACACAGCAAAGCACACAGCAAAGTGGTAGTTCCTCCCAACAGCTTCTCTGGCTCTTCTTCAAAAGAGTTCTAATGTTCAGGGGGTCTGGGCCCCAATATTTATATCCCAAAATCCTCTGATCTCTTAGGCAGAGAGTGTCTGTATCCAGCCAGAACCAGTTCTGCCTTCTCTGGTGTGTCTTCCTGGCAGGAGGTGCAGACGGCATGGTAAGAGGAAGACCAGGTCATTTGAGGTGCAAGGAAATCTCCTTCCCCTTCCCCAATTGCAGCCCAGGCCTATTCAGGCCTGACCCACCTAGACTATCTGGAGCCACTCCTGCTCCCCAGCCTTCTGTCATCCAAAACCCAGGCAGGCAATCCACATTCCAGCAGAGTTACACGGGATGACTGAGCAAGAAAATACCTACTTTCTAAAAGTGGTATTTCAAACACAGAATGTAAAAAACACCTTCACGAAAAGATGCATCTTTAGATTCTAAGTTCAAGCATACTAAACTTTATTTTCCTACCTAATTCCCGAGCCAGTTATGTTTATAAGATGTTATAAACAAACACCGCATTCTCTCCTATGGGGAACAGGTAACCTTGCAATGGCGAAAAACAAAATTGGCAGTAATTCGCTATCAGGACATGCCACACAAACCAGGGCATGCCCTACCTTTCACATACACTGCACACGGCCCACAGGGGTACCTTGGGCCTACCTAAGGGGTGGCTGACCTGTAAGAAAAGGAAAAGTGAGGGACTGGCAAGTGGGTGCACTGGCCAAGTCGACAAGGCAGTTACAAACTGTGCGCAGACTCCGCAATGGCGGGTCTGAGTTACCTTTTCAGGGCTACTCACGTGGGTGGCACAATCAGTGCTGCAGACCCACTAGTAGCATTTGTCACAGGCCCTGGCACACTCAGTGCACTTTACTAGGGACTAACAAGTAAGTCAAATATCCAATCATGGAAACACCAATCCATAACACAATTTACCACAGGAGCTCTTGCACTTTACCACTGATCAGCAGTGAGAAAAGTGCGCAGACACACTACGCCAGCAAACACAGAGTCAAAACCGGGAAGTCAAAGCACAAACTCAGGGGAAACATGCCAAAAGATGCCAAGTCTAACAGCAAGTTTATGAATATCAGGGACAAAAGGACCCACCTGCTTGCCAGGCATGAGCCTGCCTACTGTCCACTGCATAAGCAATTGCAGCTGGCCTGCTAAATAATAGGTTTTGAAGTCATGAATAGCCAATTCACCGTCCGCAGTCGGTCTTTTAAGTGTACTCGGTCCCACCCTCCGACGGTCTGAGCCCCATGTAAAACCTGTAACGAGCAGGTCAAGTCCGCCAAAAACGCATGTGGGATTCACAGCAGTAGTACCACAAAAGAAATATAGCAATACAGGAAGAGCCACTGAGAGGGGCAGCTTCTTCCAGAACTCCATCTCCCCTCCTTCCCTATGCCTCCAGAGGTGCCCTGGATGCCAATGAGGGGAACAAAAATTAGTTTTGCGAATTGACCTGAAGTCTAGACAGGTAGCCAAAGTGGCCCAGGAACTCTCAGCCCTTGCTAACGCTCCTCTACAGCATGACGCAATAACAGGCCACCAGCATACAAATGCAATGTGGTGTACCTGTGTTCCCACCACTATACCGCTGTATGCATCTCCTGCCCTGGGATAGCAAACCAGCGGCTCCATAGCCAGATCAAAGAGAGGAGGCAACAGATGGCAACCCTGCCATGTACCCTGTCCCACTCTATAGCATTCTGATATAATTCGACCCATTTAAACCTGGTCCACTGTTTCAAAATATTCATTATCATCAATTCCCAATTTACTGTGGGAATTCTATTCCCTAAAATCATCACAAATAATTTAACTATGTAACAATGCACATAAAATCATGCCATTCATAATACTATTAATTGGTTTATTGTCCATTGCCAAATCCTACAAGATCCTGGTTTTGACTGACAGTACAGTACAACTCTTGATTAGAACGACAGACCCATAAGCGTTTGACATCCTCTAACATTACGAGGTCTGAATATTGGGAAACGGTTATCCCTTAGCTAGATACTTAGTGAAACGCAAGCAGCGACATATTTTCTCGAATCCTTCACAGATGTATCAAATGTTGGAAGACAATAAAAACCACTAGTTTATAAAGTACAAATTTACAAGGAAAGAGAAATTATTTCATTTTCTGGTCCCTGCTGATATGATGATGGAGAACAACGATTCTTTAAACAATCCGGAATAAGAAGGACACAAAAAAGAAAAAAAAACAATCAGATGGAATACAGTTCCTTCTTAATTGGAAACAAAAAAAGCAACAGATACAGGTCTCGCTCTATGTCCAGTCATCCAAATAATATACTTTTCTAAGTTCCATTATGCTTTTATCATCACAAAATGGTTTGAGGGAGGTTTATAATGTAACAATAGCTGAAATCTAAACTCCCAGCAATATTCTTCTTTAATCTAGACAATATCTTTTTTGTTAAAAAAAATGACTGAGTCAAAAATCTAATTTTCCCTCCGCATCTAGGAAAGAAACAAAGTCTTTATTTTAACCCCTTCCACGCGGGTCTAATTCCCCCACGGTGCGGGTGGCCGCGTGCGGCGCTGCGGTACTCATGACGAGTCCAGCTCGTCATGCTGCACAGTGGAGCTGTGCTCATGACGAGCTGGACTCGTCATGACTACGCCCACT
The DNA here is from genome assembly GCF_964263255.1 of Lissotriton vulgaris. Taxonomy (NCBI): domain Eukaryota; kingdom Metazoa; phylum Chordata; class Amphibia; order Caudata; family Salamandridae; genus Lissotriton; species Lissotriton vulgaris. The sequence goes on from NC_141700.1 coordinate 164,094,612, forward strand.
CATATAGAACGCCCGCACAGGCGGGGAATTAGCCGCGCGAGGGAGGGCCAGGGCAGTCAGGACGAGCTCAGCTCGTCATGAGCACAGCTCCACTGTGCCTCATGACGAGCTGAGCTCGTCATAAGCATGGAAGGGGTTAACACCTTGGCTGCTAGGGAGTTTTCCCCTCCTGTGCTAAGATGCTTGAGTACTATAGTTTCATGACCAGGTCAACTCGTCATAAGCACAGCGCAGGTAACACCCATGACGAGTTGACCTTGTCATGAGAATGGAAGGGGTTAATAACGTGAATGTCATCATAGAATTGCACAATGAGTCATCCAACTTAATCAAGGTACAGACGCTCTCGATACAAAGTCGAAGCCCCCCTTGACAGGCACAATTGGGTATTGGGTACTGTTAGACCAATATGAAGGGGCATATATATTTTCTATAGATGAAGAGCCGGCTGGCCTTAGCTTTGATATCAAGTCTAACACCTCTAGGAATACTGTTGCTTTCAGGTTGCACCAAAATGTCCTGATATAGACCTGACATTAAGGTTTTATTTTGCCTTTAGTTATCCTGGGTTGAAACGTTGACATCATTTTTGTATAGCCTGTACTGATCTTGCTACCCACAGAGTGACAGTATCGAATTGTACACTGTACATGTAACTTAGGAATGAATAATGATTTAACCTAAAAGGTGTCAGACGAGCGTGGACATCATTAGTTTATAATCTTAATTTATTTGAATTATATTGCTCCTTTTTATCCTCCTACACTAAAGCACTTCTTTCCTGCACTGGCATTCCACACTATAGGGTGTCCTCTGTATAATAATTTGTCTTGTGATTGTTGTGCACTCATCCTTTTGTTGAGTAATGTTTTGTCCCCCTGTCCTTTGAATTGGGGCCGTTTGACTACCAATATGGAGTCAAGATAGGCTAATAGTATTGCCATATCTGTAAAATTTCCCCAATTTTTTCTGTATCATATTGTACCCAGGTACTACAGTACAAGGTTAACCCCATAGGTATGTAATGGGGAGGAACATAACAAGCTCAGCACAAACTACTGCACTTTCCCATTAGACTGACATTAAGTAATCAACATGCATTGCCATGCTACAATTACTCGTACCCATGCAACAGTGATATAGGCTATGAGGGGACTATTTTGTACTGTATAGACTTTCATCCCCTCTTTTCCCTGGCCTCAGGTATTGTAAGAGGGAGTCCCCTTTTTGTGCTAGTACTAAGAAGCAAGCATTTACAAATGAGAATGACAAGCCAATGAAACAGCGGAAACTGTTTTTGCGACCCTTGTTTTTAAAATATGGTATAACTGAGCGCCTCTTAGCAATTTACCTACTTACCGACATGCCAAATCTTGATATAGCAATCGCCATGGCAAAATGTATGAAGGCGGTAAAAAGGACTCTGTTGGATCCAAATATAGTTGGATAGAAATTGGCATGAAGTAATAGTAGGTCACGCACTAGAAAATTGTGTCTAGGGTGGAACGCTATCCCTAAGTTAAAGCTTCACTGTATTGCTGATTACAATATTGGGTGTAGTGCTGTATGAAAAATGGTCTCTTTTAAAGTATTTGTGGAATTTTTTATACATGTTTTAAACTATGTATTGTAATATGTATTTTGTTTGGAGACCAATGGTCTAATAAACATACTTTTACTACTACTACTACAATGAAAAATATGGGCGGAGAGTGGGAAGAGCTTCAAACTCCGTACTAGAATACAGCATGCCTCGCAGAACAGCGCATGCGCTGCCCAGGTTTGACCTACAAAAAGGTGCGATTTGTAAGCAGAAGGCATGGAGGAGATAAATAACTGAAGATAGTGGCCTTTTCGTCTAAAAATGAGCCCCAGACACTTTCCAAGGGAGGAGGAAGGATCCACCCAAAAAGCTAGTAGAAAAACAGTGCTATTAAAATACACCTTGGAGCTAAAAAAAAAAAAAGGAAAATCCAATTGCGGAAAGAGACTGAACCCACTGTATCTGCACACACAGGAAAGTATCATCTGGTGTCTGACTTGTCCTACTGTCAAGCGTCTCAAAAATATGGTAATGGAATATCTCCTGAAATAGGGATATTAAAACGATCAGGTCAATCAAGGCTCTGACCAGAAGTTAGTTCAGTCTGCACAATTGGAAAACTTTTACAATCTGGGAAGAGAGAAATGGTGTGGGGCTCTGTAGTATAGGATCCACAGCAGACCAATGGATGACAAAGCTTAACCAAGATTTTGTTTTGGGTACAGTCTCAAAACCTGAGACAGGACCCATGGGGGTAACTCATTTTGACACTATGCCTAGAAATAAAATTAGGAGGTCCAATAGAAGAGGAGTAAATTGGAGAATCTGTAGGTGCTCACCATTCATTTCACTCAGACTACACATATAAAACAGCAACAATCAACTTATGATAAATCAGGACAAGACTAAGATCCTGATCTTTGACCGCTACAGGAGCAAGAAGCATTTAACATGGTGCATTGGGAGCAAAATTATTAAATCAGCCAGGAATTACAACTATCTGGGTGTATGGTTTACAGAGAACGCAAAAACCTACCGCCTACATAGTCTCCCTGAAAAAGGAAGGGGCAGCTATTATATACAGTCTCAATTGTCTCAAGACGAAACTAAAATGTGCCACTGAAGCACTAATACTTAAAGTTATGAAGGCGACCCTCCTCCCTGTGCTGCAATATGGTCATTAGGCATTTCCCGGGGCCTGTGCTTCTAATCTAGAGCAAGCACAGTGCAAAAGAAATATTTCAACTGCCTCGCCACATCTGTAGGACAAGACTCCAAGTGTATTTTGTCGAGACAAACCAGAGCCTGCCAGTCCGATATATTTAAATATTACATTTGCGTCCTGAAAGCATCGGTCAACGCACTCAAAGCCTGCCTAAAAGGCACATTCAAGACAATAAGTAATCCCTGGCAGCAACAAATACAAAAAGCCATTGCCTCTTCCCAAATTGTAGCATCTGCGTTAAAATCATACACGTCTCCTACACAGCCTGAAAAAGCGTAGTCAATAGGCAACTGAAATGAATCGTGGCTGCACCCCCTATGCTGTTGTCTCATGCTGGATGTCTTCAGGATGTTCCTGGTGTAACCAACCTGCCTGACTCCTGCAGTTCGTACCTGTCTGGAGGCTTCATCATTATGTCTCATCCAAACTCATGTAAGAACTTGATCGAGGTGCAGGAAATATGTCAAGGAACTCAGAGCTCAATGTCAACCGCAAACTACTGAGCCCCGGCACATTATCTCTCACCCAGAAGCTGATACCGGACTACTGCACTCAGAAATCCTGAATTGTGATAATGGTGTAGCGAATGGGGTCCTTGGGCAAACCATAACCCCGCCACCGCCAGAGCCAGCCTACACGAAGGGGTCCTTGGGCAAACCATAACCCCGCCACCGCCAGAGCCAGCCTACACGAAGGGATGAAAGACGTCGCCGAGTGGATGAAGAACAGCCGGCTGAAACTGAACTACGGCAAGATGAAAGTCCTCATCCTGGGATCATCGCCCTCCTCCTGGGACGACTCATGGTGGCCCCCTGCCCTGGGCACCACCCCCAAGCCAACGGACCACGCACGAAACCTGGGCTTCATCCAGGACTCCTCCCTCTCGATGACCAGACAAGTCAACGCCTTAACGTCATCGTACTTTAACACCCTGCGCATGCTCCGTAAGATCTTCCGATGGATCCCCACCGAAACCAGGAAGACAGTCACCCAGGCACTCGTCACCAGCCGTCAGGACTACAGGAACCGGGAACCACTGCCAAACTACAGAAAAGACTCCAGCGCATACAGAACGCCTCCGCACGACTCATCCTGGACATCCCTCGCCACAGCCACATCTCGACCCACCTGAGAGACCTGCACTGGCTCCCCGTCAACAAGAGGATCACGTTCAGACTACTCACCCATGCACACAAGGCTCTCCACGACATGGGCCTGAAGTACCTCAACAACCGCCTCACTTTCTACACACCCACCCGCCAGCTACGATCGGCCAGCCTCGCCACCGTACCACACATTCGCAGACCCACCGCTGGAGGAAGATCCTTCTCCTACCTGGCGGCTAAGACATGGAACTCCCTCCCCATCCACTTACGGCTGACCTAGGACCACCTCCCCTTCAGGAAACAACTCAAGACCTGGCTTTTCGAGCAGTAACGGACCCCTCCCCCCAGCGCCTTGAGACCCCACGGGTGAGTAGCGCGCTATACAAAGTGCTGAATGATTGATTGATTGATAGTAACGAGGTGTGTGTGGGGGATGGGGGAAATCATCAGCCTGACTTTCTATTTGAATAGTTACAGCATAAAACAACGGTCTTATTACTTCACCATACTAATGGTCCCCTCCACCTGTCCTCACTCGATCAAACTACTTTGGTCTGGGTCGATTAGTTGTTAATTATAGCTTTTAACCACCCTTTTACTCCTGTGCCTTTTGTGTCCAGAGATACCTTTTTTTCTGAGGGAGAGGAAACTTAGATATTGCATGCCAGTCTATTTCCTGCAGTTACACTTGGGTACCAGTCCTCGCATAAACCAGCTCTCTGCGCTATACAAAGTACTTTGTCCTATTAATCGGCTGGGGGATTCACTAAAGGCCCTTTAGAACTCAAAACCCAAAGGTTTCTAGTGGCCACAATTAAGGAGACCGCTTAAAGCGTACCATCTTCATGCTCTGTACACAGGAATGTGGTGAGTGGAAGGGTCTTGTCCAGGGATCTCCAAATAGTAGCTTGTGAGCTACTGTAGCTCTCCAGCTATCTCAGAATAGCTCACCAGCGTCCAGTCCAGCTTGTTAAATTAGAAAGCTTTTGCTTTGTTGAATTAATATACATATAAAAATTTTTGATTATACAACACTAATAATATTAGTAGCTCTCAATGCATTTCATTGAAAATAAGTAGCTCTCACTACAGAAAAGTTTGGAGAACCCTGGTCTAGTCTGAGTTAAATGGCCCGGTACAGCCACTAATTAGTGTCCTCAGACAAAGCAGCTTGCAGTTTTCCTTGCTAAACACGTGAATCTAAGCATTCTGTCTTAGCACCTGCTTAAGAACTTTCAGGCCAAACAGGTCCATAAAAACTAGTTGTTAGTTCCTCTTTTCTCTGTCACGACCTTGCTCTTTTAGAAACAATTTTAATTGGATAGTTACACATGGCTTTTAACACCATCGGTGCGGTGCAGATTTCCGCGGTGCGCTGACCGCAAACGGAAACCTATGCGTTCATGACGAGCTCAGCTCGTCATGAGTGTACGAGAGGTGTACCTCATGACGAGTTGAGCTCGTCATGAGCGTCGAAGGGGTTAATCTTGACATGTTAACATCGTATGGATACTAATTGTTATGGTTTTTATGAATTAAACAATAAAATTGACATTGACATTAATTCCACTTACTGAAATCCTGAAACAGAGATATGAGGCACTTCAAGGACAATTGATTTTTCTGCGTGTATAAAAGAGGGTGGTGGGTGAGGAGCCAATAGAATTGTTGAACACATGCTGCTTTAGACTACAGCTGTTAATGGTCCTTTGCTCTCACTATTTATTCTGACTTGCCTTGCCTTGCCTTCAGGTCAAGACCACAATATGAAGGCTGGCAATTAAACAAACGTTAATACTTTTCGCTAAGTTCAATACAACTTAATTGTAGCCTGCTCACTTGGTCACTTCTGTCTTAATATTCAAAGACTCTATTTTCAATATTAAACCTCTTCTCAGGCTTCTGTTTTCATGATGCTTTACTCTACTTGAATTGAGAACATTCTCACATTTCGAAATAGCCACTCCTAAACATCATAAGAATGTCACAGCTCCTAATTGTCAGAGGGAGGGCATTCCAGATTTTTGGGGCAAGGTAGGCGAAGCGACAGCCACCTTGCCACTTCCGTTTAAAAGAGGGAGTGGTGAGTAAGTAAAGATGAGCTGAACAGAGATTTCGGGTAGGCGCATACTTCACAATCATGCTGTTGATGAACCTGGGACTTTTACCATGAAGGGCTTTAAAGGCCAGACAGCCAGTCTTAAATGCAACCCGTTGGGCAGTAGGTAGCCAGTGGAGATCGGCTAGCAGCGGTCTTGCCGATAGCCATTTGGGTAGTTTGTGAATAAGTCTGGCCGCTTGATTCTGAACAATTTGCAGGCGCCTTGTTAAAAATGCAGATATGCCCAGGTAGATGGAATTCGAAAAGTCCAGCTGTGAGAGGACCAATGCAAGCACCACCTTTATAAGAGCCGAATGGGTCAGCACGTGGGCAATTTTTTTGATTTTACGCAATTGATGGAAGCTAGAGGAGATCACAGCTCCCACCTGTCCTCTAAGTGAGAGATCTGCTTTAATAATGATCACGAGACTTTTCACCGAGGAAGAGGGCAAGGGAGGTGGCCCTAGTTTTTTAGGCCAGAAATGCGGGCCCCAGCTGGCCTCGCTTTTCCCCGGAAGCACAAACTCTGTCTTACCTGGGTTAAGTTTCAGGTGGTTCTGATCCATCCACCGCTGAATGTGCAGCATGGTGGCCTGAAATTAAGTGACAGAGTCCAGGGAGAATATTAGTTGCAGGTCGTCGGCATAATTAAAGATTGTGACCTTTCTGTTTTTTTTAAAGAGTGTAGTAGGGGCTTAAGATATAAATTAAACAAGAGCGGGGACAGGGAAGAACCTTGAGGAACCCCGCAAGTGAGGACAAGATTGGGGGCAGTGAAGTTCCCGAGCCGGAGTATGGTCAGTGAGGAAGGATTTGACCCAACTGAGTGCAGAACCACGCAGGCCGGCCTGTTCGACACGGTGCAATAAGATGGTATGGTCGACCAGGCCGAACGCAGCCAACAGATCCAGGAGCACTAGGGCCTGATGGATACCCCCATCAGCGTTGGATCCAATAGTGTCCAGGACTGCCAGGATCACAGTCTCTGTTGAATGCGCCGGGCGGAAGCCGACTTGGTTGGGTTCCAGGAAATCTGAGGATTCTATGAAGTTAGAGAGGCACCTGGCCACGTATGCTTCCAAAATTTTAGCTCTGAAAGGGAGAAGAGATATAGGCCGGTAGTTGGAAACATCGGCCCCTGGTTTTTTGATAAGGGGGACCACCGTTGTATTTTTGAAGGCGCCAGGGACCTTACCCTGCGCAAGTGACTCATTGTGGAGAAAGTGCTTGTGGATAAGCTTGAAGTGGTACTTATACAGATCTCCACTGACATAATAGATACACTCAAGGAATGTGTAGCTGAAATATTGGGAAAATGTGAAAGGATTAATGATTTTATAACCTCAAATGAGAAAGAACCCCGTGTACCTGTAACAAAAACAATACCACGGCCGCCTACTAACCAACATAAGCAACCCCAATCCCCTATGGAGTTGGGGGATATTGAATCATTAGGCCCTCTGATCCCAACTGTACCGCTACAAGATCCCAAGGGTTGTGCAAATAGGCAAAAGGATAATAGCATAACATCTAGGGCACAGTTGATAAGTAAAACCCGTCTTCCCCAGGCTAAGCCTATGGCACCTCTATTAGATGAGCCTAACTCATCAGGGTCTAGGAGACAGAGTCCCAGGCCACCAGTTCACCTTCCCCCGGAAGCTACACCTTTTGTTGCTGTTTTGGTGAATGTACCTGTATTAAAACCGGGTGAATTTGAGTCAAATGGTGCACAGTTAGACAATATCAAGACTTGGTGTGACACGAATTGCACTGGCCCAAATAATATTTCAGAGTGCATTCCGACGGGTAGACGGGTTGACTGGGTGGGGTTCACAGACAAGAAATTTGCTGGTGATTGCATGATTGTTAACTTTAATAGATCCCATGAGTCCTCACGGTTATTCTGGGATGCTACAGAGATAAAAGAAGATAGGATCAGAGCGGTACCCCTAGGTTTCTTCTACCCACGACCTGTACCACATAAGTTGCAACCAGGCAGGGTTACCCCCAGTCATACCCCCTGCCCTAGCTCCTGGGCCACGCAAATAACAGGCATGTTACCAAAAACCTGTGATAATCATGGAAGCGAAGCAAGGAGTGGTCTGGTGCTAACTAATAGGTTTTCTGCCCTATCAAATCTAGAGGAAAACGACTGACTGACTTCCTGTGGTAGTACCCTAAACCAGTTACAACCCACTTTGCCTACTAGAGATGAAAAGGGTAATATAGTGAAAATAATGAGCTGGAACATCGCTGGCCTACGCTCAAAAAGGGGTGATACAAGATGGCTGGGTTTGTTAAAAGAATGTGATGTGGTGGCCCTACAGGAAACGTGGGATAGGGATTGTGATTTTTGGTTAGATGGATATACATCTTATTCTTTAGCTGCCCAGACATCAAGCTCAGGTCCAAATAAAGGAGGGTTGCTGTTTTTAATATCAGTTAATGTGAGGGGCACTGTAAAAGTATTAAACACACCATCCCAAAACTACCTAGTTTTGGAAGTCACAATGCCTAACAATTATAAATGTGTTTATATTAACTTTTATAATGCCATGCAAAGCACAGCGGTAAATGATATCAACTCCTTGACAGAGTTTTTGTGTAATTATAAAGAGGGTCAAACCACTTTTGTATATTTCACCCTGATGGTTTTAACATACATTTATGTCAACAGAACTGCCAGCTAAGAGATACTGCAAATATAAATATGCTGCCATTTTCACACTTTGAACATTCTGTAAAGGGGTCTGCCCTAGAAGAACTTCTTCTGGAGAATGATTTATCTGAACCAGAGTTCTTCGATATTGATGAGAGGGTGCCAACTTACAGTGCTAGGGACAGCAATACTATTATTGATTATATATTCATCTCTCCGGGCATGTTACATAATGTAATCTTTTATAATGCTATTCATACTACATTCAGTGATCATAATCCTGTTGTGTTAGAAGTGGAAAACAACAACTTGTTTTTATTTAATAAAGAAACTAAAGCAGAAATATTTACAGACTTAATTGCTAAGGACCAGGGGAGACGGGTTAAATGGAGCAAAATCATCCCAGAGGATTTCTTTTATTCCCTAAATCTAAAAGTGGGTAAAGAAATTAACATCTGTAGGGAACCACTTAAATTTGAGGGGAATATAATTTCGTCATTCGAAACCATCTGCCGCCAAGTAGCGGATGATTTAAAATGTAAATCGAAAAACGGGGAGAAAAAGGTAAAGGGGTGGTTTGATAACGAATGCTCCAAATCCCACAGAGAATTACATAAAAAGCACTGAAAAAGATACCCCGAGATAGACAGGAGGTGGCCAGGCTTAGGAAAAAGTATAATTTGAATACTTTAAGGCAAAAAAACGAAATAAAAAGACAAGCATGGGATGACTTGCATGAGAAGGCTACTCTGAGGAATAGCGCTAAATTCAGGACTATTGTTAATACCCCCTTATTCAATGGGAAAGAAAATGCGGCACTAGAGGTAAATATCCCCAAACAGGATTGGTTGGATCATTTTCAAAAATCTATGGCAGTAATCTCGAGCTAGGCGCCATAGACCCAATTGTGATTGATACGCAGGAGTTCCTACCTAGATTTTCTATAAAGGAGGTACAGAAGGCAATTGAGGACACGGCGGGCCAGAAGGCCCCTGGCTCAGATGGCGTACCAGCCGACATGTTTAAAGCAAACTCGGGAATGTGGTCAGTGGTCCTCACTAATGTCTTTAATGTAGTTAGTATAGATAAGACTAGAGCCCCAACATCCTGGTCACAATCTATTATAATCCCCATATTTAAGAAGGGTCAAAGGGGGGACCTAAGATGCTATAGGCCCATATCTTTGTTAGATTCTTCTTTTAAAATCCTAGGTAAGGTTATCCTAGGAAGAATCTCAGCCTGGGCCACTAATAAAGATATTCTGTGTGAGGCTCAGTATGGCTTTCGGTCTGGCAGAGGTACAGAAGATCAATGCCTAAATTTACATCTTACACTGAGCAAAAATACAGTAGCATCAAAGGGGATGATGTACCTGGCATTCATGGACTTGTCCGCAGCCCTTGACCTAGTTAATAGGTCAAGGCTGTGGACAATACTCATTGAAAGGGGACTGGATCAAACACTTGTGAATTTTTTGGCGCAACTTCATAGTGACCTGAGGGCGACTATTCGCATGTCTCAAGAGGGATACTGTACCGCATTTTTTAAATCTAGAAGGGGGGTGCGTCAAGGGTGCATCTTGGCCCCCATGCTTTTCTCTCTATACATTAATTCATTAGGAAAGACCCTGGAAGCGGCTTCTACTGATGTACCGCGCATGGGTGGCTCCTTGATGCCGGTCCTATTATATGCCGATGATACGGTATTGTTGTCGAGAACCCCAAATGGCTTACAACATCTACTAAATGCCTTTGGGGCTTTTATGCAAGACCTGGATCTATTAGTTAATATAGAGAAATCACATGTAATGGCAGTGGGCAAACGCAAGAATAGTATTAAAACCCTCTCCTGTAATGGCTCTGTGCTCTCCAAAGTCAAAATTTTCACCTACCTAGGAGTTGTGTTCGATGAGAAAGGGACGTGGGCACCACAAATTTCGAGCAAAGCAGCGGCAGTAAAGAGATCAGCGGCCGCTATCCTGGGTTTCGCAAAACGACTGGGTGGCAAACCGGCAGAGGCTATATTGTCCATCTATAGAGCCAAAACTCTGGCCATTGCTAGGTACGGGGCCTCGATATGGGGTTTCAAAAACTTGGCTCACATACAAAGAGAGGAGAATATATTCTTGCGATCCCTTATGGGCCTTCCCCAATCTACTCCAGCTTTCGCAGTCCATATGGAATTGGGGATGGGGTATATTGAAGACACGCTGTCCTTGGCCCCGCTTTTGTCATGGATTAAAACATTGAAGCAAAGAAGGGTTTGGCTTGAGCGCAGTAAGGCTACGCCTACAACTATATGAAACAAAACAACTGCCAGTACTGCTCAAGCTATTTAATCATAGACTCAATAAGATGAGTTGACACTTCTCAACTTAGAAGGACCAAACATTCAGTCCACACCCAATGTTGATATATAGAAGTTTATTTTCTACTTACAAAATTATTTTAAGAAACTTTTCAAATTTTTTGTTTGTATCAACTGAAGAAAGATCACAAGGGTCTATACACAAAATAGGGTTTGTCAATATGTACAATTCAAATGAACAAAAAAGGAAGATGTGTGGGTGATGCAGGGGAAGACCGTAAACAACATGAATATCCAATTCAACTCACTCAAGCTCTCAAACCTGGCATTCGTACTACAATCAATCCACATAGAAACGCTACACATACAACAAGTGGGGGAGTGTGAAAGTGACTATTTACAAGGGGAGGAGGTTCCTATCCAATATATACAACTAGGGTAAGCAAAAAAAGGGCTCAATTCTTAATGAGAAAACACAAAAATACATTCAATATGAAAAAGTGAACAAACTTAAATTTCTCAATTCAAATGCACTATATGCAACCAACTAGCTGAATCTCAATCACCCCGATGACACAAGGTCACCGTGAGGAGAAGTTTAACAATTATTCAATCTAGAGGGGTCGACGCGTTTCGAATCCCATTACTCCTTGGGATTCTCCTCAGGACCAAAGACAGACAAAATCTGAAAAACATAAAATCAACATAAGAGACAAACTCAGTCAGATATCAGCACACAAGAGAGACACTCAACTTAACATTCAGCCCAACACACACACATGTAGTACCTGTCGGGTTTTCTTGTCGGGTTCTTTAAAGGAAACTGTGAGGAAGAGAGGAATCATCCGTGAATATTCTATTCGATGGAATTGCGGAGCCTCAAAAAAAAGACAGTTGCTGAACAACTTACTGAAATGTGTTTTGTAGTCCTTTGTAAAGTTTGACGTGTTTGATCCAGTCTCAATAAATGGAAGGAAAAGCTTCCGTTATGTGTCCATCTGTTGAGAAAATACCAGAACTCATAAACGCGATTGTGAAACGAGATACTATCTGTCCTATTTAGAACTTGTGCAAAGATTAGCAATGAGCTCTTACCGTCCGTAGTCTTTGTCCGTGAATCTCGTTTGGCAGTGAATTCCGGCGCCTTGTTGAAACGTCATGAATTGGGCGCTTATAACGATCATCATCAGGGCCCCTGGGGATTCTGGGAACTGTAGTTTATGTAGATATGTTACGACTTTGCCTATAAATGATACAGTTCTGACATTTCATTAAGTCCTTTAGTGGTGGTGTTAAATTTGAGTATAAGCATTGCCTCTCTTTGTCTGAGCTTTGCTTCCAGGTCACCTCCTCTTTTGTCAGGGTCGATTTTGGAAATGACCGTCCACTTCAGGTCGGTTTCGATATGTCCATTTTCTAGCCAATGTTGAACTAATGGCGCTGTAAGGACTTTCATCTTGATTCTTGATTTATTTTGTGAGATTCTTTGTCTTATCTCTTGATTTGTCTTTCCGATGTATAACTTGCCACAGGGGCAAACAATGCCATACACAACATTACGGGTTTTACAGTTGTTCACGGACAAAGACTACGGACGGTAAGAGCTCATTGCTAAACTTAGAACTCTAGTTGCTGAAAGCGGTCTTTGCACAAGTTCTAAATAGGACAGATAGTATCTCGTTTCACAATCGCGTTTATGAGTTCTGGTATTTTCTCAACAGATGGACACATAACGGAAGCTTTTCCTTCCATTTATTGAGACTGGATCAAACACGTCAAACTTTACAAAGGACTACAAAACACATTTCAGTAAGTTGTTCAGCAACTGTCTTTTTTTTGAGGCTCTGCAATTCCATCGAATAGAATATTCACGGATGATTCCTCTCTTCCTCACAGTTTCCTTTAAAGAACCCGACAAGAAAACCCGACAGGTACTACATGTGTGTGTGTTGGGCTGAATGTTAAGTTGAGTGTCTCTCTTGTGTGCTGATATCTGACTGAGTTTGTCTCTTATGTTGATTTTATGTTTTTCAGATTTTGTCTGTCTTTGGTCCTGAGGAGAATCCCAATGAGTAATGGGATTCGAAACGAGTCGACCCCTCTAGATTGAATAATTGTTAAACTTCTCCTCACGGTGACCTTGTGTCATCGGGGTGATTGAGATTCAGCTAGTTGGTTGCATATAGTGCATTTGAATTGAGAAATTTAAGTTTGTTCACTTTTTCATATTGAATGTATTTTTGTGTTTTCTCATTAAGAATTGAGCCCTTTTTTTGCTTACCCTAGTTGTATATATTGGATAGGAACCTCCTCCCCTTGTAAATAGTCACTTTCACACTCCCCCACTTGTTGTATGTGTAGCGTTTCTATGTGGATTGATTGTAGTACGAATGCCAGGTTTGAGAGCTTGAGTGAGTTGAATTGGATATTCATGTTGTTTACGGTCTTCCCCTGCATCACCCACACATCTTCCTTTTTTGTTCATTTGAATTGTACATATTGACAAACCCTATTTTGTGTATAGACCCTTGTGATCATTCTTCAGTTGATACAAACAAAAAATTTAAAAAGTTTCTTAAAATAATTTTGTAAGTAGAAAATAAACTTCTATATATCAACATTGGGTGTGGACTGAATGGATTAAAACATGGCTTAATCCAGATTTAACTTTAAATCATAAGATCATTAGGGACTGTATGGGGCGGGACAATGTGGCTGAGATCGGGTGGCTAACATATATTAAAACAACAGCAGAGTATTTGGGCCGCCCTGATCTATATACAAAACCTGAGGGTCTGATAAGAGAAGACATTAGATGGGTTAAGACCCACTTTTTAAAGAAAAAGGAAGCAGAAAGAGTCAAGCGAAATTATGAAGCCAACTGTAAGGTCTCACTATATGATGATTACATAGTTATCTATTCAACGATACCGGACGATAGTTAATAAACCATATCATCGGTGGCTCCTTACAAAATTTCGCTTTAACCAAGTTCACTTTCTGCTGGGTGAATATGATAAGTGGTGTAAGCCTCACGAAAATGCTCCCTGCAAATGTGATGACTTTTCTGAACAGGACTTATTGCATTTTGTGTTCTTTTGTCCCTTCTTTAAGAGTGGTAGGGAGAAGTTTATCAAGCCAATACTGAAAGATCAAGAGTTTATGCAAGTTAAACCGGCTTTATTGTTCCTGCAGCTTATGGAATCACCACTAGTAATGTATGGGGTAGCTAATTTCCTGACAATGTCAATTCGGTCCAGGCAAAATAGACTTCAGCCATCTTTTGCCTTATATCATGGAAATTGATGAATGACCGAAATATTTCTAGGCTAATAGTCTTGTACCATCTGACCTCTAGCAAAACTATTTTATGAATTTTGCAAGGTTTGCACACTTCCCCTGGTTGTAAAAATGTTGTAAAATTATTGTAAATAGAACTGTAAATAGAACTGTAGTAATTTCAATTTAAAAACTTTGTACATTTTTGTAAGATCTGCACACTTCGTTATGGTCCCAAAAACCATGTAAATTATAAATAATTAGTTGTATAGTTACTTTGATCACCACAGAAGATGTGTATATATCGAATCCTTGTTTTTAATAATTTTTTATAATCAATTTTTTATAACTTGGGTTTGTTATGATCAGAAGTGAATGTATAGCATACTTTTATTATTTTAAAATAATCGAATAAAGTGTATTTGACTCTGACTCATTGAGGAGGGGGAGTACACTATGAGGTAAAACCGAGAAAATGTCTTTTAAGACGTAAGGGGGACAACAGTCATTGGGTGAACCCGATTTGACCCGGTTCATAAGTTTGGCCAATGTATGGGGGTCGATGGGAGGAATAGAATCTAATGTGGAGAGATTGCTAGGCATGTCTTCCAGGTAGTCCAGGCTGGCACTTTTTGGTTTGCTCTCTTCAATAGTGGCTATTTTATCCAGAAAGAAATCGTTTGAGTTACAGAACTCTTGGGTGGGTACTTGAGCAGATGCCATTCTGTCATCATTACACAAGTCGTTCACAATCTTAAAAATGTCCTTAGATTTATTATGAGCATTTAGAATTCTCTCAGAGAAATAAGCCGCTTTGGTAAACAATATGGCTGTTTTATATTCTCTGCGAGCAATAATGTATAACTCCCTGCCTTCAGCAGAGTAGCCATGTCTCCATTTCCTCTTGTGTTGGCGCAGTTCAAGTTTTTGTTTTTTAAGATCGGAAGAGAACCATCTATGAGCATCTGATCGGCGGGCGCAAGAAAATTTGATAAGTGGGACATGTTCATTGCATGCTGCCAGAAGCCATTCCGAGAGCTTCTTTTCCATAAAGTTTAGATTGTGGCTAGGGATGGGTACTGATTTGGCCAGGGTGCTAATAAAGTCCTGATTGTTTAATGATCTCCACTTCCTGGTCAATCCTCCCACTGGGATGGTGGTCTTTAACTGGCCACGCATGGTTGTCGAGAACTGTATTAGGTGATGGTCTGACCAAATACACTAGGTCGTCAAGGGTGTAGAAGGGGAGACATTATAGGACCATAATTGGTCCAGAATGTGTCCTTTTTCATGGGTGGGAGTCCGTACGTGCTGAATAAGATTCAGGTTGGAGAGGAGCTCAGAAAGTTCCATGGCCTGAGAGCCGCCCGCAGGATCATTGAACCAGTATTTCAGGTCTCCAACGAGTAAGACCTTGGCATAGTTGACGACTAGGATCAAGGAATGTTTACAATTGTTCATATCTGAACATGGCACCAATCAAACCTGATATTACACATCCACCTAAAGTCATATTGCCCCTGCCTAATCACCTTTGAGTTATAAAAGAATACTGTAAGGCATTCATATCCTTTTTGAGGCCATGTTTACGCACTAAAAAGGCCTACTAATAAATAACCTGATATTGCGCATCTAACTAACCTAATACTGCACTTGCACAATCAATTTTGTACATAAACACTGTGAATGGTACTGAGGGTGTGGTGTGCAATGGAGAGCTCACAAAGGGACAGGTATTTTTAGGTCTCACTTACCAGAAAGCCCAATGCTGCGAAAGAGCTACAGTGAGCTTTCTAAAAACCTAGTGGGCTTCCAGTTCGCTCATTGGTTAACTTTATATCACTTGTTTGCTTGCTTCTTATTCTATGGCTTGCCTTCCCCTTCTTCTGTTTATCCCACCCCTAAAATATTATCTATTTACCATCCTTTTGATTGGCTAACTTTTAGTATCTGCTCACATTCAGGGAACTTTTTTTTTTCTTTTAGCAGTTGATGAGTGCATTTATTTTTTGGCCTCTCCTTCACATGCTGCTTCTCCCCCAAACACCAGTCATGACTGCCATGCACACTCCATGTTGCTCTCTCTCTCATATGCTGCTCTTTGTCTCTCACCTGCTTCTGTCCTGCTCCTTCACCCATAGGTTATCCTTGCCATTGTGTGCTGTTCTCTCACTATCACCAGCTTCTCCCCACCCTGCGATATGTTACTCTCTCCCTTGTGTGCTTCTCCGTCCTTCCTTCAACCACCTGGCTTTACTTTTATTTACAGTCTTCCACCTCTTCTGCATGCCCCACTCACTTCTCAGTTACTGTCACTCCCCTCAAGCGCAATTTCCTTTTTTTTGTGAGAGCCTAGCAGCTGTCCTTTGCTCCTGGGCACTTAGCTAAGTACAAAAGTGCTTTTACACACTTAACATTTAATGCTTTTATTTGTGGACCTACGTTAAAATCATAATCATCTCAGATCAGTGAATAATAAAATGGGCTTCTGTCATTCTCTAGGGGCATGCATGTGTGCGGACACATGGGCACACCTATTGCATTACATGCCAGCAACAGCGACTCCACCACCAAGCGTTTTATTACCAATGCTGTATCTTATAGGCAAACAGAAATGGCAAAGCCAATATGTCCAAAAAGAGAGACCTATTTGCTTTGTCAATGCTTGCTCAAGACTTGTCCGGAGAATTTGCCCATACACTTTTGCATAGAACTTAGCAAACTAATAAAGATGTATTTTGGTGGACTGTCTCGCGAACCTATTTGAACAATGAAACATTCTCTGTGACAGTTAGGCACCTCTTCCAAATTCTGTAATTAGTTTCAACAACTCTCTGTATTTGAGTCATATACAGCTTTTGAAATCTTGCATAGCCCCAGGCTTTGCCAGATTAGTGCATACCCAAATCCATTGACAAATTAAGCAATAATGGTAGCTGGCGATTTTCCACACAATCACAACAGTCAGACAGTAGTTCATGTTTGGTTTTAGATGTTGCAGGGGCTATTGTTCCACTGGAGTGGACATACAACATTGGAAAGCGGTGATGCTTCAGACAGTCTGCATAATGGGTCTTAAAGAGGGTGTAAAAAAAAAACACATGGGCATGAACTATCATTCAATGCTAGTGTTGTTGGCTGTGCTAGAATATTCAGATTGTTATATTCCCATTACTTCTGAAATATCAAATCAAACAAAGTCCTGGAATTCTGCAATGAAAAGCAGACCACATTCTCCTCTCTCCTGAGCCTAATCAAAATGTTCCGATTGTCAAAATGACATTTTTTCTCATGCTATCCAGAGTTATTCCTACTCTTCCAACAATGCACCCTTCCAAACATTCAAGCAGGCGCACGACAAGCAGGATCCAACTGACAAACAGGCAGACTCTTGTATCCAACCAGAAAAGGAAAGAGTGTTGCAACATAACACCTGTGGTAGAAGCATACCATACAAATGGCTATGTAACAAGAAGAACACTTCGCCAACCATGCACTAAAACTAGATATTTGAGAAAGTACAAGAAAAAGGTCAGAAACATTTGTTCCATTGCATGCAGTATTTGCAGAAGCATTTTCAAAGCCATGGTAGCTGAATCCAAGGAGGTTAGAGATGCAAACTAATAGCAATAATAAACTTGAACACATCCTGAATAAATACTACCCCAAATTATTGTTCTCATTGTTATATTTCTAGATAGTAGAGCATTCAAGTCTTCATTACAAGTTTTTTTACATTATTTTGGAACATTACTATTTTTATTATGAATACAGGGGGAATTCATGACCCTGCAAAACAGCAGTCAAAACTGACCTAAAAATAGACAAGAATGCGGACCCATATGGATCTGCACACTTCTCAACTATACCAACAATATAGCAATATAACATTAAAACGTAATTTAGCAGCCAGAGCCTCACTTTTCTGATGCAATACTTACCAGCATATGAATGTGATGCATAAGATCCAGGGAAAGTAGGGCTAGCTCCAAGATAAAATCTGTATAATAAACATATGTCCCCTTGCTCTCCCATGTCCCTTCGTGGTTAAGATCCCAGAGGTGAATCACATAACTAATGGAACAAAAAAATACAATTATTAAGCTGCTTTAGGATTTGCATTCCTAAAGTATGATTCTGTGTACAAGAAAGAAAATACTTAACCATTAATTAGTCTTACAGCTGGGCAACCAGGTTCGAGTCTGTGTTGCTCAACATCTGTGATTCCGGGCAAATCAAAGTCTCCCCGTGCCTACTAAAATGAATGTGTACTTGTGTAATGTAGCTCATGTAAAGCACTCCAATACATTTGAGTTGAGTTTGTGCTGTATAAAACAGCAAAACAAAAATAAACAGATTCACGTGCTTTAATGATTCCACATGGCAGCCTGGGCGTTACAGCAGTTTTAGACGTAGAAGTAAAACATTACCATGCCCATCAGCGAAGAATAGTGTTTATTTAATAGTTTGAATAGCACATTCAAGCCACTAAAAACTGCCCAACAACCTGAATGTGCTGAGAACTCCTCTTCAACTAGAGGCCATGACAGATCAGATTCTAAAGCCTTCTACAGAAGGATGGAGTACAAAAAGTAGAGCCTGATGTTAATCTATGAAATGTTTTAAAGCTGGTAAAAATATTTGCTGGTGATCCAAATTAAAACACAGTCATTCTCTTAGTTTGCCTGCAAAGTAAATGTCCAAATCCACTCTGGAGTCAAACATGAGAACAGGGGAACTTTTCAGTGCAAACTGCCCAAAACAGAACGACTTGCCACAAACGGGTAATCTGCCAATGCTTCGCAGACAGCTATAGAATTATTGACTACAGTTCAACATTTTCTATTATCTAGAGTAGGAAGATGAAGATTTAGAGCCATATGTATCATCAAGCTGATTTGCGATTCTGAAAGAGCGATTTTTTAGAAATCGCTATTTCAGAATCGCAAATTGGTATGTATGTACAAATTCGCATTTTTTTGGCGAATTCTTAGTATTCCATAATTGCGATTAGCAAATTGCGAATCGCAATTAAGGAATACTTTCCCATTCATTTCTATAGGCCAGGAGGCCCATACGAATGAATGGGAAGTTATTCTCAATTTGTGATTCGCAATTTGAGAATCGCAAATTGAGAATAATTTCAAGGGTGCAGGGGTGTCCAAAGGACACCCTGTTGCACCTCTGAAATAAGCATGGGTGCACTTGTGGCGCACATACATGCCCTATGTGTGTCACATGGCACTTTGAAAAATGCAAAAATGTGCATTTTTTAAGGAATTCGCAACTTACCACCAATTTGAAGTTGGTGGTAATTTGAGATTCCTTAAGGACAATTTGCATTTTTTTTTTGCTTCATACATTGCATTTAAGGAATAACAAAAATGTGCGATTCCTTAAATGCCATTGCAAAATAATAAATACATTTTGAGTTTTTAGAAGTATGTATGGTAAGTAGTAAGTAAGTAGATTTGAATCACAGCCTGCAGAATAAACCTGGTTGGTACACAGGAAACTTCTAGAAATGGTTCATGAGTGGTAAATATCTGGATGTATTACCTCTGAAGAAGTCAGCGATAGTCCATGCGCAACCTTCCAAAACAAGAATTTGATGTTCACTCTGCAAATAATTTTTAATGGCGATTTAATTACCTGAGAAGGAACACTACTGAGTTCCCAAAGCTTTTATTTAACTATCCTCAAAATGGAAATGTCCAATGTACGTTTCAAGTATGAAAATAGGGTGTGAACTCCCACCTCACTATATTTCTAACCATACTCTGCCATACATAGGAGAAATGCTAAACGTTTGTGAGGTTTTGCAGTCAACAGCTGCTAAGATTGGTTGGGGTTCATGGAAGTCACCGCTTTATACACCGAGGCAATCTCCCCAGCCGGTTCATACCAGTTGACAGTTTTCCACTGAAAGTTTTATCTGGTGAGCTATGGCCCAGCACTAAATAGATAATTTTCCTCAGTGGGGCCTGAACTGGAAGCAACTGATACATAGGAAACTAAGGCAATGCATATTTGGCACACAGTAACACTCCGCAGATTAGGTCTCACAAGAGTGGAGAGAGCTCAGACACTTTACTCATGGCTATTTCTTCCTAACAAAAAAAAAAAAAAAAAAAAAGACACTGCACTGGCAACATTTGTACAAGAACAACCAGTTCTCGAAAAAATACTCCTTCTCCTTCCATACGCCCTCTAATAATGGGTTGAGCTCATTTTACAAGCCCAGACCCTATGGGAGGGGGCCAGCCCCAGAGGCACAACACAAAAGGCAGACCCCATACGATATGCTCAAGCACTATATAAAAAAGAGAAGGATGGCGGGCGCTGGTTCCGAGACCAGCCTGCCTGGTGAATACGTTGCACCGCCCATCCAAACCATACCCTCAAGCTATAGCGGCTGATACCCCCTTACTGACCCACGTTTAACCAGGAGCTGTTTGCCGCCCGGCCTCCGGACTTTCATCACAGCGCCCCGCCTACCTAGGAGCCGGTGTGGCTGACTCACTGCTCGCCACCGACACCGGCGGCCGCTTCCTCGCCCTGTCACTCACCAGCCTCAACCCGCTCATTACACCAGGCGGGGAGGCAACATGCCCGGTGCGCTCCGGAGGACCTGACGATCGTCACCGATGGCTGCATTCAGCCGGATCCCAAAACCGGATTCCCTGATAACGGCGGCCGCCACTCGTGCCCGCTGCGGGAGGTGAGGAGCGCACCACTGCCATACTGATGAGTGCCCACTACTCTGTACCGCGCCCCGGCCTGCCTGCCTCCTGCAGCGCCCACTGCCTTTGTACTCCATACCGGTGATTTTATTGGCCATAAAGCTCTACTAGGAACTGTCTGCCACCCCCATAGCGGGATTCACAACACCGTCGACAGCCATTGTCCTCCGGGCGAGCATCTGTTTGGATACAGGTATTATTATTATTGGTACCACACTACATATGTGTCCAACACTGTATTCAGCTTTCTCAGGTGAACCCTCTGGAAGGCAGTGTCCTATCAGGCAGACCCAAGAAGTTCCAGTCCATACCTGGAGAGCCAGCAGTGTGGCCAGCACCAAAGTCTGGTACAAACCTCTGGAAAGGAGCCAGAACTAGAGGTTGAGTGGTGCCAGTAGCCGTTCCTTTCACCCTGGGCACTCCAAACGACACTGGTATGGCGCGGGGGCACCCCAAAGGCACCCTGGGGGGGAAAGCAGTAAAAGCAGGGCCCCAGGAAGGGTCTTCGCAATCCTTGAAAAGGACCCGGATGTGGAGACCCACAGGGGTTTTAACCCCTTGCCTGACCTTAACATGGCAGCCAGGGGAGACTTTTCACCACGAGGAGCTCTGAACGTGGAGTCGGTCCCTTCCTCACCTCTCCTCTCACCATCTTTGTCACAGTAGCCAGCTGAAGACTCTCCCCAGTAGCACCAGGACCGATGTCTCTCCTGACCTTACTTCCCTCCTCCCCCTTCTCCCTACCCCCTACCCTTCTCGAGTCTTGACTTTGGATCACCTCCTGTTTCTCTCTCTATTCTGGTGGAACCCAAAACGCATACATGGCCGATCCCCGGTGGAGCTGCATCGACAGCTATAGGGGAGATTGGCTCCGGCACACTGCCATGGCCGTCAGCTACCCAGCCCGACTTCTGACATTTGTCTTGTTTCCTCCCCGCCGATGCTTTTGCTCTTTAATTGTTTTCCCGCTGAGACCTAGCTGTTTGGCTGATCCCCGGTGGAGCCACCTGATAGCTAAAGAGGAGATGGACTGTGGACTTCCCAGCCGGACTTTGGGCAGACCCTCCTTCATCTCTCCATTCTATCCAACTCCTACCCCTTTACCCCACCCCCTTATCCTTCTAAACTCCATTTATTTATAGTTACTGTTTTTCTAGTAACTGATGGAACGGGTAACTGAAGTAATTTTATCATTTCTGTGGAACCTTATGTAAAGCGCTCCGATACCTCCGGGTCTAGCCAGTGCTATATAAAACTTTTTTTTAAAATAAGGAGAGTTAATAGATTGTCAACAGGGAATGCGAGTGATTGACACCTGAAGAAATTCTATTACAGTGGAGCTTAATCTGAATTCTGAACCACTTGTGATGAAAATCCTAGCAGGCTACCCATAGGATGAAAATCCTGGTTAAAGACACACATTTCCATTTATTGTTCGAATATACTGAATAACCCATTATCAGTGGAAAACCGAATGCTAATGTCTGCTGCCTTTCTGTACACTCTGGAGCAACTCAGGAGTGGACAAAAGTAAGATACCCTGAGGCAAACATGACCCGTAGAGGAGTTATCGACAGGCCTAGCAAAAGTGCAGAGGATACTACGAAAAAAAGCTGAGGTAGAAAGAGGATCACGCCTCTCTAACGATGATGGTTAGGCATAAGGAGACCAATCTCTGGCCATGTGCGAGATTCTGGCTGTTCACGATTTCCAATCACTTCTTCCCCCTCAAAAAGAGGGCAACACTACATATTCTGACTTTCTGTCTGCCTAAGGCAGATGTTGTCTAATGCCTATTGGGTCCAACCACAGGGGTGAGAGGGTGTAATACTGCGGTGTACCTTGAGAGACTTAATGAAGCTGGAAGTGGAAGCAGCTGAAGCACACAGGTATAAATGGCAGCATGGTTATGGAGCACAAAATAAGGTTCAATGGAGAAACGCGCGAAGGGGAATAAAAGCAGTTTTTGGTCTCAAACCTACACAGCACACGCTGTGCAACAAGAAGCATGGTTTACAATTCAGTGGGCTTACAACCCGTCTACAGCATACCATTAATTGATACTGTTGTCACTCATTTGCAAACCTGCTATTGCTTAGTACCTGTAGGCGTTCTTTCCTTTCTTGTGTAAGCTCGTCCCTGGAGCATGGCCCAAGGACTTATGCTCTTCCTTGACGTTTTGCAATGCATGTTTTATTAACATTTTATAAACTTTTTGTTATTATTCCTGGAAGTGCAATGTGCTTTCCTACTTTTAATATACATAGCATATGGCTTCCTATTTATGTTGCTTTAACCCTATCTGCTATCTTCATCAAAGCTTTAGTTACTTACAACTAAACTACTCTGAGCCATTTCACCTCACCCTATGCCACTCTACTCCACACAATGCGCTCAAAGAACCTCTATGCCACTATACACCACTCCACTCGACCCCACTCTATAAATCTAATATACACCACGCTATGCCTCTCTACACCACTCCACTTTACTCTGTCCCACTATCTTTTGGCCATGCTGAATAGCAGTCATGCTACTGTACAACATGGCTAAGAAATATTGGCAAAGTCAATTGCTTTCACATGCGCAAAATCTACTGGCTTTGCCAATGTTGGTTTATAAACCACATTTTCACTCGATCACACAGACGTTTTTACCTAGGGGCATAGATGCAGTATGTATTCCCTTTGCAATAGCTTAACCCCTTGCATCATGATTTTCATTAAATATATTTGGTGAAATAAATGCATATGAAAAAAAGTTATGGCATAAACCATGTATGCAAATACCCGGAGTAGTATACACTATTGTTACCCAATGTTAATGGAAGAGCATCATGACTCAAAGTGTCACCTCTTATGAGTTAGGGCCTCTCTCCGCAGTCAACTGTGTTAATTTATATATGCATATTTATTTCATTTGCCTGTGATAACCCCTATCCCAAAAAAATCTTTGCAGCGGTCAGTGAACATGGATTATCAGGTACTGAATGTTGTTGAGAGAAAGATAAAAAAAAAGGGGGGGGGAATGGGCCATATATAACACATTGCAATCTCAAACGGATGCCTTGTCTGCTACTTGTTCTGAGGGTATATACTCCATCATGTCTCACCTGTTTTCATAAAAGAAATATGCCAAAATGTTTATGAAAATAAATCACAGATGCCCTAGGTGTGATCTGTATGTGGCTAGCATTAATCACGTTTGCAACTTGTCCTGAATTAGAGACATATTGGCAGCAAATCGGTCAAGTATTTTCTCAGAGGTTGGGGATAGTGGCACCAGTAACGGTCATAGAAATTATGATTGGTTTTAAAATAGTGATTTATAGACTTACTCAGCTATCTTCAATACTGCTGGATGCTGCTAGATTGGCAAAAGCCCGGGTATGGATTTCTACATAACCACCCTCTATAAATGATTGGTGGCTGTTGGTTAAGGAAACGTATGAGATGGAAAAAGCCTAGCAAAGGCAAGGGGTACCAGCTCTGTGATGAAATAAAATGCAATATAGAGGCTCTTGTTTTAAACATTTATGTCTTTCATATATTATTTGAGGTATAGATAGTTATGTTCTGATGTTCCCCTCTGCTATGTTACTCATTTTTTTGTTTGCTTTAAGTTATCCAATTATGCTCTCCTGCGGTTATCTTTTGTTTATGTAAAATTGTGTAAAGTCTGTGCCCCACTTGTTGACAATAGAAAATATTTAAGACAAAAAATAGAATGAAAATCACTTTGGCACATGTTAATTCCATCAATTTTTGGAAAGGAAACCATTTCAGCATCAAAGTTAAATACACAGGACCATAAAGTTATTCTAGATGTACAAATTGGTTCGGCAATTATTGCAAACCAATATCATGTCTGATTTCTCCAATAAATCGTCCTCAAAACATCTGTTCAGAAAACTTTTCGTTGGAGCAGGGACTAAAATCAAATCCCCAATTCATAATGCTACCTCCGACTATCTTGAAATGTCAATATATTGAAGATCCTACCTTCTAACAGGTTAAAATTACCGACCAAAATTAACTACATTACTGCTACTGTGTAATAGTAAAGACACTTCAAGTCAGTGCAAAGAATTTGCCTCACCTGCAAAATGCATCTACAGAAATACTTGAAGGTTTATGCAACAAAAAGTCCTCACATCATTCAATTAAAACCAGCCCCATAAAATGCTGTAGTTTAACACCAAGTATGCATTTGGCAGCCCAAGGATGCAGAATAATATACTTTCCAGAAGAATTTCACAAAATACTAAAAAGTTGTGATTTCATATGGAACTTTGAATGATTTCTTATTGCAATCAGGGCCGGACTGGGAACCGAAACCGGCCCTGGCAAAGTGCTCGGGCGGCCTCCCCCTCCCCCGAGGGGGTGGATTGGGGTGCGACCGTGCTCTTTGCCAGGGCCGGTTTTCGCCGATTTTGTTACAGGGCTGTTTTTGCAGCTATGCTGCAGAAACGGTCCTGTAACAAAAACGGCCCCCTGGGGCCCAAAACCGGCCCCCACCCATGCGGCCGACCGGGGGATTGCCCGGTGCCCGCAACGGCCAGTCTGGGCCTGATTGCAATCGACACATTCTGTACGACAGAGAGATTTACAATAGGGTACAACATAATTCGGACAGTACTACTATATATAAAAAAAAGAATTCTCCGCAAATGTGTCCTACTTTGCTATAGAGGGTGCTTCCCTGTACTCTTGTCTAGGCCACGTCATTTATACATTCTGTATAAATACTCCTCAAAATGTACTCACCGTAAAATAACGTGAGCAGTTCTCATTGTCACAAGCATAGACTGCAAAAAAACACACAAAAAACATGATCTGATGAAAATGTATTAAACACACATTAAGACAATTTCCTTACTAGCCAATATGAAATAAACTAATAAATCCAACCTTTCTAAAACTAGACCAAGAGATGGAGACGTTAAGACACTTTGCAAAATAGAGGACTGTTCAAATGTTACCTTTTGCCAATCTATAATTTATGACACTTGCATTAAGGTTTTCAGCATTCCACCGTTTTGCTACATTAAAAACATTTGCTTAAAGTACCAAGACTGTACTGCAAAGCAAAACCCAGGCAGAGGTTCAACGTTTATGAGTTTCAAAGAGGTCTCTTGATTTGTAAAGTACCTAAAAGAACCATACAGGGGTGTGAAATTTTATAAAATGTCTACTTGTCAAAGGGACGGAATTCTTCAGAAATCTACTAATCCTGTTCACAAAAAATGCACTAGTCCCTATTGGTGTCAAACAGTAAGATGACAAACTATGGCAGCATGCTCATTTTATCAGAGCTCTAACAGAAGCCTCTTGGTTTTGGAAGGGCTTATGTTATACCAGTGCATGGGGTCAGGCAAGGTTCTGATTTTGCCATCTTTCTGCAAATCTGCATATGGGTGCTGAAATTCGTCGGGAAGCAGTATTTCCAGGCTTGGAATGCCATGGGAGTAATTCCATATGCACAGACTTGCATGTTTAAGGGTATTTACCAACTCCTCTCCAATCTCTTCCCGAAAAAAAAATAGGTTGAAAATGGACTCTCTACAAAGACATTACTCGAATTATTTCCAGGGTGGAAAAACATGGGGTTAATGTTAGGAATGTGCAAGTGCTCAGCAGATTTTCGCATAATATCCGCCTATATATTTGCTAATGCCAAAAAGGAATTCACAAATGTTAGCTAAGCAAGCCGTTTCCACGCCTTCTTCTGTAAGATCTTGTGAGCTCCTAAAAGCTGTAAATCTGTACCGATGCAGGAGTATATACTTGTGGGTGCACTGTTGTCACTTTCTTTAAGATTTGGGACCCAAATGTATCTTCATGTAATCCTTTATTATGCCCATTAGAGTTTCACACTTATTATCATTTTTTAATCTCTATTTTTAAATCTTGGCATCCAGCAAAGATGTTTTACTAAATGATGCTTCAAAGAAATATTGGAAGTTGCACAATAGTTTAGCAAACCTTTTTCGAGCTACAATTTTTTCTACATATAAGTTGAAAGCAAAGAATCCACAATTGTGCTTTCAGACTTCAGCATATATTTGCATACAAAAAGGGCGCATTCTGGTGGCAATGCAAGTAGCCTTGCATTATTACATTTTATAAGCATGCACATGTACTTTATATTAAAACTACTACTACTGTTTTATCAAAACACGCTGAGCTTGCAGCATTTTCTTACAGCTATCATTCTAATAAGGTTTTACATTCATAAGCCTTACATGAAAATCTGATAAAAAAAATATAGATAAATCGATAGATACAAACAACCTGTCTTAGTTGTAGACAGTCAACTTTCAAAAGGTCCATCCTGTAAACTAGCAGCTAAATGGTTTGTGCTTTTGTGCTGCTAGGGGTTGGGTGTACTTGTCCAAACACTATAATTTGTTGTCCTTTACACCAAAACCATATGTCCTGGGCACAAGGTGATAGGAAATCTGTACCCTTGCCCTTCCTAGTACCTTGCCCTTCCTAGTACCCCTTTTCTTTAACACACTTTCGTTTTCTCCCAGTGCCATTTTCGAAGTTAACTTCCACAAGTCGCAATATGCAAGCAAGCCCAACTGCTTCTCCACTTACAAGTAGCTTGAGGATATACAACGGATATGTCAACTGCAAACACAGTTCTTCACTCCTTATTCAATTGCTTGCTATAACACAAATCCACCCCTTAAATTTACTGACAGTCAAAAACTCTAGGATTCGCTCCTACTATACTACTTCATTGCTACCCACATTAAATAAACCATGTGTCTATTTTTCAGTACGTTTCTATTGCGCAATCTTTGTAGACTATGCCTCCTTGCCAGCCAGGAGCCCAGCACTAAGATTTGCAATTCTAGGCAATTCAAGTTACCTCTCCTTTTTCAGAATGATTGTACTCACAACAGGATAGTGTTGGTAATGGACTTGGGCGTGTCCACCAGCCCTCCATCCCAGCCGATGAAGCAACAGCATCTTTAGAAAGCCTGGGGAGTTTAGACACGTGGTTGAATTAAGGGCTAGTTCAAGGGTGAGGTTTCGGTCTTGAGGGTTAAAAGTATTATCTTCTTTGCATCAACAGGGATTAAGCTTGCTTCCGCTAAACTGTAACCACTTTACTAATTACAATTTGGTATGGTCTGGAGAACTGTGCTAATGTGCTGCCATTTCATTGTCCTGACATGGAGGTGGACACCAGTGTTTAATTTGAAAAATCACAAGTGCTGGGGCCCAAGGTTTTACTCAAAAGCCAATGGCATCGCAAACGAAGGTCAGAGTGCAAAATACCAAGACTGCTTGAATCCACTTGTTGCACTTTTAATCCTTCACTGGAAACTCCATATTGCCTTATAGCTCTCTTGCAGGTTCTTTTTCATCCCTGGTTTTCCTTGTATCACTGCTTTAACCATATTTGTCTTAACTCTTCTTGCAAGTGTTTGTGTTATTCTCATTTGCTCGAGATCAAAGTCTTTGAGGAATAATAAGTGCTGGTCCCCAAAAATGCAGGCCGGTGGTCCCCACCTGTAAGCACTGGGTCAAATTGAGCACTACTGGAGGCTAAGCAAGGGAGTTAACCTGCAGCTTTGCAGGCGATCGATCGCCCCTCTCTTTGTTACAGACAGAGTCAAATTCAGCAGCTCCGATACCATGAAAGCTTATTAACCGCATAAAAGCTCATATAATGTAATAATATTAGCATCTCTTACATGTTCACTTGAAAATCCACCGTTTTCCTCACAGATATGACATGGGTAGCACTTACTTTACAGCTCTAGATTCACCCACTATAGTAGGTCTGGCATTAAAACTACTAGCAAAGAGGGTGATAATGTGATAGTCTTGCATAATAAAACAATAAACCATTGAAGCAGGGCTTCAGTTTGTCTATATGTTCACAGTGGTATGTCATGCCCTAAGGGGAGGGTGGTATTTTTAGCCTTCCTTGACCTCTGCTTGGTCCTTGACAATGTAGAAAAGATTCTGTTGTATTATTCTGGTTTCTAAACTGACAATCAGGGATCATGGTAAGAAAACTAATGTCTAATATTGCACATCTAGATATAAGATGAAAACAAGTAGGGATCAGAGACCTGTACTGCTCAAAATTGTTGCTGTCAAATCTGAAGTAGAGGCACTGTATAGGGCTGAACTGTGGTGTTAAACACATTTAAAGTCTATAGCTCTCCAGAAGACCAACTTTTTGAGAAAAATCAGCAAGTCCCTAGTCATCATCATTACAGTTACTGAGATAAGGAGATGAGATGTGTGTTCCACACAGATGTTTAATTAAAACCATTTTATTCTGAGCTAGACTATAGACTAATACGGCAGCCCTGTACACCAGTAAGGGTTGTGGAATCTACCATTAAATTGTAAATCGGTCTATTCAATCTGGGTTGCCAATATTTATACAACTCATGTACAGATTGTCCTTCCCGCAGTTTGATTACAAAATCTACATTGTTTTCTCGCTGAGGCTAGATTCTGAGACAAAATTATAATTGAAAAATTAAATGCCACACATAACTCTTCTTTAGGCCCAGAATATATTTGGCATTAATGTACTGTGGGAGACATGTGTTATAGTGATCAAATGTTTTCAGTTTACATAAGATACCTACAGTTAAGGTTCAGTTTGGAAAATCGGCCATCATTTAGCCTTAAAGTAAGATTATTACAAGCTAACGTGAGCACTAGCATTTGCATTCCAAGCGCAGTCGAAGATGAAATGCATTTTCTCCTCTTGCATATGGCTATTTGTTGAAACTTTAACTGAAACCATTGCTTTTTGAATTTAGAGTTAAAAACAGGAGAGATGCTCTTGATCACTTAAAAAAACACTGAACATTCTAACTTATAATTCAGTACTACTCTGGCAAGCAGGGAAGACAAGGACAAAGTAATAATTATTTAGATAAGATTTCAGATTTCAGTTTGCTGATGAATGGCTGTGAATGATTTATGCATATGTGCATACTGTTTTTTTAAGTAACCAAGACTAAGAATGCTCTTATTTACCTGCTGTGTCGAAAATGTAAAATGTTTGCTTCCTTTTTTACTATGATTTGTGTTGAATATTCAGATTTTGTTTAGGATTGTATTCTGGATATTTATTTTCTTAAACATTTTACCACTACTACTGAAAGACTCAAAATATCTACTTTTCAATGCTGCATATTAAATAGAATAATGGCAGCCACTCTTGATGAATTTCATATTACTAATAGCTCAATTTGCAAATACGTTGTTGTTAGTGGTTTCGATTCCCATGTGTCTCCTAAACAACAATGATAACTACTATCCTGACCAGAGATGCAACAGAGGGATCCCCGGCGAAGCACCATCACCCACACCTCAAGCGCAGGGGCAGATCACGTCTGAGCTCAAAAGAAGTAGTAGGGAGATAGCAGTGCTTGGGGAAAGGGGGAGGAGGGTGGGGTATAGTTTAGTTATTTGTGGGGGGGAGGGGGAATCAGCCTGGTTACATGTGGAAGCATTCACCAACTGAATGGTGACTGATAAACTCAGAACTTGGGACTACCAGACCACGTAAAGGCTGCACTGTGATGCACTACACTGATCCAGTTACTTATCTGTTGACGCAGCGGAGAGCGGCACTGTTGTATAACATGTAAAAGGCAATTACATTTGTTTTATTTTTTTAAAACTACTATCCTGGCGAAAGTTTCCTCTTCTTCCTTTTTTTCAAACCCATCTGGGTACATTAGGTACTATCTTAGATGACAAATCGAGTGAGGTGACCCATTGAGGAGGGATGGCAATCGAACCCTGGACATAAGTTGTAACATGAGGGAAGGAATGTATGTTACTTACAAGGCAGGCTACTTGCAAACAGGAAGACTCTTACTGATAAGCGGATTACAGTGTATACATGAACCAATGCAAACAAGTTATTATCTCCCTAAAATTTACACATGGGAAAAACTGTTGGATTTAAAGATATGATATAGCCTGCTGGCATTACAACTTTCCTGAGGGTTAATTAAAACACGAGGTATAGGTTATAAATTTAGCAGCAAATACGATAGCGAAAAAACTGATGGTCTACATTATGACACTGGAAGGTTGGCAAGACTTCTGGAAGAATGTTAAAATTGGGTTAGAAAAAAGAAAGATAAATCAATATACTATAATGTTACCTCTGCTGCCATGAAAGCTAGAGTGTGCATTCCATGGGCATAGCCTGTCACACCACAGACAACTGCTAATCCGCAACACGACAGCAACATCGCAACCAACAGAGCAAGAACTCTAACATGGCTACTCATTGGGGTGGTTGGTGAAAATGACAGCTGAAAAACAAAACATTAAATATTAATAAGAACTGTATATACACAACACCATCATGCACTGACAATGTCCTAGTACTGGTTACCTTGTTTCAATTTAGCTCACTGAATGCTTTACTGCATTTTTTGAGCTTTACTAAATATGCGATCTGTACATTACTATAAACATCTTTCAAGTATATTAAGTGTCTAAAAAAATTGTGATTCAGTAATTGTGCACCTCAAACAATAACGGATTCTAATTATATTTTGTTATAGAGTGAAAACAAATAACTGCAGCCCATCAGTAATGGTGCATTTTATTTCCTTAGGATTCTATAACAGGCAGCACCTATGTGCAGAAAACCAGTTTTGAGAGAGTGAGCATCAGTCTACAAATGCCACAAGCAATTCTACTACGATTTGGGATCTGTATATGTTCCTTGGCCCTTTCCTCTCCCAGCAATGCCTATCTAGTGCATCATTTCAAGATTGTAGTTAAAGGAAGCAAAAATACTCTTCAAGTTAGCAATGAATTTACTCATTACACCACAATGACAATGGTAAACACACTGCAGACACACGAATCTCTTTCATACAAATTAATCCATATTCCCATGAAGAGCCCATATGCTAAGCTTCAATAAAATATTATGCTTATGAAATGAACAAAAGTAATAGGGTAAAAGGACTAAAGCACCAGGATCAAACTGAAGAGTAAGAAAGAACATGTGAAAGAATAAGCTAGTTTGATAGGCAACAACTGTTTGCAGGATATAGAATTACATGTTCCCCAGCAAATTTATGTTTAGGATTTGGTATAATACAGACAGCTGTGTAAATACAAAGTTTTCAATCGTCATAAAATATATTTTTTCATTTAAAGGCACATCAAGCTTTGATTTTCATTGGAAATGCGCTGAGAGAATAATTTTTTTTAAAAGCACTGGCAAAGCAAACAGGTTTCACCTTTGGGCCCTATTGGTTCTTTCCATGATCTGCACCAATGCTGTGCACTTGTGGCGGGGTCAGGGGAGGGGGCAGGTAGGAATAAGCATAATAACAAAACTGTTTTTGGTGGCTGTGTCATTCTGTGGGCTAACGCATACATTATTATTATTATTATTATTATGATGTTTCTTATATAGCGCCTGAATCGACCCCCGAAGGGGTATCTCCGCGCTTGCCTTGGGAACCCGTCCTGGCTTTTCCCAGTGAGATAGCCCCTACAGGGCATCCCCAAGGTGAAAGCCAGGCATCCCGCCGCGGGGGGCCGTTGTGGAGATTAAGCAAGCTTAATGCCCAGAGTTGCAGAGTGTGAACCCATGATTAGAGCAGGCACCGAAGAGAGAATTATCGAGTCCGCGGACATTTGAGCTCAAGACCCTGCCGCGACGGGAATTGAACCCTGGTCCCGGGGTCTGACCTCTGCTTCAGGGTCTGCCTGCTCTAACCAGTGAGCCACACTTCTCCACATGATGTATGATGTATGCATGTGCATTTGTCACTGCCGAATGCGCACCTACTGGATGATGCGGGTTCATCTGTTTTTAATTGCCCGATCTAAAATTCGGATGCCACTTAGATTAGTAAATACTTTTTTTATGTTTCTGTGCAAAGAGCTTTTGTTGTAGCAGAGTGCCCAGCAGGAAAAAGCAGCGCTGCCCACACAACCTACCCCCAAAAATCAAACTTTAAAAAAATATGTTTTTTTTTTTACACACGTCTGCTAAGCATGGGGGGGCAGTGGAGGAAGGGGCGTGAGTAGCAACACAGAGAGGAGGATCAAATAAACATAAAAATAAAGCTGGTGGGAAAAGGAGGATAACAGCAGCATGAGGGAAGCACACGAGAGAGGAGCACACAAGGAAAAGAGCTAGAATATACATGGACTCTTCATGGAATACTTAACAAAAACAAGTAGTTCCTCAAATATAGGAGTCGAAAGATACATGTCAGCCAATCAAAGGGACGAGGGAGGGAAACACACAGGTAAAGGAAGAGGAAAAAAACATCACATAAGAAGCAAGCAAATGACGACACCAACCACAAAAAATACGACGAATGGAAAGAGTGGACGGGCTGTAAGCCAACTTTAAGGGTTTGGTATGGCCCACAAACAACTCTTGCTGTCTGGTAGCAAAGACCTAAAAACCTGCAAGAAGAAACTTGTCATGTTTGGTCTCAAACAAAACAGCAAAACAAAAATTGTTAATATTCAAATGGAAATACAGAGGATCTGCTTCAGTGTTTAACTGTAAAGTGGTTACTAGGTGGCTGCACATGATCAGGGAGATTTCACCAGTACTACATTTTCAATAAGAACCGAAATTAACGAGTTGCAGTGTTATTCCACCTGGCTTCAATTAAATTAAACTTCCAATGGCTGCGTTAATTTGATACAGAACAAACTGGTAAGCAGTCAGCATCAGGTTTTTAAGCACAGATTTTGCTCCACACTCCTTACAGATTTTGGGGGCCACTGCATCCCAGCCATTGCAGAAGCAGAGTAGAGTGAGATGGTGTGGCGCTGTCATTTACTATAAATTAAAATGCAATTTAGAAAGTGAAGAAAAATTTACTAACCTTCAGTAACAGTATTTCTGGTCGATACTAGACTTGCCCAAAGATTCCTCACCTTATGACTATCGCCAAACTGGGCCTGGAATCTTTTTCCTGAGTAACAGTTCTTCAGCACCACAAGCGGACGCCATCCAGCTAAGCCTAAGATTTAATTATACTGGGGCATACAAGGCAACATACTGCTCACTGGCGATATTTCCTTGTCCCTTTTCTATACCACTTCAAAGAATACAGATGCGATAGAAAACATAAACTGCAATAACAGTAGCCAACAAATAACATACCTTGGGATCTTATTAATGGTACCAACTCAAAAGGGAGGAGTCAGAGTGGAAAGGTATCTTAGTGAAGATATAATATTCACCAGAAATATTCTTACTAGAGGCAAGTATTCCTTTACCTCTTCCAATAGATACCTCACCTTATGAAAATATCCCAAAGCAATATCCTCCAGAATATGGCAGTGAGTAGTGCCGACGACCTATGGAAGTCGTGCAACACAACCTGGCAAAGTACCCATAACTGCAAGCCTGAGCTGTGAGGCAATACTGCTTAACAAAAGTACACGAGCATCACAATGTACTCACCTGGTAAATATTAGCCACCAAGACATTGTTGAGCACTGAAAGCAGTGGAAGTAGCATCAGCCCTCATGAAGCCGGCAAGAATGCCAGGCAATTGGGGTTTCTTTAGTCACTGCATAGACTATCTTATTGCAAAGAAAGGTGAGATAGTGCACTTGGCCTTCCTGGCTGCAGTGGATATAGTATGACCATGGGTGCCTGGAATCCAGATCACTTCAGCTACTCCTCTTCTTTTGGGGGATAAGGAGGATGAAAAAAAGACGGGAAACAGACTGACTGACCAACACAACTTTCAGCAGGAATGAAGGGCAAGTGCAAAGCACCAGTTTATATGGAAAGAACACAATGAATAGCAGTTGGACTGGGAGGGTTTTCAGTTAACAATCCATATGGGCAGAAGTTATTTCCACCAAGAAAACAGTTTTCAACATTAGCAGATGAACCACGTAACTGTGCATTGGCTTGGAGGTGCATAGGAAAGTGAACACCAAATGCAAATCCCACTGAAGAATACTAAAAGAAGCGTGGACAAACAAAACAAACCTTTCAAAACGCATGCAATATGTAGCAACAAACAAAGGATCATGATCAGGAAGGAACACAACAGTTAATAGAGCAGCCAAATCTACAAAAGCAGCAACTGCCAAGCCCTACCGGGCAAGAGACTGCAAGTGTAAAACATGAGAAAATGGGCTACAGAAGGATCCAAACATTTTGACTAGCCCTAATAAGCAGACACATTAAAGTGTCCTGCATAGACAGATTTCATGGAGGGTTTACCAAAAGCCAAGAGGATGTCTACCACTTCTTTAGGTAAACAAAAAGATCCGGTTGGGGGTGCTAGATGGCGCCAGACCAAGATGGCCGAACTTTAGTGAGGCTCCGGCCGGTCTGAGCACTTCCACTTCCTTCATGCCATCCTAATGCGCACAAACTTTGTTCATTTCATCACCAACAGACTCCTGAGACTGAGAGGAGTTCTCCGATACCACGTAGGCCGCTCTATCTCCTGCTGGGACTGAGATAACGCTGCCTTAACTTGCATACAGGCTGCAGCCTGCTCCGTGTGGGCCCGCTACCTGGCTACCGACTCTACGCTAGGACGCGGTCTGAGGTCTGTCTGTGAGTGAAGCGCTGCATACACACAATCGCCCTCACCACCTGCAATACCGCCGCCCTGAGACTGCCTGGGGACCCGAATAGGCGGTGTGACTGTGCTCTCCTCCCCCGGACAGTGGAGGGATGACCAAATCACCGCGATCTGCTGAGATCACCACCTGGGGGCCGTGATATGGGGCCTTGACTCTACACGCCTACTGTCTGCGGAGGCCCGGGCGCCGGGATCGGGAGTTGTGTCCTGCATCGCCCTGGGCCCCTCTGAGCCGCCAACAGCATAATTCCGGGGCACATACCGGACGACCATAGAGACCTGCCTCCTGACTACCTGGGGCCCGCCACATTTGCTGCCAAGGAAGTGAAGAGCCGCCTCCCGCCACACTGCTACACCCCCCTTGCAGACTAGGGCTGCGCTCGAGGTAAGTGCTGACCTCCTTGGCATCGCGGCGCACTGCCTGGATTGCGGAGCCGGCCCGCGCCACGATTGCCTCCTCTCCTGCAAAAACCAGCTCCCACCTTGCCCCGGCATCCGCTCTTCTGGGGGGCCTCTGGCTGCATGACAATACTCAAAAAGCCACAGCATTAGCGAGATTCCCAACTGAAGGCTGCAAAAAAGCTGGGAACGCCGGGAACGCATTGGGCCCGCTCTGTATGTGGGTGCGATTTACCTTTTGGACGCTTTCCTGACCAGCCCTCCATTTTGTGAGCTCCTTCCCCCAACACAGCCTCAGGGCCACTTTTCCAGCCCAGCAACGCCAATATCGTGCTCTGCCTCATCTGCTGCCGCGCAAGGCCTATCTGGACCTTACATCAGTCAGCTACTGGTAATACTTGCCCACCACAAACGGCCCCTGGGCTCTTGCACAAGTCAACCGAGTGCCAACCTCGTCTCCTCCTCACCTACAGGCCGCTACCCATCGACGCAAAATGGGGCGAACTGACGCCAAACAGGCCAAGCTGCCATTCGAATCAAAGAAGACCCCTGGGTCCCAGGCTGCTGACCATACACCTCCAATCGTGGGGGCCGCACCAGATGAAGACTGGAAATCACTCCTAGGAATGAAATAAAGCTTAACATCTATGGACTCTAAGATAGACGCGCTAAATACTAGAATGGACACCATCATGGCAAAATTGGACCAACATGATACCCGCTTGAAGGAAGCCAAAAGCAGGATATCTGACCTGGAAGACACCGCAACAACTAGCGGCCGCCAAATCACACAGACGGACAAGCTCCTTAAAATTATAGCCGACAAGAACGAGGATTTGGAGGCACGTTCCCGAAGGAACAACGTGCGTATCTTAGACCTTGCAGAGACGATTGTTTACGCTGGGCGAATGGAGGACTTCATTGAAAAACTGGTGACCGACCTATTTGGCAGAGACTCCTTCTCAACACACCTTACTGTTGAGAGGGCGCACCGTTCTTTGGCTGCCCGTCCCCCTCCTGGTACACCACCCCGGCCCATCATTGCTCGATTCCTTAATTATCGAGAGCGGGACACGGTACTCTGCATAGCTCGTGAAAAACTTCAAATACTATATGAAAACACAACGCTATCGTTCTATCCGGATTTCACCCCTATGGTGCAGGAGGCGAGACGCAAATTCTCTGGAGTGAAGAAGAAACTACTGTCCCTGGAAATCCCCTACGCAAGGTTTTACTCGGCCAAACTCAAGATTACCCATCGTGGGAACCAACACTTTTTTACATCTCCGCAGCTGGCTGAGGAATATCTGAAACGCCACAGGCAGACATCCTCCAGAGACAACGACTCCGGCGGCAGGTCCAGATCGAACTCTCCTCTCTCCCAGCAGGACTAACTCACGCTGTGGCTTGTCTCTTCGGAGGGTCCTCCTCATGTCTCTTCGGAGGGTCCTCCTCATCAGACTGTTCTTAAGACACGTAACGATCTGCACTGGTGATGTACAAAACTG
Source organism: Lissotriton vulgaris (assembly GCF_964263255.1). Lineage (NCBI taxonomy): Eukaryota > Metazoa > Chordata > Amphibia > Caudata > Salamandridae > Lissotriton > Lissotriton vulgaris. The sequence continues at coordinate 164,132,093 of NC_141700.1, forward strand.
TTTTTCCTTGTTGTCACAGTATGAAATGTTTATATTGCTCAGACAGTCCTCTCCGTCCCACAATTGACTGCCTAGCTCATTGCTGGGGTGTCAGTGGGTGAAAGTAGGGAGATGTATGGGCAGGTCTGGAGCCCCTAGTGGCTCATATCCCCCCTCTAAAGGGCGAACCGCCCCCTTCTTCCCCCCCCCTCTTGAGGTTCCTAGGGGATGCGTTTCATGAGAAAGTTTGCCTATTTGGGAGGGTACCTTATGCCCGGCAAGTTGGGGATGCCGGTGTGGGAGGGTGTTAATATTGCTGAGCAGAATGCATTAATATGTGATGTAGTTGTTATGACAATCACACCATGTACGGAGTTCAACACTGAGTCTTTGCTGGCTTTATTTGATGTGCGACCCACACTTCCTGACAAAGTGAACTGCAATGAACATGAGTGTAGAACCCCCATATGAGAAGACGGCTTTACAGTCGATTAAGTTAACCACATGGAACTTTCGGGGCCTTACGACCTGAGAAAACGCAGACAGATATTAGGTTACCTGGATAGGCAGGGGGTGACCATTGCTCTCCTTCAGGAAACACCTTTCACCTAGTAACACCACAAAATTTGCATCACGCTGGGCCTCCTGCCGTACGTTTTCTTCCTACTCCAATTATTCGAGAGGTGTTACCATCCTAAACGCGGAGTGGCTTTTACTCCTAAAGGTACAGATACTGATGCTGATAGCAGGTTTTGTATGGTGTGGGGCAGATTGCATTCTCACGAAGTGTTGTTTGTAAACTACTATGGTCCCAAACGTAGACAACCCCAACGCTCTGCTTATATTGTGGGGGAAGATACAGACGCTAGGAATTACATACATTATATGGGGAGGAGACTTTAATACAGCATTACGACCCCCCATGGACAGGTCACGGCCCCTTCCTACACACTACACAACCACGCAAAGAGCGCTTTGTGACACTCTCTCCCCTCTCCTAATTGTATTGCCTATTTTTCTGGGATTTATTTTGTAATTGTTGAACTTTTTCTGTTATATTGTTGATTCTCATGTAAAGCCCTCTGATACCTCCGGGTCTAGCCAGCGCTATATAAAACTCTTTAAATAAAATAAAATGAATAAATAAATAATTGCCGAAAATGGATTTGTAGACGCCTGGCGGTACACCCATCCTACTTTACAGGAAGGCACACACCACTCAAATATACACTCATCCTGGGCACGCTTGGACTATATTTTCATATCTGCAGGAATGGCCCATTGGATCAAAAATGCATCCCACCTAGCCCGCACCTACTCGGATCCCTCATCGGTCCTGTTGAAGCTCCAGATTCCTTTGGACTGCTCCCCCTATCTGAGCTGGCAGCTAAATCCTGCTCACCTTAGGGCCACTGCTTTTAGAACTGAAATGGAGCAGGATATTCGCGATTTTTTTTACCGCAACATGTCTTCTATCTTTAGTGTCACAATGGTGTGGGAGGCATTCAAAGTCACTGTTCGCGGGTGGAGCATTGCCAAGGGAGGAGGGATTCTTAAATCACTACGGAATGACTTGCATAAAATGGAGAAAGAATTACGTGCGCTTGAGTGCAGCATTGCTCAAACTCCGGGCGACAAAACATTTTAGGCCCAAATGAGAGAGAAAATAACTGACTATACGACAGTTGCAGACAGGGAATGCAAATTTTTGGGTTAGCCCTTTACCACACTCATTTACAGGGAGGGAGATAGACCGGGGCGTGCTCTGGCTAACTCAGTTCGGCCACCTAAATTTGCCAATTACATTACTGAAATCCAAGATGCTCAAGGTACACTATGTCGGAATCTTCCCAAAAACTCCGAATTTTTGGGGAGTATTATCGGACCCTTTACTCCTCTCATAGAATAGAAACCACTAGACTTGTCCACTTATTTTGAAGATGTAGCTCTGTACCCAGCAAAAATTCCTGCACTTGGAATTGGAATCAGGCGAAATTACGGAGGCAATCATGGCTATGCGCTCTGGTAAAGCCCCCAGGTCTGACGGTCTTCCGATAGATTTTTATAAAACCCTTTCTCCCATTTTAGCCCCTATATTAAAACCGGTATTTAATGGGGCGCTAGAAGAGGGCAGCCTCCCTCGCACTATGCATGAAGCAATAATAACTTCCCTTCTCAAACCCGACAAATCTCCTACCCACTGCGACTCCTACTGCCCATTGTCCTTACTAAATTGTGACACTAAGATCTTAGCTAAAATACTGGCGACGCGCCATAACCTCCTCACGGAGCGCCTGGTCCTACCAGATCAGGCAGGGTTTGTACCCAATCGTTCCACCTCTCATAATTTGCGCACCCTCCATGCAGTGTTGCAAGACATGGATCCACATTACGAGGCTGTGGCGTTTTTTTTAGATGCCACCAAAGCTTTTGATTCGCTTGAATGGGACTACCTATTTGGCACTTTGCAGTACATAGGAATGCCCTTCAGTTTCATAGAATGGGTGAAGTTGCTATATTATCGACCTACAGCAACTGTGTTGATCAACGGAGCCAGGTCCACCCCCTTTGATATTCAGAGAGGGACACGTCAAGGATGCCCCCTCTCCCCGATACTTTTCGCGAGCGCCATCGAGCCCCTGGCCGGGAAACTTCGTCAGAGACATAACGATTGTGCTCTCATCTATCCCAATAGACAACTGCTAGTCTCGCTTTATGCGGACGATACGACGCTGTACATTAAAAAAAAACCGAGACAATTTAAATCCAGTATTACATGAAATTACTAAGTTCGGCGGACTTGCTGGGGTGCAAATAAACTGGGCTAAGTCTGCAATATTCCCCCTGACAGACAACACACACCCCCACCAGCTCGACTTCCCCCTGCAATGGGAAATGGATGAACTGAAATATCTGGGCGTTTGAATTACTAGACAAAAGGATACCATGATGAGGGCTAACTACAGTACGGCGATCGATAAGATTACAGACTGCATTACTAGGTGGCTGCGTCTACCACTCTCAATGGCGGGACGTGTTGCTCTCATCAAAATGGTGATTCTACCTAAACTATTGTACCTCTTTGTCAAAATACCGTATGACCCAGGCCGGTTCTTCTTCAGCACACTGAAGACGCAACTGACAAGACTAATTTGGGGGGGGGTTGGGGGTGGAAGCACGGATTAGTCTTGGCACACTTATGCTGCCGTTTCACAAGGGGGGATTTGAGGTCCCCAACTTCGAAAGATACTATCACTGCGCCCAAGCACACTTTGCTGCCTACTGGTTCTACCCACGACCATACATGGCTCCCCTGGCCGTTGAAGACGGACATATGGCCCCACTAGTCAAGACTGGGTATATATACACACATGCAGGGCACAGGAAATCGGATCCATCCATGGTGGACTGCACAACTATGGCCTGGCACCGCCTAGCCCAAGCCATGGACACCTCGTTCTTTTACTCCCCCAAAGCGCCCTTGGCAAATGACCCCCACCTGACGGTCACTTGTGAAGCAAAATGTCGAAAACTACTTACAGACTTGGAACTTCGCTGCTGGGGCGACTTGTATGTGCAGAGAAGATTCCGCACTGCTGAGCAGTCCTTTTTTTGGGAACGATCACCCTGAGTGATGGACACCTTTTTATATACTCGCATTAGGCAGGGAGTCCGAACGATCACCCCCTCTTTCCCAGAGGAACCGGAAATTTTTGTGCCTGTACATGCCATCTTACAGGTGAATGAATGAATGAATTTATTGTTTGGTTACTCAAAACCATTACATTAAAAACACATTAAAAACAGAGTGCAATATTATAAAAGATTAACAACAAGTTAGTCAGCTGATAAGTCTGTATATTGAATCCCGGGCACTGGCAAGCTCAAAAGAATGGTGTCTGTGCAAGGGCAGCCCCGCCTACAACTGCAAGGTCTTTAATCATTTATGCCCTGGGTAGCCATCAGCTTGGCCCGTGTCTGTTGGATAAACTTTCCAAAGGAGGCCATTTGCTTTACTATAGTCAATGTGTATAGTTGATGGACCGCCTCCTTTGCGGTGCGTGTCCCCATTTGTCGTAGAATTGGCCTAAGGTAAAGGTTGCGTGCTGCGCGCAGGGCCGGACAGCAAAGTAATAGATGGGCCAGCGACTCTCGTTTGTAATTGCAGAGTCTGCATTCCGGAACTCCCCGACCTGTCAGTTCGAGAGCGTATAGTTCTTTAATAGGCAGAGGGTGTAATCTGTAGGCTAAGATCATGTGAAGGGCAGAGCGGCCCACCGCCTGCTTGAGATGGTGTTTGGGATTATGCACTATGTGCAGCAGGCATAGGGACTCATGGAAACCTCGTTTTGCCAGTGACTCCATATCCATTTCCCGGGAACGGATACAGACTTGTTTTTTGATGGCATTTTTAATTGCTGCATAATTAACTAGCTCAGGGTTAAAATAATCGGTGGCGAGATTGAGGAGCTCCTTCGCCATGGTGAAGGTGGTTGACCAAGGTTTCCCGGGTTCCGTAAAAATGTATTTCAGAACTGCCTTCAGTGACTTGTCTTGTGCCGCTATTATGAGATAGTAATATTTACACAGGGCAGCCATCTCTTCCAGTTTTTGCTGGTTGAGCGAAAATTCTAGGCGGACAAGGGTGTTTCTGCTGCACTTCAGTAGTAAGAATAATTTCTTATAAGCTCTGCAGTTGATTTTTTCCAGTTCCTTATTAAGTTTACCCGGGAACGCTTGTTGGGCATAATTGAGGGCCGGCATTAGTTTTGCCTTGAGTACTCTTTGGATAGCCATTGTCGTTGGGCTATGTAGAGTGGCTTGTAGTTTGCAGAGCGCATAGGTGATAGTTTTCCCTTTACTTTGGATTTTCTTTAGATGGGCACCAGAACGCCCCGACTCGTGATAGCAGACACCCAAGTAAGTGTATGGCTGTGTGCTTTCCAACGTCAGATGGCCAAGCCTCCATTTGGCTAGTTTTTTGTTTGGATAATGGCCAAAAATTACTATCTTGGACTTGGAGGAGTTAGCTACCATCCGGTTCTTATCGTTGTAAGTTGCCAGGGCAGTCAGCGCCTTTTGCAAGCCAATCTTGGTATGATCCAGAAGTACCAGGTCATCAGCATATTGCATAAACTGGATTTTAGTTCCACCAATCCTTGGAGTGGCTAGGGCTGCCCCGGACAAGGCTATCTCCATGTTTGCTGTATATAGACGGAACAACAGAGGTGCTAGAACGCACCCCTGTTTTAACCCTCGATCCGTGTGAATCTTCTCAGATGCGAAATCGCTTGAGAGTTTAATTCGGACCCACGTTTTTGATACAACAATTGGATTGCTCTTAATAGGGTTGGATTGATGTTCCATTGGGCCAGCTTTCTCCATAGGATAGCACGGTCTACCCCATCGAACGCTGCAGAGTAGTCGATAAAACAGGCGAATAAAGGGAGACTCTTACGCAACCGAGCTTGGTGGGCCAGATAAGAAAGGGCAGTGATGTTGTCTACGGTTGAGGACCCGGCTCTGAATCCAGTTTGACAGAGGGGCAGGAGACCTTCTTCACTTGCCCAGTCTGCGAGATCTGTCAAGATGGCGCTGGCAAAGGCTTTGCCCTCGATGTCCAGGAGGGCTATCAATCGATAGTTGGACGGGTCGGATTTAGACCCTTTCTTATGGATTGGGTGTAAGAGCGAGCCTCTCCAGGAGTCTGGCACATCACCCAAGAGCCAGCATTCGGCGTATAGATGGGTCAAATTTTCGGCCCAGAATTCTATGTTCGCTTTAAAGAATAGACCTGGAAGGCCATTAGGGCCCGGGGCACCGTTGTTTTTGATTTTTTTAAAAAAATTTGGACACAAGTTTTTTGCCAGGCGGCGCCTCCCTGTGGGGGCTGGAATCTGTCTCATCTCTTGGTTTAAATTCATTCTTGAATTGAAGGGCAACATGATCTTCATTATATAAAGTTTTTACGTGGGCAACCCAAGTGGGGGCCTCAAGAGAGTTTTCTCGGTGATTTGGACCTCGTCCGAGCTTACTTAAATAGCTCCAAAATTCTTGCGATTTCCCAGGACTCAGCAAGTCAAAGATTTTCAGCCATTGAGCTTCGCAGTGTTTGCGTTTTGCTGCCCACACATTCTTCGAATGGCTTCTTGCGGCCTCTTGTAGCTGTTTTTTGTTTGAGGCTGTGCCATTTTTCCGGTGTGCTTTTCGTTTTTTATTCAGATCTTTGGCGCTTTCTTTAATCACCCGGTTGAATCAGAGTGTAGATAGTGGGTGCCAACGGGTTACCCTTGCTGTGTCCCCTCGGAGTGTTGCCGCTAAGGTCCCGGTGATTCCGTCCCATGTTGCTATAGCCCCATTTATGTGGTCACCCGGCGGCCAGCCTGCCCACGAGTCTGTCCAATTGTTGAAAGTGATGGTTGCCCCCATTTAATTCTTCTAGGTAACTTCATCAGTTCCTCGCCGTTTGCGGCCCCAATGTGTTGTAGCTTATGGCGTGTGTTTGTTGTCAAAAACAGTGCAATTAATAAGGCAGCGTGGTCGCTGTCACGGCGTTGGTGTACAGAGTAATCCGACATCAAAGGTTGCAGGTTGTCACTTAAGATAATGTAGTCAATCGTGGTCTGGTTGTTATATGTGGGAGCGACAAATGCCCCTGGCCTGTTCTTTAAATGGACAGAATGTGCTGTTGCCAGTTTGTAGGATTTTAATAGGGCGTTCAAAGCCTTGGTGGCCCCAGATTGGTGACTTTGTGGGGGTGTTACCCCTATATTGTGGATATTGAGGTCACCGAGGATGATGCAATCCAATGCCGGGAATTGTAGTAACAGGGCCTCTAGATGGTTTATTAGTAAGGATAAGTTGGCTGTAGATCCGTGCGGGTTATGGTAGATGTTAATCACCAGAATAGAAGAGGTTCCGTTAGTCGTGAGGGAGCCTTTCAAAATACCCGCCTGGAGCATGTTGGGCAAGTTATTTATTTCCTTGAATTCTAGTTCTAGCGAGTGCTTAATGTAGACGCACATCCCCCCTGATGGTCTTCCGAATATATTGGTCTTTGTAGCAGATTTGCCGTATTCTGGGTATCCTCTTAGTGACAGAGGATTGATTGCCCAGGATTCTTGTATGCAGATAATATCTGCCTCTTCCAGGAACGTCACTGCAACATGGTTTTGTAACAATGTTTTGAATCCTGCCACATTCCAGGTCATGATTTTCAGGGTCTTGATGGTAACGGGTTGGTTTATGTGTTTCACTTGCCCATTAGTCATGTGCTGGGGAAAGCGGCCCGTATCTCCAAGACAGTGCGTGTTAGGATCTGGAGTTTAATGCCGACGCCAACCAGGACCAGTCTTTGTTACGCACAAGCGTTTGCCTTGACTCAAGTTTGTTGTTATCTTGATCGGGGTTCCGTTGGTTAAACCTTTGTCGTGCTGCCTTTGGACCCCTGAAGAATTGACGCCACCTGGGGGGCGTGGTCAGAGAAAGCGTTCAAACGTATGTTCCCTCCCCCCCCATAGGCTGTTCCTGATTTTCCGGGCCGAAGAGCGGATTGTGAGTTTTTAAGATTGATGGATATTTTGCTCCTGATGGGGCTTTATTTTTATGCCCCAACTTTCCAGTAAAGTGTGTTGTCTCTTCAGGGACTCTACCAGGTTTGAGCTGGAGAAAGTTAGCTCCGTAGTTTCATTTTTCTCCTCCGGATCCGGCGGAAGGAAGGAAATGGTCTCAATGTTTGTAGTTTGTATCCCTTCCAAACCTGGGATGTTTGCGCAGAGTGTTAAGATGTTGCCATGGTTGAGGATGTCCCACTTACCCTGTGAGGTATATTCAGGGTACAACATTATTTTCCGCTCCTGAGATGTTGTTTGAGCTGGGTTATTGGCAGCATTCGCGTCCTTACAGGTTTTATCCTGAATGCTAGTGAGTGTTGGCTGTCCCGCCCTGGGCAAATTGATGAATGCCTGATTTATTGGCTCAATTATTTGATGAGATGCTACCACAAGGGGAGGGCTAAATGGTCTGATGTGAAGTGACCAGTCCCCAGCCTGCTCGGGTTTAAGGCCAAGAGTGCCTTGGGGAGCACACTGAGGGCTTTCCGCCTTTACGTTGGTCCCTGATGATTTATTAGCGGCTGATGGCGCTGAAATCACTCTGCTCAATGTGGACTTTGTGAGCAGAGGGCTGATAAGTTGTTGGGCAAGACTCTCATTTAGGAAGACTTGATTTGCTTCCCCATCGCATTGTCCTTGCAAGTGGAGCGTATGATTTTGTAGTTTCAATGCCCGGGCTGGCTGGGAGGGTGTAAGGTGAGCCAGCATGCCCTGGTCTATTGCCAAATTAGTGGAATGGAAGGCTTCCGCGGATGACTCAAATTTCCCTGTTGTCGTAGTTATGACTGCCGGCTGGGTCACTTTCTGAGGCTTGATGTGACCGGGTCTCCCATTGACGGGCAGGAGCCATTGCCGAATTGGATTGGTGGAGTGTGATTGGTTCTTACTCTTTTTGTTGAGTTTTCTTAATTTTTTCTTATTTTCCTGGATAGTTTTTGAAGTTCTGGACTAGCCAGTTTAAAGGTGTGATGTGAGTCTTTATTGTTGGTATGAGTCAGGATGGCAGTTGATCCACCCGCGTGGGTTGTCACTGAAGGTACCGAACCCGTGATCCTCTCCCCTCCAGGAGTTTCTATACCGCTAGTTTGGGAATTTGCTGTACCTTGTTTTTTTGAGGATGCCAGGGCGGTGTCCTGTGCGGGTAAGTTCTGGTTCTTGCCTACTTCGTTCTTGAGATCCTCAATTAGTGTAGTCATGGTGTTTGGTAGTTTTTCTAGGCTGAGCAGAATTGGGCTACAACCACATGAGTCTGACTTTAGGTAAGTACTGTCCTGTGCTCTGCAAATCAGGGAGTTCAGGTGGTCCAGTTTTGAATCTATCCCAGAGATCAGACCCGCGCCGATTTGTAGGATGTTAATTTGAGCGTCGAGCTTATCCGCGTGCATAAGTGCGGCACCTGCCATAGAAATAAGCGCCTCGTTGATCATCGATAGATGGTTTGTGATCAATAGGGACTTCTCCCCATTGTCCACGTCGCTACTCATGGAAGTTGGGGACTGAGCCATTTTAACGTGGTCCGGAGAGATTGGTCCTGTAAAGTTCGGTGACTGGGTTTGTGAGATGTGCATGTAAGCTATTCGGCGCGTCGGGCAAGGGCGCGCCGTTTGGAGTGGAGCTCTGCTGAGAGTTCACCAGGCTTTGATGAGTCCAAGCTGGCGGCCGGGGTGGGACCGCTTTTGGTGTCACAGGTTTAAGGGGCGCTCCGCCACAGAGAGTGATAACTTTTGGCGAGAGTGGGATGCCGAGTGCCCAGGGGGCTGTAGGGCTAGAATCTCCCCGTCATCTGTTGCCCTGGTGGGAGGTGAAGAGGTCGAGGTCGGGCTGGGTTCCGCTAGTGTGTGTGCTTTGGGGCTAAAAAAAGTCTCTTATGTCCCTGTGTCCAGCTGGCCTTGTGGGCGTTTCTTTTGCGCTGAGGCGAGACTTAACAGCTATAGACTTTGATGGGCTGAGGGTCTCTGTTGGTGCTGCTAATGTCGAAGCCGGGAGTTCCATTGGGAATTCCGTTAACGTCGGGGTTGCACCGGTCGCTCCTGTTTGATCCTCGTCTCTGATACCTGGCCCTGGATAAAAGCCACCTATTCCTGGGGGGTAGAATAGTTTTGCCTTCTGTCTCGGCTCGCTGTAGGGAGACGGCAGGAATGGCGGTCAGCGCTTCTCGTGTCTCTAGCATCTCTGGCGTTTTCCGGGTTTCTGAGTCTCTAATGCCCTCTGCCGACCACAAACTCGCTCAGTCGACCAGGAGTCTTGTTATATCTAATGGCTCCTACCTCATTAGGATGCAGCGGATTCCGCGCTGGCTGGGCTGGGATGGGATGAGCGCTCCCAGGCTTCCACTACTTGTCTCCCCCGCTCACGGCTGCAACCCCTCTCCTCTCTTGCGGTGGCGTGTGGCATGTGGGGGTGGTGTTGATGCAGAGTCCCCGCTAGGCAGCTGCACGCCCTGCCCAGCCCCACTGCAGCACAGCACAGCAACAAAGCAGCCCAGCACGGTTATGCCGCCTCTCTTGGGGGGCACTTGTCTCCCTGGATCCTGGCCCTGTGGCTCCCTGTGACTCCTTGTCGATCGCTGCTTGCTGCAGCCCACTCTTCCCGTTGGCCTGCCCACACGATGCAGCAGCAGCACCCGGGCCCGGGACAAATGTTGGCGCACAGGAGCGTTGGAAAAATGGGGGCTTGGGCCGTGCTCCTGCAATGCTCCTGCTCCTCCTGCAGTGGCGGCACCCCCCGCGGGTCCCGGCCGCAATTACGGCGGTGTTTGAAGCAGGTTACGGCGGTCCTCTTTATTTCTTTTGGCCGCAGTACCCAGCGTCAGCCCCTCCTCGGCAGTGGGCCAGCGGAGCAACGGCTGCCGGCTGAGACGCGAAGACGCGATGGCGATCACCTGCGTCAGCGGCCTCGCCCGCGGTACCCGGCACCCGGCTTCTGCCTTGGCAGCGTGGCAACAGTCTGCGGGCTGGCTGCAGGCTGTAACGGGTTTCCTCAAGGCAGCCGGCTCCGTGGGTCACAGCGTCTCCCCCAGCCTCCGCGGTCACTGCAGTCACGGCTTGTTCCTCCTTGCTCCTCCTCCTCAGGTGCGTCAACGATCAGCTGAGTCTTGAAAAATAGTAGGTACTAGCACATGGAGCTGTAGACAAAAGCACCGTGATTCACGCAGCAAGCAACCATCTTACAGGTAGAAACCCCATGCCATGTTATATCACTACTTTATAAACATGTTCAGAACACCACCATAGCTGCCCCACTAAAGGTCCGTCTAGAATGGGACAAAGACCTAGCTACACCTCTTACAGACTAGCAATGGGAGATAAGCTGCACACAAACCAACACTATTACAGGTAATAACAGACTACGCCGGATACATTACTAATTCCTACATCGCGTGTATCACACGCCTGCTAAACTACATAAATTCCACTTAAGAGACACAGAATGTTGCACACGTTGTGGGGCTGCAGGAACAGACTTCATTCACTTAGCTTGGGCCTGCCCTCAAGTTGTTGAGTACTGGACAGAGGTGTTTAAGGGCCTATCTGATATGCTTAACGCAGACATTAACCCCTGCCCTATGATAGCCTTATTAGGTTTGATACAAAAAGTAATTACGGCTCATAAAAAGTTCCTTGCAATAAGTCTCCTGCTAGCGAAAAGATTGGTTGCATGCAGGTGGGGTCCGGGGGGCGCGCCCCCGAGTTCAAATGCTGGATCACCACCATGCCCACTTGGCAAAAACAGTTGCAGGAATATGCAGAGCTACTGCCTCTGCTGTCGAGACCGAAGGATATTTGGGGGCCACTATCGTCCTATCTTCTTCAACAGCTACCGGAAGATGAAGGAGAGTCTGGTAGTTTGGACGCCATGGATAGGAAAACACAGCTGCCCACTGTTTGACTTTCTAATATGGCAGCCAGACAGGTCACATCGGCTATAGCCCCAAAAGGGATATAATCTGAGTCGTCTGGGTCACTATGTACCTAGGTCTGACTACAGAGCTTCAAGATGTCCACTGATTTCAGGCGCTCGTGTTACCATATCCACAAGAACTGTGATGGGACACCTTTTGACTGTGAGCCTTGTGGTTTACTTCTCATGGACTCAGATATGGACTTTGTGATGTATGCAAGGGAATACAGAATACATGCTGGCATAACACTCTAAGCTTAGAAGACAATGTGATAACATTAAGATGAGAGGCACAACAGCTTACTATAGACAATGTTCTTTAACTTCTTTTAATATATGCTATGCTCAGCAAGGGGGTGGGAGGGTAAAAGTTCCGCCTTTTTTACAATATGGTCTTCTTTATCAAATTGAACTGCTATGCACGGGAAGACGCCAAAATATGCATTACTATGTCAGAAAATATTGCTCTAATGTCATTGCGTTGATGTACTGTGCTTGAAATCTAATAAAAATTCTCAAACTTTAAAAAAATAAATTCCAGTTGGCACAGCTCGATCGCCATATTACCAGTTGCAGCATTTCGAAAGTAGGTCCACCCTAAACTGAAGAGAAAGAGGATCCGAGTTTTAACAGATCGGCATACCAAACTATCCTCACCAAATCTGGAGTGATCAGAATTAATTGTTATCAATCCCCTAGCACCTTCTGCAGAAGTAGGATTGGCAGAAACACACAAGGCACGCCCTGAGCCTCATCACACCTGAATATATCCAAAAGGGGACTATTCCAGGGGGAGAACAAAGCAGAGGGCACATAATTTGTGGCAAAGACATACAGAAAATGGATAATCCCAACCTGTAAAAAATAATTTTCTTCACTTTGGGGTGAATCTCCAACTCATGGTTCTTTAGGGAAAGAACTCAGTGTGTCTGCCCACATGTTGGGAATGCTTGATAGTGTGACAGCAACTCTGAAAATGCACCATTGGAGAGACCATTGGCACAGATATATTGCCTTACAACAGGTGCCCAAGACTCCACACCAGTCTATTGACATAATGGCAATGGGTGTGTCAGACAGGACCTGAATAGTGCTTCCTGAGATAGAGGCGAGGAAGATCTTCAGGGCAAATTGGGCTGTCTGCAGGTCGAGAGCATGTATGTGCAGGTAGCCTAAGACAGGGATCACAAGACCCTCACAGTTATGTCATTCAAATGAATGTCTCAGCCCAATGGGGAGCCACACAATCACTGTAGCCCGCAACTCTGGAATGCTGAAAGAACAAAACACCAAAGGACTGGAATGGCACATGCTGAGCTGAGAGATTTCCCTAATGCTGGAACATTACTGTAGGGTCCTCATTTACCAGCTGATGTGCATCATCAATAGAATGCATAAAGGCCTACCAGGCGTAGGACTTGCAGAAATTGAATCTCTGCCCAAGCCAAAAATATTGAAATTATATCCCGGGTATCTATAATTTTCTCCTCAGGGGAAAAGACATTGTACAGGCTGTATCTCTAGCAGAGTAAGTATGAAGCTCAGTCTCTGCCACAGACTAACAACGTGGAATGGTGTTGAGTCTCCAAACGGTACTGGGAGCAAAGCGGTTTTCTTGAGCAAGAAAACTAACTTGTCTTCCTGTGGGGCTTTTGTGTATTTTGTGGAAAGATCCAAGACATCGTTCCTGACGAGGAGACCTAATTGAAAGAGATTATGGTCTCTTTGAGGTGTCATTATGGACGTTCGCTAAAAAATAACTTGTCATCCTATGGCCAGGTGACTCATGAACAAGAGTCACAGGCTCACAGTTCACTGAGGGAGCCAAGATACCACATGGAGAGACAATGCTGATCAGACAAAGACACATGCAAATGTTAAACCATGAACCCTTAGGAGATATTTGACCTAGCTGCTATTAAATACTGAGGAATGGCATTGGTGAAGCACAAAGAGATATGGACCCATGTCAATGAGGCATGGCAAAACAAACTGGCACCAGTCGCCGCTTTATAGGTCTCTGTATCATCACATCCTGGTTGGGGGCAAAGCTGCGGCTTAAGCAGCATGGAGACTCTTTAAGGTGCTGGACACCTATTGCTGGGGAAAAAAATCCAGATACAGTCTTGTCTCTGGAGGATATTCAAAAGGTGAGGAATTTACAGTAAGAAGTATTTATCAGAACATGATGTATGTGTTTCAATTTAAAAAGTTCTAGTGCACTAGAGGGAAATGTCATGGGGTGCCATGTTTTGGAGGATATTATTGTTATAATTACTATTTTTGTAAACCTTGAAATGCACTATTTTTTGTGACTATTTTGTTTCATACCATAGACTTGTTTGTGTTGCCGTAAATAAAATATGTTATGATCATCAAATGTAATCATACTCCTTAATTCAGACTCTTCTACCCGTTTGACACATATTATTGGCAAACGTGGTAGGGCATCCAATTTTTCATATGCCTATGCCGTCTGAAGGTTTTAACTGAAATGATATATGCTGTCTAAAGGACATTTTCAGAACATTTTCATTTCCTTCTTTCAATTTCTAATTTGTCTCTGCCAGAGTCCTCTTTGGTATAAATGTTTTTCTAAGTAGTTAGGAAAAATGCATTGGTGAAGCAACCCGCCACTCACTCTTCATGCACCAAGAATATAGTTCTCACAGTCTCTCAAATCAAATACTTTGCTGAGAATCCATGAGGGGGGGTGAAAAAGCTGGATACTCTGGAGAAAGTAAGGGTGAAAGGGGAATGTAGAGTTTGGAAGCTGCAGCCAAAAACTACGGTCAGATCTTGGAATAGGTACATAATATTTATGAGGAAAGCAATGGCTCTGGCATAATTTATTTATGCATCTTTAGAGTTGCACAGTGTGTTTTGAAAATATATTGACATTAGTCCAGAATGTGCTCCTTACAAATCCATTCTTACTAACTCACACACAAAACTGATACGAAGCATACACTGACCAGAGTGGCATTGCAGCAATGAGTATTCATCTGTTTCCCCTCAGACACCAGTCCATCTCTGCAGGCAGCTGCATGTACCAGCCGTAGTGCCGGAAGGCTCAACTCCTAGAGTTGGTATGGAGTCAGAAATCTGGTGACAGGGCGCACCATCATTGAAGGGAAAGAGTAACTGATTCATATAACCAAAATCAAAGGCACAATAAGTCATAAAAAAAGTCCAGTTGATGCCAGTACATCACTTCTTGCAAATTCACACTTCACACTTCGAACCCTGCTCCAGCTTCCCCGCAGGACCTCTGTGAAGGCCGGACTGATAAGATTACATTGGCTTCCGGTGAAAGACAGGATCAGCTTCAAATCCCTTTGTGTTGCTCATCAATCTTTTTGGGAAACTGGGCCACTGATCAGTCGCCCTTTAATCACCCCCTATCTCCCCAGCAGACAACTTCGGTCCACCAATGCCTTACTGGCTGTTGTGCCAAAGGTTAAAAGGTCTAGATCAGGAGGTCACTCCTTCTCTTTGAACGCGGCCAAATTGTGGAACAGTCTACCCTTTCATCTCAGGTCCAACTCGGACCTCACCTCTTTTAGGAAAAATTTAAAAACTTTCCTGTTTAACAAATAGTTTGTGCCTCCTGTATTCAGCCCTACGGGCAACACTTGTTCGCTTCAGCGCTGGGACGCCTCCGGGCAGCTATTCTGCGCTTTACAAAACTCATTTTGATTTCAGGTACATGCAAATCCTTTGCTAGCACCATCTTCACCTCAAAACCCGAGCTGAACGCGGGTTGTTTAAACACAGAGATTATCGTTTGTTATCAAGTATGCCGGAGGCACAAGGATACCCTACTAAGTCAATGTCAATCAAAAAATAAAGAATGGTGCAAAACTTTGTAGAGGTCGCTGAGTAAATGATGCTGTATATGACACTGCATCCTGGTTGTAGATCCAATTAAAAGTTTCTTAAACAAAACAACTCTCTATGCAAAGCCTCCAACTCGCATTTCCCTCTTTAATGAGGAATATGCACAATATACACCACCTATACACAATTTACACACACACACACACACACACACACACACACACACACACACACACACACACACACACACACACACACACACACACACACA
Organism: Lissotriton vulgaris; assembly: GCF_964263255.1. Taxonomy (NCBI): domain Eukaryota; kingdom Metazoa; phylum Chordata; class Amphibia; order Caudata; family Salamandridae; genus Lissotriton; species Lissotriton vulgaris. Next base: position 164,147,696 of record NC_141700.1, read on the forward strand.
CACACACACACACACACACACACACACACACACACACACACACACACACACACACACACACACACACACACACACACACACACACACACACACACACACACACACACACACACACACACACACACACACACACACACACACACACACACACACACACACACACACACACACACACACACACACACACACACACACACACACACACACACACACACACACACACACACTCACTCTTCTGAAGCAAATCTGCTTGCTTCTAATCGATTATATATAGGCTTCACTGGTTTCAATTCGATTTGTTGGAATTTCTGGTGGGGGTTCAGTTTTATCCAGTATTTTTATAACTTGTATGAATCATTTGTTATCTGTTTTTGTATTATTAAAAAAGTACAAATAAAACAAAATAAAAATCACAGGGATGTTATTTTCCCCTGCTTATACATAATTTTGATTTTATTTTGTTTACTAATTCATTCCTTTTGACAGTTCCTCCTTTCTTCCCATTTCTTACGCTCTTTCTACTAACCCTCCCTTGAACATACTCTTCCATATACCTTTTTATCATTTCTCCCGCCTCCCTGCCTGTCCGGTTTCCCCTCACTCAAGCTCCTCTTCCTAAGAGGCCAGTCTCACCCAATGTCAAGGATGTGCATGTCTCAAGATTTGTCTGCATCTCGTGAAAATGGGATTCCGGCAGGTAAAAGGTTAATTGGGGGCATATAACATCTTTCTTGCGGTTCTCTTCTTTAGTCAAATGTCAGTGATCAGCTGAAACATGACTTTTTACTTATGACATAAGCTATATGTTATGAGGTGCTATCCGTTGAATTATTGTAAGCCATATAAGCAAAAACAGAATACTTACTCTGCTCAATTAAAATAAGTTTTACCAAAATGCTATTATTAACATAGGTATAGTCAAACGAAGCACTAAAAATCTAATTAGTATCAAATTAGTTTTGAAGTTCTCGTGTATTGAGCGATATAAAGCAAACACAAGGAGAAGATGGACGGAACACTGAAACTTTTCAGACACTCACCCCTAGTCACAGATCTGGGTTGAATCCATCATCGTTCTTTAAAGGAAATCTAGAAAGAAAAACAGGATTGGCCTGCTCACTTACCTCAATCCCTTGAGAATAATGGTAAGTTTTACCACCTTAAACAAAAGTGTAAACTATTCATATTCATGCAAGCATGCGTGTACAAACCATGAGAGGGTATTTCCTCTGTCTATAACTGCCCACTTAGTAATCAAGGTTCCAGTAGGTCTTGGGAGGAAAGTCACACATTCATTAAATGTCCATGCCCTGCATGGTACCTAGCTCCTGCAATCCAAAGCCCTGCATATTCACCAAGGTCCCAACATATGCTGGAGGGAAAAACTGAGATAGAAGGGAGTACCACACAAATAGCATACCCAAGACGCATCTCTTGCAGTTGACATGGCCAATGTGCCTTACTGACATTTAGGAATTGAAACACCCCAACGAACAACAACACTTACACATTACAGGGCACACAACATATTCTCCAGCCTGGATTGGAGTAGTTTCTGTCCTGTAACTCCAGTTCTGTAGTAGGGGTATCTCTGTTATAGTCATAATCTAGTGAATAGTCCCGCCCATGTGCGTGGACCCCGGCAATCAAAAATAATCTCTTAAGTTGTCAAAATAATGCAGAAACTGCTAAGACTGCAAAGACACTTAAGAGAGAATTTAAAGACAAATAATGCAGCCTATATCCACAGGCTACACTGTCCAGTACTTCAACTAGAAATTCCACCAAAAAACTACCATAGAGAAACTTGCCTCCCCCAGTCAAAGACTCTGGAATGATAGAGAGGAAGGTAGGGACAGACAAGCCCCATAGGCTGCCATTATGTGGCTTAAATAGGATACTGTGCCTTTAAGAGAACTTTCCAGAACTTCTCCCAGTATCCCAGAATGCATAGCAGGTCCCTCTACTTTCAGTTCTTTTTGAAGGCGAAGCACGCCAGACCGGTCGCATTCTTTACATGATGAAAAATCTCCACCGGGGAGGAGGGCGGGCGCTTATGACTACAACAGAGATACCCCTACTACAGAACTGGAGTTACAGGACAGAAACTACTCCTTCTGTAGTAGGGGATCTCTGTGTATAGTCATAATCTAGTGAATAGAATGGCAAGCCCATCCCCACACCAAAGCGGCGGTGGAGAAGAAATACATAACGCCACTACTGTGCGAACAAATTCCGCAGCGAAGCCTGCCCAACCTGAGCGTCTGCCCTGGCGTCAGTGTCCAGGCAGTAATGCTTAGCAAAGGTATGGACCGACTTCCAAGTGGCTGCCTTGCAGATTTCAGCAATCGGCACGTTACGGAGCAGAGCCGTCGTGGAAGCTTTGCCCCTGGTGGAATGAGCCTTAGGCTTACCTCCTAAGGTCTTATTAGCCTTCTGATAACACAATTGTATGCAGGACACAATCCACCTAGAGATGGACTGCTTAGAGGTCGCAAGACCCGTCCTGACCGATCCATAATTGATAAACAACTGGTCAGACCTACGAATATCTTTGGTTTTATCCAGATAAAATTTCAACACCCTCCTCACATCCAGGGAATGGAGAGACCTCTCCGCTGGGGATGAAGGGTTCTGAAAAAACGTAGGCAAAGTTATAGTCTGGTTGACATGAAAATCAGAAATAACCTTGGGAAGAAATTTAGGGTGAGTACGCATAACAACCTTAGCAGCATGAAATACAGTATAAGGTTCATTACAACACAACGCCTGAATTTCACTCACCCTGCGGGCCGATGTAATGGCCACGAGGAACGCCGCCTTCCAGGACAGGTGCTGCAACGAAGCCTTATGAATAGGTTCAAAAGGCTCCTTCATCAATCTGGACAGCACCACATTCAATTCCCATGAAGGCGAGGGAAGCCTGACAGGAGGGAATACTTTCTTCAAACCTTCACAGCAAATCTTTGATCACAGGGATCTGGAAAAAGGAAGTCTGTGAAGGGCATTTCCTGTAGGCAGTCAATGCAGCAAGATGTACCTTAATGGAATGGACATTAAGGCCAGACTGCGCCAAATGTAAAAGGTAAGGAAGGATGGCATCTTCCTTGCAGGTCGTAGGATCATGGTTCTTAGACTGGCACCAGATACAAAACCTCTTCCACTTGTAAGCATATGAAGTCCGAGTGGAAGGTCTCTTAGACTCCTTCAGTATGTCCATGCAATCATCGGGCAGATTCAGATGGCCATATTGCACTATCTCAGGAGCCATGCCGCCAAACTCAAAGAGGAGAGGTTGGGGTGCAACATCCGTCCCCCGAACTTCGTGAGAAGGTCCGGCCTGCACGGCAACCGAATGTGAGGAAGGAGAGACCGGTGAAGAAGGTCCGTGAACCACCACTGTCTGGGCCACTCCGGGGCGATGAGTATCATCCGAGCTCTGGACCGGGCCAGCTTGATGAGCACCGCCGGAATCAGGGGAATGGGAGGAAAGGCGTACAGAAAGCTGTTCGTCCAGTTGATTCATAACGCATTCCCCAGCGTCCCTTGTTGGAAGTACCTTGAGGCGAAGTCTCTGCACTTGCTGTTTTCGGCGGTGGCGAACAAATCTACGTCTGGAGTTCCCCACCTTGCGAAGACTTCTCCTAGTACTTCGTCGTTTATGACCCATTCGTGGTTTTCCTGGAGCAGTCTGCTCAGTGCGTCTGCCTGAACATTCTGCACACCTGGCAGATGGGTGGCCGTTATCGTCAGTCCTCTGGCTAGGAGCCAGTGCCAGATCGTCTGCGCCTCCTGTGACAGAGTGCGCGATCTCGAGCCCCCCTGCTTGTTGAGGTAATACATCGTGGTGGTATTGTCCGTCTGTACAAGCAGAGAGTTGGTCTGGAAGGACGGAAGAAAGGCCTTCAGCGCCAAGTGAACAGCCGGGACAGACTTGGCCATGTTGATGTGCAGCCCCAGCTTGTTCAAGAGAACGCACATCTTCTGGAAGTGTGCTCGCGCTTCCGAGAAGGAGGATGCCTTGATCAACCAATCGCTCAAGTACGGGTAGACGAACACCTTGTTCTTCCTCAGGTGCGCTGCTACCACCGCCATGCACTTCGAGAACGTTCTCGGCGCAGACTTCAGTCCGAATGGGAGTACTGTGTATTGAAAGTGATTGGTGCCGACTTGGAACCGCAGGAACTTCCTGTGTTTGTGTGCAATGGGCACATGGAAGTAAGCATCCTGTAGGTCTATAGCGCATAGCCAGTCTCCCTGTTGCAACTGAGGGTAAATCTGATGCAACGACAGCATGCAAAACTTTTCTCTGCGAATCCATTTGTTTGCCTGTCGCAAATCCAGAATGGGCCTGAACTCGTTCTTGTCCTTCTTGCGAACCAGAAAGAACCGGGAGTACAGACCTCTTCCTCTCTGAGACCGAGGTACGTCTTCTATCGCCCTTTTCCTCAACAGGATATCCGCTTCCGCCTGAAGCTCGCGCAGCTGAAACTGCGAGCTGACCGGGGGAATAGCTGGAGGAGGGCTGGTGAACCGAAGACTGTATCCATTGCAAACAATATTCAGCACCCACTTGTCCGGAGTAATTTTTCTCCACTCTGCCAGAAAAAATTGAATGCTTCCCCCTACCGGAGTGGGTAACAGATCCGGGGGAAGTAGGTTCCTAGGGCCTAGACCCAGCCTGGCCCTTGGGCGCCGGAGCAGACTGCTGGCCTCCCCTGCCCTTCTGGCGCTTCTGGAACGGCTTACGGAACTGGTGTTGCTGTTGCGATTGCCCCGAAGCCTGTCCCCGTCCTCGGCCTTGTCCGCCGAACCGCCGTTGGAAAGGGCGGTACTGCTTCTTGGTCTCTTTGGGCTTCTCCAGGCCCACAGCCGTCAGCGTCTCGGCCTCCGCCTTCATGCGGGCCATTTCATCGTCCGCATGCTTCCCGAAGAGGGTCTCACCGGAGAACGGCAGATTGGCCACCCTCTGCTGTGCGTCCGGTTTCAGGGATGTAAGCCGGAGCCATGCGTGGCGCCGTTGGTCGACTCCGTGGCAAAATCCGTGAGCAGCCAACAGGGAAGAGTCCGCTGCCGCGCTGATTATCTGGTTGGCCACCAGCATCCCCTCATTCAGTACTTCCATGAAGTCTTCACGCTGCTCCTGAGGTAAATGCTCCGCAAAGCGCTCGAGGGAGTCCCAGAGGGCGCGGTCGTATCGGCCCAACAGAACCGTGGCACTCGCCGCTTTCATGGAGGTAGCGGAAGTTCCACAGACTTTTCTCCCCGCCGAATCCATCCACCTTGACTCCTTATCCGGGGGAACCGTGGAGGACGAGTGGTGGCATGCTGCTTGCGGGCCGCCGTCACGATGAGAGTCAGGCGGAGGCTCCGTTCTCAAAAAGGCCGGATCCGAGTCGGGAGCCCGGTACTTCTTTAGTAATCTTGATGGAGCCGCCTTCGTCACCGCAGGGGTGAGAAACAGAGCCATAGCCGGTTCTTTCAGGCCCGGCACCAGAGGCAGGAGAGGACGAGACAGGTGCTTTTGATGTAGAGTCTCGAAAATGACCGACGTCTTCGGAGTAGGCACCGTCAGGGATATGCCCAACTTCGCAGCGCCCCTCAACAGGACGTCCTGAAACGCCACCAGGTCATCTATCGGGGACACTCTCGTGTCCGGTGACCCCGATAGGGTAGGGGAATAATCCCTGGTCCCAGAGGACCTCGTGTGTGAGCGAGATTCGCGCCTCCTACGGCGGTGCCTCGACCTCGTGGATGATCTGCGTCGCGATCTCTCCTTCCTCCCAGAGCGAGAGCGAGACCTGCCTGCTCGTGGGCGCTCCTTCGGTTTACGTGGAGGGGTCTTCCTTGGTTCCTCACGGGGTTTCGTCGGTTCCTCCCGGGGTTTCGGTTTTGGAGTCCCCTTAGGAGGAACAGGCAGGGGCGGCAGGGAAGTGGACCTCGGAGGAGGAACCTTCGGCTGCGGGGTGGGCCCATGCGGAGGGACCGGAGGTGGAGGAGGGTCTCCTGAAGGCAGTGGCGGTTTGGGTGGAGGGTCCTCCTTAGGAACAGGAGGAGGAGTCGGAGTCCTGGGCCGAGATGGCGTGTACACTTCTGAGTACACCGAGCCCGGTGACCCTTTAGGCGAAGGGTGCGGAGAGCCAGCCCCATCAGCAGGCGACCGCTTCCTCTTGCGTCCTCCACTGGAAGCAGCGTGACTTCTGGGACTAGAATCCCTCTTGCGCCGTTTTGGAGAGGCTGACCGACTCCTAGACGCTGACCGCTGTCTGCTGGACGCAGAGCGACGCTTCTCCGGCGTCGAACGACGCTTCCTGGACTCCGGCGTCGATCGCCGTCTCCTCGGCGTCGACCCTCTTCTCCTCGGCGTCGACCGTCGACTCCTCGACGTCGACCTCCTCTTCCGCGACGTCGCACGTCGCCTTCTCGACGTCGAGCGTTCCGTCTTCGACGACGAACGTCGCCGTCGTCTTGATGCTCTCGACGTCGAGGAGCCCCTCGACGTCGATCGGCGGTGTCGCCTCGACGGCGATCGACGGTGTCGCCTCGACGGCGAGCGTCTGTGCCGCTTCGACGGCGAGCGCCGATGCACTTCACTTTGCCTTCGGCGTCGGTAGGAAGATCTCGACGAGGACGATGACGTAGACGGTGGCTTCGACGGCGGCTTCTCCTTCGACGTCGAGCCGTCACGCCGTCACGCCGTCTCGACCCGGAGCCCCGGGGAGAAGGGGAGCACACCGCCGTCATCCCTCTCGACGTCGTCGTCGATGCAATCGACGTCGACGGAGAATGGGACCGTTTGCTGGACTTCCTGCCCCCGGGGAGCCCCCCAGGGGCCTCAGCAGAGGCAGAGGGAACCTTCCCAGCCTGCCCAGACCCACCTGCAGCCCGCAGACGCCTATCCTCCAGGCCAGCCAGCCTGATCTTCAATCTGTCCCTCAGAGTCCGAGCAGAAAGCTGCTGGCAGATGACACAATCCTCAGGGACATGATCTTCTGGAAGGCACACGATGCAGACATCATGGGGGTCACTCTTGGCCTTCTTCCTCTCACATGCTGGGCACTTAACAAAAAGGCCAGGCATTTTAGAGCCCTAAAACAGCACAAAAAAAGAGAAGAACACCAAGAAGTAAGCTGCAACACTTATAATTCAAAAGTGCAAAAACAATTCCAATAAACCCTTGAAAAAGGGAGAGCTCAATGCCAGGGTCCTGTAAGCAGGAGCCGGAAAAAAAGAACTGAAAGTAGAGGGACCTGCTATGCATTCTGGGATACTGGGAGAAGTTCTGGAAAGTTCTCTTAAAGGCACAGTATCCTATTTAAGCCACATAATGGCAGCCTATGGGGCTTGTCTGTCCCTACCTTCCTCTCTATCATTCCAGAGTCTTTGACTGGGGGAGGCAAGTTTCTCTATGGTAGAAACTGCAGGCTGTTTTATGTGTGGTGTTTTTTGGTGGAATTTCTAGTTGAAGTACTGGACAGTGTAGCCTGTGGATATAGGCTGCATTATTTGTCTTTAAATTCTCTCTTAAGTGTCTTTGCAGTTTCTGCATTATTTTGACAATTTAAGAGATTATTTTTGATTGCCGGGGTCCACGCACATGGGCGGGACTATTCACTAGATTATGACTATACACAGAGATCCCCTACTACAGAAATATATTTATCTCAGGAGGGGAGATAACATCCATAGGAAAGGCAGCATTCTATGCAAAATGAATATCAGATCACTTCCCTTTATATCCTTGGGAGGGGAAGTTGGAAACATAGGACAGGACTGGAAACGTAATGCATGGGACTTTAAGAATCTTGAGACCATATCACAGATAACTGCAGATCCTGAAATGTACTTTAAAGAAAATCAGGGTTCAGGTGAATCCCCGAGACAGTATGGGAAGCTTACAAGATAGTCCTAAGAGATAAGGCGAGAATATGATCGCCTGTAAGAAACAAAACACATATTTGGAGTAATAAGAGCAAAGGAAATAACTTCTCAAGCAAGAACACACATTGCTCTCGCAGCTGTGCCTGTTTCTACTGAGATAGGCGGTAATACTCAGAAAAGAGTATATAGATAAGGCACATAATGTGACACTAACAAAATCTGGCAAAACAACACAAACTGTACAAAGTGGGAGACAAGGACGAACCTCTGCTGGCTTGGCACAGTAAAAAGGAAGTAGCAGCAGGTTGGTGGAAGGGATAAATATGACACCAATGACGACATACATACCCCTCCATGCGTTTGAGAAATACTTTGGTAAATTGTACGAGGCAGAAACTCTGATTGGGGATGACTAGTTTTAACAATTTCTGGACTGTACGTGGCAAAACTGAGTAGCAACAATAGGAATGACGTGGAAAGGGACATCACATTAGAAGTAGTCACTGAGGGAATAAAGCACATAAAAGGTAGAAAGGCCCCAGTGGGATATAGTGGAGCTTTAAAAAAAAATAACGTAAAAAAAACACTCCTCACTACTGAATCCACACTTATTACAAGTTTATAAGGAAGACAGAGATATGGGGACACTATTTCCTAACCTTAGACATGCAATTATTACAGTAATAAACAAGGAGAGAAGGCAAGGGGACAAATGCTAATCATACCGACTCAAATGGTTGCTCAATATTGAAACTAAAATTAAGAGAAAATATCCTGGCCTTGAGGCTGCTAGGGGTCATCGGCTCCCTTATCCACAGAAACCATTCTGGCTTTATGCCATGACGTTCCACCAGGCTTAGCAATAGAAGGCTCCATAATTGATCACCTTCAATACATTTCCAGACAGAACCCCATTTTATGATATCACTGAATGTGGGAAAGGCAAAAGTCATTTGATGCAGTAAATTGATCTCTCTTGTTCTTAACACGCCAAAGGTTTAGGTTTGGACCAGTGTTTGGCAGTTGGGTGGCTCTCCTTTAAAAGAACCCAACAGCAGTGATCAAAATTTAGAAAATGCTGTTGTGTGGCTTTCCCCTAGGACGAGGTCTCTGGATGCTCACCCGCAGATCTCTTTTTGCCACAAGCATGAAAGCCTTGGCCTCATAGGTCAGAGAGCAAGCACAAATCAAAGAATTTAAACAGTGTACTCTGGGGGCACTTCAGGCATGGGTCGCTAGAGGTCGTCTCTCCTTCTCACACTAATGGGTCAAATGGCAAACTTCAAAATGGTCACCCTACCAATATTACTGTACATTACGGAGAACATATCATACCCAATTTCTTAGGCACCTTTTGTTAGAATAGAGAAGGTGTTGGGTACCCTTATCTGAAATAGAGGCATTCCAAGTACTGCAATGAAAGCTCTGAATAGCGGGTTCTCTACAGTGGAGGGATTGCTCTCCCTGATGTTAGAGCCTACTATTGGGTGGCACAACTCATTACCAAGCGGAATTATGCACCAACAGATGACCCCTCAATCAGGCTGGAAAGATTGACACTGATCAAACCCTCCTTCTTCCACCATCCATATGGAGGTCAAAGGATAGTGCACCAATTGCCAGCAACATAGGGAGTGACAGTAGCCTGAGAAAGGGTCATGTGGTGCCTTAGGTTGAAGTTGCAAAAGGAATACCCTTATAGAAACAGATAACTTTTAAGGAAGTCACTAAATTTCGGGGGTTACATATCAAAGGTAGGTGACCTCTCTGAGGGAGGCACTTTTAAGGCTTTTTTGAGCCTTTAACAGGAATTTGAATTAACTCAAAGTCAACTATCTAAATACACCAAATTTTGGCACGCTTTGCAAGTCAAGGAGTTGACACTGTCAGAGATCCCAGAATTTGCCCAATTAAAAAATAGAATGTTACTGGATGAGCTGGGAAAGAGGGGGGTTTCTTCCACTTACAGAACCCTCCTTAACAATATGCCAGATAAGCTGGAACACCTGAGGATGAGACAGGAAGAAGAATGGGGTGCACTGGAACTTATCGACTGGGAAGGTCTTAATAAAGGCAAGGCTGCAGCTTATCCAACTAAATATTCTTCACAGAGTCTACTGCAGGGGTCTTCAAACTGTGGGGCGCGACCCCGAGGGGGGCCGTGGAGCGATGCAAAGGGGGTCGCGCCTTCACAGTGACACTTATGCCCTGGCCTCCAGGGCTTCAGCCCCCTCCTCCCCCATCCTGTGTCTCAGCCCGGGCTGCTGCAGTGCAGCTTGCGCTCCTGGGGCCTCGGCTGGGCAGTGTCTGGAGTCTTATCTCCATCCCGAGTTTTTCACAGGTCTTTAAAGACGATTAGCATATTTACATGCCTTTGTTAACTGATTACCAAAGGTTAGTTTTTTTATGGTTCCAGGGCCCAGGGGGTACTGGAACCATAAAAAAACTAAGCTTTGGTAATCAGTTAACAAAGGCATGTAAATATGCTAATGGTCTTTAAAGACCTGCTGAAGCGTTTGAAGAGCAGCGCCTTTCTTTTTTTTAAACACAGAACAGCCACCTTACAAGCAGTGATGGGTGGGGAAGGCATAGCGAGGCGCCGAAGCTAAACACGCTCACATTAAACTATGCTTTAGGGGAGATGGAGTTAAATTGACCAGCAGGAAGTGGTGGTGAGGGGATGGCTAGGAGCAGACAAAGAAATGCGATTTCGGGGGATAGTTTTTTAAAGAAGAAATGACTGCATGTATTTCTGCATTCTAAATGAAGATCGAGTTTGGGGGGAAACAAAAGTGCACATGATCTATGAGTGGAAACTCAGGAAGTGATATCACAGTCTGTTTATGTACCACTAATGCTTGTTGATTGAATCCTGCATTGGAGCCAACCACAGCCTGCATGCGTGGGGGCGAAGTGTTAATAAATGAGTGGCACACATTGACTCCAGCTGTGCGGCGACCGCTGTTATCTGAGAGCTGAAAAGTGCCTCACCTGCATTGGGAATTAAGTGATATCATGATCGCTTTTAAGACGGCAGACACTCATTAAATGTGATCCCCCTGGTCCCCCACTCTGCCTATTCCTTACATTTGTATTTTTACACTTACTGCTGTAGTGTGAGAATGCATTTAATGAAAAGAAATATAAAGTTGGGTTGCCAAAAGAAACATCCCTGCTATGTGTTGTTTAAAGATCCTGCAGAGACCTGCTGTTGACACTAAATTGAGTTATAAATAAAAAAGTATGTATTAATTAGTTATGTGACTTTTCTGTCTTTATTCTCTTTAATTATTAGTCATGGATCATTGAGGCATCCCTAGAACACAATTAAAAGTGCTTTCTATTTATATTTGCTGTTCTAAGTATTCACAGATAAGTGAAAAAAAACAGCTGTAGGTGACTGTTTACTTCTGGGCCATCAGAATAATGAGCTGGTAACCCTAATCATTAGACTGGAAGTTTGTTGCAGGATCAGCACATTATTTCCTCCACCCTCGAACCCTGATTAATGCCATTATAGCAATAGTTTAACTTATATCTGAAACCCTACGCTACAAGTTTCTGGGAATGCACCCTGCTTTTAGACTACTCACTTCCATTCTCGCCTTCACTTTCACGTTCACCCTGCACTCCCAGCGATCACAATACACTCACACTGATCACAATGCACTCACACTGATCGCCATGCACTCACATCATTCACTCGCTCACCCTGCACTCACACCAATCACCATGCACTCACACCAATCACCCGCTCACCCTGCTCTCACAGTGATCACTGCACTAAAAATGTGCTTGCATTGTTCACTCTTTCACTCTTTCCTCAGTATTACTGTGTTTAAAAAAATTCTAAATAAAGCAATGCTACCCCAAAATATGCAGCATCACAGAACATTATTTACATTTTCTACTCACACAATTTAGTCAAGCCTGTCGCATAATTTGGTCCTCACCATCCTCATAACCTAGACGTTTAGAAATTTTTGTCAGGAGGGGGTCCTTACGCTTGAAAATGTTGACAGGGGGGTCTCGGCATCCAAAAGTTTGAAGACCTCTGGTCTACTGTACCTCACCCTGCAGTCACACGAGCACACTTCTTACCCTGCACTCATGTGACACTTCACTCACCTGTCCCCCCCTTACTGCTCAATCTGTAGCTAACTCAAACAAGGCCATCACTAACCATGCACTAATTTGTCCCACTCTGCACTTACCGCTGAACCCACATTCATATGGTCACCTCACTCACCCTGCAGTCACTCCTTTTACCCTACTCACACTGTTGCATTGCTCACCGTGCAGTCACATGGGCACTCTTGTCACCCACACAGTGCAGAAGGTTAAAGTGCCTGGTACAAAGAAGATGTACCATGCAAATCACAGAACTGAGTGCGAGTAAACTATGAGAAGCGCTATAAAAAAAATGAAATGTTTGTCAGACAGGTGCTATAGAGAGATGAGGTGTATTGTTGGTGAGTGGTAGTGAGGGAATTCATGGAGAAGGTGGAAAGACTGTTGCACCGTATGCTAACAGTGCTTGGACAAGCCCTGGCTGGGAGTGTTAAGCCCCCACCCCCCCCCCCCCCCCCCCGAATTTCGGGTCTAGTGGATACCCTGCTTCTGCTTATTATTTACATTGTAGTGCGCTACTGTTACCAAAAGGTGTCCTGGGGCTAATAACCATCTGCCTGCAATGTGAGAGAGGGATCCGGGAGAGGAGAGAAGAGAGGGATGGAAGGAAGGGGGTGAGAGGAAAGGGGCATGGGTAAACTGCTTAACTCTGCACAAGACCGCCACGGTTTGAATGCACCCTTGCTGCTCCCGGCCATGGCCAGGTGAGCTTCTAATGTGGCAGCGCGTATTCCTGCGGATTGGGAGGCCCTTCACAGAGGTTGACTAGACATCTTTCTGATGTTAATTGCTGTATTTTGGTTATAAACTGGTACTGGTGGGGTGAAATCTTTCCTCAGTATTACTGTGTTTAAAAAAATTCTAAATAAAGCAATGCTACCCCAAAATATGCAGCATCACAGAACATTATTTACATTTTCTACTCACACAATTTAGTCAAGCCTGTCGCATAATTTGGTCCTCACCATCCTCATAACCTAGACGTTTAGAAATTTTTGTCAGGAGGGGGTCCTTACGCTTGAAAATGTTGACAGGGGGGTCTCGGCATCCAAAAGTTTGAAGACCTCTGGTCTACTGTAACAGGAACAGGATGCACAGAACGGGTTGAGCCCTAACAACTACTTGCAATAGAAAAGAGGGCACCTTACTGAATACAATCTGGGGCTGAAGTATGGTACAGGCATACTGGAGAAGTAGAACGCTTTACTGAGGCCAAATCTTGGAGTGTAAAATTCTGATGTCTCTCCACTTTATATAGCAAACAAAATATTATACAACTGCTTAAAATCTAGTCAGCAAGAAAATCTTAGAACCATTTAGAAACACACACCCCAGACAGTTTTCGGCATCAACAAGACCATAAACAGTGAAATCTCAAGTGATTAAAGAGGGTAGTAAAGAGAAAAAATGACTGGGTGAAAGGAGGCATAGCGAGTGAAAAAAATTCTAAGAGATCACATCTTCCATGGAAGCTTAAGTAGTCAGTCATCAAAATATCAGCAGACGCATTGTACCAAATTGAACACAAGCCAGAACATTTTCATTGATCTACTCACGCAACTGTCTTTTAGCATATGATAGTTTTCATCCTCGCCACCTCAGACAGAACCTGCCCTTCGGGCAATTCCTGCGATTACGAAGGAATTGTAGCCACAAAGAAGATTACTTGATCCAAGCAGAAGACCTGAGCAACAAGCTGAAAAATAGGAAATACCCTAGCAAACTGATAAAGGAAGCCAAAAAACGGGCTGGAAACAATAACAGGGATGCCCTTTTGGAACCGAAAGAAAAAACAGAATCAGATAACACCAGACCAATCTGCATTACTACATTCAATCAGGTATCAGACACAGTGGCCAAAATAATCAAAAAACATTGGCCTGTGGTCAACAGTGGAGGATTGACAATACCCACTCCTATGTTCAGCCACCGCCGGGGGAAGAACTTGAAAGATTTCCTGGTGCACACTCGCCCCATACTTACAAACCCAACAATAAGAACTCAACCACTACCAAGTGGACATTTTCCCTGTAACAATTGCAGTGTCTGTCACTTAACATCTATAACAAAAACTGTAATCTTCAACAACGCCACAAAATGGGAATTAAGAGGTTTTTCCAATTGCAACACCAGTGGAGTGGTATACCTAATAACATTCACCTGCAACTTACACTATGTAGGTATGACCACAAGGAAGGTCAGTACCCGCATAGTGGAACATAGGAGCAACATCAGGTGCAAACGAGCCACTACCCGGATGACCACCCACTTCATCGAGCAGAACCACACACCCAATGACCTAACTTGGGTGGTGTTGGAAACAGTAAAAAACAAAGACAACCTGGATCGAATTCTCCATGAACGCGAGCAAAGATGGGTGTTCAGATTATACACAGACACCCTTGGGCTGAACGATGAAATCCCATGGGGCGCATTCAGAAATTAATGTGGTTAACAAAAGACAACAAGAAACCATGAAAATCCACTTCATAACTCTCTCTGACCATTCACAAAATCCATCAGGCTTTTTGAACAATATCCAACAACAGACATAAGCCCATGTAATTGTAAATAAAAGGAATACACCAGTATGAAGTACCATTACAGAAACCAATGCACAAATAACCATAACCTTATGGGTTCAACCTTCTTTCTGAACGATTATCCGAATAAACTAATGTTTCTTTATTTTTTTGAAAAGGTGTTCTAAATATCACCAAAAAGAAGCAAAACATTGGGATACCGATGATAAAACTTTGTTTTCAAAAATCTCCGTGAAATACAAGATCTAAAAGTAATTATAAATCATACTCGCGCCCACACCACTAACATCCATTCAAGATGGCCGCCGCATACGGAACGGTCTAGCTTCCAAACGCTCAGAACCAGGAAGTGCGGTGACTCTAAATACACCGGCATACCCGATTACCGTCAATATGCGGTCGGGTGAGGATCGAGCAGGTAATACCGAGCAGGTTCGCCAATAGGAAGTAAGTACTGCAAGACAATAGCATCGCGATATAATACTGGTACATCGACTTTGAGGGTCTTAACTCTTCATTGAAAACGCGCAATTTCCGATGAAATACGAATTTAATTGTTACTTCAAAATTTCACAGCAATGTTTCCACGAGGTGATCCTGCCCTCGCCTGAGACCATGAAGTGTAACTTAGCACTCATACATGTAAATATGCCCTTTGCCATGACAATACTGTGTGTATATATGTTGTGTGTCATGTCTATTGTCACATTAAGTCCTGTGTTATTTATATGTGTGAATTCACGAAACCACTTTTTCACAGTTTTTTTATATTTACACTGGATTTGAAAGCCTGCACGCACCGATATGGTGCACAAGGCACACTCACGCCCTAGACAAAGTGAGCTGCATGTGTGATCCCCTTGCTCTTTAGGGGGGATGTTTGCCACTAATCAAGTGTCATTCTCTTTTACAGATACGCGAATAAGATACAAATCGTATGTATAAAAACGCATGTTTAATCATTAACAGCGCATAGAAAAACAGAATTAAAAATCAAACCTATTTATTTAAATATAGGAGTGGAAAATACAGGGCTGGACCCTGTATGGTCCTGATGAAAAGCTTGGGGAGCTTGAAACATGTCGACCACAGAACACTGGTCTAGCCCAATTTTAAGGTTAGATAACAGTGTCACCCCATTTTAACATACCAAACAAGGAGCAGAATAAATTGTTGAGGCCCACTAGCACGGTATTTTTAATCACACACCCACTCCACCACCACAACACTCTACACCACACATAGCCTTTCACAAAAATAGTGCTCCTGCGTAGTCCGCTAGTCGCAGCACGCCCCTTTTCGTAGAGAACTGGGATGGCCCCAATGATGAAGCATGTCACCGTGGGGAAACCCCGGTGAGTGAGGGGACTCTAGAAATAATTTTTTCTTTCTCATTTTGGTAAAAACTGACAAAATTTGGCAGCAACCATACACACAAACTAGGTCTCTGAACTCTTCACAGTGGGTTCCTGATTTTCTCATTGATCTACTCTGCCATGGGTCTTCTGGGTCAACTACTGTAACAGTCAACAGCTTGATGTCCAATGGGCTTGTAACAGAATAGCATTCACCGAAAATAAATAAATATACTTTCAATACAAAAACGAAGCACATGACTAACTCCGGGTGTTAAAAGTTAGAACGGTTATTAAACAACAACAACAAAATACATACTCAATGACTGCTTTGCATACTCACATATTCAAACCGATCTTTGCATAGTTGAACCATGAGGTGTAGGAAAACCAGTCCAGCGAACCAGAGGCACCACATAACTACCTCCTCCACGGTCTGTACATTCAGTACGCCAAAAATAAAAATAAACTTGTAGAAGATAAAATTCCAGAATTTGTCCTTAAGGTGCTGAAAATAAGAAGCAAACATGAACAGCTATCAGGTATGCATGAAAATATAATTTATCAAGGTTTACATTTGTTTGCTATTAAAAGGTGAAACTGCTAGTAAACCCCTCCCCCTCAGATGCACTATTAGAGCCCCCCCCCCCCTCACCTCTGATGTGCACAGATCTTCTAGAGGTAAAAGGGACGGCACAAATCAAGTGCCAAAATAGTAGCTTTTGAATACAATATTAAGCCTGCTTATGCTCTATACATGCCTTAACCCTGCATGTTGAAAATAAAGTAAATGTTTGATATGGGCAAATAAATCCCAGAGAAAAGCAGTCTTGACCAGCAGGAAGAGCAAAATCCACCCACTTCAAACTGTACTGGTTACTTCCAAATAGTCTTCTTACAGTCAGATATGTACATGTATATGCTTAGGGCCAAATCTGCAAAGGAACTCTTTGAAAAGTCAGAAATTGATTCATTAAAACTAAGCAATAATGAATGTTATTACTTTGAGAATACTAAAAGAATTCCAGGGATGTTGTTAGGAAGCCAAGGTTATACCAGCTTTATGACGCATATCTATTATGTACACAGCAATGCATTGGTAAACTACATTTTAACGTTCCACTTTTTTCTTCATGATGAGAAAGATTTTTCCTGTGGATTAAACATTCCCTCTCTACACATCACCACCATAAAAAAATCCCCTGCCCTTGACAACAGTAAAACTATAATTAAATAAAAAGCAAATAAGTAGGATCATAAGGCCCGCTAATTTATAACAGTAAAACTATGATAGTTTTAAAATTGCAAAACCAACTACAAAAAAAATGTGTATGCCCTCAAACAAACTTGCAAGTTAGTTTGTGGGTGTTCACTTTTTTTTTACTCTTTGCAAGAACCACAGAACAAACAAAGTCCCATACCTTATATTTGATTGGCATTGTATTGGACACATTTCCTTTTAAGTAAAAACATTCATTTGTGCATCTCTAAGTTTCACGTCATTGTGTGAATACATTTGCAAACTTGGCTAAAGGTCTTGTATGGCTTCCCAGGGTTGATCCTTTGCACCTAAATAGTTAGCATACAACAGAGCTCTACCATTTTAACTACCAAACACACAGCGCATCAATTTCAAGATGCTGAGCTGAGTACATCAAAGTCCAGTGACTAAAAAGTTAACAGTCCTTTACAAGCACTGGTGTAGTTGGCTTTAGATGACTGCTGGTGGGTTTGTCCCTCCAATATTACTTAAAAAACCAACAGAAAAAATGGCAAAAGAACTGTTCACACTTTTGGTGATGCTGTATCCTTAGAGCCACTGATATGTCCACATCTTAAAATCATTCACAGAGACGTTACTGATGTTAAAAAGGGCAGTAATGTGTATTACCTCTACCAATTCATTTGTATTAAAAGATCTCCATTGCAGAAATGCACTACTTGTTTTAATCCCCACTGCATACTAAACCAGTTAAACAGCAGAATAAGTAAGCACTCAAAAGGTAACAGGAGACTCATTCTAGAATAGGAAAAAAACAAAGGAGATGTTAAGTGACTCTGATGCTCTCCCATATGTTCCCTTTCTTGAAAAACATGTGATGCTCCTACTTGAAGTGGAAATAGAAAGTGTGAAACTAAACACTTTACTTCAGCCTACCACCTAAAAACCAGCATATGCTAAACATCAAAGTCAGCTGGAAAAACTACCAGTCCCGTCTGAATTAGGGACAGAGTGTTTTCAAGAAAGGATGTCCATGAATAAAACCTACATTACTTATGATTGTAAAGTATACATTTCCTTAATCTGCTGCAAATTCCCTTTTATTCAGAACTTGTGGAAACAGATTACCAGAAAAGGTACACTGGGATTACGTTGGTAGAGGAGGCATTACCAGTGCCTACTAGTAACTATTGTACTTGCAGACTCATAGTTCCCTTTTGACCTGACTCATGAGATGTCTGTACAGCATGCAAGCTATACCATAGCATACTTGCATATCAAAGTTTACCTTTTTTAGGAGCAGAGTCCATCAGCCACAAAGGCTAGAGCACCCCACTGCCCATTGGTATCTCAGTTATTTTTATATTTACACCTGTGGTTACAGGAAAAAGGGTAATATGCGGCTTGTGCTATAGCACTCTGACCACCAGTACAAAGTCACTGCAGAAATTATTATGTAATTGCTTGTATATTCTAGTCGCCCAGTCCTCGAAGTCACAGGAAGAATAAGAAGAAAAACTCGCCTACCTTCAGAAACAGGTTGATACATAATCTTCACACAGATTCCTCACTTTATGAATTATTCTCAGCTTCAGACTAGTCCCGAAAATGGTTTGCCAGCATGGTCACTCCTGCACCGCCAGGTGGTGCTATGAGACTTTAGCTGTCACTCCACCTCCGTACATGAGGACACCTGGATATTGCAAAATGCTCCGTTTTTACATTGACTTACACTAGCCCATACCACTCCTCAAGATGTTTACATCAAGTACCTTATAACTACTCCATTCCCAGACAATATATTTTTGTCACGAGGAGTTCAATAAAATTGAACAGCATTTTATATTTGGGCAATGTTACTCCATGTCTTATTTCCAGCAGTTAACGGAGGGTTCAAGTCTACTTATGTGCCCAGTGTGGAAGTAGGTAAATTTCATGAATAACTGTTCACCCATTTTAGAAGTTGTATGTCATTTTGCTGTTCATGTTATTACATTGCTCTTTGTCTGTGGAGAAACGGAGACTGTGTACATGTTGATGACAAACAAACAACAGGTGCAGGATTTATGGGTCAACTTGGAATGTGTTTGCAGGATGATTCTGTGCACCCTGCGTACGACTTATGAATTAGCCTCCTGATTATTGTCTGACCACAATGATTTATTGCTTGCCAACTGTCTTCAGTGTAACTTTCTCCTACGTGCTTCAAAATGTAGAAAAGGCTGCGGATTGTAACCCCAGCAGAATTGTACAGTTGGTTGCTGGCTGTTCTCGCTCGAGCTAAAGCAAATAAACTTTGCTCCCCGACTGCTTACAACTGTGGTTGTACATGCTATAGAATGTTAAGTTTGCTTTGACATATGGTGGCGAACCCTGGAATTCATCAAATTGGAGCCTAGTTGGAGTAGCAGCAACAATTGGAGGGCCAGGAGATCTTGATGACTCCTAAGTGTACGCCTGTCGAGGGGAGTCCAGTTTCCTGCCATCGCAGTCCACTGAATCTCCTGGGACACCCTACGACACGTGACCCCCGCTTGGCTGAATCCCAACGAACCAGGCCCCTGTTGCCTTGACAAGGTAAATTAAAGTTTTCATCGACCAAGTAAGGAGACGTTGAGTTTAACATTTTGGGAGGTTCAAATCCCCCATGAGTGGTTGTTTGCAGGTGGTTAGAGTCCCCCGACCGGATTGAGGCCTCATACATAATTACAAAATTGACCGGTTTGAGGCCTCATACATAATTACAGAATTACAGGTAATTAGAGTCCCCAGTCTTGTTATGTCAGTATTAATTTTGCTCCTCCTTACCTGTCGGGTTAGTAAAAATCATTGTGCCTGTTTAGGAACATTTTGTCAGGAGAAGTATTTAGAAGTGGCACAGTCCACACCTCCACCCGGTAGTCCGGGTTGGTAAGTAATTTAGAAAGTCGCCAGGCAGGCCTATTTCCGAAACAATGGCATGGACAGACTAAAGACAATACAGATTAACAATGGCCAGAAGTAGGATTCTTTGAAAAAGCGAAGTTGGGTTATTTACGACAATATTTAATGACTAGTGAAAGATTAGACTGCTACAATATGAAGTCTTACATTGTTTGGATGAATATGCATAGGCAAGAAACTATGGGGTCCTCGGGGAGGGAGCAGAAAGAGGAAAGACCTATGGCTTCAAATACAACAAAGAAAAAAACTGGTAGAGATAGGATGAGAAGCAGAAATGTCGGTTCAAAAAGCTTTTGTTCATAAACCCATAGATCATACATCAGTTGTACCCTCAGCTCTCAGCAGTGACGAGAACCCTGGTAGAACATATACTAATAGTCCCCAACCTCCTCTTTATACCCCTCCAGAATCACTGTAGCTACAAGAACGACATCCTTCTCATACTGCCCGACCCTAGAAGCTGCACCCACTGATCAATGATTATTGAAAGTAGAAGGAGAGGACTATGAAATAAGAAGACTTGGATAGGGCACTTAAATGACAAAAGAAGAATAGGACAGGGAAGAACACATGCATCATGCCATAATGAAAGAGGGTTCAAAGGCCTATGGTAACAGTATTCCTGTCAATTTTAACTTCAGGGATAAGGTACCACCTAGTGCGCATGGTCTTCGACCAAATATATGTTTAATGATTGGTTTATAACTTACTCCCACCACCCCCAGGTCAGTGTTATCCTCAATTATCCCCACTCCAAGGTGCTAAAGACAGCGAAGAACGTTAAAGAGATACTCATTTACCCCTTTTGGCCGAGACGGCTTATCTATCGATGTTTACCAAATTGGTAGACAAGATATTAGACCAAATAGATGAATAGCAGCACCGTGCCTCGGCGTTGCAACAACAAAAGGATAAGGAACAATCGTCCACCCAAGTTAATGTATAACAGGCAGCAACCCCCTTGTGCATTATGTACAGAAAAGCCCTGCCACTTAGAGAAGTAACAGGCTTGGAGGTGGCAAATCCAACTATTTATGTACCTGTCCCATGGTTACGCACTGAACTCATTCACTTTTGCCACGCAGTATCCCAATATACGAGAAAACACTGAGAAATGGTATTGCCATACAGAACGCACATTGATGGTCACTCCCATGACATTGGATGACATAGAACAGATGTTAAGTAGAATTAGAGAAGGAGAAGAAACATAGGGAGTTAAAACAAAGTACTAATAAAACAGATGCTACAATATCAAAACAGGGGAAGAGGGGCTCAGATGAGGACCAGTTCAGCCCCTCCCCAACTAGGAAACATGTTTCCTCCAGGTACATGCCCTAACTGTGGCAGCCCTGACCATTGGGTTTGAGAACGTCTACACCCCGCATACAAAGAGGGCAAAGTAGCAGTAGGGGAAGAGCTCTTCTTTATCCAGCTTATATAGATGAAATACTGTTGCCCTGAGAAGACAAAGTTACTGTTTAATTTCTTAGCTACTCATAGTCATAAGTCTTTCCCAGGCAAAATACAGTTTGCCGAAACAGAGGTGATCTGTCTGGGTCACCTCTTGTTGCAAGGCCAGCAGCGCCTGGACCCTAACATGGAACATGTCATACTTGTAATACCTCAGCCCACCACCCAGCAGCAGGTGAGTGCCTTCTTGGGCAGGACAGGCTATTGTATTGGATACCTAATTTCTTACCCATTGGAAAACCTTTGTTAAGATTGACGAGAATAGACATTCAGGGACCCCACCCTTGGAGTGAGGAGCATGCTGCTAGTTTGCGTACTCCGTAGGATCTATTGTGTAGTGCACGCACTTTGGGTTAGCCAGACTAGGATAAAGACTTTAACCTGTTTGTACTCGAAAATAAATGGTTGTGCGTTGTCAGTCCTCAACCTACAGCGTGGAAATCGCAAGTGCCTATGTCCCTCTTTTCTGGCAACACTAGACACAGTAGGTCAGGCCCTTCACCAGTGTCTAATGGTGGCTGCCGTAGCTGCCGCCTCCCTCCAACAAGGCAAGACTTTGGTTATGGGATATACTGTACACGTCTATGTACCTCACTCTGTAGATTTATTGTTGTACAGGATAAAGACCCAACATTTACCAATGCTCGACTGACTCATTATGCTTTATGGGTTTTTTTGTGCCTACATGTAACTTTACACTGATGTAAGACTTCTAATACAGCTACCTTGTTGCCTGTAGTGTGTAATGCGGAGTGTGATGGAATGGATGAGGTGCATGACTATGTGTTAGGCAGAATAGACAAGCATTTGCAATGTGTGAGAAGTTGGCCTGATATGTAGTGTTTCCAATTCTGGAACCACTTGGTATCAGTCCAAACAAACCCCCAAGATGTCTGGTTGTAAGTCAACCTTGTTAGACAAGCTATCCTAGTGGTAGCATGGACTAAGCAGCCTTAAAGGCTTAACTTAAGAGGTCGTGTTAAGCGAGCTGTTTTACCACATACAATCCTGTAATCAAATGAAAGGACACCACACAAGTATATATTATACAAATATATGTATTTATTTCTAAATTACTCCCCAGTACTCTTTATGAGGAAAGGGGCACAAGCGTTAAATCAAAAGCACAGTAAAACATATAAAGTTGCACAATTATGGATGAGGGCGGGTGGCCACTCAGACCATATACTAAAAAAGTGGTATAAGGAACACTTATCGAACAGTGGTTAGGCCTAGGGCCTAGAGATTCGCTGGGAGCAGTCAGGACTAGCAATGCTGAAGTCGGGAGTAGCCCACAGGAGACGGTTGCAGCACGGAAAGTGCGGCTCGCACCAATGCAATGTCAATGGTGCGTAAAAGTTAGATAAAGTGAATTAAAAGATACTTCCGCTGAACCTAGAGGAACAAAACTTTAGACACAGACCCTAGAGGTGTGTACCAGTGTGGGAACACCGGCGTTGCAATGTTACCTCACCCACAGGCCGTGGGTGCACAGGGTCGAAGTCGCGTCGGGTCTTGACACGCAGGCTCTTGGTGCTTGGAGCTGTTGCAGCTGCAGGCGATGTGAAGCAGAAGTGTCCGGTGCGATCCAAGGGTGGATCGAAGTAGAAAAGTACCTGAAAGCAGAGGGGACAGAGTCTGGGTCACTCAGCAGTGACCAGGGTGGAACCAGGACGGAACCAGGCAATGTCGGGCGCAATCAGGTGGTTGTCGATAGGCTTCTCTCCGCTGTCACGTGGGCTCTGGGGCATCTGCGACGTCCAGGAGCGGGTCACGATCTGTCCCACGTAGGCTCTCGCCGTCAGCACCGTCGGCTTCAAGATTGCAGCAAACAGCACTTGGCAAAAGCAATCCACGCGGAACCGGGAGATTGCTTATCACTCGAACCAGGAGGGTCAGAGTGGGGGCTCCTTTTCACAGGAGCTGGTGCAGATCTGGAGCAACCAGAAAAGCAAGTCGTATTTCAAGTTTCGTCGGCACAGGGGCCACAAGCCAGCTGGCAAGTGACCGGGCCAACGCGTCGAGCCAAAACAAGCAGAAGGGCCCCACGCAGCACTCGTCGAGTGTGGAGGGGTGAGCTTGGGTGCAAGTGTAGCTCGGGGTGGGGGCTTCTCAAACCCCGGTGCACAGCTTCGAGGATCACTCGTGGGCTGCACGGTCAGCGTCTCGTGGCCTTTTCAAGATGGCGTGCCCCACGCTTCCGGTCGCCTCCACTGGTCTCAGCTCTGCAGGGACTGTGGATCGGGCAGGTAGAAGGCAGGCAAGCTTGATCTCATCGATCTCTGTCGCTCGAGTTCCGGCGGGAACTGCAACAAAGCAAGGGTCGAGGGCTGGATGGTGCCTATTTGCACAGGGTGGTCACTCCTTGACCACAAGGGAGATTCTTCAGTCTTCTGCGTTGAGTAGAAAGTCGAAGGGTCCAGAATTCGTTTCTTATGTTTCTTCAGGATGATCTGAGTTGCATTGGCACTGCTCCCACTCTTATTCAAATCTGGTGGGCTGGACATCCTGCTAGGTCCCCTCCTATGGGTGGGACCCAGGAAGGGGGTGGTTACACCCCTTTCCTTTGATCCAGGCCGCGCTGGGACAGGGGCTGGGAGGCCCCAGAACCGGTTTGGCCGGATTATGCAAGGGGCAGCCTTGTGCGCCCCAGGCAGTGTCTGGTTTCTTTGAAACCTCCCTACTACAATCCACTATCTCCTGTCTGGGGGGGTTTAACACCGCCCTGCGACAGGAAACCCTTTGTCCAGGCCTCCTCTGCCAAGTTTCGGTCAGCAGCAGGAGGCCAGACCCGTGTCTGTGGCAGGGGCATCCATTTTGTGGATCTGAGGCTCATTTTAAATCAACCGCGTTTCAGTAAAGTAACATGTCGTCCCCTCTAGAGGGGTGGAATGCTACCCCCGTCGCCAGGACTGGCGAGGGGGTAGTATTCCAAATCGTATGACACCTTACACGACATGTTTTGATAAAGCCAAACCAAAGTTGACATATAACCGCGAGGATTATAATGCACTTAATAGTATATGGTTTGGCATTATCCCGGAACAGCTAAGGGAATTGGTCCCGACAGCTGCAGACAGGCTCAGCTCATGCTAGAGCACCATCTCACATTAAACCACGCACTCTGCCTTCAGGATTGTTAAGGCCTGCCATAGGAGTGGCTCACAGGTTTATATGTGTCCAGATAGGTTTAGATATAGGCATACTATATCTAAGCAAGGGGTGATTACACCACCTTGCCCCAGCTGAGTGATCAGCCAGTTGTGTCAATTTTAGATAGCCAGCCAGGGGTGGCAAAAGATATGCTGCAGCCCCTGGTAGGCCTTGGATGCACCTATGCCCTGGGCACCTATAGTGCTCTGTACAGGGGCTGATAAGGTGACCCAAGCCAATCTAGTTATGCACCTAGGGTACATGGAATCCATTTTACAGAGAGAGCAGATAGCCTGGGGCCCTGATTAGCAGGGAACCAGGCCAACTAAGTCGAAAACCAGCTAAACACAAGGCAAAAAATCTGGGGTAACCATAGTCAGGTAGCCACCTTCCTACACAATGCAATAGGTCTCGCAGTATTTAAGTTAGAGCTTTTGGTATTGCTTTTGATATTGTTTTTCACAATCTATTGTAGTACTCCTAAATAATGTTTCCGTGTAGGCTGTTAGTGATAAGGCTATATAGTATATTTTTGTAGGCAATATGTAGTAGGAATACCTTCAACTGGTTTTGCTAGTTATTAATACAATTTTTATTTACAATACAAAGTACATTTTTCCTGGTAAATATTGATGTAAACGTTTTGATTTGTATTTGAAACTTTGTTTTTGTAAATACCTGAACAGACACCTTTGAATTAAGGTGAAGCGTACACAATTAAACATGAGTAATGTATTCCATTTAATACTGGTATGGTTGGGGGCAGGCTTCATGTACAAACAAGGACAACAATTCAAGTGAAGTTACAATGGAAGGGGAATGCTTAAAAATTAGACAGATAACCAGGAAGACAGCACCAGAAAAAGTATGTTTTTAGAAATGTTCTGAACAACTGATCCATGATCAGTGCAGTGTGTCAATTTTGCAAAAATAAAAATTTATGAAATGCACACTATCATGGCTCACTTACCAGCAAACAAAGTTCCTTATTCCACATGGTGGAAACAGAGCCCCAAATGTCTTTGCCTGGCTTGCCCCACGTTAGAGGAAGCGTAGCCTGGCATTTCCATAGAATGTTCTGCTGGGAACACTGGTCTCAGAGTAGGGACACTGCATGCAGTTCTCATCCACAAACTAGATACAGGCGAACGCCCGACCACCCCTCCTCACCCTCCGCCAGTTCCAACCAACAGCCAAAAATGAACACACCAGAGAGATCCCCCAATGCCTTAATTCGCTAATCATGCAACTCAGCAGGTGCCTGAACACCTCAGTCAGCGGCAGTGCATCTGACAAAGCTGCTGCTGCACAGAGGCAAATAAAGTGGTAATCATAAAGGCAGGGGAAAAAATGCTGTCGGCCCCCTAGAAGCACCCAATCTACTGTCTTGCGGTCTGCCATGGTTTGTGTGCGCGCAGAGGCATGCGAAAAGAGGTATGTAACCCTGCAAAGGTGCAGGTGGGAAATGTAGTTTACTGGCCACACGAAGGCCAAGTCCTATGCAGCCTCTGGTGTGAGCAGGCAGGGAGTAGCTTCATAATAAGAATTTAGGGTTTAGTCTGCAAATACCCTGTAGATGCAGAATTCGGGGCCATCACCTGTTAGCATCTTTAAAGATACCCTGCAGAAACAATGTGGGGAAATGCCTACCTGGTGGCCAGCACTACCAACGTGTTCGACAACCCTTCCCTCCCAGCGGGGCTGAAATACTAGCAGTGATTAAGCACCATCAGGAGAGTGTCACTGCAGACGGTAGCCCGATGTCCCCCCACCCCGCACCTCCAGCACCAGGTTTAATTTTACAACAAACCTGTGCACACCGGGAGACTGACGAAGCGACAAGGCGGCACTGATCATGTAGAGACTAAACATTTACAAACTTGTTGCGAAGGAGCAAAGAAAAAAACCACAAGTTTAATAATGTCAGAATAGGGGCAAAAGAAATAACATCACGGACAACGGGAGGGCAGCGGAGAAGGCATGGACAACGGGAGGGAGGATGATAGAGGTGGGCAGAGAGACAGCACAGACGACGGAAGGGAGGGCGCGTGGGTAGGGAAGGCACGGACAATGGGAGGGAGAATGAGGGGGTATTTTGAAAGCACAGAGTTGAAGCGCCACAAACGATGCGCAGCCTCACCGGAAGTCAGGCAAAGTCGCCTGTGACGGGGCGGGGCCGCGTCCGGACTGGAAGAGGAGGCAGGCGGAGTGAAAGCGGCTCGCGGCCCGGGGCTCCTGTGAGCGGTGGAGAGCCCCGGGGCCGCCAGAAGGAGGTTGCGCAAGTGTTGCACATGCCCGGTGCCTGCCGCGTGCGGAGAGCGGAGTCCCCCAAAATTGGCCCGGTAAGTTGAAAAGGGCTTTGGGGGGTCTCGGTGCACTCGTGTGTGTGTGCTTGTGTGTGTATGCATGTGTGCGACGGCGGGGGGGGGGGGCTTGGTGCGCGTGTGTGTGTATGTGTATGTGTGCGGGGGTGTGTGTCTGTGTGTATGCGCATGCGTGTGTGGTGTTTCGAGCTTCCCAGGAGACAGCGGCTGGCCACAGCGCGCGTGCCCGTGGCCCACTCAGATCGCCTCCTTGAAGAGTAAATGCGCGCGGCCAGGATTGTCTCCTGGAAAGCAGACACACCGACAAAAGGTCTCTGTCGAGAACGCGCTTCCGCGCGCTTAGCCGAGACCTAAAAAACGAAAGGTTAGATAAACTTGTCAGATGTACCTCTGGCAGCTAGGGAAGGAGATCTCTGGGTGGATGGGTCCGGTTTAAAATTGCAGAATGGCTGTACTATGGCACCACGTTCAATACAATAGTAGAGACATGCACGATAACCAAGAACTCTGCCCAGGCAGCGGAGATGATCACACTAGCCAGAGCCTGTGAACTGGCCTTGGGAAAAAGAGTGAACATATATATGGATAGTCAATGTGTCTTTGGTGTCGCCCAAAGATTTGGTAGATTATGGGCTGCGAGAGGGTTTATACTAAAATACAACATGGTGTTAATAACGAGATTACTGAATGCACTGTCCTTACCTGCCAAAGTGTCTGTTATCAAACGTGGTGCTCATAAAAAAAATAACTGATGATGTGCGGAGGCTACATGATTTTGTAAATAAAACAACCAGAAGGACTGCCTCCTCCCCCACTGCCCTCACGTATGTAGCCCACTCCGATCTCAACGTGACCAAGGGGTCACAAGCCTTTATTTAGCCTTGAAGGAATACTGAAGACGAATTGGATAATTGTGCCAAAAAAGGCCCGTAGTTCCGGAGTTGTTGAATACCTATTGACAGGAAAAGATATCTCCTGCCCCATGCCCTGTTATATTCAACGACTTGGATGATGCAAGGCCTCACTCCTTTGGATCTGGATGGGCTGACCAATAGTATGTAGCAGTTTTGGGCAAATGCCAAGATATAGAGTATGGATGAGCAGCTATGCCAAGGCTGTATGACCTGCGCTCAGTACAATGTAGGCAAGGGAACAAAGGTTCCACCAGGACATTCTGTCCATGCACAAATGCCCTTCTAGGAGCTCCAAATGGATTACATAGAAATGACCCCCATTTAACATTTTTTCAGTATATACTGATGAAGGTTTTTACTTAACTAGCGTCTACATTGTGAACCTGCCAGCAACAGCTCTACCGATGCTTACCAGGTTCAGGAGAGCGGTGCATCCTTAGGAACGCACCGGACTAACAGTATGGCGACTTAGAGCATTTGAGTGAGTCTAAAGCCAGTAGTAGGGGGCAGGGGGGTATTCTATATAGGAGAGCGTTTGGGCCCTGCTCCCTGCCTCTCCCCAATATATATTTCAATTGTGCCCTTTTCTAGATTTATCACTACCCTCCCCCACCATCCCCGCGCACCACCCTCATGGGAGGAACGGGGGATGTGTAACCCAAGGCATGGAGAGATGCCTTTATATGTGTATATGTTATTCTATTAGGTACCAAGTTGTAATTAATATCAATATATCTACTGCCGCCTACCTCTTACTGGATATGTAAGACGAGATATAGTCATTGATGCATTGTAATGTATGTATTGTCTCCTGGCACCATGATTCTTTACAGATAACAGACAAAACCATGTTACAGAAAAAGACAAAATAAATCTAGTATCTACATCCACCCCTGACTCACAAGACAGAGGTATACCCCCTCATGAACCTTTGACACCTCCAAGACAACTGTACAATCTCCACCTCAGCAAGACTGTTGGTTGACCAATTCATTCTACAAACACCAAAAACAAGCATTTACAATGCAATTGTCTCGGCATTGTTAAAGTTAGAGCTATTGGTATTGCTCATGACATTTTTATTTATGTTTTTGTTTTTAAAACATATAAATGAATGGCTTTGTCATTTACAATGCCAATAGCTTAATAGCTCACAAATGCAAGACCTATTGCATTTGCACCCACACACAGAGCCACACACACACACAGAGCCACACACACACACAGAGCCACACACACACACACAGAGCCACCCACACACACACACATACAGAGCCACCCACACAGTCATTCACATAGACCACACACACAGACAGAGCCACACAGACAGACAGAGCCACACAGACAGACAGAGCCACACAGACAGACAGAGCCACACACACAGACAGAGCCACACACACAGAGCCACACACACACACAGAGCCACACACACACAGACAGAGCCACACACACACAGACAGAGCCACACACACACAGAGCCCAACACACACACACAGAGCCCAACACACACACACAGAGCCCAACACACACACAGAGCCCAACACACACACACACAGAGCCCAACACACACAGAGCCCAACACACACAGAGCCCAACACACACAGAGCCCAACACACACAGAGCCCAACACACACACACACAGAGCCCAACACACACACACACACAGAGCCCAACACACACACACACAGAGCCCAACACACACACACACAGAGCCCAACACACACACACACACAGAGCCCAACACACACACACACACAGAGCCCAACACACACACACACACAGAGCCCAACACACACACACACAGAGCCCAACACACAAACAGAGACACACAGAGCCACACACAGGGAACAGAGCAGAATCACAACGAGGGAACAGAGAGCAGAATCACAACGAGGGAACAGAGGGCAGAATCACAACGAGGGAACAGAGGGCAGAATCACAACGAGGGAACAGAGGGCAGAATCACAACGAGGGAACAGAGGGCAGAATCACAACGAGGGAACAGAGGGCAGAATCACAACGAGGGAACAGAGGGCAGAATCACAACGAGGGAACAGAGGGCAGAAAAACAATCACAACGAGGGAACAGAGGGCAGAAGAACCATCTAGGAAACAGAGGGCAGAAAAACAATCACAACGAGGGAACAGAGGGCAGAATCACAACGAGGGGACAGAGGGCAGAATCACAACGAGGGAACAGAGGGCAGAATCACAACGAGGGAACAGAGGGCAGAATCACAACGAGGGAACAGAGGGCAGAATCACAACGAGGGAACAGAGGGCAGAATCACAACGAGGGAACAGGGCAGAATCACGACGAGGGAACAGAGGGCAGAATCTCGACGAGGGAACAGAGGGCAGAATCTCGACAAGGGAACAGAGGGCAGAATCTCGACGAGGGAACAGAAGGCAGAATCACGACGGGGGAACAGAGGGCAGAATCACGACGGGGGAACAGAGGGCAGAATCACGACGAGGGAACAGAGGGCAGAATCACGACGAGGGAACAGAGGGCAGAATCACGACGAGGGAACAGAGGGCAGAATCACGACGAGGGAACAGAGGGCAGAATCACGACGAGGGAACAGAGGGCAGAATCATGACGAGGGAACAGAGGGCAGAATCATGACGAGGGAACAGAGGGCAGAATCACAATCACAACGAGGGAACAGAGGGCAGAATCACAACCACAACGAGGGAACAGAGGGCAGAATCACAACCACAACAAGCAAACTGAGGGCAGAATCACAACGAGGGAACAGAGGACAGAATCACAACGAGGGAACAGAGGACAGAATCACAACGAGGGAACAGAGGACAGAATCACAACGAGGGAACAGAGGGCAAGTTTAAGCTTCAAGTTTATTTATTTTATTTGATTTGGTTCTCCACGGAGGACCACAAATATTTATTACACCATATTCAATTTTAGACCGCTTTGTTAAAAAGTTTTCATTCTAATATAAAGTTAAAAACGGTTTTAAAAATTTAAAAAGATTATAACATACAAATTCATTTGGCGGAGCTTTACATAGGATGATCATTTCATGAGCTGTGCTGATTCTACATTTTGCGTAGACTGGTTGTAGAAACCTTTTTTTTGCCTTAACAACTGTTGCATTTGGGCAGGTGAACAATAGATGCTTTAAGTCCTGCTCTCCACCGTTACACAGATTACAAATAGTGCTTTCTTTAAGTGCCATCTATGTGTTACTGTTTTTACAGGAAGTATTCCTAATCTGAGCAGCACAATC
This sequence comes from Lissotriton vulgaris, assembly GCF_964263255.1. Taxonomy (NCBI): domain Eukaryota; kingdom Metazoa; phylum Chordata; class Amphibia; order Caudata; family Salamandridae; genus Lissotriton; species Lissotriton vulgaris. The sequence goes on from NC_141700.1 coordinate 164,178,889, forward strand.
GATCTCCTAGCCCCATGGTTAAGATTAAATTTAATATACTGTTGATGTTTCTTGAAGACAATAGATTCAGCGACATTTTTGTAAAGAGGCAATTTAAAACAATGTCGAACGTCAAGGTCAAAGCTGAGTTTTGGAGTAAAATGTTTCAGATGGGCAGGTGTCCAGGATAGTAGCAAATTAGTATTCGTCTCTGAAATTTTAAAAGCAGTTAAGATGTTACTTGTAAATACTTGCTTCGAAGATTCGCGTTCAAATGTTTCCATTTTAAGCAAGGATCGGAGCGTTCCTTCATCTGCATGTAGGAGGTTGTATGCCCACCTGATGATGTTAGTAATTCCTCTGGCATAGGCACTAGTCAGTGAATACTCTAGGCGAAGGGCTTGTACTGGTACTGCCTGGGACAGCTTCGTGAGTTTCCGTAGGATCTTACCTTCTTTTAGATCTAAAAAACTCCATTGGCTTATAGGTATATATTCCAGAGCGTATGATAGTACTGGTGGAACCTTAAGCATGGAGAAGAAGTGTCTTTGTCCAGAAGCGGCGTACATTCTTAAAAGTGCTCCCACGTGCGTATCCGATTTCCGGGTCAAATTCAGGGTGTGGGGCCTGTTCTGTAAAGTCTTAGTAAAGATTCGGCCTAAATAAGTATATTCATTTACGACTTCCACTCTTTTTTCTCCTAGGGACCAATGGTATTTGATGCTTTTTCCTTCCTGAGAACTGGACTATTTTTGTTTTCGCGATATTCGGGATTAAATAATTTTGCTCCGAGTATTTGTGAAGTGTCTTGAGGCTTCTTTGCAGTCCAAATGGGGTTAAATCTAATAAAATTATATCGTCTGCATATATAACATCGTATGTATTTTGTGGAAGGCAATTTTTGGTGGGAAGTTACATATCTGCTGAAAACGTTGAGGCAAATCACTAAGATACAGGGAAAACAGTAATGGAGCAAGAAGGCATCCTTGCCTTAGGCCATTTGGAGCTGGGATAGAACTAGTGAGACCCTTTTCCCTTCCCATTTGAACCTGGCACCAGGTTTTTGTATGCAATGATATGAGTATGTGTAATAGTTTGTCCGGGATGCCCATTTTGCCGAGTTTTCTCAAATGCGGTGGAAAAGTCAATAAAAGCAGCATATACGACCTGAGATTTAACCGTCACGTATTTGTCTAAAATGGTTTGTAACACTGCGATGTTAACCGTGACCGAATGCTTAGGTCTAAATCCAGCCTGGCAGAGGGCAGAATCAAAACGAGGGAACAGAGGGCAGAATCACAACGAGGGAACAGAGGGCAGAATCACAACGAGGGAACAGAGGGCAGAATCACAACGAGGGAACAGAGGGCAGAATCTCAACGAGGGAACAGAGGGCAGAATCTCAACGAGGGAACAGAGGGCAGAATCTCAACGAGGGAACAGAGGGCAGAAAAACAATCACAACGAGGGAACAGAGGGCAGAATCACAACGAGGGAACAGAGGGCAGAATCACAACGAGGGAACAGAGGGCAGAATCACAACGAGGGAACAGAGGGCAGCAGAATCACAACGAGGGAACAGAGGGCAGAAAAACAATCACAACAAAGGAACAGAGGCAAGAAAAGCAAGCATTCAACAAGGGGGCACGGGGTGGAGGGAGAGCTTACCTGCGCTATCCAAGCTGCGGGCCAGGGGTCACATACGTTCCTCCTCCCCGGGATCCTCCGTGCGGGGCAATCACAGCGCTCGCAATCCAGGAAATGAAAAGGGAAAGCTCGGCCGAGCCAGCACTCGTGGGCGGACGGGGCAGTCAGCTCATCGGATCCAGTTCAGTGGCAGCCCGGGGAAATCTCAGCGCAGCCTTCCCTGGCAGCGCCGCCCAGCCAGCGCCAAGAAGCCAAACAACAATCCACACAAACAGTGACAAACTGTGCCTGCCCCCGGCGCCAGCGACCAGGAGAGACTCTGCGCCGGCTCGGGGCCTGCAGCGCAGAGGGACGCGTGCTGCACTCGCTACTCCCAGAGCTGCTGCACCTTCCTTGCCGCCTCCTGTCCCTCCTCCTTTCACTCCCCTCTCTGGTGCGCTCCCAGCTCCGCAGGAAGGACAGCGACAGCAGGTCCCCCTCGGAGCTGCAGTTACAATCTCCCCAGTAACATGGCGGCCGGCCTGAGGAGCGTGAGATGGAGGGAGGGAGATGGGCTGCCACGGAGCGGGAGGGAGGGAGGGAGATGGCCTGCCACGGAGCGGGAGGGAAGGAGTGGGTCAAAGGGAAAGTGCAGGTTAGGGTGACCATTATAAAAAGAAGTTTGATTTAGATTAATTCTATGTAAATTTAAATTTGGAATAGATCAGTCACCCCGTCAAACACCGTTAAACGTAAAACTATAACATAGGTCACACGTGAGAACAGCAAAACTGCACACCTTGGGAACACATTTGCTGTTGTCGGTCGATCGAAGACTGGGTGACGTATAGGTTCACAACGAGTCGTTAACAAAAGTCAGAAGGAAGCCCACAGAGACATATATAACTTAACACCACAGTACAAACAAGCAACACTAGAGGGCAGATACTTACCCTAGGTAGCTCCTGCAGGAAAGCGGACCACGCCATAACACCAACAATCTTTCTCCGAGGTCAAGAAGAATTGCCTCGGAGATACGCGCCATGATTTTCGGACTGGGGGGGCGTGTTTTTCTTTCTCTCCTCTTCCCATTGGCTGGAATGTACAATTCCAGCCAATGGGAAGAGGTGAGAAAGAACCTAAAAAACATGCCCCCGAATCTCAAAAAGACGGGGCTTAAACGGACAGACGCCTGTCTTCTCCAATGGCTGGCCTCCGATTAGGAAGCCAGCCAATGGAGAAGAGGGGCGGGTTGAAGCCCCACTACTGAAAAACATAAAATCTCGGCAAAGAGACTGCGCAAGCGCAGCCTACACAGGCCGTGAACTAATAAATGGGCCCATTCTGTGGGATCTTCTATGAGAACCGCACATCCAGTGATTTGGTTAGTTACAACACCCCTCCTACCTCCCCCAGAGTCATGCTTCATCATCGCCCATCCCACATTTGCCAAAGAATTCTCTAGTGGCGGGTGGGACCATGCAATATGGTGAAGGGATGTACAAGGATAGGTCAAGATCCCCGTCCCTGGTGATGTCTATACACAGGGCAGAAAACTGAAATTGCTCACCATAATGCGACCACATTCTTGGGGTACGCTAGTGCAGATTCATTGGATACATCCAAAAGGATACAGTGCTCAGTGCCAGCTTTACACCTACAAACTTGGATTTCCTGTCTTTCCTAATCGAGCAGGCCAATGACTACACAGCCAAAGAAAACCAACTGGGGAGGGCATTCCTGTCTAGTCCCATCACCCTAGTGGGAACTTCCGAAACAGTGTGACTAATTGCAGTAGGCACGTCATACAAAAGAGCCAGCCATGATTAAAACCAAAGCCCATCTTATGTTGGGATTCAAACAAAAACCTTCATTCTATGTTCTAAATGCCTTTTTGACATTGAGAGACCATACTGTCAATGAACGCTCTAGAAACTCAGTTTTGTCCACACAAATATGAAGGTGTCAAAAGTTGAACCTGGTGGCCCGGTTAGGATTAAATTCTCAACCAATATGGCGTACAATCGCAACAATATATCTTAAGCAGTGAAATAGGGCAGTAAGACTGAAAGCTATTCACAGGTTTACCCTTTCCAAGAATTGACAGCATAAACATATAACAGATATCTAGTGATATAATCCCAGCTGTTTCAGCAGCCTCATATAATTGTCATAATTTGAGGGTTAAATTTGTTGGATAAATGTTTGTAAAGCTCAGTGGGCAGGACATTTTTTGGTGCAATTGGCACAAATTCAGACCAAAGGTAATGGAGCGTTTTACAAGAGAACAAGTTACATTACACAAGGTCACATTTATTTATTTAATGCATTTTAGGTGTGAGAGATTAGGCGATTTGCCCAGAATCGCAGAATACTGAGCAGACGCTGAGACTCGAACCTGGACCCACAGTTCCAAAATCAACAGCTCTGGACTAAACGCCACATACTCTCTATTTGGACCTTGATCTTTGCTGATCACTTCCGACTAATGGTCGCCCTTACTTCTAACCCTATCAGGCTGTCTTTCAGTTTCAAACTATCCGCCTGTGATTTTTTGCGTATATTAAATTTCCCAAAAATATATATATACAGTGTGAACAACTTGAAAACGAGAACCATGAATTTCCTAGTACCTTTGATATTCAAATGCCTTCTCAGAATCAGTGATAGTTTGGCCCGCATGCCTCTTACCCATCTCAAGGGTTTTTCCCATCTGCGTCGCCAATTTTCTTCATGGTATTCATGTAGTAGAATTTGAGCTTATGACTGTGCAGCTCCTGTCCAATCTCCACTTAAGGTGAAAGTAGCTCCTCCCTTTCAGTATCTTACATTTTTCCTGTAAAATCCCTTATATATTGCAATCTGTGTTTATCCTTCATGAGACAAGTGATCTTGCTTGGCCAAAATTGCAGGTTTATATGTTTCATAAATTGTGTTCTCTTCACAAGAATGCTGATGTTTAAATTCTCTGGAGTTTAGTTTGAACATCACATTACTGTCGCAGTATTCCCCCTCCTAAAGAACATGAAGCAGGAAGGGATGATCAGATATCCTCAATACACAACTACCATGGATCTGATGTGAAAAAAAACCATTAGCAGGAACTAAAAATATTAACTTCTAGGGAGAGTACTGTGAAACCCCTAGTGGGATGAATATTGCCTAGTACTAGTGTGGTCAAGTAATCAAATCTCTTTTATGCCCACCGTGGCCAGGGAATAGGCAAGTAGTGTGGATGAAGAAAGCTAGAGGGATCTCTCCAAAGTCTAATCCTTTACACCTACACCTTCCATGGCGTAGTTAACACCCCTCCCCCTTCTCCCTGCTAAGGCAGGAGTATCCTGGGCCTCAACTAACAATGCTGCTATTCCTGTAAGGACTTTACCCTGAAGTTTAGGGTTAAATGTACACACAACATTGTACTCATAGTGTGTCCCCACTTACCCAACACCATTGGATAACCTCCCCAAACAATACAAGACTTTAACACTACAAATCATAATGAACTGTAGGAAAAGATAGCAAACACTCTGGAGCATCAGGTATTCCCTGCATGTGCTGGTAAGGTTTATCTAGGTCTACCTATGAATTGCCATTCAATGCCCATGAGATGCCGCTCTTAGACCATGACCATGCACAGTATGTGTATCTACAAAAAAAGGTCACCATTAACTTTATACCTTAAATATAACCCCATATAAAAAACATGTTTGATCAAAAAAGAACTATTAGAATGCAAGCAACTTAATTCCTAATTTGTAACAAGAGTGAAAATTGGAAAACAAATTCTGAAAATGACAAATGAAAAAAGATATGAAATCCAGACACACATTTAGTATTGGTGTGAAACTCCACCTTATACTTGAAGTACATTCCATTCTTTATTTTTTTTTTAAATAGGTACCGACAGATCAGGAAAGCTAAGCCTTTTCACTGAGGCTCAAGGGATTTGTTGATTGTTATCAAATACGTGGTTGTCATTTTCCAGAACTCTACATGTAGATTAAGGATGGGTAGATTTTTTAATCCTGCCGGCGAATTTGGCGACTCAGTTCCCGCCAAATTCGCACAATTGCTGCGTGGCAGAAATGTTCTCTCCGCAAGGCTCCAAAAATGCAAGCTGGCGAATGAGATATGGTGTCCCTAGCTTGCTTTTCTAACGCTGGCAGTCGCTAATCAACGCCCACGCAGAGACGTACACCGACGTCCTCCGAAATTAACAGCAAGTGATCGCTATCAGCTGCACTTATCCTTACTTTCTCCAACGGCTGGTGAAGAAGGTTCACCTTCCAAGCTGAAGATCCTCCTGATATATCGCGCTAGAGTGTCGGCTGACACCTATGCCAGAAGAGTTACTGAAGATACCTCTATAGCTCTCCACCTTTTCAGGCTGTCCCACTTATCCCCTGATCTGATGAAGACCCGTCCCAGATACCAACAAAACTGCACTATCTCATAGGGTCGAAACGTCGACGTTGTTCATGCCAATGCGTCCATATGGAGTCCCAACAAAAGAAAACATTTTGAGTCTGTTGTGACTATTTACCTCAGAAGTGGACACACGAGAGTCTATGTTTTTCTGTATTTGTACTGAATTTTTGTCACTTTTTCATCCTTGTACAGCACGGTCATCACCACTCACTACCAGTCACTTAAATTTGTAATAGCTATATGTATTTGTATGTCATTCTTTGTCATGGACAGCCGCATGATTTATTGATTAATACATTGTATGGTATCTATAATAAGAGATATCATTCTAACCAAAATTGTAGTTGTGCCTCATTGTATACTGCATATTCAATGTGTATGTATGATTTATTCTAAGTATAGGAAAACAAAGAAATTGGTGCACTCCCAACAGAACCATTGTTTTTGTTTAAACTTTAGGAACCAGGTTCTGAGGGTCACTGGCCTACGCCCATTATAACTAATGGAAGTCGTGAGCCATCAGTGGGCTGCTTCTTGAGTAGATTTGCTGCGGATCGGGTAGGTTTTATATTTGAGCAGCAGCAAAATCGACACACACGGTGCCGCTCGCAGAGATTTCAGCTCGGTTCACGCTACCGCAAAAATAACAATTGATGGACAAAATGCAGAACAATGTCATACATTTACCCCAGTCCAGAGATCTGGGCCTAAATCCATCGTTTTTTTCTCACCATGCCATTCCAGTTTGGACCTAGCCATATGCAAATTAGTCTTGACTTGCGCCCAATGGTGAAGTAGTGTGGCTCACTGGTTAGAGGCGGCAGACCCGAGAGCAGAGGACGGCCCGGGACCAGGGTTCGATTCCCGGCGCGGCAGGTTTCTGGACCAGGGTCAGCGGACTCGATAATTCTCTCGCCTCGGTGCCCACTCTGATCAGCGATCACACTCGGCAACTCTGGGCATTAGCTTGCCTCATCTTCACTAACGGCCCCACCAGACCGCCGGGGATGCCTGGTCTCACCCTGGAGATACCCATTAAGGGACCATCTCTCAGGGAAGCCAGGAAGGGTTTCGCAGCGGTCGAAGCGCCTTGGGACCCTACAGGTAAGTAGTGCGCTATATAAATGCCAATACACACAGTCTAGCCCGAACTGCCAGGAAAAGTCCTCCCTGGACTGGAAACAAGCATCCTAGGACCGGTTTCGGGCTTTCAGCCCTCATCAGCCAGGATAGTTTGACTCCAGTGGCATGGAGAGCACGGGACCCAAGCCTGGGCATATCCGTTCCACTCGGGGTGACAAATGCAAAAAGAACTATTGATGGATAGAATGCAGAACAATGTCATACATTCACCCCAATACAGAGATCTGGGCCTAAATCAATCGTTTTTTTGCTCACCATTCCAGTTTGGACCGAGCCATATGCAAATGAGACTTGACCCTGCACCCAATGGGAACAGTCCAGCCCGAACTGCCAGGCCAGGTCCTCACGCTACCAGTGTTAAATTGCAGTGCAACGTGCATATTTTCTACCAGTTGGCAGAACTTCGAGGAATCTCACATAGTTTGCATGTAATTCTGCGAGTTCCACCCACCATTAATGGTACCGTTAATGCGGACTGAGTGTCTTCATCACATATCTGTACGATTATTGACTGTGGACCATAATTTATGTATAACGATGTCAAAGCGCTTTTACAAGGCTATCAGGTAATAGCATGTAGAGCTTTACATGACTAGGTACCAGAAGAAGCTAACATTTTATAAAGCGCAAAACATTCGAATATGTTTCGTTGGCACTGCACAGCAGACAGATCATGCTCTTAAGACAGGGTTCTCTTTTCTATTTGCCTTCTCAAGCCCCAAGTCTCCCCCAGGTAATATGGCATGGCGGGGAACAAACATACAGCATGTACAAAGCGGTGGCAGTAAACCACTTCCCTCTCTAAGCGAGAATACAAATGCCATCGGAAACGTTTGTGCATATGTAAGGCAGAGGAAGAGACCTCTGCACTACAGCAGAAGAGAATAAACATCAGACAGTTCACAAGTAGTTCCCTGCATGCAGTGACAGAGTGAAAGAGACAAGACACCACACCATGTGGTAAAAAGGATAAAACCATGCTTTGAAATAAGTCTCTTACCATGAGTAAGAGATGGACAGCATGAACAAATAGGTATCCTAACAGTACCAGAGATGCAGGACTAATGCTACAGGAAGATGAAAATCTCATCCTAAAAAACAAAAACTATTTCCTAGTCCGTGCCATGTTCAAAGGCTGGCTTAGAAGGTCAATAGTGTCAAGAAGTACAATTTCCTTGCAATCACTCCAAGATGTACTGTTTTAGCAAGGGCCTTAGAGTTGATAGTCCACATTATTAAGGCAGATTCGTCGCTGATGAGGGTTTTTATTTGGTCAGGTGGTTGTTTTGATTGGTGACGGGCAGGTTGGTGAGGAGTTTGCTGGGATTTGGTTAGCACGCTAAGTTGTTGTAGATGTTTGCGATTCTGCTGTTGAAGAAGTTGCAAAGGTTGTTGCAGAGCCCTAGCGAGGGGTGAGGCTGTTATTGGACGCTGTGGGTGTGGTGAAATCTTTTGATGATCAAGAGGATTTCTTTTCTCTTGTTGGAGTTCCCTTCGATGCATTCCACTGGTGGTATTGTAAGAGTACTGTTTTGAAGATGGTTCTGTCGGGATCTTGTGGCTGAATCGCCACTTTACTTCTAGCTGTTTGCAGTGTCTTTTGGTGTTACGGAGGTCCTTGGTGTACAAATTGGCTTGCCTGTTGGGTCTTCTATGTTTGCTGAGCTGGATGGGTGCGAGGAGATCTGCGCAGTTCTTGGTCCAGTTAAAGTTGTCTTCGTCCACACTGATGTCTGTAGGGCTGGGTAGATCTGCATGGAGGGTGCGGAGTCATTCCATTTCTGACATTTCAGTAGAGTGTGGTAGAGTGCAGTGCTGTAGAGTGGAGTGACGTCGAGTGGAGTGGTGCAGAGCAGACTGCAGAGATATGGAGCAGTGCAGAGTAGATTTGGATTAAGTGGAGGATGCATGGTGTGATAGCGCACCATCATTACAAGAAACAAACCTTCAATTGAAAAGACCATTCATTTGCACATACATACAGTTATATTGATAAAAGCATACAGCACACAAAGGATAATGTATGGAAATGTTATCACCCATTGTATCGATTTGTTTTGATTGTATTAAAATATTTGTTTCCATCACACTTCAGAATTACCAAAAAATCTGCTTTATATGTGCTTTTTTACCTCCGATACATTCTGAAATATCTATAGAGTTAATTTACATACGTTTAAAAAAAATTCTGTGCAAGAAGGAAAACATCGTACAGCCTTAGCCAGGACACCCCTGGTAGCCAGTATGACTGTCGAATAAATCCTCTCACTTTGAAGTCAGAGAAAGATAAGTAAAGATGAAGCCAAGCTGGAAGATAGAGCCGAACATTTGACCTCTGTCTTTGAATGCAGAGTAAATGTGACAAGATAGAAACAAGTTTTAAAGACCTGTTTACAGACAGTGAATACTAGTGGAAGAATATCGTAAATAGGGTATGGGCCATAGAAGGGATGAACTCAAAATGGACAGCCTAAAAAAACAAGCATGTGCAATGCAATAGGCCTCGCATTAGTAAAAGTTTGAGCTTTTGGCATTGTAAATAATAATGCAACACCAATAGCTCTAATTTTCAGTAATGCGAGACCTATTGCTTTGCAAATGCTTATTTTCAACCGGAATGTTAATTTCCTATTTAAAGAGTGAACAGATAAATAGCGAGCATGGGAGGGAGCAAGATGATGGGAGAGAGTGGAAGAGGAATATAGGGAGAGGTAGAGGAAGAGATGTGGGATAGGAATAGTGAAGGAGAGGAAAAGACCAAAGTAAACAGAACACACCAATAGATAAAACCTAGAGTAGATGCTCACAAGCCACGTTATTTTGACAAAACATGATGTCTGCAGTATTATTTATTTATTTATTATTTATTTAGTATATTTGTAAAGCGCAAAACCTGTCACCCAAAGGGCATCCTGGCGCTTTGATCAAGAACCATAGACTTAACAGCTCAGGCCATTTATGGAAATAGGTGGATTTTTAACGCTTTCCTAAAGGGAAGGTAGTCCTTGTGGCTTCTCAGAGAGAGTGGCAGGGAGTTCCAAAGTTTGGCCGCTGCAACACTAAAGGAGCGGCCACCCATCCTCACTCTGTGAAACCTCGGAACTACAAGAAGATGCGCCGAAGAAAAGCGGAGGGGCCGCGAAGCAGAGTACCATGCAAACATCTTTTGCAAAGGGATGGGGCCCTGTTGGTGTACAGCTTTAAACACAAGACATGCAGCTTTGTATTGTACCCGCAGATGAACCGGGAGCCAGTGTAGGTCCCTTAAAGCAAGGGTGGAGGAGCTGGACCTAGGGCGAGAGAGAGCCAACTTGGCGGCCATGTTTTGCACCCGCTGTAGCTTACCGGTCAGATTTTTTGGGGCCTCCAAAAGAAGCCCATTGCAGTAGTCGAGGCGACTTAATATAGTCCCACGAACTACTTCCGGCCTTGCTTGAGCGGGGAGAAGGGGCAAAACCTTGCGCAACATGCGCAGCAGCATCATACACGTAGAAGTGGTTTTATTGACGTGTATGTCAAGCTGTAGGTTAGGGCCAAAAATCACCCCCAGATTACGGGCTGATTCCGGCGCCAGTACTGGCTCAAGAAAGGTACTAGGCCAAAAGTTATCTGGGAGTGCCCGCGGAATCCTGTTGATGGAACAATGGAGTACCTCCGTCTTGGAGTTATTAAATTGAAGGGAATTAGCTCGTAGCCAGTCTGCTGTGGCTGCCATGCAGCGATGGAAAGTATCCAGCGAGACCGCATTATTCCCTTCCAGAGAAAAGACCAGCTGGGTGTCATCGGCGTAATTAAATGCCGAGACACCGAAAGATTTTATTAGCTGGACTAAAGGATGGAGGTACAAGTTGAAGAGTATAGGGCTGATGGCCGAGCCCTGTGGGACCCCCTGTCCTACACTCCTTGGCTCAGAGGTGAATGGTGGAAGTGAAACCAACTGTTGCCTGCCATCAAGATAGGATGTCAGCCAGTCTCTTGCCCCCTCAGTGACCCCGCACTCCTCCAGTCTCCTGACAAGGGTCCGATGGCAGACCGTGTCGAACGCGGCCGACATGTCGAGCAGCACTAGAAAGGCTGCCCGACCACTGTCGACACGCGAACGAAGATTGTGCAACACGGTCACCATTATGGAAAACAAAAACTGCAGAGATTGCTCATCATGACGGAAAAGAGATGGTTCATATGTATTTGGGGGCGAGATGGTTTATTTTCGGGCGGAGTTGAGAGATGAGCTTGGAGTGTGATAAGAAATACTGGGGGGATGTGGTTCCAAGGCTTATAAAACGTCAAGCAAACAAAATGAGCAAGCGGAAACATTAAGGAGCCAGCCATAGAAGGAAAATTATGGTTGAAAAGTACAGTACATTTACAGAGGATGTACAAGGAAGGGACTTGCATTTGTCTCCCTGCCAAGCAGATAGACCTTGTAAACACTGCAAAATGATGGCCCAGGAAAGCTGCCTAACCGGTAAACAAGCGCGGATGACGGGGAGGGTGGTGAAAGGGGTGTCAGCAACACAGGGAAGTGGTGAGAGGGAGGTGAAAGAAGGAACATGGTTAAACAAAAAAAAAGTACCTGAAATACAGTGTATGCAGAGGAGAACAGTAACGAAGCTCAATGAATCTGTGCTTGGTCCATGTACTGGAGAAGAAGCCGGAATTGATGCCTTGCCTGCATTAATTAATTAGGCAGCAGTTAAGAACAAGCGTGCACTGTGATAAAACAAATGCGCGGCAACTATGTATATAGAACCTATGTGTACTGCGACCCATGAAGTGCACAGGAAGTTGAGGTGCAACGCGTTACTACATGGCATCCAGTGCTAATAAAATTCAGTGCGCGAAACAACGTTTAAGAATATGACCCTAGAGTACATGTTAAAACTTACCAGACAAAACTTTATTGCATAGACTCTGCAAATTTACCGACTATCACCAAACAATGTTCAAAAGACTCAGTTGAATATATCGGTGGTCGTAAGCCCTGGAAGGCCTTTAGCCTAGTCGTGAAAGGACAACCAAAGTTTCTCCTTCTCAAGAATCCACTCTACACAAAATTTCTACAAACTGTACTGGCTTCTACTAAACTTCACCCACAACATCATAAGCACCTAAACGTATATGCTTTTCTAATGTACAATACTCGCTGCTCTGAGGACCTTTTATGGATGGTGACCAGGTATTCAGCGTGACTATACCAGTCGTGGCATACAGTGTATTGCTACCAATAATCAGTTACCCATCATTATTACGTTATACAGTTCCACAATACTCATTAAGTAAAGACGAACAGCTACCTAAACTACAAACATAAGAAGCAAATTAAAGGAATAAAATGAAATGAAGGATACAGAGTGTAGTCTGTGCCTTCTGCACGCTCAGTAAAGTTCCAAAGTTGGTTTTATGGGGCGCACGGTCTCTCTCTGATACCTACAGAATCCTTGCTCGCTCCTGTTGTACTGTGGTGGGTAAGGCGGAGTACTAACCAAGGACCCGGATAACATGTCTTAAGGGGCTGCGAACAGGTCTAGATGAACAGCGGAAGCCCCGTGTTTATCCTCCCTGAGTGACGTCAGAGACCCATAGAGATGAGAGAAAAGAGAAGCGGTACACTTTCCACACTAAATTTTCAAGCATAAGAAGTGCCATAGAGTTGTGCGTCCTTTTTCTCGAACGAAACAGGATTATCTAAACGTAGAAGCCATTTTATAGACAAATCAAAGAGAGACATAATAATTTATTTATGTGTATGTTAATATGTATCCTTTGTTCGAGGTTTGCATTAGCATTTTTACAATAAGAGAATGAATTAAAATTATACCTCAGAAAGTAAATCATTTCTTCAGAAGGTTTGGATAAAAAAGGGAATTAGGGATCAAAAAAATTGGAATATAGTAGTTCATCGGCATTTTCTCTTCCAATATGGCAGCAACGCTGAAGTACGGACGACAGCAAATTTCAAGAAACGTACGACGTTTGTGAGACGCCGTGCGCGAGCACAATATCTAGTCCGGGTGGGCGAGCCAGAAAGGAGACAGGGAGGGGACTAAAAAGCTTCACTGCAAATCAAAAGCGAAAGTTTAACAAAGGGTGACGCGTGCCAATGAAAAGCAGAGATGGAGCTTCTACCCCACTTCCAAAAGCAACCCGATGACAATAGATCTCGCAGAGCGAGCAGCGCATGGACTGCGGCGCTAGGCAAGACCTAATAAAGCCTGTAAATATAAAGAAAGCAAATGTGAGTTACAAACCACAAAGCTAATGATATGCAATGGGCGTTATGCATTCCCAGGGAAGCTTTCAGAATTTCCACAAGATGTCATTAGAAAACCAGACAGTTAAGCTGTAAGGTAGGCTTCGATCAAAAAAGGCTATTATTTGTATCCATATTTTTCACGAACAGTACAAAAATCAAGAAAATTATGCTACAGCATTTGAAATTGCTTCAAACTGAAGCACATTTTTGGAAAATATAAAAAGGACCCAACATCTTTTGCCTACAAGCGCACCAGAAATATCAGACCTATTATTGAGAGAAACAAACCAATCAAAGTCTGCATATTTCTGTGCCACAACTGTAGCAACTGTAACAGTATTACACCAGGGAAACGAGTACACATACTCACAGTTGAGAAAAACTAAAGATTAAAACACAGGCTGCATCCAATATACAAAACTGTATTTACAAGCTGAAATGCCCATTTAGACTTACATAGGTGGGCAAGCAAGTACGTAAAATGTAATTCTGCCTGTTATGGGCATTAGAGCAACATTTGTTCAAGGAACATAAAATCCACAGTGGCTATGTATTTTCAGGAGATGAAACATAGCATTTGCCAACTTAAAGGTGTGGTTTGGAAACTGTGGATAATAGTGTACATCCAAGTCCAGGCACACAAACGATATGTATAGTCTCAACACATTTAGTGCAAATTCAATTCAACGATCAATGGACAAAAAAAAAAAATGTTGTCTTGTCTTTAATTCAGTGTTCCATTCGAACAAAACAAAACTAGCTAACACGTGTTTCATCGCATGTGGAATTTGTGTCCGTACCCGGAACACTGTGATCGTCCGTGAGGCAGTCTGTAGCATACTCGCTACAGAATTTTGCTTAGCGCAGCCACCGTCTGACGCTCTGCACCCTCATGGCACCTACTTCAGAACTTTAATTGCTAACAGTCTTTCGTACATTGATCGTTACCACTTTAATGGATACAGCCCAGCCGGGTTGGAATTATCACCGGCAGCGCGATTACAAAGACCTTTCTTTTCTACATTCAGCCCTGAGGAAGTCCCAGAACTAATTCCACATGTGACGAAACATGTGTCGGCTAGTTTTGTTTTGGTCGAATGGAACACTCAAAGACAAAGCAACATTTTCTTTATTGTCCATTAATCGTTGAATTTAATTTGCACTAATTGTGTTGAGACTATAAATACTGTTTATTTACTTTGATGTGTGCCTGGACTTGGATGTACATTATGTTAGTGTGAGAGCCTCTTCCCACACAGTTTTGAGGGGTTATAGGGCTTATCCCCCTCCCAGTAGCACCATCCTAATAAACAGCCGACGCCTACATTCCCAGGCCTTCAAAAACCCTTTTATATAGATGCTTTAACTGTGAAGAATAGACCTGGAGTGAACGTGAGGAAAGAAATATTGGAAAAACCAGGTCAATGGTTTAAATAATTGGTCTGTTTATAAGTCATGTGCCTCAATAAGAGACGGTTTGTTTTTGAGTTTGGACTGGTAACTGACAATATAAATATAATCTTTTTCTAATTCATCTTTTTACTTTGATAAGTGGTAGATTTTCAAGTTTTTCGATATGTAGTGTATTTATCCAATTCTGTGTTTTTTTGTCAGTTTTTTTCCCACAGGGTCTGCAATACACATGGTCATGTTATCTTTAGCCGACATCTGATTAAATAATACTCTTTTGTGCAACAGTCATTTACATTGTTCTACATATCAACTTGGTTTTTATCAGCACTTTCGTTTTTTCATACTGTAGTGAAATGGTACACACAGTGGACCTTTCATCCACAGTATCTAGTTGCCTACATCTTAGACTCAATATAGAGTGCTTGTGGGTCCCTTTAGGATTCAGTTTTTCACCTATGCACAAGATGATCGGTGCCTATCACCCCAGCGCATCTTATACAGAGCCCCATCCCCTTGGTGCCTCTGTGACCTTCAGCAGCTCTGTGTTCAATTCTGTTACCCCCTAGGTACAAAAGGGGCAGGAGCAAGGATGTTGGTTAGGGAACAATGTTGTTGGAGAATTTTGTGGAAGTGTATATCCGTGTATGAACTGCACCTATGTTATGTATTAATGAACCATTTTTTGAAAAATATTTTCATTATGAAAGTAGAGCTTAGCAAAAATGAAAATCAATGAAAGTAAATGTGAAGTATAAAAACTTTCCCTTAATTTACCTGTCTCTCGCTGACTCGAAGGGGCCCAAACACCACACACTGGATTAATTTAGCGATCAACATCAGTAAACAGCAGGCAGTATTTACAAGCACCTGTGGAAAATATGCAAATGACAGTGTACTTATGTTAATAGAAACATACATAATAAAAGATTCTTAAAAGTACTTGGTATAAAACACACACATAGCCAGGATGTTTTAGAAGAACGTTTTCAAACACAAAATATTACAAAAACAATCATGAAAATGCAAAAGAGCTACCCAGTGACTTTTAAACTTCATACCAACTATTGCATCAGCCTAGCTATAAAATGATGAAAGTGCAAGCAATAAAGGATGGCGTTAGTTTGCTACTGTCAACAAACAAAAAAAGGGTGCTTGAAGCCAACAGCCTCTGAAAATGAAGAAAGGCAAAATATCTTGAAATTAGAAAAATATAATGCTTTACAAATCCCTTAGACAACAAGCAATGGTAAAGCCAAAGGATCTCGCCTTTGGCACTCACTGGCTTTGCCAATGCTTTTTAGCAATGCAGAGCATCATCAGTAAAATAATGCTGTTTGTTGGGGCTGATTAGAATTGACAAAAAAACGTGCAATGAAGTGGGCGTTGTTCACAGTCTGTCATCCTGCAAGGCATGTAGACACTATTGTTTTCTTGACCAATCTAAGATAGTGTCACTTAAAATAGGGGGAAAAAATGAAAAGGGGGGGTTGAAACATTTGTTGACAGACAACAGCAATTTGTCTAGCAGCCCCAAAAAATATACATAATTTAAAAAATATATTTATATAAAAAAAAACAGCAGTGGTGGGGGACAAAGGAGCAGCAGGTGGGGGGGAGTGGGCAGTGGAAAACACACAGGGCGTGGGCAGGGGCATGAGTGAGAGATCCACACAGATGTTGGGGGGCAAGCACACAAAGGAGACAGCAATACAAGTGCACGGATTGGAAGCAGTGGACGAAGTGCCGGGGAGGAGGAGTGAGCAGGACCAAGTCAGAGAGAGCACACACACAGCACAAGGGGTGTGTATTTTGGGGAGGAGAGTAACACAAGAGGGAGACAGCTGCTAAATGCATGCACTCTAATAGAAATTACCAAAAAATAAAAAAAAAGCTCCGACAGTGAACAGTGAAAGGTCAAACGTCAACCAGTCAAGAGGTTTGTACAGAGGCTATGCTCCAGATGAGGGACAAACATAAGATAGAGAAGGAAAGTCATCAAATAAGAAACAAGTAAGGGAGAGTGAAAAAGCCAACCAATGGGTGAGCTGTTAGTCCCTGTAAGTTCTTGGAAAGCCCAAATAGGTATTTCACAACCAGACAGCTTGCACTGTCTGGTAGGTTGACAAGAAAGGAATTAAAGTGGGTTAGCGCAACAACAACAAAAATCAGTCAATAAGTCTGGATTATATTTGAAATTGCTCATTAAGATACTGATGAATTTAGGCACTCAACAAGTTATCATACATGCACTCTGTCCTACATCTATTCACCCACCCACTGATTCACTCTTGTTTAGTCACACCCATCCCAATAAAACAGGTAAATTACCTCAACAAGCACATGGACGATGAATTAAAAGAATACAAGTAGAAAGAGGAAAAATGCCATTGCCTACACTTAACAGGCATATGGTTATCATATAAATATAAAATGTTGCACTGAACATAGTGAATCGTTGTTTTAAGGTTCCAACATTGCTGCCATGTTAAAAAGCAACAGGTTATCTACCTTGGGGGGTTCAAAACAATGATACACAATGCACAATAGGATTCCCGGATAGCTGCCAAGTTTGGAAATGGTTGCAGCACACTGCAGATGAAATGAGCAGCAAGTTAACTGCTTGTAGGACCATTTGGGGATATGCAGGATGCACTAAAAATAAATAAAAGATTTAAAAAATTAAAGGGAACAAATGGGTAAAAATGGAAACCTGCCCCCTCACCCAGATACTGAAGGGCACTTAATTTTCAAATGTATGTGATCTGGCAAAATGCAAATACTCACAGGGAAATAGAATGTATAACAAAGGTGGACTAGATAACTCAATGCTGTATTGTATCATAGGGAGAATCAGAATACGATTAACCCTCGCACAGACAGAAGAGGCTGACCCAAAGACTCTATGTATGTGTATCGATGAATAGTTTTTCTTTTATTACTAGGGTATGGCAGATTACTTTTGCCAGGTCTTCCTAAGATGGTCTATCAAGTATTATCACAGGTCAAAAATCTCTGAGATCCCAAGTAACAGA
Organism: Lissotriton vulgaris; assembly: GCF_964263255.1. Lineage (NCBI taxonomy): Eukaryota > Metazoa > Chordata > Amphibia > Caudata > Salamandridae > Lissotriton > Lissotriton vulgaris. The sequence continues at coordinate 164,196,769 of NC_141700.1, forward strand.
ATACTTGTCAACAGACATTAACAGCGCAATACCAATTCAGCATTAAAGACTTATTACTTTGAACATAGGACTCGCGCAATAACATAGTTAGACCTTCTACCTTTTAATTTTTCCATGATAAACAGACCCAATCTATGTCTGACATAACGTTTACAAATGAACCAATTAGGCGTACATCGTTATCATTGGCTCATCACCACAACCTACTCAGGCCTACTATATTGAGTAGAATTTTTCCCAATAGGCAACCATCAAGCATGCAGTCATAAAATGTGACATATGTTCACAATTAGAGTTGTCAAACTGATATAAAACTATGACCAAAAGTGCCTAAAAACGGATTCGGACAGTCCAAATCTTCTAAACTCTTGATTTTTGCCAGAGAAGTAACCAGTACCAGACCCTTGGGTATTATAGCAACCTGTATAACACACAATCTGTCCACAGGTTTTAACACAATGTAATAACATTTCATCCTTAAAGAGCCCACCAGCTATGATGTGCTTTTACAGTTATTGAGTAAGGTCTACTGCTTCTATCATAACTTTTCATAATAAACAGATAGACCTTATGGCATGTTGTATAACTTTCCCAATGAACCAATAAAATCTATAGAATTGAACAATGACGTATCCCTATTAAAAAATAATTAGGCCTCGTATTAAGTATAAGCTTTGCAACAAAGCAACCATCAGCATATAGCCATGAAGTTACAAATATGTACTAAATTCTGTCTGTTAAAACAAAAAACCATAGATCGCATAATTAATATATAAATCTGTATTCTATTTTTTTTTTCATAGGCAGGCATGGCCTTCCACAGTGCAGATAGCTTTTGGGGGGCATGTCACTGTAGGGGAAATGCAACATAACATTTCTACAAGTCTCACTTTTAAATATCATGCACCCTACCTTGTAGGCTAACAAGCCTACATATGGGTGACTAAATATTCAAAAGGAAGGTTTTTCCCCAGTCGACATGGTTATCCTAACAGTTCAGACAGCAGGTGTACACGGCAGCAATCAGTCTACATTAGTAGGGATGAAGCCATATTGTCTTTGTCACACTGGTAGATTGCACAATAACTGCTAGCTAGAGTGCACAGATGACATTTAACTTTCCATGGCATGGGAATAGTTTCTAAACTATGGCCTTATAGGAGAGTTAAAAAATGTCAATCAGGGGTTTTTAAATGTGTACAATTTTAGGGGCCAGGCCACACACAATGGATGCTGAACAGCAGCGCCCTAGTGTGCAGAGTCTAAAAACCAGCAATAAAATTCAACACAAAATGGGGGTGACCACGCAAAAATGTGACATTTCCTCACAGAACCTACTTAATCTGGCCTTTTGCGAAAGCCAAGGTGGCTTTGAATCATCTTTCTTGTCCTAAATATGCCCTTGCCTGAAGGTTCAGAACATAATCAACAATCCTACAGTTACCTTTAGTTTTCACATTTGACAATTTTTTTCAATCAGTAACTTTACTTTCTCAATTATGTGCGCCAGTAAAGTGTTATGTCATCAATTCTTTTTCACAGGGCACCTAAAATCACAACATCACTTGCCCTTTAGAGTCCCCTTTATATATTGTTTGGTGAGATGTACTTAATGAATAGCTTTCCCAACACCCCTGGCCCTTTTGTACCATTTTAGAATCTACTGAATGAGAGCATGCAAAGATGTTTGAGTCTTCTGTAAATATTTGACTCAAAGTTCATAAATGTACCTACAGAGAGCTTTGTTTTACTGTACCCCTACACCTTGTCTAATCCTACAATACAGAGTAGCCATAGCCTAAAGCTATATACATACCTCTACCAAGCGAGGCACTGAATGATATCAGGACCCACGTACCTCCACTGCTACCCATTTCCCATGTCCTATTTTTGAAACTGCATTAGCTAGGGGCGGTGCTAGCTTCGCTAAACCATGGGCTCTAGTGAGATTCTCCTTCCAGTACAAAGTACACGTACAAGTAAACCTCATGAGGTTTTCTGACAGAGTGCCCATCATGCTCTTCAGTTTTTTGTTCAACTGCTCCACCAAACCACTGGTTTGTGGGTGGTACGCCTTGGAGAAGTGGTATCTGAAACCAACATGCTCCCACACCTCTGTCGTGTAAGAGAAGATTAAAATGGTTCCCCAGTCAAAAACTACTATACTCTGAAATCTAACCCTAGGAAAGATTCCCAGGAATGCTCTCGCTACCAGCTTTGCAAGCATGCTACTCAGAGGTACAGCCTCCAGGTACCTGTGGCATAATCAAGATAAACTTGTTGCCAGACTGTTATGGCGGGGGGAAAATGGACCGACTAGGTCTACTCCCACCCACTCAAATTGAATCCCTTCAGCAGACAGAGGCACTAACGGTGCCTTTGTCCTCCCTCGCAACTTACCACTCATTTTGCAAACCAAACCGGTACTACAGAACCTCTATGTTTCTCTAAGCATTGTAGCTGAGTAGATCAGAGGGTCTAACTTATCCTGAGTTTTTCTAATGCACAAGTGTCCGGCCAAGGGCACTTTGTGAACAAATAACAAAAGAAACTTCCTGTGCACTAATGGAACCACTACCCTCCTGCTATTTCCTGCTAACAATTTAACAACTCACTAGAAAATAAGTAATCCTCCAAGCTAACCGGGTTTCCCAACCACACTTTCACTGACTTGTTCCAGGGCTTCCTTCTGAAGTTTCTCAAATGTATGGCACTCTTCCTTTTGGAAATCTTCCCACATAGCTGCAGAGTTTGTTAGCTGCTAGAAGGTCTATGTGAGTAACCCAGGCTCCAGCACCTGGTCCGCATAAGGAGTTTCATCCTCCTCTTCCTTTAGAGCAGAAGTGATGACCTTTCACAGCCACTGCCTTCTCAGAGTCTGCCGTTTTCTGCAAACCACCAAGTCCTGGTCCCTGAAAATAAGGAATGATCACAGTTTCACTTTGAGACTGATGTACAGCCAGCACTCTTGTCAACAAAGCTGACATGGTCCAAGTCATCTAGGCTTCCAATCCTGGCACCAAGCCTGGGCCAATCAAGTCATTGCACAAGAGACATCTATCACCTTGCTTTTCCCTTACCACAACATTAACCCTTGCTGCCTTGCCATGAAGCACTATCTCAACCCTGGCAAGCGGATACTCCATGCTTTCCCCACTGATTTCTTAAGACTATATCCTTGGTAGAAGGGGGCATCTCCTCAGGTTTAAGGTAGTTCCTCTCAGCCATAGTGTGAAAGGCTCCAATATTTCTCAAGGACTTGGAAGAACTTCCCTACCCTCCCTTCTCACAATGCTTCTTCCTGGACACACCATTACTACTCCCATTTCCCCTGGGCCCTCCTCAGGTTCCATGGGAATTACCCTGGTCCTTACACTTCACTTTGGACCATATTTGTAGAGCCCCATTGGTTTAGAACCGTGCAGTTAGAGGTTATAGCCTCTTTTGAACCCGGCTAGCTACCAACTTGTTAGCTAATACTGCACGTTTCTCTGGATCCCAGTTTGTCAGATCAGACAAGTATTGACGAAGTGGAGTAGAGCACACCTCCTTGAGTCGCTCTGTTACCATCAATCTGTTAAGGGGCTGAAAACTTTGGCCTCCTTCATCCAATCACGCAATGCTCAGTGAATCCAGGTCTCAAATGGAACACTATTGTTTTCTTGCAGTTCCGGAATCTCTGAAGGTACTGAGCTGGTTTCATCCCAAACCGTCTAAACAAAGCCTCCTTCATTCGCTTGTAAAACATTTGGTCAGCCACTGGCATCTTTCGAATGACAGCTGTCCTTTCAAATTATACAAGGCCTGTACCTCTCAAGCGATGTTAAAGCTCATAAACCATATCAAGATGTCCTGACCTTCCACATAGACGTTCACTGGATCTCTTGGAAGCCTGGCCACAAATTGGTCTGAACTGAATTTAGAATCAGTTATTCCTAAGATTCTCTCTCTTTTAGTGAAGGAAGGGCCATGCTTGCACACACTGCTTATGTTAGCATAGGCTTATTAAAAGTTAAACGCCATTTTACCTTTTTGCAGCTTTTGCACACAACACTGCATGTATCTGTTATAGTAAGTTAGACTGCTTGACTTTTGCTTCATATGAGAAAACCTTGTTTTCGACATCCCTAGACTTACACCAAGATCTGTCTGTACAGTGTGTGCAGAAGCCTCCAAGGCTTTTGCAGATCCTGATGTGATTCAGCTCTACTGATCTTGGAGGTATGGGGTTCCCCATTCAAGCCTAAGAGACCTTCTATTATTATATAAAACCTAGTTCCTGGCTAGGGAGGGTGATACACCAGGCACTATAGGTCCTGTTTCCACTATCATTATAATAGGATTTCTCTTTTTGTGTTTTATGGAATTGTAACAATGCGGATCGTATTATTTGTAATCATATGCCTGCTTATGTTAGCAAAAATACTGCATCTTAGAGCAAGTCGTTAAAATAAGCATTTTAAACTTTACGTGTCTCTATTTACTCACTTTGTGGACTGGTATGAGAATAAAAAGAAAGAGTGTTCTTGATTCCCACCATTCCTGAGTGTATCCTTAGGTGCATGTTTTGGGTTGTCTAATCATTGGTAACTTTGCTATAGGACGAAGAGCCAATGACAGATGCTTGTCGGTTAGGGGTTCTAGGTACTGAGGTGAGTTTTTTGGTCCACCACCACAATTCACTGAGGTCCTGGGTCTCTGTGCACAGTTCTGTGTATGAGCAGAATCCCCGCAACATGGCGCATCTAACATTGTGGTCTTATTTTTGAGATTCTCGAGTAGTGCTTATAACAATCCACAACACCCTCATTACTGTTTCCGGTTGACAGTGGTGACAGATTAACCTACATATATTTATAAAGGTTTTTTCAACATTGATAATTTAAAAAGGTTCTTATCTTGAATTGCTACCCATTAGTGCAACATTTTATTTGCATTGTCTTTTTCTCTACTGTGTCCTTATGACTTAGATATCCCACTGCATAGTAGGGTGGCCGTCCGCAATCATTTGCAGGCGTTTGGCGTCACCTTGGAAGGTCTTGTGGGAGTGCATCAGACTCTAGTGCAATAAGTCTCCCGCAACGTCCAGGTGGGGCCACCTGGTGCTGCGGCGCCACCTGGTGCTGCGGCGCAACAAGCTGGACCAGCGGGGATGAAAATGAATCCTGTCATGGTTAATTTGGTTATGGGCAAGCGGCTCCAAGATAAGGAGGATATGTCTTTTTGGTTTGCTGAGAAATTTGACCAGCTGGCAGCAGTATTTCCTAATACGACTCCTGTTGAGAAACACAGGATTCTAACGATAAGTTTGCAGAATGACTTAATACCAGAGGTACCTGATTGTGAGACATGGGTAAAATATTTGCGACAGTCTATACTAAGTGCTTCGGCACTCCGTCCATGGCTGTCCTACCCTTAGTCATTAAGCGTGTACAAGATGAACACGGTGCAGAGGCAGCTGTTGAATTAGGAATGAGACTCGTTTGAGTGTTTGAGGTGGTTTCCGATCTCGTCCTTGCTAATGTTAAGGGAGATGCGGTGAACTTTCAGGTGTCTAATGCTTCACGCGAAGTCCCCAATGCCGATAAACCCCAGCAGTTACCGAAAATCATTGCGGCGGCTTATAAGACCATCGGCCGCAATAATCTGGGTGTTAAGCCTTTTGCTAAGACACCAGCACAGAAGCAAACACAGGTGGCGATTGCTAATACAGATGAACGCCCCAATTTTCCAAAGCAGAAGTGGAATAAGAATAAGAAACTGGGGAAACCGCAACAGAAACAAGGGTCACGTCCAGCTTCGCCAATACCTGTGTCTACTGAGCGCACGTATGATTTGCGCGACTGCGCTAATATTAAGTCACCTGTTCGTTTTCAGGTTCCTGATCAACATTCTCCTCGCTCTTTGCAGGATACATCGGTCTCACCAACCGGTGGGGGAGACAGCGGCAGAGATCAGGGTGCCCAAAAAAGCCGTGAGCAGCCTCGCAAGACGAAAGGTAAAGGCAGGCAAGACTACTTTCCACATCAAAGACCCCAGTTTCGAAAGAAAAAAAAACAGTGAGGGGATGCCACGGGTAGTGAGAACACAGGTTCGGAACCAGACATGGGCGCCGACGCTGCTAGACAGCGCAGCGGAAATTACAGTAGTGCAGGAAGCATTGCGTTCATTTCTGAAGGCGACAGCAACTGACACGTTCGTTGTTGTTGAAACTGCTGACACTAGAGTGGCTCCCCCTGAAAGACTTTATGAAATAGTCCTTTTAATTGAAGGTGACATACAGCCTAAAATAAAAGTGATTTTTTGGGAAAATCTGACCTCTACCTATGACATTTTGTTGGCGGAGGCAGACTGGCCCCCACCCTTCGTTCTGGCCGCTCCGAGAGGGGAGGAGGTAATCCTCCCAAGTTCTGCACACACTGTGCCGAAGGAGCAGGCGCTGAATTTTGCAGAAGAGTGGGTTAAGATGCTTCATCGGCGTTGTACTGTACTCAATGTGGATGGGACAAATTTTCCCCCAGACATGAGATACCATTGTGGTGTATGCCACAGCCTCAACCCCAATATCCCATGCAACGACGCGAAAGCTTCCATGGCTGAAATCCTTGACCAATTGGAATATCAAGGCGTGATTGAAACATGTGTGTCTCCGATGAATTACCCTCTTTTCACTGTGACCAAGCCTGATTGCTCGTACTGTTTGGTATTGGATTACCGGCACTTGTCGGACCTGCGCGGTACAGAATACTCACAGTTCAGCCCTTGTGGATAGTCTTGTGCGTAAATGGTTTAAGACCACACTTGATATATCCAATGGCGTTTTTAGCCATAACCTGTCCTCTATTAGTAGTCCATGGACAGCTTTTACCTGTGGCGGTAAACAAAAACAATTCAGAAGATTAGCCATGGGCTACAAGAACAGCCCTGGCGTCTTTGCAGCTCGGATAGTCTCTCTTTTAGAGAGGCTCGACCCCGATGCATGCTCGTATGTGAATGATATTTATCTCACAGACGAATTATGGCCGCATCTGTGTCACGTTGACAGCATAATTTGTATGTTTGCGGACTTCGGTTACAAGTTTAACTTTGCTAAATCACACATTGCAGAGTATATAGTGTTGTTCCTGGGCTCTGAGCTCAACAATGAAGGTTGAGGTTTGGCACCACACTTCCTGGAGAAATGCACAGAGTTGCGCGCTCCGACAACTCTGAACAAGCATCGGCATAACCAATAGGTCTTGCCTTTGGGGCCTTACAAGTTTCGCCATGCAGCAGATTATCCCCTATTAGCATGCCCACAAACTGAACACTAGGCCTGATGACTTGCTAAAAGGCTTGACTGCAAGCGCTGAAGATTCTCAGGCAGGTGACATCAGACTATTTATTGCTTCAATAACAAAATCTCAATATACTATTTACTGAGTGCCAACCCAGCCCCGGGATTCATGCAGCTGAAATGACACAGCTTGAGGTAAAAGTCCCCCTTCTACAGCTCACAGACAGCACACCAAGCTCACGCACAGCTGGTCAGTCTGCACTCCTCACTCCCAAGGACATCCTCCCAAAATAAAATCTGGAAAGCGAGCAGTGAAAGGGGTTGGAGGAATGCGGGGAAGAGCACACAGAGGAATTCAGAGAGGTGGGGGCAAATGGCCTAAAGAGAGCAATAGGTGGCGCAGTAAGGAGGACAAAAGAACACATATAAAATAGTAGTTGGTTGTGTTTTGTTTATCGCAGTGTCCCGTATCATGCACACAGCTGAATTTTCTGTGGATGCCAGTCAATATCTGCAACATTGACTCTGAGACTAATATGTGTAACCAAGGTATTCTCAGAAGAGATATCTTTTTTCACACTCGTCTGTCTAAATCTATTCTAGTATTCACTTTTGGGTTATACCCATATATAATTGTTCCCTAAGTATGACTGTGGTTCGTTGTGTAATACGTGCTGTATGTGGAGCACGCTTATAATGTAACAGTGGGGGGTCCTATTTGGATGCGAGCGCTGTGCTTTTATTTGCAAATGGTTGTTTATAATCCATGGATTTTGCGACCTTTTAACTACGAGTGGTTAAGGCTTTCTATAGTATTTCTGCAGCCCGTGTCAGTCCTTAGATGGCTCCTGTTCTGTCATAACGATCATATAAACATAGAATCCTTAAAAACGTTGCATTTGTCACGCTGAAAGTTACCTTCATACCGAAAATAGTATTTTTTGATAAGAAAGCGCACCTTTCTTTAACTGCTTTGGTAAATCCAGTATTTGTAAATCGCAAACAATTACCCAAAGGTGTTAGGGGCTGTCAGGAAGATTAAGCTTGCCCTGGAGTACGCTGATCCTGGTGTGAGTACTCTTATCATAAGTGACTCTTACTACTGTGTACAGTCTTACAATGAACATGAATTCCTTTGGACTCTGAATGAATATCATGATTCCAAAGGTAGCACAATTAAACACAAAATGCTATGGGTTTGAGTGGCAGAGCTTAAAGAACTGCTGCCACTCGTCTTTGTAATTCATACAATTGGTCACCCACGGGGGGTACATGCTGGTGTTAATAGTCTTACTGATGAAGCAGCCAAGACAGCAGTTGCGACATATGTAGTAGAAGCAGTTACACGTTCCAAAAGTAAGATTGATGATGACATCTTGGCAGCTATTGCTGGCCCATCTCTATAGCGTTCAATGTGCACTTAATAATCTCCCTAGATGGTCTCTGGGTGGGCAGACCCCATACGGAATGCTCTTTGGCATCAAAATGTTTGTTCCGGACCTTGAGGCTCTAGACCTGGCGGCATCTGCCGCACTCTTTGACGTAGATGAACATTCCGCTGTATTACAGAATCTACAAAAGACCAGAGAGAGTGTTTTGCAAAGGAACATTTGCCCTCTACATCTGATGCTGCTCTTCAGATTCCGGTAGTTGGCAGGCTACCCAGAGTCGGTGACCTAGTCCGTGAGAAGGTGGAGAACAAGAAGGAGTCATCGTGCACCAGTTCCTGTGCTTGGCTTGCAGGGTACAAGAACGGTCATATTACCTCCACTTCCTGGTCGCAAGAAAACAGGTATATATCCATTGACAATGTCAAATTACAGCGAGTGGCCGATTCTTCTTAGTAGGACTCCAGCGGTCTCTTGTCCAGCAATGCTGAGAAATTCTGTTTTGGCTCTGGCGATTACAAACAGGCCTGACGTTGCCATTGAGATGTCTGCAGTTACTAATCCTTTATTGACTCCACCGGCTGGTGAGCCCCTTGATGATAGGGAGTATACTTACCCCACAGATTTGTCGATGTCTGATTTGCAAACAAGTGCAGTTAACCAGTCACACTTTTCATTTGACACTGACTATTACATCAATGTCCCCATCAAAAGTTTCTATTTTTGCTGTTTGGTTTAAAAAACTAAAAATACATTTTTTGATACCACTTGGACCTACATTTGGCTGGTGCTTTTTGAAATTTTTTTGTTCATGTCAATTGGATTTGTAGTTCATGTTTTTACGTCTTGTGAATGGACATTATGTTAAAAAAAGAACTTCAATTAGACTAATTGATGGAACTTTGGCACCCCACTCCTCATCACACATCATAATGAGGGATCAGACTTTTGTTAACATCACAGCTTGGCCTGTATTCGATAGGATTGTGTGGGATGCTGTTAAATTTCAAATCCACGGCCAAACAGAGGTTATAAATGTTCCCAATGTACTACGTGTTTCAATGGGGGATGTTGTATAACAAAACAGCCGCTCTGATGATTGGGGTGTCCAAGCCGTTGAGGCTCTGTTTTCTGATTTGAAATATTATGCTGCTTTTGATGCTGAGGATTTGCACTTAGACTCAGCTAACTATGCAGATTTATTTTGCTACCAACACTATGGCACTTATTTTCTGCATAAAGCCAACACATTTAGAAATGTGGTAAATTACACACAATGAGAATACTGTCCTGCTCCCATTGAAGGCAGCTCAAAGACTATTTTGAACAAGTTTACTTATTTTACTGATTTTAATCAAACAAATCCGGATTCATTTTATTTTAAGATGACTGCTAAATCCTCTTCCAAAGTTAGACTCACCCACACTAAATTATTTGTATTTGAAGTCCTTTATCGATCAGTTAGCTATAGGGGGCTATGAGCTGTGGAAAGTTACTATTGATCTTAAATCTGTTTGGCGTTCTAAAAGTTGGCAAGTACAGGGCACTGAAGCTTTGCATCGTGCATGCCTCATCCCGAACCATATGTTGTTTTTGAACTCTACTATTTCACAAACCACTTGCTTTGGATTGGCTACGTCTAAAAAATTAAATGCTCCTTCTCCTGATTTGGGAGAATATCCTACATGGTACAATCACACCAATAGGTCCCTTAATGAGCTACAGTCTCTCTTACTAAATTCCTCCTTTAATATTTCCAGCTTGGATCCCCAAGGTTGATTATTATGGCAAAAAAGTTCTGATTCATGCCAACATAGTTTTCTGGGTCTGGCCCCTGACTATACACAGGTTAGGGTGGATACCCGTTTTGAAAGTGCCCATTCTGTTACTACCTATTCAGTAGGCAAATGATGTCAGAACTGGCTCAAACATTCCATTTTAGAGTCAGTTAAGCTCCATTTGTCCAAATTGACTGACGATGTTATTTAAATGATTTTGTTAAAAGCCCTGCAAAAGGCAGGTCAAAAAGATGGGTATATGCTGTTTACAACGATGTTTGGAAACTGTCTTTAATTGAAGCTGCTTCTAGGTTAATGGCTATTGATAAAGCGAATTTAGAAAAAGTGCTTGTAGTTGTTGACAATAGCATCAATACAATTTCTTCCCGAATTTATAAATTGGATATTATTGTTTCATCTGTTGTTGATATTGAGTAGGATGAAGTGTCTGTTTTGTATCATGGTCAAAATCAATTACGTTCCATTATGCAGTTTGCGTGGACTTTGCAAACTTTAAATGCTGGTAAAGTGCCTTGGGACTATATGAACACATCCTCTCTATTTTTACCGTTTAATTTGACTGAAAAACAACAATTTATGCCTATGAAGGATGCTTCATATTCACTTTCGCATATTGAAAAGTTGGACCTTTTGCCTTTTTCTGTTGCAATGTCCAATTCTTACTTCTTCGTGTGAAACATTTGTCCTTCACGAGGCTAACACTCGCACTGAGGTGCATGCACTTTTGAATACTGATCTCCCCCTGCATTTCGGTGCTTTGATTCACACTATATTCAATGCCTCGCCGACCACGAGCTTGGCACACTTTTTTAAAGTAGTGTGTTCTGGCCTTCTGACTTCATTCCGAACTATATTTGGTGTGATACCGGCATTTTTTAATTCTATTTTTTCCAGCCTCTTCGGCGGTTTACCGTTAAATCTCGCCTTGGCTGCCGATGTATTGCTATTAATTTGCTTGCTCCAAAATGGATGCTCTGTGTCTCACGAAAACCTGCCCAAGCTGCTTCAACTTCGTAACCGGATGCTTGAATACTATAGAACGCTACCTCTGGCTACCTTGAGTGTGGCATATGGATTGTCTTTCCGGTTTTCATATTTTACATGCGTGCAGCCAGTCTTCCATTGCTTGGATTGCTGTTTCGAATAGGCTCTGGATTTGTGTCTCTGCAATACGGTGTCTGCTAACCTGGATTATAATCAGCTGAGGAGTCCCTTAGTTACTCATGAGTTGGAATGTTCTGGCATCGGGATTATGGCCTGCGCGGCGGCAAATGGGGTCCTAGGGAATTGGAATATATGTCATATCGAAGAATACCCGAGTTGTCCTCTGATGGTGCTAGAGGCTCTGGCTATTGAAGAACATGTTTATTCCTTCCCATTACTTAATTGGATGGCTGAAATGTTTTTTGCTGAGAACAATGACTTCCTCTTGGAAGCAGTTGCAATGCACTGTGCCTATACGCTATTGGATTGAAGTAGCATGGAGCCAAATTCCATGTATACTGCACTAAAATTGTTTTAGATTTTTGATTTCCTGGATTGGAAAGTATTCAGCCCTTACTTGGTTTTTTAAAAAAAAATATTGTGGTAATTAATTCGGAATTTTTACTCCCAATTTTCCAGTTTGGCAAATTTTGAACATGGTTCCGTCTCAATCGAACTAGAGTTCCTAAATTGCCTCCCTTCTTGTGTGTGTTCCGATCAAGGGAGGGTGTAGTGAAGGCAGGGCCCTGCTTCCACACATTGCTTATGTTAGCATAGGCTTAATAGAAGTTAAACACCATTTTACCTTTTTGCAGATTTTGCACACAACACTCCATGTGTCTGTAACTGTAAGTTAGACTGCTTGACTTTTCTTCACATGAGAAAACCTTGTTTTGACATCCCTAGACTTAACACCACGATCTCCGTCTGTACAGTGAGTGCAGAAGCCGCCATGGTTAACAAAACAATGTAAGCTGTTATTTGGGCTGATCGGCCCCCGCTCTGGACACAACATGCACACAGCTGCAGTTTACTGAAATTCTAGCACGTTTAATATTGCACTGCGTGCACGATTAGAACACTTGGAGAAAATCAGTTTCCAGAGAGAGAGAGCTTTTGCAGATCCTGATGCGATTCATCTCTACTGATCTTGGAGGTATGGGGTTCCCCATTCAAGCCTAAGAGACCTATTATTATATAAAACCTAGTTCCTAACTAGGGAGGTTGGTACACAAGGCACTATAGGTCCTGTTTACACTATCAATATAATATGATTTCTCCTTTTGTGTTTCATGGAATTGTAACAATGCTGATCGTATTATTTTTAATCATATGCCTGCTTATGTTAGCAAAAATAATGCACATCGTTAAAATAAACATTTTAAACTTTCCGTGTCTCTATTTACTCACGTTGTGGACTGGTATGAGAATAAAACAAAAGAGTGTTCTTGATTCCCACCATTCCTGAGTGTATCCCAAGTCTCATGTTCTGGGTTGTCTAATCATTGGTAACTTTGCTATAGGACGAAGAGTTAATGAGACACTGATGCTAGTCGGTTAGGGGTTTCAGGTACTGAGGTGAGTTTTTTGGTCCACCACAATTCACTGAGGTCCCGGGCCTTTGTGCACAGTTCTGTGTATGAGCAGAATCCCCGCAACATTCTCTCTCAATGTTCATTTTTTCCCTCTTCAGCCCTTTCCATTTACTTCCGGTTCTCATTCAACTCACATAGTTTTTCCTACCTTTCTCCCCGTTTCTTGTCCCTCTCAACTTGTATTCCCAGGACAATTTCTCCCATCTCCCCTGCCTACACTCCTCCTGTTCCTGGTGAGCTAGTCTTAGCTTCGTCCTCTCTAACACTCTGGCCTTCTCTTTTACAGCCTTAGCCTTTTAGTGAGCCAACTGCAAGCTCATGGTCTCTGCTACAATTAACCCACCCAATGAATTTACTCCTAGAATTGGTGATAGAGGTACCCTTGACATTTGAGGTAGTGTACACAACTTGGACATTATAGAGAGGTTGGGAACAGGTTTACAACACAAAATCAGCTCAACTGCAGCAATAAATGATTGTTCAGTCAAACACTTATGAAAAAGAGAATGGTTTATATACAAACACAAGTAAAATACAGCATACATAAACAATAAACACAGTCCCCCGAGGCTAGGATTCTGGTGTTCCAAAGGCAGGTCCCCAGAGTCCCACTTCCCTCTCACTAACGGTAGTGGTTATCCCCCATTCAGGTAGAGCCCTACTAGGAGTTGGAGTTTCAGGAGTGCCACTCCGACTCTTACAAAGTAAGAAGTGTCCAAACATCCAAAGCGCTATGTGGCAGAACAAGTACCCCCCCCTATCGCTCCCCCTCCCAGTTCTTCTGGTCCTCTTCACAGGTGGGGTGGGGAATGATAGCTCTGGTTCCAATCCTCAGTAGCTTCTTGGTCACAACTGCATCCTCTACTCTCAACAACAGCTGAACTAGGCAACGTCCCTTGTTCTGCATGGTAGCCCCCTCTGGCATACTCTTTGCAGCGGCCCACCTCGAATGGGGGGCCCGGACCTAACTTTGTACACAGACTATGACCACGGCTAACTTCACAGCTGCTGCCTCTAGCATACAGGGTTCGCTGACATGAACCTGCAAACGGGCAATGTTTCCTCACTAATCACTATGGGGATCCAGGATCCCTAACTGGAACTCGCTGTACCTCACAGGTAAAACTGGTCTTGGCAAGCAGGCAGGCACTGGCACTCTAGGCTCTAGGGGCAGGTGGTCTTGGATTTCCCTGGGTGAAATCCACTCACCGAGCTGGGAGACTGGCAGGCCTAAGCCCCAGTCCTAGTCGTAGGCAGAAGGCTTGCAGTTCTTCTCCTCCTCGCACAGCTCAACTGGCTGCTTCAAAGTTGACAATTTTTGGGGACTTGAGATCCCTGTCTTTTAGTTGACTTTCCACATATGAAATGTGATTTGGGGTCAAAGTCTATGAAGTTTGTATTGGGGGTCTGCTTCCTTTTTAAGTACCCACTCCTCTGTCTTGCCTTTCTTCCAGAAAGCAATCTGTAACATGGAAGTGACTCCAAATCTCATAGCCCCGCAGCACAAGCCATGGGATTGACTAGAGGTTCACACCTAGATGTTAGACACAGTGATGTGCGCTTCAAAAGGTCACTCTAGGCCCCAGCCCTACTCTCATATCAGCCCTGTCTCCTTCCTGAGATTTGACCTCTGTCTGAATCAAACATCACATTTTGAAGTGTACTAAAGAGACTGGCACTCCTTCCACCCAGTTCCCAGGAATGCAGGAATCTACATATCAGTCTGGGGTGGATTCCTCAACCTCCTTTAGTCAGCCCTGGGTCTCCCAAAATGGAACCCAGAGATTTTCATGTATTATACCATTCGCAGTCACACACTCAGCTCATGCATACAAAACAGCCACTGCACAGCACTACATACTAACTTGATGAAGGTGATAAAGGCTGGAGCTTAGTTAAGCACACAGCAGCTGAACTTTACATGAGTGAGCCTGTAGGCCCCACTCCAGTGACACAAGAAAAAAGGCCTCTTCACTTCTACTGATCACTACATGGTATGCTGCCGCCGCCATGCTCATGACACTGAAATCCTGGCACTAGAAGTAGCCTTTCGCAACTAGGAGAATAGGGCTTAGGGAGTCCCTTCCAGTTCTACAAGACCACAATCGGTGAAGCACGTTAGGTTATGGCACCCAGGTATGATCCATGCTTGCCCATGGCAACACAAATCCGCAGTAGGGATCCAGACATATTTGCAGCAGGAGCACTCAGGATAGGGATGCATGTCTATCACCCCATTCGAACTTTTGCATCCTAACGGGCACCTCTTATAGAAAGCAATGGCAGAAAACGTTCGAGTTCTGGTAGACTCCAACCTTTCCCTAAAACCACAAATATTCATGGTAGTATTTAAATGTATTTTTCTTCTAAAAATACTTTGGAAAATACTACCTATTCTCTCATTAGAAGGAGGTAAAGCCACTATAACTACAGTTATTTCAAGACTAGATTGTGCCAATGCCCTCTACCAAGGTTTACCTATTAAGAAAGATCTCCATTGGCTTCAGATCATACAGAATGAAGCAGCAAACCTGATTTTTCTAAGTCCAAAGACATACTTGTGTCACCAAGACTACAATTTACATTGACGCCCACTGACTCTGTGAATTCACTTTAAAACCTGATGCCTTACATGTAAGAGCATAAATAATGCTGCCCTCACCTCCTTTTTAACGGGATAAAAAAATATATACAGTCACAAAATTTGAGATCAGCTCATTCTAATCTCTTAATCATGCCTAGATAACGAAAGAGCAGAGTCGGAACTCACAGCTTTGTGGTGAAGGCCACGACAGCCTGCAATTCACTTAAGATTACATACACCATACACCAGAATTACTGTCTTTTTTAAATAGAAATATTAAAATGTGTCTTTTCAAACTAGCGTTTTCACTCTAACCAGCTTTCCAATAATATGTTTTACCTGGAACGGATTAGTGTCAACAAACCTACAGTGAACATGCTCTCAATAAATAAATTTAATGTAACGCGCATGAGTTAGTATGGTGAAGGTAAACCCTGTGCAGCATAACAAATTGAATTAGGATAATTCATGCACTTTTTGATACTTCTGTGGGGGTGGGGAACACCATTGCCATGACCCAAACATTGTCCGGAGTTGCTTCCCATTTTTATCTAACCAATAATCCTTATATTTATTTAAATGTTCGTTCAAAAACTTAATTTGGGTCTTTACGACCATAAAAGTACAAAATAGACAGTACAGACAATTCATTGAAATATAAAAATAATAAAATAAAATGACATCCAGTCCTATGGTTCAACACTGCCACATATCCAAATCCATTTGGCTCAGTAAAGTGCATGTTCAAAGTGTGTACTATACAGGAGGCAATAAGTGAGGAAACAAGCACTATGTAAGAAGTTTCAATGGAAGAGATACAGGTGCATGACTTTTAACCATATCAACTAGAGATTAAAGTTTGTGAAAAGTAAAGGGTGTAATAGGCCAAATACAATCACAACAGTTCTTGATCCATTCTAAGAATATCCCAGTCCCTTTGCAAAAAGCCTCAAATTATGGTCCCATCATTCTAACAGGTAGTGATCAATATACTGCTGTTATGTTTGGGTAAACATTCAACAGGTTTATCCTTTTGCTGGCCTTGACACTGTGAAAAGCACAAATTAAACATTCAGAGATGTAACCGCTCCAAAATAATTTTTCATATCATCAGCTTTGCAGTAAAAATGACAACTATCATAGCAATTCCTACCGGCACATATTATCCAACCAAAATGGGGTCTGGTGTTTCAATTTGCAGGGGCGTGGAAACTGTGCATGTAATATAAATTTAACCATGGCTTGCTTTTCTAAACAATGTAGGAGAATGGTCACAATCATTGGAGTTTTGAATTTAAAAACATTCTACTCACTAGGGACACAATGGAAAGGGGCGACCACTCGGTCCCCCCGAACGTATGGTTGGGTGCCCCGATCCCCCCGGGAAACCATTTTGGGCGGGGGGCGTTGCTCGCCTGGTATGCCCGAAGTGGCGTAGCCTGGGCGCGCCTTTTCCAGCCCAAGAGGGGTTGTCCTAGACACATACGCGGAAGACCACGCCCAGTAGGCGTACCGGAGGAGGGTACACGCCCTCCCGCAGAAGAATAAATAGAGCGGGAATCCGAAGAAGCGTCCTCTTGTTCCTGTGCTCTGAAGGCTGCACCCACTCGTTGCTCGTGAGCCCTCGACGGAACAAGCGACAATTTTGAGAACTTGTAATCTTGTTGTTTCTCTTTCAGTTATTTGGAGTACGAAGGATCCAGGACCTCGTTGATCGACAAAGAGCAGAATACTCGAAACCATGGCTGGCAAAAAAGCAGGAAAAGGCTCCGAGATGGAGAAGATATTGCGCCTGTTGTCGAACCGAATGGCTGGCATGGACCGAAAGCTCGGAAAAGTTGATTCGATCGGTCGAGGTTTGGCTGAGGTTAGGAAACAGTTGGCCGCCCTGAACAACTCAGGTCGTCCTAAGAAGGTAATAGGCCCGGCCTTGCCGGGAGTCGTCCCCGAGGGTAGGGGGAAGCAGGTCAAGAGGAGGGCGGTTTCTGGGGAGGCCCCGGTTCCTGAGGTACACCCAGTCGCCCCCGTCACACCGGCGGACATCCCGGTACCAAACCCAGATATAGGTTTGCCGATCCCGGTTGTAATTACTCCAGCTAATGATGAGGAGATGCCTGCCGAATTGGCCATCCAGTTAGCGGCGGTGTTGCCATGGCTCAAGAAGAAAGCAGGGGGGGGCAGTGGCCGCGGGGGACCCGGCCGAGGAGGCCAGACTAATAATCGAGCAATTGCGGCAGTCGAGAGTGGCCGCAACGGCGAATGTTCCTCTTGTTCCCCCACAGGTGGCGCCGGGAGGACCTGCGGTTGGCCAGGAAAAGGCAGCAGAAACAACGGCCGAACCTGGTAAGCTCACATTGCCAATGGCGGGGGAGGGTTCATTACCCTCGAGGCGGGAAAGGGTGGCACAGCACATCCCTATGGCCACAAAAGAACTAATATGGGGGGAGAAGTATGTTAACATGTTTTCATTATTGACTGACCATCGCGAGATGGAATATGCAAAATCCCAGAAAGATTTATGGCATCCCAGTGTATGGCCCGCCAAGATGGCGGAATTCAGGGTTGATGAGACGGTAACGAACTGGGTTAAGGCCTTTTCCATATTTATTGCAGTCATGGGGGAACGAAAATCTGAACTGATGACCGAGTTGACTTGCTATCAGAATAGGATTATGGATTTTTATTCCATGTATGAGGGGGATGAATGGAAAGGTTATGATATGAAATTCCGGAAAGCGAAAGAGTTTGATGCTACTTTGACTTGGGATTGCCTTGACTCTGTGTCATTGCACAAGCAGCTCTTGCCAGGGGCGGCAGGTACGTCCTTGCCGAGCGGGAGCGGGTCGGGGTTCGTCCGCCAAAAGCCTGCGGTGCCCTTTCGAGCGGGCGCCGGTGGGGACCATCAGCCCAAGACCGGCGGGAATGGCGGCAAGCGTGGGGTTTGTTGGGGCTTCAATAGAGGCAACTGTAACAGACTCCAGGGAACATGTAGGTTCAGGCATGCGTGTGCGGGCTGTGGGAACTCCTCACACCCGGAGAGTAGCTGTAGATCTAAAAACAGCGGGACGGGAGGAAAAGGGGGGTCTAAGCAAGAGTGAGGTAAGACTTTGTAACCGATTGCCTACACCTGTTGATATCATGGCTCTGACTCCTTGGTTGAACAAATACCCTGATCATGTATCCGCTGGGGTGTTGAGGAAGGGATTCTTACATGGCTTCCACATCCCGGCGGGGGATTTTCGGGGGGACTCCTTTTGTAAAAACCAGTTATCTGTCCAACACAACCCAAGCGTTGCAGCAAAGAAAATTGAAAAAGAAGTCAGCTTGGGGCGGGTGGCGGGGCCTTTTCATCGCCCGCCGGTGGCGGATTTCATATGTTCCCAGTTAGGGGTTGTCCCGAAGAAAGACCCTGGGGAGTTTAGACTTATTCATAACTTGTCCGCCCCAAGGGGTTCTTCGGTGAACGAAGCCATTGACCCGGAAGTTTGTTCAGTGCGGTACGCATCGTTCGATGATGCCGTGGCCATGTTAAATCGCCTGGGCCCCGGGGCGCTGATGGCGAAATCAGATATCGAATCGGTGTTCCGGTTGCTCCCGGTACACCCACAGGATCAGCGCTTGCTAGGTTTTGCATTTCAAGGGAGTTATTACATGGATAAATGCATGCCGATGGGTTGCTCCATTTCTTGTGCTTATTTTGAAATGTTCAGCTGTTTTTTACAGTGGGTATTCACTGAGGCCACGGGCCATAAGCATGTGATGCACTATTTAGGTGACTTCCTGTTTTTGGGTGCAGCCGGCGATACGAGTTGTGCGCAGGCGCTACGGGACTTCTGCATCCTCATGCGGGTGTTCGGAGTCCCACTGGCACCAGGTAAGACGGTCGGACCATCTACTTCACTGGAGTTTCTGGGAATTGAGCTCGATTCGGTGGAAGGATGTTTCCGTTTACCGATGGAAAAGGTGGCCAAATTTAGGGCTTCCCTGATACAATGCCTAGGCAAGGAGAAAGTGACCCTGCACCAGTTACAGCAAACAGTAGGTCAGCTTAAGTTTGCCTTGAGGGTGATGCCAATGGCCCGCCCCTTCTCACGCTCTATTGCACAAGCTATGGTGGGTCTCAAGGAGGGGCACCACCGTACGAGACTGTCGGCAGAGGTTCGCCAGGATATGCGCATTTGGTTGGCATTTCTGGCAGACTTCAACGGTCGAGTTGTGTGGAACAAACCACCAGCGTCTTCAGACGAACTTGGTCTGTGGACTGACTTAGCTGGGAGCGTGGGATTTGGCGCCATCTTTGGTAACCGATGGTCGGCGCAAGTATGGCCGACGTGGTGGCACTCCAGCGGTCTGACAGGTAACATTGGGTTCTTGGAGTTATTCCCCATTTGGGTTGCTCTGATGGCATGGCCAGACGACTTCAGGGACCGCTCAGTGGTGTTTTGGTCTGATAATATGACTGTGGTCGAGTGCATTAACCAGCAGGGAGCCCGCTGCAAGTGGATCTTGAGATTGTTGAAAGAAATTGTACTACTTTACATGAGATTGAATGTACAGTTCAGGGCGAAACATGTGCCAGGCATACTGAATCATGCAGCTGATGCACTCTCTCGTTCACATATGCAGGCGTTCAGGGGCTATCTACCTACAGCGGACCTAGTGGCGGCACCGTTCCCCGAAGCGCTATGGCTATTCGGTGCCCCGGATTACAAGACCTCGTGGCAGCAAGCTTAGCCCCCAGGACAAGGAAGGCATACGAAGGAGCGTTTAGTTCCTACTGCACATTTTTGGGTCCAACAGGGAGACAGAGCTGGGGTCAGGAGGAAGCCTTCCTGGGGTTCCTGGTAGCGCTGCACAGAGAAGGCCGATCAGTGGCAACGGCCAGTAGGCATAGGGCGGCCATTTCATTCATGGCGCAGGTGCTTGGCATAAAAGACCCGATGGGTTCCTTTTTGGTTAAGAAAGCCCTTCGCGGCTGGCAGCGCCTCGAGGGTCGCAAGCAAGATGTGAGGCGCCCGATTGGCTTAGACAGGTTGTCTCTACTCGTAGCAAAACTGGACGAGACGTGCTCCTCCCATTTCGAAGCAGTTCTGTTCCGGGCAGCTTTTGCATTGGCATTCCATGGGGCTATGCGGATGAGCGAACTTGTCGCAAGGAACAAGAAAGATGTTGAGGGGGGCTTGTGCAGGGATCACGTCCAAATTAGGGGTGATTCAATGGTGATCTCGATAGCCAGGTCCAAAACTGACCAGGGAGCTATGGGAAATAGTGTTATCGTGCAGCGCGCGCGAGGGTCCCCCACGTGCCAGATAAAGTGTATAGAGGAATACTTGGCACTAAGGACGGCTACATGGGGGGGGGGGTTTGCTTAGGCACAAAGATGGCACCCCACTGACGAGATTTCAGTTTCAGGGGGTGCTAGCACTGTCAATCGCTGCCGCGGGCATGGACCCGTGCGATTTTGGGACCCACTCCTTTAGGATAGGGGCTGCTACTGAGGCTACAGCCAGGGGTCAGAGTGCGGAGGAAGTAAAACAGTTGGGACGTTGGTCCTCGAATTGCTTCAAAAGGTATGTGCGATTGCACATGTTGTAAAGATCAATTGACATGCACTCACGCTTCTTGTCTTTTGTTTGAATTACAGTTCCGCGAGCCTGTCACGCGGGGCGGAATTTGCAGTCGACCCAGCACCAGGAGACCAGCGGTCAAGGATCGCCGACTGGGGAGAGAGTGGTATGGGTCGTGGGCCACTCATATGTGAGGCGCGCCGGGGACGTATTCAAGGCAGGTGACACTGGGTAGACGAGTGTTATTGGAACACATTTTGTCGGCTGTTAGCTGGTTGGCTAAGAGTCCCGGGGTGCACGATTGCCTGGTCCCACATGATTCCAAGGAAGGTATGGCAGGGGGGCCTTTCGGTGTCAGCACTGAACCATTCAGTGAAAAGGTTTAACAATAAAATTGGTAAATTGTTCCGCTCTTCGCAGTTGCATAGCATTCCTCACAGGTGTATTCGGGGTGATCACATGTATCTGAATGATGGGGTTCACTTGTCCAGGGAGGGGAATGACTTACTCATAGGAGACTTCATAGCATGGCTAAGGGGTTTGAGGAAGCATGACCTTTAGGAGGAGTAGGGGGGGCCGGATAGTCGGTCAAATATCCGGCCAGTGGCGGTAAGGTCATGATCGGTGAGCAGTAATTTCAAGGTCCCTAGAGGGGGGCGCCACCCAGAATGGATGGGAGCGCCCGGGGGGAGGCGGCCATTGGCCCCTTCCACGGGGAGGCGGCACCCACTAAGGATGGGTCGCCTAGGGGGAGACGGCCATAGGCCCCTCCCAGGGGGGAGGCGGCTAGATGCCCCTCCTACTAATTTCCCGGGGGCCGGATATCCGCGACGGCGGATAGAGAGTGTGGGGATTGGGGGGGGTGGGAGTCCACGCTGTCCTTCCTACAGATACCTCACACGGGAACTCGGACGACCTTTAAGATGGCGTCGAGTGGAAAGGGGGCCCCCACCACAACAAGGGAAATTACAGTTGGCAATGAGGGTAGAGTCCTCTGCGCATGCGCCACTCACACCGCGAGGGCGAGATTTTGGTAGTAGGGATCTGACACCGGTTAAGACCTTGCAGTTGGCCCTTAATGCTAGGATGTACAATTTTAATTTAGAATGTATGCATTTTCAGGATGCTAGACTCGGCTAGGAAACCTTTGTATTAGAGATCTGTTAAGGTTAGCCAAAGAACATGTCTTCATCGAAATGTAATAAATGTAAAATTGTACATAATCATGAAACTTTTATTTAATGTTTTAAATTTTGTTTCATATTTTAATAAATACGGCCGGGAGGGTAACTCCCTCCCGCCTTCCAAAAGTTCAAACCTGTGTCCGACTTCTCCCATCCTTGGGGATTGGTGTTGGCAGGGGGGTGGCGGGCATCCCGGCCATATGTGTAAGTGTGCTCCAAATTCAGATTGTTCTTATTCAGGATTATTTTTTTATTTATTTTTTTGCAGAGTTTTATATGGCGCGAACTAGACCCAACCCGAATCAGATATCAGAGCGTTTTACATAGGACTCTTTACGTTACAGGAGGACACACATTCATTTTTGTTAGGCAGGGGGAGGTTAAGTGATTTGACCAGAATGACAGGATGCATTGTCAATTCATTTCAGCTTCATGATAGTGAGCTGGTGCCATTCCTCAAAAGCAGGGACCATATTGCCTTCCTTTCCCATATGGAGATTAGCATATGTAGTGCACTACAAGAGCTATGGTCGCTTCACACATTTGAGGTTGATAGGTTCTATCAGAAACTAAATAACTGAGGAATAGAGGAACACAATCATTACCACTAACTTGGCAGACGGACAGAAATAGGAGGCTGGGTGATCTAAAATATGTTGGTGCTTCAAGGCCATCTGGAAACTGGAATACAGCGTAATCCCTTCATGAGTAACAAATACAAAATGCAAGAGAATTCCTATGCAATTCCTAGTAAAAGCCTGTCACCAATTTCCTTATTAGAGTCAACTTGTGATGACGCTCACCACCTGTAATAAGAACATGACGTAGCTGCTCAGCTGTCATAAGTTATTTCAGTTCAGGTATGACGTGAAAGTGCCTGTCACAGAGCCAACAGCCAAGATGAAAGTCATGTCACAGAGCATATTAACCTTTTTCTATAATTTATGCCTGCCTTACTGAAGTACAAGTACGCAGACTGAATCTTTTTGCCTTGTTTACATTGCTTTCTTGTTGTTTTGTCTTGTATGTTGAGGGTCACGGCTGTGCCCACTTGACATCTTCTCTGAAAATACCTCATCTTTGCATCTAATACTAAATAAACCCTGTCCGGACGGGCAGAAGACATATTACTTATCAAGTATATGATTATGTTGTACTGTATACCAATTGTACATAGGGACCACTGTTCTTTATAATATGTAATGCCCAAGGTCCCTACACTATACCTTAAGGGTTCCCTTGTTTTTTTGAAACACAGAGCATATTAACAGCTGAAGTTTAAACAAAAAAAAGCCAAAAATGTTTTTTCATTGCTCGGACTTGGTTTTCTAAAATGAACAGTGATCAGTAGAAAGGAGATATAGCTACAGGTGTATATTTCTCCACGCTATATATAGTACAGGAAAGAAAGCGTCTCTGCATGTTTCTAAACCCGAGCTGCAGCATTTTCCATCTGAACTACATTAAAATGATTCTAATATTTTTTGCTACAAATACTAACTGCTTTTTTGTGTGTTTAATTTTGTACTACAGATTCTGCTTTTATTGTTCATGTCTGCAAACATACTATCGTTTCCATAGGAAGGAGCAAGACACCAAGGACTGAAACAGTTTGTGGAAAGGGTGATAGTGTGCCCATGTATTACAAAGAATAAAATAGTCTCAGCTGTATGTTAAAAAGATATTGCAAGTTACCTTGGAGTTTCATCTCCTTATAAAAGAAGAAAATGACAAAGCTAACTACATCTTTGCTAGAATACGTGGCTCACTTAGACGAAGGGCGCAAAAAGGTGGGTACATTATTGGCAATCTGCTGGCGCACAAGCATACAGCTATATTGCAGAGAATACAGACAAACATAGCGGGGGATGCAAGCAACTGATGTTTGGGAAGCTAGGAGATTTCCATACTGACTACCAAGCAAAGAACACAGAAAATCCTACTGACCCTAAAGCTAGATCCACCTATCTGAATTTAGAGGCCCTCTCTGTGATACCCAAATCAGAGATAGATTTAGAAATCTCCACAACTAATGCAGAGGTAATGGCAGTAATAAAAAGCCAGAACCTAGGCAAAGCAAGTGGATCCCACGATTTTACCTCTGCATTTTATAAGCAATGCACTCTACAGATGCTTCCAATCTTGGCTAATGTCTTTAACAGGTTTGGGAACAAGCAAGGAATCATTGGTTCAATGTCGGAAGCCACACTTTCTTGCACACTGAAAGTGGTAAAAAATCTTGTCTGTTATAAATTTTATCATCAAATCTCCATGTCAAATGTAAATGTTACAACTGTTGCCAAAATTCTAGCAAACCCAATTGGATAGGGTGAAGACACTTCTAACCTAGGCAGACAAGATGGCGCTTATCCTCTGTACGTTGCCCAGTGACACCACAGAGAGCCCTGCACCCAACAGATATTTCAGGGCGGTTAAGCAAAAAGGCGATCCTTTATCCCTGAATGTGGGAAAAGCTTTTCAGAGAGTTAACTGGTTTAGGACGCGGGATGCTTAGGCAAGATTTAGATTTACGGAATGGGATGGGTGGACACCTTCTATGATGCCCTCTAGACAAGGACTCTAACCCATAAAAGATTCTCCAAAAGTATAAACATCCAGTGAGGTATCCAGCAGGGGTGTCCTCCTGCTCACTTGTGGTCATGAATCTAGAGCCGCACTTGTAAATAAAATAAAACAATGAACACCCACAGAACATAGAAAACACATACTTCCACACTATTTAAACTGTCTGCATTCCCTAATGACATACTGATGTTTCTCCTTGAGCCCAAACAATATAAAGTTCTAACAGGCCTTCAAATCAATCTAAACAAATCAGAAGGCCTAGTCATGGTAGGTCCCTTACTAAAAACCTCCAATTCACGAATCCCTTTAGATGGTCACTGGGTGGTATTCACTATTTGGGTACATACCAGATCCCAGAACCTCCACCTTTGTGTGAAGGAAAACTGTAAGATAGTTCTATAGGAAACCAAGACCACCCTAATTTCCTGGCACAACCATATGTGAATGCAGGGGAGTAGAATAGCAGCACTAAAATGACGTTACTGCTGAACATCCTGTACATGTTTCAAGCTTACCTCTCCCACTCATGACTGAATATATAGTATGTCTCAAGAACTAACGCATTTGTCAAGGGAGACCTAATTGGAGTTCTAAAGCATGTAAGAAACATCCCGAGAAGAAAGGACTGGGTGAACAGCATATACTTCTCTATTATCAAGCCACCCAACTGTGATACATGTTAGATTGGCTCAGACTCAAAAATGATAAGTTGTGGTGCTTCACTAACGACCCAACAAATGGTAGAAGTACTGTGGGTGCCTAAACACCAATGCAGCCGAAATCTGCATAAATCCCCAGTCACTCGCACCATTTTACTGGGTAGTATGGTTAAGCATATGGGACTTACTGCATTCCATTCACCCCCAACACCCTGGTGAGGAAACCTGGGCTTTGGGCCTTAGTTTAGGGTTGCCTATTTCCAAATTTGGAGAAGTGAGAGCTTTGTGACCTTTATGATAGAAGCACTCTTAGAATGTTTAAAGAATATAAGATTGACTACAATATGCCTGAATCTGACCCTTATCGATAACTCCAACACAGGCACTAGGCTCTACGTCCAATGATTAAAGCAAGCACTATAAGACCCTCTGCTGTTTTTGAAAAATTATTTGAGACTCTCAGAACCACCACTTAGTGTCCAAGAACTGTGTGATTCCTATTAAAAGGCAACCTATGCCAAATACGCACATCGAAGCCAGTGTAAAAGATACCTCAATGTTACTTTAGATCATTAGCAATAGGAGGAAGTATACACATGTGAACAAGTTTAAACAACATGCACAAGAGAGCTACTGTACAAGTTCCTGTATAGGTGGCACTATTACCCCAGAGTGTTACATCGACAAGAGCAAGCCTGAGGCATGCTGGAGATATTGTGATGAACTGGTGCGCTCCTACACATACCATGGGCTTGCCTGAAACACATGCAGTATTGCGGGGGGGGCGTTAAGGGCGTCTCCCAAACAGCATGCAGGGACTTAGATAAATGCCCAGAGATGATCATTCTTGGGGACACTGCAGGGGTGGGGAATTCATATCACCTGACATGTTGTTTCTGTCAAGGGCAAGCAGAATTAATATTTTGTTCAACAGAGAACTAGATATTAGATCAAAGTAAACAAGAACAAAGCTGAAGCACTTTCAATCTCACAGACCATCAAGAACACTGAAACAATTTACATTAACATGGGAAAATGTGCATACGTTTCTGACTGGCTTAAAGCACATAAGTGGGCACTAGGCTGCAATTGGCTGAGGCAGTCAAGAACATGCCCCATGTAAAACATGAAACCATATCTTGATTTTGGGTAAAACAGCCCAGTGGAATAGGCTCAGTGCAGACTGGATGTTGGAGGGTGGGTTGCTGAAAGCAACGTGTGTTTCCCCACCACCAACCCGCACACTTTACCCCAGAAACACTGAGAAGCTACATGAGGGTGAAAGGCCGCTGTGACAGGGATTTGTTGGTTTACTTAGTGTATGGGGTGGGGGGGAGGAGCTGAATCAGGAAGGGGTACTGCTCAATGCAGCGTTAGAAGTGCATTAACTTTATTTTCAAAGATGCTAAAAAGGAGAAAAGCAAAACGCGATTACATAGTACAGCAAGCCCCCATAAGCAAAGGGGCAACCATCAGCCAGCAAAGTAATGGTCCAAACACCTTAAAACAGCCAGACCATCCCACATTAGCTGGATCGAATTACTGGTCAGTCAACTACTGACAATAAAGTACTATAGTTGACCCTTCCCCTCTTTCTCATATCTTCATCCACATATCTGCAGGGAAGCACACCCTTGTGACAGTACTTTGTGCAACGCTGATGTCATCCCCTGATCCAGGCAGCAACCCACTCAGTTTGGGAAGTTAGTTTGCTGGAGGGGACACCTAGTGAACGTAATTACTGCTCGAAGTATGTATAGTGTGTATCCACAGGCATGCAAGTCTCTGAAATGCGTGCAAGCATGTTTATGTGAAGAAAGTATCTCTTTGCTTGGGGTGACTAAAAAGGTATGTGTTGTCTGTCTATGGGAGGTCTGTGTGTGCATGGTGTAGGTTGTGTCTTTGTAGAGCGTTTGTGTGTGTCTGTGCAGGGTGTATGTTTGCAATGGGTGTGTGCCTGCATAGGGGTTGTGTGTCTGCAGGAGTGTTTGTCTCTGCCCAGCTGGTGGGTATATGTCTTTCAATAGGGAGTGTATGGGTCTATCTTGATAGGGTGCATGTAGATCTGTGCAGGCGGGGAGGGGGTTATTTGCCTCTAGAGGTGTGGGCCTGCAAAAGTATGTGTGATGTCTGTGCAGAAGGTGATGTGTCAGTCCATGCAGAGGTGTGTGCATCTGTGCAATTGGGTTGCGTGACAGTGCAGTGGAATGAGTTATCTGTCCCAGGGCTGGGGGTCATTGCTGTTGGCTTGTGTGTATGTGAAGTCAGTCAGTAAGGCAAGAAGAAAGGTAAAGAACCAATTAGGTTGGAAGAAGGCCTGGCATCTTGTGATAGATAGCACCTCTCAAACCACACAGAAATCCTGATTTTTTCCCTTGCGCTGCAGCACTGAGCTACTCCACCTTAATATTGAATCCAGAATAACATGTTATCAGAATATTGTGTACGAAATATCGGGGACCAAACTTACATAACCGGCCATCGCACATACCTAAAGAGGCTAACCGCATTGGGCCCGATAGATAGAGATGGATATCTTCTCTACAGTGTATGTAACACGTTGGAATAACCTACGGTGGAATGGGTCCTGGCCTAAATAGAACTGTTGACTTTGAATATAAAGGAGGAGAGTTTGGGATGTGGTTTAAAGTTGGGAGGGGGAGGGGGTCTTTTCAGGGTTTTGTTAAGCAGGCATGTTCAACTTATGTTGTGTGATAACAAATACCAATAAAAATTATTAAAACATACAAGACTATGAATCACAAGATTTCTTATTTAAGAGAAAGACCGGGATAGGCTAAAAAAGCGCCAGATATTGTTCATTCTAAACCTGGTGGATGACTGCCTGTGGTTTTTAAGTGCAACCTTTGTTGTCTCCCAAAGCTCATGTTTTCCAAGAAAAAAATACACTAATACATATATGTTCATGCAGGAGCTTTAGGTCAGCCTTCGTTATCCACTAGTCTCTTCAACTGTTATTTAACAATTACCCATCAATTAACAATAAGGACTGGTTAAGTCAATAGATCTGGTCTTGTCTAGCCTGCATTATTTTCTAAATTCAATTCTGCAAGCATACGCAATAGGAATTAAAAGTTTAATGTAATAAGAAAATACAAAATAATTCCCTTCTAAATGTGAAATATATAAGCCTGCAAAGAAAAAGTAGAACATGACCACTCGCAAAAAGATTTTTTTTTAATTATTAAACGAAAGCACAAATTAAAACAGGGCTGGATATTTAGTTTTTCGCGCTCCCCAAAAAAAAAATCTGTTCTAACTAGACTTAAGCAACACAGACCAGAACTGGCTACAATGTTGACTGTTTGGAATGAATAAAAAAACTGGGCTTAAACTTCTGCATGAGGGGGCAAAGTAGTAAGCCCTGCACGAGTTTCTGGCACATTACTGCTGTATATACCACTTCTACAAACCTTTGTATACCTTTACCACTGAATTAACAAGGCAATTTATAATTGATGTACACAAGTCTCTAAAGACTAGTTGACAAAGCACTTCCTATAACTATACTTTAAATAAAGATTCAAACATGCAAACAAAAATTCTATGAACAAATCATGTTAAAATGTATATATGGGACAACGTAAACCATGCAGTACAGTATATGGATATTGCAATTCATTGATGAGTTCCATGACTGTAGAAGAACGAGGCCTGAAGCAGAGTTACTTCATAAGGTTATGGAACTCCGAGGTGACATCATGTGTGGCAGGGGGAACTTTATTACTTATAATGCCTGGTCCCGGCATCACCCTTCCCACAAACCACTTAAATCCTTGGAAGGTAGCTCTTCCATATGAAAGATTAAGCATGTTTGCAAGCATGAAGATTAAAAACAATTTCTAGTACAAAATTAAACACACCAAAAGAGATATTAGATATTTGTTGCAAAACGATATTAGAATCAGTTTCTTAGAAGTCCGTTTTTTTAAACAAAAAAGGCACAGTAGCTTGGAATGTGTAGAAACATGCAAACAATGTTTTAACTTATCTATAATTACCCAAGGAGTGCAAAACAAACATGTTGTCATAAATATCTTCCGTTTGCAACTGTACAGCTATAAAAACATAGCAGAAGAAAAAAAACATGTTTCGTTTTCTTAAACTGCTGCTTTAATTATGCTCTGTGCCTTGACCAACCTTTCAACTTGGCTGCTGGCTCTGGCAGAAAGCAATGTGACGTCAGAACTCAACTATATTAAGTTAATACAGTTGAGCAGCTACATCATTTCTTTATAACACACGGCTAAGTGTGTCACAAGTTGCACATTCTGTATGAAATTATAAATGGGTAACAGTGAATTATGGGGATGTTTTTCACCTCAAGTTTCAGAGTGCCATCAAATTGACAACAAATGCGAAGCTCGAGATGTCTATGATGTCACTCAGAACTCTGAAGTGAAAAACATCCCCGTAATTCACTTCTTAACTATCCATAATTTGATGTTAGGTATGGCCTTGAAATCATCTGCCCCTGCATTCAACTGTTTGGCATTGGGGTAATGGGGAAAGCCATATAAAATATAGCCTTTTCTAACAGTCCCAAATGTGAGAAAATAGCCAACCTGCCACCCTTAACCAACTTCCCCACATCCTGCAGCTCAGCTTTCTGTCAAAGCAGGCAAGCCACGCTGTGCTGGCACGCCCTCAGAGAGTCCTGGAAGGCCTTTAAGATGTAGCAACATTGTGCACCAAGTGTTGTTATTGACTGTTGCAACGTCTTAGCAATGAGTTCCCAGATTTAGAATCTGGTATAGATAATAGAAGCTTCATATGAAAGTCATGCGCCAAAGTATGGCAGTAGAATGAGGAAACACCATTTAAATGTCAAAAACCTAGGGTACATATTCTAAACAATGGATGGATGTAGGATCCATTAGGGGCATGTTGAGAATACAAACCACACGTAGGGCAACGTTAGAAATTATACTGCGTACACTGCAAGAATGCGGTCCATGTTACAGATACATTACAATGAGGAAGGCCATATTATGTATATAACTGTGACGTACTGACGAATACTTTGTACATTATAATAGTCCATGACACGCTCCAAAAACATTCAGAATCAGTTTACATGAAATAAGAACTTCTGAGAACGTGCCATGGTTTGAGGTCAGGGGTTCGGTACATCCAAGGGATTACCGGTCTACGTTTACTATTATGGGAACTTTTGAAAGTCGGAGAAAACATTAAAAGAAGCCCTCGGCAGACTAGGCTTATTCAGATGTTTCGGCGCTGGAAGGACAGGAGACTCACCCAGACACAGAGGCTGTCAGAGACCAGGTAGTAGACGAGTTGCATGGCCAGGCTTCCGTCACCTCCTGGTTCGGGCTCTGCCTGGGGGTCCTCCACCGCCTCCTCGCTCTCCTCCCCATGGCTCGGCGGATCGGTCACCCCCCGGTAGGCGCTGAAGAAGCTGACGCCGAGCAGCAGGGCGCTCAGCAAGGTGTAGGTGCGGAGGCTAGGCCAAGGGAAGCGCTCCAGGAAGAGAAAAGGCATCTCCGGGGACAAGGACCGGTGGCGCGACCCCGAGCGGGCCGTCTGCGGCCTCTCGACAGATTAGGAGACTACAGTGAGACACCCGAAATACCTGGGGGTGTGATGGACAGCTGACAGGTCAAAAGGAGGGCAGCAACTGCCACGCTGGGCTCAGCCCCCCGATGACAGCCTCGGGACTACAAACACCTGACAGACCGGAAGTTCAAGCGGACATCCATGGTAGGCCAGGCCTCCCTCCGTAACTGTGTAGTGACGTGTAACGTCATCACGCGCGGTGTCTGCTCGTTTCAGAAGGAGGAGGGGCGAAGGGAGGAGTCAGTGAAATGGGAAACTAGAGGAGTAATAAACTAAGAAGGACCGTGGGAACAATTATAAAGGATTATAAAAACAGAAAACTAATATAGCGATAAAAGGCGTACGAAACGAACGAGTAAATATAAAACCACAAAAACAAGTTGATAAAAACAAGAAACGCATTTAAAATAACTACTGCGTTTGTATCGTGAAAGGTTTCAATAGTGTCGCTAATCACATAGCTCATAGCGTAGCCATCAAAGGATGCACATCTTCCAAACACGCAGGAACGGTGGAGCAAGGCCAGCAGGCGGCGCAGGGCACCTCTCTACCTTAACACAAAGCTATTTCTTTAAATTGACACCCGTCCTCCTCTTGCTTTAAAATGTGGATGAAATCTGGATTTTTATAGGTTAAACTAGGGTGGCTGGGTATTTTGTTTGTGGAGCTCCCAAAACAAAGGAATCTGTTTTAACTAGACTTAAGCCTCACAGACCAGAACTAGCTACAATGTTGATTGTTTGGAATGAATTAACAAGCATTTACAATGCAATGGTTTTGCCTTTGTTAAAGTTAGAGCTATTGGCATTGCTCTTGACATTATTTTTATTTGTTTTTTTTTAACATAAATAAATGGCATTGTCATTTACAATAGCAAATTCAACCACTCATCTAAACACCCAGCCACTGATCCACCCGCTCATCTATCTACGCATGCACTTGCCAATCTCTTCATTCACCCACCCAGCTGCCCACTTGTCCATTCTGGTACCCACTCATCTATCAAAGCAGGCGCCCGCCGACCTCATCATACATCCGCTCCCTCGTCCCTCCCTCCAGCTGCCCACCTACTCATCCATCCACTCATCCTTCCACCTATTCATCCATCCGCTCACACATCCATCCGCCCACTCATCAATCTGCTCATCCTTCCACCCGCTCATCCATCCTCTCACTCATCCGCCTGCTCATCCTTCCACCTACTCATACACCCACTCATCCTTCCACCTACTCATCCACCCACTCATCCTTCCACCTACTCATCCATCCATCCACCCACTCATCCATCCGCCCACTCATCCATCCGCCCACTCATCCATCCGCCCACTCACCCATCCGCCCACTCATCCATCCACCCACTCATCCTTCCACCCACTCATCCTTCCACCCACTCATCCTTCCACCCACTCATCCTTCCACCCACTCATCCTTCCACCCACTCATCCTTTCACCCACTCATCCATCCGTTCATCCTTCCACCTACTCATCCTTCCACCCACTCATCCATCCGTTCATCCTTCCACCCACTTATTCATCCGCTTATCCTCCCACCCGCTTATTCATCCGCTCATCCTCCCACCCACTCACCCATCCTTCCCGCCACTCATCTATCAAATCATGCGCCGTTCATCCATCCATTCATCAGCTCACGTGTCCATCCCTCCATCCTTCCGCTGCCTGCCTGTGGGAAGAGTCCAAGCCCGCACGCATGTCCCCCTCCCCGTTCCATTGAGTGGGGGATTCAAATTTTCTGACACTCTTGCAGTTATAAAACTTTTAAATAAATTATATGACAAAAAGTGAGAGGCGTCCAAGGGGTAAGGGAGAGGAATGCGATTTGGTAGGAGTACTAGGAAAGAGAACACAATATTTTGAAAATAAAAAAAACATTTTTGAAGACTTTCAAAACTGGAGTGCCTCAGCTTCTCAAAGGAAACAGCCGAATAAATACACATTTCAGACGGAATCTTGCTAGGTGATTGAGACGCGGAGAATCCGGTTGTGCCACATTCTTTGCCGCAGTCATCAAAGCTGTGCGGACCCGTTCAAACCGCAGCCGTGAACGCACCGCCGGGCTCATGCGCCTGCAACGGAGGGCAATGGTTGGGATAGCAGCAAAGGAGGTAGAATAGCGCGAATACTGGAGAGTGAGACAGACGCCGCCAGGTGATAACAAGCTACAATGACTTCCGCCATATGTAACACTATCTCTAACTCTGGACTCTACCATCAATCTCCCCAGGGGGCGACGTGGATAGTATTTCCCACAAGAACGGATAGACCACCTTCCCCTTCCCCGTAGGGAAACAACGGGCTATGCCCCGCAAGGGCACGAAACAAACCCAATACCGAGCCAGGGGCCAAACGTCCCATCCACCATTACGGTCAAACGGGTTTTCACCCCTTCACCTCTGCTCTTGGATCCGATCTGATCATTTTTTCACACGCCCCATGGGTTGGCATAGACCTACCGGCACCCAAGGGCAAACCGGAGTCCCACAATGTTCGAGCGGCACACCTAGGTGGCAGACGCTCTGCAGGCAAACACAGGCCACACCTCTCGCAGGTGCTTGAACCACACAGGCAGACATGGTTTACACTGGCGCCAAGGGACGCACTTCGGGCACATAAAAGTCCCGTCTATACCAGGGGAAAGGGGGTTTTGCTTACTCCAGGAGCAAACGTGGATTGCAGCTGAGACGTAAGGAGGGCTTATCTGCGCCCAGCACAGGCATTCCAAGCACATTAAACAGGTCCACCAATAACAGGCATTCAAGGTGCAAGCTACCCCCACCAGCTGCCAGGCTCAGCCATAACACAAGGCAACGCTCATATTCTCAACCAGCCAACAACAGACAGAGCCCGGGCTGGCACTGCCGCCCACGAGGCCAGCAGATAAAATAAACACTACAAGCAACAAGACCAAGACTGGCACTGCCCCAGCAGAGGGCAGCTACCAAGAGTTTGACAGTGTGACTCATGGGGCACAGAGTGGTCGCTTCCCCGAAGGTGAGTAGTGAAGTTTCGGGGTTAAAATGTAAATGTAAATCCGTCTTTGTAAAGCGCGAACTACTCCCCGTAACGGGTCTCAAGGCACTGCGGAACGTCGTGGAAATTAAGTGAGCTATTGCCCAGTCACATGTTGCTGAGCTGCCGCCGGAGGGTCCCGGATCGAACCGGCACCCTGTGCTACCGTAGCCGCTGCACCACAACTCTCGACACAGTGTCGACAGTGGGACTGCCTTCCTAAAATGTGACTTCTCCGAAGTCCAAGAGAGGAAATCGCATCAATACACTGCTAAGAGACATGGGCGCCACGACCGAATTACACATGGAATATCACCTACCCATGAAACGGATGGTCACAGCCTGCACACTGCCTTCTCTTGACACCACGCGGCCTGGCTATATACAGCTCTCAACTCATCGGAAACACACACACAAGCAGTGCACCTGCACAACAGTGACTGCACCATACCATTGTCCTGTACCTCACTGTACAACTGGCTGTAGAAATCTCATACGTGCGCTTTCGGGTCCTCACTTCTGAAGGGCTGCACATTTATACATGTATCACGTCTATACTTTGTGTAAAGCGCTTTAACACCATCTTGGATCATGCCAGCGCTATAAAGGTAAATAAATGAATAGGTGGAAACTGATGAGAACCACGAGCACCAGGGCTATCCCAGCCCGTACGATCCAGGACCCAATGAACACCCCCCTGGAAACCCGCCTGTATTTCCGGGGGTACGAATTTAGGGGCGTCAGTGGGAGCCGTCAGCAACCCACAATAAATGCAGAACACAACAGCTCTCCCTCCCAGACCCCAGCCCCTAGAAAGTTTCCCAGTGCATTCCACAACTCAGCACAGCATTTTCCACAAATTCCAGCCGCATTTTAATGTTTAAATTATTAAATGCATTAATGTATTTACATTATTCAAGACTTATGTGCATTCTTGTCCGATAATTTATGGCGCACGGTTGGGATGTCCGGGACCGTTAATGTCTACAGACCATCCTGCTGCAACCTTCAGCAACACTGCCCCGCTCTGCCTGCTCTGTGCTCACCGCGCTCTCCGGTCCGCCCCCCCCGCCGCCGGGGGGCTCCTTGCGACGGCGGCAATCTGTTGACTTCTCCGGTCTCCCTCTTCAGCATGGAAGACCGGCAACGTCCTCCGCTTCTTCCGGGGCTCCCTCCAGGCAGGCCACGGGAGCCCCGCGTGGGCCGCCATACTTCTTCTGGGCCGCCGTCTTCCTTCTTCCCCCGGGCGGCGGGGGGCGGGCACTTCCGGCCGGCCGCCCTAGGATTGGCCGGCCGGCTGAAGAAACCCCCGGGCGGGGATCGAGCAGTAAGGGAGGAAGGGAGGGAGGGAGGGGGAGAAAGGGAGGGAGGGGGAAGGTCACTCACCTCCAGACCTGGGCATAATAAGGAGACCCGTCCCGAGCAGCAAGGGAGGTGCCGGCAATGCCGGACCAGATTCGGGGGCGTTCCCAGCTTTCGGCTGACGTCGCGTGACGTCGGCAAAAGCCAAAGAATCTCGGGAACGCCCCCGAATCTGGTCCGGCATTGACGGACAGGCCCCTCGTCCAATGGCTAGGCTCCATTTATGGAGCCAGCCAATAAATGACGAGGGCCGACCCAAACCCACACTACAGTTCTCATTAGGTTTTCGCCTGCGCGAAAAAGATGCGCAGAGCGCATCTTTTCGCCAGGCAAAACCTAAAAAACTGGGCTTAAGCTTCTGCATGAGATGGCAAGATAATAAGTCCTACAAGAGTTCCTTGCACATTACTGCTGTATACCACGTCTACAAACCTTTGTGTACCTTTGCCTCTGAATTAACAAGGCAAGTTATGAGTGATGTACACAATTCTGTAAAGAATAGTTGACAAAGCACTTCCTATAATTATACTTTCAATAAAGATTCAAACATTCAAACTAAAAATCTATGAACAAAACATGTTGGAATGTATATGTGGGACAACTTAAACCCTACCAACTTAGGACAAACAAAGCAAACACAAGGATATGATTGAGGGAGTGCTGAAACTTTTCAGTCACTCACCACAGTCACAGATCTGGGTTGAATCCATCATCATTCTTTAGCTCACTTCGCCACCTCAGTTCGGACCCAACTATATGCAAATCAGTCTTGACCCTGTGCCTCATGGGAACAGTCCAGTCCGAACTGCCAAGCCAGGTCTTCCCTGGACCGGAAACAAGCATCCTGGGACCAGTTTCGGGGTAACACCCTTCATCAGCCAGGCTAGCTTGAATCCAGTGGCAAAGTGAGCAAGGGACCCACGTCTGGGCATACCCAGCCAACTTAGGGTGAGCAAAGCAAACACAAGGATATGATGGACAGAGCACTGAAACTTTTCAGACAGTCACCCCCAGTCACAGATCTGGGTTGAATCCATCATCATTCTTTAGCTCACTTTGCCTCCTCAGTTCAGACCCAGCTATATGCAAATCAGTCTTGACCCTGTGCCTCATGGAAACAGTCCAGCCTGAACTGCCAAGCCAGGTCTTCCCTGGACCGGAACTATGCATCCTGGGACCGGTTTCTGGGTAACAACCTTCATTAGCCAGGCTAGCTTGAATCCAAGGGCAAAGTGAGCAAGGGACCCACGTCTGGGCATACCCTGTCAACTTAGGGCACACACAAGGATATGATGGACGGAGCACTGAAACTTTTCATACACTCACCCCAGTCACAGATCTGGGTTGAATTCATTATCATTCTTTAGCTCACTTCGCCACCTCAGTTCAGACCCAGCTAAATGTAAATCAGTCTTGACCCTGTGCCTCATGGGAACAATCCGATACCAAAGGGGATGACGGTATGAGAGTTTGAGCAAATCAAACACTCATCTTAAGTCAACTGATCTGGGTTTAATCCATCATCATTCTTTAGCACACTCCACCACCCTACTTCAGACATAGCCATATGCAAATCAGTCTGACCCTGTGCCTCATGGGAACAGTCCAGCCCGAACTACCAAACAATATCTTCAATGGACAGGAAACAAGCATTCTGGGACCGATTTCGGGTTCATAACCCTCATCAGCTAGGCTATCTTGAATCCAGTGGCAGAGTGAGCAAGGGACCCACGTCTGGGTAAACCCTGCCATCTTAGGGCGAACAAAGCAATACCAAAGGGGATGATGGGCGGAGCGTTTGAGCAAATCAAACACTCACCCCCAGTCAACTGATCTGGGTTTGATCCATCATCATTCTTTAGCTCGCTCCACCACCCCAGTTCAGACATGTCCATATGCAAATCAGTCTGACCCTGTGCCTCATGGGAACAGTCCAGCCCGAACTGCCAAGCCAGGTCTTCCCTGAACCGGAAACAAGCATCCTGGGACCAGTTTCTAGGTAACACCCTTAATCACCCAGGCTAAGCTTGAATCCAATGGCAAAGTGAGCAAGGGACCCACGTCTGGGCATACCCTGCCAACTTAAGGCTAACAAAGCATACACAAGGATATGATGGATGGAGGGCTGAAACTTTTCAGACACTCACCCCAGTCACAGATCTGGGTTGAATCCATCATCATTCTTTAGCTCACTTTGCCATCTTAGTTCAGACCCAGCTATATGCAAATTAGTCTTGACCCTGTGCCTCATGGGAATAGTCCATCCCGAACTGCCAAGCCAGGTCTTCCCTGAACCAAAAACAAGCATTCTGGAACCGGTTTCTGGGTAACACCCTTTATCAGCAAAGCTAGCTTGAATCCAGTGGCAAAGTGAGCAAGGGTTCAGACCCAGCTATTTGCAAATCAGTCTTGACCCTGTGCCTTCAGGGAACAGTCCAGCCCAAACTGCCAAGCCAGGTCTTCCCTGAACCGGAAACAAGCATCCTGGGACCAGTTTCTGGGTAACACCCTTCATCAGCCAGGCTAGCTTGAATCCAGTGGCAAAGTGAGCAAGGGACCCACGTCTGGGCATACCCTGCCAACTTAGGGCGAACAAAGCAAACACAAGGATATGATGGACAGGAGGGCTGAAACTTTTCAGACACTCACCCCCAGTCACAGATCTGGGTTGAATCCTTCATCATTCTTTAGCTCACTTCACCACCTCAGTTCAGATCCATCTATATGCAAATCAGTCTTGACCCTGCGCCTCATGGGAACAGTCCAGCCCAAACTGCCAAGCTAGGTCTTCCCTGAACCCGAAACAAGCATCCTGGGACTTGTTTCTGGGTAACACCCTTCATCAACCAGGCTAGCTTAAATCCTGTGGCAATGTGAGCAAGGGACCCACATCTGGACATACCCTGCCAACTTAGGGCACACAAAGCAAACACAAGGATATGATGGACGGAGCTCTGAAACTTTTCAGGCACGCACCCCCAGTCACAGATCTGGGTTGAATCCATCATCATTCTTTAGCTCACTTCGCCACCTCAGTTCAGACCCAGCTATATGCAAATCAGTCTTGACCCTGTGCCTCATGGGAACAGTCCAGCCCGAACTGCGAAGCCAGGTCTTCCCTGAACCGAAAACAAGCATCCTGGGACCGGTTTCTGTGTAACACCCTTCATCAGCCAGGCTAGCTTGAATCCAGTGGCAAAGTGAGCAAGGGACCCACATCTGGGCATACCCAGCCAACTTAGGGCGAGCAAAGCAAACACAAGGATATGATGGACGGAGCACTGATGCTATTCAGACACTCACCCCCAGTCACAGATCTGGGTTGAATCCATCATCATTCTTTAGCTCACTTCGCCACCTCAATTCAGACCCAGCTATATGCAAATCAGTCTTGACCCTGTGACTCATGGGAACAGTCCAGGCCGAACTGCCAAGCCAGGTTTTCCCTGAACCGGAAACAAGCATCCTGGGACCGGTTTCTGTGTAACACCCTTCATCAGCCAGGCTAGCTTGAATCCAGTGGCAAAGTGAGCAAGGGACCCACATCTGGGCATACCCAGCCAACTTAGGGCGAGTAAAGCAAACACAAGGATATGATGAACGGAGCGCTGAAACTTTGGAATGTAGAGTGCTAGAACATCTAGCCCCAGTACAACTATTTTAATGGGGGAGTACCAGAATTTCTCAGAAACAAACAGGTACTAACGGATAGTGTGTCCTATATTTCCATTTCAACCACTGCACACAGCATATACAGCAGCAGTAAACGATTCACTGGCAATGGCTCAAGCAGATGAGGTGCAGAATGCAATTAAAAGAGCAACAACAACCACATTAGGCCGTTCCAACCTCAAATGGATGGAAGGTTACAGAACCGCCAACTTTTACAGTTTTTTTGTTTGTATCAGAGGGTACAGGCCTTCAATGGACTTAGCTTTGAGCTAAGAATCACCTGGCCAACCAAGGAGGGGTCAGTGCTTATAGCCTGACACTACGAGAGCCAACACTCTACCTTCCCCAAAAAATAAAAAGCTACGGCTGCTGAGGCAGTAATCAACATCTTGGGGACTGGAAACTCCATTGTTAGACTTTGGCTGCCCAGAGCTGCTAAACACAAGCTTGAAACTTGCCCTTTCCAGCTCACTTTGTGAACACGATGATAGTGGCTCTTCGCGGGCAGACCAGGTGAAGACATCCATTATGTTGTGATACACTGTGGCACCGTGTGAGTTGACATATCTCAGGATGATTTGGCCCTGCCAGGATACAAACTCATGATCGTAAAGTTACAGACATTTCAGCAGCAAGCAGTTAACTTAATGAACAAGTTTCATGTTGTGAAGTTTATATTGTATGCTAACAAGGGAGAGAGCAAGGAATCGTGTTCACTGAAGGTGAACAGAGTGTACTCCTGTTCCCCTGTGGAAGAACTAGAAAAACAAAGAGAGGAGAACCATCATGGGAAAGTCAGAATGAGATTCCTAATGTGGTGGTAGGATGACAAAAGGAGAGAATTTATCCTTTTGTTAAAAACCCCTCACTCACCAACCTAGTGGTGACATGCTTCATCATCGGGGTCCACCCTAGTGGCCTAACTTCACTAGGGTGTGCTACGAAACCTGGGTTACAGTGGAGCAGGTT
The DNA here is from genome assembly GCF_964263255.1 of Lissotriton vulgaris. Taxonomy (NCBI): domain Eukaryota; kingdom Metazoa; phylum Chordata; class Amphibia; order Caudata; family Salamandridae; genus Lissotriton; species Lissotriton vulgaris. The sequence goes on from NC_141700.1 coordinate 164,237,019, forward strand.
GTGAATGAAAGTGCAGAAAAAATGTTAAAAATTGTCCTGGTTTATCTTAAAATAGATTTTATTAACAAGAAACTGGACAATGTTAAAAAGGGGTGAGGCGAGATACTATGTGGGTATATTAAGAACCAGAGTAGCTCTTATATGTGTGATGGTCTACATGTTTCAACCGTGATTGGCCTAACTACACTAGGGTGTGCTACGACACCTGGGTTACAGTGGAGCAGGTTGTGAATGAAAGTGCAGAAAAAATGATACGAACAACATGGGCGGATTAGTTAGACAGCAAATATTTGTTATCAAAAGATTGTACGTTTACGATTTTGAGAAAAAACATATTCTATCACCCAACAATCCTTACGCCAATCACATCAAGTTTTGGCGCAGATATATTGACGATGTCCTAGCAATCTGGGAAGGACCACCGGAGATACTTACTGAGTTCATCACTTGGATTAACATCTGTGATCCACACCTACGGCTTACACATTGCCACAACAAAGATACAATTGTCTTTTTGGACATTGAAATCAGTAGGGAAGAAGAGCACCTGAATACCAAAACTCACTTCAAGCCCACAGCAAACGATAACCTCTTGAGATATGAGAGCTTCCATCTGCGTCCACTCAGGGAAAACCTCCCATACGGACGATATCTCCGCTTACGGAGAAACTGCAGTGAACTCGCAGACTACAAGAACCAAGCAGAGGACCTCACAAAGAAACTGAAGCAGCGAGGCTATCCTGCGAAAATTGTAAATAAATGTCAAAAAAGAGCGAGAAATCAACCCAGAGACGCTCTATTGGAAGACAAAATAAGTGAGCCTGGAGAAACACCACTAACCTGTGTTACAACTTACAACGCTCTATCCAATCAAGTGAGCAAAAGCATCAATAAAAACTGGTCAATACTTAACACAGGCAACTTCAAATGGGACAAACCTCTATTCTCATATAAAAAAGGACAGAGCATCGTTCTCTTTACAACAGGTGTAATGCTCTGGTTCCATGGAAAGCCTTAGTGTGGATCTACAGTTGTGGGTGAGGTGTAGAGAGAAGACAGCTTAAGGGGAGAAAGCATCAGGCCCGTGATAAGGAAAGGAGCAAATGAGGTGTCGCCTTACCGTAGATCATTAGATTCTCCCTGGAGTGGCCCTGTTATTATGGGTCTCATTAAATCAGCAGCAAGAAAGCAGGAAGTTTAAGTTTTGAGATTCTTTATTTTCTAAAGATTGTTTATATATAATAATCCATTGGTGGCAGCTATAGTTAGGTCAGATTTTCCATAGACAACGCTTTTTTTGGCTTGCTAATAACTTTGGCACTATTTGATGAATCTTCCAAGTAGATTCAGCTCAGCTACTTCGTGGGAATTTTTGGGGTGATCCGTCAAGCGGAGGCCAAGAAAAAAGGGGGGTTCCAAAAGCTAATTTCCCCATAGACTTATTTAAACAGTACTACCATATAAATTGCTGATTCAAATTACACCAAATTTGGCAGGAAGCAAGATCTTGGCTGGCAGATTGCACTTTTTGTGATTTGGTGTATATCCATTCTGTAGTTTTTTGAGAAATTAGGGTTAAAATATATTTGCCAAGCTTTGCAGAGCTAACTATAACTTGCGCCCCAACCTGCACTGCTTATGACCTCATGTATTTCATCACACATGACATGTTGGGGTGAGGATTTAGCCTAGCGCGGTCGACTTCGAAGCAGGGGAACCGCGTTTGAGTCTCGGCAATGACCAGGGCTGGCTCTAGGGTGGTGCGACCGGTGCCACCGCACCTGTTGTTGGCTTCCTGGGGCTGCCATGTTTGTAAGTTTATTATGTTTTTGAAGCACCTGTGCAGCCTTTCTTTCCCCTGGAAATTACCAGGTCGCATAAAAATGTCAAGATAACGTGTGTGATTAATTATCTTCCTGGAGAAAGATCAGCGTTTTGTATAGTTGAGGTTTTGACTTATGTGAAGTTAGTGCAGAGGGTTAATATGCCTGCTGCAAAGAATATGTACCAAGTAGATTACAGGGTGTATATACTGTAAACAAATCAGCAGGTTACTGCTCTTAAAAGAGACATCCTTTTGTTACTTGCAATTTAGTCCTAATATTCAACAGTGAGCTATTAACTTTCATCATAGAACTGCATACACACTGCAAAGTATACTTTAGAACATTGATTAATGTTGCATAAAGGGTTAGTTTAGCTAGAAATCGATTCTTATTTTTAAAGAAAACTCCGAACGATGATGTTTCTTTTTTGACTCTGAGTTTGTGCTTCCCCACACCAAGCACTCCTAAACTATACTGGCTACCAGTATGGATGACATGTGAGTCCTACACTTTTTGTCCTTTGGCTTATGTAACATTTCCTATACACTGATTTACATAAGTTTGATTGATTGGTCACGGAGGCGGTGGACGTGCAGGCACGCGCTGACGTGGGGAACTACAATTCCCAGCACCCTCGACCGAATGCATTGTGTCAGACGCCATGTATCGGCGCGTCTCACGTAATGCGGAACTGCGGATTTAGCCGGACACCGAGAGAAAGATGCTGCCGATTATTCCGCTTTGCTGAATACTTCTGGTGACATCCGTTCCTGTTATTTCCTGGTCGAAAGCGGTGCTGTATGCACCGCTTTCCTTAAATCCTGTCTGGACATCCCAAGTACGTTTGCCTAGCTACTTCGGGGTGTTTCTGAAATAGACAAAGTGCTTCTGGCTTTCTCTTTCCTACGATTGGAGTACCTGCCAATACTCTTCAAGTGCTTGCATGGGAGAGATCTGTTTACTTGATTGGCACAAAACTTTTACAATCTTGTGGCATTTATATTGTGTGCTGAGATTTCCTTACGTTGGCAAACTTTCTCTATTACTTAAAGTTCTTGCGGGGGAAAGTCTTATATCACAATAACATTGTATGCAATATAGGGGATCCTATATTCAGTTCCGTTTTGCAAGACAATATCATGCGGGGAGAGTGACGTAACTCTTCTCGTGTTTTGGGGCGCATGTGTTCTACATTGGTGAACTTTGCTGCCTTGTGGAGTGCTTTACCTTAATGTACATTTTGCTGAATACTCCTTGACATCTTCTGCTGCTCATCATCGCTCTGTTCCTTTTCTTATATATTCTCACAGGGGGTCTACGACAGAAAGTCGTGTTTGAGTCTGAGTGTTCCTCATTATCACAGGTGATATAGGGTACCCAAGTGGGGGTTTTGAACCATCTGTAGAAGGGCTTGTTCTGATTGACCTCTTTATGTTTTACAGCATTCAATGTGGTAATGAGAGGAACAAGCTCAACCCCTCTGTACGCCAGCTTGGGTATTTTCTTTTACAGGTTAGTGGAAAATTGGGTAAAGAGGGAGAATGTGACATAGATCTATTTAGTAGTGCTTGTTAGGACTTACCTCTCCTTTTGTATCTCGCTACAGGTCTCCCTCCCTGCTGGCTGTCCCCATCCTTCCCTTCCCCCGCTTAACCACCCTTTAGTCTGTGTGTTATCATATCCAGACTTGGGGCTGTTGAGAGGTGAACCCCATAGAGCATCGATTCGATCCTGAGGATACGTTCAGGCCTGGGACAGAATAATCGGCCCACAAATAGATTTATCCTCCCGGTCGAGCGGATCCTAGGATGGCGACTTTAGATGACGCGATGGCAGCACTGGCCTTGATTCAGGTAGAGCTTGCAGCTTCACATAATGAGACTGCTGCGTTACAGGCCAGAGTAGACAGGATGCAAAGAAACCCTTTTGACTTTGGTACTCCAACACAACCTCAACCCAGTTCTATGGTGGTTGAATTCCAACTCCTATTCCTCTTGCACCCCCTGAGAAGATCACTGGTGACATACATAAGGTCCAGATTTTTATCACACAAATCCTTTTGCACCTCAATTGTAAACCCAAGTTGTTTTCAACAAATCAGACTAAAGTAGCTTTTCTCATTTCCTATCTAGCGGGTGCTGCAGCATAATGGGCAGTCCAGTTTGTTTGCAAAAACGACCCCATGTTACACGACTGGGATGCCTTTAGAGAGGAGTTCGAAAAAACATTTGACCTAAGAGCAGATACCTTTTCAGCTGATAGGGAATTGCTCGAGTTAAGGCAAGGGAACAAAGACTTAATTGGATATATCTAAACACCTTTCGAAGATTGGTGGCGGAAACACAATGGCCAGAAGACAAACAATCCGCTATCTTTTATCAGGGCCTTAGAGACGAATTGAAGGATTTAATAGCACAAGTGGATCCGCAACCTCAGACGTGTTCTGCATTGATCGAACTGACCATGCGGTTGGGCTATAGAATGAGGGAGAGAAGATGAGAAGGCAAGAAGAGAGAAAAATACCCTCAGCGTTTCGAAAGGCCAAGATTCCTGGATGCAGGAGGATCCACCCCAGAACCTATGGACATCGAAACCGTGCGAGCTTCACTGACTGTCGACGAAAGGGACCATAGGAGAAAGAATGGATTATGTCTGTATTGTGGAAAAAGGGGTCATTATTTGCGAGAGTGTCCCATAAAACCCAAGTTCAATCGAACTTGCTTGGGAGAGTCTGTGAACAACACAAAGCCGTTACCGGAAAACTGCTGAGCTCGAGACTAGTAGAAGGGGAGTCTTTGAGTAGAGCGTTTATCCCTTCTCTAACTAAAGAAGTTGTGGTCAATAAAGATCCTTTTTTTATACCCATAATGATCCATATTGATAAAGGACTCTGTACCACCCAAGCCATGGTGGATTCCGGAGCCACCGGTTGTTTCATGGATACCCAAGAAGCTCACCGATTGAGAGTGCACCTGATCCCCAAATCCATACCTGAAGTGGTGTTTGCAGTTGATGGAAAGTAACTTGCATCCGGTCCCATAAGTCAAGCCACCAAACCGTTTATTGTGGAGTGTGTGAAAGGGCATCAAGAATTCTTGTCTTTCAATATTATTCAAGCCCCTCTATATGGCATCACATTGGGGTTACCCTGGCTGGCTATCTACTTACAACCTCATTATTGATTGGTGTAAAAAAACATTAAGTTTGGATTCTGAATTTTGTAGAGAACATTGTTGGAAGGAGGCTGATGGGGTTACTCCTACCAGTGAAAACCAATTTCACATTTCTACTGCGGCAGAGAAAGAAACCATATTGCCTACCTTCTATCAACAATATGAAGATGTGTTTATCGATAAGATGTAGGAAGTGTTGCCTCCTCACAGACCCTACGATTGTAGGATAGACTTGAAACCTGGTTTGGTAATACCCTGCGTAAGGGTATATGCGATAACCAAAAAATCAACATCTATGCCAATATTTGGATAAATATATGGCCATAGGATTCATGCGTACTTCAAGTTCACCTGCGGCTTCTCCGGTATTTTTTATTACTAAAGCCAACGGAGAATTAAGGATGTGTATAGACTTTTGTGCCTTAAACACAATCACCATACGTAATCAGTACCCACTCCCGCTGATTTCGGTGTTGCTGGAACAAGTTAAGGGAGCCGTGATATTCACGAAACTGGACCTCCGGGGGACCTATCATTTAGTAAGGATTCGCCCTGGGGATGAATGGAAGACGGCTTTCAAAACTCGGTATGGACTTTATGAATATCTAGTTATGCCTTTCGGCCTTTGTAATGCACCTGCCGCGTTCCAATTCTTTTTGAATGATGTCCTGAGGGATTACTTGGATCGGATAGTCGTAGTCTGTATAGACGATATCCTGATTTATTAAAAAAAGACTGAGGACCATGTGAGACATATGTGTCGTATCCTACAGGCCTTGAGGGAACATCATCTCTTTTGCAAACTCAGTAAATGTGAGTTTCACGTTTTTACTGTTGAATTTTTGGGAGTCATACTCATGCCTTCAGGACAGGAGATGGCGGAACGTAAGGTGAAAGTTATTACGGATTGACTCAATCCAAAAACTGTGAAAGACATGGAGTAGTTTCTGTCCTGTAACTCCAGTTCTGTAGTAGGGGAATCTCTGTTATAGTCATAATCTAGTGAATAGTCCTGCCCATGTGCGTGGACCCCGGCAATCAAAAATAATCTCTTAAGTTGTCAAATCATGCAGAAACTGCAAAGACACTTAAGAGAGAATTTAAAGACAAATAATGCAGCCTATATCCACAGGCTACACTGTCCAGTACTTCAACTAGATATTCCACCAAACAACACCACACACAACACAACCTGCCCAGTTTCTACCATAGAGAAACTTGCCTCCACCAGTAAAAGACTCTGGAATGATAGAGAGGAAGGCATGGACAGACAAGCCCCATAGGCTGCCATTATGTGGCTTAAATAGGATACTGTGCCTTTAAGAGAACTTTCCAGAACTTTCTCCCAGTATCCCAGAATGCATAGCAGGTCCCTCTTACTTTCAGTTCTTTTTGAAGGCGTAGCACGCCAGACCTGTAGCATTCCTTACATGAAGAATTATCTCCACCGGGGAGGAGGGCGGGCGCTTATGACTATAACAGAGATACCCCTACTACAGAACTGGAGTTACAGGACAGAAACTACTCCTTCTGTAGTAGGGGATCCCTATGTATAGTCATAATCTAGTGAAAAGAATGGCAAGCCCATGCCCACACCAAAGCGGCGGTGGAGAGTAAAGAAATAACACCACTACTGTGCGATCAAATTCCGCAGCGAAGCCTGTCCAACCTGAGCATCTGCCCTGGCATCAGGGTCCAGACAGTAATGCTTAGCAAAGGTATGAACCGACTTCCAAGTGGCTGCTTTGCAGATTTCAGCAATCGGCACGTTACAGAGCAAGGCTGTCGTGGCAGCTTTGCCCCTGGTGGAATGAGCCTTAGGCTTACCTCCTAAGGTCTTATTAGCTTTTTGGTAACACAATTGTATGCAGGACACAATCCACCTAGAAATGGACTGCTTAGAGGTAGCAAGACCCGTCCTGACTGATCCATAGTTGATAAACAACTGGTCAGACCTACGAATATCTTTGGTTTTATCCAGATAAAATTTCAACACCCTCCTAACATCCAGGAATGGAGAGACCTTTCCGCTGGAGATGAAGGATTCTGAAAAAACGTAGGCAAAGTTATGGTCTGGTTGACATGAAAATCAGAAATAACCTTGGGAAGAAATTTAGGGTGAGTATGCATAACAACCTTAGCAGCATGAAATACAGTATAAGGTTCTTGGTAACACAATGCCTGAATTTCACTCACCCTGCGGGCCGATGTAATGGCCACGAGGAACGCCGCCTTCCAGGACAGGTGCTGCAACAAAGCCTTATGAATAGGTTCAAAAGGCTCCTTCATCAACCTGGACAGCACCACATTCAGTTCCCATGAAGGAGAAGGAAACCTGACAGGAGGGAATACTTTCTTCAAGCCTTCCAGAAAATCTTTGATCACAGGGATCTGGAAGAAGGAAGTCTGTGAAGGGCATTTCCTGTAGGCAGTCAATGCAGCGAGATGAACCTTAATGGAATGAACATTAAGTCCAGACTGCGCCAAATGTAGAAGGTAAGGAAGGATGACATCTTCCTTGCACGTCGTCGGGTCATGGTTCTTAGACTGGCACCAGATACAGAACCTCTTCCACTTGTAAGCATAGGAAGTCCGAGTGGAAGGTCTCTTAGACTCCTTCAGTATGTTCATGCAATCTTCGGGCTGATTCAGATGGCCATATTGCACTATCTCAGGAGCCATGCCGCCAAACTCAAAGACGAGAGGTTGGGGTGTAACATCTGTCCTCCGAACTTCGTGAGAAGGTCCGGCATGCACGGCAGCCGAATGTGAGGAAGGAGAGACCGGTGAAGCAGGTCGGTGAACCACCACTGTCTGGGCCATTCCGGGGCAATGAGTATCATCCGAGCCCTGGACCGGGACAGCTTGATGAGCACCGCCGGAATCAGGGGAATGGGTGGAAAAGCGTACAGAAAGCTGTTCGACCAGTTGATCCATAACTCATTCCCCAGCGTCCCCTGCTGGTAGTACCTGGAGGCGAAGTCTCGGCATTTGCTGTTTTCGGCGGTGGCGAACAGATCTACGTCTGGAGTACCCCACCTTGCGAAGACTTCTCCTAGTACTTGGTCGTTTATGACCCATTCGTGGTTTTCCTGAACCAGTCTACTCAGTGCGTCCGCCTGAACATTCTGCACACCTGGCAGATGGGTAGCCGTTATCGTCAGTCCTCTGGCCAGAAGCCAGTGCCAGTGCCAGATCGTCTGCGCCTCCTGCGACAGAGTGCGTGATCTCGAGCCCCCCTGCTTGTGAGGTAATACATCGTGGTGGTATTGTCCGTCTGTACAAGCAGAGAGTTGGTCTGAAAGGACGGAAGAAAGGCCTTCAGTGCCAAGTGAACAGCTCTGAGTTCCAGGAAATTGATGTGACATGTGGCCTCCATCGGGGACCACGTTCCTTGAATCTGTAGGTTTCCGGAGTGCGCTCCCCACCCCTGGAGAGAAGCATCCGTCACGACAGTCTGCGTGGGAATGTCCTTGTGGAAGGGAACCCCTCTGAGGAGATTCTCCGCTGAACACCACCACTTCAGAGACTGAAGAGCATGCAGAGACAGCCGTATCTTGTCGTCCCAAAATCCCTTCCTCTGATCCCACTGATCTTCCAAGCACTCCTGCAGCGGTCTCATGTGCAGCCGTGTGTGTGGCGTCAGGAAGATACAAGAGGCCATCGATCCCAGTAGAGAAGACACCGTCCTCACTGTTGTAGATGGAGTGGTCATAAGAGCCTGAGCCTTCCGAAGGAGTGATAATCATCGCTCTTCCGAAGGAGACACGCTTGCTGACAGCGTATTGATGGAGGCTCCCAAGTACTTTATGCATTGGACCGGAGTCGGGACAGACTTGGACATGTTGATGTGCAACCCCAGCTTGTTCAAGAGAACGCACGTCTTCTGGAAGTGTGCTCGCGCTTCCCAGAAGGAGGATGCCTTGATCAACCAATCGTCCAGGTACGGGTAGACAAACACCTTGTTCTTCCGTAGGTGTGCTGCTACCACCGCCATGCACTTCGAGAATGTTCTCGGCGCAGACTTTAGTCCGAATGGGAGTACTGTGTATTGATAATGATTGGCGCCGACTTGCAACCGCAGGAACTTCCTGTGTTTGTGTGCAATGGGCACATGGAAGTACGCATCCTGTAGGTCTATAGCACATAGCCAGTCTACCTGTTGCAACTGAGGATAAATCTGATGCAACGACAGCATGCAAAACCTTTCCCTGCGAATCCATCTGTTTGCCTGTCGCAAGTCCAGAATGGACCTGAACTCGTTCTTGTCCTTCTTGCGAACCAGGAAGAACCGGGAGTACAGACCTCTTCCTCTCTGAGACAGAGGTACGTCTTCGATCGCCCTTTTCCTTAACAGGATATCTGCCTCCGCCTGAAGCTCGCGCAGCTGAAACTGCGAGCTGACCGGTGGAATTGCTGGAGGCGGGCTGGTGAACCGAAGACTGTATCCTTTGCAAACAATATTCAGCACCCACTTGTCTTGAGTAATTTTTCTCCACTCTGCCAGAAAAAATTGAATGCTTACCCCTACTGGAGTGGGTAACAGATCTGGGGGAAGTAAGTGCTCAGGGCCTAGACCCGGCCGGGCCTTTGGTCGCTGTTGGCCTCCTCTGCCCTTCTGGCGTTTCTGGAACGGCTTACGGAACTGTTGATGTTGCTGCGACTGTCCCGAAGGTTGGCCACGTCCTCTGCCCTGTCCACCGAACCGCCGTTGGAATGGGTGGTACGATTTCTTCGCTTCTTTGGGCTTCTCCAAGCCCACCGTCGTGAGCAATTCGGCCTCTGCCTTCATGCGGGCCATTTCGTCATCCGCATGTTTTCCAAAAAGGGTCTCGCCAGAGAATGGAAGGTTGGCTACCCTTTGCTGTGCTTCCGGTTTTAGTGACGTAAGGCGGAGCCAGGCGTGACGTCGCTGGTTAACCTCATGGAAAAACTATGTGCCACTAATAGGGATGAGTCTGCTGCAGCGCTGATAATCTGATTCGCTACCAGCATCCCTTCGTTCAGCACTTCCTGGAAGTCTTCCCGCTTCTTGCGAGGCAAGTGTTCCGCAAACTGCTGGAGGGAGTCCCAGAGGGCGCGGTCGTAGCGTCCCAACAAAGCCGTGGCACTCGCAGCCTTCATAGAGGTCGCCGATGTTCCACATACTTTCCTTCCAGCTGAATCCATCCATCTAGACTCTTTATCCGGGGGAACCGTGGATGACGGGGTGGTGGCATGTTGTTTGCGGGCCGCCGTCACAATCACAGAATGCGGAGGAGGTTCCGCCCTTAGAAAGGCCGGGTCCGAATCGGGAGCCCGGTATTTTTTCAGCAATCTCGATGGGGCCGCCTTAGTCACTGCAGGGGTGAGGAAAAGGTCCATGGCCGGTTCCTCCAGGCCCGGCACCAGAGGCAGCAGTGGACGAGACAGGTGTTTCTGGTGCAGTGTCTCGAAAATGACTGATGTCTTAGGCGTGGGCACCGTCAAAGATATGCCCAATTTGGCAGCGCCTCTCAAAAGAACATCATGGAACGCCACCAGGTCATAAATCGGAGACACCCTCGTGTCCGGTGATCCCGATAAGGTCGGAGAGTAGTCCCTGGTCCCTGAGGACCTCGTGCGAGAGCGAGATCTGTGCCTCCTATGGCGGTGTCTCGACCGCGTGGACGACCTTTGGCGCGATCGCTCCTTCCTCCTAGAGCAAGAGCGTGATCTCCCGGCCTCTGGACGCTCCACAGGTCTCCGTGGGGGAGTCTTCCTTGGTTCCTCCTGGGGTCTAGGTCTAGGGGTCCCCTTAGGAGGTGTCGGCAGAGGAGGCAATGACGTCAACCTCGGGGGAGGGACCGGGGGTATCACCGACCGAGGGGCAGGCCCATGCGGTGGAAGCGGTGGTAGTGGTCGTCCTGGCGGAGGTGGAGGGTTGGTGGGAGGGTCCTCCTTAGGTACAGGAGGAGGGGGCGACCTAGGCCGAGTTGGTGTATACACCACCGAGTACATCGAGCCAGGTGACTCCTTCGGCGAAGGGGACTGCGACCCAGCCCCTTCAGCAGGCGATCGCTTTCTCTTGCGTCCCCCCCTAGATCCAGCCTGACATCTGGCGCCAGAACTCCTCTTGCGCCATTTAGGAGAGTTGGAGCGACTCCTAGACGCCGATCTCTTCCTTCTAGACGCTGAGCGTCGCTTTTCCGGTGTCGAACGTCGCCTCCGCGACTCTGGCGTCGAACGCCGCCTCTGCGACGTCGACCTCTTCTTCCTCGACGTCGAACGCTGCCTCCGCGACATCGACCTCTTCTTTCTCGACGCCGAACGCCGCCTCCGCGACGTCGACCGTTCCATTCTCGACGACGAGCGTCGATTCCTCCTTCTCGAGGTCCTCGATGTCGAGGAGCCCCTCGACGCTGACCGTTGTCTCGACGGTGTCGCCTCGACGGCGAGCACCGATGCCTGTCGCTCCGTCTTCGACGTCGATAGGCCGACGATGAAGATGCAGTTGACGGTGGCTTCGACGGCAGCCTATCCAGGCCCTTCGACGTCGAATCTTCATGCCGTCTCGACCCAGAGCCCCGGGGAGATGGGGAACACACCGTCATCATCCCTCTCGACGTAGTCGTCGATGCAATCGACGCCAACGGAGACAGGGACTGTTTGCTGGCCTTCCTGCCTCTAGGGAGCCCCCCAGAGGCCTCAGCAGGGGCAGAGGGAACCTTCCCAGCCTGCCCAGACCCACCTGCAGCCTGCAGTTGTCTCTCTTCAAGGCCTTGAAGCCTAATCTTCAGCCTGTCCCTCAGGGTCCTTGCTGAAAATTGTTGGCAGATGTCACAGTCTTCAGGGACATGTGTGTCAGGGAGACAGACGATGCAGACGTTGTGTGGATCACTCTTGGCCTTCTTCCTTCCACATGCTGGGCATTTGTCGAAAAGACCAGGCATTTTAGAGCCCTAAAAAGCCTGAACCAACACACAGGAGCAGGGTCGGATTGGGATCACAATTCGGCCCAAGCACTGACGAAAAAAGTGGCCCACATTCAAGAGGCGTGGCCCATATTTAAGGGGCGTGGCCCACATTCAAGGGGCGTGCCCTTTCATGAAACACCATTTGCACAGACAAGGAATGAAAGTGGGAGGATACTGTTCTTGCACACGACACAGGGCCAAGGTGACAATGGCCTACATGCTGAGCAACTAAAAAAAATAGCAAGGCCCCTTTTTGTCACAAAATTATTCCAGCCCTCCAGCACAGGAGCACCTGAAAAGCAGCAAAGCCCCTGCTATTACTAACCTACTCAGCCCTCCCCAGACCTTCAGCTCAGGAGCACATGAACAGAGGTAAGGCCCCTGCAATTAGTAAATTAATCAACCCTCCAGGCCTTGGGAAAATGTCCTGGCAGGGGAGCACAAAACACAGCTTTCTGTGTCATCCAAGGTAGCCAGGTAGCCAGGGGGGAGGCTGGGGTGAAGCTGGTGCATGGGAAGTGCCTTCCCAGTGTGTTCTGGCAGTTTGAGTATTTACCATTTACTGTAGTATTACCCTTGTACCTGTGTATGGTACCCATTTGTAACTTGCACACGTCACTTTTCTCTTTTAACACACTGTTTGCTACCTCTCACATTTGTTTGCTTTAGATACTTGCACAAGTGCCACCATTGCCTACGTAACGTTTGTTCTTGTGCTGGAGTGTCTGCCATTAATTGCAGTATTATACCTCTACTTGTATTTTGTACGCTTTTGTAACTTGCACACATATCTCTTTTTCCTCCTGTAATGTATCGTTTGCTCCTCTTGTATTTTGGTTGCTCACTATTGTCACTTTTGATTCATGTAACTTAACGTTTGCTTTTGTAATTTGTCCACTTATAATTTTCTCCTCATGTATCATTGCTGTTCCTAGTGTGAAGCGCACTGACACCTTCGGGTAAAGTCTGCGCTATATAAAATCGCATAAATAAATAAATAAAACAAAAAAATTCCAAACATCTTCCTCGCCCCCACAGCAAAACTCATTCTTCCTCGCCCACTATGCCCTGAATGTGAAGGGCTGTGGGCGAGGTGTTAAGACTAACACCGTTTCTGGGCTGCATGGGCGCCAGGGGGCCGAGGTGCAAATGGCTCAAAGGCCTGAGAAACACCTGGCCCCCAGGGAGGCCGATTCTTGCAAACAATCACCCCTCCTCAGCCCAGCCTCAGCTTGATTGCTTGGCAGGGTAGGGGTGAAGGAGAGCCCACAGCTGACAATCGCTGTCTGGCCGCACAGCGAGGCTGCTTTCATTTTCTTGGTCTCTGTCTCCGTGCACTCTGTGGGCCGTTTTTTTTCTCCCCTTTCCTAGTCCACTCTCTGTGGACTGGGACAGGGGAGAAAAAAACGGCCCACAGAGGGCACTGAGGCACCGGCCCTTCGGCCCATTCCCGAATTCCCGCCTTGCCAATCCGCCCCTGCACAGGAGGGAAGAGAAGCACCAAGAAATATATACTCAAACACTTTTATCCAAAAAAGTGACAAAAATCCAATAAACCCTTGAAACAAGGGAGAGCTCAATGCCAGGGTCCTGTTAGCAGGAGCCGGAAAAAAGAATTGAAAGTAAGAGGGACCTGCTATGCATTCTGGGATACTGTGAGAAAGTTCTGGAAAGTTATCTTAAAGACACAGTATCCTATTTAAGCCACATAATGGCAGCCTATGGGGCTTGTCTGTCCATGCCTTCCTCTCTATCGTTCCAGAGTCTTTTACTGGTGGAGGCAAGTTTCTCTATGGTAGAAACTGGGCAGGTTGTGTTGTGTGTGGTGTTGTTTGGTTGAATATCTAGTTGAAGTACTGGACAGTGTAGCCTGTGGATATAGGCTGCATTATTTGTCTTTAAATTCTCTCTTAAGTGTCTTTGCAGTTTCTGCATGATTTGACAACTTAAGAGATTATTTTTGATTGCCAGGGTCCACGCACATGGGCGGGACTATTCACTAGATTATGACTATACACAGAGATCCCGTACTACAGAACCAGTGTTTCATGTGCTTCGCCAACTTTTATAGGCGTTTTATTTCTCAATTCTCAGACAAGGCGGCCCGCTCACTCGTCTCACCCAAAAAGATGTTCGTTTCCAATGGACTCAAGAAACGCAAACTGCTTTTGATCTACTGAAGAGAGCCTTTGTGCCTGCTCCCATACTCACGCACACCAATAACAACTTGCCGTTCATAGTGGAAGCGGACTCTTCCGATGTGGCATTAGGAGCCGTGCTTTCTCAAAGGGATACAGTAACAGGGCAAATGCATCCAATCGCATTCATGTTGAAGAAACGAAATGGGGCCGAACAAAACTATACGATCACAGAAAAAGAGTTACTCGCAATCAAGGAGGCGTTCGAAGAATGGAGACAATGGTTGTGCGGAGCCCAACATATTGTCACTGTATACACGGATCACCGTCACCTTCAGTTTTTAAAGACTGCTCGTCAACTCACACCTAGGTTATTCAGATGGATGACTTTCTTTGAAGAATACGATTTTATTGTGACGTTCCGTCCTGGAAGCATGAACAAGAAAGCTAATGCTTTGACTCGTCAGGAGTCCACTGTAGTGCCTATGGTCAATCCCGAATGAACCATACTGGAACCACAGAAAGTGATTGGAGTAATACACAGTGACAATTTTCTACGTGACATAGCTAAAGGGATTCAAACCTTCAAATGGAAGGATTGGTTAAAACACCATCCCGAATGGATACGAAGGCAAGGAGTCGTGATGAAAGGGACGCAAGTGCTAGTTCCCACTCTCCAACTGAAACGGACCGTCTTCCAATGGTGTCAGTCAGATCCTAGTGCAGGTCATCATGGCACAGAAAAAACATGTGAAAAAATCTTACGACAGTTCTGGTGGCCTTCGGTCAGAAAAGACATACCAGAATGGATCAGAGCTTGCACAGTGTGCGCTCAAAACAAGACGATTCCAGGGAAACCACAAGGGTTACTTCAACCTCTCCCCACTCCAGAAGTCCCATGGGAAAGTTTTTCGTTGGATTTCATAGTCGGTCCTCCACCTGATCAAGGACATACGGTCATCCTGGTTGTCATAGACTATTTAACTAAAATGGGGCACTTTATAGCCTGCAAGACAATCCCTACTGCTGGACGCTTAGCCACTCTTTTAATGTTACAAGTAGTAAGACTGCATGGACTGCCTAAGGTGATTGTGTCTGATCGTGAATCCCAATTCACTGCCATATTTTGGAAAGTCTGGTGTTCCGCATTACACATATCATCTGCTCTATCTACTAGTTTTCATCCCCAGACTGATGGGCAGACAGAAAGGTTGAATAGAACATTGAAGCAATACCTGCATAGTTACGTTAATAACAACACAGACGCTTGGGTGGGATGGTTATGGCTGGCTGAAATTGCATATAACAACCCACAACACGCTTCCACGAAACACTCACCTTTCTATAGCACCTATGGTTATCATCCTCGGTTTGTACCATTCTCAGCGCCTGGTAGGTGCAAGCGTATCCCAGAGGTGCATGAGAGAATGGGACAGATACAGAAAGTATTGCTAAATACTAGGAAACATTTGATACATGCTAAAGATTTGTACAAAAGGCAGGCTGACAAACGTCGCCGGCCAGGGCCCACGTACAACAAAGGTGACTTGGTATGGCTCTCTACACGTAACATCCGTTTTAGACAATACAGTGTGTTCAATCCTAGGTACATTGGTCCCTATAGAGTAGTGAGACTCATTAACTCTGTAGCAGTGAAGTTGTCTCTACCATCCCATATGCGCATACACCCTGTGTTTCATGTTTCTTTAATGAAACCTGCCTATGGTCCAGCTCAAGCTAGGCCATCTCCCGTATGGGTGGATCAGGAGGAGGAATATGAAGTGGTGAAGATCCTTGATTCCAGAGTCAGAAACAACAAACTCTGGTTTTTGATCGCATGGAAGGGGTATGGTGCAGAGGAGAACTCTTGGGAGCCTGAGTCCTCGGTGCATGCTCCTAGACTGTTGGCTGCTTTCTACAAACGTTGCCCTGACAGCCCTTGCGCATGCCTGTGCTCTTCGGGAGGGGGATGTACTGTCAGGGGTCATGGAGGCAGCGGACACTCAGGCATGTGCTGACGTGGAGAACTACAATTCCCAGCAGCCTCGACCGAACGCATCGTGTCAGACGCCACGTATCGGCGCGTCTCACGTGATGCGGAACTGCAGATTTAGCCGGACAGTGGGAGAAAGACTCTGCTGATTATTCCGCTTTGCTGAATACTTCTGGTGACATCCGTTCGTGTTATTTCATGGTCGGGAAAGGGTGCTGTATGCACCGCTTTCCTGAAATCCTGTCTGGACATCCCAAGTACGTTTGCCTAGCTACTTCGGGGGTGTTTCTGAAATAGACGAAGTGCTTCTGGCTTTCTCTTTCCTACGATTGGAGTACCTGCCAATACTCTTCAAGTGCTTGCGTGGGAGAGATCTGTTTACTTGATCGGCACAAAACTTTTACTATCTTGTGGCATTTATATTGTGTGCTGAGATATCCTTACGTTGGCGAACTTTCTCTATTACTTAAGTTCTTGCTGGGGAAAGTCTTATATCACAATAACATTATATGCAATATAGGGGATCCTATATTCAGTTCTGTTTTGCAACACAATATCATGCGGCGAGAGTGACGTAACTCTTCTCGTGTTTTGGGGCGCATGTGTGCTACATTGGTGAACTTTGCTGCCTTGTGGAGTGCTTTACCTTAATGTACATTTTGCTGAATACTCCTTGACATCTGCTGCTGCTCATCATCGCTCTGTTCCTTTTCTTATATATTCTCACAGGGGGTCTACCACTGAAAGTCGTGTTTGAGTCTTTAAGTGTTCCTCATTATCACTGGTGATATAGGGTACCGGAGTGGGGGCTTTGAACCATCTGTAGAAGGGCTTGTTCTGATTGACCTCTTTATGTTTTACAGCATTCAATGTGGTAATAAGAGGAATAAGCTCAACCCCTCTGTACGCCAGCTTGGGTATTTTCTTTTACAGGTAAGTGGAAGAATGGGTAAAGAGGGAGAATGAGAGAGAGATCTATTTAGTAGTGCTTGTTAGGACTTACCTCTCCTTTTGTATCTCGTTACAGGTCTCCCTCTCTGCTGTCCCCATCCTTCCCTTCCCCCGCTTAACCACCCTTTAGTCTGTGTGTTATCATATCCAGACTTGGGGCTGTTGAGAGGTGGACCCCATAGAGCATCGGTTCGATCCTGAGGATACGTTCAGACCTGGGACACTCTGTGTAATGTGTGTATGAGGCAAGTGCTCGGACACCATACACTGGTATGAGTAGCACTATATAATTAATTGAGATGCATCTGAGAGAGTGTGGTTATGTAGACTTGGTCACTGTTAAGGGGTGCTAGTGAGAGAATCCGTGGTGAAGCTGGTCATGGGGGAGGCACCAACAAACATTGTCGCACAGGGCGCCACCAGCACTAAAGCCGGCCCCGGCAACGACACTCAACATCGTGTGATTCTGGGCAAATCACTTAATCTCCCTGTGCCTAACAAAAAACAGTGTGTCCATCTGTAACGCAACTGGTGCTTGTGTAAAGCACTCTGATACCCGATGTCTCGGGTCTAGTTCACGCTATATAAAACTCAAAATAAAGAAAGAAAGAAATAAAAATGTTCACTGATGTCATTTATATTACATCATTGAGGACATCTCCGATGATATCACTGATGACATTATCTAAGCTTCTTTTGTACACATTAATTGATAAACAAGTGTGGAATTAGAGGTCTGAAAGTAAGTACAATATAGCTCAGAATAATGTGAAGCATCATTAATGTCATCACACATGCAACTCCCTTAAATGAGGCAAGCTTGTGTTATGTGCAACATTGACCCTATACCATACATTTCATGGGCAGCCAAGTTAAATTAACAATCAACCACAGATAGATGGGTGACCCCTACTTCATGCAGTGTTCAATCTGTATACCACTGTTCAGACAAAAACAAGTTCCTCAAGATACTCAACTTCTGTTACATAACGAATGCCATGCTACGGACCGCCTTTAATTGCATCAAACCCCTCAGAGTCACAGATACCATCAGTGAAAATTCAAGTGAATATGATTATAAAAGTGGTTACTTTAAACAGTGTTTATTCTATGGAGAGAGTTTGCTCTGTACCACACTGTTTGCAGACAGTGAAACTCTCACGAGAAATACACCACATAGTATTAAAATGCCAGTAACTTCCACACTTAGGCGTCGGTGCCATAACAAGGTGCATCACCCATGTGCATATAAGTTTCACTCAATCTAACACAGAGGGACAAAACATCAATCCAAGTGTGCTATTTCAAAATACATTTAATAAAATTGGATCAGGTAAATTGATGATCTTTTCATCCTATGGGTTGCAAGTCAAGATGAAGCAGAACATTTCTGTCACGTGCCCCTCGGAGGCCTCTCAGGATTGGTTCGTTGCTCAAATGGTTCCACCTCTTGACACCCTCCCTTCCGAAATGCCTTAATAGCACGGAAGATTAAGGTGGTCAATTTGGAGAAGGAAAGGAAGAGAACAGCGGGGAGGGAGACCTGTGGAAAGAAGAACACCCTATTATAGCACTGTTTATCTATACATCTAGAATTACAGTTTTTACTTTTATCATTACACAACTTCCCTGTATACCTGTAAAGAAAAAGACAACACTCTTCTGGAGTGATTTCACGTAGGGTGATCAATTCTCTGCCTACCAGCCTTACTTCAGACAATATTGTGAACATAAATCAGAGGGTTAGACCTTGAAGTAAGTAACGACCATCATCACAAAAACTCTTTCCTCCTACATTGACAACCCACCAATGTTGGTGCAATGGTCCACGTCACAAGGGAGGAAGGATGGTTTCTATGTTCATCCATTCCAGAACCCTTGCTATATAGGATAAACAAAAACACACAACAAGTAACATAAATATATCTCCACAAGGGATTAGTTTGCTGATAGTCTGCAGAGCATTATTAGCTTCATAATGCAATGACTCTGATTCTCATGAATACTTTCACTGGCAAACGTTTTGAAGGGTAAAAGAGTCAACATACCACCTGGTATGTTATTGTCTCTGATATTCTGTTTGAAAGCATACGTGGCTGAACACCACACCAAGTTCTTTCGTAGTAAGCAGTGGCACAAAACAAAGAGCGAATTCAGAGCTCCCATTCTTCGCATGCTCAGAAAAACATTTCGCTGGATCCCCTCCGAAACAAGGAAAACAGTCACCCACGCTCTGGTCACGAGCCGACTGGACTACGGAAACACCCTCTACGCAGGCACCACCGCTAAACTCCAGAAGAAACTCCAACGAATCCAAAACGCCTCAGCCAGGCTCATATTAGACATCCCACGCAACGAACACATCTCTGATCACCTTAAAGACCTCCACTGGCTACCCGTCAATAAGAGGATCACTTTCCGTCTGCTTACCCACGCACACAAATCACTCTACGACATCGGACCAGATTGCCTCAACTCTCGACTGTCCTTCTACACCCCCTCCCGCCAACTACGTTCTTCCAGCCAAGCCCTCGCCACGGTACCTCGCATTAACAAGACCACCATGGGAGGCAGATCCTTTTCATACCTGGCTGCTAAGACATGGAACTCACTCCCCGCTTACCTTCGCCTCACCCAGAACCACCTAGCGTTCAGAAAGCAGCTTAAAACGTGGATATTTGACAAATAATCCTCCTCCCCTCCTAAGCGCCTTGAAACCCTCTGGGTATGTAGTGCGCTATACAAATTTTATGACTTGACTTGACTTGACTTTCTATTCAAGGCTTGGTCTGATTCGAGAAGAAGCGGTACACCCCACCCATTGGCTTCAATGGCATCAAGGAACGAAAATGGAACTAAAATGGGGGAGGTGGTGCCTGAGGCGAGACCTTCCAACGCCTGGCTTTCATAACCCTCAGCGTAGTAGGAGGCCATCTCTTCCTGTGTGCGCACGCAACGTGCCGCACGGGATTCTGGGAAGTGTAGTTCCTTCCACTTCCACATCTTCCGGGTTCATGGAGCCGCGATTTTCCAGGCCACCATGACTGTAGCACTCGGTATGCTGCTGTGTACCTTTTCCAGGCCCGGGCATGGTCTTCCTGCTGACCCGATGCGGCGCCCGCCTCCAACTGGAGTAAGTGTGTAACAACTTCCTGAGAAATATCCAAGAAAATAACTTATTTATCTTTTAATTCACATATTAGTGATCATCAAGTAGCTGTATGAGTCTCTGTCTGACTAATCTTTATCGAAAACAAATAGCAGGCAACAATATATTACATGGGTCTAGCTATTATCCAAGTAAACTCAAATGGAGCATCCCCTATAGGCGAGGCCTAAGTGCCAAACAAAATTGTAGTGCTGAAATGGTTTTTCAGGAGGAACTGGTAAAAATGAAAGAGAGATTTAGGTAAAGAAGGTATATGAAGGAATACTCTTCAGTGTGCGGAGCAAAGGTTATCTTTAGTGACTAGACAAGATTGCCTTTTTTCCTGTAAGGAAAGTAAAGCTTAACAGGAAGGTCCCATTCCTTTAATCTGCATGTTTAATAAGGCTAGCAAAGAGATCAGCAAGATAATGAGGAAGCATTGGCACTTAAATGAGGTTGACTCTGTTTTTGGAGCTAAAATAACACCTTATCCCAGCACTACTAACCGTAAGGCTAGATTTTTTATTAATATTTTGACCTCCAGTTATTTACAATCTAGAGTAGATACATATTGGCTAAAACCAAACAATAAGTTTTATAAATGTGAAAAATGTCCGTCCTGTAAAATCACCAACAACGGCATGTTTTTGAGTTACTCACAGGGAAAAATAGGCAGCTGCAGAAATACATTACCTGCTCCACTGATTTTTGTATTTATGTTCTAAAGTGTCCAAGCAAATGTATATATGTAGGAAGTACCATTTACCTGGTACGCATATTAGAACACATAAGAGCTATAACGTATTATGACACCGCTTATCCTGTAGCAAGACATTTTGAGAAAGACACACAATGGTAATCCTGACCGATAGCAATTTTTTGATATTGACAGGGTTTTGGGAAATGAGAGAGGAGGAAATCGTGAAACAAGTTCATGGCAGCTAGATAACGATACATTCTGGATTTGAACTCTAAATTTCTAAAGAATCATAACATTGATGAAGAATTGTCAGTTTTTGTAATAATTACATTATGTTGTCCTCCTTTTCTAGTGATGATTTGGAGGTTATATGTATTGTTCTGCATCCCACTTTCTTTGTATGTCGATAGGTTGCCAGTTTCAGATATATTGAATTATTCTGGATTGCTTTAGATTACCTTGCATGATGATTGTATTTAACCAATTCTGGTTTATATTCTTTATTTATTGATGCAATAGAATTCTCTTTTCTTGGTATTATATTGGTGTAGAGCAACTGTTTGGTCTCCAATAGCCCCCCCGGGGCACAATATATTGTTTTGGCTATAAGTGTTAGTATGCCCTCTAGGGCTATATTCTCTTTTTAATTTGATATCTTTTTCCACTTGGTATTTTAGTATGTCCACTTATTTATTTATGGACGTACAATTGTGATTGCAGGATAGATGGTTTCAGTTATATTTTTGTGATCTGATGAATTTAGGGATAAAGTAAAACATAATTTATTATTATTTTTCCCTATGAATGTATTGTTGGAGACTGGATCATGCATTGAATATTTTTTCACTTTCCATGATTCAAGAGTATTTATTTGAGGTGGTAAGTGGCATTGTTTGAAAGAAGCATGTTTGTCAACAAAATGCATTACTGGCCAATTGCTGTCCGGATTCAGTTTCATTATATGGATTTTGAAATAGCATATTTAGAATGCTGTTGAACTAGGGTGATGAGCTTGCTGCAAATATCACACTTCTTGTTTACGGACAAAGTGCTTATAGTTTTGAAATGGTTATCCCTTTATTTGGGACGTTGGTGTGGGAAAGAAGAGGGGGTGCAAACAATGGAACCACTTATCCAGAGTGCTTAATTTGTGAAAAAAATAAGTTATTGTTAATAATAATTGAATAGAGAAGGGCCCCCAAGATATAAAATCTTTGTAAAAAGGAAATAGAGAAAAGTGAACTTAACTGGGCATCCCAAGTTCGACATAAGTTAGATAAGTTATGCGTTAAACTTTCCTTACAACCTGATCAATGGAAAGCAGGGCAACAGACCCCCAAGCAAGAACTACGTGATATCACCAACATCAAGGCCTGTGAGGAAGATTTACATTACTTGGGGAGCAAATCATCCACCCAATTCATGGTAAATGGGTGGACTAACGATCAGATGTTCCCCTATATCGAGGTCGTGCCAAACTCAAAGCTTAGAAATGCAGTAATGAAATTTAGAGTCAGCCTGAATCCTTTTAAGGCTGATTGGAAGATAAAATCGGCAATGACGAATTAACAGGGTATGTGCACATGTGGATTACAAGCAAATTGCAGTGGCCCACATATTTTGCTGGATTGTTTGTGGTTCCTGAAAGAACAGAAAGAACTTTCAAAACCTCTTTTTATTGCCTATAAAACTGATAGTAGGGATCAAGCCCTTAGCCTATTGACAAATATGAGATTTCTAAATGTGGCATGTGCAATAGGAAGATTTATAATTGCAATACAGGAATCGCTGAATGAATTGGTAAAATAATCTGAATTGAACTTGGGGTAGTAATATGATTTTACCGATGACCTGGGAACATTTCTGATTGTTGGAAGCCAGTATGTGTGTAGGAATGTATATTTAACGTACAGGTGACTCTTTTCTCTATTTGGTGATGAATTAAGTGATTTTTATAGAGTGGCACAGCTTCCTTTGCATATTTTATTGGGATTTTATTGAGTTTTATACAGCTTTTATGGTAGCACTATTTGTACAATTCGTATTTTAACTGGATGTTGGAGTGTGACATCTTTCTTTTAAGGACTGTATGTTGTCCCTCCAATTGAACTTACTATCGAACCACATACAGAAATATTTATATTTGTCCACTTCTTCGAATTTAACCTCACCCAGCTTCCAGTAAAAAGAGTTCTTTCTTTTACCCAGAACCATTATTTTAGTCTTTTCTAAGTTAACTGTGAGGCATTTCTTTAAACAATAATCGTAAAAAATGTCCAGGTTTTTTTGCAAACCCCGCTCTGTCATGTCCGTTATTACCAGATCATCAGCTTATAGCAGACATGATATATGGGTCCCCCATTTTAGGGCTTAATCCGCCAGCCTTACTCAGTATATTTGGTAAGTGAGAAAGGAACAAAGAAAATAACAGTGGAGCCAAAACACAGCCCTGACACAATCCATTCTTTATCTGAATTTTCTTAGATAAAGTTCCAAGGGTATCCAAGATTACTCTGGCCCAATTCAGCATTTCCAGAATTAATGAAAAAAACGTCATGTTGATTCCGAGCTTTGCCAGCATAATCCACAGTAGACTACAGTCTACTGAGTCAAAGGCGGCTCGGAAATCAACAAAACAGCAGAACAAATTTCCTCGCACTTCTATTGCCTTTTTTGCCATTGCCTATAAACTAAGCAATAGTCTATAGTTGAGTGGCCCTCTTTGAATCCACCTTGCTCTATTGGTAACAGATTGTGCTGTTCTGCCCAGGTCTTCAATACGCCTAACAATATCTTAGAGAATACTTTCTCCCCCACATCCAGCAGGCTTATAAGGCGATAGTTCTGGGGCAATGTGGTATCCTCCGTTTTATACATTGGTCTGACAATGGCCCCCTACCAACTTTCTGGGAAAATCCCAGAGGATAAAATATTTGGAAGGTCACATTTAGAAAGCTTGCCCACCAGTCAGTATTATTTTTTGAAATAATTACTGGTAGGTTATCTGGCCCTGCGGCTTTAGTTAGTTTTAAAGATCGGATGGTTTCTTTTATATTTTGAAAAGAGAAGTACAGTATTAATTGTTCTACTTCCATTGACCTTATTACCGGGGTCTTCTTCATCCTTTTCCCATTATACAAGTTACTCAGGTGATTAACACAGGTGATTAACACAATCGTCTTCTTCCACTAAGCACCGCATTTCCCCTTGTACATTTCCCTCTTTTATCAAATGGCAGAATAATCTTATATTATTTGTGTTTATCACTTCTAACATTGTTTGCCAAGTTTTGGACATATATTCTATTTTCCTTTTTCTAAACTTATTTTTATACACAAGATTTGCCACACGAAGGCTCTCCATTGTAATCTTATCCTGTCTTTTTCTTAACTGTCTTTCCCATTTTGAACCATCAATTTTAAATTCCTACACCCATTTTTAAACCAATCATTTGGTCTCTCTTTTTTCTTGGGTACTGGCCCTGATTTTACCTGTATCCTTAAACAGTTTACCACCTGCTCAATAACCTGGTCGACCATGTTAGTGTTTTATCTCTTTGCTCCAAGTTACCAATAGACGTATAGTAAATGATCAGGTTATTGACCAGTTTCAGACTGTTCTCGGTTATACGGGTAGTTATGCGTCTGGGGTATTCTATCTGTAAAGGGACCACTCTTTCTCTTTCTGACGCTTGTTCTATATTAATTAATATATGTAGGGGCCAGTGGTCACTATCTTCGCTCGGCAATACCTCAAATCCTTCTACTTGCTTAAAATACCAAGCATTTATAAAAGCATAATCAATTGGGCAATTCCGATTCCCTATATAAAAGGTCTTGCTGGGCGGTCGGTGTTGGACCGTCCATTGGCACAGAATAACCAAATAGAACCGAGAACCTTTGTTAGATATTTGTCTCATGCAGAACTACCTACACCACCAAAATTTGCTGGGGGTACCGGTGCCAAGGTTAGTAGAGCTTTAAACAATTTATCACTAAGGGAAGGGTCCAATTTATGATTAAAATCTCCTAGGATCATTATCAGTTGTGATGCTTTTGTTATACAGATGCCCTCCAGGTCTTCCTCTAGCAATCCCAGTTGCTCTTCATAGTCTGTTATGGCACCTGGCTGAATATATATATGAGGGGGGCACATGGCTCCTTCCCCGAGCCATTAGTGGCCACAAGGTTCAAAACCTACATTTCAAAGAGAGGTGGGCACGCAGCCCCCTCCCTGAGGCACTATGGACCCCAATGACTCCTCCTCCAGGGCCTTTTTTGATATAGGGTGGGGGGCATGCAGCCCCCCCTCCCCAAGTCTATAGTGGCCCCTGGGTCCTTAGATGCTTCAGTGCCTACCAGAGGCACCCACCAAACACTACATTAGGGGCCACGGGGAGCCCTAATTCCTTGCGGCCCTATCCAGCTTGTGCTGCGGGAGCTGTCTTTCTCCCACCCAGCAGTAGGAGCTGTTTAAAGTTGTTCCCACCGGGCAGGAGTGCAGACAGGGCAACAAAAGTTTGCTCCCGCCCGGCAGAAGCATTTTTAAAGCCCCCACTGGGTGATAGCAGACATGCCTTCCTGCCTGCTTTCCTGCACTGAGGCAAAGAAAAGGAGGCCAGAAAGCACTGGAGAACACAGGAGTATGGAGGTCAGAGAATCAGCAAAATACAGATGAGTTTGAACAGGCTGACAAAGATAATGTCAGGATCAATGATAATTGGACAGGATGAGGAGACAGACACTGCAAGGAAAATGCAGAAAGAAGCAGGATTGGAGGAGTTGTAAAGCTGGCCAGTGGTGGCTGAAGCACAAAGGTATCTGGTAGGCCTCCCAAGTCAAAATGACAGAGTCTAATTGGATTGAAGCCCTGGGTGAAAGCAGGAAGTTCTGTGGGAATTGTACAGCTGTCAGTAACAGTGGTCAGTTGCCTTGCAGCTGCTTAGTTATATGGAATTCCGATTCATAGTCTTGTCCGCCGTTTGCTCCTTCGTTGCATCTTTGATTCCCCTCTTTCCTTCCTTGCTATCTCCCTTCTGCAGTAGTCTTCCAAATTTTGGCTTTCACATTCAATGTCCATAGACTCTGACACTGTCATAGGCTCTGACACAGCCTGGCTGGCTTATTCAACTGGTGGCCCCTCATGTAACACTTCATTGGCTCCATAGCTGTAACACCTTGTCTGATCCTCTTCCCTGTCCTTAGGCTCTCCAGATGGTTGGAGGGTTACTGGTACTCTTCGTCTCATACTGGCAATTTGTTCCTTTTGTTCCTGAGAACCTGGTAAGTTGTGGGCTCAAGTGCAGTGCTGCTGGAGGTGGTATGGTTTTATGTTAACTAATTACAATGTCTTTTTATGAGGTGGTATGGAGAAGGCCTGTGTAAGTATATTTGTGTCTGAAGAATTACCAATACCTATGAAGCTGGCCCCGAACCACCAAAGATGCATCCAGTGTCTCTCTAACCTTTTTGCCCCCATTTTCCCCCAAACAAGACTGTGGGTTCTGAGTTTCTGTTACTTAAAACTATCACTTTCCAAGAGTGAGATCTTAGAGATTAGCATCTGAATCCACCAAATGAATCCTTTAACTCTCAAACCTCACAAGAAAGCAGACATAGGGTTAGAGGACTGGCGTCGTCAGTGCTGCCACCAGCAAAGATGCCAAATCCCACCATTGTCAGAGGACAGACCCTGGCGTGCCTTAACCAGGTGTGTGGAGGCAACAGGGCCCTTTGGGGATCACATGGAAAGTGTGTGAGTATTCACCATGAATACTGGAGAGCGCAAATGTCCGTCACAAGTGCTTTTATATTGATAGCTCCATTTTCTTTTCTCTGTTTCTGTTCAAACAAACGTTGAGTCTTTGTTTAAGTCCAAAGAGGACAGGAGTGAATTTTCTTGAGGAGACAAAGCCTTTTGGGAAACTACGCCTGTATATATATATATATATATATATATATATATATATATATATATATATATATATATATATATATATATATATATATATATATATATATATATATATATATATATATATATATATATATATATATATATATATATATATATATCACAATCCACCTCCAGTGATAACTGAAAGAAGGAGCCACAAGCGAGGACTAGAAGGACAGGTTCTTTATTTGCTAGCAGGTGAGGCGTTATGCATTTCGGCGTGAGCCTTCCTCAGATACCCCTGCTTAACTGAAAGTTCGTACACACAGCAGTTAAAGTCTCTGCAGCTCTTCCTAATTGATAGGAGCACGCCTCCCCCAACCATGTGATAGTTGGTTGTAGTGTAGAATGGCAAACACTACAACTCCCAGGATTCTTCATACCTGGGCTGAAAATACGTGGGGAAACCAAAGTGGAAATCTTGTGTTTTCAGGCGTCTGCAGCGCTCGGTGAGCTTCATTCAGTTTTTAAGCGCATAGGAACCCCTCGAGTCCCCGCTGTACCGCTTCAACCTGCAGGGTGCAGGTCCGCCAGGTCGTGGGTCGGTAACAAGGCACCAAACACCATCCGTGAGATCACAGACTGCCTTTTGCGCAACGTCCCGTGCTTTCCTGCTTTGCTGTAGGTGGGCTGCCAAATGTCAATAGCTTGACGAAATAAACTGCTTACGCAGGCACCAGGATTAGGCAGCCAACTTTCCGAAGCGGGAGCTCCTTGACGTGTCTCTGGACGACACGAACAACATCACAATCCACCTCCAGTGATAACTGAAAGAAGGAGCCACAAGCGAGGACTAGAAGGAGAGGTTCTTTATTTGCTAGCAGGTGAGGCGTTATGCATTTCGGCGTGAGCCTTCCTCAGACGCCCCTGCTTAACTGAAAGTTCGTACACCCAGCAGTTAAAGTCTCTGCAGCTCTTCCTAATTGATAGGAGCACGCCTCCCCCAACCATGTGATCGTTGGTTGTAGTGTAGAATGGCAAACACTACAACTCCCAGGATTCTTCATACCTGGGCTGAAAATACGTGGGGAAACCAAAGTGGAAATCTTGTGTTTTCAGGCGTCTGCAGCGCTCGGCGAGCTTCATTCAGTTTTTAAGCGCATAGGAACCCCTCGAGTCCCCGCTGTACCGCTTCAACCTGCAGGGTGCAGGTCCGCCAGGTCGTGGGTCGGTAACAAGGCACCAAACACCATCCGTGAGATCACAGACTGCCTTTTGCGCAACGTCCCGTGCTTTCCTGCTTTGCTGTAGGTGGGCTGCCAAATGTCAATAGCTTGACGAAATAAACTGCTTGCGCAGGCACCAGGATTAGGCAACCAACTTTCCGAAGCGGGAGCTCCTATATATATATTGATCACTATTATTTCTCTTCTTTCCCATGTGCCACTATAGAGCTCTACCAGACTAGCTAATAACCACCTACATTTCACTTTTAGCTTGGTTGCTTTATTGCCTATTGTTGATGATACCAACATAATCATCTCCCCTGAAGGTCACCCTAGATTTAATCGTACTGCCTCTTTAGTAAGCATGAAAAATCCATCTATTTGTTCGGGTACCTTTCACAACCTCGACTCCTGACAACACAACATTTCATAACTACCCAGCATTTCTCTAAGGTTGTCTTGGGATAACTGTCTCTTGTATCCCCCTATATTCCACGACAATACCCGGGCGCTGTGCGAGGACCCCGATTCCTAATCCAGCTCACTCAATCCTTCAATCATATTATCATCCCAACTTATTGAGGAATCAAATAGTAGTTCAAATCGATTGCTCAACACTGGACCCTTTACAGCATTTGCTATTGTTACTTTTATCCCTCCCTGATTTTTATCCGTACAGATTCTTCTATGGTGGGTACCTAGTTTTCATACTGTATTTGCTGCAGGCATAGTCCTCCATGGTGGGTGACGGTCCCAGAATTCCCAGGGTTACTCCCCTCCATATCGAATTTGCTATTGTGCATGAGTCTTATCCCCTCCTTTTCCAATTCCCCCTCTGCCCTTACCACCATCTGCTTTATAAATTCGGAATAGAAGAGGACCCTTGTTACCTCATTTCCTTCCAAATCGGGTACAAAACCTATTTACCTCATATCATCTGTAGTAACCTCACCCAAAGTAGGACATTTAACCAGTATTTGTAGTAGGTTTGAGCGATTTAGGAGTTTTACTTTCCTTTGCCGCTTCCCCCCTAACCTTTGGCCCGTGGCTCCATAAACACCCTGTCGGGTATTGGGATCGCTACTAGTATGGAAGGCAGACAAAATGAACGTGAAGAGGAGTGACAGGGTTCCAGACGTTTATTTACTCTACGCATGTGTCACAATTTTCACCCCACAGGCTTCCTGGTTGGGTTGATCCCGTCTTCACCAGAACTCTTCTTGGGCGTGGGGTTTCATTCTTGGTTCCACCCTCTTCCCAGGAGTCGGTATTTGTTGTGGAATACTCCGAATATGCAAAAAGAAAACTATATCGGGGTCAGTGGTTAGGAAGGAGTAGTTTCTTTTCTGTAACTCCAGTTCTGTAGTAGGGGTATCTCTGTTATAGTCATAATCTAGTGAATAGTCCCGCCCATGTGCGTGGACCCCGGAGCAATCAAAAATAATCTCTAAAGTGTCGAAAAAATGCAGAACTGCACAGACACTTAAGAGAGAATTTAAAGACATATAATGCAGCCTATAAAAGGCTACACTGTCCAGTACTTCAACTAGAAATTCCACCAAAAATCCACAAAAACAGCAAAGTCTGTCCAGATTTCCCCTGCCTTAAGCAGAAATCCATCTGGAAGATAGAGAGGAAGACATGGACAAACAAGCCCCATAGGCTGCCATTATGTGGCTCAGAATAGGATACTGTGCCTTTAAGAGAACTTTCCAGAACTTCACAGTATCCCAGAATGCCTTGCAGGTCTCTCTTACTTTCAGTTCTTTTTGAAGGCGGAACACGCCCGACCTGTAGCATTCCTTACATGAATATCTGTCTCCACCGGGGAGGAGGGCGGGCGCTTATGACTATAACAGAGATACCCCTACTACAGAACTGGAGTTACAGAAAAGAAACTACTCCTTCTGTAGTAGGGGATCTCTGTGTATAGTCATAACCTAGTGAATAGAATGGCAAGCCCATCCCCACACCAAAGCGGCGGTGGAGAAAAGAAATCAACACCACTATTGTGCGAACAAATTCCGCAGCGAAGCCTGTCCAACCTGAGCATCTGCCCTGGCATCAGTGTCCAGACAGTAATGCTTAGCAAAGCTATGAACCGACTTCCAAGTGGCGGCCTTCCAAATTTCTGCAATCGGCACATTACGGAGCAAGGCTGTCGTGGCAGCTTTGCCCCTGGTGGAATGAGCCTTAGGCTTACCTCCTAAGGTCTTATTAGCTTTCTGGTAACATAGTTGTATGCAGGACACAATCCACCTAGAGATGGACTGCTTAGAGGTCGCAAGACCCGTCCTGACCGATCCATAATTGATAAACAATTGGTCTGACCTACGAATACCTTTGGACCTATCCAGGTAAAATTTCAACACCCTCCTAACATCCAGGGAATGTAAAGACCTTTCCGCTGGAGATGAAGGATTCTGAAAAAACGTAGGCAAAGTTATAGTTTGGTTGACATGAAAGTCAGAAATAACCTTGGGAAGAAATTTAGGGTGAGTACGCATAACAACCTTAGCAGCATGAAATACAGTATAAGGTTCATTACAACACAACGCCTGAATTTCACTCACCCTGCGGGCCGATGTAATGGCCACGAGGAACGCCGCCTTCCAGGACAGGTGCTGCAACGAAGCCTTATGAATGGGTTCAAAAGGCTCCTTCATCAAACTAGACAGCACCACATTCAATTCCCATGAAGGCGAAGGAAGCCTGACAGGAGGGAACACTTTCTTCAAGCCTTCCAAAAAGTCTTTGATCACAGGGATCTGAAAGAAGGAAGTCTGTGAAGGGCTTTTCCTGTAGGCAGTCAATGCAGCGAGATGAACCCTAATGGAATGAACATTAAGGCCAGACCGCGCCAAATGCAGAAGGTAGGTAAGGATGACATCTTCCTTGCACGTCGTAGGGTCAAAGTTCCTGGACACACACCAGATACAAAACCTCTTCCACTTGTAAGCGTAGGACGTCCGAGTGGAAGGTCTCTTAGACTCCTTCAGTATGTCCATGCAATCTTCTGGTAGATTCAAATGGCCATATTGCACTACCTCAGGAGCCATGCCGCCAAACTCAAAGACGAGAGGTTGGGGTGCACCATCTGCCCCCAAAACTTCGTTAGAAGGTCCGGCCTGCACGGCAACCGTATGTGTGGAAGGAGGGACCGGTGTAGAAGGTCCGTGAACCACCACTGTCTGGGCCATTCCGGGGCAATCAGGATCATTCGCGCCCTGGACCGGGACAGCTTGATGAGCACCGCCGGAATCAGTGGGATGGGCGGAAAAGCGTAAACAAAGCTGTTCGACCAGTTGATCCAGAGTGCATTCCCCAGCGTCCCTTGCTGGTAGTACCTGGAGGCGAAGTCTCAGCATTTGCTGTTTTCGGCGGTGGCGAACAGATCTACGTCTGGAGTCCCCCACCTTTCGAAGACTTCTCCTAGTACGTCGTCGTTTATGACCCATTCGTGATTTTCCTGAATCAGTCTGCTCAGTGCGTCCGCCTGAACATTCTGCACACCTGGCAGATGGGTAGCCGTTATCGTCAATCCTCTTGCCAGAAGCCAGTGCCAGATCGTCTGTGCCTCCCGAGACAGGGTGCGCGATCTCGACCCCCCCTGCTTGTTGAGGTAATACATCGTGGTCGTATTGTCCGTCTGTACAAGCAGAGAAGTGGTCCTGAAGGATGGATGAAAAGCCTTCAGCGCCAAGTGAACAGCTTTGAGTTCCAGGAAATTGATGTGATACGTGGACTCCGTCTGAGACCACGTGCCTTGAATCTGTGAGTCTCCCGAATGCGCTCCCCAGCCCTGGAGAGAAGCATCCGTCACGATCGTCTGAGTAGGAATATCCTTGTGGAAGGGAACCCCTCTGAGGAGATTCTCCGCTGAACACCACCACTTCAAAGACTGAAGAGCATGCAGAGACAGTCGTATCTTGTCGTCCCAAGATCCTCTCCTCTGGTCCCATTGGTCCTCCAAGCACTCCTGCAGAGGTCTCATGTGTAGTCGTGCATGAGGAGTGAGGAAGATACAAGAGGCCATCGACCCCAGAAGAGAAGACACCGTCCTCACTGTTGTAGATGGAGCGGTCATAAGAGCCTGAGCCTTCCGAAGGATTGATCTCCGTCGCTCCTCCGAAGGAGACACGCTTGCTGCCAGCGTATCGATGGTGGCTCCCAAGTATTGAATGCATTGGACCGGGACCGGGACAGACTTGGACATGTTGATGTGCAACCCCAACTTGTTCAAGAGAACGCACGTCTTCCTGAAGTCTGCTTGAGCTTCTGAGAAGGAGGAGGCCTTGATCAACCAATCGTCCAGGTACGGGTAGACAAACACCTTGTCCTTCCTTAGGTGTGCCGCTACCACTGCCATGCACTTCGAGAATGTCCTGGGTGCAGATTTCAGCCCGAAAGGCAGCACCGTGTATTGGTAATGGTTGATGCCGACCTGAAATCGCAGAAACTTCCTGTGCTTGTGTGCGATAGGCACCTGGAAGTACGCATCCTGTAGGTCTATGGCACAAAGCCAGTCCCCCTGTTGCAACTGAGGATAAATCTGATGCAACAACAGCATGCGAAACTTTTCTCAGCTAATCCATTTGTTTGCCTGCCGCAAGTCCAGAATGGGCCTGAACTCGTTCTTGTCCTTCTTGCGAACCAGAAAGAACCGGGAGTACAGACCTCTTCCTCTTTGAGACAGAGGTACGTCTTCTATCGCCCTTTTCCTTAACAGGATATCGGCCTCCGCCTGCAGCTCGCGCAGTTGATACAGCGAGCTGACCGGAGGGATCGCTGGAGGAGGACTGATAAATCGAAGACTGTATCCATTGCAAACAATATTCAGCACCCACTTGTCCTGAGTAATTTTTCTCCACTCTGCCAGAAAAAATTGAACGCTTCCCCCCACCGGAGCGGGTAACAGATGACGGGGAAGTAACCGCTCAGGGTCGAGACCCGGCCGGGCCCTTGTTCGCGGTAGAGGACTGCTGGCCACCTCTACCCCTCTGGCGTTTCTGGAAGGGTCTCCGGAACTGCTGCTGTTGTTGCTGCTGCTGTTGTCCCAAAGACTGACCTCTTCCTTTCCCCTGCAAGCCGAACCGCCGCTGGAACTGGCGGTAGGGTTTCTTGTCCTTTGGCTTTTCCAAGCCCACAGCCGTCAGGGTTTCCACCTCGGCCTTCATCCGGGCCATTTCGTCATCCGCGTGTTTACCGAAGAGCGTGTCTCCGGAAAACGGCAGATTGGCCACTCGCTGTTGCGCCTCAGGCTTGAGTGACGTAAGCCTGAGCCACGCATGGCGGCGCTGGTTGATGCCGTGGCAGTAGCCATGTGCGGCCAACAAGGAGATATCCGCCGCGGCACTGATTGCCTGGTTGGAAACCAGCATCCCCTCCTTCACGATCTCCATGAAGTCTTCCTTCCTGTCACGCTGCACAAGTTCCGCGAACTGCTCCATGGAATCCCACAGCGCACGGTCATAACGTCCCAATAATGCAGAGTCGCTGGAAGCCTTCATCGTGGTGGAGGAAGTCCCACATGCCTTCCTTCCCGCCGAATCAATACAGCGGCTCTCCTTATCCGAAGGCACGGTGGAGGACGGGGAGGTAGAATGTTGTTTCCTGGCCGCCGTCACTATCACTGAGTCGGGTACTGGGTCCATCCTCAAGAAGGCAGGATCCGAGTCCGGAGCCCTGTATTTCTTCAACAGTCTGGACGGGGCAGCTTTCACCACCGCAGGCGTAAGAAACAGCTCTTGTGCCGGTTCGACCAGTCCTGGCACCAGAGGCAACAGAGGGCGAGAGAGATGCTTCTTGTGCAAAGTTTCGAATATCACGGACGTCGTAGGTGTAGGAGCCGTCACCGTGATACCTAACTTCGCAGCCCCCCTCAGGAGGACTTCCTGAAATGTACCGATATCGTCGATCGGAGACACCCTAGTCTCCGGGAAATCGGACAGAGTAGGTGAATAGGAACAGGTCCTAGAAGTCGCACTGGACCTGGACCGATGCCTCCTATGGCGCCGTCTAGAACGGGTGGAGGACCTGTGTCTGCTCTTCGAGCGTTCTCTCCGTCTGGAGCGCGACCTCGATCTTTTGGGCCTCGGACGGTCAGCCGGAATCTCCGGGGTGGCCGCCTTGGGCCTACGCGGTTCCTTCGACTTAGGGGTCTTCTTGGGAGGGGTCGGCAGCCTGGGCAACGAGACCGACCTCGGCGGAACCGGTGGAGGCGTGTCCGGTGCAGGGGCCCCTGGCCCGAATGGAAGAGCCGGCAGCGGAGGCAACGGAGGAGGGGTAGCAGCCCTCGGACGTGGACCTCTAGGAAGCGGAGGAGGAGGTGTAACAGACTTCTTCGGAGTATAGACCTCCGAGTGCACCGATCCCTGTGACCCACCATCCTTCCCGGACTGAGGGGAGCCCCCCACAGCCCTAGGCCGCGCAGCACCATCCTTTGGCGCCGCCGAACGGTGATCCGACCTTGAACGCCGGTCCCTCGACGTCGAGCGTCCCTTCGGCGTCGGCCGTCTCCTCTGTCTCGGTGTCGAATGTCTGCCATGTCTCGACGTCGACCCGGACCATCTTGACGATGATCCTCTGTGCCTCGACGGCGATCTCTTGCGCCTCGACGGCAACCGCGACCGCCTCGACGTCCGTCTCGACGTCGATCTCCGCCGCCTCGGCGGCGACCTCTTCCTCCTCGACGGCGAGCGTTTACGCCTCGACGGTGACCGCTTCCGCCTCGACGGCGAGCGCTTCCACCTCGACTCTGGTCTCGACGACGAGGATCCCCTCGACGACGACGATGTCTTGTCCCTCGACGGCGATCGACGGTGTCGCCCTGACGGCGAGCGTCGACGCCGGACCCGTCGACGCCGAGAGCTCGACGTCGACGTCGAAGACACCGATGAAGACAATGTCCTTGGGGTCGACGGCGGCCTGTGCAGGCCCCTCGACGTCGACGGGCGGCATCCTCTCGACCCAGAGCCCTGGGGAGACGGGGAGCCGGCCTTGGACCTCCCTCTCAACGTCGTGGTGGGTGCCATTGACCCCGACGGAGAGTGGGTACGTGTGCTGGACTTCATGCCTCTGGGGAGCCCCCAGTGGCCTCAGCATGGGCAGATGAAGCCCCTCCAGACCCACCTTGCGCCTTCAATCTTCTTTCTTCCAGACCCTGAAGCCTGATCTTCAGTCTGTCTTTCAGGGTCCTGCCAGAGAAGCCTTGGAAGATCTCACATTCTTCAGGTATGTGGGAAGAGGGAAGGCAGAGGATACAGACCTCATCGGGGTCTGACTTGGCCTTCTTCCTGGAGCACTCCGGGCATTTGTCAAATAATGCAGGCATTATAGACAACAAAAGGGTGCAAAACAGCCAAGAAGAAGACACCAAAGTACTTTTAAAAGTACACAAAATCGAATTTAGTGAAAAAAACACCAACAAAACCCTTGAAAAGGGAGAGCTCAATGCTCCAGGGTCCTGCTTGCAGGAGCCGGAAAAAAGAACTGAAAGTAAGAGAGACCTGCAAGGCATTCTGGGATACTGTGAAGTTCTGGAAAGTTCTCTTAAAGGCACAGTATCCTATTCTGAGCCACATAATGGCAGCCTATGGGGCTTGTCTGTCCATGTTTTCCTCTCTATCTTCCAGAGGGATTTCTGCTTAAGGCAGGGGAAATCTGGACAGGCTTTGCTGTTTTTGTGGATTTTTGGTGGAATTTCTAGTTGAAGTACTGGACAGTGTAGCCTTTTATAGGCTGCATTATATGTCTTTAAATTCTCTCTTAAGTGTCTGTGCAGTTCTGCATTTTTTCGACACTTTAGAGATTATTTTTGATTGCTCCGGGGTCCACGCACATGGGCGGGACTATTCACTAGATTATGACTATACACAGAGATCCCCTACTACAGAAGTATATACTTCCTGACACAGAGGAATAGGAGTGAGGGAAGTAGTCACCGCTAATCCAACACCAAGTGGACCCCGTCGTGACCTCCCTCTATACCGCAGCCCTCCCTCTCCTGTGCCCCGTGAACCCCTGGACTTTTGCCCATCCCTTGGCAAGCCAACCCCCTCCTGGAGGGCGGCTGGGTGAGACGCGGTCCGGTTGGCCTCCCAGCTTGATGTCCTCGTCTGCGGCAACGCCTCTCAACTTAGCTTTTTCCTCTACGGCAGCTCCTCCGGTTTCATCAGGTATCCCGCTTCCGTCTTTGTTTACTATTCACACCACAAACTCTCCTCCTCCGTGGACTCAAGCTTCCGTCTTCGGCCAGAGGCCCGGCCCTCTTGTGTCGCCCACCTGCTCCTCCGATAGGCTGGCTTCTGGCAGCATCATGGGCCACGCCCCCAAGGATTCTTCCTGTTGTTTCCCCTTAAAGGGCTCCAGACCTGCCTGCATAGAGGGCGATATGAAGTCTGTAAATGTCCTGTCAGTGTCAAAGGGTAACAAGATCCTCAGCTCGTCATCGGATTTGTGACACACTCTTAGACCACCTCTGTTATTATACTTCCTATTACTCCTCTCGCCGGTAGGTACTATTTCCGGCTTTATACAGACTCTTTTCCCTGGTTGCTCTGAAGGAGGCTCTCCCCTTATTCTTATGACGAACGCCTCAACACCTGCTCCGCTCCATGCACTTTTCTTTTTCCTCTGTGCTACAAGTCTTTGGGATTGCATACTTCCACTCAAGGTGTTCATACTCTTCACGGGTCTTTCGTATTTTCTATTTAGGTACTCCCTTGGTCACTTTTTAGGCCTCCACTCTTCTATTACGTAAGTGATAAATAGACGAGAGTATTGAGGGCAAACCAAGCTCTGAAACCACTGGCGGATTACGTAGAGTGCATGTGCTCGTGCACGCGCTTGCCATTTGCTCCCCGAACCACCTGCCTCCGAGAGCTTCACTTCAAAGGGACCTGTGCCCCGCCCACACAATGCCGAGAGCCAGCGCTTCCCTCCCGCTTGTCCTCACTTTTCCTCCCCCCTAATTACATCCCTTACATCCCTGCTTCACAGTAGAAAGGAATGCGCATTTCCCGGCCGCTTTTAATTTCATTTCGCGGCCACTTTACTGTGTCCTTTGTTGTCTCTCTTTCTTTCAATCTGTGCCTCCTCATCTCAGCGTCTCCTTCACCCTTCCCCCACTCACCCTCTCTTCCCACCCTCGCCCTCTCTTCCCACCCTCACCCTATCTCTAATTTTACTTTTAACTTCTGTCTGACCCCTCGTCTCCTCTTCCCGTGCCCCTCGTGCATGTCTGCCTCGCCGCCCCTCTCTAGGCGCTCATGTCTCCCTCGACTCCTCCTTTCTACCATCCTCCCTCTTTCCCTCTGTTTCCCGTCATCTTTTCACGCACGCATCTCTCTAACCCCCCTCCCCTCATCTTCACAGATGTGTCTCCCCCTCCCATGTCTCTTTCTGTTGCCCTCTGTCTCACTCAGCCATTCTCTCATCCTTCCTGTTTTGCGTGCCCTCCATTTCGTTATGCCCCTCTTTCCCTTATGCCACCTCTCATCTCCGTTATGCCTGCACGTGAGTATACTGACAGAATCAACACGCGCCCTTGGATTCATGCACAGCGGGGATGGGTGCAATGCCAGCGTCTCCGCTACTGGCAAACGCTGCAGGCCGCATTCCAACGCTGTGTCCCTTAATCACCCGCCCCCTTTCCATGTCTCCATCACCCCATCCCCCTTTGTCTGTCTGTCTTTGCCCCACTTAAACCGTGTCTCTTCTTCCACCGTACACCTACTTTTTTGTCTCCTTTAATTTGTGTCCCCTCATCAGTCTCTCTCGCACTCTAGTCTCCTCATGCAACATACTAGGTTCTATGGTGATGCGAACTGACACCTGTGGGTAAAGTCCGCGCTATATAGAAATTCATTCAATAAAATAAAAATAAAAATGTCTCCCCTCCTCGCTTTCCATCTCTCCGCCCCTTTGTGGTCTGTCCGACCACTTTACTGTGTCCTTTGTTGTCTCTCTTTCTCTCTGACACTAATGATATCCCTCACCCAATCTGTGCCCCCTCATCTCAGCGTCTCCTTCGCCCTCCCCCCACTCACCCTCTCTTCCCACCCTCGCCCTCTCTTGCCACCTTCACCCTATCTCTAATTTTACTTTTAACTTCTCTCTGACCCCTCGTCTCCTCTTCCCGTGCCCCTCGTGCATGTCTGCCTCGCCGCCCCTCTCTAGGTGCTCATGTCTCCCTCGACTCCTCCTTTCTACCATCCTCCCTCTTTCCCTCTGTTTCCCGCCATCTTTTCACGCACGCATCTCTCTAACCCCCCTCCCCTCATCTTCACAGATGTGTCTCCCCCTCCCATGTCTCTTTCTGTTGCCCTCTGTCTCACTCAGCCATTCTCTCATCCTTTCTGTTTTGCGTGCCCTCCATTTCGTTATGCCCCTCTTTCCCTTATGCCACCTCTCATCTCCGTTATGCCTGCACGTGAGGATACTGACACCATCAACACGCGCCCTCTGCCTCTTTCCAGCTAGGATTCATGCACAGCGAGGATGGGTGCAATGCCAGCGTCTCCGCTACTGGCAAACGCTGCAGGCCGCATTCCAGTCCATTGTTTTTCACCCACTCTGTCACTCGACAGACACCAGCTGGAGCTGCCCCGTCCAGCCCCAGCGGGCAGGCCAGGGCTTCTCTGGATGGGAGACAAGCCACTGCAGACCGTTCCAGCCCATGACAAAGCTATTAATTTAAGCTATTTTCAAAACCAACACATAAATAAAATATTTGTCATTTACAAGACCAATAGCTCAAACTTTCCTAATGCGAGACCTATTGCATTGCAAATGCTTGTTACTTCTGGTTCCGTCTAACAATCGCCTCTCTTGGTCAAGTACCACCCCTCCCTGCCCATTTCTATGATTTGAATGTAGGCTCCTTAGCTTTCTCAACATTTTCTGTGGGTTCCTTCTAGTCTTTTTCTTTGATCTATACCTCTTAAATCTCCAATTGGGCCTCCTCTTTATTAGTAACATGTGGCACTTTGAGATGTATATCGTCTGAGGGTTTTCGGTCTGTATAGATTCGCCCTCAAAAGTACATGATGAAACATATACCTCCTGATCTTTCTTTTCTATTACGGTCGTACTATAGTAGGCATACAGTTATTAATTTGTTGTAGCTCCTCTGTGATCTGCTGTAGTTGAGTTTTATAAGTTTTCCCTTGCCCATTATTCTCAATTAGAGCTTCAAGTATTGCCTGAAGGGTCTTTTGCATGAAGAACATCGCCTCTAGTAAAGATGAGGTCGAGGTAGCAGTTATATCAAGTGCCAAGGATGACTGTGAGGTATCAGGGGAAATAGGGCCTTGCTGGAGAGTATGGGATCCCTCCCTCCCCTGCCTAATTGCTGCTTGTAGCAATGCTTCTTTATCTACTGCGGGGCTATCGAATCCACTACGGCAAAGGCGGTGCGATGACAATAACATAGGTTCAGTAATAACAACCCCCCTCCAAACCCCCTGTTCTGCCAGAGCTTGGTCCAAATCTGGTAGAAGAGAGTCATTTGTTACACTTGTTGCATTCCTTAGGCTCTCGTTGTGGTCTTTTTCTTGGCCAAAAAAGTCCCACTCACTTCTTCTGTGGGGAGTAACAATGTATCTTACCTACTAGATGTCGACCTTTCTTCTGGGCAATCAATGATAGCATTCTCTAGAGACATTTGCTGCTGGATATTTTTGTACTTTCGTAGTGTGACAACTTTCAGACCCTTTTTAACCCCGTGTGATTTCCCTTTTGGTTGCATTTCCCTTGCACCGTCTGGATCAACATAACCTGTGAAACACCCGGGTCCTTCATCTTTTGACCCAGCCACGGTTAACAGCTGATGTCTTTCTATCCTTCACGGCAGTTGCCCTTTGCCACTCCTCCTCCTCTGTGCTGTGCCGTTATCTCCGAGGGCCTAGATGTTTGATGGTCCAGGAAATTAATGTTTAATGGTTCGGGAATTTATGTACTGTATTTATTCCCCAACACGTGCAAGGTACCTTTTCTTCCACTTCTCCTTAGGAAGGCTAGTCAAATATATAAATAAGCTAACCGAGTCTGGGCTGAGCACCCCAGGTCACCCCATAAACAGACCTAGCTGGGCCATCTCCGCAGGGGCCTTGGCAATGCAACGGAGCACTATGCCCGCCTTACTGAGGCTCTCGCCTCACTTACAGGCCGAGCAGGAAGGCCAAGAGCAAGAACCCACAGTAGTGCCCCTAGTAAAACAATACTTCAGAACCAGACGGGGGAGCCCCCATGCTCAGGCAAATGGGCTCCTCATTCTTTGCCTGTATGTGCAGAAGAGAAAGGCGGGGGTTGTCATCGGCCAGCTGCGGATATGGCAGGGCGCCGCCCCCCTCCAACTCGCCTGCTATCCATGGTGAGGCACGCCCAGCCAAGTCATCATGACGCGGTGGGTGCGCCTCATCATTGATTGGCCCAAGGGGCTCCCAAGTGACCCGGAAGCGATTGGATCACGCCAGTTAGAACCAGCCTGACCAAACATGGGGTTTAAAAAGCTGGGAGCGCGGGAGGGGTTCTTTTGTTCCCGCGCTCCCAGGCCTGCCCTACCCAGCCTTCTAGGAGTCTGTAATCTTTTTCTTTCTTTTTGTTGTTGTTGCAGGTTTATTCGGCGGACAGCAGAAGAAGCGATTCGACGTACGGTGTGCGGACCGCGCTGGATTTGACGGTGGATGGTTTTCTTTTGTTTACCCTATACAGGTCCTGTTCAGGGGCGGCTGGTGACATTTGAAAGTGGTGGGGCGTAAACTAATTTGCATATTGCACCGCAGCGAGCGAGCACAGCGAGCGAGCGAGCCCGAACCACCTTGCATCCATCCATACATCATTCATGCATCCACCCACCCACCCATCCATCCATCCACCAATTCTGCATCCATCCTGCATCCATCATTCATTCATGCATCCACCCATCCATCCAGCATCCATCATTCATTCATGCATTCACCCATCCATCCATCCTGCATCCATCATTCATTCATGCATCCACCCATCCATCCATCCACCCATCCATCCTGCATCCATCATTCATTCATGCATCCACCCATCCATCCATCCACCCATCCATCCTGCATCCATCCATCCATCATTCATTCATGCATCCATCCATCCACCCATCCATCCACCCTTCCACCCATCCATCATCCATCCTGCATCCATTCATGTGTCCACCCATCCATCCATCCTGCATCCATCATTCATTCATGCACCCATCCATCCATCCATCCATCCTGCATCCATCATTCATTCATCCACCCATCCATCCATCCATCCATCCACCCATCCACCCATCCAGCATCCATCCATCATTCATGCATCCATCCATCCACCCATCCATCATCCATTCCTGCATCCATTCCTGCATCCATTCATGCATCCATCCATCCATCCATCCTGCATCATCATTCATTCATGCACCCATCCATCCACGCTGCATCCATCCTGCATCCATCATTCATTCATCCACCCATCCTGCATCCATCATTCATTCATGCATCCACCCATCCATTCATCCACCCATCATTCATCCATTCATGTGTCCACCCATCCTGCATCCATCATTCATGCACCCATCCATCCATCATTCATTCATGCACCCATCCATCCATCCACCCATCCATCCTGCATCCATCATTCATTCATCCACCCATCCATCCATCCACCCATCCAGCATCCATCATTCATTCATTCATGCATCCATCCACTCATCCATCCATCCATCCATCATCCATCCATTCCTGCATCCATTCCTGCATCCACCCATCCATCATTCATTCATGCACCCATCCATCCACCCTGCATCCATCCTGCATCCATCATTCATTCATCCACCCATCCTGCATCCATCCTGCATCCATCATTCATTCATGCATCCACCCATCCATTCATCCACCCATCATTCATCCTGCATCCATCCATCATTCATGTATTTTATGACCCTATAACTTGCACACAGCTTGTCAGTGTTTAATACCAGTCTCGAACCTTGTACTCCAGCACCAATGATACATGATTAATATTAATTGTTTTTAAAAACATGTATTTATTCGACACCAATTTCACACCTTAGTCGGAACATCATTTTTATTTGTTTTTTAAAATATCTATTTATTTAACACCAGTGTAAGTCATGTATACATTTTTATGGTTCGATAAGAGGCTCGAACCTGGTTTCCCATCACCAAAGTCGGCCGTGCTATCCGTCCGGGGTTATGTAACAGGGCTATGTAGTGACCAGCCAATCCTGCGCCAGGATTGGCTGGGGGGGCACCATGACTCCTCGCCCAGTCGCCCTGTGTAACCCCGGGGGCTGCGGCCCGCCCCCTGGTCCTCTCTCTAAGGGGGAATTCACAAGAAAACGATCTGCGCATGCGCTGGCATGTTTGTGCCCAAACATACACTTGCGCAGCTGCAGCAGCCCGATCCTTCCCCGCCCCCCCCCCCCCCCCCCCCTTTCGCACTGCGGGAAGGTCGGGTGTCTCCCGGTTTCCCGGCCGGCAGATAGCGCGATTTTTTAAAATAATTGTGTTTGGCTTCTAGTGACGACGTGGTGGGTCCATGGGGCTTAGTGGGGCTTCGCCCCTACGCCCCAATGGACGCACCGCGCCTGGCTGTTTGGGCGGCATATAGAATGACCGAGAGCCGACAGGGACGGGCGGCGAGAGCGGGAGAGGACGATTCCTTGTGCCTCGAGAACCGGTGAGGAGTCGGCTGCCAGCGGTGCTGCTCCAATTAAAGTAAGGGGCACACACATGCCTTTGAGGTATGGAGAGGGCGCAAGAGGGTCACCGCAGGTGGGGGGCAGGATTCGGTGTGTGAGCACACAGGCTCAGGAGACGTGCGGTGCAAGAAACAGCAATTTAAGTGTGCGCATTTCGTGGCAATCTTGCTCTGTGGCTCACATCGGCAGTACTCTGCCTCTCGAGCCCCGCAGAACAGGGTTCTAGTCCTGGGTCTGCTAGCAGGAACTTTATAAAATAACAAGCATTTACAATGCAATGGTTTTGCCTTTGTTAAAGTTAGAGCTATTGGCATTGCTCTTGACATTATTTTTATTTATGTTTTTTTAACATAAATAAATGGCATTGTCATTTACAATGCCACTAGCTTTATCTATCGCAAATGACACACACAAACACACACAGAGCCGCCCCACACACACCCCCACACAGAGCCCCGCACACACAGCCCCCCACACACACAGCCACACAGAGCCCCCCACACACACAGCCACACAGAGCCCTCCACACACACAGCCACACAAAGCTTCCTACACACACAGCCACACAGAGCCCTCCACACACACCAACACAGCACAAGCAGGCAACAGGGGCAGACGGAGGCACAAGCAGGCAACAGGGGCAGACGGAGGCACAAGCAGGCAACAGGGGCACACAGAGGCACAAGCAGGCAACAGGGGCACACAGAGGCACAAGCAGGCAACAGGGGCACACAGAGGCACAAGCAGGCAACAGGGGCACACAGAGGCACAAGCAGGCAACAGGGGCACACAGAGGCACAAGCAGGCAACAGGGGCACACAGAGGCACAAGCAGAGCACAAGCAGGCAATAGGGGCACACAGAGGCACAAGCAGGCAACAGGGGCACACAGAGGCACAAGCAGGCAACAGGGGCACAAGCAGGCAACAGGGGCACACAGAGGCACAAGCAGGCAACAGGGGCACACAGAGGTACAAGCAGGGGCACACAGAGGCACAAGCAGGCAACAGGGGCACACAGAGGCACAAGCAGGCAACAGGGGCACACAGAGGCACAAGCAGGCAACAGGGGCACACAGAGGCACAAGCAGGCAACAGGGGCACACAGAGGCACAAGCAGGCAACAGGGGCACACAGAGGCACAAGCAGACAACAGGGGCACACAGAGGCACAAGCAGACAACAGGGGCACACAGAGGCACAAGCAGACAACAGGGGCACAAGGAGGCACAAGCGGGCAACAGGGACACAAGCAGGCAACAGGGGCACGAAAACGGAGGCAGTTGCAATTTCATCCAGACTCAAACGTGTACAATTGTGAATTTTGCATTGAGTATATTATTCTAGGGCGGCCCTGGCCTGAATGGGAATACGATGAAGACTCAAACTGTAGGAGAGCCTGTGAGGAAAAAGGGCACGTTCCTACATATTCTGTGGGAATGTGACAGTATTCGTAAATACTGGACAAGTGTGTTGAGATGTATGACGGAGGTTATGGGTCAAGAACTGGGCTTGGATGCCAAGACGTTTTTGCTTAACATATGGGGGCAGACCGACTTAAAAGCTAAAAAAGACTATGGGTGACCCTGGGGTACATGGTAGCAAAGCGCAACATCGCTAGAATGTGATGGGCCCGTGAGGTCCCTGACTTACCTTCATGGAAACAAGACATGGATTGGTGTATGTTCAGAGAAAAAACACGTATGTTGCTGGAGGGTGTCCACGGAAATGGTCTGGTATGTGGTCTAAATGGAACAAGTATCAAGGAGACATCTGGGCCCCCTTCTCTCCCTGCCCCCCCCCCTCACTCCCGATGATCAAACGTTAGTGGAGTAAGATAACCTGCATCTAGAAGAAATTAACAATTAATTTGCTTTCTAACCTGGTATTATGTACAGTTATGTAAGTGTTGACATATACAGTATCCTGTACTTCTGTAATCATACTGTTTTTCTT
Source organism: Lissotriton vulgaris (assembly GCF_964263255.1). Classification (NCBI taxonomy): domain Eukaryota; kingdom Metazoa; phylum Chordata; class Amphibia; order Caudata; family Salamandridae; genus Lissotriton; species Lissotriton vulgaris. Next base: position 164,281,691 of record NC_141700.1, read on the forward strand.
GAATAAAAAGAGTTTTAAAAAAACAAAACAGTGGGAGGTAGATGTGGAAATACTGGAAGACGACGACTGGAGAGCTGCTCTGAGCTCCCCTAGGGAAATCGCCATCCCTATGAGGCTGAGATTGGTCTAACTTAAGATCCTACACCAAATTTACCTATCCGCAAAAGTCCTGGTAAAGATGGGAAAGCGGTCTGACTTCTATTGCCAACGCCGATGCACCCTAAAAGGGGACCTTTTTTCACACAATATGGGACTGCTCAATCATTCAAAAGTACTGGGACGCAGTCACAACTCAGATGGAGGATGTAGGAGGTAAGAGGCGGAACCCCACCACAAACCTATGCCTTTTAAATATTTGGGAGGTAACGGATTTAACCCCAACTGAACAATCATGGGTCTCACTGGGGCGGGCCCTGGTGAAGGCAAAATAGCACAAAAATTGGGTGTTGGGGACCCATCAGTATTGAAGGGGTGGGTGGGAGATATGGATAGAGCCATGATCGCGGTGAGGACGTGTTTTAAAATACAGGGTGCCCTAAAAAATGGGATTGAAAATGGACTGCATGGAACATACACAAAGGCGAGATATGCCTGTACCCCACAATTGAACGAGTAGACCCGACTTATTAAGGGATGAGGGTTAGTGAAGTACCAATTGTGAAAATTCACCGTACCATTTGGCTGAACAAAATGTAACTGTATTGTGCTTAATTATGGTCAATTACTCAAATGTATTACTGTGCCTGGGTTACTTTGTTTTATTTTAATAAAAAAGAGTTATAAAAAAAAACAAATCTTGACTGTTGCGAAATAATCAATTTGTGGGAACAATTCCGGTGTAACCTCAAGAACAGACCACATAGTAAGTAGACTATCTCTTAGTGCTCAGAGATGAACGCATTGTTTTCTCTCCTCCGGTTTCCCGGACTATATCACATGCAAGTAGGGTGCCTGCAAAGAATGTTCACAGATACATAAAGATAACCTCACCCTAAATTTCGAGAGGGCTCATCTGTTACCACTAAATTCAGTGGGGGTCCGATTAAAATGGGAAAGCCATCCTTAGTTGAAGAGGATGTCGCACACACATAGTAGTGTCATGCTTCATCATCACCACCCCGGTAACATTGTACTACCAGGGCGGACTCAACCTCTGCGAAGACTTGGTGGTAGGAGGGAGTTCTTTCATAAAGCTTACTGGGAAGAGCGGGATCCAGATAATCTAAAAATACCTCAAAGTTCTTCGGTTATCACCTTTAGGGGAGTGATTCATCTGCCTTCCGCGTGTTTGATTTTGAGGTTAAGAAACTTATTTTTTTTATTTGCATTTATCAACATCACACATACATGTTTCACATCAGGATCAAGTTACATTCACAGAAGCGGTATTCCCGCCATGCGACCAGTGGTGACGTTACATCACAAAAGTATCAGCAACAGTCCTAGGTCCTGTGTTTACAAACAATAAAAACAACAGCATGTAGCAGGTCATGTGGTGATTTCAACTCATTCATTATCATCTCAATCGTTTGTATAAGTCCTTTCCAATATGGATACGTACTATTCTTACTTGGGCCTGGCAATGTAACGGAAATACCAGTTGAGACTGCTGTAGAGCCACGCGGGAATAGCAGGGTATGCAAGAGGGAGGCGTTGACAGGAGAAGACTGGGGTATCGGTGGCATGAAGGGATGGAGCGGGGGTAGAGTAAGAATGAGAGAAGGGAGGACGGGCACACAAAGAGCAGGGGATGGGAGGTCACAACATTCCAAACCCACAAGGGCTGCATGTATCTGTAATCGTAAACTCTGGTGTTAGCCACCCAACTCCTCTCTTTTAGTTTGCAACTCAATTATCAGCACCTTCAGTCCACTGTTGCGGGGTATTTGTGCTGTATGCGAGCTTCTTCCCGCCCAAATGCCAGCCCCCACTCGAGCGTCGCTACGCACCAGGGGATTTTGCCTGGCAACGTCTGCGCTTTCCAATACATGACTATAAATGTGTGAGCTATCAGCAGTGCCAAATTAATGACTGTTTTTGCAGCTTTTGCAAATTTTCACGCCGAGGAATCCAGGGTAGAGAAATCTAGGCTGAAAACGTTTTCTTGGCACCTTATCGGGTCGCGCGCTCAGCCTGTCTGCTGTGACATGGCAATTTCATGGGGCCGGGGTGGGCAGACCGTGAAGGGGGAGGTGGGTGGGTGTCTGTGGGAGCGCACCCGGCCGCTTCTCTTCAGCACTCCACAGACGCAACATGTTCCCCAAGTGCAATGCCGTGACAAATATAGTTTCTGATGTAGCACTTCATTCTGCACCGTTTACAAGCACTTAATATTACTGTATCAAATAATGCTTAATTTACCAACCCATGAAGGATGGAAGAATGAGTTAACCTTGTCTGAAGTCGAGCACGTGACTTCCAGACCTCTCCAGCAAGCGTTAATTTACTGACGCCGCCGGGCCCGTCATATTACACAGTACAGACTACTTTTATTCCTCATAATGGACGCCGCCTCCCACCCCTGCCACTGTGTTGCCCCCGCTGTCCACAGCGCACAAGCAGCGAAAAGGAAGCGGTGATTGACTCACTCCCGGCTGCTCTTGCCACACCGACCTGCGGGGGACGAGGAGGGGCAGAAAAGGAAATACCTTCTCCGCATTAGCAGCTCACTCCCCCGCCCTCGCAGCCAGCGTGGAAAACAGACCCACTCCCACCCCGAGCGGCGCAATGATGAAAGGCGGAGCACTCCTGCGCCCCCACAGTACAGACTACTTTTATTCCTCATAATGGACGCCGCCTCCCACCCCTGCCACTGTGTTGCCCCCGCTGTCCACAGCGCACAAGCAGCGAAAAGGAAGCGGTGATTGACTCACTCCCGGCTGCTCTTGCCACACCGACCGGCGGGGGACGAGGAGGGGCAGAAAAGGAAATACCTTCTCCGCATTAGCAGCTCACTCCCCCGCCCTCGCAGCCAGCGTGGAAAACAGACCCACTCCCACCCCGAGCGGCGCAATGATGAAAGGCGGAGCACTCCTGCGCCCCGCAGCCCCCACCTGAGCTCACCTTCCGCTGCTGCTTCTTCCAGGCGGGGTCCAGCAGGAGGTCCCGGTCCCAGTCGTCCTCCGGGTGCATGTAGTCGTTGGTCTGCATGTCGTAGTGGTCCATGCTTGCTTCCGCTCCCTGAGCCCCGGCCTGGAGTGCTGCTTCGTGCGGTCTCAGCCTCCCCCTTCAGCCGCTGCTGCCGCCCCCACAGTGTAACTCACGAGGCAGCCCGAGCTACACTGTGCGGCTGGGTGCAGGCTGCTCCCTCTGCGGGGGCTCAACCTAACCTCGGGGCACGCCCCCTCCCACCCACCGGGCGCAGGCAGCCAGCAGCGGAGTTCGGAAAAGTTCCGTTTCGAATGCCGCTGCCCCGTCATTGGTGCCCGTCCCTGTCAGTCAGGTCTCCCTGCAGCTCTGAGACTAGGTTGAGTGCCCGGTGACCAGATTTTAGGAAGCAAAACAGCCGGGATCTCGAGGCACCTCTAGCAGAGCACCATAGTGCTTGCCGTCTTCCTCTCCTTCTTCCCCGGGCTGCGGGGGGCGGGCACTTCCGGCCGGCCGCGCTAGGATTGGCCGGCCGGCCAGTCACGGGGCGGGAAACGGGAAGAAGAGACGCAGTAGTGCCGGCAACGCCGGACCAGACACGGGGGCGTTCCCGGCGTCCCGTGACGTCGGCAAAAGCCAAAGAATGTCGGGAACGCCCCCGTGTCTGGTCCGGCATTGACGGACAGGCCCCTCGTCCAATGGCAAGGCTCCGTTTACGGAGCCAGCCAATCAAGGACGAGGGCCGAACCAAGCCACACTATGCAACTCAACAGGATTTCGCCTGCGCCGAAAAGATGCGCAGAGCGCATCTTCGGCGAGGCAAAACCTAAAAACGGTTGGTTCATTAAGGGCAATAAGCAGGAGGTCGAATTTAAACACGCAAGACTTGCATTTTTGGGGATTCTGGGCAAATCAATGCAACAGCCCAGGACTACAATAACCTCTGTGTGCAAGGAGGGGAAATAACTGGGGAGAGCTGGGGCAGAATCTCGGCAACAACGCTGGCATATTGTGATTATGGGCAAATCATTACTTCTTCCCCAGTGCCAGGGGGCATTTAAGTGGGGTTTAAAACAAGATCATATAGCAGGGTAATTGTGTGTGGCACTTAGGAATTAATTCGGTGAATACCGCAACTGTAGGATTTGAACCCAAGTTCTATTGTTTGTGTGTCCATAACATACGCTAACCTTGTTTTTCATCGTAGGAGTACATAGAGGGTGCTCTGCATAATGGACCATCAAGGGGCGAGGCAGTGGACATCGCTCTAAGGGAACACAGACAGGCCTGCACTTCACTGCTTCTGAGGGCCGACAGGCTAGAGTTCGCTCGCCCAACACCCAGGCTAGCTGGTGTGGCACGGTCCCAGTTGTGTGGTGCTTACGGCCAGTTTGTGTACCCCCAACGTGCGCAGGTAAGGACCTGGACAGGTCCCCTTTTAGGTTACAAATAACATTGTGCTTGCAGTGTTATTGCTGTTCAGGGTGTAAGTTACCTTGCAAGTCTTGGCTTAGGAAATATGGCTAGTAAACATGGTGCAAAGCATTCCCGCACGGAACATATGTTGGAATCAATGATGCGTAGGATGGCGACAATGATTAGGAGATGGGGAAAGGTAGAGCATATGGGGCATTGCTTGGCGGAGCTCAGGCAGAAGGTAGATGGCCAGAATGGCCCAGCAGGCAGGCCCAAGAGAACAATAGTGCCCCCCAAAACCCAGAGGGGAATTGGACCCACTCCCCAAGTGGGCTAAAGCCAGGAAGGGGAAGAATCAAGATCCCACACCAAGGCAGCCTTTGGGGGAGAGTCCTTCAGGAGAGGGTCCCTCAGGAATTCCAGTGACCCCAGTGAGCCCTATACCTATACCTGAGATACCGGCAAGTGTCCCATTGATCCCTACGCCTTCCCCGCCTGTGCCTACACCAAGTTCGGTGCCTCCAATATCAATCCCAGTGGTCCCAATGATAACCCCCGCGGTGCTCACACCTAGCCCCACACCATTCCCGGGGTTCCTGTCCTAAATCCAGCGGCCCCCACCCCGGTATTTGCACCAGCAGAGGTTAGTCAGGTACCGCCGGAATTAGGGGCTCAGATAGCGGCAGTTCTCCCTTGCTTAGGAAAGGGGGGAATGTTACTGTCTTCAGTGGGCGCAAAGGAGGTAGGGGAAGACACATTAGCGGAGGCACAGAGGATGGTGGAAAAGATTATGGCTGCCCCAAGCGGGGTGTTAGGCCCAGGGCCAAGTACTCTCAGTCTACCCCAATCAGCGCAACAAGAGAGCAGCACTGGATAAGACAAGATTTCGGAGCAAGCAGGAGCTGGGGCAATAGGTAAGGAGGTGGCATTGCCATTGCTGGGCGCAGGTGTACTACCCTCTAGGAGGGAGCATTTTGCTAGGCATGTAACACGGGAAGTGAAGGAATTGATATGGTCTGGTGCTTATGTCAATGTGTTCTCTTTACTTGTGGATAACAGGGAAATGGAGTATGCCAGGAAGCAAAAAGATTGGATGCTTCCCAGTGAATGGCGCATTGAAATGTTGAAATTCAGGGTGGAGGAGATCCTGAACAACTGGATCAGGGCTTTCTCAATATTTATGGCCATAATAGCTGAACGTTCGCCTAATCTGCAAGCAGAAATGGCGTGTTACTAGAGCAGGGTTACTATGACTCATGATAAATATGGGGGTGTAGGTTGGAAAGACTATGACATGAATTTCAGGAAGGCTAAGGAATTTGACCCATCACTTACCTGGGAGCGGGTTGACTCAATCTTGTGGTTTGATCAGTTTGGCCCAGGACAGCCCGGGCAATGCAGTGCAAAACTGGAACAAGGGTCACACTTCCCAAGCACCTCAGCCCTTTCGGGCACCACACACCGGGGGGGCGGCTCCGGGTTCGAAAAGGAGTATGCTGGGACTTTAATAGACGGGCATGCACCATGGCCCAAGGCACTTGTAAATTCAGACACGCAAGCTCCATATGGAATCACCCCTCTCACCCGGAATCAAGATGCCTCAAGAAAGGGACCTCATCCCCAGGAAATAGAGGGAAGAAGAAACAGGAATAAGGAAAAGGTACGAATGGTAACACACTCACCCATTGACGCTATGGATATGACCCCGTGGTTAAACAGGTACCCAGACGATGCCACGGCTAGGATGTTACAAGAAGGTTTTTTGTATAGCTTTAGGATTCTGGCAGTTGACTACACTGGGACACCGAAATGTAGAAATCAGCTGTCAGTTAGGTCCAACAGAGGGTAGCGGCAGTAAAAATTGCAAAAGAACTGCGCCTGGGTAGAATAGCGGGTCCTTTTGATCACATCCCTCTGCCCGACTTTGTCTGCTCGCCCCTGGGGGTGGTCCCAAAGAAAGAGGAAGGGGAGTACAGGTTGATTCATAACCTGTCAGCCCCTAAAGGCAATTCATTAAATTACGCCATCAATGAAGAAATCTGTAACGTGAAGTATGCCTCTTTTGACCAGGCAGTTGATATGCTAAGGGTCCTGGGACCAGGGGCCTTGGTAGCCAAATCAGATGTTGAATCCGCCTTTCGGCTGATGCCTGTCCATCCTTTAGATCACCACCTTTTAGGCTTTTCATTTCAGGGCAAATTCTACATGGATATGTGCATGCCCATGGGTTGTTCTGTTTCCTGCACTTACTTTGAAAAATTCAGTTCATTGTTTTGAGACAGGCAACGGGGCACCAATATGTCATGCATTATCTGGATGACTTTCTCTTTCTGGGGTCGACGGACTGCTAGGAATGCGCTTGGGGATTGCAGGAATATTGCGTGCTCATGCGTTCATTTGGGGTCCCTCTGGCGCCAGGAAAGACCGTGGGTCCAGCAACCACAATAGAATTTTAAGGCATTGAGTTGGACTCTGTACAGGGATGTTTTAGGTTACCTAAAGAAAAAATATTGAAATTTAGAGCAGCACTCCAGCAATGTTTGGCAAAAGATAAAGTAAACTTACATCAGCTACAACAGACAGTGGGCCAGTTGAACTTTGCGCTAAGGGTAATACCTATGGCTCAACCATTCTCCCGTTCCATCTCACAGGCCATGACAGGCCTGCAGGAGAAACACCATCACACAAGACTTTCGTCTGAGGTTCGCCAGGACATGCGGATTTGGATCGCATTTCTGGAGGGTTTCAATGGCAGGGTAGTGTGGCCCAGTCCCCCCACTACTTCTGCAGAGTTAGGTTTATGGACTGACGCTGCGGGCAGTGTGGGATTTAGTGCCATACTCGGGAATGAATGGGTGGCTCAGCATTGGCCGGCTTGGTGGGGTGAGAGTGGTCTGACAGCCAATATAGGTTTCCTGGAACTCTTTCCCATCTGGGTTGCACTGACTGTTTGGCCTCATCATTTGCGTAACCAATCTGTGATTTTCTGGTCAGACAACATGACAGTGGTGGAATGCATCAATCAACAGGCTGCCTGGTGTAAAATGATCCTCCGCCTGTTGAAAGAGATAGTGCTGTTGTGTACGAAGCTGAACATACAGTTTAAGGCTAAACATGTTCCGGGGGTGCTAAATAATGCAGCTGACGCACTCTCTCGTTTCAAGATGCAGGTATTCAGGGAACACCTAACATCTGCAGAGGCGACGCCAACACACTTCCCGAAGCACTCTGGAAGATTGGTGCCCCCAGCTACAGAACCTCGTGGCAGCTAGCCTAGCGCCCATGACCAGGAAGGCTTACGAAGGGGCGTTTTGGACTTACTGCACTTTTTTGGGGCAATATTGGGCGGATAGCTAGCATAAGTCAGTGAAATTCCGCCAGTATTTGGACATTCTGAATAAAGAAGGGCGTTCTGTGGCAACAGCCAGGTGGCATGTGGCAGCAGTTTCTTTCTTTGCGCAGATCAGGGACACCAGGGACCCCACAAATTGCTTCTTTGTGTGGAAGGCTCTTAAGGGGTGGGGGCGCCTCCCGGGGGGCCGCCCCAGACACAAGACACCCGATTGGTTTAAAGCGGCTGGCATCACTGTTAACTGCCCTGGGTGGCATTTGCCGTTCAACAGGAGAGGCATTACTCTTTAGAGCTGCCTTTGCACTAGCTTTCTATGGGGTATTTAGAGTGGAGGAACTGGTGGCACGCAACAAACAGGATGTGGTAGGTGGGCTCCAGCTGGAGCATGCAAGGATACTGGGCGACACACTGCTAATAACCATTAGAAAATCTAAAACTGATCAAGAAGCCTGTGGTGAAGGGTTGGTACTTCATCGGGCGCAAGGCAACCCATGCTGCCCAGTGATGCACCTAGAAGCCTTCCTCTGACAAAGGAATAGTGCAATGGGGGGGGACACTATTAATGCATGCTGACGGTACCCCGCTTACCAAGTTCCAATTTAAAAGGGTATTGGCCATGGCGATTGACAGGACTGGTTTGGATCCAAAAGACTTTGGGACACATTCATTCCGAATAGGGGCTGCCACAGAGGCAACAGCTAGAGGGTTGCACAGCAACAGTGTGAAGAGAATTGGAAGATGGTCTTCTAATTGTTACAAGCGCTATTCGCTTCTGAGCTGAGTGGTCGCTCCCCTGTGGCTTGGTATCGTTGTGCAGCGCATTGCACTGGAATCTGATTAATATCTATTGCCTGCTGTGTGCTTTGATTGCCGCTTTGCTTATTAGCATTCTTAAATTGCCAGCGTGACTTTGTTGCTGAACTTGCGTTTTGATTGCCGCTTTGCTTATTAGCATTTTTAGGTTTAAAGTATTTTTATTGAAGCAGGGTGGGGCAGGACACAATAGGGCAAGGAACAAATAAACCACAAGAGCCGCACAATCAGTGCGCATTATACAGCAAGTACAACAGTACAGTTACAACTTTGCAAGAGGCTTCATCCGACTCGGGAGCACAGCTTTCGCACCTGTGGTCACATACAAAGAACTAAGGGAGGGGGGGAAGGGGGAGGGAAGGAAGGACGGGATAGGGGAGAGGAAGAGAAAATCAGAAGGGGGGGACAAAGAAAAAGTAAAGGAAAAAAATAAAAAGGGGGGGAAAGAGGGAAGGTGAAAAGGGGGAAAAGAAGAAAAAATGGGGGGGGGGTGAAGGGTGGGGAAGCATCCCCGCTCCAAAACCTACCCAACCAAACAGAACCCCCAACTACCATATCCCAACCCACCCCCTGTACTGTGCCATTATCTACAGCCTCCTCTTCATTCAACTCTCCAATAATCCCCGCTATGCAGTATCGACCCCGCCCGTTCAGACAGGTGTCGTTATAAAGAGAAGGGGTCCCTGACAGAAACACAGATTGTCACATATACTTAGAACATCTGATGAATTCAAAATACAAAATTAATGAATGCAAAAAAAAAGGGTTTATTCAGATTTGCATGAATACCTATTACTGGTTGAAATTCATATTATACTCAATTTAACACATTTCAAATGGATATTAAATACACGTGCCCACATACACAACGGGGAGGGGGGGGGGGGAAAAGTGAAGGAAATGTGAAGGGTAGGGTCAAAGGGTATTACAATTCATTCTGTGACAAGTTTAAATCACAATTTCGGAAAGCGAGTAAACGTGGTCCCTATAACCAAAGGGCCACAGTCTGAGGCTCTAATAAAGAGTCCAAAAATTTCCACACCGAACCAAAACTCCGCTTCAGCCGATAGGGTCTTGTTGGGGTAGGAGATTGGTCGTAGTTATATTGTCTTGTCGACGTTTCGACCCGAACTGTGTGTAGGGAAATTGTCCTTACGGGGCGGGTCTTCTTCAGGACAGAAGGGTTGTGGGTGGGCCACCTCCTGGGGGGTAGTTACAAAGAAAACTATTAGTACACACCCATCCTGTTCATTATTACAAGGAGGGCGGGAAGTTGGGGGGCAGAGATACATTTAAAAGAACGTGCTGTCAAGCGTCTTAATCACACACTTAATTATTTTAAGCAAAAAAGACTTATGAGCTACAGAAGACTAAATTTTGCAATATTCTGAGTGTGAAGAATCTTTTCTTCAAAGATTTAGTTTAAAAAGAGGGGGGGGGAAGAATCAAAAGAAAAGGTCAATTTGGCTCATCCTCCTGTGGAGATTCTATGGTGATTATCCACACAGAAAACACATTTCCATAAAGCTCATACCTAGAAGTAATGCGGTCCCTCAAAATTTCTGATAAGTTGATAAAGGTTCGTCTTGATGGTTCATCCCGACACCTTAAATTTCATAGAGAAAGCAATATTATCAGACCCGGAATATGTACAGTCATCCAATGGTCAGATTGGTAGAGTTACATGACTAGGCTTACCACTATGCTGTAAGCACCAATATTCATTATTTGAAACTCTTCCATGGGTTGGTTTGAAAACGACCAAGTAAATGGGCGCTGGGGATCAAAAAGGAAAAAAGTTTTGAACAAAAGAGTCCCATCATTCAGAGGTTAAGGACGTACCAAAAGGAAGGGGAGCTTACCCCTAGTATGCAGTCATCCTGCAGACCGACTGGAATCGGTTATTTTATAGATTTCTTAAAAAAACCTTTTGCGCTGTTTCCTAGTTTGTAGCAAATTCGTATTTTACCTATGTAAGGGAAACAAGGAATTAGAGGGACCTAAAATCGCTATTCTCATTAATGTACCCGTAGGTTAAATCACTAGGTAAGAATACCGCTCATATATAATGTGGCGGTAGGCTAGTCGGATAAAATCAGTAAAGAACTCACCACCATTCCTCTGTAATTTTACCAGGGAGCGCGTCAGTCTGATTCGAGCGTCTACAGATGTTATTAAAAAAAGGGGGGGGGGGGAATGGAAAAAATAAAAAATAAATATCTAAACATTAGTTGTTGGAGACACTTAGGTAGGAACATGGGGCTAAATACCATCGAACGTTTTACCTGCAGTAGGAGGACACAGGAGTATGTCAGTCTGACTCGAGCGCCTGGGAATGAAAAGAAAAACGCGTTTTCCTAACCATTGGGTTACTGAATACATTCAAGCTCATTAGTTAAATCCGGAGGCAATTCGTCAAGTTACCTTAAATGAGTCCCGTGAAAGGACGAGGGAAATCCTTGGGGAAATGCGTGCAACTCCCAGCGTTGTTGCCGCGTTCACTCCATACTAAGCGATGTGGGGCGCCTAAGGGTACAAAGAGCTATTCTCAGGATAGGATTTAGGAAAGACTTGAAATATTGAGCACAGTCTGGTGGCATTAGGTCTTTTTACCTGACAGGGAATACAGCAAACGGGTCGGAGGAGATCCGTGTGTACACGAGTGCAGCTCAATGCAGTGTCACCCGGTTTACTTCCTGCTCGATACTACGGGGGCGGAGCTCCAGTCGAGTTTACCATGGAGGTCGAAAAAAGACTATCCATTAGAATATACTGCAAGTCGGCACGAATTGATTTCTATGTAAATTCAGGGCATGCACAGGGGAGAGACCCCGGTCGAGCATTTTGGCAATAGGCATTGTTTAAATGCATTCAAACAAAAACATATACTTATGGATACACAATTGCGGCATAAAATCAAAGAAGGACTAACCCATTGCGATCAATATAGACTCATGATTTGTAAAGTATGCACATCACATTGGTGTTCATGAAAACACTCTGGTACACAGGATAATTATGCACACCACATTAATATTCATGAAAACATTTTGGTACACAGGATAATTATTCAGACATCCAGGAAACGTACAATTTACTTATTTATAAAGCATCAGATCAAGTTTAGATTTGGATAAACAGTATAAATCCTGCAAAGCTCCGTGATCTCATGGGACTGGAGTGCACCACTCTCGTAGGATGGTGTAGACTCCTTTACCATGGCATATTGATAATTTTAAGCACATAACCTGTGGTATATTGACCTACCACTTGGACAATTTTCTAAACGAGACTGGTTTGACAGATGGGTTAGACTTCCACAGTATACCAGCTAATCAAGTCTAAGCATGGGCGGTGTATTGGTTCAGTGAACTGAGGGGCAAGTGTCATATACGATCACAGACAGGTGGGTCCGGTGGCGGCGTCAGCCTCAACAACCTAAGGTATCTGGGGCAGGTGATCTCCCGAAACTCGGAACATAACAGGCTATGAAAGGGCGCCCACAGTTCTTCAAAGGTATCAGTATCTCCCAGGGCCACTAAGGACATCTTCTCCATTCCTAGGACATGCCATAATCTATGCAGCCAGCCAACTACAGAGGGAAGTGTGGTAGTGCGCCAGTGTACGAGAATATTCTGCACCGCTGACCCCAGAGCAATCGCGATCTGTCTACCCCTCTTAGACCTAAGGGGATACATCAACCCATTTGGTAACCCTAGCAGAACATAGGCAGGGAATCTCGGCAATTCTATCCCAAAGCATTTGTCCACCTCACCCAGGACCTCTTCCCAATAAGGAGCCAGTAGGGGGCATTCCCACAGGATGTGTGTTAGTGTACCAGTGTTGCCACAGTTGCGCCAGCACGTCCCTGGTATTGCCCTGTCCATCTCGTGCAGTTTCTCCGGAGTGCGGTACCAGTAGGTCGAGATTTTAGTGAAGGTCTCCGTAAGACCCGTGTGATAGGCCGAGTGACGCGCGCGGAAGGAGATATGTTCCCATTCCTTGTGACTCAACACCCGCCCGAGCTCCCTGTCCCACCGTTCCCGACCGGGGTTGTGAATATGAAAGGAGGGGGTCTGCAGCATTTTATACAGGTCCGAGATCAGTTTAGCGTCCGACGTGCGAGTGATTAACCAGCGCTCAACGCCGTGATTTCCCGGTGTGCCGCATCGCGCACCTGGGGTTGTAATGCCCAATGACGCGCCTGCATGTATCGCATGCGCTCCGCTTCTGGGAGGCCATAATCCCGCCTCAAGTCCTGGAAGGGGACAACTCCCTCAGGGCTGTACAAGTGATACAAAGTGCAGCAGCGGGCCACCCGCCAGCACTCAAAAGCACCCTGCTCCATCCCGGGGCCGAAGTCCGGGTTGCCAATGAGCGGCGTAAAGGGAGAGGGGAAAGTAGTAAGCTCGTACCTGGCAGCCACCGAGTCCCACGTCCGGAGCGGGACACGCGTCACCAGAGACGCATAGAGGTTAGGAGGACGATGGGCCCGCTTCAAGAATGGTATTTCCTGTAGCGTCCTACCCGCCACTGCCTGATCCTGGAACAGCCAGTGCTTGTCAGACTCCCACCGGCTCCATTCCACCAGATAGCGGAGTTGGGCAGCCTGGAAATATTTCCGCAAGTCCGGTATCCCCAGCCCCCCAGATTCGGGCGTCAGCATAGCGATACTCCTCTTGATCCTCGGCCTGCGGCCCTGCCATACGAACCGTGCGATGGCAGTCTGTGTCTCTGCAAGCCACCCCGCGGGGGGCTGGAGCGGCAACGCTCTGAAAAGGTAAAGCACCTGAGGCAGGAGGGTCATCTTCACCGCGGCCACCCTACCCAGTAGCGACAACGTACCCTTATCCCACCGGCCTAATTCCTCCCTGATTTTCGTGCCCAAAGCCGCATAATTGGCCGTGACCATCTCCGGGAGGGAGGGCGCCAACAGGATCCCCAAGTACGGGATCCGGTCCCTGGACCAGCTCAGAGGGTAAAGCCTCTGTAATTCCGCTCTAGTGGCGTTAGTAAGCGAGATGTCAAGGGCAGCCGACTTCCCCAGGTTCACCTTGAAGCCCGCCACGGCAGCGAATAAGTCCAGTTCCTCTACGCAAGCCGGCAGCGACCGCCGCGGGTCATCTAGCGTCAGAATGACATCATCCGCGTACAGGCTGATCGCATGATGGAATTCGCCCATCTTGACACCGACAATATCGGGGTTCTGCCTAACCCTCTGGGCAAATGGCTCCATGTACAGGGCAAAGAGCAAAGGGGATAGTGGGCACCCCTGTCGCGTACCCCGTTCAATGGGGAAGGGTCGAGAGCTGCCCCCGTTCACTCGGACCACTGCAGATGGGAACCGGTAACAGTTGAAGATCAGATGACGGAACTTCTCCCCAATCCCGAATTTTCCCAGGACCTTCTCTAAGTAGGGCCAGTGCACCCTATCGAAAGCCTTCTCCGCGTCTATGGACAGGAGCATCCTCTCCCCAGGGATCCTGGAAGCCTTCTCAAGGATGTGGGTCACCCTCTTTGTGTGGTCTACTGTTTGCCTACCAGGCACAAAGCCCGCCTGGTCCGAATCAACCATGCCCGGTAGGTGCAACGCCAGGCGTGCAGCTAATATACTGGTGAACACCTTCAAATCTGTGTTCAGCAGCGAGATAGGACGGTAGGACCCACAGGCGGTCCTGTCCTTGCCCGGCTTCGGGATCACGGAAACCGTGGCCTGGAGAAATTCGGAGGGGATGGCACCCGGCTCCGCAAAGGAGTTGAAAAGGCGGGTCAGTAGAGGCGCCAGCTCCTGACAGAAGGTTCTGTAAAACAAAGGGATAAAGCCATCCGGACCTGGGGCCTTGCCCAGTTTGAGCCGAGAGATCGCCGTGATCACCTCCTCGACACGGATATCGCGCTCCAGATACTGAGCCTGATCCAGTGTCAACGACGGGAGCGGTACTGAATCCAGATAGTCCTCCTCAGCCTGGGCCGAGGGGGCATCCCCGGTGTAGAGGTCAGCATAAAAGCTGCGAAAGACGTCTGCTATCTGCTCGTCAGCCGTGACCATACCTCCGGTTGGGTCAACTAGTTCCTTCACTCGGTGCTGCTGGTGTTGCACCCGGAGTTTGTTGGCCAAGAGCCGCCCGCACCGGTCGCCCCCCTGTGTAATATTTGTGTTTCAGGCGGAGCATCGCATACTCCGCCCGGTCCGTATCAAGGGCTGCCAAGAGTTTCCGTGCCGCCTTCAACTGCCTCCAAACCCGGGGTGCCCCTGTCCTGTGATGAACCTGTTCCAGCTCCCTCACCCGCTGGGTGAGCTCATCCCTCTTGAGCTGTCGGTCCCTATTCTCGGCCGAGGAAATCGCTATAAATTCGCCCCGGAGCACCGCCTTCAGGGCTGCCCACTGTGTCGCACGCGAAGTGTCCTCATTATCATTCACGGTCTGAAAATCCAAGATGGCCGCCCGGATCTGGTCCACCACCGATCGCCTGTGCAATAGCGTGTCTCGAAGCCGCCAGACCCCCCTAGGCCGAACCGCCGGCGGCAGAGCGAAAGCGCCCTCCACCGGAGCGTGGTCGGAGAGAGAGAGGACCCCCATATCCGCATTCGAAGCCAGAAGGAGCATTGGGCCCGACACAAGTAGATGGTCCAGTCGCGCATAGGATCTGTGGGCATGTGAGAAATAGGAGTATGCGCGGGTGGTAGGGTGAAGGTGGCGCCACATGTCATGCAAGTCCAGCTCCGCAAGTCGAGTGCGAATCGAGCCCGTAAGCTCGCCCAACTGGTGGCGCCGCTGCACAGACCTGTCCATTGTCGCATCGAAAACCAAGTTCAAATCACCCCCCAACACTATGTGCCTATCAGAGGTGGATGCCACGTCCTCTAAAGCCCTGTGTAAGAATTGGTCCTGATGATCATTGGGGCAGTAGATGGTGCCAACAGTCAGTGCTAAACCCCCCATCTTGATCTTATATACCAGAAGTCTCCCTTTCTGTTCCGCTACCTTGCACACGACTTCTCCCCTGAACCCCCTAGAGAACAAGATCGCCACCCCTGCCGTCTTGGAGGCGCTAGAGGAGAACAGCTGCGTTGGGAACTTGGGGGTACGCATTCTCGAGCAGTCCTTAGCTAGCAAATGGGTCTCCTGCAACAGGCAGATATCCGCCTGTGAGTTTTCCAACAAGGATAACACCGCCCGCCTCTTAACCGGATTATTCAGCCCTTTTACATTGAGAGTGAGCACTTTAAGAGCCATCAAGGAGGGGAATCAGTGGGGCACATATCAAGAAGCAAAGCCCAGCAGGCAAACACAGAAGGCACCACTCGAGGCCTCAAAGCAGAGCAATTATGAACAGTCCACAGGCACAGTACAGTCCCCAAACCCCAACACCCCACAACTAGAAAGGCCCCCCCTGCCCCCCGAAATCCCACACAACCAAATCTACACCACCCCCCGCAACATGCCCCCCTTCTAGGCCCCGGAATCAAAACATCCACCCGCCAGTCCCGTTCCCACACCCCACTTCTCAAACTTTGCAAAAAAAACATTGTCCCAGTCCGGTCCGGTACGGACAAGGCCGTGGTAAATCAGTCTAGTGGACGTCCAGCCACCACCTCCAGCACTCGCCATTCCTCCCCGCCCCCCCCCCCCGAATCCCCGCACCTGCAAAGGGAACAAGCTAGAGTAGACTCCCCCCGGAGTGAGTTCAGGCCGTCAAGGCCACTTCGCCGTTTTCCGCCACTCTGGAGGCCTCCTGGATGGCGGCCGCCATGTCCGCCCGGATCGTGGGCGAGCCCGGTCGCTCTGACGGAGGAGAGCCCCCCTCTCCCACCTGCTGCCATCCGTCACGAGTGCTTCGCCTCCGCCGCGGAGCCGGGGTATCCGTGTCCGATGCTGTGAGGCCCAGCACCGCGCAGACATCTTGGAGGGACCGGAGCTGGTGCAAAACACCGTTCCGTCTAAAAATCAGACGGAAAGGGTGTCCCCAAGAGTACTGTGTCCCTCGCTCCCGAAGGAAGTCAGTAGCGATTTTGAATGATTTCCTCTTCTGCAGCGTGACCGCGGATAAGTCCTGAAACAGGGTCACAGGGTGGTCCCGGAATCGGAAAGATTGCTGCCCTCGTGCTTCTCGTAGGATCTGCTCCTTCAGGGGAAAGTCTGGGAGGAAAGCCAGAATGTCCGGGGCGGGCGCCGTGGTTCTGCGGGGGAGACCCACCCGATGTGCTCGGTCTATGCGGATCCGAAAGTCTTCCGACTCCCCCAGGATCGCACGAAAGAGGGCCACCAGGTATGCAGTCACATCTTCACCCTCTTCGCCGGACGGCACTCCGCGGACCCGTATGTTATTCCGCCTGGACCGATTTTCAAGGTCCTCGGCGTGGGCCTGCAATTCAATCTGTTGTTCCCGCAGTCGCAGGACCTCCTGTTGCAGATGGGTGATCTCCTCATCCCTGGAGTGACCCGCTTCCTCCACCGTGTTCACACGTTCCCCCAGGGAGTCCATCTCTCTCCTTACTTCACGGACCTCCCCAGCCACCTCACGCTTGAGCGTTTGAAAGTCCTCCCGTAGGGAGCTGAAGAGCGACTCAAGAAATGATCTCGTCACTGGGGGTTCTCCGCCGTCTGCACCCCTGGCCGGGGCTGGGGAGGTCGTGGTGGGTTGAGTTCCCCCACTGCGTAGGGTGCCGCGTCCCAGCATGTCCGGCAAGGTTCGGTCGCCCCTTCTCTGTCCTCTAGCGTTCGACATTTCAGCTGAGTAGAGGACGCTGAGGCGTACTGTCCATCCAAGAGAACCGCCGTACAGGCGCGGCTATACACCAGCCGGGGGTAGCGCCACACCAAGAGCACTAGGAAGACCGAGCTGCCAGGCCGGAGTCCACAAAATGGCCGCCCTGCGATATCGAGAGGCCAACGCCCAAGATGGAGGTCCCTTCTCCGTCCCTGGTCCGGGATCTAGAAATCCGGCCGGTGGGCAAACTCGCGGTGCGATGGTCGCCGGGACCCGCAATTCCAGGGGGAGATCCGCTCCAGAAGCCCAGTTCCGCTGCTCCACCACCGACAGCTGGCCGGAGCGGCCTCTCAATACAAGCTCCCTCAGGCCGCGGGCCGGCGTAGCAAGCCAATGCCAGCTCCGCCTCCGCCCTTCACCTCCGCTCAGCTCCGCTCCGTACCACCGCCGTTGGGCAACTCCGCTCCGCTCGCGAAGCCGCTGCCGACTCCCACTCCGACAATACACGCACTGCTGCGGGCTTCACACACAGGAGGCAGAGTGCTCCGTCAGGCTCCGAGGGTCGGGAGACTCACGGCTTCCGGCTCACACACAGGCCATTCAGCGGGCCTCGACCCAGGCATTACCGGTCAGAATCGCACCCCCGACGGGGCAAACCAGGCTCAGCAGTCGCTCCACACCTCTGCCGGGGGCACCAGGCTCATTCGCCGCGTGATCCGGGGGGGAATCAGCGGTTACGAGCGGTGCAGGAATTCAGGGGTCCGGGAGCTCTCGGCGAGTGCGACCTCTCAGCCCGCCATCTTGGCCACGCCCCCCATTAGCATTTTTAAATAGCCAGCGTGACTTTGTTGCTGAATTTGCGTTTTCCCCCAAGCGCTCTTGCCGTTCTGACCCCTCCGCCTCCATTTTGTTGTTGTTGTCCTCCTCCGTAGCCCGCCCCGCCTCCCAGCTGAGCCGCCCTCCCACAGACAACAAACAGCGCTCCCTTACCTGGAAGCGCCGTGACTCGCTCTTCGCTTCCGAGCTGAGTGGTCGCTCCCCTGTGGCTTGGTATCGTTGTGCAGCGCATTGCACTGGAATCTGATTAATATCTATTGCCTGCTGTGTGCTTTGATTGCCGCTTTGCTTATTAGCATTTTTAAATAGCCAGCGTGACTTTGTTGCTGAATTTGCGTTTTCCCCCAAGCGCTCTTGCCATTCTGACCCCTCCGCCTCCATTTTGTTGTTGTTGTCCTCCTCCGTAGCCCGCCCCGCCTCCCAGCTGAGCCGCCCTCCCACAGACAACAAACAGCGCTCCCTTACCTGGAAGCGCCGTGACTCGCTCTTCGCTTCCGAGCTGAGTGGTCGCTCCCCTGTGGCTTGGTATCGTTGTGCAGCGCATTGCACTGGAATCTGATTAATATCTATTGCCTGCTGTGTGCTTTGATTGCCGCTTTGCTTATTAGCATTCTTAAATTGCCAGCGTGACTTTGTTGCTGAATTTGCGTTTTGATTGCCGCTTTGCTTATTAGCATTTTTAAATAGCCAGCGTGACTTTGTTGCTGAATTTGCGTTTTCCCCCAAGCGCTCTTGCCGTTCAGACCCCTCCGCCTCTATTTTGTTGTTGTTGTCCTCCTCCGTAGCCCGCCCCGCCTCCCAGCTGAGCCGCCCTCGCCCCTCCCCCTCCACTATCCATATATGACAGTTGTTCCCACGCGCAGCGTTCACGCGCAGCGATCGCGCCCCATTCGTGCCGAAGGTGCGCCAAAGGTAAGCCCGTCCGCGCCTGGACCGCGCCCAGCGCCAGACCCCCTGGCCCCCGCACTGCCCAACCATCCCGCATTACATACGATGCCACCACCCTCCTAGCCCTTAACCCCGGCCGCTCCCCCAACTGCGTCCAAGCCGCTCCTGGACACACCCATGGACCTTTCTCATGCTACTCCTGCAAATTCATCGGCACCGTCAACAACCCCGCTACGATCACACCTCAGATTCCCGACCCCAAACACCTACAATGCATCTTGCTCAACACCCGATCGGTCCACAGGCACGCCATTGACCTATGGAATCTACTAGACACCATCTCTCCGGACGTCGCCTTCCTCACAGAAACATGGATGAACGCTTCCTCCGCCCCTGACATCACCATTGCCATCCCAGAAGATTATAAGATCATACGCAAAGACCGTACCGGCCACACAGGTGGAGGCATCGCTATCGTCCATAAGAAATCCATCCGCATCTCAACCAGCTCAGACGTCAATCTCGCCAACTCTGAACACCTTCACTTCCAGATCCACATCGACCCCAAGACCACACTCAGAGGCACCCTCCTTTACAGGCCACCAGGACCCCGCGCACAATTTAGTGAAGACATCACGGACTTCATCACTCCACACGCGCTCCCCTCCGAGGACTACATCCTTCTGGGAGACCTCAACTTTCACCTTGAAAAGAACAACGACCGCAACACCACCACCCTTTTGGACAACCTCGCAAACCTCAGACTTAAACAACTTGTCACTACCCCCACCCACATCGCAGGTCACACACTCGACCCTATCTTCACCTCCAGCAAGCATGTTTCCTTCAGCCACACCACAGCTCTCCTTTGGACTGACCACAACTGCGTTCACTTCACCTACAACAAGCCCACATCCAACAACCACCCCCAACCCACTCTGCAAAGAAACTGGAACAAAATCACCATCGACCAGATCTCCTCATCGCTTCTTCAAAAGCCCCCCGCCCACTCCTCAAACCCAGACCAAGCAGCCACCAACCTCACCCAATGGTTATCCAACAGCGCCGACATCCTAGCACCACTGAAAAAACGACAAATCAAACTAGGCAGCAAGAAGGCCTCCTGGTTCAACGATGACCTTAAGAAATCCAAGAAACTCTGTCGCTCCCTCGAGAAGGCCTGGAAAAAAGACCCAACCACCAGCACTAAGGACGCCTTCAAAAACGCCACCCGCATACACCACCAACTGATCCGAAAGGCCAAGAAAACCGCCTTCAAGGAACGACTAGATAACAACGCCCACAACAGCAAGGAACTTTTCAACATCGTCAAGGAATTTACCAATCCCTCGGCCAACTCTAACGACATCACCCCCTCTCAAGCACTCTGCGACTCACTAGCCTCATTTTTCCACAACAAAATTGCAGACATCCACAACAGCTTCGACAACCAACCCGGAGACCAACCCTCCCAACCATCTACCGGACCTGCACCCCCCTCGAACACCCTTAATGACTGGAACCCTATCTCCACTGAGGACACCATCCGCCTGATGAACTTCATCCACTCAGGATCCCCCACAGACCCTTGTCCTCACCACATCTTCAACAAAGCAGACTCCATCATAGCACCGCACCTCCGTGACGTCATCAACTGCTCCTTCAAATCCGCCACCTTCCCGGAAAGCTGGAAACACGCAGAACTTAGCGCCCTTCTGAAAAAACCCACAGCGGACCCCACCGAACTCAAAAACTACCGCCCCATCTCGCTCCTTCCATTCCCGGCCAAAGTCATCGAGAAAGCAGTCAACAACCAGCTCGCCGCCTTCCTCGAAGCCAACAAATCCCTCGACTCCTCACAGTCCGGCTTCCGAGCAAAACACAGCACTGAAACCGCCCTCATCGCAGCAACAGACGACATTCGAACTCTACTGGACAATGGAGACACAGTCGCCCTCATCCTCCTCGACCTCTCCGCAGCCTTCGACACAGTCTGCCATAGCACCCTTCTACAACGCCTCAGAAACATCGGAATCCAAAGAAAAGCACTGGAATGGATCACCTCGTTCCTCACCGGAAGAACTCAGAGAGTCCGCCTCCCACCATTCAAGTCAGAGGCCACTGAAGTCATCTGCGGCGTACCACAAGGATCCTCACTCAGCCCTACCCAACGTATACATGAGCCCCCTCGCGACCATCGCACGCCAACACAACCTCAACATCATCTCCTACGCTGATGACACTCAACTGATCCTCTCACTCACCAAAGACCCGAACACCGCCAAAACCAACCTGCATGAAGGAATGAAAGAAGTAGCCGAATGGATGAAACACAGCCGTCTAAAACTGAACTCAGATAAAACAGAAGTCCTTTTCTTAGGTACCTCCCCCTCCGCATGGGACGACTCTTGGTGGCCACAAGCCCTTGGAAAAGCTCCCATCCCGACAGACCACGCACGGAACCTGGGCGTCATCCTGGATTCCTCACTTTCGATGAACAGACAAGTCCACGCCGTCTCTTCATCTTGCTTCAACATTCTTCGCATGCTCAAAAAAACATTTCGTTGGATCCCCACCAAAACTAGGAAAACGGTCACCCACGCTCTGGTCACGAGCCGACTGGACTATGGAAACACCCTCTACGCCGGTACTACAGCTAAACTCCAGAAAAAACTTTAACGAATCCAAAACGCCTCAGCCAGGCTCATATTAGACATCCCGCGTAAAGAACATATCTCT
Organism: Lissotriton vulgaris; assembly: GCF_964263255.1. Taxonomy (NCBI): domain Eukaryota; kingdom Metazoa; phylum Chordata; class Amphibia; order Caudata; family Salamandridae; genus Lissotriton; species Lissotriton vulgaris. Next base: position 164,303,535 of record NC_141700.1, read on the forward strand.
GATCACCTGAAAAACCTCCACTGGCTTTCCGTCAAAAGGGGATCACTTTCCGGCTCCTAATCCACGCCCACAAAGCACTCTACGAAATCGGACCAGAATGCCTCAACACACGACTGTCCTTCTACACCCCCTCCCGCCAGCTACGATCAGCCAACCAGGCCCTTGCCACTGTACCCCGCATCAACAAAACCACCATGGGAGGTAGATCCTTCTCCTACCTCGCAGCTAAAACCTGGAATTCACTTCCCACTTACCTTCGCCTTACCCAGAACCACCTAGCATTCAGAAAGCAACTTAAAACGTGGATATTTGACAAGTAATTCCCCACCCCATCTCAAGCGCCTTGAGACCCTCTGGGTATGTAGCGCGCTATATAAATTCTTTGACTTGACTTGACTTGACTGGTTGCACATGTTGTGAGGGTGGCAAGTCATATGTAGACTGATGCCTGTCCTGTTTGTTTGCTTATATTTCAGGTTCTCGAACCTGTCAAGCAGGGGGGAAACTGCTGTCAGCGCATCACCAGCAAAATTCTTCGCAAAGGCGGCCACATCCACAGGACAAGAGAGCACATGTTGTATGGGTCATTGGTCATTCTTATGTACAGCGTATGAAATCTGTTTTTCTTGCAGGTAATTACAGACGGAGATCTGAGCAGGATGTTTTCAAGGTTTCTTTCCATGGTAAAGGGGGTCTCTGCTTCAGTCAGTTTAGGGGTTTTGTTACAGATCTGTTGAATAGACACAGTCCACCACCCACAATAGTTATCTTGCATTTGGGCGGGAACGATCTGGTATATCTGGGGAGAAGGGTCTTGATGGAGGATATAATCTCTGAAGTAGGCTGGTTAGCTAAGGCATGCCAGGGCTGGTCGCCCAGGGGTAGGGACAAGTGGTCTCTCCTAGAACTCCAGGTACGGTACATCTGGTTGACTGGATGGGTGCGGGGGAGGGGGGAGGGAGTCACGCTTTCTTTAGGCTGGTTGGCCACCCGCACGGGCACAATGACATCACTAAACGGCACAAGGACCCCCCTTTTTAATGGAGTTCATGGAGCGTACGGCGGTAACCGGGGGGGGGGGGGGTACCCTCTCGGTAAACGGGCCCTCTGCGCATGCGCACTCCTACGGGAGGGCGTGGCTAATTGATAAGGATCTGACACCCGTTACAGACCCAAATAGGATACGAAGAAAAGTCATTAATGTATGATTATGATTCAGATATTAGACTCGAATAGGAAATACTTTGTATTAGAAGTATGTTAAGGTTAGCCATCTGATATCTGGTCATATGAATTGTAATCAAATGTCAAGTATATTTTCTGCGTAAAAATGTGTAAATATTGTTTATTTCAATTTTTATTTGATCTTATGTTTTAATAAATATGGCCGGGGGGTTGTACGACCCCCCGCCTCCAAAGACATCCTCTCTCATGTCCAGTTTTAATAAATGTTGGTTAAACACAAGGCGGGGGAGGGGGATGTTTGGTAGTCCCTGGCCATTTCAAGCACAGGCCTAATACAAATGGGGGCCTCCTCCTCTCCTCCACACGCCACTCCTAAGCGAGTCTCCTCTCCTCGTTGTGGAGGTGTAAATACGCACACCAAACCCAAAGAGAAATAAAGTTCAACAAAGAAGCAAGCGGGGACAGAAGCTGGGGCTGTGGGATAGAGCAAGGGAAAAGTTCGGAGCAAAGTTATTTTCCAATAGAAGGCACAATCTGCTAGCCCGTCCCTAGCTCCCCCCCTTGTGTGCTAAGAAAAAAAGAAGTCTCTTCCACTGATCTCCTCTGTCGCCCACTCTTCTAACCTCACCTGCAACAGTCTTGATGTAATGCAGCAAGGTATGGTACGGGCTTGGTATAATGCTGGGGACCTGGGCTATACTCAATGCCGGCCCGCCGCACTGTGCTGTGACTCCTGTGATCTCTCTAGTCTCTCCAACTTGGCCGTATTTTCTGCCCGCAAAGCAAATAGGCGGATTACGGCTCTGCTTGCCATTCGCGGCTTACAGTTTCCGGCTCCCGCAGTCAACATCCTGACCCCGACTCCTTCCGCACAGCGTTCAGCGTTCTCCGTCCTTCCGTCACAATGCCAGGACTCTCGTAAGGAGGCCACTGCATCTTGCACCACACATTGCCCTTGCTATGCTGCCAATAATAGTGTGAATACAACTACTAACCATTACACTCCTACAATTTTCATAATTAGGACTATTTCAGGCCCCTAAAGCTATAAGAATGGCTTGATCTATACTGAATTAATAATGAACTGTTTTTGTGGTAATATCTAAATTAGCCAGACTGCGTGTCATCTTGTGGCAGACTGTTACAAGCGCTGGACTTGACAATTAAGTGCCAGTGCCAAGCACCAGAAACCACCAGCACAAATTAAGCACTGCTTATCCAATGTTTAATGGAACAGCAAAAATGTGAACTAAGTAAAATGCATATAAGATACTATGGTGAATGGTCTTACATATGTATTTAAAGTTAATATTTTAGGAGAATATTGTGAAATTTTCTAAAGTTGATGAACATTTAATGGCTTCAAGGTTGGGTATATTGGTTGTTTTTGTGTTACAGCAATGAGGAAGTGGTAGAAGTTGTGAAACACGTTGGCTGTTAAAGTTTAGAATTTTTATAAATGAAGAAGACAGCTTGTGGTAAAGCCTACAACAAATGTGTGATGTATCATTGGAGTAAGCTATTGTGAAACGTTCATGGACTGTTTATATGGACACAAAACTCTCAAGAGCTTTCATATGTATAAATAGATACATTTATATATCTATATGACACATGTAGCAGTCACCACTGTGTAGTTATAGGTAGGACAAGGTTTCCAGGGGAAATTAATTTTTGGGTTTGCTAATAAATGTAGAACCGTTTGACAAATCTTCACAGAACATTTCAAATAAAAGGTTTGTCCAACTCAACTCCTTTTTGGAAAGTTTTGGGGTGATCTGTCAAGTGGAGAGGATTTGGTCTGACGGCTAGACTGCCAACTTTGGAGCTGGGAAACCATGGTTTGAGCCTCTGGGAAAATCACCTAATCTCCCTGTTCCTCCCAAAATAATGAATGTGTCCTTGTGTAAGTAACCAGTGCTCATGTAAAGTGTTCCAATAAGTTCGCGCTATATAAATCTTCAAACAAAAAAGTGTGGGGCTGAGATAAAGAGTCCATATCCCAAAACATATTTTCTCCATGAAATTTACGATAGAAAGAAAGAGATACAGCTACAGCCAAAACACCTGAACAGAATTACACAAAATTTGGCAGAAAGATGTATCTTGATCCAGAAAGCATGCTTTTTTGAGATTTTATGTAAACCTTTGATACATTATTGCGATATTAAGATCCTAAATTTATTGATAACTAGCAACATGGTACTACCATGGTATTGCGAGCTCAAAACACGCAATCTGTGAAACATCGTAGGATCTGGACACGGTGGGCGACATATCGAGGAATGGACCTACCCCCCCTGCCTGAGGTGGATCCATGAGTGGCACCCTTTGATCCCTGATGTGTATCACCCTGTGTTGTATCGTTATGTAATATTGCTGCTCTGCTATGATATATAGTTTGAATCCGGTGTATCATGTGTCTTACTGTGGAGATCGAAAACTGTCTGCATAATGTTCGTATTGTTGTACCTGCATGTTTGGCAGGTACTGTTTATTATCATAAAAATGGTTATCAATGCAAATAATATCCTTTTATTCATACAGGTCACTGTAGAACTTGGGCCACACAAAATGCAAAATAACCTAACAACATTTGTTATTAAAAAAAAAAACACGCAATCTGATGGACTGGCCGAAACATGAAGAGAAAGGTGCGGCTGCAAGTTTATGATTCGAAACTCAGTCCTTATGTTGTTGTAAAAAATAAAATAATAAGGAGGCAGGTGAGAGGTACCCTGATTCCCAGGCCCTTTTGAGGATTCCAGAGTCACATCCTCTGGGGTCAAATTAAAAAGATATTATTTATGCGGTGAAGCCCCAGTGTAATTTTGTGGTAGTGCTGTGATTCTGCAGTGGAGTGAAAAAAGGGTGTGGGGCCTTAGGAGCTGCAGAAGCAGAGAGGTTAGCCAGCAACAGGGTCTTGCCTGCCAGTGGGGGGTTGACCGCAGGGTCTGGTAACCTTTATTTTTTTCAGTGAATTTCAAATGTTTTTCAAATTCCATTTCTAAAATATTATGTCCCTCTTGTGTTTAGCTTTTTAGTTAATTTGTGGGGTTTATTTTTAATACTAAGTGTATTCCAATTTATTTTTATTTTGAATACAGTTTTTTTCGCACTGTAGACTTTCCTTTTTTTATAAATATCCTTTTTTACATTTTCAAACATAATGATCACATATATAGTTAATGTAAAGTAAATTACGTTTTTAAAATGTAATTAAACACGTTTTGTTTTTTGTAAACAATTTTTGGGGTACCAGTGTACCTTCGTGGGTCCGCAAACATAGACAGATTACTACTCTATGATTTTTTACTCCAGATCAGGTAATGTGAATTTGCGAATTCGCTTTTTTTAAAAATAAATTACTGATCATGTGTACACCCTTCCATTGCCATTAATAACATCAGTGTGAACATCGTTACAAGTAAAAATAAACCACCTTATATCTGTTTTTCAAAAACGTTACCCATTTTACCAGTTTTACGAATCCATGAAAACACACCGAAACCTTGCCTTCTGATTGGATATATTAAGACCTCAACCTTCCACATGGAAAACCACACCTAAAAGCAGTTACATCTCCAGTGAAGTCTCTTGAAGGCAGATTGAGAACCAGAACTGCTCTGCTTTTACACAATGGCTGAAGCTACATCTTGAGGATGAGGAGAAAGACACACCTCCTTGCAGTAAAGCAAGTGATGTGTCTTCTGGGGAAAAATTAACAGAAAAATATGTGCAGTTCAATATTTGTCGCAAGCAGTTATCCAGAGACACTTCAAAGAAGTATTCACATGGGACAAGTTGCATGTGGAAACACCTAAAAACAATTCATGAAAGAGTCCACAACCAGATGATGCGAGAGAAAGAAGGTGCAGCAGGACAGTCGACCTCTACAGCAGCCTTGGTAGAACTATTATCAGCTGCAGTCATTCCAATATCAGCAGCCCGTGAGGAATTGAGTGAGATGGTTATTCACTACTCAAAATGCCACATAATTATCATTGTAAAAATGTCTTATGTGTGTGCATTATTTGATACAGTGAAGAGGCATTGCTGTATTATTATTTTTTGCTCCCAGAGTCTACATGTTTGTTGATGAGTGAAGCCAGTTGCTTCTTTGCATTTCCACATCCCTACCTTTTTATTACCCTGTTCACTTTTTTAAAAAAAAGAAGAAAAAAATGTAAAATTTTTTTAAAAACCCTTCTAGAATAAAACTACCATCTACTGAAACAAAGAGCTAACTCTCTGCTTTAAATGTGTTAGTGTCTGTATAGGTGGGAGAGTGGGTATGTCAGTGTGTGTATGAGTGTATGCATGGGTGTGTTATTGGATGCATTAGCGTTAGGCTGAGTGTGTCAGTGCCTGCTTTAGTGTCAGTGTCTGCATTAATGTATGCCCAGGTGTGTCTGTGTATGCATTTGTATCACCCTGGGTGTGTCACTCTATGCGTCAGTGTGTGTCTTGGTGTGCTATTGGATGCATTAGAGTTAGATTAGGTGTGTGATAGTCTGTATTATTGTATGCCAGGGTATATCAAAGTCTGCTTTAGTGCATGCCTGGGTATGTCAGTGTATATGTCACTGTGTGCCTGGGTGTCTTATTGGATGCATTAGAGTTTGGATGGATGTGTTGGTGCATGCACTGCCGTATGTCTGGGTCTGTCAGGGTCTGCACTGGTAAGTCCCTGGGAACGTCAGTGGGTGTATCAGTGTGTTCCTGGGGTAATATTGGATACATTTATGTTTGGCTGGATGTGTCAGTGTCTGCATTGCTGTATGCCTGGGTGTGTCACTGTCTGCATTGTACTTCTCTGGGTGTGTCAGTGTATGCAAGAGGGTGGATCTGGGTTTGTAAGTGCTTGCGTCAGTGTGTGCCTGGGTGTGTTAGTGTATGCATTTGTGTATGCTTGGGTGTGTGTTTTATGCGTTGGTATATGTCTGAGTGTTAATAAATGCATTACTGTTTGGTTGGGGTATCAGTGTCTGCAGTGCTGTATGCCTGGGTGGGTGAGTGTATGCATTGGTAAGTCCCTGGGTGTGTCAGTGTGTGCATCAGTGTCTGCCTAGGTCTGTTATTGACTGCATGCGATTTTGGCTGGCTGTGTTAGTGTCTGCATTACTGTATGCCCGGGTGTGTCAATGTCTGCATTGGTAAGTCCCTGGGTGTGTCAGTGTGTGCCTGGGTGTTTTACTGGATGCATTAGTATTTGGCTGGGTGTGTCGGTGTAAGCATTGCTGTATGCCTGGGTGTATCACTGTTTGCACTGTAAGTCTCTGGGTGTGTCAGTGTATGCATGAGTGTGTGTCTAGGTTTGTCAGTGTGTCCATCAGTTTGTGCCTGGTTGCGTTATTGGATGCTTTAGTGTTTGGCTGTGTCAGTTTCTGCAATGCTACATACCTGTGTGTGTCAATGTTTGCATTGGTAAGTCTCTGGGTGTCTCAGAGTGTGTGTCAGTGTTTGTATGTGGGTGTTTTATTGGATGCATTGGTGTTTGGATGTCTGTGTTAGTATCTGCATTGCTGTATGCCTGGATTTGTCAGTGCATGCATTGGTAAATCCTCGGTGTGACAGTGTGTGCCTGAGAGTGGTCTTGGGTGCATTAGTGTTTGGCTGGGTGTGTCAGTGTCTGCATTGGTAAGTCACTGGGTGTGTCAGTGTGTGCCTGGAAATGTTATTGGATGCATTAGTGCTTGGTTGGGTGTCTCACTGTCTGCATTGCTGTATGCCCGGAGTGTGCCAGTGTCCGCATTGGTAAGCCGCTGGGTGTGTATGTGTGTGCGTCATTATGTGCCTGGGTATCTTATTGGATGCATTAGTATTTGGATGGGTGTCTCAGTATCTGTATGCTGTATGACTGGGAGTGCCAGTGCCTGCATTGGTAAGTCCCTGGGTGTCTCAGTGTGTGCATCACTGTGTGCCTGGGTGCGTTATTGTATGCCTGGGTGTGTCAGTGTTTGTATCAGTATGTCCCTGGGTGTGTCAGTGTATACATCAGTGTGTGCTTGGGTGTGTCAGTGTATGCACCAGTGTGTGCCTGAGTGTTTTAGTGTATGCAAGAATGTGCGCCTGAGTGTATTAGTGTATGCATGAGTGTGTCCGTGGGTGTGTTATTGTATGCATCAGTATGTGCCTTGGTGTGTTAGCATATGATTCAGTGTGAACCTGGGTATGTTAGAGTATGCATCAGTATGTGCCTGGGTGTGTTATTGGATGCATTACTGTTCGGCTGGATGAGTCTGTGTCTGCAATGCTGTATGCCTGGGTGTGTCAATGTCTGTATTGGTATGTCCCTGGGTATGTCAGGGTCTACGTCACTGTATGCTTGGGTGTCTTATTGGATGCATTAGTGTTTGGATGGGTGTTTCGGTGTCTGCAATCCTGTATGCCTGGATGTCAGTGTCTGCATTGGTAAGTCTCTGGGTGTCTCAGTGTGTGCATCAGTGTGTGCCTGGGCGTGTTAATGGATGCATTCGTTTTTGGCTGGTTGTGTCAGAGTCAGCATTACTGTATGCCTGGATGTGTGAGTGTCTGTATTGGTAAGTCCCTCGGTGTCTCAGTGTGTGGCTGGATGTGTTATTGGATGTGTTAGTGTTTAGCTGGATGTATTAGGGATTGCATCGGTGTGTAGTTGGGTGTGTCAGTGACTGTATCAATATGTGTCTAGGTTTATCAGTGTTTGTATCAGTGTAAGCCTGCTTGTGTGTAGATGGGTGTGTGAGTTCCTCTCCTGATGTGTGACTGGGTGTGTTAGTAACTATAGCCATCTGTCCTTAGGTGTGCAACCTCAAAATCTAAAGGTATGGAACAACACTGCAAGAACTAATTAGTAAAGAACATTACCCCAATAGATGATTCCATTGATCTGCAGAAAGAAGAAAAGATATATTTATTAGTTTTTACAATTAATAGAATTACAAATGTATCTTACAACTTCAACAATGCATAAAGACATAATTCTAAGACATAACTAGACATTTTCCATACTGTAAAGGTATGTATAAATATAAATAAGCACTTCATTTTCGTTTTTTTTCTGTTCTCAACTTCTTTACTCATGCACCATAAATTATGTACTTTTTAAGCAGTCATCATTGTACAGTGAATAAAAACAATCATAAAGATTGTAGAAAAAAACTGCATACTATCTCATTGCATTTAACCCCTTCGGTGCTTGCGTCGGCCACGTCGGTGGTGCACGTCCGTTGGATGTCAAAGCCCCGCCCGCTCATTAATTCTCCCGCATTGCGGAAGAATTCGGGCCGCGGTTAAGGGGTTACGGAACACTGTGCATTGCACTCACTACAAATACATAAACAAAACACAACATATTTAACTATTTACAAATGCAGTTTTACTATTTACAAATGCAGTTTTGTGCACAACCACTTTAAACACATGCAGGTATATCTTTACACCAGCAAGCACAGAAAGTGATGTCTGCAAGCATTTTACAATACATTCAGGTGAAAAGATTACAGCTAAATATATGCAGTGTAATATTTGGGCATACAGTTGCCCAGTAGCACTGCTAAGAAGTATTGATATGGAATAAGTTCCAAAGGGAACCACTTAAAAACAATTCATGAGTGTACAAATGAATGATACAGGAGATACTAGGTGCAGCAGAATGTTCCACCTCCACAGCACTCTTGGGAGAAACTTCATCAGCTGCAGTCATCATAATAACAGCAGCCTGTGGCGATTTGAGTGAAATGGTTGCTCACTGTGCAAAATGCAACATGTTTGTCACTGTAAAAATGTGTTCTGTGGGTCAATGTTCCATTCTACTGTTCTCGGGGTTTATAAACATACACAACAAATAATGTACTGTTGAAATGTTGATCAGTTTTGGAAAAACAACCATAAAGCTGCACACTATGTGTAAGTACATAGATGTTTGCCTGTGTCAGTGACTCTATGGATTTTTGAGTGGATGTGTGACAGTGTGTGGGTGTGTCAGTACCTGTGTGAATGACTGTATAGGTGTGTGAGTGCATGTATGAGTACCAGTATGGGTATCGGTATGACCCTTAACTAAAATTAATACTAAATATATTTATACCTTTACAAATGCCTTTTATTAACATATTGGAATACAATTTATAACTTTACAAGCACATTTTTTATTAACATATTGGAATACAATTTAAACCAAACTACTAACAAACAAACATAAGATAACTTATTGAACTATTTACAAATACAGAAACACATTGAAACTTGAACTTTTCATTAACTACAGTAGGAGCTCACCCCTATCCTTAAACTGCTACTCTTTATTGCTACTCTCTATTTACTTTACCTCTCTAAATGTGTTTATGGTTGATTTGCTAACATCTTGTGCAAGCGCTAAGGAGAACACTTGTATTGCTGCAAGCAGTGATTTTTAAAACTGTTGTGTTGCGTTGACTGTATTTTTTAAAAACTGTTATTCTTACGCCTTATTCACATGCTGACTCCCCGGTTCACCGCAGCATTGTGCTGTTTGTTGTGGAGAGAGGTAATCGCGTCCTCACTTCCTGGTCTCGCCACGCTGGGCGGCCATCTATGCTGGGTGACGCTCTAGTCTTTGTCCTTCCCCCTGACTACTAAAGGGCTCAGCGCTCTCGCGCACATTGTTGATTTGCTAACATCTTGTGCAAGCGCTAAGGAGAACACTCGTATTACTGCAAGCAGTGATTTTTAAAACTGTTGTGTTGCGTTGACTGTATTTTTTAAAAACTGTTATTCTTACGCCTTATTCACACGCTGACTCCCCAGTCCACCGCAGCATTGTGCTGTTTGTTGTGGAGGGAGGTAATCGCGCCCTCACTTCCTGGTCTCGCCACGCTGGGCGGCCATCTTTGGTGGGTGACGCTCTAGTCTTTGTCCTTCCCCCTGACTACTAAAGGGCTCAGCGCTCTCGCGCACATTGTTGATTTGCTAACATCTTGTGCAAGCGCTAAGGAGAACACTCGTATTGCTGTAAGCAGTGATTTTTAAAACTGTTGTGTTGCGTTGACTGTATTTTTTAAAAACTGTTATTCTTACGCCTTATTCACACGCTGACTCCCCGGTCCACCGCAGCATTGTGCTGTTTGTTGTGGAGGGAGGTAATCGCGTCCTCACTTCCTGGTCTCGCCACGCTGGGCGGCCATCTTTGGTGGGTGACGCTCTAGTCTTTGTCCTTCCCCCTGACTACTAAAGGGCTCAGCGCTCTCGCGCACATTGTTGATTTGCTAACATCTTGTGCAAGCGCTAAGGAGAACACTCGTATTGCTGCAAGCAGTGATTTTTAAAACTGTTGTGTTGCGTTGACTGTATTTTTTAAAAACTGTTATTCTTACACCTTATTCACACGCTGACTCCCCGGTCCACCGCAGCATTGTGCTGTTTGTTGTGGAGGGAGGTAATCGCGTCCTCACTTCCTGGTCTCACCACGCTGGGCGGCCATCTTTGGTGGGTGAGGCTCTAGTCTTTGTCCTTCCCCCAATCTATCTATACCTCGGCTCTCTAGCGCAGCGGTGACGCGCAGCGGTAGCGCTGAAGAGGCGCCAAAGAGAAGACAGTCTGCACCAGTCCGCGTCCAGACGCGTCCTGCTTGCTCTCGGACAGGACCCCCATCATGGTAGGGGCTCTCTCTTATAACTCTTCTTCGCTTCTCGCCCTACGACCCCTTACCAATTCGTCATGTCGCCACTCATTCCTCCCAACCAACACAGAGTACTATTGCAAAGACTGTGATTGGAGTCCACTTCCCCTACACAGCTGTCATTCGTCCCCCGGACAGAAATAGAGAATGTTTCTCCTCAACTGTCGGTCTTTACCGAAACATTTTACTGAACTGTACATGTTGATTGAAGAGCTCAACCCCGAGGCTCTTTTTTTAACAGAAACATGGCTCCAGATAGACAATGACCCGACCACAGTATGGGTCACTCCTCAAGGATATACGCTCAAAAGACTGGACCGCCAGACTGGGAGAGGCGGTGGATTGGCTATTATATATAGAGACAGCTATAAATGCCGTGTCACTCCAACCACCACGCCAACTTGCGAGAGCCTTCACTTCTAGTTAGAACTCTCTCCCACTACCACCTTCTCTGGTATTCTAGCATATCGCCCACCTGGCGCCCTTAATAACTTTATCACCAAGATAATAGACCTCGCTGCAAGTGTCGTGTTGACCTCGCCTAACCTTACTTTGCTCGGGGACCTCAACTTACATCTAGATGACCCCCACGACACATCAGCCAATAACCTCCGTTCTAACTTGCAAGCCATGGACCTATGCCAGAAGGGCTTTCATGCAACGCATAATAAGGGACATCTTCTTGATCACATCTACAGTAATATAGATAATCTCACGGTGGAGACTCCTATACCACTACCCTGGACCGACCATTTTTTAATACCTCTCACCAGGCGCACTAACCCCCCCTCCTCCTCTCAAAACCTCGCTAAGCACCGAGGAAGGAAATGGCCCTCACTTCCCCTCCCTGACTGGGAAGCCGCCCTTGCCAGAGATCCACCTAGGAAGGCAACTAATCCCAATACGGCCACTAATAACTTCAACAATTGGATTTCTAGCACCCTTGACCAGGTTCTCCCTAAACATTCTTGTAAATCTATAAGAAGACCCAAAGTTGCCCCATGGTACACACCCGCCCTTAGACTCAGAAAATTAGCCTGCCGTAAACTTGAGAGAGCCTGGAGGCAGGACTACTCTCAACTTAGAAAGGCTGAGTATAGGGCTGCCATAAAGCTCTATAAAATGGAGATAAAGGCGGCACAAGTTCTTTTTTATGAAGGGAAAATTAACGCGGCTGCGAATGCCCCCAAGGAAATTTTTTAAATTGCTAAATCCCTTATCTTACCCCTCGCTGAGCGTCCCTCTGTTGAAGGCGCCCAAAACCGCTGTAAAGATCTGGCCGTCTTTTTCTCCCAAAAGATTCAGGCCATATACTCCTCATTCAGTAACACTAAGGATGATTTGGAATCCCTCTCGCCTACAACCTCTGACTCCTCTGTCCTCTGTATGCTTGATGAAATCCCACTTCTTGACACCCCTGGATTAGACAGACTGATCCCTAAGATCACTTCTGGTTCTCCCAACGACCCAGCACCTCCTCAGACCCTCATCAAGGTCATGGACGTCATTCGTCCGGTTATCTTAGACGTTCTTAACACATCTATCCCTTCCAAATCTGTTCCACCACCTTGGAAGTGTGCGATGGTGAAGGCCTTGTTGAAAAAGCCCAACCTTGACCAGAGTAATTTGGCAAACTACCGCCCTATTTCTCTACTTCCGTGGCTGAGCAAACTGCTTGAGAGGCACGTTAACAACACCTTAGTGGACTATTTGGAGTCCAATAGCCTGCTGCGTGCCTCTCAGACAGGGTTTCGCCCTCAGCACGGAACCGAAACCGCCCTCCTAGCAGTAACGGAAGAAGCGAGAGCCGTGCTGGACCGGGGAGGAAACGTCGCCATTATTCTATTGGACCTCAGCGCCGTGTTCGACACGGTTAACCATGCCACGCTATTACATCGATTGGCGGGCATAGGCGTGTCGGGCGCGGCCCTGGAATGGCTGACATCCTTCCTGGATGAGCGATTCTTTCAGGTCTTCGAGGGTGAGGCGGCTTCTCCCAAACACCCACTTAGGTGCGGGGTCCCCCAGGGCTCCTCCCTAAGTCCCACCCTTTTTAATGCCTACATGGAACCTCTAGACAGGATAGTCCATCCCTTTGGTGTGCGTATTGTCACCTACGCGGACGATACCCAACTGGTGGTCTCTTTAGACCACTCGGAGGGATCGTCCCCCACCTTAGGCCCCTGTCTAGAGGCTGTCGCCAGATGGATGCAATCTTCCTGTCTGAAACTCAATGGGGAGAAGACAGACATCATCCTATTGGGCAATCCTCCCCCCTCTGCCCTTGCATCCATCTGGCCACCATGTTTGGGCCCACCCCCGTCCCTAAGTCCCAGATAAAGAGCCTCGGAATCTGGCTCGTTAAAGCACTGGACTTCTCGGTCCAAGCTACCAAGACCGCCGCCACCTGTTTTGGGCTAATGAGGATGTTGCGGAAGGTGCTCCCTCTGCTCCCATTCCAGGCGAGGAGGGTCATGGTCCAGGCCCTGATACTCTCCCGCCTGGACTATGGGAATGCTCTTTATATGGGAGTCCCGATTTCCGTCACTCAGAAGCTACAAGTCACACAAAACAGTGCGGCTCGCTTACTTTATAATCTACCCCGCTGGCAGTCAGCTAAGAACGCCCTAAAGGAACTTCACTGGCTCCCAGTGGCGGCAAGAGTGCAATTTAAGGTTATGTGTATTTTACACAAATCCTTCCACCGAACGGGTCCCGCAATTCTACACCCTATGGTTACGCCTTATGTTCCGTCCCGCTCCCTTCGCTCGTTCACCCTTCAGCTGGCAACGTCCATCAAAGTCAAGAAAGCCCGCTGGGGAGGCCGCTCCTTTTCCCATACGGCGGCCAGACTTTGGAATTCCCTCCCTCTCTCTCTTCGAGGAAACAGCAACCACATGTCTTTTAGGAAAGCTCTGAAAACGCACTTGTTTGCCAAAACCTGCTGAACTACCCTGAGCCCGCATTAAGCAATCAGTCACAAGCGCTGCGAGGCCTCCGGGTAGTTACGCGCTATACAAGTGCAATTTTTCATTTCATTTCATTTCATTATGGAGAAGGAGTAAGTCAGATTAAAAGTAAACGATTTAATAAATAAGCATGTAATTTGACAAGGAGGTGGAAACAAATGATATACATTACTCTCTGAGAGAAGCAAACTCTAACATTAAAGGTATCATCCACTGATCTTCATAAAGGGCTTAAAGATACAGGTGTGCATTTCCCTTTAAATGTTTAACACAATATTGAAACTGTGGATGTAGGGAGAGATTTGGAACAACCGCTTGTTATTCCAGTGAATAGTTTGCCCACATAAAAACAAAAAGCTATGGCAGGAACTAGTGAATGTAAATAAGGTGAAGAAACCTACATTATATCTTAAAGACAATTACATACTATAAAGATGTAGATGATGTCTAACATGGAAGTTGCATCAAGGAAGTAAAGGTGCCTTCAAGAGGACAACTTCATAAAAGTCAATCTGAAAAAATATATGGGCATAACAGTAGCCATCCACTTCATTCAAAAGAGGTTATTGAGGATGCCATTGAACTGTATTAGATGAAACAAGCTAAAGAACGCCACTGAGTGTCTGGAGAAAAGTTAAGAGGCTCAATATTTTCCTCAACTATTTTGAACTAGACTAGGCGGACGGTATGATGACTGCCCTGTGCCCTTGATATCGCTGTGCAAATACCTACAGCAGAGTACAAGTCAATAAGATCATATTCTGAGGACCCTAGATTTCCTATTCCATATGTATACCATCTGTTGCTTGAAACAACTTGCTTCTTCTCAGTTCACTTTGGAAAGAAAGAAAATGTATACAACTGTTAAAAACACCTCCTTAACAAACATCAGTACTTTGACAAAAAATTCAATAGTACCCAACATAACCCTCCCAGCATTAGTGGCGCAGTTTCTGACCAACCCTGAATTTCAACCTGTACTTCTTTAGGGTTAATTCATAATTACTGACAAGGGCCTCCTTTATAGTGAAATACCTCAACCTCTTCCCCATCTCTACAGACTACATTGTCCCTCCCATCAACATAAATATGACTCCAAAAGCACCTCTGTAATCCTCCTCAGACATCCTATGTACAGCTACAGCTACTACTTATGCCATAAATAACTTGTCTGTATCAACCCCCTCCTTAAAGTGAGGCAACAAGTATCACAATATATGGGCTCTTTCTTCTGCACTGGACACAGTAGTGGTGCTCACGCCATTTTTGCTAGACTCTAACAGCTATTTGGCCTTCAAGTGCACCTCCTTGACACTCCAGCTAACAAGACCCTTTTCTCCTGCAAGGCCTCGCCTTTTCTTTCCTCTGCACCCAGCTGGGCCAGCTGCAGCCTCAAGTCACACTCAGCCTGTCTGTCCTTGAGGTTCTGGGAGGAGAGAATACTTCCTGCCCCATATCCAAAAGATAAGTCTATCTCTGGGGGATCCCATCTCTCCTCTGGAAATTTTACCCACTCATTTCTCCACTCCTCTCGCTCCTTCTGAAACCCACTACCCTTTGGGGTGCTAATTCTGAGGTCAACTACAATCAGGGTTCTCCCTTTTCAAGAGTGCTGAAGTTGCCCTCTTCAAACTCTTCTAGTAGTGCAGGTTGCATTCTGCGGATGTCCCCTCGGGCTCTAAGGGTGGACAAGAACTCAAGCTTGGACGTACAAGATTAAATGGGTGTGTGAATGGTCTTATGGGTGTGTGTGAGTATGGCAGTCACTGTCTGGCTATATGAGTGATGGGTATGTAAGTGATTTTGTGGGAGTGTAACTGGGTCTGTAAGCGCCTCCCTGACTGTGTGAGCGTGTGCAAATTACATATTATTAAATTACATACTATAAGCAAACAACCACCTCTAATTTCAAATGCATTCATTCTTACTAGCATAATAAAATGAATATACATTCAATATAGCAATTTCTCTTTCTTCTTTCCTGCTCACTCTATTGTTACTTAATATTCTCATCTAAACAGCCTTCTATTTTCCCTTCCAGTATACTGTCTAGAAGCTACACATTTTCTTTCACCTTACAAAAACTCACTATTTCTTTTCAGAAGAGACTTTTATGTACTACAACCTAATTAACATACCTGTAAAAGCTCTTTGCTGTTTTCTCAGTTTCATTTCTATATCTGGTAACATCTGTTTTCATTTGAAATCCTCAGTCAGAACTCCTGCAAACCACCTCCTCTCTCAGTAGAAAATCAGGTAAAATGGGTACCCCTCAACATGTGCTCTTAACCCCTTCAGCGCTGCACGAATTCCGATGCGGTGCTGAAGGTTCTAAAGAACCTATGGACTCATGACGGAACAGTTCCGTCATCAGCACAGGCCAACCGACGCTCATGACGGAACCGTTCCGTCATGAGCATGGAAGGGGTTAATTATGCTGCGCTAGTAAACAAATTACAAGCTTCCTTTCACTTCTAAATGGTCTGCATTTCTTTAACCCTTTCCATGTTTCCTACGAAGAAGCCCAATTTGGTTAGGTTTTTTCACCATGATGCTCAGCGCGGCCCCTGTGTAACTTCCCAAATCTGTGAATGATTAACACAGGAGGCCGCGCTCAGCCCTGCAACTGCATCGCAAATCTCGAGTGACCAAAGAAAAGTTTTCTGGCATTTTACTGCCCATTAAACATGCTTTCACCTCATTATTAACATAAAAAAGAGGCCAGGAAAGCTCTCACCTTCAATTAGTATACAAGCAACTTTTCAGCCCCTGGGACCGTTTCCTGGGAAATAAAATGGCAGACGCAATTTTTCTGTCAAGTTGCGGCCAGCCAATCAGGACCTGGCTGTGGCACATGGGCTCTGGATTCCCCGCTGGTGGAACTGTGCCCTTAGATATAAACATTTGGTTTTCAGTTAATATCTCAAAAACTGATGAATGGATTTACACTAAATCACAAAAAGCACGCTTTCTGGACCAAGAGCTAGCTATCTGCCAAAGTTGGTGTAATTCCGTCCAGCGGAGAAAATGCATTTTAGGACCACCCCTTTTTTTCTGCCCTCGCTTGACAGATCACCCCGAAACCTTTAATACAGCTGAACTGAGCGATGTACTCATTTTGGAAAGTTTGTGAGGATTCGTCAAACTGAGCCAAAGTTATTGGCAAAACAAAAAATGCTTTACCTATGGAAACTAGGTTCTGACTATAACTACCTAGTGGCGACTGCCACTATATATATATATATATATATATATATATATATATATATATATATATTGGCAAAACGCAAAAACCCAAAGCTCCCGGGTTTAAAGGAAGGAGAGCACTCAGAGCCAATGTGGCGTAGGTCAGCCAGGTCTTTTATTCATCAAACTCCCTCGGTAGTCAGCTAGCAAACGAAAAAAAAAATAATAATATATATATATATATATATATATATATATATATATATATATATATATATATATATATATATATATATATATATATATATATATATATATATATATATATATATATATATATATATATATATATACAGGCGTAGTTTCCCAAAAGGCTTTGTCTCCTCAAGAGAATTTACTCCTGTCCTCTTTGGACTTAAACAAAGACTCAACGTTTGTTTGAACAGAAACAGAGAAAAGAAAATGGAGCTATCAATATAAAAGCACTTGTGACAGACATTTGCGCTCTACAGTATTCATGGTGAATACTCACACACTTTCCATGTGATCCCCAAAGGGCCCTGTTGCCTCCACACACCTGGTTAAGGCACGCCAGGGTCTGTCCTCTGACAATGGTGGGATTTGGCATCTTTGCTGGTGGCAGCACTGACGACGCCAGTCCTCTAACCCTATGTCTGCTTTCTTGTGAGGTTTGAGAGTTAAAGGATTCATTTGGTGGATTCAGATGCTAATCTCTAAGATCTCACTCTTGGAAAGTGATAGTTTTAAGTAACAGAAACTCAGAACCCACAGTCTTGTTTGGGGGAAAATGGGGGCAAAAAGGTTAGAGAGACACTGGATGCATCTTTGGTGGTTCTGGGCCAGCTTCATAGGTATTGGTAATTCTTCAGACACAAATATACTTACACAGGCCTTCTCCATACCACCTCATAAAAGGACATTGTAATTAGTTAACATAAAACCATACCACCTCCAGCAGCACCGCACTTGAGCCCATGACTTACCAGGTTCTCAGGAACAAAAGGAACAAATTGCCAGTATGAGACGAAGAGTACCAGTAACCCTCCAACCATCTGGAGAGCCTAAGGACAGGGAAGAGGATCAGACAAGGTGTTACAGCTATGGAGCCAATGAAGTGTTACATGAGGGGCCACCAGTTGAATAAGCCAGCCAGGCTGTGTCAGAGCCTATGACAGTGTCAGAGTCTATGGACATTGAATGTGAAAGCCAAAATTTGGAAGACTACTGCAGAAGGGAGATAGCAAGGAAGGAAAGAGGGGAATCAAAGATGCAAAGAAGGAGCAAACGGCGGACAAGACTATGAATCGGAATTCCATATAACTAAGCAGCTGCGAGGCAACTGACCACTGTTACTGACAGCTGTACAATTCCCACAGAACTTCCTGCTTTCACCCAGGGCTTCAATCCAATTAGACTCTGTCATTTTGACTTGGGAGGCCTACCAGCTACCTTTGTGCTTCAGCCACCACTGGCCAGCTTTACAACTCCTCCAATCCTGCTTCTTTCTGCATTTTCCTTGCTGTGTCTGTCTGCTCATCCTGTCCAATTATCATTGATCCTGACATTATCTTTGTCAGCCTGTTCAAACTCATCTGTATTTTGCTGATTCTCTGACCTCCATACTCCTGTGTTCTCCAGTGCTCTCTTTCTGGCCTCCTTTTCTTTGCCTCAGTGCAGGAAAGCAGGCAGGAAGGCATGTCTGCTATCACCCAGTGGGGGCTTTAAAAATGCTTCTGCCGGGTGGGAGCAAACTTTTGTTGCCCTGTCTGCACTCCTGCCCGGTGGGAACAACTTTAAACAGCTCCTACTGCTGGGTGGGAGAAAGACAGCTCCCGCAGCACAAGCTGGATAGGGCCGCAAGGAATTAGGGCTCCCCGTGGCCCCTAATGTAGTGTTTGGTGGGTGCCTCTGGTAGGCACTGAAGCATCTAAGGACCCAGGGGCCACTATAGACTTGGGGAGGGGGGGCTGCATGCCCCCCACCCTATATCAAAAAAGGCCCTGGAGGAGGAGTCATTGGGGTCCATAGTGCCTCAGGGAGGGGGCTGCGTGCCCACCTCTCTTTGAAATGTAGGTTTTGAACCTTGTGGCCACTAATGGCTCGGGGAAGGAGCCATGTGCCCCCCTCACCTTGATTTAAAAATAGGCCCATGTGATGAGATCCCCAGTGACTTAGGGAGTGGGGGCAGTTCCTCCCCTTCCCATAAAAAAAGGCCCTGGGAGATGGGGCCCTTAGAGAGCCAAGTGGCTTTGGCAGGGGGGCTGCGCCAATGGTTAGATGCAAGGCCTAGCCACAGGCCAGCCTCTGAGGCCAACCATTTGGTTGGCTGCCTGCAGGAGTTGGGGGTGGGGACTGGCTGGAGGTGGGGATTTGGCTTTACCTTAAGTAACAAAATATTAATTTCCGTTAAAAAAACCTAGAAGTTCACAGAAAAACCAAAGGTCAAAGTGACATTATAGTTAGGTTTCAGTAACAACATAATATTTTAAACTACAAAAAACCACTGAAACTCCCCAGTTATAGGTATTTCAAGTAGCCATAACTCATGTTCTAAAGAAACTATAACTTGTGCCCTCACCACGCACTTTTAATTACTCCCCTTATTACATCACTCACGACATGTTCTATGACATCATTGATAACATCACTGCAACATTTGATGACAAGGTTGTAAAAGGTGGAAAGATAACTACAACTGGCAAATGTCAGTGTTTTTTTTGTTTATAGCTTTACATTGTGACTGAAAGTTTCATATAACTATAATGTTACTTTAAGCGCATATGAAGGGAGCAACCTCATAGGCTCCGAAGGGGAGGGAGATTAGCTGGCTGGGGGGGGGAGATAGAGTGGGTCTTGGATAGGGGTGTTTACGGATTGCCCGGTGTGTGGGGTTGTACCCACTATGTATATTTATCAGCTATTCATGTCTGATTGCTTCGGAATGCACACCTGTATTGAGTTTTATGCAAAATGTATAAAATTAATTTAAATAAAAGTATAGTAAAACTATAATGTTCCTTTAACCTCTGTTTTTTTCATTGAAAAAAAAGTATGTGTGTGTGTTTTTTCCAGAGAACTGCTCTTGTGGTCCTGCCGTCTCCAATGAGCTGGTGCTGTTACAAGCTGCGGATCTATATAAATCACCACAAACCGCTCATCATTGCAAGCCATAGAATTAACAGCTATTTTGGCATATCATGTTGTCACTATATCTATTCACCACAAACGGCTTAAGGTTGCAAGCTTGGTCCAAACTGGGGTGAAGTGGCTCGCAAAAGAACAATGGATTGAAATCAGATCTGTGACTGGAAGTGAGTGTTTCAAAAGTTTCAACACTTTGTCCATCATTTTATTTTGTGATGTTGCTATGTGTGCCTTAAGTGGCTAAGGGTATACCCAGATGTGTGCCCTTGTTTACTGCACCACTGGACTCAAGCTAGCCAGGCTAATGAGGGGTGATACCCTGAAACCGGTCCCAGGATGCTTGTATCCTGTCCAGGGAGGACCTGGCATGGCAGTGTGGGCTACCCTGTTCCCATGGAGAGCAGGGTCAAGACTGATTTGCATAAGGCTGGGACAAAACTGTGGTGATGTGGCGAGCAAAAGAACGATCAACTAAAACCCAGATCTGTGACTAGGGGTGAGTGTTTGATACGTTTCAACACTCCGTCCATCATTTTATTTTGTGTTGCTGCTCTGTGCGCCCTAAGTGGCTATGGGTATGCCTAGATGTGGATTACTAAGCTCATAGAAGTCCCACCCTTTCCCCCAAATTTAACTTGCTTATGCGAGCAGTCCCTTACCACATAAATGAGTTCCTCCATCTTGGCACACCAGTCCATCCCCTTGTGCCACAATGCCATCATCAGGGAAGCGGCTGAGGTCTGCAGTGAAGCAATTTAGCTCTTCGTGTTCAGAGTTCCCACCCCATTCAGTGACCTTTCTCCCCGATCCGCCCTCCGGATCCTCCATCAATATCAAGAGTTCAATATGTTCCGTCTTCTCCACTGGGCATCCCAATAGCTGTACAAAAATGTGAAAGATAGATCCCCCAGTAGCGGGATATAATAGGGCAGATCCAGACAACATCACTGAAGTTTGCTTCCTCCTCTCTGCTATTAAGGCAACAGTGGTCCCTTACAAGCATTAATACTCAAACAATGAAAATAGACGAAGTCGTTACTATATTTGTAAATGACATACCCAGCCGGGCAGAGGTCTCAATGTTTACTTTTCAATCAATGTAGCTCATAATTTACAAACAATATACAAGACAGGACACAAGCCTGTACCTGGCTTATCACAAAAGGAACATCAGGGAGGGGGAACAGATAACAGGAAACAAAACAAAAGGGCTTATAGGATAAAGCTTTGGCGTTCTGTAAACTTGTTAATTGCACAGTTTGATAATGACACAGAACAAAATTGACATTTTTACACTTTTTAAGGAGCATACAAGTAATTTCGTATGTATAAGGTGCACATGGTTGTCGACAGCGTTTCGATCCGTTAAACACAATTTACGGATCTCATCAGGACATGTAATGAATGCCTAATAGTAAAACAGCCCCATTTGCCCTATGAGAACAACCCTGAGGTAGGGTATTGGTGAGAGAATCTCTGCAGGAAACCGGAGCATCCAAGGATCGAGGACGGTGGCTGGAGCGTCTTGCGCTTTGGTCCAATAGGGGAACACCACTCGGGACACAATGGGGGGAGTAGGTTGGTCGTTCTAGTAAAAGCGGGTACGCTGACCGCTAGTATAGTATCCAGAGGCTGCTCAATCGCGGGTGGCGGTAGGAGGAAGATGAAGAATGTTTGAGGGCCCTCTATAACTTCAGCTGAGTCAGATATGTAGTAAGCAATTAACTGAGTAGAACAAAGCGCAATCAGTTCTCTTGGTGCATTAGAGCTTTCCTCCATTCACCATAGTCCAGTGGACCTACCCAAGATTCTCACTTGATCCTCAGTGAGGCAAACAGGCCTGGTGAATTAATGACCAATGAGTTATACATATGGGAGATGCCCTCTCATGTATTGGTCCGGACAACAGCTGGGCCTCCATCAAGCTGAACTTGAGGTTTCCAAATGGAGTCCTCGTGGGCCAACAGAGCATGAGGAGTAGAAGGTATTTATTAAATAGAGATTGGTTCAGATGGAAATCTACTTTTAAATATTGAAAAGATTTCATGTGAGTCCCTCGCCAGATATCCCCAAGTTAGGAAATACTAATGAGGTCCCACCTGGCAAACCCCTCCAATTGTGTAACCTGATCCAGCCACCTTCCTTTTCATAAGGAAGTTTCCAACCCGATCTTTCTTTCCTTCCCGTCCAGCTCAGGGCCAATCTCCTTATTTAGAATATAATTTTTGTTAGTTCTGGCAGAGTGCCAGGGAGAGGTGCTCGTATGAAATAGGTGCATAATGTTATTTACACCAAAAATTAACACTTCCTTCTGGAATGCATGTATGTTCCACCCTCTGTGTAGCCAGTCATTGACCACAATTAGTTGTGTGGCCCAATTACATAGCCGTAGGTCCGCCACTTTCATTCCCCGCATCTAATGTAGACTGGGCACATTTATCAAACCCTATGTGATGGACATTTTTAGCCCATAGGTACGTTCATGTTGTGCCCTGGACCCCTTTGAACCATTTTGGGGCAGCACATTTGGAAATTTTTGGAATACATATATGAAGCGGTGCAGGACCATCATTTTACATAATGCCAGTTTGCCAAGGGTATTGAGAGGGAGCCTAACCCATTTCCCCAGATCTACTTGCATTCTGTTCATCAAGGGGGCCACCAGCTCATTGTATCTATATTGCTCATCAGAGGCACCAGCAGGGATGTGGACCAATTTAATTGGAGGCCCAAAGCCTGATCATACCTGTCAAGCATTTGGAGGACATGTGAGCCCATGGACACTGGGTGAGCCACGAACAGTAGCACATCATCCACACATAAGGCTATACAGTCTTCCACCCCATCTTCCCATAGAAACACACTTGGGCGTTGCCTCTGACCCATGTTGCCAGTGGCTCCATTGCTAGGGAACCCAACAGAGGTGACAGGGGGCATCCCTGCAGAGTGCTCCTCTGTATGGGGAAACTATCTGACAAGGCGCCATTTGCCTCCTCCTGCACTGTAGGATTTTTGTATGGGATCTGTTCATATGATATAAATTTGGGCCTGAAGCCCAACAGGTGCAGTACCTCCCCCGAAAAGTCCCAGTTCCAAGTATCAAACACCTTTTCAATGTAGATTAACAGTAGAGCGTGCTCCCTGTCCAGGCAACCCCTGTAAGCTACCACCGAATATACCCTACAGAGACAATGTTGGGCACTATGGCTGGACATGAAGCCACATTGGTCTTTGTGTATTAAGGCATGGTGTAAGGATGTGGGTTGGTGAAAAAGAACAAGCCACCCAAGAAGGATCTAGTTCTGTCTTTTATTTTTAGGAGTTTCAAGGATATGTCTATTAGTATTTCTTGTCTGCGTGGTCTTGAGCTTGACAACCTTCTCTATTTCTCCTCTAGGTTCTCACTTCGGACAGACCAGATACTTCGGATAGTAGAGGACAGGTAGTTTTTCTGCATGATTACTTTTCTATTTAATAATTTCCTTACTGTTTTCCTCCTTTCTTTCACTTTTATATTAATATGTCTTTCTTACGTTTTTTTGGCAATCTTCACAGAAAGGATATCATCTCTCGAACATATAATTTTACATAGTATCAATTAAAGCAAATAGCCATTTCCAAAACATCTAACTGTAAACTATGGTTTTATCCCTCCCTCCCCCTTCCCCTGAAGCCTTCATATAGAGAGTAATCCAAGATTCCTGTGCTTTATATAGATGGATAAACTGGCGCCCCTCTGTGGGACCACACATAGCCTATGATGTCAAACTGGAGTAAGCCTCATAACCCTCGCATGTGCCTATTCAGCGGAGACCCATACTCACCATACTTACCGGCCCCCGCATACTGCTGCTGCCGAAGGTGGGAAATAATGTCAGCCAACAAAGCCTGGTATCCGTAGTGGTCGTTGTTGGCCGCAGTTTATTAATAACCAAAGACATATTAATAACACAAACTGGTATCAAGCAATCTTCCATTTTTGAACATTACTCATCAATCATAATTGGCATATTACACATTATGACACCCTCTTCTACTAGCAGGTGTCAGTCTCTTTGTGCCCTCCTTAGTTCGAAAATGGGGCTTGTACACAACCAGTTTGTTGTCAGTCTATTGGTGCTCCAGTGGTTGGTTGCCCACGCCTTCTGCGTGTTGTGGAGGGGAGCTTTACGCTTTCCAGTCGGGAGTTAGGTCCCCAGCTCGCTACCAAATTGCGCCCTGCCGTCCGGCCGGGTCTGGGCCGCGAGTGCCGTCTCCTCCTGCTACTCCCCTCCTTTATGCCGCCACGTCACCCTGCCGTGCGGCATTCAAAAGTGAGTGGCCATCCTCTTACACACCGCCCGCCGGTGTGTTTTCTTAGCCAACCAGTGTAGGATTTCCGCTAACGCCCCTTCCCCTATCCAGCACTGCGACTTTTGCTGTTCCTTAGGTGTGGGTGGGTGGGCTTCAGTCGTTGTTGCTGTCGCGCCGTTCTCCCAGCTCCTCGAATGCGATGTGCTTCTGCTGGGAGGGCGGCGTCGCTTAAATCCTCCTGAGCCCTCCATGCAGGCCTCAGGTGAGTCCCCCTGATTGGGGGGTTCAAACAAAGCCAGGTTGACCATTGGACGTCCTTTGGGGGGCGCCAGGTCAACAGGTCACTTCCGGTCGGGTGGCTGGTGCGCACCCCGTTTCCGCTGGTTCCTGTGCGCATCGAAGCGCCCAGAACCAGTTTTTCCCCGCTGGTGGCCCCACGAGGGTTATGGCGCCGGCCTTCGAGCCTCCCCCACCCTTCGGGCGGGTGCGGCGGCCTCTGCAATTTCCTCCACTCTGTCCTGTCCCCCTTCATGCCCCGAATCCACTGCCTGATCAGGCGTTAATTTATTTGAGTTTTATAAAGCGCAAACAATTACCCGGAGGTGTCTCGGTGCTAAAGGACGGAGGACAGAGGAAATGAGATACAATTTTAGTAAAAAGCCAAGTCTTTAGAAGCTTGTGGAAGCTCCAGAGAGTGGGGGCTGATTTAATTGCCAAAGGAAGCTTGTTTCAATTTTGGGTTGTGCAGACCAAAAAACTCCTGCCTCCCAAAGAAGAGAGACTATAGGGAGACACCACCAAATTCAGCGCTGAACTAGATCGAAGGGACATCTTGGGCGCATACCTGCTGAGTTGGGGCCAGCAAGTAACGCAACAGCACTCCCTATGCAAGCAGCAACCCTGGCTCTCCTTGTCTTTCTAATGTGTTCCTCTTCCGCTACAGCCCATTCCAATGGGTCCCTCTCTTACTTTTCTCTAGCTGGGAGCCTACTACTCATCCAGTGGATCGCTATGCACCATTTTGCCCCAGTTAGCCCCAGTACTGTAAAACATCTACTTAGTTTTCGCTTCGGGTCATCGGGCAGTAGGCCCAGTAAGCATTTATTAAACTTTAGAGGTATATCCCTCTCCGTCACACGTTTAAGCTGTGCCGGTAGCTCCCCACAGAAAGTGGCCATCGGTGGGCAGTGCCAGGCCATGTGTAGGAAATCAGCCTCCGTAGCCTCGCATCTCGGAAAGCGGGATTCTCTCGTCGGATAGATAGCATGCAGTCACTTGGGGGATAGGTAGGTCATATGTATTATATTAAATTGAACTGGTTTAATCCTGGCACTCACAGATTCTTTTTGGACCACTGCATTTATTTTAGACCAATCTTTGGGAGAAAGGAGTTTGTTACTGAGGGATTGCCATTTCTCCTCCACCCGCAGCGATTTGAGTCGCCTGTTTGTGCGCAGTGCTCAATAAAGGTGCGTTGCAAGTTGGTGACTCCCGGCCATAGAGACATAGAAGCCAGGATGTGTGTGGGTTTGGAAGCTTCCGAAAATGTCAGCCAGAATTGCTGTGCTATGGCAGCTATCTTTGCATATTGCAGAAATTGTCCTAGACCCAATGCAAATGTGTCCATGGCTTCCCGCAACGTTACAAACCTACCCCCTGGGTACAGGTCGGATAGAATCAGGCAATCTCCCTCCTTCCATCTCTCTGTGGACATCGGCTGGCTCATTGGGCCAAAAGGGCATATGATCCAAATGTCCGGATCAGGCATGTAAGGTGCCTGCTTTATTACTCCCTGAACAGTCCTTTCCCATAGTTTGGCCATCAGACGGATCAGATAGGGGAATGTTTGAGGTATATGTCTGCCGTGCATCAGAAGTGACCCTAACTGGCAGTCACCATAAGTGTTAACCAACAGCGATCTTTCCCAGCTAGGTTTAGCATCCAGCCAATGGTTTGCATGCTGGAGCTGCGTTGTCATGTAGTATAGCTCCAAGTCCGGGGCCTTTAGTCCCCCCGCCCGTCCCACTCTCTCCACAGTGTATCAGGGCCCACCCAGCATCTAACCCTGCTCCAAAGAAGCTCCACCAAAAGTGAATCCAGTTCTCTGAAAACACTCCAAGGCAGTCCGTAAAAGGTTCCCTGCATAACAGAGACAGCGCATTACTACCACCATTTTAATAAGGACTATCTTGCCCATCAAGGACAGATGTAGCGTGTTCTAGAAATGAAAAGAATGATGCAAGCCCTCTACCACCCTGCCCGTGTTATAGTCTTAAAACTGCTTTTCATCATGCGCTATGTGTATCCCCAAATATAGTTTTTTCCCCACTGTCCAGGGCAATTCTACCTGCAGAAGTTGTTCCATCGGTATGTCTCAGAGGAGTCCAAGCGGAAACAAATGAGACTTGGGCCTGTTATTCGATAAAGCAGAAACCTCACAGAACTCTGTCAGTGCTCTCAGCGTCACCGGGACAGACGGATTCGGCAGTCGCAAGTATACCATAGCATCATCAGCATACAATGAAATTATATGCTCAATCTAACCCAACCGTACTCCCCACTCTTAAGGACTTATTTCATATGTCAGGTTAACGGTACCATTGCTATGGCAAAAATCAGGGGGGACAGAGGGCAACCTTGCCTAGTATCACATTGTAGAGCTATCACATCCAAGACTTACCTCCCTGTATGCACTCTGGCCTGAGGGATCACATATAACAATTTGATCCAGTTTATAAACAGGGAGCCCAAACCCAGTGAAAGGCCTGCTCTACATGCGAATGTTGCAGAGAGTGGTTCTACTGGGTGTAAAACCTGACTGATCATCATGTATTAGCTGTGGGAGAAAAGGCAGAAGCCTAGCCGCTAACACCTGGATAAGGATTTTAAGGTCCAAGTGCAGCATATAGAGGGTCTATAAGACCCAGTCCCAATGGGGTCTTTACAAGGTTTTGGTATAACCACTATTACGGCCTCTCTCATTGACCATGGAAACTCATTTTTCAAAGGCCTACATGAAGACCGTCAGCAATTTATCTGGAAAGCGCCAATAAAATTCGGCCAGAAGGCAGTCAGCACCCAGCAATTTAGCAGAGTTTTGTGCTTTTACCGTGCACAGCAGTCCAATGTGGTCACCGAGCCACCCAAAGTGTCCTGATCCTCCGTAGTGAGGCATGGGAGTGAAAGACCTTCTAAATAGGCATACATATCCAGGGGCTCCAGCACCTGCTGTGGTTTCGAGTACACCGTATGCAGGTATTCCGCAAATGCAGCATTGATCAACTGCTGTGTATAAACCAATTTAAACCCTTGATCCCGCACCGCAAGGACCAGTTTAATTGAATTCTCTGGTTGAATTTAATGCGCCAGTAAGCGAGCAGACTTATCTCCTTCTAGATATCAGCCTCTTTGGCCAGTAGTCTTAACTAGCTTCTGTCTAGTTGATCACATAACTCCCTAAACATTTGTCATTGGTTATTCCAATCTGTAACTCCTGCTCTGTTCATGGGAACAGACTTCTCTAATGACGCTAGTACTTGTTCTTGTTTTGTCAGGTCCTCCTCTAGTGTATGTCTTATCCCAACCGTGGTAGTCATGCACCCACCCCCCGGGAGGACCACATTCATGGGATCCCACTCAGTGGCCCTGCTGCCTGCGGATTCCCAGTTGAGTTAAAAATATTGTACTAGCTCACAATTTACTGTATCCCGAAATATCAGGCGAGTAAGTCCATCTGCATTGAGCCTCAAAAGTGGTATTTTGGGTTCTGGCCTATGGAGTGCGTACGTCACCATCAGTGGGGAGTGGTCCAAGAGGCAGTGAGCCATATACTGGACATCTTGAACTCTATGGCCTATGGGTGTGTTTTAAAAAAATATAACCCAAGCAACTGTATGAGTCTATCACTGGGGGATGGCAGGAGTATGTTCGTTTGGTCGGGTTTACGCTAGATATCCACAAACCCAAGATCACTCTGCGCCTGGTGCAGTGTGGCTACAGCTTTAGGTTTAACGTCCATGTGAGGAGATGGACTATCTATGTCACCATTTAACGCACAGTTAAAATCACCCTGCCATCACAACAATATCCACCTCTGGGAAGGTTTGTGCTGACCACAACATCGCACCCATGAAGGCACTGCCAACAACATTTGGAGCATAAACATTTACCAAGCACAGGTTATGTGCATCCAGTGTGCCCTCTACTACCATATACTGTATAAGGGCACCCTGTGCATATCCTGAGTAAGAAGTTGCATACAGTTGCCCCCTCCAGCGTCTTTAAACATATTTAATACAATCCCCCACAAGAGGGTTTACTGTTTAAATACTAGTATCCACATCCCATACTGGCTCAGATATGCATGTACCATATTTTGCCTCACATAAACCCTATTTCGCTTCACATAATTATTCTACCCATGAACGTTCCATGTCAAAAACTTATAGCTTGTTTTCTCACCATCCATATGAAATCATTGGAAAACCGCCCGTCCGAGGGCACAGAAATAGACAACCAAGGTAGCACCCCATATGTCCCTCTGAAATGAAAGCTGCCATTCCCTACTAATACCAACAATTCTGTGAGAAACAAGACAAAAAATAAAAATAAAAAGAGCCATAAATCATTCCTCCCCCGACCACCCACAGGCAGAAGCTACTTATCACTCCTGGCGCTACTGCTGGACAAATTACAGTAAACTCCACCCCAATCTCCCTCTTTATTCCTTGATCCCCAACTAATACCTCTACAACTTCACTTGGTGTAGTTCTTGTCCAGACCACTTGATTCGCTGCCCCTCGCGAGTCCCTAATGGTGCCTTCAGCAATGTGTCCCGGCATAGTGTCTAGACTATCCTATTCGCTAGCCCAGTTCCGGATCTCACCAGGCAGCGATGATCCTATGCCCATACCTCCCTAGACCAGGAGGATAAGAACCCCATCCTCAGTTCTTGTTTTTATGAACCTGGATAAAATGTCCATCCTTGGACAACTTATGAAGAAGAAACAACAGTAACAAATACCAACAAATTGCAGTGACCTATTCTACTTGGCTCCAGTATCCAGGGTTCCATTTTAGTGAACAAAATGCTTTACTGTCCAAATTATCACTGTTGGGTAATAAATCCATTATGTTAGGTAATAAACCTTCCAACCCTCCTCAGATAGACGCAAAGCAAACAGACCCCAGCTGCCACAAAACACAGGAAATATGCTTACACCTTCGTCCGTTTATTGGCATGCCAAGGCAGAAGGCAGACGCGGTGTCACGTCTTGGAACAAGCTTCTTCTGCCCCTCATAGGTATTCAGAGGAGAATATATAGGGCAGAAAGTGCAGTCATCAGCAAAATCATAAGATGTGGACATGGCCAAATACGGTTGTACATATACAAATAGAAGTGTCATGCAAGCCCAGGACATAGAGCAATATAAGGGCACAAGGGACCAGAAAGCAAGTTTAACTCCTTGGACGCTCATGACGAGCTCAGCTCGTCATGTTGTACACCTCCATACACTCATGACGAGCTGAGCTCGTCATGAACAATGGGAATCAAGAAAAGTCAGCATCCTGGAGGATTACCTTTAGCATTCAAGGTGTTAAGCAAACCTGCAAGATTCAGAGGCTTTTCACAGCTGTTAACCCAGGACGTGTCAAAGAGGGCAATACAGGTCCTGGAGTCAGGCTTGAATAGATTTGTAAAGGGAGCGGTGTTTTTAGGAGCACAGAGCAAGCAGTTTGGTCAGAGCAGACCTAGTTAGCTCCGTGGGTCTTAGATAGAGTGGAGGAGAATTTGGGATTGATTCACTTATTTGACTGATGCAAACATATAGATATATATTTTTCCTCACAATCACCCCTAGGTTCTCCATCAACCTGAGTCTCCAGAACTATGTCCATTGGTGTGTAGTAGTTCTGCGTCCTAATGGGCTGGCTCACGCTCTATTTGCAGTGTGCCATCTGTGCTGATCAGGATCTGTCCCGTTGCCTTCTGCAGGTGTACCTCTCTTTTGCTAAGGAGGCACCTGGCGTCGCTGAGATCATCTCAAGCCCTTGTATCTTGGTTCTCTCTATTCAAGACTTCAGTCCTCGTGCTGTAGGCATATGACTCTATGTATTCAAGTCCATCTTAGGGAGTCTCGCGAAAGAACATGCTGCCCTCATACTGGACTGGGAGCCTTGCGGGAAACATCAGGCTGTATTTTATATTGTATTCTCTAAGCCATTGTTTGATTGATAGGAAATTGTTTCTTAGTTCCTGCACTTTCCGGGTGTAGTTAGTATATATTTGAATTGGAGTTCATATCTGGGAGGGCCGTGTTTGCGGACATGTTACAGTAATATATCTCTGTCGTGATAGTTGAATAGATGGGCTATAATGGCACAGGGCAGTGCTCTAGAGCGCGGTTATGGCCCAAAGCTCTGTGAGCACATTCAACAGTGAAGAATTTGGATAACTGCATTGGGTGTAGCGCTGTGGTGATCTATTCCTCTAAATACAGGTCAGCCGAGGGCCTCTCCGCACGCTCCGGAAAACCGAGGAAGCGCAGGTTGTTCAGCCGACACCACCGTTTGGCATCTTCCTGGTTCAAGTTGATTTGACTGGTGCTGCATTTGAGTCCAGCCACTGTTGTTTGCAAATCCTGTACAGCAGTTTTCAAGGTAGCCAGTTCTTCTTCCATTGACGTGACCCTATATGCTACCTTGAGCAAATCCAGTCACAGAAGGCTGATGTCCATTGCCATTGAGTCCATTTTTGCTTCAAGAGCAACTCTGGACCCTCTTATGGCCTCCAGCGTTTCTGCCGTGCCCTGTGCTTGTTCCTGGGGCTTGACTGAGGTGCAGCCTCATGCTCTGCCTCAAGGGTCCCACTCCCGGGAATGTATATTGCACAATCTTGTTGGACTGCCCCCCCTATGGGGGTTTATCTTTCACCATTTCTACATGCCAGCTGATGGACGGTCCACCTCAATCAGTCACTTGAAATCCGGGGGATTATGGTGGAGGCACATGTGAATATATAAAAGACGCTGGAGAAATGGAGTTACAGGTAAGTAACTTACTTCAATGGATCATTAATATATATTTACATGCTTGAATCAGAATAGCAAGCAGTACACATTGTAAGACATAAAAGCAGGAAGCAGGCTCACCTTTTTCGAAACACATTTCTCAGGACTGCCTGTTTCACTGCTGTCAGCTTCTGATCCACGTCGAGGCAGTAATGCCTTGTGAATGTGTGTCTGGTCTTCCATGTGGCTGCATGGCAGACCAGCGGAGAGAACCGCAGTTGATGCCACACTACTAGTAGAATGCGCTCTCGCTTTTTCATTGAGTGGGCACTTAGCCTTGAGGTAATAGAAGGTAATACAGGCTAAGAGACAACCAGCTATCCCATTTGGACAGGGGATGACCTCTTCGTGGTTATCCAAAAGACACAAACTGCTGGTTCGATGTGTGTATGTTCTTGGTTTTGTCTTTGTAGAACGTGAGACATGTACTTAAGTCAAACAAATACAAAGATCTTTCTACTGTCGTAGATGGATTTGGAACGAAAGATCTGAGAATGACAAAATCATTTAAGTGAAAGTCAGTAGGAACTTTGGATATGAATCTGTGGGTTGGTTCTCAAAATTACTTTATCTTTTGTGAATTGGAGGAAAGGTTCCTTGATGGTGAACACTTGAATGTCACTCACTCTCCTTGCAGATGTCAAGGCTAAGAGAAGCTCTGTTTTCCATTAAAAAAAAATTCAAATGTACCTTATGTATTGGTCCATAAGGAGATAGCATTACCTGACTGAGTTAGTAATCATTTCTCATGCAACTGGAGGATGTAGAATAGATGGGAATTCTCTGAAGAGCCATTTCATAAGCTGTTTTATGATCTACTGGGAGAACAGATGATTGTTCACTTCTCTTGAAATTGCAGATGGATGGACTCTGACTTTAGAATATTTAAGTCCACTCTTAGCTAGATCCAACAAATGAGGGAGAATCTGATGAGGTGTAATTCAAAGAGGATAATAACTATTTTGCCCACGCCAGATACAGAAACATTTCCACTTGGCATTGTAGGTCTTTCTTCACTGGGGCTCAAGCCTCCTCCAAAATACTGCTACAGTCTTGCTGCAGATCCAAATGGACAAGCACTATGATGTCAAGTTCAATTGCTTGGGGTCGTGATTGAGAAGCTCTCCATGGTGTCTGGAAAGGATATTGGGATGTGATTTCAGAAAAAAGTGTTGGATGTGCTGATAACTGAAGGAGATCACTGTACCAGTAGTGGTGTGGTCATGCCAAAACAAAGAGTATCAGAGTGCAATGATCTATCATCGCCTTCCTCAGCACCCTGGGGATCAGGAGAAACAGAGGAAAAGCTTAAGTAAAGATATTGGACCAACTGATCTAGAGGGTATTACTGTTCGTCCCTGGATGCCAAAACCTGCTTACAATGATCCAGAATTTGCTGTTGGCCAGAGTGGCAAATAGGCCAATCATGGGTCGACCCTATCGACTGAATATGTAATTTGCTCAGTCTTGGTGCAGTTTCCACTCACACTCCAAAAGCTGCAGAGTATACCCACTTGATCCTTCTGGCAGTCTGGCAGGTATTCTACAGCAATGTCTGTTTGCTGACACCACCACCACAACAATGCTTGCTTCAGACGCCTTGTGACAAGTACCATATCTTTCCATGAGCCTTCATCTGCTTCCATTGCAGTTCCAATTTTTGCTGAACAGATCTCATGCAGAACCTGAAAAATGGAATGATGCCATCAGACCCAACAGGTACTCTATGCTATAGGTTGTAACTATTTCCATTGATGGGAAAGCCTTTCCCAATTGTGTGTCGAGTATTGCAATCAGGTATTGGGCTTTTGCCAGGGGTTCTAAAGACGATTTCTATGAGTTCAAAGTGAGACCCAGTCTCTGGAAGAGACTGATGCAGGTCCCTGTAGAAGCCTTTGCTCCTACCCCTTTTTTTATTATAAACATATAACATATGTCAGCAGCAGGTGAAACAACTCACAATTAACATAGTCAACATTTCATGAAGTGCACTGTTGCAGATTAGAAAGTTGTGGATCTCGTCATTCAGTTACACGCTAAATTTGCATGCATCCTCTATTAGAATGGTTGTTTCCCATCCACTAACATTGAAGGCATATCTCTGACCCTCCTTCTTCCTCTCCCTCCCTCCTAGCCCCTCCCATACTGTTGCATATACAATCCCACACTTGGTAATACAGTTCCAGAGCATCTCCTGTGCGTTGGGCCTCCTTCTGTTGTCCCCCCCCCCCTTTTAATTGAAAATACAGTCAGGCGCTGTCCTTTAACTCTCGCTGTCGCTAGAGAGCTGTGCAGTGTGTCAGTGTCTGCTTGCAGGGCTATAAGACAATCCACCAGGTGTTCCCATACTCTAGCCCTACGAATTGTTCCCCACCTTTTCTTCAGCTCCCTGAATAGCACAGCACTTTCAAGCCCAGCCCAATTGGTGAGTTTCTCTCGCCATTTAACTAGCCTCGAACCCCCAGGGTACCTCCAGTGCATAGTGAGTTCCCTTTTCGTCAGGATCAGTGTCAGGTCAGTGAACCCACTGATCATTTTGCGTTTGGCTGGGCGCGGGAATCCCCATAGGAGACAAACCAAAGGTATCCAAGGGACCACCCAGTGAACAACATTAGGGATGCATTCTACCACAGCTTCCCAGTATGCCACTAAGGCGGGCACGCTCACACCATATGGAACATCTATGCCCCAAGTTTCCTACATCGAGGGAACATGGCCGTCGCTGTTGTATAAAACTTATGTAAGCTTTGTGTA
This sequence comes from Lissotriton vulgaris, assembly GCF_964263255.1. Taxonomy (NCBI): domain Eukaryota; kingdom Metazoa; phylum Chordata; class Amphibia; order Caudata; family Salamandridae; genus Lissotriton; species Lissotriton vulgaris. The sequence goes on from NC_141700.1 coordinate 164,337,795, forward strand.
GGAAGTAAAAGGCAATCAGTTTAAAACTGATATTATGGGAGATGGTGGGTATATTCTTCACTATTTTGCACAAGTCCCCATCTATCAGCAATGGATAAGGACTTCAAAAAATGAATGCTAGCCCTTAGTGCCCCAAAAGCCGCCCCAATATTACCATCTAAAAGATCTTGGCAGTCTTGATACACTTCAACTCTAACATATTTAAAGCAGTCAGCTTTCCAGGTGAAGTCATGTAGATCCTGGGGTGGGGGTGGCATCCCTGCAGAATGGAAACAATTGGGATTTCTGCCAGTTAATGTGTAAGCTCGACACCATACCAAAACGCCCCGGTAGATCTATCGCCCCGGGCAAGTCCAGTCCCACGTCTCTAAGGAACAACAACATGTCATAGGCATATAATGCCATGTAATGGGGTTGAACTCGAACCTTCAAGCCAAGGTAGACCCCCCCCCTCCATGCACGCCCTGCAGGCTAAAGGCTCCACCACTATAAGGAATAGCAAAGGGGAGTGGACACCCCTTGTCAGATTCCACGTCCTACTTTGTACGATTCAGATATTATTCGACCGGTGCAGACTGGCTCTGAAGGACTCAAGTAAAAGAGTTTCATACATTGTACAAACCTGATATAAGAAGTCCCAGCCTTCTCTATTTCGATAGCCATGACTGCTGCCATCTTTTTGTCCACTGATCCATCACTCATAAGGTCATAACTGAGAGGAGCCTACTAATTTTGATTGCAGTATTTTCTTTGGGTATAAATCCCGCCTGATCAGCAAGTTTAAAGGTGGGCATGTGGGGAAAGAGACGAGTCGCTAATATTCAGTTTAGAATCTTATTGTCCACATTGAACATGGACAAGAGCCGTATACCAGGATATCTGTGAGAGGGTGTCCCAGCTTTAATGCTGGAATAACCAGGGCCTCGTATGTGGAAGGTGGGAGGTGGACCAAGTCACAGGCCACCATGTAAAGATCGACCAGTTTCGGAGCCAGGGTGTCCCGATAAGTAGCAAAGAACTCCACTGGGTGGCCATCCACCCCAGGCACCTTACAGCGTGCCAGGATTTTGATAGCCACCTGAACTTCCTGGACTGTGAGGGTGATGTTATCTGCATCTTCCCGTGCAAGCATCAGGAGGGTCACGTGGGCAAGAAGGTCCTCAAGGGCCTGATGCCAAACCTCCGGAGAGGGGCAAACAGAGAGGTGTAATAGTTGCAGAACCTGACATTAATCACGTTTTGGTGGTAGAGGGGCGCTCCGGTGTCCAATTCAACTTTTAATATCAGGGAACCTTGGGGCTGTGGATTTGTGAGCCATGCTTCCAGAGTGCCGGCCTTGTCCCGCTTTGCTTTGAAGGTATTCCCAGGAGTCAAAACAGTGGAATTTCTCTACTCGGCGCTGCTGATGCCTCTTTCACTTCCAGCAGTCGGTTTTTAAGAGCTGGATCCGCTTCTCTCAAGGTCCCGCAGTGCCTTCTGATGATTTTCGACCTCGCCAACTAAAGTGTGTCGGACCCTGACTTTTTTGGCACTGTAGCGGCCCCGGACAACAGTTTTCAAGGCATCCCACTTGATCACAGGGGAGGTAGTGGTCCCCGTGTTATCTGGAAAGTAATTGATGGCCTCCCCAAAGTATGTTGAAAAATTGGGCTGTCCAAAGTCTAAACCCACAATCGCCAATCAGGGATGCAGCGGCGCTCGCCCTCCCACTTCAGAGACAGAAACACCAGATTATGGTCCGTTAAGGTCGAAAAGTAGTAATGTGGGGTGCCCATGCCACGAACAAATTGTATACCAAGAGGAGTTGTATGGCTATGCATGCATTACTTAAGAATATGTAACAGCAAAGATGGTTCACGAACATTTTTCGCAGACAGACTGAGACCGGGGATTATTGGGTGGGGGAGAGTGGGGTAATGTTTCTAAATAATAAGGAATATGATTACATGCACAGCCCAAATACATGAAAGATCCACAGCGAGCAAAAGAGATGCAAATAATGGCAATTGTTCGTAACGATGATAATGATGTAGATGTGTAAATCAAATGTTGTACACTAATAATTACGAGAAAGAAAATGTATGAAGATTATATGCCATGCTGATGTGTGTCACTCTTTAGAAAAACTCAATAAAATATGTTTTTAAAAAAATGGTCCGTTAAGGTCCTGCAGAAGTAGAAGTAATCAACACTATGTACCGCCCCATGAACAGCAGTGGACAGAAGAAAGTGTTGAGGCAAATATGGCGTACCATGCATACCAGATTAGAATGAACAGTCTTGAGACAAAGGATGGAGGTGTCTCCATGAATCTACCAACCCCCACTGCCTCTGCCAGTCCGAAAAATGTGCGCTAGTCAAGACACTGGGGAGTCTGGCAGCGGCGGATGGGAGTGAACAAGGGCAGGGTCGGCAGTGCTATTAAAGTCCTCCCCCCCCAGTAATATGTTCTGTGTCAGGTACGGGCAAGGTCTAGGGTCAGGTCAGTAAAGAACCACCCCTGATTACTATTGGGAGCATAAATTCCCACAATGGCTAGGTCACGTCCCGCCAATCTCCCTATGACCACCACAAATCTACCATCAGGGTCTATGAGCACACTGGTCTTCTGGAATGGTACTTCTGGCCTCACCCACAGCAGAACTCCCCAGACAAAAGCAGAATAGGTTGTTGCATACACCTGGCCTCTCCATGTCTTCTGGAGTGCCAGCCCCTCCAAAGCAGGGAGGTGGGTTTCTTGCAAAAGGGCCATGTGCGCTCCCCATCTATTGAGGTAAGCATAAACTTGATATCTCTCGGACATATTGTTTAGCCCTTGGACATTCCAGGATATAAAGTTATAACTCATGGGGGTCGCCATTGTGTAATGCTAATATTGCGTGACAGAGGGCCAGGAGGGGGTCATGTCGATCCATGCAACAGGGCACTGGGTCTCTGCCATTGCCATCCAATACCAGCAAGCAGGGGTCACCCACGAATTATCCCAGCAACAAAAATAGTTAAACCAACTCCCCATCCCCAGGATCAGAAGCAAATGACTACCCATCCAAACCTGTAGAAAAAACATGCATTACAAGCACAACTATAGTCAAGTGATAGGCACCTGTTGATGCGTGCCACAGCTTCACATCGCACCATAGCAGAGGTACATAATTATAGCTGTCACCGCTGCCACAGCCCCTACAGGAGGCCAAGCCAAGCTAGTTGCTTAAGATTATCTTGTCGGAAGTGCCATGCGTAACTTCGGGCAAGAACTCAGATGATCCCTGGGAAGAGATTGAACCCCAATCAGAATCCAAGTCTCATGTATTCACCTCAATGCTAACAGAGGGTGGAGCTGAGGCCCGACCACTCAGGCCAGCCACTTCGTCCTACACCTGCTGACGCTCATGGCACGATACTAATCTCACCTTGGACCCAGTTTCCGCTAAAAAGTGCATACATTTGACATGATTGTTGTGTTTATATGATCTAGAGATTAGTTGTTATTAACTTTCATGTGGGCCAGGTTGTTGTATTACGGAAATTGTAAGACCGTAATCACACAAATTTAATGTGAATATTCTGTCTACTTCTTTGAATTTCCTTTCTTCCTTCGATTCACTGCTCTTATCTTTGATCACTTCTTTTTGTGCACGCTCCTTCTGGGCAACCTTTTACTCTAAAGTATAGAAAACTGCAAAAAATATCAATTTTGTGACTAGAGACAATGAATTAAACATTGTTTTCCCCCTTTTTTGATATATTGGTGCTGTAGTGATATTCTGTTTATTCTGAGTAACTGAGTTCATTTATGGCTTGGGGCGGATATATAAGGAACGCCCATGAACTTATAAATGTTTGAATATATACTGATTGAATCGGCTTCCTTAAGAAATAGGTTCTGGACCATTGTTTATTCTTGACGCTCATGGCAGGTCTGCGACTGAGAGGGGACAGCTTCCTGGCCTCCTTCCGAGGGCACCGTCTTCCAGATCGCTTGTCCCCTGAGGAAACACCCGTCCCTACCTTGCTGAGGGAAGCGGCCCATCCATTTCCAAAATGGTTACGATGATGTGAAGAAGTGCACTGCATCGCCTGTGATCACCCACAGCCTAGCTGGGAACATCATAGCATATTTTAAACCCAGCTGGCAAAGGTGTTTTTTGGCATCGACAAACGAGGCTCTTTTGCTTCTTGACCTCTTTCATGAAGTCTGGGAAGAGCACAATTCTGTGTTTGCCCACCATAATGTCCCCCTTCCCCCGGAGTTTGACTAGGTTTAGGATACGGTCCTGGTCCCGATAGTGTAAGGGTTTTGGCTCTATTGGCCATGGAGACGCGCCAGGCAGCGGGGCCTTGCAGGGACATGATGAGCACATTCCAGCACATAAAAGGGAGAGAGATCCTCTGGAGCCACCTCCTCTTAATACCACTTCTCCAGGAAGGCCAGCATGTTTGCTGCGGCTCCATCAATGCTATCCGGAAGGCCAATAATCTGAATGTTATTTCACTGTGCCCTGTTGTCGGCATCTTCAGCCCTGGTTTCTAAGGTGGTAATTCTGGTTTGCATGGTAGACATCTGGGATCTTCATCGAAGCCAGCCAAGGAGTAAGGTATTCGAAGACACCCCTTGGGTGAGGTCATCAACATCCTCTCAGTGGAGGGGACCGCTCCGCTAGTCGCCTCCGATCATTGCGTAGTATGCCCATATCGCCACCATGATGTCTATCTTGAGTTTGAGTGCCTCCTTGGAGGCGAGCGATGGCTTGTAAGATTGCAGTCAATGTGGGTTCCGTTTAAGCCCATCCCGAAGCCTCCATGTCTGGTGCAGGTACCACCAGGTCTTGGGATCCCAGAATTTGTGAGGCGCAGGGCTCAGTTGCCTCTCTTCTCCAGGTGATTTTCCCCATGGAAGTGGTTCTCTGAGACAAGTGTGGCAGTTCACCTTCCAGCCAGTTAGAAATACTGCTTGTGCAGTTGTAGGGGCAACAGCTGCCAAAGCGGCCCCACAGCCGAAGCAAAGAAGGTATTCTATGCCAGCAGGGTCTACAGCTCAGCCATGCTAGGTAATAATTGCTGCACCTGTGAAGTCATGTTCTGCTTACGTGTAACCGCTTAAGCTCTGCCTCCCGAGGGGGATCCAGAGTCCCACACACAAATCTGCCAGGGGCGAGGAGGGCCCAGTCTCGTGCCCTGACAAAAAAAAAGGGCCTCGTCTCCGCTAACGCCACGGATAGCAGTGGCGAGAGTTCAGGGGAAGGGGGCAAGCAGGAGCCCTTGTGCGGTGAGGACCAGTCCAGCGTCCTCAGCTATCACAAACCTCAGAAAGGAGAGGGGGCGGGGAGGCACTCCTCTGCACCACCAGCCAGTCTACTCGGGCCCCAGAGTGTACTGGAATCCATGCTGGGGGAAATCCGGAGGGTGGGGGGGGTCAGGCAAGGTACCCCAGGGACAACCCCCAGCTACTTGCCCAGTGTCAGTGGGGTCTCTCCAGATCCATTGCGGAACTGAGGGGGAAAGGTATCAGCCAACATTGTCGCAGGATCCCTCCGCCAGTTGTCAACAGAATCTGCAGGGACACCGAGTGCACCCCAAGTGTCATCCACAACACTCCCCATCAGGTGGGTTCCCCGGCAATACTCCTCTCCTCCTTATCAGATATTTTAGAGGCCCCAGTCTACCTGGCCCCTTGGTGAATGCTCCAACCCTTGATGGCACTCTGATGAGACAGTCTTGCAGGTATGGGAACACCTGCTGACCTTCTTGTTTGACAGACAGCTACTCATGCAAGGCATTTGGTACACATTTGAGAGGCTGATTTGGAGCCCGAAAGGTAGTACCTTAAACTGGTAGTGTTGTCCTGTTCCCAAAAATTGAAAGTACTTAGAGGAGGGTCCAGTGATTTTCGTCTCCCCCTCCCGTTGCCGAGGAACAATGGTGCTACTGTTGCAACCAATCAGGTGCACTCTTCCCCAATTACAGACTTTAATTAATTCATTTCAACATCCTACACCGGACATATTGCACATCTGCTCAACTGCATAGGCTGGGACTCGTGGAGGAGGCAAGATGCTTGTGGATCGCAGTGCCCTCACCCACGTTTCTGCACCTCGCTTGGCATTAACCTTTAATAGCAACGTTCTGGTCGACATTTGTAGAATTGTCACCCTGATCACGGGTCACTGCCCACAACAGTTGCCTCTGGTTACCCTGCTGGGCTATGTAAAGAAGGTCCCTCCAGAGACCCAACGACTTACCGCAATGATGCTTCTCTTAGCTAAGCACAGAGTGGTTATACCTTCGGACAGGTGCCCTGCCATCATAAATAAAAAAAAGCTGGCTAAAAGATGCGACATACTGTCATGAGCAGCTTGAGGTGCAATTAAAATCCAAAGACAGTTGGAGCCTACTGACCACCTTTTTGACCCTGCAGACTGAGGCTGAAGCCCGAAGCACAATGCCCAGCTTGGAAGGACTGGGGGAGTCCACTCAATCATCTGCATCCTCACCCGTCCAACACTCCTGTACAGATTCGCCCACACGTGGGTCTCTCCAGTGCAGGGAACCCCCTGGGACGTGGTTCTGTGAGAAACTGCCATGGGCTTACTGATGGTCTGCATGCCTTAGGCTGAAGGGCTGCTATTCGTTAGTCCTTGATTTGCTATGTAATATCCAGATATGTATGCTATTTGCATGGTCTGTTTCCCCAGCCTTCCCCACTGTTCTTTTTTGCTCTTCTTCAATACTGTATGTTGTAAACTGAATAAATAAAAAAGAAAAATAGAATTGAAGGTACTTTCTGTGCTTTTGATGCATGGGTATGTGGAAATATGTATCCCAAAGGGCATAAGATCTCCTTCTTGCTTCCTCAGGATGACTTCTTGTAGCATAATCATCCCAAAAAAACTTTCTTCCAACAATTTGTCCAGCTGTCTTAGATCCAGGAGAAGTCTCCATTGACAAATCTTTCATTTTCATTAGAAAAAACCTGGAGTAAAATCCTAGGTCTCTTTGTTACATGGGGACAATCTATACAGCCCCCTTGAGGAGAAGCAAGAGAGTTTCCAGTTGAAGCTCCTTCAAATGGAGACGATGCTCCTTCTTTATTGGGTTTAAAGGGGGTCTCTGAATGAACTCCAATGTATACCCTGAAAGAACAGTTTGCCTCACCGATTTGTCTGATATTATAGTCTCCCACATGGGAGCAAACAAGGAAACCCCTTCCCCAACTTCTGCGTACAAAATGGAAGAGGGGGTGAGGTAAAGAGTCAAGCTCTCTTTTGACTGTCATAGGTGAATGATTGAGAGCCACTTCTCTTACTTCCTGACAATCTCCCATAACACAATCAATGATTGCAGTTGTAGAACTATCTGTGATCGAATCCAGGTTGCCATTAAGGGTAGTATGAATGCTAACTTCCATATTGATTGAATCCTGCTCTGAAATTCTGTAATCTTCGAGAGATATGAAAATTAGATGATCAAAATCTACGATAATGTAAAAGACCCAAAGCCTTGCCAGTATCCGCATGAGTTTTAAGCTCTTGAAGAGCCTCATCTACCTCCTCACAGAAGAAAGTAAGGCCATCAAAAGGCATGTACAAAATTGCGCCTCAGAACGTAAGCCTGTGGACCTCAGCCATCCTAGTCTTTTAATACAGTCCCTCCTGCAAGTTGGCAAAAACCTGTATTTGAAGCCTCCATTGCCACATCAATAATGAATGAACAACTAAGTTATTCTTCCCTGCGGGTAGCTCTTGCCGTCTCCTTATCTTCTGGCATGAGATCAACCAATGGTGCGATATCATACCACATCTGGCGATCATAACTCCCCACAATTGCTAGAGCACTAGCTATTTTGATAGAAGTCAATTCCATAGATGAAATTCGTCTATCCCAAATTATCTATATGCCAACTATGCTTGCCTGCTGGACCAGAAGATGGTGAGATTGGATTTTTAGTTCTTCTCTGAGCCCCTAAAACGTTGACTAAATCCTGTTTAGCATATCCAGTGGGACAAACCAGAGCAAAATCTGGAGACTTATACTTCTTCCCCAGATGAGGTATCACCGCTGGAACTGTACCTGGCGTTTTTATTACCTCTAGGCCTTCCGAGCAGACAACATCCTTAATTGATATTGATGCTACCGACTTCTGTGGCTGCTCCTTGAAGTCATAAGGGAAACATTGCTGATCCATAGACTTTATTGGTAGACTGAACTTCTTAGCAGCTCTTTCCATTAAAGAATGAAAACTAGAAATATCGTCTGTTGAATCCTGTGGATTAGGCACGTAACCACTTCCCTTGAGATAACTACATCCTCTGTGACATCATCCTGCCCTCCATCATCTTGCAGAAGTTCACCCTCCTCCTCATTTATATCATAATATATAGAATTATTGGATTCATCATCATCCCTGTCTTCAGACCTTTGTGAGAACAGTGGCCTTTAAATAGTTCAGGGGACGGCTTTTTTAGCGGTAATAGAGGAGGCAATGGGGACAGTTGTCAAGGAAGAGTAGCAGGCAAAGAATTAAAGCTGAAGGTGTATTATGAGCCGAATGTTGTTGCAATATCTTTTGGAAAGTCTCCATCATTTGCTGAGATGTAAATTAATAAGCCATAGGCCCTTGAACTACTTCAGTTTCTCTATGTGTCTAAGTGGAATGTAAGAATGTGAAGCTTGAGGAATATTATCCTGCTAGTAATCGTATTCTGGGTAACATCTGTTTTCCTCAATGTCTTCCCCTAATTCTGGAACACATCTTACATTCAATTGCATTGATCTGTAATCAGTTCGTGAGGCAAAGCCACTAACCATCTCCACCTGATCTGGTTGAGCTGGTAGTATGATTGACACTTTCAATGGTGAAAGCACAGATCCCATTAAAACGTATTTATGGTGTTTCGTCTACGGTATTGCCATCGACGGTGCAGTCTCCATTGACACAGCTTTCCCATCAGATGTAATCGTCATCAACTGGTCTGCTGTCAATGGTGGCAGCATCACTGTCGACACCAATGAATTTATTGTTGACGCCATCTTTGACTATGTCATCCTCAACGTCATGGTTGACACCTGAGATTTTGAAGATTTCTTCTTTTTAATTACTGGTTGATCCTTCATGGACTTTGATATGTGCTGTATGCTTTGAGCAGACAATGATACCCAAAAGGAATGTTTTTGTGATCCATGTTTAGTCACAGAAGAGGTGGCTGCAAGCACTGTACCAGTCTACTTCAGGACACTATTGAGTCTCTTTTTCTGCGCTGCCTTTGTGGAAGGGCTTGGGGAGCAATTTCCCCAGAATCTTCCCCTGTAAAGGCAACATCTCTTTTAGGAGGAAAATACTCCTTAGCCATCAGATACAATGCATATCTCCTTTCTCTGTCCTTGAAAGCCTAAGCTGTAAAATTCTTAAATATATATCACATTTAGATTCCTTTTTATTTAGATAAAGGCAATAAATACACTGAAAATGAGGGTCATCAATGTACATTTTCTTAACACCACAAGATGAATACGGTTTGAAAAGGGATTTCTTCTCTCCGTCAGCCATGGTGACAGTTGGTTGGCAGAAATAAAGATCTCCATGTCCCACAGTTTGATAAAATATTCCCTAAAAACAACTCACAGTAGAGTTGAAGAAAGGGCTGGTTCAAATCCAGGGCAGATCAAGACAGTAACAGATTTTAGGTTGACTGACTGGTTAGAGCAGAGCTCTGCCAGGGTACTGCCTCGCACACGACGTGCAGTAGAAATCTGAGCTATGGTGGCCTCTAGTGGCATTAGAAGTGCTTAAGCTTACACCTCATTAACTAAAGATGGGGTTCTTTCAAACAAGGAGGATGTGCTACTAAATAGATAATGTTTCAGGCATATGGCCATCTTAACACTGTAGCCTCTTTTTTTAACGTACTAGGGATTGCCAGCCCGACAACAGGGAATGATTCAAGCATGTGAATATATAAAAGATTCAATGTAGGAGAAGTAATTTTTTCTCTTGAGGTCCTGGAACAAGACAAAAGCATCACTGGAGAAGGCAAGAACATGAAAGGATTGCCAGAGGAAAGCAGAGCCAGAAACAGGTAGATGCCATGTTGTAGAGAGAGAAAGAGAGAGAAAGTGAGGGCTGGGGTAAAAGTGGGAAAGGTGCCACAAGGAGAAGGAATAGTACAACAATTTACTTTTAAATGGATACTTAGGGTGCATAATATTCCGGTCAGTCATCTTTATATAAGGTCAGTTTGAGCTAAATGTAAATAAACCTTCAGCACGGTATTTTTCAGATGCAAGAACATGTTTTTGCATGCATTTACAATAGTGTTTCTGCAATTTTGGCCTTTCCTGTCTGCAACGCCCAAACAGCTGTGCCATCAGTCCCTTTTCAAACATTTGTGCATGACACTATATGTTTTACCCCTTGGCCTCAACATCTGCAAGACCATTGGAGGTGCTCCATTTTGCAATTGTTGCTTCACTAGGATAGCATTAGACTCTTCTGCACAATAGCTTGACTTTAATTGCAATATCTGGTCTCCGGACTTCCTATACATTTCCTGGTTTTCATTTCTACCAATCACTGCTTGGTTGGATAGTGGAGCTTCAATACAAATCAAAAGGCAGCACACCTTCCTTTTGGGGTGCCGCTTCCTGCTAGAGCCCCTAGTTCAGCTGGACTTACTGGTCCTCTGACATCTGCACCTCACACAAGAGAAGGTTTCAGAAGGAAGCTCTGAAGCATCAGCTAAAACCACATGTCAAAAGCAGGAATGAATAAAAACATTTCTTAAGCCACAGCTATCCTCAAGAGTGTCCCAGCACTAGGAAACAGCAAATTAGCAGACCTCAATTTATCTTGCTTAGGAAAAATGCCAGGTTTTGAGTAGGCTGCGTAACCGGTGTTCAATATTTCTCCTGCGAAAATGCTTCTAAGCATGTACTGCCAGAAAAGAGGAGGAGCCACCATTCTTAGTGTGTTTGATTTTAGGAAGGAGAGCAAGCAAAGTATCTGCTGAACAAAGAGCATCAGGAGGTCGATAATAGACCAGCCTGTCCGAAAGGTACAGGGGGTCAGGTCCATTAGAGGTTGATGTCAAAATATTAAAGCTGTAAAACAATATTCTTTTCTAAGTAGGTACCCTGTGCAGGGCCATAAGATGATGCGAAATAGGAGCATAATGGGGAAGTTTTAACAACAGATGGTAACCACTTGATAAGTCAGCCCAATAAACCCAAGTGCAGGACATTGGCATAGTCTAATCTTGAGGTAATTAAAGCATGAACCACAGAGTGGAGCAGCAAAAGTTCATGAGTGTCCGCAGCTTTGAGCGAAACATTAACCAACCACTGCAGCCACCTGAGGCTGGGCCAACTTGACACCCAGATCCCTAATCACTGAGGTAGGAGGATGGGGGTGGCACACCTGCCTGCTGCTTTTGCTGAGAGGAGATTGGGACCGCTGTATTGTTGCCTGTGATACAGAAGGAGAAGGTTTGTCAAGAGCTCCGTGTTCCGCTTAGCAGCCTCCCCAGGGACTCGCTGGTGTGAGCGAGAGCTGCCGTCTGCTGCTCTGACCGTCGCTCCCAGCTTGAGTCTCCAGGGTTGAGGCAAGGGCGTAAACAAAAACTACAGCTAGCCCGGGGGACTGCGAGGACCAGCTGCCCCTGCCTGGATCAGCTGCTGCCTCTTCCCCCAGGCGACACGCCCACGGACACGCCCACCACCGAAAATCACTATTTTAATTCGTGACCCCCGCTTCGCGGGCGCCACTCACCTGCCTGCTGCTTTTGCTGAGAGGAGATTGGGACCGCTGTATTGTTGCCTGTGATACAGAAGGAGAAGGTTTGTCAAGAGCTCCGTGTTCCGCTTAGCAGCCTCCCCAGGGACTCGCTGGTGTGAGCGAGAGCTGCCGTCTGCTGCTCTGACCGTCGCTCCCAGCTTGAGTCTCCAGGGTTGAGGCAAGGGCGTAAACAAAAACTACAGCTAGCCCGGGGGACTGCGAGGACCAGCTGCCCCTGCCTGGATCAGCTGCTGCCTCTTCCCCCAGGCGACACGCCCACGGACACGCCCACCACCGAAAATCACTATTTTAATTCGTGACCCCCGCTTCGCGGGCGCCACTCACCTGCCTGCTGCTTTTGCTGAGAGGAGATTGGGACCGCTGTATTGTTGCCTGTGATACAGAAGGAGAAGGTTTGTCAAGAGCTCCGTGTTCCGCTTAGCAGCCTCCCCAGGGACTCGCTGGTGTGAGCGAGAGCTGCCGTCTGCTGCTCTGACCGTCGCTCCCAGCTTGAGTCTCCAGGGTTGAGGCAAGGGCGTAAACAAAAACTACAGCTAGCCCGGGGGACTGCGAGGACCAGCTGCCCCTGCCTGGATCAGCTGCTGCCTCTTCCCCCAGGCGACACGCCCACGGACACGCCCACCACCGAAAATCACTATTTTAATTCGTGACCCCCGCTTCGCGGGCGCCACTTACCTGCCTGCTGCTTTTGCTGAGAGGAGATTGGGACCGCTGTATTGTTGCCTGTGATACAGAAGGAGAAGGTTTGTCAAGAGCTCCGTGTTCCGCTTAGCAGCCTCCCCAGGGACTCGCTGGTGTGAGCGAGAGCTGCCGTCTGCTGCTCTGACCGTCGCTCCCAGCTTGAGTCTCCAGGGTTGAGGCAAGGGCGTAAACAAAAACTACAGCTAGCCCGGGGGACTGCGAGGACCAGCTGCCCCTGCCTGGATCAGCTGCAGCCTCTTCCCCCAGGCGACACGCCCACGGACACGCCCACCGGCTCCACGCATAAAGTATAGTGTGGACTCACGCGACGCGGGACGCGCGCGGGACCAAGCGCGGGACTAAGCCCGGACAAAGGGCGGGCCGTCTGTGGCCGTCCGTGGACGATCGAGGACGGGACGGGCCACCCTACTAAGTACCATCAATATAAGTGTCTGGTATGTACTTAGGTTTGCCCATTCATAAATAGTCACATTTGTTAATTGTGAGTTCATCTGGGATCTAAGCCCCCCGAAAACTCTTCTCAAATATAACAAACCCCAACAGTACTAGAGCCGATAAAAGGGATCCATTACCCCTGTCAACTATCGGTGCTCAAATGGGCTTCAAGAAGTTAAGATCTCGGACAGTTTATATGAAAAGAATGGGTACTGAAAATGCAGTACGAATTACCACGGATAAGGCTGTTAAACAAGGTCGCTTAACCCATACACCAGCTATTACAGCTTATTTTTCCACACTCATACCTAAAGAGATCCATGATACTCAATTATTAAGCAACGACACTAACCACGAAGTAAAAGTCTCCGTTGGGGAGTCAAAACAACTCATATCTAAATCTACCCGAATGAAAAATAGCTCACAAACAAAGGAGGGATGTTTGGACTTAGACCTAAGTAACAAACTCTCAAGCACTCCGAAAGACTTTCTTCAGTCATTTCTTGAAACGAGCGACCTGAAAACTGTAACCCCTATAAAAAACAGTGGGGGTGCAAATTTATTTAACGATCTAAACCTTAGCAAACAATCTTTTACAATAGAGAAAAAGGATCTAGGAACAACTAATAATACCTCTTCACCTAATGTTTTGCTTGCTCCCTCTCTTGGTCCCTTCGATCTCAGAAATAAGAATAATACTACTGATAACGTCCCTCCAATATCTAGAGCTTTATTCTCTCTACAAGAGATACTGGAATCTGTTCTTTCATTTCTCAGTAACATTCTTGCAAACTCCGATCAAACATTGGATGTCCAAATAGGTATTTTAAAGCACTTGGTAGAAGAAAAAAAGAACAAAGATTCCCACGTAGCACAGAAAATCAATACGCCACACAAAACTCACCTTGAACCGCAGAGAATCCAGAAAGACTGCGAAAAACCTCAAAAGAAAAAAACGTGTGACCAAAATACTCAAACTGTAGGCATCCAAAAGCAAGAAATACAAAAAATCGACAGCTCAAATGATTCAGTGATATATTCTTTAAAAAAATTATTCAAAGAAAAACACCAGCAGAAATCAAAACACTTTCCAATATTTTCCAAGACTGTGGCAGAGAATAAATCAACAAACACTATTGCTCCTGATATTCAGGAATCCAGAACAAGTATCACTAATGAAATGAGTGAAAGAAATGAAGAAAAACAAAACAACAAGAACCAAGAAAAGAATATGGCATCAGGGACAAAAAATATAAGAAAGCCTCTGAGAAGGATCCAAAAACGGAATAATCGTAAACTAAAATTTCAAAAACATGTAATCTCAAATGAAACCAAAGAAAATCAATGCGATAATAACAGAGAGTCGCAAGACGATAAAAAACCAGTTGCAACCAGTAACAACTGTGAAAAGGAGATGCTTCAACTAGACCCGACAGCAAAGGAATACATCCCTACCAAATGTTTCAAGCAATTAGATCGAAGCAAAAATATTTACACAGAAGAAAACAACAGCTACTTTAGAAAGGGGGAAGGACCATCTACTAAAACTCTACAAATTGAGGAACTCTTCCCCATTGACGCGGCACCACTTAACAGAGGAAGGATTTTAAACCTACTACGACATATAAGGGCGCTAGATTCAATGACTAGCAATGAAATCCATCTTGTGTCCTTTCCAAAAAAACAAAACAACAAATTGACACTGGTTACCTTTTGGTCAACAGTTCTCCCAGGCATAATATTAAAGGAAAAAGAAATATTACACAAACACGGTTACGATGTAGTGGAAGCAAAAGAACCAACGGACTTTAATACCCCAAACGGGTATAATGCTCAAATACAGGCTATCACCAGCTCTGTAGTTAATAATTACCAGCGAACAAATAACACGACTGAAGATCGAGATATTTCAAATCTCAAAATTCTGGTGAATAAAGGCCATAGGGCAGTATGGTGCAAAACTGATAAGAAGTCTGAAGAGCATACAACTACTGAGTCCTGGGCTTGGGTTTCCGAGATTCTAAATAGCAATAAAATTTCTAACCTTGGTCAACATTCTGTTTAGCACGGGACTAAGGATAATATCGTGGAATATTGCTGGCAGAACCGCAAACAAATTGTCCTTGGTTATGAGAAACCCCCCAGACATATTGCTTCTACAAGAAACATGGGACACTGTATCTTTCACGCCTAAAGGGTACTTTTTATATGAAAATTTAGCACTGTCAATCAACCGAGGTCATGCAAAAGGAGGTTTAGCTATACTGCTAAGAGAAGACTATTTGTGGGATCAAGAAATAATAGACACAAAATCTAACAACTTGCAGTGCATTCAGATATCTGTAAAAAAACACAACACTGCTCTATTACAGGCAATCTTAATATTTAATGTCTATGCTCCTCCCGGGAATGAAAATGACCTCTTTCTGGATATTATAGAAACGATCTCGCACATCATGGAGAACCATACCGATGCATCCTTTTTAATAGCGGGGGATTTTAACAGTAAAATCTCCGATTCAGAAATTAATAGGTGGGCAAGTTTGTATGCAGAAGTAGGTCAAGACATCATAATCCCACTATTCCCTGAAGGTCTAGTAACCAACAAAAGAGGTAGATTGTTATTATCGGCAATAATAAATCTTAATGGATCACTACTGAATGGAGCAATTGAGGGAGATACTCCTGCAAAGTTTACCAGGCAAGGCAATGGGTCTTCATCCATTATAGACTACATCATAAGCAGCAAGGACTTGTTCGATACTGTTTTGTTATTATCCAACCAATTTTGTATGGAGAGTGATCACGCAATTATGCAATTGACAACTAATTGGATACCTAAAAACTCCGAACCTAGCCATATGATTTGCATCAAAAGCTCTGTATTAATGGAAAGTGTACGGAGACGTATCTATTGGAATTCTTCGACCATGGAAAAAATCATGATAAAAATTGATCACTCTAAACTTTTGGAACAAAGATTCTCCAAAAATCCTATAGAAAATTTTGAAACAATAATTAAGGATTTTAAGAAACTTATCCAAAGTATGATTTCACCAGGTGCTAAAAGCAAAATTAAAAAGAAGGAGGGAAAAAATGGATATTCCCACAAGAACTCCGAGATCAAAAAACAGTTAAACAAACTCATCCGTGCCCAATATGTGAAATCTTCAGTAAACGTTAAGAAAGAAATAAACAGATTAAAGAACCAACTGAGGCGGGAGAACCAAAAGGAAAGAAGGGCTATTGAGGATCATAATTGGGTGGAAATTCAGACCGCTGCAAAAACTTATAATCAACGTAAATACTGGTCCTTAATCGCGAAAATAACAGGCACAAAGAAAAATCTACAATCGATCCCGGTTCCCCCGAATGATTGGGAACTATATCTCTCAGATCTCTATAAAGCAAACCCAATAAAACTCGAAGTAAGCAGCAAAGATTTGAAATATGAAAATGCAGAGAGTTTTTTAATACAAACTACAATCATTTCGGTGGAATACAATATACGTAAAGCAAGATCTACAGGCGCATCTGGTCCAGATGAGATCCCGATAAAGGCGCTACAAGTTGCACCGAAAGAATGGAGCAAATTATTATGCCCTCTCTTTAATTACATCTTTGAGACTGGACAAATTCCAAAATCCTGGCAGGGGAGCATAATTATCCCAATTCATAAAAAGGGAAGCAGAACCCAAGCTGGAAACTATAGACAGATCGCGCTCATGGACGCAGTCGGCAAAGTGTTCGCGGCAGAGGTGTTAGATCGCTTGAAAGAATGGGCCTTTACGTCAGGATTGATACCTATGTGTCAAGCGGGCTTTAGGCCTAAGCATTCGGTTACGGATAATATAGCAGTAATTCAGGTAATCTTTGATAAATATATTACCCTGAAATCCCAGGTAGTCTATGCCGCATTTATAGATTACTCAACGGCATTCGATCGGGTCGATCGACCTACCCTATGGAAAAAACTTAGGGGGCTTGGAATACAAGAACAACTGTTGCAAGCAATAATAAACCTTCATACTACTACCTGGTGCCAAGTCCAGATGGGGGGAGAAAAAGGACTTACAAAAAGAATTCCAACGGAGAACGGTTTAAAACAAGGGTGCCTTCTAGCCCCGCTCCTTTTTTCCCTCTACTTAAGTGATCTGCCTAACCGATTGCAAACTGGTTCTAATTTACCGCCAAAGATCGCCCAACAAAGTGTAATTTCATTACTATACGCTGACGATATAGTATTATTAGATCTAACTCCTTTCGGACTGCAGACATCATTGGACATTTTGTTTCAATATTCAAAAGAAAATTACCTCATACCTAATATAAAAAAAAACAAAGTGATAGCTTTCTCAGGAAGAAAACGTAGCGCCAAGTACACCTGGAAGATCGGGGAAGAAAAGTTAGAAGAAGTAGTTAATTATCCTTATCTCGGGAGGATTCTTTCCAAAAATCTAACGAATACAACCCAGGTTACTAACCTGCAAAGGAAAGCTGATATTCATGTCTCTGCTCTTTTGAAACTATACAGTGCAACAGGGAATAGACATCTTTCTGCACTGTTGGGGACATATAGAGTAAAAATACCTCCTGTGTTAACCTATGCGACAGAATACATTCCCATTAAGCAATGGGCTTTCATGGATCTAAAAGAGGGGAAAATTCTTCGAAGGATCATGAAAGTTTCCGATGCTGTTCCTGTGCAGGCACTGAGACTAGAATTATCAGTCGTAAGCTCTTACGCAATAGCTATCGCCAACGTAATAAGATGGGCCTACAATTTGATACATGCAAAAGAGAATACTTTAAGGTCCGCCTTAAAAAAAGAGACTTTTTGTATAGAGCCGAAAAAACAAGTGTTTTTGGAAAATTTGGCTGTGGCATTTCGGCTGGCACACATTGATATTGAAATGTTGAGCTTTTGGACTCCGGCGCAACTAAAATTGTTCTTAAAAACTTTCACCCCTAAACTGAGCTACGAACTGGACTGCTCACACTGCAACAAATTGTCTATTTATAAGCCATTTGTGGAAAAGCTCGAATATAAGCAGACCCAAACTTATATTGGGTTTACTCTGCCACATGGAGTAAGAAGAGCAATCACAATGTATCGGTTGGGCATTCTACCTGTCCTTGTATTTACTTCCAGATGGCTCCCAGGAGGATCTCCTATGTGTACCTTGTGCACTGGTGGTGATCAAAGTATAGAACATTTGCTGCTTGTGTGTCCCAACTACAAAGTAACCCTAGCTCGTACCAGATATCTTAATCCAATATTTCGCTCTTGCAGAATTACTAGGGGGAGAGAACTTTTGGACTTATGTGGACAACCTTTGAATGAATTTGTTTGTTACAACTTGTATAAATTTTTAAAAGAATTTTTATCTTTGTACTAATTGTGCAGCATTTTTTGTATATGAAATGTAAAATTTTATTGTGGTCCTCTGTTGAGTACCAACACAAATAAATTTTTGACTTGACTTGACTTTGAGACTTTGAGACTTTGGGGTGGCATGGATGCTGGCCACCATTCCCCTTAGGCGAAGATGCAACAACAGAATCACTCGCTCTTGTCACAGTTACAAAGGAGGTTACTACTTAGCGTCCAGTTGAGCACCAACTCCAAACAGATTTTAAAGGACTCTTGGGTAGCCGAGGACTCCTCCTCAAAAGATAGAAACAGTTGTGTTTCATCTGCATAAGAGACTACCTTTATGCCATAGGACTCCATGAAGGGGGCCAGAGAGGACATACAGATATTAAATAAAGTGGCACTCAAGTATGCGCCCTGCAGTACCCTGAGGTTAAGAGCCTTAATGGCAGAAGAATAGGGTGCCATCCACACAGCCTGTCCTCTGTTTGCTAAAAAAGGAGTGGATCCACCCAAGCGCCAGATCCCCACTCCAATATCCGCAAGCCGCTGTAGGAAGATGGGAAGGGAGAATGGGCAAATGCCGCAAAAAAATCTAAGATCAAGGCTGCATTTTTAACTTAATCTAAAGACAACTTAATGGCATTAACCACCTCCAATCGTGCTGTCTTGTTGGTTGGAAAAGAAGCTTTATGGCTCAAGCCAGGATCGAGCGAGGACAAGGATCAAATGGGACCTAGCTTCACAGCTTAAAATGGCTTTTTTGGGCTCTTATAACGAGATGGAGTTGAGCTGCGTGAGCTCAGATGCCACTGTCCCAACTGGGCCAACCCACATCATTTCATATGCAGACGTTACTTGTACGGTCTAAGACTGGTCATACTTCTTTTATATTTTGTCTTCAAAAAATTAGATACCTTGTCGCATACTTCAGAAGAGGCTGTGATTGGCTGCGTAGTGGCCAGGGGGTGCATGCACAGAATTTGCTCTCACGTGAGAAGCTTGTGTTAATTTAATCGCTTACCTGTGCCTCCTCACGCCGCTCTCCCTCGCCCAGCCGATTTAGGTGCTGGGGCGATAGACGGCCGCCATCTTGGAGGAAGGCAGGGCAGCGCTCTAGTCGCTGGCTGCCTCCTACCCTCCTCAGCCGCCCATAAATGTGCACCAGTACCAGACGGCGCAGCGGGCTGGCGCAGCGGGCGCGCCGGATGCGCGCCGAAGTCGCGCCAAAGTCCAGCCCGTCTGCGCCCGTCCGTGCCAGATCCGTGCCTCCTGCCACACCCCCTGCCCAAATATCACGACTGGTCTATGCGCCTTTATCCCTAAGAGCACTTCGTCCTTTAGGAAGTAAGTTTTGTCACAAACATGACCCACATTCTCATAGTCTCGCCCCCTCTCTCCTGAGTTGCCCGCACTGCTCCTCCAGGATACCGATTCTTAACTCCAAAATCAACTCCTCGATGTCTGTGATCTCTCCTGCTGCTACTTTCCACTTAGCACTCATTAATGCCCGCTCCATGTGTAGACATAGGCAGGAAATCGCTGACTTAATAACAGACTTTGACTTGGATGCACTGTTCATTACGGAAACCTGGACGGATGGGGCATCTGACCCAGATTTGGTCATAGCGGTCCCGATTGGGTACACGATACACAGGCAGGACAGAATAGGCCAACGGGGAGGCGGGCTTGCCATCATCACCAAAGATAATTTTCCGATTAGGACCTCCCCCATAGCATCCACTACATGTGAAGCGATTATGTTCAGTATTAACTTTACCGCCCTTTTCAATTTTAAAGGTGTGCTGATATATCGTCCACCAGGAGCCCGTGCCCCTTTTCTACTCAGTTTAGGGTCAATACTAGAATCCATAGCACTTGAAGACATCTTTTCGGTGTTAGGGGATTTTAACTTCCACCTTGAATCAGGCAGTGACGTAGACGCAACATGTCTCACGGCTGACATGGAAACGTTGGGTCTGCAACAACTAGTTTCTGCCCCTACTCACGAGGCCGGTCACACTTTGGACGGCATATTTACCAACATTAAGTCACTACATATCTCAGCTGTTCTCCCCTTGCCATGGACGGATACCATGCCATTTTAAGTAAGTTAGTCATTCCTGACAGCTTTAAGACTAGACTCCCTGACCATACCCCCAAATCAGTGAAAGCGTGGAATGACATAAATAAGGCAGAACTGAAAACACTGCTGGACAGAACACTGCCCCCGTTGTCAGATGACCCCACTCTTGCGACAAACCAGTTTCATAATTGGCTTAATCAGGCCACACACCAGTTAGTTCCCGTAAAAACTATCTCCCGGAACCGAACTTCCCCCAGTGCACCGTGGTTCTCCGAGGAATTAAAAAAGCAGAAACAACTTAATAAACAAAGGGAAAGATACTGGCGAAAGCTTTACGACGTCGAGAGCAAAATAGTATACAAGGAATCACTCGCCCGGTATAAACAGATGATTGCAGAGGCGAAAAGAACTTATTACGCCGAACAAATTAAAAAGGCAAAAAACTCAAGCAAAGAGTTATTTAAC
This sequence comes from Lissotriton vulgaris, assembly GCF_964263255.1. NCBI lineage: Eukaryota > Metazoa > Chordata > Amphibia > Caudata > Salamandridae > Lissotriton > Lissotriton vulgaris. The sequence goes on from NC_141700.1 coordinate 164,358,645, forward strand.
ATCACCAAGCTCCTTTCTGGCAGCATGCAGGATCTCACACCTCCCCCCTCACAACAGCTTTGCGATGCCCTATCTAATTTCTTCTTTACGAAAGTAAATGACATTTATCAGGCTTTCACCCTGAACACTCAAACCGGTCATCAGTCCCCCTCCCCTTCCCCGCTGGAGAATTCGTTGACACGCTTCACCGACCTCTCTATGGATCAGACAAAGATTATTATCTCTAAAATTAAAACCGGCTCAGCACTGGATCCTTGCCCGCTTAAAGTTCTTGCCCCTGTTATGGACACATTGATTCCGGCCATCACTTCGGTCTGTAACGTTATGTTTAGCTCCGGGATTTTTCCTGACTCCCTGAAACACACGCTGGTAAAACCTTTATTAAAAAAAGCCAACCTTAATAAAGACGACCTAAAAAACTACAGGCCTATTGCCAGTCTCCCATTTTTGGCGAAAAGTCGTAGAAAAAGCCATGAATCAGCAGCTGTCGGACTTTGTAGAGCAATATCAGCTGCTCGATAACACCCAGTTCGGATTCCGCAAATGTCATGGCACGGAAACCGCCCTCCTGAAAGCGGCTGATGACATCAGAGCCATACGGGATCAGGGGGGGACAGCAGTTCTGGTCATGTTGGACCTCTCGGCGGCCTTCGACACGATCGACCACAAGATCTTGGCCGACCGTGTCGGACGGATGGGGGTCCAGAATACGGCGCTGGACCTACTTGTGTCGTTTCTGGCCAATAGAACGCTATTGTCATCAAAGCATTTGGGATGAGCCTAACCTCCTATGCCGATGACACTCAACTGGTACTGGCCATTAAGGGGGATGGTGATGAGGTGGCCACACGCTTCACAAGAGGGATGGTGGCCATAGGTGACTGGATGGCCACCAACTGTCTGAAGCTGAATTCAGATAAGACCAAAGTGGTCATTTTTGGTCACCTTTATCCTGGCTGGTCATCAGTTTGGTGGCCTACATCTTTTGGAACACCTCCTAGTCCAGCTCTTAAAGTCAGGAATCTTGGCGTCACCTTCGACGTGGGTCTTCGCTTCATGGCGCATGCCAACAAAATTGCAGCCACGGCTCACATGAAACTTAAAATGATAAGGAAAATCCTACCTTTTCTACCGGACTCAGTTAGGAAAACTCTGATCAGTTCATTGGTGTTGTCCGCCTTGGATTATTGTAACGCCCTCTTTCTACAGGCCCAAAATCGAGTGACAAATAAGATGCAGTCAATTCAAAACGCAGCAGCCCGTCTGCTTTCGGGACTTCCTAAATTTGCACCTGTCTCCAACACCATCAGGAAACTTCATTGGCTCCCGATACGCAGTCAAATTAAGTTTAAATCGCTGTGTATTGTCTACAAGGCACTTAACAATCAAGGCCCCCACTTTCTCAAACATAATCTTGTACGTTACACACCAACTCGTGCTCTCCGCTCCACCCATCATAATCATCTAGTAGTACCACGCACTAGAACAGTCACTTGGGGCGACAGAAGTTTTTTGGTTGCCGCCCCAAAACTCTGGAATTCCCTACCTTCTCACATCAAGAAGACTAGTCCATCCCTGCTAACATTCCGTAAACAACTCAAGACCTGGTTATTTGACCAATAGTTAGGAAGGCCCTGTTGGTTCACCTGGATGTCGACCGATGCCCTCAGCCAGCGCCGAGACGCCTACGGGTATTCGCCGCGCTTTAAAAATGACAATAAATAAATAAATAAATAAATCGCAGGGTATAAAAAACAGACCTTTGAGGTGAGCAGATTTAGTGTTGGTGGTTAACTATAATTGGTGAATTTCAGAGTTTTTTTAGTTTAAAATGTTATGTTAAAACTACATTTTTCACCAAACTATAACTTCTTTAAACTTTCTTTTTTCAGTGAATTTCTAAGTGTTTTCTACAGCGGAGTAAGATATTTTTTACCATGCAGCGTCACTTTAACCTTTTTTTTCCCAAAGAATTTGTAGAGCTGTGTTTCAAACGCAAAGTAAGATTAAATTATGGTATGAGCACTCGTCCGGAAAATATGGCCTTCATGACAATTTAATGGCCATAATTAGCAGGCATCGTCAGTTTGATTTGCTTGATTAACGGCATCTATCATTACAACCTTACTCCCATGCACTGGCATAGCCAATGAAATGATTCCAGTGACTAAAGTTGTTAGGAGCCCTCATATTAAAATGGGGTTCTAGATGGATTTTGTATATTTTTCTAAACATATAAGTATTTAAATATACAGGGACACACAGGCCTTATTTATTCACTAATGCCGGTGGGACTACACATTGCAATTTATTTTAAGTTTAGTTATATTTCACTACGATTGAAGAATGTACCCTCTCTTTTATTATTCATCCGGTTTTGGAAAATTCGATGTTATTAAAATAGATTCATAGCATAGATGTTAAAAAAAAATCTTGGGCAGTCAAAGAGTACGGTGTTCACATCATAGATACGCATAATTTCAGATTACTGTACACAATAGGGTCATCACATTAACATGCACCAGGTTCGCTACCCTCGTTGTCCATTAGTTTACAGAACCACAACATAAACAAAAAGAGCAATTTGCCTCATTGCATCATGAAACAGATAAAGGGAGGGAACAAATTTGGCATTCTGTACCCATAATCCACATCGTCTTCAACCAACAGAACATAATGGAGCGTAACAGCCCGCATTGTACAATAAATATGCACTTACTAATGTACACAATCAGTCCTCTGCTTGCGTGGAAAGGAGATATTGCACCAGTGGGTCCCAATTATCTCGTGGACGAGAGGCCTGAGGTTGGTCCTCCGCATATGTTTCCAACTGTGTTTTACAATACGTCATATCACTAATCCAATCTGTACATTACGGCACCTGCTTACTGCCCCATCGCATTGCTATTCGTCACTTAGCCAACAGCAGCGCTACCGCCAAGAACTTACGTCTGTGTGCCAGTTTGATATTGTAAATACCCAAAAGGCATACCCTGGGCGCATTAGGAATCCGCTCCTTCAGCATATGAGTGAGAGTGTTAGTTACATCCAGCCAGTAAGGTTGGAGTTTTGTGCAAGACCAGGCCATGTGTAAAAAATCTGCATTAGGGACGCTGCATCTGTGGCACCAGTCATCAGCTCTCAATCCATATTTGTGCAGCAGCATAGGCGTAAAATATACCTGGTGTATAAATTTAAAATGTATAATTTTCAGGTTGCAGTTGGACGTAAGCAGCTGCAATTTCATACAACTGTAGTCCCAATCTTCTCTAGGAATGGTTGTGCCCAACATTGCTTCCCATCTAACTAGGGGTCTATCCAAGGCACGGAACTGTTCGTGTTGTGCCGTCGTGTACAGTTTTGTAACTAGGCTTTGTTACTAGGCTTGCCGCGTAGTGGATGTTAATAGGATCTGTAGTGCATTATGTGTCAGCGGTTTGTCCGGGAATGATGGATACAAAGCTTTTACCACCATTCGCAGTCGCAGATATGCAAAGATTTTTTTTTTAATTGTTTTTATTAATCATAATTGGCAAACACAAAAAACAAGACCATCATGCCATGGACATCTGCAATACAGTTTTGGCGAATGTGTGTTCCAGCAGTACAGAATCATGCAGGAGTATCAGAGCTGGGCTCATGGTGCCTCAATGTCCTCACTTATTGGATCAGTTTCTGGCGGTGTGCAGATATCTCCTCGGCAGGCATTCCAGACATCCCATATCTTCCCCCATTTGCGGGGTCTCCCTCTGGCCACATATACAGCTCTCTCCCGAAACATACACCAATCAAGGTCATCCATCCACTTCCCAACCTAGGGGGCTCGGCAGGCACCCCATAGTTGTGCGATATTTCGCTTAGCAATCATACAGGCAAGCGTTACCCAAAGCTTGCCATGACTTGTGAGGTCGGAAGACTCCCATACATTAAGCAAACAGCGGCGTGCCTCTAGCACAATCTGTACACCCCACACCTCACTCATTTTCTCGTGAACCTTTGTCCAGTAGTTATGGATTTCTAGGCACTCCCACAAAATGTGCATAAAGGTACCAGTCATACCGCAACCCCTTCGACAATCTGCGTTTGATGCGAGCCCCATTCGGCACAACCCTGGGCCCGTGATGTAGGACAGGTGAAGGATCCTAAGCTGCACCAATCAAAGTCTCATGGAGATCGCCACTTCGCGAGGGGAGGACACAGCCTCCACCCAGTCCTCATCATCCAAGACCAGACCATCCGCAACCCATTGCTCCCGGACTTTCACTAGGGGATTTTCTGTGTGGTTGACCAGTTTCTTGCAAACCAGAGAGATCGCTCTGGTGGGAAGATACCCATCCAGGATTCGATCTTCCAGCGGGGAGGCCTCTGGCGGCGTCACATCGCGAGGGACAGCCTGCCGCTAATGCATGCTTAATTTGCAAATAGCGGTATCGCTCACTCTCATTCAGTTGGTGTCTAGACTGCAATTCCTCAAAAGTCAATATCCGGTTCTTGCCCCATATATCTCGGACCTGGGAGATACCGATCAAATCCCAACGATCGAAACCCTTCGACTTCCACAGGCTACCCAGGGCTTCAGAGTTCCATAATGGCGTGACCATAGTTATCTTACCCTCACATTTAGGAGCACGGTTGGCTTCATGCCACGCCTGCGCCGAAGCCGACGCCGGACCCAACAAAGGAAACCTGCCTCGCTTGGCGTACAATTTCCAGGTATACTCACCCCCCGGCAACTGGCCACGATCCATGGTGAACCCGGGGTCAGCCGGGGAGCCATAGATTGCATGATTGATTGGGCCAGTTGAGGAGCCAAGTAGTATTTCCTAATACTGGGCAGTCCGATCCCACCGTCATACTAGGGTAACATCAGTTTAGATAGCGAGATCCATGGCCTCCCAGCCCAAAGAAGCTGACGCTGTAGCGATTCTATCTCGTTGAAATAGGAGAAATTTGGCCATTAAGCTATTTAGCCTCTTTCTTGACAACTCCATGCCATTTTGGGAGCGCGCACCAGCCCATACCATTCTAGGAATGATCTCGGACCATACCATTTCCGTTGAGCCAATGCACTTGGCTAAATTGGTGAGATCCTTCTGTAACGTGTGAAGCAGGTCACCCCGCCCCATCTCTGGAAGATCATTTCCCCCTAGATGAATTACTAAAATACTCGGATCCTTCGCACATGCGCGCAATTCCTCAATGACACTCTACAATTCTCTCCAGCGCAAGTCCTCTTTTCCAAACCATTGCACCCTTGTCCGTCGAAATGGGAACGTAGCATTCCACCCAAGGCAGTGAGCTCTGTTAGCCGCCCTGGACACGTATGAGTGTCTGATGACCCACACTGTTTTGTATTCTGTGGATTAGAACAGAAGCACAGAAATGTTGAGTACACCTCATTCATCAGCCTTTTATTATACGTAAACCTTGCTGTACAGAATGTATACCAGATCCCCCAGCTGAATCGCCGCAACACATGTCTTTCCCAATTTGTTATCTGTCTGATGTTGGGCGAATGTACACCTTAAACTTGTCTGATTCCCATCTGCCTATCTGTTTTATTCCTTTAGCGGACATGCCCTCCTGGAAGGCTGTGGTGGCTGCCCCAATGCGAAATGAATGTGTAGTGACACCTTCGGAGTCCGGCTATTTGCACCGTTGCTGCTAACACCCTTTTAAACTAATAAAGTGTTAACGGAGTCCCATCCCTGTGAGTGAGGAGGTAGCTGTTGCTGTCAGCACCTTCCCGCTCCTGCATGTACCCTGTTAAAAGCGTCACTGAGCAATACGAGCTGTGCCCCTCCATCCTGTTCAGTGTGATGCACTGTCCCCTTCCCACCTGATCTGTCTTAGATTGTCGCACCTGAAGGGACACCTGGTGTGTGCCTATGGATATGCCCTTCACCAACAGGGCCCTGCTGCTTTTATCCCCTTTTGCCCTGGCTATTAGTTCGCTAATGCGAAAGGCCCCAAAAAAGGCCAGGGAAAATGTTAGCCTGAACAACTTACTCTCATATTCTGAGTAACACACCCTAGGGATGTTGTCCATTAAAATTTTTAGTGTGTTAAAATCAATCGGGGACCTGCTGTCCTGCTTCTTGCCTTCCTTTTTGGCCCATCCTTTCAAGGCTGCCCTAAGCACAAAACCCTTAGTCGGATCCTCCAAACCCTTTAGCTTTGAATAGTATGTTATTGCTGCGAGGTACTCCCCAACCCATGACCTGGATTTTCCGGCCCCCTTGGCCCACACCACAAACTTTTTGATCCGCATCCCCAGTTGCTGCACATTGTCCGGAAGCACGGAAGCCTCCGGCGTCATGTTCTGGAAAGTGTCCACACAGCGCCGATACCAATGTTTTGTTCCCACCGCTAAAGCCTCTTCAGCCATATTCTGTAGTTCCTTTTCTAATGCATTAGTGTCCAGTAATCATCTTTGAAGGGAGTCATTTCCTGCTGCGCCTCTGGCCATTCTACCCGGAATCTTTCCCACTGCAAGCGAGAAAGAGCATCAGCTGCCTTGTTCTGAACCCCTGGCACATGCTTAGCTGTTATCTGGATATTATACTGGAGACACCTGCTCACTAAATGCCTTAACAAGCCCAATATTATGTGACATGACGCCGCCTGATTATTAATTGCATGGACGGCTGCCATGTTGTCTGACCTGATGACCAAATTCTTGTTAGCCAAGGTGTCTGACCATATTGACAATGCCACTAGAATGGGAAAGAGTTCTAACGCTGTGATATTGTTGGTGAAGCCACATCGTCGCTGGCAGTTGGCCGCCTTTTGGCACACCACGCAGAGCCCAATATTGCCCCAAAACCCCCTTGCCTGGAGGCATCTGTGTACAGTTGCGCCCTCTCATCAGCTGTCCATAGCGATGGCCATATCCTAACCCCATTAAAACTTTGGAGAAAAGACAGCCACATCAGCAAGTCTTGCTTCAGCCCCTTCTTCAACCTGACAAAATGATGTTTTTGAGTCATGCCTGCTGTAGCCCCCGCCAGCCTTCTTGAAAAAACTCTCCCAACCGGAATGACCCTGGAGGCAAAATTGAGCTTGCCCATTAACTCTTGGAAGTCTTTCAACGTTGCCTTCTCTTTTGCCAATACCTTTTTGATAGCTGCTGCAAAGTCCTGTACTTTCCCCACTGGGAGGCGTGACTCCCCTTCCCCCGAATCCAACTCTATCCCCAAGAATGTTAACTTAGTTGTGGGGCCTTCAGTTTTTTCTGCTGCTAATGGAACTCCCAAGCCCTGTGATACGACCTTGAAGGCCTCCAACGCCGGAGCACTTTCGGGTGAGTCGGCCTCACCTACAAACAGGAAATCATCCAGATAATGGAGCTTGCCACCCACTGGCTGGACTTTGTTCGTGGCCCACTCTTAAAAGGAACTAAATGCCTCAAAATAAGCGCAGGAAACCGAACAACCCATGGGCATACACTTGTCATAATACAACCTATCCTTGAACTGGAACCCCAGGAAAGGAAAGCGGTCTTGATGCACTGGTAATAGCCTGAAAGTTGCCTCAATATCAGCTTTTGCCATAAGGGCTCCCTTCCCCGCCTGCCTGACTAACTCGATGGCTTCGTCAAATGTTGCATAGGAGAACGTGCAAATATCCTTGCTTAGCCAGTCATTTACTGAGTTACCTTTGGAATAAGAGAGGTGGTGAATCATTTTGTATTTGCCTGCCTCCTTTTTTGGAACAATACGTAGCGGAGAAATAATGAAGTTCCCTAAAGGAGCGGAGTCAAATGGGCCCGCTATTCTTCCTAGCTGCAGCTCCTTTTGTATTTTTTCTGCAACCACTTCCGGAAGTTCCTCTGCTGAGCGGAGGTTCTTAGATGATCTGCCCGCTATTTGAAACCCCAAAACAGTAGTTCCCTCTCATCAATCTTTGGGTATCCATTCAAAAGTGTTGCTAGCAATTCAAAATTTATTGGGTATGGGCCTTTTGTAACCAGGCCCAGACTATGGCTGGCCCATGAAGGTGGGGCCGGCTGCAACTCTAACGAGTGTTTTGCATGCCACAGCGGGATGGTCTCCGCCACACTGGGAGCACCCATGCCGAAATCTGCATTGTACCCCCAGGTGCAATTGCCAGCGTTGAACAGCCGACATGTATTATCCCTCTGTTTACGTTGCAGCGGCTGTTTGAAATCATCTGCCCCCTTTGGCCCTCGAAATGCCTGCTGTTGCTCCTGTGGGGGCTGTTGCTGCCTACCCATCATCTGCCCCGTCCTATCCCTGACCCTGAGGAATTATCCATTGTCCTCATGTAGCTTTGACTCTGCTCCCCTTGATGCCCTGCTGTTGTTTGCCCTATGCCCGCTGGGAAGCCTACCGCCCTCAGGGGCTGATGGCCCCTGCCCCCGTTGAATTGCCCATTTGCAAGTCCATTGCTGCCTTCTTGTAGCTGCCGCCCCCGCCTGCATTGTGGACGTTGGACAACCGGTGTCCGCCTGCTGGCCAGGCCCCACCTGTGTGAACTGTTGCCCTACTGATCCCAATTGCTGTTGTGGCATCTGTCCTCCACTTGCCTGATGCTGCATGGGACCTGTCCAAGTATGTTTCTGCCCCCGCCACCCAGAGGGGACTGTTGACAGGTCCCAACTACCGCACCTTGATGCTGGGACCCCACCATTGCTCCATTGCCCGCATATGCTACCCCATGCTGAAACTGTACCTGTCCCATTTGCTGCTGTGTGAATCTTGCCCCTACTTGTTGACCCAACCCATATTGCACGCTCACCAGCGAATGTGCCTGTGTATTGTTAGCCTGCCAACCCTGTCCCGCCGACGTTGCGCCCCAGTGCTGTACACCATTGTCTGCGCCCGCCAAACCTATACCCTAACCTGCTTTGGACCCCATCTGTTCCATCCATTCCTTAGCCTCTCTTTCATCCCACGACATTGCAGGTAACTCCTCCATGCGTTGGCGGAAGTTGAGGTCATATTGCAGCCATCTCATGCCTCCATGTCGCCTGAACCGGTCTAGGATGGCTTGGTTGTATCTATTCAACGCTGGACCTTGCTCAGGGAACTTCTCTAACATTATTGCTGCTAGTAGTGCAAATGAGTCTAACCAGTTGTTAATATTCTCCTCCGGCCTGATCCTCTTCCTATCCTTGCCTTCTCTGCCGGGTCCAGAAACCCGTAGCGTGTCTACCCCCCTGCGCACATGCTCCAGTAAAGTGAAAATATCAATGAACTCCCTCCTCCAAACTCTCTCTTTAACCTCTAGAGGTATATGCCATGCTTCTGACCTTGTCCCGTTCAGCCCCCATAACCCTACCTTCCTTGGCAGTGTTGTATTTCTGTCATTATCTTGTGATGCCTTTGACAAGGGATCTCTTCCCAGGATCGTGGTGCTACTTTTTACAGCCTGAGCCGCCACTCTCCTTCCCGCCCCCCTGTTCCCTGCTCCCTCCCTCGCATTGGGGAACCCTCCTGTGACCCGCCTTTCGTTGTCTCTTCATCAACCACCACCGCCTCCCCATTCTTTTTCCCAGTAGGCTTATGCCAATTATCCACCAGTTTTCTAAGGACTTCTGACAACTCACCTAAGGAACCACTTTCAGCTGTTAATGCCCCTTCTTTACTCGACTGGTCTTTGTCCTCTCCCATTTGCCTAATTGGCCCGAACGCCCGCAAACTTGCCGCAGCCTGTGCCTCATCACCCATTAATGCCGTTGCTGTTATGTCCTCTGTAGACAACCTTGCCTTTTTGGCTCCTGCGACAGCATCACCCCGCCCCCTCGCCTTCTTTTCCATACCCCGTTTTCCCCACGTGTCGCTGCATAGGTATGGCCATTAATAGGAAAAACGTCCCCTTGCCACTCCTCCACGTCCTTGCATTGTCCAACGCCTTCTGGGGCCTGTCCTTGCATTTGAGCCATTGCCAGCTCCCAACCTTCCCAATTCTTTGCCTTTGCTATTGCTGCAAAGGTGGCCCACAGCTGTTGTGCATCATGGCCGCCGCGGTATTCCATCCCCGGGACCACCCCGCTAGGTCCAGCCTCCTAGTTTGCTGCTAGTTCCAATGCACCGCCGTGAAACATTCCCTCCTCTCCCATCCTTATCAGGTGTGCCTGGAGCAATCCTGTTTTCCGTTGCTGACCTTCCGTCACGTCACAACCCCTTGTGCTCGTTCCTGACCCTTTGCCCAGTCATTGACCTCCGCCACTACTGGCACCACTCTGTTCGTTGCTCCGCCCTTCACCGTCCAATGTATTCGAACCATGCTCAACCTCGCACTTTGTCGACGCTGCACCTCTTCTCCTGCCAAAATTCCCCGGAGAAAGAGGGCCTTGTGCCCGGTACCCACCCTTAAATAGCCCTTATCATCCCTACCACATTCCTACCTTAAATTTATGGCTGAGCTGGCCCAGCCCCAATGCTTGGTGGGCCCGCTCTTTCTCTTTCCCTGCCTTTGCTCCCCTTATCTCCCGCCAATCATTGGTGTTCGGGCTCTGCCTCCCGGGGATGGCCACCACTGAGACCCCCGGTCCAGCCACAGTCCCCATTCCCCTGGGGAGTGGGGGGCCGAACCAAGGGGCACTGTATTCCTACAATCTATCCCAGGCAGACAGTGAGGACGTGGGCGAGCCCAGGAAGGTTTTGGAGGGCGTGGCCAGCAGCAATGTGGAAACAATCAGCCCGCTGAAATATTGGTGCATAGGGAGACTCTGGTCAGTGGAATGTCAGGCTGCACGCCATGTACGCATACACAGAAGCACCGCCGAGATGGTTGCGCTGCTTGCTGTTTACATGCAAGGTAAACTGTCCTTGCATGTAGCTTATATAAAGTGTAGTAAAAATGCATGAAAGCGCAATGCAAAAATACACATGGGGCTGCCTTTGCCAAAGCCGAATGAGAACAAAAACAAGCATTTGCAATGCAATAGGGCTCGCATTAGTAAAGTTAGAGGTATTAGCATTGTAAATGACACATTGTTTATTTATGTTTTTGTTTTGAAAATAGCGAAATTAATAACGGTCAGTTACAATGCCAATAGTGTTAACTTTTGCAAACGTGACACCTATAGCATTTGTATTGCAATATGTGTTGTATTTACATGACTTAGATGTATTAATATTAAAAATAACAATGGGTTGTATTTATTTTCAATATTTAATACTTAAATAAAAGTTATTGTAATTTATAATGGCAATAGCTTACACTTTTGCAAATAACTTTTTGGAAGATTATGTTTAGTGTATTTTATTGTGATGAAAATACAAGAACAGAAGTGCAATATTAACAATTTTTTGTGACATTTGGAATAAAGTTTGAAACATTGAGAGAACATATTTGAATCAGTTATTGTTGAATGGTTGCACAGATTGATGCTGTGGTGGCTCTGAATGATGTTGTGGTGCGACGAGTGATGCTGTGGCGTTCAGTGATGCTCTGGTAGCGCATAGTGATGCCGTGGTGATGCGATGATAGTGAAGTCGATAGAGGGAGGGTGAGAGATAGAGGCAGGGCAAGAGGACGGGTATGGAACCTGTACATTTAAAAAAACACGTAGCCTATGTTATACTGTGCGTAAAAGATTTACAAACTGCAAAATCACAGCGCTTACTGTCACAAGATGAAATCCAATGGCATTATAATATGCATCACTTTGCCCAGTGCAACAACTAGGATTTGAGTCAGTGACCCTGCAGTTACACGCATGCATCTGAAGTCTGCAGCAAATAAACAGAGCTTTTCCACCAAAACAGTGCATCTCTGCATTTTCAGCCTGCTTACTTATGCCATCTGTTTGCATTGTGGTAACGTGTGACATTTTCATAATTTATGTGTGACACTTCGAGTGACACACTATTGTAAAATGCATTGACCTCAGGAAGAGAAACAGCCATACCCTTTGTAGTATGTATATTCAATTACATTCAAGCAGCATAATTGTTGCATGCAGTACCAGCAACGCACCCAGCAGAACAAGGGAGGAAGGGTGACGAGACGCATGGGGAGCAGCAGCCTTTGATGTGCCGGCCGGCCATGCATTGAATAATTAGGGGAGGAGAAATGCCGGCCTGAGGCCGAGCGCAAAGCAACAGATGGCTTTGATGTGGAGGCAGGCGGCTCGGGTGGATAGAAGCGCGTTCACAAGACCTCATTGAGGTCTCGTTCACTTCTGAAAATCCGCATTAGTTTAGCTCTTAGTTTACCCCCAATAGGGCTCGTCCTATTCATTCCTTGCGGAATGGAATAGGATGAGCCCTAAAAAGTGCATAGCGGCTAATTAGGGGCAAGGTCTCCCGCCGCCAGTAAAAGATGCAATTCCAGTGGGCGGGGCCAAAAGCAGACATGGTGGTAACCAGGAGGCACTAAAAACCCTCCTGGACAATGATTACACCTGGTTTTGCATAATTGGTGACGCAAAATGACACACCAATGCAAAACACGGGCAGAGCAGAAAGCGAGCTTCTGGAATCGTATCGATTCCAAGAAGCGCTCGCAAGGCACGGGCAGCGCATGCGACCTGCCAGCACCAGGCGAGACCTAATAAGGTAGAGCCTGTGAAGTGCTGGTGGGGAGTGTCACAATGAGAGACAAAGTTGGTGATGAAATAAGTGACTGGTGAGAAATGGAGATGCACTGGTGAAAGGAGGGACAGAATGGCGAGGGGAGAGATAGCCCATGAAGTAGCGGAGGGGAGTGCTATTAGAAGACAGTGAAAGGCGGAGGTGAAAGGAGTAGTCCACTAAGAAGACGAGAGACTCTGGTGAAAGGAGGGACAGTGTGACAAGGAGAACAGAGAGACATCAATGAAGTAGTGGTAATGTTTTTATGCAGGTTATTTTATTGGCAGTGGCAGTTTTGTTTTGTTTTTAGTAAGTTAAAGTTACAGCTATTGAGGCTGTAAATCAATTGATCGGTGCTCAGGAGACAGCAGGAAGGGAAGTAGCTCAGGGTGGAGTAGGGGTGGGGAGATGAGAGCCTGGGACAGAAGAGCAAGTTGGGTTAACAGTGAACAGCGGCAGGGGGGGTGATCTGGGTACTGGAGAACAACCAGCTGTTGGCCCAGCACCTTCGGAAAAGCAAATCAATTTGTTTGCCAGTGTGAAATAAAGAAATGCAAATACAAAGTGAAAGCAACTCCGTTCTTACACAATGAAAGGCGTGTTTGAAGTCAAAGCGTTGCCATTTAGAAATAAATAAAGATGCGAGGCGATGCAGATTGCTCGTTGCCACACCTCCCTGTGCATTTTCCGATGTGTTTACTTACTTCAGCGTCTGAGTGGAAACAAATATGTGGGTAAATGAGTCTTTTGGATCTGACAACAAAAGTTACAAATCCTTATCACGTGCAGCTAAAAATCACAAATAAAAGCATGATTGCAAATCTAGATACAAACAATCCCAGTCAGCATTTGTCTTGCGCATTTAAATTTCTGAAACAGTTAAAAATAAAAATGAATAAATTGCGACTTTCAAGGGAGACGAAATGGTTATATTTTTCTTGTGAGGGGAGGAGCTTCGGAGGTACTCATCGCATGTTCGATAACAAGTGTGAGGACATTGATGAGTGCTACAGCCAGGTGTGTGAACAGAACGGCATCAACCTGCCTGGCACCTACAGGTGTGATTGTGACCCGGGGTACAGCGTAGACTCTCGCGATCCCAGCAAGTGCCAGATATTATGCAATAGCAGTGAGTGCCCGGCGGAGTGTGACTCACACACCATGGAGTCCTGTCGCTGCTCCAGGGGTACTTCATTCAGAAAGGCGATGCCAGCGCGGTGCAAGCGTTCAGTGTGGAGGCCACACCTAGAATCGTCTGTGTGGATATTGATGAGTGCCTCTCGGAGTACTGTGACCAGGCCTGTGACAACACCCCCGGCTCCTTCCGGTGCTCCTGCCGGCCCGGGTACACTCTGCAAGCCGACCTACTGTCCTGTAAACTCTATGGCACGAGGAAGGGAGCTCCGAAGAGGTCACCACCCCCACAGCAGTACCCAGGACCACACCACCTCCACGTGGGGCCCCTTCACCTGGGCATCATGATTGGCATCGAGGTGGGCATCTTGTCCGTCCTCATTACCATTGTCTTCCACAGGATCAGGAAGCACAGAGTGAACGCGGTGACGGACTGCAAATGTAAACACGCCGAGAAAGGCGTGGTGCTGAGACAGGTCACCCTGGGCACCCCCTCGCACCAGAAACTTTAGGAGACATGGGGGAAACCATGCGCGGAATGACAAGAACCTATAGCACACACACGGACCCTCGCTCTAAGGGTGAGCCACGAAGATAGTCTCATGCGGAAGGTGAGCCATGAGGACAGACTCCCTAGGAGTTGGGGCCACAAAGACAGGCCAGCGGCATCCCCTTGAGCACAGCAAGCGCTTAGACAATGCGCCTTCACCAGAACGGGACTTTTAACAAGCATAGAGCTCTTGTCTTTATGGGGCCATGTGTTTCTAATTAGAAACACATGGCCCCATAAAGATAAAGTGTTTTGCGACAGCAGCAAGCAGGCGACCCAGTCCGGATCGGTGGCGGAAGGGCATCAACAAAAAAACCTAATTTCCAATGGCAGGACACTGTTTAATGGAAATGAGGGGCGGGGCTTCAAGTCACTTTCTGAAAACCCCTCATCCAAAAAAATCTCTCGCTGAGCGAGCAGCGCTTTGCGCTGCAACGCCACGTGAGACCTAATCAGTGGGTCTCTGGGTGTATGCTTGAATGGACCAAGGTTCAGGATAGACTATTTCCATGAGGAGCAAGGTCCTGATTTGCATTAGATGGACTTCTGGGCAGTGTTGGCTAACACAGAAAGAGTGGTGAGCAGTTGGAGGGGGCATACAGAGTTTTATAATAAGAAAATGTAAAAGACCTACCAGGTGCTGCCCGCCACCTCCTGCTCTTCTGCTTCCAGCTCCTGGTCGCAGCAGTCCCTGGGACAGCATCACGAACTCCCCATCCAATCCGCTCGCTGCTCTCAAGCATGAGAGCAGTGTGGGGGATTGGCTTGAGTGAGCTGGATCAATAATCGCTCAGGCACAGGGAGTCTGCACTGTTTCTCCAACTTGGCTGTGTAATACAGCTGGGTTGGAGAAACCTTAGTGCGCATATCAGTTTTGTCAGCCTAAGACGTCTGACCCAGCTGACGGGCTCACTTAAAAGAGCACCTACCACTCCTCCTCCCCCATCCCAAGGCTCGGGCCCACCCCTCCCTACACATGCTGGCTCAACCAGCAGCTCAAAAAAGATAATATATATAGTTTTATTTTTCAGCTACTGACTCTGAGCCAGTGGGGCGACTCTTATACGCCATTAAGGGGCCACTGCTGCTTCAGAGGCCATTTTAGAGACTGGCGGACAGATATTCCATTGTAACAGCACTAGACTACCCTGGTTGCAAAACTCAAGGTCCATCCAAACTATTTTGAGTCAGGCGGAACACAAATGTTCAGCTAAATGAGTAAACTGTATTCTGTCCCTGTAAAACTCAGACAGCCCAACAGAGTAAGTGACGTCAGAAGGAAACAATCGGAAGGTCCACCCTATTTAGAGCCAGATGACTTTAACTGTCCGTAACCGCCAAGAATATTCAGACCGTGAGAAACAGTAAAAAGAAATATATATATATATATATATATATATATATATATATATGTGTGTGTGTGTGTGTGTGTATATATATATATATATATATATATATGAATAATAAAAATAACAATAAAATGTTAAAACTAATAAAACCATAAACTAATAAAACAATAAACCAACAACAATAACAATAAAATAATAAATATAACAGTAATAAAATAGTAATGAAATAATTATAGTAATAATAACAGTAAAAATAATAATAGTAAAAATAATAAGTTATAATAAAATGATAAGATAAAATATGATAAAATTATCAAATAAAAATAGTAATAATAATAGTGAAAATAATAAAAATATTCAGACAGTGGAAAATAGTAAAATATAAGAATAAAAAATAAAACACAAACAATAAAACAATAACAAAGCAATCATAAAACAATAAAGCAATGAAACAATAAAGCAATACAACACTAAAATGATAAAAGAATAACAATAAAACAAAATGATAGCAATATAATAGTAAAACTAATAATAAAACAATAACAGTAAAAATAAAACAATACCATAAAGCAATAATAATAAAACAATAAAGCAATGAAGCAATGAAACATTAAAGCAATAAAACACTAAAACGATAAAAGAATCGGAAGTAAACAATCGGAAGGTCCACCCTATTTAGAGCCAGATGACTTTAACTGTCCGTCACCGCCAAAAATATTCAGACAGTGAGAAACAGTAAAATATACATATATATATATATATGAATGAATAATAAAATAATAAAATGATAAAACTAATAAAACCATAACATAATAAAACAAACCAATAACAATAAAACAAAACAATAAAATAATAAATATAACAGTAATGAAATAATTATAGTAATAATAAAAGTAAAAATAATAATAGTAAAAATGACAATAGTAAAAATGACAATAGTAAAAATGACAATAGTAAAAATGACAATAGTAAAAATGACAATAGTAAAAATAATAGTAAAAATAACAATAAAGCAATGAAACTATAAAGCAATACAACACTAAAATGATAAAAGAATAACAATAAAACAAAATGATAGCAATATAATAATAGTAAAACTAATAAAACAATAACAGTAAAAATAAAACAATACCATAAAGCAATAACAATAAAACAATAAAGCAATGAAGCAATGAAACATTAAAGCAATAAAACACAAACGATAAAAGAATCAGAAGTAAACAATCGGAAGGTCCACCCTATTTAGAGCCAGATGACTTTAACTGTCTGTCACCGCCAAGAATATTCAGACAGTGAGAAACAGTAAAATATACATATATATATATGAATGAATAATAAAATAATAATAAAATGATGAAACTAATAAAACCATAAAATAATAAAATAAACCAATAACAATAAAACAAAACAATAAAATAATAAATATAACAGTAATGAAATAATTATAGTAATAATAATAGTAAAAATGACAATAGTAAAAATGACAATAGTAAAAATAACAATAGTAAAAATAACAATAAAGCAATGAAACAATAAAGCAATACAACACTAAAATGATAAAAGAATAACAATAAAACAAAATGATAGCAATATAATAGTAAAACTAATAGTAAAGATAATAATAGTAAAAATAATAAGTTATAATAAAATGATAAAATAAAAATAATGATAAAAATATTCAGACAGTGAGAAATAGTAATATATATATATATATATATATATATATATATATTAGAGCAAGAGTAAAATAATAAAACAATAAGGTAGCAGTAAAACAATAGCAATAAAGCAATAACAATAAAGCAATAACAGTAAAACAATAACAATAAACCAATAACAGTAAAGCAATAAAACACTAAAGCAATAAAACAAAATGCTAGCAATACAATAATAGTAAAGAATATAGTAATAATAATATAAAAATAATAATAAAAATGATAATATAACAATTATAATAATAGAAAATAATAACACAGTGATAAAGTAATCAAAGTAAAAAGAATAATAAAAAGAATTTAAAAAAAATACAATAAAAATAATTTTAAAAAATACAATAATCAAGTAATAAAGGGATAAAGTAACAAAGTAACTAAGACATAAAGTGATAGTGATAATATCCCAAATCATGGGAGAAAACTCACATGGTGCGGGGGCATTAGTTTGCCCTTCTGGCAGGTTCACCCCTAATCTTTTTGCTTTTAGTATGTGATCTGTGTTAGTGATTTTTGGCCTCTGCGCACTTTTTTCCCTGTGTCCCAGAGTAAAAGTGCGTGCGAGTAGTGAGGCTGGCCTGCCCTCCCATAGGAATGCATGGGGAATGTGTGTGTCCATGTTAATTCCTGATGTGTGGGGAGTGCAGGCTCGAGTTTGGTATGTGCGAACTCGTGAGATTGAATGCTGTGCAATGATGTATGCGGCGTGTATGTGTCTAGTGTGGAAGTGCCACTTCTAGACATTGGTGTGTGTTCAGTAAGGGTGCTGGCGTGTGATTGGCTGGAGCTGGCTGGTGAGCCTGGCTCCAGGAGTCTGGATGGGTCTGCCGGTGGAGATTAGCATGAGTGATGTGAGGGAGGGGTGCACCTGGGTCCTGAATAGGGCGGGGCTTTCCCCCACACAATGCTGGCTCCGCCCCCTTTGGTGCGTCTAATGACCCTAACCCTGCCAGTGAATAGTGAGGGGCTGAGCACTTCAAGAGTGCTCACAAACCAGCTGCGGCTGGTTTTTCCCCTCACACTGAAGCCAGACAAAGGATTTTCCAGTATAAGAAGGGGCTGTGTCCCCTTGCAATGTGTTCTCTTCCAGGATCCTTTTGCTGAGGGGGGCTGTTGCTGTTGGGCGCCAGGAGGACCGCCACTTGGATTGCCTCCCTGCCTGGAGGCCCAGTGAGCTGGCTCTGGGCCCAGCCTTGCCCCCCTGCCTGCCCCCAGAACTTTGCTGGAGCTTTATTTTGCCCATAGCGCTGGGAGCGCTTTATTCTTGCCTCTAGCGCTTGGGGAGTGCTTTATTTGTCCCCACAGCGCTGACTTCATCAAGGAGGCTGTAATCTCTGCCACAAGGGATCTCCCGGCGTGGGGATCCCCCTGGTTTGCTTGTTCTCAAAGCCGGTACCCACCCGGCATTGTCTCCGCTTATTGGCCGCTATTCCTTCTATTGCTTGCCAGGGACCTTAGGTTGCATCATACCGGGAGCTCACTCCGGTGTATTTTGCATTGATAGAGTGCTCACCCCATGGGCTATTTGAATTTACGAGGAAGCCTACCCCTCTTCAGCCCCGCATCACCGCCGCTGGCCCGGGAGGCTGCCCTTCTGCCGCCTCGCAGCTCCCCTGACGTCAGGCACCCGCCGCGCTGGGATTGGTCCCAGCCGCAGGCGCTGCCTAGCAACCAAGGGGCTCGACCAGCGAAGAAGCAGGAAGAGAGGCTCCCCCAGCAACTTTGGAAGCGAGGCGGAGGGGGCCAGAGACATATTCCCAGTGCCTGCCCCCACCACGGAGAGAGGAGACCAACCGGATCCCGCCGACTGGAGAGTAGGGTCCGGTGTTTTGTAGGAAGGGGCGTCAGGGCACAGTGCTGGTGCATGCCCCCCCCCCCTTTGGTGCGATCTTCCTGAGCTGCCCCGTTTGGTCAAGAGGGTCGCTTACACAGGAGGCCCCTTCCCTTTCAGAGTCCCCCGAGCGGGACTCCACCGTAGCAGGGGCCATTCTCCAGGGCCCCATTGTTGTTTTAGAGCCCCGAGAGGCTCAGGCACCACAGATGTTCCTTGCGTGGTAGAGTGGCCCCAGCAGTCCGCGGGCCGCTCCCACTCGCCATCCCATTCTTGGTTATACCCCATAGAGGCTCTCGAGTGCCATTCTGTTATTTAGGGCCCAGCGAGGCTCTTGAGGGACAGTTAGTTGGTTAGAGCCCCGAGGCTCCCACGCTGTGTTTGGTCACATTGTTGTTCTTGAGCCCACGAGGCTCCCATCAGTATTTTCAGCTGCCCAGCACTTAGTGGGCAGTTGCCACGTTTAGGTTTGTGTTCTTGGCTGCCTGCGCAGCCTTCCCGGACATTTTGGACTAAGGGCATTTGAGCCCTTGCGAGGCCAGTTGGCCTGAGGGACAGTTCTAGTGTTGTGCCTATGTGCACCTTGCGCAATTTATGATTTACTTGCCAATGTGGTTCCTGCGCAATTATTCTTGTTACACCTTTGAATGTGTTTATGCATCAGGTGTTTTGCTTCTTTCCCTTTGCTATGTGTTTGATGCTTAGGTGATTGTTTTCCTTCTATAGGTTCTGTTGTTAAGGTCCTAGTTCCCTGCGTGATTTTCCTAAGGTGGTTAGGGTTGCATAGGAGCTACTTACCTTTACCAGTAATTACTGGTTGTGTGCTACATGTGTTATTTTGGTGCTACAGTTATTATATGTTCAATGTACTAGTGTTATTCCTACAAGTATTATTACTCCTACAAAGTGCTAATTACAACAAGTGCTAATTCTAAAAGTGCATATCCCTGACAGTGGTCCATGTGTCCCTGTCCTGTACATAATCCCCCTGTAAATTCTGCCTGTGCCTGTTGGCACATTGTAAAATGTGTGTTTTATCTAATGTGTTTTGCTATAATACAAAGGCTTTTTTTTATAGAACCTTGTGTGGAGTTTCCTTTGTGGTGGGTCTTGAGTGTTGTTGCTGGACGCTTTACACATTGCCTCCGAGATTAGCCTTGCTGCTCGCGTCACTTTACCTAGAGGGTGAGCAGGGGTTATCTTGGTGTGTAACTCCCTTGCCCTGACTTAGGAATGGTGATCTCTGAGTGACTTTGGCGCGAGCCTTGGCCAGTCAGGGGTCCCGTTTCTAACAAATATAATAATAACTATAATAAAAATCACAATAATAATGATATCCCACATCATGGGAGAAAACTCACATGGTGCGGGGGCATTAGTTTGTATTTTATTTTTCAAATATAAACTCCCGCTGTGGAAAAATGTGATGGTCAGCTATCATATGTATATTGACAGAGCCATCCATCAAACTTATCCTACATTGCCCGAACCGATCATGATGGCAATTCCTCCAAATGTACATGGCTAGCAGACCTCTCTAAATCTGGCAGTAGTAAAGGTAATTAAGCCCTCCTCAATCCTGTCCGCTCTTACTTGGTCTGCTAAACTCAACCACCAGTCTAGGGAATATAGTAGACAAAAATTAATGGTTTGGAATTCTACACCTAGACTATTTGCAAGCATTCGCCTCATCACCTGTTGGGTGTTTAATTGCCAGTAGTATGCCTGAAAACGTGACACTGGCATAACTTTCAATGTTTGTGAATTATAAAAAAGTAGTACTTTTTCCTCCATGCAAAGAAGTACAGATTTGCCTATTTTTGGGTAAATCGGTCACTAAATATAGCAATTTACAACATCTTAATGAAATCAGGATGACAAGAAAAACAGAGGTAGCAGCCTAGACTCAACTCAGGGCCTATAGACCCAACTAACAAGCCAAGGCAGCACTTGTTGGAGGGGCGGTCTCACACCCTAAACAACCTCCAACCTGAGGAAATGTCCTGCAGACCACCAGCCATCCTGCTAGAATCCCATTTTGAGAAACTCAAAGAGTCAATTGGACAATTTTACTTCACTCTCAACAGATTTTTATTACAACGGATAGTGAGGTAACACTCAGCAGCCACTTATGCCCTCATTATGAGGCACCACTTAATTTTGATGAGGCTATTATCAGCACCCACCCCATCGAAATTATGAGATCTGTGATCACTGAATGGCAAATTTCACCTGGAGGTTTTGGATGCAGGTCGTAGTCATATTCTCCAAGAGAAAATGAGGAATCACAGAAGGAGCACTGGGGGCTGAAATTGGACCCATAATTATAAAGGACACCCTGCAATTCCATGTTTCATAAGTAACTTCAGGATCAAACCTGTGATGGGCAGTCTTGGTATGGTGGTGGACGTGGTGGTGGAAGTACTGGTGGTGCTGCTGGGTGTGGTTGACTTGGTAATGGTGGTGAACGTGGTGGTGGTGGACATGGTGGTGGTGGACATGGTGGTGGTGGTGGTGGACATGGTGGTGCTGGCCGTGGCGGTGGTGGACGTGGACTTGGTGGTGGTGGATTTGGTGGTGGTGGACGTAGTGGTGGTGTATGTGGTGGAGGTAGTGATTGTGGATGTGGTGGTGGTCGTGGACATAGTGGTGGTGGATTTGGTGGTGGTGGATGTGGTAGTGGTGGTGGTAACGTGCCTTTAAAATGCACAAAACAACATAAGGTTTAATAGTTTATAAACTTGGAACTGTTAATAAAATGCACTATATTAAGGGAAGCATAAAAGTGTGTTAAAATGATGTTCCAGTAGTGAAAATATTAAAAAGCTAGAACGCACTAACTTATTTAAACAATGTTATGTAGTGTGCGGTATATCGGAGTGCACATAAACCCTGGGCTTGATGAAAAATTACCTTACACAGTAGGGGAAGTTCATAGCGGTACACAACTGCATTATACTCGAAGCATAAAAGTATGTGAAGCAGAAGTAAGACCCTATGTTGCATCAGAAGTCAGCATGAAGAATAAAGTAAATATATGTAAAATGCAGTTGAGGAAGCATACAAAGAATGTAGACCAGTGTCTGGGATTTGAGAGGGAAGTGTTAAGTGTGTCAGTATGTGGTGAAAAGCAATCAATGTTTAGGTTGGGGCTCCTGCTCGCAGATTAATAAAAGATGGTGACACAGATAGTGATCAAAGGCCTTCCTGCCGGACTGTCAAACGGATTGCTTCAGGGGAGGTTTCCCACAAGGAAATAAATCATGGCAACTGTCTGCTCTTTCCCACTTTTGCCGACCAGAAGAACCATCTAGGATTATATTATTCAATTTTAAAACAAGTGTTGCTCTTGTGTACGGCATTTAATAAAGTATATACCGGCACTTCCTTACCGAGCTTACAAACTGAAGCACTTCTAATATAACCAATAGATACTGTGTCTTATGATGGTGCTGTTCGCCCGGGGATGGGTGAGAAGTCACCGCAGTATTGTAAACAAGTTGTGACAAGCTATCAGCATACTTTGAGGGAAGTCAGGGGGTATAGGTGGTCATCTGACAACATTTGCCTACACGTATGCACTGGTTTAGTGATCTGTACGGGGCCAGCACCCCTGCAGCCAGCTGCTAGAACAGCTGGCTGCAGGTCCGATGTGTCTACCAGGGGCTGCGAGCAAATGCAGCGGCAGCAGCATGGTGGGTGAACCCCAGCACAGGAAGTGGGGTGGGGGAGGAGGCGAGGGGGTGGAGAGAGCCTGAGGGGAGAGCGGAGAGTGAGGAGGTGTGTAGCAGGTTGTAAGAGGTTACGAGGAATGGCCAGAGGGAGAGAGGGAGAATGATGACACGTGAGGCAGAGGAAGGGAAGTGGGCAAAAAGTGAGGTAGGGCATTGAGGCAGACAAAAATCGCTGGAAAATAAAAGGGGGCCGGGTCGGAAAGAAGGGGGGGGGTGTCGTGTTTCAAAGGGGGAGCAGATAAGGAGGCTAAAAAGCAAAGGGCGAAGCATAGAGGTGAAGAGGGAAGAAGGTGTGAGGAGCAGGGAGCTGAGAGAAGCACAGACGTTTAGTGAAGCAAGAAAGATAAGGATCAAAGCAGTGGGAGAAGTAAGATGAAGGCGTAATAAGAAAGTGGACGGGCAAAAGAGGCACGGAGAAACAGAGAAAATAAGTTCAAGGAGTAGGGAGCGTGGAAGAAAACGAAGAAAGAGGCGAGAACGGCTTAAATGCAGTCATGGGAGAGAAGAAAGGAACTAGGAAAGAGAGAAGTGGAAAAGCAGAGTGGAGAGATGGTGGAAAATAAGGGGGGAGAGGCAGAGTGAAATGGAGAGGGGAGGAGAGAGAGGGCGATGAGGACACAGAGTTGGAAGAGGCAGGGGAGGCTGCAGGAGTTGACTGGGAAAGAAGGCAGAAGTAGGCCTATGCAAGTTTTTGCTATGAACAAGAGACCGGCAATATTAAAAAATTCACAACACAAATGCACATAACAGACTTCGGGTAAAATATGTTGTTCATATAGACAGTTTCTGATGTGAGATAAGGATACTTGTTTTCAAAGGTTATCGTTTTCACATATTAAACCAGGTACTGTATCGATTTGTAAAGCAAGTGTCTTAAGTAGTTTTCAGGCAGGTTTCCGTTCGCAGCGCTGTAAATACCTTCAACAAGACCTTCATTTCCGCATCTGAGACAGGGAAACTGGTGACTGAAAGACACTGGTTAAGATCAGAATAGGGACAAAAGCTATTCGTAGTTTGATCAGGAAATATTTTGGATCCAAGGTCTGATAATTATAGCTTCATTTCTATTCTTGAATAAAGTGTGAAGTACTTACAGCAACTTCCTTTCTGTACTGACAGTGAACGATTTGAAGCAGTCAGTCCATGTGGAAAGAGAATTGTGAAGAGATCTGACCATGTGCAAAGGAGTGCTCTTTTAAATGCGGACTGCCTTAACCAACTGCTCAGAGCGTACACTGTCTGTGACTGGTGACCTGCAGAGCGCGCGAATGGGAAGAGCGGCTGTGGGAGGGAAGTAGGAGAGTGCGATGTGCAGGCGGGGGCGGGGAGCGGAGCCTTCGAAGTGTGTGAGGCACGGACAGACAAATGGTGGTTTGTGACGTAGCTGATTTGCGCACGCGCACAGAGCACATGAACTGTGGCAAATCTGCCATTGGTTTCAGAGCTTATTTGGCCCTCAATACTCTCGTCTGTTTATCACTTACATGATAAAATAGTTGAGACCTAAACAGTGGAGACTGCTCAGTGCTCAAAAAGAAGTATGTGAATTGTAGTCAGATACACAAGTAAAGCAAGGGTTCTCAAACAATAACCAACAAAACAAGTCCAACATGATTTTTTAGGTCTTGCGACCTATCGATGCGCGCAAGCGCATCGAGCGTAGCGAGAATTCATGTGGCGAAAACATCTTCAAACCAAAGGGCTTTCAGCCCCGCGGTTTTCATGCAGTGCCCGTGTACATGCACACGCATCGCATCCAAGCCCAGCCCAGTCCTCCCCTAGCAGCACTCCTCCCACGCCAGCAACTCCCCCCTGCCACGCCAGCACCTCCCCTCTCTCGAATTCGCGCCATCCGGCTTCTCCTCCCCTAGCAGCACTCCTCCCACACCAGCATCTCCCCCCTCCCACACCAGCACCTCCCCTCTCTCGCATTCACGCCCACCCACCAGGCTCTCCCGCCCCCATCAGGCTTCCCTCCCAATCCGCCTGCCTCCCCTCGCGCATTCACGCTCCCCCTCCAGGCTCTCCCGCCCCCATCCGGCTTCTCGCATCGCACTCTCTCCTCCCCCCTCCCTTCTCGTATTTTCTTGTTTTCATTCCTGTTCACCAATGCTACTTTGAATCCATTCTAAACAGGCAAAAGCACTTGTGTGTGTTTTAAAAGCATGCCATGGCTTCAATGTGCGATGGCATTGCACAGGCTTATAGCCACAAGTTGAACGTGTCACTTTACCTATCCCGGTACATTCAGTTTCTGAATTTAAGGGCAAATAAGTTACATGTTCTGGTTGTGGCTCCACACTAGTGTTAACATTCTTGACTTCAGACATGCAGTTAGTGGGAGACGGGTCCACAGCGCAAAAGTGATAATCTGTTCGTCTTTTTCATCATTGCTCAAGCAGTAAAGATGCTGACATAGGCTTTGATTACAGGCAGAGTTCTTAAGATTACTCAGCAAGAAAGGGGCCACGAGACAGACCTGATCACCGGCGTTCATGTGCTCTTGGAAGACTCTCAGCGGCTCTGTCTCTCGTGCACACACGCACTTATCTCACAAGCACATTCCATTCTCTCTCTCTCTCTCTCGCTCCTCCTCCTCCATGGGGCCTCCTCCCATCCACTCCCTTTCTCTCTACTGTACTCCTCTTCGCACGCACTCACTACCCTCTCCCCTCCTCCGAAATCCGCTGCCAACTTCTACTCCACACAGCCTATTCTATTCCTTTCACCCCCTGCTCCCTTTTCTTGGCACCGACATCCGCTGCAGGGTACCTCCCTTCGTCCACACTATCACAGAATGTACTTCTCTTGAAGGGCAGCTCTTGACGCCTCTTGAACTCCGATGCCCAAAAAAGAAAAAAACATGTTTTTTAAACAATCCCAAAAGTTTGTCTGCCCTCTTTTTACTGTGTCCCTCACTGACTTTCAATTCTCACCATCCTCCATTCTCGCCATACTCCATTCTCGCCATATTCCAATCTCGCCATACTCCAGCTCCTATAAAATCAGGCCAGGGTGAAATTCTGATCACACCACTGAAGTTAGCCAAATTCCCATTACTTGATTTGGTCTACTTTTTTAAGTAACGCAGCACCTCATATGGATAGATTGAAACCCTTAGGATGGTATTACTTGACATATTTGTCCACAGGCTCGTTTGCTTAAAAAATATCCCCTTAGATACTGTTAAGCAGAATGTTGCAATGTAGTCCGGGCCATTACTACAGTTTCTGTGTTAAATATTAAGGGACACCACCACAGCACTCAAGGACACCATCACACCACTCAACAACACAACCACACCACTCAGGGACACCACCACAACACTCAGGGACACCACCACATCACTCAGGGACACCACCACATCATCAGTCAGGGACACCACCACACTACTCAGGGACACCACCAAACTACTCAGGGACACCACCACATCACTCAGGGACACCACCACACCACTCAGGGATACCAACACAGCACTCAGGGACACCACCGCAGACCTTAGGGACACCAACACAGCACTCAGGGAGACCACCACATCACTAATGTACACCACCACATCACTCAGGGACACCACCACACCACTCAGGGACACCACCACACCACTCAGGGACACCACCACACCACTCTGGGACACCACCACATCACTCTGGGACACCACCACATCACTCTGGGACACCACCACATCACTCTGGGACACCACCACATCACTCTGGGACTCCACCACATCACTCTAATACACCACCACATCACTCAGCACCATAACAGCATCACTCAGCACCACAACAGCACTGTCCTTGCTGGCTAACAACAAGCATTCCCATAGCCAATAGGACTCGCATTAGGAAAGTGTAAGCTATTGGCTTTGTAAATAACAATGCTATTAATTTATATATTTTCAATGCCAACACATATTAAAAAAATAATCGTCATTTACAATACCAATAGCTCACACTTTCCTAATGCGAGACCTATTGGCAACGCCAGTGCTTGTTTTAGATGTGATGATGTTCTTTCGGTGCAGGAAATAAATTGAAAAGGGACTTTTTCTACCTGCTATATACAGTGTTCTTGGATAACCACATCGCTGCGGCGGCTTTTCCCGCTGTGTGCGGCGGTTTTCAAAATACTGCGTTACATGGTGAGCTCAGCTCGTCATCAGCATACGAGCACCGTAGCTGATGACGGGGTTACATCTGGTTATTTATTCGCTTCCAGTAGCGGCAAGAATTTAACTGCATGAAAGTATGTTCTACAAAAACATTAAATAATTAAATGGCTGGGGGCACTAGAACCTTCAACGTTCTCCCTCTTACTTTATACAAAAAACTATTATTTTGATAAACTATACCTATTGCAGAATATTTGCCTTTATTGTATATCATTGGGATGTTTTAGTTTCTTCTCTCAAAACGTACATGCTCATGGCATGAGCCGTGACTGCTCAGAAAAGATACCAGTAAAAAAGCATCATTCTAATACTATCAGTTTGTAAATTTCTCTGCATGGTTCCGAAGAGTGTGCTCCACTGCACTGTCATTTTTCAAATGCAGTCCCTTTGTCCCCCTATGCCCCCCAATCCAATGCGTCCAACAATAATTGAAATTCACTTCGGGCCCACGGAGACTCGCAACACTTTGCTGTTCGAGCCAAGATTGAGAGGACACTCGAAATGCACCCGTATTTCAGATAGGGCCCTTTCTGTTCAGGTCATCTGTTCCTAGTTCTACAAATACCACATACATAAAGGGTGCAGACCTTTTTACATGTTTCTTTCAATGGAGATACCTACTGTCATCTCCCATGTAAAATGTTCTGCCAGTGTTCCTTAACTGGATCTGTTTTTTTAAAATTCTTTTTATTGCGTTCCAACCAAAATAACACATCGCAGTACGCATTAATAGCACGAGAGTATTCAAAGCAATACATTTCCAAAAATCAATAAGGCAATGTACTTCCGCTGTAACTGAATGTCAGCATGATGGAAGGAGTTAAAAGGGAAGAAGGGAAAGTGGGACATACTACAGCAAGAAAGCAAAATAAAGGTGCAGGAGGAAAGTTGGCATGACGACAGCATCAGCACAGCGGCACACCCAGGATCAAAAGTGGTCGCGCATACATGCTCCCCACCCAGGACCAGCGGTCCCTTTGAGCTGTCTGTTACAGGAGGGGTCTCCCCATTCTCAGAAGCACTAACCACTTCCTGATCTGCCCAAGCATGTAGGTACACTTCTAGGCGACACCAGATATCCTTGGGGTGTGCGCGCACTGGCATCAATTCCCAGTAGTTGTTTAATTGCTCTTGACAAACTGCAACATCCTTTTTTTTTTAAAGTTTGATTTTAACAAAATGCCACATCCTGAAGCCAATCTGCGGCTCCACACGCCTGCCCCACCTCATCGCCCCTGGTTGCTTAGCAAGTAGAAAAAGCATCACAATCAGCCTACACCCCCCTGACAGCACATCTTTCACATAACCCAGTAACACCGTGTGCGGAGATCGCTCAATCGAGTTTCCTGTAATATTCTCCAGTGTCTCAAAAACTGTGTCCTAGGAATTCTTAACATCTGGGCAGTCCCATGCTAGGTGCAGGAAATTGGTGCAGGAAATTAGCGCAGAGTGTCGCACAGCGCAAGCAACACGCATCTGCCACAATCCCGCTGTATGTAGTTTCTGGGCGTGGGATAGAGTCTATGTAGATACTTGAAATGTAGAAGGCGCAGGCAGTAGTTAGGGGAGAGCACGTGCTTAACTGGATCTTTAATTTCAGGATGTGCGGACTGGGCTGTGCATGTGTCAATTGTTGGCTGTAAGGACCATGTATGCATTTGGAAAAGAACACAGTGGAATCCATTTGAGATATATATAAAGCAGCCTGCAACATTAGAGGGATTTGAATCAGGCTACTCTGGTCTCTGCTGACGTGTGTGCTTTCTTCAATCAACTACCTTTTAGGATGACCAAGTAATAATGGGGGAAGGATACTGTGCATGCCCCCATGCTTCTGCCAGCATTCCCATCTCCATACTTCTTCCTGCAAGAGATGCGACTGTCTGTGCTTAACACGTTATCCTTTGCTCGTTGGAACCTGCTCAGGAATAATTCTTGTAGTCCTTGGGACCGACATGAGCTAATCAGCCCTCCTCCTTAATTTGAACAGTGCAGGACAGCACTACAAATCTCCTTTTGCTCGTTCTGGGATCTGTCTCCAGTACAGAAGAGAACTACCACCACTGTGGTACAGACTTGGAGTCTTAGGGCATCACTGCTCCCGGCTGTCCTCCTTCACCCAGCTGGGATCAAGCATGGGGCAGAGTTAAGAAGCACTCTTATGTAGCCTGCACCAAGAAGATTATTGTGCTGCACCTCAGGAGTACTTGTTTGAAAGAAACCCCACCCTTCAAACAAAGCCACCTTTAGTCATAATAGGGATGTGCCAACCCCAGTATATGAGGACCTCGGCCTAGCTGAGCAAAGGTCATTTAAACTCCGTAGGTCGGCATCACGCAGGGAAAGAGTTACCACTTTCTTCTGTTAGTAAACCTGCTTTGACCTTGGGGCCATCCGGGCTGCAGGAAATCATGTCCTACGCCCATTTGCTGGCAAGCTCCTCGACGGTTCCTTCATTTCTGAGCTGAAGAAGTCAGAAAAGTTTCTGGGGAAGGCTGTGTTGTTCCATAAACCATTTACCACATGTTAAGCCATTTCAATTCGATCAGCATTTCAGTTTCTGGTCCATACACCAAGGGCAGCCAATGTTTTTTTGTATATAGTGCTTTGAATAATTGTGATCAAGCATGGAGATTTTGGTTTACAGGCATTGCAATCGGCTATAGCTCCTCACTGACGCTCGGGGACAGGGAGCTCTCATTGGGGTGCTATAGGCACAGGATGCTTCCACAAAGGGCCAACTTTGTTTTCTAGGCTTCTTTAGTGGGGAGGAGGGAGGGTTACACCAGTCTACTTTAAGAAGGGGCTTGAGCATCATGCTGTAACTGAGCTAAAATAGGTCAGATACTTTTTTCTTAAAAGTATAGCAACATGAAATGGTTGTCTCTGCATTCTATCAAGTAAAGGATTGGGCTAGTGCTTTGCGCAGTTGCCTGTTTATTGTTAATCAGCCACGCATACAAGCAGATTGGCTCTATGTGTAGCAAATCTCTAATCTACATTTTAGGAGGCGTTTGGCTACAGACCAGGTCTTAAGTCAGGTCCTGCACTTACCACCCAGCCTTCTAGAGCCCACTATTTATGATCTTTATATAGTCCCAGCAGTTTCCTTGAATAGGAGCAAGCTTTTGTGTATTCTTTATACTTATCAACACACAACTGGAATTCTGGACATGGCTCTTGGCCACACCAAGAAGGTTATGGGTGCAGGGCCTAGCCTTTGGACAGGGTGCATGTTCACCCTTCCATTACAGTCTACTGTCATCAATCTTCCACTATGTATAGTGCTCTGAAACGAGCCCTAGGTCCTAGACCCTCACCCCAAAAATCAGTTGGGCAATTTGAAATTTCAACACTACAATATAGCAATATGTAATACAAAAAAAAGTTACAACATGAGTGATGTCATTAACAGTTATGTAATATTACTGGCAATGTCATCTTAGACATCATTTGGATTTCTTGCTGGTGAAGTTTAATGTAGTCTGTGCACTGTTAAGGTAGTCTACAAATTCATCCAGTTTTTCTTCAATTCATTAAAATATTGATGTACTGCCTCCAATATTTAATGGAAACTCTAAAGGGGTTATTCCTACTAAACACAACATGTTTTTATGGGAGTCAACCTACAGGTTTGCCAGATTTGAAGCAAAAATTGCTCTATATACGGGCCCTTACATTGTCAGTAATACTAGCCTTCAAACAGAAAATAGGGCAATGAGTGCAACCACGAGAAGACTGATAAAAACGTCGGTGGAAACCTGCTTTGGGGAGGGGCCTGCATCCTCTTATTACATACTTTCCATTTGAGGAATATTTTCGCATAACAGTTTAATGTCACTAATGTTTCTTTATTGAATGTCAACGTCTATTTTCCCAATCAAGTTAATTGTATATGTGCTGTCCCTGAAGTATTTCTCCATTTTCTGAAAAATGTATTTTCTGAAAAGGTTTATACATTCACTTAGTGGTTCTGGTATTGAGCCATAATCTGAGATTACCGGCTCTCCCTGGCGGGTCTCTCAAGGCTCTTATGAATCTTAAGTAAGGTATAAAGGACTGGTGTTCTTGGGCTTTTCTTATTGAGATAGTTGAATTCATGTGTGCTCAGAAATCCTTACTGTAAGCCTTTGTCAGTTTTAGTATAATATTTTTTATTTTATTGTGTACTTGACAATGCTAAGTGAGGATTTACAACAAATTCAGCGTCTGGAAGTGTACATTTCTAGTTTCTTTTTCAAGGGATTTTTGCACTTTACTCACGAGAAAGCTGTATACCTGTTGATCAGAGTTGGTCTGTTTTACAAGTGCTCGTATTGGAGGGGTTAGCATTAAATGATCAGTGCAACACAGGGGACATATATTGATTTACGTAGCAATATTGTACTTTGCTCGTTCTGCAGAATAACTACATAAAGACTTTGGTAGGGTTAAAAGACTTCCGCCTTTATCGCGGACGTACCTACCTTCAAGTAATTTTTCAAGGAATTTATATTTAGTTATTATGTTATGATATATTACACTGTCTTCTGGGCAAATAATCCACTGGGCACATCCTGAGACCATGCATAATGAGTTCTGGGGTTAGGCTGCAGTCAACTGCCTTTCCCAGTCCAAAAGGCTGCAGTGTCCATTTGGGTATCGATGGTGGTTCTTTTTTTCGGATTTAAGGCAGACAGAAAAAATAGTCATTTCAGATCATCCGAGATATTTATTCTGAATGTAAATTTTGAAAAAAAGATTCTTCAAGCCTAGAAAGCAGGTATTCGGAAGTTTAAACCCTATAACCAGCATCGGCAAACTTAAATGACTAATTTCTCACAAACTATGCAATGAACTTACAAATAAAGTTGGAAAAACAGAGGAAAAATGGTTGTGTGCACGTCATATTGGATGCCCTTTCATTCAGCAATATTTTTGCTGTGGCTACTCCCAAGTCAGCATTCTATGGACGGTAGGATTGTAAAACCAAATATCATGTTTTCAGATGTACGCAACTCTACTCATTCCATGAGCAGTTGGCACAAAACCATGGAGAAATTACCAACAATCAATTGCCTCTTTTGGAAAAATGCTTGTGCTTTTATGTGCCTGAAGTTGTCAGAATCTGCAAGTTTGGATGCATTATAATAAAAAAAATGTGTGCCAATATATTACAGGTGAACGTGCAGAAGTTGAAACGGGAGGCGTGCATTATTCCATACGTTCCATTACAAAAACCGGAAATGTGTTAGTCTCAGCAATATTGAAACCAATTGAAGGGGACCAAATACAACACAGAATGGGTAAACAATGCAACAATATGCAACAGAATGCATGGAATAATGCATACCTCCAGCTGCACGTTCTAGCACTTTTAATATATTGCCACTTATTTTCTGGTTCTTTAACAAAGTAGCACTTTTCTTGTACATTTTAAATAACCCAGTGTAAGGTCATAGAAATAGAAAAAATATTCACAAGTCTATATAAACTAATATAGGACTTCTGGGCATTCACATGTGATCAAGGTACAGGGGGACCAAAATGCGTTGGGTGTGTTTACACTGTAGTCTCTGGGAATGCAATAAAAACGGAAAGTAAACCTTCAACCATGAGTGCGACTAGACTTTTCGTAACATTGGGATAGGAGTTGGAATATATTTAGGCATCAAGGTCCTGCTGCAGGAGTAGCGAACAACTGAAAGAAAAGCAACTAAATAGCTCTGCATCGCCCGACAACGAGGATTCGCTGGCACTCAATTTCAAAAGCACCAAATGCAGCAGAACAGCATTGAATACCAGCATCCAAGAGGTATTGTTCCCATTTTTCTAACTTTATTTTTCATGTGCGACTTCCAAGATGTTCACAAAAGAAACAGAATAATTACAAATAAAGTGACCGATGCATTTGGGCTGACGCCTTCCACTGGGTATGGGTGTATATATAGCTTGCAGTGCTGTGTGCAATGCCGTCATCAATTCTTGGGATAGAATGAACGACTTTCGATTTGGAAATTACTTGTGATACCACCCCCACTGCACCAGGACACACTGAACCTTAGATTGTGTCCCCCCCCCCCCCCCCCCCCCCCCCCACGCGTAAGTGCTAGTGTTGAGATGCAAAGCCTTATGATGTCTATGAACTAGAAAAGAAACATAAAATGAGCGTGTTACTTTAACTTAATAATTACACGATAAACTAGAGTATGCTTCAGTCTGTGCATGCAGCCAGGGCACATGTGAATCTACAGCACCACAGGCTGCAAACAGATTGTTACAGGTACCATTTTCCATTTTCAAGAGCTACCCCTGTAGGTCACGTTCTGTCTGAAAAGCAATATCACTCGACTTGAACAGTGGCTTGCGAGCAATAGATGTATGAAACAATGTTGTAAGTTTGTCTAACTTGTGCTTCTCGTCATGCATCAATGTCCACATAATGGTTTTTAGTATGTGTGGCTAAACCACCAAGTAGCAGCTTTGCACATGTTTGCTAGTGAAATGCTCAACAGGAAGGACACTGTAGCAGGTTTTATACGAGTAGAACGTCCTCTACAAAAAGGCTTGCTTAAGTGTATGTGGACCAACGCAACAATTAGTTGTGTGGTTTTCCTG
Source organism: Lissotriton vulgaris (assembly GCF_964263255.1). Classification (NCBI taxonomy): domain Eukaryota; kingdom Metazoa; phylum Chordata; class Amphibia; order Caudata; family Salamandridae; genus Lissotriton; species Lissotriton vulgaris. The sequence goes on from NC_141700.1 coordinate 164,392,265, forward strand.
ATCAGCTTAAACAGTACATAATGGCCATTAAGTTACAGGCGGTAGTTTAAAGAGTATTACTCTTTTTATGTCCTGGTAAAGCTTTTGACAATATGAATCATAAAGCTGGGCTGATATTAGCTGTTCTTCAAACAGGTAGCTATAAGCAGCTTAGTGTATGAATGTACTGAAGAGTAGGCAAGCCCTAACTTTAGTAGATGGAACAAAAAGTAACATGATAGTTTGTATTGTGACTGTTACGGATTTAAAGTTTAAATTAAGACAGTAATGGAACAAAAGATTTCCAATTAACTGCATAATATGCTTGAGTGGTTTTAAGCCTTTTTGAGTATTTCAATAATTTCTTCAGAAAGTTGAAGATACCCAAATCTAAGAATTGAGGTACCAAATTGCTAGATTGGTCTCCCCAGATGTCAGGATGCACTAACTGAACTTGACTTTGACTGAGCAGATGTGAGCACACAAGCTTTTTCTTGAGAATGTATTAACATTTTTAGCTGTATTGAGAAAAATGGTTAGCGAGACTGAGCAGGAGTATCAACCTCATTGAAGCTTATCCCAATTTGCTAATAAAATAAGAGATATTTAGTTGGTCATTAAAAATCCAAAATTCAAGCATAGTTTCATCACAACACGAGAGATGGATATCACGAACAATGGCGGGGCATACATCACTTGAAAATGGTAGCACTACTAAAACAGTTATAAATCTTCTGAAGTGTCCTGATTGCCCTTAACACAAAAATCTTAAACCAACTAAATTCATGTATGGCAGACACTAACTAACCATACAAAGCGAGTGGTTTTGCAGTCCATAATATTGGAGAAAACCGTTTAGTTGCACAGGCTCAACATGTACACCACTGATTCCATATTTATGGCAGAGTACCTTATCTAGAGATGTGAATAGACAGTAAACCCTGTTCACTGTTCACCTTTAAATTGTACTGGGTGAGAAGTTAAGAAGGCCACTAACAGAGATCAATAATGTAGCTAGCACATACTGGGCTGAGCATACGCTAGCAGACCTCGGGAGGTGGATAAATAAACTGCTTCTTCAGCTGTAGAACAATCAGACTATTCCACTATTATTGGAACTTACAGTGATACAACTACACAGCAGGCAAATATATTACATAGGGGAATTATATGAAAATTCATCACTTTACAAAGCTACAAAGAAAGGACATCACTCACCTCCTGGACTTATTCGTGTACTACAGACTGCAAGGTCCTGCGGCCGAGTAGTATCAAACACACCCAGAAACAACTGAATGGCAGCTAATAACTATGCTAACTGACTACAAATAAACCTGCATGACTAATAAAATACATGTAAAATATAGTGTAGATAAAATACAAGAGGGACCCAGGAGACTGAGTAACAACTGGGAAGCGGGCCAGTGGTTTGAAGTAAGAGATACAGTGGCCATTTTGTTATCTGCAGAATAAGGAAGTATCGCTGAAATGCAGGCTGACTAATTCAATATAGGAACATGGGCCTGGACTATCCCACTGTGTGAAAAATATGTAAATCTTCGGAAGCAGATGTTATGCATTTAGCTTGGGGGGGGCTGCCCATTCGAGACTAATGGTCAGATGTAAAACATGAGCTGGGAAGGTGACTGGTGTAGTGATAAGGCTGACCCTGCTGGAAACACTACTGAAATGGTTTAAGGATGCCCAGAATTCCTGCAGCAATTTCACACTGGCAGCCCCCTTTACTCGGAAACAGAAAGGTAGCCGTGAGGTGAGGCAGAAGGCTAAGCTTCAAGGTCCAGGATTGGGTTAAGAAACTCACGTTCAGTTATAACATCTGAGATGTGTATATGCCAGCTCATCCAGACCTAGAATTATAAGGGCACCACAAAGGTCATATCTCTTCAGCCAAGTAAGCAAACCTACAACAACCAATTAAAATAGGTATGATACAGCGTCATGGATATTGGATTGTATGTAAACACCACCACAATGTGCTGTGCTAAGAACTTACTCCTATTTCTGCACATGTGTATGTCCCCAGCTACAGAAAAATAGTACCATGACACTTTGGAATACACTATTTTCACAGGCATAAGGGTCCTATTGAACGTTCATGTTCTGTTATACAAAGATGACAAAATTAAATAAGTAATACCTCCAGTATGGAAAATACATCACAATGAGGGTTTCTATACGGCTACTCAAGGGTGCTCCCCACAGCTCAGAAACTTTGCAGCATTTCATAGACTTAGAAGAGTATTGGATCATTAACAAGGTAAGCATACACATTTCTCATAATATAAGGACCTCTGAATGGCCTTGAGCATTAATGCACCTTCTTTCTGAATAGGGTTTAACTTAAGAACAAGTTAAAATAGCTGATGAAAAAATCCACACCAATAGAAACAGTCTTTTTTTTTTAATATTGTACGAAAAAATTGATGACTACCACAATGAAAAGTATTTAAAAAACAAACATTCTCATTCCTACCAACTAGAACAGCTCCGACGATTCACCAGGCTATTCCAATGGTAGAAAGTTTAGCCGCCACAGAGAAAAAATAAAAAATTACTCAAATTAAAAAATCCTTCTGCCAACATTGGTTCTCTACATTTTAAAGCTGTGCTCACAGAGACTGCTTCTTTCACCATGTCTTCATGCAGGCAGCAGTAGCATTCAGTTGTAAATAAAATTGAACCTAGACATAAAAGGGAAGGAGTCATAAACATAGGTTCGCCCGACATTTAACAGCAAAAATACGTACATATATACATACAATCATCAGTATGGGAAGGTGCACAATGCCCGATTTTCACATTCACCAAGAAACAATCATCGGAATAACTTTGATAAGGGCATATTAAAAATTGTGCCAGAAATTTCTAGTCACCTTTGCAACTAGACAGATAAACATTATGAAACAATAAACTAACAAACTTTTCTGTAATACATCTCTAATAGTTACAGGGATGTGCATTCTTGATTTACAGGGCATGTTTATGCAGAAACCAGATTTTCCAACTTGCATATAAAATAGTTTAGAAATCAATAATTTAAGATTGCATTTCTAAAGGTGAATTTTATTTGCTCAGCAGCAGGAAAATAGTCCTCACAATAGAAGAAAAGGCATTGATGCATTGTACTCCAGTACACTCACAAACAAATAAAAATGTACAAACAGATAACAGCCGATGAACAGTAAAGGCACAGTCAAATTCCACTTTACACTTTTTCATGTAGCCTACATTACAAAAATGTAATATTTTGATGTATCATGTGCTAACAGTTTGGCAGACTAAAAAGCTTTTCCCAAAGTCTTAGATTTTAAATGTTTTTATTTGAAAAACAATTTTAAAACAACTAGTTTGTACAGAACGGTATCAAATAGCATTTTGGGGGTGCTAGGCCAATAAGGTATCATAATCAGTCTTCCTGTTCATGGATGCCCAGGTTCTTTCATCAGGAATTTGTTGCTAGTTGTTAACAAAAGCACAAACAATGGAAAAATGAAAGAAAACGAGGGAAGGTTACAATAATATAAAAATAAACATGAAAAGCATTCATAGCAGTTGATCATTCAATGTGCATTCTAATAGGAAAGTAAGGCCCGATAAGGGAATATTAGGTTGATAGTTAGCTTGTGAAGAGTTCAAGCACATCACAAATTATCAGAACAGTGAGTCACATAAAAAACAAAACGCAAAAGCTCTTAGAAATGTAGTCATACACTTTGACAGTGTAGAAAGGTTTTAAAAACAGTTTCGATGCAATACCTGCTTAAAAGCTGAGGAAGACTGGAAATGATTGGTCCATAACCTGGTGAATTGTCATATAGTTCAAATAATGGTGCAGCTACCAACTTGTAGTTCTTTGGAACGGCAAACAAAGCTAAAACGGAAAACATGACATTTTATTTTTGGCCATGAAGACAGTTTAGAGGAGGGAAAAGGTTTATTTTACAAAACTTCATTTATTTTGACATAAGAAGCTAGCATTGTACTACTTGAAAGTAAAAAATAAAATGGTCTTCAGATTTACATCTACTTTAGTAGACCTTTATCAGTGGGAAAAAAAGTAACTAAGCTTGGAAGAAATTCACATTACACCGATCCATTTGACGACATTTTAGGAATTTTGTTTTATGCTTGTTATGTGAAATTCCCAAAACTTCACCATTTCGCATGATTATATGCCATTTGCGGTAAACATTTATCACCAATGTGCCACCTGCGGTAAAAATAATGATGCAATAGCACAGGATCAATAGAACACGAGTGGCGATTCTTCATGGTGATTTGAATTTTTTCCATTTTTGTTTGCATGGAACGCATTACTAAATCAAAAACTGACTTGAGGGTGCATTTCAAGCTAAAATATAGCACAAAATTACAGATTTGAAAATTTGGCACACTCCGAACAATAACCTTCAGATTCAGTGTTCCATTCAATCTAAAAATCCAGATTATTGAAGTACGATGCCCACTTACTGCTCTTCTCAGAATCTTCCAAATCCTGATCGGTCTTGTTATTTCAAGGGCCCCCTCGGCCTCCAACCAGAGGTCGTGCACCCATGGAGGGGGTGGGGGCAGCCTTTCTGACACAGAAAGGCTGCCCCCCACCCCTCCCCCCAGGCACAGAAAGGCTGTCAAAATCAGATATTGTAATCCCTCATGTGGAAAGAGCCACCTTTGGAATTACTGGAAACTTTCTGAATGGCAGACGGACTCTCGAGCCCATCGGAAGCCATTCGGAATCCAGTTCGGACTAATTTCGGACAGACTCCATCCAAAAGGGTCGGGCGGAAATGAATCCGAACGGCTTATTAGGATGCCATAGGAACAGCGCCGACCAGGGGTTGGAGCCGTTTACTATGGCATCGTAATGGGCCCCTTAATGTTGCAAAAATGACCAGCCCTTAAAACAATCTCCCATCATAAAGCATTAAGCACTTGAATAACATGGAAATGGAAATGTATTACAACAGACCCAGTTTAAACACTAGAATAGCAGTTTCAGATAAAACATACCTTTTTCCTGGAGCTGAACCAAAAATAGTTTTTTGTGCTCTTTAGGCTTGGTTATATGAGCTGGAATATAGGGATACTGAAAACAAAACCAAGACAAAGTTATGTAAGCTTATCATTTGAAAGTCAAGAAATTATATAGTGCAAGTACTATCGATAAACAAAAGGCAACTATCTGGCTTGCTAAATAACATCTAATCCAATTTATTTTTACTTCTTTCATATACCTCCGCAGGAAGACCTGCTGAGACAATCAGCTAGGATTCTAATATGGAGCTTGGGATTTCAAAATTTCTTGCAGCAGTCACACAAGCATGCTGACTTTTAGGCTTTCCGGTCAGTACTGCATTTCTAAGATATGCAGATAACAGGGAATGTTTCCTCTACCCAAAGTCTGCAAACCTATACCAATCCTACATAACCCTAAATAAAATTACAAGTTTAACCTTAGACACCAGAAATCTCTCCTTAAGTAACAGGGAACAGTAATTGTCCCTGGTTAAGCTGGGGAATTAAAACACTACTCCTGAAAAATAAATATTGAAACTAAATCCTTTTACTGTTTAACAACAGAGCAAATGGTGAGCCTTTTCTGGGCCATTTTAAAGAATGTGATCTATATTCCAAACATGCCACCAACGCTCAGAGTAAGGATGTGAGTGCACTTGAGAATGACTTCAGCAGCATAAAAACTCTCAATGTTTCTATTAACTTGATACCTGGTGTAATCCTTCAATTTCAAATGGTACATTTCCAAAACCTAAGCATACTATGATTCTCCTCATTCTTAACGAGCCAATGCTTGTTCATTCTCCCTCTCTACCCCAGTTCCTTTTCTACCCATGTTCTGCTGCCCCCAGTTTCCAACTGATGTATTCGTTTAAGAAGCAACTTCTATGGCTCTACATTTGATGCCTTTGTGAAGTTGAATGCTTTTCATATTCCTCTTATTTCAAGTTCTGAATAACGTATGGATTAAGTAAATCATATGAACTGAAAAAAGAAACTATTTTCACAACACTATTTCCCGGTGGCCAGTGATTCAACAATGCTCTTGGTGAATGGAAATAATCCTTAAAACTTTAGGTTTTAATATTTATTATTTGGCTTTACTAATGCAGAACTTGAGACCGGCATACTTATCTAAAATGGACACAGTGGCCTAGAGGAAAACAAGAAGGGTGCAATACGAAATGTAAGGCTTAGGCACTCTCACAACTAATTATGTTAATATCATTGGTGAACAAGAATGGTAGTGCATCTTCTTGAGTATTAAAAGTCATTCCCCAAGTATGGTCTACTGAAACACGGGTATAGCCAAGTAAAATAACAGTTCTGTGTGGACACGTAATTCTGTGATTTCTTAGCAAGGTAATGAGTCAGTTACTACTTTTTTCAACAACAAAAAACCTAAAAACACACACACTGGATGCCCCTCCTCACTACCGCTCACCCCCAACATCTACCCTGAAGTCTACCCCACACCCCATTCATGACCAATGCTTGGGACTCAGTCTGTTTGGATCTCATCCCGCTCCCCAAAAACAACTTATGATAAGGAGTACAACTTTGCTGGCATACATTCCTCAATGTCTAGCAGACCGGTACCATTGAGTCTACCAAGGCAGTTCTCATTATTCAAGTACTTCAAAACGAGATCTGACATTATATAAAATCAGGGCGGCCCTCTTTTTAGTTTGTATGTAATTCTTAAAAGTGCAAGCAAATGCCAAAGACGCTGTATCCATAGTTCTGCGGTCAGTGATCATGTGCTACCCTATAATCCAAGTACTGTTTGCTTAGCAGCTAATTGGGAAATATGTTTGCCGTTGACACAGTAACAGATAAGTATTCGTTAATATGATATCTTGGATTATGGATGCAGGGTAGCTGCTTTGTCGCAACCCTCAATACGGGATAAAGAACTCAGTACGGCCCACCAGAAGTCATTGAGTTTCGGGCATGCCCGTAGTGCATGCAAAATTGTACCAGGTTTCATACACTGCCTCCAGAAAGTCGGGCCTTGCTCTATTACACACAGGCGAGACAGTGCCCCATATATAACATTTTAGAGGTTTTCTTGTCCTAGTGCATGATGGGCAAAATTGCATTAGCGCTGCTCTTATTCGTTTGCAATAGTTGTTCCAGATTGAGACAAAAAGCATAGGGGAGAGTGGGCACTAGGCTTGTCCCCTTTTGAATCTCCAAGGGGTCCCCTTGCCACTTACTCATATTCTGGCCCTTGGCGAGGTACACAGTGAGTTGACTCAAACGCCTAATTCTGGAACCCATCCCTGCTCTGTGTAGAGTTGCAGACCTCATGTCCAAACATACCCGGTCAAACACTTTTTCTACGCCTAGTGATCGTAGCACTATTGTTTTATGGCATTACCGGGCTAGGTGGGAGGCTCTTTTCGTTCGGTCAGCAGTCGATCTCACCGGATAAAATCCTGTCTGGCCAGTGTGTATCACAAACAGCAGAACCACCTCTAGATGGTTCACCAATACTTTGGAGTCGACATTCAACACGGAGATAAGGCGATGGTATGCGAAATAAGTGGAGTCTGACAGATTTAGCTAGTAAGGAGATTGTTGCTTCAGCCATGGAACCGGCGAGTGAGTGGCACATGTCACTGTAAATTTCTGTTAACATCAGAGCTACCAGAGGTGCAAACTGCTCATAAAAAAGTGATGTGTAGCCATCAGGGACTGGGGATTTGGCCACTCTGAGGCTTTAATTTCTTCAGCTACTGTTAAAGATTTGTTCAGATGTTTGTCCTTGTCAGACGGCACAGTGGGAAGGGTAACAGAGTGTAAATATGAAAAAAATCTTTCATATCTGTTGTGGAAGCTGTGAATAATCCTTTGCAAGCCTTTACAATTTGCCCTTGTCTGTTCCCTATATCACTTTTTTTCCTAATTATCCGGATATAGTGTTGCACCCTTTTCCCTCAGTCTGTTAAGGAGCAACTATTTCTCTTGCTTTATTGCCTCACTTATGAAAGTGCATTCCCACTACGGTCAGGATGTAGTTAAGTTTATTGTATTCTGCAGTGTGGATTTGCCTCCTAACTGATGTCAGCTAAACCCATATTTTTGGGATGAGGTTGTTGCACGAAAATGGCACCTCTCTTGTGGGATCACATCCATTTTTTCCAGACTAATGATGCAGGTTTTTTGGCACTGCTAACCTGGCCCCAGCGCATGTGCTCTGACCCCTTAAAACATGTTAAAATTGGATACACAACAAACGCAAGGAGATGATGGATGGAGCGCTGAAACAATTCAGACACTCACCCCAGTCACAGATCTGGGTTGAATCCATCAGCGTTCTTTAGCTCACTTCGCCACCCCAGTTCAGACCCCGCCATATACAAATCAGTCTTGACCCTGTTCCCCATGGGAACAGTCCAGCCCGAGCTGCCAACGTTAGGAATACCTTCATTTTTAAAGTAATCATGCAGCAAAAGTGTAAAAATATCAAGTAGTCTCAAAATTCAAAAAGAATTTCATTAACATGCAGAACCTTTTCACTCTAGCACATCAGATTATATCAGTGTATTGAGAGCTATTTATTAGTGGTGGTTGTATTCTCCCCACCCTGACAACAAAGCCAACTGTGAACTAAGAGTCAAGACAGTGGTCATGTGCACTCTTTGCGTGGCATGGGCTCCCATTATACATGAACAACATTACTGTTTATTAAATCAAACACAGGAGACTGTTCTGTACAGCGCACATCCTGATGTTATGTATTTCGAGGACCTCCTATATGTGTTAATAGAGATAAATTACAGAAAGTAAAATAAAACTTGGTTAAGCCAGGATTCATCTCCAGTTTTCTGGTGTCACCCTGTGCAATTCAGCCACTAGCACTAGATGAATATGCTGCGCTCCCCCCTACACCCACCTTACCAGCAACATTCCAAACGTTACCGAAATCCCTGACCGCCACAGTGCTGACATTAATGCAGCCCTCTGTCACATAGAGACCAAACCTGGAGAAATGTTTTAGAGAACCCATGCTCTAGAACATGGGTGCTCACAAACCTTTCCCTAAGGGCCACAAAGTATAGTATGCAGTGTGCCAAAGGGCCACATTGATGCCTGCTGGGTGGGTGTGGGACAAAGATGGGGGTTAAGTGGATTTAGGGGAAGCGAACTATGTACTATGTATTACTACTTTGGGAAACTCTAGTATGTAAAATGAAATATACGTTGATTATATAATTGAAATGGGATTGCACAATGTGAAACCAGAAAACCTGGGATAAATTCGGCTTCCCCACTTGACCAAATTGTGTGATCCGAAGCATTTGTTTTATTTACCTGTGCTTCCTTTTTCTTTGTGAACACATTAAGAGGACCTTTAGATACATTTCAGGAGATGCGCTGAAACAAATCTTCTCTTGTGTTTGATCTAATAAACTATAGTGCTGCCCCATGTATAACAATAACCCAGGCCACCCAGAGGATCCATGTGAAACTCACCCCTTAGTTCACTATTGCCATGGTTGTCAGGGTGGGAGAAGACATGAATGTTTCTACCTTTATTTTTGAAAAATACCATTTAAATAAAATACTTCAATATATTGATATTATCTATATTATCTGATGTACTAAGTGAAACGCTTCTGTATTTTAATGAAATGCACTTTTTTGAATTTTGAAAGACTTTCATAGTTTACATGTAGTTGCAAGTTGTCTTAAAAATGTATGTGTTCTTAAAGTGGTGCAACACAACTTATTTGCATTGCTATCTTACTTCAGTTTCGTGCAAATAAACGCACGCCTGTTCAACATTTAGCATCTTTCTTCATGTTAGTGCTCGCTCACAGAAACAGCAGCCTATTGCTGTTTTTTAGCAGGGGGCGCATGTGAAGACTAGGAGTACCACAAGAGGCCCTCCGGGCTGTACTTGGAGTATCACAGACGAAAAGCCAGCCCCTCCCACTGCAAGACGATTTTAGCCCCAGAGTAGAGGAAGGTATAGGGACAATAGAAGCAAAATCCAAGTACCACACACCCTGCAGCCAGTCTGGCATGGTCAAGATCGGCTGAACATGGATATGATGCATTTTTTGTGTACCAGAGGAATAGGAGGAAAAGCAAAGTGAAGTTAAAACTCCTAACTCAGGCAGTCCACATGTCTCAGGGCTCCTTGCAGTGGAAACTATACTGCGCAGAACAGAACTAAAGAGATTGTATGTTCTTGCCAGTGACAAAAAGATCCATCAGATTGCTCAGATGCACTGTGTCAACTTCCGGACGAAGATGCCATTCATTATCAGCAACATGACGCAGACAGAAATCCTCAGCCCACAAGTTGAGAGCCTGCCAGATGGTCCACAATCAGCCAAATATAGTGTGTCCGAGTCCAAGCCCAAGACCACGGCCTCAGACACAGAAGATGAAAATCCATGCCACCCTGTTGGTTGGATTCCCACATAGTGGAGTGGTGTGGCTCACTGGTTAGAGGCGGCAGACCCGGAAGCAGAGGACGGCCCGGGACCAGGGTTCAATTCCCGACGCGGCAGGGTCGTGAACCAGGGTCAGCGGACTCGATAATGCTCGCCTCGGTGCCTACTCTAACCAGGGTATGCAAACAAAACAGGTGATGGACCGAATGTGGATCAATGTCACACACTCACCCCAGTCCGAAGATCTGGGCCCAAATCCATCGTTTTTTTGCACTCCACACCACCCTGGGTTAGACAAAGGCGATATGCAAATCAGCTCTGACCCTGTGCCCCATGGGAACAGTCCAGTCCGAACTACAAAAGCCATGTCCTTCCCAGAACGGAATCAAGCATCCGAGGACCGGACCGGTTTCGAGGGAACACCTCTCATCAGCCTGGCTAGCTTGACTCCAGTGGTGTGGAGTGCCTGGGTCCCACGTCTGGGCATCCCCAGCGCACTTAGGGCGGAATATGCAGACAAAACAGGTGATGGACCGAATGTGGATCAATGTCACACACTCACCCCAGTCCGAAGATCTGGGCCCAAATCCATCGTTTTTTTGCACTCCACACCACCCTGGGTTAGACAATGGCCTCGGATGCTTGATTCCGTTCTGGGAAGGACATGGCTTTTGTAGTTCGGACTGGACTGTTCCCATGGGGCACAGGGTCAGAGCTGATTTGCATATCGCCATTGTCTAACCCAGGGTGGTGTGGAGTGCAAAAAAACGATGGATTTGGGCCCAGATCTTTGGACTGGGGTGAATGTGTGACATTGATCCACATTCGGTCCATCACTTGTTTTGTTTGCATACTCTAACCAGGGATCACACTCGGCAACTCTGGGCATTAGCTTGCCTCATCTCCACAACGGCCCCCACCAACGCCGGGGATGCCTGGTTTCACCTTGGAGATACCCAGGAGGGACGATCTCACAGGGAAAGCCAGGACGGGTTCCCCAGCGGTCTATAGCGCCAGGACGCCTCAAGGCAACAGTGCGCTTTACAAGACACATACATTTTGGCCGTATTGCTGGTTAGGACCTAAACTGACTGATTTACGATGCAAGACAGGAATGTCTTGAGGTTAAGGAGACCGCCCAACACTCAACCAGACAGCTCTGCGATTTCCAGTCTGTAGGAGACCATCGACGCATCACAGAATTTTTTTTCATGCAATTTGTGGTTTTGTAATGGAGCCAAAGTACAGGCCGGTGGCATTGAAGATCGCGCCGGCACCAATATTGGAGCAAGTGGCAAGTCATTCAGTTTAGGAAGAGGTTTGACTGATACAGAACAGCATCTGTAAGACGGTCAGCCAGTACCAGGAATGGAGCGGCCTCTGGAAGACCGGTCGGAAATCTTGAAGGCTTCTTTGGGTCCTCACGCACACCAGAGGGTGCAAGAGTGGAGTGGAAACTTGGCAGCATAATCAGGAACTGAAAACTCAAGAAATGGAGCACAGAGCACTGGAACCAGCTTGTGTAAAATCTTGCGGGGGATTTGTCTCTAGCAAAACTGGCTCCAAAGACTATGCTGAGGCCACAGTTCTAGCTGAATGACTACTAAAGGCAGGCACAGTTGTTGGTGAAAATTGACCCCACTGCCTCTCCTCAAAAATTGCAGCTCTAGACTTAATGTCCTAGGTTCAGAGGGTAGGCAAGTACCAGAAAATTAAACTTTCTAGATGGTCCTGATGCCTTGAAACTTATAATTGTCGGTGATGTTATGATTTTGTTTAACCAATCAATGGTAGTTAATTTTATCTCAAATGTTTCACCATAAAACAAAAAACAATCAAGACAGTATCAGGTCACATATAAAAATAAATATTCAAAGAACGAGGTTCCCAAATTGCTCTTCACCAGGATAAGAAGTAGAACTAGACTAAAACTTTAACCCGTAATAACAAAATGGGCATTCACAGTTAACTCCCGGTAAAACATTCCAGAAAATGAGGCAGCATGGGACAGCGGAGGGAGATTCTAAAGAAGGCTTCTGCAACGAGCAGCTCGTGAGCTACTGGTACCTTCCTGCAAGTAGCTTTATTGTGTGCAGACCAGCCTACTAAATTAGTGTGAGTGTGTATATAGAAACTAGACATGTAGAGGCATTCCATATTGACAAAACTTTTTTACATTACAGTGCTGACTACCATGCCTGATGCACTGGGTTGATCACCGATTATAATACTGCATATGGTGGCCACTAATTCAATCTTGTGGTCACTATTAATGCTCTAATATTATTGGTAGCACTTATTACAGATTATGCTGGACACCACTGTAACTGCAAGTCAGCACAAACTACAACAATTACAGTGAAAAAGCTCATTTCAAATGTCAGTTTTGCTTGCACTTGTTTCAACACAAGCATACAAACGCAGGCTTAAACAATCTGGTAAACAGTGTACACATTTACTACTAAAGCACTTGTGAAATATATATGACAGAACCTTAATCCAGCTGACATTATGTAGGCTTTAGCACTGACTTAACAGCAACCACGATGGAAATGCCGATTTCAAATATCAGATACAAGAAAGTTAAGTTCACCTGCGGGGGTTCAAAGTTGGGCCTCCACCAGTTGCCAATACAGTCATCTATCACCCAGTCTTGCACCACTCCGTCCTGACGCCCAAGAATCTGTGGATCAATGCAATAAATCCGTAAAACACTTACAAAAGTCACATTTGGAGACCTGATGGAGGTGAACAAGTAGCGAAAAGACAATACAACGGTGAATATGCAAATTTAAAAAAATGTAACTCAATTGATTGTATCAGACACTGTAATTCTTATTATATACCAGACATTAGTATGAGCGTCCGATTTGTTTTAAAACAATAACTATTTTTCCTGCAAGATAGTTCCCACTAGTCCCACAGGCATATCAAGTTAGTACACTTATAAAGTGGAAGGAATGAAAACTCATTAAGCTTCATACATTTCTTTATAGGATGCGGTGTTCTGACAACTGGAGGCTATTGGAGATGCTGCAAGGAGGACCAAATTCATTCCTCAGAAGCCGCGCAGCAAAGAGACAAGGGAAGCATCTCAGCACCAGTCGCGCACTTGTAATAGGCTGATGTGGTACCTCGGCGTGGAATGCCGAGTTCTGACCACTAAAGGCCATTGCAAACGCCATGAGGGGGACCAACTACATTTTCCCAAAAAACCTGCAGAAAGGAGGCAGGAGGAGCCAGTCGGCTGCTTGTAAAAGGCGGCTCTGCAACTGCGAGATGCTGTATTTTAGCCACTGGGGACCAAATACATTCCCCAAAAGCACTGTAGCCAGGAGGCGGGGGAGCATCTCAGCACTGCTCGGACACTTGTAAAAGACTGCTCTGCTACCACGGCACACTGTACTGTTCCGGCCACTGGAGGCCATTGGAGACGCCTAGAGGGGGACAAACTATATTCTCCAGAAGTCCTGCAGCAAGGAGGCGAGAGGAGCATCTCAGCGCTGGTTGGACACTTGAAAAAAGCTGCTCTGTTCCACTGGCATGGGATGCCCGTGGAACTTGCCCAGACAAAGACTGGGCCAAGAGGGAGCCCATTTTTGCCTGTCCACGGCTGGGCCACCTCTCTTGGTCCCTCTATTGATTCATTTCCCTTAACCCTGTGACATTGCTGAAGTCTGCAATGCTGCCCTCTATAAAGTGCCCATTAACTGCTATCATTTCCAATCTTTTTCCAAATGCAATGAGAGCGCTCAACAGTAAAGCTGAAATGTGTAGAGAAGAGGTTGGGGGCCACTAACGACCTCTTAACAAAGCCGATTTCTGGGACTATAGCGGTGGCCCTACATCATGCTATACCATGAACAATGAATTTATTACTGACCAATCCATGTGTATTAAATGGCAATTGGTTGACATTAGAAATGCTCAGAATTACCATAATGAAAACAGGAGCCCCCCCCCCCCCCCCCAAAAAACGCTAAAAGCAATCCTCGGTCAACTGCGAGACATGCTAAAAAACCTGTAAATATCACCAAAGCTGCAACCGAATGAGGGTCTACTGCGGTCTCTGTATAGCCGTAGGAAGGGGTCTGATGGAGAGGAGACATCATACACCATGCTCATCAATGCCCTTGAGGCAGCCGTGGCTAAATTTTTGGACCCGGTATTCGCTGTCCTTAATAACAGATCTCACTGAAAAGGTTTGTCTATCAAGGAAACACTAAGGAGGCTGATAATAGCTTAGGATCTATTGACCTTTCACAAACAGAGACCCAACTCATGCCAAAACCTCTTGTGCTGGAATGAAAGTTGACTCAGGGGGTGGTTATCTGGGCAACAAGGTGTACCTTTAATCTGTTAACTTCAATACACTGAAAGTACTACTTCTGTAGCTGACCAGCGGAGAAATGTTTAATGCCCATCAGATGTAGGTTAAAGCAAGATAGGTAGAGACGGGCAGCAGAAACAGAGACTGGACTCGAGAGTAACCAACAAGATTCTCCAGTTACCCCCAGGAGCCACCCAGTTGGTGATGGTTTAAAAAAATGTTCCAGCCCTAAACCCCGATCAGGTAGCGTATAATTTCCACCGAAAAAACACAAAGTTGTACATTGGCTGTCAAAATCTATAGATTTACATACCTGTGAAGTTTTATTTGGCAACATAATTAATGGGTCTATTGGATAGGAGCTATTCCAAAAGAGGAGTCGGGACTGTACATTAACTTCACAAACTAATATGTTGTTGGGTCTCTGTTGAACAGACTGACTCCAGCCCGTTCTTTTCATAGATGTGTCATGGCGATGCCTTTGGCCTATTTTTATAAACCAGCTGGCATAAGACCTATTCAAACTTCCTATTTCTGAGGCCCCTGCTTCCAGACCATATGTAATACACACATACGACCGATTTACACAGTTGAACAGGTTGGCTGACTGCTGGACAAAGGGATACCTTCAGACTATGTTTTGCGGAGTGGCCTAATTTGGGGCATGGACCTTAAGTGTGACACTGAATGGCGGCCACCTTTTGGGAAGGCGTGTCTGGACAGGAACTTCACAAGTTCTTGTGCCAGCACCGGAAAGTTGTCAGAGCCCTTAATAAGAGAGCGGCAGTGCTCAGTTCCTTCGGTGGCTCAGCAGACACAGATGATCACCAGCAACACTAACTCTGCCAAGACTACCTGCTCTGGGTTAACCCTAGATGTTGGGTTACAACCAAGGCTCCCATTTTTCCGCTTTGACTGTTTTTTACAGATAAATACGGACAGAAAGCCATTTTTTTTCTTGTCTGTATTTATTTTAGAATGTGGATAAAAACGTAAATGTGGTGCTTTTGAGTGATTCTGCATACACTTTGCCATGACTGTCGGGCCAATAACTGTGTGGATTGATAGGTAGGGGGGGGGGGGGGGGGGCTTAAAATATTTATGAATTTTAGTTAAGAGACTTAAACATTAGATATGCACAAGGCTGATGCTGAAATGTGCATATCATATTTTCATATAAGTGCATTGATTTATCTTTTGCAGGGGTTCAGATTACTGAAACCTGGTAGGCATTCAAGCAGGACTGCATATTTATTGGTTAAATAAATGTAGAACTATACCAGTTTCAGCTTTGTTTCACAAAACCCATAATAAATATGGATAAATACAGATGAAGTTGAAAAAAAAAATATATGGACCTAAATATCATTTTAAATGTTTGTTTTGGAACGTAGCCGGCCTCCTGAACAAAGTGGAGAACGTTGAAAGGACCAAACTAATCAAGGATTTAAATATGGTCAGTCTACAAGAGACCTGGGTTTGTGTTGCAGTCCCAATAAATGGGGTTCTCTCTATTCACCCCCTAGCTGCATATTCATGAGGGCAGCACCATAGAGGTGGTTTGCAAACCCTAATCTCAACTACCCTAGATTGGAGGAGGATTTATAAAACCTACCTTGACTCTCCCCAATTTCAAATTATTAACTGCTTGCATAATTCTAGGGAACTGCACATTTTTATTAACTTTTATCATAATTTTATTTCTAGTGATAGATATAGAAGTTTCCCTTGAACAGACTTTTACAAAGATTTTAAGTGAGCTCGACGTTTATTTTATTGTGATCTGCATGGGTGATTTTAAATTGTAGGATGTGCCCAATCTCCAAAGACTGTCTGGGGATGGGATACCAAGTATTTTAAGCACAGTATGCGTGGTGATGTTTTTAATTCTATCTTCACCATGTATTCTCTTTTTCTTGCTACTGATCTTGCATCTTGCCCTTTAACAGGACGTGTTACTTAAACTGGAAGAGGCTGTAAAAAGGTTTGCGTGATCATTACTCCCTAGTGAATTATCTTGACATGGGCAATGAGAAGCTGAGCACACTCGCCAATAGTACTTAAAATGTAAAAGGGCATTTTACGCAAGTGGCCCACGGGGAACCCGGGTAATGCTGCAAGAACTAGTAGCAAAAAGTGTGGAGCAGGTAATGGTCTGCTTGGATAGAGAACTGAAACCCAAGCATATGTTGCGGGCATTTGCTGAAATTTGCCATTCTGACACTGACATTTTTAGAATAAGAAAAAAAGTTAGAGGCAGTAAAGGTGGTTTGATAGAAAGTGCTCTGAGAGATCTGATCCTTGCGCTGAAACAGATGCCTAGGGATAGGGGGTGGTGAGACACTGTAGACATAATTATAAACAAACAATTGGGCATAGGAAGGTTGGTATTAGGCATGGAGCCGGGGAAAAACTGCACAAAGCTAGCACAAAGAAATGGCAGGAAGGGGGATGCATTATGCTATCCGACCTACATCCAGACGGACAATTCATTAACCCAAAGGGAGCAATGGAGTCATTGGGTTGAACCTCAGTCAATTCCTTGAATACGCCAAACTAACAACCATTGCGTGGCTGCTTTGACTGACGTTCCCCGATGCTCCTGAACCTACACATACACTAGTGACATTGCGGTCAATGGCGGAGGAACACAGACATATACCTCACCTATATCGCTCACTACAAACAAAGAGGCAAACAAAGTCACTGCATAAAGAGGAATTGTGGCAGCATCTCAGTGATTAACCCGTATCCCCCAAGGATTGGACCAAGATACACACAAAGGTCCAAAGAGTGTTTGTCAGGTTAAAGCAGATACAATATAATATGGTGCATATAGCTTACTTGTCCCCTAAAAAAATGACATATCATTTATCCATCAAGAGACCAAGGCTGTCCTCGATGTGGAGCTGTGGAAGCTGATTTTCTACATATAGTTTGGCTCTTACCGGTTATAGTTTCCTACTAGCTTGAACTGTTGGCCCAGCTTCAGAGCACAACGTTTTGGGAATACCACAGACAGTCAAGGCGTATGCGTTAGGGCTCGACCCTGAAAACCGGCAACGACAACTAGGCAGGCACTTTACAGAACTGGGTCTTACGGTGTCGAAAATGCGCATAATGATTCATTGGCTGAGCGTGCAACCCCGACAAGGGAACCATGGGAGAAAGATTTACTGGAATTGGCAGGGGCTGAGGAGGCACAAATGCGGAGGACCAGGATGGACAATAAAGAGCAGGATGCCCTGTTGGCATGGAGTGCAATGACACCAGCACTACCAGAGCCCCCTAGCCAGGCCACCCTGCCCCTACCAGCTAAGTGGGCTGCATAGTTCAATCCAAGGTGGAAGGGGTTGCCTGGTACCTTGCCCCTCAAGAGTAACTATTGTGACAGGTTTCTAATACCTAGACTACGAACAGCAGTCAGGACTTCACACAAGAAGTACCCAATTGAATGCATGAAGGCTACAGGGTGTGGCTTTGGGTGGGAGGTTGGTTGTTAAACACCAGACCAACTGTCTGGTGATAGTTATGCTTGTTTGGATCATGACATGTAGTTTCCTGGTTCCCACTGGAATATTATATTAAGCAATATCACTATTGATTGGCATGAATGGCTGATAGACTTCCATCTCCTATTATTGTATGCAGCAGTACTACGTGTGCTATAACATGGCAAATGTCAAAGAAATATATATATTTTTAAAAATCATTCAGGTCAACTGTCAAACCACATGAATGGGTTGAGCACTTTTCCAGGGTATACGGTAGCCATGTTGAATCCGATAGTTACCCTGACACACTATTAACTACACCTCCCAGAGACTGTCTGAAGCAAGTAACCACGCACTCTGAAAGAGGCTAGAAGTGCAATAAAACATAGTGCGAGACATAAGGCCCCATGTCCTGATGGAGTACTGGTTGACCTCTTTTTCGATATATTGACATATAGGCACCACTACTCACCAATGTCTTGAGGAGTGCAGTTACTGATAGCCCACCCAAATCATGGCCAAACTCCATTATAGTCCTTATATTTAACAAGCACTTGCAATGTAATCGATCTCGGATTTGCGAGAGTTTGAGCTATTGGCATTGTAAATGACAATGCCTTTTATTTATGAGTTGGTTTTCAAAACAGATAAATAAAAGGCATTATCATTTACAATACCAATAGCCTAAACTCTCGCAAATGTGAGACCTATTGCATTGCAAATGCTTGTCCTAATCTAGTTGGCCTTCCTCTTGCCTTTTGCTCATGGGTTCTATCCTCTCCATTACGGGGTTCCGCCACTCCTTTTGCACCCAAACATTTACCCACTACTTAATTCCATGAATGGGTGTGACATTAACCGTCCCAAAACATGCATTTCTTGCTGTGATTATATACCGATTAGCTACATTAATGCATACATTACACCAACTGGCCAATGGAATACCTTGCCCGGTCAGCCTCATTTTCCTCTTCTTACAACTCTCTACACAGTCTATGCCCTTTCGATTAATGATCTGCGTAGCAAATTCGTACGTGCTACTCACCAGGGACCTGCATGTAGAGCGACCCGAAAGCACACAGGTAGGTCCCGGCTAGTGCAGCTAAAAACATTCGCTGGGGATGCCAGGTGTCCACCATGGTAGGAGGCAGGAGCAGGGGGCTCAGAAACGCAAGCTCTTTGTCCACAGGGCAGCCAAAGTGCCACGCTTGGAGTCAGCAGTAGTGCAGACGTGCTGGGTTACAGCAGTCCATGGAACGCACACACGCTCTAGGGGAGTGGCCACCGTCCCTGAGAAGAGAGAAAGAGGACTCAAACAAAAAAACACTGTGGAAAGGAACTTCAGTAATAAATGTTGCCAGTCAAAGCGTAGGGCCAGCAGTGTATTGTACAATATGGCGTTTAAGTTGAAAACGTCACATCATGAAACACATAATACAAGCTACACTCTTCTCAGTTTTTTCCTTATTAGTTTGCTCCAATCCACCACACACAAGATGGATGGCGGAGCTAGCTGGGTGCAATATTTGTAGTCTTTACAGGTATGCCATCACAGACAGTACCTCTGTCCAGCACTGTTAACGTTTGATCATACACACAAGCGGGAAAAACAACAATCAGATTTATTTAATAACAATAGCGTCCCTTCGCGGGCATCTGGCAGCGGGGGATGGGGAGGGAACAAAGCGCATTTCAAATTTGAAGTGCAACGCCCATTAAGCGGACTATACGCTGAGATACTAAAACACTACAGAGCGACAGAGTTTGGTAAGCTACGCATACCAGCAAGGCCGCCACTGTAAATAAATTTAAAGTAAATGTATAGAAAAAAAATAAAAGTAGTGCGGTGAGCCGCAAATAAAACAAGCATTTTAAATTAAAAGTTAAGAAGCGGGCGCTAGTACTGAAGCTGGTGTCCGGCGATTGCTGTGTACATTAATTAAGTAAACAGTTCCTTGAACAACTAATGAAAGCTGCCGAGTTAGGACACATGTAAAAGGGCCAGTCCTCATGGGAAGTAACAGTAGAAAGGGAGGTACTTAGGAGAAACTAATAAGCCTATCAACAAATCATAAGCCAACATTTCCAAAGAACAATGACACAACGCAATGAAAAATATGGGCAGAGAGTGGGCGGAGCATAAAGTCCATACCTGAACATGGCATGCCTCGCAGAGCAGAGCATCAGCTGCCCAGGCTCAACCTAAAAAAAGGGTGACAGAGCAGACAACCGGCGCTGCTGCCCTACTTCCTTAAGTGATTCAACAGGCTAAGTTTTGGGCAGGATTTTATTGAATCGAATGGAAACTTGGGTGGCAGAAAAGGGTAGCTTCTCTGAGGTGCAGTATGGCATTAAACAGGGCCTTAGCACTGCTGACAAATGTCTAAATCTTCACCTTGCTATTAGTAAGTATACGTTGGAAAAAAAAGAACAGCCTCCATCTAGCATTTATGGATGTCACTTCATTCTGGCTGAATAGAGGCAAATTATGGCATACAATTATTAAAATGGGAGTCGACAGGGCATTGGCTGGCTCAGTTCCATGAAGACATGACTGGATGCATAAGGTATGGGGAATGCACTGCTCCTATTAAAATGAAGAGTGGTGTGAGGCAAGAGTGTGTCTATACATCATTGATTTGGATTCCCTTTCTAAATAATGGGAAGGTAGACACACCTAGGATGGGCTTGACTAAGCTGCCTGCCCTGCTGTATGCGGATGACGGTTGTAATGTCAATAACTGGTGTGGGCATACAGAAGTCGTTGAATAGATTGGTTTTATTTATGAGCGAATTGGACTCCAGTACAAATACTGCCAAATCACATGCCATGGTAATAGGGCATACACGCACTAGCCTGAGACCACACCTCAATAATGGTGAAAATCTTCTTTTCATGTCCCAACCTTTATCCATTTAGGTATACCGTTTAAACATAAAAGGTACATGTTTGAATCTAATCAAGGTCAGAAAGTCTCCGTTTGATCAAACCACGCCGTGCCTGCAGTAGGGGAAACTCATTAAAGAAAAATATGCTTACAGACTAAATAAGACAAACTGTGTAGCAAAATTAAAAGGGCCAGTCCTCGTGGGTGGTTACAAATGAAGACAAGGCGGTAATAAGGAGGGACTAACAAGCCTATTAACGAATCAGAAGTCAGCATTTACAAAGGACAATGACAAAAGCCAATGAAAAATATAGGCAGAGCTCCAAGTCCATACTCAAATACAGCATGCCCCATAGAGCAGCACATGTGCTGCCCAGAATCGACCTAAAAAGGGGGCATAGCGCTTTAATCTTTAGTATGTGGCATAATATTACATAATTCAGGATATCATGAATCATATGAAAACAATGTCATGTAGTAAAAGACTGGATTATGGAAAAAAATCTGAATTGTAATATGATGTGACAAAAGACTCAAAAAGATGGGTTTGGGCGTCTATTAGAAAATTACTGAACTCAAAGTCCTGCCTCCTCAGCTTATTTGATATGCTAGTGTACCAAACTACACAGTCCCATGAGTCTTATTTCATTTACTATCTATTACACAAGGATGTGCAAAGTCAGTAGTCCCGCATATAGGGTTGTAACTCCCCCATATTTGTCTCAATTGGAGACTAACTCAGATTTAGAGAGCCTATAATACTACAGCAGTATACCCAATTTATATGCGCCCTAGCTTTAAGAAAACTGTCATCGCCACAAATCTTTTACAGTGCTCTTAGATTGACCGTTCTCAATTTAAGGTTTCTGGCCACTTGAAGCTCTCTCATCATCACTGTGGTGCAGGCCGGCCGTACATTACGCCGGGACGCAGTAGATCCGGTTTACACCCTGGACGTCGTTAAACTAAGTCAGATTTAAGTGCTATGCCCCTTTTTTCAGATGGGTGTCAGTACTCTGTCCATACGTCTTCCACAAAAGAGATTTATTGCAACCTTCCTTTTTACACGATAGATTGCTCATAGCATCTATGTGTTTTGTCTACCCACAGGATATTTATGTTTTGTTTATTTAGGTTCATTTCCAAGCCCAGGAACTTTGCAGCTTATTGAATCATGCTCATGTTATATTGACTAAGAACATTATTGTATCTCAGAGGTGAAGGATCTTGCTTATCCGTTTTCCCCTATCATTGCATTCAGAACACCAGTGTTTTCTTCAGTTCTACATCTTCATCTCTTCTCTGTATATATCCTGTGATCTCAACACACTATGCTCGGTATCTTTTAGGCACATTTTGTTTTCTTTGCATTTTGGTATCTTGAGTGGGGGTGACAAATTGTGAACTGTTTATGTTTTAATTTTTAAGTAATCATTTTGATGTAACCTAACTAGGCACATGTGACTGCAGGTTTTTAATCAGAGGCGACTAGTGGCTGACCTGGAGGCACTCTTGTGCCGAAACAAGCGTAGATGAACCAGGAAGATAACCTTCAACTAGCTGCAACAAGAGTTTCCCTTTGCCAATAAGACTGTACCAATATTAACCAATGTACACTTCTGACATCATTTGTAATGTACAGATTGTTTTTGATCACATCTGATCAAATTTTATTAAGTTAGTTTCTAGTGTGTTTGTTTATGCGAATGGAAAATGAATAGAAGGTCTTGGACGACATTCCTAATGGCCATGTTGATGGCATGCAATTGTCTTTTTACACTTAATGTATTGATGAATTAAAATATAACACAAATAAAAGAACAATGTCAAACATACTTTACTTTTTTTCACTTTTCTCTTTCAGAGTCTCCTTGTTCATTTGTAGTTATTAAATATGTTTTATTCTTAGATTATACACATTTTGAGAAAATACTTACTAGTCCTAGGTCTTTCTATATTGAATTAAAACATGATTGATTTAATAGTGTAAATGTATTCAGTGGAATCCTTTATCAGAAATGGAGAAAGACTTTGAGGGCTATGTGTACCCCTTCATCCCCCTGCCTCACCGACATCTAAATCCAGGAAGGACAAGAGTAAAAAAAGACATTACTGATGGCCATTTCAGACTGGCTAACTGGCACTCCAATTGCTTTCACTAAAAGGAATATATGTCTCCATTCCCTAGGGGCATAAAGATTATGTTACTTACCCTGTAAGCAATGTTCCCTCTAATTTGTTTCCTCTATGTACGGCAGAGTAAGGTCTCTGTGCACTGCAACCAAGGCTAAGTGCACCGGAAACCAGACCACGCGTATGCGCTGCAATTATCATGAATACCCCAGCCCTGCCAAGTAGTAAGCATTAGGCGTGGCCCACAACACTGCACTAAAATGCATTAATCACTAATTTTAGCACCTTGACAATGCCTGTGTAATAGGAGTCAGTGACCGCGAGTGTTGGAGCTGAATTTACAGAAGTGCAGCAAGTGTTGGCCATATGGTGCTATAGGCAGGACACTGGAGAATTGAACGAGGTGCTTCCTGCTTGCGTCATTGTTTCAAGTAAGCAGTTTAAGTACTGTCCGATTACGCAGCTCTGATGTCGTCAGGCTGAGCATGGGAAGCGCTGAACTGCACATGCCTGCCTCGGAGAGGGTTCCTAGTAAATGCTGCACGCACTCACAGGTAAAAGTATGTGATTTGCACACGAGCCCCCGGTAGCCCTGTCTGGCATCAGTCACTGACAGGTGTGCGTTGGTGCATGGGCCCGGAGGATCCCAGGTCCAACGTGAGAAGATGGGAGGACAAGGCTCGCGCCCACAAGCCATGCACCGGCAGCAGCTCAGGTGTGAACAGGTAACCTCGGAAAGCAGGCTTCCACCTGTGAGGGGCCAATGTAAGGCCTCCTGCGTACACAGGAATGATGAGGGAAGTGCAGGTTTGTAAAGAAAGGTTCTACTTTAAATACAACAATATGTGCATGCGCAGCAATGCTGAGGGGATCTGCAGATTTGTAAAGCGTCGTACTATAAATATAACAATAAGTGCATGCACAGGAGATACAAGGTAGCTGAATGTCGGGGTTCGTCTATGCACAGTGACTTAATGCCGTAGCAGACCATGGAAGGGGATACATGGCAGAACTGAACAATTGTATGTGCGCAGCTGGTTTGTTGCTTTGTGTCTTCTTTATGCTGAAGGCCCGGGACTGCCCTGCTCAGCGATGCTGCAGGGTTCTTCTCACTTGTAGTGCGGAGGTCCCCCGTTGCCAGCGATTGACAATCCACCTACCTACTCAAATTCTCCCATTTTAGGTCTGGTGTTAGCCTAAGACCTTTTGATTTTATTAAAATATGTATCACATGCTTACATTTAGGGGTTTTCAGCCACCTCTCAATCCATTTGTCTGTTGTTGTCATCAACATTTTTCTTTTGCCCACTACAGCATACAACATTCAGTCAGTCACTGGTTAACAATACTTTGAGTGACTGCATTTTGCTCTTTCACAAGGAGCACATCCACACACAAGTGAGTTCCCTTCAGTGCCAGTGTTCTTGCTTTATGATTACTTTAGTGTTGCCTCTGTGTTTGGAGCCTCGTTTGATAGCAGGACGCCTCTGATGCACATTCCATCTTCATTAGATCCCATCTCCGGCAATTGCTGTTTGAAATTCTTTAAGGAGTGTTTTGCTTTTCCGACTGTTGCTAGTTTACAGCCTACCAGATCAAATTGTGTCCATTTGAAACTGTTCTGTCTTAAGTTATCCTCTTTTTCCTTTTTCCCTCTTTCTTTTCTACTCTGTCTCTTTCCTTTTTTCTTTTTGTCGCCTTCTTTCATTATTTTTTCCCTTTCCTACTCTTTACCTTTCTTACATTGTTTCTTTACTTTCTTTCCCTTTTTCTTCTATCCTTCTCTTTCCTCCTTCCTCTTTTCATTTATATTTCTTTCTCTCATTCCTTTTCTTTCCTTTACCCTTTCTTTCTCGTGTCCTACTTTCTCGCTTTCCTTTTTTCGCTTTGCTTTTTATCACACTTTCTCTTTCTCTCTTGCTGTCTTTCTGAAAGGTAAGAGTCAGTCACAGACTCTGCCTGCTGTCGGACACAACTCAGGTTTCAGGGAAAAGCTGCCCGTGAGACGATTACTGAATCAAGCTGGGGATGAAGGTGTTTAGTTTCTCGTATTTTTGTTTTGTATGTGTCATTCTCAATACCGATTCTTACCCGTAACCATTGGTTGTGTTGAGCCCCGGAAGCGTGTCACCAGAGGAGGAATTCTGACCGTAAAGTGTACATCAGAGTATCCGAATATGAGATTTTTTCTATACAAAGAAAGTATCATGTACTGTCACGAGGACCCCCCTGGAGGCTAGGCCGTGTTTGTCTTCAGTGGAGTCCAACAGACGAATGAAGGGTCCTATCAGTGCTATTATCGTCCCCATTCAGGAGCGGTGCTGTGGTCCAACGCCAGTGAGCGAACCCTTCTTGATACGAGCCGTAATACTGTGACTTTACTTAATCTGTCTCCTTTCCTGTATAAAAACTCCGGGGCATATTATCAAGGGATTTATCTCCGCTTTTTTGGCTTTAAAAGCCAAGAAAGCGGAGATAAAATTATCTCCCTATTAGCAACAGGGTGCTAACACGCAAAATCGCATGTTAGCACCCTTTTTCTCTAAGCTTCCCCTTGCATCTCTAATGAGATGCAAAGGGGGCATTCCAGAGAAAAATAATAGGAGAAATGTTGTTAAGCGACATTTCTCCTATTATCAAGGATTTCGCTAACCCGGTTAGAGATAAAAAAAAAGCAGCGCTAACCGCGGTTAGCACTGCTTTTTTTACACCTGCTATTTTCCTGACTTAGCCATAATATCCTATATAAGGTCGCACATGGGGTGGGTCATAATAAAAAATCACCCGGTAAATTGTAAGATTCTGCAGATGAGCTCCACAACTCATCAGGGAAGCATCCGCTGTGAGAATGGCTTGGGGAACTGGGTCTAGAAACTGCCCCCCTTTAGATAGGTTTGTTGATTCCACCACTACAGAGCGTGACGCGTAGTAAACTCTGTGACCATTGACGTTAGAGACATTCTTGCTAAAGTCTCATATGTAACCGGGCATGTGGAACTATTGATATACAGGAGGCCAAATGTCTTAAAGTCGTATGAGTATTTTGACTGAGACTTGGGTCCCAGGTTGAAGGATTTTGAATTAGTGACACAATAATTTGTACCCGGTCTGCATTTGGGAGTGCTAGCCCCAAATGAGCGTTGAGCATAGCTCCAAAATATGGCTGTACTGGAGCTGGTTGAAGTGCGATATTTGCAGATTCATAGTAAACCCTAGTTGATGTAATAGGGTGAGAGTTTGTTGTGTATGCGGTTTGCAAAGTTGGGAGTGGTTTGCTTTCATGAGGCAATCGTCCAAATAAGGAAACGCATGTACATTTTGTCTCCACAGATGAGCCACCACTACTGCTAGGCATTTTGTGAATACCTGTGGTGCGGTGGAGACTTCAAAGGGAAGAACCTTGAATTGACAATGTTTTCCTTGGAAGACAAACCATAGGAATTTCCGATTAAGGGATGTATGGGTATGTGAAAATAGGCATACTTTAGGTCTAAAGCAGCCATTTAGTTGCCTTTTTGCAACAGTGGAATTACTTTCTGGAGAGTGACCATGTGGAAGTGTTCTGATAGGATATAATGATTGAGTGGTCTGAGGCCAAGAATCGGTCAAAGCTTCCAGTTTTTTTGGGAATGAGAAAGTATAATGAATACACCCCTGTCCATGATATTGTTTTTGGACTGGTTCAACGGCCCCTTTGAGTAATGGAGCCGATATCTCCAGCTGGAGGAGAGATTGGTGTTGTATGGATAGTTTGAGTTTGCAAGGTAGAATATTTGGAAGAGTTGTGATGAGTTCCAGAATATAAACCATGTTGGATAATGTCCAAGACCCACTGAACTGTTGCAATGTTTTCCATGCTGGTAAAAAATTCTGAAGACTTACCCTAACATGTGTTAAGTGGTCAGGGGAATGGTAAAAAAAAAAAAAAGGCTTTGTTTGACGTTTGTACTTGCAGTCCTGGTATTATTTCCATGAACGCGGCCCATGAAATTATTTCATCTGTAGGCTTCCTTATAAAAGGCTTTACCATTGGAGGATTGGCCCTGATGTTTATACGAAGACCCTGTGGTGTCGGTGTAGGCAGAACTAGCACTATGTTTAAAATTGTGCCTATGAAAGAATCCCCAGATATGAGGAAGTTAAGGCTCCTATTGAAGTTTGTAAGGCTCCCATTGATTAAGTAACATCAGTGTCCTTTTTCTTTTATTATACATCTTTTTTATTGGTAAAACAGTTGAATTGAGTGGTCATCACATACAGGCATTTCAGGTTACACAAAGATATCATTGCAATTACATAATACAAGTAAAACATGTCTGGAAGAGAATTTTGTTGGATGTTATTAATGCAGGAGTCTTTTACATTGTGATCAGATCATCAATGGGTGCAATACAGGGGGTTCACACAAATTGACACAATACTCATTCCAGTTGGACCATATTCCTACCCACTTCCGGGGGCTAGTGTCCTCTTTTTTCCAAGGGCGGTGTCTACCTGAGGGCCGAAGAGGTGCTCCTTGTCAAAGGGGAGATTAAGAACTGCCTTTTGCATTTCAGGTTTAAACCAAAGACACGGAGCCAAGCACGTATATGTATAAGAAAACTGGTGTTTATGCCTCTAACTGCAGTGTCCGCAGAACTAACGGCACATTTTATGGCATTGTTGGTGATTAGCTTTCCCTCATTAAAAATGTCATAACCAATTTTCGTGCATTCGTCTGGGAGATGTTAGGATCCCCTGCATTTCATCTCAATGAGCCCTGTCATAACAAGCTAAAAGAACTTTACTGTTGACAATACGCCTCTGATTAGCAGATTGGGGTGCTATATTGTTGCCTGAGTCATCAATCTGTTTTGACTCCTTTTCTGGGGTAGATGCCTCCCTAGTTGTTAGGGAGCTTGCTCTTTTGCGTGCATTAGCCACTACCAGGGAGTCCGGTGTTAATTGTCCCTTAACGTATATAGGATCAGATGGTGCAGGCTTATATTTTATGTCCACTTTTGGTGTTATAATTCATGCCTTTAGAGGGTCCTTAAAAAGGTCATCTGCAAGACGCAGCATTCCTTTAAGGTGTGATAAACATTGCGATGCCTTTTGAGCAGTGGATAGAGTTTCAAAAAGGAAGTTATACGCAATGGAGGTTCTTATGTAAAGGCACGTTATGAAAAGCTGCAGCTCTGGCTATTAGATCTTGATAGGCAGAGACATTATCTGGTGGTGATGGATGAGTGGGATAAGGGTCTGGATCTGCATAACCACTGTAGTTCTATGTCATAAGCATCCCCAGGATGTGTGTCCTCTGGTGTTATCATCCCCATCTATGATGGGTGAATGAGGGGACATGTTGCCTGCTTCAGAATCTTATGGTGAATTAGGTGGTTGAGTGGGTGAGGGGACGTGGAGTTAGTGGGTTTGCTGATAGAGGCATGAGAATGTGTAAAGGGCTTGTAGCAATGTCCCTTTTCTTCTTTAAGAGATGTTGCACAGGAATGTCTACAGCCTCTTCAAAAGCTAACGGTCTTAGAGGACTGAGGCCTATCTTCTTAGCTTCAGGTCGAAATTGAAAGGTTTTGTGCTTCGGATCGAACTGCTGTTCCTGCATAGCATAGAGGATTGGTTCATGTGGAGTTTTCGATCTGAATGTGTAACATTTTAGAGCTGAAGAATGTTTCGGTGCTGATGTGGTTGGACCCGAAGTACCGTGACTTTTGTCTTTCGAAACCAAAGTGAAAGTTCAGTGAGTTGCTGAATCAGACTTTGAGGAAGTGGAGGCCCCTGCTCTAGGCCGAAATTTCGGCACCGAGTCCAATGAATCTTTATGCTGGTGCGTTCCATGGCTCTTCTGCAGTGGTACACCATGAGCAGTTTTTTTTCGGATGGAACAGATTTTTTTTTGTTTTTGGATTGGGGACTGTTGTACTCACGGTCCGATGTTTCTGAGCTGAATCGAGGCTGGCTGAATATTGTTCCATGGCTAAACCGGATTCGGAATCATGGATGTACAAGGATTCCTCTTGGGCTGCAGGCGCCTATTCTTCCTGTCAGCCGAAGATGTCCGGTGAGACATCCGCTTGTCTGCGGAGCATTTTTGACAACATGAATGTGAAGCTTAAATGATCTTTTTCGACTTAAAGATTTGCATACCTCTCAATCAGGTGAGAGGCATAGATTGCAAACTAAACGTTGGGCGGTATGAGATTATTTGAAGTGGCACTTTGCACAGAAGTGGAATGGAAAGCATTCCACCAGCAGCTCATTCTCCGAAAATTGCATTGAAATAGAAGAGCCCGACATGCATACATGTTATTTGCTCGGAACGCAAGACAAACTACATGACCAGGATTGACTAGCGAACTGAAGGGAGCTGGCAAAGATTGCGAACCAGAGCACAAGAGATTACCAGTCGATGAAAAAAAAAATCTCCCAATGGAACTGATGCCCGTGCGCAGTATCACCAACAGGAGTAGTCACACAACCTAATGATTCAAACAATTTCTTTGAAGAAAAAAAAATATCATCCAAGCCCAATGCTATATGGTGGATTTATGCACAGCATGTGTATCTACAGCACACATGCCTCAAACTAAATGTTTCTCTTGACCTCTGGTCCAGATTGTTCTACAAGGGATGAATGACATTTAGGACAGCACCTTTCTCAATATGATGGGATTGCACACAGCCAAGTGGCAAAGCACTGGTCAACTGCCAAGCTGTTTTTCTGTGGGGCAGCCAAAAAATAACTTTGGACTTTAGGAACCTCCTTCACCCTTGCACTGGATGTTTAAAGGGAAGTGTTGGGCTGTTTTCTCAATATATGATTTAATCTAGATTTCACTATTTTATTTTAAGTGCAGTATTTTATTAAATGTGATTTGGCTTACTATAGCATTCCAGTGTTAATATATATTTGTTAAAATCCTATCATAGGTTTGTTTTTTGAGTCTTCACAGTTGCAAATTTACACATTACAGAAAGCACTCCATCTAGGCTGTGAAGCAGCAAGTGGGGCAGCCGAGCAGGACTGTGTAGCAGTAACATATAAACCTAAACTGAGATTGGCTTCCTAGTTCCATGCAATCCTCTGTCATGTGAATATTAAAAAAAAGTGAAATGCTGTTCTTTCAAAATTCTAAAGAGCGACTAAGTCCTGGTGGCAGTACAGAATTCACTATAGAGTGTTTCCTGAAAATCAAATTTACATTTATTTGGCGGACAAGAACCCATGTATTTAAGTTAACTGAAAAAATGAGAACATACAACAGACGTATATTCCAGAGAATGTTACTAAATAGCAGCAAGTTAGAGGACTATGGATTTTTAGAACTACAATTCCAGGCCAAGTACTTAACTCATTTATTCAATCACTTCAAGGCTTACACATGGATCATCCCTACACAGGTAAGAAGGCTCCGAATGCTGGATTCCACCCTTCAGCTGGACTATTATTCATTCATTTTTCATTGATTGTCCACACTGATCACTACAGTCTAGTAAGTACTGTTACTTTAAATCATTGCAGTTCCTTCATAAAGTGGTATGTAGCATGTTACAAAATCCCAGGAATAAAACATATATACTGCATTTGGCCAGGGAATTCTACATGGAAGATCTGTTCAAGTTTCACCATATTTCATCAATAGCAAGGCAAAGAGTAACCGAGCTAGACAAACACCACTTGATTTAGTCAGCCTAAAAAAAAGTTATTTGAGAAACCTGTATTGGCGAAAAAACTAAAGCTTAGAGACAGACAAGGAGAAAAATATTCTACGGAGCTTCAGGTTGTCTTTGATCAGGAGCTGTAGTTAAGCAATGTTTAAATCAATATGCATCAGGGAAATGAAGAGTGGAAAGGTCATACTTCTAACAGGAAACAGGGAATTTTGCTTACAGAGAAATCAATTAACACATGTAGGCTATGAAAAAATTGAGACATACCTCTGTCATCAGTCGTTTAAGTCCTTCTACCTCATCTTCCCCAGGGTTGATTTCACCTCCAGGCCTGTTAACATAAGACAAGTAATGGAATTCATGGATGCCTCTATGACATGATTTGCCTGAACAACATTGGAATTCAAAAGCCTTTTGAAAACTCTAACAAACATTTTCCAAGATTATCCAGGCAATATTATATTTCAGATTAAAGTCGCATAAGAAATGATGCTCTGCCTGCAGCAGTAAATTGTAATTGAAGTTCTATTTATTTAGATCTTATTACACTTGTGGAGGTGTTAAAGTGCTTTGGGCGAGTAGCACTATACTCCGGAACCTAAGATTTGAGGTTAATAGTTAGTAGATTTATACATTTGTTCGTTACCTTTTTAGGTCTCGCCTGAGCCATCGCGCTTGCGCATTGCTCCGGCGTGATTATAGTAAGGGGAAAAGAACAACGGCGGATTAGACACAGTTCATGTGATCTATGCGCGTGCACAAACCAGCCAAGTCACACACCACCATTTGTCTGTGCCTCGCATCAGACTTCAAAGGCTGCCGCTCCCCACCCCCCCCCATCAGACTTCGAAGGAATGTGCACCCACTCCTCCCGCCCCCGCCACAGCAATGCAGAGAGCTTGTTTTGCTTGTGTGCTTGCATCTTCCTTCCTTGGCCCTGGGTGTTTTCCGTGTTCTCCCATTCAGTGCCTTCTCGACCCCGTACTGGATTGCTGTCCAAGCCCCAGCCCCAGCCCTCGCTGCCTCTATCATCATACACTCTCCCTGTGTTTTCCTGTTCCCCTAGCTATTTCCCGGCTCCATCATTCTGTGCTTTGAAACTGAACGCGCTTTGTAGCACTTAACCCTGCGTGTTCTTAGCTTCTTCAGTAAGGGACACCACCACATCAGTAAGGGACACCACCACATCACTCAGGAGCACCACCACGTCACTCAGGGGCACCACTCACGGGCACCACCACATGACTCGGGGGCACCACCACGTCACTCAGGGGCACCACTCACGGGCACCACCACATGACTCGGGGGCACCACCACATCACTCAGGGGCACCACCACATCACTCAGGGGCACCACCACATCACTCAGCCCAACCACATCATCACTCAGCCCAACCACAACAGCACTGTCCTTGTTTGCAACCAATAGGCATTGCCATAGCCAATAGGACTCGCATTAGGAAAGTAAGCTATTGGCTTTGTGAATAGCAATGCTATTAATTTATATATTTTCAAAGCCAACACATTAAAAAAAATCTGTCATTTACAATACCAATAGCTCACACTTTCCTAATGCAAGACCTATTGCATTGCAAATGCTTGTTGAATTAGTTGTGTTAATTTTGTACTCTTGATTTCTCTTGTGTTTAGTAGAATTTAGAGTAGGGATAGAATGATGAGAACAGATTTGAAAGGGGAAATATTAAGTTTTTATAAGTAGTCGGGGGGGGGTCATAGTAATCAGAAATGTTTGGGATGAGTCAGAGAGGAGGGATGGGACAGAAGATGAAAGGAGGATAACATTTTTTTTTTACATATGCATACACATACGCACATCACACATGGTTGGGTTTGATTATCTAGAGAAAATCCCTCTTAAGAAATACCCATATGTGCAGACAAGCAGCAATATTTACATGGTTGATGTATACATTTATCTTGTGTTGAAGTAAGCAGATATTTTCATGACATTTCTTAAAGTTTCAGGAGCAGGCATAAATTCTACATATCCACCTATATGTACATAGAAGCAGCAATCATGTCACTGCCTGATACACATGTCTATAGGAGTGTAATATAATTATTTCCCATATATAAATGTATCTGCCTATAACAGGAAGCCTAGTTTGATGATACATGTATAACAACAACTTCATCTCTATACCATAAGAAGTTTAATCTGCCATGCCAGAGCATAATGTTATGGCACACTGTTGCGAGCATTGTTAGGTCAGGAAGAACCAGCTCTTGACTAATCTTCAGAAGCTAAGATGGTGGTCAATGGATCTTATGTGTGGGAGTAGTGACTTCCATAGTTTGGCTGCGTATGTTCCTTTGTTGTATGCCTTCGCTGATTTTCTTCTTCATGAAGAGTGGTTCTTCACCATGTATTGCTTTGTGTTCATTGCAAAGCAGCTTGAATGAGGATCTTCTGGCAACTGGTAACCAGATTAGCGCTCTCAAGGCAAGGGAGATGTGTGCTTGTGGCTTTACATGTAGGAAGTATCTAGCTGCAGCTTTTTGAATTCTCTGTAATCTTCTCGTAGTTGACAAAGGTGAGCCGTAATACAGACCATTGGCGTAGTGCAGTTTTGATAGGACGAAAGATGGTAGCTTGATCCTTGTGAGGGGGAACTCTGGGTGCAGAAAGATACATTACAATATTTTCGTTGCGAGAAAATTTGATTTGGGTACCATATCCACCTGTGTATTTAATGACCGCTTGCCCCACAGAATTCAAAGGTTTCTTGTCTCTTCAGATATTTTTGGAGGAGGTCCTAGATCAGTGCTATTCAAAGTGTGACCTTTGCATGCGGCCCCCTGATGAACAGCAGCACAAGCTGCTGTTTAGCTGCTGAGCACTAATATTTTTTTTAAGTTAAATAAATGAGCAAGCATTTATTAACCTGTAAATAAATGCTTGCCTATTTAACATTTGTTAGACCTCTATACATACCCCCTTCCACCACCCTGCTGGCATCAGTGCAGCCCTCTGTCACACCACAGACCGTACTTTGCGGCCCCTGGGCAAATGTTCGTGGGAACCCCTATCCTAGATAGTCAGGACAGACCGAGGTCAAAGGTTTTCCACTCACCACGAGGGAGCATGTCAGGTTTGGAGGCATTCAATTTTAGGTGGCTCCATGTCATCCATTGATCAACGGCTTAAAGGCAACTAAACATTTTCAATGTTCCAAGGAACTCTGAGTTTTCCAATTTCAGAAGTATCTGGGTCTCATATGCATAGTTGTATCTATTGACCAGATCTGGTAATGTTTTCAAAAAGATGTTGAAAAGCATGGGCGATAGGATTGAGCCTGGATAGACTCCTGTTTTAATACTGTATGGTTTAGAAGAGAACGGAGGAGCATGTGCAATATTTGTTCTATGGTGTAGGTACGAATAGATTCAAGCAAGAGCCGTCCCCTCTATTCCAGCTTCCTCAAGACTTTGGATTAGTTTGTCAGGGATAATGAGGACAAAAGAGAAACTCCATTCCTCCATCACCAAACCCATTAATAGTAATTACACAAATTGCAAATTGGATGTCCATATAAAACATTAAGGCTAATGGTATCTACACTGACGGGAGAAGATATATATATATATATATATATATATATATATATATATATATATATATCCTAAGCATGCTATTGAAGAAAACCCCTGAATGAAGCACTGGATCCTGAAGAATTGCAGGAATCAGATATCATGAGTTTAGGATAAAGTTTGCTTGGAATCTTTTCTGCTACGCCCTGAAGAAGCAAGATTTTCTCATGAAACATGTGTTTGCTGTTTCAAATCATTACATGTATTTGAAGATGTATACCCATGTATCTGTTGGGTTGCAATACCGGTGTTCATATCAAATGAAGACTAACAGTTTCAAGTGTCCAAGAGAAGGACGTGCAATAAAAAAAGGATTTATATTGACATTCAATTTGCAATTTATGTTTTTCTAAGTTCATGATTCAATGTATGGAACATTCCCTGAAAGATAAACAGGGAACTGAAGTAGTGCCGGGCATTTTCTCTTTTTCCTTCTGTAATTTGAGCAATTACACACACTGCACCTTGGCCTCTCATTCGAATCATCTCTCTAATATAATTTTGTCATATGAATGCCGCAAGAGACTTCATTAAGCCAAATCTAGTTGACATTAAAGATGAAGGTAATACATTCGACAATGTAGTCGTGGAAGCTTCACTTCAAGGGCAAGAGGTATCTGGTTGTGCCAGTCCACTGATCTCTCTCGAATATCTGGCTATTTCTGGGTAGATCCAAACCTCACCTCTCTTACTCCTATCCCTCGGAGGTGTTCTTTTTGCTGACAATTTCAGCCTTACTTTCAGCCGCCTGAGGGACCGTTCATATGCTTGGGGTGCTCGAAATTACTTGCATAAAAAAGTTATACAGCTTTTAAGCCAGATACTTCGTCCATTAGTTTGTTGTTTCACAATTTTCTTACTCCCGCTACAGCATGTGACAATGGGTTGCCTACCCTGTAAGCATCTGTTCATGGCATGCAGTGCCAAAGACTCGCAAGCCAAGTCCCCCCCCCCCATCCCCCCCCCCCCAATCCAGTGCTGGGCTTGCACAGACCAATTCAAGAAGCCCCCGCGTCTCGGGACAGTGACTCCACCCACCACTGTCATCATGCATGGTCACGGTCTTCACTGCCAGACCACTTCCTCTTCTCAAAGGGAGAGGATGTAGATGGAGCATAGAGATGCAAGAAAGATGACAATGCGAAGGTAAAGATAAAATAATAGTGTCTGCAACACCAAAAGGCTGTTGGGGAGAAGTGTTAGTGTGTGGGAATATACAGCATACACATAAATAAGTAATGAAGGGCGCAGGGCGGGGGTAAGACAGCCTACCTGAACATTTTTGTAACTAAAAGTATCAATAGGGGAGTAAATTCAGCCATATACAGGAATCAATTTAATATATGCGGTCTTCAAAAGCAAGGTAAGCAACCTTTGAAATGAGGTGTCGGCATCTAACCATTCACTACTTTTAATCTAGGCCTCCTTTTGATCCCTCCTAAGCCTAGGAGGTCCACTGCATGTGTTATATACTTATATCATGCTTGATACAATTACCTATTCAGACGCTTCCACTTGTTCATCCGCTGGTATTAAATCTTTCTGAGGTGAAATACGTGTACCCAACTTCCTTGGGAAGGTTTTACTAAGGGGTGGCAAAGTGAAATGGCACAGTCAGGGTTGAGGTATTCCTAATTAGAGAGGTGCTAATGGTTCTACATTAGGTCCATAGAACCTAATACATTATTCTACTTAGTACTTAATATTCCAGATTTTGGAGTTCCTAAAAACTAAATAGTAGAGGAGTACAAGGATTCAAACGTGCCACATGCATCACAAGAGGTGCCAGCAGCAAGCTCTTAAATATTGAAGCATCTTTCTGGGTAGTAGCAGAATTTTCTATATGAGTTAGTGAATCTGCAGCTTTCCATTGCCTAGGTGTAGGACTTTCTACTATAAAATACATACTCTTCTCGTGTTTCTTCAATTCTTTTTAGTTCTCGCCTAGTGCTGCAGCGCGCACGCGCTGCTCACTCAGCTAGGCTTCTTTTAGTTGGGATTTTCAGGTAGTTCAGTTTAAGCCTCGCTCATCATTTTCATTGGGTCGCGTCAGTGTGTATGCTAAACGCTGGCTTCCCATTGAAAAGGAGGCTTTTTAGTTACCGCCATGTCTCCTTCTCGAATGGCCCATCTGGACTCGATCGTGTACTGGCAGCGGTAGACAGTCTCCTTAGATTACTTGGTAGGCACTTTTTTGAATGTCTGACATAATATCGACAGACAAAATATCTACATACAAAAATATCGGCACAAAAATATCGAAATCAAAAATATCGGAGTCATATCTTCATAAAGGTAAGTACAAAAATATCGAAAAAATAATATCGTAGTACAAAATTATCGAAATTAAAAATATCGTTTTTTTAAATGTATTAATAATAATGTAAAAATAATTTTAAAATACATATAATTTTACAAATATTAAATAAAAATATTAAAACATAATTAAAAAATTAAAACTAATACATATAAAATAAATTAAACACTTAATAATTTAATGTAATTTTATTTTTTTTAATTTCATTTAATTTAAATTTATTTTATTTTTACCCTGTACGCCTGTACCCCAAAAACCCAAAACTGACCCTGAACCCTAAAAATATCCCTGTACCCCAAAAACCCAAAACTGACCCTGAACCCTAAAAATACCCCTTTACCCAAAAACCCAAACTGACCCTGAACCCTAAAAATACCCCTTTACCCAAAAACTGAAAACTGACCCTGAACCCAAAAAATACCCCTTTACCCAAGAACTGAAAACTGACCCTGAACCCAAAAAATACCCCTTTACCCAATAACTGAAAACTGACCCTGAACCCTAAAAATACCCCTTTACCCAAAAACTGAAAACTGACCCTGAACCCTAAAAATACCCCTTTACCCAAAAACTGAAAACTGAACCCTGAACCCTAAAAATACCCCTTTACCCAAGAACTGAAAACTGAACCCTGAACCCAAAAAATACCCCTTTACTCAAGAACTGAAAACTGACCCTGAACCCTAAAAATACCCCTTTACCCAAAAACTGAAAACTGACCCTGAACCCTAAAAATACTCCTTTACCCAAAATTAATTATTATTATTTAATAACCAATTAATTAACAATAAAGTAAATATATTAGCACATTAGCTGTAATTAATTTAATTTAATAATTAATATTATTTTTTCCAATCAATTAATTAAGAATAACAAAAAATTATATATATAAAAAAAATTACTCTAATTAATGTAATTAACTAATTATTAATTAATTACCAACTAAATAATAATAAAAAATATGTACAAAATTATAATAATTAAACTAATTATAATTAATTACCAATTAATTAAAAATATTTACAAACATATATTAATTAATTATTATTAAATTACTTCCCACCCTATTCCCCTATAAACCCATAACCCGCTACAGAACATATTTATCAATTAATTAAAAATTAATTCTCGGGGGAGGAGCCAAGATGGCGGACGGGACGGACGTTTGAGCTCCCGGCTCCGTAAGCCATCTGCCTTTGCCACGATATCCTGTCTTTAATCCTGGCTCACACCGTGTTAAACTGCCGAGACGAACGCGCAGAAGCTGCCTGCTTTCTGTTGAGACCTCCGCCGTCTGAATTGGTGCAGGACTCACTGATTTCTTCGACCTTCGGAGCTGCCCGGGTAGCTGTGCTGATAGCTACCGCTGGCCATTACGAGACCAAGCTGGTGGGACGAGCGGGGGAGGTGCCGCTGCCTACGGGAGTATGGCGATCCCGGCAATGGACTGATTAGCTCTCTCCCGATGCAGAGTGACTCACCTTGGTTGAGGTACGTCTTTATGCGATTGGAGCCCCCAACGCGGCGCTTACCCCCGCTCTGCAGCTTATCGTTTGGACCTTCCCCATTTTGAGGCGACTCCCGGCTGTAGAACACTCGCATTGGTGGGGAAGGCAAAGAGACTCTCGTACTGTGCGACCCCCTTGCTGTGGGCTGCTTTTCCACCGGCGATTTCAACGCCTGCTTTCCCGGTTGGTGAGGTCGCCTCCCCTTTCATCATTGCGGATTACCGGAGTGGCAGCAATGGCGCTTGCCTTTCATGACGGGGGTCGAACTGCTCCGTCATCCCTGTTGCGCGATGCCCTGCCTGTTCCCGGACTAGAGGCGGACCCCGGGGCATTGCCGCTCGCTACGGATCGATTACTATCCCAGGGCACCCTGACTTATGGGGACATTCTGCGCGCCCTTGCGGACTTGGGGACAACATGGCGGCGGAACGTCCAGGAACTGACGGAGAAGATCGAGGGAGCTTCATCTTGTATAACGCTACCGGGGCTGGCTGACCCTCTGCCGCTTTTAACATTGTCTGGAACGAAGACAAAGTTGCAATCTGAGAGGGCAGAGGTGTGCAGTGTCCCTGGCAACAATGTTGATGGTCTTCTCCTCGGTGAGGCTCTTGATACAATGTTACCCCCCACTCTGGGAACTGTGACTCTGTCTTCACAAAGGCTCTGTACATCGACCTTCCAGTGCCTGACCCCCCCTAGGGTCCTTGCCTCTGGAGCCGTTTTTCTACAGTTGCTGAGCCTGTGCTGCCCGGTGGCGGAGGGGGTGTTTCACAGAATTGATGCTGGATCTGGTGGTGATTGGGGACGCTCCTCTTCGCCTCCTGGGTTTCTTCCTTGTTTGGATCGGCCATTTTGCCCCTTTGTTCTGCCCGAGGAATGCTCGCAGCGATGGCCAGCCCTGGTCGGAATTTGCCGTTCAGGCCAGGGCTGAAGTTTCTTTTCTCGTGATTTGCATGGATGGCGGAGACCCGGACTGATCTATATCTTGATTGGCTGACTGCATAGAATGCTCTCCTTTTTCCCCACTTCGATTCATAATTTCTATGTCCTGTTTTTATTCTGTTGTGGGGGTTCTGATTGCTGAACTGACCTGTAACCCTGGAGATGGCTGAATAGAATTTTTCTTGGCTGTAATGTCTTTTGTGTTTAGTCATACACGGTGGGGAGTTGCACAGGGCTGTGTGAGTTCGGGAGACCTGCTTTTGGAAGGAAATTTTGGCCCTCCCCCGGGGTTAGGTTTCTTGGGAGGTTTAGATTAGAGTTGTCTTTTCTGGCTCCCTATGTCAATGGTGACATTATATTTTTTCTTTTTCTTTCTTTACTACCTCTGCTATATTTCGGGTTTATGGGGCGACAGACGCGCTGCTGGGGGGGGGGGGGGGGGGGGTAGGCCGTAGCCTTTGCATGCGTGTAGGGTGGGGGTTGTGGGATGGGTATTTTGTTTCTTTTTTGTTCCTATGGAGCCTTGTTATTTCTTCTAATTTATTTCTTCTTCTTTCTGTCTTGGGTGCGTGCTGACGTTATTGCCGGGTGGGTGGCGGCGAATGCGGATAGGGTCTTGAGTCTAATATCCTGGTAACGTACATCCTGGCCGCCATTCTGCCTGGCGGATTTGTCCCCTGAGTTGCTGGGCTGTGTATGCCTGTGTTGATATCACCATCTTACGTCTTCATGGACCCTGTTCTTTCTTTTGTCTATGTTCAATTTATTGAAACGGAATAGTTGGGCATCATCGTTTGCAATGAAAACTTTAAAAATTAACCTTCAGAACTCCTGAGACGCGTCAGCAAGGGCTCTATAGTTTACCTGCTAAGTGCTTATTAGTTATGCTGCCGTACTCGATATTTTTTCTGTGTACCCACTTTTTTTGTCATTCTCCACGAACAACCAAACCAAGCCTCTGTTTAAAGGGAAACTAATCAAATACTATCAAATGTTCTCCTACTGTTAAATACGGTACTCAAAGTACACCCTCAGTCGTTCATACTTGCGGGTTGATGAAATGAGCAAATTGTGTGATATGTACACCAGATATTTACATCGCCATTAAGTTCCGGACTCGCACATATTTTCAGGAAGACATGGCAATTCTTAACTTTTCACACGGGCATCATAGACCCACAGTATGTGTGAACGCTGAAAAACTCCGGCAACATGGAGCCACTTTTATAGCAAGATGTTGTTGCATCGGAACGGTGAACTGTGCCGGTCGGTCGTTATTCCCGTGAGCCCTGCCTTGAACGCCAGTTGTGAAAATGGCTCACCAAGGTGGTAATACCAGTCGGAAAAACTAATAAATGGTGACAGCTTGTTATTCTTTATAGATACGGTGTTGTTTGTCACTCTTTTCTTTAATGATTTTCACGACGTGCACTGCTTCTGCTGCTTTATTTTGGAAGCGCACCTCACAGTAACTAACGTCTGTGCTCCTTTATTTTCCATGCAGCTCGTTTTTGTATGCCCTCCGTGTATTCACGCCCACCACCACTGAAGCTGCGAGAAACCTGGCAGTGGCGGGAGCTTACCCTTTCATTTAAGGGGTGATTTTTCCCAGGGCTAGTGAGAGTGCAGAGCACACGAGTAACCAAGACTTCCTCTTTGTCATGTATTTATGTTACACAGTCAGTCGCCTGCTGCAGGGCCCTGCGTGCTACAGCATACACACATGCCTCTGCTGTGAACTTGATGGTGCTGAGCCATCAAACCTGCTCTCACTCTGCTTAGCCTACTCCCTCCGCAAGGATGTCTGTCTCGCCGTTACCGTCCTTTAATGGGACCTCAGTCATATTGAGCCCCCGTTCTGGTTTCCGTGGGCTCTGTCTATCTCTAGGTTTCCTGCCGATTGCGGTGTTTCTGTTGCAAGTGTATCTTTCAATGTATAGCGACCCAGCGCCAGAGGGGATGGCTGGAAAGAGTAAGGTGAGAATAAAGCACTTGCTTAGAAACCCCCTCATTCTGAGAGAGGAAGGGGGAAACGGCTCAAAGCACTGGGGAAAGAAAGGCAGATTATAGACTTCCAGCCTATGGTTTGTCAGTCCATGTACATTAGTTTACCAACTGTCCCCCGCAGAATCAACGACGAGAAATGCACCGATAGAGCATTTTTGGCTCACTTTATTAGTAGATCTGGAGGTTCATAAACATGTTTTATACAGATCTGTGGTCATGCTTAAATCATTATTTTCTGTAGATAGAGTTATATAATTGTGAAAAGACCTCGGGTCGTGGGGGGAAGAGGATGTGGCGCAACGGCCAAAGCTGCCTACCTTGGACCCGGGGAACCAGGCTCGAGCCCTCTGGCGAAATCACAATCTCCCTGCGCCTATCAAACACATGCATTTGCTTTTGTAAAGCATTGCCATTTGTAAATGGCAATGTCTTAA
The DNA here is from genome assembly GCF_964263255.1 of Lissotriton vulgaris. Taxonomy (NCBI): domain Eukaryota; kingdom Metazoa; phylum Chordata; class Amphibia; order Caudata; family Salamandridae; genus Lissotriton; species Lissotriton vulgaris. Next base: position 164,434,024 of record NC_141700.1, read on the forward strand.
CACTTTGTACTCGTAGTCCTTGCTTGCGAGAAGGAAGGCTGGCAGCAAAAGAGGCGCAGTTACTGTCAGCCTTGCTTCTCGTAAGCAAGGACTATAAATACAAAGTGCATGTTTACGCATCGCTTGCAGTTTCTCAAAACACAAAAAAAAAGACATTGTCATTTCATTGCAAATGCTTGTTTTACTTATTATCTATCGAGTAATATAGAGGGTAGTGGAGTAAGCAGATAATGGTTTTTAAAATCATCCTCATCCGTGAATGTGATGTCCTATGTTCAGATAAAAGGTTTGTAAAGAAACAGAGTAGGTCTGGATGTCATTTAAAAGCATCAGCAGAGTTGTGACTAAGCCCTGGGCAAAGAGAGTGACCTGCTGGACAGGCCCAAAGGGGAGGCGACGTGGAACCTTTCCCAGCCAGTATCTCCACAGCCATGGGCCTACGGCAGTGGTCCTATAGGGTTAGAAGTTGGGATAACAAAGCTCTAGGAGCTTCAAAGAGGGCTGACTTCTAAACATTGGTAGACACCTTGTGTTCCAAGGCTACGTGGAACTACCTAAAAGAATTACTACTTCCTCAGGACCCAAGGGGGAGCGTATGGAGGGGTGAATGAGGCGGCCCAGGCAATCAGAAGCCCACCCAAATAGGAGGTTGAAAACTGCTTAGAACACCTACTTGGGTCAGGAAGAGGGGTGGGGGTGGTTAGAGGGGGGACGGTAAAGGGTCTCCTATCTCAAATGATTTCTGCAAAGTTAGCAACGTGGAAAGATCAAAGGGCACAGAAGGGTCTCACGTACGTTTGGGAACAGGAACCCTTTGCAACTTGATCAATCCAGTCAGGCTGGTAAGCACAACAGGCCTATAGCAATGAACTCTTTGCCCTACCTCAATTGTGGCCCACACTAAGGACTAGGACAAAGCTTTGAGAATGCACCCGGGTGCCCAGCTGATGAGAATAGAGCAAAGAAGTAAAGACCTGCTATGGTGCCCTACACAACAACAGGTCCCATGAGCTGAGAGAAAGATCATTACCAGCATTACCCAGGACTACGTAGAGTATTTTCTGAAAAATTGGTCTGCAATTAGGTTGGTTCCATGGACAGTTAACCATTTATTTCGACACCTTCTTTTGATTCGGAAATCACTTGGATATAATCCCTAGGAGCATTATTTTGACTAGAAGCCACAAAGACATTGTTTTTTGCTTCTGATGCCCTTTGTTTGTTTGGGTGTTCGAAAAAGGAATAAGGCCAAGAATAGACATTGCCAGATTTTCCTTGTACATAAACTTTTGGGCTTCCCACACAACTCTTGGATTAAGGATTCACAACAATAAGATAATTGATTTTTTGGATTCCTAACAAGATATATTGCTTTAGAATCTTGAAAAGTATTTTCACACAAGACTAAATACTGTCAAGTCAAGTCAAGTCAAAGAATTTGTATAGCGCACTACATACCCGGAGGGTTTCAAGGCGCTTGGAAGGGGAGGAGGATTACTTGTCAAATATCCACGTTTTAAGTTGCTTTCTGAACGCTAGGTGGTTCTGGGTAAGGCGAAGGTAAGCGGGGAGTGAGTTCCATGTTTTAGCAGCCAGGTATGAAAAGGATCTGCCTCCCATGGAGGTCTTGTTGATGCGAGGTACAGTGGCGAGGGCTTGGCTGGAAGAACGTAGTTGGCGGGAGGGGGTGTAGAAGGACAGTCGTGAGTTGAGGCAATCTGGTCCGATGTCGTAGAGTGATTTGTGTGCGTGGGTAAGCAGTCGGAAGGTGATCCTCTTATTGACGGGTAGCCAGTGGAGGTCTTTAAGGTGACCAGAGATGTGTTCGTTGCGTGGGATGTCTAATATGAGCCTGGCTGAGGCGTTTTGGATTCGTTGGAGTTTCTTCTGGAGTTTTGCGGTAGTACCCGCGTAGAGGGTGTTTCCGTAGTCCAGTCGGCTCGTGACCAGAGCGTGGGTGATTGTTTTCCTTGTATCGGAGGGGATCCAGCGAAATGTTTTTCTGAGCATGCGAAGAATGTTGAAGCAGGAAGAGGATACGGCGCTGACTTGCCTGTTCATTGAGAGTGAAGAATCCAGGATGACGCCTAGGTTCCGTGCGTGGTCTGTCGGGATGGGTGCTTTTCCGAGGGCTTCCGGCCACCAGGAGTCGTCCCATGCAGAGGGGGATGTACCTAAGATGAGGACTTCTGTTTTGTCTGAGTTCAGTTTCAGACGGCTTTGTTTCATCCATTCGGCAACTTCTTTCATTCCTTCGTGTAGGTTAGTTTTGGCGGTGCTGGGGTCATTGGTGAGAGAAAGGATCAGTTGAGTGTCGTCCGCGTAAGAGAGGATGTTGAGGTTGTGTTGGCGTGCGATGGCCGCGAGGGGGCTCATGTATACGTTGAAGAGGGTGGGGCTGAGTGAGGATCCTTGTGGAACGCCGCAGATGACTTCAGAGGCCTCGGACTTGAATGGAGGAAGGCGGACTCTCTGGGTTCTTCCGGTGAGGAACGAGGTGATCCATTCAAGTGCTTTACCTTGGATTCCGATGTTATTGAGGCGTTGTAAAAGGGTGCTGTGACAGACTGTGTCGAAGGCTGCAGAGAGGTCGAGGAGGATGAGGGCGACTGTGTCTCCATTGTCTAGTAGAGTTCGAATGTCTTCTGTTGCTGCGATGAGGGCGGTCTCAGTGCTGTGTTTTGCTCGGAAGCCAGATTGTGAGGGGTCGATGGATTTGTTGGCTTCAAGGAAGGCGGCGAGCTGGTTGTTGACAGCTTTCTCGATGACTTTGGCCGGGAATGGGAGAAGCGAGATGGGACGGTAATTTTTGAGTTCGGTGGGGTCAACTGTTGGTTTTTTCAGAAGGGCGGTGAGTTCAGCGTGTTTCCAGTCTTCCGGGAAGGTGGCGGAGTTGAAGGAGCAGTTGATGACATCTCGGAGGTGCGGTGCTATGACGGAGTTTGCTTTGTTGAAGATGTGGTGAGGGCATGGGTCTGTGGGGGATCCTGAGTGGATGGAATTCATCAGGCGGATGGTGTCCTCAGTGGAGATTGGGTTCCAGTCGATGAGGGTGTTCCCGGGGGGAAGATGATCAGCAAATGGTAGGGTGGGTTGGTTTCCGGGTTGGTTGTCAAAGCTGTTGTGGATGTCTGCAATCTTGTTGTGGAAAAATGATGCTAGGGAGTCGCAGAGGGTTTGAGAGGGGGTGATGTCGTTGGAGTTGGCTGAGGGATTGGAAAATTCCTTGACGATGTTGAAAAGTTCCTTGCTGTTGTGGGCGTTGTCGTCAAGTCGATCCTTGAGTGCTGTTTTCTTGGCTTTTCGGATCAGTTGGTGGTGAGTGCGGGTGGCGCTTTTGAAGGCGTCCTTGGTGCTGGTGGTTGGGTCTTTTTTCCGGGCCTTTTCAAGGGAGCGGCAGAGTTTCTTGGACTTCTTGAGATCATCGTTGAACCATGAGGCCTTCTTGCTGCCAGGTTTGCTTTGACGTTTTTTCAGTGGTGCTAAGGTGCTACGGTGTCGGCGGTGTTGGATAACCATAGGGTGAGGTTGGCGGCGGCTTCGTTAGCGTTAGAAGAGAGGGCTGGGGAGTTTCGAAGGAGCGATGCGGTAATTTGGTCCGTGGTGATTTTGTTCCAGTTTCTTTGCAGGGTAGGTTGGAGGTGGATGTTGGGTTTTGGTTTGTTGTAGGTGAAGTGAACGCAGCTGTGGTCAGTCCAGAGGAGGTCCGTGGTGTGGCTGAAGGAGACAAGATTGCTGGATGTGAAGATGGGGTCGAGTGTGTGACCTGCGATGTGGGTGGGGGAAGTGACTAGTTGTTTAAGCCCGAGGTTGGCGAGGTTGTCCACGAGGGTGGCGGTGTTGCGGTCGTTGATCTTTTCAAGGTGAAAGTTGAGGTCTCCCAGAAGGATGTATTCTTTGGAGGGGAGCGAGTGTGGAGTGATGAAGTCCGTGATGTCTTCACTGAATTTTGCGCGGGGTCCTGGTGGTCTGTAGAGGAGAGTGCCTCTGAGTGTGGTTTTGGGGTCGATGTGGATCTGGAAGTGAAGGTGTTCGGAGTTGGTGAGGTTGGCGTCAGAGCTGGTTGAGATGCGGATTGATTTCTTATGGACGATAGCGATTCCTCCTCCTGTGTGGCTGGTACGGTCTTTGCGAGTGATCTTATAGTCTTCAGGGATGGCAATGGTGATGTCTGGTGCGGAGGAAGCGTTCATCCATGTTTCCGTAAGGAAGGCGATGTCCGGAGAAATGGTGTCTAGTAGATTCCATAGGTCGATGGCGTGCCTGTGGATCGATCGGGTGTTGAGAAGGATGCATTGTAAGTGGTTGGGGTCGGGAGTCTGATGTGTGGTCTTAGCGGAGATGTTGTCGGTGTATGTATGATGTTAAAAATATGAAAAAGGATTTCTAAAAGAAAACTTTAAATCATCTTTTGTTGTATGTTTTTTCTTTCTATTGTTGGTAATGATCAGTAGATGAACGTTGTATTAGATGAGATAGATACTATACAATGTACAATGTGATGAGACAGATAATTAGTAGTATTTGTCTTGACAAATAACCTCCCTCAAGAAAATACCGTTGGCATCTCTTTTTCGTAATTAGCTACACAACAACAGGTCCCATGAGCTGAGAGAAAGATAATTACCAGCATTACCCAGGACTACGTAGAGTATTTTCTGAAAAATTGGTCTGCCATTAGGTTGGTTCCATCAAACCGATATTAAGACGTGCATAAAAAAAGCTGGGAGGAGAAATTGGTGAGCTTGAAAACAGTAAATGACATGGAACAGTCTTCAGATGAAAGGACAGAAGATTATGAACAACCCTGAAACATAATGCGTACTCTAGAATAAGAACGCATCCATAAAACGACAGCTTAAACAAGATTACAAAACTAGAGCTGTGGCAATGACATCAGATTCAGGTAGGATTTGTGAATACCTTGAGAGCTATGTCAGGGACCTGTGGTCTGAAATCGGAGGCCATCCAAAAACACTGCAAATCAAACTCAACTGGCGACAAAGTGCTTCCAGCCACAATACAGGAAGGAATATCTGCAAAGCAGCAGCCAAAGACAAGGTGATCAAACATTTAAGAAATCTGGAGGGACCCCTTGGGGATGTTGGAATGACTAGGCAGTTTAGTCATATCTCTAAAGCCTCTGGCTTGCAGGAAGATCCAGCACAAGAATAGAAGCTGCCGATACACAGTCTAGCGATGTATGTGTATGTGAATCTCATACAAAGAACAAGAACAGAATCAGAGCCAGTAAGCACAGGCAAAAAAAACATGGTGCAAGAAAATTCTAACTAATTTTCCTTCCTATAAAAGATATAAATTCCCCAAACACATCTTGTTCAGAAGGATCAATTCCACAATGAATCAGGCAATATCCTAATCAATACTGGTAATAAATGGCAGTTAAAACCTCAGGGGTGGCTATCTTCTGCAAGGACAATATTCAAGGGGGTGGAATTCGAAGTACTAGCTAATTGAGACAGAGGGGATGATATCAAAGTTCATCTATCCCTCAGACACTCACCTCTCACTTTATCTATGCCCTTAATACAGCTCAAGATGCCTTTCCATGACTAAATCATGAAGATTCAAGGGGTTATCGAATAGTTGGGGGTTTTATTTTGGCTTGGAATCTCAAATTAGACAGAAATAAAAAGGTGAATACTCAGTTTATGAAATATTGTCTGCGGTGCTTAAAAAAGAAAACCTGGACCTAAGATGTAAGGAGGCAATTTCACCCAAATCAAACTGAGTCTCCATTCTACTGCCTTGAGCAGGCTACGTACTTGAGTTAAGGAAACAGATTATTTGCAGGTATCCCCCTACTTTTTGCTCCTATTTGGACTACTAGTCGGTGATTTTTCTAACTTGAGAGTGCACTAAGGTCTGCTAGTCAGACTTCAGTGCCACTGCCCTAACCCATCAAAAAATATATGTTGAATTGGCTATCCCAATTGGAAAGGACTACCTTACTTACAAGTCCCTAGCATATGGTATCAAGGGTACCTACGGCATTTAAGAACAGTGTACTCCCAGGGCTGCAACATTATTTCTTCCCCCCTGTGCATGAAAATGTACAAAATTACTCCCAGCCTGCCACTGCACACTGGAAGGGTAGTGTTAACACTACTAGTTTGACTGCCATTTAAACTAATGGTACAACCCCCACCTCCCTTAAGAAGACATGCAAGTCTCCCCTAAGGAAGGCCTATGGAGCTCTAAGGCAGGGAGCTGTATATTATTAATAAAACAAGTAGTCTATACATTTCTTAACAGAATAAATGTTTCTTTGCTGTGCAAGGCTAGTTGTTGCATTGGCTGACACAGGGTTACCGGCTGACACCCCTCAGCCTGGATGCACAAGTTACTTACCTTCAGTAACGATGTATCTGTAAGAAACAGTTTGTATTAGATTCCTTACCTTAGAATATCCCCAGGTGCCAGACTGGATCCGGAAACTTTTGCGTAGCAGTACCCTTGCGCGTCGGTAGGGTCGTCTGCGGCTCCGCGTTAGTCGTCGGGATGACGTCGCCGGAGTACTTAGACGCCGCCCTCACTCGCTGACGTCAGTTCTTATACACAGCTTTTCAGCGCCAGAAACGCAGAGCCATGATAAAAACCAACACTAGTGCCATGAAACTAGGGCCCTGAAAGGGGATGACCTTAACCCTAGATATCGATTCGCAGAACGGGGAGAATGGGTGGGGCGGTAAGGAATCTAATACTAACTACTGTTTCTTACAGATATATCGTTACCGAAGGTGAGTAACTTGTGCATCTGAAAAGAAACAGGTTAGTATTAGATTCCTTACCTTAGAATAGATACCCCAGCAATGCCAACCCCGGTGGTGGGTCTGCAAACCAATAATCACACCAGAAAGGTGTGGAGGACGGAAGGCCAAAGAAGCCATCCCTCCGGACTTGGCTGTCCAGGCAGTAGTGTCTTGCGAACGTGTGCAGCAAGGCCCACGTAGCTGCCTGACAGATGTCCTGCAAGGGGACTCTCTGGCCCAGGGCAGTAGTAGTCGCCGTGGCCCAAGTGGAATGGGCCCTCAGCCCAACAGGAGGCTCCTTTTTAGCCAAAGAGTAGCATGCCTTGATACACAAGACGACCCACCGAGAGATGGTCAGTTTGTGCACCGCCCGTCCCTTCTTAGCACCCACGTAACCAACAAAGAGTTGGTCATCCACCCGGAACTGGCTTGTGTGATCCAAATAGAAAGAGCGCACGTTTTTGGTCCAGACGGTGGAGCCGCTCTTCCTCTTCAGAGGGATGCGGAGGCGGAAAGAAGGTGGGCAAGGTGATGGACTGCCCGATGTGGAAGGCTGAGACTACCTTGGGCAGGAAAGAGGGTATTGTCCGCAACACAACCTTGTCCGGATGGACAGAAAGGAAGGGAGGCTTGGATGAAAGAGCCTGGAGCTCACTCACTCTCCTGGCAGAGGTGATGGCAACCAGGAAAGCATTCTTAAGGGTAAGAAGACGGAGAGGACAATTATGAAGTGGCTCGAAGGGAGCGCACATCAGAAAAGTTAGTACACGGTTCAAGTCCCACTGAGGCATCACGAAAGGAAGAGGGAGAAACATATGAGTGATGCCCTTTAAGAACCTATTTACAATCAGGGACTTGAACAAAGAAGGCTGATTAGGTAGCCTTAAGAAGGCGGAAAGGGCAGAAAGGAAGCCCTTGATAGTGCCCAGAGCAGAGCCCTGCTGGGCAAGAGAAAGAAGGAACAGGAGAACCTCAGAAAGAGGGGCAGAAAGGGGATCCACAGCCTTTGCTGTGCACCATGCCACAAAGTTGTTCCACCTGCAGGCGTATACAGACTTTGTGGAAGGACGCCTGGCAGCCAGAATCACATTACAAACTTCAGGAGGCAAGTCGAATGGCCTCAACTGTCGCCGCTCAATCTCCAAGCATGGAGGTGGAGACTGGACAGGTTCGGGTGGAGGACCGTCCCCTGCTGCTGCGACAGAAGGTCCTCCTGAAGAGGCAGACAAACCGGGGGATCGACTGACATGCTGAGTAGCTCGGGATACCAGTATCTTCGTGCCCAGTCCGGAGCCACAAGGATAACTTGGGCCCGGTCGCGCTTGATCTTCTTTAGCACTCTGGGCAGAAGTGGTATAGGTGTACAAAAGACCGCAACTCCACTCGCGACGAAAAGCTTCTCCGAGCGAGTGCCGCCTTGGAAATTCCAATGCGCAGAACTGATGACATTGCGCTTTCTCTTCGGTGGCGAATAGATCTAACCAAGGCTCTCCCCATCGCTGAAAGAGGCCTTGCGCCACGTCTGAGCTCAGACGGCATTCGTGATCCATCATGCACCGTCGGCTGAGTTCGTCCGGCCTGGCGTTCAGAGAACCTGCCAGGTGTTGAACCACCAGGGTCACGTCCTGATGTTCCAGCCACTGCCAGAGGCGCAGAGCCACCTGGCATTGGGTCCACGACCCCACCCCGCCCTGTTTGTTGCAGTACCACATGGCGGTGGTGTTGTCCGTGAACACCTATACTGCACTTACCCCAGACAGAGAGGAGGAATGGCTTCAGTGCAAGACGAATCGCCCGCAGCTCCAGAAGGTTGATGTGTAGCCGGGACTCTGCTGGAGACCAGAGGCCTCCGATCTCCGCCTCTCCCATGTGGCCTCCCCAACCTAGGAGGGACGCGTCCGTCACAACTACGTGCTCCGGTTGGGGTAGGGAGAGGGATCTGCCGCTGACACAATCGCGGTCCTTGAGCCACCACTGCAACTGTCTCGCAGTGCCCTCCAAGATCAAGACATGGGCGGACAAGTTGACATGATGCTGGGCCCACCGAAACTTCAGGTCCCACTGCAGAGCCCGCATCTGCCACCTGGCATGATGCACCAGAAGGATGCAGGAGGCCATCAGCTCCAGAAGCCGCAGCGTCAACCTGACCGAGGCCCGGGATAACGGCTGAAAGATTGGAATCAGAGCCTGAATATCCCGAAGTCGCTGTTCGGGAGGATAAACCCGAAACTGCGCCGAGTCTAGAAACGCGCCGAGTCTAGAAACGCTCCGATAAAGAGAAGCTTCTGAGAGGGACACAGGTGTGACTTTGGCACATTGATGGAGAACCCCAGCAGGTGCAGGAGGTCGGCCGTAGTCTGGAGGTGGCTGACGAATGTCTGGGGCGAGCCCGCCTTCAACAACCAGTCGTCGAGGTAGGGGAAGACTGAAACCCCTAACCTGCGCAGATGAGCTGCAACCACCGCCATCACTTTTGTGAACATCTGTGGGGCGCTGGTAAGGCTGAAGGGGAGCACGGTAAACTGAAAGTGCTCGTGGCCTACCGTGAACCGCAGGTAACGCCGGTGGGCCGGGGATATGAAAATAAGTGTCCTGCAAGTCCAACGCTACCATCCAGACTCGTAAGTCCAGGGCAGCTAAGACCTGAGCCAGTGTCAGCATCTGGAACTTCACCTTTCGGAGAAAGCCGTTGACGTTCCGCGGGTTCAAGATACGGCGTAAGCCCCCTTTGGCCTTCTTGGATACCAGAAATTATAACGAGTAACAACCACACCCTACTTCTGGCCCAGTAACACGCTTGATGGCCCCCTTGGCCAAGGGGGCCATAACTCCCTCTTGTAGACGTTTCAAGTGATCCCCCGACAAGCGGTGGTACTGCAGTGGCATGGCTGGAGGAGTAGCCACGAAAGGGAGGGAGTAGCCCCTTCGGACGATTGGTAGCATCCACTTGTCCGATGTGACAGTGCGCCAGTGGAGGTGGTGATGGCGAACCCGGCCCCCCACTGGCGTCACATGGGCCTGAAAGCCCGGACTAGGAGGCTTTTGAGGCGGATGCTGCAGGGGCAAGTGTGGACTGGCCTCGCTGTTGTCCCCGACCGCCACCTCGGCGGTTTCCACGTCCGCAGCTGCGCTGGATGGTAGTCTGCGGCCCGTGGCTGGCAGGACGAGTGGGGCGCCCCTTCCTTGGCCATGAAAGGAGCGAAAGGCAGCAGTTTGCTGGCGTGGGCCGAGAGGCCCAAGGACTTGGCCGTAGCCCTGGAGTCCTTAAAGCTCTCAAGCGCATGGTCTGCCTTGTCGCCAAAGAGGCGACGGCCAACAAACTTCATGTCCATAAGGGTGTTTTGGACATCAGCCAAAAAGTTGGCGGACCTCAACCAGGCATGGCGACGAATCGCCACCGTCGTTGCCTTCGCTCTGCCCAGTGAGTCTGTGGTATCCAGCCCACACTGGATGGAATACCGTGCCGCATTTCGGCCCTCCACAAGGGCTTGGGCGAGTTTAGTCCGACCCCCTCCAGACATTGTGGCAGCACGTCCGAGACCGTGTCCCACAGAGAGTGGGTGTAACGGCCCAAGAGGCACGCTGTGTTGACTGACCGCAACCCCAAACTCAGGGAGGAGAATACCTTTTTCCTGTATTGCTCATATCTCTTGGATTCCTGATTGGCGGGAGCCGTCGGGAATGCGGTCTGAGAGTTAGAGGCCTGGATGACCAGGCTCTCGGGGGTGGGGTGGGTGGACAGGAAGCAAGGGTCGCCCGGAGCCAGGCGGTGGCGTCTGGTCACATTCCTATCTACAGGCTGACCTGTAGCGGGCTTCGACCAAGTGCCCAGAAGAACGTCAGACAAGGCCTCATTAAAATCGGCAGCAGAGGCTCGGTTAGTCGTCACGGCCGCGACGAGGAGCTCCAGGCCCAAGGCCTTGGCTGCCCGCGTCAGCACCACACTATAGGCAGCCCCCTCCTCCTTAGCCACGGTAGGAGGGGAGACAAAACCAGTGTCTGGCAAGGTGTCCAGACCACTGGCCTCCCTTAGCTCACCTGCCCAGTCCAGAGAAGACTGGCACTCCTGTGCCAGAGGGTCCTCAGACCCCTCCCAATCCCCCTCGCCACCCATCTCCTGAAACTCAGGGCCAAAGGATGGGGCCGGGTCATAGAAGTAGAAATCTCCCATCGGTGTCGAGAGCGGCGCTGGATCCGAATCGAGGGAGGGAACGGGGACGGCGCCGCCCAGAGGCGGCGCCGGAGGAGACACCCTGGGGGCCGGCGCCGGCGAGGTCGTAAGGTCGACCGGCGACGACTTGGATCCGGAACCGGATCCTGCGGCGCCGAAGTCGCCGGTGTCGGGACCGAAGCACCAGACCCGCTGGGGCCCCCAGTCGGGTCCGCTGGGCCCGAAGGCACCGCGGAGCCCAACGGAGGAGTGAGCGACCTCATGGCTGTGAGGAAGGCCTCGATCTCCTCCGGCGTCGCGTTCTGCCCAGGGACCGACAGGTATGGAGCAGGCCGAGACGAACACCCGGCCGCGTCGTGGAGTCGGAAGAGCGATGACGTCTCTTCGACTTCTTGTGTCCCTTACCTGAGGACTTCGAGCCCGAAGACTAATGACGACGCGCGGAGCGATGGTGGCTCCGAACCCGCGACCGGTCCCTCGACCTCCTTTCGGACCGGGACCTCGAGCGGCGCGGGCCGACTGCCGGAGCTCGAGTTGCTTGCCGGACCGCTCCCGTCTAGCTTTCGACGTCAGTGCGCGGCAGTCAGAGTAGGCCTTGTCGTCGTGTTCGAGGCCCAGACAGTGAAGACACCAGCGATGGGGGTCGGTAACCAACATCAGTCGGTCGCAGTCAGCGCAGGGTTTGAACCCAGGCATCCCTACCGGCACCGGCAGAGTCGATAGACTTCGAAAATGGATCGAAAAAGTTTAGTCCAAAATTGACTAAGTACCACTTTTTCCGGATCGGCGCTTGCTGGCGCGGAAAAAAGAAGAACTGACGCCAGCGCATGAGGGCGGCGTCTAAGTACTCCGGTGACGTCATCTCGGCACGGACGTGGAGCCGCAGACGACGTCTACCGACGCGCAAGGGTACTGCTAAGCAAAAGTTTCCGGATCCAGTCTGACGCCTGGGGCTATTCTAAGGTAAGGAATCTAATACAAATCGGTTTCTTTCCGATAAATTATGCCCAGGTCGAATTTAATAACAGGATTAAAGAAAAGCAACTTTTAGAAAGTTGCCACTGTGGGACCCAGTTGTCAAGTAGTCTCACATGATCACTGGACATCAGACAGCATTCTGCCTGCCCGGGGAGTAGTGTGAATCACTTCCAGACTTAGGAACAATAGGAGCCTGCTACAGGGTGAGGCGTTATCTCCCCTTCACAGGAAGCCACTTATAATGATAGCCCAAAAGGCAAACTTCAAAGGCAAAGCCACCTTTGGTGGGCTGATGGTGTTAAGGTGAGGGGCTGCCCTTTGTTGAGGTAGACAGAGGGAAACCCAGTACCCAAACTGGTTTTCCCGTGGGCATGTAGCCCTGAGGTAGCCACACCTCTGTGTGCTAGCACGCTCCTGACATTTGAGGGAGGGTCCTGACATCTTGAGAGGAGGAAGAATAGTGCACTCTGGGAATGCTAGATGCTACATACAACCAGAAAGTCGTCATCAAGAAGGAGGTGACCTGGCAGCTCATTGGCTAGTGACTGCATCATCCCAAAGTCGCCCCACATTATCTGTGGACCGAGGAATAATCACAAAGGCACCTCAGTCAACTGAAAAGTACCTAGAGCATCCTTGAGGATCTTCATCGCCTGTAAAGTTTGGAACTGGACTACAAAAAGCTTTGATAGGCCAGGTTACTGTCCAAATCTACCCTATTGCCCCCCCCCCCCTTCCAATCTCCCAATCCCTCCCACCGAACTCCCCACCTCTCCATACAAGCGCACATCTGATATAAATAAAGAATTGAAACTCCTTGACAAACAGAACCACAGTAGGAAGGACCAATGACTAACAATACTTGAGGACAAACTAAAAACACCCAGGGTAAATAGAGCAGAAAACTTAAAAGACAAGCATTTGCAGTGCAATAGGTCTCGCAGTATTAAAGTTTGAGCTATTGGTGTTGCATTATTTAGCAATGCCAATAGCTCAAACTTTAATAATGCAAGACCTATTGCATTGCAAATGCTGGTTAAAAGCAGGTGCCGGGATTGGCCCTTATCAGGTTCTCCATTTTTACCTTCAGGGTGAACGGGGAAAAAAAAAACCTTCATTCTGCAACCAGTCACTGCCTTTGATGTACCTTCAGAGACGAATTCTTCAGTTTTATGTCTAGCAAAATTGGAGCTCTTTACATGGTCACCAGTTACATTACACAAGGGCATATTCTTTTTTTGGACCACAGGACGTCAGGCTTCAACCTATTTTCTCAGCTCAAAGGTCGGCTGCTCTAGCCTTACGCCACAACCTCGCCCACAAGCGCGTGGCATTTTCAATATTATAGACATTAAAGTGATAGTTGTTGCTTATTTATCTTATGCAACTAACAATCATGGACAAAGTCAATAGTCCTGGCTTGTTGTAGTTGTAATGTTACTTGTTGTGTTATATATCTGGATGTATGGAAAAAGGCAGCAAAATACCAGTGGGGCAGCACACTATGCTAAGCACAGATTTTCAGCTTAAGTGTTTTAAGATACGCCCTTAATTACAATCCCCCCCCCCCCATGAGACCCTCCCAGTTTTCTCATCCCACTTAAAGACCTGCTGCCGGTGATTGGGCAAACAAACCATGACAGTGAAGACTCTTGCGACACTTCCATGACGGGGCCAGCTGGGCTTGCCTATGCTGCAAGGATTGGGTTAACAGAAGCAAGGACTCTTATGACACTGCCCTGACGTCAGTGACATTTCCACAGTGTAGAGTAAAGCATTGTAGCCAGTTGCGATCTGAGCCAGTCCCCAAGCCAGCCACAAAAATCACGAGCTGCCAGCTAAGCTTTGCTCAGTCTAGAGATGCTAAGCGCTCAGGCAGACGAGAGGCAATATAAATGTGTAACAATGCATTTCAGTGCAGTGATGTGGACCACCACACTGAAAAGCATTAGTTAATGCTTGATGCGTGGTACTTGGCGAGGCTGCTTTTCACAACGACACGTAGTGCATCAGGTTTAGTGACACTGCGGCCAAGGGGTTCTCTGCAATCCAGTAATAGCTGTGTTTGACCATCTATTGGACACTGCTGCGTTCCTCACTTTGAGCTGCAAAGGAACAGCATTAAAATACAAGTACAACACTAGAAAACTCAGGAATAAACAAAGCACGTTGTGTTGAAAAAAAAAATGTGATTGCGTTGTGACTGAGAAAAGAGCCACCTCCAGATACAACAAACGTGCACGAGTACCTACTATGCATATAGCACTTTGTACTTGTATTTATATAGTGCTTACTACCTATGCCGAGGCATTGAAGCGTGAGCAGCATGCTTTATATATAGCTTTAATCAAAGTGTAACTAAAAATAACACAGTAACTGTAAAAGAGTAGTTTAATTCACTAGCATTCAGGGCTATACCTTAGAAAAATACCAGCCCTTGCGTTACCTTCGCTGAGCTCTGAGGGGGAGGGGGGGGGGACAGATTCCATGACGGACCCAGGGGCCTGCAGTGACAGCTCTGCAGCTTCAAAGACCCTCAGCCTCTTGACACCCAAAGAAAGATGCAGTGGGACCGGCAGCGCAAGCAACAAATTAAAAAAATCTATTTTTCTTTGCTTTTTCAACAATCGCGGCACCCGCGCTTTCCTTTAGGGAAGCGCGGGTGCCGAGATTGTGGAAAAAGCAAAGAAAAATAGATTTTTTTCTATTTGTTTAGTTTTTCGCGATTCTAGCAAAAGTACAGAACTTCTCTGTCCTCCTAGGTACGGCATCTTGCTATGGGCCCGGGAACTCTAACTATTAAACTTACGCTAAACAACCAATGTCCAACCAACTACATATAATCCCAAAATTAATAAAAAATATTCCCCCAATGTGTAAGCCGACCTTTCCGTTTCTGTACCTCCTGTGTTTTGCTACTGTTGTGACCCGTCATAAAAAAAAACTCACAATAAAGGCGCAGGTTTGTAAAATAAAAACCGGACCTGTACGTGCAGCTAAGTGCGCAAAATTGCTACTGGAAAATAAATATTAAAGGCACGGCAATGTTAAACTCCCACGCCCAGCAACATCAAATACCCCAATTAATAAAGCAAATTAACATCTGTAAAAGTGTAGTTTTCTGTTTCCATACCTGTGTTGCTGTGTTACAATTTTGGCTGTAAAAAAGCCCACAATAATAATCGCGAATTGGCAAGATAAAAGCACAACATGTAAACATATAAGAGAAAACGCCGGACGTCCAGCTACACATAATGCAAATGCTACTTACCAGTATGCATCTGTTCTTGGCATGTAGGGCTGCTGACATTCATATCTGTGCATAGTCCGCCACCTAGTGTTGGGTCCGGATGATTGCACATTGTTGTCCTGGAAGAGTCTTCGAAGTATCACGAGATAGGTGGCTCCTCCCCTGGACTACAGTGCGCATGGGCATCGCCTCCATCCCCAGATTGTTTTTAGCCATTGGCAGAGATGGAGTGAAGAAAGTGAGTGATGACCATGCTATGAGCATATGTGTATATGAATAAATACTGCAGCTGCTACAGGCGCCGGGGAGGAGGGTGGGCGATATGAATGTCAGCAGCCCTACATGCCAAGAACAGATGCATACTGGTAAGTAGCATTTGCAGTTCGAGGCATGTTGGCTGCTGAATTCATATCTGTGCATAGAATACATAGCAGTCCCTCCATTAACGGCGGCCGCCCGTGCCAGCTGCAGCAGTTTGAAAAAGCGTTTTTAGAACAGCCTGACCAACAGCTGCCTGCTGTTTGGAATGCACGTCTACACAGTAGTGCTTAGTGAAAGTATGTGTGGTAGACCATGTGGCTGCTCTACAGATGTCTTCTAAGGGAATGTTACCTAGGAAGGCCATAGAGGCCCCCAACTTCCTAGTGGAGTGGGCCCTTGGTGGGATAGTGAGAGTGCGCTTAGCTTTAGCATAACAGATCTGAATGCACTTTACTATCCATCTAGCAATCCCCGCTTTGGAGATTGTTGCTTTTGCCACACAACACAAGGGAAATGCAAAGAGTTGTTTGGTTTTGCGGAAATCTTTTGTCCTGTCCACATAGTACATCAAGGCCCTTTTCACATCAAGAGTGTGGAGCATACGCTCCGCCAGCGTCTCTGGGTTTTGGAAAAACACCGGCAGTTCAATTGTTTGGTTCATGTGGAACTGTGAGACCACTTTGGGTAAGAATTTAGGGTTAGTGCGGAGCACCACCCTGTTAGCATGTACTTGGAAGAAAGGTTCTTGGATGGTAAGCGCCTGCAGCTCGCTTACCCTCCGTAGCGATGTAATTGCTACTAAGAACGCAACCTTCCAAGTCAAAAACTGGAGTTCACAAGAGTGCAGTGGCTCAAAGGGAGGACCCATCAGCCTTGTAAGAACCACATTGAGGTTCCATTCTGGAGCTGGTGGAGTCCTTGGTGGAATGACCCTTTTGAGTCCTTCCAGAAAAGCCTTGATAGCAGGGACCTTAAAGAGAGACAGGTGCTGCCTATTCTGGAGGTATGCTGCCATAGCAGACAGGTGAATGCGGATGGAAGAGTACGCTAGATTACATCGATACAGGTGAAAGAGGTAACATATGATGTTCTGAATGGAAGCATCTAGCGGGTCAATGCTGTGGTCCACACAGTAGATGACAAACCTCTTCCATTTAGCCGCATAACAAGCTCTAGTAGTGGGCTTCCTTGCCTCCCGAATGATGTCCATGCAATCGGGAGGAAGATTGAGGTAGCCAAACTCTAGGACTTCAGGAGCCAGATCGCCAGGTTGAGCTGTTGCGGATCTGGGTGCTAAATGTCGCCATGGCTCTGCGTCAGAAGGCTGGGAGTGAGATGAAGCCTTTGATGCGGTACCACGGAGAGTTCCAGAAACGTGGTGTACCATGGTTGGCGAGCCCACGTTGGAGCAACCAGGATGAGCGTCATCGAGTGTTGCCTGAGCTTGCGTGCCACCAGCGGTATCAGAGGTGCTGGGGGAAAAGCGTACGCAAATCTGCCTGACCAGTTCATCCACATCGCATTGCCCTGTGATTGGGGGTGTGGGAACCTGGCGGCGAAGCTTTGGCATTTTGCGTTCTCCTTTGTGGCGAACAGGTCTATCTCTGGATGACCCCACTTTTGGAAGTACGGTTGGAGTACTGATGGATGTATCTCCCACTCGTGCATCTGATGGCTGTGTCTGCTGAGCAGATCCGCCATTTGATTGTCCTTGCCCGGGAGATGCTCTGCCATGAGGAAGATGTTCCTCTGAATGGCCCACTTCCACATGCTCTGAGCCAGATGAGACAGCTGTGGAGAGTGTGTACCTCCCTGCTTCTGGATGTAGTACATGGCCGTCATGTTGTCCGTCCGGATCAACACGACCTTGTTGCATAGATGTACTTTGAACGCCTTTAAGGCCATGAAGATCGCCATCAGTTCCAACACATTGATGTGCATCTTCCTTTGCTGAAGTGTCCATAGTCCCTGCACAGTGTAGTGGAGTACATGCGCTCCCCATCCCTGGAGAGAGGCGTCCGTCGTCAGGATGATCTGTGGGACAGGCTCTTGGAATGGTCGGCCCTTGCAAAGGTTTTGTGGATTCCACCAATGCAGAGAGTTGTACGCCCGACCGCTCACCAACACTAGGTCTGTCAGTTGCCCATGAGCCTGAGTCCACTGACGTGCAAGGCACTCCTGAAGCGGACGCATATGGAGATGCAGGAGGCCATCATGCCTATCAACTGCATGAACACCCTCGCTGGAAGCGAGTGTTGGGGTCTGAATCGTAGGATCAGCGCCTGGATACTGGCGATTCTCACTGAATTCGGCTGCGCAGTGGCTGCCAGAGTGTCGATCGTCGCGCCCAGATACTGTCGCACGTGGGCGGGCTGGAGATGGGACTTCGGGTAGTTCAGAGAGAATCCCAGATCGTGCAGGAGGTGAATGGTGCGTGACACGTGGTCTACGCACTGCTGTTCCGTCTTTGCCTGAATAAGCCAGTCGTCTAGGTATGGAAAGACATGGACGTGCTGGCGACGGAGATGCGCCGCCACAGTCGCTAGGCACTTTGTAAATACTCTCGGTGCCGTGGTGACCCCGAACGGCAGGACTCTGAACTGGTAATGCTGGTCTAAGATCTTGAATCTGAGATACTTTCTGTGGGAAGGATGCAGGGGAATATGAAAATAGGCATCCTTCAGATCCAGCGTTGCTAGGAAGTCCCCTTGTTGAAGCAGGGGAAGCACCTGCTGCAATGTGAGCATATGGAAGTGCTCCGAGTTGATGTACCAGTTCAGGGGCCTGAGGTCCAGGATCGGCCTGAGTGATCCGTCCTTTTTGGGGATCAGAAAATACAGGGAGTAAACCCCCGTTCCCCGTTCTTGCAATGGAACGAGCTCTATTGCCCCTTTTTGCAGCATGACCAGAACTTCTTGCTGCAACAAGGTCAAGTGCTCGTCGGACATAGCACGGCTTCTTGGCGGTATGTCCGGTGGAATGGACGTAAGTTCTAGACAGTACCCGTACTGGATAAGAGACCTCACCCACCTGTCCGTGGTGATGGACCTCCACGCCGGCAGGAACTGCTGGAGTCTCCCCCCGACAGGTGTCGCGTGATCGGGGGGAAGTGACAAGACGTCACTACTTGTTGGTGGTGGTGGACCTGGATGCATTGTTTCCACGTCCCCTGCCTTTGATATTGTTGCCTCTGTAGCCACCCCTGCCCTTGTTGTTGTTATACGAGGACTGGGTGTTACCCTTGTAGTATTGTGTGGATTGGGATGCCTGTCCCCTCGAGGTGCCTCTTGAATTGGAGCGGCGAAAGGAACTACCCCGAAACTGCTGACTTTGTAAAGCCCCCATAGATTTGGCAGTTTCAGTATCTTTTTTCATCTTTTCTAGGGAGGCATCCACCTCAGGGCCGAACAGATGGTCAGGATTCACTGTTTGACCCAATATTGTGGTTTGTATGTCGGGTTTGAACCCCGAAATTCGAAGCCAGGCATGACGTCTAAGTAACACATTTGTATTGATAGCCCTGGAGGCAGTGTCTGCCACATCTAGGGCACATTTGATGGATGCATTTGTAATGAGTTTACCCTCCTGAATGAGCATCTCCCCCGCCTCCTTATATTGGTCAGGCAAGTGTTGTAGGATGGCCTCTAATGTGTCATAATGGGCCCTATCATAACGTGCAAGCAGGGCTTGAGTGTTAGAGATCCTCCAGATGTTCGCTGCCTGTGCAGCAATGCGTTTGCCTGATGCCTCAAAGATCTTGGACTCTTTGTCCGGGGGAGGAGCGTCACCAGTAGTCTGCGAATTCGCCCTCTTTCGAGCGTTGGAAACCACCAGGGAGTCCAATGGCAAGTGTCCCTTAATATACGTGGGATCCGTGGGCGCCGCTTTATATTTCCTGTCGATGCGAGGATTGACCACCCGCGCCCGGGTGGGCTCCTTGAATACCTCCTGTGCATGCTTCAGCACCCCTTTAAGCATCGGTAGGGTCTTGACTTGTTTTTCGGCTACCGAGAAGGTGTCGACTAAGAAGTCCGCATCCACGGGGTCTGAGTGCAGTTCGACGTCATGGTTCGCTGCAGCTCTCTCTATTAATGCATTGAATGCCGCCGAGTCCTCTGTCGGGGACGTCTTTGCGGCGAAAAGTTGAGTGTCCTGCCCCGACTGCGGGTCGTCTGTGTCGCCTCCTGCTGTCCAGGGCACCTGCTCCTCTTCCGGATCCGAGTACGCAGGATAGTTGTACTCGGCCTCTTCCTCGTCCACATCAGGCACGGGGGAATGGGCCGGCGAGTGTTCCAGGGCTTGTGGAGACAGAGGTTCCATCAGAGCCGAAGAGTCCGCAGAGTACCTTTTGTTCTTGAGTGGAATCCTAAAAGGTTCCAAGGCCGGCTCCGACGTAATCTTTCGTTTGAGGAGCGACAATTTTCCGGTGTTGGCGTCGATGATCACCTCACGACGTTCCTCCACCGCAAGCGGCTGGAGCCGAAGCTTCGACACCACCAAGGCAGCCTTCGGCGTCAATACTTCCTGAGAGTGTCCGCTCTGCTTAGGCGCGAAGGCCTTCGGCGCCGACTTGGGAGGAAGGGTAAAACGAATGGGCGTTTGTTCCTTGGCAGGCTTCGGCGTGGGCCTAGGCACTACAGTGTCCTGGCTGGGAACCACAGTGGACTGTTGGATCCGCCTTAAGGATTCTCCCACCTTCTTTGTAAGGGATGCCGAGGGCTGAACTGTCTCGAGCGACTCTTTGTCTCCGAGAGCCCGGTCGCCGGTAGGCCTCTTCTTCGGTGCCGACGCCTCATGGCCTGGCGCACCGTCGGCGTGACGCTTCTTCGAAGCCGTCTTCGGGTCCGCGACCCCTTTCGGTGCCGACGCAGCCGCGTCGGATGCCTTCACCTTCGGCGCCGACCCAGAGGGCTTCGGGTCGGCCATTTTGGCGCGGCTCTTCTGGTCGGCCATTTTGGCGTGGCTCTTCAAGTCGGCCATTTTGGGTTTCGTGGAAGTTGACGCCTCCAGAACCTTCTTCACCAACGCCACTTTCGGTTTCGGTTTCGCATCCGAGGGTGCGAGACCAGTTGGCTTCACTTCCGGTTTCTTCTTAGAAATGTCCGTGACCGGGCCCGGAGGCGGGGACGTAGGACTCATAGTTAGATCTTGGGTAAGGCCCGAAGGCGATCCCTCGACCTGGGCCGTATGATGGGGAGTAACCCCGGAGTCTGGTTGGGGATGCTCTTCCTCCGAGCTATCACCCATCGTGGCACAAGCCAGATCGTCGTCCCCTACCTCGTCGGAGGCTTCGTCGCAGGCCTCCTCATCCGCGTCGTAGGTCTCTTCCTCGGACGCGGGGCCAGGGTCCGACCCTTGTACGTCGTCTTCTCCCTCGACCGATTCCTGGAAGATGTCATCGGGTGGGGGTGCCGAAGCCGACAATTGAGCCTGGAGCCGATTAGCCCGGCGAATCTTTAAAGTCTTCTTACTTCTAAATTTCGAACACGCCATGCAGGTGTCTTCACGGTGATCCGGTGACAAGCATGTATTGCACACGGGGTGCACGTCGAGGTGCGAATATTTAGAATGCCACAGCGGACACTTCTTGAATGGAGTCCGCTCCATAGCAAAGGGTGTAGTGTAGGCCCGTCCGCGTCGAAAGCACGTGGAAGGGCAGCAAGAGATAGGAGCTGAGAGTCAGTAAGAAACCCGAACGCAACTATACCGACGCCCAGCCTAAAGACCTTTTGGTCTCAAGTAAAAGTAGAACAACTATCGGTTCCGACAGAGGGAACCGAAACACATCCGAACCCAATGGCGGAAAAAAACAATCTGGGGATGGAGGCGATGCCCATGCGCACTGTAGTCCAGGGGAGGAGCCACCTATCTCGTGATACTTCGAAGACTCTTCCAGGACAACAATGTGCAATCATCCGGACCCAACACTAGGTGGCGGACTATGCACAGATATGAATTCAGCAGCCCACATGCCTCGAACTCCTATAAAACCATACGTCGTCATTTTACTAGCTGTGCTGCGCAACTATTAGGCAAGCCTGATAATATAAGCAATAATATACTGCGCTCCAAAAAGGGTTTGGTGTATTAGCAATGCTTAATAAAAGCTGTGTAATACATTCTAGCAATAAGAGCATGTTTTAGTTTATTTTAAAATGTATTGAAGCAAGCATTAAAACGCCAAAAGTACAAGATGTAGCTTTGTATTGTATAGTAACTTACTGTATATGTTAGCAACAGAAGTATTGAAGCTTCAAGCTTTGACGATGTATAGGTAAGGCTTTGGCTCATGAAATGTTTGCAAAAACTTGTTATGTCCCATTTAAGTACATGAACAGGTAATTTAAAAGGGGACCCTAATTTGAATAACAAAAGTATAGCAGTTGGCTTGCGTAAGATACATGGGAGAGCTAGAGATGGTGTGTGGATGTTTAGTTGCATGTGAAGTAGGCGTGAACGTTCTGCTGTGAGGATCAAAGGAATGTGAGAGTGAGTGAAATGAATGGTTAGAGGGCATCTTTAACTTGTGTTTAAAGTGAGTGTGAAATAAATGGTGCAGGTGATAAGAAGACATTTCTGGTGTGATAAGGCGATGTTAAAAGTGACGGCAAAGAAGAGAACACTTTGCTTTAGGGTGCTAATCACGCCCTAACAAAAGCTGGTGACAGAGACGACATTGTAAGACTCGCCAAAAGGACAGGTAGCAAATTTTGGGAGGCATGTGGCTATTACGTGTGGAGTATCTGTGATATGTAAATAAATGCATAAGTTAACACCTTTGGCCTGGAAGCAGCGAGAGGGGATGCAGAAGGTACATTTTAAGAGGGGTGCCAGTAGTAAGTGGAGTGTAGGAACGCAAGGTTGTTACGGAAGACCACAGCAGTTATAGCAGGTTATACCGGGGGTCCCGAGACTCGGACCTGCAGACTTTGGAGCAGGGGAGTGAAGTTTGAATCTTGGCGTGGCTGAACAGCTTGTGAGCCTGGGCACATTATATACTTCCAGAATACTGCAAAGAAGGTACTTCCTATCGCTCATGTACCCAGTTGCTGCTGTTATTTCAAACGGAGGGAACTGCGAGCAGCAGCCTCGGAGCGGAAGGGGGTGGTGGGTGCGGCTCTAGTGTTGTGACCGGGTCAGGCTGCAAGTAACATTAAATCAGAGCGCTTGTAAAATTGGCTCCGCATTCATTTACATTTGAGCATTTCAAGGAGGAGCAGCAATCTTAAAACAAGCATCGCGGCACAGACGCTTTACTTTTAATGTTAAAAGTAAAGCGCGGGTGCCTCGATGATACCAAAAGTAAAGAAATAGAAAAAAAAACTATTTCTTTACTTTTGCTATAATTGCCGCGCTTTACTTTTTTTTTTTATAATCAACTTTATTAGATTTGTAACATGGAAATTCATTGGTTGCAGTTCATTAATCATTGGGATAAGCAGGACAATGCATATAGTTGACCGGTAAAGGGGCACTCCATCGGGGTTGATCATGGCAGTCCAGACATTAAATACAATCGTACATAAAATAAAATGAAGGCAGATCATCATGGTGGCAGCATATTAAACCATTTACCCCACACTTTACTGAATAAGTCAGGGCATCCCCGAGACTCAAATAGGGCTTCCTCCTG
Organism: Lissotriton vulgaris; assembly: GCF_964263255.1. NCBI lineage: Eukaryota > Metazoa > Chordata > Amphibia > Caudata > Salamandridae > Lissotriton > Lissotriton vulgaris. The sequence goes on from NC_141700.1 coordinate 164,457,090, forward strand.
GATTCCACACCAGTCCACTCCCCTTCTTCATCCCTGTACAGTAGGTGCCTTAGCCTGGGACCAGTGCGCCGCTATGTCTCTCTTGGCCACCGCCACAGCTGTCCCCAAAAAGCAATTGTCCGCCCTAGAGCCATCCAGGCCATCAAACACACCCAACAGCATATGAATCGGATCATGGGGAACCTCCCATCCCAGGGCCTGCGTGAGTTCAAGCTCCTCTCCCCTCCAGAACGGTGCCAAAGCCGGACAGCACCATACCATATGATAGAAATCGGATGGGGCGGAGGCATACCGTGCGCATGCTGGAGAGGAATATATCCGGGCCTGGAATAGACGTGTCGGGGTGAGGTACGCCGCATAAAGGTAATAAGGTTGGACCAGGCGCAACTTGGAGGATGTGGTCAGGGTTTTGGGCGCCATAAGGGCATCCCTCTAATCCGTCTCCTCTAGGGGGCCCAGCCAACCCTCCCATCGAGTCCTGAGCCGATCCAGGGAAGCAGGACCATTGTTCACCAGGGACCAGTGTATGAGGGACACTCACTCCCCCTCCCCCTCCCCCCCCTCACTAGGTTCCCCATCATCACCTGGGCCTCCGGTGGGCTGAACTCTGGAAGGGAGACAGGGCGTGAGACATTATGTATGAAGGGTGTGTCTGAGTTGGAAGGGTGTGGCACTGCTGCAGGTCCGCAAAGATCGGATGTGTTCCCCCACCCATACATCTCCGAGCACTGATACCCCGATGAGGTCCCATCGTCGGAACCCCTGCAGAGACGAGACTTCTTGCATCCAGGACCCATGCCAGAGTGGCGTCTGCCGAGTGAGTTTCCGATCCCACCTCAGGTGACATAGGGCCATGCGCCAGGCCAGAAACACCGTCCTGGTGACCGGGTGTGTAGCCTGTGGCACTGGGCTGCCGTATAAAAACGCCTGGATCTGCGGGAAGTCAGACGTGCTGAGTTCCACGCAGTATGCTGGGTCGGACCAGCCGCCCGCATACCAATCGTGGATCACGATGAGTTTCGTGGCCAGGTAGTAGAGGTGGAGATTGGTTACCCCCATACCCCCGTCAAAGGGGGGATACGACAGTGCGCCAGGGATAAACGTGATCTCCCTCCCCCCCAGAGAAACCGGGTGAGGGCACCGTCAAGTTCGCAGAACCAACTACCCGGGAGGTGGATAGTAATGTTTTGCAGTATGTAAAGAAAACTTGGGAGGACCATCATTTGAAGAGTGCACTCCTGCCCAGGGGGTTAAGGGGGAGGGTCTGCCATCTCTTGAGATCCGCCCTCATCCTGACGACCAAAGGCGTAACATTCAAAGCCCATTCGAGCTCTGGCAGAAGAGCTACCCAAACGCCGAGGTATTTGACCGATTGTCTCCTAAGGGGAATGTCCGACTGCCAGTCATAGCAGTCTCTGGAGGGATGCAGGGGGACCAAAGTTGGCGTAGTCCAGAGCCCCTCTCGAAGGCGGAAAGAACCACCAGGCACCTGGGGCCAGAGCTACCTGGGTCCGCAAAACAAAACAGAACGTCGTCCGCATGTAGGGCTATCTTATCAACCTGGCCCAACCCTGAATAAGTGGGTCCTGTCGGATGAGTGCCGCCAGGGGCTCCATCGCTAGCGCGAATAAGAGTGGTGAGAGCAGATACCTCAGACGCATGCCCCTCCGGATCGGGAATGCCTCAGAAAAGCTCCCCATTAATGAGTGCACGAGCTCTGGGATTGGTGTAGAGAACTCTGATCAGATAGCGGAAGGAGGGACAAAAACTCATCCTGTCCAGCACATCCTGAAGATAATCCCAATCCACCGTATCGAAGGCCTTCTCAAAATCTATGAAAAGGAGCCCCGGGGGTTATGTGACCACGGTGGGCCAGAGCCAGGTGGAGACGACGAATGCAGGGACGGATGCCACTGGCAGGCATGAACCCGCACTGGTCGGGGTGGACCAGGTCCTGCAGGAGGGGTCGGGAGTCTTTGAGCCAAAACAGTGGCGAAGATCTTGATCTCCGTGTTGATCAGTGAGATCGGGCGGTAGTCCCCACAGTTCAGGGAGGGCGGTTGAGTCTTCGGAATAACCACTAACGTGGCTACATCAGATTCGGAGAGAATGTCCCTGTCTCCGCCACATGGTGGAAAAGGTCCACCAAATGAGGGGCCAGAACATCCTGAAAGGCCGCATAGTACTCGAGGGTACCCATCGGGACCAGGTTTTTTACCGGGGTGTAAGAGCGAGATAGCCTCATGGATTTCCTCCAGGGTGGGGGGCGGTCCAGAGCCTCTGCAGTCTCCTGAGAGAGACAGCAGTTGGGTACCAGTCCTGTCCAGCAAATCAGCCAGGGGAGTGCCCGGGGAATGAGCGGTGTAGAGGGTTGCGTAGTAAGCAGCAAAAGTTTGTGCGATGGCTGAAGACGTCACTTAGAGGACCCTGGTGTTCGAACGGACCTCGTGAATAATACGGTTGACTTTGGGATAGGACACTAGGTTGTGGAGGAGCTTGCCATTCTTATCACCCCACCCATAAATACTGGCAACTTACGAACGCCAAAGCATCTTAGCGGAGTCCAACGAATTCCAGCGGATCTCCTCGCGAACTGCTGCCAGTTGTCGGGAGGAATATCCGTGGTCGCTAGTGAGTTGAGCTGTTTCCAGCTGTGCCGCCCGGGATTCCAGCTGGACAAGCTGGGCCGTCTGCTCCGACCGCGTCGCGTGGACCAGTCCCCTAGCCACCCCCCGGATAACGGCCTTGCTAGCCTCCCACCACGTCCCCGGCAGAGGTAACCGAGCCTGTATTGATGGAAAAATAGTGACGCAACTCCTGACCAAGTGACTCCACTATCGCAGAGTCCTGCAAGAACCAGGCGTTTAGTCGCCCGGGGACCCATCGGGGGGACCCGAGACGGAGGGAGATGGGGGAGTGGTCTGAAATCCCCTTGGCCAGTATCACTTCCCCAGATACCAGCTGGCAGTCTGTGGCAGGCATCAGGAGGTCAATTCGGGAGTGCTTATGATGGGCTGCCGACGTGTGGGTGTACTGTTCCCCGCGGGGGTTCCAAACCCGCCACACGTCACAGAAACCCAGGGCCGAGGACCAGCTCGAGTGGATCTTCGCGGAGGTGACACGGGCCCCTGATGGGGTCCCCGTCGTGTCCCGCAGGGACTGCAGGACGGCATTGAAGTCCTCCTCTACCACCAGAAGACCCTGCGAGAAGGAGGAGATTACCTGTGTAAGGTGGCGAAGTGTTGGAGACAGGAGTGAAGGGGGAATAAAGACCCTGCGAGAAGGAGGAGATTACCTGTGTAAGGTGGCGAAGTGTTGGAGACAGGAGTGAAGGGGGAATGTAAAGGCTTAGGAGGCTCAAGGGGCGCCCTTCAATGGTTCCAGAGACGGCCACATAGCTGCCCTGTGCATCAGTCTCGGCTTTAGCCAGGGTAAAAGGAAGCCCTTTCCTAAGTAAAATAGCCATCCCCCGGGAGCCCCATGTAAAACCAGGGTGCCAGACCCTGTCAAATCCGTAGCGAGCTAGGAAGTTGCATTGTGTACCCAGGAGGTGCGTCTCTTGGAGGAAGAGAACGTCCGGTGTGTGGCGGTGAGCAGCGCGGAGGACAGCGTACGCTTGATTTGGTCTAAGAGGCCATTGAAATTCCAGGAAAGGATGTGGATAGGCCTAGTGAGGTTATCAGTCATCTAGGGGAATGGAATGTGGAGGGGCGCACATCTACGTGGGACCTTGATCAGCCGGAGGGGAGCACCCACCCCAGTCCGAGCTCAGTAAAGGGGCCATAGAAATTGGTGATCTGCACATCAACTGTGGAAACCAAGAAAGGAGGGACCACGACTACCAATGGGAGCCCCCTATGGCGGCCCGTAGGCGGCCAAAAATAACAAACTGGTGGAAGATGTGATCTGCGTGTCAACTGTGGACCAATCTGAGAGACATAGCTACCAAGGAGAACAGCAACCAGCGGCCCGTAGGCGGCTAAAAGAAACAAACTGTTGAGGAACAGCGGTCCCCCTTCCCTCCCATCTCCCCCAACCATACACTTCTGAAGTGGAAGCATCTGTCGCCCCGAAACCCCAACGTCTAACTACCCCACAAAGAGGTGATCCGCTACTCTAAAACGGTTAGCAACAATCAGTCAGGAGCATGGCTGAGTTGGACCCCCTCCATGTATACGGATGCATGCCCACAGTAGATAAGCATGGAGTGGTTAACAAAGAAGTCATAAGATGGATCAGATCCAGGATGGCAGTGATAAGGTAAACCCTGGCCGGGTCATCCAGAGGAGCCACGGAGAGCCCCGTTCATGGGGACGGGGATAGGGATAGGCCCGCTAAAACAGGACTTGAAGAGTGGAATGAAGGTACACAACTTGTAACACTGATCACACCCCCGCCTCCCCACAAGAGCAACGGATCACGGGGCTCCAAGACAGGTCCGAGTCCGACATGGCCCTCCGCCGAGTGACATCCGATCGTGGGGCGCTACCCATATCAGTAAGTGAAGACACCAGAGTAGGGGAGGAGGCCCTTTGGCTCGAAGTCTGATCGGAGCGCGCCGGGACCACGACCCTGGCGACTAAGTCCCCCCCCCCCCCTTCCTGGCGGTTGCCTCGTCTTCTAGATCCACTTCGGCGCCGCTGCGCCTTGGGTACCTCCTGGTTGGGTTGGGTCCGTAAGCCAGGTCCAGGTCGCGTGTGGGGTGTCAAAGAAAAAGGTTTTGTCCTGGAAAAACGCCTTAAGGCAAGCAGGGAAGAGGAGTCCATATCGGAGGCCCATGGCCCTGAGTTTTTGCTTGACCTCGTCGTAAGACCGGCGTTGAGTTTGCACCTCTCTAGAATAGTCCAGGAAGACCATAATTTTGGAGTTTTGGAAGTGCAGTGGACCTAGTGCCCTGGCGGCCTCCAGAATCGCATCCCTGTCCGGGAAGTTGAAGATTCAAAGGATAATGGGACGAGCGGGAGCTCCAAGAGGGGGTTTGGGAGCGAGGGAGCGGTGAGCTCGCTCCACCGCAAACTAGGGGGAGAGTTTCTCTTTGGGGATCCAGGACTGGACCCATGCCTCAATAAAGGTGTCAGTGCGTCCCTTCTCCACTCCCTCCGGAAAACCCAGGAGGCGCAGGTTCTTTCTCCGGGCCCTGTTTTCTGTATCCTCGGCCTTCCGATGCAGTTCCGCGGTCTGTGTCTGCAGGCGGACCACCTGGGATTTGAGTGTGCCCACGTCGTCCTCCACCGTGGAAAGACGAGACTTCGCCCTTGTAATACGGGCCGTGGTATTACGGAGGTCTTGCCGAATCAGTGCCACATCTACCCTCACCTCACCAATCTTGTTTTCCACCGAGGCCTGTGATGCACTAATCGCCTGCAGGATACTGGAGAGGTCACCTCCGGCCGCCCCAGGGGCAGCCGTATACCCAACCGCTGAGTCGCAATCAGGCTTGGTGACTTGGTCCATTTTTGTTTGGGTTGAGGGTATGGTGGCCTGAGTAGCGCGGTTTCTGCCCATGTTCCCAAAGAGTCAGGTGGAGGTGTTCGAAGGGGGGATGCGGCATCAGCACCTCTGCTGCAGCCCCCGCCACCCGGTATGGTGGCCGATCCCTCTCCCACTCCCCTGCGATGAAGGGAGGCGGCCGCTCTCTAGGGTAACAACTCTTTGCGTCAATGGCAGCCCTCAAGGTATCTTCGGTGGGCCAAAGACCCCAGGGCCCCTCCACAGCCTCAACCGCAAGGTCCCATGCCTCTAGGGGAGAAGGGAGGGGGGGCAGGCACACACGTGCGCCACCCGACACAGTAGCCGATCTGCCCCTCAGTAAGTCCCAGCTCACCTCACAGCCTGCAGCTAGTGGGGATAAACGGGCCTCCCAGGCCGCAAGTCTGAGGTAGGCCAGAGAACCTGCCAAGCCCCGGGAGTCGGACACCCCGCCTCTCCAGTATCACGATAGACAAAGAAGGTGGCGCGCTTCACTGCAGACCATGCCCCCCGGCCCGGGGACGCAGGACAGTCTCGGGTCAGCCGCCCAGCCCCCGCTGTGGGTCCTCCAGCACGTATCTCCTCCTCACACCCCAAGATGATGGAGGGCACAAATAGACGCAGCAGGCCAGAGGAGGGGGGCGGGGGCGCCCCAGCGGGAGTCACCTACGGGGTTCCAATGGGGGCACATGCAGGTATTGAATCAAGTGCAGGCCCCAGGGACGGCCCAACCAGCCCGACAGCACATAGTCCCGCCGCCCGCCTCGGCCACAGACTCTCTGCTCCGCGTCCGAGCGGCCCGACACAGCCGAAGGGTTCGGGGGGGGGGGGGGGGGGGGGGAGGCGGCCCACACAGCAAACCCACCCCCCCCCACCTCCTCTCCTCCTCCTCCTGACAGTAGCTCAGGCCGCACCCGGCTCCAGGCACCTCCTCGGCCGGCCGCCCCTCCCAAGGCCCGGCGTCCACTCACCAGCGGGATGCCGGGGGCAACAAAGCGGCAAGGCCCGGTGAGCGGGAAGCGCCACACCACGCGCCGTCCAGCAGCAACCTCCTACGGCCACCTCCACCCCTGGGAGACCGCAGGCGCCGCTCCGCTCCTCCGAGCGCCACCAAAACTCCCCGCGCCGGCCCTCTCCAATCCGCAGGCACCGGGGCAGGAACTCGGCACAGACCGCTGCTGCTGAGAGGATCTCAGGTGTGCGGGGGGGGGGGGGGAGCAGCCGAGGCGCCCGGCCGAGAGTTCAGGCCCCAAGAGCCAGCAGCGAGGGAGCCGCCATTTTGAGGGAGCAAGGCCGCCCGGAGAAGAGGGCCAGCGAAGGCAGCGCGGGCACCAGGAAGGCCACAAGAGGGGTCAGAGCAATGCAGGAGGGGTGCAGGAGTCGCCCCTGAGACTCTGGGGCGTTGATGGCAGATACTAGTGGGCCGATGCGAGGCGGATGACAGAGGGGGTCCGGAGCACCCTTAGAGTGCGACCGCCATCTGGACGCCTCAAGCCACACCCCCGCACTCAAGCGTGGGAGCTGCGTTTACACCAAAACTAAAGAAATAGAAAAATCAACCTATTTCTTGGTATAATCAAGTTTTACTTTTAATGTTAAAAGTAAAGCGCGGGTGCCGTGATTATAGCGCTATTGTCAACAACTAGTGGTGCGATCGCTCCACAGAGGAGTGGGGGGAGGGAGCACGGCGGCGAGGCCTGCTGCGCGCTAGACACGGGCAGGAATGGGCGTCCTTTGCCCAATCCTGGACCATTTAAAAAAAAGGCTGAAGCTAATGGCGAGCGGCGAAAGCCTGCTCACGCGCACGAGCGTTTGAGCAGCTTTCAAAACCCCCTTACAAGAGGCCTCGCGCTGCACGAGCAATGCCGCGCACTGCAACGCTAGGCGCAAGACCTAAAAAAACAAACAGTAAATAGAGCAGAAAACAAATTTAAAAATAGAAAAAAACAATCACTAGTTCTAATTTACTGAACTAATTAGGAGTGTGAAACTGGTTTGGCAGTTCGGATGGACTATTCCCACTGGTGCAGGGCCAAGACTGATTTGCATTTGGAGTACAAACTGAGGTGGCATGGTGTGTAAAATAATGATGGAATGGGAGGTGGTCCTGAGTATTTAACAGTGGCTAAGATGCATTACATCCATCACGGTTTTGTATACTTGCATTAGGAACTCAACTTGCGATACATGCAAACTTCTTATCCCCTCATGAATTACTTTAAGTATTTTTGATGGTGCCAATATCTAATTTTCCTCCAACATTCAGCATTTATTGCTGAAAGACGCAGCAAAGAGTCAAAAATAAAACTAAGGTTAGTACAGTAAAGAATTATTTTCACTACCAGACAACTGTGCTGACTGGTAGGCTTTGACCTGTAAACACATGTTGCCCATGGCAGGGTGCACACAAAAGCAACTGAGAGGTATGTGGTCTTGGTGTTAAGGTATGGTTCAGGTCACAGTGCTCAGATATGGGTAAAAACAAGAACATGACACTCCTTTTGCAGCCAGGGAAAAGATAAAAAAAAATCCAGTTCCAGCGAGTAAAACAGTGTTTTGCTTGCTTGATGAATGAGACCCTCTTTCAAGAACTAAATTCAACTAACATACTTCCAGGTCTCATTTTCTTTATTTCACAACCCTGTTTCTGTACTTTTGATGCATCAAAAATAATCAGAATTAGTGATTTTATTGTTTGCTAATAAGAGATGGGATGAATTCCCCACCCAAGCCTTTCATGTATTCAAACTTCACATCTCTGTATGAGTAACAGCTGACTTGCCAGCTATTATTCGAACACGTGACCTACAAGTTGCACACAGCACTCTGCTGGATGTGAACTAGTTCACTGCAACACATTGGTGCCTGAATAGAATCTAAACACATCGCATTAGATTAAAAAAACATACCCAACTGTACAATACTTCAACCTAAGACTTGGGCATTACTGACTAAGGACATCATTATGATTTGGTTATTTAAAAAAAAAAAAAAAAAAAAAAACTTACAACTTGAAGAAGGTGGTGCCCAGCTGCAGAAGTAAGACATGTGGTAATCTATGTTCATGTACTATCAGAACTCCCTCTACTGTGCGTCGCATGCCCATCTTATCAAATTCTTCGCGCATGCGCTGGAATCGGGCTGCCACAGAGCTGTCCTTCTCATACAGTGGTTCTTTTGTTCCAAATGTGTAGTTTGTAAGTGGATATCTGTTGAAAAAAAAAAAACAACAAAAAAAAAAGATTTTGATTTCTCAGTCACAGTTTAACAATGTTGCTCATTCTGCATGTAGAGGCCAATCCGAAGGAAAAGTTACTGGTTTGTAATCCTAGTTCTCCTTTATGGAAATTTACAGAGAAATGAATGGATACACAATAGCTCTGCCTACCTGCAAGTCCACGGAGGACTTTACAAGAGGACACCTTTACATTTATATGGATCTATCTACGAGAACATTTTTGCCCTTTTTAGACTGCAAATTAAAACTTATAACTGACCATTCAGAGGTAGTAGCCTTGATATATTTCCCCGTAATGATAGAAAAAGAGTAGACAGGCAACAAGGACTTACAAGCAGAAAAGACAGTATGGAACACTTATGCCCCTTAGCGAAGCCATGCTGTGCAGATCGTAGATCGGCTGTTTGCAAATTCATTTTCCACACTACTATTAGAATCCCTGAGAAGCTCAGCTCTGCCCTTTTAAACACTGTTTGAAGATACTGAATTAGTGTTACAGAATTCATGTTCAATGACTGGAACATACACAGGAAATAGACCCTTAGGATTGATCGATTCTGTTACACGTTATATTTTGCTACGTACTAAACCTATGTCATACTGTAAGTTTATATTCTTCGTAAAAATTTTAATTGAAATTTTTCACTCTATTTGCCATATATGTACCTACCTCATATTATTGTATAAGTTACTACAACAATGCAGGACTAGAACTACCTCATGTAATGTGAAGCGCTCCAATACCCAAGGGTCTTGTACGCGCTATACAAAACTCTTAAAATAAAATAAATTAACAGCATTTAATGTATTTGGTTAATATCAAAAGTTTTTGTTTTTTTTAACCACAGAGACCATTATGCCTTCTTTACTTTCTCTTAATATGAAGTTTCCAACCTGTGGTAAAAAATAAACCAGAAACAAAAAAATGGTGTTTGTATCTTGTACCTTATTACATCAAAATGATCAAGAGAACATTACATGAGGAAGAAAAAAATTCACTTCAGAGATAGAAGAACAGTGTGAAAATTCATTGGATTCTCCAGCAGGCGGACCTGTACTGACAGATAACCCTGGGGATGGCTTACCTCTTACCAGTGCACCCCTTAAACCCTCCTTTCCTAAAGAGGTTTCACATAATGAAATCAATAGTGCACCAGCTGGGTAACTCCCCCCATTTTTTGGTCGCGCATGCACTGCTCGCTCTGCCAAGGCTTCTTGGACTCAATACAGTTTTAGACGGTCACCCAGGCACTCGTCACCAGCCGACTGGACTACGGAAACACCCTCTACGCCGGAACCACAGCAAAACTTCACAAAAAACTCCAACGCATCCAGAACGCCTCCGCACGAATCATCCTGGACATCCCCTGACACAGCCACATCTCCAGCCACCTGAGAGACCTACACTGGCTCCCCGTCAGCAAGAGGATCACGTTCAGACTCCTCACCCACAAGGCCCTCCACGACCTGGCCCCCAAGTACCTCAACAACCGCCTGACCTTCTACACTCCCACCCGCCAGCTACGATCAACCAGCCTCGCCCTCGCCGCTGTTCCACGCATCCGCAGAGCCACCACCGGAGGAAGAGCGGTGGAGGTTTCCCCGTTACGATGCGCTGAAAAGAGTGACTTACCATGGTCTTCTCACGAACCTAAGAATAACAAACACACCTCCACGCAGCGAGACAGTTGCATTGATTAAGTCTACCATCTTACATATTGAACGATTACTTTGGACGTCGTTTCATGATCTACACTAATAGGATCTAGTGACCAAGACTATAGGGATTGCGTCGCTTTGAAAAGCTTTTTCTGGGATTCATATTGCCTGTGTGTTTTTAGAACTCGTTTACATCCATACTGGGAATCAAGACTCGTGTCCTTTAACATCAATGCACAATTTCCCTTTGCCATGAAAAAGTCTCCATGAGACGAAACACGTGTCGGCAGGACAAGCTGGAAATACCTTTAATGTATATGAAATAAAGATTTGAAGTCTAACATCTGGTCTGGATCCGTATTTTGGAAGTCCATTTCCTATCAATGAACTTTAACCTTAAAACTTGTGAATGATAATAATAATCATTTGGAATAAGACGTAATTTTGAGAGTGCTTGACACACCCGTTTACTTCTTTGGTTCTTAATATTAGCAATTTTTGCTAATTTAACACCCCTGGTGGTGGGTGTATAACAGGATAATAGTGCACCTCATATGAATAATTGCATAAAATTTACATTACACGTATACGTGCTTTGAGAACTGTATTACTTGTATGTGCGGACGTTTTCTCTGTCAGAGAAACACTACCACCACATAACCATTTTGTACCTTCTCCTACCTGGCAGCCAAGACATGGAACTCCCTCCCCATCCACATCCGGCTAACCCAGGACCATCTCTCCTTCAGGAAGAAACTCAAGACCTGGCTTTTCGAGCAGTAAAGTACCCCTCTCCCCCAGTGCCTTGAGACCACTCCGGGTGAGTAGCGCGCTTTATAAATGTCATGATTGAGTGATTAGAAGTGGTGTTTCGGCTCTGCCCATAATTTCTATTGGTGTGCGTCATTTCGCGTCATTGATTAGGCTAAACGGAGTGTGATGATTGTACCAGTGGCTTTCAAGTCCCTCCTGGTTACCACCCTGTCCAATTCTGTCCAAGCCCACCTGGACCTTTTACTGGCAGCGTGACACAGTGGGTTTTATAATTACTGTCAGCACTTTTTTATACCAGACTTGTGTGTGGGCTGTGCGTTTAGTCTTGTTTACTTTAACACGGAGCGCAGCGCCCGCTTAAAGGACACCATGCTCGGTTTCTTTATATATTTTTTTACTTTAACACTGAGCGCGGTGCCCGCGTTAAGGACACTGCACCGCGCTCATTGTTAAAGTTTTTTTTTTTTAAAGCAACCAAGCACGGTGTCCTTCAAGCTGCTCTGTGCTCAGTTTTAAACTGCTTGGTGGGTATTCATCTCCGACAGTTTTTTTTATTGTACTTTGCGTATTTGAAACAAGGTCCTTAAATTTGAGTAAAGCACGCACATCGCGTGAGGCCACGCTCAGTAAGGGCACATTGTTAAAATTGAATTTCGTTCCTTCTCAGTTGTTTATTTCTTCAGCTTTCCGCGCACTCTCCACATTATAATTCATAGCCATATACACGGAGCACCCTTTAAACATGGCATACATTTCAGGTATTCATTTTTAGTCCCTTTTCCATTTCCAGGGCGGTTTAAAACTTCCTGGCGTACCTGTTCCGTTTACTCGGCTTTCACAACCTCAAAGTGGCTGAACTCAATGAAAGAATCGCTGGCAAGATGGATATAAAAGCTTCATCAATTAAGGCAAGTAGATGCACTGTCAGAGTGAAATGTTTAGATATATACAATTGAGACATGCCCTACAATGGTATTTACTGGCAGGTTCTTCGATTCAGGACAGCTCACAATTGGAAAGTTAAGCATTATAGGGATCACTATTAAAAAACATATTGGCAAAGCCAATAGCTCTCTCCTATGCAAGAGCTATTGGCTTTGCCATCATGTTTCAGATATGTTGTACAACTGCGTGGCTGCTGTTCAGCAAGGCTAAAAGTTAGTGAGGTAAAGTAGAGTGTCGCGACGTAGAGCGTTGCGGCGTGTCGGTGCAGGAGGGAGTGGCGGCACAGAGTGGAGTAAAGTGTTGTACAGTCGAGGGGCATAGACTGTCCGAACAGTGCGGTGTAGAGTGGAGTAGTGTCGTAGAATAGAGCGGAGAAGAGTGGTAGGGAGTGGCTAAAGAGTTGCACAGAGCATCAGAGTGCAGTAGTGTTGTAGAGTGGATAGGGTGTTGCAGAATGGAGTGTTGTAGAGTACAGTGGACTACAAAGAAGTGGAGTAGAGTGATGCAGACTAAATTGTTTCAGAATAGAGTGGGGTGGTGCAGGGTGGAGTGGTGAAGGGTAGAGTGCAGAGGTGTAGAGTGGCAGAGTACAGTAGCATGAAGAAGAGTGATGCAGAATGCAGCGGCGTAAAGTGTGGTGATGCAGAATAGATCAGAGTGGCATAAAGTGGAGTGATGTAGAGTACGTTGGTGTAGAGCAGTGGTTCCCAAACTTTTGTAACCCGTGGCTCCCTTGACCTAATTGGCAGTTGGCCGTGGCTCCCCACCATTGTTTACCGGTGGACAGGTGGGAAAAGAAAGAAAAAAAATGGGGCTTCGCTTGTTACAAATTAAGCCTGTGTGTTTATTCATGCACAAGTGTGCGTGTGATCATGTTTGTTTTTATAGTGCACTATTACTCTGGTGTTCTGGCGCTCTGCATTTCTGACATCGCTGCACAGGGAGCCTAAAGTCTAAAAGTCAAAAGCACTTGGCAAGGGCTACGTCTGTTGAAAACACAAACCATTGTACCAGCATTAAGCAGGTGGCATTTGTAACTCTCCTGTACTTTGCATATCTTGCGCCGGATAAGCTGCAATACGTTAATCCTGCATTCAGGCACTGGTAGGGCCTCAAAAAGACGCATAATATACACATGGCCAGACACTATCTTTCCCACATCGTGCACCGGCCCCTGGCTCCTGATTACAGTGCACCAGGGCGCGGCGGCGCACAGTTTGGGAACAACTGCCTTAGAGGGTTAGTGAAGTATATTGAGGAGTAGAGTAGCATGAGGCAAAAGAAAGGGAGTGGGGAGAGCAGTATGAGGGAAAAGGAAGAAAGCGTGGAGGAGATTAGCCTGCTTTTCAAGGAAGGAAAGTGTGGCGAGCAGTATGAGGCATGAGGAAGGAGAGAGGAGTGAAAGAGTAGTAGGAGGGATATGAAAGGAGTGTTATAAGTGTTGATGTTTTGTAATGGTATTTGTGCTGGTAGGTGGTTTTGTTGGTGGTAGTGGTGGTTTTGATGCTTATACAGTTGGTGGTGTTTGTGTGTTGGTGCTGTAGGTGTTTTGTTAGATAATTGTTGGTGTTTGATATTGGTGGTAGTGCAAAAGGACAGGAATAATCACCCTAAACTGCAGTTGTCAATCGTGCAGCAGGTGAAGTGGCACAAAAGTGAAAAAGTCGAGACAGCAAGAGAGAAGGAGTGTTAGTGGGTGGATGGAGAGACTGAGTCGGCGGGTGGATTCATGGATCTTTTGGAAGGGGGTGGTAGGTGGACGGTTATGTCGGTGAGTGGGTGGCTTGGCAGATGTCTGTGGGACCGCCATGACATGAATCGTACGGATAAGAATGAGGCACCGACAGAAGGGGGGGTGGGTTGCTCATGAGAGGGTAGCAATGGAGAGGCGATGTGATGGAAAGTGGGCCACTGGGCAAACCGAGAAGGAAGAGATGTTTTAAATGCACCAAGGGCTTTCTCTACCCATATCTTCGGGTAACTCACTTCTGACCCCCACACTAATCAACGCCACCTTAAAAGCGGCGCAAAACCTCCTGCACGAGGCGCCCGTGCTGCTGACTCCCATCGGAGGGCTCCGAGATGTAAAGAGCTGGCTAATGTCCCGGAACTGCTACCTGTCCCACGACACAGTGATGGTGTGACCCCCGGAGTCTAGGCGCTGACCGAAACTCACACCTGCAGTGGTGGGTGAACGCCCCGAGTCAAAGTGCCTAATTAGGGGCAGGGCAACCTACTCATCGCGGAGGTAGGGGGGCGAAAGAAAGTGACACATGCTTACTGCGACTTTCACACTTCCTTTCCCACATCGTCCGCGGCGCCCCTGGCTCCTAATAACGGCGCACCAGGGCGCCGCAGCGCACAGTTTGGGAACCATGGGTGTAGAGTATAATTCAGTGGCAGAGTGCGCAGTGGTGCACACTAACTTGGCACTGAGTTCAGTGGCTGAGAGTGCATCGAGTGCAGTGGGATAGGGTGTGTTTTCGTAGATTGAACTGACGTAGAGTGGTGCACAGTATATTAGAGTGGTGTGGAGTGTAGTTGCCTGAAGTGCATTGGCATAGAGTGCAGTAGCGTAGAGTGGTGAAGAGGTCAGTGGCAGGGAGTGCTGTGTTATCAAGTAGAATGGCGTGGAGTGTGCTAGTGTAGGGTGCAGTGGTGCAGATTAAAGTGACGTAGAGGGCAATGGTGTAGAGTGGAGTGTCGTATAGTAGAGGGTTGCAGAGTATAGCAGCATACAGTGAAGTGGTGCAGAGTAGACTGGCATAGAGTGGAGTGGCGCAGGGTAGATAGCAGCGGCGTAGAGTGCACCAATGTAGAGTGCAGTGGCATGGAGTGGTGCATGATGTGGTGGTGCCCCGCAGTGGTGTCCCTGAGTGATGTGGTGGTGGCCCCGAGTGGTGCGGTGGTGCCCCCGAGTGACGCGGTGGAGCCCCCGAGTGATGTGGTGGTGGCCCCGAGTGGTGCGGTGGTGGCCCCGAGTGACGCGGTGGAGCCCCCCCGAGTGACGCGGTGGAGCCCCCCCGAGTGACGCGGTGGAGCCCCCCCGAGTGACGCGGTGGAGCCCCCCCGAGTGACGCGGTGGAGCCCCCCCGAGTGACGCGGTGGAGCCCCCCCGAGTGACGCGGTGGAGCCCCCGAGTGGTGTCCCAGAGTGATATGGTGGTGTTCCTGAGTGATGTGGTGTGTGAGGGTGAGGGTGTGTGGGGGTTGTGAGGGGGTGACGGTGTGTGGGGTGTGTGAGGGGGGGTGAGGGTGACGGGGTGGTGAGGGTGACGGGGTGGTGAGGGTGACGGGGTGGTGAGGGTGACGGGGTGGTGAGGGTGACGGCGTGTGAGGGGGACGGCGTGTGAGGGGGACGGGGTGTGAGGGGGACGGGGTGTGAGGGGGACGGGGTGTGAGGGGGACGGGGTGTGAGGGGGACGGGGTGTGAGGGGGACGGGGTGTGAGGGGGACGGGGTGTGAGGGGGACGGGGTGTGAGGGGGACGGGGTGTGAGGGGGACGGGGTGTGAGGGGGACGGGGACGGGGTGTGAGGGGGACGGGGTGTGAGGGTGACGGGGACGGGGTGTGAGGGTGACGGGGACGGGGTGTGAGGGTGACGGGGACGGGGTGTGAGGGTGACGGGGACGGGGTGTGAGGGTGACGGGGGGACGGGGTGTGAGGGTGAGGGGGGGAGGGTGGGTGAGGGGCTGTGAGGGTCCGAAGTAAATGGTGGCAGGGCAGACATCATAAGACAGAGAAGAGACTGCGTGGTGACTGCGTTGGTCAGTTTCAGAATCAGGAGGGGCAGAGTCAGCACAGTCTGCGAGGGATCAACATGTCTAGAGACAAAGCATAGAGGATGTAGCATTGCAGCTGGCAAGTCTAGTGTTTTCAAGCTGAGTGTCCCTAGAGAGATGGCAACACGGCAACAGCATTTGAGGAGCAAGGCTACTGTGAACAAGCACGGTAGGCTTTCACTTTCGTCCAGAAACAAGCTCTCGGCATTGCTGTGGCGGGGGAGCGGGAGCGCATTCCTTTGAAGTCTGTTGCAGAGGCACAGAAATGGTGGTGTGTGATGTGCACGTGGGGGGCGAAGGGAGCGGCAGCCTTTGAGGTGTGATCCCGAGGCACAGACAAATGGTGGTGTGTCTCGTGGCTGGGTCTGTGCTCGCGCATAGATCACATGAACTGTATCCGATCTGCAGCCGTTTTGGTAGACTTTCCTTTTCCGCTTACTATAATCTCGCCGGAGCAATGCGCAAGCGCATTGGCTCAGGCGAGACCTAAAAAGGGAGAGTGGCCATGACCCTTCAAGATGAGATTGCAAGCACCTCCAAACTGCATTTAGGCTTCTTGTGCCTCATGAGGAGGTGCAGCTTCATCTATGTAGCATAAGGCAGGTGACTGGGCACTTTTTTTCTCTTAAAGCAAATAACTATGGAGGATAGACTAGTATTAATCACAGCCACTGGTAATTAATTAACTTGGGCCATATTCCAGTTGTTCAAGACTCATTTCTAGGTATACCCGTGACATCCCTTTTTAGGGCTCGGACTCCTCCCCACTGTAAAGTGGGAGGAGTTTCGAGAACTAATGTTAAAGAAGAAAAAAAAGTATCTCCTAGGGCTTTTGCCGAGACAAATTCCACACATTCCTTTGCGTGTTCTGTCATCTGGCCAGTGATTCGTGTTCGTTGTGCTGTCGTTTTAATAGGCTTGAAGTGATAGGGTAAATGTAGTTTTGTTCCGCCATTTTGGGCATATTTCGTTCGTGCTCGCGCAAAGAAGTACATTAATTATAATTAGGAGCTGTCAGGGTGCCTCCGTAAGTGAATGCAGATGGCCGGGCGCGTTCACCATTCAGCAGCGCTCAGCGCGCAGCTGCTGCATGCCAGGCCGGGAAAGGGCTTCATCAGCCTCACTCATCACCATACTTCAGACCAGAATACAAATAAATATATATGCCCACTCGTGCAGCGTGGCCGGTGCCTAGTCTGCAGGCTTCAAGCGTAAGACTGCTTTCATAGTCTCAATATTGTTCCTGTTCTAATAAATTTTTTACAATAGCGATCGCGAAAGCGATCGCTTTCAGTGCTGCTTTTTTTTGTTGTGGAGAGCAGATCTAATGCCCTTTCCAATGCTTGTTATACCAGGCAGGGCAAGGGTATGTTGTGACTGCATATTAGTCCCAAGCAGAAAACCAGGCATTTTCTCCTGAAGGAACCAGCACTTTCCCTGCACCTTAAACTTGAGCGGACACTCTCAGTCTGTAAAGAGGGCGGCGTCTTGTCGAAAGCACACCCCGTGTCCACGCTTGGGATCTGTCAACAAATGTCGCCTTCCTTAATTAACAGCGACACGGAGCGCCGCCGACACAGCTCTCGTCTTTGTTCATCGCCTTAAAAACGAAAACAAAGGGAAGCGCGTAGAAAAAGAGTGAAGCGCCCACCCAGACACACAACACGAACACAACACAGCAAGAATTAACAGAATGTGCAAAGAACAAGAACGGCTGCTTCTTATATCTGTGATAGGTTGTGCAGGATTAAGGAAGTAAAATAGGGCTGCCAAGGAAACCTATTAGGACGGTTTTACAACCTTCATTTATAATGTGCCTGTCCTCAGAGCGCGCTCCGACGAATCACGCTCTCCATACAGAACATAAACCAGCTCTCGGAAAGGGGACTCCACCTTACCACGAGTTTCTGCATTGTAGGCGCGCCTGTCTTCAATGCGCTATAAATGACATATTCCAGGAAGGGCATTTTAGGACAAGTGGTCTGAGGGAGACTCTTTATAAACAGTGTAAGGGGACCATTTTCAGAGCCGGGGTGATGTGTATGTCATTCTGTGTGTAGTTTTTTTCTCATCTCTGTGCTCACATAAGCAGCCTATACAATCAAGGCTTAGTGGCTAAAAAAAAAATCAAGTTACTAAATATTGAAAAGTGTGGGAAGGAGTCGAGATGTTATTTTGAGCAGGTCTCTATGCTCCGACTGGGCCCACCGACATTAGTGGCCCTGCAGATGCTAGCTAGTGCCTGGAAGGGGGTATTGCTGCTGCAGCACACGTGGCGACCCACTGCTGGAGCAGCGCAGCGCTCACAGGGGCTCAAGAATCGACCCAGTGCGGCAAGATGATGACCGCAACCCTCCCGCTCTGCTGACTTGGAGCCAGGGCCTTGGGCTAGCCTGGGCCAGGAGAGTGCCATACAGGGCCTCCCAATGCATGCTGTGTGTGCTGCATACTCCAGTGGTTGCTGGCTGCCCGGAGGTGGCAGATTCGATGCGTGACTGCACATCAAATAGTGAGTCCACCAAGGAGGCCTTAAACCATGGGGTGGCACAGAGGCCCTTGCATGGAGCCTCAGAGGAGCTGAGACTGCTCTAATGACTAGCTGGATTACAATAAGGCGTACCCCTTGGATGAAGTACTTCACGTGCCTTAGAGACCACTGCCCAGTAGGATGGTGTAATGCAGGTTTAAGTATATTCCCCTTACAGCCCCCCCCCCCCCTCAGACTAACCTATGCCTGATTAACAGTGCCTCTGTGCTTGCTTTACTTCTGGATAGGACACGTATGGAGTGCATAGTTGCTTTAACAGTTCCTAAAAGGGACGTCAAGTCATTTTATACTATGCATGCTTTATCTCTCACACTTTTTTCCACCATCACGTGCAAGACATGTTAAAAGGACCTCTCAGGCACTAGACAAAAATGTTTCCCACATAGGCTCAAAAGAAGCAGAATATACAAACCACCCACCCCGCACAGTGTAGCATTAACAGGCGCTTCAGCGCCCCATATAAGTGTAGTAAGTGATATATATAAAAGGTACAATACAGAATGTCTCGACCCACGCCACAGAGCAGAACTGAAGCTGAATAATTAAAGTGCTGCAGCTTATATTGTAGGCGTACACAGTTTGCAGATCCTCCTTTGAGAATCAGGAATCTGAATATATGGAATCCAAAAGCACACGAGCGTTGCTTAGTTGTAATTAAGATTATATAAACTCAACCCTGTTATACAACTGTATACTTGCATAGCGGATGAACACTAACGTGTTTTATTTGTGCTTTAGTTCTGGCAATAGATACCTAGTAAAACCCATGGTAGCATTCAAGTGTTCTCAGCAAATATCATTTAACTGATGAGTTCGGATTTGATTGGTCATAATAATCCCCCCCATCTCCAAACCCTGATAGATCACATATTTCTGAAACTAAATATAATATTATATCTACTCACAACACAGGAATAACATATTTTTGTTTTAACCATTAGAAAATTAAACATCGTAATTTTTTTCTAAACACGATAAACTCCTGACCTCTAAGAATTAAGATAAATGTTCACATCTGCTGTTTATTTTGATTTGTGTTTGCTGAGGGAATGCAGTATAGGTTTTCGATTTTATACACTGAATTATGGAGGTTTTTAAGCCATGCTTAGGCACTGCTCTATTTACACCCAACTATTTTCATTTTAGTAAAGGAAACACTTGGCTGCTCAACAAAAAGAACACATCAAAACACAAAAAGAATTCATAGCAAATTATATTTAATAGGACTAAGTGTATGACTTGCTTGCTAAAAGATGCCCAGTTCAAAGGTACCAACCCACTGAAATGTAATCAAAATAAATACACTTGTGGTAATCAGTGTTCAAAATTCGAATTGTTTGGAATTCTAAATCTACTGTAAAATGTTACTGCAAAAGAGTAGTGAGTAGAGTAGAGTAGTGAGTGCAGAGTAGTGAGGTGAGTAGAGTAGTGAGTAGAGTAGTGAATGCAGAGTAGTGAGTAGAGTAGTGAGTAGAGTAGTGAGTAGAGTAGTGAGTAGGACATCACAGGCAGCAGCTGTGCAAGCTTCTTACACTCACAAGGAGACCACAGGCAGCTGAGGTGCAATCTTCTCCCACTCACAAGAACGACATCACAGGCAGCAGCAGTGCAAGCTTCTTACACTCACAAGGACACCACAGGCAGCAGAGGTGCAAGCTTCTCACACTCACAAGAAGGACATCACAGGCAGTAACGGTGCAATATTCTCACACTCACAAGGAGATCACTGGCAGTACACATCACATGAACACACTCCATAACACATAGCAACAATACATTGGCATTTACAATGCCATTAGCTCCAACTCAAATAAATCCGAGCCCGATTGCATTTCTAATGCTTGTTTTTCTTTTTTGGTGAGCAGTATCAAAACCCACCTGCAAGTGGCTACCCTCTGTCTGTAATGACAGATGAGCAAAACAGAAATGGAAAAGAACGCAGCCCAGAGTGATTAGCAAAGATTAATGATTAATTCAAGCATTCTAAACGTCACTTTTGTGCTTAGTATACTTAAATAGTGGGAGTATGTCCAGATAAGGGTCCCCTACTCACAGTGCCACAGGGCTCGAGTAATATCTCCTCAATTAGCTAAAATAGGTCAAAGCAGGTGATTGGTTACTTGATATTCCATTCACAAATGACGAAGCCAGGTAATTTATGATGGATTATTCATATTGGAGCAGGATAACAGCTGAATGTCACATGATTGGCCATGGTACACAATGGCATAGACAAGCTAAAATAATGGAATGGGATGCTAAACGAAGTGAGTATGAGTGGCTGAGATTAATTTTGGTTTTTTTGCTGCCTGTTATCACACCTAACCATAATATTTAACCGAGTTACCAAATGATAATTTTTAAAAAAACGTCTCCTCAAGCAGCAAAGACATAATTTCCAACTCTGAAGCCAGCTCCAGCCACACAAAGAACTCTTTAGCCCCGTCATGGAGCTCGCCAACCCCTCAACCCCTGAAAACATCATTACCCCTCCCAAGAACTATGTGACACCCTGGCAGCCTTCTTCCACAGCATCTCCCCATCTATAAAAAATTTGAACTCGCAGCCTTCTTCCACAGCATCTCCCCATCTATAAAGAATTTGAACTCGCCATACAGGACAGCCCTACATGTGGCATAGATACGTCACCCCTATGGCAGGCCTTACAGCCCTAATGCAGGGTGTACTATAAACATGTGAGGACATATCTTTGAGTGGCTATGCCCCAGTGTCTAAGTTAACCCGTAGATATTACCAGTGCACAGGGAAGCCATAATGAGTACATGAGCTGGACACTCGCTATTACGGGTTCTCCAGCTACATGATTGCTTCACTGTACCCAAAGGTGTTTGATACCTAACACCTCACCTTAATAAACCCACCTGGATGCCAGTGCTGAATTTATTAATAAATGCACATAGAGGGCACCTTAGAGGTGTCCCCAGAAAGCCTACCAGCTAATAGTGTGGTTACAGACTGGTCTCTGCCAGCCTGCCACCACTAGACAGGTTTCTAGCCTCCTGTGGTGAGAGTCTTTGCTCTCATGAGGCAGGGAACAAAGCCTGCTCTGGGCGGAGGTGTTCACACCTCTTCCAAGTAGGAACTGCCTTCCAGGGCGGGAAGCTTCAAAGGCCAGGTCACCTTTAAAATGCGACCCAGAGCTCTCCAGCTAGTGAAAGATGCCAAACCCCCTGTACAGTCCCCATTTTTTGGCAAGAGGACAGACGGGAAAATTAGTTAAATTAGACGGTATACTCACACCTAGCCAGCACCAGTGGAGTGGTGTGGCTCAATGGTTAGAGGCGGCAGACCCGGAAGCAGAGAACGGCCTGGGACCAGGGTTCAATTCCCGACGCGGCAGGGTTGAGGACCAGGGTCAACGGACTCGATAATTCTCGCCTCGGTGCCTACTCTAACCAGGGATCACACTCGGCAACTCTGGGCATTAAGCTTGCCTCATCTCTACAACGGCCCCCCACAGACGCCGGGGATGCCTAGTTTCACCTTGGAGATACCCAGAAGGGACCATCTCACAGGGAAAGCCAGGACGGGTTCCCCAGCGGTCTTCAGCGCCAGTACACCCCGAGATGGGGTAACAGTGCGCTTTACAAGTATCATCATTACATTATTATTACCCCTAAGGTGGGGCAGCTGATGTAGACTCAATTTTTTAGGATACCCCATCTTGTGTTGGGAGAGAATTAGCCCGGTAGGGTCAAGGTTATGCCCACTTTCCACAGGAAGTGTACATATAGAGGGTGTAATCACCCTAAAGGTGGGTGGCCAATTGGCTACTCCCCTTAACACCTCTAAATGGAGTATTTAGGTAGCACCCCTCTACCCTGAACTTCAGATTCGACCTAAAGATGAAGAGGACAAAGAAGAGCTGCTGAACCCAAGAACCGAGTGCCTGCTGAGGAGTTTTGGTGTGAACCCCTGCCTGCCACTTCAAGACTCGACAATGGAAGTGAAGCTATCTCCTCTCACGGCTGTATGGCCTCTAAGAACCCCATAGGACTACCAGCCATCGCAAACTGCCTAAGAACTCCTTTGGGGTAGAGGAGCTACTCCCCTGCAGTGCGCAGGCACTGAAACCGCAGAGTCCTGTCCACCAACTTGCAGCTATCTGGCCTGACCGGCGCAGCAACTGACCAGAAAGAGATACTAGTGCTCTGGAAGGTCAGATCTGTCCCCCCACCAAGTGCGGAGGCACCAAGGCCGACCATAGCCATGCAGTACCAATTCTCGGAGTACCGGACGCCCTACAACCAAGATCGACATTGAAGAGTCCAGCAGCTGTGGAGGGACATCAATACCCCTGAGAACAATTTCTAGAGTGGCCCAGTAGTTCAAATGTGCCCCTGCCAGCTGGTGGCCCCTGGCCGCGAGGAGCACATTTACACACCGGGCCGGCTAACCTACCTGCTCTGCACCCAGCTCGCCTGGCCAATGAAGAAAACTGGCAGTGGTCCCTTGTCCCTAAGGTCGTTGCGACCCCAGACCCCGTTTGGGAGCTCTCAAACTTGCCCTCAAGGCCCCCTGTGCAGCCTGTCTTTAGAGGGCTCCCCTCCCTGTAGCTACCAACTCCCTGCGGAATTCGTGCCGCACCCGACAAACAACAGTTCAGAACATTGGACCTTGGCTTCCTGCTACTCTAAAGCCAGAAGGTGAAACCCTACATTGTCTGCTTTACATACCCGCTTTTTCCTCCCATAGGATTGCGCACAACTGAACTATTTGCTTAGCTTTGAAAATTCATAAGAAATAACGTGCTTGCCTTTACACATTCATATAAAAATCATTGTTTTTCTAAATTAATCTTGGATTTATTCTGAGTATGTGTCAGAATTATTGCCTCTGTGAGTATAATAAATGTTTAGAACTACTCTGATAAGTATTACTGCTCGCCCACACTACCACAAAATGTAGCGCTAGTATTGTCTACTTTAGCCTCTGCAAACCAAATGGGGACCTACCGGACTCTTCACAGTGTACTTCATTTTAGGACACTATATAGAGAGCCAGCTTGCTACACAACCCCAACGGACCCCACCTGGAACCTCTGCATCATCTTGGACAGCAAACTCACCATGAAGAAGCAGATCAATGCAGTCTCCTTCACCTGCTTCCTCATGGTGTGCATGCTCTGAAAGATCTTCAGATGGCTCCCAGTCTCCACCACACGCATCGTCGCTCAAGCCCTCACCACAGCTGCTTGGACTACAGCAAAGCACTCTACGCAAGAATTACGACACACCTCCTGAAGAGACTGCAGACCATTCATAATTCAGAGACCAGACTCGTCCTTGACCTTACTAGATGGAACCACACCACCCCACACCTGAAGGAACTCCACTGGTTTCCCGTCAACAAGAGATGGTAATTTAAGAGGCTGACCCATACCTACAAAGCCCTGCACAACCAAAGGACCAGCTTACATCAACCACAGTCTGACCTTCCGCCAACTCTCCAGACTTGTCCTTGAATGGCCTCTCCCTCCCTTTAGGAATTCAGAATGGGACTCAAGACCAGGCTGTTCAACTGATGCCACCTGAGCAGCTTGGCGCAGCACCTGGATACCCTAGTGGGTGATTAGCTGCGCTTTACAAATCCTGATTAAATGACTTATTACACTTCTCAGTTTAAGGCTTTCACAGTACCAGTAACCAGTGGCAGTACCACTTAACTCGAGGAGATCAATTTATCCAGCACACATTTAAAAGGAAAAACATAATAAATGCTACGATATACATAATCAATTCACCCCAACACACATCCCATGAAACACTCATTCTTTATGAAAAAAGCAATTCTCCTTGTTCTGCCCATGCCATCCTGGGATGACACTCTACACATAGAATGGTGCAACAATCTTGCTGTACCCTTCAATATCACAAGATTCAAACCTCTGAAAAATGACAGACAAAACTCACATTCATAACATCACCCTCTTTACGTACCTCCCTAATAACATGCTACAAAAGATGTTCACACCTCATCCACACACAACCCCCAATTAACAAACTTCACCTTAGCTATTCATGCCTTAGACTATATACAACCCTGTGCACCACAAACCACAAGCTAAAAGCATCAGTGCCTAGTTCGATGTAGGAACTCAACAACAATGATCATTGCATGCTATCTAGAAAACGCTTCATCTATGTATAAAGTTACTTTTCCAGATATTAGAAGACCTCGATCTTTCATTTCATTCATAGGTAGACACTAGAGATGCATTTGTCCGTTAGCGACCAAGTCATTATTTTACCACCACAAAGCATGGTTTAAACCATAGAGCTTACGGATTAAATTTTTTGCTAACCCATTAGGGCGTTTGCCATCTCGGATCTGTAAATCAGTAAATCTATGCATGCATGGTGACGCATGCTCGTACCTAGAGGGATGAAACTGGTAACCTTTGTGACAACAAAGTGGTTTTTTTTCCCTTCATATTTTTTTACCAATTATGTGATGCAACGGCAAAGTTGTTTTGCTTTGTAACCTGCATTGGCACGGTCGATAGTCCCAAAAAGCAGACTTAATAGCTTTACCAATGCTTGTTTTAATTTGTACGGTATAAATACATACTCTTTAACCTATTTTGTACATATTACTCTCGTGGGTGAAGCCTACCCAGAACGTTTTAATGTGAACTATCCGCCACCCACCTAATATCGTGATGTTGGGGACCGGGGTCAGATCTTCATTACAACCGATTTATTGGCTCATTTTCCTTAAATACGCCAGTTGTCAGTCTAGTTGGACCGGGATTCGGTGTCCGCCCACCCTATAATCTAGGCTTCGATAAGCCTGTCACTTGATGTCTGCGCTAACCAGTGTTCAGTGAAACGTAGCCCCCCCACCCCCCCCCCCCCCCCCTTTTTCTATGGCTATATTTCAATTCCACAACACAGACGTAATCATCAGGTGCGGAAACATTCGATCTCTCACTTGTCGAATATACTCACAGATTTATGGTCCGCTCCAGGGTTAGCGGCTTCTGCTGCATGTAATTGTTACCGAATTGGTTCCCTCCGCGGCGAGGCCAGCCAGTCTGCGAGCGGTTGGGGGGTGGAACCGCCATGCTCATTTTGAAAACACTGGTCGGGTCCGGAGGATATCGCACAAGGTGGTGGCGGCGGCCTACACCAAGCGCTGTTGCCGCCTCAGGCACCCGAGCACAGCACCATTCATAGAAACCAGTAAGATGAAACAACTGCAGGAACAAGAGGCTAGGCCAGACCGGAAGTGAACCCAGGCAGAGTGCGGTGTCGCGCCGATCGCATCATAGACATGGTAGAAAGAATAATACTGCCGGGGAAAGTCGAATCCATCTTGCAACACAGTTATCTTGGAGGAAACCTGACGCGCCCTTCAACATTTTTTTATTCCCCAGTTAAATTATACAGAATATAAACATATATTAAAGTACTAAAAGGACGTATTGTAAAATATGAATGTTTCGAAGCCTTGTTGAGAGTTCCAGTGCCTATACACGGAAATTAATATTTAACCGTTGCACGTATAAAAGGGTCCCGAGTGAACGAAGCTCTACCTTTCCTTGTCTGGCATATTAATTTAATGTAATCTAAAGTTTAAACAACCCAAGTGTTTTTTCACATGGAAAGACGGAACGGAGCCCTTGCCATCCTTCTTTTATGTCCTTAAAATGCAGGACAAGAAAGAAAGACTACGACTTCCTGGCTACCAGACACCAGTTAACATCTTGACTGCTAGGGCTCAGACACGGCACGCCCCCTTCCTAAATCGTCTTTAGTATGGTCAGGGACTACCGACCATCCCCCTCCCCGTCTTGTGCACCACCACAATTATATAGAAATTGGACATGAGAGGAGTTTCTTTGGAAGGCGGGGGTCTCACGACCCCCGGCCGTATTTATTAAAACATGAAAACAAATTAAAACATTTTAAATAAACAATATTTACACAATCATTTATGCAGAAAAACTACTGACATTAGATTACAATCCATGTAGACAGGTATCAAAGGGCTAACCATAACAAATTTCTAATACAGAATATTTCCTAACTGAATCTAATATGTTGGATCATAATCACACATTATTAATTTTTTTTTGCATGTCCTATTTTTGAGCCTAGGGCAAGGTCGCTAACCGGTGTCAGATCCTTATTAGCCAGCTACGCCCTCACGTATGAGTGCGCATGCGCAGAGGGCCCGTTTACCGAGAGGGTACTCCTCCCCCCCCCTCCCGGTTACCCCCGTACGCCTCATGAACTCCATTAACCCAAGGGGGGCCCTTGCACTCTGCGCCGTTTAATGATGTCATAGTGCACGTGCGGGGTGGCTAACGAGCCCAAAGAAAGCGTGACTCCCCCCTCCCCCGCACCCATCCAACCCAGCGGATGTACCGCCCCTGGAGTTCTAGGAGAGACCACTTGTCCCTCCCCCTGGGCGACCCCATTCAAGAATGGCGCCACCCCCAAAGGACCTTAAATTGACTGCTCACCGATCATGACCTTACCGCCACAGGCTAGCATAGTGGCCAGACTATCTGGCCCCCCCTGTCCTCCTTCTCTGAAAGGTCATGCCTACCTAGAACCCCCTTAGCCAAACCAAGATGTTCTCCAGAAATAGTTTCATGCCTGCCCTAGTCAGGTGGACCCCATCTTGTAAGAAGAACTGTTCCCCCCGACACACCCATGTGGTATGTTCTGCAATTGAGGTGACCGAAATAATTTCTCTAGCGCGGGAACAAGAGGACGCCTCCCGCGCTCCCCCGGCCTTTTAACCCCTCCGGGGCAGACCAGTTGCAACTGGTCTGCCCCCTTGGCTCCCCCCCTTTGACCCAGAAGCAATTCTATTGCTTCCGGGTTAACTGGGAGCCAGCACCAATCGGTGGCGGGGCGTGCCCGTTGCGTCATCAAGACGCGGCAATGGCACGCCCCACCCCCGATAGAGGTGGGGGAAAGGAGGGGGCCAGCGCCTAATGTCAGGGACGGCTCATGTTTAAAGCTAGAAATATTTGTTGCCCTAAAAGGTATGCACGTCAAGTTTGAGACCTCTTTTTTCAACATCATTGTGGATTTTTGTGTTATAATTTTTTATTGACATTTTGAGAAAATTGCATCATAAGTACAATAAAGTTAATAATAACTTACAATTTGAATGATATGAATAAATATACGGAATATATGAAAAAGAAAAAATACATATATGATAATTACTATGCACCAATAATTTACACTTCCAACTATAAAGATAAATAGTAAGGTATACAGTTGAATAAATATGTTGTGAAAGACATTAAATATTTAAAAAATGCAAGTAGCATATATAAGAAATATAAAAATCTTAAAGAAGGAATCATATGTTAACTCAATAGATATATCAATTGAGTATATAAATGAAACATTATATATATATATATATAAATATAGGAAATAGTAACATGACAAATCTCAGTCCTTGAGGAGTAATTAATCTACAAAATCTAAAATTATGAAATATATCAAGAAAAGAGTATTGGGGGGAG
This sequence comes from Lissotriton vulgaris, assembly GCF_964263255.1. Lineage (NCBI taxonomy): Eukaryota > Metazoa > Chordata > Amphibia > Caudata > Salamandridae > Lissotriton > Lissotriton vulgaris. The sequence continues at coordinate 164,485,020 of NC_141700.1, forward strand.
GAGCTATGCTAGCAACCAAGATGGCAGCATAAGCTCCCGGCTCCGCCGACATCTGACTCCTGCCAGAAGATCCTGTCATTTATCCTGATTTTGCGCCCTGCCTCCGTGTGTATGAACTGAACTACAGCTTAATGGTGCAATTCCGAGATTTCTACCGGTTTGGTAGACGAAGTTACGTCGTGTGGCAGTTTGCGGCCTAGACCCGCTTGGAAGCCGTGGTCTCGAGTACTGACCCAGCCGGGTTTCAGTTGAACAACATCGGCTGTAGTTGTGTGACAGGATCCGGTCTACAGAAGTAGAAGTATTTTTTGGGCCGAAGTTGATGGCGATTGGCTGAGTTGGTAAACATCAAAGGAGGGGTAACGATGCACGACTGAAGCGGTGGACGGGGGTCCCTGGCCCGGTGGCCCGGTCTGGCCACCACCAGTGTTCGCTGGGTTGGGATCTCCGCCTGCGGTAGCGGAGTCCGGATTGATATTGAACCGAATGATAAGTCCCCCTCTGCCGTCGTCCGTTCCACTTTTATCTGTTCCCCCCAGGGAGACCGGGCTCTCTGGGGACGTGAACATGACCGAAACCGACCAAGGAGTGGTGGAACGGACTGAGAGTGACCCGTCACTGCGAACTGTGCTGGAAGCCATTGGGTCATTTCATGATCGTGTTGAAGCCCGCATTCACAAAATGATCGAGCGTCTGTCTGGAATCGGGCGGAGTGGACCGGACCCTACTCCACTTCAAGAAATGGAACGACTTGAGACCCCCAAGATGGCCAAGTCGTTGGAAGAAGCAGACCCTGTACTGTGGGAGGTGTCGGAGCCTCTGACCGATGTTTTGGTTGATCGAAGCGAGCTCGATGCTGTAAATGGATTGTCTGGCCTACGATCGTTACCGATCAAGGAAGGACTGCTAGGTGCTCCCTTTCCAGAGTCTTTTGATGGGAACTGTTGTTGGCTTGAAACCGCGTCTTTCCCCATATATCGGCACCACTAAGATGGCGGACAAAAAGAAGCTGGGAGTCCAAGACGGCGAGGAGAGTTTTTGGACTTGATGGTGTTCTCAGCATTTTCATCTCTCTGCTACATCTCGATTTGAACTTTGATACATCTTTTCCGTGTTCTAACTATCCTGAAAAGGCGACAGTTTGTCCGGAAGGGGTTCGCACGTCTGATCGGACAGGTCAAGGATGAGACTGAGTGACTGGGTTTAACATCGAGTCTTGCTGGACATGGGGTTTGCTATCATGATGTGCTCGGGAGGTTGGGCGGTGTTTAAAGTTTCCCCTGTTGCGCTACGTACATGCAGCTTTATAGATTTCTTGACCTTAGTCTGGGGATTCTTGGTTCTGGCGGGGAGGTGGGGGGACCGGGGGCTTGTCTGAATATGCCCTCCTCCACTTTCTATTATTAGTAGTTAGTTAGTTGGGGCGACAGGCACACTGCTAGTTGGGGTTAGGCAATAGCCATATGCAGGGGTGCAGGGTGGGGGGATGGATTTTTATTTTGTCTTTGGCTTTTGTTGTATGGTTTATTTTTCTTCACTCTCTCTTCACTTCCTTTATAAATATAGGTGGAAACATCCTGACTTCGATTGTCTTCTAATATCTGGTGATCATGCTTCTGTTATTATTCTGATTTTTTGGGTGGACAGGCTCTGAGGACTGGCGCTTAACGTGGATTATATATTGTACTGTTGCACATCCTACTTCTCAAACGTTAGCGTACGCGTCCCGACTATTGTTACATTGCTCGTATATATATCCTGTTACTATGCCTGTTCACCTTATTATTGTATCAGTATGTATGGCACCCGATATGTCAATTCAATTCAAAAGTGCTTTATTCGAGTAATTACTCATAAAAGCAAGACATACAGACATATTAAAAAACGATTAAATATACAAGTAGTCAGAAATTACAAAGCACTTACAAATCCATAAAAACAATTATACAAAGATAAACCACAATGTTAATAAGCAAGTAAGAAGGTGTAAAATATGTCTATTTCTTTCTTCGTTTTGAAAATAATAAAAAGATTTACAAAAAAAATTGTAAAGAGTATTGAATAGAATATAGAAAAATAGTTGATATAAGAACAAAGTGTATCAATAGAAGTTATGTGAAGAGAAATGAGAAACGAGATGTCAATAAGATATAGTATGAATACAAGAATAGAAGAAAATTAGAAAAGATAGAATAATAAGATAATAGAATAATAAAATAATAATATAACAAAACTACAAGTTAATACAATAATAGGAAAGCATGAAAACCACAGGAGAATGTAGGGAGGGAAAAGAGCAAGAGAGAAAAAAATATATATATAAATAAAAAAGGGGGGGTTATATTGTCACATATCAGATCAAGGGGTATTAGTATCCACTCCTGAAATGTTATCATCAATATCAATGCCACTATTCAGGTTCTGGAAAGGTGACCAAACACGAAGAAATATGTCAGTTTGATCTTGAAGATTATAGATTATTCTCTCATGTGATGCTGTTTGGAACATAGTTGTCAACCATTCTTCTTGCAAAGGAGGAGATGGAGATTTCCAATGGCGTAAAATACATATTTTTGCAGTGGCCATTGCTGTGTGAAAAAGACGACATTGGGGTTTGGTGAGTTTTGGAGATAAATGAAGGTCATGAAGAATAATAACAGCAGGAGTGAAAGGAAGGTGTAAAGGCATAGTAGAAGATAATATTTTTCCAACATATGCCCAGAAGGGTTGGATCAACGGACAGTCACATATAATGTGTGCTGAGTCACAGTTAGTGTTATCACATCTCCAGCAATTAGCATGGGAAATTAAACCAGCTTTCTTTAATCTTGCAGGAGACCAATGCCAATCATGATAATCTTAAATAGGTAAAATTTAAGTCGAGCCTCACAGGTTCCTTTTTCTAGATTCTCCGTTATTGTCTCCCAGGCATCAGTGGTGTAAGAAATTGAAAGTCGGGACTGCCATTTAAATTGTAGTGTCTGTGTTAGAGGTTGAGAAAAAAGATGTGATGTAAAAACTCTGTATAAACCAGATATCACTCCTTTATGTTTACCCCAAGTATTTAGGTATGATACTATCTGTGAATTTAACAGCACCGGAGAGTGTGAACCTAATTGTTTTTCCAAACATAGCTTAAGCTGGTTATATTGTAGGGCTTGATGCGATGGAAGACCGAATTCCTTTTGTATTTGTGTGATGGTTTGAAGTCACCATTATAAAACATTTGATCTAATGTTTGAATACCTGCTGCTTCCCATAATGGCCAGGATAATACCTTCTTATTAATACGAACACCGGAATTATTCCATATGGGTGCCTTTTCATGAACATGGGAGTTTAAAGCTAATAAACGGTGTGCTCTTTTCCACGATTTGTGCTATACAGAGAGTGGTCCCTGACCAATTGTGAGTTAATTCAAAATGATAAGAAAAATATTCATTAACAGTTCTCTTGGTAGAACACTATTGTTTATTCAAATAGTGTTGATACGTTAAACACTGTATTTTTTCATTTTTAGTTATAAATACAAACATATAATATACATTTTAACAGTGCCCACTGTACAGGGAAGGGGTGAGGGAGTGTTGTGCTCAGGAGTGGTGTGGGTAAGTGAAGTGACAATTCAATTGTACATCACTTTAAACAATTGATGATGGCTTCCCGAGGGAGCCTTGCCAGAATTAATCTTCAATTAAGTATAGCGTTCAGTATAACATAATAAATAACAGGTGTACAAAATCGCACACTGATTATGTGCAACAGTTGATAGTCGACGTTTCGACCCATCGTGGTAGGGATGATATCCCTTACTCGGCGGGTCTCTCTCAGGACAGTGAAAGGGGAGGTGTGGGCAGTTCCTATAGGGGAAAGGACATTTAAAAACGGTTACTCAGTTCTCACTGAATGAGATTATTTACACAGGGGAACATATACAAGCGTCATACCTTGTTAGAACCTATACTCGATCCAAGGCGGACCAGGGTCAAGGTGCCAGGCTAGTTTCTGTCTAAGGGTGTTCCTACAGTTGGAGTTAAATAGTTTACTGGGGGTGGCCATGTGTCTCCAGAATGTCAGGTGATTGGAGGACATTAGAGGGATTATATAGTTTTAGTCTCAACACCATTACTTCATAAACAGTACATCACTAAGAGCCTTACCAGAAAGGTTAATTATTAGTACGTATTGGGAAATAATGTCAGATGTGGGGCGTTCAATCCGCCTGATCTGTATTTACACTAAACATGCCAAACAATCTCAGAGGGGTGCATTGTTACCTTGTGCATAGATTCCAATACGACTCTTCAGTTGGACATATGTATTTCATGTGTGCACACGATCCTAGGAAAATGGATAGCCAGTTGTATTAAATATCACAGTGGTATGTGGTGCAACACTCGAAAACGCCAATGGGTCAAAAATACCTTGTCATGCCACATCAATGCCTTCAAAGCGATCGTGATCATTTCATGGTGTCTCGCATTAGGGACGATTTTGATGCATATACCAACGTATTTCTAAGGGGGTGGATAACGGAAGATTTAGTAGTCTAAAGGCATGTGGGTGCGCTCAAAGGAGGAACACATTACACACTCGCGTTTTACCTGGGTACTGCTTATGCGTGTCCTAAAATAAGTGATCAGATTTTCATTGTTGTTCCGTTTAGCGCCAACTCATACCTGTGTAATTATGACGAACCAGTCAAGGCACGGGTCCTACTAGATTGTCGACACGTTCGCTGAAACAATCAAAAAATATATCTATCAGGCTCGCTGAAACAATCAAAAAATATATATCTATCAGGCTCAATACATCAGGTGGCTCAATCGGCTGGGTAGTGAAGATAAGTGACGGCGAGTCCTCTTACCTACGTGGACGAGTCTGGCATCCTCGTCCCCGGCATCCTACACATCTGCCGCGAAAGTCGGAGGTGTGTGTGGCGTTCGCGTTACTGGCAGCCTAAAATCACTTCCGCATCACGTGATCGAATTGAAAATGAAGATAAAGAAAGGCCTCCGAAGATAAACGCGGTTGCCAGCCTCTATAGTTGAATGTGGTTGCTAGGACGTGTGGCGTTAGGGTAACTGTGGACCCGAAAATTATTAAAACAATTACCAGTAATCAAACTAAGATTACGATCTTGTTCTAAGGAAAAAGTACTTATGAAAATGATCCAGTGGGGTCCGGAAATACCCTTAGTTATCTAAATGTATTTACACGTGATTCTGGCTTATATACATAGTATGCTAACCATAATTATTACGAAACTGACCTTAGTGATCTAAATAAGCGTAACTCTGGATAGTATAAGTGGTCCTAAAGGGGGGCTTTTATTCAGGATGAGGGGCCACATAGTATTACCCATCTATTCCCTTCGATATTTATATATGTGCACCCCATTCAAGGTTATGAATGGTGATAGACAGATAGTACGTTACATCTCGGCCTACATATGAACTGCTGGTATTGGTATTTACTTAATCCACACTGTGCAACGTTATGGAAGGAGGTAGATAGATGATTCCCTGCATTTTATCTTAAGATTGGACTAGATATCACTAGTATTGGTCATAACTCAATCAAAACTATTCCCCTTATATCCATAGTAATACAAAGACATTAATATCATGTGGTAACTATGTATATACAATACAAATTACTTACATGCCAAAGATATCGTTATGTCTTATGCAGGACCACATAATTACCAACACAGGGTATTAGAATGGTCTAAAATACCATATTTAGTATATCAAAGACTTCTGTATACATTACTTTCATGTCGAGTGCATCGTCGTATTTTATGCGGGACCACTTAATTGCCAACACAGGGTATTAAAAGTGGTCTGGAATACCATGTACATCGTATTTGTACACTCTTACTACAATCAAGACATTGACATAGTTGGACAATATGTTATACCTCATACTAATCTGGAGGATGATCTTATAAGTGTGCCACCTCTTATACCCAACTACGTGACTACTTAGCAGTGTATTTGTAGTGGTGCACATAGAGGTTGGAGGTATTACTTAATTTATATGCAGAATGAAGGTATGTATGGTGGAGTTACATGGTTAGGCCTCCCAGTACGCACCCTGTGTATTAAATGTTTGCCATCTGCACGAAGCTGCTGTCTACTTCATTCAGTCCTTCATTGATAGAGTTGAAATGTGTTATCCATTTCATTTCTTGCAAGTTCAGTAGGGAGCAAATATTGCCCCCTCTTGGTCCAAGTTTGACTTTTTCTAGGACCGTCCATTTTAGATCTTCAGGTGTATGTGCGAATGACTTGAAATGCTCAACCAGGGGGGCTCCCACTGTTTCACATCGGATTCGACTGCAGTGCTGGAGAATTCTTGTTTTGACTTTTTGTTGGGGTTGCCCTACGTATATCATCTGGCAGGGACACAGAATGCAGTAAATTACATCAGTCGTGTTGCAGTTTGTATAATGCTTGAGGGCAATTTTATGGTGTTTATATACAAACTCTTTGATTTGTAAAGTATAATCACAGGCTTTATAACTGCCACATCGGTGATATCCCACAATTGGTTGTAGGTTCCACATAGATGTGAGGGACGGTGGTGTCTGTGTCTCTGGAAAAGAACATACCACATGCTCCCGGATATTCTTCGCCTTTTTGAACGAATGCATGGGGGGATCTTTTATACCCACATCTTCACTTATCAGGTTCCAATATTTATTAACAACTTTTTTTATCTCGTTGCTTTTTGTTGAGAAAGTCGTTACGCAGATTAGGCGGTTCAGTTCAGATTCATCTCGTGTACTGCCTTGTAGGAGAGATTCCCGGGGACAGAACCAAGCACGTTTTCTCGCTCGTTTGACCAAACGCTTCGGATAGCCTCGGTCAATCAAGCGTTGGATTAGTTCTTCAGACTCGGCCATGTAGTTCTCTTTCATTGAACAGTTGCGTCTTATGCACAAAAATTGACCAAAAGGCAAATTATTCCGTATCGCCCTTGGATGGTGACTTGAATATTGTAGAAGGGAATTTCTTTCGTCTGGTTTCCAGCAGAGCGTTGTGCAAAGCTTGTCATTTTGTGCATAGATGGTCAAATCCAGGAAATTGATGGTGGAGGAACTGGATTCCATAGTGAATTGGATATCTGGTGACCTAGCATTAAGCCATGCATGGAAACCTGTAAGTTCCGACTGATCTCCTCCCCATACCATGATGATGTCATCTATGTAACGCATCCACGTTTTTATCATAGATCTAAAAGGATTCCCATTATTCAGTACAAAGTGTCGTTCGTATGTGGCCATGAAGATGATCGCCAGATCTGGGGCAAAGGCAGCCCCCATGGCGACTCCTTTAGTCTGAATGTAAAAATCATTTTGGAAAATGAAGAAATTCCGCATCATAGCGATCTTTAACAGTAGGATGATACATTTCGTGGGTACATAGGCAGGTGCTGGTCTTTGGTCAAGTGCCAACGTGATCACTTCAATAGCTTCTTCTTGGGGAATGCTTGTATAAAGTGAAACAATGTCACTAGTTACCAATAGTTGACTGGTTGGATCAAACGGTAAACCATCTATAATGGTAATGGTATGTGTGGTATCTCGTAGGTATGTTTCAGTAGCTTCCGCGATTGGTTTTAAAAAGAAATCAATGTATCGACACATTGGTTCGAGTATGGATCCACATCCGGAAATGATGGGGCGTCCAGGGGGACTGGACATGTCTTTATGTATTTTGGGTAATGTGTAAATGGTGGGAGTCCGGGGAATCTTTTGGTTCAAATAATGGAATTCTTGCTCCGGAAGCAAATTCATTCACTATGTCCTGTGGTATTGTAAGAATTGGACCATGAGACGATTTAATAGCTGGGATAGCCATGGCTGCTTCTCTTTGCCTTAGATGTGCCGCTAATAATCTACCTGCCTATTCACCTTGATCATAATGTCTTGTTTTCATTTTTTGAAGGGCAAACTCCGCCTTAGATGTGAAAAACCCATTTAGCGCCATTCGAGCTTGCTCTAGAAATTTATGTTTTTGCATTGTTGGTGCTATGGTATATTGACGGGTATAAGACTGAATGTTCTGTTATAATTCTTGTTGACGTGCAGCATTTTCTTTGTTGGCCAATGCTGCCTCGCGCATCAATTGACCTCTGATAGTAGATTTAGCCAAAGCCCATAAAACTTTACTTGAAGTTACCAAACTCTGATTCATAAAAATATAGTCTTCGAAAAATGTTTGTAATTGATGTTTACCCTCTGGAGACTTGTGTTGCTGTATGTTCATGCGCCAGGGTTTACGCCCTGGTCTGAGTATGCCTACTTCAATGGCTAAGAGAACCGGGGAATGGTCAGATAATGCTGCTTCCAAAATACAAGATTCTTGAATGGATTGAACTAATCTTTGTGATACTAAAAAATAATCCAAACGAGAGAGGGTACCATGTGTTGGAGATGAAAATGTGTACTCAGTATCGGACGGATGTGAAAGACGCTAGTGATCAAGTAATCCATTATCAGCCAAGATGTCGTCCATTAGTGCCCTGTCAGCATTATTACTTTTATCTAAGGGTCCTGTTCTATCTAAAATTGGTTCCCTTACAATGTTCCAGTCGCCACCTATGAGATATTGTGATGCACCTATCTCAACTAACAAATGGTTTAGATGAAGAAAAAATGATTTTTTTGATCCAGTTGGAGCATAAACAGAGCCAACACAAATGTAGGTATCTCCAAGACGTAGCTTGGCAAATACATAATGACCTTCAGGATCTCTCCATGTTTTTTTGATATTGTAACTTGGAGAGATTTACGGATTAGAATTGCTATTCCACATTTGCATGTGGGGCCTACGGTTGTATGTTCATCTCTTTGTATACTACTGTGAAATACTTTGCCTACCCAATCTCTACAGAGTTTCTCTGATTCCAATGTATCCAAATGTATCTCTTGAAGTAATGCCACATCTGCCCTTTTGGATTGAAGATATGACTATACTTTCTTTCTTTTGATGTAGTGAGTAAGTCCATGCACATTCCATGTAATTACAGAAAGAGGGTGTGTGTTGGACATATTTACGAGATGCCAATGAGTTTAAGTAATAATTGTGGATTCTAAAGGCACTCTGGGTATGTACATTCCCTCGGAGGGAAATGAAAAGAAAAAAATGTAGCTTAATTTTGATTTTTTAGTTGGAAAAATGAGAACAAGCATTAACAATGCAATAGGTCTAGTCTTTAGTTAAGCTCAAGCAATTCTGTATATAAATTGGTTGCTTTTAGCTTTGCTTTTATTAGTGTTTTTTTAACTTTTATGTACATACCATGTATTTGTATGAAATGTATGCATGCATTACTATTGGTATTTATATAGATATGCAGATGTTTATATATGTATGTGTATATATACATATATATATGTATTTATACACATACATATATATATATATATGCATATTATGTACATGAACGTTTTAAAAACACTAATAAAAGTAAAGCTAAAAAGCCACCTGATTGCAAACAGAATTGCCTTAAGTGTAACAAAGATGAGACCTATTGCATTTTTAATGTTTTTTTCACTAGTGCCTTTAGGCAAAGAGTATAGGGTTGGAGTAAGGTAACACTGTTTTTTCAGTTTGAGTAGTAGAGAGTGAGTAGTATTGAGTAGTAGAGAGTGAGTAGAGAGTACTAGAGAGTGAGTAGAGAGTAGTAGAGAGTGAGTAGAGTGAGTAGTAGAGTAGTAGTATGAGTAGTAGAGAGTGACCAGTAGAGTAGTTGAAATTATTAGTAGTGAGTAGTAGATAGTGAGTAGCAGACTAATAGAGAGTAGAGTAGTAGAGTAGTAGGCATTATTAGTGAGTTAGTAGTAGTAGAGTAGTCTAGAGTGAGTAGAAGATAGCTGAGTAGTAGAGAGTGAGTATTATAGAGTGAGTAGTAGAGAGTAGTAAATAGTACTAGAGATTAGTAGAGGGTAGTAGTGAGTAGTAGGTAGTAGAGTGAGTAGTAAATAGTAGATTGAGTAGTATATTGAGTAGTAGAGTGAGTAGTAGAGAATGAGTAGTAGAGAGTGAGTAGAGAATAGACAGTAGTAGTCAGTGAGTTCTAGAGAGCACTAGAGTGTAGTAGAGTACTAGAAAGTGAGTAGTAGATAGTATAGAGAGTAGTAGAGTGAGTTGTAGGTAGTAGAGTGAGTAGTAGGTAGTAGAGAGTGAGTAGTAGAGTGAGTATTAGATAGAGATTAGAGTGAGTAGTAGTCAGTAGTAGAGAGTGAGTAGCAGAGAGTAGTAGAGAGCAGTAGTGAGAAGCAAAGAGTGAGTAGAGAGTACAAGAGAGTAGTAGAGAGTGAGTAGTATAGAGTGATTAGTAGAGAGTAATATAGAGTGAGTAGTAGAGAGAGAGTTGTAGATAGAGAGTGAGTAGTAGATAGTGAGTAGAGAGTAGTAGATTGAGAAGTAGAGAGTGAGTAGTAGAGAATAGTAGAGAGTGAGTAGAGTTTTAGAGAGTAGTAGAGCGAGTAGTAGAGTGAGCAGTAGAGAAGTAGAGAGTGAGTAGCAGATAGTGATTAGTAGAGTGTGATTAGAGTAGAGTAGTAGAAAGTGAGTAGTAGGGTACTAGAGAGTAGTATAGTGATTAGAGTGAGTAGTAGAGAATAGTAGAGAGTGAGTAGTATAGTGAGTAGTAGAGTAGTAGAGTGATTAGTAGAGAGTTGTAGAGTTAGTAGATAGTGAGTATTAGAGCGAGTAGAGTAGAGTAGTAGAGAGTAGTAGAGAGTGTGTAGTAAATAGTGAGTAGTGGAGTGTAATAGAGTAGAGAGCAGTAGATTATTAGAGTGTGAGTAGTAGAGTGAGCAGTGACAGTAGTAGAGAATGAGATGTAAAGAGTGAATAGAGTGGAGAGTAGTAGAGTGAGTAGTAAACAGTGAGTATTATAGGAGTAGAGTATTAAAGTGAGTAGTAGAGTAATGGAGTGAGTAATAGAAAGTGAGTAGCAGTGAGTAGTAGAGAGAGTTGTAGAGAGTACTAGAGTGAGTAGTAGTGAGTAGTGCAGTAGAGTGAGTAGTAGAGAGTTGTAGAGTGAGTAGTAGAGAATAGTAGTAGAGTGAGTAGTAGAAGGAGTATAGTAGTAGAGAGTAGTAGATTGAGTAGTGAGAGTAGTTGAGAGTGAGTAGTAAAGAGTGAGTATTGGAGTGTAATAGAGAGTAAAAGAGTACTAAAGTCTGAGTAGTGTGAGTAGTTGAGTGAGTTGTATAGTGAGTAGTAGAGAGTGAGTAGTAGAGAGAGTAGTTGAGTAGTAGATAGTAGAGTGAGTAGTACATATGAGCAAGTATGTTTATACATATTGATAAATATGTATTTTTATATCTATATAAATAAAAATGTAAATGTTCGTTAGTTCAAAATCGTAAATTTCCAAAAGTTCTTCACCGATTGCTTTGAAATTTTGACACAACGTTGGATTTGAATACGCACGTGTTTTTATATACACTACGTTGGATTCCAATACGCGCATGTTTTTAATCGAAAGCCCGAACAGACACATAAAAATGTCAATGTTCGTTTGTTGACAATCTAAAAATCTCCGAAATTTGTTCACCGATTGCTTTGAAATTTTGACACAACGTTGGATTCGATTAAGCTCGTGTTTATATATACACATCGTTGGATTCGAAAACGCGTGTGTTCAAAACACGCATGTTTTCTGAACAGACCCTATCGATTTGGTTGATGCGCAACAACTACAAGGGACGCATAGAGACAATAGTCCACATATATTAGGATGGACAGTTGGTGTCAGGATGGCAGACCGGGAAGTGGGTGGAGGGAGGGGGAGGAGTTGGTTCACTTTGCAACATTAAGAAAGGACGCATAGAGATGCTGTGCAACAACTGCAAGGGACGCATAGAGACAATAGTCTATATATATTTGGATGGACAGTTGGTGTCAGGATGGCAGACCGGGAAGTGGGTGGACGGAGGGGGGAGGAATTGGTTCACTATGCAACATTAAGAAAGGACGCATAGAGATGATGCGCAGCAACTACAAGGGACGCATAGAGACAATAGTCTACATATATTAGGATGGACAGTTGGTGTCATGATGGCAGACCGGGAAGTGGGTGGAGGGGGGTGGAGTTGGTTCACTTTGCAACATTAAGAAAGGACACATAGAGACAATAGTCTACATATATTAAGGTGGACAGTTGGTGTCAGGATGGCAGATCGGGAAGTGGGTGGAGGGAGGGGGGAGGAGTTAGTTCACTTTGCAACATTAGCGCGTGTTTATATATACACAACGTTGGATTAGAATACGCGCGTGTACAATATGCGCATGTTTTTAATCCAAAAGCCGAACAGATCCTATCGATTTGCTTGCTGTTCAACAACTACAAGGGACGCATAGAGACAATAGTCACAAAAACATATTGTATACCCACAGGCATTGTGAAATTAAACATATTAGTCTTTTCTTTCTCTTCCAGTTAACCAGACTGAGCCACAGCAACGGGTGGCCGGGTACAGCATATATATATATATATATATATATATATATATATATATATATATATATATATATATATATATATATATATATATGATTCCCAAACGCCCTAGAGATTTCCAGGACACACTCGTGCTCCGCCTGCCATCCGGCCTCATGGGACACTCTTCTCCAACAATTCACCGGTGTGTTGTGATGCTTGCTTGGCCTGACGCGTTTCGGGGCCAGTTACCCCTTAATCATAGGTGACTCTGCATGTAAAATCAGACGCTTCACTTTATTGGTGTTTTCAAAGCATGCCTTTCATTGGTTGTCTGTTCATGTTTGTTCGTGTTGCATGCTGGGAATTGTATTTTTCATTTGAGTCTGTACGTTCCATGCTTGTTGAGAGATGAATTGAAGCGGTTTATCAAATTCCTAAGTGGAAACCAGTGATTCTTGGAGACATCGTTAGGTCCGGCTTCGCACGCTGAAAAGGGTCGGCAAAGTTCCAACCCACAGCCTCTCCTGTCAGTTTCCCATTCAAGGTGACTGAAGACGGTGCATCCTGTCGCGGTAAGGACCCCGCGCTGCACCAAGCATGGAACGTACAGACTCAAATGAAAAATACAATTCCCAGCATGCAACACGAACAAACATGAACAGGCAACCAATGAAAGGCATGCTTTGAAAACACCAATAAAGTGAAGCGTCTGATTTTACATGCAGAGTCGCCTATGATTAAGGGGTAACTGGCCCCGAAACGCGTCAGGCCAAGCAACACACCGGTGAATTGTTGGAGTAGAGTGTCCCATGAGGCCGGATGGCAGGCGGAGCACGAGTGTGTCCTGGAAAGCTCTAGGGCGTTTGGGAATCATTAAGCAGCGCGGGGTCCTTACCGCGACAGGATGCACCGTCTTCAGTCACCTTGAATGGGAAACTGACAGGAGAGGCTGTGGTTTGGAACTTTGCCGACCCTTTTCAGCGTGCGAAGCCGGACCTAACGATGTCTCCAAGAATCACTGGTTTCCACTTAGGAATTTGATAAACCGCTTCAATTCATCTCTCAACAAGCATGGAACGTACAGACTCAAATGAAAAATACAATTCCCAGCATGCAACACGAACAAACATGAACAGGCAACCAATGAAAGGCATGCTTTGAAAACACCAATAAAGTGAAGCGTCTGATTTTACATGCAGAGTCGCCTATGATTAAGGGGTAACTGGCCCCGAAACGCGTCAGGCCAAGCAAGCATCACAACACACCGGTGAATTGTTGGAGAAGAGTGTCCCATGAGGCCGGATGGCAGGCGGAGCACGAGTGTGTCCTGGAAAGCTCTAGGGCGTTTGGGAATCAAATATATATATATATATATATATATATATATATATATATATATATATATATATATGTATATATATACACTACTATTATAAAGAGAGAACTTGCACCTTTTGGCCAGGTAAACTCGGGAACCACAGCGCCAATCTACCTACCCGATACATCTATGAAAATGTCAGGGTGTGTAGATGGACATAGGCTATATAAATAAAAGTAAATAAAAAAAATTACATTTGTAAACAAAGTAGTCCCCTGAAAGTAGCGCCGGCCGGGACCTAGCGCTGTCCGCGACGTGCGTGATGACGACAAGGAGGAGGGAGGTGCAGTGACGAGCGGCTGTGCAGTGAGGAGCGGCGGCACAGGTAAAGAAAGGGAAAGTGAGACTGTGATGTAGGGGGAGGAAAGAAGGAGGCAGCAGTAAATGAAAATGTCGGGGCGGGAGGGAGGCGCGAGCGAGTCTGGGCGGGAGGGGGGTGCGAGTGAGTCAGGCGGGAGGGAGTCGGTGCGGGGAGGGGTCGGGGCGGGAGCGGGTGTACTGCCCCCAGCCCCTTTCTGCCCCAGGCAACGCTGGGGCGGGCTGCTAGTATATATATACACTACTATTATAAAGAGAGAACAGAAACCTTTTGGCAAGGTAAACTCGGGAACCACAGCGCCAATCCACACACCCAATACATTGTTGGAATCCTCAGGGTGTGTAGATGGACATAGGCGATATAAAATAAAAATAAAACGTAAATTATAAAATTTAAATTTAAAAACAAAGTAGTCCCCTAAAACTAGCGCCGGCCGCGATGTAGCGCTGACCGCGACCTAGACGTGCGTGATGACGACAGGCGGGGAGGAACGGTGACGAGTGGCGGTGAAGGAGCGGTGACGAGCGGCGAGGAGTGGCGGTGAAGTCCGGAGCGCAGGGAGGAGCGGCGGCTCAGGTAAGTCAAAGGCGAGGCGGGAGGCGGGCGTGAGGCGGTCTGGCCAATTTCGGGGCGTGCGGGGGCCTGGCGGGAGTGCACAGAAGCCTAAAAGAGGAGTGGCGGTGAAGTCCGGAGCGCGGGGAGGAGCGGCGGCTCAGGTAAGGCAAAGGCGAGGCGGTCTGGGCAATGTCGGGTTGGGAGGGGGCCCGGGCGGGAGTGCACAGAGGCCTAAAATCCTGCCCCCAGCCCCCTTCTGCCCCGGGCAACGCCGGGGCGGGCTGCTAGTATGTATATATATATATATATATATATATATATATATATATATATATATATATATATATATATATATATACTTATAAATATGTTTTTAGAGTGATGCATATGTATGCATGTGCGTATTGACATTTGCATACATATGCAACTTATATTTATTGCATATTAATAACCAGTAAGCAAATGTGTTTGACTTTTTTTTATTAAGTTCACAGGTATAAAAACATTTTTGTACATTTTCTTTGTTTTGTGCACTTTTATGATGCTTGCTTAAGGTACAAGTTAAGAATCTTCAATTATTTCTATTATGCAGCCATTGGAAAAAATGACATTTAATGTTTTTGGCAAGTATGGCATCAGAGCATCTCCAAAATCGTAAATGCCTGCTCCTATATTTAAAGAGTCCATTAGAATGGTATTGCATACGTCCATTGATTTAAAATGTTCTGTGTCTTGTACTTGTACTGTTATAGTACTTTTTTTCTTGGGATGTGTTTTCAAGTCCATAGATTGTTATTGTCAGCTTCTCCTGAGGTGGTTCTATTACCTGTGAAGTAAAAAAAAAAGTGTTAATAATGTAGATCCAGTAGGCATTTTTAGTATTGACTGTGGCTCATTTGTGGTTTGATATGATTTTATGGCGGTACATGGGTTTTGTTTTACTTTTCATGTTCAGCAGTAAACAGAGGATTACTGTAGGAGCATATGGAGTGAAAACTTATTCACTTCTGTGGCTATTTTTTGTATTTTCTGTTGGCTTTACAACTGTAGGTTATGGTAAGCTTCTGGAAAGGCATGTTAAAAGTTATCTTTTAGTGCATTTACACTTTGCATTTAATGGGCTTTTTGGGAATGTTCCAGTTTGAGAAAGACAGAGGTGATAGAGAGACACTGATAGAGACAGATAGAGACATTTAAAGGTAGAGGCTTATTTAAGGAGAGAGAGGCAGACTGGGAGATAGGGGCAGAGATAGACAAATAGTGTTAAAAACAGATAGAGGAACAGAGAGAGAGATTGACTGAGTTAGAGATATGGAGAGGGAAAGTTATATTGGGGTAGATAGTAAGAGATGGAGGGAGGGAGACAGAGAGTGCGAGATAGAGTGGGAGGTAGACTGAGAGGGAGAGAGAGAGAGTGAGATAGAGGGAGGGAGGCAGTGGAGGGAGATAGAGGGAGAGAGAGAGAGAGAGTGAAAGATATGGAGAGGGAAAGGTAGACTGGGGGAGATAGGGATAGTGATAGAATGGGAGAGGCAGGGAGATGTAGGGTGGGAGGGAGACAGAGAGGGAGAGATAGAGAAGAAAGGAAATGAGATATAGAGAGTGAGAGACAGAGGGAGGGAGAGATTGAGAGAGAGGGAGAGAGGTAGAAGGAGGCAGGTATATGGAGGTAGGCATGTAGTTAGAGGCAGGGAGTTAGTAGTAGGCAGAGGGAGGGATCTAGAGGGAGATATGCAGAGGGAGAGAGAGAGGGGGCAGCAAGATTGGGAAGTGTGAGAGATAGAGGGAGACAGAGGGAGAGATAGAGGGAGACAGAGGGAGAGATAGAGGGAGACAGAGGGAGAGATGGAGGGAGACTGAAGGATAAAGAGATGTGTGTTTGCTGTTTTTGTTGGCTTACTTGTGAATGAAAAATAATGTGTTAATAATGTAGATACTGTAGGTACTTATAGTATGGTGTGTGGGCCGCTTTTCACTATATGTAGTGAAAACATATCTACTACTTATACTTTTGTGGATATTTCTTGTGTTTACTGTTGGGCTTTGCGAGTGCAGGGCATGGTAAGCTTCTGGAAAATCTTTAGCGCAGTTACAGTTTGCTTGTAATGGGCCCTTTGGGAAGTTTTTTTGTGTGAGTAAGAGAAAGGTGACAAACACAGATAGGGCTAGAAATAAATAGAGACATTTAAAGACAGAGGCAGGTAGAAGTAGAGAGAGGTAGACTGAAAGATAGGTGCAGAGATAGACAGCGATAAAGACAGAGAGAGGAACAGAGAGATATGGAGAGGGAAAGGTTTTGGTGGGAGTGAGGAAGAGATAGAGAAAGGCAGAAATAGGTAGTTGTTGGGAGGGAGGCAGAGAGAGAGAGACAGAAGTAGCTAAAGAGAGAGAGAGAGAGAGAGATAGAGGTATGGAGACTGAGAGGAAGAGAGACAAACAGAGTGAGATAGAGGGAGAGAGGCAGAGGGAGTGAGTTAGGCAGAGGGAGTGAGGTAGAGGAGGGAGATTGAGGAAAACAGGCAGAGGTGTTATTTACTATTGTTACTGTGCTACAGTATTGTGTGCTTTGTGATTATATCAGTGTAGAGATACTGTGTCGTACTAGAGAGTGTTATATTAATAAATACATCTTTTTTTATAACTACTGTGTATTTCTCCTTTCATTTAACCAATACTTTATGGTTGCATTCTGGTAAAACCGGCTGCTTAACATTCCTTCAAGACTAAGCCTGAAGGCTGCTCTCCACAGCTACCACTTGGATAGCTTTCTAAGGTTATCTTTGACCTCTTAAAGGTTGTTTGGGCTGGTGCAAGATGCCCACTTTAGTTAGAGGACAGCATATACCAGGCCAACTTCTCACAAGTACTCAGCCACTGCAAAAACATAGCTCCAAAGATCTGCTAAAGCTGGGCAGGTACATACATGAAACCAATCTCCTATGTCATGCCCACATTTAAAACAAGCCTCGGATATTGAAGGAAACATTCTGTGTAGACGAGATGGTGTATAATAGAGGAGCCATTTTGAAAAGAAAGCATTCTTTTAAAGTTGGCCCCTCTAATGGCTTTATGGACCCATTAATTATAAAAAATTTCCAGGTATATAAATCGATTTTACACCCAGTGGAAGCCTACATTTTATTCTAAGCTATTGGTACCATTTTGACATTGAGTTATTGCTGCAATATGCAATACCAGTTGGCCACTCCTATTATGCCACTGATATAGTATGCCTGGCTAATCGTGGAGCCTAATGCATCCCTTGGAAGTCGGATCTTTTTCATAAAAGGATAAAATTGATGAGGGGAAAAAAATGTAGAAGGGATTGTCAGATTGCTCAGTTTTAACTGACCCCAGGGTTTCATGATTCCAGCAGCCATGAAAACCTTGAATCTGTGCAACCCCACCTTTTCCCAGTCTTTAATACTCACCTTCTGTAGCTGGAAGCCCAATAGACCGCAGTCTCTTATCAGCATAGAATTGAGAAAAGTGAAACTCTTCCTTCATTTGGATGTGCCTGAAAAGCACAATATGCTGGAGTTTTTACCTGCTGCGTTTCAGGAGTTTGGAAATTTTAAGAAAGGAGGAAAAACAAATATTTTCTAGGAACATTTGTTCAAGCTAAAAGTTGTTGCAGAGATTCTGGGGTGCTACTGCTCGAACTTTCCAATCTAGGAACGGAGCCTGTAGTATTTTTTTATTTTTTATTATCAAATCCAAGTAGTACAGAAATCATTCAAAATAGAAGAAAAAAAAGAAGAAAAAAAAAGAAACAGAAAAGAAATAAAATTCATGCAATAACAAATAAGGTACATATTTATACGATACAATAGCGGATATAAAAGGATATCAGGAGTTCATAGCTCACACTGAATAAGCAATCTACATCTAATATAAATCTTTTATACCTAGCACAAATAATTATACATAAATACCTAGGTAAAGATTTAAATAAAAGGGTACATCCAATGATGGTGTGAGAGACCTATTTGCTGTATTCCAAGTTGTTATAGGTGACCAAATTGCCGCGCCTACTATCCTGTCTTCCCCTTGTGGCATACATAGCACTTTCTTGATTGATACCCCCAGAAAGCGAGCCAGCCACATTTGGAAGGTCGGTGGGTCTGAATCTTTCCATCGGGCTGCTAGTATTATTCTATATATTATTTTTTATCGTATTAATTAATGGCTCATAGTTAAGTTTGGGGATAGCTTTAACATCTGGGCTTATACATACACCTAAGCTTTTTCCATTTTTCTGGGATCGGCAAATTAGATATTGTTGGTACAGAGTAGGACTGTTTTACCCTTATTGAGGGAATATCCAGAATAATACCCATAAGTTTGTGTGACAGCCTCTATTTCAGATATAGCGTCAGCCGGATTAGGTGTTAAAACGGCAATGTCATTGGCATATGCCAATACTTTGGTTTCATATTGGCCAGTTACCAAAGGTTTAATTGTTTGTTTTCGAGGAATTTTAGAATCAGGGGGTTTATGTAGAGTGCGAATAATATCGGGGAGCAGGGGCACCCTTGTCTTGTGCCCCTTGAGATTTGGATTGTGCTTAATTCAGAACCCATTATCTGCAATTTAGCTTTAGGGTCTTGATACATCGCCATTATAGATTTTATGAAATTAGGGCCAAAATTATTATAGGTCAGTATTGCCCAAAGGAAATCCCACGACACGCGGTCGAAGGCCTTCTCGCCACCCAGGAGGATCATCGACATCCGGCCCCCAGTCCCGGTCATGATGTCAAATAGGGAGATGGCCCTTTTAGTATGATCGGTCGTACCTTTTCCGGGAATGAATCCATGCTGCCACGGGGAGACCAGATGTTCGACAACACTCTTGAGCCGATTAGCCATAATTTTAGCGTATAATTTTGAGTCAGAGTTGATTAAGGAAATTGGACGGTATGATGACAACTGGTCTGGGGTTTTTCCTTTTTTTGGGAAGATGATTATATTAGTTTCCTTCCAAGACTCCGGGGGCGTCCCGCTCCATTGTATACCGAGAAATAGATTGAGAAGAGGGCATAGACATTTGCTTTTGCTCAGTACTTTATATAACTCGAGGGGGATTTTATAAGGGCCAGCGGCCTTTCCTGAAGCGAGAGCGTAGAGGGCTATATACACTTCTGTAAGGGTGATTTCTTTCTCGAGGTCCTCTCAGGTTGTGGCATCTATGCTCCTGCTCATATCCGAGTCATTAAAAAAATTGCTTAGGAACATGTCAGATTCAGCACTATTGGCTATACTATCCTTATGGTAGAGCTTCTGATAATATTGTTGGAACTAATTAATTATGTCGATTGATTGTGTATGTGCATGTCCTCCTGATTGTATAGCTGATATAACATTATAGGAGGTTTTTTGACGAGTGAGCAGTGCCAGCTGCTTACCTACTCTTTCCCCATTCTCATATACATTCCTTTGATGTGCTTTATAGATTTCTGCAGCTTTCTGGGTCAGTCCAGAGTTTAAATCTGTTTTAGTACCAACATACGATACATAGTGTGTTTCCCATCCTCTCCTCGAGCAATTTGTTTTAGTGTGTTCTTCCTCTGCCCTGGCTAGCTCAGATAATTTTTGGTTATATTCCCTATTACGTTGTTTTTTAGTTCTAGCTACATAGCTAACCGTTACCCACTAAGGGCTGCTTTAAAACAGTCCCAAACCACACCCCTTGGGGCACTGAAACGATTTATATCAAATAATTCTTGAGCCCAGTTAGTGATGCAATTGATGTATTCCTTATTAGCCTGCAGCTTTCTGTCAAAGATCCAGCTCCTACATTGTCTACTAAAGGTATTTACCTCAAGTGTAAGGGTTAAGGCATTGTGGTCCGAGATTATTTTGGGATGTTTAGTGATTGTAGCTTGATTGGCGATATCCCTTGTTGTAAATATGTAATCAATTCTGAGGTATTTATTGTGGGGGCATGAGAAGTATGTAAACCCTGGATCCGTCTTATTTTTTGCATCCCATACATCAACCAGACCAAGATTATCTCGGAGCCGAATAATTGCGTTGAATACTCGGGGTTTGCGACCCATGTATTTTTGATGCTTCTGATTGTTAAATAAGGGCCCCATCGAGATGTTCAGATCGCCACAAAAGACAAGTGGGCCTGGCCACGAGAAGAGCTCAAATTCAAGTTTCTCAAGGATAGAGGGGTCATCTTGATTAGATCCATAGATAGAGCATACAGTTATGCCCAGGGCCAGTTCAACGATGACCCAACTACCCTGAGCATCTGCCATCTTACGATTAGCCGGGCCCAGGAAGGTTTTAGCAAGTATTGCTACCCCACGTGTGTTCGATGTTTAAGAAGTGCAAGAAAGTAGATTATACCCCCTGGATTTTAGTAGATCCCTTTTTTCCCATGGCAGATGAGTCTCTTTGAGACATACAATATCTGCGGAGTTTTGATAAATTATTTTGTTCAATCGCTGGCGCTTGCCTCTATCATGAAGCCCTGCTACATTCCAAGTACATACAGTTAATCTCCCCATAAGGACCTGTTCATTATTTCTCTAAATATCTGTACTAACAATGTTCGATTTTTTCCTAGATATGTCCGATGTTTTGTTAGTGTACTTCCTAGAGTTGGTGTGAATATACTTATAACACTAGTGATTCCTGTTTTTTTGCCTGGATTTGTTTTTTCCTCTTTTTTTAATGCAACCCCCCCCACCCATCCCCCCCCCTTGCCCCGTCCCCCTCCCCCCTCTCAATTTGAACCCAAGATGAGGCATTCAGACTCCATGGAGTCTGGGTTGATAAATATGCAACACAGCAACAGAGCTTAATACAATAAGTCTATCATTGTTAGCTTAAAGAAGACACCAACCTTTAGTCGCTACAAAAAACAAGGAAAAAAAAAAGGAAAGACAAATATCGTCCAAACCCAGTGGTGAACCCTCCCAAACAAGTGAAAAACTCAGCCCTGATCATGTAAGATTACGCATATATGTCAAGTTTACCAATAACAGTCAGGTTTACAGCACTTTAAACATTAAGAGCATATGGTCACGTCTGGGTGGCTCATTTTAGCTTGTCCAAATATTCCTTAGCTTTGATCTCTGAAAGAAAAAACTTTGTTTGGCCTCCATAAATAAGTTTGAGCCGTGCAGGATTGTTTAAGTATGCTTGTGCTTTTTTGTCTTGAAACTGCTTAATTAACATGCGAAGCCTCCACCTTCTCTCGACTGTGGTGTGGCAAAAGTCAGGGCGTACAAAATAGGAGACCCCTTTACTAGTACGCTTGGATTCAGGCCTTGCCTTTTCAAAAATTGCTTGTCGGAGCAGGAAATTACCAAAGTATATCAAGATTGCACGAGGATAGGCCCCGGGTTTTGCTGGGAGTTTGAAGGGCATTCAATGTTCTCGCTGGATTTCTGCGTCCCAATCCCAATTTGATAGTTCAGGCAGAGAATCCTAGCGCCAAGAAACCGCTAGGTAAAAGCACGCTTTACAAGTGTTTTTAAATTCAAATTCAAATCCTTGAATAGGTTAATCACAAAAGAGCAAATATCATCCCATTCTGCCGCCTCGGGGACCCCCAGCACGCGGAGATTGTTCCTTCGTTGGCGGTTTTCGAATTCCTCTAGTTTCCACCTAATGTCCGCCAATTCAGATTCATGGGATTAGATTCTTTCTTTGTTCGTGGCTATTTCGGTTTCATTGGAGAGCACCCTTGATTCAATTTCTGTCACTCTATCCCCAATGGAGCTACACGTCTTAGTGAGCTTGCGTACAACCCCTTATACCTTGCGCAATGCTGCTTGCGCTTTACGACCGACTTGTGATGTTTCTTCGTGATGGGCTGCTATGGCTTGTAGTACGGTGTCTAGTGTTTTTGCTGGAGGCCCGACAACAGAAGGATGAGTGAGCTGTTGTGCTGGTTTGGCGCTGCATGAAGGGAGCAAAAGTTGATTGGTAGGAGTGTAGTCCCAGGCCAGCTCAGTCCCATGAATGCACCAATATCCTTGGTGAAACAACATCAATCGTGCATGGCTAAACACTTATAAGGTCCCAAAGGTGAGACCTATTGGCTATGCCAATGCTTGTTGTTGTAGCAGCATCTTAGCTCTCGATGCTTCAATGATTCTCTTCGCTATGGTTGCTTTGATTGCAGAACCGTGATTGGTGGAAAAGGCCCTCACGCCGACCAGACCTTTGAATGTGGAACGCAGCGCTTAAATTAGAGCAGGTTGCCCCTCTGGGGTGCAGGTGCACATGCCCAACCCCTCCAAGTTCCCTTGATTAGGTACAGGCCTCAACCACCAGAGC
Source organism: Lissotriton vulgaris (assembly GCF_964263255.1). Lineage (NCBI taxonomy): Eukaryota > Metazoa > Chordata > Amphibia > Caudata > Salamandridae > Lissotriton > Lissotriton vulgaris. The sequence continues at coordinate 164,508,040 of NC_141700.1, forward strand.
AGCCTTTGTGCTCCAGCGATCCTTCAAGGCGTTGCAGTTTATCCATTTATTTTCTATATAGTGTAAAATAGCTTATGTGTGCTGAGTCTTGCGTATGGCTGGGTCCAAACTGGGGTGGCGTTGTGGGCAAAAGAACAATGGATTTAACCCAGATCTTTTGACTGGGGAGAGTGTTTGCGTTGTCAGCATTCCGTCCAACATTTGTTTGCTGTAACACTTTTCGCCCTAAGTGGGATGGGTATGCCTAGACGTGTGTCCCTTGCTCACTTAGCCACTGGATTCAAGCTAGCCTGGCTGATGAAGGGTGACATACCCTGAAACCGGTCCCAGGATGCATGTTTCTGGTCCCGGGAATGACTGGCCTGGCAGTTCGTTCAGGACTGTTCCCATGAGGCACAGGGCCAAGACTGATTTGCATATAGCTGGGTCCAAACTGGGGTGGCGTAGTGGGCAAAAGAACAATGGATTTAACAGAGATCTTTTGACTGGGGGAGAATGTTTGCATTGTCAGAATTCCGCGTAGGGGACGCTGGAACAAACAAAACCGCACGCAGGCAAAAACTCCCAGCCCTGCTCAATAATCAACCTGATGGATATAAAACTCACAAAAATTGATGAAACAATCCTAGGCTTAGGGTTGTCATATTGTCCACCTTGTAATTTTAATTACGCTGACACCAGGATGGACCCATATAGGTTTGTGAGGAAACTAAAGCTAAGCAAGTTCTTTCTGCTGCAACCCAAAAGAAAAAACCGAGTAGAAAAACCAAGTAGTCCATCATTACTAGTCTCAGGAGACCGTGCGGCCTTTGATGACATCTGGTCACTGCAAAAGGAATCATACACATCAATGGATATGTTAACACCAGTCTTAAAGCAAGATGTAGGAATATGTAGAACTCCCTTCAAACCTAGGTCAAATCTTTGGTCTTACCAGAAGAGCCAGGGCCAGCAACCTCCTTGTTACTCTGCATTGGCTGCCGATTCGTAAGCGCATCTCTTTTAAGACCTTAACCACAGCTTTTAAGGCGCTACACAATTTCGGCGCTGGCTATTTGCAGAGAAGGGTCAACTTCTATCTCCCATCTAGACCCTTGAGGTCGGCTGCCCAGGCCAATGCAATCGTGCCAGCAGTGAGACGTGTTCGTTGTGGAGGTCGCTCTTTTAGTTACCTGGCCCCCCGTCTTTGGAACACTCTGCCCTTGACGTTGCGAACGTGCTCCAATCTGTCTACCTTTAGAAAGGGACTTAAAACTCATCTTTTTGCCCTGTAAGTTGTTCCTGTTGATTCTTAGTGCTGCTTTGGCTGTCTTGTTAGTTGCTGGTATTTGTGTGTAATGATCTATAGCGCCGGGACGCTCTTCAGAGCAGCTGAGCGCTTTACAAAACCCCCAGTAACATAACATAACATAACATTTCAACTGGTGATGACCCATGAGAATTTGGACGTTTATCAGGAGTTGATTACCAAGGATTTAAAGAAATGATATACTGCCACCAACAAAAAACATGCTGCAATTAATAAGAAAAATCAAAATTATAACAATTTGGTCAAAAAACTGGAAGCCAACAAAAATATCATTGTCAGACAAGCTGACAAGGGCGGAAACATTGTTCTATGGCCACGTCAGATGTACATAAGCAAAGCTGAGTTACAACTCCAGGATCCCTTGTGTTAGAGAAAGAGCAATGTGTCCGTTATAAAACCAGCATGGCAGGACCAAAATTCAAAACTAATGGCATGGAGAAGTGGCAACCTTATATCTAATGAAGAATTTCAATTTCTGAAACAGGATTATCCGGTTGTGCCTACATTCTACCGGATACCTAACATTCATAAAAATGTGGACACACCGCCTTGTCAACCAATTATTTCTGCTATCAATAGCTCCACAGAAAACATCTCGAAATACATAGACTATTTCTTGCAAGACTGGGTCAAAAAACTATGTTCCTATGTACAGGACACCTCGGATTTTATTCGTAAATTGAAAGATGTTGTTTGGAACTCTGATTGCCTCTTAATGACATTAGATGTGTCTTCTTTATATACCTCTATAAAACATTGTGATGGAGTAAAAGCGGTACAGCATTACTTACATAAGCGTGCAATGAATTTCTCATCCCACAACAAAATGCTGTTATCTATGATACAGATCTGTCTAGAACAGAATTTCTTTATCTTCAATAATCAGGTGTACCAGCAGATCAGGGGGTGGCCATTGGGGCCCGTTTCTATACCAGTTTCGCATGTTTGCACATGGGACTGTGGGAGGAGCAGGTCCTCATGGTTCAACACCAAGCCACCATGCAAAATCATGTACCCCTTTACCTGAGATACATAGATGATCTGTTTATGACTTTGTGGAGGAATTGAATAGTAATAATTTAAATCTGTAAATCACCTCCACAATAGATGCCGAATCAGTCTGCTTCCTAGACACTGAAGTATATGTAGAGAACACAGGTCTGGCAACTAAGCTACATAGGAAACCCACTGCAGGTAACATCATACTGCATGCGGACAGTCAACATCCGCACCACCTAATAAGCAGCATCCCCTTTGGGGAGATGCTGCGTATTAGGAGGATTTGTAGCTCAGATCAGGAATGCCAGAAGGCACAAGAAGAGAGTAGAGCAAGATTCCTGGCCAGGGGGTACTCAGAGGAGGTCCTTTAAAAAGCAATGGACCGTTCTAGAACAATATCAAGAGACCAGGCTTTAACCCCAAAATCTAAAGCAGTAGGTAATGTAAGGAATGAGACCAAGATAGAGCCTAGAATCATACTAACATTCAACAAACAACATAATGACATCAGGAAGATTTTCTACAAAAACTGGAACCTGGTGGCAGGGTGTCCTGTCATAGGAGGGTTAGTACCAAAAAAAACCAGAACTAACCTTTAGAAAATCACCATCTATGGCAGATACATTAGTGAGTAACTGCCCTGAGGTTACAGTACCGAGCACATGGATGGCACTGAGTAAGGGGTTTAAGAAATGTCTTAGTTGCAAAGCATGCCGTCACGGTTGCAACAAAACCCACTTCTCAGTCCCATTCAAAGACACACCGGTACCCATAAGAAAAAGGCTCACGTGCAAGACGGACTATGCGGTATATGTGCTTCAGTGTCCTTGTGGGTTGCGGTATGTGGGGAGTACCCGACTGCCCGCCCACAAGCGGATATTGCAGCACATCAGGGCAATTACGTGGAAAGATCAGGCCTATCCTGTTGCCTGCACTTCGAGAACGTACATGTCAGTGATCCTAAACACTTATAATATTTCTTTATTGATACTGTGCTCCCATTAAAACGAGGAGGCAATAGGGAAGCACAATTACGCCTCCTGGAAACAAGATACATATTGGAATTCGATAGCAAGACTACGGCGGGTCTAAATGCAAGTGAAGATCTGTACACCTGCCTATAGTTCCAAGGTAGCGTTTGTAAATAAGAACAATCACTGTCTGTATAGTATACATTATTCCCCAGGGTAATACTACAAATATGAGGTAGCTGTATGATTGGTCAAGGAATAGGAAGAATTAACAACACACAATGTTTGTATATAGGCTGACCTCCTGTACCTATGTTTTAATATATTTTTTTTAATTTTGCACAAATCTCACTTTAATGCAGAATTTGCACACTATTAGCACTTTAGTTCTACATATGGAGAGGGAATACATAGTTTACAAAACAGATGGAATGAAGTTGTCCAATTTAGGACAATAACCCACTTGGGTAGCATTTGCAGTTGATGTACATAGAAAACTTGAAGAAACACATATGAATTCAAATGTATTTATACTATGGATATTTATATATTTGCACATATTTATTGCGATTTTATATTGGTTTTAATATGGGAATGTTTTTTGATTTTAGACACTTGCAGCCAGATTCATCAATGTCAAATTCTGCGATTTCTAAATTGTGAGAAAAAGCGAATTGCAATTTAGAAATCGCAGAATGGCATTCAAGAAAAATTGCGAGAAAAAAAAGCGATTCGCAATCGGCCGCAATCGCCGATTGAGAGTTTCCCTAAATCGGTAAAAAAATCGCAGAATCGGCCGCGCCCCGTGTTGAAATTGCGATCTCGACAATTATCGAAATCGCAAATTGCGATCTCGCTAATAGCGAGATCGCAAAAACGGGAAGTCGCATTCTGAGCACAGTGATGACATCACAACCAGGAAGTAGGCAGGTTCCACCCTCATTCAGCAGTGAGAGCCTGAAGTAGAAGCAGCATTGCCAGAGCTCCCCTCCAGAGTGCCTACAGGAGAAAACCAGGAGGCACCCCAGTGCACAACATGTCACAGGAAGCTGCAGGTGAAGCTTCCAGTGGAAGAAAAAGGAAAATTAAATTTTCCGAGCAAGAGCTCGAATATTTGATAGAGGGTGTCTGCAAGGACCACAATCGCCTCTTTGGAAAAGACTCCAGAAGGGTGCCTGAGGCCGATAAGGGGAGGATATGGGTGCGCATTCGCGCAAAAGTGAACTCTGTGGGGGTGACCCAGCGCTCAGTGGATGAGCTGAAAAAACGTTGGTACGACCTCAGAGGGCGGGCAAAGGAGAAGATTGCGGAGAGGCTTGGGGAGCGTGTTGAGACAGATGGAGGGGAGCCCACTGTCCCACCAAACACACCACTCGAGGACCGAGTCGAGGACACCATCAATCCGCAGGCATGCGTGGGGATGATCCAGCTTGACTCCTCCCGACCCTCCCAAGACACACAAGGTAAGTGCCATGCGACTGCGACCCCCTGTCCCCTTACAATGTCCATGACTCCAGATCATTCCATTTCAAACCCCAGTCATGCATCCAAAGCACACCACAAAAGCGCTATTGCATTGTGGGACATGTAGTCTGACCCCAATTAACATCTAGCCTCATAAAGCCAGACCTGTTTAGGGAGAGTCAATCCTGCAGCGAGTCAGGGAATGGTAGCCTGCATGCATGTAGTAAGCAAAAATGTGGAAGAAACATGTCACTAATCAACGTCCACTTTACATCACAGGTGGCGCAGAAGTCCCCAGTACAGACAGCGATGCCCTTCAAATTGAGGACATCACAGAGGACACAGAGGCAGACCTACAACTAACCCAACAGCCAGGACCATCAGGGCAAGCTGCCGCACCAGCGGTCATCCCACCACCTGCCCCTGTGGACAGTGCCACCTCTGCGCCAACAGGCGCAGCAGTACCGCAGCGCGTCACACAACCACCAGTGGGGCTGACAACACCAGCAGCAGTACGCCGACAAACACGCCGCCCTGCGGCTGTGAGGAGCCAGTCAAGCGGACTGGTGAGGGAGCAGCGCAGTAACACTTCCTGCGCTGGCAGGGGACGAATGTGCGGCCAGTTGGGCTCTCCATTGAGCGCCGTATGCTCCATGTCCATCAAACCCAAGCCCGCCATCTCGCGGCTATCCATCTGCAGCTAACAAGATCGCCAGGAATGTAGGTGAAATGTCTGACCGCATGGAGAGGATGACAGCTGCTATGGAGGCCAACACAGGCCATTTACAGCCAGCGGGACCTCAACCGGCGCAGACACCGGCAGCTGCTGACCCGCCTGTCAGCATACACGCGGTCCAATGACATCATTGGCAACGCGACCTCCCAGCTCTCTCGACGCTCCTTGGCATTGCAGATCCAAATGGTCCAGTGCTGTCAGGACGTCGCGAGAGCTCTGGAGCAGGTGACAACAGCTGTACAGGGCATGCAGGCAACCGGCCATGGCCAGGCGCGGGGGGGGGGTGACAACACTAGTAAGGCTAATTCCAGCCATAGTAGCCAGTCCGTGCCACCGGTGGTAGCACCCCGCCGCAGTAGCAGGCCCTCTGCTGCCTCACGGCCGAATCAGGAGGAGGATGTGGAAAGAAGGTTGGGAGCATCTGCCCGGAGGCGGCATTGAACATTTGAACATTAACATGAGGGTCCATGCTGCTGCTACAAGCATGCCCTCCTGAAGAACATGGGACATATGAGGCAATATGTCATTTATGTAACAGTTTGGGGAATCCCCATTTTATTGTGCTGTAACATTAACAAATATTCTTTCAAACTTAATCTGACTCAATTCATTATTAATGTTGTCATGCATGAGTGAAGTAATGGGTGTGGGGAGTGGGTGCACTAGAAATAGTTCATGCTGATTTGGTTACGGCGCCTGTGTCCTTCTGCAGGATTCTCCCCGCGTGCGTGACGCACATGTGCAGGTGGTCGGTTGTCCCCTTCCGACTCACTGCCAGAAATGTCTACAGGAATACTGCGCTTGGTTGCAATGTTGTGGAGGATTGCACACACAGCCACGATGCGGCAGCAGGCCTCTGGCTCATATTTGATGGCCCCACCAGTCTTGTGCAGTATGCGGAATCTGCTCTTCAAAAGGCCAAATGTCCTCTCAATGCAATTTCTTGTGCGTATGTGTGCAGCATTGTAACGCCGTTGCTGTGGTGTTGCAGGGTTGAGGTATGGGGTGAGGAGGTACTCACGGAGAGCGTAGCCGCTGTCACCTGAATGATGGGAGCAGAGGGTGAGTGCCTGTTCTGCGCAGCTACATTATCACAGTGTAATATTGTGGGGCATGTGTACTTACATAGTAGGTGTCCTTCACCAAAGTCTCCCCTGGCCAGTCGTGTGTGAATGCCGCTGTGCCGGAAAATGAAGGAGTCATGTGTGCTCCCCGGGTACTGTGCCACTATGTCCGTGATGATTGTCTTTGCATTGCACACCATCTGGATATTGAGAGAGTGGTAGGACTTGCAGTTGCAATACATGTATTCCGTTTGTGCTGGTGGGCAGATGTGGATGTGGGTACAGTCAATGCATCCTATTATATGTGGAAATTGTGCTACGTTGTAAAATTGTAGCTTGGTGTCATTCAAGTCCTGTTGGCTGGTGAGGAATGAGATGTAGTGATGTAGCCGGGTCAGCATAGCCTCCAGGAAACTCCTTAGGCAGCGGGACATGGTGGGCTGGGATATCCACCCTGCAACAGCGACTATCCTCTGCAAGCTTCCGGAGGCCAGGAGGTGCAGGCTGCACAATACCTGGACATGTGTGGGCACGGCATTGGTCCTCCTTGTTGAGTGATGCATCAGGGGGTCTAGGTCCCGGATCAGCTTGATGATCATTGCCATATTCAGGCGGTACTTAGCGTAAATTTGCTCCCTGGTTTGGCCCAGAAGGGTGACCCGCTGGCGGAATATCCGCTCCTGGATCCAACGTCTGTTCCATGCTGCTCGCTGTAGCCTTCGCCGCCTGACCTCCATGTAGAGTCCTGGCATTGTGAGAGTCCTCAGGCTCCAGCTGCATGTCCTTAAGTGTGTTTGGTCAGGCCTGCACCTGTTGGTAGTTAGGAAACGTTTTTTAGATTTTTTTTTTTACTTACTGGTTACCACCTGGTTTGGGTTCTCCTTAAATTGCGCGTCGCAAATAGCGATTTTCGGGTTTTTCGCATTTTGCGATTTTTCATGAAGTGCGATAGCGATTGGTTTGCGATTTCTCAGGTTAATTTGCAGATTCCATGGTTTCTCGCAATTTCAGAATCGCTAATGGGCTTCATCCAGGAATCTGTGAATTTATTTGCGAAATCGCAATTTATTTTTAGCGAATTCGCATTTTTGGGGATTACACTGTCATGAATTCCTTTTCATCAAATTGCGATTGCAATTGCATATTCGCAGCTATTGCAATCGCAATTTGGCTTCATGAATCTAGCTGTATGTTTTTTATTCAACCTTGAAATGTCCCGATGCAAATATGTTTTCTATGTCTATTTTCACTGCATTGAGCGCGGTAATTGATTCCCGCCTTTTTTAACTAGAAGTACCCTCCCTAATGATATGCAACATGTCATGTGATCAAGCGTCTGGAGAGAGGCGAAACGCTTCATGGCGGGCATGCTGGGCGATCTTATGCACTAAAATAAAGCACTGAAATAATTAGCACCAGAAATCGGGTTTTGCTCTTCATCATTTCTTCTCCTGCTGGACATTGGCTGGATACGTGTTGGCGTGTGGCGAGAAACTTATATATATATATATATATATATATACACACACACACACACACACACAAGTATACAACCCAAGCACACACTAGTGTGTAATAAATAAGAAATACCTTTGAGCATATGGCTGTGTACACACAGGTTTGTGAATGTCACAACTCGTGTAAACACAGTGCACACACAACGGGGGGGCGCACTTCACCCCACGCTGCATTCGTTGCTGCACTGTTGTTGGTGCGCCATGACAAAGAGATCTGCCTTGCTCCATTAATTCTTCATGGGATCAATACTTCTCACTATGAGGCTGGCTGGAAGAGGCTCACTTCTGGCAAGGATTCAAGGCTTTGAAAGACAGGGTTGAATTTAAAGCCTCTGTGCCAGCTAAGAAAACCCATTCTCAATTGGTGGTTTGCCCTCTGATCCGAGTGGCACGAGCTTGGCACATCAAAAGTAACATTTGTCCCAGCTGTCAGTCGCCAGCTAGCAGCCGCGGCCGCTGAGAGGCCAAGGTCTGAATGTTAGAGATATGCAATTATCCCCTGCCCATTATATGCAGTTTGAAACCCCTTGAAGGGCCAGATGAGAAGCTGGGGCTACGGTCCCATGCTTTAAGGCTGACCGTTTTTGTAACGTATTAAGTAAAACCTGCCGTTTATTTAAGGCTTTAGTTTAGACTGCATGCAACTCACTCATATCTTGGCCAGGCTATATTTTTTTATTCAGCAACTTTTTAATTCAGTGACCTAATGTTTAGTTTTCTCATTATAAGTATGGGTCTACAAGTTTTCTTTTTGTTGCATTTTGTGAGATTTCAAGACAGGTAAACATATTTTAACAATCATAATATTGTAATAGTAAATACCAGGTTAGAATGAACAACAAAAATAATTTGAATTAAAATGCTGCATTGGATTAGGTAGAAATAAACAATGGGGAAAAGTCCAAGGCATTGATTGCTAGTGCCCCGGTATGGGTGTGATATTTATCACATCTAATACCTACCCTTGATACTAGCATTTATTGAATGGGATAACATTAATCGCAGGTTTCCAGAAGTAATGTAAGATTACACTTGGTGCACCAAAATCCCCATCACAGGTATTTTGTAAGACCCTTTCCTGGGTAAATATCACTTCAGCACCTGCCAATATTTACCAGTGGAACATTCCGAGGGGTCAGAAAACTCAGACCCACCTGTAACTGTGACATCCGTGCAAACAGGAGAATTACACTCTGCACTCCTAACAGAGGCTGAGCGTGTCGCTTGCACTTGGTAAATAAGATGGGACTTGCAGATGTCAATCTTTGCACAGACCCATCAGCAACTACAAGTCCAGGCTGTATTAGTTTCACACAGAAACCTGCAGTGGCGTAATAAAAGGCCCTGCAGCCCCTGCGGAGCAGGGGCAGTGGGGGGGCTCCAAGCGCCAGGGGCCCTCTCAGCACAGTACCCTGACCTTAGAGCTCCTGATTAATTCTGGCTGGCGGCCCTTCCGTGTACCTTGAAAGGCGACCGCCCCTCAAGATTCGTTACGTCACTGAGAATGGCATGCGTTTTCAAGTCGCCAAAAACACTAGGTTGATTTCTGCTTTTGTGTCAGATCCTGGAAGGTGATTTGTTGATTCTTGTGACTGGCTCCTTAGTGTGGAGAGAAGGCTCAGTATTAGGAGCTGCGGTGAGATTGGGAAGGGTAAGTTCCTTTCTGGAAGCGCTGTAAAGACAGCACAGTGCTAGTGTGGCGGGTGTAAACTGCGGTGGTAACTTTTAGCGACAATCAACAGAGTGGCAGGACCTCCTACAAACGGCATGCAAGGAGAAAACCAAAACGGTACAGAACAGCACATTCACTGGAAGGTTGTGAGTGGGACAGCCAATCAGATTCCTTAGAATACAGTCCATAACTAACGTTATTGACTCGCTTTCTGCCCAGTAATTCTTTTGTATTACCTTCAGAAATGGAATAAACTGAGATAGTGCAAGACAAATTGCCCTAAAGGGGATTATTGTCAGGTTAGGGTGTAGTTATTTTAAGCATGACCCACGTTGATTGGTTAGTCTTAGTACAGACACGCATGGGTGCATTTTTGTCACAATTTATTTAAAATAATAAACGTATATGTAAATTGCCATTGACACTCCTTCATGGGCTTTTGCAGCATTCTTGACTCGAGCAGGCAGTCGTCATTTGTTTGATGCATGCGTCCTCTCCATCAGTCCAGTATCTTTAATAGAGGTCCAGCTGTGTTGTGTGACGCATCAACCGTCACAAAATGTCGGCGTGAATTTCAGCACACTGACTTTGTCCTATTCATGTTGTGTGCTTTTTGCGGTTTGCCCTGGCACTGAGTTCATTTCGTTTTTGCCCATCTGAAGCTAGGCAGCTGCACGTCAGTGCTGACCAACGTCATGAAACTCCCAATCAATTCAACATACAGGACACCCTTAACTAAGAGGGTAACATGTTTCAACTCCCTTTTCCAAACATGGTATTACATAGCATATTGCACTCTGTGGATATGTATGTGTAGTTTACGCTATACACCGTTTTTTCTCATGCACAGCAATTATAAAAACAAGCATTGGCCGTGCGGCCCTGAAAGTGACGCGGCCGCAAAAGTGTTCTGCTTAATGAAGAAGACAGTGGGGCGGGTTGGCGCGGCCCTGAAAGTGATGCGGGAACTGCTTAATGAGGAAGAGAGTGGGGGCGGGTTGGCGTGGCCCTGATGACGCGGAAACTGCTTAATAAGGAAGAGAGGGGGGGGGCGGGTATACGCGGCCCTGGAAGTAACGCGGGAAAGCGAAAGTGTTCTGCTTAATGAGGAAGACAGTTGTGTGTGTGCGCGCGCGCTAAACCGAAATTTAAAAAAACACGAGTGGTAACGCGATCTGTGGTGGGGGAGGAGGAGGGAATTGAAGCGCAAGCAAGACGGAGAGAGGCATGCAAGGCTTAATGAGCCATGACACAAACACACATGGCGGCTGCGCGCGTGACCGCAAGCTTGAGGCCAGCAAAAGCCTCTGGTAGCACTTTGGAAACCCCCTTACTAAATGTCTTGCAGAGCAGCGCATGCGCTGGCTCAGGCGAGACCTAAAAAGTGATAATAGCACAGGGGATTTAGGGAAGCCCTGGTGAGTGCCGCGACTGACTGATAATGCTCCTGCTGTGTGTGAGTTTACAATGACTTTGGCTTCTGCCTTGCGGTATAGGTTTTCCAGGAGCCTTGCCAACTTCAAAGGAAACTTAATCAGATGTAAAATGGCGAATAGAATCTCCCATTTAACGAAGTCAAAAGGCTTTTTCTGAGTCTATCATAATAACAGCAACTTTAACCTGGTTGTTCGCGAAGTAATCAATAGTTTTTTACAGGAAGTTAGTGTTGTTCTAAATTGTTATCCCAGGTACTAAATCGCACTGGTCACTATGGATGACTTCTTGCACTAATGGGATTATTCTAGAAGCAATGATCTTTGTGAGTAACTTGTAATCATTGTTTAAAAGGCTAATGAACCTGGTTTATCAGACAGTTTTTTTTCCTATGAAGCTAACGATTACAGCCTCTGTAAATTAGCTAGGCACCTCACAGCCCTCGAGTATTTCATTGAACAGTTTGACTAACAATGACGCAGTCTGGGCCATGAAAAGGTTATACATCTCGGTGGGCAGCCATCACTTCTTTCTTTACTGACCCGGCCAGAAATCTCCCAGCATCCGCGTTCTCTTCATAGTATTGTTGAAAGTATGTATTCTGATTTACAACTACCTGAGACACATAATGTTCTTTAAGCACTGTTTGGCTTCCTTAAGTCTAGACCCACATGTCTGGGAATAGCATGCCCAATGCGCCTTTGTTGCTAGATCTAGATATTGTTGCAGTGCCAATGTTTTTACTCTCTTTAACTTAGATATTTTAGCTTTATAAGGAATTGCTTTTCCCCTGATGAAGGCCATGCATGCCTCTCAAACTGAAAATGTAGAGGCCGAACCAATATTCCTCTCTAAGAATTCTGCAAGGTTGGATTGCATGATTGATACCCCGGCAGTATGGGTTAACAGTGTTTTATCTAGCGCCCAGCAATGTCATTCTTCTCGTTTATTATTCACGTTTAGTTCTGTGACGCAGCTGAATGATCCAAAAAGGGATTTGTAAGTATAAGAGAGTTTCCCCTGGTTCATTGGTGTGAAATTAAGAAAAGAAAAAAAAACAATCCTCGAGGAAGAATTAAACCTTTTGGAGAAGCGGTGAATTCCTGAGTTTGTGGATACTGGCATCGCCAGGGATCAACCAGGGCTAGATCCATGTCCATTTTAGCCAGCAGCCTAGAGGCTCTAGGTTTGTTCTACGATTTATTCTTAAGAGACAAATCCAACCTTATATCTACTAGAATGTTAAAATTCCCCCCCCCTCCAATCACTAAAAAACGGGGAAGAAAAAAGACATATAGTTCTTTAAGGGCAGTTATATCGTCCTCTATAGGCCCATAAAAGCTGCCTAAAAGAAAGGATTGGTGCTCTGCTTTCAGACTCGCTATAATCCAGCTTGCTTTGGGGTTCCTAAAACTCGGATACACCTCCCCCGTAAAGTTCTGCGTGATCATATTTGCCACCACTCTAACTGCTGCTCCGGCAGACGCAAAGAATGCTTCAGAAATTAAACTCCCTGTCTTGTGAATTTGGTTTGCATTTTGGAGAGGAGTTTCTGAATGTAAAATTATTTGCACTTGGGCTGTGGCATGCCACTGAAGTGTGGATTTCAACTTACTTGTTTATTGGCCCCATTGATAGTGCACAAAGCTATTATGACATTCCTATTCAACATAGAGAATATGTAGAGATTTGGCCCCAGTAATTGCCCTGTTTCTAATAACTTGTCTGCTTCTCACCTTTTTTTAACCTTGCCTGCTAAAATCCTTCCTATTAGTGACGCACTTGGACCTGCAGAATGTGCCAACCAACCCTGTCTTTTCCACCTGATTTCCCCCCTCACACCCCTGTGTCTCAAGTGGCCTCCGCCCCCACCCTACCAACCCAGTAGCCCTACCCGTCCAGTGCCCCATCCTGGACGATAGATCTTCCCCCTCCCTCTCGACCTCATCTTTTACCCCCTGCATGAGTACCTTGGCATGGCACTCTCTGAATCTGCTACAGGGGAGAGAGCAGCAAGAGACACAAGTCTACTCATGAGAATTACAAAAGGCCTTTTCTATTATGAAACCCAGTGCTGTGTAGCGGCTAGGAAAACTAAGAACTGAAGCATTTAAGACATTCTCATGCCACGGACAGTCCATGCTCATTCAGGAATTACTGCTCCTCCAACTCCCTCCTTCTTGATCGAATAGAGAAAATTCCGAGCCTGATTAATAGATTGGAATATATGAACCCGGCCCATTGAGAGAACTTTTAGTTTAGATTGCTGGATAATACCAGCCGGTGTTCCTTGGTGCTTAAAGTTATCGATTAACCCCAAAAACTCTCTATGATGATAAGCTGCTAGAATTGACATATCAGATAATATTCCAAAGGAAAAATTTTCAGTGGTGTGAAGGATTTGTTCTTTCATCCAAAAATCTCTCAAATTAACCAAAATCGTTCGAGGGTGCTTCACATTGGTGGATCGAACTGCAGGAACCCGAAGTTCCAGTAGGATTGTTAAGTCCATGCCGTCTTGCTATCTTCTCTGGAAGCACATGCTTATAAATGAGATTTGAGATAAGCTTTGTTACAGTCAACCCATCCTCGTGATCCTCCGGTATACCTACGAACCTTAGGTTCGTATGTCAGGATCTATTTTCTACATAGTTCAGCTTCAGTTGAAGGTCTTCTAATTCTGCTTGGATTTTAGAATGTACTCCTTCCTGTTTATTATTGGACTCTTCCAGGGCAGATACCCTCTGTTCAACCTGGGGCATGCAACAGGAAAGCTGTTGAATGCTGATGATAATTTGTCCCAGCTGCTCATTGGTTTTTAGGTCGAGCCTGGGCAGCACTTGCGGTGCTCTGCAAGGCAGGCTGTATTCGGGTATGGACTTGAAGCTTTGCCCATTTTCCTGCCCATCTTTTTAATTGGCTCCAGTCACTGTTCTTTGTAAACTGTGGCTTTTCATTGGTCAATAGGCTTATTAGTCCCTCCTTAGTACCACCTTGTCTCATCTTCTAACCGCCCCTAAGGACTTGCCCTCTTACTTGTGTTATTACTCAGTAGGCTTTAATTACAGCCTCCGAGCACTATTTTGTGAAATCAGTTTGTCCTGCTTGCAACACTTTCCTGCAAAGCTTTTTAATAACTCGGCACAGCGCCCGCTTCATGGACGTTGCGTTATTACTTTTAAATATGCTCCGTCCCCCTTCCCCCCCAGCTGCACGAATGCCATGCTTCAATGTGGATGCTTCTTCCATGTGCCACTGTTAATGCTTTTCTTTGTAAAAGCGCCACAAACCGTGCTTTCGCTTTAATGACGACCACGCACCTTTCTTTAGACGAGCCATGTCTAAAGAAAAGAGAATGGCCAACATTGAAGTGAAAGCGCGACAAAGGGCACTTTTACAAAAAAAAACATTCATACATTTGGAGTCAGAAGTGTACAAGTTCCCAATAACCAAATACACAAGATTCACTCCCACTGGCGTACGGAATACACCTGCTCATTCTTGGCGCTACATCACTTGATTTTCAGAGCGCGGGCAATAGGGGCGTCTACTGTTGTTACTTTACATAGAGCAACCAAGAGGGTCCGTAACACTATCTCTCGAGGATGGTGAAATGTTACTCCTTTTGGGCTGTATTCCAGTATGTCACAGAGAGCTGTGCTATTTGCTTACCTGGGACAATTGAAATATGTTCAAAAGTAAATCTTCGGGGGAGGAGCCAAGATGGCGGCGGAGACGGACGTGTAGTCTCCCGGCTCTCCGAGCCTTTGTTTCCCACTGATAAATCCTGCCTTCTATCCTGACTTTGCGTGGCTGCGGGAAGACGGCGAAAGGGCGCCGAGGTTGTTGCTGTTTCTCTGGGAATCCTGCCAGCCTTCCAGCCTGAGAACTGGCCGATTTGCGCTGGCGGCCGCCCCTGGACCTGGAGCTGAGACCCGGGCGGCCCCGCTAAGATGGCGCTTGCTGCAGCACCGTGACCCAGTCGAGCTGGGGGGAGGCCGGCGATCTGCCTCACTACGTGCTACGCGACGCTACTTCCTGGCCCCCTCTGCGAAGTCTTCTCCTGGCTGACTGGTATTTCGCTCTGAGGGGAGCTCAGGTGAGACGCGCCGTGCCCCCCCCGCCCCCGTACTGGTGTACAGCCGACTAGCGGAGCCTGCCTCCTGTTGTGCCCCCGCCCTGAGTTTGCTAAGGGAGGCTTATCTTCCTGTTCGCTCGCCGTCAGCGGCCCTGGATTATCCCGGTAGCCTGGGACCCTGTCTCCCTCGCGGATCTCGCCTGCACATTCTTGTGCTTTCCCGGGCGGGTGGCAATGATGGCAGGCGCCATAGAGGCGATGATGACCTACACGGTGACCCAGGATTGTGACGCTGAACGGACACCTGATCGGTATGCTGGGTGGCGAACCGCGCCTCAAACTGCGGACAGGGTGGTACATTTCCCTGATGTGACCTACAACACTGTTTTGGTAGCGCTTGCCGATCTGAGGGCTGCGTTGTGTGAGAACTTTCAAGTACTGTGTGGTAAGCTTGATGATGTGGGTCTTCCAGCGGCGCTTCTGCCACCGACCTGTTCCCCTCGCTATGCTGATCCGCCTCCACTGAGCTCCGACTGGGATACAATGTTGCAGTCTAAACGCATGGCGGATAGCTCTTTTGGCAACGCTACAGTGTTTCCCTCTCTGCTCGCATCCAAGACCTCCTTCGTGGCATTGCAGCCTTTGTCTACGGCGCAGTCGGCGCTACAACTGGCTATCCTCGTGAACTGTGAGCTACAGGCTCTGCTACATGCTCTTCGATGCCTGTCTGCTCTGCCAACGATATTTCATTGGGACAGGGGAACTGTTTGTGCCGGGTGGCGTCCATTTTGCTCTTATCTGTTTCTATACTACCTAGGGTGGCCATCTTGTTTCTTTGTTCCATCTGAGGCGAGCTCCTGCCGGGTGTCATGGTTGAGTGGTCGCTTGCGATCTGGTCAGGGCTAGGGGCTTCCGGGTGATAACTTATGCTGGTCTGTCTGGTGGGATCTCGGACTGGGACGCCTCCTCGGCGCGTATTGAAGTTATGACTCCTCACATTTTATTCTGTTACTGTTGTTTATTGTGGCAATTTCGTATGTGGGGTGGAAATGTACATGTCCTGTTGTTTATTTTTACTGATGGGGTGGTGGTTCATGTGCTGGCTCGGGGACCTGGGTGTGACTGATTCTGTTCCTCTTTTGGTTCTATGCCTTCCGACTTTATTGCTTCACACGGCGTAGGAGTTGTATATGGCTGGGGAGTCCGGGAGATCTGATATTGTGTGGGCTCCTCCCCGCCTTCCCCTTTTTCTGGGAGTAGTAGAATAGTTTATTCTTTTCTTACTCCCTATATTTCAAGTGTTAAAATTCTTTCTTCTTTTTCTTTCCATCTTCCTTTTCTCTTTCCTTCTTTTCTTGGTCTATATTTCGGGTTCTTTAATGGGCGACAGACACACTGCCGGGGGGGGGGGGGGGTAGGCCGTAGCCTCCGCATTGGTGTAGGGTGGGGGGAGAGATTTAGTTTTCTTCATTTAGTTTCTATGGGCCTTATTTTTTCTAATTCTCTGCGCTTTCTTGACTTGTTTCTGTTCTGGGTCCGTGATAGGGGTTAGTAGGGAGTGGGTGGCGCTGTGGGTGGTGCGTAAATGCTGACTGATGCTCTTGTTGTTTTACTCTGTACCGCCATACTGCCCGGGGTGTTAACTTCCATTGTTGTTTCCATTGATGATGCTGCCTGCTCATGTTGTGAAGCTAATGTACGGACTCAGTTCACCTTTGTTCCTATTCTTCACTGATTTATATTTAGACCGAAAAAACTTTAAAAATTAACCTTAAATGCTCCTTCTCCTCGGCGACATGATTCCATTCAGTGTAACGTCCATTGATTGTTGCTATGTCACCTGATGCCGCTGGGGAACCGCATTGCTTGCACTTGTGCTTCAAAAGTATCGTGGCCGGCCTGACGGTTGTGGGCCCGTATTTGTTCTTTTATTCATGCACAATAAAGGTTTTCAAAAAAAAAAAAAAGTAAATCTTCAAGCAATTCAGTGAAGCAGCAGTGGACAAACGCTGGTTGGGCTGAGGTGTGGTCTAGACTCTAGGTGAAACACTGATTTTGGATGCATAATAATTGGGTATTGATTCCAGAAGGCCCCACATGTTGTCAACTGAATGATTTTCAACAACTCGCTATATATGTTTGTACTTGGGTTTGCATTTTACATACCCGAAGACACTTAAAACAATCATTTGCAACGCAATAGGTCTCACATTTTTGAGATTTTCAGCTATTGACATTGGAAATTACAATGCTTTTTATTTATGTATTCGTTTTTAAAACATAAATAAAAGGCATTGTCGTTTACAATGCCAATAGCTTAAACTCTTGCAAATGCTTGTTCTATGGGTGTCTTCTTGGGACAGCTTCATCTCCCTAAGCTCACTTAGAAACTGATTGTGTCATTTCAATTGAAGATGTCTAAAGTAAAGATATTGCCGTGGTGAGTGAGATCCTTGTCTGGTTCGTGCTTCTATTCGCCTGTGGGGGAACTGGGGTTCCAAGGCCAAATAGAACGGCTGCTCTCCCCCTTTGCCTTGTATCTGGTCCTTAAGACTTCTGATGATTGTAAATAAGGGGTATGCTGGTTTCTCCTTACCTATAAGTAGATTGTCAAACGTAGAAGCTGGCTGGACCAGAGGCTAATCTGCCATAGTAGGTTTGAGGGGTCCATATCGTTAGGACTTGAGCAGGAGTCCGCTATAGATCTCACCTGATGGGGTGACTCTTCCCACAATTTGTCGGGTGAAGAAGCCAGCTGTGTTTCAGTCTGTGGTCGGACTTTGATTGCTTGATCCACAGCAGGCCGACCGCAAACTCCAGTCCGCCTAGAGCGTGTTTTAACAGATACTCTGGAAAAAGAATCAGCCATGGAGCCTGGCGGGAGCTCAACATTGTCTGTGTATGATACTTATATATTTCTGAAATGTACACAAGATACTGTGCATAGGAACAGTGCCTATTTGTGCTCCTCTGGATTTGCGGTTATTCATATTGTAATGTGATTCAGAGAGCATTTCGCAAAACATCTTCTTTCTTGCATTGGTTCACAATTGGAAGCCACAAAGGCAGAGAAATATAAATGGTAATAATACATGTTCTACTATTCTGTGTTCCCAAATGTCTCCTAATAAAAACAGTACCCAGCTTGTGGTGCTGGGCCTAGCGCCGGGGACACAAAAGGCCCCAAAGCTCGACCAGTAGAGATCACATTTCATGCAGCAAAATCCATACTGTTTTAAACTGTGGACAGCTGCAGATTTGGGGACCTAGCTCAGCCACCACCCAGTGAAACCTACCTTACCCAGACCTTTCTTAAAACTAGACACCTGTGGGAACACCTGTGGGAACAACTTGTGTGGTTCTAATGAGGTTTTGGTACCAAGACGCCCTTGCAAACCTCAAACTTTGGCTAAAAACACACATTTCCCTCACATTTCCATGAGGGAAGGTTCCAGATCTGTAGGAATCTAGATATTTCCTACCACCCAACACTCTCACATATGTTCCAATAAAAAAAGTCCACCTAGCGCCATTAATACAAAATGATCCAAAACGCAGTATTGGGACATCAGCAATAGTGATAACTGTGGTAACTGCGCCCAGGCTCACCCGCGACGTAAAGCAACCTACCATTCCCAGTCATTTCTGAAAAAAGTGACATCCAGGCGTGTCTGTTTTGCCATTTCTTGGGGTGGGGAATGGCCCTGGCCAAGGTGGGCTGCACCGACCCCTTTTTTATATGTTATGTTATGTTATGTTAATTGGGCTCTTCTATAGCGCAACGGCTACTCCAGTCGGATATACATATACCTGGCGCCTAGTGGGGGTTCTAACTCACCCCCATGAGAGGGCAGATTGAGGGTATTCACCCCCATCCACCCCTGCAGGAGCAGAAATGGTAATGCTGTTGGGGAATTGGAGGAAGCACAGGCCCTTGCCCAATAGGCTGCTCCCCCTGCCAAAACTACCTTTTTTCTAGGGAAAATGCCAAGCGATCACATCGTACTGTGATCACCTGGCAATTTGCGGGGAAAGGGAGGCATCCTTTGAAACTTAAATTTCTCCGTTTTTAGATGACACCTTCCATTCAGCGAAATTCCCGGGAAGCGTGGAGTATGGGGCGGTTTTCAGCCTCCTCGATGGTCCCAGGGAAACCAAGAAGTGTTTTCCTGTGTGCTAGTCTGACAATGATGTTCTGTCACCGACAGTGCAATTATGTTATTGGCAGGAGAATGACACTCCCTGGGCCAAAGTGGTAGAGTCTGCCGTTTCCAACTTAGGGGATGTCACAAAGCAGGGGCTCCGGAGCAGCACAGGGCAGCTGCTGTTCTGGTGGTAGGTCTATGGACATGACCTCCACGTCCATAGCGTCTGACTGTGGAGGTTATGTCCATAGCACAAGAGTGGTTAAACAATGCATGTCTGTTGTTCTAACTGATGTCTGGAGACAAAGGACGTGTGGGCTTTCCAAAAAGCAATACTTTTTTCAGTGTTTTAACAAGTGTTTGGTTACTGTTAACCTTTGCCGCAGAGCTCTCAAGTTTCCCAGTTTAATGTGTGAGTAGCTCATCCACTCCAGATTTTTCAGTTTGCATTGTGGGATATCTATCCTTTTGAGCCCATTATAAAATCATGATTACAAGCACCAGAATGCAAAGAAAATCCTGACTGGATGAGCTACTCACTCATAACCATAGGAAACTCTAGAACTCTGGTGTTGTCTTTACATGTTAGAAACAGATTTTTTAATATTAACTTTCTTTCATGCCCAAATTATTTATCCCATCCTCTTGGAGCTATAAACACTAGCCTATTCACCTAATCGCACTTACTAGGGAACCCAGCTGGGTTTCCTAGTGAGTAATTTTACCTTATTTCACCTGCACGCGGTTTTTCCACGCACTTTTACATTGAGCAGTTCCAATACCAGATGTCCCCCACATCATAAGTCCTGACGAGACCCTATATCCTTGTTAGGGTCGAAACGCAGTCGACAATTGAGAAAAAACGAACCTATATAAACTGACATTCTATCATCTTATAGATGTGTGTAATTGAAAAAAAGAAACGGGTCGCTTTTGTAGATAAAAAACTTTATTTGAAACCTGCACATATTGTTTCAAAAATGTTATTCATATGCCTTGGTTCACAATTTCACTTGGGATAACAATCCACAATTGTAAATACTTGCTGTAGAAATTGTTTCAAAAAGTTGTTTGTGTTTTTCAATACATTTACCATACAAACCAATCAGTGCTTTTGAGTCCCTTTCTATCTGACATCTCAACTAAACCATGTCTATACATGCGAATTTTCGCACTTGTTTTATCCAATTATATTAAGTACTTTTCCCCACAGGAACTACTGTCTTTCTTAAATTACTTAATCATCCTGGTTCCGTTGTGAGTAGGGTTCCCTTGTTTTTACTTTTCGAGAAAACACTTAAAAGCATACATGAACACTATACTTTGTTTCATTGCCTCTTCAGAAGCTGAAAGTGTTACTTGGAGGCCCTTGGTGTTAATGAAGGTAGTTGTTTGCCATTTGCTGCAGTTACACATGTTGAGCAGCTTGTAAGCATGGGAAATCATGCTAAGAAGAGGAGGTTCTCTGACTCTTCCTCCTCCAGTCCTTCACCTTTAAGGGGGCAGAAGAGGGGAAGGAAGAAGACAGGTTTTTGGAGGACATGTTAAAGATTGTCCTCCAGAGAAAGTCAGTGATCATAGCTCCTCAACCCACTACTCCTGCCAATGAGGAATAAAAGTCTTCTAATGCCCGCTTGTAGAAACAGGAAGGTGTCCAGCTGATTCCCTCTGAATTAAGCGGCAAATATATGGATAAGTGGATGTTGCCTAAAATCCTGTTGCAGATGAAGCAGAATTTTGGGTTCCCTGTTGTACACAGTACCTCATATTAACCTGTTTTGAAGCAATTTCAGCAGCCAGTATCCGTGGGTCTTCTCATTCACCAACATGCTGTGGATGTGATAAAAAGGAACTGAAGATATTTGGATAAAATCAGTGTTACTAGGCTTTAGACACTTGTAAGCGGTAGAGAAGACTATGCCGGAATGAGTTTTAGTGGATTCCTTTGTGGCCAGTCTGGTGGGTGGACATCCATGGCAAAGTAAAGTTCCATAAAGACAAGACAGAAAAGAATATTGACTCAGCACTGAAGAAATCCTGTGCTGGATGGAGCCCATTTAGCAACGAGAGTAGGGATATATGGGGCATATGCTACCACGTCCCTTATTACAAAAATCTAAGTGCTTTTCAAGGAGGTACATGAGGGGGATTGAGTGATTCAGCACTTCTTAGAGCATTGGAGAAGCAGGTAGAATGTTTATTCTTTATCTCTCTCGATGAAGCGGGACCTTCAGCACAGACTGAAGGGGCCATTATTCTGGCCAGAAGAAACGTTTATTTGAAGTTGAGTGGCATACAGATGCAGCACATAAATCAGTGGCGTTGCATATGCCATTTCAGGAAAGTAGACTGGAACAGACCTGGAAGATAAATAACATAAATGTTTTTTTTTTAAATATGCACTTGTCTTTTTGATAGAATGTTGGTGGGTATGTCTCAGGTTTGCAATGCTTTTTTTCAAAGTCTCCCTTTTGTCAGCCCTCAAGAAGGACTGGGCAACAGCAGCAACCACAATTATTTTGTTTTTCCAGGAGATCAAAAAGGAAAATCAGGATCTCCCGCCAGAAACTAGAGCTCCTGACTATGCCGCAGAATGCTCTCCTCAAACTGTGGGACAAGGAATACAATTTTTCCAAGCAGCTTTGGAGGAATCTACTTACGATGCCTGTGTGCATCAATTGGTGAAGGAAGGGTCCCCTACAGAGTTTTTGGAGACACCATTAGTTTCTGGGATCATACCTATGCAGAGCCTTGGGAGTTAATAAGGAAGGAGGTGTTGAAAGCAGAACTTCACAATTTACTGGTGAAAAGAGCTGTTGTTCCAGCCCAGAGACAGGAGAGGGGCAAGGGACTGTATTCAAGGATAGTCGTCAATCCTTAAGCCTTCAGAAAAATTAAGCTTAATTAAAGACCTGAGAAGAGTGAACAAGTGGATGATGGGAATTCCTTTGAAAATGGAGCATTTACAGAGGATTATTTCTTAAATTCATGATGTGGGTTTCATGATCACAAACGATCAAACGGATGCATACTTACACATTCCTATCACAGATGCATCAGAAGTATCTCAGGGGTTTTAGTGTAAAGGGGCACCTTCAGTTAAAGGTGTTTCCCTTTCGGATCAAGTCTGCCCCAAGGGTGCTAATGAAGATGATGGCTCCGTTGGTGGCATTTCTTCGTCTGCAGGGATCAAGGGTATTTCCCTACCTGGATGACTGGCTCCTCTAGGCTCTATCAAGAGAGGAGGGTGGATTCAGGGACACATGGCCTCGTATGTGTTGCGGATCCTTTAGGTGAGACTTCTTATGGGGGTCACTTCAAACACATCCAGGACATCTCCTTGTAACAGACCTAATCAGAGGACAGCTACTGTGGTGGCTGAAACAAGAATCCTTGAGCAAGGGGTTTCCTCTACAATCATCTCCAGAGATAGCAATAAAAATGGATACCAGCCCTTTAGGGGAGGGGACATTGGTGGGAAGCAAGGAAGCCCAGGGAAGATGCTCAACAAATGACGAGAAAAAGACATCGAATTGGAAGGAATTATCAGCTATCCTTCAAGCAATTCTGTATTGCTGTATGAACATTCTAAATCATCATATGAGTGTTAAGACAGACAATACAACAGAAGTGTTATATGTAAACAGAAGGGGGGGTCTACTTTTCTCAGCCTCGTTGCATTGAAGATTGGAGGTTGGGCATAGAATCATAACGGGGTAGGAAAATATAAAAGCCGACAATTAGCAGAGGCTTCTTATCTTCCCAAAACATTTATCTCATCCCACTTTTGTTCTCGCAAATATGGCAGAGGTTTGGCACTCCGCTACAGAGGTTCTTCTCGCGATCGAAGGATCCAGAAGCATGGGGGTTAGATGCGCTTCCATCATCTTGGCCTCCTCGGCTTCTGCATGTGTTCCCATCTATTCCATTCATCCCTTGACTTACTGAGATACAGAAGAAAACAGCGGAGGTCCTAGTGGTAATCTCATGTTGGCCCTGTCGCCTTTAGCTTCCCCTCTAAAGTTTTTGGACATTCTTCCTCTCTAGAGAATCCCGTAAACTCCCTGTCCTCTCAGATCAGTGAGGTTTCTTCCTCTTCAGAAGCTGCTCTATCAGTCTGGTGGTTGAGAGGACTGGGCTTTGGAGGAGGGGTACCAGATTGTATATCAGGAATCATTCTGGGTTCCAGACGCCACTATAATTTAAAGCACTATGACAAACACTGGTGGAATTTTCAGGAATGGTGCTCCTCTAGTTCCCGATCTAGGCCCGAGGTCTCACCAAAGATTTGTAGAATACGCAGTAATCGTGGTCCGGAACGGTCCAGGGCAGTGAGAAAGAACAGGACGTGCTCAGCGTACAGCGCTATTCGGTTGGATAGGCCAGGCGCCCATCGAAAACCCCTGAGTTGAGCATCGGTGCGTACCCATGCCGCGAGGGGCTCCATGGCGAGCGCAAAAAAATACGGGGAGAGGGGACAGCCCTGCCGCGTCCCTCTCCGGACCGGGAACGAGCGAGATATCGCGCCTCCAACACGCACTGATGCGGTGAGACCAGTGTATAACAATTGGACATACGCCAGGAAGCGTGGGCCGAGATTCAGTCGGCTCAGTAGGGCAAAGAGGTATGTCTCTCGCATGACTCTTCAATTACCGGCCGAAGGAGCGGGCCCAACTGGACCGAGAATCTCTGGAAAAATTCACTGGGAAACCCGTTAGGACCCGGCGCCCTGCCCGGGTTCAATTCTCCCAGCGCGGCGCCCAACTCATCATCTGTCAGGGGCCTGTCCAGCAGGTCCCTCACCTCATCTGAGACTTGCTTTGGCGGGAGGTCGTCGATAAAGCGCTGGACGGTACCAGCCTCTAAGCACTCCCGGGGGGAATATAGTGCCTCATAATACCCGGCAAAGCTCTCTGCTATCTCCGCTGGATCCAACATAGGCTCCCCCTCCGGGGTCACGATCCGAGGCAGTGGCTGGGCATGCATAATACCCTGGCATAGACGATGCAAAATTTTACATGACTTATCGCCCCACTAGTATACCCGGCTGTGATTTGCCAACCAGGCCTGCCGCGCCTCGTCCATTAGGACCGACGCATATTGTTGTTGCGCTAGTACCAACTGACGCCTTGCTGACCCACCATCGACCTCCCAAGCCCTGCGCTCCAGCGTCTCTAGTTCTGCCTCCCGTCGCACTAGGTCACAGCGTCTCTCTCTGGTCCGCCGCGCACCAGGATATATCCACGCCACATAGCGTGGGCTTCAGGGCCTCCCAGAGAACAGACGGAGAGTCCACCGACCCTACGTTCACAGACAGGTAGTGGTCTATTTCAACCGTCAGGTGCGCTTTATAGTCGTCCAAGGTTAAGTGCCAGGCCGACATCCGCCACCGGAAAGGCTGCCTGGCAGGGCCCACACGAAGCGAGACGAGCCACGGGGAGTGGTCCGACAGGGCCCGCGGCAAAATCTCCACCGAAACAATGCAAGAGGCACTCACCCTTGGGACAAAAATATAGTCTAGTCGAGAGAACGAGTCTCGTGCCGCCAAGAAGTATGTATAATCCCGTCGCGTGCCGTGTTTATATCGCCAAGTGTCCAGCCAATCAAGCCCCGTAACCAACGCTGATAATCTTTGGTGGTTCCTTCATAGCCTTGGTCCTGCGCCACTGCCCCACATCGCCACCTATCGCAGCCCTTGTCCAGAACATCGTTCCAGTCTCCCCCCATGATGGACAGAGAGTCGGGCACCTCACTCCACAGGGATAGGAGCATATACACTACCAAATGTCACCCTATCTCCGCCGATCTCCCCCTGTACCACTACGTATCTACCCTGTGTGTCCGTCCAGGCGCGCTTGTGTGTGTATGGCACTCTATGGTGTATGAGGACTGCCACCCCCCTAGAGCCCCTTGTGAAGCCAGAGTGAAAGGCTTGTGTGTAGCCTGAGCGCTGCAGGCACAGTGCCTTGGTGCCGAGCATGTGAGTTTCCTGCAATAGAAGAACATCTGCCCCCGCCCTTTTGGCGTACTGAAACACCGCTCCCCGCATCCCTCTCACATTCCAGATCATGATTCGTAGCGACCCGGGGCCTACCCGCCGTCCCTCCCTAGCAGTGGGCATTTGAACAGCGTAGCATAAATGGACCTAAGGGTCCTACCGTCCAGCCGGCACGGTACAAGGCAAGAAAGTGGACACGGAGCAAACGCAAGCAAAGCCTCTCCCCCCCAACACCCCAAAAACTCCCTTCCCCACTACCCACCCCGCACCTCCCAAACATGGAAGCACCTGTCGCGGACGGATAGCGGCCAAGCCCCTAACCGGGGAGCCAGCGCCGCATCCTCCAATGAATCCCCCAGTAACAACCCATCGGAACTAGGCCGTCACACCCACCCTCCCATACTGATCAGGGCGAGTTGCCAGCCTAAATCAACATTGCCCTGGACTTCTATATGCATCATATACACTGATCGACATATATGTCTCTCTGTCCTCAAGACACTCCCGGCTGCTGTGTCTGTATCGGGTCCTCTTGGCGTGCGGCGAAGCCCGAGCACGAGCTCCCGCCTGATCGTGATCTTCCACGTCGCCGACGCTGACTCCGCAGACCTTCCCTGACTCTTGTACTCGATGAAGAGTCAGAGTCTCCTTCTTTGGCATTGTTAAGCCGAATTTTCACAGTCTCATCAGTCCACTGAAACACTTCTTCCGGTGTGTCGCAGAACAGCAATCAGAATTTATAGACCACCCGCAGTCGCGCAGGGTAGAGCAGGGCATATTGTAATTTCAGATCGCGGAGACGGGCCTTGGCTGCAATGAATGACTGGCGTTGCTGCTGCACCAATCTTGTATAGTCCGGGAAGATCATGATGGTGGCATTATCATAAGTGAGTGTGCCCTTAGATCTCGCTTGCCTCAGGATAGTATCCCGGTCTGCATAGTTCAAGAATTTGGCAATGATCGGTCTCGGGCGTGCCCCGACCGGGGACTTCTGCACCAGCGCCCGATGAGCTCTCTCCACCATGAAGCATCTAGATAAAGTGTCCACCGGGATCCAGCTCTCCAGCCATTGCGCCAAGAAGGACTCCGCGTGGCCACTCTCACATCCTTCCGGAAAGCCAACAAAGCGCAGGTTGTTGCGTCGGGCCAGTCCTTCCGCGTCCTCCACCCTCAGGACCAAGCCCTTCTGCACTTTCTCCATTTCTGTGACTTTCCGTTTAAGGGTAGATACATCGTCCTCCACTGCAGATATTCGATTCTCCGCGCCTGTAATGCGCTCCACCGCATTTCGCAGGTCCTGGCGGAGAAGAGTAACATCAGCCCCGACTGCTCCGATTTTTGCGTCAAGCATATCCCTCGATTGCGTGATCGCGCCAAGCAATGCCGCATTGTCTGTGGCGGGCACTGGGGGGCCACCTGGACCCACTGCTGCTGTTTATTTATCGCTAGTCCCCTGCTTGCCCTGTCCCCCGCCAGCACCTCCTCATGTCATGTCACCAACTAATCCGAAAAGCCAAGAAAACAGCATTCAAGGATCGACTTGACAACAACGCTCACAACAGCAAGGAACTTTTCAACATCGTCAAGGAATTTTCCAATCCCTCGGCCAACTCCAACGACATCACCCCCTCTCAAACCCTCTGCGACTCCCTAGCCTCATTTTTCCACAACAAGATTGCAGACATCCACAACAGCTTTGACAACCAACCCGGAAACCAACCCATCCTACCATTTGCTGATCATCTTCCCCCCGTGAACACCCTTAACGACTGGAACCCAATCTCCACTGAGGACACCATCCGCCTGATGAATTCCATTCACTCAGGATCCCCCACAGACCCATGTCCTCACCACATCTTCAACAAAGCGGACTCCGTCATAGCACCGCACCTCCGAGACGTCATCAACTGCTCCTTCAACTCCGCCACCTTCCCGGAAGACTGGAAACACGCTGAACTCACCGCCCTTCTGAAAAAACCCACAGCGGACCCCACCGAACTCAAAAATTACCGCCCCATCTCGCTTCTTCCATTCCCGGCCAAAGTCATCGAGAAAGCTGTCAACAACCAGCTCGCCGCCTTCCTCGAAGCCAACAAATCCCTCGACCCCTCACAATCTGGCTTCCGAGCAAAACACAGCACTGAGACCGCCCTCATCGCAGCAACAGACGACATTCGAACTCTACTGGACAATGGAGACACAGTCGCCCTCATCCTCCTCGACCTCTCTGCAGCATTCGACACAGTCTGCCACAGCACCCTTTTACAACGCCTCAATAACATCGGAATCCAAGGAAAAGCACTTGAATGGATCACCTCGTTCCTCACCGGAAGAACCCAGAGAGTCCGCCTTCCACCATTCAAGTCCGAGGCCTCTGAAGTCATCTGCGGCGTACCACAAGGATCCTCACTCAGTCCCACCCTCTTCAACGTATACATGAGCCCCCTCGCGGCCATCGCACGCCAACACAACCTCAACATCATCTCGTACGCGGATGACACCCAACTGATCCTTTCCCTCACCAATGACCCCAGCACCGCCAAAATCAACCTACACGAAGGAATGAAAGAAGTTGCCGAATGGATGAAACAAAGCCGTCTGAAACTGAACTCAGACAAAACAGAAGTCCTCATCTTAGGTACATCCCCCTCTGCATGGGACGACTCCTGGTGGCCGGAAGCCCTCGGAAAAGCACCCATCCCGACAGACCACGCACGGAACCTAGGCGTCATCCTGGATTCTTCACTCTCAATGAACAGACAAGTCAGCGCCGTATCCTCTTCCTGCTTCAACATTCTTCGCATGCTCAGAAAAACATTTCGCTGGATCCCCTCCGAAACAAGGAAAATAGTCACCCACGCTCTGGTCACGAGCCGACTGGACTACGGTAACACCCTCTACGCAGGTACTACCGCAAAACTCCAGAAGAAACTCCAACGAATCCAAAACGCCTCAGCCAGACTCATACTAGACATCCCACGCAACGATCACATCTCTGGTCACCTTAAAGACCTCCACTGGCTACCCGTCAATAAGAGGATCACTTTCCGACTGCTTACCCATGCACACAAATCACTCTACGACATCGGTCCAGAATGCCTCAACTCACGACTGTCCTTCTACACCCCCTCCCGCCAACTACGTTCTTCCAGCCAAGCCCTCGCCACTGTACCTCGCATCAACAAGACCACCATGGGAGGCAGATCCTTTTCATACCTGGCTGCTAAAACATGGAACTCTCTCCCCGCTTACCTTCGCCTTACCCAGAACCACCTAGCATTCAGAAAGCAACTTAAAACGTGGATATTTGACAAGTAATTCTCCTCCCCTTCCTAAGCGCCTTGAAACCCTCCGGGTATGTAGTGCGCTATATAAATCCTTTGACTTGACTTGACTTGACATGGCGCTCAGGTAGCGGTATGCGAGCTATGAACTCTCCCAGTGGGTGGACTATTGCCTAGGGGTGGATAGGCCGTTGCAAGCTCTATGGACAGTTATCCCTTCGTCTTCCGCACCCTCACGCACCAATCAATCAATCAATCAAAGACATTTATAGAGCGCACTACTTACCCGTAGGGTCTCAAGGCGCTGGGGGTAGGGGGGTGCCGCTACTGCTCGAACAGCCAGGTCTTCAGCTTCTTCCTGAAGGAGAGGTGGTCTTGGGTCAGGCGCAGGTCGGTCGGGAGGGAGTTCCAGGTCTTGGCGGCCAGGTAGGAGAAGGACCTTCCTCCTGTAGTCGCTCTTCGGATGCGGGGGACGGCGGCGAGGGCGTGGTTGGCTGATCGGAGGTGGCGTGTGGGAGCGTAGAAGTTGATTCGGTTGTTGAGGTAGCTCGGGCCTTGGTCGTGTAGGGCTTTGTGTGCGTGGGTGAGGAGGCGGAAGGTGATTCTTTTGTTGACGGGGAGCCAGTGTAGGTCTCTCAGATGTCCGGAGATGTGGCTGGTTCGTGGGATGTCGAGGATGAGTCTGGCTGAGGCGTTCTGGATCCGCTGGAGTCTCTTCTGGAGCTTGGCGGTGGTACCGGCGTAGAGGGCGTTGCCGTAGTCCAGTCGGCTAGTGACGAGGGCCTGGGTGACGGTCTTCCTGGTCTCGGTGGGGATCCACCAGAAGATCTTCCGTAGCATGCGTAGGATGTTGAAGCACGCCGAGGAGATGTTGTTGACATGCCTGGTCATGGAGAGGGAGGAGTCCAGGATGAAGCCCAGGTTGCGTGCATGGTCTGTTGGTTTGGGTGCGGTGCCCAGGGCGGGAGGCCACCAGGAGTCGTCCCAGGCGGAGGGTGAAGAGCCCAGGATGAGGACCTCCGTCTTGTCTGAGTTCAGTTTCAGGCGGCTGGTCGTCATCCACTCGGCTACCTCTTTCATCCCTTCGTGCAGGTTGGCTCTGGCGGCGGCGGGGTCGTTGGTCAGGGAGAGGATCAGCTGGGTGTCGTCGGCGTAGGAGATTATGCTGAGGTTGTGTTGGCGTGCGATGGCCGCGAGGGGGCTCATGTAGACGTTGAAGAGGGTGGGGCTCAGCGAGGATCCTTGAGGGACGCCGCAGATGACTTCGGTGGCCTCTGACTTGTACGGTGGTAGGCGAACTCTCTGTGTTCTTCCGTCGAGGAAGGAGATGATCCATTCCAGAGCCTTCTCCTGGATTCCGACGTTGCTGAGGCGCTGTACTAGGGTGCAGTGGCAGACAGTGTCGAATGCCGCGGAGAGGTCTAGGAGGATGAGGGCCGCTGTTTCTCCGTTGTCCATCAGGGCTCGGATGTCATCGGTGGCGGCGATGAGGGCGGTCTCGGTGCTGTGGTTGGCTCGGAAGCCAGACTGTGAGGGGTCGAGGGATCCATTCGTCTCAAGGAAGGCGGCCAGCTGCTTGTTGACGGTCTTCTCGATGACTTTGGCTGGAAACGGGAGGAGCGAGATGGGGCGGTAATTCTTGAGTTCGGTGGGGTCCGCTGTGGGTTTCTTGAGTAGAGCGCTGAGTTTGGCGTGCTTCCAGCTCTCAGGGAAGGTGGCGGTGTCGAAGGATGTGTTGATGATGTCTCGCAGGTGGGGTGCGATGACAGCGTCGGCCTTGTTGAAGACGTGGTGAGGGCAGGGGTCGGTCGGCGATCCGGAGTGGATGGAGTTCATCGTGCGGATGGTGTCTTCGGTGCTGATCGGAGTCCAGGCGTGGAGGGTGGTGGTGGGGGGGTGGTTGTTCGGTCGTGGTGTGCGTTGGTTGGTTGTTGAAGCTGTTGTGTATGTCCGCGATCTTGTTGTGGAAGTATGAGGCGAGAAAGTTGCAGAGGTCTTGCGATGGGGTGATGTCGTTGTTTCCTGCGCTGGGGTTGGATAGCTCTTTCACGATGTTGAAGAGTTCCTTGCAGTTGTGTGCGTTGTTGTCCAGCTGGTCCTTGAATGCAGTTTTCTTGGCGGAGCGGAGCAGCTGGTGGTGCTTCCGGGTGGCAAGCTTGAAGGTGGTCCTGTTGTCCGGTGTAGGTTCCCTTCTCCAGACTTTCTCGAGGGCTCGGCAGTTCTTCTTGGAGCTCTTGAGTTCGTCGGTGAACCATGGGGCTTTCTTGCTGCCGGGTCTGCTGGGCGGGGTCCTCAGCGGGGCGAGCTCGTCCGCGCAGTTGCTGATCCACTTCGTGAGGTTGTCGGCGGCCTGGCTGGGGTTCGCTGAGCTGGCAGGAGGGTGCTGGCTCAGGGAGGTGGCGAGCTGGTCAGCTGTGATCTTGTTCCAGCTTCTGCGGGCAGCCTGTTGATGGTGGTGGTGGGTCGTCGTTCTTTTGAAGGTGAAGTGGACGCAGCTGTGGTCCGTCCATTGAAGCTCTGTGGCGTGGCTGAAGTCGATGTCTGTGCTGGATGAGAAGACTGCGTCGAGTGTGTGTCCGGCGAGGTGGGTGGGGGTGGACACCAGCTGCTTGAGTCCAAGATTGGCGAGGTTGTCGAGCAGGGTGCTGGTGTTGCGGTCGTTGTTGTTCTCCAGGTGGAAGTTGAGGTCCCCCAGGAGGATGTAGTCAGCGGAGGGGAGGGCATGCGGGCTGACGAAGTCGGCGATGTCCTCGCTGAATTGGGTGCGTGGTCCCGGAGGTCGGTAGATCAGGGTGCCTCTGAGGGTGGTCTTCGGGTCGGTGTGGATCTGGAAATGCAGGTGTTCGGCGGTGGTCAGGGTGTTGTCGGTGCTGGTCGTGAGACGGATGGTGTTCCTGTGGATGATGGCGATGCCTCCTCCCATCTGGTTGGCGGTGCGATCCCTCCGGGTGATCTTGTAGCCCTCTGGGATGGCGATGGCGATGTCGGGAGCTGAAGAGGCGTTCATCCAGGTCTCCGTGAGGAAGGCAACGTCAGGGGCTGTGGCGTCTAGGAGGTTCCAGAGTTCGATGGCGTGTCTGTGGACGGAGCGGGTGTTGAGCAGGATGCACTTGAGGTGGGTGCTGCTGGTGTTCGACTTGGCGGGTGCTGGTGCGAGGCAGGTCCGGATGCAGGTGAACTTGCAGGCGTGGCAGCTGAAGGGTCCGTGGGTGCGTCGTGGTGTGGCTCGGTAGCATCCTGGGAATCGGCCGGTGTTGAGTGCGATGAGGGTGGCGGCGGTGTACGTCAGGCGGGTCGGCCGGGGTCCTCGTGGGCCAGGGGTCCTGGCGCTGGGCGCGGTCCGGTCGCGGACGGGCGCAAACGGGCTTACCTTTGGCGCGCCTTCAGCAAGCCAGTTGCCAGCCACGTGCTCCACTGTCTCAGGGGCCCCGGCAGAGGCACCTGTCGCCCAAATTGGCCCTCTACGAGTCTACGCCAGCCTCAAGGTGTCTCAGTCGCCTCCCCACCGGGGCCCGATTTGACCCCCGAATCCCCAGCGTGGGCGCGCCTCACTCACCGCTTGTCTCCTCCGTCACACGACCCAGGGCAAGGCCCTGTCTCCACCTCCGGGCGCTCTCCCACCGCTGCAATAGACGTGCAGCACAACAGGGCAATGCGCCACACAGGCCACACCAGGATTCAGGCCCAGCTCAGCTGCGTCGTGTAGCACTCCACTCCGCCGGCACCCGGCAGGACCACGCGGGCTTGATGCATTCCGTTGCCCCCGAGGCAGGCCCAAAGGCGGCGTCACTTTCGCTGCGGCGCCGGCAGATCCATTCCCGCCCGGACCCTCCAAAATCAAGGTCCCGGCTGTGTAGGCCGCACCGGAGCACCCAATGGGGATCACCTCCGCCTGGCACAGGCCGGAGCCACCAGTTCCAGATGTCCAAGACGGGCCAGCTGCTCTCTCTACATCTACTGGAGCCCCCCCCCAGCCCACAGCTATTGTCCGGCGGAGCGCCACTCACACAGGCGCAGGGGGACGCAAGATGTCGGCCCTCTCCCAACGCAGCCGCCTCTGGTGCTTCCCCACTGGTCTCCCAGCAGGGTGCCGCATCTGCGGCCGAGGGCAGGGGTGTAAAGAGGCGCGGGGGTCACTAACCACTCGGATCACCCGCGGAGGGTATGGGCTCCACGTCCCTCTCTCAGTCAGCACCGGCAGGCTCACTCAGTCTGGGCAGCGCCAAAATCGAGGTCCCGGCGTCTAAGGCCTCGCCGGACCCTGCAGGACCAATCGTGCCGCCCCGCTGTTTCGCCGTCACCAGGGCCGCCACCCGGTCTTCGCCGCCGTCAATTACAGCCCAACCAATGATGTGGGCGCCGCTCTCCACTCCCCGCTGGCACCTGCAGGTATGCCCGGACCGGGACGTCCCAGAAATCGAGGTCCCGGCTGACTAGGCCCCACCGGACCCTCCAGGAACTGCAGCGTCTTCGGGTCTCCGCACCTTCACCAGGGCAGCTACCGGGATATAATCGCCACCGATCTCAGCCCAGTGTTTCAGCTGCCGATTTCACCTGCAAGGAGCCCCCTTAGATGCCCAGGGCCAGGATAATAAGATAGGATAAATTCAGGCTGGCCAGAGCTCGCGCTCTACACGACCGCCATGATCGCCGGCTAAGCCACGCCCCCTTTAGCAAACATTTTGATTTGGTTTTGAGTCTACTAGAAAGGTTTTCTATTTTACGACCTACCGTTAGACCTGATCGTCCACATTGGGATCTGAATCTGGTCTCTAAAGCTCTGCAGGAAGTACCCTTTGACCCTCTCAATTATTGTTGATTTAAAGTACTTGTCATTTAAGTTGACATTTTTATTGGCTGTTGCCTCAGCAAGGAGATTTGGTGAGCTTGGTGCCTTACTATGTAAACTTCCTTTGGTAAAGATACTGGAGGATGGAGTTTTGTTTAAACATAATCAGACTTTTCTCCCTAAGGTGGCTTCCAAGATGCATAGGAAACTGTGTTTTTCCAATCTCCATCTTGTAAGGAGGAGGAGCTCTCTCATTTACTGGATGTAAAGAGGGCAGTGGAGATTTGCTAGAGTTAACAAAGGTCAGAAGGCATCTAATATCGTGTTGCGTAGATGGATCATAGCAATGAGTGTCATAGCGTACTCTTTAGCTAATGTCCCTTTACCTGATGGAATACAGAGAAAATCCACTAGGAGGGTGACAGCCTCATCGCCAGAAGCTCAGGCAGTTCCTAGGTCAGAAATTTTTCAGACAGTCACTTAGGCTTCAGCCCAAACGTTTGTTAAACACTACTGTATTGAGAATGGAATAGAGGACAAATGCTTTGGGGAAAATGTGTTAAATGTATTTTTTTTTACTGCACAATTTGACTCTGTATTCGGTTCACTGATGGAAACTGGGCACGCGTGACTAATGTATTGTTTCAATTATATGTAAATTTAAGCTAGTTGGTTAAGTAGCACAGCTTATGCTTGGGTAATCCTAAAAAGGAATGATGGGGACATGGGACACAGGGATAATGAGATTTATAGCTCAGTAACTGGGCAGAAGGATTACACCACATCCTGCCCTTTGTCAAAGTCATCATCTACAAGGATTTACATCCATAGAACAGAAGCTTAGCAGGCATAATATAAAAACAGTTAATGAAACAAAGATCTGTGGCTTCACTGCTGTTGTTACCCAAAGGACAAGGAGGAGCTCACATCACTTCCTGAAAATTGCAAGCCCCAACCTAGAGACACCAAACCTAGGGCACCTACTGCCCGTGGGACGGAGGACAGAAGGCTGGACTGAGTCAAGGAAGAGTATGTAACAGCCTATCATCATTCAGATGTCAATAAATCAGAGTTTGATCAAATGAATACCAATTAGTTAGAGAACACTAAATATCGTTTTTTTTAATGCCAAGATACCCTAAGAGGTGAGCGTGTGCTTTACAAATACAAATTATGTTATGACCGACTAAACACAACACACTAAATCAATGTAACAGCTTTATTGTAACAGACAAAGTCCATTTCATGCAAGCACTTTCACTAAAAGCAAACTGCACATTAAACAGAAACGGAGGGAGCACGTAATGCTTCAACATTCAAAATAGTTACAGAAATGTCCAAATGTTTGTGGAAAATGAAAGTATCAGCCTGCAAATGTCAGCCAGGAAGATCTCTTTATATTCTGCCCAAGAGTCATTCATTACCCTTGTCGACTGCCCCTATAAAAAAACAGATTACAAAAAAGGGGGGGTAGGCCCAATAGACAGGACCCAGGTAGGGCCTTATATATACTGAAAAGAAGAAAAAACCTGGAATCCTAAATTACTTTTATGATGCTTTTACAACAACCACATTATATTCTTTCGGTGATTGGGTTATTTATTCACCCTATTTTTTCACAACTCTTTCTTTGGAAGGACTTTATATCCTTCATATGGAACAAATAAATACCATATACATATTTACATACATAACAATTTACACAATACTTACAACAATGTACAAAACCAACACTTTTTTGACATACACAATATTTTGCACAAAACTTTACACAAACATGACTACATCAAAACAAACCAATGTGCCACATATAGTCAAGCGATGGCTCAATTTGGATATCATTAAGTGTTTTGATAATTCAATTTAAACTTAATCCTGAATCAATTCTATTTCTTTTTGGTCCTTTATCCACTTTCTGCTAATTTAATAGCAATTACTGACGCATTTCAAGCCTCACAGGTTCTCTTTGGGCTCTCATAAGGGCATCTTACTTTCAACACAACACATTGGACACATCTATAATGTAAATAAAACAAACAGGAACTTATTAGACCAAACCCCTTTTTCTTACTACTCCCCATGCCCCTTACTGGCACTTATGCACATACCTGCCAACTTCGTGAACATTTTTCTTTTGAGCTATATTTTCAATGATCATGCGTCTCTCTCAATATGGAATGATAGATCTGCTCTTCGTGATTGTCTAGGAATAATAAAGTTCCATTTAAAAAACAAATACTGAACGGTTGTGGAAAAAAAACCAAATACTGTATTTATGGCGTAGTGCTGCTCTTCATGAAAAACAAACATACCTTCTACAATTCAGAATGGTGGCAATACACTATTTCTGATAGTCTGCTTTTCTTTGGGCACATGTATAAACTGGCTCTGTGGGGAAAATAGACATCCCCGTAAACATTTGGCCCATGTTTTAAGCGCATTATGTAGCTGCTTTCAATGGGAGATTGCGTGTGCTCGACATACCTTTGGTCAGTGAATCGCATGTATCCCAAAAGAATTCAATGACCGTCTACTTCACAATGTTTCTTCAATTCTGTAGAGCACAAATCAAAAGACGGGTCTTCTTGGAAACCGCACGTCTTTCGCTGTGCCGGTTTTGTAGTTAAGCGGCACTTCAACTCTACGCTCACCTTTTAGTTACTTAAGAGCTGTCGTGTCTCCTCGCGCTACCGAATAATCCCTCAACGGAAGGCGCTCTGAACCGCAGCCCTCCCGAATTGAATCTAACCGCGCTAATACTTCTGGGAATTGCAGTATTAATTCTATTTGCGTAACTACTCCATAATCTTACTCGAATGCAGAATCAAAGCAACCATACCTGTGTATTACCTACCGCAGTGACAAGACTTATTTCTTAAACACTCTGTGGTATTATTGTCTCAAGAGACCTTTTTAGGTCGAGGACTATCGGTTCTGCCGTAAGGCAGAAACCGGATGTCGGAGATTTAATGATTCTTAGAGTGCTGCATTTATCCCTCCCTCTTTTTGCTCGTTCTCCATTGGCTGGCTTCCTAAATGGAGGCCAGCCATTGGAGGAGAGAGCCGTCCCTCCAAATAGGCTCCGTCTTTTTCGGATTCGGGGGCGTCATTTTTGCTGTTCTTTAGCTCGTGACGTCGTCCATCACTCAGGACAGCAAAACACACCCCCGAATCCGAAAATGGCCGTGTGTTTCTCCGAGGCATTTCCGCCTTGCCTCGGAGAAACATGGTCGTGTGGAGCGCTCCGCTCTTGTGTTTTTTTGTCCTTTGCAGACAAGAAAAGCCATGATAAAGGTGTACGTGCAATGCAAAGCACTTCAAGCCCAAGTCTTTCAAGGTCTCTGTTTTTTTTATTCTTTAAACGCTGAAATTATCCGCTATCCTACTCGGAAACGCGGAGATGGACACACAAATTGCGCCTCATAAAACGGGAGCGGAAGTGCGGCACCCGCCAGGAGCCTGACGCAACACACGCCACCCCAAAGCTGCAGTGCTTCTCCTTAAACAATTTGTGGTTTGCCTGGCACACACTACAAACTGAGGCTTCCGAGGTCTCCCCCTGGCGGTGCCCTCTCTCCTGGCAGCGGAGGTTACCCGGGCTGGGTGATCACGAGGGTGGGTAGAGCCTTCGGTGGCTGTCGGAGCTGTGAGACTCCGGCTCAGGAGGGAGGGAAACTTTCCGCCTCATACAAAACTTTCCCCGTCCTCCCCTCTCTCAGGGTGATGTGTGCCCCGCACAAGACTGGCGTCTCTGCACCGAAGGAGTGCTCCAAGGCGCTATATCGCGGCGGGTGCAGCCGTGGGTCGGGTGATTGTGCATCGGTCGCCTGCCAGGCTGGCACCGGTCCCGATCTGATAACGGATTAAAGATGAGCAGGGCTGCTCCGGCGAGCCAGGGCAGCCGATCCAAGAGTGACAGCGGAGATGCGACGCCTCTCTCTCCCCCCTCCGGCCCCACAAGTCTGTAGAGCAGGTTCCGCTCAGAAGTCACCCTAGGCGCTATTGTGTTGCAACTTGCACTGCTGCGAGTGCGGGCGATTCCCACGGGCGGAGCGGAGGCGAGACACTGCTTGCAATGTACAAGGGGAGAGACAGGCAAGGGGCTGTCTCCTACAAGTGACCCTACCACAGACTTATCAGAGCGCCACCAACCTGTCTATTTCGCCCTGGCATCCGTCTCTCTAATAAAATGCGTTCTCTGTCTATGGTTTGAGTGAGGCCTTTCGAGGCTGTCTCTTCCTACAGTCTTTGTCTTTCTACAGAGTACCTGTGTGGAGGCAGCTGCATAGGCTGTCCCTTCCACTCAAGCCCGTCTCCGAGTATGAGAAGTGGCTCTCGGGTGTCTCTTAGACCCCGACACCGCCTCTGAGCGGGAGAAGTGGCCCTGGGCGGTCTCTTATAGTCTCGAGTTCACCCCTGTCAGAAGGAAGCGCGCTGCGCTGCCTGTTCCACAGTCTGTGGGTGTGAGGCGGTATGTGCATTGGACCGTCTCCCACACCCATCCCGTGCTGGGCTGTCTTTTACAACCCGGAACAGTCATTTGAAGAGAGAAGAAGCACCGAGTGGGCTGTCTCTTACCCCTCTCTTACACCCATGCCCGGACACTCGCATTCCCCTCTCCCCCCTGGGGCGCAGGGGCACCCCGAGTGGACCTACGAGGAGCAGTTCGAGCAGGTAGGACCAACCTTGCATGTTTAATGTACCGGCCCCGAACAAGCTTGCCAATTTTACTTACTTGTTACTATTATTGAATGTAATGATTCTCAGTTTATCAGCTTCACAAGGAAGAATGTCTAAGTTGGCTTCGCTGGGTTTCAAGATTGAGAGCTGTAGCTCTCATCAGATTTTAATAGGAAACTT
Source organism: Lissotriton vulgaris (assembly GCF_964263255.1). Lineage (NCBI taxonomy): Eukaryota > Metazoa > Chordata > Amphibia > Caudata > Salamandridae > Lissotriton > Lissotriton vulgaris. The sequence continues at coordinate 164,546,360 of NC_141700.1, forward strand.
ACATTTTGATGTCCTCCGGGTGATGGCACACACAAACATCACATGCAGCTGGCAATGCCAAGTTAAACGGCAGGAACGCCTCCCGCCTTTAGGTAAAACATATGCCAGATTAACACGCACTTCTAAACGATAACGAGATAAAGAGAAAGTACTTTATATATGTATCCAAATTGGCAGTTGGCAATCTAATCGGTTACACCCAGGGTGGCAAAAAAACGTTTTCAAATATGAGTGTTCTATTTCCTACTTTTGGAAGTTGTGAGTAAAACGAATCTTTAAGGAGTAAAATAGTAACTGTAATTTTGTGATGGAAGTGTATTTTAGCATTTAGAAAACTAAAAATCTATTTGAAATTTGTAACCATGGGCACCTAACCTTAAGCTAGAATTGCTTGTTTTCTAGCTGGAAATTCATCTATACGAAAAATATTTTTGACCTTGAGCGGCCCTCTTTAAACCACACAACAACACACGGAGAATATGTTCTTGTACCACAACACTACTGATATTACCGATTTAGACATGTTACTAGGACAGTGTGTGGAAGCTTGCATAGAATTTCCCTTAATTGCTGCTTTTTCGTCCTGATGAGCATTTTGCCCGATCATAGGGAGTAAAACGGCCCACCTTACTCCCTTAGCTTCAGGCCACTGGAAGGAGAAGTGAGATTGAAGTTCTAGTAATTCTGGCTTACCTGTATGAAGGTTCTGCCCGCACTTTAGGTTCATTTTCTGTTTCTGTATTTGTGCAGTAGCCGCATAGAAAGCTAAAACTGACAGACTTGCGCGTTAGGATTATCAAACCCAATGCACAACCCCTTGCAAAACAGTTTGCTATTACACCAAAACTACTACTGATTTTCAGAGATGCCAACAGGCCCACTTCACCATTAGCCCTTGCAGTGCTTGTATCCTAACATCACACACCATCTGGGAATTACGGGCACATTTTAATAATAAAACAAGTAGACTACAAATCCCACAAGGCAGCACGTGGACCAGATCACCTGGAGACAGTCAGCAATACAGTGTCTGCTGATTTCGGTTACATGCATTTTTATTGTGCATTTGAAATAGTTCAATGCCACAAAATTGTTGTGCCAACCAGTTTGCCACTATAGCGGATAGGTTGGCTCTATTAGGTTATTTATTATTTTTCATCTTTACTTGTTAGCAGTCACAGGCTCTCCATGTCTCTTAAATAAATAGAAAAAAACACACCCTACCCTTTTTATTTGGTTTTAATCGTGTTGTGTTAGCCATTTCAGAAATTACTGCAGTTTCCAATCCAGAACAGCCCTGCCTCCCTTCCTCTGAGCACTTGAATGTGGGGAGCAGCTTCATAATGCGAGCGGAGAGCAAAAGCGGGACGAATAAAAACAGTATGTCATATTTTCCAACATTTCTAGTGGGAATACCCACAGTCGAAATGCATCCCCATCGAGGCTTACGCCGCTAATTTGTCTAATTGCAATAAATAGTGGTGCGAAGCTGAACTGAGCACACGACGCTGCTGCAGCGAGGACTAATGCCGAGTCTTAGGAATACTGTTATCGGTGTTTAATGTGTTAGAACAATCACTGTATTCAATTAATGATGTGATTTCCTGCTTTCTTTTTCAAAATTGCTATTTTTGCACACCGTTGCCTGTTAATACCTGTTTGCTCAAAGACTGAAAAGATATATAAATAGTAGTGAATTAAAAAGGTCGCATGGTTGCCTATTAATAGGTTTAATTATAGGAATATTTGTTATTTTGCCACAGTGTTGTTCCCATTCCTGGGGAGGGTTTGCAGCGTTTAACTCGCAGTGCTGTCTGGATGCAGAGAAATGAGGGTAAAAAGGCTCCTCTGTTGAAAGTAATTACAGGCCTGCTGTAACTGTTTGTCTCTGACATTTTAAAAACTTGACTTGAAACACAAAAGGCCAATGAAAGATTATTTTGTCGTACCGTATAAAGTAATGAGCCCTTAAAATGTGCATTACTTCCATAAAATAACAAGCCACCGGTCGAGATTTATTTGTTTCGGGCCTAATGATAAATGGATGCCTGATTTCACAAGCTTGTGTGTCCTTTCACTGGATCTTGTAGGCTTCCGTTTACTACTTATTCTGGGGAGAATGCCATTTGTATTTTTTTCCTCAGGGGGGTTCTGCAAAAAAGGGACATACATAACAAATACTTTTAAACTATTTTTTGAGTGGGGGCATTTAACTGGTTGCCCAACCTCGCGAACGTTCACATGACGCACCTTCAGTTTGAGTAGTGGCCCTAACCTATCTTTGTATTTAAAACAAAATCACAACACCATCACAATGATCAGCTCCAAGTAACTTCTGGCAACTGCAACACACGGACTCCTGGTGGTGGTTCCTCCTGATACAGTTCTTTCTAGCTTTCGCACCCCGCTTATGAATGATCTCGAATGGAAACATTTGGCTGCACGCCCCAAGACATCAGTTCCAGTTTATATCTTATCCAAATGTATGCCTTGAAAGCACTAATCACACCATCCTCTAACATATATTAATATAGGCATGAGGCATCCAGATCCATGGTTGTTTTAGAGCATACACGGTGGCCATGTTTGAAGGGAGGAAACACGCCCTTCTTCGATTTATACCCAGTGTTCTAACCACCACTTTTTCCAACCTTTTGAGGAGGTGGGGCACTTACTGATGTGATTGTATAATTACCCCTACTCAATTTCACACTCTCCATCGGTAACTCTCTCCCAATGTCATCATAGTCCTTTTTGGTTATGAGCACCCTTGTGTTATGTTATGTTAAAAATACTTGTTACCGCGCACGGTCACAAATTGGTTTCATGGCGCTCAGAGACAGGTGGAGAAAGGACGCAGGAGGGTAAGAGGGGCTAATCGTGAGCTAGGTGGAACAGATGAGTTTTCAGGTATTTACGAAAAGAGATGTAGTCCTGGGTGAGCCGAATTGAGAGAGGAAAGGAGTTCCAGGTAGAAGGAGCAAGGAAAGAAAAGCAGGCACCACCGTGTTTCTTCCGTTTAAACCTGGGAGTGATCAAGAGATTGTGAGCAGCGGACCTAAGGTGCCGTGAGGGAACGTGAGGGTGGAGGCTGAGAGAAATAAAGGCAGGGGCAGAAGCGGATAGAGATTTGAAAACAGTGCATCCCATTTTAAAAATGCAGCGGTACGCTACCGGGAGCCAGTGTAGTCTTTTCAACAAGGGCCTAACATGTTGGGATTTGGGCTGTTGAAAGACCAGTCTGGCCGCCTGGTTTTGTACCAGCTGGAGCCAGTGAAGGTGGTATGCAGGGATCCCCACGTACAGACAGGTAGCATAATCAATACGTGAGGTGACCATGGCCATAATTACAAGGATGAGAGCCTCCGAAGATAAAAACCTTCGGATTTTCCCAATTCTGCGAAGGTGATAAAAGCAGGCCGAAGTGACAGCGTTAATTTGGGGCCTCATCGATAGGTCACTGGAAATAATAACACCCAGGCTCTTCGCAGAGTTGACTGGGCAGGGGGGGGAGCTGAGGGCTGGGGGCCAGAAATTGTGACTTGATTACATTTCATATGAATTCAAAAGAAGTGAAATTGAGAGGAGCACTCGAGCAGGATCACACTAGAACATCACTTTGTCCGCTGTACATAGTATATGTTCTGCTGCCTGTATCCTGCATCAATGTCTACTTGAAAAATGCGTAACGTCCACATTTTCACTCACAAAATTCATTATTCATTAGAAACCAAAGGGACAACAGTGGGCAGCTGTGCTATGAGTCTTGTCATCGTGGAGAGTTCTGAGCTATTGAATACCTGCTATCTAAACTCTTCTCCTAGGTGAACTAAAAGGATCGAGTTGTCCGAAATCAACTCCTCAACTCAGCCATCTGTATCAATAATCACCTCCTCTTGGGATGATGGTAGATCCACCTTCCCCCCCATACGTTTTTAAGATTGAAGGTTTCAGAATCAGCTTTCTCATTTTTATTCGCTCAGCCATAAAGACTTCATGGATCCTGTTGGTGGTAGTGGGGAAGTCGAATCTTAACTTAATTTGCTTTCATCCTACCCAACAGTTGTTTTAGCATTCAGTAGAGATTTTGGCATGTACAATCAGCTCTCAAGCAGAGCCACTGTAGTGTTTAATTGTCATATAAATGTTACTAAACTATAAGAATATGGGGCCTGTGACTAGTGTAACTCAGGACCCTGTCAGGCACAGCGGCCTGATAACGGCGAGTCTTGTTTGTCCCAGTTACATATCTGGACTCACCCACATTCGCATGCGCGCTATCCTGAACTGATGGGCATCAAAGGTGTGTATTTCAATAAAGGGGCTTTACTATCAAAATCTTTATACACAGGTATTGTTTTGTAGATATTGCCAAAAACCTTTTTTTTAAAAAAAAACATTTTGTGTTGTAAGACAGTCTAAGAGGCCATTTTGTGAGGGAGAAATTAGTTTTGTTTGCATGGCAAGAACATTTCTCTTTAAGTTGTGGATTTATGTAGTTCGAGCAGTAAGAAAAAATAATTCATAATGAAGGCACTCAAAATATTCATGCAAATGATTAATCCAGATTTCAAGTTCACTCAGAGAGGACCTACATTTTCAATATTTGGCCTGTAAAAACTCTGTTTGATGATCTTCGTCGCTTTCAATTCAAATGTCAGAATTTTTCTGAAGTTTCTGGAGCTCTAAAAACATCTGCCTGTTTTTCCACTTTCTCTTATTGCCTTCTCCTAAAAAATGGGGGGAACTTCATAGGAACTGATATGAACACATTTGCTTTATTCTTGAACTGTGCAAGCAAGTGACCACAGTCCAAAAAGGATATTCGTCTTTTGAAACTTTGTTAATTCTAGAAGTTGCTCTGTGTGTGTGTGTGTGTGTTCGTGGCTCTGTGTGTGTGTGTTTGTGGCTCTGTGTGTGTGTGTTTGTGGCTCTGTGTGTGTGTGTGTGGCTCTGTGTGTGTGTGTGGCTCTGTGTGTGTGTGTGTGGCTCTGTGTGTGTGTGTGGCTCTGTGTGTGTGTGTGTGGCTCTGTGTGTGGCTCTGTGTGTGTGTGGCTCTGTGTGTGTGTGTGGCTCTGTGTGTGTGTATGTGTGTGTGTGGGGCTCTGTGTGTGTGTGTGGCTATGTGTGTGTGTGTGTGTGTGGCTCTGTGTGGATAGCTTTGTGTAGGTGGCTCTGTGTGGGTGGCTCTGTCTGTGTGAGGGTGACTCTGTGTAGGTGGCTCTATGTGAATGACTGTGTGGGTGACTCTGTGTGGGTGGCTCTGTATGTGTGTGTGGATGGCTTTGTGTGTGTGGCTCTGTGTGGGTGTAAATGCAATAGGTCATGCATTTGCGAGCGATTACGCTATTGGCATTGTAAATGACAATGCTATTTATTTAACGATTAAGCTATTGGCATTGTAAATAACAATGCCATTTATTTATGATTACAAAAAAAAGTCATGAGCAATGCCAATAGCGTTACCTTTAATAATGCCGAGACCATTGCATTGTAAATGCTTGTTGCTAATCTCTCCCGCCTCGGAGTAATTACGAGCAGAGTGGACCATCAAGGGCTGCTGGGAATTGTGGTTTGTGATATATCACATAACCTACCGCATCTTGGTCGTCTCTAGATGACTACCATGCGTCCAGGAAGCGTGTGTGATGTGATGTGAAAGGTTCTTGTAGAGCGCGACTAACACCTGAAGGTTTCTTGGCGATTGTGTGGAGAGAACGGAAAAGAAAAGGGATAGAGGGCTAATTGTAGGCTTCAGTAAACAAAAAGGTTTTAAGGAGAGATCTGAACCTGGTGTAAGGGGAAGGTAACCTTAGAGAAAGGGGAGGGCATTCCAGAAGGAAGGAGCTAGGAAAGAAAACCTAAGGCCACCGTGTTTCTTCCTCTTGAATCTGGGGACTGTCAGTAAGGCCAGCTGAGACGAACGAAGGCTACGAGAAGGAACATGGGGGGGCAGCAATCGCTCGGTGAGCCAGAGGAGACTTTATGTAACAATGTAAGAAAGCCTTCCTTCGAAATGGGAGGGATCTGGGATATGGTATGGGAATCGAGTAGAAGACAAGAAGCGTCCAGTAGAGGGAAGGTGGGCAAGGCTTGAGCAGGGATACTGTTTTTAATCTTGATTATCTTATCAATAAAAAACTGGTTAAGGGAGTCACAAAGTGACTGGGAAGGGAGAGGTGCAATGGTGACTCTATTGGGATTAGATAACTCCTCTACTATGGAGAAGATATCTTTAGATTTGTTGGCCGAATCCTGGATTTTTTTGGAGAAATACACAGTCTTGGCTGAAGATATAGCTGCCTTGTACTCTTTGAGTAAGGTGGAGAATGTCAGTTTTATATCTGAGCTATAGCCCCGGCGCCAACGCCGTTCAGCCTGTCGGAGCCCAAGTTTCAAGGCTTTAAGGTCCTCAGTGAACCACCTTTGGACGTCATGGCGGCGCCTGGCTCTGACCGACTTTAGAGGTGCCACAGAGTCGGAGGCTGAGGTGAGCCAGCTGGTCAAGTCCTGGGCTTGTGTGTCAATAGATCCAGAGCTGGAGGGGGCAGATGTGCTAAGGAGGGAAGTGAGTTTACTAAGATCCGCCCTATTCCAATTGCGAGCAGAAAAATTGGTCTCTAGGGCATTAGTGACAGTGGGAGGCATGGCTAGAGAGAAGGTGATCATGGAGTGGTCAGACCATAAACAAGGAAGAACCAGAGGAGTGGAGATATCCAGACAAGAGGTCCAGACCTGGTCCAAGATATGGCCCTTAATGTGTGTAGGTGAATGTATGTGCTGGGAACAATTCAGACCCAACATGAGGTCAGAAAAGGCTAAAGAGCATGGGGTCTCGTGAGGGTGGGAGGGCCAGTAATTAAAATCGCCAAGGACCAAGATATTCGTGTTATTGATGGCTAGTTGAGACATGAGATCACCGAACTGAGCCGAGAAATTGGGCATAGGCTGGGGAGGGCGATAGACCAGGACACATATAAGAGACGAGCCTGGCTGCTCCAGCCTAAGCACCAAACAGTTGGTCATGTGGATAGTAGGGGTGACTACAAGAGAGAAGCGAATCGAGTGCTTAATAATGGCTGCAACGCCTCCACCTGGTTTACCAGGGGGGCGGTTTGCCTGGAGGATGTAGTAACCCGGCGGAATTGTCACCAGGATATCGGGGGACGAGTCCTCATTGAGCCAAGTCTCGGTAAGGAGTAAGAGATCAGGTTGCTCAGATCCCAGGAGGTGGAATATGTCTAGCTGATGGCTCACCAAGGAACGGGTATTAAGATAAATCACTGAGAGCTTGGGTTTGCGAATCCTTACAGAGGGGGGGAGCTGGGCCTAGGAGCCCGGACGGGCGGATTAGGGGCATCAGAGAGGGCTAAAATTTCATGAAAGACTCTTCTAGGCGTAAATAAACCCAGTGAAGTAAGTCTGAGTGAGGGCTCGGGGGGGGGAATACAGGATCATGGAGATGGATAAGATCCGAGCGAGTGTATGACCAGGAACGGGCAGAGTGGCATACCCCGTGCCCCGGTCGGCCGCGGACGGGCGCAGACGGGCTTAACTCAGGCGCAACTCCGGCGCAACTCCGGCGCGCCTTCCTCGCGCCCGCTGTGCTCGTCCGCTGCGCTGACACATAGAGTACGTTTAAGTAGGGCAGGATCTCGGGGGGTGTGGCGATGATGTCACTCGCCTGACCAGCCCACCCCAAGATGAAACCCACGGCCGCTGTGAGCCCGCCGGGACGATCAGCACGCAGCCGGCCGCCGGGGCTCCCTGGAAGAAGAAAAGCAGGTTAGTGTCCTGTCAGAACTTTGAAATACAGGAGAGTTAGTGGGGCTGACAGAGAAAAATATTCCCTAGTTAAAAACGCGCGTCTGCTACGACTCAGCAGAGCGCTAGTACAATGATCCACAAGATGCACTATCGTGAACAGCTTCAAAGAAAACGCGTCCGCTTCTCCCACCACAGGCAAGGACCCACTGCCACTGGGTCACCCGCCCGCTATCCGCTTAAACCACAGCACACTGGCTTTACTTGGTTATTTTTGAAATTGTTGTTTATCATGAACAGCAGATACCACGGAACCATTTAGGATATTGGCCTTAACTATGCTTAGATTCGATTTTGACCTAAGCATGAGCACAGAATATTTGCATATTAATTTATTGGATACAAATTACAATTGAATGCACAATACAGATTACAGTTGCATGCCAGTCTAATATTTTGTTTCAAACTTATATCAGATCCTCAAGACTTCTGACATATCATTCAATCCTGCCTGGACACTGTTAAATCGCATAATCAAATATGCCTCTTTTTTCAACAATAGAGACTCCACATCTGCCAAATTTTTGGATAAATTAAATGCAGTCAACACAGTCCATTTAAAATCCCGTTCTGAATGTGCCGTCTTCATGAAATGCTCCTCCATTGGAGCAGTCATCACCTTTTTTTTTTATCCTGGACCTGGTTTGTGTTATCCTCTGATTGATCTGTTGATTTGTTTTGCCTATGTACAATTTAGCACAAGAGCATACTATCGCATACACAACGTTCTTAGATTTACAATTAGTGAACATCGTGTGCTTCCATTTAGCCTCTCTGTGCACAAACTCAGTGTCCTCTATCGTGGAATCACAAGCAACACAATTGCCGCACTTATGGTGGCCCTCCACTGGTTTTAAACCCCATTGGCTACGCAAATCTTTTTTTACTTCTTTCGGGAAGATTAGACCTAACAATCTCTTGGCCTATACTCCTGCTCTTTTTCATTGCGAATAAAGGCCTAGGAAATGGACATTCCAAATTCTCAAGTAAATGCCAATTTCTTAGCACTATTTGTTTCAATTTATTTGTGTCCAATCCAAATGTTGAAACACATACCAATCTCTCTAATGGTGGTGTTATCTTTTTTTCTAGCAATGTTTCCCGAGGTGTAAACATTTTCTTTGGACAACCTCTGGCTGACATCTGGTCACCAAAGTTCCCTGCATATTGGTCAAAGTCTTTTTTTGTAGAACAATTTCTACGTATCCGTAGCAGTTGGCCATAAGGTAAGTTGTCTTTTAAACTCTTAGGGTGTGCACTATGATAATGTAAAATTGCGTTCTTGTCAGTTGCTTTTTGATGTAATGACACTGTCAGTACCTTCTATTTTGGGACAACTTCCACGTCCAGAAATGTTAGTCTAGTCTTACTTTTGGTGTAACTAAACTTGATGTCTGGATGCCTGCAGTTCAGCCATCCAAAGAAACTCTCCAAAGTCTCAACTGGGCCGGACCGCAGGCACCAGACATCAATGTAGCGGAGCCACTGCCTGACATTATGCGAGAAGGGATTGTTGTTAAAAATGAATTTGGCCTCATATTGGGCCATGAAGAGGAGCGCCATCTCCGGTGCAAAAGGACATCCCATAGCGGTCCTCTTCGTTTGCAGGTAAAAGGCATTGTCAAACTTGAAGTAGTTCTTTCTGAGGGCTACCTCTGCTAAACTAAGAATAAAATCAGTAGAGACTCTATGTGGCCTTGGTCTTTTTTCTAGCTACAGCTCAATCACTTCAAGAGCTTCGTCCTGTGGTATCGGAGTATACAGGGAGGTGACATCAAAGGTCACCATCCACTGTTCAGACTCATCAAACTCAACTCCCTCAACCTTCCTGATAAAAACAGTTGTGTCCCTCAACTACGACTGTACTTCCACAAGAAATGGCTTTAGAAATACAGCTACGTATTTAGATATAGGCTCTAAAATGGAATCACAACCGGAGACGATTGGATTTCCCGGTGGTTCCATCAACCGCTTATGAATCTTCGGAAGGAAGTAAATAACTGGGACCCTAGGGTACTTTTTAACCAAAAATTCAAACTCTCTAGGGCCCAGCATCCCTTGTTCAAATCCTTCTTTCAGAATCTCTACAATCTGCCCTTGTATGGCAGCAGTAGGGTCAGTCTCAATTCTTCGATAACATTCTTGGTTCATCACCTGAGATAGTCCTCCCTTCATATACATCTCTCGGGGCCAGATCACAGGGGCTCCCCCTTTATCTGCCTGTTTGAATATTACAGAGGTATCATTTTTTAGATCACAAAGGGCCTTCAGTTGGTTTAACGTGATGTTTTTCTTCCAATATTTCCTTCGTTTCTCAAGCTGTGTTAATGAAGACATGACGGCCTGCTCATAAGCAATGATCTCCTTCGGGATGCCATATGAGGGTGGAATAATTTTGGATTTGTTGGCCAGCCCTGTTACTTCTGTATTGGATTTATACTCCTTATCGGCAAAAAATGCTTTCAGGCATATTTTTCTGCAAAATTTGAGGGCTTCCATTTCCAATCTAGTAAAATCAGTTGCTCTACTAGGAACAAACTTAAAACCTAATTCTAATACTGACTCCTCAGTTTTAGATAGAATCTTTTGGGACAGATTTACTATGCAGCTCCTTTTTATCACTTGCAATATTGTCTCCTCATTCTCATTTCCCCGGGCTGTTGTTTGAATTGTACCTTTCCCTTTTGCTTGCCTTTGTCTAAAAAAGTATTCTGTCTGTTCTGTGTTCCATGTCGTTAATCTGAATCACTTGAAGATCCAGAAGAAGAGGTTTCAGAAAAGGTAGTGAACCTATTTCATGAACCTCCTTGGTAATTTGTCAATGCCTGACGTGATTCAGTAGAAGAATAATAATCTTCCTTTAGATAAGGGTAAGCTTGTGCCAAGCTGAATGCTTTAATATCTTTCTCAAACTTTAATGTATTGTAACTGATCGTGTTGTCTTTAAAAATCAATATCTCCTTCTCGATTTTCTCAAGCAGTGACTTCGCCTCACTTTCAGAATGATTATCTTTTAGTTCCTGTGTGAGTTTCTCTAACTCCTCAAGCTCTTTTCTGCATAGCCTCTGCGCCGTCTCTATTGTATGGACCATAATGTCCCTACTGCTTTTTCTCCTTATGCAGCTGAATCCTTTTTTATATTCTGGATCATCTACAGAGATGACCGGAGTGTTCTTAACTTGCAACCCCCACACGGTTGTACCTCCTTTTAAATGCTGTAAAAGAAAATGCCCGTGCAATTCTGTCCTAATGTGCATCTCACTCACCCGTGTTAAACTGTCCACTTCACTATAAAAAAACAAGCATTTACAATGCAAAGGTCTCGCCTTTGCAAAAGTTAGAGCTATTGGCATTGGAGAAGTGTGGCTCAGTGGTTAGAGGCGGCAGACCCGGAAGCTGGGATCGACCGTGGACCAGGGTTCGATTCCCCGCCTCAGCGGGTCTCGGGCTCAAAATTCCACGGCCTCGATAATTCTCGCTCCGGTGCCTACTCGACTCACGGGGTCTCACTCTGCAACTCTGGGCAATAGCTTGCTTAATCTCCACTACGGCCCCTCGCGGCGGGATGCCTGGCTTTCACCCTGTGGACACCCTGCCGGGGCCTCTCACAGGGGAATACCAGGACGGGTTCCCTAAGCAAGCGCCAGGATGCCCTTTGGGTGACAGATTGCGCTATATAAGTACACCTACATTTACATTTACATTTACATTGCAAATGACAACATTTATATTCATGTGTTCGTTTTGAAAACAGATAAATAAATGGTATTGTCATTTACAATGCCAATAGCTTAATCTCTCACAAATGCAAGACCTATTGCATTTGCAATGCAATAGGTCGCGTATTTACGCGAGTTTGAGCTATTGACATTGCCTTTGATTAAGCTAAAGCCATTTGCTTTGCTAATGGTATTCTATAGCAAAGCAAATGGCTATATATGAAATATTTTAATAGTTGGCCTTGCTCAGAATCACTGTTGTATAATGAATCATGGCAAGGCCACAAACAACAATTAAATGTGCTTAGACAAACTAAAATTGGTATAAACAAAAAAAAAAATAAACAATGCATGGACTTGAAAAAGTGAGAAGGAAGAAATTGCGTTGAGCAGGTCACTACCTGTCAGTGCAATCGGGGATCAAGCTTAAAGTTTCCAGAACCATGATTATAGTCTATATAAGTTCTATTATCTAAAGCAACTTGCTATCTCAGGACTCGCAGTTTGTGACAGTCTCTAAAATTAACAGCAACATTTTTAAACCAGCATTGATAACGCTAATAGTTCTGTCTTGGCAAAAATTTTGTATGTAATGTGAAGCATTACAAATAAATAACATGGGAATGAATATGCATTAGATTAGAAAACAAAGTACTGTGCAATAATATTGGGGTAGGTTAAAAGGAAAGGCAATTGCACTGCCAAGCCAGACCTAAAAATCCATTTCGGTTTTATGACTGCAATTCTCCCATATGTGCTCACCATAAATTATCAAGTTATATTAAGACACGTTTATAGCATTACCATGCTATGTGTGTGTACCTGAAAATTCCACCTCGGGCAGCTGGATGAAAATATTAAACGTTGCGGGGAGGACCTTGTAAGCATTATCGAAAACTGTACAAACCCTCGGCTGCACAATTCCAAAAGAAACAACTGCAGAAAAACAGGAGGCGACATGCGCCTCCTTCACAAAGGGACAGTGTGTGTCACTGGGGCAGCAAGGAGGGTCACGCCCCATACAGCCCCAAACTACCCTCGGAAGTACAACGTTTTTTAACTTCTATCACTGCTGCCTTGGGGGTGACGTTCCTCCCTTTTGCGGGAGGGAAATCTGCAAAAATAAATTTGCAATGGTCTTGCCTCAAGGTAAACCAGTTTTTCGTGATTAAAACAAGTTCACCGGCAAATGTCACTACGCGCCACAATTTGGCACACGTCAATTGAAATTGGACAAAAGGCAATTCTAACAAGGAGACATTACTTCCAAACGTGTACAGCATGCAGTCCTACAAGAAGCGCCAGGAACTAAAATCCGGGGCGTGAGGGTGTAAAGCGTAAGGGGCGTGAGGCGGGCCTGTCAGCTAGATCTGGGGGAGAGGTGACGAAGAGGGCGGGGGCTAGGAGTCACTCACCTTCTTTAAAGACCAGCCAGCGCTGACTGCCCTTGGACTCTTTAAGGTAGAAACTGCAAAGAAAAAACAAATTGAACTTTTCAGTGAATGGTGCAATTGATTTCCGGGGGATAGAGGGTAGTGGGCAAAGGCGTGAGGGAATCCGGAGGAGGGGGTGGGGGTCATGATCGGTAACCACAGTCTGCAGTGCGCCCTCAATAGAATATCAAGAGAACAATGAACAAGGAGTAAAAGTGCTCAGCTGTCACCATCGCTCAGCACAGCTCTGGATGAAAGGCTGCCTGGCACGGGCAGACCCTCAACCCCGGCCTTTCATCCGTAGCCAGCCGTGCGTCATCAGCCTTTCATGGGCCGCCAAGAGAAACGCTGCTCCTGAGGCGCTGCCATTCCAGGTGTGTTTGGGGACCGCAGGGAGGGGGCAGGCACACCGGGCGACATGGGAATCCAGCGGGGGACAGCACTCGCAGTTCACCCAGTCGGCGCCTGACTGCCAATTCATGATTCAACAGAACTTTAAGGACTCAACAGATTAATGGTCCGGCATACCTGATCAAAGTTCGTCTGAATGAAGGATAAAACAATAACACATGACTGAATGAAACGAACGTATGGCAGATGTGCAATGAATATTAACAGTAATGCTATATTATCGTACTGTGGGAACACATATTAAAGTATCATTCATTTATGCAAAACGACCTACACATATGTATGCACCAATTCATACAAATACAGTAGTTTGTACAGAATTGTGGTTGGTTAATAAACAAGCGCTCGGAACAATCGCTCAGCATGACGTCGACTTTTCTCTTTTAGCCCCGTCCTTTTCAGACTGGCTTGGCCTGACTTACGTGTGTGGTAAAAGCTTTCTTATCTTCTTTATGGGGCGAAACAGAAAATAAGATAAAGAAGATAAGAAAGCTTTTACGTCACCAGTAAGTCAAGTAAGCCAGTCTGAAAAAGGACGGGGTTTAAAGAGAAAGAAGAACGTCACTAGCACCTCTTCTCCAATGGCTGGCCACTGTTTAGCATGAACTGTGACGACAGCCAATCGAAAAGAGGGGGGGTCTTAACCTTGCTAGTGAAAATCCCTTTCTTTCATTAAATCTCGCCAGCTCGACTGCGCATGTGCGCAGTCTTTCGCAGGACGAGACCTAAAAAAATATCCTAATAAGCAATAAACAGAACTACACCCGCCCAAAGCAGAAAAAAGCCCATAATGGTTACTAGAACCTTGTTCGTATGTGGGTTCACCCTAAAGATAGGGGGATATATATGGATTGTGCACTCTGTGTCCATAACCATTCATCACACACAGGTAATCAAAAAGCACTGAAAACCGTGCAAATACTAAAGAATAGTACAATAAGTATGTGATAAAGACTACAGTGCCACAGTATTCAGTTTTTACTCCAGTTTTCCAATTTGAATTCATCTAGATTTTTTTATTGTTTGACACTTTCTCCTGTTTACAAGACTTTTAGGATAGGATAGGATGTGCATTTGTAGAGCGCAAATTGCTGCCCGGAGGTGTCCAAGCGCTAGGAATACCGTGGATCCGCCCAGTGGCCCAGGAGGGGAGAGAATGGGGATTAGTTAGACTGGATGGAGTAAGAAGGTTTTCAGCTGTTTGCGGAAGGCCGAGAGGTTGGGGTTGGCTCTGAGATGCAACGGAAGGGCGTTCCAGGCCCTGGCAGCATTATAGGAAAACGTCCTGCCTCCAGATCTGGATCTTTTAATTCTGGGGGCCATTGCAAGGAAGGTCTGGCTAGAGCGTAGGCTTCTGTTGGGCGTGTAGTGGGTAATTAGGTCCTGCGTAATCCTGGGGCCAGTGTTCCAGAAGGACAGGTGTGCTATGCACATGGCTTTAAACATAACTCTCTGGCGCACCGGTAGCCAGTGAAGGGTTACCAGTCCGGCCCTTACTGACTGTCTGCGGGGGAGGTCGAGTAGAATGCGTGCTGCGCAGTTCTGGACTGTCTGAAGCCTTCTCAGAGTGGATTCAGGAGCACCGAGATAAAGTACATTATTAAAATCAAGGCGTGACTGAATCTGACCTTGTACAGCTGCTTATTTGGCTTCCATGGGGAGGAGAGGAAGAATTTTCTTTAGCATCCTCATGATTCCAAAGCATGTAGCTGAGAGTTTTGTGGCTTGTACATTGAAGGACAGAGATCTGTCCAGCCAGACTCCGAGACTCTTAATGCTGTTTTTGGGGGTTGGGGGGGAACCCAGACTGGGCGGCCACAGGGAGGCGGGGAGACTGAGATCCGGGTGGCCTAGGAGCATAAGCTCGGTTTTGTCCCCATTCAATTTTAAGGACGATAGGGACATCCAGGTCTTCACTTCCTCCAGACACTCTCTAAGCCCGCCCCGTGCAGGTAGATTGGCTTCCTGCGTCAGGGAGACCACCAGCTGCGTGTCTGCAATATGAAGTCTGTTCTTTTATTCTGCTCTGGATACCTTTATGGTGCAACTACAAGGTATTCTGGGTTGATGTATCCATTCACTAGTATTTCAGAATGTTTTCCATTCAAGGTTTATTTTTACTTGTTTGTTTTGCGCACTTTTGGCATGATCTTGGTTGTTCATCTTTTATTACGGTTCTTCACAGGGTAACCAACTAGCATGATTATACCAATAGATATACTGTAACTTTGTGGAATTACAGCACTGAGGAAGTCATCTTGACAAAACATGTTTTGGCTGCATCAGCTGTGTTCATTGTGATCATGAAATATTATCAAATGTATGATCTTCTGCACAGAAGTCATACAAAAATGATATGTCCTGAATAAACTGATTGACCACTTTCAGGTTGATGATGGATTAAAAGGTCTTCCTGGCTTGGGTGTTGGAAATAAAATTGAATAAACTCCTTGCCCCAAATCCTAAGGAAGGGCCTGCAAAATAGCTTGTAAGATCTTCGTTTATTAATTGGGTAGCCATCGACTTCAGAGAATAATCACAACCCCTGTTAGGTTGAATCCTTAAAGTCACCACATTAACCTAAGCTAAAACCCCTGGTAGCTAGGGTTGTACTATGGTAATCCTAGTGTCCACCCACATCTAAAACTAAAATCAAGTTTGGGGCAACCACGGTTCCCCCAATAAACCCAGAGACAAAAGTCTGGTAGAACAAAGCAGGGGTTTCCAACAATCAGATGTCACGTCCTGCAAATCTTGCAGGGACAATTGGGTCAAATGTATGAATAAAACCAAGCAGTAAGCTCTAAAACTCTGTGCCTTCATTTCAGTGGATTTCTTTTCTGTTTTTCATGAACTTCAGGCCAACAGATGAGCAGATAGACAGCATGGGGTGTCAAGCACATGATGAAATTTCCTTAGAAAATGGCATATGTCAACTTACTTTAGTAGTATACTGCGAACATTTACCTGTCAGTGCATTGTTATGTGTATTTGGCTGCTTACTTTACTAAATCATGACAGGCATCAAAGTGTGCGTTTGTTTATCAGTTAAATAAATGTGTAAATATATTATTTTTTATCTTCATTTATTTACAAAATAAATATGGATAAATACCAATAAGATGGTCAAAACTAAATATGGATAAAGACAGATACAAATATTAAAAAAAAAAAAATACCACAAAACTGGGAGCCCTAATAATAATACTCCCAGGGGACTCAGCATTTCTTTTATGACACTTTACAGGCATAATTACAGTGCTTCTAAGGTCTTTACCGCCCCCTTTGTACTTTGTAAGAAGAGGCCCCTGAGGCTGTCTGATCCTCAGGTCTGTTATCCCCAGTGTGAGGAATCTACATGTGCCTCAGTCAAGTCTTGAGAGTTTCGACTGAGTCACATGGCATGGCAGCCATCTTGGCTATTAAAGCTAGGCCCTACACACATGCAGGTGCTTGGCTTTCTGACACCAGAGCTGCACAATTCTTTTCTTACCTGCTCCTCAGATCCTGAGACTCCGGTATCTTGGTCAGCAGCAGCAGCGCCCAGTTGTCTCCTCAACTGTTCAGGGTCAACTTGCACCAATCCAGAACTTGAAAAAAATAAAAAGAAAGAGGTTCGTTGAATGCATTTGCAACACGCCAAGTAGAGACAAAAACTAACACAGAGCACTCTTTCAGTATAAAAAACGAACGAAGCGCCCATTTGAAAAGACCTTTGCAAGGTTGTTGAGCTCCAAACCAGTGGGATTATAATTTGGAAATAAGTGGTTAAGGAATCTTCAAACTTTTCCTGGGGTGAGATCACAAGGATTCTATGTTTGTCGTCCCTTGAGCACTTGTAAAGACTTATCCAGAAACACTTACTCTAAAGAATGGTGTGAGCATTTAAAAGGTACTGAGAATCAAGTCAAAATAACATTGCTAACAAATGTGTAGTTGTTATTGTTTATCTTTGGCTAACTGTGATACTTTCCTTTGTTACTAGAATTATATGCTTACAAAGTGATTAATCTGGGATGACAAAGAATCCTGCTGTATCCAAAGTAAAGCAAACCCTGAGAGAAAACATCTCAAGAGAATAAGGCATCAAGTGAAAACCACTGGTACATTCCAAAACCCCCTCCCGGCCTAGTGTTTTCATCAATTGTTGAACTCAGTGGGGATACCAAACTATCTGACTGGTGGGATCTGCATCGTTTCTCCAGCTCTTGAAGGCCCGGGCATTGCAAAGGTCAATGATCACAGCAGCAGACAGTAGATACACAAGAACGGTTTCTTTCCCTCCCTTTTCAAGTGCACCCCATGTCTTATATGTAAAAACCCAGCAGACCTATCAAGCACGATTTGATATTCAAGCAGGCGAGCATGTCAAAAAGGATGATAATATCACCACCCTACACATTGTGTCAGGTTTGGAGAGGTCATTTCTGCCTATTGTTTGATCCTGGGAGGCATTTTACACGCAGTCACACATATTCAAATGATAATTACTGGCTATCAAAAGTGGGAGAGCAAATAGAAATGGGCCTCCAGAGGCTTTAGGCAGGGTAACGGTAACTTTCTACAAGCACATTTTTGTTGTTTCTAACTGAAATTAGGATTATTAAATGTAATACTGTAACCCAGTGTTCTCCTATTGAACAGCCAGCCTTGCAATTTCATCATGTTGGGAAAGGGAGCACGGGCACTTTGGGCCCGATTTAAATGTTGGCGGAGTTTCCTCTCAGTCAACATTATGGTCTGCCCGCTTGATTTAGAATGAGGCAAATGTAGGTTGGATCACGGTGGAGAACACTCTGTCTCTGCTGTGGTCAAACCCCTACGACGGCCTGACGGACTAAGGGCTGTAGGGTTTGGCTATATGTTTGCACATCTTATTTAAATGGGTGGTCATGCATGGAGAAACTGCCATTGAGAGAGGCGCTTTGTTTTTTATTCTCAAAAAGAAAATTCTGCTTGGAGATTTTCTTTTTGAAAACAAAAAAAACATTGAAAGTTTGCATGTTGACGAAGCCGTCTGTCAAATTTACAATTCATTGGCAGGAACGGCCATGATGGCGGTCCCTTTCAATGCTAGAGATGTCTGCTGGGCCAGTGGACATTTCTAAATGTGGTGGGTGGCACATCCGTCAGGGCAACGGAGTAATTTACTCGTTCATCCAGGCAGAGAAAAGGGCCGCCCGTCAATATATAAAATGGGCCCTTTATCGCTGGTTAGCAGGGGTAAAGCGCATAGAGTTCTACAGCTAGCAAAAGGCAAAAAAATGTGGGGCAATCCTGCAGAAAGGGACGATTTGGTACAACAGACCTCTTAAGAAGGTTATTCACACCCTTTTGAAGGGCTGCTTGTCAGAGTGGGTCCTGAAGGCCAACTAATTAACACCACGCCCATAGATGGGGGAATGCTAGAGAAGTTCTGCCACTCAGTGCCCATGCGTTGGAAAAATGTTCTTCACTAATTTCTTTGAGCTCCAACAATCTACCTCCCACAGGGCCCCAAAGTCATCCAGATTCTGAGGAATAATAGTCAGGAAGTTCAATGTAGAGGAGGTGTGCTCTCAAGGATTGGTAAAAAACCTTGCCCATGCCCTCCAGACCCAGAGTTTTACCTGAGACATTGTGGTGGATGCCTTCACTGCACTGTTTGAAGCTTTGATGGACAAGGCCGAGCACATTTAATACCTTTAGCTGCTTGGTTCATTAATTTGCCCAAATTCTGTACAAACAATTTCTGTCCAAGAAAGGGTCATTTAAGATGCAAGTTCTTCTGGGTGGCATGCCTTAACAGGAATGTAATCAATACTGCGTACAACTACTGACAACACACTAACACTAGCTGCTCCCTTGAGACCGTCTGTAGCAGTGTCAGTTGAAAATAGGAGTTGTTTTTCCATGACCCGAAGAAAGGGCCCACAATCCTCTCGAGTGTCCAGAGCATTGATCAGGGTCCGGAAATCACGCAATAATGACTAAATAGTGTGTGCCACGTAAGTCTGAGAAAGCAAAGCAACACAGAAGAATGAACTCTTCAAACTCAACTCTATCTTCTTGTTTAATGGGTCAGAGTGAGTAACATCTTCTGAAGCAATAATAATTTGACCAGCCATGTTTAGAAGGAACGCATTTGGGGATAGGGAAGCATTATATGCTCATCTATCAGCAGGGTAAAGGCTCTGTCTCACTGAGTAGCAATATCACTTTATTTTTTGCATAATAAGCATGTTATAGACTTCAAGTGGGAATGCAGAGATATTTATCGTCCACAGTATATTTTAATTTAAAAATAAAAAAGCTCTTGGCCAACACCAGGCCTAATAAATATCAGCTAAACAAGCCAGAACTTTAGCCCCTTCCACAGTTAGATTTGAGTTGAACCATTATTGCAGCACATTGGCTCTAAGCTCTATATTTCTGTATAATGTTGGGTCTATGAACAATGTTTTTCTTAGTTTCTTTAAAAAAAAATTTTGATTTAAGACCGTAAGAGAGTAACAACAAACACAATGATGATTAAACAGGGTGTCAATAGCAAAGTGTCTTTGGTGTCTAACACGAATGTAAGATTTCTAACTAGGAAGCCAAGATGATGAATGTCAAAGGCACATATATGTAATAGAGTG
This sequence comes from Lissotriton vulgaris, assembly GCF_964263255.1. Classification (NCBI taxonomy): domain Eukaryota; kingdom Metazoa; phylum Chordata; class Amphibia; order Caudata; family Salamandridae; genus Lissotriton; species Lissotriton vulgaris. The sequence goes on from NC_141700.1 coordinate 164,566,367, forward strand.
GGCATTCAATGGTTAGTGGTTACAATGCTTAAGCAAGTACAATATGCTCTGACATTATCCTAGTTGGTATCGCAATGCTTAGAAAATTCTCAATTTTCCAATCCTTACTTTAATCGCCAGTAGAGTGTTCAGCCAGATATGTTTGTAGCAGTGCCCATATCTTTTGGTCTCAATAAGACCGGTAGAAGCAATGCAAAAATTATTGGGCATTGTGTTACAATATATCAGGTCTTCAGCCCAATCTACCACTGCCCAGGAAGGGCCTCTACCCCATCGCATTGCTACTCGCTTTTTCACTAGGAGCAATGCCAAGGCTGTAAGCTTACGCACAGATCCTGGGATATCCTTCAGGTAGCTTAAAATTGCCACTGTGGGGGTCAGGTCTAATCTGCACATTTACCATCTTGCTAATGTAAAAAAATATGCCTCACCAAAATGCATGTCATAGCATGTCCATGCTAACTGGAGGAATACAGCACTCTCACGCGGGCATTGCTGACAGATCGTGTCTTCTCATAGGCCGAATCTATATAAGTATATAAGTCTAAGAACAATGTTTTTCAATAGTGCTCATGAATACTTGGTCCTTGTTCCTTGGACACACTTAACGGACCTGACCGCTTAAGCTCAGTTCTCACTCTATACAGCCCAGCAGCCACCAGCTACAGTTGCTGCCTCTCATATGAGAATGTATCAGTGTAAGAAAGTGGCTCTGTATATACTGCACCAAAGTAAGGTTCAGTGTGCACAGAATCCACAGTTCCTAGAGGTATGGCAGAGGTTAAAGTTAGATATAACCTTACTCTCTAAAGTGGTAGCTTGGTTGAACAGTAAGGCAGTATCAGAGGACAGTGTAAAGCACTTGTTGTACACGCACAGTCAGCCAATGGTCTCACACACTCAAGAACTGAACTCTAGGCCAATGGTTTTATACATACAAATATATAGTTGTTTATTTTAGAACCACAAGCAGGTATCATAAATACTTTCTCAGAATGAGATGTTGCAATTGAATACTTTCAAATAGCAGTTGACTTTTAAATGCAATAGATACATTTGTTGCAATCTGCAACACAAGTTCAACACAAAATAACATTGAGCTCAATGGGAAGTTTTAAATAAATGCAATAAAATCACTTTACAAATGTTTTTCTTACTCAGGGCTGGATCCTGGATTCAGCCCTGGTGCACTTCCTGTAAACAGTTGAAAGAAATCGTTTTTGTTACACAGGCGATTTTTAAGGAATATTTGTATGTTTTGAAAATCGACACTTAGAAGAAATTCAAGCAAAAACCAGGCAAGGTTATCCTATGGGAGGAAATCAGGTTGTCGGAAAATCACGGTTGTAATTACTTTTCAGGTTCAGTGCTGGGCTCAAAGATACAGCACTGGGATCTCTCCTGGTAGCAGGTGAGTAATTTCATTTTCGTGGATCAGCTGATTTTTTGTGAATATTTTAAAGTTGCAAAATTCGACACTTGGAAGAAATTCTGAGTGAACCCAGACAATGTTACCCAATGGAGAAAATCAAGTTATCGGTCTTTGGGTAAGTACTCGGCTGGCAGAGTTAAGGTTCTGGGGGTAGACTCAGGGGTCTCCCAGGGTCAGGTAAGTACAGTTGTTACACAGTCAGTGGCACAGGAGCAGCCGGTGCAGAGTGAGTAGTCCCAATGTTATCCTATCGAGGATAGGGGACCTTCGGTTGGTGGCTGCTAGCAGGCAGGCCAGTGGCACTCGGGCGGCTGGGGGCAGGGTGCTTATGGGCCGTCGGGCACCCAATGTATTTCAATGGGAAAGCTGGATGTTGAACAAAGGCTGCAGACTCGGGGACGGAGATTCTTCAGGTGCGACCACAACTTCGAGAGGTAAGTTGGGAAGCTGTAGGTTAGGTAGCCACCCAGGAGTTGGGCACATGGGGCCGTGGGGCGCTGGGTGCTGGGGTGTCTTTGGGCGTCAGGCAATCTTACCCGTAGCTGGTCGCGGTTGAAGGGGTCCCTTGTTGTGAGGCTGCAGGCGTCGTTAGGAGCGTCGAGGAGGGTCCTTGGGCACTGGATTCCAGGTCACAATTGCCGGGGGGACGTCCTCGTGGTCTTTGTTCACTCAGGCACAGGCCGGGCTCGGCGGGTGCAGAGTGTGCTGGATTTGCGGTTCCTGGCTGGCATCAGGAGTTGTTGCTGTTTGAGCAGAACCACTGCTTGTGGGAGTCCCCGTATTTAGATGAGCAAGGCAGTCAGGTCCTCCAGGGTTTTCGAGGTTGCTGACCACTGGAGACGCTGGGGTGTAGCAGGAGAAGGTTCCAGGATCAACAGGCCGGTAGGGCTGGGGCCAAGACAGTTGGTGTCGTCCTCTTGTTTGCAGCTGCACAGCAGGTCTTCTTTCTTCTTGTTCTTCTTCTCGTTTCAAAATCAGGACCTGAGGAAGGAAGGTTCAGGGTGTCCCTAAATACTAAATTTAGGGCTGTTACAGGTATGGCAAGGGCAGGGAACAATGGGTCCCTGCCCTGGGGTGAGTACACCCTCTATCCTGCCACTCTCCAGTGGGAGGGGGCAGGACCCTAGCTCTGATTGGGTAGGGCTCCCCATTCTCAAAATGGCGAGAGCCCGGAGTTGTGCTTTACCTCGCCTTCCCCACCTGAGGGGTGGGGTTGGCAGAGGCTGGCACACCCCCTTTCCTTCCTTTGTTTTTCCAGCCTGTCTTCCTGCCAGAGTGGGGGTCAGAACCGGTGGGGGCCAGTTCCTGAGTACAGCAAGTGGCCTGGAGAAGCTCCCCCTGCCCATCCTGGGGAGGAGGCCTAGCACCTCGTCCCAGGATGTGCATTGTTGCAGGCCCAGGAGAGCGGGTGGCTCTCTACCCAGGGTTCCAACAACATGTCTGCTGTGTGGCAGCCTAGGCAGCCTCTCAATCAGGACACTGGTTGTGGGTTAGGTTCAGGGGGCAACTCTAAGTTGCCCTCTGTCATGCATTTTACAATAAATCCCACACTGGCATTAGTGTGGGTTTAATGTGCTGAGAAGTTTGATACCAAACTTCTCAGTATTCACTGTAGCCATTATGATTCTGTGGAGTTTGTGATGACGACCTCCCAGCACCATATACTCTTAAATGGCAGCACTGCACTTAGAGTGCCCTGAAATGGACCTGGGTACTCTAGGGGTAAAGGGCTCATGCACCTGTACCCACTCTACTGGCGTAGGGCACCCATATAGAGGGGTGATTAAGGTATGCCAGGGCAGTGTTTGGTGGGCATGGCACACAGGGATGTGTGCCATGTCAACTCGGTTTTTTGTTCTGCACCCAGACACTCAGCCTGCAAAGGCAGTGTGTGTGTGTCAGGGCACAGGGCCTCTAAGGGTGACACAAAAAGTGCTGCAGCCCTTAGAGCCTTCTCAGGTCACAGTGCTCTTGGCACCTAAGGTACCATTTACCACTTGACTGGGAGGTCAGTGAGGGCACTACCTCTAAGAGTTGGAAGATGTTTCGTCACACAAAAACCACTAGCACACAAACCAATGACCACATTTCAAAATGGCCAAAAGAACAGGTTGTTGATACTTATCAGGCAATAAAAAGGGTAAAGGGAGCAGCGTTCAGCACCAGAAACCAAGAACAAGCACAGTTGTTGGGAGTCCTTGATGTTGGATCACAAAAAGGTATGCAAGTGATCATCTACTAGCATCACCGTACATTTGGACGTTTTATTAACACTGCTATATCTCTAAATATAGCAGTGTTTGAATTTTTTTCTGTGCCAGGGGTGCTCATAGATCTACTTTCATGAGGTAGGTCACGCAAAGGTTTGGTGAGGGATGTGGAAGATTGTGAATGAAACACCAACAGCAAGTCATCATTCCCAGCAAACTGCAAATTTCATAGATTTTCTGGGTGGGGCTGCTGTCTTAATATCATGAATCTTTATTCAATCAGGGGCTACCCATTCTCATGTGAATTGGTCCCTACAGAATTATATTTCGGACTTATGAAATGTGCTGTTTTTTTAGGTCTCGCGACCTGCGGTGCACTGCGTAGCAGTGCACATGCAACTCGCGTGAGCTATTGTATTAAAAAAACGGGAATTGTGAGCTGACCTAGGAATCGTGCACGCTCGTGTATGTGCGTTTCCTTTTCAGCTCCCCCATTGGCCTTTGCGTGCGTCTTATTGTAAAATATTGCACGCAATTGGCCCGAAGCATGCGCATAGCTCCTCCCATGGCCTATTGGTGTCTATTACGCGCACCAAGCGTGTAATCGACACCAATAGGCCGTGCCCACACGTGCGCGCCACTTGTTTTTTTTTCTTCAACGCGGATGTGTTTCCTCCAGTTCACAGAGCACCACAGCCTTCAAACAGGGAGAGAGTTGGTATCGGGCACCGTGGCAGCACCAGACCTCGCTGTCTGCCCTCTCTGCTGCCCAAGTCCGGGAGTTGCTTCGCCACTTCTCCAAACAAGGAGGGGCAGTTTGGCACCTAGCATCTTGCGATAAAAGCGCCCTAACTTTGTTTTCTCCACTGGTATTTTTTTCTGATAGTGATGAATCTCGCTGTCATTGCGAGAGGCGGTATCGGCAGTTGAATTTATGAGTCTGGCTCTTCCCTGAACACCTGCGGGGAGATAAAAGCGGGCTGGGGGTCATCTCCAGTAGATCTCGGTGCAATGGTGAACTATAATGACATGTAGCATTTAATTTTGTTTTGAAATGAATTGGCATGTTTAAATGTCTCTAGCAGGAAATACTTGTTTTTG